>NC_073261.2:10007500-20007500 GCF_029289425.2 Pan paniscus
AATACTTACAAAGTTATCTGTATAAACATGGAAATATCTACAAAGACATCTGTATAAACATGGAAATACCTACATAGTCATGTGTAGGAATATTTAAATATCTACACTGCCATTTGTATAAACATAGAAATATCTACAAAGCCCTCTGTATAAATATGGAAATATCTGCATAGGCATCTGTGTAAACATAGAAATATCTGCACCGCTATCTGTATAATCATGGAAATACCTACACCGCTGTCTCTATAAACATGGAAGTATGTATACCGCCATGTGTATAAACATGGAAATATCTCCACTGCTCTCTGTATAAACATGGAAACATCTCCACCGTTATCTATATAAACATGGAAATATCTACAGCGCCATGTCTATAAACATTGAAATATCTACACTGACGTCTGTAAAAACATGGAAATATCTACACCGCCAACTGTATAAGCATGGAAATATGTACACCACCATCTGCATAAACATAGAAATGCCTACAATACCATCTGTATACACATGGAAATATCTACACAGACATCTGTATAAATATGGAAATAACTACAAGGCCATCTGTATAAACATGGAAATATCTACACTGCCATCTGTAGAAAGATGGAAATAACTACACCGCTATCTCTATAAATATGGAAATATCTACACCGCCATCTCTATAAACATGAAAATATCTACACTGCCATCTCCATAAAGATGGAAGTGTCTACTCCGCCATGTGTATAAACACGGAAATATCTACACCACCATCTGTGTAAACATGGAAATATCTACACCGCTATCTGTATAAACATGGAAATATCTACACTGCCATCTGCATGACCATGGAAATATCTACGCCGCCATCTGTATAAACATGGAAATATCTTCACGGCCATCTGTGTATAGATGGAGATATCAACACCGCCATCTGTACAAATATGGAAATATCTACACCGCTATCTCTGTAAACATGGAAATATCTGCAGTGCCATCTGTAAAAACATGGAAATACCTATACAGTCATCTGTATAAACATGGAAATATCTACAATGCCATCTGTTTACACATGGAAATATCTAAACAGCGATCAGTATAAGCATGTAAATATCTACACTGCTATCTCTATAGACATGGAAATATCTACAAAGCCATCTCTATAAACATGAAAATATCTACACTGCCATCTCCATAAATATGGAACTAACTACCCCGCCATCTGTATAAACATGGAAACATCTACACCGCCATCTGTGTGAACAAGGAAATATCTACAATGCCACCTGTATAAAGATATAAATATCTGCACCGGTATCTGTATAAACATGGAAATATCTACATCGCTATCTGTATAAACGTGGAAATACCAACACCTCTATCGGTATAAACATGGAAATATCTACAACGCCATCTATATAAACATGGAAATATCTACACCGCTATGTCTATAAACATGGAAAAACCTACACCGCTATCTCTATAAACATGGAAATATCTACTCCGCTGTCTGTATAAACATGGAAATATCTACACTGCTATCTGTATAAACATGGAAATATCTACACCGCGATCTGTATAAACATGGAAATATCTACACCGCGATCTGTATAAACATGGAAATATCTTCACCACGATCTGTATATACATGGAAATATCTACACCGCTATCTGTATAAACATGGTAATATCTACACCACCATCTATATAAACATGGAAATATCTACACCGCCATCTATGTAAACATGGAAATATCTACAATGACATCTGCAGATGATGGAAATATCTACCCCGCAATCTGTGTAAACATGGAAATATCTACACCGATATCTGTAAAAACATGGAAATATCTACACCGCTATCTGTATAAACATGGAAATATCTTCACCGCGATCTGTATAAACATGGAAATATCTACACCGCTATCTGTATAAACATGGAAATATCTACACAGCTATCTCTATAAACATGGAAATAGCTACACCGCCAACTGTATAACCTTGGAAATACCTACAAAGTCATCTGTATAAACATGGAAATATCTACACAGCCATCGTTATAAACATGGAAATATCTACACAGCCATCTGTATATACATGGAAATATCTACACCGCTATCTGTATAAACATCGAAATAACTACACCGCTATTTGTATAAACATGCAAATATCTACACCGTGATCTGTATAAACATGGAAATATCTACACCGCCATCTCTATAAACATGGAAATATCTACACCCCTATCTGTATAAACATGGAAATATCCACACCGCTATCACTATAAACATGGAAAAATCATCACCGCTATCTCTATGAACATGCAAATATCTACACCGCCATCTCTATAAACATGGAAATATCTACACCACGATCAGAATAAACATGGAAATATCTACACCACCATCTGTATAAACATGGAAATACCTCCAATACCATCTGTATACACATGGAAATATCTACACAGACATCTGTAAAATATGGAAATAACTACACGGCCATCTGTATAAACATGGAAATATCTACACTGCCATCTGTAGAAAGATGGAAATATCTACACCGCTATCTCTACAAATTTGGAAATATCTACACCGCCATCTCTATAAACATGAAAATATCTAAACTGCCATCTCCATAAAGATGGAAGTATCTACTCCGCCATGTGTATAAACACGGAAATATCTACACCACCATCTGTGTAAACATGGAAATATCTACACTGCTATCTGTATAAACATGGAAATATCTACACCGCCATCTGCATGTCCATGGAAATATCTACGCCGCCATCTGTATAAACATGGAAATATCTTCATGGCCATCTGTGTATAGATGGAGATATCAACACCGCCATCTGTACACACATGGAAATATCTACACCGCTATCTCTATAAACATGGAAATATCTGCAGTGCCATCTGTAAAAACATGGAAATAACTATACTGTCATCTGTATAAACATGGAAATAACTACAATGCCATCTGTATACACATGGAAATATCTAAACAGCCATCTGTATAAGCATGTAAATATCTACACTGCTATCTCTATAGACATGGAAATATCTACAAAGCCATCTCTATAAACATGAAAATATCTACACTGCTATCTCCTTAAATATGGAACTAACTACTCCGCCATCTGTATAAACATGGAAACATCTACACCGCCATCTGTGTGAACAAGGAAATATCTACAATGCCACCTGTATAAAGATATAAATATCTGCACCGAGAGCTGTATAAACATGGAAATATCTACATCGCTATCTGTATAAATGTGGAAATACCAACACCGCAATCGGTATAAACATGGAAATATCTACAACGCAATCTATATAAACATGGAAATATCTACACCGCTATGTCTATAAACATGGAAATACCTACACCGCTATATCTAAAAAGATGGAAATATCTACACCGCTATCTGTATAAACATGGAAATATCCGCATCGCTATCCCTATAAACATGGAAAAATCATCACTGCTATCTCTATGAACATGCAAATATCTACAACGCCATCTCTATAAACATGGAAATATCTTCACCACGATCTCTATATACATGGAAATATCTACACCGCTATCTGTATAAACATGGTAATATCTACAGCACCATCTATATAAACATGTAAATATCTACACCGCCATCTCTATAAACATGGAAATATCTACAATCCTATCTGTATAAACATGGAAATATCCACACCGCTATCTCTATAAACAAGGAAAAATCAACACCGCTATCTCCATGAACATGGAAATATCTACACCACCATCTCTATAAACATGGAAATATCTACACCACGATCAGTATAAACATGGAACCATCTACACCGCTATCTGTATAAACATGGAAATATCTCCACTGCTATCTCCATAAACATCGAAATATCTACACCGCCATCTGTATAAACATGGAAATACTTACAAAGTTATCTGTATAAACATGGAAATATCTACACCGCCATCTCTATAAACATGGAAATATCTTCACAGCCATGTGTATATACATGGAAATATCTACACAGCTATCTATATAAACATGGAAATAACTACACCGCTATCTGAATAAACATGGAAATATCTACACCACCATCTACATATCCATGGAAATATCTGCGCCGCCATCTGTATAAAAATGGAAATATCTAACGGTCATCTGTGTATAGATGTAAATATCAACACCGCCATCTGTACAAACATGGAAATATCTGCACCGCTATCTGTATAACCATGGAAATATCTACACCCCTATGTGTATAAACATGGAAATATCCACACAGCTATCTCTATAAACATGGAAAAATCAACACCGCTATCTCTGTGAACATGGAAATATCTACACCGCCCTCTCTATAAACATGGAAATATCTACACCACGATCAGTATAAACATGGAAATATCTACACCGCTATCTGTATAAACATGGAAATATCTCCACTGCTATCTCTATAAACATCGAAATATCTACACCGCCATCTGTATAAACATGGAAATACTTACAAAGTTATCTGAATAAACATGGAAATATCTACAAAGACATCTGTATACACATGGAAATACCTACACAGTCATGTGTAGGAATATTTAAATATCTACACTGCCATTTGTATAAACATAGAAATATCTACAATGCCCTCTGTATAAATATGGAAATACCTGCATAGGCATCTGTGTAAACATGGAAATATCTGCACCGCTATCTGTATAATCATGGAAATACCTACATCGCTGTCTCTATAAACATGGAAGAATGTACACCGCTAGGTGTATAAACATGGAAATATCTCCACTGCTCTCTGTATAAACATGGAAATATCTCCACCGTTATCTATATAAACATCGAAATATCTACAGTGCCATGTCTATAAACATTGAAATATCTACACTGCCATCTGTAAAAACATGGAAATATCTACACCGCCAACTGTATAAGCATGGAAATATCTACACCACCATCTGTATAAACATGGAAATACCTACAATACCATCTGTATACACATGGAAATATCTACACAGACATCTGTATAAATATGGAAATAACTACACGGCCATCTGTATGAACATGGAAATATCTACACTGCCATCTGTAGAAAGATGGAAATATCTACACCGCTATCTCTATAAATGTGGAAATATCTACACCGCCATCTCTATAAACATGAAAATATCTACACTGCCATCTCCATGAAGATGGAAGTGTCTACTCCGCCATGTGTATAAACACGGAAATATCTACACCACCATCTGTGTAAACATGGAAATATCTACACCGCTATCTGTATAAACATGGAAATATCTACAACGCCATCTGCATGTCCTTGGAAATATCTATGCCGCCATCTGTATAAACATGGAAATACCTTCACGGCCATCTGTGTATAGATGGAGATATCAACACCGCCATCTGTAAAAACATGGAAATACCTACACCGCTATCTCTATAAACATGGAAATATCTGCAGTGCCATCTGTAAAAACATGGAAATACCTATACAGTCATCTGTAGAAACATGGAAATATCTACAATGCCATCTGTATACACATGGAAATATCTAAACAGCCATCTGTATAAGCATGTAAATATCTACACTGCTATCTCTATAGACATGGAAATATCTACAAAGCCATCTCTATAAACATGAAAATATCTACACTGCCATCTCCATAAATATGGAACTAACTACTCCGCCATCTGTATAAACATGGAAACCTCTACACCGCCATCTGTGTGAACAAGGAAATATCTACAATGCCACCTGAATAAAGATATAAATATCTGCACCGGGATCTGTATAAACATGGAAATATCTACATCGCTATCTGTATAAACGTGGAAATACCAACACCACTATCGGTATAAACATGGAAATATCTACAACGCCATCTATATAAACATGGAAATATCTACACCGCTATGTCTATAAACATGGAAATACCTACACCGCTATCTCTATTAACATGGAAATATCTACACCGCTATCTGTAAAAACATGGAAATATCTACACTGCTATCTGTATAAACATGGAAATATCTACACCGCGATCTGTATAAACATGGAAATATCTACACCGCGATCTGTATAAACATGGAAATATCTTCACCACGATCTGTATATACATGGAAATATCTACACCGCTATCTGTATAAACATGGTAATATCTACAATGCCATCTGTAGAAGATGGAAATATCTACCCCGCAATCTGTGTAAACATGGAAATATCTACACCGATATCTGTAAAAACATGGAAATATCTACACCGCTATCTGTATAAACATGAAAATATCTACACCGCGATCTGTATAAACATGGAAATATCTACACCGCGATCTGTATAAACGTGGAAATATCTACACCGCTATCTGTATAAACATGGAAATATCTACACAGCTATCTCTATAAACATGGAAATGTCTACACCGCCATCTGTATAACCTTGGAAATACCTACAAAGTCAACTGTATAAACATGGAAATATCTACACAGCCATCGTTATAAACATGGAAATATCTACGCAGCCATCTGTATATACATGGAAATATATACACCGCTATCTGTATAAACATCGAAATAACAGCACCGCTATTTGTATAAACAAGCAAATATCTACACCGTCATCTGTATAAACATGGAAATATCCACACCGCCATCTCTATAAACATGGAAATATCTACACCCCTATCTGTATAAACATGGAAATATCCACACCGCTATCAATATAAACATGGAAAAATCATCACCGCTATCTCTTTGAACATGCAAATATCTACACCGCCATCTCTATAAACATGGAAATATCTACACCACGATCAGTATAAACATGGAAATATCTACACCGCTATCTGTATAAACATGGAAATATCTACACCACCATCTATATAAACATGGAAATATCTACACCGCCATCTATATAAACCTGGAAATATCTACACCGCCATCTATATAAACCTGGAAATATCTACAATGCCCTCTGTAGAAAGATGGAAATATCAACCCCGCAATCTGTGTAAACATGGAAATATCTACACCGCTATCTGTATAAACATTGAAATATCTACACCGCGATCTGTATAAACATGGAAATATCTACACAGCTATCTCTATAAACATGGAAATATCTACACCGCCATCTGTATAACCTTGGAAATACCTACAAAGTCATCTGTATAAACATGGAAATATCTACACAGCCATCGGTATAAACATGGAAATATCTACACAGCCATCTGTAAATACATGGAAATATCTACACCGCTATCTGTAAAAACATGGAAATAACTACACCGCTATTTGTATAAACAAGCAAATATCTACACCGTGATCTGTATAAACATGGAAATATCTACACCACGATCAGTATAAACATGGAAACATCTACACCGCTATCTCTATAAACATGGAAATATCTCCACTGCTATCTCTATAAACATCGAAATATCTACACCACCATTTGTATAAACATGGAAATACTTACAAAGTTATCTGTATAAACATGGAAATATCTACACCGCCATCTGTATAAACATGGAAATATCTACACAGCCATGTGTATATACATGGAAATATCTACACCGTTATCTTTATAAACATGGAAATAACTACACTGCTATCTGTATAAACATGGAAATATCTACACCACCATCTACATATCCATGGAAATATCTGCGCGGCCATCTGTATAAACATGGAAATATCGACACGGTCATCTGTGTATAGATGTAAATATCAACACCGCCATCTGTACAAACATGGAATTATCTGCACCGCTATCTGTATAACCATGGAAATATCTACACCCCTATCTGTATAAACATGGAAATATCCACACAGCTATCTCTATAAACATGGAAAAAACAACACCGCTATCTCTGTGAACATGGAAATATCTACACCGCCCTCTCTATAAACATGGAAATATCTACACCACGATCAGTATAAACATGGAAATATCTACACCGCTATCTGTATAAACATGGAAATATCTCCACTGCTATCTCTATAAACATCGAAATATCTACACCGCCATCTGTATAAACATGGAAATACTTACAAAGTTATCTGTATAAACATGGAAATATCTACAAAGACATCTGTATAAACTTGGAAATACCTACACAGTCATGTGTAGGAATATTTAAATATCTAAACTACCATTTGTATAAACATAGAAATATCTACAAAGCCCTCTGTATAAATATGGAAATATCTGCATAGGCATCTGTGTAAACATGGAAATATCTGCACCGCTATCTGTCTAACATGGAAATACCTACAACGCTGTCTCTATAAACATGGAAATATGTACACCGCTATGTGTATAAACATGGAAATATCTCCACTGCTCTCTGTATAAACATGGAAATATCTCCACCGTCATCTATATAAACATGGAAATATCTACAGCGCCATGTCTATAAACATTGAAATATCTACACTGCCATCTGTGAAAATATGGAAATATCTACACCGCCAACTGTATAAGCATAGAAATATCTACACCACCATCTGTATAAACATGGAAATACCTACAATACCATCTGTATACACATGGAAATATCTACACAGACATCTGTATAAATATGGAAATATCTACACGGCCATCTGTATAAACATGGACATATCTACACTGCCATCTGTAGAAAGATGGAAATATCTACACCGCTATATCTATATATATGGAAATATATACACCGCCATCTCTATAAACATGAAAATATCTAAACTGCCATCTCCATGAAGATGGAAATGTCTACTCCGCCATGTGTATAAACACGGAAATATCTACACCACCATCTGTGTAAACATGGAAATATCTACACCGCTATCTGTATAAACATGGAAATATCTACACCGCCATCTGCATGTCAATGGAAATATCTACGCTGCCATCTGTATAAACATGGAAATATCTTCACGGCCATCTGTGTATAGATGGAGATATCAACAGCGCCATCTGTACAAACATGGAAATATCTACACCACTATCTCTATAAATATGGAAATATCTGCAGTGCCATCTGTAAAAACATGGAAACACCTATACAGTCATCTGTATAAACATGGAAATATCTACAATGCCATCTGTATACACATGGAAATATCTAAACAGCCATCTGTATAAGCATGTAAATATCTACACTGCTATCTCTATAAACATGGAAATATCTACAAAGCCATCACTATAAGCATGAAAATATCTACACCCCTATCTGTATAAACATGGAAATATCCACACCGCTATCACTATAAACATGGAAAAATCATCACCGCTATCTCTATGAACATGCAAATATCTACACCGCCCTCTCTATAAACATGGAAATATCTACACCACGATCAGTATAAACACGGAAATACCTACACCGCTATCTGTATAAACATGGAAATATCCTCACCACCATCTATATAAACATGGAAATATCTACACCGCCATCTATATAAACATGGAAATATCTACAATGCCCTCTGTAGAAAGATGGAAATATCAACCCCGCAATCTGTGTAAACATGGAAATATCTACACCGATATCTGTAAAAACATGGAAATATCTACACCGCTATCTGTATAAACATTGAAATATCTACACCGCGATCTGTATAAACATGGAAATATCTACACCACGATCTGTATAAACATGGAAATAACTACACAGCTATCTCTATAAACATGGAAATATCTACACCTCCATCTGTATAACCTTGGAAAAACCTACAAAGTCATGTGTATAAACATGGAAATATCTACACAGCCATCGGTATAAACATGGAAATATCTACACAGCCATCTGTATATACATGGAAATATCTACACCGCTATCTGTAAAAACATGGATATAACTACACCGCTATTTGTATAAACAAGCAAATATCTACACCGTGATCTGTATAAACATGGAAATATCTACACCGCCATCTCTATAAACATGGAAATATCTACAATCCTATCTATATAAACATGGAAATATCCACACCACTATCTCTATAAACATGGAAAAATCAACACCGCTATCTCTATGAATATGGGAATATCTACACCACCATCTCTATAAACATGGAAATATCTACACCACGATGAGTATAAACATGGAAACATCTACACCGCTATCTGTATAAACATGGAAATAACTCCACTGCTATCTCTATAAACATCGAAATATCTACACCGCCATCTCTATAAACATGGAAATACTTACAAAGTTATCTGTATAAACATGGAAATATCTACACCGCCATCTGTATAAACATGGAAATATCTACACAGCCATCTGTATATACATGGAAATATCTACACCGCTATCTATATAAACATGGAAATAACTACACCGCTATCTGTATAAACATGGAAATATCTACACCACCATCTACATATCCATGGAAATATCTGCGCTGCCATCTGTATAAACATGGAAATATCTACACGGTCATCTGTGTTTAGATGTAAATATCAACACCGCCATCTATACAAACATGGAAATATCTGCAACGCTATCTGTATAACCATGGAAATATCCACACAGCTATCTCTATAAACATGGAAAAATCAACACCGCTATCTCTGTGAACATGGAAATATCTACACCGCCCTCTCTATAAACATGGAAATATCTACACCACGATCATTACAAACATGGAAATATCTACACCGCTATCTGTATAAACATGGAAATACCTCCACTGCTATCTCTATAAACATCGAAATATCTACACCGCCATCTGTATAAACATGGAAATACTTACAAAGTTATCTGTATAAACATGGAAATATCTACAAAGACATCAGTATAAACATGGAAATACCTACACAGTCATGTGTAGGAATATTTAAATATCTACACTGCCATTTGTATAAATATAGAAATATCTACAAAGCCCTCTGTATAAATATGGAAATATCTGCATAGGCATCTGTGTAAACATGGACATATCAGCACCGCTATCTGCATAAACGTGTAAATACCTACACCGCTGTCTCTATAAACATGGAAATATGTACACCGCTATGTGTATAAACATGGAAATATCTCCACTGCTCTCTGTATAAACATGGAAATATCTCCACCGTTATCTATATAAACATGGAAATATCTACAGCGCCATGTCTATAAACATTGAAATATCTACACTGCCATCTGTAAAAACATGGAAATATCTACACCGCCAACTGTATAAGCATGGAAATATGTACACCACCTTCTGTATAGACATGGAAATACCTACAATACCATCTGTATACACATGGAAATATCTACACAGACATCTGTATAAATATGGAAATAACTACACAGCCATCTGTATAAACATGGGAATATCTACACTGCCATCTGTAGACAGATGGAAATACCTACACAGCTATATCTATAAATATGGAAATATCTTCACCGCCATCTCTATAAACATGAAAATATCTACACTGCCATCTCCATAAAGATGGAAATATCTACTCCGCCATGTGTATTAACACCGAAATATCTACACCACCATCTGTGTAAACATGGAAATATCTACACTGCTATCTGTATAAACATGGAAATATCTACACCGCCATCTGCATGTCCATGGAAATATCTACGCCGCCATCTGTATAAACATGGAAATATCTTCACGGCCATCTGTGTATAGATGGAGATATCAACACCGCCATCTGTACAAACATGGAAATATCTACACCGCTATCTCTATAAACATGGAAATATCTGCAGTGCCATCTGTAAAAACATGGAAATACCTATACAGTCATCTGTATAAACATGGAAATATCTACAATGCCATCTGTATACACATGGAAATATCTAAACAGCCATCTGTATAAGCATGTAAATATCTACAGTGCTATCTCTATAAACATGGAAATATCTACAAAGCCATCTCTATAAACATGAAAATATCTACACTGCCATCTCCATAAATATGGAACTAACTACTCCGCCATCTGTATAAACATGGAAACATCTACACCGCCATCTGTGTGAACAAGGAAATATCTACAATGCCACCTGTATAAAGATATAAATATCTGCACCGAGATCTGTATAAACATGGAAATATCTACATCGATATCTGTATAAACGTGGAAATACCAACTCCGCTATCGGTATAAACATGGAAATATCTACAACGCCATCTATATAAACATGGAAATATCTACACCGCGATCTGTATAAACATGGAAATATCTACACCGCGATCTGTATAAACATGGAAATATCTTCACCATGATCTGTGTATAGATGGAAATATCTACACCGCTATCTGTATAAACATGGTAATATCTACACCACCATCTATATAAACATGGAAATATCTACACCGCCATCTATATAAACATGGAAATACCTACAGTGCCATCTGTAGAAGATGGAATTATCTACCCCGCAATCTGTGTGAACATGGAAATATCTACACCGATATCTGTAAAAACATGGAAATATCTACACCGCCATCTCTATAAACATGGAAATATCTACACCCCTATCTGTATAAACATGGAAATATCCACACCGCTATCACTATAAACATGGAAAAATCATCACCGCTACCTCTATGAACATGCAAATATCTACACCGCCATCTCTATAAACATGGAAATATCTACACCACGATCAGTATAAACATGGAAATATCTACACCGCTATCTGTATAAACATGGAAATATCTCCACTGCTATCTCTACAAACATCGAAATACTTACACCGCCAACTGTATAAACATGGAAATACTTACAAAGTTATCAGTATAAACATGGAAATATCTACACCGCCATCTGTATAAACATGGAAATAACTACACAGCCATGTGTATATACATGGAAATAACTTCACCGCTATCTATATAAACATGGAAATAACTACACCGCTATCTGTATAAACATGGAAATATCTACACCGTCATCTACATATCCATGGAAATATCTGTGCCGCCATCTGTATAAACATGGAAATATCTAAACGGTCATCTTTGTATAGATGGAAATATCAACACCACCATGTGTACAAACATGGAAATATCTGCACCGCTATCTGTATAAACATGGAAATATCTACACCGCGGTCTGTATAAACATAGAAATATCTACACCGCTATCTGTATAAACTTGGAAATATCTACACCGCTATCTCTATAAACATGGAAATATCTACACCGTGATCTGTATAAACATGGAAATATTTACACCACTGTGTAAACATGGAAATTTCTACACCGTTATCTGTAGAAATATGGAAATATCTACACCGCTATCTCTATAAACATGGAAATATCTACACTGCCATCTGTATAAACATGGAAATACCTACAGTCATCTGTGTAAACATGGAAATATCTACACCACCATCTGTATAAACATGGAAATATCTACAATGCCATCTGTATACACATGGAAATACCTACACGGCAATCTGTGTATAGATGGAAACATCAACACTGCCATCTGTACAAACATGGAAATATCTACACTGCTATCTCTATAAAAATGGAAATATCTACACTGCGGTCTGTATAAACATGGAAATATCTTCACCGGTATCTGTATAAACATGGAAATATCTACACCATGATCTGTATAAACATGGAAATATATACACCGCTATCTGTATAAACATGGAAATATCTGCACCGCTATCTCTATAAACATGGAAATATCTACAAAGACATATGTATAAACATGGAAATACCTACACAGTCATGTGTAGGAACATTTAAATATCTACACTGCCTTCTGTATAAACATAGAAATATCTACACAGCCCTCTGTATAAATATGGAAATATCTGCATAGGCATCTGTGTAAACACGGAAATATCTGCACCGCTATCTGTATAAACATGGAAATACCTACACCGCTGTCTCTATAATCATGGAAATATGTACACCGCTATGTGTATAAACATGGAAATATCTCCACTGCTCTCTATATAAACATGGAAATATCTCCACCGTTATCTGTATAAACATGGAAATATCTACAGCGCCATCTCTATAAACATTGAAATATCTACACTGCCATCTGTAAAAACATGGAAATATCTACACAGTCATCTGAATAAAGATGGAAATATCTTCACCACCATCTGTATAAACATAGAAATACCTACAATAACATCTGTAAAAACATGGAAATATCTACAACGCCATCTATATAAACATGGAAATATATAAACCGCAATGTCTATAAACATGGAAATACCTACACCGCTATCTCTATAAACATGGAAATATCTACACCGCTATCTGTATAAACATGGTAATATCTACACCACCATCTATATAAACATGGAAATATCTACACCGCCATCTGTATAAACATGGAAATATCTATAATGCCATCTGTAGAAAGATGGAAATATCTACAACGCAATCGGTGTAAACATGGAAATATCTACACCGATATCTGTAAAAACATGGAAATATTTACACCGCTATCTGTATAAACATGGAAATATCTACACTGCGATCTGTATAAACATGGAAATATCTACACCGCGATCTGTATAAACATGGAAATATCTCCACTGCTATCTGTATAAACATCTTAATATCTACACCGCCATCTGTATAAACATGGAAATACTTACAAAGTTATCTGTATATACATGGAAATAACAACACCCCCATCTGTATAAACATGGAAATATCTACACAGCCATGTGTATATACATGGGAATACCTACACCGCTATCTATATAAACATGGAAATAACTCCACTGCTGTCTGTATAAACATGGAAATATCTCCACCGCTTTCTGTATAAACATAGAAATATCTACAGCGCCATCTCTAAGAACATTGACATATCTACACTGCAATCTGTAAAAACATAGAAATATCAACACAGTCATCTGAATAAACATGGTAATATCTACACCACCATCTGTAAACATGGAAATAGCTTCAATATCATCTGTATACACATGGAAATATCTACAAGACATCTGTATAAATATGGAAATATCTACACCGCCATCTGTATAACCATGGAAATATCTACACTGCCATCTGTAGAAAGATGGAAATATCTACACCGCTATCTCTATAAATATGGAAATATCCACACCGCCATCTCTATAAACATGAAAATATCTACTCTGCCATCTCCATAAAGATGGAAGTGTCTACTCCGCCATGTGTATAAACAAGGAAACATTTACACCACCATCTGTGAAAACATGGAAATATCTACACCGCTATCTGTATAAACATGGAAATATCTACACTGCCATCTGCATGCCCATGGAAATATCTACGCCGCCATCTGTATAAAGATGGAAATATCTACACGGCCATCTGTGTATAGATGGAAATATCAACAACGCCATCTGTACAAACATGGAAATATCTACACCGCTATCTCTATAAACATGGAAATATCTGCACTGCCATCTGTAAAAACATGGAAATACCTATACAGTCATCTGTATAAACATGGAAATATCTACAATGCCATCTGTATACACATGGAGATATCTACACAGCCATCTGTATAAACATGTAAATATCTACACTGCTATCTCTATAAACATGGAAATATCTTCACCGCCATCTCTATAAACATGAAAATATCTACACTGCCATCTCCATAAACATGGAACTAACTACTCCGCCATCTGTATAAACATGGAAACATCTACACCGCCATCAGTGTGAATAAGGAAATGTCTACAATGCCATCTGTAAAAAGATATAAATATCTGCATCGCGAGCTGTATAAACATGGAAATATCTACATCGCTATCTGTATAAACATGGAAATACCAACACAGCTATCGGTATAAACATGGAAATATCTACAACGCCATCTATATAAACATGGAAATATCTACACCGCTATGTCTATAAACATGGAAATACCTACACCACTTTCTCTATAAACTTGGAAATATCTTCACCGCTATCTGTATAAACATGGAAATATCTACACCGCTATCTGTATAAACATGGAAATATCTATACCGCGATCGGTATAAACATGGAAATATCTACACCCCGATCTGTATAAACATGGAAATGTCTTCACCAAGATCTGTATAAACATGGAAATATCTACACCGCTATCTGTATAAACATGGTAATATCTACACCACCATCTATATAAACATGGAAATATCTACACCGCCATCTGTATAAACATGGAAATATCTACAATGACATCTGTAGAAAGATGGAAATATCTACACCACAATCGGTGTAAACATGGAAATATCTACAACGATATCTGTAAAAACATGGAAATATCTACACCGCTATCTGTATAAACATGGAAATATCTACACCGTCATCTGTATAAACATGGAAATATCTACACCGCGATCTGTATAAACATGGAAATATCTACACCGCTATCTGTATAAACATGGAAATATCTACACAGCTATCTCTATAAAATTAAAATATCTACACGGCCATCTGTATAAACATGGAAATACCTACAAAGTCATCTGTGTAAACATGGAAATATCTACACCGCCATCTGTATAAACATGGAAATACCTATATTGACATCTGTGTAAACATGGAAATATCTACACCACCATCTGTATAAACATGGAAATATCTACAATGCCATCTGTATACACATGGAAATACCTACACGGCAATCTGTGTATAGATGGAAACATCTACACCGCCATCTGTACAAACTTGGAAATATATACACTGCTATCTCTATAAACATGGAAATATCTACACTGCGGTCTGTATAAACATGGAAATATCTACACCGGTATCTGTATAAACATGGAAATATCTACACCAAGATCTGTATAAACATGGAAATATGTACACCACGATCTGTGTAAACATGGAAATATCTGCACCGCTATCTCTATAGACATGGAAATATCTACAAAGCCATCTGTATAAACATGGAAATACCTACACAGTCATGTGTAGGAACATGGAAATATCTACACTGCCATCTGTATAAACATAGAAATATCTACACAGCCCTCTGTATAAATATGGAGATAACTGCATAGGCATCTGTATAAACATGGAAATTTCTGCACCGCTATCTGTATAAACATGGAAATACATACACTGCTGTCTCTATAAACATGGCAATATGTGCACCGCTATGTGTATAAACATGGAAATATCTCCACTGCTGTCTGTATAAACATGGAAATATCTCCACCGTTATCAGTATAAACATAGAAATATCTACAGCGCCATCTCTATGAACATTGAAATATCTACACTGCAATCTGTAAAAACATAGAAATATCTACACAGTCATCTGAATAAACACGGAAATATCTACACCACCATCTGTATAAACATGGAAATATCCGCAATGCCATCTGTATACACATGGAAATATCTACACAGCCATCTGTATAAACATGTAAATATCTACACTGCTATCTCTATAAACATGGAAATATCTACACCGCCATCTCTTTAAACATGAAAATATCTACACTGCCATCTCCATAAACATGGAACTAACTACTCCGCCATCTGTATAAACAAGAGAAACATCAACACCGCCATCTGAGTGAATAAGGAAATATCTACAATGCCATCTGTATAAAGATATAAATATCTGCACGGCGAGCTGTATAAACATGGAAATACCTACATCGCTATCTATATAAACGTGGAAATACCAACACCGCTATCGGTATAAACAAGGAAATATCTACACCGCCGTCTCTATAAACATGTAAATATCAACACCCCTATCTGTATAAACATGGAAATATCCACACAGCTATCTCTATAAACATGGAAAAATCAACACCGCTATCTCTATGAACATGGAAATATCTACACCGCCATCTCTATAAACATGGAAATATCTACACCGCTATCTGTATGAACATGGAAATTGCTACACCATTATCTGTATAAATATGGAAATACCTACACCGCTACCTGTATAAACATGGAAATATCTACACCGCCATCTGTATAAATATGGAAATACCTATACAGTCATCTGTGTAAACATGGAAATATCTACACCACCATCTGTATAAACATGGAAATATCTACAATGCCATCTGTATACACATGGAAATACCTACAAGGCAATCTGTGTATAGATGGAAACATCAACAGCGCCATCTGTACAAACTTGGAAATATCTACACTGCTATCTCTATAAACATGGAAATATATACACGGTGGTCTGTATAAACATGGAAATATCTACACCGGTATCTGTATAAACATGGAAATGTCTACACCACGATCTTTATAAACATAGAAATATATACACTGCCTTCTCTATAAACATGGAAATATCTGCACCGCTATCCCTATAGTCATGGAAATATCTACAAAGCTATCTGTATAAACATGGAAATACCTACACAATCATGTGTAGGAATATGGAAATATCTACACTGCCATCTGTATACACATAGAAATATCTACACAGCCCTCTGTATAAATATGGAGATATCTGCATAGGCATCTGCATAAACATGGAAATATCTACAACGCAATCTGTATAAACATGGAAATATCTACACCGGTATCTGTATAAATATGAAATATGTAAACCGCTATCTCTATATAAGTGGAAATATCTACACTGCTATCTGTATAAACATGGAAATACCTTCAATTCTATCTGTATAAACATGGAAATATCTACACCGCCGTCTGTATAAACATGGAAATATCTCCACTGCTATCTCTATAAACATCGAAATATCTACACCGCCATCTGTATAAACATGGAAATATTTACAAAGTTATCTGTATAAACATGGAAATATCTACACCGCCATCTGTATAAACTTGGAAATATCTACACAGCCATGTGTATAAAGATCGAAATATCTACACCGCCATCTGTATAAACATGGAAATACTTACAAAGTTATCTGTATAAACATGGAAATATCTACACCGCCATCTGTATAAACATGGAAATATCTACACAGCCATGTGTATATACATGGAAATATCTAAACCGCTATCTATATAAACATGGAAATAACTACACCGCTCTCTGTATAAACATGGAAATATCTCCACTGCTATCTC
This sequence comes from Pan paniscus, assembly GCF_029289425.2. Lineage (NCBI taxonomy): Eukaryota > Metazoa > Chordata > Mammalia > Primates > Hominidae > Pan > Pan paniscus. The sequence goes on from NC_073261.2 coordinate 10,026,481, forward strand.
TATAAACATCGAAATATCTACACCGCCATCTGTATAAACATGGAAATACTTAAAATGTTATCTGTTTAAACATGGAAATATCTACACCGCCATCTGTATAAACATGGAAATATCTTCAAAGCCATGTGTACATACATGGAAATATCTACACCGCTCTCTATATAAACATGGAAATAAGTACAGCGCTATCTGTATATCCATGGAAATATCTACACCACCATCTAAATATCCATAGAAATATCTTCACCGCCATCTGTATGAACACGGAAATATCTACACGGTCATCTGTGTATAGTTGGAAATATCAGCACCGCCATCTGTACAAACATGGAAATATCTACACCGCTATCTCTATAAACATGGAAGTATCTACACCGTGGTCTGTATAAACATGGAAGTATCTATTCTGCTATCTGTATAAACATGGAAATATCTACACCGCTATCTCTATAAACATGGAAATATCTACACCGTGATCTGTATAAACATGGAAATATTTACACCGCTATCTGTATAAACATGGAAATTTATACACCGTTGTCTGTATAAATATGGAAATATCAACACCGCCATCTGTATAAACATGGAAATACCTACAATACCATCTGTATACACATGGAAATATCTACACCGCCATCTGAATGTCCATGGAAATATCTACGCCGCCATCTGTATAAACATGGAAATATCTACACAGCCATCTGTGTATAGATGGAAATATCAGCACCGCCATCTGTAGAAACATGGAAATATCTACACCGCTATCTCTATAAACATGGAAATATCTGCAATGCCATCTGTAAAAACATGGAAATAACTATAAAGTCATCTGTATAAACATGGAAATATCTACAATGTCATCTGTATACACATGGAAATATCTGCACAGCCGTCTGTATAAACATGTAAATATTTACACTGCTATCTCTATAAACATGGAAATATCTACACCGCCATCTCTATAAACATGAAAATATCTACACTGCCATCTCCATAAACATGGAACTAACTTCTCCGCCATCTGTATAAACCTGGAAACATCTACACCGCCATCTGTGTGAATAAGGAAATATCTACAATGCCATCTGTATAAAGATATAAATATCTGCACCGCAAGCTGTATAAAAATGGAAATGTCTACATCGCTATCTGTATAAACGTGGAAATACCAACACCGCTATCGGTATAAACATGGAAATATCTACAACGCCATCTATATAAACATGGAAATATCTACACCGCTATGTCTATATACATGGAAATAACTACACCGCTCTCTCTATAAACATGGAAATTTCTACACCGCTATCGGTATAAACATGGAAATATCTACACCGCCATCTGTATAAACAGGGAAATACCTACAATGTCATCTGTATAAACATGGAAATATCTAGAAAGCCGTCTGTATAAACATGGAAATATCTACACAGCCATCTGTATATTCATGGAAATATCTACACCACTATCTGTATAAACATGGAAATAACTACACCGCTATTTGTATAAACAAGGAAGTATCTACACCGTGACTTGTATAAACATGAAAATATTTACACCGCTATCTGTATAAACATGGAAATTTCTACACCATTATCTGTATTAATATGGAAATATCTACACCGCTATCTCTATAAACATGGAAATATATACACCGCCATCTGTATAAACATGGAAATACCTATACAGTCATCTGTGTAAACATGGAAATATCTACACCACCATCTGTATAAACATGGAAATATCTACAATGCCATCTGTATACACATGGAAATACCTACAAGGCAATCTGTGTATAGATGGAACATCAACAGTGCCATCTGTACAAACTTGGAAATATCTACACTGCTATCTCTATAAACATGGAAATATATACACGGCGGTCTGTATAAACATGGAAATATCTACACCAGTATCTGTATAAACCTGGAAATACCTACAAAACGATCTTTATAAACATAGAAATATATACAACGCCTTCTTTATAAACATGGAAATATCTGCACCGCTATCCCTATAGACATGGAAATATCTACAAAGCTATCTGTATAAACATGGAAATACCTACACAGTCATGTGTAGGAACATGGAAATATCTACACTGCCATCTGTATACACATAGAAATATCTACACAGCCCTCTGTATAAATATGGAGATATCTGCATAGGCATCTGTATAAACATGGAAATATCTACAACGCAATCTGTATAAACATGGAAATATCTACACCGCTATCTGTATAAATATGAAATATCTAAACAGCTATCTCTATATAAGTGGAAATATCTACACTGCTATCTGTATAAACATGGAAATATCTTCAATTCTATCTGTATAAACATGGAAACATCTACACGGCCATCTGTATAAACATGGAAATATCTCCACTGCTATCTCTATAAACATCGAAATATCTACACCGCCATCTGTATAAACATGGAAATACTTACAAAGTTATCTGTATAAACATGGAAATATCTACACCGCCATCTGTATAAATATGGAAATATCTACACAACCATGTACACATACATGGAAATATCTAAACCGCTATCTGTATAAACCGGGAAATATCTACACTGCTGTCTCTATAAATATGGAAATATCTACACCGCCATCTGTATAAACATGGAAATAATTACACAGTCATGTGTAGGAACATGGAAATATCTACACCACCGTTTGTATAAAGATGGAAATATCTACAACGTTATCTGTATAAACATGGAAATATCTACACAGTGATCTGTATAAACATGGAAATATGTACAGCACTCTCTGAATAAAGATGGAAATATCTACACCGCTATCTGTAAAAACATGGGAATATCTAAACCACTATCTGTATAAATATGGAAATATTTACACCGCTATCTCAATAAACATGGAAATATCTACACCGCTATCTCTATAAACATGGAAATATCTACACCGCCATCTGTATTAACATGGAATTATCTACACAGTCACCTGTATAAACCTGGAAATATCTACACTGTCATCTCTATAAACATGGAAATATCAACAGAGAACTCTGTATAAACATGGAAATATCGGCACAGCCATCTGTATAAACATGGAAATATCTACACCGCTATCTGCATAAACATGGAAATATATACACAGCTATCTCTATAAACATGGAAATATCTACACCGCCATCTGTATAAACATGGAAATACATAAAAAGTCATCTGTATAAACATGGAAATATCTACACAGCCATCAGTATAAACATGGAAATATCTACAAAGCCATCTGTATATACATGGAAATGTCTACTTCGCTATCTGTATAAACATGGAAATAGCTACACCGCTATTTGTATAAACAAGGAAATATCTACAACGTGATCTGTATAAACATGGAAATATCTACACCGCCATCTCTATAAACATGGAAATATCTACACCCGTATCTGTATAAACTTGGAAATATCCACACCGCTATCTCTATAAACATGGAAAAACCAACACCGCTATCTCTATGAACATGGAAATAACTACACCGCCATCTCTATAAACATGGAAATATCTACAACACGATCAGTGTAAACTTGGAAATACCTACACCGCTATCTGTGTAAACATGGAAATATCTCCACTGCTATCTCTATAAACATCGAAATATCTACACGGCCATCTGTATAAGCATGGAAATACTTACAAAGTTATCTGTATAAACATGGAAATATCTACACCGGTATCTGTATAAACATGGAAATATCTACACCACGATCTGTATAAACATGGAAGTATTTACACCGCTATCTGTATAAACCTGGAAATATCTACACTGCTGTCTCTATAAATATGGAAATATCTACACAGCCATCTGTATATACATGGAAATAATTACACAGTCATGTGTAGGAACATGGAAATATCTACACCACCGTTTGTATAAAGATGGAAATATCTACAACGTTATCTGTATAAACATGGAAATATCTACACAGTGATCTGTATAAACATGGAAATATGTACAGCACTCTCTGAATAAAGATGGAAATATCTACACCGCTTACTGTAAAAACATGGGAATATCTAAACCACTATCTGTATAAATATGGAAATATTTACACCGCTATCTCAGTAAACATGGAAATATCTACACCGCTATCTCAATAAACATGGAAATATCTACACCGCCATCTGTATTAACATGGAAATAACTACACAGTCATCTGTATAAACCTGGAAATATCTACACTGTCATCTACATAAACATGGAAATATCTACAGAGAACTCTATAAACATGGAAATATCGGCACAGCCATCTGTATAAACATGGAAATATCTACACCGCTATCTGTATAAACATGGAAATATCTACACCGCTATGTGTATTAACGTGGAAATATCTCCATTGCTATCTGTATAATCATGGACATATCTCCACCGAAATCTGTATAAACATGGAAATATCTACACCGCTATCTCTATAAACATGGAAATATCTGCACTGCCATCTGTAAAAACATGGAAATACCTATACAGTCATCTGTATAAACATGGAAATATCTACAATGACATCTGTATACACATGGAAATATATACACAGCCATCTGTATAAACATGTAGATTTCTACACTGCTGTCTCCATAAACATGGAATTATCTACACCGCCATCTCTATAAACATGAAAATATCTACACTGCCATCTCCATAAACATGGAACTAACTACTCCGCCATCTGTATCAACATGGAAACATCTACACCGCCACCTGTGTGAATAAGGAAATATCTACAATGCCATCTGTATAAAGATATAAATGTGTGCACCGCGATCTGTATAAACATGGAAATATCTAGATCTCTATCTTTATAAAGGTGGAAATACCAACACCGCTATCGGTATAAACATGGAAATATCTACATCGCCATCTATATAAACATGGAAATATCTAAACCGCTATGTCTATAAACATGGAAATACCTACACCGCTATCTCTATAAACATGGAAATATCCACACCGCCATCAGCATATCCATGGAAATATCTACAACGCCATCTGTATAAAGATGGAAATATCTACACGGCAATCTGTGTACAGATGGAAATATCAACACCGCCATCTCTACAAACATGGAAATATCTTCACCGCTATCTGTATAAACATAGAAATACCTACACTGCAGTCTGTATAAACATGGAAATATCTACACCGGTATCTGTATATACATGGAAATATCTACACCACAATGTTTATAAACAAGGAAATATTTACACCACTATCTGTATAAACCTGGAAATATCTACACTGCTATCTCTATAAATATGGAAATATCTACACCACCATCTGTATAAACATGGAAATAACTACACAGACATGTGTAGGAACATGGAAATATTTACACCACCGTTTGTGTAAAATGGAAATATCTACAACCTTATCTGTATAAACATGGAAATATCTTCACAGTGATCTGTATAAACATGGAAATATGTATAGCACTCTCTGAATGAAGATGGAAATATCTACACCACTATCTGTAAAAACATGGAAATATCTACACCACTATCTGTATAAATATGGAAATATTTACACCGCTATCTCAATAAACATGAAAATATCTACACCGCTATCTCTATAAACATGAAAATATCTACACCGCCATCTTCAGAAACATGGATGTATCTACACCGCCATCTGTATAAACTTGGATATATCTACACCAGTATCTGTATAAACATGGAAATATCTTCAAATCTATCTGTATAAACATGGAAATATCAACACCGCCATCTGTATAAAAATGGAAGTATCTACACCGCAATCTGTATAAATATGGAAATACCTACACCGCTATCTCTATAGACATGGAAATACCTACACCGCTATCTGTATACACATGGAAATCTCTTCACTCCCATCTGTATAAAGATGGAAATATCTACACCACGAGCTGTATAAACATGGAAATATCTACACCGCTATCTGTATAAACATGGAAGTAGTAACAACGTTATCTGTATAAACATGGAAATATCTACAACGCTATCTCTATAAACATGAAAATGCTTACACCACCATCTCTACAAACATGGAAATATTTACACCGCTATCTCTATAAACATAGAAATAACTACACCGCCGTCACTATAAACATGGAAATATCTACACCGCCATCTGCATAAACATGGAAATATATACACAGACATCTGTATAAACTTGGAAATATCTACACTGACATCTGTAGAAAGATGGAAATATCTACCAAGCGATCTGTATAAACATGGAAATATCTCCACCGCTATCTTTATAAACACGGAAATACCTACACCGGTGTCTTAAAAAACATGGAAATACCTACACCGCTATCTATATAAACAATGAAATATCTACAACGCTATCTGTGTAAACATGGAAATACCTACACAGCTATCTGTGTAAACTTGGAAATATCTACACCGCAATCTGTGTAAGCATGGAATTATCTACAACGCTATCTGCGTAAACATGGAAATATTTACAACGCTATCTCTGTAAACAGGGAAATATCTACACAGCTATCTGTAAAACGTGGAAATATCTACACCACTATCTGTATAACCCTGAGAATATCTACACCGCTATCTGTATCAACATGTAAATAACTACACCGCTATCTGTATAAACATGGAAATACCTACACAGTCATGTGTAGGAACATGGAAATATCTACACTGCCATCTGTATACACATAGAAATATCTACACAGCCCTCTGTATAAATATGGAGATATCTGCATAGGCATCTGTATAAACATGGAAATATCTACAACGCAATCTGTATAAACATGGAAATATCTACACCGCTATCTGTATAAATATGAAATATCTAAACAGCTATCTCTATATAAGTGGAAATATCTACACTGCTATCTGTATAAACATGGAAATATCTTCAATTCTATCTGTATAAACATGGAAACATCTACACGGCCATCTGTATAAACATGGAAATATCTCCACTGCTATCTCTATAAACATCGAAATATCTACACCGCCATCTGTATAAACATGGAAATACTTACAAAGTTATCTGTATAAACATGGAAATATCTACACCGCCATCTGTATAAATATGGAAATATCTACACAACCATGTACACATACATGGAAATATCTAAACCGCTATCTGTATAAACCGGGAAATATCTACACTGCTGTCTCTATAAATATGGAAATATCTACACCGCCATCTGTATAAACATGGAAATAATTACACAGTCATGTGTAGGAACATGGAAATATCTACACCACCGTTTGTATAAAGATGGAAATATCTACAACGTTATCTGTATAAACATGGAAATATCTACACAGTGATCTGTATAAACATGGAAATATGTACAGCACTCTCTGAATAAAGATGGAAATATCTACACCGCTATCTGTAAAAACATGGGAATATCTAAACCACTATCTGTATAAATATGGAAATATTTACACCGCTATCTCAATAAACATGGAAATATCTACACCGCTATCTCTATAAACATGGAAATATCTACACCGCCATCTGTATTAACATGGAATTATCTACACAGTCACCTGTATAAACCTGGAAATATCTACACTGTCATCTCTATAAACATGGAAATATCAACAGAGAACTCTGTATAAACATGGAAATATCGGCACAGCCATCTGTATAAACATGGAAATATCTACACCGCTATCTGCATAAACATGGAAATATATACACAGCTATCTCTATAAACATGGAAATATCTACACCGCCATCTGTATAAACATGGAAATACATAAAAAGTCATCTGTATAAACATGGAAATATCTACACAGCCATCAGTATAAACATGGAAATATCTACAAAGCCATCTGTATATACATGGAAATGTCTACTTCGCTATCTGTATAAACATGGAAATAGCTACACCGCTATTTGTATAAACAAGGAAATATCTACAACGTGATCTGTATAAACATGGAAATATCTACACCGCCATCTCTATAAACATGGAAATATCTACACCCGTATCTGTATAAACTTGGAAATATCCACACCGCTATCTCTATAAACATGGAAAAACCAACACCGCTATCTCTATGAACATGGAAATAACTACACCGCCATCTCTATAAACATGGAAATATCTACAACACGATCAGTGTAAACTTGGAAATATCTACACCGCTATCTGTGTAAACATGGAAATATCTCCACTGCTATCTCTATAAACATCGAAATATCTACACGGCCATCTGTATAAGCATGGAAATACTTACAAAGTTATCTGTATAAACATGGAAATATCTACACCGGTATCTGTATAAACATGGAAATATCTACACCACGATCTGTATAAACATGGAAGTATTTACACCGCTATCTGTATAAACCTGGAAATATCTACACTGCTGTCTCTATAAATATGGAAATATCTACACAGCCATCTGTATAAACATGGAAATAATTACACAGTCATGTGTAGGAACATGGAAATATCTACACCACCGTTTGTATAAAGATGGAAATATCTACAACGTTATCTGTATAAACATGGAAATATCTACACAGTGATCTGTATAAACATGGAAATATGTACAGCACTCTCTGAATAAAGATGGAAATATCTACACCGCTTACTGTAAAAACATGGGAATATCTAAACCACTATCTGTATAAATATGGAAATATTTACACCGCTATCTCAGTAAACATGGAAATATCTACACCGCTATCTCAATAAACATGGAAATATCTACACCGCCATCTGTATTAACATGGAAATAACTACACAGTCATCTGTATAAACCTGGAAATATCTACACTGTCATCTACATAAACATGGAAATATCTACAGAGAACTCTATAAACATGGAAATATCGGCACAGCCATCTGTATAAACATGGAAATATCTACACCGCTATCTGTATAAACATGGAAATATCTACACCGCTATGTGTATTAACGTGGAAATATCTCCATTGCTATCTGTATAATCATGGACATATCTCCACCGAAATCTGTATAAACATGGAAATATCTACACCGCTATCTCTATAAACATGGAAATATCTGCACTGCCATCTGTAAAAACATGGAAATACCTATACAGTCATCTGTATAAACATGGAAATATCTACAATGACATCTGTATACACATGGAAATATATACACAGCCATCTGTATAAACATGTAGATTTCTACACTGCTGTCTCCATAAACATGGAATTATCTACACCGCCATCTCTATAAACATGAAAATATCTACACTGCCATCTCCATAAACATGGAACTAACTACTCCGCCATCTGTATCAACATGGAAACATCTACACCGCCACCTGTGTGAATAAGGAAATATCTACAATGCCATCTGTATAAAGATATAAATGTGTGCACCGCGATCTGTATAAACATGGAAATATCTAGATCTCTATCTTTATAAAGGTGGAAATACCAACACCGCTATCGGTATAAACATGGAAATATCTACATCGCCATCTATATAAACATGGAAATATCTAAACCGCTATGTCTATAAACATGGAAATACCTACACCGCTATCTCTATAAACATGGAAATATCCACACCGCCATCAGCATATCCATGGAAATATCTACAACGCCATCTGTATAAAGATGGAAATATCTACACGGCAATCTGTGTACAGATGGAAATATCAACACCGCCATCTCTACAAACATGGAAATATCTTCACCGCTATCTGTATAAACATAGAAATACCTACACTGCAGTCTGTATAAACATGGAAATATCTACACCGGTATCTGTATATACATGGAAATATCTACACCACAATGTTTATAAACAAGGAAATATTTACACCACTATCTGTATAAACCTGGAAATATCTACACTGCTATCTCTATAAATATGGAAATATCTACACCACCATCTGTATAAACATGGAAATAACTACACAGACATGTGTAGGAACATGGAAATATTTACACCACCGTTTGTGTAAAATGGAAATATCTACAACCTTATCTGTATAAACATGGAAATATCTTCACAGTGATCTGTATAAACATGGAAATATGTATAGCACTCTCTGAATGAAGATGGAAATATCTACACCACTATCTGTAAAAACATGGAAATATCTACACCACTATCTGTATAAATATGGAAATATTTACACCGCTATCTCAATAAACATGAAAATATCTACACCGCTATCTCTATAAACATGAAAATATCTACACCGCCATCTTCAGAAACATGGATGTATCTACACCGCCATCTGTATAAACTTGGATATATCTACACCAGTATCTGTATAAACATGGAAATATCTTCAAATCTATCTGTATAAACATGGAAATATCAACACCGCCATCTGTATAAAAATGGAAGTATCTACACCGCAATCTGTATAAATATGGAAATACCTACACCGCTATCTCTATAGACATGGAAATACCTACACCGCTATCTGTATACACATGGAAATCTCTTCACTCCCATCTGTATAAAGATGGAAATATCTACACCACGAGCTGTATAAACATGGAAATATCTACACCGCTATCTGTATAAACATGGAAGTAGTAACAACGTTATCTGTATAAACATGGAAATATCTACAACGCTATCTCTATAAACATGAAAATGCTTACACCACCATCTCTACAAACATGGAAATATTTACACCGCTATCTCTATAAACATAGAAATAACTACACCGCCGTCACTATAAACATGGAAATATCTACACCGCCATCTGCATAAACATGGAAATATATACACAGACATCTGTATAAACTTGGAAATATCTACACTGACATCTGTAGAAAGATGGAAATATCTACCAAGCGATCTGTATAAACATGGAAATATCTCCACCGCTATCTTTATAAACACGGAAATACCTACACCGGTGTCTTAAAAAACATGGAAATACCTACACCGCTATCTATATAAACAATGAAATATCTACAACGCTATCTGTGTAAACATGGAAATACCTACACAGCTATCTGTGTAAACTTGGAAATATCTACACCGCAATCTGTGTAAGCATGGAATTATCTACAACGCTATCTGCGTAAACATGGAAATATTTACAACGCTATCTCTGTAAACAGGGAAATATCTACACAGCTATCTGTAAAACGTGGAAATATCTACACCACTATCTGTATAACCCTGAGAATATCTACACCGCTATCTGTATCAACATGTAAATAACTACACCGCTATCTGTATAAACATGGAAATACCTACACAGTCATGTGTAGGAACATGGAAATATCTACACTGCCATCTGTATACACATAGAAATATCTACACAGCCCTCTGTATAAATATGGAGATATCTGCATAGGCATCTGTATAAACATGGAAATATCTACAACGCAATCTGTATAAACATGGAAATATCTACACCGCTATCTGTATAAATATGAAATATCTAAACAGCTATCTCTATATAAGTGGAAATATCTACACTGCTATCTGTATAAACATGGAAATATCTTCAATTCTATCTGTATAAACATGGAAACATCTACACGGCCATCTGTATAAACATGGAAATATCTCCACTGCTATCTCTATAAACATCGAAATATCTACACCGCCATCTGTATAAACATGGAAATACTTACAAAGTTATCTGTATAAACATGGAAATATCTACACCGCCATCTGTATAAATATGGAAATATCTACACAACCATGTACACATACATGGAAATATCTAAACCGCTATCTGTATAAACCGGGAAATATCTACACTGCTGTCTCTATAAATATGGAAATATCTACACCGCCATCTGTATAAACATGGAAATAATTACACAGTCATGTGTAGGAACATGGAAATATCTACACCACCGTTTGTATAAAGATGGAAATATCTACAACGTTATCTGTATAAACATGGAAATATCTACACAGTGATCTGTATAAACATGGAAATATGTACAGCACTCTCTGAATAAAGATGGAAATATCTACACCGCTATCTGTAAAAACATGGGAATATCTAAACCACTATCTGTATAAATATGGAAATATTTACACCGCTATCTCAATAAACATGGAAATATCTACACCGCTATCTCTATAAACATGGAAATATCTACACCGCCATCTGTATTAACATGGAATTATCTACACAGTCACCTGTATAAACCTGGAAATATCTACACTGTCATCTCTATAAACATGGAAATATCAACAGAGAACTCTGTATAAACATGGAAATATCGGCACAGCCATCTGTATAAACATGGAAATATCTACACCGCTATCTGCATAAACATGGAAATATATACACAGCTATCTCTATAAACATGGAAATATCTACACCGCCATCTGTATAAACATGGAAATACATAAAAAGTCATCTGTATAAACATGGAAATATCTACACAGCCATCAGTATAAACATGGAAATATCTACAAAGCCATCTGTATATACATGGAAATGTCTACTTCGCTATCTGTATAAACATGGAAATAGCTACACCGCTATTTGTATAAACAAGGAAATATCTACAACGTGATCTGTATAAACATGGAAATATCTACACCGCCATCTCTATAAACATGGAAATATCTACACCCGTATCTGTATAAACTTGGAAATATCCACACCGCTATCTCTATAAACATGGAAAAACCAACACCGCTATCTCTATGAACATGGAAATAACTACACCGCCATCTCTATAAACATGGAAATATCTACAACACGATCAGTGTAAACTTGGAAATATCTACACCGCTATCTGTGTAAACATGGAAATATCTCCACTGCTATCTCTATAAACATCGAAATATCTACACGGCCATCTGTATAAGCATGGAAATACTTACAAAGTTATCTGTATAAACATGGAAATATCTACACCGGTATCTGTATAAACATGGAAATATCTACACCACGATCTGTATAAACATGGAAGTATTTACACCGCTATCTGTATAAACCTGGAAATATCTACACTGCTGTCTCTATAAATATGGAAATATCTACACAGCCATCTGTATAAACATGGAAATAATTACACAGTCATGTGTAGGAACATGGAAATATCTACACCACCGTTTGTATAAAGATGGAAATATCTACAACGTTATCTGTATAAACATGGAAATATCTACACAGTGATCTGTATAAACATGGAAATATGTACAGCACTCTCTGAATAAAGATGGAAATATCTACACCGCTTACTGTAAAAACATGGGAATATCTAAACCACTATCTGTATAAATATGGAAATATTTACACCGCTATCTCAGTAAACATGGAAATATCTACACCGCTATCTCAATAAACATGGAAATATCTACACCGCCATCTGTATTAACATGGAAATAACTACACAGTCATCTGTATAAACCTGGAAATATCTACACTGTCATCTACATAAACATGGAAATATCTACAGAGAACTCTATAAACATGGAAATATCGGCACAGCCATCTGTATAAACATGGAAATATCTACACCGCTATCTGTATAAACATGGAAATATCTACACCGCTATGTGTATTAACGTGGAAATATCTCCATTGCTATCTGTATAATCATGGACATATCTCCACCGAAATCTGTATAAACATGGAAATATCTACACCGCTATCTCTATAAACATGGAAATATCTGCACTGCCATCTGTAAAAACATGGAAATACCTATACAGTCATCTGTATAAACATGGAAATATCTACAATGACATCTGTATACACATGGAAATATATACACAGCCATCTGTATAAACATGTAGATTTCTACACTGCTGTCTCCATAAACATGGAATTATCTACACCGCCATCTCTATAAACATGAAAATATCTACACTGCCATCTCCATAAACATGGAACTAACTACTCCGCCATCTGTATCAACATGGAAACATCTACACCGCCACCTGTGTGAATAAGGAAATATCTACAATGCCATCTGTATAAAGATATAAATGTGTGCACCGCGATCTGTATAAACATGGAAATATCTAGATCTCTATCTTTATAAAGGTGGAAATACCAACACCGCTATCGGTATAAACATGGAAATATCTACATCGCCATCTATATAAACATGGAAATATCTAAACCGCTATGTCTATAAACATGGAAATACCTACACCGCTATCTCTATAAACATGGAAATATCCACACCGCCATCAGCATATCCATGGAAATATCTACAACGCCATCTGTATAAAGATGGAAATATCTACACGGCAATCTGTGTACAGATGGAAATATCAACACCGCCATCTCTACAAACATGGAAATATCTTCACCGCTATCTGTATAAACATAGAAATACCTACACTGCAGTCTGTATAAACATGGAAATATCTACACCGGTATCTGTATATACATGGAAATATCTACACCACAATGTTTATAAACAAGGAAATATTTACACCACTATCTGTATAAACCTGGAAATATCTACACTGCTATCTCTATAAATATGGAAATATCTACACCACCATCTGTATAAACATGGAAATAACTACACAGACATGTGTAGGAACATGGAAATATTTACACCACCGTTTGTGTAAAATGGAAATATCTACAACCTTATCTGTATAAACATGGAAATATCTTCACAGTGATCTGTATAAACATGGAAATATGTATAGCACTCTCTGAATGAAGATGGAAATATCTACACCACTATCTGTAAAAACATGGAAATATCTACACCACTATCTGTATAAATATGGAAATATTTACACCGCTATCTCAATAAACATGAAAATATCTACACCGCTATCTCTATAAACATGAAAATATCTACACCGCCATCTTCAGAAACATGGATGTATCTACACCGCCATCTGTATAAACTTGGATATATCTACACCAGTATCTGTATAAACATGGAAATATCTTCAAATCTATCTGTATAAACATGGAAATATCAACACCGCCATCTGTATAAAAATGGAAGTATCTACACCGCAATCTGTATAAATATGGAAATACCTACACCGCTATCTCTATAGACATGGAAATACCTACACCGCTATCTGTATACACATGGAAATCTCTTCACTCCCATCTGTATAAAGATGGAAATATCTACACCACGAGCTGTATAAACATGGAAATATCTACACCGCTATCTGTATAAACATGGAAGTAGTAACAACGTTATCTGTATAAACATGGAAATATCTACAACGCTATCTCTATAAACATGAAAATGCTTACACCACCATCTCTACAAACATGGAAATATTTACACCGCTATCTCTATAAACATAGAAATAACTACACCGCCGTCACTATAAACATGGAAATATCTACACCGCCATCTGCATAAACATGGAAATATATACACAGACATCTGTATAAACTTGGAAATATCTACACTGACATCTGTAGAAAGATGGAAATATCTACCAAGCGATCTGTATAAACATGGAAATATCTCCACCGCTATCTTTATAAACACGGAAATACCTACACCGGTGTCTTAAAAAACATGGAAATACCTACACCGCTATCTATATAAACAATGAAATATCTACAACGCTATCTGTGTAAACATGGAAATACCTACACAGCTATCTGTGTAAACTTGGAAATATCTACACCGCAATCTGTGTAAGCATGGAATTATCTACAACGCTATCTGCGTAAACATGGAAATATTTACAACGCTATCTCTGTAAACAGGGAAATATCTACACAGCTATCTGTAAAACGTGGAAATATCTACACCACTATCTGTATAACCCTGAGAATATCTACACCGCTATCTGTATCAACATGTAAATAACTACACCGCTATCTGTATAAACATGGAAATACCTACACAGTCATGTGTAGGAACATGGAAATATCTACACTGCCATCTGTATACACATAGAAATATCTACACAGCCCTCTGTATAAATATGGAGATATCTGCATAGGCATCTGTATAAACATGGAAATATCTACAACGCAATCTGTATAAACATGGAAATATCTACACCGCTATCTGTATAAATATGAAATATCTAAACAGCTATCTCTATATAAGTGGAAATATCTACACTGCTATCTGTATAAACATGGAAATATCTTCAATTCTATCTGTATAAACATGGAAACATCTACACGGCCATCTGTATAAACATGGAAATATCTCCACTGCTATCTCTATAAACATCGAAATATCTACACCGCCATCTGTATAAACATGGAAATACTTACAAAGTTATCTGTATAAACATGGAAATATCTACACCGCCATCTGTATAAATATGGAAATATCTACACAACCATGTACACATACATGGAAATATCTAAACCGCTATCTGTATAAACCGGGAAATATCTACACTGCTGTCTCTATAAATATGGAAATATCTACACCGCCATCTGTATAAACATGGAAATAATTACACAGTCATGTGTAGGAACATGGAAATATCTACACCACCGTTTGTATAAAGATGGAAATATCTACAACGTTATCTGTATAAACATGGAAATATCTACACAGTGATCTGTATAAACATGGAAATATGTACAGCACTCTCTGAATAAAGATGGAAATATCTACACCGCTATCTGTAAAAACATGCTAATAACTACACCGCTATCTGTATAATTTTGGAAATATTTGCACCGCTATCCCTATAAACATGGTAATATCAACACCGAGATCTGTATAAACATGGTAATATCTACACCACCATCTATATAAACATGGAAATATCTACAGCGACATCTGTATAAACATGGAAATATCTACAATTCCATCTGTAGAAAAATGGAAATATCTACACCGCAATTTGTGTAAACATGGAAATATCTACACCGATATCTGTAAAAACATGGAAATATCTACTCCGCTATCTGTAAAAACATGGAAATATCTACACCGCGATCTGTATAAACATGGAAATATCTACACCGCGATCTGTATAAACATGGAAATATCTACACCGCTTTCTGTATAAACATGAAATATCTACACAGCTATCTCTATAAACATGGAAATATCTACACCGCAATCTGTATAAACATGCAAATATCTGCAAAGCCATCTGTATAAACATGGAAATATCCACACAGCCATCTGTATATACATGGAAATATCTACACCGCTATCTGTATAAACATGGAAATAACTACACCGCTATTTATATAAACAAGGAAATATCTACACCGTGATCTGTATAAACATGGAAATATTTACACCGCTATCTGTATAAACATGGAAATTTCTACACCGTTATCTGTATAAATATGGAAATATCTACACCGCTATCTCTATAAACATGGAAATATCTACACCGCCATCTGTGTAAACATGGAAATACCTATACAGTCATCTGTGTAAACATGGACATATTTACACCACCATCTGTATGAACATGGAAATAACTGCAAAGTCATCTGTATATACATGGAAATATCTACACAGCCATCTGTATAAACATGGAAATATCTACACAGCCATCTGTATATACATGGAAATATCTAAACCGCTATCTGTATAAACATGGAAATAACTACACCGCTATTTGTATAAACAAGGAAATATCTACACCGTGATCTGTATAAACATGGAAATATCTACACCGCCATCTCTATAAACACGGAAATATCTACACCCCTATCTGTATAAACATGGAAATATCCACACCGCTATCTCTATAAACATGGAAAAATCAACACCGCTATCTCTATGACCATGGAAATATCTACACCGCCATCTCTGTAAACATGGAAATACCTCCACCACGATCAGTATAAACCTGGAAATATATACACGGCTATCTGAATAAACATCGAAATATCTCCACTGCTATCTCTATAAACATCGAAATATCCACACCACCATCTGTATAAACATGGAAATATCTACGCAGGCATGTGTATATACATGGAAATATCTACACCGCTATCTATATAAACATGGAAATAACTACACCGCCATCTGTATAAACACGGAAATATCTACACCGCCATCTACATATCCATGGAAATATCTGCGCCGCCAACTGTATAAACATGGAAATATCTACAGGGTCATCTGTGTATAGATGGAAATATCGACAGCGCCATCTGTACAAACATGGAAATATCTGCACCGCAATCTGTTTAAAGATGGAAATATCTACACCGCGGTCTCTATAAACATGGAAATATCTAAACCGCTATCTGTATAAACATGGAAATATCTACACCACTGTCTCTATAAACATGGAAATATCTACACCGTGATCTTTATAAACATGGAAATATCTACACCGCTGTCTCTATAAACATGGAAATATCTACACCGTGATCTGTATAAACATGGAAATATTTACACCGCTATCTGTATAAACATGGAAATATCTACACCGTTATCTGTATAAACATTGACATACCTACAACGCCATCTGTAGAAACATGCAAATATCTACACCACCATCTGTATAAACATGGAAATATCTACAATGCCATCTGTATACCCATGGAAATACCTACACGGCAATCTGTCTATAGATGGAAACATCAACACCGCCATCTGTACAGACATGGAAATATCTACACTGTGGTCTGCATAAACATGGAAATATCTACACCGGAATCTGTATAAACATGGAAATATCTACAAAACGATCTGTATAAAACATGGAAATATTTACACCGCTATCTGTATAAACATGGAAATATCTACACCACTTTCTCTATAAACAAGGAAATACCTGCAAAGCCATCTCTATAAACATGGAAATAACTACACAGTCATGTTTAGGAACATGGAAATATCTACAATGCCATCTGTATAAACATGGAAATATCTACACAGCCCTCTGTATAAATATGGAAATATCTGCATAGGCATCTGCATAAACATGGAAATATCCGCACCGCTATCTGTATAAACGTGGAAATACCTACACCGCTGTCTCTATAAACATGGAAATATGTACACCGCTATGTGTATAAACATGGTAATATCTGCACTGCTGTATGTATAAACATGGAAATATCTCCACCTTCATCTGTATAAACACGGAAATATCTACAGCGCCATCTCTATAAACATTGAAATATCTACACTGCCATCTGTAAAAACATGGAAATATCTACATAGTCATCAGAATAAACATTGAAATATCTACACCACCATCTGTATAAGCATGGAAATACCTACAATACCATCTGTATACACATGGAAATATCTACACAGACATCTGTATAAATATGGAAATATCTACACCGCCATCTGTATAAACATGGAAATACCTACACCGTGATCAGTATAAACATGGAAATATCTACACCGCTATCTGTATAAACATTGAAATATCTCCACTGCCATCTCTATAAACATCGAAATATCTACACCGCCATCTGTTTAAACGTGGAAATACTTACAAGTTATCTGTATAAACATGGAAATATCTACACCGCCATTTGCATAAACATGGAAATATCTACACAGCCATGTGTATATACATGGAAATATCTACACCGCTATCTATACAATCATGGAAATAACTACACCGCTATCTGTATAAACATGGAAATATCTACACCGCCATATACATATCCATAGAAATATCTGTGCCGCCATCTGTATAAACATGGAAATATCTACACAGTCATCTGTGTATAGATGGAAATATCAACACCGCCATCTGTACAAACATGGAAATATCGGCACCGCAATCTGTATAAACATGGAAATAACTACAATGCTATTTGTATAAAAACGGATATATCTACACCGCCATCTGTTTAAACATGGAAATATATACACAGACATCTGTTTATACACGGAAATATCTACACCGCTATCAGTATAAACATGCTATTAACTACACCGCTATCTGTATAAATGTGGAAATATTTGCACCACTATCCCTATAAACATGGTAATATCATCACAGCGGTCTGTATAAACATGGAAATATCTACACCATGATCTCTAAAAACATGGAAACATCTACACCGTGATCTGTATAAACATGGAAATATCTACACCGCCATCTCTATAAACATGGAAATATCTACAACCCTAAGAGTATAAATATGGAAACATCCAAACCGCTATCTCTATAAACATGGAAAAATCAACACCGCTATCTCTATGAACATGGAAATATCTACACCGCCATCTCTATAAACATGGAAATATCTACACCGCGATCAGTATAAACATAGAAATAACTACACTGCCATCTGTATAAACATGGAAATACTTACAAAGTTATCAGTATAAACATGGAAATATCTACACCGCCATCTGTATAAACATGGAAATATCTACACAGCCATGTGTATATACATAGAAATATGTACACCGCTATCAATATAAACACGGAAATAACTACACCGCTATTTGTATAAACATGGAAATATCTCCACTGCTATCTCTATAAACATCGAAATATCTACACCGCCATCTGTATAAACATGGAAATACTTACAAAGTTATCTGTATAAACATGGAAATATCTACACCGCCATCTGTATAAACATGGAAATATCTACACAGCCATGTGTACATACATGGAAATACCTACACTGCTCTCTATATAAACATGGAAATAACTACACCGTTATCTGTTTATACATGGAAATGTCTACACCGCCATCTACATATCCATAGAAATATCTACGCCGCCATCTGTATAAACATGGAAATATCTACACGGTCATCTGTGTATAGATGGAAATATCAACAACGCAATCTGTACAAACATGGAAATATCTGCACCGCTATCTCTATAAACATGGAAATATCTACACCGCCGTCTGTATAAACATGGAAATATCTACACCGCTATCTGTATAAACATTGAAATATATACACCGCTATCTCTATAAACATGGAAATACCTACACCGTGATCTGTATAAACATGGAAACATTTACACCGATATCTGTATAAACATGGAAATTTCTACACAGTTATCTGTTTAAATATGGAAATATGTACACCGCAATCTCTATAAACATGGAAATATCTACACCGCCATCTGTATAAACATGGAAATACCTATACAGTCATCTGTGTAAACTTGGAAATATCTAAACCACCATCTGTATAAACATGGAAATATCTACAATGCCATCGGTATACACATGGAAATACCTACACGGAAATCTGTGTATAGATGGAAACATCAACACCGCCATCTGTACAAACATGAAATATCTACAGTGCTATCTCTATAAACATGGAAATATCTACACTGCGGGCTGTATAAACATGGGAATATCTACACCGGTATCTGTATAAACATGAAAATATCTACACTACGATCTGTATAAACATGGAAATATATAAACCGCCATCTCTATAAACATGGAAATATCTGCACCGCTATCTCTATAAACATGGAAATATCTACAAAGCCATCTGTTTAATCATGGAAATACCTACACAGTCATGTGTAGGAACATGGAAATATCTACACTGCGATCTGTATAAACATAGAAATATCTACACAGCCTTTTGTATAAATATGGAAATATCTGCATAGGCATCTGTATAAACATGGAAATATCTGCACCGCTATCTGTATACACATGGAAATACCTACACCGCTGTCTCTATAAATATGGAAATATGTACACCGCTATGTGTATAAACATGGAAATATCTCCACTGCTGTCTGTATAAACATAGAAATATCTCCACCATTACCTGTCTAAACATGGAAATATCTACAGCGCCTTCTCTATAAACATTGAAATATCTACACTGCCATCTGTAAAAACATGGAAATATCTACACAGTCATCTGAATAAACATGGAAATATCTACACCACCATCTGTATAAACATGGAAATAGCTACAATACCATCTGTATACACATATTAATATCTACACAGACATCTGTATAAATATGGAAATATCTACACCGCCATCTGTATAAACATGGAAATATCTACACTGCCATCTGTAGAAAGATGGAAATACCTACACCGCTATCTCTATAAATATGGAAATACCTACACCGCCATCTCTATAAACATGAAAATATCTACACTGCCATCTCCATAAAGATGGAAGTGTCTATTCCGCCATGTGTATAAACACGGAAATAATTACACCACCATCTGTGTAAACATGGAAATATCTACACCGCTATCTGTATAAACATGGAAATAACTACACCGCCATCAGCATGTCCATGGAAATACCTACGCCGCCATCTGTATAAACCTGGAAATATCTACACGGCCATCTGTGTATAGATGGAAATGTCAACACCGCCATCTGTACAAACATGGAAATATCTACACCGCTATCTCTATAAACATGGAAATATCTGCACTGCTATCTGTAAAAACATGGAAATACCTATACAGTCAAGTGTGTAAACATGGAAATATCTACAATGCCATCTGTATACACATGGAAATATCTACACAGCCATCTGTAGAAACATGTAAATATCTACACTGCTAACTCTATAAACATGGAAATATCTACACCGCCATCTCTATAAACATTAAAATATCTACAATGCCATCTCCATAAACATGGAACTAACTACTCCGCCATCTGTATAAACATGGAAACATCTACACCGCCATCTGTGTGAATAAGGAAATATATACAATGCCATCTGTATAAAGACATAAATATATGCACCGCGAGCTGTATAAACATGGAAAAATCAACATCGCTATCTGTATAAATGTGGAAATACCAACACCGCTATCGGTATAAACATGGAAATATCTACAACGCCATCTATATAAACATGGAAGTATCTACACCGCTATGTCTATAAACATGGAAATACCTACACCGCTATCTCTATAAACATGGAAGTATCTACACCGCTATCTCTATAAACATGGAAATATCTACATCGCTCTCTGTATAAACATGGAAATACCTACACTGCGATCTGTATAAACATGGAAATATCTTCACCACGATCTATATAAACGTGGAAATATCTACACCGCTATCTGTATAAACATGGAAATATCTACAACGCTATCTGTATAAACATGGAAATATCTTCACCGCGATCTGTATAAACATGGAAATATCTACAAAGCTATCTCTGTAAACATGGAAATATCTACACCCCCATCTGTATAAAGATGGAAATACCTACAATGTCATCTGTATAAACATGGAAATATCTACAAAGCCATCTGTATAAACATGGAAATATCTACACAGCCATCTGTATATACATGGAAATATCTACACCACTCTCTGTATAAACATGGAAATAACTACAACGCTATTTGTATGAACAAGGAAATATCTACACTGTGACTTGTATAAACATGGAAATATTTACACCGCTATCGGTATAAACTTGGAAATTTCTACAACGTTATCTGTATAAATATGGAAATATCTACACAGCTATCTCTATCAACATGGAAATATCTACACCGCCATCTGTATAAACATGGAAATACCTATACAGTCATCTGTGTAAACATGGAAATATCTACACCACCATCTGTATAAACATGGAAATATCTACAATGCCATCTGCATACACATGGAAATACCTACACAGCTATCTGTGTATAGATGGAAACATCAACACCGCCATCTGTACAAACATGGAAATATCTACACTGCTATCTCTATAAACATGGGAATATCTACACTGCGGTCTGTATAAACATGGAAATATCTACACCGGTATCTGTATAAACATGGAAATATCTACACCATGATCTGTATAAACATGGAAATATATACACCGCTATCAGTATAAACATGGAAATGTCTGCACCGCTATCTCTATAAACATGGAAATAGCTACAAAGACATCTGTATAAACATGGAAATACCTACACAGTCATGTGTAGGAACATTTAAATATCTACACTGCCATCTGTATAAACATAGAAATATCTACGCAGCACTCTGTATAAATATGGAAATATCTGCATAGGCATCTGTGTAAACCTGGAAATATCTGCACCGCTATCTGTATAAACATGGAAATACCTACACCGCTGTCTCTATAAACATGGAAATATGTACACCGCTTTGTGTATAAACATGTAAATATCTCCACTGCTCTCTGTATAAACAAGGAAATATCTCCACCGTTATCTGTATAAACATGGAAATACCTACAGCGCCATCTCTATAAACATTGACAAATCTACACTGCCATCTGTAAAAACATGGAAATATCTACACAGTCATCTGAATAAACGTGGAAATATCTACACCACCATCTGTATAAACATGGAAATATCTACAATACCATCTGTATACACATGGAAATATCTACACGGCCATCTGTATAAACATGGAATTATCTACACTGCCATCTGTAGAAAGATGGAAATATATACACCGCTATCTCTATAAATATGGAAATATCTACACCGCCATCTCTATAAACATGAAAATAACTACACTGCCATCTCCATAAAGATGGAAGTATCTACTCCGCCATGTGTATAAACACGGAAATACCTACACCACCATCTGTTTAAACATGGAAATATCTACACCGCTATCTGTATAAACATGGAAATATCTACACCGCCCTCTGCATATCCATGGAAATATCTACACCGCTATCTCTATAAACATGGAAATACCTATACAGTCATCTGTATAAACATGGAAACATCTATAATGCCATCTGTATACACATGGAAATATCTACACAGCCATCTGTATAAACATGTAAATATCTACACTGCTATCTCTATAAACATGGAAATATCTACACCGCCATCTCTATAATCATGAAAATATGTACACTGCCATCTCCATAGACATGGAAATAACTACTCCGCCATCTGTATAAACATGGAAACATATACACCGCCATCTGTGTGAATAAGGAAATATCTACAATGCCATCTGTATAAAGATATAAATATCTGCACCGCGAGCTGTATAAACACGGAAATATCTACATCGCTATCTGTATAAACGTGGAAATACCAACACCGCTATCGGTATAAACATGGAAATATCTACAACGCCATCTATATAAACATGGAAATATCTACACCGCTATGTCTATAAACATGGAAATACCTACAACGCTATCTCTATAAACATGGAAATATCTACACCGCTATCTCTGTAAACATGGAAATATCTACATCGCTCTCTGTATAAACATGGAAATACCTACACTGCGATCTGTATAAACATGGAAATATCTTCACCACGATCTGTATAAACATGGAAATATCTACACCGCTATCTGTATAAACATGGAAATATCTACACCGCCATCTTCATGTCCATGGAAATATCTACGCCGCCATCTCTATAAACATGGAAATATCTACACGGCCATCTGTGTATAGATGGAAATATCAGCACCGCCATCTGTACAAACATGGAAATATCTACACCGCTATCTCTATAAACGTGGAAATATCTGCACTGCCACCTGTAAAAACATGGAAATACCTATACAGTCATCTGTATAAACATGGAAATATCTACAATGCCATCTGTATACACATGGAAATATCTACACAGCCATCTGTATAAACATGTAAATATCTACACTGCTATCTCTATAAACATGGAAATATCTACACCGCCATCTCTATAAACATGAAAATATCTACACTGCCATCTCCATAAACATGGAACTAACTACTCCGCCATCTGTATAAACATGGAAACATCTACACAACCATCTGTGTGAATAAGGAAACATCAACAATGCCATCTGTATAAAGATATAAATATCTGCACCGCGAGCTGTATAAACATGGAAATATCTACATCTCTATCTGTATAAACGTGGAAATACCAACACCGCTGTCGGTATAAACATGGAAATATCTACAACGGCATCTATATCAACATGGAAATATCTACACCGTTTTGTCTATAAACATGGAAATACCTACACCATTATCTCTATAAACATGGAAATATCTATACCGCTATCTGTATAAACATGGAAATATCTACATCGCTATCTGTATAAACATGGAAATATCTACACCGCGATCTGCATAAACATGGAAATACCTACACCGTGATCTGTATAAACATGGAAATAACTTCACCACGATCTGTATAAACATGGAAATATCTACACCGCTATCTGTGTAAACATGGTAATATCTACAACACCATCTATATAAACATGGAAATATCTACACCACCATCTGTATAAACATGGAAATATCTACAATGCCATCTGTAGAAACATGGAAATATCTACACCGAAATCTGTTTAAACATGGAAATATCTACACCGATATCTGGAAAAACATGGAAATATCTACACCGCTATCTGTATAAACTTGTAAATATCTACACCGCGATCTTTATAAACATGGAAATATCTACACCGTGATCTGTATAAACATGGAAATATCTACACCACTATCTGTATAAGCATGAAAATATCTACACAGCTATCTCTATAAACATGGAAATATCTACACCGCCACCTGTATAAACATGGAAATAACTACAAAGTCATCTGTATAAACATGGAAATATCTACAAAGACATCTGTATAAACATGGAAATATCTACACAGCCATCTGTATATACATGGAAATATCTACGCCGCTATCTGTATAAACATGGAAATAACTGCACAGCTATTTGTATAAACAAGGAAATATCTACACCGTGACTTGTATAAACATGGAAATATTTACACCGCTATCTGTATAAACATGGAAATTTCTACACCGTGATCTGTATGAATATGGAAATATCTACTCCGCTATCTCTATGAACATGGAAATATCTACACCGCCATCTGTATAAACATGGAAATACCTATACAGTCATCTGAGTAAACATGGAAATATCTACACCCCCATCTGTATAAACATGGAAATATCTACAATGCCATCTGTATACACATGGAAATACCTACACGGGAATCTGTGTATAGATGGAAACATCAACACCGCCATCTGTACAAACTTGGAAATATCTACACTGCTATCTCTATAAACATGGAAATATGTACACTGCGGTCTGTATAAACATGGAAATATCTACACCGGTATCTGTATAAACATGGAAATATCTACACCACGATCTGTATAAACATGGAAATATATACACCGCTATCTGTATAAACATGGAAATATCTGCACCACTATCTCTATAGACATGGAAATATCTACAATGCCATCTGTATAAACTTGGAAATACCTACACAGTCATGTGTAGGAACATGGAAATATCAACACTGCCATCTGTATAAACATAGAAATATCTACACAGCCCTCTGTATAAATATGGAGATATCTGCATAGGCATCTGTATAAACATGGAAATATCTGTACCGCTATCTGTATAAACATGGAAATACCTACACCGCTGTCTCTATAAACATGGAAGAATGTACACCGCTATGTGTATAAACATGGAAATATCTCCACTGATCTCTGTATAAACATGGAAATATCTCCACCGTTATCTGTATAAACATGGAAATATCTACAGCGCCATCTCTATAAACATTGAAATATCCACGCTGCCATCTGTAAAAACATGGAAATATCTACACAGTCATCTGAATAAACATGGAAACATCTACACCACCATCTTCATAAACATGGAAATACCTACAATACCATCTGTATACACATGGAAATATCGACACAGTTATCTGTATAAATTTGGAAATATCTACACCGCCATCTGTATAAACATGGAAATATCTACACTGCCATCTGTAGAAAGATGGAAATATCTACACCACTATCTCTATAAATATGGAAATATCTACACCGCCATCTCTATAAACATGAAAATATCTACACTGCCATCTCCATAAAGATGGAAGTATATACTCCGCCATGTGTATAAACACGGAAATGTCTACACCACCATCTGTGTAAACATGGAAATATCTACACCGCTATCTGTATAAACATGGAAATATCTACACCGCCATCTGCATATCCATGGAAATATCTACGCCACCATCTGTATAAACATGGAAATATCTACACGGCCATCTGTGTATAGATGGAAATATCAACACCGCCATCTGTACACACATGGAAATATCTACACCGCTATCTCTATAAACATGGAAATATCTGCACTGCCATCTGTAAAAACTTGGAAATAACTATACAGTTATCTATATAAACATGGAAATATCTCCAATGCCATCTGTATACACATGTAAATATCTACACAGACATCTGTATAAACATGTAAATATCTACACTGCTATCTCTATAAACATGGAAATATCTACACCGCCATCTCTATAAACATGAAAATATCTACACTGCCATCTCCATAAACATGGAACTAACTACTCCGCCATCTGTATAAACATGGAAACATCTACACCGCCATCTGTGTGAATAAGGAAATATCTACAATGCCATCTGTATAAAGATATAAATATCTGCACGGCGAGCTGTATAAACATGGAAATATCTACATCGCTATCTGTATAAACGTGGAAATGCCAACACCGCTATCGGTATAAACATAGAAATATCTACAACGCCATCTATATAAACATGGAAATATCTACACCGCTATGTCTATAAACATGGAAATAACTACACCGCTATCTCTATAAGCATGGAAATATCTACACCGCTATCTGTATAAACATGGAAATATCTACACCGCTATCTGTATAAACATGGAAATATCTACAAAGCTATCTCTGTAAACATGGAAATATCTACACCCCCATCTGTATAAACATGGAAATACCTACAATGTCATCTGTATAAACATGGAAATATCTACAAAGCCATCTCTATAAACATGGAAATATCTACACAGCCATCTGTATATACATGGAAATATCTACACCACTCTCTCTATAAACATGGAAATAACTACAATGCTATTTGTATGAACGAGGAAATATCTACACTGTGACTTGTATAAACATGGAAATATTTACACCGCTATCTGTATAAACTTGGAAATTTCTACAACGTTATCTGTATAAATATGGAAATATCTACACCGCTATCACTATCAACATGGAAATATCTACACCGCCATCTGTATAAACATGGAAATACCTATACAGTCATCTGTGTAAACATGGAAATATCTACACCACCATCTGTATAAAAATGGAAATACCTACAATACCATCTGTATACACATGGAAATATCGACACAGATATCTGTTTAAATACGGAAATATCTACGCCGCCATCTGTATAAACATGGAAATATCTACACTGCCATCTGTAGAAAGATGGAAATATCTACACCACTATCTCTATAAATATGGAAATATCTACACCGCCATCTCTATAAACATGAAAATATCTACACTGCCATCTCCATAAAGATGGAAGTATATACTCCGCCATGTGTATAAACACGGAAATATCTACACCACCATCTGTGTAAACATGGAAATATCTACACCGCTATCTGTATAAAGATGATAATATCTACACCGCCATCTGCATATCCATGGAAATATCTACGCCACCATCTGTATAAACATGGAAATATCTACACGGCCATCTGTGTATAGATGGAAATATCAACACCGCCATCTGTACAAACATGGAAATATCTACACCGCTATATCTATAAACATGGAAATATCTGCACTGCCATCTGTAAAAACTTGGAAATACCTATACAGTCATCTGTATAAACATGGAAATATCTACAATGCCATCTGTATACACATGTAAATATCTACACAGCCATCTGTATAAACATGTAAATATCTACACTGCTATCTCTATAAACATGGAAATATCTACACCGCCATCTCTATAAACATGAAAATATCTACACTGCCATCTCCATAAACATGGAACTAACTACTCCGCCATCTGTATAAACATGGAAACATCTACACCGCCATCTGTGTGAATAAGGAAATATCTACAATGCCATCTGTATAAAGATATAAATATCTGCACGGCGAGCTGTATAAACATGGAAATATCTACATCGCTATCTGTATAAACGTGGAAATGCCAACACCGCTATCGGTATAAACATAGAAATATCTACAACGCCATCTATATAAACATGGAAATATCTACACCGCTATGTCTATAAACATGGAAATAACTACACCGCTATCTCTATAAGCATGGAAATATCTACACCGCTATCTGTATAAACTTGGAAATATCTACACCGCTATCTGTATAAACATGGAAATATCTACACCGCGATCTGTATAAACATGGAAATATCTACAAATCTAACTCTGTAAACATGGAAATATCTACACCCCCATCTGTATAAACATGGAAATACCTACAATGTCATCTGTATAAACATGGAAATATCTACAAAGCCATCTGTATAAACATGCAAATATCTACACAGCCATCTGTATATACATGGAAATATCTACACCACTCTCTGTATAAACATGGAAATAATTACAACGCTATTTGTATGAACAAGGAAATATCTACACTGTGACTTGTATAAACATGGAAATATTTACACCGCTATCTGTATAAACTTGGAAATTTCTACAACGTTATCTGTATAAATATGGAAATATCTACACCGCTATCTCTATCAACATGGAAATATCTACACCGCCATCTGTATAAACATGGAAATACCTATACAGTCATCTGTGTAAACATGGAAATACCTATACAGTCATCTGTGTAAACATGAAAATATCTACACCACCATCTGTATAAACATGGAAATATCTACAATGACATCTGTATACACATGGAAATACCTACACAGCTATCTGTGTATAGATGGAAACATCAACACCGCCATCTGTACAAACATGGAAATATCTACACTGCTATCTCTATAAACATGGGAATATCTACACTGCGGTCTGTATAAACATGGAAATATCTACACCGGTATCTGTATAAACATGGAAATATCTACACCATGATCTGTATAAACATGTAAATATATACACCGCTATCAGTATATACATGGAAATGTCTGCACCGCTATCTCTATAAACATGGAAATAGCTTCAAAGACATCTGTATAAACATGGAAATACCTAAACAGTCATGTGTAGGAACATTTAAATATCTACACTGCCATCTGTATAAACATAGAAATATCTACGCAGCACTCTGTATAAATATGGAAATATCTGCATAGGCATCTGTGTAAACCTGGAAATATCTGCACCGCTATCTGTATAAACATGGAAATACCTACACCGCTGTCTCTATAAACATGGAAATATGTACACCGCTATGTGTATAAACATGGAAATATCTCCACTGCTCTCTGTATAAACAAGGAAATATCTCCACCGTTATCTGTATAAACATGGAAATACCTACAGCGTCATCTCTATAAACATTGACAAATCTACACTGCCATCTGTAAAAACATGGAAATACCTACACAGTCATCTGAATAAACATGGAAATATCTACACCACCATCTGTATAAACATGGAAATACCTACAATACCATCTGTATACACATGGAAATATCTACACGGCCATCTGTATAAACATGGAATTATCTACACTGTCATCTGTAGAAAGATGGAAATATCTACACCGCTATCTCTATAAATATGGAAATATCTACAACGCCATCTCTATAAACATGAAAATAACTACACTGCCATCTCCATAAAAATGGAAGTATCTACTCCGCCATGTGTATAAACACGGAAATACCTACACCACCATCTGTTTAAACATGGAAATATCTACAACGCTATCTGTATAAACATGGAAATATCTACACCGCCCTCTGCATATCCATGGAAATATCTACACCGCTATCTCTATAAACATGGAAATACCTATACAGTCATCTGTATAAACTTGGAAATATCTACAATGACATCTGTATACACATGGAAATATCTACACAGCCATCTGTATAAACATGTAAATATCTACACTGCTATCTCTATAAACATGGAAATATCTACACCGCCATCTCTATAATCATGAAAATATGTACACTGCCATCTCCATAGACATGGAACTAACTTCTCCGACATCTGTATAAACATGGAAACATATACACCGCCATCTGTGTGAATAAGGAAATATCTACAATGCCATCTGTATAAAGATATAAATATCTGCACCGCGAGCTGTATATACATGGAAATATCTAGATCGCTATCTGTATAAACGTGGAAATACCAACACCGCTATCGGTATAAACGTCAAAATATCTACAACGCCATCTACAGAAACATGGAAATATCTACACCGCTATGTCTATAAACATGGAAATAACTACACCACTATCTCTATAAACATGGAAATTTCTACACAGCTATCTGTATAAACATGGAAATATCTACACCGCTATCTGTATAAACATGGAAATATCTACACCGTGATCTGTATAAACATGGAAATATCTACACAGCTATCTCTATAAACATGGAAATATCTACACCGCCATCTGTATAAACATGGAAATATCTACACAGCTATCTCTATAAACATGGAAATATCTACACTGCCATCTGTATAAACATGGAAATACCTACAATGTCATCTGTATAAACATGGAAATATCTACAAAGCCATCTGTATAAACATGGAAATATCTACACAGCCATCTGTATATACATGGAGATATCTACACCACTATCTTTATAAACATGGAAATAACTACACCGCTATTTTTATAAACATGGAAATATTTACACTGCTATCTGTATAAACATGGAAATTTCTACACCATTATCTGTATAAATATGGAAATATCTACACCGCTATCTCTATAAACATGGAAATATCTACACCGCAATCTGTATAAACATGGATATACCTATACAGTCATCTGTGTAAACATGGAAATATCTACACCACCATCTGTATAAACATGGAAATATCTACAATGCCATCTGTATACACATGGAAATACCTACACGGCAATCTGTGTATAGATGGAAACATCAACACCGCCATCTGTACAAACATGGAAATATCTACACTGCTATCTCTATAAACATGGGAATATCTACACTGCGGTCTGTACAAACATGGAAATATCTACACCGGTATCTGTATAAACATGGAAATATCTACACCATGATCTGTATAAACATGGAAATATATACACCGCTATCTGTATAAACATGGAAATGTCTGCACCGCTATATTTATAAACATGGAAGTATCTACAAAGACATCTGTATAAACATGGAAATAGTTACACAGTCATGTGTAGGAACATTTAAATATCTACACTGCCATCTGTATAAACATAGAAATATCTACACAGCCCTCTGCATGAATATGGAAATGTCTGCATAGGCATCTATGTAAACCTGGAAATATCTGCACCGCTATCTGTATAAACATGGAAATACCTAAACCGCTATGTCTATAAACATGGAAATACCTACACCGCTATCTCTATAAACATGGAAATATCTACACCGCTATCTGTATAAACTTGGAAATATCTACACCGCCATCTGTATAAACATGGAAATATCGTCACCACGATCTGTAAAAACATGGAAATATCTACACCGCTATCTGTATCAACATGGTAATATCTACACCACCATCTATATAAACATGGAAATATCTACACCGCCATCTGTCTAAACATGGAAATATCTACAATGCCATCTGTAGAAAGATGGAAATATCTACACCGCAATCTGTGTAAACATGGAAATACCTACACCGATATCTGTAAAAACAAGGAAATATCTACACCGCGGTCTGTATAAACATGGAAATATCTACACAAATATGTGTTTATACATGGAAATATCTACACCGCTATCTCTGTAAACATGGAAATAACTACACTGCTATCAGTATAAACATGGAAATATCTACACCGCCATCTACATATCCATGAAAATATCTGCACCGCCATCTGTATAAACATGGAAATAACGACACGGTCATCTGTGTATAGATGGAAATATCAACACCGCCATCTGTACAAACATGGAAATATCTGCACCGCTATCTGTATAAACATGGAGATATCTACACCGCGGTCTGTATAAACATGGAAATATCTACACCGCTATCTGTATAAACATGGAAATATCTACACTGCTATCTCTATAAACATGGAAATATCTACACCGTGATATGTATAAACATGGAAATATTTACACCACTATTTGTATAAACATGGAAATGTCTACACCGTTATCTGTATAAATATGGAAATATCTTCACCGGTATCTCTATAAACATGGAAATATCTACACCGCCATCTGTATAAACATGGAAATACCTATACAGTCATCTGTGTAAACATGGAAATATCTACACCACCATCTGTATAAACATGGAAATATCTACAATGCCATCTGTATACACATGGAAATAACCACACGGCAATCTGTGTATAGATGGAAACATCAACACCGCCATCTGTACAAACATGGAAATATCTACACTGCTCTCCATAAACATGGAAATATCTACACTGCGGTCTGTATAAACATGGAAATATCTACACCGGTATCTGTATAAACATGGAAATATCTACACCATGATCTGTATAAACATGGATATATATACAACGCTATATATAAAAACATGGAAATATCTGCACCGCTTTGTCTATAAACATGGAAATATCTAAAAAGACATCTGTATAAACATGGAAATACCTACACAGTCATGTGTAGGAACATTTAAATATCTACACTGCCATCTGTATAAACGTAGAAATACCTACACAGCCCTCTGTATAAATATGGAAATATCTGCATAGGCATCTGTGTAAACCTGGAAATATCTGCACCGCTATCTGTATAAACATGGAAATACCTACACCGCTGTCTCTATAAACATGGAAATATGTACACCGCTATGTGTATAAACAGGGAAATATCTCGACTGCTCTCTGTATAAACATGGAAATATCTCCACCGTTATCTGTATAAACATGGAAATATCTACAGCGCCATCTCTATAAACATTGACAAATCTACACTGCCATCTGTAAAAACATGGAAATATCTACACAGTCATCTGAATAAACATGGAAATATCTACACCACCATCTGTATAAACATGGAAATACCTACAATACCATCTGTATACACATGGAAATATCTACACGGCCATCTGTATAAACATGGAATTATCTACACTTCCATCTGTAGAAAGATGGA
Source organism: Pan paniscus (assembly GCF_029289425.2). NCBI lineage: Eukaryota > Metazoa > Chordata > Mammalia > Primates > Hominidae > Pan > Pan paniscus. The sequence goes on from NC_073261.2 coordinate 10,061,448, forward strand.
AATATCTACACCGCTATCTCTATAAATATGGAAATATCTACACCGCCATCTCTATAAACATGAAAATATCTACACTGCCATCTCCATAAAGATGGAAGTATCAACTCCGCCATGTGTATAAACAAGGAAATATCTACACCACCATCTGTGTAAACATGGAAATATCTACACCGCTATCTGTATAAACATGGAAATATCTACACCACCATCTGCATGTCCTTGGAAATTTCTACGCCGCCATCTGTATAAACATGGAAATATCAACACGGCCATCTGTGTATAGATGGAAATATCAGCACCGCCATCTGTACAAACATGGAAATATCTACACCGCTATCTCTATAAACATGGAAATATCTGCACTGAAATCTGTAAAAACATGGAAATAACTATACAGTCATCTGTATAAACATGGAAATATCTACAATGCCATCTGTATACACATGGAAATATCTACACAGCCATCTGTATAAACATGTAAATATCTACACTGCTATCTCCATAAACATGGAAATATCTACACCGCCATCTCTATAAACATTAAAATATCTACAATGCCATCTCCATAAACATGAAAATATCTACACTGCCATCTCCATAAACATGGAACTAACTACTCCGCCATCTGTATAAACATTGGAACATCTACATCGCCATCTGTGTGAATAAGGAAATATACACAATGCCATCTGTATAAAGACAAAAATATCTGCACCGCGAGCTGTATAAACATGGAAATATCTACATCGCTATCTGTATAAACGTGGAAATATCAACACCGCTGTCAGTATAAACATGGAAATATCTACAACGCCATTTATATAAACATGGAAATATCTACACCGCTATGTCTATAAACATGGAAATACCTACACCGCTATCTCTATAAACATGGAAATATCTACACCGCTATCTCTATAAACATGGAAATATCTACATCGCTCTCTGTATAAACATGGAAATACCTACACTGCGATCTGTATAAACATGGAAATATCTTCACCACGATCTATATAAACATGGAAATATCTACACTGCTATCTGTATAAACATGGAAATATCTACACCGCCATCTTCATGTCCATGGAAATATCTACGCCGCCATCTGTATAAACATGGAAATATCTACACGGCCATCTGTGTATAGATGGAAATATCAGCACCGCCATCTGTACAAACATGGAAATATCTACATTGCGATCTGTATATACATGGAAATATCTACACAGCTATCTCTATAAACATGGAAATATCTACACCGCCATCTGTATAAACATGGAAATACCTACAATGTCATCTGTATAAACATGGAAATACTTACAAAGCCATCTGTATAAACATGGAAATATCTACACAGCCATCTGTATATACAAGGAAATATCTACACCACTATCTTTATAAACATGGAAATAACTACACCGCTATTTGTATAAACATGGAAATATTTACACTGCTATCTGTATAAACATGGAAATTTCTACACCATTATCTGTGTAAATATGGAAATATCTACACCGCTATCTCTATAAACATGGAAATATCTACACCGCCATCTGTATAAACATGGATATATCTATACAGTCATCTGTGTCAACATGGAAATATCTACACCACCATCTGTATAAACATGGAAATATCTACAATGCCATCTGTATACACATGGAAATACCTACACGGCAATCTGTGTATAGATGGAAACATCAACACCGCCATCTGTACAAACATGGAAATATCTACACTGCTATCTCTATAAACCTGGGAATTTCTACACTGCGGTCTGTAGAAACATGGAAATATCTACACTGGTATCTGTATAAACATGGAAATATCTACACCATGATCTGTATAAACATGGAAATATATACACCGCTATCTGTATAATCATGGAAATGTCTGCACCGCTTTCTTTATAAACATGGAAATATCTACAAAGACATCTGTATAAACATGGAAATAGTTACACAGTCATGTGTAGGAACATTTAAATATCTACACTGCCATCTGTATAAACATAGAAATATCTACACAGCCCTCTGTATGAATATGGAAATATCTGCATAGGCATCTGTGTAAACCCGGAAATATCTGCACCGCTATCTGTATAAACATGGAAATACCTACACCGCTATGTCTATAAACATGGAAATACCTACACCGCTATCTCTATAAACATGGAATTATCTACACCGCTATCTGTATAAACTTGGAAATATCTACACCGCCATCTGTATAAACATGGAAATATCGTCACCACGATCTGTAAAAACATGGAAATATCTACACCGCTATCTGTATCAACATGGTAATATCTACACCACCATCTATACAAACATGGAAATATCTACACCGCCATCTGTCTAAACATGGAAATATCTACAATGCCATCTGTAGAAAGATGGAAATATCTACACGGCCATCTGTATAAACATGGAATTATCTACACTGCCATCTGTAGAAAAATGGAAATATCTACACCGCTATCTCTACAAATATGGAAATATCTACACTGCCATCTCTATAAACATGAAAATATCTACACTGCCATCTCCATAAAGATGGAAGTATCTACTCCGCCATGTGTATAAACACGGAAATATCTACACCACCGTCTGTGTAAACATGGAAATATCTACACCGCTATCTGTATAAACATGGAAATATCTACAGCGCCATCTCTATAAACATTGACAAATCTACACTGCCATCTGTAAAAACATGGAAATATCTACACAGACATCTGAATAAACGTGGAAATATCTACACCACCATCTGTATAAACATGGAAATACCTACAAAACCATATGTATACACATGGAAATACCTACACGGCCATCTGTATAAACATGGAATTATCTACACTGCCATCTGTAGAAAGATGGAAATACCTACACTGCTATCTCTATAAATATGGAAATATCAACACCGCCATCTCTATAAACATGAAAATATCTACACTGCCATCTCCATAAAGATGGATGTATCTACTCCGCCATGTGTATAAACACGGAAATATCTACACCACCATCTGTTTAAACATGGAAATATGTACACCGCTATCTGTATAAACATGGAAATATCTACACCGCCATCTGCATATCCATGGAAATATCTATGCCACCATCTGTATAAACATGGAAATATCTACACCGCCATCTGCATATCCATGGAAATATCAACACCGCCATGTGTACAAACATGGAAATATCTACACTGCTATCTCTATAAACATGGAAATATCTGCACTGCCATCTGTAAAAACATGGAAATACCTATACAGTCATCTGTATAAACATGGAAATATCTACAATGCCATCTGTATACAAATGTAAATATCTACACAGCCATCTGTATAAACATGTAAATATCTACACTGCTATCTCTATAAACATGGAAATATCTACACCGCCATCTCTATGAACATGAAAATATCTACACTGCCATCTCCATAAACATGGAACTAACTACTCCGCCATCTGTATAAACATGGAAAAATCTACACCGCCATCTGTGTGAATAAGGAAATATCTACAATGCCATCTGTATAAAGATATACATAACTGCACCGCGAGCTGTATAAACATGGAAATATCTACATCGCTATCTGTATAAACGTGGAAATACCAACACCACTATCGGTATAAAAATGGAAATATCTACAACGCCATCTATATAAACATAGAAATATCTACACTGCTATGCCTATAAACATGGAAATACCTACACCGCTATCTCTACAAACAGGGAAATATCTACACCGCTATCTGTATAAACATGGAAATATCTACACCGCTATCTGTATAAACATGGAAATATCTACACCGCGATCTGTATAAACATGGAAATATCTACACCGCGCTCTGTATAAACATGGAAATATCGTCACCACGATCTGTATAAACATGGAAATATCTACACCGATATCTGTATAAACATGGTAATATCTACACCAACATCTATATAAACATGGAAATATCTACACCGGAATCTTTATAAACATGGAAATATCTACAATGCCATCTGTAGAAAGATGGAAATATCTACACCGCAATCTGTGTAAACATGGAAATACCTACACCGATATGTGTAAAAACATGGAAATATCTACACCGCGGTCTGTATAAACATGGGAAAATCTACACCGCTTTCTGTACAAACATGGAAATAACTGCATCGCTATCTCTATAAACATGGAAATACCTACAAAGCCATCTGTATAAACATGGAAATATCTACACCGCCATCTCTATAAACATGGAAATATCTACACCCCTTTCTGTATAAACATGGAAATATCCACACCGCTATCTGTATAAACATGGAAAAATCAACACCGCTCTCTCTATGAACATGGAAATATCTACTCCGCCATCTCTATAAACATGGAAATATCTACATCACGATCAGTATAAACATGGAAATATCTACAACGCTATCTGTATAAACATGGAAATATCTCAACTGCTATCTCTATAAACATCAAAATATCTACACCGCCATCTGTATAAACATGGAAATACTTACAAAGTTATCTGTATAAACATGGAAATATCTACACCGATATCTGTATAAACATGGAAATACCTACACCACGATCTGTATAAACATGGAAATATTTACACCGCTATCTGTATAAACCTGGAAATATCTACACTGCTGTATCTATAAATATGGAAATATCTACACCGCCATCTGTATAAACATGGAAATAATTACACAGTCATGTGTAGGAACATGGAAATATCTACACCACCGTTTGTATAAAGATGGAAATATCTACAACGTTATCTGTATAAACATGGAAATATCTACACAGTGATCTGTATAAACATGGAAATATGTACAGCAGTCTCTGAATAAAGATGGAAATATCTACACCGCTATCTGTAAAAACATGGGAATATCTAAACCACTATCTGTATAAATATGGATATATTTACACCGCTATCTCAATAAACATGGAAATATCTACACCACTATCTCTATAAACATGGAAATATCTACACCGCCATCTGTATTAACATGGAAATATCTACAAAGTCATCTGTATAAACCTGGAAATATCTACACTGTCATCTATATAAACATGGAAATATCTACAGAGAACTCTGTATAAACATGGAAATATCGGCACAGTCATCTGTATAAACATGGAAATATCTACACCGCTATCTGTATAAACATGGAAATAACTACACAGCTATTTCTATAAACATGGAAATATCTACACCGCCATCTGTATAAACATGGAAATATGTACACTGCAATCTCTATAAACATGGAAATAGCTACAACCCTATCTGTATAAACATGGAAATATCCACACCGCTATCTTTATAAACATGGAAAAATCAACACCGCTATTGCTGTGAACATGGAAATATCTACACCGCCATCTCTATAAACATGGAAGTATCTACACCACGATCAGTATAAACATGGAAATATCTACACCGCTATCTGTATAAACATGGAAATATCTACACCGCTATCACTATAAACATGGAAATATCTACACCGTGATATGTATAAACATGGAAATATTTACACCACTATATGTAGAAACATGGAAATGTCTACACCGTTATCTCTACAAACATGGAAAAATCAACACCGCTTTCTCTATGAACATGGAAATATCTACACCGCCATCTCAATAAACATGGAAATATGTACACCACGATCAGTATAAACTTGGAAATATCTCCACTGCTGTCTGTATAAACATGGAAATAACTCCACCGTTATCTGCATAAACATGGAAATATCTACAGCGCCATCTCTATAAACATTGAAATATCTACACTGCCATCTGTAAATACATGGGAATATCTACACAGTCATCTGAGTAAACATGGAAATATCTACACCACAATCTGTATAAACATGGAAATACCTACAATACTATCTGTATACACATGGAAATATCTACACAGACATCTGTATAAATATGGAAATACCTAAAACGCCATCTGTATAAACATGGAAATGTCTACACAGCCATCTGTAGAAAGATGGAAATATCTACACCACTATCTCTATAAATTTGGAAATATCTACACCGCCATCTCTATAAACACGAAAATATCTACACTGACATCTCCATAAAGATGGAGGTATCTACACCTCCATGTGTATAAACACGGAAATATCTACGCCACCATCTGTGAAAACATGGAAATATCTACACCGCTATCTGTATAAACATGGAAATATCTACACCGCCATCTGCATGTCCATGGAAATATCTACGCCGCCATGTGTGTAAACATGGAAATATCTACACGGCCATCTGTGTATAGATGGAAATATCAACACCGCCATCTGTACAAACATGGAAATATCTACACCGCTATCTCTATAAACATGGAAATATCTGCACTGCCATCTGTAAAAACATGGAAATACCTATACAGTCATCTGTATAAACATGGAAATATCTACAATGCCATCTGTATACACATGGAAATATCTACACAGCCATCTGTATAAACATGGAAATATCTACACTGCTATCTCTATAAACATGGAAATATCTACACCGCCATCTCTATAAACATGAAAATATCTGCACTGCCATCTCCATAAACATGGAACTAACGACTCCGCCATCTGTATAAACATGGAAACATCTACACGGCCATCAGTGTGATTAAGGATATATCTACAATGACTTCTGTATAAAGATATAAATATCTGCACCGCCAGTTGTATAAGCATGGAAATATCTAGATCGCTATCTGTATAAACGTGGAAATACCAACACCGCTATCGGTATAAACATGGAAATATCTATAACGCCATCTATATAAACATGGAAATATCTACACCAGTATGTCTATAAACATGGAAATACCTACACCGCTATCTCTATAAACATGGAAATATCTACACCGCTATCTGTATAAACATGGAAATAATTACACCGCTATTTATATAAACAAGGAAATATCTACACCATGATCTGTAAAAACATGGAAATATTTACACCGCTATCTGTATAAAGATGGAAATTTCTACACCGTTATCTGTATAAATATGGAAATATCTACACCGCTATGTCTATAAACATGGAAATATCTACACCGCCATCTGTATAAACATGGAAATAACTATACAGTCATCTGTGTAGACATGGAAATATCTACACCACCATCTGTATAAACATGGAAATATCTACAATGACATCTGTATACACATGGAAATACCTACACAGCAATCTGTGTATAGATGGAAACATCAACACCGCCATCTGTACAAACTTGTAAATATCTACACTGCTATCTCTAGAAACATGGAAATATCTACACTGCGGTCCATTTAAACATGGAAATATCTACTCTGGTATCTGTATAAACATTTAAATATCTACACCACGATCTGTATAAACTTGAAAATATATACACCGCTATCTGTATAAACATGGAAATATCTGCACCGCTATCTCTATAGACATGGAAATATCAACAAAGCCATCTGTATAAACATGGAAATAACTTCACAGTCATGTGTAGGAACTTGGAAATATCTACACTGCCATCTGTATAAACATAGAAATATCTACACAGCCCTCTGCATAAATATGGAGATATCTGCAGAGGCATCTGTATAAACATGGAAATATCTGCACCGCTATCTGTATAAATATGGAAATACCTACACCGCTCTCTCTCTAAACATGGAAACATGTACACCGCTATGTGTATACACTTGGAAATATCTCCACTGCTGTCTGTATAAACATGGAAATATCTCCACCGTTATCTGTATAAACATGGAAATATCTACAGCGCCATCTCTATAAACATTGAAATATCTACACTGCCATCTGTAAAAACATGGAAATATCTACACAGTCATCTGAATAAACATGGAAATATCTACACCACCATCTGTATAAACATGGAAATACCTACAATACTATCTGTATACACATGGAAATATCTACACAGACATCTGTATAAATATGGAAATATTTACACCGCTATCTGTATAAACATGGAAATTTCTACACCGTTATCTGTATAAATATGGAAATATCTACACCGCTATGTCTATAAACATGGAAATATCTACACCGCCATCTGTATAAACATGGAAATACCTATACCGTCATCTGTGTAAACATGGAAATATCTACACCACCATCTGTATAAACATGGAAATATCTACAATGACATCTGTATACACATGGAAATACCTACACGGCAATCTGTGTATAGATGGAAACATCAACACCGCCATCTGTACAGACATGCAAATATCTACACTGTGGTCTGTATTAACATGGAAATATCTACACCGGTATCTGTATAAACATGGAAATATCTACACAACGATCTGTATAAAACATGGAAATATTTACACTGCTATCTGTATAAACATGGAAATAACTACACCGCTATCTCTATAAACAAGGAAATACCTGCAAAGCCATCTGTATAAACATGGAAATAAGTACACAGAGATGAGTAGAAACATGAAAATATCTACAATGCCATCTGTATAAACATGGAAATATCTACACAGCCCTCTGTATAAATATGGAAATATCTGCATTGGCATCTGTTTAAACATGGAAATATCCGCACCGCTATCTGTATAAACATGGAAATACGTACACCGCTGTCTCTATAAACATGGAGATAGGTACACCGCTATGTGTATAAACATGGTAATATCTGCAGTGCCGTCCGTAGAAACATGGAATTATCTCCACCTTTATCTGTATAAACACGGAAATATCTACAGCGCCATCTCTATAAACATTGAAATATCTACAATGCCATCTGTAAAAACATGGATATATCTACACAGTCATCCGAATAAACATGGAAATCTCTACACAACCATCTGTATAAACATGGAAATACCTACAATACCATCTGTATACACATGGAAATATCTACACAGACATCTGTATAAACATGGAAATACCTACACCGCGATCAGTATAAACATGGAAATATCTACACCGCTATCTCTATAAACATGGAAATATCTCCACTGCTATCTCTATAAACATCGAAATATCTACACCGCCATCTGTATAAACATGGAAACCTCTACACCGTCATCTGTGTGAATAAGGAAATATCTACAATGCCATCTGTATAAAGATATAAATATCTGCACCGCGAGCTGTCTAAACATGGAAATATCTACATCGCTATCTGTATAAACGTGGAAATACCAACACCGCTATCGATATAAAGATGGAAATATCTACAACGCCATCTATATAAACATGGAAATATCTACACTGCTATGTCTATAAACATGGAAATACCTCCACCGCTATCTCTATAAACATGGAAATATCCACACCGCCATCTGCATATCCATGGAAATACCTACAACGCCATCTGTATAAAGATGGAAATATCTACACGGCAATCTGTGTACAGATGGAAATATCAACACCGCCATCTGTACAAACATGGAAATATCTACACCGCTATCTGAATAAACGTAGAAATACCTACACTGCAGTCTGTATAAACATGGAAATATCTACACCGCTATGTCTATAAACATGGAAATACCTACACCGCCATCTCTATAAACATGAGAATATCTACACTGCCATCTCCATAAAGATGGAAGTATCTACTCCACCATGTGTATCAACACGGAAATATCTACACCACCATCTGTGAAAACATGGAAATATCTACACTGCTATCTGTATAAACATGGAAATATCTACACAGCCATCTGCATGTCCATGGAAATATCTACGCCGCCATCTGTATAAACATGGATATACTTGCAAAGTTACCTGTGTAAACATGGAAATATCTACAACGCCATCTGTATAAACATGGAAATATCTACACAGCCATCTGTATATACATGGAAATATCTACACTGCTATCTATATAAACATGGAACTAACTACACCGCTATCTGTATAAACATGGAAATATCTACACCGCCATCTACATATCCATGGAAATATCTGCGCCGACGTCTGTATAAACATGGAAATATCTACACGTTCATCTGTGTGTAGATGGAAATATCAACACCGCCATCTGTACAAACATGGAAATATCTGCACCGCTTTCTGTATAAACATGGAAATATCTACACCGCGGTCTGTATAAACATGGAAATATCTACACTGCTATCTGTATAAACATGGAAATATCTACACCGCTATCTCTATAAACATGGAAATATCTTCACCGTGATCTGTATAAACATAGAAATATTTAAACCACAATCTGTATAAACATGGAAATTACTACACCGTTATCTGTATAAATATCGAAATGTCTACACCGCTATCTCTATAAACATGGAAATATCTACACAGTGATCTGTATAAACATGGAAATATTTAAACCGCAATCTGTATAAACATGGAAATTTCTACACCATTATCTGTATAAATATGGAAATGTCTACACCGCTATCTCTATAAACATGGAAATATCTACACCACCATCTGTATAAACATGGAAATACCTTCAATGCCACCTGTATACACATGGAAATACTTACACGGCAATCTGTGTTTAGATGGAATCACCAACACCGCCATCTGTACAAACATGAAAATATCTACACTGCTATCTCTATAAACATGGAATTATCTATACTGCGGACTGTATAAACATGGAAATATCTACACCACGATCTGTATAAACAGGGAAATATATACAGCGCTATCTGTATAAACATCGAAATACCTGCAACGCTATCTCTATAAACATGGAAATATCTACAAAGCCATCTGTATAAAGATGGAAATACCTACACAGTCATGTGTAGGAACAGGGAAATATCTACACTGCCATCTGTATAAACATAGAAATATCTACACAGCCCTCTGTATAAATATGGAAATATCTGCATAGGCATCTGTGTAAACATGGAAATAAATACAATACAATCTGTATACACATGGAAATATCTACAAGGCCATCTGTATAAACTTGGAATTATCTACACTGACATCTTTAGAAAGATGGAAATATCTACACTGCTATCACTATAAATATGGAAATATCTACACTGCCATCTCTATAAACATGAAAATATCTTCACTGCCAACTCCATAAAGATGGAAGTTTCTACTCCGCCATGTGTATATACACGGAAATATCTACACCACCATCTGTGTAAACATGGAAATACCTACACCGATATCTGTATAAACATGGAAATATCTGCACCGCTATCTGCATGTCCATGGAAATATCTATGCCGCCATCTGTATAAACATGGAAATATCTACACCGCGATCTGTATAAACATGGAAATATCTACACCGCGATCTGTATAAACATGGAAATATCTACACCACGATCTCTATAAACATGGAAATATCTACACTGCTATCTGTTTAAACATGGTAATATCTACACCACCATCTATATAAACATGGAAATATCTACACTGCCTTCTGTATAAACATGGAAATATCTACAATGCCATCTGTAGAAAATGGAAATATCTACACCGCAATCTGTGTAAACATGGAAATATCTACACCGATATCTGTAAATACATGGAAATATCTTCACCGCCATCTGTATAAACACGGAAATATCTACACAGTCATGTGTATATACATGGAAATATCTACACCGCTATCTATATAAACATGGAAATAACTAAACCGATATTTGTATAAACATGGAAATATCTACATCGCCATCTGTATAAACATGGAAATACCTATACAGTCATCTGTGTAAACATGGAAATATCTACACCACCATCTGCATAAACATGGAAATATCGACAATGCCATCTGTATACACATGGAAATACCTACACGGCAATCTGTGTATACATGTACACATCTGTATATACATGGAAATACTTACAATACCATCTGTATACACATGGAAATATCTACACAGACATCTTTATAATTATGGAAATATCTACACGGCCATCTGTATAAACATGGAAATATCTACACTGCCATCTGTAGAAAGATGGAAATATGTACACGGCTATCTCTATAAATATGGAAATATCTGCACCGCCATCTCTATAAACATGAAAATATATACACTGAAATCTCCATAAAGATGGAAATATCTACACCGCCATGTGTATAAACACGGAAATATCTACACCACCATCTGTGTAAACATGGAAATATCTACACCGCTATCTGTATAAACATGGAAATATCTACACTGCCATCTGCATGTCCTTGGAATTATCTATGCCGCCATCTGTATAAACATGGAAATATCTTCACCGTGATCTGTATAATCATGGAAATATCTACACCGCTATCTGTATAAACATGGTAATATCTACACCACCATCCATATAAACATGGAAATATCTACACCGCCAGCTGTATAAACATGGAAATATCTACAATGCCATCTGTAGAAAGATGGAAATATCTACACCGCAATCTCTGTAAACATGGAAATATCTACACCGATATCTGTAAAAATATAGAAATATCTACACCGCTATCTGTGTAAACATGGAAATATCTACACCGCGATCTGTATTAACATAGAAATATCTACACCGCGATCTGTATAAACATGGAAATAACTACACCGCTATCTGTATAAACATGGAAATATCTACACAGCTATCTCTATAAACATGGAAATATCTACACCGCCATCTGTATAAACACGGAAATACCTACTAAGTCATCTGTATAAACATGGAAATATCTACAGTGCCATCTCTATAAACATTGACAAATCTACACTGCCATCTGTAAAAACATGGAAATATCTACACCGTGATCTGAATAAACATGGAAATATCAACACCACCATCTGTATAAACATGGAAATACCTACAATACCATCTGTATACACATGGAAATATCTACACAGACATCTATATAAACATGGAAATATCTACATGGCCATCTGTATATACATGGAAATATCTACACCGCTATCTCTATAAATATGGAAATATCTACACCGCCATCTCTATAAACATGAAAATATCTACACTGCCATCTCCATAAAGATGGAAGTATCTACACCGCCATGTGTATAAACACGGAAATATCTACACCACCATCAGTGTAAACATGGAAATATCTTCACCGCTATCTGTATAAACATGGAAATACCTACACCGCCAACTGCATGTCCATGGAAATATCTACGCCGCCATCTGTATAAAGATGGAAATATCAACAAGGCCATCTGTGTATAGATGGAAATATCAACACCGCCATCTGTCCAAACATGGAAATATCTACGCCGCTATCTCTATAAACATAGAAATATCTGCACTGCCATCTGTAAAAACATGGAAATACCTATACAGTCGTCTGTATAAACATGGAAATATCTACAATGCCATCTGTATACACCTGGAAATATCTACACAGCCATCTGTATATACATGTAAATATCTACACTGCTATCTCTATAAACATGGAAATATCTACACCGCCATCTCTATAAACATGAAAATATCTACACTGCCATCTCCATAAACATGGAACTAACTACTCCGCCATGTGTATAAACATGGAAACAACTACACCGCCATCTGTGTGAATAAGGAAATATCTACAATGCCATCTGTATAAAGATATAAATATCTGCACGGCGAGCTGTATAAACATGGAAATATCTACATCGCTATCTGTATAAACATGGAAATACCAACACCGCTATCGGTATAAACATGGATATATTTACAACGCCTTCTATATAAATATGGAAATATCTACATCGCTATCTGTATAAACATGGAAATACCAACACCGCTATCGGTATAAACATGGAAATATCTACACCGCGATCTGTATAAACAAGGAAATATCCACACCGCTATCTGTATAAACACGGAAATATCTACACCGCGATCTGTATAAACATGGAAATATCTACACCGCGATCTGTATAAACATGGAAATATCTTCACCACGATCTGTATAAACATGGAGATATCTACACCGTTATCTGTATAAACATGGTAATATCTACACCACCATCTATATAAACATGGAAATATCTACACCGCCAGCAGTATAAACATGGAAATATCTACAATGCCATCTGTAGAAAGATGGAAATATCTACACCGCAATCTGTGTAAACATGGAAATATCTATTCCGATATCTGTAAAAAGATCAAATATCTACACCGCTATCTGTATAAACGTGGAAATACCATCACCGCTATCGGTATAAACATGGAAATATCTACAACGCCATATATATAAACATGGAAATATCGACACCGCTATGTGTATAAACATGGAAATACCTACACCGCTTTCTCTAAAAACATGGAAATATCTACACCGTTATCTGTATTAACATGGAAATATCTGCACCGCTATCTGTATAAACATGGAAATATCTACAACGCGATCTGTATAAACATGGAAATATCTTCACCGTGATCTGTATAACCATGGAAATATCTACACCGCTATCTGTATAAACATGGTAATATCTACACCACCATCTATAAAAACATGGAAATATCTACACCGCAATCTGTATAAACATGGAAATATCTACCATGCCATCTGTAGAAAGATGGAAATATCTACACCGCAATCTCTGTAAAAGTGGAAATATCTACACAGATATCTGTAAAAATATGGAAATATCTACACCGCTATCTGTATAAACATGGAAATATCCACACCGCGATCTGTATTAACATGGAAATTTCTACACCGCGATCTGTATAAACATGGAAATATCTACACCGCGATCTGTATAAACATGGAAATATCTACACCGCCATCTGTATAAACATGGAAATACCTACAAAGTTATCTGTATAAACATGGAAATAGCTACAAAGTCATCTGTATAAACATGGAAATATCTACAGTGCCATCTCTATAAACATTGACAAATCTACACTGTCATCTGTAGAAACATGGTAATATCTACACAGTCTTCTGAATAAACATGGAAATATCTACACCACCATCTGTATAAACATGGAAACACCAACAATACCATCTGTATACACATGGAAACATCTACACAGACATCTGTATATATATGGAAATATCTACATGGCCATGTGTATATACACGGAAATATCTACGCCGCTATCTCTATAAATGTGGAAATATCTACACCGCCATCTCTATAAACATGAAAATATCTACACTGCCATCTCCATAAAGATGGACGTATCTACTCCGCCATGTGTATAAACAAGGAAATATCTACACCACCATCTGTGTAAACATGGAAATATCTACACCGCTATCTATATAAACATGGGAATACCTACACCGCCATCTGCATGTCCATGGAAATATCTACGCCGCCATCAGTTTAAACATGGAAATATCTACACGGCCATCTGTGTATAGATGGAAATATCAACACCGCCATCTGTAGAAACATGGAAATATCTACACCACTATCTCTATAAACATGGAAATATCTGCACTGCCATCTGTAAAAACATGGAAATACCTATGCAGTCATCTGTATAAACATGGAAATATCTACCATGCCATCTGTATACACATGGAAATATCTACACAGCCATCTGTATAAACATGTGAATATCTACACTGCTATCTCTATAAACATGGAAATATCTACACCGCCATCTCTATAAACATGAAAATATCTACACTGCCATCTCCATAAACATGGAACTAACTACTCCGCCATGTGTATAAACATGGAAACATCTACACCGCCATCTGTGTGAATAAGGAAATATCTACAATGCCATCTGTATAAAGATATAAATATCTGCACCGCGAGCTGTATAAACATGGAAATATCTACATCGCTATCTATATAAACGTGGAAATACCAACACCGCTATCGGTATAAACATGGAAATATCTACAATGCCATCTATATAAACATGGAAATATCTACAGCGCTATGTCTATAAACATGGAAATACCTACACCGCTATCTCTATAAACATGGAAATATCTACACCGCTATCTGTATAAACAAGGAAATATCTACACCGCTATCTGTATAAACACGGAAATATCTACACCGCGATCTGTATAAACATGGAAATATCTACACCGCGATCTGTATAAACATGGAAATATCTTCACCACGATCTGTATGAACATGGAAATATCTGCACCGCTTTCTCTATAAACATGGAAATATTTACAAAGACATCTGTATAAACATGGAAATACCTACACAGTCATGTGTAGGAACATTTAAATATCTACACTGCCATCTGTATAAACATTGAAATATCTACACAGCCCTCTGTATAAATATGGAAATATCTGCATAGGAATCTGTATAAACATGGAAATATCTGCACCGCTATCTGTATAAACATGGAAATACCTTCATCTCTGTCTCTATAAACATGGAAATATGTACACCGCTATGTGTATAAACATGGAAATATCTCCACTGCTGTCTGTTTAAACATGGAAATATCTCCACCGTTATCTGTATAAAAATGGAAATATCTACACCGCCATCTGTATAAACATGGAAATATCTACACTGCCATCTGTAGAAAGATGGAAATACCTACACCGCTATCTCTATAAATATGGAAATATCTACACCGCCATCTCTATAAACATGAAAATATCTACACTGCCATCTCCATAAAGATGGAAGTGTCTATTCCGCCATGTGTATAAACACGGAAATATCTACACCACCATCTGTGTAAACATGGAAATATCTACACTGCTATGTGTATAAACATGGAAATAACTACACCGCCATCAGCATGTCCATGGAAATACCTACGCCGCCATCTGTATAAACATGGAAATATCTACACGGCCATCTGTGTATAGATGGAAATATCAACACCGCCATCTGTATAAACATGGAAATATCTACACCGCTATCTCTATAAACATGGAAATATCTGCACTGCCATCTATAAAAACATGGAAATACCTATACAGTCAAGTGTGTAAACATGGAAATATCTACAATGCCATCTGTATACACATGGAAATATCTACACAGCCATCTGTATAAACATGTAAATATCTACACAGCTATCTCTATAAACATGGAAATATCTACACCGCCATCTCTATGAACATGAAAATATCTACACTGCCATCTCCATAAACGTGGAACTAACTACTCCGCGGTCTGTATAAAGATGGAAACACCTACACCGCCATCTGTGTGAATAAGGAAATATCTACAATGCCATCTGTATAAAGATATAAATACCTGCACCGCGAGCTGTATAAACATGGAAATATCTACATGGCTATCTGTATAAACGTGGAAACACCAACACCGCTATCGGTATAAACATGGAAATACCTACATCGCCATCTATATAAACATGGAAATATCTACACCGCTATGTCTATAAACATGGAAACACCTACACCGCTATCTCTATAAACATGGAAATATCCACACCACCATCTGCATATCCATGGAAATATCTACAACGCCATCTGTATAAAGATGGAAATATCTACATGGCAATCTGTATACAGATGGAAATATCAACACCGCCATCTGTACAAACATGGAAATATCTACACCGCTATCTGTATAAACATAGAAATACCTACACTGCAGTCTGTATAAACATGGAAATATCTACACCGGTATCTGTATAAACATGGAAATATCTACACCACGATCTGTATAAACATGGAAATATTTACACCGCTATCTGTATAAACCTGGAAATATCTACACTGCTATCTCTAAAAATATGGAAATATCTACACCGCCATCTGTATAAACATGGAAATAACTTCACAGTCATGTGTAGGAACATGGAAATATCTACACCACCGTTTGTATAAAGATTTAAATATCTGCAACGTTATCTGTATAAACATGAAAATATCTACACAGTGATCTGCATAAACATGGAAATATGTACAGCACTCTCTGAATAAAGATGGAAATATCTACACCGCTCTCTGTAAAAACATGGAAATATCTACACCACTATCTGTATAAATATGGAAATATTTACACCGCTATCTCAATAAACATGGAAATATCTACACCTCTATCTCTATAAACATGGAAATATATACACCGCTATCTCTATAAACATGGAAATATCTTCACCGTGATCTGTATAAACATGGAAATATTTACACCGATATCTGTATAAACATGGAAATTTCTACTCCGCTATCTGTATAAATATGCAAATATGTACACCGCTTTCTCTATAAACATGGAAATATCTACACCACCATCTGTATAAACATGGAAATACCTATACAGTCATCTGTGTAAACATGGAAATATCTAAACCACCATCTGTATAAACATGGAAACATCTACAATGCCATCTGTATACACATGGAAATAACTACACGGCAATCTGTGTATAGATGGAAACATCAACACCGCCATCTGTACAAACATGGAAATATCTACACTGCTATCTCTATAAACATGGAAATATCTACACTGCGGTCTGTATAAACATGGAAATATCTACACCGGTATCTGTATATACATGTAAATATCTACCCCACGATCTGTATAAACATGGAAATATATACACCGCTATCTGTATAAACATGGAAATATCTGCACCACTATCCCTATATACATGGAAATATCTACAAAGCCATCTGTATAATCATGGAAATACCTACACAGTCATGTGTAGGAACATGGAGATATCTACACTGCCATCTGTATAAACATAGAAATACCTACAAAGCCCGCTGTATAAATATGGAAATATCTGCATAGGCATCTGTATAAACATGTTAATATCTGCACCGCTATCTGTATAAACATGGAAATACCTACACCGCTGTCTCTATAAACATGGAAATATGTACCCCGCTATGTGTATAAACATGGAAATATCTCCACTGCTGTCTGTATAAACATGAAAATATCTCCACTGTTATCTCTATAAACATGGAAATATCTACAGCGCCATCTCTATAAACATTGAAATATCTACACTGCCATCTGTAAAAACATGGAAATATCTACACAGTCATCTGAATAAACATGGAAATATCTACACCACCATCTGTATAAACATGGAATTAGCTACAATACCATCTGTATACACATGCAAACATCTACACAGACATCTGTATATATATGGAAATGTCTACACCGCCATCTGTATAAACATGGAAATATCTACACTGCCATCTGTAGAAAGATGGAAATACCTACACCGCAATCTCTATAAATACGGAATTATCTACGCAGCCGTCTCTATAAACATGAAGATATCTACACTGCCATCCCCATAAAGATGGAAGTATCTACTCCGCCATGTGTATAAACACGGAAATATATACACCACCATCTGTGTAAACATGGAAATATCTACAATGCTATCTGTATAAACATGGAAATAACTACACCAACATCTGCATGTCCATGGAAATATCCACGCCGCCATCTGTATAAACATGGAAATATCTACACGGGCATCTGTGTATAGATGGAAATATCAACACCGCCATCTGTACAAACATGGAAATATCTACACCGCTATCTCTATAAACATGGAAATATCTGCACTGTCATCTGTAAAAACATGGAAATACCTGTACAGTCATCTGTGTAAACATGGAAATAACTACAA
The DNA here is from genome assembly GCF_029289425.2 of Pan paniscus. Taxonomy (NCBI): domain Eukaryota; kingdom Metazoa; phylum Chordata; class Mammalia; order Primates; family Hominidae; genus Pan; species Pan paniscus. Next base: position 10,080,966 of record NC_073261.2, read on the forward strand.
TGCCATCTGTATACAAATGGAAATATCTACACAGCCATCTGTAAAAACATGTAAATATCTAAACTGCTATCTCTCTAAACGTGGAAATATCTACACCGCCATCTCTATGAACATGGAAATATCTACACTGCTATCTCCATCAACATGGAAATATATACACCGCCATCTCTTTAAACATGGAGGTATCTATAACGCCATCTACATAAACAAGAAAATATCTACATTGCCATCTATATAAACACGGAAATATATACACCGCCATCTCTATAAACATGGAAATAACTACACTGGCATTTGTAGAAAGATGGAGATATCTACACCGCCATCTGTATAAACGTGGAAATATATACACCGCTATCTGTATAAACATGGAAATATCTACACCGCAATCTGTATAAACATGGAAATATCTACACCGCCATCTGTATAAATATGAAATAACAAAACCGCTATCTCTATAAAAATGGAAATATCTACACTGCTATCTGTATAAACATGGAAATATCTACACCGCAATCTGTGTAAACATGGAAATATCTACACCAATATGTGTAAAAACATGGAAATATCTACACCGCTATCTGTATAAACATGGAAATATCTGCACCGCGATCTGTATAAACATGGAAATATCTACACCGCGATCTGTATAAACATGGAAATATCTACACCGCTATCTCTATAAACATGGAAATATCTACACAGCTATCTCTATAAACATGGAAATATCTACACAGCTATCTCTATAAACATGGAAATACCTACACCGCCATCTCTATAAACATGGAAATATCTACACAGCTATCTTTATAAACATGGAAATATCTACACCGCCATCTGTATAAACATGGAAATAACTACAATGTCATCTGTATAAACATGGAAATATCTACACAGCCAACTGTATAAACATGGAAATATCTACACAGCCATCTGTATAAACAAGGGAAAATCTACACCGCTATCTGTATAAACATGGAAATAACTACACCGCTATCTGTATAAACATGGAAATATCTCCACTGATATCTCTGTAAACATCGAAATATCTACATCGCCATCTGTATAAACATGGAAATACTTACAAAGTTATCTGTATAAACATGGAAATATCTACACCACCATCTGTATAAACATGGAAATATCTACACAGCCATGTGTATATACATAGAAATATCTACACCGCTATCTATATAAACATGGAAATAACTACACCGCTATTTGTAGAAACATGGAAATATCTCCACTGCTATCTCTATAAACATCGAAATATCTACACCGCCATCTGTATAAACATGGAAATACTTACAAAGTTTTCTGTATAAACATGGAAATATCTACAGCGCCATCTGTATAAACATGGAAATATCTACAAAGCCATGTGTATATACATGGAAATAACTACACCGCCATCTATATAAACATGGAAATAACTTCACGGCTATCTGTATATACATGGAAATATCTACACCGCCATCAACATATCCATAGAAATATCTGCGCCGCCATCTGTATAAACATGGAAATATCTTCACGGTCCTCTGTTTATAGATGGAAATATCAACACCACCATCTGTACAAACATGGAAATATCTGCACCGCTATTTGTATAAACATGGAAATATCTACACAGCGGTCTGTATAAACATGGAAATATCTACACCGCTATCTCTATAAACATGGAAATATCTACTCCGTGATCAGTATAAACATGGAAATATTTACACCGCTATCTGTAGAAACATGGAAATTTCTACACTGTTATCTGTATAAATATGGAAATATCTTCACCGCTATCTCTATAAAGATGGAAATATCTACACCGCCATCTGTATAAACATGGAAATACCTATACAGTCATCTGTGTAAACATGGAAATATCTACACCACCATCTGTATAAACATGGAAACATCTACAATGCCATCTGTATGCACATGGAAACACCTACACGGCAATCTGTGTATAGATGGAAACATCAACACTGCCATCTGTACAAACATGGAAATATCTACAGTGCTATCTCTATAAACATGGAAATATCGACACTGCGGTCTGTATAAACATGGAAATATCTTCACCGGTATCTGTATAAACATGGAAATATCTACACCACGGTCTGTGTAAACATGGAAATATATACACCGCTATCTGTATAAACATGGAAATATCTGCACCACTATCTCTAAAAACATGGAAATATCTACAAAGACATCTGTATAAACATGGAAATACCTACACAGTCATGTGTAGGAACATTTAAATATCTACATGGCCATCTGTATAAACATGGAAATATCTACACTGCCATCTGTATAAATATGGAAATATCTGCATAGGCATCTGTATGAACATGGAAATATCTGCACCGCTATCTGTATAAACATGGAAATACCTACACCGCTGTCTCTATAAACATGGAAATATGTACACCGCTATGTGTATAAACATGGAAATATCTCCACTGCTCTCTGTATAAACATGGAAATATCTCCACCGTTATCTGTATAAACATGGAAATATCTACAGCGCCATCTCTATAAACATTGAAATATTTACCCTGCCATCTGTCAAAACATGGAAATATCTACACAGTCATCTGAATAAACATGGAAATATCTACAACACCATCTGTATAAACATGGATATAGCTACAATACCATCTGTATACACATGGAAATATCTACACAGACATCTGTATAAATATGGAAATATCTACACCGCCATCTGTATAAACATGGAAATATCTACACGGCCATCTGTGTATAGATGGAAATATCAGCACCGCCATCTGTATAAACATGGAAATATCTACACCGCTATCTCTATAAACATGGAAATATCTGCACTGCCATCTGTAAAAACATGGAAATACCTATACAGTCATCTGTATCAACATGGAAATGTCTACAATGCCATCTGTATACACATGGAAATATCTACACAGCCATCTGTATAAACATGTAAATATCTACACTGCTATCTCCATAAACATGGAAATATCTACACCGCGATCTCTATAAACATGAAAATATCTACACTGCCATCTCCATAAACATGGAACTAACTACTCCGCCATCTGTATAAACATGGAAACATCTACACAGCCATCTGTGTGAATAAGGAAATATCAACAATGCCATCTGTATAAAGATATAAATATCTGCACCGCGAGCTGTATAAACATGGAAATATCTACATCTCTATCTGTATAAACGTGGAAATACCAACACCGCTGTCGGTATAAACATGGAAATATCTACAACGGCATCTATATAAACATGGAAATATCTACACTGCCATGTCTATAAACATGGAAATACCTACACCACTATCTCTATAAACATGGAAATATCTACACCGCTATCTGTATAAACATGGAAATATCTACATCGCTATCTGTATAAACATGGAAATATCTACAGCGCGATCTGCATAAACATGGAAATACCTACACCGTGATCTGTATAAACATGGAAATATCTTCACCACGATCTGTATAAACATGGAAATATCTACACCGCTATCTGTATATACATGGTAATATCTACACCACCATCTATATAAACATGGAAATATCTACACCACCATCTGTATAAACATGGAAATATCTACAATGCCATCTGTAGAAACATGGAAATATCTACACCGCAATCTGTGTAAACATGGAAATATCTACACCGATATCTGGAAAAACATGGAAATATCTACACCGCTATCTGTATAAACATGGAAATATCTACACCGCGATCTTTATAAACATGGAAATATCTACACCGTGATCTGTATAAACATGGAAATATCTACACCGCTATCTGTATAAACATGGAAATATCTACACAGCTATCTCTATAAACATGGAAATATCTACACCGCCACCTGTATAAACATGGAAATAACTACAAAGTCATCTGTATAAACATGGAAATATCTACAAAGCCATCTGTATAAACATGGAAATATCTACAAAGCCATCTGTATAAACATGGAAATATCTACAATGCCATCTGTAGAAGGATGGAAATATCTACACCGCAATCTGTGTAAACATGGAAATATATACACTGCCATCTGTAAAAACATGGAAATATCTACACAGTCATCCGAATAAACATTTAAATATCTACACCACCATCTGTATAAACATGGAAATACCTACAATACCATCTGTATACCCATGGAAATATCTACACAGACATCTGTATAAATATGGAAATATCTCCAACGCCATCTGTATAAACATGGAAAAACCTACACCGCGATCAGTATAAACATGGAAATATCTACACCGCTATCTGTATAAACATGGAAATATCTCCAGTGCTATCTCTATAAACATCGAAATATCTACACCGCCATCTGTATAAACGTGGAAATACTTACAAGTTATCTGTATAAACATGGAAATACCTACACCGCCATTTGTATAAACATGGAAATATCTACACAGCCATGTGTATATACATGGAAATATCTACAACGCTATCTATACAAACATGGAAATAATTACACCGCTATCTGTATAAACATGGAAATATCTACACCGCTGTCTACATGTCCATAGAAATATCTGTGCCGCCATCTGTATAAACATGGAAACATCTACACGGTCATCTGTGTATAGATGGAAATATCAACACCGCCATCTGTACAAACATGGAAATATCGGCACCGCTATCTGTATAAACTTGGAAATAACTACAATGCTATTTGTATAAACAAGGAAATGTCTACACCACCATCTGTTTAAACATGGAAATATATACACAGACATCTGTATATACACGGAAATATCTACACCGCAATCTGTATAAACATGCTAATGACTACACAGATATCTGTATAAATGTGGAAATGCTTGCACCGCTATCCCTATAAACATGGTAATATCAACACAGCGGTCTGTATAAACATGGAAATATCTACACCATGATCTGTATAAACATGGAAACATCTACACCGTGATCTGTATAAACCTGGAAATATCTACACCGCCATCTCTATATACATGGAATTATCTACAACCCTATCTGTATAAACATGGAAATATCCACACCACTATCTCTATAAACATGGAAAAACCAGCACCGCTATCTCTATGAACATGGAAATATCTACACCGCCATCTCTATAAACATGGAAATATCTACACCGCGATCAGTATAAACATGGGAATATCTACACCGCTATCTGTATAAACATGGAAATATCTCCACTGCTATCTCTATAAACATCGAAATATTTACACCGCCATCTGTATAAACATGGAAATACTTACAAAGTTATCTGTATAAACATGGAAATATCTACACCGACATCTGTATAAACATGGGAATATCTACACAGCCATGTATATATACATGGAAATATCTACATCGCTATCTATATAAACGTGGAAATAACTACACTGCTTTCTGTATAAACATGGAAATATTTACACCATGGTCTGTATAAACATGGAAATAACTATATCGCTATCTGTATAAACATGGAAATATCTACACCGCTATCTCTGTAAACATGGAAATATCTACATCGTGATCTGCATAAACATGGAAATATTTACACGGCTATCTGTATAAACATGGAAATATCTACAACGATATCTGTATAAACATGGAAATACCTTCAACGCCATCTGTAGAAACATGGAAATATCTACACCACCATCTGTATAAATATGGAAATATCTACAATGCCATCTGTATAAACATGGATATACCTACATGGCAATCTGTGTATAGATGGAAACATCAACACCGCCATCTGTGCAGACATGGAAGTATCTTTACTGTGGTCTGTATAAACATTGAAATATCTACAACGGTATCTGTATAAACATGGAAATATCTACACAAAGATCTGTATGAAACATGGAAATATTTACACCGCTATCTGTAGAAACATGGAAATATCTACACCGCTATCTCTATAAACAAGGAAATACCTGCAAAGCCATCTGTATAAACATGGAAATAACTTCACAGTCATGTGTAGGAACATGGAAATATATACAATGCCATCTGTATAAACATGGAAATATCTACACAGCCCTCTGTATAAATATGGAAATATCTGCATAGGCATCTGTATAAACATGGAAATATCCGCCCCGCTATCTGTATAAACGTGGAAATACCTACACCGCTGTCTCTATAAACATGGAAATATGTACACCGCTATGTGTATAAACGTGGTATTATCTGCAGTGCTGTCTGCATAAACTTGGAAATATTTCCACCTTTATCTGTATAAACACGGAAATATCTACAGCGCCATCTCTATAAACATTTAAATATCTACACTGCCATCTGTAGAAACATGGAAATATCTACACAGTCATCCGAATAAACATTTAAATATCTACACCACCATCTGTATAAACATGGAAATAACTACAATACCATCTGTATACACATGGAAATATCTACACAGTCATCTCTATAAATATGAAAATATCTACATCGCCATCTGTATAAACATGGAAATACCTACACCGCGATCAGTATAAACATGGAAATATCTACACCGCTATCTGCATAAACATGGAAATATCCCCAATGCTATCTCTATAAACATCGAAATAACTACACCGCCATCTGTATAAACGTGGAAATACTTACAAGTTATCTGTATAAACATGGTAATATCTACACCGCCATTTGTATAAAAATGGAAATATCTACACAGCAATGTGTATATACATGGAAATATCTACACCGCTATCTATACAAACATGGAAATTACTACATCGCTATCTGTATAAACATGGAAATATCTACACCGCCATCTACATATACATAGAAATATCTGTGCCGCCATCTGTATAAACATGGAAATATCTACACGGTCATCAGTGTATAGATGGAAATGTCAACACCGCCATCTGTTCAAACATGGAAATATCAGCACCGCTATCTGTATAAACATGGAACTACCTACACTGCCATCTGTAGAAAGATGGAAATACCTACACCACAATCTCTATAAATATGGAAATATCTACACCGCCATCTCTATAAACATGAAGATATCTACACTGCCATCTCCATAAAGATTGAAATATCTACTCTGCCATGTGTATAAACACGGAAATATCTACACCACCATCTGTGTAAACATGGAAATATCTACACCGCTATCTGCATGTCCATGGAAATATCTACGCCGCCATCTGTATAAACATGGAAATATCTACACCGATATCTGTATAAACATGGTAATATCTACACCACCATGTATATAAACATGGAAATATCTACACCGCCATCTGTATAAACATGGAAATATCTGCACCGCCATCTGTATAAACATGGAAATATCTACACCGCGATCTGTATAAACATGGAAATATCTACACCGCGATCTGTATAAACATGGAAATATCTACACCGCTATCTCTATAAACATGGAAATATCTACACCGCTATCTCTATAAACATGGAAATATCTACACAGCTATCTCTATAAACATGGAAATATCTACACCGCCATCTGTATAAACATGGAAATACCTACAAAGTCATCTGTATAAACATGGAAATATCTACAAAGCCATCTGTGTAAACATGGAAATATCTACACAGCTATCTGTATATACATGGAAATATCTACACCGCTATCTGTATAAACATGGAAATAACTACACCGCTATTTGTATAAACAAGGAAATATCTAAACCGTGATCTGCATAAACATGTAAATATCTACTCCAGTATGTGTATAAACAAGGAAATATCTACACCGCTATCTGTATAAACATGGAAATAACTACACCGCTATTTGTATAAACATGGAATTATCTACACCATAATCTGTATAAACATGGAAATAACTACACCGCTAATTATATAAACAAGGAAATATCTACACCGCCATCTGTTTAAACATGGAAATATATACAAAGACATCTATTTATACATGGAAAAATCTACACCGCTATCTGTATAAACATGCTAATAACTACACCGCTCTCTGCATAAATGTGGAAATATTTGCACCGCTATCCCTATAAACATGGTAATATAAACACCGCGATCTGTATAAACATGGAAATATCTACAACATGATCAGTATAAACATGGAAATATCTACACCGCGATCTGTATAAACATGGAAATATCTACACCGTGATCTGTATAAACATGGAAATATCTACACCGCGATCTGTATAAACATGGAAATATCTACACCGTGATCTGTATAAACATGGAAATATCTACACCGCCATCTCTATAAACATGGAAATATCTACACCAATATCTGTACGAACATGGAAATATCCACACCCCATCTCTATAAACAAGGAAAAATCAACACCGCTATCTCTATGAACATGGAAATATCTACACCACCATCTCTATAAACATGAAAATATCTACACTGCGATCCGTATAAACGTGGAAATATCTAAACCGCTATCTCTATAAACATGGAAATATCTCCACTGCTATCTCTATAAACATCGAAATATCTACACCGCCATCTCTATAAACATGGAAATACTTACAAAGTTATCGGTATAAACATGGAATTATCAACACCGCCATCTGTATAATCAAGGAAATATCTACACCGCTTTCTGTAAAAACATGGAAATATCTACACCGCTATCTGTATTAACATGGAAATATGTACAATGCTATCTGCGTAAACATGGAAATATCTACACAGCTATCTGTGTAAACTTGGAAGTATCTACACAACTATCTGTGTAAAAATGGAAATATCTACTCAGCAATCTGTGCAAACATGGAAATATCTATACTGCTATGTCTATAAACATGGAAATATCTACACCGCTATCTGTAGAAACATGAAAATATCTATACCACAGTCTCTATAAACATGGAAATATCTCCACCGCTATCTGTATAATCATGAAAATATCTACACCGCTATCTGTATAATCATGGACATATCTAAACCGCAATCTGTATAAACATGGAAATATCTACCACGGTATGTGTGTAAACATGGAAATATCTACACAGCTATCTGTGTAAACTTGGAAATATCTACATAGCTATCTGCGTAAACATGGAAATATCTACACGGCAATCTGTGCAAAGATGGGAATAACTTCACCGCTATCTCTGTAAACTTGGAAATATCTGCACCGCTACCTGTATAAACATGAAAATATCTACACCGCTATCTGTATAATCATGGACATATCTAAACCGCAATCTGTATAAACATGGAAATATCTACCACGGTATGTGTGTAAACATGGAAATATCTACACAGCTATCTGTGTAAACTTGTAAATATCTACATAGCAATCTGCGTAAACATGGAGATATCTACACGGCAATCTGTGCAAAGATGGAAATAACTACACCGCTATCTCTGTAAACTTGGAAATATCTGCACTGCTACCTGAATAAACATGGAAATATCTACACCGATGTCTGTATATACAAGGAAATATCTACACCGCCATCTGTAGAAACATGGAAATATCTACACCGCAATCTGTATAAACTTGGAAATACCTACACCGCTGTCTGTATAAACATGGAAATACCTACACCGCTTTCTCTATAAACATGAAAATATCTAAACTGCTATATCTATATACATGGAAATATCTACACCTTCATCTCTATAAACATGAAAATATCTACACCGCCATCTTCAGAAACATGAATGTATCTACGCTGCCATCGGTATAAACATGGAAATATCCACACCACTATCTGTATAAACATGGAAATACCTTCACTGCCATCTGTAAAAACATGGAAATATCTACACCGCCATCTGTATAAAGATGGAAATATCTACACCGCAATCTGTATAAATATGGAAATAACTACACTGCTATCTCTATAGACATGGAAATATGTACACCGCTATCTGTATAAACATGGAAATATCTACACTGCCATCTGTATAAAGATGGAAATATCTACACCACGAGCTGTATAAAATTGGAAATATCTACACCGCTATCTGTATAAAGATGGAAATACCAACACCGGTATCTGTATAAACATGGAAATACCTACACCGCTATCTCTATAAACATGAAAATACGTACACCACCATCTCTATAAACATGGAAATATTTACACCGCTATCTCTATAAACTTAGAAATAACTATACCGCCATCTCTATGAACATGGAAATATCTACACCGCTATATGCATACACTTGGAAATATCTACACAGACATCTGTATAAACATGGAAATATCTACACCGCTATCTCTATAAACATGAAAATATCCACAACGCCATCTTCAGAAACATGGTTGTATCTACACCGCCATCTGTATAAACTTGGAAATATCTACACCAATATCTGTATAAACATGGAAATATCTTCACTTCTATCTGTATAAACAAGGAAATATCTACACCGCCATCTGTATAAAGATGGAAATATCTACACCGCAATCTGTATAAATATGGATATACCTATACAGCTACCTCTATAGACATGTAAATATCTACAACGCTATCTGTATAAACATGGAAATATCTACACTGCCATCTGTATAAGGATGGAAATATATACAATGCTATCTGCGTAAACATGGAAATATCTACACCGCTATCTCTATAAACATGGAAATACCAACACCGTTATCTGTATAAACATGGAAATATCTACACCGCTATCTCTATAAACATGAAAATACTTACACCACCATCTCTATAAGCATGGAAATATTTACACCGCTATCTCTATAAACATAGAAATAACTACAACGCCATCCCTATAAACACGGAAATATCTACACCGCCATCTGCATATACATGGAAATATCTACACACACATCTGTATAAACATGGAAATACCTACACTGACATGTGTATAAACTTGGAAATATCTACAATGACATCTCTAGAAAGATGGAAATGTCTACAAAGAGATCTGTATAAACATGGGAATTTCAACACCGCTACCTGTATAAACAGGGAAATATCTACACCACTATCTGTTTCAACATGGAAATAACTACACCGCAATCTGTATAAACATATAAATATCTACAATGCTATCTCTGTAAACATGGAAATATCTACAAAGCTATCTGTGTAAACTTGGAAATACCTACACCGCAATCTGTGTAAATTTGGAAATACCTACACCGCAATCTGTGCAAAGATGGAAATATCTACACCGCTATCTCTGTTAACATGGAAATATCTACACAGCTATCTGTTTAAACATGGAAATATCTACAGTGCCATCTGTATAGACATGGAAATATCAACAGCGCCATCTGTATAAACATGGAAATATCTACACTGCCATCTGTACAAACATGGAAATATCTACACAGCCATCTGTATAAACATGGAAATATCTACACCGCTATCTCTATAAAAATGGAAATATCTACACCGTTATCTGTATAAACATGGAAATATCTACATCGCTATCTGTATAAACAGGGATATATCTCCACCGCTATCTGTATAAACATGGAAATATCTACACCGCTATCTGTATAAACATGGAAATATCTACACCGGTATCTGTATAAACATGGAAATATCTACACCACTATCTGTATAAACATGGAAATATCCACATCCCTATATCTATAAACATGGAAAAAACAACACGGCTATCTCTATGAACATGGAAATATCTACACCGCCATCTCTATAAACATGAAAATCTCTACACTGCTATCCAAATAAACGTGGAAATATCTACACCGCTATCTCTATAAACATGGAAATATCTCCACTGCTATCTCTATAAACATCGAAATATCTACACCGCCATCTGTATAAACATGGAAATACTTACAAAGTTATCGGTATAAACATGGAAATATCAACACTGCCATCTGTATAAACATGGAAATACCTACACAGCCATGTGTATATTCATGGAAATAACTACACCGCTATCTATATAAACATGGAAATAACTACACCGCTATCTGTATAAACATGGAAATACCTACACCGCCATCTACATATCCATGGAAATTTCTGCGCCACCGTCTGCATAAACATGGAAATATCTACATGGTCATCTATGTATAGATGGAAATATCAACACCGCCATCTGTACAAACATGGAATTATCTACACCGCTATCTGTGTAAACATGGAAATATCTACACCGCGGCCAGTATAAACATGGAAATATCTAAACCGCTATCTGTATAAACATGGAAATCTCTACACCGCTATCTCTATAAACATGGAAATATCTACACCGTGATCTGTATAAACAATGAAATATTTACACTGCTATCTGTATAAAGATGGAAATATGTACACCGTTATCTGTATACATATGAAAATACCTACACCGCTATCTCTATAAACATGGAAATATCTACACCGCCATCTCTATAAACATGGAAATATATACACCTCGATCAGTATAAACATGGAAGTATCTACACCGCTATCTGTATAAACAGGGAAATATCTCCACTATCTCTATAAACATTGAAATATCTACACCGCCAACTGTATAAACATGGAAATAGTTTCAAAGTTATCTGCATAAACATGGAAATATCTACAACGCCATCTGTATAAACATGGAAATATCTACACAGCCATCTGTATATACATGGAAATATCAACACCGCTATCTATATAAACATGGAAATAACTACACCGCTATCAGTATAAACATGGAAATATGTACACCGCCATCTACATATCCATGGAAATATCTGCGCCGCCGTCTGTATAAACATGGAAATATCTACACGTTAATCTGTCTATAGATGGAAATATCAACACCGCCATCTGAACAAACATGGAAATATCTGCACCGCTATCTGTATAAATATGGAAATATCTACACCGCGGTGTGTATAAACATGGAAATATCTACACCGCAATCTGTATAAACATGGAAATATCTACTCCGCTATCTCTATAAACATGGAAATATCTACAAAGACATCTGTATAAACATGGAAATACCTATAGAGTCATCTGTGTAAACATGGAAATAACTACACCACCATCTGTATAAACATGGAAATATCTACAATGCCATCTGTATACACATGGAAATATCTACACAGCCATCTGAATAAACATGTAAATATCTACACTGCTATCTCTATAAACATGGAAGTATCTACACCGCCATCTCTATAAACATAAAAATATCTACACTGCCATCTCCATAAACATGGAACTAACTACTCTGCCTTCTGTATAAACATGGAAACATCTACACCGCCATCTGTGTGAATAAGGTAATATCTACAATGCCATCTGTATAAAGATATAAATATCTGCACCGCGAGCTGCATAAACATGGAAATATCTACATCGCTATCTGTATAAACGTGGAAATACCAACACCGCTATCGGTATAAACATGGAAATAGCTACAACGCCATCTTTATAAACATGGAAATATCTACAACGCTATGTCTCTAAACATGGAAATACCTACACCGCTATCTCTATAAACATGGAAATATCTACACCGCGATCTGTATAAACTTGGAAATATCTTCACCACGATCTGTATAAACATGGAAATATCTACACCGCTATCTGTATAAACATGGTAATATCTACACCACCATCTATATAAACATGGAAATATCTATACCGCCATCAATATAAACATGGAAATATCTACAATGCCATCTGTAGAAAGATGGAAATATATACACCGCAATCTGTGTAAACATGGAAGTATCAACACCGATATCTGTAAAAACATGGAAATATCTACACCGCTATCTGTATAAACATGGAAATATCTACATCGTGATCTCTATAAACATGGAAATATCTACACCGCGATCTGTAAAAACATGGAAATATCTACACCGCTATCTGTATAAACATGGAAATATCTACACAGCTGTCTCTATAAACATGGAAATATCTACACCGCCATCTGTATAAACATGGAAATACCTACATAGACATCCGTATAATCATGGAAATATCTACAAAGCCATCTGTATAAACATGGAAATATCTACAAAGCCATCTGTATATACATGGAAATATTTACAACGCTATCTGTATAAACATGGAAATTTCTACACCGTTATCTGAATAAATATGGAAATATCTACACTGCTATCTCAATAAACATGAAAATATCTACAAAGACATCTGTATAAACATGGAAATACCTATACAGTCATCTGTGTAAACATGGAAATATCTACACCAACATCTGTATAAACATGGAAATATCTACAATGCCGTCTCTATACACATGGAAATATCTACACAGCCATCTGAATAAACATGTAAATTTCTACACTGCTATCTCTATAAACCTGGAAGTATCTACACCGCCATCTCTATAAACATGAAAATATCTACACTGCCATCTCCATAAACATGGAACTAACTACTCCGCCATCTGTATAAACATGGAAACATCTACACCGCCATCTGTGTGAATAAGGAAATATCTACAATGCCATCTGTATAAAGATATAAATATCTGCACCGCGAGCTTCATAAACATGGAAATATCTACATCACTATCTGCATAAACGTGGAAATACCAACAACGCTATCGGTATAAACGTGGAAATAGCTACAACGCCATCTTTATAAAAATGGAAATATCTACAACGCTATGTCTATAAACATGGACATACCTACACCGCAATCTCTATAAACATGGAAATATCTACACCGCGATCACTATAAACATGGAAATAACTTCACCACGATCTGTATAAACATGGAAATATCTACACCGCTATGTGTATAAACATGGTAATATCTACACCACCATCTATATAAACATGGAAATATCTACACGGCCATCTGTATAAACATGGAAATATCTACAATGCCATCTCTGGAAAGATGGAAATATATACACCGCAATCTGTGTAAACATGGAAATATCTACACCGATATCTGTAAAAACATGGAAATATCTACACCGCTATCTGTATAAACATGGAAATATCTACATCGCGATCAGTATAAACATGGAAATATCTACACCGCGATCTGTATAAACATGGAAATATCCACACCGCTATCTGTATAAAAATGGAAATATCTACACAGCTATTTCTATAAACATGGAAATATCTACTACGCCATCTGTATAAACATGGAAATACCAACAATGTCATCTGTATAAACATGGAAATATTTACACAGCCATCTGTATAAAAATGGAAATATCTACACAGCTATCTCTATAAACATGGAAATATCTACACCGCCATCTGTATAAACACGGAAACACCTACAAAGTCATCTGTATAAACATGGAAATATCTACACAGCCATCTGTATAAACACGGAAATATCTACACAGCCATCTGTATATACATGGAAATATCTACACCGCTATCTGCATAAACATGGAAATAACTACACCGCTATTTGTATAAACAAGCAAATATCTACACCGTGATCTGTATAAACATGGAAATATCTACACCGCCATCTCTATAAAAAAGGAAATATCTACACCCCTATCTGTATAAACATGGAAATATCCACACCGCTATCTCTATAAACATGGAAAAATCAACACCGCTATTTCTATGAACATGGAAATATCTACACCGCCGTCTCTATAAACATGGAAATATATACACCACGATCAGTATAAACATGGAAATATCTACACCGCTATCTGTATAAACAGGGAAATATCTCCACTATCTCTATAAACATCGAAATATTTACACCGCCATCTGTATAAACATGGAAATACTTGCAAAGTTATCTGTATAAACATGGAAATACCTACAACGCCATCTGTATAAATATGGAAATATCTACACAGCCATCTGCATATACATGGAAATATCTACACCGCTATCTATATAAACATGGAAATAACTACACCGCTATCTGTATAAACATGGAAATGTCTACACCGCCATCTACATATCCATGGAAATATCTGTGCCGCCGTCTGTATAAACATGGAAATATCTACACGTTCATCTGTGTATAGATGGAAATACCAACACCGCCATCTGTACAAACTTGGAAATATCTGCACCGCTATCTGTATAAACATGGAAATATCTACCCCGCGGTCTGTATAAACATGGAAATATCTACACAGCTATCTCTATAAACATGGAAATATCTACACCGCCATCTGTATAAACACGGAAACACCTACAAAGTCATCTGTATAAACATGGAAATATCTACACAGCCATCTGTATAAACACGGAAATATCTACACAGCCATCTGTATAAACATGGAAATATTTACAACGCTATCTGTATAAACATGGAAATTTCTACACCGTTACCTCTATAAATATGGAAATATCTACACAGCTGTCTCTATAAACATGGAAATATGTACACCGCTATGTGTATAAACATGGAAATATCTCCACTGCTGTCTGCATAAACATGGAAAGATCTCCACTGTTATCTGTTTAAACATGGAAATAACTACAGCGCCATCTCTATAAACATTGAAATATCTACACTGCCATCTGTAAAAACATGGAAATATCTACACAGTCATCTGAATAAACATGGAAATATCTACACCACCATCTGTATATACATGGAAATACCTGCAATACCATCTGTATACACATGGAAATATATACACAGACATCTGTATAAATATGGAAATATCTACACGGCCATCTGTATACACATGAAAATATCTACACTGCGATCTGTAGAAAAATGGAAATATGTACACCGCTATCTCTATAAATATGGAAATATCTACACCGCCATTTCTACAAACATGAAAATGTCTACAATGCCATCTCCATAAAGATGGAAGTATCTACTCCACCATGTGCTTAAACACGGAAATATCTACACCACCATCTGTGTAAACATGGAAATATCTACACCGCCATCTGTATAAACATGGAAATATCTACACCGCAAACTGCATGTCCATGGAAATATCTATGCAGCCATCTGTATAAACATGGAAATATCTACACGGCCATCTGTGTATAGATGGAAATATCAACACCGCAATCTGTACAAACATGGAAATATCTACATCGCTATCTCTATAAACATGGTAATATCTGCACTGCCATCTGTAAAAACATGGAAATACCTATACAGTCATCCGTATAAACATGGAAATATCTACAATGCCATCTGTATACACATGGAAATATCTACACAGCCATCTGTATAAACATGTCAATATCTACGCTGCTATCTCTATAAACATGGAAATATCTACACAGCTATCACTATAAACATGGAAATATCTACACCGCCATCTGTATAAACATGGATATACTTACAAAGTTATCTGTATAAACATGGAAATATCTACACCACCATCTGTATAAACATGGAAATATCTACACAGCCATGTGTATACACATGGAAATAACTACACCGCTATCTATATAAACATGGAAATAACTACACCGCTATCTGTATAAACATGGAAATATCTACACCGCCATCTACATATCCATGGAAATATCTGCGCCGCCATCTGTATAAACATGGAGATATCTACACGGTCATCTCTGCATAGATGGAAATATCAACACCGCCATCTGTACAAACATGGAAATATCTGCACCGCTATCTGTTTAAACATGGAAATATCTACACCGCGGTCTGTATAAACATGGAAATATCTACACCGCTATCTCTATAAACATGGAAATATCTACACCGCTATCTCTATAATCATGGAAATATCTACACCATGATCTGTATAAACATGGAAATATTTACACCGCTATCTGTATAAACATGGAGATATCTACACAGTTATCTGTTTAAATATGGAAATATCTACACCGCTATCTCTATAAACATGGAAATATCTACACCGCCATCTGTATAAACATGGAAATATCTACACTGCTATCTCTATAAACATGGAAATATCTACAATGCCATCTGTAAAAACATGGAAATTCCTATACAGTCATCTGTATAAACATGGAAATATCTACACCAGCATCTGTATAAACATGGAAATAATTACAATGCCATCTGTATACACATGGAAAAACTACACGGCAATCTGTGTATAGATGGAAACATCAACACCGCCATCTGTACAAACATGGAAATATCTACACCGCTATCTCCATAAGCATGGAAATATCTACACTGTGGTCTGTATAAACATGGAAATATCTACACCGGTATCTGTATAAACATGGAAATATCTACAACACGATCTGTATAAACATGGAAATATTTACACCGCTATCTGTATAAACATGGAAATATCTGCACCGCTATCTCTATTAACATGGAAATATCTACAAAGCCATCTGTATAAACATGGAAATACCTACACAGTCATGTGTAGGAACATGGAAATATCTACACTGCCATCTGTATAAACATGGAAATATCTACACAGCCCTCTGTATAAATATGGAAATACATGCATAGGCATCTGTATGAACATGGAAATATCTGCACCGCTATCTGTATAAACATGGAATTACCAACACCGCTGTCTCTATAAACATGGAAATATGTACACCGCTATCTGTATAAACATGGAAATATCTGCACCGCTATCTCTATAAACATGGAAATACCTACAAAGACATCTTTATAAACTTGGAAATACCTACACATTCATGTGTAGCAACATTTAAATATCTACACTGCCATCTGTATAAACATAGAAATATCTACAAAGCCCTCTGTATAAACATGGAAATACCTACAACGCTATCTCTATGAACATGGAAATATCTACACCGCCATCTCTATAAACATGAAAATCTCTACACTGCTATCCAAATAAACGTGGAAACATCTACAGCGCTATCTGTATAAACACGGAAGTATCTTCACTGCTATCTCTATAAACATCGAAATATCTACACCGCCATCTGTATAAACATGGAAATACTTACAAAGTTATCTGTATAAACATGGAAATATCTACACCGCAATCTGTATAAACATGGAAATATCTACAGAGCCATGTGTATATACATGGAAATATCTACAACGCTATCTGTATAAACATGGAAATAACTACACCGCTATCTGTATAAACATGGAAATATCTACACCACCATTTACATATCCATGGAAATATCTGCACCGCCATCTGTATAAACATGGAAATATCTACACGGTCATGTGTGTATAGATGGAAATATCAACACCGCCATCTGTACAAACATGGAAATATCTGCACCGCTATCTGTATAACCATGGAAATATCTACACCGCGGTCTCTATAAACATGGAAATATTTACACCGCTATCTGTATAAACATGGAAATATCTACACCGCTATCTCTATAAACATGGAAATATCTACACCGAGATCTGTATAAACAGGGAAATATTTACACCGCCATCTCTATAAACATGGAAATATCTACACTACGATCAGTATAAACATGGAAATATCTACACCGCTATCTGTATAAACATGGAAATATCTCCACTGCTATCTCTATAAACATCGAAATAACTACAGCGCCATCTGTATAAACATGGAAATACTTACAAAGTTATCTGTATAAACATGGAAATATCTGCACCGCCATCTGTATAAACATGGAAATATCTACACAGCCATGTGAATATACATGGAAATATCTACACCGATATCTATATAAACATGGAAATAACTACACCGCTATCTGTATAAACATGGAAATATCTACACCGCCATCTACATATCCATGGAAATATCTGTGCCGCCATCTGTATAAACATGGAAATATCTACACGGTCATCTGTGTATAGATGGAAATATCAACACCGCTATCTGTATAAACATGGAAATATTTACACCGCCATCTCTATAAACATGGAAATATCTACACCACGATCAGTATAAACATGGAAATATCTACACCGCTATCTGTATAAACATGGAAATATCTTCACTGCTATCTCTATAAACATCGAAATATATACACCGCCATCTGTATAAACATGGAAATACTTACAAAGTTATCTGTATAAACATGGAAATATCTACACCGCCATCTGTATAAACATGGAAATATCTACACAGCCGTCTGTATAAACATGGAAATACCTATACAGTCATCTGTGTAAACATGGAAATATCTACACCACCATCTGTATAAACATGGAAATACCTATACAGTCATCTGTGTAAACATGGAAATATCTACACCACCATCTGTATAAACATGGAAATACCAACAAAGTCATCTGTATAAACATGGAAATATCTACACAGCCATCTGTATAAACATGGAAATATCTACACAGCCATCTGTATATACATGGAAATATCTACACCGCTATCTGTAAAACATGGAACTATCTACAAAGCTATTAGTATAAACAAGGAAATATCTACACCGCTATCTGTATAAACATGGAAATATCTACACCGCTATCTGTATAGACATGGAAATATCTACACCGCGATCTGTATAAACATGGAAATATCTACACCGCCATCTGTATAAACATGGAAATATCTACACCGCGATCTGTATAAACATGGAAATATCTTCACCACAATCTGTATAAACATGGAAATATCTACACTGCTACCGGTATAACCATGGTAATATCTACACCGCCACCTATATAAACATGGAAATATCTACACCGCCATCTGTATGAACATGGAAATATCTACAATACCATCTGTAGAAAGATGGAAATATCTACACCGCAATCTGTGTAAACATGGAAATAACTACACCGCTATCTGTAAAAACATGGAAATATCTACACCGCTATCTGTATAAACATGGAAATATCTACACCGCGATCTGTATAAACATGGAAATATCTACACCGCGATCTGTATAAACATGGAAATATGTACACCGCTATCTGTATAAACATGGAACTACCTACAAAGTCATCTGTATAAACATGGAAATATCTACACAGCCATCTGTATAAACATGGAAATATCTACACAGCCATCTGTTTATACATGGAAATATCTACACCGCTATCTGTATAAACATGGAAATAACTACAGCGCTATTTGTATAAACAAGGAAATATCTACACCGTGATCTGTATAAACATGGAAATATCTACACCGCCATCTCTATAAACATGGAAATATCGACACCCCTATCTGTATAAACATGGAAATATCCACACCGCTATCCCTATAAACATGGAAAAATCAACACCGCTATCTCTATGAATATGGAAATATCTACACCGCCATCTCTATAAACATGGAAATATCTACACCACGATCAGTATAAACATGGAAATATCTACACCGCTATCTCTATAAACATGGAAATATCTACACCGTGATCTGTATAAACATGGAAATATTTACACCGCTATCTGTATAAACATGGAAATTTCTACACCGTTATCTGTATAAATATGGAAATATCTACACCGCTATCTCCATAAACATGGAAATATCTACACCGCCATCTGTATAAACATGGAAATACCTATACAGTCATCTGTGTAAACATGGAAATATCTACACCACCATCTGTATAAACATGGAAATGTCTTCAATGCCATCTGTATACACATGGAAATACCTACACGGCAATCTGTGTATAGATGGAAACATCAACACCGCCATCTTTACAAACATGGAAATATCTACACTGCTATCTCTATAAACATGGAAGTATCTACACTGCGGTCTGTATAAACATGGAAATATCTACACCGGTATCTGTATAAACATGGAAATATCTACACCTTGATCTGTATAACCATGGAAATATATACACCGCTATCTGTATAAACATGGAAATATCTGCACCGCTATCTCTATAAACATGGAAATATCTACAAAGAAATGTGTATAAACATGGAAATACCTACAGAGTCATGTGTAGGAACATTTAAATATCTACACTGCCTTCTGTATAAACATGGAATTATCTACAAAGCCCTCTGTATAAATATGGAAATATCTGCATAGGCATCTGTGTAAACATGGAACTATCTGTACCGCTATCTGTATAAACATGGAAATACCTACACCGCTGTCTCTATAAACATGGAAATATGTACACCGCTATGTGTATAAACATGGAAATATCTCCACTGCTCTTTGTATAAACATGGAAATATCCCCACCTTTATCTGTAAACATGGAAATATCTACAGCGCCATCTCTATAAACATTGAAATATCTACACTGCCATCTGCAAATACATGGAAATATCTACACCGCCAACTGTATAAACATGGAAATATCTACACCACCGTCTGTATATACATGGAAATACCTACAACACCATCTGTATACACGGAAATATCTACACAGACATCTGTATAAATATGGAAATAACTACACGGCCATCTGTATAATCATGGAAATATTATACCATCTGTAGAAAGATGGAAATATCTACACCGCTATCTCTATAAATATGGAAATATCTACACCGCCATCAGTATAAACATGGAAATAGCTACAAAGTCATCTGTATAAACATGGAAATATCTACACAGCCATCGGTATAAACATGGAAATATCTACACAGCCTTCTGTATATACATGGAAATATCTACACCGCTATCTGTATAAACATGGAAATAATTACACCACTATTTGTATAAACAAGCAAATATCTACACCGTGATCTGTATAAACATGGAACTATCTACACCGCCATCTTTATAAACATGGAAATATGTACACCCCTATCTGTATAAACATGGAAATATCCACACCGCTATCTCTATAAACATGGAAAAATCAACACCGCTATCTCTATGAACATGGGAATATCTACACCGCCATCTCCATAAACATGGAAATATCTACACCACGATCAGTATAAACATGGAAACATCTACACCGCTATCTGTATAAACACGGAAATATCTTCACTGCTATCTCTATAAACATCGAAATATCTACACCGCCATCTGTATAAACTTGGAAATACTTACAAAGTTATCTGTATAAACATGGAAATATCTACACCGCCATTTGTATAAACATGGAAATATCTACACAGTCATAAGTATATACATGGAAATATCTACACCGCTATCTATATAAACATGGAAAAAAGTACACCGCTATCTGTATAAACATGGAAATATCTACACCACCATCTACATATCCATGGAAATATCTGCGCCGCCATCTGTATAAACATGGAATTATCTACACGGTCATGTGTGTATAGATGGAAATATCAACACCGCCATCTGAACAAACATGGAAATATCTGCACCGCTATCTGTATAACCATGGAAATATCTACACCGCGGTCTGTATAAACATGGAAATATCTACACCGCTATCTGTATAAACATGGAAATATCTACACCGCTATCTCTATAAACATGGAAATATCGACGCCGCGATCTGTATAAACATGGAAATATTTACGCCGCTATCTGAATAAACATGGAAATTCCTACACCGTTATCTGTATAAAGATGGAAATATCTACACCGCGATCTGTATAAACATGGAAATATCTACACCGCGATCTGTATAAACATGGAAATATCTACACCACGATCTGTATAAACATGGAAATATCTTCACCACAATCTGTATAAACATGGAAATATCTACACCGGTACCTGTATAACCATGGTAATATCTACACCGCCACCTATATAAACATGGAAATATCTACACCGCCATCTGTATGAACATGGAAATATCTACAATACCATCTGTAGAAAGATGGAAATATCTACAACGCTATCTGTAAAAACATGGAAATATCTACACCGCTATCTGTATAAACATGGAAATATCTACACCGCGGTCTGTATACACATGGAAATATCTACACCGCGGTCTGTATACACATGGAAATATCTACACCGCGATCTGTATAAACATGGAAATATCTACACCGCTATCTGTATAAACATGGAAATATCTCCACAGCTGTCTGTATAAACATGGAAATATTTACACTGCTATCTGAATAAACATGGAAATATCTACACCGCTATCTGTATAAACCTGGACAAATCTACACCGCTATCTGTATGAATATGGAAATATCTAAACCGCTATCTGTATAAACATGGAAATATCTACAACGCTATCTCTGTAAACATGGAAATATCTAAACATCTATCTGTGTAAACTTGGAAATATCTACACAGCAATCTGTGTAAAAGTGGAAATATCTACACAGCAATCTGTGCAAAGATGGAAATATCTACACCTCAATCTCTGTAAACATGGAAATAACTACACAGCTATCTGTATAAACATGGAAATATCTATACCGCAGTCTCTATAAACATGGAAATATCTCCACCGCTATCTGTATAAACATGAAAATATCTGCACCGCTATCTGTATAAACATGAATATATCTACACCGCAATCTCTATAAACTTGGAAATATCTACAACGCTATGTGTGTAAACATGGAAATATCTACACAGCTATCTGTGTAAACTTGGAAATATCTACACAGCTATCTGCGTAAACATGGAAATATCTACACGGCAATCTGTGCAAAGCTGGAAATAACTACACCGCTATCTCTGCAAACATGGAAATATCTACACCGCTACCTGTATAAACATGGTATTATCTACACCGCTGTCTGTATAAACAAGGAAATATCTACACCGCCATCTGTAGAAACATGGAAATATCTACACCGCAATCTGTATAAACATGGAAATACCTACACCGCTATCTGTATAAATATGGAAATATCTACACCGCAATCACTACAAACATGGAAATACCTTCACCGCTTTCTCTATAAACATGGAAATATCTACATCGCTATCTGTATAAACAGGGAAATATCTCCACCGCTATCTGTATAAACATGGAAATATCTACACCGCTATCTGTGTAAACATGGAAATATCTACACCACTATCTGTATAAACATGGAAATGTCTACAACGCTATCTGTCTAAACATGGAAATATCTACACAGCTATCACTGTAAACTTGGGAATATCTACACAGCTATCTGTGTAAAAAAGGAAATATCTACACAGCAATCTGTGCAAAGATGGAAATATCTACACTGCTATCTCTGTAAACATGGAAATATCTACACCGGTATCTGTATAAACATGGAAATATCTATACCGCTGTGTCTATAAACATGGAAATACCTGCACTGCCATCTCTATAAACATGGAATTATCTACACCAATATCTCTATAAACAAAGAAATACCTACACCGCCATGTCTATAAACATGGAAATATCTACACCACTATCTCTACAAACATATAAATATCTACACCGCCATTTCTATAAACATGGAAATATCTACAGCGCCATCTGTATTAACATGGAAATATCTATGCCGCCGTCTGTATAAACATATTAATATCTACAGTGCCATCTGTGGAAAGATGGAAATGTCTACACCGCGATCTGTATAAACTTGGAAATATCTCCACCGCTACTTAGATAAACATGGAAATATCTACTCAGCTATCTGTATAAACATGGAAATATCTACACGGTCATGTGTGTATAGATGGAAATATCAACACCGCCATCTGTACAAACATGGAAATATCTGCACCGCTATCTGTATAACCATGGAAATATCTACACCGCGGTCTCTATAAACATGGAAATATCTACACCGCTATCTGTATAAACATGGAAATATCTACACCGCTATCTCTATAAACATGGAAATATCTACACCGAGATCTGTATAAACAGGGAAATATTTACACCGCCATCTCTATAAACATGGAAATATCTACACTACGATCAGTATAAACATGGAAATATCTACACCGCTATCTGTATAAACATGGAAATATCTCCACTGCTATCTCTATAAACATCGAAATAACTACAGCGCCATCTGTATAAACATGGAAATACTTACAAAGTTATCTGTATAAACATGGAAATATCTGCACCGCCATCTGTATAAACATGGAAATATCTACACAGCCATGTGAATATACATGGAAATATCTACACCGATATCTATATAAACATGGAAATAACTACACCGCTATCTGTATAAACATGGAAATATCTACACCGCCATCTACATATCCATGGAAATATCTGTGCCGCCATCTGTATAAACATGGAAATATCTACACGGTCATCTGTGTATAGATGGAAATATCAACACCGCTATCTGTATAAACATGGAAATATTTACACCGCCATCTCTATAAACATGGAAATATCTACACCACGATCAGTATAAACATGGAAATATCTACACCGCTATCTGTATAAACATGGAAATATCTTCACTGCTATCTCTATAAACATCGAAATATATACACCGCCATCTGTATAAACATGGAAATACTTACAAAGTTATCTGTATAAATATGGAAATATCTACACCGCCATCTGTATAAACATGGAAATATCTACACAGCCATCTGTATAAACATGGAAATACCTATACAGTCATCTGTGTAAACATGGAAATATCTACACCACCATCTGTATAAACATGGAAATACCTATACAGTCATCTGTGTAAACATGGAAATATCTACACCACCATCTGTATAAACATGGAAATACCAACAAAGTCATCTGTATAAACATGGAAATATCTACACAGGCATCTGTATAAACATGGAAATATCTACACAGCCATCTGTATATACATGGAAATATCTACACCGCTATCTGTATAAACATGGAACTATCTACAAAGCTATTAGTATAAACAAGGAAATATCTACACCGCTATCTGTATAAACATGGAAATATCTACACCGCTATCTGTATAGACATGGAAATATCTACACCGCGATCTGTATAAACATGGAAATATCTACACCGCCATCTGTATAAACATGGAAATATCTACACCGCGATCTGTATAAACATGGAAATATCTTCACCACAATCTGCATAAACATGGAAATATCTACACTGCTACCGGTATAACCATGGTAATATCTACACCGCCACCTATATAAACATGGAAATATCTACACCGCCATCTGTATGAACATGGAAATATCTACAATACCATCTGTAGAAAGATGGAAATATCTACACCGCAATCTGAGTAAACATGGAAATAACTACACCGCTATCTGTAAAAACATGGAAATATCTACACCGCTATCTGTATAAACATGGAAATATCTACACCGCGATCTGTATAAACATGGAAATATCTACACCGCTATCTGTATAAACATGGAACTACCTACAAAGTCATCTGTATAAACATGGAAATATCTACACAGCCATCTGTATAAACATGGAAATATCTACACAGCCATCTGTTTATACATGGAAATATCTACACCGCTATCTGTATAAACATGGAAATAACTACAGCGCTATTTGTATAAACAAGGAAATATCTACACCGTGATCTGTATAAACATGGAAATATCTACACCGCCATCTCTATAAACATGGAAATATCGACACCCCTATCTGTATAAACATGGAAATATCCACACCGCTATCCCTATAAACATGGAAAAATCAACACCGCTATCTCTATGAATATGGAAATATCTACACCGCCATCTCTATAAACATGGAAATATCTACACCACGATCAGTATAAACATGGAAATATCTACACCGCTATCTCTATAAACATGGAAATATCTACACCGTGATCTGTATAAACATGGAAATATTTACACCGCTATCTGTATAAACATGGAAATTTCTACACCGTTATCTGTATAAATATGGAAATATCTACACCGCTATCTCCATAAACATGGAAATATCTACACCGCCAACTGTATAAACATGGAAATACCTATACAGTCATCTGTGTAAACATGGAAATATCTACACCACCATCTGTATAAACATGGAAATGTCTTCAATGCCATCTGTATACACATGGAAATACCTACACGGCAATCTGTGTATAGATGGAAACATCAACACCGCCATCTTTACAAACATGGAAATATCTACACTGCTATCTCTATAAACATGGAAGTATCTACACTGCGGTCTGTATAAACATGGAAATATCTACACCGGTATCTGTATAAACATGGAAATATCTACACCTTGATCTGTATAACCATGGAAATATATACACCGCTATCTGTATAAACATGGAAATATCTGCACCGCTATCTCTATAAACATGGAAATATCTACAAAGAAATGTCTATAAACATGGAAATACCTACAGAGTCATGTGTAGGAACATTTAAATATCTACACTGCCTTCTGTATAAACATGGAATTATCTACAAAGCCCTCTGTATAAATATGGAAATATCTGCATAGGCATCTGTGTAAACATGGAACTATCTGTACCGCTATCTGTATAAACATGGAAATACCTACACCGCTGTCTCTATAAACATGGAAATATGTACACCGCTATGTGTATAAACATGGAAATATCTCCACTGCTCTTTGTATAAACATGGAAATATCCCCACCTTTATCTGTAAACATGGAAATATCTACAGCGCCATCTCTATAAACATTGAAATATCTACACTGCCATCTGCAAATACATGGAAATATCTACACCGCCAACTGTATAAACATGGAAATATCTACACCACCGTCTGTATATACATGGAAATACCTACAACACCATCTGTATACACGGAAATATCTACACAGACATCTGTATAAATATGGAAATAACTACACGGCCATCTGTATAATCATGGAAATATTATACCATCTGTAGAAAGATGGAAATATCTACACCGCTATCTCTATAAATATGGAAATATCTACACCGCCATCAGTATAAACATGGAAATAGCTACAAAGTCATCTGTATAAACATGGAAATATCTACACAGCCATCGGTATAAACATGGAAATATCTACACAGCCTTCTGTATATACATGGAAATATCTACACCGCTATCTGTATAAACATGGAAATAATTACACCACTATTTGTATAAACAAGCAAATATCTACACCGTGATCTGTATAAACATGGAACTATCTACACCGCCATCTTTATAAACATGGAAATATGTACACCCCTATCTGTATAAACATGGAAATATCCACACCGCTATCTCTATAAACATGGAAAAATCAACACCGCTATCTCTATGAACATGGGAATATCTACACCGCCATCTCCATAAACATGGAAATATCTACACCACGATCAGTATAAACATGGAAACATCTACACCGCTATCTGTATAAACACGGAAATATCTTCACTGCTATCTCTATAAACATCGAAATATCTACACCGCCATCTGTATAAACTTGGAAATACTTACAAAGTTATCTGTATAAACATGGAAATATCTACACCGCCATTTGTATAAACATGGAAATATCTACACAGTCATAAGTATATACATGGAAATATCTACACCGCTATCTATATAAACATGGAAAAAAGTACACCGCTATCTGTATAAACATGGAAATATCTACACCACCATCTACATATCCATGGAAATATCTGCGCCGCCATCTGTATAAACATGGAATTATCTACACGGTCATGTGTGTATAGATGGAAATATCAACACCGCCATCTGAACAAACATGGAAATATCTGCACCGCTATCTGTATAACCATGGAAATATCTACACCGCGGTCTGTATAAACATGGAAATATCTACACCGCTATCTGTATAAACATGGAAATATCTACACCGCTATCTCTATAAACATGGAAATATCGACGCCGCGATCTGTATAAACATGGAAATATTTACGCCGCTATCTGAATAAACATGGAAATTCCTACACCGTTATCTGTATAAAGATGGAAATATCTACACCGCGATCTGTATAAACATGGAAATATCTACACCGCGATCTGTATAAACATGGAAATATCTACACCACGATCTGTATAAACATGGAAATATCTTCACCACAATCTGTATAAACATGGAAATATCTACACCGGTACCTGTATAACCATGGTAATATCTACACCGCCACCTATATAAACATGGAAATATCTACACCGCCATCTGTATGAACATGGAAATATCTACAATACCATCTGTAGAAAGATGGAAATATCTACAACGCTATCTGTAAAAACATGGAAATATCTACAACGCTATCTGTATAAACATGGAAATATCTACACCGCGGTCTGTATACACATGGAAATATCTACACCGCGGTCTGTATACACATGGAAATATCTACACCGCGATCTGTATAAACATGGAAATATCTACACCGCTATCTGTATAAACATGGAAATATCTCCACAGCTGTCTGTATAAACATGGAAATATTTACACTGCTATCTGAATAAACATGGAAATATCTACACCGCTATCTGTATAAACCTGGACAAATCTACACCGCTATCTGTATGAATATGGAAATATCTAAACCGCTATCTGTATAAACATGGAAATATCTACAACGCTATCTCTGTAAACATGGAAATATCTAAACATCTATCTGTGTAAACTTGGAAATATCTACACAGCAATCTGTGTAAAAGTGGAAATATCTACACAGCAATCTGTGCAAAGATGGAAATATCTACACCTCAATCTCTGTAAACATGGAAATAACTACACAGCTATCTGTATAAACATGGAAATATCTATACCGCAGTCTCTATAAACATGGAAATATCTCCACTGCTATCTGTATAAACATGAAAATATCTGCACCGCTATCTGTATAAACATGAATATATCTACACCGCAATCTCTATAAACTTGGAAATATCTACAACGCTATGTGTGTAAACATGGAAATATCTACACAGCTATCTGTGTAAACTTGGAAATATCTACACAGCTATCTGCGTAAACATGGAAATATCTACACGGCAATCTGTGCAAAGCTGGAAATAACTACACCGCTATCTCTGCAAACATGGAAATATCTACACCGCTACCTGTATAAACATGGTAATATCTACACCGCTGTCTGTATAAACAAGGAAATATCTACACCGCCATCTGTAGAAACATGGAAATATCTACACCGCAATCTGTATAAACATGGAAATACCTACACCGCTATCTGTATAAATATGGAAATATCTACACCGCAATCACTACAAACATGGAAATACCTTCACCGCTTTCTCTATAAACATGGAAATATCTACATCGCTATCTGTATAAACAGGGAAATATCTCCACCGCTATCTGTATAAACATGGAAATATCTACACCACTATCTGTGTAAACATGGAAATATCTACACCACTATCTGTATAAACATGGAAATGTCTACAACGCTATCTGTCTAAACATGGAAATATCTACACAGCTATCACTGTAAACTTGGGAATATCTACACAGCTATCTGTGTAAAAAAGGAAATATCTACACAGCAATCTGTGCAAAGATGGAAATATCTACACTGCTATCTCTGTAAACATGGAAATATCTACACCGGTATCTGTATAAACATGGAAATATCTATACCGCTGTGTCTATAAACATGGAAATACCTGCACTGCCATCTCTATAAACATGGAATTATCTACACCAATATCTCTATAAACAAAGAAATACCTACACCGCCATGTCTATAAACATGGAAATATCTACACCACTATCTCTACAAACATATAAATATCTACACCGCCATTTCTATAAACATGGAAATATCTACAGCGCCATCTGTATTAACATGGAAATATCTATGCCGCCGTCTGTATAAACATAGAAATATCTACAGTGCCATCTGTGGAAAGATGGAAATGTCTACACCGCGATCTGTATAAACTTGGAAATATCTCCACCGCTACTTAGATAAACATGGAAATATCTACTCAGCTATCTGTATAAACATGGAAATATCTACACGGTCATGTGTGTATAGATGGAAATATCAACACCGCCATCTGTACAAACATGGAAATATCTGCACCGCTATCTGTATAACCATGGAAATATCTACACCGCGGTCTCTATAAACATGGAAATATCTACACCGCTATCTGTATAAACATGGAAATATCTACACCGCTATCTCTATAAACATGGAAATATCTACACCGAGATCTGTATAAACAGGGAAATATTTACACCGCCATCTCTATAAACATGGAAATATCTACACTACGATCAGTATAAACATGGAAATATCTACACCGCTATCTGTATAAACATGGAAATATCTCCACTGCTATCTCTATAAACATCGAAATAACTACAGCGCCATCTGTATAAACATGGAAATACTTACAAAGTTATCTGTATAAACATGGAAATATCTGCACCGCCATCTGTATAAACATGGAAATATCTACACAGCCATGTGAATATACATGGAAATATCTACACCGATATCTATATAAACATGGAAATAACTACACCGCTATCTGTATAAACATGGAAATATCTACACCGCCATCTACATATCCATGGAAATATCTGTGCCGCCATCTGTATAAACATGGAAATATCTACACGGTCATCTGTGTATAGATGGAAATATCAACACCGCTATCTGTATAAACATGGAAATATTTACACCGCCATCTCTATAAACATGGAAATATCTACACCACGATCAGTATAAACATGGAAATATCTACACCGCTATCTGTATAAACATGGAAATATCTTCACTGCTATCTCTATAAACATCGAAATATATACACCGCCATCTGTATAAACATGGAAATACTTACAAAGTTATCTGTATAAATATGGAAATATCTACACCGCCATCTGTATAAACATGGAAATATCTACACAGCCATCTGTATAAACATGGAAATACCTATACAGTCATCTGTGTAAACATGGAAATATCTACACCACCATCTGTATAAACATGGAAATACCTATACAGTCATCTGTGTAAACATGGAAATATCTACACCACCATCTGTATAAACATGGAAATACCAACAAAGTCATCTGTATAAACATGGAAATATCTACACAGGCATCTGTATAAACATGGAAATATCTACACAGCCATCTGTATATACATGGAAATATCTACACCGCTATCTGTATAAACATGGAACTATCTACAAAGCTATTAGTATAAACAAGGAAATATCTACACCGCTATCTGTATAAACATGGAAATATCTACACCGCTATCTGTATAGACATGGAAATATCTACACCGCGATCTGTATAAACATGGAAATATCTACACCGCCATCTGTATAAACATGGAAATATCTACACCGCGATCTGTATAAACATGGAAATATCTTCACCACAATCTGCATAAACATGGAAATATCTACACTGCTACCGGTATAACCATGGTAATATCTACACCGCCACCTATATAAACATGGAAATATCTACACCGCCATCTGTATGAACATGGAAATATCTACAATACCATCTGTAGAAAGATGGAAATATCTACACCGCAATCTGAGTAAACATGGAAATAACTACACCGCTATCTGTAAAAACATGGAAATATCTACACCGCTATCTGTATAAACATGGAAATATCTACACCGCGATCTGTATAAACATGGAAATATCTACACCGCTATCTGTATAAACATGGAACTACCTACAAAGTCATCTGTATAAACATGGAAATATCTACACAGCCATCTGTATAAACATGGAAATATCTACACAGCCATCTGTTTATACATGGAAATATCTACACCGCTATCTGTATAAACATGGAAATAACTACAGCGCTATTTGTATAAACAAGGAAATATCTACACCGTGATCTGTATAAACATGGAAATATCTACACCGCCATCTCTATAAACATGGAAATATCGACACCCCTATCTGTATAAACATGGAAATATCCACACCGCTATCCCTATAAACATGGAAAAATCAACACCGCTATCTCTATGAATATGGAAATATCTACACCGCCATCTCTATAAACATGGAAATATCTACACCACGATCAGTATAAACATGGAAATATCTACACCGCTATCTCTATAAACATGGAAATATCTACACCGTGATCTGTATAAACATGGAAATATTTACACCGCTATCTGTATAAACATGGAAATTTCTACACCGTTATCTGTATAAATATGGAAATATCTACACCGCTATCTCCATAAACATGGAAATATCTACACCGCCATCTGTATAAACATGGAAATACCTATACAGTCATCTGTGTAAACATGGAAATATCTACACCACCATCTGTATAAACATGGAAATGTCTTCAATGCCATCTGTATACACATGGAAATACCTACACGGCAATCTGTGTATAGATGGAAACATCAACACCACCATCTTTACAAACATGGAAATATCTACACTGCTATCTCTATAAACATGGAAGTATCTACACTGCGGTCTGTATAAACATGGAAATATCTACACCGGTATCTGTATAAACATGGAAATATCTACACCTTGATCTGTATAACCATGGAAATATATACACCGCTATCTGTATAAACATGGAAATATCTGCACCGCTATCTCTATAAACATGGAAATATCTACAAAGAAATGTCTATAAACATGGAAATACCTACAGAGTCATGTGTAGGAACATTTAAATATCTACACTGCCTTCTGTATAAACATGGAATTATCTACAAAGCCCTCTGTATAAATATGGAAATATCTGCATAGGCATCTGTGTAAACATGGAACTATCTGTACCGCTATCTGTATAAACATGGAAATACCTACACCGCTGTCTCTATAAACATGGAAATATGTACACCGCTATGTGTATAAACATGGAAATATCTCCACTGCTCTTTGTATAAACATGGAAATATCCCCACCTTTATCTGTAAACATGGAAATATCTACAGCGCCATCTCTATAAACATTGAAATATCTACACTGCCATCTGCAAATACATGGAAATATCTACACCGCCAACTGTATAAACATGGAAATATCTACACCACCGTCTGTATATACATGGAAATACCTACAACACCATCTGTATACACGGAAATATCTACACAGACAATTGTATAAATATGGAAATAACTACACGGCCATCTGTATAATCATGGAAATATCTACACTGCCATCTGTAGAAAGATGGAAATATCTACACCGCTATCTCTATAAATATGGAAATATCTACACCGCCATCAGTATAAACATGGAAAT
Source organism: Pan paniscus (assembly GCF_029289425.2). NCBI lineage: Eukaryota > Metazoa > Chordata > Mammalia > Primates > Hominidae > Pan > Pan paniscus. The sequence continues at coordinate 10,115,807 of NC_073261.2, forward strand.
AGCTACAAAGTCATCTGTATAAACATGGAAATATCTACACAGCCATCGGTATAAACATGGAAATATCTACACAGCCTTCTGTATATACATGGAAATATCTACACCGCTATCTGTATAAACATGGAAATAATTACACCACTATTTGTATAAACAAGCAAATATCTACACCGTGATCTGTATAAACATGGAAATATCTACACCGCCATCTTTATAAACATGGAAATATGTACACCCCTATCTGTATAAACATGGAAATATCCACACCGCTATCTCTATAAACATGGAAAAATCAACACCGCTATCTCTATGAACATGGGAATATCTACACCGCCATCTCCATAAACATGGAAATATCTACACCACGATCAGTATAAACATGGAAACATCTACACCGCTATCTGTATAAACACGGAAATATCTTCACTGCTATCTCTATAAACATCGAAATATCTACACCGCCATCTGTATAAACTTGGAAATACTTACAAAGTTATCTGTATAAACATGGAAATATCTACACCGCCATTTGTATAAACATGGAAATATCTACACAGCCATAAGTATATACATGGAAATATCTACACCGCTATCTATATAAACATGGAAATAAGTACACCGCTATCTGTATAAACATGGAAATATCTACACCACCATCTACATATCCATGGAAATATCTGCGCCGCCATCTGTATAAACATGGAATTATCTACACGGTCATGTGTGTATAGATGGAAATATCAACACCACCATCTGAACAAACATGGAAATATCTGCACCGCTATCTGTATAACCATGGAAATATCTACACCGCGGTCTGTATAAACATGGAAATATCTACGCCGCTATCTGTATAAACATGGAAATATCTACACCGCTATCTCTATAAACATGGAAATATCGACGCCGCGATCTGTATAAACATGGAAATATTTACGCCGCTATCTGAACAAACATGGAAATTCCTACACCGTTATCTGTATAAAGATGGAAATATCTACACCGCGATCTGTATAAACATGGAAATATCTACACCGCGATCTGTATAAACATGGAAATATCTACACCACGATCTGTATAAACATGGAAATATCTTCACCACAATCTGTATAAACATGGAAATATCTACACCGGTACCTGTATAACCATGGTAATATCTACACCGCCACCTATATAAACATGGAAATATCTACACCGCCATCTGTATGAACATGGAAATATCTACAATACCATCTGTAGAAAGATGGAAATATCTACACCGCAATCTGAGTAAACATGGAAATATCTACAACGCTATCTGTAAAAACATGGAAATATCTACACCGCTATCTGTATAAACATGGAAATATCTACACCGCGGTCTGTATACACATGGAAATATCTACACCGCGATCTGTATAAACATGGAAATATCTACACCGCTATCTGTATAAACATGGAAATATCTCCACAGCTGTCTGTATAAACATGGAAATATTTACACTGCTATCTGAATAAACATGGAAATATCTACACCGCTATCTGTATAAACCTGGACAAATCTACACCGCTATCTGTATGAATATGGAAATATCTAAACCGCTATCTGTATAAACATGGAAATATCTACAACGCTATCTCTGTAAACATGGAAATATCTAAACATCTATCTGTGTAAACTTGGAAATATCTACACAGCAATCTGTGTAAAAGTGGAAATATCTACACAGCAATCTGTGCAAAGATGGAAATATCTACACCTCAATCTCTGTAAACATGGAAATAACTACACAGCTATCTGTATAAACATGGAAATATCTATACCGCAGTCTCTATAAACATGGAAATATCTCCACCGCTATCTGTATAAACATGAAAATATCTGCACCGCTATCTGTATAAACATGGATATATCTACACCGCAATCTCTATAAACTTGGAAATATCTACAACGCTATGTGTGTAAACATGGAAATATCTACACAGCTATCTGTGTAAACTTGGAAATATCTACACAGCTATCTGCGTAAACATGGAAATATCTACACGGCAATCTGTGCAAAGCTGGAAATAACTACACCGCTATCTCTGCAAACATGGAAATATCTACACCGCTACCTGTATAAACATGGTAATATCTACACCGCTGTCTGTATAAACAAGGAAATATCTACACCGCCATCTGTAGAAACATGGAAATATCTACACCGCAATCTGTATAAACATGGAAATACCTACACCGCTATCTGTATAAATATGGAAATATCTACACCGCAATCACTACAAACATGGAAATACCTTCACCGCTTTCTCTATAAACATGGAAATATCTACATCGCTATCTGTATAAACAGGGAAATATCTCCACCGCTATCTGTATAAACATGGAAATATCTACACCGCTATCTGTGTAAACATGGAAATATCTACACCACTATCTGTATAAACATGGAAATGTCTACAACGCTATCTGTCTAAACATGGAAATATCTACACAGCTATCACTGTAAACTTGGGAATATCTACACAGCTATCTGTGTAAAAAAGGAAATATCTACACAGCAATCTGTGCAAAGATGGAAATATCTACACTGCTATCTCTGTAAACATGGAAATATCTACACCGGTATCTGTATAAACATGGAAATATCTATACCGCTGTGTCTATAAACATGGAAATACCTGCACTGCCATCTCTATAAACATGGAATTATCTACACCAATATCTCTATAAACAAAGAAATACCTACACCGCCATGTCTATAAACATGGAAATATCTACACCACTATCTCTACAAACATATAAATATCTACACCGCCATTTCTATAAACATGGAAATATCTACAGCGCCATCTGTATTAACATGGAAATATCTATGCCGCCGTCTGTATAAACATAGAAATATCTACAGTGCCATCTGTGGAAAGATGGAAATGTCTACACCGCGATCTGTATAAACTTGGAAATATCTCCACCGCTACTTAGATAAACATGGAAATATCTACTCAGCTATCTGTATAAACATGGAAACATCTACACCACGATCTGTATAAAAATGGAAATATCTACACAGCTATCTGTATAAACATGGAGATATCTACACCGCTAACGGTATAAACATGGAAATATCTACACCGAGATCTGTATAAATATGGAAATATCTACACCGCTATCTCTATGAAGATGGAAATGTCTACACCACTATCTGTATAAACATGGAAATATCTACAAGGCTAACTCTATAAATATGGAAATACCTAAACCGCCTTCTGTATAAACATGGAAATAACAACACAGTCATCTGTATAAACATGGAAATATCTACAGCGCCATCTGTGAAAACATGGAAATACCTACACCGCCTTCAGTATAAACATGGTAATATCTCCACCGCTATCTGTAAACGTGGAATTATCTCCACTGCTATCTGTATAAACATGGAAATATCTACACCACGATCTGTATAAACATGGAAATATCTCCACCGCTTTCTGTATAAACATGGAAACATGTACACCGCTATCAGTATAAACATGGAAATATCTACACCGTTATCTGTATAAACATGCAAATATCTACAAGGGTATCTGTTAAACATGGAAATATCTACTCCGCTATCTTTGTAAAGTAGGAAATATCTACACTGCAATCTGTGCAAAGATTTAAATATCTACACCGCTATCTGTGTAAACATGGTAATATCCACACCGCTCTATGTATAAACATGGAAATATCTACACTGCTATCTGTATAAACATGGAAATATCTACTCTGCCATCTGTAAAAACGTGGAAATATCTACACCACCATCTGAATAAACATGGAAATATCTACACGGCTAACACTATATACATGGAACTATCTACACCGGTATCTCTATAAGCATGGAAATATCTACACCACTATCTGTATAAACAAAGAAATAACTCCACCGCTGTCTGTATAAACATTGAAAGATCTGCACAGCTATATCTATAAACTTGGAATTATCTACACCGCTATCTGTTTAAACATGGAAATGTCTACAACTCTATCTGTGTAAACATGGAAATATCTACACCGCTATCTGTGTAAAGATGGAAATATCTGCTCCACAATCTGTGCAAAGATGGAAATATATACAACACTATCTTTATAAACATGGAAATATCTTCAAAGCTATCTGTATAAACATGGCAATATCTACACCGCTATCTCTATAATCATGGAAATATCTACACCGCCATCTGTAGAAACTTGGAAACATCTACACAGTCATCTTTGTATACATGGAAATATCTACAACACCATTTCTATAGACATGGAAATATCTACATGACGATGTGTATACACGTGGAAATATCTACACAGCCATCAGTATAAACTTGGAAACATCTGCACGGCTATATGTATACACATGGAAATACCTACACCCCTATCTCTATAAACATGGAAATAACTACACCGCTAACTGTATAAAAATGGAAATATCTACACCACTATCTGCAAAACATGGAAATTACTACACTGACATCTATAAAAAGATGGAAATATCTACACCGCGAGCTGTGTAAACATGGAAATATCTACACAGCTATGTGTATAAACATGGTAATACCAACACCACTATCTGTATAAATTTGGAAATATCTACAGCGCTGACTGTAAACATGGAAATATCTACCCCACTATCTCTATAAACATGGAAATAACTACACCGCCATCTCTATAAACATGGAATTATCTACACCACTATCTCTATAAACATAGAAATATCTACAACGCAATCTCAGTAAACATGGAGATATCTACCCTGCCATCTGCATAAACATGGAAATATCTACACCGCGATCTGTGTAAAAATGGAAATATCTGCACCGCCATCTGTATAAACGTAGAAATATCTACACTGCCATCTGTAGAAAGATGGAAATATCTACACCGTGATCTGTATAAACATGGAGATATCTCCACTAATTCCTGTATAAAGATGGAGATATCTACACCGCTATCTGAATAAATATGGAAATATCCACACCGCTATCTCTATAAACATGGAAATGTCTACACGGCTATCTGTACAAATATGGAAATATCTACATGGCTATCTGTATGAACTTGGAAATATCTTCACTGCCTTCTGTATATACATGGAAATACCTACACAGTCATCTGTATAAACATGGAAATATCTACACCACTGTCTGTATAAACATGGAAATATCTACACTGCCATCTGTATAAACATGGAAATATCCTCATAGCCATCTCTATAAACATGGAAATATCTACACCGCTATTCCTATAAACATAAAAATATCGACACCGATATCTGTATAAACATGGAAATATCTACACTGCCATCTGAATACACATGGAAAAGCCTACACAGTCATCTGTATAAACATGGAAATATCTACACCGCTATCTCTATAAACATGGAAAACCTATACCACTATCTGCATAAACATGGATATATCTACACCGCTATCTGCATAAACATGGAAATACCTACACTGACATCTCTATAAAGATGGAAATACCTACACCGCGAGCTGTACAAACATGGAAATATCTACAACGCTATCTTTATATACATGAACATTCCAACACGACTATCTCTATAAACGTGGAAATATCTACACCGCTATCTGTATAAATATGGAAATATCTATACCGCTATCTCTATAAACATGGAAATACCTACACCGCCATCTTTATCAACATGGAAATATCTACACCGCTATATCTATAAACATGAAAATGTCTTCACCGCTATCTGTAAAAACATGGAATTATCTACATGGCCATTTCTATAAACATGGAAATATCTACGCCGCCATCTGTATTAACATGGAAATACCTACGCAGTCATCTGTATGAACATGGAAATATCTACACCACTATCTGTATAAACATGGAAATATCTACAATGCCATCTGCAGAAACATGGAATTATCTACAAAGACATCTGTATAAACATGGAAATATCTACACCGCTATCTTTATAAACATGGAAATATCTTCAAAACCATCTCTTTAAACATGGAAACATCTACGCTGCCATCTGTATACACAAGGAAATATCTACACAGCCATCTGTATAAACGTGGAAATATCTACACCGCTATCTGTATAAACATGGAAATATCTACACCACTATCTGCATAAATATGGAAATATCTACACTGCCATCTGTATGAACATGGACATATCTGCAACGCTATCTCAGTAAACATGGAAATAACTATACAGCTATCTGTATAAACATGGAAATATTTACACCGCCATCTGTATACACATGGAAATATCTACACTGCCATCTTTATAAAGATGGAAATATCTACACCGTGAGCTGTGTAAACATGGAAATATCTACAACCCTATCTGTATAAACACGGAAATACTAACACTGCAATCTGTATAAACTTGGAAATATCAACAACGCTATCCATATAAACATGGAAATAGGTACACCGCCATCAGTATAAACATGGAAACACCTACACAGTCATCTGTATAAACATGGAAATATCTACACCGCTATCTATATAAACATGGAAATATCTACACAGCCATCTATATAGACATGGAAATATCTACAACACTGTCTGTATTAACATGAAAATAGCCACACCGTTATCTGTGTAAACATGGAAATAACTACACCGCCATCTGTAAAAACATGGAAATATCTACATAGTCATTTGCAAAATCATGGAAATATCTACACCTCCATCTGTATACACATGGAAATATCTACACTGCCATCTGTATACACATGGAAATACCTACACAGCCATCTGTATAAACATGGAATTATCTACACCGTTATCTCTATAAACATGGAAATACCTTCACCGCTATCTGTATAAACATGGAAATATCTACACTGCTATCTGTATAAACATGGAAATATCCACACCGCTATCTGTATAAACTTGGAAATGTCTACACCGCCATGTGTATAAACATGGAAATATCTCCACAGCTATCTGTATAAACATTGAAATATCTCCACCGCTATCTGTATAAACATGGAAATATCTACACCGCCATCTGTATAAACATGGAAATATCTACACTGCTATCTGTATAATCATGGAAATATCTACACCACGATCTGCATAAACATTTAAATATCTACACCGCTATCTGTATAAACATGGAAATATCTACACCGCTATCTGTATATACATCGAAATATCTACACCGCTATCTGTATAAATATGGATATATCGACACTGCTATCACTATAAACATGGAAATGTCTACAACGCTATCTGTATAAACATGGAAATAGCCACACCGCTATCTGTATATACATGGAAATAACTACACCGCTCTCTGTATAAACATGGAAATACCTACACCGCCATCTGCATAATCATGGAAATAACTACAGAGTCACCTGAATAAAAATGGAAATATCTACACCACTATCTGTATAAACATGGAAATACATACACGACCATCAGTATAAACATGGAAATATCTAAACAGCCATCTCTATAAACATGGAAATATCTACACGGCTATTAGTATAAACATGGAAATAGGCAAACCGATATCTGTATAAACATGGATATACCTACACCAGTATCTCTAGAAACATAGAAATATCTACACCACTATCTGTAGAAACATGGAAATATCTACATCGCTATCTCTATAAACATGGAAATATCTCCACTGATATCTCTATAAACATGGAAATATATACACTGCTCTCTCTGTAAACATGGAAATATGTACACCGCTATCTGTATAAACATGGAAATATCTACACCGCTATCTGTATAAATATGGAAATATCTACACCACGATCTACATAAACATTGAAATATCTACACTGCTATCTGTATACACATGGAAATATCTACTCCGCTATCTGTATAAACATGGAAATATCTATAACACTATCTGTGTAAACATGGAAATATCTACACAGCTATCTGTGTAAACAAGGAAATATGTACACCGCTATCTGTGTAAACATGGAAATATGTACACCGCTATCTGTATAAACATGGAAATATCTACACCGCTATCTGTATAAACATGAAAATATCTACATGGCTATCTCTATAAACATCGAAATATCTACAACGCCATCAGTATAAACATGGAAATGCCGACATAGTCATCTGTATAAACATGGAAATATTTACACCGCTATCTGTATAAACATGCAAATATCTACACGGCCATCTGTATAAACATGGAAATATTTACACAGCCATCTCTATAAACATGGAAATATCTACACCGCTATCTGTATAAACATGGATATATCTGCACTGCTATCTGTATAAGCTTGGAAACATCTACACCGATATCTGTATAAACATGGAAATATGTACACCGCTATCTGTATAAACATGGAAATAACTACAACGCTATCTGTGTAAACATGGAAATATCTACACAGCTATCTGTGTGAATATGGAAATATCTACACAGATATCTCTATAAACATGAAAATACCTACACAGCAATCTGTAAACATGGAAATAACTAATCCGCAATCCCTATAAACATGGAAATATCTACACCACAATCTCTATAAACATGGAAATATCTACACCGCCATCTCTATAAACATGAAAATACCTACACCGCAATCTCCATAAACATTGAACTATCTACACCGCCATCTGTGTAAACATGGAAATATCTACACCTTTATCTGTATAAACATGGAAATGTCCACACCGATATCTGTATAAACATGGAAATAACTACATCGTTATCTCTATAAACATGGAAAGAACTACACCGCCATCTGTATAAACATGGAATTACCTACACAGTCATCTGTATAAAGATGGAAATACCTACAATGCTATCTGTATAAACATGGAAATATCTACACTGCCTTCTGTATAAACATGGAAATATCTACACAGCCATCTGTATAAACATGGAAATATCTACACCACTATCTGTATTAACATGGAAATAGCCACACCGCTATCAGTATAAACATGAAAATATCTACACCGCCATCTGTAAAAACATGGAAATATCTACACCGCTATCTGTATAAATATGGATATATATTCAATGCTATCTCTATAAACTAGGAAATGTCTACAACGCTATCTGTATAAACATGGAAATATCTACATGGATATCTCTATAAACATGGAAATATCTAAACCGCCATGTGTATAAACATGGAAATATCTACGCTGCTATCTGTATAAACATGGAAATAGCCACATTGCTATCGGTATAAACATGGAAATAGCCACACCGCTATCTGTATAAAAATGGAAATATTTAAACCGCTATCTGAAAAAATATGCAAATATCCACACGGCTATCTATGTGAATATGGAAATATCTATATGGCTATCTCTATAAACATGGAAATATCTACACCGCCATCTGTATAAACATGGAAATACCTACACAGTCATCTGTATAAACATGGAAATATCTACACAGCCATATCTATAAACATGGAAATATCTACATTGCTATCTGTATAAACATGGAAATAGCCACACCGCTACCTGTATAAACATGGAAATATTTACACCGCCATCAGTAAAAACATGGAAATATCTACACATACAACTATATGAACATGAAAATCTCTACACCTACATCTGTATAAACATGGAAATATCTAATATGCTATCTGTATAAACATGGAAATAGCCACATCGCTTTCGGTATAAACATGGTAATAGCCACACCGCTAACTGTATAAACATGGAAATATTTAAACTGCCATCTGAAAAAACATGTAAATATCTACACGGCTATCTGTATGAATATAGAAATAACTACAATGCTATCTCTATAAACATGGAAATATCTACACAGCTATCTGTATAAACATGGATATATCTACACCGCCATCTGCATAAACATGGAAATACCAACACAGTCATCTGTATAAACATGGAAATATCTACACAGCCATCTCTATAAACATGGAAATATCTATATCGCTATCTGTATAAACATGGAAATAGCCACACCGCTATCTGTATAAACATGGAAATATCTACACAGCCATCTGTAAAAACATGGAAATATCTACACATTCATCTATATAATCATGGAAATATATACACCTCCATCTGTATAAACATGGAAATATCTACACTGCCATCTGTATTCACATGGAAATATCTACAATGCTATCTGTATAAACTGGGAAATATCTTCACTGCTATCTGTATAAATATGGATATATCTACACCGCTATCCCTACAAACATGGAAATACCTACACCACTATCTGTATAAACATGGAAATATCTACACCGCTATCTGTTTAAACATGGAAATATCTACACCGCTATTTGTATAAACTTGGAAATATCTACAAGGCAATCTGTATAAATATGGATATATCTACACTGCTATCTCTATAAACTTGGAAATGTCTACACCGCTATCTGTATAAACATGGAAAAATCTACATGGCTATCTCTATAAACATGGAAATACCTACACCGTCATCTGTAAAAACATGGAAATACCTACACAGTCATCTGTATAAACATGGAAATATCTACATCACTATCTGTATAAACATGGAAATATCTACACCACTATCTGTATAAACATGGAAATATCTACATTGCCATCTGTATAAACGTGGAAATATCTACACAGCCATCTCTATAAACATGGAAATATCTACATTGTTATCTGTCTAAAAATGGAAATAGTCCCAGCGCTATCTCTATAAACATGGAAATATCTACACTGTCATGTGTAAAAACATGGAAATACCTACATAGTCATCTGTATAAACATGGAAATATCTACTCCTCCATCTGTATAAACATGGAAATATCTACACTGTCATCAGTATACACATGGAAATATCTACACCTCCATCTGTATAAACATGGAAATATCTACACTGTCATCTGTATACAAATGGAAATACCTACAAAGCCATCTTTATAAACATGGCAATATCGGCACCGCTATCTGTATAAACATGGAAATACCTACACCGCTATCTGTTTAAACATGGAAATATCTACACCGCCATCTGTATAAACTTGGAAATATCTACATTGCCATGTGTATAAACATTGAGATATCTCCACTGTTATCTGTATAAACAAGGAAATATCTCCAACAGTATCTGTATAAACATGGAAATATGTACACCGCTGTCTGTATAAAGATGGAAATATGTACATCGCTATCTGTAGAAGCATGGAAATATCTACATTGCCGTCTGTATAAACATGGAAATAGCCACACCGCTATCTGTATAAACATGGAAATATCTACACCGCCATCTGAATATAAATGGAAATATCTACAAGGCTATCTGTATAAATATGGAAATATCTACACCGCTATCACTATTAAAATGGAAATATCTACACAGCTATAAGTATAAACATGGAAATATCTACGCCACTATCTCCATAAACATGGAAATACCTAGACCGCCCTCTGTATAAACTTGGAAATATATACACAGTCATCTATATAAAAATGGAAATATCTACACCGCTATCTGTATAAACATGGAAATATCTCCAGCGCTTTCTGTATAGACATGGAAATATCTCCACCGCTCTCTGTGTAAACATGGAAATATCTACACCGCTATCTCTATAAACATGGAAATACCTACACCGCTATCTGAGTAAACATGGAAATATCTACAACGCTATCTGTTTAAACATGGAAATATCTACACCGCTATCTGTATAAACTTGGAAATATCTACACCGCCATCTCTATAAACATGGAAATTTCTGCACCCTTTCCGTATAAACCTGGAAATATTTACATGGCTATCTCTATAAACATGGAAATATCTACACCGCCATTCGTATAAACATGGAAATACCTACACAGTCATCTGTATAAACATGGAAATACCTACACCACTATCTGTATAAACATGGTAATATCTTCAATGCCTTCTGTATAAACATGGAAATACCTGCACAGCCATCTCTATAAAAATGGAAATCTCTACATCGCTATATGTATAATCATGGAAATAGCCACATCGCTATCTGTATAAACATGGAAATTTCTAAACCGCCATCTGTAAAAACATGGAAATATCTACACAGTCATCTGTATAAACATGGAAATATCTACACCTCCATCTGCATGAACATGGAAATATCTACACTGCCATCTGTATACAAATGGAAATATCTATGCAGCCATCTGTGTAAACATGGAAATATCTACACGGCTATCTCTATAAACATGGAAATCCCTACACCACTATCTGTATAAACATGGAAATATCTTCAACGCTATCTGTATAAACATGGAAATATTTACACCGCTATCTGAATAACCTTGGAAATATCTACACCGCTATCCGTATAAATATGGATATATCTACAATGCTATCTCTATAAACTAGGAAATGTCTACAATGCTATCTGTATAAACATGGAAATATCTACACCGCTATTTGTATAAGCTTGGAAATATCTAAAAGTCTATCTGTATAAATATGGATATATCTACACCGCTATCTCTATAAACTTGGAAATGTCTACACCGCTATCTGTATAAACATGGAAATATCTACATGGCTATCTCTATAAACATGGAAATATCTACACCGCCATCTCTATAAACATGGAAATACATACACAGTCATCTGTATAAACATGGAAATATCTACATCACTATCTGTATAAACATGGAAATATCTACACCACTATCTGTATAAACATGGAAATATCTACACTGCCATCTGTATAAACGTGGAAATATCTACACAGCCATCTCTATAAACATGGAAATATCTACATTGTTATCTGTCTAAAAATGGAAATAGTCCCAGCGCTATCTGTATAAACATGGAAATATCTACACTGTCATGTGTAAAAACATGGAAATATCTACATAGTCATCTGTATAAACATGGAAATATCTACACCTCCATCTGTATAAACATGGAAATATCTACACTGTCATCAGTATACACATGGAAATATCTACACCTCCATCTGTATAAACATGGAAATATCTACACTGTCATCTGTATACAAATGGAAATACCTACAAAGCCATCTTTATAAACATGGCAATATCGGCACCGCTATCTGTATAAACATGGAAATACCTACACCGCTATCTGTTTAAACATGGAAATATCTACACCGCCATCTGTATAAACTTGGAAATATCTACATTGCCATGTGTATAAACATTGAAATATCTCCACTGTTATCTGTATAAACAAGGAAATATCTCCAACAGTATCTGTATAAACATGGAAATATGTACACCGCTATCTGTATAAAGATGGAAATATGTACATCGCTATCTGTAGAAGCATGGAAATATCTACATTGCCGTCTGTATAAACATGGAAATAGCCACACCGCTATCTGTATAAACATGGAAATATCTACACCGCCATCTGAATATAAATGGAAATATCTACAAGGCTATCTGTATAAATATGGAAATATCTACACCGCTATCACTATTAAAATGGAAATATCTACACAGCTATAAGTATAAACATGGAAATATCTACGCCACTATCTCCATAAACATGGAAATACCTAGACCGCCGTCTGTATAAACTTGGAAATATATACACAGTCATCTATATAAAAATGGAAATATCTACACCGCTATCTGTATAAACATGGAAATATCTCCAGCGCTTTCTGTATAGACATGGAAATATCTCCACCGCTCTCTGTGTAAACATGGAAATATCTACACCGCTATCTCTATAAACATGGAAATACCTACACCGCTATCTGAGTAAACATGGAAATATCTACAACGCTATCTGTTTAAACATGGAAATATCTACACCGCTATCTGTATAAACTTGGAAATATCTACACCGCCATCTCTATAAACATGGAAATTTCTGCACCCTTTCCGTATAAACCTGGAAATATTTACATGGCTATCTCTATAAACATGGAAATATCTACACCGCCATTCGTATAAACATGGAAATACCTACACAGTCATCTGTATAAACATGGAAATACCTACACCACTATCTGTATAAACATGGTAATATCTTCAATGCCTTCTGTATAAACATGGAAATACCTGCACAGCCATCTCTATAAAAATGGAAATCTCTACATCGCTATATGTATAATCATGGAAATAGCCACATCGCTATCTGTATAAACATGGAAATTTCTAAACCGCCATCTGTAAAAACATGGAAACATCTACACAGTCATCTGTATAAACATGGAAATATCTACACCTCCATCTGCATGAACATGGAAATATCTACACTGCCATCTGTATACAAATGGAAATATCTATGCAGCCATCTGTGTAAACATGGAAATATCTACACGGCTATCTCTATAAAAATGGAAATCCCTACACCACTATCTGTATAAACATGGAAATATCTTCAACGCTATCTGTATAAACATGGAAATATTACACCGCTATCTGAATAACCTTGGAAATATCTACACCGCTATCCGTATAAATATGGATATATCTACAATGCTATCTCTATAAACTAGGAAATGTCTACAATGCTATCTGTATAAACATGGAAATATCTACACCGCTATTTGTATAAGCTTGGAAATATCTAAAAGTCTATCTGTATAAATATGGATATATCTACACCGCTATCTCTATAAACTTGGAAATGTCTACACCGCTATCTGTATAAACATGGAAATATCTACATGGCTATCTCTATAAACATGGAAATATCTACACCGCCATCTCTATAAACATGGAAATACATACACAGTCATCTGTATAAACATGGAAATATCTACATCACTATCTGTATAAACATGGAAATATCTACACCACTATCTGTATAAACATGGAAATATCTACACTGCCATCTGTATAAACGTGGAAATATCTACACAGCCATCTCTATAAACATGGAAATATCTACATTGTTATCTGTCTAAAAATGGAAATAGTCCCAGCGCTATCTGTATAAACATGGAAATATCTACACTGTCATGTGTAAAAACATGGAAATATCTACATAGTCATCTGTATAAACATGGAAATATCTACACCTCCATCTGTATAAACATGGAAATATCTACACTGTCATCAGTATACACATGGAAATATCTACACCTCCATCTGTATAAACATGGAAATATCTACACTGTCATCTGTATACAAATGGAAATACCTACAAAGCCATCTTTATAAACATGGCAATATCGGCACCGCTATCTGTATAAACATGGAAATACCTACACCGCTATCTGTTTAAACATGGAAATATCTACACCGCCATCTGTATAAACTTGGAAATATCTACATTGCCATGTGTATAAACATTGAAATATCTCCACTGTTATCTGTATAAACAAGGAAATATCTCCAACAGTATCTGTATAAACATGGAAATATGTACACCGCTATCTGTATAAAGATGGAAATATGTACATCGCTATCTGTAGAAGCATGGAAATATCTACATTGCCGTCTGTATAAACATGGAAATAGCCACACCGCTATCTGTATAAACATGGAAATATCTACACCGCCATCTGAATATAAATGGAAATATCTACAAGGCTATCTGTATAAATATGGAAATATCTACACCGCTATCACTATTAAAATGGAAATATCTACACAGCTATAAGTATAAACATGGAAATATCTACGCCACTATCTCCATAAACATGGAAATACCTAGACCGCCGTCTGTATAAACTTGGAAATATATACACAGTCATCTATATAAAAATGGAAATATCTACACCGCTATCTGTATAAACATGGAAATATCTCCAGCGCTTTCTGTATAGACATGGAAATATCTCCACCGCTCTCTGTGTAAACATGGAAATATCTACACCGCTATCTCTATAAACATGGAAATACCTACACCGCTATCTGAGTAAACATGGAAATATCTACAACGCTATCTGTTTAAACATGGAAATATCTACACCGCTATCTGTATAAACTTGGAAATATCTACACCGCCATCTCTATAAACATGGAAATTTCTGCACCCTTTCCGTATAAACCTGGAAATATTTACATGGCTATCTCTATAAACATGGAAATATCTACACCGCCATTCGTATAAACATGGAAATACCTACACAGTCATCTGTATAAACATGGAAATACCTACACCACTATCTGTATAAACATGGTAATATCTTCAATGCCTTCTGTATAAACATGGAAATACCTGCACAGCCATCTCTATAAAAATGGAAATCTCTACATCGCTATATGTATAATCATGGAAATAGCCACATCGCTATCTGTATAAACATGGAAATTTCTAAACCGCCATCTGTAAAAACATGGAAATATCTACACAGTCATCTGTATAAACATGGAAATATCTACACCTCCATCTGCATGAACATGGAAATATCTACACTGCCATCTGTATACAAATGGAAATATCTATGCAGCCATCTGTGTAAACATGGAAATATCTACACGGCTATCTCTATAAACATGGAAATCCCTACACCACTATCTGTATAAACATGGAAATATCTTCAACGCTATCTGTATAAACATGGAAATATTTACACCGCTATCTGAATAACCTTGGAAATATCTACACCGCTATCCGTATAAATATGGATATATCTACAATGCTATCTCTATAAACTAGGAAATGTCTACAATGCTATCTGTATAAACATGGAAATATCTACACCGCTATTTGTATAAGCTTGGAAATATCTAAAAGTCTATCTGTATAAATATGGATATATCTACACCGCTATCTCTATAAACTTGGAAATGTCTACACCGCTATCTGTATAAACATGGAAATATCTACATGGCTATCTCTATAAACATGGAAATATCTACACCGCCATCTCTATAAACATGGAAATACATACACAGTCATCTGTATAAACATGGAAATATCTACATCACTATCTGTATAAACATGGAAATATCTACACCACTATCTGTATAAACATGGAAATATCTACACTGCCATCTGTATAAACGTGGAAATATCTACACAGCCATCTCTATAAACATGGAAATATCTACATTGTTATCTGTCTAAAAATGGAAATAGTCCCAGCGCTATCTGTATAAACATGGAAATATCTACACTGTCATGTGTAAAAACATGGAAATATCTACATAGTCATCTGTATAAACATGGAAATATCTACACCTCCATCTGTATAAACATGGAAATATCTACACTGTCATCAGTATACACATGGAAATATCTACACCTCCATCTGTATAAACATGGAAATATCTACACTGTCATCTGTATACAAATGGAAATACCTACAAAGCCATCTTTATAAACATGGCAATATCGGCACCGCTATCTGTATAAACATGGAAATACCTACACCGCTATCTGTTTAAACATGGAAATATCTACACCGCCATCTGTATAAACTTGGAAATATCTACATTGCCATGTGTATAAACATTGAAATATCTCCACTGTTATCTGTATAAACAAGGAAATATCTCCAACAGTATCTGTATAAACATGGAAATATGTACACCGCTATCTGTATAAAGATGGAAATATGTACATCGCTATCTGTAGAAGCTTGGAAATATCTACATTGCCGTCTGTATAAACATGGAAATAGCCACACCGCTATCTGTATAAACATGGAAATATCTACACCGCCATCTGAATATAAATGGAAATATCTACAAGGCTATCTGTATAAATATGGAAATATCTACACCGCTATCACTATTAAAATGGAAATATCTACACAGCTATAAGTATAAACATGGAAATATCTACGCCACTATCTCTATAAACATGGAAATACCTAGATCGCCGTCTGTATAAACTTGGAAATATATACACAGTCATCTATATAAAAATGGAAATATCTACACCGCTATCTGTATAAACATGGAAATACCTCCAGCGCTTTCTGTATAGACATGGAAATATCTCCACCGCTCTCTGTGTAAACATGGAAATATCTACACCGCTATCTCTATAAACATGGAAATACCTACACCGCTATCTGAATAAACATGGAAATATCTACAACGCTATCTGTTTAAACATGGAAATATCTACACCGCTATCTGTATAAACTTGGAAATAACTACACCGCCATCTCTATAAACATGGAAATTTCTGCACCCTTTCCGTATAAACCTGGAAATATTTACATGGCTATCTCTATAAACATGGAAATATCTACACCGCCATTCGTATAAACATGGAAATACCTACACAGTCATCTGTATAAACATGGAAATACCTACACCACTATCTGTATAAACATGGTAATATCTTCAGTGCCTTCTGTATAAAGATGGAAATACCTGCACAGCCATCTCTATAAAAATGGAAATCTCTACATCGCTATATGTATAATCATGGAAATAGCCACATCGCTATCTGTATAAACATGGAAATTTCTAAACCGCCATCTGTAAAAACATGGAAATATCTACACAGTCATCTGTATAAACATGGAAATATCTACACCTCCATCTGCATGAACATGGAAATATCTACATTGCCATATGTATACACATGGAAATATCTATGCAGCCATCTGTGTAAACATGGAAATATCTACACGGCTATCTCTATAAACATGGAAATCCCTACACCACTATCTGTATAAACATGGAAATATCTTCAACGCTATCTGTATAAACATGGAAATATTTACACCGCTATCTGAATAACCTTGGAAATATCTACACCGCTATCCGTATAAATATGGATATATCTACAATGCTATCTCTATAAACTAGGAAATGTCTACAATGCTATCTGTATAAACATGGAAATATCTACACCGCTATTTGTATAAGCTTGGAAATATCTAAAAGGCTATCTGTATAAATATGGATATATCTACACCGCTGTCTCTATAAACTTGGAAATGTCTACACCGCTATCTGTATAAACATGGAAATATCTACATGGCTATCTCTATAAACATGGAAATATCTACACCGCCATCTCTATAAACATGGAAATACATACACAGTCATCTGTATAAACATGGAAATATCTACATCACTATCTGTATAAACATGGAAATATCTACACCACTATCTGTATAAACATGGAAATATCTACACTGCCATCTGTATAAACATGGAAATATCTACACAGCCATCTCTATAAACATGGAAATATCTACATTGTTATCTGTATAAAAATGGAAATAGTCCCACCGCTATCTGTATAAACACGGAAATATCTACACTGCCATGTGCAAAAACATGGAAATATCTACACAGTCATCTGTATACACATGGAAATACCTACAAAGCCATCTGTATAAACATGGCAATATCTTCATCGCTATCTCTATAAACATGGAAATAGCTACACCGCTATCTGTATAAACATGGAAATAGCTACATGGCTATCTCTATAAACATGGAAATATCTACACCGCCATCTCTATAAACATGGAAATACATACACAGTCATCTGTATAAACATGGAAATAACTACACAGTCATCTGTGTAAACATGGAAATATCTACACAGCCATATCTATAAACATACAAATATCTACATTGCTCTCTGTATAAACATGGAAATAACCACACCGCTACGTGTATAAACATGGAAATATTTACACCGCCATCTGTAAAAACATGGAAATATCTACACATTCATCTATATAAACATGGAAATCTCTACACCTCCATCTGTATAAACATGGAAATATCTACACTGCTATCTGTATAAACATGGAAATAGCCACACCGCTATCGGTATAAACAAGAAATAGCCACACCGCTATCTGCATAAACATGGAAATATATAAACCGCCATTTGAAAAATCATGCAAATATCTACACGGCTATCTGTATGAATATGGAAATATCTACAATGCTATCTCTACAAACAAGAAATATCCACAGAGCTATCTGTATAAACATGGAAATATCTACACCGCCATCTGTATAAACATGGAAATACCTACACAGTCATCTGTATAAACATGGAAATATCTACATAGCCATCTCTATAAACATGGAAATATCTACATCGCTATCTGTATAAACATGGAAATACCCACACCGCTATCGGTATAAACATGGAAATAGTCACACCACTATCTGTATAAACATGGAAATATTTAAACCGCCATCTGAAAAATCATGCAAATATCTACACGGCTATCTGTATGAATATGGAAATATCCACAATGCTATCTCTATAAACATGGAAATATCTACAGAGCTATCTGTATAAACATGGAAATATCTACACCGCCATCAGTGTAAACATGGAAATACCTACACAGTCATCTGTATAAACATGGAAATATTTACACAGCCATCTCTATAAACATGGAAATATCTACAACGCTACCTGTATAAACTTGGAAATAGCCACACCGCTATCTGTATAACCATGGAAATATGTACACCGCTATCTGTATAAACTTGGAAATATGTACATCGCTATCTGTATAAGCATGGAAATATCTACATTGCCGTCTGTATAAATATGCAAATAGCTACACCGCTATCTGTATAAACGTGGAAATATCTACACCGCCATCTGAATATAATTGGAAATATCTACAAGGCTATCTGTATAAATATGGAAATATCTACACCGCTATCACTATTAAAATGGAAATATCTGCACAGCTATATGTATAAACATGGAAATATCTATACCGCTATCTCTATAAACATGGAAATATCTACACCGCCATCTGTATAAACATGGAAATATATACACAGTCATCTGTATAAATATGGAAATATCTACACTTCTGTCTGTATAAACATGGAAACATCTACACTGCTATCTGTATAAACATGGAAATATCTCCACCGCTATCTGTATAAACATGGAAATATCTACACCTCCATCTGTATAAACATGGAAATATATACGCTGCTATCTGTATACACATGGAAATATCTTCACAGCCATCTGTACAAACATGAAAATATCTACACCGCTATCACTTTAAACATGGAAACACCTACACCGCTATCTGAATACACATGGAAATATCTACAACGCTATCTGTTTAACCATGGAAATATCTACACCGCTATCTATATAAATATGGATATATCTACAATGCTATCTCCATATACTAGGAAATGTCTACAACGCTATCTGTATAAACATGGAAATAGCTACATGGCTATCTCTATAAACATGGAAATATCTACACCGTCATCTGTATAAACATGGAAATATCTACACAGTCATCTGTATAAACATGGAAATATCTACACCACTATCTGTATAAACATGGAAATATCTGCACTGCCATCTGTATAAACATGGAAATATCTACATAGCCATCTCTATAAACATGGAAATGTCTACATCGCAATCTGTATAAACATGGAAAAAGCCACACCGCTATCTGTATCAACATGGTTCTATATTCATCGCGATCTGTAAAAACATGGAAATATCTACACAGTCAGCTGTATAAACAGGGAAATATCTACACCTCCATCTGTATAAATATGGAAATATCTACTCTGCCATCTGCATATACATGGAAATAACTTCACAGCCATCTGAATAAACATGGATATATCTACACTGCTATCTCTATAAACATGGAAATACCTACACCGCCATCTGTATAAACATGGAAATATCTACACTGCTATCTGAATAAAAATGGAAATATCTACACCGCTATCTCTATAAACATGGAAATATCTACATCGCTATCGGAATAAACATGGAAATATCAACACTGCCATCTGTATAAACATTGAAATAGCACAACCGCTCTCTGTATAAACATGGAAATAGCCACACCGCTATCTGTATAAACATGGAAATATTTAAACCGCCATCTGAATAAACATGGAAATATCTACACGGCTATCTATATAAATATGGAAATATTTACAATGCAATCTCTATATACATGGAAATATCTACACAGCTATCTCTATAAACATGGAAATACCTACACAGTCATCTGTATAAACATGGAAATATCTACACATCCATATCTATAAACATCCATCTATAAACATGGAAATATCTACACCCCCATCTGCATAAACATAGAAATATCTACACAACCATCTGCATAAACATGGAAATATCTACAACGCTGTCTGTATATGCATGGAATATCTACAACACTATCTGTGTTAACATGGAAATAAATACACCGCTATCTGTGTAAACATGGAAATATGTACATAGATATCTGTGTAAAGATGGAAATATCCACAGCGCAATCGGTGCAAATATGGAAATATCTACACCGCTCTGTGTGTAAACATGGAAATATCTAAACCGCTGTCTGTATAAACATGGAAATAACTACACAGCTCTCTGTATAAATATGGAAATATCTACACCACGATCTCTATAAACATGGAAAAATCCACACTGCTATCTGTATAAACATGGAAATATCTACATGGCTATTTGAATAAACATGGAAATACCTGCAACGCCATCTGTATAAACATGGAAATACCTACACCGCTGTCTGTGTAAACTTGGAAATATCTACACTGCTATCTGTAAAACGTGGAAATATCTACACCGCTATCTCTATAAACGTGGAAATATCTGCAACTCTATCTGTATAAACATGGAAATATGTACAAAGCTATCTGTATAAACATGGAAATATCTACAACGTTATCTGTGTAAACATGGAAATATCTATACAGATATCTGTCTAAACTTGCAAATATCTACACGGCTATCTGTGTAAAGATGGAAATATCTACAGCGCTATCTGTGCATAGATGGAAATATCTACAACGCTATCTCTGGAAACATGGAAATATCTACACCTCTGTCTGTATCAACATGGAAATATCTACACCACTATCTCTATAAACGTGGAAATATCTACAACGCTATCTGTATAAACGTGGAAATATCTACCTCGATATCTGTATAACCGTGGAAATATCTCCAACGCTATCTGTATAAACATGGAAATATATACACCGCTATCCGTATAAACATGGAAATATCTACACCGCTATCTGTATAAACATGGAAATATCTACACCGCTATCTGTATAAACAAGGAAATATTTACACTGCCATCTGTATAAACATGGAAATATCCACACCGCCACCTGTATAAACATGGAAATATCTACACCGCTATCTGTATAAATATGTAAATATCTACACCGCTATCTCTATAAACATGGAAATATCTACACCGCTATCTTTATAAACATGGAAATATCTACACTGTTATCTCTATAAACATGCAAATATCCTACACCGCCATCTGTGTATAGATGCAAATATCAAAAACGCCATCAGAACTCACATGGAAATATCTACACAGCCATCTGTATAAACATGGAAATATCTACACTGCAATCTGTATAAACATGGAAATATCTCCAACGATGTCTGTGTAAACTTGGAAATATCTACACTGCTATCTGTAAAACGTGTAAATATCTACACCAATATCTCTATAAACATGGAAATATCTGCAACGCTATCTGTATAAACACGGAAGTAAGTACAACGCTATCTGTATAAACATGGAAATATCTACAACGCTATCTGTGTAAACATGGAAATATCTACAGAGATATCTGTGGAAACCTGCAAATATCAACACAGCTATCTGTGTAAAGATGGAAATATCTACAGCGCAATCTGTGCATAGTTGGAAATATCTACAACGCTATCTCTGTAAACATGGAAATTTATGCACCGCTATCTGTATCAACATGGAAATATCTACACTGCTATCTCTATAAACGTGGAAATATCTACAACGCTATCTGTATAAACGTGGAAATATCTACCTCGATATCTGTATAACCATGGAAATATTTCCAACGCTATCTGTATGGACATGGAAATATATACACCGCTATCCGTATAAACATGGAAATATCTACACCGCTATCTGTATAAACATGGAAATATCTACAACGCTATCTGTATAAACAAGGAAATATCTACACTGCCATCTGTATAAACATGGAAATAACCACACCGCCACCTGTATAAACAAGGAAATATCTACACCGCTGTCTGTATAAATATGTAAATATTTACACCGCTTTCTCTATAAACATGGAAATGTCTACACCGCTATCTGTATAAACATGGAAATATCTTCACCACTATCTCTATAAACATGGAAATATCTCCACCGCCATCTCTATACACATGAAAATATGTACACCGCTATCTCTATAAACAGAGAAATATCTACACCGCCATCTCTATAAACATGGAAATATCTACAACGCCATCTGCATGAACATGGAAATATCTACAGCGCTATCAGTATAAACATGGAAATTCCTACATCGCCATCTGTATAAACATGGAAATATTTACACTGCCATCTGTATAAACATGGAAATATCTACAAAGCCATCTCTATAAACATGGAAATATCTACACCGTTATCTGTATAAACATGAAAATATCGACACCACGATCTGTATAAACATGGAAATGTCTACACTGCTATCTGTATAAACATGGAAATATCGACACCGCTATCAGTATAAACATGGTTATATCTACACCGCCATCTGTATAAACATGGAAATATCTACACCGTCATCTGAATAAACATGGAAATCTCTACACCGCTATCTGTATAAATATGGAATAATCTACACCGTTATCTCTATAAACATGGAAATATATACACCGCTATCGGTATAAACATCGAAATATCTCCACTGTTATCTGTATAAACATGTAAACATCAAAGCCATTATCTGTATAAACACGGAAATATGTACACCGCTATCTGTGTAAACATGGAAATATCTACAATGCTATCTGTGTAAACATGGAAATATCTACACCACCATCTGTGTAAACATGGAAATATCTACACCGCTATCTGTATAAACATGGAAATATCTCCACCGCTACCTGTATAAACATGGAAATATATACACCGCTATCTGTATAAATATGGAAATATATACACTGCTATCTCTATAAACATGGAAATGTCTACACCGCTATCTGTATAAACATAGAAATATCTACATGGCTATCTCCACAAACATGGAAATATCTACACCACCATCTGTATAAACATGGAAATACCTACAGAGCCATCTGTGTAAACATGGAAATAGCTACAACACTATGTGTATAAACATGGAAATATCTACACAGCCATCTGTATTAAAATGCAAATATCTACACAGCAATATCTATAAACATGGAAATATCTACACCACCATCTGTAAAAACATGGAAATATCTTCACAGTCATCTCTATAAACATGGAAATACCTACACCTCCATCTGTATACACAAGGAAATATCTACAATGCCATCCGTATTCACATGGAAATATCTACGCCACCATCTGTATAAACATGGAATTATCTACACCGCTATCTCTATAAACATGGAAATACTTATACCGCTATCGGTATAAACATGGAAATGTCTACACCGCTATCTGAATAAACATGGAAATATATACACCACGATTTGCATAAACTTGGAAATATCTACACCGCCATCTGTATAAACATGGAAATATCTACACCGCTATCTGTATAAACATGGAAATTACACCGCTACCAGTATAAAAATGGAAGTATCTACACCGCCATCTGAATAAACATGGAAATATTTTACACCGCTATCTGTATAAACATGGAAATATCTACACCATTATCTGCACAAACATGGAAATATCAACCCTGCCATCTGTATAAACATGGAAATATCTACACCTCCATCTCTAAAAACATGGAAATATCTACACTGTCATATACATAAACATGGTAATACCTACACCTCCAATTGTATAAACATGGAAATATCTACACTGCCATCTGTGTACACAAGGAAATATGCACACTGCCGTCTGTATGAACACGGAAATATCTACACCGCTATCTCTATAAATATGGAAATACCTACACCGCCATCTGTATAAACATGGAAATATCTACACCGCTATCTGAATAAAGATGGAAACATCTACACCGCTCTCTTAATAAACATAGAATTATCTACACTTCTATCTGTATAAACATGGAAATATCTACAACACTATCTGTGTAAACATGGAAATATCTACAACACTATCTGTGTAAACATGGAAATATCTACACCACTATCTGTGTAAACATGGAAATATGTACACCGCTATCTGTGTAAAGATGGAAATATCTTCATCGCAGTCTGTGCATAGATGGAAATATCTACACCGCTATCTCTGTAAATATGGAAATATCTACACTGCTATCTCTCTAAACATGAAAATATCTACACTGCTGTCTGTATAAACATGGAAATATCTACACCACGATCTGTATAAACATGGAAATATCTACACCGCTATCTGTATAAACATGGAAATATCTACAACACTATCTGTGTTAACAAGGAAATAAATACACCTCTATCTGTGTAAACCTGGAAATATGTACACAGCTATCTGTGTGAAGGTTGAAATATCTACAGCGCAATCCTGCAAATATGGAAAAATCTACTCCACTCTCTCTGTAAACTTGGAAATATCTAAACCGCTGTCTGCATAAACATGGAAATATCTACACCGCTATCTATATAAATATGGAAATATCTACACCACGATCTCTATAAACATGGAAATAGCTACACTGCTGTCTGTATAAATATGGAAATATCTACAGCGCTATCTCTATAAACATGGAAATCTCTACACCTCTATCTGTATAAACATGGAAATATCTACATGGCTATCTCTATAAACATGGAAATAACTATGTCGCCATCTGTATAAACATGGAAATATCTACAGAGCCATCTGTATAAACATCGAAGTATCTACACTGCTATCTGTATAAACATGGAAATAGCAGCACCGCTATCTGTATAAGCATGGAAATATCTCCACCATTTTCTGTAAAAACATGGAAACTTCTCCACCGCTATCTGTATAAACCTGGAAATATCTACAATGCTATCTGTGTAAACATGGAAATATCTAAACTGCTATCTGTGTAAACATGGCAATATCTACACCGCTATCTCTATGAACATGGAAATATTTACACCGCCAGCTGTATAAACGTGGAAATATCTACTTGGCTATCTCTAGAAACATGGAAATATCTACAGTGAAATCTGTATAAACCTGGAAATACCTACAAAGTCAGTTGCATAAACATGGAAATATCTACACCACTATCTGTATAAACTTGGAAATATCTACACCGCTATCTGTATAAACATGGAAATATCTACACGGCTATCTGTATAAACATGGAAATACCTACACCGCTATCTATATAAACATGGAATTATCTACAACGCTATCTCTACAAACAGAGAAATATCTAAAACTACATCTCTATAAACATTGAAATATCTACACCGCCATCAGCATAAACATGGAAATAACTACACCGCCGTCTGTATAAACATGGAAATATCTACACCGCCATCTCTATAAACATAGAAACATCTACACTGTCATCTGTTGAAAGATGGAAATACCTACACCGAGATCTGCATAAACATGGAAATATCTACACCTCTACCTGTATAAACATGGAAATACCTACACAGCTATCAGTATAAATATGGAAATATTTACACTGCTATATCTATGAACATGGAAATGTCTACACCGCTATATGTATAAACATGGAAACATCTACATGCCTATCTCTATAAACATGGAAATGGCTACACCGCTATCTGTATAAACATGGAAATATATACAATGCTATCTCTATAAACATGGAAATATCTACACCGTCACCTTTATGAACATGGGAATACCTACAAACACATCTGTATAAACATGGAAATATCTACACTGCTATCTGTATAAACATGGAAATATCTACACCGCTATCTGTATAAATATTGAAATATCTACACCGCTATCTCTATAAACATGGAAATGCCTACACCTCTATCTGAATAAACATCTAAATATCTACATGGCTATCTCTGTAAACATGGAAATATCTACACAGCCATCTGTTTAAACATGGAAATACCTACACAGTCATCTGTATAAAGATGGAATTATCTACACCACTATCTGTATAAACATGGAAATATCTACACTGCCATCTGTAAAAACATGGAAATGTCTACAGAGCTATCTCTATAAACATGGAAATACCTACACTGCTATCTGTATAAACATGGAAATAGCCACACCGCTATCTGTATAAACATGGAAATATCTACACCGCCATCTATAAAAACATGAAGATATCTACAGAGTCATCTGTATGAACATGGAAATATCTACACCTCCATCTGTATAAACATGGAAATATCTACAATGCCATCTGTAAAAACATGGAAATATCTACAGAGTCATCTGTATGAACATGGAAATATATACACGGCTATCTATATAAACATGGAAATACCTACACCGCAATCTGTACAAACATGGAAATATCGACACCGCTATCTGTATAAATATGGAAATATGTACACGGCTCTCTCTATATACATGGAATTGTCTACACCGCTATCTGTTTAAAAATGGAAATATCTACACCACTATCTGTATAAAGATGGAAATATCTCCACCGCTATCTGTATGAAGATGGAAATAACTACACTGCTATCTGTATAAAGATGGAAATATCTACATGGCTAATTCTATAAACATGGAAATGCCTACACAGCTTGCTGTATAAACATGGAAATATCTATACGGCTATCTCTATAAACATGGAAATATCTACACCGCCATCTGTATCAACATGGAAATAACTACACAGTCATCTGCATAAACATGGAAATATCTACACCACTATGTGTATAAACATGGAAATACCTACACTGCCATCTGTATAAACATGGAAATATCTACACAGCCATCTGTATAAACATGGAAATATCTACACCGCTATCTCCATAAACATGGAAACACCTACACCGCAATCTGTATAAATACGGAAATGTCTACACCGCTATCTGTAAAACATGGAAGTATCTACACCGCTATCAGTAAAAATATGGAAATATCTACACCGCTATCTCTGTAAACATGGAAATATTTACACCACTAGGTGTATAAACGTGGAAATATCTACTTGGCTATCTCTAGAAACATGGAAATATCTACACTGCCATCTGTATAAACCTGGAAATACCTACAAAGTCAATTGCATAAAAATGGAAATATCTACACCACTATCTGTATAAACTTGGAAATATCTACACCGCTATCTGTATAAACATGGAAATATCTACACCGCTATCAGTATAAACATGGAAATACCAACACCGCTATCTATATAAACATGGAATTATCTACACCGCTATCTCTACAAACAGAGAAATATCTAAAACGCCATCTCTATAAACATTGAAATATCTACACCGCCATCAGCATACACATGGAAATAACTACACCGCCGTCTGTATAAACATGGAAATATCTACACCGCCATCTCTATAAACATAGAAACATCTACACTGTCATCTTTTGAAAGATGGAAATACCTTCACCGAGATCTGCATAAACATGGAAATATCTACACCTCTACCTGTATAAACATGGAAATACCTACACAGCTATCAGAATAAATATGGAAATATTTACACCGCTATCTCTATGAACATGGAAATGTCTACACCGCTATCTGTATAATCATGGAAACATCTACATGCCTATCTCTATAAACATGGAAGTGTCTACACCGCTATCTGTATAAACATGGAAATACATACAATGCTATCACTATAAACATGGAAATATCTACACCGTCACCTTTATGAACATGGGAATAACTACAAAGACATCTGTGTAAACATGGAAATATCTACACTGCTATCTCCATAAACATGGAAATATCTACACTGCCATCTCTATAATCATGAAAATATCTACACTGCTATCTCCATAATTATGCTACTATCTACCCCCCCATCTGTATAAAAATGCAAATATCTACACCGCCATCTGTATAAACATGGAAATATCTACAGAGTCATCTGTATAAAGATGGAAATAACTACACTGCCATCTGTATAATCATGGAAACATCTACACAGCCATCTGTAAAAACTTGGTAATAACTACACAGCCATCTGTATAAACATGGGAATATCTACACCGCTATCTGTATAAATATGGAAATATCTACACCGCTATCTTTATACAGATTGAAATATCAACATTTCTATCTGTGTCAACATGGAAATATCTACACCGCTATCTCTATATACATGGAAATGTCTTCACCGCCATCTGTAAAAACATGGAAATATCTACACAGTCATCTGTATAAACATGGAAATATTTACACCACCATCTGTATAAACATGGAAATATCTACACCACTATCTCTATAAACGTGGAAATATCTACACTGCCATCTTTATAAACATGAAAATATCTTCACTGACATTTCCATAAACATGTAACAATCTACACCACCATCTGTATAAACATGGAAATATCTGCACCACTATCTCTATAAATATGGAAATACCTAAACCGCCATCTGTATAAACAAGAAAATATCTACACCACCATCCCAATAATCATGGAACTATCTACACCGCCATCTGTATAAACATGGAAATATCTGCACCCCCATCTGTATAAACATGGAAATATCTATACCGCGTGCTGTAGAAACAGGGAAATATCTACACCGCTATCTGTGTAAACATGTAAATACCAACACCGCTATCTGTATTATCGTGGAAATATCTATACCGCTATCTCTATAAACATGGAAATATCTACACCATGATCTGTATAAACAGGGAAATATCTGCACCGCTATGTGTATAAACATGGAAATATCTACACAGCTTTCTGTATAAACATGGAAATAACTACACCACTAACTCTGTAAACATGGAAATATCTACACTGCCATCTGTAAAAACATGGAAATATCTACACAGTCATCTGTATAAACATGGAAATATCTACACCTCCGTGAGTATAAACGTGGAAATATATACAGTGCCATCTGTATACACCTGGAAATATCTACACAGCCATCAGTATAAACATGGAAATATCTACACCGCTATCTCTATAAACATGGAAATTCCTACACTGCTATCTGTATAAACATGGAAATATCCACACCGCTATCTGTATAAACATGGAAATACCTACACAACTATCTGTATAAACTTGGAAATATCTACAACGCTATCTGTATAAACATGGAAATACCTACACCACCATCTCTATAAACATTTAAATATCTCCATCGCAATCTGTATAAACATGGAAATATCTACACCGCTATCTGTATAAACATGGAAATATCTACAGCGTTATCTGTATAAACTTGCAAATATCTACACCGCTATCTGTGTAAACATGGAATTATCTACATCGCCATCTTTATAGACATGGAAGTATCTACACTTCCATCTGTATAAATATGTAAATATCTACACTGCGAACTGTATAAATAAGGAAGTATCTACACCGCTATCTGTATAAACATGAAAATACCAGCACCGCTACCTGTATAAAGATGGAAATATCTACACAGCTATCTGTATAAACATGGAAATATCTACACCACTATCCCTATAAACATGGAAATACCTACACCGCTATCTCTATAAACATGGAAATATAAGCACCGCTATCTCTACAAACATGGAAATATATACTCTGCCATCTCTATAAACATTGAAATAACTACACAGCCGTCTACATAAACAAGGAAACATCTACACAGCCATCTATATGAACATGGAAATATCTACACCGCTATCTCTATAAACATGGCAATATCTACACCACCATCTGTAAAAACATGGATATATCTACACAGCTATCTGTATAAACATGGAAATATCTAGAATGCTACCTGTGTAAACATGGAAATATCTACACCGCTATCTCTATATATATGGAAATATCTACTCCGCTATCTCTATAAACATGGAAATATCTACACCACCATCTTTATAAACATGGAAATACCTACAGAGTCATCTGTATGAAAATGGAAATATCAACACCACTATCATTATAAAAATGGAAATATCTACACCACGATCTGTATAAACAAGGAAATGTCTACACCGCTATCTGTATAAACATGGAAATATCTACACCGCTATCTGTATAAATATGGAAATATCTACTCCGTTATCTCTATAAACACGAAATATCTACACCCCCATCTTTATAAACATGGAAATACCTACAGAGTCATCTGTATGGAGATGGAAATATCAGCACCACTATCATTATAAAAATGGAAATATCTACACCACGATCTGAATAAACATGGAAATGTCTACACCGCTATCTGTATAAACATGGAAATAACTACACCGCTATCTCTATAAACATGGAAATATCTACACCACTATCTCTATAAACATGGAAATATCTACACCGCTATCTCTATAAACATGGAAATATCTACAGCGCCATCTGTATAAACATGGAAATAACTACACAGTCATCTGTATAAACATGAAAACATCTACACCACTATCTCTATAAACATGGAAATAGCCACACCGCTATCTATATAAACATGGAAATATCGACACCGCCATCTGTAAAAACATGGAAATATCTACACAGTCATCTGTATAAACATGGAAATATCTACACCTCCGTGAGTATAAACGTGGAAATATATACAGTGCCATCTGTATACACCTGGAAATATCTACACAGCCATCAGTATAAACATGGAAATATCTACACCGCTATCTCTATAAACATGGAAATTCCTACACTGCTATCTGTATAAACATGGAAATATCCACACCGCTATCTGTATAAACATGGAAATACCTACACAACTATCTGTATAAACTTGGAAATATCTACAACGCTATCTGTATAAACATGGAAATACCTACACCACCATCTCTATAAACATTTAAATATCTCCACCGCAATCTGTATAAACATGGAAATATCTACACCGCTATCTGTATAAACATGGAAATATCTACAGCGTTATCTGCATAAACTTGCAAATATCTACACCGCTATCTGTGTAAACATGGAATTATCTACATCGCCATCTTTATAGACATGGAAGTATCTACACTTCCATCTGTATAAATATGTAAATATCTACACTGCGAACTGTATAAATAAGGAAGTATCTACACCGCTATCTGTATAAACATGAAAATACCAGCACCGCTACCTGTATAAAGATGGAAATATCTACACAGCTATCTGTATAAACATGGAAATATCTACACCACTATCCCTATAAACATGGAAATACCTACACCGCTATCTCTATAAACATGGAAATATAAGCACCGCTATCTCTACAAACATGGAAATATATACTCTGCCATCTCTATAAACATTGAAATAACTACACAGCCGTCTACATAAACAAGGAAACATCTACACAGCCATCTATATGAACATGGAAATATCTACACCGCTATCTCTATAAACATGGCAATATCTACACCACCATCTGTAAAAACATGGATATATCTACACAGCTATCTGTATAAACATGGAAATATCTAGAAGGCTACCTGTGTAAACATGGAAATATCTACACCGCTATCTGTATATATATGGAAATATCTACTCCGCTATCCCTATAAACATGGAAATATCTACACCACCATCTTTATAAACATGGAAATACCTACAGAGTCATCTGTATGAAAATGGAAATATCAACACCACTATCATTATAAAAATGGAAATATCTACACCACGATCTGTATAAACAAGGAAATGTCTACACCGCTATCTGTATAAACATGGAAATATCTACACCGCTATCTGTATAAATATGGAAATATCTACTCCGTTATCTCTATAAACACGAAATATCTACACCCCCATCTTTATAAACATGGAAATACCTACAGAGTCATCTGTATGGAGATGGAAATATCAGCACCACTATCATTATAAAAATGGAAATATCTACACGACGATCTGAATAAACATGGAAATGTCTGCACCGCTATCTGTATAAACATGGAAATAACTACACCGCTATCTCTATAAACATGGAAATATCTACACCACTATCTCTATAAACATGGAAATATCTACACCGCTATCTCTATAAACATGGAAATATCTACAGCGCCATCTGTATAAACATGGAAATAACTACACAGTCATCTGTATAAACATGAAAACATCTACACCACTATCTCTATAAACATGGAAATAGCCACACCGCTATCTATATAAACATGGAAATATCTACACCGCCATCTGTATACACATGGAAATATCTACACAGCCATCTGTATAAACATGGAAATATCTACACCACTATCTCCATAAACATGGAAATAACTACATCGCAATCTGTTTAAACATGGAAATACCTACACCGCTATCTGTATAAACATGGAATTATCTACACCGCTATCTCTATAAACATAGAAATATCTAAAACGCCATCTCTTTAAAGATGGAAATATCCACAGCACCATCAGCATAAACATGGAAATAACTACACCACCATCTGTATAAACATGGAAATATCTACACCGTCATCTCTATAATCATAGAAACATCTACACTGTCATCTGTAGAAAGATGGAAATATCTACACCGAGACCTGCATAAACATGGAAATATCTACAACTCTACGAGTATAAACATGGAAATATATACACAACTATCTGTATAAACATGGAAATATCTACACTGCCAACTGTATAAACAAGGAAATATCTACACCGCCAACTGTATACACATGGAAACACCTACACCGTAATCTGTATAAGCATGGAATTATATACACCGCTATCCCTATAAACATGGGAATCCCTACACCGCAATCTCTATAAACATGGAAATATCTACACCGTTATCTGTAAAAACATGGAAATATCTACACCACTATCTGTATAAACATGGAAATATCTACACCGCTATCTTTATAAACATGGAAATATCTACAACGCTATCTCTTTAAACATGGAAATATCTACACAGCAATCTGTGTAAACATGGAAATATGTACATCGCAATCTGTGCAAATATCAAAATATCTACACCGCTATCTCTGTAAACATGGAAATATATACCCCGTTATCTGTATAAACTTGGAAATATCTAAATCGCTATCTTTATAAACATGGATATATCTACACCACGATCTGTATAAACATGGAAATGTCTACACCGCTATCTGTATAAACATGGAAATATCTACTCCGCTATCTATATAAACATGGAAATATCTACACCACTACCTGTATAAAAATGGAAATATCTACACCGCTATCTATATAAACATGGAAATATCTACACCGCTATCTCTATAAATATTGGAATATCTACAATGCTATCTCTATAAACATGGAAATGCATACACAGCTATCTGTAAAAACAGGGAAATATCTACATGGCAATCTCTACAAACATGGAAATATCTACACCGCCATCTGTATAAACATGGAAATACCTACACAGTCATCTGTATAAACATGGAAACATCTGCACCACTATCTGTGTAAACATGGAAATATCTTCACTGCCATCTGTATAAACATGGAAATATCTACACCGATATCTGTATAAACATGGAAATATCTACACAGCTATCTCTATATACATGGAAATATCTACACTGCTATCTGTATAAACTTAGAAATAGCGACACCGCTATCTGTATAAACATGGAAATACATACACCGCCATCTGTGAAAACATGAAAATATCTACACAGTCATCTGTATAAACTAGGAAATATCTACACCTCCATCTGTGTAAACATGGAAATATCTACACTGCCATCTGTATACACATGGAAATATCTACGAAGCCATCTGTATAAACATGGAAATATCTGCACCGCTATCTCTATAAGCATGGAAATACCTACACCGCAATCTGTATAAACATGGTAATAGCCACACCGCTATCTGTATAAACATGGAAATAGCTACACCGCCATCTATAAAAACATGACAATATCTACAGAGTCATCTGTATAAACATGGAAATATCAACACCTCCATCAGTATAAACATGGAAATATCTACACTACCATCTGTAAACACATGGAAAAATCTACACAGCCATCTGTATAAACATGGAAATAACTACACCGCTATCTGTACACACATGGAAATATCTACACAGCCATCTGTATAAACATGGAAATATCTACACTGCTATCTGTATAAACATGCAAAAACCTACACCGTTATCTGTATAAACATGGAAATATACACACTGCCGTCTGCATAAACATGGAAATATCTACACCGCAATCTGCATAAACATGGAAATATCTACACAGCTATCTCTATAAACATGGAAATACCTACACTGCTATCTGTATAAACATGGTAGCAGGCACACTGCTGTCTGTACAAACATGGAAATACCTACACCGCCATCTATAAAAACATGAAAATATCTACATAGTCATCTGTATAAACATGGAAGTATCTACACCTCCATCCCTATAAACATGGAAATATCTACACTGCCATCTGTATACACATGGAAATATCTACACAGCCATCTGCATAAACATGGAAATATCTACACCGCTATCTCCATAAACATGCAAAAAACTACACCGTTATCTGTATAAACATGGAAATATCTACACCGCTATCTGTATAAACATGGAAACATCTCCAACACTATCTGTATAAACATAGAAATACCTACACTGCCATCTGTATAAACTTGGAAATATCTACACCTCTATGTGTATAAACATGGGAATATGTACAACAATATCTGTGTAAACATGGAAATTCCTACACTGCCATCTGTATACACATGGTAATAACTACACCTCAATCTGTATAAACATGGAAATAGACACACCGCTATCTGAATAAACATGGAAATACCTACACCGCCATCTATAAAAACATGACAATATCAACAGAGTCATCTGTATAAACATGGAAATATCTACACCTCCATCTGTATAAACATGGAAATATCCACACTACCATCTGTATACACATGGAAATATCTACACAGCCATCTGTATAAACATGCAATTAACAACACCGCTATCTGTACACACATGGAAATATCTACACAGCCGTCTGTATAAACATGGAAATATCTACACCGCTATCTGTATAAACATGCAAAAACCTACACCGTTATCTGTATAAACATGGAAATATTTACACTGCCATCTGCATAAACATGGAAATATCTACACTGCTATCTGCAAAAACATGGAAGTATCTACACAGCTATCTCTATAAACATGGAAATAACTACACTGCTATCTGTATAAACATGGAAATAGCCACACCGCTATCGGTATAAACATGGAAATACCTACACCGCCATCTATAAAAACATGAAAATATCTACAGAGTCATCTGTACAAACATGGAAATATGTAAACTTCCATCTGTATAAACATGGAAATATCTACGCTGCCATCTGTATACACATGGAAATACCTACACAGCCATCTGTATAAACATGGAAATATCTACACCGCTATCTCTATTAATATGAAAAAACCTACACCGTTATCTGTATAAACATGGAAATATCTCCACCGCTATCTGTATAATCATGGAAATATCTACATCACTATATGTATAAAAATGGAAATATCTCCACAGCTATCTCTATAAACATGGAAATATCTACACCGCTATCTTTATAAACATGGAAATATCTACACCGCTATCTGTATAAACATGGAAATATCTACAACACTATCTGTGTAAACATGGAAATGTCTTCACAGCTATCTGTGTAAACATGGAAATATGTACACCGCTATCTGTGGAAAGATGGAAATATCTACACCGCAATATGTGCAAATATGCAAATATCTACACCACTATCTGTATAAACATGGAAATATCTACACTGCCATCTGCATAAACATGGAAATACCTTCACTGCCATCTCTAAACACATGGAAATACATACAACGCTATCTGTATAAACATGGAAATATCTACACCACTATCTTCATAAACATGGAAATTTCTACACTGCTATCTGTATAAACATGAAAATATCTACAAAAATATCTGTGTAAACATGGAAATATCTACACAGCTATCTGTGTAAACATGGAAATATGTACTCGCTATCTGTGAAAGATGAAAACATGTACACCGCAATTTGTGCAAATATCAAAATATGTACACCGCTATCTCTGTAAACATGGAAATATCTACCCCGTTATGTGGATAAACATGGAAATATCTACACCACTATCTCTATAAACATGGAACTATCTACACCACGATCTGTATAAACATGGAAACGTCTACACCGCTATCTGTATATACAAGGAAATATCTACACCGCTCTCTGTATAATCCTGGAAGTATCTACTCTGCTATCTCTATAAATATTGAAATACCTAGAACGCTATCTCTATAAACATGGAAATGCCTACACCGCTATCTTAATAAACTTCGAAATATCTACATGTCTATCTCTATAAACAGGGAAATATCTACACCGCGATCTGTATGAACATGGAAATAACTACACAGTCATCTGTATAAACATGGAAACATCAACACCACCATCTGTATAAACATGGAAATATCTACACTGCCATCTGTATAAACATGGAAATATCTACCCCGCTAACTGTATAAACATGGAAATATCTACACAGCTATCTCTATAAACATGGAAATAGCTACACTGCTATCTGTATAAACATAGAAATAGCGACACCGCTATCTGTATAAACATGGAAATATCTACACCGCCATCTATAAAAACATGATGATATCTACACAGTCATCTGCATAAACTGGGAAATATCTACACCTCCATCTCTATAGACATGGAAATATCTACACTGCCATCTGTATACACATGGAAATATCTACAAAGCCATCTGTATAAACATGGAAATAAGTACACCGCTATCTGTGTAAACCTGGAAATATCTACACTGCTATCTTTATAAACTTGGAAATGTCTACACCGCCTTCGGTATAATCATGGAAATATCTACACGGCTATCTATATAAACATCGAAATACCAACACCATTATCTGTATAAACATTGAAATATCTACACCGCTATCTGTATAAAGATGGAAATATCTAAAACGCTATCTGTGTAAACATGGAAATATCTACACAGCTATCTGTGTAAACATGGAAATATCTACACAGCTATCTCTGCAAAGATGGAAAATTCTACACCGCTATCTCTGTAAACATGGAAATATCTACACAGCTATCTGTATAAACATGGAAACATCTACACCGCTATCTGTATAAACATGGAAATACCAAGACGGCAATTTGTATAAACATGGAATTATCTACAACGCTATCTGTATAAATACGGAAATATCCTCACCACTATCTCTATAAACTTGGAAATACCTACAACGGTATCTGTATAAATACGGAAATATCCTCACCACTATCTGTATAAACATGGAAATACCTACACCGCCATATCTATACACATGGAAATACATACACGGCCATCTCTATACACATGGAAATATCTACAACGCTATCTCTATAAACATAGAAATATCTACATTGCAATCTCTATAAACATGGAAATATCTACACCGCCATCTCTATAAACATGGAAATATCTACATCGCTATCTGTATAAACATGGAAATATCTCCACCGCTATCAGTATAAACATGGAAATATCTACACGGTTATCTGTATAAACATGGAAATATCTACACCGCTATCTGTATAAACATGGAAATATCTACAACTCCATCTCTTTAAACACGGAAATATGTACAACGCTATCTGTATACACATGGAAATATCTACAACTCTATCTGTGTAAACATGGAAATATCTACACAGATATCTGTGTAAACTTGCAAATATCTACACAGCTATCTGTGTAAAGATCCAAATATCTACACCGCTATCTCTGTAAACATGGAAATATCTACACCGCTGTCTGTATCAACATTGAAATATCTACACCGCTATCTTTATAAACATGGAAAAATCTACACTGTTATCTCTATAAACATGAAATTACTACACCGCCATCTGTATAAACATGCAAATATCTACACAGTCATCTGTATAAACATGGAAATATCTACACAACCATATCTATAAACATGGAAATATCTACACTGCCATCTGTATACA
Source organism: Pan paniscus (assembly GCF_029289425.2). Lineage (NCBI taxonomy): Eukaryota > Metazoa > Chordata > Mammalia > Primates > Hominidae > Pan > Pan paniscus. Next base: position 10,155,721 of record NC_073261.2, read on the forward strand.
CATGGAAATATCTACAACGCCATCTGTAGAAACGTGAAGTATCTACACCACTGTCTCTATAAACATGGAAATACCTACACCGCCATCCCTATAAACTTGGAAATATCTACACTGCAATCTCTATAAACTTGGAAATATCTACACCACCAACCCTATAAAAATGAAAATATCTACACCGCTATCTGTATAAACATCAAAATATCTACACTTCCATCTGTATAAAGTTGGAAATATCTACACCGGGAGCTGAATAAACATGGAAATATCTACACCCCTATCTCTATAAACATGGAAGTGTCTACACCACTATCTCTATAAACAGGGAAATATCTTCACCACCATCTCTATAAACACGGAAATATCTACACAGCTATCTGTATAAACATGGAAACATCTACATCGCTATCTATATAAACATGGAAATATCTACACCGCTATCTATATAAATATGGAAATATCTACACTGCTATCTTTGTAAACATGGAAATAACTACACCGCTATCTGTATAAACATGGAAATATCTACACCTCTATTTCTATAAACCTGAAAATAACTACACCGACATCTGTATAAACATGGGAATACCTACACAGTCATCTGTATAAACATGGAAATATCTACACCACTTTCTGTATAAACATGGAAATATCTACACTGCCATCTGTATAAACATGGAAATATCTACACAGCCATCTCCATAAACATGGAAATATCTACATCGCTATCTGTATAAACATGGAAATATCTCCACCGCAATCAGTATAAACATGGAAATATCTACACCGTTATCTCTATAAACATGGAAATATCTACACCGCTATCTCTATAAACATGGAAATATCTACAACACCATTTCTTTAAACACGGAAATATTTACAACGATATCTGTATAAACATGGAAATATCTACAAATCTATCTGTGTAAACAAGGAAATATCTACACAGTTATCTGTGTAAAGTTGCAAATATCTACTCATCTATCTGTGTAAAGATCGAAATATCTACAGCGCAATCTGTGAAAAGATCGAAATATCTACACCGCTATCTCTGTAAACATGGAAATATCCACACCGCTATCTGTATCAACATGGAAATATCTACACCGCTATCTTTATAAACATGGAAATATCTACACTGTTATCTCTATAAACATGGAAATATCTACACCGCCATCTGTATAAACATGCAAATACCTACACAGTCATCTGTATAAACATGGAAATATCTACACAACCATATCTTTATACATGGAAATATCTACACTGCCATCTGTATACACATGGAAATATCTACAACGCCATCTGTAGAAACGTGAAGTATCTACACCGCTGTCTCTATAAACATGGAAATACCTACACCGCCATCTCTATAAACATGGAAATATCTACACCGCAATCTCTATAAACTTGGAAATATCTACACCACCAACTCTATATACATGAAAATATCTACACCACTATCTGTATAAACATCAAAATGTCTACACTGCCATCTGTTTAAAGATGGAAATATCTACACCGGGAGCTGAATAAACATGGAAATATCTACAGCCCTATCTCTATAAACATGGAAATGTCTACACCACTATCTCTATAAACATGGAAATGTCTTCACCACCATCTCTATAAACATGGAAATATCTACACCGCTATCTGTATAAACATGGAAACATCTACAACGCTATCTATATAAACATGGAAATATCTACACCGCTATCTATATAAATTTGGAAATATCTACACCGCTATCTTTGTAAACATGGCAATTACTACACCGCTATCTGTATAAACATGGAAATATCTACACTGTTATGTCTATAAACATGGAAATATGTACACCGCCATCTGTATAAACTTGCAAATATCTACAGAGACATCTGTATAAACATGGAAATATCTACACTGTCCTCTGTGGAAAGATGGAAATATCTACACCACGATCTCTATAAACGTGGAAATATCTACACTGCTACCAGTATAAATAAGGAAATATCTACACATCTATCTGTATAAACATGGAAATATCTACACAACGATCTGTATAAACAAGGAAATATTTCCAACACTATCTGTATAAACATGGAAATATCAACACCGCTATCTGTATAAACATGGAAATATCTACACCGTTATCTGTATAAACATGGATATATCTACACTGCCATCTGTATAAACATGCAAATATCTACGCAGTCATCTGTATAAACATGGAAATATCTACACCATCATCTCTATAAACATGGAAATTTCTACACTGCCATCTGTATACCCATGGAAATACCTACACAGCCATCTGTGTAGCCACGGAAATATCTACTCAGCTATCTCTATAAACATGGAAATATGTACAACGCTATCTCTATAAACATGGAAATATCTACACTGCAATCTCAATAAACATGGAAATGTCTACGCCGCCATCACTATAAACATGGAAATATCTACATCGCTATGTGTATTATCATGGAAATAGCTCCACCGCTGTCAGTATAAACATGGAAATATCTACACCGCTGTCTGTATAAACATGGAAATATGTACAACGCTATCTGTATAAACATGGAAATATCTACAACGGTATCTGTGTAAACATGGAAATATCTACACAGATATCAGTGTAAACATGCAAATATCTACACAGCTATCTGTGTAAAGATGGAAATAACTACAGCGCCATCTGAGCAAAGATGTAAATATCTACACCGCTATCTCTGTAAACATGGAAGTATCTACACCGCTATCTGTATCAACATGGAAATATCTACGCCGTTGTCTGTAAAAACAAGGAAATATCTACAACACCATCTGTATAAACATGGAAATATCTACACCGCCATCTGTATAAAGATTGAAATATCTACAGCGCTATCTGTATAAATATGCAATTATCTACACCTCTATCTCTATAAACTTGGAAATATCTACACCGCTATCTCTATAAACGTGGAAATATCTGCAACTCTATCTGTATAAACATGGAAATATGTACAACGCTATCTGTATAAACATGGAAATATCTACAACGTTATCTGTGTAAACATGGAAATATGTATAAAGATATCTGTGTAAACTTGCAAATATCTACACGGCTATCTGTGTAAAGATGGAAATATCTACAACGCAATCTGTGCATAGATGGAAATATCTACAACACTATCTCTGGAAACATGGAAATATCTACACCTCTGTCTGTATCAACATGGAAATATCTACACCACTATCTCTATAAACGTAGAAATATCTACAACGCTATCTGTATAAACGTGAAAATATCTACCTCGCTATCTGTATAACTGTGGAAATATCTCCAAAGCTATCTGTATAAACGTGGAAATATATACAACGCTATCCGTATAAAAATGGAAATATCTACACCGCTATCTGTATAAACATGGAAATATCTACACCGCTATCAGTATAAACAAGGAAATATTTACACTGCCATCTGTATAAACATGGAAATATCCACACCGCCACCTTTATAAACATGGAAATATCCACACCGCTATCTGTATAATATGTAAATATCTACACCGCTATCTCTATAAACATGGAAATATCTACACCGCTATCTTTATAAGCATGGAAATATCTACACTGTTATCTCTATAAACATGCAAATATCCTACACCGCCATCTGTGTATAGATGCAAATATCAAAAACGCCATCTGTACACACTTGGAAATATCTACACAGCCATCTGTATAAACATGGAAATATCTACACTGCTATCTGTATAAACATGGAAATATCTACAACGCTATCTGTTTAAACATGGAAATATCTACAGAGATATCTGTGGAAACCTGCAAATATCTACACAGCTATCTGTGTAAAGATGGAAATATCTACAGCGCAATCTGTGCATAGTTGGAAATATCTACAACGCTATCTCTGTAAACATGGAAATTTATGCACCGCTATCTGTATCAACATGGAAATATCTACACTGCTATCTCTATAAACGTGGAAATATCTACAACGCTATCTGTATAAACATGGAAATATCTACACCGCCATCTGTATAAAGATTGAAATATCTACAGCGCTATCTGTATAAATATGCAATTATCTACACCTCTATCTCTATAAACTTGGAAATATCTACACCGCTATCTTTATAAACATGGAAATATCTACACTCTTATCTCTATAAACATGGAAATATCTACACCGCCATCTGTATAAACATGCAAACATCTACACAGTCATCTGTATAAACGTGGAAATATCTACACCACAATATCTATCAACATGGAAATATCTCTACTGACATATGAATACACATGGAAATATCTACAAAGCCATCTGTAGAAACGTGGAAGTATCTACACCGCTATCTCTATAAACATGGAAATACCTACACTGCCATCTTTATAAACATGGAAATATCTACACCTCAATCTCTATAAACATGGAAATATCTACACCAACATCTCTATAAACATGAAAATATCTACACCACTATCTGTATAAACATCGAAATGTCTACACTGCTATCTGTATAAAGATGGAAATACCTACACCGGGAGCTGAATAAACATGGAAATATCTACACCGCTATCTGTATAAACATGGAAATACCTACACCGCTATCTGTAGAAACATAGAAATATCTACACCGCTATCCCTATAAACATGGAAATATGGACAACGCTATCCACATAAACATGGAAATATCCTCACCGTTATTTGTATGAACATGGAAATATCTACACCGCTATTGTATAAATATGGAAATATCTACACCGCTATCTTTATAAACATGCAAATATCTACACAGTCTTCTGTATAAAAATGGAAATAACTACTCTGCTATCTGTGGAAAGATGGAAATACCTACACCATGATCTGTATAAACATGGAAATATCTACACCGCTACCAGTATAAATATGGAAATATCTACACCGCTATCTGTATAAACATGGAAATATCTACACCAAGATCTGTATAAACAAGGAAGTATCTCCACCACTATCGGTATAAACATGGAAATATCAACACCGCTGTCTGTATAAACATGGAAATAACTACACGGCTATATGTATTAACATGGAAATAACTACACCGCTATCTCCATAAACATGGAGATATCTACACCAAAATCTGTATAAACATGCAAATATCTACGCAGTCATCTGTATAAACATAGAAATATCTACACCACCATCTCTCTAAACATGGAAATGTCTGCACTGCAATCTGTATACACATGGAAATACCTACACAGCCATCTGTGTAAACACGGAAATATCTACTCCGCTATCTCTATAAACATGGAAATATCTACATGCTATATCTATAAAGATGGAAATATCTAAACTGCAATCTCTATAAACATGGAAATATCTACCCCGCCATCTCTATAAACATGGAAATATCTACATCGCTATCTGTATAAACATGGAAATACCTACAACGCTATGAGTATAAACATGGAAATATAAACACCGCTATGTGTATAAACATGGAAATATCTACACCGTTATCTGCATAAACGTGGAAATATTTAAACCGCTATCTGTATAAACATGGAAATATATACACCGCTATCCCTGTACACATGGAAATATCTACAACGCTATCTGTATAAACATGGAAATATCTACACCGCTATCTGTACAAATATGGAAATATCTACACCGCTGTCTCTATAAACGTCGAAATGTCTACACCGCTATCTGTATAAACATGGAAATATCCACATGGCTATGTCTATAAACATGGAAATATCGTCACTGCCATTTGTATAAACATGGAAATACCTACACAGTCATCTGTATAAACGTGGAAATATCTACACCACTATCAATATAAACATGGAAAACCTACAGTGTCATCTGTGTAAACATGGAATTATCTACAAAGCCATCTGCATAAACATGGAAATATCTACACAGCCATCTCTGTAAATATGGAAGTATCTACACTTCCATCTGTATAAACATGGAAATATCTACACTGCCATCTGTATAAACATGGAAATATCTACAATGCTATCTCTATATACATGGAATTGTCTACACCGCTATCAGTGTAAACATGGAAATATCAACACCGCCATCTGTAAAAACATGGAAATATCTACACAGTCATGTGCATAAACATGGAAATATCTACACCTCCATCTGTATAAACATGGAAATATCTACACTGTCATCTACATAAACGTGGAAATATCTACACCGCTATGTATATAAACATGGAAATAACTACACCGTAATCTGTGTAAACATGGAAATATCTACACCGCTATCTGTATAAACATGGAAATATCTACACCGCTATCTTTATAAATATGGAAATATCTACACCGCTATCTCTACATACATGGAATTGTCTACACCGCTATCTGTATAAACATGGAAATATCTACACCGCTGTCTGAATAAACATGGAAATATCTACACCGCTATCTTTATAGACATGGAAATATATACACCGCTACCTGAATAAATATGGAAATATCTACACCGCTATCTCTATAAACATGGAAATGCCTACACCGCTATCTGTATAAACATGGTAATATCTACATGGCCATCTCTATAAACATGGAAATATCTACACCGTTATCTGTCTAAACATGGAAATATCTACACAGCCATCTGTATAAACATGGAAATATCTACACCACTATCTGTATAAACCTGGAAATAAATACAATGCTATCTGTGTAAACATGGAAATATCTACACAGCTATCTGTGTAAACATGGAATTATGTACACCGCTATCTGTGTAAAGATGGGAATATCTACACCGCAGTCTGTGCAAATATGGTAATATATACACCGCTATCCCTGTAAACATGGAAATAACTACAACGCTATCTTTATAAACATGGAAATTTCTATAGCGCGATCTCTATAAACATGGAAATATCTACACCGCAATCTGTATAAACATGGAAATATTGACACCGCTATCTGTATAAATATGGAAATATCTACACCGCTATCTCTATAAACATGGAAATGTCTACACCGCTATCTGTATAAACATGGAAATATCTACATGGCTATCTCTATAAACATGGAAATATCTAAACCGCGATCTGTATAAACATGGAAGTACCCACACAGTAATCTGAATAAACCTGGAAATATCTACACCACTATCTGTATAAACATGGAAATATCTACACTGCCATCTGTATAAACATGTAAATATCTACACAGGCATCTCTATAAACATGGAAATATCTACACCACTCTCTGTATAAATATGGAAATAGCCACACCGCTGTCTGTATTAAGATGGAAATATCTTCACCGCTATTTCTATAAACATGGAAAAATCTCCACCGCTATGTCTATAAACATGGAAATACCTCCACCGCTATGTGTATAAAGATGGAAATATCTACACCGCTATCTCCATAAACATGGAAATATCTACACAGCTCTCTGAGTAAACATGGAAATATGTACTCCGCTATCTTTTTAAAGATGGAAATATCTACACTGCAGTCTGTGCAAATACAGAAATATCTACAGCGCCATCTCTGTTAACATGGAAATATCTACACCGCTATCTGTATAAACATGGAAATATTTACACCGCTATCTGTATAAACATGGAAATGTCTACACCGCTATCTGTATAAATATGGAAATTTCTACACCGCTATCTCTATAGACATCAAAAAGTCTACACCGCTATCTGTATAAACATGCAAATATCCACATGGCAATGTCTATAAACATGGAAATGTCTCCACTGCCATCTGTATAAACATGGAAATACATAAACAGTCATCTGTATAAACGTGGAAATATCTACACCACTATCTGTATAAACATGGAAAATCTACACTGCCATCTGTATAAACATGGAAGTATCTACAAAGCCATCTGCATATACATGGAAATATCTACACAGCCATTTCTATAAACATGGAAATATCTACACCGCTATGTGTATAAACATGGAAATATAAACACCGCCATCTGCAAAAACATGGAAATATCTGCACCGCTATCTCTATAAACATGGAAATATCTACACCAGGATTGATATAAACATGGAAATATCTACACCGCTATCTGTATAAACATGGAAATATCTACACCGCTATCTCTATAAATATGGAAATATCTACACCGCTATCTCTATAAACGTCAAAATGTCTACAGCGCAATCTGTATAAACATGGAAATATCCACAAGGCTATGTCTGTAAACATGGAAAGGTCTGCACTGCCATCTGTATAAACATGGAAATACCTACACAGTCATCTGTATATATGTGGAAATATCTACACCACTATCAACATAAACATGGAAAACCTACACTGCCATCTGTATAAACATGGAATTATCTACAAAGCCATCTACATAAACATGGAAATATCTACACAGCCATCTCTATAAATATGGAAATATCTACACTTCCATCTGTATAAACATGGAAATATCTACACTGCCATCTGTATAAACATGTAAATATCTACACCGCTATCTCTATATACATGGAATTGTCTACACCGCTATCTGTATAAACATGGAAATATCTACACCGCTATCTGTAAACATGGAAATATCTTCACCGATATCTGTATAAACATGGAAATATCTACACCGCTATCTGTATATATATGGAAATATCTACACGGCTATCTCTATAAACATGGAGATGGCTACACCGCTATCTGTATAAACATGGAAATATCTAAATGGCTATCTCTATAAACTTGGAAATATGTACACCATCTATATAAACATGGAAATACCTACACAGTCATCGGTATAAACATGGAAATATCTATACCGTCATCTGTATAAACATGGAAATATCTATACCACTATCTGTTTAAACATGGAAATATCTAAACTGCCATCTGTATAAACATGGAAATATTTACACAGCCATCTCTATAAACATGGACATATCTACACCACTATCTGTATAAACATTGAAATATCAACACCGCCATCTGTAAAAACATGTAAATATCTACACAGTCAAGTGTATAAACCTTGAAATATCTACACCTCCATCTGTGAAAACATGAAAATATCTTCACATTCATCTGTATAAACATGGAAATATCTACACATCCATCAGTATAAACATGGAAAATCTACACCGCTATCTATATAAACATGGAAATACCTACACCGCAGTCTGTATAAACATGGAAATATCTACACGGTTATTTCTATAAATATGGAAATGTCTACACCGCCAGTTGTGTAAACATGGAAATATCTACATCGCTATATCTATATATATGGAAATGTTTACAACGCAATCTCTATAAACATTGAAATATCTACACCGCCATCTCTGTAAAAATGGAAATATCTACATCGCTATCTGTATAAACGTGGACATATCTCCACCGCTATCAGTATAAACATGGAAATATCTATTCCGCTATCTGTATAAACATGGAAATATCTACAACGCTATCTGGGTAAACATGGAAATATCTACACAGATATCTGTGTAAACTTGGAAATATCTACACAGCTATCTAGGTAAAGATGTTAATATCTACACCGCAATGTGTGCAAAGATGGAAATATCTACACCGCTATCTCTGTAAACATGGATATATCTTCACCGCTATCTGTATCAACATGGAAATATCTACAACGCTATCTGTATAAACAAGGAAATATCTACACCATCATCTGTATAAACTTTGAAATACCTACACTGCCATCTCTATACACATGGAAATATCTACACCGCTATCTGTATAAACATAGAAATATCTACACCACCATCTCTATAAACATGGAAATATCTACACCGCCACCTGCATGATCATGGAAGTATCTACACAGCCATCTGTATAAACATGGAAATATCTACACTGCCATCTGTGGAAAGATGGAAATATCTACACCGCGATATGTATGAACATGGAAATATATACACCACGATCTGTATAACCAAGGAAATAACTCCACCACTATCTGTATAAACATGGAAATATCTACACCGCTATGTGTATAAACCTGGATATATAGACACCGCTATCTGTATAAACATGGAAATTCCTACACCTCTATCTCTATAAACATGGAAATATCTGCACCGCCATCTGTATAAACATGCAAATACCTACACAGTCATCTGTATAAACATGGAAATAACTACAACACCATCTCTATAAACATGGAAATATCTACACTGCCATCTGTATACCCATGGAAATACCTAAACTGCCATCTGTATAAATATAGAAATGTCTACTCCGATATCTTTGTAAACATGGAAATAGCTACACCGCTATCTCTATAAATATGGCAATATCTACACCGCTATCTCTATAAACATGGAAATATCTACACCTCCATCTCTATAAACGTGGAAATATCAACATCGCTATCTGTATAAACATGGAAATACCTCCACCACAATCAGTATAAACATGGAAATATCTGCACCGCTATCTCTGTAAACATAGAAATATCTACATGGCCATCTGTATAAACATGGAAATATCTAAACCGCCATCTGTATAAACAAGGAAATATCTACATCGCCATCTGTATAAACATGGAAATATCTACGCCATCTGTATAAACATGGAAATATCTACACATTTATCAGTATAAATATGGAAATATGTACACCGCTATCTCTATAAACATGGAAATTTCTACACCGCTAAATTTATAAACATGAAAATACCTACGAATTTATCTCTATAAACATGAAAATATCTACACTGCCATCTGTATAAACATGCAAATATCTACACAGTCATCTGTATAAACAAGGAAATATCCACACTACCATCTCTATAAACATGGAAATCTCTACACTGCCATCTGTATACACATGGAAATAACTACACAGCCATCTGTATAAGCATGGAAATAACTACAGCGCTATGTCTATAAACATGGAAATATCTACTCCGATATGTCTATATACATGGAAATATCTACTCCGCAATCTCTATAAATATGGAATTATCTACACCTCTATCTCTATAAATATGAAAATATCTACACCACCATCTCCAGAAACATGGAACTATCTACACCGCCATCTGTATAAACATGGAAATACCTTCAAAACCGTCTCTATAAACATGGAAATATCTACACTGCCATCTGTGTACCCATTGAAATACCTACAAAGCCGTCTGTGTAAACATGGAATTATCTACTCTGCTATCCCTATAAACATGGAAATACCTACACCGCTATCTCTACATATATGGAAATGTCTACACCGCAATCTCTATAAACATGGAAATATCTACACCGCCATCTCTGTAAAAATGAAAATATCTACATCGCTATGTGTATAAACGTGGAAATATCTCCACCGCTATCAGTATAAACATGGAAATATCTACACCGCTATCTGAATAAACATGGAAATATCTACACCACTATCTGTATAAACATGGAAATATCTACAACGCTATCTGTGTAAACAGGGAAATATCTGCACATCTATCTTTGTAAACTTGGAAATATCTACATAGATATCTGTGTAAAGATAGAAATATCTACACCGCAATCTGTGGAAAGATGGAAATATCTACACCGCTATCTCTGTAAACATGGAAATATCTACACCGCTATCTGTATAAACATGGAAATATATACACCGCTATCTGTATAAACAAGGAAATATCTACACCATTAAGTGTATAAATATGGAAATATCTACACGGCTATCTCTATAAACATGGAAATATCTTCACCGCCATCTCCAGAAACACGGAAATATCTACATCGCCATCTGTATAAACATGGGAATATCTACAATGCCATCTGTATAAAGATGGAAATACCTACACCGTGAGCTGTATAAACGTGGAAATATCTACACCGCTATCTGTATAAACATGGAAATTCCTTCACAACTATCTCTATAAACATGGAAATACCTACATCGCCATCTCTATACAAATGGAAATATCTACAATGCTATCTCTATAAACATAGAAATATCTATACCGCCATGTGTATAAATATGCAAATATCTACGCAGTCATCTGTATAAACATGGAAATATCTACACCACCATCTATATAAGCATGGTAATATCTACACTGCCCTCTGTATACCCCTGGAAATATCTACAATGCCATCTGTATAAACTTGGAAATATCTACACTGCCATCTGTGGAAAGATGGAAATATCTACACCGTGATCTGTAAAAACATGGAAATATCTACACCGCTACCTGTACAATTATGGAAATATCTACACCGCTATCTGTATAAACATGGAAATATCTACACCACGATCTGTATAAACAAGGAGATATCTCCACCACTATTTCTTTAAACCTGGAAATATCTACACCGCTATCTGTATAAACATGGAAATATATACACCGCTCTCTGTATAAACTTGGAAATACCTACACCGCTATCTCTATAAACATGGAAATATCTACACCGCCATCTTTATAAACATGCAAATATCTACCCAGTCATCTGTATAAACATGGAAATACCTACACCGCTATCTCTATAAACATGGAAATACCTACACCGCTATCTCTATAAACATGGAAATATCTACACCGCAATCCCGGTAAACATGAAAATATCTACACCGTCATCTCTATGAACATGGGAATATCTGCATTGCCATCTGAATACACATGGAAATATCTACACAGCCATCTCTATAAACGTGGATAAATCGATACCGCTATCCCTGTGAACATGGAAATACCTACACAGCTATCTCTATATACATGGTAATATCCACACCGCAATCTGTGCAAAGATGGAAATATCTACACCTCTATCTCTGTAAACATGGAAATATCTACACCGCTGTCTGTGTAAACATCTAAATATCTACACCGCTATCTGTAAAACGTGGAAATGTCTACACCGCTATCTGTATAAACGTGGAAGTATCTACACCGCATCTGTATAAACGTGGAAATACCTACAACGCTATCTGTATAAACGTGGAAAAATCTACATCGATATCTGTATAAACGTGAATATATCTCCACCGCTACCTCTGCAAACATGGACACATCTACACCGCTATCTGTATAAACATGGAAATATCTACACTGCTATCTGTATCAACATGGAAATATCTACAACTTTATGTGTATAAACATGGAAATATCCACAACGCTATCTGTGTGAACATGGAAATATCTACACAACTATCTGTGTAAACTTGGAAATAACTACACAGCTATCTGTGTAAAGATGGAAATATCTACACCGCAATCTGTGCAAAGATGGAAATATCTACACCGCTATCTGTGTAAACATGGAAATATCTACGCCGCTATATGTATAAACATGGAAATATCTACACCGCCATCTCTATGAACATGGAAATATCTACACCGCCATTTGCATAGACATGGAAATATCTACACCGATCTCTCTATAAACATAGAAATATCAAAACCGATAGCTCTATAAACATGGAAATATCTATACCGCTATCTTTATAAACATGGAAATATCTAAACCGCTATCTGTATAAACTTGGAATCATCTACAACGCTATCTGTGTAAACATGTAAATATCTACATAGCTATGTGTATAAACTTGGAAATATCTACACAGCTATGTGTGTATAGACCGAAATATCTTCACTGCAATCTTTGCAAAGATGTTAATATCAACACCGCTATCTCTGTAAACATAGAAATATCTACACCGCTATCTGTAAAAACATGGAAATATCTACACCGCTATCTGTATAAACATGGAAATATCTACAACGCTGTCTGTGTTAACATGGAAATATCTACACCGCTATCTGTTTAAACATGGAAATATCTACACCACGAGCTGTATAAACATGGAATATCTATTCCTCTATCTGTATACACATGGAAATACCAACACCGCTATCTGTATAAACATGAAAATATCGACACCGGTATCTGTATAAATTAGGAAATATCTAAAACGCTATCTGTGTAAACATGGAAATACCTACACAGCTATCTGTGTAAACTTGGAAATATCTACAAAGCTATCTCTGTAAAGATGGAAATATCTACACGGCAATCTGTGCAAAGATGGAAATATCTACAACGCTATCTCTGTAAACATGGAAATATCTCCACCACTGTCTGTATAAACATGGAAATATCTACACTGCCATGTGTATAAACATGGAAATAGCTACACTGCCATCTGTATAAACATGGAAATATCTACACCGCTATCTATATAAACATGGAAATATCTACACCGCTATCTTTATAAACTTGGAAATATCTACACCGCAATCTCTATAAACATGAAAATATCCGCACCGCCATCTGTATAAACATGGAAATAACTACACCACCATCTCTATAAACATGTAAATACCTACAATGCCATCTGTATACACATGGAAATATCTACACAGCCTTCTGTATAAACATGGAAATATCTACACCGCTATCTTTATAAATATGGAAATACCTACACCGCTATCTCTATAAACATGGCAATATCTGCACCGCAATCTCTATAAACATGGAAATAACTACAACACCATCTCTATAAACATGAAAATATCTACACCGCCGTCTACGGAAACATGGAACTATCTACACTTCCATCTGTATAAACATGGAAATACATACACCACTATCTGTATAAACATGGAAGTATCTACACTGCTATCTGTATAAACATGGAAATATCTAGGCCACGAGCTGCATTAAATGGAATTATCTACACAGCTATCTGTATAAACATGAAAATAACAACACCGCTATCTATATAAACATGGAAATAGCTACACCGCTTTTTCTATAAACATGGAAATATCTACAACACTATCTGTGTAAACATGGAAATATCTACACAGCTATCTGTGTAAACTTGGAAATATCTACACAGCTATCTGTGTAAAGATGGAAATATCCACACCGCAATCTGTGCAAAGAAGGAAACATGTACACCGCTATCTCCGTAAACATGGAAATATCTGCACCACTATCTGTAAAAACACGGATATATCTACAGCGCTATTTGTAAAACGTGGAAATATCTCCACCGCTATCTGTATAAACATGGAAATATCTACACTGGTATCTCTATAAAGATGGAAATATCTACACGGTGAGCTGTATAAACATGGAAATATCTACACCACCATCTCTATAAACATGGAAATATCTACACTGCCATCTGTATACACATGGAAATATCTAGACCGCCATCTGTACAAACATTTAAATATCTACACCACTATCTGTATAAACATGTAAATATGTACACTGCCATCTGTATAAACATGGAAATAACTACACAGCCATCTGTATAAACATGGAAATATCTTCACCACTATCTCTATAAACATGGAAATACCTACACCGCTTTCCACATAAACATGGAAATATCTACACCGCTATCTGTGTAAACATGGAAATATATTCGCCGCTATATGTATAAACATGGAAATATCTACACCGCCATCTCTATGAACATGGAAATATCTACACCGCCATTTGCATACACATGGAAATATCTACACCGATCTCTCTATAAACATAGAAATATCAACACCGATAGCTCTATAAACATGGAAATATCTATACAGCTATCTTTATAAACATGGAAATATCTACACCGCTATCTGTTTCAACATGGAAATACCTACACCACTGTCTCTATAAACATGGAAATACCTACACCGCCTTCTCTATAAACATGGAAACGTCTATACCACCATGTCTATAAACTTGGAAATATCTACACCGCCATCTGCATAACCATGGAAATATCTACTCCGCCGTCTGCATAAACATGGAAAAATCTACACCGCCATCTGTATAAACATGGAAATATCTGTAACGCTATCTGTGTAAACATGGAAATATCTGCACTGGTATATGTGTAAACATGGAAATATCTACATCGCTATCTGTATAAACATGAAAATATCTACACAGTTATCTCTATAAACATGGAAATATCTACACCGCTATCTCTATAAACATGGAAATATTTACAACGCTATCTGTATAAACATGGAAATATCTACACTGCTATCTCTATAGAGATGGAAATATCTTCACCGCCATCTGTATAAACATGCAAATATCTACACAGTCATCTGTATAAACATGGAAATATCTACACCACCTTCTCTATAAACATGGAAATATCACCACTGCCATCTCTATATACATGGAAATATCTACACAGACATCTGTATAAACATGGAAACATCTACACCGCTATCTCTATAAACATGGAAATATCTACACCGCTATCCGTATAAACATGGAAATATCTACACCGCTATCTGTATATACATGGAAATATCTCCACCGCTATCTCTATAAATATGGAAGTATCTACACCGCTATCTGTATAAACATGGAAATATCTACACCGCTATCTGTATAAACATGGAAATACCTACACCGCTATCTGTATAAACATGGAAATATCTACAACGCTATCTGTGTAAACATGGAAATATCTACAACGCCATCTGTGTAAACATGGAAATATCTACACAGCTATCTTTGTAAGCTCGGAAATATCAACACCACTATCTGTGTAAAGATGGAAATACCTGCACCGCAATCTGTGCAAAGATGGTAATATCTACACCGCTATCTCTGTAAACACGGAAATATCAACACCACCATCTGCATAAACATGGAAATATCTACACTGCCATCTGTATAAACATGAAAATATCAACACCGCTATCCGTATAAACATGGAAATATCTACACCGCTATCCGTATAAACATGGAAATATCTACACCGCTATCACTATAAACATGGAAATTCCTACACCGCTATCACTATAAACAAGGAAATATCTACACCGCTATATGTATAAATATGGAAATATCTACACCGCTATCTCTATAAACATGGAAATATCTACACCACTATCTGTATAAACATGGAAATGTCTACACCGCTATCTCAATAAACATGTAAATATCTACACCGCCATCTGTGTAAACATGGAAATATCTACACCACTACCTGTATAAAAATGGAAATATCTACACCGCTATCTTTAAAAACGTGGAAATATCTACACCGCTATCTGTATCAACATGGAAATATCTACACTGCCATCTCTATAAACATGGAAATATCTACACAGCCATCTGTATAAACCTGGAAATATCCACTCCGCTATCTGTATTAGCATGGAAATACCTACACCGCTATCTGTATAAACATGAAAATATCAACACCGCTATCCGTATAAACATGGAAATATCTACACCGCTATCTGTATAAACATGGAAATATCTACACCGCTATCACTATAAACATGGAAATTCCTACACCGCTATCACTATAAACATGGAAATATCTACACCGCTATATGTATAAATATGGAAATATCTACACCGCTATCTCTATAAACATGGAAATATCTACACCACTATCTGTAGAAACATGGAAATGTCTACACCGCTATCTCAATAAACATGGAAATATCTACACCGCCATCTGTGTAAACATGGAAATATCTACACCGCTACCTGTATAAAAATGGAAATATCTACACCGCTATCTTTAAAAACGTGGAAATATCTACACCGCTATCTGTATCAACATGGAAATATCTACACTGCCATCCCAATAAACATGGAAATATCTACACCGCCATCTTTAAAAACATGGAAATATCTACACACTCATCTGTATAAACATGGAAATATCTACGCCATCATCTGTATAAACATGGAAATATCTACACTGCCAGGAACTCAAGAGCAGCCTGGGCAATACAGCAAGGCCTCATCTCTACAAAAAAATTAGAAATATTAGCTGGCCATGGTCGTGTGCAACTGTAGTCCCAGCTTCTTGGGAGGCTGAGGTGGGAGGATCTACGGAGCCCAGGATTTTAAGGCTGCAGTGAGCTTGGATAACGAATGCACTCCCACCTGGATGACAGAACAAGAACCAGTTTCAAAATAGAAAAAGGAAAAAAAAACCTAAAAACTAAAAACTGGATGTAGTTTGCTAGTAACTAAACAGCAAATTAATTGTAACATGCTTACATATCAACGATGTCTTTCTTCTTTGATCATAAACCTGCTCACTAAGAAGCTGCTGAAGTCCATGGTAGTGACAGGTACATGTCTGCATCCTTGTCCTGACCTGCATCTTCTGTGATTGTCCCCATCTGTGTCTCCGACTGGCACTGCCGAACCGTCTTGCTACCTGATCAATGTTGTACTGAACCGGACTGCTAACTGATCAATGTTGTCGAGCTCACTGCACAAAGCTGTTCTTACAAGGTAGATTTCTGCCTGGAATAGCCATACTTACACTGTTTATATTCCTTACTCCTGACCCATCCAACGCAGCACAAGTTCTATTTATTGCCATAGAAATATAGGTCATTTGGAAACACCTCCTTCATTTCTATGGAATGTTCAAACATTTCTGACATTTTGGACTCTGTTCTAGCCTCCTGTTAAATATATCCAGAAAAGAGACAAAGCTTTATGGGTGGGCTATATGCACACATATGCTATAGAATAAGCTATCTAAATGCTTAAAAATACTTTCCATCTGTCACCGCACCTTAATAGGTACACAGAAATTAAGTATGTGTATATCTGCCTGTATTGATACGTATAAATATATATCCCCAAAACAAAAACTCATTCTCTTACTTATACATAGGTAGAATATAGGTGAATATACATATACATTTATAGGTAGAACAAAAAAACCCTCAGCCTCTTTAGGGCCATGTGTTTTCTCTGAGTAATTGTCACAATTAATTAAAATACATGTGTATGCCTTTTTAGATAAATTTCATTAGACCAGTTTCTGTCTGGTTGGAAAATAATAACTGCCTATTTGCTAAGTGCCCCTGCCCCCATACTATGTTCCAGTGAACTAAAGACCTCTGGCAATCATAGATTTACAACTCAGCAAGATTAAACCATTTATTGTTATTTATGACATCCAAGCTGTATCTTCTGTATTATATTCCACATTAGCATCTATCACCTTACATTTGGGAGATCCTGTCCAAAAAATGATTATGCCTCCTAACCAAACATTCAGCAGGGCTGCAGGAACAGGTCCCCTGAACAAACATCCTGCCAAAGTACTTTAAAGCACCGTGAGCTGCCACAGCTGTGCATTTTCAGATGACTCAGCAGATTAGCGTGGAGTCTCTTAGCCTCTGCTTGGTCTGTTCCTTTCAGTGATCTCTCACATGGCCCAGTCCATTCGGTTTGAAAATCCTCATGAAATGAGCAGATTATGATCTGGCTTCAGTAGAGGGCCATGGGGTGGGCATGGAGGGGAGAGGGTTTGCTCTTAACACAGCCTGAGCCTCAGAAAGGTTTCAGATGGAAAAGCATGGCACTGACTCAGCTCATGCTTAACAGGAAATAATGCACAGACCACACCAAAAAAGCCCTTTATGTTGTGTGAAAGTCTATGCCGGAGCAGCTGCTGCCACCTCATGTACTGTGATAGAGTGTGCATGTGTGTGTTTGTGTGTTCATGAGTGTGAGTATGCACACAAATGTGTGCTTGGAGGGGGAGGAGATCACACCTTCCACAGTCGCCACCTCAGCCTTAGCTAGCAGCGTGGAGAATTGCCAAAAGTCAACAGGAAGCTGCACCAAAGCAACTGTGATCACCACATCAGCAGGCGCTTTCTGGTTAGTAAAGCTACTGGGACTGAAAAACACACACGATCTCGTCCTTCTTTTATTTTAATCAGAGCAAACTATTTTTATAATAATTGTGTTATATGAATAAATAATTCATAATGCTGTAACCCATTATCACATTCAATCCTCCCAACAACCCTAGAAGATATGTAGACAAGTATTATTACTTTCCCTATTTTTATAAATGAGGAAATAAACCCCAGGAGGCTAGGCGACTTCCCAACGGTCATAGAAGTTGCAAACAGTAGTATCATGATTCAAATCCAAAGCTTCTCCTTTTGTCTTTATCATTTTAATTTTGAAGGTAATGCATATGCATGTATGATCTTTTAAATCCAGAGATGTATATGGAATAGATAGGAAAAGGGACTCTCCTTCCCCATTATACACCCCCTCCACCCAAGCTATATACACTGTTGACTAGAGTATGTCCTTTCAATCCTATTTTCTATGCCTACATTATATACAGAAAAGCAGGATTACGTTACACACAATATTCCAGTCATTGCTGTTTTTCACCAACAAGCAATCATTCACATCTTTTTCATACTACATATAAATTTATATCCTTTATTTTAGGGGTGTATATTGTGCAGTTGTGTCATAAATTATGTACCTGTTCTCTGTTGAACATATAGATTTTTTCTGAGTTTTTCCTTAGCAAAATGCTGCAGTGAGTACCCTTGTACACAGATGTTTGTACATTTGTTCTAGAAAAATCTACAGTAAAGATTCTTAGATTAAGAGATTCCCATGTTATTAGAAAACTACTCTATTAATTTAGATATATACTTCCAAATTGCCTGACCAAAAAGTTATGTCAATTTAACTTCTATGAACAGTATACAAACATGACAGTTTTCCATCACCTACACCAACTCTGGGTAATTTCATCTTTTTTACAAGTTGATGGATTGTTTTAATTTATATTTCTCTGGTTATTAATAAGGTTGGCCACCTGTTCATGTGTTATTATTGATGATATTTGTATTGAATTGTTTGAATTTTCTTGATTTCAAAAAACGTTTTACATGTCATAGATATTAAATATTTGTTGTAAAACTCTCCTTCCAGTATTGTGTATGTGTTTGGTCAAGTAGAATAAACTCTCGTCCTCTGATTTCAGATTCCTTTCTCTTTCCATTAGAAATCCCTAAATGTAAAACTACATATTGATAGCTAAAAACCAGGATGTTTACTAGAGAAAAAGAATACAAAGGCAATAATTAAATATTATATTTATACAAAATACCTACTAGTACCAACTTAAAAAGAGAAAGTAAAAGTCAAATGCTTCTACGACTTCAGACTAAGAAAAAGAACTTTTGAGGTTGAATGTTCCTGAAATTTTTCTTTTCATACAACTACGGACATGACTTCAAAAGTTGATGTGACTAAAAAATGTAAGATATGAAAGATATTTGAAGACTCAGAGAAGGTGGATTTTCATTTTAACAAGTCACATATATATTCTAGATATCCTCTTATTCGTAACTAAGAGAGTCAAATCAGATGAAAGAATCTAAAAATTTCCCTTTGACTGTGTTAAGTAGAAGTAGTAGAGGCATATTGGCCAAATCTTGAGTGTTTGCAAATTGACTCTTAAGGCTATAGGCTGGCACAGGTCATTGAAGCCCTAGCTTTTTATCTTTAATTTTAAAATCCCCAAACAATTTATACTAATTTTTCTTGTCCATTATTTCCAAATAATCTTGTTTAAAGGTTATTACAGTGCTTGCTCATGTTACTGTTGTCTAACAGAAGGGTATCCGGGGCCTTAAAACTGAGAGGGTTAGGATTAATGATTCCAATACCTATGCTTGGACATCTCCAAAAGGGGGTTCCAACTTCTTGTCCTCAAGTCTGTATAGAAACTAGCAAACTTCCAGAGTTCACAAAAGGCTCAAAGAGAACAGATGTTTTATAGAAAATTCTTAGAGCAAGTTTCACGCATAATGTTGCTGATGCGTGTCTGCCTTTTCAATAAACATCACTATGCTTTATCACAAGATTTAATAAAGCAGCTTAGTTAAAAATGCCATCTGGGTCTCTGGACACATTAAACAAAGCTTAAAATAACCACCCCAGCAACTGGGAGGACCCAGCTGTTCTCATAATCTGTCCCACTCCTTTTACTTCCCCATAAAAAGAGTGAATGAAGACCACAGACTAAAAGCATCCAGAAGGAACTGACACAAACAGGGAGATAGATGGAGCCAAGGGCTCCTGTAAGTTTGCTATTGCTCACATAATAGATTTGCTAATTCCACAACCTGCGGATGGTGATTAAGAACGGGAAGCAGAAAGAGGGAAGAGAGAATCATAGAAGGGCTCATTCAAGTTTTCTAATGTATCACAAACCTGTCCTCCCTAATGTCTGGATCATAGCAGCCCATTCCATTCACCTATTCTCTAGTGAACTCCAATAGAAAATACAAAGCCATCACCACCCAGTTCTTTCTCCCTTCTAGAGATGAGATATTAGCCACCCAATCCCAGATTCTCAGATCCATTCCAGGAAAGAAGCCCTAGGTATTGAAGCACAGCTTTCCCTCCCTCCCTTCTTTCTTCCACCCCAAGATTTGTTCCCCAGATAGTTCTAGTAAATGCAAAACCAAGTATATTCTCATTCTTTAGAGCAACCAGCTTTTCATGGCCAACTGGAATCAAACACAACCTGCACAAACATCTATCTGGAGGACACTCCCAAGGCTCCTACTGAGCCAGCTTTCTGCATACCACTGCATTTCAGCTTCCTAGTTCACAAGACACTGAGACATTCTTGAATTCTGCAAGGTGCACTGTGTGTTAATATCTTGGCTGCTCATCATGTGGCCAATAAAGGGCATGACTAGTCAACAAATAAATTTTCTCTTGGCTAAAACTTGCAACAAAACTGTAAGCTGTTTACCAAGGGGCCCACTACAGGTTATATTCAATATATACAGTCAAATCATAACTATCTGAGATATATTCAGTTGACCATACACCTTTATATTTCCGTAAAAGGTCTTTACATTTCCCAGTGCTATCGATGTTACAAAGTGCTTTCATATGCAGTGCTTCATCTGATTTCCAGGATAATTAAATGATCCTGTCATACCTGATTTTTAGATGAGGAAACAAGTGGTTTCTGGGTATTTCAAGAGGCTAACGCATCTGCCCTCCAACTTGTATGTGAAAACCAAAAACAAAATTCCAAGGCCCTTCAGCCATCTGAATGGACTTTGACTCTTTTGGTCAATATATGGCAGAGCTAGGAAAAGAAGGTGAGTCTTCCAGCTGCTGATACAGGGTTTTTTCTGCCATACTCCATTACCTCCAAGGCTAAAGTCAAAAGAGGGTGTGGTTATCACATGAAAACATCTGGTTTGGATTTCCCAAATGTGTATGTAGTATTTGGGGATTTACCTTAATTTAACCTACAGTTCTTTTGGGTTGTAACAGTCTGACTCCATTTTTGAAAACAAAACAAAATCGATTTTAAATGCTGAATTATAGATCTTTGCTGTCCAGTATGGTAGCTACTAACCACTTATGGTTATTTGCATTTCTATTTTAATTAATTAAAATTCAGTAAAATGCAAAATTCAGTTCTTCAGTTGCTCTAGCCACATTTCAAGTGTTACAGTAGTCACATATGGCTAGTGGCTGGGACAATGCAGATTATAGAACAGTTCCATCATCAAAGAAACTTCTATTGAACAGTGCTATTATATAATGTCATCTCCAGAGAAAGAAGACTTTAGAAAAAGTCAGAAACGGCCGGGTGCAGTGGCTCACACGTGTAATCCCAGCACTTTGGGAGGCCAAGGCAGGCAGATCCCTTGAGGTCAGGAGTTCAAGACCAGCCTGGCCAACATGGTGAAACCACGTCTCTAGTAAAAATACAAAAAATTAGCTAGGCGTGGTGGTGCATGCCTGTAACCACAGCTACTCAGGAGGCTGAGTTGGGAGAATCACTGGAACCCAGGAGACAGAAGTTGTAGTGAGCCAAGATTGTGCCACTGCACTCTAGCCTGGGTGACAGAGCAAGACTCCATCTCAAAAAAAAAAAAAAAGAAAAAGAAAAAGTCAGAAACATCTTGAGGCAGGCATAGTGCTGTCATCTGTCCAATATTGAAGATGATTTAAGAATAAGAAAGAAGAAGAGAACAAAGAAGAGAAAAAGAATTTGCCTTAGGTGTACCTACCCAGAAAAGGACAAGGGCATTCCTGTAGTCATTGTGTTGTATTTTAGCTCTTAAACTTTTTAAGAGATTAGGATAATTTGACACATAGAAGATCTAAACCACTGAAGAGGCTCTGAAGCAGATAAAAGTAGAAAGAAAATAAAAAACTAATTAGTTACAAACTAAGCTTAACCACAATTCGTTTAAACGATACTATTTACTCTTCACATGATTGGTTTTTCTTTTGCTTTATAGTATGACATAGTTTATATCTTTAAAGGGGAATTAAAATATTTCTGGGAATTTTTAAAAGTAAGTTCACACAGCCACATAAAAACTACAGAAACAGATAAAACCTATCTTCTCATTTATTCCCTAATCCATTCAAATTAAATATAAAAATCCAAGCAGCCACAGTGATATTCAAAAAAGCAAAAGTGAGACAAAACAAAATTCATTTGTCACCTGTGGAGGTAGTTAGCTCACCTAATCTTCACTCCAAACACCAGTAATTTTTAAAAGACAGAAATAAACATATGTTCTGCCTTCCCGGAAGGAACTATGTTTCAGGGTAGCCAAATAACCCAGTTGTGAAGAAAATGGTCTGCTTATAGAAAAATGCCAGCTAAAGCATGTAGATAGAATTAGAGAATTAGAAATTCACCATTTTGAAACCCCTAATGAAATAATCAACTCAAGCAAGGATCATTAATAAATGCTAAAACAATCAAGTAACTATTGATACAGAATATAACTGAATATACACATGGTACAAAGTTCACGTCACAGACTACTGGCTTGACCCAAGGGGGAATATAGCAGAGGAGATAGGCAGTGATCACCCTAACCTTGCGATCCTCTCACCATCACTAATGATGGGATGTGAATACACATTATTGCCTATGAAATAGTCTTTAAAAAAAGAAGTTGAACCTGAATCTAACTAAACCTTGCAATGGGCTGAACGTGTATGTCTTCCCCAAATTAATATGTTGACATCCTAACCCCAAAGGTGCTGGTATTAAAAGGTGGGGCCTTTAGGGGGTCATTAGATCATAAGGACAGAGGCTTCATGATTGGAATTAGTGCCCTTATAAAAGAGGCCCCAGAGAGCTAGCTAGTCTCTCCCACTATGTGAGGGCCCAGCAAGAAGGCCAATCTATGAACCAGAAAGTTGGTCCTAACCAGATATCAAAACCACATGCTCCTTGATTTTAAACTTGCTAGCCTCTAGGACTGTGAGAAATAAATTTCTGTTCTTTATAAGTCATCCAGTTTTTGGTATTTTGTTATAGCAGGCCTAAAAGCCTTTAGAACTAACTTCCAGTTAACCAGGAAAAAACAGAGTGAAAAGTTAAATGACACCATAAAAAGCAACCAGAAAATTCCAGAAGGGGAAATATTCTACAGGACAACTGACTAGTTTTTCAACAAGTCAATTTCACTAAATAAATACATAAACAAAGAGTATGGGTATTTTCCAGGTTAAAAAAGTCTTGAGCTAAATAATCAAATGCAATGTGTATCCCTTGATTAGAAGAAACTAATTTGAACAAACCAGCCACAAAAGATATTTCAGGGAGACCAAGCTGGAAGGATCACTTGAGGCCAGGAGTTTGAGACCAGCCTGGGCAACGTAGTAAGACCTCCATCTCTACAAAAACAATAAATTAGCTGGGCATGGTGGTGTGCACCTCTAGTCCTAGCTACTCAGGAAGCTGAGGCAGGAAGATCACTTGAGCCCAGGAGTTTGAGGCTGCAATGAGCTATGATTGTTTCACTGCACTTCAGGCTGTGTGAAAGAGCAAGACATTGTCTCAAAAAATAAAAGGACATTTCATAATAATTGAGGAAATCTGAATGTGGACTGGGTAATAAATGATATAAAAAAGCCATTTTTTATTTTGTTTGAAAAGATGATTTTGTAACTATACAGGAAAATGTTCTTATTTTTTTAGAAATCTGTACTAAAGAATTTAGGGGTAAAATATCATTTTCTTTAATATACTTTCAAACACAAGCAAAAAATAGTCATGACACAAATATAGCAAAATGTTTACAATCTATGTTCTATGCTTGCCTGTGAGTGCCATTAATCTCATCTCTCTGCTTTTCTGAAAGTTTGAAAATTTCAAAGTTTTATAATAAATTTTTTTACATCCCATAATTTATAATAATTTTTTTAAAGTTTGAAGCAAATCAACAACTATAGCTTCAAAAATATCCTGACCCACAATAAACATTGAACAGGGTATATTTCTCCCATTTCCTAAAAAAGTTGGCCCAGGAAGGAGTATGAGAGCTGCCATAGCTCTCCCAAGGCTCATTATTCTCCATCACTCCATGGGAAATCCCAAAATAAATTTTTAAAAAAGTTGTTTAAATGTATAATGTTTTTGATTCTATAATAATTTTATAATACAATAATTGTAAAATGTTTTTGATTTTATAATTTATAAAAATTTCTATACATGTTTATGTTTGAAATGTCTATTTCAAACTTTATGAGATATTAAAATATAAGTAATATAGTTCATCATTTTAGAAATGCCATGCTTTTCTTCTCCAGCAATTACATAATCAAAGAGTAACTGTAGTTTTTCCTAGAACATTGCTTTGTAGGCTGGGCATGGTGGTTCATGACACTTTAGGAGGCCAAGGCAGGCAGATCTCTTGAGATCAGGAGTTTGAGACTAGACTGGGCAACAGAGAAACCCTATGAGTAGTAAAAACACAAAAATCAGCTGTGCATAGTGGCGTGCACCTATAGCCCCAGCTACTCAGGAGGCTGAGGTGGGAAGATCACCTGAATCTGGGGAGGTCAAGGCTACAGTGAGCCAAGACTGTACCATTGCACTCCAGCCTGGGCAACAAAGTGAGATCCTGTGTCAAAAAAAAAAATGAAATTTAATTGAAAAAAAGAAAATTGCTTTGTAAAACTAATTTTTCAATCAAAACCAAGATTTTTCAGATATAGAGAATGCAGCCCACTGGTCAGATTTGTCAGTTCAAAGAGAATAAATTCTAGTTTCCTATTTTTCTAGCCTGCTTATGATTATCCAATAGGATATCAAAAAAGACCAAAGCCTTTGGGATCCATGTTCAGTATTCCTGAGTCTAACTCAGGATGCCAAATCAGGAGACAAGCACATTCTCATCAATTTTCAATCATTCGAGACCAATTTTGCTTATAATTATCCAGTTCTTTTAGACCACCTTTCTCCTGAAGCCAGCCTTATGGCTATTCACTTCACTTTAGCATAAGCCCCCAAGAAGGTGAACAAAATGAGGAAACGATTGGTTAAAGTTGGCATTTGAAATTCTGAAACATGTCCACCATTCCCTTCACCCATGCCCGCCCCTCTTAGAAGTAGTACTTTCAGATTATTTAAGAGTCGATGCTTCTATGTGGATTTTGTCATCTGTCCTTTATAACAGCTAGTAGGTTTAATTTGACTCTATTTTCAGCATATATTGACCTATGCTAATTATCTGTTAAAATAAATTCCACTCTTAGAGTTAATAAAGTGTGTGTGTCATGGAAGACCCATTGAAGTAAGAAGCTGAGGAGCCCTTATGGTAAAGTGGGACAAGAAATAATAAGACATAATAATTTTCCCATGCAAATCAACAACCGTAGCTTCAAAAATATCTTGACCCACAACAAGTATTGGACAGGCCATGTTTCTCTCACTCCCTAAAAAATTGGCTCGGGAAGGAGTATGAGAGCTCCCATAGCTCTCCCAAGGCTCATTATTCTCCATCACTCCACAGGAACAGCCTGTCAGAGAAGAGTGAAAGACCATTTGTCAACCTCTCTTCAACTCCCTGATTCTAGCCAAACTTCATCAATCTCAAGTGAGGAGCCAGAGAGAAATCAAACCCCATATATCCAGCATCATTGTCTACTGGAGTCAAAAATCACAATTCCAATACCCACCCCAACACCATTGGCCCTGTTTCTCCCAATTGCTTTTTATTGTGTTTTTTAAAAAATCCTCTTTCCCCATCCCTGCAACACCGAGAAGGAGGAATTATAGTAGATAAATATGAAGCATGGAGATCCTTTAAAAATGTTTTTAATAATAAATGAGAAAATGAAAAGGAGAGGGTTGGGAAGGAAGGAGGGAATTCAAATGCCAGGGAATTGTGCAGTTTCGCTTTTAAAGATGTTAACACTCATTTATACATCTGCAAGACACTCCCCTTAAAGAAAAGTTCTATGAGTGTGGGTCTGGTTGCATGAATAAGGATAAAATTACTTTTTTAGACGATGTTTCCCACATATCATTCAGAGACCCCTGAAGTTAGGTATCCCTCTTGTAGATGTCCTTGAGATGCTGCTGGACCTGGGAAAGAGGAAACTGGGATACGGGTCTATGCCAAAAGGTGCTTCTAGTTATAGGACAGAGAGGAAAGGGGCAGAGGGAGAAAAACCCGAAGTCTGAGAATCTGGATTGCAGAAGACTACCGAGGTCGTGGGAGAAGGGAGAGAAAACAAGGATGAAAAGCGAAAGGGGAAGAGGCATGAAATGTTGTCAAATGTCAAAAGGCATTTGGAGAGAAGTTGGGAATTGCATTAAGAAAACCACTGCAAATCTCGTTTCAGACCATTTAGAGATATGCCCCCTGGGAACTGCGAGCTCAGGCTGTTTAGCATCAAACAAATGGATCCACTCCATCCCTACCCTAATTAAATAAATCATTCAGTAATTCCACTGGGTTAAAAAACCAAAATATTAAAAACCTTCAGGGCCTACTCTTGCCAAATATGTCAGGGATCGTGTGTGTGTGTGTGTGTGTGTGTGTGTGTGTGTGTGTGTGTGTGTGTTTGTGTGTGTGTGTTCTGAGACACCACTACTGTTAAATAGGCAGAGATAAGACTTAGGGGACTGGCAGATTATTGCAAAAAGGGCACGGGGCAGAGGGACTATGTTGTGAGCCTGGGAAAGAAGTTTGTGTGGGGACTGTGGGCAGTGAACGCGTCGGGAACAATATGGAAAACTGGGAGCTGCCTTGGAATCTACAGGGCCGGGTAAGAGAATGTCCGAAAGAAAAATGAGCAGGTGCGGGATGTGTGCAGAGTCGGAGAAGAGTCCAGGGCGCCCGGAGTGGCTGCAGGAACGACGGACACCCCTCAAGGCTTTTGGGGGCGGTGGGTACTAATAGAACCCAGTGTCCGGGGTGCGCCGGGGAGGCTGCAAGCACGGTGGGAGTGGGGCGCTGGAGGGTGAGGACGCGGGAGAGAGGAAGCAAAGCCTGGGCCGGGCAGGGGCCTCCCAGCTGGGCCTGGAGGCAGCAGGGGGACAAGGGCTAGGAGAGGGCATGGCGGCAGCGCGGCGGGAAGCGAGGGGCATCCGGACACTCACCCTGTTGGCCGCGGCCATCTGCCCCACGATCTCGATGGCCGTCCTGCTAAAGTACCTGCCGTCGCTGCCCACCACCGTGGTGCAGCCCCGACGGTCGCGCAGGTCGATGGACGATAGCACGCTCTGGATGAATTTGGGCAGGTAGTTGCGCTGGCCCTCGAAGAGGCCGGTAGGTCGCCGCAGAACCCCGCCGCCGGCCCGCCGCGAGTCCTCGTAGGGCACGGTGGGCACTGTCAGCACCGGGATGGGGCTCCCCTCCGTGGTGCCTCCTGGCCGGTCCTGCTGTGGCTCCCGGGGCCGGAGGGAATCTACAGCCTGCTGGGGGCCTCCACCAGCCTGGCCGCATGCCGGGACTCCGCCTCGCGCCCGGGCCCCCTCTCCGGCAGGTCGGCACCCTGCGCCCTGCGCCCGCCCGCCTGGGGACCGCCCGCCCCTCCTCTCCACGCGGCCGCTCGCTGAGTCCCTCGGCGGAGATTGCTTCTGCCTTCCTGTAAAGTTTTCTCCCGCCCACCTTCTCCGCTGCCAGACCGCCCGAGGTGTCCTCAGTTTCTCCCAAAGTTGGACTCACTTTCGGGGTGTCCCAAAAGCCTGATTCCAGGGCCTGCTAGCCCGACCCCGGTGACGCCTGCACCCGCGCCTGGCCCCAGCCTTCACGCGCGATCGCCGCCCTCCGGGGCACACCCTCCGCCAGAAAACAGCCGGCGGGCGGCGAGACTTTGGACAGAGTCCGGGTTCCTCTCCGGCGCCAGGCCCGTCTCCCTGTCTCCCTGGGAGTGCGCAGCCTACACGCACCAGTTTCTCTTTAGAGCAAGCATGGGGAGGGATTTGGGAGGGGGTTGAAACCTTTTGCCATCAGCGAACAGCCTCAGCCAAAAATAACCCTGGAAAGGCGAGCTAAGAATGGTTATCTCCTGCCAGCGCTGAAATCGGAGGCTTGGTGCTGCGTGTGGGGTGTGTGTGTGTGTGTATGTGTGTGTGTACCCTCCCACCCCGACCATTTGTTGAAGGGAATCACCACTGTCAGACTTCAATCCAATAGGACCCACTCGAGCCATCCACACTTTCCCCAGCCTCCTCCAAAACAGCACACTTTCCGGTATGGACAATTCTTTTTTTTTTTTTTTTTCACTTGTTTGTTTATTTTGGTGGTTGCAACAGCAGCAACACAGACGGCACATATTTCCCTATTCTTCTCGCCCTTCTCACCCTCCCTACCCAGCTCCTGCCTTAGAAACAGGCTTGGCCTACACTGTATCTGTCCACACTGCCTGAAATCTTCCCTGAATTAATCGTTTTCAATAGGAGGGGGCTAAATCCCTTATTAATGCCCTACCAGGAGTGAATGAATAAAGCCAAGTTAAAGGGGAACTGGGTACCACATACTGTGCTAGGTTCCTTTGCATGTATCCTTTCATTCTGCTGGAGCTAAAGATGTTCTGCCTCCTCTCCATAAAACGCACCCAAACTCCAAAACCAGGAAATTCTCCATAGAAAATAGGAGTGAAGAGAGAAAAGACTAACAGGATAAACCCCAAAGCAGGAAGAAAGTTTTGTCTCCCATTTCGCTCAAGGAATTTTTGGACCCACCAAGGCTACTGTCCTGAAAGATCCTGCTGCTTCTCCTTCCCCAAATATTGTCCACTTCCTGAGAGTAAGGCTGACTTGCCACAGGCTTATAAAGTGTTTGGTCACAGTAAGACAACTGTGAGTAATAACACACATTGTATACTGTTTTGCAATTGATAAAAGGCTTTGCATCTGTTTTATCTTTGGAGGCTGAAGAAAAGAAGAATGGTATTCACGCAGTTCCCATTTTACAGATGAAAACAAGAGGACTTTTTCTGTGAAGTCAGGAAAGTGGTTACAGTGGTACTTTCCGCCTGTCCAAATTATGTATTGCCCCTCCCCTTTCTATTAATAACATTGAAGTGTGATGGGACAACCACTGAAGCTGTCAGTTGAAACCTGCTGGGACTTTTTAGCCATTCTCTTCAACATAAAGAATGGGTGTTTTTGGAGGGGGTGAGAGGAATGGGGAAATGTTGTCAAAGAGTACAATGTTTTAGTTGAGACAGGAAGAATACATTTTGGTGAGATCTACAGCACAGCATGGTGACTGTAGTTTACAATGAAGTATTGTGTATTTCAAAATTCCTAAGACAATAAATTTCAAATGTTCTCACCACAAAAAAGATAGGTTTTGAGGTGATGAATCTATTAATTCTCTGGATTTAATTATTCCACAATGTATACATATATCATAACATCACATTATACCTCTGTAAATACATACAATTTTAATTTGTCAATTAACATTTTTTAAAAGAATAGTGTGGCCAGTTGGGGAGGTAGTTTTTTTTTTTTTTTTCTCTAGTCTCTACTCAGTCTCCAAGATCCCATTCCCCATAAAGTTCCTGTCACCCAGGTGGAGTGCAGTGGCACAATCATGGCTCACTGCACCCTCTCCCTCTTGGGCTCAAGCAATCCTCCCGCCTACAGGTACATGCCACCACGCCCAGCTAATTTTTGTAGTTTTTGTAGACATGGGGTTTCACCATGTTGCCTAGGCTGGTCTCGAACTCCTCAGCTCAATCAATCTGCCCACTTTAGCCTCCCACAGTGCTGGGATTACAGGTGGGAGCCACCAAGCCCAACCCATAAAGTTCCTAACTTTTTATCTCCCTGGGAGTGCACAGCCCACACACACCAGTTTCTCTTTAGAACATACTTAAGAGTCTTGGCTTAGAATCTAACAGACAGAACTTTAACACTTCTACGGATCTGTGCACCTGTCTATGGTGTGGGGTTTTTAAGATCTCTTTCTAATGACACTTTATTTTGCAAAGCAGGACAGTTTCATTCCCAGAAGAGCAGGTATGGTAAATCCTTTGTTCCAGTAACGAAGACAATGATCCAAACCCTAAGCCTCAGAGAAGCCCAGAAACCCTCCAGGCCTCCATTTCTCTGCTCCTAGCACCTGCCTCTCTCTTGACATCAACATCATTCTCCCCTCTCACAGCCCAGCTCCTTCCACAGACCCAGGGATTAGGCACTAGCACCTCAGACTAGATTTTAGAGAATTACCATTCAAGAGGCAATCCTCTTCCCTTGGTTCCAATTTCAAGGTTCTCAAAGACTGGAACAGGGCTAGTTTGAGGCAATGTGCCCCATCGCATAGCCAGAAAGAAACTTATAGTGAAAAGGAAAACAATTCTTCCAAAGTAAGGGGGTGCTGATCCCAGAGGGAGGACAGATGGGCAACCAAACAGTAACCGGGCCACCACATGCTTCACACTCACTGATCAAGGATTTCTAAAACCACTTTTCTTTTCTCTGAATTTACATAGGACTTTGTATCACTCATAAAGGAATGTCTTATAGGCTGATAACACCTTTCTATTCATGCTTATACTTAACATTTAGGCTAGGATAATTTCCTAACCTCAGTGTCCTCACTATAAGATGGGAATTATTATAATCCCTACCTCATAAATTGTTGGGAGGATTAAAATACTTAGTAAAGTGCCTGACTAATAGAAAGGCATTCAATAAATGTTAGCTATTCATGGTGTCATCATCATTATATTTACCATTATTACTAATCTCCTGTATTGCAAGAATTACAGTTTATATTTTTGTAGACCATCACTGTAGCTAAAGGGTCTTTGGGCCATAGGTGATATTCCATAAAGGTTGGTTAAATTGATCTGTGGTTTTTGACTATGGAAACTCAGAACTCCCTCAAAATGTACAAAACAGATTTACCTGCTAAATAAATCTCTTCAAAGCTGACCCCAGGTTTAATTGAATTAATTCCAATGAATTTGTCACAATGATGGAGAAAGGAAACTTAGAGGGCCCCACAGTTGTTTGCTGGTAAAATGAGAAGTTTGGATTAGATCAATGTTTCCCAAAATATTTTCCTCAGAATGTTAGTGCCCCTCGAATCCTGCACAAAGCAAGAGTTTCATGACCAAGTAGCTTTTAAAACTCCTGTACACTCTACTCCCATTCTTCACGATGCACACTTTCATATTAAAAGTTCTGAGAGGTCCTCAACAGAAGACATCACTTAACTTTTTTTTTTTTTTTTTTTTTAAGACAGATTCTCACTCTGTCACCCAGGCTGGAGTACAGTGGCCACCACTCCTGGCCTAAAATTTTTTTAACCTGGTGCTTCCCAATCTAAACTCACATGGACCAGTTTTCTTAATGAAAGAGAATCAGACTAGCTTGTAACCATAGCTGGTGACACTCCCCTGCCCCATTCCTTGTATGTCCTCAGTGGACTAGGTCAGGAATAAATAAATTTTCCTGATTCTCAAGGGCTGGTCACTCCTTTGCACTGAGCTCAAAGCTTCTCTGTAGCATGGGTCACAATGAATGGTAGCCCTGATAGCCTAGAGTAGCCTTTCAGCCTTCTCTGAGCCTCTAAAGACTGAGGATCCTTGGCATGAAATGGAGCAACTGATATACCCTTGCTTCCCCTGGGGACTCTCTTGCTCTCAAAAAGGAATCAGCCATCATCTCCATCTAGAGAATATACTATCTGACTCAGCTTGACCAGCCTGTCCCAAAATGAGAATCTGGGTAAAATAAGCATTGAAACACTTCATTCCTTGTAGATTCACAAAACATATTAGCATATTAAAGACTATGAAGTTCTGCAGGGAAAAAAAAAACCTATTTAACTTTAATCCAACATTGCCAAGTTTTATTTGACCATGGAAGATTTTTCCAAAACACTTACAAACAGATCAAGGACATTAATCTTTCATGAAACACTAGATCCCCAGGGTCCTCTCCAGCTACATCATTCTGTGATTTTCTTTTTTATTTATGATGCATTAAAAGATTAATCTCTATCAGACTTCCATTTAGAAATTCACCAGAATGTGCAAAGGCAGCAGGTAAAATTGCTGAAGGGTATTATAAAAATACCCTCCAGTGATTTTTGAAACTTAAACTGAAATATTTATATAACTATATATTTCAGTTTGTATATTATATATATATATGTATATACACACATATATATGTATGTATATACACACATATATATGTGTGTATATATATGTATACACACATATATATGTGTGTATATATATTGGTGTATGTATATCTATATCTATGTATATATGGCATTATATCCATTTTACAGATGCAGAAACTGAGCTTTAGAGGGGGTGAGCAATTGGTCCAAAGCCACACAGCACACAGGTAGTCATTGATAAAGGTAAAAACAAGAGTTGAAGCCTGAAGTGTAAGGACACAGAGACAAGTACACAAATGTTTACAAGTTACACATATGACACGTGCCTTTAACATGAATTTCTTGAACATTCATTTAGAGGCCTTACAATGAAGACATCAGAGTGGCAGCAAGTTCTGTTGGAATCAGGGGAGCGTGTTCTTCTATAATGCCCTGGCTAACAGGAAAGCACACTGATTTGGCCCATGGTAGTTATACACTCCCATTGAGTCAGGGGCCACTTCTATGCACACAGGAGGTGCTAAAAATATGCTGTTGACTCATTGCCTCTAAGAGCAGAAGAAATGCCAAAAGTATAGGACAAGAGGCAGAAAAGCACACGGAAAAATGTCGTAGGGCAGTCCTCTGAGGAAGTGTTAGATCCCTTTGAAATCTGTCCAAACACTTTCTTGTGCTGGGGAAAGTCAATTCCATATTTCAAGCTACCCCACATGTCATACGAGTATCTTGTACGTGTTTGTGTACTCGTGTCTGTGAACTCACATCTCAGACTTCAACTTCTCGCTCCCCACCCTTATCAATGACTGCCTGCATGGCCTTGGGCAAGTTGTTTCCCTCTTCAAAGCTCAGTTTCTGCATCTATAAAATGGACATAATGCTACCTACCTCATGGGGTTAGTGATCACATTTAAGGAGCTAATATGTGGAAATTGCTTACACAGTACCTATCACATAATAAGGGTTTAATAAGTGTTTGATGTAATTGTTTTGATTATTACTACTATTACTAAAATAATAATTACTACAATAATAATGATTCTTATTCTCTATATTAGTATTATCTTTGAAAATGGGCATGGATTATGTCTATGTAACACTTTTGGCACAATATCTAGCATTATATCACACACAAATTAGAGAATTCATGTTATTAAGGATGAAAAAATATTTTTACTGACCCTTATATTCTTCGTAAGTAACTGCAAAAGAAGCCATTATCCCAACACATGAAATAAAAAAGAAAATTCAGTTCCTCTGGAGTTTGTTTTTGGAGGTAGCCACAGGATACCTAATTTTTTTTTCTTTTCAGAGAGACCGAGGGGCTCACTAGGTTGACCAGGCTGGTCTTGAACTCCTGGTCTCAAGCCATCCTCCCACCTCAGCCTCCCAAAGTGCTGGGATTACATGCATGAGCCACCACATCCAGCCTACCTAAAATATTGAATGCTGTTAATAAATCTCCTGAGGCCAGCATAAGAAGGTGATGGGCAAAACTAATGCAGGTATGTTTTTCTGGCTTTTTCATGTATTGGGCCAAACTTTGAAAAGCACTTACTATTAATGGCTAACTTGCAAAATTTGTGATTTATTAAAAGCAGATTTTAATTGTTTTACCTAAAAATAATAGGCCTCTGATCTGCCAAAGATGAAGATTTAATTTCTAGGTGTTCCCCACAATACCTAGAAACATCAGTGGAATCGAGTATTAAACACTTTAGAACTATTCTCATCAAAGTTCTTTAATATATAATACAGCAAAAGAAAAGTTTCTTTTCTAAAGGCTTCTCTATACTTTTTTTAATAGTTGAATTTCATTTCTGAAGGCTCCTAAAAAGAATAGAATTTAGATCTTTATTAAAGAGGAAATATATTTTCCATGTTTAATTTAAATTACATTCCATCAGTCATTTGCAATCTTAGCCTACACGGAATTTCTTTTTTTGGTAGTTTTTATGTTTGGGCTTTAGGAGGGGATTCCCAGTAATCTCTATATAAATATTTCTAATCTCTATATAAATATTTTAACATTTCAATGTAAATTAGTTTTTTAAAGCTATTTTATCCATAAAAATAATGAATTTGCATGGCTGAGGGTGAAATAATGTGTTACCAGGACCCCTCAGTTTTGGGGGTTGTGAGTAGATCCCATCTTCATGTTCCTCCAGCCCAGCCCAAGCCTGGCTCAGGGCCTCCTCCCCCATTTGCCAGGAACCACCATCCCCAGGGATTCTATGTGCCCTGCCTGACCAGTGTTCTCCATCAGAGTTTACCAATCTTTTGTTCATTCCCTCAGAGCACAGCTAAGCAAGAGTACACTAATTTGAAAATTAACTCAAGCAAATAGAGGAACAATATCCCCAACACATTGCATTTTAACATAGGGTTTCCTGGACACACTGTTTCAACCCAAGAGTTGGGCTAATAGTAGGAGTTCCATCTGCTAAAATACGGCTGTCAGCTTCAGAGGGAAATTCATGAACGTCTTCGTAGTTTGTTTTTACGTTTCACTTGGCACTGTTTCTAAAATTTCCTCTGAAGCCAAAAAATAAGTTATTTCCCAGCACACTGGGCACTTTTCATTTATCATTGGATTGATTTTTGTAACTTGCAGTAGGAGCTGAAATCGACCAGGGGGTTCTTATCCAACAGACAGCAGCAAAACTCTTTGTGTATCTGCGTTCCTTTCAACAAGCGTGACTTCCTCAATGGCATCATTCGTGAGCGTAACACAGAGCTCAGCAATAACGTTTCTTCACTAACCCTACCAGGTATCCAACATAGGATGTTACTTCCTTTCACTGTTTTCCGACTCCTGGCAGATATTAATCATTGGGATTTGGGAACAAGGAAATAGAATTTCTGAGAATGCTTGGGAATTCCCAAATTCATATGATTTTCCTAACACTTCACTTACAAGTTTTTGAAAAATAATAAGTGACTATAATAACAAGCAAATAGTCGTTTTTTTCTGTAACAGGATTATATGAAAAGTTTTAGTAGTCTTCTGTTTTTAAAAGATATGATAACAAATGATGATTTCTTATTATTAGGAGCCAACATATTGTAACAAGATTATAAAATCCAATAGCATTAATAGAGAAAACATTAAAAAGAAATGAATATTATCACAAAATAAATGCTAAAGAAAAGTCCTTTAAAGATTGAAAGGTAACACCACAAATACTTAATGCTTTAATCGTTGTTTACATGACATTGTTAAACAAGGCATCAATCATCCCCTCCAATACCATTTAAATAACATAACATTCTGATCTCCTGGCAAGATGAATAGCACTAGAAAGAAGCAACTGTCAAAATGGCCGATTTAAGGGCATATTTTGTTTCTAAAACTTGGCATTTCTTAGAAAACCTCTCATAGGATTTGTAAAACATATACTATGCCTATGAACACATTAATATTTATTTGCAGAAATGGTTCACTGTTAGCAGTGGACAAGGCCATGAACACACACTTGTAACACAGCAACAGATACAAGAAAGTCTGACTGAGGCTCCTTTACTGCTCCTGTCCTGTTCACCTTAACTTTCATCTCCACATGTCAGTGCTTCCTCATCTTGCTTGACTTGAAGTCAGTGCATTTCTTCAAGCCAGTAAGTTCTCTATACTGACTATTAAGCTGTAATTTTCACAGGAAAATTAGAATGTTCCTTCCCATTTTCCTAATTTCTCAACTGATTTTTCTCAGAATTCAGAATCCATAAATATTGAAATGCCAGGAGAGAATTTCCAAATGGAAATGCTGTTCCCTTCGTCCATTTTCAGAAGAAACCGTAGGATAGTGTTATCCTTCTCTTCTCCAATTTTTTTTTTCCTGCGAAATTATGGTTATCACCTCTTTAAGTGAGTAGCTCATAATTTTGCCTCCCCTGCAAATGGTCCCAAAACGGTGAAGTGGGTCCTCTTTAGCTGTGTCTTTAGTACATAATCCTGCATTTCTGACCATATGCAGGGAGTGTGACCCAGGGAAGGATCCCTGACTCAATGGGATTTCTCTTGCTGTCTCTAGAATTTGAACACCGGAACCCAGACGTACAGAGGCTGGGAGCCATCGTGGTGTGCTATATTGATGACGGCAGCAGTGGGTGGTGTGGGGGCAGTTAATTGACAGCTACCTGTTGCTGACATCCCAGGAACTGCCTGAACCTCCTCTTTCCCAGTCATAAGATATCTAAGATTCTGCAGTATTCTTCATTAAATCCTAGCATGGTTTAAGCTAGCCAGAATTAGGTTCTGTTGCTTTCAATCAACAGAACCTTAGCTAATACGTTGTTATTTCCTGGTCTTTGTTCCTTTAATTTTCCAGGAAAAGAAGGGAAAATGGCTTATTGGTTTTAAAAAGAGACAAGGGACAACATACCATTTATGCAAAATTTAGAAGCACTCAAAGGAAACTCTGGAAAGTTCCTGAGACATACCTAGGTAGGATCAGCATAAAACTTGAACAGTGTATCTAGATCATGGTTGCCATGGTTGCCTTGACACAATGAACATCTGTATCAAGATCATATTTTCTTGGTGGGACAGAGAGAAGCACAAGGCGGGACTCACATTTACAGTAATCCTTGTTTTCCAGGGACCATACAACCCAGTTTGTCCAGAGCTGTTCATCTTAAGTTTGTTATCCCACCATAATTATAAATAGAACCTCCTTTTTCTCTCAAGAATATCCCACTTTGGATGATAATTTCTGTGACTACCCATTAACAATATTTAATAACTATAGAAAACTGCTTCTCTATATTTTTTGTATGTTTGAAACATTTTATAACAAAAATATCTTTAAAGTTATCACCTACACAGAATATAGCTGCCAAATGCTCCTACTCTGCTATTCTAACCATGAATCCCTCTGGGGCCCCTTCCTCCTACGGCGCTTGTGAGGATGAAATGAAATAAGCTCTATGAAGTGCCCAACAGTGACCAACACTGAATAAAATACAGCCACCATAGGTGGCCTTCCCTTATGTTCACCAAACTCCTGATAAGTTATTCGGTGATGTTTTAATCTTAATATTTTATGTAGATTATACATTCATCTGT
The DNA here is from genome assembly GCF_029289425.2 of Pan paniscus. NCBI lineage: Eukaryota > Metazoa > Chordata > Mammalia > Primates > Hominidae > Pan > Pan paniscus. Next base: position 10,194,922 of record NC_073261.2, read on the forward strand.
TTCAAAATGCAAAAGGTACAAAAGCGTATACAGTTAAAAGTTTCCCAACCCACTACCATTTATCTCCCTGGAGGCAACTGTTTCCAGATTTTTGAATATCCTTAAAGAATATCATATGTATGGAAAAGAAAGATTATATATTTATATGCATCTGTGTATGCATTTTCCTATGAGAGGCTCACAAAGTCTCCTTGAAGAGATATCATTATTACAAATACCCCTCAATTTGCAATAGGGTTATATTCCAATAAACTTATGAAAATATTGTAAGCTGAAAATGCATTTAATACACTTAACCTACTAAACATCATAGCTTAGCTCGGCCTACCTTAAACACTCACATTAACCTACAGTTAGGCAAAATCATCTAACAGAAAGCCCATTTTATAATAAAGTGGGCTTTGAATATCTCATGTAATATAATGAATACTGTACTGAAAGTGGAAAACAGAATGGTTGTATGAGTACTCAAAGTACAGCTTCTGCTGAATGTGTATTGCTTTCAAACTATCTTAAAGTTGAAAAATCATAAGTCAAAATATTCTAAGTCAGGGATTGTTTGTACTTCTACTTTACATGATGAAATTGAGCCTTGAAAAGATTAAGTGACTCGCCCAAGGTCACACTGGCAGTTAAATAGTGAAACTTGGATCCAAATTGTTCAGTCACTACATGTATTGTCTTGAAATTTGAAAAAGAGGAAGAGGAATTAAACTACTAAATTGAAGGACTATTTTAGGCATAGAAGAAGCAGATGCCTTCATGTCCAAGTGATTGTGAAAAGCCCACTTGCCCCAAAATATGTCTCCTGGTCATATGAAATTCCACCATTTGAGATTTTTACCTGGGGATTTAGAGTAATCTGCTGTTTTCCTAGAGCTCCCCTAAAATAGAAATGGAAACTTTTGGAAGGCTAAATATATGCTAACATTGGAAAACTCATTTTCTCCCCTTCGTAAGGCAAGGTACTGAAGGAGGGGACCCTACGGGCTGTGCAGGGACATCCTGGAGGCATGGGGAGAAGAAACTGAAAGGCAAGTTTGTATGGAACAAAGAATACCGATCTCAGGATTCTCCCTTGAACCTGCCCTAACTTTGTTCAAATAGACTTAGCCACTGACCTGCTGTCAAAAGACCACAGCCAATCTGACTTGTTTTCAATATAATGATGAATATTGATTTGGTCCCTTCATCCAACATTCTCAGCTGCATCTTTTTTGACCAAGGATATACATTACTAGGTGAGTACAGGCAGTTAATTCTTCCACACGGGACTTCGGAGTTTCTGAGTTAACCAGAATCACCCACCTTAACATCTGCCAGTTTATACCCCAAGTCCTGACCAGTGCCCCCTACCTGCTATGCCTCATGTTTTCAATAGAGCATAAAATCAGAAATGAAAGATGAAACATCATAGCCAATATCACAGAAATACAAAGGATCCTAAGAAACTGCTAGGTATAATTACACACTAACTAATTGGATCATCTAGAAGAAATGGATAAATTCCCAGACACATAAAACCTACCAAGATTGACTCATGAAGAAATTTAAAAATCTGAACAGACTAATAGCAAGCAAGGTGGTTGAATCAGTAAGAGAATGTCTCCTATCAATGAAAAACCCAAAACCAGATGGCTTCCCAGATTAATTCTAACAAATATTTTAAGAAGAACTAATACCAGTCTTTCTCAAATTCTTCCAAAAAGCTGAAGTGGAGGGAATACTTCCAAACTCATCTTACAGGGCCAGCATTACCCTGATTCCAAAGCCAGACAAGAACACTACAAGAAAGGAAAATGACAGGCCAATATCCTTGATCTACATAGATGCAAAAATCCTCAACAAAATCCTAGCAAACCAAATTCAATAGCACATTGAAAGAATCATTCACCATGATCATGTCATGGTTCAACATAAGCAAATCAATACATATAATATACCATATTAGAAAAATAAAGGATAGAAACTATATGGCCATCACAATAGATATAGAAAAAGCTTTTGACAAAATTCGAAACCCTTTCATGGTGAAAAAAAAAAACACCCAACAGATCACGTATTGAGGGACTGTATCCCAACAAAATAAAGGCCATATATGACAAACCCATAGCTAACACCATAATCAATGGTGAAAAGTTGAAACTTTTCCTCTACCATCCGGAACAAGACAAGGATGCCCACAGACACCACTTCTCAGGGTAATTAGGCAAAAGAAAGAAATAAAAGGCATCCTAATAGGAAAGGAAGAAGTGAAACTGTCTCTACTGACGGCATGATCTTGTTATATATAGAAAACCCTACAAACTTCACTAAAAAAAGGTTAGAACTCAACACAAAGAAGGGAACAATAGACACTGGGGGATGGTGGAAGCAAGGGTTGAAAAACTACCTATCGATTACTATGCTCACTGCCTGGGTGGTGGGATCATTAGAAGCCCAAACCTCAGCACCATGCAATATACCTGTTTAAGAAACCTGTACATCTACCCTCCTGACTCTAAAATGAAACCTACGATATTTATAAAACAAAAACAAATACATAAAATTTGAAAACTGTTAGAACTGAACTGATAGGTGAAATCAGTAAAGTTGTAGGATACAAAATCAACATATAGAGCCTTGAACACAGCAACATCCAGCTGTCTGACACGAAAGTCTCAGGGGCAAGAAAACCTCTATATGAACTCAGAAACAATGAGCTAAGTTGTGTTTATGTCTGAAAGGATGTTAAGAACTTCATTCCTGTTACATCAGAGCCAACAGAAAGAACCAACAGGAAACCTGTACCCAACAAACAGAAATGACAAGATGAAGGGAAAGCAGAGGTAAGGGCTTACCTTAGAAAGGGCAAGTGATTAGCTCAATATGCAATACAATGTTTGCTCCTGAGCCAAAAATTTGTACAATAATTTGGATATTACTTGCACAACCAGAAAAATCAGCCACTCATTAGGAAAATGTGTTTCTGTCGAAGTCTTAGGACTCAGCTATCTATAATAACATGAAAAGACAATATTTTCATCCAAAATGAGTATTTTTGTTTGTCTTGGCTTGTTATTCTAACGTCAACAGCCTCTAAATAAACTGTTGAAGTACATGATATAACCACCTCTTTCTCCATCTTTCCCATTGCTCCCATAGGGTTTCAGTTGTGCAATTTCACCATTAGCAAAGCTTTTTGCTGAAATCTGGCTTTTCAAAGGGAGAGTATCCAGAAACAGAAGATGCTGATCTGGGAGCCTCTTCCTAATAGAACTGCTGCTTCAGTTTAACTTGAAAAAGCCCACACCCAGTTCCTAATGACAAACATCTGAACACCGGGTCTTCCCCTGAGCAAGACCATGCTATGCCTCCTGCTCGCTCTGTTCTATAAGCAACCCACAGATTGCTCCCTGTGAAGAGGAGCCTGCCAGGGGAGCAGCATTCCACCAGACCCTGATTTAGCAAGATATTTCCGTATCATTCCCCCAACCAGCTGGAAGTCCTCCACTGCTCTTGTGTAAAAATCTAACTCATCTCGCTGAATTTCCTTATTTAAAAGTCTAATTCATTTCACCAAAAGTGTGACAGAAGGAAACCAAGTACACCATCTCTCTCTTACCAAACCAAAGCTATTGCATGTGCATTCTGGGGGAAAAACATGGTCCAAATATGTTATGGAGGGGGCGCCAGCCCAGTGTCATCCTCTTACTATTGCCATAGGATCTTGGCTGATGGCATCAGAGGAAAAACAAGTTTATCGATTACTTTCAACCATTAAGTTCACTCCTCCATGAAAAATAAGTCACAAGTCCAATGTCTCTTATGAAAATAAGCACTGCAAAATATAAAGGAGTCACAGTTTTAAAATGGGACACACGTTCTCTAAGCGGTGAACCACGTTAGAGGTGCACTGTTTACATTGTATAAAGTCCCCTGGAGCCAGGGTTAGGAAGCGCATCTGTTCTTTGGTGTTCTGGGATGAAGAAGAAAGGAAAATGTGCTGACAGAAGTGAGTGGGAAGGAGCCCATGAGATAAAGGAAGTAAATCCATTTGCTGATTGCAATAATAATGGTAATACACGAAGCTATACATACATACATACATACATACATACATACATACATACATACATGCAAACTTTCACATTTAAAAAAAAAAAGAACTTAAGGCTTCCACTCATGTAATCAGCCCTTATGAACTCTCCTGATTAGCTGCAAGGAAAATCTTCCTTTCTCCTCTTTCTTGCACCATCCTGGGCTCCCTTTTGACTTGTTTTTTTTTTTTTAACTTATAAACGATCAGCTCATATTCTGAAGTTTGTAGTCCCCTCCCGCCCCCTCTTTCTCTATACGGCTCATTTACATTGGCAGCTGTCGTGCTGCTGGGCATCCTCAAACCCACAAGTATCCCTTTAATGTTTGAGCAGACAAACATGATCATGCACTAGACATCACTGTGCCACTCAAAATGCTTTTTTGTTTTTTTTATTGCATCTGAGAGAAATCTCAAGGTTGCAAACCTGGAGTCAGAATTGTCTCCATGTGTCTCAGTGGGAAGTGTATCGTGTGAAGAAACAAGTTGATTCTACTAATCAAAAGGAATTTTTTTTTGATATCAGGTCATCCTCCGAATGAATTTATATTACCGAGTGGAGGGTCACATGAAGAAAATGGTCAAACAGCACCACCTAGAGCAAGAGCTGAGAAGTGCAGCGGAGCCGGGCTGTGTCAGGAAAGAAAAGCAAGCTGGGGCCTGGCTCAGCGCTCTCCCCTCTGCTCCTGTCTGCACGGAAAGATTAGGATGACAGTGGCAGGAAGCCTGTGCACCTAGTATGCATCACTTGAAGGGAACACACAGATTCCAGTAAACAGTTGGAAGGAAATGTTAATACCAGGCTCTGCTAAACAATATGAAATGACTCCTAGATGAGACAAGCGACTATCATCAAAGTTTCCTGATACCTGAAAAGACAGCCCAGGGGATCCTGCACTACATGTGGTGTATGTAAATTAAGCGGGTTTTTTTCCCCTTTGTAATCAAGGCTCATACACAAACAAAATCACACTTTAGAAACGGCCTATTTCAACTTGTAACTAGCTTGCTTTCAGGGGCTCCAGGTCAAAAAGAAATAGAGCACAAAGACGCTTTCTCCTTAGGGATCATACACAAATTCACTCTGTCCGTTTCTTTCCCACATGGAGCAACAAAGCCGTCAGACCTCTCCATCCACCCATCGGGTCCTTCCTGATTAAAGTGAGATAAATCACAGCCCTCTCTCTCCAGATGGCAGGCGACAAGAGGGGGATGCTTGCCTCAAGAAGTCCTCCCCATCCCTCTGCATTCATGCAAGCCCGAGCGGAGAGATGCAAGAAATTACGGATGCATTTTAATTCCCCAGACCCTGCAATTAAAAATGGATATTTTTTGGCCACGCATGTTGGCTCACGCCTGTAATCCCAGCACTTTCAGAGGCCGAGGTCGGCGGATCACCTGGGGTCAGGAGTTCAAGACCAGCCTGGCCAACATGGTGAAACCCTGTCTCTACTAAAAATACAAAAATTAGCTAGGAATGGTGGTGGGCGCCTGTAGTCGCAGCTACTCGGGAGGATGAGGCAGGAGAATCACTTGAACCCGGGAGGCAAAGTTTGCAGTGAGCCAAGATCGCACCACTGCACTTCACTCTGGGTCACAAAGGAAGACTTCATCTCAAAAAATGTTTTTAAAAAATGGAAGTGTTGTTCTTTCATTTGTAAATGTGTTTTGGTAAAAGAGGGGCAGTTTAAGCAACCCTTTCTATTGTCTACATTGTTAAAATTCATCCGACATGGACTCTTGACTCCGTTTTGCCTGGGCAGACCCAATTCAAGCATTTACAACAGCTATAACCTCCTCAAATCAAAAAGAGGAATCAGCATTATTGCTAAGTTCAAATAAGGTCTTGTTTTATTTCATTTTTATTTTTGAATGCAGCCATTCCTCCAGGTGCTGTCATCAGGTAAGATTGTCAGTCCTGATTAGGTAAAGGTATTATTACAAAATGCAATTCTTAAAAATTCAGTGTCTAACTACACTTTTAATAAGCCTTTCCCCCTCCCCTATGTATTCTCCCTTAGACACCCCTTCTCAAATTTAAAATCACAGAAACTAAAATATGATGCCTAAAGAGAGCCTAGCGACTGCCCAGTCCTCTAATTTGATGAGTGGGAGTACTGAAGCCCAGAGGAGGTCAAGTAATTTGTTCCCAATGTCTTAGAGAAGAAGAAAATGACCAGCTGGGAAATCCCACTCATGTCAAGGCAGAGGCACAGGGCCACAGACTGTGGTTGAATTGTGCCACACTCCTACATCCTTCTTTAGGAATCACAGAACATTCCTGTGTTGAGTCGGAGTCACTGACTTCCTTTTCAGGCTGATTGAGTTCTGTCCTTACGGGCTGCGACAAGAAGTTTTGGTATTATGCTACATCAAGACCATTTATCTAGTTCAAGAAATGAGCACAGTCCTTAGAGCCCAGCAACTTTTCCCATGTCCAGTAAATGTAGCTTCTCCATTAGAAGCTGTCAGAATGGAGCATTCTGGCTCATCTTGATTTTGATTTGTGCAAGAATGAATGGTTGTGCTAAGACAGCTTTCCTAGCTGATAGTGAGCAAAACTTTTTTCTCATAATCTATAAAAAAATATTAAATTAGAAGCATAGAGTTTATTTCATGACTTTTATCTTCCTGCAATTTTCTTGTGGGCATAAATGATTTGTTTTTATCCTGCCTGCCCCCCAATCCCTTTTCCAAGAGACTAAAAGAGTATCTAGTGCAAAGTAGAGACTCAAATATTTTTTAATAAACAGTGATCCCAGCCACCCAGTGCATGTTGCCAAATGCCAACCCCATAAATGATCAAACACATCATCTCATTCAGCCAATCAAAATCAAGTGCTACCTATTTTTTTAAGTTTTCATAGCCCTTGGGCATCTGCTTTCTCAGCATTTCCCAAACTTGAGTCATTCTCATCCTGCCTTCCTAATTTTGCTCTGTCAATTACCTCTACTATTATTTATTTCATATATTTTTAAATAGCCCCACTTTTGAAACTTAAATACATGCCTTTTAAAAGGAAGCTTTCTTACTACTATACATCAAAAGCCATTATTACTTGTTCTAAGTACTCATAACAACATGTTCACAACTATTAAAATTTAGTCATGTGCATCTACATACTCTCTAAATTCATGGAGCATCTGCACACACTTTAAGAAACAATTCTGCATTACTCACTCAATTTTCTTGACATCCTTCTGAGGCAGGACAAACCTTGGGCCCAAAGAATTGAGGTAGGAGTCCAAGCAAGTTGCCAGCCACATAAAGGCAAACCTTGGCTCGGAAGTCAGGACTACCAGCCCCTAGGTTATGGTTCATGCTCTTTCCTCTGCTCTCCAGAACCTCCTATTTCCAAGTGTAGTTAGCAGCCCAGATGCAGCAGCATCCTCTAGAGACTTGTTAAAAATGCAGAAGCTCAGGCTCCACCCCAGGCCTATGCAGACTGAATCTGCATTTTAACAAGGTCCAGGTAATTCACGTGCACATTAAGTTTGAAAACGCCTGGTCTAGATCAGCGGTTCTCTAAGTTAGCAGCACATTAGAACCATCTGTAGAGACTTTAAAAATACCAGTGCCTGGGCTTCACCTCCCAGAGAATCTGACTTAAGTGTCTGGGGTTTGCCCTGAGTCTAGGTATTTTTAAAATCTCCTCAGCTTATACAAAGCTGGCAGGGCCGGGCACAGTGGCTCATGCCTATAATCCCAGCACTTCGTGAGGCCAAAGTGGGCAGATTGCTTGAGTCCAGGAGTTTGAGACTAGCCTGGGCTAAAACCCCATCCCTACAAAAAAAAAAAAATACAAAAAGTAGTTGGGCATGGTGGTGGCACATACCTGTAGTCCCGGCTACTCAGGAGGCCGAGTCCTCACTTGAACCCAGGAGGTCACGGTCTGTTCAACAGAGCAAGACCCTGTATCAAAACAAACAAACAAGCAAACAAAAAATGCTAGCAGCTTACCAGCTAGGGAGGCCTGTAGAGCCAAGTTTTCCAAATGGGGCTACATTAGTTGTTCCAGAACTTTAGCTGCATCAAAACCACCTGGATGGCTTGTTCAGCTACAGAGGGTCTGGCCATGCCCCTAGAGTTTCCAGCTGAGGGTCTGGAATGAGGCCCGATGATTTGCATTTCTAACAATCTCCAGGTGATGCTGATGCTGTGGGTCCAGGGACCACATTTTGAGAATCTATGCTAAATGAATCGGAGAAGACCAAAGCTCAAACTTATTCCAAGAACTTTTCAAGGCCCACCTGCAAGTTGTAGTGGAAGTAAGCATCTAAGGGTGCAAAAAAGTTTCACTGTAGACTAAGGCCTTTTACCTGAGCTCTCAAATGTTCACATTTCTCTTATCAACCTAAATAACAAACAGAGAGAGGCTCTCCACAAGAAAAAGATATTCGTTTGGAAACAGAGCCTTGCAATAGGAATAGGCAAGCCAGAGTAAACTATATGCATATTCACGGAGGTAAAGGAAGACAAAAGAAAATGAGGAAGATTATATGATCATTTGGAAATGATTATCCTTGGCTACAAAGATCAATAACAAAGGTGATGCCAGGCCCAGGTTGGACAGGCAGTTGTTGGGCAAATATCCTTCAGAAGCATTGTTGTGTGCAAAGTTGCAATGGGCTTTGTGCAAGATTGTGTTTTTTGCAGTCTTCTGTGATAAGTTTTTGTTATCAGGCATACAAGCCCAAGAATCCTTTTTTGCATGGCCTTCCCTGGCTCTATTTGTCAGGGTTTTGGTTAGGGGAGGGGTATTTTTAACACTCTCAATGTAAAAAATGCCATAAGGTAGGTACCCCAATTGCTTATTTCGTCTTCATAAAATAACTTTTCCACCCGAACAAAGTCTACACATAAATTGTAAAAATACCTTGGCATGCAGTCCCTGGAAAAGTCTGGAGTCATTCTCGGGGTTCCCAAACAGGTGGGCAAGCGTAGCCACCACAGATAAACACAAAGTAGGGGACCCCACTGGGGTTCGGTGGCAGGCAGTGGCCCTGGTTCTGATATTTGGCTGAAAACACAGCTCCTCTTTGTCACCCTCAGGACATTTCAGCTATTTCCTAGATAATAATCTCACTTCACCCTGCACAAAACAGGCACATGATCATGTCACTCTGACCTGGTTTGAGTCCAAGGAGACTTTTGTTTTTAAAATAATTTAGGTTAGTAGTTAAAATATGAACTTTGGGCCAGGAGTGGTGGCCCATGCCTATACTCCCAGCACTTCATGAGGCCAAAGTGGGCAGATTGCTTGAGTCCAGGAGTTTGAGACTAGCCTGGGCTAAAACCCCATCCCTACAAAAAAAAAATACAAAAAGTAGTTTGGCATGGTGGTGGCACATACCTGTAGTCCCGGCTACTCAGGAGGCTGAGTCCTCGCTTGAACCCAGGAGGTCACGGTCTGGTCAACAGAGCAAGACCCTTTATCAAAACAAACAAAGAAACTAACAAAAAATGCTAGCAGCTTACCAGCTAGGGAGGCCTGTAGAGCCAAGTTTTCCAAATGGGGCTACATTAGTTGTTCCAGAACTTTAGCTGCATCAAAACTACCTGGATGGCTTGTTCAGCTACAGAGGGTCTGGCCATGCCCCTAGAATTTACAGCTGAGGGTCTGGAATGAGGCCCGATGATTTGCATTTCTAACAATCTCCAGGTGATGCTGATGCTGTGGGTTCAGGGACCACATTTTGAGAATCTATGCTAAATGAATCGGAGAAGACCAAAGCTCAAACTTATTCCAAGAAATTTTCAAGGCCCACCTGCAAGTTGTAGTGGAAGTAAGCATCTAAGGGTGCAAAAAGGTTTCACTGTAGACTAAGGCCTTTTACCTGAGCTCTCAAATGTTCACATTTCTCTTATCAACCTAAAGAACAAACAGAGAGAGGCTCTCCACAAGAAAAAGATATTCGTTTGGAAACAGAGCCTTGCAATAGAAACAGGCAAGCCAGAGTAAACTATATGCAAATGCACGGAGGTAAAGGAAGACAAAAGAAAAAATGAGGAAGATTATATAATCATTTGGAAATGATTATCCTTGGCTACAAAGATGAATAACAAAGGTGATGCCAGGCCCAGTTTGGACAGGCAGTTGTTGGGCAAATATCCTTCAGAAGCATTGTTGTGTGCAAAGTTGCAATGGGCTTTGTGCAAGATTGTGTTTTTTGCAGTCTTCTGTGATAAGTTTTTGTTATCAGGCATACAAGCCCAAGAATCCTTTTTTGCATGGCCTTACCTGGCTCTATTTGTCAGGGTTTTGGTTAGGGGAAGGGTATTTTTAACACTCTCAATGTAAAAAAGGCCATAAGGTAGGTACCTCAATGACTTGTTTCGTCTTCATAAAATAAATTTTCATAAAATCTCTGTAAACGTGGAAATATCTAGACCGTTTTCTGTATAAACGTGGAAATATTTACACCGCTATCTCTGTAAATGTGTAAACATTTACAAGGCTATCTGTATAAACATGGAACTATTTACACCGCCGACTCTATAGACATGGAAATAACAACAATGCTATCTCCATAAACATGGAAATATTTACACCGCTATCTGTATAAACGTGGACATATGTAAACAGCTATCTACATAAACATGGAAATATCTACACCGCTATCTCTAAAAACATGGAAATATCTACACCGCTATCTGTATAACATGGAAATATCTACACCGCTATCTGTAAAAACATGGAAATATCTACACGACTGTCTCTATAAACATGGAAATATCTACACCTCTATCTGTATAAACATGGAAATATCTACACGACTGTCTCTATAAACATGGAAATATCTACAACGCTATCTCTATAAACATGCAAATATCTACATCACTGCCTCCATAAACATGAAAATATCTACACCGCTATCTCTATAAACATGGAAATATGTACACCGCTGTCTCTAGAAACATGGAAATATCTACACCGCTATATGTACAAACATGGAAATATCTACACCGCTATCTCTATAAACATGGAAGTATCTACACAGCTATCTCTATAAACCTGGGAACATCTACATGGCTGTCTCTATAAACCTGGAAATATCTACACCGCTATAAGTATAAATGTGGAAATATCTAGACAGCTATCTGTATAAACATGGAAATATGTACACCGCTATCTCTATAAACGTGGAAATATCTACAGCACAATTGGTATAAACGTGGAAATATCTATACCGCTATCTAAACTTGGAAATATCTACACCGCTATCTGTACAAACGTGGAAATCTCTACACCGCTATCTCTATAAGCGTGGAAATATGTACACTGCGATCTGCATAAACGTGGAAATATCTACACCGCTATCTTTGTAAACGTGGAAATATCTACACCGCTATCTGTATAAACGTGGAAATATCTACACCGCTATCTCTGTAAACGTGTAAACATTTACACCGCTATCTGTATAAACCTGGAAATATTTACACAGCCATCTCTATAAACATGGAAATGCCTACAACGCTATCTCTATAAAGATGGAAATATCTACACCGCAATCTCTATAAACATGGAAATATCCACACCGCTATCTCTATAAACATGGAAATACACCGCTATCTGTATAAACATGGAAATACTTACAAAGCTATCCCTATAAACATGGAAATATCTACACCGCTATCTCTATAAACTTGGAAATATCCACACCGATATCTGTAAAACATGGAAATATCTACACCGCTCTCTGTATAAATATGGAAATATATAAACGGCTGTTTAAACATGGAAATATCTACACCACTGACTGTATAAACATGGAAATATCTACACCACTTTCTGTATAAACGTGGAAATATCTACACTGCTATCTGTATAAACGTGGAAATATCTACACCGCTATCTCTTTTAACGTGGAAATATCTACACCACTTTCTGTATAAACGTGGAAATACCTACACCGCTATCTCTGTAAATGTGGAAACATTTGAACTGTTATATGTATAAACATGGAAATATTTACACCGCTATTTCCATAAACATGGAAATATTTACAACGCTATCTGTATAAACATGGAAATATGTACCCTGCTATCTCTATAAACATAGAAATATCTACACTGCCATCTGTATAAAGATGGAAATATCCACACCGCTATCTTTATAAACATGGAAATACCAACACCGCTATCTGTATAAACATGGAAATATCTACGCCGTCATCTGTAAAAAAATGGAAATATCTACACAGTCATCTGTATAAACAAGGAAATAACTACACCTCCAACATTATAAACATGGAAATATCGACATTGACATCTGTATACACATGGAAATATCTACACAGCCATCAGAATAAACATGGAAATATCTACCCCGCTATCTCTGTAAACGTGGAAATATCTACACCGCTTTCTGTATAAACATGGAAATATCTACACGGCTATCTGTACAAACGTGGAAATATATACACCGCTATCTGTATAAACATGAAAATATCAACACCAAGATCTGTATAAACATGGAAATATCTACACCGCTATATGTATAAACATGGAAATATCTAAACTGCTATCTGTATAAACATGGAAATATCTACAAAGCGATCTGTATAAATATGGAAATATCTACAACGCTATCTCTATAAACATGGAAATGTCTACACCGCTATCTGTATAAACATGTAAATATCAACACGGCTATCTCTATAAACATGGAAATATCTACACCACAATCTGTATAAAAATGGAAATAACTACACAGTCATCTGTATAAACATGGAAATATGTACACCGCCATCTGTATAAACATGGAAATATCTACACCGCCATCTGTATAAACATGGAAATATCTACACCGCCATCATCTGTATAAACATGGAAATATCAACACAGCTATCTGTATAAACATGGAAATATCTACACCGCTATCTGTCTAAACATGGAAATATCTACACCGCTATCTGTATAAACATGGAAACATCTACACCGCTAACTGTATAAACATGGAAATTCCTACAACGCTATCTTTATAAACATGGAAATATCTACAAAACTAACTCTGTAAACATGGAAATATCTACACAGCTATCTGTGTAAACATAGAAATATTTAAAACCGCTATGTGTGTAAAGATGGAAATATCTACACTGCAATCTGGGCAAATATGGAAATATATACAACGCTTTCTCTGTAAACATGGAAATATGTACACCGCTATCTGTATAAACATGGAAATATCTACAACGCTATCTGTATAAACATGGAAATATCTACACCACGATCTGTAAAAACATGGAAATATCTACACCGCTATCACTATAAACATGGAAATATCTACACTGCTATCTGTATATACGTGGAAATATCTACAACGCTATCTGTATAAATACGGAAATATCTACACCGCTATCTCTATAAACATGAAAATGTCTACACCGCTATCTGTATAAATATGGAAATATCTACATAGCTGTCTCTATAAACATGGATATACCTACAACGCCATCTGTATAAACATGGAAATACCTATACAGTCATCTGCATAAACATGGAAATATCAACACCACTATCTCTATAAACATGGAAATATCCACACTGCCATCTGTATAAACATGGAAATACCTATACAGTCATCGGCATAAACATGGAAATATCAACACCACTATCTCTATAAACATGGAAATATCCACACTGCCATCTGTATAAACATGGAAATATCTACACAGCCATCTCTATAAACATGGAAATATCTACACCGATATCTGTATAAACATGGAAATAGCCGCACCACTATCTGTATAAACATGGAAATATCTGCACCGCCATCTGTATAAACATGGAAATATCTACACTGCTATCTGTATAAATATGGAAATATCTACTACACCATCTCTATAAACATGGAAATATCCACACCGCTATCTGTATAAACATGGAAATATCTACACCGCTATCTCTATAAACATGGAAATATCTACACCGCCATCTGTATAAACATGGAAATACCTACACAGTCATTTGTATAAACATGGAAATAACTACACCACCATCTGTATAAACATGGAAGTATCTACACTGCCATCTGTATATACATGGAAATATCTACACAGCCATCTTTATAAACATGGAAATACCTACACCGCTATCTCTATACACATGGAAATACCTACACAGCCATCTGTATACACAAGGAAATATCTCCACCGCTTTCTGTATAAACATGGAAATATCTACACCGCTATCTGTATAAACATGGAAATACAAACACGGCTATCTGTATGAACGTGGAAATATATACACCGGAATTTCTATAAACATGGAAATATCTACACTGCTATCTCTGTAAACATAGAAATATCTACACCGCCATCTCTATAAACACGGAAATATCTACACTGCCATCTGCATCAACTTGAAAATATCTACATGGCCATCTGTATAAACATGGAAATATCTACACTGCCATCTCTATAAACATGGAAATATCTACACCGCTATCTTTATAAACATGGAAATATCTACAACATTATGTGTGTAAACATGGAAATATCAACACAGCTATCTGTGTAAACATGGAAATATGTACACCGCTCTCTGTGAAGAGATGGAAATATCTACACTGCAATCTGAGCAAATATGTTAATATCTACACAGCTATCTCTGTAAACATGGAAATATCTACACCGCTATCTGTATAAACCTGGAAATCTGTACACCGCTATCTGTATAAACATGGAAATACCTACACTGCTAACTGTATAAACATGGAAATATCTACATCGCCATCGGTATAAACATGGAAATATCAACACAGCTATCTCTATAAACATGGAAATATCTACACCGTTATCTCTATAAACATGGAAATGTTTACATCGCTATCTGTATAAACATGGAAATATCTACATGGCTATCTCTATAAACATGGAAATATCTATACCGCCATCTGTATAAACATGGAAATAACTTCACAGTCATCTGTATAAACATGGAAATATCTACACCACTATCTCCATAAACATGGAAATATTTACACTGCCATCTGAAAAAACATGGTAATGTCTGCACAGCCATCTCCATAAACATGGAAATATTTACACCGCTATCTGTATAAACTTAGAAATAGCCACATCGCTATCTGTATAAACATGGAAATATCTACACCGCCATCTGAATAAACATGGAAATATCTACACCGCTATCTGTACAATTATGGAAATATCTACACCGCTATCTCTATGAACATAGAAATATCTACACCGCTATCTGTATAAACATGGAAATATCTACACCGCTATCTCTATACACATGGAAATATCTACACCGCTCTCTCTATAATCATGGAAATATCTCCAGCCCCATCTCTATAAACATGGAAATAACTACACTGCCATCTCTATAAACATGAAAATACCTACACCGCCATGTCCATACACATAGAACTATCTACACCACCATCTGTGTATAAAACGAATTATCTACACCACTATCTGTATATACATGGAAATATTTACACTGCCATCTGTATAAAGATGGAAATATCTACACCGTGAGCAGTATAAACATGGAAATAACTTCAACGCTATCTGTAGAAACATGGAAATAACAACACTGCCATCTGTATAAAGATGGAAATATCTACACCGCTATCTGTATAAACATGGAAATATCTACACCACTATCTCTATAAACGTTGAAATACCTACACCGCCATCTCTGTAAAGATGGAAATATATTCACCGCTTTCTCTTTAAACATGGAAATATCCACACCGCCATCTCTATAAACATGGAAATATCTACACCGCCACCTGCATAAACATAGAAGTATCTACACCGCCATCTGTAGAAAGATGGAAATGTCAACACCGCGATCTGTATAATCATGGAAATATCTACAGAGCTATGTGTGTAAACATGGAAATATCTACACCGCTATCTGTTTAAAGATGGAAATATCTACAACGCAATCTGTGCAAAGATGGAAATATCTACATCGCTATCTCTATAAACATGGAAATATCTGCACCGCTATCTGTATAAACATGAAAATATCTACACCGCTATCTCTATAAACATGGAATTATCTACACAGCCATCTGTATAAACATCGAAATATCTACAAAGTCATCTGTAAAAACTTGGAAATATCTACACCGTCATCTGTATAAACATGGAAATATCAACACCTCCATCTGAATATACATGGAAATATCTACACTGCCATATGTATACACATGGAAATATCTACACCGCTATCTGTATAACATGGAAATATCTACATCGCTGTCTGTATAAACATGGAAATATCTCCAACGCTATCTGTATAAACATGGAAATATATACACCGCTATCTGTATACATATGAAAATTGCTACACCGCTATCTCTATAAACTTGGAAATGTCTACACCGCTATCTCTATAAACATGGAAATACCTACACCGTTATCTGTATAAACCCGCAATTATCTACACCGCTATCTATATAAACATGGAAATATCTACACTGCTATCTGTGCAAACATGGAAATATATACACCGCCATTTGTATAAATTTGCAAATATCTACACCGCTGTCTGTATAAACATGGAAATATCTACACCGCTGTCTGTATAAAAATGGAAATATCTACATCGCTATCTACATAAACATGGAAATATCTCCACCCCTATCTCTATAAACATGGAAATATCTACACTGCTACATTTATAAACATGGAAATATCTACACCGCTGTCTGTATAAACATGGAACTATCTTCAACAGTATCTATGTAAACATGGAAATATCTACAGAGCCATCACTATAAGTACGGAAACATCTGCACTGCTATCTCTATACACATGGAAATACCTACTCCTCTACCTGTATAAACATGGAAATATCTACACCGCTATATCTATAAATATGGAAATATCTACATCGCCATCTCCATAAACATGGAAATATCTACACCAACATCTGTGTAAAAATGGAAATATCTACACCGTTATCTGTATAAACATGGAAAGATCTACACCGCTATCTGTATAAAGATGGAAATATCTACAACGCTATCTGTGCAAACATGGAAATATCTACAGAGCTATCTGTGTAAACATGGAAATATCTACACCGCTATATCTATAAACATGAAAATATCTACACCGCCATCTCCATAAACATGGAACTATCTACTACACCATCTGTGTAAAATGTAAATATATACACCGCTATCTGTAAAAACATGAAAATATCTACACCACTATCTGTATAAAGATGGAAATATCTGCAACCCTATTTGTGTAAACATGGAAATATCTACAGAGATACCAGTGTAAACATGGAAATATCTGCACCGCTATCTGTATAAACATGGAAATATCTACACCGCTATCTGTATAAACATGGAAATATCTACACGGCCATCTCCAAAAACATGGAAATATCTACACAGCTATCTCTATAATCATGGAAATATCGACAACACTATCTGTACAATCATGGAAATCTATACACGGATATCTCTATACACATGGAAATATCTACACTGCCATCTGTATACACATGGAAATATCTACAGAATCATCTGTATAAACATGGAAATATCTACACCGCTATCTTTATAAACATGGAAATATCTACACCGCTATCTGTACAAACATGGAAATATCTCTAATGCCATCTGTATAAAGATGGAAATATCTACACTGCGAGCTGTATAAACATGGAAATACGTACACCGCTATCTGTTGATACATGGAAGTAACAACACCGCTATCTGTATAAACATGGAAATATCTACACCGATGTCTCTATAAACAAGGAAATACTTACACCGCCATCTCTGTAAACATGGAAATAACTACACCGTGATCTCTATACACTTAGAAATATCTACACCGCCATCTCTATAAACATGGAAATATCTACACCGATTTCTGCATAAACATGGAAATATCTACCCCGCCATCTGTATTAACGTGGAAATATATACACCGCCATCTGTATAAACAGAAAAGTACCTACACCGCAATCTGTATAAACATGGAAATCTCTTCACCGCCATCTGTATAAACATGGAAATATCTCCAACGCTATCTGTATAAACATGGAAGTATCTCCACAGCTATCTCAATAAACATGGAAATATCTACACTGCTATCTGCATAAACGTTGAAATATCTAGACCGCTACATGTATAAACATGGAAATATCTACACCGCTGTCTGTATAAACATGGAAATATCTACACCGCTATCTGTATAAACATGGAAATATCTCCACCGCTATCTGTATAAACATGGAAATATCTACACTTCTATCGCTATAAACATGGGTATAACTACACCGCCATCTGTATAAACATGGAAATATCTACACAGTCATCTGTATAAACATGGAAATATCTCCACCAGCATCTCTATAAACATGGAAATACCTACACTGCCATCTGTATATACATGCAAATATCTACAAAGCCATCTGTATAAACATGGAAGTATCTACACCTCTATCTCTATACACATGGAAATAACTTCACCGCTATCTCTATAAAAATGGAAATATCTACACCGCCATCTCTATAAACATGGAAATATCTACACCGACATCTCTATACACATGAAAATATCTACACCGCCATCTCCATAAACATGGAGAAACCTTCACCACCATCTGTGTAAAAGTGGAAATATCTACACCGTTATCTGTATGAACATGGAAATATCTACACTGCTATCTGTGTAAAGATGGAAATACCTACAACGGGAGCTGTATGAACATGAAAATATCTACACCGCTATCTGTATAAACATGGAAATAACAACAAAGCCATCTGTATAAACATGGAAATATCTACACCGCTATCTGTATAAACGTGGAAATATCTACACCACTATCTCTACAAACCTGGAAATACCGACACTGCCATCTCTATAAACAGGGAATTATCTACAACGCTATCTCTATAACCATAAAACTATCTACATCGCCATCTCTATAAACATGAAAATATCTACACCGCCATCTGCATAAACATTGAAATATCTACACCGCTATCTGTATAAACATGGAAATTGCCACACCGCTATCTGTATTAACATGGGAATACCTAAACCACCATCTGTAAAATCATGGAAATATCAACACAGTCATGTGTATAATCATGGAAATATCTACACCTCCATCTGTATAAACATGGAAATATCTACACTGTCATCTGTATACACATGGAAATATCTACACCGCAATCTGTAGAAACATGAAAATATCTACATCACTATCTGTATAAACATGGAAATATCTCCAGTGATATCTGAATAAACATGGAAAAATATACACCGCTATCTGTATAAATATGGAAATATATACACCGCTATCTCTATAAACATGGAAAAGTCTATGCCGCTATCTCTATAAACACGGAAGTACCTACACCGCTATCTGTATAAACATGGAAATATCTACACCGCTATCTTAATAAACATGGAAATATCTACACTGCCATCTGTATACACAAGGAAATATCTCCACCGCTCTCTGTATAAACTTGGAAATATCTAAACCGCTATTTGTATAAACATGGAAATATCTAAACCTCCATGTGTAAAAAGATGGAAATATCTACACCACTGTCTGTATAAACATGGAAATATCTACACCGCCATCTGTATAAACATAGAAATATCTAAACCGCTATCTGTATAAACATGGATATATCTACACCGCTATCTGTATAAACATGGATATATCTACACTGCTATCTGTATAAACATGGAAAATCTTCACCGCCATCTGTACAAACATGGAAATATCTACAGCGCTGTCTCTATAAACAAGGAAATATCTTCATCGCTCTCTGTATAAACATGGAAATATCTCCACCGCTATCTCTATTAACATGGAAATACCTACACTTCTATCTTTATAAACATGGAAATATCTATACCGCTGTCTGTATAAACATGGAAATATCTACAACAATATCTTTGTAAACGTGAAAATATCTACACAGCTATCTGTGTAAACATGATAATATGTACACCGCTATCTGTGAAAAGATCGAAATGTCTACACCGCAATCTGTGCAAATATGGAAATATCTACACCGCTTTATCTGTAAACATGCAAAAATCTAGACCGCTATCTATATAAACATTGAAATATGTACACCGCTATGTGTATAAACATGGAAATATCTACACTGCTATCTGTATAAACATTGAAATATCTACACCGCTATCTGCATAAACATGGAAATATCTGCACCGCTATCTGTATAAACATGGAAACATCTACACGGCTATCTGTGCAAACATTTAAATATCTACACCGCCATTTGTATAAACATGGAAATATCTACACCGCTGTCTGTATAAACATGGAAATACCTACACCGCTGTCTGTATAAAAATGGAAATATCTACACAGCTATCTACAAAAACATGGAAATATCTCCACCGCTATCTCTATAAAGATGGAAATATCTACACCGCTATCTGTATAAACATGGAAATATCTCCACCGCTATCTCTATAAACATGGAAATATCTACACTGCTATCGCTATAAACATGGGTATAACTACACCGCCATCTGTATAAACATGGAAATATCTACACAGTCATCTGTATAAACATGGAAATATCTCCACCAGCATCTCTATAAACATGGAAATACCTACACTGCCATCTGTATATACATGCAAATATCTACAAAGCCATCTGTATAAACATGGAAATATCTACACCTCTATCTCTATACACATGGAAATAACTTCACCGCTATCTCTATAAAAATGGAAATATCTACACCGCCATCTCTATAAACATGGAAATATCTACACCGACATCTCTATACACATGAAAATATCTTCACCGCCATCTCCATAAACATGGAGAAACCTACACCACCATCTGTGTAAAAATGGAAATATCTACACCGCTATCTGTATGAACATGGAAATATCTACACTGTTATCTGTGTAAAGATGGAAATATCTACAACGGGAGCTGTATGAACATGGAAATATCTACACCGCTATATGTATAAACATGGAAATAACAACAACGCCATCTGTATAAACATGGAAATATCTACACCGCTGTCTGTATAAACGTGGAAATATCTACACCGCTGTCTGTATAACAATGGAAATATCAACACAGCTATCTACAAAAACATGGAAATATCTCCACCGCTATCTCTATAAAGATGGAAATATCGACACCGCTATCTGTATAAACATGGAAATATCTCCACTGCTATCTATATAAACATGGAAATATCTACACCGCCATCTGCATACACGTGGAAATATATCCACCGCCATCTGTATAAACATGGAAATATCTCCACCGCTATCTATATAAACATGGAAATATCTACACCGCTATCTGTATAAACATGGAAATATCTACACGGATGTCTGTATAAACATGGAAATATCTACACCGCTGTCTGTATAAAAATGGAAGTATCTACATCGCTATCTGTATAAACATGGAAATATCTCCACCGGTATCTCTATAAACATGGAAATATCTACACCGCTATCTTTATAAACATGGAAATATCTACACTGTTTTCTCTATAAACATGGAAATATCTAGAACACTATCTGTGTAAACATGGAAATATCTACACAGCTATATGTGTAAAAATGAAAATATATACACCGCTCTATGTGAAAATATGGAAATACCTACACCGCAATCTTTGCAAATATGGAAATATCCACACCGCTATCTCTTTAAACATGGAAATATCTACACTGCTATCTGTATAAACATGGAAATATCTACACCACTATCTCCATAAACTTGGAAATACCTACACTTCCATCTCTATAAAAATGGAATTATCTACAACACAATCTCTATAAACATAGAAATATCTACACCGCCATATCTATAAACATGAAAATATCTACACCACCATCTGCATAAACATGGAAATATCTACACCGCTATCAGTATAAACATGGAAATAGCCACACCGGTATCTGTATAAACATGGAGATATCTGCACCGTCATCTGTAAAAACGTGGAAATATCTACACAGTAATCTGTATAAACATGGAAATATCTACACCTCCATCTTTATAAACATGGAAATATCTACACCGCTATCTGTGTAAACATGGAATTATCTACAATGCTATCTCTAAAAAGATGGAAATAACTACACCGCGAGCTGTATTAACATGGAAATATCTACACCGCTATCTGCATAAACATGGAAATACCAACAACACCATCTGTATAAACATGGAATTACCTCCACTGCTATCTGTATAAATATGGAAATATCTACACCGCTATCTGTATGAAAATGGAAATTTCTACACCGCTATCTCTATAAACAAGGAAATGTCTACACCGCTATCTCTACAAACACGGAAATATCTACACCACTATCTGTACAAACATGGAAATATCTACACCGATATCTCTATAAACATGGAAATATCTACACCGCTATCTGTATAAACTTGGAAATATCTACCCCGCTATCTTTATAAAGATGGAAATATCTACATCACCATCTGTATACACATGGAAATATCTCCACCGCTAACTGTATAAACATGGAAATATCTCCACCGCTATCTGTGTAAACATGGAAATACCTCCACCGCTATCTGTATAAACATGGAAATATCTACACCGCTGTCTGTATAAACATGGAAATATCTACATCGCTGTCTGTATAAAAATGGAAATATCTACATCGCTATCTACATAAACATGGAAATATCTCCACCGCTATCTCTATAAAGATGGAAATATCTACACCGCTATCTTTATAAACACCAAAATATCTACACTGCTGTCCGTATAAACATGGAAATATCTACAACACTATATGTGTAAACATGGCAATATCTACACAGTTATCTGTGTAAACATGGAAATATGTACACCGCTCTAAGTGAAAAGATGGAAATATCTACACCGCAATCTGTGCAAATATGGAAATATCTACACCGCTATCTCTGTAAACATGGAAATATCTACACCGCTATCTGTATAAACATGGAAATATCTACACCGCTATCTGCATAAACATGGAAATATCTACTCTGCTATCTGTATAAACATGGAAATATCTACACCACGAGCTATATAAACATGGAAATATCTTCACTGCTATCTGTATAAACATGGAAATATCAACACCGCCATCTGCATAAACGTGGAAATATCTATATCACCGTCTGTATAATCATGGAAATATCTACACCACTATCTCCATAAACCTGGAAATACCTACAATGCCATCTCTATAAACATGGAATTAGCTACACCGCTATCTGTATAAACATAGAAATATCTACACAGCCATCTCTATAAACATGTAAATATCTACACCGCCATCTGCATAAACATGGAAATATCTACACCGCTATCTGTATAAACATGGAAATATCTACACCGCCAGGTGTATACACATGGAAATATCTCCAGTGCTATCTGTATAAACATGGAAATATCCCCACCACTATTTGTATAAACATGGAAAATACAAACCGCTATCTGTATAAACATGGAAATATCTACACCGCTATCTGTATAAAGATGGAAATATCTAAACCGCTATCTGTATGAACATGGAATTATCTACACTGCTATCTGTAAAAAGAGGGTAATATCTACACCGCTAGCTGTATAAAAATGGAAATATCTACACCGCTATCTGTATAAACATGGAAATATCAACAACGCCGTCTGTAGAAACATGGAAATATCTACACCGCTATCTGTATAAACATGGAAATATCTACACCACTATCTCTATACACCTGTAAATACACACACTGCCATCTCTATATACATGGAATTATCTACATCACTATCTCTATAAATATAGAAATACCTACACCGCCATCTCTATAAACATGGAAATATCTACACCGCCATCTGCATAAACATGGAAATATCTACATCGCTATCTGTATAAAGATGGAAATACCTACACCGCTATGTGTTTAAACATGGAAATATCTACACCGCTGTCTGTAAAAACATGGAAATATCTACACAGTCATCTGTATACACATGGAAATGTCTACACCGCTATCTGAATAAACAGAGAAATACCTTCACCGCTATCTGAACAAACATGGAAATATGTACACAGCTATCTGTATAAACATGGAAATATCTACACCGCTATCTATATAAATATGGAAATAACTACACCGCTATCTCTATAAACATGGAAATGTAAACACCGCTATCTCTGTAATCACGGAAATACCTACACCGCTACCTGTACAAACATGGAAAGTTCTACACCGCTATCTGTGTAAACATGGAAATATCTACAACGATATCTTTATAAACATGGAAATATCTACACCACCATCTGTATACACATGGAGATATCTACACCGTTTTCTGTATAAACATGGAAATATCTCCACCGATAACTGTATAAACATGGAAATATATAAACCGCTATCTGTATAAACATGGAAATATCTACACCGCTATCTGTATAAAGATGGAAATATCTACACCGCTATCTGTATAAACATGGAAATAACTTCACTGCCATGTGTATACACATGGAAATATCTCCACCGCTATCTGTATAAACCTGGAAGTAGCTCCACCGCTATCTCTATAAACATGGAAATAACTCCACCGCTGTCTGTATAAACATGGAAATATCTACACAGTTGTCTGTATAAACATGGAAATATCTACACCGATATCTTTATAAACATGGAAATATCTACACCGCCATCTGTATACACATGGAGATATCTACACCGCTTTCTGTATAAACATGGAAATATCTCCACCGATAACTGTATATACATGGAAACATATAAACTGCTATCTCTATAAACATGGAAATATCTACACCGCTATCTGGATAAATATGGAAATATCTACACCGCTATCTGTATAAACATGGAAATAACTTCACCGCCATGTGTATACACATGGAAATATCTCCACCGCTATCTGTATAAACCTGGTCGTATCTCCACCGCTATCTCTATAAACATGGAAATATCTACACCGCTGTCTGTATAAACATGGAAATATCTACACCGCAGTCTGTATAAAAGTGGAAATACCTACATCGCTATCTGCATAAACATGGAAATATCTCCACCGGTACCTCTATAAACATGGAAATATGTAGACCGCTATCTTTATAAACATGGAAATATCAACAACCGCTGTCTGTATAAACATGGAAATATCTACAACACTATCTGTGTAAACATGGAAATATCTAAACAGCTATCTGTGTAAACATGGAAATATGTACACCGCTCTATGTGAAAAGATGGAAATATCTACACCACAGTCTGTGCAAATATTGAAATATGGACACCGTTATCTCGGTAAACATGGAAATATCTACACTGCTACCTGTATAAACATGGAAATATCTAAAAGGCTGTCTTTATTAACATGGAAATATCTACACCCCCATCTGTATACACATGGAAATATCTCCACCGCTGTCTGTATATACATGGAAATATCTTCACCGATATCTGTATAAACATGGAAATATCTACACCGCTGAGTATATAAACATGGAAATATATACATCGTTGTCTGTATAAATATGGAAATGTCTACATCGCTATCTGTATAAACATGGAAATATCTCCACAGCTATCTCTATTAACATGGAAATATCTACACCGCTATCTTATAAACATGGAAATATCTACACTGCTGTCTGTATAAACATGGAAATATCTACAAAAATATCTGTGTTAACATGGAAATATCTACACACCCATCTGTATAAACATGGAAATGTCTAAACCGCTATCTGTATAAACATGGAAATATCTACACCGCCATCTCCATACACATGGAACTATCTACACCGCCATCTCTATAAACATGGAAATATCTACACCGCTATCTGTATATACATGTAAATATCTACAGTGCCATCTGTATAAAGATGGAAATACCTACACCGCGAGCTGTATAAACAGGGAAATATCTACACCGCAATCTGTATAAACATGGAAATACCAACACCACTTTCTGTATAAACATGGAAATATCTAAACCGCTATCTCTATAAACATGAAATGTCTACAACGCTATCTGTGTAAACATGGAACTGTCTACAGAGCTATCTGTGGAAACATGGAAATGTCTACACTGCTATCTGAGTAAACATGTAAAATCTACACTGCAATCTGTGCAAAGATGGAAATATCTACAATGCTATCTGTGTAAACATGGAAATATCTCCACCGCTTTCTGAATAAACATGGAAATAGCTACACTGGTATCTGTATAAACATAGAAATCCTACAGCGCCATCTCTATAAAAATGGAAATATCCACACCGCCATCTGTATAAACATGGAAATATCTACACCGCTATCTGTATAAACATGGAAATAACTACACCGCCATATCTATCAACATGAAAATATCTAAACCGCAATCTCCATAAACATGGAACTATCTACACTGCAATCTGTAAAAACATGGAAATATCAACACTGCTATCTGTATAAACATGGAAATATCTACAATGCAATCTGTGGAAAGATGGAAATTTCTTCCCCACGATCTGTATAAACATGGAAATATCTACACCTCTACATGTATAAACATGGAAATATCTACACCGCTATCTGTATAAACATGGATATATCTACACCTCTACATGTACAAACATGGAAATATCTACACTGCTATCTGTATAAACATGGAAATCTCTACACCACGATCTGTATAAACAAGGAAATATCTACACCACTATCCGAATAAACATGGAAATATCTACAACGCTATCTGTGTAAACATGGAAATATCTACACAGCTATCTGTGTAAACTTGGAAATATCTACACCACTATCTGTGTGAAGATGGAAATATCTAAACCGCAATCTGTGCAAAGATGGAAATATCTACTCCGCCATCTCTTTAAACATGGAAATATCTACACCGCTATCTGTATATACATGGAAATATCTACACCACTATATGTATAAAAATGTAAATATCTCAACTGCTATCTCTATAAACATGGAAATGTCTACTCTGCCACCTGTAAAAACATGGAAATACCTACTCAGTCATCTTTATAAACATGGAAATATCTACAAAACCATCTCAATAAACAAGGAAATATCTACACTGCCATCTGTATACACATGGAAATATCTACACAGCTAGCACTTTAAACATGGAAATACTTACACCGCTATCTCTATAAAGATGGAAATATCTACACTGCCATCTCCATAAACATGGAACTATCCACACCGCCATCTGTATAAACATGGAAATATCTACACCGCCGTCTGTATGAACATGGAAATATCTACAAAGCCATCTGTAAAAAGATGTAAATATCTACACCGCGCGCTGTATAAACATGGAAATATCTACACCGATATCTGTATAAACATTGAAATATCTACACCGCTATCTCTATAAACATGGAAATATATACACCGCCATCTCTATAAACATGTAAAAATCTACACCACCATCTATATAAACAAGTAAATAACTACTCCGCCATCTCTATAAATATGGAAATATCTACACCGCCATCTGTATAAACATAGAAATATCCACAATGCAATCTGCAGGAAGGTAGAAATATCTACACCGTGATCTTTATAAACATGGAAATATCTACACCGCTATCTGTATAAACCTGGAAATATCTACAACGCTATCTGTATAAACATGGAAATATCTACACCATGATCTGTATAAACATGGAAATATCTGCACCGATATTTGTATAAACTTGGAAATATCTACACCGCTATCTTTATAAACATGGAAATATCTACACCACGATCTGTGTAAACTTGGAAATATCTACAACGCTATCTGTATAAACATGGAAATATCTACACCGCTATCTCTATAAACCTGGAAATTTCTACACCGCCATCCGTATAAACATGGAAATAAACACAAAGTCATCTGTATAAACATGGAAATATCTACACCACCATCTGTATTAACATGGAAATATCTACACCGCCATCTGTATACACATGTAAATATCTACACACCAATCTGTATAAACATGGAAATGTCTAAACCGCTATCTGTATAAACATAGAAATATCTACACCGCCATATCCATAAACATGGAACTATCTACACCACCATCTGTATAAACATGGAAATATCTACACCACTATCTGTATATACAAGGAAATATCTTCACTGCCATAAGTATAAACATAGAAATATCCACACTGCAATCCGCAGAAAGGTAGAAATATCTACACCGTGATCTGCATAAACATGGAAATATCTACACCGCTATCTGTATAAACCTGGAAATATCTACAACGCTGTCTGTATAAACATGGAAATATCTACACCGATATCTCTATAAACATTGAAATATCTACACCGCTATCTCTATAAACATGGAAATATATACACCACCATCTCTATAAACATGGAAAAATCTACACCACCATCTATATAAACAAGGAAATATCTACACCGCCATCTCTATAAATATGGAAATATCTACACCGCCATCTGAATATGCATAGAAATATCCACACTGCAATCTGCAGAAAGCTATAAATATCTACACCGTGATCTGTATAAACATGGAAATATCTACATCGCTATCTGTATAAACCTGGAAATATCTACAACGTTTTCTGTACAAACATGGAAATATCTACACCATGATCTGTATAAACATGGAAATATCTGCACAGATATCTGTATAAACATGGAAATATCTACACCGCGATCTGTGTAAACTTGGAAATATCTACAATGCTATCTGTATAAACATGCAAATATATACACCGCTATCTCCATAAACATGGAAATGTCTACACCGCCATCCGTATAAACATGGAAATAACCACACAGTCATCTGTATAAACATGGAAATATCTAAACCACCATTTGTATTAACATGGAAATATCTACACCGCCATCTGTAAACACATGGAAATACCTACACACCCATCTGTATATACATGCAAATGTCTAAACCGCTATCTGTATAAACATGGAAATATTTACACCGCCATCTCCATAAACATGGAACTATCTACACCGCCATCTGTATAAACATGGAAATATCTACACCGATATCTGTATATACATGGAAATATCTACACTGCCATCTGTATAAAGATGGAAATGCCTACACCGCGAGCTGTATAAACAGGGAAATATCTACACCGCAATCTGTATAAACATGGAAATACCAACACCGCTTTCTGTATAAACATGGAAATATCTAAACCGCTATCTCTATAAACATGGAAATGTCTACAACGCTATCTGTGTAAACATGGAACTGTCTACAGAGCTATCTGTGGAAACATGGAAATATCTACACTGCTATCTGAATAAACATGTAAAATCTACACTGCAATCTGTGCAAAGATGGAAATATCTACAATGCTATCTGTGTAAACATTGAAATATCTCCACCACTTTCTGAATAAACATGGAAATAGCTACACCGCTATCTGTATAAACATAGAAATCCTACACCGCCATCTCTATAAAAAAGGAAATATCCACACCGCCATCTGTATAAAAATGGAAATATCTACACCGCTATCTCTATAAACATGGAAATAACTACACCGCCATATCTATCAACATGAAAATATCTAAACCGCAATCTCCATAAACATGGAACTATCTACACTGCAATCTGTATAAACATGGAAATATCTACACCGCTATCTGTATAAACATGGAAATACCTACAATGCAATCTGTGGAAAGATGGAAATATCTACCCAACTATCTGTATAAACATGGAAATATCTACACCTCTACATGTATAAACATGGAAATATCTACACCGCTATCTGTATAAACATGGAAATATCTACACCTCTACACGTATAAACATGGAAATATCTACACCGCTATCTGTATAAACATGGAAATCTCTACACCACGATCTGTATACACAAGGAAATATTTACACCAATATCCGAATAAACATGGAAATATCTACAACCCTATCTGTGTAAACATGGAAATATCTACACAGCTGTCTGTGTAAACTTGAAAATATCTACACCATTATCTGTGTGAAGATGGAAATATCTAAACCGCAATCTGTGCAAAGATGGAAATATCTACAGCGCCATCTCTTTAAACATGGAAATATCTACACCGCTATCTGTATAAACATGGAAATATCTACACCACTATATGTATAAACATGGAAATATCTCAACCGCTATCTCTATAAACATGGAAATGTCTACTCCGACACCTGTAAAAACATGGAAACATCTACACAGTCATCTTTATAAACATGGAAATATCTACAAAACCATCTCAATAAACAAGGAAATATCTACACTGCCATCTGTATACACATGGAAATATCTACACAGCTAGCACTTCAAACATGGAAATACTTACACCGCTATCTCTATAAAGATGGAAATATCTACACTGCCATCTCCATAAACATGGAACTATCCACACCGCCATCTGTATAAACATTTAAATATCTACACCGCCGTCTGTATGAACATGGTAATATCTACAAAGCCATCTGTATAAAGATGTAAGTATCTACACCGCGCGTTGTATAAACATGGAAATATCTACACCGATATCTGTATAAATATTGAAATACCTACACCGCTATCTCTATAAACATGGAAATATATACACCGCCATCTCTATAAACATGGGAAAATCTACACCACCATCTATATAAACAAGGAAATATCTACACCACCATCTCTATAAATATGGAAATATCTACACCGCCATCTGTAAAAACATAGAAATACCCACACTGCAATCTGCAGAAAGGTAGAAATATCTACACCGTGATCTGTATAAACATGGAAATATCTACACCGCTATCTCTATAAACATGGAAATAACTACACCGCCATATCTATCAACATGAAAATATCTAAACCGCAATCTCCATTAACATGGAACTATCTACACTGCAATCTGTATAAACATGGAAATATCTACACTGCTATCTGTATAAACATGGAAATACCTACAATGCAATCTGTGGAAAGATGGAAATATCTACCCAACTATCTGTATAAACATGGAAATATCTACAACTCTACATGTATAAACATGGAAATATCTACACCGCTATCTGTATAAACATGGAAATATCTACACCTGTACATGTATAAACATGGAAATATCTACACCGCTATCTGTATAAACATGGAAATCTCTACACCACGATCTGTATACACAAGGAAATATTTACACCACTATCCGAATCAACACGGAAATATCTACAACCCTATCTGTGTAAACATGGAAATATCTACACAGCTGTCTGTGTAAACTTGAAAATATCTACACCAGTATCTGAGTGAAGATGGAAATATCTAAACCGCAATCTGTGCAAAGATGGAAATATCTACACCGCCATCTCTTTAAACATGGAAATATCTACACCGCTATCTGTATAAACATGGAAATATCTACACAACTATATGTATAAACATGGAAATATCTCAACCGCTATCTCTATAAACATGGAAATGTCTACTCCGACACCTGTAAAAACATGGAAACATCTACACAGTCATCTTTATAAACATGGAAATATCTACAAAACCATCTCAATAAACAAGGAAATATCTACACTGCCATCTGTATACACATGGAAATATCTACAAAGCCATCTAAATACACATGGAAATATCTACACAGCTAGCACTTTAAACATGGAAACACTTACACCGCTTTCTCTATAAAGATGGAAATATCTACACTGCCATCTCCATAAACATGGAACTATCCACACCGCCATCTGTATAATCATGGAAATATCTACACCGCCGTCTGTATGAACATGGAAATATCTACAAAGCCATCTGTATAAAGATGTAAATATCTACACCGCGCGCTGTATATACATGGAAATATCTACACCGATATCTGTATAAACATTGAAATATCTACACCGCTATCTCTACAAACACGGAAATATATACACCGCCATATCTATAAACATGTAAAAATCTACACCACCATCTATATAAACAAGGAAATATCTACTCTGCCATCTCTATAAATATGGAAATATCTACACCGCCATCTGTATAAACATAGAAATATCCACACTGCAATCTGCAGAAAGGTAAAAATATCTACACCGTGATCTTTATAAACATGGAAATATCTACACCGCTATCTGTATAAACCTGGAAATATCTACAATGCTATCTGTATAAACATGGAAATATCTACACCATGATCTGTATAAACATGGAAATATCTTCACCGATATTTGTATAAACTTGGAAATATCTACACCGCTATATTTATAAACATGGAAATATCTACACCGCGATCTGTGTAATCTTGGAAATATCTACAACGCTATATGTATAAACATGGAAATATCTACACCGCTACCTCAATAAACATGGAAATTTCTACACCGCCATCCGTATAAACATGGAAATAACCACACAGTCATCTGTATAAACATGGAAATATCTACACCACCATCTGTATTAACATGGAAATATCTACACCGCCATCTGTATACACATGTAAATATCTACACACCAATCTGTATAAACATGGAAATGTCTAAACAGCTATCTGTATAAACATGGAAATATCTACACCGCCATCTCCATAAACATGGAACTATCTACACCACCAACTCTATAAACATGGAAATATCTACACCACTATCTGTATATACATGGAAATATCTACACTGCCATCAGTATAAACATAGAAATACCCACACTGCTATCTGCAGAAAGGTAGAAATATCTACACCGTGATCTGCATAAACATGGAAATATCTACACCGCTATCTGTATAAACCTGGAAAAATCTACAACGCTATCTGTATAAACTTGGAAATGTCTACACCGCCATCCATATAAACATGGAAATATCTGCACAGATATCTGTATAAACATGGAAATATCTACACCGCGATCTGTGTAAACTTGGAAATATCTACAATGCTATCTGTATAAACATGGAAATATCTATACCGCTATCTCCATAAACATGGAAATGTCTACACCTCCATCCGTATAAACATGGAAATAACCACACAGTCATCTGTATAAACATGGAAATATCTAAACCACCATCTGTATTAACATGGAAATATCTACACCGCCATCTGTATACACATGGAAATATCTACACACCCATCTGTATATACATGGAAATGTCTAAACCGCTATCTGTATAAACATGGAAATATCTACACCGCCATCTCCATAAACATGGAACTATCTACACCGCCATCTGTATAAACATGGAAATATCTACTTCGCTATCTGTATATACATGGAAATATCTACACTGCCATCTGTATAAAGATGGAAATACCTACACCGCGAGCTGTATAAACAGGGAAATATTTACACCGCAATCTGTATAAACATGGAAATACCAACACCGCTTTCTGTATAAACATGGAAATATCCAAACCGCTATCTCTATAAACATGGAAATGTCTATAACGCTATCTGTGTAAACATGGAACTGTCTACAGAGCTATCTGTGGAAACATGGAAATATCTACACTGCTATCTGAATAAACATGTAAAATCTACACTGCATTCTGTGCAAAGATGGAAATATCTACAACGGTATCTGTGTAAACATGGAAATATCTCCACCGCTTTCTGAATAAACATGGAAGTAGCTACACTGCTATCTGTATAAACATAGAAATCCTACACCACCATCTCTATAAAAATGGAAATATCCACACCGCGATCTGTATAAACATGGAAATATCTACACCGCTATCTCTATAAACATGGCAATAACTACACCGCCATATCTATCAACATGAAAATATCTAAACCGCAATCTCCATAAACATGGAACTATCTACACTGCAATCTGTATAAACATGGAAATATCTACACCGCTATCTGTATAAACATGGAAATATCTACAATGCAATCTGTGGAAAGATGGAAATATCTACCCCACGATGTGTATAAACATGGAAATATCTACACCTCTACATGTATAAACATGGAAATATCTACACCGCTATCTGTATAAACATGGAAATATCTACACCTCTACATGTATAAACATGGAAATATCTACACCGCTATCTGTATAAACATGGAAATCTCTACACCACGATCTGTATAAACAAGGAAATATCTACACCACTATCCGAATAAACATGGAAATATCTACAACGCTATCTGTGTAAACATGGAAATATCTACACAGCTGTCTGTGTAAACTTGGAAATATCTACACCACTATCTGTGTGAAGATGGAAATATCTAAACCGCAATCTGTGCAAAGATGGAAATATCTACACCGCCACCTCTTTAAACATGGAAATATCTACACCGCTATCTGTATAAACATGGAAATATCTACACCTCTACGTGTGTAAACATGGAAATATCTACACCGCTATCTGTATAAACATGGAAATCTCTACACCACGATCTGTATAAACAAGGAAATATCTACACCACTATCCGAATAAACATGGAAATATCTACAATGCTATCTGTGTAAACATGGAAATATCTCCACCGCTTTCTGAATAAACATGGAAATAGCTACACCGCTATCTGTATAAACATAGAAATCCTACACCGCTATCTCTATAAAGATGGAAATATCCACACAGCCATCTGTATAAACATGGAAATATCTACATCGCTATCTCTATAAACATGGAAATTACTACACCGCCATATCTATCAACATGAAAATATCTAAACCGCAATCTCCATAAACATGGAACTATCTACACTGCAATCTGTATAAACATGGAAATATCTACACCGCTATCTGTATAAACCTGGAAATATCTACAACGCTATCTGTAGAAACATGGAAATATCTACACCATGATCTGTATAAACATGGAAATATCTGCAAAGTTATCTGTATAAACATGGAAATATCTACACAGCGATCTGTGTAAACTTGGAAATATCTACAATGCTATCTGTATAAACATGGAAATATCTACACCGCTATCTCTATAAACTTGGAAATGTCTACACCGCCATCCATATAAACATGGAAATAACCACACAGTCATCTGTATAAACATGGAAATATCTAAACCACCATCTGTATTAACATGGAAATATCTACACCGCCATCTGTATACACTTGGAAATATCTACACACCCATCTGTATATACATGGAAATGTGTAAACCACTATCTGTATAAACATGGAAATATCTACACCGCCATCTCCATAAACATGGAACTATCTACACCGCCATCTGTATAAACATGGAAATATCTACACCGCTATCTGAATATACATGGAAATACCTACACTGCCATCTGTATAAAAATGGAAATACCTACACCGCGAGCTGTATAAACAGGGAAATATCTACACTGTAATCTGTATAAACGTGGAAATACCAACACCGCTTTCTGTATAAACATGGAAATATCTAAACAGCTATCTCTATAAACATGGAAATGTCTACAACGCTATCTGTGTATACATGGAACTGTCTGCAGAGCTATTTGTGAAAACATGGAAATATCTACACTGCTATCTGAATAAACATGTGAAATCTACACTGCAACATGTGCAAAGATGTAAATATCTACAATGCTATCTGTGTAAACATGGAAATAACTCCACCGCTTTCTGAATAAACATGGAAATAGCTACACCGCTATCTGTATAAACATAGAAGTCCTACACCGCCATCTCTATAAAAATGGAAATATCCACACCGCCATCTGTATAAACATGGAAATATCTACACCGCTATCTCTATAAACATGGAAATTACTACACCGCCATATCTATCAACATGAAAATATCTAAACCGCAATCTCCATAAACGTGGAACTATCTACACTGCAATCTGTATAAACAGGGAAATATCTACACCGCTATCTGTATAAACATGGAAATATCTACAATGCGATCTGTGGAAAGATGGAAATATCTACCCCACGATCTGTATAAACATGGAAATATCTACACCTCTACATGTATAAACATGGAAATATCTACACCGCTATCTGTATAAACATGGAAATATCTACACCTCTACGTGTATAAACATGGAAATATCTACACCGCTATCTGTATAAACATGGAAATCTCTACACCACGATCTGTATAAACAAGGAAATATCTACACCACTATCCGAATAAACATGGAAATATCTACAACGCTATCTGTGTAAACATGGAAATATCTACACAGCTGTCTGTGTAAACTTGGAAATATCTACACCACTGTCTGTGTGAAGATGGAAATATCTAAACCGCAATCTGTGCAAAGATGGAAATATCTACACCGCCATCTCTTTAAACATGGAAATATCTACACCGCTATCTGTATAAACATGGAAATATCTACACCACTATATGTATAAACATGGAAATATCTCAACCGCTATCTCTATAAACATGGAAATGTCTACTCCGCCACCTGTAAAAACATGGAAACATCTACACAGTCATCTTTATAAACATGGAAATATCTACAAAACCATCTCAATATACAAGGAAATATCTACAGTGCCATCTGTATACACATGGAAATATCTACACAGCCATCTAAATACACATGGAAATATCTACACAGCTAGCACTTTAAACATGGAAATACTTACACCGCTTTCTCTATAAAGATGTAAATATCTACACGGCCATCTCCATAAACATGGAACTATCCACACCGCCATCTGTATAAACATGGAAATATCTACACCGCCGTCTGTATGAACATGGAAATATCTACAAAGCCATCTGTATAAAGATGTAAATATCTACACCGCGTGCTGTATAAACATGGAAATATCTACACCGATATCTGTATAAACATTGAAATATCTACACCGCTATCTCTATAAACATGGAAATATATACACCGCCATCTCTATAAACATGTAATAATCTACAACACCATCTATATAAACAAGGAAATATCTACTCCGCCATCTCTATAAATATGGAAATATCTACACCGCCATCTGTATAAACATAGAAATATCCACACAGCAATCTGCAGAAAGGTAGAAATATCTACACCGTGATCTTTATAAACATGGAAATACCTACTCCGCTATCTGTAGAAACCTGGAAATATCTACAACGCTATCTGTATAAACATGGAAATATCTACACCATGATCTGTATAAACATGGAAATATCTGCACCGCTATCTGTATAAACATGAAAATATATACACCGCTATCTGTATAAACATGGAAATATCTACACCACGGTCTGTATAAGCATGGATATATCTACACCGCTATATGTATAAACTTGGAAATATCTACATAGTCAGCCGTCTAAACATGGAAATATCTTCACCTCCATCTGAATAAACATGGAAATACCTTCACTGCAATCTGTATAAACATGGAAATATCTACACAGCCATCTGTATAAGCATGTAAATATCTACACCGTTATCTCTATAAACATGCAAGTACGTACACCGCTATCTGTATAAACATGGAAATATCTACACCGCTATCTGTATAAACATGGAAATATCTACACCACTGTCTGTATAAACATGGAAATATCTACAGCGCAATCTGTATAAACATGGAAATAACTCCACCGCTATCTGTATAAACATGGAAATATCTACACCGCTATATTTATGAACATGGAAATATCCACAACACTATCTGTGTAAACATGGAAATATCTACAGAGCTGTCTGTGTAAACATGGAAATATGTACACCGCTATCTGTGTGAAGATGGAAGCATCTACACGGCAATCTGTGCAAATATGGAAATATCTACTCCTCTATCTCTGTAATCATGGAAATATCTACACCGCTATCTGTATAAACATGGAAATATCTACATGGCTATCTCTATAAACATGGAAATATCTACACCGCCATCTTTATAAACATGGAATTAACTATACAGTCATCTGTATAAACATGGAAATATCTACACCACTGTCTGTATAAACATGGAAACAACTCCAATGCTATCTGTATTAACATGGAAATATGTACACCGCTATCTGTATAAACATGGAAATATCTACACCGCAATCTGTATAAACATGGAAATATCTACTGCGCTATCTGTTTAAAAACGGAAATATCTCCACCGCTATCTGTATAAACATGGAAGTATCTACTCCGCTATCTTTATAAGCATGGAAATATATACACCGCTATCTTCATGAACATGGAAATATCTACAACACTATCTGTATAAACATGGAAATATCTCCACCGCTATCTTTATAAACATGGAAATATCTGCACCGCTATCTTTATAAAAATGGAAATATCTACAACACTATCTGTGTAAACATGGAAATATCTACACAGCTGTCTGTGTAAACATGGAAATATGTACAACGCTATCTGTGTGAAGATGGAAATATCTACACAGCAATCTGGGCAAATATGGAAATATCTACACCTCTGTCTCTGTAAACATGGAATTATCTACACCGCTACCTGTATAAACATGAAAATATCTACACCGCCATCTGTAAACATGGAAATATCTACCGCGCTATCTGTTTAAAAATGGAAATATCTCCACCGCTATCTCTATAAACATGGAAATGTCTACACCGCCATCCGTATAAACATGGAAATAACCACACAGTCATCTGTATAAACATGGAAATATCTACACCACCATCTGTATTTACATGGAAATATCTACACCGCCATCTGTGTACACATGGAAATGTCTACACACCCATCTGTATAAACATGGAAATGTCTAAACCGCTATCTATATAAACATGGAAATACCTTCACCGCTATCTCTATAAACATGGAAATATCTACACCGCTATCTGTATCCACATGGAAATATCTACACCGCTATCTCTATAAACATGGTAATATCTCCACCGCAATCTGCATAAACCTGGAAATATCTCCACCGATATCTGTATAAACATGGAAATATATCCACCGCTATCTTATAAACATGGAAATATCTACACTGCTATCTTTATGAACATGGAAGTATCTACACCGCTATCTGTATAAACATGGAAATTTCCACAACACTATCTGTGTAAACATGGAAATATCTACACAGCTGTCTGGGTAAACATGGAAATATGTACACCGCTATCTGTGTGAAGATGGAAATATCTACACGCAATCGGTGAAAATATGGAAATATCTACTCCTCTATCTATGTAAACATGGAAATATCTACACCGCCATCTGTGTAAACATGGAAATATCCACACACCTGTCTGTGTAAACATGGAAATATATACACTGCTATCTGTGTGAAGATGGAAATATCGACACCGCAATCTGTGCAAATATGGAAATATCCACACCTCTATCTCTGTAAACATGGAAATATCTACACCGCTATCTGTATAAACATGGAAATATCTACATGGCTATCTCTATAAACATGGAAATATCTACACCGCCATCTGTATAAACATGGAATTAACTACACACTCATCTGTATAAACACGGAAATATCTATACCACTATCTGTATAAACAGGGAAATATCTACAATGCCATCTGTATAAACATGGAAATACCTAAACCGCTATCTGTATAAACATGGAAATATCTCCACCGCTATCTGTATAAAAATGGAAATATCTCCACCACTCTCTGTATAAACATGGAAATATCTACACCGCTATCTGTATAAACATGGAAATACCTCCACCGCTATCTGTATAAACTTGGGAATATCTACACCGCTATCTGTATAAATATGGAAACATCTTCACCGCTATGTCTGTAAACTTGGAAATGTCTACACCGATATCTGTATAAACATGGAAACATCTACATGGCTATGTCTATTAAGATGGAAATATCTACAATGCCTTCTGTATAAACATGGAAATACCTACACTGTCATCTGTATAAACATGGAAATATCTACACCACTATTTCTATAAACATGGAAATATCTACACTGCCATCTGTATAAACATGGATATATCTACACAGCCATCTCTATAAACATGGAAATATCTACACCGCTATCTGCATAAACATGGAAATAACCACACCGCTATCTGTATACACATGGAAATATCTACAGCGCCATCTGTAAAAACATGGAAATATCTACACAGTCATCTGTATAAAAACGGAAATATCTACACCTCCATCTGTATAAACATTTAAATAACTACACTGCCATCTGTATAAAAATGGAAATAGCCACACCGCAATCTGTATAAACATGGAAATATCTACACAGCCATCTGAATAAACATGGAAATATCTACACAGCTATCTGCATAAATATGGAAATATCTACACCGCTATCTCTATAAACATGGAAATACCTACACCGCTGACTGTATCTACATGGAAATATCTACACCGCTATATCTATAAACATGTTAATACCTCCACCGCAATCTGCATAAACTTGGAAATATCTACACAGCTATCTGTATAAAGATGGAAATATCTACACCTCTGTCGGTATAAACATGGAAATATCTCCACAGCTATCTGTATAAACATGGAAATATCTACATGGCTATCTCAATAAACATGGAAATATCTACACCGCCATCTGTATAAACATGGAAATACCTACACAGTCATCTGTATAAAAATGGAAATATCTGCAGCAATATCTGTATAAACATGGAAATATCAACACTGCCATCTGTATAAACATGGAAATATCTACACAGCAATCTCTATAAACATGGAAATATCTACATCGCAATCTGCATAAACATGGAAACAGCCACACCGCCATCTGTAAAAACATGGAAATATCTACACAGTCATATGTATAAACATGTAAATATCTACACCGCCATCTGTATAAACATGGAAATATCTACACTGCAATCTGTATAAAAATGGAAATAGCCACACCGCTATCTGTATAAACATGGAAATATCTACACCGCCAACTAAGTAAACATGGAAACATCTACACTGCTATCTCTATAAATATGGAAATATCTACAAAGCTATCTCTATAAACATGGAAATATCTACACGGCTATCTGTATCTACATGGAAATATCTACACCTCTGTCTCTATAAACATGGTAATATCTCCATCACCATCTGCATAAACTTGGAAATATCTACACCTCCATCTGTATAAACATGTAAATATTTCCACCGCTATCTGTATCAACATGGAAATATCTGCACCGATATCTGTATAAACATGGAAATATCTCCACCGCTATCTGTATAAACATGGAAATATCTACACCGCTATCTGTATAAACATGGAAATATCTACCCCGCTATCTGTATAAACATAGAAATCTCTACAGCGCTATCTGTATAAAAATGGAAATATCTCCACCGCTATCTGTATAAACATGGAAGTATCTCCTCCGCTATCTTTATAAACATGGAAATATCTACACCGCTATCTGCATGAACTTGGAAATATCTACAACACTATCTGTGTAAACATGGAAATATCTACACACCTGTCTGTGTAAACATGGAAATATATTCACCGCTATCTGTGTGAAGATGGAAATATCGACACTGCAATCTGTGCAAATATGGATATATCTACACCTCTATCTCTGTAAACGTGGAAATATCTACTCCGCTATCTGTATAAACATGTAAATATCTACACCGCTATCTGTATAAACATGGAAATATCTACACCACAGTCTGTATAAACATGGATATATCTACACCGCTATCGGTATAAACATGTAAATATCTACACCGCTATCTGTATAAACTTGGAAATAAGTACATGGCTATCTCTATAAATGTGGAAATATCTACACCGCCATCTGTATAAACATGGAATTAACTACACAGTCATCTATATAAACATGGAAATATCTACACCACAATCTCTATGAACATGGAAATATCTACAATTCCATCTGTATAAAAATGGAAATATCTTCACCGCTATCTCTATAAACATGGAAATAGCTACACCGATATCTGTATAAACATGGAAATATCTCCACCACTCTCTGTATAAACATGGAAATAGCTACACCGATATCTGTATAAACATGGAAATATCTCCACCACTCTCTGTATAAACATGGAAATATCTACACCGCTATCTGTATAAACATGGAAATATCTA
Organism: Pan paniscus; assembly: GCF_029289425.2. Classification (NCBI taxonomy): domain Eukaryota; kingdom Metazoa; phylum Chordata; class Mammalia; order Primates; family Hominidae; genus Pan; species Pan paniscus. The sequence continues at coordinate 10,236,978 of NC_073261.2, forward strand.
CACCACTATCTGTATAAACTTGGAAATATCTACACCGCTATCTGTAAAAACATGGAAATATCTTCACCAATACCTCTATTATCATGGAAATGTCTATACCACTATCTGTATAAACACGGAAATATCTACGTGGCTATCTCTATAAACATGGAAATATCTACACCGCCATCTCTATAAACATGGAAATAACTTCAATGTCATCTGTATAAACATGGAAATATCTACACCAATATCTTTATAAACATGGAAATATCTACACAGCCATCTCTATAAACATGGAAATATCTACAAAGACATCTCTATAAACTTGGAAATATCTACACCGCTATCTGCATAAATTTGGAAATATCTTCACAGCTATCTCTATAAACATGGTAATATCTCCACCGCAATCTGTATAAACATGGAAATATCTCCACCGCTATCTTTATAAACATGGAAATATCTACACCGTTATCTGTATAAACATGGAAATATCTACACAACTGTCTGTGTAAACATGGAAATATTTACAACGCTATCTGTGTGAAGATGGAAATATATACACCGCAATCTGGGCAAATATGGAAATATCTACAACTTTATCTCTGTAAACATGGAAATATCGACACCGCTATCTCTATAAACATGGAAATATCTCCATCGCTATCTGCATAAACATGGAAATAGCCACACTGCTATCTGTATAAACATGGAAATAACTACTGCGCCATCTGTAAAAACATGGAAATATCTACACAGTCATCTGTATAAACATCGATATATCTACACCTCCATCTATATAAACATGGAAATATCTACACTGCCATCTGTATAAAAATGGAAATAGCCACACTGCTATGTGTATAAACATGGAAATATCAACACCGCCATCTGAATAAACATGGAAATATCTACACCGCTATCTGTATAAATATGAAAATACCTTCACCGCTATCTCTATAAACTTGGAAATATCTTCACCGCTATCTGCATAAACTTGGAAATATCTACACCGCCATCTGTATAAACATGGAATTATCTCCACCGATATCTGTAGAAACATGGAAATCTCTCCACCGCAATCTGTATAAACATGGAAATATCTCCAATGCTATCTGTATAAATATGGAAATATTTACACCGCTATCTGTATAAACATGGAAATATCTACACCGCTTTCTCCATAATAATGGAAATATCTCCACCGCTGTCTGCATAAACTTGGAAATATCTACACCGCCATCTGTATAAACATGGAAATATCTCCACCGATATCTGTAGAAACATGGAAATCTCTCCACCGCAATCTGTATAAACATGGAAATATCTCCAATGCTATCTGTATAAACATGGAAATATTTACACCGCTATCTGTATAAACATGGAAATATCTACACCGCTATCTGTATAAACAGGGAAATATCTACAGAGCTATCTGTATAAACATGGAAATATCTCCACCGCTATCTGTATAAACTTGGAAATATCTACACCGCTATCAGTATAAACAAGGAAATATCTACAACACTATCTGTGTAAACATGGAAATATCTACACAGCTGTCTGTGTAAAGATGGAAATAGGTACACCGCTATCTGTGTGAAGATGGAAATATCTACACCGCAATCTGTGCAAATATGGAAATATCCACACCTCTATCTCTGTAAACATGGAAATATCTACCCCGCTATCTGTATAAACATGGAAATATCTACACCGATATCTGTATAAACATGGAAAATCACCAATGCTATCTGTATTAACATGGAAATATCTACACCGCTATCTGTATAAACATGGAAATATCTACAGAGCTATCTGTATAAAAATGGAAATATCTCCACCGCTATCTGTATAAACATGGAAGTATCTACTCCGCTATCTTTATAAGCATGGAAATATCTACACCGCTATCTGCATGAACATGGAAATATCTACAACACTATCTGTGTAAACATGGAAATATCTACACACCTGTCTGTGTACACATGGAAATATGTACACCGCTATCTTTGTGAAGATGGAAATATCGACACCGCAATCTGTGCAAAGATGGATATATCTACACCTCTATCTCTATGAACATGGAAATATCTAAAATGCCATCTGTATAAACATGGAAATATCTTCACCGCTATCTCTATAAACATGGAAATATCTACACCGCCATCTGTATAAACATGGAATTAACTACAAAGTCATCTGTATAAACATGGATATATCTACACCACTATCTGTATAAATATGGAGATATCTACAATGCCATCTGTATAAACATGGAAATACCAACAACGCTATCTGCATAAACATGGAAATATCTCCACCGCTATCTGTATAAACTTGGAAACATCTACACCGCTATCTGTATAAATATGGAAATAACTTCACCGCTATCTCTACAAACATGGAAATGTCTACACGGCTATCTGTCTAAACATGGAAACATCTACATGGCTATCTCTATAAACATGGAAATATCTACATCGCCATCGTTATAAATATGGAATTAACTACACAGTCATCTGTATAAACATGGAAATATCTACACCACTATCTGTATAAACATGGAAATATCTACAATGCCATCTGCGTAAACATGGAAATAACATCACCGCTATCTCTATAAACATGGAAATACCTACACCGCTATCTGTATAAACATGGAAATATCTCCACCGCTATCTGTATAAACATGGAAATATCTACACCGCTATCTGTATAAACTTAGAAATATCTACACCGCTATCTGTAAAAATAGCGAAATAACTTCACCACTATCTCTATAAACATGGAAATGCCTACACCGCCATCTGTATAAACATGGAAATACCTACACCATCATCTGTATAAACATGGAAATATCTACACCACTATCTCTATAAACATGGAAATATCTACCCTGCCATCTGTATAAACATGGAAATATCTACACAGCCATCTCTATAAAGATGGAAATATCTCCATCGCTATCTGCATAAACATGGAAATATCCACACCGCTATCTGCATAAACATGGAAATATCTACAACGCTGTCTGCATAAATATGCAAATATCTACAAAGCTGTCTCTATAAACATGGAAATATCTACACCGCTGTCTGTATATACATGGAAATATCTACACCGCTATCTCTATAAACATGGAAATATCTCCACTGCAATCTGACTAAACGTGGAAACATATACACGGCCATCTGTATAGACATGTAAATATTTCCATCGCTATCTGTATAAACATGGAAATATCTCCACCGATATCTGTATAAACATGGAAATATCTCCGCCGCTATCTGTATAAACATGGAAATATCTACACTGCTATCTGTATAAACATGGAAATATCTATACCACTGTCTGTATAAACATGGAAATATCTACAGCGCTATCTGTATAAACATGGAAATATCTACAACACTATCTGTGTAAACATGGAAATTTCTACACAGCTGTCTGTGTAAACATGGAAATATGTACACCGCTATCTGTGTGAAGATGGAAATATCTACACGGCAATCTGTGCAAATATGGAAATATCTACACCTCTATCTCTGTAAACATGGAAATTTCTACACCGCTATCTGTATAAACATGGAAATATCTACATGGCTATCTCTATAAACATGGAAATATCTACACGCCATCTTTATAAACATGGAAATAACTACACAGTCATCTGCATAAACATGGAAATATCTACACCACTATCTGTATTAACATGGAAATATCTACAATGCCATCTGTATAAACATGGAAATAACATCACCGCTATCTCTGTCAACATGGAAATACCTACACTGCTATCTGTATAAACAATGAAATATCTGACCTGCTATCTGTATAAAAAAGGAAATATCTACACCGCTATCTGTATAAATAGGGAAAAAACTTCACCGCTATATCTATAAACATGGAAATGTCTACACCACTATCTGTATAAACCTGGAAATATCTCCATCGCTATCTGTATAAACATGGAAATATCTCCACCACTCTCTGTATAAACATCGAAATATCTACACCGCTATCTGTATAAACATGGAAATATCTCCAACGCTATCTGTATAAACTTGGAAATATCTACACCGCTATCTGTATAAACATGGAAATATCTCCAACGCTATCTGTATAAACTTGGAAATATCTACACCGCTATCTGTATAAATATGGAAATATCTTCACCACTATCTCTATAATCATGGAAATGTCTACCCCGCTATCTGTATAAACTTGGAAACATCTACATGGCTATCTCTATAAACATGGAAAAATCAACACCGCCGTCTGTATAAACATGGAAATACCTACACCGACATCTGTATAAACATGGAAATATCTACACCAGTATCTCTACAAACATGGAAATATCTACACTGCCATCTGTAAACATGGAAATATCTTCACAGCAATCTCTATAAACAGGGAAATATCTCCATCGCTATCTGCATAATCATGGAAATAGCCACACCGCTATCTGTATAAACATGGAAATATCTACAGCGCCATCTGAAAAAACATGGAAATATCTACACAGTCATCTGTATAAACATGGAATTAACTACACAGTCATCTGTATAAACCTGGAAATATCTACACCACTATCTCTATGAACATGGAAATATCTACAGTGCCATCTGTATAAACATGGAAATATCTTCACCGCTATCTCTATAAACATGGAAATAGCTACACCGCTCTCTGTGTAAACATAGAAATATCTCCACCACTATCTGTATAAACATGGAAATATCTGCATGGCTATCACTATAAACATGGAAATATTTACCCCGCTTCTGTATAAACATGGAAGTAACTACACTGTCATCTGTATAAACATGGAAATATCTACAGCACTATCTGTATAAACATGGAAATATCTACAAAGCCATCTCTATAAACATGGAAATATCTACACAGACATCTCTATAAACTTGTTAATATCTACATCGCTATCTGCATAAACATGGAAATAGCCACACCGCTATCTGTAAAAACATGGAAATATCTACACCGCCATCTGTTAAAACATGGAAGTATCTTGACAGTCATCTGTATAAACATGGAAATATCTACACCTCCATGTGTATAAACATGGATATAACTACACTGCCATCTGTATAAAAATGGAAATAGCCACACCGCAATCTGTATAAACATGGAAATATCTACACCGCCATCTGAATAAACATGGAAATATCTACACCGCTATCTGCATAAATAGGGAAATATCTACACCGCTATCTCTACAAACATGGAAATATCTACACCGCTATCTGTATCTACATGGAAATATCTACACCACTATCTCCATAAACATGGTAATATCTCCACCACAATCTGCAAAAACTTGGAAATATCTCCACCGATATCTGTATAAACATGGAAATATCTCCAACGCTATCTTTTTAAACATGGAAATATCTACACCGTTATCTGTATAAACATGGAAATATCTCCTCCGCTATCTGTATAAACATGGAAATATCTGAACCGCTATCTATATAAAACTGGAAATATCTACAACACTATCTGTGTAAACATAGAAATATCTACACAGCTGTCTGTGTAAACATGGAAATATGTACAACGCTTTCTGTGTGAAGATGGAAATATTTACACCGCAATCTGGGCAAATATGGAAATATCTACACCTCTATCTCTGTTAACATGGAAATATCTACACCGCTATCTGTATAAACATGAAAATATCTACACCGCTAACGGTATAAACATGGAAATATCTACACCACGGTCTGTATAAAGATGGATATATCTACACCGCTTTATGTATAAACTTGGAAATATCTACACAGTCATCTGTCTAAACATGGAAATATCTACACCTCCATCTGTATAAACATGGAAATACCTTCACTGCAATCTGTATAAACATGGAAATATCTACACAGCCTTGTGTATAAGCATGTAAATATCTAAACCGCTATCTCTATAAACATGGAAGTACGTACAGCGCTATCTGTATAAACATGGAAATATCTACACCGCGATCTGTATAAACATGAAAATATCTACACCGCTGTCTGTATAAACATGGAAATATCTACAGCGCTATCTGTATAAACATGGAAATATCTCCACCGCAATCTGTATAAACATGGAAATATCAACACCGCTATCTTTATGAACATGGAAATATCTACACCGCTATCTGTGTAAACATGGAAATATATACAGAGCTGCCTGTGTAAACATGGAAATATGTACACCGCTATCTGTGTGAAGATGGAAACATCTACACAGCAATCTGTGCAAATATGGAAATATCTACTCCTCTATCTCTGTAAACATGGAAATATCTACACCGCTATCTGTATAAACATGGAAATATCTACATGGCTATCTCGATGAACATGGAAATATCTACACCGCCATCTTTATAAACATGGAATCAACTACACAGTCATCTGTATAAACATGGAAATATCTACACCACTATCTGTATAAACATGGAAATATCTTCAATGCCATCTGTATAAACATGGAAATAACATCACCTCTATCTCTATAAACATGGAAATACCTACACCGCTATCTGTATAAACATGGAAATATCTCCACCGCTATCTGTATAAACATGGAAATACCTACACCGTTATCTGTAAACTTAGAAATATCTACACCGCTGTCTGTATAAATAGGGAAATAACTTCACCGCTATCTCTATAAACATGGAAATGTCTACACCGCTACTTGTATGAACATGGAAATACCTACATGGCTATCTCTATAAACATGGAAATATCTACACAGCTATCTGTGTCTACATGGAAATATCTACACCGCTATCTCTATAAACATGGAAATATCTCCACCGCAATTTGCATAACCTTGGAAATATCTTCACCTCCATCTGTATAAACATGTAATTATTTCCACTGCTATCTGTATAAACATGGAAATATCTCCACCGATATGTGTATACACATGGAAATATCTCCAACGCTATCTTTATAAACATGGAAATATCTACACCGCTATCTGTATACACATGGAATTATCTACACCGCTGTCTGTATAAACATGGAAATATCTACAGCGCTATCTGTGTAAACATGGAAATATCTCCACCGCTATCTGCATAAACATGGACATATCTACACTGCTGTCTGTGTAAACATGGAAATATGGACACCGCTATCTGTGTGAAGATGGAAATATCTACACGGCAATCTGTGCAAATATGGAAATATCTACACCTTTATCTCTGTAAACATGGAAATATCGACACCGCTATCTGTATAAACATGGAAATACCTCCACCGCTATCTGTATAAACTTGGAAATATCTACACCGCTATCTGTATAAATATGGAAATATCTTCACCGTTATCTCTTTAAACATGGAAATGTCTACAATGCTATCTGTCTAAACATGGAAACATCAACATGGCTGTCTCTATAAACATGGAAATATCTACACCGCCATCTGTATAAACATGGAAATAACTGCACCGTCATCTGTATAAACATAGAAATATCTACACCACTATCTATATAAACATGGATATATCTACACTGCCATCTGTATAAACATGGAAATATCTACACAACCAACTCTATAAACACGGAAATATCTCCATCGCTATCTGCATAAACATGGAAATAGCCACACCGCTATCTGTATAAACATGGAAATATCTACAGCGCCATCTGTAAAAACAAGGAAATATCTACACAGTCATCTCTATAAACATAGATATATCTACACCTCCATGTGTATAAACATGGAAATATCTACACTGCCATCTGTATAAAAATGGATATAGCCACACCGCTATGTGTATAAACATGGAAATATCAACACCGCCATCTGAATAAACATGGAAATATCTACACTGCTATCTGTATAAATATGAAAATACCTTCACCGCTATCTCTATAAACATGGAAACATCTTCACCGCTATCTGTATCCACATGGAAATATCTACACCGTTATCTGTATAAACAGGGAAATATCTACATCGCTATCTGTATAAACATGGAAATATCTCCACCGCTATCTGTATAAACAAGGAAATATCTACAATGCCATCTGTATAAACATGGAAATAACTACAATGCCATCTGTATAAACATGGAAATAACATCACCGCTATCTCTGTCAACATCGAAATACCTACACTGCTATCTGTATAAACAATGAAATATCTCCACTGCTATCTGTACAAAAATGGAAATATCTACACCGCTATCTGTATAAATAGGGAAAAAACTTCACCGCTATCTCTATAAACATGGAAATGTCTACACCACTATCTGTATAAACAAGGAAATATCTCCACCGCTATCTGTATAAACATGGAAATATCTCCACCACTCTCTTTATAAACATCGAAATATCTACACCGCTATCTGTATAAACATGCAAATATCTCCAACGCTATCTGTATAAACTTGGAAATATCTACACCGCTACCTGTATAAATATTGAAATATCTTCACCACTATCTCTATAAACATGTAAATGTCTACACCGCTATCTGTATAAACATGGAAACAACTACATGGCTATCTCTATAAACATGGAAATATCTACACCGCCATTTGTATAAACATGGAAATACCTACACCGTCATCTGTATAAACATGGAAATATCTACACCACTGTCTCTATACACATGGAAATATCTACACTGCCATCTCTAAACATGGAAATATCTACAGAGCCATCTCTATAAACATGGAAATATCTCCATCGCTATCTGCATAAACATGGAAATAGCCACACCGCTATCTGTATAAACATGGAAATATCTAAAGCGCCATCTGAAAAAACATGGAAATATATACACAGTCATCTGTATAAACATGGAATTAACAACACAGTCATCTGTATAAACCTGGAAATATCTACACCACTATCTCTATGAACATGGAAATATCTACAATGCCATCTGTATAAAGATGGAAATATATTCACCGCTATCTCTATAAACATGGAAATAGCTACACCGCTATCTGTGGAATCATGGAAATATCTCCACCACTCTCTGTATAAACATGGAAATATCTACACAGCTATCTGTATAAAGATGGAAATATCTACACCGCTATCTGTATAAACTTGGAAATATCTACACCGCTATCTGTATAAATATGGAAATATCTTCACCGATATCTCTATAAACATGGAAATGTCTGCACCACTATGTGTATAAACATGGAAATATCTACATGGCTATCTCTATAAACATGGAAATATCTACAGCGCCATCTGTATAAACATGGAAATAACTACACAATCATATGTATAAACATGGAAATATCTACACCACTATCTGTATAAACATGGAAATATCTACAAAGCCATCTCTATAAACATGGAAATATCTACACAGACATCTCTATAAACTTGGAAATATCTACATCGCTATCTGCATAAACATGGAAATAGCCACACCGCTATCGGTAAAAACATGGAAATATCTACACCGCCATCTGTAAAAACATGGAAATATCTACACATTCATCTGTATAAACATGGAAATATCTACACCTCCATGTGTATAAACATGGATACAACTACACTGCCATCTGTATAAAAATGGAAATAGCCGCACCGCAATCTGTAAAAACATGGAAATATCTACACCACCATCTGAATAAACATGGAAATATCTACACCGCTATCTGCATAAATATGGAAATACCTACACCGCTATCTCTACAAACATGGAAATACCTACACCGCTATCTGTATCTGCATGGAAATATCTACACCGCTATCTCCATAAACATGGTAATATCTCCACCGCAATCTGCATAACCTTGGAAATATCTCCACCGATATCTGTATAAACATTGAAATATCTGCACCGCTATCCATATAAAAATGGAAATATCTACAACACTATCTGTGTAAACATAGAAATATCTACACAGCTGTCTGTGTAAACATGGAAATATGTACAACGCTATCTGTGTGAAGATGGAAATATTTACACCTCATTCTGGGCAAATATGGAAATATCTACACCTCTATCTCTGTAAACATGGAAATATCTACACCGCTATCTGTATAAACATGAAAATATCTACACCGCTATCTGTGTAAACATGGAAATATCTACACCATGGTCTGTATAAACATGGATATATCTACACCGCTATATGTATAAACTTGGAAATATCTACACAGCCATCTTTCTAAACATGGAAATATCTACACCTCCATCTGTATAAACATGGAAATAGCTTCACTGCAATCTGTATAAACATGGAAATATCTACGCAGCCATCTGTATAAGCATGTAAATATGTACACGGCTATCTCTATAAACATGGAAGTACGTACACCGCTACCTGTATAAACATGGAAATATCTACACCGCTCTCTGAATAAAATGGAAATATCTACAGCGCCATCTGAAAAAACATGGAAATATCTACAAAGTCATCTGTATAAACATGGAATTAACTACACAGTCATCTGTATAAACCTGGAAATATCTACACCACTATCTCTATGAACATGGAAATATCTACAGTGCCATCTGTATAAACATGGAAATATCTTCACCGCTATCTCCATAAACAGGGAAATAGCTACACCGCTCTCTGTGTAAACATGGAAATATCTCCACCACTATCTGTATAAACATGGAAATATCTACATGGCTATCTCTATAAACATGGAAATATCTACACCGCCATCTGTATAAACATGGAAGTAACTACACTGTCATCTGTATAAACATGGAAATATCTACACCACTATCTGTATAAACATGGAAATATCTACAAAGCCATCTCTATAAACATGGAAATATCTACACAGACATCTCTATAAACTTGGAAATATCAACATCGCTATCTGCATAAACATGGAAATAGCCACACCGCTATCGGTAAAAACATGGAAATATCTACACCGCCATCTGTAAAAACATGGAAGTATCTACACAGTCATCTGTATAAACATGGAAATATCTCCACCGATATCTGTATAAACATGGAAATATCTCCACCGCTATCTGTAAAAACATGGAAATATCGCCAATGCTATCTGTATAAACATGGAAATATCTACACCGCTATCTGTATAAACATGGAAATATCTACACCGCTATCTGTATAAACAGGGAAAGATCTACATCGCTATCTTTATAACTAGGGAAAAAACTTCACCGCTATCTCTATAAACATGGAAATGTCTACACCAATATCTGTATAAACATGGAAATATCTCCACAGCTATCTGTATAAACATGGAAATATCTCCACTGCTATCTGTTTAAACATGGAAATATCTACACCGCTATCTGTGTAAACTTAGAAATATCTACACCGCTATCTGTATAAATAGGGAAATAACTTCACCGCTATCTGTATAAACATGGAAATGTCTACACCGCTACTTGTATAAACATGGAAATACCTACATGGCTATCTCTATAAACATGGAAATATCTACACAGCTATCTGTATCTTCATGGAAATATCTACACCGCTATCTCTATAAACATGGAAATATCTCCACCGCAATCTGCATAACCTTGGAAATATCTACACCTCCATCTGTATAAACATGTAAATATTTCCACGGCTATCTGTATAAACATGGAAATATCTCCACCGATATATGTATACACATGGAAATATCTCCAACGCTATCTTTATAAACATGGAAATATCTACACCGCTATCTGTATAAATATGGAAATATCTTCACCACTATCTCTATAAACAAGTAAATGTCTACACCGCTATCTGTATAAACATGGAAACAACTACATGGCTATCTCTATAAACATGGAAATATCTACACCGCCATCTGTATAAACATGGAAATACCTACACCGTTATCTGTATAATCATGGAAATATCTACACCACTATCTCTATAAACATGGAAATATCAACACTGCCATCTGTAAACATGGAAATATCTACACAGCCATCTCTATAAACATGGAAATATCTCCATCGCTATCTGCATAAACATGGAAATAGCCACACTGCTATCTGTATAAACATGGAAATATCTAGAGCGCCATCTGAAAAAAACATGGAAATATCTACACAGTCATCTGTATAAACATGGAATTAATAACACAGTCATCTGTATAAACCTGGAAATATCTACACCACTATCTCTATGAACATGGAAATATCTACAATGCCTTCTGTATCAACATGGAAATATCTTCACCGCTATCTCTATAAACATGGAAATAGCTACACCGCTATCTGTGTAAACATGGAAATATCTCCACCGCTCTCTGTATAAACATGGAAATATCTACACCGCTATCTCTATAAATATGGAAATATCTACACCGCTATCTGTATAAACCTGGAAATATCTACACCGCTATCTGTATAAATGTGGAAATATCTTCACCAATATCTCTATAAACATGGAAATGTCTGCACCACTATCTGTATAAACATGGAAATATCTACATGGCTATCTCTATAAACATGGAAATATCTACAGCGCCATCTGTATAAACATGGAAATAACTACACTGTCATATGTATAAACATGGAAATATCTACACCACTATCTGTATAAACATGGAAATATCTACAAAGCCATCTCTATAAACATGAAAATATCTACACAGACATCTCTATAAACTTGGAAACATCTACATCGCTATCTGCATAAACATGGAAATAGGCACACCGCTATCGGTAAAAACATGGAAATAACTACACCGCCATCTGTAAAAACAGGGAAATATCTACACAGTCATCTGTATAAACATGGAAATATCTACACCTCCATGTGTATAAACATGGATATAACTACACTGCCATCTGTATAAAAATAGAAATAGCCACACTGCAATCTGTATAAACATGGAAATATCTACAATACCATCTGAATAAACATGGAAATATCTACACTGCTATCTGCATAAATATGGAAATGTCTTGACCGCTATCTCTACAAACACGGAAATACCTACACCGCTATCTGTATCTACATGGAAATATCTACACCGCTATCTCCATAAACATGGTAATATCTCCACCATAATCTGCAAAAACTTGGAAATATCTCCACCGATATCTGTATATACATGGAAATATCTCCACCGCTATCTTTTTAAACATGGAAATATCTACACCGTTATCTGTATAAACATGGAAATATCTGCACCGCTATCTATATAAACATGGAAATATCTACAACATGGTCTGTATAAATATGGATATATCTACACAGTCATCTGTATAAACATGGAAATATCTACACCACTATCTGTATAAACATGGAAATATCTACACAGTCATCTGTATAAACATGGAAATATCTACACCGCTATATCAATAAACATGGAAATATCTACACCGCTATCTGTATCTACATGGAAATATCTACACCGCTATCTCTATAAACATGGTAATATCTCCACCGCAATCTGCATAAACCTGGGAATGTCTCCACCGATATCTGTATAAATATAGAAATATCTCCACCGCTATCTTTATAAACATGGAAATATCTGTACCGCTATCTTTATAAAAATGGAAATATCTACAACACTATCTGTGTAAACATGGAAATATCTACACAGCTGTCTGTGTAAACATGGAAATAAGTACAATGCTATCTGTGTGAAGATGGAAATATCTACACCACAATTTCGGCAAATATGGAAATATCTACACCTCTGTCTCTGTAAACATGGAATTATCTACACCGCTATCTGTATAAACATGAAAATATCTCCACTGCTATCTCTATAAACATGGATATATCTACACCGCTATCTGTATAAACTTGGAAATAGCTACATGGCTATCTCTATAAACATGGAAATAACTTCACCACTATCTCTATAAACATGGAAATGTCTACAGCGCTATCTGTATAAACATGGAGATAGGTACATGGCTATCTCTATAAACATGGAAAAATCCACAGCGCCATCTTTATAAACATGGAATTAACTACACAGTCATCTGTATAAACATGGAAATATCTACACCACTATCTGTATAAACATGGAAATATCTACAATGCCATCTGTATAAACATGGAAATAACATCACCGCTATCTCTATAAACATGGAAATACCTACACCGCTATCTGTATAAACATGGAAGTATCTCCACCGCTATCTGTATAAACATGGAAATATCTACACCGCTATCTGTATAAATAGGGAAATAACTTCACCACTATCTCTATAAACATGGAAATGTCTACACCGCTATCTGTATAAACATGGAAATATCTACATGGCTATCTGTATAAACTTGGAAATATCTACACCACCATCTGAATAAACATGGAAATACCTACGCAGTCATCTGCATAAACATGGAAATATCTGCACCACTATCTGTATAAACATGGAAATATCAACACTGCCATCTGTATAAACATGGAAATATCTACACATCCATCTCTATAAACATGGAAATATCTCCACCGCTATCTGTATAAACTTGGAAATATCTACACCGCTATCAGTATAAACAAGGAAATATCTACAACACTATCTGTGTAAACATGGAAATATCTACACAGCTGTCTGTGTAAAGATGGAAATAGGTACACCGCTATCTGTGTGAAGATGGAAATATCTACACCGCAATCTGTGCAAATATGGAAATATCCACACCTCTATCTCTGTAAACATGGAAATATCTACCCCGCTATCTGTATAAACATGGAAATATCTACACCGATATCTGTATAAACATGGAAAATCACCAATGCTATCTGTATTAACATGGAAATATCTACACCGCTATCTGTATAAACATGGAAATATCTACAGAGCTATCTGTATAAAAATGGAAATATCTCCACCGCTATCTGTATAAACATGGAAGTATCTACTCCGCTATCTTTATAAGCATGGAAATATCTACACCGCTATCTGCATGAACATGGAAATATCTACAACACTATCTGTGTAAACATGGAAATATCTACACACCTGTCTGTGTACACATGGAAATATGTACACCGCTATCTTTGTGAAGATGGAAATATCGACACCGCAATCTGTGCAAAGATGGATATATCTACACCTCTATCTCTATGAACATGGAAATATCTAAAATGCCATCTGTATAAACATGGAAATATCTTCACCGCTATCTCTATAAACATGGAAATATCTACACCGCCATCTGTATAAACATGGAATTAACTACAAAGTCATCTGTATAAACATGGATATATCTACACCACTATCTGTATAAATATGGAGATATCTACAATGCCATCTGTATAAACATGGAAATACCAACAACGCTATCTGCATAAACATGGAAATATCTCCACCGCTATCTGTATAAACTTGGAAACATCTACACCGCTATCTGTATAAATATGGAAATAACTTCACCGCTATCTCTACAAACATGGAAATGTCTACACGGCTATCTGTCTAAACATGGAAACATCTACATGGCTATCTCTATAAACATGGAAATATCTACATCGCCATCGTTATAAATATGGAATTAACTACACAGTCATCTGTATAAACATGGAAATATCTACACCACTATCTGTATAAACATGGAAATATCTACAATGCCATCTGCGTAAACATGGAAATAACATCACCGCTATCTCTATAAACATGGAAATACCTACACCGCTATCTGTATAAACATGGAAATATCTCCACCGCTATCTGTATAAACATGGAAATATCTACACCGCTATCTGTATAAACTTAGAAATATCTACACCGCTATCTGTAAAAATAGCGAAATAACTTCACCACTATCTCTATAAACATGGAAATGCCTACACCGCCATCTGTATAAACATGGAAATACCTACACCATCATCTGTATAAACATGGAAATATCTACACCACTATCTCTATAAACATGGAAATATCTACCCTGCCATCTGTATAAACATGGAAATATCTACACAGCCATCTCTATAAAGATGGAAATATCTCCATCGCTATCTGCATAAACATGGAAATATCCACACCGCTATCTGCATAAACATGGAAATATCTACAACGCTGTCTGCATAAATATGCAAATATCTACAAAGCTGTCTCTATAAACATGGAAATATCTACACCGCTGTCTGTATATACATGGAAATATCTACACCGCTATCTCTATAAACATGGAAATATCTCCACTGCAATCTGACTAAACGTGGAAACATATACACGGCCATCTGTATAGACATGTAAATATTTCCATCGCTATCTGTATAAACATGGAAATATCTCCACCGATATCTGTATAAACATGGAAATATCTCCGCCGCTATCTGTATAAACATGGAAATATCTACACTGCTATCTGTATAAACATGGAAATATCTATACCACTGTCTGTATAAACATGGAAATATCTACAGCGCTATCTGTATAAACATGGAAATATCTACAACACTATCTGTGTAAACATGGAAATTTCTACACAGCTGTCTGTGTAAACATGGAAATATGTACACCGCTATCTGTGTGAAGATGGAAATATCTACACGGCAATCTGTGCAAATATGGAAATATCTACACCTCTATCTCTGTAAACATGGAAATTTCTACACCGCTATCTGTATAAACATGGAAATATCTACATGGCTATCTCTATAAACATGGAAATATCTACACGCCATCTTTATAAACATGGAAATAACTACACAGTCATCTGCATAAACATGGAAATATCTACACCACTATCTGTATTAACATGGAAATATCTACAATGCCATCTGTATAAACATGGAAATAACATCACCGCTATCTCTGTCAACATGGAAATACCTACACTGCTATCTGTATAAACAATGAAATATCTGACCTGCTATCTGTATAAAAAAGGAAATATCTACACCGCTATCTGTATAAATAGGGAAAAAACTTCACCGCTATATCTATAAACATGGAAATGTCTACACCACTATCTGTATAAACCTGGAAATATCTCCATCGCTATCTGTATAAACATGGAAATATCTCCACCACTCTCTGTATAAACATCGAAATATCTACACCGCTATCTGTATAAACATGGAAATATCTCCAACGCTATCTGTATAAACTTGGAAATATCTACACCGCTATCTGTATAAACATGGAAATATCTCCAACGCTATCTGTATAAACTTGGAAATATCTACACCGCTATCTGTATAAATATGGAAATATCTTCACCACTATCTCTATAATCATGGAAATGTCTACCCCGCTATCTGTATAAACTTGGAAACATCTACATGGCTATCTCTATAAACATGGAAAAATCAACACCGCCATCTGTATAAACATGGAAATACCTACACCGACATCTGTATAAACATGGAAATATCTACACCAGTATCTCTACAAACATGGAAATATCTACACTGCCATCTGTAAACATGGAAATATCTTCACAGCAATCTCTATAAACAGGGAAATATCTCCATCGCTATCTGCATAATCATGGAAATAGCCACACCGCTATCTGTATAAACATGGAAATATCTACAGCGCCATCTGAAAAAACATGGAAATATCTACACAGTCATCTGTATAAACATGGAATTAACTACACAGTCATCTGTATAAACCTGGAAATATCTACACCACTATCTCTATGAACATGGAAATATCTACAGTGCCATCTGTATAAACATGGAAATATCTTCACCGCTATCTCTATAAACATGGAAATAGCTACACCGCTCTCTGTGTAAACATAGAAATATCTCCACCACTATCTGTATAAACATGGAAATATCTGCATGGCTATCACTATAAACATGGAAATATTTACCCCGCTTCTGTATAAACATGGAAGTAACTACACTGTCATCTGTATAAACATGGAAATATCTACAGCACTATCTGTATAAACATGGAAATATCTACAAAGCCATCTCTATAAACATGGAAATATCTACACAGACATCTCTATAAACTTGTTAATATCTACATCGCTATCTGCATAAACATGGAAATAGCCACACCGCTATCTGTAAAAACATGGAAATATCTACACCGCCATCTGTTAAAACATGGAAGTATCTTGACAGTCATCTGTATAAACATGGAAATATCTACACCTCCATGTGTATAAACATGGATATAACTACACTGCCATCTGTATAAAAATGGAAATAGCCACACCGCAATCTGTATAAACATGGAAATATCTACACCGCCATCTGAATAAACATGGAAATATCTACACCGCTATCTGCATAAATAGGGAAATATCTACACCGCTATCTCTACAAACATGGAAATATCTACACCGCTATCTGTATCTACATGGAAATATCTACACCACTATCTCCATAAACATGGTAATATCTCCACCACAATCTGCAAAAACTTGGAAATATCTCCACCGATATCTGTATAAACATGGAAATATCTCCAACGCTATCTTTTTAAACATGGAAATATCTACACCGTTATCTGTATAAACATGGAAATATCTCCTCCGCTATCTGTATAAACATGGAAATATCTGAACCGCTATCTATATAAAACTGGAAATATCTACAACACTATCTGTGTAAACATAGAAATATCTACACAGCTGTCTGTGTAAACATGGAAATATGTACAACGCTTTCTGTGTGAAGATGGAAATATTTACACCGCAATCTGGGCAAATATGGAAATATCTACACCTCTATCTCTGTTAACATGGAAATATCTACACCGCTATCTGTATAAACATGAAAATATCTACACCGCTAACGGTATAAACATGGAAATATCTACACCACGGTCTGTATAAAGATGGATATATCTACACCGCTTTATGTATAAACTTGGAAATATCTACACAGTCATCTGTCTAAACATGGAAATATCTACACCTCCATCTGTATAAACATGGAAATACCTTCACTGCAATCTGTATAAACATGGAAATATCTACACAGCCATGTGTATAAGCATGTAAATATCTAAACCGCTATCTCTATAAACATGGAAGTACGTACAGCGCTATCTGTATAAACATGGAAATATCTACACCGCGATCTGTATAAACATGAAAATATCTACACCGCTGTCTGTATAAACATGGAAATATCTACAGCGCTATCTGTATAAACATGGAAATATCTCCACCGCAATCTGTATAAACATGGAAATATCAACACCGCTATCTTTATGAACATGGAAATATCTACACCGCTATCTGTGTAAACATGGAAATATATACAGAGCTGCCTGTGTAAACATGGAAATATGTACACCGCTATCTGTGTGAAGATGGAAACATCTACACAGCAATCTGTGCAAATATGGAAATATCTACTCCTCTATCTCTGTAAACATGGAAATATCTACACCGCTATCTGTATAAACATGGAAATATCTACATGGCTATCTCGATGAACATGGAAATATCTACACCGCCATCTTTATAAACATGGAATCAACTACACAGTCATCTGTATAAACATGGAAATATCTACACCACTATCTGTATAAACATGGAAATATCTTCAATGCCATCTGTATAAACATGGAAATAACATCACCTCTATCTCTATAAACATGGAAATACCTACACCGCTATCTGTATAAACATGGAAATATCTCCACCGCTATCTGTATAAACATGGAAATACCTACACCGTTATCTGTAAACTTAGAAATATCTACACCGCTGTCTGTATAAATAGGGAAATAACTTCACCGCTATCTCTATAAACATGGAAATGTCTACACCGCTACTTGTATGAACATGGAAATACCTACATGGCTATCTCTATAAACATGGAAATATCTACACAGCTATCTGTGTCTACATGGAAATATCTACACCGCTATCTCTATAAACATGGAAATATCTCCACCGCAATTTGCATAACCTTGGAAATATCTTCACCTCCATCTGTATAAACATGTAATTATTTCCACTGCTATCTGTATAAACATGGAAATATCTCCACCGATATGTGTATACACATGGAAATATCTCCAACGCTATCTTTATAAACATGGAAATATCTACACCGCTATCTGTATACACATGGAATTATCTACACCGCTGTCTGTATAAACATGGAAATATCTACAGCGCTATCTGTGTAAACATGGAAATATCTCCACCGCTATCTGCATAAACATGGACATATCTACACTGCTGTCTGTGTAAACATGGAAATATGGACACCGCTATCTGTGTGAAGATGGAAATATCTACACGGCAATCTGTGCAAATATGGAAATATCTACACCTTTATCTCTGTAAACATGGAAATATCGACACCGCTATCTGTATAAACATGGAAATACCTCCACCGCTATCTGTATAAACTTGGAAATATCTACACCGCTATCTGTATAAATATGGAAATATCTTCACCGTTATCTCTTTAAACATGGAAATGTCTACAATGCTATCTGTCTAAACATGGAAACATCAACATGGCTGTCTCTATAAACATGGAAATATCTACACCGCCATCTGTATAAACATGGAAATAACTGCACCGTCATCTGTATAAACATAGAAATATCTACACCACTATCTATATAAACATGGATATATCTACACTGCCATCTGTATAAACATGGAAATATCTACACAACCAACTCTATAAACACGGAAATATCTCCATCGCTATCTGCATAAACATGGAAATAGCCACACCGCTATCTGTATAAACATGGAAATATCTACAGCGCCATCTGTAAAAACAAGGAAATATCTACACAGTCATCTCTATAAACATAGATATATCTACACCTCCATGTGTATAAACATGGAAATATCTACACTGCCATCTGTATAAAAATGGATATAGCCACACCGCTATGTGTATAAACATGGAAATATCAACACCGCCATCTGAATAAACATGGAAATATCTACACTGCTATCTGTATAAATATGAAAATACCTTCACCGCTATCTCTATAAACATGGAAACATCTTCACCGCTATCTGTATCCACATGGAAATATCTACACCGTTATCTGTATAAACAGGGAAATATCTACATCGCTATCTGTATAAACATGGAAATATCTCCACCGCTATCTGTATAAACAAGGAAATATCTACAATGCCATCTGTATAAACATGGAAATAACTACAATGCCATCTGTATAAACATGGAAATAACATCACCGCTATCTCTGTCAACATCGAAATACCTACACTGCTATCTGTATAAACAATGAAATATCTCCACTGCTATCTGTACAAAAATGGAAATATCTACACCGCTATCTGTATAAATAGGGAAAAAACTTCACCGCTATCTCTATAAACATGGAAATGTCTACACCACTATCTGTATAAACAAGGAAATATCTCCACCGCTATCTGTATAAACATGGAAATATCTCCACCACTCTCTTTATAAACATCGAAATATCTACACCGCTATCTGTATAAACATGCAAATATCTCCAACGCTATCTGTATAAACTTGGAAATATCTACACCGCTACCTGTATAAATATTGAAATATCTTCACCACTATCTCTATAAACATGTAAATGTCTACACCGCTATCTGTATAAACATGGAAACAACTACATGGCTATCTCTATAAACATGGAAATATCTACACCGCCATTTGTATAAACATGGAAATACCTACACCGTCATCTGTATAAACATGGAAATATCTACACCACTGTCTCTATACACATGGAAATATCTACACTGCCATCTCTAAACATGGAAATATCTACAGAGCCATCTCTATAAACATGGAAATATCTCCATCGCTATCTGCATAAACATGGAAATAGCCACACCGCTATCTGTATAAACATGGAAATATCTAAAGCGCCATCTGAAAAAACATGGAAATATATACACAGTCATCTGTATAAACATGGAATTAACAACACAGTCATCTGTATAAACCTGGAAATATCTACACCACTATCTCTATGAACATGGAAATATCTACAATGCCATCTGTATAAACATGGAAATATATTCACCGCTATCTCTATAAACATGGAAATAGCTACACCGCTATCTGTGGAATCATGGAAATATCTCCACCACTCTCTGTATAAACATGGAAATATCTACACAGCTATCTGTATAAAGATGGAAATATCTACACCGCTATCTGTATAAACTTGGAAATATCTACACCGCTATCTGTATAAATATGGAAATATCTTCACCGATATCTCTATAAACATGGAAATGTCTGCACCACTATGTGTATAAACATGGAAATATCTACATGGCTATCTCTATAAACATGGAAATATCTACAGCGCCATCTGTATAAACATGGAAATAACTACACAATCATATGTATAAACATGGAAATATCTACACCACTATCTGTATAAACATGGAAATATCTACAAAGCCATCTCTATAAACATGGAAATATCTACACAGACATCTCTATAAACTTGGAAATATCTACATCGCTATCTGCATAAACATGGAAATAGCCACACCGCTATCGGTAAAAACATGGAAATATCTACACCGCCATCTGTAAAAACATGGAAATATCTACACATTCATCTGTATAAACATGGAAATATCTACACCTCCATGTGTATAAACATGGATACAACTACACTGCCATCTGTATAAAAATGGAAATAGCCGCACCGCAATCTGTAAAAACATGGAAATATCTACACCACCATCTGAATAAACATGGAAATATCTACACCGCTATCTGCATAAATATGGAAATACCTACACCGCTATCTCTACAAACATGGAAATACCTACACCGCTATCTGTATCTGCATGGAAATATCTACACCGCTATCTCCATAAACATGGTAATATCTCCACCGCAATCTGCATAACCTTGGAAATATCTCCACCGATATCTGTATAAACATTGAAATATCTGCACCGCTATCCATATAAAAATGGAAATATCTACAACACTATCTGTGTAAACATAGAAATATCTACACAGCTGTCTGTGTAAACATGGAAATATGTACAACGCTATCTGTGTGAAGATGGAAATATTTACACCTCATTCTGGGCAAATATGGAAATATCTACACCTCTATCTCTGTAAACATGGAAATATCTACACCGCTATCTGTATAAACATGAAAATATCTACACCGCTATCTGTGTAAACATGGAAATATCTACACCATGGTCTGTATAAACATGGATATATCTACACCGCTATATGTATAAACTTGGAAATATCTACACAGCCATCTTTCTAAACATGGAAATATCTACACCTCCATCTGTATAAACATGGAAATAGCTTCACTGCAATCTGTATAAACATGGAAATATCTACGCAGCCATCTGTATAAGCATGTAAATATGTACACGGCTATCTCTATAAACATGGAAGTACGTACACCGCTACCTGTATAAACATGGAAATATCTACACCGCTCTCTGAATAAAATGGAAATATCTACAGCGCCATCTGAAAAAACATGGAAATATCTACAAAGTCATCTGTATAAACATGGAATTAACTACACAGTCATCTGTATAAACCTGGAAATATCTACACCACTATCTCTATGAACATGGAAATATCTACAGTGCCATCTGTATAAACATGGAAATATCTTCACCGCTATCTCCATAAACAGGGAAATAGCTACACCGCTCTCTGTGTAAACATGGAAATATCTCCACCACTATCTGTATAAACATGGAAATATCTACATGGCTATCTCTATAAACATGGAAATATCTACACCGCCATCTGTATAAACATGGAAGTAACTACACTGTCATCTGTATAAACATGGAAATATCTACACCACTATCTGTATAAACATGGAAATATCTACAAAGCCATCTCTATAAACATGGAAATATCTACACAGACATCTCTATAAACTTGGAAATATCAACATCGCTATCTGCATAAACATGGAAATAGCCACACCGCTATCGGTAAAAACATGGAAATATCTACACCGCCATCTGTAAAAACATGGAAGTATCTACACAGTCATCTGTATAAACATGGAAATATCTCCACCGATATCTGTATAAACATGGAAATATCTCCACCGCTATCTGTAAAAACATGGAAATATCGCCAATGCTATCTGTATAAACATGGAAATATCTACACCGCTATCTGTATAAACATGGAAATATCTACACCGCTATCTGTATAAACAGGGAAAGATCTACATCGCTATCTTTATAACTAGGGAAAAAACTTCACCGCTATCTCTATAAACATGGAAATGTCTACACCAATATCTGTATAAACATGGAAATATCTCCACAGCTATCTGTATAAACATGGAAATATCTCCACTGCTATCTGTTTAAACATGGAAATATCTACACCGCTATCTGTGTAAACTTAGAAATATCTACACCGCTATCTGTATAAATAGGGAAATAACTTCACCGCTATCTGTATAAACATGGAAATGTCTACACTGCTACTTGTATAAACATGGAAATACCTACATGGCTATCTCTATAAACATGGAAATATCTACACAGCTATCTGTATCTTCATGGAAATATCTACACCGCTATCTCTATAAACATGGAAATATCTCCACCGCAATCTGC
The DNA here is from genome assembly GCF_029289425.2 of Pan paniscus. Lineage (NCBI taxonomy): Eukaryota > Metazoa > Chordata > Mammalia > Primates > Hominidae > Pan > Pan paniscus. The sequence goes on from NC_073261.2 coordinate 10,261,418, forward strand.
ATAACCTTGGAAATATCTACACCTCCATCTGTATAAACATGTAAATATTTCCACGGCTATCTGTATAAACATGGAAATATCTCCACCGATATATGTATACACATGGAAATATCTCCAACGCTATCTTTATAAACATGGAAATATCTACACCGCTATCTGTATAAATATGGAAATATCTTCACCACTATCTCTATAAACAAGTAAATGTCTACACCGCTATCTGTATAAACATGGAAACAACTACATGGCTATCTCTATAAACATGGAAATATCTACACCGCCATCTGTATAAACATGGAAATACCTACACCGTTATCTGTATAATCATGGAAATATCTACACCACTATCTCTATAAACATGGAAATATCAACACTGCCATCTGTAAACATGGAAATATCTACACAGCCATCTCTATAAACATGGAAATATCTCCATCGCTATCTGCATAAACATGGAAATAGCCACACTGCTATCTGTATAAACATGGAAATATCTAGAGCGCCATCTGAAAAAAACATGGAAATATCTACACAGTCATCTGTATAAACATGGAATTAATAACACAGTCATCTGTATAAACCTGGAAATATCTACACCACTATCTCTATGAACATGGAAATATCTACAATGCCTTCTGTATCAACATGGAAATATCTTCACCGCTATCTCTATAAACATGGAAATAGCTACACCGCTATCTGTGTAAACATGGAAATATCTCCACCGCTCTCTGTATAAACATGGAAATATCTACACCGCTATCTCTATAAATATGGAAATATCTACACCGCTATCTGTATAAACCTGGAAATATCTACACCGCTATCTGTATAAATGTGGAAATATCTTCACCAATATCTCTATAAACATGGAAATGTCTGCACCACTATCTGTATAAACATGGAAATATCTACATGGCTATCTCTATAAACATGGAAATATCTACAGCGCCATCTGTATAAACATGGAAATAACTACACTGTCATATGTATAAACATGGAAATATCTACACCACTATCTGTATAAACATGGAAATATCTACAAAGCCATCTCTATAAACATGAAAATATCTACACAGACATCTCTATAAACTTGGAAACATCTACATCGCTATCTGCATAAACATGGAAATAGGCACACCGCTATCGGTAAAAACATGGAAATAACTACACCGCCATCTGTAAAAACAGGGAAATATCTACACAGTCATCTGTATAAACATGGAAATATCTACACCTCCATGTGTATAAACATGGATATAACTACACTGCCATCTGTATAAAAATAGAAATAGCCACACTGCAATCTGTATAAACATGGAAATATCTACAATACCATCTGAATAAACATGGAAATATCTACACTGCTATCTGCATAAATATGGAAATGTCTTGACCGCTATCTCTACAAACACGGAAATACCTACACCGCTATCTGTATCTACATGGAAATATCTACACCGCTATCTCCATAAACATGGTAATATCTCCACCATAATCTGCAAAAACTTGGAAATATCTCCACCGATATCTGTATATACATGGAAATATCTCCACCGCTATCTTTTTAAACATGGAAATATCTACACCGTTATCTGTATAAACATGGAAATATCTGCACCGCTATCTATATAAACATGGAAATATCTACAACATGGTCTGTATAAATATGGATATATCTACACAGTCATCTGTATAAACATGGAAATATCTACACCACTATCTGTATAAACATGGAAATATCTACACAGTCATCTGTATAAACATGGAAATATCTACACCGCTATATCAATAAACATGGAAATATCTACACCGCTATCTGTATCTACATGGAAATATCTACACCGCTATCTCTATAAACATGGTAATATCTCCACCGCAATCTGCATAAACCTGGGAATGTCTCCACCGATATCTGTATAAATATAGAAATATCTCCACCGCTATCTTTATAAACATGGAAATATCTGCACCGCTATCTTTATAAAAATGGAAATATCTACAACACTATCTGTGTAAACATGGAAATATCTACACAGCTGTCTGTGTAAACATGGAAATAAGTACAATGCTATCTGTGTGAAGATGGAAATATCTACACCACAATTTCGGCAAATATGGAAATATCTACACCTCTGTCTCTGTAAACATGGAATTATCTACACCGCTATCTGTATAAACATGAAAATATCTCCACTGCTATCTCTATAAACATGGATATATCTACACCGCTATCTGTATAAACTTGGAAATAGCTACATGGCTATCTCTATAAACATGGAAATAACTTCACCACTATCTCTATAAACATGGAAATGTCTACAGCGCTATCTGTATAAACATGGAGATAGGTACATGGCTATCTCTATAAACATGGAAAAATCCACAGCGCCATCTTTATAAACATGGAATTAACTACACAGTCATCTGTATAAACATGGAAATATCTACACCACTATCTGTATAAACATGGAAATATCTACAATGCCATCTGTATAAACATGGAAATAACATCACCGCTATCTCTATAAACATGGAAATACCTACACCGCTATCTGTATAAACATGGAAGTATCTCCACCGCTATCTGTATAAACATGGAAATATCTACACCGCTATCTGTATAAATAGGGAAATAACTTCACCACTATCTCTATAAACATGGAAATGTCTACACCGCTATCTGTATAAACATGGAAATATCTACATGGCTATCTGTATAAACTTGGAAATATCTACACCACCATCTGAATAAACATGGAAATACCTACGCAGTCATCTGCATAAACATGGAAATATCTGCACCACTATCTGTATAAACATGGAAATATCAACACTGCCATCTGTATAAACATGGAAATATCTACACATCCATCTCTATAAACATGGAAATATCTCCACCGCTATCTGTATAAACTTGGAAATATCTACACCGCTATCAGTATAAACAAGGAAATATCTACAACACTATCTGTGTAAACATGGAAATATCTACACAGCTGTCTGTGTAAAGATGGAAATAGGTACACCGCTATCTGTGTGAAGATGGAAATATCTACACCGCAATCTGTGCAAATATGGAAATATCCACACCTCTATCTCTGTAAACATGGAAATATCTACCCCGCTATCTGTATAAACATGGAAATATCTACACCGATATCTGTATAAACATGGAAAATCACCAATGCTATCTGTATTAACATGGAAATATCTACACCGCTATCTGTATAAACATGGAAATATCTACAGAGCTATCTGTATAAAAATGGAAATATCTCCACCGCTATCTGTATAAACATGGAAGTATCTACTCCGCTATCTTTATAAGCATGGAAATATCTACACCGCTATCTGCATGAACATGGAAATATCTACAACACTATCTGTGTAAACATGGAAATATCTACACACCTGTCTGTGTACACATGGAAATATGTACACCGCTATCTTTGTGAAGATGGAAATATCGACACCGCAATCTGTGCAAAGATGGATATATCTACACCTCTATCTCTATGAACATGGAAATATCTAAAATGCCATCTGTATAAACATGGAAATATCTTCACCGCTATCTCTATAAACATGGAAATATCTACACCGCCATCTGTATAAACATGGAATTAACTACAAAGTCATCTGTATAAACATGGATATATCTACACCACTATCTGTATAAATATGGAGATATCTACAATGCCATCTGTATAAACATGGAAATACCAACAACGCTATCTGCATAAACATGGAAATATCTCCACCGCTATCTGTATAAACTTGGAAACATCTACACCGCTATCTGTATAAATATGGAAATAACTTCACCGCTATCTCTACAAACATGGAAATGTCTACACGGCTATCTGTCTAAACATGGAAACATCTACATGGCTATCTCTATAAACATGGAAATATCTACATCGCCATCGTTATAAATATGGAATTAACTACACAGTCATCTGTATAAACATGGAAATATCTACACCACTATCTGTATAAACATGGAAATATCTACAATGCCATCTGCGTAAACATGGAAATAACATCACCGCTATCTCTATAAACATGGAAATACCTACACCGCTATCTGTATAAACATGGAAATATCTCCACCGCTATCTGTATAAACATGGAAATATCTACACCGCTATCTGTATAAACTTAGAAATATCTACACCGCTATCTGTAAAAATAGCGAAATAACTTCACCACTATCTCTATAAACATGGAAATGCCTACACCGCCATCTGTATAAACATGGAAATACCTACACCATCATCTGTATAAACATGGAAATATCTACACCACTATCTCTATAAACATGGAAATATCTACCCTGCCATCTGTATAAACATGGAAATATCTACACAGCCATCTCTATAAAGATGGAAATATCTCCATCGCTATCTGCATAAACATGGAAATATCCACACCGCTATCTGCATAAACATGGAAATATCTACAACGCTGTCTGCATAAATATGCAAATATCTACAAAGCTGTCTCTATAAACATGGAAATATCTACACCGCTGTCTGTATATACATGGAAATATCTACACCGCTATCTCTATAAACATGGAAATATCTCCACTGCAATCTGACTAAACGTGGAAACATATACACGGCCATCTGTATAGACATGTAAATATTTCCATCGCTATCTGTATAAACATGGAAATATCTCCACCGATATCTGTATAAACATGGAAATATCTCCGCCGCTATCTGTATAAACATGGAAATATCTACACTGCTATCTGTATAAACATGGAAATATCTATACCACTGTCTGTATAAACATGGAAATATCTACAGCGCTATCTGTATAAACATGGAAATATCTACAACACTATCTGTGTAAACATGGAAATTTCTACACAGCTGTCTGTGTAAACATGGAAATATGTACACCGCTATCTGTGTGAAGATGGAAATATCTACACGGCAATCTGTGCAAATATGGAAATATCTACACCTCTATCTCTGTAAACATGGAAATTTCTACACCGCTATCTGTATAAACATGGAAATATCTACATGGCTATCTCTATAAACATGGAAATATCTACACGCCATCTTTATAAACATGGAAATAACTACACAGTCATCTGCATAAACATGGAAATATCTACACCACTATCTGTATTAACATGGAAATATCTACAATGCCATCTGTATAAACATGGAAATAACATCACCGCTATCTCTGTCAACATGGAAATACCTACACTGCTATCTGTATAAACAATGAAATATCTGACCTGCTATCTGTATAAAAAAGGAAATATCTACACCGCTATCTGTATAAATAGGGAAAAAACTTCACCGCTATATCTATAAACATGGAAATGTCTACACCACTATCTGTATAAACCTGGAAATATCTCCATCGCTATCTGTATAAACATGGAAATATCTCCACCACTCTCTGTATAAACATCGAAATATCTACACCGCTATCTGTATAAACATGGAAATATCTCCAACGCTATCTGTATAAACTTGGAAATATCTACACCGCTATCTGTATAAACATGGAAATATCTCCAACGCTATCTGTATAAACTTGGAAATATCTACACCGCTATCTGTATAAATATGGAAATATCTTCACCACTATCTCTATAATCATGGAAATGTCTACCCCACTATCTGTATAAACTTGGAAACATCTACATGGCTATCTCTATAAACATGGAAAAATCAACACCGCCATCTGTATAAACATGGAAATACCTACACCGACATCTGTATAAACATGGAAATATCTACACCAGTATCTCTACAAACATGGAAATATCTACACTGCCATCTGTAAACATGGAAATATCTTCACAGCAATCTCTATAAACAGGGAAATATCTCCATCGCTATCTGCATAATCATGGAAATAGCCACACCGCTATCTGTATAAACATGGAAATATCTACAGCGCCATCTGAAAAAACATGGAAATATCTACACAGTCATCTGTATAAACATGGAATTAACTACACAGTCATCTGTATAAACCTGGAAATATCTACACCACTATCTCTATGAACATGGAAATATCTACAGTGCCATCTGTATAAACATGGAAATATCTTCACCGCTATCTCTATAAACATGGAAATAGCTACACCGCTCTCTGTGTAAACATAGAAATATCTCCACCACTATCTGTATAAACATGGAAATATCTGCATGGCTATCACTATAAACATGGAAATATTTACCCCGCTTCTGTATAAACATGGAAGTAACTACACTGTCATCTGTATAAACATGGAAATATCTACAGCACTATCTGTATAAACATGGAAATATCTACAAAGCCATCTCTATAAACATGGAAATATCTACACAGACATCTCTATAAACTTGTTAATATCTACATCGCTATCTGCATAAACATGGAAATAGCCACACCGCTATCTGTAAAAACATGGAAATATCTACACCGCCATCTGTTAAAACATGGAAGTATCTTGACAGTCATCTGTATAAACATGGAAATATCTACACCTCCATGTGTATAAACATGGATATAACTACACTGCCATCTGTATAAAAATGGAAATAGCCACACCGCAATCTGTATAAACATGGAAATATCTACACCGCCATCTGAATAAACATGGAAATATCTACACCGCTATCTGCATAAATAGGGAAATATCTACACCGCTATCTCTACAAACATGGAAATATCTACACCGCTATCTGTATCTACATGGAAATATCTACACCACTATCTCCATAAACATGGTAATATCTCCACCACAATCTGCAAAAACTTGGAAATATCTCCACCGATATCTGTATAAACATGGAAATATCTCCAACGCTATCTTTTTAAACATGGAAATATCTACACCGTTATCTGTATAAACATGGAAATATCTCCTCCGCTATCTGTATAAACATGGAAATATCTGAACCGCTATCTATATAAAACTGGAAATATCTACAACACTATCTGTGTAAACATAGAAATATCTACACAGCTGTCTGTGTAAACATGGAAATATGTACAACGCTTTCTGTGTGAAGATGGAAATATTTACACCGCAATCTGGGCAAATATGGAAATATCTACACCTCTATCTCTGTTAACATGGAAATATCTACACCGCTATCTGTATAAACATGAAAATATCTACACCGCTAACGGTATAAACATGGAAATATCTACACCACGGTCTGTATAAAGATGGATATATCTACACCGCTTTATGTATAAACTTGGAAATATCTACACAGTCATCTGTCTAAACATGGAAATATCTACACCTCCATCTGTATAAACATGGAAATACCTTCACTGCAATCTGTATAAACATGGAAATATCTACACAGCCATGTGTATAAGCATGTAAATATCTAAACCGCTATCTCTATAAACATGGAAGTACGTACAGCGCTATCTGTATAAACATGGAAATATCTACACCGCGATCTGTATAAACATGAAAATATCTACACCGCTGTCTGTATAAACATGGAAATATCTACAGCGCTATCTGTATAAACATGGAAATATCTCCACCGCAATCTGTATAAACATGGAAATATCAACACCGCTATCTTTATGAACATGGAAATATCTACACCGCTATCTGTGTAAACATGGAAATATATACAGAGCTGCCTGTGTAAACATGGAAATATGTACACCGCTATCTGTGTGAAGATGGAAACATCTACACAGCAATCTGTGCAAATATGGAAATATCTACTCCTCTATCTCTGTAAACATGGAAATATCTACACCGCTATCTGTATAAACATGGAAATATCTACATGGCTATCTCGATGAACATGGAAATATCTACACCGCCATCTTTATAAACATGGAATCAACTACACAGTCATCTGTATAAACATGGAAATATCTACACCACTATCTGTATAAACATGGAAATATCTTCAATGCCATCTGTATAAACATGGAAATAACATCACCTCTATCTCTATAAACATGGAAATACCTACACCGCTATCTGTATAAACATGGAAATATCTCCACCGCTATCTGTATAAACATGGAAATACCTACACCGTTATCTGTAAACTTAGAAATATCTACACCGCTGTCTGTATAAATAGGGAAATAACTTCACCGCTATCTCTATAAACATGGAAATGTCTACACCGCTACTTGTATGAACATGGAAATACCTACATGGCTATCTCTATAAACATGGAAATATCTACACAGCTATCTGTGTCTACATGGAAATATCTACACCGCTATCTCTATAAACATGGAAATATCTCCACCGCAATTTGCATAACCTTGGAAATATCTTCACCTCCATCTGTATAAACATGTAATTATTTCCACTGCTATCTGTATAAACATGGAAATATCTCCACCGATATGTGTATACACATGGAAATATCTCCAACGCTATCTTTATAAACATGGAAATATCTACACCGCTATCTGTATACACATGGAATTATCTACACCGCTGTCTGTATAAACATGGAAATATCTACAGCGCTATCTGTGTAAACATGGAAATATCTCCACCGCTATCTGCATAAACATGGACATATCTACACTGCTGTCTGTGTAAACATGGAAATATGGACACCGCTATCTGTGTGAAGATGGAAATATCTACACGGCAATCTGTGCAAATATGGAAATATCTACACCTTTATCTCTGTAAACATGGAAATATCGACACCGCTATCTGTATAAACATGGAAATACCTCCACCGCTATCTGTATAAACTTGGAAATATCTACACCGCTATCTGTATAAATATGGAAATATCTTCACCGTTATCTCTTTAAACATGGAAATGTCTACAATGCTATCTGTCTAAACATGGAAACATCAACATGGCTGTCTCTATAAACATGGAAATATCTACACCGCCATCTGTATAAACATGGAAATAACTGCACCGTCATCTGTATAAACATAGAAATATCTACACCACTATCTATATAAACATGGATATATCTACACTGCCATCTGTATAAACATGGAAATATCTACACAACCAACTCTATAAACACGGAAATATCTCCATCGCTATCTGCATAAACATGGAAATAGCCACACCGCTATCTGTATAAACATGGAAATATCTACAGCGCCATCTGTAAAAACAAGGAAATATCTACACAGTCATCTCTATAAACATAGATATATCTACACCTCCATGTGTATAAACATGGAAATATCTACACTGCCATCTGTATAAAAATGGATATAGCCACACCGCTATGTGTATAAACATGGAAATATCAACACCGCCATCTGAATAAACATGGAAATATCTACACTGCTATCTGTATAAATATGAAAATACCTTCACCGCTATCTCTATAAACATGGAAACATCTTCACCGCTATCTGTATCCACATGGAAATATCTACACCGTTATCTGTATAAACAGGGAAATATCTACATCGCTATCTGTATAAACATGGAAATATCTCCACCGCTATCTGTATAAACAAGGAAATATCTACAATGCCATCTGTATAAACATGGAAATAACTACAATGCCATCTGTATAAACATGGAAATAACATCACCGCTATCTCTGTCAACATCGAAATACCTACACTGCTATCTGTATAAACAATGAAATATCTCCACTGCTATCTGTACAAAAATGGAAATATCTACACCGCTATCTGTATAAATAGGGAAAAAACTTCACCGCTATCTCTATAAACATGGAAATGTCTACACCACTATCTGTATAAACAAGGAAATATCTCCACCGCTATCTGTATAAACATGGAAATATCTCCACCACTCTCTTTATAAACATCGAAATATCTACACCGCTATCTGTATAAACATGCAAATATCTCCAACGCTATCTGTATAAACTTGGAAATATCTACACCGCTACCTGTATAAATATTGAAATATCTTCACCACTATCTCTATAAACATGTAAATGTCTACACCGCTATCTGTATAAACATGGAAACAACTACATGGCTATCTCTATAAACATGGAAATATCTACACCGCCATTTGTATAAACATGGAAATACCTACACCGTCATCTGTATAAACATGGAAATATCTACACCACTGTCTCTATACACATGGAAATATCTACACTGCCATCTCTAAACATGGAAATATCTACAGAGCCATCTCTATAAACATGGAAATATCTCCATCGCTATCTGCATAAACATGGAAATAGCCACACCGCTATCTGTATAAACATGGAAATATCTAAAGCGCCATCTGAAAAAACATGGAAATATATACACAGTCATCTGTATAAACATGGAATTAACAACACAGTCATCTGTATAAACCTGGAAATATCTACACCACTATCTCTATGAACATGGAAATATCTACAATGCCATCTGTATAAACATGGAAATATATTCACCGCTATCTCTATAAACATGGAAATAGCTACACCGCTATCTGTGGAATCATGGAAATATCTCCACCACTCTCTGTATAAACATGGAAATATCTACACAGCTATCTGTATAAAGATGGAAATATCTACACCGCTATCTGTATAAACTTGGAAATATCTACACCGCTATCTGTATAAATATGGAAATATCTTCACCGATATCTCTATAAACATGGAAATGTCTGCACCACTATGTGTATAAACATGGAAATATCTACATGGCTATCTCTATAAACATGGAAATATCTACAGCGCCATCTGTATAAACATGGAAATAACTACACAATCATATGTATAAACATGGAAATATCTACACCACTATCTGTATAAACATGGAAATATCTACAAAGCCATCTCTATAAACATGGAAATATCTACACAGACATCTCTATAAACTTGGAAATATCTACATCGCTATCTGCATAAACATGGAAATAGCCACACCGCTATCGGTAAAAACATGGAAATATCTACACCGCCATCTGTAAAAACATGGAAATATCTACACATTCATCTGTATAAACATGGAAATATCTACACCTCCATGTGTATAAACATGGATACAACTACACTGCCATCTGTATAAAAATGGAAATAGCCGCACCGCAATCTGTAAAAACATGGAAATATCTACACCACCATCTGAATAAACATGGAAATATCTACACCGCTATCTGCATAAATATGGAAATACCTACACCGCTATCTCTACAAACATGGAAATACCTACACCGCTATCTGTATCTGCATGGAAATATCTACACCGCTATCTCCATAAACATGGTAATATCTCCACCGCAATCTGCATAACCTTGGAAATATCTCCACCGATATCTGTATAAACATTGAAATATCTGCACCGCTATCCATATAAAAATGGAAATATCTACAACACTATCTGTGTAAACATAGAAATATCTACACAGCTGTCTGTGTAAACATGGAAATATGTACAACGCTATCTGTGTGAAGATGGAAATATTTACACCTCATTCTGGGCAAATATGGAAATATCTACACCTCTATCTCTGTAAACATGGAAATATCTACACCGCTATCTGTATAAACATGAAAATATCTACACCGCTATCTGTGTAAACATGGAAATATCTACACCATGGTCTGTATAAACATGGATATATCTACACCGCTATATGTATAAACTTGGAAATATCTACACAGCCATCTTTCTAAACATGGAAATATCTACACCTCCATCTGTATAAACATGGAAATAGCTTCACTGCAATCTGTATAAACATGGAAATATCTACGCAGCCATCTGTATAAGCATGTAAATATGTACACGGCTATCTCTATAAACATGGAAGTACGTACACCGCTACCTGTATAAACATGGAAATATCTACACCGCTCTCTGAATAAAATGGAAATATCTACAGCGCCATCTGAAAAAACATGGAAATATCTACAAAGTCATCTGTATAAACATGGAATTAACTACACAGTCATCTGTATAAACCTGGAAATATCTACACCACTATCTCTATGAACATGGAAATATCTACAGTGCCATCTGTATAAACATGGAAATATCTTCACCGCTATCTCCATAAACAGGGAAATAGCTACACCGCTCTCTGTGTAAACATGGAAATATCTCCACCACTATCTGTATAAACATGGAAATATCTACATGGCTATCTCTATAAACATGGAAATATCTACACCGCCATCTGTATAAACATGGAAGTAACTACACTGTCATCTGTATAAACATGGAAATATCTACACCACTATCTGTATAAACATGGAAATATCTACAAAGCCATCTCTATAAACATGGAAATATCTACACAGACATCTCTATAAACTTGGAAATATCAACATCGCTATCTGCATAAACATGGAAATAGCCACACCGCTATCGGTAAAAACATGGAAATATCTACACCGCCATCTGTAAAAACATGGAAGTATCTACACAGTCATCTGTATAAACATGGAAATATCTCCACCGATATCTGTATAAACATGGAAATATCTCCACCGCTATCTGTAAAAACATGGAAATATCGCCAATGCTATCTGTATAAACATGGAAATATCTACACCGCTATCTGTATAAACATGGAAATATCTACACCGCTATCTGTATAAACAGGGAAAGATCTACATCGCTATCTTTATAACTAGGGAAAAAACTTCACCGCTATCTCTATAAACATGGAAATGTCTACACCAATATCTGTATAAACATGGAAATATCTCCACAGCTATCTGTATAAACATGGAAATATCTCCACTGCTATCTGTTTAAACATGGAAATATCTACACCGCTATCTGTGTAAACTTAGAAATATCTACACCGCTATCTGTATAAATAGGGAAATAACTTCACCGCTATCTGTATAAACATGGAAATGTCTACACCGCTACTTGTATAAACATGGAAATACCTACATGGCTATCTCTATAAACATGGAAATATCTACACAGCTATCTGTATCTTCATGGAAATATCTACAAGGCTATCTCTATAAACATGGAAATATCTCCACCGCAATCTGCATAACCTTGGAAATATCTACACCTCCATCTGTATAAACATGTAAATATTTCCACGGCTATCTGTATAAACATGGAAATATCTCCACCGATATATGTATACACATGGAAATATCTCCAACGCTATCTTTATAAACATGGAAATATCTACACCGCTATCTGTATAAATATGGAAATATCTTCACCACTATCTCTATAAACAAGTAAATGTCTACACCGCTATCTGTATAAACATGGAAACAACTACATGGCTATCTCTATAAACATGGAAATATCTACACCGCCATCTGTATAAACATGGAAATACCTACACCGTTATCTGTATAATCATGGAAATATCTACACCACTATCTCTATAAACATGGAAATATCAACACTGCCATCTGTAAACATGGAAATATCTACACAGCCATCTCTATAAACATGGAAATATCTCCATCGCTATCTGCATAAACATGGAAATAGCCACACTGCTATCTGTATAAACATGGAAATATCTAGAGCGCCATCTGAAAAAAACATGGAAATATCTACACAGTCATCTGTATAAACATGGAATTAATAACACAGTCATCTGTATAAACCTGGAAATATCTACACCACTATCTCTATGAACATGGAAATATCTACAATGCCTTCTGTATCAACATGGAAATATCTTCACCGCTATCTCTATAAACATGGAAATAGCTACACCGCTATCTGTGTAAACATGGAAATATCTCCACCGCTCTCTGTATAAACATGGAAATATCTACACCGCTATCTCTATAAATATGGAAATATCTACACCGCTATCTGTATAAACCTGGAAATATCTACACCGCTATCTGTATAAATGTGGAAATATCTTCACCAATATCTCTATAAACATGGAAATGTCTGCACCACTATCTGTATAAACATGGAAATATCTACATGGCTATCTCTATAAACATGGAAATATCTACAGCGCCATCTGTATAAACATGGAAATAACTACACTGTCATATGTATAAACATGGAAATATCTACACCACTATCTGTATAAACATGGAAATATCTACAAAGCCATCTCTATAAACATGAAAATATCTACACAGACATCTCTATAAACTTGGAAACATCTACATCGCTATCTGCATAAACATGGAAATAGGCACACCGCTATCGGTAAAAACATGGAAATAACTACACCGCCATCTGTAAAAACAGGGAAATATCTACACAGTCATCTGTATAAACATGGAAATATCTACACCTCCATGTGTATAAACATGGATATAACTACACTGCCATCTGTATAAAAATAGAAATAGCCACACTGCAATCTGTATAAACATGGAAATATCTACAATACCATCTGAATAAACATGGAAATATCTACACTGCTATCTGCATAAATATGGAAATGTCTTGACCGCTATCTCTACAAACACGGAAATACCTACACCGCTATCTGTATCTACATGGAAATATCTACACCGCTATCTCCATAAACATGGTAATATCTCCACCATAATCTGCAAAAACTTGGAAATATCTCCACCGATATCTGTATATACATGGAAATATCTCCACCGCTATCTTTTTAAACATGGAAATATCTACACCGTTATCTGTATAAACATGGAAATATCTGCACCGCTATCTATATAAACATGGAAATATCTACAACATGGTCTGTATAAATATGGATATATCTACACAGTCATCTGTATAAACATGGAAATATCTACACCACTATCTGTATAAACATGGAAATATCTACACAGTCATCTGTATAAACATGGAAATATCTACACCGCTATATCAATAAACATGGAAATATCTACACCGCTATCTGTATCTACATGGAAATATCTACACCGCTATCTCTATAAACATGGTAATATCTCCACCGCAATCTGCATAAACCTGGGAATGTCTCCACCGATATCTGTATAAATATAGAAATATCTCCACCGTTATCTTTATAAACATGGAAATATCTGCACCGCTATCTTTATAAAAATGGAAATATCTACAACACTATCTGTGTAAACATGGAAATATCTACACAGCTGTCTGTGTAAACATGGAAATAAGTACAATGCTATCTGTGTGAAGATGGAAATATCTACACCACAATTTCGGCAAATATGGAAATATCTACACCTCTGTCTCTGTAAACATGGAATTATCTACACCGCTATCTGTATAAACATGAAAATATCTCCACTGCTATCTCTATAAACATGGATATATCTACACCGCTATCTGTATAAACTTGGAAATAGCTACATGGCTATCTCTATAAACATGGAAATAACTTCACCACTATCTCTATAAACATGGAAATGTCTACAGCGCTATCTGTATAAACATGGAGATAGGTACATGGCTATCTCTATAAACATGGAAAAATCCACAGCGCCATCTTTATAAACATGGAATTAACTACACAGTCATCTGTATAAACATGGAAATATCTACACCACTATCTGTATAAACATGGAAATATCTACAATGCCATCTGTATAAACATGGAAATAACATCACCGCTATCTCTATAAACATGGAAATACCTACACCGCTATCTGTATAAACATGGAAGTATCTCCACCGCTATCTGTATAAACATGGAAATATCTACACCGCTATCTGTATAAATAGGGAAATAACTTCACCACTATCTCTATAAACATGGAAATGTCTACACCGCTATCTGTATAAACATGGAAATATCTACATGGCTATCTGTATAAACTTGGAAATATCTACACCACCATCTGAATAAACATGGAAATACCTACGCAGTCATCTGCATAAACATGGAAATATCTGCACCACTATCTGTATAAACATGGAAATATCAACACTGCCATCTGTATAAACATGGAAATATCTACACATCCATCTCTATAAACATGGAAATATCTACATCGCTATCTGTAAAAACATGGAAACAGCCACACCCCTATATGTATAAACATGGAAATATCTACACCGCCATCTGTAAAAACCTGGAAATATCTACATAGTCATCTGTATAAACATGGAAATATCTCCTCCGCTATCTGTATAAACATGGAAATATCTCTACCGCTATCTGTATAAACATGGAAATATCTACATCACTATCTTTGTAAACATGGAAATATCTACACCGCTATCTGTATAAACATGGAAATATCTACACCGCTCTCTGTATAAACAGGGAAATATCTACAGCGCTATCTGTATAAACATGGAAATATCTCCACCGCTATCTGTATAAACATGGAAATATCTACACGGCTATCTGTATAAACATGGAAATATCTACAACACTATCTTTGTAAACATGGAAATATCTACATAGCTCTCTGTGTAAACAGGGAAATATGTACACCGCTATCTGTGTGAAGATGGAAATATCTACACCGCAATCTGTGCAAATATGGAAATATCTACACCTCTATCTCTGTAAACATGGACATATCTACACCGCTATCTGTATAAACATGGAAATATCTACACTGATATCTGTATAAACATGGAAATATCTCCAATGCTATCTGTATTAACATGGAAATATCTACACCACTATCTGTATAAACATGGAAATATCTAC
This sequence comes from Pan paniscus, assembly GCF_029289425.2. Lineage (NCBI taxonomy): Eukaryota > Metazoa > Chordata > Mammalia > Primates > Hominidae > Pan > Pan paniscus. The sequence continues at coordinate 10,277,938 of NC_073261.2, forward strand.
ACCGCTATATGTATAAACATGGAAGTATCTACTCCACTATCTTTATAAACATGGAAATATCTACACCGCTATCTGCGTAAATATGGAAATATCTTCACCGATATCTCTATAAACATGAAAATGTCTACACCACTATCTGTATAAACATGGAAATATCTACATGGCTATCTCTATAAACATGGAAATATCTACTCCGCCATCTGTATATACATGGAAATAACTACACTGTCATCTGTATAAACATGGAAATATCTACACGACTATCTGTATAAACATGGAAATATCTACACCTCCATCTGTATGAGCATCAAAATATCTACACTGCCATCTGTATACACATGGAAATACCTACACCGCTATCTGTATAAACATGGAAATATCTACACCGCTATCTGTATAAATATGTAAATATCTACACCGCTATCTGTATAAACTTGGAAATATCTACACGGCCATCTCTATTAACATGGAAATATCTGCACCGTTATCTGTATAAACATGGAAATAACTCCACCGCTATATGTATAAACATGGAAATATCTAAACCGCTATCTATGTAAACCTGGAAATATCCACAGCGCTATCTCTATAAACATGGAAATGCCTACACTGCTATCTGTATAAACATGGAAATGTCTACATGGCTATCTGTATAAACTTGGAAATATGTACACCACCATCAGTATAAACATGGAAATACCTACACCGTCATCTATTTAACATGGAAATATCTACAGCATTATCTGTGTAACCATGGAAATATCTACACAGCCATCTGTATAAACATGGAAATATCTACACCTACATCTCTATAAACACGGAAATATCTACACTGCCATCTGTATAAAAATGGAAATAGCTACACCGCTATCTGTATAAACATGGAAATGTCTACACCGCCATCTGAATAAACATGGAAATATCTACACCGCTATCTGTATAAATATGGAAATATCTACTCCGCTATCTCTATAAACATGGAAATATCTACACCGCTATCTGTATCCACATGGAAATATCTACACCGTTATCTCTATAAACTTGGAAATATCTCCAACGTTATCTGCTTAAACTTGGAAATATCTACACCACCATCAGTATAAACACGTAAATATCTCCACCGCTATTTGTATAAACATGGAAATATCTCCAACGATATCTGCATAAACTTGGAAATATCTCCACCGCTATCTCTATAAATATGGAAATATCTACACTGCCATCTCTATAAACATGGAAATATCTACATCGCTATCTCTACAAACATGGAAATAGCCACGCAGCTATCTGTATAAACATGGAAATATCTACACCGCTATCTGTAGAAACATGGAAATATCTACAACGCTATCTGTATAAACATGGAAATATCTCCACCGCTATCTGTATAAACATGGAAATATCTACACCGCCATCTGCATAAACATGGAAATACCTACACAGTCATCTATATAAAAAATGGAAATATCTGCACCAATATCTGTATAAACATGGAAATATCAACACTGCCATCTGTATAAACATGGAAATATCTACACAGCCATCTCTATAAACATGGAAATATCTACATCGCTATCTGCATAAACATGGAAACAGCCACACCGCCATCTGTAAAAACATGGAAATATCTACACAGTCATCTGTATAAACAGGGAAATATCTACACCGCCATCTGTATAAACATGGAAATATCTACACTGCCATCTGTATAAAAATGGAAATAGCCACACCGCTATCTGTATAAACATGGAAATATCTACACCGCCAACTGAGTAAACATGGAAACATCTACACCGCTATCCCTATTAATATGGAAATATTTACAAAGCTATGTCTATAAACATGGAAATATCTACACGGCTATCTGTATCTACATGGAAATATCTACACCGCTATCTCTATAAACATGGAAATATCTACACCACTATCTGTATAAACATGGAAATATCTACATGGCTATCTCTATAAACATGGAAATATCTACACCGCCATCTGTATAAACATGGAAATAACTACACTGTCATCTGTATAAACATGGAAATATCTACACCACAATCTGTATAAACATGGAAATATCTACACAGTCATCTTTATAAACATGGAAATATCTACACCTCCATCTGTATAAACATGGATATATCTACACTGCCATCTGTATAAAAATGGAAATAGCCACACCACAGTCTGTATAAACATGGAAATACCTACACAGCCATCTGAATAAACATGGAAATATCTACACCGCTATCTGCATAAATATGGAAATATCTACACCGCTATCTCATTAAACATGGAAATATCTACACCGATATCTGTATCTACATGGAAATATCTACACCTCTATCTCTATGAACATGGTAATATCTCCACCGCAATCTGCATAAACTTGGGAATATCTCCACCATTATCTGTATAAACATCAAATATCTCCACCACTATCTTTATAAACATGGAAATATCTGCTCCCTTATCTTTATAAAAATGGAAATATCTACAACACTATCTGTGTAAACATGGAAATATCTACACAGCTGTCTGTGTAAACATGCAAATATGTACAACGCTATCTGTGTGAAGATGGAAATATCTAAACCGCAATCTGGGCAAATAGGGAAATCTCTACACCTCTATCTCTCTAAACATGGAAATATCTACACCGCTCTCTGTATAAACATGAATATATCTACATCGCTATCTGTATAAACATGAATATATGTACACCGCTATCTGTATAGTCTTTGAAATATATACACAGTCATCTGTCTAAACATGGAAATATCTACACCTCCATCTGTATAAACATGGAAATAACTTCACTGCAATCTGTATAAACACTGAAATATCTACACAGCCATCTGTATAAGCATGTAAATATCTACACCGCTATCTCTATAAACATGGAAGTATGTACACCGCTATCTATATATAAACATGGAAATATCTGCACCGCTTTCTCTATAAACATGGAAATATCTACACCGCTGTCTGTAAAAACATGGAAATATCTACAGCGCTATCTGTATAAACAATGAAATATCTCCACCGCTATCTGTATAAACATGGAAATATCTACACCGCTATCTTTATGAACATGGAAATATCTACACCGCTATCTGTATAAACATGTTAATATCCACAACACTATCTGTGTAAACATGAAAATATCTACACAGCTGTCTGTGTAAACATGGAAATATATACACCGCTATCTGTGTGAAGATGGATATATCTACACGGCAATCTGTGCAAATATGGAAATATCTACTCCGCTATTTCTGTAAACATAGAAATATCTACACTGCTATCTGTATAAACATGGAAATATCTACACCGCTATCTGTATAAACTTGGAAATATCTACACCGCTATATGTATAAATATGGAAATATCTTCACCGATATCTCTATAAACATGGAAATGTCTACACCACTATCTGTATAAACAAGGAAATGTCTACATGGCTATCTCTATAAACATGGAAATATCTACACCGCCATCTGTATAAACATGGAAATAACTACACTGTCATCTGTATAAACATGGAAATATCTAAGCCACTATCTGTATAAACATGGAAATATCTACACAGCCATCTCTATAAACTTGGAAATATCTACATCGCTATCTGCATAAACATGGAAATAGCCACACTGCTATCTGAAAAAACACTTAAATATCTACACCGCCATCTGTAAAAACATGGAAATATCTACACAGTCATCTGTATAAACATGGAAATATCTACACCTCCATCTGTAAAAACATGGATATATCTACACTGCCATCTGTATAAAAATGGAAATAGCCACACCGCAATGTGTATAAACATGGAAATTTCTACACCGCCATCTGAATAAACATGGAAATATCTACACCGCTATCTGCATAAATATGGAAATATCTACACCGCTATCTCTATAAACATGGAAATATCTACACCGCTATCTGTATCTACATGGAAATATCTACACCGCTATCTCTATAAACATTGTAATATCTCCACCACAATCTGCATATACTTGGAAATATCTCCACCAGTATCTGTATAAACATGGAAATATCTCCACGGCTATCTTTATAAACATGGAAATATCTACACCGCTATCTGTATAAACATGGAAATATATCCACCGCTATCTGTATAAACATGGAAATATCTGCATCGCTATCTGTATAAAAATGGAAATATCTACAACACTATCTGTGTAAACATGGAAATATGCAAAAGGCTATCTGTGTGAAGATGGAAGTATCTACACCGCAATCTGTGCAAATATGGAAATATCTACACCACTAACTCTGTAAACATGGAAATATCTACACGGCTATCTGTATAAACATGAAAATATCTACACCGCTTTCTGTATAAACATGAAAATATCTACACCACTGTCTGTATAATCATGAATATATCTACATCGCTATCTGTATAAACTTGGAAATATCTACACATTCATCTGTCTAAACAGGGATATATCTACACCTCCATCTGTATAAACATGGAAATAACTTCAATGCAATCTGTATACACTTGGAAATATCTACACAGCCATCTGTATAAACATGTAAATATCTACACCGCTATCTCTATAAACATGGAAGGACGTACACCGCTATCTGTATAAACATGGAAATATCTACACCACTATCTGTATAAACATGTAAATATCTACACCGCTATCTTGTAAACATGGAAATATCTACAACACTATCTGTGTAAACATGGAAATATCTACACAGCTATCTGTGTAAACATGGAAATATGCAGACCGCTATCTGTGTGAAGATGGAAATATCTACACGGCAATCTGTGCAAATATGGAAATATCTACAACTCTACCTCTGTAAACATGGAAATCTACTCCGCTATCAGTATAAACATGGAAATATCTACATGGCTATCTCTATAAACATGGAAATGTCTACACTGCCATCTGTATAAACATGGAATTAACTACACAGTCATCTGTATAAACATGGAAATATCTACACCACTATCTGAATAAACATGGAAATATCTACAATGCCATCTGTATAAACATGGAAATACCTACACCACTCTCTGTATAAACATGGAAATATCTACACCGCTATCTGTATAAACATGGAAATATCTCCACCGCTATCTGTATAAACTTGGAAATACCTACACCGCTATCTGTATAAATATGAAAATATCTTCACCGCTATCTCTATAAACATGGAAATGTCAACGAAGACATCTGTATAAACATGGAAATATCTACACAGGCATCTCTATTAACATGGAAATATCTACACTGCCGTCTGTATAAACATGGAAATATCTTCACAGGCATCTCTATAAACATGGAAATATCTACATCGCTGTCTGCATAAACATGGAAACAGCCACACCGCTATCTGTATAAACTTGGATACAACTACAGCGCCATCTGTAAAAACATGGAAATATCTACACAGTCATCTGTATAAACATGGAAATATCTACACCTCCATTTGTATAAACATGGAAATATCCAGACTGCCATCTGTATAGACATGGAAATATCTACCCCACCATCTGAATAAACATGGAAATATCTACACCGCTATCTGTATAAATATGAAAATACCTTCACCGCTATCTCTATAAACATGGAAATATCTACACCGCTATCTGTATCCACATGGAAATATCTACACCGCTATCTCTATAACAATGGAAATATCTCCACCGCTATCTGCATAAACTTGGCAATATCTACACCGCCATCTGTATAAACATGAAAATATGTACACCGCTATCTGCTTGAACTTGGAAATATCTACAACACTATCTGTGTAAACATGGAAATATCTACACACCTGTCTGTGTAAACATGGAAATATATACACCGCTATCTGTGTGAAGATGGAAATATCTACACCGCAATCTGTGCAAATATGCATATATCTACACCGCTATATGTATAAACATGGAAATATCTACACCGCTCTCCGTATAAACATGTAAATATCTACACCGCTATCTGTATAAACATGGAAATATCTACACCACGGTCTGTATAAACATGGATATATCTACACCGCTATCTGTATAAACATGGAAATACGTACATGGCTATCTCTATAAACATGGAAATATCTACGCTGGAATCTGTATAAACATGGAATTAAGTACACAGTCATCTATATAAACATGGAAATATCTACACCACTATCTCTATGAACATGGAAATATCTACAAAGCCATCTATATAAACATGGAAATATCTTCACCGCTATCTCTATAAACATGAGAATAGCTACACCGCTATTTGTATAAACATGGAAATATCTCCACCACACTCTGTATAAACATGGAAATATCTACACAGCCATCTCTATAAACTTGGAAATATCTACATCGCTATCTGCATAAACATGGAAATAGCCACACTCCTATCTGTAAAAACATTTAAATATCTACACCGCCATCTGTAAAAACATGGAAATATCTACACAGTCATCTGTATAAACATGGAAATAGCTACACCTCCATCTGTAAAAACATGGATATATCTACACTGCCATCTGTATAAAAATGGAAATAGCCACACCGCAATGTGTATAAACATGGAAATTTCTACACCGCCATCTGAATAAACATGGAAATATCTACACCGCTATCTGCATAAATATGGAAATACCTACACCGCTATCTCTATAAACATGGAAATATCTACACCGCTATCTGTATCTACATGGAAATATCTACACCGCTATCTCTATAAACATTGTAATTTCTCCAACGCAATCTGCATATACTTGGAAATATCTCCACCATTATCTGTATAAACATGGAAATATCTCCACGACTATCTTTATAAACATGGAAATATCTACACTGCTATCTGTATAAACATGGAAATATCTCCACCGCTATCTGTATAAACATGCAAATATCTGCACCGCTATCTGTATAAAAATGGAAATATCTACAACGCTATCTGTGTAAACATGGAAATATGCACAACGCTATCTGTGTGAAGATGGAAGTATCTACACCGCAATCTGTGCAAATATGGAAATATCAACACCACTAACTCTGTAAACATGGAAATATCTACACGGCTATCTGTATAAACATGAAAATATCCACACCGGTATCTGTTTAAACATGGAAATATCTGCACCACGGTCTGTATAATCATGGATATATCTACACCGCTATCTGTATAAACTTGGAAATATCTACACAGCCATCTGTATAAACATGTAAATATCTACACCGCTATCTCTATAAACATGGAAGGAAGTACACCGCTATCTGTATAAACATGGAAATATCTACACCGCTATCTGTATAAACATGGAAATATCTACACCGCTATCTTGTAAACATGGAAATATCTACAAAACTGTCTGTGTAAACATGGAAATATCTACACAGCTGTCTGTGTAAACATGGAAATATGTAGACCGCTATCTGTGCGAAGATGGAAATATCTACACGGCAATCTGTGTAAATATGGAAATATCTACACTTCTATCTCTGTAAACATGGAAATCTACACCGCTATCAGTATAAACATGGAAATATCTACATGGCTATCTCTATAAACATGGAAATGTCTACACCGCCATCTGTATAAACATGGAATTAACTACACAGTCATCTGTATAAACATGCAAATATCTACACCACTATCTGTATAAACATGGAAATATCTACAATGCCATCTGTATAAACATGGAAATACCTACACCACTCTCTGTATAAACATGGAAATATCTACACCGCTATCTGTATAAACATGGAAATATCTCCACCGCTATCTGTATAAACTTGGAAATACCTACACCGCTATGTGTATAAATATGGAAATATCTTCACCGCTATCTCTATAAACATGGAAATGTCTAAAAAGACATCTGTATAAACATGGAAATATCTACACAGGCATCTCTATTAACATGGAAATATCTACACTGCCATCTGTATAAACATGGAAATATCTACACAGGCATCTCTATAAACATGGAAATATCTACATCGCTGTCTGCATAAACATGGAAACAGCCACACCGCTATCTGTATAAACATGGATACAACTACAGCGCCATCTGTAAAAACATGGAAATATCTACACAGTCATCAGTATAAACATGGAAATATCTACACCTCCATTTGTATAAACATGGAAATATCCACACTGCCATCTGTATAGACATGGAAATATCTACCCCACCATCTGAATAAACATGGAAATATCTACACCGCTCTCTGTATAAATATGAAAATACCTTCACCGCTATCTCTATAAACATGGAAATATCTACACCGCTATCTGTATCCACATGGAAATATCTACACCGCTATCTCTATAACAATGGAAATATCTCCACCGCTATCTGCATAAACTTGGCAATATCTACACCGCCATCTGTATAAACATGGAAATAAGTACACCGCTATCTGCTGGAACTTGGAAATATCTACAACACTATCTGTGTAAACATGGAAATATCTACACACCTGTCTGTGTAAACATGGAAATATATACACCGCTATCTGTGTGAAGATGGAAATATCTACACCGCAATCTGTGCAAATATGCATATATCTAAACCGCTATATGTATAAACATGGAAATATCTACACCGCTCTCTGTATAAACATGTAAATATCTACACCGCTATCTGTATAAACATGGAAATATCTACACCACGGTCTGTATAAACATGGATATATCTACACCGCTATCTGTATAAACATGGAAATATCTACACCGCTATCTGTATAAACATGGAAATACCTACATGGCTGTCTCTATAAACATGGAAATATCTACGCCGGAATCTGTATAAACATGGAATTAAGTACACAGTCATCTGTATGAACATGGAAATATCTACACCACTATCTCTATGAACATTGAAATATCTACAAAGCCATCTATATAAACATGGAAATATCTTCACCGCTATCTCTATAAACATGGAAATAGCTACACCGCTATTTGTGTAAACATGGAAATATCTCCACCACACTCTGTATAAACATGGAGATATCTACACCGCTATCTGTATAAACATGTAAATATCTACACCGCTATCTGTATAAACTTGGAAATATCTACACTGCTATCTGTATAAACATGGAAATATCTCCACCACTCTCTGTATATACATGGAAATATTGACACCGCTATCTCTATAAACATGGAAATACTACACCGCTATCTGTATAAACATGGATATATCTCCACCACTCTCTGTATAAACAAGGAAATGTCTACACCAGTATCTGTATAAACATGGAAATACCTACACAGTCATCTGCATAAACATGGAAGTATCTACACCTCTATCTGTGTAAACATGGATATATCTACACTGCCATCAGTATAAAAACGGAAATAGACACACTGCAATCTGTATAAACATGGAAATATCTACACAGACATCTGAATAAACATGGAAATATCTACACCGCTACCTGCATAAATAAGGAAATATCTACACCGTTATCTCTATAAACATGGAAATATCTCCACCGCTATCTTTATAAACATGGAAATATCTGCACCGCTATCTTTATAAACATGGAAATATCTGCACCGCTATCTTTACAAAAATGGAAATATCTACAACACTATCTGTGTAAACATGGAATTAACTACACTGTCATCTGTATAAACATGCAAATATCTACACCACTATCTGTATAAACATGGAAATATCTACAATGCCATCTGTATAAACATGGAAATACCTACACCACTCTCTGTATAAACATGGAAATATCTACACCGCTATCTGTATAAACATGGAAATATCTCCACCGCTATCTTTATAAAGTTGGAAATACTTACACCGCTATCTGTATAAATATGGAAATATCTTCACCGCTATCTCTATAAACATGGAAATGTCTACAAGTCATCTGTATAAACATGGAAATATCTACACAGGCATCTCTATTAACATGGAAATATCTACACTGCCATCTGTATAAACATGGAAATATCTACACAGGCATCTCTATAAACATGGAAATATCTACATCGCTGTCTGCATAAACATGGAAACAGCCACACCGCTATCTGTATAAACATGGATACAACTACAGCGCCATCTGTAAAAACATGGAAATATCTACACAGTCATCAGTATAAACATGGAAATATCTACACCTCCATTTGTATAAACATGGAAATATCCGCACTGCCATCTGTATAGACATGGAAATATCTACCCCACCATCTGAATAAACATGGAAATATCTACACCGCTATCTGTATAAATATGAAAATACCTTCACCGCTATATCTATAAACATGGAAATATCTACACCGCTATCTGTATTCACATGGAAATATGTACACCGCTATCTCTGTAAACTTGGAAATATCTACACTGCCGTCTGTATAAAGATGGAAATATCAACAGCACGAGCTGTATAAACATGGAAATATCTACACCGCCTTCTGTAAAAACATGGAAATATCTACACAGTCACCTGTACAAACATGGAAATATCCACACCTCCATCAGAATAAACTTGGAAATATTTCCCCTGCCATCTGTTTACACATGGAAAAACCTACACAACCATCAGTATAAACATGGAAATATCTGCACCGCTATCTCAGTAAACGTGGAAATCTCTAAACCGCTATCTCTATAAACCTGGAAATATCTACACCGCTATCTGTATAAACATGAAAATATCTACACCGCCATCTGTGTAAACACGGTAAAATCTCCACCACAATCTGTATAAACTTCGAAATTTCTCCACCGCTATCAGTATAAACATGGAAATATCTACATCGCTATCAGTATAAACATGGAAATATCTCCACCGCTATCTGTATAAACATCGAAATATCTACACGGCTATCTGTATAATCATGGACATATGTACACCGCTATCTGTATAAATGTGGAAATATCTACAACGCTATCTGTGTAATGATGGAAATATCTACACAGCTACCTGTGTAAACATAGAAATATCTACACCGCTATCTGTATAATCCTGGAAATACCTACACTGCTGTCTCTATAAACATGGAAATATCTACACCGCTATCATTATAAACATGGAAATATCTATGCCGCTGTCTCTAAAAAAATGGAAATAACTACACCGCTGTCTCTATAAACATGCAAATATTTACACCGCTTTCTCCATAAACTTGGAAATATCTACACGGCTATGTCTATAAAGGTGAAAATATCAACACCGCTGTCTCTATAAACATGGAAATATCTTCACCGTTATTTCTGTAAACGTGGAAATATCTACAACGGTGTCTCTGTAAACATGGAAATATCTACACCGCTATCTCTATAAACTTGGAAATATTTACACCGCTATCTCTATAAACGTGGAAATATCTACACATATATCAGTATAAACATGGAAATATCTACACCGCTACCTGTATAAACATGCAAATATCTACACCACTATCTCTGTAAATGTGGAAATACCTACACCGCTATGTGTATAAAAGTGGAAATATCTACACCGCTATCTCTATAAACGTGGAAATATCTACACCGCTATCTCTGTAAACGTGGAAATATCTACACCACTTTCTGTACAAACGTGGAAATATCTACACCACTATCTCTGTAAAGGTGTAAACATTTAAACAGCTACCTGTATAAACATGGAAATAGTTACACCGATGTCTCTATAGACATGGAAATATTTACCACGCTCTTTGTATAAACATGGAAATATGAACACCGCTATCTCTATAAACATGGAAATATCTACACTTCCATCTGTGTAAAGATGGAAATATCACCACCGCGAGCAGCATAAACAGGGAAATATCTACACCGCTATCTGTATAAACATGGAAATATCAACACCGCTATCTGTATAAACATGGAAATATTTCAACGCAATCTGGATAATCATGGAAATATCCACACCTCTATCTGTATAAACATGGAAATACCTACACCGCCATCTGTAAAAACATTTAAATATCTACAAAATCTTCTGTATAAAGACGGAAATATCTACACCTCCATCAGTATAAACATGGAAAGATGTACACTGCCATCTGTATACACATGGAAATATCTACACAGCCATCAGTATAAACATGGAAATATCTACACCGCTATGTCTGTAAACGTGGAAATATCTAAACGGCTCTCTGTATAAACCTGGAAATATCTACATCGCTATATGTATAAACATGGAAATATGTACACCGCTATCTGTATAAATATGGAAATATCTACAACGCTATCTGTGTAAAGATGGAAATAACTACACCGCAATCTGTGCAAAGATGGAAATAGCTACACCACTATCTGTATAAACATGAAAACATCTACACGGATATCTGTATAAACATGGAAATATCTACACCGCTATCTGTATAAATATGGAAATATATACACCGCTATCTCTATAAACATGGAAATGTCTGCACAGCTAACTGTATAAACATGGAAATATCTACACCCCTATCTCTATAAACATGGAAATATCTCCACCGCTATCTGTTTAAACATGGAGACATCTACACTGCTATCTGCATAAACATGGAAATATATACACCACTATCTGTATAAACATGGAAATATCTACACGGCTATCTGTATAAACATGCAAATATCTACAATGCTATCTGTGTAAACATGGAAATATCTACACCGCTATCTGTGTAAACATGGAAATATCTACACCGCATTCTGTGTAAAGATGGAAATATCTACCACGCAATCTGTGCAAAGATGGAAATATCTACACCAATATCTGTGTAAAGATGGAAATATCTACACCGCAATCTGAGCAAAGATGGAAACATCTACAACGCTATCTCTGTAAACATGGTAATATCTACACCGCTATCTGCATAAACATGGAAATATCTACAACGCTATCTGTATAAACAGGGAAATATCTACATTGCCATCTGTATAAACATGGAAATATCTACACCGCTGTCTCTATAAACATGGAAATACCAACACCACTATCTGTATAAACATGGAAATATCTACACCGCAATCTGTATAAACTTGGAAATATATACACCACCATCTGTATAAACATGGAAATATCTACACTGCCATCTCTATAAAGATTGAAATTCCTACACCGCTATCGCTATAAACATGGAAATAACTTCAACGCTATCTGTATAAACATGGAAATATCTACACCGCTATCTGTATAAACATGGAAATATCTACACCGCTATCTGTATAAACTTGCAAATATCTACACGGCCATCTGTATGAACATGGAAAAATCTACACCGCGATCTGTATAAACATGGAAATATCTCCACCGCTATCTTTTTAAACATGGAAATATCTACACAGTCATCTGTATATACATGGAAATATGTACAACACCATCTCTACAAACATGGAAATATCTACACTGCTATCTGTATACACATGGAAATACCTACACAGCCATCAGTATATACATGGAAACATCTGCACCGCTATCTCTGTACACATGGAAATACCTACACTGCAATCTCTATAAACATGGAAATATCTACACCACAATCTTTATAAACATGGAAATATCCACACCGCCGTCTCTATAAACATGAAAATATCAACAACGCCATCTCCATAAATATGGAAATATCTACACCGCCATCTCTGTAAACATGGAAATATCTACACTGCAATCTGTATAAACATGGAAATATCCACACTGCCATCCGTATAAAGACGGAAATATCTACCACGCGAGCTGTATAAACATGGAAATATCTACACCGCTCTCTGCACAAACATGGAAACACCTACACCACCATCTCTATAAACATGGAATTATATACACCGCTATCTCAATAAACATAGAAATATCTACACCGCCATGTCTATATACTTGGAAATATCTACACTTCCATCTGGATAAACATGGAAATATCTACACCGCCCTCTGTGTAAACTTAGAAATATCTACACCGCCATCTGTATAAACATAGAAATATTTACACTGCCATCTGTAGAAAGATGGAAATACCTACACAGCGATCTGCATAAACATGGAAATATCTACACCTCTGCCTGTATAAACATGGAAATATCTACACTGTTCTCTGTATAAATATGGAAATATCTACACCGCTCTCTGTATAAACATGGAAATGTCTACACCACTATCTATATAAACATGGAAATATCCACATGGCTATTTCTATAAACATAGAAATATCTAAAACGCCATCTGTATAAGCATGGAAATAACTACACATTTATCTGTATAAACATGGAAATATCTAAACTGCTATCTCTATAAACATGGAAATATCTACACTGCTATCTGTATAAACATGAATATTCCTTCACCGCAATCTGTGCAATGATGGAAATATATACAGCGCTATCTCTATAAACACGGAAATATCTACACCGCTATCTCTATAAACATGGAAATATCTACACCGCCATCTGTATAAACATGGAATTATCTACACAGTCATCTGTAGATAAATGGAAATATCTTCACAACCATCTCTATAAATATGAAAATATCTACACTGCCATTCTTATACACATGAAAATATCTACACAGCCATAAGTATAAACATGGAAACATCTGCTCCGGTATCTCTATACACATGGAAATACCTACACTGCAATCTCTATAAACATGGAAATATCTACACTGCAATCTCTATAAACATGGAAATATATACACCGCCATCTCTATAAACATGAAAATATCTACACCGACATCTCCATAAACATGGAACTATCTACACCGCCATCTGGGTAAACATGGAAATATCTACACCGCTATCTCTATAAACATGGAAATATCTACACTGCCATCTGTATAAAGATGGTAATATCTACACCGTGAGCTGTATAACCGTGGAAATATCTACACCGCTATCTGTATACACAGGGAAATAGCAACAACAATATCAGTATAAACAAGGAAATATCTACACGGATATCTGTATAAACTTGGAAATAACTACATCGTTATCTGTATAAACATGAAAATATCTACACCGCCATCTGTATAAACTTGGAAATATCTCCTCTGCTATCTGTATAATCATGGAAACATCTACACTACTATCTGTATAAACATGGAAATATCTACACAGATATCTGTAAAAACATGGAAATATCTACAACGCTATCTGTGTAAACATGGAAATATCTACAACGCTATCTGTGTAAAGATGGAAATATCTACAGCGCAATCTGTGCAAAGATGGAAATATCTACAATGCTATCTCTATAAACATGGAAATATCTGCACCGCTATCTGTATAATCGTGGAAATATCTACACCGCTATCTCTATATATATGGAAATATATACAATGCTATCTGTGTAAACATGGAAATAACTACACAGCTATCTGTGTAAACATGGAATTATCTACACCGCTATCTTTGTAAAGATGGAAATATCTACACCGCAATGTGTGCAAAGATGGAAATATCTACACAGCTATCTGTATAAACATAGAAATCTCTACACGGCTATCTCTATAAACATGGAAATATCTCCACCGCTATTTGTATAATCATGGAAACATCTACACCTCTGTCTGTATAAATGTGGAAATATCTACACCGCCATCTGTCTAAACATGCAAATATCTACAATGTTATCGGTGTAAACCTGGAAATATTTACAACGCTATCTGTGTAAACATTGAAATATCTACACCGCTATCTGTGGAAAGATGGAAATATCGACCCCGCAATCTGTGCAAACATGGAAATATCTACACTGCAATCTGAGCAAAGATGGAATTATCTACAACGCTATCCCTGTAAACATGTTAATATCTTCACCGCTTTCTGTATAAACATGGAAATATCTTCACCGATATCTGTATAAACAGGGAAATATCTACACCGCCATCTGTATAAACATGGAAATATCTACACCGCCATCTGAATAACCAAGGAAATATCGACACCAGTATTTGTATAAATATGGAAATATCTACACCGCTATCTCTATAAACATGGAAATATCTACACCGCTATCTGTATAAAGATGGAAATATCTACACTGCTTTCTGTATAAACATGGAACAATGCTATCTGTGAAAACATGGAAATATCTAAACAGCTATGTGTATAAACATGGAAATATCTACACCGCCATCTGTAAAAACATGGAAATATCTACACAGTCATCTGTACAAACATGGAAATATCCACACCTCCATCAGAATAAACATGGAAATAATTACCCTGCCATCTGTATACACATGGAAAAACCTACACAGCCATCTGTATAAACATGGAAATATCTGCACCGCTATCTCTGTAAACGTGGAAATCTCTAAACCGCTATCTGTATAAACCTGGAAATATCTACAACGCTATCTGTATAAACATGGAAATTACACCGCTATCTGTATAAACATGAAAATATCTACACCGCCATCTGTATAAACATGGTAAAATCTCCACCGCAATCTGTATAAACTTGGAAATTTCTCCACCGCTATTTGTATAAACATGGAAATATCTACACCGCTATCTGTATAAACGTCAAAATATCTACATCGCTATCTGTATAAACATGGAAATATCTCTACCGCTATCTGTATACACATCGAAATATCTACACGGCTATCTGTATAATCATGGACATATGTACACCACTATGTGTATAAATATTTAAATATCTACAACGCTAACTGTGTAAAGATGGAAATATCTACATAGCTATCTGTGTAAACATAGAAATATCTTCACCGCTATCTGTATAAACATGGAAATATCTACACAGCTGTCTCTAAAAACATGGAAATATCTACACCGCTATCATTATAAACATGGAAATATCTATGCCGCTGTCTCTAAAAACATAGAAATAACTACACCGCTGTCTCTATAAACATGCAAATATTTACACCGCTTTCTCCATAAACTTGGAAATATCTACACGGCTATGTCTATAAAGGTGGAAGTATATACACCGCTGTCTCTATAAACATGGAAATATCTACACCGATATCTGTGTAAAGATGGAAATATCTACACCGCAATCTGAGCAAAGATGGAAACATCTACAATGCTATCTCTGTTAATATGGTAATATCTACACCGTTATCTGTATAAACATGGAAATATCTACACCGCTATCTGTATAAACAGGGAAATATCTACACTGCCATCTGTATAAACATGGAAATATCCCAACCGCTACCTGTGTAAACATGCAAATACTACACCGCTATCTCTATAAAGGTGGAAATATCTACACCGCTATGTGTATAAACGTGGAAATATCTACACCGCTATCTGTATAAACGTGGAAATATCTACACCGCTATCTCTGTAAACGTGGAAATATCTACACCAATTTCTGTATAAACGTGGAAATATCTACACCGATATCTCTGTAAATGACTTAACATTTAAACCGCTATCTGCATAAGCATGGAAATATTTACACTGCTATCTCTATAAACATGGAAATAGTTACTACGCTATGTCTATGAACATGGAAATATGTACACCACTATCTCTATAAACTTGGAAATATCTACACTGCCATCTGCATAAAGATGGAAATATCAAGACCACGAGCTGTATAAACTTGGAAATATCTACACCGCTATCTGTAAAAACATGGAAAAACCAAATCCGCCATCTGTATAATCATGGAAATATCCACACTGCTATCTGTATAAACTGGGAAATATCTACACCGCCATCTGTAAAAACAAGGAAATATCTACTCAGTCATCTGTACAAATATGGAAATATCCACTCATCCATCAGAATAAACATGGAAATATTTCCCTTGCCATCTGTATACACATGGAAAAATCTACACAGCCATCAGTATAAACATGGAAATATCTGCACAGCTATATCTGTGAAAGTGGAAATATCTAAACCGCTATCTCTATAAACCTGGAAATATCTACGGCGCTATCTGTATAAACATGGAAATATCTACACCGCTATCTGTATAAACATAAAAATATCTACACCGCTATCTCTGTAAATGTGGAAATATCTACACCGCTATGTGTATAAACGTGGAAATAACTACACCACTATCTCTGTAAACGTGGAAATACCTACACCACTTTCTGTATAAACGTGGAAATATCTACACCGCTATCTCTGTAAAGGTGTAAACATTTAAACCGCTACCTGTATAAACATGGAAATAGTTGCACCGATGTCTCTATAGACATGGAAATATTTACCACGCTATTTGTATAAACAGGGAAATATGAACACCGCTATCTCTATAAACATGGAAACATCTACACTTCCATCTGTATAAAGATGGAAATATCACCACCGCGAGCAGTATGAACATGGAAATATCTTCACCACTATCTGTATAAACATGGAAATACCGACACCGCTACCTTTATAAACATGGAAATATCTTCAACGCAATCTGTATAGTCATGGAAATACCAACACTGATATCTGGATAAACATGGAAATATCTACACCTCCATCAGTATAAACATGGAAATATGTACACTGCCATCTGTATACACATGGAAATGTCTACACAACCATCAGTATAAACATGGAAATATCTACACCGCTATGTCTGTAAACGTGGAAATATCTAAAGCGCTATCTGTATAAACCTGGAAATATCTACATCGCTATATGTATAAACATGGAAATATGTACACCGCTATCAGTATAAAAATGGAAATATCTACAATGCTATCTGTGGAAAGATGGAAATATCTACACAGCTGTCTGTGTAAACATGGAAATATCTACTCCGCTATCAGTGAAAAGTTGGAAATAACTACACTGCAATCTGTGCAAAGATGGAAATATCTACACCACTATCTGTATAAACATGAAAACATCTACACGGCTATGTGTATAAACATGGAAATATCTACACCGCTATCTGTATAAATATGGAAATATCTACACCGCTATCTCTATAAACATGGAAATGTCTTCTCAGCTAACTGTATAAACATGGAAATATCTGCACCCCTATCTCTATAAGCATGGAAATATCTCCACCGCTATCTGTATAAACATGGAAAAATCTACACGGCTATGTGTATAAACATGCAAATATCTACAACTCTATCTGTGTAAACATGGAATTACCTACACCTCTATCCGTATAAATATGGACATATCTACACCGCTATCACTATAAACATGGAAATATCTGCACCGCTATCTGTATCAACATGGAAATATCTACACCGCTATCTCTATAAAGATAGAAATAACTACACAACTGTCTGTATAATAATGGAAATATCTACACTGCTGTCTCTATAAACATGGAAATATCTACACCGCTATCATTATAAACGTGGAAATATCTACACCGCTGTCTGTAAAAACACGGATATATCTTCACCGCTGTCTCTATAAACATGAAAATACCTACACCGCTGTCTCCATAAACTTGGAAATACCTACAAGGCTCTCTCTATAAACGTGGAAATATCTACACCGCTATCAGTATAAACTTGTAAATGTCTACACCGCTACCTGTATAAACATGCAAATACTACACAGCTATCTCTATAAAGGTGGAAATATCTACACCGCTATGTGTATAAACGTGGAAATATCTACACCACTACCTGTATAAACGTGGAAATATCTACACCGATATCTCTCTAAATGACTAAACATTTAAACCGCTATCTGTATAAACATGGAAATATTTACACTGCTATCTCTATAAACATGGAAATATTTACTACGCTATGTGTATAAACATGGAAATATGTACACCACTATCTCTATAAACTTGGAAATATCTACACTGCCATCTGTATAAAGATGGAAATATCAAGACCACGAGCTGTATAAACATTGAAATATCTACACCTCTATCTGTAAAAACATGGAAAAACCAACACCGCCATCTGTAAAATCATGGAAATATCCACCCTGCTATGTGTATAAACTGGGAAATATCTACACCGACATCTGTAAAAACAAGGAAATATCTACACAGTCATCTGTACAAACATGGAAATATCCACACTTCCATCAGAATAAACATGGAAATATTTCCCCTGCCATCTGTATACACATGGAAAAATCTACACAGCCATCAGTATAAACATGGAAATATCTGCACCGCTATCTCTGTAAACGTGGAAATATCTAAACCGCTATCTGTATAAACCTGGAAATATCTACAGCGCTATCTGTATAAAGATGGAAATATCTACACCGCTATCTGTATAAAGATGAAAATATCTACACCGCCATCTGTATAAACATGGTAAAATCTCCACCGCAATCTCTATAAACCTGGAAATATCTACAACGCTATCTGTGTAAAGATGGAAATATCTACACATCTATCTGTGTAAACATAGAAATATCTACACCGGTATCTGTATAAACATGGAAATACCTACACTGCTGTCTCTATAAACATGGAAATACCCACACTGCTGTCTCTATAAACATGGAAATATCTACACCGCTATCATTATAAATCTGGAAATAACTATGACGCTGTCTCTAAAAACATGGAAATAACTACACCGCTGTCTCTATGAAAATGTAAATATTTACACCGCTTTCCCCATAAATTGGAAATATCTACACCGCTATTTCTATAAAGGTGGAAGTATCTACACCGCTGTCTCTATAAATATGGAAATATCTACACCGCTATCTCTGTAAACGTGGAAATATCTACAACGGTGTCTCTGTAAACATGGAAATATCTACACCGCTATCTGTACAAACGTGGAAATATCTACACCGCTATCTCTATAAACATGGAAATATCTACACAGATATCAGTATAAACGTGGAAATATCTACACCGCTATCTGTATAAACATGCAAATATCTTCACCGCTATCTCTGTAAATGGGGAAATATCTACACCGCTATGTGTATAAACGTGGAAATATCTAAAGCGCTATCTCTATAAACGTGGAAATATCTACACCGCTATCTCTGTAAACGTGGAAATATCTACACCACTTTCTTTATAAACGTGGAAATATCTACACCGCTATCTCTCTAAAGGTGTAAACATTTAAACCGCTACCTGTATAAACATGGAAATATTTACACCGATGTCTCTATAGACATGGAAATATTTACCACGCTATTTGTATAAACATGGAAATATGTACACCGGTATCTCTATTAACATGAAAATATCTACACTGCCATCTGTATAAAGATGGAAATGTCAACACTGCGAGCTGTATAAACACGGAAATATCTACACCGCTATCTGTATAAACATTGAAATAACAACACCGCTACCAGTATAAACATGGAAATATCTTCAACGCTATCTGTATAATCATGGAAATATCCACACTGCTATCAGTATAAACATGGAAATATCTGCACCGCTATTTGTATAAACATGGGAATATGTACACCGCTATCTGTGTAAATATGGAAATATCTACACCGCTATCTGTGTAAAGATGGAAATAACCACAGCGCAATCTGTGCAAATATGGAAATATCTACACCGATATCACTGTAAACATGGGTATATCTACACCGCTATCTGTACAAACATGGAAATATCTACACCGCTATCTGCATAAGCATGGAAATATCTAGAACACGATCTGTATAAACATGGTAATATCTACACCTGTATCTTTATAAACATGGAAATATCTACACTGCTATCTGTATAAACATAGAAATACCCACACCGCTATCTGTATAAATATGGAAATATCTACAACGCTATCTGTATAAACATGGAAATGTCTACACAGTCATCTGTGTAAACGTGGAAATATCTACACCACTATCTGGGTAAACATGGAAATATCTACACTGCCATCTATATATACATGGAAATATCTACAGAGCTATCTCTATAAACATGGAAATATCTACACTGCTATCTCTATAAAATGGAAATAGCCACACCGCTATCTGTATAAACATGGTAATATCTACACCATCATCTGTAAAACATGGAAATATCTACACAGTCATCTGTATAAATATTGAAATCTCTACACCTCCCGCTGTATAAACATGGAAATATCTACACTGCCATCTGTATACACATGGAAATATCTACACAGCCATCTGTATAAACATGGAAATATCTACACCACTATCTCTATAAACATGGAAATACCTACACGAAATCTGTATAAACATGGAAATATCTACATCGCAACCTCTATAAACATGGAAATACCTACACCGCAGTCTCTATAAACATGGAAATATCTACACCGCTATCTGTATAAACCTGGAAATATATACATCGCTATCTGTATAAACATGCAAATACCTCCAACGTTACCTGTATGAACATGGAAATATCTACAACGCCATCTGCATATACGTGGAAATATCTACACTGCCATCTGTAAAAAGATGGAAATATCTACACCGCGATCTGTATAAACATGGAAATATCTACACCGCTACCTGTATGAACATGGAAATATCTACACCGCTATCTGCATAAAAATGGAAATACCTACACCACGATCAGTATAAACATTGAAATATCTACACTGTTATCTCTATGAACATGGAAATATCTACACCGCCATCTTTATAAACATGGAAATATCTACACAGTCATCTGTATAAAAATGGAAATATCTGCACTGATATCAGTATAAACATGGAAATATACACACTGCCATCTATATAAAGATGTATATATCTACACCGCGAGCTGTACAAACATGGAAATATCTACACCGATATCTCTATAAACAAGGAAATATCTACACCGCCATCTGTATAAACATGAAAATATCTACACCGCCATCTCCATAAACATGGAACTATCTACACCACCATCTGTATAAACATGGAAATATCTACACCACTTTCTGAGTAAACGAGGAAATATCTACACTGCCATCTGTATAAACTTGGAAATATCTACACAGCCATATGTAGAAAAATGGAAATATCTACACCGGGATCTGTATAAGCATGAAAATTTCTACACCGCTACCTGTATAACCATGGAAATATCTACACCGCTATCTCTATAAACATGGAAATATCTACACCATGATCTTCATAAACATGGAAATATCTACACCACTATCTGTATGAATATGGAAATATCTACACTGCTACCTGTATAAATATGGAAATGTCTACACTCTTATCTCTATAAACATGGAAATATCCTCACCGCTATCCATGTAAACATGGAAATATCTACACTTTTATCTCTATAAACATGGAAATATCTACACCGCCATCTATATAAACAAGCAAATACCTACAAAGTCATCTGTATAAACATGCAAATAGCTACACAACCATCTCTATAAACATGGAAATATCTACACTGCCATCTTCATACACATGGAATTATCTACGCAGCCATCTGTATAAACATGGAAATATCTACACCGCTATCTCTATAAACATGGAAATACCTACACCGCTATCTCTATAAACATGGAAACATCTACTCTGCTATCTCTATAAACCTGGAAATGTCTACATCGCTATCTGTATTATCTTGGAAATACCTACACCGCTATCTCTATAAACATTGAAATATCTACACCGCCATCTGTATAAACATGCAAATAACTACACAGTCCTCTGTATAAACATGGAAATATCTACACTGCCATCTGTATACCCATGGAAATACCTACACAGCGATCTGTATAAACATGGAAATACCTACACCGCTATCTATGCAAACATTGAAATATCTATACCGCCATCTGTATAAACATGCAAATATCTACACAGTCATCTGTATAAACATGGAAATATCTACACCACCATCACTATAAACATGGAAATATCTACACTGCCATCTCTATACCCATGGAAATACCTACACAGCCATCTGTGTAAACATTGAAATATCTACTCTGCTATCTCTATAAATATGGAAATACCTACACCGCTATCTCTAGAAACATGGAAATATCTACACCGCAATCTCTATAAACATGGAAATATATACATCGCTATCTGTATAAATATTGAAATATCTCCACTTCTATCAGTATAAACATGGAAATATCTACAGCGCTATCTGTATAAACATGGAAATATCTACAACGCTATCTGCATAAACATGGAAATATATACAGCGCTATCTGTATAAACTTGGAAATATCCACAACGCTATCTCTATAAACATGGAAATATCTACACCGTTATCTGTATAAGCATGGAAATATCTACACCGCTAACTGTATAAACATGGAAATACCTACACCTCTATTTGTATAAACATGGAAATTCCAACACCGCTATCTACATAAACATGGAAATATCTACAACGCTATCTGTATCAACATAGAAATATCTACACCGCTATCCCTATAAACATGGAAATATCAACACCGCTATCTGCATAAACATGGAAATATCTACACCGTTGTCTGTATAAACATGGAAATATCAACACAGCCATCGCCATAAACATGAAATTACCTACACTGCCTTCTCCAGAAACATGTAACTATCTACACTGCCATCTGTATAAACATGGTAATAACTACACCACTATCTGTATAAACATGGAAATATCTACACCGCTATCTATATAAACATGGAAGCATCTACACTGCCATCTCTATAAACATGAAAATATCCACACTGCCATCTCCATAATCATGGAACTATCTACACCACCATCTTTAAAAAAATGGAAATATTTTCACCACCATCTGTATAAACATGGAAATATCTACACAGCCGTCTGCATAAAGATGTAAATACCTACACCGCCATCTGCATAAACAACTGAATATCTACACCGCTATCTGCATAAACATGGAAATTTCTGCACCGCAATCAGTGCAGACATGGAAATACCTACTCCGCTATCTGTGTAAACATGGAAATATCTAGACCACTGTCTGTATAAGCATGGAAATATCTACACCGCCGTCTGTATAAACATGGAAATATCTACACCACCATCTGTATAAACGTGGAAATATCTACACAGCTATCTCTATAAATATGAAAATATCGGCACTGCTATCTGTATAAACATGGAAATATCTACACCGCTATCTCTATAATCATGAAAATATCTACATCGCCATCACTATAAACATGGAAATATCTACACAGTCATTTGAATAAACATGTAAATATCTACACTGCTATCTCTATAAACTTGAAAATATCTACATCGCCATCTCTATAAACATGGAAATATCTACAATGCCATCTGTATACACATGGAAATATCTACACAGACATCAGTATAAATGTGGAAACATCTACACCGTTATCTCCATACACATGGGAAAACCTATACTGCTATCTCTATAAACATGGAAATATCTTCCCCGCAATCTCTACAAACATGGAAATATCTACACCGCCATCTCTGTAAACATGAAATATATACACCGCCATCTCCATAAACTTGGAAATATCTACACCGATGTTTCTGTAAACATGGAAATATCTACACCGCTATCTGTATAAACATGGAAATATCTACACTGCCATCTGTATAAAGATGGAAATATCTACGCTATCTGTATAAACATGGAAATACCAACACCACTATGTGTATAATCATGGAAATATCTACACCGCTATCTGTATAAACATAGAAATATGTACACCGCTATCTGTATAAATGTGGAAATATCTACAACACTATCTCTATAAACATCGAAATGTCTATACCGCTATCTGTATAAACATGAAAATATCCACATGACTATGTCTATAAACATGGAAATGTCTACACCACCATCTGTATAAAAATGGAAATACCTACACAGTCATCTGTATAAACGTGGAAATATCTACACAACTATCTGTATAAATATGGAAATAACTGCACCGCTATCTGTATAAACATGGAAATATCTCCAACGCTATCTGTATAAACACGGAAATATCTACACCGCTATCTGTATAAACATGGAAATATCTATATCGCAATCTGTATAAACATGGAAATATCTACACCGCTATCTGTATAAAAATGGAAATATCTACATCGCTATCAGTATAAACATGGAAATATCTGCACCGCTATCTCTATAAACATGGAAATATGTATGTCGCTATCTGTATAAACATGGAAATATCTACAAAACTATCTGTATAAACATGGAAATATCTACAACAATATCTGTGAAAACATGGAAATATCTACACAGCTATCTGTGTAAACATGGAAAAATGTACACCGCTATCTGTGTAAAGATGGAAATATATACACTGCAATCTGTGCAAATACGGAAATATCTACACCGCTATCTCTGTAAACATGGAAATATCTACACCGCTATCTGTATAAACGTGGAAGTATCTACACCGCTATCTGTATAAACATGGAAATATCTACACAACGATCTCTGTAAACATGGAAATATCTACAACGCTATCTGTATCAACGTGGAAATATCTATAACGCTATCTGTATAAACATGGAAATATCTACACCGCTATCTGTATAAATATGGAAATATCTACACTGCCATCTCTGTAAACATGGAAATATCTACACCGATATCTGTATAAACATGGAAATATCTACACAACTAACTGTATAAACATGGAAATATCTACACCGCCATACGTAAAAACATAGAAATATCTACACTGACATCTGTATCAACAGGGAAATATCTACACCGCTATCTGTATAAACATGGACATGTGTACACCGCTATCTCTATAAATGTGGAAATATCTACAACACTATCTCCATAATCATCGAAATGTCTATACCGCTATCTGTATAAACATGAAAATATCCACATGACTATGTCTATAAACATGGAAATGTCTACACCGCCATCTGTATAAAAATGGAAATACCTACACAGTCATCTGTATAAACGTGGAAATATCTAAAACCACTATCTGTATAAACATGGAAATATCTCCACTGCTATCTGCATAAACATGGAAATATCTCCAACGCTATCTGTATAAACATGGAAATATCTACACCGCTATCTGTATAAACATGGAAATATCTATATCGCAATCTGAATAAACATGGAAATATCTACACCGCTATCAGTATAAAAATGGAAATATCTACATCGCTATCAGTATAAACATGGAAATATCTGCACCGCTATCTCCATAAACATGGAAATATGTATGCCGCTATCTGTATAAACATGGAAATATCTACAACACTATCTGTATAAACATGGAAATACCTACAACAATATCTGTGAAAAAATGGAAATATCTACACAGCTATCTGTGTAAACATGGAAACATGTACGCCGCTATCTGTGTAAAGATGGAAATATATACACTGCAATCTGTGCAAATATGGAAATATCTACACCGCTATCTCTGTAAACATGGAAATATCTACACCGCTATCTTTATAAACGTGGAAATATCTACACCGCTATCTGTATAAACATGGAAATATCTACACAACGATCTCTGTAAACATGGAAATATCTACACCGCTGTCTGTATCAACGTGGAAATATCTATAACGCTATCTGTATAAACATGGAAATATCTACACCGCTATCTGTATAAATATGGAAATATGTACACTGCCATCTCTGTAAACATGGAAATATCTACACCGATATCTGAATAAACATGGAAATATATACACAGCTAACTGTATAAACATGGAAATATCTACACCGCCATCTGTAAAAACATAGAAATAACTACACTGACATCTGTATGAACAGGGAAATATCTACACCGATATCTGTATAAACATGGAAATAACTACACCGCCATCTTCATAATCATGGAAATATCTACACTGCCAACTGTATAAACATAGAAATATCTACACAGCCATCTCTTTAAACATGGAAATATCTACACTGCTATCTGTATGAACATGGAAATAGCAACACCGCTATCTGTATAAACATGGAAATACCTACAACGCCATCTGTGAAAACATGATAATATCTACACAGTCATGTGTATAAACATGGAAATATCTACACCTTCATCTGTATAAACATGGAAATATCTGCATGGATCGCTCTATAAACATGGAAATATCTACACCGCCATCTGTATAAACCTGGAAATACCTACACAGTCATCTGTATAAACATGGAAATATCTACACCACTATCTGTATAAACTTGGAAATATCTACACTGCCATCTGTATATACATGGAAATATCTACACAGCCATGTGTATGAACATGGAAATATCTACACAGCCATCTCTACAAATATGGAAATATCTACACCGATATCTGTATAAACATGGAAATAGCCGCAACGCTATCTGTATAAAGTTGGAAATATCTACACCGCCATCTGTAAAAACATGGAAATATCTACACAGTCATCTGTATAAACATGGAAATATCTACACTTCCATCTGTATACACATGGAAATATCTACACAGCCATCTGTATAAACATGGAAATATCTACACCGCTATCTCTATAAACTTGGAAATACCTACACCGCAATCTGTATAAACATGGAAATATCTACACCATTATCTGTGTAAACATGGAAATATCTACACTGCCATCTGTATAAATATGTAAATATCAACAAAGCCTCTCTATAAACATGGAAATATCTACACCGTTATCTGTATAAACATGGAAATAGCCATACAGATATCGGTATAAACATGGAAATATCTACACCGCTATCTCAATAAACATGGAAATATCCCCACCGCTATCTGTATAAACATGGAAATATCTCCACCGCTATCTCTATACACATGGAAATATCTACACCGCTATCTGTATAAACATGGAAATAGTGACACCGCTATCTGTATAAATATGGAAATATCTAGACCGCTATCTCTATAAACATGGAAATGTGTACACTGCTATCTGTATAAACATGGAAATATCTACATGGCTATATTTAAAAACATGGAAATATCTACACTGCCATCTGTATAAACATGGAAATACCTACACTGTCATCTGTATAAACCTGGAAATATGTACACCACTATCTGTATAAACATGGAAATATCTACACTGCCATCTGTATAAACTTGTAAATATCTACACAGCCATCTCTATAAACATGGAAATATCTACACCGCTATCTTTATAAACATGGAATTATCTACACCGCCATGTATATAAACATGGAAATACATACAGAGTCATCTGCATAAACATGGAAATATCTACACC
The DNA here is from genome assembly GCF_029289425.2 of Pan paniscus. Taxonomy (NCBI): domain Eukaryota; kingdom Metazoa; phylum Chordata; class Mammalia; order Primates; family Hominidae; genus Pan; species Pan paniscus. The sequence continues at coordinate 10,306,969 of NC_073261.2, forward strand.
ACTGTCTGTATAAACATGGAAATACCTGCACTGTCATCTGTATAAACATGGAAATATATACACAGCCATCTCCATAAACATGGAAATATCTACACTGCTATCTGTATAAACATGGAAATAGCCACACTGCGATCTGTATAAACGTGGAAATATCTACACCGACATGTGTAAAAATATGAAAATTACACAGTCATCTGTATAAACATGGAAATTTCTACAACTCCATCTGTATAAACTTGGAAATATCTACACTGACATCTGTACACATATGGAAATGTCTACACAGCCATCTGTATAAACATGTAAATATCTACACCGCTATCTCTATAAACATGGAAATACCTACACTGCAATGTGTATAAACATGGAAATATCTACACTGCTAGCTGTATAAACATGGAAATATCTACACCACTATTTTTATAAACTTGGAAATATATACACCGCCATCTGTATAAACATGGAAGTATCTACACCGCTATCTATATAAACATGGAAATACCTCCACAGCTATCTGTATAAACATGGAAATATCTACACCGTTATCTGTATAAACATGGACATATCTACACCGCTATCTCTATTAAAATGGAAACACCTACACCGCAATCTGTATAAACATGGAAATATCTACTCTGCTATCTGCAAAAACATGGAAATATGTACACCGCTATCTGTATAAATGTGGAAATATCTGCACCGCTATCTCTATAAACATCGAAATGTCTATACCGGTCTCTGTATAAACATGTAAATATCCACATGGCTATGTCTATAAAAATAGAAATGTCTACACCGCCATCTGTATAAACATGGAAATACCTACACAGTCATCTGTATAAACGTGGAAATATCTACACCACTATCTGTATAAACATGGAAATATCTCCACCGCTATCTGCATAAACATGGAAATATCTCCAACGGTATCTGTATAAACATGGAAATATCTACACCGCTATCTGTATAAACATGGAAATATCTATATCGCAATCTGTATAAACATGGAAATATCTACACCGCTATCTGTATAAAAATGGAAATATCTACATCGCTATCAGTATAAACATGGAAATATATGCACCGCTATCTCCATAAACATGGAAATATGTATGCCGCTATCTGTATAAACATGGAAATATCTACAACTCTATCTGTATAAACATGGAAATATCTACAACAATATCTGTGAAAACATGGAAATATCTACACAGCTATCTGTGTAAACATGGAAAATTGTACGCCGCTATCTTTGTAAAGATGGAAATATATACACTGCAATCTGTGCAAATATGGAAATATCTACACCGCTATCTCTGTAAACATGGAAATATCTACACCGCTATCTTTATAAACGTGGAAATATCTACACCGCTATCTGTATAAACATGGAAATATCTACACAACGATCTCTGTAAACATGGAAATATCTACACCGCTATCTGTATCAACGTGGAAATATCTAAAACGCTGTCTGTATAAACATGGAAATATCTACACCGCTATCTGTATAAACCTGGAAATATATACATCGCTATCTGTATAAACATGTAAATACCTCCAACGTTACCTGTATAAACATGGAAATATCTACAACGCCATCTGCATATACGTGGAAATATCTACACTGCCATCTGTAAAAAGATGGAAATATCTACACCGCGATCTGTATAAACATGGAAATATCTACACCGCTACCTGTATGAACATGGAAATATCTACACCGCTATCTGCATAAAAATGGAAATACCTACACCACGATCAGTATAAACATTGAAATATCTACACTGTTATCTCTATGAACATGGAAATATCTACACCGCCATCTTTATAAACATGGAAATATCTACACAGTCATCTGTATAAAAATGGAAATATCTGCACTGATATCAGTATAAACATGGAAATATACACACTGCCATCTATATAAAGATGTATATATCTACACCGCGAGCTGTACAAACATGGAAATATCTACACCGATATCTCTATAAACAAGGAAATATCTACACCGCCATCTGTATAAACATGAAAATATCTACACCGCCATCTCCATAAACATGGAACTATCTACACCACCATCTGTATAAACATGGAAATATCTACACCACTTTCTGAGTAAACGAGGAAATATCTACACTGCCATCTGTATAAACTTGGAAATATCTACACAGCCATATGTAGAAAAATGGAAATATCTACACCGGGATCTGTATAAGCATGAAAATTTCTACACCGCTACCTGTATAACCATGGAAATATCTACACCGCTATCTCTATAAACATGGAAATATCTACACCATGATCTTCATAAACATGGAAATATCTACACCACTATCTGTATGAATATGGAAATATCTACTCTGCTACCTGTATAAATATGGAAATGTCTACACTCTTATCTCTATAAACATGGAAATATCCTCACCACTATCCATGTAAACATGGAAATATCTACACTTTTATCTCTATAAACATGGAAATATCTACACCGCCATCTATATAAACAAGCAAATACCTACAAAGTCATCTGTATAAACATGCAAATAGCTACACAACCATCTCTATAAACATGGAAATATCTACACTGCCATCTTCATACACATGGAATTATCTACGCAGCCATCTGTATAAACATGGAAATATCTACACCGCTATCTCTATAAACATGGAAATACCTACACCGCTATCTCTATAAACATGGAAACATCTACTCTGCTATCTCTATAAACCTGGAAATGTCTACATCGCTATCTGTATTATCTTGGAAATACCTACACCGCTATCTCTATAAACATTGAAATATCTACACCGCCATCTGTATAAACATGCAAATAACTACACAGTCCTCTGTATAAACATGGAAATATCTCCTCTGCTATCTGTATAATCATGGAAACATCTACACTACTATCTGTATAAACATGGAAATATCTACACAGGTATCTGTAAAAACATGGAAATATCTACAACGCTATCTGTGTAAACATGGAAATATCTACAACGCTATCTGTGTAAAGATGGAAATATCTACAGCGCAATCTGTGCAAAGATGGAAATATCTACAATGCTATCTCTATAAACATGGAAATATCTGCACCGCTATCTGTATAATCGTGGAAATATCTACACCGCTATCTCTATATATATGGAAATATATTCAATGCTATCTGTGTAAACATGGAAATAACTACACAGCTATCTGTGTAAACATGGAATTATCTACACCGCTATCTTTGTAAAGATGGAAATATCTACACCGCAATGTGTGCAAAGATGGAAATATCTACACAGCTATCTGAATAAACATAGAAATCTCTACACGGCTATCTCTATAAACATGGAAATATCTCCACCGCTATTTGTATAATCATGGAAACATCTACACCTCTGTCTGTATAAATGTGGAAATATCTACACCGCCATCTGTCTAAACATGCAAATATCTACAATGTTATCGGTGTAAACCTGGAAATATTTACAACGCTATCTGTGTAAACATTGAAATATCTACACCGCTATCTGTGGAAAGATGGAAATATCGACCCCGCAATCTGTGCAAACATGGAAATATCTACACTGCAATCTGAGCAAAGATGGAATTATCTACAACGCTATCCCTGTAAACATGTTAATATCTTCACCGCTTTCTGTATAAACATGGAAATATCTTCACCGATATCTGTATAAACAGGGAAATATCTACACCGCCATCTGTATAAACATGGAAATATCTACACCGCCATCTGAATAACCAAGGAAATATCGACACCAGTATTTGTATAAATATGGAAATATCTACACCGCTATCTCTATAAACATGGAAATATCTACACCGCTATCTGTATAAAGATGGAAATATCTACACTGCTTTCTGTATAAACATGGAACAATGCTATCTGTGAAAACATGGAAATATCTAAACAGCTATGTGTATAAACATGGAAATATCTACACCGCCATCTGTAAAAACATGGAAATATCTACACAGTCATCTGTACAAACATGGAAATATCCACACCTCCATCAGAATAAACATGGAAATAATTACCCTGCCATCTGTATACACATGGAAAAACCTACACAGCCATCTGTATAAACATGGAAATATCTGCACCGCTATCTCTGTAAACGTGGAAATCTCTAAACCGCTATCTGTATAAACCTGGAAATATCTACAACGCTATCTGTATAAACATGGAAATTACACCGCTATCTGTATAAACATGAAAATATCTACACCGCCATCTGTATAAACATGGTAAAATCTCCACCGCAATCTGTATAAACTTGGAAATTTCTCCACCGCTATTTGTATAAACATGGAAATATCTACACCGCTATCTGTATAAACGTCAAAATATCTACATCGCTATCTGTATAAACATGGAAATATCTCCACCGCTATCTGTATACACATCGAAATATCTACACGGCTATCTGTATAATCATGGACATATGTACACCACTATGTTTATAAATATTTAAATATCTACAACGCTAACTGTGTAAAGATGGAAATATCTACATAGCTATCTGTGTAAACATAGAAATATCTTCACCGCTATCTGTATAAACATGGAAATATCTACACAGCTGTCTCTAAAAACATGGTAATATCTACACCGCTATCATTATAAGCATGGAAATATCTATGCCGCTGTCTCTAAAAACATAGAAATAACTACACCGCTGTCTCTATAAACATGCAAATATTTACACCGCTTTCTCCATAAACTTGGAAATATCTACACGGCTATGTCTATAAAGGTGGAAGTATATACACCGCTGTCTCTATAAACATGGAAATATCTACACCGATATCTGTGTAAAGATGGAAATATCTACACCGCAATCTGAGCAAAGATGGAAACATCTACAATGCTATCTCTGTTAATATGGTAATATCTACACCGTTATCTGTATAAACATGGAAATATCTACACCGCTATCTGTATAAACAGGGAAATATCTACACTGCCATCTGTATAAACATGGAAATATCCCAACCGCCACCTGTGTAAACATGCAAATACTACACCGCTATCTCTATAAAGGTGGAAATATCTACACCGCTATGTGTATAAACGTGGAAATATCTACACCGCTATCTGTATAAACGTGGAAATATCTACACCGCTATCTCTGTAAACGTGGAAATATCTACACCAATTTCTGTATAAACGTGGAAATATCTACACCGATATCTCTGTAAATGACTTAACATTTAAACCGCTATCTGCATAAGCATGGAAATATTTACACTGCTATCTCTATAAACATGGAAATAGTTACTACGCTATGTCTATGAACATGGAAATATGTACACCACTATCTCTATAAACTTGGAAATATCTACACTGCCATCTGCATAAAGATGGAAATATCAAGACCACGAGCTGTATAAACTTGGAAATATCTACACCGCTATCTGTAAAAACATGGAAAAACCAAATCCGCCATCTGTATAATCATGGAAATATCCACACTGCTATCTGTATAAACTGGGAAATATCTACACCGCCATCTGTAAAAACAAGGAAATATCTACTCAGTCATCTGTACAAATATGGAAATATCCACTCATCCATCAGAATAAACATGGAAATATTTCCCTTGCCATCTGTATACACATGGAAAAATCTACACAGCCATCAGTATAAACATGAAAATATCTGCACAGCTATATCTGTGAAAGTGGAAATATCTAAACCGCTATCTCTATAAACCTGGAAATATCTACAGCGCTATCTGTATAAACATGGAAATATCTACACCGCTATCTGTATAAACATAAAAATATCTACACCGCTATCTCTGTAAATGTGGAAATATCTACACCGCTATGTGTATAAACGTGGAAATAACTACACCACTATCTCTGTAAACGTGGAAATACCTACACCACTTTCTGTATAAACGTGGAAATATCTACACCGCTATCTCTGTAAAGGTGTAAACATTTAAACCGCTACCTGTATAAACATGGAAATAGTTGCACCGATGTCTCTATAGACATGGAAATATTTACCACGCTATTTGTATAAACAGGGAAATATGAACACCGCTATCTCTATAAACATGGAAACATCTACACTTCCATCTGTATAAAGATGGAAATATCACCACCGCGAGCAGTATGAACATGGAAATATCTTCACCGCTCTCTGTATAAACATGGAAATACCGACACTGCTACCTTTATAAACATGGAAATATCTTCAACGCAATCTGTATAGTCATGGAAATACCAACACTGATATCTGGATAAACATGGAAATATCTACATCTCCATCAGTATAAACATGGAAATATGTACACTGCCATCTGTATACACATGGAAATGTCTACACAACCATCAGTATAAACATGGAAATATCTACACCGCTATGTCTGTAAACGTGGAAATATCTAAAGCGCTATCTGTATAAACCTGGAAATATCTACATCGCTATATGTATAAACATGGAAATATGTACACCGCTATCAGTATAAAAATGGAAATATCTACAATGCTATCTGTGGAAAGATGGAAATATCTACACAGCTGTCTGTGTAAACATGGAAATATCTACTCCGCTATCAGTGAAAAGTTGGAAATAACTACACTGCAATCTGTGCAAAGATGGAAATATCTACACCACTATCTGTATAAACATGAAAACATCTACACGGCTATGTGTATAAACATGGAAATATCTACACCGCTATCTGTATAAATATGGAAATATCTACACCGCTATCTCTATAAACATGGAAATGTCTGCTCAGCTAACTGTATAAACATGGAAATATCTGCACCCCTATCTCTATAAACATGGAAATATCTCCACCGCTATCTGTATAAACATGGAAAAATCTACACGGCTATGTGTATAAACATGCAAATATCTACAACTCTATCTGTGTAAACATGGAATTACCTACACCGCTATCCGTATAAATATGGACATATCTACACCGCTATCACTATAAACATGGAAATATCTGCACCGCTATCTGTATCAACATGGAAATATCTACACCGCTATCTCTATAAAGATAGAAATAACTACACAACTGTCTGTATAATAATGGAAATATCTACACTGCTGTCTCTATAAACATGGAAATATCTACACCGCTATCATTATAAACGTGGAAATATCTACACCGCTGTCTGTAAAAACACGGATATATCTTCCCCGCTGTCTCTATAAACATGAAAATACCTACACCGCTGTCTCCATAAACTTGGAAATACCTACAAGGCTCTCTCTATAAACGTGGAAATATCTACACCGCTATCAGTATAAACTTGTAAATGTCTACACCGCTACCTGTATAAACATGCAAATACTACACAGCTATCTCTATAAAGGTGGAAATATCTACACCGCTATGTGTATAAACGTGGAAATATCTACACCACTACCTGTATAAACGTGGAAATATCTACACCGATATCTCTCTAAATGACTAAACATTTAAACCGCTATCTGTATAAACATGGAAATATTTACACTGCTATCTCTATAAACATGGAAATATTTACTACGCTATGTGTATAAACATGGAAATATGTACACCACTATCTCTATAAACTTGGAAATATCTACACTGCCATCTGTATAAAGATGGAAATATCAAGACCACGAGCTGTATAAACATTGAAATATCTACACCTCTATCTGTAAAAACATGGAAAAACCAACACCGCCATCTGTAAAATCATGGAAATATCCACCCTGCTATGTGTATAAACTGGGAAATATCTACACCGACATCTGTAAAAACAAGGAAATATCTACACAGTCATCTGTACAAACATGGAAATATCCACACTTCCATCAGAATAAACATGGAAATATTTCCCCTGCCATCTGTATACACATGGAAAAATCTACACAGCCATCAGTATAAACATGGAAATATCTGCACCGCTATCTCTGTAAACGTGGAAATATCTAAACCGCTATCTGTATAAACCTGGAAATATCTACAACGCTATCTGTATAAAGATGGAAATATCTACACCGCTATCTGTATAAACATGAAAATATCTACACCGCCATCTGTATAAACATGGTAAAATCTCCACCGCAATCTCTATAAACCTGGAAATATCTACAACGCTATCTGTGTAAAGATGGAAATATCTACACATCTATCTGTGTAAACATAGAAATATCTACACCGGTATCTGTATAAACATGGAAATACCTACACTGCTGTCTCTATAAACATGGAAATACCCACACTGCTGTCTCTATAAACATGGAAATATCTACACCGCTATCATTATAAATCTGGAAATAACTATGACGCTGTCTCTAAAAACATGGAAATAACTACACCGCTGTCTCTATGAAAATGTAAATATTTACACCGCTTTCCCCATAAATTGGAAATATCTACACCGCTATTTCTATAAAGGTGGAAGTATCTACACCGCTGTCTCTATAAATATGGAAATATCTACACCGCTATCTCTGTAAACGTGGAAATATCTACAACGGTGTCTCTGTAAACATGGAAATATCTACACCGCTATCTGTACAAACGTGGAAATATCTACACCGCTATCTCTATAAACATGGAAATATCTACACAGATATCAGTATAAACGTGGAAATATCTACACCGCTATCTGTATAAACATGCAAATATCTTCACCGCTATCTCTGTAAATGGGGAAATATCTACACCGCTATGTGTATAAACGTGGAAATATCTAAAGCGCTATCTCTATAAACGTGGAAATATCTACACCGCTATCTCTGTAAACGTGGAAATATCTACACCACTTTCTTTATAAACGTGGAAATATCTACACCGCTATCTCTCTAAAGGTGTAAACATTTAAACCGCTACCTGTATAAACATGGAAATATTTACACCGATGTCTCTATAGACATGGAAATATTTACCACGCTATTTGTATAAACATGGAAATATGTACACCGGTATCTCTATTAACATGAAAATATCTACACTGCCATCTGTATAAAGATGGAAATGTCAACACTGCGAGCTGTATAAACACGGAAATATCTACACCGCTATCTGTATAAACATTGAAATAACAACACCGCTACCAGTATAAACATGGAAATATCTTCAACGCTATCTGTATAATCATGGAAATATCCACACTGCTATCAGTATAAACATGGAAATATCTGCACCGCTATTTGTATAAACATGGGAATATGTACACCGCTATCTGTGTAAATATGGAAATATCTACACCGCTATCTGTGTAAAGATGGAAATAACCACAGCGCAATCTGTGCAAATATGGAAATATCTACACCGATATCACTGTAAACATGGGTATATCTACACCGCTATCTGTACAAACATGGAAATATCTACACCGCTATCTGCATAAGCATGGAAATATCTAGAACACGATCTGTATAAACATGGTAATATCTACACCTGTATCTTTATAAACATGGAAATATCTACACTGCTATCTGTATAAACATAGAAATACCCACACCGCTATCTGTATAAATATGGAAATATCTACAACGTTATCTGTATAAACATGGAAATGTCTACACAGTCATCTGTGTAAACGTGGAAATATCTACACCACTATCTGGGTAAACATGGAAATATCTACACTGCCATCTATATATACATGGAAATATCTACAGAGCTATCTCTATAAACATGGAAATATCTACACTGCTATCTCTATAAAATGGAAATAGCCACACCGCTATCTGTATAAACATGGTAATATCTACACCATCATCTGTAAAACATGGAAATATCTACACAGTCATCTGTATAAATATTGAAATCTCTACACCTCCCGCTGTATAAACATGGAAATATCTACACTGCCATCTGTATACACATGGAAATATCTACACAGCCATCTGTATAAACATGGAAATATCTACACCACTATCTCTATAAACATGGAAATACCTACACGAAATCTGTATAAACATGGAAATATCTACATCGCAACCTCTATAAACATGGAAATACCTACACCGCAGTCTCTATAAACATGGAAATATCTACACCGCTATCTGTATAAACCTGGAAATATATACATCGCTATCTGTATAAACATGCAAATACCTCCAACGTTACCTGTATGAACATGGAAATATCTACAACGCCATCTGCATATACGTGGAAATATCTACACTGCCATCTGTAAAAAGATGGAAATATCTACACCGCGATCTGTATAAACATGGAAATATCTACACCGCTACCTGTATGAACATGGAAATATCTACACCGCTATCTGCATAAAAATGGAAATACCTACACCACGATCAGTATAAACATTGAAATATCTACACTGTTATCTCTATGAACATGGAAATATCTACACCGCCATCTTTATAAACATGGAAATATCTACACAGTCATCTGTATAAAAATGGAAATATCTGCACTGATATCAGTATAAACATGGAAATATACACACTGCCATCTATATAAAGATGTATATATCTACACCGCGAGCTGTACAAACATGGAAATATCTACACCGATATCTCTATAAACAAGGAAATATCTACACCGCCATCTGTATAAACATGAAAATATCTACACCGCCATCTCCATAAACATGGAACTATCTACACCACCATCTGTATAAACATGGAAATATCTACACCACTTTCTGAGTAAACGAGGAAATATCTACACTGCCATCTGTATAAACTTGGAAATATCTACACAGCCATATGTAGAAAAATGGAAATATCTACACCGGGATCTGTATAAGCATGAAAATTTCTACACCGCTACCTGTATAACCATGGAAATATCTACACCGCTATCTCTATAAACATGGAAATATCTACACCATGATCTTCATAAACATGGAAATATCTACACCACTATCTGTATGAATATGGAAATATCTACACTGCTACCTGTATAAATATGGAAATGTCTACACTCTTATCTCTATAAACATGGAAATATCCTCACCACTATCCATGTAAACATGGAAATATCTACACTTTTATCTCTATAAACATGGAAATATCTACACCGCCATCTATATAAACAAGCAAATACCTACAAAGTCATCTGTATAAACATGCAAATAGCTACACAACCATCTCTATAAACATGGAAATATCTACACTGCCATCTTCATACACATGGAATTATCTACGCAGCCATCTGTATAAACATGGAAATATCTACACCGCTATCTCTATAAACATGGAAATACCTACACCGCTATCTCTATAAACATGGAAACATCTACTCTGCTATCTCTATAAACCTGGAAATGTCTACATCGCTATCTGTATTATCTTGGAAATACCTACACCGCTATCTCTATAAACATTGAAATATCTACACCGCCATCTGTATAAACATGCAAATAACTACACAGTCCTCTGTATAAACATGGAAATATCTACACTGCCATCTGTATACCCATGGAAATACCTACACAGCGATCTGTATAAACATGGAAATACCTACACCGCTATCTATGCAAACATTGAAATATCTATACCGCCATCTGTATAAACATGCAAATATCTACACAGTCATCTGTATAAACATGGAAATATCTACACCACCATCACTATAAACATGGAAATATCTACACTGCCATCTCTATACCCATGGAAATACCTACACAGCCATCTGTGTAAACATTGAAATATCTACTCTGCTATCTCTATAAATATGGAAATACCTACACCGCTATCTCTAGAAACATGGAAATATCTACACCGCAATCTCTATAAACATGGAAATATATACATCGCTATCTGTATAAATATTGAAATATCTCCACTTCTATCAGTATAAACATGGAAATATCTACAGCGCTATCTGTATAAACATGGAAATATCTACAACGCTATCTGCATAAACATGGAAATATATACAGCGCTATCTGTATAAACTTGGAAATATCCACAACGCTATCTCTATAAACATGGAAATATCTACACCGTTATCTGTATAAGCATGGAAATATCTACACCGCTAACTGTATAAACATGGAAATACCTACACCGCTATTTGTATAAACATGGAAATTCCAACACCGCTATCTACATAAACATGGAAATATCTACAACGCTATCTGTATCAACATAGAAATATCTACACCGCTATCCCTATAAACATGGAAATATCAACACCGCTATCTGCATAAACATGGAAATATCTACACCGTTGTCTGTATAAACATGGAAATATCAACACAGCCATCGCCATAAACATGAAATTACCTACACTGCCTTCTCCAGAAACATGTAACTATCTACACTGCCATCTGTATAAACATGGTAATAACTACACCACTATCTGTATAAACATGGAAATATCTACACCGCTATCTATATAAACATGGAAGCATCTACACTGCCATCTCTATAAACATGAAAATATCCACACTGCCATCTCCATAATCATGGAACTATCTACACCACCATCTTTAAAAAAATGGAAATATTTTCACCACCATCTGTATAAACATGGAAATATCTACACAGCCGTCTGCATAAAGATGTAAATACCTACACCGCCATCTGCATAAACAACTGAATATCTACACCACCATCTGCATAAACATGGAAATTTCTGCACCGCAATCAGTGCAGACATGGAAATACCTACTCCGCTATCTGTGTAAACATGGAAATATCTAGACCACTGTCTGTATAAGCATGGAAATATCTACACCGCCGTCTGTATAAACATGGAAATATCTACACCACCATCTGTATAAACGTGGAAATATCTACACAGCTATCTCTATAAATATGAAAATATCGGCACTGCTATCTGTATAAACATGGAAATATCTACACCGCTATCTCTATAATCATGAAAATATCTACATCGCCATCACTATAAACATGGAAATATCTACACAGTCATTTGAATAAACATGTAAATATCTACACTGCTATCTCTATAAACTTGAAAATATCTACATCGCCATCTCTATAAACATGGAAATATCTACAATGCCATCTGTATACACATGGAAATATCTACACAGACATCAGTATAAATGTGGAAACATCTACACCGTTATCTCCATACACATGGAAAAACCTATACCGCTATCTCTATAAACATGGAAATATCTTCCCCGCAATCTCTACAAACATGGAAATATCTACACCGCCATCTCTGTAAACATGAAATATATACACCGCCATCTCCATAAACTTGGAAATATCTACACCGATGTTTCTGTAAACATGGAAATATCTACACCGCTATCTGTATAAACATGGAAATATCTACACTGCCATCTGTATAAAGATGGAAATATCTACGCTATCTGTATAAACATGGAAATACCAACACCACTATGTGTATAATCATGGAAATATCTACACCGCTATCTGTATAAACATAGAAATATGTACACCGCTATCTGTATAAATGTGGAAATATCTACAACACTATCTCTATAAACATCGAAATGTCTATACCGCTATCTGTATAAACATGAAAATATCCACATGACTATGTCTATATACATGGAAATGTCTACACCACCATCTGTATAAAAATGGAAATACCTACACAGTCATCTGTATAAACGTGGAAATATCTACACAACTATCTGTATAAATATGGAAATAACTGCACCGCTATCTGTATAAACATGGAAATATCTCCAACGCTATCTGTATAAACACGGAAATATCTACACCGCTATCTGTATAAACATGGAAATATCTATATCGCAATCTGTATAAACATGGAAATATCTACACCGCTATCTGTATAAAAATGGAAATATCTACATCGCTATCAGTATAAACATGGAAATATCTGCACCGCTATCTCTATAAACATGGAAATATGTATGTCGCTATCTGTATAAACATGGAAATATCTACAAAACTATCTGTATAAACATGGAAATATCTACAACAATATCTGTGAAAACATGGAAATATCTACACAGTTATCTGTGTAAACATGGAAAAATGTACACCGCTATCTGTGTAAAGATGGAAATATATACACTGCAATCTGTGCAAATACGGAAATATCTACACCGCTATCTCTGTAAACATGGAAATATCTACACCGCTATCTGTATAAACGTGGAAGTATCTACACCGCTATCTGTATAAACATGGAAATATCTACACAACGATCTCTGTAAACATGGAAATATCTACACCGCTATCTGTATCAACGTGGAAATATCTATAACGCTATCTGTATAAACATGGAAATATCTACACCGCTATCTGTATAAATATGGAAATATCTACACTGCCATCTCTGTAAACATGGAAATATCTACACCGATATCTGTATAAACATGGAAATATCTACACAGCTAACTGTATAAACATGGAAATATCTACACCGCCATACGTAAAAACATAGAAATATCTACACTGACATCTGTATCAACAGGGAAATATCTACACCGCTATCTGTATAAACATGGACATGTGTACACCGCTATCTGTATAAATGTGGAAATATCTACAACACTATCTCCATAATCATCGAAATGTCTATACCGCTATCTGTATAAACATGAAAATATCCACATGACTATGTCTATAAACATGGAAATGTCTACACCGCCATCTGTATAAAAATGGAAATACCTACACAGTCATCTGTATAAACGTGGAAATATCTAAAACCACTATCTGTATAAACATGGAAATATCTCCACTGCTATCTGCATAAACATGGAAATATCTCCAACGCTATCTGTATAAACATGGAAATATCTACACCGCTATCTGTATAAACATGGAAATATCTATATCGCAATCTGAATAAACATGGAAATATCTACACCGCTATCAGTATAAAAATGGAAATATCTACATCGCTATCAGTATAAACATGGAAATATCTGCACCGCTATCTCCATAAACATGGAAATATGTATGCCGCTATCTGTATAAACATGGAAATATCTACAACACTATCTGTATAAACATGGAAATACCTACAACAATATCTGTGAAAACATGGAAATATCTACACAGCTATCTGTGTAAACATGGAAACATGTACGCCGCTATCTGTGTAAAGATGGAAATATATACACTGCAATCTGTGCAAATATGGAAATATCTACACCGCTATCTCTGTAAACATGGAAATATCTACACCGCTATCTTTATAAACGTGGAAATATCTACACCGCTATCTGTATAAACATGGAAATATCTACACAACGATCCCTGTAAACATGGAAATATCTACACCGCTGTCTGTATCAACGTGGAAATATCTATAACGCTATCTGTATAAACATGGAAATATCTACACCGCTATCTGTATAAATATGGAAATATGTACACTGCCATCTCTGTAAACATGGAAATATCTACACCGAAATCTGAATAAACATGGAAATATATACACAGCTAACTGTATAAACATGGAAATATCTACACCGCCATCTGTAAAAACATAGAAATAACTACACTGACATCTGTATGAACAGGGAAATATCTACACCGATATCTGTATAAACATGGAAATAACTACACCGCCATCTTCATAAACATGGAAATATCTACACGGCCAACTGTATAAACATAGAAATATCTACACAGCCATCTCTTTAAACATGGAAATATCTACACTGCTATCTGTATGAACATGGAAATAGCAACACCGCTATCTGTATAAACATGGAAATACCTACAACGCCATCTGTGAAAACATGATAATATCTACACAGTCATGTGTATAAACATGGAAATATCTACACCTTCATCTGTATAAACATGGAAATATCTACATGGATCTCTCTATAAACATGGAAATATCTACACCGCCATCTGTATAAACCTGGAAATACCTACACAGTCATCTGTATAAACATGGAAATATCTACACCACTATCTGTATGAACTTGGAAATATCTACACTGCCATCTGTATATACATGGAAATATCTACACAGCCATGTGTATGAACATGGAAATATCTACACAGCCATCTCTACAAATATGGAAATATCTACACCGATATCTGTATAAACATGGAAATAGCCGCAACGCTATCTGTATAAAGTTGGAAATATCTACACCGCCATCTGTAAAAACATGGAAATATCTACACAGTCATCTGTATAAACATGGAAATATCTACACTTCCATCTGTATACACATGGAAATATCTACACAGCCATCTGTATAAACATGGAAATATCTACACCGCTATCTCTATAAACTTGGAAATACCTACACCGCAATCTGTATAAACATGGAAATATCTACACCATTATCTGTGTAAACATGGAAATATCTACACTGCCATCTGTATAAATATGTAAATATCAACAAAGTCTCTCTGTAAACATGGAAATATCTACACCGTTATCTGTATAAACATGGAAATAGCCATACAGATATCGGTATAAACATGGAAATATCTACACCGCTATCTCAATAAACATGGAAATATCCCCACCGCTATCTGTATAAACATGGAAATATCTCCACCGCTATCTCTATACACATGGAAATATCTACACCGCTATCTGTATAAACATGGAAATAGTGACACCGCTATCTGAATAAATATGGAAATATCTAGACCGCTATCTCTATAAACATGGAAATGTGTACACTGCTATCTGTATAAACATGGAAATATCTACATGGCTATATTTAAAAACATGGAAATATCTACACTGCCATCTGTATAAACATGGAAATACCTACACTGTCATCTGTATAAACCTGGAAATATGTACACCACTATCTGTATAAACATGGAAATATCTACACTGCCATCTGTATAAACTTGTAAATATCTACACAGCCATCTCTATAAACATGGAAATATCTACACCGCTATCTTTATAAACATGGAATTAGCTACACCGCCATGTGTATAAACATGGAAATATATACAGAGTCATCTGCATAAACATGGAAATATCTACACCACTGTCTGTATAAACATGGAAATACCTACACTGTCATCTGTATAAACATGGAAATATATACACAGCCATCTCCATAAACATGGAAATATCTACACTGCTATCTGTATAAACATGGAAATAGCCACACTGCGATCTGTATAAACGTGGAAATATCTACACCGACATGTGTAAAAATATGAAAATTACACAGTCATCTGTATAAACATGGAAATTTCTACAACTCCATCTGTATAAACTTGGAAATATCTACACTGACATCTGTACACATATGGAAATGTCTACACAGCCATCTGTATAAACATGTAAATATCTACACCTCTATCTCTATAAACATGGAAATACCTACACTGCAATGAGTATAAACATGGAAATATCTACACTGCTAGCTGTATAAACATGGAAATATCTACACCACTATTTTTATAAACTTGGAAATATCTACACCGCCATCTGTATAAACATGGAAGTATCTACACCGCTATCTATATAAACATGGAAATACCTCCACAGCTATCTGTATAAACATGGAAATATCTACACCGTTATCTGTATAAACATGGACATATCTACACCGCTATCTCTATTAAAATGGAAACACCTACACCGCAATCTGTATAAACATGGAAATATCTACTCTGCTATCTGCAAAAACATGGAAATATGTACACCGCTATCTGTAAAAATGTGGAAATATCTGCACCGCTATCTCTATAAACATCGAAATGTCTATACCGGTCTCTGTATAAACATGGAAATATCCACATGGCTATGTCTATAAAAATAGAAATGTCTACACCGCCATCTGTATAAACATGGAAATACCTACACAGTCATCTGTATAAACGTGGAAATATCTACACCACTATCTGTATAAACATGGAAATATCTCCACCGCTATCTGCATAAACATGGAAATATCTCCAACGGTATCTGTATAAACATGGAAATATCTACTCCGCTATCTGTATAAACATGGAAATATCTATATCGCAATCTGTATAAACATGGAAATAACTACACCGCTATCTGTATAAAAATGGAAATATCTACATCGCTATCAGTATAAACATGGAAATATATGCCCCGCTATCTCCATAAACATGGAAATATGTATGCCGCTATCTGTATAAACATGGAAATATCTACAACTCTATCTGTATAAACATGGAAATATCTACAACAATATCTGTGAAAACATGGAAATATCTACACAGCTATCTGTGTAAACATGGAAAATTGTACGCCGCTATCTGTGTAAAGATGGAAATATATACACTGCAATCTGTGCAAATATGGAAATATCTACACCGCTATCTCTGTAAACATGGAAATATCTACACCGCTATCTTTATAAACGTGGAAATATCTACACCGCTATCTGTATAAACATGGAAATATCTACACAACGATCTCTGTAAACATGGAAATACCTACACCGCTATCTGTATCAACGTGGAAATATCTAAAACGCTATCTGTATAAACATGGAAATATCTACACCGCTATCTGTATAAACCTGGAAATATATACATCGCTATCTGTATAAACATGTAAATACCTCCAACGTTACCTGTATAAACATGGAAATATCTACAACGCCATCTGCATATACGTGGAAACATCTACACTGCCATCTGTAAAAAGATGGAAATATATACACCGCGATCTGTATAAACATGGAAATATCTACACCGCTACCTGTATGAACATGGAAATATCTACACCGCTATCTGCATAAAAATGGAAATACCTACACCACGATCAGTATAAACATTGAAATATCTACACTGTTATCTCTATGAACATGGAAATATCTACACCGCCATCTTTATAAACATGGAAATATCTACACAGTCATCTGTATAAAAATGGAAATATCTGCACTGATATCAGTATAAACATGGAAATATACACACTGCCATCTATATAAAGATGTATATATCTACACCGCGAGCTGTACAAACATGGAAATATCTACACCGATATCTCTATAAACAAGGAAATATCTACACCGCCATCTGTATAAACATGAAAATATCTACACCGCCATCTCCATAAACATGGAACTATCTACACCACCATCTGTATAAACATGGAAATATCTACACCACTTTCTGGGTAAACGAGGAAATATCTACACTGCCATCTGTATAAACTTGGAAATATCTACACAGCCATATGTAGAAAAATGGAAATATCTACACCGGGATCTGTATAAGCATGAAAATTTCTACACCGCTACCTGTATAACCATGGAAATATCTACACCGCTATCTCTATAAACATGGAAATATCTACACCATGATCTTCATAAACATGGAAATATCTACACCACTATCTGTATGAATATGGAAATATCTACACTGCTACCTGTATAAATATGGAAATGTCTACACTCTTATCTCTATAAACATGGAAATATCCTCACCACTATCCATGTAAACATGGAAATATCTACACTTTTATCTCTATAAACATGGAAATATCTACACCGCCATCTATATAAACAAGCAAATACCTACAAAGTCATCTGTATAAACATGCAAATAGCTACACAACCATCTCTATAAACATGGAAATATCTACACTGCCATCTTCATACACATGGAATTATCTACGCAGCCATCTGTATAAACATGGAAATATCTACACCGCTATCTCTATAAACATGGAAATACCTACACCGCTATCTCTATAAACATGGAAACATCTACTCTGCTATCTCTATAAACCTGGAAATGTCTACATCGCTATCTGTATTATCTTGGAAATACCTACACCGCTATCTCTATAAACATTGAAATATCTACACCGCCATCTGTATAAACATGCAAATAACTACACAGTCCTCTGTATAAACATGGAAATATCTACACTGCCATCTGTATACCCATCTAAATACCTACACAGCGATCTGTATAAACATGGAAATACCTACACCGCTATCTATGCAAACATTGAAATATCTATACCGCCATCTGTATAAACATGCAAATATCTACACAGTCATCTGTATAAACATGGAAATATCTACACCACCATCACTATAAACATGGAAATATCTACACTGCCATCTCTATACCCATGGAAATACCTACACAGCCATCTGTGTAAACATTGAAATATCTACTCTGCTATCTCTATAAATATGGAAATACCTACACCGCTATCTCTAGAAACATGGAAATATCTACACCGCAATCTCTATAAACATGGAAATATATACATCGCAATCTGTATAAATATTGAAATATCTCCACTTCTATCAGTATAAACATGGAAATATCTACAGCGCTATCTGTATAAACATGGAAATATCTACAACGCTATCTGCATAAACATGGAAATATATACAGCGCTATCTGTATAAACTTGGAAATATCCACAACGCTATCTCTATAAACATGGAAATATCTACACCGTTATCTGTATAAGCATGGAAATATCTACACCGCTAACTGTATAAACATGGAAATACCTACACCGCTATTTGTATAAACATGGAAATTCCAACACTGCTATCTACATAAACATGGAAATATCTACAACGCTATCTGTATCAACATAGAAATATCTACACCGCTATCCCTATAAACATGGAAATATCAACACCGCTATCTGCATAAACATGGAAATATCTACACCGTTGTCTGTATAAACATGGAAATATCAACACAGCCATCGCCATAAACATGAAATTACCTACACCGCCTTCTCCAGAAACATGTAACTATCTACACTGCCATCTGTATAAACATGGTAATAACTACACCACTATCTGTATAAACATGGAAATATCTACACCGCTATCTATATAAACATGGAAGCATCTACACTGCCATCTCTATAAACATGAAAATATCCACACTGCCATCTCCATAATCATGGAACTATCTACACCACCATCTTTAAAAAAATGGAAATATTTTCACCACCATCTGTATAAACCTGGAAATATCTACACAGCCGTCTGTATAAAGATGTAAATATCTACACCGCCATCTGCATAAACAACTGAATATCTACACCGCCATCTGCATAAACATGGAAATTTCTGCACCGCAATCAGTGCAGACATGGAAATACCTACTCCGCTATCTGTGTAAACATGGAAATATCTAGACCACTGTCTGTATAAGCATGGAAATATCTACACCGCCGTCTGTATAAACATGGAAATATCTACACCACCATCTGTATAAACGTGGAAATATCTACACAGCTATCTCTATAAACATGAAAATATCGGCACTGCTATCTGTATAAACATGGAAATATCTACACCGCAATCTCTATAATCATGAAAATATCTACATCGCCATCACTATAAACATGGAAATATCTACACAGTCATTTGAATAAACATGTAAATATCTACACTGCTATCTCTATAAACTTGAAAATATCTACATCGCCATCTCTATAAACATGGAAATATCTACAATGCCATCTGTATACACATGGAAATATCTACACAGACATCAGTATAAATGTGGAAACATCTACACCGTTATCTTCATACACATGGAAAAACCTATACTGCTATCTCTATAAACATGGAAATATCTTCCCCGCAATCTCTACAAACATGGAAATATCTACACCGCCATCTCTGTAAACATGAAATATATACACCGCCATCTCCATAAACTTGGAAATATCTACACCGATGTTTCTGTAAACATGGAAATATCTACACCGCTATCTGTATAAACATGGAAATATCTACACTGCCATCTGTATAAAGATGGAAATATCTACGCTATCTGTATAAACATGGAAATATCAACACCACTATGTGTATAATCATGGAAATATCTACACCACTATCTGTATAAACATAGAAATATGTACACCGCTATCTGTATAAATGTGGAAATATCTACAACACTATCTCTATAAACATCGAAATGTCTATACCGCTATCTGTATAAACATGAAAATATCCACATGACTATGTCTATAAACATGGAAATGTCTACACCACCATCTGTATAAAAATGGAAATACCTACACAGTCATCTGTATAAACGTGGAAATATCTACACCACTATCTGTATAAATATGGAAATATCTGCACCGCTATCTGTATAAACATGGAAATATCTCCAACGCTATCTGTATAAACACGGAAATATCTACACCGCTATCTGTATAAACATGGAAATATCTATATCGCAATCTGTATAAACATGGAAATATCTACACCGCTATCTGTATAAAAATGGAAATATCTACATCGCTATCAGTATAAACATGGAAATATCTGCACCGCTATCTCTATAAACATGGAAATATGTATGTCGCTATCTGTATAAACATGGAAATATCTACAAAACTATCTGTATAAACATGGAAATATCTACAACAATATCTGTGAAAACATGGAAATATCTACAGAGCTATCAGTGTAAACATTTAAAAATGTACACCGCTATCTGTGTAAAGATGGAAATATATACACTGCAATCTGTGCAAATACGGAAATATCTACACCGCTATCTCTGTAAACATGGAAATATCTACACCGCTATCTTTATAAACGTGGAAATATCTACACCGCTATCTGTATAAACATGGAAATATCTACACAACGATCAATTTAAACATGGAAATATCTACACCGCTATCTGTATCAACGTGGAAATATCTATAACGCTATCTGTATAAACATGGAAATATCTACACCGCTATCTGTATAAATATGGAAATATGTACACTGCCATCTCTGTAAACATGGAAATATCTACACCGATGCCTGTATAAACATGGAAATATCTACACAGCTAACTGTATAAACATGGAAATATCTACACCGCCATCTGTAAAAACATAGAAATAACTACACTGACATCTGTATGAAACGGGAAATATCTACACCGATATCTGTATAAACATGGAAATAACTACACCGACATCTGCATAAACATGGAAATATCTACACCGCCATCTGTATAAACATGGAAATATCTACACTGCCAACTGTATAAACATAGAAATATCTACACAGCCATCTCTTTAAACATGGAAATACCTACACTGCTATCTGTATGAACATGGAAATAGCAACAACGCTATCTGTATAAACATGGAAATACCTACAACTCCATCTGTAAAAACATGAAAATATCTACACAGTCATGTGTATAAACATGGAAATATCTACACCTTCATCTGTATAAACATGGAAATATCTACATGGATCTCTCTATAAACATGGAAATATCTACACCGCCATCTGTATAAACCTGGAAATACCTACACAGTCATCTGTATAAACATGGAAATATCTACACCACTATCTGTATAAACTTGGAAATATCTACAATGCCATCTGTATATACATGGAAATATCTACACAGCCATGTGTATGAACATGGAAATATCTACACAGCCGTCTCTAAAAATATGGAAATATCTACACCGATATCTGTATAAACATGTAAATAGCCACAACGCTATCTGTATAAAGTTGGAAATGTCTACACCGCCATCTGTAAAAACATGGAAATATCTACACAGTCATCTGTATAAACATGGAAATATCTACACTTCCATCTGTATACACATGGAAATATCTACACAGCCATCTCTATAAACATGGAAATACCTACACCGCAATCTGTATAAACATGGAAATATCTACACCATTATCTGTGTAAACATGGAAATATCTACACTGCCATCTGTATAAATATGTAAATACCTACACAGCCTCTCTATAAACATGGAAATATCTACACCGTTATCTGTATAAACATGGAAATAGCCATACAGATATCGGTATAAACATGGAAATATCTACACCGCTATCTCAATAAACATGGAAATATACCCACAGCTATCTGTATAAACATGGAAATATCTCCACCGCTATCTCTATACACATGGAAATATCTACACCGCTATCTGTATAAACATGGAAATAGTGACACCGCTATCTGTATAAATATGGAAATATCTAGACCGCTATCTCCATAAACATGGAAATGTGTACACTGCTATCTGTATAAACATGGAAATATCTACATGGCTATCTTTAAAAACATGGAAATATCTTCACTGCCATCTGTATAATCATGGAAATACCTACACAGTCATCTGTATAAACCTGGAAATATGTACACCACTATCTGTATAAACATGGAAATATCTACACTGCCATCTGTATAAACTTGTAAATATCTACACAGCCATCTGTATAAACATGGAAATATCTACACCGCTATCTTTATAAACATGGAAATATCTACACCGCCATGTGTATAAACATGGAAATACATACAGAGTCATCTGTATAAACATGGAAATATCTACACCACTGTCTGTATAAACATGGAAATACCTGCACTGTCATCTGTATAAACATGGAAATATATACACAGCCATCTCCATAAACATGGAAATATCTACACTGCTATCTGTATAAACATGGAAGTAGCCACACCGCTATCTGTAGAAACGTGGAAATATCTTCACCGACATGTGTAAAAATATGAAAATTACACAGTCATCTCTATAAACATGGAAATTTCTACACCTCCATCTGTATAAACATGGAAATATCTACACTGACATCTGTATACATATGGAAATGTCTACACAGCCATCTGTATAAGCATGTAAATATCTACACCGCTATCTCTATAAACATGGAAATACCTACACTGCAATGTGTATAAACATGGAAATATCTACACTGCTAGCTGTATAAACATGGAAATATCTAAACCACTATTTTTATAAACTTGGAAATATCTACACCGCCATCTGTATAAACATGGAAGTATCTACACCGCTATCTATATAAACATGGAAATACCTCCACAGCTATCTGTATAAACATGGAAATATCTGCACCGTTATCTGTATAAACATGGACACATCTACACCGCTATCTCTATAAAAATGGAAACACCTACACCGCAATCTGTATAAACATGGAAATATCTACACTGCTATCTGCAAAAACATGGAAATATGTACACCGCTATCTGTATAAATGTGGAAATATCTACACCACTATCTCTATAAACATCGAAATGTCTATACCGCTCTCTGTATAAACATTGAAATATCCACATGGCTATGTCTATAAAAATGGAAATGTCTACACCGCCATCTGTATAAAAATGGAAATACCTACACAGTCATCTGTATAAACATGGAAATATTTACACCACTATCTGTATAAACATGGATATATCTACACAGCTAACTGTATAAACATGGAAATATCTACACCGCCATCTGTAAAAACATAGAAATAACTACACTGACATCTGTATGAACAGGGAAATATCTACACCGATATCTGTATAAACATGGAAATAACTACACTGCCATCTGCATAAACATGGAAATATCTACACCGCCATCTGTATAAACATGGAAATATCTACACTGCCAACTGTATAAACATAGAAATATCTACACAGCCATCTCTTTAAACATGGAAATATCTACACTGCTATCTGTATGAACATGGAAATAGCAACACCACTATCTGTATAAACATGGAAATACCTACAACGCCATCTGTAAAAACATGAAAATAACTACACAGTCATGTGTATAAACATGGAAATATTTACACCTTCATCTGTATAAACATGGAAATATCTACATGGATCTCTCTATAAACATGGAAATATCTACACCGCCATCTGTATAAACATGGAAATACCTACACAGTCATCTGTATAAACATGGAAATATCTACACCACTATCTGTATAAACTTGGAAATATCTACACTGCCATCTGTATATACATGGAAATATCTACACAGCCATGTGTATGAACGTGGAAATATCTGCACAGCAATCTCTACAAATATGGAAATATCTACACCGATATCTGTATAAACATGGAAATAGCCACAACGCTATCTGTATAAAGTTGGAAATATCTACACCGCCATCTGTAAAAACATGGAAATATCTACACAGTCATCTGTATAAACATGGAAATATCTACTCTTCCATCTGTATACACATGGAAATATCTACACAGCCATCTGTATAAACATGGAAATATCTACACCGCTATCTCTATAAACATGGAAATACCTACACCGCAATCTGTATAAACATGGAAATATCTACACCATTATCTGTGTATACATGGAAATATCTACACTGCCATCTGTATAAATATGTAAATATCTACACAGCCTCTCTATAAACATGGAAATACCTACACTGTTATCTGTATAAACATGGAAATAGCCATACAGATATCGGTATAAACATGGAAATATCTACACCGCTATCTCAATAAACATGGAAATATCCCCACCACTATCTGTATAAACATGGAAATATCTCCACCGCTATCTGTATACACATGGAAATATCTACACCGCTATCTGTATAAATATGGAAATATCTAGACCGCTATCTCTATAAACATGCAAATGTGTACACTGCTATCTGTATAAACATGGAAATATCTACATGGATATGTTTAAAAACATGGAAATATCTACACTGCCATCTGTATAAACATGGAAATACCTACACAGTCATCTGTATAAACCTGGAAATATGTACACCACTATCTGTATAAACATGGAAATATCTACACTGCCATCTGTATAAACCTGTAAATATCTACACAGCCATCTCTATAAACATGGAAATATCTACACCGCTATCTGTATAAACATGGAAATAGCCACATCGCTATCTTTATAAACATGGAATTATCTACACCGCCATGTGTATAAACATGGAAATACATACAGAGTCATCTGTATAAACATGGAAATATCTACACCACTGCCTGTATAAACATGGAAATACCTGCACTGTCATCTGTATAAACATGGAAATATCTACACAGCCATCTCCATAAACATGGAAATATCTACACCGCTATCTCTATAAACATGGAAATACCTACACCGCAATCTGTATAAACATGGAAATATCTACACCATTATCTGTGTAAACATGGAAATATCTACACTGCCATCTGTATAAATATGTAAATATCTACACAGCCTCTCTATAAACATGGAGATATCTACACCGCTATCAGTATAAACATGGAAATAGCCACACAGATATCTGTATAAACATGGAAATATCTACACCGCTATCTCAATAAACATGGAAATATCTCCACCGCTATCTGTATAAACATGGAAATATCTCCACCGCTATCTGTATAAACATGGAAATACCTACACCGCTATCTGTATAAACATGGAAATAGTGACACCGCTATCTGTATAAATATGGAAATATCTACACCGTTATCTCTATAGACATGGAAATATCTACACTGCTGTCTGTATAAACATGGAAATATCTACATGGCTATCTTTAAAAACATGGAAATATCTACACTGTCATCTGTATAAACATGGAAATACCTACACAGTCATCTGTATAAACCTGGAAATATCTACATCACTATCTGTATAAACATGGAAATATCTACACTGCCATCTGTATAAACATGTAAATATCTACACAGCCATATCTATAAACATGGAAACATCTACACCGCTCTCTGTATAAACATGGAAATAGCCACATCGCTATCTTTGTAAACATGGAAATACCTACACCGCCATGTGTATAAACATGGATATAACTACAGAGTCATCTGTATAAACATGGAAATATCTACACCACAGTCTCTATAAACATGGAAATACCTACACTGTAATCTGTATAAACATGGAAATATCTACACCATTATCTCTGTAAACATGGAAATATCTACACTGCCATCTGTATAAATATGTAAATATCTACTCAGCCATCTTTATAAACATGGAAATATCTACAGCGCTATCTGTATAAACATGGAAATAGCCACAAAGCTATCTGTATAAACATGGAAATATCTACACCGCTATCTCTATAAACATGGAAATATCTCCACCGCTATCTGAATAAACATGGAAATATTTCCACCACTATCTGTATAAACATGGAAATATCTACACCGCTATCTGTATTAACATGGAAATAGTGACACCGCTATCTGTATAAATATGGAAATATCTACACCGCTATCTCTATAAACACGGAAATGTCTGCACCGCTATCTGTATAAACATGGAAATATCTACATGGTTATCTCTATAAACATGGAAATATCTACACCGCGATCTGTATAAACATGGAAATACATACACAGTCATCTGTATAAACCTGGAAATATCTACACCACTATCTGTATAAACATGGAAATATCTACACTCCCATCTGTATAAACATGGAAATATCTACACCGCAATCTGTATAAACATGGAAATAGCCACACCGCTATCTGTATAAACATGGAAATATCTACACCACTGTCTGTATAAACATGGAAATATCTACACTGCCATCTGTATAAACATGGAAATATCTACACAGCCATCCCTATAAACATGGAAATATCTACACTGCTATCTGTATAAACATGGAAATAGCCACACCGCTATCTGTATAAACATGGAAATATCTACACCAACATGTGTAAAAATATGAAAATATCTACACAGTCATCTGTATAAACATGGAAATATCTACACCTCCATCTGTATAAACATGGAAAAATCTACACTGACATCTGTATACATATGGAAATGTCTACACAGCCATCTGTATAAACATGTAAATATCTACAACGCTATCTCTATAAACATGGAAATACCTACACAGCAATGTGTATAAACATGGAAATATCTACACCGCTAGATGTATAAACACGGAAATATCTACACCACTATCTTTATAAACTTGGAAATATCTACACCGCCATCTGTATAAACATGGAAGTATCTCCATCGCTATCTATATAAACATGGAAATACCTCGACCGCTATCTGTATAAACATGGAAGTATGTACACTGTTATCTGTATAAACATGGACATATCTACACGGCTATCTCTATAAACATGGAAATACCTACACCGCAATATTTATAAACATGGAAATAACTACACCGCTATCTGTATAAACATGGACATATGTACACTGCTATCTGTATAAATGTGGAAATATCTACAACACTATCTCCATAAACATCGAAATGTCTATACCGCTATCTCTATAAACATGAACATATCCACATGACTATGTCTATAAACATGAAAATGTCTACACCGCCATCTGTATAAAAATGGAAATACCTACACAGTCATCTGTATAAACGTGGAAATATCTAAAACCACTATCTGTATAAACATGGAAATATCTCCACCGCTATCTGCATAAACATGGAAATATCTCCAACGCTATCTATATAAACATGGAAATATCAACACCACTATCTGTATAAACATGGAAATAGCTATATCGCAATCTGTATAAACATGGAAATATCTACACCGCTATCTGTATAAAAATGGAAATATCTACATCGCTATCAGTATAAACATGGAAATATCTGCACCGCTATCTCCATAAACATGGAAATAT
Organism: Pan paniscus; assembly: GCF_029289425.2. Classification (NCBI taxonomy): domain Eukaryota; kingdom Metazoa; phylum Chordata; class Mammalia; order Primates; family Hominidae; genus Pan; species Pan paniscus. Next base: position 10,336,303 of record NC_073261.2, read on the forward strand.
GTATGCCGCTATTTGTATAAACATGGAAATATCTACAACACTATCTGAATAAACATGGAAATATCTACAACAATATCTGTGAAAACATGGAAATATCCACACAGCTATCTGTGTAAACATGGAAAAATGTACGCCGCTATCTGTGTAAAGATGGAAATATATACACTGCAATCTGTGCAAATATGGAAATATCTACACTGCTATCTCTGTAAACATGGAAATATCTACACTGCTATCTTTATAAACGTGGAAATATCTACACCGCTATCTGTATAAACATGGAAATATCTACACAACGATCTCTGTAAACATGGAAATATTTACACCGCTATCTGTATCAACGTGGAAATATCTATAACGCTATCTGTATAAACATGGAAATATCTACACCGCTATCTGTATAAATATGGAAATATGTACACTGCCATCTCTGTAAACATGGAAATATCTACACCGATATCTGTATAAACATGGAAATATCTACACAGCTAACTGTATAAACACGGAAATATCTACACCGCCATCTGTAAAAACATAGAATTAACTACACTGACATCTGTATGAACAGGGAAATATCTACACCGATATCTGTATAAACATGGAAATAACTACACCGCCATCTGCATAAACATGGAAATATCTACACCGCCATCTGTATAAACATGGAAATATCTACACTGCCAACTGTATAAACATAGAAATATCTACACAGCCATCTCTTTAAACATGGAAATATCTACACTGCTATCTGTATGAACATGGAAATAGCAACACCGCTATCTGTATAAACATGGAAATACCTACAACGCCATCTGTAAAAACATGAATATATCTACACCGTCATGTGTATAAACATGGAAATATCTACACCTTCATCTGTATAAACCTGGAAATATCTACATGGATCTCTCTATAAACATGGAAATATCTACACCGCCATCTGTATAAACCTGCAAATACCTACACAGTCATCTGTATAAACATGGAAATATCTACACCACTATCTGTATACACTTGGAAATATCTACACCGCCATCTGTATATACATGGAAATATCTACACAGCCATGTGTATGAACATGGAATTATCTACACAGCCATCTCTACAAATATGGAAATATCTACACCGATATCTGTATATACATGGAAATAGCCACAACGCTATCTGAATAAAGTTGGAAATATCTACACCGCCATCTGTAAAAACATGGAAATATCTACACAGTCATCTGTATAATCATGGAAATATCTACACTTCCATCTGTATAAACATGGAAATATCTACACAGCCATCTGTATAAACATGGAAATATCTACACCGCTATCTCTATAAACATGGAAATACCTACACCGCAATCTGTATAAACATGGAAATATCTACACCATTATCTGTGTAAACATGGAAATATCTACACTGCCATCTGTATAAATATGTAAATATCTACACAGCCTCTCTATAAACATGGAAATATCTACACCGTTATCTGTATAAACATGTAAATAGCCATACAGATATCGGTATAAACATGGAAATACCTACACCGCTATCTCAATAAACATGGAAATATCCCCACCGCTATCTGTATAAACATGGAAATACCTCCACCGCTATGTGTATACACATGGAAATATCTACACCGCTATCTGTATAAACATGGAAATACCTACACCACCATCTGTATAAACATGGAAATATCTACATGGCTATCTTTAAAAACATGGAAATATCTACACTGCCATCTGTATAAACATGGAAATACCTACACAGACATCTGTATAAACCTGGAAACATGTACACCACTATCTGTATAAACATGGAAATATCTACACTGCCATCTGTATAAACTTGTAAATATCTACACAGCCATCTCTATAAACATGGAAATATCTACACCGCTATCTGTATAAACATGGAAATAGCCACATCGCTATCTTTATAAACATGGAAATATCTGCACCGCCATGTGTATAAACATGGAAATACATACAGAGTAATCTGTATAAACATGGAAATAGCCACATCGCTATCTTTATAAACATGGAAATATCTGCACCGCCATGTGTATAAACATGGAAATACATACAGAGTCATCTGTATAAACATGGAAATATCTACACCACTGTCTGTATAAACATGGAAATACCTGCACTGTCATCTGTATAAACATGGAAATATCTACACAGCCATCTCCATAAACATGGAAATATCTACACTGCTATCTGTATAAACATGGAAATAGCCACACCGCTATCTGTATAAACGTGGAAATATATACACCGACATGTGTAAAAATATGAAAATTACACTGTCATCTGTATAAACATGGAAATTTCTACACCTCCATCTGTATAAACATGGAAATATCTACACTGACATCTGTATACATATGGAAATGTCTACACAGCCATCTGTATAAACATGTAAATATCTACACCGCTATCTCTATAAACATGGAAATACCTACACTGCAATGTGTATAAACATGGAAATATCTACACTGCTAGCTGTATAAACATGGAAATATCTACACAACTATTTTTATAAACTTGGAAATATCTACACCGCCATCTGTATAAACATGGAAGTATCTACACCGCTATCTATATAAACATGGAAATACCTCCACAGCTATCTGTATAAACATGGAAATATCTACACCGTTATCTGTATAAACATGGACATATCTACACCGCTATCTCTATAAAAATGGAAACACCTACACCGAAATCTGTATAAACATGGAAATACCTACACTGCTATCTGCAAAAACATGGAAATATGTACACCGCTATCTGTATAAATGTGGAAATATCTACACCACTATCTCTATAAACATCAAAATGTCTATACCGCTCTCTGTATAAACATGGAAATATCCACATGGCTATGTCTATAAAATTGGAAATGTCTACACCGCCATCTGTATAAACATGGAAATACCTACACAGTCATCTGTATAAACGTGGAAATATTTACACCACTATCTGTATAAACATGGAAATATCTTCACTGCTATCTGTATAAACATGGAAATATCTCCAGCGGTATCTGTATAAACATGGAAATATCTACACCTCTATCTGTATAAACATGGAAATATCTACATCGCCATCTGTATAAACATGGAAATATCTACACCGCTATCTGTATAAAAATGGAAATATCTACATCGCTATCAGTATAAACATGGAAATATCTGCAACGCTATCTATACAAACATGGAAATATGTATGCCGCCATCTGTATAAACATGGAAATATCTACAACACTATCTGTATAAACATGGAAATATCTACAACAATATCTGTGAAAACATGGAAATATCTACACAGCTATCTGTGTAAACATGGAAAAATGTACGCTGCTATCTGTGTAAAGATGGAAATATCTACACTGCAATCTGTGCAAACATGGAAATATCTACACCGCTATCTCTGTAAACATGGAAATATCTACACCGCTATCTGTATAAACGTGGAAATATCTACACCGCCATCTGCATAAACATGGAAATATCTACACAACGATCTCTGTAAACATGAAAATATCTACACCGCTATCTGTATCAACGTGGATATATCTATAACGCTATCTGTATAAACATGGAAATATCTATACCGCTATCTGTATAAATATGGAAATATCTACACTGCCATCTCTGGAAACATGGAAATGTCTACACTGATATCTGTATAAACATGGAAATATCTACACAACTATCTGTATAAACATGGAAACATCTACACCGCCATCTGTAAAAACATGGAAATATCTACACAGTCATCTGTATAAACATGGAAATATCTACACTTCCATCTGTATAAACATGGAAATATCTACACAGCCATCTGTATAAACATGGAAATATCTACACCGCTATCTCTATAAACATGGAAATACCTACACCGCAATCTGTATAAACTTGGAAATATCTACACCATTATCTGTGTAAACATGGAAATATCTACACTGCCATCTGTATAAATATGTAAATATCTACACAGCCTCTCTATAAACATGGAAATATCTACACCGCTATCTGTATAAACATGGAAATAGCCATACAGATATCGGTATAAACGTGGAAATATCTACACCGCTATCTGCATAAACATGGAAATATCTACACAACGATCTCTGTAAACATGAAAATATCTACACCGCTATCTGTATCAACGTGGAAATATCTATAACGCTATCTGTATAAACATGGAAATATCTACACTGCCATCTCTGGAAACATGGAAATGTCTACACTGATATCTGTATAAACAAAGAAATATCTACACAGCTATCTGTATAAACATGGAAACATCTACACCGCCATCTGTATAAACATGGAAATAACTACACTGTCATCTGTATAAAGAGAGAAATATCTACACCGCTATCTGTATATACATGGAAATATCTACACCGCCATCTGCATAAACACGGAAATATCTACACCGCCATCTGTATAAACATGGAAATAACTACACAGCCATCTGTATAAACATAGAAATATCCACACAGTCATCTCTATAAACATGGAAATATGTACACTGCTATCTGTATGAACGTGGAAATAGCAACACCGCTATCTGTATAAACATGGAAATATCTACAACGCCATCTGTAAAAACATGAATATATCTACACAGTCATGTGTATAAAAATGGAAATATCTACACATTCAGCTGTATAAACATGGAAATAGCTACATGGCTATCTCTATAAATCTGGAAATATCTACACCGCCATCTGTATAAAAATGGAAATAACTACACAGTCATCTGTATAAAAATGGAAATATCTACACCACTATCTGTATAAACATGGAATTATCTACACCGCTATCTCTATAATCTTGGAAATAGCTACACCGCAATCTGTATAAACACGGAAATATCTACACTATTATCTGTGTAAACATGGAAATATCTACACGGCCATCTGTATAAATATGTAAATATCTACACAGCCATCTCTATAAACACGGAAATATCACACCGCTATCTGTATAAACATGGAAATAGCCACACAGCTATCTGTATAAACATGGAAATATCTACACAGCTATCTATATAAACATGGAAATATCTCCACCGCTATGTGTATAAACATGGAAATATCTCCACCGCTATCTGTATAAACATGGAAATATCTACACTGCTATCTGTATAAACATGGAAATAGTGACACCGCTATCTGTATAAATATGGAAATATGTACACCGCTATCACTATAAACATGGAAATATCTACACCGCCATCTGTATAAAGATGGAAATATCTACAGTGCTACCTGTATAAATATGCAAATATCTTCACCTCTATCTCTATAAAAATGGAAATATCTACACCGCTATCTTTATAAACATGCAAATATTTACACAGTCATCTGTATAAACATGGAAATATCTACACCACCATATCTATAAACACGGAAATATCTACACTGCCATCTGTATACACATGGAAATATCTACAAAGCCATCTGTAGAAACGTTGAAGTATCTACACCGGTATCTCTATAAAGAGGGAAATAGCTACACCGCCATCTCTATAAACATGGAAATATCTACACCGCAATATCTATAAACATGGAAATATCAACACCAACATCTCTGTAAACATGAAAATATCTACACCACTATCTGTATAAACATCAAAATATGTACACTGCCATCTGTATAAAGATGGAAATACCTACAACGGGAGCTGAATAAACATGGAAATATCTACACCGCTATCTGTATAAACATGGAAATGTCTACATCACTATCTCTATAAACATGGAAATACCTTCAGCACCATCTCTATAGACATGGAAATATCTTCAACGCTATCTGTATAAGCATGGAAATACCTACACCGCTATCTGTATAAACATGGAAATATCTACAATGCTATCTGTATAAACATGGAAATATGTACAACGCTATCTGTATAAACATGGAAATATCCACAATGCTATCTGTGTAAACATGGAAATATCTACACAGATAACTTTGTAAACTTGCAAATATCTACACAGCTATCTGTGTAAAGATGGAAATATCTAAAGCGCAATCTGTGCAAAGATGGAAATATCTACACCGCTATCTCTGTAAACATGGAAATATCGACACCGCTATCTGTATAAACATGGAAATATCTACACTGACATCTGTATAAACATGGAAATATCTACAAAGCCATCAGTAGAAACGTGGAAGTATCTACACCGCTATCTCTACAAACATGGATATACCTACACCGCCATCTCTATAAACATGAAAAAATCTACACAGCCATCTCCATAAACATGGAAATATCTACACCGCTATCTGTATAAACATGGAAATAGCCACACCACTATCTGTATAAACATGGAAATATCTACACTGCCATCTGTATATACGTGGAAATACCTACACAGTCATCTGTATAAACATGGAAATATCTACACAACTGTATGTATAAACATGGAAATATCTACACTGCCATCTGTATAAACATGGAAATATCTACACAGCCATCTCTATGAACATGGAAATATCTACACTGCTATCTGTATAAACACGGAAATAGCCACACCGCTATCTGTATAAAAATGGAAATATCTACACCGACATGTGTAAAAATATGAAAATATCTACACAGTCATCTGTATAAACATGGAAATATCTACACCTCCATCTGTATAAACATGGAAATATCTACACTGACATCTGTATACATATGGAAATGTCTACACAGCCATCTGTATAAACATGTAAATATCTATACCGCTATCTCTATAAACATGGAAATACGTACACTGCAATGTGTATAAACATGGAAATATCTACACCGCTATCTGTATAAAAATGGGAATATCTACATCGCTCTCAGTATAAACATGGAAATATCTGCACCGCTATCTCTATAAACATGGAAATATATATGCCGCTATCTGTATAAACATGGAAATATCTACAACAATATATGTGAAAACATGGAAATATCTACACACCTATCTGTGTAAACTTGGAAAAATGTACGCCGCTATCTGTGAAAAGATGGAAATATCTACACTGCAATCTGTGCAAATATGGAAATATCTACACCGCTATCTCTGTCAACATGGAAATATCTACACCGCTATCTGCATAAACATGGAAATATCAACACAACGATCTCTATAAACATGGAAATATCTACACAGCTATCTGTATCAACGTGGAAATATCTATAACGCAATCTGTATAAACATGGAAATATCTACACCGCTATCTGTGTAAATATGGAAATATCTACACTGCAGTCTCTGTAAACATGGAAATGTCTACACCGATATCTGTATAAACGTGGAAATATCTACACAGCCATCTGTATTAACATGGAAATATCTACACCGCCATCTGTATAAACATGGAAATAACTACACTGTCATCTGTATAAACAGAGAAATATCTACACCGCTATCTGTATAAACATGGAAATATCTACACCGCCATCTGCATAAACATGGAAATATCAACACCACCATCTGTATAAACATGGAAATATCTACACTGCCATCTGTATAAACATAGAAATATCTACACCGCCATCTCTATAAACATGGAAATATCAACTCTGCTATCTGTATTAACGTGGAAATAGCAACAACGCTATCTGTATAAACATGGAAATATCTACAACGCCATCTGTAAAAACATGAAAATATCTACACAGTCATGTGTATAAACATGGAAATATCTACACCTACATCTGTATAAACATGGAAATAGCTACAAGGTGATCTCTATAAAAATGGAAATATCTACACCGCAATCTGTATAAACATGGAAATGCCTACACAGTCATCTGTATAAACATGGAAATATCTACACCGCTATCTGTATAAACATGGAAATAGTGACACCGCTATCTGTATAAATATGGAAATATCTACACCACTATCTCTATAAACATGGAAATGTTCACACCGCTATCTGTATAAACATGGAAATATCTACATGGCTATCTCTATAAACATGGAAATATCTACTCCACCATCTGTATAAACATGGAAATACCTACACAGTCATCTGTATAAACCTGGAAATATCTACACCACTATCTGTATAAACATGGAAATATCTACACTGCCATCTGTATAAACATGTAAATATCTACACAGCCATCTCTATAAACATGGAAATATCTACACCGCTATCTGCATAAACATGGAAATAGCCACACCGCTATCTGTATAAACATGGAAATATCTACACCTCCATCTGTATAAACATGGAAATATCTACACTGACATCTGTATACATATGGAAATGTCTACACAGCCATCTGTATAAACATGTAAATATCTATACCGCTATCTCTATAAACATGGAAATACGTACACTGCAATGTGTATAAACATGGAAATATCTACACCGCTATCTGTATAAAAATGGGAATATCTACATCGCTCTCAGTATAAACATGGAAATATCTGCACCGCTATCTCTATAAACATGGAAATATATATGCCGCTATCTGTATAAACATGGAAATATCTACAACAATATATGTGAAAACATGGAAATATCTACACACCTATCTGTGTAAACATGGAAAAATGTACGCCGCTATCTGTGAAAAGATGGAAATATCTACACTGCAATCTGTGCAAATATGGAAATATCTACACCGCTATCTCTGTCAACATGGAAATATCTACACCGCTATCTGCATAAACATGGAAATATCAACACAACGATCTCTATAAACATGGAAATATCTACACAGCTATCTGTATCAACGTGGAAATATCTATAACGCAATCTGTATAAACATGGAAATATCTACACCGCTATCTGTGTAAATATGGAAATATCTACACTGCAATCTCTGTAAACATGGAAATGTCTACACCGATATCTGTATAAACGTGGAAATATCTACACAGCCATCTGTATTAACATGGAAATATCTACACCGCCATCTGTATAAACATGGAAATAACTACACTGTCATCTGTATAAACAGAGAAATATCTACACCGCTATCTGTATAAACATGGAAATATCTACACCGCCATCTGCATAAACATGGAAATATCAACACCACCATCTGTATAAACATGGAAATATCTACACTGCCATCTGTATAAACATAGAAATATCTACACCGCCATCTCTATAAACATGGAAATATCAACTCTGCTATCTGTATTAACGTGGAAATAGCAACAACGCTATCTGTATAAACATGGAAATATCTACAACGCCATCTGTAAAAACATGAAAATATCTACACAGTCATGTGTATAAACATGGAAATATCTACACCTACATCTGTATAAACATGGAAATAGCTACAAGGTGATCTCTATAAAAATGGAAATATCTACACCGCAATCTGTATAAACATGGAAATGCCTACACAGTCATCTGTATAAACATGGAAATATCTACACCGCTATCTGTATAAACATGGAAATAGTGACACCGCTATCTGTATAAATATGGAAATATCTACACCACTATCTCTATAAACATGGAAATGTTCACACCGCTATCTGTATAAACATGGAAATATCTACATGGCTATCTCTATAAACATGGAAATATCTACTCCACCATCTGTATAAACATGGAAATACCTACACAGTCATCTGTATAAACCTGGAAATATCTACACCACTATCTGTATAAACATGGAAATATCTACACTGCCATCTGTATAAACATGTAAATATCTACACAGCCATCTCTATAAACATGGAAATATCTACACCGCTATCTGCATAAACATGGAAATAGCCACACCGCTATCTGTATAAACATGGAAATATCTACACCGCCATCTGTATAAACGTGGAAATACCTACACAGTCATCTGTATAAACATGGAAATAACTACACAACTGTCTGTATAAACATGGAAATACCTACACTGCCATCTGTATAAGCATGGAAATATCTACACAGCCATCTCTATAAACATGGAAATATCTACACTGCTATCTGTATGAACATGGAAATATCTACACCGCTATCTCAATAAACATGGAAGTACCTACACCGCTATCTCTATAAACATGGAAATACCTACACCGCAATCTGTATAAACATGGAAATATCTACACCGCTATCTATATAAACATGGAAATACCTCCACCGCTATCTGTATAAACATGGAAATATGTACACCGCTATCTGTATAAACATGGACATATCTACACCGCTATCTCTATAAATATGTAAATACCTACACCGCAATCTGTATAAACATGGAAATATCTACACCGCAGTCTGTATAAACATGGAAATATGTACACCATTATCTGTATAAATGTGGAAATATCTACACCAGTATCTCTATAAACATCGAAATGTCTATACCGCTATCTGTATAAACATGGAAATATCCACATGGCTATGTCTATAAACATGGAAATGTCTACACCGCCATCTGTATAATCATGGAAATACCTACACAGTCATCTGTATAAACGTGGAAATACCTACACCACTATCTGTGTAAACATGGAAATATCTCCAACGCTATCTGTATAAACATGGAAATATCTACACCGCTATCTGTATAAAAATGGAAATATCTACATCGCTATCAGTATAAACATGGAAATATCTGCACCGCTATCTCTATAAACATGGAAATATGTATGCCGCTATCTGTATAAACGTGGAAATATCTACAACAGTATCTGTATAAACATGGAAATATCTACAACAACATCTGTGAAAACATGGAAATATCTACACAGCTATCTCTGTAAACATGGAAAAATGTACGCCGCTATCTGTGTAAAGATGGAAATATCTACACTGCAATCTGTGTAAATATGGAAATATCTACACCGCTATCTTTGTAAACATGGAAATATTTACACCGCTATCTTTATAAACGTGGAAATATCTACACCGTTAACGGCATAAACATGGAAATATCTACACAACGATCTCTGTAAACCTGGAAATATCTACACCGCTATCTGTATCAACGTGGAAATATCTATAACGCTATCTGTATAAACATGGAAATAACTACACGGCTATCTGTATCAACATGGAAATAACTACACGGCAATCTGTATAAACACGGAAATATCTACAACGCTATCTGTGTAAACTTGGAAATATCTACACAGCTCTCTGTGTAAACTTCGAAATATCTACACAGCTATCTGCGTAAACATGGAAATATCTACACGGCAATCTGTGCAAAGATGGAAATAACTAAACCGCTATCTCTGTAAACATGGAAATATCTACACCGCTACCTGTATAAACATGGAAATATCTGCACCGCTGTCTGTAGAAACAAGGAAATATCTACACCGCCATCTGTAGAAACATGGAAATATCTAGACCGCTATCTGTATAAACATGGAAATATCTACACAGCTGTCTCTATAAACATAGAAATATCTACATCGCCATCTGCATAAACATGGAAATAACTACAAAGTCATCTGTATAAACATGGAAATATCTACACAGCCATCTGTATATACATGGAAATATCTACACCGCTATCTGTATAAACATGGAAATATCTACACCGCTATTTGTATAAACAAGGAAATATCTACACCGCCATCTGTTTAAACATGGAAATATATACACAGACATCTGTTTATACATGGAAATATCTACACCACTATCTCTATAAACATGCTAATAACTACACCGCTATCTGTATAAATGTGGAAATATTTGCACCTCTATCCCTATAAACATGGTAATATCAACACCGCGATCTGTATAAACATGGAAAATCTACACCATGATCTGTATAAACATGGAAATATCTACACCGCGATCTGTATAAACATGGAAATATCTACACCGTGATCTGTGTAAACATGGAAATATTTACACCGCCATCTCTATATACATGGAAATATCTACACCCCTATCTGTATAAACATGGAAATATCCACACAGCTATCACTATAAACATGGAAAAATCAACACCGCTATCTCTATGAACATGGAAATATCTACACCACCATCTCTATAAACATGGAAATATCTACACCGCGATCAGTATAAACATGGAAATATCTACACCGCTATCTCTATAAACATGGAAATAACTGCACCGCTATCTGTATAAACATGGAAACATCTACACCGCCATCTACATATCCATAGAAATATCTGTGCCGCCATCTGTATAAACATGGAAATATCTACACGGTCATCTGTGTATAGATGGAAATATCAACACCGCCATCTGTACAAACATGGAAATATCCGCACCGCTATCTGTATAAACATGGAAATATCTACACCGTGGTCTGTATAAACATGGAAATATCTACAACGCTATCTGTATAAACATGGAAATATCTACACAGCTATCTCTATAAACATGGAAATAACTACAAAGCCATCTGTATAAACATGGAAATACCTACCCAGTCATGTGTAGGAACATGGAAATATCAACACTGCCATCTATATAAACATGGAAATATCTACACAGCCCTCTGTATAAATATGAAAATATCTGCATTGGCATCTGTATAAACATGGAAATATCTACACCGCTGTCTCTATAAACATGGAAATATGTACACCGCTATGTGTATAAACATGGAAATATCTCCACTGCTGTCTGTATAAACATGGAAATATCTACACAGCTATCTCTATAAACATGGAAATACCTACACTGCCATCTGTATAAACATGGAAATACCTACAAAGTCATCTGTATAAACATGGAAATATCTACACAGCCATCTGTATAAACATGGAAATATCTACACAGCCATCTGTATATACATGGAAATATCTACACCGCTATCTGTATAAACATGGAAATAACTACACCGCTATTTGTATAAACAAGGAAATGTCTACACGGGCATCTGTTTAAACATGGAAATATATACACAGATATCTGTTTATACATGGAAATATCTACACCGCTATCTGTATAAACATGCTAATAACTACACCGCTATCTGTATAAATGTGAAAATATTTTCACCGCTATCCCTATAAACATGATAATATCTACACCGCCATCTGTATAAACATGGAAATACCTAAACAGTCATCTGTGTAAACATGGAAATATCTACACCACCATCTGCATATACATGGAAATATCTACCATGCCATCTGTATACACATGGAAATACCTACAAGGCAATCTGTGTATAGATGGAAACATCAACACCGCCATCTGTACTAACATGGAAATATCTACACTGCTATCTCTATAAACATGGAAATATCTACACTGCGGTCTGTATAAACATGGAAATATCTACACCGGTATCTGTATAAACATGGAAATATCTGCACTGCTATCTCTATAAACATGGAAATATCTACGAAGCCATCTGTATAAACATGGAAATACCTACACAGTCATGTGTAGGAACATGGAAATATCTACACTGCCGTCTGTATAAACTTAGAAATATCTACGCAGCCCTCTGTATAAATATGGAAATATCTGCATCGGCATCTGTATACATGGAAATATCTGCACCGCCATCTGTATAAACATGGGAATACCTACACCGCTGTCTCTATAAACATGGAAATATGTACACCGCTATGTGTATAAACATGGAAATATCTCCACTGCTGTCTGTATAAACATGGAAATATCTCCACCGTTATCTGTATAAACATGGAAATATCTACAGCGCCATCTCTATAAACATTGATATATCTACACTGCCATCTGTAAAAACATGGAAATATCTACACAGTCATCTGAATAAACATGGAAATATCTACACAAACATATGTATAAACATGGAAATAGCTACAATACCATCTGTATACACATGGAAATATCTACACCGCCATCTGCATGTCCATGGAAATATCTACGCCGCAATCTGTATAAACATGGAAATATCTACACCGCTATCTCTATAAACATGGAAATATCTGCACTGCCATCTGTAAATACATGGAAATACCTATACAGTCATCTGTATAAACATGGAAATATCTACAATGCCGTCTGTATGCACATGGAAATATCTACACAGCCATCTGTATAAACATGTAATTATCTACACTGCTATCTCCATAAACATGAAAATACCTACACTGCCATCTCCATAAACTTGGAACTAACTACTACATCATCTGTATAAACATGGAAACATCTACACCGCCAGCAGTGTGAATAAGGAAATATCTACAATGCCATCTGTATAAAGATATAAATATCTGCACCGCGAGCTGTATAAACATGGAAATATCTACATCGCTATCTGTATAAATGTGGAAACACCAACACCGCTATCGGTATAAACATGGAAATATATACAACGCCATCTATAAATACATGGAAATATCTAAACCACCATCTGTATAAACATGGAAATATCTACAATGCCATCTGTAGAAAGATGGAAATATCTACACCGCAATCTGTGTAAACATGGAAATATCTACACCGATATCTGTAAAAACATGGAAATATCTACACCGCTATCAGTATAAACATGGAAATATCTACACCACGATCTGTATAAACATGGAAATATCTACACCGCGATCTGTATAAACATGGAAATATCTACACCGCTATCTGTATAAACATGGAAATATCTACACAGGTATCTCTATAAACATGGAAATATCTACAATACCATCTGTACAAACATTTAAATATCTACACAGTTATCTGTAGAAACATGGAAATATCTAAACCGCTATCTCTATAAACATGGAAATAACTACACCGCTATCTCTATAAACATGGAAATATCTACACCGCTATCTCCATCCACATGGAAATATATACACCGCCATCTCTTTAAACATGGAAATACCTAAAACGCCATCTACATAAACAAGAAAATATCTACACTGCCATCTATATAAACATGGAAATATCTACACCGCCATCTCTATAAACATGGAAATATCTACACTGCTATCTGTATAAACATGGAAATATCTTCACTGCTCTCTCTATAAACATCGAAATATCTACACCGCCATGTGTATATCCATGGAAATACTTACAAAGTTATCTGTATAAACATGGAAATATCTACACCGCCATCTGTATAAACCTGGAAATACCTACACAGCCATGTGTATATACATGGAAATATCTACACCGCTATCTATATAAACATGGAAATAACTACACCTCTATTTGTATAAACATGGAAATATCTCCACTGCTATCTCTATAAACATCGAAATATCCACACCGCCATCTGTATAAACATGGAAATACTTACAAAGTTATCTGTATAAACATGGAAATATCTACACCGCAGTCTGTATAAACATGGAAATATCTACACCGCTATCTGTATAAACATGGAAATATATACACCGCAATCTCTATTAACATGGAAATATTTACACCGTGATCTGTATAAACATGGAAATATCTACACCACGATCTGTATAAACATGGAAATATTTACACCGATATCTGCATAAACATGGAAATTTCTAAACCGTTATCTGTATAAATATGGAAATATCTACACCGCTATCTCTATAAACATGGAAATATCTACACCGCCATCTGTATAAACATGGAAATACCTATACAGTCATCTGTGTAAACATGGAAATATCTACACCACCGTCTGTATAAACATGGAAATATCTACAATGCCATCTGTATACACATGGAAATACCTACACGGCAATGTGTCTATAGATGGAAACATCAACACCGCCATCTGAACAAACATGGAAATATCTAAACTTCTATCTCTATAAACATGGAAATACCTACACTGCGGTCTGTATAAACATGGAAATATCTACACCGGTATCTGTATAAACATGGAAATATCTACACCACGATCTGTATAAACATGGAAATATATACACCGCTATCTGTATAAACATGGAAATATCTGCACCGCTATCTCTATAAACATGGAAATATCTACAAAGCCATCTGTATAAACATGGAAATGCCTACACAGTCATGTGTAGGAACTTGGAAATATCTACAGTGCCATCTGTATAAACATAGAAATATCTACACAGCCCTCTGTATAAATATGGAAATATCTGCATAGGCATCTGTATAAACATGGAAATATCTGCACCGCTGTCTCTATAAACATGGAAATATGTACACCGCTATGTGTATAAACATGGAAATATCTCCACCGTTATCTGTATAAACATGGAAATATCTACAGCGCCATCTCTATAAACATGAAAATATCTACACTGCCATTTGTAAAAACATGGAAATATCTACAAAGTCATCTGAATAAACATGGAAATATCTACACCACCATCTGTATAAACATGGAAATAACTACAATACCATCTGTATACACATGGAAATATCTACACAGTCATCTGTATAAATATGGAAATATCTACACCGCCATCTGTATAAACATGGAAATATCTACACTGTCATCTGTAGAAAGATGGAAATATCTACACGGCAATCTCTATAAATATGGAAATATCTACACCGCCATCTCTATAAACATGAAAGTATCTACACTGCCATCTCCATAAAGATGGAAGTATCTACTCCGCCATGTGTATAAACACGGAAATATCTACACCACCATATGTGAAAACATGGAAATATCTACACCGCTATCTGTATAAACAAGGAAATATCTACACCGCCATCTGCATGTCCATGGAAATACCTACGCTGCCATCTGTATAAACATGGGAATATCTACACGGCCATCTGTGTATAGATGGAAATATCAACACCGCCATCTGTAGAAACATGGAAATATCTACATCGCTATCTCTATAAACATGGAAATATCTGCACTGCCATCTGTAAAAATATGGAAATACCTATACAGTCATCTGTATAAACATGGAAATATCTACAATGCCATCTGTATACACATTTAAATATCTACATAGCCATCTATATAAACGTGAATATCTACACTGCTATCACTATAAACATGGAAATATCTACACCGCCATCTCTATAAACATGAAAATATCTACACTGCCATCTCCATAAACATGGAAGTAACTAGTCCGCCATCTGAATAAACATGGAAACATCTTCACCGCCATCTGTGTGAATAAGGAAATATCTACAATGCCATCTGTATAAAGATATAAATATCTGCAACGCGAGCTGTATAAACATGGAAATATCTACATCGCTATCTGTATAAACGTGGAAATACCAACACCGCTATCGGTATAAACATGGAAATATCTACAACGCCATCTATATAAACATGGAAATATCTACACCGCTATGTCTATAAACATGGAAATACCTACACCGCTATCTATATAAACATGGAAATATCTTCACCGCTATCTGTATAAACATGGAAACTTCTACACCACTCTCTGTATAAACATGGTAATATCTACACCACCATCTATATAAACATGGAAATATCTACACCGCCATCTGTATAAACATGGAAATATCTACAATGCCATCTGTAGAAAGATGGAAATATCTGCACCGCAATCTGTGTAAACATGGAAATATCTACACCGATATCTGTAAAAACATGGAAATATCTACACCGCTATCTGTATAAACATGGAAATATCTACACCACGATCTGTATAAACATGGAAATATCTACACCGCGATCTGTATAAACATGGAAATATCTACACCGCTATCTGTATAAACATGGAAATATCTACACAGGTATCTCTATAAACATGGAAATATCTACAATACCATCTGTACAAACATTTAAATATCTACACAGTTATCTGTAGAAACATGGAAATATCTAAACCGCTATCTCTATAAACATGGAAATAACTACACCGCTATCTCTATAAACATGGAAATATCTACACCGCTATCTCCATCCACATGGAAATATATACACCGCCATCTCTTTAAACATGGAAATACCTACAATGCCATCTACATAAACAAGAAAATATCTACACTGCCATCTATATAAACATGGAAATATCTACACCGCCATCTCTATAAACATGGAAATATCTACACTGCTATCTGTATAAACATGGAAATATCTTCAGTGCTCTCTCTATAAACATCGAAATATCTACACCGCCATGTGTATATCCATGGAAATACTTACAAAGTTATCTGTATAAACATGGAAATATCTACACCGCCATCTGTATAAACCTGGAAATACCTACACAGCCATGTGTATATACATGGAAATATCTACACCGCTATCTATATAAACATGGAAATAACTACACCTCTATTTGTATAAACATGGAAATATCTCCACTGCTATCTCTATAAACATCGAAATATCCACACCGCCATCTGTATAAACATGGAAATACTTACAAAGTTATCTGTATAAACATGGAAATATCTACACCGCAGTCTGTATAAACATGGAAATATCTACACCGCTATCTGTATAAACATGG
Organism: Pan paniscus; assembly: GCF_029289425.2. Taxonomy (NCBI): domain Eukaryota; kingdom Metazoa; phylum Chordata; class Mammalia; order Primates; family Hominidae; genus Pan; species Pan paniscus. Next base: position 10,354,622 of record NC_073261.2, read on the forward strand.
AAATATATACACCGCAATCTCTATTAACATGGAAATATTTACACCGTGATCTGTATAAACATGGAAATATTTACACCGATATCTGCATAAACATGGAAATTTCTAAACCGTTATCTGTATAAATATGGAAATATCTACACCGCTATCTCTATAAACATGGAAATATCTACACCGCAATCTGTGTAAACATGGAAATATCTACACCAATATCTGTAAAAACATGGAAATATCTACACCGCTATCTGTATAAACATGGAAATATCTACACCGCGATCTGTATAAACATGGAAATATCTACAGTGCCCTCTCTATAAACATTGAAATATCTATACTGCCATCTGTAAAAACATGGAAATATCTACACAGTCATCTGAGTAAACATGGAAATATCTACACCACCATCTGTATAATCATGGAAATATCTACATTACCATCTGTATACACATGGAAATATCTACACAGACATCTGTATAAATATGGAAATATCTACACCGCCATCTGTATAAACATGGAAATATCTACACGGTCATCTGTGTATAGATGCAAATATCAAGACCGCCCTCTGTATAAACATGGAAATATCTACACCGCTGTCTGTATAAACATGGAAATACCTAAACCGCTATCTGTATAAACATGGAAATATCTACACCGCTATCTTTATAAACTTGGAAATATCTACACCGTGATCTGTATAAACATGGAAATATTTACACTGCTATCTGTATAAACATGGAAATATCTACACCGTTATCTGTATAAATATGGAAATATGTACACCGCTATCTCTATAAACATGGAAATATCTACACCGCCATCTGTATAAACATGGAAATATCTACACTGCTATCTCTATAAACATGGAAATATCTACAATGCCATCGGTAAAAACATGGAAATACCTATACAGTCATCTGTATAAACATGGAAATATCTACACCACCATCTGTATAAACATGGAAATATCTACAATGCCATCTGTATACACATGGAAATGCCTACACGGCAATCTGTGTATACATGGAAACATCAACACCGCAATCTGTACAAACATGGAAATATCTACACCGCTAACTGTATAAACATGGAAATATCTACACTGCGGTCTGTATAAACATGGAAATTTCTACACCGGTATCTCTATAAACATGGAAATATCAACACAGTCATGTGTAGGAACATGGAAATATCAACACAGTCATGAGTAGGAACATGGAAATATCTACACCGCGATTTGTATAAACATGGAAATATCTACACCGCGATCTGTATAAACATGGAAATATCCACACAGCTATTTGTATAAACATGGAAATATCTACACAGCTATCTGGATAAACATGGAAATATCTACTCCGCAATACGTATAAACATGGAAATACCTTTCAAAGTCATCTGTATAAACATGCAAATATCTACACAGCCATCTGTATAAACATGGAAATATCTACACAGCCGTCTGTATATACATGGAAATATCTACACCGCTATCTGAGTAAACATGGAAATAAATACACCGCTATTTGTATAAACAAGGAAATATCTACACCACCATCTGTTTAAACATGGAAATACCTACACAGACATCTGTTTATACATGGAAATATCTACACCGCTATCTGTATAAACATGCTAATAACTACACTGGGATCTGTATATATGTGGAAATATTTGCACCGCTATCCCTATAAACATGGTAATATCAACACCGCGATCTGTATAAACATGGAAATATCTACACCATGATCTGTATAAACATGGAAATATCTACACCGCGATCTGTATAATCATGGAAGTATCTACACCGTGATCTGTATAAACATGGAAATATCTACACCACCATCACTATAAACATGGAAATATCTACACCCCTATCTGTATAAACATGGAAATATCCACACCGCTATCTCTATAAACATGGAAAAATCAACACCGCTATCTCTATGAACATGGAAATATCTACACCACCATCTCTATAAACATGGAAATATCTACACCACAATCAGTATAAACATGGAAATATCTACACCGCTATCTGTATAAACATGGAAGTATCTCCACTGCTATCTCTTTATACATCGAAATAACTTCACCGCCATCTGTATAAACATGGAAAAATTTACAAAGTTATCTGTATAAACATGGAAATATCTACACAGTCATCTGTGTATTGATGGAAATATCAACACCGCCATCTGTACAAACATTCAAATATCTGCACCGCAATCTGTATAAACATGGAAATATCTACACCACGATCTGTATAAACATGGAAATATATACACCGCTATCTGTATAAACATGGAAATATCTGCACCGCTATCTCTATAAACATGGAAATATCTACAAAGCCATCTGTACAAACATGGAAATGCCTACACAGTCATGTGTAGGAACTTGGAAATATCTACAGTGCCATCTCTATAAACATAGAAATATCTACACAGCCCTCAGTATAAATATGGAAATATCTGCATAGGCATCTGTATAAACATGGAAATATCTGCACCGCTGTCTCTATAAACATGGAAATATGTACACCGCTATGTGTATAAACATGGAAATATCTCCACCGTTATCTGTACAAACGTGGAAATATCTACAGCGCCATCTCTATAAACATGAAAATATCTACACTGCCATCTGTAAAAACATGGAAATATCTACAAAGTCATCTGAATAAACATGGAAATATCTACACCACCATCTGTATAAACATGGAAATACCTACAATACCATCTGTATACACATGGAAATATATACACAGTCATCTGTATAAATATGGAAATATCTACACCGCCATCTGTATAAACATGGAAATGCCTTTACAATCTTCTGTGTATACATGGGAATATCTACACCACCATCTGTATAAACATGGAAATATCTACCATGCCATCTGTATACACATGGAAATAGCTACACGGCAATCTGTGTATAGATGGAAACATCAACACCGCCATCTGCACAAACTTGGAAATATCTACACTGCTATCTCTATAAACATGGAAATATCTACACTGCGGTCTGTATAAACATGGAAATATCTGCATAGGCGTCTGTATAAACATGGAAATATCTGCACCGCTATCTGTATAAACATGGAAATACCTACACCGCTGTCTCTATAAACATGGAAATATGTACACCGCTATGTGTATAAACATGGAAATATCTCCACTGCTGTCTGTATAAACATGGAAATATCTCCACCGTTATCTGTATAAACATGGAAATATCTACAGCACCATCTCTATATACATTGAAATATCTACACTGCCATCTGTAATAACATGGAATTATCTACACAGTCATCTGAATAAACATGGAAATATCTACACCACCAAATGTATAAACATGGAAATAGCTACAATACCATCTGTATACACATGGAAATATCTACACAGACAGCTGTATAAATATGGAAATATCTACACAGCCAGATGTATAAACATGGAAATATCTACACTGCCATCTGTAGAAAGATGAATATATCTACACCACTATCTCTATAAATATGGAAATATGTACACCGCCATCTCTATAAACATGAAAATATCTACACTGCCATCTCCATAAAGATGGAAGTATCTACTCCGCCATGTGTATAAACACGGAAATATCTACACCACCATCTGTGTAAACATGGAAATATCAACACCGCTATCTGTATAAACATGGAAATATCTACACCGCCATCTGCATGTCCATGGAAATATCTACGCCGCCATCTGTATAAACATGGAAATATCTACACGGCCATATGTGTATAGATGGAAATATCAACATCGCCATCTGTACAAACATGGAAATATCTACACCGCTATCTCTATAAACATGGAAATATCTGCACTGCCATCTGTAAAAACATGGAAATACCTATACAGTCATCTGTATAAACATGGAAATATCTACAATGCCATCTGTATACACATGGAAATATCTACAGAGCCATCTGTATAAACATGTAAATATCTACACTGCTATCTCTATAAACATGGAAATATCTACACCGCCATCTCTATAAACATGAAAATATCTACACTGCCATCTGTAAAAACATGGAAATATCTACAAAGTCATCTGAATAAACATGGAAATATCTACACCACCATCTGTATAAACATGGAAATACCTACAATACCATCTGTATACACATGGAAATATCTACACAGTCATCTGTATAAATATGGAAATATCTACACTGCCATCTGTATAAACATGGAAATAACTACACTGCCATCTGTAGAAAGATGGAAATATCTACACGGCAATCTCTATAAATATGGAAATATCTACACCGCCATCTCTATAAACATGAAAGTATCTACACTGCCATCTCCATAAAGATGGAAGTATCTACTCCGCCATGTGTATAAACACGGAAATATCTACACCACCATATGTGAAAACATGGAAATATCTACACCGCTATCTGTATAAACAAGGAAATATCTACACCGACATCTGAATGTCCATGGAAATACCTACGCTGCCATCTGTATAAACATGGGAATATCTACACGGCCATCTGTGTATAGATGGAAATATCAACACCGCCATCTGTAGAAACATGGAAATATCTACATCGCTATCTCTATAAACATGGAAATATCTGCACTGCCATCTGTAAAAATATGGAAATAACTATACAGTCATCTGTATAAACATGGAAATATCTACAATGCCATCTGTATACACATTTAAATATCTACATAGCCATCTATATAGACGTGAATATCTACACTGCTATCACTATAAACATGGAAATATCTACACCGCCATCTCTATAAACATGAAAATATCTACACTGCCATCACCATAAACATGGAAGTAACTAGTCCGCCATCTGAATAAACATGGAAACATCTTCACCGCCATCTGTGTGAATAAGGAAATATCTACAATGCCATCTGTATAAAGATATAAATATCTGCAACGCGAGCTGTATAAACATGGAAATATCTACATCGCTATCTGTATAAATGTGGAAATACCAACACCGCTATCGGTATAAACATGGAAATATCTACAACGCCATCTATATAAACATGGAAATATCTACACCGCTATGTCTATAAACATGGAAATACCTACACCGCTATCTATATAAACATGGAAATATCTTCACCGCTATCTGTATAAACATGGAAACATCTACACCACTCTCTGTATAAACATGGTAATATCTACACCACCATCTATATAAACATGGAAATATCTACACCGCCATCTGTATAAACATGGAAATATCTACAATGCCATCTGTAGAAAGATAGAAATATCTACACCGCAATCTGTGTAAACATGGAAATATCTACACCAATATCTGTAAAAACATGGAAATATCTACACCGCTATCTGTATAAACATGGAAATATCTACACCGCGATCTGTATAAACATGGAAATATCTACAGTGCCCTCTCTATAAACATTGAAATATCTATACTGCCATCTGTAAAAACATGGAAATATCTACACAGTCATCTGAGTAAACATGGAAATATCTACACCACCATCTGTATAATCATGGAAATATCTACATTACCATCTGTATACACATGGAAATATCTACACAGACATCTGTATAAATATGGAAATATCTACACCGCCATCTGTATAAACATGGAAATATCTACACGGTCATCTGTGTATAGATGCAAATATCAAGACCGCCCTCTGTATAAACATGGAAATATCTACACCGCGGTCTGTATAAACATGGATATACCTAAACCGCTATCTGTATAAACATGGAAATATCTACACCGCTATCTTTATAAACTTGGAAATATCTACACCGTGATCTGTATAAACATGGAAATATTTACACTGCTATCTGTATAAACATGGAAATATCTACACCGTTATCTGTATAAATATGGAAATATGTACACCGCTATCTCTATAAACATGGAAATATCTACACCGCCATCTGTATAAACATGGAAATATCTACACTGCTATCTCTATAAACATGGAAATATCTACAATGCCATCGGTAAAAACATGGAAATACCTATACAGTCATCTGTATAAACATGGAAATATCTACACCACCATCTGTATAAACATGGAAATATCTACAATGCCATCTGTATACACATGGAAATGCCTACACGGCAATCTGTGTATACATGGAAACATCAACACCGCAATCTGTACAAACATGGAAATATCTACACCGCTAACTGTATAAACATGGAAATATCTACACTGCGGTCTGTATAAACATGGAAATTTCTACACCGGTATCTCTATAAACATGGAAATATCAACACAGTCATGTGTAGGAACATGGAAATATCAACACAGTCATGAGTAGGAACATGGAAATATCTACACCGCGATTTGTATAAACATGGAAATATCTACACCGCGATCTGTATAAACATGGAAATATCCACACAGCTATTTGTATAAACATGGAAATATCTACACAGCTATCTGGATAAACATGGAAATATCTACTCCGCAATACGTATAAACATGGAAATACCTTTCAAAGTCATCTGTATAAACATGCAAATATCTACACAGCCATCTGTATAAACATGGAAATATCTACACAGCCGTCTGTATATACATGGAAATATCTACACCGCTATCTGAGTAAACATGGAAATAAATACACCGCTATTTGTATAAACAAGGAAATATCTACACCACCATCTGTTTAAACATGGAAATACCTACACAGACATCTGTTTATACATGGAAATATCTACACCGCTATCTGTATAAACATGCTAATAACTACACTGGGATCTGTATATATGTGGAAATATTTGCACCGCTATCCCTATAAACATGGTAATATCAACACCGCGATCTGTATAAACATGGAAATATCTACACCATGATCTGTATAAACATGGAAATATCTACACCGCGATCTGTATAATCATGGAAGTATCTACACCGTGATCTGTATAAACATGGAAATATCTACACCACCATCACTATAAACATGGAAATATCTACACCCCTATCTGTATAAACATGGAAATATCCACACCGCTATCTCTATAAACATGGAAAAATCAACACCGCTATCTCTATGAACATGGAAATATCTACACCACCATCTCTATAAACATGGAAATATCTACACCACAATCAGTATAAACATGGAAATATCTACACCGCTATCTGTATAAACATGGAAGTATCTCCACTGCTATCTCTTTATACATCGAAATAACTTCACCGCCATCTGTATAAACATGGAAAAATTTACAAAGTTATCTGTATAAACATGGAAATATCTACACAGTCATCTGTGTATTGATGGAAATATCAACACCGCCATCTGTACAAACATTCAAATATCTGCACCGCAATCTGTATAAACATGGAAATATCTACACCACGATCTGTATAAACATGGAAATATATACACCGCTATCTGTATAAACATGGAAATATCTGCACCGCTATCTCTATAAACATGGAAATATCTACAAAGCCATCTGTACAAACATGGAAATGCCTACACAGTCATGTGTAGGAACTTGGAAATATCTACAGTGCCATCTCTATAAACATAGAAATATCTACACAGCCCTCAGTATAAATATGGAAATATCTGCATAGGCATCTGTATAAACATGGAAATATCTGCACCGCTGTCTCTATAAACATGGAAATATGTACACCGCTATGTGTATAAACATGGAAATATCTCCACCGTTATCTGTACAAACGTGGAAATATCTACAGCGCCATCTCTATAAACATGAAAATATCTACACTGCCATCTGTAAAAACATGGAAATATCTACAAAGTCATCTGAATAAACATGGAAATATCTACACCACCATCTGTATAAACATGGAAATACCTACAATACCATCTGTATACACATGGAAATATATACACAGTCATCTGTATAAATATGGAAATATCTACACCGCCATCTGTATAAACATGGAAATGCCTTTACAATCTTCTGTGTATACATGGGAATATCTACACCACCATCTGCATAAACATGGAAATATCTACCATGCCATCTGTATACACATGGAAATAGCTACACGGCAATCTGTGTATAGATGGAAACATCAACACCGCCATCTGCACAAACTTGGAAATATCTACACTGCTATCTCTATAAACATGGAAATATCTACACTGCGGTCTGTATAAACATGGAAATATCTGCATAGGCGTCTGTATAAACATGGAAATATCTGCACCGCTATCTGTATAAACATGGAAATACCTACACCGCTGTCTCTATAAACATGGAAATATGTACACCGCTATGTGTATAAACATGGAAATATCTCCACTGCTGTCTGTATAAACATGGAAATATCTCCACCGTTATCTGTATAAACATGGAAATATCTACAGCACCATCTCTATATACATTGAAATATCTACACTGCCATCTGTAATAACATGGAATTATCTACACAGTCATCTGAATAAACATGGAAATATCTACACCACCAAATGTATAAACATGGAAATAGCTACAATACCATCTGTATACACATGGAAATATCTACACAGACAGCTGTATAAATATGGAAATATCTACACAGCCAGATGTATAAACATGGAAATATCTACACTGCCATCTGTAGAAAGATGAATATATCTACACCACTATCTCTATAAATATGGAAATATGTACACCGCCATCTCTATAAACATGAAAATATCTACACTGCCATCTCCATAAAGATGGAAGTATCTACTCCGCCATGTGTATAAACACGGAAATATCTACACCACCATCTGTGTAAACATGGAAATATCAACACCGCTATCTGTATAAACATGGAAATATCTACACCGCCATCTGCATGTCCATGGAAATATCTACGCCGCCATCTGTATAAACATGGAAATATCTACACGGCCATATGTGTATAGATGGAAATATCAACATCGCCATCTGTACAAACATGGAAATATGTACACCGCTATCTCTATAAACATGGAAATATCTGCACTGCCATCTGTAAAAACATGGAAATACCTATACAGTCATCTGTATAAACATGGAAATATCTACAATGCCATCTGTATACACATGGAAATATCTACAGAGCCATCTGTATAAACATGTAAATATCTACACTGCTATCTCTATAAACATGGAAATATCTACAACGCCATCTCTATAAACATGAAAATATCTACACTGCCATCTGTAAAAACATGGAAATATCTACAAAGTCATCTGAATAAACATGGAAATATCTACACCACCATCTGTATAAACATGGAAATACCTACAATACCATCTGTATACACATGGAAATATCTACACAGTCATCTGTATAAATATGGAAATATCTACACTGCCATCTGTATAAACATGGAAATAACTACACTGCCATCTGTAGAAAGATGGAAATATCTACACGGCAATCTCTATAAATATGGAAATATCTACACCGCCATCTCTATAAACATGAAAGTATCTACACTGCCATCTCCATAAAGATGGAAGTATCTACTCCGCCATGTGTATAAACACGGAAATATCTACACCACCATATGTGAAAACATGGAAATATCTACACCGCTATCTGTATAAACAAGGAAATATCTACACCGACATCTGAATGTCCATGGAAATACCTACGCTGCCATCTGTATAAACATGGGAATATCTACACGGCCATCTGTGTATAGATGGAAATATCAACACCGCCATCTGTAGAAACATGGAAATATCTACATCGCTATCTCTATAAACATGGAAATATCTGCACTGCCATCTGTAAAAATATGGAAATAACTATACAGTCATCTGTATAAACATGGAAATATCTACAATGCCATCTGTATACACATTTAAATATCTACATAGCCATCTATATAAACGTGAATATCTACACTGCTATCACTATAAACATGGAAATATCTACACCGCCATCTCTATAAACATGAAAATATCTACACTGCCATCTCCATAAACATGGAAGTAACTAGTCCGCCATCTGAATAAACATGGAAACATCTTCACCGCCATCTGTGTGAATAAGGAAATATCTACAATGCCATCTGTATAAAGATATAAATATCTGCAACGCGAGCTGTATAAACATGGAAATATCTACATCGCTATCTGTATAAATGTGGAAATACCAACACCGCTATCGGTATAAACATGGAAATATCTACAACGCCATCTATATAAACATGGAAATATCTACACCGCTATGTCTATAAACATGGAAATACCTACACCGCTATCTATATAAACATGGAAATATCTTCACCGCTATCTGTATAAACATGGAAACATCTACACCACTCTCTGTATAAACATGGTAATATCTACACCACCATCTATATAAACATGGAAATATCTACACCGCCATCTGTATAAACATGGAAATATCTACAATGCCATCTGTAGAAAGATAGAAATATCTACACCGCAATCTGTGTAAACATGGAAATATCTACACCAATATCTGTAAAAACATGGAAATATCTACACCGCTATCTGTATAAACATGGAAATATCTACACCGCGATCTGTATAAACATGGAAATATCTACAGTGCCCTCTCTATAAACATTGAAATATCTATACTGCCATCTGTAAAAACATGGAAATATCTACACAGTCATCTGAGTAAACATGGAAATATCTACACCACCATCTGTATAATCATGGAAATATCTACATTACCATCTGTATACACATGGAAATATCTACACAGACATCTGTATAAATATGGAAATATCTACACCGCCATCTGTATAAACATGGAAATATCTACACGGTCATCTGTGTATAGATGCAAATATCAAGACCGCCCTCTGTATAAACATGGAAATATCTACACCGCGGTCTGTATAAACATGGAAATACCTAAACCGCTATCTGTATAAACATGGAAATATCTACACCGCTATCTTTATAAACTTGGAAATATCTACACCGTGATCTGTATAAACATGGAAATATTTACACTGCTATCTGTATAAACATGGAAATATCTACACCGTTATCTGTATAAATATGGAAATATGTACACCGCTATCTCTATAAACATGGAAATATCTACACCGCCATCTGTATAAACATGGAAATATCTACACTGCTATCTCTATAAACATGGAAATATCTACAATGCCATCGGTAAAAACATGGAAATACCTATACAGTCATCTGTATAAACATGGAAATATCTACACCACCATCTGTATAAACATGGAAATATCTACAATGCCATCTGTATACACATGGAAATGCCTACACGGCAATCTGTGTATACATGGAAACATCAACACCGCAATCTGTACAAACATGGAAATATCTACACCGCTAACTGTATAAACATGGAAATATCTACACTGCGGTCTGTATAAACATGGAAATTTCTACACCGGTATCTCTATAAACATGGAAATATCAACACAGTCATGTGTAGGAACATGGAAATATCAACACAGTCATGAGTAGGAACATGGAAATATCTACACCGCGATTTGTATAAACATGGAAATATCTACACCGCGATCTGTATAAACATGGAAATATCCACACAGCTATTTGTATAAACATGGAAATATCTACACAGCTATCTGGATAAACATGGAAATATCTACTCCGCAATACGTATAAACATGGAAATACCTTTCAAAGTCATCTGTATAAACATGCAAATATCTACACAGCCATCTGTATAAACATGGAAATATCTACACAGCCGTCTGTATATACATGGAAATATCTACACCGCTATCTGAGTAAACATGGAAATAAATACACCGCTATTTGTATAAACAAGGAAATATCTACACCACCATCTGTTTAAACATGGAAATACCTACACAGACATCTGTTTATACATGGAAATATCTACACCGCTATCTGTATAAACATGCTAATAACTACACTGGGATCTGTATATATGTGGAAATATTTGCACCGCTATCCCTATAAACACGGTAATATCAACACCGCGATCTGTATAAACATGGAAATATCTACACCATGATCTGTATAAACATGGAAATATCTACACCGCGATCTGTATAATCATGGAAGTATCTACACCGTGATCTGTATAAACATGGAAATATCTACACCACCATCACTATAAACATGGAAATATCTACACCCCTATCTGTATAAACATGGAAATATCCACACCGCTATCTCTATAAACATGGAAAAATCAACACCGCTATCTCTATGAACATGGAAATAGCTACACCACCATCTCTATAAACATGGAAATATCTACACCACAATCAGTATAAACATGGAAATATCTACACCGCTATCTGTATAAACATGGAAGTATCTCCACTGCTATCTCTTTATACATCGAAATAACTTCACCGCCATCTGTATAAACATGGAAAAATTTACAAAGTTATCTGTATAAACATGGAAATATCTACACAGTCATCTGTGTATTGATGGAAATATCAACACCGCCATCTGTACAAACATTCAAATATCTGCACCGCAATCTGTATAAACATGGAAATATCTACACCACGGTCTGTGTCAACATGGAAATATCTAAACTGCTATCTGTATAAACATGGAAATATCTACACCGCTATCCCCAAAAACATGGAAATAACTACACCGTGATATGTATAAACATGGAAATATTTACACCGCTATCTGTATAAACATGGAAATATCTACACCGTTATCTGTATAAATATGGAAATATCTACACCGCTATCTCTATAAACATGGAAATATCTACACCGCCATCTGTATAAACATGGAAATATCTACACTGCTATCTCTATAAACATGGAAATACCTACAATGCCATCTGTAACAACATGGAAATAACTATACAGTCGTCTTTATAAACATGGAAATATCTACACCACCAACTGTATAAACATGGAAATATCTACAATGCCATCTGTATACACATGGAAATACCTACATGCCAATCTGTGTATAGATGGAAACATCAACACCGCCATCTGTACAAACACGGAAATATCTACACCGCTATCTCTATAAACATGGAAATATCTTCACTGCGGTCTGTATAAACATGGAAATATCTACACCGGTATCTGTATAAACATGGAAATATCTACACCACGATCTGTATAAACATGGAAATATTTACACCGCTATCTGTATAAACATGGAAATATCTGCAGCGCTATCTCTATAAACATGGAAATATCTACAAACCATCTCTAAAAACATGGAAATACCTACACAGTCATGTGTAGGAACATGGAAATATCTACACTGCCATCTGTATAAACATGGAAATATCTACAGAGCCCTCTGAATAAATATGGAAATATCTGCATAGGCATCTGTATAAACATGGAAATATCTGCACCGCTATCTGTATAAACATGGAAATATGTACACCGCTGCGTGTATAAACATGGAAATATCTCCATTGCTGTCTCTATAAATATGGAAATATCTGCACCGCTATCTGTATAAACATGGAAATATCTACACAGCTATCTCTATAAACATGGAAATCCCTACACCGCCATCTGTATAAACATGGAAATACGTACAAAGTCATCTGTATAAACATGGAAATATCTACACAGCCATCTGTATAAACATGGAAATATCTACAAAGCCATCTGTTTATACATGGAAATATCTACACCGCTATCTGTATAAACATGGAAATAACTACACCGCTATTTGTATAAACAAAGAAATAGCTACACCGCCATGTGTTTAAACATGGAAATATATACACAGACACCTGTTTAAACATGGAAATATCTACACCGCTATCTGTATAAACATGCTAGTAACTACACCGCTATCTGTATAAATGTGGAAATATTTGCACCGCTATCCCTATAAACATGGTAATATCAACACCGCGATCTGTATAAACATGGAAATATCTACACCATGATCTGTATAAATATGGAAATATCTACAACACGATCTGTATAAAGATGGAAATATCTACACCGTGATCTCTATAAACATGGAAATATCTACACCGCCATCACTATAAACCTGGAAATATCTACACCCCTATCTGTATAAACATGGAAATACCCACACAGCTATATCTATAAACATGGAAAAATCAACACCGCTATCTCTATGAACATGGAAATACCTTCACCGCCATCTCTATAAACATGGAAATATCTACACCGTGATCAGTATAAACATCGAAATATCTACATTGCTATCTGTATAAACATGGAAATATCTTCACTGCTCTCTCTATAAACATCGAAATATCTACACCGCCATGTGTATATCCATGGAAATACTTACAAAGTAATCTGTATAAACATGGAAATATCTACACCGCCATCTGTATAAACATGGAAATACCTACACAGCCATGTGTATAAACATGGAAATATCTACACCGCTATCTATATAAACATGGAAATAACTACACCGCTATTTGTATAAACATGGAAATATCCCCACTGCTATCTCTATAAACATCGGAATATCTACACCGCCATCTGTATAAACATGGAAATACTTACAAAGTTATCTGTATAAACATGGAAATATCTACACCGCCATCTGTATAAACATGGAAATATCTACACAGCCATGTGTTCATACATGGAAATATCTACACCGCTCTCTATATAAACATGGAAATAACTACACCGCTATCTGTATATACATGGAAATATCTACACCGCCATCTATATATCCTTAGAAATATCTGCGCTGCCATCTGTATAAACATGGAAATATGTACACGGTCATCTGTGTATAGATGGAAATATCAACACCGCCATCTGTACAAACATGGAAATATCTGCACCGCTATCTGTATAAACATGGAAATATCTACACCGCAGTCTGTATAAACATGGAAATATCTACACCGCTATCTGTATAAACATGGAAATATATACACCGCAATCTCTATTAACATGGAAATAATTACACCGTGATCTGTATAAACATGGAAATATTTACACCGATATCTGTATAAACATGGAAATTTCTAAACCGTTATCTGTATAAATATGGAAATATCTACACCGCTATCTCTATAAACATGGAAATATCTACACCGCCATCTGTATAAACATGGAAATACCTATACAGTCATCTGTGTAAACATGGAAATATCTACACCACCGTCTGTATAAACATGGAAATATCTACAATGTCATCTGTATACACATGGAAATACCTACACGGCAATGTGTCTATAGATGGAAACATCAACACCGCCATCTGTACAAACATGGAAATATCTAAACTTCTATCTCTATAAACATGGAAATATCTACACTGCGGTCTGTATAAACATGGAAATATCTATACCGGTATCTGTATAAACATGGAAATATCTACACCACGATCTGTATAAACATGGAAATATATACACCGCTATCTGTATAAACATGGAAATATCAGCACCGCTATCTCAATAAACATGGAAATAACTACAAAGCCATCTGTACAAACATGGAAATGCCTACACAGTCATGTGTAGGAACCTGGAAATATCTACACTGCCATCTCTATAAACATAGAAATATCTACACAGCCCTCAGTATAAATATGGAAATATCTGCATAGGCATCTTTATAAACATGGAAATATCTGCACCGCTGTCTCTATAAACATGGAAATATGTACACCGCTATGTGTATAAACATGGAAATATCTCCACCGTTATCTGTATAAACATGGAAATATCTACAGCGCCATCTCTATAAACATGAAGATATCTACACTGCCATCTGTAAAAACATGGAAATATCTGCAAAGTCATCTGAATAAACATAAAAATATCTACACCACCATCTGTATAAACATGGAAATACCTACAATACCATCTGTATACACATGGAAATATCTACACAGTCATCTGTATAAATATGGAAATATCTACACCACCATCTGTATAAACATGGAAATGCCTTTACAATCTTCTGTGTATACATGGAAATATCTACACCACCATCTGTATAAACATGGAAATATCTACCATGCCATCTGTATACACATGGAAATACGTACACGGCAATCTATGTATAGATGGAAACATCAACACCGCCATCTGCACAAACTTGGAAATATCTACACTGCTATCTCTATAAACATGGAAATATCTACACTGCGGTCTGTATAAACATGGAAATATCTGCATAGGCATCTGTATAAACATGGAAATATCTGCACCGCTATCTGTATAAACATGGAAATACCTACACCGCTGTCTCTATAAACATGGAAATATGTACACCGCTATGTGTATAAACATGGAAATATCTCCACTGCTGTCTGTATAAACATGGAAATATCTCCACCGTTATCTGTATAAACATGGAAATATCTACAGCACCATCTCTATATACATTGAAATATCTACACTGCCATCTGTAATAACATGGAATTATCTACACAGTCATCTCAATAAACATGGAAATATCTACACCACCAAATGTATAAACATGGAAATAGCTACAATACCATCTGTATACACATGGAAATATCTGCACAGACAGCTGTATAAATATGGAAATATCTACACAGCCAGATGTATAAACATGGAAATATCTACACTGCCTTCTGTAGAAAGATGAATATATCTACACCACTATCTCTATAAATATGGAAATATGTACACCGCCATCTCTATAAACATGAAAATATCTACACTGCCATCTCCATAAAGATGGAAGTATCTACTCCACCATGTGTATAAACACGGAAATATCTACACCACCATCTGTGTAAACATGGAAATATCAACACCGCTATCTGTATAAACATGGAAATATCTACACCGCCATCTGCATGTCCATGGAAATATCTACGCCGCCATCTGTATAAACATGGAAATATCTACACGGCCATCTGTGTATAGATGGAAATATCAACATCGCCATCTGTACAAACATGGAAATATCTACACCGCTATCTCTACAAACATGGAAATATCTGCACTGCCATCTGTAAAAACATGGAAATACCTATACAGTCATCTGTATAAACATGGAAATATCTACAATGCCATCTGTATACACATGGAAATATCTACAGAGCCATCTGTATAAACATGTAAATATCTACACTGCTATCTCTATAAACATGGAAATATCTACACCGCCATCTCTATAAACATGAAAATATCTACACTGCCATCTCCATAAACATGGAACTAACTACTCCGCCATCGGTATAAACATGGAAACATCTACACCGCCATCTGTGTTAATAAGGAAATATCTACAATGCCATCTGTATAAAGATATAAATATCTGCACCGCGAGCTGTATATACATGGAAATATCTACATCGCTATCTGTATAAACGTGGAAACAACAACACCGCTATCGGTATAAACATGGAAATAACTACAACGCCATCTATACAAACATGGAAATATCTACACCGCTATGTCTATAAACATGGAAATACCTACACCGCTATCTCTATAAACATGGAAATATCTACACCGCTATCTGTATAAACATGGAAATATCCACACCGCTATCTGTATAAACATGGAAATATCTACACCGCAATTTGTATAAACATGGAAATATCTTCACCACGATCTGTATAAACATGGAAATATCTACACCGCTATCTGTATAAACATGGTAATATCTACAGCACCATCTATATAAACAAGGAAATATCTACACCACCATCTGTATAAACATGGAAATATCTACAATGCCATGTGTAGAAAGATGGAAATATCTACACCGCAATCTGTGTAAACATGGAAATATCTACACAGATATCTGTAAAAACATGGAAATATCTACACCGCTATCTGTATAAACATGGAAATATCTACACCACGATCTGTATAAACGTGTAAATATCTACACCGCGATCTGTCTAAACATGGAAATATCTACACCGTGATCTGTATAAACATGGAAATATCTACACAGGTATCTCTATAAACATGGAAATATCTACACCGCCATCTGTATAAACATGGAAATACCTACAAAGTCATCTGTATAAACATGGAAATATATACACAGCCATCTGTATAAACATGGAAATATCTACACAGCCCTCTGTATATATATGGAAATATCTACACCGCTATCTCTATAAACATGGAAATAACTACACCGCTATTTGTATAAACAAGGAAATATTTACACCGTGATCTGTATAAACATGGAAATATCTAAACAGCCATCTCTATAAACACGGAAATATCTACACCCCTATCTGTATAAACTTGGAAATATCCAAACCGCTATCTCTATAAACATGGAAAAATCAACACCGCTATCTCTATGAACCTGGAAATATCTACACCGCAATCTCTATAAACATGGAAATATCTACACCACGATCAGTATAAACATGGAAATATCTACACCGCTATCTGTATAAACATGGAAATATCTCCAATGCTATCTGTATGAACATCGAAATATCTAAACCGCCATCTGTATAAACATGGAAATACTTACAAAGTTATCTGCATAAACATGGAAATATCTACACCGCCATCTGTATAAACATGGAAATACCTACAAAGTCATCTGCATAAACATGGAAATATCTACACAGCCATCCGTATAAGCATGGAAATATCTACACAGCCATCTGTATATACATGGAAATATCTACACCGCTATCAGTATAAACATGGAAATATCTACACCGCTATTTGTATAAACAAGGAAATATCTACAACGCCATCTGTTTAAACATGGAAATATATACACAGACATCTGTTTATGCATGGAAATATCTACTCGGCTATCTGTATAAACATGCTAATAACTACACCGCTATCTGTATAAATGTGGAAATATTTGCTCCGCTATCCCTATAAACATGGTAATATCAACACCGCGATCTGTATAAACATGGAAATATCTACACCATGATGTGTATAAACATGGAAATATCTACACCGCGATCTGTATAAACATGGAAATATCTACACCGTGATCTGTAAAAACCTGGAAATATCTACACCGCCATCTCTATAAACATGGAAATATCTACAACCCTATCTGTATAAACATGGAAATATACACACAGCTATCTCTATAAACATGGAAAAATCAACACCGCTATCTCTATGAACATGGAAATATCTACACCGCCATCTCTATAAACATGTTAATATCTACACCGCGATCAGTATAAACATGGAAATATCTACCCCGCTATCTGTATAAACATGGAAATATCTCCACTGCTATCTCTACAAACATCGAAATATCTACACTGCCATCTGTTTAAACATGGAAATACTTACAAAGTTATCTGTATAAACATGGAAATATCTACACCGCCATCTGTTTAAACATGGAAATATCTCCACTGCTATCTCTGTAAACATGGAAATATCTACACAGCTATCTGTGTAAACTTGGAAATATCTTCACAGCTGTCTGTGTAAACATATAAATATGTACACCACAATTTGTGTGAATATGGAAATATCTGCACCTCTGCCTCTGTAAACATGGAAACATCTACACCACTATCTGTATAAATATGGAAATATCTACAACGCTATCTTTATAAACATGGAAATATCTACACCACAATCTGTATAAACATGGAAATATCTACACCGCTATCTGTATAAACATGTTAATATCTACACTGCTATCTGTATAAACATGGAAATATCTACTCCGCTGTCTCTTCAAACATGGAAATACCTGCACCACTATCTTTATAAAGTTGGAAATATCTACACTGCCATGTCTATAAACATGAAAATATGTCCACCGCTATCTGTATAAACTTGAAAATATCTCCACAGCTAACTGCATAAACAAGGAATTATCTACACCGCTATCTGTAGAAACATGGAAATATCTACACCGTTATGTGTATAAACATGGAAATCTCTAGACCACTATCTGTATAAACATTGAAATATCTACATTGTTATCTGTATAAACATGGAAATATCTACACTGCTATCTGTATAAACATGGAATTATCTACACCGCTATCTGTATAAACATGCAAATATCTACAGCGCTGTCTATATAAACATGGAAATATCTCCACCGCTATCTGTATAAACATGGAAATATCTACACCGCTATCTTTATAAACATGGAAATATCTACACTGCAATCTCTATAAACATGGAAATGCCTTCAACACTACCTGTGTAAACATGGAAATATCTTCACAGCTGTCTGTGTAAACATGGAAATATGTACACCACAATTTGTGTGAATATGGAAATATCTGCACCTCTGCCTCTGAAAACATGGAAATATCTACACCACTATCTGTATAAATATGAAAATATCTACAACGCTATCTTTATAAACATGGAAATATCTACACCACAATCTGAATAAACATGGAAATATCTACACCGCTATCTGTATATACATGTTAATATCTACACTGCTATCTGTATAAACATGGAAATATCTACTCCGCTATCTGTATAAATATGGAAATATCTACACCGCTATCTCTATAAACGTGGAAATGTCAACACCGCTATCTGTATAAACATGGAAATATCTACATGGCTATCTTTAAAAACCTGGAAATATCTTCACCGCCTTCTGTATAAACATGGAAATATCTACACTGCCATCTGTATAAACATGGAAATAACTAAACCGCTATCTCTATAAACATTGAAATATCTACACCGCTATCTGTACAAACGTGGAAATATGTACACCGCATTCTGTGCAAATATGGAAATATCTACACCTCTATCTCTGTAAATATGGAAATATCTACACCGCTATCTGTATAAACATGGAAATATCTACACCGCAATCATCATAAACATGGATATATCTACACCGCTATCTGTATAAACTTGGAAATATCTACAGTGCTATCTGTGGAAACATGAAAATATCTACACTGCTATCTGTATAAACATGGAAATATCTACACCGCTATCTGTATAAACGTTGAAATATGTACACCGCAATCTGTGCAAATATGGAAATATCTACAACTCTATCTCAGTAAATATGGAAATATCTACACCGCTATCTGTATAAACATGGAAATATCTACACCGCTATCTGTATAAACATGGAATTATCTACACCACCATCTGTATAAAGATGGATATATCTACACCGCTATATGTATAAACATGGAAACATGTACATCGCTATCTGTATAAACATGGAAATATCTACACGGCTATCTGTAAAAATAAGGAAATATCTACACCGCTATCTCTATAAACATGAAAATGTCTACACCGCTGTCTGTATAAACATGGAAATATCTTCATGGCTATCTCTCTATACATGGAAATATCTACACCACCATATGTATAAACATGGAAATACCTACACAATCATCTGTATAAACATAGAAATATCTACCCCACTATCTGCATAAACATGGAAATATCTACACTGCAATCTGTATAAATATGGAAATATCTCCACAGCTATCTCTATAAACATGGATATATCTACATCGCTATCTCTATAAACATGGAAATATCAACACCGCTATCTGTGTAACATGGAAATATTTACTCCGCCATCTGTAAAAAACATGGAAATAACGACGCATTCATCTGTATAAACATGGAAATATCTACACCCCCATCTGTATAAACATGGAAATATCTACACTGCCACCTGTATACACATGGAAATATCTACACAGCCATCTGTATAAACATGGAAATATCTACACCTCTCTCTCTATAAACATGGAAATACCTGCAACGCTATCTGTACAAACACGGAAATATCTACACAGCTATCTGTATGTACTTGGAAATATCTACACCGCCATCACTATAAACATGAAAATACGTCCACCGCTATCTGTATAAACTTGAAAATATCTCCACCGCTATCTGTATAAACATGGAAATATCTACACCGCTATCTGTATAAACATGGAAATATCTACAACTGCTATCTGTATAAACATGGAAATATCTAGACCGCTATCTGTATAAACATTCAAATATCTACATTGCTATCTGTATAAATATGGAAATATCTTCACCGCTATGTCCATAAACATGGAAATATCTACACCACTATCTGTGTAAACATGGAAATACCTACACAGCTGTCTGTGTAAACATGGAAATATGTACACCGCAGTCTGTGTGAATATGGAAATATTTACACCTCTGTCTCAGTAAAAATGGAAATATCTACACCACTGTCTGTATAAACATGGATATATCTACACCGCTATCTGTATAAACATGGAAATATCTACACTGATATCTGTATAAACATGGAAGTGTCTACTACGCTATCTGTATAAATATGGAAATACCTACACCGCTATCTCTATAAACATGGAAATGTCAACACCGCTATCTGTATATACATGGAAATATCTACATGGCTATCACTAAAAACATGGAAATATCTTCACCGTATACAGATCTACAACGCTATCTGTATGAACATGAAAATAGCTACACCGCGATCTCTATAAACATGGATATGTCTACACCGCTATCTTTATAAACATGGAAATAGCTACACTGCCATCTGTATAAACATGGAAATACCTACACTGCCATCTCTCTACACATAGAAATATCTACACAACCATCTGTATGATCATGGAAATAACTACACTGTTAACTCTATAAACATGGAGATACGTGCACCACTATCTCTATAAACAAGGAAATATCTACACTGCCATTTCCATAAACATGGAACTATGTACACCACCATCTGTATAAGCATGGAAATATCTACACTGCCATCCGTATAAAGACTTAAATATCTACACCGTCAGCTGTGTGAACATGGAAATATCTACACTGCTATATATATAAACTTCGAAATACCAACACCGCTATCTGTATAAACTTGGAAATGTCTACAACGCTATCTGTATAAACATGGAAATACCTACACCGCTATCTCTGTAAACAAGGAAATATCTAGAGCGCCATCTCTATAAACATTGAAATATCCACACTTCCATCTGTAAAAACATGGAAATATCTACACAGACATCTGAATAAACTTGGAAATATCTACACAACCATCTGTATAAACATGGAAATACCTACAATACCATCTGTATAAACATGGAAATCACTACACAGACATCTGTATAAATTTGGAAATATCTACACCGCCATCTGTTTAAACATGGAAATATCTACACAGCTATCTCTATAAACATGGAATTATCTACACCGCCATCTGTATAAACATGGAAATACCAACAAAGTCATCTGTATAAACATGGAAATATCTACACCGCCATCTGCATGTCCATGGAAATATCTACGCCGCCATCTGTATAAACATGGAAATATCTACACGGCCATCTGTGTATAGATGGAAATATCAACATCGCCATCTGTACAAACATGGAAATATCTACACCGCTATCTCTACAAACATGGAAATATCTGCACTGCCATCTGTAAAAACATGGAAATACCTATACAGTCATCTGTATAAACATGGAAATATCTACAATGCCATCTGTATACACATGGAAATATCTACAGAGCCATCTGTATAAACATGTAAATATCTACACTGCTATCTCTATAAACATGGAAATATCTACACCGCCATCTCTATAAACATGAAAATATCTACACTGCCATCTCCATAAACATGGAACTAACTACTCCGCCATCGGTATAAACATGGAAACATCTACACCGCCATCTGTGTTAATAAGGAAATATCTACAATGCCATCTGTATAAAGATATAAATATCTGCACCGCGAGCTGTATATACATGGAAATATCTACATCGCTATCTGTATAAACGTGGAAACAACAACACCGCTATCGGTATAAACATGGAAATAACTACAACGCCATCTATACAAACATGGAAATATCTACACCGCTATGTCTATAAACATGGAAATACCTACACCGCTATCTCTATAAACATGGAAATATCTACACCGCTATCTGTATAAACATGGAAATATCCACACCGCTATCTGTATAAACATGGAAATATCTACACCGCAATTTGTATAAACATGGAAATATCTTCACCACGATCTGTATAAACATGGAAATATCTACACCGCTATCTGTATAAACATGGTAATATCTACAGCACCATCTATATAAACAAGGAAATATCTACACCACCATCTGTATAAACATGGAAATATCTACAATGCCATGTGTAGAAAGATGGAAATATCTACACCGCAATCTGTGTAAACATGGAAATATCTACACAGATATCTGTAAAAACATGGAAATATCTACACCGCTATCTGTATAAACATGGAAATATCTACACCACGATCTGTATAAACGTGTAAATATCTACACCGCGATCTGTCTAAACATGGAAATATCTACACCGTGATCTGTATAAACATGGAAATATCTACACAGGTATCTCTATAAACATGGAAATATCTACACCGCCATCTGTATAAACATGGAAATACCTACAAAGTCATCTGTATAAACATGGAAATATATACACAGCCATCTGTATAAACATGGAAATATCTACACAGCCCTCTGTATATATATGGAAATATCTACACCGCTATCTCTATAAACATGGAAATAACTACACCGCTATTTGTATAAACAAGGAAATATTTACACCGTGATCTGTATAAACATGGAAATATCTAAACAGCCATCTCTATAAACACGGAAATATCTACACCCCTATCTGTATAAACTTGGAAATATCCAAACCGCTATCTCTATAAACATGGAAAAATCAACACCGCTATCTCTATGAACCTGGAAATATCTACACCGCAATCTCTATAAACATGGAAATATCTACACCACGATCAGTATAAACATGGAAATATCTACACCGCTATCTGTATAAACATGGAAATATCTCCAATGCTATCTGTATGAACATCGAAATATCTAAACCGCCATCTGTATAAACATGGAAATACTTACAAAGTTATCTGCATAAACATGGAAATATCTACACCGCCATCTGTATAAACATGGAAATACCTACAAAGTCATCTGCATAAACATGGAAATATCTACACAGCCATCCGTATAAGCATGGAAATATCTACACAGCCATCTGTATATACATGGAAATATCTACACCGCTATCAGTATAAACATGGAAATATCTACACCGCTATTTGTATAAACAAGGAAATATCTACAACGCCATCTGTTTAAACATGGAAATATATACACAGACATCTGTTTATGCATGGAAATATCTACTCGGCTATCTGTATAAACATGCTAATAACTACACCGCTATCTGTATAAATGTGGAAATATTTGCTCCGCTATCCCTATAAACATGGTAATATCAACACCGCGATCTGTATAAACATGGAAATATCTACACCATGATGTGTATAAACATGGAAATATCTACACCGCGATCTGTATAAACATGGAAATATCTACACCGTGATCTGTAAAAACCTGGAAATATCTACACCGCCATCTCTATAAACATGGAAATATCTACAACCCTATCTGTATAAACATGGAAATATACACACAGCTATCTCTATAAACATGGAAAAATCAACACCGCTATCTCTATGAACATGGAAATATCTACACCGCCATCTCTATAAACATGTTAATATCTACACCGCGATCAGTATAAACATGGAAATATCTACCCCGCTATCTGTATAAACATGGAAATATCTCCACTGCTATCTCTACAAACATCGAAATATCTACACTGCCATCTGTTTAAACATGGAAATACTTACAAAGTTATCTGTATAAACATGGAAATATCTACACCGCCATCTGTTTAAACATGGAAATATCTCCACTGCTATCTCTGTAAACATGGAAATATCTACACAGCTATCTGTGTAAACTTGGAAATATCTTCACAGCTGTCTGTGTAAACATATAAATATGTACACCACAATTTGTGTGAATATGGAAATATCTGCACCTCTGCCTCTGTAAACATGGAAACATCTACACCACTATCTGTATAAATATGGAAATATCTACAACGCTATCTTTATAAACATGGAAATATCTACACCACAATCTGTATAAACATGGAAATATCTACACCGCTATCTGTATAAACATGTTAATATCTACACTGCTATCTGTATAAACATGGAAATATCTACTCCGCTGTCTCTTCAAACATGGAAATACCTGCACCACTATCTTTATAAAGTTGGAAATATCTACACTGCCATGTCTATAAACATGAAAATATGTCCACCGCTATCTGTATAAACTTGAAAATATCTCCACAGCTAACTGCATAAACAAGGAATTATCTACACCGCTATCTGTAGAAACATGGAAATATCTACACCGTTATGTGTATAAACATGGAAATCTCTAGACCACTATCTGTATAAACATTGAAATATCTACATTGTTATCTGTATAAACATGGAAATATCTACACTGCTATCTGTATAAACATGGAATTATCTACACCGCTATCTGTATAAACATGCAAATATCTACAGCGCTGTCTATATAAACATGGAAATATCTCCACCGCTATCTGTATAAACATGGAAATATCTACACCGCTATCTTTATAAACATGGAAATATCTACACTGCAATCTCTATAAACATGGAAATGCCTTCAACACTACCTGTGTAAACATGGAAATATCTTCACAGCTGTCTGTGTAAACATGGAAATATGTACACCACAATTTGTGTGAATATGGAAATATCTGCACCTCTGCCTCTGAAAACATGGAAATATCTACACCACTATCTGTATAAATATGAAAATATCTACAACGCTATCTTTATAAACATGGAAATATCTACACCACAATCTGAATAAACATGGAAATATCTACACCGCTATCTGTATATACATGTTAATATCTACACTGCTATCTGTATAAACATGGAAATATCTACTCCGCTATCTGTATAAATATGGAAATATCTACACCGCTATCTCTATAAACGTGGAAATGTCAACACCGCTATCTGTATAAACATGGAAATATCTACATGGCTATCTTTAAAAACCTGGAAATATCTTCACCGCCTTCTGTATAAACATGGAAATATCTACACTGCCATCTGTATAAACATGGAAATAACTAAACTGCTATCTCTATAAACATTGAAATATCTACACCGCTATCTGTACAAACGTGGAAATATGTACACCGCATTCTGTGCAAATATGGAAATATCTACACCTCTATCTCTGTAAATATGGAAATATCTACACCGCTATCTGTATAAACATGGAAATATCTACACCGCAATCATCATAAACATGGATATATCTACACCGCTATCTGTATAAACTTGGAAATATCTACAGTGCTATCTGTGGAAACATGAAAATATCTACACTGCTATCTGTATAAACATGGAAATATCTACACCGCTATCTGTATAAACGTTGAAATATGTACACCGCAATCTGTGCAAATATGGAAATATCTACAACTCTATCTCAGTAAATATGGAAATATCTACACCGCTATCTGTATAAACATGGAAATATCTACACCGCTATCTGTATAAACATGGAATTATCTACACCACCATCTGTATAAAGATGGATATATCTACACCGCTATATGTATAAACATGGAAACATGTACATCGCTATCTGTATAAACATGGAAATATCTACACGGCTATCTGTAAAAATAAGGAAATATCTACACCGCTATCTCTATAAACATGAAAATGTCTACACCGCTGTCTGTATAAACATGGAAATATCTTCATGGCTATCTCTCTAAACATGGAAATATCTACACCACCATATGTATAAACATGGAAATACCTACACAATCATCTGTATAAACATAGAAATATCTACCCCACTATCTGCATAAACATGGAAATATCTACACTGCAATCTGTATAAATATGGAAATATCTCCACAGCTATCTCTATAAACATGGATATATCTACATCGCTATCTCTATAAACATGGAAATATCAACACCGCTATCTGTGTAACATGGAAATATTTACTCCGCCATCTGTAAAAAACATGGAAATAACTACGCATTCATCTGTATAAACATGGAAATATCTACACCCCCATCTGTATAAACATGGAAATATCTACACTGCCACCTGTATACACATGGAAATATCTACACAGCCATCTGTATAAACATGGAAATATCTACACCTCTCTCTCTATAAACATGGAAATACCTGCAACGCTATCTGTACAAACACGGAAATATCTACACAGCTATCTGTATGTACTTGGAAATATCTACACCGCCATCACTATAAACATGAAAATACGTCCACCGCTATCTGTATAAACTTGAAAATATCTCCACCGCTATCTGTATAAACATGGAAATATCTACACCGCTATCTGTATAAACATGGAAATATCTACAACTGCTATCTGTATAAACATGGAAATATCTAGACCGCTATCTGTATAAACATTCAAATATCTACATTGCTATCTGTATAAATATGGAAATATCTTCACCGCTATGTCCATAAACATGGAAATATCTACACCACTATCTGTGTAAACATGGAAATACCTACACAGCTGTCTGTGTAAACATGGAAATATGTACACCGCAGTCTGTGTGAATATGGAAATATTTACACCTCTGTCTCAGTAAAAATGGAAATATCTACACCACTGTCTGTATAAACATGGATATATCTACACCGCTATCTGTATAAACATGGAAATATCTACACTGATATCTGTATAAACATGGAAGTGTCTACTACGCTATCTGTATAAATATGGAAATACCTACACCGCTATCTCTATAAACATGGAAATGTCAACACCGCTATCTGTATATACATGGAAATATCTACATGGCTATCACTAAAAACATGGAAATATCTTCACCGTATACAGATCTACAACGCTATCTGTATGAACATGAAAATAGCTACACCGCGATCTCTATAAACATGGATATGTCTACACCGCTATCTTTATAAACATGGAAATAGCTACACTGCCATCTGTATAAACATGGAAATACCTACACTGCCATCTCTCTACACATAGAAATATCTACACAACCATCTGTATGATCATGGAAATAACTACACTGTTAACTCTATAAACATGGAGATACGTGCACCACTATCTCTATAAACAAGGAAATATCTACACTGCCATTTCCATAAACATGGAACTATGTACACCACCATCTGTATAAGCATGGAAATATCTACACTGCCATCCGTATAAAGACTTAAATATCTACACCGTCAGCTGTGTGAACATGGAAATATCTACACTGCTATATATATAAACTTCGAAATACCAACACCGCTATCTGTATAAACTTGGAAATGTCTACAACGCTATCTGTATAAACATGGAAATACCTACACCGCTATCTCTGTAAACAAGGAAATATCTAGAGCGCCATCTCTATAAACATTGAAATATCCACACTTCCATCTGTAAAAACATGGAAATATCTACACAGACATCTGAATAAACTTGGAAATATCTACACAACCATCTGTATAAACATGGAAATACCTAAAATACCATCTGTATAAACATGGAAATCACTACACAGACATCTGTATAAATTTGGAAATATCTACACCGCCATCTGTTTAAACATGGAAATATCTACACAGCTATCTCTATAAACATGGAATTATCTACACCGCCATCTGTATAAACATGGAAATACCTACAAAGTCATCTGTATAAACATGGAAATATCTACAAAGCCATCTGTATAAACATGGAAATATCTACACACCCATCTGTATATACATGGAAATATCTACGCCGCTATCTGTATAAACATGGAAATAACTACACCGCTATTTGTATAAACAAGGAAATATCTACACCGTGACTTGTATAAACATGGAAATATCTACACCGCTATCTGTATAAACATGGAAATATCTACACCGCTATCTCTATAAACATGGAAATACCTACACCGTGATCTGTATAAACATGGAAATATTTTCACCGCTCTCTGTATAAACATGGAAATTTCTACACCGTTATCTGTATAAATATGGAAATATCTTCACCGCTATCTCTATAAACATGGAAATGTCTACACCGCCATCTGTATAAACATGGAAATACCTATACAGTCATCTGTGTAAACATGGAAATATCTACACCACCATCTGTATAAACATGGAAATATCTACAATGCCATCTGTATACACATGGAAATAACTACACGCCAATCTGTTTATAGATGGAAACATCAACACCGCCATCTGTACAAACATGGAAATATCTACACTGCTATCTCTATAAACATGGAAATATCTACACTGCGGTCTGTATAAACATGGAAATATCTACTCTGGTATCTGTATAAACACGGAAATATCTACACCATGATCTGTATAAACATGGAAATATATACACCGCTATCTGTATAAAAATGGTAATATCTGCAGCGCTATCTCTATAAACATGGAAATATCTACAAAGACATCTGAATAAACACGGAAATACCTACACAGTCATGTGTAGGAACATTTAAATATCCACACTGCCATCTGTATAAACATGGAAATATCTACACAGCCCTCTGTATAAATATGGAAATATCTGCATAGGCATCTGTGTAAACATGGAAATATCTGCACGCTATCTGTATAAACATGGAAATACCTACACCGCAGTCTCTATAAACATGGAAATGTGTACACCGCTATGTGTATAAACATGGAAATAACTCCAATGCTCTCTGTATAAACATGGAAATATCTCCACCGTTATCTGTATAAACATGGAAATATCTACAGCGCCATGTCTATAAACATTGAGAAATCTACACCGCCATCTGTAAAAACATGGAAATATCTACAGAGTCATCTGAATAAACATGGAAATATCTACACCACCATCTGTATAAACATGGAAATACCTACAATACCATCTGAAAACACTTGGAAATATCTACACGGCCATCTGTATAAACATGGAATTATCTACACTGCCATCTGTTGAAAGATGGAAATATCTACACCGCTATCTCTATAAATATGGAAATATCTACACCGCCATCTCTATAAACATGAAAATATCTACACTGCCATCTCCATAAAGATGGAAGTATCTACTCCGCCATGTGTATAAACACGGAAATATCTACACCACCATCTGTGTAAACATGGAAATATCTACACCGCTATCTGTTTAAACATGGAAATATCTACACCGCCATCTGCATTTCCATGGAAATATCTATGCCGCCATATGTATAAACATGGAAATATATACACGGCCATCTGTGTATAGATGGAAATATCAACACCGCCATCTGTACAAACATGGAAATATCAACACCACTATCTCTATAAACATGGAAATATCTGCACTGCCATCTGTAAAAACATGGAAATACCTACACAGTCATCTGTATAAACATGGAAATATCTACAATGCCATCTGTATACACATGGAAATATCTACACAGCCATCTGTATAAACATGTAAATATCTACACTGCTATCTCTATAAACATGGAAATATCTACACCGCCATCTCTATAAACATGAAAATATCTACACCGGCATCGGTATAAACATGGGAATACCTACACAGTCATTTGTATAAACACAGAAACATCTACAAAGTCATTTGTATAAACATTGACATGTCTACACTGCCATCTCTGTAAACCTGGAAATATCTACACAGCCATCTCTATAAACATGGAAGTATCTACATCACTATCTGCATAAACATGGAAATAGCCACATCCCTATCTGTATAAACATGGAAATGTCTACACGGCCATCTGTAAAAACATGGAAACATCTACACAGTCATCTGTATAAACAGGGAAATATCTACAACTCCATCTGTATGAACATGGAAATATCTACACTGCCATCTGTATTCACATGGAAATATCTACACAGCCATCTGTATACACATGGAAATATCTACACCGCTATCTCTATAAACATGGAAATACCTACACAGCTATCTGTATAAACATGTTAATATCTCGAGCGCTATCTGTATAAACATGGAAATACCTACACCGCTATGTACATAAACTTGGAATTGTCTACACCGCTATCTGTATAAACATGGAAATATCTACTTATCTATCTCTATAAACATGTAAATATCTACACCGCCATTGGTATAAACCTGGAAATACCTACACATTCATCTGTATAAACACAGAAACATCTTCAAAGTCATCTGTATAAACATGGAAATGTCTACACGGCCATTTGTAAAAACATGGAAAAGTCTACACAGTCATCTGTATAAACATGAAAATATCTACAAGTCCATCTGTATAAACATGGATATATCTACACCGCTATCTTTATAAACATGGAAATATCTAAACCGCTATCTCTATAAACATGGAAATACCTACACCACTATCTGTATAAACATGTTAATATCTACACCGCTATCTGTATAAACATGGAAATATCTACACCGCTATGTGTATAAACTTGGAAATGTCTACACCGCCATCTCTATAAACATGGAATTATCTCCACCGCTATCTCTATAAACATGGAAATATCTCCACCACTATCTCTATAAACATGGAAATAACTACACCGCTATCTGTATAAACCAGGAAATATCTACACCGCTATCTCTATAAACATGGAAATGTCTACACCGCTATCTGTATAAACATGGAAATATCTACACCGCCATCTGTATAAACGTGGAAACACCTACACAGTCATCTGTATCAACATGGAAATATATACGCCACTATCTGTATAAACATGGAAATATCTACAATGCCATCTGTATAAACAGGGAAATACCTACTCAGTCATCTCTATAAACATGGAAATACCTAAACCGCTATCTGTAAAAACATGGAAATATCTACACAGTCATGGTTATAAACATGGAAATATATACACCTCCATCTGTATAAACTTGGAAATATCTGCACTGCCATCTGTATACACATGGAAATATCTACACAGCCATCTATATAAACATGGAAATATCTAAACCGCTATCTCTATAAACATGGAAAAACCTACACCGCAATCTGTATAAACATGGAAATATCTACACCGTTATCTGTATAAAATTGGAAATATCTGCACCGCTATCTGTATAAACTTGGAAATATCTACACCGCCATCTCTATAAACATGGAAATATCTCCAACACTATCTGTATAAACATGGAAATATCTCCACAACTATCTGTATCAACATGGAAATATCTACACCGCTATCTGTATAAATATGGAAATATCTACACCGCTATCTCTAGAAACATGGAAATGTCTACACCGCTATCTGTATAAACATGGAAATTACTACATGGCAGTCTCTATAAATATGGAAATATCTACACCACCATCCGTAAAAACATGGAAATAACTACACAGTCATCTGTATAAACATGGAAATAACTACATCTCCATCTGTATAAACATGGAAATAACTACACTGCCATCTGTATACACATGGAAATATCTAGACAGCCATCTTTATAAACATGGTAATATCTTCCCCGGTATCTCTATAAACATGGAAATACCTACACTGCTATCTGTATAAACATGGAAATATCTACACCACTATCTGTATAAACTTGGAAATACCTACACCGCCATCTCTATAAATATGGAAATATCTACACCGCTATCTGAATTAACAAGGAAATATCTGCACCGCTATCTCTATAAACATGGAAATATCTACACTGATATCTGTATAAACATGGAAATATCTACAACACTATCTGTGTAAACATGGAAATATCTACACAGCTGTCTTTGTAAACATGGAAATATGTACACCGCTATCTGTGTGAAGATGGAAATATGTACACGGCAATCTGTGCAAATATGGAAATATCTACACCTCTATCTCTGTAAACATGGAAATATCTACACCGCTATCTGTATAAACATGGAAATATCTACATGGCTATCTCTTTAAACATGGAAATATCTACACCGCCATCTTTATAAACGTGGAATTAACTACACAGTCATCTGTATAAACAGGGAAATATCTACACCATTATCTGTATAAACATGGAAATATCTACAATGCCATCTGTATAAACATGGAAATAACATCACTGCTATCTCTATAAACATGGAAATTCCTACACCGCTCTCTGTATAACCATGGAAATATCTCCACCGCTATCTGTATAAACATGGAAATATCAACACCGCTATCTGTATAAACTTAGAAATGTCTACACCGCTATCAGTATAAATAGGGAAATAACTTCAAGGCTATCTCTATGAACATGGAAATGTCTACACCGCAATCTGTATAAACATGGAAATATCTACATGGCTATATTAATAAACATGGAAATATCTACACCGCCATCTGTATAAACATGGAAATACCTACACAGTCATCTGTATAAACATGGAAATATCTGCACAGCCATCTCTGTAAACATGGAAATATCTACATCGCAATCTGCATAAACATGGAAACAGCCACACCGCTATCTGTATAAACATGGAAATATCTACACCGCCATCTGTAAAAACATGGTTATATCTACACAGTCATCTGCATAAACATGGAAATATCTACACCTCCATCTGTATAAACATGGAAATATCTACACTGCCATCTGTATCAAAATGGAAATAGCCACACCGCTATCTGTATAAACATGGAAATATCTACACCACCATCTGAATAAACATGGAAATATCTTCACCGTTATCTGTATAAATATGGAAATATCTACAAAGCTATCTCTATAAATTGTAAATATCTACACCGCTATCTGTATTTACATGGAAATATCTACACCGCTATCTCTATAAACATGGAAATATCTCCACCGCAATCTGCATAAACTTGGAAATATCTACACCACCCTCTGTATAATCATGTAAATATTGCCACCGCTATCTGTATAAACATGGAAATATCTCTACTGATATCTGTATAAACATGGAAATATCTCCACCGCCATCTGTATAAACATGGAAATATCTACACCGCCATCTGTAAAAATATGGAAATATCTAAACTGCGATCTGTATAAACATGGAAATATCTACAACGCTATCTGTATAAACATGGAAATATCCACACCGGTATCTGTATAAACATGGAAATATCTACACCACGGTCTGTATCAACATGGAAATATCTACACCCCTATCTGTATAAATATGGAAATGTCTACACCGCTATCTCTATAAACATGGAAATGTCTACACCGCTATCTGTATAAACATGGAAATATCTACATGGCTATCTCTATAAACATGGAAATATCTACACCGCCATCTGTATAAACTTGGAAATAACTACACCGTCTTCTGTATATACATGGAAATATCTACACCACCGTCTTTATAAACAAGGCAATATCTACACTGCCATCTGTATAAACCTGGAAATATCTACACGGCCATCTCTATAAATATGGAAATATCTACACCTCTATCTGTATAAACATGGAAATATCTACACCGCCATGTGTGTAAACATGGAAATATCTACACCGTCATCTGAATAAACATGGAAATATAACACCGCTATCTGTATAAACATGGAAATATCTACACTGCAGTCTCTATAAGCATGGAAATATCTACACCGACATCTCTATAAACATGAAAATATCAACACTGCCAGCTCCATAAACATGGAACTATCTACACCGAAATCTGTGTAAACATGGAAATATCTACACCGCTATGTGTATAAACATGGAAATATCTACACTGCCATCTGTATAAAGATGGAAATATCTACACCGCGAGCTGTATAAGCATGGAAATATCTGCACTTCTATTTGTATAAACATGGATATGCCAACACCGCTATCTGTATAAACATGGAAATATCTACTCAGCTACCTGTATAAACATGGAAATATCTATATCACTATCTCCATAAACATGGAAATACCTACACCTCCATCTCTATAAACATGCAAATATCCACACCACCATCTGCATAAACATGGAAATATCTACACCGCCATCTGTAAAAAGATGGAAATATCTACACCGCGATTTGTATAAACATGGAAATATCTACAACGCTACCTGCATAAACATGGAAATATCTTCACCGGTATCTGTATAAACATGGAAATATCTACACCGCTATCTGTATAAACATGGAAATATCTGCACCGCTATCTGTATATACATGGAAATATCTACACCGCAGTCTGTATAAACATGGAAATATCTACACAGCTATCTCTATGAACATGGAAATATCTACAATGCCATCTGTATAAACTTGGAAATAACTACACCATCTTCTGTATATACATGGAAAGATCTACACCAACGTCTTTATAAACAAGGAAATATCTACACTGCCATCTGTATAAACCTGGAAATATCTACACGGCTATCTCTATAAATATGGAAATATCTACACCGCCCAGTGTATAAACATGGAAATATCTACACCGTCATCTGAATAAACATGGAAATATAACACCGCTATCTGTACAAACATGGAAATATCTACACCGCTATCTCTATAAACATGGAAATATCTCCACCGCAATCTGCATAAACTTGGAGATATCTACACCGCTATCTCTATAAACACGGAAATATCTACACCGCCATCTGTATAAACATGGAAATATCTACACAGTTATCTGTATAAACATGGAAATATCTACACCACCATCTGTATAAACATGGAAATATCTACACTGCCATCTGTATACACATGTAAATATCTACACAGCCATCAGTATAAAAATGGAAACATCTACACCGCTATCTCTATACACATGGAAATACCTACACCGCTATCTCTATAAACATGAAAATACCTACACCGCAATCTCTATAAACATGAAAATACACCGCCATCTCCAAAAACATGGAAATATCTACACCGCTACCTGTATAAACATGGAAACATCTACTCCGGTATCTGTATAAACATTGAAATATCTACACCACGATCTGTATAAACATGGAAATATCTACACCACCATCTGTATAAACATGGAAATATCTACACCGCTATCTGTATAAACATGCAAGTACCTACTCCGCTATCTGTATAAATATGGAAATGTCTAGACCGCTATCTCTATAAACATGGAAATATATACATCGCTATCAGTATAAACATGGAAATGTCTACACCCCTATCTGTATAAACATGGAAATATCTACATGGCTATCTCTATAAACATGGAAATATCTACACTGCCATCTGTATAAACTTGGAAATACCTGCACAGTCTTCTGTATAAACATGGAAATATCTACACCAGCATATGTATAAACATGGAAATATCTACACTGCCATCTATAAACATGGAAATATCTACACAGCCATCTCTATAAACATGGAAATATCTACCCCACTATCTCTATAAACATGGAAATATCTACACCGCCATCTCTATAAGCATGAAAATATCGACACTGCCATCTCCATAAACATGGAAATATCTACACCGCCATCTGTATAAACCTGGAAATATCTACACTGCCATCTGTATAAAGATGTAAATATCTGCACCGCGAGCTGTATAAACATGGAAATGTCTACACCGATATCTGTATATACATGGAAATATCAACACCGCAATCTGTATAAACATGGAAATATCTACACTGCTATCTGTATAAACATGGAAACATCTACTGCGCTATCTGTATAAACATGGAAATACCTACACCACTATCTCTATAAACATGGAAATTTCTACACCGCTATCTCTATAAACATGGAAATATATACACCGCCATCTCTATAAACATGGAAATATCTACACCGCCATCCACATAAACAAGGAAATATCTACACCGCCATCTATATAAACATGGAAATATCTGCACTGCCAGGAGCTCAAGAGCAGCCTGGGCAATACAGCAAGACCTCATCTCTACAAAAAAATAAGAAAAATTAGCTGGCCATGGTGGCGTGCACCTGTAGTCCCTGCTTCTTGGGAGGCTGAGGTGGGAGGATCCACGGATCCCAGGAATTTAAGGCTGCAGTGAGCTTGGATAACTTCTGCACTCCAGCCTGGATGACAGAAGAAGAACCTGTTTCAAAAAAGAAAAAAGAAAAAAAACCCCTAAAAACTAAAAACTGGATGTAGTTTGCTAATAACTAAACAGAAAATTAATTGTATCGTGCTTACATATCAACGATGTCTTTCTTCTTTGATCATAAACCTGCTCACTAAGAAGCTGCTGAAGTCCATGGTAGTGACAGGTACATGTCTGCATCCTTGTCCTTACCTGCATCTTCTTTGATTGTCCCCATCTGTGTCTCCGACTGGCACTGCTGAACCGGGTTGCTACCTGATCAATGTTGTACTGAACCGGACTGCTAACTGATCAATGTTGTTGAGCTCACTGCACAAAGCTGTTCTTACAGGGTAGATTTCTGCCTGGAATAGTCATACTTGCACTGTTTATATTCCTTACTCCTGACCCATCCAACGCAGCACAATTTCTATTTATTGCCATAGAAACATAGGTCATTTGGAAACACCTCCTTCATTTCTATGGAATGTTCAAACATTTCTGACATTTTGGACTCTGTTCTAGCCTCTTGTTAAATATATCCAGAAAAGAGACAAAGCTTTATGGGGGAGCTATATGCACACATATGCTATAGAATAAGCTATCTAAATGTTTAAAAATAATTTTCTTCTGGCACCGCACCTTAATAGGTAGACAGAAATTAAGTATGTGTATATCTATCTGTATAGTTACGTATAAATATATATCCCCAAAACAAAAACTCATTCTCTTACTTACACATAGGTAGAATATAGGTGAATATACATATACATTTATAGGTAGAACAAAAAAACCCCTCAGCCTCTTTAGGGCCATGTGTTTTCTCTGAGTAATTGTCACAATTAATTACAATACATGTGTATCCCTTTTTAGATAAATTCCATCAGACCAGTTTCTGTCTGTTTGGAAAATAATAACTGCCTATTTCCTAAGTGCCCCTGCCCCTATACTATGTTCCAGTGAACTAAAGACCTCTGGCAATCATAGATTTACAACTCGGCAAGATTAAACAATTTATTGTTATTTATGACATCCAAGCTGGATCTTCTGTATTATATTCCACATTAGCATCTATCACTTTACATTTGGGAGATCCTGTCCAAAAAATGATTATGCCTCCTAACCAAACATTCAGCAGGGCTGCAGGAACAGGCCCCCTGAACAAACATCCTGCCAAAGTACTTTAAAGCACCGTGAGCTCCCGCAGCTGTGCATTTTCAGATGACTCAGCAGATTAGCGTGGAGTCTCTTAGCCTCTGCTTGGTCTGTTCCTTTCAGTGATCTCTCACATGGCCCAGTCCATTCGGTTTGAAAATCCTCATGAAATGAGCAGATTATGATCTGGCTTCAGTAGAGGGCCATGGGGTGGGCATGGAGGGGAGAGGGTTTTCTCTTAACACAGCTTGAGCCTCAGAAAGGTTTCAGATGGAATAGCATGGCACTGACTCAGCTCATGCTTAACAGGAAATAATGCACAGACCACACCAAAAAAGCCCTTTATGTTGTGTGAAAGTCTATGCCGGAGCAGCTGCTGCCACCTCATGTACTGTGATAGAGTGTGCCTGTGTGTGTTTGTGTGTGCAAGACTGTGAGTATGCACACAAATGTGTGCTGGGAGGGGGAGGAGATCACACCTTCCACAGTCGCCACCTCAGCCTTAGCTAGCAGCATGGAGAAATGCCAAAAGTCAAGAGGAAGCTGCACCAAAGCAACTGTGATCACCACATCAGCAGGCGCTTTCTGGTTAGTAAAGCTACTGGGACTGAAAAACACACACGATCTCGTCCTTCTTTTATTTTAATCAGAGCAAACTATTTTTATAATAATTGTGTTATATGAATAAATAATTCATAATGCTGTAACCCATTATCACATTCAATCCTCCCAACAACCCTAGAAGATATGTAGACAAGTATTATTACTTTCCCTATTTTTATAAATGAGGAAATAAACCCCAGGAGGCTAGGCGACTTCCCCACGGTCATAGAAGTTGCAAACAGTAGTATCATGATTCAAATCCAAAGCTTCTCCTTTTGTCTTTATCATTTTAATTTTGAAGGTAATGCATATGCATGTATGATCTTTTAAATCCAGAGATGTATATGGAATAGATAGGAAAAGGGACTCTCCTTCCCCATTATACACCCCCTCCACCCAAGCTATATACACTGTTGACTAGAGTATGTCCTTTCAATCCTATTTTCTATGCCTACATTATATACAGAAAAGCAGGATTACGTTACACACAATATTCCAGTCATTGCTGTTTTTCACCAACAAGCTATCATTCACATCTTTTTCATACTACATATAAATTTATATCCTTTATTTTAGTGGTGTATATTGTGCAGTTGTGTCATAAATTATGTACCTGTTCTCTGTTGAACATACAGATTTTTTCTGAGTTTTTCCTTAGCAAAATGCTGCAGTGAGTACCCTTGTACACAGATGTTTGTACATTTGTTCTAGAAAAATCTACAGTAAAGATTCTTAGATTAAGAGATTCCCAGGTTATTAGAAAACTACTCTATTAATTTAGATATATACTTCCAAATTGCCTGACCAAAAAGTTATGTCAATTTAACTTCTATGAACAGTATACAAACATGACAATTTTCCATCACCTACACCAACTCTGGGTAATTTCATCTTTTTTACAAGTTGATGGATTGTTTTAATTTATATTTCTCTGGTTATTAATAAGGTTGGCCACCTGTTCATGTGTTATTATTGATGATATTTGTATTGAATTGTTTGAATTTTCTTGATTTCAAAATCTTTTTACATGTCATAGATAATAAATATTTGTTGTAAAACTCTCCTTCCAGTATTTTCTATGTGTTTGGTCAAGTAGAATAAACTCTCGTCCTCTGATTTCAGATTCCTTTCTCTTTCCATTAGAAATCCCTAAATGTAAAACTACATATTGATAGCTAAAAACCAGGATGTTTACTAGAGAAAAAGAATACAAAGGCAATAATTAAATATTATATTTATACAAAATACCTACTAGTACCAACTTAAAAAGAGAAAGTAAAAGTCAAATGCTTCTACGACTTCAGACTAAGAAAAAGAACTTTTGAGGTTGAATGTTCCTGAAATTTTTCTTTTCATACAACTACGGACATGACTTCAAAAGTTGATGTGACTAAAAATGTAAGATATGAAAGATATTTGAAGACTCAGAGAAGGTGGATTTTCATTTTAACAAGTCACATATATATTCTAGATATCCTCTTATTCGTAACTAAGAGAGTCAAATCAGATGAAAGACTCTAAAAATTTCCCTTTGACTGTGTTAAGTAGAAGTAGTAGAGGCATATTGGCCAAATCTTGAGTGTTTGCAAATTGACTCTTAAGGCTATAGGCTGGCACAGGTCATTGAAGCCCTAGCTTTTTATCTTTAATTTTAAAATCCCCAAACAATTTATACTAATTTTTCTTGTCCATTATTTCCAAATAATCTTGTTTAAAGGTTATTACAGTGCTTGCTCATGTTACTGTTGTCTAACAGAAGGGTATCCGGGGCCTTAAAACTGAGAGGGTTAGGATTAATGATTCCAATACCTATGCTTGGACATCTCCAAAAGTGGGTTCCAACTTCTTGTCCTCAAGTCTGTATGGAAACTAGCAAACTTCCAGAGTTCACAAAAGGCTCAAAGAGAACAGATGTTTTATAGAAAATTCTTAGAGCAAGTTTCACGCATAATGTTGCTGATGCGTGTCTGCCTTTTCAATAAACATCACTATGCTTTATCACAAGATTTAATAAAGCAGCTTAGTTAAAAATGCCATCTGGGTCTCTGGACACATTAAACAAAGCTTAAAATAACCACCCCAGCAACTGGGAGGACCCAGCTGTTCTCATAATCTGTCCCACTCCTTTTACTTCCCCATAAAAAGAGTGAATGAAGACCACAGACTAAAAGCATCCAGAAGGAACTGACACAAACAGGGAGATAGATGGAGCCAAGGGCTCCTGTAAGTTTGCTATTGCTCACATAATAGATTTGCTAATTCCACAACCTGCGGATGGTGATTAAGAACGGGAAGCAGAAAGAGGGAAGAGAGAATCATAGAAGGGCTCATTCAAGTTTTCTAATGTATCACAAACCTGTCCTCCCTAATGTCTGGATCATAGCAGCCCATTCCATTC
The DNA here is from genome assembly GCF_029289425.2 of Pan paniscus. Classification (NCBI taxonomy): domain Eukaryota; kingdom Metazoa; phylum Chordata; class Mammalia; order Primates; family Hominidae; genus Pan; species Pan paniscus. The sequence goes on from NC_073261.2 coordinate 10,396,638, forward strand.
ACCTATTCTCTAGTGAACTCCAATAGAATATACAAAGCCATCACCACCCAGTTCTTTCTCCCTTCTAGAGATGAGATATTAGCCACCCAATCCCAGATTCTCAGATCCATTCCAGGAAAGAAGCCCTAGGTATTGAAGCACAGCTTTCCCTCCCTCCCTTCTTTCTTCCACCCCAAGATTTGTTCCCCAGATAGTTCTAGTAAATTCAAAATCAAGTATATTCTCATTCTTTAGAGCAACCAGCTTTTCATGGCCAACTGGAATCAAATACAACCTGCACAAACATCTATCTGGAGGACACTCCCAAGGCTCCTACTGAGCCAGCCTTCTGCATACCACTGCATTTCAGCTTCCTAGTTCACAAGACACTGAGACATTCTTGAATTCTGCAAGGTGCACTGTGTGTTGATATCTTTGCTGCTCATCATGTGGCCAATAAAGGGCATGACTAGTCAACAAATAAATTTTCTCTTGGCTAAAACTTGCAACAAAACTGTCAGCTGTTTACCAAGGGGCCCACTACAGGTTATATTCAATATATACAGTCAAATCATAACTATCTGAGATATATTCAGTTGACCATACACCTTTATATTTCAGTAAAAGGTCTTTACATTTCCCAGTGCTATCGATGTTACAAAGTGCTTTCATATGCAGTGCTTCATCTGATTTCCAGGATAATTAAATGATCCTGTCATACCTGATTTTTAGATGAGGAAACAAGTGGTTTCTGGGTATTTCAAGAGGCTAACGCATCTGCCCTCCAACTTGTATGTGAAAACCAAAAACAAAATTCCAAGGCCCCTCAACCATCTGAATGGACTTTGACTCTTTTGGTCAATATATGGCAGAGCTAGGAAAAGAAGGTGAGTCTTCCAGCTGCTGATACAGGGTTTTTTCTGCCATACTCCATTACCTCCAAGGCTAAAGTCAAAAGAGGGTGTGGTTATCACATGAAAAAATCTGGTTTGGATTTCCCAAATGTGTATGTAGTATTTGGTGATTTACCTTAATTTAACCTACAGTTCTTTTGGGTTGTAACAGTCTGACTCCATTTTTGAAAACAAAACAAAATCGATTTTAAATGCTGAATTATAGATCTTTGCTGTCCAGTATGGTAGCTACTAACCACTTATGGTTATTTGCATTTCTATTTTAATTAATTAAAATTCAGTAAAATGCAAAATTCAGTTCTTCAGTTGCTCTAGCCACATTTCAAGTGTTACAGTAGTCACATATGGCTAGTGGCTGGGACAATGCAGATTATAGAACAGTTCCATCATCAAAGAAACTTCTATTGAACAGTGCTATTATATAATGTCATCTCCAGAGAAAGAAGACTTTAGAAAAAGTCAGAAACGGCCGGGCGCAGTGGCTCACACGTGTAATCCCAGCAATTTGGGAGGCCAAGGCAGGCAGATCCCTTGAGGTCAGGAGTTCAAGACCAGCCTGGCCGACATGGTGAAACCCCGTCTCTAGTAAAAATACAAAAAATTAGCTAGGCGTGGTGGTGCATGCCTGTAACCACAGCTACTCAGGAGGCTGAGTTGGGAGAATCACTGGAACCCAGGAGGCAGAAGTTGTAGTGAGCCAAGATTGTGCCACTGCACTCTAGCCTGGGTGACAGAGCAAGACTCCATCTCAAAAAAAAAAAAAAAAAAAAAGAAAAACTCAGAAACATCTTGAGGCAGGCATAGTGCTGTCATCTGTCCAATATTGAAGATGATTTAAGAATAAGAAAGAAGAAGAGAACAAAGAAGAGAAAAAGAAGTTGCCTTAGGTGTACCTACCCAGAAAAGGACAAAGGCATTCTTGTAGTCATTGTGTTGTATTTTAGCTCTTAAACTTTTTAAGAGATTAGAATAATTTGACACATAGAAGATCTAAACCACTGAAGAGGCTCTGAAGCAGATAAAAGTAGAAAGAAAATAAAAAACTAATTAGTTACAAACTAAGCTTAACCACAATTCGTTTAAACGATACTATTTACTCTTCACATGATTGGTTTTTCTTTTGCTTTATAGTATGACATAGTTTATATCTTTAAAGGGGAATTAAAATATTTCTGGGAATTTTTAAAAGTAAGTTCACACAGCCACATAAAAACTACAGAAACAGATAAAACCTATCTTCTCATTTATTCCCTAATCCATTCAAATTAAATATAAAAATCCAAGCAGCCACAGTGATATTCAAAAAACCAAAAGTGAGACAAAACAAAATTCATTTGTCACCTGTGGAGGTAGTTAGCTCACCTAATCTTCACTCCAAACACCAGTAATTTTTAAAAGACAGAAATAAACATATGTTCTGCCTTCCCGGAAGGAACTATGTTTCAGGGTAGCCAAATAACCCAGTTGTGAAGAAAATGGTCTGCTTATAGAAAAATGCCAGCTAAAACATGTAGATAGAATTAGAGAATTAGAAATTCACCATTTTGAAACCCCTAATGAAATAATCAACTCAAGCAAGGATCATTAATAAATGCTAAAACAATCAAGTAACTATTGATACAGAATATAACTGAATATACACATGGTACAAAGTTCACGTCACAGACTACTGGCTTGACCCAAGGGGGAATATAGCAGAGGAGATAGGCAGTGATCACCCTAACCTTGCGATCATCTCACCATCACTAATGATGGGATGTGAATACACATTATTGCCTATGAAATAGTCTTTAAAAAAAGAAGTTGAACCTGAATCTAACTAAACCTTGCAATGGGCTGAACGTGTATGTCTTCCCCAAATTAATATGTTGACATCCTAACCCCAAAGGTGCTGGTATTAAAAGGTGGGGCCTTTAGGGGGTCATTAGATCATAAGGACAGAGGCTTCATGATTGGAATTAGTGCCCTTATAAAAGAGGCCCCAGAGAGCTAGCTAGTCTCTCCCACTATGTGAGGGCCCAGCAAGAAGGCCAATCTATGAACCAGAAAGTTGGTCCTAACCAGATATCAAAACCACATGCTCCTTGATTTTAAACTTGCTAGCCTCTAGGACTGTGAGAAATAAATTTCTGTTCTTTATAAGTCATCCAGTTTTTGGTATTTTGTTATAGCAGGCCTAAAAGCCTTTAGAACTAACTTCCAGTTAACCAGGAAAAAACAGAGTGAAAAGTTAAATGACACCATAAAAAGCAACCAGAAAATTCCAGAAGGGGAAATATTCTATAGGACAACTGACTAGTTTTTCAACAAGTCAATTTCACTAAATAAATACATAAACAAAGAGTATGGGTATTTTCCAGGTTAAAAAAGTCTTGAGCTAAATAATCAAATGCAATGTGTGTCCCTTGATTAGAAGAAACTAATTTGAACAAACCAGCCACAAAAGATATTTCAGGGAGACCAAGCTGGAAGGATCACTTGAGGCCAGGAGTTTGAGACCAGCCTGGGCAACGTAGTAAGACCTCCATCTCTACAAAAACAATAAATTAGCTGGGCATGGTGGTGTGCACCTCTAGTCCTAGCTACTCAGGAAGCTGAGGCAGGAAGATCACTTGAGCCCAGGAGTTTGAGGCTGCAATGAGCTATGATTGTTTCACTGCACTTCAGGCTGTGTGAAAGAGCAAGACTTTGTCTCAAAAAATAAAAAGACATTTCATAATAATTGAGGAAATCTGAATGTGGACAGGGTAATAAATGATATAAAAAAGCCATTTTTTATTTTGTTTGAAAAGATGATTTTGTAACTATACAGGAAAATGTTCTTATTTTTTTAGAAATCTGTACTAAAGAATTTAGGGGTAAAATATCATTTTCTTTAATATACTTTCAAACACAAGCAAAAAATACTCATGACACAAATATTGCAAAATGTTTACAATCTATGTTCTATGCTTGCCTGTGAGTGCCATTAATCTCATCTCTCTGCTTTTCTGAAAGTTTGAAAATTTCAAAGTTTTATAATAAATTTTTTACATCCCATAATTTTATAATAATTTTTTTAAAGTTTGAAGCATATCAACAACTATAGCTTCAAAAATATCCTGACCCACAATAAACATTGAACAGGGTATATTTCTCCCATTTCCTAAAAAGTTGGCCCAGGAAGGAGTATGAGAGCTGCCATAGCTCTCCCAAGGCTCATTATTCTCCATCACTCCATGGTAAATCCCAAAATAAATTTTTTAAAAAGTTGTTTAAATTTATAATGTTTTTGATTCTATTATAATTTTATAACAAAATAATTGTAAAATATTTTTGATTTTATATTTTAATTTATAAAAATTTTTATACATGTTTATGTTTGAAATGTCTATTTCAAACTTTATGAGATATTAAAATATAAGTAATATAGTTCATCATTTTAGAAATGCCATGCTTTTCTTCTCCAGCAATTACCTAATAAAAGAGTAACTGTAGTTTTTCCTAGAGCATTGCTTTGTAGGCTGGGCATGGTGGTTCATGACACTTTAGGAGGCCAAGGCAGACAGATCTCTTGAGATCAGGAGTTTGAGACTAGACTGGGCAACACAGAGAAACCCTATGAGTAGTAAAAACACAAAAATCAGCTGTGCGTAGTGTTGTGCACCTATAGCCCCAGCTACTCAGGAGGCTGAGGTGGGAAGATCACCTGAATCTGGGGAGGTCAAGGCTACAGTGAGCCAAGACTGTACCATTGCATTCCAGCCTGGGCAACAAAGTGAGACCCTGTCTCAAAAAAAATGAAATTTAATTTAAAAAAAGAAAATTGCTTTGTAAAATTAACTTTTTCAATCAAAACCAAGATTTTTCAGATATAGAGAATGCAGCCCACTGGTCAGATTTGTCAGTTGAAAGAGAATAAATTCTAGTTTCCTATTTTTCTAGCCTGCTTATGAATATCCAATAGGATATCAAAAAAGACCAAAGCCTTTGGGATCCATGTTCAGTATTCCTGAGTCTAACTCAGGATGCCAAATCAGGAGACAAGCACATTCTCATCAATTTTCAATCATTCGAGACCAATTTTGCTTATAATTATCCAGTTCTTTTAGACCACCTTTCTCCTGAAGCCAGCCTTATGGCTATTCACTTCACTTTAGCATAAGCCCCCAAGAAGGTGAACACAATGAGGAAACGATTGGTTAAAGTTGGCGTTTGAAATTCTGAAACATGTCCACCATTCCCTTCACCCATGCCCGCCCCTCTTAGAAGTAGTACTTTCAGATTATTTAAGAGTCGATGCTTCTATGTGGATTTTGTCATCTGTCCTTTATAACAGCTAGTAGGTTTAATTTGACTCTATTTTAAGCATATATTGACCTATGCTAATTATCTGTTAAAATAAATTCCACTCTTTGAGTTAATAAAGTGTGTTTGTTATGGAAGACCCATTGAAGTAAGAAGCTGAGGAGCCCTTATGGTAAAGTGGGACAAGAAATAATAAGACATAATAATTTTCCCATGCAAATCAACAACCGTAGCTTCAAAAATATCCTGACCCACAACAAGTATTGGACAGGCCATGTTTCTCTCACTCCCTAAAAAATTGGCTCGGGAAGGAGTGTGAGAGCTCCCATAGCTCTCCCAAGGCTCATTATTCTCCATCACTCCACAGGAACAGCCTGTCAGAGAAGAGTGAAAGACCATTTGTCAACCTCTCTTCAACTCCCTGATTCTAGCCAAACTTCATCAATCTCAAGTGAGGAGCCAGAGAGAAATCAAACCCCATATATCCAGCATCATTGTCTAGGGGAGTCAAAAATCACAATTCCACTACCCACCCCAACACCACTGGCCCTGTTTCTCCCAATGGCTTTTTATTGTGTTTTTTAAAAAATCCTCTTTCCCCATCCCTGCAACACCGAGAAGGAGGAATTATAGTAGATAAATATGAAGCATGGAGATCCTTTAAAAATGTTTTTAATAATAAATGAGAAAATGAAAAGGAGAGGGTTGGGAAGGAAGGAGGGAATTCAAATGCCAGGGAATTGTGCAGTTTCACCTTTAAAGATGTTAACATTCATTTATACATCTGCAAGACACTCCCCTTAAAGAAAAGTTCTATGAGTGTGGGTCTGGTTGCATGAATAAGGATAAAATTACTTTTTTAGACGATGTTTCCCACATATCATTCAGAGACCCCTGAAGTTAGGTATCCCTCTTGTAGATGTCCTTGAGATGCTGCTGGACCTGGGAAAGAGGAAACTGGGATACGGGTCTATGCCAAAAGGTGCTTTTAGTTATAGGACAGAGAGGAAAGGGGCAGAGGGAGAAAAACCCGAAGTCTGAGAATCTGGATTGCAGAAGACTACCGAGGTCGTGGGAGAAGGGAGAGAAAACAAGGATGAAAAGCGAAAGGGGAAGAGGCATGAAATGTTGTCAAATGTCAAAAGGCATTTGGAGAGAAGTTGGGAATTGCATTAAGAAAACCACTGCAAACCTTGTTTCAGACCATTTAGAGATATGCCCCCTGGGAACTGCGAGCTCAGGCTGTTTAGCATCAAACAAATGGATCCACTCCATCCCTACCCTAATTAAATAAATCATTCAGTAATTCCACTGGGTTAAAGAACCAAAATATTAAAAACCTTCAGGGCCTACTCTTGCCAAATATGTCAGGGATCGTGTGTGTGTGTGTGTGTGTGTGTGTGTGTGTGTGTGTGTGTGTGTGTGTTCTGAGACACCACTACTGTTAAATAGGCAGAGCTAAGACTTAGGGGACTGGCAGATTATTGCAAAAAGGGCACGGGGCAGAGGGACTATGTTGTGAGCCTGGGAAAGAAGTTTGTGTGGGGACTGTGGGCAGTGAACGCGTTGGAAACAATATGGAAAACTGGGAGCTGCCTTGGAATCTACAGGGCCGGGTAAGAGAATGTCCGAAAGAAAAATGAGCAGGTGCGGGATGTGTGCAGAGTCGGAGAAGAGTCCAGGGCGCCCGGAGTGGCTCCAGGAACGACGGACACCCCTCAAGACTTTTGGGGGTGGTGGGTACTAATAGAACCCAGTGTCCGGGGTGCACCGGGGAGGCTGCGAGCACGGCGGGAGTGGGGTGCTGGAGGGTGAGGACGCGGGAGTGAGGAAGCAAAGCCGGGGCAGGGGCCTCCCAGCTGGGCCCGGAGGCAGCATGGGGACAAGGGCTAGGAGAGGGCATGGCGGCGGCATGGCGGGAAGCGAGGGGCATCCGGACACTCACCCCATTGGCCGCGGCCATCTGCACCACGATCTCGATGGCCACCCTGCTAAAGTACCTGCCGTCGCTGCCCATCACCGTGGTGCAGCCCCGACGGTCGCGCAGGTCGATGGACGACAGCACGCTCTGGATGAAGTTGGGCAGGTAGTTGCGCTGGCCCTCGAAGAAGCCGGTAGGTCGCCACAGACCCCCGCCTCCGGCCGGCCGCCGGTCCTCGTAGAGTGCGGTGGGCACTGTCAGCACCGGGATGGGGCCCCCCTCTTTGGCGCCTCCTGGCCGGTCCTTCTGAGGCTCCCGGGGCCGGAGGGAATCTGCAGCCTGCCGGGGGCCTCCGCCAGCCTGGCCGCGCGCCAGTACCCACCTCACGCTCGGGCCCCCTCTCCAGCAGGTCAGCGCCCTGCGCCCGCCCGCCTGGGGACCGCCTGCTCCTCCTCTCCGCGCGGCCGCTCGCTGACTCCCTCGGCAGAGATTGCTTCTGCCTTCCTGTAAAGTTTTCTCCCTCCCACCTTCTCTGCTGCCAGACCGCCCGAGGTGCCCTCAGTTTCTCCCCAAGTTGGACTCACTTTTGGGGCGTCCCAAAAACCTGATTCCAGGGCCTGCTAGCCCGACCCCAGTGACGCCTGCACCCACGCCTGGCCCCAGCCTTCACGCGTGATCGCCGCCCTCCGGGGCACACCCTCCGCCAGAAAACAGCTGGCGGGTGGCGAGACTTTGGGCAGAGTCCGGGTTCCTCTCCGGCGCCAGGCCCGTCTCCCTGTCTCCCTAGGAGTGTGCAGCATACTCGCACCAGTTTCTCTTTAGAACAAGCATGGGGAGGGATTTGGGAGGGGGCTGAAACCTTTTGCCATCAGCGAACAGCCTCAGCCAAAAATAACCCTGGAAAGGCGAGCTAAGAATGGTTATCTCCTGCCAGCGCTGAAATCGGAGGCTGGGCGCTGCGTGAGGGGTGTGTGTGTGTGTGTGTGTGTACCCTCCCACCCCGACCATTTGTTGAAGGGAATCACCACTGTCAGACTTCAATCCAACAGGACCCACTCGAGCCATCCACACTTTCCCCAGCCTCCTCCAAAACAGCACACTTTCCGGTATGGACAATTCTTTTTTTTTTTTTTTCACTTGTTTGTTTGTTGTGGTGGTTGCAGCAGCAGCAACACAGACGACACATATTTCCCTATTCTTCTCGCCCTTCTCACCCTCCCTACCCAGCTCCTGCCTTAGAAACAGGCTTGGCCTACACTGTATCTGTCCACACTGCCTGAACTCTTCCCTGAATTAATCGTTTTCAATAGGAGGGGGTTAAATCCCTTATTAATGCCCTACCAGGAGTGAATGAATAAAGCCAAGTTAAAGGGGAACTGGGTACCACATACTGTGCTAGGTTCCTTTGCATGTATCCTTTCATTCTGCTGGAGCTAAAGATGTTCTGCCTCCTCTCCATAAAACGCACCCAAACTCCAAAACCAGGAAATTCTCCATAGAAAATAGGAGTGAAGAGAGAAAAGACTAACAGGATAAACCCCAAAGCAGGAAGAAAGTTTTGTCTCCCATTTCGCTCAAGGAATTTTTGGACCCACCAAGGCTACTGTCCTGAAAGATCCTGCTGCTTCTCCTTCCCCAAATATTGTCCACTTCCTGAGAGTAAGGCTGACTTGCCACAGGCTTATAAAGTGTTTGGTCACAGTAAGACAACTGTGAGTAATAACACACATTGTATACTGTTTTGCAATTGATAAAAGGCTTTGCATCTGTTTTTTCTTTGGAGGCTGAAGAAAAGAAGAATGGTATTCACGCAGTTCCCATTTTACAGATGAAAACAAGAGGACTTTTTCTGTGAAGTCAGGAAAGTGGTTACAATGGTACTTTCTGCCTGTCCGAATTATGTATTGACCCTCTCCTTTCTATTAATAACATTGAAGTGTGATGGGACAATCACTGAAGCCGTCAGTTGAAACCTGCTGGGACTTTTTAGCCATTCTCTTCAACATAAAGAATGGGTGTTTTGGAGGGGGTGAGAGGAATGGGGAAATGTTGTCAAAGAGTACAATGTTTTAGTTGAGACAGGAAGAATACATTTTGTTGAGATCTACAGCACAGCATGGTGACTGTAGTTAACAATGAAGTATTCTGTATTTCAAAATTGCTAAGACAATAAATTTCAAATGTTCTCACCACAAAAAAGATAGGTTTTGAGGTGATGAATCTATTAATTCTCTGGATTTAATTATTCCACAATGTATACATATATCATAACATCACATTATACCTCCGTAAATACATACAATTTTAATTTGTCAATTAAAATTTTTTTAAAAGAATAGTGTGGCCAGTTGGGGAGGTAGTTTTTTTTTTTTTCCTCTAGTCTCTACTCAGTCTCCAAGATCCCATTCCCCATAAAGTTCCTGTCACCCAGGTGGAGTGCAGTGGCACAATCATGGCTCACTGCACCCTCTCCCTCTTGGGCTCAAGCGATCCTCCCGCCTACAGGTACATGCCACCACGCCCAGCTAATTTTTGTAGTTTTTGTAGACATGGGGTTTCACCATGTTGCCTAGGCTGGTCTCGAACTCCTCAGCTCAATCAATCTGCCCACTTTAGCCTCCCACAGTGCTGGGATTACAGGTGGGAGCCACCAAGCCCAACCCATAAAGTTCCTAACGTTTTATCTCCCTGGGAGTGCACAGCCTACACACACCTGTTTCTCTTTAGAACATACTTAAGAGTCTTGGCTTAGCATCCAACACACAGAACTTTAACACTTCTACGGATCTGTGCACCTGTCTATGGTGTGGGGTTTTTAAGATCTCTTTCTAATGACACTTTATTTTGCAAAGCAGGACAGTTTCATTCCCAGAAGAGCAGGTATGGTAAATCCTTTGTTCCATTAATGAAGACAATGATCTAAACCCTAAGCCTCAGAGAAGCCCAGAAACCCTCCAGGCCTCCATCTCTCTGCTCCTAGCACCTGCCTCTCTCTTGACATCAACATCATTCTCCCCTCTCACAGCCCAGCTCCTTCCACAGACCCAGGGATTAGGCACCAGCACCTCAGACTAGATTTTAGAGAATTACCATTCAAGAGGCAATCCTCTTCCCTTGGTTCCAATTTCAAGGTTCTCAAAGACTGGAACAGGGCTAGTTTGAGGCAATGTGCCCCATCGCATAGCCAGAAAGAACCTTACAGTGAAAAGGAGAACAATTCTTCCAAAGTAAGGGGGTGCTGATCCCCAGGGGGAGGACAGATGGGCAACCAAACAGTAACCGGGCCACCACATGCTTCACACTCACTGATCAAGGATTTCTAAAACCACTTTTCTTTTCTCTGAATTTATATAGGACTTTGTATCATTCATAAAGGAATGTCTTATAGGCTGATAACACCTTTCTATTCATGCTTATACTTAACATTTAGGCTAGGATAATTTCCTAACCTCAGTGTCCTCACTATAAGATGGGAATTATTATAATCCCTACCTCATAAATTGTTGGGAGGATTAAAATAGTTAGTAAAGTGCCTGACTAATAGAAAGGCATTCAATAAATGTTAGCTATTCATGGTGTCATCATCATTATATTTACCATTATTACTAATCTCCTGTATTGCAAGAATTACAGTTTATATTTTTGTAGACCATCACTGTAGCTAAAGGGTCTTTGGGCCATAGGTGATATTCCATAAAGGTTGGTTAAATTGATCTGTGGTTTTTGACTATGGAAACTCAGAACTCCCTCAAAATGTACAAAACAGATTTACCTGCTAAATAAATCTCTTCAAAGCTGACCCCAGGTTTAATTGAATTAATTCCAATGAATTTGTCACAATGATGGAGAAAGGAAACTTAGAGGGCCCCACACTTGTTTGCTGGTAAAATGAGAAGTTTGGATTAGATCAATGTTTCCCAAAATATTTTCCTCAGAATGTTAGTGCCCCTCGAATCCTGCACAAAGCAAGAGTTTCATGACCAAGTAGCTTTTAAAACTGCTGTACACTCTACTCCCATTCTTCACAATGCACACTTTCATATTAAAAGTTCTGAGAGGTCCTCAACAGAAGACATCACTTAACTTTTTTTTTTTTTTTTAAGACAGATTCCCACTCTGTCACCCAGGCTGGAGTACAGTGGCCACCACTCCTGGCCTAAACATTTTTTAACCTGGTGCTTCCCAATCTAAACTCACAGCGACCAGTTTTCTTAATGAAAGAGAATCAGACTAGCTTGTAACCATAGCTGGTGACACTCCCCTGCCCCATTCCTTGTATGTCCTCAGTGGACTAGGTCAGGAATAAATAAATTTTCCTGATTCTCAAGGGCTGGTCACTCCTTTGCACTGAGCTCAAAGCTTCTCTGTAGCATGGGTCACAATGAATGGTAGCCCTGATAGTCTAGAGTAGCCTTTCAGCCTTCTCTGAGCCTCTAAAGACTGAGGATCCTTGGCATGAAATGGAGCAACTGATATACCCTTGCTTCCCCTGGGGACTCTCTTGATCTCAAAAAGGCATCAGCCATCATGTCCATCTAGAGAATATACTAGCTGACTCAGCTTGACCAGCCTGTCCCAAAATGAGAATCTGGGTAAAATAAGCATTGAAACACTTCATTCCTTGTAGATTCACAAGACATATTAGCATATTAAAGACTATGAAGTTCTGCAGGAAAAAAAAAACCTACTTAACTTTAATCCAACATTGCCAAGTTTTATTTGACCATGGAAGATTTTTCCAAAACACTTACAAACAGATCAAGGACATTAATCTTTCATGAAACACTAGATCCCCAGGGTCCTCTCCAGCTACATCATTCTGTGATTTTCTTTTTTATTTATGATGCATTAAAAGATTAATCTCTATCAGACTTCCATTTAGAAATTCACCAGAATGTGCAAAGGCAGCAGGTAAAATTGCTGAAGGGTATTATAAAAATACCCTCCAGTGATTTTTGAAACTTAAACTGAAATATTTATATAACTATATATTTCAGTTTGTATGTTATATATATATGTATATACACACATATATATGTGTGTATATATATTGGTGTATGTCTATCTATATCTATGTATATATGGCATTATATCCATTTTACAGATGCAGAAACTGAGCTTTAGAGGGGGTGAGCAATTGGTCCAAAGCCACACAGCACACAGGTAGTCATTGATAAAGGTAAAAACAAGAGTTGAAGCCTGAGGTGTAAGGACACAGAGACAAGTACACAAATGTTTACAAGTTACACATATGACACGTGCCTTTAACATGAATTTCTTGAACATTCATTTAGAGGCCTTACAATGAAGACATCAGAGTGGCAGCAAGTTCTGTTGGAATCAGGGGAGCGTGTTCTTCTATAATCCCCTGGCTAACAGGAAAGCACACTGATTTGGCCCATGGTAGTTATACACTCCCATTGAGTCAGGGGCCACTTCTATGCACACAGGAGGTGCTAAAAATATGCTGTTGACTCATTGCCTCTAAGAGCAGAAGAAATGCCAAAAGTATAGGACAAGAGGCAGAAAAGCACATGGAAAAATGTCGTAGGGCAGTCCTCTAAGGAAGTGTTAGATCCTTTGAAATCTGTCCAAACACTTTCTTGTGCTGGGGAAAGTCAATTACATATTTCAAGCAACCCCACATGTCATACGAGTATCTTGTACGTGTTTGTGTACTCGTGTCTGTGAACTTACATCTCAGACTTCAACTTCTCGCTCCCCACCCTTATCAATGACTGCCTGCATGGCCTTGGGCAAGTTGCTTTCCCTCTTCAAAGCTCAGTTTCTGCATCTATAAAATGGACATAATGCTACCTACCTCATGGGGTTAGTGATCACATTTAAGGAGCTAATATGTGGAAACTGCTTACACAGTACCTATCACATAATAAGGGTTTAATAAGTGTTTGATGTAATTGTTTTGATTATTACTACTATTACTAAAATAATAATTACTACAATAATAATGATTCTTATTCTCTATATTAGTATTATCTTTGAAAATGGGCATGGATTACGTCTATGTAACACTTTTGGCACAATATCTAGCATTATATCACACACAAATTAGAGAATTCATAATATTAAGGATGAAAAAATATTTTTACTGACCCTTAAATTCTTCGTAAGTAACTGCAAAAGAAGCCATTATCCCAACACATGCAATAAAAAAAAAAATTCAGTTCCTCTGGAGTTTGTTTTTGGAGGTAGCCACAGGATACCTAAATTTTTTTTCTTTTCAGAGAGACCGAGGGTCTCACTAAGTTGACCAGGCTGGTCTTGAACTCCTGGTCTCAAGCCATCCTCCCACCTCAGCCTCCCAAAGTGCTGGGATTACATGCATGAGCCACCACATCCAGCCTACCTAAAATACTGGATGCTGTTAATAAATCTCCTGAGGCCAGCATAAGAAGGTGATGGGCAAAACTAATGCAGGTATGTTTTTCGGGCTTTTTCATGTATTGGGCCAAACATTGAAAAGCACTTACTATTAATGGCTAACTTGCAAAATTTGTGATTTATTAAAAGCAGATTTTAATTGTTTTACCTAAAAATAATAGGTCTCTGATCTGCCAAAGATGAAGATTTAATTTCTAGGTGTTCCTCACAATACCTAGAAACATCAGTGTAATCGATTATTAAACACTTTAGAACTATTCTCTTCAAAGTTCTTTAATATATAATACAGCAAAAGAAAAGTTTCTTTTCTAAAGGCTTCTCTATACCTTTTTTAATAGTTGAATTTCATTTCTGAAGGCTCCTAAAAAGAATAGAATTTAGATCTTTATTAAAGAGGAAATATATTTTCCATGTTTAATTTAAATTACATTCCATCAGTCATTTGCAATCTTAGCCTACACGGATTTTTTTTTTTTTGGTAGTTTTTATGTTTGGGCTTTAGGAGGGGATTCCCAATAACCTCTATATAAATATTTCTAATCTCTATATAAATATTTTAACATTTCAATGTAAATTAGTTTTTTAAAGCTATTTTATCCATAAAAATAATGAATTTGCATGGCTGAGGGTGAAATAATGTGTTATCAGGACCCGTCAGTTTTGGGGGTTGTGAGTAGATCCCATCTTCATGTTCCTCCAGCCCAGCCCAAGCCTGGCTCAGGTCCTCCTCCCCCATTTGTCAGGAACCACCATCCCCAGGGATTCTATGTGCCCTGCCTGACCAGTGTTCTCCATCAGAGTTTACCAATCTTTTGTTCATTCCCTCAGAGCACAGCTAAGCAAGAGTACACTAATTTGAAAATTAACTCAAGCAAATAGAGGAACAATATCCCCAACACATTGCATTTTAACATAGGGTTCCCTGGACACACTGTTTCAACCCAAGAGTTGGGCTAATAGTAGGAGTTCCATCTGCTAAAATACGGCTGTCAGCTTCAGAGGGAAATTCATGAACGTCTTCATAGTTTGTTTTTACTTTTCACTTGGCACTGTTTCTAAAATTTCCTCTGAAGCCAAAAAATAAGTTATTTCCCAGCACACTGGGCACTTTTCATTTATCATTGGATTGATTTTTGTAACTTGCAGTAGGAGCTGAAATCTACCAGGGGGTTCTTATCCAACAGACAGCAGCAAAACTCTTTGTGTATCTGCGTTCCTTTCAACAAGCGTGACTTCCTCAATGGCATCATTCGTGAGCGTAACACAGAGCTCAGCAATAACGTTTCTTCACTAACCCTACCAGGTATCCAACATAGGATGTTACTTCCTTTCACTGTTTTCCGACTCCTGGCAGATATTAATCATTGGGATTTGGGAACAAGGAAATAGAATTTCTGAGAATGCTTGTGCATTCCCAAATTCATATGATTTTCCTAACACTTCACTTACAAGTTTTTGAAAAATAATAAGTGACTATAATAACAAGCAAATAGTCGTTTTTTTCTGTAACAGGATTATATGAAAAGTTTTAGTAGTCTTCTGTCTCAAAAAGATATGATAACAAATGATGATTTATTATTATTATGAGCCAACATATTGTAACAAGATTATAAAATCCAATAGCATTAATAGAGAAAACATTAAAAAGAAATGAATATTATCACAAAATAAATGCTAAAGAAAAGTCCTTTAAAGATTGAAAGGTAACACCACAAATACTTAATGCTTTAATCGTTGTTTACATGACATTGTTAAACAAGGCATCAATCATCCCCTCCAATACCATTTAAATAACATAACATTCTGATCTCCTGGCAAGATGAATAGCACTAGAAAGAAGCAACTGTCAAAATGGCCGATTTAAGGGCATATTTTGTTTCTAAAACTTGGCATTGCTTAGAAAACCTCTCATAGGATTTGTAAAACATATACTATGCCTATGAACACATTAATATTTATTTGCAGAAATGGTTCACTGTTAGCAGTGGACAAGGCCATGAACACACACTTGTAACACAGCAACAGATACAAGAAAGTCTGACTGAGGCTCCTTTACTGCTCCTGTCCTGTTCACCTTCTTTCATCTCCACATGTCAGTGCTTCCTCATCTTGCTTGACTTGAAGTCAGTGCATTTCTTCAAGCCAGTAAGTTCTCTATACTGACTATTAAGCTGTAATTTTCACAGGAAAATTAGAATGTTCCTTCCCATTTTCCTAATTTCTCAACTGATTTTTCTCAGAATTCAGAATCCATAAATATTGAAATGCCAGGAGAGAATTTCCAAATGGAAATGCTGTTCCCTTCGTCCATTTTCAGAAGAAACCGTAGGATAGTGTTATCCTTCTCTTCTCCAATTTTTTTTTCCTGCAAACTTATGGTTATCACCTCTTTAAGTGAGTAGCTCACAATTTTGCCTCCCCTGCAAATGGTCCCAAAACGGTGAAGTGGGTCCTCTTTAGCTGTGTCTTTAGTACATAATCCTGCATTTCTGACCATATGCAGGGAGTGTGACCCAGGGAAGGATCCCTGACTCAATGGGATTTCTCTTGCTGTCTCTAGAATTTGAACACCGGAACCCAGACGTACAGAGGCTGGGAGCCATCGTGGTGTGCTATATTGATGACGGCAGCAGTGGGTGGTGTGGGGGCAGTTAATTGACAGCTATCTGTTGCTGACATCCCAGGAACTGCCTGAACCTCCTCTTTCCCAGTCATAAGATATCTAAGATTCTGCAGTATTCTTCATTAAATCCTAGCATGGTTTAAGCTAGCCAGAATTAGGTTCTGTTGCTTTCAATCAACAGAACCTTAGCTAATACGTTGTTATTTCCTGGTCTTTGTTCCTTTAATTTTCCAGGAAAAGAAGGGAAAATGGCTTACTGGTTTTAAAAAGAGACAAGGGACAACATACCATTTATGCAAAATTTAGAAGCACTCAAAGGAAACTCTGGAAAGTTCCTGAGACATATATAGGTAGGATCAGCATAAAACTTGAACAGTGTATCTAGATCATGGTTGCCATGGTTGCCTTGACACAATGAACATCTGTATCAAGATCATATTTTCTTGGTGGGACAGAGAGAAGCACAAGGCGGGACTCACATTTACAGTAATCCTTGTTTTCCAGGGACCATACAACCCAGTTTGTCCAGAGCTGTTCATCTTAAGTTTGTTATCCCACCATAATTATAAATAGAACCTCCTTTTTCTCTCAAGAATATCCCACTTTGGATGATAATTTCTGTGACTACCCATTAAGAATATTTAATAACTATAGAAAACTGCTTCTCTATATTTTTTGTATGTTTGAAACATTTTATAACAAAAATATCTTTAAAGTTATCACCTACACAGAATATAGCTGCCAAATGCTCCTACTCTGCTATTCTAACCGTGAATCCCTCTGGGGCCCCTTCCTCCTACCGCGCTTGTGAGGATGAAATGAAATAAGCTCCATGAAGTGCCCAACAGTGACCAACACTGAATAAAATACAGCCACCATAGGTGGCCTTCCCTTATGTTCACCAAACTCCTGATAAGTTATTCGGTGATGTTTTAATCTTAATATTTTATGTAGATTATACATACATCTGATTCAAAATGCAAAATGTACAAAAGCATATACAGTTAAAAGTTTCCCAACCCACTACCATTTATCTCCCTGGAGGCAACTGTTTCCAGATTTTTGAATATCCTTAAAGAATATCATATGTATGGAAAAGAAAGATTATATATTATGGGGTTATATTCCAATAAACTTATGAAAATATTGTAAGCTGAAAATGCATTTAATACACTTAACCTACTAAACATCATAGCTTAGCTCGGCCTACCTTAAACACTCACATTAACCTACAGTTAGGCAAAATCATCTAACAGAAAGCCCATTTTATAATAAAGTGGGCTTTGAATATCTCATGTAATATAATGAATACTGTACTGAAAGTGGAAAACAGAATGGTTGTATGAGTACTCAAAGTACAGCTTCTGCTGAATGTGTATTGCTTTCAAACTATCTTAAAGTTGAAAAATCATAAGTCAAAATATTCTAAGTCAGGGATTGTTTGTACTTCTACTTTACATGATGAAATTGAGCCTTGAAAAGATTAAGTGACTCGCCCAAGGTCACACTGGCAGTTAAATAGTGAAACTTGGATCCAAATTGTTCAGTCACTACATGTATTGTCTTGAAATTTGAAAAAGAGGAAGAGGAATTAAACTACTAAATTGAAGGACTATTTTAGGCATAGAAGAAGCAGATGCCTTCATGTCCAAGTGATTGTGAAAAGCCCACTTGCCCCAAAATATGTCTCCTGGTCATATGAAATTCCACCATTTCAGATTTTTACCTGGGGATTTAGAGTAATCTGCTCTTTTCCTAGAGCTCCCCTAAAATAGAAATAGAAAATTTTGGAAGGCTAAATATATGCTAACATTGGAAAACTCATTTTCTCCCCTTCATAAGGCAAGGTACTGAAGGAGGGGGCCCTACGGGCTGTGCAGGGACATCCTGGAGGCATGGGGAGAAGAAACTGAAAGGCAAGTTTGTATGGAACAAAGAATACCGATCTCAGGATTCTCCCTTGAACCTGCCCTAACTTTGTTCAAATAGACTTAGCCACTGACCTGCTGTCAAAAGACCACAGCCAATCTGACTTGTTTTCAATATAATCATGAATATTGATTTGGTCCCTTCATCCAACATTCTCAGCTGGATCTTTTTGAACGAGGATATACATTACTAGGTGAGTACAGGCAGTTAATTCTTCCACACGGGACTTCGCAGGTTCTGAGTTAACCAGAATCACCCACCTTAACATCTGCCAGTTTATACCCCAAGTCCTGACCAGTGCCCCCTACCTGCTATGCCTCATGTTTTCAATAGAGCATAAAATCAGAAATGAAAGATGAAACATCATAGCCAATATCACAGAAATACAAAGGATCCTAAGAAACTGCTAGGTATAATTACACACTAACTAATTGGATCATCTAGAAGAAATGGATAAATTCCCAGACACATAAAACCTACCAAGATTGACTCATGAAGAAATTTAAAAATCTGAACAGACTAATAGCAAGCAAGGAGGTTGAATCAGTAAGAAAATGTCTCCTATCAATGAAAAACCCAAAACCAGATGGCTTCCCAGATTAATTCTACCAAATATTTTAAGAAGAACGAATACCAGTCCTTCTCAAACTCTTCCAAAAAGCTGAAGTGGAGGGAATACTTCCAAACTCATCTTACAGGGCCAGCATTACCCTGATTCCAAAGCCAGACAAGAACACTACAAGAAAGAAAAATGACAGGCCAATATCCTTGATCTACATAGATGCAAAAATCCTCAACAAAATCCTAGCAAACCAAATTCAATAGCACATTGAAAGAATCATTCACCATGATCATGTCATGGTTCAACATCAGCAAATCAATACATATAATATACCATATTAGAAAAATAAAGGATAGAAACTATATGGCCATCACAATAGATATAGAAAAAGCTTTTGACAAAATTCGAAACCCTTTCATGGTGAAAAAAAAAACACCCAACAGATCACGTATTGAGGGACTGTATCCCAACAAAATAAAGGCCATATATGACAAACCCATAGCTAACACCATAATCAATGGTGAAAAGTTGAAACTTTTCCTCTACCATCCGGAACAAGACAAGGATGCCCACAGACACCACTTCTCAGGGTAATTAGGCAAAAGAAAGAAATAAAAGGCATCCTAATAGGAAAGGAAGAAGTGAAACTGTCTCTACTGACGGCATGATCTTGTTATATATAGAAAACCCTACAAACTTCACTAAAAAAAGGTTAGAACTCAACACAAAGAAGGGAACAATAGACACTGGGGGATGGTGGGAGCAAGGGTTGAAAAACTACCTATCGATTACTATGCTCACTGTCTGGGTGGTGGGATCATTAGAAGCCCAAACCTCAGCACCATGCAATATACCTGTTTAAGAAACCTGTACATCTACCCTCCTGACTCTAAAATGAAACCTACAATATTTATAAAACAAAAACAAATACATAAAATTTGAAAACTGTTAGAACTGAACTGATAGGTGAAATCAGTAAAGTTGTAGGATACAAAATCAACATATAGAGCCTTGAACACAGCAACATCCAGCTGTCTGACACGAAAGTCTCAGGGGCAAGAAAACCTCTATATGAACTCAGAAACAATGAGCTAAGTTGTGTTTATGTCTGAAAGGATGTTAAGAACTTCATTCATGTTACATCAGAGCCAACAGAAAGAACCAACAGGAAACCTGTACCCAACAAACAGAAATGACAAGATGAAGGGAAAGCAGAGGTAAGGGCTTACCTTAGAAAGGGCAAGTGATTAGCTCAATATGCAATACAATGTTTGCTCCTGAGCCAAAAATTTGTACAATAATTTGGATATTACTTGCACAACCAGAAAAATCAGCCACTCATTAGGAAAATGTGTTTCTGTCGAAGTCTTAGGACTCAGCTATCTATAATAACATGAAAAGACAATATTTTCATCCAAAATGAGTATTTTTGTTTGTCTTGGCTTGTTATTCTAACGTCAACAGCCTCTAAATAAACTGTTGAAGTACATGATATAACCACCTCTTTCTCCATCTTTCCCATTGCTCCCATAGGGTTTCAGTTGTGCAATTTCACCATTAGCAAAGCTTTTTGCTGAAATCTGGCTTTTCAAAGGGAGAGTATCCAGAAACAGAAGATACTGATCTGGGAGGCTCTTCCTAATAGAACTGCTGCTTCAGTTTAACTTGAAAAAGCCCACACCCAGTTCCTAATGACAAACATCTGAACACCGGGTCTTCCCCTGAGCAAGACCATGCTATGCCTCCTGCTCGCTCTGTTCTATAAGCAACCCACAGATTGCTCCCTGTGAAGAGGAGCCTGCCAGGGGAGCAGCATTCCACCAGACCCTGATTTAGCAAGATATTTCCGTATCATTCCCCCAACCAGCTGGAAGTCCTCCACTGCTCTTGTGTAAAAATCTAACTCATCTCGCTGAATTTCCTGATTTAAAAGTCTAATTCATTTCACCAAAAGTGTGACAGAAGGAAACCAAGTACACCATCTCTCTCTTACCAAACCAAAGCTATTGCATGTGCATTCTGGGGGAAAAACATCGTCCAAATATGTTATGGAGGGGGTGCCAGCCCAGTGTCATCCTCTTACTATTGCCATAGGATCTTGGCTGATGGCATCAGAGGAAAAACAAGTTTATCGATTACTTTCAACCATTAAGTTCACTCCTCCATGAAAAATAAGTCACAAGTCCAATGTCTCTTATGAAAATAAGCACTGCAAAATATAAAGGAGTCACAGTTTTAAAATGGGACACACGTTCTCTAAGCGGTGAACCACGTTAGAGGTGCACTGTTTACATTTTATAAAGTCCCCTGGAGCCAGGGTTAGGAAGCGCATCTGTTCTTTGGTGTTCTGGGATGAAGGAGAAAGGAAAATGTGCTGCCAGAAGTGAGTGGGAAGGAGCCCATGAGATAAAGGAAGTAAATCCATTTGCTGATTGCAATAATAATGGTAATACACGAAGCTATACATACATACATACATACATGCAAACTTTCACATTTAAAAAAAAAAGAACTTAAGGCTTCCACTCATGTAATCAGCCCTTATGAACTCTCCTGATTAGCTGCAAGGAAAATCTTCCTTTCTCCTCTTTCTTGCACCATCCTGGGCTCCCTTTTGACTTTTTTTTTTTTTTAACTTATAAACGATCAGCTCATATTCTGAAGTTTGTAGTCCCCTCCCGCCCCCTCTTTCTCTATACGGCTCATTTACATTGGCAGCTGTCGTGCTGCTGGGCATCCTCAAACCCGCAAGTATCCCTTTAATGTTTGAGCAGACAAACATGATCATGCACTAGGCATCACTGTGCCACTCAAAATGCTTTTTTGTTTTTTTTATTGCATCTGAGAGAAATCTCAAGGTTGCAAACCTGGAGTCAGAATTGTCTCCATGTGTCTCAGTGGGAAGAGTATCGTGTGAAGAAACAAGTTGATTCTACTAATCAAAAGGAATTTTTTTTGATATCAGGTCATCCTCCGAATGAATTTATATTACCGAGTGGAGGGTCACATGAAGAAAATGGTCAAACAGCACCACCTAGAGCAAGAGCTGAGAAGTGCAGCGGAGCCGGGCTGTGTCAGGAAAGAAAAGCAAGCTGGGGCCTGGCTCAGCGCTCTCCCCTCTGCTCCTGTCTGCACGGAAAGATTAGGATGACAGTGGCAGGAAGCCTGTGCACCTAGTATGCATCACTTGAAGGGAACACACAGATTCCAGTAAACAGTTGGAAGGAAATGTTAATAACAGGCTCTGCTAAACAATATGAAATGACTCCTAGATGAGACAAGCGACTATCATCAAAGTTTCCTGATACCTGAAAAGACAGCCCAGGGGATCCTGCACTACATGTGGTGTATGTAAATTAAGCGGGTTTTTTTCCCCTTTGTAATCAAGGCTCATACACAAACAAAATCACACTTTAGAAACGGCCTATTTCAACTTGTAACTAGCTTGCTTTCAGGGGCTCCAGGTCAAAAAGAAATAGAGCACAAAGACGCTTTCTCCTTAGGGATCATACACAAATTCACTCTGTCCGTTTCTTTCCCACATGGAGCAACAAAGCCGTCAGACCTCTCCATCCACCCATCGGGTCCTTCCTGATTAAAGTGAGATAAATCACAGCCCTCTCTCTCCAGATGGCAGGCGACAAGAGGGGGATGCTTGCCTCAAGAAGTCCTCCCCATCCCTCTGCATTCATGCAAGCCCGAGCGGAGAGATGCAAGAAATTACGGATGCATTTTAATTCCCCAGACCCTGCAATTAAAAATGGATATTTTTTGGCCACGCATGTTGGCTCACGCCTGTAATCCCAGCACTTTCAGAGGCCGAGGTCGGCGGATCACCTGGGGTCAGGAGTTCAAGACCAGCCTGGCCAACATGGTGAAACCCTGTCTCTACTAAAAATACAAAAATTAGCTAGGAATGGTGGTGGGCGCCTGTAGTCGCAGCTACTCGGGAGGATGAGGCAGGAGAATCACTTGAACCCGGGAGGCAAAGTTTGCAGTGAGCCAAGATCGCACCACTGCACTTCACTCTGGGTCACAAAGGAAGACTTCATCTCAAAAAATGTTTTTAAAAAATGGAAGTGTTGTTCTTTCATTTGTAAATGTGTTTTGGTAAAAGAGGGGCAGTTTAAGCAACCCTTTCTATTGTCTACATTGTTAAAATTCATCCGACATGGACTCTTGACTCCGTTTTGCCTGGGCAGACCCAATTCAAGCATTTACAACAGCTATAACCTCCTCAAATCAAAAAGAGGAATCAGCATTATTGCTAAGTTCAAATAAGGTCTTGTTTTATTTCATTTTTATTTTTGAATGCAGCCATTCCTCCAGGTGCTGTCATCAGGTAAGATTGTCAGTCCTGATTAGGTAAAGGTATTATTACAAAATGCAATTCTTAAAAATTCAGTGTCTAACTACACTTTTAATAAGCCTTTCCCCCTCCCCTATGTATTCTCCCTTAGACACCCCTTCTCAAATTTAAAATCACAGAAACTAAAATATGATGCCTAAAGAGAGCCTAGCGACTGCCCAGTCCTCTAATTTGATGAGTGGGAGTACTGAAGCCCAGAGGAGGTCAAGTAATTTGTTCCCAATGTCTTAGAGAAGAAGAAAATGACCAGCTGGGAAATCCCACTCATGTCAAGGCAGAGGCACAGGGCCACAGACTGTGGTTGAATTGTGCCACACTCCTACATCCTTCTTTAGGAATCACAGAACATTCCTGTGTTGAGTCGGAGTCACTGACTTCCTTTTCAGGCTGATTGAGTTCTGTCCTTACGGGCTGCGACAAGAAGTTTTGGTATTATGCTACATCAAGACCATTTATCTAGTTCAAGAAATGAGCACAGTCCTTAGAGCCCAGCAACTTTTCCCATGTCCAGTAAATGTAGCTTCTCCATTAGAAGCTGTCAGAATGGAGCATTCTGGCTCATCTTGATTTTGATTTGTGCAAGAATGAATGGTTGTGCTAAGACAGCTTTCCTAGCTGATAGTGAGCAAAACTATTTTCTCATAATCTATAAAAAAATATTAAATTAGAAGCATAGAGTTTATTTCATGACTTTTATCTTCCTGCAATATTCTTGTGGGCATAAATGATTTGTTTTTATCCTGCCTGCCCCCCAATCCCTTTTCCAAGAGACTAAAAGAGTATCTAGTGCAAAGTAGAGACTCAAATATTTTTTAATAAACAGTGATCCCAGCCACCCAGTGCATGTTGCCAAATGCCAACCCCATGAATGATCAAACACATCATCTCATTCAGCCAATCAAAATCAAGTGCTACCTATTTTTTTAAGTTTTCATAGCCCTTGGGCATCTGCTTTCTCAGCATTTCCCAAACTTGAGTCATTCTCATCCTGCCTTCCTAATTTTGCTCTGTCAATTACCTCTACTATTATTTATTTCATATATTTTTAAATAGCCCCACTTTTGAAACTTAAATACATGCCTTTTAAAAGGAAGCTTTCTTACTACTGTACATCAAAAGCCATTATTACTTGTTCTAAGTACTCATAACAACATGTTCACAACTATTAAAATTTACTAATGTGCATCTACATACTCTCTAAATTCATGGAGCATCTGCACACACTTTAAGAAACAATTCTGCATTACTCACTCAATTTTCTTGACATCCTTCTGAGGCAGGACAAACCTTGGGCCCAAAGAATTGAGGTAGGAGTCCAAGCAAGTTGCCAGCCACATAAAGGCCAACCTTGGCTCGGAAGTCAGGACTACCAGCCCCTAGGTTATGGTTCATGCTCTTTCCTCTGCTCTCCAGAACCTCCTATCTCCAAGTGTAGTTAGCAGCCCAGATGCAGCAGCATCCTCTAGAGACTTGTTAAAAATGCAGAAGCTCAGGCTCCACCCCAGGCCTATGCAGACTGAATCTGCATTTTAACAAGGTCCAGGTAATTCACGTGCACATTAAGTTTGAAAACGCCTGGTCTAGATCAGCGGTTCTCTAAGTTAGCAGCACATTAGAACCATCTGTAGAGACTTTAAAAATACCAGTGCCTGGGCTTCACCTCCCAGAGACTCTGACTTAAGTGTCTGGGGATTGCCCTGAGTCTAGGTATTTTTAAAAACTCCTCAGCTTATACAAAGCTGGCAGGGCCGGGCACAGTGGCTCATGCCTATAATCCCAGCACTTCGTGAGGCCAAATTGGGCAGATTGCTTGAGTCCAGGAATTTGAGACTAGCCTGGGCTAAAACCCCATCCCTACAAAACAAAAATACAAAAAGTAGTTGGGCATGGTGGTGGCACATACCTGTAGTCCCGGCTACTCAGGAGGCCGAGTCCTCACTTGAACCAAGGAGGTCACGGTCTGTTCAACAGAGCAAGACCCTGTATCAAAACAAACAAACAAGCAAACAAAAAATGCTAGCAGCTTACCAGCTAGGGAGGCCTGTAGAGCCAAGTTTTCCAAATGGGGCTACATTAGTTGTTCCAGAACTTTAGCTGCATCAAAACCACCTGGATGGCTTGTTCAGCTACAGAGGGTCTGGCCATGCCCCTAGAGTTTCCAGCTGAGGGTCTGGAATGAGGCCCGATGATTTGCATTTCTAACAATCTCCAGGTGATGCTGATGCTGTGGGTGCAGGGACCACATTTTGAGAATCTATGCTAAATGAATCGGAGAAGACCAAAGCTCAAACTTATTCCAAGAACTTTTCAAGGCCCACCTGCAAGTTGTAGTGGAAGTAAGCATCTAACGGTGCAAAAACGTTTCACTGTAGACTAAGGCCTTTTACCTGAGCTCTCAAATGTTCACATTTCTCTTATCAACCTAAAGAACAAACAGAAAGAGGCTCTCCACAAGAAAAAGATATTCGTTTGGAAACAGAGCCTTGCAATAGAAATAGGCAAGCCAGAGTAAACTATATGCATATTCACGGCGGTAAAGGAAGACAAAAGAAAAAATGAGGAAGATTATATGATCATTTGGAAATGATTATCCTTGGCTACAAAGATCAATAACAAAGGTGATGCCAGGCCCAGGTTGGACAGGCAGTTGTTGGGCAAATATCCTTCAGAAGCATTGTTGTGTGCAAAGTTGCAATGGGCTTTGTGCAAGATTGTGTTTTTTGCAGTCTTCTGTGATAAGTTTTTGTTATCAGGCATACAAGCCCAAGAATCCTTTTTTGCATGGCCTTCCCTGGCTCTATTTGTCAGGGTTTTGGTTAGGGGAGGGGTATTTTTAACACTCTCAATGTATAAAATGCCATAAGGTAGGTACCCCAATTGCTTGTTTCGTCTTCATAAAATAACTTTTCCACCCGAACAAATTCTACACATAAATTGTAAAAATACCCTGGCATGCAGTCCCTGGAAAAGTCTGGAGTCATTCTCGGGGTTCCCACCCAGGTGGGCAAGCGTAGCCACCACAGATAAACACAAAGAAGGGGTCCCCGCTGGGGTTCGGCGGCAGGCAGTGGCCCTGGTTCTGATATTTGGCTGAAAACACAGCTCCTCTTTGTCACCCTCAGGACATTTCAGCTATTTCCTAGATAATAATCTCACTTCACCCTGCACAAAACAGGCACATGATCATGTCACTCTGACCTGGTTTGAGTCCAAGGAGACTTTTGTTTTTAAAATAATTTAGGTTAGTAGTTAAAATATGAACTTTGGGCCAGGAGTGGTGGCCCATGCCTATACTCCCAGCACTTCGTGAGGCCAAAGTAGGCAGATTGCTTGAGTCCAGGAGTTTGAGACTAGCCTGGGCTAAAACCCCATCCCTACAAAAAAAAAACTACAAAAAGTAGTTGGGCATGGTGGTGGCACATACCTGTAGTCCCGGCTACTCAGGAGGCTGAGTCCTCGCTTGAACCCAGGAGGTCACGTTCTGGTCAACAGAGCAAGACCCTGTATCAAAACAAAGAAACAAACAAACAAAAAATGCTAGCAGCTTACCAGCTAGGGAGGCCTGTAGAGCCAAGTTTTCCAAGTGGTGCTACATTAGTTGTTCCAGAACTTTAGCTGCATCAAAACCACCTGGATGGCTTGTTCAGCTACAGAGGGTCTGGCCATGCCCCTAGAGTTACCAGTTGAGGGTCTGGAATGAAGCCCGATGATTTGCATTTCTAACAATCTCCAGGTGATGCTGATGCTGTGGGTCCAGGGACCACATTTTGAGAATCTATGCTAAATGAATCGGAGAAGACCAAAGCTCAAACTTATTCCAAGAACTTTTCAAGGCCCACCTGCAAGTTGTAGTGGAAGTAAGCATCTAAGGGTCCAAAAAAGTTTCACTGTAGACTAAGGCCTTTTACCTGAGCTCTCAAATGTTCACATTTCTCTTATCAACCTAAAGAACAAACAGAGAGAGGCTCTCCACAAGAAAAAGATATTCGTTTGGAAACAGAGCCTTGCAATAGAAACAGGCAAGCCAGAGTAAACTATATGCAAATGCACGGAGGTAAAGGAAGACAAAAGAAAAAATGAGGAAGATTCTATGATCATTTGGAAATGATTATCCTTGGCTACAAAGATGAATAACAAAGGTGATGCCAGGCACAGGTTGGACAGGCAGTTGTTGGGCAAATATCCTTCAGAAGCATGGTTGTGTGCAAAGTTGCAATGGGCTTTGTGCAAGATTGTGCTTTTTGCAGTCTTCTGTGATAAGTTTTTGTTATCAGGCATACAAGCCAAAGAATCCTTTTTTGCATGGCCTTCCTTGGCTCTATATGTCAGGGTTTTGGTTAGGGGAGGGGTATTTTTAACACTCTCAATGTAAAAAATGCCATAAGGTAGGTACCCCAATGACTTGTTTCGTCTTCATAAAATAACTTTTCATAAAATCTGTGTAAACGTGGAAATAACTACACCGCTTTCTGTATAAACGTGGAAATATCTACACTGCTATCTCTGTAAATTTGTAAACATTTACAATGCTATCTGTATAAACATGGAACTATTTACAC
The DNA here is from genome assembly GCF_029289425.2 of Pan paniscus. Lineage (NCBI taxonomy): Eukaryota > Metazoa > Chordata > Mammalia > Primates > Hominidae > Pan > Pan paniscus. Next base: position 10,424,183 of record NC_073261.2, read on the forward strand.
CACCGTCTCTATAAACATGGAAATATCTACACCGCTATCTGTATAAACATGGAAATATGTAAACAGCTATCTCTATAAACAAGAAATATCTACACTGCTGTCTCTATAAACATGGAAATATCTACACCTCGATCTGTATAAACATGGAAATATCTACACCAATGTCTCTATAAACATGGAAATATCCACAAGGCTAGCTTTATAAACATGCAAATATGTACATCACTGTTTCTATAAACGTGGAAATATCTACACAGCTATCTCTATAAACATAGAAATATCCACACCGCCATCTGTATAAACATGGAAATATGTGCACAGTCATCTGTATAATCATGGAAATGTCTACACAACCATCTCTTTAAACATGGGAATATCTACACTGCCAACTGTATACACATGGAAATATCTACCCAGCCATCTTTATAAATATGGAAATACATATACTGCTATCTCTATAATCATGGAAATACCTACAGCGTTATCTCAATAAACATGGAAATATCTACACCGCAATCTCTATAAACATGGAAATATCTACACAGCCATTTCTATAAACATGAAAATATCTACACCGCCATCTCTATAAACAGAGAAATATCTACACCGCTATCTGTATAGACATGGAAATACCTACACCGCTATCTGTATATACATGTTAATATCCACACGGCCATCTGTATAAAAATAGAAATATCCACACGGCGAGCTCTATAAACATGGAAATATCTACACCGCTATCTGTATAAACATGGAAATATCTACACCGCGATCGGTATAAAAATGGAAATATCTACACCGCCATCTCTAAAAACATCAAAATATCTACACAGCCATCTCCATAAAATGGGACTATCTACACCACCGTCTGTATAAACATGGTAATGTCTACACTGCCTCCTGTATAAAGATGTAAATATCTACACCACGAGCTGTATAAACATGGAAATAACTATACCGCTAACTGTATAAACATGGAAATACCTACACAGCTATCTGTAATATCTTGGAAATATCTACATTGCTATCTGCATGAACATGGAAATATCTACACCGCCATCTGTATAAACATGGAAATACCTACACCGCTATCTGTATAAATATGGAAATATCTACACCGCTATCTCTATAAACATAAAAATAACTACACCGCAATCTCTATAAACATGGAAATGTCTACACCGTAATCTCTATAAACATCAAAATATCTACACCGCTGTCTTCAGAAACATGGTACTACCTACACCGCCATTTGTATAAACATGGAAATATCTACAGCACTATCTGTATAAACATGGAAATATCTTCACTGCAGTCTGTATAAAGATGGAAATTTCTACACTACGAGCTGTATAAACGTGGAAATATCTACACTGCTATCTGTATAAACATGGAAATAACATCACTGTTATGTGTATAAACATGGTAATATCTACACCGCTATCTGTATAAACATGGAAATATATACACCACTATCTCTATAAACATGGAAATACCTACACCGCCATCTCTATAAACATGGAAATATCTACACCGCTATCTGTGTAAACATGGAATTATCTCCACCGCTTTCGGTATAAACATGGACATATCTACACCGCCATCTGTATAAACATGGAAATACCTACACCGCTATCTGCATAAATATGGAAATATCTACACCGCAATCTCTATAAACATAAAAATAACTACACCGCTATCTCTATAAACAAGGAAATATCTACACCGCAATCTCTATAAACATGGAAATATCTACACCGTCATCTCTATAAACATGAAAATATCTACACCGCTGACTTCAGAAACATGGTACTACCTACACCGCCATTTGTATAAACATGGAAATATCTACAGCACTATCTGTATAAACATGGAAATATCTTCACTGCAGTCTGTATAAAGATGGAAATTTCTACACCACGAGCTGTATAAACGTGGAAATATTTACACTGCTATCTGTATAAACATGGAAATAACAACACTGTTATCTGTATAAACATGGTAATATCTACACCGCTATCTGTATAAACATGGAAATATATACACCACTATCTCTATAAGCATGGAAATACCTACACCGCCATCACTATAAACATGGAAATATCTACACCGCTATCTGTATAAACATGGAAATATCTCCACCGCTTTCGGTATAAACATGGAAAGATGTACGCCGCTGTCTGTATAAATATGGAAATATCTACACCTCTATCTCTGTAAACATGCAAATGTCTACACCGCTATCTGTATAAACATGGAATTATCTACACCGCTATCTCTATAAACATGGAAATAACTACACCGTCATCTGTATAAACATGGAAATATATACAGCACCATCTGTATAAACATGGAAGTATCTACACTGAAAGCTGTATGAACATGGAAATATCTGGACAGTCATCTCTATAAACATGGAAATATCTACACCGCAATCTGTAAAACATGGAAATACCCACACCGCTATCTGTATAAACATGGAAATATATACACTGCTATCCCTATAAACATGGAAATATCAATACCGCTATCCATATAAACATGGAAATATCTACGCCGCTATCTGTATAAACATGTAATTGTCTACACCGCTATCACTATAAACATGGAAATACCTACACCGCTATCTCTATGAACATGGAAATATCTACACTGCTATCTCTATAAACATGGACATATCTACACAGCAAATCTAAAAACTTAGAAATATCTACACCGCCTTCTGCATAAACATGGAAATACCTACACCGTCATCTCTATAAACATGGAAATATCTACACCGCTACCTTTATTAACATGGAAATATCTGCAACGCTATCTGTGTAAACATGGAAATATCTACTAAACTATCTGTTTAAACATGGAAATATGTACACCGCTATCTGTATAAAGATGGAAATATCTACACCGCTATCTGAAAAATGTGGAAATATCTACACCGCTATCTGTATAAACGTGGAAATATCTACACCGGTATCTGTATAAACATGGAAATAACTTCACTGCCATCTGTATAAACATGGAAATACCTACACCGTTGTCTGTATATATATGGAAATATCTACAACGCTATCTCTATAAACCTGGAAATATCTACACCGCTATCTTTATAAACATGGAAATAACTACACCGTTATCTCTATAAACATGGAAATATCTACACCACCATCCGTATGAACATGGAAATATCTACATAGTCATCTGCATAAACATAGAAATATCTACACCAGCATGTGTATAAAAATGGAAATATCTACACAGCCATCTCTATACACATGGAAATATCTACACCGCTATCTGTATAAACATGGAAATATATCCATCACTATCTATGTAAACCTGGAAATATGTACACCGCTATCTGTATAAAGATGGAAATATCTACACCGCTATGTGTATAAACGTGGAAATATCTACACCGTTGTCTGTGTAAACGTGGAAATATCTACAACGCTATCTGTATTAACGTGGAAGTATCTACACCGCCATCTGTATAAACACGGAAATATCTACACTTCCATCTCTATAAACATGGAAATATCTACACACCATCTCTATAAACATGGAAATATCCACACCGCTATCTTTATAAGCATGCAAATAGCCACACGGCTATCAGTATAAACCTGGAAATATCTTCACAGTCATCTGTATAAACATGGAAATATCTGCAAATCCATCTGTATAAACATGGAAATATCTACACTGCCATGTGTATACACACGGAAATATCTACAGAGCCATCTGTATTAACATGGAAATATCTACACAGCCATCTCTATAAACATGGAAATATCTACACCACTATGTGTATAAACATGGAAATATCTCCACAGATATCTCTATAAACAGAGAAATATTTACACCACTATCTGTCTAGACATGGAATTACCTACACCGCTATCTGTATAAATATGGAAATATCCACACCGCCGTCTGTATAAAAATAGAAATACCCACACGGTGAGCTCTATAAACATGGAAATAACTACACCGCTTTCTGTATAAACATGGAAATATGTACACCGCGATCTGTATAAAAATGGAATTATCAACACCGCCATCTCTATAAACATCAAAATATCTACACGGCCATCTCCATAAACATGGGACAATCTACGCCACCGTCTGTATAAACATGGTAATGTCTACACTGCCATCTGTATAAAGATGTAAATATCTACACCGCGAGCTGTATAAACATGGAAATAACTATACCGCTAACTGTATAAACATGGAAATACCTACACAGCTATCTGTATAAACTTGGAAATATCTACATTGCTATCTGTATAAACATGGAAATATCTACATCGCCATCTGTATAAACATGGAAATACCTACACCGCTATCTGTATAAATATGGAAATATCTACACCGCTATCTGTATAAACATAAAAATAACTACACCGCTATCTCTATAACCATGGAAATATCTACACCGCAATCTTTATAAACATGGAAATATCTACACCGTCATCTCTATAAACATGAAAATATCTACACCGCTGTCTTCAGAATCATGGTACTACCTACACCGCCATTTGTATAAACATGGAAATATCTACAGCACTATCTGTATAAACATGGAAATATCTTCACTGCAGTCTGTATAAAGATGGAAACTTCTACACCACGAGCTGTATAAACGTGGAAATGTCTACACTGCTATCTGTACAAACATGGAAATAACAACACTGTTATCTGTATAAACATGGTAATATCTACATCGCAATCTGTATAAACATGGAAATATATACACCACTATCTCTGTAAACATGGAAATACCTACACCGCCATCTCTATAAACATGGAAATATCTACACCGATATCTATATAAACATGGAAATATCTCCACCGCTTTCGGTATAAACATGGAAAGATGTACACCGCTATCTGTATAAATATGGAAATATTTACACCGCTATCTCTGTAAACATGCAAATGTCTACACCGCTATCTGTATAAACATGGAAATAACTACACCGCTATCTGTATAAACATGAAAATAACTACACCGTCATCTGTATAAAAATGGAAATATACACAGCACCATCTGTATAAACATGGAAGTATCTACACTGAAAGCTGAATCAACATGGAAATATCTGGACAGTCATCTCTATAAACATGGAAATATCTACACCGCTATCTGTATAAACATGGAATTGTCTACACCGCTATCACTATAAACATGGAAATACCTACACCGCTATCTCTATGAACATGGAAATATCTACACTGCTATCTCTATAAACATGGACATATCTACACAGCCAATCTATAAACTTGGAAATACCTACACTGTCATCTGTATAAACATAGAAATATCTAAACAACCATCTCTATAAACATGGAAATATCTACACGGACATCTGTATACACATGGAAATATCTACAAAGCCATCTGTATAAACATGGAAATATCTACACCGCAATCTGTAAAACGTGGAAATATCTACACCGCTATCTGTATAAACGTGGAAATATCTACACCGCTATCTGTATAAACGTGGAAATAAGTTCACTGCAATCTGTATAAACATGGAAATACCTACAACGTTATCTGTCTAAATATGGAAATATCTACAACACTATCTATGTAAACCTGTAAATATCTACACCGATATCTGTATAAAGATGGAAATACCTACACCGCTATCTGTATAAACGTGGAAATATCTACACCGCTCTCTGTGTAAACGTGGAAATATCTACAACGCTCTCTGTATTAACGTGGAAATATCTACACTGCCATCTGTATAAACACGGAAATATCTACACTGCCATCTTTATAAACATGGAAATAACTACACACCATCTCTATAAACATGGAAATATCTACACCGCTCTCTGTATAAACATGCAAATAGACACACGGCTATCAGTATAAACCTGGAAATATCTACACAGTCATCTGTATAAACATGGAAATATCTGCAAATCCATCTGTATAAACATGGAAATACCTACACTGCCATGTATATACTTATGGAAATATGTACACATCCATCTTTATAAACATGGAAATATCTACATTGCTATCTCTATAAACATGGAAATTCCTACACCGCTATCTGTATAAACATGGAAATATCTAAACTGCCATCTGTTGAAAGTTGGAAATATCTACACCGCGATATGTATAAACATGGAAATTTCTTCAACGCTACCACTATAAACATGGAAATATCTACACCGCTATCTGTATTAAATTGGAAATATCTACACCACGATTTGTATAAGCATGGAAATATCTACACCGCTATCTGAATAAACATGGAAATATCTACACCGCTATATGTATCAACATGGAAATATCTACACAGCTATCTGCATAAACATGGAAATAACTACACCGCCATCTCTATAAACATGGAAATATCTACACCACCATCTGTATAAACATGGAAATACCTACACCGCTATCTGTATAAATATGGAAATATCTACACCGCTATCTCTATAAACATGGAAATATATACACGGCCATCTGTATACACATGGAAATATCTACACAGCCATCTGTATAAACATGGAAGTATCTACACCGCTATCTATGTAAAGATGTAAATAACAACACCGCAATCTGTGCAAAGATGGAAATATCTACATCGCTATCTCTATAAACGTGGAAATATCTACACCGCTATCTTTATAAACATGGAAATATCTATACCGCTATCTCTATAAACATGGAAATATCTACACTACCATCTGTATAATCATGGAAATATCTACACAGTCATCTGTATAAATATGGAAATATGTACACCACCATCTCTATAAACATGGAAATATCTACAATGCCATCTGTATACACATGGAAATATCTACACAGCCATCAGTATAAATGTGGAAACATCTGCACCGCTATCTCTATACACATGGAAATACCTACACCTCTACCTGTATAAACATAGAAATATCTACACCTATATCACTATAAATATGGAAATATCTACACTGCTATCTCTGCAACCATGGAAATGACTACACTGCCATCAGTATAAACATGGAAATATCTAGAAGGCTATCTCTATAAACATGGAAATACCTACACCGCCATCTGTATAAACATGGAGATATCTGCACAGTCATCTGTATGAACATGGAAATATCTACACCACTATCTATATAAACATGGAAATATCTACACTGCCAACTGTATAAACATGGAAATATCTACACTGCCATCTCTATAAACATGGAAGTGTCTTCCGTGCTATCTGTATAAACATGGATATAGCCACACCGCTATCTGTATAAACCTGGAAATATCTACACCACCATCTGTAAAAACATGGAACCATCTGCGCAGTCATCCGTATAAACATGAAAATATCTACACCTCCATCTGTATAAACATGGAAATAACTACACTGCCATCTGTATAGCCATGGATATATCTACACAGCCTTCTGTATAAACATGGAAATATCTACACTGCCAACTATATAAACATGGAAATATCTACACACCCATCTCTATAAACATGGACATAGCTAAACCGCTATCTGTATAATCATGGAAATAGCCAGACCGCTATCTGTATAAACATGGAAATATTACACCGCCATCTGTATAAACATGGAAATATCTACACAGTCATGTGTACAAACATGGAAACATCTACACCTCCATCTTCATAAACATGGAAATATCTAAACCGCTATCTGTATAAACATGGAAATATCTACACCGCTATCTGTATAAACATGGAAATAACTTCACCGCTATATGTATAAAATTGGAAATATCCACATCTCCATCTCTATAAACATGAAAATATATCCACCGCAATCTGTATAGACATGGAAATACCTCCACCGCTATCTGTATAAACATGGAAATGTCTACACCGCTATCTGTATAAACATGGAAATATCTACACTGCTATCTGTATAAGCTCGTAAATATCTAAACCGCTACCTGTATACATATGGAAATATCTACACTGCCATCTCTACAAACATGGAAATGTCTACACCGATATCTTTATAAACATGGAAATATCTACATCGCTATCTGTAGAAATATGGAAATATCTACAATGCCATCTGTATAAACATGGAAATAGCCACACCGCTATCTGTATAAACATGGAAATAACTACACCGCCATCTCTATAAACATAGAAATATCTACACAGCCATCTGTATAAACATGGAAACATCTACCCTGCTATCTCTATAAACATGGAAATATCTACATCGCCATCTGTATAAACATGGAAACATATACACAGTCATCAGAATAAACATGGAAGTAACTACACCGCTATCTGCATAAACATGGAAATAACTACACTGCTATGTGTATAAACATGGAAACATCTACACCGCTATCGGTGTAAATATGGAAATACCTACACCGCTGTCTCTATAAACATGGAAATATCTACATTGCCATCTGTATAAACATGGAAATATCTTCATGGCTATCTCTATAAACATGGAAATATCTATACCGCCATCTTTATAAGCATGAAAATACCTACACAGTCATCTGTATAAACATGGAATTATCAACACCACCATCTATATAAACATGGAAATATCTACAGTGCCATCTGTATGAACCTGGAAATATCTACATCGTTATCTCTATAAACTTGGAAATAGCCAAACCGCTATCTGTATAAACATGGAAATATCTACACCGCCATCTGTAAAAACATGGAAATAGCCACACCGCTATCTGTACAAACATGGAAATATCTACAACGCCATCTGAATAAACATGGAAATATCTACACGGCTATATGTATAAATATGGAAATATCTACACCGCTATCTCTATAAACATGGAAATATCTACGCAGCTCTCTGTATAAACATGGAAATAGCCACACCGCTATCTGTATAACATGGAAATATCTATACCGTCATCTGTAAAAACATGGAAATATCAACACAGTCATCTGTATAAACATGGAAGTATCTCCACCTCCATCTGTATAAACATGGAAATATCTACACTGCCATCGGTATACACATGGAAATATCTACACAGCCATCTGTATATACCTGGAAATATCTACAACGCTTTCCCTATAAACATGGAAATAAATACACCACTATCTGTATTAACATGGAAATATCTACACCGCTATCTGTATAAACCTAGAAATATCTACACCGCCATCTCTATAAACATGGAAATATATCCACTGCTATCTGTATAAACATGGAAATACCTCCACCGCTATCTGTATAAACATGGAAATATCTCCACCGCTATCTGTATAAACATGGAAATAACTACATCGCTATCTGCATAAACATGGAAATATCTACACTGTCATCTGTATAAACATGGAAATAGCCACACCGCTATCTGTATAAACATGGAAATATCTACACCGCCATCTGTATGAACATGGAAATATCTACACAGTCACCTGCATAAACATGGAAATATCTTCACCACCATGTGTATAAAAATGGAAATATCTACACCGCCATCTCTATACACATGGAAATATCTCCACCGCTTTCGGTATAAACCTGGAAAGATGTACACCGCTATCTGTATAAACATGGGAATATCTACACCGCTATCTCTATAAACATGAAAATAACTACACCGTCATCTGTATAAACACGGAAATATATACACCGCCATGTGTATAAACATGGAAGTATCTACACTGAAAGCTGTATGAACATGAAAATGCCTGGACACTCATCTCCATAAACATGGAAATATCTACACCGCTATCTGTAAAACATGGAAATACCCACACCGCTATCTGTATAAACATGGAAATGTCTACACAGCCATCTCTATAAACATGGAAATTACTACACCGCCTTCTGCATAAACATGGAAATACCTACACCGCCGTCTGTATAAACATGGAAATATCTACCCCGCTATCTTTATAAACATGGAAATATCTGCAACGCTATCTGTGTAAACATGGAAATATCTACTCCGCTATCTGTTTAAACATGGAAATATCTACACCGCTCTCTGTAAAACGTGGAAATATCTACACCGCTATCTCTATAAACGTGGAAATATCTACACCGATATCTGTATAAACATGGAAATATGTTCACTGCCATGTGCATAAACTTGCAAATACCTACACCGTTATCTCTATAAATATGGAAATATCTACAACGCTATCTCTATAAACCTGGAAACACGTACACCGCTATCTTTATAAACATGGAAATATCTACACCGTTATCTCTATAAACATGGAAATATCTACACCGCCATCTGTATGAACATGGAAATATCTACACAGTCATCTGCATAAACATGGAAATATCTACACCACCATGTGTATAAAAATGGAAATACCTACACCGCCATCTCTATACACATGGAAATAACTACACCGCTATCTGTATAAACATGGAAATATATCCAACGCTATCTATGTAAACCTGGAAATATCTAAACTGCTATCTGTATAAAGATGGAAATATCTACACCGCAATCTGTATAAACGTGGAAATATCTACACCGCTGTCTGTGTAAACGTGGAAATATCTACAACGCTATCTGTATTAACGTGGAAATATCTACACCGCCACCTGTATAAACACGGAAATATCTACACTTCCATCTCTATAAACATGGAAATATCTACACACCATCTCTATAAACATGGAAATATCTACACCGCTATCTGTATAAACATGCAAATAGCCACACGGCTATCAGTATAAACCTGGAAATATCTACACAGTCATCTATAGAAACATGGAAATATCTGCAAATCCATCTGTATAAACATGGAAATATCTACACTGCCATGTGTATTAACATGGAAATATCTACACAGCCATCTGTATTAACATGGAAATATCTACACCGCTATGTGTATAAACATGGAAATATCTCCACAGCTATCTCTATAAACAGAGAAATACCTACACAGCTATCTGTAGAAACATGGAAATATCTACACCGCTATCTGTATAAACATGGAAATATCAACCCCGCTATCTGTATAAACCTGGAAATACCTACACCAGTATCTGTATAAATACGGAAATATTTCCACCGCTATCTGTATAAATATGGAAATATTTACACCGCAGTCTGTATAAACATGCAAGTATCTACACAGTCATCTGTATAAACATGGAAATATCTACACCACCATCTCTATAAACATGGAAATATCTTTACTGCCATCTGTATACACATGGAAATATCTACACAGCCATCTGTATAAACATGGAAATATCAACACCGCTTTCTCTACAAACATGGAAATATCTACACCACCTTCTGTATAAACATGGAAATATCTACACCGCCATATGTATAAACTTGGATATATCTACACTGCTGTCTACGTAAACATGGAAATATCTACACTGCCTTCAGTAAAAACAGGAAAATATCTACACAGCCATCTGTATAGACATGGAAATATCTACACCACCACCTGTATAAACATGGAAATACCTACATTGCCATCTGTACACAGCTGCAGATATCTACACAGCCATCTGTATCAACATGGAAATAAATACACTGCTATCTCTACAAACATGGAAATAACTACACCGCTCTCTCTATAAAGGTGGAAATATCTACACCACTAACTCTACAAACATGGAAATATCTACACCGCCATCTCTATAAACATGAAAATATCTACACTGCTATCTCTATAAACATGGAACTACCTACAATGACATCTGAATAAATATGGAAATATCTACACTGCCATCTGAATAAAGATGTAAATATCTACACAGCGAGCTGTATAAACATGGAAATAACTACTCCGCCATCTGTATAAACATGGAAATATCAACATAGCCATCTGTATAAACATGGAGATATCTACACCGCCATCTGTATAAACATGGAAATATCTACACCGCCATCTCTATAAACATGGAAATATCTTTACTGCCATCTGTATACACATGGAAATATCTACACAGCCATCTGTATAAACATGGAAATATCAACACCGATATCTCTACAAACATGGAAATATCTACACCGCCTTCTGTATAAACATGGAAATATCTACACCGCCATATGTATAAACTTGGATATATCTACACTGCTGTCTATGTAAACATGGAAATATCTACACTGCCTTCTGTAAAAACAGGAAAATATCTACACAGCCATCTCTATAGACATGGAAATATCTACACCACCACCTGTATAAACATGGAAATAACTACATTGCCATCTGTATACAGCTACAAATATCTACACAGCCATCAGTATCAACATGGAAATACCTACACCGCTATCTGTATAAACATGGAAATCTACAACGCTACCTGTATAAACTTGGAAATATCTACACCACCATCTGTATAAACATAGAAATAACTACAGAGTCATCTGCATAAACTTGGAAATATCTACACCACCATCTATATAAACATAGAAATACCTACACAGTCATCTGCATAAACATGGATGTATCTACACCACTATCTCTATAAACATGGACATATCTACACCGCGATCTGTATAAACATGGAAATATCTACACAGTCATCTCTATAAACCTGGAAATATCTACATCGCTATCTGTATAAACATGGAAGTAGCCACACTGCTGTGTGTATAAACATGAAAATACCTACACCGCCATTTGTAAAAACGTGGAAATACCTTCACAGTCAATTGCGTAAACATGGAAATATCTACACCTCCATCTGCATAAACATGGAAATATATACACTGCCATCTGTATACACATGGAAATATCTACACAGCCATCTGTATAAACATGGAAATATCTACACGGCTATCTGTATAAACATGTAAATATCTATACCGCAACCTGTATAAACATGGAAATATCTACACTGCCATCTGTATAAACATGGAAGTAGCCACACCGCTATCTGTATAAACATGGAAATATATACACCACCATCGGAATAAATATGGAAATATGTACACGGCTATCTGTATAAATATGGAAATATCAACACTGCTATCTCTATAAACATGGAAATATCTACACAGCTATCTGTATAAACATGGAAATATCTACACCGCAATCTCTATAAACATGGAAATATCTCCATCGTCATCTGTAAACATGGAAATTTATACACATTCATCTGTATAAACATGGAAATAACTACACAGCTATCGGTATAAACATTGAAATATCTACACCGCTATCTGTATAAACATGGAAATATCTACACCGCTGTAAGTATAAATATGGAATTATCTACACCAGTATCTCTATAAATATGGAAATGTCTACTCCGCTATCTGTATAAACATGGAAATATCTACACAGCCATCTCTATAAACATGGAAATATCTACATCGCTATATTTATAAACATGGAAATAGCCAAACCGCTATCTGTTTAAACATGGAAATATCTACACCGCCATCTGTAAAAACGTGGAAATATCTACACAGTCATTTGTGTAAACATGGAGATATCTACACCTCCATATGTATAAACATGGAAATACCTACACTGCCATCTGTATTCACATGGAAATATCTACACAGCCATCTGTATAAACATGGAAATATCTACACCGCTATCTGTATAAACGTGGAAATATCTACAACGCTATCTGTATGAACATGGGAATATCGACACCGCTATCTGTATAAACATGGAAATATCTACACCGCTATCTGTATAAACTTGGAAATATCTACACCGCCATCTCTATAAACATGGAAATACCTCCACCGCTATCTATATAAACATGGAAATATCTTCATCGCTATCTGTATAAACATGGAAATAGTCACACCGCTATCTGTATAAACATGGAAATACCTTCACCGTCATCTGTAAAAACATGAAAATATCTACACAGTCATCTGTAGAAACATGGAAATATCTACACCTCCATCTGTATAAACATGGAAATGTCTACACTGACATCTGTATACACATGGAAATACCTACACCGCCATCTCTATAAACATGGAAATATCTCCAACGCTATCTGTATAAACATGGAAATATCTCCACCGCTATCTGTAAAAACATGGAAATACCTTCAACACTATCAGTATAAACATGGAAATATCTCCACCGCTATCTGTATAAACATGGAAATAACTCCAATGCTATCTGTATAAACATGGAAATATCTACACCGCTATCTGTATAAACATGGAAATATCTACATCGTTATCTGTATTAACATGGAAATATCTCCACCGCTATCTCCATAAACATGGAAATATCTACACCGCAATCTTTATAAACATGGAAATATCTACACCGCTATCTGTATAAACATGGAAATATCTGCAAAGCTATCTGTATAAACATGGAAATATCTGCAAGGCTATCTGTAAAAACATGGATATATCTACTTCGCTATCTGTATTAACATGGAAATATCTTCATTGCCATCTCTATAAACATGGAAATATCTACACCGCCATCTCTATAAACATGGAAATACCTACACACTCGTCTGTATAAACATGGAAATACCTACACCACTATCTGTATAAACATGGAAATATCTGCAGTGCCATCGGCATAAACATGGAAATATCTACACAGCCATCTCTATAAACGTGGAAATATCTATATCGCTAACTGTATAAACATGGAAATAGTCACACCGCTATCTGCATAAACATGGAAATATCTACACTGCCATCCGTAAAAACATGGAAGCATCTACACAGTCATCTGTATAAACATGGAAATAACTACACCTCCATTTGTGTAAACATGGAAATATATACACTGTCGTCTGTATACACATGGAAATATCCACACATCCATCTGTATAAACATGGGAATATCTACACCGCTATCTCTATAAACATGGAAATGTCTACATCGCTATCTTTATAAACATGGAAATATCTACACTGCCATCTGTATAAACATGGAAGTAGCCACACCGCTATCTGTATAAACATGGAAATATCTACACCACCATCTGAATAAACATAGAAATATCTACACCGCTATCTGTATAAATATGGAAATATCTGCAACGCTATCTGTATAAACATGGAAATATCTACACCGCTATCTCCATGAACATGGAAATATCTACATCGCTATCTGTACAAAAATGGAAATATCTCCAAAACTATCTCTATTAACATGGAATTATCTACACTTCTAACTGTATAAACATGGAAATAGCTCCAACGGAATCTGTATAAACATGGAAATACATACACCGCTATCTGTATAAACACAGAAATATCTACACTGCTATCTGTATAAACATGGAAATATCTACACGACTATCTGTATAAACATGGAAATATCTATATCTTTATCTGTAAACATGGAAATATCTCCACCGCTATCTCAAAAAACATGGAAATATGTCCACCGACATCTGTATAAACATGGAAATATCTACACCGCTATCTTTATTAAACTAGAAATATATACACCGCTATCTGTATAAATATGGAAATATCTACACAGCTATTTCTCTAAACATGGAAATAACTACACCGCTATCTGTATAAACATGGAAATATATCCACTGCTATCTGTGTAAAAATGGAAATGTCTTCATCGCTATCTGTATAAACATGGAAATAGCCACTCCGTTATCTGTATAAACATGGAAATATCTTCAACGCCATCTGTAAAAACATGGAAATATCTACACAGTCATCTGTAGAAACATGGAAATATCAACAGAGCCATCTGTATTAACATGGAAATACCTACACCGCTATCTCTATAAACATGGAAATACCTACACCGCTATCTGTATACACATGGAAATAACTACACCGCTATCTGCATAAACATGGAAATATCTACACCGCTATCTGTATATACTTGGAAATATCTACAACACCAACTGCATAAACATACAAATACCTACACAGTCATCTGGACAAACATGGGAATATCTACACCACTATCTGTATAAACATGGAAATATCTACACCGCGATCTGTATAAACATGGAAATATCCACACAGTCATCTCTATAAACATGGAAATATCTACCTAGCTATCTGTATAAACATGGAAATAGCCACACCACTATCGGTATAACCATGGAAATAACTACACCGCCATCTGAAAAACACGGAAATATCTACACAGTCATTTGTGTAAACGTGGAAATATCTACTCCTCCATTTGTATAAACATGGAAATATCAACACTGCCATCTGTATACACATGGAAATATCTACACAGCCATCTGTATCAACATGGAAATATATACACCGCTATCTGTATAAACATGGAAATATCTACATCGCTATCTGTATAAACATGGAAAAATCTACACTGCCATCTGTATACACATGGAAATATCTACACCGCCATCTGTATAAACATGGAAATATCTACACCGCCATCTCTATAAACATGGAAATATCTACACCCCTATCTGTATAAACATGGAAATATCCACACCGCTATCTCTATAAACATGGAAAAATCAACACCGCTATCTCTATGAACATGGAAATATACACACCGCCATCTCTATAAACATGGAAATATATACACCACGATCAGCATAAACGTGGAAATATCTACACCGCTATCTCTATAAACATGGAAATATCTCCACTGCTATCTCTATAAACATCGAAATATCTACACTGCCATCTGTATAAACATGGAAATACTTACAAATTTATCGGTATAAAGATGGAAATATCTACACCGCCATCTGTATAAACATGGAAATATCTACACCGCCATCTGTATAAACATGGAAATGTCTACACCGCTATCTCTATAAACATGGAAATATCTACTCCGACATCTGAATAAACATGGAATTATCTACATGGCTATCTGTATATATATGGAAATATCTACACCTCTATCTCTGTAAACATGGAAATATCTACACAGCTATCTGTATATACATGGAAATATCTTCACCGCTATCTGTATAAAGTTGGAAATATCTACACCGCCATCTCTATAAACATGGAAATATCTCCAATGCTATCAGTATAAATATGGAAATATCTACACCGCTATCTTTAAAAACATGGAAATACCGCCAACGCTATCAGTATAAACATGGAAATATCTCCACCGCTATCTGTATGAACATGGAAATACCTCCACTGCTATCTGTATAAACATGGAAATATCTACACCGCAATCTTTATAAACATGGAAATATCTACACCGCTATCTGTATAAATATGGAAATATCTACATCGCTATCTCTATAATCATGGAAATATCTACACCGCTATCTGTATAAACATGGAAATATCTGCAACGCTATCTGTATAAATATGGAAATATCTACATCGCTATCTCTATAATCATGGAAATATCTACACCGCTATCTGTATAAACATGGAAATATCTGCAACGCTATCTGTATAAACATGGAAATATCTGCACCGCTATCTGTAAAAACATGGAAATATCTACTTCGCTATCTGTATTAACATGGAAATATCTTCATTGCCATCTGTATAAACATGGAAATATCTACACCGCCATCTCTATAAACATGGAAATACCTACACACTCGTCTGTATAAACATGGAAATACCTACACCAATATCTGTATAAACATGGAAATATCTACATCGCTATCTGTATAAATATGGAAATAGCCACACCGCTATCTGTATAAACATGGAAATATCTACACCGCAATCTGTAAAAACATGGAAGTATCTACACAGTCATATGTATAAACATGTAAATAACTACACCTCCATCTGTGTAAACATGGAAATATCTACACTGGCGTCTGTATACACATGGAAATACCCACACAGCCATCTGTATAAACATGGAAATAAGTACACCGCAATCTCTATAAACATGGAAATATCTACACCGTCGTCTGTATAAACATGGAAATATATACTCAGTCATCTGTATAAACATGGAAATAACTACACCGCTGTCTCAATAAATATGGAAATGTCTACACTGCAATGTGTATAAACATGGAAATATCTACACAGCCATCTCTATAACCATGGAATTATCTACATCGCTATCTGTATAAACATGGAAATACCCACACCGCTATGTGTATAAACATGGAAATATCTACACCACCATCTGTAAAGTCATGGAAATATCTACACAGTCATCTGTAGAAACATGGAAGTATCTACACCTTCATCTGTATAAACATGGAAATACGTACACTGCCATCTGTATACACATGGAAATATCTACACAGCAATCCGTATAAACATGGAAATATCTACACCGCTATCTCTATAAACATGGAAATACCTACAATGCTATCTGTAAAACGTGGAAATATCTACACCGCTATCTGCATAAACATGGAAATATCTACACAGCCATCTGTATAAACATGGAAATATCTACACCGCTATCCGTATAAACTTGGAAATATCTACACCACCATCTGGAAACATACAAATACCTACACAGTCACCTGCATAAACATGGAAATATCTACAACACTATGTGTATAAACATGGAAATATCTACACCGCGATCTGTATAAACATAGAAATATCTACACAGCCATCTCTATAAACATGGAAATATCTACTTCGCTATCTGTATAAACATGGAAATAGCCAAACCGCTATCTGTACAAACATGGAGATATCTACACCGCCATCTGTAAAAACATGGAAATATCTACACAGTCATTTGGGTAAACATGGAAATACCTACACCTCCGTTTGTATAAACATGAAAATATCTACACTGCCATCTGTATACACATGGAAATATCTAAACAGCCATCTGTATAAACATGGAAATATCTACACTGCTATCTGTATAAACATGGAAATATCTACATCGCTATCAGTATAAACATGGAAATATCTACACTGCCATTTGTATAAACATGGAAGTAGCCACACCGCTATCTGTATAAACATGGAAATATATACACCACCATCTGAATAAATATGGAAATATCTACACGGCTATCTGTATAAATATGGAAATATCTACACCGCAATCTCTATAAACATGGAAATATCTACACAGCCCTCTGTATAAACAAGAAAATGTCTACACTGCAATGTCTATAAACATGGAAATATCTCCACCGTCATCTGAATAAACATGCAAATATAGACAAAGTCATCTGTATAAACATGGAAATAACTACACCGCTATCTGTATAAACATGGAAATATCTACATCGCTATCTTTATAAACATGGAAAATCTACACCGCTATCAGTATAAATATGGAAATATCTAACCGGCTATCTCTATAAATATGGAAATGTCTACACCGTTATCTGTATAAACATGGAAATATCTACACAGCCATCTCTATAAAAATGGAAATATCTACATCGCTATCTGTACAAACACGGAAATAGCCACACCACTATCTGTATAAACATGGAAATATCTACACCGCCATCTGTAAAAACATGGAAATATCTACACAGTCATCTGTAAACATGGAGGTATCTACACATCCATCTTTATAAACATGGAAATACGTACACTGCCATCTGTATACACATGGAAATATCTACATCGCCATCTCTATAAACATGGAAATATCTCCAACGCTATCTGTATAAACATGGAAATATCTCCAGCGCTATCTGTATAAACATGGAAATAACTCCACTGCTATCTGTATAAACATGGAAATATCTACACCGCTATCTCTATAAACATGGAAATATCTGCAACGCTATCTGTATAAACATGGAAATATCTGCACCGCTATCTGTATAAACATGGCAATTTCTACACTGCCATCTGTATAAACATGGAAATATTTACGCGGCCATCTCAATAAACATGGAAATATTTACATCGCTATCTGTATAAACATGGAAATAGCCACACCGCTATCTGTATACACATGGAAATATCTACACCACCATCTGTATACACATGGAAATATCTACACAGCCATCTGTATAAACATGGAAATATCTACACCGCTATCTGTATAAAGATGGAAATATCTACATCGCTATCTGTATAAACATGGAAATATCTACACTGCCATCTGTGTAAACATGAAAGTATCCACACCGCTATCTGTATAAACATGGAAATATATACATCACCATCTGAATAAATGTGGAAATATCTACACGGATATCTGTATAAATATGGAAATATCTACACCTCTATCTCTATAAACATGGAAATATCTACACAGCTATCTGTATAAACATGGAAATATCTACACCGCAATCTCTACAAACATGGAAATATCTCCACCGTCATCTGTATAAACCTGGAAACATATGCACAGTCATCTGTATAAACATGGAAATAACTACACCGCTATCAGTATAAACATGGAAATATCTACACCGCTATCAGTATAAACATGGCAATATCTACACCGCTATCAGTATAAATATGGAAATATCTACATCGCTATCTCTATAAATATGGAAATGCCTACACCGCTATCTGTATAAACATGGAAATATCTTCACAGCCATCTCTATAAACATGGAAATACCTACATCGCTATCTGTATAAACATGGAAATATCTACACCGCCATCTGTAAAAACATGGAAATATCTACACAGTCATCTGTAGAAACATGGAAGTATCTTCACCTCCATCTGTATTAACAGGGAAATATGTACACTGCCATCTGTATACACATGGAAATAACTACACCGCAATCTGTATAAACATAGAAATGTCTACACCGCTATCTCTATAAACATGGAAAAATCTACACCGCGATCTGAATAAACATGGAATTATCTACATGGCTATCAGTATAAATATGGAAATATCTACACCTCTATCTCTGTAAACATGGAAATATCTACACCGCTATCTGTATAAACATGGAAATATCTTCACCGCTATCTGTATAAAGTTGGAAATATCTACACCGCCATCTCTATAAACTTGGAAATATCTCCAACGCTATCAGTATAAACATGGAAATATCTCCACTGCTATCTGTAAAAACATGGAAATACCTCCAACGCTATCAGTATAAACATGGAAATATCTCCACCGCTATCTGTATCAACATGGAAATACCTCCACTGCTATCTGTACAAACATGGAAATATCTCCAACGCTATCTGTATAAACATGGAAATATCTACATCGTTATCTGTATTAACATGGAAATATCTCCACAGCTATCTCTATAAACATGGAAATATCTACACCGCAATCTTTATAAACATGGAAATATCTACACCGCTATCTGTATAAATATGGAAATATCTACATCGCTATCTCTATAAACATGGAAATATCTGCACCGCTATCTGCAAAAACATGGAAATATCTACATCGCTATCTGTATTAACATGGAAATATCTTCATTGCTTTCTCTATAAACATGGAAATATCTACACCGCCATCTCTATAAACATGGAAATGTCTACACTGCAATATCTACAAACATGGAAATATCTCCACCGTCATCTGTATAAACATGGAAATATATACACAGTCATCTGTATAAACATGGAAATAACTACACCGCTATCTGTATAAACATGGAAATATCTACATCTCTATTTTTATAAACATGGAAATATCTACACCGCTATCAGTATAATATGGAAATATCTAACCGGCTATCTCTATAAATATGGAAATGTCTACACCGCTATCTGTATAAACTTGGAAATATCTACACAGCCATCTCTATAAACATGGAAATATCTACATCGCTATCTGTACAAACACGGAAATAGCCACACCACTATCTGTATAAACATGGAAATATCTACACCGCCATCTGTAAAAACATGGAAATATCTACACAGTCATCTGTATAAACATGGAAGTATCTACACCTCCATCTTTATAAACATGGAAATACGTACACTGCCATCTGTATAGACATGGAAATATCTACATTGCCATCTCTATAAACATGGAAATATGTCCAACGCTATCTGTATAAACATGGAAATATCTCCACCGCTATCTGTATAAACATGGAAATATCGCCACCGCTATCTGTATAAACATGGAAATATCTCCACTGCTATCTGTAAAAACATGGAAATATCTACACCGCTATCTCTATAAACATGGAAATATCTGCAACGCTATCTGTATAAACATGGAAATATCTTCACCGCTATCTGTATAAACATGGCAATTTCTACACTGCCATCTGTATAAACATGGAAATATTTACGCGGCCATCTCAATAAACATGGAAATATTTACATCGCTATCTGTATAAACATGGAAATAGCCACACCGCTATCTCTATAAACATGGAAATATCTACACTGCCATCTGTTTACACATGGAAATATCTACACAGCCATCTGTATAAACATGGAAATATCTACACCGCTATCTGTATAAAGATTGAAATATCTACATCGCTATCTGTATAAACATGGAAATATCTACACTGCCATCTCTATAAACATGGAAATACCTACATCGCTATCTGTATAAACATGGAAATATCTACACCGCCATCTGTAAAAACATGGAAATATCTACACACTCATCTGTAGAAACATGGAAATAACTACACCGCTATCTGTATAAACATGGAAATATCTACATCGCTATCTTTATAAACATGGGAATATCCACACTGCTATCAGTATAAATATGGAAATATCTAACCGGCTATCTCTATAAATATGGAAATGTCTACACCGCTATCTGTATAAACATGGAAATATCTACACAGCCATTTCTATAAAAATGGAAATATCTACATCGCTATCTGTACAAACACGGAAATAGACACACCACTATCTGTATAAACATGGAAATATCTACACCGCCATCTGTAAAAACATGGAAATATCTACACAGTCATCTGTATAAACATGGAGGTATCTACACCTCCATCTTTATAAACATGGAAATACGTACACTGACATCTGTATACACATGGAAATATCTACATCGCCATCTCTATAAACATGGAAATATCTCCAACGCTATCTGTATAAACATGGAAATATCTCCACCGCTATCTCTATAAACATGGAAATATCTCCACTGCTATCTGTATAAACATGGAAATATCTACACCGCTATCTCTATAAACATGGAAATATCTGCAATGCTATCTGTATAAACATGGAAATATCTGAACCGCTATCTGTATAAACATGGCAATTTCTACACTGCCATCTGTATAAACATGGAAATATTTACGCGGCCTTCTCAATAATCATGGAAATATTTACATCGCTATCTGTACAAACATGGAAATATCCACACCTCTATCTGTATAAAAATGGAAATATCTACACCGCCATCTGTATACACATGGAAATATCTACACAGCCATCTGTATAAACATGGAAATATCTACACCGCTATCTGTATAAAGATGGAAATATCTACATCGCTATCTGTATAAACATGGAAATATCTACACTGCCATCTGTATAAACATGGAAGAAGCCACACCGCTATCTGTATAAACATGGAAATATATACATCACCAACTGAATAAATGTGGAAATATCTACAAGGATATCTGTATAAACATGGATATATCTCCAATGCTATCTGTATAAACATGGAAATATCTACATCGTTATCTGTATTAACATGGAAATATCTCCACCGCTATCTCTATAAAAATGGAAATATCTACACCGCAATCTTTATAAACATGGAAAGATCTACACCGCTTTCTGTATAAATATGGAAATATCTACAACGTTATCTCTATAAACATGGAAATATCTACATCGCTATCTGTATGAACATGGAAATATCTGCAACGCTATCTGTATAAACATGGAAATATCTTCACCGCTATCTGTATAAACATGGAAATATCTTCACCGCTATCTGTATAAACATGGCAATTTCTACACTGCCATCTGTATAAACATGGAAATATTTACGCGGCCATCTCAATAAACATGGAAATATTTACATCGCTATCTGTATAAACATGGAAATAGCCACACCGCTATCAGTATAAACATGGAAATATCCACACCGCCATCTGTATACACATGGAAATATCTACACAGCTGTCTGTATAAATATGGAAATATCTACACCGCTATCTGTATAAAGATGGAAAATCTACATCGCTATCTGTATAAACATGGTAATATCTACACTGCCATCTGTATAAACATGGAAGTAGCCTCTCCGCTATGTGTATAAACATGGAAATATATGCATCACAATCTGAATAAATGTTTAAATATCTACACGGCTATCTGTATAAATATGGAAATATCTACACCTATATCTCTATAAACATGGAAATATCTACACAGCTATCTGTATAAACATGGAAATATCTACACTGCAATCTCTACAAACGTGGAAATATCTCCACCGTCATCTGTATAAACCTGGAAATACATGCACAGTCATCTGTATAAACATGGAAATAACTACACCGCTATCTGTATAAACATGGAAATATCTACACTGCTATCTGTATAAACATGGAAATATCTACACAGCCATCTCTATAAACATGGAAATAACTATATCGCTATCTGTATAAACATGGAAGTATCTACACGGCCATCTGTAAAAACATGGAAATATCTACACAGTCATCTGTAGAAACATGGAAATAACTACACCGCTATCTCTATAAACATGGAAATATCTACATCGCTATCTTTATAAACATGGAAATATCTACACCGCTATCAGTATAAATATGGAAATATCTAACCGGCTATCTCTATAAATATCGAAAAGTCTACACCGCTATCTGTATAAACATGGAAATATCTTCACAGCCATCTCTATAAAAATGGAAATATCTACATCGCTATCGGTACAAACACGGAAATAGCCACACCGCTATCTGTATAAACATGGAAATATCTACACCGCCATCTGTAAAAACATGGAAATATCTAAACAGTCATCTGTATAAACATGGAGGTATCTACACCTCCATCTTTATAAACATGGAAATACGTACACTGCCATCTGTATACACATGGAAATATCTACATCGCCATCTCTGTAAACATGGAAATATCTCCAATGCTATCTGTATAAACATGGAAATATCTCCAGCGCTATCTGTATAAACATGGAAATATCTCCACTGCTATCTGTATAAACATGGAAATATCTACACAGCTATCTCTATAAACATGGAAATATCTGCAACGCTATCTGTATAAACATGGAAATATCTGCACCGCTATCTGTATAAACATGGCAATTTCTACACTGCCATCTGTATAAACATGGAAATATTTACGCGGCCATCTCAATAAACATGGAAATATTTACATCGCTATCTGTATAAACATGGAAATAGCCACACCGCTATCTGTATAAACATGGAAATATCTACACCGCCATCTGTAAACACATGGAAATATCTACACAGCCATCTGTATAAACATGGAAATACCTTCACCGCTATCTGTATAAAGATGGAAATATCTACATCGCTATCTGTATAAACATGGAAATATCTACACTGCCATCTGTATGAACATGGAAGTAGCCACACCGCTATCTGTATAAACATGTAAATATATACATCACCATCTGAATAAATGTGGAAATATCTACACGGCTATCTGTATAAACATGGAAATAACTACACCGGTATCTGTATAAACATGGAAATATCTACACCGCTATCTGTATAAACATGGAAATATCTACACCGCTATCAGTATAAATATGGAAATATCTACATCGCTATCTCTATAAATATGGAAATGTCTACACCGCTATCTGTATAAACATGGAAATATCTACACAGCCATCTCTATAAACATGGAAATACCTACATCGCTATCTGTATAAACATGGAAATATCTTCACCGCCATCTGTAAATACATGGAAATATCTACACAGTCATCTGTAGAAACATGGAAGTATCTTCACCTCCATCTGTATAAACAGGGAAATACGTACACTGCCATCTGTATACACATGGAAATAACTACACCGCAATCTGTATAAACATGTAAATGTCTACACCGCTATCTCTATAAACTTGGAAATATCTACACCGCCATCTGAATAAACATGGAATTATCTACATGCCTATCAGTATAAATATGGGAATATCTACACCTGTATCTCTGTAAACATGGAAATATCTACACCGCTATCTGTATAATCATGGAAATATCTTCACTGCTATCTGTATAAAGTTGGAAATATCTACACCGCAATCTCTATAAACATGGAAATATCTCCAACGCTATCAGTATAAACATGGAAACATCTCCACTGCTATCTGTAAAAACATGGAAATACCTCCAACGCTATCAGTATAAACATGGAAATATCTCCACTGCTATCTGTATGAACATGGAAATACCTCCACTGCTATCTGTATAAACATGGAAATATCTCCAACGCTATCTGTATAAACATGGAAATATCTACATCGTTATCTGTATTAACATGGAAATAACTCCACCGCTATCTCTATAAACATGGAAATATCTACACCGCTATCTGTATAAATATGGAAATATCTACATCGCTATCTCTATAAACATGGAAATATCTACACCGCTATCTGTATAAACATGGAAATATCTGCAACGTTATCTGTATAAACATGGAAATATCTGCACCGCTATCTGTAAAAACATGGAAATATCTACATCGCTATCTGTATTAACATGGAAATATCTTCATTGCCATCTCTATAAACATGGAAATATCTACACCGCCATCTCTATAAAGATGGAAATGTCTACACTGCAATATCTATAAACATGGAAATACCTCCACCGTCATCTGTATAAACATGGAAATATATACACAGTCATCTGTATAAACATGGAAATAACTACACCGCTATCTGTATAAACATGGAAATATCTACATCTCTATCTTTATAAACATGGAAATATCTACACCGCTATCAGTATAAATATGGAAATATCTAACCGGCTATCTCTGAAAATATGGAAATGTCTACACCGCTATCTGTATAAACATGGAAATATCTACACAGCCATCTCTATAAACATGGAAATATCTACATCGCTATCTGTACAAACACGGAAATAGCCACACCACTATCTGTATAAACATGGAAATATCTACACCGCCATCTGTAAAAACATGGAAATATCTACACAGTCATCTGTATAAACATGGAAGTACCTACACCTCCATCTCTATAATCATGGAAATACGTTCACTGCCATCTGTATACACATGGAAATATCTACATTGCCATCTCTATAAACATGGAAATATCTCCAACGCTATCTGTATAAACATGGAAATATCTCCACCGCTATCTGTATAAACATGGAAATATCTCCACTGCTATCTGTATGAACATGGAAATATCTACACCGCTATCTCTATAAACATGGAAATATCTGCAACGCTATCTGTATAAACATGGAAATATCTGCACCGCTATCTGTATAAACATGGCAATTTCTACACTGCCATCTGTTTAAACATGGAAATATTTACGCGGACATCTCAATAAACATGGAAATATTTACATCGCTATCTGTATAAACATGGAAATAGCCACACCGCTATCTATATAAACATGGAAATATCTACACAGCCATCTGTATAAACATGGAAATATTTACACCACTATCTGTATAAAGATGGAAATATCTACATCGCTATCTGTATAAACATGGAAATATCTACACTGCCATCTGTATAAACATGGAAGTAGCCAAACCGCTATCTGTATAAACATGGAAATATATACATCACCATCTGAATAAATGTGGAAATATCTACACGGCTATCTGTATAAATATGGAAATATCTACACCTCTATCTCTATAAACATGGAAATATCTACACAGCTATCTGTATAAACATGGAAATATCTACACCGCAATCTCTACAAACATGGAAATATCTCCACCGTCATCTGTATAAACCTGGAAATATATGCACAGTCATCTGTATAAACATGGAAATAACTACACCGCTATCTGTACAAACATGGAAATATCTACACTGCTATGAGTATAAATATGGAAATATCTACATCGCTATCTCTATAAATATGGAAATGTCTACACCGCTATCTGTATAAACATGGAAATATCTACACAGCCATCTCTATAAACATGGAAATACCTACATCGCTATCTGTATAAACATGGAAATATCTACACCGCCATCTGTAGAAACATGGAAGTATCTTCACCTCCATCTGTATAAACAGGGAAATACGTACACTGCCATCTGTATACACATGGACATAACTACACCAAAATCTGTATAAACAGGGAAATGTCTACACCGCTATCTCTATAAACATGGAAATATCTACACCGCCATCTGAATAAACATGGAAATATCTACACCGCAATCTGTATAAACATGGAAATATCTACACCGCTATCTGTATTAACTTGGAAATATCTACACCGCTATCTGTATAAATATGGAAATATCTACACCGCTATCTCTATAAACATGGAAATATCTACTCCGCTATCTGTATATAGCTGGAAAAACCTACACGGCTATCTCTATAAACTTGGAAATATCTACACCGGCATCTGTATAAACATAGAAATTCCTACACAGTCATCTGTATAAACATGGAAACATCTACACCACTATCTGTATAAAGATGGAAATATCTACATCTTTATCTTTATAAACATGGAAATATCTCCACCGCTATCTCTATAAACATGGAGTTATCTCCACTATCTCTATAAACATGGAAATATCTACACCGTTATCTTTATTAACATGGAAATATCTACACCGCTATCTGTATAAATATGGAAATATCTACACAGCTATCTCTCAAAACGTGGAAATATCTACACTGCTATCTGTATAAACATGGAAATATCTCCACTGCTATCTGTGTAAACATGGAAATATCTTCATCGCTATCTGTATAAACATGGAAATAGCCACTCCTCTATCTGTATAAACATGGAAATAGCTTCACCGCCATCTGTAAATACATGGAAATATCTACACAGTCATCTGTAGAAACATGGATATATCTACACCTCCATGTGTATAAACATGGAAATATCTACACTGCCATCTGTATACACATGGAAATATCAACAGAGCCATCTGTATTCACATGGAAATATCTACACCGCTACCTCTATAAACATGGAAATACCTACACCTCTATCTGAAGAAACATAGAAATATCTCCACTGCTATCTGTATAAACATGGAAATATCTACACCGCAATCTGTATAACATGGAATATCTATACCGCCATCTGTAAAAACATGGAAATATCAGCACAGTCATCTGTATAAACATGGAAGTATCTATACCTCCATCTGTATAAACATGGAAATATCTACACTGCCATCTGCATACACATGGAAATATCTACACAGCCATCTGTATATACCTGGAAATATCTACACCGCTGTCTGTATTAACTTGGAAATATCTACACCGCTATCTGTATAAATATGGAAATATCTACACCGCTATCACTATAAACATCGAAATATCTACACCGCTATCTGTATATACCTGGAAATATCTACATGGATAACTCTATAAACTTGGAAATATCTTCACCGCCATCTGTATAAACATAGAAATACGTACACACTAATCTGTATAAACATGGAAATATCTACACCACTATCTGTATAAACATGGAAATATCTACACGGCGATGTGTATAAACATGGAAATATCTACACAGTCATCTGTGTAAACATGAAAGATACCTACACCTCCATCTGTATAAACATTGAGATATCTACACCACCATTTTAATAAACATCGAAATGTCTACATGGCTATTTTATAAATATGGAAATATCTACACCGCTATCTCTATACACATGGAAATATCTACACCGCTATCTCTGTGAACATGGAAATATCTACATCGCTATCTGTACAAACATGGAAATATCTCCAACGCTATCTCTAATAACATGGAATTATCTACACTTCCATCTGTGTAAACATGGAAATATCTCCAACGCAATCTGTATAAACATGGAAATACCTACACCGCAATCTGTATAAACATGGAAATATCTACACTGCTATCTGTATAAACATGGAAATATCTACACCACTATCTGTAAAAACATGGAAATATCTACATCTTTATCTGTATAAACATGGAAATATCTCCACTGGTATCTCTATAAACATGGAAATACCTCCACCGCTATCTCTATAAACATGGAAATATCTACACCGCTATCTTTATTAACATGGAAATATCTACACCGCCATCTGTATAAACATGGAAATATCTCCACTGCTATCTGTATAAACATGGAAATATGTCCACGGCTATCTGTATAGACATGGAAATATTTACACCGCTATCTGTATGAACATGGAAATATCTACATCGCTATGTGTATAAACATGGAAATAGCCACACCGGTATCTGTAAAAACATGGAAATATCTACATCACCATCTGTAAAAACATCGAAATATCTACACAGTCATCTGTAAAAACATGGAAATCTATACAACTCCATCTGTATAAACATGGAAATATCTACACTGCCATCTGTATACACATGGAAATGTCTACACAGCCATCTGTATAAACATGGAAATATCTACACCGTTGTCTCTATAAACATGGAAATAACTTCACCGCTATCTGAATAAACGTGGAAATATCTACACCGCTATCTCTATAAACTTGGGAATATCTACACCGCCATCTCTATAAAAATGGAAATATATCGACCGCTAACTGTATAAACATGGAAATATCTCCACTGCTATCTGTATAAGCATGGAAATATCTACACCGCAATCTGTATAAACATGGAAATATCTACAACGCTATATGTATAAACTTGGAAATATCTACACCGCCATCTCTATAAACATGGATATATCTCCACCGCTATCTGTATAAACATGGAAATAACTTCACTGCTATCTGTATAAACATGGAAATATCTACACCACTATCTGTATAAACATGGAAATGTCTACACCGCTATCTGTATTAACTTGGAAATATCTACACCGTTATCTGCATAAATATGGTAATATCAACACCGTTATCTCTATAAACATGGAAATATCTACAATGCTATCTGTATATACCTGGAAATATCTACACGGCTATCTCTATAAACTTGGAAATATCTAAACCGGCATCTGTATAAACCTAGAAATACCATCACAGTCATCTGTATAAACATGGAAATATCTACACCACTATCTGTATAAACATGGAAATATCTACACGGCGAAGTGTATAAACATGGAAATATCTACACAGTCATCTGTGTAAACATGGAAGATATCTACACCTCCATCTGTTTAAACATGGAGATATCTACACCACCATCTTAATAAACTTCGAAATGTCTACACGGCTATTTTATAAATGTGGAAATATCTACACCGCTATCTCTATAAACATGGAAATATCTACACCGCTATCTTTGTGAACATGGAAGTATCTACATCGCTATCTGTACATACATGGAAATATCTCCAACACTATCTCTATTAACATGGAATTATCTACACTTCCATCTGGGTTAACTTGGAAATATCTCCAACACCATCTGTATAAACATGGAAATACCTACACCGCTATCTGTATAAACATGGAAATATCTACACCACTATCTGTATAAACATGGAAATATCTACATCTTTATCTGTATAAACATGGAAATATCTCCACCGCTATCTCTATAAACGTGGAGATATCTCCACCGCTATCTCTATAAACATGGAAATATCTACACCGCTATCTTTATTAACATGGGAATATCTACACTGCTATCTGTATAAATACGTAAATATCTACACAGATATCTCTCTAAACATGGAAATAACTACACCGCTATCTGTATAAACATGGAAAAAGGCACTCCGCTATCTGTATAAACATGGAAATATCTTCACCGCCATCTGTAAAAACATGGATATATCTACACAGTCATCTGTAGAAACATGGATATATCTACACCTCCATCTGTATAAACATGGAAATATCTACACTGCCATCTGTATACACATGGAAATATCAACAGAGCCATGTGTATTAACATGGAAATATCTACACCGCTATCTCTATAAACATGGAAATACCTACACCGCTATCTGAATAAACATGGAAATATCTACACCAGTATCTGTATAAACATGGAAATATCTACACCGCTATCTGTATAAACTTGGAAATATCTACACCACCATCTGTATAAACATACAAATACCTACACAGTCATCTGCATAAACATGGAAATATCTACACCACTATCTATATAAACATCGAATTATCTACACCGCGATCTCTATAAACATGGAAATTTCTACACAGCCAACACTATAAACATGGAAATATCTGCACCGCTATCTGTATAAACATGGAAATATCTACACCGCCATCTGTAAAAACATGGAAATATCTACACAGTCATTTGTGTAAACATGGAAATAACTACACATCCATTTGTATAAACATGGAAATAACTACACTGCCATCTGTATACACAGGGAAATATCTACACATCTATCTGTATAAATATGGAAATATCTACACAGCTATCTGTATAAAGATGGAAATATCAACATCGCTATCTGTATAAACATGGAAATATCTACACTGCAATCTCCATAAACATGGAAATATCTCCACCGTCATCAGTATAAACATGGAAATATATACACAGTCATCTGCATAAACATGGAAATAACTACACCGCTATCTGTATAAACATGGTAATATGTACAGCGCTGTCTTTATATACATGGAAATAACTACACCGCTATCAGTATAAATATGCAAATATCTAACTGGCTATCTCTGTAAATATGGAAATGTCTACACCGCTATCTGTATAAACATGGAAATATCTACACCGCTATCTGTATAAACTTGGAAATATCTACACCGCCATCTCTATAAACATGGAAATATCTCCACCGCTATCTGTATAAACATGGAAATATTTCCACTGCTATCTGTATAAACATGGAAATATCTACACCGCAATCTGTATAACATGGAATATCTATGCCGCCATCTGTAAAACCATGGAAATATCAGCACAGACATCTGTATAAACATGGAAGTATCTATACCTCCATCTGTATAAACATGGAAATATCTACATTGCCATCTGTATACACATGGAAATATCTACACAGCCATCTGTATATACCTGGAAATATCTACACCGCTATCTTTATTAACTTGGAAATATCTACACCGCTATCTGTATAAATATGGAAATATCTACACCGCTATCTCTGTAAACATGGAAATATCTACACCGCTATCGGTATATACCTGAAAATATCTACATGGCTATCTCTATAAACTTGGAAGTATCTATACCGCCATCTGTATAAACATAGAAATACGTACACAGTCATCTGTATAAACATGGAAATATCTACACCACTATCTGTATAAACATGGAAATATCTACACGGCGATGTGTATAAACATGGAAATATCTACACAGTCATCTGTGTAAACATGGAAGATACCTACACCTCCATCTGTATAAACATAGAGATTTCTACACCACCATCTTAATAAACTTCCAACTGTCTACACGGCTATTTTACAAATATGGAAATATCTACAACGCTATCTCTATAAACATGGAAATATCTACACCGCTATCTCTGTTAACATGGAAATATCTACATCGCCATCTGTACAAACAAGGAAATATCTCCAACACTATCTCTATTAACATGGAATTATCTACACTTCCATCTGTGTAAACATGGAAATATCTCCAACGCAATCTGTATAAACATGGAAATATCTACACTGCTTTCTGTATAAACATGGAAATATCTACACCACTATCTGTATAAACATGGAAATATCTACATCTTTATCTGTATAAACATGGAAATATCTCCACTGGTATCTCTATAAACATGGAAATACCTCCACCGCTATCTCTAAAAACTTGGAAATATCTACACCGCTATCATAATTAACATGGAAATATCTACACCGCAATCTGTATAAATTTGGAAATATCTCCACCGCTATCCATACGAACATGGAAATATCTACATCGCTATCTGTACAAACATGGAAATATCTCCACTGCTGTCTCTATAAACATAGAATTATCTACAGCGCTATCTGTATAAACATGGAAATATCTCCACCGCTACCTGAATAAACATGGAAATATCTACACGGCTATCTGTATAAACATGTAAATATCTACACCGCTATCTGTATAAACATGGAAATATCTCCACCGCTAACTGTATAAACATGGAAATATCTCCACCTCTCTCTGTATAATCATGGAAATATCTATATCCTTATCTGTATAAATATGGAAATAACTACACCTCTATTTCTATAAACATGGAAATATCTACACCGCTATCTGCAAAAACTTGGAAATATCTACACCGCCATCTGTATAAACATGGAAATATCTCCACTGCTATCTGTATAAACATGGAAATATGTCCACGGGTATCTGTATAAACATGGAAATATCTACACCGCTATCTGTATAAACATGGAAATATCTACATCGCTATGTGTATAAACATGGAAATAGCCCCATTGCTATCTGTAAAAACATGGAAATATCTACACCACCATCTGTAAAAACATCGAAATATCTACACAGTCATCTGTAAAAACATGGAAATATATACACCTCCATCTGAGTAAACATGGGAATATCTACACTGCCATCTGTATACACATGGAAATATCTACACAGCCATCTGTATAAACATGGAAATATCTACACCGCTATCTGTATAAACATGGAAATATCAACACCGCTATCTGTATATACTTGGATATATCTACACGGCCATCTCTATAAAGATGAAAATATCTCCACCGCTATCTCTATAAACTTGGAAATATCTCCACTGCTATCTGTATAAACATGGAATTATCGACACCGCAATCTTTATAAACATGGAAATATCTACACCGCTATCTGTATAAAGTTGGAAATATCTACACCGCCAGCTCTATAAACATGGAAATATCTCCACCGCTATCTGTATATCTGCACTGCTATCTGTATAAGCATGGAAACATCTACACCGATATCTGTATAAACATGGAAATATGTACACCGCTATCTGTATAAACATGGAAATATCTACACCGCTATCTGTATAAACTTGGAAATATCTACACCGCTATCTGTATAAACATGGAAATATCTACACTGCAGTCTCTGTAAACATGGAAATATGTACACCGCTATCTGTATAAACATGGAAATATCTACACCGCTATCTGTATAAATATGGAAATATCTACACCACGATCTGCATAAACATTTAAATATCTACACCGCTATCTTTATTAACATGGAAATATGTACACCGCTATCTGTATAAACATGGAAATATCTAAACCGCTATCTGTATAAATATGGAAATATCTACACCACGATCTGCATAAACATTGAAATATCTACACTGCTATCTGTATACACATGGAAATATCTACTCCGCTATCTGTATAAACATGGAAATATCTATAACACTATCTGTGTAAACATGGAAATATCTACACAGCTATCTGTGTAAACAAGGAAATATGTACACCGCTATCTGTTTAAACATGGAAATATGTACACCGCTATCTGTATAAACATGGAAATATCTACACCGCTATCTGTATAAACATGGAAATATCTACACCACGATCTGCATAAACATTTAAATATCTACACCGCTATCTGTATAAACATGGAAATATCTACACCGCTATCTGTATATAGATCGAAATATCTACACCGCTATCTGTATAAGTATGGATATATCGACACTGCTATCACTATAAACATGGAAATGTCTACAACGCTATCTGTATAAACATGAAAATAGCTACATGGCTATCTCTATAAACATCGAAATATCTACAACGCCATCAGTATAAACATGGAAATGCCGACATAGTCATCTGTATAAACATGGAAATATTTACACCGCTATCTGTATAAACATGCAAATATCTACACGGCCATCTGTATAAACATGGAAATATTTACACAGCCATCTCTATAAACATGGAAATATCTACACCGCTATCTGTATAAACATGGATATATCTGCACTGCTATCTGTATAAGCATGGAAACATCTACACCGATATCTGTATAAACATGGAAATATGTACACCGCTATCTGTATAAACATGGAAATAACTACAACGCTATCCGTGTAAACATGGAAATATCTACACAGCCATCTGTGTGAATATGGAAATATCTACACAGCTATCTCTATAAACATGAAAATACCTACTCAGCAATCTGTAAACATGGAAATAACTAATCCGCAATCCCTATAAACATGGAAATATCTACACCACAATCTCTATAAACATGGAAATATCTACACCGCCATCTCTATAAACATGAAAATACCTACACCGCAATCTCCATAAACATTGAACTATCTACACCGCCATCTGTGTAAACATGGAAATATCTACACCTTTATCTGTATAAACATGGAAATGTCCACACCGGTATCTGTATAAACATGGAAATAACTACATGGCTATCTCTATAAACATGGAAAGAACTACACCGCCATCTGTATAAACATGGAATTACCTACACAGTCATCTGTATAAACATGGAAATACCTACAATGCTATCTGTATAAACATGGAAATATCTACACTGCCTTCTGTATAAACATGGAAATATCTACACAGCCATCTGTATAAACATGGAAATATCTACACCACTATCTGTATTAACATGGAAATGGCCACACCGCTATCTGTATAAACATGGAAATATCTACACCGCCATCTGTAAAAACATGGAAATATCTACACAGTCATCGGCATAAACATGGAAATATCTACAGCTCCATGTGTATACACATGGAAATATCTACACTGCCATCTGTATACACATGGAAATATCTACACAGCCATCTGTATAAACATGGAATTATCTACACCGCTATCTCTATAAACATGGAAATATCTTCACCGCTCTCTGTATAAACATGGAAATATCTACACCGCTATCTGTATAAACTTGGAAATATCTACACCGCCATGTGTATAAACATGGAAATATCTCCACAGCTATCTGTATAAACATTGAAATATCTCCACCGCTATCTGTATAAACATGGAAATATCTACACCGCCATCTGTATAAACATGGAAATATCTACATCACTCTCTGTATAAACATGGAAATAGCCACACCGCTATCTGTATATACATGGAAATAACTACACCGCTCTCTGTATAAACATGGAAATACCTACACCGCCATCTGCATAAACATGGATATAACTACAGAGTCACCTGAATAAAAATGGAAATATCTACACCACTATCTGTATAAACATGGAAATATCTAAAGAGCCATCTCTATAAACATGGAAATATCTACACTGCTATTAGTATAAACATGGAAATAGGCAAACCGATATCTGTATAAACATGGAAATACCTACACCACTATCTGTAGAAACATGGAAATATCTACATCGCTATCTCTATAAACATGGAAATATTTCCACTGATATCTCTATAAACATGGAAATATATACACCGCTATCTCTGTAAACATGGAAATATGTACACCGCTATCTGTATAAACATGGAAATATCTACACCGCTATCTGTATAAATATGGAAATATCTACACCACGATCTGCATAAACATTGAAAAATCTACACTGCTATCTGTATACACATGGAAATATCTACTCTGCTATCTGTATAAACATGGAAATATCTATAACACTATCTGTGTAAACATGGAAATATCTACACAGCTATCTGTGTAAACAAGGAAATATGTACACCGCTATCTGTGTAAACATGGAAATATGTTCACCGCTATCAGTATAAACATGGAAATATCTACACCGCTATCTGTATAAACATGGAAATATCTACACCACGATCTGCATAAACATTTAAATATCTACACCGCTATCTGTATAAACTTGGAAATATCTACACCGCTATCTGTATATACATCGAAATATCTACACCGCTATCTGTATAAATATGGATATATCGACACTGCTATCACTATAAACATGGAAATGTCTACAACGCTATCTGTATAAACATCAAAATAGCTACATGGCTATCTGTATAAACATCGAAATATCTACAACGCCATCAGTATAAACATGGAAATGCCGACATAGTCATCTGTATAAACATGGAAATATTTACACCGCTGTCTGAATAGACATGCAAATATCTACACGGCCATCTGTATAAACATGGAAAAATTTACACAGCCATCTCTATAAACATGGAAATATCTACACCGCTATCTGTATAAACATGGATATATCTGCACTGCTATCTGTATAAGCATGGAAACATCTACACCGATATCTGTATAAACATGGAAATATGTACACCGCTATCTGTATTAACATGGAAATAACTACAACGCTATCTGTGTAAACATGGAAATATCTACACAGCTATCTGTGTGAATATGGAAATACCTACACAGCTATCTCTATAAACATGAAAATACCTACACAGCAATCTGTAAACATGGAAATAACTAATCCGCCATCCCTATAAACATGGAAATATCTACACCAGAATCTCTATAAACATGGAAATATCTACACCGCCATCTCTATAAACATGAAAATAGCTACACCGCAATCTCCATAAACATTGAATTATCTACACCGCCATCTGTGTAAACATGGAAATATCTACACCTTTATCTGTATAAACATGGAAATGTCCACACCGATATCTGTATAAACATGGAAATAACTACATGGCTATCTCTATAAACATGGAAAGAACTACACCGCCATCTGTATAAACATGGAATTACCTACACAGTCATCTGTATTAACATGGAAATACCTACAATGCTATCTGTATAAACATGGAAATATCTACACTGCCTTCTGTATAAACATGGAAATATCCACACAGCCATCTGTATAAACATGGAAATATCTACACCACTATCTGTATTAACATGGAAATAGCCACACCGCTATCTGTATAAACATGGAAATATCTACACCGCCATCTGTAAAAACATGGAAATACCTACACAGTCATCTGCATAAACATGGAAATATCTACACCTCCATCTGTATACACATGGTAATATCTACACTGCCATCTGTATACACATGGAAATATCTACACAGACATCTGTATAAATATGGAATTATCTTCACCGTTATCTCTATAAACATGGAAATACCTTCACCACTATCTGTATAAACTTGGAAATATCTACACCGCTATCTGTATAAACATGGAAATATCTACACTGCAATCTCTGTAAACATGGAAATATGTACACCGCTATCTGTATAAACATGGAAATAC
This sequence comes from Pan paniscus, assembly GCF_029289425.2. Taxonomy (NCBI): domain Eukaryota; kingdom Metazoa; phylum Chordata; class Mammalia; order Primates; family Hominidae; genus Pan; species Pan paniscus. The sequence goes on from NC_073261.2 coordinate 10,463,325, forward strand.
CTACACCGCTATCTGTATAAATATGGAAATATCTACACCACGATTTGCATAAACATTTAAATATCTACACCGCTATCTTTATTAACATGGAAATATGTACACCGCTATCTGTATAAACATGGAAATATCTAAACCGCTATCTGTATAAATATGGAAATATCTACACCACGATCTGCATAAACATTGAAATATCTACACTGCTATCTGTATACACATGGAAATATCTACTCCGCTATCTGTATAAACATGGAAATATCTATAACACTATCTGTGTAAACATGGAAATATCTACACAGCTATCTGTGTAAACAAGGAAATATGTACACCGCTATCTGTGTAAACATGGAAATATGTACACCGCTATCTGTATAAACATGGAAATATCTACACCGCTATCTGTATAAACATGGAAATATCTACACCACGATCTGCATAAACATTTAAATATCTACACCGCTATCTGTATAAACATGGAAATATCTACACCGCTATCTTTATATACATCGAAATATCTACACCGCTATCTGTATAAATATGGATATATCGACACTGCTATCACTATAAACATGGAAATGTCTACAACGCTATGTGTATAAACATGAAAATATCTACATGGCTATCTCTATAAACATCGAAATATCTACAACGCCATCAGTATAAACATGGAAATGCCGACATAGTCATCTGTATAAACATGGAAATATTTACACAGCCATCTCTATAAACATGGAAATATCTACACCGCTATCTGTATAAACATGGATATATCTGCACTGCTATCTGTATAAGCATGGAAACATCTACACCGATATCTGCATAAACATGGAAATATGTACACCGCTATCTGTATTAACATGGAAATAACTACAACGCTATCTTTGTAAACATGGAAATATCTACACAGCTATCTGTGTGAATATGGAAATATCTACACAGCTATCTCTATAAACATGAAAATACCTACACAGCAATCTGTAAACATGGAAATAACTAATCCGCAATCCCTATAAACATGGAAATATCTACACCACAATCTCTATAAACATGGAAATATCTACACCGCCATCTTTATAAACATGAAAATATCTACACCGCAATCTCCATAAACATTGAATTATCTACACCGCCATCTGTGTAAACATGGAAATATCTACACCTTTATCTGTATAAACATGGAAATGTCCACACCGATATCTGTATAAACATGGAAATAACTACATGGCTATCTCTATAAACATGGAAAGAACTACACCGCCATCTGTATAAACATGGAATTACCTACACAGTCATCTGTATAAACATGAAAATACCTACAATGCTATCTGTATAAACATGGAAATATCTACACTGCCTTCTGTATAAACATGGAAATAACTACACAGCCATCTGTATAAACATGGAAATATCTACACCATTATCTGTATTAACATGGAAATAGCCACACCGCTATCTGTATAAACATGGAAATATCTACACCGCCATCTGTAAAAACATGGAAATATCTACACAGTCATCGGCATAAACATGGAAATATCTACAGCTCCATGTGTATACACATGGAAATATCTACACTGCCATCTGTATACACATGGAAATATCTACACAGCCATCTGTATAAACATGGAATTATCTACACCACTATCTCTATAAACATGGAAATACCTTCTCCGCTATCTGTATAATCTTGGAAATATCTACACCGCTATCTGTATAAACATGGATATATCTACACCGCAGTCTCTGTAAACATGGAAATATGTACACCGCTATCTGTATAAACATGGAAATATCTGCACCGCTATCTGTATAAATATGGAAATATCTACACAACGATCTGCATAAACATTTAAATACCTACACTACTATCAGTATAAACATGGAAATATCTCCACAGCTATCTGTATAAACATGGAAATCTATACACCGCTATCTGTATAAACATGGAAATATCTACACCGCCATCTGTATAAACATGGAAATATCTACATCACTATCTGTATAAACATGGAAATAGCCACACCGCTATCTGTATAAACATGGAAATATCTACACCGCTATCTGTATAAACATCGAAATATCTACACCGCCATCTGCATAAACATGGAAATACCTACAGAATCATCTGAATAAACATTGAAATATCTACACCACTATCTGTATAAACATGGAAATAACTACACGGCCATCAGTATAAACATGGAAATATCTAAACAGCCATCTCTATAAACATGGAAATATCTACATTGCTATCAGTATAAACATGGAAATAGCCAAACCGCTATCTGTATAAACTTGGAAATACCTACACCAGTATCTGTAGAAACATAGAAATATCTACACCACTCTGGGTACAAACATGGAAATAACTACACCGCTATCTGTATAAACTTGGAAATATCTACACCGACATCTGTATAAACATGGAAATATCTACATCATTATCTGTATAAACATGGAAATATCTACACCGGTATCTGTTTAAACATGGAAATATCTACACCGCTATCTGTATATACATGGAAATATCTACATCACTATCTGTATAAACATAGAAATATCTACATCGCTATCTCTATAAACATGGAAATATCTCCACCGATATCTCTATAAACTTGGAAATATCTACACCGCTATCTTTATAAACATGGAAATATCTACACCGCTATCTGTATAAACATGGAAATGTCTACACTGATATCTGTGTAAACATGGAAATAAGTACAAGTCTATCTCTATAAACATGGAAAGAACTACACCGCCATCTGTATAAACAAAAAATTACCTACACAGTCATATGTATAAACATGGAAATACCTACACTGCTATCTGTATAAACATGGAAATATCTACACTGCCTTCTGTATAAACATGGAAATATCCACACAGCCATCTGTATAAACATGGAAATATCTACACCACTATCTGTATTAACATGGAAATAGCCACACCGCTATCTGTATAAACATGGAAATATCTACACCGCCATCTGTAAAAACATGGAAATACCTACACAGTCATCTGCATAAACATGGAAATATCTACACCTCCATCTGTATACACATGGTAATATCTACACTGCCATCTGTATACACATGGAAATATCTACACAGACATCTGTATAAATATGGAATTATCTTCACCGTTATCTCTATAAACATGGAAATACCTTCACCACTATCTGTATAAACTTGGAAATATCTACACCGCTATCTGTATAAACATGGAAATATCTACACAGCAATCTCCGTAAACATGGAAATATGTACACCGCTATCTGTATAAACATGGAAATACCTACACCGCTATCTGTATAAATATGGAAATATCTACACTACGATTTGCATAAACATTTAAATATCTACACCGCTATCTTTATTAACATGGAAATATGTACACCGCTATCTGTATAAACATGGAAATATCTAAACCGCTATCTGTATAAATATGGAAATATCTACACCACGATCTGCATAAACATTGAAATATCTACACTGCTATCTGTATACACATGGAAATATCTACTCCGCTATCTGTATAAACATGGAAATATCTATAACACTATCTGTGTAAACATGGAAATATCTACACAGCTATCTGTGTAAACAAGGAAATATGTACACCGCTATCTGTGTAAACATGGAAATATGTACACCGCTATCTGTATAAACATGGAAATATCTACACCGCTATCTGTATAAACATGGAAATATCTACACCACGATCTGCATAAACATTTAAATATCTACACCGCTATCTGTATAAACATGGAAATATCTACACCGCTATCTTTATATACATCGAAATATCTACACCGCTATCTGTATAAATATGGATATATCGACACTGCTATCACTATAAACATGGAAATGTCTACAACGCTATGTGTATAAACATGAAAATATCTACATGGCTATCTCTATAAACATCGAAATATCTACAACGCCATCAGTATAAACATGGAAATGCCGACATAGTCATCTGTATAAACATGGAAATATTTACACCGCTTTCTGAATAAACATGCAAATATCTACACGGCCATCTGTATAAACATGGAAAAATTTACACAGCCATCTCTATAAACATGGAAATATCTACACCGCTATCTGTATAAACATGGATATATCTGCACTGCTATCTGTATAAGCATGGAAACATCTACACCGATATCTGCATAAACATGGAAATATGTACACCGCTATCTGTATTAACATGGAAATAACTACAACGCTATCTTTGTAAACATGGAAATATCTACACAGCTATCTGTGTGAATATGGAAATATCTACACAGCTATCTCTATAAACATGAAAATACCTACACAGCAATCTGTAAACATGGAAATAACTAATCCGCAATCCCTATAAACATGGAAATATCTACACCACAATCTCTATAAACATGGAAATATCTACACCGCCATCTTTATAAACATGAAAATATCTACACCGCAATCTCCATAAACATTGAATTATCTACACCGCCATCTGTGTAAACATGGAAATATCTACACCTTTATCTGTATAAACATGGAAATGTCCACACCGATATCTGTATAAACATGGAAATAACTACATGGCTATCTCTATAAACATGGAAAGAACTACACCGCCATCTGTATAAACATGGAATTACCTACACAGTCATCTGTATAAACATGAAAATACCTACAATGCTATCTGTATAAACATGGAAATATCTACACTGCCTTCTGTATAAACATGGAAATAACTACACAGCCATCTGCATAAACATGGAAATATCTACACCACTATCTGTATTAACATGGAAATAGCCACACCGCTATCTGTATAAACATGGAAATATCTACACCGCCATCTGTAAAAACATGGAAATATCTACACAGTCATCGGCATAAACATGGAAATAACTACAGCTCCATGTGTATACACATGGAAATATCTACACTGCCATCTGTATACACATGGAAATATCTACACAGCCATCTGTATAAACATGGAATTATCTACACCACTATCTCTATAAACATGGAAATACCTTCTCCGCTATCTGTATAATCTTGGAAATATCTACACCGCTATCTGTATAAACATGGAAATATCTACACCGCAGTCTCTGTAAACATGGAAATATGTACACCGCTATCTGTATAAACATGGAAATATCTGCACCGCTATCTGTATAAATATGGAAATATCTACACAACGATCTGCATAAACATTTAAATATCTACACTACTATCTGTATAAACATGGAAATATCTCCACAGCTATCTGTATAAACATGGAAATCTATACACCGCTATCTGTATAAACATGGAAATATCTACACCGCCATCTGTATAAACATGGAAATATCTACATCACTATCTGTATAAACATGGAAATAGCCACACCGCTATCTGTATAAACATGGAAATATCTACACCGCTATCTGTATAAACATCGAAATATCTACACCGCCATCTGCATAAACATGGAAATACCTACAGAATCATCTGAATAAACATTGAAATATCTACACCACTATCTGTATAAACATGGAAATAACTACACGGCCATCAGTATAAACATGGAAATATCTAAACAGCCATCTCTATAAACATGGAAATATCTACATTGCTATCAGTATAAACATGGAAATAGCCAAACCGCTATCTGTATAAACTTGGAAATACCTACACCAGTATCTGTAGAAACATAGAAATATCTACACCACTCTGGGTATAAACATGGAAATAACTACACCGCTATCTGTATAAACTTGGAAATATCTACACCGACATCTGTATAAACATGGAAATATCTACATCATTATCTGTATAAACATGGAAATATCTACACCGGTATCTGTTTAAACATGGAAATATCTACACCGCTATCTGTATATACATGAAAATATCTACATCACTATCTGTATAAACATGGAAATATCTACATCGCTATCTCTATAAACATGGAAATATCTCCACCGATATCTCTATAAACTTGGAAATATCTACACCGCTATCTTTATAAACATGGAAATATCTACACCGCTATCTGTATAAACATGGAAATGTCTACACTGATATCTGTGTAAACATGGAAATAAGTACAAGTCTATCTCTATAAACATGGAAAGAACTACACCGCCATCTGTATAAACAAAAAATTACCTACACAGTCATATGTATAAACATGGAAATACCTACACTGATATCTGTATAAACATGGAAATATCTACACTGCCTTCTGTATAAACATGGAAATATCTACACAGCCATCTGTATAAACATGGAAATATCTACACCACTATCTGTATTAACATGGAAATAGCCACACCGCTATCTGTATAAACATGGAATTATCTACACTGCCATCTGTAAAAACATGGAAATATCTACACAGTCATCTGCATAAACATGGAAATATCTACACCTCCATCTGTATACACATGGAAATATCTACACTGCAATCTGTATACACATGGAAATATCTACACAGCCATCTGTATAAACATGGAATTATCTTCACCGTTATCTCTATAAACGTGGAAATACCTTCACCGCTATCTGTATAAACTTGGAAATATCTACACCGCTATCTGTATAAACATGGAAATATCTACACTGCAGTCTCTGTAAACATGGAAATATGTACACCGCTATCTGTATAAACATGGAAATATCTACACCGCTATCTGTATAAATATGGAAATATCTACACCACGATCTGCATAAACATTTAAATATCTACACCGCTATCTTTATTAACATGGAAATATGTACACCGCTATCTGTATAAACATGGAAATATCTAAACCGCTATCTGTATAAATATGGAAATATCTACACCATGATCTGCATAAACATTGAAATATCTACACTGCTATCTGTATACACATGGAAATATCTACTCCGCTATCTGTATAAACATGGAAATATCTATAACACTATCTGTGTAAACATGGAAATATCTACACAGCTATCTGTGTAAACAAGGAAATATGTACACCGCTATCTGTTTAAACATGGAAATATGTACACCGCTATCTGTATAAACATGGAAATATCTACACCGCTATCTGTATAAACATGGAAATATCTACACCACGATCTGCATAAACATTTAAATATCTACACCGCTATCTGTATAAACATGGAAATATCTACACCGCTATCTGTATATAGATCGAAATATCTACACCGCTATCTGTATAAGTATGGATATATCGACACTGCTATCACTATAAACATGGAAATGTCTACAACGCTATCTGTATAAACATGAAAATAGCTACATGGCTATCTCTATAAACATCGAAATATCTACAACGCCATCAGTATAAACATGGAAATGCCGACATAGTCATCTGTATAAACATGGAAATATTTACACCGCTATCTGTGTAAACATGCAAATATCTACACGGCCATCTGTATAAACATGGAAATATTTACACAGCCATCTCTATAAACATGGAAATACCTACACAGTCATCTGTATAAACATGGATATATCTGCACTGCTATCTGTATAAGCATGGAAACATCTACACCGATATCTGTATAAACATGGAAATATGTACACCGCTATCTGTATAAACATGGAAATATCTACACCACTATCTGTATTAACATGGAAATGGCCACACCGCTATCTGTATAAACATGGAAATATCTACACCGCCATCTGTAAAAACATGGAAATATCTACACAGTCATCGGCATAAACATGGAAATATCTACAGCTCCATGTGTATACACATGGAAATATCTACACTGCCATCTGTATACACATGGAAATATCTACACAGCCATCTGTATAAACATGGAATTATCTACACCGCTATCTCTATAAACATGGAAATATCTTCACCGCTCTCTGTATAAACATGGAAATATCTACACCGCTATCTGTATAAACTTGGAAATATCTACACCGCCATGTGTATAAACATGGAAATATCTCCACAGCTATCTGTATAAACATTGAAATATCTCCACCGCTATCTGTATAAACATGGAAATATCTACACCGCCATCTGTATAAACATGGAAATATCTACATCACTCTCTGTATAAACATGGAAATAGCCACACCGCTATCTGTATATACATGGAAATAACTACACCGCTCTCTGTATAAACATGGAAATACCTACACCGCCATCTGCATAAACATGGATATAACTACAGAGTCACCTGAATAAAAATGGAAATATCTACACCACTATCTGTATAAACATGGAAATATCTAAAGAGCCATCTCTATAAACATGGAAATATCTACACTGCTATTAGTATAAACATGGAAATAGGCAAACCGATATCTGTATAAACATGGAAATACCTACACCACTATCTGTAGAAACATGGAAATATCTACATCGCTATCTCTATAAACATGGAAATATTTCCACTGATATCTCTATAAACATGGAAATATATACACCGCTATCTCTGTAAACATGGAAATATGTACACCACTATCTGTATAAACATGGAAATATCTACACCGCTATCTGTATAAATATGGAAATATCTACACCACGATCTGCATAAACATTGAAAAATCTACACTGCTATCTGTATACACATGGAAATATCTACTCTGCTATCTGTATAAACATGGAAATATCTATAACACTATCTGTGTAAACATGGAAATATCTACACAGCTATCTGTGTAAACAAGGAAATATGTACACCGCTATCTGTGTAAACATGGAAATATGTACACCGCTATCAGTATAAACATGGAAATATCTACACCGCTATCTGTATAAACATGGAAATATCTACACCACGATCTGCATAAACATTTAAATATCTACACCGCTATCTGTATAAACATGGAAATATCTACACCGCTATCTGTATATACATCGAAATATCTACACCGCTATCTGTATAAATATGGATATATCGACACTGCTATCACTATAAACATGGAAATGTCTACAACGCTATCTGTATAAACATCAAAATAGCTACATGGCTATCTGTATAAACATCGAAATATCTACAACGCCATCAGTATAAACATGGAAATGCCGACATAGTCATCTGTATAAACATGGAAATATTTACACCGCTGTCTGAATAGACATGCAAATATCTACACGGCCATCTGTATAAACATGGAAAAATTTACACAGCCATCTCTATAAACATGGAAATATCTACACCGCTATCTGTATAAACATGGATATATCTGCACTGCTATCTGTATAAGCATGGAAACATCTACACCGATATCTGTATAAACATGGAAATATGTACACCGCTATCTGTATAAACATGGAAATATCTACACCGCTATCTGTATAAACTTGGAAATATCTACACCGCTATCTGTATAAACATGGAAATATCTACACTGCAGTCTCTGTAAACATGGAAATATGTACACCGCTATCTGTATAAACATGGAAATATCTACACCGCTATCTGTATAAATATGGAAATATCTACACCACGATCTGCATAAACATTTAAATATCTACACCGCTATCTTTATTAACATGGAAATATGTACACCGCTATCTGTATAAACATGGAAATATCTAAACCGCTATCTGTATAAATATGGAAATATCTACACCACGATCTGCATAAACATTGAAATATCTACACTGCTATCTGTATACACATGGAAATATCTACTCCGCTATCTGTATAAACATGGAAATATCTATAACACTATCTGTGTAAACATTGAAATATCTACACAGCTATCTGTGTAAACAAGGAAATATGTACACCGCTATCTGTTTAAACATGGAAATATGTACACCGCTATCTGTATAAACATGGAAATATCTACACCGCTATCTGTATAAACATGGAAATATCTACACCACGATCTGCATAAACATTTAAATATCTACACCGCTATCTGTATAAACATGGAAATATCTACACCGCTATCTGTATATAGATCGAAATATCTACACCGCTATCTGTATAAGTATGGATATATCGACACTGCTATCACTATAAACATGGAAATGTCTACAACGCTATCTGTATAAACATGAAAATAGCTACATGGCTATCTCTATAAACATTGAAATATCTACAACGCCATCAGTATAAACATGGAAATGCCGACATAGTCATCTGTATAAACATGGAAATATTTACACCGCTATCTGTATAAACATGCAAATATCTACACGGCCATCTGTATAAAGATGGAAATATTTACACAGCCATCTCTATAAACATGGAAATATCTACACCGCTATCTGTATAAACATGGATATATCTGCACTGCTATCTGTATAAGCATGGAAACATCTACACCGATATCTGTATAAACATGGAAATATGTACACCGCTATCTGTATAAACATGGAAATAACTACAACGCTATCCGTGTAAACATGGAAATATCTACACAGCCATCTGTGTGAATATGGAAATATCTACACAGCTATCTCTATAAACATGAAAATACCTACTCAGCAATCTGTAAACATGGAAATAACTAATCCGCAATCCCTATAAACATGGAAATATCTACACCACAATCTCTATAAACATGGAAATATCTACACCGCCATCTCTATAAACATGAAAATACCTACACCGCAATCTCCATAAACATTGAACTATCTACACCGCCATCTGTGTAAACATGGAAATATCTACACCTTTATCTGTATAAACATGGAAATGTCCACACCGGTATCTGTATAAACATGGAAATAACTACATGGCTATCTCTATAAACATGGAAAGAACTACACCGCCATCTGTATAAACATGGAATTACCTACACAGTCATCTGTATAAACATGGAAATACCTACAATGCTATCTGTATAAACATGGAAATATCTACACTGCCTTCTGTATAAACATGGAAATATCTACACAGACATCTGTATAAACATGGAAATATCTACACCACTATCTGTATTAACATGGAAATGGCCACACCGCTATCTGTATAAACATGGAAATATCTACACCGCCATCTGTAAAAACATGGAAATATCTACACAGTCATCGGCATAAACATGGAAATATCTACAGCTCCATGTGTATACACATGGAAATATCTACACTGCCATCTGTATACACATGGAAATATCTACACAGCCATCTGTATAAACATGGAATTATCTACACCGCTATCTCTATAAACATGGAAATATCTTCACCGCTCTCTGTATAAACATGGAAATATCTACACCGCTATCTGTATAAACTTGGAAATATCTACACCGCCATGTGTATAAACATGGAAATATCTCCACAGCTATCTGTATAAACATTGAAATATCTCCACCGCTATCTGTATAAACATGGAAATATCTACACCGCCATCTGTATAAACATGGAAATATCTACATCACTCTCTGTATAAACATGGAAATAGCCACACCGCTATCTGTATATACATGGAAATAACTACACCGCTCTCTGTATAAACATGGAAATACCTACACCGCCATCTGCATAAACATGGATATAACTACAGAGTCACCTGAATAAAAATGGAAATATCTACACCACTATCTGTATAAACATGGAAATATCTAAAGAGCCATCTCTATAAACATGGAAATATCTACACTGCTATTAGTATAAACATGGAAATAGGCAAACCGATATCTGTATAAACATGGAAATACCTACACCACTATCTGTAGAAACATGGAAATATCTACATCGCTATCTCTATAAACATGGAAATATTTCCACTGATATCTCTATAAACATGGAAATATATACACCGCTATCTCTGTAAACATGGAAATATGTACACCGCTATCTGTATAAACATGGAAATATCTACACCGCTATCTGTATAAATATGGAAATATCTACACCACGATCTGCATAAACATTGAAAAATCTACACTGCTATCTGTATACACATGGAAATATCTACTCTGCTATCTGTATAAACATGGAAATATCTATAACACTATCTGTGTAAACATGGAAATATCTACACAGCTATCTGTGTAAACAAGGAAATATGTACACCGCTATCTGTGTAAACATGGAAATATGTTCACCGCTATCAGTATAAACATGGAAATATCTACACCGCTATCTGTATAAACATGGAAATATCTACACCACGATCTGCATAAACATTTAAATATCTACACCGCTATCTGTATAAACTTGGAAATATCTACACCGCTATCTGTATATACATCGAAATATCTACACCGCTATCTGTATAAATATGGATATATCGACACTGCTATCACTATAAACATGGAAATGTCTACAACGCTATCTGTATAAACATCAAAATAGCTACATGGCTATCTGTATAAACATCGAAATATCTACAACGCCATCAGTATAAACATGGAAATGCCGACATAGTCATCTGTATAAACATGGAAATATTTACACCGCTGTCTGAATAGACATGCAAATATCTACACGGCCATCTGTATAAACATGGAAAAATTTACACAGCCATCTCTATAAACATGGAAATATCTACACCGCTATCTGTATAAACATGGATATATCTGCACTGCTATCTGTATAAGCATGGAAACATCTACACCGATATCTGTATAAACATGGAAATATGTACACCGCTATCTGTATTAACATGGAAATAACTACAACGCTATCTGTGTAAACATGGAAATATCTACACAGCTATCTGTGTGAATATGGAAATACCTACACAGCTATCTCTATAAACATGAAAATACCTACACAGCAATCTGTAAACATGGAAATAACTAATCCGCCATCCCTATAAACATGGAAATATCTACACCAGAATCTCTATAAACATGGAAATATCTACACCGCCATCTCTATAAACATGAAAATAGCTACACCGCAATCTCCATAAACATTGAATTATCTACACCGCCATCTGTGTAAACATGGAAATATCTACACCTTTATCTGTATAAACATGGAAATGTCCACACCGATATCTGTATAAACATGGAAATAACTACATGGCTATCTCTATAAACATGGAAAGAACTACACCGCCATCTGTATAAACATGGAATTACCTACACAGTCATCTGTATAAACATGGAAATACCTACAATGCTATCTGTATAAACATGGAAATATCTACACTGCCTTCTGTATAAACATGGAAATATCCACACAGCCATCTGTATAAACATGGAAATATCTACACCACTATCTGTATTAACATGGAAATAGCCACACCGCTATCTGTATAAACATGGAAATATCTACACCGCCATCTGTAAAAACATGGAAATATCTACACAGTCATCGGCATAAACATGGAAATATCTACAGCTCCATGTGTATACACATGGAAATATCTACACTGCCATCTGTATACACATGGAAATATCTACACAGCCATCTGTATAAACATGGAATTATCTACACCGCTATCTCCATAAACATGGAAATACCTTCTCCGCTATCTGTATAATCTTGGAAATATCTACACCGCTATCTGTATAAACATGGAAATATCTACACCGCAGTCTCTGTAAACATGGAAATATGTACACCGCTATCTGTATGAACATGGAAATATCTGCACCGCTATCTGCATAAATATGGAAATATCTACACAACGATCTGCGTAAACATTTAAATATCTACACAGCTATCTGTATAAACATGGAAATATCTCCACCGCTATCTGTATAAACATGGAAATCTATACACCGCTATCTGTATAAACATGGAAATATCTACACCGCCATCTGTATAAACATGGAAATATCTACATCACTATCTGTATAAACATGGAAATAGCCACACCGCTATCTGTATAGACATGGAAATATCTACACCGCTATCTGTATAAACATCGAAATATCTACACCGCCATCTGCATAAACATGGAAATACCTACAGAATCATCTGAATAAACATTGAAATATCTACACCACTATCTGTATAAACATGGAAATAACTACACGGCCATCAGTATAAACATGGAAATATCTAAACAGCCATCTCTATAAACATGGAAATATCTACATTGCTATCAGTATAAACATGGAAATAGCCAAACCGCTCTCTGTATAAACTTGGAAATACCTACACCAGTATCTGTAGAAACATAGAAATATCTACACCACTATGGGTACAAACATGGAAATAACTACACGCTATCTGTATAAACTTGGAAATATCTACACCGCCATCTGTATAAACATGGAAATATCTACATCATTATCTGTATAATCATGGAAATATCTACACCGGTATCTGTTTAAACATGGAAATATCTACACCGCTATCTGTATATACATGAAAATATCTACATCACTATCTGTATAAACATGGAAATATCTACATCGCTATCTCTATAAACATGGAAATATCTCCACCGATATCTCTATAAACTTGGAAATATCTACACCGCTATCTTTATAAACATGGAAATATCTACACCGCTATCTGTATAAACATGGAAATGTCTACACTGATATCTGTATAAACATGGAAATAAGTACAAGCCTATCTCTATAAACGTGGAAAGAACTACACCGCCATCTGTATAAACATGGAATTACCTACACAGTCATATGTATAAACATGGAAATACCTACACTGCTATCTGTATAAACATGGAAATATCTACACTGCCTTCTGTATAAACATGGAAATATCTACACAGCCATCTGTATAAACATGGAAATATCTACACCACTATCTGTATTAACATGGAAATAGCCACACCGCTATCTGTATAAACATGGAAATATCTACACCGCCATCTGTAAAAACATGGAAATACCTACACAGTCATCTGCATAAACATGGAAATATCTACACCTCCATCTGTATACACATGGTAATATCTACACTGCCATCTGTATACACATGGAAATATCTACACAGACATCTGTATAAATATGGAATTATCTTCACCGTTATCTCTATAAACATGGAAATACCTTCACCACTATCTGTATAAACTTGGAAATATCTACACCGCTATCTGTATAAACATGGAAATATCTACACTGCAATCTCTGTAAACATGGAAATATGTACACCGCTATCTGTATAAACATGGAAATACCTACACCGCTATCTGTATAAATATGGAAATATCTACACCACGATTTGCATAAACATTTAAATATCTACACCGCTATCTTTATTAACATGGAAATATGTACACCGCTATCTGTATAAACATGGAAATATCTAAACCGCTATCTGTATAAATATGGAAATATCTACACCACGATCTGCATAAACATTGAAATATCTACACTGCTATCTGTATACACATGGAAATATCTACTCCGCTATCTGTATAAACATGGAAATATCTATAACACTATCTGTGTAAACATGGAAATATCTACACAGCTATCTGTGTAAACAAGGAAATATGTACACCGCTATCTGTGTAAACATGGAAATATGTACACCGCTATCTGTATAAACATGGAAATATCTACACCGCTATCTGTATAAACATGGAAATATCTACACCACGATCTGCATAAACATTTAAATATCTACACCGCTATCTGTATAAACATGGAAATATCTACACCGCTATCTTTATATACATCGAAATATCTACACCGCTATCTGTATAAATATGGATATATCGACACTGCTATCACTATAAACATGGAAATGTCTACAACGCTATGTGTATAAACATGAAAATATCTACATGGCTATCTCTATAAACATCGAAATATCTACAACGCCATCAGTATAAACATGGAAATGCCGACATAGTCATCTGTATAAACATGGAAATATTTACACAGCCATCTCTATAAACATGGAAATATCTACACCGCTATCTGTATAAACATGGATATATCTGCACTGCTATCTGTATAAGCATGGAAACATCTACACCGATATCTGCATAAACATGGAAATATGTACACCGCTATCTGTATTAACATGGAAATAACTACAACGCTATCTTTGTAAACATGGAAATATCTACACAGCTATCTGTGTGAATATGGAAATATCTACACAGCTATCTCTATAAACATGAAAATACCTACACAGCAATCTGTAAACATGGAAATAACTAATCCGCAATCCCTATAAACATGGAAATATCTACACCACAATCTCTATAAACATGGAAATATCTACACCGCCATCTTTATAAACATGAAAATATCTACACCGCAATCTCCATAAACATTGAATTATCTACACCGCCATCTGTGTAAACATGGAAATATCTACACCTTTATCTGTATAAACATGGAAATGTCCACACCGATATCTGTATAAACATGGAAATAACTACATGGCTATCTCTATAAACATGGAAAGAACTACACCGCCATCTGTATAAACATGGAATTACCTACACAGTCATCTGTATAAACATGAAAATACCTACAATGCTATCTGTATAAACATGGAAATATCTACACTGCCTTCTGTATAAACATGGAAATATCCACACAGCCATCTGTATAAACATGGAAATATCTACACCACTATCTGTATTAACATGGAAATAGCCACACCGCTATCTGTATAAACATGGAAATATCTACACCGCCATCTGTAAAAACATGGAAATATCTACACAGTCATCGGCATAAACATGGAAATATCTACAGCTCCATGTGTATACACATGGAAATATCTACACTGCCATCTGTATACACATGGAAATATCTACACAGCCATCTGTATAAAGATGGAATTATCTTCACTGTTATCTCTATAAACATGGAAATACCTCCATCGCTATCTGTATAAACTTGGAAATATCTACACCGCTATCTGTATAAACATGGAAATATCTACACTGCAGTCTCTGTAAACATGGAAATATGTACACCGCTATCTGTATAAACATGGAAATATCTACACCGCTATCTGTATAAATATGGAAATATCTACACCACGATCTGCATAAACATTTAAATATCTACACCGCTATCTTTATTAACATGGAAATATGTACACCGCTATCTGTATAAACATGGAAATATCTACACCGCTATCTGTATAAATATGGAAATATCTACACCACGATCTGCATAAACATTTAAATATCTACACCGCTATCTTTATTAACATGGAAATATTTTCACCGCTATCTGCATAAAAATGGAAATCTATACACCGCTATCTGTATAAACATGGAAATATCTACACCGCCATGTGTATAAACATGGAAATATCTACATCACTATCTGTATAAACATGGAAATAGCCACACCGCTATCTGTATAAACATGGAAATACCTACACCGTTATCTGTATAAACATGGAAATATTTACACAGCCATCTGCATAAACATGGAAATACCTACAGAATCATCTGAATAAACATGGAAATATCTACTCCACTATCTGTATCAACATGGAAATACCTACACGGCCATCCGTATAAACATGGAAATATCTAAACAGCCATCTCTATAAACATGGAAATATCTACATTGCTATCAGTATAAACATGTAAATAGCTAAACCGCTATCTGCATAAACTTGGAAATACCTACAACAGTATCTGTAGAAACATAGAAATATCTACACCACTATGTGTATAAACATTGAAATACCTACACCGCTATCTGTATAAACTTGGAAATATCTACACCACCATCGGTATAAACATGGAAATATCTACATCATTATCTCTATAAACATGGGAATATCTACACCGCTATCTCTTTAAACATGTAAATATCTACACCGCTATCTGTATATACATGGAAATATCTACACCACTATCTGTATAAACATGGAAATATCTACATCGGTATCTCTATAAACATGGAAATATCTCCACCGATATCTCTATAAACTTGGAAATATCTACACCGCTATCTTTATAAACATGGAAATAACTTCACCGCTATCTGTATAAATATGGAAATATCTATACCACGATCTGCATAAACATTTAAATATCTACACCGCTATCTGTATAAACATGGAAATATCTGCACCGCTAACTGTATATACATGGAAATACCTACACTGCCATCTGTATAAACATGGAATTACCTACACAGTCATCTGTATAAACATGGAAATACCTACAATGCTATCTGTGTAAACGTGGAAATATCTACACTGCCTTCTGTATAAACATGGAAATATCTACACAGCCATCTGTATAAACATGGAAATATCTACACCACTATCTGTATTAACATGGAAATAGCCACACCGCTATCTGTATAAACACGGAAATATCTACACCGCCATCTGTAAAAACATGGAAATATCTACACAGCCATCGGCATAAACATGGAAATATCTACAGCTCCATGGGTATACACATGGAAATATCTACACTGCCCTCTGTATACACATGGAAATATCTACACAGCCATTTGTATAAACATGGAATTATCTACACCGCTATCTCTATAAACATGGAAATACCTTCTCCGCTATCTGTATAATCTTGGAAATATCTACACCGCTATCTGTATAAACATGGAAATATCTACACCGCAGGCTCTGTAAACATGGAAATATGTACAACGCTATCTGTATAAACATGGACATATCTACACCGCTATCTGTATAAATATGGAAATATCTACACCACGATGTGCGTAAACATTTAAATATCTACACCGCTATCTGCATAAACATGGAAATATCTCCACCGCTATAAGTATAAACATAGAAATCTATACACCGCTATCTGTATAAACATGGAAATATCTACACCGCCATCTGTATAAACATGGAAATATCTACATCACTATCTGTATAAACATGGAAATAGCCACACCGCTATCTGTATAAAGATGGAAATTCCTACACCGATATCTGTATAAACATGGAAATATCTAAACAGCCATCTCTATAAACATGCAAATATCTACATTGCTATCAGTATAAACATGGAAATAGCCAAAACGCTATCTGTATAAACGTGGAAATACCTACACCAGTATCTGTAGAAACATAGAAATATCTACACCACTATGTGTATAAACATGGAAATACCTACACCGCTATCTGTATAAACTTGGAAATATCTACACCGCCATCTGTATAAACATGGAAATATCTACATCATTTTCTGTATAAACATGGAAATATCTACTCCGCTATCTGTTTAAACATGGAAATATCTACACCGCTATCTGTATATACATGGAAATATCTACACCACTATCTGTATAAACATGGAAATATCTACATCGCTATCTCTAAAAACATGGAAATATCTCCAGCGATATCTCTATAAAATTGGATATATCTACACCGCACTCTTTATAAACATGGAAATATCTTCACCGCTATCTGTATAAATATGGAAATATCTACACCACGATCTGCATAAACATTTAAATATCTACACCGCTATCTGTATAAACATGGAAATATCTACACCGATATCTGTATATACATGGAAATATCTACTCCGCTATCTGTATAAATATGGAATTATCTATAACACTATCTGTTTAAACATGGAATTATCTACACAGCTATCTGTGTAAACATGGAAATCTGTACAACGCTATCTGTGTAAAGGTGGAAATATCTACACCACTATCTGTACAAACATGGAAATATCTACACCGCAGTCTCTGTGAACATGGAAATATGTACACCACTATCTGTATAAACATGGAAATATCTACTCCGCCGTCTCTGCAAACATGGAAATTTGTACACCATTACCTGTATAAACATGGAAATATCTACACTGCTATCTGTATAAACATGGAAATATCTGCACCACGATCTGCATAAACATTTAAATATCTACACCGCTATCTGTATAAACATGGAAATATCTCCACCGCTATCTGTATAAACATGGAAATCTATACACCGCTATCTTTATAAACATGGAAATATCTACACCGCCATCTGTATAAACATGGAAATATCTACATCACTATCTGTATAAACATGAAAATAGCCACACCGCTATCTGTATAAACATGGAAATTCCTACACCGCTATCCGTATAAACCTGGAAATATCTACACCGCCATGTGCATAAACATGGAAATACCTACAGAATTATCTGAATAAACATGGCAATATCTGCACCACTATCTGTATAAACATGGAAATACCTACACGGCCATCAGTATAATCATGGAAATATCTAAACAGCCATCTCTATAAACATGGAAATATCTACATTGCTATCAGTATAAACATGGAAATAGCCAAACCGCTATCTGTATAAACTTGGAAATACCTACACCAGTATCTGTAGAAACATAGATATATCTACACCACTATGTGTATAAACATGGAAATATCTGCACCACTATCTGTATAAACATGGAAATATCTACTCCGCCATCTCTGCAAACATGGAAATTTGTACACCATTACCTGTATAAACATGGAAATATCTACACTGCTATCTGTATAAACATGGAAATATCTACACCGCCATCTGTATAAACATGGAAATATCTACATCATTATCTGTATAAACATGGAAATATCTACACTGCAATCTGTTTAAACATGTAAATATCTACACTGCTATATGTATATACATGGAAATATCTACACCACTATCTGTAAAAACATGGAAATATCTACATCGGTATCTCTATAAACATGGAAATATCTCCACCGATATCTCTATAATCTTGGAAATATCTACATGGCTATCTTTATAAACATGGAAATAACTTCACCGCTATCTGTATAAATATGGAAATATCTACACCACGATCTGCATAAACATTTAAATATCTACACTGCTATCTGTATAAACATGGAAATATCTACACCGCTAACTGTATATACATGGAAATATCTACACCGCTATCTGTATAAATATGGAATTATCTATAACACTATCTGTTTAAACATGGAAATATCTACACAGATATCTGTGTAAACATGGAAATCTGTACAACGCTATCTGTGTAAAGATGGAAATATCCACACCACTATCTGTACAAACATGGAAATATCTACACCGCAGTCTCTGTAAACATGGAAATATGTACACCACTATCTGTATAAACATGGAAATATCTACACCGCAGTCTCTGTAAACCCGGAAATATGTACACCACTATCTGTATAAACATGGAAATATCTACACTGCTATCTGTATAAACATGGAAATATGTACACCACGATCTGCATAAACATTTAAATATCTACACCGCTATCTGTATAAACTTGGAAATATCTCCACCGCTATCTGTATAAACATGGAAATCTATACACCGCTATCTGTATAAACATGGAAATATCTACACCGCCATCTGTATAAACATGGAAATATCTACATCACTATCTGTATAAACATGGAAATAGTCACACCACTATCTGTATAAACAAGGAAATACCTACACTCCTATCTGTATAAACCTGGAAATATCTTCACCGCCATCTGCATAAACATGGAAATACCTACAGAATTATCTGAATAAACATGGAAATCTCTACACCACTATCTGTATAAACATGGAAATACCTACACGGCCATCAGTATAAACATGGAAATATCTAAACAGCCATCTCTATAAACATGGAAATATCTACATTGCTATCAGTATAAACATGGAAATAGCCAAACCGCTATCTGTATAAACTTGGAAATACCTACACCAGTATCTGTAGAAACATAGAAATATCTACACCACTATGTGTATAAACATAGAAATAACTACACCGCTATCTGTATAAACTTGGAAATATCTACACCGCGATCTGCATAAACATGGAAATATCTACATCACTATCTGTATAAACATGGAAATATCTACACTGCTATCTGTTTAAACATGGAAATATCTACTCTGCAATCAGAGCAAATATGGAAATAACTCTACCGCTATCCCTATAAACATGGAAATGTCTTCACCGCCATCTCTATAAACTTGGAAATATCTACACCGCCATCTGCATAAACATGGAAATATCTACACCGCCATGTGCATAAACATGGAAATATCTACACTGCCATCTGTATAAACATGGAAATATCTAGACTGCCATCTCTATAAAGATGGAAATATCTACAACGCGAGCTGTATGAAGATGGAAATATCTACACAATGATCTGTATAAACATGGAAATATCTACATCGCTATGTGTATAAACATGGAAATAACTTCACTGCCATCTGTATAAACATGGAAATATTTACCTCACCATCTGTATAAACATGGAAATATCAACACAGTCATCTCTATAAACATGGAAATATCTGCACTGCCATCTGTATAAACTTTGAAATATCTACACAGACATCTGTATAAACATGGAAATATGTACACTGCCATCTGAATAAACATGGAAATTTCTACACCGCTATCTCTATAAACATGGAAATATCTACACCGCTATCTCTGTAAACATGGAAATAATTACACCGCCATCTATATAAACATGGAAATATTTACACAGTCATCTGTATAAACATGGAAATATCTACTCCACCATCTCTATAAATATGGAAATATCTACACTGCCATCTCCATACACATGGAAATATCTACACAAACATCTGTGTAAACATAGAAATATCTACAACGCTATCTCTAAATACATGGAAATACCTAAACAGCTATCTCTATAAACATGGAAATATCTACATCGCCATATATATAAACATGGAAATATCTCCACCGCCATCTTTATAAAAATGAAAATATCTACACTGCCTTCTCAATAAACATGGAAATATCTACATCGACATCTGTATAAAAGTGGAAATGTCTACACCGCCATCTGTATAAAGATGGAAATATCTACACTGCCATCTGTATAAAGATGGAAATATCTACACCGGAAGCCGTATGAACATAGAAATATCTACACAATAATCTGTATAAACATGGAAATATCTACACCGCTATCTGTATAAACATGGAAATATCTACACCGCCATCTGTATAAACATGGAAATATCTACACCGCTATCTGTATAAATATGGAAATATCTACACCACGATCTGCATAAACATTGAAATATCTACACTGCTATCTGTATACACATGGAAATATCTACTCCGCTATCTGTATAAACATGGAAATATCTATAACACTATCTGTGTAAACATGGAAATGTCTACACAGCTATCTGTGTAAACAAGGAAATATGTACACCGCTATCTGTGTAAACATGGAAATATGTACACCGCTATCTGTATAAACATGGAAATATCTACACCGCTATCTGTATAAACATGGAAATATCTACACCACGATCTGCATAAACATTTAAATATCTACACCGCTATCTGTATAAACATGGAAATATCTACACCGCTATCTTTATATACATCGAAATATCTACACCGCTATCTGTATAAATATGGATATATCGACACTGCTATCACTATAAACATGGAAATGTCTACAACGCTATGTGTATAAACATGAAAATATCTACATGGCTATCTCTATGAACATCGAAATATCTACAACGCCATCAGTATAAACATGGAAATGCCGACATAGTCATCTGTATAAACATGGAAATATTTACACCGCTATCTGAATAAACATGCAAATATCTACACGGCCATCTGTATAAACATGGAAAAATTTACACAGCCATCTCTATAAACATGGAAATATCTACACCGCTATCTGTATAAACATGGATATATCTGCACTGCTATCTGTATAAGCATGGAAACATCCACACCGATATCTGGATAAACATGGAAATATGTACACCGCTATCTGTATTAACATGGAAATAACTACAACGCTATCTTTGTAAACATGGAAATATCTACACAGCTATCTGTGTGAATATGGAAATATCTACACAGCTATCTCTATAAACATGAAAATACCTACACAGCAATCTGTAAACATGGAAATAACTAATCCGCAATCCCTATAAACATGGAAATATCTACACCACAATCTCTATAAACATGGAAATATCTACACCGCCATCTTTATAAACATGAAAATATCTACACCGCAATCTCCATAAACATTGAATTATCTACACCGCCATCTGTGTAAACATGGAAATATCTACACCTTTATCTGTATAAACATGGAAATGTCCACACCGATATCTGTATAAACATGGAAATAACTACATGGCTATCTCTATAAACATGGAAAGAACTACACCACCATCTGTATAAACATGGAATTACCTACACAGTCATCTGTATAAACATGAAAATACCTACAATGCTATCTGTATAAACATGGAAATATCTACACTGCCTTCTGTATAAACATGGAAATAACTACACAGCCATCTGTATAAACATGGAAATATCTACACCACTATCTGTATTAACATGGAAATAGCCACACCGCTATCTGTATAAACATGGAAATATCTACACCGCCATCTGTAAAAACATGGAAATATCTACACAGTCATCGGCATAAACATGGAAATATGAACAGCTCCATGTGTATACACATGGAAATATCTACACTGCCATCTGTATACACATGGAAATATCTACACAGCCATCTGTATAAACATGGAATTATCTACACCACTATCTCTATAAACATGGAAATACCTTCTCCGCTATCTGTATAATCTTGGAAATATCTACACCGCTATCTGTATAAACATGGAAATATCTACACCGCAGTCTCTGTAAACATGGAAATATGTACACCGCTATCTGTATAAACATGGAAATATCTGCACCGCTATCTGTATAAATATGGAAATATCTACACAACGATCTGCATAAACATTTAAATACCTACACTACTATCAGTATAAACATGGAAATATCTCCACAGCTATCTGTATAAACATGGAAATCTATACACCGCTATCTGTATAAACATGGAAATATCTACACCGCCATCTGTATAAACATGGAAATATCTACACCACTATCTGTATAAACATGGAAATAGCCACACCGCTATCTGTATAAACATGGAAATATCTACACCGCTATCTGTATAAACATCGAAATATCTACACCGCCATCTGCATAAACATGGAAATACCTACAGAATCATCTGAATAAACATTGAAATATCTACACCACTATCTGTATAAACATGGAAATAACTACACGGCCATCAGTATAAACATGGAAATATCTAAACAGCCATCTCTATAAACATGGAAATATCTACATTGCTATCAGTATAAACATGGAAATAGCCAAACCGCTATCTGTATAAACTTGGAAATACCTACACCAGTATCTGTAGAAACATAGAAATATCTACACCACTCTGGGTACAAACATGGAAATAACTACACCGCTATCTGTATAAACTTGGAAATATCTACACCGACATCTGTATAAACATGGAAATATCTACATCATTATCTGTATAAACATGGAAATATCTACACCGGTATCTGTTTAAACATGGAAATATCTACACCGCTATCTGTATATACATGGAAATATCTACATCACTATCTGTATAAACATAGAAATATCTACATCGCTATCTATATAAACATGGAAATATCTCCACCGATATCTCTATAAACTTGGAAATATCTACACCGCTATCTTTATAAACATGGAAATATCTACACCGCTATCTGTATAAACATGGAAATGTCTACACTGATATCTGTGTAAACATGGAAATAAGTACAAGTCTATCTCTATAAACATGGAAAGAACTACACCGCCATCTGTATAAACAAAAAATTACCTACACAGTCATATGTATAAACATGGAAATACCTACACTGCTATCTGTATAAACATGGAAATATCTACACTGCCTTCTGTATAAACATGGAAATATCCACACAGCCATCTGTATAAACATGGAAATATCTACACCACTATCTGTATTAACATGGAAATAGCCACACCGCTATCTGTATAAACATGGAAATATCTACACCGCCATCTGTAAAAACATGGAAATACCTACACAGTCATCTGCATAAACATGGAAATATCTACACCTCCATCTGTATACACATGGTAATATCTACACTGCCATCTGTATACACATGGAAATATCTACACAGACATCTGTATAAATATGGAATTATCTTCACCGTTATCTCTATAAACATGGAAATACCTTCACCACTATCTGTATAAACTTGGAAATATCTACACCGCTATCTGTATAAACATGGAAATATCTACACAGCAATCTCCGTAAACATGGAAATATGTACACCGCTATCTGTATAAACATGGAAATACCTACACCGCTATCTGTATAAATATGGAAATATCTACACCACGATTTGCATAAACATTTAAATATCTACACCGCTATCTTTATTAACATGGAAATATGTACACCGCTATCTGTATAAACATGGAAATATCTAAACCGCTATCTGTATAAATATGGAAATATCTACACCACGATCTGCATAAACATTGAAATATCTACACTGCTATCTGTATACACATGGAAATATCTACTCCGCTATCTGTATAAACATGGAAATATCTATAACACTATCTGTGTAAACATGGAAATGTCTACACAGCTATCTGTGTAAACAAGGAAATATGTACACCGCTATCTGTGTAAACATGGAAATATGTACACCGCTATCTGTATAAACATGGAAATATCTACACCGCTATCTGTATAAACATGGAAATATCTACACCACGATCTGCATAAACATTTAAATATCTACACCGCTATCTGTATAAACATGGAAATATCTACACCGCTATCTTTATATACATCGAAATATCTACACCGCTATCTGTATAAATATGGATATATCGACACTGCTATCACTATAAACATGGAAATGTCTACAACGCTATGTGTATAAACATGAAAATATCTACATGGCTATCTCTATAAACATCGAAATATCTACAACGCCATCAGTATAAACATGGAAATGCCGACATAGTCATCTGTATAAACATGGAAATATTTACACCGCTATCTGAATAAACATGCAAATATCTACACGGCCATCTGTATAAACATGGAAAAATTTACACAGCCATCTCTATAAACATGGAAATATCTACACCGCTATCTGTATAAACATGGATATATCTGCACTGCTATCTGTATAAGCATGGAAACATCCACACCGATATCTGGATAAACATGGAAATATGTACACCGCTATCTGTATTAACATGGAAATAACTACAACGCTATCTTTGTAAACATGGAAATATCTACACAGCTATCTGTGTGAATATGGAAATATCTACACAGCTATCTCTATAAACATGAAAATACCTACACAGCAATCTGTAAACATGGAAATAACTAATCCGCAATCCCTATAAACATGGAAATATCTACACCACAATCTCTATAAACATGGAAATATCTACACCGCCATCTTTATAAACATGAAAATATCTACACCGCAATCTCCATAAACATTGAATTATCTACACCGCCATCTGTGTAAACATGGAAATATCTACACCTTTATCTGTATAAACATGGAAATGTCCACACCGATATCTGTATAAACATGGAAATAACTACATGGCTATCTCTATAAACATGGAAAGAACTACACCGCCATCTGTATAAACATGGAATTACCTACACAGTCATCTGTATAAACATGAAAATACCTACAATGCTATCTGTATAAACATGGAAATATCTACACTGCCTTCTGTATAAACATGGAAATAACTACACAGCCATCTGTATAAACATGGAAATATCTACACCACTATCTGTATTAACATGGAAATAGCCACACCGCTATCTGTATAAACATGGAAATATCTACACCGCCATCTGTAAAAACATGGAAATATCTACACAGTCATCGGCATAAACATGGAAATATCTACAGCTCCATGTGTATACACATGGAAATATCTACACTGCCATCTGTATACACATGGAAATATCTACACAGCCATCTGTATAAACATGGAATTATCTACACCACTATCTCTATAAACATGGAAATACCTTCTCCGCTATCTGTATAATCTTGGAAATATCTACACCGCTATCTGTATAAACATGGAAATATCTACACCGCAGTCTCTGTAAACATGGAAATATGTACACCGCTATCTGTATAAACATGGAAATATCTGCACCGCTATCTGTATAAATATGGAAATATCTACACAACGATCTGCATAAACATTTAAATATCTACACTACTATCTGTATAAACATGGAAATATCTCCACAGCTATCTGTATAAACATGGAAATCTATACACCGCTATCTGTATAAACATGGAAATATCTACACCGCCATCTGTATAAACATGGAAATATCTACATCACTATCTGTATAAACATGGAAATAGCCACACCGCTATCTGTATAAACATGGAAATATCTACACCGCTATCTGTATAAACATCGAAATATCTACACCGCCATCTGCATAAACATGGAAATACCTACAGAATCATCTGAATAAACATTGAAATATCTACACCACTATCTGTATAAACATGGAAATAACTACACGGCCATCAGTATAAACATGGAAATATCTAAACAGCCATCTCTATAAACATGGAAATATCTACATTGCTATCAGTATAAACATGGAAATAGCCAAACCGCTATCTGTATAAACTTGGAAATACCTACACCAGTATCTGTAGAAACATAGAAATATCTACACCACTCTGGGTATAAACATGGAAATAACTACACCGCTATCTGTATAAACTTGGAAATATCTACACCGACATCTGTATAAACATGGAAATATCTACATCATTATCTGTATAAACATGGAAATATCTACACCGGTATCTGTTTAAACATGGAAATATCTACACCGCTATCTGTATATACATGGAAATATCTACATCACTATCTGTATAAACATGGAAATATCTACATCGCTATCTCTATAAACATGGAAATATCTCCACGGATATCTCTATAAACTTGGAAATATCTACACCGCTATCTTTATAAACATGGAAATATCTACACCGCTATCTGTATAAACATGGAAATGTCTACACTGATATCTGTGTAAACATGGAAATAAGTACAAGTCTATCTCTATAAACATGGAAAGAACTACACCGCCATCTGTATAAACAAAAAATTACCTACACAGTCATATGTATAAACATGGAAATACCTACACTGCTATCTGTATAAACATGGAAATATCTACACTGCCTTCTGTATAAACATGGAAATATCTACACAGCCATCTGTATAAACATGGAAATATCTACACCACTATCTGTATTAACATGGAAATAGCCACACCGCTATCTGTATAAACATG
This sequence comes from Pan paniscus, assembly GCF_029289425.2. Classification (NCBI taxonomy): domain Eukaryota; kingdom Metazoa; phylum Chordata; class Mammalia; order Primates; family Hominidae; genus Pan; species Pan paniscus. The sequence continues at coordinate 10,492,391 of NC_073261.2, forward strand.
GAAATATCTACACCGCCATCTGTAAAAACATGGAAATATCTACACAGTCATCTGCATAAACATGGGAATATCTACACCTCCATCTGTATACACATGGAAATATCTACACTGCCATCTGTATACACATGGAAATATCTACACAGCCATCTGTATAAAGATGGAATTATCTTCACTGTTATCTCTATAAACATGGAAATACCTCCATCGCTATCTGTATAAACTTGGAAATATCTACACCGCTATCTGTATAAACATGGAAATATCTACACTGCAGTCTCTGTAAACATGGAAATATGTACACCGCTATCTGTATAAACATGGAAATATCTACACCGCTATCTGTATAAATATGGAAATATCTACACCACGATCTGCATAAACATTTAAATATCTACACCGCTATCTTTATTAACATGGAAATATGTACACCGCTATCTGTATAAACATGGAAATATCTACACCGCTATCTGTATAAATATGGAAATATCTACACCACGATCTGCATAAACATTTAAATATCTACACCGCTATCTTTATTAACATGGAAATATTTTCACCGCTATCTGCATAAAAATGGAAATCTATACACCGCTATCTGGATAAACATGGAAATATCTACACCGCCATGTGTATAAACATGGAAATATCTACATCACTATCTGTATAAACATGGAAATAGCCACACCGCTATCTGTATAAACATGGAAATACCTACACCGTTATCTGTATAAACATGGAAATATTTACACAGCCATCTGCATAAACATGGAAATACCTACAGAATCATCTGAATAAACATGGAAATATCTACTCCACTATCTGTATCAACATGGAAATACCTACACGGCCATCCGTATAAACATGGAAATATCTAAACAGCCATCTCTATAAACATGGAAATATCTACATTGCTATCAGTATAAACATGTAAATAGCTAAACCGCTATCTGCATAAACTTGGAAATACCTACAACAGTATCTGTAGAAACATAGAAATATCTACACCACTATGTGTATAAACATTGAAATACCTACACCGCTATCTGTATAAACTTGGAAATATCTACACCACCATCGGTATAAACATGGAAATATCTACATCATTATCTCTATAAACATGGGAATATCTACACCGCTATCTCTTTAAACATGTAAATATCTACACCGCTATCTGTATATACATGGAAATATCTACACCACTATCTGTATAAACATGGAAATATCTACATCGGTATCTCTATAAACATGGAAATATCTCCACCGATATCTCTATAAACTTGGAAATATCTACACCGCTATCTTTATAAACATGGAAATAACTTCACCGCTATCTGTATAAATATGGAAATATCTATACCACGATCTGCATAAACATTTAAATATCTACACCGCTATCTGTATAAACATGGAAATATCTGCACCGCTAACTGTATATACATGGAAATACCTACACTGCCATCTGTATAAACATGGAATTACCTACACAGTCATCTGTATAAACATGGAAATACCTACAATGCTATCTGTGTAAACGTGGAAATATCTACACTGCCTTCTGTATAAACATGGAAATATCTACACAGCCATCTGTATAAACATGGAAATATCTACACCACTATCTGTATTAACATGGAAATAGCCACACCGCTATCTGTATAAACACGGAAATATCTACACCGCCATCTGTAAAAACATGGAAATATCTACACAGCCATCGGCATAAACATGGAAATATCTACAGCTCCATGGGTATACACATGGAAATATCTACACTGCCCTCTGTATACACATGGAAATATCTACACAGCCATTTGTATAAACATGGAATTATCTACACCGCTATCTCTATAAACATGGAAATACCTTCTCCGCTATCTGTATAATCTTGGAAATATCTACACCGCTATCTGTATAAACATGGAAATATCTACACCGCAGGCTCTGTAAACATGGAAATATGTACAACGCTATCTGTATAAACATGGACATATCTACACCGCTATCTGTATAAATATGGAAATATCTACACCACGATGTGCGTAAACATTTAAATATCTACACCGCTATCTGCATAAACATGGAAATATCTCCACCGCTATAAGTATAAACATAGAAATCTATACACCGCTATCTGTATAAACATGGAAATATCTACACCGCCATCTGTATAAACATGGAAATATCTACATCACTATCTGTATAAACATGGAAATAGCCACACCGCTATCTGTATAAAGATGGAAATTCCTACACCGATATCTGTATAAACATGGAAATATCTAAACAGCCATCTCTATAAACATGCAAATATCTACATTGCTATCAGTATAAACATGGAAATAGCCAAAACGCTATCTGTATAAACGTGGAAATACCTACACCAGTATCTGTAGAAACATAGAAATATCTACACCACTATGTGTATAAACATGGAAATACCTACACCGCTATCTGTATAAACTTGGAAATATCTACACCGCCATCTGTATAAACATGGAAATATCTACATCATTTTCTGTATAAACATGGAAATATCTACTCCGCTATCTGTTTAAACATGGAAATATCTACACCGCTATCTGTATATACATGGAAATATCTACACCACTATCTGTATAAACATGGAAATATCTACATCGCTATCTCTAAAAACATGGAAATATCTCCAGCGATATCTCTATAAAATTGGATATATCTACACCGCACTCTTTATAAACATGGAAATATCTTCACCGCTATCTGTATAAATATGGAAATATCTACACCACGATCTGCATAAACATTTAAATATCTACACCGCTATCTGTATAAACATGGAAATATCTACACCGATATCTGTATATACATGGAAATATCTACTCCGCTATCTGTATAAATATGGAATTATCTATGACACTATCTGTTTAAACATGGAATTATCTACACAGCTATCTGTGTAAACATGGAAATCTGTACAACGCTATCTGTGTAAAGATGGAAATATCTACACCACTATCTGTACAAACATGGAAATATCTACACCGCAGTCTCTGTGAACATGGAAATATGTACACCACTATCTGTATAAACATGGAAATATCTACTCCGCCGTCTCTGCAAACATGGAAATTTGTACACCATTACCTGTATAAACATGGAAATATCTACACTGCTATCTGTATAAACATGGAAATATCTGCACCACGATCTGCATAAACATTTAAATATCTACACCGCTATCTGTATAAACATGGAAATATCTCCACCGCTATCTGTATAAACATGGAAATCTATACACCGCTATCTTTATAAACATGGAAATATCTACACCGCCATCTGTATCAACATGGAAATATCTACATCACTATCTGTATAAACATGAAAATAGCCACACCGCTATCTGTATAAACATGGAAATTCCTACACCGCTATCCGTATAAACCTGGAAATATCTACACCGCCATGTGCATAAACATGGAAATACCTACAGAATTATCTGAATAAACATGGCAATATCTGCACCACTATCTGTATAAACATGGAAATACCTACACGGCCATCAGTATAATCATGGAAATATCTAAACAGCCATCTCTATAAACATGGAAATATCTACATTGCTATCAGTATAAACATGGAAATAGCCAAACCGCTATCTGTATAAACTTGGAAATACCTACACCAGTATCTGTAGAAACATAGATATATCTACACCACTATGTGTATAAACATGGAAATATCTGCACCACTATCTGTATAAACATGGAAATATCTACTCCGCCATCTCTGCAAACATGGAAATTTGTACACCATTACCTGTATAAACATGGAAATATCTACACTGCTATCTGTATAAACATGGAAATATCTACACCGCCATCTGTATAAACATGGAAATATCTACATCATTATCTGTATAAACATGGAAATATCTACACTGCAATCTGTTTAAACATGTAAATATCTACACTGCTATATGTATATACATGGAAATATCTACACCACTATCTGTAAAAACATGGAAATATCTACATCGGTATCTCTATAAACATGGAAATATCTCCACCGATATCTCTATAATCTTGGAAATATCTACATGGCTATCTTTATAAACATGGAAATAACTTCACCGCTATCTGTATAAATATGGAAATATCTACACCACGATCTGCATAAACATTTAAATATCTACACTGCTATCTGTATAAACATGGAAATATCTACACCGCTAACTGTATATACATGGAAATATCTACACCGCTATCTGTATAAATATGGAATTATCTATAACACTATCTGTTTAAACATGGAAATATCTACACAGATATCTGTGTAAACATGGAAATCTGTACAACGCTATCTGTGTAAAGATGGAAATATCCACACCACTATCTGTACAAACATGGAAATATCTACACCGCAGTCTCTGTAAACATGGAAATATGTACACCACTATCTGTATAAACATGGAAATATCTACACCGCAGTCTCTGTAAACCCGGAAATATGTACACCACTATCTGTATAAACATGGAAATATCTACACTGCTATCTGTATAAACATGGAAATATGTACACCACGATCTGCATAAACATTTAAATATCTACACCGCTATCTGTATAAACTTGGAAATATCTCCACCGCTATCTGTATAAACATGGAAATCTATACACCGCTATCTGTATAAACATGGAAATATCTACACCGCCATCTGTATAAACATGGAAATATCTACATCACTATCTGTATAAACATGGAAATAGTCACACCACTATCTGTATAAACAAGGAAATACCTACACTCCTATCTGTATAAACCTGGAAATATCTTCACCGCCATCTGCATAAACATGGAAATACCTACAGAATTATCTGAATAAACATGGAAATCTCTACACCACTATCTGTATAAACATGGAAATACCTACACGGCCATCAGTATAAACATGGAAATATCTAAACAGCCATCTCTATAAACATGGAAATATCTACATTGCTATCAGTATAAACATGGAAATAGCCAAACCGCTATCTGTATAAACTTGGAAATACCTACACCAGTATCTGTAGAAACATAGAAATATCTACACCACTATGTGTATAAACATAGAAATAACTACACCGCTATCTGTATAAACTTGGAAATATCTACACCGCGATCTGCATAAACATGGAAATATCTACATCACTATCTGTATAAACATGGAAATATCTACACTGCTATCTGTTTAAACATGGAAATATCTACTCTGCAATCAGAGCAAATATGGAAATAACTCTACCGCTATCCCTATAAACATGGAAATGTCTTCACCGCCATCTCTATAAACTTGGAAATATCTACACCGCCATCTGCATAAACATGGAAATATCTACACCGCCATGTGCATAAACATGGAAATATCTACACTGCCATCTGTATAAACATGGAAATATCTAGACTGCCATCTCTATAAAGATGGAAATATCTACAACGCGAGCTGTATGAAGATGGAAATATCTACACAATGATCTGTATAAACATGGAAATATCTACATCGCTATGTGTATAAACATGGAAATAACTTCACTGCCATCTGTATAAACATGGAAATATTTACCTCACCATCTGTATAAACATGGAAATATCAACACAGTCATCTCTATAAACATGGAAATATCTGCACTGCCATCTGTATAAACTTTGAAATATCTACACAGACATCTGTATAAACATGGAAATATGTACACTGCCATCTGAATAAACATGGAAATTTCTACACCGCTATCTCTATAAACATGGAAATATCTACACCGCTATCTCTGTAAACATGGAAATAATTACACCGCCATCTATATAAACATGGAAATATTTACACAGTCATCTGTATAAACATGGAAATATCTACTCCACCATCTCTATAAATATGGAAATATCTACACTGCCATCTCCATACACATGGAAATATCTACACAAACATCTGTGTAAACATAGAAATATCTACAACGCTATCTCTAAATACATGGAAATACCTAAACAGCTATCTCTATAAACATGGAAATATCTACATCGCCATATATATAAACATGGAAATATCTCCACCGCCATCTTTATAAAAATGAAAATATCTACACTGCCTTCTCAATAAACATGGAAATATCTACATCGACATCTGTATAAAAGTGGAAATGTCTACACCGCCATCTGTATAAAGATGGAAATATCTACACTGCCATCTGTATAAAGATGGAAATATCTACACCGGAAGCCGTATGAACATAGAAATATCTACACAATAATCTGTATAAACATGGAAATATCTACACCGCTATCTGTATAAACATGGAAATATCTACACCGCCATCTGTATAAACATGGAAATATCTACACCGCAATCTGTATAAACATGTAAATATCTACAGCGCTATCTGTATTAACATGGAAATATCTACACCGCTATCTGTATAAATATGGAAATATGTACACCGGTATCTCTATATACATGGAAATATCTACAAAGCTATCTGTGTAGCCATGGAAATATCTACATCGCTATCACTATAAACGTGGAAATATCTACACTGCCATCTGTAAAAGCATGGAATTATCTACACAGTCATCTGTATAAACATGGAAATATCTACACTGCTATATCTATAAACATGAAAATATCTACACCGCTATCTATATAAACATGGAAATACCTACACCGCCATCTCTATAAAAATGAAAATTTCTACACTGCCATCTCCATAAACATGGAACTATCTACACCGCCATCTGTACAAACAAAGACATATCTACACCGCCATCTGGATAAACACGGAAATATCTACACCGCCATCTGGATAAACATGGAAATATCTACACCGCTAGCTTTATATACATGGAAATATCGACACCGCTATCTGCATAAACATGGAAATACAAACACCGCTATCTGTATAAACAAGGAAATATCTATACTGCTATCTGTGTAAACAGGGAAATATCTACACCGCGATCTGTATAAACATGGAAATATCTACTCCGCAATCTGTACAAACATGTAAATATCTACACCACTATCTGTATGAACATGGAAATATCTGCACCACTATCTGTATACATATGGAAATATATACACCTCTATCCGTATAAACATGGAAATATTTACACCGCTATCTGTATAACCTTGCAAATATCTACAACGCTTTCTGTATAAAGATGGAAATGTCTACACCACCATGTGTAAAAACATGGAAATATCTACACAGTCATCTGCATAAACATGGAAATATTTACACTGCCATATGTATTCACATGGAAATAACTTCACAGCCATCTGTATAAACATGGAAATATGTAGACCGCTATCTCTATAAACATGGAAATACCTTCAACGCCATCTGCATAAACATGGAAATATCTACACTGCGTTCTGCATAAAGATGAATGTATCTACATCACGAGCTGTGTAAACATGGAAATATCCACCCCGCCATCGGTATAAACATGGAAATATCTACACTGCCAGCTGTAGAAAGATGGAAATATCTACACCGCGATCTGTAAAAGCATGGAACTATCTACACTGCTATCTCTATAAACATGGAAACATCTACACCGCTATCTGTATAAACGGAAATATCTACACTGCTATCCATAAAAACATGGAAATACCTACACCGCTAGCTCAATAAACGTGGAAATATGTACACCGCAATCCCTATAAACTTGGAAATGTCTACACCGCCATCTCCATATACTTGGAAATATCTACACCGCCATCTATGTAAACATGGAAATATCTACACCGCCATGTGCATAAACATGGAAATCTCTACAATGCCATCTGTAAAAACATGGAAATATCCACACTGCCAGCTCTATAAAGATGGAAATATCTACTCCGCGAGCTGTATGAACATGGAAATATCTACAAAATGATCTGTATCATCATGGAAATATCTACACCACTATGCGTATAAACATGGAAATATCTTCACCGCCATCTGTATAATCATGGAAATATTTTCCTCGCCATCTGTATAAACATGGAAATATCAAAAGAGTCATGTCTATAAACATGGAAATATCTGCACTGCCATCTGTATAAACATGGAAATATATACACCACGATCTGTATAAACATGGAAATATCTCCTCCGCTATCTGTATATACATGGAAATATCTACACAGCTTTCTGTATAAACATGGAAATATCTACACCACTATCTCTATAAACATGGAAATATCTACATCGTTATCTGTATAAGCATGGAAATATATACACAGTTATCTGTATAAACATGGAAATATCTACACCGCTATCTCTATAAACATGAAAATATCTTCACTGCCATCTCTATAAACTTTTAAATATCTACACTGCCATCTATAAAAACATTGAAATATCTACAAAGTCATGTGTATAAACACGGAAATATGTACACTGCCATCTCTATGCACATGGAAATACCAACACAACCATCTGAATAAACATGGAAATATCTACACAACTATCTTTATAAACATCGAAATACCTACACCGATATCTCTATAAACATGGAAATATCTACACCGCTATCTCTATAAACATGGATATATCTACAACGCCATCTGCATAAACATGAAAATAACTACACCGCCATCTCCATAAACATGGAAATCTCTACACCGCCATCTCTATAAACATGGAAATATCTACTCCAACATTTGCAACAACATGGAAATAACTACAATGCAATCTGTGTAAACATGGAAATATCTACGCTATCCATGTAAACATGGAAATATCTACACCGCTATCTGTGGAAAGATGGAAATATCTACACCGCTATCATTGTAAAGATGGAAATATCTACACCGCTATCTGTGTAAACATGGAAATAACTACTCCGCTATCTATATAAACATGGAAATAACTACACCGCTGTCTGTGTAAATATGGAAATATCTACACCGCATTCTGTGCAAACATGGAAATACCTACACCGCCATCTGTATTAACATGGAAATATCTACACCGCCATCTGTATAAACATGGAAATATCTACACCACCATCTGAATAAACATAAATATATCTACACCGCCATCTGTGTAAACATGGAAATATCTACACAGCTATCTGTATAAACCTGGAAATACCTACACCGCTATCAGAATAATCATGGAAATATCTACACCGCCATCAGCATAAATATGGAAGTATCTACACTGCTATCTCTATAAACATGGAAATATCTAAACCGCCATCTGCAGAAACATGGAAATATCTACACCGCTATCTCTATAATCATGGAAATATCTACACCACCATCTGCATAAACATGGAAATATCTAAACCGCCTTCTGTAAAAACATGGAAATATCTACACAGTCATCTGTATAAATAGGGAAATATCTACACCACCATCTGTAAAAACATGGAAATATCTACAATGCCATCGGTATACACATGGAAATTTCTACACCGCCATCTGCATAAACATGGAAGTATGTATACCGCCATCTGCAAAAACATGGAAATATCTACACTGCCATTTGTAAAAACGTGGAAATATCAACACAGTCATCTGTATAGACATGGAAATATCTACACCACCATCTGTATAAACATGGAAATATCTACGATGCCATCTGTATACACATGGAAATGTCTTCACAGTCATCTGTATAAACATGGAAATACCTACACCGCTATCTCCATAAACATGGAAATATCTACAACGCCATCTCTATGATCATGAAAATATCTACACTGCCATCTGCATAAACACGGAACTATCTACAACGCCATCTGTATAAACATAGAAATATCGACACCGTCATATGTATAAACATGGAAATACCTACACCGCCATCTGTATAAAAATGGAAATTTCTACATGGCGAGCTGTATAAACATGGAAATACCTACACCGCCATCTGTATAATAATGGAAATATCTACATGGCGAGCTGTATAAACATGGAAAAATCTACACCGCTATCTGTATTAACATGGAAATATCTACATGGCGAGCTGTATAAACATGGAAATATCTACACCGCTATCTGTATTAACATGGAAATACCAACACCGCTTTCTGTATAAACACGGAAATATCTACAACGCTATCTGAGTAAAAATGGAAATATCTACACTGTTATCTGTGTAAACATGGAAATATCTACACCGCTATCCGTGTAAAGATGGAAATATCTCCACCGCTATCATTGTAAAGATGGAAACACCTACACCGCTATCTGTGTAAACATGGAAATATCTATACCGCTATGTGTATAAATATGGAAATATCTCCACTGCTATCTGTATAAACATGGAAATACCTTCAGGGCTATCTATATAAACATGGAAATACCTACAGTGGAATGTTTATAAACATGGAAGTATCTACAATGCTGTCTCTGTAAATATGGAAATATCTACACCGCTATCTGTGTAAACATGGAAATATCTACACCGCTATCTGCGTAAAGATGGAAATGTCTACACCGCTATCTCTACAAACACGGAAATATCTACATCATTATCTCTGTAAACATGGAAATATCTCCAACGCTATCTGTATAAACATGGAAATATCTCAACCACTATCTCTATGAACATGGAAATATCTACACCGCCATCTGTATACACATGGAAATATCTAAACCGACATCTCTATAAACATGGAAATATCTACACAGTCATCTCTATAAACATGGAAATATCTACACCGCCATCTGTTTAAACATGGAAATATCTAGACCGCCATCTGAATACACATGGAAATATCAACACTGCTCTCTGTATAAACGTGGAAGTATCAACACCGCAATCTGTATGAACATGGAAATATCTACACCGCCATCTGTATAAAAATGGAAATATCTACACTGCTATCATTATAAACTTGGAAATATCTCCACCACGATCTGTATAAACATGGAAAGATATACACCGCTATCTGTATAAACATGGAAATATCTACACCGACAACTGTATAAATATGGAAATATCTACACCGCTATCTCTGAAAACATGGAAATATCTACACCACCATTTGCATAAACATGGAAATATCTATACAACTATCTGTGTAAACATGGAAATATCTACACCGCTATCCGTGTAAACATGAAAATATCTTCACCCCTATCTGTGGAAAGATGGTAATATCTACACCGCTATCATTGTAAAGATGGCAATATCTACACCGCTATCTGTGTAAACATGGAAATATCTACTCCGCAATCTATATAAACATGGAAATGTCTACACCGCCATCTCTGTAAACATGGAAATATCTACACCGCTATCTGTGCAAACATGGAAATATCTACACCGCCATCTGTATAAACATGGAAATAACCACACCGCCATCTGTATAAACATGGAAATATCTACACCGCCATCTGTATAAACATGGAAATATCCACACCGCCATCTGTATAAACATGGAAATATATACACCACCATCTGTATAAACATAGAAATATCTACACAGCCATCTGTATAAACATGGAAATATCTACAATGCCATCTGTATAAACATGGAAAGAACAACACCGCTATCTTTATAAAAATGGAAGTATCAACACCGCCATCTGTATAAACATGGAAATATCTACACCGCTATCCGTGTAAACATGGAAATATCTTCACCCCTATCTGTGGAAAGATGGAAATATCTACACCGCCATCATTGTAAAGATGGAAATATCTACACCGCTATCTGTGTAAACATGGAAATATCTACTCCGCTATGTATATGAACATGGAAATGTCTACACCGCCATCTCTGTAAACATGGAAATATCTACACCGCTAACTGTGCAAACATGGAAATATCTACACCGCCATCTGTATAAACATGGAAATATCCACACCGCCATCTGCATAAACATGGAAATATCTACACCACCATCTGTATAAACATAGAAATACCTACACAGCCATCTGTATAAACATGGAAATATCTACAACGCCAGCTGTATAAACATGGAAAGAGCAACACCGCTATCTTTATAAAAATGGAAGTAACAACACCGCCATCTGTATAAACATGGAAATATCTACACCGCCATTTGCATAAACATGGCAATATCTACACCGCTATCTGTATAAACAAGGAAATATCTACACCACGATCTGTATAAACATGGAAAGATCTACACCACGATCTGTAAAAACATGGAAAGATCTACACAGCTATCTGTAAAAACATGGAAATACCTACACGGCTATCTGGATAAACATCTAAATACCTACACCGTCATCTGTTTATATATGGAAATCTATACACCGCTATCTCTATGAACATGGAAATATCTACTCCAACATTTGCAACAACATGGAAATAACTATACTGCTATCTGTGTAAACATGGAAATATCTAAGCTATCCATGTAAACATGGAAATATCTACACTGCTATCTGTGGAAAGCTGGAAATATCTACACCGCTATCATTGTAAAGATGGAAATATCTACACCGCTATCTGTGTAAACATGGAAATAGCTACTACGCTATCTATATAAACATGGAAATAACTACACCACTGTCTGTGTAAACATGGAAATATCTACACCACTATCTGTGCAAACATGGAAATACCTACACCACCATCTGTATTAACATGGAAATATCAACACCACCATCTGTATAAACATGGAAATATCTACACCACCATCTGTATAAACATAAAAATATCTACACCGCCATCTGTATAAACATGGAAATATCTACACCGCCATCTGCATAAACATGGAAATATCTACACCGTTATCTCTGTAAACATGGAAATAACTACACCGCTATCTGTGTAAAGATGGAAATATCTACACCGCTATGATTATAAAGATGGAAAAACTACATCGCTATCTGTGTAAAGATGGAAATATCTACTCCGCTATCTATATAAACATGGAAATATCTACACCGTTATGTGTATAAATGTGGAAATGTCTCCACTGCTATCTGTATAAACATGGAAATATCTACACCGCTATCTATATAAACCTGGAAATACCTACAATGCAATCTGTATAAACATGGAAATATATACAACACTGTCTCTGTAAACATGGAAATATCTACACCGCTATCAGTGTAAACAAGGAAATATCTACACCGCTATCTGTGTAAAGATGGAAATGTCTAAACCACTATCTCTATAAACATGGAAATATCCACAACACTATCTCTATAAACATGGAAATATCCCACCGCTATCTGTATAAACGTGGAAATATCTCAACCACTATCTCTATAAACATGGAAATATCTGCACCGCCATCTGTATAAACATGGAAATATCTACATCGCCATCTGCATAAATATGGAAATATCTGCACCGCTATCTCTATAAACATGGAAATATCTAAAGCACCATCTGCAGAAACATGGAAATATCTACACCGCTATCTCTATAAACATGGAAATATCTACAACACCATCTGCATGAACATGGAAATATCTATACCGCCATGTGTAAAAACATGGAAATATCTACACAGTCATCTGTAAAAATATGGAAATATCTACACCACCATCTGTATAAACATGGAAATATCTACAATGCCTTCTGTATGCACATGGAAATATCTACACCGCCATCTGCATAAACATGGAAATATCTACAACGCCATCTGTAAAAACATGGAAATATCTACACTGCCATTTGCAAAAACGTGGAAATATCAACACAGTCATCTGCATAGACATGGAAATATCTACACCACCATCTGTATAAACATGGAAATATCAACAATACCATATGTATACACATGGAAATAACTACACAGCCATCTGTATAAACATGGAAATACCTACACCGCTATCTCTATAAACATGGGAATATCTAGAACGCCATCTCTATGAACATGAAAATATCTACACTGCCATCTCCATAAACATGGAACTACCTACAACGCCATCTGTATAAACATGGAAATATCTACACCGTCATATGTATAAACATGGAAATACCTACACCGCCATCTGTATAAAAATGGAAATATCTGCACTGTGAGCTGTATAAACATGGAAATATCTACAACGTTATCTGTATTAACATGGAAATACCAACACTGCTATCTATATAAACACAGAAATATCTACAACGCTATCTGAGTAAACATGGAAAAATCTACACCGTTATCTGTGTAAACATGGAAATATCTACACCGCTATCTGTGTAAAGATGGAAATATCTACACCGCTATCATTATAAAGATGGAAATACCTACACAGCTATCGGTGTAAACATGGAAATATCTACACCGCTATGTGTATAAATATGGAAATATCTCCACTGCTATCTATATAAACATGGAAATATCTACACCGCTATCTATATAAACATGGAAATACCTACAGCGCAATGTGTATAAACATGGAAGTATCTACAACGCTGTCTCTGTAAACAAGGAAATATCTGCACCGCTATCTGTGTAAACATGGAAACATCTACACCGCTATCTGTATAAACATGGGAATATCTCAACCACTATCTCTATAAACATGGAAATATCTGCACCGCCATCTGTATAAACATGGAAATATCTACACCGCCATCTGCATAAATATGGAAATATCTACACCGCTATCTCTATAAACACGGAAATATCTAAACCACCATCTGCAGAAACATGGAAATATCTACACCGCTATCTCTATAAACATGGAAATATCTACACCACCATCTGCATGAACATGGAAATATCCACACCGCCATCTGTAAAACCATGGAGATATCTACAGTCATCTGTATAAATATGGAAATATCTACAACACCATCTGTTTAAACATGGAAATATCTACACCGCCATCTGAATAAACATGGAAATATCAATACCGCTCTCTGTATAAACATGGAAGTATCAACATCGCCATCTGAATAAACATGGAAATAACTACACCGCCATCTGTAGAAACATGGAAATATCTACACCGCTTTCATTATAAACTTGGAAATATCTCCACCACGATCTGTATAAACATGGAAAGATGTACACCGCTATCTGTATAAACATGGAAATACCTACACTGCTATCTGCATGAACTTGGAAATATCTACACCGACAACTGTATAAATATGGAAATATCTACACTGCTATCTCTATAAACATGGACATATCTACAACAACATTTGCATAAACATGGAAATATCTATACCACTATCTGTGTAAACATGGGAATATCTACACCGCTATCCATGTAAACATGGAAATATCTTCACCGCTATCTGTGGAAAGATGGAAAATTCTACACCGCTTTCATTGTAAAGATGGAAATATCTACACCGCTATCTGTGTAAACATGGAAATATCTACTCCGCTATCTATTTAAACATGGAAATATCTACACTGCTATCTGTGCAAACATGGAAATATCTACACCGCCATATGCATACACATGGAAATATCCACACCGCCATCTGTATAAACACGGAAATATCTACACCACCATCTGTATAAACATAGAAATATCTACAAATCCATCTGTACAAACATGGACATATCTGCAACGCCATCTGTATAAACATGGAAATATCAACACCGCTATCTCTATAAATATGGAAGTATCAACACCGCCCTCTGTATAAACATGGAAATATCTACACCGCCATCTGTATAAACATGGCAATATCTACACCGCTATCTGTATAAACATGGAAATATCTTCACTGCTATCTGTATAAACATGGAAATACCTACAACCAATCTGTATAAACATGGAATTATCTACACGGCCATCTGCATAAATACGGAAATATGTTCACCGCTATCTCTATGAACATGGAAATATCTACACCAACATCTGCAAAAACATGGAAATATCTACACTGCTATCTCTATAAACATGGAAATATCTACACCGCCATCTGCATAAACATGGCAATATCTACAATGCCACCTGTAAAAACTTGGAAATATGTAAACAGTCATCTGTATAAACATGGAAATATCTACACCACCATCTGTATAAATATGGAAATATCTACAACGCCATCTGTAAAAACATGGAAATATCTACACTGCCATTTGCAAAAACGTGGAAATATCAACACAGTCATCTGCATTGACATGGAAATATCTACAATGCCATCTGTATACACATGGAAATATATACACAGCCATCTGTATAAACATGGAAATACCTACAACGCTATCTCTATAAACATGGAAATATCTACACCGCCATCTTAATAAACATGAAAATACCTACACTGCCATCTCCATAAACTAAAAACTATCTACACCACTATCTGTATAAACATGGAAGTATGAACACTGTCATATGTATAAACATGGAAAAATCTACACCGCCATCTATTTAAAAATGGAAATATCTAGACGGCAAAGTGTATAAACATGGAAGTATCTACACCGATGTCTGTATAAACATGGAAATACCAACACCGCTATCTGTATAAACATGGAAATACCTACAATGCTATCTGAGTAAATATGGAAATATCTACACCGTTATCTGTGTAAACATGGAAATATCTACACCGCTATCTGTGTAAAGATGGGAATATCTATACCGCTATCATTGTAAAGATGAAAATATCTACACCGCTATCTGTGTAAACATGGAAATATCTACTCCGCTGTCTATATAAACATGGAAATATCTACAGCGCTATCTGTATAAATATGGAAATATCTCCACTGCTATCTGTATAAACATGGTAATATCTATACCGCTATCTGCATAAACATGGAAATACCTACAACACTATCTCTGTAAACATGGAAATATCTACAACGCTGTCTCCGTAAACATGGAAATATCTACACCGCTATCTCTATAAACATGGAAATATCTACACCACTCTATCTATAAACATGGAAATAACTACACCGCTATCTGTATAAACATGGAAATATCTCAACCACTATCTCTATAAACATGGAAATTTCTACACTGCCATCCGTAGAAAGATGGAAATAACTACATCGCTACCTGTGCAAACATGTAAATATCTACACCGCCATCTGTATAAACGTGGAAATATCTACACCGCCATCTCTATAAATATGGAAATATCTGTACAGCCATCTCTATAATCATGGAAATATCTACACCGCCATGTGTTTAAACATGGAAATATCTACACCGCCATCAGAATAAACATGGAAATATCAACAACGCTCTCTGTATAAACAAGGAAATATCAACACCGCCATCTGTATAAACATGGAAATATGTACAACGCCATGTGTATAAACATGGAAACATCTACACCGCTATCTGTATAAACGTGGAAATATCTACACCATGATCTGTATAAACTTGGAAAGATCTACACCGCTATCTGTATAAACATGGAAATATCTACACCGCTATCTGTATAAACATGGAAATACCTACACTGCGATCTGTATAAACATGGAAATATCTACACTGACATCTGTATAAATATTGAAATATCTACACCGCTATCTCTATAAACACGGAAATATCTACAACACCATTTGCATAAACATGGAAATATCTACAACGCAATATGTGTAAACATGGAAATATCTACAACGCTATCCATGTAAACATGGAAATATCTACACCGCTGTCTGTGGAAAGATGGAAATATCTGCACCGCTATCATTGTAAAGGTGGAAATATCTACACCGCTATCTGTGTATACATGTTAATATCTACTCCACTATCTATATAAACATGGAAATATCTACACCATTATCTGTGTAAAAACGGACATATCTACACCGCTTTCTGTGCAAACATGGAAATACCTACAGCGCCATCTGTATAAACATGGAAATATCTACACCACCGTATGTATAAACACAGAAATATCTACACCGCCTTCTGTTTAAACATGGAAATATCTACAACGCCAACTGTGTAAACATTGAAATATCAACACCGCTACCTGTGTAAAGTTGGAAGTACCAACACCGTCCTCTGTATAAACATGGAAATATCTACACCGCCATCTGTATAAAGATGGCAATATCTACACCGCTATCTGTATAAACATGGAAATATCTTCACCGCTATCTGTATAAACGTGGTAATACCTACACACTATCTGTAAAAATATGGAATTATCTACACTGCCATCTGCATAAATATGGAAATATCTTCACTGCTATCTCTATAAACATGGAAATATCTACACCACCATCTGCATAAATGTGGAAATATCTACACCGCTATCTCTATAAACATGGAAAAATCTACACCGCCACCTGCATAAATATGAAAATATCTACAATGCCATCTGTAAAAACATGGAAATATCTAAACAGTCATCTATATAAACATGTAAATAACTACAACACTATGTGTATAAAAATGGAAAAATCAACAATGCCATCTCTATACACATGGAAATACCTACACCGCCATCTGCATTAACATGGAAATAAGTACACTGCCATCTGTAAAAACATGGAAATATCTACACAGTCATCTGTATAGATGTTGAAATATCTACACCACCATCTGTTTAAACATGGAAATATCTACAATGCCATCTGTATACACATGGAAATATCTACACAGCCATCTGTATAAACATGGAAATACCTACACCGCTATCTCTATAAACATGGAAATATCTACACCGCCATCCCTATAAACATGAAAATATCTACACTGTCATCTCCATGAACATGGAACTATCTACACCGCCGTCTCTGTAAACATGGAAATATCTACACCGTCATATGTATAAACATGGAAATACCTACACCGACATCTGTATAAAAATTGAAAAATCTACAGGGCGAGCTGTATAAACACGGAAATATCTACACCGCTATCTGTATAAACATGGAAATATCTACACCGTTATCTGTATAAACATGGAAATACCAACACCGCTATCTCTATAAACATGGAAATATCTACAACGCCATGTGAGTAAATATGGAAATATCTACACCGTTATCTTTGTAAACATGGAAATATCTACACCGCTATCTGTGTAAAGATAGAAATATCTACACCGCTATCATTGTAAATATGGAAATAACTACACCGCTATCTGTGTAAACATGGAAATATCTACACCGCTATCATTGCAGAGATGGAAATACCTACAGCGCTATCTGTGTAAACATGGAAATATCTACTCCAATATCCATATAAACATGGAAATCTCTACACCGCTATGTGTATAAACATGGAAATATCTACACCGCTATCTCTATAAACATGGAAATACCTACACAACCATCTGCATAAATATGGAAATATCTAAATTGCTATCTATATAAACATGGAAATATCTACACGACCATCTGCATAAATATGGAAATAACTTCACCGCTATCTCTATAAACATGCAAATATCTACACCACCATCTGCATGAACATGTAAATATCTACAACGCCATCTTTAAAAACATGGAAAAATCTACACCGCCATCTGTAAGAACATGGAAATCTATACACAGTCATCTGTATAAACATGGAAATATCTACACCACCATCTGAATAAACATGCAAATATCTACAATGCCATCTGTATACACATGGAAATATCTACACCGCCATCTGCATAAACATGGAAATATGTACACTGCCATCTGTAAAAACATGGAAATATTTACAGAGTCATCTGTATAGATATGGAAATATCTACACCACCATCTGTATAAACATGGAAATATCTTCAATGCCATCTGTATACAAATGGAAATATCTACACAGCCATCTGTATAAACATGGAAATACCTACACCGCTATCCCTATAAACATGGAAATATCTACACCGCCATCCCTATAAACATGAAAATATCTACACTGTCATCTCCATGAACATGGAACTATCTACACCGCCATCTCTGTAAACATGGAAATATCTACACCGTCATATGTATAAACATGGAAATACCTACGACGACATCTGTATAAAAATGGAAATATCTACAGGGCGAGCTGTATAAACATGGAATTATCTGCACCGCTATAGGTATAAACATGGAAATACCAACACCGCTCTCTGTATAAACATGGAAACATCTACAACGCCATCTGAGTAAACATGGAAATATCGGCCCCGTTATCTTTGTCAACATGGAAATACCTACACCGCTATCTGTGTAAAGATGGAAATATCTACACCGCTATCATTGTGAAGATGGAAATAACTACACCGCTATCTGAGTAAAGATGGAAATATCTCCACCGCTATCCTTGTAAAGATGGAAATACCTACAGTGCTATCTGTGTAAACATGGAAATATCTACTCCAATATTCATATAAACATGGAAATATCTACACCGCTATGTGTATAAATATGGAAATATCTACACCGCTATCTCTATAAACATGGAAATATCTACACCACCATGTGCATAAATATGGAAATATCTAAACTGCTATCTCTATAAACATGGAAATATCTACACCGCCATCTGCATAAACATGGAAATATCTACAACGCCATCATTAAAAACATGGAAATATCTACAACGCCATCTGTAATAACATGGAAATCTATACACAGTCATCTGTATAAACATGGAAATATCTACTCCACCATCTGAATAAACATGCAAATATCTACAATGCCATCTGTATACATATGGAAATATCTACACCGCCATCTGCAAAAACATGGAAATATCTACACCGCCATCTGTAAAAACAAGGAAATATCTACACCGCCATCAATAGAAAGATGGAAATATCTACACCGTAATCTGTGCAAACATGGAAATATCTACACCGCCATGTGTATAAACGTGGAAATAGCTACATCTCCATCTCTATAAACGCGGAAATATCTACACCACCATCTGTATAAACATGGAAATATCTACACATCCATCTGTAAAAACATGGAAATATCTACAGAGTGTTCTGTATAAACATGGAAATATCTACACCACCATGTGTATAAATATGGAAATATCTACAATGCCATCTGTATATGCATGGAAATATCTACACAGCCATCAGTAAACATGGAAATACCTACACTGCTATCTCTATAAACATGTAAATATCTACACCGCCATCTCTGTAAACATGAAAATACACTGCCATCTCCATAAACATGGAACTATCTACACCGCCATCTGTATAAACATGTAAATATTTGCATCGTCATATGTATTAACACGGAAATATCTACACCGCCATCTGTATAAAACTGGATATATCTACACGGCGAGCTGTATAAATATGGAAATAGCTACACGGCTATCTGTATGAACATGGAAATACAAACACCGCTATCTGTATAAACAGGGAAATATCTACAACGCTATCTGAGTAAACATGGAAATATCTACACCGTTATCTGTGTAAACATGGAAATATGTACACCGCTATCTGTGTAAAAATGGAAATATCTACACCACTATCATTATAAAGATGGAAATACCTACACCGCTATCTGTGTAAGCATGGAAATATCCACTCAGCTGTCTATATAAACATGGAAATATCTACACCGCCATCTGTATAAACATGGAAATATCAACACCGCACTCTGTATAAACATGGAAGTATCAACACTGCCGTCTGTATAAACATGGAAATATCTACACCGCCGTTTATATAAACATGGAAATATCTACACCGCTATCTGTATAAACATGGAAATATCAACACCACGATCTGTATAAACATGGAAAGAACTTCACCGCTATCTGTATGAACATGGAAATATCTGCACCGCTATCTGTATAAACACGGAAATACCTACACTGCCATCTGTATAAACATGGAAATGTCTACACCGACATATGTATAAATATGGAAATATCTACAACACTATACCTATAAACATCGAAATATCTACACCACCATTTACATAAACATGGAAATATCTACACCGCTATCTGTGTAAACATAGAAATATCTACACCGCTATCTGTGCAAACATGAAAATATCTACACCGCCATCTGTATAAACTTGGAAATATCTAAACCGCCATCTGTATAAACATGGAAATATCAACACCACCATCTGTATAAACATAGAAATATCTACACAGCCATCTGTATAAACATGGAAATATCTACAACGCCATCTGTATAAATATGGAAATATCAACAACGTTATCTGTATAAACTTAGAGGTATTATCACCGCCATCTGTATAAACATGGCAATATCTACACCGCTGTCTGTATAAACATGGAAATAGCAACACCGCTATCTGTATAAACATGGAAATACCTACACCACTATCTGTATAAACGTGGAAATATCTACACCGCCATCTGCATATATACGGAAATATCTACACCGTTATCTCTATACACTTGGAAATATCTACACCACCATCTGAATAAACATGGAAATATCTACACCGCTATCTCTATAAACGTGGAGATATCTACACAGCCATCTGTAAAAACATGGAAATATCTACAACGCCATCTGTAAAAACATGGAAATAACTACACAGTCATCTGTATAAACATGGAAATATCTACACCAACATCTGTATAAACATGGAAATATCTGCAATGCCATCTGTATACACATGGAAATATCTACACCGCCATCTGCATAAACATGGAAATATATACACCGCCATCTGTAAAAACATGGAAATATCTACACCGCCATCTGTAAAAACATGGAAATATCTACACAGTCATCTGATTAGACATGGAAATATCTACAATGCCACCTGTGTAAACATGGAAATATCAACATCGCAATCTGTGTAAACTTGGAAGTATCAACACCACCCTCTGTATAAACATGGAAATATGTACTCTGCTATCTGTAAAGATGGAAGTATCTACACCGCAATATGTGCAAATATGGAAATATCTACAGCGATATCTCTGTAAACATGGAAATATCTACACCGCTATCTGTATAAACATGGAAATATCTAAACCGCTATCTCTATAAACATGGAAATAACTACAACGCTATCTGTGTAAACATGGAAATATCTACAGAGCTATCTGTGTAAACATGGAAACATCTACACCTCTATCGGAATAAACATGGAAATATCTACTCCGCAATCTTTGCATAGATGGAAATATCTACACCGCTTTCTATATAAACATGGAAATATCTACACCGTCATCTGCATGGACATGGAAATATCTACACCGATATCTGTATTAACATGGAAATATCTACACCGCCATCTCTATAAACATGGAAATATCTACACCGCCATCTGTTTAAACATGGAATTATCTACACCGCTATCTCTATTAATATGGAAATGTCTACACCGCTATGTGCATAAACATGGAAATGTCTGCACCGCTATCTCTATCAACATGGAAACATCTACAACGCTGTCTGCATAAACATGGGTATATCTACACAGTCATCTGTATAAACATGGAAATATCTACACACCATGTCTATCAACATGAAAATATCTTCACTGCCATCTGTATACATATGGAAATATCTACACAACCATCTGTATAATCATGGAAATACCTACACCTCCAATTCTATAAACATGGAAATACCTACACCGCCATATCTATACACATGGAAATAATTACACCGTCATCTCTATACACATGGAAATATCTACACCGCCATCTCTGTGTACATGGAAATATCTACAATGCCATATATATAAAAATGAAAATATCTACACCGCCATCTCCATAAACATGGAAATATCTACACCGCCATCTGTATAAACATGGAAATATCTACTCCGCTATCTGAATAAACATGGAAATACCTACACCACCATCTGCATAAACATTGAAATACTTACACAGTTATCTGCATAAACATGGAAATATCTACACAGCTATCTCTATAAACATGTAAATATACACACTGCCATCTGTAAACATGGAAATATCTTCACCGCTATCTGAATAAACATGGAAATATCTACACTGCTATCTGTATAAACATGGGAATCTCTACATTGCTATCTGTATAAACATGGAAATATCTCCAGCGATATCTCTATATACTTGGAAATATTTACACCGCTATTTTTATAAACATGGAAATATCTACACTGCTACTTGTATAAACATGTAAATATCTACAACACTATCTGTGTAAACATGGGAATACCTTCACAGCTATCTGTGTAAACATGGAAATATGTACACCGCTATCTGTGTAAAGATGGAAATATCTACACCGCAATATGGGCAAATATGGAAATATCTACACCGCAATCTCTGTAAACATGGAAATATCTCCACCGCTATCTGTATAAACATGGAAATATCTACACCGCTATCTGTATAAACATGGAAATATCTACACCACGATCTGTATAAACATGGAAATATGTACACCGCTACTTGTATAAACATCGAAATATCTCCACCGATATCTTTATAAACATAGAAATCTCTACATCGTTATCTGTATAAACATGCAAATATCTCCAGCGCTATCTCTATAAACATGGAAATATCTACACTGCTATTTTTATAAACATGGAAATATCTACACCGATACTTGTATACACATGTAAATATCTACAAAACTATCTTTGTAAAGATGGGAATAACTTCACAGCTATCTGTGTAAACATTGAAATATGTACACCGCTATCTGTGTAAAGATGGAAATATCTACACCGCAATGTGTGCAAATATGGAAATATCTACAACACAATCTCTGTAAACATGGAAATGCCTAAACCGCTATCTGTATAAACATGGAAATATCTACACGGTTGTCTGTATAAACATGGAAATATCTACACCACGATCTGTATAAACATGGAAATTTCTACACCGCTATCTGTATAAACATAGAAATATCTACACCGCTATCTGTATAAACATGGAAATATCTACACCAATATCTGTATAAATTTGGAAATACCTACAC
Organism: Pan paniscus; assembly: GCF_029289425.2. Lineage (NCBI taxonomy): Eukaryota > Metazoa > Chordata > Mammalia > Primates > Hominidae > Pan > Pan paniscus. The sequence continues at coordinate 10,517,115 of NC_073261.2, forward strand.
CGCTATCTGTATAAACATGGAAATAACTTCATGGCTATCTCTATAAACATGGAAATACCTACACCGCCATCTGTATAAACATGGAAATATCTACACCACTATCTGTATAAACATGGAAATATCTACACTGCCATCTGAATAAACCTGGAAATATCTACACCGCCATCTGTAAAAACATGGTAATATCTACACAGTCATCTGTATGGACATGGAAATACCTACACCTCCATGTGCATAAACATGGAAATATCTACACTGCCATCTGTATAAACATGGAAATATCTACACAGCCATCTCTATAAAGATGGAAATATCTACACCGCTATCTGTATAAATATGGAAATACCTACACCACCATCTGCATAAACATTGAAATAACTACAGAGTTATCTGTATAAACATGGAAATATCAACACCACTATCTGTAAAAATATGGAAATATCTTCACTGCCATCTGTATAAACATGGAAATATCTACACCGCTATCTGTATAAACATGGAAATATCTACACAGCTATCTCTATAAACATGTAAATATACACACTGCCATCTGTAAACATGGAAATATCTCCACCGCTATCTGTATAAACATGGAAATATCTCCACCGCTATCTGTATAAACATGGAAATATATACACCGTTATCTCTATAAACATGGAAACATCTCCACCTCTATCTGTATAAATATGGAAATATCTCCAGCGACATCTCTATAAACATGGAAATATCTACACCGCTATTTTTATAAACATGGAAATATCTACACCGCTACTTCTATAAACATGTATATATCTACAACACTATCTGTGAAAACATGGGAATACCTTCACAGCTATCTGTGTAAACATGGAAATATGTACACCGCTATCTGTGTAAAGATGGAAATTTCTACACCGCAATCTGGGCAATTATGGAAATATCTACACCGCAATCTCTGTAAACATGGAAATATCTACACCACGATCTGTATAAACATGGAAATATGTACACCGCTACTTGTATAAACATCGAAATATCTCCACCGATATCTTTATAAACATAGAAATCTCTACATCGTTATCTGTATAAACATGCAAATATCTCCAGCGCTATCTCTATAAACATGGAAATATCTACACTGCTATTTTTATAAACATGGAAATATCTACACCGATACTTGTATACACATGTAAATATCTACAAAACTATCTTTGTAAAGATGGGAATAACTTCACAGCTATCTGTGTAAACATTGAAATATGTACACCGCTATCTGTGTAAAGATGGAAATATCTACACCGCAATGTGTGCAAATATGGAAATATCTACAACACAATCTCTGTAAACATGGAAATGCCTAAACCGCTATCTGTATAAACATGGAAATATCTACACGGTTGTCTGTATAAACATGGAAATATCTACACCACGATCTGTATAAACATGGAAATTTCTACACCGCTATCTGTATAAACATAGAAATATCTACACCGCTATCTGTATAAACATGGAAATATCTACACCAATATCTGTATAAATTTGGAAATACCTACACCGCTATCTGTATAAACATGGAAATAACTTCATGGCTATCTCTATAAACATGGAAATACCTACACCGCCATCTGTATAAACATGGAAATATCTACACCACTATCTGTATAAACATGGAAATATCTACACTGCCATCTGAATAAACCTGGAAATATCTACACCGCCATCTGTAAAAACATGGTAATATCTACACAGTCATCTGTATGGACATGGAAATACCTACACCTCCATGTGCATAAACATGGAAATATCTACACTGCCATCTGTATAAACATGGAAATATCTACACAGCCATCTCTATAAAGATGGAAATATCTACACCGCTATCTGTATAAATATGGAAATACCTACACCACCATCTGCATAAACATTGAAATAACTACAGAGTTATCTGTATAAACATGGAAATATCAACACCACTATCTGTAAAAATATGGAAATATCTTCACTGCCATCTGTATAAACATGGAAATATCTACACCGCTATCTGTATAAACATGGAAATATCTACACAGCTATCTCTATAAACATGTAAATATACACACTGCCATCTGTAAACATGGAAATATCTCCACCGCTATCTGTATAAACATGGAAATATCTCCACCGCTATCTGTATAAACATGGAAATATATACACCGTTATCTCTATAAACATGGAAACATCTCCACCTCTATCTGTATAAATATGGAAATATCTCCAGCGACATCTCTATAAACATGGAAATATCTACACCGCTATTTTTATAAACATGGAAATATCTACACCGCTACTTCTATAAACATGTATATATCTACAACACTATCTGTGAAAACATGGGAATACCTTCACAGCTATCTGTGTAAACATGGAAATATGTACACCGCTATCTGTGTAAAGATGGAAATATCTACACCGCAATCTGGGCAATTATGGAAATATCTACACCGCAATCTCTGTAAACATGGAAATATCTCCACCGCTAACTGTATAAACATGGAAATATCTACATCGCTATCGTATAAACATGGAAATATCTCCACTGCTATCTGTATAAACATAGAAATATCTCCAACGCAATCTGTATAAACTTGGAAATATCTACACAGCTATCTCTATAAACATGGAAATATCTCCACTCCTATCTGTATAAACATGGAAATATCTACACCGCTATCTGTATAAACATGGAAATATCTATACCGCTATCTGTATAAACATGGAAATACCTACACCGCTATCTGTATAAATATGGAAATATCTACACCGCTATGTCTATAAACTTGGAAAAGACTACACAGCTATCTATACAAACATGGAAATGTCTACAAGGCTATGTCTATAATCATGGAAATATCTACACCCCATCTGTATCAACATGCAAAAACCTACACAGACATCTGTATAAACAGGGAAATATCTACACCACTATCTGTGTAAACATGGAAATAGCTACACGGCCATCTGTATAAACATGGAAATATCTACACAGCCATCTCATAAACATGGAAATATCTACAATGCTATCTGTATAAACATGGAAATATCCACACTGCTATCTGTATAAACATGGAAATATCTACAACGCCTTGTGTAAAAATATGAAAATATCTACACAGTCATCTGTATAAACATGGAAATATCTACACCTCCTTCTGTATAAACATGGAAATCTCTACCCTTTCATTTGTAAACATATGGAAATATCTACAAAGCCATCTGTAAAAACATGGAAATATCTACACACTCGTCTGTATAAACATGGAAACACATACTCCTCCATGTGCATAAACATGGAAATATCTACACTGCCATCTGTATATACATGGAAATATCTACAGAGCCATCTGTATAAACATTTAAATATCTACACCGCTATCTCTATAAACATGGAAATAGCTACACCGCAATCTGTATAAACATGGAAATATCTTCACCGCTATCTGTATAAATATGGAAATATCTACACCGATTTGTGTATAAATACGGAAATATCTACACCGCTATCTCTATAAACGTGGACATGATTACACCGCTAGCTGTATAAACATGGAAATATCTACATGGCTATCTCTATAAACATGGAAATATCTACACCGCCATCTGTATAAACATGGAAATACCTACACAGTCATTTTCATAAACATGGAAATATCTTCACCACTATCTGTATAAACATGGAAATATCTACACTGCCATCTGTATAAACGTGGAAATATCTACACAGGCATCTCTATAAACATGGAAATATCTACACCGTTATCTGTATAAACATGGAAATGTCTACACCGCCATCTGTAAAAACATGGAAATAACTACACAGTCATCTGTATAAACATGGAAATATCTACACATCCATCTGTATAAACATGGAAATACCTACACTGCCATCTGTATACCCATGGAAATACCTACACAGCCATCTGTATAAACATGGAAATACCTGCACGGCCATCTGTATACCCATGTAAATATCTACACACCCATCCCTATAAACATGGAATTATCTACCCTGCTATCTGTATAAACATGGAATTATCTACACGACTATCTCTACAAACATGGAAATGCCTACACTGCCATCTCTATACACATGGAAATATCTACACCGCTATCTCTATAAACATAGAAATATCTACACCGCCATCTCTATAAACATGGAAATATCTACACTGCCATCTGTGGAAAGATGGAAATATGTACACCACGATCTGTATAAATATGGAAATATCTTCACTGCTATCAGTATAAACATGGAAATATCTACAACAATATCTGTGTAAATATGGAAATATCTACACAGCTATCTGTGTAAACGTGGAAATATGTACACCGCTATCTGTGTAAAGATGGAAATATCTACACCGCAATTTGTGGAAATATGGAAATATCTACAACGCTATTTTTCTAAACTTGGAAATATCTACACCGCTATCTGTATAAACACGGAAATATCTACACCGCTATCTGTATAAACATGGAAATATCCACACCACGACTTGTATAAACATGGAAATGTCTACACCGCTATCTGTATAAACATGGAAATATCTACACCGCTATCTGTGCAAACATGGAAATATCAACACTGCTATCTGTGTAAATATGGAACTATCTACACCGCTATCTCTATAATCATGGGAATGCCTACACCGCTATCTGTATAAACATGGAAATATCTACATGGCTATCTCTATAAACATGGAGATATCTACACCACCATCTACATAAACATTGAAATACCTACACAGTTATCTGTATAAACATGGAAATATCTACATTGCCATCTGTATAAACATGGAAATATCTACACCGCTATCTCTATAAACATGGAAATATCTACACAGCTAACTCTATAAACATGGAAATATATACACTGCCATCTGTATAAACGTGGAAATATCTCCACCGCTATCTGTAAAAACATGGAAATATCACCACCGCTCTCTGTATAAACTTGGAAATATCTCCACCGCTATCTGTATAAACATGGAAATATCTACAACGCTATCAGTATAAACATAGAAATATATCCACTGCTATCTGTATAAACATGGAAATATCTACACCGCTATCTACATAAACGTGTAAATCTTTACACTGCTATCTGTATAAACATGGAAATATCTCCAGCGATATCTCTATAAACATGGAAATATCTATACCGCTATTTTTTTAAACATGGAAATATCAACACCGCTACCTGTATAAACATATAAATGTCTACAACACTTTCTGTGTAAACATGGGAATAACTTCACAGCTATCTGTGTAAACATGGAAATATGTACACCGCTATCTGTGTAAAGATGGAAATGTCTATACTGCAATCTGTGCAAATATGGAAATACCTACACCGCAATCTCTGTAAACATGGAAATATCTCCACCGCTATCTGTATAATCATGGAAATATCTACACCGCTATCTGTATAAACATGGAAATGTCTACACAACGATCTGTATAAACATGGAAATGTGTACACCACTGACTGTATAAACATGGAAATATATTCACTGCTATATGTATAAACATGGAAATATCTAAACCGATTTCTGTATATATTTGGAAATATCTACAACGCTATCTCTATAAACATCGAAATGTCTACACCACTATCTGTATAAACATGGAAATATCCACACCGCCATCTGTAAAAACATGGAAATATCTACACAGTCATCTGTATAAACCTGGAAATATGTACATCTCCATGTGCATAAACATGGAAATATCTACACTGCCATCTGTATACACGTGGAAATATCTACACAGCCATCTGTATAAACATGGAAATATCTACACCGCTATCTCTATAAACATGGAAATATCTACACCACAATCTGTATAAACATGGAAATATCTACACCGCTATCTGTGTAAACATGGAAATGTCTACACCGCTCTCCGTATAAACATGGAAATATCTACATCGCTATCTGTATAAACTTGGAAATATCTACACCGCCATCTGTATAAACATGGAAATATCTCCACCGTTATCTGTATAAACATGGATATATCTACCCCACTATCTATATAAATATGGAAATATCTACACCGCTACCTGCATAAATATGCTAGTACCTACACCGCTATCTGTATAAACATGGAAATATCTACACCGCTTTCTGTATAAACATGGAAATATCTACATCGCTATATGTATAAACTTGGATATATCTCCACCGCTATCTCTATAAACATGGATATATCTACACCGCTATCTTTATAAACATGGAAATATCTAAACAGCTATCTGTAAAAACATGGAAATATCTACAACGCTATCTGTGTAAACATGGCAATGTCTACACAGCTATCTGTGTAAACATGGAAAAATATACACCACTATTTGTGTAAATATGGAAATATCTACACCGTGATGTGTGCAAATATGGAAATGTCTTCACTGCTATCTCTGTAAACATGGAAATATATACACCGCTATCTCTATAAACATGGAAATATCTACACTGCTACCTGTATAAACCTGGAAATATTTTCACCACGATCTGTATAATCATGGAAATATCTACACCGCTATCTGTATAAAGATGGGAAAATCTACACCGCTATCTGTATAAACAAGGAGATATCTACATCGCTATATGTATAAACATGGAAATATCTACATCACTATCTGTAAAAACACGGAAATATCTTCACAGTCATCTATATAAACATGGAAATATCTACATCTCCATCTGTATAAACATGGAAATATCTACACCACTATCTGTATAAACTTGGGAATATCTACACTTCCATCTGTATAAACATGGAATTAGCCACACCGCTATCTCTATATACATGGAAATATCAACACCGCCATCTGAATAAACATGGAAATACCTACACCGCTATTTGTATAAATATGGAAATATCTACACTGCTATCTCTATAATCATGTAAATATCTACACCGCTATCTGTCTATACATGGAAATATCTAGACCGCAATCTCTATAAACATGGAAATATCTACACCGCCATCTGTATAAACATGGAAATAACTACACAGTCATCTGTATAAACATGGAAATATCTACACCACCATCTCTGTAAATATGGAAATATCTACACTGCCATCTGTATAAACATGGAAATATCTACACAGTCATCTGTGTAAACACGGAAATAACTACTGCGCTCTCTCTGTACACATGGAAATGGCTACATCGCCATCTCTATAAACATGAAAATGTCTACACCGCCATCTCAATAAACATGGAACTATCTACACCACCATCTGTGCAAAAATGGAAATATCTAAACCGCTATCTGTATAAACATGGAAATATCTACACCGCTATCTCTATAAACATGGAAATATCTACAACGCTATCTGTATAAACATGGAGATATCTACACCCCATCTGTATAAACATGGAAATATGTACACCGCCATCTGTATAAACATGGAAATATCTACACCAATATCTCTGTCAACATGGAATTACCTACACCGCAATCTCTATAAACATGGAAATATCTTCACCGCTATCTCTATAAACATAGAAATACTTACACCACCATCTCTATACACATGGAAATATCAACACCGCCATCTGCATATACATGGAAATATCTACACCGCAATCTCTATAGACATGGAAATATCTACACCGCCATCTGTATAAACTTAGAAATATCTTCACTGCCATCTGTAGAAAGATGGAAATGTCTACACCGTGATCTCTATAAACATGGGAATATCTACACCGCTACCTGTATAAACATGGAAATATCTACACCGCTATCTCTATAAACCTGGAAATATTTTCACCATGATCTGTATAAACATGGAAATATCTACACCGCTATCTGTATAAATATGGGAAAATCTACACCGCTATCTGTATAAACATGGAAATATCTACACCGCTGCCTGTATAAACATGGAAATATCTACATCGCTAACGTATAAACATGGAAATATCTCCACCGCTATCTGTATAAACTTGGAAATACCTACACCGCTATCTGTATATATATGGAAATACCTACACTGCTATCTCTATAGACATGGAAATGTCTACACCGATATCTCTATAAACATGGAAATACCTACACGTCTGTCTGTATAAACATGGAAATATCTACACCGCTATCTGTAGAAACTTGGAAATATCTACACCGCTATCTGTATAAACATGGAAATATCTACACCGCTATCTGTATAAACATTGAAATACTTACATCACTATCTGTATAAACATGGAAATATCTCCACCGCTATCTGTATAAACATGGAAACATCCACAACAGTATCTGTGTAAACATGGAAATATCTACACAGCTATCTCTGTAAACATGGAAATATGTACGCCACTTTCTGTGTGAAGATGGAAATATCTACACCGCAATCTGTGCAAATGTGGAAAAACCTACACCGCTATCTCTGTAAACATGGAAATATCTACACCGCTCTCTGTATAAACATGGAAATATCTTCACCGCTATATGTATGAACTTGGAAATATCTACACCGCTATCTGCATAAACATGGAAATATCTACACCGCTATCTGTATAAACATGGAAATATCTCCACCGCTATCTGTATAAACATGGAAATATCTCCACCGCTATCTCTCTAAACTTGGAAATATCTACACCGCTATCTGTATAAACATGGAAATATCTACACCGCTATCTGAATAAACATCGAAATATCTACATCGCTATCTGTACAAACATGGAAGTATCTCCACCGCTATCTGTATAAACATGGAAACATCTACCACTCTATCTGTGTAAACATCAAAATATCTACACAGCTATCTGTGCAAACATGGAAATATGTACGCCACTTTCTGTGTGAAGATGGAAATATCTACACCGCAATCTGTGCAAATATGGAAATAACTTCTCCGCTATCTCTGTAAACATGGAAATATCTACACCGCTATTTGTATAAACATGGAAATATATACACCGCCATCTCAATAAACATGGAAATGTCTACACCACTATCTGTATAAACATGGAAATATCTACACTGCAATCTGTATAAACATGGAAATATCTACACAGTCATCTCTATAAACATGGAAATATCTACACCGTATCTGTAAAAACATGGAAATAGCCACACCGCAATCTGTATAAACATGGGAATATCTACACCACCATCTTCAAAAACATGGAAACATCTGCATATTCACCTGTATAAACATGGAAATATCTACACCTCCATCGGTGTAAAAATGGAAATATCTACACAGCCATCTGTATTCACATGGAAATACCTACACATCCATCAGTATAAACATGGAAATATCTACAAATCTATCTCTATAAACATGGAAATACCTACACTGCCATCTGTATAAACATGGAAATATCTACACAGCCATCTCTATAAACATGGAAATATCTACACCGCCTTCTCTATAAACATGGAAATATCTACACCGCAATCTACATAAACATGGAAATATCTACACCGCCATCTGTATAAACATGGAAATATGTACACCGCCATCTGCATAAACATGGAAATATCTACACTGCCATCCTTGGAAAAACGGAAATATCTACACCGCGATCTGTATAAACATGGAAATTTCTACAACGCTACCTGCATAAACATGGAACTATCTACACCGCTACCTGTATAAACATGTGTATACCTAAACCACGATCTGTATGAACATGGAAATATCTATACAGCTATCGGTATAAACATGGAAACATCTTCACCGCCATCTGTATAAACCTAGAAATAACTACACAGCCATCTTTAGAAAGATGGAAATATCTACACCGTGATCTCTATAAACATGGGAATATCTACACCACTACCTGTATAAACATGGAAATATGTACACTGCTATCTGTATAAACATGGAAATATCTACACCACGATCTGTATAAACATGTAAATATCTACACCAATAGCTGTAAAAACATGGAAATATCTACACTGCTATCTGTATAAACATGGAAATATCTACACTGCTATCTGTATAAATATGGGAATATCTACATGGCTATCTCTATTAACATGGAAATCTCTAAACCAGCATCTGAATAAGCATGGAAATAAGTACACAGTCATCTGTATAAACATGGAAATATCTACAACACCATCTGTACAAACATGGAAATATCTACACTGCCATCTGTATAAACATGGAAATATCTGCACAGCCATCTCGATAAACATGGAAGTATCTACATGGCTATCTGTATAAAGGTGGAAAAACCCACACTGCTATCTGTATAAACCTGGAAATATCTACAACAACATCTGTAAAAACTTGGAAATATCTACACAGTCCTTTGTATAAACATGGAAATATCTATACCTCCATCTGTATAAACATGGAAATATCTACACCGCTGCCTGTATAAACATGGAAATATCTACATCGCTAACGTATAAACATGGAAATATCTCCACCACTATCTGTATAAACGTGGAAATACCTACACCGCTATCTGTATAAATATGGAAATACCTACACTGCTATCTCTATAAACATGGAAATGTCTACACCGATATCTCTATAAACATGGAAATACCTACACGTCTATCTGTATAAACATGGAAATATCTACACCGCTATCTGTAAAAACATGGAAATATCTACAACGCCATGTGTAAAAATATGAAAATATCTACACAGTCATCTGTATAAACATGGAAATATCTACACCTCCATCTGTATAAACATGGAAATCTCTACCCTTGCATCTGTATACATATGGAAATATCTACAAAGCCATCTGTAAAAACATGGAAATATCTACACACTCGTCTGTATAAATATGGAAACACATACTCCTCCATGTGCATAAACATGGAAATATCTACACTGCCATCTGTATATACATGGAAATATCTACACAGCCATCTGTATAAACATTTAAATATCTACACCGCTATCTCTATAAACATGGAAATACCTACACCGCAATCTGTATAAACGTGGAAATATCTTCACCGCTATCTGTATAAACATGGAAATATCTACACCGATTTGTGTATAAATACGGAAATATCTACACCGCTATCTCTATAAACATGGACATGATTACACCGCTAGCTGTATAAACATGGAAATATCTACATGGCTATCTCTATAAACGTGGAAATATCTACACAGCCATCTCTATAAACATGGAAATATCTACACCGTTATCTGTACAATCATGGAAATGTCTACACCGCCATCTGTAAAAACATGGAAATATCTACACAGTCATCTGTATAAACATGGAAATATCTACACATCCATCAGTATAAACAAGGAAATACCCACACTGCCATCTGTATACCCATGGAAATACCTACACAGCCATCTGTATAAACATGGAAATACCTACACGGCCATCTGTATACCCATGTAAATATCTACACACCCATCTCTATAAAGATGGAATTATCTACCCTGCTATCTGTATAAACATGGAAATATCTACACGACTATCTCTACAAACATGGAAATGCCTACACTGCCATCTCTATACACATGGAAATATCTACACCGCTATCTCTATAAACATAGAAATATCTACACCGCCATCTCTATAAACATGGAAATATCTACACTGCCATCTGTGGAAAGATGGAAATATCTACACCACGATCTGTATAAATATGGAAATATCTTCACTGATATCAGTATAAACATGGAAATATCTACAACAATATCTGTGTAAATATGGAAATATCTACACAGCTATCTGTGTAAACGTGGAAATATGTACACCGCTATCTGTGTAAAGATGGAAATATCTACACCGCAATTTGTGGAAATATGGAAATATCTACAACGCTATTTCTCTAAACTTGGAAATATCTACACCGCTATCTGTATAAACACGGAAATATCTACACCGCTATCTGTATAAACATGGAAATATCCACACCACGACTTGTATAAACATGGAAATGTCTACACCGCTATCTGTATAAACATGGAAATATCTACACCGCTATCTGTGCAAACATGGAAATATCAACACTGCTATCTGTATAAATATGGAACTATACACAACGCTATCTCTATAATCATGGGAATGCCTACACCGCTATATGTATAAACATGGAAATATCTACATGGCTATCTCTATATACATGGAAATATCTACACCACCATCTACATAAACATTGAAATACCTACACAGTTATCTGTATAAACATGGAAATATCTACACTGCCATCTGTATAAACATGGAAATATCTACACCGCTATCTCTATAAACATGGAAATATCTACACAGCTAACTCTGTAAACATGGAAATATATACACTGCCATCTGTGTAAACATGGAAATATCTCCACCGCTATCTGTAAAAACATGGAAATATCCCCACCGCTCTCTGTATATACTTGGAAATATCTCCACCGCTATCTGTATAAACATGGAAATATCTACAACGCTATCAGTATAAACATGGAAATATCTCCACCGCTATCTGTATAAACATGGAAATATCTACACCGCTATCTGTATAAACGTGTAAATCTTTACACTGCTGTCTGTATAAAAATGGAAATATCTCCAGCGATATCTCTATAAACATGGAAATATCTATACCGCTATTTTTTTAAACATGGAAATATCAACACCGCTACCTGTATAAACATATAAATGTCTACAACACTTTCTGTGTAAACATGGGAATAACTTCACAGCTATCTGTGTAAACATGGAAATATGTACACCGCTATCTGTGTAAAGATGGAAATGTCTATACCGCAATCTGTGCAAATATGGAAATATCTACACTGCAATCTCGGTAAACATGGAAATATCTCCACCGCTATCTGTATAAACATGGAAATATCTACACCGCTATCTGTATAAACATGGAAATGTCTACACAACGATCTGTATAAACATGGAAATGTGTACCCCACTGACTGTATAAACATGGAAATATATTCACTGCTATATGTATAAACATGGAAATATCTAAACCGATTTCTGTATAAATTTGGAAATATCTACAACGCTATCTCTATAAACATCGAAATGTCTACACCACTATCTGTATAAACATGGAAATATCCACACCGCCATCTGTAAAAACATGGAAATATCTACACAGTCATCTGTATAAACCTGGAAATATGTACATCTCCATGTGCATAAACATGGAAATATCTACACTGCCATCTGTATACACGTGGAAATATCTACACAGCCATCTGTATAAACATGGAAATATCTACACCGCTATCTCTATAAACATGGAAATATCTACACCGCTATCTGTATAAAGATGGGAAAATCAACACCGCTATCTGTATAAACATGGAAATATCTTCACAGTCATCTATATAAACATGGAAATATCTTCATCTCCATCTGTATAAACATGGAAATATCTACACCACAATCTGTATAAACTTGGGAATATCTACACTTCCATCTGTATAAACATGGAATTAGCCACACCGCTATCTCTATAAACATGGAAATATCAACACCGCCATCTGAATAAACATGGAAATACCTACACCACTATTTGTATAAATATGGAAATATCTACACCGCTATCTCTATAATCATGTAAATATCTACACCGCTAACTGTATCTACATGGAAATATCTACACCGCCATCTGTATAAACATGGAAATAACTACACAGTCATCTGTATAAACATGGAAATATCTACACCACCATCTCTATAAATATGGAAATATCTACACTGCCATCTGCATAAACATGGAAATATCTACACAGACATCTGTGTAAACATGGAAATATCTACTGCACTCTCTCTATACACATGGAAATATCTACACCACCATCTCTATAAACATGGAACTATCTACACCACCATTTGTGCAAAAATGGAAATATCTACACCGCTATCTGTAAAAACATGGAAATATCTACACCGCTATCTGTATAAACATGGAAATATCTACACCGCTATCTGTATAAACATGGAAATATCTACACCGCTATCTGTATAAACATGGAGATATCTACACCCCATCTGTATAAACATGGAAATATGTACACCGCCATCTGTATAAACATGGAATTACCAACGCCGTCATCTCTAGAAACATGCAAATACCTACACCGCCATCTTTATAAACATGGAAATATCTACACCAATATCTCTGTCAACATGGAATTACCTACACCGCAATCTCTTTAAACATGGAAATATCTTCACCGCTATCTCTATAAACATAGAAATACTTACACCGCCATCTCTATACACATGGAAATATCTACACCCCCATCTGCATAAACATGGAAATATCTACACCGCAATCTCTATAGACATGGAAATATCTACACCGCCATCTGTATAAACTTAGAAATATCTTCACTGCCATCTGTGGAAAGATGGAAATGTCTACACCGTGATCTCTATAAACATGGGAATATCTACACCGCTACCTGTATAAACATGGAAATATCTACACCGCTATCTCTATAAACCTGGAAATATTTTCACCACGATCTGTATAAACATGGAAATATCTACACAGCTATCTGTATAAATATGGGAAAATCTACACCGCTATCTGTATAAACATGGAAATATCTACACCGCTGCCTGTATAAACATGGAAATATCTACATCGCTAACGAATAAACATGGAAATATCTCCACCGCTATCTGTATAAACTTGGAAATACCTACACCGCTATCTGTATATATATGGAAATACCTACACTGCTATCTCTATAGACATGGAAATGTCTACACCGATATCTCTATAAACATGGAAATACCTACACGTCTATCTGTATAAACATGGAAATATCTACACCGCTATCTGTAGAAACTTGGAAATATCTCCACCGCTATCTGTATAAACATGGAAATATCTACACTGCTATCTGTATAAACATTGAAATACTTACATCACTATCTGTATAAACATGGAAATATCTCCACCGCTATCTGTATAAACATGGAAACATCCACAACAGTATCTGTGTAAACATGGAAATATCTACACAGCTATCTGTGTAAACATGGAAACATGTACGCCTCTTTCTGTGTGAAGATGGAAATATCTACACCGCAACCTGTGCAAATGTGGAAAAACCTACACCGCTATATCTGTAAACATGGAAATATCTACACCGCTCTCTGTATAAACATGGAAATATCTTCACCGCTATATGTATGAACTTGGAAATATCTACACCGCTATCTGCATAAACATGGAAATATCTACACCGCTATCTGTATAAACATGGAAATATCTACACCGATATCTGTATTAACATGGAAACATCTACACCGCTATCTGTATAAATATGGAAATATCTAAACCACTATCTCCATAAACGTGGAAATGTCTACACCGCTATCGGTATAAACACGGAAATATCTACATGGCCATCTCTATAAACATGGAAATATCTACACAGCCATGTGTACATACATGGAAATATCTACACCGCTATCTATATAAACATGGAAATAACTACACCGCTATCTGTATAAACATGGAAATATCTACACCGCCATGTACATATCCATGGAAATATCTGCGCCACCATGGAAATATCTACACCGCCATCTGTGTGAACATGGAAATATCTACACAGCCATGTGTATATACATGGAAATATCTCCACCGCAATCTATATAAACATGGAAATAACTACACCGCTATCTGTATAAACATGGAAATATCTACACCGCCATCTACATATCCATGGAAATATCTGCACCGCCATCTGTATAAACGTGGAAATATCTACACGGTCATCTGTGTATAGATGGAAATATCAACACCACCATCTGTACAAACATGGAAATATCTGCACCTCTATCTGTATAACCATGGAAATATCTGCACCGCGGTCTGCATAAACATGGAAATATTTACACCACTATCTGTATAAACATGTAAATATGTACACCGCTATCTCTATAAACATGGAAATATCTACACCGTGATCTGTATAAACATGGAAATATTTACACCGCTATCTGTATAAACATGGAAATTTCTACACCGCCATCTGTATATACATGGAAATAGCTATACAGTCATCTGTGTAAACATGGAAATATCTACACCACCGTCTGTATAAACATGGAAATATCTACAATGCCATCTGTATACACATGGAAATACCTACACGGCAATCTGTGTATAGATGGAAACATCAACACCGCCATCTGTACAAACATGAAAATATCTACACTGCTATCTCCATAAACATGGAATTATCTACACTGCGGTCTGTATAAACATGGAAATATCTACACCAGTATCTGTATAAACACGGAAATATCTACACCACGATCTGTATAAACATGGAAATATATACAGCGCTATCTGTGTAAACATGGAAATATCTGCACCGCTATCTCTATAAACATGGAAATATCTACAAAGCCATCTGTATAAACATGGAAATACCTACACAGTCATGTGTAGGAACATGGAAATATCTACACAGCCATCTGTATAAACATAGAAATATGTACACAGCCCTCTGTATAATTATGGAACTATCTGCATAGAAATCTGTGTAAACATGGAAATATCTGCACGGCTATCTGTATAAACATGGAAATACCTACACCGCTGTCTGTATAAACATGGAAATATGTACGCCGCTATGAGTATAAACATGGAAATATCTCCACCGTTATCTGTTTAAATATGGAAATATCTACAGCACCATCTCTATAAACATAGAAATATCTACACTGCCATCTGTAAAAACATGGAAATATCTACACAGTCATCTGAATAAACATGGAAATATCTACACCATCATCTGTATAAACATGGAAATACCTACAATACCATCTGTATACACATGGAAATATCTACACTGTCATCTGTAGAAAGATGGAAGTATGTACACTGCTATCTCTATAAATATGGAAATATCTGTACCGCCATCTCTATAAACATGAAAATATCTACACTGCCATCTCCATAAAGATGGAAGTATCTACTCCGCCATGTGAATAAACACGGAAATATCTACACCACCATCTGAGTAAACATGGAAATATCTACACCGCTATCTGTATAAACATGGAAATATCTACAACGCCATCTGCATGTCCATGGAAATATCTAAGCCGCCATCTGTATAAACATGGAAATATCTACACGGCCATCGGTGTATAGATGGAAATATCAACACCGCCATCTGTACAAACATGGAAATATCTACACCGCTATCTCTATAAACATGGAAATATCTGCACTGCCATCTGTAAAAACATTTAAATGCCTATACAGTCATCTGTATAAACATGGAAATATCTACAATGCCATCTGTATACACATGGAAATATCTACACAGCCATCTGTACAAACATGTAAATATCTACACTGCTATCTCTATAAACATGGAAATATCTACACCGCCATCTCTATAAACATGAAAATATCTACACTGCCATCTCCATAAACATGGAACTAACTTCTCCGCCATCTGCATAAACATGGAAACATCTACACCGCCATCTGTGTGAACAAGGAAATATCTACAATGCCATCTTTATAAAGATATAAATATCTGCACCATAAACTGTATAAACATGGAAATATCAACATCGCTATCTGTATAAATGTGGAAATACCAACACCGCTATCGGTATAAACATGGAAATATCTACAACGCCATCTATATAAACATGGAAATATCTAAACCGCTATGTCTATAAACATGGAAATACCTACACCGCTATCTCTATAAATATGGAAATATCTACACCGTTATCTGCATAAACATGGAAATATCTACACCAATATCTCTGTCAACATGGAATTACCTACACCGCAATCTCTATAAACATGGAAATATCTTCACCGCTATCTGTATAAACATAGAAATACTTACACCACCATCTCTATACACATGGAAATATCTACACCGCCATCTGCATAAACATGGAAATATCTACACCGCAATCTCTATAGACATGGAAATATCTACACCGCCATCTGTATAAACTTAGAAATATCTTCACTGCCATCTGTAGAAAGATGGAAATGTCTACACCGTGATCTCTATAAACATGGGAATATCTACACCGCTACCTGTATAAACATGGAAATATCTACACCGCTATCTCTATAAACCTGGAAATATTTTCACCATGATCTGTATAAACATGGAAATATCTACACCGCTATCTGTATAAATATGGGAAAATCTACACCGCTATCTGTATAAACATGGAAATATCTACACCGCTGCCTGTATAAACATGGAAATATCTACATCGCTAACGTATAAACATGGAAATATCTCCACCGCTATCTGTATAAACTTGGAAATACCTACACCGCTATCTGTATATATATGGAAATACCTACACTGCTATCTCTATAGACATGGAAATGTCTACACCGATATCTCTATAAACATGGAAATACCTACACGTCTGTCTGTATAAACATGGAAATATCTACACCGCTATCTGTAGAAACTTGGAAATATCTACACCGCTATCTGTATAAACATGGAAATATCTACACCGCTATCTGTATAAACATTGAAATACTTACATCACTATCTGTATAAACATGGAACTATCTCCACCGCTATCTGTATAAACATGGAAACATCCACAACAGTATCTGTGTAAACATGGAAATATCTACACAGCTATCTCTGTAAACATGGAAATATGTACGCCACTTTCTGTGTGAAGATGGAAATATCTACACCGCAATCTGTGCAAA
Source organism: Pan paniscus (assembly GCF_029289425.2). Taxonomy (NCBI): domain Eukaryota; kingdom Metazoa; phylum Chordata; class Mammalia; order Primates; family Hominidae; genus Pan; species Pan paniscus. The sequence goes on from NC_073261.2 coordinate 10,535,792, forward strand.
TGTGGAAAAACCTACACCGCTATCTCTGTAAACATGGAAATATCTACACCGCTCTCTGTATAAACATGGAAATATCTTCACCGCTATATGTATGAACTTGGAAATATCTACACCGCTATCTGCATAAACATGGAAATATCTACACCGCTATCTGTATAAACATGGAAATATCTCCACCGCTATCTGTATAAACATGGAAATATCTCCACCGCTATCTCTCTAAACTTGGAAATATCTACACCGCTATCTGTATAAACATGGAAATATCTACACCGCTATCTGAATAAACATCGAAATATCTACATCGCTATCTGTACAAACATGGAAGTATCTCCACCGCTATCTGTATAAACATGGAAACATCTACCACTCTATCTGTGTAAACATCAAAATATCTACACAGCTATCTGTGCAAACATGGAAATATGTACGCCACTTTCTGTGTGAAGATGGAAATATCTACACCGCAATCTGTGCAAATATGGAAATAACTTCTCCGCTATCTCTGTAAACATGGAAATATCTACACCGCTATTTGTATAAACATGGAAATATATACACCGCCATCTCAATAAACATGGAAATGTCTACACCACTATCTGTATAAACATGGAAATATCTACACTGCAATCTGTATAAACATGGAAATATCTACACAGTCATCTCTATAAACATGGAAATATCTACACCGTATCTGTAAAAACATGGAAATAGCCACACCGCAATCTGTATAAACATGGGAATATCTACACCACCATCTTCAAAAACATGGAAACATCTGCATATTCACCTGTATAAACATGGAAATATCTACACCTCCATCGGTGTAAAAATGGAAATATCTACACAGCCATCTGTATTCACATGGAAATACCTACACATCCATCAGTATAAACATGGAAATATCTACAAATCTATCTCTATAAACATGGAAATACCTACACTGCCATCTGTATAAACATGGAAATATCTACACAGCCATCTCTATAAACATGGAAATATCTACACCGCCTTCTCTATAAACATGGAAATATCTACACCGCAATCTACATAAACATGGAAATATCTACACCGCCATCTGTATAAACATGGAAATATGTACACCGCCATCTGCATAAACATGGAAATATCTACACTGCCATCCTTGGAAAAACGGAAATATCTACACTGCGATCTGTATAAACATGGAAATTTCTACAACGCTACCTGCATAAACATGGAACTATCTACACCGCTACCTGTATAAACATGTGTATACCTAAACCACGATCTGTATGAACATGGAAATATCTATACAGCTATCGGTATAAACATGGAAACATCTTCACCGCCATCTGTATAAACCTAGAAATAACTACACAGCCATCTTTAGAAAGATGGAAATATCTACACCGTGATCTCTATAAACATGGGAATATCTACACCACTACCTGTATAAACATGGAAATATGTACACTGCTATCTGTATAAACATGGAAATATCTACACCAATAGCTGTAAAAACATGGAAATATCTACACTGCTATCTGTATAAACATGGAAATATCTACACCGCTATCTGTATAAATATGGGAATATCTACATGGCTATCTCTATTAACATGGAAATCTCTAAACCAGCATCTGAATAAGCATGGAAATAAGTACACAGTCATCTGTATAAACATGGAAATATCTACAACACCATCTGTACAAACATGGAAATATCTACACTGCCATCTGTATAAACATGGAAATATCTGCACAGCCATCTCGATAAACATGGAAGTATCTACATGGCTATCTGTATAAAGGTGGAAAAACCCACACTGCTATCTGTATAAACCTGGAAATATCTACAACAACATCTGTAAAAACTTGGAAATATCTACACAGTCCTTTGTATAAACATGGAAATATCTATACCTCCATCTGTATAAACATGGAAATATCTACACCGCTGCCTGTATAAACATGGAAATATCTACATCGCTAACGTATAAACATGGAAATATCTCCACCACTATCTGTATAAACGTGGAAATACCTACACCGCTATCTGTATAAATATGGAAATACCTACACTGCTATCTCTATAAACATGGAAATGTCTACACCGATATCTCTATAAACATGGAAATACCTACACGTCTATCTGTATAAACATGGAAATATCTACACCGCTATCTGTAAAAACATGGAAATATCTACAACGCCATGTGTAAAAATATGAAAATATCTACACAGTCATCTGTATAAACATGGAAATATCTACACCTCCATCTGTATAAACATGGAAATCTCTACCCTTGCATCTGTATACATATGGAAATATCTACAAAGCCATCTGTAAAAACATGGAAATATCTACACACTCGTCTGTATAAATATGGAAACACATACTCCTCCATGTGCATAAACATGGAAATATCTACACTGCCATCTGTATATACATGGAAATATCTACACAGCCATCTGTATAAACATTTAAATATCTACACCGCTATCTCTATAAACATGGAAATACCTACACCGCAATCTGTATAAACGTGGAAATATCTTCACCGCTATCTGTATAAACATGGAAATATCTACACCGATTTGTGTATAAATACGGAAATATCTACACCGCTATCTCTATAAACATGGACATGATTACACCGCTAGCTGTATAAACATGGAAATATCTACATGGCTATCTCTATAAACGTGGAAATATCTACACAGCCATCTCTATAAACATGGAAATATCTACACCGTTATCTGTACAAACATGGAAATGTCTACACCGCCATCTGTAAAAACATGGAAATATCTACACAGTCATCTGTATAAACATGGAAATATCTACACATCCATCAGTATAAACAAGGAAATACCCACACTGCCATCTGTATACCCATGGAAATACCTACACAGCCATCTGTATAAACATGGAAATACCTACACGGCCATCTGTATACCCATGTAAATATCTACACACCCATCTCTATAAAGATGGAATTATCTACCCTGCTATCTGTATAAACATGGAAATATCTACACGACTATCTCTACAAACATGGAAATGCCTACACTGCCATCTCTATACACATGGAAATATCTACACCGCTATCTCTATAAACATAGAAATATCTACACCGCCATCTCTATAAACATGGAAATATCTACACTGCCATCTGTGGAAAGATGGAAATATCTACACCACGATCTGTATAAATATGGAAATATCTTCACTGATATCAGTATAAACATGGAAATATCTACAACAATATCTGTGTAAATATGGAAATATCTACACAGCTATCTGTGTAAACGTGGAAATATGTACACTGCTATCTGTGTAAAGATGGAAATATCTACACCGCAATTTGTGGAAATATGGAAATATCTACAACGCTATTTCTCTAAACTTGGAAATATCTACACCGCTATCTGTATAAACACGGAAATATCTACACCGCTATCTGTATAAACATGGAAATATCCACACCACGACTTGTATAAACATGGAAATGTCTACACCGCTATCTGTATAAACATGGAAATATCTACACCGCTATCTGTGCAAACATGGAAATATCAACACTGCTATCTGTATAAATATGGAACTATACACAACGCTATCTCTATAATCATGGGAATGCCTACACCGCTATATGTATAAACATGGAAATATCTACATGGCTATCTCTATATACATGGAAATATCTACACCACCATCTACATAAACATTGAAATACCTACACAGTTATCTGTATAAACATGGAAATATCTACACTGCCATCTGTATAAACATGGAAATATCTACACCGCTATCTCTATAAACATGGAAATATCTACACAGCTAACTCTGTAAACATGGAAATATATACACTGCCATCTGTGTAAACATGGAAATATCTCCACCGCTATCTGTAAAAACATGGAAATATCCCCACCGCTCTCTGTATATACTTGGAAATATCTCCACCGCTATCTGTATAAACATGGAAATATCTACAACGCTATCAGTATAAACATGGAAATATCTCCACCGCTATCTGTATAAACATGGAAATATCTACACCGCTATCTGTATAAACGTGTAAATCTTTACACTGCTGTCTGTATAAAAATGGAAATATCTCCAGCGATATCTCTATAAACATGGAAATATCTATACCGCTATTTTTTTAAACATGGAAATATCAACACCGCTACCTGTATAAACATATAAATGTCTACAACACTTTCTGTGTAAACATGGGAATAACTTCACAGCTATCTGTGTAAACATGGAAATATGTACACCGCTATCTGTGTAAAGATGGAAATGTCTATACCGCAATCTGTGCAAATATGGAAATATCTACACTGCAATCTCGGTAAACATGGAAATATCTCCACCGCTATCTGTATAAACATGGAAATATCTACACCGCTATCTGTATAAACATGGAAATGTCTACACAACGATCTGTATAAACATGGAAATGTGTACACCACTGACTGTATAAACATGGAAATATATTCACTGCTATATGTATAAACATGGAAATATCTAAACCGATTTCTGTATAAATTTGGAAATATCTACAACGCTATCTCTATAAACATCGAAATGTCTACACCACTATCTGTATAAACATGGAAATATCCACACCGCCATCTGTAAAAACATGGAAATATCTACACAGTCATCTGTATAAACCTGGAAATATGTACATCTCCATGTGCATAAACATGGAAATATCTACACTGCCATCTGTATACACGTGGAAATATCTACACAGCCATCTGTATAAACATGGAAATATCTACACCGCTATCTCTATAAACATGGAAATATCTACACCGCTATCTGTATAAAGATGGGAAAATCAACACCGCTATCTGTATAAACATGGAAATATCTTCACAGTCATCTATATAAACATGGAAATATCTTCATCTCCATCTGTATAAACATGGAAATATCTACACCACAATCTGTATAAACTTGGGAATATCTACACTTCCATCTGTATAAACATGGAATTAGCCACACCGCTATCTCTATAAACATGGAAATATCAACACCGCCATCTGAATAAACATGGAAATACCTACACCACTATTTGTATAAATATGGAAATATCTACACCGCTATCTCTATAATCATGTAAATATCTACACCGCTAACTGTATCTACATGGAAATATCTACACCGCCATCTGTATAAACATGGAAATAACTACACAGTCATCTGTATAAACATGGAAATATCTACACCACCATCTCTATAAATATGGAAATATCTACACTGCCATCTGCATAAACATGGAAATAACTACACAGACATCTGTGTAAACATGGAAATATCTACTGCGCTCTCTCTATACACATGGAAATATCTACACCACCATCTCTATAAACATGGAACTATCTACACCACCATTTGTGCAAAAATGGAAATATCTACACCGCTATCTGTAAAAACATGGAAATATCTACACCGCTATCTGTATAAACATGGAAATATCTACACCGCTATCTGTATAAACATGGAAATATCTACACCGCTATCTGTATAAACATGGAGATATCTACACCCCATCTGTATAAACATGGAAATATGTACACCGCCATCTGTATAAACATGGAATTACCAACGCCGTCATCTCTAGAAACATGCAAATACCTACACCGCCATCTTTATAAACATGGAAATATCTACACCAATATCTCTGTCAACATGGAATTACCTACACCGCAATCTCTTTAAACATGGAAATATCTTCACCGCTATCTCTATAAACATAGAAATACTTACACCGCCATCTCTATACACATGGAAATATCTACACCCCCATCTGCATAAACATGGAAATATCTACACCGCAATCTCTATAGACATGGAAATATCTACACCGCCATCTGTATAAACTTAGAAATATCTTCACTGCCATCTGTGGAAAGATGGAAATGTCTACACCGTGATCTCTATAAACATGGGAATATCTACACCGCTACCTGTATAAACATGGAAATATCTACACCGCTATCTCTATAAACCTGGAAATATTTTCACCACGATCTGTATAAACATGGAAATATCTACACAGCTATCTGTATAAATATGGGAAAATCTACACCGCTATCTGTATAAACATGGAAATATCTACACCGCTGCCTGTATAAACATGGAAATATCTACATCGCTAACGAATAAACATGGAAATATCTCCACCGCTATCTGTATAAACTTGGAAATACCTACACCTCTATCTGTATATATATGGAAATACCTACACTGCTATCTCTATAGACATGGAAATGTCTACACCGATATCTCTATAAACATGGAAATACCTACACGTCTATCTGTATAAACATGGAAATATCTACACCGCTATCTGTAGAAACTTGGAAATATCTACACCGCTATCTGTATAAACATGGAAATATCTACACTGCTATCTGTATAAACATTGAAATACTTACATCACTATCTGTATAAACATGGAAATATCTCCACCGCTATCTGTATAAACATGGAAACATCCACAACAGTATCTGTGTAAACATGTAAATATCTACACAGCTATCTGTGTAAACATGGAAACATGTACGCCTCTTTCTGTGTGAAGATGGAAATATCTACACCGCAACCTGTGCAAATGTGGAAAAACCTACACCGCTATATCTGTAAACATGGAAATATCTACACCGCTCTCTGTATAAACATGGAAATATCTTCACCGCTATATGTATGAACTTGGAAATATCTACACCGCTATCTGCATAAACATGGAAATATCTACACCGCTATCTGTATAAACATGGAAATATCTACACCGATATCTGTATTAACATGGAAATATCTACACCGCTATCTGTATAAATATGGAAATATCTAAACCATTATCTCCATAAACGTGGAAATGTCTACACCGCTATCGGTATAAACACGGAAATATCTACATGGCCATCTCTATAAACATGGAAATATCTACACAGCCATGTGTACATACATGGAAATATCTACACCGCTATCTATATAAACATGGAAATAACTACACCGCTATCTGTATAAACATGGAAATATCTACACCGCCATGTACATATCCATGGAAATATCTGCGCCACCATGGAAATATCTACACCGCCATCTGTGTGAACATGGAAATATCTACACAGCCATGTGTATATACATGGAAATATCTCCACCGCAATCTATATAAACATGGAAATAACTACACCGCTATCTGTATAAACATGGAAATATCTACACCGCCATCTACATATCCATGGAAATATCTGCACCGCCATCTGTATAAACGTGGAAATATCTACACGGTCATCTGTGTATAGATGGAAATATCAACACCACCATCTGTACAAACATGGAAATATCTGCACCTCTATCTGTATAACCATGGAAATATCTGCACCGCGGTCTGCATAAACATGGAAATATTTACACCACTATCTGTATAAACATGTAAATATGTACACCGCTATCTCTATAAACATGGAAATATCTACACCGTGATCTGTATAAACATGGAAATATTTACACCGCTATCTGTATAAACATGGAAATTTCTACACCGCCATCTGTATATACATGGAAATAGCTATACAGTCATCTGTGTAAACATGGAAATATCTACACCACCGTCTGTATAAACATGGAAATATCTACAATGCCATCTGTATACACATGGAAATACCTACACGGCAATCTGTGTATAGATGGAAACATCAACACCGCCATCTGTACAAACATGAAAATATCTACACTGCTATCTCCATAAACATGGAATTATCTACACTGCGGTCTGTATAAACATGGAAATATCTACACCAGTATCTGTATAAACACGGAAATATCTACACCACGATCTGTATAAACATGGAAATATATACAGCGCTATCTGTGTAAACATGGAAATATCTGCACCGCTATCTCTATAAACATGGAAATATCTACAAAGCCATCTGTATAAACATGGAAATACCTACACAGTCATGTGTAGGAACATGGAAATATCTACACAGCCATCTGTATAAACATAGAAATATGTACACAGCCCTCTGTATAATTATGGAACTATCTGCATAGAAATCTGTGTAAACATGGAAATATCTGCACGGCTATCTGTATAAACATGGAAATACCTACACCGCTGTCTGTATAAACATGGAAATATGTACGCCGCTATGAGTATAAACATGGAAATATCTCCACCGTTATCTGTTTAAATATGGAAATATCTACAGCACCATCTCTATAAACATAGAAATATCTACACTGCCATCTGTAAAAACATGGAAATATCTACACAGTCATCTGAATAAACATGGAAATATCTACACCATCATCTGTATAAACATGGAAATACCTACAATACCATCTGTATACACATGGAAATATCTACACTGTCATCTGTAGAAAGATGGAAGTATGTACACTGCTATCTCTATAAATATGGAAATATCTGTACCGCCATCTCTATAAACATGAAAATATCTACACTGCCATCTCCATAAAGATGGAAGTATCTACTCCGCCATGTGAATAAACACGGAAATATCTACACCACCATCTGAGTAAACATGGAAATATCTACACCGCTATCTGTATAAACATGGAAATATCTACAACGCCATCTGCATGTCCATGGAAATATCTAAGCCGCCATCTGTATAAACATGGAAATATCTACACGGCCATCGGTGTATAGATGGAAATATCAACACCGCCATCTGTACAAACATGGAAATATCTACACCGCTATCTCTATAAACATGGAAATATCTGCACTGCCATCTGTAAAAACATTTAAATGCCTATACAGTCATCTGTATAAACATGGAAATATCTACAATGCCATCTGTATACACATGGAAATATCTACACAGCCATCTGTACAAACATGTAAATATCTACACTGCTATCTCTATAAACATGGAAATATCTACACCGCCATCTCTATAAACATGAAAATATCTACACTGCCATCTCCATAAACATGGAACTAACTTCTCCGCCATCTGCATAAACATGGAAACATCTACACCGCCATCTGTGTGAACAAGGAAATATCTACAATGCCATCTTTATAAAGATATAAATATCTGCACCATAAACTGTATAAACATGGAAATATCAACATCGCTATCTGTATAAATGTGGAAATACCAACACCGCTATCGGTATAAACATGGAAATATCTACAACGCCATCTATATAAACATGGAAATATCTAAACCGCTATGTCTATAAACATGGAAATACCTACACCGCTATCTCTATAAATATGGAAATATCTACACCGTTATCTGCATAAACATGGAAATATCTACATCGCTATCTGCATAAACATGGAAATATCTACACCGCGATCTGTACAAACATGGAAATATCTACACCGCGATCTGAATAAACATGGAAATATCTACACAGCTATCTACATAAACAGGGAAATATCTACACCGCCATCTGTATAAACATGGAAATATCTACAAAGTCATCTGTATAAACATGGAAACATCTACACAGCCATCTGTATATACGTGGAAATATCTACACCGCTATCTGTATAAACATGTAAATAACTACACCGCTATTTGTATAAACAAGGAAATATCTACACCGTGATCTGTATAAACATGGAAATATCTACACTGCCATCTCTATAAACATGGAAATATCTACACCCTTATCTGTATAAACATGGAAATATCCACACCGCTATCTCTATAAACATAGAAAAATCAAGACCGCTATCTCTGTGAACATGGAAATATCTACACCGCCATCTCTATAAAAATGGAAATATCTACACCACGATCAGTATAAACATGGAAATATCTACACCGCTATCTGTATAAACATGGAAATATCTCCACTGCTATCTCTATAAACATCGACATATATACACCGCCATCTGTATAAACATGGAAATACTTACAAAGTTATCTGTATAAACATGGAAATATCTACACCGCCATCTATATAACATGGAAATATCTACACAGCCATGTGTACATACATGGAAATATTTACATAGCTATCTATATAAACATGGAAATAACTACACCGCTATCTGTATAAACATGGAAATATCTACACCACCATCTACATATCCATGGAAATATCTGTGCCGCCATCTGTATAAACATGGAAATATCTACACTGTCATCTGTATATAGATGGAAATATCAACACCGCCATCTGTACAAACAGGGAAATATCTGCACCGCTATCTGTATAAACATGGAAATATCTACATCGCGGTCTCTATAAGCTTGGAAATATCTACTCTGCTATCTGTATAAACTTGGAAATATCTACACCGCTATTTCTATAAACATGGAAATATCGACACCGTGATCTGTGTAAACATGAAAATATTTACACTGCTATCTGTATAAACATGGAAACTTCTACACCGTTATCTGTATAAATATGGAAATATCTACACCGCTATCTCTATCACCTTGGAAATACCTACACCGCCATCCATATAAACATGGAAATAACTACACCGCCATCTCTATAAATATGAAAATATCTATACTGCCATCTCCATAAAGATGGAAGTATCTACTCCGCCACGTGTATAAACACGGAAATATCTACACCACCATCTGTGTAAACATGGAAATATCTACACCGCTATCTGTATAAACATGGAAATATCTACACCGCCATCTGCATGTCCATGGAAATATCTACGCCGCCATCTGTATAATCAAGGAAATATCTACACGGCCATCTGTGTATAGATGGAAATATCAACACCGCCATGTGTACACACATGGAAATATCTACACCGCTATCTCTATAAACATGGAAACATCTTCACTGCCATCTGTAAAAACATGGAAATACCTATACAGTCATCTGTATAAGCATGGAAATATCTACAATGCCATCTGTATACACATGGAAATATCTACACAGCCATCTGTATAAACATGTAAATATCTACACTGCTATCTCTATAAACATGGAAATATCTACACCGCCGTCTCTATAAAAATGAAAATATCTACACTGCCATCTCCATAAACATGGAACTAACTACTCCGCCATCTGTATAAACATGGGAACATCTACAGCGCCATCTGTGTGAACAAAAAAGTATCTACAATGCCATCTTTATAAAGATATAAATATCTGCACCGCGAGCTGCATAAACATGGAAATATCTACATCGCTATCTGTATAAACGTGGCAATACCAACACCGCTATCGGTATAAACATGGAAATATCTACAACACCGTATATATAGACATGGAAATATCTACACCGCTATGTCTATAAACATGGAAATACCTATACCGCTATCTCTATGAACATGGAAATATCTTCAACGATATCTGTATAAACATGGAAATATCTACACCGCTATCTGTATAAACATGGAAATATCTACATCGCTATCTGTATAAACATGGAAATATCTACACCGCGATCTGTACAAACATGGAAATATCTACACCGCGATCTGTATAAACATGGAAATATCTACACCACGATCTGTATATACATGGAAATATCTACACCGCTATCTGTATAAACATGGTAATATCTACACCACCATCTATATAAACATGGAAATATCTACACCGCCATCTATATAAACATGGAAATATCTACAATGCCATCTGTAGAAAGATGGAAATATCTACACCGCAATCTGTGTATACATGGAAATAACTACACCGATATCTGTAAAAACATGGAAATACCTACACCACTATCTGTATAAACATGGAAATATCTACACCGCGATCTGTATAAACATGGAAATATCTACACTGCGATCTGTATAAACATGGAAATATCTACACCGCTATCTGTATAAACATGGAAATATCTACACAGCTATCTCTATAAACATGGAAATATCTACACCGCAATCTGTATAAACATGGAAATATCTACACAGCCATCTGTATATACATGGAAATATCTACAACGCTATCTGTTTAAACATGGAAAGAACTACACCGCCATCTCTATACACATGGAAATATCTACACCCGTATCTGTATAAACATGGAAATATCTACACCGCCATCTCTATAAACATGGAAATATCTACAACCCTATCTGTATAAACATGGAAATATCCACACAGCTATCTCTATAAACATGGAAAAATCAACACCGCTATCTCTAAGAACATGGAAATATCTACACCGCCATCTCTATAAACATGGAAATATCTACACCGCGATCAGTATAAACATGGAAATATCTACACCGCTATCTGTATAAACATGGAAATATATCCACTTCTATCTCTATAAACATCGAAATATCTACACCGCCATCTGTATAAACATGGAAATACTTACAAAGTTATCTGCATAAATATGGAAATATCTACACCGCCATCTGTATAAACATGGAAATATCTACACAGCCATGTGTACATACATGGAAATGTCTACACCGCTCTCTATATAAACATGGAAATAAGTACAGCGCTATCTGTATATACATGGAAATATCTACACCACCATCCACATATCCATAGAAATATCTTCACCGGCATCTGTATAAACATGGAAATATCTACATGGTCATCTGTGTATAGATGGAAATATCAACACCGCCGTCTGTACAAACATGTGAATACCTGCACCGCTATCTCTATAAACATGGAAATATCTACACTGTGATCTGTATAAACATGGAATTATTTACACCGCTATCTGTATAAACATGGAAATTTCTACACCATTATCTGTATAAATATGGAAATATCTACACCACCATCTGTATAAACATGGAAATACTTATACAGTCATCTGTATATAGATGGAAGTATCTACACCACCATCTGTATAAACATGGAAATATCTACAATGCCATCTGTAGAAAGATGGAAATATCTACAATGATATCTGTAGAAAGATGGAAATATCTACACCGCTCTCTGTATAAACATGGAAATATCTACACCGCTATCTGTATAAACATGGAAATATCTACACCGCGATCTTTATAAACATCGAAATATCTACACCGTGATCTGTATAAACATGGAAATATCTACACCGCTATCTGTATAAACATGGAAATATCTACACAGCTATCTCTATAAACATGGAAATATCTACACGGCCATCTGAATAAACATGGAAATACCAACAAAGTCATCTGTATAAACATGGAAATATCTACAAAGCCATCTGTATAAACATGGAAATATCTACACAGCCTTCTGTATATACATGGAAATATCTACGCCGCTATCTGTATAAACATGGAAATAACTACACCGCTATTTGTATAATCAAGGAAATATCTACACCGTGACGTGTATAAACATGGAAATATTTACACCGCTATTTGTATTAACAAGGAAATATCTACACCGTGACTTGTATAAACATGGAAATATTTACACCGCTATCTGTATAAACTTGGAAATTTCTACAACGTTATATGTATAAATAGGGAAATATATACTCCGCTATCTCTATAAACTTGGAAATATCTACACCGCCATCTGTATAAACATGGAAATACCTATACAGTCATCTGTGTAAACATGGAAATATCTACACAACCATCTGTATAAACATGAAAATATCTACAATGCCATCTGTATACACATGGAAAAACCTACACGGCAATCTGTCTATAGATGGAAACATCAACACCGCCATCTGTACAAACTTGGAAATACCAACTCTGCTATCTCTATAAACATGGAAATATATACACTGCGGTCTGTATAAACATGGAAATATCTACACCGGTATCTGTATAAACATGGAAATATTTACACCACGATCTGTATAAACATGGAAATATATACACTGCTATCTGTATAAACGTGGAAATATCTGCACCGCTATCTCTATAGACATGGAAATATCTACAAAGACATCTGTATAAACATGGAAATACCTACACATTCATGTGTAGGAACATGGAAATATCTACACTGCCATCTGTATAAACATAGAAATATCTACACAGCCCTCTGTATAAATATGGAGATATCTGCATAGGCATCTGTGTAAACATGGAAATAACTGTACCGCTATCTGTTTAAACATGGAAATACCTACACCGCTGTCTCTATAAACATGGAAGTATGTACACCGCTTTGTGTATAAACATGGAAATAACTTCCCTGCTTTCTGTATAAACATGGAAATATCTCCACCGTTACCTGTATAAACATGGAAATATCTACAGCGCCATCTCTATAAACATTGAAATATCCACACTGCCATCTGTAAAAACATGGAAACATCTACACAGCCATCTGAATAAACATGGAAATATCTACACCACCATCTGTACAAACATGGAAATACCTACAATTCCATATGTATACACCTGGAAATATCTACACAGACATCTGTATAAATATGGAAATATCTACACCGCCATCTGTATAAAAATGGAAATATCTACAATGCCATCTGTAGAAAGATGGAAATATCTACACCGCAATCTGTGTAAACATGGAACTATCTACACCGCCATCTGTAGTCACATGGAAATATCTACACCGCTATCTGTATAAACATGGAAATTTCTACACCGTGATCTGTATAAACATGGAAATATCTACACAGCGAACTGTATAAACATGGAAATATCTACACCGCTATCTGTATATACATCAAAATATCTACACCGCTATCTGTATAAATATGGATATATCGACACTGCTATCACTATAAACATGGAAATGTCTACAACGCTATCTGTATAAACATGAAAATAGCTACACAGTCATCTCTATAAACATGGAAATATCTACACCGTATCAGTATAAACATGGAAATAGCCACACGGCAATCTGTATAAACATGGGAATATCAACACCACCATCTTCAAAAACATGGAAACATCTGCATATTCATCTGTATAAACATGGAAATATCTACACCTCCATCGGTGTAAAAATGGAAATATCTACACAGCCATCTGTATTCACATGGAAATACCTACACATCCATCAGTATAAACATGGAAATATCTACAAATCTATCTCTATAAACATGGAAATACCTACACTGCCATCTGTATAAACATGGAAATATCTACACAGCCATCTCTATAAACATGGAAATATCTACACCGCCTTCTCTATAAACATGGAAATATCTACACCGCAATCTACATAAACATGGAAATATCTACACCGCCATCTGTATAAACATGGAAAAATGTACACCGCCATCTGCATAAACATGGAAATATCTACACTGCCATCTGTGGAAAGACGGAAATATCTACACCGCGATCTGTATAAACATGGAAATTTCTACAACGCTACCTGCATAAACATGGAACTATATACACCGCTACCGGTATAAACATGTGTAAACCTAAACCACGATCTGTATGAACATGGAAATATCTATACCGCTATCGGTATAAACATGGAAACATCTTCACCGCCATCTGTATAAACATAGAAATATCTAAACAGCCATCTTTAGAAAGATGGAAATATCTACACCGTGATCTCTATAAACATGGGAATATCTACACCACTACCTGTATAAACATGGAAATATGTACACTGCTATCTGTATAAACATGGAAATATCTACACCACGATCTGTATAAACATGTAAATATCTACACCAATAGCTGTAAAAACATGGAAATATCTACACTGTTATCTGTATAAACATGGAAATATCTACACCGCTATATGTATAAATATGGAAATATCTACATGGCTATCTCTATAAACATGGAAATTTCTAAACCACCATCTGAATAAGCATGGAAATAAGTACACAGTCATCTGTATAAACATGGAAATATCTACAACACCATCTGTACAAACATGGAAATATCTACACTGCCATCTGTATAAACATGGAAATATCTACACAGCCATCTCGATAAACATGGAAGAATCTACATGGCTATCTGTATAAAGGTGGAAAAACCCACACTGCTATCTGTATAAACCTGGAAATATCTACACCAACATCTGTAAAAACTTGGAAATATCTACACAGTCCTTTGTATAAACATGGAAATATCTATACCTCCATCTGTATTAACATGGAAATATCTACACTGCCCTCTGTATACACATAGAAATATCTACACCGCTGCCTGTATAAACATGGAAATATCTACATCGCTAACGTATAAACATGGAAATATCTCCACCCCTATCTGTATAAACTTGGAAATAGCTACACCGCTATCTGTATAAATATGGAAATACCTACACTGCCATCTGTATTCACATGGAAATACCTACACATCCATCAGTATAAACATGGAAATATCTACACCTCTATCTCTATAAACGTGGAAATACTTACACCGCCATTTCTATAAACATGGAAATATCTGACCGCTATCTCTATAAACATAGAAATATCTACACTGCCTTCTCTATATAGATGGAAATATCTACACCGCAATCTGCAAAAACATGGAAATATGTACACCGCCATCTGTATAAACATGGATATATCTACAACGCCATCTGTATAAACATGGAAATATCTACACTGCCATCTGTAGAATGATGGAAATATCTACATGGCGGTCTGTATAAACATGGAAATTTCTACACCGCTACCTGTATAAACATGGAAATATCTACACCGCTATCTGTATATACATGGAAGTATCTACACCACGATCTTTATAAACATGGAAATATCTACAACGCTATCTGTATAAACATGCAAATATCTACATGGCTATCTGTATGAACATGGAAACATCTACACCGCTATCTGTATAAATATGGAAATATCAACACCGTTATCTCTATGAACATGGAAATGTCTACACCGCTATCTGTATAAACATGGAAATATCTACATGGCTATCTGTATAAACATGGAAGTATCTACACTGCTATCTGTATAAACATGGATATATCTACACCGCTATCTCTATAAACAAGGAAATGCTTACACCGCCATCTCTATAAACATGGAAATAGTTACACCGTCATCTCTATAAACATGGAAATATCTCCACCGCTAACTCTATACACATGGAAATATCTACACCCGTATCTTTATAAATTTGGAAATATCTACACCGCTATCTGTATAAACATGGAAATATCTACACCGCGACCTGTATAAACATGGAAATCTCTACACCGCTATGTGTCTAAACTTGGAAATATCTAAACTGTGATCTATATAAACATGGAAATATCTACACCGTGAGCTGTATAAACATGGAAATATCTACACAGCTATCTGTATTAACATGGAAATATCTACACTGCTATCCCTATAAACATGGAAATACACCGCTATCTCTATAAACATGGAAATATCTACAGCGTTATCTGTATAAACCTGGAAATATCAACACCGCTCTCTGTATAAACATGGAAATATATACAACGCTATCTGTATAAACATGGCAATATCTACACCGCTATCTGTATAAACGAGGAAATAGCTACACCGCTATCTCTACAAACATGGAAATATCTACAGCGCTATCTCTATATACATGGAAATATCTACGTTGTTATCTCTATAAACATGGAGATATCAACACCCCCATCTGTAGGAACATAAAAATATTTTCACTGCTATCTCAGTAAACATGGAAATATCTCCACCGCTATTTGTATAAACATGGAAATATCTACACCGCTATCTGTATAAACATGGAAATATCTACACAGCTATCTGTATAAACATGATAAGATCCATACCGCTGTCTCTATAAACATGGAAATATCTACACCACTATCTGTATAAACATGGAAATATCTACATTGCCATCTGTATAAAGATGGAAATATCTATTCCGCGATCTTTATAAACATGGAAATATCAACACCGCCATCTCTATAAACATGGAAATACTAACACCGCTGTCTGTATAAACATGGAAATATCTACACCGCTATCTCTATAAACATGGAAATATCTACACCACTATCTCTATAAACATAGAAATACCTACACCGCCATCTGTATAAACATGGAAATATCTACACCGCTATCTCCATAAACATGGAAATATCTACACCTCCATCTCTATAAACATGGAATTATCTAAACCTCTATCTCTTTAAACATGGAAATATCTACACTGCCATCTCTATAAACACGAAAATATCTACACCGCCATCTCCAGAAACAAGGAACTTTCCATACCACCGTCTGCATAAACATGGAAATATCTATAACACTATCTCTATAAACATGGAAATACCTACACCGCCATCTGTATAAACATGGAAATATCTACACAGTCATCTGTATAAAAATGGAAATACCTACATCAACATCTGTATAAACATGGAAATAACTTCACTGCAATCTGTATAAACATGGAAATATCTACACAGCCATCTCTATAAACATGGATATATCTACACCGCTATCTGAATAAACATGGAAATACCTAAACGGCTATCTCTATAAACATGGAAATATCTACACTGCTATTTCTGTACACATGGAAATATCTACAAAGCCATTCTATAAACTTGGAAATATCTACACCACCATCTGCATATCCATGGAAATATCTACACCACCATCTGCATAAACATGGAAATATCTACACCACCATCTGTATAAACATGGAAATATTTACACAGCTATCGGTAAACATGGAAATATCTGCAACGCTATCTGTGTAAACATGGAAATATCTACAATGCTATCTGTATAAACGGGGAAATATCTACACCGCAATCTGTAAAAACTTGGAAATATCTACAATGCTATCTGTATAAATGTGGGAATATCTACATCGCTATCTCTATACACGTGGAAATATCTCCACCGCTATATGTATAAACCTGGAAATATCTACAATGCTATCTGTATCAACTTGGAAATATCTACATCACTATCTGTATAAACATGGAAATATCTACAACGCTATCTATGTAAATATGGAAATATCTACAGGGCTATCTCTGTAAACATCAAAGTATCTACACCGCTATCTGTGTAAAGATGGGAATATCTACACCGCAATCTGTGAAAGGATGGAAATATCTACACCGCTGTCTCTGTAAACATGGAAATATCTACAATGCCATCTGTATAAACATGGAAATAGCTACACCACCATCTGTATAAACATGGAAATAGCTACACCGCCATCAGTGTAAACACGGAAATATCTACACCGCTATCTGTATAAATATGGAAATATCTACAATGCTATCTCTAATAAACATGGAAATATCTACACTGCATTCTGTATAAACATGGAACTATCTACAACGTTATCTCTATAAACATGGAAATATCTACACCGCTATCTCTATAAACATGGAAATATCTTCACCGCCATCTGTATGAACATGCAAATACCTACACCGCCATTTGCATAAATATGGAAATATCTACACCACCATCTTTATGAACATGGAAATATTTACACTGCCATCTGTATACACATGGAAATATCTACACAGCCATCGGTATAAACATGGAAATACCTACACCACCATCTTTATAAACATGGAAATATTTACACTGCCATCTGTATACACATGGAAATATCTACAAAGACATCTGTATAAACATGGAAATATCTACACCGCTATCTCTATAAACATTGAAATATCTACACTGCTATCTGTATAAACTTGGATATATCTACATCGATATCTGTATAAGCATGGATATATCTACACTGCAATCTGCATAAACATGGAAATATCTACAAAGCTATCTCTGTAAACTTGGAAATATCTACAAAGCTATTTGTGTAAAGATGGAAATATCTACACCGCAATGTGTGCAAAGATGGAAAAATCTACACCGAAATCTCTGTAAACATGGAATTAACTACACCGCTATCTCTACAAACATGGAAATATCTACAACGTTATCTGTATAAACAAGTAAATATCTACACCTCCATCTGTATAAACATGGAAATATCTACACTGCCATCTGTAGAAACATGGAAATATCTACGCCGTTATCTGTATAAATATGGAAATATCTACACCGCTATCTCTATAAACATGGAAATAACTACACCGCTAACTCTATAAACATGGAAATATCTACACCTCTATCTCTACAAACATGGAATTATCTATAACTCTATCTCTATAAACATGGAAATATCTACACCACCATCTCTATAAACACGAAAATGTCTACACCGCCATCTCCAGAAACATGGATCTATCCACACCACCATCTGCATAAACATGGAAATATCTACACCACTATCTCTATAAACATGGAAATATCAACACTGCTCTCTGTATAAACATGGAAATATTTACACTGTTATCTGTATAAACATTGAAATAGCTACCCCAATATCTCTGAACATGGAAATACCTACACCGACATCTCTATAAACATGGAAATATCTACACCGCTATCTGTATAAACATGGAAATATGGACACCGCTATCTGTATAAACTTGGAAATACCTACACCGCTATCTGTATAAATATCGAAATATCTACACCGCTATCTCTGTAAACATGGAAATATCTACACCGCAATCTCTATAAACATGGAAATATCTACACCGCCATCTGTATAAACATGGAAATATCTGCACCACTATCAGTACAAACATGGAAATATCTACACTGCCATATGCATAACGATGGATATATCTACACCGCGAGCTGTATAAACATGGAAATGTCTACACCGCTATCTGTATAAACATGGAAATACCAACAGCGCTATCTTTATAAACATTGAAATATCTGCACCGCTATCTGTATAAACATGGAACTCTCTACACCGCCATCTGTATAAACATGGAAATAGCTACACCGCCATCAGTATAATCAAGGAAATATCTACACCGCTATCTGTATAAATACGGAAATATCTACAACGCTATCTCAAATAAACACGGAAATATCTACACCGCTATCTGTATAAACATGGAAATAACTACAACGCTATCTCTATAAACATAGAAATATCTACACCGCTATCTCTATAATCATGGAAATATCTTCACCATCTGTATGAACATGCAAATACCTACACCGCCATTTGCATAAATATGGAAATATCTACACCACCATCTTTATAAACATGGAAATATTTACACTGCCATCTGTATACACATGGAAATATCTACACAGCCATCTGTATAAACGTGGAAATATCTACACCGCTATCTCTACAAACATGGAAATATCTACACTGCTATCTGTATAAACATGGATATATCTACATCGCTATCATTATAAACTTGGAAATATCTACACCGCTATTTGTATAAACATGGAAATATCTACACAGCTATCTGTGAAAACTTGGAAATATCTACAAACCTATTTCTGAAAAGATGGAAATATCTACACCGCAATGTGTGCAGAGATGGAAATATCTACACCAAAATCTCTATAAACATGGGATTATCTTCATCGCTATCTCTACAAACATGGAAATATCTACACCGCTATCTGTAAAAACAAGGAAATATCTAAACCTCCATTTGTATAAACATGGAAATATCTACACTGCCATCTGTAGAAACATGGAAATATCTACACTACTATCTGTATAAATATGGAAATATATACACCGCTATCTCTATAAACATGGAAATACCTACACCGCTATCTCTATAAACATGGAAATACCTACACATCCATCTCTATAAACATGGAATTATCTACACCTCTATCCCTATAAACATGGAAATATCTACACTGCCAACCCTATAAACACGAAAATATCTTCACCGCCATCTACATAAACAAGGAACAATCCATACCACCGTCTGCATAAACATGGAAATATCTATACCACAATCTCTATAAACATGGAAATACCAACACTGCTATCTGTATAAACATGGAAATATCTACACCGCTATCTGTATAAACATTGAAATATCTACCCCACTGTCTCTAAACATGGAAATACCTACACCGCCATCTCTATAAACATGGAAATATCTACACCGCTATCTGAATAAACATGGAAATATCTTCACCGCTATCTGTATAAAGATGGAAATATCTACACCGCTATCTGTATAAATATGGAAATATCTACAACGCTATCTCTGTAAACATGAAAATGCCTACACCGTTATCTGTATATACATGGAAATATCTACACCGCTATCTCTATAAACATGAAAATATCTACACCGACATCTGTGTAAACAAGGAAATACCTACACAGTCATCTGTATAAGTATGGATATATCTACACAACCATCAGTATAAACATGGAATTAACAGCACCGGTATCTGTATATACATGGAAATATCTACACCGATATCACTATAAACATGGAAATACCTACAGCATGATCTCTATTAACATGGAAATATCTACACCGCCATTCTATAAACTTGGAAATATCTACACCACCATCTGTATAAACATGGAAATATCTACACTGCCGTCTGTATAAAAATGGAAATATCTACACCACCAAGTGTATAAACATGGAAATATCTACGCCGCCATCTGTAAAAACATGGAAGTGTCTACACTGCCATCTTTATACACATGGAAATATCTACACAGCCATCTGTAGAAACATGGAAATAACTACAATGCTATCTCTATAAACATGGAAATACCTACACCGTTTTCAGTATAAACACGGAAATATCTACACCGCTATCTGTATAAACACGGCAATATCTACACCGGTATCTGTATAAACTTGGAAATTTCTACACCGCTATCTGTATAAAGATGGAAATATCTTCAATGCTATCTGTGTAAACCTGGAAATATCTACAACGCTATATGTATAAACATGGAAATATCTACACCGCCATGTGTATAAACATGGAAATATCTACACTGCCATCTGTATAAACATGGAAATGTCAACATCGCTATCTGCATAAACATGGAAATAGCCACAATGCTATCTCTATAAACTTGGAAAATCTACACCGCCATCTGTAAAGACTTGGAAATATCTGCACTGCCATCTTTATACACATGGAAATATCCACACAGCCATCTGTATAAACACGGAAATATCTACACCGCTATCTGTATAAACTTCGAAAAATCTCCACCGCCATCTGTATAAACATGGAAATATCTCCACCGCTATCTTTATAAACATGGAAATAACTTCACCGCTATCTGTATAAACATGGAAATATCTACACCGCTATCTGTATAAACATGGAAATATCTACACCGCTATCTGTATAAACATGGAAATATCTACACCACTACCTGTATAAACATGGAAATATCTACACCGCTATCTGCATAAACATGGAAATATCTACACCGCTATCTGTATAAACATGGAAATATCTACACCGCTATCAGTGTAACGTGGAAATATCTAAACCGCTATTTGTATAAACATGGAAATATCTACACGGCTATCTGTATAAACATGGAAGTATATACACCGCTATCTGTATAAACATGGAAATATCTACAATGCAATCTCTGGAAACATGGAAATATCTACACAGCTATCTGTGTAAAGTTGGAAATATCTACACCGCTGTCTGTGTATAGATGGCAATACCTACACCGCAATCTGTGCAAAGATGGAAGCATCTACACCGCTATCTCTGTAAACATGGAAATACCTACACCGCTATCTGTATAAACCTGGAAGTATGTAAACCGCCATCTCTATCAAAATGGAAATATCTACAGCACCATCTGTATAAACATGGAAATATCTACACCGCCATCAGTATAAACATGGAGATATCTACACTGCTCTCTTTATAAACATGGAAATAACTCCACCGCTATCTGTATAAACATGGATATATCTACATCGCTATCTTTATAAACATGGAAATAACTTCACCGCTATATGTATAAATATGGAAATATCAATGCCGCTATCTCTAATAAACATGGATATATCTACACATCTCTCTGTATAAACATGGAAATATCTCCACTGCTATGTGTATAAACATGGAAATATCTACACCGCCATCTGTATAAATATGGAAAAATCTACGCCGCTATCTCTGATAAACATGGAAATATCTACAAAGCTGTCTGTATGAACATGGAAATATCTACACTGCTATGTCTATAAACATGGAAATATCTACACCGCCATCTGTATAAACATGAAAATATCTACACAGTCATCTGTATAAACATGCAAATAAATACACCAGCATCTTTATAAACATGGAAATATCTACACTGCCTTCTGTATACACATGGAAATATCTACACAGCCATCTGTATAAACATGGACATATCTACACCGCTATCTGCATAAACATGGAAATATCTACACCGGTCTCTGTTTAAACATGGAAATATCTACATCGCTATATGTATAAACAGGGAATATCTCCACTGCTATCTGTATAAACATGGAAATATCTACACCGCTCAGTATAAACATGGAAATATCTACAAAGCTATCTGAATAAACATGGATATACCTACAACGCTATCTGTGTAAACCTGGAAATATCTATGCAGCTATCTGTGTAAACTTGGAAATACCTACACAGCTATCTGTGTAAAGATGGAAATATCTACACTGCAATCTGTACAAAGATGGAAATATCTACACCGCTATCTCTGTAAACATGGAAATATCTACCTTGCTATCTGTATAAACATGGAAATATCTACACAGCTATAAGTATAAACAAGGAAATATCTACACCGCAATCAGTATAAACATGGAAATATCTGCACTGCTGTCTGTATAAACATGGAAATATCTACAATGATATCTCTGTAAACATGGAAATATCTTCACAGCTATCTGTGTAAAGTTTGAAATATCTACACCGCTGTGTAAAGATGGCAATATCTACACCGCAATATGTGCAAAGATTGAAACATCTGCACTGCTATCTCTGAAAACATAGAAATATCTACACCGCTATCTGTATAAACATGGAAATATCTACACGGCCTTCTGTATAAACGTGGAAATAACTACACCGCTATCAGTATAAATATGGAAATATCTACGCCGCTATCTCTAATAAACATGGAAATACCTACACAGCTATCTGTATAAACATGGAAATATCTACACTGCTAAGTCTATAAACATGGAAATATCTACACCGCCATCTGAATAAACACGCAAATATCTACACAGTCATCTGTATAAATATGGAAATAACTACACCAGCATCTTTGTAAATATGGAAATATCTACACTGCCTTCTGTATACACATGGAAATATCTACACAGCCATCCGTAAACATGGAAATATCTACACCGCTCTCTGTATAAACATGGAAATATCTACATCGCTATTTGTATAAACAGGGAATATCTCCAATGCTATCTGTATAAACATGGAAATATCTACACCGCTATCTGTATAAACATGGAAATATCTACACCGCCATCTGTAAAAACATGGAAATATCTACACTGCCATCTTTATGCACATGGAAATATCTGCACAACCATCTGAATAAACTTGGAAATAAATACACCGCTATCTCTATAAACATGGAAATACCTACACCGTTTTCAGTATAAACATGGAAATAACTACACCTCTGTCTGTATAAACACGGAAATATCTACACCGGTATCTGTATAAACTTCGAAATATCTCCACCGCCATCTGTATAAACATGGAAATATCTTCACCGCTATCTTTATAAACATGGAAATAACATCACCGCTATCTGTATAAACATGGAAATATCTACACCACTATCTGTATAAACCTGGAAATTTCTACACCGCTATCTGTATAAAGATGGAAATATCTTCAACGCTATCTGTGTAAACATGGAAATATCTACACAGCTAACTCTGTAAACTTGGAAATACCTACACAGCTATCTGTGTAAAGATGGAAATATCTACACCGCAATCCGTACAATGATGGAAATATCTACTCCGCTATCTCTATAAACATGGAAATATCTACATCGCCATCTATATAAACATGGAAATATCTACACCGCCATCTGTGTAAACATTGAAATATCTACACTGCCACCTGTATAAACATGGAAATATCTACACAGCCATCTCTATAAACATGGAAATGTCTACATCGCTATCTGTACAAACATGGAAATAGCCACACTGATATCTGTGTAAACATGGAATTATCTACACCGCTATATGTAGAAACATGGAAATATCTACAAAGAATCTCTGTAAACATGGAAATATCTGCACAGCTATCTGTGTAAAGTTGGAAATATCTACACCACTGTCTGTGTAAAGATGGCAATATCTAAACCTCAGTCTGTGAAAAGATGGAAGCATCTACACCGCTACCTCTGTAAACATGGAAATACCTACACCGCTATCTGTATAAACCTGGAAATATCTACACCTCCATCTCTATGAAAATGGAAATATCTACACCGCCATCTGTATAAACATGGAAATATCTACACCGCCACCTGTATAAACATGGAAATATCTACACCGCTATCTGTATAAACATGGAAATATCTACAATGCTATCTCTGAAACATGGAAATATCTACACCGCTATCTGTATAAACATGGAAATATCTACACCGCTACCTGTATAAACATGGAAATATCTACACCGCCGTCTGTATAAACATGGAAATATCTACACCGCTATCTGTATAAATATGGAAATATCTACACCGCTATCTCTAATAAACATGGAAATATCTACACTGCTGTCTGTATAAACATGGAAATATCTCCACTGCTTTGCCTATAAACATGGAAATATCTACACTGCCATCTGTATAAATATGGAAATATCTTCGCCGCTATCTCTAATAAACATAGAAATATCTACACAGCTGTCTGTATAAACATGGAAATATCTACAGAGCTATGTCTATAAACATGGAGATACCTACACTGCCATCTGTTAAACATACAAATATCTACACAGTCATCTGTATAAATATGCAAATAACTACACCAGCATCTTTATAAACATGGAAATATCTACACTGCCTTCTGTATACACATGGAAATATCTACACAGCCATCTGTATAAACATGGACATATCTACACCGCTATATGCATAAACATGGAAATATCTACAACGCTCTCTGTTTAAACATTGAAATATCTACATCACTATCTGTATAAACAGGGAATATCTCCATTGCTATGTGTATAAACATGGAAATATCTACACCGCCATCTGTATAAATATGGAAATATCTTCGCCGCTATCTCTGATAAACATGGAAATATCTACACAGCTGTCTGTATAAACATGGAAATATCTACACTGCTATGTCTATAAACATGGAAATATCTACAAAGCTATCTGTATAAACATGGATATAACTACAACGCTATCTGTGTAAACCTGGAAATATCTACGTAGCTATCTGTGTAAACTTGGAAATACCTACACAGCTATCTGTGTAAAGATGGAAATATCTACACTGCAATCTGTACAAAGATGGAAATATCTACACCGCTATCTGTGTATAGATGGCAATATCTACACAGCAATCTCTGCAAAGATGGAAACATCTGCACTGCTATCTCTGAAAACATAGAAATATCTAAACCGCTATCTGTATAAACATGGAAATATCTACACCGCCATCTGTATAAACGTGGAAATATCTACACCGCTATCAGTGTAAATATGGAAATATCTACGCCGCTATCTATAATAAACATTGAAATACCTACACAGCTATCTGTATAAACATGGAAATATCTACACTGCTATGTCTATAAACATGGAAATATCTACACCGCCATCTGAATAAACACGCAAATATCTACGCAGTCATCTGTATAAATATGGAAATAACTACACCAGCATCTTTGTAAACATGGAAATATCTACACTGCCTTCTGTATACACATGGAAATATCTACACAGCCATCCGTAAACATGGAAATATCTACACCGCTCTCTGTATAAACATGGAAATATCAACATCGCTATTTGTATAAACAGGGAATATCTCCAATGCTATCTGTCTAAACATGGAAATATCTACACCGCTATCTGTATAAACATGGAAATATCTACACCGCCATCTGTAAAAACATGGAAATATCTACACTGCCATCTTTATGCAGATGGAAATATCTGCACAACCATCTGAATAAACTTGGAAATAAATACACCGCTATCTCTATAAACATGGAAATACCTACACCGTTTTCAGTATAAACATGGAAATATCGACACCTCTGTCTGTATAAACACGGAAATATCTACACCGGTATCTGTATAAACTTCGAAATATCTCCACCGCCATCTGTATAATCAATGAAATATCTTCACCGCTATCTTTATAAACATGGAAATAACTTCACCGCTATCTGTATAAACATGGAAATATCTACACCGCTATCTGTACAAACATGGAAATATCTACACCGCTATCTGTATAAACATGGAAATATCTACACCGCTATCTGTATAAACATGGAAATATCTACACCGCTATCTGTATAAACATGGAAATATCTACACCGCTATCTGTGTAAAGTTGGAAATATCTACAAAGCTGTCTGTGTAGAGGTGGCAATATCTACACCGCAATCTGTGCAAAGATGGAAGCATCTACAGCGCTATCTCTGTAAACATGGAAATACCTGCACCACTATCTGTATAAACCTGGAAATATCTACACCGCCATCTGTATAAACATAGAAATATCTACACCGCCATCTGTATAAACATGGAAATATCTACACCGTTATATGTATAAATATGGAAATATCTATGCCGCTATCTCTAATAAACATGGAAATATCTACACATCTCTCTGTATAAACATGGAAATATCTCCACTGCTATGTGTATAAACATGGAAATATCTACACCGCCATCTGTATACGTATGGAAATATCTACGCCGCTATCTCTGATAAACATGGAAATATCTAAACAGCTGTCTGTATAAACATGGAAATATCTACACTGCTATGTCTATAAACATGGAAATATCTACACCGCCATCTGTATAAACATGAAAATATCTACACAGTCATGTGTATAAACATGCAAATAAATACACCAGCATCTTTATAAACATCAAAATACCTACACTGCCTTCTGTATACACATGGAAATATCTACACAGCCATCTGTATAAACATGGACATATCTACACTGCTATCTGCATAAACATGGAAATATCTACACCGCTCTCTGTTTAAACATGGAAATATCTACATCGCTATATGTATAAACAGGGAATATCTCCACTGCTACCTATACAAACATGGAAATATCTACACCGCTCTGTATAAACATGGAAATATCTACAAAGCTATCTGTATAAACATGGATATACCTACAACGCTATCTGTGTAAACCTGGAAATATCTACGCAGCTATCTGTGTAAACTTGGAAATACCTACACAGCTATCTGTGTAAAGATGGAAATATCAACACTGCCATCTGTACAAAGATGGAAATATCTACACCGCTATCTCTGTAAACATGGAAATATCTACACCGCGGTCTGTATAAACATGGAAATATCTACACCGCTATCTGTATAAACATGGAAATATCTACACTTCTATCTGTATAAACATGGAAATATCTACACCGCTATCTGTATAAACATGGAAATATCTACACCGCTATGTGTATAAACATGGAAATATCTACACCGCTATCTGTGTAAAGTTGGAAATATCTACACCGCTGTCTGTGTATAGATGGTAATATCTACACCGAAATCTGTGCAAAGATGGAAGCATCTACAGCGCTATCTCTGTAAACATGGAAATACCTGCACCGCTATCTGTATAAACCTGGAAATATCTACACCGCCATCTGTATAAACATAGAAATATCTACACCGCCATCTGTATAAACATGGAAATATCTACACCGCTATCTGTATAAACATGGAAATATCTTCAACGCTATCTGTGTAAACATGGAAATATCTACACAGCTAACTGTGTAAACTTGGAAATACCTACACAGCTATCTGTGTAAAGATGGAAATATCTACACCGCAATCTGTACAAAGATGGAAATATCTACACCACTATCTCTGTAAACATGGAAATATCTACATCGCCATCTGTATAAACATGGAAATATCTACACCGCCATCTGTGTAAACATTGAAATATCTACACTGCCAACTGTATAAACATGGAAATATCTCCACAGCCATCTCTATAAACATGGAAATGTCTACATCGCTATCTGTATAAACATGGAAATAGCCACACTGATGTCTGTGTAAACATGGAATTATCTACACCGCTATATGTAGAAACATGGAAATATCTACAATGCAATCTCTGTAAACATGGAAATATCTGCACAGCTATCTGTGTAAAGTTGGAAATATCTACACTGCTGTCTGTGTAAAGATGGCAGTATATATACCGCAATCTGTGCAAAGATGGAAGCATCTACACCGCTACCTCTGTAAACATGGAAATACCTACACCGCTATCTGTATAAACCTGGAAATATCTACACCGCCATCTCTATCAAAATGGAAATATCTACACCGCCATCTTTATAAACATGGAAATATCTACACCGCCATCTGTATAAACATGGAAATATCTACACCGCTATCTGTATAAACATGGAAATATCTACAATGCTATCTCTGTAACATGGAAATATCTACACCGCTATCTGTATAAACATGGAAATATCTACACCGCCATCTGTATAAACATGGAAATATCTACACCGTCATCTGTATAAACATGGAAATATCTACACCGCTATCTGTATAAATATGGAAATATCTACAACGCTATCTCTAATAAACATGGAAATATCTACACAGCTGTCTGTATAAACATGGAAATATCTCCACTGCTTTGTCTATAAACATGGAAATATCTACACCGCCATCTGTATAAATATGGAAATATCTACGCCGCTATCTCTAATAAACATAGAAATATCTACACAGCTGTCTGTATAAACAAGGAAATATCTACAGTGCTATTTCTATAAACATGGAAATATCTACACTTCCATCTGTATAAACATACAAATATCTACACAGTCATCTGTATAAACATGCAAATAACTACACCAGCATCTTTATAAACATGGAAATATCTACACTGGCTTCTGTATACACATGGAAATATCTACACAGCCATCTGTATAAACATGGACATATCTACACCGCTATCTGCATAAACATGGAAATATCTACACCGCTATCTGTATAAACATGGAAATATCTACACCGCTATCTGTATAAACATGGAAATATCTACACCGCTATCTGTATAAACATGGAAATATCTACAATGCTATCTCTGTAACATGGAAATATCTACACCGCTATCTGTATAAACATGGAAATATCTACACCGTCATCTGTATAAACATGGAAATATCTACACCGCCATCTGTATAAAGATGGAAATATCTACACCGCTATCTGAATAAATATGGAAATATCTACACCGCTATCTCTAATAAACATGGAAATATCTACACAGCTGTCTGTATAAACATGGAAATATCTCCACTGCTTTGTCTATAAACATGGAAATATCTACACCGCCATCTGTATAAATATGGAAACATCTACGCCGCTATCTCTAATAAACATAGAAATAGCTACACAGCTGTCTGTATAAACATGGAAATATCTACACTGCTATGTCTATAAACATGGAAATATCTACACGGCCATCTGAATAAACACGCAAATATCTACACAGTCATCTGTATAAATATGGAAATAACTACACCAGCATCTTTGTAAACATGGAAATATCTACACTGCCTTCTGTATACACATGGAAATATCTACACAGCCATGCGTAAACATGGAAATATCTACACCGCTCTCTGTATAAACATGGAAATATCTACATCGCTATTTGTATAAACAGGGAATATCTCCAATGCTATCTGTATAAACATGGAAATATCTAAACCGCTATCTGTATAAACATGGAAATATCTACAACGCCATCAGTAAAAACAGGGAAATATCTACACTGCCATCTTTATGCACATGGAAATATCTGCACAACCATCTAAATAAACTTGGAAATAAATACACCGCTATCTCTATAAACATGGAAATACCTACACCCTTTTCAGTATAAACATGGAAATATCTACACCTCTGTCTGTATAAACACGAAAATATCTACACCGGTATCTGTATAAACTTCGAAATATCTCCACCGCCATCTGTATAAACATGGAAATGTCTTCACCGCTATCTTTATAAACATGGAAATAACTTCACCGCTATCTGTATAAACATGGAAATATCTACACCGCTATCTGTATAAACATGGAATATCTACACCGCTATCTGTATAAACATGGAAATATCTACACCGCTATCTGTATAAACATGGAAATATCTACACCGCTATCTGTATAAACATGGAAATATCTACACCGCTATCTGTATAAACATGGAAATATCTACACCGCTATCTGTGTAAAGTTGTAAATATCTACACCGCTGTCTGTGTATAGATGGCAATATCTACACCGCAATCTGTGCAAAGATGGAAGCATCTACAGCGCTATCTCTGTAAACATGGAAATACCTGCACCGCTATCTGTATAAACCTGGAAATATCTACACCGCCATCTGTATAAACATAGAAATATCTACACCGCCATCTGTATAAACATGGAAATATCTACACCGCTATCTGTATAAACATGGAAATATCTTCAACGCTATCTGTGTAAACATGGAAATATCTACACAGCTAACTGTGTAAACTTGGAAATACCTACACAGCTATCTGTGTAAAGATGGAAATATCTAAACCGCAATCTGTACAAAGATGGAAATATCTACACCGCTATCTCTGTAAACATGGAAATATCTACATCGCCATCTGTATAAACATGGAAATATCTACACCGCCATCTGTGTAAACATTGAAATATCTACACTGACAACTGTATAAACATGGAAATATCTCCACAGCCATCTCTATAAACATGGAAATGTCTACATCGCTATCTGTATAAACATGGAAATAGCCACACTGATGTCTGTATAAACATGGAATTATCTACACCGCTATATGTAGAAACATGGAAATATCTACAATGCAATCTCTGTAAACATGGAAATATCTGCACAGCTATCTGTGTAAAGTTGGAAATATCTACACCGCTGTCTGTGTAAAGATGGCAGTATCTATACCGCAATCTGTGCAAAGATGGAAGCATCTACACCGCTACCTCTGTAAACATGGAAATACCTACACCGCTATCTGTATAAACCTGGAAATATCTACACCGCCATCTTTATCAAAATGGAAATATCTACACCGCCATCTTTATAAACATGGAAATATCTACACCGCCACCTGTATAAACACGGAAATATCTACACCGCTATCTGTATAAACATGGAAATATCTACAATGCTATCTCTGAAACATGGAAATATCTACACCGCTATCTGTATAAACATGGAAATATCTACACCGCTATCTGTATAAACATGGAAATATCTACACCGCTATCTGTATAAACATGGTAATATCTACACTGCTATCTGTAAAAACATGGAAATATCTCCACCGCTATCTGTATAAACATGGAAATATCTACAATGCTATCTCTGTAACATGGAAATATCTACACCGCTATCTGTATAAACATGGAAATATCTACACCGCCATCTGTATAAACATGGAAATATCTACACTGCCATCTGTATAAACATGGAAATATCTACACCGCTATCTGTATAAATATGGAAATATCTACAACGCTATCTCTAATAAACATGGAAATATCTACACAGCTGTCTGTATAAACATGGAAATATCTCCACTGCTTTGTCTATAAACATGGAAATATCTACACCGCCATCTGTATAAATATGGAAATATCTACGCCGCTATCTCTAATAAACATAGAAATATCTACACAGCTGTCTGTATAAACAAGGAAATATCTACAGTGCTATTTCTGTAAACATGGAAATATCTACACTGCCATCTGTATAAACATACAAATATCTACACAGTCATCTGTATAAACATGCAAATAACTACACCAGCATCTTTATAAACATGGAAATATCTACACTGCCTTCTGTATACACATGGAAATATCTACACAGCCATCAGTATAAACATGGACATATCTACACCGCTATCTGCATAAACATGGAAATATCTACAATGCTCTCTGTTTAAACATGGAAATATCTACATCACTATCTGTATAAACAGGGAATATCTCCACTGCTATCTGTATAAACATGGAAATATCTACAAAGCTATCTGTATAAACATGGATATATCTACAAAGCTATCTGTGTAAACCTGGAAATATCTACGCAGCTATCTGTGTAAACTTGGAAATACCTACACAGCTATCTGTATAAAGATGGAAATACCTACACTGCAATCTATACAAAGATGGAAATATCTACACGGCTATCTCTGTAAACATAGAAATATCTACATTGCTATCTGTATAAACATGGAAATATCTACACCACAATCTGTATAAACATGGAAATACCTACACCGCTATCTGTATAAATATGGAAATCTCTAAACCGCTATCTCTATAAACTTGGAAATACAAACGCTATCTCTATAAACATGGAAATATCTATACCGCAGTGTCTTTAAACATGGAAATATCAACACCGCCATCTCTATAAACATGGAAATATCTACACCGCTATCTGTATAAACATGGAAATATCTACACCGCTATCTGTGTAAAGTTGTAAATATCTACACCGCTGTCTGTGTATAGATGGCAATATCTACACCGCAATCTGTGCAAAGATGGAAGCATCTACAGCGCTATCTCTGTAAACATGGAAATACCTGCACCGCTATCTGTATAAACCTGGAAATATCTACACCGCCATCTGTATAAACATAGAAATATCTACACCGCCATCTGTATAAACATGGAAATATCTACACCGCTATCTGTATAAACATGGAAATATCTTCAACGCTATCTGTGTAAACATGGAAATATCTACACAGCTAACTGTGTAAACTTGGAAATACCTACACAGCTATCTGTGTAAAGATGGAAATATCTACACCGCAATCTGTACAAAGATTGAAATATCTACACCGCTATCTCTGTAAACATGGAAATATCTACATCGCCATCTGTATAAACATGGAAATATCTACACCGCCATCTGTGTAAACATTGAAATATCTACACTGCCAACTGTATAAACATGGAAATATCTCCACAGCCATCTCTATAAACATGGAAATGTCTACATCGCTATCTGTATAAACATGGAAATAGCCACACTGATGTCTGTGTAAACATGGAATTATCTACACCGCTATATGTAGAAACATGGAAATATCTACAATGCAATCTCTGTAAACATGGAAATATCTGCACAGCTATCTGTGTAAAGTTGGAAATATCTACACCGCTGTCTGTGTAAAGATGGCAGTATCTATACCGCAATCTGTGCAAAGATGGAAGCATCTACACCGCTACCTCAGTAAACATGGAAATACCTACACAGCTATCTGTATAAACCTGGAAATATCTACACCGCCATCTCTATCAAAATGGAAATATCTACACCGCCATCTTTATAAACATGGAAATATCTACACCGCCACCTGTATAAACATGGAAATATCTACACCGCTATCTGTATAAACATGGAAATATCTACAATGCTATCTCTGAAACATGGAAATATCTACACCGCTATCTGTATAAACATGGAAATATATACACCGCTATCTGTATAAACATGGAAATATCTACACCGCTATCTGTATAAACATGGTAATATCTACACTGCTATCTGTAAAAACATGGAAATATCTCCACCGCTATCTGTAGAAACATGGAAATATCTACAATGCTATCTCTGTAACATGGAAATATCTACACCGCTATCTGTATAAACATGGAAATATCTACACCGCCATCTGTATAAACATGGAAATATCTACACTGCCATCTGTATAAACATGGAAATATCTACACCGCGATCTGTATAAATATGGAAATATCTACAACGCTATCTCTAATAAACATGGAAATATCTACACAGCTGTCTGTATAAACAAGGAAATATCTACAGTGCTATTTCTATAAACATGGAAATATCTACACTGCCATCTGTATAAACATACAAATATCTACACAGTCATCTGTATAAACATGCAAATAACTACACCAGCATCTTTATAAACATGGAAATATCTACACTGCCTTCTGCATACACATGGAAATATCTACACAGCCATCTGTATAAACATGGACATATCTACACCGCTATCTGCATAAACATGGAAATATCTACAATGCACTCTGTTTAAACATGGAAATATCTACATCACTATCTGTATAAACAGGGAATATCTCCACTGCTATCTGTATAAACATGGAAATATCTACAAAGCTATCTGTATAAACATGGATATATCTACAAAGCTATCTGTGTAAACCTGGAAATATCTACGCAGCTATCTGTGTAAACTTGGAAATACCTACACAGGTATCTGTATAAATATGGAAATAACTACACTGCAATCTATTCAAAGATGGAAATATCTACACGGCTATCTCTGTAAACATAGAAATATCTACATTGCTATCTGTATAAACATGGAAATATCTACACCACAATCTGTATAAACATGGAAATACCTACACCGCTATCTGTATAAATATGGAAATCTCTAAACCGCTATCTCTATAAACTTGGAAATACAAACGCTATCTCTATAAACATGGAAATATCTACACCGCAGTGTCTTTAAACATGGAAATATCAACACCGCCATCTCTATAAACATGGAAATATCTACACCGCTATCTGTATAAACATGGAAATATCTACACTTTTATCTGTATAAACCTGGAAATATCTACACCGCTATCTGTATAAACATGGAAATATCTACACCGCCATCTGTATAAACATGGAAATATCTACACTGCCATCTGTATAAACATGGAAATGTCTACATCGCTATCTGTTTAAACATGGAAATAGCCACACTACTATCTCTATAAACTTGGAAAATCTACACCGCCATCTGTAAAGACTTGGAAATATCTACACTGCCATCTTTGTACACATGGAAATATCCACACAGCCATCTGTATAAACATGGAAATAAATACACCGCTATCTCTATAAACATGGAAATACCTACACCGTTTTCAGTATAAACATGGAAATATCTACACCGCTGTCTGTCTAAACACGGAAATATCTACACCGGTATCTGTATAAACTTCGAAATATCTCCACCGCAATCTGTATAAACATGGAAATATCTCCACCGCTATCTTTATAAACATGGAAATAACTTCACCGCTATCTGTATAAACATGGAAATATCTACACCGCTATCTGTATAAACATGGAAATATCTACACCGCTATCTGTATAAACATGGAAATATCTACACCGCTATCTGTATAAACATGGAAATATCTACACCGCTATCTGTATAAACATGGAAATATCTACACCGCTATCTGTATAAACATGGAAATATCTACAATGCTATCTCTGTAACATGGAAATATCTACACCGCTATCTGTATAAACATGGAAATATCTACACCGCCATCTGTATAAACATGGAAATATCTACACCGCTATCTGAATAAATATGGAAATATCTACACCGCTATCTCTAATAAACATGGAAATATCTACACAGCTGTCTGTATAAACATGGAAATATCTCCACTGCTTTGTCTATAAACATGGAAATATCTACACCGCCATCTGTATAAATATGGAAATATCTACGCCGCTATCTCTAATAAACATAGAAATATCTACACAGCTGTCTGTATAAACAAGGAAATATCTACAGTGCTATGTCTATAA
This sequence comes from Pan paniscus, assembly GCF_029289425.2. Lineage (NCBI taxonomy): Eukaryota > Metazoa > Chordata > Mammalia > Primates > Hominidae > Pan > Pan paniscus. The sequence goes on from NC_073261.2 coordinate 10,573,462, forward strand.
ACATGGAAATAGCTACACTGCCATCTGTATAAACATACAAATATCTACACAGTCATCTGTATAAACATGCAAATAACTACACCAGCATCTTTATAAACATGGAAATATCTACACCGCCTTCTGTATACACATGGAAATATCTACACAGCCATCTGTATAAACATGGACATATCTACACCGCTATCTGCATAAACATGGAAATATCTACAATGCTCTCTGTTTAAACATGGAAATATCTACATCACTATCTGTATAAACAGGGAATATCTCCACTGCTATCTGTATAAACATGGAAATATCTACAAAGCTATCTGTATAAACATGGATATATCTACAAAGCTATCTGTGTAAACCTGGAAATATCTACGCAGCTATCTGTGTAAACTTGGAAATACCTACACAGCTATCTGTATAAAGATGGAAATAACTACACTGCAATCTATACAAAGATGGAAATATCTACACGGCTATCCCTGTAAACATAGAAATATCTACATTGCTATCTGTATAAACATGGAAATATCTACACCGCAATCTGTATAAACATGGAAATACCTACACCGCTATCTGTATAAATATGGAAATCTCTAAACCGCTATCTCTATAAACTTGGAAATACAAACGCTATCTCTATAAACATGGAAATATCTACACCGCAGTGTCTTTAAACATGGAAATATCAACACCGCCATCTCTATAAACATGGAAATATCTACACCACTATCTGTATAAACATGGAAATATCTACACGGTTATCTGTATAAACCTGGAAATATCTACACCGCTATCTGTATAAACATGGAAATATCTACACCGCCATCTGTATAAACATGGAAATATCTACACTGCCATCTGTATAAACATGGAAATGTCTACATCGCTATCTGTTTAAACATGGAAATAGCCACACTACTATCTCTATAAACTTGGAAAATCTACACCGCCATCTGTAAAGACTTGGAAATATCTACACTGCCATCTTTATACACATGGAAATATCCACACAGCCATCTGTATCAACATGGAAATAAATACACCGCTATCTCTATAAACATGGAAATACCTACACCGTTTTCAGTATAAACATGGAAATATCTACACCGCTGTCTGTCTAAACACGGAAATATCTACACCGGTATCTGTATAAACTTCGAAATATCTCCACCGCCATCTGTATAAACATGGAAATATCTCCACCGCTATCTTTATAAACATGGAAATAACTTCACCGCTATCTGTATAAACATGGAAATATCTACACTGCTATCTGTATAAACATGGAAATATCTACACCGCTATCTGTATAAACATGGAAATATCTACACCGCTACCTGTATAAACATGGAAATATCTACACCGCTATCTGTATAAACATGGAAATATCTACACCGCTATCTGTATAAACATGGAAATATCTACACGGCTATCTGTATAAACATGGAAGTATATACACCACTATCTGTATAAACATGGAAATATCTACAATGCAATCTCTGGAAACATGGAAATATCTACACAGCTATCTGTGTAAAGTTGGAAATATCTACACCGCTGCCTGTGTATAGATGGCAATATCTACACCGCAATCTGTGCAAAGATGGAAGCATCTACACCGCTATCTCTGTAAACATGGAAATACCTACACCGCTATCTGTATAAACCTGGAAGTATGTACACCGCCATCTCTATCAAAATGGAAATATCTACACCACCATCTGTATAAACATGGAAATATCTACACCGCCATCAGTATAAACATGGAGATATCTACACTGCTCTCTTTATAAACATGGAAATAACTCCACCGCTATTTGTATAAACTTGGAAATATCTACACCGCTATCTTTATAAACATGGAAATATCTACACGGCTATCTGCATAAACCTGGAAATATCTACACCGCTATATGTATAAACATGGAAATATCTACACCGCTATCTGTATAAACATGGAAATATCTATACTGCTATCTGTAAAAACATGGAAATATCTACACTGCTATCTGTATAAACATGGAAATATCTGCAATGCTATCTGTATAAACATAGAAATATCTACAATGATATCTCTGTAAACATGGAAATATCTTCACAGCTATCTGTGCAAAGTTGGAAATATCTACACTGCTATCTGTGTAAAGATGGCAATATCTACACCGCAATCTGTGCAAAGATGGAAACATCTGCACTGCTATCTCTGAAAACATAGAAATATCTACACCGGTGTCTGTATAAACATGGAAATATCTGCACCGCCATCTGTATAAACATGGAAATATCTACACCGCTATCAGTATAAATATGGAAATATCTACACCGCTATCTCTAATAAACATGGAAATATCTACACAGCTGTCTGTATAAACATGGAAATATCTACACTGCTATGTCTATAAACATGGAAATATCTACACCGCCATCTGAATAAACACGCAAATATCTACACAGTCATCTGTATAAATATGGAAATAACTACACCAGCATCTTTGTAAACATGGAAATATCTACACTGCCTTCTGTATACACATGGAAATATCTACACAGCCATCCGTAAACATGGAAATATCTACACCGCTCTCTGTATAAACATGGAAATATCTACATCGCTATTTGTATAAACAGGGAATATCTCCAATGCTATCTGTATAAACATGGAAATATCTAAACCGCTATCTGTATAAACATGGAAATATCTACACCGCCATCAGTAAAAACAGGGAAATATCTACACTGCCATCTTTATGCACATGGAAATATCTGCACAACCATCTGAATAAACTTGGAAATAATTACACCGCTATCTCTATAAACATGGAAATACCTACACCGTTTTCAGTATAAACATGGAAATATCTACACCTCTGTCTGTATAAACACGAAAATATCTACACCGGTGTCTGTATAAACTTCGAAATATCTCCACCGCCATCTGTATAAACATGGAAATATCTTCACCGCTATCTTTATAAACATGGAAATAACTTCACCGCTATCTGTATAAACATGGAAATATCTACACCGCTATCTGTATAAACATGGAATATCTACACCGCTATCTGTATAAACATGGAAATATCTACACCGCTATCTGTATAAATATGGAAATATCTACACCGCTATCTGTATAAACATGGAAATATCTACACCGCTATCTGTGTAAAGTTGGAAATATCTACACCGCTGTCTGTGTATAGATGGCAATATCTACACCGCAATCTGTGCAAAGATGGAAGCATCTACAGCGCTATCTCTGTAAACATGGAAATACCTGCACCGCTATCTGTATAAACCTGGAAATATCTACACCGCCATCTGTATAAACATAGAAATATCTACACCGCCATCTGTATAAACATGGAAATATCTACACCGCTATATGTATAAATATGGAAATATCTATGCCGCTAACTCTTATAAACATGGAAATATCTACACATCTGTCTGTATAAACATGGAAATATCTACACTGCTATGTCTATAAACATGGAAATATCTGCACCGCCATCTGTATAAACATGAAAATATCTACACATTCATCTGAATAAACATGCAAATAACTACAACAGCATCTTTATAAACATGGAAATATCTGCACTGCCTTCTGTATACACATGGAATTATCTACACAGCCAATTGTATAAACATGGAAATATCTACACTGCTATCTGCATAAACATGGAAATATCTACATCGCTATCTGTATAAACAGGGAATATCTCCACTGCTATCTGTATAAACATGGAAATACCTACACAGCTATCTGTGTAAAGATGCAAATGTCTACAACGCAATCTGTACAAAGATGGAAATATCTACATCGCTATCTATGAAAACATGGAAATATCTACACCGCTATCTGTATAAACCTGGAAATAACTACACCGCCATCTGTATAAACATGGAAATATCTACACTGCCATCAGTATAAACATGGAAATATCAACACCGCCATCTATGTAAACATGGAAATATCTACACTGCCATCTGTATAAACATGGAAATATCTACAAATCTATCTGTAAAAACAGGGAAATATCTACACCGCTATCTGTATAAACATGGAAATATATACAATGATATCTCTGTAAACATGGAAATATCCACACAGCTATCTCTATAAACATGGAAAAATCAACACCGCTATCTCTATGAACATGGAAATATCTACACTGGCATCTCTATAAACATGGAAATATCTACACCGCGATCAGTATAAACATGGAAATATCTACACCGCTATCTGTATAAACATGGAAATATCTCCACTGCTATCTCTATAAACATCGAAATATCTACACCGCCATCTGTATAAACATGGAAATATCTACACAGCCAAGTGTATATACATGGAATTATCTACACCGCTATCTATATAAACATGGAAATAACTACACCGCTATCTGTATAAACATGGAAATATCTACAACGCCATCTACACATCCATAGAAATATCTGTGCCGCCATCTGTATAAACATGGAAATATCTACACGGTCATCTGTGTATAGATGGAAATATCAACACCGCCATCTGTGCAAACATGGAAGAATCTGCACCGCTATCTGTATAAACATGGAAATATATACACCGCGGTCTATATAAACATGGAAATATCTACACCGCTATCTGTATAAACATGGAAGTACCTACACCGCTATCTCTATAAACATGGAAATATCTACACCATGATCTGTATAAACATGGAAATATTTACACAGCGATCTGTATAAACATGGAAATATCTACACCGTGATCTGTATAAACATGGAAATATCTACACCACCATCTCTATAAACATGGAAATATCTACTCCCCTATCTGTATAAACATGGAAATATCCACACAGCTATCTCTATAAACATGGAAAAATCAACACCGCTATCTCTATGAACATGGAAATATCTACACTGGCATCTCTATAAACATGGAAATATCTACACCGTGATCAGTATAAACATGGAAATATCTACACCACTATCTGTATAAACATGGAAATATCTCCACTGCTATCTCTATAAACATCGAAATACCTACACCGCCATCTGTATAAACATGGAAATATCTACACAGCCATGTGTATATACATGGAATTATCTACACCGCTATCTATATAAACATGGAAATAACTACACCGCTATCTGTATAAACATGGAAATATCTACACCGCCATCTACACATCCATAGAAATATCTGTGCCGCCATCTGTATCAACATGGAAATATCTTCACGGTCATCTGTGTATAGATGGAAATATCAACACCGCCATCTGTGCAAACATGGAAGAATCTGGACCGCTATCTGTATAAACATGGAAATATCTACACCGCGGTCTATATAAACATGGAAATATCTACACCGCTATCTGTATAAACATGGAAGTACCTACACCGCTATCTCTATAAACATGGAAATATCTACAAAGCCATCTGTATAAACATGGAAATACCAACACAGTCATGTGTAGGAACATGGAAATATCTACACTGCCATCTGTATAAACATGGAAATATCTACACATCCCTCTGTATAAATTTGGAAATATCTGCATAGGCATCTGTATAAACATGGAAATATCTGCACCGCTATCTGTATAAACATGGAAATACCTACACCGTGGTCTCTATAAACATGGAAATATGTACACCGCTATGTGTATAAACATGGAAATATCTCCACTGCTGTCTCAATAAACATGGAAATATTTACACCGCGATCTGTATAAACATGGAAATATCTACACCGCTATCTGTATAAACATGGAAATATCTACACAGCTATCTCTATAAACATGGAAATACCTACACCGCCATCTGTATTAACATGGAAATACCTAAAAAGTCATCTGTATAAACATGGAAATATCTACACAGCCATCTGTATATACATGGAAATATCTACACCGCTATTTGTATAAACAAGGAATTATCTACACCGCCATCTGTTTAAACATGGAAATATATACACAGACATCTGTTTATACATGGAAATATCTACACCGCTATCTGTATAAACATGCTAATAACTACACCGCTATCTGTATAAATGTGGAAATATTTGCACCGCTATCCCTATAAACATGGTAATATCAACACCGCGATCTGTATAAACATGGAAATATCTACACCGTGATCTGTATAAACATGGAAATATCTACACCGCCATCTCTATAAACATGGAAATATCTACAGCCCTATCTGTATAAACATGGAAATACCCACACAGCTATCTCTATAAACATGGAAAATCAACACCGCTATCTCTATGAACATGGAAATATCTACACCGCCATCTCTATAAACATGGACATATCTACACCGCGATCAGTATAAACATGGAAATATCTACACCGCTATCTGTATAAACATGGAAATATCTCCACTGCTATCTCTATAAACTTCGAAATATCTACACCGCCATCTGTATAAACATGGAAATATTTACAAAGTTATCTGTATAAACATGGAAATATCTACACCGCCATCTGTATAAACATGGAAATATCTACACAGCCATGTGTATATACATGGAAATATCTACACCGCTATATATATAAACATGGAAATAACTACACCGTTATCTGTATAAACATGGAAATATCTCCACTGCTATCTCCATAAACATCAAAATATCTACACCGCCATCTGTTTAAACATGGAAATATCTACACGGTCATCTGTGTATAGATGGAAATATCAACACCGCCATCTGTACAAACATGGAAATATCTACACCGCGATCTGTATAAACATGGAAACATCTACACCGCTATCAGTATAAACATGGAAATACGTACACAGTCATCTGTATAAACATGGTAACATCTACACAGCTATCTGTATAGTCAAGGAAATATCTACACCGCTATCAGTATAAACATGGAAATATCTACAACGCTATCTGTGTAAACATGTAAATGTCTACACAGCTATGTGTGTAAACATGGAAATATGTACACCGCTATTTGTGTAAAGACAGAAATATCCGCACCGCTATCTGTGCAAACATGGAAATATTTACACCGCTATCTCTATAAACATGGAAATATCTACACCACTATCTGTATAAACGTGGAAATATCTACAGCACTCTCAGTATAAACATAGAAATATCTACACCACCGTCTGTATAAACATGGAAATATCTACAACATCATCTGAATAAACATGGAAATATCTACACCGCTATCTGTATAAATATGGAAATATCTACACTTCTATTTCCATAAACATGGAAATATCTACATCACGATCTGTATAAACATGGAAATATCTCCACCGCTATCTGTATAAACATGGAAACATCTACACCACAATCTCTATAAACATGGAAATATCTACACGGCAATCTGTATAAACATGGAAATATCTACACCGCCATCTCCATAAACATGGAACAATCTACACTGCCATCTGTGGAAACATGGAAATTTCTACATTGCTTTCTGTAAACATGGAAATACCAACACCACTATCTGTATAAACAAGGAAATATCTACAGCTCTATCTCTATAACCATGGAAATATCTACACCACTATCTCCATAAACATGGAAATACCTACACCGCCATCTCTATAAACATGGAATTATCTACACCGATATCTCTATAAACTTAGAAGTATGTACACTGCCATCTCTATAAACATGAAAATATCTTCACCGCCATCAGCATAAACATGGAAATAACTACACCGCCATCTGTATAAATATGTAATTATCTACACCGCCATCTCTATAAACATAGAAATATCTACACTGCCATCTGTAGAAAGATGGAAATATCTTCACCGAGATCTGCATAAACATGGAAATATCTACACCTCTACTTTTATAAACATGGAAATATCTACACCGCTATCTGCATAAACATGGAAATACCTACACTGCCATCTGTATAAACATGGAAATACCTGCACCGCCAGCAGAATAAACATGGAAATGTCTACACCGCTATGTGTAAAAACATGGAAATATCAACACAACTATCTGTATAAGCATGAAAATATCTACACCGCTATCTGAATAAACTTGGAAATATCTACACCACTATCTTTATGAACATGGAAATACCTACACCACCATCTCTATAAACATGGAATTATCTGCACTGCTATCTCTATAAACATAGAAATATCTACACCGCTATCTCTATAAACATGGAAATATCTACACCGCAGTCTGCATAAACATGGAAATATCTACACCGCGATCTGTATAAACATGGAAATATCTACACCTCTACCTGTATAAACATGCAAATATCTACTCCACTATCTGAATAAACATGGAAATATCTACACCGCTATCTGTATCACCTTGGAAATATCTACACCGCCATCTGTATAAAGAGGGAAATATCTCCATTGCCATCAGTATAAACATGGAAAGATCTCCACCGCCATCTGTATAAACATGGAAATAATTACAACGCTATCTGTATAAACATGGAAATATCTACAACACTATCTGTGTAAACATAGAAATATCTTCACAGCTCTCTGTGTAAACATGGAAATATGTACACCGCTATCTGTGTAAAGTTGGAAATATCTACACCGCAATCTGTGCAAATATGGAATTATCTACACCACCATCTCTGTAAACATGGAGATATCTATAGCTCTATCTGTATAAACATGGAAATATCTACACCACTGTCTGTATAAACATAGAAATATCTAAACCACTGTCAGTATAAACATGGAAATATCTACACCACCATCTGTATAAACATGGAAATAACTACACCGCCTTCTGAATAAACATGGAAATATCTACACCGCTATCTGTATAAATATGGAAATATCTACACGGCTATCTCCATAAACATGGAAATATTTACACCACGATCTGTATAAACATGGAAATATCTCCACCGCTATCTGTATAAACATGGAAACATCTCCACCGCTATCTGTATAAACATGGAAATATCTACACAGCTATCTGTGTAAATATGGAAATATCCACACCGCTATCTGTAAAAACATGGAAACATATACACCACGATCTGTATAAAAATGGAAATATCTACATCGCCATCTGTATAAACATGAAAATATCTGCACCGCCCTCTGTATAAACATAGAAATATCTACACTGCCATCTGTATAAACATGGAAATACCTACACAGTTATCTGTATAAACATGGAAACATCTACACCACTATCTGTGTAAACATGGAAATATCTACACCGCAATCTGTGTAAACATGGACATATCTACACCGCTATCTTTGTAAAGATGGAAATATCTACACCGCAATCTGTGCAAAGATGGAAATATCTAAACCGCTATCTGTGTAAACATGGTAATATCTACACCACTGTCTGTATAAACATGGAAATATCCACAACGCTATCTGTATATACATGGAAATATCTACACCGTCATCTGTAAAAACATGGAAATATCTACACCGCAATCTGTATAAACATGGAAATACCTACACAATCATCTGTATAAACATGGTGACATCTACACAGCTATCTGTATAGTCATGGAAATATCTACTCCGCTAACAGTATAAACATGGAAATATCTACAATGCTATCTGTGTAAACATGGAAATGCCTACACAGCTATCTCTATAAAGATGGAAATATCTGCACTGCTATCAGTATAAACATGGGAATATATGCACCGCTATCTCTGTAAACATGGAAGTATCTACACCGCTATCTCTATAAATGTGGAAATAGCCACATTGCTGTCTGTATAAACATGAAAATATCTACACCACCATCTTTGAAAACATGGAAATATCTACAAAGTCGTCTGTATAAACATGAAAATATCTACACTTCCATCTGTATAAACATGGAAATATCTACACTGCCATCTGTATACACATGGAAATATCTACACAGTCATCTGTATAAACATGGAAATATCTACACTGCTATCTCTATAAATATGGAAATACCTACACCGCTATCTGTATAAACATGGAAATATCTACATGGCTATCTGCTTAAACATGTAAATACCTACACTGCCATCGTATAAAGATGGAAATATCTACACCGCGAGCTGTATAAACATGGACATACCCACACCACTTTCCCTATAAACCTGGAACTATCTACACCACTATCTGTATAAACATGGAAATATCTGTACCACTATTTCTATAAACATGGAAATACCTACACCGCCATCTTTTTACACGTGGAAATATCTACACAGCTATCTGTATAAACATAGAAATATCTACACCGCCATCTCCACAAACTTGGAAATATCTATACCGCCATATACATAAACATGGAAATATCTTCACAAGCTTCTGTATAAACATGGAAATACCTGCACCGCCATCTGTATAAACATAGAATTGTCTACACTGACATCTGTATAAACATGGAAATACCTACACAGTTATCTGTATAAACATGGAGACATCTACAACACTCTCTGTGTAAACATGGAAATATCTACACTGCTATCAGTGAAAACTTGGAAATATCTACACCACTATCTTTGTAAAGATGGAAATATCTACACCGCAATCTGTGCAAAGATGGAAATATCTAAACCGCTATCTGTGTAAACATGCTAATATCTACACCGCTGAGTGTAAAAACATGGAAATATCCACACCGCTATTGGAATATACATGGAAATATCTACACCGCCATCTGTAAAAACATGGAAATATCTGCACCGCAGTCTGTATAAAAATGGAAATACCTACACAGTCATCTGTATAAACATGGTAACATCTAGACAGCTATCTGTATAGTCATGGAAATATCTACACCGCTAGCAGTATAAACATGGAAATATGTACAACGCTATCTGTGTAAACATGGAAATGTCTACACAGCTATCTGTGTAAACATGGGAATATCTACACCGCTATTTGTGTAAAGACAGAAATATCTGTATCGCAATCTGTGCAAACATGGAAATATTTACACCGCTATCCATATAAACATGAAAATATCTGCACCGCTATCTCTATAAACCTGGAAATATCTACACCGCCATCTGTATAAACATGGAAATATCTACACAGTCATCTGTATAAACATGGAAATATCTACACCACCATCTCTATAAACATGGAAATATCTACACTGCCATGTGTATACACATGGAAATATCTACACAGCCATCAGTATAAACTTGGAAGCATGTGCTCCGCTATCTGAATACACATGGAAATACCTACACCGCTATCTCTATGTACATAGAAAGATCTACACTGCTATCTGATTAAACAAGGAAATATCTACATCTCTATCTGCATAAACATGGAAATACCTACACTGCCATCTGTATAAACATGGAAATATCTACACCACGAGCTGAATAAACATGGAAATGTCTACACCGCTATGTGTATTAACATGGAAATATCAACACCACTATCTGTATAAACATGGAAATATCTACACCGCTATCAGAATAAACATGGAAATATCTACACCACTATCTATATAAACATGGAAATACCTACGCCACCATCTCTATAAACATGGAATTATCTACACCGAAATCTCTATAAACATAGAAATACCTACAATGCCATCTCTATAAACATGGAAACATCTTCACCGCCGTTTTCATGAACATGCAAATATCTACACCGCTATCTGAATAAACATGGAAATATCTACACTTCTATCTGTATAAACTTGGAAATATCTACACCGCCATCTGTATAAAGATGGAAATATCTCCACGGCCATCTGTATAAACATGGAAAGATGTCCACCGCAATCTGTATAAACATGGAAATATCTAAAACGCTATCTGTATAAACATGGAAATATCTATAACACTATCTGTGTAAACATGGAAATATCTACACAGTTATCTGTGTAAACATGGAAATATGTACACCGCTGTCTGTGTAAAGATGGAAATTACTACACAGCAATCTGTGCAAATATGGAAATATCTACACCGCTATCTCTGTAAACATGGAGATATCTAAACCCCTATCTGTATAAACATGGAAATACCTACACCACTTTCTGTATAAACGTGGAAATATCTACACAACTATCAGTATAAACATAGAAATATCTACACCACCATCTGTATAAACATGGAAATATCTACAACACCATGTGAATAAACATGGAAATATCTACACCGCTATCTGTATAAATATGGAAATATCTACACCGCTATCACCATAAACATGGAAATATATACACCACGATCTGTATAAACATGGAAATATCTCCACCGATATCTGTATAAACATGGAAACATCTACACCACAATCTCTATAAACATGGAAATATCTGCACCGCAATCTGTATAAACAAGGAAAATCTACACCGCCATCTCTATAAACATGAAAATATCTACAGAGCCATCTCCATAAATATGGAACAATATACACTGCCATCTGTGGAAACATGGAAATTTCTACACCGCTATCTGTATAAACATGGAAATAACAACACCACTATCTATATAAACACGGAAATATCTACAGCTCTATCTGTATAAACATGGAAATATCTACACCACTATCTCTATAAACATGGAAATACCTACACCGCCATCTCTATAAACATGGAATTATCTACAACGCTATCTCTACAAACCTTGAAATATCTACACCACAATCTCTATGAACATTTAAATATCTACACCGCCATCAGCTTAAACATGGAAATAACTTCACCGCCTTCTGTATAAACATGGAAATATCAACACTGCCATTTCTATAAACATTGAAATATCTACACTGCCATCTGTATAAAGATGGAAATATCTACACCTCTATCTGTATAAACATTTAAATATCTACACAGCTATCTGTATAAATATGGAAATATCTACAACGCTATCTCTATGAACATGGAAATGTCTACACCGCTATCTTTATAAAAATGGAAATATCTAAACCGCCATCTGTATGAACTTGGAAATAACTACACAGTAATCTGTATAAACATGGAAATATCTACACCACTATATGACTAAACATGGAAATATTTACACTGCCATCTGTATAAACATTGAAATATCTACAAAGCCATCTCTATAAACATGGAAATATCTACACCGCTATCTGTAGAAATATGGAAATATCAACACCACGATCTGTATAAACATGGAAATATCTACAACGCTATCTGTATAAACATGGAAATATCTACACCGCTATCTGTTTAAACATGGAAATATCTACACCACCATCTGTATACACATGGAAATATCTACACCGCCATCTCTATAAACATGGAATTATCTACACCGCTCTCTGTATAAACATAGAAATATCTACATGGCTATATCTACAAACATGGAAATATCTACACCACCATCTGTATAAACATGGAGATACCTACACAGCCATCTGTATAAACATGGAAATATCTACAACACTATCTTTATAAACATGGAAATATCTACACTGACATCTGTATAAACATGCAAATATCTACACAGCAATATCTACAAACATGGAAATATCTACACCACCATCTGTAAAAACATGGAAATATCTTCACAGTCATCTGTATAAACATGGAAATATCTACACCTCCATCTGTATACACATGGAAATATCTACACCGCCATCTCTATAAACATGGAATTATCTACACCGCTATCTCAATAAACATGGAAATACCTATACCGCTATCGGTATAAACATGGAAATATCTACACCGCTATCTGAATAAACATGGAAATATATACAACACGATTTGTATAAACTTGGAAATATCTACACCGCCATCTGTATAAAAATGGAAATATCTCCACAGCTATCTGTATAAACATGGAAATATCTCCACCGATATCTGCATACTCATGGAAATATGTACACCGCTATCTGTATAAACATGGAAATATCTACCCCACTATCTGTATAAACATGGAAATATCTACACCGCTATCTTTATAAACCTGGAAATATCTGCATCACTATCTGTATAAACATGGAAATGCCTACATCGCTGTCTCTATAAACATGGAAATATCTACACCGCTATTTTGATAAACATGGAAATATCTACACCGCAATCTGTATAAACATGGAAAATCTACACCGCTCTCTTTATAAACATGGAAATATCTACAAGGCTATCTCTATAAACATGGAAATATCTACACCACCATCTGTATAAACATGGAAATATATCCACCGCTATCTGTATAATCATGGAAATATCTACATCGCTATTTGTACAAACATGGAAATATCTCCACCGCTATCTGTATAAACATGGAAATATCTGCACCGCAATCTTTATAAACATGGAAATATCTATACCGCAGTCTGTATAAACATGGAAATATCTACAAAACTATCTGTGTTAAGATGGAAATATCTACACCGCTATCTGTGGAAACATGGAAATATGTATACAGCTATCTGTGTAAAGATGGAAATATCTACACCGCTATCACTATAAACATGGAAATATCTACACCGTTATCTGTATAAATATGGAAATATCTACACCACTATCTCTATAAACATGGAAATAGCCACAACGCTATCTGCATAAACATGGAAATATCTACACAGCCATCTGAAAAACATGGAAATATCTACACCGCTATCAGTATAAACATGGAAATTACACCGCTACCAGTATAAAAATGGAAGTATCTACACCGCCATCTGAATAAACATGGAAATATTTTACACCGCTCTCTGTATAAACATGGAAATATCTACACCATTATCTGCACAAACATGGAAATACCAACCCTGCCATCTGTATAAACATGGAAATATCTACACCGCCATCTGTAAATACATGGAAATATCTACACTGTCATCTGTATAAACGTGGAAATACCTACACATACATCTGTAAAAACATGGAAATATCTACACTGCCATCTGTATACACAAGGAAATATGTACACTGCCGTCTGTATGAACACGGAAATATCTACACCGCTATCTATATAAAAATGGATATACCTACACCGCCATCTGTATAAACATGGAAATATCTACACCGCTATCTGTATAAAGATGGAAACATCTACACCGCTATCTTTATAAACATAGAAATATCTGCACTACTATCTCTATAATCATGGAAATATCTACAACACTATCTGGGTAAACATGGAAATATCTACACCGCTATCTGTGTAAACATGGAAATATGTACACCGCTATCTGTGTAATGATGGAAATATCTACACCGCAATCTGTGCAAAGATGATAATATCTACACCGAAATCTGTGCAAAGATGGATATATCTACACCGCTATCTCTGTAAACATGGAAATATCTACACTGCTATCTCTATAAACATGAAAATATCTACACTGCTGTCTGTATAAACATGGAAATATCTACAACGCTATCTGCATAAACATGGAAATACCTACACTGCCATTTGTATAAACATGGAAATACATGCACCGCGAGCAGAATAAACATGGAAATGTCTACACCGCTATGTGTATAAACATGGAAATATCAACACCACTATCTGTATAAGCATGGAAATAACGACACCGCTATCTGAATAAACTTTGAAATATCTACACCACTATCTTTATAAACATGGAAATACCTATACCACCATCTCTATAAACATGGAATTATCTACACCACTATCTCTATAAACATAGAAATATCTACACCGCCATCTCTATAAACATGGAAATATCTACACCGCCGTCTGCGTAAACATGGAAATATCTACACCTCGATCTGCATAAACTTGGAAATATCTACACCTCTACCTGTATAAACATGAAAATATCTACACTGCTGTCTGTAAAAACATGGAAATATCTCCACCGCTATCTGTATAAACATGGAAATATCTACACCGCTATCTGTATAAACATGGAAATATCTACAACACTATTTGTGTTAACACGGAAATAAATACACCGCTATCTGTGTAAACATGGAAATATGTACACAGCTATCTGTATAAACATGGAAATATCTGCAACAATATCTGTATAAACACGGAAATATCTCCACCGCTATCTGTATAAACATGGAAATATCTACATTGCTATCTTTATAAACATGGAAATATCTACAATGCCATCTGTATACACATGGAAATATCTACACAGCTATCTGTATAAACATGTAAATATCTACACTGCTATCTCTATAAACATGGAAATATCTACACCGCCATCTCAATAAACATGAAAATACCTACACTGCCATCTCCATAAACATGGAACTAACTACTCCCCCATCTGTATAAACATGCAAACATCTACAACGCTTCTGTGTGAATAAGGAATTATCTACAATGCCATCTGTATAAAGATATAAATATATGCACCGCGAGCTGTATAAACATGGAAATATCTACAGCGCTATCTGTATAAACATGCAAATACCAACACCGCTATCTGTATAAACATCGAAATATCTACAACACCATCTATATAAACATGGAAATATCTACAACGCTATGTCTATAAACATGGAAATACCTACACCGCTATCTCTATAAACATGGAAATATCTACACCGCTATCTGTATAAACATGGAAATAACTACACCGCGATCTGTAAAAACATGGAAATATCTACACCGCGATCTGTATAAACATGGAAATATCTACACCGCGATCTGTATAAACATGGAAATATCTTCACCACCATCTGTATAAAATGGAAATATCTACACCGATATCTTTATAAACATAGTAATAACTAAAACACCATGTATACAAACATGGAAATATCTACACAGCTATCTGTGTAAACTTGGAAATATCTACACAGCTATCTGCGTAAACATGGAAATAACTACACGGCAATCTGTGCAAAGATGGAAATAACTACACCGCTATCTCTGTAAACATGGAAATAACTACACCGCTACCGGTATAAACATGGAAATATATACACCGCTGTCTGTATAAACCAGGAAATGTCTACACCGCCATCTGTAGAAACATGGAAATATCTACACCACAATCTGTATAAACATGGAAATACCTACACTAATTTCTCTATAAACATGGAAATATCTACACTGCAATCTCTATATACATGGAAATATCTACAGCACCATCTTTATAAACATGAAAATATCTACACCACCATCTTCAGAAACATGGATGTACCTACACCGCCATCTGTATAAACTTGGAAATATCTACACCACTATCTGTATAAACATGGAAATATCTTCACTTTTATCTGTATAAACATGGAAATATCTACACCGCCATCTGTATAAAGATGGAAAAAACTATACCGCAATCTGTATAAATATGGAAATACCTAAACCGCTATCTCTATAGACATGGAAATATCTACACCGCTATCTGTATAAACATGGAAATATCTAAACTCACATCTGTATAAAGATGGAAGTATCTACACCACGATCAGTATAAACATGGAAATATCTACAACGCTATCTGTATAAACATGGAAGTAGCAACACCGCTATCTGTATAAACATGGAAATATCTACACCGCTATCTCTATAAACATGAAAATACTTACACCACCATCTCTATAAACATGGAAATATTTACACCGCTATCTCTATAAACATAGAAATAACTTCACTGCCACCTCTATAAACATGGAGATATCTACACCGCCATCTGCATAAACATGGAAATATATACACAGCCATGTGTATATACATGGAAATATCTACACCGCTATCTATATAAACATGGAAATAACTACACCACTATCTGTATAAACTTGGAAATATCTACACTGACATCTGTAGAAAGATGGAAATATCTACAAAGCGATCTGTATAAACATGGGAATTTCTACACCACTACCTGTATAAACATGGAAATATCTACACCGCTATCTGTATCAACATGGAAATAACTACACCGCAATCTGTATAAACATGGAAATATCTACACAGCAATCTGAGCAAAGATGGAAATATCTACACCGCAGTCTCTATAAACATGGAAATATCTACACCGCTATCTGTATAAACATGGAAATAACTGCACTGCTATCTGTATAAACATGGAAATTTTTACACCGCTATCTGTATAAACATGGAAATATCTCCACCGCTATCTTTATAAACAAGGAAATACCTACACCGGTATCTTTAAAAAGATGGAAATACCTACACCGCTATCTCTATAAACAATGAAATATCTACAACGCTATCTGTGTAAACATGGAAATATCTACACAGCTATCTGTGTAAACTTGGAAATATCTTCAACGCAATCTGTGTAAGCATGGAAATATCTACAACGCTATCTGTGTAATAATGGAAATATTTACAACGCTATCTGTGTAAACAGGGAAATATCTACACAGCTATCTGTAAAACGTGGAAATATCTACACCACAATCTGTATAACCCTGAAAATATCTACACCGCTATCTGTATCAACATGTAAATAACTACACCGCTATCTGTATAAACATGGAAATATCTACAATGATATCTCTGTAAACATGGAAATATCGACACAGGTATCTGTGTAAACCTGGAAATATCTACACCTCTATCTGTTTAAAGTTTGCAAAGTCTACACTACAATCTGTGCAAAGATGGAAATATCTTTAACGCTATGTCTGTAAACATGGAAATATCTACACCGCTATATGTATAAACGTGGAAATATCTACACTGCCATATGTATGCACATAGAAATATCCACACAGCCATCTGTATAAACATGGAAATATCTACACCGCTATCAGTATAAACATGGAAATATGTACACCGCTATCTGTATAAACATGGAAATATCTACACCGCTATCTGTATAAACAAGGAAATGTCTACACCGCCATCTTTAGAAACTTGGAAATATCTACACCGCCATCTGTATAAACATGGAAATACCTACACCGCTACCTGTATAAATATGGAAATGTGTACACCGCTATCGCTATAAACATGGAAATACCTACACCACTTGCACTATAAACATGGAAATATCTACACTGCAATCTCTGTAAACATGGAGATATCTACAACGCCATCTATGTAAACATGAAAATATCTACACTGCCATATTCAGAAACATGGCTGTATCTACAATGACATCTGTATAAACATGGTAATATCTACACCACTATCTGCATAAAGATGGAAATATTTAAACCGCTATCTCTATAAACATGGAAATATCTACAACACCATCTATATAAACATAGAAATATCTGCACCGCTATGTCGATAAACATGGAAATACCTACACTGCTATCTCTATAAACATGGAAATATCTACACCGCTATCTGTGTAAACATGGAAATATCTACACCGCTATCTGTATAAACATGGAAATATCCACACCGCGATCTGTATAAAGATGGAAATATCTACACCGCGATCTGTATAAACATGGTAATATCTACACAACCGTCTATATAAACATGGAAATATGTACACCGCCATCTGTAAAAACATGAAAATATCTACAATGCCATCTGTAGAAAGATGGAAATATCTACACCGCAATCTGTGTAAACATGGAAATATCTACACCGATATCTGTAAAAACATGGAAATATCTACACCCCTATCTGTATAAACATGGAAATATCCACACCGCTATCTCTATAAACATGGAAAAATCAACACCGCTATCTCTATGAACATGGAAATATCTACACCGCCATCTCTATAAACATGGAAATATCTACACCACGATCAGTATAAACATGGAAATATCTACACCGCTATCTGTATAAACATGGAAATATCTACAATGATATCTCTGTAAACATGGAAATATCAACACAGCTGTCTGTGTAAACCTGGAAATATCTACACCTCTATCTGTGTAAAGTTTGCAATGTCTACACCGCAATCTGTGCAAAGATGGAAATATCTTTACCGCTATATCTGTAAACATGGAAATATCTACACCGCTATATGTATAAACGTGGAAATATCTACACTGCCATCTGTATACACATGGAAATATCTACACAGCCATCTGTATAATCATGGAAATACCTACACCGCTATCTGTATAAACAAGGAAATGACTACACCGCCATCTTTAGAAACTTGGAAATATCTACAACGCCATCTGTATAAACATGAAATACCTACACCGCTACATGTATAAATATGGAAATGTCTACACCGCTGTCTCTATAAACATGGAAATACCTACAACACTTGCACTATAAACATGGAAATATCTACACCGCAATCTCTGTAAACATGGAAATATCTGCAACGCCATCTTCAGAAACATGGATGTATGTAAAACGCCATCTGTATAAACATGGAAATATCTACACCACTATCTGTATAAATATGGAAATATCTTCACTGCCATCTGTATAAACATGGAAATATCTACACCGCTATCTGTATAAACATGGAAATATCTACACCGCCATCTGCATAAACACAGAAATATCTACACAGACATCTGTATAAAATGGAAATATCTTCACTGCCATCTGTATAAACTTGGAAATATCTACACTGACATCTGTAGAAAGATGGAAATGTCTACACAGTGATCTGTATAAACATGGGAATTTCTACACAACTACCTGTATAAACATGGAAATATCTACACAGCAATCTGCATAAAGATGGAAATAACTACACCGCTATCTCTATAGACAAGGAAATATCTACACCGCTATCTGTATAAACATGGAAATATCCACACCGCGATCTGTATAAAGATGGAAATATCTACACCGCGATCTGTATAAACATGGTAATATCTACACAACCATCTATATAAACATGGAAATATCTACACCGCCATCTGTAAAAACATGAAAATATCTACAATGCCATCTGTAGAAAGATGGAAATATCTACACCGCAATCTGTGTAAACATGGAAATATCTACACCGATATCTGTAAAAACATGGAAATATCTACACCCCTATCTGTATAAACATGGAAATATCCACACCGCTATCTCTATAAACATGGAAAAATCAACACCGCTATCTCTATGAACATGGAAATATCTACACCGCCATCTCTATAAACATGGAAATGTCTACACCACGATCAGTATAAACATGGAAATATCTACACCGCTATCTGAATAAACATGGAAATATCTACAATGATATCTCTGTAAACATGGAAATATCAACACAGCTATCTGTGTAAACCTGGAAATATCTACACCTCTATCTGTGTAAAGTTTGCAATGTCTACACCGCAATCTGTGCAAAGATGGAAATATCTTTACCGCTATATCTGTAAACATGGAAATATCTACACCGCTATATGTATAAACGTGGAAATATCTACACTGCCATCTGTATACACATGGAAATATCTACACAGCCATCTGTATAAACATGGAAATATCTACACCGCTATCTGTATAATCATGGAAATACCTACACCGCTATCTGTATAAACAAGGAAATGTCTACACCGCCATCTTTTGAAACTTGGAAATATCTACACCGCCAACTGTATAAACATGAAATACCTACACCGCTACCTGTATATATATGGAAATGTCTACACCGCTGTCTCTATAAACATGGAAATACCTACACCACTTGCACTATAAACATGGAAATATCTACACCGCAATCTCTGTAAACATGGAAATATCTACAACGCCATCTTCAGAAACATGGATGTATGTACAACGCCATCTGTATAAACATGGAAATATCTACACCACTATCTGTATAAATATGGAAATATCTACACCGCCATCTGTATAAACATGGAAATATCTACACCGCCATCTGCATAAACATGGGAATTTCTACACCACTACCTGTATAAACATGGAAATATCTACACCGCAATCTGCATAAAGATGGAAATAACTACACCGCTATCTCTATAGACAAGGAAATATCTACACCGCAATCTGTATAAACATGGAAATATCTACACTGCCATCTGTATAAAGATGGAAATATCTACACCACGAGCTGTATAAACATGGAAATATCTACACCGCTATCTGTATAAACATGGAAATACCAACACCGTTATCTGTATAAACGTGGAAATATCTACAGCGCTATCTCTATAAACATGAAAATACTTACACCACCATCTCTATAAACATGGAGATATTTACACCACTGTCTCTATAAACATAGAAATAACTACACCGTCATCTCTATAAACATGGAAATAACTACACTGCCATCTTCATAAACATGGAAATATCTACAAAGACATCTGTATAAACATGGAAATACCTACACTGCCATCTGTATAAACTTGGAAATATCTACACTGACATCTGTAGAAAGATGGAAATCTCTACAAAGCGATCTATATAAACATGGCAATTTCTAAACCGCTACTTGTATAAACATGGAAATATCTACACTGCTATCTGTATCAACATGGAAATAACTACACCGCAATCTGCATAAACACGGAAATATCTACAATGCTATCTCTGTAAACATGGAAATATCTGCACAGCTATCTGTGTAAACTTGGAAATAACTACACCGCTCTCTCTATAGACATGGAAATATCTACACCGCTATCTGTATAAACATGGAAATATCTACCCTGCCATCTGTATAAAGATGGAAATATCTACACCGCGAGCTGTATAAACATGGAAATATCTACACCGCTATTTTTATAAACAAGGAAATATCTACACCGCCATCTGTTTAAACATGGAAATATATACACAGACATCTATTTATACATGGAAATATCTACACCGCTATCTGTATAAACATGGAAATATCTACACCACGATCAGTATAAACATGGAAATATCTACACTGCTATCTGTATAAACATGGAAATATCTCCACTGCTATCTCTATAAACATCGAAATATGTACACCGCCATCTGTATAAACATGGAAATACTTACAAATTTATCTGTATAAACATGGAAATATCTACACCGCCATCTGTATAAACATGGAAATAACTACACAGCCTTGCGTATATACATGGAAATAGCTACACCGCTATCTATATAAACATGGAAATAACTACACCGCTATCGGTATAAACATGGAAATATCTACACCGCCGTCTACATATCCATAGAAATATCTGTGCCGCCATCCGTATAAACATGGAAATATCTACACCGCCATCTGTATAAACATGGAAATATCTACACGGTCATCTGTGTATAGATGGAAATATCAACACCGCCATCTGTACAAACATGGAAATATCTGCACCGCTATCTGTATAAACATGGAAATATCTACACCGCGGTCGGTATAAACATGGAAATATCTAAACCGCTATCTGTATAAACATGGAAATATCTACACTGCTATCTCTATAAACATGGAAATAACTACACCGTGATCTGTATAAACATGGAAATATTTACACCGCTATCTGTATAAACATGGAAATATCTACACCGCCATCTGTATAAACATGGAAATATCTACACAACCATGTGTATATACATGGAAATATCTACACCGCTATCTATATAAACATGGAAATAACTACACCGCTATTTGTATAAACATGGAAATATCTCCACTGCTATCTCTATAAACATGGAAATATCTACACCGCCATCTTTATAAACATGGAAATACAAAGTTATCTGTATAAACATGGAAATACCTACACCGCCATCCGTATAAACATCGAAATAACTTCACCGCTATGTCTGTAAACATGGAAATACCTACACCGCTATCACTATAAACATGGAAATATTTACACCGTGATCTGCATAAACATGGAAATATTTACACCGATATCTGTATAAACATGGAAATTTCTACACCGTTATCTGTATAAATATGGAAATATCTACACCGCTATCTCTATAAACATGGAAATATCTACACCGCCATCTCTATAAACATGGAAATAGCTACAATACCATCTGTATACACATGGAAATATCTACACAGACATCTGTATATATATGGAAATATCTACACCGCCATCTGTATAAACATGGAAATATCTACAATGCCATATGTATACACATGGAAATACCTACACGGCAATCTGTGTATAAATGGAAACATCAACACCGCCATCTGTACAAACATGGAAATGTCTACACTGCTATCTCTATAAACAAGGAAATATCTACACTACGGTGTGTATAAACATGGAAATATCTACACCGGTATCTGTATAAACATGGAAATATCTACACCACGATCTGTATAAACATGGAAATATATACACCGCTATCTGTATAAACATGGAAATATCTGCACCGCTATCTCTATAAACATGGAAATATCTACAAACCATCTGTATAAACATGGAAATGCCTACACAGTCATGTGTAGGAAAATGGAAATATCTACACTGCGGTCTGTATAAACATGGAAATATCTACGCCGCTATATGTATATACATGTAAATATATACAACGCCATCTATACAAACATGGAAATATCTACACTGCTATCTGTATACACCTAGAAATATCTGCATCGATTCATCTTTAAACTTGGAAATATATACACCGCTATCTCTATAAACATGGAAATATCTAAACCGCTATCTGTATAAACATGGAAATATCTACATGACTATCACTATAACAATGGAAATATCTACAGCGCCATCTGTATAAACATGGAAATACCTACAGAGTCATCTGTATAAACATGGAAATAACTACACCCCTATCTGTATAAACATGAAAATATCTACACGGCCATCCGTATAAACACGGAAATATCTACACAGCCATCTCTATAAACATGGAAATATCTACAACGCTATCTGTATAAACATGGAAATAGCCACACCGCTATCTGTATAAACATGGAAATATCCACACCGCCATCTGTAAAAACATGGAATTATCTACACAGTCATCACTACAAACATGGAAATATGTACACCTCCATCTGTATACACATGGCAATATCTACACTGCCATCTTTACACACATGGAAATATCTACACAGCGATCTGTATAAACATGGAATTATCTACACCGCTATCTCTATAAACATGGAAATACCTACTCCGCTATCTCTATAAACATGGAAATACCTTCACCGCTACCTATATATACATGGAAATATCTACACCGCGATCTCTGCGAATATGGAAATATCTACACCGCTATCTTTATAAATATGGAAATATCTACACCGCAATCTGTATAAACATGGAAATATCTACACTGCTATCTGTATAAACACGGAAATATCTACACTGCTATCTGTATAAACATGGAAATATCTACACCGCTATCTCTGAAAACATCGAAATATCTAAAAGGCTACTGTTATAAAATTGGAAATATCTACACCGCTATCTGTATAAACATATAAATATCTATAACACTCTCTGTGTAAACATGGAAATATCTACACAGCTATCCGTGTAAACATGGAAATATGTACACCGCAATCTGTGTAAAGATGGAAATATCTACACCGCAATATGTGTAAACATGGAACTATCTAAACCGCTATCTCTGTAAACATGGAAATATCTACACCGCTATCTGTACAAACATGGAAATATCTACACCACTATCTATATAAACATGGAAATATCTACATCATGATCTCTATAAACATGGAAATATCTACACTGCTATCGGTACAAACATGGAAACATCTACACCGCTATCTTTATAAACATGGAAATATCTACACCGCTATCTGTATAAATATGGAAATAACTACACTGCTATCTATATAAACATGGAAATGTGTACACCGCTATCTGTATAAACAAGGAAATATCTACATGGCTATCTCTATAAACATGGAAATATCTAGACCGCCAACTGTATAAACATGGAAATGCCTACACTGTCACCTGTATAAACATGGAAATATCTACACCAGTATCTTTATAAACATGGAAATATCTACACAGCCATCTGTATGAACATGGAAATATCTACACTACCATCTGTATAAACATGGAAATATCTACACAGCCATCTTTATACACATGGAATTACCTACACAGCCATCTGTATCAACATGGAAATATCTCCACCGCTATCTCTATAAACATGGAAATACCTACACCGCTATCTGTATAAACATGGAAATAGCCACACCGCTACCTGTATAATCATGGAAATATCTACACCGCCATCTGTAAAAACATGGAAAAATCTACAACGCTATCTGTGTAAACATGGAAATATCTACACAACAATCTGTGTAAACCTGGAAATATCTACACCGCTATCTCTGTAAACATGGAAGTATCTACAATGCTATCTGTTTCAACATGGAAATATCTACAATGCAATCTCTATTAATATGGAAATATCTACAAAACCGTCTCTATAAACATGTAAATATCTACACTGCTATCTGTATAAACATGGAAATAACTACACAGCTATCTGTATAAACTTGGAAATATCTACCCCGCTATCCCTATAAACATGGAAATAAAAACACCGCGATCCGTATAAAAATGGAAATATCTACACCGCTATCTGTATAAACACGAAAATATCTACACCGCTATCACTATAAACATGGAAATACCTACACCGCTGTATCTATATACTTGGAAATATCTACACCGCTATCTCTATTAACATGGAAACATCTACACCGCGATTTCTATGAACTTGGAAATATCTACACTGCCATCTGCATAAACATGGAAATATCTACACCGCCATCTGCATAAACATGGAAATATCTACACCACTATCCGAATAAACATCTAAATATCTACACCGCTATCTGTATAAACATGGAAATATCTCCAACGCTATCAATGTAAACATGGAAATATATACACAGCTATCTGCATAAAGAAGGAAATATCTACACCGATATCTGTATAAACCTGGAAACATCTACACCGCTATCTGTATAAACATGGAAATATCTCCACTGCTATCTCTATAAACATGGAAATATCTACACCGCCATCTTTATAAACATGGAAATACAAAGTTATCTGTATAAACATGGAAATACCTACACCGCCATCTGTATAAACATCGAAATACCTTCACCGCTATGTCTGTAAACATGGAAATACCTACACCGCTATCACTATAAACATGGAAATATTTACACCGTGATCTCCATAAACATGGAAATATTTACACCGATATCTGTATAAACATGGAAATTTCTACACCGTTATCTGTATAAATATGGAAATATCTACACCGCTATCCCTATAAACATGGAAATATCTACACCGCCATCTCTATAAACATGGAAATAGCTACAATACCATCTGTATACACATGGAAATATCTACACAGACATCTGTATATATATGGAAATATCTACACCGCCATCTGTATAAACATGGAAATATCTACAATGCCATATGTATACACATGGAAATACCTACACGGCAATCTGTGTATAGATGGAAACATCAACACCGCCATCTGTACAAACATGGAAATGTCTACACTGCTATCTCTATAAACATGGAAATATCTACACTACGGTGTGTATAAACATGGAAATATCTACACCGGTATCTGTATAAACATGGAAATATCTACACCACGATCTGTATAAACATGGAAATATATACACCGCTATCTGTATAAACATGGAAATATCTGCACCGCTATCTCTATAAACATGGAAATATCTACAAACCATCTGTATAAACATGGAAATGCCTACACAGTCATGTGTAGGAAAATGGAAATATCTACACTGCAGTCTGTATAAACATGGAAATATCTACGCCGCTATATGTATATACATGTAAATATATACAACGCCATCTATACAAACATGGAAATATCTACACTGCTATCTGTATACACCTAGAAATATCTGCATCGATTCATCTTTAAACATGGAAATATATACACCGCTATCTCTATAAACATGGAAATATCTAAACCGCTATCTGTATAAACATGGAAATATCTACATGACTATCACTATAACAATGGAAATATCTACAGCGCCATCTGTATAAACATGGAAATACCTACAGAGTCATCTGTATAAACATGGAAATAACTACACCCCTATCTGTATAAACATGAAAATATCTACACGGCCATCCGTATAAACACGAAAATATCTACACAGCCATCTCTATAAACATAGAAATATCTACAACGCTATCTATATAAACATGGAAATAGCCACACCGCTATCTGTATAAACATGGAAATATCCACACCGCCATCTGTAAAAACATGGAATTATCTACACAGTCATCAGTACAAACATGGAAATATGTACACCTCCATCTGTATACACATGGCAATATCTACACTGCCATCTTTACACACATGGAAATATCTACACAGCGATCTGTATAAACATGGAATTATCTACACCGCTATCTCTATAAACATGGAAATACCTACTCCGCTATCTCTATAAACATGGAAATACCTTCACCGCTACCTATATATACATGGAAATATCTACACTGCGATCTCTGCGAATATGGAAATATCTACACCGCTATCTTTATAAATATGGAAATATCTACACCGCAATCTGTATAAACATGGAAATATCTACACTGCTATCTGTATAAACATGGAAATACCTACACTGCTATCTGTATAAACATGGAAATATCTACATCGCTATCTCTACAAACATGGAAGTACCTACACCGCCATCTCTATAAACATGGAAATATGTACACCGCTATCTGCATAAACATGGAAGTATCTACAGGGCTATCTGTGTAAACATGGAAATATCTACACCGCTATCCGTATAAACATGGCAATATCTTCACCGCTATCTGTATAAACATGGAAATATCTACACCACCATCTGTATAAACATGGAAATATCTACACAACCATCTCTATAAACATGGAAATATCTAGACTGCCATCTCTATACACTTGGAAATATCTACAGAGCCGTCAGTATAAACATGGAAATATCTACACCACTATCTCTATAAACACGGAGATATCTACACCGCTATCTGTATAAACATGGAAATATCTACAATGCTATCTTTGTAAACATGGAAATATCTACACAACTATCTGTGTAAACTTGGAAATATCTTCAGCGCTACCTGTATAAACATGGAAATATCTACAATGCTATCTGTGTAAACATGGAAATAACTTCAAAGCTATCTGTGTAAACATGGAAATATCTACACAGCTATCTGTGTAAACTTGGAAATATCTACACCGCTGTCTGCGTAAAGATGGAAATATCTACACCACAATCTGTGCAAAGATTGAAATATATACACCACTATCTCTGTAAACATGGAAATATCTACACCACCATCTGTAAACATGGAAATATCTTCACCGCCATGTGTATAAACATGGAAAAAATTACACAGTCATCTGTATAAACATGGAAATATCTCCACCGCTATCTGTATAAACATGGAAATATCTACATCGCCATCTGCAAAAACACGGAAATATCTGCACCGCCATCTGTATAAACATGGAAATATCTACACTGCCATCTGTATAAACATGGAAATGTCTGCACAGCCATCTCTATAAACCTGGTAATATCTACACTGCTATCTGTATGAACGAGTAAATATCCACACCGCTATGTGTATAACCATGGAAATATCCACACCGCCATCTGTAGAAACATGAAAATATCTTCACAGTCATCTGCATAAACATGGAAATATCTACACCTTCATCTGTATAAACATGGAAATATCTACACAGCCATCTGTATAAACATGGAAATATCTACACCGCTATCTTTATAAACATGGAAATACCTACACCGCAATCTGTGTAAACTTGAGAATATCTACTCCGCTATCTGTATAATCATGGAAATATCTACACCGCTATCTGTATAAACATGGAAATATCTACAACACTATCTGTGTATACATGGAAATATCTACACAGCAATCTGTGTAAACACGGAAATATGTACACAGGTATCTGTGTAAAGGTGGAAATATCTACCCTGCAATCTTAGCAAACATGGAAATATCTACACTGCTATTTCGGTAAACATGGAAATATCTCCCCCGATATCTGTATAAACATGGAAATATCTACACCGATGTCTGTATAAACATGGAAATATCTACACCGCTAACTGTATAAACATGGAAATATGAACACCTCTATCTGTATAAACATGGAAATCTCTACACCGCTATCTTTATAAATATGGAAATATCTACCCCGCTATCTGTATAAACATGGAAATATCTCCACCACTATCTCTATAAACATGGAAATACCTACGCAACTATCTCTATAAACATTGAAATATCTACACCGCAATCTCTATAAACATGGAAATATCTACACCGCCATCTGTATAAACATGGAAATATCTACACCTTTATCAGTATAAACATGGAAATATCTACACTGCTATCTGTATAAACATGGAAATATCTACACTGCTATCCCCTTAAACATGGAAATGTCTACACCGCCATCTGTATAAACATGGAAATATCTACACAATCATCTGTATATACATGGAAATATCTACACCACCATCTCTATAAACGTGGAAATACCTAAACTGCCATCTGTATACACATGGAAATATCCACAGGCATCAGTATAAACATGGAAACATCTGCACCGCTATCCCTATACACATGGAAATACATACACCGCAATCTCTATAAACATGGAATTATCTACAGCTGAATCTCTATAAACATGGAAATATCTACACCGCCATCTCTATAAACATGAAAATATCTACACAACTATCTGTATAATCATGGAAATATATACAACACTATCTGTGTAAACATGGAAATATCTACACAGTTATAAGTGTAAACTTGAAAATATGTACTCTGCTCTCTGTGTAAAGTTGGAAATACCTACAACGCAATCTGTGCATATATGGAAATATCTACAACGCTATCTCTGTAAACATGGAAATATCGACACCGCTATCTGTATAAACATGGAAACATCTACACCAAGATCTGTATAAACATAGAAATAACTACACCGCTATCTGTATAAACATGGAAATATCTACAAAGCTAACTGTATAAACATTGAAATACCTACACCGCTATCACAGTAAATATGAAAATATTTACACCGCTATCTCTATAAATATGGAAATATCTACAACGCGATCTGTATAAAAATGGATATATGTACACCGCTTCCTGTATAAACATGGAAATATCTAAATCACTATCTGAACAAACATGGAAATATCTCCACCGCTATCTCTATAAACATGGAAATATCTACAACGCTATCTTTATAAACATGGAAATATCTGCTCCGCTAACTGTTTAAACATGGAAATATCTACACCGACATCTGTATAAACATGGAAATATGTACACCGCTGTCTCTACCAATGTGGATACATCTACACCACTATCTGTATAAACGTGGAAATATCTACACTGCTATCTGTATAAATGTGGATATATCTACACCAATATATCTACAAACGTGGGAATATCTACACCGCTATCTGTATAAACGTGGAAACATCTACATCGCTATGTGTATAAACGTGGAAATATCTACACCGCTAAGGGTAGAAACGTGGAAATGTCTACAGCGCTATCTCTATAAATGTTGAAATATCTACACTGCTATCTGCATAAACGTGGAAATATCTACACCGCTATCTCTATAAACATGAAAATATTTACTTCGCTATCTGTATAAACGTGGAAATATTTACACCACTATCTCTATAAACATGGAAATATTTACAAATATATCTCTATAAACATGGAATTATCTACACCGCTATCTCTATAAACATGGAAATATCTACACCGCTGTCTCTGTATACATGGAAATATCTACACCGCTGTTTGGAAAAACATGAAAATATCTACACCGCTATCTCTATAAACATAGATATATATACACCGCTGTCTGTATAAATATGGAAATATCTACACCGCTATCTTTATAAACATGGAAATATATACACCGCTTTCTGTATAAACATGGAAATATCTATATCGCTACCTGTATAAACATGGAAAAATCTCCACCGCTATCTCTATAAACTTGGAAATATCTGCACCGCTATCTTTATAAACATGGAAATATGTACAACGTTATCTCTATAAACATGGAAATATCTATAACACTATCTGTGTAAACATGGAAATATCTACATGGCTAACTCTATGAACATGGAAATAACTACACCGCCATCTGTATAAACATGGAAATATCTACACAGCCATCAGTATAAACATGGAAACATCAGCACCGCTATCTCTATACACATGGAAATACCTACACCGCAATCTCTATAAACATGGAAATACCTTCAATGCCATCTCTATAAACGTGGAATTATCTACACCGCTATCTCTATAAAGATAGAAATATCTACACCGCCATATCTATAAACATGGGAATATCTACACCACCATCAGGATAAACATGGAAATAACTACACCGCCATCTGTATAAACATGGAATTATCTGTACCACCATCTCCGTAAACATAGAAATATCTACACTGCCATTTGTAGAAACATGGAAATATCTACACCGATATCGGCATAAACATGGAAATATCTACAACTCTACCTGTATAAACATGGAAATATCTACACAGCTATCTGTATGAATATGGAAATATCTACACCGCTACCTCTGTAAACATGGAAATGTTTACACCGTTATCTGAATAAACATGGAAATAGCCACACCGCTATCTGTATAAACAGGGAAATATCTACACCACCATCTATAAAAACATGGAAATATCTACACTGTCATCTGTATAAACATGGAAATATCTACACATCCATCTGTATAAATATGGAAATATCTATGCTGCCATCGGTATACCCAAGGAAATATCTACACCGCCATCTGTATAAACATGGAAGTACCTACACCGCTATCTTTATAAACATGGAAATATGTTCAACGCTATCTGTGTAAACATGGAAATATCTACACCGCTATCTCTATAAACATGGAAGTACCTACACCGCTATCTTTATAAACATGGAAATATGTTCAACGCTATCTGTGTAAACATGGAAATATCTACACACCTATCTGTGTAAACATGGAAATATGTACACCGCTATCTCTGTAAAGATGGAAATATCTACAAAGCAATCTGTGCAAATATGGAAATATCTACACCGCTATTTCTGTAAACATGTAAATAACTACACCGCTGTCTTTATGAACTTGGAAATATCTACACCGCCATCTGTATAAACATGGAAATATCTCCACCGCTATCTGTATAAACATGGAAATATCTCCACCGCTATCTGTATAAACCTGAAAATATCTCCACCGCTATCTGTATAAACATGGAAATATCTCCACCGCTATCTGTATAAACATGGAAATATCTACACCGCTATCAGTATAAACATGGAAATATCTACAATGCTATCTGTATAAACGTGGAAATATCTACACCGCTATCTGTATAAACATGGAAATATCTACACCGCTATCTGTATAAACATGGAAATATCTACATCGCTATCTGTATAAACATAGAAATATCTACAACGCTATCTGTATAATCCTGGAAATGTCTACACACCTATCTGTGTAAACATGGAAATATATACACCGCTATCTGTGTAAAGATGGAAATATCTTCACCGCAATCTGCGCAAATATGGAAGTATCTACACCACTATTTCTGTAAACACGGAAATTCCTACACCGCTGTCTTTATGAACTTGGGAATATCTACAATGACATCTGTATAAACATGGAAATATCTCCACCGCTATCTGTATAAACATGGAAATATCTCAATCGCTATCTTTATAAACATGGAAATATCTCCACCGCTACCTGTATAAACATGGAAATATCTCCACCGCTATCTGTGTAAACATGGAAATATCTCCAACGCTATCTGTATAAATATGTAAATATCTACACTGCTATTTCTGTAAACATGGAAATATCTGCACTGCTATCTGTATATACATGGAAATATCTACACCGCTATCTGTATAAACATGAAAATATCTACACCACGATCTGTATAAACATGGACATATCTACACAGCTATCTGTATAAACACGGAAATACCTACACTGCCATCTGAATAAACATGGAAATATTTTACACCGCTATCTGTGTAAATATGGAAATATCTACACCGCTATCTGTATAAACATGGGAATATCTCTACCACAATCTGTATAAACTTGGAAATAACTTCACCGATATCTGTATAAACATGGAAATATATACACCGCTGTCTGTATAAACATGGATATATCTACACGGCTGTCTGTGTAAACATGGAAATATCTACACAGCTATCTGTGTAAACATGGAAATATCTACACCGCTGTCGGTGTAAAGGTGGAAATATCTACACCGCAATCTGTGCAAAAATGGAAATATCTACACCGGTATCTATGTAAACATGGAAATATCTACACCGCTATCTTTATTAATATGAAAATATCTTCATCGCTATCTGTATAAACGTTGAAATGTCTACACCCCCATCTGTACAACATGGAAATATCTACATGGCCATCTGTATAAACATGGAAATATCTACACCGCTATCTGTGTAAATATGGAAATATCTACACGGCTGTCTCTATAATCATGGAAATATCTACACCGCTATCTGTATAAACATGGAAGTATCTACACCTCGATCTCTGTAAACATGGAAATATCTAGAACACAATCTGCATAAACCTGGAAATATCTACACCGCAATCTCTTTAAACATGGAAATATCTACAATGCCATCCGTACAAACCTGGAAATACCTACACAGTCATCTATATAAACATGGAAATATCTACAATGCCATCCGTACAAACCTGGAAATACCTACACAGTCATCTATATAAACATGGAAATATCTCCGCCACCATCTGAATAAACATGGAGATATCTACACCGCCATCTGTATAAACATGGAAATATCTACAAAGTCATCTGTATAAACATCGAAATATCTACACCGTGATCTGCATGAACATGGAAATATCTACACCGCTATCTGTATAAACATGGAATTATCTACATCACTATCTGTATAAACATGGAAATATCTACACCATGATCTGTATAAACATGGTAATATCTACACCGCAATCACCATTAACATGGAAATATCTACACGGCCATCTCTATAAACATGGAAATATATAAACCGCCATTTGCATAACCATGGAAATATCTATACCACCATCCGTATAAACATGGAAATAGCTACACGGCCATTGGTATAAACATGGAAATATCAACACCGCCATCTGTATAAACATGGAAATATCTACACCGATATCTGTATAAACATGGAGATATCTACATCGTGAATTGTAAACAGGGAAATATCTACACTTCTATCAGTATAAACATGGAAATATCTAAACCGCTATATCTATAAACATGGAAATATCTACACTGCCATCTGTAGAAAGATGGAAATACCTACACCGTGATCTGTATAAACATGGAAATATCTATACCGCTACCTGTATAATCATGGAAATATCTACACCGCTCTCTGTATAAACATGGAAATATCTACACCGCGATTTGTATAAACATGGAAATATCTACACCGCTATCTGTATAAACATGGAAATATCTACACCACCATCTGTAGAAATATAGAAATATCTACACCGCAATCTGTATAAATATTGAATTATCTACTCCGCAACCTGTATAAACAGGGAATTATCTACACCGTTAATCTGTATAAACATGGAAATATCTAAACCACGATCTGGATAAACATGGAAATATCTGCACCGCTATCTGTATAAACATGGAAATATCTACAGCGCCATCTGTATAAACATGGAAAAATATACACAGCCATCTGTATAAAGATGGACATATCTACACCGCCGTCTGTATAAACATGGAAATATCTACCCTGCCATCTGTATAAAGATGGAAATATCTACATTGCGAGCTGTAAACATGGAAATCTCTGCAACGCAATCTGCATAAACATGGAAATATCTAAACCGTTATCTGTATAAACATGGGAATAACTACAACGCTATCTGTATAAACATGGGAATACCTACACCACTATCTGTATAAACATGGAAATATCTACACCGCTATCTGTATAAACATGGAAATAACTACACCGCTATCTGTATAAATATGGAAATATCTACACGGCTATCTCTATAAACATGGAAATGTCTACACCGCTATCTCTATAAGCATGGAAATATCTACATGGCTAACTGTATAAACATGGAAATATCTACACCACCATCTGTGTAAACTTGGAAATACCTACACAGTCATCGGAATAAACATGGATCTGTCTACACAACCATCTGTATAAACATGGAAATATCTACACTGCCATCTGTATAAACATGGAAATATCTACACAGCCATCTCTATAAACATGGAAATATCTACATCGCTGTCTGTAGAAACATGGAAATAGCCACACCGTGATCTGTATGAACATGGAAATATCTACACCGCCATCTGTAAAAACATGGAAACATCTACACAGTCATCTGTATAAACACGGAAATCACTACACCTCCATCTGTATAAACATGGAAATATCTACACTGCCATGTGTATACACATGGAAATGTCTACAGAGATATCTGTAGAAACATGAAAATACCTTAACCGCTATCTCTACAAACATGGGAATACCTACAACGCGATTTGTATAAACATGGAAATATCTACACCGCTACCTGTATAAAACTGGAAATATCTCAACAGCTATCTCTATAAACACGCAAAAATCTACTCCGACATCTGTAGAAAGATACAAATATCTACACCGTGGTCTGTATAAACATGGAAATATCTCCACCGCCATCTGTATAAATGTGGAAATATCTCCACCGCTATCTGTATAAACATGGAAATATCTCTACAACTATCTATATAAACAAGGAAATAACTTCACCGCTATCTGTATAAACATGGAAATATCTACACCGCTGTCTGTATAAACATGGATATATCTACACTGCTGTCCGTATAAACATGGAAATATCTACATCACCATCTCTATAAACATGGAAATATCTACACCGCTATCTGTATATATATGGAAATATCTACACCACTGTCTCTATAATCATGGAAGTATCTACACCGCTGTCTGCATAAACATGGAAATTACTACACCACGATCACTGTAAACATGGAAATATCTACAACGGAATCCGTTTAAACATGGAAATATCTACACCGCTGTCTCTACAAAAATGGAAATATCTACAAAGCCATCCTTACAAACATGGAAATACCTGCACAGTCATCTGTATAAACATGGAAATGTCTACACCGCCATCTGTATAAACATGGAAATATCTACACAGTCATTTGTAAAAACATGGAAATATCTACACTTCTATCTGTATAAACATGGTAATATCTAAACCGCTATATCTATAAACATGGATATATGTACAACGCTATCTGTATAAACATGGAAATATCTACACCGCTATGACTATAAACATAGAAATACCTACTTTGCCATCTCTATAAAGATGGGAATATCTGCACCGCTATCTCCATAAACATGGAAATATCTTCACCGCCATCTCTGTAAACTTGGAAATATCTACACCACCATCTGTATAAAGATGGAAATATCTACACTGGCATATGTATAAACACGGAAATATCTACACTGCCGTCTGTAGAAAGATGGAAGTATGTACACCGTGGTCTGTACAAACATGGAAATATCTACATAATGATCTGTATAATAAACATGGAAATAACTTCACCGCTATCTGTATAAACATGGACATATCTACACCGCTGTCTGTATAAACATGGACATATCTAAACTGCTATCTTTATAAACATGGAAATATCTACATCGCCACCTGTATAAACATGGAAATATCTCCACCGCTCTATGTATGAACATGGAAATATCTGCACCGGTATCTTTATAAACATAAAAATATCTGCACTGCTATCTGTATAAACATGGAAATATCTAAAAAGCTATCTGTGTAAACATGGAAATATCTACACAGCTATCTGTGTAAACATGGAAATATCTACACCGCAATCTGTGCAAAGATGGAAATGTCTACACTAGTATATATGTAAACGAGGAAATATGTACACTGCAATCTGTATAAATATAGACATATCTGCACCGCTACCAGTATAAACATGGAAATATCTACAACGCTAATCTGTATAAACCTGGAAATATCTACACCACAATCTCTATAAACATGGATATATCTACACCGCTATCTGTATAAACAAGGAAATATCTACAGAGCCATCTGTATAAACATGGAATAATATACACAGCCATCTGTATAAAGATGGACCTATCTACACTGCCATCTGTATAAACATGGAAATGTCTACACTGCCATCTGTATAAAGATGGAAATATCAACACCGCGAGCTGTAAACATTAAAATATCTACACCGCTATCTGTATAAACATGTAAATATCTACACAGCCATCTGTACAAACATGGAAATATCTACAACGCTACCTGTATAAACATGGAAATATCTACACCGTTATCTGTATAAACATGGAAATATCTAGACATCTATCTGTATAAACATGGAAATATCTACACAGCCATCTCTATAAACATGGAAATATCTACATCGCTATCTGTAGAAACATGGAAATAGCCACACCGTGATCTGTATGAACATGGAAATATCTACACCGCCATCTGTAAAAACATGGAAACATCTACACAGTCATCTGTATAAACACGGAAATCACTACACCTCCATCTGTATAAACATGGAAATATCTACACTGCCATGTGTATACACATGGAAATGTCTACAGAGATATCTGTAGAAACATGAAAATACCTTAACCGCTATCTCTACAAACATGGAAATACCTACAACGCGATTTGTATAAACATGGAAATATCTACACCGCTACCTGTATAAAACTGGAAATATCTCAACAGCTATCTCTATAAACACGCAAAAATCTACTCCGACATCTGTAGAAAGATACAAATATCTACACCGTGGTCTGTATAAACATGGAAATATCTCCACCGCCATCTGTATAAATGTGGAAATATCTCCACCGCTATCTGTATAAACATGGAAATATCTCTACAACTATCTATATAAACAAGGAAATAACTTCACCGCTATCTGTATAAACATGGAAATATCTACACCGCTGTCTGTATAAACATGGATATATCTACACTGCTGTCCGTATAAACATGGAAATATCTACATCACCATCTCTATAAACATGGAAATATCTACACCGCTATCTGTATATATATGGAAATATCTACACCACTGTCTCTATAATCATGGAAGTATCTACACCGCTGTCTGCATAAACATGGAAATTACTACACCACGATCACTGTAAACATGGAAATATCTACAACGGAATCCGTTTAAACATGGAAATATCTACACCGCTGTCTCTACAAAAATGGAAATATCTACAAAGCCATCCTTACAAACTTGGAAATACCTGCACAGTCATCTGTATAAACATGGAAATGTCTACACCGCCATCTGTATAAACATGGAAATATCTACACAGTCATTTGTAAAAACATGGAAATATCTACACTTCTATCTGTATAAACATGGTAATATCTAAACCGCTATATCTATAAACATGGATATATGTACAACGCTATCTGTATAAACATGGAAATATCTACACCGCTATGACTATAAACATAGAAATACCTACTTTGCCATCTCTATAAAGATGGGAATATCTACACCGCTATCTCCATAAACATGGAAATATCTTCACCGCCATCTCTGTAAACTTGGAAATATCTACACCGCCATCTGTATAAAGATGGAAATATCTACACCGGCATATGTATAAACACGGAAATATCTAAACTGCCGTCTGTAGAAAGATGGAAGTATGTACACCGTGGTCTGTACAAACATGGAAATATCTTCACAATGATCTGTATAATAAACATGGAAATAACTTCACCGCTATCTGTATAAACATGGACATATCTACACCACTGTCTGTATAAACATGGACATATCTAAACTGCTCTCTTTATAAACATGGAAATATCTACATCGCCACCTGTATAAACATGGAAATATCTCCACTGCTCTCTGTATAAACATAGAAATATCTGCACCGGTATCTTTATAAACATGAAAATATCTGCACTGCTATCTGTATAAACATGGAAATATCTAAAAAGCTATCTGTGTAAACATGGAAATATCTACACAGCTATCTGTGTAAACATGGAAATATCTACACCGCAATCTGTGCAAAGATGGAAATGTCTACACTGGTATATCTGTAAACGAGGAAATATGTACACTGCAATCTGTATAAATATGGACATATCTGCACCGCTACCAGTATAAACATGGAAATATCTACAACGCTAGTCTGTATAAACCTGGAAATATCTACACCACGATCTCTATAAACATGGATATATCTACACCGCTATCTGTATAAACAAGGAAATATCTACAGAGCCATCTGTATAAACATGGAATAATATACACAGCCATCTGTATAAAGATGGACCTATCTACAATGCCATCTGTATAAACATGGAAATGTCTACACTGCCATCTGTATAAAGATGGAAATATCAACACCGCGAGCTGTAAACATGAAAATATCTACACCGCTATCTGTATAAACATGTAAATATCTACACAGCCATCTGTACAAACATTGAAATATCTACAACGCTACCTGTATAAACATGGAAATATCTACACCGTTATCTGTATAAACATGGAAATATCTAGACATCTATCTGTATAAACATGGAAATATCTACACCGCAATCTGTATAAACATGGAAATATCTACACCGCTACCTGTATAAACATGGAAATATCTACACCGCTGTCTGTATAAACATGGAAATATCTACACCGCTATATGTATAAATATGGAAATATCTACACGGCTATCTCTATAAACATGGAAATGTCTACACTGCTATCTCTATAAACATGGAAATATCTACATCGCTATCTCTATAAACATGGAAATATCTACACCGCCATCTGTATAAACTTGGAAATACCTACACAGTCACCTGAATTAACATGGATATATCTACACAACCATCTGTATAAACATGGAAATATCTACACTGCCATCTGTATAAACATGGAAATATCTACACAGCCATCACTATAAACATGGAAATATCTACATCGCTATCTGTATAAACATGGAAATAGCCACACCGTGATCTGTATGAACATGGAAATATCTACACCGCCATCTGTAAAAACATGGAGACATCTACAAAGTCATGTGTATAAACATGGAAATATCTACACCTCCATCTGTATAAACATGGAAATATCTACACTGCCATTTGTATACACATGGAAATATCTACACAGACATCTGTAGAAACCTGAAAATATCTACACCGATATCTCTACAAACATGGAAATTCCTATACCGCGATCTGTATAAACATGGAAATATCTACACCTCTACCTGTATAAACATGGAAATATCTACACCGCTATTTTTATAAACATGGAAATATCTACACCGTAATCTGTATAAACATGGAAATATCTACACAGCTATCTGTATAAAAATGGACATATCTCAACCGCTATCTCTACAAATATGGAAAAATCTACACCGCCATCTGTAAAAAGATTGAAATATCTACACCGCGATCTGTATAAATATGGAAATATCTCCACCGCCATCTGTATAAACATGGAAATATTTCCACCGCTATCTGTATAAACATGGAAATATCTGCACCGGTATCTTTATAAACAGGGAAATATCTGCACTGCTGTCTGTATAAACATGGAAATATCTACAACGCTATCTGTGTAAACATGGAAATAACTACAAAGCTATCTGTGTAAACATGGAAATATCTACACCGCAATCTGTGCAAAGATGTAAATATCT
Organism: Pan paniscus; assembly: GCF_029289425.2. NCBI lineage: Eukaryota > Metazoa > Chordata > Mammalia > Primates > Hominidae > Pan > Pan paniscus. The sequence continues at coordinate 10,615,136 of NC_073261.2, forward strand.
ACACTGCTATCTCTGTAAACAAGGAAATATGTACACCGATAATTGTAGAAATATGGAAATATCTACATCGCTATGTGTATAAACATTGAAATATCTACACCGCCATCTGTATAAACTTGGAAATATCTACATCACCATCTGTATAAACATGGAAATATCTACACCGCTATCAGTATAAATATGGAAATATCTACACTGCTGTCTCTATAATCATGGAAATATGTACACCGGTATCTGTAAACACATTGAAGTTTCCATACCGCGATCTCTGTAAACTTGGAAAATATCTACACCGCAATCCGTTTAAACATGGAAATATCTACACCGCTATCTCTACAAAAATGGAAATATCTACAAAGCCATCCATATGAACACGGAAATACCTACACAGTCATCTGTATAAACATGGAAATATCTACACCGCCATTTTTATAAACATGGAAATTTCTACACAGTCATCTGTATAAACATGGAAATATCTACACTTCTATCTGTAGACACATGGAAATATCTAAACCGCTTTATCTATAAACATGGAAATATCTACTACGCTATCTCTATACACATGGAAATAACTACACCGCTATCTCTATAAACACGGAAATATCTGCACCGCTATCTGCATAAACATGGAAATATCTACACCGCTATCTGTTTAAACAGGGTAATATCTACACCGCCATCTTTATACTCATGGAAATATCTACACCACCATCTCAATAAACATGGAAATATCTACACTGCCATCTGTATACACATGGAAATACCTACACAGCCATCAGTATAAACATGGAAATATCTGCACCGCTATCTCTGTACACATGGAAAAATCTACACTGCAATCTGTATAAACATGGAAATATCTACACTGCAATCTCTATAAACATGGAAGTATCTACAGCGACATCTCTATAAACATGAAAATATCTACACCGCCATCTCCATAAACATGGAAATATCTACACCGCCATCTGTGTAAACATGGAAATATCTACACCACTATCTGTATAAACATGGAAATATCTCCACTGCTATCTGTATAAACATGGAAAAATCTACTCCGCTATTTGTATAAACATGGAAATATCTACAACACTATCTGTGTAAACATTGAAATACCTACACAGGAATCTGTGTAAGCATGGAAATATGTTCACTGCTATCCGTGTGAAGATGGAAATATCTACACCACAATCTGTGCAATTATGGAAATATCTGCACTGCTATCTCTGTGAACATGTAAATATCTACGCCGCCATCTATATAAACATGGAAATATCTGCACCGTTGTCTCTATACACATCGAAATACCTACACCACAATCTCTATAAACATGGAAATATCTACACCGCAATCTCTATAAACATGGAAATATCCACAGCACCATCTCTGTAAACATGAAAATATCTACACCGCCTTCTCCCTAAACATGTAATTATTTACAAGGACATCTGTGTAAACATGGAAATATCTTGACCTCTATCTGTAGAAACGTGGAAATATCTACACTGCCATCTGTATAAAGATGGAAATATCTACACTGTGATCTTTATATACATGGAAATATCACCACGGCTATCTGTATAAACATGGAAATACCAACAACGCTATCTGTATAAACATGGAAAAACTACACCGCTATCTGTATAAACATGGAAATATCTACAGAACTATCTGTATAAACATGGAAATAGCAACACTGCCATCTGTATAAACATAGAAATATCTACACTGCCATCTCTATAACCCTGGAAATATTTACACAGCCATCTCTATAAACATGGAAATATCTACACCGCTATCTGTATAAACATGGAAATATCTACACCGCCATCTGTAAAAACTTGGAAATATCTACACAGTCATCTCTATAAACATGGAAATACCTACACGTCCATCTGTATAAACATGGAAATATCTACACTGCCCTCTGTATACCCATGGAAAAACCTACACAGCCATCTGTATAAACTTGGAGAGATCTACATGGCTATCTCTGTAAACATGCATATATTTACACCGCTATCTCTATAAACATGGAAATATCTACACCACGATCTGTATAAACATGGAAATATCTACACAGCTATCTGTATAAATATGCAAATATCTACACCGCTATCTCTATAAACATGGAAATGTCTAAACAGCTATCTGGATAAACATGTAAATATCTACACTGCCATCTATATAAGCATGGAAATACCTACAGAGTCATCTGTATAAACATGGAAATATCTACACCACTATCTGCATAAACTCGGAAATATCTACACTGCCATCTGTATAAACATGGATATATCAACACAGACATCTCTATAAAAAGATAAATATCTACACTGCTATCTGTTTAAGCATGGAAATGTCCACACAGCTATCGGTATAAACAAGGAAATATCTACACCGCCATCTTTAAAAACATGAAAATATCTACAGTGTCATCTGTATAAACATGGAAATATCTACATCTCCATCTGTATAAACATGTTAATATTTACACTGCCATCTCTATACACATGGAAATATCTGCACAGCCATCCATATAAACTTGGAAATATCTACACCGCTGTCTTTATAAACATGGAAATACCTACATCAGAATCTGTATAAACATGGAAATATCTACACCTCTATCTGTATAAACATGGAAATATCTACACCGCTATCTGTATAAACATGGAAATATCAACACCACTATCTCTGTAAACATGGAAAAACCCACACCGCCATGTCTATAAACATGGAATTATCTACACTGCGATCTGTATAAAGATGGAAATATCTACAAGGAGAGCTGAATAAACATGGAAATAACTACAACACTATCTGTATAAACATGGAAATAACAGCAATATCTGTATAAACATGGAAATATCTACACAGCTATCTGTATAAACATGAAAATATCTACACCTCTATCTCTATAATCATGGAAAGAACTACATCGACATATCTATAAACATGGAATTATCTACACGGATGTCTCCGTAAACATAGAAATATCTGCACCGCCGTCTGTATAAACATGGAAATACCTAAACCGCAATCTGTATAAACATGGAAATATCTACACCGCTATCTGTATAAACTTGAATATAGCTACACCGCTATCAGTATAAACTTGGAAATATCTACACCCCTTTTGGTATAAACATGGGAAAATCTCCACTGCCATCTGTATAAAGATGGTAATATCTACACCGTGAGCTGTATAAAAATCGAAATATATACACCGCTATCTGTATAAACATGGAAATAACAACACCACTATCTGTATAAACATGGAAATATCTACACCGCTATCTGTATAAACATGGAAATATGTACACCACAATCTCTATAAACATGGAAACACCTACACCGCCATCTCTAAAAACATGGAACTATCTACACCGCTATCTCTATAAACATAGAAATATCTACACCGCCATCACTATAAACATGGAAATATCTACACCGACATCTGCATAAATATGGTAATATCTACACCGACATCTCTATAAACATGGAAATATCTGCACCGCCATCTGTATAAACATGGAAATACCTAAACCGCAATCTGTATAAACATGGAAATATCTACACCGCTATCTGTATAAACTTGAATATAGCTACACCGCTATCAGTATAAACTTGGAAATATCTACACCCCTTTTGGTATAAACATGGAAAAATCTCCACTGCCATCTGTATAAAGATGGTAATATCTACACCGTGAGCTGTATAAAAATCGAAATATATACACCGCTCTCTGTATAAACATGGAAATAACAACACCACTATCTGTATAAACATGGAAATATCTACACCGCTATCTGTATAAACATGGAAATATGTACACCACAATCTCTATAAACATGGAAACACCTACACCGCCGTCTCTAAAAACATGGAATTATCTACACCGCTATCTCTATAAACATAGAAATATCTACACCGCCATCACTATAAACATGGAAATATCTACACCGACATCTGCATAAATATGGTAATATCTACACCGACATCTCTATAAACATGGAAATATCTACACCGCCATCTGTATAAACATAGAAATATCTACACCACCATCTGTAGAAAAATGGAAATATCTACACCGCGATCTGTATAAACATGGAAATACATACACCTCTACCTGTATAAACCTGGAATTATCCACACCGCTATCTGTATAAATATGGAAGCATCAACACAGATATCTCTATAAACATGGAAATGTCTACACCGCTAACTGTAGAAACATGGAAATATCTACATGGCTATCTCTGTAAACATGGAAATATCTACACCGTCATCTGCATAAACATGGAAATACCTACACAGTCATCTGTATAAACATGGAAATCTCTGCACCACTATCTGTAAAAACTTTGAAATATCTACACCTCCATCTGCATAAACAAGGAAATATCTACACTGCCATCTGTATACACATGGGAATATCTACAGAGCCATCTGTATAAACTTGGAAATATCTACAGCAGTATCTCTATAAACATGGTAAGAACTACACCGCCATCTCTATAATCATCGAAGTATCTACACTTCTATCTCTATAAACATAGAAATATCTACACCCCCATCTCTATAAACATGGACATATCTACACCGCCATCTGTATAAACATGGAAATACATACAAAGTCATCTCTATAAACATGGAAATATCTACACAGCCATCTGTATAAACATGGAAATATCTACAATGCCATCTGTAGAAAGATGGAAATATCTACACCGCAATCTGTGTAAACATGGAAATATCAACACCGATATGTGTAAAAACATGGAAATATCTACACCGCTATCTGTATAAACATGGAAATATCTACACCGCGATCTGTATAAACATGGAAATAACTACACCGCGATCTGTATAAACATGGAAATATCTACACCGCTATCTGTATAAACATGGAAATATCTACACAGCTATCTCTATAAACATGGAAATATCTACACCGCCATCTGTATAAACATGGAAATACCTACAAAGTCATCTGTAGAAACATGGAAATATCTAAAAATCCATCTGTATGAACATGGAAATATCTACACAGCCATCTGTATATACATGGAAATATCTTCACCGCTGTCTGTATAAACATGGAAATAACTAGACCGCTATTTGTATAAACAAGGAAATATCTACACCGTGATCTGTATAAACATTGAAATATCTACACCGCCATCTCTATAAACATGGAAATATCTACACCCCTATCTGTATTAACATGGAAATATCCACACCGCTATCTCTATAAACATGGAAAAATCAACACCGCTATCTCTATGAACACGGAAATATCTACACCGCCATTTTATAAACATGGAAATATCTAAACCACGATCAGTATAAACATGGAAATATCTACACCGCTATCTGTATAAACATGGAAATATCTACACCGCAATCTGTATAAACATGGAAATATCTACACCGCTATCTGTATAAATATGAAATATCTAAACAGCTATCTCTATAAAAGTGGAAATATCTACACTGCTATCTGTATAAACATGGAAATATCCTCACTGCTATCTCTATGAACATGGATATATCTACACCGCTATCTCTACAAACATGGAAATATCTACACAACCATCTCTATAAACATGGAAATATCTACACCGCCATCTGTATAAACATGGAAATGACTACACCGCTATATGTATAAACATGGAAATATCTACACCGCGATCTGTATAAACATGGAAATATCTACACAGCGATCAGTATAAACATGGAAATATCTAGATCGCTATCTGTATAAACATGGAAATATCTACACAGCTATCTCTATAAACTTGGAAATAACTCCACCGCCATCTGTGTAAACATGGAAATACCTACAAAGTCATCTCTATAAACATGGAAACATCTACACAGCCATCTGTGTGAACATGGAAATATCTACACAGCCATCTGTATACACATCGAAATATCTACACCGCTATCTGTATGAACATGGAAATATCTACACCGCTATTTGTATAAACAAGGAAATAACTACACCGCCATCTGTTTAAACATGGAAATATATACACAGACATCTGTTTATACATGGAAATAACTACACCGCTATCTGTATAAACATGCTAATAACAACAACGATATCTATATAAATTTGGAAATATTTGCACTGCCATCCCTATATACATGGTAATATCAAAACCGCGATCTGTATAAACATGGAAATATCTACACCATGATCTGTATAAACATGGAAATATCTACACCGCGATGTGTATAAACATGGAAATATCTACACCATGATCAGTATAAACATGGAAATATCTACACCGCTATCTCTATAAATATGGAAATATCTACACCGCTATCTGTACAAACATGGAAATATCTACACTGCTATCTCTATAAACATGGAATTATCTACACTGCGGTCTGTATAAACATGGAAATATCTACACCGGTATCTGTATAAACATGGAAATATCTACACCACGATCTGTATAAACATGGAAATATATACAGCGCTATATGTATATACATGGAAATATCTGCACCGCTATCTCTATAAACATGGAAATATCTACAAAGCCATCAGTATAAACATGGAAATACCTACAAAGTCATGTGTAGGAACATGGAAATATCTACACTGCCATCTGTATAAACATAGAAATATCTACACAGCCCTCTGTATAAATATGGAAATATCTGCATAGGCATCTGTATAAACATGGAAATATCTGCACCGCTATCTGTACAAACATGGAAATACCTACACCGCTGTCTCTATAAACATGGAAATATGTACACCGCTATGTGTATAAACATGGAAATATCTCCACTGCTGTCTGTATAAACATGGAAATATCTCCACCGTTATCTGTATAAACATGGAAATATCTACAGCGCAATCTCTATAAACATTGAAATATCTACACTGCCATCTGTAAAAACATGGAAATATCTACACAGACATTTGAATAAACATTGAAATATCTACACCACCATCTCTATAAACATGGAAATACCTACAATAGCATCTTTATATACATGGAAATATCTACACAGATATCTGTATAAATATGGAAATATCTACTCCGCCATCTGTATAAACATGGAAATATCTACACGGAAAGCTGTATAAACATGGAAATATCTATACCGCTATCTCTATAAATATGAAAATATCTACACTGCCATCTCCATAAAGATGGAAGTATCTACTCCGTCATGTGTATAAACACGGAAATATCTACACCACCATCTGCGTAAACATGGAAATATCTACACCGCTATCTGTATAAACATGGAAATATCTACACAGCGATCAGTATAAACATGGAAATATCTAGATCGCTATCTGTATAAACATGGAAATATCTACAAAGCTATCTCTGTAAACATGGAAATACCTCCACCGCCGTCTGTGTAAACATGGAAATACCTACAAAGTCATCTCTATAAACATGGAAACATCTTCACAGCCATCTGTGTGAACATGGAAATATCTTCACAGCCATCTGTATACACATCGAAATATCTACACCGCTATCTGTATGAACATGGAAATATCTACACCGCTATTTGTATAAACAAGGAAATATCTACACCGCCATCTGTTTAAACATGGAAATATATACACAGACATCTGTTTATACATGGAAATAACTACACCGCTATCTGTATAAACATGCTAATAACAACAACGATATCTGTGTAAATGTGGAAATATTTGCACTGCCATCCCAATAAACATGGTAATATCAACACCGCGATCTGTATAAACATGGAAATATCTACACCATGATCTGTATAAACATGGAAATATCTACACCGCGATGTGTATAAACATGGAAATATCTACACCGTGATCAGTATAAACATGGAAATATCTACACCGCTATCACTATAAACATGGAAATATCTACACCGCTATCTGTACAAACATGGAAATATCTACACTGCTATCTGTATAAACATGGAAATATCTACACCGCTATCTGTATAAACCTGGACAAATCTACACCGCTATCTGTATAAATATGGAAATATCTAAACCACTATCTGTATAAACATGGAAATATCTACAACGCTATCTCTGTAAACATGGAAATAGCTACACATCTATCTGTGTAAACTTGGAAATAACTACACAGCTATCTGTGTAAAAGTGGAAATATCTACAAAGCAATCTGTGCAAAGATGGAAATATCTACACCTCTATCTCTGTAAACATGGAAATAACTACACAGCTATCTGTATAAACATGGAAATATCTATACTGCAGTCTCTATAAACATGGAAATATCTCCACCGCTATCTGTATAAACATGAAAATATCTACACCGCTATCTGTATAAACATGGACATATCTACACCGCAATCTTTATAAACTTGGAAATATCTACAACGCTATGTGTGTAAACATGGATATATCTACACAGCCATCTGTATAAACATGGAAATATCTACACAGCCGTCTGTATATACATGGAAATATCTACACCGCTATCTGTATAAACATGGAAATAACTACACCGCTATTTGTATAAACAAGGAAATATCTACATCACCATCTGTTTAAACATGGAAATATCTACACAGACATATGTTTATACATGGAAATATCTACACAGACATCTGTTTATACATGGAAATAACTACACCGCTATCTGTATAAATGTGGAAATATTTGCACCGCTATCCCTATAAACATGGAAATGTCAACACCGCGATCTGTATAAACATGGAAACATCTACACCATGGTCTGTATAAACATGGAAATATCTACACCGTGATCTGTATAAACATGGAAATATCTACACCGTGATCTGGATAAACATGGAAATATCTACACCGCCATCTCTATAAACATGGAAATATCAACACCCCTATCTGTATAAACATGGAAATATCCACACCGCTATCTCTTTAAACATGGAAAAATCAACACCGCTATCTCTATGAACATGGAAATATCTACACCGCCATCTCTATAAACATGGAAATATCTACACCGCTATCTGTATAAACATGGAAATATCTCCACTGCTATCTCTGTAAACATCGAAATATCTACACCGCCATCTGTATAAACATGGAAAAACGTACAAAGTTATCTGTATAAACATGGAAATACCTTCACCGCCATCTGTATAAACATGGAAATATCTTCACAGCCATGTGTATATCCATGGAAATATCTACACCGCTATCTATATAAACATGGAAATAACTACACCGCTATCTGTATAAACATGGAAATATCTACACCGCCATCTACATATCCATGGAAATATCTGCGACGCCATTGGTATAAACCTGGAAATATCTACACGGTCATCTGTGTATTGATGGAAATATGAACACCGCCATCTCTACAAACATGGAAATAACTGCACCGCTATCTGAATAAACATGGAATATCTACACTGCGGTCTGTATAAACATGGAAATATGTAAACCGCTATCTGTATAAACATGGAAATATCTACACCGCTATCTCTATAAACATGGAAATAACTACACCGTGATCTGTATAAACATGGAAATATTTACACCGCTATCTGTATAAACATGGAAATATCTACACGGTTATCTGTATAAATATGGAAATATCTTCACCGCTATCTCTATAAACATGGAAATATCTACAGTGCCATCTGTAGAAACATGGAAATATCTACACTGCTATCTCTATAAACATGGAAATACCTACAATGCCATCTGTAAAAACATGGAAATACCTATACAGTCATCTGTATAAACATGGAAATATCTACACAACCATCTGTATAAACATGGAAATATCTACAATGCCATCTGTATACACATGGAAATACCTACACGGCAATCTGTGTATCGATGGAAACATCAACACCGCCATCTGTACAAACATGGAAATATCTACACCGCTATCTCTATAAACATGAAATTATCTACACTGCGGTCTGTATAAACATGGAAATATCTACACCGGTATCTGTATAAACATGGAAATACCTACACTGCTGTCTCTATAAACATGGAAATATGTACACCGCTATGTGTGTAAACCTGGAAATATCTCCTCTGCTGACTGTATAAACATTGAAATATCTACACCGCTATCTGTATAAACATGGAAATATTTACACAGCTATCTCTATAAACATGGAAATACCTACACCGCCATCTGTATAAACATGGAAATACCTACGAAGTCATCTGTATAAACATGGAAATACCTACAAAGACATCTGTATAAACATGGAAATATCTACACAGACATCTGTATATACATGGAAATATCTACACAGCTATCTGTATAAACATGAAAATAACTACACCGCTATTTGCATAAACAAGGAAATATATACACCGCCATCTGTTTAAACATGGAAATATATACACAGACATCTGTTTATACATGGAAATATCTACACCGCTATCTGTATAAACATGCTAATAGCTACACCGCTATCTGTATAAGTGTGGAAATATTTGCACCGCTATCCCTATAAACATGGAAATGTCAACAACGCGATCTGTATAAACATGGAAATATCTACACCACGATCTGTATAAACATGGAAATATCTACACCGCGATCTGTATAAACATGGAAATATCTACACCGTGATCTGTATAAACATGGAAATATCTACACCGCCATTTGTATAAACATGGAAATATCTTCAAACCCATGTGTACATACATGGAAATATCTACACCGCTATCTATATAAACATGGAAATAAGTACAGCGCTATCTGTATATCCATGGAAATATCTACACCACCATCTAAATATCCATAGAAATATCTTCACCGCCATCTGTATGAACTTGGAAATATCTACAGGGTCATCTGTTTATAGATGGAATTATCAGCACCGCCATCTGTAGAAACATGGAAATATTTGCACCGCTATCCGTATAAACTTGGAAATATCTACACCGTGGTCTGTATAAACATGGAAATATCTACACTGCCATCTGTAGAAAGATGGAAATATCTACACCGCTATCTCTACAAATATGTAAATATCTACACCGCCATCTATATAAACATGAAAATAACTACACTGCCATCTCCATAAATATGGAATTATCTACTCCGCCATGTGTATAAACACGGAAATAACTACACCGCCATCTGTGAAAACATGGAAATATCTACACCGCTATCTGTATACACATGGAAATATCTACACTGCCATCTGCATGTCCATGGAAATATCTACGCCGCCATCTGTATAAACATGGAAATATCTACATGACCATCTGTGTGTAGATGGAAATATCAACACTGCCATCTGTACAAACATGGAAATATCTACACCGCTATCTCTATAAACATGGATATATCTGCACTGCCATCTGTAAAAACATGGAAATACCTATACAGTCATCTGTATAAACATGGAAATATCTACAATGCCATCTGTATACACATGGAAATATCTACACAGCCATCTGTATAAACATGTAAATATTTACGCTGCTATCTCTATAAACATGGAAATATCTTCACCGCCATCTCTATAAACATGAAAATATCTACACTGCCATCTCCATAATTATGGAACTAACTACTCCGCCATCTGTATAAACTTGGAAACATCTACACCGCCATGTGTGTGAACAAGGAAATATCTACAATTCCACCTGTATAAAGATATAAATATCTGCACCGGGATCTGTATAAACATGGAAATATCTACATCGCTATCTGTATAAACGTGGAAATACCAACACCACTATCGGTATAAACATGGAAATATCTACAATGCCATCTATATAAACATGGAAATATCTACAACGCTATGTCTATAAACATGGAAATACCTACACCGCTATCTCTATTAACATGGAAATATCTACACCGCTATCTGTATAAACATGGAAATATCTACACTGCTATCTGTATAAACGTGGAAATATCTACACCGCGATCTGTATAAACATGGAAATATCTACACCGCGATCTGCATAAACATGGAAATATCTTCACCACGATCTGTATATACACGGAAATATCTACACCGCTAACTGTATAAACATGGTAATATCTACAATGCCATCTGTAGAAGATGGAAATATCTACCCCGCAATCTGTGTAAACATGGAAATATCTTCACCGATATCTGTAAAAACATGGAAATATCTACACCGCTATCTGTATAAACATGGAAATATCTACACCGCGATCTGTATAAACATGGAAATATCTACACCGCGATCTGTATAAACATGGAAATATCTACACCGCTGTCTGTATAAACATGGAAATATCTACACAGATATCTCTATAAACATGGAAATATCTACACCGCCATCTGTATAACCTTGGAAATACCTACAAAGTCATCTGTATAAACATGGAAATATCTACACAGCCATCGTTATAAACATGGAAATATCTACACAGCCATCTGTATATACATGGAAATATATACACCGCTATCTGTATAAACATCGAAATAACAGCACCGCTATTTGTATAAACAAGCAAATATCTACACCGTGATCTGTATAAACATGGAAATATCCACACCGCCATCTCTATAAACATGGAAATATCGACACCCCTATCTGTATAAACATGGAAATATCCACACCGCTATCACTATAAACATGGAAAAATCATCACCGCTATCTCTATGAACATGCAAATATCTACACCGCCATCTCTATAAACATGGAAATATCTACACCACGATCAGTATAAACATGGAAATATGTACACCGCTATCTGTATAAACATGGAAATATCTACACAGCTATCTCTATAAACATGGAAATATCTACACCGCCATCTGTATAACCTTGGAAATACCTACAAAGTCATCTGTATAAACATGGAAATATCTACACAGCCATCGGTATAAACATGGAATTATCTACACAGCCATCTGTATATACATGGAAATATCTACACCGCTATCTGTAAAAACATGGAAATAACTTCACCGCTATTTGTATAAACAAGCAAATATCTACACCGTGATCTGTATAAACATGGAAATATCTACACCGCCATCTCTATAAACATGGAAATATCTACAATCCTATCTGTATAAACATGGAAATATCCACACCGCTATCTCTATAAACATGGAAAAATCAACACCGCTATCTCTATGAACATGGAAATATCTACACCACCATCTCTATAAACATGGAAATATCTACACCACGATCAGTATAAACATGGAAACATCTGCACCGCTATCTGTAAACATGGAAATATCTCCACTGCTATCTCTATAAACATCGAAATATCTACACCACCATTTGTATAAACATGGAAATACTTACAAAGTTATCGGTATAAACATGGAAATATCTACACCGCCATCTGTATAAACATGGAAATATCTACACAGCCATGTGTATATACATGGAAATATCTACACCGTTATCTTTATAAACATGGAAATAACTACACCGCTATCTGTATAAACATGGAAATATCTACACCACCAGCTACATATCCTTGGAAATATCTGCGCGGCCATCTGTATAAACATGGAAATATCTACATGGTCATCTGTGTATAGATGTAAATATCAACACCGACATCTGTACAAACATGGAATTATCTGCACCGCTATCTGTATAACCATGGAAATATCTACATCCCTATCTGTATAAACATGGAAATATCCACACAGCTATCTCTATAAACATGGAAAAATCATCACCGCTATCTCTGTGAACATGGAAATATCTACACCGCTATCTCTATAAACATGGAAATATCTACACCACGATCAGTATTAACATGGAAATATCTACACTGCTATCTGTATAAACATGGAAATATCTCCACTGCTATCTCTATAAACATGGAAATATCTACACCGCCATCTGTATAAACATGGAAATACTTACAAAGTTATCTGTATAAACATGGAAATATCTACAAAGACATCTGTATAAACATGGAAATACCTACACAGTCATGTGTAGGAATATTTAAATATCTAAACTGCCATTTGTATAAACATAGAAATATCTACAAATCCCTCTGTATAAATATGGAAATATCTGCATAGGCATCTGTGTAAACATGGAAATATCTGCACCACTATCTGTATAAACATGGAAATACCTAAACCGCTGTCTCTATAAACATGGAAATATGTACACCGCTATGTGTATAAACATGGAAATATCTCCACTGCTCTCTGTATAAACATGGAAATATCTCCACCGTTATCTATATAAACATGGAAATATCTACAGCGCCATGTCTATAAACATTGAAATATCTACACTGCCATCTGTAAAAACATGGAAATATCTACACCGCCAACTGTATAAGCATGGAAATATCTACACCACCATCTGTATAAACATGGAAATACCTACAATACCATCTGTATACACATGGAAATATCTACACACACATCTGTATAAATATGGAAATAACTACACGGCCATCTGTATAAACATGGACATATCTACACTGCCATCTGTAGAAAGATGGAAATATCTACACCGCTATATCTATAAATATGGAAATATCTACACCGCCATCTCTATAAACATGAAAATATCTACACTGCCATCTACATAAAGATGGAAGTATCTACTCCGCCATGTGTATAAACACGGAAATATCTACACCACCATCTGTGTAAACATGGAAATATCTACACCGCTATCTGTATAAACATGGAAATATCTACACCGCCATCTGCATGTCCATGGAAATATCTACGCCGCCTTCTGTATAAACATGGAAATATCTACACCGCCATCTGTATAAACATGGAAATATCTTCACAGCCATGTGTATATACATGGAAATATCTACACAGCTATCTATAAAAACATGGAAATAACTACACCGCTATCTGTATAAACATGGAAATATCTACACCACCATCTACATATCCATGGAAATATCTGCGCCGCCATCTGTATAAACATGGAAATATCTAACGGTCATCTGTGTATAGATGTAAATATCAACACCGCCATCTGTACAAACATGGAAATATCTGCACCGCTATCTGTATAACCATGGAAATATCTACACACCTATGTGTATAAACATGGAAATATCCACACAGCTATCTCTATAAACATGGAAAAATCAACACCGCTATCTCTGTGAACATGGAAATATCTACACCGCCCTCTCTATAAACATGGAAATATCTACACCACGATCAGTATAAACATGGAAATATCTACACCGCTATCTGTATAAACATGAAAATATCTCCACTGCTATCTCTATAAACATCGAAATATCTACACCGCCATCTGTATAAACATGGAAATACTTACAAAGTTATCTGAATAAACATGGAAATATCTACAAAGACATCTGTATAAACATGGAAATAACTACACAGTCATGTGTAGGAATATTTAAATATCTACACTGCCATTTGTATAAACATAGAAATATCTACAAAGCCCTCTGTATAAATATGGAAATACCTGCATAGGCATCTGTGTAAACATGGAAATATCTTCACCGCTATCTGTATAAACATGGAAATACCTAAACCGCTGTCTGTATAAACATGGAAATATGTACACCGCTATGTGTATAAACATGGAAGTATCTCCACTGCTCTCTGTATAAACATGGAAATATCTCCACCGTTATCTATATAAACATGGAAATATCTACAGCGCCATGTCTATAAACATTGAAATATCTACACTGCCATCTGTAAAAACATGGAAATATCTACACCGCCAACTGTATAAGCATGGAAATATCTACACCACCATCTGTATAAACATGGAAATACCTACAATACCATCTGTATACACATGGAAATATCTACACAGACATCTGTATAAATATGGAAATAACTACACGGCCATCTCTATAAACATGGACATATCTACACTGCCATCTGTAGAAAGATGGAAATATCTACACCGCTATATCTATAAATATGGAAATATCTACACCGCCATCTCTATAAACATGAAAATATCTACACTGCCATCTCCATAAAGATGGAAGTATCTACTCCGCCATGTGTATAAACACGGAAATATCTACACCACCATCTGTGTAAACATGGAAATATCTACACCGCTATCTGTATAAACATGGAAATATCTACACCGCCATCTGCATGTCCATGGAAATATCTACGCCACCATCTGTATAAACATGGAAATATCTACACCGCCATCTGTATAAACATGGAAATATCTACACAGCCATGTGTATATACATGGAAATATCTACACCGTTATCTTTATAAACATGGAAATAACTACACCGCTATCTGTATAAACATGGAAATATCTACACCACCATCTACATATCCATGGAAATATCTGCGCGGCCATCTGTATAAACATGGAAATAACTACACGGTCATCTGTGTATAGATGTAAATATTAACACCGCCATCTGTACAAACATGGAATTATCTGCACCGCTATCTGTATAACCATGGAAATATCTAC
The DNA here is from genome assembly GCF_029289425.2 of Pan paniscus. Taxonomy (NCBI): domain Eukaryota; kingdom Metazoa; phylum Chordata; class Mammalia; order Primates; family Hominidae; genus Pan; species Pan paniscus. The sequence goes on from NC_073261.2 coordinate 10,631,544, forward strand.
ACCCCTATCTGCATAAACATGGAAATATCCACACAGCTATCTCTATAAACACGGAAAAATCAACACCGCTATCTCTGTGAACATGGAAATATCGACACCGCCCTCTCTATAAACATGGAAATATCTACACCACGATCAGTATTAACATGGAAATATCTACACCGCTATCTGTATAAACATGGAAATATCTCCACTGCTCTTTCTATAAACATCGAAATATCTACACCGCCATCTGTATAAACATGGAAATACTTACAAAGTTATCTGTATAAACATGGAAATATCTACAAAGACATCTGTATAAACATGGAAATACCTACACTGTCTTGTGTAGGAATATTTAAATATCTAAACTGCCATTTGTATAAACATAGAAATATCTACAAAGCCCTCTGTATAAATATGGAAATATCTGCATAGGCATCTGTGTAAACATGGAAATATCTGCACCGCTATCTGTATAAACATGGAAATACCTACACCGCTGTCTCTATAAACATGGAAATATGTACACCGCTATGTGTATAAAAATGGAAATATCTCCACTGCTCTCTGTATAAACATGGAAATATCTCCACCGTTATCTATATAAACATGGAAATATCTACAGCGCCATGTCTATAAACATTGAAATATCTACACTGCCATCTGTAAAAACATGGAAATATCTACACCGCCAACTGTATAAGCATGGAAATATCTACACCACCATCTGTATAAACATGGAAATACCTACAAAACCATCTGTATACACATGGAAATATCTACACAGACATCTGTATAAATATGGAAATAACTACACGGCCATCTCTATAAACATGGACATATCTACACTGCCATCTGTAGAAAGATGGAAATATCTACACCACTATATCTATAAATATGGAAATACCTACACCGCCATCTCTATAAACATGAAAATATCTACACTGCCATCTCCATAAAGATGGAAGTATCTACTCCGCCATGTGTATAAACCCGGAAATATCTACACCACCATCTGTGTAAACATGGAAATATCTACACCGCTATCTGTATAAACATGGAAATATCTACACCGTCATCTGCATGTCCATGGAAATATCTACGCTGCCATCTGTATAAACATGGAAATATCTTCACGGCCATCTGTGTATAGATGGAGATACCAAAACCGCCATCTGTACAAACATGGAAATATCTACACCGCTATCTCTATAAACATGGAAATATCTGCACTGCCATCTGTAAAAACATGGAAATACCTATACAGTCATCTGTATAAACATGGAAATATCTACAATGCCATCTGTATACACATGGAAATATCTAAACAGCCATCTGTATAAGCATGTAAATATCTACACTGCTATCTCTATAGACATGGAAATATCTACAAAGCCATCTCTATAAACATGAAAATATCTACACTGCCATCTCCATAAATATGGAACTAACTACTCCGCCATCTGTATAAACATGGAAACATCTACACCGCCATCTGTGTGAACAAGGAAATATCTACAATGCCACCTGTATAAAGATATAAATATCTGCACCGGGATCTGTATAAACATGGAAATATCTACATCGCTATCTGTATAAACATGGAAATACCAACACCACTATCGGTATAAACATGGAAATATCTGCAACGCCATCTATATAAACATGGAAATATCTACACCGCTATGTCTATAAACATGGAAATACCTACACCGCTATCTCTATAAACATGGAAATATCTACACTGCTATCTGTATAAACATGGAAATATCTACACCGTGATCTGTATAAACATGGAAATATCTACACCGCAATCTGTATAAACATGGAAATATCTTCACCACGATCTGTATATACATGGAAATATCTACACCGCTATCTGTATAAACATGGTAATATCTACAATGCCATCTGTAGAAGATGGAAATATCTACCCCGCAATCTGTGTAAACATGGAAATATCTACAACGATATCTGTAAAAACATGGAAATAGCTACTCCGCTATCTGTAAAAACATGGAAATATCTACACCGCGATCTGTATAAACATGGAAATATCTACTCCGCGATCTGTATAAACATGGAAATATCTACACCGCTATCTGAATAAACATGAAATATCTACACAGCTATCTCTATAAACATTGAAATATCTACACCGCAATCTGTATAAACATGGAAATATCTACAAAGCCATCTGTATAAACATGGAAATATCCACACAGCCATCTGTATATACATGGAAATATCTACACCGCTATCTGTATAAACATGGAAATAACTACACCGCTATTTATATAAACAAGGAAATATCTACACCGTGATCTGTATAAACATGGAAATATTTACACCGCTATCTGCATAAACATGGAAATTTCTACACCGTTATCTGTATAAATATGGAAATATCTACACCGCTATCTCTATAAACATGGAAATATCTACACCGCCATCTGTGTAAACATGGAAATACCTATACAGTCATCTGTGTAAACATGGAAATATTTACACCACCATCTGTATGAACATGGAAATACCTGCAAAGTCATCTGTATATACATGGAAATATCTACACAGCCATCTGGATAAACATGGAAATATCTACACAGCCATCTGTATATACATGGAAATATCTACACCGCTATCTGTATAAACATGGAAATAAATACACCGCTATTTGTATAAACAAGGAAATATCTACACCGTGATCTGTATAAACATGGAAATATCTACACCCCCATCTCTATAAACACGGAAATATCTACACCCCTATCTGTATAAACATGGAAATATCCACACCGCTATCTCTATAAACATGGAAAAATCAACACCGCTATCTCTATGACCATGGAAATATCTACACCGCCATCTCTGTAAACATGGAAATACCTCCACCACGATCAGTATAAACTTGGAAATATCTACACCGCTATCTGAATAAACATCGAAATATCTCCACTGCTATCTCTATAAACATCGAAATATCCACACCGCCATCTGTATAAACATGGAAATATCTAAGCAGCCATGTGTATATACATGGAAATATCTACACCGCTATCTATATAAACATGGTAATAACTACACCGCCATCTGTATAAACACGGAAATATATACACCGCCATCTACATATCCATGGAAATATCTGCGCCGCCATCTGTATAAACATGGAAATATCTACACGGTCATCTGTGTATAGATGGAAATATCAACACCGCCATCTGTACAAGCATGGAAATATCTGCACCGCAATCTGTTTAAAGATGGAAATATCTAAACCGCGGTCTGTATAAACATGGAAATATCTAAACCGCTATCTGTATAAACATGGAAATATCTACACCACTGTCTCTATAAACATGGAAATATCTACACCGTGATCTGTATAAACATGGAAATATTTACACCTCTATCTGTATTAACATGGAAATATCTACACCGTTATCTGTATAAACCTTGACATACTTACAACGCCATCTGTAGAAACATGGAAATATCTACACCACCATCTGTATAAACATGGAAATATCTACAATGCCATCTGTATACACATGGAAATAACTACACGGCAATCTGTGTATAGATGGAAACATCAACACCGCCATCTGTAAAAACATGGAAATATCTACACTGCTATCTCTATAAACATGGAAATATCTACACTGCGGTCTGTATAAACATGGAAATATCTACACCGGTATCTGTATATACATGTAAATATCTACCCCACGATCTGTATAAACATGGGAATATATACACCGCTATCTGCATAAACATGGAAATATCTGCACCGCTAATTCTATAAACATGGAAATATCTACAAAGCCATCTGTATAAACATGGAAATACCTACACAGTCATGTGTAGGAACATGGAGATATCTACACTGCCATCTGTATAAACATAGAAATACCTACAAAGCCCGCTGTATAAATATGGAAATATCTGCATAGGCATCTGTATAAACATGTTAATATCTGCACCGCTATCTGTATAAACATGGAAATACCTACACCGCTGTCTCTATAAACATGGAAATATGTACCCCGCTATGTGTATAAACATGGAAATATCTCCACTGCTGTCTGTATAAACATGAAAATATCTCCACCGTTATCTGTATAAACATGGAAATATCTACAGCGCCATCTCTATAAACATTGAAATATCTACACTGCCATCTGTAAAAACATGGAAATATCTACACAGTCATCTGAATAAACATGGAAATATCTACACCACCATCTGTATAAACATGGAATTAGCTACAATACCATCTGTATACACATGGAAACATCTACACAGACATCTGTATATATATGGAAATGTCTACACCGCCATCTGTATAAACATGGAAATATCTAAACTGCCATCTGTAGAAAGATGGAAATACCTACACCGCAATCTCTATAAATACGGAATTATCTACACAGCCATCTCTATAAACATGAAGATATCTACAGTGCCATCTCCATAAAGATGGAAGTATCTTCTCCGCCATGTGTATAAACACGGAAATATATACACCACCATCTGTGTAAACATGGAAATACCTACACCGCTATCTGTATAAACATGGAAATAACTACACCACCATCTGCATGTCCATGGAAATATCTAAGCCGCCATCTGTATAAACATGGAAATATCTACACGGGCATCTGTGTATAGATGGAAATATCAACACCGCCATCTGTACAAACATGGAAATATCTACACCGCTATCTCTATAAACATGGAAATATCTGCACTGCCATCTGTAAAAACATGGAAATACCTGTACAGTCATCTGTGTAAACATGGAAATATCTACAATGCCATCTGTATACAAATGGAAATGTCTACACAGCCATCTGTATAAACATGTAAATATCTACACTGCTATCTCTCTAAACATGGAAATATCTACACCGCCATCTCTATGAACGTGGAAATATCTACACTGCTATCTCCATCAACATGGAAATATATACACTGCCATCTCTTTAAACATGGAGATATCTATAACGCCATCTACATAAACAAGAAAATATCTACATTGCCATCTATATAAACACGGAAATATATACACCGCCATCTGTATAAACATGGAAATATCTACACAGCCATGTGTATATACATGGAAATATCTACACCGCTATCTATATAAACATGGAAATAACTACACCGCTATCTGTATAAACATGGAAATATCTACACCACCATCTACATATCCATGGAAATATCTGCGCCGCCATCTGTATAAACATGGAAATATCTACACGGTCATCTGTGTATAGATGTAAATATCAACACCGCCATCTGTACAAACATGGAAATATCTGCAACGGTATCTGTATAACCATGGAAATATCTACACCCCTATCTGTATGAACATGGAAATATCCACACAGCTATCTCTATAAACATGGAAAAATCAACACCGCCATCTCTGTGAACATGGAAATATCTACACCGCCCTCTCTATAAACATGGAAATATCTACAGCACGATCAGTATAAACATGGAAATATCTACACCGCTATCTGTATAAACATGGTAATATCTACACCACCATCTATATAAACATGGAAATATCTACACCGCCATCTATATAAACATGGAAATATCTACAATGCCATCTGTAGAAGATGGAAATATCTACCCCGCAATCTGTGTAAACATGGAAATATCTACACTGATATCTGTAAAAACATGGAAATATCTACACCGCGATCTGTATAAACATGGAAATATCTACACCGCAATCTGTATAAACATGGAAATATCTACACCGCTATCTGTATAAACATGGAAATATCTACACAGCTATCTCTATAAACATGGAAATATCTACACCGCCATCTGTATAACCTTGGAAATACCTACAAAGTCATCTGTATAAACATGGAAATATCTACACAGCCATCGGTATAAACATGGAAATATCTACACAGCCATCTGTATATACATGGAAATATATACACCGCTATCTGTATAAACATCGAAATAACAGCACCGCTATGTGTATAAACAAGCAAATATCTACACCGTGATCTGTATAAACATGGAAATATCCACACCGCCATCTCTATAAACATGGAAATATCTACACCCCTATCTGTATAAACATGGAAATATCCACACCGCTATCACTATAAACATGGAAAAATCATCACCGCTATCTCTATGAACATGCAAATATCTACACCGCCCTCTCTATAAACATGGAAATATCTACACCACGATCAGTATAAACATGGAAATATCTACACTGCTATCTGTATAAACATGGAAATATCTACACCACCATCTATATAAACATGGAAATATCTACACCGCCATCTATATAAACATGGAAATATCTACAATGGCCTCTGTAGAAAGATGGAAATATCAACCCTGCAATCTGTGTAAACATGGAAATATCTACACCGATATCTCTAAAAACATGGAAATATCTACACCGCTATCTGTATAAACATTGAAATATCTACACCGCGATCTGTATAAACATGGAAATATGTACACCGCGATCTGTATAAACATGGAAATAACTGCACAGCTATCTCTATAAACATGGAAATATCTACACCTCCATCTGTATAACCTTGGAAAAACCTACAAAGTCATCTGTATAAACATGGAAATATCTACACAGCCATCGGTATAAACATGGAAATATCTACACAACCATCTGTATATACATGGAAATATCTACACCGCTATCTGTAAAAACATGGAAATAACTACACCGCTATTTGAATAAACAAGCAAATATCTACACCGTGATCTGTATAAACATGGAAATATCTACACCGCCATCTCTATAAACATGGAAATATCTACAATCCTATCTATATAAACTTGGAAATATCCACACCGCTATCTCTATAAACATGGAAAAATCAACACCGCTATCTCTATGAACATGGAAATATCTACACCACCATCTCTATAAACATGGAAATATCTACACCACGATGAGTATAAACATGGAAACATCTACACCGCTATCTGTATAAACATGGAAATATCTCCACTGCTGTCTCTATAAACATCGAAATATCTACACCGCCATCTCTATAAACATGGAAATTCTTACAAAATTATCTGTATGAACATGGAAATATCTACACCGCCATCTGTATAAACATGGAAATATCTACACAGCCATGTGTATATACATGGAAATATCTACACCGCTATCTATATAAACATGGAAATAACTACACCGCTATCTGTATAAACATGGAAATATCTACACCACCATCTACATATCCATGGAAATATCTGCGCCACCATCTGTATAAACATGGAAATATCTACACGGTCATCTGTGTATAGATGTAAATATCAACACCGCCATCTGTACAAACATGGAAATATCTGCAACGGTATCTGTATAACCATGGAAATATCTACACCCCTATCTGTATAAACATGGAAATATCCACACAGCTATCTCTATAAACCTGGAAAAATCAACACCGCTATCTCTGTGAACATGGAAACATCTACACCGCCCTCTCTATAAACATGGAAATATCTACAGCACGATCAGTATAAACATGGAAATATCTACACCGCTATCTGTATAAACATGGAAATATCTCCACTGCTATCTCTATAAACATCGAAATATCTACACCACCTTCTGTATAAACATGGAAATACTTACAAAGTTATCTGTATAAACATGGAAATATCTACAAAGACATCTGTATAAACATGGAAATACCTACACAGTCATGTGTAGGAATATTTAAATATCTACACTGCCATTTGTATAAACATAGAAATATCTACAAAGCCCTATGTATAAATATGGAAATATCTGCATAGGCATCTGTGTAAACATGGAAATATCTGCACCGCTATCTGTATAAACGTGGAAATACCTACACCGCTGTCTCTATAAACATGGAAATATGTACACCAACATCTGTATAAACATGGAAATACCTACAATACTTCTGTATACACATGGAAATATCTACACAGACATCTGTATAAATATGGAAATAACTACACAGCCATCTGTATAAACATGGGAATATCTACACTGCCATCTGTAGAAAGATGGAAATATCTACACAGCTATATCTATAAATATGGAAATATCTACACCGCCATCTCTATAAACATGAAAATATCTACACTGCCATCTCCATAAAGATGGAAATATCTACTCCGCCATGTGTATTAGCACCGAAATATCTACACCACCATCTCTGTAAACATGGAAATATCTACACTGCTATCTGTATAAACATGGAAATATCTACACCGCCATCTGCATGTCCATGGAAATATCTACGCCGCCATCTGTATAAACATGGAAATATCTTCATGGCCATCTGTGTATAGATGGAAATATCAACACCGCCATCTGTACAAACATGGAAATATCTACACCGCTATCTCTATAAACATGGAAATATCTGCAGTGCCATCTGTAAAAACATGGAAATACCTATACAGTCATCTGTATAAACATGGAAATATCTACAATGCCATCTGTATACACATGGAAATATCTAAACAGCCAACTGTATAAGCATGTAAATATCCTCACTGCTATCTCTATAAACATGGAAATATCTACAAAGCCATCTCTATAAACATGAAAATATCTACACTGCCATCTCCATAAATATGGAACTAACTACTCCGCCATCTGTATAAACATGGAAACATCTACACCGCCATCTGTGTGAACAAGGAAATATCTACAATGCCACCTGTATAAAGATATAAATATCTGCACCGAGATCTGTATAAACATGGAAATATCTACATCGCTATCTGTATAAACGTGGAAATACCAACTCCGCTATCGGTATAAACATGGAAATATCTACAACGCCATCTATATAAACATGGAAATATCTACACCGCGATCTGTATAAACATGGAAATATCTACACCGCTATCAGTATAAACATGGAAATATCTACACCGCGATCTGTATAAACATGGAAATATCTACACCGCGATCTGTATAAACATGGAAATATCTTCACCACGATCTGTATATACATGGAAATATCTACACCGCTATCTGTATAAACATGGTAATATCTACACCACCATCTATATAAACATGGAAATATCTACACCACCATCTATATAAACATGGAAATACCTACAGTGCCATCTGTAGAAGATGGAAATATCTACCCCGCAATCTGTGTGAACATGGAAATATCTACACCGATATCTATAAAAACATGGAAATATCTACACCGCCATCTCTATAAACATGGAAATATCTACACCCCTATCTGTATAAACATGGAAATATCCACACTGCTATCACTATAAACATGGAAAAATCATCAGCGCTATCTCTATGAACATGCAAATATCCACACCGCCATCTCTATAAACATGGAAATATCTACACCACGATCAGTATAAACATGGAAATATCTACACCGCTATCTATATAAACATGGAAATATCTCCACTGCTATCTCTACAAACATCGAAATATTTACACCGCCAACTGTATAAACATGGAAATACTTACAAAGTTATCAGTATAAACATGGAAATATCTACACCGCCATCTGTATAAACATGGAAGTAACTACACAGCCATGTGTATATACATGGAAATATCTACACCGCTATCTATAAAAACATGGAAATAACTCCACCGCTAACTGTATAAACATGGAAATATCTACACCGCCATCTACATATCCATGGAAATATCTGTGCCGCCATCTGTATAAACATGGAAATATCTAAACGGTCATCTGTGTATAGATGGAAACATCAACACCGCCATCTGTACAAACATGGAAATATCTGCACCGCTATCTGTATAAACATGGAAATATCTACACCGCGGTCTGTATAAACATAGAAATATCTACACCGCTATCTGTATAAACATGGAAATATCTACACCGCTATCTCTATAAACATGGAAATATCTACACCGCCATCTGTATAAACATGGAAATACCTACAGTCATCTGTGTAAACATGGAAATATCTACACCACCATCTGTATAAACATGGAAATATCTTCAATGCCATCTGTATACACATGGAAATACCTACACGGCAATCTGTGTATAGATGGAAACATCAACACCGCCATCTGTACAAACATGGAAATATCTACACTGCTATCTCTATAAAAATGGAAATATCTACACTGCGGTCTGTATAAACATGGAAATATCTACACCGGTATCTGTATAAACATGGAAATATTTACACCATGATCTGTATAAACATGGAAATATATACACCGCTATCTGTATAAACATGGAAATATCTGCACCGCTATCTCTATAAACATGGAAATATCAACAAAGACATCTGTATAAACATGGAAATACCTACACAGTCATGTGTAGGAACATTTAAATATCTACACTGCCTTCTGTATAAACATAGAAATATCTACACAGCCCTCTGTATAAATATGGAAATATCTGCATAGGCATCTGTGTAAACACGGAAATATCTGCACCGCTATCTGTATAAACATGGAAATACCTACACCGCTGTCTCTATAATCATGGAAATATGTACACCGCTATGTGTATAAACATGGAAATATCTCCACTGCTCTCTGTATAAACATGGAAATATCTCCACCGTTATCTGTATAAACATGGAAATATCTACAGCGCCATCTCTATAAACATTGAAATATCTACACTGCCATCTGTAAAAACATGGAAATATCTACACAGTCATCTGAATAAACATGGAAATATCTTCACGACCATCTGTATAAACACAGAAATACCTACAATACCATCTGTATAAACATGGAAATATCTACACAGACATCTGTATAAATATGGAAATATCAACCCCGCCATCTGTATAAACATGAAAATATCTACACTGCCATCTGTAGAAAGATGGAAATATCTACACCGCTGTCTCTATAAATATGGAAATATCTACACCGCCATCTCTGTAAACATGAATATATCTACACTGCCATATCCATAAAGATGGAAGTATCTACTCTGCAATGTGAATAAACATGCAAATATCTAAACCACTATCTGTGTAAACATGGAAATATCTTCACCTCTATCTGTTTAAACATGGAAATATCTACACCGCCATCTGTATAAACATGGAAATACCTACAATACCATCTGTATGCACATGGAAATATCTACACAGACATCTGTATAAATATGGAAATATCTACACGGCCATCTGTATAAACATGGAAATATCTACACTGCCATCTGTAGAAAGATGGAAATATCTACACCGCTATCTCTATAAATATGGAAATATCTACACCGCCATCTCTATAAACATGGAAATATCTACACCCCTATCTGTATAAACAAGGAAATATCCACACTGCTATCACTATAAACATGGAAAAATCATCAGCGCTATCTCTATGAACATGCAAATATCCACACCGCCATCTCTATAAACATGGAAATATCTACACCACGATCAGTATAAACATGGAAATATCTACACCGCTATCTATATAAACATGGAAATATCTCCACTGCTATCTCTACAAACATCGAAATATTTACACCGCCAACTGTATAAACATGGAAATACTTACAAAGTTATCAGTATAAACATGGAAATATCTACACCGCCATCTGTATAAACATGGAAGTAACTACACAGCCATGTGTATATACATGGAAATATCTACACCGCTATCTATAAAAACATGGAAATAACTCCACCGCTAACTGTATAAACATGGAAATATCTACACCGCCATCTACATATCCATGGAAATATCTGTGCCGCCATCTGTATAAACATGGAAATATCTAAACGGTCATCTGTGTATAGATGGAAACATCAACACCGCCATCTGTACAAACATGGAAATATCTGCACCGCTATCTGTATAAACATGGAAATATCTACACCGCGGTCTGTATAAACATAGAAATATCTACACCGCTATCTGTATAAACATGGAAATATCTACACCGCTATCTCTATAAACATGGAAATATCTACACCGCCATCTGTATAAACATGGAAATACCTACAGTCATCTGTGTAAACATGGAAATATCTACACCACCATCTGTATAAACATGGAAATATCTTCAATGCCATCTGTATACACATGGAAATACCTGCACGGCAATCTGTGTATAGATGGAAACATCAACACCGCCATCTGTACAAACATGGAAATATCTACACTGCTATCTCTATAAAAATGGAAATATCTACACTGCGGTCTGTATAAACATGGAAATATCTACACCGGTATCTGTATAAACATGGAAATATTTACACCATGATCTGTATAAACATGGAAATATATACACCGCTATCTGTATAAACATGGAAATATCTGCACCGCTATCTCTATAAACATGGAAATATCAACAAAGACATCTGTATAAACATGGAAATACCTACACAGTCATGTGTAGGAACATTTAAATATCTACACTGCCTTCTGTATAAACATAGAAATATCTACACAGCCCTCTGTATAAATATGGAAATATCTGCATAGGCATCTGTGTAAACACGGAAATATCTGCACCGCTATCTGTATAAACATGGAAATACCTACACCGCTGTCTCTATAATCATGGAAATATGTACACCGCTATGTGTATAAACATGGAAATATCTCCACTGCTCTCTGTATAAACATGGAAATATCTCCACCGTTATCTGTATAAACATGGAAATATCTACAGCGCCATCTCTATAAACATTGAAATATCTACACTGCCATCTGTAAAAACATGGAAATATCTACACAGTCATCTGAATAAACATGGAAATATCTTCACGACCATCTGTATAAACACAGAAATACCTACAATACCATCTGTATAAACATGGAAATATCTACACAGACATCTGTATAAATATGGAAATATCAACCCCGCCATCTGTATAAACATGAAAATATCTACACTGCCATCTGTAGAAAGATGGAAATATCTACACCGCTGTCTCTATAAATATGGAAATATCTACACCGCCATCTCTGTAAACATGAATATATCTACACTGCCATCTCCATAAAGATGGAAGTATCTACTCTGCAATGTGAATAAACATGCAAATATCTAAACCACTATCTGTGTAAACATGGAAATATCTTCACCTCTATCTGTTTAAACATGGAAATATCTACACCGCCATCTGTATAAACATGGAAATACCTACAATACCATCTGTATACACATGGAAATATCTACACAGACATCTGTATAAATATGGAAATATCTACACGGCCATCTGTATAAACATGGAAATATCTACACTGCCATCTGTAGAAAGATGGAAATATCTACACCGCTATCTCTATAAATATGGAAATATCTACACCGCCATCTCTATAAACATGAAAATATCTACACTGCCATCTCCATAAAGATGGAAGTAACTACTCCGCCATGTGTATAAACACGGAAATATCTGCACCACCATCTGTGTAAACATGGAAATACCTTCACCGCTATCTGTACAAACATGGAAATATCTACACCGCCATCTGCATGTCCATGGAAATATCTACGCCGCCATCTGTATAAACATGGAAATATCTACACGGCCATCTGTGTATAGATGGAAATAACAACACCGCCATCTGTACAAACATGGAAATATCTACACCACTATCTCTATAAAGATGGAAATATCTGCACTGCCATCTGTAAAAATATGGAAATACCTATACAGTCATCTGTATAAACATGGAAATATCTACAATGCCATCTGTATACACATGGAAATATCTACACAGCCATCTGTATAAACATGTAAATATCTACGCTGTTATCTCTATAAACATGGAAATATCTACACCGCCATCTCTATAAACATGAAAATATCTACACTGCCATCTCCATAAACATGGAACTAACTACTCTGCCATCTGTAAAAACATGGAAACATCTACATCGCCATCTGTGTGAATAAGGAAATATCTACAATGCCATCTGTACAAAAATAGAAATATCTGCACGGCGAGCTGTATAAACATGGAAATATCTACATCACTATCTGTATAAACGTGGAAATACCAACACGGCTGTCGGTATAAACATGGAAATATCTACAACGCCATCTATATAAAGGTGGAAATATCTACACCGCTATGTCTATAAACATGGAAATACCTACACCGCTATCTCTATAAACATGGAAATATTTACACCGCTATCTGTATAAACATGGAAATATCTACACCGCTATCTGTATAAACATGGAAATATCTACACCGTGATCTGTATAAACTTGGAAATATCTACACCACGATCTGTATAAACATGGAAATAACTACACCACCATCTATATAAACATGGAAATATCTACACCACCATCTGTATAAACATGGAAATATCTACACAGCCATCTGTATATACATGGAAATATCTACACCACTATCTGTATAAACATGGAAATATCTACACCGCTATTTGTATAAACAAGCAAATATCTACACCGTGATCTGTATAAATATGGAAATACCTACACCGCCATCTCCATAAACATGGAAATATCTACACCACGATCAGTATAAACATGGAAATATCTACACCGCTATCTGTATAAACATGGAAATATCTCCAATGCTATCTCTATAAACATCGAAATATCTACACCGCCATCTGTATAAACATGGAAATACTTACAAAGTTATCTGTATAAACATGGAAATATCTACAAAGACATCTGTATAAACATGGAAATCCCTACACAGTCATGTGTAGGAATATTTAAATATCTACACTGCCATTTGTATAAATATAGAAATATCTACAAAGCCCTCTGTATAAATATGGAAATATCTGCATAGGCATCTGTGTAAACATGGAAATATCTGCACCGCTATCTGTATAAACGTGGAAATACCTACACCGCTGTCTCTATAAACATGGATATATGTACACCGCTATGTGTATAAACATGGAAATATCTCCACTGCTCTCTGTATAAACATGGAAATATCTCCACCGTTATCTATATAAACATAGAAATATCTACAGCGCCATGTCTATAAACATTGAAATATCTACACTGCCATCTGTAAAAACATGGAAATATCTACACCGCCAACTGTATAAGCATGGAAATATGTACACCACCATCTGTATAAACATGGGAATACCTACAATACCATCTGTATAAACATGGAAATATCTACACAGACATCTGTATAAATATGGAAATAACTACACAGCCATCTGTATAAACATGGGAATATCTACACTGCCATCTCTATAAACATGAAAATATCTACACTGCCATCTCCATAAAGATGGAAATATCTACTCCGCCATGTGTATTAACACCGAAATACCTACACCACCATCTGTGTAAACATGGAAATATCTACACTGCTATCTGTATAAACATGGAAATATCTACACCGCCATCTGCATGTCCATGGAAATATCTACGCCGCCATCTGTATAAACATGGAAATATCTTCATTGCCATCTGTGTATAGATGGAAATATCAACACCGCCATCTGTACAAACATGGAAATATCTACACCGCTATCTCTATAAACATGGAAATATCTGCAGTGCCATCTGTAAAAACATGGAAATACCTATACAGTCATCTGTATAAACATGGAAATATCTACAATGCCATCTGTATACACAAGGAAATATTTAAACAGCCATCTGTATAAGCATGTAAATATCCTCACTGCTATCTCTATAAACATGGAAATATCTACAAAGCCATCTCTATAAACATGAAAATATCTACACTGCCATCTCCATAAATATGGAACTAACTACTCCTCCATCTGTATAAACATGGAAACATCTACACCGCCATCTGTGTGAACAAGGAAATATCTACAATGCCACCTGTATAAAGATATAAATATCTGCACCGAGATCTGTATAAACATGGAAATATCTACATCGCTATCTGTATAAACGTGGAAATACCAACTCCGCTATCGGTATAAACATGGAAATATCTACAACGCCATCTATATAAACATGGAAATATCTACACCGCGATCTGTATAAACATGGAAATATCTACACCGCTATCAGTATAAACATGGAAATATCTACACCGCGATCTGTATAAACATGGAAATATCTACACCGCGATCTGTATAAACATGGAAATATCTTCACCACGATCTGTATATACATGGAAATATCAACACCGCTATCTGTATAAACATGGTAATATCTACACCACCATCTATATAAACATGGAAATATCTACACCGCCATCTATATAAACATGGAAATACCTACAGTGCCATCTGTAGAAGATGGAAATATCTACCCCGCAATCTGTGTGCACATGGAAATATCTACACCGATATCTGTAAAAACATGGAAATATCTACACCGCCATCTCTATAAACATGGAAATATCTACACCCCTATCTGTATAAACATGGAAATATCCACACCGCTATCACTATAAACATGGAAAAATCATCACCGCTATCTCTATGAACATGCAAATATCTACACCGCCATCTCTATAAACATGGAAATATCTACACCACGATCAGTATAAACATGGAAATATCTACACCGCTATCTGTATAAACATGGAAATATCTCCAATGCTATCTCTACAAACATCGAAATATTTACACCGCCAACTGTATAAACATGGAAATACTTACAAAGTTATCAGTATAAACATGGAAATATCTACACCGCCATCTGTATTAACATGGAAATAACTACACAGCCATGTGTATATACATGGAAATATCTACACCGCTATCTATATAAACATGGAAATAACTACACCGCTGTCTGTATAAACATGGAAATATCTACACCGCCATCTACATATCCATGGAAATATCTGTGCCGCCATCTGTATAAACATGGAAATATCTAAACGGTCATCTGTGTATAGATGGAAATATCAACACCGCCATCTGTACAAACATGGAAATATCTGCACCGCTATCTGTATAAACATGGAAATATCTACACCGCGGTCTGTATAAACATAGAAATATCCACACCGCTATCTGTATAAACATGGAAATATCTACACCGCTATCTCTATAAACATGGAAATATCTACACCGCCATCTGTATAAACATGGAAATACCTACAGTCATCTGTGTAAACATGGAAATACCTACACCACCATCTGTATAAACATGGAAATATCTTCAATGCCATCTGTATACACATGGAAATACCTACACGGCAATCTGTGTATAGATGGAAACATCAACACCGCCATCTGTACAAACATGGAAATATCTACACTGCTATCTCTATAAAAATGGAAATATCTACACTGCGGTCTGTATAAACATGGAAATATCTACACCGGTATCTGTATAAACATGGAAATATCTACACCATGATCTGTATAAACATGGAAATATATACACCGCTATCTGTATAAACATGGAAATATCTGCACCGCTATCTCTATAAACATGGAAATATCTACAAAGACATCTGTATAAACATGGAAATACCTACACAGTCATGTGTAGGAACATTTAAATATCTACACTGCCTTCTGTATAAACATAGAAATATCTACACAGCCCTCTGTATAAATATGGAAATATCTGCATAGGCATCTGTGTAAACACGGAAATATCTGCACCACTATCTGTATAAACATGGAAATACCTACACCGCTGTCTCTATAATCATGGAAATATGTACACCGCTATGTGTATAAACATGGAATTATCTCCACTGCTCTCTGTATAAACATGGAAATATCTCCACCGTTATCTGTATAAACATGGAAATATCTACAGCGCCATCTCTATAAACATTGAAATATCTACACTGCCATCTGTAAAAACATGGAAATATCTACACAGTCATCTGAATAAACATGGAAATATCTTCACCACCATCTGTATAAACATAGAAATACCTACAATACCATCTGTATAAACATGGAAATATCTACACAGACATCTGTATAAATATGGAAATATCTACCCCGCCATCTGTATAAACATGGAATTATCTACACTGCCATCTGTAGAAACATGGAAATATCTACACCGCTATCTCTATAAATATGGAAATATCTACACAGCCATCTCTGTAAACATGAATATATCTACACTGCCATCTCCATAAAGATGGAAGTATCTACTCTGCCATGTGAATAAACACGCAAATATCTAAACCACTATCTGTGTAAACATGGAAATATCTTCACCGCTATCTGTTTAAACATGGAAATATCTACACCGCCATCTGTATAAACATGGAAATACCTACAATACCATCTGTATACACATGGAAATATCTACACAGACATCTGTATAAATATGGAAATATCTACACGGCCATCTGTATAAACTTGGAAATATCTACACTGCCATCTGTAGAAAGATGGAAATATCTACACCGCTATCTCTATAAATATGGAAATATCTACACCGCCATCTCTATAAACATGAAAATATCTACACTGCCATCTCCATAAAGATGGAAGTAACTACTCTGCCATGTGTATAAACACGGAAATATCTGCACCACCATCTGTGTAAACATGGAAATAGCTTCACCGCTATCTGTACAAACATGGAAATATCTACACCGCCATCTGCATGTCCATGGAAATACCTACGCTGCCATCTGTATAAACATGGAAATATCTACACGTCCATCTGTGTATAGATGGAAAGAACAACACCGCCATCTGTACAAACATGGAAATATCTACACCACTATCTCTATAAAGATGGAAATATCTGCACTGCCATCTGTAAAAATATGGAAATACCTATACAGTCATCTGTATAAACATGGAAATATCTACAATGCCATCTGTATACACATGGAAATATCTACACAGCCATCTGTATAAACATGTAAATATCTACGCTGTTATCACAATAAACATGGAAATATCTACAAAGCCATCTCTATAAACATGAAAATATCTACACTGCCATCTCCATAAACATGGAACTAACTACTCTGCCATCTGTATAAACATGGAAACATCTACATCGCCATCTGTGTGAATAAGGAAATATCTACAATGCCATCTGTACAAAAATATAAATATCTGCACCGCGAGCTGTATAAACATGGAAATATCTACATCAATATCTGTATAAACGTGGAAATACCAACACGGCTGTCGGTATAAACATGGAAATATCTACAACGCCATCTATATAAAGGTGGAAATATCTACACCGCTATGTCTATAAACATGGAAATACCTACACCGCTATCTCTATAAAGATGGAAATATTTACACCGCTATCTGTATAAACATGGAAATAACTACACCGCGATCTGTATAAACATGGAAATATCTACACCGCGATCTGTATAAACTTGGAAATATCTACACCACGATCTGTATAAACATGGAAATATCTTCAACACGATCTGTATAAACATGGAAATATCTACACTGCTATCTGTATAAACATGGAAATAACTACACCACCATCTATATAAACATGGAAATATCTACACCACCATCTGTATAAACATGGAAATATCTACACAGCCATCTGTATATACATGGAAATATCTACACCAATATCTGTATAAACATGGAATATCTACACCGCTATTTGTATAAACAAGCAAATATCTACACCGTGTTCTGTATAAATATGGAAATACCTACACCGCCATCTCCATAAACATGGAAATATCTACACCACGATCAGTATAAACACGGAAATATCTACACCGCTATCTGTATAAACATGGAAATATCTCCAATGCTATCTCTATAAACATCGAAATATCTACACCGCCATCTGTATAAACATGGAAATACTTACAAAGTTATCTGTATAAACATGGAAATATCTACAAAGACATCTGTATAAACATGGAAATACCTACACAGTCAAGTGTAGGAATATTTAAATATCTACACTGCCATTTGTATAAATATAGAAATATCTACAAAGCCCTCTGTATAAACATGGAAATATCTACACCGCGATCTGTATAAACATGGAAATATCTACAAAGCTATCTCTGTAAACATGGAAATATCTACACCCCCATCTGTATAAACATGGAAATACCTACAATGTCATCTGTATAAACATGGAAATATCTACAAAGCCATCTGTATAAACATGGAAATATCTACACAGCCATCTGTATATACATGGAAATATCTACACCACTCTCTGTATAAACATGGAAATAACTACAACGCTATTTGTATGAACAAGGAAATACCTACACTGTGACTTGTATAAACATGGAAATATTTACACCACTATCTGTATAAACTTGGAAATTTCTACAACGTTATCTGTATAAATATGGAAATATCTACACCGCTATCTCTATCAACATGGAAATATCTACACCGGAATCTGTATAAACATGGAAATACCTATACAGTCATCTGTGTAAACATGGAAATATCTACACCACCATCTGTATAAACATGGAAATACCTACAATACCATCTGTATACACATGGAAATATCGACACAGATATCTGTATAAATACGGAAATATCTACACCGCCATCTGTATAAACATGGAAATATCTACACTGCCATCTGTAGAAAGATGGAAATATCTACACCACTATCTCTATAAATATGGAAATATCTACACCGCCATCTCTATAAACATGAAAATATCTACACTGCCATCTCCATAAAGATGGAAGTATATACTCCGCCATGTGTATAAACACGGAAATATCTACACCACCATCTGTGTAAACATGGAAATATCTACACCGCTATCTGTATAAACATGGAAATATCTACACCGCCATCTGCATATCCATGGATATATCTACGCCACCATCTGTATAAACATGGAAATATCTACACGGCCATCTGTGTATAGATGGAAATATCAACACCGCCATCTGTACAAACATGGAAATATCTATACTGCTATCTCTATAAACATGGAAATATCTGCACTGCCATCTGTAAAAACTTGGAAATACCTATACAGTCATCTGTATAAACATGGAAATATCTACAATGCCATCTGTATACACGTAAATATCTACACAGCCATCTGTATAAACATGTAAATATCTACACTGCTATCTCTATAAACATGGAAATATCTACACCGCCATCTCTATAAACATGAAAATATCTACACTGCCGTCTCCATAAACATGGAACTAACTACTCCGCCATCTGTATAAACATGGAAACATCTACACCGCCATCTGTGTGAATAAGGAAATATCTACCATGTCATCTGTATAAAGATATAAATATCTGCACGGCGAGATGTATAAACATGGAAATATCTACATCGCTATCTGTATAAAAGTGGAAATGCCAACACCGCTATCGGTATAAACATAGAAATATCTACAACGCCATCTATATAAACATGGAAATATCTACACCGCTATGTCTATAAACATGGAAATAACTACACCGCTATCTCTATAAGCATGGAAATATCTACACCGCTATCTGTATAAACATGGAAATATCTACACCGCTATCTGTATAAACATGGAAATATCTACACCGCGATCTGTATAAACATGGAAATATCTACAAAGCTATCTCTGTAAACATGGAAATATCTACACCCCCATCTGTATAAACATGGAAATACCTACAATGTCATCTGTATAAACATGGAAATATCTACAAAGCCATCTGTATAAACATGGAAATATCTACACAGCCATCTGTATATTCATGGAAATATCTACACCGCTATCTGTAAACATGGAAATAACTACACAGCTATTTGTATAAACAAGGAAATATCTACACCGTGATCTGTATAAACAAGAAAATATTTACACCGTTATCTGTATAAACATGGAAATTTCTACACCGTTATCTGTATAAATATGGAAATATATGCACCGCTATCTCTATAAACCTGGAAATATCTACACCGCCATCTGTATAAACATGGAAATACCTATACTGTCATCTGTGTAAACATGGAAATATCTACACCACCCTCTGTATAAACATGGAAATATCTACAATGCCATCTGTATACACATGGAAATACCTACACGGAAATCTGTGTATAGATGGAAACATCAACACCACCATCTGTACAAACTTGGAAATAACTACACTGCTATCTCTAAAAACATGGAAATATCTACACTGCGGTATGTATAAACATGGAAATATCTAAACCGGTATCTGTATAAACATGGAAATATCTACACCACGATCTGTATAAACAAGGAAATATATACACCGCTCTCTGTATAAACATGGAAATATCTGCACCGCTATCACTATAGACATGGAAATATCTAAAAAGCTATCTGTATAAACATGGAAATACCTACACAGACATGTGTAGGAACATGGAAATATCTACACTGCCATCTGTATAAACATAGAAATATCTACACAGCCCACTGTATAAATATGGAGATATCTGCAGAGGCGTCTGTATAAATATGGAAATATCTGCAACACTATCTGTATAAACATGGAAATATCTGCACTGCCATCTGTAAAAACATGGAAATAACTACACAGTCATCTCTATAAACATGGAAATATCTACAATGCCATCTGTATACACATGGAAATATCTACACAGCCATCTGTATAAACATTTAAATATCTACACTGCCATCTGCATGTCCATGGAAATATCTACGCCGCCATCTGTATAAACATGGAAATATCTACACGGCCATCTGTGTATAGATGGAATTATCAACACCGCCATCTGTACAAACATGGAAATATCTACACCGCTATCTTTATAAACATGGAAATATCTGCACCGACATCTGTAAAAACATGGAAATAACTATACAGTCATCTGTATAAACATGGAAATATCTACAATGCCATCTGTATACACATGGAAATATCTACACAGCCATCTTTATAAACATGTAAATATATACACTGCTATCTCTATAAGCATGGAAATATCTACACCGCCATCTCTATAAACATGAAAATATCTACACTGCCATCTCCATAGACATGGAACTAACTAATCCGCCATCTGTATAAACATAGAAACATATGCACCGCCATCTGTGTGAATAAGGAAATATCTACAATGCCATCTGTATAAAGATATAAATATCTGCACCGTGAGCTGTATAAACATGGAAATATCTACATCGCTATCTGTATAAACGTGGAAATACCAACACTGCTATCGGTATGAACATGGAAATATCTACAACGCCATCTATATAAACATGTAAATACCTACACCACTATGTCTATAAACATGGAAATACCTACACCGCTATCTCTAAAAACATGGAAATATCTACACCGCTATCTGTATAAACATGGAAATATCTACACCTCTATCTGTATAAACATGGAAATATCTACACCGCGATCTGTATAAACCTGGAAATATCTACACCGCGATCTGTACAAACATGGAAATATCTTCACCACGATCTGTATAAACATGGAAATATCTACACCGCTATCTGTATAAACATGGTAATATCTACACCACCATCTATATAAACATAGAAATATCTAAACCGCCATCTGTATAAACATGGAAATATCTACAATGCCATCAGTAGAAAGATGGAATTATGTACACCGCAATCTGTGTATACGTGGAAATATCTAAACCGATATCTGTAAATCATGGAAATATCTACACCGCTATCTGTATAAACATGGAAATAGCTACACCGTGATCTGTACAAACATGGAAATATCTACACCGTGATCTGTATAAACATGGAAATGTCTACACCGCCATCTGTATAAACATAGAAATATCTACACAGCCCACTGTATAAATATGGAGATATCTGCATAGGCATCTGTATAAACATGGAAATATCTGCTCTGCTATCTGTATAAACATGGGAATATCTGCACTGCCGTCTGAAAAAACATGGAAATAACTATACAGTCATCTGTATAAACATGGAAATATCTACAATGCCATCTGTATACACATGGAAATATCTACACAGCCATCTGTATAAACATTTAAATATCTACACTGCCATCTGCATGTCCATGGAAATATCTATGCCGCCATCTGTATAAACATGGAAATATCTACACTGCTATCTGTATAAACATGGAAATAACTACACCACCATCTATATAAACATGGAAATATCTACACCACCATCTGTATAAACATGGAAATATCTACACAGCCATCTGTATATACACGGAAATATCTACACCACTATCTGTATAAACATGGAAATATCTACACCGCTATTTGTATAAACAAGCAAATATCTACACCGTGATCTGTATAAATATGGAAATACCTACACTGCCATCTCCATAAACATGGAAATATCTACACCACGATCAGTATAAACATGGAAATATCTACACCGCAATCTGTGTAAACATGGAAATATCTACACCGATATCTGTAAAAACATGGAAATATCTACACCGCTATCTCTATAAACAAGGAAATATCTACAGCGCGATCTGTATAAACATGGAAATATCTACACCGTGATCTGTATAAACATGGAAATATCTACACCGTTATCTGTATAAACATGGAAATATCTACACAGGTATCACTATAAACATGGAAAATCTACACCGCCATCTGTATAAACATGGAAATACCTACAAAGTCATCTGTATAAACATGGAAATATCTACACAGCCATCTGTATAAACATGGAAATATCTACACAGCCATCTGTACATACAAGGAAATATCTTCACCGCTATCTGTATAAACATGGAAATATACACACCGAGATCTCTATAAACATGGAAAAATCAACACCGTTATCTCTATGAACATGGAAATGTCTACACCGCCATCTCTATAAACATGGAAATATCTACACCACGATGAGAATAAACATGTAAATATCTACACCGCTATCTGTATAAACATGGTAATTTCTACATCACCATCTATATAAACATGGAAATATCTACACCGCCATCTGTATAAACATGGAAATATCTATAATGCCATCTGTAGAAAGATGGAAATATCTACAACGCAATCGGTGTAAACATGGAAATATCTACACCGATATCTGTAAAAACATGGAAATATTTACACCGCTATCTGTATAAACATGGAAATATCTACACCGCGATCTGTATAAACATGGAAATATCTACACCGCGATCTGTATAAACATGGAAATATCTCCACTGCTATCTCTATAAACATCGAAATATCTACACTGCGATCTCTATAAACATGGAAATACTTACAAAGTTATCTGTATATACATGGAAATAACAACACCACCATCTGTATAAACATGGAAATATCTACAAAGCCATGTGTATATACATGGGAATAACTACACCGCTATCTATATAAACATGGAAATAACTATACTGCTATCTGTATAAACATGGAAATATCTACACCGCCATCTACATATCCATGGAAATATCTGCGTGGCCATCTGTATAAACATGGAAATATCTACAAGGTCATCTGTGTATAGATGGAAATATAAACACCGCCATCTGTACAAACATGGAAATATCTACAACGCTATCTCTATAAACATGGAAATATCTGCACTGCCATCTGTAAAAACATGGAAATACTTATACAGTCATCTGTATAAACATGGAAATATCTACAATGACATCTGTAAACACGTGGAAATATATACAAAGCCATATGTATAAACATGTAAATTTCTACACTGCTGTCTCCATAAACATGGAAATATCTACACCGCCATCTCTATAAACATGAAAATATCTACACTGCCATCTCCATAAACATGGAACTAACTACTCCGCCATCTGTATCAACATGGAAACATCTACACCACCACCTGTGTGAATAAGGAAACATCTACAATGCCATCTGTATAAAGATATAAATGTCTGCACCGCGATCTGTATAAACATGGAAATATCTAGATCTCTATCTTTATAAACGTGGAAATACCAACACCTCTATCGGTGTAAACATGGAAATATCTACATCGCCATCTATATAAACATGGGAATATCTAAACCGCTATGTCTATAAACATGGAAATACCTACACCGCTATCTCTATAAACATGGAAATATCCACACCGCCATCAGCATATCCACGGAAATATCTACAACGCCATCTGTATAAAGATGGAAATATCTACACGGCAATCTGTGCACAGATGGAAATATCAACACCGCCATCTCTACAAACATGGAAATATCTACACCGCTATCTGTATAAACATAGAAATACCTACACTGCAGTCTGTATAAACATGGAAATATCTACACCGGTATCTGTATATACATGGAAATACCTACACCACGATGTGTATAAACAAGGAAATATTTACACCGCTATCTGTATAAACCTGGAAATATCTACACTGCTATCTCAATAAATATGGAAATATCTACACCACCATCTGTATAAACATGGAAATAACTACACAGACATGTGTAGGAACATGTTAATATCTGCACCACCGTTTGTGTAAAGATGGAAATATCTACAACCTTATCTGTATAAACATGGAAATATCTACACAGTGATCTGTATAAACATGGAAATATGTATAGCACTCTCTGAATAAAGATGGAAATATCTACACCGCTATCTGTAAAAACATGGAAATATCTACACCACTATCTGTATAAATATGGAAATATTTACACCGCTATCTCAATAAACATGAAAATATCTACACCGCTATCTCTATAAAGATGAAAATATCTACACCGCCATCTTCAGAAACATGGATGTATCTACACCGACATCTGTATAAACTTGGATATATCTACACCAGTATCTGTATAAACATGGAAATATCTTCAATTCTATCTGTATAAATATGGAAATATCAACACCGCCATCTGTATAAAAATGGAAGTATCTACACCGCAATCTGTATAAATATGGAAATACCTACACCGCTATCTCTATAGACATGGAAATACCTACACCGCTATCTGTATACACATGGAAATCTCTTCACTCCCATCTGTATAAAGATGGAAATATCTACACCACGAGCTGTATAAACATGGAAATATCTACACCGCTATCTGTATAAACATGGAAGTAGCAACACCGTTATCTGTATAAACATGGAAATATCTACAACGCTATCTCTATAAACATGAAAATACTTACACCATCATCTCTACAAACATTGTCTATAAACATCATCTATAAACATTGAAATAACTACACCGCCGTCACTATAAACATGGAAATATCTACACCGCCATCTGTATAAACATGGAAATATATACACAGACATCTGTAAACTTGGAAATATCTACACTGACATCTGTAGAAAGATGGAAATATCTACCAAGCGATCTGTATAAACATGGGAATTTCTACACCGCTACCTGTATAAACATGGAAATATCTACACCACTACCTGTATAAATATGGAAATAACTACACCGCTATCTGTATAAGCATGGAAATTTTTACACCGCTATCTGTATAAACATGGAAATATCTCCACCGCTATCTTTATAAACACGGAAATACCTACACCGGTGTCTTTAAAAACTTGGAAATACCTACACCGCTATCTCTATAAACAATGAAATATCTACAACGCTATCTGTGTAAACATGGAAATACCTACACAGCTATCTGTGTAAACTTGGAAATATCTACACCGCAATCTGTGTAAGCATGGAATTATCTACAACGCTATCTACGTAAACATGGAAATATTTACAACGCTATCTCTGTAAACAGGGAAATATCTACACAGCTATCTGTAAAACGTGGAAATATCTACACCACTATCTGTATAACCCTGAGAATATCTACACCGCTATCTGTATCAATATGTAAATAACTACACCGCTATCTGTATAAACATGGAAATACCTACAATGATATCTCTGTAAACATGGAAATATCGACACAGGTATCTGTGTAAACTTGGAAATATCTACACCGCTATCTGTGTAAAGTTTGCAATGTCTACACCGCAATCTGTGCAAAGGTGGAAATATCTTTACTGCTATATCTGTAAACATGGAAATATCTACACTGCCATCTATGTAAACATGAAAATATCTACACTGCCATACTCAGAAACATGGCTGTATCTACACCGCCATCTGTATAAACATGGAAATATCTACACCACTCTCTGTATAAAGACGGAAATATTTAAACCGCTCTCTCTATAAACATGGAAATATCTACACCGCTATCTCTACAAACATGGAAATATCTACACCGCCATCTGTATTAACATGGAAATATCTACACAGTCATCTGTATAAACCTGGAAATATCTACACTGTTATCTATATAAACATGGAAATACCTACAGTGAACTCTGTATAAACTTGGAAATATCGGCACAGCCATCTGTATAAACATGGAAATATCTTCACCGCTATCTGTATAAACATGGAAATATCTACACCGCTATGTGTATTAACGTGGAAATATCTCCATTGCTATCTGTATAAACATGGACAAATCTCCACCGCCATCTGTATAAACATGAAAATATCTACACAACTATCTCTATAAACATGGAAATATCTACACTGCCATCTGTACAAACATGGAAATATCTACACAGTCATCTATAGAAACATGGAAATATCTACCCCGCTATCTGTATAAACATGGAAATAACTTCACCGCTATCTCTATAAACATGGAAATATCTACACCGCTATCTCCATCAACATGGAAATATACACACCGCCATCTCTTTAAACATGGAGTTATCTACAACGACATCTACATAAACAAGAAAATATCTACACTTCCATCTATATAAACATGGAAATATCTACACTGCCATTTGTAGAAAGATGGAAATATCTTCTCCGCCATCTGTAGAATGATGGAAATATCTACAACGCCATCTGTATTAACGTGGAAATAACTACACCGCTATCTGTATAAACATGGAAATATCTACACCGCAATCTGTATAAACATGGAAATATCTACACCGCTATCTGTATAAATATGAAATATCTAAACCGCTGTCTCTATAAAACTGGAAATATCTACAGTGCTATCTGTATAAACATGGAAATATATACACAGACATCTATATATACATGGAAATATCTACACCGCTATCTGTATAAACGTGCTAATAACTACACCGCTATCTGAATAATTGTGGAAGTATTTGCACCGCTATCCCTATAAACAAGGTAATATCAACACCGAGATCTGTATAAACATGGTAATATCTACACCACCATCTATAAAAACATGGAAATATCTACACCGACATCTGTATAAACATGGAAATATCTACAATGCCATCTGTAGAAAGATGGAAATATCTACACCGCAATTTGTGTAAACATGGAAATATCTACACCGATATCTGTAAAAACATGGAAATAGCTACTCCGCTATCTGTAAAAACATGGAAATATCTACACCGCGATCTGTATAAACATGGAAATATCTACTCCGCGATCTGTATAAACATGGAAATATCTACACCGCTATCTGTATAAACATGAAATATCTACACAGCTATCTCTATAAACATGGAAATATCTACACCGCAATCTGTATAAACATGGAAATATCTACAAAGCCATCTGTATAAACATGGAAATATCCACACAGCCATCTGTATATACATGGAAATATCTACACCGCTATCTGTATAAACATGGAAATAACTACACCGCTATTTATATAAACAAGGAAATATCTACACCGTGATCTGTATAAACATGGAAATATTTACACCGCTATCTGCATAAACATGGAAATTTCTACACCGTTATCTGTATAAATATGGAAATATCTACACCGCTGTCTCTATAAACATGGAAATATCTACACCGCCATCTGCGTAAACATGGAAATACCTGTACAGTCATCTGTGTAAACATGGAAATATTTACACCACCATCTGTATGAACATGGAAATACCTGCAAAGTCATCTGTATATACATGGAAATATCTACACAGCCATCTGTATAAACATGGAAATATCTACACAGCCATCTGTATATACATGGAAATATCTACACCGCTATCTGTATAAACATGGAAATAACTACACCGCTATTTGTATAAACAAGGAAATATCTACACCGTGATCTGTATAAACATGGAAATATCTACACCGCCATCTCTATAAACACGGAAATATCTACACCCCTATCTATATAAACATGGAAATATCCACACCGCTATCTCTATAAACATGGAAAAATCAACACCGCTATCTCTATGACCATGGAAATATCTACACCGCCTTCTCTGTAAACATGGAAATACCTCCACCACGATCAGTATAAACCTGGAAATATCTACACCGCTATCTGAATAAACATCGAAATATCTCAACTGCTAT
Source organism: Pan paniscus (assembly GCF_029289425.2). Taxonomy (NCBI): domain Eukaryota; kingdom Metazoa; phylum Chordata; class Mammalia; order Primates; family Hominidae; genus Pan; species Pan paniscus. Next base: position 10,661,730 of record NC_073261.2, read on the forward strand.
CTCTATAAACATCGAAATATCCACACCGCCATCTGTATAAACATAAAAATATCTACGCAGCCATGTGTATATACATGGAAATATCTACACCGCTATCTATATAAACATGGAAATAACTACACCGCCATCTGTATAAACACGGAAATATCTACACCGCCATCTACATATCCATGGAAATATCTGCACCGCCATCTGTATAAACATGGAAATATCTACACGGTCATCTGTGTATAGATGGAAATGTCAACACCGCCATCTATACAAACATGGAAATATCTGCACCACAATCTGTTTAAAGATGGAAATATCTACACCACGGTCTCTATAAACATGGAAATATCTACACCGCTATCTGTATAAACATGGAAATATCTACACCACTGTCTCTATGAACATGGAAATATCTACACCGTGATCAGTATAAACATGGAAATATTTACACCGCTAGCTGTATAAACATGGAAATATCTACACCGTTATCTGTATAAATATTGACATACCTACAACGCCATCTGTAGAAACATGGAAATATGTACACCACCATCTGTATAAACATGGAAATATCTACAATGCCATCTGTATACCCATGGAAATACCTACACGGCAATCTGTGTATAGATGGAAACATCAACACCGCCATCTGTACAGACATGGAAATATCTACACTGTGGTCTGTATAAACATGGAAATATCTACACCGGTATCTGTATAAACATGGAAATATCTACACAACGATCTGTATAAAACATGGAAATATTTACACCGCTATCTGTATAAACATGGAAATATCTACACCGCTATCTCTATAAACAAGGAAATACCTGCAAAGCCATCTCTATAAACATGGAAATAACTACACAGTCATGATTAGGAACATGGAAATATCTACAATGCCATCTGTATAAACATGGAAATATCTACACAGCCCTCTGTATAAATATGGAAATATCTGCATAGGCATCTGCATAAACATGGAAATATCCGCACCGCTATCTGTATAAACGTGGAAATACCTACACCGCTGTCTCTATAAACATGGAATTATGTACACCGCTATGTGTATAAACATGGTAATATCTGCACTGCTGTATGTATAAACATGGAAATATCTCCACCTTCATCTGTATAAACACGGAAATATCTACAGCGCCATCTCTATAAACATTGAAATATCTACACTGCCATCTGTAAAAACATGGAAATATCTACATAGTCATCCGAATAAACATTGAAATATCTACACCACCATCTGTATAAGCATGGAAATACCTACAATACCATCTGTATACTCATGGAAATATCTACACAGACATCTGTATAAATATGGAAATATCTACACCGCCATCTGTATAAACATAGAAATACCTACACCGTGATCAGTATAAACATGGAAATATCTACACCGCTATCTGTATAAACATGGAAATATCTCCACTGATATCTCTATAAACATCGAAATATCTACACCGCCATCTCTTTAAACGTGGAAATACTTACAAGTTATCTGTATAAACATGGAAATATCTACACCGCCATCTGTATAAACATGGAAATATCTACACAGCCATGTGTATATACATGGAAATATCTACACCGCTATCTATATAAACAAGGAAATAACTACACCGCTATCTGTATAAACATGGAAATATCTACACCACCATCTACATATCCATGGAAATATCTGCGCCGCCATCTGTATAAACATGGAAATATCTACACGGTCATCTGTGTATAGATGTAAATATCAACACCGCCATCTGTACAAACATGGAAATATCTGCAACGGTATCTGTATAACCATGGAAATATCTACACCCCTATCTGTATAAACATGGAAATATCCACACAGCTATCTCTATAAACATGGAAAAATCAACACCGCTATCTCTGTGAACATGGAAATATCTACACCGCCCTCTCTATAAATATGGAAATATCTACAGCACGATCAGTATAAACATGGAAATATCTACACCGCTATCTGTATAAACATGGAAATATCTCCACTGCTACCTCTATAAACATCGAAATATCTACACCGCCATCTGTATAAACATGGAAATACTTACAAAGTTATCTGTATAAACATGGAAATATCTACAAAGACATCTGTATAAACATGGAAATACCTACACAGTCATGTGTAGGAACTTTTAAATATCTACACTGCCATCTGTATAAACATAGAAATATCTACGCAGCACTCTGTATAAATATGGAAATATCTGCATAGGCATCTGTGTAAACCTGGAAATATCTGCACCGCTATCTGTATAAACATGGAAATACCTACACCGCTGTCTCTATAAACATGGAAATATGTACACCGCTATGTGTATAAACATGGAAATATCTCCACTGCTCTCTGTATAAACAAGGAAATATCTCCACCGTTATCTGTATAAACATGGAAATACCTACAGCGCCATCTCTATAAACATTGACAAATCTACACTGCCATCTGTAAAAACATGGAAATATCTACACAGTCATCTGAATAAACGTGGAAATATCTACACCACCATCTGTATAAACATGGAAATATGTACAATACCATCTGTATACACATGGAAATATCTACACGGCCATCTGTATAAACATGGAATTATCTACACTGCCATCTGTAGAAAGATGGAAATATCTACACCGCTATCTCTATAAATATGGAAATATCTCCACCGCCTTCTCTATAAACATGAAAATAACTACACTGCCATCTCCATAAAGATGGAAGTATCTACTCCGCCATGTGTTTAAACGTGGAGATACTTACAAGTTATCTGTATAAACATGGAAATATCTACACTGCCATTTGTATAAACATGGAAATATCTACACAGCCATGTGTATATACATGGAAATATCTACACCGCTATCTATACAATCATGGAAATAACTACACCGCTATCTGTATAAACATGGAAATATCTACACCGCCATATACATATCCATAGAAATATCTGTGCCGCCATCTGTATAAACATGGAAATATCTACACAGTCATCTGTGTATAGATGGAAATATCAACACCGCCATCTGTACAAACATGGAAATATCTACACCGCTATCTGTATAAACATTGAAATACCTACACCGCTATCTCTATAAACATGGAAATATCCACACCACCATCTGCATATCCATGGAAATATCTACAACGCCATCTGTATAAAGATGGAAATATCTACATGGCAATCTGTGTACAGATGGAAATATCAACACCGCCATCTGTACAAACATGGAAATATCTACACCGCTATCTGTATAAACATAGAAATACCTACACTGCAGTCTGTATAAACATGGAAATATCTACACCGCTATCTGTATAAACATGGAAATATCTACACCACGATCTGTATAAACATGGAAATATTTACACCGCTATCTGTATAAACCTGGAAATATCTACACTGCTATCTCTAAAAATATGGAAATATCTACACCGCCATCTGTATAAACATGGAAACAACTACGCAGTCATGTGTAGGAACATGGAAATATCTACACCACCGTTTGTATAAAGATTTAAATATCTACAACGTTATCTGTATAAACATGGAAATATCTACACAGTGATCTGCATAAACATGGAAATATGTACAGCACTCTCTGAATAAAGATGGAAATATCTACACCGCTCTCTGTAAAAACATGGAAATATCTACACCACTATCTGTACAAATATGGAAATATTTACACCGCTATCTCAATAAACATGGAAATATCTACACCTCTATCTCTATAAACATGGAAATATATACACCGCTATCTCTATAAACATGGAAATATCTTCACCGTGATCTGTATAAACATGGAAATATTTACACCGATATCTGTATAAACATGGAAATTTCTACTCCGTTATCTGTATAAATATGCAAATATCTACACCGCTTTCTCTGTAAACATGGAAATATCTGCACTGCCATCTGTATAAACATGTAAATATCTTCACTGTTATCTCTATAAACATGGAAATATCTACACCGCCATCTCTATAATCATGAAAATATGTACACTGCCATCTCCATAGACATGGAACTAACTACTCCGCCATCTGTATAAACATGGAAACATATACACCGCCATCTGTGTGAATAAGGAAATATCTACAATGCCATCTCTATAAAGATATAAATATCTGCACCGCGAGCTGTATAAACATTGAAATATCTAGACCGCTATCTGTATAAACGTGGAAATACCAACACCGCTATCAGTATAAACATCGAAATATCTACAACGCCATCTACATAAACATGGAAATATCTACACCGCTATGTCTATAAACATGGAAATAACTACACCACTATCTCTATAAACATGGAAATTTCTACACAGCTATCTGTATAAACATGGAAATATCTACACCGCTATCTGTATAAACATGGAAATATCTACACCGTGATCTGTAAACATGGAAATATCTACACAGATATCTCTATAAACATGGAAATATCTACACCGCCAACTGTATAAACATGGAAATATCTACACAGGAAATATTTACACCACTATTTGTATAAACATGGAAAGGTCTACACCGTTATCTGTATAAATATGGAAATATCTTCACCGGTATCTCTATAAACATGGAAAAATCTACACCGCCATCTGTATAAACATGGAAATGCCTATACAGTCATCTGTGTAAACATGGAAATATCTACACCACCATCTGTATAAACATGGAAATATCTACAATGCCATCTGTATACACATGGAAATAACCACACGGCAATCTGTGTATAGATGGAAACATCAACACCGCCATCTGTACAAACATGGAAATATCTACACTGCTCTCTATAAACATGGAAATATCTACACTGCGGTCTGTATATACATGGAAATATCTACACCGGTATCTGTATAAACATGGAAATATCTACACCATGATCTGTATAAACATGGAAATATATACACCGCTATCTATAAAAACATGGAAATATCTGCACCGCTTTCTCTATAAACATGGTAATATCTACAAAGACATCTGTATAAACATGGAAATACCTACACAGTCATGTGTAGGAACATTTAAATATCTACACTGCCATCTGTATAAACGTAGAAATGCCTACACAGCCCTCTGTATAAATATGGAAATTTCTGCATAGGCATCTGTGTAAATCTGGAAATATCTGCACCGCTATCTGTATAAACATGGAAATACCTACACCGCTGTCTCAATAAACATGGAAACTTGTACACCGCTATGTGTATAAACATGGAAATATCTCGACTGCTCTCTGTATAAACATGGAAATATCTCCACCGTTATCTGTATAAACATGGAAATATCTACAGCGCCATCTCTATAAACATTGACAAATCTACACTGCCATCTGTAAAAACATGGAAATACCTACACAGTCATCTGAATAAACATGGAAATATCTACACCACCATCTGTATAAACATGGAAATACCTACAATACCAGCTGTATACACATGGAAATATCTACACGGCCATCTGTATAAACACGGAATTATCTACACTTCCATCTGTAGAAAGATGGAAATATCTACACCGCTATCCCTATAAATATGGAAATATCTACACCGCCATCTCTATAAACATGAAAATATCTACACTGCCATCTCCATAAAGATGGAAGTATCTACTCCGCCATGTGTATAAACACGGAAATATCTACACCACCATCTGTATAAACATGGAAATATCTACACCGCTATCTGTATAAACATGGAAATATCTACACCGTGATCTGTAAACATGGAAATATCTACACAGATATCTCTATAAACATGGAAATATCTACACCGCCAACTGTATAAACATGGAGATATCTACACAGGAAATATTTACACCACTATTTGTATAAACATGGAAAGGTCTACACCGTTATCTGTATAAATATGGAAATATCTTCACCGGTATCTCTATAAACATGGAAAAATCTACACCGCCATCTGTATAAACATGGAAATACCTATACAGTCATCTGTGTAAACATGGAAATATCTACACCACCATCTGTATAAACATGGAAATATCTACAATGCCATCTGTATACACATGGAAATAACCACACGGCAATCTGTGTATAGATGGAAACATCAACACCGCCATCTGTACAAACATGGAAATATCTACACTGCTCTCTATAAACATGGAAATATCTACACTGCGGTCTGTATAAACATGGAAATATCTACACCGGTATCTGTATAAACATGGAAATATCTACACCATGATCTGTATAAACATGGAAATATATACACCGCTATCTATAAAAACATGGAAATATCTGCACCGCTTTCTCTATAAACATGGTAATATCTACAAAGACATCTGTATAAACATGGAAATACCTACACAGTCATGTGTAGGAACATTTAAATATCTACACTGCCATCTGTATAAACGTAGAAATGCCTACACAGCCCTCTGTATAAATATGGAAATTTCTGCATAGGCATCTGTGTAAATCTGGAAATATCTGCACCGCTATCTGTATAAACATGGAAATACCTACACCGCTGTCTCAATAAACATGGAAACTTGTACACCGCTATGTGTATAAACATGGAAATATCTCGACTGCTCTCTGTATAAACATGGAAATATCTCCACCGTTATCTGTATAAACATGGAAATATCTACAGCGCCATCTCTATAAACATTGACAAATCTACACTGCCATCTGTAAAAACATGGAAATACCTACACAGTCATCTGAATAAACATGGAAATATCTACACCACCATCTGTATAAACATGGAAATACCTACAATACCAGCTGTATACACATGGAAATATCTACACGGCCATCTGTATAAACACGGAATTATCTACACTTCCATCTGTAGAAAGATGGAAATATCTACACCGCTATCCCTATAAATATGGAAATATCTACACCGCCATCTCTATAAACATGAAAATATCTACACTGCCATCTCCATAAAGATGGAAGTATCTACTCCGCCATGTGTATAAACACGGAATTATCTACACCACCATCTGTGTAAACATGGAAATATCTACACCGCTATCTGTATAAACATGGAAATATCTACACCGGCATCTGCATGTCCATGGAAATTTCTACTCCGCCATCTGTATAAACATGGAAATATCTGCACGGCCATCTGTGTATAGATGGAAATATCAGCACCGCCATCTGTACAAACATGGAAATATCTACACCGCTATCTCTATAAACATGGAAATATCTGCACTGCCATCTGTAAAAACATGGAAATAACTATACAGTCATCTGTATAAACATGGAAATATCTACAATGCCATCTGTATACACATGGAGTTATCTACACAGCCATCTGTATAAACATGTAAATTTCTACACTGCTATCTCTATAAACATGGAAATATCTACACCGCCATCTCTATAAACATTAAAATATCTACAATGCCATCTCCATAAACATGAAAATATCTACACTGCCATCTCCATAAACATGGAACGAACTACTCCGCCATCTGTATAAACATGGAAACATCTACACCGCCATCTGTGTGAATAAGGAAATATTTACAATGCCATCTGCAAAGACATAAATATCTGCACCGCGAGCTGTATTAACATGGAAATATCTACATCGCTATCTGTATAAACGTGGAAATACCAACACCGCTATCGGTATAAACATGGAAATATCTACAAAGCCATCTATATAAACATGGAAATATCTACACCGCTACGTCTATAAACATGGAAATACCTACACCGCTATCTCTATAAACATGGAAATATCTACACCGCTATCTCTATAAACATGGAAATATCTACATCGCTCTCTGTATAAACATGGAAATACCTACACTGCGATCTGTATAAACATGGAAATATCTTCACCACGATCTGTATAAACATGGAAATATCTACACCGCTATCTGTATAAACATGGAAATATCTACACCGCCATCTTCAGGTCCATGGAAATATCTACGCCGCCATCTCTATAAACATGGAAATATCTACACGGCCATCTGTGTATAGATGGAAATATCAGCACCGCCATCTGTACAAACATGGAAATATCTACACCGCTATCTCTATAAACATGGAAATATCTGCACTGCCATCTGTAAAAACATGGAAATACCTATACAGTCATCTGTATAAACATGGAAATATCTACAATGCCATCTGTATACACCTGGAAATATCTACACTGCTATCTCTATAAACATGGAAATATCTACACCGCCATCTCTATAAACATGAAAATATCTACACTGCCATCTCCATAAACATGGAACTAACTACTCCGCCATCTATATAAACATGGAAACATCTACACTGCCATCTGTGTGAATAAGGAAATATCTACAATGCCATCTGTATAAAGATATAAATATCTGCACCGCGAGCTGTATAAACATGGAAATATCTACATCTCTATCTGTATAAACGTGGAAATACCAACACCGATGTCGGTATATACATGGAAATATCTACAACGGCATCTATATAAACATGGAAATATCTACACCGCTATGTCTATAAATATGGAAATACCTACACCACTATCTCTATAAACATGGAAATATCTACACCGCTATCTGTATAAACATGGAAATATCTACATCGCTATCTGTATAAACATGGAAATATCTACACCGCGATCTGCATAAACATGGAAATACCTACACCGTGATCTGTATAAACATGGAAATATCTTCACCACGATCTGTATAAACATGGAAATATCTACACCGCTATCTGTATAAACATGGTAATATCTACACCACCATCTATATAAACATGGAAATATCTACACCACCATCTGTATAAACATGGAAATATCTACAATGCCATCTGTAGAAACATGGAAATATCTACACCACAATCTGTGTAAACATGGAAATATCTACACCGATATCTGGAAAAACATGGAAATATCTACACCGCTATCTGTATAAACATGGAAATATCTACACCGCGATCTTTATAAACATGGAAATATCTACACCGTGATCTGTATAAACATGGAAATATCTACACCGCCATCTGCATATCCATGGATATATCTACGCCACCATCTGTATAAACATGGAAATATCTACACGGCCATCTGTGTATAGATGGAAATATCAACACCACCATCTGTACAAACATGGAAATATCTACACCGCTATCTCTATAAACATGGAAATATCTGCACTGCCATCTGTAAAAACTTGGAAATACATATACAGTCATCTGTATAAACATGGAAATATCTACAATGCCATCTGTATACACGTAAATATCTACACAGCCATCTGTATAAACATGTAAATATCTACACTGCTATCTCTATAAACATGGAAATATCTACACCGCCATTTCTATAAACATGAAAATATCTACACTGCCATCTCCATAAACATGGAACTAACTACTCCGCCATCTGTATAAACATGGAAACATCTACACCGCCATCTGTGTGAATAAGGAAATATCTACCATGTCATCTGTATAAAGATATAAATATCTGCACGGCGAGATGTAAAAACATGGAAATATCTACATCGCTATCTGTATAAAAGTGGAAATGCCAACACCGCTATCGGTATAAACATAGAAATATCTACAACGCCATCTATATAAACATGGAAATATCTACACCGCTATGTCTATAAACATGGAAATAACTACACCGCTATCTCTATAAGCATGGAAATATCTACACCGCTATCTGTATAAACATGGAATTATCTACACCGCTATCTGTATAAACATGGAAACATCTACACCGCGATCTGTATAAACATGGAAATATCTACAAAGCTATCTCTGTAAACATGGAAATATCTACACCCCCATCTGTATAAACATGGAAATACCTACAATGTCATCTGTATAAACATGGAAATATCTACAAAGCCATCTGTATAAACATGGAAATATCTACACAGCCATCTATATATACATGGAAATATCTACACCACTCTCTGTATAAACATGGAAATAACTACAACGCTATTTGTATGAACAAGTATATATCTACACTGTGACTTGTATAAACATGGAAATGTTTACACCGCTATCTGTATAAACTTGGAAATTTCTACAACGTTATCTGTATAAATATGGAAATATCTACACCGCTATCTCTATCAACATGGAAATATCTACACCGCCATCTGTATAAACATGGAAATACCTATACAGTCATCTGTGTAAACATGGAAATATCTACACCAACATCTGTATAAACATGGAAATATCTACAATGCCATCTGTATACACATGTAAATATCTACACAGCCATCTGTATAAACATGTAAATATCTACACTGCTATCTCTATAAACATGGAAATATCTACACCGCCATCTCTATAAACATGAAAATATCTACACTGCCATCTCCATAAACATGGAACTAACTACTCCGCCATCTTTATAAACATGGAAACATCTACACCGCCATCTGTGTGAATAAGGAAATATCTACTATGTCATCTGTATAAAGATATAAATATCTGCACGGCGAGATGTATAAACATGGAAATATCTACATCGCTATCTGTATAAAAGTGGAAATGCCAACACCGCTATCGGTATAAACATAGAAATATCTACAACGCCATCTATATAAACATGGAAATATCTACACCGCTATGTCTATAAACATGGAAATAACTACACCGCTATCTCTATAAGCATGGAAATATCTACACCGCTATCTGTATAAACATGGAAATATCTACACCGCTATCTGTATAAACATGGAAATATCTACACCGTGATCTGTATAAACATGGAAATATCTACAAAGCTATCTCTGTAAACATGGAAATATCTACACCCCCATCTGTATAAACATGGAAATACCTAAAATGTCATCTGTATAAACATGGAAATATCTACAAAGCCATCTGTATAAACATGGAAATATCTACACAGCCATCTATATATACATGGAAATATCTACACCACTCTCTGTATAAACATGGAAATAACTACAACGCTATTTGTATGAACAAGGAAATATCTATACTGTGACTTGTATAAACATGGAAATGTTTACACCGCTATCTGTATAAACTTGGAAATTTCTACAACGTTATCTGTATAAATATGGAAATATCTACACCGCTATCTCTATCAACATGGAAATATCTACACCGCCATCTGTATAAACATGGAAATACCTATACAGTCATCTGTGTAAACATGGAAATATCTACACCACCATCTGTATAAACATGGAAATATCTACAATGCCATCTGTATACACATGGAAATACCTACACAGCTATCTGTGTATAGATGGAAACATCAACACCGCCATCTGTACAAACATGGAAATATCTACCCTGCTATCTCCATAAACATGGGAATATCTACACTGCGGTCTGTATAAACATGGAAATATCTACACAGGTATCTGTATAAACATGGAAATATCTACACCATGATCTGTATAAAGATGGAAATATATACACCGCTATCAGTATAAACATGGAAATGTCTGCACCACTATCTCTATAAACATGGAAATAGCTACAAAGACATCTGTATAAACATGGAAATACCTACACAGTCATGTGTAGGAACATTTAAATATCTACACTGCCATCTGTATAAACATAGAAATATCTACGCAGCACTCTGTATAAATATGGAAATATCTGCATAGGCATCTGTGTAAACCTGGAAATATCTGCACCGCTATCTGTATAAACATGGAAATACCTACACCGCTGTCTCTATAAACATGGAAATATGTACACCGCTATGTGTATAAACATGGAAAATCTCCACTGCTCTCTGTATAAACAAGGAAATATCTCCACCGTTATCTGTACAAACATGGAAATACCTACAGCGCCATCTCTATAAACATTGACAAATCTACACTGCCATCTGTAAAAACATGGAAATATCTACACAGTCATCTGAATAAACGTGGAAATATCTACACCACCATCTGTATAAACATGGAAATATCTACAATACCATCTGTATACACATGGAAATATCTACACGGCCATCTGTATAAACATGGAATTATCTACACTGCCATCTGTAGAAAGATGGAAATATCTACACCGCTATCTCTATAAATATGGAAATATCTACACCGCCATCTCTATAAACATGAAAATAACTACACTGCCATCTCCATAAAGATGGAAGTATCTACTCCGCCATGTGTATAAACACGGAAATACCTACACCACCATCTGTTTAAACATGGAAATATCTACACCGCTATCTGTATAAACATGGAAATATCTACACCGCCATCTGTTTAAACATGGAAATACCTACAAAGTCATCTGTATAAACATGGAAATATCTACAAAGCCATCTGTATAAACCTGGAAATATCTACACAGCCATCTGTATATACATGGAAATATCTACACCGCTATCTGTATAAACATGGAAATAACTACACCGCTATTTGTATAAACAAGGAAATATCTACACCGTGATCTGTATAAACATGGAAATATTTACACCGCTATCTGTATGAACATTGAAATTTCTACACCGTTATCTGTATAAATATGGAAATATCTACAGTGCTGTCTCTATAAACCTGGAAATATCTACACCGCCATCTGTATAAACATCGAAATACCAATACAGTCATCTGTGTAAACATGGAAATATCTATACCACCATCTGTATAAACATGGAAATATCTACAATGCCATCTTTATACACACGGAAATACCTACACGGAAATCTGTGTATAGATGGAAACATCAACACCGCCATCTGTACAAGCTTGGAAATATCTACACTGCTATCTCTATAAACATGGAAATATCTACACTGCGGTCTGTATAAACATAGAAATATCTACACCTGTATCTGTATAAACATGGAAATATCTACACAACGATCTGTATAAACATGGAAATATATACACCGCTCTCTGTATAAACATGGAAATATCTGCACCGCTATCTCTATAGACATGGAAATATCTACAAAGCCATCTGTATAAACATGGAAATACCTACACAGTCATGTTTAGGAACATGGAAATATCTACACAGCCATCTGTATAAACATACAAATATCTACACAGCCCACTGTATAAATATGGAGATATCTGCATAGGCATCCGAATAAACATGGAAATATCTCCACCGCTATCTGTATAAACATGGAAATATCTGCACTGCCATCTGTAAAAACATGGAAATAACTATACAGTCATCTGTATAAACATGGAAATATCTACAATGCCATCTGTATACACATGGAAATATCTACACAGCCATCTCTATAAACCTTTAAATATCTACACTGCCATCAGCATGTCCATGGAAATATCTACGCCGCCATCTGTATAAACATGGAAATATCTACACGGCCATCTGTGTATAGATGGGAATATCAACACCGCCATCTGTACAAACATGGAAATATCTACACCGCTATCTCTATAAACATGGAAATATCTGCACTGCCGTCTGTAAAAACACGGAAAAACCTATACAGTCATCTGTATAAACATGGAAATATCTACAATGCCATCTGTATACACATGGAAATATCTACACAGCCATCAGTATAAATATGTAAATATCTACACTGCTATCTCTATAAACATGGAAATACCTACACCGCCATCTCTATAAACATAAAAATATCTACACTGCCATCTCCATAAACATGGAACTAACTACTCCGCCATCTGTATAAACATATAAATATCTGCACCGTGAGCTGTATAAACATGGAAATATCTACATCGCTATCAGTATAAAAATGGAAATACCAACACCGCTATCGGTATAAACATGGAAATATCTACAACGCCATCTATATAAACATGGAAATATCTACACCGCTATGTCTATAAACATGGAAATACCTACACCGCTATCTCTAAAAACATGGAAATATCTACACTGCTATCTGTATAAACATGGAAATATCTACACCGCTATCTGTATAAACATGGAAATATCTACCCCGCGATCTGTATAAACCTGGAAATATCTACACCGCGATCTGTATAAACATGAAAATATCTTCACCACGATCTGTATAAACATGGAAATATCTACACCGCTATCTGTACAAACTTGGTAATATCTACACCACCATCTATATAAACTTGGAAATATCTAAACCACCATCTGTATAAACATGGATATATCTTCAATGCCATCTGTAGAAAGATGGAAATATCTACACCGCAATCTGTGTATACATGGAAATACCTACACCGATATCTGTAAATACATGGAAATATCTACACCGCTATCTGTATAAACATGGAAATATCTACACCGCGATCTGTATAAACATGGAAATATCTACACCGCGATCTGTATAAACATGGAATATCTACACCGCCATCTGTATAAACATGGAAATACCTACAAAGTCATCTGTATAAACATGGAACTATCTACAAAGCCATCTGTATAAACCTGGTAATATCTACACAGCCATCTCTATATACATGGAAATATGTACACCGCTATCTGTAAACATGGAAATAACTACACAGCTATTTGTATAAACAAGGAAATATCTACACCGTGATCTGTATAAACATGGAAATATTTTCACCGTTATCTGTATAAACATGGAAATTTCTACACCGTTATCTGTATAAATATGGAAATATCTACTCCGGTATCTCTATAAACGTGGAAATATCTACACCGCCATCTGTATAAACATGGAAATACCTATACAGTCATCTGTGTAAACATGGAAATATCTACACCCCCATCTGTATAAACATGGAAATATCTACAATGCCATCTGTATACACATGGAAATACCTACACGGAAATCTGTGTATAGATGGAAACATCAACACCGCCATCTGTACAAACTTGGAAATATCTACACTGCTATCTCTATAAACATGGAAATATCTACACTGCGGTCTGTATAAACATGGAAATATCTAAACTGGTATCTGTATAAACATGGAAATATCTACACCACGATCTGGATAAACAAGGAAATATATACACCGCTCTCTGTATAAACATGGAAATATCTGCACCGCTATCTCTACGGACATGGAAATATCTACAAAGCCATCTGTATAAACATGGAAATACCTACACAGACATGTGTAGGAACATGGAAATATCTACACTGCCATCTGTATAAACATAGAAATATCTACACAGCCCACTTTATAAATATGGAGATATCTGCATAGGCATCTGTATAAACATGGAAATATCTGCACTGACATCTGTAAAAACATGGAAATAACTATACAGTCATCTGTAAACATGGAAATATCTACAATGCCATCTGTATACACATGGAAATATCTACACAGCCATCTGTATAAACATTTAAATATCTACACTGCAATCTGCATGTCCATGGAAATATCTACGCCGCCATCTGTATAAACATGGAAATATCGACACGGCCATCTGTGTATAGATGGAAATCTCAACGCCGCCATCTGTACAAACATGGAAATATCTACACCGCTATCTCTATAAACATGGAAATATCTGCACTGCCATCTGTAAAAACACGGAAAAAACTATTTAGTCATGTGTATAAACATGGAAATATCTACAATGCCATCTGTATACACATGGAAATATCTACACAGCCATCTGTATAAACATATAAATATCTACACTACTATCTCTATAAACATGGAAATATCTACCCAACCATCTCTATAAAATGAAAATATCTACACTGCCATCTCCATAAACATGGAACTAACTACTCCGCCATCTGTATAAACATGGAAACATCTACACCGCCATCAGTGTGAATAAGGAAATATCTACAATGCCATCTGTATAAAGATATAAATATCTGCACCGCGAGCTGTATAAACATGGAAATATCTACATCGCTATCTGTATAAACGTGGAAATACCAACACCGCTATCGGTATAAACATGGAAATATCTACAACGCCATCTATATAAACATGGAAATATCTACACCGCTATGTCTATAAACATGGAAATACCTACACCGCTATCTCTAAAAACATGGAAATATCTACACCGCTATCTGTATAAACATGGAAATATCTACACCTCTATCTGTATAAACATGGAAATATCTACACCGCGATCTGTAAAAACCTGGAAATATCTACACCGCGATCTCTATAAACATGGAAATATCTTCACCACAATCTGTATAATCATGGATATATCTACAGCGCTATCTGTATAAACATGGTAATATCTACACCACCATCTATATAAACATGGAAACATCTACACCGCCATCTGTGTGAATAAGGAAATATCTACAATGCCATCTGTATAAAGATGTAAATATCTGCACCGTGAGCTGTATAAACATGGAAATATCTACCTCGCTATCTGTATAAACGTGGAAATACCAACACCACTATTGGTATAAACATGGAAATATCTACAACGCCATCTATATAAACATGTAAATATCTACACCGCTATGTCTATAAACATGGAAATACCTACACCGCTATCTCTAAAAACATGGAAATATCTACACCGCTATCTGCATAAACATGGAAATATTTACACCGCTATCTGTATAAACATGGAAATATCTACAACGCGATCTGTATAAACCTGGAAATATCTACACCGCGATCTGTATAAACATGGAAATATCTTCACCACGGTCTGTATAAACATGGAAATATCTACACCGCTAACTGTATAAACATGGTAATAACTACACCACCATCTATATAAACATGGAAATATCTAAACCGTCATCTGTATAAACATGGAAATATCTACAATGCCATGTGTAGAAAGATGGAAATATCTACACCGCTATCTGTGTATACATGGAAATATCTACACCGATATCTGTAAAAACATGGAAATATCTACACCGCTATCTGTATAAACATGGAAATATCTACGCCGCGATCTGTAAAAACATGGAAATATCTACACCGCAATCTGTATAAACATGGAATATCTACACCGCCATCTGTATAAACATGGAAATACCTACAAAGTCATCTGTATAAACATGGAAATATCTACAAAGCCATCTGTATAAACCTGGATATATCTACACAGCCATCTGTATATTCATGGAAATATCTACACAGCTATCTGTAAACATGGAAATAACTACACAGCTATTTGTATAAACAAGGAAATATCTACACCGTGATCTGTATAAACAAGAAAATATTTACACCGTTATCTGTATAAACATGGAAATTTCTACACCGTTATCTGTATAAATATGGAAATATATACACCGCTATCTCTATAAACCTGGAAATATCTACACCGCCATCTGTATAAACATGGAAATACCTATACAGTCATCTGTGTAAACATGGAAATATCTACACCACCCTCTGTATAAACATGGAAATATCTACAATGCCATCTGTATACACATGGAAATACCTACACGGAAATCTGTGTATAGATGGAAACATCAACACCACCATCTGTACAAACTTGGAAATATCTACACTGCTATCTCTAAAAACATGGAAATATCTACACTGCGGTATGTATAAACATGGAAATATCTAAACCGGTATCTGTATAAACATGGAAATATCTACACCACGATCTGTATAAACAAGGAAATATATACACCGCTCTCTGTATAAACATGGAAATATCTGCACCGCTATCACTATAGACATGGAAATATCTAAAAAGCTATCTGTATAAACATGGAAATAACTACACAGACATGTGTAGGAACATGGAAATATCTACACTGCCATCTGTATAAACATAGAAATATCTACACAGCCCACTGTATAAATATGGAGATATCTGCATAGGCATCTGTATAAATATGGAAATATCTGCAACACTATCTGTATAAACATGGAAATATCTGCACTGCCATCTGTAAAAACATGGAAATAACTACACAGTCATCTCTATAAACATGGAAATATCTACAATGCCATCTGTATACACATGGAAATATCTACACAGCCATCTGTATAAACATTTAAATATCTACACTGCCATCTGCATGTCCATGGAAATATCTACGCCGCCATCTGTATAAACATGGAAATATCTACACGGCCATCTGTGTATAGATGGAATTATCAACACCGCCATCTGTACAAACATGGAAATATCTACACCGCTATCTTTATAAACATGGAAATATCTGCACCGACATCTGTAAAAACATGGAAATAACTATACAGTCATCTGTATAAACATGGAAATATCTACAATGCCATCTGTATACACATGGAAATATCTACACTGCCATCTGCATGTCCATGGAAATATCTACGCCGCCATCTGTATAAACATGGAAATATCTACATGGCCATCTGTGTATAGATGGAAATATCAACACCGCCATCTGAACAAACTTGGAAATATCTACACCTCTATCTCTATAAACATGGAAATATCTGCACTGCCATCTGTAAAAACACGGAAAAACCTATACAGTCATCTGTATAAACATGGAAATATCTACAATGCCATCTGTATACACATGGAAATATTTACACAGCCATCTTTATAAACATGTAAATATATACACTGCTATCTCTATAAACATGGAAATATCTACACCGCCATCTCTATAAACATGAAAATATCTACACTGCCATCTCCATAGACATGGAACTAACTAATCCGCCATCTGTATAAACATAGAAACATATGCACCGCCATTTGTGTGAATAAGGAAATATCTACAATGCCATCTGTATAAAGATATAAATATCTGCACCGTGAGCTGTATAAACATGGAAATATCTACATCGCTATCTGTATAAACGTGGAAATACCAACACCGCTATCGGTATGAACATGGAAATATCTACAACGCCATCTATATAAACATGTAAATACCTACATCACTATGTCTATAAACATGGAAATACCTACACCGCTATCTCTAAAAACATGGAAATATCTACACCGCTATCTGTATAAACATGGAAATATCTACACCGCTATCTGTATAAACATGGAAATATCTACACCGCGATCTGTATAAACCTGGAAATATCTACACCGCGATCTGTACAAACATGGAAATATCTTCACCACGATCTGTATAAACATGGAAATATCTACACCGCTATCTGTATAAACATGGTAATATCTACACCACCATCTATATAAACATAGAAATATCTAAACCGCCATCTGTATAAACATGGAAATATCCACAATGCCATCAGTTGAAAGATGGAAATATGTACACCGCAATCTGTGTATACGTGGAAATATCTAAACCGATATCTGTAAATCATGGAAATATCTACACAGCTATCTGTATAAACATGGAAATAGCTACACCGTGATCTGTACAAACATGGAAATATCTACACCGTGATCTGTATAAACATGGAAATGTCTACACCGCCATCTGTATAAACATAGAAATATCTACACAGCCCACTGTATAAATATGGAGATATCTGCATAGGCATCTGTATAAACATGGAAATATCTGCTCTGCTATCTGTATAAACATGGGAATATCTGCACTGCCATCTGAAAAAACATGGAAATAACTATACAGTCATCTGTATAAACATGGAAATATCTACAATGCCATCTGTATACACATGGAAATATCTACACAGCCATCTGTATAAACATTTAAATATCTACACTGCCATCTGCATGTCCATGGAAATATCTATGCCGCCATCTGTATAAACATGGAAATATCTACACGGCCATCTGTGTATAGATGGAAATATCAACACCCCCATCTGTACAAACATGGAAATATCTACACCGCCATCTCTATAAACATGAAAATATCTACACTGCCATATCCATAAACATGGAACTAACTACTCCGCCATCTGTATAAACATGGAAACCTCTACACCGCCATCTGTGTGAATAAGGAAATATCTACAATGCCATCTGTATAAAGATATAAATATGTGCACCGCGAGCTGTATAATCATGGAAATATCTACATCGCTATCTCTATAAACGTGGAAATACCAACACCGCTATCGGTATAAACATGGAAATCTCTACAACGCCATCTATACAAACATGGAAATATCTACACCGCTATGTCTATAAACATGGAAATACCTACACCGCTATCTCTATAAACATGGAAATATCTACACCGCTATCTGTATAAACATGGTTATATCTACACCACCATCTATATAAACATGGAAATATCTACACCGCCATCTGTATAAACATGGAAATATCTATAATGCCATCTGTAGAAAGATGGAAATTTCTTCACCGCAATCTGTGTAAACATGGAAATATCTACACCGATATCTGTAAAAACATGGAAATATAAACACCGCTATCTGTACAAACATGGAAATATCTACACAGCGATCTGTATAAACCTGGAAATATCTACACCGCGATCTGTATAAACATGGAAATATCTTCACCACCATCTGTATAAACATGGAAATATCTACAACGCTATCTGTATAAACATGGTAATATCTTCACCACCCTCTATATAAACATGGAAATATCTACACCGCCATCTGTATAAACATGGAAATATCTACAATGCCATCTGTAGAAAGATGGAAATATCCACACCGCAATCTGTGTATACATGGAAATATCTACACCGATATCTGTAAAAACATGGAAATATCTACACCGCTATCTGTATAAACATGGAAATATCTACACCGCGATCTGTATAAACATGGAAATAACTACACCGCTATCGGTATAAACATGGAAATATCTACACAGCTATCTCTATTAACATGGAAATATCTACACCGCCATCTATATAAACATGGAAATACCTACAAAGTCATTTGTATAAACATGGAAATATCTACAAAGCCATCTGTATAAAGCTGGTAATATCTACACAGCCATCTGTATATACATGGAAATATCTACACCGCTATCTGTATAAACATGGAAATATCTACCCCGCGATCTGTATAAACCTGGAAATATCTACACCGCGATCTGTATAAACATGAAAATATCTTCACCACGATCTGTATAAACATGGAAATATCTACACCGCTATCTGTACAAACATGGTAATATCTACACCACCATCTATATAAACTTGGAAATATCTAAACCACCATCTGTATAAACATGGATATATCTTCAATGCCATCTGTAGAAAGATGGAAATATCTACACCGCAATCTGTGTATACATGGAAATATCTACACCGATATCTGTAAATACATGGAAATATCTACACCGCTGTCTGTATAAACATGGAAATATCTACACCGCGATCTGTATAAACATGGAAATATCTACACCGCGATCTGTATAAACATGGAATATCTACACCGCCATCTGTATAAACATGGAAATACCTACAAAGTCATCTGTATAAACATGGAACTATCTACAAAGCCATCTGTATAAACCTGGTAATATCTACACAGCCATCTGTATAAACATGGAAATACCTATACAGTCATCTGTGTAAACATGGAAATATCTACATCCCCATCTGTATAAACATGGAAATATCTACAATGCCATCTGTATACACATGGAAATACCTACACGGAAATATGTGTATAGATGGAAACATCAACACCGCCATCTGTACAAACTTGGAAATATCTACACTGCTATCTCTATAAACATGGAAATATCTACACTGCGGTCTGTATAAACATGGAAATATCTAAACCGGTATCTGTATAAACATGGAAATATCTACACCACGATCTGGATAAACAAGGAAATATATACACCGCTCTCTGTATAAACATGGAAATATCTGCACCGCTATCTCTATGGACATGGAAATATCTACAAAGCCATCTGTATAAACATGGAAATACCTACACAGACATGTGTAGGAACATGGAAATATCTACACTGCCATCTGTATAAACATAGAAATATCTACACAGCCCACTTTATAAATATGGAGATATCTGCATAGGCATCTGTATAAACATGGAAATATCTGCACTGACATCTGTAAAAACATGGAAATAACTATACAGTCATCTGTAAACATGGAAATATCTACAATGCCATCTGTATACACATGGAAATATCTACACAGCCATCTGTATAAACATTTAAATATCTACACTGCAATCTACATGTCCATGGAAATATCTATGCCGCCATCTGTATAAACATGGAAATATCGACACGGCCATCTGTGTATAGATGGAAATATCAACGCCGCCATCTGTACAAACATGGAAATATCTACACCGCTATCTTTATAAACATAGAAATATCTGCACCGACATCTGTAAAAACATGGAAATAACTATACAGTCATCTGTATAAACATGGAAATATCTACAATGCCATCTGTATACACATGGAAATATCTACACTGCCATCTGCATGTCCATGGAAATATCTACGCCGCCATGTGTATAAACATGGAAATATCTACATGGCCATCTGTGTATAGATGGAAATATCAACACCGCCATCTGTACAAACTTGGAAATATCTACACCTCTATCTCTATAAACATGGAAATATCTGCACTGCCATCTGTAAAAACACGGAAAAACCTATACAGTCATCTGTATAAACATGGAAATATCTACAATGCCATCTGTATACACATGGAAATATCTACACAGCCATCTTTATAAACATGTAAATATATACACTGCTATCTCTATAAACATGGAAATATCTACACCGCCATCTCTATAAACATGAAAATATCTACACTGCCATCTCCATAGACATGGAACTAACTAATCCGCCATCTGTATAAACATAGAAACATATGCACCGCCATCTGTGTGAATAAGGAAATATCTACAATGCCATCTGTATAAAGATATAAATATCTGCACCGTGAGCTGTATAAACATGGAAATATCTACATCACTATCTGTATAAACGTGGAAATACCAACACCGCTATCGGTATGAACATGGAAATATCTACAACGCCATCTATATAAACATGTAAATACCTACACCACTATGTCTATAAACATGGAAATACCTACACCGCTATCTCTAAAAACATGGAAATATCTACACCGCTATCTGTATAAACATGGAAATATCTACACCGCTATCTGTATAAACATGGAAATATCTACACCGCGATCTGTATAAACCTGGAAATATCTACACCGCGATCTGTACAAACATGGAAATATCTTCACCACGATCTGTATAAACATGGAAATATCTACACCGCTATCTGTATAAACATGGTAATATCTACACCACCATCTATATAAACATAGAAATATCTAAACCGCCATCTGTATAAACATGGAAATATCTACAATGCCATCAGTAGAAAGATGGAAATATGTACACCGCAATCTGTGTATACGTGGAAATATCTAAACCGATATCTGTAAATCATGGAAATATCTACACCGCTATCTGTATAAACATGGAAATAGCTACACCGTGATCTGTACAAACATGGAAATATCTACACCGTGATCTGTATAAACATGGAAATGTCTACACCGCCATCTGTATAAACATAGAAATATCTACACAGCCCACTGTATAAATATGGAGATATCTGCATAGGCATCTGTATAAACATGGAAATATCTGCACTGCTATCTGTATAAACATGGGAATATCTGCACTGCCATCTGTAAAAACATGGAAATAACCATACAGTCATCTGTATAAAAATGGAAATATCTACAATGCCATCTGTATACACATGGAAATATCTACACAGCCATCTGTATAAACGTGGAAATACTTACAAAGTTATCTGTATAAACATGGAAATACCTACACCACCATCTCTATAAACATGGAAATATATACACTGCTATGTGTATAAACATGGAAATATCAACACCGCCATCTGTAAAAACAGGGAAATATCTACAGCGTCATCTGTATAACCATGGAAGTATCTACACCTCCATCTTTATAAACATGGAAATATCTACACTGCCATCTTTACAAACATGGAAATATCCACACCGCTATCTAGATAATCTTGGAAATACCTACATTGCTATCTGTATAAACATGGAGAAATCTACACCGCTATCTGTATAAACATGGAAGTATCTTCACCGCTATCTGTATAAATATGGAAATATCTACAACGCTATCTCTATATACATGGAATTGTCTACACCGCTATCTGTATAAACATGGAAATATGTACACCGCTATCTGTGTAAACATGGAATTACCTACACCGCTATCTGTATAAACATGGAAATATCTACACTAATATCTGTATAAATATGGAAATATCTACACCGCTATCTGTATAAACATGGAAATATCTACACAGCTATCTCAATAAACATGGAAATATCTACACCGCCATCTGTATAAACATTTAAATACCTACACAGTCTTCTGTATAAACATGGAAATATCTACACCACTCTCTGTATAAACATGGAAATATCTACACTGCCATCGGTATAAACATGGAAATATCTACGCAGCCATCTCTATAAACATGGAAATATCTACACTGCTATCTGTATCAACATGGAAATAACCACACCGCTATCTCTATAAACATGGAAATATCTACACCGCCATCTGTGAAAACTTGAAAATATCTTCATATTCATCTGTATAAACATGGAAATATCTACACCTCCATCAGTATAGACATGGAAATATCTACACCGCTATCTCTATAAACATGGAAATACCTACACCGCAGTCTGTATAAACATGGAAATATCTACACGGCTATTTCTATAAATATGGAAATGTCTACACCGCTAGCTGTATAAACATGGAAATATCTACAAGGCTATATCTATAAACATGGAAATATCAACACCGCCATCTGTATATACATGGAAACACCTACAGAGTCATCTGCATAAACATGGAAATACCCACACCACTATCTGTATAAACATGGAAATACCTACACTGCCATCTGTGTAAACATGGAAATATCTACACAGCCATCCCTATGAACATGGAAATATCTACATGGCTATCTGTAAAAACATGGAAATATCTACACCGCCATGTGTATACACATGGAAATACCTACACATCCATCTGTATAAACATGGAAATATATACAATGCTATCTCTATAAACATGGAAATACCTACACCGCAATCTGTATAAACATGGAAATATCTACACCGCTATCTCTATAAACATGGAAATATCTCCACTGATATCTGTATAAATATGGAAATATCTCCACCACTATCTCTACAAAAATCGAAATGTCTACATCGCTATCTATATAAACATGGAAATATCCACATGGCTATGTCTGTAAACATGGAAATGCCTACAATGCCATCTGTATAACCATGGATATAAATATACAGTCATCTGTATAAACGTGGAAATACCTACACCAACATCTGTATAAACATGGAAATATCAACACTACCATCTGTATAAACATGGAAGTATCTACACAGCCATCTGTACAAACATGGAAATATCTACACAGCCCTCTCTATAAACATGGAAATATCTACACCGCCATCTGTTAAAACATGGAAATATCTAGAGTCATCTGTATAAACATGGAAATATCTACACCTCCATCTCTATAAACATGGAAATATCTACACAGCCATCAGTATAAACATGGAAATAACTACACCGCTTTCTACATAAACATGGAAATATCTACACCGCTGTCTATATCAATATGGAAATATCTACACCGCTATCTGCATAAATATGGAAATGTCTACAATGCTATCTGTGTAAAGATGGAAATATCTATACAGCTCTCTGTGTAAAAATAGAAATATCTACACCGCAATCTGTGCAAAGATGGAAATATCTACACCGCTATCTGTATAAACATAGAAATATCTACAATGCCATCTGTATAAAGATGGAAATATCTACACTGCGAGCTGTATAAACACGGAAATATCTATACCGCTATCTGTATAAACATGGAAATACCAACACCGCTATCTGTATAAACATGGAAATATTTACAACGCTATCTGTGTTAACATGAAATTATCTGCACAGCTATCTTTGTAAACCTGGAAATATCTACACAGCTGTCAGTGTAAAGATGAAAATATCCACATCGCAATCTGTGCAAAGATGGAAATATCTAAACCGGTATCTCTGTAAACATGGAAATATCGACATCGCTATCAGTATAAAAAAGTATATATCCACATCGCAGTCTGTATAACGTGGAAATATCTACACCGCTATCTGTATAAGGATGGAAATATCTACAACGCTATCTGTATAAAGGTGGAAATATTTACATCGATATCTGTATAAACGTGGAAATATCTCCACCGCTATCTGTATAAACATGGACATATCTACAACGCTATCAGTAAAAACATGGAAATATGTATACCGCTACCTGTATAAACATGGAAATATATACTATGCTATCTGTATAAACATGGAAATATCTACAACGCTATCTGTGTAAACATGGAAATATCTACACCACTATCTGTATAAACATGTAAATATCTACACTGCCATCTCCATAAAGATGGAAATATCTACACCGCGAGCTGTATAAACATGGAAATACCTACACCGCTATCTGTATAAACATGGAAATGCGAACACCGCTATATGTATAAACATGGAAATATCTACACCGGTATCTGTATAAACATGGAAATATCTACAACGCTATCTGTGTATACTTGGAAACACCTACACAGCAATCTGTGTAAACTTGGAGATATCTACACAAATATCTGTGTAAAGATGGAAATATCTACACCGCAATCTGGGCAAAGATGGAAATATCTACACCGCTATCTCTGTAAACATGGAAATAACTACACCGCTATCTGTATAAACATGGAAATAACTACACCACTATCTGTATATAAAAGGAAATATCTACAACACCGTCTGTATGAACATCGAAATACCTATACGGCCATCTGCATAAACATGGAAATATCTTCACCGCTATCTGTATAAATATGAAATTATCTAAACCGCTATCTCTATAAACATGGAAATATCTACACCGCTATCTTTATAAACACGGAAATATCTACACCGTTATCTCTATAAACATGGAAATATTGACATCGCCATCTCTATAAACATGCAAATATCTACACAGTCATCTGTATAAACATGGAAATATTTACACCACCATCTTCATAAACTTGGAATATCTACACTGCCATCTGTATACACATGGAAATATCTAAACAGCCATCTCTATAAACATGGAAATATCTACACCCCTATCTCCATAAACATGGAAATGCCTACACTGCTATCTATGTAAACATAGAAATATCTACAACGCAATCTCTATAAACATGGCAATATCTACACCGCCATCACTATGAACATGAAAATATGTACACCGCCATCTCCAGTAACATGGAACTATCTACACCGCCGTCTGTATAAACATGGAAATATCTACACACTATGTGTATAAACATGGAAATATATACACGGCCATCTGCATAAAGATGGAAATATCCACACCGAGAGCTGTATAAACATAGAAATACCTATAGCACTATCTGTATGAACATGAAAATACCAACACCGCTATGTGTATAAACATGTAAATATCTACATCGCTATCTGTAAAATGTGGAAATATCTACACCACTATCTGTATAAACGTGGAAATATCCACACCGCTATCTGTATAAACGTGGAAATATGTACGCTATCTGTATAAACGTGGAAATATCTACATCGCTATCTGTATAAACGTGGAAATACCAACAACGCTATCGGTATGAACATGGAAATATCTACAACGCCATCTATATAAACATGTAAATACCTACACCACTATGTCTATAAACATGGAAATACCTACACCGATATCTCTAAAAACATGGAAATATCTACACCGCTATCTGTGTAAACATGGAAATATCTACACCGCTATCTGTATAAACATGGAAATATCTACACCGCGATCTGTATAAACCTGGAAATATCTACACCGCGATCTGTACAAACATGGAAATATCTTCACCACGATCTGTATAAACATGGAAATATCTACACCGCTATCTGTATAAACATGGTAATATCTACACCACCATCTATATAAACATAGAAATATCTAAACCGCCATCTGTATAAACATGGAAATATCTACAATGCCATCAGTAGAAAGATGGAAATATGTACACCGCAATCTGTGTATACGTGGAAATATCTAAACCGATATCTGTAAATCATGGAAATATCTACACCGCTATCTGTATAAACATGGAAATAGCTACACCGTGATCTGTACAAACATGGAAATATCTACACCGTGATCTGTATAAACATGGAAATGTCTACACCGCCATCTGTATAAACATAGAAATATCTACACAGCCCACTGTATAAATATGGAGATATCTGCATAGGCATCTGTATAAACATGGAAATATCTGCACTGCTATCTGTATAAACATGGGAATATCTGCACTGCCATCTGTAAAAACATGGAAATAACTATACAGTCATCTGTATAAAAATGGAAATATCTACAATGCCATCTGTATACACATGGAAATATCTACACATCCATCTGTATAAACGTGGAAATACTTACAAAGTTATCTGTATAAACATGGAAATACCTACACCACCA
The DNA here is from genome assembly GCF_029289425.2 of Pan paniscus. Lineage (NCBI taxonomy): Eukaryota > Metazoa > Chordata > Mammalia > Primates > Hominidae > Pan > Pan paniscus. The sequence goes on from NC_073261.2 coordinate 10,690,169, forward strand.
TCTCTATAAACATGGAAATATATACACTGCTATGTGTATAAACATGGAAATATCAACACCGCCATCTGTAAAAACAGGGAAATATCTACAGCGTCATCTGTATAACCATGGAAGTATCTACACCTCCATCTTTATAAACATGGAAATATCTACACTGCCATCTTTACAAACATGGAAATATCCACACCGCTATCTAGATAATCTTGGAAATACCTACATTGCTATCTGTATAAACATGGAGAAATCTACACCGCTATCTGTATAAACATGGAAGTATCTTCACCGCTATCTGTATAAATATGGAAATATCTACAACGCTATCTCTATATACATGGAATTGTCTACACCGCTATCTGTATAAACATGGAAATATGTACACCGCTATCTGTGTAAACATGGAATTACCTACACCGCTATCTGTATAAACATGGAAATATCTACACTAATATCTGTATAAATATGGAAATATCTACACCGCTATCTGTATAAACATGGAAATATCTACACAGCTATCTCAATAAACATGGAAATATCTACACCGCCATCTGTATAAACATTTAAATACCTACACAGTCTTCTGTATAAACATGGAAATATCTACACCACTCTCTGTATAAACATGGAAATATCTACACTGCCATCGGTATAAACATGGAAATATCTACGCAGCCATCTCTATAAACATGGAAATATCTACACTGCTATCTGTATCAACATGGAAATAACCACACCGCTATCTCTATAAACATGGAAATATCTACACCGCCATCTGTGAAAACTTGAAAATATCTTCATATTCATCTGTATAAACATGGAAATATCTACACCTCCATCAGTATAGACATGGAAATATCTACACCGCTATCTCTATAAACATGGAAATACCTACACCGCAGTCTGTATAAACATGGAAATATCTACACGGCTATTTCTATAAATATGGAAATGTCTACACCGCTAGCTGTATAAACATGGAAATATCTACAAGGCTATATCTATAAACATGGAAATATCAACACCGCCATCTGTATATACATGGAAACACCTACAGAGTCATCTGCATAAACATGGAAATACCCACACCACTATCTGTATAAACATGGAAATACCTACACTGCCATCTGTGTAAACATGGAAATATCTACACAGCCATCCCTATGAACATGGAAATATCTACATGGCTATCTGTAAAAACATGGAAATATCTACACCGCCATGTGTATACACATGGAAATACCTACACATCCATCTGTATAAACATGGAAATATATACAATGCTATCTCTATAAACATGGAAATACCTACACCGCAATCTGTATAAACATGGAAATATCTACACCGCTATCTCTATAAACATGGAAATATCTCCACTGATATCTGTATAAATATGGAAATATCTCCACCACTATCTCTATAAAAATCGAAATGTCTACATCGCTATCTATATAAACATGGAAATATCCACATGGCTATGTCTGTAAACATGGAAATGCCTACAATGCCATCTGTATAACCATGGATATAAATATACAGTCATCTGTATAAACGTGGAAATACCTACACCAACATCTGTATAAACATGGAAATATCAACACTACCATCTGTATAAACATGGAAGTATCTACACAGCCATCTGTACAAACATGGAAATATCTACACAGCCCTCTCTATAAACATGGAAATATCTACACCGCCATCTGTTAAAACATGGAAATATCTAGAGTCATCTGTATAAACATGGAAATATCTACACCTCCATCTCTATAAACATGGAAATATCTACACAGCCATCAGTATAAACATGGAAATAACTACACCGCTTTCTACATAAACATGGAAATATCTACACCGCTGTCTATATCAATATGGAAATATCTACACCGCTATCTGCATAAATATGGAAATGTCTACAATGCTATCTGTGTAAAGATGGAAATATCTATACAGCTCTCTGTGTAAAAATAGAAATATCTACACCGCAATCTGTGCAAAGATGGAAATATCTACACCGCTATCTGTATAAACATAGAAATATCTACAATGCCATCTGTATAAAGATGGAAATATCTACACTGCGAGCTGTATAAACACGGAAATATCTATACCGCTATCTGTATAAACATGGAAATACCAACACCGCTATCTGTATAAACATGGAAATATTTACAACGCTATCTGTGTTAACATGAAATTATCTACACAGCTATCTTTGTAAACCTGGAAATATCTACACAGCTGTCAGTGTAAAGATGAAAATATCCACATCGCAATCTGTGCAAAGATGGAAATATCTAAACCGGTATCTCTGTAAACATGGAAATATCGACATCGCTATCAGTATAAAAAAGTATATATCCACATCGCAGTCTGTATAACGTGGAAATATCTACACCGCTATCTGTATAAGGATGGAAATATCTACAACGCTATCTGTATAAAGGTGGAAATATTTACATCGATATCTGTATAAACGTGGAAATATCTCCACCGCTATCTGTATAAACATGGACATATCTACAACGCTATCAGTAAAAACATGGAAATATGTATACCGCTACCTGTATAAACATGGAAATATATACTATGCTATCTGTATAAACATGGAAATATCTACAACGCTATCTGTGTAAACATGGAAATATCTACACCACTATCTGTATAAACATGTAAATATCTACACTGCCATCTCCATAAAGATGGAAATATCTACACCGCGAGCTGTATAAACATGGAAATACCTACACCGCTATCTGTATAAACATGGAAATGCGAACACCGCTATATGTATAAACATGGAAATATCTACACCGGTATCTGTATAAACATGGAAATATCTACAACGCTATCTGTGTATACTTGGAAACACCTACACAGCAATCTGTGTAAACTTGGAGATATCTACACAAATATCTGTGTAAAGATGGAAATATCTACACCACAATCTGGGCAAAGATGGAAATATCTACACCGCTATCTCTGTAAACATGGAAATAACTACACCGCTATCTGTATAAACATGGAAATAACTACACCACTATCTGTATATAAAAGGAAATATCTACAACACCGTCTGTATGAACATCGAAATACCTATACGGCCATCTGCATAAACATGGAAATATCTTCACCGCTATCTGTATAAATATGAAATTATCTAAACCGCTATCTCTATAAACATGGAAATATCTACACCGCTATCTTTATAAACACGGAAATATCTACACCGTTATCTCTATAAACATGGAAATATTGACATCGCCATCTCTATAAACATGCAAATATCTACACAGTCATCTGTATAAACATGGAAATATTTACACCACCATCTTCATAAACTTGGAATATCTACACTGCCATCTGTATACACATGGAAATATCTAAACAGCCATCTCTATAAACATGGAAATATCTACACCCCTATCTCCATAAACATGGAAATGCCTACACTGCTATCTATGTAAACATAGAAATATCTACAACGCAATCTCTATAAACATGGCAATATCTACACCGCCATCACTATGAACATGAAAATATGTACACCGCCATCTCCAGTAACATGGAACTATCTACACCGCCGTCTGTATAAACATGGAAATATCTACACACTATGTGTATAAACATGGAAATATCTACACGGCCATCTGCATAAAGATGGAAATATCCACACCGAGAGCTGTATAAACATAGAAATACCTATAGCACTATCTGTATGAACATGAAAATACCAACACCGCTATGTGTATAAACATGTAAATATCTACATCGCTATCTGTAAAATGTGGAAATATCTACACCACTATCTGTATAAACGTGGAAATATCCACACCGCTATCTGTATAAACGTGGAAATATGTACGCTATCTGTATAAACGTGGAAATATCTACATCGCTATCTGTATAAACGTGGAAATACCAACAACGCTATCGGTATGAACATGGAAATATCTACAACGCCATCTATATAAACATGTAAATACCTTCACCACTATGTCTATAAACATGGAAATACCTACACCGATATCTCTAAAAACATGGAAATATCTACACCGCTATCTGTGTAAACATGGAAATATCTACACCGCTATCTGTATAAACATGGAAATATCTACACCGCGATCTGTATAAACCTGGAAATATCTACACCGCGATCTGTACAAACATGGAAATATCTTCACCACGATCTGTATAAACATGGAAATATCTACACCGCTATCTGTATAAACATGGTAATATCTACACCACCATCTATATAAACATAGAAATATCTAAACCGCCATCTGTATAAACATGGAAATATCTACAATGCCATCAGTAGAAAGATGGAAATATGTACACCGCAATCTGTGTATACGTGGAAATATCTAAACCGATATCTGTAAATCATGGAAATATCTACACCGCTATCTGTATAAACATGGAAATAGCTACACCGTGATCTGTACAAACATGGAAATATCTACACCGTGATCTGTATAAACATGGAAATGTCTACACCGCCATCTGTATAAACATAGAAATATCTACACAGCCCACTGTATAAATATGGAGATATCTGCATAGGCATCTGTATAAACATGGAAATATCTGCACTGCTATCTGTATAAACATGGGAATATCTGCACTGCCATCTGTAAAAACATGGAAATAACTATACAGTCATCTGTATAAAAATGGAAATATCTACAATGCCATCTGTATACACATGGAAATATCTACACATCCATCTGTATAAACGTGGAAATACTTACAAAGTTATCTGTATAAACATGGAAATACCTACACCACCATCTCTATAAACATGGAAATATATACACTGCTATGTGTATAAACATGGAAATATCAACACCGCCATCTGTAAAAACAGGGAAATATCTACAGCGTCATCTGTATAACCATGGAAGTATCTACACCTCCATCTTTATAAACATGGAAATATCTACACTGCCATCTTTACAAACATGGAAATATCCACACCGCTATCTAGATAATCTTGGAAATACCTACATTGCTATCTGTGTAAACATGGAGAAATCTACACCGCTATCTGTATAAACATGGAAGTATCTTCACCGCTATCTGTATAAATATGGAAATATCTACAACGCTATCTCTATATACATGGAATTGTCTACACCGCTATCTGTATAAACATGGAAATATGTACACCGCTATCTGTGTAAACATGGAATTACCTACACCGCTATCTGTATAAACATGGAAATATCTACACTAATATCTGTATAAATATGGAAATATCTACACCGCTATCTGTATAAACATGGAAATATCTACACAGCTATCTCAATAAACATGGAAATATCTACACCGCCATCTGTATAAACATTTAAATACCTACACAGTCTTCTGTATAAACATGGAAATATCTACACCACTCTCTGTATAAACATGGAAATATCTACACTGCCATCGGTATAAACATGGAAATATCTACGCAGCCATCTCTATAAACATGGAAATATCTACACTGCTATCTGTATCAACATGGAAATAACCACACCGCTATCTCTATAAACATGGAAATATCTACACCGCCATCTGTGAAAACTTGAAAATATCTTCATATTCATCTGTATAAACATGGAAATATCTACACCTCCATCAGTATAGACATGGAAATATCTACACCGCTATCTCTATAAACATGGAAATACCTACACCGCAGTCTGTATAAACATGGAAATATCTACACGGCTATTTCTATAAATATGGAAATGTCTACACCGCTAGCTGTATAAACATGGAAATATCTACAAGGCTATATCTATAAACATGGAAATATCAACACCGCCATCTGTATATACATGGAAACACCTACAGAGTCATCTGCATAAACATGGAAATACCCACACCACTATCTGTATAAACATGGAAATACCTACACTGCCATCTGTGTAAACATGGAAATATCTACACAGCCATCCCTATGAACATGGAAATATCTACATGGCTATCTGTAAAAACATGGAAATATCTACACCGCCATGTGTATACACATGGAAATACCTACACATCCATCTGTATAAACATGGAAATATATACAATGCTATCTCTATAAACATGGAAATACCTACACCGCAATCTGTATAAACATGGAAATATCTACACCGCTATCTCTATAAACATGGAAATATCTCCACTGATATCTGTATAAATATGGAAATATCTCCACCACTATCTCTATAAAAATCGAAATGTCTACATCGCTATCTATATAAACATGGAAATATCCACATGGCTATGTCTGTAAACATGGAAATGCCTACAATGCCATCTGTATAACCATGGATATAAATATACAGTCATCTGTATAAACGTGGAAATACCTACACCAACATCTGTATAAACATGGAAATATCAACACTACCATCTGTATAAACATGGAAGTATCTACACAGCCATCTGTACAAACATGGAAATATCTACACAGCCCTCTCTATAAACATGGAAATATCTACACCGCCATCTGTTAAAACATGGAAATATCTAGAGTCATCTGTATAAACATGGAAATATCTACACCTCCATCTCTATAAACATGGAAATATCTACACAGCCATCAGTATAAACATGGAAATAACTACACCGCTTTCTACATAAACATGGAAATATCTACACCGCTGTCTATATCAATATGGAAATATCTACACCGCTATCTGCATAAATATGGAAATGTCTACAATGCTATCTGTGTAAAGATGGAAATATCTATACAGCTCTCTGTGTAAAAATAGAAATATCTACACCGCAATCTGTGCAAAGATGGAAATATCTACACCGCTATCTGTATAAACATAGAAATATCTACAATGCCATCTGTATAAAGATGGAAATATCTACACTGCGAGCTGTATAAACACGGAAATATCTATACCGCTATCTGTATAAACATGGAAATACCAACACCGCTATCTGTATAAACATGGAAATATTTACAACGCTATCTGTGTTAACATGAAATTATCTACACAGCTATCTTTGTAAACCTGGAAATATCTACACAGCTGTCAGTGTAAAGATGAAAATATCCACATCGCAATCTGTGCAAAGATGGAAATATCTAAACCGGTATCTCTGTAAACATGGAAATATCGACATCGCTATCAGTATAAAAAAGTATATATCCACATCGCAGTCTGTATAACGTGGAAATATCTACACCGCTATCTGTATAAGGATGGAAATATCTACAACGCTATCTGTATAAAGGTGGAAATATTTACATCGATATCTGTATAAACGTGGAAATATCTCCACCGCTATCTGTATAAACATGGACATATCTACAACGCTATCAGTAAAAACATGGAAATATGTATACCGCTACCTGTATAAACATGGAAATATATACTATGCTATCTGTATAAACATGGAAATATCTACAACGCTATCTGTGTAAACATGGAAATATCTACACCACTATCTGTATAAACATGTAAATATCTACACTGCCATCTCCATAAAGATGGAAATATCTACACCGCGAGCTGTATAAACATGGAAATACCTACACCGCTATCTGTATAAACATGGAAATGCGAACACCGCTATATGTATAAACATGGAAATATCTACACCGGTATCTGTATAAACATGGAAATATCTACAACGCTATCTGTGTATACTTGGAAACACCTACACAGCAATCTGTGTAAACTTGGAGATATCTACACAAATATCTGTGTAAAGATGGAAATATCTACACCGCAATCTGGGCAAAGATGGAAATATCTACACCGCTATCTCTGTAAACATGGAAATAACTACACCGCTATCTGTATAAACATGGAAATAACTACACCACTATCTGTATATAAAAGGAAATATCTACAACACCGTCTGTATGAACATCGAAATACCTATACGGCCATCTGCATAAACATGGAAATATCTTCACCGCTATCTGTATAAATATGAAATTATCTAAACCGCTATCTCTATAAACATGGAAATATCTACACCGCTATCTTTATAAACACGGAAATATCTACACCGTTATCTCTATAAACATGGAAATATTGACATCGCCATCTCTATAAACATGCAAATATCTACACAGTCATCTGTATAAACATGGAAATATTTACACCACCATCTTCATAAACTTGGAATATCTACACTGCCATCTGTATACACATGGAAATATCTAAACAGCCATCTCTATAAACATGGAAATATCTACACCCCTATCTCCATAAACATGGAAATGCCTACACTGCTATCTATGTAAACATAGAAATATCTACAACGCAATCTCTATAAACATGGCAATATCTACACCGCCATCACTATGAACATGAAAATATGTACACCGCCATCTCCAGTAACATGGAACTATCTACACCGCCGTCTGTATAAACATGGAAATATCTACACACTATGTGTATAAACATGGAAATATCTACACGGCCATCTGCATAAAGATGGAAATATCCACACCGAGAGCTGTATAAACATAGAAATACCTATAGCACTATCTGTATGAACATGAAAATACCAACACCGCTATGTGTATAAACATGTAAATATCTACATCGCTATCTGTAAAATGTGGAAATATCTACACCACTATCTGTATAAACGTGGAAATATCCACACCGCTATCTGTATAAACGTGGAAATATGTACGCTATCTGTATAAACGTGGAAATATCTACATCGCTATCTGTATAAACGTGGAAATACCAACAACGCTATCGGTATGAACATGGAAATATCTACAACGCCATCTATATAAACATGTAAATACCTTCACCACTATGTCTATAAACATGGAAATACCTACACCGATATCTCTAAAAACATGGAAATATCTACACCGCTATCTGTGTAAACATGGAAATATCTACACCGCTATCTGTATAAACATGGAAATATCTACACCGCGATCTGTATAAACCTGGAAATATCTACACCGCGATCTGTACAAACATGGAAATATCTTCACCACGATCTGTATAAACATGGAAATATCTACACCGCTATCTGTATAAACATGGTAATATCTACACCACCATCTATATAAACATAGAAATATCTAAACCGCCATCTGTATAAACATGGAAATATCTACAATGCCATCAGTAGAAAGATGGAAATATGTACACCGCAATCTGTGTATACGTGGAAATATCTAAACCGATATCTGTAAATCATGGAAATATCTACACCGCTATCTGTATAAACATGGAAATAGCTACACCGTGATCTGTACAAACATGGAAATATCTACACCGTGATCTGTATAAACATGGAAATGTCTACACCGCCATCTGTATAAACATAGAAATATCTACACAGCCCACTGTATAAATATGGAGATATCTGCATAGGCATCTGTATAAACATGGAAATATCTGCACTGCTATCTGTATAAACATGGGAATATCTGCACTGCCATCTGTAAAAACATGGAAATAACTATACAGTCATCTGTATAAAAATGGAAATATCTACAATGCCATCTGTATACACATGGAAATATCTACACATCCATCTGTATAAACGTGGAAATACTTACAAAGTTATCTGTATAAACATGGAAATACCTACACCACCATCTCTATAAACATGGAAATATATACACTGCTATGTGTATAAACATGGAAATATCAACACCGCCATCTGTAAAAACAGGGAAATATCTACAGCGTCATCTGTATAACCATGGAAGTATCTACACCTCCATCTTTATAAACATGGAAATATCTACACAGCCATCAGTATAAACATGGAAATAACTACACCGCTTTCTACATAAACATGGAAATATCTACACCGCTGTCTATATCAATATGGAAATATCTACACCGCTATCTGCATAAATATGGAAATGTCTACAATGCTATCTGTGTAAAGATGGAAATATCTATACAGCTCTCTGTGTAAAAATAGAAATATCTACACCGCAATCTGTGCAAAGATGGAAATATCTACACCGCTATCTGTATAAACATAGAAATATCTACAATGCCATCTGTATAAAGATGGAAATATCTACACTGCGAGCTGTATAAACACGGAAATATCTATACCGCTATCTGTATAAACATGGAAATACCAACACCGCTATCTGTATAAACATGGAAATATTTACAACGCTATCTGTGTTAACATGAAATTATCTACACAGCTATCTTTGTAAACCTGGAAATATCTACACAGCTGTCAGTGTAAAGATGAAAATATCCACATCGCAATCTGTGCAAAGATGGAAATATCTAAACCGGTATCTCTGTAAACATGGAAATATCGACATCGCTATCAGTATAAAAAAGTATATATCCACATCGCAGTCTGTATAACGTGGAAATATCTACACCGCTATCTGTATAAGGATGGAAATATCTACAACGCTATCTGTATAAAGGTGGAAATATTTACATCGATATCTGTATAAACGTGGAAATATCTCCACCGCTATCTGTATAAACATGGACATATCTACAACGCTATCAGTAAAAACATGGAAATATGTATACCGCTACCTGTATAAACATGGAAATATATACTATGCTATCTGTATAAACATGGAAATATCTACAACGCTATCTGTGTAAACATGGAAATATCTACACCACTATCTGTATAAACATGTAAATATCTACACTGCCATCTCCATAAAGATGGAAATATCTACACCGCGAGCTGTATAAACATGGAAATACCTACACCGCTATCTGTATAAACATGGAAATGCGAACACCGCTATATGTATAAACATGGAAATATCTACACCGGTATCTGTATAAACATGGAAATATCTACAACGCTATCTGTGTATACTTGGAAACACCTACACAGCAATCTGTGTAAACTTGGAGATATCTACACAAATATCTGTGTAAAGATGGAAATATCTACACCGCAATCTGGGCAAAGATGGAAATATCTACACCGCTATCTCTGTAAACATGGAAATAACTACACCGCTATCTGTATAAACATGGAAATAACTACACCACTATCTGTATATAAAAGGAAATATCTACAACACCGTCTGTATGAACATCGAAATACCTATACGGCCATCTGCATAAACATGGAAATATCTTCACCGCTATCTGTATAAATATGAAATTATCTAAACCGCTATCTCTATAAACATGGAAATATCTACACCGCTATCTTTATAAACACGGAAATATCTACACCGTTATCTCTATAAACATGGAAATATTGACATCGCCATCTCTATAAACATGCAAATATCTACACAGTCATCTGTATAAACATGGAAATATTTACACCACCATCTTCATAAACTTGGAATATCTACACTGCCATCTGTATACACATGGAAATATCTAAACAGCCATCTCTATAAACATGGAAATATCTACACCCCTATCTCCATAAACATGGAAATGCCTACACTGCTATCTATGTAAACATAGAAATATCTACAACGCAATCTCTATAAACATGGCAATATCTACACCGCCATCACTATGAACATGAAAATATGTACACCGCCATCTCCAGTAACATGGAACTATCTACACCGCCGTCTGTATAAACATGGAAATATCTACACACTATGTGTATAAACATGGAAATATCTACACGGCCATCTGCATAAAGATGGAAATATCCACACCGAGAGCTGTATAAACATAGAAATACCTATAGCACTATCTGTATGAACATGAAAATACCAACACCGCTATGTGTATAAACATGTAAATATCTACATCGCTATCTGTAAAATGTGGAAATATCTACACCACTATCTGTATAAACGTGGAAATATCCACACCGCTATCTGTATAAACGTGGAAATATGTACGCTATCTGTATAAACGTGGAAATATCTACATCGCTATCTGTATAAACGTGGAAATACCAACAACGCTATCGGTATGAACATGGAAATATCTACAACGCCATCTATATAAACATGTAAATACCTTCACCACTATGTCTATAAACATGGAAATACCTACACCGATATCTCTAAAAACATGGAAATATCTACACCGCTATCTGTGTAAACATGGAAATATCTACACCGCTATCTGTATAAACATGGAAATATCTACACCGCGATCTGTATAAACCTGGAAATATCTACACCGCGATCTGTACAAACATGGAAATATCTTCACCACGATCTGTATAAACATGGAAATATCTACACCGCTATCTGTATAAACATGGTAATATCTACACCACCATCTATATAAACATAGAAATATCTAAACCGCCATCTGTATAAACATGGAAATATCTACAATGCCATCAGTAGAAAGATGGAAATATGTACACCGCAATCTGTGTATACGTGGAAATATCTAAACCGATATCTGTAAATCATGGAAATATCTACACCGCTATCTGTATAAACATGGAAATAGCTACACCGTGATCTGTACAAACATGGAAATATCTACACCGTGATCTGTATAAACATGGAAATGTCTACACCGCCATCTGTATAAACATAGAAATATCTACACAGCCCACTGTATAAATATGGAGATATCTGCATAGGCATCTGTATAAACATGGAAATATCTGCACTGCTATCTGTATAAACATGGGAATATCTGCACTGCCATCTGTAAAAACATGGAAATAACTATACAGTCATCTGTATAAAAATGGAAATATCTACAATGCCATCTGTATACACATGGAAATATCTACACATCCATCTGTATAAACGTGGAAATACTTACAAAGTTATCTGTATAAACATGGAAATACCTACACCACCATCTCTATAAACATGGAAATATATACACTGCTATGTGTATAAACATGGAAATATCAACACCGCCATCTGTAAAAACAGGGAAATATCTACAGCGTCATCTGTATAACCATGGAAGTATCTACACCTCCATCTTTATAAACATGGAAATATCTACACTGCCATCTTTACAAACATGGAAATATCCACACCGCTATCTAGATAATCTTGGAAATACCTACATTGCTATCTGTGTAAACATGGAGAAATCTACACCGCTATCTGTATAAACATGGAAGTATCTTCACCGCTATCTGTATAAATATGGAAATATCTACAACGCTATCTCTATATACATGGAATTGTCTACACCGCTATCTGTATAAACATGGAAATATGTACACCGCTATCTGTGTAAACATGGAATTACCTACACCGCTATCTGTATAAACATGGAAATATCTACACTAATATCTGTATAAATATGGAAATATCTACACCGCTATCTGTATAAACATGGAAATATCTACACAGCTATCTCAATAAACATGGAAATATCTACACCGCCATCTGTATAAACATTTAAATACCTACACAGTCTTCTGTATAAACATGGAAATATCTACACCACTCTCTGTATAAACATGGAAATATCTACACTGCCATCGGTATAAACATGGAAATATCTACGCAGCCATCTCTATAAACATGGAAATATCTACACTGCTATCTGTATCAACATGGAAATAACCACACCGCTATCTCTATAAACATGGAAATATCTACACCGCCATCTGTGAAAACTTGAAAATATCTTCATATTCATCTGTATAAACATGGAAATATCTACACCTCCATCAGTATAGACATGGAAATATCTACACCGCTATCTCTATAAACATGGAAATACCTACACCGCAGTCTGTATAAACATGGAAATATCTACACGGCTATTTCTATAAATATGGAAATGTCTACACCGCTAGCTGTATAAACATGGAAATATCTACAAGGCTATATCTATAAACATGGAAATATCAACACCGCCATCTGTATATACATGGAAACACCTACAGAGTCATCTGCATAAACATGGAAATACCCACACCACTATCTGTATAAACATGGAAATACCTACACTGCCATCTGTGTAAACATGGAAATATCTACACAGCCATCCCTATGAACATGGAAATATCTACATGGCTATCTGTAAAAACATGGAAATATCTACACCGCCATGTGTATACACATGGAAATACCTACACATCCATCTGTATAAACATGGAAATATATACAATGCTATCTCTATAAACATGGAAATACCTACACCGCAATCTGTATAAACATGGAAATATCTACACCGCTATCTCTATAAACATGGAAATATCTCCACTGATATCTGTATAAATATGGAAATATCTCCACCACTATCTCTATAAAAATCGAAATGTCTACATCGCTATCTATATAAACATGGAAATATCCACATGGCTATGTCTGTAAACATGGAAATGCCTACAATGCCATCTGTATAACCATGGATATAAATATACAGTCATCTGTATAAACGTGGAAATACCTACACCAACATCTGTATAAACATGGAAATATCAACACTACCATCTGTATAAACATGGAAGTATCTACACAGCCATCTGTACAAACATGGAAATATCTACACAGCCCTCTCTATAAACATGGAAATATCTACACCGCCATCTGTTAAAACATGGAAATATCTAGAGTCATCTGTATAAACATGGAAATATCTACACCTCCATCTCTATAAACATGGAAATATCTACACAGCCATCAGTATAAACATGGAAATAACTACACCGCTTTCTACATAAACATGGAAATATCTACACCGCTGTCTATATCAATATGGAAATATCTACACCGCTATCTGCATAAATATGGAAATGTCTACAATGCTATCTGTGTAAAGATGGAAATATCTATACAGCTCTCTGTGTAAAAATAGAAATATCTACACCGCAATCTGTGCAAAGATGGAAATATCTACACCGCTATCTGTATAAACATAGAAATATCTACAATGCCATCTGTATAAAGATGGAAATATCTACACTGCGAGCTGTATAAACACGGAAATATCTATACCGCTATCTGTATAAACATGGAAATACCAACACCGCTATCTGTATAAACATGGAAATATTTACAACGCTATCTGTGTTAACATGAAATTATCTACACAGCTATCTTTGTAAACCTGGAAATATCTACACAGCTGTCAGTGTAAAGATGAAAATATCCACATCGCAATCTGTGCAAAGATGGAAATATCTAAACCGGTATCTCTGTAAACATGGAAATATCGACATCGCTATCAGTATAAAAAAGTATATATCCACATCGCAGTCTGTATAACGTGGAAATATCTACACCGCTATCTGTATAAGGATGGAAATATCTACAACGCTATCTGTATAAAGGTGGAAATATTTACATCGATATCTGTATAAACGTGGAAATATCTCCACCGCTATCTGTATAAACATGGACATATCTACAACGCTATCAGTAAAAACATGGAAATATGTATACCGCTACCTGTATAAACATGGAAATATATACTATGCTATCTGTATAAACATGGAAATATCTACAACGCTATCTGTGTAAACATGGAAATATCTACACCACTATCTGTATAAACATGTAAATATCTACACTGCCATCTCCATAAAGATGGAAATATCTACACCGCGAGCTGTATAAACATGGAAATACCTACACCGCTATCTGTATAAACATGGAAATGCGAACACCGCTATATGTATAAACATGGAAATATCTACACCGGTATCTGTATAAACATGGAAATATCTACAACGCTATCTGTGTATACTTGGAAACACCTACACAGCAATCTGTGTAAACTTGGAGATATCTACACAAATATCTGTGTAAAGATGGAAATATCTACACCGCAATCTGGGCAAAGATGGAAATATCTACACCGCTATCTCTGTAAACATGGAAATAACTACACCGCTATCTGTATAAACATGGAAATAACTACACCACTATCTGTATATAAAAGGAAATATCTACAACACCGTCTGTATGAACATCGAAATACCTATACGGCCATCTGCATAAACATGGAAATATCTTCACCGCTATCTGTATAAATATGAAATTATCTAAACCGCTATCTCTATAAACATGGAAATATCTACACCGCTATCTTTATAAACACGGAAATATCTACACCGTTATCTCTATAAACATGGAAATATTGACATCGCCATCTCTATAAACATGCAAATATCTACACAGTCATCTGTATAAACATGGAAATATTTACACCACCATCTTCATAAACTTGGAATATCTACACTGCCATCTGTATACACATGGAAATATCTAAACAGCCATCTCTATAAACATGGAAATATCTACACCCCTATCTCCATAAACATGGAAATGCCTACACTGCTATCTATGTAAACATAGAAATATCTACAACGCAATCTCTATAAACATGGCAATATCTACACCGCCATCACTATGAACATGAAAATATGTACACCGCCATCTCCAGTAACATGGAACTATCTACACCGCCGTCTGTATAAACATGGAAATATCTACACACTATGTGTATAAACATGGAAATATCTACACGGCCATCTGCATAAAGATGGAAATATCCACACCGAGAGCTGTATAAACATAGAAATACCTATAGCACTATCTGTATGAACATGAAAATACCAACACCGCTATGTGTATAAACATGTAAATATCTACATCGCTATCTGTAAAATGTGGAAATATCTACACCACTATCTGTATAAACGTGGAAATATCCACACCGCTATCTGTATAAACGTGGAAATATGTACGCTATCTGTATAAACGTGGAAATATCTACATCGCTATCTGTATAAACGTGGAAATACCAACAACGCTATCGGTATGAACATGGAAATATCTACAACGCCATCTATATAAACATGTAAATACCTTCACCACTATGTCTATAAACATGGAAATACCTACACCGATATCTCTAAAAACATGGAAATATCTACACCGCTATCTGTGTAAACATGGAAATATCTACACCGCTATCTGTATAAACATGGAAATATCTACACCGCGATCTGTATAAACCTGGAAATATCTACACCGCGATCTGTACAAACATGGAAATATCTTCACCACGATCTGTATAAACATGGAAATATCTACACCGCTATCTGTATAAACATGGTAATATCTACACCACCATCTATATAAACATAGAAATATCTAAACCGCCATCTGTATAAACATGGAAATATCTACAATGCCATCAGTAGAAAGATGGAAATATGTACACCGCAATCTGTGTATACGTGGAAATATCTAAACCGATATCTGTAAATCATGGAAATATCTACACCGCTATCTGTATAAACATGGAAATAGCTACACCGTGATCTGTACAAACATGGAAATATCTACACCGTGATCTGTATAAACATGGAAATGTCTACACCGCCATCTGTATAAACATAGAAATATCTACACAGCCCACTGTATAAATATGGAGATATCTGCATAGGCATCTGTATAAACATGGAAATATCTGCACTGCTATCTGTATAAACATGGGAATATCTGCACTGCCATCTGTAAAAACATGGAAATAACTATACAGTCATCTGTATAAAAATGGAAATATCTACAATGCCATCTGTATACACATGGAAATATCTACACATCCATCTGTATAAACGTGGAAATACTTACAAAGTTATCTGTATAAACATGGAAATACCTACACCACCATCTCTATAAACATGGAAATATATACACTGCTATGTGTATAAACATGGAAATATCAACACCGCCATCTGTAAAAACAGGGAAATATCTACAGCGTCATCTGTATAACCATGGAAGTATCTACACCTCCATCTTTATAAACATGGAAATATCTACACTGCCATCTTTACAAACATGGAAATATCCACACCGCTATCTAGATAATCTTGGAAATACCTACATTGCTATCTGTGTAAACATGGAGAAATCTACACCGCTATCTGTATAAACATGGAAGTATCTTCACCGCTATCTGTATAAATATGGAAATATCTACAACGCTATCTCTATATACATGGAATTGTCTACACCGCTATCTGTATAAACATGGAAATATGTACACCGCTATCTGTGTAAACATGGAATTACCTACACCGCTATCTGTATAAACATGGAAATATCTACACTAATATCTGTATAAATATGGAAATATCTACACCGCTATCTGTATAAACATGGAAATATCTACACAGCTATCTCAATAAACATGGAAATATCTACACCGCCATCTGTATAAACATTTAAATACCTACACAGTCTTCTGTATAAACATGGAAATATCTACACCACTCTCTGTATAAACATGGAAATATCTACACTGCCATCGGTATAAACATGGAAATATCTACGCAGCCATCTCTATAAACATGGAAATATCTACACTGCTATCTGTATCAACATGGAAATAACCACACCGCTATCTCTATAAACATGGAAATATCTACACCGCCATCTGTGAAAACTTGAAAATATCTTCATATTCATCTGTATAAACATGGAAATATCTACACCTCCATCAGTATAGACATGGAAATATCTACACCGCTATCTCTATAAACATGGAAATACCTACACCGCAGTCTGTATAAACATGGAAATATCTACACGGCTATTTCTATAAATATGGAAATGTCTACACCGCTAGCTGTATAAACATGGAAATATCTACAAGGCTATATCTATAAACATGGAAATATCAACACCGCCATCTGTATATACATGGAAACACCTACAGAGTCATCTGCATAAACATGGAAATACCCACACCACTATCTGTATAAACATGGAAATACCTACACTGCCATCTGTGTAAACATGGAAATATCTACACAGCCATCCCTATGAACATGGAAATATCTACATGGCTATCTGTAAAAACATGGAAATATCTACACCGCCATGTGTATACACATGGAAATACCTACACATCCATCTGTATAAACATGGAAATATATACAATGCTATCTCTATAAACATGGAAATACCTACACCGCAATCTGTATAAACATGGAAATATCTACACCGCTATCTCTATAAACATGGAAATATCTCCACTGATATCTGTATAAATATGGAAATATCTCCACCACTATCTCTATAAAAATCGAAATGTCTACATCGCTATCTATATAAACATGGAAATATCCACATGGCTATGTCTGTAAACATGGAAATGCCTACAATGCCATCTGTATAACCATGGATATAAATATACAGTCATCTGTATAAACGTGGAAATACCTACACCAACATCTGTATAAACATGGAAATATCAACACTACCATCTGTATAAACATGGAAGTATCTACACAGCCATCTGTACAAACATGGAAATATCTACACAGCCCTCTCTATAAACATGGAAATATCTACACCGCCATCTGTTAAAACATGGAAATATCTAGAGTCATCTGTATAAACATGGAAATATCTACACCTCCATCTCTATAAACATGGAAATATCTACACAGCCATCAGTATAAACATGGAAATAACTACACCGCTTTCTACATAAACATGGAAATATCTACACCGCTGTCTATATCAATATGGAAATATCTACACCGCTATCTGCATAAATATGGAAATGTCTACAATGCTATCTGTGTAAAGATGGAAATATCTATACAGCTCTCTGTGTAAAAATAGAAATATCTACACCGCAATCTGTGCAAAGATGGAAATATCTACACCGCTATCTGTATAAACATAGAAATATCTACAATGCCATCTGTATAAAGATGGAAATATCTACACTGCGAGCTGTATAAACACGGAAATATCTATACCGCTATCTGTATAAACATGGAAATACCAACACCGCTATCTGTATAAACATGGAAATATTTACAACGCTATCTGTGTTAACATGAAATTATCTACACAGCTATCTTTGTAAACCTGGAAATATCTACACAGCTGTCAGTGTAAAGATGAAAATATCCACATCGCAATCTGTGCAAAGATGGAAATATCTAAACCGGTATCTCTGTAAACATGGAAATATCGACATCGCTATCAGTATAAAAAAGTATATATCCACATCGCAGTCTGTATAACGTGGAAATATCTACACCGCTATCTGTATAAGGATGGAAATATCTACAACGCTATCTGTATAAAGGTGGAAATATTTACATCGATATCTGTATAAACGTGGAAATATCTCCACCGCTATCTGTATAAACATGGACATATCTACAACGCTATCAGTAAAAACATGGAAATATGTATACCGCTACCTGTATAAACATGGAAATATATACTATGCTATCTGTATAAACATGGAAATATCTACAACGCTATCTGTGTAAACATGGAAATATCTACACCACTATCTGTATAAACATGTAAATATCTACACTGCCATCTCCATAAAGATGGAAATATCTACACCGCGAGCTGTATAAACATGGAAATACCTACACCGCTATCTGTATAAACATGGAAATGCGAACACCGCTATATGTATAAACATGGAAATATCTACACCGGTATCTGTATAAACATGGAAATATCTACAACGCTATCTGTGTATACTTGGAAACACCTACACAGCAATCTGTGTAAACTTGGAGATATCTACACAAATATCTGTGTAAAGATGGAAATATCTACACCGCAATCTGGGCAAAGATGGAAATATCTACACCGCTATCTCTGTAAACATGGAAATAACTACACCGCTATCTGTATAAACATGGAAATAACTACACCACTATCTGTATATAAAAGGAAATATCTACAACACCGTCTGTATGAACATCGAAATACCTATACGGCCATCTGCATAAACATGGAAATATCTTCACCGCTATCTGTATAAATATGAAATTATCTAAACCGCTATCTCTATAAACATGGAAATATCTACACCGCTATCTTTATAAACACGGAAATATCTACACCGTTATCTCTATAAACATGGAAATATTGACATCGCCATCTCTATAAACATGCAAATATCTACACAGTCATCTGTATAAACATGGAAATATTTACACCACCATCTTCATAAACTTGGAATATCTACACTGCCATCTGTATACACATGGAAATATCTAAACAGCCATCTCTATAAACATGGAAATATCTACACCCCTATCTCCATAAACATGGAAATGCCTACACTGCTATCTATGTAAACATAGAAATATCTACAACGCAATCTCTATAAACATGGCAATATCTACACCGCCATCACTATGAACATGAAAATATGTACACCGCCATCTCCAGTAACATGGAACTATCTACACCGCCGTCTGTATAAACATGGAAATATCTACACACTATGTGTATAAACATGGAAATATCTACACGGCCATCTGCATAAAGATGGAAATATCCACACCGAGAGCTGTATAAACATAGAAATACCTATAGCACTATCTGTATGAACATGAAAATACCAACACCGCTATGTGTATAAACATGTAAATATCTACATCGCTATCTGTAAAATGTGGAAATATCTACACCACTATCTGTATAAACGTGGAAATATCCACACCGCTATCTGTATAAACGTGGAAATATGTACGCTATCTGTATAAACGTGGAAATATCTACATCGCTATCTGTATAAACGTGGAAATACCAACAACGCTATCGGTATGAACATGGAAATATCTACAACGCCATCTATATAAACATGTAAATACCTTCACCACTATGTCTATAAACATGGAAATACCTACACCGATATCTCTAAAAACATGGAAATATCTACACCGCTATCTGTGTAAACATGGAAATATCTACACCGCTATCTGTATAAACATGGAAATATCTACACCGCGATCTGTATAAACCTGGAAATATCTACACCGCGATCTGTACAAACATGGAAATATCTTCACCACGATCTGTATAAACATGGAAATATCTACACCGCTATCTGTATAAACATGGTAATATCTACACCACCATCTATATAAACATAGAAATATCTAAACCGCCATCTGTATAAACATGGAAATATCTACAATGCCATCAGTAGAAAGATGGAAATATGTACACCGCAATCTGTGTATACGTGGAAATATCTAAACCGATATCTGTAAATCATGGAAATATCTACACCGCTATCTGTATAAACATGGAAATAGCTACACCGTGATCTGTACAAACATGGAAATATCTACACCGTGATCTGTATAAACATGGAAATGTCTACACCGCCATCTGTATAAACATAGAAATATCTACACAGCCCACTGTATAAATATGGAGATATCTGCATAGGCATCTGTATAAACATGGAAATATCTGCACTGCTATCTGTATAAACATGGGAATATCTGCACTGCCATCTGTAAAAACATGGAAATAACTATACAGTCATCTGTATAAAAATGGAAATATCTACAATGCCATCTGTATACACATGGAAATATCTACACATCCATCTGTATAAACGTGGAAATACTTACAAAGTTATCTGTATAAACATGGAAATACCTACACCACCATCTCTATAAACATGGAAATATATACACTGCTATGTGTATAAACATGGAAATATCAACACCGCCATCTGTAAAAACAGGGAAATATCTACAGCGTCATCTGTATAACCATGGAAGTATCTACACCTCCATCTTTATAAACATGGAAATATCTACACTGCCATCTTTACAAACATGGAAATATCCACACCGCTATCTAGATAATCTTGGAAATACCTACATTGCTATCTGTGTAAACATGGAGAAATCTACACCGCTATCTGTATAAACATGGAAGTATCTTCACCGCTATCTGTATAAATATGGAAATATCTACAACGCTATCTCTATATACATGGAATTGTCTACACCGCTATCTGTATAAACATGGAAATATGTACACCGCTATCTGTGTAAACATGGAATTACCTACACCGCTATCTGTATAAACATGGAAATATCTACACTAATATCTGTATAAATATGGAAATATCTACACCGCTATCTGTATAAACATGGAAATATCTACACAGCTATCTCAATAAACATGGAAATATCTACACCGCCATCTGTATAAACATTTAAATACCTACACAGTCTTCTGTATAAACATGGAAATATCTACACCACTCTCTGTATAAACATGGAAATATCTACACTGCCATCGGTATAAACATGGAAATATCTACGCAGCCATCTCTATAAACATGGAAATATCTACACTGCTATCTGTATCAACATGGAAATAACCACACCGCTATCTCTATAAACATGGAAATATCTACACCGCCATCTGTGAAAACTTGAAAATATCTTCATATTCATCTGTATAAACATGGAAATATCTACACCTCCATCAGTATAGACATGGAAATATCTACACCGCTATCTCTATAAACATGGAAATACCTACACCGCAGTCTGTATAAACATGGAAATATCTACACGGCTATTTCTATAAATATGGAAATGTCTACACCGCTAGCTGTATAAACATGGAAATATCTACAAGGCTATATCTATAAACATGGAAATATCAACACCGCCATCTGTATATACATGGAAACACCTACAGAGTCATCTGCATAAACATGGAAATACCCACACCACTATCTGTATAAACATGGAAATACCTACACTGCCATCTGTGTAAACATGGAAATATCTACACAGCCATCCCTATGAACATGGAAATATCTACATGGCTATCTGTAAAAACATGGAAATATCTACACCGCCATGTGTATACACATGGAAATACCTACACATCCATCTGTATAAACATGGAAATATATACAATGCTATCTCTATAAACATGGAAATACCTACACCGCAATCTGTATAAACATGGAAATATCTACACCGCTATCTCTATAAACATGGAAATATCTCCACTGATATCTGTATAAATATGGAAATATCTCCACCACTATCTCTATAAAAATCGAAATGTCTACATCGCTATCTATATAAACATGGAAATATCCACATGGCTATGTCTGTAAACATGGAAATGCCTACAATGCCATCTGTATAACCATGGATATAAATATACAGTCATCTGTATAAACGTGGAAATACCTACACCAACATCTGTATAAACATGGAAATATCAACACTACCATCTGTATAAACATGGAAGTATCTACACAGCCATCTGTACAAACATGGAAATATCTACACAGCCCTCTCTATAAACATGGAAATATCTACACCGCCATCTGTTAAAACATGGAAATATCTAGAGTCATCTGTATAAACATGGAAATATCTACACCTCCATCTCTATAAACATGGAAATATCTACACAGCCATCAGTATAAACATGGAAATAACTACACCGCTTTCTACATAAACATGGAAATATCTACACCGCTGTCTATATCAATATGGAAATATCTACACCGCTATCTGCATAAATATGGAAATGTCTACAATGCTATCTGTGTAAAGATGGAAATATCTATACAGCTCTCTGTGTAAAAATAGAAATATCTACACCGCAATCTGTGCAAAGATGGAAATATCTACACCGCTATCTGTATAAACATAGAAATATCTACAATGCCATCTGTATAAAGATGGAAATATCTACACTGCGAGCTGTATAAACACGGAAATATCTATACCGCTATCTGTATAAACATGGAAATACCAACACCGCTATCTGTATAAACATGGAAATATTTACAACGCTATCTGTGTTAACATGAAATTATCTACACAGCTATCTTTGTAAACCTGGAAATATCTACACAGCTGTCAGTGTAAAGATGAAAATATCCACATCGCAATCTGTGCAAAGATGGAAATATCTAAACCGGTATCTCTGTAAACATGGAAATATCGACATCGCTATCAGTATAAAAAAGTATATATCCACATCGCAGTCTGTATAACGTGGAAATATCTACACCGCTATCTGTATAAGGATGGAAATATCTACAACGCTATCTGTATAAAGGTGGAAATATTTACATCGATATCTGTATAAACGTGGAAATATCTCCACCGCTATCTGTATAAACATGGACATATCTACAACGCTATCAGTAAAAACATGGAAATATGTATACCGCTACCTGTATAAACATGGAAATATATACTATGCTATCTGTATAAACATGGAAATATCTACAACGCTATCTGTGTAAACATGGAAATATCTACACCACTATCTGTATAAACATGTAAATATCTACACTGCCATCTCCATAAAGATGGAAATATCTACACCGCGAGCTGTATAAACATGGAAATACCTACACCGCTATCTGTATAAACATGGAAATGCGAACACCGCTATATGTATAAACATGGAAATATCTACACCGGTATCTGTATAAACATGGAAATATCTACAACGCTATCTGTGTATACTTGGAAACACCTACACAGCAATCTGTGTAAACTTGGAGATATCTACACAAATATCTGTGTAAAGATGGAAATATCTACACCGCAATCTGGGCAAAGATGGAAATATCTACACCGCTATCTCTGTAAACATGGAAATAACTACACCGCTATCTGTATAAACATGGAAATAACTACACCACTATCTGTATATAAAAGGAAATATCTACAACACCGTCTGTATGAACATCGAAATACCTATACGGCCATCTGCATAAACATGGAAATATCTTCACCGCTATCTGTATAAATATGAAATTATCTAAACCGCTATCTCTATAAACATGGAAATATCTACACCGCTATCTTTATAAACACGGAAATATCTACACCGTTATCTCTATAAACATGGAAATATTGACATCGCCATCTCTATAAACATGCAAATATCTACACAGTCATCTGTATAAACATGGAAATATTTACACCACCATCTTCATAAACTTGGAATATCTACACTGCCATCTGTATACACATGGAAATATCTAAACAGCCATCTCTATAAACATGGAAATATCTACACCCCTATCTCCATAAACATGGAAATGCCTACACTGCTATCTATGTAAACATAGAAATATCTACAACGCAATCTCTATAAACATGGCAATATCTACACCGCCATCACTATGAACATGAAAATATGTACACCGCCATCTCCAGTAACATGGAACTATCTACACCGCCGTCTGTATAAACATGGAAATATCTACACACTATGTGTATAAACATGGAAATATCTACACGGCCATCTGCATAAAGATGGAAATATCCACACCGAGAGCTGTATAAACATAGAAATACCTATAGCACTATCTGTATGAACATGAAAATACCAACACCGCTATGTGTATAAACATGTAAATATCTACATCGCTATCTGTAAAATGTGGAAATATCTACACCACTATCTGTATAAACGTGGAAATATCCACACCGCTATCTGTATAAACGTGGAAATATGTACGCTATCTGTATAAACGTGGAAATATCTACATCGCTATCTGTATAAACGTGGAAATACCAACAACGCTATCGGTATGAACATGGAAATATCTACAACGCCATCTATATAAACATGTAAATACCTACACCACTATGTCTATAAACATGGAAATACCTACACCGATATCTCTAAAAACATGGAAATATCTACACCGCTATCTGTGTAAACATGGAAATATCTACACCGCTATCTGTATAAACATGGAAATATCTACACCGCGATCTGTATAAACCTGGAAATATCTACACCGCGATCTGTACAAACATGGAAATATCTTCACCACGATCTGTATAAACATGGAAATATCTACACCGCTATCTGTATAAACATGGTAATATCTACACCACCATCTATATAAACATAGAAATATCTAAACCGCCATCTGTATAAACATGGAAATATCTACAATGCCATCAGTAGAAAGATGGAAATATGTACACCGCAATCTGTGTATACGTGGAAATATCTAAACCGATATCTGTAAATCATGGAAATATCTACACCGCTATCTGTATAAACATGGAAATAGCTACACCGTGATCTGTACAAACATGGAAATATCTACACCGTGATCTGTATAAACATGGAAATGTCTACACCGCCATCTGTATAAACATAGAAATATCTACACAGCCCACTGTATAAATATGGAGATATCTGCATAGGCATCTGTATAAACATGGAAATATCTGCACTGCTATCTGTATAAACATGGGAATATCTGCACTGCCATCTGTAAAAACATGGAAATAACTATACAGTCATCTGTATAAAAATGGAAATATCTACAATGCCATCTGTATACACATGGAAATATCTACACATCCATCTGTATAAACGTGGAAATACTTACAAAGTTATCTGTATAAACATGGAAATACCTACACCACCATCTCTATAAACATGGAAATATATACACTGCTATGTGTATAAACATGGAAATATCAACACCGCCATCTGTAAAAACAGGGAAATATCTACAGCGTCATCTGTATAACCATGGAAGTATCTACACCTCCATCTTTATAAACATGGAAATATCTACACTGCCATCTTTACAAACATGGAAATATCCACACCGCTATCTAGATAATCTTGGAAATACCTACATTGCTATCTGTGTAAACATGGAGAAATCTACACCGCTATCTGTATAAACATGGAAGTATCTTCACCGCTATCTGTATAAATATGGAAATATCTACAACGCTATCTCTATATACATGGAATTGTCTACACCGCTATCTGTATAAACATGGAAATATGTACACCGCTATCTGTGTAAACATGGAATTACCTACACCGCTATCTGTATAAACATGGAAATATCTACACTAATATCTGTATAAATATGGAAATATCTACACCGCTATCTGTATAAACATGGAAATATCTACACAGCTATCTCAATAAACATGGAAATATCTACACCGCCATCTGTATAAACATTTAAATACCTACACAGTCTTCTGTATAAACATGGAAATATCTACACCACTCTCTGTATAAACATGGAAATATCTACACTGCCATCGGTATAAACATGGAAATATCTACGCAGCCATCTCTATAAACATGGAAATATCTACACTGCTATCTGTATCAACATGGAAATAACCACACCGCTATCTCTATAAACATGGAAATATCTACACCGCCATCTGTGAAAACTTGAAAATATCTTCATATTCATCTGTATAAACATGGAAATATCTACACCTCCATCAGTATAGACATGGAAATATCTACACCGCTATCTCTATAAACATGGAAATACCTACACCGCAGTCTGTATAAACATGGAAATATCTACACGGCTATTTCTATAAATATGGAAATGTCTACACCGCTAGCTGTATAAACATGGAAATATCTACAAGGCTATATCTATAAACATGGAAATATCAACACCGCCATCTGTATATACATGGAAACACCTACAGAGTCATCTGCATAAACATGGAAATACCCACACCACTATCTGTATAAACATGGAAATACCTACACTGCCATCTGTGTAAACATGGAAACATCTACACAGCCATCCCTATGAACATGGAAATATCTACATGGCTATCTGTAAAAACATGGAAATATCTACACCGCCATGTGTATACACATGGAAATACCTACACATCCATCTGTATAAACATGGAAATATATACAATGCTATCTCTATAAACATGGAAATACCTACACCGCAATCTGTATAAACATGGAAATATCTACACCGCTATCTCTATAAACATGGAAATATCTCCACTGATATCTGTATAAATATGGAAATATCTCCACCACTATCTCTATAAAAATCGAAATGTCTACATCGCTATCTATATAAACATGGAAATATCCACATGGCTATGTCTGTAAACATGGAAATGCCTACAATGCCATCTGTATAACCATGGATATAAATATACAGTCATCTGTATAAACGTGGAAATACCTACACCAACATCTGTATAAACATGGAAATATCAACACTACCATCTGTATAAACATGGAAGTATCTACACAGCCATCTGTACAAACATGGAAATATCTACACAGCCCTCTCTATAAACATGGAAATATCTACACCGCCATCTGTTAAAACATGGAAATATCTAGAGTCATCTGTATAAACATGGAAATATCTACACCTCCATCTCTATAAACATGGAAATATCTACACAGCCATCAGTATAAACATGGAAATAACTACACCGCTTTCTACATAAACATGGAAATATCTACACCGCTGTCTATATCAATATGGAAATATCTACACCGCTATCTGCATAAATATGGAAATGTCTACAATGCTATCTGTGTAAAGATGGAAATATCTATACAGCTCTCTGTGTAAAAATAGAAATATCTACACCGCAATCTGTGCAAAGATGGAAATATCTACACCGCTATCTGTATAAACATAGAAATATCTACAATGCCATCTGTATAAAGATGGAAATATCTACACTGCGAGCTGTATAAACACGGAAATATCTATACCGCTATCTGTATAAACATGGAAATACCAACACCGCTATCTGTATAAACATGGAAATATTTACAACGCTATCTGTGTTAACATGAAATTATCTACACAGCTATCTTTGTAAACCTGGAAATATCTACACAGCTGTCAGTGTAAAGATGAAAATATCCACATCGCAATCTGTGCAAAGATGGAAATATCTAAACCGGTATCTCTGTAAACATGGAAATATCGACATCGCTATCAGTATAAAAAAGTATATATCCACATCGCAGTCTGTATAACGTGGAAATATCTACACCGCTATCTGTATAAGGATGGAAATATCTACAACGCTATCTGTATAAAGGTGGAAATATTTACATCGATATCTGTATAAACGTGGAAATATCTCCACCGCTATCTGTATAAACATGGACATATCTACAACGCTATCAGTAAAAACATGGAAATATGTATACCGCTACCTGTATAAACATGGAAATATATACTATGCTATCTGTATAAACATGGAAATATCTACAACGCTATCTGTGTAAACATGGAAATATCTACACCACTATCTGTATAAACATGTAAATATCTACACTGCCATCTCCATAAAGATGGAAATATCTACACCGCGAGCTGTATAAACATGGAAATACCTACACCGCTATCTGTATAAACATGGAAATGCGAACACCGCTATATGTATAAACATGGAAATATCTACACCGGTATCTGTATAAACATGGAAATATCTACAACGCTATCTGTGTATACTTGGAAACACCTACACAGCAATCTGTGTAAACTTG
This sequence comes from Pan paniscus, assembly GCF_029289425.2. NCBI lineage: Eukaryota > Metazoa > Chordata > Mammalia > Primates > Hominidae > Pan > Pan paniscus. The sequence continues at coordinate 10,720,170 of NC_073261.2, forward strand.
GAGATATCTACACAAATATCTGTGTAAAGATGGAAATATCTACACCGCAATCTGGGCAAAGATGGAAATATCTACACCGCTATCTCTGTAAACATGGAAATAACTACACCGCTATCTGTATAAACATGGAAATAACTACACCACTATCTGTATATAAAAGGAAATATCTACAACACCGTCTGTATGAACATCGAAATACCTATACGGCCATCTGCATAAACATGGAAATATCTTCACCGCTATCTGTATAAATATGAAATTATCTAAACCGCTATCTCTATAAACATGGAAATATCTACACCGCTATCTTTATAAACACGGAAATATCTACACCGTTATCTCTATAAACATGGAAATATTGACATCGCCATCTCTATAAACATGCAAATATCTACACAGTCATCTGTATAAACATGGAAATATTTACACCACCATCTTCATAAACTTGGAATATCTACACTGCCATCTGTATACACATGGAAATATCTAAACAGCCATCTCTATAAACATGGAAATATCTACACCCCTATCTCCATAAACATGGAAATGCCTACACTGCTATCTATGTAAACATAGAAATATCTACAACGCAATCTCTATAAACATGGCAATATCTACACCGCCATCACTATGAACATGAAAATATGTACACCGCCATCTCCAGTAACATGGAACTATCTACACTGCCGTCTGTATAAACATGGAAATATCTACACACTATGTGTATAAACATGGAAATATCTACACGGCCATCTGCATAAAGATGGAAATATCCACACCGAGAGCTGTATAAACATAGAAATACCTATAGCACTATCTGTATGAACATGAAAATACCAACACCGCTATGTGTATAAACATGTAAATATCTACATCGCTATCTGTAAAATGTGGAAATATCTACACCACTATCTGTATAAACGTGGAAATATCCACACCGCTATCTGTATAAACGTGGAAATATGTACGCTATCTGTATAAACGTGGAAATATCTACATCGCTATCTGTATAAACGTGGAAATACCAACAACGCTATCGGTATGAACATGGAAATATCTACAACGCCATCTATATAAACATGTAAATACCTACACCACTATGTCTATAAACATGGAAATACCTACACCGATATCTCTAAAAACATGGAAATATCTACACCGCTATCTGTGTAAACATGGAAATATCTACACCGCTATCTGTATAAACATGGAAATATCTACACCGCGATCTGTATAAACCTGGAAATATCTACACCGCGATCTGTACAAACATGGAAATATCTTCACCACGATCTGTATAAACATGGAAATATCTACACCGCTATCTGTATAAACATGGTAATATCTACACCACCATCTATATAAACATAGAAATATCTAAACCGCCATCTGTATAAACATGGAAATATCTACAATGCCATCAGTAGAAAGATGGAAATATGTACACCGCAATCTGTGTATACGTGGAAATATCTAAACCGATATCTGTAAATCATGGAAATATCTACACCGCTATCTGTATAAACATGGAAATAGCTACACCGTGATCTGTACAAACATGGAAATATCTACACCGTGATCTGTATAAACATGGAAATGTCTACACCGCCATCTGTATAAACATAGAAATATCTACACAGCCCACTGTATAAATATGGAGATATCTGCATAGGCATCTGTATAAACATGGAAATATCTGCACTGCTATCTGTATAAACATGGGAATATCTGCACTGCCATCTGTAAAAACATGGAAATAACTATACAGTCATCTGTATAAAAATGGAAATATCTACAATGCCATCTGTATACACATGGAAATATCTACACATCCATCTGTATAAACGTGGAAATACTTACAAAGTTATCTGTATAAACATGGAAATACCTACACCACCATCTCTATAAACATGGAAATATATACACTGCTATGTGTATAAACATGGAAATATCAACACCGCCATCTGTAAAAACAGGGAAATATCTACAGCGTCATCTGTATAACCATGGAAGTATCTACACCTCCATCTTTATAAACATGGAAATATCTACACTGCCATCTTTACAAACATGGAAATATCCACACCGCTATCTAGATAATCTTGGAAATACCTACATTGCTATCTGTGTAAACATGGAGAAATCTACACCGCTATCTGTATAAACATGGAAGTATCTTCACCGCTATCTGTATAAATATGGAAATATCTACAACGCTATCTCTATATACATGGAATTGTCTACACCGCTATCTGTATAAACATGGAAATATGTACACCGCTATCTGTGTAAACATGGAATTACCTACACCGCTATCTGTATAAACATGGAAATATCTACACTAATATCTGTATAAATATGGAAATATCTACACCGCTATCTGTATAAACATGGAAATATCTACACAGCTATCTCAATAAACATGGAAATATCTACACCGCCATCTGTATAAACATTTAAATACCTACACAGTCTTCTGTATAAACATGGAAATATCTACACCACTCTCTGTATAAACATGGAAATATCTACACTGCCATCGGTATAAACATGGAAATATCTACGCAGCCATCTCTATAAACATGGAAATATCTACACTGCTATCTGTATCAACATGGAAATAACCACACCGCTATCTCTATAAACATGGAAATATCTACACCGCCATCTGTGAAAACTTGAAAATATCTTCATATTCATCTGTATAAACATGGAAATATCTACACCTCCATCAGTATAGACATGGAAATATCTACACCGCTATCTCTATAAACATGGAAATACCTACACCGCAGTCTGTATAAACATGGAAATATCTACACGGCTATTTCTATAAATATGGAAATGTCTACACCGCTAGCTGTATAAACATGGAAATATCTACAAGGCTATATCTATAAACATGGAAATATCAACACCGCCATCTGTATATACATGGAAACACCTACAGAGTCATCTGCATAAACATGGAAATACCCACACCACTATCTGTATAAACATGGAAATACCTACACTGCCATCTGTGTAAACATGGAAACATCTACACAGCCATCCCTATGAACATGGAAATATCTACATGGCTATCTGTAAAAACATGGAAATATCTACACCGCCATGTGTATACACATGGAAATACCTACACATCCATCTGTATAAACATGGAAATATATACAATGCTATCTCTATAAACATGGAAATACCTACACCGCAATCTGTATAAACATGGAAATATCTACACCGCTATCTCTATAAACATGGAAATATCTCCACTGATATCTGTATAAATATGGAAATATCTCCACCACTATCTCTATAAAAATCGAAATGTCTACATCGCTATCTATATAAACATGGAAATATCCACATGGCTATGTCTGTAAACATGGAAATGCCTACAATGCCATCTGTATAACCATGGATATAAATATACAGTCATCTGTATAAACGTGGAAATACCTACACCAACATCTGTATAAACATGGAAATATCAACACTACCATCTGTATAAACATGGAAGTATCTACACAGCCATCTGTACAAACATGGAAATATCTACACAGCCCTCTCTATAAACATGGAAATATCTACACCGCCATCTGTTAAAACATGGAAATATCTAGAGTCATCTGTATAAACATGGAAATATCTACACCTCCATCTCTATAAACATGGAAATATCTACACAGCCATCAGTATAAACATGGAAATAACTACACCGCTTTCTACATAAACATGGAAATATCTACACCGCTGTCTATATCAATATGGAAATATCTACACCGCTATCTGCATAAATATGGAAATGTCTACAATGCTATCTGTGTAAAGATGGAAATATCTATACAGCTCTCTGTGTAAAAATAGAAATATCTACACCGCAATCTGTGCAAAGATGGAAATATCTACACCGCTATCTGTATAAACATAGAAATATCTACAATGCCATCTGTATAAAGATGGAAATATCTACACTGCGAGCTGTATAAACACGGAAATATCTATACCGCTATCTGTATAAACATGGAAATACCAACACCGCTATCTGTATAAACATGGAAATATTTACAACGCTATCTGTGTTAACATGAAATTATCTACACAGCTATCTTTGTAAACCTGGAAATATCTACACAGCTGTCAGTGTAAAGATGAAAATATCCACATCGCAATCTGTGCAAAGATGGAAATATCTAAACCGGTATCTCTGTAAACATGGAAATATCGACATCGCTATCAGTATAAAAAAGTATATATCCACATCGCAGTCTGTATAACGTGGAAATATCTACACCGCTATCTGTATAAGGATGGAAATATCTACAACGCTATCTGTATAAAGGTGGAAATATTTACATCGATATCTGTATAAACGTGGAAATATCTCCACCGCTATCTGTATAAACATGGACATATCTACAACGCTATCAGTAAAAACATGGAAATATGTATACCGCTACCTGTATAAACATGGAAATATATACTATGCTATCTGTATAAACATGGAAATATCTACAACGCTATCTGTGTAAACATGGAAATATCTACACCACTATCTGTATAAACATGTAAATATCTACACTGCCATCTCCATAAAGATGGAAATATCTACACCGCGAGCTGTATAAACATGGAAATACCTACACCGCTATCTGTATAAACATGGAAATGCGAACACCGCTATATGTATAAACATGGAAATATCTACACCGGTATCTGTATAAACATGGAAATATCTACAACGCTATCTGTGTATACTTGGAAACACCTACACAGCAATCTGTGTAAACTTGGAGATATCTACACAAATATCTGTGTAAAGATGGAAATATCTACACCGCAATCTGGGCAAAGATGGAAATATCTACACCGCTATCTCTGTAAACATGGAAATAACTACACCGCTATCTGTATAAACATGGAAATAACTACACCACTATCTGTATATAAAAGGAAATATCTACAACACCGTCTGTATGAACATCGAAATACCTATACGGCCATCTGCATAAACATGGAAATATCTTCACCGCTATCTGTATAAATATGAAATTATCTAAACCGCTATCTCTATAAACATGGAAATATCTACACCGCTATCTTTATAAACACGGAAATATCTACACCGTTATCTCTATAAACATGGAAATATTGACATCGCCATCTCTATAAACATGCAAATATCTACACAGTCATCTGTATAAACATGGAAATATTTACACCACCATCTTCATAAACTTGGAATATCTACACTGCCATCTGTATACACATGGAAATATCTAAACAGCCATCTCTATAAACATGGAAATATCTACACCCCTATCTCCATAAACATGGAAATGCCTACACTGCTATCTATGTAAACATAGAAATATCTACAACGCAATCTCTATAAACATGGCAATATCTACACCGCCATCACTATGAACATGAAAATATGTACACCGCCATCTCCAGTAACATGGAACTATCTACACCGCCGTCTGTATAAACATGGAAATATCTACACACTATGTGTATAAACATGGAAATATCTACACGGCCATCTGCATAAAGATGGAAATATCCACACCGAGAGCTGTATAAACATAGAAATACCTATAGCACTATCTGTATGAACATGAAAATACCAACACCGCTATGTGTATAAACATGTAAATATCTACATCGCTATCTGTAAAATGTGGAAATATCTACACCACTATCTGTATAAACGTGGAAATATCCACACCGCTATCTGTATAAACGTGGAAATATGTACGCTATCTGTATAAACGTGGAAATATCTACATCGCTATCTGTATAAACGTGGAAATACCAACAACGCTATCGGTATGAACATGGAAATATCTACAACGCCATCTATATAAACATGTAAATACCTTCACCACTATGTCTATAAACATGGAAATACCTACACCGATATCTCTAAAAACATGGAAATATCTACACCGCTATCTGTGTAAACATGGAAATATCTACACCGCTATCTGTATAAACATGGAAATATCTACACCGCGATCTGTATAAACCTGGAAATATCTACACCGCGATCTGTACAAACATGGAAATATCTTCACCACGATCTGTATAAACATGGAAATATCTACACCGCTATCTGTATAAACATGGTAATATCTACACCACCATCTATATAAACATAGAAATATCTAAACCGCCATCTGTATAAACATGGAAATATCTACAATGCCATCAGTAGAAAGATGGAAATATGTACACCGCAATCTGTGTATACGTGGAAATATCTAAACCGATATCTGTAAATCATGGAAATATCTACACCGCTATCTGTATAAACATGGAAATAGCTACACCGTGATCTGTACAAACATGCAAATAACTACACCGCTGTCTCTATAAACATGGATATATGTACACCGCTATGTGTATAAACATGGAAATATCTCCACTGCTCTCTGTATAAACATGGAAATATCTCCACCGTTATCTGCATAAACATGGAAATATCTACAGCGCCATCTCTATAAACATTGAAATATCTACACTGCCATCTGTAAAAACATGGAAATATCTACACCGCCAACTGTATAAACATGGAAATATCTACAGCACCATCTGTATATACATGGAAATAACTACTATACCATCTGTATAAACATGGAAATATCTACACAGACATATGTATAAATATGGAAATACCTACACGGCCATCTGTATAAACATGGAAATATCTACGCTGCCATGTGTAGAAAGATGGAAATATCTACACCGCTATCTCTAAAAATATGGATATATCTACACGGCCATCTCTATAAACATGAAAATATCTACACTGCCATCTCCATAAAGATCGAAGTATCTACTCCGCCATGTGTATAAACACGGAAATATCTACACCACCATCTGTGTAAACATGGAAATATCTACACCGCTATCTGTATAAACATGGAAATATCTACACCGCCATCTGCATTCCCATGGAAATATCTACGCCGCCATTTGAATAAACATGGAAATATCTACACGGCCATCTGTGTATAGATGGAAATATCAACACGGCCATCTGTACAAACATGGAAATATCTACACCGCTATCTGTATAAACATGGAAATATCTCCACTGCTGTCTCTAAACATCGAAATATCTACATCGCCATCTGTATAAACATGGAAATACTTACATAGTTATCTGTATAAACATGGAAATATCTACACCGCCATCTGTGTAAACATGGAAATATCTACACAGCCATGTGTATATACATGGAAATATCTACACCACTATCTATATAAACATGGAAATAACAACACCGCTATCTGTATAAACATGGAAATATCTACACTGCCATCTTCATATCCATGGAAATATCTGCACCGCCATCTGTATAAACATGGAAATATCTACACGGTCATCTCTGTATAGATGGAAATATCTACATCGCTATCTGTATAAACATGGAAATATCTACAACGCCATCTATATAAGCATGGAAATATCTACACCGCTATGTCTATAAACATGGAAATACCTACACCGCTATCTCTATAAATATGGAAATATCTACACCGCTATCTGTATAAACATGGAAATATCTCCACTGCTGTCTCTAAACATCGAAATATCTACACCGCCATCTGTATAAACATGGAAATACTTACAAAGTTATCCGTATAAACATGGAAATATCTACACCGCGGTCTGTATAAACATGGAAATATCTACACCGCTATCTGTATAAACATGGAAATATCTACACCGCTATCTCTATAAACATGGAAATATCTACACCGTGACCTGTATAAACATGGAAATATTTACACCGCTATCTGTATAAACATGGAAATTTCTACACCGTAATCTGCATATATATGGACATATCTACACCGCTAACTCTATAAACATGGAAATATCTACACTGCCATCTGTATAAACATGGAAATACCTATACAGTCATCTGTGTAAACATGGAAATATATACACCACCATCTGTATAAACATGGAAATATCTTCATTGCCATCTGTACACACATGGAAATACCTCCACGGCAATCTGTGTATAGATGGGAACATCAACACCGCCATCTGTACATACATGGAAATATCTACACTGCTATCTCTATAAACATGGAAATATCTGCACTGCGGTCTGTATAAACATGGAAATATCTACACCGGCATCTGTATAAACATGGAAATATCTACACCATGATCTGTATAAACATGGAAATATATACACTGCTATCTGTATAAACATGGAAATATCTGCACCGCTATCTCTATAAACATGGAAATATCTACACTGCCATCTGTATAAACATAGAAATATCTACAAAGCTCTCTGTATAAATATGGAAATATCTGCATAGGCATCTGTGTAAACATGGAAATATCTGCACCGCTATCTCTATACACATGGAAATATCTACACTGCCATCTGTATAAACATAGAAATATCTACAAAGCCCTCTGTATAAATATGGAAATATCCGCATAGGCATCTGTGTAAACATGGAAATATCTGCACCGCTATCTGTATAAACATGCAAATAACTACACCGCTGTCTCTATAAACATGGATATATGTACACCGCTATGTGTATAAACATGGAAATATCTCCACTGCTCTCTGTATAAACATGGAAATATCTCCACCGTTATCTGCATAAACATGGAAATATCTACAGCGCCATCTCTATAAACATTGAAATATCTACACTGCCATCTGTAAAAACATGGAAATATCTACACCGCCAACTGTATAAACATGGAAATATCTACAGCACCATCTGTATAAACATGGAAATAACTACTATACCATCTGTATAAACATGGAAATATCTACACAGACATATGTATAAATATGGAAATACCTACACGGCCATCTGTATAAACATGGAAATATCTACGCTGCCATCTGTAGAAAGATGGAAATATCTACACCGCTATCTCTAAAAATATGGATATATCTACACGGCCATCTCTATAAACATGAAAATATCTACACTGCCATCTCCATAAAGATCGAAGTATCTACTCCGCCATGTGTATAAACACGGAAATATCTACACCGCCATCTGTGTAAACATGGAAATATCTACACCGCTATCTGTATAAACATGGAAATATCTACACCGCCATCTGCATTCCCATGGAAATATCTACGCCGCCATTTGTATAAACATGGAAATATCTACACGGCCATCTGTGTATAGATGGAAATATCAACACGGCCATCTGTACAAACATGGAAATATCTACACCGCTATCTGTATAAACATGGAAATATCTCCACTGCTGTCTCTAAACATCGAAATATCTACATCGCCATCTGTATAAACATGGAAATACTTACATAGTTATCTGTATAAACATGGAAATATCTACACCGCCATCTGTATAAACATGGAAATATCTACACAGCCATGTGAATATACATGGAAATAACTACACCGCTATCAATATAAACTTGGAAAAAACTACACCGCTATCTGTATAAACATGAAAATATCTACAACGCCGTATACATCTCCATGGATATTACTGCGCCGCCATCGGTATAAACATGGAAATATCTACACGGTCATCTGTGAATAGATGGAAATATCAACACCGCCATCTGTACAAACATGGAAATATCTACACCGCTATCTGTATAAACATGGAAATATCTACACCGCTATCTCTATAAACATGGAAATATCTACACCGTGACCTGTATAAACATGGAAATATTTACACCGCTATCAGTATAAACATGGAAATTTCTACACCGTTATCTGTATAAATATGGAAATATCTACACCACTATCTCTATAAACATGGAAATATCTACACCGCCATCTGTATAAACATGGAAATACCTATACAGTCATCTGTGTAAACATGGAAATATCTACACCGCCATCTGTATAAACATGGAAATATCTTCAATGCCATCTGTACACACATGGAAATACCTACACAGCAATCTGTGTATAGATGGGAACATCAAAACCGCCATCTGTACAAACATGGAAATATCTACACTGCTATCTCTATAAACATGGAAATATCTACACTGCGGTCTGTATAAACATGGAAATATCTACACCGGCATCTGTATAAACATGGAAATATCTACACCATGATCTGTATAAACATGGAAATATATACACCGCTATCTGTATAAACATGGAAATATTTGCACCGCTATCTCTATAAACATGGAAATATCTACAAAGACATCTGTATAAACATGGAAATACCTACACAGTCATGTGTAGGAACATTTGAATATCTACACTGCCATCTGTATAAACATAGAAATATCTACAAAGCCCTCTGTATAAATATGGAAATATCTGCATAGGCATCTGTGTAAACATGGAAATATCTGCACCGCTATCTGTATAAACATGGAAATAACTACACCGCTGTCTCTATAAACATGGATATATGTACACCGCTATGTGTATAAACATGGAAATATCTCCACTGCTCTCTGTATAAACATGGAAATGTCTCCACCGTTATCTGTATAAACATGGAAATATCTACAGCGCCATCTCTATAAACATTGAAATATCTACACTGCCATCTGTAAAAACATGGAAATATCTACAGCGCCAACTGTATAAACATGGAAATATCTACACCACCATCTGTATGAACATGGAAATACCTACAATACCATCTGTATACACATGGAAATATCTACACAGACATATGTATAAATATGGAAATACCTACACGGCCATCTGTCTAAACATGGAAATAACTACACTGCCATCTGTAGAAAGATGGAAATATCTACACCGCTATCTCTAAAAATATGGATATATCTACACGGCCATCACTATAAACATGAAAATATCTACACTGCCATCTCCATAAAGATGGAAGTATCTACTCCGCCATGTGTACAAACACGGAAATATCTACACCACCATCTGTGTAAACATGAAAATATCGCCACCGCTATCTGTATAAACATGGAAATATCTACACCGCCATCTGCATGCCCATGTAAATCTCTACGCCGCCATTTGTATAAACATGGAAATATCTACACGGCCATCTTTGTATACATGGAAATATCAACACCGACATCTGTACAAACATGGAAATATCTGCATCGCTATCTCAATAAACATGGAAATATCTGCACTGCAATCTGTAAAAACATGGAAATACGTATACATTCATCTGTATAAACATGGAAATACCTACAATGCCATCTGTATACACATGGAAATATCTACACAGCCATCTGTAGAAACATTTATATATCTACACTGCTATCTATATAAACATGGAAATATATACACCGCCATCTCAATAAACATGAAAATATCAACACTGCCATCTGCATAAACATGGAACTAACTACTCTGCCATCTGTATAAACATGGAAACAACTACACCGCCATCTGTGTGAATAAGGAAATATCTACAATGCCATCTGTATAAAGATATAAATATCTGCACCGCGAGCTGTATGAACATGGAAATATCTACATCGCTCTCTGTATAAACATGGAAATGCCAACACCGCTATCGGTATAAACATGGAAATATCTACAACGCCATCTATATAAACATGGAAATATCTACACCGCTATGTCTATAAACATGGAAATACCTACACCGCTATCTCTATAAACATGGAAATATCTACACCGCTGTCTGTATAAACATGGAAATATCTACACCACCATCTACATAAACATGGAAATATCTACACCGCCATCTGTATAAACATGGAAATATCTACAATACCATCTGTAGAAAGATGGAAATATCTACACCGCAATCTGTGTAAACATGGAAATATCTACACCGATATCTGTAAAAACATGGAAACATCTACATCGCTATCTGTATAAACATGGAAATATCAACACCGCGATCTGTATAAACAAGGAAAGATCTACACCGCAATCTGTATAAACATGGAAATATCTACAAAGCTATCTCCATAAACATGGAAATATCTACAACGCCATCTGTATAAACATGGAAATACCTACAAAGTAATCTGTATAAACATGGAAATATCTACACAGCCATCTGTATAAACATGGAAATATCTACACAGCCATCTGCATATACGTGGAAATATCTACACCGCTATCAGTATAAACATGGAAATATCTACACCGCTATGTGTATAAACAAGGAAATATCTACACCGCTATATCTATAAACATGGAAATATCTACACTGCGATCTGTATAAACATGGAAATATCTACACCGCTATCTGTATAAACATGGAAGTATGTACATCACTATCTGTATAAACATGGAAATATCTCCACCGCTATCTCTATAAACATGGAAATATCTACACCGCTATCTTTATAAACATGGGAATATCTACACCTCTATCTCTATAAACATGGAATTATCTACAACACTATCGGTGTAAACATGGAAATATCTACACAGCTATCTGTGTAAACATGGAAAAATGTACACCAGCATCAGTGTAAATTTGGAAATATCTACACCGCTATCTGTGCAATTATGGAAATATCTACACCGCTATCTGTATAAACATGGAAATATTTACACCGCTATCTATATAAACATGGAACTATCTACAGCGCTATCTGCATAAATATGGAAATATCTACACCGCTATCTCTATAAACTTGGAAATGTCTACACCGTTATCTGCATAAACTTGGAAATATCTACTTGGCTATCTCTATAAACCTGGAATTATCTACACCACCATCTGTATAAACACGGAAATACCTTCACAGTCATCTGTATAAACACGGAAATATCTACACCACTATCTGTATAAACATAGAAATATCTACACTGCCATCAGGATAATCATGGAAATATCTACACAGCCGTCTCTATAAACATGGAAATATCTACACCTCCATCTGTATAAACATGGAAAGATCTACACCGCTATCTGTGAAAAGATGGAAATATATACACCGCAATCTGTGCAAAGATGGAAACAGCTACACCGCTCTCTGTGTAAACATGGAAATATCTACACCGCTATCTGTATAAACATGGAAATATCTACACCGCTATCTGTATAAACAAGGAAATATCTACGCCGCCATCTGTATAAACAGGAAAATATCTACACCTACATCTGAATAAACATGGAAATATCTACACCGCTATCTGTATAAATATGGAAATATCTACACCGCTATCTCTATAAACATGGAAATATCTCCACCGCTATCTGTATAAAAATGGAAATATCTGTACCGCTATCTGTAAAACCTGGAAATATATACACCACAGTCTGTATAAACATGGATATATCTCCACCGCTATCTGTATAAACCTGGAAATATCTCCACCACTATCTCTATAAACATGGAAATGTCTACACTCCTATCTTTGTAAACATGGAAATATCTTCATGGCTATCTCTATAAACATGGAAATATCTACACAGACATCTGTATAAACATGGAAATACCTACACAGTCATCTGTATAAACATGGAAATATCTCCAACGATATCTGTATAAACATGGAATTATCTACACTGATATCTGTTTAAACATGGAAATATCTACACCACTATCTACATAAACATGGAAATATCTACACCGCTTTTTGTATAAACATGGAAATATCCCCACCGCTATCTCTATAAACATGGAAATATCTACACCGCTATAAGTATAAACGTGGATATATCTACATGGCTATCTCTATAAACATGGAAATATCTACAGCACTGTCTGTATAAACCTGAAAATATCTACACCACTATCTCTATAAACATAGAAATATCTACACCTCTGTCTGTATAAACATGGAAATATCTACAGCGATATCTGTAAAAACATGCAAATATCTACACCGCTGTCTCTATAAACATGGACATATCTACACTGCTATGTGTATAAACATGGAAATATCTACACCGCTGTCTCTAAAAACATGGAAATATCTACACAGCTATATCTATAAACATGCAAATATCTACACCATTGTCTCCATAAACTTGGAATTCTCTACACGGCTATCTCTGTAAATGTGGAAATATCTACACCGCTGTCTCTATAAACATGGAAATATCTACACAGCTATCTCTATAAACGTGGAAATATATACACCGCTATGAGTATAAACGTAGAAATATCTACACCGCTGTCTGTAAAACCATGGAAATATCTACACCGCTATCTCTATAAACGTGGAAATATTTACATCGCTATCTGTATAAACGCGGGAATATCTACACCGCTAACTGTATAAACGTGGAAATATCTACAGTGGTATCTCTGTAAACGTGGAAATATCTACTCCAATTTCTGTATAAACATGGAAATATCTACACCGCTATCTCTGTAAATGTGTAAACATTTAAACCGTTTTCTGCGTAAACATGTTAATATTTACACTGCTATCTCTATGAACATGGAAATATTTACAACGCTATCTGTATAAACACGGAAGTATCTCCACTGCTATCTGTATAAACGTGGAAATATCTACACCGCTATCTGTATAAACATGGAAATAAAAACACCGCTATCTGTATAAACATGGAAGTATCTTGACTGCTATCTGTATAAACATGGAAATATCTACACCGCTATCTGTATAAACATGGAAATATCTACACCGCTATCTGTATAAACATGGAAATATCTACACCGCTATCTGTATAAAATTGGAAATATCTACATCACTATCTGTATAAACATGTAAATATCTCCACCGCTATCTCTATAAACATGGAAATATCTACACCGCTATCTTTATAAACATGGGAATATCTACACCTCTATCTGTATAAACATGGAATTATCTACAACACTATCTGTGTAAAGATGGAAATATCTACACAGCTATCTGTGTAAACATGGAAATTTGTACACCACCATCCGTGTAAAGATGGAAATATCTGCACTGCAATCTGTGCCATTATGGAAATATCTACACCGCTATCTGTATAAACATGGAAATATATACACCGCTATCTGTATAAACATGGAAATATCTACAGCGGTATCTGCATAAATATGGAAATATCTACACCGCTATCTCTATAAACTTGGAAATGTCTACACCGTTATCTGCATAAACTTCGAAATATCTACTTCACTATCTCTATAAACATGGAATTACCTACACCGCCATGTGTATAAACACGGAAATAAATTCACAGTCATCTCTATAAACACGGAAATATCTACACCACTATCTGTATAAACATGGAAATATCTACACTGCCATCAGGATAATCATGGAAATATTTACACAGCCGTCTCTATAAACATGGAAATATCTACACCTCCATCTGTATAAACATGGAAATACCTACAACGCTATCTGTGAAAAGATGGACATATCTACACCGCAATCTGTGCAAAGATGGAAATATCTACACGACTATCTGTGTAAACCTGGAAATATCTACACCGCAATGTTTGCAAATATGGAAATAGCTACACCGCTCTCTGTGTAAACATGGAAATATCTACACCGCTATCTGTTTAAACGTGGAAATATCTACACCGCTATCTGTATAAACATGGAAATATCTACGCCAACATCTGTATAAACAGGGAAATATCTACACCTACATCTGAATAAACTTGGAAATATCTACACCGCTATCTGTATAAATATGGAAATATCTACACCGCTATCTCTATAAACATGGAAATATCTCCACCGCTATCTGTATAAAAATGGAAATATCTGTACCGCTATCTGTAAAACCTGGAAATATATACACCGCAGTCTGTATAAACATGGATATATCTCCACCGCTATCTGTATAAACATCGAAATATCTCCACCACTATCTCTATAAACATGGAAATGTCTACACCCCTATCTGTGTAAACATGGAAATATCTTCATGGCTATCTCTATAAACATGGAAATATCTACACAGACATCTGTATAAAAATGGAAATACCTACACTGTCATCGGGATAATCATGTAAATATCTACACAGTCATCTGTATAAACATGGAAATATCTACACAGACATCTGTATAAACATGGAAATATCTACACAGCCATCTCTATAAACATGGAAATATCTACACTGCTATCTGTATAAACATGGAAATAGCCACATCACTGTCTGTGTAAACATGGAAATACCTTCACCGTTATCGGTATAAACAAGGAAATATCTACAGAGCTGTCTGTATAAACATTGTAATATCTCCAACGATATCTGTAGAAACATGGAAATATCTACACCGATATTTGTTTAAACATGGAAATATCTACACCGCTATGTACATGAACATGGAAATATCTACACTGCTTTCTGTATAAACATGGAAATATCCCCACCGCTATATCTATAAACATGGAAATATCTACACCGCTATCTGTATAAACATGGAAATATTTACACCACTATCTGTATAAACATGGAAATATTTACACCGCTATCTCTATAAACGTGGAAATATCTACACCGGTGTCTCTGTAAACATGGAAATATTTTCACCACTATCTGTATAAACATGGAAATATTTACACCGCTATCTCTATAAACGTGGAAATATCTACACCGGTGTCTCTGTAAACATGGAAATATCTACACCGCTATATGTATAAACTTGGAAATATCTACACTGCTATCTCTATATACGTGGGAATATCTACACCGCTATCTGTATAAACGTGGAAATATCTACACTGCTATCTCTGTAAACATGGAAATATCTACTCCAATTTCTGTATAAACATGGAAATATCTACACCGCTATCTCTGTAAATCTGTAAATATTTAAACCGTTATCTGTGTAAACATGTAAATATTTACACTGCTATCTCTATGAACATGGAAATACTTACAACGCTATCTGTATAAACATAGAAGTATCTCCACTGCTATCTGTAAAAACATGGAAATATCTACACTGCTATCTGTATAAACATGGAGATATCTAAATCGCTGTCCCTATAAACTTGGAAATATCAACACCGCTATCCGTATAAACATGGAAATACCTACACCGTTATCATTATAAACATGATATTATCTACAACCCTACTTATATAGACATGGAAATACATAAACAACTATCTCTATAAACATGTAAATATCTACACCGCTATCTCTACAAACATGGAAATATATACACAGCCATTATTAACTTGGAAATATATACACTGCCATCTGCATAAACATAGAAATATCTACACCGTCATCTGTATAGACATGGAAATATCTACAGCGCCATCTGTATAGACATGGAAATATCTGCAACGCTATCTGTGTAAACACGGAAATAACTAAACCGCTATCTGTATAAATGTAGAAATATCTACAAATCTATCTGTATAAACGTGGAAATACCTACACCGCCATCTGGGTAAACATGGAAATATCTACACCGCCTTCTGTGTACACGTGGAAATGTTTACACCGCCATCTGTATAAACGTGGAAATATCTACACTGCCATCAGTATAAACATGGAAATATCTACACCGCTATCTGTATAAACATGGAAATATCTACACCACTTTCTGTATAAATAAGGGAATGTCTACACCGCGATCTCTATAAACATGGAAATATCTACACAGCTATATTTATAAACAAGGAAATATCTACACCGCTATCTGTATCAACATGGAAATAACTATACCGCCATCTGTAAAAACCAGAAAATATCTACACAGTCATCTGTGTAAACATGGAAATATCTACACCACCATCTGCATAAACAAAGAAATATCTACACTGCCGTCTGTATTCACAAGGAAATATCTGCACAACCATCTGTATAAACATGGAAATATCTACATTGCCATCTGAATAAACATGGAAATATCTACACCGCTATCTCTATGTACATGAAAATGTCTACACAGCCATCTGTATAAACATGGAAATACCTACACAGTCATCTGTATAAACATGGAAATATCTACACCATCATCTGTATAAAAATGGAAATATCTACACCGCCATCTGTATAAACATGGAAATACCTTCACAGCCATCTGTATAAACATGGAAAT
This sequence comes from Pan paniscus, assembly GCF_029289425.2. NCBI lineage: Eukaryota > Metazoa > Chordata > Mammalia > Primates > Hominidae > Pan > Pan paniscus. The sequence continues at coordinate 10,738,131 of NC_073261.2, forward strand.
ACCTACACCATCATCTGTATGAACATGGAAATATCTACACCGCCATCTGTATATACCTGGAAATATCTACAAAGCCATCAGTATAAACATGGAAATATCTACACCACCTTCTCTATAAACATGGATAAATCTACACTGCCATCTGTATACACTTGGAAATATCTACACAGCCATCAGTATAAACCTGGTGACATCTACAACGCCATCTCCATATACACGGAAATATCTTCACCGCTATCTCTATAAACATGGAAATATCTTCTCCGCCGTCTCTATAAACATGAAAATATCTACACTGCCAACTCCATAAACGTGGCACTATCTACACCGCCGTTTGTGTAAACATGGAAATATCTACACAGCTATGTGTATAAACATGGAAATATCCACACTGCAATCTGTATAAAGATGTAAATATCTACATCGCGAGCTGTATAAACATGGAAATATCTACACCGCTATCTGTATAAACACGGAAATACCAACACCGCTATCTCTATAAACAAGGAAATATCTACACCGCTATTCTATAAACATGGAAATATCTACACCGTCATCTGTATAAACATGGATATATCTACACAGTCATCTATGTAAACATGGAAACATCTACACCACCATCTCTATAAACTTGGAAATATCTACTCTGCCACCTGTATACAAATTGAAATATCTACACAGCTATCAGTATAAACATGGAAAAATCTACACTGCTATCTCTACAAAAATGGAAATATATACACTACCATCTCTATAAACATGAAAATACCCCGCCAACTCCATAAACATGGAACTATCTACACCGCCATTTGTGTAAACATGAATATATATTCAAAGCTATCTGTATAAACATGGAAATATCTACACCGCTATCTGTATAAACATGCAAATATCTACACCGCTATCTGTATAAACATGGAAAATCTACATCACTATCTGTATAAACATGGAAACAGCTCCACCGCTATCTGTATAAACATTTAAACAACTCCACCGCTATCTGTATAAAAATGGAAAAATTTACACCGCTATGTGTATATTCATGGAAATATCTACACCGCTATCTGTATAAACATGGAAATGACTACACCGCCATCTCTATAATCTTGGAAATAACTTCACAGTCATCTTCATCAACATGGAAATATCTGCACCGCCATCTACATAAATATGTAAATATCTACACCGTGAGCTGTATAAACATGGAAATATCTATACCGCTATCTGTATAAACATGGAAATAACAACACCGCTATCTGTATAAACATGGAAATATCTACAACGATATCAGTATAAACATGGAAATATCTACACCGCTATCTCTTTAAATATGGAAATATCTACACTGCTATTTCTATAAACATGGAAATGTCTACACCGCTATCTGTATAAACATGGAAATGTATAAACCGCTATCACTATAAACATGGAAATATCTGCACTGCAATCATTGCAAAGATGGAAATATCTACACTGCTACCTGTGTAAACATGGAAATATCTACACCGCTATCTGTACAAACATGGAAATAGCCCCACCAGTATCTGTATAAACAGGGAAATATCTCCACCGCCATCTCTATATACACGGAAATACCTACACCGCCTTCTGTATAAACATGGAAATATCTACACCGCTATCTGTATAAATATGGAAATGTATACACCGCCATCTGTATAAACATGGAAATATCTACACCCCTATCTACATAAATATGGAAATATCTTCACCGCTATCTCTATAAACATGGAAATATGTACTCCGCCATGTGCAGAAATATGGAAATATCTACACCACCATATCTTTAAACATGGAAATATCTACACTACCATCTCTTTAAATATGGAAATATCTACACTGCAATCTGTATACACATGGAAATATCTACACCGCCTTCTTTATAAACATGGAAATATCTACACCGCCATCTCTATGCACATGGAATTACCTCTATACACATGGAAATGTCTACACTGCCATCTGTAGAAAGATGGAAATATCTACACAGTAATCTGTATAAACATGGAAATTTCCACACCGCTACCTGTATAAACATGCAAATATCTACACCGCTATCTGTATAAACATGGAAATAACTACACCACCATCTCTATACACATGGAAATATCTACACCGCTATCTCTATAAAAATAGAAATATCTACACCGCCATCTCTATAAACGTGGAAATATATTCACCGCCATCTCAATTAACATGAAAATATCGACACCGCCATGTCCATAAACATAGAAATTACAAGACCGCCATCTGAATAAACACGGAAATATCTACACCTCTGTCTGTACAAACATGGAAATATCTACAAAGCCATCTCTATGAAGACGGAAATATCTACATCGCGAGCTATATAAACATGGAAATATCTACACTGCTGTCTGTGAAAACATGGAAATGCCAACACTGCTATCTGTATAAACATGGAAGTATCTACACTGCAATCTGTATAAACATGGAAATATCTACACCCCTATCCCTATAATCATGGAAATACCTACACCGCCATCTCTATACACATTTAAATATCTACACCGCCATCTCTATAAACATGGAAATACCTACTACGCCATCTCTATACACAGGGAAATATCTACACTGCTATCTCTATAAACATAGAAATATCTACACCGCCATCTCAATAAACGTGGAAATAACTTCACCGCCATCTGCATGAACATGCAAATATCTACACCGCTATCTGTTTAACCATGGAAATATCTACACCGCGATCTGTATATACATGGAAATATCTACACCGCTACCAGTATAAACAGGGAAATATCTACACCGTTATCTGTATAAACATGGAAATATCTACACTGCTATCTCAAAAAACATGGAAATATCTAAACCGCCATCTGTATAAACATGCAAATAACTGCACAGTAATCTGTATAAACATGGAAATATCTACACAGACATCTGTATAAACATGGAAATATCTACACAGCCATCTCTATAAACATAGAAATATCTACACCGCCATCTCTATAAACGTGGAAATATCTTCACCGCCATCTGCATGAACATGGAAATATCTACTCCGCTATCTGTTTAAACATGGAAATATCTACACCGCGATCTGTATAAATATGGAAATATCTACACCGCCACCAGTATAAACAGGGAAATATCTACACTGTTATCTGTATAAACATGGAAATATCTACACTGCTATCTCAATAAACATGGAAATATCTAAACCGCCATTTGTATAAACATGGAAATAACTGCACAGTCATCTGTATAAACATGGAAATATCTACACAGCCATCTGTATAAACATGGAAATATCTACACCACTATCTGTATTAACATGGAAATAGCCACATCGCTCTCTGTATAGACATGGAAATAACTACACTGCCATCTGTATAAACATGGATATATCTACACCGCCATCTGTATAAACATGGAAATATCTCCACCGCTATCTGTATAAACATGGAAATATCTCCACCGCTATCTTTATAAAATTGGAAATATTTACACCGCTATCTCTGTAAACGTGAAAATATCTACACCGCTATCTCTATAAATGTGGAAATATCTACACCGCTATCAGTATAAACGTGGAAATTTCAACACCGCTATCTGTATAAACATGGAAATATCTGCACCGCTCTCTCTATAAACATGGAAATAACTACACCGCTATAAGTATTAACATGGAAATATCTACACCGCTATTTGTGTAAACACGGAAATATCTCCACTGCTATCTCTATAAACGTGGAAATATCTATACCGCTATATAAACGTGGAAATATCTACACAGCTATCCATATAAACGTGGAAATATCTACACCACTATCTATATAAGCCTGAATATATATACACTGCTAACTGTGTAAACGTGGAAATGCCTACACCGCTTTCTGTGTAAACGTGGAACTGTCTACACCACTATCTCTGTAAACATGTAAACATTTACGCTGCTGTCTGTATAAACATGGAAATATGTACCCAGCCATCTCTATAAACATGAAAATATCTACAACGCTCTCTCTTTAAACATGGAAATATCTACACCGCAATCTGTATAAACTTGGAAATATCTACACAGCTATCTGTATAAACATGGAAATATCTACACCGCTGACCTTATAAACATGGAAATATCTACACCGCTATCTGTTTAAACATGGAAAATTCCACAACGCTATCTCTATAAACATGGAAATAACTACACCGCTATCTCTAAAACCATGGAAATTTCTACACCGATATCTGTATAAACATGGAAATATCTACACGGCTATCTCTATAAACTAGGAAATATCTAAACCGCCATCTGTATAAATATGGAAATATCTACACCACCATCTGTATAAACATGACAATATCTATATCGCTATCTTTGTAAAGAGGGAAATAGCTACACCGTAATCTGTGCAAAGATGGAAATATCTTCATGACTATCTGTGTAAACATGAAAATATCTACACCGTAATCAGTGCAAAGATGGAAATATCTACACCGCTCTCTGTGTAAACATGGTAATATCTACACCGCTATCTGTATAAACATGGAAATATCAACACTGCTATCTGTATAACCACGGAAATATCTACACCGTCATGTGAATAAACATGGAAGTACCTACACTGCCATTTGCATAAATATGGAAATATCTACGCTGCCATCGGTATAAACATAGAAATACCTATACTGGCATCTGCAGAAAGATGGAACTATCTACACCACAATCTGTATAAACATGGAAATATCTAAACCTCTACCTGTATAAACATGGAAATATCTACACCGCTATCTGTATAAACATGGAAATATCTACACCGCTATCTGTATAAACATGGAAATATCTACACCGCTATCAGTATAAACATGGAAATATCTACACCGCTATCAGTATAAACATGGAAATAGCTACATCGCTATCTGTAGAAACATGGAAATATCTCCTCCGCTATCTTTATAAACATGGAAATATCTTCAACACTATCTGTGTAAAGATGGAAATATCTACACCGCTAACTGTATAAAGATGGAAATATCATCAATGCTATCTGTATAACCACTGAAATATCTACACCACCATCTGAATAAACATGGAAGTATCTACATCGCCATTTGCATAAATATGGAAATATCTACACCGCCATCTGTATAAACATGGAAATATCTACACCGCCATCGGTATAAACATGGAAATATCTACAACGCCATCGGTATAAACATGGAAATATCTAAACTGCTATCACTATAAACATGGAAATATCTGCACTGCAATCATTGCAAAGATGGAAATATCTACACTGCTATCTGTGTAAACATGGAAATATCTACACCGCTATCCGTACAAACATGGAAATAGCCCCACCAGTATCTGTATAAACAGGGAAATATCTCCACCGCCATCTCTATAAACACGGAAATACCTACACCGTCTTCTGTATAAACATGGAAATATCTACACCGCTATCTGTATAAATATGGAAATTTATACACCGCCATCTCTATAAACATGGAAATATCTACACCCCTATCTACATAAATATGGAAATATCTGCACCACTATCTCTAAAAACATGGAAATATGTACTCCGCCATGTGCATAAATATGGAAAATCTACACAGTCATCTGTATAAACATGGAAATATCTACACCACCATCTCATTAAACATGGAAATATCTACACTGCAATCTGTATACACATGGAAATATCTACACCGCCATCTTTATAAACATGGAAATATCTACACCGCCATCTCTATGCACATGGAAATACCTCTATGCTCATGGAAATGTCTACACTGCCATCTGTAGAAAGATGGAAATATCTACACAGTAATCTGTATAAACATGGAAATTTCCACACCGCTACCTGTAGAAACATGCAAATATCTACACCGCTATCTGTATAAACATGGAAATACCTACACCACCATCTCTATACACATGGAAATATCTGCACCGCTATCTCTATAAAAATAGAAATATCTACACCGCCATCTCTATAAACGTGGAAATATATTCACCGCCATCTCTATTAACATGAAAATATCGACACCGCCATGTCCCTAAACATAGAACTAACAAGACCGCCATCTGAATAAACACGGAAATATCTACACCTCTGTCTGTACAAACATGGAAATAGCTACAGAGCCACCTCTATAAAGACGGAAATATCTACACCGCGAGCTATATAAACATGGAAATATCTACACTGCTGTCTGTGAAAACATGGAAATGCCAACACCGCTATCTGTATAAACATGGAACTATCTACTCTGCTATCTGTATAAACATGGAAATATGTACACCCCTGTCTCTATAATCATGGAAATACCTTCACCGCCATCTCTATGCACATTTAAATATCTACACCGCCATCTCTATAAACATGGAAATACCTACTACACCATCTCTATACACATGGAAATATCTACACCGCTATCTCTATAAACAAAGAAATATCTACACTGCCATCTCTATAAACGTGGAAATATCTTCACCGCCATCTGCATGAACATGCAAATATCTACAACGCTATCTGTTTAAACATGGAAATATCTACACCGCGATCTGTATATACATGGAAATATCTACACCGCTACCAGTATAAACAGGGAAATAGCTACACCGTTATCTGTATAAACATGGAAATATCTACACTGCTATCTCAATAAACATGGAAATATCTAAACCGCCATCTGTATAAACATGGAAATGTCAACACCGCTATCTGTATAAACATGGAAATATCCACACCGCTCTCTCTATAAACATGGAAATATCTACACCGCTATAAGTATTAATGTGGAAATATCTACACTGCTATCTGTATAAACACGGAAATATCTCCACTGCTATCTCTATAAACGTGGAAATATCTATACCGCTATATAAACGTGGAAATATCTACACAGCTATCCGTATAAACGTGGAAATATCTACACCAATATCTATATAAGCCTGAAAATATATACACCGCTAACTGTATAAACGTGGAAATGCCTACACCGTTTTCTGTGTAAACGTGGAACTGTCTACACCACTATCTATGTAAACATGTAAACATTTACACTGCAATCTGTATAAACATGGAAATATGTACCCAGCCAACTCTATAAACATGAAAATATCTACAACGCTCACTCTTTAAACATGGAAATATCTACACCGCAATCTGTATAAACTTGGAAATATCTACTCAGCTATCTGTATAAACATGGAAATATCTACACCGCTGACCTTATAAACATGGAAATATCTACACCGCTATGTGTTTAAACATGGAAATTTCCACAACACTGTCTCTATAAACATGGAAATAACTACACCGCTATCTCTAAAACCATGGAAATTTCTACACCGCTATCTGTATAAACATGGAAATATCGACACGGCTATCTCTATAAACTTGGAAATATCTAAACCGCCATCTGTATAAACATGGAAATATCTACACCTGTGTCTGTATAAACATGGAAAGATCTACATCGCTATCTGTAGAAACATGGAAATATCTCCACCGCTATCTTTATAAACATGGAAATATCTTCAACACTATCTCTGTAAAGATGGAAATATCTTCACAGCTATCTGTGTAAACATGGTATTATGTACTCCGTTATCCATGTAAAGATGCAAATATCTACATGGCAATCTGGGCAATTATGGAAATATCTAAACCGCTATCTCTGCAAACATGGAAATATCTACAAAGCTATCTGTATAAACATGGAAATGTCTACACCGCTATCTGTATAAACCTGGAAATATCTACACTGCGATCTGTATAAACATGGAAATACCTACACAGCTATCTGTATAAACATGGAAATATCTACACCGCTATCTGTATAAGCATGGAAATATCTACACCACCATCTGTATAAACATGGAAATATCTACACTGCCATCAGTATAAACAAGGAAATATCTTCACCGCCATGGGTATAAACATAGAAATACCTATACTGCCATCTGTATAAACATGGAAATATCTAAATGGATATCTCTTTACACATGGAAACCTCTACACCGCCATCTGTATAAACATGGAAATACGTACACAGTCATCTGCATAAACATGGAAATACCTACAGCAATATTGGTATAAACATGGAAATATCTACACGGCCATATGTATAAACATGCAAATATCTACACAGCCATCTCTATGATCATGGAAATAACTACACCGCTATCTGTATAAACATGGAAATAGCCACACCGCTATCTGTATAAACTTGGAAATATCTACAACGTCATCTATAAAAACATGGAAATATCTACACAGATATCTGTATAAACATGAAAATATCTACACCTCCATATGCATAAACATGGAAATATCTACAATGTCATCTGCATACTGATAGAAATATCTACACAGCCATCTGTATGAACATGGAAATGTCCACACCGCTATCTCTATAAACATGGAAATACCTACACCGCTATCTGTATAAACATGGAAATATCTACGTCGCTCTCTGTATAAACTTGGAAATATCTACACCGCCATCTGTATTAGCATGGAAATATCTACAAAGCTATCTGTGTAAACATGAAATATTTACAATGCTATCTGTGTAAAGATGGAAATATTTACACTGCAATGAGAGCAAATATGGAAATAACTACACCGCTATCCCTGTAAACTTGGAAATATCTACACAGCCATCTGTGTAAACATGGAAATATCTACACCGCTATCTCTATAAACATGGAAATACCTACACTGCCATCTGAATAAACATGGAAATATCTACACCGTTATCTGTATAAACGTGGAAATATCTCCACCGCTATCTGTGTAAACATGGATATATCTCCACCGCTATCTATATAAAATTGGAAATATCTACACCGCTATCTCTGTAAACGTGAAAATATCTACACCGCTATCTCTATAAATGTGGAAATATCTACACCGCTATCAGTATAAACGTGGAAATGTCTACACCGCTATCTGAATAAACATGGAAATATCTACACTGCTCTCTCTATAAACATGGAAGTATCTACACCGCTATAAGTATAAACGAGGAAATATCAACATCGCTATCTGTATAAACATGGAAATATATACACTGCTATCTCTATAAACGTGGAAACATCTATACCGCTATATAAACGTGGAAATATCTACACAGCTATCCGTATAAACGTGGAAATATATACACCACTATGTATATAAGCCTGAAAATATATACACCGCTAACAGTATAAACGTGGAAATGCCTACACCACTTTCTGTGTAAACGTGGAACTGTCTACACCACTATCTCTGTAAACATGTAAACATTTACACTGCTATCTGTTTAAACATGGAAATATGTACACAGCCATCTCTATAAACATGAAAATATCTACAACGCTCTCTCTATAAACATGGAAATATCTACACCGCAATCTGTATAAACTTGGAAATATCTACACAGCTATCTGCATAAACATGGAAATATCTACACCACTGACCTTATAAACATGGAAATTTCTACACCGCTATCTGTTTAAACATGGAAATATCCACAACGCTATCTCTATAAACATGGAAATAACTACACCGCTATCACTATAACCATGGAAATTTCTACACCGCTATCTGTATAAACATGGAAATAACTACAGGGCTATCTCTATAAACTTGGAAATATCTAAACCGCCATCTGTATAAATATGGAAATATCTACACCACCATCTGTATAAACATGGCAATATCTACATCGCTATCTGTGTAAAGAAGGAAGTATCTACACCGCAATCTGTGCAAAGATGGAAATATCTTCACCACTATCTGTGTAAACATGAAAATATCTACACCGCAATCAGTGCAAAGATGGAAATATCTACACCGCTCTCTGTGTAAACATGGTAATATCTACACCAATATCTGTATAAACATGGAAATATCTACACCGCTATCTGTATAAACATGGAAATATCAACACTGCTATCTGTATAACCACGGAAATATCTACACCGTCATCTGAATAAACATGGGAGTACCTACACCGCCATTTGCATAAATATGGAAATATCTACACCGCCATCTGTATAAACATGAAAATATCTACACCACCATCGGTATGAACATGAAAATATCTACACCACCATCGGTATAAACATGGAAATATCTACGCCGCCATCGGTATAAACATAGAAATATCTATACTGCCATCTGTAGAAAGATGGAACTATCTACACCGCAATCTCTATAAACATGGAAATATCTAAACCTCTACCTGTGTAAACATGGAAATACCTACACCGCTATCTGTATAAATATGGAAATATCAACACTGCTATCTCTATAAACATGGAAATGACTACACTGCTATCTGTGTAAACATGGAAATATCTACATGGCTATCTCTTTACACATGGAAACATCTACAACGCCATCTGTATATACATGGAAATACGTACACAGTCATCTGTATAAACATGGAAATATCTACAACAATATTCGTATAAACATGGAAATATCTACACGGCCATCTGTATAAACATGGAAATATCTACACAGCCATCTCTATGATCATGGAAATATCTACACCGCAATCTGTATAAACATGGAAATAGCCACACCGCTATCTGTATAAACTTGGAAATATCTACACCGCCATTTTTAAAAGCATGGAGATATCTACACAGACATCTGTATAAACATGAAAATATCTACAACTGCATATGTATAAACATGGAAATATCTACACTGTCATCTGCATACTCATGGATATATCTACACAGCCATCTGTAGAAACATGGAAATGTCCACACCGCTATCTGTATAAACATGGAAATACCTACACCGCTATCTGTATAAACATGGAAATATCTACACCGCTATCTGCATAAACTTGGAAATATCTACACCGCCATCTGTATTAACATGGAAATATCTCCATCGCTATCTGTATAAACATGGAAATATCTACACTGCTATCTGTATAAACATGGAAATATCTACACCGCTATCTGTATAAACATGGAAATTTCTACACCGTTTTCTGTATAAACGTGGAAATATCTACACCGCTATCTGTATAAACATGGAAATATCTACATCGCTATCTGTAGAAACATGGAAATATCTCCACCGCTATCTTTATAAACATGGAAATATCTTCAACACTATCTGTGTAAAGATGGAAATACCTTCACAGCTATCTGTGTAAACATGGAAATATGTACACCGTTATCCATGTAAAGATGGAAATATCTACATCGCAATCTGGGCATATATGGAAATATCTACACCGCTATCTCTGCAAACATGGAAATAACTACACAGCTATCTGTATAAACATGGAAATATCTACACCGCTAACTGTATAAACATGGAAATATCCACATTGCGATCTCTATAAACATGGAAATATCTACACCGCTATCTGTATAAACATGGAAATATGTACACCGCCATCTGTATAAACATGGAAATATCTACACCTCCATCTGTATAAACATGGAAATATCTACACCACCATCAGTATAAACATTTAAATATCTTCACCGCCATGGGTATAAACATAGAAATATCTATACTGCCATCTGTAGAAAGATGGAACCTACACCGCAATCTGTATAAACAAGGAAATATCTACACCTCTCCCTGTATAAACGTGGAAATATCTACACCGCTATCTGTATAAATATGGAAATATCAACACTGCTTTCTCTATAAACATGGAAATGACTACACCGCTATCTGTATAAACATGGAAAAATGTACATGGCTATCTCTTTACACATGGAAACCGCTACACAGACATCTGTATAAACATGGAAATACGTCCACAGTCATCGGTATAAACATGGAAATATCTACAGCAATATTGATATAAACATGGAACTATCTACACGGCCATCTGTATAAACATGGAAATTTCTACACAGCCATCTCTATGATCATGGAAATAACTACACCGCTATCTGCATAAATATGGAAATAGCCACACCGCTATCTGTATAAACTTGGAAATATCTACACACCATCTATAAAAACATGGAAATATCTACACAGACATCTGTAAAAACATGAAAATATCTACACCTCCCTATGTATAAACATGGAAATATCTACACTGTCATCTGCATACTCATAGAAATATCTACACAGCCATCTGTATAAACATGGAAATGTCCACACAACTATCTCTATAAACATGGAAATACCTACACCGCTATCTGTATAAACATGGAAATAACTACGTCGCTCTCTGTATAAACTTGGATATATCTACACCGCCATCTGTATTAACATGGAAATATCTACACAGCTATCTGTGTAAACATGAAATATTTACAATGCTATCTGTGTAAAGATGGAAATATTTACACTGCAATGAGAGCAAATATGGAAATATCTACACCGCTATCCCTTTAATCTTGGAAATATCTACACAGCCATCTGTGTAAACATGGAAATATCTACACCGCTATCTCTATAAACATGGAAATACCTACACCGATATCTGTATAAACATTGAAATATCTACAACGTTATCTGTATAAACGTGGAAATATCTACACGGCCATCTGTATAAACATGGACATATCTACACAGCCATCTCTATAAACATGGAAATATCTACAGCGCTTTCTGTATAAACATGGATATATCTCCACCGATATCTCTATAAGCATGGAAACATCTACACCGATATCTGTATAAACATGGAAATATGTACACCGCTATCTGTATAAACATGGAAATAACTACAACGCTATCTGTGTAAACATGGAAATATCTACACAGCTATCTGTGTGAACATGAAAATATCTACACCGCTATCTCTATAAACATGGAAATACCTACAAAGCAATCTGTAAACATTTTAATAACTAATCCGCAATCCCTATAAACATGGAAATATCCACACCGCAATCTCTATAAACATGGAAATATCTACACCGCCATCTCTATAAACATGAAAATATCTACACCGCCATCTCCATAAACATGGAAGTATCTACACCGCCATCTGTGTAAACATGGAAATATCTACACCGCTATCTGTAAAAACATGGAAATATCTACACCGCTGTCTGTATAAACATGGAAATGTCTACACCGATATTTGTATAAACATGGAAATAACTACATGGCTATCTCTATAAACATGGAAAGAACTACACCGCCCTCTGTATAAACATGGAAATATCTACACAGTCATCTGTATAAACATGGAAATATCTACACCACTATCTGTATAAACATGGAAATATCTACACTGCCTTCTGTATAAACATGGAAATATCTCCACAGCCATCTGTATAAACATGGAAATAACTACACCACTATATGTATTAACATGGAAATATCTACACCGCTATCTGTATTAACATGGAAATAGCCACACCGCTATCTGTATAAACATGGAAATATCTACACCGCCATCTGTAAAAACATGGAATTATCTACACACACATCTGCATCAACTTGGAAATATCTACACCTCCATCTGTGTACACATGGAAATATCTACACTGCCATCTGTATACACGTGGAAATATCTACACAGCCATCTGTATAAACATGGAATTATCTACACCGCTATCTCTATAAACATGGAAATATCTCCACAGCTTTCTGTATAAACATGGAAATATCTCCACCGATGTCTGTATAAGCATGGAAATCTGTACAACGCTATCTGTTTAAACATGGAAATATCTACAAAGCTATCTGTATAAATACGGAAATATCTACACCACGATCTGTATAAACATTTAAATATCTACATCGCTATCTGTACAATCATGGAAATATCTACACCACTAACAGTATATACATGGAAATATCTACACTGCTATCTGTATAAATATGGAATTATCTATAACACTATCTGTTTAAACATGGAAATATCTACACAGCTATCTGTGTTAACATGGAAATATGTACAACGCTATCTGTGTAAAGATGGAAGTATCTACACCACTATCTGTATAAACATCGAAATATATACACCGCAGTCTCTGTAAACATGTAAATATGTACACCACTATCTGTATAAACATGGAAATATCTCCACCGCTATCTGTATAAACATGGAAATCTATACACCGCTATCTGTATAAACAGGGAAATATCTACACCGCCATCTGTATAAAGATGGAAATATCTACATCACTATCTGCATAAACATGGAAATAGCCACACCGCAATCTGTATAAACATGGAAATACCTACACCGCTATCTATATAAACATGGAAATATCTACACCACCATCTGCATAAACATAGAAATACCTACAGAATCATCTGAATATACATGAAAATATCTACACCATTATCTGTATAAACATGGAAATACCTACACGGCCATCAGTATAAACATGGAAATATCTAAACAGCCATCTCTATAAACATGGAAATATCTACATTGCTATCAGTATAAACATGGAAATACCCAAACCGCTATCTGTATAAACTTGGAAATACCTACACCAGTATCTGTAGAAACATAGAAATATCTACACCACTATGTGTATAAACATGGAAATGCCTACACCGCTATCTGTATAAACTTGGAAGTATCTACACCGCCATCTGTATAAACATGGAAATATCTACACCACGATGTGCATGAACATGCAAAAATCTACACCGCTATCACTATAAACATGGAAATATCTACACCGCCATCTGTATAAACATGGAAATATGTACACCACTATTTGTATAAACATGGAAATATTTACACCACTATCTCTATAAAATGGTAATATCTACACCACCATCTGTATAAACATGGAAATATCTACACCGCCATCTGAATAAACATGGAAATTTCTACACAGTCATCTGTAAAAACATGGAAATATCTAAACTGCCATCTGTATAAACATGGAAATATCTACACAGCCATCTGTATAAACATGGAAATATCTACACAGACATAAGAAAAAACATGGAAATATCTACACTGCTATCTCTATACACATGGAAATATCTACACCGCTATCTATATAAACATGGAAATAGCAACACCGCTATCTGTATAAACATGGAAATATCTACACCACTATCTGTATAGACATGGAAATGTCTACACCAATATCTGTATAAAGATGGAAATAACTACATGGGTATCTCTATTAACATGGAAAGATCTACAACGCCATCTGTATAAACATGGAAATACATATACCACTATCTGTATAAACATGGAAATATCTACACTGACTTCTGTATAAACATGGAAATATCTACACAGCCACAGGTATAAACATGGAAATATCTACAACACTATCTGAATTAACATGGAAATAGCCACACCGCTATCTGTATAAACATGGAAATAACTACACCGCCATCTGTAAAAACATGGAAATATCTACACAGTCATCTGCATAAACATGGAAATATCTACACCTCCGTCTGTATACACATGGAAATATCTACACTGCCATCTGTATACACATGGAAATATTTACACAGCCATCTGTGTAAACATGGAATTATCTACACCGCTGTCTCTATAAACATGAAAATATCTTCACCGATATCTCTATAAACATGGAAATATATACACCGCTATCTCTGTACCCATGGAAATATGGACACCGCTATCTGTATAAACATGGAAATATCTACACTGCTATTTGTATAAACATGGAAATATCTACATAACTCTCTGTATAAACATGGAAATTGCCACACCGCTATCTGAATAAACATGGAAATAACTACACCGCTCTCTATATAAACATGGAAATACCTGCACCGCCATCTGCATAAACATGGAAATAACTACAGAGTCTCCTGAATAAAAATGGAAATATCTACACCACTATCTGTATAAACATGGAAATACCTACACGAACATCAGTATAAACATGGAAATATCTAAACAGCCATCTCTATAAACATGGAAATATCTACACTGCTATTAGTATAAACATGGAAATAGGCAAACAGGTATCTGTATAATCATGGAAATACCTACACCAGTACCTGTAGAAACATAGAAATATCTACACCACTATCTGTATAAACATGGAAATATATACACCGCTATCTCTGTAAACATGGAAATATGTACACCTCTATCTGTGTAAACATGGAAATATCTACATAGCTATCTGTGTAAACAAGGAAATATGTACACCGCTATCTGTGTAAAGATGGAAATTTGTACACCGCTATCTGTATAAACATGGAAATATCTACACCCCTATCTGTATAAACATGGAAATATCTACACCACGATCTGCATAAACATTTAAATATCTACACCGCTATCTGTATAAACATGGAAATATCTACACCGCTATCTGTATATACATGGAAATATCTACACCGCTATCTGTATAAAGATGGATATATCGACACTGCTATCACTATAAACATGGAAATGTCTACAACGCTATCTGTATAAACATGAAAAAAGCTACATGGTTATCTTTGTAAACATCGAAATATCTACACCACCATCAGTATAAACATGGAAATACCTACATAGTCATCTGTATAAACATGGAAATATTTACACCACTATCTGTATAAACATGCAAATATCTACACGGCCATCTGTATAAACATGGACATATTTACACAGCCATCTCTATAAGCATGGAAATATCTACACCGCTATCTGTATAAACATGGATATAACTCCACTGGTATCTGTATAAGCATGGAAACATCTACACCGATATCTGTATAAACATGGAAATATGTACACCGCTCTCTGTATAAACATGGAAATAACAACAACGCTATCTGTGTAAACATGGAAATATCTACACAGCTATCTGTGTGAACATGGAAATATCTACACCGCTATCTCTGTAAACATGGAAATACCTACACAGTAAACTGTAAACATGGAAATAACTAATCCGCAATCCCTATAAACATGGAAATTTCTACACCGCAATCTCTATAAACATGGAAATATCTACACTGCCATCTCTATAAACATGAAAATATCTACACTGCCATCTCCATAAATATGGAACTATCTATACCGCCATCTGTGTAAACCTGGAAATATCTACACCGCTATCTGTAAAAACATGGAAATATCTACACCGCTATCTGTATAAACATGGAAATGTCTACACCGATATCTGTATAAACATGGAAATAACTACATGGCTATCTCTATAACCATGGAAAGAACTACACCTCCATCTGTATAAACATGGAAATACCTACACTGTCATCTGTATAAATATGGAAATATCTACACCACTATCTGTATAAACATGGAAATATCTACACTGCCTTCTCTATAAACATGGAAACATCTACACCGCTATGTGTATAAACATGGAAATATCTACACCCCTATCTGTATTAACATGGAAATAGCCACACTGCTATCTGTATAAACATGGAAATATCTACACCGCCATCTGTAAAAACATGGAAATAACTACACAGTCATCTGCATAAACTTGGAAATATCTACACCTCCATCGGTATACACATGGAAATATCTACACTGCCATCTGTATACACATGGAAAAATCTACACAGCCATCTGTATAAACATGGAATTATCTACACCGCTATCTCTTTAAAATGGAAATAACTACACGGTTATCTGTATAAACATGGAAATACCTACACCGCTATCTGTATAAACATCGAAATATCAACACCGCTATCTGTATAAACTTGGAAATATCTACACCACGATCTGCATAAACATTTAAATATCTACACCGCTATCTGTATAAACATGGAAATATCTCCACCGCTATCTGTATAAACATGGAAATCTATACACCGCTGTCTGTATAATCATGGAAATACCTACAGAATTATCTGAATAAACATGGAAATATCTACCCCGCTATCTGTATAAACATGGAAATATCTACACCACGATCTGCATAAACATTTATATATCTACACCGCTATCTGTATAAACATAAAAATACCTCCACCGCTATCTGTATAAGCATGGAAATATCTCCACCGCTATCTGTATAAACATGGAAATATCTACACCACGATCTGCATAAACATTTTAATATCTACACCGCTATCTGTATAAACATGGAAATATCTCCACCGCTATCTGTATAAACATGGAAATCTATACACCGCTGTCTGTATAAACATGGAAATAGCTACATCACTATCTGTATAAACATGGAATTAGCCACACCGCTATCTGAGTAAACGTGGAAATACATACACCGCTATCTGTATAAACATGGAAATACCTACACTGCTATCTGTATAAACATGGAAATATCTACACCGCCATCTGTATAAACATGGAAATATCTACATCACTATCTGTATAAACATGGAAACAGCCACACCGCTATGTGTATAAACATGGAAATACCTACACAGCTATCTGTATAAACATGGAAATATCTACACCGCCATCTGCATAAACATGGAAATACCTACAGAATCATCTGAATAAACATGGAATTATCTACATCACTATCTGTATAAACATGGAAATATCTACAACGCAATCTGTTTAAACCTGGAAATATCTACAACGCTATCTGTATATACATGGAAATATCTACAACACTATCTGTATAAACATGGAAATATCTACATCGCTATCTCTATAAACATGGAAATATCTCCACCGATATCTCTATAAACTTGGAAATATCTACACAGCTATCTTTATAAACATGGAAATATCTACACAGCTATCTGTGTAAACAAGGAAATATCTATACCGCTATCTCTATAAACATGGAAATATCTACACAGCTATCTCTATAAACATGGAAATATCTACACAGCTATCTCTATAAACATGGTAGAATCTACACCGCTATCTATATAAACAAGGGAATATCTATACCGCTATCTCTATAAACATGGAAATATCTACACAGCTATCTCTATAAACATGGAAGTATCTACACCGCTATCAATATAAACATGGAAATATCTATACCGCTATCTCTATAAACATGGAAATATCTACACCGTCCTCTCTATAAACATGAAAATATCTACACAGCCATCTCCATAAACATGGAACTATCTTCACCGCCATCTGTATATACATGGAAATATCTACACGGCCATCTGTATAAACATGGAAATATCTACACCGCTCTCTTTTTAAACATGGAAATACCTACACCGCTATCTCTTTAAACATGGAAATACCTACACCGCTATCTCTATAAACATGGAAATATCTACAGCACTGTCTCTATAAACAGGGAAATATATACACCGCCATCTCTATAAACCTGGAAATTTCTACACCGCCATCTACATAAACAAGGAAATATCTACACCGCCACATATATGAACATGAAGATATCTAAAACGCCATCTGTATAAACATGGAAATATCTACACTGCCATCAGTAGAAAGATGGAAATATCTATACCGCTATCTGTATAAACATGGAAATATCTACACCAATACCTGTATCAACATGGAATTATCTACAACGCTATATGCATGAACATGGAAATGTCTACACCATGATTTGTATAAACATGCAAATGTCTACACCACCATCTCTATAAACATGGAAATATCTACAAAGCCATCGGCATAAACATAGAAATATCCACAACGCCATCTATATAAACATGGAAGTATCTACTCCGCTATCTGTATAACCTGGAAATATCTACACTGCAATCTGTGTAAACATGGAAATATCTACACTGCAATCAGTATAAACATGGAAATATCTACACCGCTATCTCTATAAACATGGATATATCTACAGTGCCATCTGTAGATAGATGGAAATATCTACACCGCCATCTGTATAAACCTGGAAATATCTACACCGCTACCTGTATAAACATGGAAATATCTATACCGCTATCTGTATAAACATGGAAATATCTACACCGTGATGTGCATGAACATGGAAAAATATACACCGCTATATGTATAAACATGGAAATATCTCAACCGCTATCTCTATAAACATGGAAATATCTACTCCGCCATCTGTACAAAGATGGAAATATCAACACCGCGATCTGTATAAATATGGAAATATCTACACCGCTACCTGTATAAACATGGAAATAACTACACCGCTATCTGTATAAACATGGAAGTATCTTCACAGCCATATGTACAAACATGGAAATATCTACACCTCTATATGTATAAACAAGGAAATAATTACATCGCTATCTGTATAAACATGGAAATATCTACACCGCTATCTCTATAAACATGGAAACACCTACACCGCTATCTGTATAAACATGGAAATATCTGCACCGCTATCTCTATAAACATGGAAATATATACACCGCAATCTCTATACAAATGGAAATATCTACACCGCCATCTTCATAAACAAGGAAATATCAACACCGCCATCGGTATAAACATGGAAATATCTACACTGCCATCTGTATAAACATGGAAATATCTACACTGCCATCTGTATACACATGGAAAAATCTACACAGCCATCTGTATACACATGGAAAAATCTACACAGCCATCTATATAAACATGGAATTATCTACACCGCTATCTCTTTAAAATGGAAATAACTACACGGTTATCTGTATAAACATGGAAATACCTACACCGCTATCTGTATAAACATCGAAATATCAACACCGCTATCTGTATAAACTTGGAAATATCTACACCACGATCTGCATAAACTTTTAAATATCTACACCGCTATCTGTATAAACATGGAAATATCTCCACCGCTATCTGTATAAACATGGAAATCTATACACCGCTGTCTGTATAATCATGGAAATACCTACAGAATTATCTGAATAAACATGGAAATATCTACCCCGCTATCTGTATAAACATGGAAATATTTACACCACGATCTGCATAAACATTTATATATCTACACCGCTATCTGTATAAACATAAAAATACCTCCACCGCTATCTGTATAAGCATGGAAATATCTCCACCGCTATCTGTATAAACATGGAAATATCTACACCACGATCTGCATAAACATTTTAATATCTACACCGCTATCTGTATAAACATGGAAATATCTCCACCGTTATCTGTATAAACATGGAAATCTATACACCGCTATCTGTATAAACATGGAAATAGCTACATCACTATCTGTATAAACATGGAATTAGCCACACCGCTATCTGAGTAAACGTGGAAATACATACACCGCTATCTGTATAAACATGGAAATACCTACACTGCTATCTGTATAAACATGGAAATATCTACACCGCCATCTGTATAAACATGGAAATATCTACATCACTATCTGTATAAACATGGAAACAGCCACACCGCTATGTGTATAAACATGGAAATACCTACACAGCTATCTGTATAAACATGGAAATATCTACACCGCCATCTGCATAAACATGGAAATACCTACAGAATCATCTGAATAAACATGGAATTATCTACATCACTATCTGTATAAACATGGAAATATCTACACCGCAATCTGTTTAAACCTGGAAATATCTACAACGCTATCTGTATATACATGGAAATATCTACAACACTATCTGTATAAACATGGAAATATCTACATCGCTATCTCTATAAACATGGAAATATCTCCACCGATATCTCTATAAACTTGGAAATATCTACACAGCTATCTTTATAAACATGGAAATATCTACACAGCTATCTGTGTAAACAAGGAAATATCTATACCGCTATCTCTATAAACATGGAAATATCTACACAGCTATCTCTATAAACATGGAAATATCTACACAGCTATCTCTATAAACATGGTAGAATCTACACCGCTATCTATATAAACAAGGGAATATCTATAACGCTATCTCTATAAACATGGAAATATCTACACAGCAATCTCTATAAACATGGAAGTATCTACACCGCTATCAATATAAACATGGAAATATCTATACCGCTATCTCTATAAACATGGAAATATCTACACCGTCCTCTCTATAAACATGAAAATATCTACACTGCCATCTCCATAAACATGGAACTATCTTCACCGCCATCTGTATATACATGGAAATATCTACACGGCCATCTGTATAAACATGGAAATATCTACACCGCTCTCTTTTTAAACATGGAAATACCTACACCGCTATCTCTTTAAACATGGAAATACCTACACCGCTATCTCTATAAACATGGAAATATCTACAGCACTGTCTCTATAAACAGGGAAATATATACACCGCCATCTCTATAAACCTGGAAATTTCTACACCGCCATCTACATAAACAAGGAAATATCTACACCGCCACATATATGAACATGAAGATATCTAAAACGCCATCTGTATAAACATGGAAATATCTACACTGCCATCAGTAGAAAGATGGAAATATCTATACCGCTATCTGTATAAACATGGAAATATCTACACCAATACCTGTATCAACATGGAATTATCTACAACGCTATATGCATGAACATGGAAATGTCTACACCATGATTTGTATAAACATGCAAATGTCTACACCACCATCTCTATAAACATGGAAATATCTACAAAGCCATCGGCATAAACATAGAAATATCCACAACGCCATCTATATAAACATGGAAGTATCTACACCGCTATCTGTATAACCTGGAAATATCTACACTGCAATCTGTGTAAACATGGAAATATCTACACTGCAATCAGTATAAACATGGAAATATCTACACGGCTATCTCTATAAACATGGATATATCTACAGTGCCATCTGTAGATAGATGGAAATATCTACACCGCCATCTGTATAAACCTGGAAATATCTACACCGCTACCTGTATAAACATGGAAATATCTATACCGCTATCTGTATAAACATGGAAATATCTACACCGTGATGTGCATGAACATGGAAAAATATACACCGCTATATGTATAAACATGGAAATATCTCAACCGCTATCTCTATAAACATGGAAATATCTACTCCGCCATCTGTACAAAGATGGAAATATCAACACCGCGATCTGTATAAATATGGAAATATCTACACCGCTACCTGTATAAACATGGAAATAACTACACCGCTATCTGTATAAACATGGAAGTATCTTCACAGCCATATGTACAAACATGGAAATATCTACACCTCTATCTGTATAAACAAGGAAATAATTACACCGCTATCTGTATAAACATGGAAATATCTACACCGCTATCTCTATAAACATGGAAACACCTACACCGCTATCTGTATAAACATGGAAATATCTGCACCGCTATCTCTATATACATGGAAATATATACACCGCAATCTCTATACAAATGGAAATATCTACACCGCCATCTTCATAAACAAGGAAATATCAACACCGCCATCTGTATAAACATGGAAATATCTACACCGCCATCTGTATAAACATGGAAATATCTACAATGCCATCTGTAGAAAGATGGATATATCTACCCCGCAATCTGTATAAACATGGAAATATCTACACAATGATCTGAATAAACACGGAAATATCTACATCGCGATCTGTATAAACATGGAAATATCTACACCGCTATCTGTGGAAACAAGGACATATCTTCACCACTATCTGTATAAATATGGAAATATCCACACAGTCATCGGTATAAACATGGAAATATCTACACTGCCATCTGTATAAACATGGAAATACCTACACCACTATCTGTATAAACACCAAATATCTACGCTGCCATCTGCATAAACATGGAAATATCTACACAGCCATCTCTGTAAAGATGGAAATATCCACAATGCTATCTGTATAAACATGGAAATATCTACACTGCCATCTGCATAAACATGGAACAGCCACACCACTATCTGTATAAACATGGAAATATCTTCAACGCCATCTGTATAAACATGGAAATATCTACACTGCCATCTGCATAAACATGGAACAGCCACACCACTATCTGTATAAACATGGAAATATCTTCACCGCCATCTGTATAAACTTGGAAATATCTACACGGCCATCTCTATAAACACAGAAATATATGCACCGCTATCAGTATAAACATGGAAATAACACCAACGCTGTCTGTATAAACATGGAAATATCTACACCGCTATCTGTATAAACATGGAAATATCTACACCGCTATCTGTATAAACATGGAAATATCTACATCGATATCTGCATAAACATGGAAATATCTACACTGCCATCTGTATAAATGTGGAAAGATCCACACCGCTATCTCTATAAACATGGAAGTATCTACACCGCCATCTGAATAAACATGGAAATATCTACACGGCTATCTATATAAACATGGAAATATCTACACCGCTATCTCTATAAACATGGAAATATCTACACAGCTATCTCTATAAACATGGAAATATCTGCACCACCATCTCTATAAACATGGAAATATCTACACCGCAATCTGTATATACATGGAAATATAAACACCACCATCTGTATAAACATGGAAATAACTACACCACTATCTGTATAAACATGGAAGTATCTACACCACTATCAGTATAAACATGGAAATATCTACCCTGTCGTCTGTAGAAACATGGAAATATCTACACAGCCATCTCTAGAAACATGGAAATATCTACACAGCCATCTCTGTAAACATGGAAATATCTACATCGCTATCTGTATAAACATGGAAATAGCCACAGTGCTATATGTCTATACATGGAAATATCTACACCGCCATCTGTATAAACATAGAAGTACCTACACCTCCATATGTATAAACATGGAAATATCTACACTGCCGTCTCTATACACATGGAAATATCTACACAGCCATCTGTATAAATCTGGAAATATCTACAAGCCTTTCTCTATGAACATGGAAATAACTACACCGCTATCTGTATAAACATGGAAATATCTACACCGCTATCTCTATAAACATGGAAACATCAACACCGCTATCTCTATGAACATGGAAATATCTACACCGCTACTATATAAACATGGAAACAACTACACCGCTATCAGTATAAACATGGAAATATCTACACCGCCATCTGTAAAAACAAGGAAATATCTACACAGTCATCTATAGATAAACGGATATATCTACACTTCCATCTGTATAAACATGGAAATATCTACACTGACATCTGTATACACAAGGAAATATCCACAGAGTCATCTGTATAAACATGGAAATATCTACACCGCTATCTCCATAAACATGGAAATACCTACACCGCTATCTCTATAAACATGGAAATATCTCCACCGCTATCTGTATAAACTTGAAAATATCTACACCGCTATCTGTATAAACATGGAAATATCTACACTGGCATCTCTATACACATGGAAATATCTACACAGCCATCTGAATAAACATGGAAATATCTACACCGCTATCTCCATAAACATGGAAATACCTACACCGCTATCTGTATAAACATGGAAATATCTACACTGCTATCTGTATAAACATGGAAATATCTACACCGCTATCTGTATAAACTTGGAAATATCTACACCGCCATCTGTATAAACAAAGAAATACCTACACAGCCATCTGAATAAACATGGAAATATCTACACCACTATCTGTATAAACATGGAAATATCTACATCGATATCTGCATAAACATGGAAATATCTACACCGCTATCTCTATAAACATGGAAATAACTACACGGCTCTCTGTGTAAACATGGAATTATCTACACTGCTATCTCCATAAACATGGAAATATCTACGCCGCTATCTGCATAAACTTGGAAATAACTACTCCGCCATCTGTATAACATGGAAATATCTCCACCGCTACCTGTATAAACATGGAAATATCTCCATGGCTATCTGTATAAACACGGAAATAGTCACACCACTATCTTTATAATCATGGAATTATATATACAGCTATCTGTATAAACATGGAAATATCTGCACAGCCATCTCCATAAACATGGAAATATCTACATCGCTATGTGTATAAACATGGATATAGACACAGCGCTATCTGTATAAACATGGAAATATCTGCACCGCCATCTGTAAAAACATGGAAATACCTACACAGTCATCTGTATAAACATGGAAGTATCTACACCTCCATCTGTATAAACATGGAAATATCTACACTGCCATTTGTATACACATGGAAATATCTACACAGCCGTCTGTATAAACCAGGAAATATCTACAACGCTATCTCTATGAACATGGAAATACCTACACCACTATCTGTATAAACATGGAAATATCTACACCACTATCTGTATTAACAAGGAAATATCTACACCACTATCTTTATAAACGTGGAAATATCTACACCGCCGTCTCTATAAACATAAAAATATATCCACCGCTATCTGTATAAACATGGAAGTATCTCCACCGCTATCTGTATAAACATGGAAATATCTACACCGCTATCTGTATAAACATGGAAATATCTACATCGCTATCTGTATAAACTTGGAAATATCTACACCGCTATCTGTATACATATGGAAATATCTACACTGCCATCTCTATAAACATGGAAATGTCAACAACGCTATCTGTATAAACATGGAAATATCCACATGGCAATCTCGATATACATGGAAATATCTACACTGCCATCTGTATAAACATGGAAATACCTACACAGTAATCTGTATAAACTTGGAAATATCTACACCACCATCCGTATAAATATGGAAATGTCTACATTGCTATCTGTGTATACATGGAAATATCTACAAAGCCATCTCTCTAAACCTGGAAATATTCACATAGCTATCTGTAAAAACCTGGAAATAGCCACATCACTATCTTTATAAATATGGAAGTACCTACACCGCCATTTGTGAATACATGGAAATATCTACACAGTCATCTGTATAAACATGGAAGTATCCACAACTTCATCTCTATCAACATGGAAATATCTACACTGCCATCTGTATACACATGGAAATATCTACACAGCCATCTGTATAAACGTGGAAATACCTACACCGCCATCTCTATAAACATAGAAATATATCCACCGCTATCTGTATAAAGATGGAAATATCTCCACCGCTATCTGTATAAACTTGGAAATATCTCCACCGCTATCTCTATAAACATGGAAATATCTACACCGCCATCTGTATAAACATGGGAATACCTACACAGTCATCTGTATAAACATGGAAATATCTACATCGCTATCTGTATAAACATGTAAATAACCACACCGCTATCTGTATAAACATGGAAATATCTACACCGCCATCTGTAAAAACATGGAAATAACTACACCGCCATCTGCAAAAACATGGAAATACCTACACAGTCATCTGTATAAACATGGAATTGTCAACACCTCCATCTGTATAAACATGGAAATATCTACGCTGCCATCTGTACAGATATGAAAATATCTACACAGTCATCTGTATAAACATAGAAATCTCTACACCAAGATCTATATAAACATGGAAATAACTACACTGCCATCTGTATAAACCTGGATATATCTACACAGCCATCTGTATAATCATGAAAGTATCTACACCGCTATCTGTATAAACATGCAAATATCTACTCCGCTATCCCTATAAACATGGAAATATCATCACCGCTACCTGTGTAATCATGGAAATATCTACACCGCTATCTGTATAAACATGGAAATATCAACACCGACATCTCTATAAACATGGAAATGTCTACACAGCCATCTGTATAAACATAGAAGTATCTATACCGTCATCTGTATAAACAGGCAAACATCTACACTGCCTTCTGTAAAAACATGGAAATATGTTCACCGCCATCTGTATAAAGATGGAAATAACTACAGCGCCATCTGTATAAACATGGAAATATCGACATCGATATCTGTATAATCATGGAAATATCTACACTGCAATCTCCATAAAAATGGAAATATCTACACCGTCATCTGTATAAACATGGAAATAACTACACCGCTATCTGTATAAACATGGAAATATCGACACCGCCATCTTTATAAACATGGAAATATCTACATCGCTATCCGTGTAAACATGGAAATATCTACCCCGCTATCACTATAAACATAGAAATATCTACACTGCCATCTGCATAAACATGGAAATATCTACACCGACATCTCTTTAAATATAGAAATATCTTCACCGCCATCTCTAAAAACATGGAAATATCTACACCGCCATCTGTATATATATGGAAATATCTGCACCGCCATTTCTATAAACATGGAAATAACTACACAGCCATCTGTATAAACATGGAAATATCTACACCGCCATCTGTCTAAACATGCAAATATCTACACTGCCATCTGTATAAACATGGAATTGTCTTCACCACCATCTGTATAAACATGCAAATATCTACACCGCCATCTGTATAAACATGGAAATAACTCCACTATTATCTGAATAAACATGGAAATATCTACACCGCTGTCTGTATAATCATGCAAATATCTACTCTGCCATCTTTATAAACATGGAAATATCTACACCTCCATATGTATAAACCTGGAAATATCTACACTGCCATCTGTATACACATGGAAATACCTACACAGCCATCTGTATAAACATGGAAATACCTACACTGCAATCTGTATAAACATGGAAATATCTCCACCGCTATCTGTAGAATCATGGAAATATCTACAACGCTCTCTGTATAAACATGGAAATATCTACACCAATATCTGTATAAACATGGAAATATCTGCACCGCTATATGTATAAATATGGAAATATCTATAACACTACCTGTGTAAACATGGAAATATCTACACTGCCATCTGTATAAACATGGAAATACCTACTCAGTCATCTGTATAAACATGGAAATATCTACACCACTATGTGTATAAACATGGAAATATCTACACTGCCATCTCTATAAATATGGAAATACCTACATCGCTATCTCTATAAACATGGAAATAGCCACACCGCTACCTGTATAAACATGGAAATATCTACAGCTCCATCTGAATAAACATGGAAATATCTACACGGCTATCTGTAAATATGGAAATATCTAGACCGCTATCTCTATAAACATGGATATAACTACCAAGCTATCTGTAGAAACATGGAAATATCTACTCCGCTATCTCTGTAAACATGGAAATATCTACACCGCCATCTGTATAAACATGGAAATATATACACAGTGGTCTCTATAAACATGGAAACAACTACACCGCTATGTGTATGAAAATGGAAATATCTACACTGCTCTCTGTATAAACATGGAAATATCAACACCGCTATCTGTATAAATATGGAAATACCTACACCTCTATCTCTTTAAACATGGAAATGTCTACACCACTATCTGTTTAAACCTGGAAATATCTTCATGGCTATCTCTATAAACATGGAAATATCTACACCGCCATCTCTATAAACATGGAAATAGCTACACAGCCATCTGTATAAACATGGAAATACCTACACCACTATCTGTATAAACATGGAAATATCTACGCTGCCATCTGCATAAACATGGAAATATCTACACTGCCATCTGCATAAACATGGAACAGCCACACCACTATCTGTATAAACATGGAAATATCTTCACCGCCATCTGTATAAACTTGGAAATATCTACACGGCCATCTCTATAAATACAGAAATATATGCACCGTTATCTGTATAAACATGGAAATATCTCCAACGCTGTCTGTATAAACATGGAAATATCTACACAGCCATCTCTATAAACATGGAAATATCTACACCGCTATCTTTATAAACATGGAAATATCTACATCACTATCTATATAAACATGGAAATATATACACTGCCATCTGTATAAACGTGGAACAGCCACACCGCTATCTGTATAAACATGGAAATATCTACACCGCCATCTCAATAAACACGGAAATATCTACACTGCTATCTCTATAAATATGGAAATATCTACGCCGTTATCTGCATAAAATTGGAAATATCTGCACCGCCATCTGTATAAACATGGAAATATCTCCACCGATATCTCTATAAACATGGAAATATCTCCACCGCTATCTGCATAAACATGGAAATATCTTCACTGCTATCTGTATAAACATGGAAATATCTACATCGCTATCTCTATAAACATGGAAATAGCCACACCGCTATCTGTATAAACATGGAAATATCTACACCACCATCTGTAAAAACATGGAAATATCTACACAGTCATCTGTAGAAACATGGAAATATCTAAACCTCCATCTGTGTAAATATGGAAATATCTGCACTGCCATCTGTATACACATGAAAATATCAACACAGCCATCTGTATAATCATGGAAATATATACACCACTATCTGTATAAACATGGAAATATCTACACTGTCATCTGTATAAACATTGAAGTAGCCACATCGCTATTTATATAAACATGAAAATATATACACCACCACGTGAATAAACATGGAAATATCTACACGGCTATCTGTATAAATATGGAAATATCTACACCGATATCTCTATAAACATGGAAATATCTACACCGTCATCTGTATAAACATGGAAATATCTACATCACTATCTATATAAACATGGAAATATATACACTGCCATCTGTATAAACGTGGAACAGCCACACCGCTATCTGTATAAACATGGAAATATCTACACCGCCATCTGAATAAACACGGAAATATCTACACTGCTATCTCTATAAATATGGAAATATCTACGCCGTTATCTGCATAAAATTGGAAATATCTGCACCGCCATCTGTATAAACACGGAAATATCTCCACCGATATCTGCATAAACATGGAAATATCTTCACTGCTATCTGTATAAACATGGAAATATCTACATCGCTATCTCTATAAACATGGAAATAGCCACACCGCTATCTGTATAAACATGGAAATATGTACACCACCATCTGTAAAAACATGGAAATATCTACACAGTCATCTGTAGAAACATGGAAATATCTAAACCTCCATCTGTGTAAATATGGAAATATCTGCACTGCCATCTGTATACACATGAAAATATCAACACAGCCATCTGTATAATCATGGAAATATATACACCACTATCTGTATAAACATGGAAATATCTACACTGTCATCTGTATAAACATTGAAGTAGCCACATCGCTATTTATATAAACATGAAAATATATACACCACCACGTGAATAAACATGGAAATATCTACACGGCTATCTGTATAAATATGGAAATATCTACACTGATATCTCTATAAACATGGAAATATCTACACCGTCATCTGTATAAACATGGAAATATATACACAGTCATCTGTAGAAACATGGAAGTATCTACACCTCCATCTGTATAAACATGGCAATATCTAAACTGCCATCTTTATACACATGGAAATATGTACACAACAAAGTATATAAACATGGAAATATCTACACCGCTATCTCTATAAACATGCAAATACCTACACCGCTATCTGTATAAACATGGAAATACCTACACCGCTATCTGTATAAACATGGAAATATCTACACCGCTATCTGTATAAACATGGAAATATCTACACCGCCATCTGTATAAACTTGGCAATATCTACAACGCCATCTCTATAAACATGGAAATATTTCCAATGCTATCAGTATAAACATGGAAATAGCCACACCGCTATCTGTATAAACATGGAAATATCTACACCGCTATCTCCATAAACATGGAAATAACTACACAGCTATCTGTATGAACATTGAAGTATCTACAACTCTCTCTGTATTAACATGGAAATATCTACACTGCCATCTGTATAAACATGGTAATATCTGCATAGTCATCTGTATAAACATGGAAATATCTAAACCTCCATCTTTGTTAACTTGGAAATATCTACTCTGCCGTTTTTGTACACATGGAAATATCCACACAGCCATCTGTATAAACATGGAAGTATCCACCCTGCTATCTGTATAAACATGGAAATATCTACAACACCATCTGAATAAACATCGAAATATCTACACGGCTATCTGTATAAATATGGAAATATCTACTCCGCGATCTCTATTAACATGGAAATAACTCCAACGCTATTTGTATAAGCATGGAAATATCTCCACCGCTATCTGTATAAACATGGAAATATCTCCACCGCTATCTGTATGAACATGGAAATAGCTACATCGCTATATGTACAAACATGGAAATATCTCCACCACTATCTCTATCAACATGGAATTATCTACACTGCTACCTGTATAAACATAGAAATATCTATGCCGCTATATGTATAAAAATGGAAATATCTACACCGCTATCGGTAGAAACATGGAAATATCTAAATCGTTATATGTATAAACATGGATATATCTCGACCGCTATCTCTATAAACATGGAAATATCTCCACCGCTATCTCTGTAAACTTGGAAATATCTACACCGCTATCTTTATAAACATGGAAAAATCTTCACCGCTATCTTTATAAACATGGAAATATCTCCAGCGCTATCTCTATAAACATGGAAATATCTACACCGATATCTTTATAAACATGGAAATATCTACACCAATATCTGTATAAACGTGGAAATATCTACACTGCCTTCTGTATAAACATGGAAACAGCCACACCGCTATCTGTATAAACATGGAAATAGCTACACCGACATCTGAATAAACATGGAAATATCTACACCGCTATCTATATAAATATGGAAATATCTACACCGCTATCTGCATAAACTTGGAAATATCTACACCGCCATCTGTATAAACATGGAAATATCTCCATCGCTATCTGTATAAACAAGGAAATATCTACGCTTCCAAGTGTATGAACATGGAAGTAGCCACACCGCTCTCTGTATAAACATGGAAATATAAACACCACCATGTGAATAAACATGAAAATATATACACGGCTATCTGCATAAATATGGAAATATCTACACCGCTCTCTCTATAAACATGGAAATATCTCCAACGCTATCATTATAAACGTAGAAATATCTCCACCGCTATCTGTATAAACATGGAAATATCTCCACCACTAACTGTATAAACATGGAAATATCTACACCGCTATCTGTATAAACATGGAAATATCTACAACGCTATCTGTATAAACATGGAAATATCTGCACCGCTATCTGTGTAAACATGGAAATATCTACACTGCCGGGTGTTGACACATGGAAATATCCACACAGCCACCTGTATAAACATGGAAATATCTACACCGCTATCTCGATATACATGGATATATCTACATCGCTATCTGTATAAACATAGAAATATCTACACTGCCGTCTGTATAAACATGGAAGTAGCCACACCGCTATCTGTATAAACATGGAAATATCTACACGACTATCTGAGTAAACATCGAAATATCTACACCGCTATCTGTACAAATATGGAAATATCTACAGCGCTGTCTCTATAAACATGGAAATACCTCCAACGCTATCTGTATAAACATGGAAATATCTCCACTGCTATCAGTATAAACATGGAAATATCTCCACCGCTATCTGTATGAACATGGAAATATCTACATCGCTATTTGTACAAACATGGAAATATCTTCACCGCTATCTCTATAAACATGGAATTATCTACACCGCTATCTTTATAAACATGGAAATATCTACACCGCTGTCTTTATAAACATGGAAATATCAACACCACTATCTGTATAAACATGGAAATATCTACACTGCCATCTGTATAAACACGAAAAAAAGCCACACTGCTATGTGTATAAACCTGGAAATATCTACATCGCCATCTGAATAAACATGGAATTATCTACACCGCTATCTGTATAAATATGGAAATATCTACACCCCTATCTCTATAAACATGGAAATAACTACACCGCTATCTGTATGAACATTGAAATATCTACAACGCTATCTGTATTAACATGGAAATATCTACACTGCCATCTGTATAAACATGGAAATATCTGCAGAGTCATCTGTGTAAACATGGAAATACCTACACCTCCATCTGTGTAAACATGGAAATAACTACATTGGCGTTTTTATACACATGGAAATATCCACACAGCCATCTGTATAAACATGGAAGTATCCACACTGCTATCTCTATAAACATGGAAATATCTACACCACCATCTGAATAAACATCGAAATATCTACACGGCTATCTGTATATATATGGAAATATCTACTCCGCGATCCCTATTAATGTGGAAATATCTCCACCGCTATCTGTATAAGTATGGAAATATCTCCACAGCTATCTGTATAAACATGGAAATATCTCCACCGCTATCTATATGAACATGGAAATAGCTACATCGCTATATGTACAAACCTGGAAATAGCTACATCGCTATATGTACAAACATGGAAATATCTCCACCGCTATCTCTATCAACATGGAATTATCTACACTGCTACCTGTATAAACATGGAAATATCTACGCTGCTATCTGTATAAACATGGAAATCTCTACACCGCTTTCGGTAGAAACATGGAAATATCTAAATCGTTATATGTATAAACATGGATATATCTCGACCGCTATATCTACAAACATGGAAATATCTCCACTGCTATCTCTGTAAACATGGAAATATCTACACTGCTATCTTTATAAACATGGAAATATCTACACCGCTATCTTTATAAACATGGAAATATCTCCACCGCTATCTCTATTAACATGGAAATATCTACACCGCTATCTTTATAAACATGGAAATATCTACACCACTATCTGTATAAACATGGAAATATCTACACTGCCTTCTGTATAAACATGGAAACAGCCACACCGCTATCTGTATAAACATGGAAATATCTACACCGCCATCTGAATAAACATGGAAATATCTACACCGCTATCTTTATAAACATGGAAATATCTACATCGCTATCTGTATAAACTTGGAAATATCTACACCGCTATCTGTATACATATGGAAATATCTACACTGCCATCTCTATAAACATGGAAATGTCAACAACGCTATCTGTATAAACATGGAAATATCCACATGGCAATCTCGATATACATGGAAATATCTACACTGCCATCTGTATAAACATGGAAATACCTACACAGTAATCTGTATAAACTTGGAAATATCTACACCACCATCCGTATAAATATGGAAATGTCTACATTGCTATCTGTGTATACATGGAAATATCTACAAAGCCATCTCTCTAAACCTGGAAATATTCACATAGCTATCTGTAAAAACCTGGAAATAGCCACATCACTATCTTTATAAATATGGAAGTACCTACACCGCCATTTGTGAATACATGGAAATATCTACACAGTCATCTGTATAAACATGGAAGTATCCACAACTTCATCTCTATCAACATGGAAATATCTACACTGCCATCTGTATACACATGGAAATATCTACACAGCCATCTGTATAAACCTGGAAATACCTACACCGCCATCTCTATAAACATAGAAATATATCCACCGCTATCTGTATAAAGATGGAAATATCTCCACCGCTATCTGTATAAACTTGGAAATATCTCCACCGCTATCTCTATAAACATGGAAATATCTACACCGCCATCTGTATAAACATGGGAATACCTACACAGTCATCTGTATAAACATGGAAATATCTACATCGCTATCTGTATAAACATGTAAATAACCACACCGCTATCTGTATAAACATGGAAATATCTACACCGCCATCTGTAAAAACATGGAAATAACTACACCGCCATCTGCAAAAACATGGAAATACCTACACAGTCATCTGTATAAACATGGAATTGTCAACACCTCCATCTGTATAAACATGGAAATATCTACGCTGCCATCTGTACAGATATGAAAATATCTACACAGTCATCTGTATAAACATAGAAATCTCTACACCAAGATCTATATAAACATGGAAATAACTACACTGCCATCTGTATAAACCTGGATATATCTACACAGCCATCTGTATAATCATGAAAGTATCTACACCGCTATCTGTATAAACATGCAAATATCTACTCCGCTATCCCTATAAACATGGAAATATCATCACCGCTACCTGTGTAATCATGGAAATATCTACACCGCTATCTGTATAAACATGGAAATATCAACACCGCCATCTCTATAAACATGGAAATGTCTACACAGCCATCTGTATAAACATAGAAGTATCTATACCGTCATCTGTATAAACAGGCAAACATCTACACTGCCTTCTGTAAAAACATGGAAATATGTTCACCGCCATCTGTATAAAGATGGAAATAACTACAGCGCCATCTGTATAAACATGGAAATATCGACATCGATATCTGTATAATCATGGAAATATCTACACTGCAATCTCCATAAAAATGGAAATATCTACACCGTCATCTGTATAAACATGGAAATAACTACACCGCTATCTGTATAAACATGGAAATATCGACACCGCCATCTTTATAAACATGGAAATATCTACATCGCTATCCGTGTAAACATGGAAATATCTACCCCGCTATCACTATAAACATAGAAATATCTACACTGCCATCTGCATAAACATGGAAATATCTACACCGACATCTCTTTAAATATAGAAATATCTTCACCGCCATCTCTAAAAACATGGAAATATCTACACCGCCATCTGTATATATATGGAAATATCTGCACCGCCATTTCTATAAACATGGAAATAACTACACAGCCATCTGTATAAACATGGAAATATCTACACCGCCATCTGTCTAAACATGCAAATATCTACACTGCCATCTGTATAAACATGGAATTGTCTTCACCACCATCTGTATAAACATGCAAATATCTACACCGCCATCTGTATAAACATGGAAATAACTCCACTATTATCTGAATAAACATGGAAATATCTACACCGCTGTCTGTATAATCATGCAAATATCTACTCTGCCATCTTTATAAACATGGAAATATCTACACCTCCATATGTATAAACCTGGAAATATCTACACTGCCATCTGTATACACATGGAAATACCTACACAGCCATCTGTATAAACATGGAAATACCTACACTGCAATCTGTATAAACATGGAAATATCTCCACCGCTATCTGTAGAATCATGGAAATATCTACAACGCTCTCTGTATAAACATGGAAATATCTACACCAATATCTGTATAAACATGGAAATATCTGCACCGCTATATGTATAAATATGGAAATATCTATAACACTACCTGTGTAAACATGGAAATATCTACACTGCCATCTGTATAAACATGGAAATACCTACTCAGTCATCTGTATAAACATGGAAATATCTACACCACTATGTGTATAAACATGGAAATATCTACACTGCCATCTCTATAAATATGGAAATACCTACATCGCTATCTCTATAAACATGGAAATAGCCACACCGCTACCTGTATAAACATGGAAATATCTACAGCTCCATCTGAATAAACATGGAAATATCTACACGGCTATCTGTAAATATGGAAATATCTAGACCGCTATCTCTATAAACATGGATATAACTACCAAGCTATCTGTAGAAACATGGAAATATCTACTCCGCTATCTCTGTAAACATGGAAATATCTACACCGCCATCTGTATAAACATGGAAATATATACACAGTGGTCTCTATAAACATGGAAACAACTACACCGCTATGTGTATGAAAATGGAAATATCTACACTGCTCTCTGTATAAACATGGAAATATCAACACCGCTATCTGTATAAATATGGAAATACCTGCACCTCTATCTCTTTAAACATGGAAATGTCTACACCGCTATCTGTTTAAACCTGGAAATATCTTCATGGCTATCTCTATAAACATGGAAATATCTACACCGCCATCTCTATAAACATGGAAATAGCTACACAGCCATCTGTATAAACATGGAAATACCTACACCACTATCTGTATAAACATGGAAATATCTACGCTGCCATCTGCATAAACATGGAAATATCTACACAGCCATCTCTGTAAAGATGGAAATATCCACACCGCTATCTGTATAAACATGGAAATATCTACATCGTTATCTGTATAAACATGGAAATATCTACACTGCCATCTGCATAAACATGGAACAGCCACACCACTATCTGTATAAACATGGAAATATCTTCACCGCCATCTGTATAAACTTGGAAATATCTACACGGCCATCTCTATAAATACAGAAATATATGCACCGTTATCTGTATAAACATGGAAATATCTCCAACGCTGTCTGTATAAACATGGAAATATCTACACAGCCATCTCTATAAACATGGAAATATCTACACCGCTATCTTTATAAACATGGAAATATCTACATCACTATCTATATAAACATGGAAATATATACACTGCCATCTGTATAAACGTGGAACAGCCACACCGCTATCTGTATAAACATGGAAATATCTACACCGCCATCTGAATAAACACGGAAATATCTACACTGCTATCTCTATAAATATGGAAATATCTACGCCGTTATCTGCATAAAATTGGAAATATCTGCACCGCCATCTGTATAAACATGGAAATATCTCCACCGATATCTCTATAAACATGGAAATATCTCCACCGCTATCTGCATAAACATGGAAATATCTTCACTGCTATCTGTATAAACATGGAAATATCTACATCGCTATCTCTATAAACATGGAAATAGCCACACCGCTATCTGTATAAACATGGAAATATCTACACCACCATCTGTAAAAACATGGAAATATCTACACAGTCATCTGTAGAAACATGGAAATATCTAAACCTCCATCTGTGTAAATATGGAAATATCTGCACTGCCATCTGTATACACATGAAAATATCAACACAGCCATCTGTATAATCATGGAAATATATACACCACTATCTGTATAAACATGGAAATATCTACACTGTCATCTGTATAAACATTGAAGTAGCCACATCGCTATTTATATAAACATGAAAATATATACACCACCACGTGAATAAACATGGAAATATCTACACGGCTATCTGTATAAATATGGAAATATCTACACCGATATCTCTATAAACATGGAAATATCTACACCGTCATCTGTATAAACATGGAAATATATACACAGTCATCTGTAGAAACATGGAAGTATCTACACCTCCATCTGTATAAACATGGCAATATCTAAACTGCCATCTTTATACACATGGAAATATGTACACAACAAAGTATATAAACATGGAAATATCTACACCGCTATCTCTATAAACATGCAAATACCTACACCGCTATCTGTATAAACATGGAAATACCTACACCGCTATCTGTATAAACATGGAAATATCTACACCGCTATCTGTATAAACATGGAAATATCTACACCGCCATCTGTATAAACTTGGCAATATCTACAACGCCATCTCTATAAACATGGAAATATTTCCAATGCTATCAGTATAAACATGGAAATAGCCACACCGCTATCTGTATAAACATGGAAATATCTACACCGCTATCTCCATAAACATGGAAATAACTACACAGCTATCTGTATGAACATTGAAGTATCTACAACTCTCTCTGTATTAACATGGAAATATCTACACTGCCATCTGTATAAACATGGTAATATCTGCATAGTCATCTGTATAAACATGGAAATATCTAAACCTCCATCTTTGTTAACTTGGAAATATCTACTCTGCCGTTTTTGTACACATGGAAATATCCACACAGCCATCTGTATAAACATGGAAGTATCCACCCTGCTATCTGTATAAACATGGAAATATCTACAACACCATCTGAATAAACATCGAAATATCTACACGGCTATCTGTATAAATATGGAAATATCTACTCCGCGATCTCTATTAACATGGAAATAACTCCAACGCTATTTGTATAAGCATGGAAATATCTCCACCGCTATCTGTATAAACATGGAAATATCTCCACCGCTATCTGTATGAACATGGAAATAGCTACATCGCTATATGTACAAACATGGAAATATCTCCACCACTATCTCTATCAACATGGAATTATCTACACTGCTACCTGTATAAACATAGAAATATCTATGCCGCTAT
Source organism: Pan paniscus (assembly GCF_029289425.2). Classification (NCBI taxonomy): domain Eukaryota; kingdom Metazoa; phylum Chordata; class Mammalia; order Primates; family Hominidae; genus Pan; species Pan paniscus. Next base: position 10,778,010 of record NC_073261.2, read on the forward strand.
ATGTATAAAAATGGAAATATCTACACCGCTATCGGTAGAAACATGGAAATATCTAAATCGTTATATGTATAAACATGGATATATCTCGACCGCTATCTCTATAAACATGGAAATATCTCCACCGCTATCTCTGTAAACTTGGAAATATCTACACCGCTATCTTTATAAACATGGAAAAATCTTCACCGCTATCTTTATAAACATGGAAATATCTCCAGCGCTATCTCTATAAACATGGAAATATCTACACCGATATCTTTATAAACATGGAAATATCTACACCAATATCTGTATAAACGTGGAAATATCTACACTGCCTTCTGTATAAACATGGAAACAGCCACACCGCTATCTGTATAAACATGGAAATAGCTACACCGACATCTGAATAAACATGGAAATATCTACACCGCTATCTATATAAATATGGAAATATCTACACCGCTATCTGCATAAACTTGGAAATATCTACACCGCCATCTGTATAAACATGGAAATATCTCCATCGCTATCTGTATAAACAAGGAAATATCTACGCTTCCAAGTGTATGAACATGGAAGTAGCCACACCGCTCTCTGTATAAACATGGAAATATAAACACCACCATGTGAATAAACATGAAAATATATACACGGCTATCTGCATAAATATGGAAATATCTACACCGCTCTCTCTATAAACATGGAAATATCTCCAACGCTATCATTATAAACGTAGAAATATCTCCACCGCTATCTGTATAAACATGGAAATATCTCCACCACTAACTGTATAAACATGGAAATATCTACACCGCTATCTGTATAAACATGGAAATATCTACAACGCTATCTGTATAAACATGGAAATATCTGCACCGCTATCTGTGTAAACATGGAAATATCTACACTGCCGGGTGTTGACACATGGAAATATCCACACAGCCACCTGTATAAACATGGAAATATCTACACCGCTATCTCGATATACATGGATATATCTACATCGCTATCTGTATAAACATAGAAATATCTACACTGCCGTCTGTATAAACATGGAAGTAGCCACACCGCTATCTGTATAAACATGGAAATATCTACACGACTATCTGAGTAAACATCGAAATATCTACACCGCTATCTGTACAAATATGGAAATATCTACAGCGCTGTCTCTATAAACATGGAAATACCTCCAACGCTATCTGTATAAACATGGAAATATCTCCACTGCTATCAGTATAAACATGGAAATATCTCCACCGCTATCTGTATGAACATGGAAATATCTACATCGCTATTTGTACAAACATGGAAATATCTTCACCGCTATCTCTATAAACATGGAATTATCTACACCGCTATCTTTATAAACATGGAAATATCTACACCGCTGTCTTTATAAACATGGAAATATCAACACCACTATCTGTATAAACATGGAAATATCTACACTGCCATCTGTATAAACACGAAAAAAAGCCACACTGCTATGTGTATAAACCTGGAAATATCTACATCGCCATCTGAATAAACATGGAATTATCTACACCGCTATCTGTATAAATATGGAAATATCTACACCCCTATCTCTATAAACATGGAAATAACTACACCGCTATCTGTATGAACATTGAAATATCTACAACGCTATCTGTATTAACATGGAAATATCTACACTGCCATCTGTATAAACATGGAAATATCTGCAGAGTCATCTGTGTAAACATGGAAATACCTACACCTCCATCTGTGTAAACATGGAAATAACTACATTGGCGTTTTTATACACATGGAAATATCCACACAGCCATCTGTATAAACATGGAAGTATCCACACTGCTATCTCTATAAACATGGAAATATCTACACCACCATCTGAATAAACATCGAAATATCTACACGGCTATCTGTATATATATGGAAATATCTACTCCGCGATCCCTATTAATGTGGAAATATCTCCACCGCTATCTGTATAAGTATGGAAATATCTCCACAGCTATCTGTATAAACATGGAAATATCTCCACCGCTATCTATATGAACATGGAAATAGCTACATCGCTATATGTACAAACCTGGAAATAGCTACATCGCTATATGTACAAACATGGAAATATCTCCACCGCTATCTCTATCAACATGGAATTATCTACACTGCTACCTGTATAAACATGGAAATATCTACGCTGCTATCTGTATAAACATGGAAATCTCTACACCGCTTTCGGTAGAAACATGGAAATATCTAAATCGTTATATGTATAAACATGGATATATCTCGACCGCTATATCTACAAACATGGAAATATCTCCACTGCTATCTCTGTAAACATGGAAATATCTACACTGCTATCTTTATAAACATGGAAATATCTACACCGCTATCTTTATAAACATGGAAATATCTCCACCGCTATCTCTATTAACATGGAAATATCTACACCGCTATCTTTATAAACATGGAAATATCTACACCACTATCTGTATAAACATGGAAATATCTACACTGCCTTCTGTATAAACATGGAAACAGCCACACCGCTATCTGTATAAACATGGAAATATCTACACCGCCATCTGAATAAACATGGAAATATCTACACCGCTATCTTTATAAACATGGAAATATCTACATCGCTATCTGTATAAACTTGGAAATATCTACACCGCTATCTGTATACATATGGAAATATCTACACTGCCATCTCTATAAACATGGAAATGTCAACAACGCTATCTGTATAAACATGGAAATATCCACATGGCAATCTCGATATACATGGAAATATCTACACTGCCATCTGTATAAACATGGAAATACCTACACAGTAATCTGTATAAACTTGGAAATATCTACACCACCATCCGTATAAATATGGAAATGTCTACATTGCTATCTGTGTATACATGGAAATATCTACAAAGCCATCTCTCTAAACCTGGAAATATTCACATAGCTATCTGTAAAAACCTGGAAATAGCCACATCACTATCTTTATAAATATGGAAGTACCTACACCGCCATTTGTGAATACATGGAAATATCTACACAGTCATCTGTATAAACATGGAAGTATCCACAACTTCATCTCTATCAACATGGAAATATCTACACTGCCATCTGTATACACATGGAAATATCTACACAGCCATCTGTATAAACCTGGAAATACCTACACCGCCATCTCTATAAACATAGAAATATATCCACCGCTATCTGTATAAAGATGGAAATATCTCCACCGCTATCTGTATAAACTTGGAAATATCTCCACCGCTATCTCTATAAACATGGAAATATCTACACCGCCATCTGTATAAACATGGGAATACCTACACAGTCATCTGTATAAACATGGAAATATCTACATCGCTATCTGTATAAACATGTAAATAACCACACCGCTATCTGTATAAACATGGAAATATCTACACCGCCATCTGTAAAAACATGGAAATAACTACACCGCCATCTGCAAAAACATGGAAATACCTACACAGTCATCTGTATAAACATGGAATTGTCAACACCTCCATCTGTATAAACATGGAAATATCTACGCTGCCATCTGTACAGATATGAAAATATCTACACAGTCATCTGTATAAACATAGAAATCTCTACACCAAGATCTATATAAACATGGAAATAACTACACTGCCATCTGTATAAACCTGGATATATCTACACAGCCATCTGTATAATCATGAAAGTATCTACACCGCTATCTGTATAAACATGCAAATATCTACTCCGCTATCCCTATAAACATGGAAATATCATCACCGCTACCTGTGTAATCATGGAAATATCTACACCGCTATCTGTATAAACATGGAAATATCAACACCGCCATCTCTATAAACATGGAAATGTCTACACAGCCATCTGTATAAACATAGAAGTATCTATACCGTCATCTGTATAAACAGGCAAACATCTACACTGCCTTCTGTAAAAACATGGAAATATGTTCACCGCCATCTGTATAAAGATGGAAATAACTACAGCGCCATCTGTATAAACATGGAAATATCGACATCGATATCTGTATAATCATGGAAATATCTACACTGCAATCTCCATAAAAATGGAAATATCTACACCGTCATCTGTATAAACATGGAAATAACTACACCGCTATCTGTATAAACATGGAAATATCGACACCGCCATCTTTATAAACATGGAAATATCTACATCGCTATCCGTGTAAACATGGAAATATCTACCCCGCTATCACTATAAACATAGAAATATCTACACTGCCATCTGCATAAACATGGAAATATCTACACCGACATCTCTTTAAATATAGAAATATCTTCACCGCCATCTCTAAAAACATGGAAATATCTACACCGCCATCTGTATATATATGGAAATATCTGCACCGCCATTTCTATAAACATGGAAATAACTACACAGCCATCTGTATAAACATGGAAATATCTACACCGCCATCTGTCTAAACATGCAAATATCTACACTGCCATCTGTATAAACATGGAATTGTCTTCACCACCATCTGTATAAACATGCAAATATCTACACCGCCATCTGTATAAACATGGAAATAACTCCACTATTATCTGAATAAACATGGAAATATCTACACCGCTGTCTGTATAATCATGCAAATATCTACTCTGCCATCTTTATAAACATGGAAATATCTACACCTCCATATGTATAAACCTGGAAATATCTACACTGCCATCTGTATACACATGGAAATACCTACACAGCCATCTGTATAAACATGGAAATACCTACACTGCAATCTGTATAAACATGGAAATATCTCCACCGCTATCTGTAGAATCATGGAAATATCTACAACGCTCTCTGTATAAACATGGAAATATCTACACCAATATCTGTATAAACATGGAAATATCTGCACCGCTATATGTATAAATATGGAAATATCTATAACACTACCTGTGTAAACATGGAAATATCTACACTGCCATCTGTATAAACATGGAAATACCTACTCAGTCATCTGTATAAACATGGAAATATCTACACCACTATGTGTATAAACATGGAAATATCTACACTGCCATCTCTATAAATATGGAAATACCTACATCGCTATCTCTATAAACATGGAAATAGCCACACCGCTACCTGTATAAACATGGAAATATCTACAGCTCCATCTGAATAAACATGGAAATATCTACACGGCTATCTGTAAATATGGAAATATCTAGACCGCTATCTCTATAAACATGGATATAACTACCAAGCTATCTGTAGAAACATGGAAATATCTACTCCGCTATCTCTGTAAACATGGAAATATCTACACCGCCATCTGTATAAACATGGAAATATATACACAGTGGTCTCTATAAACATGGAAACAACTACACCGCTATGTGTATGAAAATGGAAATATCTACACTGCTCTCTGTATAAACATGGAAATATCAACACCGCTATCTGTATAAATATGGAAATACCTGCACCTCTATCTCTTTAAACATGGAAATGTCTACACCGCTATCTGTTTAAACCTGGAAATATCTTCATGGCTATCTCTATAAACATGGAAATATCTACACCGCCATCTCTATAAACATGGAAATAGCTACACAGCCATCTGTATAAACATGGAAATACCTACACCACTATCTGTATAAACATGGAAATATCTACGCTGCCATCTGCATAAACATGGAAATATCTACACAGCCATCTCTGTAAAGATGGAAATATCCACACCGCTATCTGTATAAACATGGAAATATCTACATCGTTATCTGTATAAACATGGAAATATCTACACTGCCATCTGCATAAACATGGAACAGCCACACCACTATCTGTATAAACATGGAAATATCTTCACCGCCATCTGTATAAACTTGGAAATATCTACACGGCCATCTCTATAAATACAGAAATATATGCACCGTTATCTGTATAAACATGGAAATATCTCCAACGCTGTCTGTATAAACATGGAAATATCTACACAGCCATCTCTATAAACATGGAAATATCTACACCGCTATCTTTATAAACATGGAAATATCTACATCACTATCTATATAAACATGGAAATATATACACTGCCATCTGTATAAACGTGGAACAGCCACACCGCTATCTGTATAAACATGGAAATATCTACACCGCCATCTGAATAAACACGGAAATATCTACACTGCTATCTCTATAAATATGGAAATATCTACGCCGTTATCTGCATAAAATTGGAAATATCTGCACCGCCATCTGTATAAACACGGAAATATCTCCACCGCTATCTGCATAAACATGGAAATATCTTCACTGCTATCTGTATAAACATGGAAATATCTACATCGCTATCTCTATAAACATGGAAATAGCCACACCGCTATCTGTATAAACATGGAAATATCTACACCACCATCTGTAAAAACATGGAAATATCTACACAGTCATCTGTAGAAACATGGAAATATCTAAACCTCCATCTGTGTAAATATGGAAATATCTGCACTGCCATCTGTATACACATGAAAATATCAACACAGCCATCTGTATAATCATGGAAATATATACACCACTATCTGTATAAACATGGAAATATCTACACTGTCATCTGTATAAACATTGAAGTAGCCACATCGCTATTTATATAAACATGAAAATATATACACCACCACGTGAATAAACATGGAAATATCTACACGGCTATCTGTATAAATATGGAAATATCTACACCGATATCTCTATAAACATGGAAATATCTACACCGTCATCTGTATAAACATGGAAATATATACACAGTCATCTGTAGAAACATGGAAGTATCTACACCTCCATCTGTATAAACATGGCAATATCTAAACTGCCATCTTTATACACATGGAAATATGTACACAACAAAGTATATAAACATGGAAATATCTACACCGCTATCTCTATAAACATGCAAATACCTACACCGCTATCTGTATAAACATGGAAATACCTACACCGCTATCTGTATAAACATGGAAATATCTACACCGCTATCTGTATAAACATGGAAATATCTACACCGCCATCTGTATAAACTTGGCAATATCTACAACGCCATCTCTATAAACATGGAAATATTTCCAATGCTATCAGTATAAACATGGAAATAGCCACACCGCTATCTGTATAAACATGGAAATATCTACACCGCTATCTCCATAAACATGGAAATAACTACACAGCTATCTGTATGAACATTGAAGTATCTACAACTCTCTCTGTATTAACATGGAAATATCTACACTGCCATCTGTATAAACATGGTAATATCTGCATAGTCATCTGTATAAACATGGAAATATCTAAACCTCCATCTTTGTTAACTTGGAAATATCTACTCTGCCGTTTTTGTACACATGGAAATATCCACACAGCCATCTGTATAAACATGGAAGTATCCACCCTGCTATCTGTATAAACATGGAAATATCTACAACACCATCTGAATAAACATCGAAATATCTACACGGCTATCTGTATAAATATGGAAATATCTACTCCGCGATCTCTATTAACATGGAAATAACTCCAACGCTATTTGTATAAGCATGGAAATATCTCCACCGCTATCTGTATAAACATGGAAATATCTCCACCGCTATCTGTATGAACATGGAAATAGCTACATCGCTATATGTACAAACATGGAAATATCTCCACCACTATCTCTATCAACATGGAATTATCTACACTGCTACCTGTATAAACATAGAAATATCTATGCCGCTATATGTATAAAAATGGAAATATCTACACCGCTATCGGTAGAAACATGGAAATATCTAAATCGTTATATGTATAAACATGGATATATCTCGACCGCTATCTCTATAAACATGGAAATATCTCCACCGCTATCTCTGTAAACTTGGAAATATCTACACCGCTATCTTTATAAACATGGAAAAATCTTCACCGCTATCTTTATAAACATGGAAATATCTCCAGCGCTATCTCTATAAACATGGAAATATCTACACCGATATCTTTATAAACATGGAAATATCTACACCAATATCTGTATAAACGTGGAAATATCTACACTGCCTTCTGTATAAACATGGAAACAGCCACACCGCTATCTGTATAAACATGGAAATAGCTACACCGACATCTGAATAAACATGGAAATATCTACACCGCTATCTATATAAATATGGAAATATCTACACCGCTATCTGCATAAACTTGGAAATATCTACACCGCCATCTGTATAAACATGGAAATATCTCCATCGCTATCTGTATAAACAAGGAAATATCTACGCTTCCAAGTGTATGAACATGGAAGTAGCCACACCGCTCTCTGTATAAACATGGAAATATAAACACCACCATGTGAATAAACATGAAAATATATACACGGCTATCTGCATAAATATGGAAATATCTACACCGCTCTCTCTATAAACATGGAAATATCTCCAACGCTATCATTATAAACGTAGAAATATCTCCACCGCTATCTGTATAAACATGGAAATATCTCCACCACTAACTGTATAAACATGGAAATATCTACACCGCTATCTGTATAAACATGGAAATATCTACAACGCTATCTGTATAAACATGGAAATATCTGCACCGCTATCTGTGTAAACATGGAAATATCTACACTGCCGGGTGTTGACACATGGAAATATCCACACAGCCACCTGTATAAACATGGAAATATCTACACCGCTATCTCGATATACATGGATATATCTACATCGCTATCTGTATAAACATAGAAATATCTACACTGCCGTCTGTATAAACATGGAAGTAGCCACACCGCTATCTGTATAAACATGGAAATATCTACACGACTATCTGAGTAAACATCGAAATATCTACACCGCTATCTGTACAAATATGGAAATATCTACAGCGCTGTCTCTATAAACATGGAAATACCTCCAACGCTATCTGTATAAACATGGAAATATCTCCACTGCTATCAGTATAAACATGGAAATATCTCCACCGCTATCTGTATGAACATGGAAATATCTACATCGCTATTTGTACAAACATGGAAATATCTTCACCGCTATCTCTATAAACATGGAATTATCTACACCGCTATCTTTATAAACATGGAAATATCTACACCGCTGTCTTTATAAACATGGAAATATCAACACCACTATCTGTATAAACATGGAAATATCTACACTGCCATCTGTATAAACACGAAAAAAAGCCACACTGCTATGTGTATAAACCTGGAAATATCTACATCGCCATCTGAATAAACATGGAATTATCTACACCGCTATCTGTATAAATATGGAAATATCTACACCCCTATCTCTATAAACATGGAAATAACTACACCGCTATCTGTATGAACATTGAAATATCTACAACGCTATCTGTATTAACATGGAAATATCTACACTGCCATCTGTATAAACATGGAAATATCTGCAGAGTCATCTGTGTAAACATGGAAATACCTACACCTCCATCTGTGTAAACATGGAAATAACTACATTGGCGTTTTTATACACATGGAAATATCCACACAGCCATCTGTATAAACATGGAAGTATCCACACTGCTATCTCTATAAACATGGAAATATCTACACCACCATCTGAATAAACATCGAAATATCTACACGGCTATCTGTATATATATGGAAATATCTACTCCGCGATCCCTATTAATGTGGAAATATCTCCACCGCTATCTGTATAAGTATGGAAATATCTCCACAGCTATCTGTATAAACATGGAAATATCTCCACCGCTATCTATATGAACATGGAAATAGCTACATCGCTATATGTACAAACCTGGAAATAGCTACATCGCTATATGTACAAACATGGAAATATCTCCACCGCTATCTCTATCAACATGGAATTATCTACACTGCTACCTGTATAAACATGGAAATATCTACGCTGCTATCTGTATAAACATGGAAATCTCTACACCGCTTTCGGTAGAAACATGGAAATATCTAAATCGTTATATGTATAAACATGGATATATCTCGACCGCTATATCTACAAACATGGAAATATCTCCACTGCTATCTCTGTAAACATGGAAATATCTACACTGCTATCTTTATAAACATGGAAATATCTACACCGCTATCTTTATAAACATGGAAATATCTCCACCGCTATCTCTATTAACATGGAAATATCTACACCGCTATCTTTATAAACATGGAAATATCTACACCACTATCTGTATAAACATGGAAATATCTACACTGCCTTCTGTATAAACATGGAAACAGCCACACCGCTATCTGTATAAACATGGAAATATCTACACCGCCATCTGAATAAACATGGAAATATCTACACCGCTATCTTTATAAACATGGAAATATCTACATCGCTATCTGTATAAACTTGGAAATATCTACACCGCTATCTGTATACATATGGAAATATCTACACTGCCATCTCTATAAACATGGAAATGTCAACAACGCTATCTGTATAAACATGGAAATATCCACATGGCAATCTCGATATACATGGAAATATCTACACTGCCATCTGTATAAACATGGAAATACCTACACAGTAATCTGTATAAACTTGGAAATATCTACACCACCATCCGTATAAATATGGAAATGTCTACATTGCTATCTGTGTATACATGGAAATATCTACAAAGCCATCTCTCTAAACCTGGAAATATTCACATAGCTATCTGTAAAAACCTGGAAATAGCCACATCACTATCTTTATAAATATGGAAGTACCTACACCGCCATTTGTGAATACATGGAAATATCTACACAGTCATCTGTATAAACATGGAAGTATCCACAACTTCATCTCTATCAACATGGAAATATCTACACTGCCATCTGTATACACATGGAAATATCTACACAGCCATCTGTATAAACCTGGAAATACCTACACCGCCATCTCTATAAACATAGAAATATATCCACCGCTATCTGTATAAAGATGGAAATATCTCCACCGCTATCTGTATAAACTTGGAAATATCTCCACCGCTATCTCTATAAACATGGAAATATCTACACCGCCATCTGTATAAACATGGGAATACCTACACAGTCATCTGTATAAACATGGAAATATCTACATCGCTATCTGTATAAACATGTAAATAACCACACCGCTATCTGTATAAACATGGAAATATCTACACCGCCATCTGTAAAAACATGGAAATAACTACACCGCCATCTGCAAAAACATGGAAATACCTACACAGTCATCTGTATAAACATGGAATTGTCAACACCTCCATCTGTATAAACATGGAAATATCTACGCTGCCATCTGTACAGATATGAAAATATCTACACAGTCATCTGTATAAACATAGAAATCTCTACACCAAGATCTATATAAACATGGAAATAACTACACTGCCATCTGTATAAACCTGGATATATCTACACAGCCATCTGTATAATCATGAAAGTATCTACACCGCTATCTGTATAAACATGCAAATATCTACTCCGCTATCCCTATAAACATGGAAATATCATCACCGCTACCTGTGTAATCATGGAAATATCTACACCGCTATCTGTATAAACATGGAAATATCAACACCGCCATCTCTATAAACATGGAAATGTCTACACAGCCATCTGTATAAACATAGAAGTATCTATACCGTCATCTGTATAAACAGGCAAACATCTACACTGCCTTCTGTAAAAACATGGAAATATGTTCACCGCCATCTGTATAAAGATGGAAATAACTACAGCGCCATCTGTATAAACATGGAAATATCGACATCGATATCTGTATAATCATGGAAATATCTACACTGCAATCTCCATAAAAATGGAAATATCTACACCGTCATCTGTATAAACATGGAAATAACTACACCGCTATCTGTATAAACATGGAAATATCGACACCGCCATCTTTATAAACATGGAAATATCTACATCGCTATCCGTGTAAACATGGAAATATCTACCCCGCTATCACTATAAACATAGAAATATCTACACTGCCATCTGCATAAACATGGAAATATCTACACCGACATCTCTTTAAATATAGAAATATCTTCACCGCCATCTCTAAAAACATGGAAATATCTACACCGCCATCTGTATATATATGGAAATATCTGCACCGCCATTTCTATAAACATGGAAATAACTACACAGCCATCTGTATAAACATGGAAATATCTACACCGCCATCTGTCTAAACATGCAAATATCTACACTGCCATCTGTATAAACATGGAATTGTCTTCACCACCATCTGTATAAACATGCAAATATCTACACCGCCATCTGTATAAACATGGAAATAACTCCACTATTATCTGAATAAACATGGAAATATCTACACCGCTGTCTGTATAATCATGCAAATATCTACTCTGCCATCTTTATAAACATGGAAATATCTACACCTCCATATGTATAAACCTGGAAATATCTACACTGCCATCTGTATACACATGGAAATACCTACACAGCCATCTGTATAAACATGGAAATACCTACACTGCAATCTGTATAAACATGGAAATATCTCCACCGCTATCTGTAGAATCATGGAAATATCTACAACGCTCTCTGTATAAACATGGAAATATCTACACCAATATCTGTATAAACATGGAAATATCTGCACCGCTATATGTATAAATATGGAAATATCTATAACACTACCTGTGTAAACATGGAAATATCTACACTGCCATCTGTATAAACATGGAAATACCTACTCAGTCATCTGTATAAACATGGAAATATCTACACCACTATGTGTATAAACATGGAAATATCTACACTGCCATCTCTATAAATATGGAAATACCTACATCGCTATCTCTATAAACATGGAAATAGCCACACCGCTACCTGTATAAACATGGAAATATCTACAGCTCCATCTGAATAAACATGGAAATATCTACACGGCTATCTGTAAATATGGAAATATCTAGACCGCTATCTCTATAAACATGGATATAACTACCAAGCTATCTGTAGAAACATGGAAATATCTACTCCGCTATCTCTGTAAACATGGAAATATCTACACCGCCATCTGTATAAACATGGAAATATATACACAGTGGTCTCTATAAACATGGAAACAACTACACCGCTATGTGTATGAAAATGGAAATATCTACACTGCTCTCTGTATAAACATGGAAATATCAACACCGCTATCTGTATAAATATGGAAATACCTGCACCTCTATCTCTTTAAACATGGAAATGTCTACACCGCTATCTGTTTAAACCTGGAAATATCTTCATGGCTATCTCTATAAACATGGAAATATCTACACCGCCATCTCTATAAACATGGAAATAGCTACACAGCCATCTGTATAAACATGGAAATACCTACACCACTATCTGTATAAACATGGAAATATCTACGCTGCCATCTGCATAAACATGGAAATATCTACACAGCCATCTCTGTAAAGATGGAAATATCCACACTGCTATCTGTATAAACATGGAAATATCTACATCGTTATCTGTATAAACATGGAAATATCTACACTGCCATCTGCATAAACATGGAACAGCCACACCACTATCTGTATAAACATGGAAATATCTTCACCGCCATCTGTATAAACTTGGAAATATCTACACGGCCATCTCTATAAATACAGAAATATATGCACCGTTATCTGTATAAACATGGAAATATCTCCAACGCTGTCTGTATAAACATGGAAATATCTACACAGCCATCTCTATAAACATGGAAATATCTACACCGCTATCTTTATAAACATGGAAATATCTACATCACTATCTATATAAACATGGAAATATATACACTGCCATCTGTATAAACGTGGAACAGCCACACCGCTATCTGTATAAACATGGAAATATCTACACCGCCATCTGAATAAACACGGAAATATCTACACTGCTATCTCTATAAATATGGAAATATCTACGCCGTTATCTGCATAAAATTGGAAATATCTGCACCGCCATCTGTATAAACACGGAAATATCTCCACCGATATCTGCATAAACATGGAAATATCTTCACTGCTATCTGTATAAACATGGAAATATCTACATCGCTATCTCTATAAACATGGAAATAGCCACACCGCTATCTGTATAAACATGGAAATATGTACACCACCATCTGTAAAAACATGGAAATATCTACACAGTCATCTGTAGAAACATGGAAATATCTAAACCTCCATCTGTGTAAATATGGAAATATCTGCACTGCCATCTGTATACACATGAAAATATCAACACAGCCATCTGTATAATCATGGAAATATATACACCACTATCTGTATAAACATGGAAATATCTACACTGTCATCTGTATAAACATTGAAGTAGCCACATCGCTATTTATATAAACATGAAAATATATACACCACCACGTGAATAAACATGGAAATATCTACACCGCTATCTGTATAAACAAGGATATATCCACACCGCCATCTGTGTAAACATAGAAACAGCGACACCGTTATCTGTATAAACATGGAAATATCTACACCGCCCTCTGTAAAAACATGAAGATATCTACACAGTCATCTGTATAAACTTGGAAATATCTACACCTCCATCTGTATAAACATGGAAATATCTACACTGCCATCTGAATACACATGGAAATATCTACACAGCCATCTGTATAAACATGGAAATATGTACACCGCTATGTGTATAAACATGGAAATAACTACACCGCTATCTTTATAAACTTGGAAATATCTACACCGCCTTCTGTATAAACATGGAAATATCTACACCGCTATCTGTATAAACATGGAAATACCAACACCGTTATCTGTATAAACATGGAAATATCTACACCGCTATCTGTATAAACATGGAAATATCTACAACGCTATCTGTGTAAACATGGAAATATCTACACAGCTATCTGTGTAAACATGGAAATATCTACACCGCTATCTGTATTAACATGGAATTATCTACACCGCTATCTGTATAACCATGGAAATACCAAAACGGCTATCTGTATAAACATTCAAATATCTACAACAATATCTGTATAAATACGGAAATATCCTCACCACTATCTCTGTAAACCTGGAAATACCTACAACGCTATCTGTATAAATACGGAAATATCCTCACCACTATCTCTGTAAACATGGAAATACCTACACCACCATATCTATACACATGGAAATACCTACACCGCCATCTCTATACACATGGAAATATCTACACCACTATCTCCATAAACATAGAAATATCTACACTGCAATCTCTATAAACATGGAAATAACTACACCGCCATCTATATAAACATGGAAATATCTACATCGCTATCTGTATAAACATGGAAATATCTCCACCGCTATCAGTATAAACATGGCAATATCTACAACGATATCTCTATAAACATGGAAATATCTACACCGCTATCTGTAAAAACATGGAAATATCTACAAAGCTATCTGTATAAACACGGAAATATGTACAACGTTATCTGTATAAACATGGAAATATCTACACCGCTATCTGTATAAACAAGGAAATATCTACACTGCCATCTGTATAAACATGGAAATATCCACACCGCCACCTGTATAAACATGGAAATATCTACACCGCTACCTGTATAAATATGTAAATATCTACACCGCTATCTCTATAAACCTGGAAATATCTACACCGCTATCTTTATAAACATGGAAATATCTACACTGTTATCTATATAAACATGGAAATATCTACACCGCCATCAGTATAAACTTGAAAATATCTACACAGTCATCTGTATAAACTTGGAAATATCTACACTGCCCTCTGTGGAAAGATGGAAATATCTACACCACGATCTGTATAAACGTGGAAATATCTACACTGCTACCAGTATAAATATGGAAATATCTTCACCGCTATCTGTATAAACATGGAAATATCTACACAACGATCTGTATAAACAAGGAAATATCTCCACCACTATCTGTATAAACAGGGAAATATCTACACCGCTATCTGTATAAACATGGAATTATCTACAACGCTATTTGTATAAACATAAAAATATCTACACTGCCATCTGTATAAACATGCAACTATCTACGCAGTAGTCTGTATAAACATGGAAATATTACACCATCATCTCTATAAACATGGAAATATCTACACTGCCGTCTGTATACCCATGGAAATACCTACACAGCCATCTTTGTAACCACAGAAATATCTACTCCGCTATCCCTATAAACATGGAAATACTTACAACGCTATCTCTATAAACATGTAAATATCTTCACTGCAATCTCTATAAACATGGAAATATCTACACAGCCATCACTATAAACATGGAAATATCTACATCGCTATCTGTATAAACATGGAAATATGTACAACGCTATGTGTATAAACATGGAAATATCTACACCGCTATCTGTATAAACATGGAAATATCTACACAGCTATCTCTATAAACATGGAAATAGCTACACTGCTATCTGTATAAACATAGAAATAGCGACACCGTTATCTGTATAAGCATGGAAATATCTACACCGCCCTCTGTAAAAACATGAAGATATCTACACAGTCATCTGTATAAACTTGGAAATATCTACACCTCCATCTGTATAAACATGGAAATATCTACACTGCCATCTGTATACACATGGAAATATCTACACAGCCATCTGAATAAACATGGAAATATGTACACCGCTATGTGTATAAACATAGAAATAACTACACCGCCATCTATATAAACTTGGAAATATCTACACCGCCTTCTGTATTAACATGGAAATATCTACACCGCTATCTGTATAAACATAGAAATACCAACACCGTTATCTGTATAAACAATGAAATATCTACACCGCTATCTGTATAAAGATGGAAATATATACAACGCTATCTGTGTAAACATGGAAATATCTACACAGCTATCTGTGTAAACATGGAAATATCTATACCGCTATCTGTATAAACATGGAAATATCTACACCGCTATCTGTATAACCATGGAAATACCGAAACGGCTCTCTGTACAAACATGGAAATATCTACAACACTATCTGTATAAATACGGAAATATCCTCACCACTATATCTATAAACCTGGAAATAACTACAACGCTATCTGTATAAATACAGAAATATCCTCACCACTATCTCTGTAAACATGGAAATACCTACACCACCATATCTCTACACATGGAAATACCTACACCGCCATCTCTATACACATGGAAATATCTACATCGCCATCACTATAAACATGGAAATATCTACATCGCTATCTGTATTATCATGGAAATGGCTCCACCGCTATCAGTATAAACATGGAAATATCTACACTGCTGTCTGTATAAACATGGAAATATGTACAACGCTATCTGTATAAACATGGAAATATCTACAACGGTATCTGTGTAAACATGGAAATATCTACACAGATATCTGAGTAAACATGCAAATATCTACACAGCTATCTGTGAAAAGATGGAAATATCTACAGCGCAATCTGTGCAAAGATGTAAATATCTACACCGCTATCTCTGTAAACATGGAAGTATATACAACGCTATCTGTATCAACATGGAAATATCTACACCGCTATCTGTAAAAACAAGGAAATATCTACAACACCATCTGTATAAACATGGAAATATCTACAGCGCCATCTGTATAAACATGGAAATATCAACACCGCTATCTGTATAAACATGGAAATATCTACACCGCTATATGTATAAACATGGAAATAACTACACCGCTATCTCCATAAACATGGACATATCTACACCGCCATCTGTATAAACATGCAAATAACTACGCAGTCATCTGTATAAACATAGAAGTATCTACACCACCATCTCTGTAAACGTCGAACTATCTACACTGCCATCTGTATACACATGGAAATAACTACACAGCCATCTGTGTAAACACGGAAATATCTACTCCGCTATCTCTATAAACATGGAAATATCTACATGCTATATCTATAAAGATGGAAATATCTAAACAGCAATCTCTATAAACATGGAAATATCTACTCCGCCATCTCTATAAACATGGAAATATCTACATCGCTATCTGTATAAACATGGAAATACCTCCACCGCTATGAGTATAAACATGGAAATATAAACACCGCTATCTGTATAAACATGGAAATATCTACACCGCTATCTGCATAAACATGGAAATTTCTAAACCGCTATCTGTATAAACATGGAAATATATACACCGCTATCCCTGTAAACATGGAAATATCTACAACGCTATCTGTATAAACATGGAAATATATACACCGCTATCCCTGTAAACATGGAAATATCTACAACGCTATCTGTATAAACATGGAAATATCTACACCACTATCTGCATAAATATGGAATTATCTACACGGCTGTCTCTATCAACGTCGAAATGTCTACACCGCTATCTGTATAAACATGGAAATATCCACATGGCTATGTCTATAAACATGGAAACGTCTGCACTGCCATCTTTATAAACATGGAAATACCTACACAGTCATCTGTATAAACGTGGAAATATCTACACCACTATCAATATAAACATGGAAAACCTACACTGCCATCTGTATAAACATGGAATTATCTACAAAGCCATCTGCATAAACATGGAAATATCTACACAGCCATCTCTATAAATATGGAAATATCTACACCTCCATCTGTTTAAACATGGAAATATCTACACTGCCATCTGTAGAAACATGGAAATATCTACACAGCTATCTCTACATACATGGAATTGTCTACACCGCTATCTGTATAAACATGGAAATATCTACCCCGCTATCTGAATAAACATGGAAATAACTTCACCGCTATCTGTATAAACATGGAAATATCTACACCGCTGTCTGTATACATATGGAAATATCTACACCACTATCTCTAGAAACATGGAAATGGCTACACCGCTATCTGTATAAATATGGAAATATCTAAATGGCTATCTCTATAAACATGGAAATATATACACCACCATCTCTATAAACATGGAGATACCAACACAGTCATCTGTATAAACATGAAAATATCTACACCAGTATCTGTATAAACATGGAAATATCTACACTGCCATCTGTATAAACATGGAAATATCTACACAGCCATCTCTATAAACATTGACATATCTACACCACTATCTGTATAAACATTGAAATATCAACAAGGCCATCTGTAAAAACATGGAAATATCTACACAGTCATGTGTATAAACCTGGAAATATCTACACCTCCATCTGTATAAACATGGAAATATCTACAATGTCATCTGTATTAACTTGGAAATAACTACACCTCTATCTATATAAACATGGAAATACCTACACTGCAATCTGTATAAACATGGAAATAATAACATGGCTAATTTTATAAACATGGAAATAATTACACCGCTATCTGTATAAATATGGAAATATCTACAACGCTATGTCTATATACATGGAATTGTCTACACCGCTATCTGTATAAACTTGGAAATATCAACACCGCCATCTGTAAAAACATGGAAACATCTACAAAGTCATGTGTATAAACATGGAAATATCTGCACCTCCATCTGTATAAACATGGAAATAACTACACTGTCATCTGTATAAACGTGGACATATACACCGCTATATGTATAAACATGGAAGTAACTACACCGCTATCTCCATAAACAAGGAGATATCTACACTGCCATCTGTATAAACAGGCAAATATCTACGCAGTCATCTGTATAAACATAGAAATATCTACACCAACATCTCTATAAACATGGAAATATCTACACTGCCATCTGTATACACATGGAAATACCTACACAGCCATCTGTGTAAACACGGAGATATCTACTCCGCTATCTCTATAAACATGGAAATATCTACATGCTATATCTATAAAGATGGAAATATCTAAACTGCAATCTCTATAAACATGGAAATATCTACTCCGCTATCTCTATAAACATGGAAATATCTACATCGCTATCTGTATAAACATGGAAATACCTCCACCGCTATGAGTATAAACATGGAAATTAAACACCGCTACCTGTATAAACATGGAAATATCTACACCGCTATCTACATAAACATGGAAATATCTAAACCGCTATCTGTATAAACATGGAAATATATACACCGCTATCCCTGTAAACATGGAAATATCTACAACGCTATCTGTATAAACATGGAAATATCTACACCGCTATCTGTATAAATATGGAAATATCTACACCGCTGTCTCCATAAACGTCGAAATGTCTACACCGCTATCTGTATAAACATGGAAATATCCACATGGCTATGTCTATAAACATGGAAATGTCTGCACTGCCATCTGTATAAACATGGAAATACCTACACAGTCATCAGTATAAACGTGGAAATATCTACACCACTATCAAAATAATCATGGAAAACCTACACTGCCATCTGTATAAACATGGAATTCTCTACAAAGCCATCTGCATAAACATGGAAATATCTACACAGCCGTCTCTATAAATATGGAAATATCTACACCTCCATCTGTATAAACATGGAAATATCTACACTGCCATCTGTATAAACATGGAAATATCTACACAGCTATCTCTATATACATGGAATTGTCTACACCGCTATCTGTATAAACATGGAAATATCTACCCCGCTATCTGTATAAACATGGAAATAACTTCACCGCTATCTGTATAAACATGGAAATATCTACACTGCTATCAGTATATATATGGAAATATCTACACCGCTATCTCTATAAACATGGAAATGGCTACACTTCTATCTCTATAAACATGGAAATATCTACACCGCCATCTGTGAAAACTTGAATATATCTTCATATTCATCTGTATAAACATGGAAATATCTACACCTCCATCAGTATAAACATGGAAATATCTACACCGCTATCTCTATAAACATGGGAATACCTACACTGCAGTCTATATAAACATGGAAATATCTACACGGCTATTTCTATAAATATGGAAATGTCTACACCGCTAGCTGTATAAACATGGAAATATCTACAAGGCTATATCTATAAACATGGAAACATCAACACCGCAATCTGTATATACATGGAAACACCTACAGAGTCATCTGCATAAACATGGAAATATCCACACCACTATCTGTGTAAACATGGAAATACCTACACTGCCGTCTGTGTAAACATGGAAATATCTACACAGCCATCCCTATGAACATGGAAATATCTACATGGCTATCTGTATAAACATGCAAATATCTACACCGCCATGTGTATACACATGGAAATATCTACACATCCATCTGTATAAACATGGAAATATATACAATGCTTTCTCTATAAACATGGAAATACCTACACCGCAATCTGTATAAACATGGAAATATCTACACCGCTATCTCTATAAACATGGAAATACCTCCACTGATATCTGTATAAATATGGAAATATCTCCACCGCTATCTGTATAAACAAGGAAATATCTACACCGCTATCTCTATAAACATGGAAATATCTACACGGCTATCTTTATAAACATGGAAATATCTACACCGCTATCTGTATAAACATGGAAATATCTACAAAAGTATCTGTGTAATCATGGAAATATCTACACAGCTGTGTAAACATGGAAATATGTACTCCGCTATCTGTGGTAAGATGGAAATATCTACACTGCAATCTGAGCAAATACGGAAATAACTACAGTGCTATCTCTGTAAACATGGCAATACCTACACCGCTATCTGTATAAACATTGAAATATCTCCACCGCTATCTCTATAAAAATCGAAAGGTCTACATCGCTATCTATATAAACATGGAAATATCCATTTGGCTGTGTCTGTAAACATGGAAATGCCTACAATGCCATCTGTATAACCATGGATATAAATATACAGTCATCTGTATAAACGTGGAAATATCTACACCAATATCTGTATAAACATGGAAATATCAACACTGCCATCTGTATAAACATGGAAGTATCTACACAGCCATCTGTACAAACATGGAAATATCTACAGAGTCATCTGTATAAACCTGGAAATATCTACACCTCCATCTCTATAAACATGGAAATATCTACACAGCCATCAGTATAAACATGGCAATATCTACACCGCTATCTACATAAACATGGAAATATCTACACCGCTATCTGTATCAATATGGAAATATCTACACCGCTATCTGTATAAATATGGAAATATCTACAACGCTATCTGTGTAAACATGGAAATATCTACACAGCTCTCTGTGTAAAAATGGAAATATCTACACCGCAATCTGTGCAAAGATGGAAATATCTACACCGCTATCTGTGTAAACATGGAAATATCAACACCGCAATCTGTATAAACACGGAAATATCCACAACGCTATCTGTATAAACAGGGAGATATCTACACCGCCATCTGTATAAACATGGAAACATCTACACTGCCATCTGTGGAAAGATGGAAATATCCACACCGCGATCTGTATAAACACAGAAATATCTACACCGCTACCTGTTTACATATGGAAATATCTAGACTGCGATCTGTATAAACATGGAAATATCTACACCAAAATCTGTCTAAACAAGGAAATATGTCCACCACTATCTGTATAAACTTGGAAATATCTACACCGCTATGTGTATAAACTTGGAAATATCAACACCGCTATCTCTGTAAACATGGATATATCTTCACCGCTATCTGTATCAACATGGAAATATCTACACTGCTATCTGTATAAACAAGGATATATCTACAACATCATCTGTATAAACATGGAAATACCACACCACCATCTGAATAAACATGGAAATATCTACACGGATATCTGTATAATTATGGAAATATCTACACCGCTACCTGTATAAACGTGGAAATATCTACACAGCTATCTGTATAAACATGGATATATCAACAGCGCTATCTCTATAAACATGGAAATATCTACACCGCCATCTGTATAAACATGGAAATATGTACACAGTCATCTGTATAAACATGGAAATATCTACATTGCTATCTCTATAAATATGGAAATATAAACACCACTATCTGCATAAACACGGAAATAACTACACCGCTATCTGCATAAACATGGAAATATCTACATCGTTATCTGTACAAACATGGAAATATCTCCACCGCTATCTCTATGAACATGGAAATATCTCTACTGCTATCTCTATAAACTTGGAAATATCTGCAATGCTCTCTTTATAAACATGGAAATGTCTACTCCACTATCTGTATAAACATGGATATAACTACACTGCCATCTGTATAAACATGGTAATAGCCACACCGCTATCTGTATAAACATGGAAATATCTACACCACCATCTGAATAAACATACAAATATCTACACCGCTATCTTTATAAATATGGAAATATCTTCACCGCTATCTCTGTAAACATGGAAATATCTACACCGCTACCTGTATAAACATGGACATATCTACCCCGCTATCTCTATATACATGGAAATATCTACACCGCTACCTGCATAAACTTGGAAATATCTACACCACCATCTCTTGAAACATGGAAATATCTCCACAGCTATCTGTATAAACATGGAAATATCTCCACCACTCTCTGTATAAATATGGAAATACCTACACTGCTATCTGTATAAACATGGAAATACCTACACTGCTATCTGTATAAATATGGAAATATCCACACCGCTATCTCTATAAACATGGAAATACCTACACCGCTTTCTCTATAAACATGGAAATGTCTACACCGCCATCTTTATAAACATGAAAATATCTAAACCGCCATCTTCAGAAACATGGATGTATGTACACCGCCATCTGTATAAACATGGAAATATCGACACCATGATCTGAATAAACATGGAAATATCTACAACGCTATCTGTATAAACATGGAAATATCCACACCGCTATCTGTTTAAACATAGAAATATCTACACCACTATCTCTGTAAACATGGAAATATCCACACCGCTATCTGTATATACATGGAAATAACTACACCGCTACCTCTATAAACATGGAAATATATACACCGCTATCTGTATAAATATGGAAATATATACACTGCTATCTCTATAAACATGGAAATGTCTACACCGCTCTCTGTATAAACATAGAAATATCTACAAGGCTATCTCTACAAACATGGAAATATCTACACCACCATATGTATAAACATGGAAATACCTACACAGCCATCTGTATAAACATGGAAATATCTACAACAATATCTGTATAAACATGGAAAATCTACACTGACATCTGTATAAACATGGAAATATCTACACAACAATATCTACAAACATGGAAATATCTACACAACCATCTGTAAAAACATGGAAATATCTTCACAGTCATCTGTATAAACATGGAAATATCTACACCTCCATCTGTATACACATGGCAATACCTACACCGCCATCTGTATAAACATGGATATATCTACACCGCTATCTGTATAAACATGGAAATATCTACACCGCTATCTCTATAAACATGGAAATACCTATACCGCTATTGGTATAAACATGGAAATATCTACACCCCTATCTCCATAAACATGGAAATATCTACACCACGATCTGTATAAACATGGAAATATCTCCACCGCTATATGTATAAACATGGAAACATCTACACCGCTATCTGTATAAACATGGAAATATCTACACCGCTGTCTGTATAAACATGGAAAAATCTACAACACTATCTCTGTAAACATGCAAATATCTACACAGCTATCTGTGTAAACATGGAAATATCTGCACTGCAATCTTTATAAACATGGAAATATCTATACCGCAATCTGTATAAACATGGAAATATCTACAAAACTATCTGTGTTAACATGGAAATATCTACACCGCTATCTGTGGAGATATGGAAATATGTACACCGCTATCTGTGTAAAGTTGGAAATATCTACACCCATGTCTGTGCAAATATGGAAATACCTACAACGCTATCTCTATAAACATGGAAATATCTTCACCGTTATCTGTATAAATATGGAAATATCTACACCACGATCTCTATAAACATGGAAATAGCCACACCGCTATCTGCATAAACATGGGAAAATCTACACCGCCATCTGTAAAAACATGGAAATATCTACACCGCTATCTGTATAAACATGGAAATTACACCGCTACCAGTGTAAAAATGGAAGTATCTACACCGCCATCTGAATAAACATGGAAATATTTTACTCCGTTCTCTGTATAAACATGGAAATATCTACAGCATTATCGGAACAAACATGGAAATACCAACCCTGCCATCTGTATAAACATGGAAATATCTACACCGCTATCTGTATAAACAAGGATATATCCACACCGCCATCTGTGTAAACATAGAAACAGCGACACCGTTATCTGTATAAACATGGAAATATCTACACCGCCCTCTGTAAAAACATGAAGATATCTACACAGTCATCTGTATAAACTTGGAAATATCTACACCTCCATCTGTATAAACATGGAAATATCTACACTGCCATCTGAATACACATGGAAATATCTACACAGCCATCTGTATAAACATGGAAATATGTACACCGCTATGTGTATAAACATGGAAATAACTACACCGCTATCTTTATAAACTTGGAAATATCTACACCGCCTTCTGTATAAACATGGAAATATCTACACCGCTATCTGTATAAACATGGAAATACCAACACCGTTATCTGTATAAACATGGAAATATCTACACCGCTATCTGTATAAACATGGAAATATCTACAACGCTATCTGTGTAAACATGGAAATATCTACACAGCTATCTGTGTAAACATGGAAATATCTACACCGCTATCTGTATTAACATGGAATTATCTACACCGCTATCTGTATAACCATGGAAATACCAAAACGGCTATCTGTATAAACATTCAAATATCTACAACAATATCTGTATAAATACGGAAATATCCTCACCACTATCTCTGTAAACCTGGAAATACCTACAACGCTATCTGTATAAATACGGAAATATCCTCACCACTATCTCTGTAAACATGGAAATACCTACACCACCATATCTATACACATGGAAATACCTACACCGCCATCTCTATACACATGGAAATATCTACACCACTATCTCCATAAACATAGAAATATCTACACTGCAATCTCTATAAACATGGAAATAACTACACCGCCATCTATATAAACATGGAAATATCTACATCGCTATCTGTATAAACATGGAAATATCTCCACCGCTATCAGTATAAACATGGCAATATCTACAACGATATCTCTATAAACATGGAAATATCTACACCGCTATCTGTAAAAACATGGAAATATCTACAAAGCTATCTGTATAAACACGGAAATATGTACAACGTTATCTGTATAAACATGGAAATATCTACACCGCTATCTGTATAAACAAGGAAATATCTACACTGCCATCTGTATAAACATGGAAATATCCACACCGCCACCTGTATAAACATGGAAATATCTACACCGCTACCTGTATAAATATGTAAATATCTACACCGCTATCTCTATAAACCTGGAAATATCTACACCGCTATCTTTATAAACATGGAAATATCTACACTGTTATCTATATAAACATGGAAATATCTACACCGCCATCAGTATAAACTTGAAAATATCTACACAGTCATCTGTATAAACTTGGAAATATCTACACTGCCCTCTGTGGAAAGATGGAAATATCTACACCACGATCTGTATAAACGTGGAAATATCTACACTGCTACCAGTATAAATATGGAAATATCTTCACCGCTATCTGTATAAACATGGAAATATCTACACAACGATCTGTATAAACAAGGAAATATCTCCACCACTATCTGTATAAACAGGGAAATATCTACACCGCTATCTGTATAAACATGGAATTATCTACAACGCTATTTGTATAAACATAAAAATATCTACACTGCCATCTGTATAAACATGCAACTATCTACGCAGTAGTCTGTATAAACATGGAAATATCTACACCATCATCTCTATAAACATGGAAATATCTACACTGCCGTCTGTATACCCATGGAAATACCTACACAGCCATCTTTGTAACCACAGAAATATCTACTCCGCTATCCCTATAAACATGGAAATACTTACAACGCTATCTCTATAAACATGTAAATATCTTCACTGCAATCTCTATAAACATGGAAATATCTACACAGCCATCACTATAAACATGGAAATATCTACATCGCTATCTGTATAAACATGGAAATATGTACAACGCTATGTGTATAAACATGGAAATATCTACACCGCTATCTGTATAAACATGGAAATATCTACACAGCTATCTCTATAAACATGGAAATAGCTACACTGCTATCTGTATAAACATAGAAATAGCGACACCGTTATCTGTATAAGCATGGAAATATCTACACCGCCCTCTGTAAAAACATGAAGATATCTACACAGTCATCTGTATAAACTTGGAAATATCTACACCTCCATCTGTATAAACATGGAAATATCTACACTGCCATCTGTATACACATGGAAATATCTACACAGCCATCTGAATAAACATGGAAATATGTACACCGCTATGTGTATAAACATAGAAATAACTACACCGCCATCTATATAAACTTGGAAATATCTACACCGCCTTCTGTATTAACATGGAAATATCTACACCGCTATCTGTATAAACATAGAAATACCAACACCGTTATCTGTATAAACAATGAAATATCTACACCGCTATCTGTATAAAGATGGAAATATATACAACGCTATCTGTGTAAACATGGAAATATCTACACAGCTATCTGTGTAAACATGGAAATATCTATACCGCTATCTGTATAAACATGGAAATATCTACACCGCTATCTGTATAACCATGGAAATACCGAAACGGCTCTCTGTACAAACATGGAAATATCTACAACACTATCTGTATAAATACGGAAATATCCTCACCACTATATCTATAAACCTGGAAATAACTACAACGCTATCTGTATAAATACAGAAATATCCTCACCACTATCTCTGTAAACATGGAAATACCTACACCACCATATCTCTACACATGGAAATACCTACACCGCCATCTCTATACACATGGAAATATCTACATCGCCATCACTATAAACATGGAAATATCTACATCGCTATCTGTATTATCATGGAAATGGCTCCACCGCTATCAGTATAAACATGGAAATATCTACACTGCTGTCTGTATAAACATGGAAATATGTACAACGCTATCTGTATAAACATGGAAATATCTACAACGGTATCTGTGTAAACATGGAAATATCTACACAGATATCTGAGTAAACATGCAAATATCTACACAGCTATCTGTGAAAAGATGGAAATATCTACAGCGCAATCTGTGCAAAGATGTAAATATCTACACCGCTATCTCTGTAAACATGGAAGTATATACAACGCTATCTGTATCAACATGGAAATATCTACACCGCTATCTGTAAAAACAAGGAAATATCTACAACACCATCTGTATAAACATGGAAATATCTACAGCGCCATCTGTATAAACATGGAAATATCAACACTGCTATCTGTATAAACATGGAAATATCTACACCGCTATATGTATAAACATGGAAATAACTACACCGCTATCTCCATAAACATGGACATATCTACACCGCCATCTGTATAAACATGCAAATAACTACGCAGTCATCTGTATAAACATAGAAGTATCTACACCACCATCTCTGTAAACGTCGAACTATCTACACTGCCATCTGTATACACATGGAAATAACTACACAGCCATCTGTGTAAACACGGAAATATCTACTCCGCTATCTCTATAAACATGGAAATATCTACATGCTATATCTATAAAGATGGAAATATCTAAACAGCAATCTCTATAAACATGGAAATATCTACTCCGCCATCTCTATAAACATGGAAATATCTACATCGCTATCTGTATAAACATGGAAATACCTCCACCGCTATGAGTATAAACATGGAAATATAAACACCGCTATCTGTATAAACATGGAAATATCTACACCGCTATCTGCATAAACATGGAAATTTCTAAACCGCTATCTGTATAAACATGGAAATATATACACCGCTATCCCTGTAAACATGGAAATATCTACAACGCTATCTGTATAAACATGGAAATATATACACCGCTATCCCTGTAAACATGGAAATATCTACAACGCTATCTGTATAAACATGGAAATATCTACACCACTATCTGCATAAATATGGAATTATCTACACGGCTGTCTCTATCAACGTCGAAATGTCTACACCGCTATCTGTATAAACATGGAAATATCCACATGGCTATGTCTATAAACATGGAAACGTCTGCACTGCCATCTTTATAAACATGGAAATACCTACACAGTCATCTGTATAAACGTGGAAATATCTACACCACTATCAATATAAACATGGAAAACCTACACTGCCATCTGTATAAACATGGAATTATCTACAAAGCCATCTGCATAAACATGGAAATATCTACACAGCCATCTCTATAAATATGGAAATATCTACACCTCCATCTGTTTAAACATGGAAATATCTACACTGCCATCTGTAGAAACATGGAAATATCTACACAGCTATCTCTACATACATGGAATTGTCTACACCGCTATCTGTATAAACATGGAAATATCTACCCCGCTATCTGAATAAACATGGAAATAACTTCACCGCTATCTGTATAAACATGGAAATATCTACACCGCTGTCTGTATACATATGGAAATATCTACACCACTATCTCTAGAAACATGGAAATGGCTACACCGCTATCTGTATAAATATGGAAATATCTAAATGGCTATCTCTATAAACATGGAAATATATACACCACCATCTCTATAAACATGGAGATACCAACACAGTCATCTGTATAAACATGAAAATATCTACACCAGTATCTGTATAAACATGGAAATATCTACACTGCCATCTGTATAAACATGGAAATATCTACACAGCCATCTCTATAAACATTGACATATCTACACCACTATCTGTATAAACATTGAAATATCAACAAGGCCATCTGTAAAAACATGGAAATATCTACACAGTCATGTGTATAAACCTGGAAATATCTACACCTCCATCTGTATAAACATGGAAATATCTACAATGTCATCTGTATTAACTTGGAAATAACTACACCTCTATCTATATAAACATGGAAATACCTACACTGCAATCTGTATAAACATGGAAATAATAACATGGCTAATTTTATAAACATGGAAATAATTACACCGCTATCTGTATAAATATGGAAATATCTACAACGCTATGTCTATATACATGGAATTGTCTACACCGCTATCTGTATAAACTTGGAAATATCAACACCGCCATCTGTAAAAACATGGAAACATCTACAAAGTCATGTGTATAAACATGGAAATATCTGCACCTCCATCTGTATAAACATGGAAATAACTACACTGTCATCTGTATAAACGTGGACATATACACCGCTATATGTATAAACATGGAAGTAACTACACCGCTATCTCCATAAACAAGGAGATATCTACACTGCCATCTGTATAAACAGGCAAATATCTACGCAGTCATCTGTATAAACATAGAAATATCTACACCAACATCTCTATAAACATGGAAATATCTACACTGCCATCTGTATACACATGGAAATACCTACACAGCCATCTGTGTAAACACGGAGATATCTACTCCGCTATCTCTATAAACATGGAAATATCTACATGCTATATCTATAAAGATGGAAATATCTAAACTGCAATCTCTATAAACATGGAAATATCTACTCCGCTATCTCTATAAACATGGAAATATCTACATCGCTATCTGTATAAACATGGAAATACCTCCACCGCTATGAGTATAAACATGGAAATTAAACACCGCTACCTGTATAAACATGGAAATATCTACACCGCTATCTACATAAACATGGAAATATCTAAACCGCTATCTGTATAAACATGGAAATATATACACCGCTATCCCTGTAAACATGGAAATATCTACAACGCTATCTGTATAAACATGGAAATATCTACACCGCTATCTGTATAAATATGGAAATATCTACACCGCTGTCTCCATAAACGTCGAAATGTCTACACCGCTATCTGTATAAACATGGAAATATCCACATGGCTATGTCTATAAACATGGAAATGTCTGCACTGCCATCTGTATAAACATGGAAATACCTACACAGTCATCAGTATAAACGTGGAAATATCTACACCACTATCAAAATAATCATGGAAAACCTACACTGCCATCTGTATAAACATGGAATTCTCTACAAAGCCATCTGCATAAACATGGAAATATCTACACAGCCGTCTCTATAAATATGGAAATATCTACACCTCCATCTGTATAAACATGGAAATATCTACACTGCCATCTGTATAAACATGGAAATATCTACACAGCTATCTCTATATACATGGAATTGTCTACACCGCTATCTGTATAAACATGGAAATATCTACCCCGCTATCTGTATAAACATGGAAATAACTTCACCGCTATCTGTATAAACATGGAAATATCTACACTGCTATCAGTATATATATGGAAATATCTACACCGCTATCTCTATAAACATGGAAATGGCTACACTTCTATCTCTATAAACATGGAAATATCTAAATGGCTATCTCTATAAACATGGAAATATCTACACCGCCATCTGTGAAAACTTGAATATATCTTCATATTCATCTGTATAAACATGGAAATATCTACACCTCCATCAGTATAAACATGGAAATATCTACACCGCTATCTCTATAAACATGGGAATACCTACACTGCAGTCTATATAAACATGGAAATATCTACACGGCTATTTCTATAAATATGGAAATGTCTACACCGCTAGCTGTATAAACATGGAAATATCTACAAGGCTATATCTATAAACATGGAAACATCAACACCGCAATCTGTATATACATGGAAACACCTACAGAGTCATCTGCATAAACATGGAAATATCCACACCACTATCTGTGTAAACATGGAAATACCTACACTGCCGTCTGTGTAAACATGGAAATATCTACACAGCCATCCCTATGAACATGGAAATATCTACATGGCTATCTGTATAAACATGCAAATATCTACACCGCCATGTGTATACACATGGAAATATCTACACATCCATCTGTATAAACATGGAAATATATACAATGCTTTCTCTATAAACATGGAAATACCTACACCGCAATCTGTATAAACATGGAAATATCTACACCGCTATCTCTATAAACATGGAAATACCTCCACTGATATCTGTATAAATATGGAAATATCTCCACCGCTATCTGTATAAACAAGGAAATATCTACACCGCTATCTCTATAAACATGGAAATATCTACACGGCTATCTTTATAAACATGGAAATATCTACACCGCTATCTGTATAAACATGGAAATATCTACAAAAGTATCTGTGTAATCATGGAAATATCTACACAGCTGTGTAAACATGGAAATATGTACTCCGCTATCTGTGGTAAGATGGAAATATCTACACTGCAATCTGAGCAAATACGGAAATAACTACAGTGCTATCTCTGTAAACATGGCAATACCTACACCGCTATCTGTATAAACATTGAAATATCTCCACCGCTATCTCTATAAAAATCGAAAGGTCTACATCGCTATCTATATAAACATGGAAATATCCATTTGGCTGTGTCTGTAAACATGGAAATGCCTACAATGCCATCTGTATAACCATGGATATAAATATACAGTCATCTGTATAAACGTGGAAATATCTACACCAATATCTGTATAAACATGGAAATATCAACACTGCCATCTGTATAAACATGGAAGTATCTACACAGCCATCTGTACAAACATGGAAATATCTACAGAGTCATCTGTATAAACCTGGAAATATCTACACCTCCATCTCTATAAACATGGAAATATCTACACAGCCATCAGTATAAACATGGCAATATCTACACCGCTATCTACATAAACATGGAAATATCTACACCGCTATCTGTATCAATATGGAAATATCTACACCGCTATCTGTATAAATATGGAAATATCTACAACGCTATCTGTGTAAACATGGAAATATCTACACAGCTCTCTGTGTAAAAATGGAAATATCTACACCGCAATCTGTGCAAAGATGGAAATATCTACACCGCTATCTGTGTAAACATGGAAATATCAACACCGCAATCTGTATAAACACGGAAATATCCACAACGCTATCTGTATAAACAGGGAGATATCTACACCGCCATCTGTATAAACATGGAAACATCTACACTGCCATCTGTGGAAAGATGGAAATATCCACACCGCGATCTGTATAAACACAGAAATATCTACACCGCTACCTGTTTACATATGGAAATATCTAGACTGCGATCTGTATAAACATGGAAATATCTACACCAAAATCTGTCTAAACAAGGAAATATGTCCACCACTATCTGTATAAACTTGGAAATATCTACACCGCTATGTGTATAAACTTGGAAATATCAACACCGCTATCTCTGTAAACATGGATATATCTTCACCGCTATCTGTATCAACATGGAAATATCTACACTGCTATCTGTATAAACAAGGATATATCTACAACATCATCTGTATAAACATGGAAATACCACACCACCATCTGAATAAACATGGAAATATCTACACGGATATCTGTATAATTATGGAAATATCTACACCGCTACCTGTATAAACGTGGAAATATCTACACAGCTATCTGTATAAACATGGATATATCAACAGCGCTATCTCTATAAACATGGAAATATCTACACCGCCATCTGTATAAACATGGAAATATGTACACAGTCATCTGTATAAACATGGAAATATCTACATTGCTATCTCTATAAATATGGAAATATAAACACCACTATCTGCATAAACACGGAAATAACTACACCGCTATCTGCATAAACATGGAAATATCTACATCGTTATCTGTACAAACATGGAAATATCTCCACCGCTATCTCTATGAACATGGAAATATCTCTACTGCTATCTCTATAAACTTGGAAATATCTGCAATGCTCTCTTTATAAACATGGAAATGTCTACTCCACTATCTGTATAAACATGGATATAACTACACTGCCATCTGTATAAACATGGTAATAGCCACACCGCTATCTGTATAAACATGGAAATATCTACACCACCATCTGAATAAACATACAAATATCTACACCGCTATCTTTATAAATATGGAAATATCTTCACCGCTATCTCTGTAAACATGGAAATATCTACACCGCTACCTGTATAAACATGGACATATCTACCCCGCTATCTCTATATACATGGAAATATCTACACCGCTACCTGCATAAACTTGGAAATATCTACACCACCATCTCTTGAAACATGGAAATATCTCCACAGCTATCTGTATAAACATGGAAATATCTCCACCACTCTCTGTATAAATATGGAAATACCTACACTGCTATCTGTATAAACATGGAAATACCTACACTGCTATCTGTATAAATATGGAAATATCCACACCGCTATCTCTATAAACATGGAAATACCTACACCGCTTTCTCTATAAACATGGAAATGTCTACACCGCCATCTTTATAAACATGAAAATATCTAAACCGCCATCTTCAGAAACATGGATGTATGTACACCGCCATCTGTATAAACATGGAAATATCGACACCATGATCTGAATAAACATGGAAATATCTACAACGCTATCTGTATAAACATGGAAATATCCACACCGCTATCTGTTTAAACATAGAAATATCTACACCACTATCTCTGTAAACATGGAAATATCCACACCGCTATCTGTATATACATGGAAATAACTACACCGCTACCTCTATAAACATGGAAATATATACACCGCTATCTGTATAAATATGGAAATATATACACTGCTATCTCTATAAACATGGAAATGTCTACACCGCTCTCTGTATAAACATAGAAATATCTACAAGGCTATCTCTACAAACATGGAAATATCTACACCACCATATGTATAAACATGGAAATACCTACACAGCCATCTGTATAAACATGGAAATATCTACAACAATATCTGTATAAACATGGAAAATCTACACTGACATCTGTATAAACATGGAAATATCTACACAACAATATCTACAAACATGGAAATATCTACACAACCATCTGTAAAAACATGGAAATATCTTCACAGTCATCTGTATAAACATGGAAATATCTACACCTCCATCTGTATACACATGGCAATACCTACACCGCCATCTGTATAAACATGGATATATCTACACCGCTATCTGTATAAACATGGAAATATCTACACCGCTATCTCTATAAACATGGAAATACCTATACCGCTATTGGTATAAACATGGAAATATCTACACCCCTATCTCCATAAACATGGAAATATCTACACCACGATCTGTATAAACATGGAAATATCTCCACCGCTATATGTATAAACATGGAAACATCTACACCGCTATCTGTATAAACATGGAAATATCTACACCGCTGTCTGTATAAACATGGAAAAATCTACAACACTATCTCTGTAAACATGCAAATATCTACACAGCTATCTGTGTAAACATGGAAATATCTGCACTGCAATCTTTATAAACATGGAAATATCTATACCGCAATCTGTATAAACATGGAAATATCTACAAAACTATCTGTGTTAACATGGAAATATCTACACCGCTATCTGTGGAGATATGGAAATATGTACACCGCTATCTGTGTAAAGTTGGAAATATCTACACCCATGTCTGTGCAAATATGGAAATACCTACAACGCTATCTCTATAAACATGGAAATATCTTCACCGTTATCTGTATAAATATGGAAATATCTACACCACGATCTCTATAAACATGGAAATAGCCACACCGCTATCTGCATAAACATGGGAAAATCTACACCGCCATCTGTAAAAACATGGAAATATCTACACCGCTATCTGTATAAACATGGAAATTACACCGCTACCAGTGTAAAAATGGAAGTATCTACACCGCCATCTGAATAAACATGGAAATATTTTACTCCGTTCTCTGTATAAACATGGAAATATCTACAGCATTATCGGAACAAACATGGAAATACCAACCCTGCCATCTGTATAAACATGGAAATATCTACACCGCTATCTGTATAAACAAGGATATATCCACACCGCCATCTGTGTAAACATAGAAACAGCGACACCGTTATCTGTATAAACATGGAAATATCTACACCGCCCTCTGTAAAAACATGAAGATATCTACACAGTCATCTGTATAAACTTGGAAATATCTACACCTCCATCTGTATAAACATGGAAATATCTACACTGCCATCTGAATACACATGGAAATATCTACACAGCCATCTGTATAAACATGGAAATATGTACACCGCTATGTGTATAAACATGGAAATAACTACACCGCTATCTTTATAAACTTGGAAATATCTACACCGCCTTCTGTATAAACATGGAAATATCTACACCGCTATCTGTATAAACATGGAAATACCAACACCGTTATCTGTATAAACATGGAAATATCTACACCGCTATCTGTATAAACATGGAAATATCTACAACGCTATCTGTGTAAACATGGAAATATCTACACAGCTATCTGTGTAAACATGGAAATATCTACACCGCTATCTGTATTAACATGGAATTATCTACACCGCTATCTGTATAACCATGGAAATACCAAAACGGCTATCTGTATAAACATTCAAATATCTACAACAATATCTGTATAAATACGGAAATATCCTCACCACTATCTCTGTAAACCTGGAAATACCTACAACGCTATCTGTATAAATACGGAAATATCCTCACCACTATCTCTGTAAACATGGAAATACCTACACCACCATATCTATACACATGGAAATACCTACACCGCCATCTCTATACACATGGAAATATCTACACCACTATCTCCATAAACATAGAAATATCTACACTGCAATCTCTATAAACATGGAAATAACTACACCGCCATCTATATAAACATGGAAATATCTACATCGCTATCTGTATAAACATGGAAATATCTCCACCGCTATCAGTATAAACATGGCAATATCTACAACGATATCTCTATAAACATGGAAATATCTACACCGCTATCTGTAAAAACATGGAAATATCTACAAAGCTATCTGTATAAACACGGAAATATGTACAACGTTATCTGTATAAACATGGAAATATCTACACCGCTATCTGTATAAACAAGGAAATATCTACACTGCCATCTGTATAAACATGGAAATATCCACACCGCCACCTGTATAAACATGGAAATATCTACACCGCTACCTGTATAAATATGTAAATATCTACACCGCTATCTCTATAAACCTGGAAATATCTACACCGCTATCTTTATAAACATGGAAATATCTACACTGTTATCTATATAAACATGGAAATATCTACACCGCCATCAGTATAAACTTGAAAATATCTACACAGTCATCTGTATAAACTTGGAAATATCTACACTGCCCTCTGTGGAAAGATGGAAATATCTACACCACGATCTGTATAAACGTGGAAATATCTACACTGCTACCAGTATAAATATGGAAATATCTTCACCGCTATCTGTATAAACATGGAAATATCTACACAACGATCTGTATAAACAAGGAAATATCTCCACCACTATCTGTATAAACAGGGAAATATCTACACCGCTATCTGTATAAACATGGAATTATCTACAACGCTATTTGTATAAACATAAAAATATCTACACTGCCATCTGTATAAACATGCAACTATCTACGCAGTAGTCTGTATAAACATGGAAATATCTACACCATCATCTCTATAAACATGGAAATATCTACACTGCCGTCTGTATACCCATGGAAATACCTACACAGCCATCTTTGTAACCACAGAAATATCTACTCCGCTATCCCTATAAACATGGAAATACTTACAACGCTATCTCTATAAACATGTAAATATCTTCACTGCAATCTCTATAAACATGGAAATATCTACACAGCCATCACTATAAACATGGAAATATCTACATCGCTATCTGTATAAACATGGAAATATGTACAACGCTATGTGTATAAACATGGAAATATCTACACCGCTATCTGTATAAACATGGAAATATCTACACAGCTATCTCTATAAACATGGAAATAGCTACACTGCTATCTGTATAAACATAGAAATAGCGACACCGTTATCTGTATAAGCATGGAAATATCTACACCGCCCTCTGTAAAAACATGAAGATATCTACACAGTCATCTGTATAAACTTGGAAATATCTACACCTCCATCTGTATAAACATGGAAATATCTACACTGCCATCTGTATACACATGGAAATATCTACACAGCCATCTGAATAAACATGGAAATATGTACACCGCTATGTGTATAAACATAGAAATAACTACACCGCCATCTATATAAACTTGGAAATATCTACACCGCCTTCTGTATTAACATGGAAATATCTACACCGCTATCTGTATAAACATAGAAATACCAACACCGTTATCTGTATAAACAATGAAATATCTACACCGCTATCTGTATAAAGATGGAAATATATACAACGCTATCTGTGTAAACATGGAAATATCTACACAGCTATCTGTGTAAACATGGAAATATCTATACCGCTATCTGTATAAACATGGAAATATCTACACCGCTATCTGTATAACCATGGAAATACCGAAACGGCTCTCTGTACAAACATGGAAATATCTACAACACTATCTGTATAAATACGGAAATATCCTCACCACTATATCTATAAACCTGGAAATAACTACAACGCTATCTGTATAAATACAGAAATATCCTCACCACTATCTCTGTAAACATGGAAATACCTACACCACCATATCTCTACACATGGAAATACCTACACCGCCATCTCTATACACATGGAAATATCTACATCGCCATCACTATAAACATGGAAATATCTACATCGCTATCTGTATTATCATGGAAATGGCTCCACCGCTATCAGTATAAACATGGAAATATCTACACTGCTGTCTGTATAAACATGGAAATATGTACAACGCTATCTGTATAAACATGGAAATATCTACAACGGTATCTGTGTAAACATGGAAATATCTACACAGATATCTGAGTAAACATGCAAATATCTACACAGCTATCTGTGAAAAGATGGAAATATCTACAGCGCAATCTGTGCAAAGATGTAAATATCTACACCGCTATCTCTGTAAACATGGAAGTATATACAACGCTATCTGTATCAACATGGAAATATCTACACCGCTATCTGTAAAAACAAGGAAATATCTACAACACCATCTGTATAAACATGGAAATATCTACAGCGCCATCTGTATAAACATGGAAATATCAACACCGCTATCTGTATAAACATGGAAATATCTACACCGCTATATGTATAAACATGGAAATAACTACACCGCTATCTCCATAAACATGGACATATCTACACCGCCATCTGTATAAACATGCAAATAACTACGCAGTCATCTGTATAAACATAGAAGTATCTACACCACCATCTCTGTAAACGTTGAACTATCTACACTGCCATCTGTATACACATGGAAATAACTACACAGCCATCTGTGTAAACACGGAAATATCTACTCCGCTATCTCTATAAACATGGAAATATCTACATGCTATATCTATAAAGATGGAAATATCTAAACAGCAATCTCTATAAACATGGAAATATCTACTCCGCCATCTCTATAAACATGGAAATATCTACATCGCTATCTGTATAAACATGGAAATACCTCCACCGCTATGAGTATAAACATGGAAATATAAACACCGCTATCTGTATAAACATGGAAATATCTACACCGCTATCTGCATAAACATGGAAATTTCTAAACCGCTATCTGTATAAACATGGAAATATATACACCGCTATCCCTGTAAACATGGAAATATCTACAACGCTATCTGTATAAACATGGAAATATATACACCGCTATCCCTGTAAACATGGAAATATCTACAACGCTATCTGTATAAACATGGAAATATCTACACCACTATCTGCATAAATATGGAATTATCTACACGGCTGTCTCTATCAACGTCGAAATGTCTACACCGCTATCTGTATAAACATGGAAATATCCACATGGCTATGTCTATAAACATGGAAACGTCTGCACTGCCATCTTTATAAACATGGAAATACCTACACAGTCATCTGTATAAACGTGGAAATATCTACACCACTATCAATATAAACATGGAAAACCTACACTGCCATCTGTATAAACATGGAATTATCTACAAAGCCATCTGCATAAACATGGAAATATCTACACAGCCATCTCTATAAATATGGAAATATCTACACCTCCATCTGTTTAAACATGGAAATATCTACACTGCCATCTGTAGAAACATGGAAATATCTACACAGCTATCTCTACATACATGGAATTGTCTACACCGCTATCTGTATAAACATGGAAATATCTACCCCGCTATCTGAATAAACATGGAAATAACTTCACCGCTATCTGTATAAACATGGAAATATCTACACCGCTGTCTGTATACATATGGAAATATCTACACCACTATCTCTAGAAACATGGAAATGGCTACACCGCTATCTGTATAAATATGGAAATATCTAA
The DNA here is from genome assembly GCF_029289425.2 of Pan paniscus. Taxonomy (NCBI): domain Eukaryota; kingdom Metazoa; phylum Chordata; class Mammalia; order Primates; family Hominidae; genus Pan; species Pan paniscus. Next base: position 10,818,795 of record NC_073261.2, read on the forward strand.
ATGGCTATCTCTATAAACATGGAAATATATACACCACCATCTCTATAAACATGGAGATACCAACACAGTCATCTGTATAAACATGAAAATATCTACACCAGTATCTGTATAAACATGGAAATATCTACACTGCCATCTGTATAAACATGGAAATATCTACACAGCCATCTCTATAAACATTGACATATCTACACCACTATCTGTATAAACATTGAAATATCAACAAGGCCATCTGTAAAAACATGGAAATATCTACACAGTCATGTGTATAAACCTGGAAATATCTACACCTCCATCTGTATAAACATGGAAATATCTACAATGTCATCTGTATTAACTTGGAAATAACTACACCTCTATCTATATAAACATGGAAATACCTACACTGCAATCTGTATAAACATGGAAATAATAACATGGCTAATTTTATAAACATGGAAATAATTACACCGCTATCTGTATAAATATGGAAATATCTACAACGCTATGTCTATATACATGGAATTGTCTACACCGCTATCTGTATAAACTTGGAAATATCAACACCGCCATCTGTAAAAACATGGAAACATCTACAAAGTCATGTGTATAAACATGGAAATATCTGCACCTCCATCTGTATAAACATGGAAATAACTACACTGTCATCTGTATAAACGTGGACATATACACCGCTATATGTATAAACATGGAAGTAACTACACCGCTATCTCCATAAACAAGGAGATATCTACACTGCCATCTGTATAAACAGGCAAATATCTACGCAGTCATCTGTATAAACATAGAAATATCTACACCAACATCTCTATAAACATGGAAATATCTACACTGCCATCTGTATACACATGGAAATACCTACACAGCCATCTGTGTAAACACGGAGATATCTACTCCGCTATCTCTATAAACATGGAAATATCTACATGCTATATCTATAAAGATGGAAATATCTAAACTGCAATCTCTATAAACATGGAAATATCTACTCCGCTATCTCTATAAACATGGAAATATCTACATCGCTATCTGTATAAACATGGAAATACCTCCACCGCTATGAGTATAAACATGGAAATTAAACACCGCTACCTGTATAAACATGGAAATATCTACACCGCTATCTACATAAACATGGAAATATCTAAACCGCTATCTGTATAAACATGGAAATATATACACCGCTATCCCTGTAAACATGGAAATATCTACAACGCTATCTGTATAAACATGGAAATATCTACACCGCTATCTGTATAAATATGGAAATATCTACACCGCTGTCTCCATAAACGTCGAAATGTCTACACCGCTATCTGTATAAACATGGAAATATCCACATGGCTATGTCTATAAACATGGAAATGTCTGCACTGCCATCTGTATAAACATGGAAATACCTACACAGTCATCAGTATAAACGTGGAAATATCTACACCACTATCAAAATAATCATGGAAAACCTACACTGCCATCTGTATAAACATGGAATTCTCTACAAAGCCATCTGCATAAACATGGAAATATCTACACAGCCGTCTCTATAAATATGGAAATATCTACACCTCCATCTGTATAAACATGGAAATATCTACACTGCCATCTGTATAAACATGGAAATATCTACACAGCTATCTCTATATACATGGAATTGTCTACACCGCTATCTGTATAAACATGGAAATATCTACCCCGCTATCTGTATAAACATGGAAATAACTTCACCGCTATCTGTATAAACATGGAAATATCTACACTGCTATCAGTATATATATGGAAATATCTACACCGCTATCTCTATAAACATGGAAATGGCTACACTTCTATCTCTATAAACATGGAAATATCTAAATGGCTATCTCTATAAACATGGAAATATCTACACCGCCATCTGTGAAAACTTGAATATATCTTCATATTCATCTGTATAAACATGGAAATATCTACACCTCCATCAGTATAAACATGGAAATATCTACACCGCTATCTCTATAAACATGGGAATACCTACACTGCAGTCTATATAAACATGGAAATATCTACACGGCTATTTCTATAAATATGGAAATGTCTACACCGCTAGCTGTATAAACATGGAAATATCTACAAGGCTATATCTATAAACATGGAAACATCAACACCGCAATCTGTATATACATGGAAACACCTACAGAGTCATCTGCATAAACATGGAAATATCCACACCACTATCTGTGTAAACATGGAAATACCTACACTGCCGTCTGTGTAAACATGGAAATATCTACACAGCCATCCCTATGAACATGGAAATATCTACATGGCTATCTGTATAAACATGCAAATATCTACACCGCCATGTGTATACACATGGAAATATCTACACATCCATCTGTATAAACATGGAAATATATACAATGCTTTCTCTATAAACATGGAAATACCTACACCGCAATCTGTATAAACATGGAAATATCTACACCGCTATCTCTATAAACATGGAAATACCTCCACTGATATCTGTATAAATATGGAAATATCTCCACCGCTATCTGTATAAACAAGGAAATATCTACACCGCTATCTCTATAAACATGGAAATATCTACACGGCTATCTTTATAAACATGGAAATATCTACACCGCTATCTGTATAAACATGGAAATATCTACAAAAGTATCTGTGTAATCATGGAAATATCTACACAGCTGTGTAAACATGGAAATATGTACTCCGCTATCTGTGGTAAGATGGAAATATCTACACTGCAATCTGAGCAAATACGGAAATAACTACAGTGCTATCTCTGTAAACATGGCAATACCTACACCGCTATCTGTATAAACATTGAAATATCTCCACCGCTATCTCTATAAAAATCGAAAGGTCTACATCGCTATCTATATAAACATGGAAATATCCATTTGGCTGTGTCTGTAAACATGGAAATGCCTACAATGCCATCTGTATAACCATGGATATAAATATACAGTCATCTGTATAAACGTGGAAATATCTACACCAATATCTGTATAAACATGGAAATATCAACACTGCCATCTGTATAAACATGGAAGTATCTACACAGCCATCTGTACAAACATGGAAATATCTACAGAGTCATCTGTATAAACCTGGAAATATCTACACCTCCATCTCTATAAACATGGAAATATCTACACAGCCATCAGTATAAACATGGCAATATCTACACCGCTATCTACATAAACATGGAAATATCTACACCGCTATCTGTATCAATATGGAAATATCTACACCGCTATCTGTATAAATATGGAAATATCTACAACGCTATCTGTGTAAACATGGAAATATCTACACAGCTCTCTGTGTAAAAATGGAAATATCTACACCGCAATCTGTGCAAAGATGGAAATATCTACACCGCTATCTGTGTAAACATGGAAATATCAACACCGCAATCTGTATAAACACGGAAATATCCACACCGCTATCTGTATAAACAGGGAGATATCTACACCGCCATCTGTATAAACATGGAAACATCTACACTGCCATCTGTGGAAAGATGGAAATATCCACACCGCGATCTGTATAAACACAGAAATATCTACACCGCTACCTGTTTACATATGGAAATATCTAGACTGCGATCTGTATAAACATGGAAATATCTACACCAAAATCTGTCTAAACAAGGAAATATGTCCACCACTATCTGTATAAACTTGGAAATATCTACACCGCTATGTGTATAAACTTGGAAATATCAACACCGCTATCTCTGTAAACATGGATATATCTTCACCGCTATCTGTATCAACATGGAAATATCTACACTGCTATCTGTATAAACAAGGATATATCTACAACATCATCTGTATAAACATGGAAATACCACACCACCATCTGAATAAACATGGAAATATCTACACGGATATCTGTATAATTATGGAAATATCTACACCGCTACCTGTATAAACGTGGAAATATCTACACAGCTATCTGTATAAACATGGATATATCAACAGCGCTATCTCTATAAACATGGAAATATCTACACCGCCATCTGTATAAACATGGAAATATGTACACAGTCATCTGTATAAACATGGAAATATCTACATTGCTATCTCTATAAATATGGAAATATAAACACCACTATCTGCATAAACACGGAAATAACTACACCGCTATCTGCATAAACATGGAAATATCTACATCGTTATCTGTACAAACATGGAAATATCTCCACCGCTATCTCTATGAACATGGAAATATCTCTACTGCTATCTCTATAAACTTGGAAATATCTGCAATGCTCTCTTTATAAACATGGAAATGTCTACTCCACTATCTGTATAAACATGGATATAACTACACTGCCATCTGTATAAACATGGTAATAGCCACACCGCTATCTGTATAAACATGGAAATATCTACACCACCATCTGAATAAACATACAAATATCTACACCGCTATCTTTATAAATATGGAAATATCTTCACCGCTATCTCTGTAAACATGGAAATATCTACACCGCTACCTGTATAAACATGGACATATCTACCCCGCTATCTCTATATACATGGAAATATCTACACCGCTACCTGCATAAACTTGGAAATATCTACACCACCATCTCTTGAAACATGGAAATATCTCCACAGCTATCTGTATAAACATGGAAATATCTCCACCACTCTCTGTATAAATATGGAAATACCTACACTGCTATCTGTATAAACATGGAAATACCTACACTGCTATCTGTATAAATATGGAAATATCCACACCGCTATCTCTATAAACATGGAAATACCTACACCGCTTTCTCTATAAACATGGAAATGTCTACACCGCCATCTTTATAAACATGAAAATATCTAAACCGCCATCTTCAGAAACATGGATGTATGTACACCGCCATCTGTATAAACATGGAAATATCGACACCATGATCTGAATAAACATGGAAATATCTACAACGCTATCTGTATAAACATGGAAATATCCACACCGCTATCTGTTTAAACATAGAAATATCTACACCACTATCTCTGTAAACATGGAAATATCCACACCGCTATCTGTATATACATGGAAATAACTACACCGCTACCTCTATAAACATGGAAATATATACACCGCTATCTGTATAAATATGGAAATATATACACTGCTATCTCTATAAACATGGAAATGTCTACACCGCTCTCTGTATAAACATAGAAATATCTACAAGGCTATCTCTACAAACATGGAAATATCTACACCACCATATGTATAAACATGGAAATACCTACACAGCCATCTGTATAAACATGGAAATATCTACAACAATATCTGTATAAACATGGAAAATCTACACTGACATCTGTATAAACATGGAAATATCTACACAACAATATCTACAAACATGGAAATATCTACACAACCATCTGTAAAAACATGGAAATATCTTCACAGTCATCTGTATAAACATGGAAATATCTACACCTCCATCTGTATACACATGGCAATACCTACACCGCCATCTGTATAAACATGGATATATCTACACCGCTATCTGTATAAACATGGAAATATCTACACCGCTATCTCTATAAACATGGAAATACCTATACCGCTATTGGTATAAACATGGAAATATCTACACCCCTATCTCCATAAACATGGAAATATCTACACCACGATCTGTATAAACATGGAAATATCTCCACCGCTATATGTATAAACATGGAAACATCTACACCGCTATCTGTATAAACATGGAAATATCTACACCGCTGTCTGTATAAACATGGAAAAATCTACAACACTATCTCTGTAAACATGCAAATATCTACACAGCTATCTGTGTAAACATGGAAATATCTGCACTGCAATCTTTATAAACATGGAAATATCTATACCGCAATCTGTATAAACATGGAAATATCTACAAAACTATCTGTGTTAACATGGAAATATCTACACCGCTATCTGTGGAGATATGGAAATATGTACACCGCTATCTGTGTAAAGTTGGAAATATCTACACCCATGTCTGTGCAAATATGGAAATACCTACAACGCTATCTCTATAAACATGGAAATATCTTCACCGTTATCTGTATAAATATGGAAATATCTACACCACGATCTCTATAAACATGGAAATAGCCACACCGCTATCTGCATAAACATGGGAAAATCTACACCGCCATCTGTAAAAACATGGAAATATCTACACCGCTATCTGTATAAACATGGAAATTACACCGCTACCAGTGTAAAAATGGAAGTATCTACACCGCCATCTGAATAAACATGGAAATATTTTACTCCGTTCTCTGTATAAACATGGAAATATCTACAGCATTATCGGAACAAACATGGAAATACCAACCCTGCCATCTGTATAAACATGGAAATATCTACACCGCTATCTGTATAAACAAGGATATATCCACACCGCCATCTGTGTAAACATAGAAACAGCGACACCGTTATCTGTATAAACATGGAAATATCTACACCGCCCTCTGTAAAAACATGAAGATATCTACACAGTCATCTGTATAAACTTGGAAATATCTACACCTCCATCTGTATAAACATGGAAATATCTACACTGCCATCTGAATACACATGGAAATATCTACACAGCCATCTGTATAAACATGGAAATATGTACACCGCTATGTGTATAAACATGGAAATAACTACACCGCTATCTTTATAAACTTGGAAATATCTACACCGCCTTCTGTATAAACATGGAAATATCTACACCGCTATCTGTATAAACATGGAAATACCAACACCGTTATCTGTATAAACATGGAAATATCTACACCGCTATCTGTATAAACATGGAAATATCTACAACGCTATCTGTGTAAACATGGAAATATCTACACAGCTATCTGTGTAAACATGGAAATATCTACACCGCTATCTGTATTAACATGGAATTATCTACACCGCTATCTGTATAACCATGGAAATACCAAAACGGCTATCTGTATAAACATTCAAATATCTACAACAATATCTGTATAAATACGGAAATATCCTCACCACTATCTCTGTAAACCTGGAAATACCTACAACGCTATCTGTATAAATACGGAAATATCCTCACCACTATCTCTGTAAACATGGAAATACCTACACCACCATATCTATACACATGGAAATACCTACACCGCCATCTCTATACACATGGAAATATCTACACCACTATCTCCATAAACATAGAAATATCTACACTGCAATCTCTATAAACATGGAAATAACTACACCGCCATCTATATAAACATGGAAATATCTACATCGCTATCTGTATAAACATGGAAATATCTCCACCGCTATCAGTATAAACATGGCAATATCTACAACGATATCTCTATAAACATGGAAATATCTACACCGCTATCTGTAAAAACATGGAAATATCTACAAAGCTATCTGTATAAACACGGAAATATGTACAACGTTATCTGTATAAACATGGAAATATCTACACCGCTATCTGTATAAACAAGGAAATATCTACACTGCCATCTGTATAAACATGGAAATATCCACACCGCCACCTGTATAAACATGGAAATATCTACACCGCTACCTGTATAAATATGTAAATATCTACACCGCTATCTCTATAAACCTGGAAATATCTACACCGCTATCTTTATAAACATGGAAATATCTACACTGTTATCTATATAAACATGGAAATATCTACACCGCCATCAGTATAAACTTGAAAATATCTACACAGTCATCTGTATAAACTTGGAAATATCTACACTGCCCTCTGTGGAAAGATGGAAATATCTACACCACGATCTGTATAAACGTGGAAATATCTACACTGCTACCAGTATAAATATGGAAATATCTTCACCGCTATCTGTATAAACATGGAAATATCTACACAACGATCTGTATAAACAAGGAAATATCTCCACCACTATCTGTATAAACAGGGAAATATCTACACCGCTATCTGTATAAACATGGAATTATCTACAACGCTATTTGTATAAACATAAAAATATCTACACTGCCATCTGTATAAACATGCAACTATCTACGCAGTAGTCTGTATAAACATGGAAATATCTACACCATCATCTCTATAAACATGGAAATATCTACACTGCCGTCTGTATACCCATGGAAATACCTACACAGCCATCTTTGTAACCACAGAAATATCTACTCCGCTATCCCTATAAACATGGAAATACTTACAACGCTATCTCTATAAACATGTAAATATCTTCACTGCAATCTCTATAAACATGGAAATATCTACACAGCCATCACTATAAACATGGAAATATCTACATCGCTATCTGTATAAACATGGAAATATGTACAACGCTATGTGTATAAACATGGAAATATCTACACCGCTATCTGTATAAACATGGAAATATCTACACAGCTATCTCTATAAACATGGAAATAGCTACACTGCTATCTGTATAAACATAGAAATAGCGACACCGTTATCTGTATAAGCATGGAAATATCTACACCGCCCTCTGTAAAAACATGAAGATATCTACACAGTCATCTGTATAAACTTGGAAATATCTACACCTCCATCTGTATAAACATGGAAATATCTACACTGCCATCTGTATACACATGGAAATATCTACACAGCCATCTGAATAAACATGGAAATATGTACACCGCTATGTGTATAAACATAGAAATAACTACACCGCCATCTATATAAACTTGGAAATATCTACACCGCCTTCTGTATTAACATGGAAATATCTACACCGCTATCTGTATAAACATAGAAATACCAACACCGTTATCTGTATAAACAATGAAATATCTACACCGCTATCTGTATAAAGATGGAAATATATACAACGCTATCTGTGTAAACATGGAAATATCTACACAGCTATCTGTGTAAACATGGAAATATCTATACCGCTATCTGTATAAACATGGAAATATCTACACCGCTATCTGTATAACCATGGAAATACCGAAACGGCTCTCTGTACAAACATGGAAATATCTACAACACTATCTGTATAAATACGGAAATATCCTCACCACTATATCTATAAACCTGGAAATAACTACAACGCTATCTGTATAAATACAGAAATATCCTCACCACTATCTCTGTAAACATGGAAATACCTACACCACCATATCTCTACACATGGAAATACCTACACCGCCATCTCTATACACATGGAAATATCTACATCGCCATCACTATAAACATGGAAATATCTACATCGCTATCTGTATTATCATGGAAATGGCTCCACCGCTATCAGTATAAACATGGAAATATCTACACTGCTGTCTGTATAAACATGGAAATATGTACAACGCTATCTGTATAAACATGGAAATATCTACAACGGTATCTGTGTAAACATGGAAATATCTACACAGATATCTGAGTAAACATGCAAATATCTACACAGCTATCTGTGAAAAGATGGAAATATCTACAGCGCAATCTGTGCAAAGATGTAAATATCTACACCGCTATCTCTGTAAACATGGAAGTATATACAACGCTATCTGTATCAACATGGAAATATCTACACCGCTATCTGTAAAAACAAGGAAATATCTACAACACCATCTGTATAAACATGGAAATATCTACAGCGCCATCTGTATAAACATGGAAATATCAACACTGCTATCTGTATAAACATGGAAATATCTACACCGCTATATGTATAAACATGGAAATAACTACACCGCTATCTCCATAAACATGGACATATCTACACCGCCATCTGTATAAACATGCAAATAACTACGCAGTCATCTGTATAAACATAGAAGTATCTACACCACCATCTCTGTAAACGTCGAACTATCTACACTGCCATCTGTATACACATGGAAATAACTACACAGCCATCTGTGTAAACACGGAAATATCTACTCCGCTATCTCTATAAACATGGAAATATCTACATGCTATATCTATAAAGATGGAAATATCTAAACAGCAATCTCTATAAACATGGAAATATCTACTCCGCCATCTCTATAAACATGGAAATATCTACATCGCTATCTGTATAAACATGGAAATACCTCCACCGCTATGAGTATAAACATGGAAATATAAACACCGCTATCTGTATAAACATGGAAATATCTACACCGCTATCTGCATAAACATGGAAATTTCTAAACCGCTATCTGTATAAACATGGAAATATATACACCGCTATCCCTGTAAACATGGAAATATCTACAACGCTATCTGTATAAACATGGAAATATATACACCGCTATCCCTGTAAACATGGAAATATCTACAACGCTATCTGTATAAACATGGAAATATCTACACCACTATCTGCATAAATATGGAATTATCTACACGGCTGTCTCTATCAACGTCGAAATGTCTACACCGCTATCTGTATAAACATGGAAATATCCACATGGCTATGTCTATAAACATGGAAACGTCTGCACTGCCATCTTTATAAACATGGAAATACCTACACAGTCATCTGTATAAACGTGGAAATATCTACACCACTATCAATATAAACATGGAAAACCTACACTGCCATCTGTATAAACATGGAATTATCTACAAAGCCATCTGCATAAACATGGAAATATCTACACAGCCATCTCTATAAATATGGAAATATCTACACCTCCATCTGTTTAAACATGGAAATATCTACACTGCCATCTGTAGAAACATGGAAATATCTACACAGCTATCTCTACATACATGGAATTGTCTACACCGCTATCTGTATAAACATGGAAATATCTACCCCGCTATCTGAATAAACATGGAAATAACTTCACCGCTATCTGTATAAACATGGAAATATCTACACCGCTGTCTGTATACATATGGAAATATCTACACCACTATCTCTAGAAACATGGAAATGGCTACACCGCTATCTGTATAAATATGGAAATATCTAAATGGCTATCTCTATAAACATGGAAATATATACACCACCATCTCTATAAACATGGAGATACCAACACAGTCATCTGTATAAACATGAAAATATCTACACCAGTATCTGTATAAACATGGAAATATCTACACTGCCATCTGTATAAACATGGAAATATCTACACAGCCATCTCTATAAACATTGACATATCTACACCACTATCTGTATAAACATTGAAATATCAACAAGGCCATCTGTAAAAACATGGAAATATCTACACAGTCATGTGTATAAACCTGGAAATATCTACACCTCCATCTGTATAAACATGGAAATATCTACAATGTCATCTGTATTAACTTGGAAATAACTACACCTCTATCTATATAAACATGGAAATACCTACACTGCAATCTGTATAAACATGGAAATAATAACATGGCTAATTTTATAAACATGGAAATAATTACACCGCTATCTGTATAAATATGGAAATATCTACAACGCTATGTCTATATACATGGAATTGTCTACACCGCTATCTGTATAAACTTGGAAATATCAACACCGCCATCTGTAAAAACATGGAAACATCTACAAAGTCATGTGTATAAACATGGAAATATCTGCACCTCCATCTGTATAAACATGGAAATAACTACACTGTCATCTGTATAAACGTGGACATATACACCGCTATATGTATAAACATGGAAGTAACTACACCGCTATCTCCATAAACAAGGAGATATCTACACTGCCATCTGTATAAACAGGCAAATATCTACGCAGTCATCTGTATAAACATAGAAATATCTACACCAACATCTCTATAAACATGGAAATATCTACACTGCCATCTGTATACACATGGAAATACCTACACAGCCATCTGTGTAAACACGGAGATATCTACTCCGCTATCTCTATAAACATGGAAATATCTACATGCTATATCTATAAAGATGGAAATATCTAAACTGCAATCTCTATAAACATGGAAATATCTACTCCGCTATCTCTATAAACATGGAAATATCTACATCGCTATCTGTATAAACATGGAAATACCTCCACCGCTATGAGTATAAACATGGAAATTAAACACCGCTACCTGTATAAACATGGAAATATCTACACCGCTATCTACATAAACACGGAAATATCTAAACCGCTATCTGTATAAACATGGAAATATATACACCGCTATCCCTGTAAACATGGAAATATCTACAACGCTATCTGTATAAACATGGAAATATCTACACCGCTATCTGTATAAATATGGAAATATCTACACCGCTGTCTCCATAAACGTCGAAATGTCTACACCGCTATCTGTATAAACATGGAAATATCCACATGGCTATGTCTATAAACATGGAAATGTCTGCACTGCCATCTGTATAAACATGGAAATACCTACACAGTCATCAGTATAAACGTGGAAATATCTACACCACTATCAAAATAATCATGGAAAACCTACACTGCCATCTGTATAAACATGGAATTCTCTACAAAGCCATCTGCATAAACATGGAAATATCTACACAGCCGTCTCTATAAATATGGAAATATCTACACCTCCATCTGTATAAACATGGAAATATCTACACTGCCATCTGTATAAACATGGAAATATCTACACAGCTATCTCTATATACATGGAATTGTCTACACCGCTATCTGTATAAACATGGAAATATCTACCCCGCTATCTGTATAAACATGGAAATAACTTCACCGCTATCTGTATAAACATGGAAATATCTACACTGCTATCAGTATATATATGGAAATATCTACACCGCTATCTCTATAAACATGGAAATGGCTACACTTCTATCTCTATAAACATGGAAATATCTAAATGGCTATCTCTATAAACATGGAAATATCTACACCGCCATCTGTGAAAACTTGAATATATCTTCATATTCATCTGTATAAACATGGAAATATCTACACCTCCATCAGTATAAACATGGAAATATCTACACCGCTATCTCTATAAACATGGGAATACCTACACTGCAGTCTATATAAACATGGAAATATCTACACGGCTATTTCTATAAATATGGAAATGTCTACACCGCTAGCTGTATAAACATGGAAATATCTACAAGGCTATATCTATAAACATGGAAACATCAACACCGCAATCTGTATATACATGGAAACACCTACAGAGTCATCTGCATAAACATGGAAATATCCACACCACTATCTGTGTAAACATGGAAATACCTACACTGCCGTCTGTGTAAACATGGAAATATCTACACAGCCATCCCTATGAACATGGAAATATCTACATGGCTATCTGTATAAACATGCAAATATCTACACCGCCATGTGTATACACATGGAAATATCTACACATCCATCTGTATAAACATGGAAATATATACAATGCTTTCTCTATAAACATGGAAATACCTACACCGCAATCTGTATAAACATGGAAATATCTACACCGCTATCTCTATAAACATGGAAATACCTCCACTGATATCTGTATAAATATGGAAATATCTCCACCGCTATCTGTATAAACAAGGAAATATCTACACCGCTATCTCTATAAACATGGAAATATCTACACGGCTATCTTTATAAACATGGAAATATCTACACCGCTATCTGTATAAACATGGAAATATCTACAAAAGTATCTGTGTAATCATGGAAATATCTACACAGCTGTGTAAACATGGAAATATGTACTCCGCTATCTGTGGTAAGATGGAAATATCTACACTGCAATCTGAGCAAATACGGAAATAACTACAGTGCTATCTCTGTAAACATGGCAATACCTACACCGCTATCTGTATAAACATTGAAATATCTCCACCGCTATCTCTATAAAAATCGAAAGGTCTACATCGCTATCTATATAAACATGGAAATATCCATTTGGCTGTGTCTGTAAACATGGAAATGCCTACAATGCCATCTGTATAACCATGGATATAAATATACAGTCATCTGTATAAACGTGGAAATATCTACACCAATATCTGTATAAACATGGAAATATCAACACTGCCATCTGTATAAACATGGAAGTATCTACACAGCCATCTGTACAAACATGGAAATATCTACAGAGTCATCTGTATAAACCTGGAAATATCTACACCTCCATCTCTATAAACATGGAAATATCTACACAGCCATCAGTATAAACATGGCAATATCTACACCGCTATCTACATAAACATGGAAATATCTACACCGCTATCTGTATCAATATGGAAATATCTACACCGCTATCTGTATAAATATGGAAATATCTACAACGCTATCTGTGTAAACATGGAAATATCTACACAGCTCTCTGTGTAAAAATGGAAATATCTACACCGCAATCTGTGCAAAGATGGAAATATCTACACCGCTATCTGTGTAAACATGGAAATATCAACACCGCAATCTGTATAAACACGGAAATATCCACACCGCTATCTGTATAAACAGGGAGATATCTACACCGCCATCTGTATAAACATGGAAACATCTACACTGCCATCTGTGGAAAGATGGAAATATCCACACCGCGATCTGTATAAACACAGAAATATCTACACCGCTACCTGTTTACATATGGAAATATCTAGACTGCGATCTGTATAAACATGGAAATATCTACACCAAAATCTGTCTAAACAAGGAAATATGTCCACCACTATCTGTATAAACTTGGAAATATCTACACCGCTATGTGTATAAACTTGGAAATATCAACACCGCTATCTCTGTAAACATGGATATATCTTCACCGCTATCTGTATCAACATGGAAATATCTACACTGCTATCTGTATAAACAAGGATATATCTACAACATCATCTGTATAAACATGGAAATACCACACCACCATCTGAATAAACATGGAAATATCTACACGGATATCTGTATAATTATGGAAATATCTACACCGCTACCTGTATAAACGTGGAAATATCTACACAGCTATCTGTATAAACATGGATATATCAACAGCGCTATCTCTATAAACATGGAAATATCTACACCGCCATCTGTATAAACATGGAAATATGTACACAGTCATCTGTATAAACATGGAAATATCTACATTGCTATCTCTATAAATATGGAAATATAAACACCACTATCTGCATAAACACGGAAATAACTACACCGCTATCTGCATAAACATGGAAATATCTACATCGTTATCTGTACAAACATGGAAATATCTCCACCGCTATCTCTATGAACATGGAAATATCTCTACTGCTATCTCTATAAACTTGGAAATATCTGCAATGCTCTCTTTATAAACATGGAAATGTCTACTCCACTATCTGTATAAACATGGATATAACTACACTGCCATCTGTATAAACATGGTAATAGCCACACCGCTATCTGTATAAACATGGAAATATCTACACCACCATCTGAATAAACATACAAATATCTACACCGCTATCTTTATAAATATGGAAATATCTTCACCGCTATCTCTGTAAACATGGAAATATCTACACCGCTACCTGTATAAACATGGACATATCTACCCCGCTATCTCTATATACATGGAAATATCTACACCGCTACCTGCATAAACTTGGAAATATCTACACCACCATCTCTTGAAACATGGAAATATCTCCACAGCTATCTGTATAAACATGGAAATATCTCCACCACTCTCTGTATAAATATGGAAATACCTACACTGCTATCTGTATAAACATGGAAATACCTACACTGCTATCTGTATAAATATGGAAATATCCACACCGCTATCTCTATAAACATGGAAATACCTACACCGCTTTCTCTATAAACATGGAAATGTCTACACCGCCATCTTTATAAACATGAAAATATCTAAACCGCCATCTTCAGAAACATGGATGTATGTACACTGCCATCTGTATAAACATGGAAATATCGACACCATGATCTGAATAAACATGGAAATATCTACAACGCTATCTGTATAAACATGGAAATATCCACACCGCTATCTGTTTAAACATAGAAATATCTACACCACTATCTCTGTAAACATGGAAATATCCACACCGCTATCTGTATATACATGGAAATAACTACACCGCTACCTCTATAAACATGGAAATATATACACCGCTATCTGTATAAATATGGAAATATATACACTGCTATCTCTATAAACATGGAAATGTCTACACCGCTCTCTGTATAAACATAGAAATATCTACAAGGCTATCTCTACAAACATGGAAATATCTACACCACCATATGTATAAACATGGAAATACCTACACAGCCATCTGTATAAACATGGAAATATCTACAACAATATCTGTATAAACATGGAAAATCTACACTGACATCTGTATAAACATGGAAATATCTACACAACAATATCTACAAACATGGAAATATCTACACAACCATCTGTAAAAACATGGAAATATCTTCACAGTCATCTGTATAAACATGGAAATATCTACACCTCCATCTGTATACACATGGCAATACCTACACCGCCATCTGTATAAACATGGATATATCTACACCGCTATCTGTATAAACATGGAAATATCTACACCGCTATCTCTATAAACATGGAAATACCTATACCGCTATTGGTATAAACATGGAAATATCTACACCCCTATCTCCATAAACATGGAAATATCTACACCACGATCTGTATAAACATGGAAATATCTCCACCGCTATATGTATAAACATGGAAACATCTACACCGCTATCTGTATAAACATGGAAATATCTACACCGCTGTCTGTATAAACATGGAAAAATCTACAACACTATCTCTGTAAACATGCAAATATCTACACAGCTATCTGTGTAAACATGGAAATATCTGCACTGCAATCTTTATAAACATGGAAATATCTATACCGCAATCTGTATAAACATGGAAATAATCTACAAAACTATCTGTGTTAACATGGAAATATCTACACCGCTATCTGTGGAGATATGGAAATATGTACACCGCTATCTGTGTAAAGTTGGAAATATCTACACCCATGTCTGTGCAAATATGGAAATACCTACAACGCTATCTCTATAAACATGGAAATATCTTCACCGTTATCTGTATAAATATGGAAATATCTACACCACGATCTCTATAAACATGGAAATAGCCACACCGCTATCTGCATAAACATGGGAAAATCTACACCGCCATCTGTAAAAACATGGAAATATCTACACCGCTATCTGTATAAACATGGAAATTACACCGCTACCAGTGTAAAAATGGAAGTATCTACACCGCCATCTGAATAAACATGGAAATATTTTACTCCGTTCTCTGTATAAACATGGAAATATCTACAGCATTATCGGAACAAACATGGAAATACCAACCCTGCCATCTGTATAAACATGGAAATATCTACACCGCTATCTGTATAAACAAGGATATATCCACACCGCCATCTGTGTAAACATAGAAACAGCGACACCGTTATCTGTATAAACATGGAAATATCTACACCGCCCTCTGTAAAAACATGAAGATATCTACACAGTCATCTGTATAAACTTGGAAATATCTACACCTCCATCTGTATAAACATGGAAATATCTACACTGCCATCTGAATACACATGGAAATATCTACACAGCCATCTGTATAAACATGGAAATATGTACACCGCTATGTGTATAAACATGGAAATAACTACACCGCTATCTTTATAAACTTGGAAATATCTACACCGCCTTCTGTATAAACATGGAAATATCTACACCGCTATCTGTATAAACATGGAAATACCAACACCGTTATCTGTATAAACATGGAAATATCTACACCGCTATCTGTATAAACATGGAAATATCTACAACGCTATCTGTGTAAACATGGAAATATCTACACAGCTATCTGTGTAAACATGGAAATATCTACACCGCTATCTGTATTAACATGGAATTATCTACACCGCTATCTGTATAACCATGGAAATACCAAAACGGCTATCTGTATAAACATTCAAATATCTACAACAATATCTGTATAAATACGGAAATATCCTCACCACTATCTCTGTAAACCTGGAAA
Source organism: Pan paniscus (assembly GCF_029289425.2). Classification (NCBI taxonomy): domain Eukaryota; kingdom Metazoa; phylum Chordata; class Mammalia; order Primates; family Hominidae; genus Pan; species Pan paniscus. Next base: position 10,836,777 of record NC_073261.2, read on the forward strand.
TACCTACAACGCTATCTGTATAAATACGGAAATATCCTCACCACTATCTCTGTAAACATGGAAATACCTACACCACCATATCTATACACATGGAAATACCTACACCGCCATCTCTATACACATGGAAATATCTACACCACTATCTCCATAAACATAGAAATATCTACACTGCAATCTCTATAAACATGGAAATAACTACACCGCCATCTATATAAACATGGAAATATCTACATCGCTATCTGTATAAACATGGAAATATCTCCACCGCTATCAGTATAAACATGGCAATATCTACAACGATATCTCTATAAACATGGAAATATCTACACCGCTATCTGTAAAAACATGGAAATATCTACAAAGCTATCTGTATAAACACGGAAATATGTACAACGTTATCTGTATAAACATGGAAATATCTACACCGCTATCTGTATAAACAAGGAAATATCTACACTGCCATCTGTATAAACATGGAAATATCCACACCGCCACCTGTATAAACATGGAAATATCTACACCGCTACCTGTATAAATATGTAAATATCTACACCGCTATCTCTATAAACCTGGAAATATCTACACCGCTATCTTTATAAACATGGAAATATCTACACTGTTATCTATATAAACATGGAAATATCTACACCGCCATCAGTATAAACTTGAAAATATCTACACAGTCATCTGTATAAACTTGGAAATATCTACACTGCCCTCTGTGGAAAGATGGAAATATCTACACCACGATCTGTATAAACGTGGAAATATCTACACTGCTACCAGTATAAATATGGAAATATCTTCACCGCTATCTGTATAAACATGGAAATATCTACACAACGATCTGTATAAACAAGGAAATATCTCCACCACTATCTGTATAAACAGGGAAATATCTACACCGCTATCTGTATAAACATGGAATTATCTACAACGCTATTTGTATAAACATAAAAATATCTACACTGCCATCTGTATAAACATGCAACTATCTACGCAGTAGTCTGTATAAACATGGAAATATCTACACCATCATCTCTATAAACATGGAAATATCTACACTGCCGTCTGTATACCCATGGAAATACCTACACAGCCATCTTTGTAACCACAGAAATATCTACTCCGCTATCCCTATAAACATGGAAATACTTACAACGCTATCTCTATAAACAAGTAAATATCTTCACTGCAATCTCTATAAACATGGAAATATCTACACAGCCATCACTATAAACATGGAAATATCTACATCGCTATCTGTATAAACATGGAAATATGTACAACGCTATGTGTATAAACATGGAAATATCTACACCGCTATCTGTATAAACATGGAAATATCTACACAGCTATCTCTATAAACATGGAAATAGCTACACTGCTATCTGTATAAACATAGAAATAGCGACACCGTTATCTGTATAAGCATGGAAATATCTACACCGCCCTCTGTAAAAACATGAAGATATCTACACAGTCATCTGTATAAACTTGGAAATATCTACACCTCCATCTGTATAAACATGGAAATATCTACACTGCCATCTGTATACACATGGAAATATCTACACAGCCATCTGAATAAACATGGAAATATGTACACCGCTATGTGTATAAACATAGAAATAACTACACCGCCATCTATATAAACTTGGAAATATCTACACCGCCTTCTGTATTAACATGGAAATATCTACACCGCTATCTGTATAAACATAGAAATACCAACACCGTTATCTGTATAAACAATGAAATATCTACACCGCTATCTGTATAAAGATGGAAATATATACAACGCTATCTGTGTAAACATGGAAATATCTACACAGCTATCTGTGTAAACATGGAAATATCTATACCGCTATCTGTATAAACATGGAAATATCTACACCGCTATCTGTATAACCATGGAAATACCGAAACGGCTCTCTGTACAAACATGGAAATATCTACAACACTATCTGTATAAATACGGAAATATCCTCACCACTATATCTATAAACCTGGAAATAACTACAACGCTATCTGTATAAATACAGAAATATCCTCACCACTATCTCTGTAAACATGGAAATACCTACACCACCATATCTCTACACATGGAAATACCTACACCGCCATCTCTATACACATGGAAATATCTACATCGCCATCACTATAAACATGGAAATATCTACATCGCTATCTGTATTATCATGGAAATGGCTCCACCGCTATCAGTATAAACATGGAAATATCTACACTGCTGTCTGTATAAACATGGAAATATGTACAACGCTATCTGTATAAACATGGAAATATCTACAACGGTATCTGTGTAAACATGGAAATATCTACACAGATATCTGAGTAAACATGCAAATATCTACACAGCTATCTGTGAAAAGATGGAAATATCTACAGCGCAATCTGTGCAAAGATGTAAATATCTACACCGCTATCTCTGTAAACATGGAAGTATATACAACGCTATCTGTATCAACATGGAAATATCTACACCGCTATCTGTAAAAACAAGGAAATATCTACAACACCATCTGTATAAACATGGAAATATCTACAGCGCCATCTGTATAAACATGGAAATATCAACACCGCTATCTGTATAAACATGGAAATATCTACACCGCTATATGTATAAACATGGAAATAACTACACCGCTATCTCCATAAACATGGACATATCTACACCGCCATCTGTATAAACATGCAAATAACTACGCAGTCATCTGTATAAACATAGAAGTATCTACACCACCATCTCTGTAAACGTCGAACTATCTACACTGCCATCTGTATACACATGGAAATAACTACACAGCCATCTGTGTAAACACGGAAATATCTACTCCGCTATCTCTATAAACATGGAAATATCTACATGCTATATCTATAAAGATGGAAATATCTAAACAGCAATCTCTATAAACATGGAAATATCTACTCCGCCATCTCTATAAACATGGAAATATCTACATCGCTATCTGTATAAACATGGAAATACCTCCACCGCTATGAGTATAAACATGGAAATATAAACACCGCTATCTGTATAAACATGGAAATATCTACACCGCTATCTGCATAAACATGGAAATTTCTAAACCGCTATCTGTATAAACATGGAAATATATACACCGCTATCCCTGTAAACATGGAAATATCTACAACGCTATCTGTATAAACATGGAAATATATACACCGCTATCCCTGTAAACATGGAAATATCTACAACGCTATCTGTATAAACATGGAAATATCTACACCACTATCTGCATAAATATGGAATTATCTACACGGCTGTCTCTATCAACGTCGAAATGTCTACACCGCTATCTGTATAAACATGGAAATATCCACATGGCTATGTCTATAAACATGGAAACGTCTGCACTGCCATCTTTATAAACATGGAAATACCTACACAGTCATCTGTATAAACGTGGAAATATCTACACCACTATCAATATAAACATGGAAAACCTACACTGCCATCTGTATAAACATGGAATTATCTACAAAGCCATCTGCATAAACATGGAAATATCTACACAGCCATCTCTATAAATATGGAAATATCTACACCTCCATCTGTTTAAACATGGAAATATCTACACTGCCATCTGTAGAAACATGGAAATATCTACACAGCTATCTCTACATACATGGAATTGTCTACACCGCTATCTGTATAAACATGGAAATATCTACCCCGCTATCTGAATAAACATGGAAATAACTTCACCGCTATCTGTATAAACATGGAAATATCTACACCGCTGTCTGTATACATATGGAAATATCTACACCACTATCTCTAGAAACATGGAAATGGCTACACCGCTATCTGTATAAATATGGAAATATCTAAATGGCTATCTCTATAAACATGGAAATATATACACCACCATCTCTATAAACATGGAGATACCAACACAGTCATCTGTATAAACATGAAAATATCTACACCAGTATCTGTATAAACATGGAAATATCTACACTGCCATCTGTATAAACATGGAAATATCTACACAGCCATCTCTATAAACATTGACATATCTACACCACTATCTGTATAAACATTGAAATATCAACAAGGCCATCTGTAAAAACATGGAAATATCTACACAGTCATGTGTATAAACCTGGAAATATCTACACCTCCATCTGTATAAACATGGAAATATCTACAATGTCATCTGTATTAACTTGGAAATAACTACACCTCTATCTATATAAACATGGAAATACCTACACTGCAATCTGTATAAACATGGAAATAATAACATGGCTAATTTTATAAACATGGAAATAATTACACCGCTATCTGTATAAATATGGAAATATCTACAACGCTATGTCTATATACATGGAATTGTCTACACCGCTATCTGTATAAACTTGGAAATATCAACACCGCCATCTGTAAAAACATGGAAACATCTACAAAGTCATGTGTATAAACATGGAAATATCTGCACCTCCATCTGTATAAACATGGAAATAACTACACTGTCATCTGTATAAACGTGGACATATACACCGCTATATGTATAAACATGGAAGTAACTACACCGCTATCTCCATAAACAAGGAGATATCTACACTGCCATCTGTATAAACAGGCAAATATCTACGCAGTCATCTGTATAAACATAGAAATATCTACACCAACATCTCTATAAACATGGAAATATCTACACTGCCATCTGTATACACATGGAAATACCTACACAGCCATCTGTGTAAACACGGAGATATCTACTCCGCTATCTCTATAAACATGGAAATATCTACATGCTATATCTATAAAGATGGAAATATCTAAACTGCAATCTCTATAAACATGGAAATATCTACTCCGCTATCTCTATAAACATGGAAATATCTACATCGCTATCTGTATAAACATGGAAATACCTCCACCGCTATGAGTATAAACATGGAAATTAAACACCGCTACCTGTATAAACATGGAAATATCTACACCGCTATCTACATAAACATGGAAATATCTAAACCGCTATCTGTATAAACATGGAAATATATACACCGCTATCCCTGTAAACATGGAAATATCTACAACGCTATCTGTATAAACATGGAAATATCTACACCGCTATCTGTATAAATATGGAAATATCTACACCGCTGTCTCCATAAACGTCGAAATGTCTACACCGCTATCTGTATAAACATGGAAATATCCACATGGCTATGTCTATAAACATGGAAATGTCTGCACTGCCATCTGTATAAACATGGAAATACCTACACAGTCATCAGTATAAACGTGGAAATATCTACACCACTATCAAAATAATCATGGAAAACCTACACTGCCATCTGTATAAACATGGAATTCTCTACAAAGCCATCTGCATAAACATGGAAATATCTACACAGCCGTCTCTATAAATATGGAAATATCTACACCTCCATCTGTATAAACATGGAAATATCTACACTGCCATCTGTATAAACATGGAAATATCTACACAGCTATCTCTATATACATGGAATTGTCTACACCGCTATCTGTATAAACATGGAAATATCTACCCCGCTATCTGTATAAACATGGAAATAACTTCACCGCTATCTGTATAAACATGGAAATATCTACACTGCTATCAGTATATATATGGAAATATCTACACCGCTATCTCTATAAACATGGAAATGGCTACACTTCTATCTCTATAAACATGGAAATATCTAAATGGCTATCTCTATAAACATGGAAATATCTACACCGCCATCTGTGAAAACTTGAATATATCTTCATATTCATCTGTATAAACATGGAAATATCTACACCTCCATCAGTATAAACATGGAAATATCTACACCGCTATCTCTATAAACATGGGAATACCTACACTGCAGTCTATATAAACATGGAAATATCTACACGGCTATTTCTATAAATATGGAAATGTCTACACCGCTAGCTGTATAAACATGGAAATATCTACAAGGCTATATCTATAAACATGGAAACATCAACACCGCAATCTGTATATACATGGAAACACCTACAGAGTCATCTGCATAAACATGGAAATATCCACACCACTATCTGTGTAAACATGGAAATACCTACACTGCCGTCTGTGTAAACATGGAAATATCTACACAGCCATCCCTATGAACATGGAAATATCTACATGGCTATCTGTATAAACATGCAAATATCTACACCGCCATGTGTATACACATGGAAATATCTACACATCCATCTGTATAAACATGGAAATATATACAATGCTTTCTCTATAAACATGGAAATACCTACACCGCAATCTGTATAAACATGGAAATATCTACACCGCTATCTCTATAAACATGGAAATACCTCCACTGATATCTGTATAAATATGGAAATATCTCCACCGCTATCTGTATAAACAAGGAAATATCTACACCGCTATCTCTATAAACATGGAAATATCTACACGGCTATCTTTATAAACATGGAAATATCTACACCGCTATCTGTATAAACATGGAAATATCTACAAAAGTATCTGTGTAATCATGGAAATATCTACACAGCTGTGTAAACATGGAAATATGTACTCCGCTATCTGTGGTAAGATGGAAATATCTACACTGCAATCTGAGCAAATACGGAAATAACTACAGTGCTATCTCTGTAAACATGGCAATACCTACACCGCTATCTGTATAAACATTGAAATATCTCCACCGCTATCTCTATAAAAATCGAAAGGTCTACATCGCTATCTATATAAACATGGAAATATCCATTTGGCTGTGTCTGTAAACATGGAAATGCCTACAATGCCATCTGTATAACCATGGATATAAATATACAGTCATCTGTATAAACGTGGAAATATCTACACCAATATCTGTATAAACATGGAAATATCAACACTGCCATCTGTATAAACATGGAAGTATCTACACAGCCATCTGTACAAACATGGAAATATCTACAGAGTCATCTGTATAAACCTGGAAATATCTACACCTCCATCTCTATAAACATGGAAATATCTACACAGCCATCAGTATAAACATGGCAATATCTACACCGCTATCTACATAAACATGGAAATATCTACACCGCTATCTGTATCAATATGGAAATATCTACACCGCTATCTGTATAAATATGGAAATATCTACAACGCTATCTGTGTAAACATGGAAATATCTACACAGCTCTCTGTGTAAAAATGGAAATATCTACACCGCAATCTGTGCAAAGATGGAAATATCTACACCGCTATCTGTGTAAACATGGAAATATCAACACCGCAATCTGTATAAACACGGAAATATCCACAACGCTATCTGTATAAACAGGGAGATATCTACACCGCCATCTGTATAAACATGGAAACATCTACACTGCCATCTGTGGAAAGATGGAAATATCCACACCGCGATCTGTATAAACACAGAAATATCTACACCGCTACCTGTTTACATATGGAAATATCTAGACTGCGATCTGTATAAACATGGAAATATCTACACCAAAATCTGTCTAAACAAGGAAATATGTCCACCACTATCTGTATAAACTTGGAAATATCTACACCGCTATGTGTATAAACTTGGAAATATCAACACCGCTATCTCTGTAAACATGGATATATCTTCACCGCTATCTGTATCAACATGGAAATATCTACACTGCTATCTGTATAAACAAGGATATATCTACAACATCATCTGTATAAACATGGAAATACCACACCACCATCTGAATAAACATGGAAATATCTACACGGATATCTGTATAATTATGGAAATATCTACACCGCTACCTGTATAAACGTGGAAATATCTACACAGCTATCTGTATAAACATGGATATATCAACAGCGCTATCTCTATAAACATGGAAATATCTACACCGCCATCTGTATAAACATGGAAATATGTACACAGTCATCTGTATAAACATGGAAATATCTACATTGCTATCTCTATAAATATGGAAATATAAACACCACTATCTGCATAAACACGGAAATAACTACACCGCTATCTGCATAAACATGGAAATATCTACATCGTTATCTGTACAAACATGGAAATATCTCCACCGCTATCTCTATGAACATGGAAATATCTCTACTGCTATCTCTATAAACTTGGAAATATCTGCAATGCTCTCTTTATAAACATGGAAATGTCTACTCCACTATCTGTATAAACATGGATATAACTACACTGCCATCTGTATAAACATGGTAATAGCCACACCGCTATCTGTATAAACATGGAAATATCTACACCACCATCTGAATAAACATACAAATATCTACACCGCTATCTTTATAAATATGGAAATATCTTCACCGCTATCTCTGTAAACATGGAAATATCTACACCGCTACCTGTATAAACATGGACATATCTACCCCGCTATCTCTATATACATGGAAATATCTACACCGCTACCTGCATAAACTTGGAAATATCTACACCACCATCTCTTGAAACATGGAAATATCTCCACAGCTATCTGTATAAACATGGAAATATCTCCACCACTCTCTGTATAAATATGGAAATACCTACACTGCTATCTGTATAAACATGGAAATACCTACACTGCTATCTGTATAAATATGGAAATATCCACACCGCTATCTCTATAAACATGGAAATACCTACACCGCTTTCTCTATAAACATGGAAATGTCTACACCGCCATCTTTATAAACATGAAAATATCTAAACCGCCATCTTCAGAAACATGGATGTATGTACACTGCCATCTGTATAAACATGGAAATATCGACACCATGATCTGAATAAACATGGAAATATCTACAACGCTATCTGTATAAACATGGAAATATCCACACCGCTATCTGTTTAAACATAGAAATATCTACACCACTATCTCTGTAAACATGGAAATATCCACACCGCTATCTGTATATACATGGAAATAACTACACCGCTACCTCTATAAACATGGAAATATATACACCGCTATCTGTATAAATATGGAAATATATACACTGCTATCTCTATAAACATGGAAATGTCTACACCGCTCTCTGTATAAACATAGAAATATCTACAAGGCTATCTCTACAAACATGGAAATATCTACACCACCATATGTATAAACATGGAAATACCTACACAGCCATCTGTATAAACATGGAAATATCTACAACAATATCTGTATAAACATGGAAAATCTACACTGACATCTGTATAAACATGGAAATATCTACACAACAATATCTACAAACATGGAAATATCTACACAACCATCTGTAAAAACATGGAAATATCTTCACAGTCATCTGTATAAACATGGAAATATCTACACCTCCATCTGTATACACATGGCAATACCTACACCGCCATCTGTATAAACATGGATATATCTACACCGCTATCTGTATAAACATGGAAATATCTACACCGCTATCTCTATAAACATGGAAATACCTATACCGCTATTGGTATAAACATGGAAATATCTACACCCCTATCTCCATAAACATGGAAATATCTACACCACGATCTGTATAAACATGGAAATATCTCCACCGCTATATGTATAAACATGGAAACATCTACACCGCTATCTGTATAAACATGGAAATATCTACACCGCTGTCTGTATAAACATGGAAAAATCTACAACACTATCTCTGTAAACATGCAAATATCTACACAGCTATCTGTGTAAACATGGAAATATCTGCACTGCAATCTTTATAAACATGGAAATATCTATACCGCAATCTGTATAAACATGGAAATATCTACAAAACTATCTGTGTTAACATGGAAATATCTACACCGCTATCTGTGGAGATATGGAAATATGTACACCGCTATCTGTGTAAAGTTGGAAATATCTACACCCATGTCTGTGCAAATATGGAAATACCTACAACGCTATCTCTATAAACATGGAAATATCTTCACCGTTATCTGTATAAATATGGAAATATCTACACCACGATCTCTATAAACATGGAAATAGCCACACCGCTATCTGCATAAACATGGGAAAATCTACACCGCCATCTGTAAAAACATGGAAATATCTACACCGCTATCTGTATAAACATGGAAATTACACCGCTACCAGTGTAAAAATGGAAGTATCTACACCGCCATCTGAATAAACATGGAAATATTTTACTCCGTTCTCTGTATAAACATGGAAATATCTACAGCATTATCGGAACAAACATGGAAATACCAACCCTGCCATCTGTATAAACATGGAAATATCTACACCGCTATCTGTATAAACAAGGATATATCCACACCGCCATCTGTGTAAACATAGAAACAGCGACACCGTTATCTGTATAAACATGGAAATATCTACACCGCCCTCTGTAAAAACATGAAGATATCTACACAGTCATCTGTATAAACTTGGAAATATCTACACCTCCATCTGTATAAACATGGAAATATCTACACTGCCATCTGAATACACATGGAAATATCTACACAGCCATCTGTATAAACATGGAAATATGTACACCGCTATGTGTATAAACATGGAAATAACTACACCGCTATCTTTATAAACTTGGAAATATCTACACCGCCTTCTGTATAAACATGGAAATATCTACACCGCTATCTGTATAAACATGGAAATACCAACACCGTTATCTGTATAAACATGGAAATATCTACACCGCTATCTGTATAAACATGGAAATATCTACAACGCTATCTGTGTAAACATGGAAATATCTACACAGCTATCTGTGTAAACATGGAAATATCTACACCGCTATCTGTATTAACATGGAATTATCTACACCGCTATCTGTATAACCATGGAAATACCAAAACGGCTATCTGTATAAACATTCAAATATCTACAACAATATCTGTATAAATACGGAAATATCCTCACCACTATCTCTGTAAACCTGGAAATACCTACAACGCTATCTGTATAAATACGGAAATATCCTCACCACTATCTCTGTAAACATGGAAATACCTACACCACCATATCTATACACATGGAAATACCTACACCGCCATCTCTATACACATGGAAATATCTACACCACTATCTCCATAAACATAGAAATATCTACACTGCAATCTCTATAAACATGGAAATAACTACACCGCCATCTATATAAACATGGAAATATCTACATCGCTATCTGTATAAACATGGAAATATCTCCACCGCTATCAGTATAAACATGGCAATATCTACAACGATATCTCTATAAACATGGAAATATCTACACCGCTATCTGTAAAAACATGGAAATATCTACAAAGCTATCTGTATAAACACGGAAATATGTACAACGTTATCTGTATAAACATGGAAATATCTACACCGCTATCTGTATAAACAAGGAAATATCTACACTGCCATCTGTATAAACATGGAAATATCCACACCGCCACCTGTATAAACATGGAAATATCTACACCGCTACCTGTATAAATATGTAAATATCTACACCGCTATCTCTATAAACCTGGAAATATCTACACCGCTATCTTTATAAACATGGAAATATCTACACTGTTATCTATATAAACATGGAAATATCTACACCGCCATCAGTATAAACTTGAAAATATCTACACAGTCATCTGTATAAACTTGGAAATATCTACACTGCCCTCTGTGGAAAGATGGAAATATCTACACCACGATCTGTATAAACGTGGAAATATCTACACTGCTACCAGTATAAATATGGAAATATCTTCACCGCTATCTGTATAAACATGGAAATATCTACACAACGATCTGTATAAACAAGGAAATATCTCCACCACTATCTGTATAAACAGGGAAATATCTACACCGCTATCTGTATAAACATGGAATTATCTACAACGCTATTTGTATAAACATAAAAATATCTACACTGCCATCTGTATAAACATGCAACTATCTACGCAGTAGTCTGTATAAACATGGAAATATCTACACCATCATCTCTATAAACATGGAAATATCTACACTGCCGTCTGTATACCCATGGAAATACCTACACAGCCATCTTTGTAACCACAGAAATATCTACTCCGCTATCCCTATAAACATGGAAATACTTACAACGCTATCTCTATAAACATGTAAATATCTTCACTGCAATCTCTATAAACATGGAAATATCTACACAGCCATCACTATAAACATGGAAATATCTACATCGCTATCTGTATAAACATGGAAATATGTACAACGCTATGTGTATAAACATGGAAATATCTACACCGCTATCTGTATAAACATGGAAATATCTACACAGCTATCTCTATAAACATGGAAATAGCTACACTGCTATCTGTATAAACATAGAAATAGCGACACCGTTATCTGTATAAGCATGGAAATATCTACACCGCCCTCTGTAAAAACATGAAGATATCTACACAGTCATCTGTATAAACTTGGAAATATCTACACCTCCATCTGTATAAACATGGAAATATCTACACTGCCATCTGTATACACATGGAAATATCTACACAGCCATCTGAATAAACATGGAAATATGTACACCGCTATGTGTATAAACATAGAAATAACTACACCGCCATCTATATAAACTTGGAAATATCTACACCGCCTTCTGTATTAACATGGAAATATCTACACCGCTATCTGTATAAACATAGAAATACCAACACCGTTATCTGTATAAACAATGAAATATCTACACCGCTATCTGTATAAAGATGGAAATATATACAACGCTATCTGTGTAAACATGGAAATATCTACACAGCTATCTGTGTAAACATGGAAATATCTATACCGCTATCTGTATAAACATGGAAATATCTACACCGCTATCTGTATAACCATGGAAATACCGAAACGGCTCTCTGTACAAACATGGAAATATCTACAACACTATCTGTATAAATACGGAAATATCCTCACCACTATATCTATAAACCTGGAAATAACTACAACGCTATCTGTATAAATACAGAAATATCCTCACCACTATCTCTGTAAACATGGAAATACCTACACCACCATATCTCTACACATGGAAATACCTACACCGCCATCTCTATACACATGGAAATATCTACATCGCCATCACTATAAACATGGAAATATCTACATCGCTATCTGTATTATCATGGAAATGGCTCCACCGCTATCAGTATAAACATGGAAATATCTACACTGCTGTCTGTATAAACATGGAAATATGTACAACGCTATCTGTATAAACATGGAAATATCTACAACGGTATCTGTGTAAACATGGAAATATCTACACAGATATCTGAGTAAACATGCAAATATCTACACAGCTATCTGTGAAAAGATGGAAATATCTACAGCGCAATCTGTGCAAAGATGTAAATATCTACACCGCTATCTCTGTAAACATGGAAGTATATACAACGCTATCTGTATCAACATGGAAATATCTACACCGCTATCTGTAAAAACAAGGAAATATCTACAACACCATCTGTATAAACATGGAAATATCTACAGCGCCATCTGTATAAACATGGAAATATCAACACCGCTATCTGTATAAACATGGAAATATCTACACCGCTATATGTATAAACATGGAAATAACTACACCGCTATCTCCATAAACATGGACATATCTACACCGCCATCTGTATAAACATGCAAATAACTACGCAGTCATCTGTATAAACATAGAAGTATCTACACCACCATCTCTGTAAACGTCGAACTATCTACACTGCCATCTGTATACACATGGAAATAACTACACAGCCATCTGTGTAAACACGGAAATATCTACTCCGCTATCTCTATAAACATGGAAATATCTACATGCTATATCTATAAAGATGGAAATATCTAAACAGCAATCTCTATAAACATGGAAATATCTACTCCGCCATCTCTATAAACATGGAAATATCTACATCGCTATCTGTATAAACATGGAAATACCTCCACCGCTATGAGTATAAACATGGAAATATAAACACCGCTATCTGTATAAACATGGAAATATCTACACCGCTATCTGCATAAACATGGAAATTTCTAAACCGCTATCTGTATAAACATGGAAATATATACACCGCTATCCCTGTAAACATGGAAATATCTACAACGCTATCTGTATAAACATGGAAATATATACACCGCTATCCCTGTAAACATGGAAATATCTACAACGCTATCTGTATAAACATGGAAATATCTACACCACTATCTGCATAAATATGGAATTATCTACACGGCTGTCTCTATCAACGTCGAAATGTCTACACCGCTATCTGTATAAACATGGAAATATCCACATGGCTATGTCTATAAACATGGAAACGTCTGCACTGCCATCTTTATAAACATGGAAATACCTACACAGTCATCTGTATAAACGTGGAAATATCTACACCACTATCAATATAAACATGGAAAACCTACACTGCCATCTGTATAAACATGGAATTATCTACAAAGCCATCTGCATAAACATGGAAATATCTACACAGCCATCTCTATAAATATGGAAATATCTACACCTCCATCTGTTTAAACATGGAAATATCTACACTGCCATCTGTAGAAACATGGAAATATCTACACAGCTATCTCTACATACATGGAATTGTCTACACCGCTATCTGTATAAACATGGAAATATCTACCCCGCTATCTGAATAAACATGGAAATAACTTCACCGCTATCTGTATAAACATGGAAATATCTACACCGCTGTCTGTATACATATGGAAATATCTACACCACTATCTCTAGAAACATGGAAATGGCTACACCGCTATCTGTATAAATATGGAAATATCTAAATGGCTATCTCTATAAACATGGAAATATATACACCACCATCTCTATAAACATGGAGATACCAACACAGTCATCTGTATAAACATGAAAATATCTACACCAGTATCTGTATAAACATGGAAATATCTACACTGCCATCTGTATAAACATGGAAATATCTACACAGCCATCTCTATAAACATTGACATATCTACACCACTATCTGTATAAACATTGAAATATCAACAAGGCCATCTGTAAAAACATGGAAATATCTACACAGTCATGTGTATAAACCTGGAAATATCTACACCTCCATCTGTATAAACATGGAAATATCTACAATGTCATCTGTATTAACTTGGAAATAACTACACCTCTATCTATATAAACATGGAAATACCTACACTGCAATCTGTATAAACATGGAAATAATAACATGGCTAATTTTATAAACATGGAAATAATTACACCGCTATCTGTATAAATATGGAAATATCTACAACGCTATGTCTATATACATGGAATTGTCTACACCGCTATCTGTATAAACTTGGAAATATCAACACCGCCATCTGTAAAAACATGGAAACATCTACAAAGTCATGTGTATAAACATGGAAATATCTGCACCTCCATCTGTATAAACATGGAAATAACTACACTGTCATCTGTATAAACGTGGACATATACACCGCTATATGTATAAACATGGAAGTAACTACACCGCTATCTCCATAAACAAGGAGATATCTACACTGCCATCTGTATAAACAGGCAAATATCTACGCAGTCATCTGTATAAACATAGAAATATCTACACCAACATCTCTATAAACATGGAAATATCTACACTGCCATCTGTATACACATGGAAATACCTACACAGCCATCTGTGTAAACACGGAGATATCTACTCCGCTATCTCTATAAACATGGAAATATCTACATGCTATATCTATAAAGATGGAAATATCTAAACTGCAATCTCTATAAACATGGAAATATCTACTCCGCTATCTCTATAAACATGGAAATATCTACATCGCTATCTGTATAAACATGGAAATACCTCCACCGCTATGAGTATAAACATGGAAATTAAACACCGCTACCTGTATAAACATGGAAATATCTACACCGCTATCTACATAAACATGGAAATATCTAAACCGCTATCTGTATAAACATGGAAATATATACACCGCTATCCCTGTAAACATGGAAATATCTACAACGCTATCTGTATAAACATGGAAATATCTACACCGCTATCTGTATAAATATGGAAATATCTACACCGCTGTCTCCATAAACGTCGAAATGTCTACACCGCTATCTGTATAAACATGGAAATATCCACATGGCTATGTCTATAAACATGGAAATGTCTGCACTGCCATCTGTATAAACATGGAAATACCTACACAGTCATCAGTATAAACGTGGAAATATCTACACCACTATCAAAATAATCATGGAAAACCTACACTGCCATCTGTATAAACATGGAATTCTCTACAAAGCCATCTGCATAAACATGGAAATATCTACACAGCCGTCTCTATAAATATGGAAATATCTACACCTCCATCTGTATAAACATGGAAATATCTACACTGCCATCTGTATAAACATGGAAATATCTACACAGCTATCTCTATATACATGGAATTGTCTACACCGCTATCTGTATAAACATGGAAATATCTACCCCGCTATCTGTATAAACATGGAAATAACTTCACCGCTATCTGTATAAACATGGAAATATCTACACTGCTATCAGTATATATATGGAAATATCTACACCGCTATCTCTATAAACATGGAAATGGCTACACTTCTATCTCTATAAACATGGAAATATCTAAATGGCTATCTCTATAAACATGGAAATATCTACACCGCCATCTGTGAAAACTTGAATATATCTTCATATTCATCTGTATAAACATGGAAATATCTACACCTCCATCAGTATAAACATGGAAATATCTACACCGCTATCTCTATAAACATGGGAATACCTACACTGCAGTCTATATAAACATGGAAATATCTACACGGCTATTTCTATAAATATGGAAATGTCTACACCGCTAGCTGTATAAACATGGAAATATCTACAAGGCTATATCTATAAACATGGAAACATCAACACCGCAATCTGTATATACATGGAAACACCTACAGAGTCATCTGCATAAACATGGAAATATCCACACCACTATCTGTGTAAACATGGAAATACCTACACTGCCGTCTGTGTAAACATGGAAATATCTACACAGCCATCCCTATGAACATGGAAATATCTACATGGCTATCTGTATAAACATGCAAATATCTACACCGCCATGTGTATACACATGGAAATATCTACACATCCATCTGTATAAACATGGAAATATATACAATGCTTTCTCTATAAACATGGAAATACCTACACCGCAATCTGTATAAACATGGAAATATCTACACCGCTATCTCTATAAACATGGAAATACCTCCACTGATATCTGTATAAATATGGAAATATCTCCACCGCTATCTGTATAAACAAGGAAATATCTACACCGCTATCTCTATAAACATGGAAATATCTACACGGCTATCTTTATAAACATGGAAATATCTACACCGCTATCTGTATAAACATGGAAATATCTACAAAAGTATCTGTGTAATCATGGAAATATCTACACAGCTGTGTAAACATGGAAATATGTACTCCGCTATCTGTGGTAAGATGGAAATATCTACACTGCAATCTGAGCAAATACGGAAATAACTACAGTGCTATCTCTGTAAACATGGCAATACCTACACCGCTATCTGTATAAACATTGAAATATCTCCACCGCTATCTCTATAAAAATCGAAAGGTCTACATCGCTATCTATATAAACATGGAAATATCCATTTGGCTGTGTCTGTAAACATGGAAATGCCTACAATGCCATCTGTATAACCATGGATATAAATATACAGTCATCTGTATAAACGTGGAAATATCTACACCAATATCTGTATAAACATGGAAATATCAACACTGCCATCTGTATAAACATGGAAGTATCTACACAGCCATCTGTACAAACATGGAAATATCTACAGAGTCATCTGTATAAACCTGGAAATATCTACACCTCCATCTCTATAAACATGGAAATATCTACACAGCCATCAGTATAAACATGGCAATATCTACACCGCTATCTACATAAACATGGAAATATCTACACCGCTATCTGTATCAATATGGAAATATCTACACCGCTATCTGTATAAATATGGAAATATCTACAACGCTATCTGTGTAAACATGGAAATATCTACACAGCTCTCTGTGTAAAAATGGAAATATCTACACCGCAATCTGTGCAAAGATGGAAATATCTACACCGCTATCTGTGTAAACATGGAAATATCAACACCGCAATCTGTATAAACACGGAAATATCCACAACGCTATCTGTATAAACAGGGAGATATCTACACCGCCATCTGTATAAACATGGAAACATCTACACTGCCATCTGTGGAAAGATGGAAATATCCACACCGCGATCTGTATAAACACAGAAATATCTACACCGCTACCTGTTTACATATGGAAATATCTAGACTGCGATCTGTATAAACATGGAAATATCTACACCAAAATCTGTCTAAACAAGGAAATATGTCCACCACTATCTGTATAAACTTGGAAATATCTACACCGCTATGTGTATAAACTTGGAAATATCAACACCGCTATCTCTGTAAACATGGATATATCTTCACCGCTATCTGTATCAACATGGAAATATCTACACTGCTATCTGTATAAACAAGGATATATCTACAACATCATCTGTATAAACATGGAAATACCACACCACCATCTGAATAAACATGGAAATATCTACACGGATATCTGTATAATTATGGAAATATCTACACCGCTACCTGTATAAACGTGGAAATATCTACACAGCTATCTGTATAAACATGGATATATCAACAGCGCTATCTCTATAAACATGGAAATATCTACACCGCCATCTGTATAAACATGGAAATATGTACACAGTCATCTGTATAAACATGGAAATATCTACATTGCTATCTCTATAAATATGGAAATATAAACACCACTATCTGCATAAACACGGAAATAACTACACCGCTATCTGCATAAACATGGAAATATCTACATCGTTATCTGTACAAACATGGAAATATCTCCACCGCTATCTCTATGAACATGGAAATATCTCTACTGCTATCTCTATAAACTTGGAAATATCTGCAATGCTCTCTTTATAAACATGGAAATGTCTACTCCACTATCTGTATAAACATGGATATAACTACACTGCCATCTGTATAAACATGGTAATAGCCACACCGCTATCTGTATAAACATGGAAATATCTACACCACCATCTGAATAAACATACAAATATCTACACCGCTATCTTTATAAATATGGAAATATCTTCACCGCTATCTCTGTAAACATGGAAATATCTACACCGCTACCTGTATAAACATGGACATATCTACCCCGCTATCTCTATATACATGGAAATATCTACACCGCTACCTGCATAAACTTGGAAATATCTACACCACCATCTCTTGAAACATGGAAATATCTCCACAGCTATCTGTATAAACATGGAAATATCTCCACCACTCTCTGTATAAATATGGAAATACCTACACTGCTATCTGTATAAACATGGAAATACCTACACTGCTATCTGTATAAATATGGAAATATCCACACCGCTATCTCTATAAACATGGAAATACCTACACCGCTTTCTCTATAAACATGGAAATGTCTACACCGCCATCTTTATAAACATGAAAATATCTAAACCGCCATCTTCAGAAACATGGATGTATGTACACCGCCATCTGTATAAACATGGAAATATCGACACCATGATCTGAATAAACATGGAAATATCTACAACGCTATCTGTATAAACATGGAAATATCCACACCGCTATCTGTTTAAACATAGAAATATCTACACCACTATCTCTGTAAACATGGAAATATCCACACCGCTATCTGTATATACATGGAAATAACTACACCGCTACCTCTATAAACATGGAAATATATACACCGCTATCTGTATAAATATGGAAATATATACACTGCTATCTCTATAAACATGGAAATGTCTACACCGCTCTCTGTATAAACATAGAAATATCTACAAGGCTATCTCTACAAACATGGAAATATCTACACCACCATATGTATAAACATGGAAATACCTACACAGCCATCTGTATAAACATGGAAATATCTACAACAATATCTGTATAAACATGGAAAATCTACACTGACATCTGTATAAACATGGAAATATCTACACAACAATATCTACAAACATGGAAATATCTACACAACCATCTGTAAAAACATGGAAATATCTTCACAGTCATCTGTATAAACATGGAAATATCTACACCTCCATCTGTATACACATGGCAATACCTACACCGCCATCTGTATAAACATGGATATATCTACACCGCTATCTGTATAAACATGGAAATATCTACACCGCTATCTCTATAAACATGGAAATACCTATACCGCTATTGGTATAAACATGGAAATATCTACACCCCTATCTCCATAAACATGGAAATATCTACACCACGATCTGTATAAACATGGAAATATCTCCACCGCTATATGTATAAACATGGAAACATATACACCGCTATCTGTATAAACATGGAAATATCTACACCGCTGTCTGTATAAACATGGAAAAATCTACAACACTATCTCTGTAAACATGCAAATATCTACACAGCTATCTGTGTAAACATGGAAATATCTGCACTGCAATCTTTATAAACATGGAAATATCTATACCGCAATCTGTATAAACATGGAAATAATCTACAAAACTATCTGTGTTAACATGGAAATATCTACACCGCTATCTGTGGAGATATGGAAATATGTACACCGCTATCTGTGTAAAGTTGGAAATATGTACACCCATGTCTGTGCAAATATGGAAATACCTACAACGCTATCTCTATAAACATGGAAATATCTTCACCGTTATCTGTATAAATATGGAAATATCTACACCACGATCTCTATAAACATGGAAATAGCCACACCGCTATCTGCATAAACATGGGAAAATCTACACCGCCATCTGTAAAAACATGGAAATATCTACACCGCTATCTGTATAAACATGGAAATTACACCGCTACCAGTGTAAAAATGGAAGTATCTACACCGCCATCTGAATAAACATGGAAATATTTTACTCCGTTCTCTGTATAAACATGGAAATATCTACAGCATTATTGGAACAAACATGGAAATACCAACCCTGCCATCTGTATAAACATGGAAATATCTACACCGCTATCTGTATAAACAAGGATATATCCACACCGCCATCTGTGTAAACATAGAAACAGCGACACCGTTATCTGTATAAACATGGAAATATCTACACCGCCCTCTGTAAAAACATGAAGATATCTACACAGTCATCTGTATAAACTTGGAAATATCTACACCTCCATCTGTATAAACATGGAAATATCTACACTGCCATCTGAATACACATGGAAATATCTACACAGCCATCTGTATAAACATGGAAATATGTACACCGCTATGTGTATAAACATGGAAATAACTACACCGCTATCTTTATAAACTTGGAAATATCTACACCGCCTTCTGTATAAACATGGAAATATCTACACCGCTATCTGTATAAACATGGAAATACCAACACCGTTATCTGTATAAACATGGAAATATCTACACCGCTATCTGTATAAACATGGAAATATCTACAACGCTATCTGTGTAAACATGGAAATATCTACACAGCTATCTGTGTAAACATGGAAATATCTACACTGCTATCTGTATTAACATGGAATTATCTACACCGCTATCTGTATAACCATGGAAATACCAAAACGGCTATCTGTATAAACATTCAAATATCTACAACAATATCTGTATAAATACGGAAATATCCTCACCACTATCTCTGTAAACCTGGAAATACCTACAACGCTATCTGTATAAATACGGAAATATCCTCACCACTATCTCTGTAAACATGGAAATACCTACACCACCATATCTATACACATGGAAATACCTACACCGCCATCTCTATACACATGGAAATATCTACACCACTATCTCCATAAACATAGAAATATCTACACTGCAATCTCTATAAACATGGAAATAACTACACCGCCATCTATATAAACATGGAAATATCTACATCGCTATCTGTATAAACATGGAAATATCTCCACCGCTATCAGTATAAACATGGCAATATCTACAACGATATCTCTATAAACATGGAAATATCTACACCGCTATCTGTAAAAACATGGAAATATCTACAAAGCTATCTGTATAAACACGGAAATATGTACAACGTTATCTGTATAAACATGGAAATATCTACACCGCTATCTGTATAAACAAGGAAATATCTACACTGCCATCTGTATAAACATGGAAATATCCACACCGCCACCTGTATAAACATGGAAATATCTACACCGCTACCTGTATAAATATGTAAATATCTACACCGCTATCTCTATAAACCTGGAAATATCTACACCGCTATCTTTATAAACATGGAAATATCTACACTGTTATCTATATAAACATGGAAATATCTACACCGCCATCAGTATAAACTTGAAAATATCTACACAGTCATCTGTATAAACTTGGAAATATCTACACTGCCCTCTGTGGAAAGATGGAAATATCTACACCACGATCTGTATAAACGTGGAAATATCTACACTGCTACCAGTATAAATATGGAAATATCTTCACCGCTATCTGTATAAACATGGAAATATCTACACAACGATCTGTATAAACAAGGAAATATCTCCACCACTATCTGTATAAACAGGGAAATATCTACACCGCTATCTGTATAAACATGGAATTATCTACAACGCTATTTGTATAAACATAAAAATATCTACACTGCCATCTGTATAAACATGCAACTATCTACGCAGTAGTCTGTATAAACATGGAAATATCTACACCATCATCTCTATAAACATGGAAATATCTACACTGCCGTCTGTATACCCATGGAAATACCTACACAGCCATCTTTGTAACCACAGAAATATCTACTCCGCTATCCCTATAAACATGGAAATACTTACAACGCTATCTCTATAAACATGTAAATATCTTCACTGCAATCTCTATAAACATGGAAATATCTACACAGCCATCACTATAAACATGGAAATATCTACATCGCTATCTGTATAAACATGGAAATATGTACAATGCTATGTGTATAAACATGGAAATATCTACACCGCTATCTGTATAAACATGGAAATATCTACACAGCTATCTCTATAAACATGGAAATAGCTACACTGCTATCTGTATAAACATAGAAATAGCGACACCGTTATCTGTATAAGCATGGAAATATCTACACCGCCCTCTGTAAAAACATGAAGATATCTACACAGTCATCTGTATAAACTTGGAAATATCTACACCTCCATCTGTATAAACATGGAAATATCTACACTGCCATCTGTATACACATGGAAATATCTACACAGCCATCTGAATAAACATGGAAATATGTACACCGCTATGTGTATAAACATAGAAATAACTACACCGCCATCTATATAAACTTGGAAATATCTACACCGCCTTCTGTATTAACATGGAAATATCTACACCGCTATCTGTATAAACATAGAAATACCAACACCGTTATCTGTATAAACAATGAAATATCTACACCGCTATCTGTATAAAGATGGAAATATATACAACGCTATCTGTGTAAACATGGAAATATCTACACAGCTATCTGTGTAAACATGGAAATATCTATACCGCTATCTGTATAAACATGGAAATATCTACACCGCTATCTGTATAACCATGGAAATACCGAAACGGCTCTCTGTACAAACATGGAAATATCTACAACACTATCTGTATAAATACGGAAATATCCTCACCACTATATCTATAAACCTGGAAATAACTACAACGCTATCTGTATAAATACAGAAATATCCTCACCACTATCTCTGTAAACATGGAAATACCTACACCACCATATCTCTACACATGGAAATACCTACACCGCCATCTCTATACACATGGAAATATCTACATCGCCATCACTATAAACATGGAAATATCTACATCGCTATCTGTATTATCATGGAAATGGCTCCACCGCTATCAGTATAAACATGGAAATATCTACACTGCTGTCTGTATAAACATGGAAATATGTACAACGCTATCTGTATAAACATGGAAATATCTACAACGGTATCTGTGTAAACATGGAAATATCTACACAGATATCTGAGTAAACATGCAAATATCTACACAGCTATCTGTGAAAAGATGGAAATATCTACAGCGCAATCTGTGCAAAGATGTAAATATCTACACCGCTATCTCTGTAAACATGGAAGTATATACAACGCTATCTGTATCAACATGGAAATATCTACACCGCTATCTGTAAAAACAAGGAAATATCTACAACACCATCTGTATAAACATGGAAATATCTACAGCGCCATCTGTATAAACATGGAAATATCAACACCGCTATCTGTATAAACATGGAAATATCTACACCGCTATATGTATAAACATGGAAATAACTACACCGCTATCTCCATAAACATGGACATATCTACACCGCCATCTGTATAAACATGCAAATAACTACGCAGTCATCTGTATAAACATAGAAGTATCTACACCACCATCTCTGTAAACGTCGAACTATCTACACTGCCATCTGTATACACATGGAAATAACTACACAGCCATCTGTGTAAACACGGAAATATCTACTCCGCTATCTCTATAAACATGGAAATATCTACATGCTATATCTATAAAGATGGAAATATCTAAACAGCAATCTCTATAAACATGGAAATATCTACTCCGCCATCTCTATAAACATGGAAATATCTACATCGCTATCTGTATAAACATGGAAATACCTCCACCGCTATGAGTATAAACATGGAAATATAAACACCGCTATCTGTATAAACATGGAAATATCTACACCGCTATCTGCATAAACATGGAAATTTCTAAACCGCTATCTGTATAAACATGGAAATATATACACCGCTATCCCTGTAAACATGGAAATATCTACAACGCTATCTGTATAAACATGGAAATATATACACCGCTATCCCTGTAAACATGGAAATATCTACAACGCTATCTGTATAAACATGGAAATATCTACACCACTATCTGCATAAATATGGAATTATCTACACGGCTGTCTCTATCAACGTCGAAATGTCTACACCGCTATCTGTATAAACATGGAAATATCCACATGGCTATGTCTATAAACATGGAAACGTCTGCACTGCCATCTTTATAAACATGGAAATACCTACACAGTCATCTGTATAAACGTGGAAATATCTACACCACTATCAATATAAACATGGAAAACCTACACTGCCATCTGTATAAACATGGAATTATCTACAAAGCCATCTGCATAAACATGGAAATATCTACACAGCCATCTCTATAAATATGGAAATATCTACACCTCCATCTGTTTAAACATGGAAATATCTACACAGCTATCTCTATAAACATGGAAATAGCTACACTGCTATCTGTATAAACATAGAAATAGCGACACCGTTATCTGTATAAGCATGGAAATATCTACACCGCCCTCTGTAAAAACATGAAGATATCTACACAGTCATCTGTATAAACTTGGAAATATCTACACCTCCATCTGTATAAACATGGAAATATCTACACTGCCATCTGTATACACATGGAAATATCTACACAGCCATCTGAATAAACATGGAAATATGTACACCGCTATGTGTATAAACATAGAAATAACTACACCGCCATCTATATAAACTTGGAAATATCTACACCGCCTTCTGTATTAACATGGAAATATCTACACCGCTATCTGTATAAACATAGAAATACCAACACCGTTATCTGTATAAACAATGAAATATCTACACCGCTATCTGTATAAAGATGGAAATATATACAACGCTATCTGTGTAAACATGGAAATATCTACACAGCTATCTGTGTAAACATGGAAATATCTATACCGCTATCTGTATAAACATGGAAATATCTACACCGCTATCTGTATAACCATGGAAATACCGAAACGGCTCTCTGTACAAACATGGAAATATCTACAACACTATCTGTATAAATACGGAAATATCCTCACCACTATATCTATAAACCTGGAAATAACTACAACGCTATCTGTATAAATACAGAAATATCCTCACCACTATCTCTGTAAACATGGAAATACCTACACCACCATATCTCTACACATGGAAATACCTACACCGCCATCTCTATACACATGGAAATATCTACATCGCCATCACTATAAACATGGAAATATCTACATCGCTATCTGTATTATCATGGAAATGGCTCCACCGCTATCAGTATAAACATGGAAATATCTACACTGCTGTCTGTATAAACATTGAAATATGTACAACGCTATCTGTATAAACATGGAAATATCTACAACGGTATCTGTGTAAACATGGAAATATCTACACAGATATCTGAGTAAACATGCAAATATCTACACAGCTATCTGTGAAAAGATGGAAATATCTACAGCGCAATCTGTGCAAAGATGTAAATATCTACACCGCTATCTCTGTAAACATGGAAGTATATACAACGCTATCTGTATCAACATGGAAATATCTACACCGCTATCTGTAAAAACAAGGAAATATCTACAACACCATCTGTATAAACATGGAAATATCTACAGCGCCATCTGTATAAACATGGAAATATCAACACCGCTATCTGTATAAACATGGAAATATCTACACCGCTATATGTATAAACATGGAAATAACTACACCGCTATCTCCATAAACATGGACATATCTACACCGCCATCTGTATAAACATGCAAATAACTACGCAGTCATCTGTATAAACATAGAAGTATCTACACCACCATCTCTGTAAACGTCGAACTATCTACACTGCCATCTGTATACACATGGAAATAACTACACAGCCATCTGTGTAAACACGGAAATATCTACTCCGCTATCTCTATAAACATGGAAATATCTACATGCTATATCTATAAAGATGGAAATATCTAAACAGCAATCTCTATAAACATGGAAATATCTACTCCGCCATCTCTATAAACATGGAAATATCTACATCGCTATCTGTATAAACATGGAAATACCTCCACCGCTATGAGTATAAACATGGAAATATAAACACCGCTATCTGTATAAACATGGAAATATCTACACCGCTATCTGCATAAACATGGAAATTTCTAAACCGCTATCTGTATAAACATGGAAATATATACACCGCTATCCCTGTAAACATGGAAATATCTACAACGCTATCTGTATAAACATGGAAATATATACACCGCTATCCCTGTAAACATGGAAATATCTACAACGCTATCTGTATAAACATGGAAATATCTACACCACTATCTGCATAAATATGGAATTATCTACACGGCTGTCTCTATCAACGTCGAAATGTCTACACCGCTATCTGTATAAACATGGAAATATCCACATGGCTATGTCTATAAACATGGAAACGTCTGCACTGCCATCTTTATAAACATGGAAATACCTACACAGTCATCTGTATAAACGTGGAAATATCTACACCACTATCAATATAAACATGGAAAACCTACACTGCCATCTGTATAAACATGGAATTATCTACAAAGCCATCTGCATAAACATGGAAATATCTACACAGCCATCTCTATAAATATGGAAATATCTACACCTCCATCTGTTTAAACATGGAAATATCTACACTGCCATCTGTAGAAACATGGAAATATCTACACAGCTATCTCTACATACATGGAATTGTCTACACCGCTATCTGTATAAACATGGAAATATCTACCCCGCTATCTGAATAAACATGGAAATAACTTCACCGCTATCTGTATAAACATGGAAATATCTACACCGCTGTCTGTATACATATGGAAATATCTACACCACTATCTCTAGAAACATGGAAATGGCTACACCGCTATCTGTATAAATATGGAAATATCTAAATGGCTATCTCTATAAACATGGAAATATATACACCACCATCTCTATAAACATGGAGATACCAACACAGTCATCTGTATAAACATGAAAATATCTACACCAGTATCTGTATAAACATGGAAATATCTACACTGCCATCTGTATAAACATGGAAATATCTACACAGCCATCTCTATAAACATTGACATATCTACACCACTATCTGTATAAACATTGAAATATCAACAAGGCCATCTGTAAAAACATGGAAATATCTACACAGTCATGTGTATAAACCTGGAAATATCTACACCTCCATCTGTATAAACATGGAAATATCTACAATGTCATCTGTATTAACTTGGAAATAACTACACCTCTATCTATATAAACATGGAAATACCTACACTGCAATCTGTATAAACATGGAAATAATAACATGGCTAATTTTATAAACATGGAAATAATTACACCGCTATCTGTATAAATATGGAAATATCTACAACGCTATGTCTATATACATGGAATTGTCTACACCGCTATCTGTATAAACTTGGAAATATCAACACCGCCATCTGTAAAAACATGGAAACATCTACAAAGTCATGTGTATAAACATGGAAATATCTGCACCTCCATCTGTATAAACATGGAAATAACTACACTGTCATCTGTATAAACGTGGACATATACACCGCTATATGTATAAACATGGAAGTAACTACACCGCTATCTCCATAAACAAGGAGATATCTACACTGCCATCTGTATAAACAGGCAAATATCTACGCAGTCATCTGTATAAACATAGAAATATCTACACCAACATCTCTATAAACATGGAAATATCTACACTGCCATCTGTATACACATGGAAATACCTACACAGCCATCTGTGTAAACACGGAGATATCTACTCCGCTATCTCTATAAACATGGAAATATCTACATGCTATATCTATAAAGATGGAAATATCTAAACAGCAATCTCTATAAACATGGAAATATCTACTCCGCCATCTCTATAAACATGGAAATATCTACATCGCTATCTGTATAAACATGGAAATACCTCCACCGCTATGAGTATAAACATGGAAATATAAACACCGCTATCTGTATAAACATGGAAATATCTACACCGCTATCTGCATAAACATGGAAATTTCTAAACCGCTATCTGTATAAACATGGAAATATATACACCGCTATCCCTGTAAACATGGAAATATCTACAACGCTATCTGTATAAACATGGAAATATATACACCGCTATCCCTGTAAACATGGAAATATCTACAACGCTATCTGTATAAACATGGAAATATCTACACCACTATCTGCATAAATATGGAATTATCTACACGGCTGTCTCTATCAACGTCGAAATGTCTACACCGCTATCTGTATAAACATGGAAATATCCACATGGCTATGTCTATAAACATGGAAACGTCTGCACTGCCATCTTTATAAACATGGAAATACCTACACAGTCATCTGTATAAACGTGGAAATATCTACACCACTATCAATATAAACATGGAAAACCTACACTGCCATCTGTATAAACATGGAATTATCTACAAAGCCATCTGCATAAACATGGAAATATCTACACAGCCATCTCTATAAATATGGAAATATCTACACCTCCATCTGTTTAAACATGGAAATATCTACACAGCTATCTCTATAAACATGGAAATAGCTACACTGCTATCTGTATAAACATAGAAATAGCGACACCGTTATCTGTATAAGCATGGAAATATCTACACCGCCCTCTGTAAAAACATGAAGATATCTACACAGTCATCTGTATAAACTTGGAAATATCTACACCTCCATCTGTATAAACATGGAAATATCTACACTGCCATCTGTATACACATGGAAATATCTACACAGCCATCTGAATAAACATGGAAATATGTACACCGCTATGTGTATAAACATAGAAATAACTACACCGCCATCTATATAAACTTGGAAATATCTACACCGCCTTCTGTATTAACATGGAAATATCTACACCGCTATCTGTATAAACATAGAAATACCAACACCGTTATCTGTATAAACAATGAAATATCTACACCGCTATCTGTATAAAGATGGAAATATATACAACGCTATCTGTGTAAACATGGAAATATCTACACAGCTATCTGTGTAAACATGGAAATATCTATACCGCTATCTGTATAAACATGGAAATATCTACACCGCTATCTGTATAACCATGGAAATACCGAAACGGCTCTCTGTACAAACATGGAAATATCTACAACACTATCTGTATAAATACGGAAATATCCTCACCACTATATCTATAAACCTGGAAATAACTACAACGCTATCTGTATAAATACAGAAATATCCTCACCACTATCTCTGTAAACATGGAAATACCTACACCACCATATCTCTACACATGGAAATACCTACACCGCCATCTCTATACACATGGAAATATCTACATCGCCATCACTATAAACATGGAAATATCTACATCGCTATCTGTATTATCATGGAAATGGCTCCACCGCTATCAGTATAAACATGGAAATATCTACACTGCTGTCTGTATAAACATTGAAATATGTACAACGCTATCTGTATAAACATGGAAATATCTACAACGGTATCTGTGTAAACATGGAAATATCTACACAGATATCTGAGTAAACATGCAAATATCTACACAGCTATCTGTGAAAAGATGGAAATATCTACAGCGCAATCTGTGCAAAGATGTAAATATCT
This sequence comes from Pan paniscus, assembly GCF_029289425.2. NCBI lineage: Eukaryota > Metazoa > Chordata > Mammalia > Primates > Hominidae > Pan > Pan paniscus. Next base: position 10,867,529 of record NC_073261.2, read on the forward strand.
ACACCGCTATCTCTGTAAACATGGAAGTATATACAACGCTATCTGTATCAACATGGAAATATCTACACCGCTATCTGTAAAAACAAGGAAATATCTACAACACCATCTGTATAAACATGGAAATATCTACAGCGCCATCTGTATAAACATGGAAATATCAACACCGCTATCTGTATAAACATGGAAATATCTACACCGCTATATGTATAAACATGGAAATAACTACACCGCTATCTCCATAAACATGGACATATCTACACCGCCATCTGTATAAACATGCAAATAACTACGCAGTCATCTGTATAAACATAGAAGTATCTACACCACCATCTCTGTAAACGTCGAACTATCTACACTGCCATCTGTATACACATGGAAATAACTACACAGCCATCTGTGTAAACACGGAAATATCTACTCCGCTATCTCTATAAACATGGAAATATCTACATGCTATATCTATAAAGATGGAAATATCTAAACAGCAATCTCTATAAACATGGAAATATCTACTCCGCCATCTCTATAAACATGGAAATATCTACATCGCTATCTGTATAAACATGGAAATACCTCCACCGCTATGAGTATAAACATGGAAATATAAACACCGCTATCTGTATAAACATGGAAATATCTACACCGCTATCTGCATAAACATGGAAATTTCTAAACCGCTATCTGTATAAACATGGAAATATATACACCGCTATCCCTGTAAACATGGAAATATCTACAACGCTATCTGTATAAACATGGAAATATATACACCGCTATCCCTGTAAACATGGAAATATCTACAACGCTATCTGTATAAACATGGAAATATCTACACCACTATCTGCATAAATATGGAATTATCTACACGGCTGTCTCTATCAACGTCGAAATGTCTACACCGCTATCTGTATAAACATGGAAATATCCACATGGCTATGTCTATAAACATGGAAACGTCTGCACTGCCATCTTTATAAACATGGAAATACCTACACAGTCATCTGTATAAACGTGGAAATATCTACACCACTATCAATATAAACATGGAAAACCTACACTGCCATCTGTATAAACATGGAATTATCTACAAAGCCATCTGCATAAACATGGAAATATCTACACAGCCATCTCTATAAATATGGAAATATCTACACCTCCATCTGTTTAAACATGGAAATATCTACACTGCCATCTGTAGAAACATGGAAATATCTACACAGCTATCTCTACATACATGGAATTGTCTACACCGCTATCTGTATAAACATGGAAATATCTACCCCGCTATCTGAATAAACATGGAAATAACTTCACCGCTATCTGTATAAACATGGAAATATCTACACCGCTGTCTGTATACATATGGAAATATCTACACCACTATCTCTAGAAACATGGAAATGGCTACACCGCTATCTGTATAAATATGGAAATATCTAAATGGCTATCTCTATAAACATGGAAATATATACACCACCATCTCTATAAACATGGAGATACCAACACAGTCATCTGTATAAACATGAAAATATCTACACCAGTATCTGTATAAACATGGAAATATCTACACTGCCATCTGTATAAACATGGAAATATCTACACAGCCATCTCTATAAACATTGACATATCTACACCACTATCTGTATAAACATTGAAATATCAACAAGGCCATCTGTAAAAACATGGAAATATCTACACAGTCATGTGTATAAACCTGGAAATATCTACACCTCCATCTGTATAAACATGGAAATATCTACAATGTCATCTGTATTAACTTGGAAATAACTACACCTCTATCTATATAAACATGGAAATACCTACACTGCAATCTGTATAAACATGGAAATAATAACATGGCTAATTTTATAAACATGGAAATAATTACACCGCTATCTGTATAAATATGGAAATATCTACAACGCTATGTCTATATACATGGAATTGTCTACACCGCTATCTGTATAAACTTGGAAATATCAACACCGCCATCTGTAAAAACATGGAAACATCTACAAAGTCATGTGTATAAACATGGAAATATCTGCACCTCCATCTGTATAAACATGGAAATAACTACACTGTCATCTGTATAAACGTGGACATATACACCGCTATATGTATAAACATGGAAGTAACTACACCGCTATCTCCATAAACAAGGAGATATCTACACTGCCATCTGTATAAACAGGCAAATATCTACGCAGTCATCTGTATAAACATAGAAATATCTACACCAACATCTCTATAAACATGGAAATATCTACACTGCCATCTGTATACACATGGAAATACCTACACAGCCATCTGTGTAAACACGGAGATATCTACTCCGCTATCTCTATAAACATGGAAATATCTACATGCTATATCTATAAAGATGGAAATATCTAAACTGCAATCTCTATAAACATGGAAATATCTACTCCGCTATCTCTATAAACATGGAAATATCTACATCGCTATCTGTATAAACATGGAAATACCTCCACCGCTATGAGTATAAACATGGAAATTAAACACCGCTACCTGTATAAACATGGAAATATCTACACCGCTATCTACATAAACATGGAAATATCTAAACCGCTATCTGTATAAACATGGAAATATATACACCGCTATCCCTGTAAACATGGAAATATCTACAACGCTATCTGTATAAACATGGAAATATCTACACCGCTATCTGTATAAATATGGAAATATCTACACCGCTGTCTCCATAAACGTCGAAATGTCTACACCGCTATCTGTATAAACATGGAAATATCCACATGGCTATGTCTATAAACATGGAAATGTCTGCACTGCCATCTGTATAAACATGGAAATACCTACACAGTCATCAGTATAAACGTGGAAATATCTACACCACTATCAAAATAATCATGGAAAACCTACACTGCCATCTGTATAAACATGGAATTCTCTACAAAGCCATCTGCATAAACATGGAAATATCTACACAGCCGTCTCTATAAATATGGAAATATCTACACCTCCATCTGTATAAACATGGAAATATCTACACTGCCATCTGTATAAACATGGAAATATCTACACAGCTATCTCTATATACATGGAATTGTCTACACCGCTATCTGTATAAACATGGAAATATCTACCCCGCTATCTGTATAAACATGGAAATAACTTCACCGCTATCTGTATAAACATGGAAATATCTACACTGCTATCAGTATATATATGGAAATATCTACACCGCTATCTCTATAAACATGGAAATGGCTACACTTCTATCTCTATAAACATGGAAATATCTAAATGGCTATCTCTATAAACATGGAAATATCTACACCGCCATCTGTGAAAACTTGAATATATCTTCATATTCATCTGTATAAACATGGAAATATCTACACCTCCATCAGTATAAACATGGAAATATCTACACCGCTATCTCTATAAACATGGGAATACCTACACTGCAGTCTATATAAACATGGAAATATCTACACGGCTATTTCTATAAATATGGAAATGTCTACACCGCTAGCTGTATAAACATGGAAATATCTACAAGGCTATATCTATAAACATGGAAACATCAACACCGCAATCTGTATATACATGGAAACACCTACAGAGTCATCTGCATAAACATGGAAATATCCACACCACTATCTGTGTAAACATGGAAATACCTACACTGCCGTCTGTGTAAACATGGAAATATCTACACAGCCATCCCTATGAACATGGAAATATCTACATGGCTATCTGTATAAACATGCAAATATCTACACCGCCATGTGTATACACATGGAAATATCTACACATCCATCTGTATAAACATGGAAATATATACAATACTTTCTCTATAAACATGGAAATACCTACACCGCAATCTGTATAAACATGGAAATATCTACACCGCTATCTCTATAAACATGGAAATACCTCCACTGATATCTGTATAAATATGGAAATATCTCCACCGCTATCTGTATAAACAAGGAAATATCTACACCGCTATCTCTATAAACATGGAAATATCTACACGGCTATCTTTATAAACATGGAAATATCTACACCGCTATCTGTATAAACATGGAAATATCTACAAAAGTATCTGTGTAATCATGGAAATATCTACACAGCTGTGTAAACATGGAAATATGTACTCCGCTATCTGTGGTAAGATGGAAATATCTACACTGCAATCTGAGCAAATACGGAAATAACTACAGTGCTATCTCTGTAAACATGGCAATACCTACACCGCTATCTGTATAAACATTGAAATATCTCCACCGCTATCTCTATAAAAATCGAAAGGTCTACATCGCTATCTATATAAACATGGAAATATCCATTTGGCTGTGTCTGTAAACATGGAAATGCCTACAATGCCATCTGTATAACCATGGATATAAATATACAGTCATCTGTATAAACGTGGAAATATCTACACCAATATCTGTATAAACATGGAAATATCAACACTGCCATCTGTATAAACATGGAAGTATCTACACAGCCATCTGTACAAACATGGAAATATCTACAGAGTCATCTGTATAAACCTGGAAATATCTACACCTCCATCTCTATAAACATGGAAATATCTACACAGCCATCAGTATAAACATGGCAATATCTACACCGCTATCTACATAAACATGGAAATATCTACACCGCTATCTGTATCAATATGGAAATATCTACACCGCTATCTGTATAAATATGGAAATATCTACAACGCTATCTGTGTAAACATGGAAATATCTACACAGCTCTCTGTGTAAAAATGGAAATATCTACACCGCAATCTGTGCAAAGATGGAAATATCTACACCGCTATCTGTGTAAACATGGAAATATCAACACCGCAATCTGTATAAACACGGAAATATCCACAACGCTATCTGTATAAACAGGGAGATATCTACACCGCCATCTGTATAAACATGGAAACATCTACACTGCCATCTGTGGAAAGATGGAAATATCCACACCGCGATCTGTATAAACACAGAAATATCTACACCGCTACCTGTTTACATATGGAAATATCTAGACTGCGATCTGTATAAACATGGAAATATCTACACCAAAATCTGTCTAAACAAGGAAATATGTCCACCACTATCTGTATAAACTTGGAAATATCTACACCGCTATGTGTATAAACTTGGAAATATCAACACCGCTATCTCTGTAAACATGGATATATCTTCACCGCTATCTGTATCAACATGGAAATATCTACACTGCTATCTGTATAAACAAGGATATATCTACAACATCATCTGTATAAACATGGAAATACCACACCACCATCTGAATAAACATGGAAATATCTACACGGATATCTGTATAATTATGGAAATATCTACACCGCTACCTGTATAAACGTGGAAATATCTACACAGCTATCTGTATAAACATGGATATATCAACAGCGCTATCTCTATAAACATGGAAATATCTACACCGCCATCTGTATAAACATGGAAATATGTACACAGTCATCTGTATAAACATGGAAATATCTACATTGCTATCTCTATAAATATGGAAATATAAACACCACTATCTGCATAAACACGGAAATAACTACACCGCTATCTGCATAAACATGGAAATATCTACATCGTTATCTGTACAAACATGGAAATATCTCCACCGCTATCTCTATGAACATGGAAATATCTCTACTGCTATCTCTATAAACTTGGAAATATCTGCAATGCTCTCTTTATAAACATGGAAATGTCTACTCCACTATCTGTATAAACATGGATATAACTACACTGCCATCTGTATAAACATGGTAATAGCCACACCGCTATCTGTATAAACATGGAAATATCTACACCACCATCTGAATAAACATACAAATATCTACACCGCTATCTTTATAAATATGGAAATATCTTCACTGCTATCTCTGTAAACATGGAAATATCTACACCGCTACCTGTATAAACATGGACATATCTACCCCGCTATCTCTATATACATGGAAATATCTACACCGCTACCTGCATAAACTTGGAAATATCTACACCACCATCTCTTGAAACATGGAAATATCTCCACAGCTATCTGTATAAACATGGAAATATCTCCACCACTCTCTGTATAAATATGGAAATACCTACACTGCTATCTGTATAAACATGGAAATATCTCCACCGCTATCTGTATAAACATGGAAATATCTCCACCACTCTCTGTATAAACATGGAAATATCTACACCGCTATCTGTATAAACATGGAAATATCTACACCGCTATCTGTATAAACATGGAAATTTCTACAACGCTATCTGTATAAACCTGCAAATATCTACAGCGCTGTCTGTATAAACAAGGAAATATCTACACCGCTATCTTTATTAACATGGAAATATCAACACCGCAATCTCTATAAACATGGAAATATCTAGAACACTATCTGTGTAAACTTGGAAATAACTACACAGCTGTCTGTGTAAACATGGAAATATGTACACCGCAATCTGTGTGAAGATGGAAATATCTACATCGAAATCTGTGCAAATATGGAAATATCTACACCTCTATCTCTGTAAACATGGAAATACCTAAACCACTCTCTGTATAAACATGGAAATATCTACACCACTATCTGTATAAACATGGTAATATCTACACAACAATCTGTAGAAACATGGATATATCTACACCGCTATGTGTATAAACATGGAACCGTCTACACCACTATCTGTATAAACATGGAAATATCTACTACGCTATCTGTATAAATATGGAAATATCTACACTGCTATCTCTATAAACATGGAAATGTCTACACCGCTCTCTCTATAAACATGGAAATATCTACACCGCCATGTGAATAAGCATACAAATATTTACACCGCTATCTCTATAAATATTGAAGTATCTACACGGCTATCTCTGTAAACATGGAAATATCTACATGACTACTGGTATAAACATGGAAATATCTACACAACTATCTCTATAAACATGGAAATATCTACACCGCTATCTGCATAAACTTGAAAATATCTACACCACCATCTCTAGAAACATGGAAATATCTCCTCCGCTATCTGTAAAAACATGGAAATATCTCCACCGCTCTCTGAAACAAACATGGAAATATCTACGCCGCTATCTGTATAAACATGGAAATATCTACACTGCTATCTGTGTAAACATGGAAATATCTACACCGCTTTCTGTATAAACATGCAAATATCTACAGCGCTATCTGTATAAACATGGAATTATCTCCACCGCTATCTGTATAAACATGGAAATATCTACACCGCTATCGTTATAAACATGGAAATATCTACATCGCAATTTCTATAAACATGGAAATACCTAGAACACTATCTGTGTAAACATGGAAATATCTACACAGCTGACTGTTTAAACATGGAAATATGTACACCGCAATCTGTGTGAAGACGGAAATATCTTCACCGCAATCTGTGCAAATATGGAAATATCTACACCTCTATCTCTGTAAACATGGAAATATCTACACCACTCTCTGTATAAACATGAAAATATGTACACCGCTACCTGTATAAGCATTGAAATATCTACACCACAATCTGTATAAACATGGATATACCTACACCGCTATCTGTATAAACATGGAAATATCTACACCACTATTTGTATAAAGATGGAAATATCTACTCCGCTATCTGTATAAATATGGAAACATCTACACCGCTATCTCTATAAACATGGAAATGTCTACACCGCTATCTGTATAAACATGGAAATATCTACATGGCCATCTCCATAAACATGCAACTATCTACACCGACTTTTGTATAAACATGGAAATACCTACACAGCTATCTGAATAAACATGGAAATATCTACACCACTATCACTTTAAACATGGAAATACCTACACCACCATCTCTATACACATGGAAATATCTACACCGCTATCTCTACCAACATAGAAATATCTACACCGCCATCTCTGTAAACAACGAAATATCTACACCATCTTCTGAATGAACATGGAAATATCTACACCGCTATATGTATAAACATGGAAATATCTAAACCGCTATCTGTAAAAACATGGAAATATCTAAACTGCCATCTGAGGAAAATGGAAATATCTACACCACGATCTGTATAAACATGGAAATATCTACAACACGATCTGTGTAAACAAGGAAATATCTGCACCGCTATCTGTATAAACATGGAAATATCTACACAGTCATCTCTATAAAAATGGATATATCTACCCCACCATCCCTATAAACATGAAAATATCTACACCGCCATCTCCATAATCATGGAACAATCTACACCGCTATCTGTATAAACATGGAAATAACAGCACAGCTATCTGTATAAACATGGAAATACCTAAACTGCTATCTATATACACATGTAAATATCTACAATGCTATCTGTGTAAACATGGAAATATCTACAGAGCTATCTGTGTAAACATGGAAATATCTACACAGCTATCTGAATAAACATGGAAATATCCACACTGCAATCTGTTCAAATTTGGAAATATCTACACCGCTATCTGTGTAAACAGGGTAATATCTGCACCGCTAGCTGAATAAACATGGAAATATCTACACAGATATCTGTATAAATATGGAAATATCTACACCGCCATCTCTATAAAAATGGAAATATCTACACCGCGATCTGTATAAACATAGAAATATCTACAAAGCTATCTGTATAAATACGGAAATATTTGCATCGCTATCTCTATAAACATGGAAATACCTACACCGCTATCTGTATAAACATGGAAGTATCTACACCACGATCTCTATAAACATGGAAATACCTACATCATCATCTGTATAAACATGGAAATATCTACACAGTCATCTCAATAAACATGAAAATATCGACACCACCTTCTGCTTCAACATGGAAAATCTACACTACCATCTGTATGCACATGGAGATATCTACACAGCCATCTGCATTGACATGGAAATATCCTCACCGCGATCTCCATAAGCATGGAAATACCTACACCACCATCTGTATAAACACGGAAGTATCTACACCGCTATCTGTATAAACATGGAAATATCCTCACCGCGATCTCCATAAGCATGGAAATACCTACACCACCATCTGTATAAACACGGAAGTATCTACACCGCTATCTGTATAAACATGGAAATATCTACACTGCCATCTCTATAAAGATGGAAATAACAACACCGCGAGCTGTATAAACATGGAAATATCTACCATGCTAGTTGTATAAACATCGAAATACCAACACCACTATCTGTATAAACATGGAAATATCTACACTGCTATCTGTATAAACATGGATATATCTACACCGTTACCTGTATTAACATGGAAATATCTACAACGCCATCTGTATAAATATGGAAATATCTCCACCGCTATCTGTATAAACATGGAAATATCTACACTGCCATCTGTATAAGCATGGAAATATCTACACCGCCATCTGTATAAACATGGAAATATCTACACCGCTATCTATATAAATATGGAAATATCTACACCGCCATCCCTATAAACATGAAAATATCTACACGGCCATCCCCATAAACATGAAACTATCTACACCACCATCTGTATAAACATGGAAATATCTGCAACACTATCTGTGTAAACATCGAAATATCTACACGGCTATCAGTGTAAACATGGAAGTATCTGCACCGCTATATGTATAAAGATGGAAATATCTACACCACTATCTGTAAAACGTGGAATTATCTACACCGCTCTCTGTATAAACGTGGAAATATCTACAGCAATATCTGTATAAACATGGAAATATCTACACCGCTATCTGTATAAATATGGAAATATCTACAACGCAATCTCTATATACATGGAAATATCTACAACACTATCTTCATAAACACGGAAATAACTACACCGTTATCTCTATAAACATGGAAATATCTATGCCGCCATCTGCATAATCATGCAAATACCTACACAGTCATCTGCATAAACATGGAAATATCTACACCACCATCTCTATATACATGGAATTATCGGCACCAATATATCTAAATACATGGAATTATCTACACAGAAATCTGCATGAACATTGAAATATCTTCACCGCTGTCTCTGTAAACATGGAAATATCCACACCGCTATCTGTGTAAACAAGGAAATATCTACACAGCTATCTGTATAAACATAGAAATATCTCCACCGCTATCTGCATAAACATGGAAATATCTCCACCGCTATCTCTATAAACATGGAAATACCTACACCTGTATCTGAATCAACATGGAAATACCTACACCGCTATCTGTATAAACAATGAAATATCTACAACGCTATCTGTCTAAACATGGAAATATCTACACAGCTATCTAGGTAAACATGGAAATATCTACAATGCTATCTGTGTAAACATGGAAATATTTACAATGCTATCTGTGTAAACATGGAAGTATCTACACAGCTATCTGTAAAACGTGGAAATATCTACACCGCTATCTGTATAAACGTGGAAATAATTAAACCGCTATCTGTATAAATGTGGAATTATCTTCAACACTATCTGTATAAAAGTGGAAATATCTACATCGCTATCTGTATGAACGTGGAAATACCTTCACCGCTATCTCTATAAACCTGGAAATATCTACACCGCTATCAGTATCAACATGGAAATAACTACACCGCAATCTGTATAAACATGGAAATATCTACAATGCTATCTCTGTAAACATGGAAATATCTACACAGCTATCGGTGTAAACTTGGAAATATCAACACTGCTATCTGTGTAAAGTTGGCAATATCTACACCGCAATCTGTGCAAAGATGGAAATATCTACTCCGCTATCTCTGTAAGCATGGAAATATCTACACCGCTATCTGTATAAACATGGAAATATCTACACTGCCATCTGTCTAAACATGGAAATATCTACAGCGCCATCTGTATGAACATGGAAATATCTACACTGACATCTGTATACAGATGGAAATATCTACACAGCCATCTGAATAAACATGGAAATATGTACACTGCTATCTCTATAAACATGAAAATATCTACACCGCTATCTGTATAAACATGGAAATATCTACATCGCTATCTGTATAAAGAGGGAAATACCTCCATCGCTATCTGTAAAAACATGGAAATATCTACACCGCTATCTGTATAAACATGCAAATATGTACACCGCAATCTGTATAAACATGGAAATATCTTCAATGCTATCTGTGTAAACATGGAAATATCTACACAGCTATCTGTGTAAACTTGGAAATATCTACACAGCTATCTGTGTAAAAATGGAAATAACTACACAGCAATCTGTCAAACTTGGAAATATCTACACAGCTATCTGTGTAAAAATGGAAATATCTACACAGCAATCTGTGCAAAGATGGGAATAACTACACCGCTATCTCTATAAACATGGAAATATGTACACTGCTATCTGTATAAACATGGAAATATCTACAACGCCATCTGTATAAACAAGGAAATATCTACACCGCCATCTGTATAAACATGGAAATACCTACTCCGCTATCTGTATAAATATGGAAATATCCACACCGCTATCTCTTTAAACATGGAAATACCTACACCGCTTTCTCTATAAACATGGAAATATCTACACTGCAATCTCTATAAACATGGAAATATTTACACCACCATCTCTATAAACATGAAAATATCTACACCGCCATTTTCATAAACATGGATGTATCTACACCGTCATCTGTATAAACATGGTAATATCTACACCCTATCTTCATAAATATGGAAATATCTTCACTGCAATCTGTATAAAGATGGAAATATATACAACACGAGCTGTTTAAATATGGAAATACCAACACTTCTATCTGTATAAACATGGAAATATCTACCTCGCTATCTGTATAAACATGGAAATATCTACATCACTATCTCTATAAACATGGAAGTACCTACACCGCCATCTCTATAAACATGGAAATATCTACACCGCTATCTGTATAAAGATGGAAATATCTACACCGCTATCTGTATAAACATAGAAAGATCTACACCGCTATCTGTATAAATATGGAAATATCTACACTGCCATCTCTGTAAACACGGAAATGTCTTCACCACTATCTGTATAAAGATGGAGATATCTACATCACTATCACTATAAACAAGAAAATATCTACACCGACACCTGTATAAACATGGAATTACCTACACAGTCGTCTGTATAAATATGAAAATATCTACACCACCATCTGTGTAAACATGGAAATATCTACACGGAAATCTGTATAAACATGGAAATATCTAGACAGTCATCTCTATAAACATGGAAATATATATACCGCTATCTATATAAATATGGAAATAGCCACACCGCTATCTGTATAAACATGGAATTATCTAGACAGTCATCTCTATAAACATGGAAATATATATACCGCTATCTGTATAAATATGGAAATAGCCACACCGCTATCTGTATAAACATGGAAATATCTGCACCACTATCTTTATAAACATGGAAATATCTGCAACTCTATCTGTGTAAACATGTAAATATCTACACCGCTATCTGTGTAAACATGGAAATATCTGCACCGCTATCTGTGTAAAGATGGAATTATCTACACCACTATCTGTAAAACGTGGAAATATCTATACTGCTCTTTGTATAAACGTGGCAATATCTACACCGATATCTGTATAAACATGGAAATCTCTGCACCGCTATCTCTATAAACTAGGATATATCTACACCGCCTTCCACATAAACACCTAAATACTTACACCGCCTTCTGTATAAAATTGGAAATATCAACACTGCCATCAGTATAATCATGGAAATATCCACACAGGCATGTGTATAAACATGGAAATAACTACAATTTCATCAGTATGAACATGGAAATATCTACACCGCTAACTCTACAAACATGGAATTAGCTACACCGCTATCTGTATAATCATGGAAATAGCCACAAGGCTATCTGTAAAAACATGGAAATATCTTCACCGCCATCTATATAAACATGGAAATATCTACACAGTCATGTGTATAAACAAGGAAACATCCACACCTCCATCTGTAAACATGGAAATATGTACACTGCCATCTGTATACACATGGACATATCTACACAGCCATCTGTATATACATGGAAATATCTACACGGCTATCTCTATAAACATGGAAATACCTACACCACTATCTGTATAAACATGGAAATATCTATACTGCCATCTGTATAAACATGGAAATATCTCCACTGCTGTCTGTATAAACATGGAAATACCTACACCGCTATCTGTATAAACATGGAAATATCTACACCGCTATCTGTATAAACATGGAAATATCTATACCGCCGTGTGTATAAATATGAAAATACCTACAGAGTCATCTTTATAAACATGGAAATATCTACCCCAACATCTGTATAAACATGGAAATACCTACACGGCCATCTGTATAAACATGGAAATATCTACACAACCATCTCTATAAGTATGGAAATAGCTACACTGTTATCTGTATAAACATGGAAATAGCCACACCGCTATCTGTATAAACAAGGAAATATCTACAACCCCATCTGTATAAATATGGAAATATCAACACCGCCATCTGTATAATCATGGAAGTATCCACACTGCCTTCTGTATAAACATGGAAATATCTGCACCGATGTCAGTATAATCATGGAAATACCTACACCGATATATGTATAAATATGGAAATATCTACACCGCTATCTCTATAATCATGGAAATATCTACACCACTATCTGTATAAACTTGGAAATATCTACACCGCTATCTGTATAAACATGGAAATATCTACACCGCCATCTGTAAAAACATGGAAATATCTCCACCACTATCTGTATAAACATGGAAAAACCTACACCTCTATCTGTATAAACATGGAAATACCTACACCGCTATCTGTATAAGCATGGAACTATCTACACCGCTATCTTTATAAACATGGAAATACCTTCATCGCCATCTGTATAAACATGGAAATACCGACACCGCTATATGTATAATCATGGAAACATCTACACCAACATCTACATAAACAAGAAAATAACTACATCGACATCTGTATAAACATGGAAATATCTACACCACCTTCTGTATAAACAGAAATATCTACTCTGCCATCTGTAGAAAGATGGTAATATCTACACCGCGATCTGTGTATACATGTAAATATCTACACCAATACCTATATAAACATGGAAATATCTGCAACGCTGTCTGTATAAACATGGAAATATCTACACCGCGATCTGTATAAACATGGAAATATCTACACCACTATCTGTATAAACTTGGAAATATCTGCAACGCTATCTGTATAAACATGGAAATATCTACAGCGCTATCTTTATAAATATGGAAATATCTACACCACTAACTCTATGAACATGGAAATGTCTACACCGCTATCTGTATAAACATGGAAATATCTACAACACCATCTGTAAAAATATGGAAATATCTACGCAGTCATCTGCATAAACATGGAAATACCTACACAGTCATCTGTATTCACATGGAAATATCTACCTCCCCATCTGTATAAACATGGCAATATCTACACTGCCATGTGTATACACATGGAAACATCTACATTGCCATCTGTATAAACATGGAAACATCTGCACCGCTATCTCTACACACATGGGAATACCTACACCGTTATCTGTATAAACATGTAAATATCTAAACCGCTATTTGTATAAACATGGAAATATCTCCAATGCTATCTCCATAAACATGGAAATATCTACACCGCTATCTGTATAAACGTGGAAATATCTCCACTGCTATCAGTATAAACATAGACATATCTGCCCCGCTATCTGTAAACATGGAATTATCTACACCGCTATATCTATAAATATGGAAATATCTACACCGTCATCTGTAAAAACATGGAAATATCTACACAGTCATCTGTATAAACATGGAAATATCTACACTACCATCTGTAAACACATGGAAACATCTACAATGCCATCTGTATAGACATGGAAATATCTACACAGTCATCTGTATAAACATGGAAATATCTTCACCGCTATCTGTATAAACATGGAAATATCTACACCACGATGTGTATAAATTTTGAAGTATCTACACCGCGATCTGTATAAACATGAAAATATCTACACGGCTATCTGTATAAACATGGAAATACCAACACCGCTATCGGTATAAACATGGAAATATCTACACCGCTATCTCAATAAACACGGAAATACCTACACAGCTGTCTCTATAAACATGGAAGTATCTACAGCGCCATCTACATAAACAAGGAAATATCTACCCCGCCATCTATATGAACATGGAAACATCTACACCGCTATCTGTATAAACATGGAAATATCTACACTGCCATCTGTAGAAAGATGGAATTATCTACATCGCGATCTGTATAAACATGAAAATATCTACACCGCTATCTAGATAAAGATGGAAATATCTACAACGCTATTTGTATAAACATGGAAATATTTACAACATGATCTGTAAAAACTTGGAAATATATACAGTGTTCTCTGTATACAGATGGAAATAACTACACCGTGATCTGTATAAACATGGAAAATCCACACCGCTATCTGTATAAATATGGAAATATTTACACTGCTATCTCTATAAACATGGAAATATATACACCGCTTTCTCAGTAAACATGGAAACATCTACACGGCCATCTGTATTAACATGGAAATATCTACAGAGTCATCTGTATAAACATGGAAATATCTGCACAGCCATCTGTATAAACATGGAAATATCTACACTGCTATCTGTATAAACATGGAAATATCCAAACCGCTATGTGTATAAACGTGGTATTATCTCCACTGCTATCTGTATAAACAAAGACATTTCTCCACCGTTATTAGTATAAACATGGAAATATCTACAGCGCTATCCCTATAAACATTGAAATATCTTCACCGCCATCTGTAAACACATGGAAATACCTACACAGTCATCTGTATAAATATGGAAATATCTACACCACCATCTGTATAAACATGGAAATATCTATAATGCCATCTGTATACACATGGAAATATCTACACAGGCATCTGTATGAACATGGTAGTATCTACACAGCTATCTCTATAAACATGGAAATACCTACACCGCTATCTCTTTAAACATGGAAATACCTACACCGCTATCTCTATAAACATGGAAATATCTACACCCCTATTTCCATATACATGGAAATATCTAAATTGCCATCTCTATAAACATGAAAATATCTACACTGCCATCTCCATAAGCATGGAAGTATCTACTCCGCCATGTGTATAAACATGGAAATATCTACATCACCATCTGCGTAAACATGGAAATATCTACACTGCCATCTGTATAAATATGGAAATATTTACACCGCTATCTCTATAAACATGGAAATAGCTACACCGCTATCTCTATAAACATGGAAATATCTACACCGCCATCTGTATTAACATGTAAATATCTACAGAGTCATCTGTATAAACCTGGAAATATCTACAGAGAACTCTGTATAAACATGGAAATATCGGCACAGCCATCTGTATAAACCTGCACATATCTGCACCGCTATCTGTATAAACATGGAAATATCTACATTGCTATGTGTATTAACGTGGAAATATCTCCTTTGCTATCTGTGTAAACATGGACATATCTCCACCACAATCTGTATAAACATGAAATATCTACACCGATATCTCAATAAACATGGAAATATCTACACTGCCATCTGTACAACCATGGAAATATCTACACAGTCATCTGTAGAAACATGGAAATATCTACACCGCTATCTCTATAAACATGGAAATAACTACACCGCTATCTCTATAAACATGGAAATATCTACAACGCTATCTTCATTAACACGGAAATATATACACCGCCATCTCTTTAAACACGGAGATATCTACACCGCCATCTACATAAATAAGAAAATATCTACACTGACATCTATATAAACATGCAAATATCTACACCGCCATCTCTATAAACATGGAAATATCTACACTGCCATTTGTAGAAAGATTGAAATAACTAAACCGTCATCTGTATAAACGTGGAAATAACTACACCGCTATCTGTATAAACATGGAAATATCTACACCGCAATCTGTATAAACAAGGAAATATCTACACTGCTATCTGTATAAACATGAAATACCTAAACCGCTATCTCTATAAAAATGAAATATCTACACCGCTATCTGTATAAACATGGAAATATCCACACTGCTATCTCTATGAACAGGGAAATATCTACACCGCTATCTCTATAAACTTGGAAATATCTACACCGCCATCTCTATAAACATGGAAAATTCTACCCCGCGATCTGTATAAACATGGAAATATCTACACCGCGATCTGTATAAACCTGGAAATGTATACACCACGATCTGTATAAACATGGAAATATCTACACCTCGATCTGTATAAACATGGAAATATCTACACCGCGATTTGTATAAACATGGAAATATCTACAATACCATCTGTAGAAAGATGGAAATATCTACACCGCCGTCTGTATAAACTTGGAAATACCTACAAAGTCATCTGTATAAACATGGAAATATCTACACCGCCATCTGTATAAACATGGGAATATCTACACAGCCTTTTGTATATATATGCAAATATCTACACCGCTATCTCTATAAACATGGAAATAACTACACCTCTATTTGAATAAACAAGGAAATATCTACACCGCCATCAGTTTAAACATGGAAATATCTACACAGACATCTGTTTATACATGGAAATATCTACACCGCTATCTGTATAAACATGCTAATAACTACACCGCTATCTGTATAAATGTGGAAATATTTGCACCGCTATCCCTATAAACATGGTAATATCAACACCGCGATCTGTATAAACATGGAAATATCTACACCATGATCTGTATAAACATGGAAATATCTACACCGCGATCTGTATAAACATGGAAATATCTACACCGTGATCTGTATAAACATGGAAATATCTACATCGACATCTCTATAAACATGGAAATATCTACACCACCATCTGTATAAACATGGAAATATCCACACCGCTATCTCTATAAACATGGAAAAATCAACACCGCCATCTGTATAAACACAGAAATACCTAAACCACTCTCTGTATAAACATGGAATTATCTACACTGCCATCTGAATAAAGTTGGAAATATCTACACCGTAAGCTGTATAAACATGGAAATATCTACACTGCTATCTGCTTAAACATGGAAATACCAACACCGCTATCTGTATAAACATGGAAATATCTACATCGCTATCTGTATATACATGGAAATATCTACACCACTATCTCTAGAAACATGGAAATAGGTACACCGCCATTTCTTTAAACATGGACATATCTACACCGCTGTATGTATAAACATGGAAATATCTACACCGTTATTTCTATAAACATGGAAATACTTACACCGCTATCTCTATAAACATGGAAATATCTACACCGCAATCTCTATAAACATGGAAATATCTACACCGCCATCTCTATAAACATGAAAATATCTACCACGCCATCTGTATAATCATGGAAATATCTACAAGGCTATCTGTGTAAACATGGAAATATCTACACAGCTATCTGTGTAAATTTGGAAATATCTACAGTGCTATCTGTGTAAAGTTGGAAATATATGCACCGCAATCTGTGCAAAGATGGAAATATCTACACCGATATCCCTGTAAACATGGAAATATCTACACCGCTATCTGTATAAACATGGAAATATCTACACAGCCATCTGTATAAACATGGCAATATCTACAATGCTATATGTACA
The DNA here is from genome assembly GCF_029289425.2 of Pan paniscus. Lineage (NCBI taxonomy): Eukaryota > Metazoa > Chordata > Mammalia > Primates > Hominidae > Pan > Pan paniscus. The sequence goes on from NC_073261.2 coordinate 10,886,398, forward strand.
AACATGGAAATATCTATACCGCTATCTTTATAAATATGGGAATATCTACACCGCTATCTGTATAAACATGGAAATATCTACACCGCTATCTGTATAAACAAGGAAATATCTACATCGCTATCTGTATAAAGATGTAAATATCTACACCGCTATCTGTATAAACAAGGAAATATCTACACCGCTATCTTTATAAATATGGAAATATCTACACAGCTATCTCAATAAACATGGAAATATCTACACCGCTATCTGTATAAACATGGAAATATCTACACCGCTATCTGTATAAACAAGGAAATATCTACACCGCCATCTGTTTTAACATGGAATTAACTACACCGCCATCTGTATAAACATGGAAATATCTACACCGCTATCTGTATAAAGATGGAAATATCTACACATCTTTCTGTAAAACATGGAAATGTCTACACCGCTATCTGTATAAACGTGGAAATAACTTCAACGCTACCTGTACAAACGTGGAAATATCTACATCGCTATCTTTATAATCGTGGATATATCTAAACTGCTATCTGTGTAAACCTGGAAATATCTACACCGTTTTCTGTTTCGGGGTATATCTACAACGCCATCTGCGCAAAGATGGAAATATCTACATCGGTATCTCTGTAAACATGGAAATATCTACACTGCTGTTTGTATAAATATGGAAATATCTACACCGCTATCTCTAATCAACATGGAAATATCTACATCGGTATTTGTATAAAAATGGGAATATCTACACCGGTATCTCTATAAACATGGAAATGTCTACATCGCCATCTGTTTTAACATGCAAACGTCTCCACCGTTATTTGTATAAACATGGGAATATCTACACCGCTATCTGTAGAAACATGGAAATATCTACACCGTTATCTGTATCAACAAGGAAATATCTACACCGCTACCTGTAGAAACATGGAAATACCTACAATGCTATCTGTGTAAACATGGAAATATCTACACCGATATGTGTATAAAGATGAAAATATCTACAAGGCTATCCGTGTAAACATGGAAATATCTACGCAGCTATCTGTGTAAATTTGGAAATATCTACAGAGCTATCTGTGTACAGATGGAAATATCTGCACCGCTATCTCTGTAAACATGGAAATATCTACACCGCTATCTGTATAAACATGGAAATATCTACACCGCTATCTGTATAAACAAGGAAATATCTACACCACCATCTGTATAAACATGGCAATATCTACACGGCTATCTGTATAAACATGGAAATATCTACACCGCTATCTTTATAAACATGGAAATATCTACACCGCAATCTATGTAAACATCGAAATATCTACACAGCTATCTGTATAAACATGGAAATATCTACACCGCCATCTGTATAAACAAGGAAATATCTACACCGCCATCTGTATAAACATGGCAATATCTACACCGCTATCTGCATAAACATGGAAATATCTACACCGCTATCTGTATAAACAAGGAAATATCTACAATGCCATCAGCATCAACATTGAATTATCTACACCGCCATCTGTATAAACATGGAAATATCTACAGTGCTATCTGTATAAAAATGTAAATATCTACACCGCTATCTGTAAAACGTGGAAATATCTACACCACTATCTGTATAAACGTGGAAATACCTACATCACAATCTTTATAACCGTGAAAATAACTCCACCGCGATCTGTATAAACCTGGAAATAACTACACCGTTATCTGTATCAACAAGGAAATATCTACACCGCTACCTGTAGAAACATGGAAATACCTACAATGCTATCTGTGTAAACATGGAAATATCTACACCGCTATCTGTGTAAAGATGGCAATATCTACACCGCAATCTGCGCAAAGATGGAAATATCTACACCGGTATCTCTGTAAACATGGAAATATCTACACCGCTATCCGTATAAACATTGAAATATCTACACTGCCACCAGTATAAGCACGGAAATATCTACACCGCTATCTCTATAAACATGGAAATATCTACACCGCCATATGTAAAATCATGCAAATATCTACAGAGTCATCTGTATAAACATTGAAATATCTACGCCACTATCTCTATAAACATGGAAATATCTACACCGCTATCTGTATAAGTATGGAAATATCTACATCGCTATTTGTATAAACATGGAAATATCTACCCCACTATCTGTATAAACATTTAAATATCTACACAGTTATCACTTTAAACATGGAAATACCTAAACCGTAATCTCTAGGAACATGGAAATATCTACACTGCTATCTGTATTAACATGGAAATATCTACACCGCCATCTGTATAAACATGGAAATATCTACACCGCTATCTTTATAAACATGGAAGTATCTCCACCGCTATCTGTGTAAACATGAAATCACCAACACCGCTTTCGGTATAAACAAGGAAATACCTACACCGCTATCTGTATAAACAAGGAAATATCTACACCGCCGTCTGAATTGACATGAAAATATCTACACCGACATATGTATGAACATGGAAATATCTACACCGCTATCTGTATAAATATGGAAATATCTACACCGCTATGTCTATTAACATGGAAATATCTACACCGCTATCTTTATAAACATGAAAATATCTACACCGTCATCTCCAGAAACATGGAACTATCTACACCGCCATCTGTATAAACACAGAAATATTTAAACATCTCTCTGTATAAACATGGAAATATCTACAATGCCATCTGAAAAAAGTTGGAAATACCTACACCGTGAGCTGTATAAACATGAAAATATCCACACCGCTATCTGTATAAACATGGAAATAGAACACAACTGTCTGTTTAAACATGGAAATATCTACAACGCTATCTGTATATAAATGGAAATATCTACACCACTATCTCTATAAACATGGGAATTCCTACACTGTCATTTCTTTAAACATGGAAATATCTACACCGCTGTATGTATAAACATGGAAATATCTACACCGCTATCTTTATAAAGATGGAAATATCTACAAGGCTATCTGTGTAAACATGGCAATATCTACACGGCTATCTGTATAAACATGAAAATATCTACACCGCTATCTGTATAAACAAGGAAATATCTACACCGCCATCTCCATCAACATGGCCATATCTACACCGCTATCTCTATAAACATGGAAATATCTACACCGCTATCTTTATAAACATGGAAATATGTACACTGCTATCTGTATAATCATGAAAATATGTACACCGCAATCTTTATAAACATGGAAATATCTACACCGGTATCTGTATAAACATTGAAATATCTGCACCGCTATCTGTATAAACTTCAAAATATCTACACCGCCATCTGTGTAAATATGGAAATATCTCCACCGCTATCTGTATAAACATGGAAATATCTCCACCGCTATCTGTATAAACATGGATATATCTACACCGCTATCTGAATAAACTTTGAAATATCTACACCGCTATCTGTATAAATATGGAAATATCTACACCGCTATCTCTTAAAAACATGGAAATAATTAAACCACTATCTGTATAAACATGGAAATATTTACACCACTATCTGCATGAACATGGAAATATCAACAACACTATCTCTATAAACATGGAAATATCTACATGGCTATCTCTATGAACAAGGAAATGTCTACACCGCTATCTTTATAAACATGGAAATATCTCAACCACTATCTGCATAAACATGGAAATATCTACAACACTCTCTGTGTAAAGATGGAAATATCTACACAGCTATCTGTGTAAACATGGAAATATGTACCCCGCTATCTGTGTAAAGATGGAAATATCTTCACCGCAATATGTGCAAATATGGAAATATCTACACCGCTATCTCTGTAAACATGGAAATATCTACACCGCTATATGTGTAAACACGGTAATATCTACACTGCTATCTGTATAAACATGGAAATCTCTACACCACCATCTCTAAAAACATGGAAATATCTACACAGTCATCTGTATAAACGCGGAAATATCTACACCTACATCTGTATAAACTTGCAAATATCTACACTGCCATCTGCATACACATGGAAATATCTACACAGCCATCTGTATAAACATGGAAATATCTACACCGCTATCTCTATAAACATGGAAATATCTACACCGCTATCTTTATAAACATGGAAATATGTACACCGCAATCTGTATAATCATGTAAATACGTACACCGCAATCTTTATAAACATGGAAATATCTACACCGGTATCTGTATAAACATTGAAATATCTGCAACGCTATCTGTATAAACTTCAAAATATCTACACCGCCATCTGTGTAAATATTGAAATATCTCCACCGCTATCTATATAAACATGGAAATATCTCCACCGCTATCTGTATAAACATGGATATATCTACACCGCTATCTGTATAAACTTTGAAATATCTACATCGCTATGTGTAGAAACATGGAAAGGTCTACACCGCTATCTGTATAAACATGAAAATATCTACATCGCTATCTGTAAAAACATGGAAATATCTCCACCGCTATCTGTATAAACATGGAAATAGCTACACTGCTATCTTTATGAAGATGGAAATATCTACCCCACAATCTCTATAAACATGGAAATACCTACACCGCTATCTGTATAAACATGGAAATACCTACAACGCTATCTGTATAAACATGGAAATATCTACACCGCTATCTGTATAAACAAGGAAATAACTACACTGCCAACTGTATTAACATGGAAATATCTACACCGCCATCTGTATAAACAAGGAAATATCTACACCGCTATCTGTATAAAGATGGAAATATCTACACCGCTATCTGTGAAATGTGGAAATATCTACACCGCTATCTGTATAAAAAAGGAAATATCTACCCGCTATTTGTATAAACGTTGAAATATGTTCAACGCTATCTGTATAATCGTAAAAATATCTCCAAAGCTATCTGTATAAACTTGGAAATATCTACACCGCTATCTGTGTAAAGATGGCAATATCTACACCGCAATCTGCGCAAAGATGGAAATATCTACACCGGTATCTCTGTAAACATGGAAATATCTACACCGCTATCTCTATAAACATGGAAATATCTACACTGCCACCTGTATAAACACGGAAATATCTACACCGCCATCTATATAAACATGGAAATATATACTCTGCCATCTGTATAAACATGGAAATATCTACACCGCTATCTGTATAAATATGGAAATATCTACACCGCTATCTCTTATAAACATGGAAATAATTAAACCGCTATCTGTATAAACATGGAAATATTTACACCGCTATCTGCATGAACATGGAAATATCAACAACACTATCTCTATAAACATGGAAATATCTACATGGCTATCTCTATGAACATGGAAATATCTACACCGCTATATGTAGAAACATGGAAAGATCTACACCGCTATCGGTATAATCATGAAAATACATCGCTATCTGTATAAACATGGAAATATCCCCACCGCTATCTGTATAAACATGGAAATATCTTCACCGCTATCTGTATAAACATGGAAATATCTACACCGCTATCTGTATAAACTTGGAAATATCTGCACCGCTCTCTGTATAAACTTCGAAATATCTACAACACTGTCAGTGTAAACGTGAAAATATCTAAACAGCTATCTGTGTGAAGCTGGAAATATGTACACAGCTATCTGTGTAAAGATGGATATATCTACACCGCTATCAGTGCAAATATGGAAATATCTACACAGCTAACTCTGAAAACATGGAAATATTTACACCGCTGTCTGTATAAACATGGAAATATCTACACTGCTATCTGTATAAACATGGAAATATCTACACCGCTATCTGTATAAACTTGGAAATATCTGCACCGCTATCTGTATAAACTTCAAAATATCTACAACACTGTCAGTGTAAACGTGGAAATATCTAAACAGCTATCTGTGTGAAGCTGGAAATATGTACACAGCTATCTACACAGTCATCGGTATAAAGATGGAAATATCTACACCTCCATCTCTATAAACATGGAAATATCTACACTGCCATCTGCATACACATGGAAATATCAACACAGCCATCTGTATAAACATGGAAATAACTACATCAATATCTCTATAAACATGGAAATACCTACACCGCAATCTGTATAAACATGGAAATATCTACACCGCTATCTGTATAAACATGGCAATATCTACTCCGCTATCTGTATAAACTTGAAAATATCTACACGGCCATCTGTATAAACATGGAAATATCTCCATGGCTACCTGTATAAACAAGGAAATATCTCCACCGCCATCTCTTTAAACATGGAAATAACTACACCGCTATCTGTATAAACATGGAAATATCTACACCGCTATCTCTATAAAGATGGAAAATCTACATCGCTATCTGTATAAACATGGAAATATCTACATCGCTATCTGTATAAACAAGGAAATATCTCCACCGCTCTCTATATAAACTTGGAAATATCTACACCAGTATCTTTATGAACATGGAAATATCTACACAACTACCTGTATAAATATGGAAATATCTACACCGGTATCTCTATAAACATGGAAATGTCTACACCGCTATCTGTATAAACATGTAAATATCCACACTGCCATCTGTATAAACATGGAAATATCCACACAGCCATCTGTATAAACATGGAAATATCTACACAGCCATCTGTATAAACATGGAAATATCTACACTGCTATCTGTATATACATGGATATATGTGCACCGCTATCTGTATAAACTTGGAAATATCTACACCACCATCTGTATAAACATTTAAATATCTACACCGCTATCTGTATAAACATGGAAATATCTCCACTGCTTTTGGTGTAAACATGAAAATATCTACAAGGCTATCTGTATAAACATGGAAATATCTACACCACTATCTGTATGAACATGGAAATATATACACCGCAATCTTTATGAACATGGAAATATCCACACCGCTGTCTGTATAAACATGGAAATATCTACATCGCTGTCTGCATAAAAATGGAAATATCTTCACCGCCATTTGTATAAACATGGAAATATCTACACAGCTATCTTTATAAACATGGAAATATCTACACCGCTCTCTGTAAATATGGAAATATCTACACAACTGTCTGTGTAAACGTGGAAATATCTAAACAGCTATGTGTGTAAAGTTGGAAATACGTACACCACTATCTGTGTAAATATGGATACATCTACACACCAATCAGTGTAAATATGGAAATATCTACACTGCTATATGTATAAACATGGAAATAACAACACTGCTGTCTGTATAAATATGGAAATATCTACACAGCTATCTCTATAAACTGGGAAATATCTAAACCGCTATCTCTATAAACATGGAAATATCTACAGGGCTACCTCTATAAACATGGAAATATCTACACCGCCATCTGTATAAACATGGAAATACCTACACACTCATCTGTATAAACACGGAAATATCTACACTACTATCTGTATAAACAAGGAAATAACTACACTGCCATCTGTATAAACATGGAAATATCTACACAGACATCTCTATAAACATGGAAATATCTACAACTCCATCCGTATAAACATGGAAATATCTACACCGCCATCTGTATAAACATGGAAATACCTACACGGTAATCTGTATAAACATGAAAATATCTACACAACTATCTGTATAAACATGGAAATATCTACAACGCCATCTGTATAAACATGGAAATATCTACACCGCCATCTCTATAAAGCTGGAAATATCTTCACCGCTATCTGTATAAACGTGGAAATAGCCACACCGCTATCTGTATAAACATGGAAATATCTACACCGCCATCTGTAAAAACATGGAAATATCTACACAGTCATATGTATTTACATGGAAATATCTACACCTCCATCTTTATATACATGGAAATATCTACACTGCCATCTGTATACACATGGAAATATCTACACAGCCAACTGCATAAACATGGAAAATCTACACTGCTATCTCTATAAACATGGAAATACCTGCACCGCAATCTGCATAAACATGGAAATACCATCACCGCTATCTGTATAAACATGTAATTATCTACACCGCTATCTGTATAAACCTGGAAATATCTACAAAACCATCTGTGTAAACATGGAAATGTCTCCACTGCTATCTGTATGAACATGGAAATATCCCCACCGCTATCTCTATAAACATGGAAATATCTACACCGCTATCTGTATAAACTTGGAAATATCTATAACGCTATCTGTATAAACATGGAAATACCTACACCGCTATCTGTATAAACATGCAAATATCTACACCGCTATCCGTATAAACATGGAAATATCTCCAACGCTATCTGTATAAACATGGAAATATCTACACCGCTATCTGTATAAACATGGAAATATATACACAGCTATCTGTTTAAACATGGAAACATCTACAGCGATATCTGTATAAACATGGAAATATCTACACCACTATGTGTATAAACATGCAAATATCTACAATGATATCTGTGTTAACATGGAAATATCTGCACCGCTATCTGTGTAAAAATGGAAATATCTGCACCGTTATCTGTGTAAAATGGAAATATGAACACCGCACTCTGTGCAAAGATGGAAATATCTACACCTCTATCTGTGTAAAGTTGGAAATATCTACACTGCAATCTGAGTAAACATGGTAACATATACACTGCTATCTGTATAAACAGGGAAATATCTATATCGCAATCTGTAAAAACATGGAATTATCTACACAGTCATCGGGATAAAGATGGAAATATGTACACCTCCATCTCTATAAACATGGAAATAACTACACTGCCATCTGCATACACATGGAAATATCTACACAGCCATCTGTATAAGCATGGAAATAACTACATCGCTATCTCTATAAACATGGAAATAACTTCACCGCAATCTGTATAAACATGGAAATATCTACACCGCTATCTCTTTAAACATGGAAATATCTACACCGCTGTGTGTATAAACATGAAAATATCTACCTCGCTGTCTGTATAAACATGGAAATAGCTCCACCGCTATTTGTATAAACATGGAAATATCAACACCGCTATCTTTATAAACATGGAAATAACTACACCGCTATCTGTATAAACATGGAAATATCTACACTGCTATCTCTATAAACATGGAAATACGTACACCGCAATCTGTGTAAACATGCAAATATCTACACCGCTATCTGTATAAACATGGAAATATCTGCACCGCTTCCTGTATAAACTTCGAAATATCTACACCGCCATCTGTGTAAACATGGAAATATCTCCACCGCTATCTGTATAAACATGGAAATATCTTCACTGCTATCTGTATAAACATGGAAATATCTACATCGCTATCTGTATAAACAGGGAAATATCTACACCGCTATCTGTATAAACATGGAAATATCTACATCACTATCTGTATAAACATGGAAATATCTACATCGCTATCTTTATAAACATGGAAATAACTACAGCGCTATCTGTATAAACATGGAAATATCTACAACACTATCTGTGTAAACATGGAAATATCTACACCGCTATCTGTATAAACATGGAAATATCTACACCACTATCTGTATAAACTTGGAAATATCTACACCGCTATCTCTGTAAACATGAAAATATCTACACCGCCATCTGCATAAAAATGGAAATATCTAAACAGTCTGTATAAACATGGAAATATGACACCACTATGTGTATAAACATGGAAATATCTTCACTGCAGTCTGTATAAACTTGGAAATATCTACACAGCAATTTCTATAAACATGGTAATATCTACAATGCTATCTGTATAAACATGGAAACATCTAGAACGCCATCTGTAAAAACATGGAAATATATACACAGTCATCTCTATAAACAGGGAAATATCTACACCACCATGTTTATAAACATGGAAATATCTACACTGCCATCTGTATACTCATGGAAATATCTACACAGCCATCTGTAGATACATGGAAATATCTACACCGCTATCTCTATAAACATGGAAATAACTACACTGCAATCTGTATCAACATGGAAATATCTACACTGCTATCTGTATAAACATGGATATATCTACACAAATATCTGTATAAACATGGAAATATCTACACCGCCAGCTGTATAAACATGGAAATATCTCCACCGCTATCTGTTTAAACATGGAAATATCTACTCCGCTATCTGTGTAAACATGGAGATATCTACACCTCCATCTGTATAAACATGGAAATACCTACACTCCCATCTGTATACACATGGAAATATCTACACAGCCATCTGTATACCCATGGATATATCTACACAGCCATCTGTAGAAACATGGAAATATCTACACAGCTATCTGTATAAACATGGAAATACCTACACCGCAATCTGTATAAACATGGAAATATCTACTCTGCTATCTGTATAAACATGGAAATATCTACACAACTATCTGTATAAATCTGGAAATATCTGCACCGCCATGTGTATAAACTTGGAAATATCTCCACAGCTATCTGTATACACATGGAAATATCCCCACCACTATCAGTATAAACATGGAAATATCTACACCGCTATCTCAATAAACATGGAAATATCTACACCGCTATCTGTATAAACATGGAAATATCTACACCGCTATCTGTTTAAACGTGGAAATATCAACACTGCTACCTGTATAATCGTGGAAATATCTACACCGCGATCTGTATAAACTTTGAAATATCTACACCTCCATCTGTATAAACATGGAAATGTATACACTTCCATCTGTATACACATGGAAATATCTACACAGCCATCTGTATAAACTTGGAAATATCTGCACCGATATCTCGGTAACTTGGAAATACCTACAGCGCAATCTGTATAAACATGGAAACATCTACACCGCTATCTGCATAAACATGGAATTATCAACAACAATATCTGTATAAACATGGAAATATCTACATGGCTATCTCTATGAACATTTAAATATCTACACGGCCATCTGTATAAACATGGAAATATCTACACCGTCATCTGTATAAACATGGAAATATCTACACCAATATCTGAATAAACATAGAAATATCTACACTGCCATCTGTATAAACATGAAAATTTCTACACAGTAATCTGTGTAAACGTGGAAATATCTACACCGCTATCTGTATAAACATGGAAATAGCCACACTACTATCTGTAGAAACATGAAAATATCTACACCGCCATCTGTAAAAATATGAAAATATCTACAGAGTAATCTATATAAACATGGAAATATCTACACCTTCATCTGTATAAACATTGAAATATCTACACTCCCATCTGTATACACATGGAAATATCTACACAGCTATCTGTATAACCATGGAAATATCTCCACAGCCATCTGTAGAAACATGGAAATATCTACACCGCTATCTGTATAAACATGGAAATATCTACACCACTATCTGTATAAACATGGAAATATCTCCACCACTATCTGTATAAACATGGAAATATCCCCACCGCTATCTGTATAAACATGGAAATATCTACACCGCTATCTCTATAAACATAGAAATATCTACACCGCTATCTGTATAAACATGGAAATATCTACACCGCTATCTGTATAAACGTGGAAATATCTAAACCGCTATCTGTATAATCATGGAAATATCTACACCGCTATCTGTATAAACATGGAAATATCTACACCTCCAGCTGTATAAACATGGAGATATCTACACCGCCATCTGCATAAACATGGAAATATCTCCACTGCTATCTGTTGAAACATGGAAATATCTACTCCGCTATCTGTGTAAACATGGAAATATCTACACCTTCATCTGTATAAACATTGAAATATCTACACTCCCATCTGTATACACATGGAAATATCTACACAGCCATCTGTATACCCATGGAAATATCTCCACAGCCATCTGTAGAAACATGGAAATATCTACACCGCTATCTGTATAAACATGGAAATATCTACACCACTATCTGTATAAACATGGAAATATCTCCACCACTATCTGTATAAAGATGGAAATATCCCCACCGCTATCTGTATAAACATGGAAATATCTACACCGCTATCTCTATAAACATAGAAATATCTACACCGCTATCTGTATAATCATGGAAATATCTACACCGCTATCTGTATAAACATGGAAATATCTACACCTCCATCTGTGTAAACATGCAAATATCTACACTTCCATCTGTATACACATGGAAATATCTACACAGCCATCTGTATAAAATTGGAAATACCTACACTGCTATCTCTGTAAACATGGAAATACCTACACCGCAATCTGTATAAACATGGAAACATCAACAATGCTATCTGTATAAACGCGGAAATATCTACACCGCTATCTGTGTAAACATGGAAATATCTACAACGCTATCTGTATAAACATGGAAAGACCTTCACCGCTGTCTGTATAAATATGGAAATATCTACATCGCTGTCTGTATAAACATGGAAATATCTCCACCGCTATCTGTATAAGCATGGAAATATCTACACAACTATCTTTATAAACATGGAAATATTTACACCGCTATCTGCATAAACATGGAAATATCACCAACAATATCTGTATAAACGTGGAAATATCTACATGGCTATCTCTATGAACATGGAAATATCTACACCGCCATCTCAATAAACATGGAAATACCTACACGGTCATCTGTATAAACATAGAAATATCTACACCACTATCTGTATAAACATGGAAATATCTACATGGCTATCTCTATAAACATGGAAATATCTACACGGCCATCGGTATAAACATGGAAATATCTACAGAGTCATCTGTATGCACATGGAAATATCTACACAAATATCTGAATAAACATAGAAATATCTACAATGCCATCTGTATAAACTTGGAAATATCTACACAGTCATCTCTATAAACGTGGAAATATCTACACCGCTATCGGTATAAACATGGAAATAGCCACACCGCTATCTGTAGAAACATGGAAATATCTACACCGCCATCTGTAAAAATATGAAAATATCTACAGAGTAATCTGTATAAACATGGAAATATCTACACCTCCATCTGTATAAACATGGAAATACCTACACTGCCATCTGTATACACATGGAAATATCTACACAGCCATCTGTATAAACTTGGAAATATCTACACCGCTATGCTTGTAAACATGGATATACCTACACCGCAATCTGTATAAACATGGAAATATCTACGCAGCTATCTGTACAATCATGCAAATATCTACACCACTATCTGTATAAACTTGGAAATATCTACACCGCTATCTCTATAAACATGGAAATACCTACACCGCAATCTGTATAAACATGGAAATATCTCCACCGCTATCTCTATAAACGTGGAAATATCTATACCACTATCTGTATAAACATGGAAATATCTACACCGTCATCTGTATAAACATGGAAACATCTACACCACTATCTGTATAAACAAGGAAATATCCACACTGCCATCTGTGTAAACACGAAATATCTACACAGCCATCTCTATAAACATGGAAATACCTACACTGCTGTCTGTATAAATATGGAAATAGCCCCACCACTATCTGTATAAGCATGGAAATAACTACACCGCCATCTGTAAAAACATGGAATTATCTACAGAGTCATCTGTATAAAGATGAAAATAACTACACCTCCATCTGTATAAACATGAAAATATCTACACTGCCATCTCTATACCCATAGAAATATCTACACAGCCATCTGTAGAAACATGGAAATATCTACACCGCTATCTGTATAAACATGGAAATATCTACACTGCCATCTGTATAAAGGTGGGAATATCTACAACACTATCTCTGTAAACATGGAAATATCTACATAGCTATCTGTGTAAACTTGGAAATATGTACACCGATATCTGTGTAAAGATGGAAATATCTACACCGCAATCTGTGCAAATATGGAAATATCTACACTGCTATCTCTGTAAACATGGAAATATCTACAATGCTATCCATATAAGCATAGAAATATCTACAAAGCTATCTGTATAAACATGGAAATATCAACCTCGCTATCTGTATAAACATGGAAATATCTACATAGCTATCTGTATAAACAAGGAAATATCTCCACTGCTATCTATATAAACATGGAAATAACTACACGGCCATCTGTATAAACATGGAAATATCTACACCGCTATCTCTATAAACATGGAAATATCTACACCGCTATCTGCAAAAACTTGGAAATATCTACTACGCCATCTCTATAAACATGGAAATATCTCCACCGCTATCTGTATAAACACGGAAATATCTACACTGCTATCTGTATAAACATGGAATATCTACACCGCTATCTTTATAACCATGGAAATATCTACACCGGTATCTCTATAAACTTGGAAATATCTACACTGATCTCTGTATAAATATGGAAATATCTACTCCGCTATCTCTAAAAACATGGAAATATCTACACCGCTGTCTGTATATACATGAAAATATCTACATGGCTATCTCTATGAGCTTGGAAATATCTACACCGCCATCTGTATAAACATAGAAATACCTACACAGTCATCTGTATGAACATGGAAATATCTACCCCACTATCTGTAGAAACATGGAAATATCTACACTGCGATGTATATAAACGTGTAAATATCTACTCAGCCATCTCTATGAACATGGAAATATCTACATCTCTATGTGTATAAACATGGAAATAGCCACACCGCTATCTGTATAAATATGGAAATATCTACACCGCCATCTGTAAAAACTTGGAAATATCTACACAGTCATCTGTGTAAACACGGAAGATATCTACACCTCCATCTGTATAAACATGGAAATATCTAAACCACCATCTGAATAAACATCGAAATGTCTACACGGCTATTTGTATAAGTATGGAAATATCTACACCGCTATCTCTATAAACATGGAAATATATACGCAGCTATCTGTATAAACATGGAAATACCTACACCGTTATCTGTATAAACATGGAAATATATACACCGCTATCTCTATGAACATGGAAATATCTACATCGCTATCTGTACAAACATGGAAATAACTCCACCACTATCTCTATTAACATGGAATTATCTACACTTCTATCTGTATAAACATGGAAATATCTACAACGCAATCTGTAGTAACATGGAAATACCTACACCGCTATCTGTATAAACATGGAAATATCTACAAGGCTATCTCTATAAACATGGAAATAACTACACTGCGATCTCTATAAACATGGAAACACCTACACACTCATCTGTATAAACATGGAAATACCTACACCACTATCTGCATAAACATGGAAATATCTACACTGACATCTGCATCAACATGGAAATATCTACACAGTCATCTGTATAAACATGGAAATATCTACACCTCCATCTGAATAAACATGGAAATATCTACACTGCCATCTCTATAAACTTGGAAATATCTACACCGCTATCTCTATAAACATGGAAATACCTTCATCGTTATCTGTATAAATATGGAAATATCTACACCGCTATCTGTATAAAATTGGAAATATCTACACCTCTATCTTTATAAACTTGGAAATATCTACACCACTATCTGTATAAACATGGAAATATTTCCACTACCATCTGTATAAACATAGAAACAGCCAAACCGCTATCTGTGTAAATATGGAAATATCTAGAACGCCATCTGAATAAACATGGAAATATCTACACTGCTATCTGTATAAATATGGAAATATCTACACCGCTATCTCTATAATCATGGAAATAACTACACCGCAATCTGAATAAACATGGAAATAACTACAATGCTATCTCTATAAACATGGAAAAATTTACACCGCTATCTTCAAAAACTTGGAAATATCTACACCGCCATCTGTATAAACATGGAAATATCTCCCCGCTATCTGCATAAACATGGAAATATCTCCACAGCTATCTGTATAAACATTGAAATATCTACACCGCTATCTCTATGAACATGGAAGTGTCTACATCGCTATCTGAATATACATGGAAATAGCCACACCGCTATCTGTAAAAACATTGAAATATCTACACCGCCATCTCTAAAAACATCGAAATATCTACACAGTCATCTGTAAAAACATGGAAATATATTCACCTCCATCTGAATAAACATGGAAATATCTACATTGCCATCTGTATACACATGGAAATATCTACACAGCCATCTGTAAAAACATGGAAATATCTACACCACTATCTCTATAACATGGAAATACCTACACAGCTATCTGTATAAACATGGAAATATCTGCAACGCTATATGTATAAACACGGAAATCTCTACACAACCATCGGAATAAACATCGAAATATCTACACTGTTATCAGTATAAATATGGAAATATCTATACCGCCATCTCTATAAACATGGAAATATCTCCAACGCTATCTATATAAACATGGAAATATCTCCACTGCTATCTGTATATACATGGAAATATCTCCACCGCTATCTGTATGAACATGGAAATATCTACATCGCTATCTGTACAAACATGGAAATGTCTCCACCGCTATCTCTATAAACATGGAATTATCTACACCGCTATCTGTATAAACATGGAAATATCTCCACCGCAATCAGTATAAACATGGAAATACATATACCGCTACCTGTATAAACATGTAAATATCTATGCCGCTGTCTGTATAAACATGGAAAATCCCTACCGCTATCTCTATAAACATGGAAATATCTACACCACTATCTCTATAAACATGGAAATATATACACCGCTATCTTTATAAACATGGAAATATCTACACCACTAACTCTATAAACGTGGAAATCTCTACACTGTCATCTGTATAAACATGGAAAAAGCCACACCGCTATGTGTATAACATGGAAATATCAACACCGCCATCTGAATAAACATGGAAATATCTACACAGCTATCTTTATAAATATGGAAATATCTACACCGCTATCTCTATAAACATGGAAATATCTACACCGCTATCTGTATAAACATGGAAATATCTTCACCGTTATCTCTATAAACATGGAAATATCTACACCACTATCTGCATAAACATGGAAATATCTACACCGCCATCCGTATAAACATGGAAATATCTCCACCGCTATCTGTATAAACATGGAAATATCTCCACCGCTATCTGTATTAACATGGAAATATCTACAGTGCTATCTGTATAGACATAGAAATATCTACATCGCTATCTGTTTAAAGATGGAAATAGCCACACCGCTATCTGTATAAACATGGAAATATCTACACTGCCATCTGAAAAAGATGGAAATATCTACACAGTCATCTGTATCAACATGGATATATCTACACCTACATCTGAATAAACATGGAAATATCTGCACTGCCATCTCTATAAACTTGGAAATATCTACACCGCTATCTCTATAAACATATAAATACCTACATCGCTATCTGTATAAACATGGCAATATCTACTCCGCTATCTGTATAAAATTGGAAATATCTACACCGCCATCTCTATAAACACAGATATATCTCCAACGCTATCTGTATAAACCTAGAAATATCTCCACCGCTATCTGTATAAACATGGAAATATATCCACCGCTATCTGTATAAACATGGAAATATCTACACCGCTATCTGTATAAACATGAAAATATCTACAACGCTATCTGTAGAAACATGGAAATATCTGCAACGCTATCTGTATAAACATGGAAATATCTATATCGCTATCTGTATTAACATGGAAATAACTTCAGTGCCATCTGTATAAACATGGTAATAGCCACACCGCTATCTGAATAAACATGGAAATATCTACAACACCATCTGAATAAACATGGAAATATCTACATGGATATCTGTATAAATATGGACATAACTTCACCGCAATCTCTATAAACCAGGAAATGTCTACACCGTTATCTGTATAAACATGGAAATATCTACACCGCTATCTGTGTAAACATGGAAATATCTACATCGCTATCTGTATTTACATGGAAATATCTTCACTGCCATCAGTATATACATGGTAATAGCCACACCGCTATCTGTATAAACATGGAAATATCTACAACATATTCTGAATAAACATGGAATTATCTACACGGCTATCTGTATAAATATGGACATACCTACACCACTATCTCCATAAACCAGGAAATGTCTACACCGCTATCTGCATAAACATGGAAATGTCTACATCGCTATCTGTATAAACATGGAAATATCCACACCGCTATCTGTAAAACATGGAAATACCTACACAGCCATCTGTAAAAACATCGAAATATCTACACAGTCATCTGTAGAAACATGGAAATAACTAAACCTCCATCTATATTAACATGGAAATATCTGCACTGCCATCTGTATACACATGGAAATATCAACACAGCCATCTGTTTAAACATGGAAATATCTACAACGCTATCTGTATAAACATGGAAATACCTACACCGCTCTCTGTATAAACATGGAAATATCTACATCTCTATCTGTATAAACATGCAAATATCTACATCTCTATCTGTATAAACTTGGAAATATCTACACCACCATCTGTATAAACATAGAAATATCTACACAGCCACCTGTATAAACTTGGAAATATCTACACGACTATCCGTATAATCATGGAAATATCTACACTGCGATGTGTATAAAAATGGAAATATCTACACAGCCATCTCTATAAACATGGAAATATCTACATCGCTATCTGTATAAACATGGAAATATCTCCACCGCTATCTTTATAAACATGGAAATATCTACACCACTATCTTTATAAACATGGAAATATCTACACTGTCATCTGTATAAACATGGAAAGAGCCACACCGCTATGTGTATAAACATGGAAATATCTACACCGCTATCTGCATAAACTTGGAAATATCTACACCGCCATCCGTATAAACCTCGAAATATCTCCACCGCTTTCTGTATAAACATGGAAATATCTCCACCGCTATCTGTATAAACATGGAAATAGCCACACCGCTGTCTGTATAAACATGGAAATATCTCCACCGCCATCTGCAAAAACATGGAAATATCTACACAGTCATCTGTATAAAAATAGAATTACCTACACCTCCATCTGTATAAACATGGAAATATCTACACTGCCTTCTGTATACACATGGAAATATGTACACAGACATCTGTAAAAACTTGGAAATACCTACACCGCTATCCCTATAAACATGGAAATACCTACATCGCAATCTGTATAAACAAGGAAATATCTAGACCGCTATCTGTATAAACTTGGAAATATCTACACTGCCGTCTCTATAAACACGGAAATATCTCCAACGCTATCTGTATAAACCTAGAAATATCTCCACCGCTATCTGTATAAACATGGAAATATCTGCACGGCTATCTGTATAAACATGGAAATATCTACCCTGCTATCTGTATAAACATGGAAATATCTACACCGCCATCTGTAAAAACATGGAAATATCTACACAGTCATGTGTATAAACATGGAAATAACTACATCTCCATCTGTGTAAACATGGAAATATCTACACTTCTGTCTGTATACACATGGAAATATCCACACAGCCATCTGTATAAACATGGGACTATCTACAACGCTATCTATATAAACATGGAAATATCTACATCGCTATCTTTATAAACATGGAAATACCTACACTGCCATCTGTATAAACATGGAAGTAGCCACACCGCTATCTGCATAAACATGGAAATATCTACACCACCATCTGAATAAACATCGAAATATCTACACAGCTATCTGTATAAATATGGAAATATCTACACCGCCATCTCTATAAACATGGAAATATCTCCAGCGCTATCTGTATAAACATGGAAATATCTCCACCGCAACCAGAGTAAACATGGAAATACCTACACCGCTATCTGTATAAACATGGAAATATCTCCACCGCAATCAGAATAAACTTGGAAATACCTACACCGCTATCTGTATAAGCATGTAAATATCTCCACCGCTTTTTGTATAAACATGGAAATATGTATATCGCTATCTGTATAAAAATGGAAATAGCCTCACCGCTATCTGTATAAACAAGGAAATATCTACACTGCCATCTGTAAAAACATGGAAATATCTACACAATCATCTGTAGAAACATGGAAATGTCTACACCTCCATCTGTGTAAACAAGGAAATATCTACACTGCCATCTGCATACACATGGAAATATCAACTCAGCCATCTATATAGACATGGAAATATATACATCGCTACCTGTATAAACATGGAAATATCGACACCGTTATCTGTATAAACATGGAAATATCGACACCGCTATCTGTATAAACATGGAAATATCTACACCGCTATCTGTATAAACATGGAAATATCTACACCACTATCTGTATAAACTTGGAAATATCTACAACGCCATCTCTATAAATATGGAAATATCGCCAACGCTATCTGTATAAACATGGAAATATCTCCATCGCTACCTGTATAAACATGGAAATATCTCCACCACTATCTGTATAAACATATAAATATATGCAACGCTCTCTGTAAACATGGAAATATCTACAACGCTATCTGCATAATCTTGGAAATATCTACACCGCCATCTGTATAAACATGGAAATATCTCAACCGCTATATGTATAAACATGGAAATATCTCCACCGCTATCTGTATAAACATGGAAATACCTCCACGGCTATCTGTATAAACATGGAAATATCTACACAGCCATGTGTATAAACATGGAAATATCTACATCGCTATTTCTATAAACATGGAAATGCCTACACCGTTATCTGTATAATCATAGAAATATCTACACCGCTATCTGTATAAACATGGAAATATCTATACCGCTATCTGTATAAGCTTGGTAATATCTACACCGCAATCTCTATAAACAAGGAAATAACTCCACCGCTATCTGTATAAACATGGAAATATATCCACTGCTATCTGCATAAACATGGAAATACCTACACCGCTATCTCTATAAACATGGAAATATCTACACCGCTAACTTTATAAACATGGAAATATCTAGAACGATATCTGAATAAACATGGAAATATCTGCACCATTATCTGTATAAACATGGCAATATCTACATCGCTATATGTATTAACTTGGAAATATCTTCACTGCAATCTCTATAAACATGGAAATAGCCACACCGCTACCTGTATAAACATGGAAATATATACACCGCCATCTGAATAAACATGGAAATATCTACACGGCTATCTGTATAAATATGGAAATACCTACACCGCTATGTCTATAAACATGGAAATGTGTACGCCGCTATCTGTATAAACATGGAATTATCTACATGGCTATCTCTATAAACATGGAAATATCTACACCGCCATCTGTATAAATATGGAAATAACTACACTGCTATCTCTATAAACATAGAAACGTCTACACCGCTATCTTTATAAACATGGAAATATCTACATGGCTATCTCTATAAACATGGAAATATCTACACCGCTTTCTCTATAAAGATGGAAATACCTACACACTCATCTGTATAAACATGGAAATACCTACACCACAATCTGTATAAACATCGAAATATCTATACTGCCATCTGCATAAACATGGAAATATCCACACGGAGATCTCTATAAACATGTAAATATCTACATCGCTATCTGTATAAAAATGGAAATAGCCACACAGCTATCTGTATAAACATGGAAATATCTACACCGCCATCTGTAAAAACATGGAAATATCTACACAGTCATCTGTATAAACATGGAAATAACTACATCTTCATCTGTGTAAACATGGAAATATCTACACTGCCGTCTGTATACACATGGAAATATCCACACAGCCATCAGTATAAACATGGGACTATCTACACCGCTATCTATATAAACATGGAAATATCTACATCGCTTTCTTTATAAACATGGAAATATCTACACTGCCATCTGTATAAACATGGAAGTAGCCACACCGCTCTCTGTATAAACATGGAAATATCTACACCACCATCTGAATAAACATCGAAATATCTAAACAGCTATCTGTATAAATATGGAAATATCTACACCACCATCTCTATAAACATGGAAATATCTGCAACGCTATCTGTATAAACATGGAAATATCTCCACCGCAATCAGAGTAAACATGGAAATACCTACACCGCTATCTGTATAAACATGGAAATATCTCCACCGCAATCAGAATAAACATGAAAACACCTACACCGCTATCTGTATAAACATGTAAATATCTCCACGCTATCTGTATAAACTTGGAAATACCTACACCGCTATCTGTATAAATATGGAAATATCTACACCGCTATCTGTATATACATGAAATATTTCATGGCTATCTGTATAAACTTGGAAATATCTACACCGCCATCTGTATAAACATAGAAATACCTACACTGTCATCTGTATAAACATGGAAATATCTACACCACTATCTGTATAAACATGGAGATACCTACACTGCGAGGAGTTTAAACATGGAAACATCTACACAGCCATCTCTATAAATATGGAAATATCTACATGGCTATCCGTATAAACATGGAAATATCTACACCGCCATCTGTAAAACCATGGAAATATCTGCTGAGTCATCTGTGTAAACATGGAAGATATCTACACCTCCATCTGTATAAACATGCAAATATTTACATCACTATCTGTATAAACATGGAAATAGCCACACCACTATCTGTATAAACATGGAAATATCTACACCGCCATCTGTAAAAACATGGAAATATCTACACAGTCATCTGTGTAAACATGGAAGATAACTACACCTCCATCTGTATAAAAATGGAAATATCTACAGCACCATCTGAATAAACTTCGAAATGTCTACACGGCTATTTGTATAAATATGGAAATATCTACAGCGCTATGTCTATAAACATGGAAATATCTACACAGCTATCTGTATAAACATGGAAATATCAACCCCGCTATCTCTATAAACATGGAAATATCTACACCGCTATCTGTATAAACACGGAAATATCTACACCGCTATCTGTATAAACTTGGAAATATCTACACCGCCATCTCTATAAACATGGAAATATGTCCAACGCAATCTGTATAAACATGGAAATACCTACACCGCTATCTGTATAAACGTGGAAATATCTACACCGCTATCTGTATAAACATGGAAATATCTACACCACTATCTGTATAAACATGGAAATATCTTCATCTTTATCTGTATAAACATGGAAATATCTCCACGGCTATCTCTATAAACATGGAAATATCTCCACCGCTATCTCTGTAAACATGGAAATATCTACAACGCCATCTCTATTAACATGGAAATATCTACACCGCTATCTGTATAAATATGGAAATATCTACACCGCTAAATCTATAAACATGGAAATAACTACACCGCTATCTGTATAAAGATGGAAATATCTGCACCGCTATCTCCATAAACATGGAAATATCTACCCCGCTATCTGCATAAACTTGGAAATATCTACACCGCCATCTGTATAAACATGGAAATATCTTCACCGCTATCTGTATAAACATGGAAATATCTTCATCGGTATCTGTAAAAACATGGAAATATTTACACATTAATCTGTAGAAACATGGAAATATCTACAACTCCATCTGTACAAACATGGAAATATATACACTGCCATCTGTATACACATGGAAATATCAACACAGCCATCTGTATTAACATGGAAATATCTACACCGCTTTCTCTATAAACATGGAAATACCTACACAGCTATCTGTATAAACATGGAAATATCTACACCGCTATCTGTATAAACATGGAAATATCTACACCGCTATCTGTATAAACATGGAAATATCTACACCGCTATCTGTATAAACTTGGAAATATCTACACCACCATCTGTATAAACATAGAAATACCTTCACAGTCATCTGCATAAACATGGAAATATCTACACCACTATCTGTATAAAGATGGAAATATCTACACCGCGATCTGTATAAACATGGAAATATCTACACAGTCATCTGTAGAAACATGGAAGTATCTACACCGCTATCTGTATAAACATGGAAATACGTACACTGCCATCTGTATACACATGGAAATATCTACACAGAAATCTGTATAAACATGGAAATATCTCCACCGCTATCAGAATGAACATGGAAATACATACACCGCTATCTGTATGAACATGTAAATATCTCCACCGCTATCTGTATAAACATGGAAATACCTACACGGCTATCTGTATAAACATGGAAATATCTACACAGCCATCTGTATAAAAATGGAAATATCTACATCACTATTTCTATAAACATGGAAATACCTACACCGTTATCTGTATAAACATGGAAATATCTACACTACTTTCTGTATAAACATGGAAATATCTACACCGCTATCTGTATAAACTTGGTAATATCTAAACCGCAATCTCTATAAACATGGAAATAACTCCACCGCTATCTGAATAAACATGGAAATATCTCCACTGCTATCTGCATAAACATGGATATATCTACACCGCTATCTGTATAAACATGGAAATATCTACACCGCTATCTGTATAAACTTGGAAATATCTACACCGCTACCTGTATAAATATGGAAATATCTACACCGTTATCTGTATATACATGGAAATATTTCATGGCTATCTGTATAAACTTGGAAATATCTTCACCGCCATCTGTATAAACATAGAAATTCCTACAAAGTCATCTGTATAAACATGGAAATATCTACACCACTATCTGTATAAACATGGAAATAGCTACACTGCCATCTGTATAAACATGGAAGTAGCCATATCACTATCTGTATAAACATGGAAATATCAACACCACCATCTGCATAAGCATCGAAATATCTACACAGCTATCTGTCTAAATATGGAAATATCTACACCGCTATCTGAATAAACATGGTAATATCTACACGGCTATCTGTATAAATATGGAAATATTTACACAGCCATCTCTATAAACATGGAAATGTTTACATCGCTATCTCTATAAACATGGAAATAGCCACACCGCTGTCTGTATAAACATGGAAATATCTACACCGCCATCTGAATAAACATGGAAATATCTCCACCCATATCTGTATAAACATGGAAATATCTACAACGCTATCTGTATAAACATGGTGATATCTACACCGCTATCTGCATAAACCTGGAAATATCTACACTGCTATCTGTATACATATGGAAATATTCAAACCGCCATCTCTATTAACATGGAAATATCTACACCGCTATCTGTACAAACATGGAAATATCTACATGGCTAGCTCTATATACATGGTAATATCTACACCGCCATCTGTATAAACATGTAAATACCTACACAGTCATCTGTATAAACATGGAAATACCTACACTGCCATCTGTATTCACTTGGAAATATCTACACAGCCATCTGTATAAACATGGAATTATCTACACTGCTATCTCAATATATATCTAAATACCTACACCATTATCTGTATAAACATGGAAATATCTACTCTGCCGTCTGTGTATACATGGAAATATCTACACAGCCATCTCTATAAACATGTAAATATCTACATCGCTATATGTATAAACATGGAAATATCTACATGGGTATCTCTATAAACATGGAAATATCTACCCCACCATCTGTAATAACATGGAAATATCTACACAGCCATCTCTATAAACATGGAAATATCTACATCGCTATCTGTACAAACATGGAAATATCTATACCGCTATCTGTATAAACATGGAAATATCTACAACGCTATCTCTATAAACATGGAAATATATACCCCGCTATCTGTATAAACATGGAAATTTCTACACCGCCATCTGAATAAACATGGAAATACCTTCACGGCTATCTGTATAAATATGGAAATATCTACAGCGCTATCTTTATAAACATGGAAATACCATCACAGCAATCTGTATAAACATGGAAATATCTACACTGCTATCTGTATATACATCGAAATATCTACATGGCTATGTCTATATACATGGTAATATCTACACCGCCATCTGTATAAACATGGAAATACCTACACAGTAATCTGTATAAACATGGAAATACCTACAATGCCATCTGTATACACATGGAAATATCTACATAGCAATCTGTATAAACATTGAAATATCTACACTGCTATCTCTATATACATGGAAATACCTACACCACTAAATGTATTAACATGGAAATATCTACACTGCCATCTGTATAAACATGGAAATATCTACACAGCCATCTCTAAACATGGAAATATCTACATCGCTATCTGTATAAATATGGAAATAGCCACAACGCTGTCTGTATAAACATGGAAATATCTACACCGCAATCTGTAAAAATCATGGAAATATCTACACTCATCTGTATATACATGGAAGTATCTACACCTCCAAGTGTATAAACATGGAAATATCTGCACTGACATCTGTATACACATGAAAATATCTACACAGACATCTGTATAAACCTGGTAATAACTACACCATTATCTCTATGAACATGGAAATACATACACCGCTATCTGTATATACATGGAAATATCTACACCGCTATCTGTATAAACATGGAAATATCTACACCGCTATCTGTATAAACTTAGAAATATCTACACCGCCATCTCTATAAACATGGAAATATATCCACCGCTATCTGTATAAACATGGAAATATCTCCACCGCTATCTGTATAAACTTGGAAATATCTACACCGCTATCACTATAAACATGGAAATATCTACACCGCTATCTGAATAAACATGGTAATATCTACACGGCTATCTGTATAAATATGGAAATATTTACACCGCTATCTCTATAAACATGGAAATATCTACACAGCCATCTGTATAAACATGGAAATATATACACAGTCATCAGAATAAACATGGAAATAACTACACTGCTATCTGTATAAACATGGAAATATCTACACCGCTATCTGTATGAACATGGAAATATCCACACCGTTATCTGTGTAAATACGGAAATGACTACAACGCTACCTCTATAAACATGGAAATATCTATACTGCCATCTGTATAAACATGGAAATATCTACATGGCTATCTCTATAATCATGGAAATATCTAGAAAGCCATCTTTAAAAACTTGGAAATACCTACACAGTCGTCTGCATAAACATGGAATTATCTACAACACTATCTGTATAAACATGGATATATCTACACTGCCATCTGTATAAACCTGGAAATATCTAAACAGCTATCTCTTTAAACATGGAAATATCCACATCGCTATCTCTATAAACATGGAAATAGCCGCACCGCTATCGGTATAAACATGGAAATACCTACACCGCCATCTATAAATCCATGGAAATAGCCACACCGCTATCTGTACAAACATGGAAATGTCTACACCGCCGTCTGAATAAACATGGAAATATCTACACGGATATCTGTATAAATATGGAAATATCTACACCACTATCGATATAAGCATGGAAATACCAACAACGCTATCTGCATAAACATGGAAATACCTACTCCGCTATCTATATGAAAATGGAAATATCTACACCGCCATCTGTATAAACATAGAAATATCTACACCGCCATCTGCAAAAAGATGCATATATCTACACCGTGATCTGTATAAACCTGGAAATATATACACTGCTACCTGTATAAACATGGAAATATCTACACCGTCATCTGTTTAATCATGGAAATATAACACCACTCTCTGTATAAACATGAAAATATCTACACCGCTATCTCTATGAACATGGAAATATCTGCATTGCTATCTTTATAATCTTGGAAATATCTCCACCGCTATCTATGTAACCATGGAAATATCTACACCGCTATCTGTATAAACAAGGAAATATCTACACTGTCATTTGTATAAATATGGAAATATCTACATCGCTATCTGTATAAACATTGAAATAGCTGCACCGCCATCTGTATAATCATGGAAATTTCTACACTGCTGTCTGTGTAAACATGGAAATACCTACACCGCCATCTGTAAAAACCTGGAAATATCTACACAGTCATCTGTATAAACATGCAAATATCTACACCTCCAACGATATAAACATGGAAATACCTACACTGCCGTATGTATACACATGGAAACATCTCCACTGCCATTTGTATAAATATGGAAATATTTACACCGCCATCTGTATAAACGTGGAAATATCTACACCGCTATCTCTATAAACATTGAAATATATACACCGCTATCTGTATAAACTTGGAAATATCTACACTACTATCTGTATAAAAATGGAAATACCTCCACCGCTATCTGTATAAACATGGAAATATCTACACCGCTATCTGTATAAACATGGAAATATATACACCGCTATCTGCATAAACATGGAAATATATACACCGCTATCTGCATAAACATGGAAAATTCTACACCACTATATTTATAAATATGGAAGTAACTACACCGCTATATATATAAACATGGAAATATCTACATCACAATCTGCATAAACTTAGAAATAAGTACAACGCTATCTCTGTAAACATGGAAATATCAACGCCGCCATCTTATTAACGTGGAAATATCTACACAGTCGTTTGTATAAACATGGAAATATCTACACCGCTATATATATAAATATGCAAATATCTACACCCCTGTATCTATGAACATGAATATATCTACGCCACTATCTGTATAAACCCGGAAATATCCACACCGACAACTGTATAAACATAGAAATACCTACTCAGTCATCTGTATAAACATAGAAATACCTACACCACCATCTGTATTAACATGGAAATATTTTCACTGCCATCTGTATAAATATGGAAATATCTACACAGCAATCTCTATGTACATGGAAATATCTACACTGCTATGTGTAAAAACGTGGAAATATCCACAACGCTATCTGTATAAATATGGAAATATCTACACCTCCATCTGTATATACATGGAAATATCTACACCTCCATCTGTATAAACATGGAAATATCTACAGTGCCATCCATATACACATGCAAATATCTACACAGCCATCTGTAAAAACATGGAGATACCTACATCGATATATCTATAAACCTGGAAATAATTACAATGCTATCTGTATAAACATGGAAATATCTTCACCGTGATCTGTATAAACATGGAAATATTGGCACCGCTATCTGTATAAACATGGAAATATCTACACCGTCATCTGTATAGACATGGGAATATCTCCACCGATATCTGTATAAACATTGAAATATCCTCACCCCTATGTGTATAAACATGGAAATATCTAAACCGCTATCTGTGTAAATATGGAAATATCTACACCGC
Organism: Pan paniscus; assembly: GCF_029289425.2. Lineage (NCBI taxonomy): Eukaryota > Metazoa > Chordata > Mammalia > Primates > Hominidae > Pan > Pan paniscus. The sequence goes on from NC_073261.2 coordinate 10,915,708, forward strand.
TATCTGTGTAAAGATCGAAATTTCTACACCACAATCTGTGCAAAGATGGAAATATCTACATCGCGAGCTGCATAAACATGGAAATATCTACATCGCTATCTGTATAAACATGGAAATAACAACACCGCTATCTGTATAAACATGGAAATATCTACACTGCTATCTGTATAAACATGGAAATATCTTCACCACTATCTCCATAAACATGGAAATACCTACACCGCCATCTCTATAAACATGGAATTATCTACACCGCTATCTCTATAAACATATAAATAACTACAACGCTATGTGTATAAACATGGAAATATCTACACCACTATCTGTATAAACTTGGAAATATCTACACCGCTATCTGTATAAACATGGAAATACCAACACCACGATCTGCATAAACACGGAAATATCTACACTGCTATCTGTGTAAACATGGAAAGATCTACACCGCCATCTCTATAAACATTGAAATATCTACACCTCCATCTGTATAAACATGGAAATACCTGAACTGCTATCTGCATAAATTTGGAATATGTACACTGATATCTCTATAAACATGGAAATATCTACACCGCTGTCAATATAAACATGAAAATATCTACAGCGCTATCTCTGTAAACATGGAAATAACAACACCGCTATCTGTATAAACATGGAAATACCAACACCGTGATCTGTATGAACATAGAAATATCTCCACCGCTATCTGTGGAAACATGGAAATATCTACACCACCATCTGTATAAACATGGAAATATCTACACAGTCATCTGTATAAACATGGAAATATCCACACTGCCATCTGTATAAACATGGAAATATCTACACAGCCATCTGTATAAACATGGAAATATCCACACTGCCATCTGTATAAACAAGGAAATATCTACACAGCCATCTGTATAAACATGGAAGTATCTACACCGCTATCATTATAAATTTGGAAATATATACACCGCTGTCTCTATACATATGGAAATATCTGCAACGCAATCTGTATAAACATGGAAATATCTACATCGCTTTCTCTATAAACATGTAAATAACTTCACCGACATCTGTAAAAACATGAAAATATCGACACAGTCATCTGTATAAACATAGAAATATCTACACCACCATCTGTATAAACTTGGAAATATCTACACTGCCATCTGTATACACATGGAAATATCTACACAGCCATCTTTATAAACATGGAAATGCGTACACCGCTATCTCTATAAACATGGAAATATCTACGCCTTTTTCTCTATAAACATGGAAATATCTACACCATCATCTGTATAAACATGGAAATATCTACACCGCCATCTGTATAAACATGGAAATATCTACACCACAATCTGTATGAACTTGGAAATATCTACACCGCTATCTGTTAAAATATGGAAATATCTACACCGCTATTTCTATAAACATGGAAATATCTACACCGCTACCTGTATAAACATGGAAATATCTATACTGCTCTCTAAATAAACATGGAAATATCTACACCGCTATCTGTATAAACATGGAAATAACTACACAGTCATCTGTATAAACATGGAAATATCTACACCATCATCTCTATAAACATGGAAATATCTACGCGGCCATCTGTATACACATGTAAATATCTACACAGCAATCTGTATAAACATGGAAATATCTACACAGCTATCTCTATAAACATGAAATTGTCTATACCGCCATCTCTATATACATGAAAATGTCTACACTGCCATCTATAAACATGGAAATAACTACACCGCCATCTGTATAAACATGGAAATATCTACACTGCCATCGGTATAAAGATGGAAATATCTACACCGTGAGCTGTATAAACATGGAAATATCTACACCGCTATCTGTATGAACATGGAAATACCAACACCGCTATCTCTATAAACATGGAAATAACTACACCGCTATCTGTATAAACATGGAAATATCTACACTGCTATTTCTATAAACATGGAAATATTTACACCGCCATGTTTATAATCATGGAAATACCTACACCTGTATCACTAAAAACATTGAAATATCTACACTGCCATCTCTATAAACATGGAAATATCTACACCGACATGTGCATGAACATGCAAATATCTACAACGCTATCTGTATAAACATGGAAATATCTACAGCACCATCTGTATAAACATCAAAATATCTACACTGCTGTCTGTGGAAAGATGGAAATATCTACACCATGATCAGTATAAATATGGAAATATCCACACCGCTACATTTATATACGTGGAATTATCTACACAGCTCTGTGTATAAACATGGAAATATCTACACTACCATCCATATACACCTGGAAATAACTACACAGCCATCAGTATAAACCTGGAAATATCTACACTGCTATCTGTGTAAACATGTAAATATCTACACGGCTATCTGTATAAACTTGGAAATATCTACATCGCTATCTGTATACACATGAAAATGTCTACACCGCCATCTGTATAAACATGGAAATATCTCCACGGCTATCTGTAAAAACATGGATATATCTACACCACTATCTGTATACGCATGGAAATATCTACACCACTATCTGTGTAAAGATGGAAATGTCTACACCGCTGTCTCTGTAAACATGGAAATATCTACACCGCTATCTGTATAAAGATGGCAATATCTACACCGATATCTGTATAAACAGGGAAATATGTACACCACCATCTGTATAATCATGGAAATATCTGCACAGCCATCTGAATAAACATGGAAATATCTACACCACTATCTGTATAAATATGGAAATATCTACACCGCTATCTCTATAAACATGGAAATATCTACACCGCTATCTGTATAAACACGTAAATATCTACACCGCTATCTCTATAAACATGGAAATATCTACACCGCGATCTGTATAAACATGGAAATATCTACACAGTCATCTGTATAAGCATGGAAATATTTAAACTGCCATCTGTATAAGCATGGAAATATCTACACTGCCATCTGTATAAAGATGGAAATATCTACACCGCTCTCTGTATACACATTGAAATTTCTACAACGCTATCTGTATAAACATGGAATAATCAAAAACGCCATATGTATAATCATGGAAATATCCACTCTGCTAACTGTATAAACATGGAAATATCTGCACAGCCATCTGTAAAAACATGGAAATATGTACACAGTATCTGAATAAACATGGAAATATCTTCACATCCATCAATATAAACATGGAAATATCTACACTGCCATCTGTATACACATGGAAATATCTACACAGCCATCAGTATAAACATGGAAATATCTTCACCGCTATCTGTATAAACATGGAAATATCTACACTGGTATCTGTATAAACATGGAAATATCTACACCGCTATCTCTATAAACATGGCAGTACTTACACCGCCATCTCTATAAATATGGAAATATCTACACCGCTATCTCTAGAAACATAAAAATATCTACTTCGCTATCTCTATAAACATGAAAATATCTACACCGCCATCTGCATGAACATTGATATATCTACTCCACCATCTGTGTAAACATGGAAATATCTACACCGCCATCTGTATAAACATGGAAATATCTACGTTGCCATCTTTACAAAGTTGGAAATATCTACACCGCGATCTGTATAAACACGGAAATTTCTACACCACTACCTGTATAAACATGGAACTATCTACACCGCTATCTGTATAAACATGGAAATATCTACACCACGATCTGTATAAACATGGAAAAATCTACACCGCTATCTGTAAAAATATGGAAATACCTACACCGCTATCTGTATAAACATGAAAATATTTACACCGCTACCTGTATAAACATGGTAATATCTACACTGCTATCGGTATAAACATGGAAATATCTACACCGCCATCTGTATAAATATGGAAATATCTACAAAGTCATCTGTATAAACATGGAAATATCTACACCATCATCTCTATAAACATGGAAATATCTACACAGCCATCTGTATACACATGGAAATATCCACACAGACATCTGTATAAACATGGAAATATCTACACCGCTATCTCTATAAACATGGAAATATCTATACCGCCATCTCTATAAACATGAATATAACTACACCGCCATCTCTATAAACATGGAACTAACTACACCGCCATCTGTATAAACATGGAAATATCTACACCGCTTTCTGAATAAACATGGAAATATCTACGACGCCATCTGTGTAAACATGGAAATATCTACACAGTCATCTGTATAAGCATGGAAATATCTACACTGCCATCAGTATAAACATGGAAATATGTACACCGCTCTCTGTATAAACATGGAAATTTCTACACCGCTACCTGTATAAACATGGAACTATCTATACCGCTATCTGTATAATCATGGAAATATCTACACTGCCATCTGTATAAAGATGGAAATATCTACACCGTGAGCTGTATAATCATGGAAATATCTACACCGCTATCTATATAAACATGGAAATACCAACACCTCTATCTGTATAAACATGGAAATATCAACACTGCTATTTCTACACACATGGAAATATTTACACCGCCATCTCTATAATCATCGAAATACCTACACCGCTATCTCTACAAACATTGAAATATCTTCACCGCCATCTCTATAAACATGGAAATATCTACACCGCCATCTGCATGAGCATGGAAGTATCTACACCGCCATCTGTATAAACATGGAAATATCTACAGCACCATCTGTATAAACATGGAAATATCTACACTGCTGTCTGTGGAAAGATGGAAATATCTACACCACGATCTGTATAAATGTGGAAATGTCTACACTGCTACATATATAAACATGGAATTATCTACACTGCTCTCTGTATAAACATTGAAATATCTACACCACGATCTGTATAAACAAGGAGATAACTACACCGATATCTGTATAAGCATAGAAATATCGACACCACCATCTGTATAAACATGGAAATATCTACCCTACCATCTGTATACACATGGAAATATCTACACAGCCATCATTATAAACATGGAAATATCTACACCGCTATCTGTATAAACATGGAAATATCTACACGGCTATCTGTATAAACTTGGAAATACCAACACCGCTATCAGTATAAACCTGAAAATGTTTACACCGCCATCTGTATAAACATGGAAATATCTCCACCGCTATCTGTATAAAAACGGAAATATCTACACCGCTATCTCTATAAACATGGAAATATCTACACCGCCATCTGTATAAACACGGAAATATCTACACCGCTATCTCTATAAACATGGAAATATCTACACCGCCATCTGTGTAAACATAGAAATATCTACACAGTCATCTGTATAAGAATGGAAATATCTACACCAGTATCTCTATAAACATGTATGTACCTTCACCGCCATCTCTATAAACATGGAAATATCTACATTGCTATCTCTATAAACATAGAAATATCTATACCGCCATCTCTATAAACATGGAAATATTTACACCGTCATCTGCATAAACATGTAAATGTCTACACCACCATCTGTATAAACATGGAAATACCTACACCGCCATCTGTATAAACATAGAAATATGTACAATGCCAGCTGTAGAAAGATGGAAATGTCTACACCAAGATATGTATAAACATGGAAATATCTACACCACTACCTGTATAAACATGGAAATATCTACACTGCTATCTGTATAAACATGGAAATTTCTACACTGCTACCTGTATAAACATGGAACTATCTACACCGCTATCTGTATAAACATGGAAATATCTACACCATGATCTGTATAAAGATGGAAATATCTACACCGTGAGCTGTATAATCATGGAGATATCTACACCGCTATCTGTATAAACATGTAAATACCAAGACCGCTATCTGTATAAACATGGAAATAACTACAACGCTATCTGTATAAACATGGAAATATCTACACAGCTATTTGTATAACCATGGAAATATTTACACCGCCATCTCTATAATCATGGAAATACCTACACCGCTATCTCTACAAACATTGAAATATCTACACCGCCATCTCTATAACATGGAAATATCTACACCGCCATCTGCATGAACATGGAAATATCTACACCGCTATCTGTATAAACATGGAAATATCTACAGCACCATCTGTATAAACATGGAAATATCTACACCAAGATCTGTATAAACAAGGAGATATCTACACCGCTATCTGTATATGCATGGAAATATCTACACAGCCATCTGTATAAACATGGAAATATCTACACTACCATCTGTATACACATGGAGATATCTACACAGCCATCAGTATAAACATGGAAATATCTGCATCGCTATCTATATAAACATGGAAATATATACACGGCTATCTGTATAAACGTGGAGATATCTACACCGCTATCTGTATAAGCATGAAAATGTCTACACCGCCATCTGTATGAACATGGAAATATCTCCACCGCTATCTCTATAAACATGGATATATCTACACCACTATCTGTAGAAGCATGGAAATATCTACACCGATATCTCCATAAACATGGAAATATCTACACCGCTATCTGTGTAAAGATGGAAATAGCTTCACCTCAATCTGTGCAAAGATGGAAATGTCTACACCGCTGTCTGTGTAACCCTGGAAATATCTACACCAATATCTCTATAAAGATGGCAATATCTACACCGATATCTGTATAAACAGGGAAATATGTACACCACCATCTGTATAATCATGGAAATATCTACACAGCCATCTGAATAAACATGGAAATATCTACAACGCTATCTGTATAAATATGGAAATATCTACACCGCTATCTCTATAAACATGGAAATATCTACACCGCTATCTGTATAATCACGAAAATATCTACACCGCTATCTCTATAAACATGGAAATATCTACACCGCCATCTGTATAAACATGGAAATATCTACACAGTCATCTGTATAATCAAGGAAATATCTACACTGCCATCTGAATAAAGATGGGAATATCTTCACCGCTCTGTGTATAAACATGGATATATCTACACCGCCATCTATATAAACATGGAAATATCTACACAGTCCTCAGTATAAGCATGGAAATATCTACACTGACATCCGTATAAAGATGGAAATATCTACACCGCTCTCTGTAAAAACATGGAAATATCTACAACGCTATCTGTATAAACGTGGAATTATCAACACCTCCATATGTATAATCACGGAAATATCCACAGCACTATTTGTATAAACATGGAAATATCTTCACCGCCATCTGTAAAAAAATGGAAATATGTACACAGTCATCTGTATAAACATGGAAATATCTACACCTCCATCATTATACACATGGAAATATCTAAACTGACATCTGTATACACATGGAAATATTTACAGAGACATCAGTATAAAGATGGAAATATCTTCACCGCTATCTGTATAAACATGGAAATATCTACACCAGTATCTGTATAAACATGGAAATATCTACACCGCTATCTCTATAAATATGGAAGTACTTACACCGCCATCTCTATAAATATGGAAATATCTACAGCGCTATCTCTATAAACTTAGAAATATCTACATCGCCATCTCTATAAACATGGAAATATCTACACCACCATCTGCATGAACATTGATATATCTACACCACCATCTGTGTAAACATGGAAATACCTACACCGCCATCTGTATAAGCATGGAAATATCTACACTGCCATCTGTAGAAAGTTGGAAATATCTACACCGCGATCTGTATAAACATGGAAATTACTACACCGCTCCCTGTATAAACATGGAACTATCTACACCGCTATCTGTATAAACATAGAAATAACTACACCACGATCTGTATAAAAATGGAATTATCTAGAACGCTATCAGTATAAACATGGAAATATCTACACTGTTACCTGTATAAATATGGAAATATCTACACCGCCATCACTATAAATATGGAAATATCTACACCGCTATCTCTACAAACATAGAAATATCTACACCGTTATCTGTAAAACATGGAAATAACTACACCGCCATCTGTTTAAACATGGAAATATCTACACCACAGTCTGTATAAACATGGAAATATCTACACCGCTATCTGTAAAAATATGGAAATATCTACACCGCTATCTCAATAAACATGGAAATATCTACACCGCCACCTGTATAAACATGGAAATATCTCCACCGCTATCTGTATAAAAACGGAAATATCTACAACGCTATCTCTATAAACATGGAAATACCTACACCGCTATCTGTATAAATATGGAAATATCTACACCGCTATCTCTATACACATGGAAATATCTACAGCGCTATCTGTAAAAACACGAAAATATCTACACCGCTATCTCTATAAACATGGAAATATCTACACTGCCATCTGTATAAACATGGAAATATCTACACAGTCATCTGTATAAGCATGGAAATATCTACACTGCCATCTGAATAAAGATGGAAATATCTACACCTCTCTCTGTATAAACATGGATATATGTACACCGCCATCTGTATAAACATGGAAATATCTACAACTCTATCTGTATAAACATGGAATTATCAACACCGCCATATGTATAATCATGCAAATATCCACAGCGCTATCTGTATAAACATGGAAATATCTGCACCGCCATGTGTAAAAACATGGAAATATGTACACTGTCATCTGTATAAACATGGACATATCTACACCTCCATCAGTATAAACATGGAAATATCTGCATTGCCATCTGCATACACGTGGAAATATCTACACAGCCATCTGTATAAACATGGAAATATCTTCACCACTATCTGTATAAACATGGAAATATGTACACCGGTATCTGTATAAACATGGAAATATCTCCACCGCTATCTCCACAAATATGGAAGTAATTACACCGCCATCTCTATAAATATGGAAATATCTACACTGCTATCTCTATAAACATAAAAATATCTACTTCACCATCTCTATAAACATGGAAATATCTACACCGCCATCTCTATAATCATGGAAATACCTAAACTGCTATCTCTACAAACATTGAAATATCTACACCGCCATCTCTATAAACATGGAAATATCTACAGCACCATCTGTATAAACATGGAAATATCTACACTGCTGTCTGTGGAAAGATGGAAATATCTACACCGCGATCTGTATAAATGTGGAAATATCTACACCGCTACATTTATAAACATGGAATTATCTACACCGCTCTCTGTATAAACATGGAAATATCTACACCACGATCTGTATAAACAAGGAGATATCTACACCGTTATCTGTATAAGCATGGAAATATCGACACCGCCATCTGTATAAACATGGAAATATCTACACTACCATCTGTATACACATGGAAATATCTACACAGCCATCAGTATAAACATGGAAATATCTACACCGCTATCTGTATAAACATGGAAATATCTACACCGCTATCTCTATAAACATGAAAATGTCTACACCGCCATCTGTATAAACATGGAAATTTCTACACCGCTATCTGTATAAACATGGAAATATCTACACTGCCATCTGTATAAAGATGGAAATATCTACACCGTGAGCTGTATAATCATGGAAATATCTACACCGCTATCTGTATAAACATGGAAATACCAACACCTCTATCTGTATAAACATGGAAATAACTACAGTGCTATTTCTATAAACATGGAAATATTTACACCGCCATCTCTATAATCATGGAAATACCTACACCGCTATCTCTACAAACCTTGAAATATCTACACCACCATCTCCATAAACATGGAAATATCTACACCGTCATCTGCATGAGCATGGAAATATCTACACCGCTATCTGTATAAACATGGAAATATCTAGAGCACCATCTGTATAAACATGGAAATATCTACACTGCTGTCTGAGGAAAGATGGAAATATCTACACCACGATCTGTAGAAATGTGGAAATATCTACACCGCTACGTTTATATACATGGAATTATCTACACCGCTCTCGGTATAAACATGGAAATATCTACACCACGATCTGTATAAACAAGAAGATAACTACACCGCTATCTGTATAATCATGGAAATATCGACAGCACCGTCGGTATAAACATGGAAATATCTACCCTACCATCTGTATACACATGGAAATATCTACACAGCCATCATTATAAACATGGAAATATCTACACCGCTATCTCTAGAAACATGGAAATACCTACACGGCTATCTGTATAAACTTGAAAATATCTACACCGCTACCAGTATAAGCATGAAAATGTCTACAGCGCCATCTGTATAAACATGGAAATATCTCCACCGCTATCTGTATAAACACGGAAATATCTACACCACTATCTCTATAAACATGGAAATATCTACACTGCCATCTGTATAAACACGGAAATATCTACACCGCTACCTCTATAAACATGGAAATATCTTCACCGCCATCTGTGTAAACATAGAAATATCTACACAGTCATCTGTATAAGCATGGAAATATCTACACCAGTATCTCTATAAACATGGAAATAACTTCACCGCCATCCCTATAAACATGAAAATATCTACATTGCTATCTCTATAAACATAGAAATATCTATACAGCCATCTCTATAAACATGGAAATATTTACACCGTCATCTGCATAAACATGGAAATATCTACACCACCATCTGAATAAACATGGAAATATCTACACCGCCATCTGTATAAACATAGAAATATCTACAATGCCAGCTGTAGAAAGATGGAAATGTCTACACAGAGATCGGTATAAACATGGAATTATCTACAACGCTACCTGTATAAACATGGAAATATCTACACTGCTATCTGTATAAACATGGAAATATCTACACTGCCATCTGTACAAAGTTGGAAATATCTACACCGCGATCTGTATAAACATGGAAATTTCTACACCGCTACCTGTATAAACATGGAACTATCTACACCGCTATCTGTAAAAACATTGAAATATCTACACTGCTATTTGTATAAATATGGAAACCTCTACACCGCCATCACTATAAATATGGAAATATCTACACCGCTATCTCTACAAATATGGAAATATCTACACCGTTATCTGTAAAACATGGAAATACCTACACCGCCATCTGTATAAACATGGAAATATCTACACCACAGTCTGTAAAAACATGGAAATATCTACACCGCTATCTGTAAAAATATGGAAAAATCTACACCGCTATCTCTATAAACATGGAAATATCTACACCGCTACCTGTATAAACATGGAAATATCTACACTGCTATCAGTATAAACATGGAAATATCTACCGCCATCTGTATAAACATGGAAATATCTACACAGTCATCTGTATAAACATGAAATATCTACACCATCATCTCTATAAACATGGAAATATCTACACGGCCATCTGTATACACATGGAAATATCTACACAGCCATCTGTATAAACATAGAAATATCTACACCGCTGTCTCTATAAACATGGAAATATCTACACCGCCATCTCCATAAACATGGAAATAACTACACCGCCATCTGTATAAACATGGAAATATCTACACTGCCATCTGTATAAAGGTGGAAATATCTACACCGTGAGCTGTATAATCATGGAAATATCTGCACCGCTATCTGTATAAACATGGAAATACTCTGTGAGTATAAACATGGAAATATCTACACTGACATCTCTATACACATGGAAATACCTACACAGACATCAGTATAAACATGGAAATATCTACACCTCTATCTCTATAAACATGGAAATTACTACACCGCAATCTTTATAAACATGGAAATATCTACACCGCTATCTGTATAAACGTGGATATAACTACAACACTATCTGTATAAACATGGAAATACATAAACCGCTATCTCTATAAACATGGAAATATCTTCAACGCTATTTGTGTAAACATGGAAATATGTACTCCGCTATCTGTATAAACATGGATATATCGACACTGCTATCTGTATGAACATGGATATATCCACACAACCATGTGTATAAACATGGAAATATCTACACAGCCATCTGTATAAACATGGAAATATTTACACCGCTGTCTGTATAAACAAGGAAATAACTCCATCGCTATGTGTATAAACAAGGAAATATCTACACCGCTATCCCTATAAACATGGAAATGTTAACACCGCTATCTGTATAAACATGGAAATATCTAAGCCGCTATCTCTATAAGCATGGAAATATCTACAGCACCATGTGTACAAACATGGAAATATCAACACCGCTATCAATATAAACATGGAAATATCTACACAATTATCTCTATAAACATGGAAATATCTACACAGTCATGTTTATGAACATGGAAGTATCTACACTGACATCTGTATAAACATGGAAATATCTACACCACTAGGTATATACACATGGAAATATCTACACCGCTATCTCTATAAACATGGAAATATCATCACCGCTATGTGTATAAACATGGAAATATCTCCACTGCTATCGCTATAAACAGAGAAACATCTACAACGCTATCTGTATAAACGTGGAAATATCTACACCACTATCTGCATAAACATGGAAATATCTACACCGCGATCTGTATAAAAATGGAAATGTCTACACCACCATCTCTATAAAAATGAAAATATCTACATTGCCATCTCCAAAAACATGGAACAATCTACACCGCCATCTGTATAAACATGGAAATATCTACATTGCCATCTGTATAAAGATGTAAATATCTAAGCCGCGAGCTGTATTAACATGGAAATATCTGCACCGCTATCTGTATAAACATGAAAACATCTACACAGTCATGTGTATAAATATGGAAATATCTACACCGCTATCTGTATAAACATAGAAACATCTACACCGCCATCTCTATAAACATGGAAATATCTCCAGCGCTATCTCTATAAACATGGAAATATCTACACCGCAGTGAGTACAAACATGGAAATCTCTGCTCCGCTCTCGGTATAAACATGGAAATATCTACACCGCTATCTCTATAAACATGGAAATATCTACACCGCCATCTGTATAAACATGGAAATATCTACACAGTCATCTGTATAAACATTGAAGTATCTACATCACCATCTCTATAAATATGGAAATATCTACACTGCCATTGGTATACAATTGGAAATATCTACTCAGCCATCCGTATAAACATGGAAACACCTACACCGCTATCTCTATACACATGGAAATAACTACACCGCTATCTCTATAAACATGGAAATATCTACACCGCTATCTCTATAAACATGGAAATATCTACAACGCTATCTCTATAAACTTGGAAATATCTAAACCACTATTCCCATAAACATGAAAATACGTACACCGCCATCTCTGTAAAGATGGAATTATCTGCACCGCTATCTCTATATACATAGAAATAACTTCACTGCCACCTCCATAAACCTGGAAATATCTACAATGCCATCTGCATAAACATGGAAATAACTACACCGCCATCTATATAAACATGGAAATATCTACAACGCCATCTGTATAAACATAGTAACATCTACACTGCCATCTGTAAAAAGATGGAAATATCTACACCGCGATCTGTATAAAGATGGAAATATCTACACTGCCATCTGTAAAAACATGGCAATATCTACACAGTCATCTGTAAAAACATGGAAATATCTACACCTCCGTTTGTATAAACATGGAAATATCTACACCGCAATCTGTATGAAAATGGAAATATCTACATCGCTATCTGTATAAAGATGGAAATAGCTAAACCGCTATCTGTATTAACATGGAAATATCTACAACGCTATCTGTGTAAACATGGAAATATCTACACCGCTATCTGTGTAAACATGGAAATATCTACACCGCTATCTGTGTACAGATGGAAATACCAACACCGCTATAACTGTAAAAATGGAAATATTCACACTGCTATCTGTGTAAACATGGAAATATCTACACCGCTACCTAATAAACATGGAAATATCTACTTCGCTATATGTGCAAACATGCAAATATCTACAATGCTATCTGTGCAAACATGGAAATATCTACACCGCCATCTGTGTAAACACGGAAATATCAACACCGACATCTCTATAAACATGGAAATATCTACACCGCCATATGCATAAACATGGAAATATCTACACCGCCATCTATATAAACATGTAAATATCTACACCACCATCAGTATAAAGATGGAAATATCTACAATGCGATATGTAGAAAGATGGAAATATCCACGCCGCGATCTGCATAAACATGGAAATTTCTACACCGCGATCTCTATATACATGGAATTATCTACATGGCCATCAACATAAACAAGGAAATATCTACACCGCCATCTACATAAACATGGAAATATCTACACCGCTATCTCTATAAATATGGAAATAACTACACCACCATCTGTAAAAACATGGAAATATCTACACAGTCATCTGTATAAACATGGAAATATATACACCAAAATCTGTATAAACGTGGAAATATCTACACGTCCATCTGTATACACAAGGAAATATCTACACGTCCATCTCTATATACATGGAAATATCTACACCACGATCTCTATAAACATGGAAATATCTACACCGCCATCTCTATAAACTTGAATATTTCTACACTGCCATCTCCATAAACATGAAATTTTCTACACCGCCATCTGTATAAACATGGAAATATCTACACCGCCATTTGTATAAATATATAAATATCTACACTGCCATCGGTATCAATTTGTAAATATCTACACCGCGAGCTGTATAAACATTGAAACATCTACACCGCTATCTGTATAAACATGGAAATTCCAACAGCACTATCTGTATAATCATGGAAATATCTTCACCGCTATCTGTATAAACATGGAAATATCTACACCGCTATCTCTATAGACACGGAAATACCTACACCACTATCTCTATAAACATGGAAATATATGCACCGCTATCCCTATAAACATGGAAATATCTACACCGCCATCTGCATAAACATGGAGATATGTACACCGCCGTCTGTATAAAAATGGAAATATCTAAACCGCCATCTGTGTAAACATGGAAATATCTACACCGCCATCTGTGTAAACATGGATATATCTACACCGCCATCAATATAAACCTGGAAATATCTACAATGCTATCTGAATAAACATGGAAATATCTACACCACGATCTGTATAAACATGGAAATAACTACACCGCTATCTCTATAAACATGGAAATATGTACACTGCTATCTGTATAAACATGGAAATATCTCAACCGCTATCTCCATAAACATTGAAATATCTACACTGCCATCTGTAGAAGGATGGAAATATCTAAACCGCGATCTGTATAAACATGGAAATATGTACACAGCTACCTGTATACACGTGGAAATATCTACACCGCCATCTTTATAAACGTGGAAATACCTACACCACGATCTGTAGAAACAAGGAAATAACTACATCGCTATCTGTATAATCATGGAAATATCTACACCGCCACCTCTATAAACAAGGAAATATCCACACCGCCATCTGTAAAAACATGGAAATAACTACACAGTCATCTGTATAAACATGGAAATATATACACCACCATCTGTATAAACATGGAAATATTTACACCGCCACGTCTATAAACATGGAAATATCTACACAGCCATCTGTATAAACATGGAAATATTTACACTGCTATCTGTATAAACATGGAATTAACTACATCGCTATCTGTATAAACAAGGACATATCTACACCGCTATCCCTATAAACATGGAAATGTCAACACCGCTATCTGTATAAACATGGAAATATCTAAACTGCTATCTCTATAAACATGGAAATATCTACAGCACCATCTGTATAAACATGGAAATACTAACACCGCTATCTATATAAACATGGAAATATCTACACCGCTATCTCTATAAACATTGAAATACCTACACAGTCATGTTTATGAACAAGGAAGTATCTACACTGACATCTGTATAAACATGGAAATATCTACCCCAGTATGTATATAAACATGGAAATATCTACACCACTATCTCTATAAACGTGGAAATATCTTCACCGCTATGTGTATAAACATGGAAATATCTCCACTGCTATCGCTATAAACAGAGAAACATCTACAATGCTATCTGTATGAACGTGGAAATATCTACACCACTATCAGCATAAACATGGATATATCTACACCACGATCTGTATAAAAATGGAAATGTCTACACCACCATCTCTATAAAAATGAAAATATCTACATTGCCATCTCCAAAAACATGGAACAATCTACACCGCCATCTCTATTAACCTGGAAATATGTACATTGCCATCTGTATAAAGATGTAAATATCTACGCCGCGAGCTGTATAAACATGGAAATATCTACACCGCTATCTGTATAAACATGGAAATATCTCCACTGCTATCAGTTTAAACATGGAAATAACTACACCACGATCTGTATAAAGATGGAAATATTTACAACATTATCTGTATAAACGTAGAAATATCTACACTGCCAGCTATATAAAATGGAGATATCTACACCGCGAGCAGTGTAAACATGGAAATATCTACACCGCTATCTGTATACACATGGAAATACGTACACCGCTATCTGTATAAACATGAAAATATCTACACCGCTATCTGTGTAAACATGGAAATATCTACAACACTATCTCTATAAACATGGAAATAACTACACCGCCATTTCTATACACATGGAAATATCTACACCGCCATCTCTATAAACATGAAAATATCTACACTGCCATCTCCCTAAACATCAAATTTTGTACACCGCCATCTGTATAAACATGGAAATATCTACACCGCCATCTGTATAAACATGGAAATATCTACACTGCCATCGGTATCAAGTTGTAAATATCTACACCGCGAGCTGTATAAACATTGAAATATCTACACCGCTATCTGTATAAACATGGAAATTCCAACAGCACTATCTGTATAATCATGGAAATATCTTCACCGCTATGTGTATAAACATGGAAATATCTACACTGCTATCTCTATAGACACGGAAATACCTACACCACTATCTCTATAAACATGGAAATATATGCACCGCTATCCCTATATACATTGAAATATCTACACCGCCATCTGCATAAACATGGAAATATCTACACCGCCGTCTGTATAAAAATGGAAATATCTAAACCGCCATCTGTGTAAACATGGAAATATCTACACCGCCATCTGTGTAAACATGGATATATCTACACCGCCATCTATATAAACCTGGAAATATCTGCAATGCTATCTGAAGAAACATGGAAATATCTACATCACGATCTGTATAAACATGGAAATAACTACACCGCTATCTCTATAAACATGGAAATATGTACAGTGCTATCTGTATCAACATGGAAATAACTCAACTGCTATCTCTATAAACATTAAAATATCTACACTGCCATCTGTAGAAGGATGGAAATATCTAAACCGCGATCTGTATAAACATGGAAATATCTACACAGCTACCTGTATAAACGTGGAAATATCTACACCGCTATCTTTATAAACGTGGAAATACCTACACCACGATCTGTATAAACAGGGAAACAACTACACCGCTATCTGTATAATCATGGAAATATCTACACCGCAATCTCTATAAACAAGGAAATATCTACACCGACATCTGAAAAAACATGGAAATAACTACACAGTCATCTGTATAAACATGGAAATATATACACCACCATCTGTATAAACATGGAAATATCTACATTACCAGCTGTATAAAGATGGAAATATCTACACCGCGAGCAGTGTAAACATGGAAATATCTACACCGCTATCTGTGTAAACATCAAAATATCTACACCACTATCTGTATAAACATGGAAATATCAACACCGTTATCTGTATAAACATGGAAATATCTACACCACCATCTACATAAACAAGGAAATATCTACACCGCCATCTATGTAAACATCGAAATATCTACACCACCATCAGTATAAACATGGACATATCTACACTGCCATCTGTATAAACATGGAAATAACTACACCGCTATCTCTATAAACATGGAAATATGTACACTGCTATCTGTATAAACATGGAAAAATCTCAACCGCTATCTCTATAAACATTGAAATATCTACACTGCCATCTGTAGAAGGATGGAAATATCTAAACCGCGATCTGTATTAACCTGGAAATATCTACACAGCTACCTGTATAAACGTGGAAATATCTACACCGCTATCTTTATAAACGTGGAAATACCTACACCACGATCTGTATAAACAGGGAAATAACTACACCGCTATCTGTATAATCATGGAAATATCTACACCGCCACCTCTATAAACAAGGAAATATCTACACCGCCATCTGTAAAAACATGGAAATAACTACACAGTCATCTGTATAAACATGGAAATATATACACCACCATCTGTATAAACATGGAAATATCTACACCGCCATCTGTATAAACATGGAAATATCTACACAGCCATCTGTATAAACATGGAAATATTTACACTGCTATCTGTATAAACATGGAATTAACTACATCGCTATCTGTATAAACAAGGATATATCTACACCGCTATCCCTATAAACATGGAAATGTCAACACCGCTATCTGTATAAACGTGGAAATACCAACACCGCTATCGGTATAAACATGGAAATATCTACAACACCATATATATAAACATGGAAATATCTACACCGCTATGTCTATAAACATGGAAATACCTACACCGCTATCTCTATAAACATGGAAATATCTACAGCGCTATCTGTATAAACTTGGAAATATCTACACCGCGGTCTGTATAAACATGGAAATATCTTCACCGCGATCTGTATAAAGATGGAAATATCTACACCGCGATCTGTATAAACATGGTAATATCTACACCACCATCTCTATAAACATGGAAATCCCTACACCGCCATCTGTATAAACATGGAAATATCTACAATGCCATCTGTAGAAAGATGGAAATATCTACACCGCAATGTCTGTAAACATGGAAATATCTACACCGATATCTGTAAAAATATGGAAATATCTACACCGCTATCTGTATACACATGGAAATATCTACATAGCAATCTGTATAAACATTGAAATATCTACACTGCTATCTCTATATACATGGAAATACCTACACCACTAAATGTATTAACATGGAAATATCTACACTGCCATCTGTATAAACATGGAAATATCTACACAGCCATCTCTAAACATGGAAATATCTACATCGCTATCTGTATAAATATGGAAATAGCCACAACGCTGTCTGTATAAACATGGAAATATCTACACCGCAATCTGTAAAAATCATGGAAATATCTACACTCATCTGTATATACATGGAACTATCTACACCTCCAAGTGTATAAACATGGAAATATCTGCACTGACATCTGTATACACATGAAAATATCTACACAGACATCTGTATAAACCTGGTAATAGCTACACCATTATCTCTATGAACATGGAAATACATACACCGCTATCTGTATATACATGGAAATATCTACACCGCTATCTGTATAAACATGGAAATATCTACACCGCTATCTGTATAAACTTAGAAATATCTACACCGCCATCTCTATAAACATGGAAATATATCCACCGCTATCTGTATAAACATGGAAATATCTCCACCGCTATCTGTATAAACTTGGAAATATCTACACCGCTATCACTATAAACATGGAAATATCTACACCGCTATCTGAATAAACATGGTAATATCTACACGGCTATCTGTATAAATATGGAAATATTTACACCGCTATCTCTATAAACATGGAAATATCTACACAGCCATCTGTATAAACATGGAAATATATACACAGTCATCAGAATAAACATGGAAATAACTACACTGCTATCTGTATAAACATGGAAATATCTACACCGCTATCTGTATGAACATGGAAATATCCACACCGTTATCTGTGTAAATACGGAAATGACTACAACGCTACCTCTATAAACATGGAAATATCTATACTGCCATCTGTATAAACATGGAAATATCTACATGGCTATCTCTATAATCATGGAAATATCTAGAAAGCCATCTTTAAAAACTTGGAAATACCTACACAGTCGTCTGCATAAACATGGAATTATCTACAACACTATCTGTATAAACATGGATATATCTACACTGCCATCTGTATAAACCTGGAAATATCTAAACAGCTATCTCTTTAAACATGGAAATATCCACATCGCTATCTCTATAAACATGGAAATAGCCGCACCGCTATCGGTATAAACATGGAAATACCTACACCGCCATCTATAAATCCATGGAAATAGCCACACCGCTATCTGTACAAACATGGAAATGTCTACACCGCCGTCTGAATAAACATGGAAATATCTACACGGATATCTGTATAAATATGGAAATATCTACACCACTATCGATATAAGCATGGAAATACCAACAACGCTATCTGCATAAACATGGAAATACCTACTCCGCTATCTATATGAAAATGGAAATATCTACACCGCCATCTGTATAAACATAGAAATATCTACACCGCCATCTGCAAAAAGATGCATATATCTACACCGTGATCTGTATAAACCTGGAAATATATACACTGCTACCTGTATAAACATGGAAATATCTACACCGTCATCTGTTTAATCATGGAAATATAACACCACTCTCTGTATAAACATGAAAATATCTACACCGCTATCTCTATGAACATGGAAATATCTGCATTGCTATCTGTATAATCTTGGAAATATCTCCACCGCTATCTATGTAACCATGGAAATATCTACACCGCTATCTGTATAAACAAGGAAATATCTACACTGTCATTTGTATAAATATGGAAATATCTACATCGCTATCTGTATAAACATTGAAATAGCTGCACCGCCATCTGTATAATCATGGAAATTTCTACACTGCTGTCTGTGTAAACATGGAAATACCTACACCGCCATCTGTAAAAACCTGGAAATATCTACACAGTCATCTGTATAAACATGCAAATATCTACACCTCCAACGATATAAACATGGAAATACCTACACTGCCGTATGTATACACATGGAAACATCTCCACTGCCATTTGTATAAATATGGAAATATTTACACCGCCATCTGTATAAACGTGGAAATATCTACACCGCTATCTCTATAAACATTGAAATATATACACCGCTATCTGTATAAACTTGGAAATATCTACACTACTATCTGTATAAAAATGGAAATACCTCCACCGCTATCTGTATAAACATGGAAATATCTACACCGCTATCTGTATAAACATGGAAATATATACACCGCTATCTGCATAAACATGGAAATATATACACCGCTATCTGCATAAACATGGAAAATTCTACACCACTATATTTATAAATATGGAAGTAACTACACCGCTATATATATAAACATGGAAATATCTACATCACAATCTGCATAAACTTAGAAATAAGTACAACGCTATCTCTGTAAACATGGAAATATCAACGCCGCCATCTTATTAACGTGGAAATATCTACACAGTCGTTTGTATAAACATGGAAATATCTACACCGCTATATATATAAATATGCAAATATCTACACCCCTGTATCTATGAACATGAATATATCTACGCCACTATCTGTATAAACCCGGAAATATCCACACCGACAACTGTATAAACATAGAAATACCTACTCAGTCATCTGTATAAACATAGAAATACCTACACCACCATCTGTATTAACATGGAAATATTTTCACTGCCATCTGTATAAATATGGAAATATCTACACAGCAATCTCTATGTACATGGAAATATCTACACCGCTATGTGTAAAAACGTGGAAATATCCACAACGCTATCTGTATAAATATGGAAATATCTACACCTCCATCTGTATATACATGGAAATATCTACACCTCCATCTGTATAAACATGGAAATATCTACAGTGCCATCCATATACACACGCAAATATCTACACAGCCATCTGTAAAAACATGGAGATACCTACATCGATATATCTATAAACCTGGAAATAATTACAATGCTATCTGTATAAACATGGAAATATCTTCACCGTGATCTGTATAAACATGGAAATATTGGCACCGCTATCTGTATAAACATGGAAATATCTACACCGTCATCTGTATAGACATGGGAATATCTCCACCGATATCTGTATAAACATTGAAATATCCTCACCCCTATGTGTATAAACATGGAAATATCTAAACCGCTATCTGTGTAAATATGGAAATATCTACACCGCTATCTGTGTAAAGATCGAAATTTCTACACCACAATCTGTGCAAAGATGGAAATATCTACATCGCGAGCTGCATAAACATGGAAATATCTACATCGCTATCTGTATAAACATGGAAATAACAACACCGCTATCTGTATAAACATGGAAATATCTACACTGCTATCTGTATAAACATGGAAATATCTTCACCACTATCTCCATAAACATGGAAATACCTACACCGCCATCTCTATAAACATGGAATTATCTACACCGCTATCTCTATAAACATATAAATAACTACAACGCTATGTGTATAAACATGGAAATATCTACACCACTATCTGTATAAACTTGGAAATATCTACACCGCTATCTGTATAAACATGGAAATACCAACACCACGATCTGCATAAACACGGAAATATCTACACTGCTATCTGTGTAAACATGGAAAGATCTACACCGCCATCTCTATAAACATTGAAATATCTACACCTCCATCTGTATAAACATGGAAATACCTGAACTGCTATCTGCATAAATTTGGAATATGTACACTGATATCTCTATAAACATGGAAATATCTACACCGCTGTCAATATAAACATGAAAATATCTACAGCGCTATCTCTGTAAACATGGAAGTAACAACACCGCTATCTGTATAAACATGGAAATACCAACACCGTGATCTGTATGAACATAGAAATATCTCCACCGCTATCTGTGGAAACATGGAAATATCTACACCACCATCTGTATAAACATGGAAATATCTACACAGTCATCTGTATAAACATGGAAATATCCACACTGCCATCTGTATAAACATGGAAATATCTACACAGCCATCTGTATAAACATGGAAGTATCTACACCGCTATCATTATAAATTTGGAAATATATACACCGCTGTCTCTATACATATGGAAATATCTGCAACGCAATCTGTATAAACATGGAAATATCTACATCGCTTTCTCTATAAACATGTAAATAACTTCACCGACATCTGTAAAAACATGAAAATATCGACACAGTCATCTGTATAAACATAGAAATATCTACACCACCATCTGTATAAACTTGGAAATATCTACACTGCCATCTGTATACACATGGAAATATCTACGCAGCCATCTTTATAAACATGGAAATGCGTACACCGCTATCTCTATAAACATGGAAATATCTACGCCTTTTTCTCTATAAACATGGAAATATCTACACCATCATCTGTATAAACATGGAAATATCTACACCGCCATCTGTATAAACATGGAAATATCTACACCACAATCTGTATGAACTTGGAAATATCTACACCGCTATCTGTTAAAATATGGAAATATCTACACCGCTATTTCTATAAACATGGAAATATCTACACCGCTACCTGTATAAACATGGAAATATCTATACTGCTCTCTAAATAAACATGGAAATATCTACACCGCTATCTGTATAAACATGGAAATAACTACACAGTCATCTGTATAAACATGGAAATATCTACACCATCATCTCTATAAACATGGAAATATCTACGCGGCCATCTGTATACACATGTAAATATCTACACAGCAATCTGTATAAACATGGAAATATCTACACAGCTATCTCTATAAACATGAAATTGTCTATACCGCCATCTCTATATACATGAAAATGTCTACACTGCCATCTATAAACATGGAAATAACTACACCGCCATCTGTATAAACATGGAAATATCTACACTGCCATCGGTATAAAGATGGAAATATCTACACCGTGAGCTGTATAAACATGGAAATATCTACACCGCTATCTGTATGAACATGGAAATACCAACACCGCTATCTCTATAAACATGGAAATAACTACACCGCTATCTGTATAAACATGGAAATATCTACACTGCTATTTCTATAAACATGGAAATATTTACACCGCCATGTTTATAATCATGGAAATACCTACACCTGTATCACTAAAAACATTGAAATATCTACACTGCCATCTCTATAAACATGGAAATATCTACACCGACATGTGCATGAACATGCAAATATCTACAACGCTATCTGTATAAACATGGAAATATCTACAGCACCATCTGTATAAACATCAAAATATCTACACTGCTGTCTGTGGAAAGATGGAAATATCTACACCATGATCAGTATAAATATGGAAATATCCACACCGCTACATTTATATACGTGGAATTATCTACACAGCTCTGTGTATAAACATGGAAATATCTACACTACCATCCATATACACCTGGAAATAACTACACAGCCATCAGTATAAACCTGGAAATATCTACACTGCTATCTGTGTAAACATGTAAATATCTACACGGCTATCTGTATAAACTTGGAAATATCTACATCGCTATCTGTATACACATGAAAATGTCTACACCGCCATCTGTATAAACATGGAAATATCTCCACGGCTATCTGTAAAAACATGGATATATCTACACCACTATCTGTATACGCATGGAAATATCTACACCACTATCTGTGTAAAGATGGAAATGTCTACACCGCTGTCTCTGTAAACATGGAAATATCTACACCGCTATCTGTATAAAGATGGCAATATCTACACCGATATCTGTATAAACAGGGAAATATGTACACCACCATCTGTATAATCATGGAAATATCTGCACAGCCATCTGAATAAACATGGAAATATCTACACCACTATCTGTATAAATATGGAAATATCTACACCGCTATCTCTATAAACATGGAAATATCTACACCGCTATCTGTATAAACACGTAAATATCTACACCGCTATCTCTATAAACATGGAAATATCTACACCGCGATCTGTATAAACATGGAAATATCTACACAGTCATCTGTATAAGCATGGAAATATTTAAACTGCCATCTGTATAAGCATGGAAATATCTACACTGCCATCTGTATAAAGATGGAAATATCTACACCGCTCTCTGTATACACATTGAAATTTCTACAACGCTATCTGTATAAACATGGAATAATCAAAAACGCCATATGTATAATCATGGAAATATCCACTCTGCTAACTGTATAAACATGGAAATATCTGCACAGCCATCTGTAAAAACATGGAAATATGTACACAGTATCTGAATAAACATGGAAATATCTTCACATCCATCAATATAAACATGGAAATATCTACACTGCCATCTGTATACACATGGAAATATCTACACAGCCATCAGTATAAACATGGAAATATCTTCACCGCTATCTGTATAAACATGGAAATATCTACACTGGTATCTGTATAAACATGGAAATATCTACACCGCTATCTCTATAAACATGGTAGTACTTACACCGCCATCTCTATAAATATGGAAATATCTACACCGCTATCTCTAGAAACATAAAAATATCTACTTCGCTATCTCTATAAACATGAAAATATCTACACCGCCATCTGCATGAACATTGATATATCTACTCCACCATCTGTGTAAACATGGAAATATCTACACCGCCATCTGTATAAACATGGAAATATCTACGTTGCCATCTTTACAAAGTTGGAAATATCTACACCGCGATCTGTATAAACACGGAAATTTCTACACCACTACCTGTATAAACATGGAACTATCTACACCGCTATCTGTATAAACATGGAAATATCTACACCACGATCTGTATAAACATGGAAAAATCTACACCGCTATCTGTAAAAATATGGAAATACCTACACCGCTATCTGTATAAACATGAAAATATTTACACCGCTACCTGTATAAACATGGTAATATCTACACTGCTATCGGTATAAACATGGAAATATCTACACCGCCATCTGTATAAATATGGAAATATCTACAAAGTCATCTGTATAAACATGGAAATATCTACACCATCATCTCTATAAACATGGAAATATCTACACAGCCATCTGTATACACATGGAAATATCCACACAGACATCTGTATAAACATGGAAATATCTACACCGCTATCTCTATAAACATGGAAATATCTATACCGCCATCTCTATAAACATGAATATAACTACACCGCCATCTCTATAAACATGGAACTAACTACACCGCCATCTGTATAAACATGGAAATATCTACACCGCTTTCTGAATAAACATGGAAATATCTACGACGCCATCTGTGTAAACATGGAAATATCTACACAGTCATCTGTATAAGCATGGAAATATCTACACTGCCATCAGTATAAACATGGAAATATGTACACCGCTCTCTGTATAAACATGGAAATTTCTACACCGCTACCTGTATAAACATGGAACTATCTATACCGCTATCTGTATAATCATGGAAATATCTACACTGCCATCTGTATAAAGATGGAAATATCTACACCGTGAGCTGTATAATCATGGAAATATCTACACCGATATCTATATAAACATGGAAATACCAACACCTCTATCTGTATAAACATGGAAATATCAACACTGCTATTTCTACACACATGGAAATATTTACACCGCCATCTCTATAATCATCGAAATACCTACACCGCTATCTCTACAAACATTGAAATATCTTCACCGCCATCTCTATAAACATGGAAATATCTACACCGCCATCTGCATGAGCATGGAAGTATCTACACCGCCATCTGTATAAACATGGAAATATCTACAGCACCATCTGTATAAACATGGAAATATCTACACTGCTGTCTGTGGAAAGATGGAAATATCTACACCACGATCTGTATAAATGTGGAAATGTCTACACCGCTACATATATAAACATGGAATTATCTACACTGCTCTCTGTATAAACATTGAAATATCTACACCACGATCTGTATAAACAAGGAGATAACTACACCGATATCTGTATAAGCATAGAAATATCGACACCACCATCTGTATAAACATGGAAATATCTACCCTACCATCTGTATACACATGGAAATATCTACACAGCCATCATTATAAACATGGAAATATCTACACCGCTATCTGTATAAACATGGAAATATCTACACGGCTATCTGTATAAACTTGGAAATACCAACACCGCTATCAGTATAAACCTGAAAATGTTTACACCGCCATCTGTATAAACATGGAAATATCTCCACCGCTATCTGTATAAAAACGGAAATATCTACACCGCTATCTCTATAAACATGGAAATATCTACACCGCCATCTGTATAAACACGGAAATATCTACACCGCTATCTCTATAAACATGGAAATATCTACACCGCCATCTGTGTAAACATAGAAATATCTACACAGTCATCTGTATAAGAATGGAAATATCTACACCAGTATCTCTATAAACATGTATGTACCTTCACCGCCATCTCTATAAACATGGAAATATCTACATTGCTATCTCTATAAACATAGAAATATCTATACCGCCATCTCTATAAACATGGAAATATTTACACCGTCATCTGCATAAACATGTAAATGTCTACACCACCATCTGTATAAACATGGAAATACCTACACCGCCATCTGTATAAACATAGAAATATGTACAATGCCAGCTGTAGAAAGATGGAAATGTCTACACCAAGATATGTATAAACATGGAAATATCTACACCACTACCTGTATAAACATGGAAATATCTACACTGCTATCTGTATAAACATGGACATATCTACACTGCCATCTGTAGAAAGTTGAAAATATCTACACCGCGATCTGTATAAACATGGAAATTTCTACACTGCTACCTGTATAAACATGGAACTATCTACACCGCTATCTGTATAAACATGGAAATATCTACACCATGATCTGTATAAAGATGGAAATATCTACACCGTGAGCTGTATAATCATGGAGATATCTACACCGCTATCTGTATAAACATGTAAATACCAAGACCGCTATCTGTATAAACATGGAAATAACTACAACGCTATCTGTATAAACATGGAAATATCTACACAGCTATTTGTATAACCATGGAAATATTTACACCGCCATCTCTATAATCATGGAAATACCTACACCGCTATCTCTACAAACATTGAAATATCTACACCGCCATCTCTATAACATGGAAATATCTACACCGCCATCTGCATGAACATGGAAATATCTACACCGCTATCTGTATAAACATGGAAATATCTACAGCACCATCTGTATAAACATGGAAATATCTACACCAAGATCTGTATAAACAAGGAGATATCTACACCGCTATCTGTATATGCATGGAAATATCTACACAGCCATCTGTATAAACATGGAAATATCTACACTACCATCTGTATACACATGGAGATATCTACACAGCCATCAGTATAAACATGGAAATATCTGCATCGCTATCTATATAAACATGGAAATATATACACGGCTATCTGTATAAACGTGGAGATATCTACACCGCTATCTGTATAAGCATGAAAATGTCTACACCGCCATCTGTATGAACATGGAAATATCTCCACCGCTATCTCTATAAACATGGATATATCTACACCACTATCTGTAGAAGCATGGAAATATCTACACCGATATCTCCATAAACATGGAAATATCTACACCGCTATCTGTGTAAAGATGGAAATAGCTTCACCTCAATCTGTGCAAAGATGGAAATGTCTACACCGCTGTCTGTGTAACCCTGGAAATATCTACACCAATATCTCTATAAAGATGGCAATATCTACACCGATATCTGTATAAACAGGGAAATATGTACACCACCATCTGTATAATCATGGAAATATCTACACAGCCATCTGAATAAACATGGAAATATCTACAACGCTATCTGTATAAATATGGAAATATCTACACCGCTATCTCTATAAACATGGAAATATCTACACCGCTATCTGTATAATCACGAAAATATCTACACCGCTATCTCTATAAACATGGAAATATCTACACCGCCATCTGTATAAACATGGAAATATCTACACAGTCATCTGTATAATCAAGGAAATATCTACACTGCCATCTGAATAAAGATGGGAATATCTTCACCGCTCTGTGTATAAACATGGATATATCTACACCGCCATCTATATAAACATGGAAATATCTACACAGTCCTCAGTATAAGCATGGAAATATCTACACTGACATCCGTATAAAGATGGAAATATCTACACCGCTCTCTGTAAAAACATGGAAATATCTACAACGCTATCTGTATAAACGTGGAATTATCAACACCTCCATATGTATAATCACGGAAATATCCACAGCACTATTTGTATAAACATGGAAAATCTTCACCGCCATCTGTAAAAAAATGGAAATATGTACACAGTCATCTGTATAAACATGGAAATATCTACACCTCCATCATTATACACATGGAAATATCTAAACTGACATCTGTATACACATGGAAATATTTACAGAGACATCAGTATAAAGATGGAAATATCTTCACCGCTATCTGTATAAACATGGAAATATCTACACCAGTATCTGTATAAACATGGAAATATCTACACCGCTATCTCTATAAATATGGAAGTACTTACACCGCCATCTCTATAAATATGGAAATATCTACAGCGCTATCTCTATAAACATAGAAATATCTACATCGCCATCTCTATAAACATGGAAATATCTACACCACCATCTGCATGAACATTGATATATCTACACCACCATCTGTGTAAACATGGAAATACCTACACCGCCATCTGTATAAGCATGGAAATATCTACACTGCCATCTGTAGAAAGTTGGAAATATCTACACCGCGATCTGTATAAACATGGAAATTACTACACCGCTCCCTGTATAAACATGGAACTATCTACACCGCTATCTGTATAAACATAGAAATAACTACACCACGATCTGTATAAAAATGGAATTATCTAGAACGCTATCAGTATAAACATGGAAATATCTACACTGTTACCTGTATAAATATGGAAATATCTACACCGCCATCACTATAAATATGGAAATATCTACACCGCTATCTCTACAAACATAGAAATATCTACACCGTTATCTGTAAAACATGGAAATAACTACACCGCCATCTGTTTAAACATGGAAATATCTACACCACAGTCTGTATAAACATGGAAATATCTACACCGCTATCTGTAAAAATATGGAAATATCTACACCGCTATCTCAATAAACATGGAAATATCTACACCGCCACCTGTATAAACATGGAAATATCTCCACCGCTATCTGTATAAAAACGGAAATATCTACAACGCTATCTCTATAAACATGGAAATACCTACACCGCTATCTGTATAAATATGGAAATATCTACACCGCTATCTCTATACACATGGAAATATCTACAGCGCTATCTGTAAAAACACGAAAATATCTACACCGCTATCTCTATAAACATGGAAATATCTACACCGCCATCTGTATAAACATGGAAATATCTACACAGTCATCTGTATAAGCATGGAAATATCTACACTGCCATCTGAATAAAGATGGAAATATCTACACCTCTCTCTGTATAAACATGGATATATGTACACCGCCATCTGTATAAACATGGAAATATCTACAACTCTATCTGTATAAACATGGAATTATCAACACCGCCATATGTATAATCATGCAAATATCCACAGCGCTATCTGTATAAACATGGAAATATCTGCACCGCCATGTGTAAAAACATGGAAATATGTACACTGTCATCTGTATAAACATGGACATATCTACACCTCCATCAGTATAAACATGGAAATATCTGCATTGCCATCTGCATACACGTGGAAATATCTACACAGCCATCTGTATAAACATGGAAATATCTTCACCACTATCTGTATAAACATGGAAATATGTACACCGGTATCTGTATAAACATGGAAATATCTCCACCGCTATCTCCACAAATATGGAAGTAATTACACCGCCATCTCTATAAATATGGAAATATCTACACTGCTATCTCTATAAACATAAAAATATCTACTTCACCATCTCTATAAACATGGAAATATCTACACCGCCATCTCTATAATCATGGAAATACCTAAACTGCTATCTCTACAAACATTGAAATATCTACACCGCCATCTCTATAAACATGGAAATATCTACAGCACCATCTGTATAAACATGGAAATATCTACACTGCTGTCTGTGGAAAGATGGAAATATGTACACCGCGATCTGTATAAATGTGGAAATATCTACACCGCTACATTTATAAACATGGAATTATCTACACCGCTCTCTGTATAAACATGGAAATATCTACACCACGATCTGTATAAACAAGGAGATATCTACACCGCTATCTGTATAAGCATGGAAATATCGACACCGCCATCTGTATAAACATGGAAATATCTACACTACCATCTGTATACACATGGAAATATCTACACAGCCATCAGTATAAACATGGAAATATCTACACCGCTATCTGTATAAACATGGAAATATCTACACCGCTATCTGTATAAACATGAAAATGTCTACACCGCCATCTGTATAAACATGGAAATTTCTACACCGCTATCTGTATAAACATGGAAATATCTACACTGCCATCTGTATAAAGATGGAAATATCTACACCGTGAGCTGTATAATCATGGAAATATCTACACCGCTATCTGTATAAACATGGAAATACCAACACCTCTATCTGTATAAACATGGAAATAACTACAGTGCTATTTCTATAAACATGGAAATATTTACACCGCCATCTCTATAATCATGGAAATACCTACACCGCTATCTCTACAAACCTTGAAATATCTACACCACCATCTCCATAAACATGGAAATATCTACACCGTCATCTGCATGAGCATGGAAATATCTACACCGCTATCTGTATAAACATGGAAATATCTAGAGCACCATCTGTATAAACATGGAAATATCTACACTGCTGTCTGAGGAAAGATGGAAATATCTACACCACGATCTGTAGAAATGTGGAAATATCTACACCGCTACGTTTATATACATGGAATTATCTACACCGCTCTCGGTATAAACATGGAAATATCTACACCACGATCTGTATAAACAAGAAGATAACTACACCGCTATCTGTATAATCATGGAAATATCGACAGCACCGTCGGTATAAACATGGAAATATCTACCCTACCATCTGTATACACATGGAAATATCTACACAGCCATCATTATAAACATGGAAATATCTACACCGCTATCTCTAGAAACATGGAAATACCTACACGGCTATCTGTATAAACTTGAAAATATCTACACCGCTACCAGTATAAGCATGAAAATGTCTACAGCGCCATCTGTATAAACATGGAAATATCTCCACCGCTATCTGTATAAACACGGAAATATCTACACCACTATCTCTATAAACATGGAAATATCTACACTGCCATCTGTATAAACACGGAAATATCTACACCGCTACCTCTATAAACATGGAAATATCTTCACCGCCATCTGTGTAAACATAGAAATATCTACACAGTCATCTGTATAAGCATGGAAATATCTACACCAGTATCTCTATAAACATGGAAATAACTTCACCGCCATCCCTATAAACATGAAAATATCTACATTGCTATCTCTATAAACATAGAAATATCTATACAGCCATCTCTATAAACATGGAAATATTTACACCGTCATCTGCATAAACATGGAAATATCTACACCACCATCTGAATAAACATGGAAATATCTACACCGCCATCTGTATAAACATAGAAATATCTACAATGCCAGCTGTAGAAAGATGGAAATGTCTACACAGAGATCGGTATAAACATGGAATTATCTACAACGCTACCTGTATAAACATGGAAATATCTACACTGCTATCTGTATAAACATGGAAATATCTACACTGCCATCTGTACAAAGTTGGAAATATCTACACCGCGATCTGTATAAACATGGAAATTTCTACACCGCTACCTGTATAAACATGGAACTATCTACACCGCTATCTGTAAAAACATTGAAATATCTACACTGCTATTTGTATAAATATGGAAACCTCTACACCGCCATCACTATAAATATGGAAATATCTACACCGCTATCTCTACAAATATGGAAATATCTACACCGTTATCTGTAAAACATGGAAATACCTACACCGCCATCTGTATAAACATGGAAATATCTACACCACAGTCTGTAAAAACATGGAAATATCTACACCGCTATCTGTAAAAATATGGAAAAATCTACACCGCTATCTCTATAAACATGGAAATATCTACACCGCTACCTGTATAAACATGGAAATATCTACACTGCTATCAGTATAAACATGGAAATATCTACCGCCATCTGTATAAACATGGAAATATCTACACAGTCATCTGTATAAACATGAAATATCTACACCATCATCTCTATAAACATGGAAATATCTACACGGCCATCTGTATACACATGGAAATATCTACACAGCCATCTGTATAAACATAGAAATATCTACACCGCTGTCTCTATAAACATGGAAATATCTACACCGCCATCTCCATAAACATGGAAATAACTACACCGCCATCTGTATAAACATGGAAATATCTACACTGCCATCTGTATAAAGGTGGAAATATCTACACCGTGAGCTGTATAATCATGGAAATATCTGCACCGCTATCTGTATAAACATGGAAATACTCTGTGAGTATAAACATGGAAATATCTACACTGACATCTCTATACACATGGAAATACCTACACAGACATCAGTATAAACATGGAAATATCTACACCTCTATCTCTATAAACATGGAAATTACTACACCGCAATCTTTATAAACATGGAAATATCTACACCGCTATCTGTATAAACGTGGATATAACTACAACACTATCTGTATAAACATGGAAATACATAAACCGCTATCTCTATAAACATGGAAATATCTTCAACGCTATTTGTGTAAACATGGAAATATGTACTCCGCTATCTGTATAAACATGGATATATCGACACTGCTATCTGTATGAACATGGATATATCCACACAACCATGTGTATAAACATGGAAATATCTACACAGCCATCTGTATAAACATGGAAATATTTACACCGCTGTCTGTATAAACAAGGAAATAACTCCATCGCTATGTGTATAAACAAGGAAATATCTACACCGCTATCCCTATAAACATGGAAATGTTAACACCGCTATCTGTATAAACATGGAAATATCTAAGCCGCTATCTCTATAAGCATGGAAATATCTACAGCACCATGTGTACAAACATGGAAATATCAACACCGCTATCAATATAAACATGGAAATATCTACACAATTATCTCTATAAACATGGAAATATCTACACAGTCATGTTTATGAACATGGAAGTATCTACACTGACATCTGTATAAACATGGAAATATCTACACCACTAGGTATATACACATGGAAATATCTACACCGCTATCTCTATAAACATGGAAATATCATCACCGCTATGTGTATAAACATGGAAATATCTCCACTGCTATCGCTATAAACAGAGAAACATCTACACCGCTATCTGTATAAACGTGGAAATATCTACACCACTATCTGCATAAACATGGAAATATCTACACCGCGATCTGTATAAAAATGGAAATGTCTACACCACCATCTCTATAAAAATGAAAATATCTACATTGCCATCTCCAAAAACATGGAACAATCTACACCGCCATCTGTATAAACATGGAAATATCTACATTGCCATCTGTATAAAGATGTAAATATCTAAGCCGCGAGCTGTATTAACATGGAAATATCTGCACCGCTATCTGTATAAACATGAAAACATCTACACAGTCATGTGTATAAATATGGAAATATCTACACCGCTATCTGTATAAACATAGAAACATCTACACCGCCATCTCTATAAACATGGAAATATCTCCAGAGCTATCTCTATAAACATGGAAATATCTACACCGCAGTGAGTACAAACATGGAAATCTCTGCTCCGCTCTCGGTATAAACATGGAAATATCTACACCGCTATCTCTATAAACATGGAAATATCTACACCGCCATCTGTATAAACATGGAAATATCTACACAGTCATCTGTATAAACATTGAAGTATCTACATCACCATCTCTATAAATATGGAAATATCTACACTGCCATTGGTATACAATTGGAAATATCTACTCAGCCATCCGTATAAACATGGAAACACCTACACCGCTATCTCTATACACATGGAAATAACTACACCGCTATCTCTATAAACATGGAAATATCTACACCGCTATCTCTATAAACATGGAAATATCTACAACGCTATCTCTATAAACTTGGAAATATCTAAACCACTATTCCCATAAACATGAAAATACGTACACCGCCATCTCTGTAAAGATGGAATTATCTGCACCGCTATCTCTATATACATAGAAATAACTTCACTGCCACCTCCATAAACCTGGAAATATCTACAATGCCATCTGCATAAACATGGAAATAACTACACCGCCATCTATATAAACATGGAAATATCTACAACGCCATCTGTATAAACATAGTAACATCTACACTGCCATCTGTAAAAAGATGGAAATATCTACACCGCGATCTGTATAAAGATGGAAATATCTACACTGCCATCTGTAAAAACATGGCAATATCTACACAGTCATCTGTAAAAACATGGAAATATCTACACCTCCGTTTGTATAAACATGGAAATATCTACACCGCTATCTGTATGAAAATGGAAATATCTACATCGCTATCTGTATAAAGATGGAAATAGCTAAACCGCTATCTGTATTAACATGGAAATATCTACAACGCTATCTGTGTAAACATGGAAATATCTACACCGCTATCTGTGTAAACATGGAAATATCTACACCGCTATCTGTGTACAGATGGAAATACCAACACCGCTATAACTGTAAAAATGGAAATATTCACACTGCTATCTGTGTAAACATGGAAATATCTACACCGCTACCTAATAAACATGGAAATATCTACTTCGCTATATGTGCAAACATGCAAATATCTACAATGCTATCTGTGCAAACATGGAAATATCTACACCGCCATCTGTGTAAACACGGAAATATCAACACCGACATCTCTATAAACATGGAAATATCTACACCGCCATATGCATAAACATGGAAATATCTACACCGCCATCTATATAAACATGTAAATATCTACACCACCATCAGTATAAAGATGGAAATATCTACAATGCGATATGTAGAAAGATGGAAATATCCACGCCGCGATCTGCATAAACATGGAAATTTCTACACCGCGATCTCTATATACATGGAATTATCTACATGGCCATCAACATAAACAAGGAAATATCTACACCGCCATCTACATAAACATGGAAATATCTACACCGCTATCTCTATAAATATGGAAATAACTACACCACCATCTGTAAAAACATGGAAATATCTACACAGTCATCTGTATAAACATGGAAATATATACACCAAAATCTGTATAAACGTGGAAATATCTACACGTCCATCTGTATACACAAGGAAATATCTACACGTCCATCTCTATATACATGGAAATATCTACACCACGATCTCTATAAACATGGAAATATCTACACCGCCATCTCTATAAACTTGAATATTTCTACACTGCCATCTCCATAAACATGAAATTTTCTACACCGCCATCTGTATAAACATGGAAATATCTACACCGCCATCTGTATAAATATATAAATATCTACACTGCCATCGGTATCAATTTGTAAATATCTACACCGCGAGCTGTATAAACATTGAAACATCTACACCGCTATCTGTATAAACATGGAAATTCCAACAGCACTATCTGTATAATCATGGAAATATCTTCACCGCTATCTGTATAAACATGGAAATATCTACACCGCTATCTCTATAGACACGGAAATACCTACACCACTATCTCTATAAACATGGAAATATATGCACCGCTATCCCTATAAACATGGAAATATCTACACCGCCATCTGCATAAACATGGAGATATGTACACCGCCGTCTGTATAAAAATGGAAATATCTAAACCGCCATCTGTGTAAACATGGAAATATCTACACCGCCATCTGTGTAAACATGGATATATCTACACCGCCATCAATATAAACCTGGAAATATCTACAATGCTATCTGAATAAACATGGAAATATCTACACCACGATCTGTATAAACATGGAAATAACTACACCGCTATCTCTATAAACATGGAAATATGTACACTGCTATCTGTATAAACATGGAAATATCTCAACCGCTATCTCCATAAACATTGAAATATCTACACTGCCATCTGTAGAAGGATGGAAATATCTAAACCGCGATCTGTATAAACATGGAAATATGTACACAGCTACCTGTATACACGTGGAAATATCTACACCGCC
This sequence comes from Pan paniscus, assembly GCF_029289425.2. Lineage (NCBI taxonomy): Eukaryota > Metazoa > Chordata > Mammalia > Primates > Hominidae > Pan > Pan paniscus. Next base: position 10,953,298 of record NC_073261.2, read on the forward strand.
ATCTTTATAAACGTGGAAATACCTACACCACGATCTGTAGAAACAAGGAAATAACTACATCGCTATCTGTATATTCATGGAAATATCTACACCGCCACCTCTATAAACAAGGAAATATCCACACCGCCATCTGTAAAAACATGGAAATAACTACACAGTCATCTGTATAAACATGGAAATATATACACCACCATCTGTATAAACATGGAAATATTTACACCGCCACGTGTATAAACATGGAAATATCTACACAGCCATCTGTATAAACATGGAAATATTTACACTGCTATCTGTATAAACATGGAATTAACTACATCGCTATCTGTATAAACAAGGACATATCTACACCGCTATCCCTATAAACATGGAAATGTCAACACCGCTATCTGTATAAACATGGAAATATCTAAACTGCTATCTCTATAAACATGGAAATATCTACAGCACCATCTGTATAAACATGGAAATACTAACACCGCTATCTATATAAACATGGAAATATCTACACCGCTATCTCTATAAACATTGAAATACCTACACAGTCATGTTTATGAACAAGGAAGTATCTACACTGACATCTGTATAAACATGGAAATATCTACCCCAGTATGTATATAAACATGGAAATATCTACACCACTATCTCTATAAACGTGGAAATATCTTCACCGCTATGTGTATAAACATGGAAATATCTCCACTGCTATCGCTATAAACAGAGAAACATCTACAATGCTATCTGTATGAACGTGGAAATATCTACACCACTATCAGCATAAACATGGATATATCTACACCACGATCTGTATAAAAATGGAAATGTCTACACCACCATCTCTATAAAAATGAAAATATCTACATTGCCATCTCCAAAAACATGGAACAATCTACACCGCCATCTCTATTAACCTGGAAATATGTACATTGCCATCTGTATAAAGATGTAAATATCTACGCCGCGAGCTGTATAAACATGGAAATATCTACACCGCTATCTGTATAAACATGGAAATATCTCCACTGCTATCAGTTTAAACATGGAAATAACTACACCACGATCTGTATAAAGATGGAAATATTTACAACATTATCTGTATAAACGTAGAAATATCTACACTGCCAGCTATATAAAATGGAGATATCTACACCGCGAGCAGTGTAAACATGGAAATATCTACACCGCTATCTGTATACACATGGAAATACGTACACCGCTATCTGTATAAACATGAAAATAACTACACCGCTATCTGTGTAAACATGGAAATATCTACAACACTATCTCTATAAACATGGAAATAACTACACCGCCATTTCTATACACATGGAAATATCTACACCGCCATCTCTATAAACATGAAAATATCTACACTGCCATCTCCCTAAACATCAAATTTTGTAAACCGCCATCTGTATAAACATGGAAATATCTACACCGCCATCTGTATAAACATGGAAATATCTACACTGCCATCGGTATCAAGTTGTAAATATCTACACCGCGAGCTGTATAAACATTGAAATATCTACACCGCTATCTGTATAAACATGGAAATTCCAACAGCACTATCTGTATAATCATGGAAATATCTTCACCGCTATGTGTATAAACATGGAAATATCTACACTGCTATCTCTATAGACACGGAAATACCTACACCACTATCTCTATAAACATGGAAATATATGCACCGCTATCCCTATATACATTGAAATATCTACACCGCCATCTGCATAAACATGGAAATATCTACACCGCCGTCTGTATAAAAATGGAAATATCTAAACCGCCATCTGTGTAAACATGGAAATATCTACACCGCCATCTGTGTAAACATGGATATATCTACACCGCCATCTATATAAACCTGGAAATATCTGCAATGCTATCTGAAGAAACATGGAAATATCTACATCACGATCTGTATAAACATGGAAATAACTACACCGCTATCTCTATAAACATGGAAATATGTACAGTGCTATCTGTATCAACATGGAAATAACTCAACCGCTATCTCTATAAACATTAAAATATCTACACTGCCATCTGTAGAAGGATGGAAATATCTAAACCGCGATCTGTATAAACATGGAAATATCTACACAGCTACCTGTATAAACGTGGAAATATCTACACCGCTATCTTTATAAACGTGGAAATACCTACACCACGATCTGTATAAACAGGGAAACAACTACACCGCTATCTGTATAATCATGGAAATATCTACACCGCAATCTCTATAAACAAGGAAATATCTACACCGACATCTGAAAAAACATGGAAATAACTACACAGTCATCTGTATAAACATGGAAATATATACACCACCATCTGTATAAACATGGAAATATCTACATTACCAGCTGTATAAAGATGGAAATATCTACACCGCGAGCAGTGTAAACATGGAAATATCTACACCGCTATCTGTGTAAACATCAAAATATCTACACCACTATCTGTATAAACATGGAAATATCAACACCGTTATCTGTATAAACATGGAAATATCTACACCACCATCTACATAAACAAGGAAATATCTACACCGCCATCTATGTAAACATCGAAATATCTACACCACCATCAGTATAAACATGGACATATCTACACTGCCATCTGTATAAACATGGAAATAACTACACCGCTATCTCTATAAACATGGAAATATGTACACTGCTATCTGTATAAACATGGAAAAATCTCAACCGCTATCTCTATAAACATTGAAATATCTACACTGCCATCTGTAGAAGGATGGAAATATCTAAACCGCGATCTGTATTAACCTGGAAATATCTACACAGCTACCTGTATAAACGTGGAAATATCTACACCGCTATCTTTATAAACGTGGAAATACCTACACCACGATCTGTATAAACAGGGAAATAACTACACCGCTATCTGTATAATCATGGAAATATCTACACCGCCACTTCTATAAACAAGGAAATATCTACACCGCCATCTGTAAAAACATGGAAATAACTACACAGTCATCTGTATAAACATGGAAATATATACACCACCATCTGTATAAACATGGAAATATCTACACCGCCATCTGTATAAACATGGAAATATCTACACAGCCATCTGTATAAACATGGAAATATTTACACTGCTATCTGTATAAACATGGAATTAACTACATCGCTATCTGTATAAACAAGGATATATCTACACCGCTATCCCTATAAACATGGAAATGTCAACACCGCTATCTGTATAAACGTGGAAATACCAACACCGCTATCGGTATAAACATGGAAATATCTACAACACCATATATATAAACATGGAAATATCTACACCGCTATGTCTATAAACATGGAAATACCTACACCGCTATCTCTATAAACATGGAAATATCTACAGCGCTATCTGTATAAACTTGGAAATATCTACACCGCGGTCTGTATAAACATGGAAATATCTTCACCGCGATCTGTATAAACATGGAAATATCTACACCGCGATCTGTATAAACATGGTAATATCTACACCACCATCTCTATAAACATGGAAATCCCTACACCGCCATCTGTATAAACATGGAAATATCTACAATGCCATCTGTAGAAAGATGGAAATATCTACACCGCAATGTCTGTAAACATGGAAATATCTACACCGATATCTGTAAAAATATGGAAATATCTACACCGCTATCTGTATAAACATGGAAATATCTACACCACGATCTGTATATACATGGAAATATCTACACCGCGATCTGTATAAACATGGAAATATCTACACCGCTATCTCTATAAACATGGAAATATCTACACCGCCATCTGTATAAACATGGAAATACCTAAAAAGTCATCTGTATAAACATGGAAATATCTACACAGCCATCTGTATAAACATGGAAATATCTCCACTGCTATCTCTATAAACATCAAAATATCTACACAGCCATCTGTATAAACATGGAAATACTTACAAAGTTATCTGTATAAACATGGAAATATCTACACCGCCATCTGTATAAACATGGAAATATCTACAACGCTGTCTATATAAACATGGAAATAACTACACCGCTATTTGTATAAACATGGAAATATCTACACCGCCATCTACATATCCATGGAAATATCTGCGCCGCCATCTGTATAAACATGGAAATATCTACACGGTCATCTGTGTATAGATGGAAATATCAACACCGCCATCTGTACAAACATGGAAATATCTGCACTGCTATCTGTATAATCATGGAAATATCTACACCGCTATCTGTATAAACATGGAAATATCTACACCGCTATCTCCATCAACATGGAAATATCTACACCGTGATCTGTATAAACATGGAAATATTTACAACGCTATCTGTATAAACATGGAAATTTCTACACCGTTATCTGTATAAATATGGAAATATCTTCACCGCTATATCCATAAACATGGAAATATCTACACCGCCTTCTGTATAAACATGGAAATACCTATACAGTCATCTGTGTAAACATGGAAATATCTACACCACCATCTGTATAAACATGGAAATATCTACAATGCCATCTGTGTACACATGGAAATACCTACACCGCAATCTGTGTATAGATGGAAACATCAACACCGCCATCTGTACAAACTTGGAAATATCTACACTGCTATCTCTATAAACATGGAAATATCTACAGTGCAGTCTGTATAAACATGGAAATATCTACACCGGTATCTGTATAAACATGGAAATATCTACACCATGATCTGTATAAACATGGAAACATATACACCGCTATCTGTATAAACATGGAAATATCTGCACCGCTATCTCTATAAAAATGGAAATATCTACAAAGACATCTGTATATACATGGAAATACCTACACAGTCATGTGTAGGAACATTTAAATATCTACGCTGCCATCTGTATAAACATAGAAATATCTACACAGCCCTCTGTATAAATATGGAAATATCTGCATAGGCATCTGTGTAAACATGGAAATATATGCACCGCTATCTGTATAAACATGGAAATACCTACACCGCTGTCTCTATAAACATGGAAATACGTACACCGCTATGTGTATAAACATGGAAATATCTCCACTGCTCTCTGTATAAACATGGAAATATCTCCACCGTTATCTTTATAAACATGGAAATATCCACAGCGCCATCTCTATAAACATTGAAAAATCTACACTGCCATCTGTAAAAACATGGAAATATCTACACAGTCATCTGCAGAAAGATGGAAATATGTACACCGCTATCTGTATAAATATGGAAATATCTACACCGCCATCTCTATAAACATGAAAATATCTACACTGCCATCTCCATACAGATGGAAGTATCTACTCCGCCATGTGTATAAACACGGAAATATCTACACCACCATCTGTGTAAACATGGAAATATCTACACCGCTATCTGTATAAATATGGAAATATCTACACCGCCATCTGCATGTCCATGGAAATTGCTACGCCGCCATCTGTATAAACATGGAAATATCTACACGGCCATCTGTGTATAGATGGAAATATCAACACCGCCATCTGTACAAACATGGAGATATCTACACCACTATCTCTATAAACATGGAAATACCTGAACTGCCATCTGTAAAAACATGGAAATGTCTATAAAGTCATCTGTATAAACATGGAAATATCTACAATGCCTTCTGTCTACACATGGAAATATCTACACAGCCATCTGTATAAACATGTAAATATCTACACTGCTATCTCTATAAACATGGAAATATCTACATCGCCATCTCTAAAAACATGAAAATATCTACACTGCCATCTCCATAAACATGGAACTAACTACTCCGCCATCAGTATAAACATGGAAACATCTACACCGCCATCTGTGTGAATAAGGAAATATCTACAATGCCATCTGTATAAAGATATAAATAACTGCACCGTGAGCTGTATAAACATGGAAATATCTAGATCGCTATCTGTGTAAACGTGGAAATACCAACACCGCTATCGCTATAAGCATGCAAATATCTACAACGCCATCTATGTAAACATGGAAATATCTACACCGCTATGTCTATAAACATGGAAATACCTACACCGCAATCTCTATAAACATGGAAATATCTATACCGCTATCTGTATAAACATGGAAATATCTACACTGCGATCTGTATAAACATGGAAATATCTACACCGCGATCTGTATAAACATGGAAATATCTTCACTGCGATCTGTATAAACATGGAAATATCTACACCGCTATCTGTATAAACATGGAAATATCTTCACTGCGATCTATATAAGCATGGAAATACCTACACCGCCATCTGTATAAACATGGAAATATCTACAATGCCATCTGTAGAAAGATTGAAATATCTACACCGCAATCTGTGTAAACATGGAAATATCTACACCGATATCTGTAAAAACATGGAAATATCTACACACCTATCTGTATAAACATGGAAATATCTGCACCGCTATCTCTATAAACATGGAAAAATCAACACCGCTATCTCTATGAACATGGAAAAATCTACACCACGATAAGTATAAACATGGAAATATCTACACCGCTACCTGTATAAACATGGAAATATCTCCACTGCTATCTCTATACACATCGAAATATCTACACCGCCATCTGTATAAACATGGAAATACTTACAAAGTTATCTGTATAAACATGGAAATATCTACACCGCCATCTGTATAAACATGGAAATATCTACAAAGCCATGTGTATATACATGGAAATATCTACACCACTATCTATATAAACATGGAAATAACTACACCGCTATTTGTATAAACATGGAAATATCTACACCGCCATCTACATATCCATGGAAATATCTGCGCCGCCATCTGTATAAACATGGAAATATCTACACGGTCATCTGTGTATAGATGGAAATATGAACACCGCCATCTGTACAAACATGGAAATATCTGCAACGCTATCTGTATAAACATGGTAATATCTACACCGCGGTCTGTATAAACATGGAAATATCTACACCGCTATCTGTATAAACATGGAAATATCTACACCGCTAGCTCTATACACATGGAAATATCTACACCGTGATCTGTATAAACATGGAAATAATTACACCGCTATCTGTATAAACATGGAAATTTCTACACCGTTATCTGTATAAATATGGAAATATCTTCACCGCTATCTCTATCAACATGGAAATATCTACACCGCCTTCTGTATAAACATGGAAACACCAATACAGTCATTTGTGTAAACATGGAAATATCTACACCACCATCTGTGTAAACATGGAAATATCTACAACGCCATCTGTATACACATGGAAATACCTACACGGCAATCTGTGTATAGATGGAAACATCAACACCGCCGTCTGTACAAACATGGAAATATCTAGACTACTATCTCTATAAACATGGAAATATCTACACTGCGGTCTGTATAAACATGGAAATATCTACGCCAGTATCTGTATAAACATGGAAATATCTACACCATGATCTGTATAAACATGAAAATATATACACTGCTATCTGTATAAACATGGAAATATCTGCACCGCTATCTCTATAAACATGGAAATATGTACAAAGACATCTGTATAAACATGGAAATACCTACACAGTCATGTGTAGGAACATTTAAATATCTACACTGCCATCTGTATAAACATAGAAATATCTACACAGCCCTCTGTATAAATATGGAAATATCTGCATAGGCATCTGTTTAAAGATATAAATATCTGCACCGCGAGCTGTATAAACATGGAAATATCTACATCGCTATCTGTATAAACGTGGAAATACCAACACCGCTACCGGTATAAACATGGAAATATCTACAACACCATATATATAAACATGGAAATATCTACACCGCTATGTCTATAAACATGGAAATACCTACACCGCTATCTCTATAAACATGGAAATATCTACAGCGCTATCTGTATAAACTTGGAAATATCTACACCGCGATCTGTATAAACATGGAAATATCTTCACCGCGATCTGTATAAACATGGAAATATCTACACCGCGATCTGTATAAACATGGTAATATCTACACCACTATCTCTATAAACATGGAAATATCTACACCGATATCTGTAAAAATATGGAAATATCTACACCGCTATCTGTATAAACATGGAAATATCTACACCGTGATCTGTATATACATGGAAATATCTACACCGCGATCTGTATAAACATGGAAATATCTACACCGCTATCTGTATAAACAAGGAAATACCTACACAGCTATCTCTATAAACATGGAAATATCTACACCGCCATATGTATAAACATGGAAATACCTACAAAGTCATCTGTAAAAACATGGAAATATCTACAGCGCCATCTCTATAAACATTGACAAATCTACACTGCCATCTGTAAAAACATGGAAATATCTACACAGTCATCTGAATAAACATGGAAATATCTACACCACCATCTGTATAAACATGGAAATACCTACAATACCATCTGTATACACATGGAAATATCTACACAGACATCTGTATAAATATGGAAATATCAACATGGCCATCTGTATATACATGGAAATATCTACACCGCCATCTCAATAAACATGAAAATATCTACACTGCCATCTCCACAAAGATGGAAGTATCTACCCCGCCATGTGTATAAACACGGAAATATCTACACCACCATCTGTGTAAACATGGAAATATCTACACCTCTATCTGTATAAACATGGAAATATCTACACCGCCATCTGCATGTCCATGGAAATATCTACGCCGCCATCTGTATAAACATGGAATTATCTACACGGCCATCTGTGTATAGATGGAAATATCAACACCGCCATCTGTACAAACATGGAAATATCTACACCGCTATCTCTATAAACATGGAAATATCTGCACTGCCACCTGTAAAAAGATGGAAATACCTATACAGTCATCTGTATAAACTTGGAGATATCTACAATGCCATCTGTATACACATGGAAATATCTACACCGCCATCTCTATAAACATGAAAATATCTACACTGCCATCTCCATAAACTTGGAACTAACTACTCCGCCATCTGTATAAACATGGAAACATCTACACCGCCATCTGTGTGAATAAGGAAATATCTACAATGCCATCTGTATAAAGATATAAATAACTGCACCGCGAGCTGTATCAACATGGAAATATCTAGATCGCTATCTGTGTAAACGTGGAAATACCAACACCGCTATCGGTATAAGCATGCAAATATCTACAACGCCATCTATGTAAACATGGAAATATCTACACCGCTATGTCTATAAACATGGAAATACCTACACCGCTATGTCTATAAACATGGAAATACCTACACCGCTATCTCTATAAACATGGAAATACCTACACCGCTATCTGTATAAACATGGAAATATCTACACCGCTATCTGTATAAACACGGAAATATCTACACAGCGATCTGTATAAACATGGAAATATCTACACCGCGATCTGTATAAACATGGAAATATCTTCACCACGATCTGTATAAACATGGAAATATCTACACCGCTATCTGTATAAACATGGTAATATCTACACCACCGTCTATATAAACATGGAAATATCTACACCGCCATCTGTATAAACATGGAAATATCTACAATGCCATCTGTAGAAAGATGGAAATATCTACACCGCAATCTGTGTAAACATGGAAATATCTACTCCGCCATCTGTATAAACATTGAAATCTCGACACTGCTATCTCTACAAACATGGAAATATCTACACCGCCATCTCTACAAACATGGGAATATCTACACCGCCATCTCTGTAAACATGGGAATAACTTCACCGCCATCTCTATTAACATGGAAATAACTACACCTCCATTTCTGTAGAGATTGAAATATCTACACCGCTCCCTCTCTAAAAATGGAAATATCTATACCGCTATCTGTAAAAACATGGAAATATCTACACCACAATCTGTATAAAATAGGAAATATCTACACCGCTATCTCTATAAACATGGAAATATTTTCACAGCCATCTCTATAAAGATGGAAACATCTACACCGCAATCTGTATAAACAAGGAAATATCTACACCGCTAACTCTACAAACATGGAAATATCTGCAGCGCCATATCTATAAACATGGAAATATCTACACCGCTATCTGTATAATCATGGAAATATATACACTGCTATGTCTGTAAAATTGGAAATATCTTCACTGTTATCTGTGTAACGTTGGAAGCACCTACACTGCTATTTGTATAGACATGGAAATATTTACACCGCTATCTGCATAAACATGGAAATATCTACACCGCTATCTCTATAAACATGGAAATGTCTACACCAACTTTTCTAAAAACATGGAAATAACTACAACGCTCTGTCTATAAACATGGAAATATCTACACCGCTATCTGTACAAACATGGGAATATCTACAAAGCCATCTGCCTAAACATGGAAATAACGACACCACTAGCTCTATAAACATGGACATAACTTCACCGCTATCTCTATGAACATGGAAATATCCACACTGCCATCTCCATAAACACTTAAGTATCTACTCCGCCATCTGTATAAACATGGAAATATCTACACTGCCATCTCTATGAACATTGAAATATCTACACCGCCATCTGTATAAACATGGAAATATCTACACAGCTATCTGTATAAACATGCAAATAACTACAACGCTATCTGTGTAAACATGGAAATATCTACACCAAAATCTGTATAAACATGGAAATATCTACAATGATATCTGTGTAAACATATAAATATCTACACCGCTATCTGTATAAACGAGGAAATATCAACACCGCTATCTCTATAAACATGGAAATATCTGCAGTGCTATCTCTATATACATGGAAATGTCTGCGTCGCTATCTCTATAAACATCGAAATATCTGCACACCCATCTGTAGGAACATGTAAACATGTACACCACTATCTCTACAAACATGGAAATATCAACATCACCATCTCTATAAACATGGAAATATCTACACTGATATCCATACAAACAGGGAAACATATAAACATCTATGTGTATAAACATGGAAATATCTACACTGTTATCTGTAAAACAGGGAAATATCTACAACGCTATCCTTATAAACATGGAAATAGCTTCTCCGCTATCTATATTAATATGGAAATATCTACACTGCCATCTGTATAAACATGGAAATAGCCACACCGCTATCTGCATATACATGGTAATATCTACACCACCATCTGAATAAACATGGAAATATCTACACCGCCATCTCTATAAACATGGAAATATCTACACCGCCATCTCTATAAACATGGAAATATCTACACCGCTAACTATATAAACATTGAAGTATCTACAGCGCCATCTCTATAAACATGGAAATATCTACACCGCTATCTGTATAAACAAGGAAATATCTACTCTGCAATGTCTGTAAACTTCGAAATATCTTCACTGTTATCTGTGTAAATTTGGAAGCATCTACACTGCTATTTCTATAGACATGGAAATATTTACACCGCTATCTGCATAAACATGAAAATATCTACACCGCTATCTCTATGAACATGGAAATATCTACACCACTATGTGTACAAACATGGATATACCTACACGGCTCTCTCTATTAACATGGAAATATCTACACCGCTATCTCTATAAACATCAAATATCTACACCACTATGTGTATAAACTTAGAAATATCTACACCGCTATCTCTATAAACATGGGAATATCTACACCGCTATCTGTAAAACCTGGAAAGATCTACACAGCCATCTGAATAAAGATGGAAATATCAACACCGCGACCTTTATAAACATGGAAATATCTACACCGCTATCTGTATAAACATGGAAATATCTAAACCGTTATCTGTATAAATATGGAAATAACTACACTGCCATCTCTATGAACATTGAAATATCTACACCGCCATCTGTATAAACATGGAAATATATACACCGCTATCTCTGTAAATGCGTAAACATTTAAACCGCTATTTGTATAAACATGGAAATATTTACACTGCTATCTCTATAAATATGGAAATATTTACAAAGCTATTTTATAAACATATAAATATGTACACCGCTATCTCTATAAACATGGAAATATCTACACAGCCATCTGAATAAAGATGGAAATATCAACACCGCGACCTTTATAAACATGGAAATATCTACACGGCTATCTGTATGAACATGGAAATAGCAACACGGCTATCTGTATAATCATGGATATATCCACACCGCTATCTGTATAAACATGGAAATATCTACACCGATATCAGTATAAACATGGAAATATCTACACTGCCATCTGTATACAGTTGGAAATATCTACACAGCGATCCGTATAAACATGGAAATATCTACTCCGCTATCTGTGTAAACGTGGAAATACCTAAACCGCTATCTGTATAAACCTGGATATATTTACTCCGCTATCTGTATAAACATGGAAATATCTACACGGCTATCTGTATAATCTTCGAAATATCTACAATGCGATCTGTATAAACATGAAAATTCCTACACCGCCATCTGTATAAACATGGAAATATCTCCACCGCTATCTGTATAAACATGGAATTATCTCCACCGCTATCTGTATAAACATGGAAATATATACAACGCTATCTGTATAAGCATGGAAATATCTGCACCGCTATCTGTATAAACATGGAAATATCTCCACCGCTATCTGTATAAACCTGGAAATATCTACACCGCTATCAGTATAAACATGGAAATATCTACAATGCTATCTGTATAAATATGGAAATACCTACAATGCTATCTGTGTAAACATGGAAATATCTACACAGCTATCTGTGTAAGCATGGAAATAACTACACTGCTATCTGTGTAAAGATGGAAATATATACACCGCAATCTGTGCAAAGTTGGAAATATCTAAACCGCTATCTGTGTAAGCATGGAAATACTTACACCGCTATCTGTATAAATATGGAAATATCAACACCGCTATCTGTATAAACAGGGAAATACCTACACCGCCATCTGTATAAACATGGAAATATCCACACCGCCATATGAATAAACATGGAAATATCTACACCGCTATCTCTAAAAAGATAGAACTATCTACACCGCTGTCTGTATAAACATGGAAATATCTACACTGCTCTCTGTGTAAACATGGAAATATCAACACAGCTATGTGTGTAAACATGGAAATATCTACACCGCTATCGGTATAAACATGGAAATATCTACACCGCTGTCTCTATAAACATGCAAATATCTACATCGCTGTCTCCATAAACTTGGAAATATCTACACGGCTATCTCTATAAAGGTGGAAGTATATACCCCGTTGTCTCTATAAACATGGAAATATCTACACCGCTATCTCTATAAACGTGGTAATATCTGCAACGGTGTCTCTGTAAACATGGAAATATCTACACCGCTCTCTCTATAAACTTGGAAATATCTACACCACTATCACTATAAACGTGGAAATATCTACACCGCTATCAGTAAAAACGTGGAAATAGCTACAGAGCTATCAGTATAAACGTGTAAATATGTACACCGCTATCAGTATGTACATTCAATTATGTATACCGCTATTTCTATAAACATGGAAATATCTAAACTGCTATATGAATAAACGTGGAAATATCTACACCGCTATCTGTATAAACGTGGAAATATTTTCAACGCTATCTCTGTAAACGTGGAAATATCTACACCACTTTCTGTATAAACGTGGAAATTTCTACACCGATATCTCTGTAAATGTGTAAACATTTAAACCACTATCTGTATAAACATGGAAATATTTACACCGCTATCTCTATAGACATGGAAATATTTACAACGCTATTTGTATAAACATGGAAATATGTACAAGGCTACCTCTATAAACATGGAAATATCTACACTGCGATCAGTAAAAAGATGGAAATATCAACACCGTGAGCTGTATAAACATGGAAATATCTACACCGCTACCTTTATAAACATGGAAATACCAACACCTCTATCTGAATAAACATGGAAATTTCTACAAAGCTATCTGTATAAACATAGAAATACCAACACCGCGATCTGCATAGTCATGGAAATATCCACACCGCTACCTGTATATACATGGAAATATCTACACCACCGTCTGTAAAAACATGGAAATTTCTACACAATCATATGTATAAACCTGGAAATATCTACACCTCCATCAGTATAAACATGGAAATATCTACACTACCATCTGTATAAACATGGAAATATCTACACGGCTATCAGTATAAACTTGGAAATATCTACACCACTATCTGTATAAACATGGAAATATCAACAGCACTATCTCTATGAACATGGAAATATCAACACCGCTATCTGTATAAACAAGGAAGTATCTACACCGCTATCTGTTTAAACATGGAAATACCGACACCGCTATCTGCAAAAACATGGAAATATCTACAGAGCTATCTGTATAAACATGGAAATATCTACACTGCCATCTGTATAAACATGGGAGTATCTACACCGCCATCTGTGTAAACATGGAAATATCTACACCACCATCTGTATAAACATGGAAATGTTTACATTGATACCTCTATATACATGGAAATATCTACACCGCTACCTACATGAACAGGGAAATATCTAGACCGCCATCTATATAAACATGGAAATATCTACACCGCCATCCGTATAAACCTGGAAATATCTAATCCACCATCTGTATAAACATTGAAATCTGTACACCCCTCTCTCTACAAACATGGAAATATCTACACCGCCATCTTTACCAACATGGAAATATCTACACCGCCATCTCTATAAACATGGAAATATCTATACCACTATCACTGTAGAGACTGAAATATCTACACCGCTCCCACTCTAAAGATGGAAATATATACACCGCTATCTGTAAAAACATGGAAATATCTACACCGCAATCTGTATAAACAAGGAAATATCTACAACGCTATCTGTATAAACATGGAAATAGCTACTCCGCTATCTGTATTAATATGGAAATATCTACACTGCCATCTGTATAAACATGGAAATAGCCACACCGCTATCTGCATAAACATGGTAATATCTACACCACCATCTGAATAAACATGGAAATATCTACACCGCCATCTCTATAAACATGGAAATATCTACACCGCCATCTCTATAAACATGGAAATATCTACACCGCTAACTATATAAACATTGAAGTATCTACAGCACCATCTCTATAAACATGGAAATATCTACACCGCTATCTGTATAAAAATGGAAATATCTACACTGCTATGTCTGTAAACTTGGAAATATCTTCACTGTTATCTGTGTAAATTTGGAAGCATCTACACTGCTATTTCTATAGACATGGAAATTTTTACACCGCTATCTGCATTAACATGAAAATATCTACAACGCTATCTGTATGAACATGGAAATATCTACACCACTATGTGTACAAACATGGAAATACCTACACCGCTATCTCTATAAACATGGAAATATCTACACCGCTATCTCTATAAACATGGAAATATCTACACCACTATGTGTATAAACTTAGAAATATCTACACCGCTATCTCTATAAACTTGGGACTATCTACACAGCTATCTGTAAAACCTGGAAAGATATAAACCGCCATCTGCATAAACACGAAAATATCTACACCTCTGCCTGTACAAACATGGAAATATCTACAATGCTATCTGTATAAACATGGAAATATCTACATGGCTATCTCTATAAACATGGAAACATCTACACTGCCATCTGTATACACGTGGAAATATCTACACAGCCATCTGTATAAACCTGGAAATACCTACAACGCTATCTCTATGAACATGGAAATACCTACACCGCTATCTGTATAAACATGGAAATATCTACACCGCTATCTGTATAAACAAGGAAATATTTACACCACTATCTTTATAAACGTGGAAATATCTACACCGCCATCTCTATAAACATGGAAATATATCCACCGCTATCTGTATAAACATGGAAGTATCTCCACCGCTATCTGTATAAACATGGAAATATCTACACCGCTATCTGTATAAACATGAAAATATCCTCATCGCTATCTGTATAAACACGGAAAGAGCCACACCGCTATCAGTATATACATGGAAATACCTTCACCGCCATCTGTAAAAACATGGAAATACCTACACAGTCATCTGTAGAAAAATGGAAATATCTACACTTCCATCTGTATAAAAGTGGAAATATCTACACTGCCATCTGTATACACATGGAAATAACAACACAGCCATCTGTATAAACATGGAAATATCTACACCACTATCTGTATAAACATGGAAATATCTACATCGTTATCAGTATAAACATGGAAATATCTCCACCGCTATCTGTATAAACATGGAAATAACTCCACCGCTATCTCTATAAACATGGAAATATCTCCACCGCTGTATTTATAAACATGGAAATATCTCCACCGCTATCTCTATAAATATGGAAATATCTACATCGCTATCTCTATAAACATGGAAATAACTACACCGCTCTCTGTGTAAACACGGAAATATCTACACTGCTATCTCCATAAACATGGAAATATCTACGCCGCTATCTGCATAAACTTGGAAATATCTACACCGCCATCTGTATAAACATGGAAATATCTCCACCGCTATCTGTATAAACTTGGAAATATCTTCATCGCTATCTGTATAAACACGGAAATATCTACACCGCCATCTGTATAAACTTGGAAACACCTGCACAATCTTCTGTATAAACATGGAAATATCGACACCACCATCTTTACAAACCTGGAAATATCTACACTGCCATCTGTATAAACATGGAAATATCTACATAGCCATCTCTATAAACATTGAAAATTTTACACTGCTATCTGTATAAACATGGAAATATCTACACCGCGATCTGTATAAACATGGAAATATCTTCACCGCTATATGTATAAATATGCTAATATCTACACCGCTATATCTATGAACTTGCAAATATCTACACCGTTATCTGTATAAGCATGGAAATATCTACACTGCCATTTCTATAAACTTGTAAATATCCACACTGCTATCTGTATTTACATGGAAATATCTACAACACTATGTCTATAAACATGGAAGTACGTACATCGCCATCTCTATACACATGGAAATATCTACACAGCTATCTCTATAAACATACAAATATCTACACCGCCATCTCTATAAACATGGAAATATCTACACAGACATCTGCATAAACATGGAAATAACTACACCGCTATCTGTATTAACATGGAAACATATACACCACCATCTGTATAAACATGGAAATATCTACACTGCCAACTGTGGAAAGATGGAATTATCTACACCGCGATCTGTATAAACATGTAAATATCTACACCCCTACCTGTATAAACATGGAAGTATCTTCACTGCTATCTGTATAAACATGGAAATATCTACAACGCTATCTGTATAAACATGGGAATATTTACACCTCTATCTGTATAAATAGGGAAATATCTTCACCGCTATCTCTATAAACATGGAAATGTCAACACTGCTATCTGTATAAACATGGAAATGTCTACACCGATGTCACTATAAACATCAGAATGTCTACATCGCCATCTGCATAAACATGGAAATACCTCCACTGCCGTCTGTATAAACATGGAAATATGTACATTGCCATCTGTATAAACATGGAAATCTCTACACAGCAATCTCTATAAACATGGAAATATCTGCACCGCTATCTGCAAAAACATGGATATATCCACAACGCCATCTGTATAAACATGGAAATATCTACATCTCCATCTGAATAAACATGGAAATATCTACACTACCATCTGTATACACATGGAAATATCTACACCGCCATCTTTAAAAACATGGAAATATCTACACCGCTATCTGAGTAAACATGGAAATATCCCCACCGCTATCTGTATGAACATGGAAATATCTACACCGCTATCTCTGTAAACATGGAAATATCTACACCGCTGTCTGTGTAAAGATGGCAATTTCTACACCACAATCTGTGCAAACATGGAAATATCGACATCGCGAGCTGCATAAACATGGAAATATATATACCGCTATCTGTATAAACATGGAAATAACAACACCGCTATCTGTATAAACATGGAAATATCTACACTACTATCTGTATAAACACGGAAATATCTTCACGACTATCTCCATAAACATGGAAAAACCTACACCGTCATTTCTATAAACATGGAATTACCTACACCGCTATCTCTATAAACATAGATATATCTACACGGCCATCTCTATAAACAAGGAAATATCTACAACGCCATCTGCATAAACATGGAAATATCTGCACCACCATCTTTGTAAACATGGAAATATCTGCACCGCCATCTGTATAAACATGGAAAGAACTACACCGTCATCTCTATAAACATGGAAATATCTACACCGCCACCTGTATAAACATGGAAATATCTACACTGCAATCTGCAAAATATGGAAATATCTACACAAGTATCTCTATAAACATGGAAATACCTACACTTCTATCTGTATAAAAATGGAAATATCCAGACCATTATCTCTACAAACATGGAAATATCTACACCTCCATCTGTATAAACATCGAAATATCTACACAGACATCTGTATACACATGGAAATATCTACACCACCATCTCTATAAACATGGAAATGTCTTTAATGCCATCTGTATACACATGGAAATATCTCCACAGCCATCTGAATAAACATGGAAATATTTACACCGCTATCTCTATAAACATGGAAATACCGACACGGCTATCTCTATAATCTTGGAAATGTCTACACCACAATCTCTATAAACATGGAAATGTCTACACCGCCATCCATATAAGTATGAAAATATCTACAAAACCATCTCCATAAACCTGGAACTATCTACACGGCCATCTGCATATAAATGGAAATATCTTTACTGCTATCTGTATAAACATTAATATATCTACACAGCCATCTCTATAAACATGGAAATATCAACACAAATATCCAGATCAACATGGAAATAGCCTCATCGCTATCTGTATAAACATGGAAATATCTACACCGCCATCTGTAAAAACTTGGAAATATCTACACAGTCATCTGTATAAACATGGAAATATCTACTCCGCCATCTGTATAAAAATGGAAATAACTACACTACAATCTGTATACAGTTGAAAATAACTACCCAGCCATCTGTATAAACATGGAAATATCTACACCGCTATCTGTATAAATATGGAAATATCTACACCGCTTTCTCTATAAACATGAAAATATCTACAACCCTATATGTATAAACCCGGAAATATCTACAACGATTTCTGTGTAAACACGGAAATATCTACACAGCTATCTGTGTAAACATGGAAATATCTACACCGCTATCTGTGTAAACATGGAAATATCTACACCGCTATCTCAGTAAACATGGAAATATCTACACCGCTCTCAGTATAAAACTGGAACTTCCTACATTGCCATCTGTATTAACATGGAAATATCTACACCGCTATCTGCATAAACATGGAAATATCTACACTGCCATCTGTATAAAGATGGAAATATCTACACCGCGAGCTGTATAAACATGCAAATATCTACACCGCTATCTGTATAAACATGGAAACAGCAACACCGCTATCTCTATAAACATGGAAATATCTACACTGCTAGCTGTATATACATGGAAATATCTACAAAACTATGTCTATAAACATGGAAATGTCTTCATTGCCATCTCTATACAAATGGAAATATCTACACCGCTATCTCTATAAACATAGAAATATCTACACCACCATCTCTATAAACATGGAAATATCCTCACCGACATCTGCATAAACATGGAAATACCTACACCGCTATCTGTATTAACATGGAAACATCTACACTGCCATCTGTATGAACATGGAAATACCTACACTGCCATCTATGGAAAGATGGAATTGTCTACACCGCGATCGGTATAAACATGGAAATATCTACACCGCTACCTGTAGAAACATGGAAATATCCACACCGCAATCTGTATAAACATGGAAATATCTACACTGCGTTCAGTACAAACAAGGAAATATCTACACCGTCATCTGTAAAACATGGAAATATCTACACCGCTATATGTATAATAATGGAAATATCTACACCGCTATGTGTATAAATATGGAAATATGTACACCGCTATCTCTATAAAAATGGAAAAGTCTACACTGCTATCTGTATAAACATGGAAATGTCTACACCGCTGTCTCTATAAATATGGAAATATCAACACCGCCATCTGTATAAAGATGAAATACCTACACAGTCATCTGTATAAACTTAGAAATACCTGCACCGCCATCTGTATAAACATGGAAATATGTACACTGCCTTCTGTATAAACATGGAAATATCTACACAGCTATTTCTATAAGCGTGGAAATATCTACCCCGCTATCTGTAAAAACATGGAAATATCCACAACGCTATCTGTATAAACATGGAAATATGTACACCTCCATCTGTATAGACATGGAAATATCTACACTGCCATCTGAATACACGTGGAAAAATCTACAACACCATCTCTATAAACATGGAAATATCTATACTGCCATGTGTATACACATGGAAATATCTCCACAGCAAACTGTATAAACATGGAAATACCTACATGGATATCTCTATAAACATGGAAATACTGACACGGCTATATGTATAAATATACAAATATCTACACAGCTATATTTATAAACATGCAAATATGTATACCGCCATCTGTATAAACATGCAAATATCTACACCGCTTTCTCTATAAACATGGAAATATCTACAACGCTATCTGTGTAAACATGGAAATATCTACACAGTTATCTTTGTAAACATGGAAGCATCTGCACGACTATCTGTGCAAAGATGGAAATATCTACACCGCTATCAGTGTAAAGATGGAAATATATACACCGCTATCTGTGTAAACATGGAAATATCTACACTGCTATGTATATAAACATGGAGATGTCTACACCATCATCTGTAAAACATGGAAATATCTAAAAATCACCTGTATAAACATGTGAATATCTACACCACCATCTGTATAAACATGGAAATATCTACACTGCCATCTGTATACACATGGAAATATCTAATCAGCCAACTCTAGAAACAAGGAAATACCTACATGGCCATCTCTATAAACATGGAAATATCTACAACGCTATCTCAATAAACATGGAAATATCTACACCGCCATCTCTATAAACATGAAAATATCTACACAGCCATCTCCATAAACATGGAAACATCTACACCGTGAACTGTATAAACATGGAAATATCTACACCGTTGTCTGTGTAAACATTGAATTATCTTCTCCGCTATCCCTATAAACATGGAAATATCTACACCGCTATCTGTATAAACATGGAAATACCTACAACGCTATCACTATAATCATGGAAATAACTACACCGTTATCTCTATAAATATGGAAATATCTACTTCGCTATCTCTATAAACATGGAAATATATACACCGCCATCTCTATCAACATGGAAATATCTACACCGCCATCTACATAAACAAGTAAATATCTACACCGCCATCTGTAGAAAGATGGAAATAACTACACCGCAATGTGTATAAACATTGAAATATTTACAATGCTATATGTATAAACATGGAAATATGTACACCATTATGTGTATAAACATTTAAATATCTACTCCGCTATGTGTATAAAAAGGGAAATATCTACAACCGCTATCTCTATACACATGGAAATATCTAGAACGCAATCTGTATAAACATGGAAATATCTACATCGCTGTCTCTGTAAACATGGAAATATCTACACCACCATCTGTAAAAACAAGGAAATATCGACACAGTCATCTGTATAAACATGGAAATATCTATAACACCATCTGTATAAACATGGAAATATTTACACTGCCATCTGTATACACATGGAAATATCTACACAGCCATCTTTATAAACATTGAGATGCGTACACCGCTATCTGTATAAACATGGAAATATCTACACCGCTTTCTCAATAAACATGGAAATACCTACACCACTATCTGTATAAACATGGAAATATCTACACCACTATCTCTATAAACACGGAAATATCTACACCGCCATTTGTATAAACATGAAAGTAACTACTCTGCCATCTCCGTAAACATGGAACTATCTACACCGCCATCTGTATAAACATGGAGGTATCAACAGCGACATCTGTATAAACATGGAAATATCTACACCGCCATCTGTATAAACATGGAAATGTCTAAACCGCCATCTGCATAAACAAGGAAATATCTACACCACAATCTGTATTAACATGGAAAGATCTACACCACTATCTGTATTGACATGGAAATATCTATAACGCTATCTGTAGAAACATGGAAATATCTACACCGCCATCTGTATAAACAAGGAAATATCTATACCACTATATCTATAAATATGGAAATATCTACACCACCATCTGCATAAACATGGTAATATCTACACCACTAATTCTATAAACATGGAAATATCTACACCAACATCTGTGAAAACATGGAAATATGTACATAGTCATCTCCATAAACATGAAAATATCTACACTGCCATCTACATAAACATGGAACTATCTACACCGCCATCTGTATAAACATGGAAATATCTACACCGCCATCTGTATAAACATGGAAAAATCTACACCGCCATCTGTATAAAAATGGAGACGTCTACACGGCAAGCTGTATAAACATGGAAATATCTACACCGCTATCTGTATAAACATGGAAATATCGACACCGCCGTCTGTATAAATATGGAAATACCTACACGACTATCTTTATAAAGATGGAAATATCTACTCCGATATCTGTATAAATATGGAAATACCTACACCGCTATCTCTATAAACATGGAAGTAGCTACTCCGCTATCTGTATAAACAAGGAAATATCTACACTGCTATCTCTATAAACATGGAAATATCTACACCGCCATCTGTGAAAACATGGAAATATCTACAGAGTCATGTGTATAAACATGGAAATAGCTACACAACCATCTGTATAAACAGGGAAAAATCTACACTGCTATCTGTATAAATATGGAAATAACAACACCGCTATCTGTATAAACATGGAAATATCTACACCGCCATCCGTATAAACATGGAAATATCTACACTGCCATCTGAATAAAGATGTAAATATCTACACCGTGAGTTCTATAAACATGGAAATATCTAAAACGCTATCTGTATAAACATGGAAATATCAACACCGCTTTCTGTATAAACATGGAAATATCCACACCGCTATCTGTATAAACATGGAAATATCTACACCGCTATGTGTATAAACATTGAAATATCTACACCGCCATCTGTAAAAACATAGAAATATCAGCACAGTCATCTCTATAAACATGGAAATATCTACAACGCTATCTGTGTTAACATAGAAATATCTACACAGATATCTGTGTAAACATGGAAATATCAACACGGCTATCTGTGTAAAGAAGGAAATATCTACACCGCTATCAGTGTAAAGATGGAATTATATACACCGCTGTCTGTGTAAACATGGAAATATCTACACCGCTATCTATATAAATATGGAAATGTCTACACCGTCATCTGTAAAAACATGGAAATATCTACAAAGTCATCTGTATAAACATGGAAATATGTACACCACAATCTGTATTAACATGGAAATATCTGCACTGCCATCTGTATAACCATGGAAACATCTACACCACTATCTCTATAAACATGGAAATATCTACACCGCCTTCTCTATAAACATGGAAATCTCTACACCGCCATAGCTATGAACCTGAAAATATCTACACTGCCATCTCCATAAACATGGAAATATCCACAGTGCCATCTGTGTAAACATGGAAATATCTACACCTCCATCTGTATAAACATGGAAATATCTACACCGCCATCTGTATAAAATTGGAAATATCGACACCGCCATCTGTAAATACATGGAAATAAATACACAGTCATCTGTATAAACATGGAAATATCTACACCACCATCTGTATCAACATGGAAATATCTACAATGCCATCTCTATACACATGGAAATACCTACACAGCCATCTGTATAAACATGGAAATATCTACACCGCTATCTCTATAAACATGAAAATACCCACACCACAATCTCTATAAACATGGAAATATCTACACCACTATCTCTATAAACATGGAAATATCTACACCGCCATCTGTATAAACATGAAAATATCTACACCGCCATCTCCATAAACATAGAACTATCTACACCACCATCTGTATAAACATGGAAATATCTACACCGCCATCTGTATAAACGTGGAAATATCTGCATCGCCATCTGTAGAAAAATGGAAACATCTACACGGCGAGCTGTATAAACATGGAAATATATACAACCCTATCTGTATTAACATGGAAATACCAACACCGCTATGTGTATAAACATGGAGAAATCTACACCGCCATTTCTATAAACATGAAAGTATCTACTCTGCCATCTGAAAATAGATGGAAATATCTACACCGCAATCTGTGCAAAGATGGAAAGATATGCTCCGCTATCTCTGTAAACATGGATATATCAACACTGCCATCTGTAGAAACATGGAAATATCTACACCGTCGTCTGTATGAACATGGAAATATCTAAAATGCTATCTCTATAAACATGGTAATATCTACACTGCCAACTGTATAAAAATGGAAATATCTACACAGTCCTCTGTATAAACATGGAAATATCTAAACCGCTCTCTCTATAAACATGGAAATATCCTCAACGCTATCTGTGTAAACATGGAAATATCTACAGATCTATCATTATAAACATGGAAATACCTACACCGCTATCTGAATAAACCTGGAAAATCTACACTGCAATCTGTGCAAAGATGGAAATATCTACACTGCTATCTGAGTAAACATGGGAATATCTACACCGCTATCTGTATAAACATGGAAATATCTACACCGCTATCTTTACAAATATGGAAAAATCTACACCGCCATCTGTATAAAAATGGATATATATACACGGCCATCTGTATCAATATGAAAATATCTACACCGCTATATGTATAAATATGGAAACATCTACACTGCTATCTCTATAAACATGGAAATAACTACACCGCTATCTGTTTCAACATGGTAATATCTACACCGCTATCTCTATACACAAGGAAATATCTACACCGACATCTCTATAAACATGGAAATATCTACACAGACATCCGTATAAACATGGAAATATCCACACCACCATCTCTTTAAACATGTAAATATCTACACTGCCATCTATATACACATGTAAATATCTACACAGCCATCAGTATAAAATTGGAAATATCTACACCACCATCTCTAAAAACATGGAAATACCTACACCGATATCTCTATAAACATGGAAGTATCTACACCGCAATCTCTATAAACATGGAAATATCTACAACGCCATATCTATCAACATGAAAATATCTACAACACCATCTCCATAAACATGGAAATATCTACACCGCTTTCTGTATAAACATGGAAATATCCACACCGCTATCTGTATAAACATGGAAACATCTACACTGCCATCTTTAAAAAGATGGAAATATCTACACCGCGAGCTGTATAAACATGGCAATATCTACACCGCAATCTGTATAAAGATGGAAAAACCAACACCGCTATCTTTATAAACATGGAATTATCTTCACCGCTATATGTATAAAGATGGAAATATCTACACCACTTTCTCTATAAACATCGAAATACCTACACCGCCATCTCTACACACATGGAAATATCTACACCGCTATCACTTTAAACATGGAAATATCTACAACGCTATCTGTGTAAACATGGAAATATCTACAGAGCTATCTGTGTGACCACGGAAATATCAACACCGCTATCTGTGTAAAGATGGAAATATCTACAATGCCATCTGGGCAAAGATGTAAATATCTACACCGCTATCTGTATATACATAGAAATATCTACAATGCCATCTCTATACACATGGAAATACCTACACAGCCATCTGTATAAACATGGAAATATCTACACCGCTATCTCTATAAACATGGAAATACCCACACCACTATCTCTATAAACATGGAAGTATCTACACCACTATCTGTGTAAACATAGAGATATCTACTCTGCCATCTTTATAAACATGGAAATATCTACAACGCCATCTGTATAAACATGGAAATATCTACATGGCTATATCTATATACATGGAAATATCTACACCACGTCTGTGTAAACATAGAAATACCTACACAGTCGTCTGTATAAACATGGAAATATCTACACCACTATTTGTTTAAACATGGAAATAACTACATCGCTATCTGTATAAACATGGAAATATCTACTTCGCTATCTGCGTAAACATGGAAATATCTACGCTGCCATCAATATAAACATAGAAATAGCCACACCGCAATCTGTATAAACATGGAAGTATCTACACCGCCATCTGAATAAACGTGGAAATATCTAAAAGGCTATCTGTATTAATATGGAAACATCAACACCGCTATCTGTATAAACATGGAAATATCTTCACACCCATCTGTATAAACATGGAAATATCTACACCGCCTTCTGAATAAACATGGAAATATCTACACTGCCATCTGTATAAAGATGGAAATATCTACACCGCGAGCTGTATAAACATGGAAATATCTGCACCGCTATCTGCATAAACATGGAAACAGCAACACCGCTATCTCTATAAACATGGAAATATCTACACTGCTAGCTGTATATACATGGAAATATCTACAAAACTATGTCTATAAACATGGAAATGTCTTCATTGCCATCTCTATACAAATGGAAATATCTACACCGCTATCTCTATAAACATAGAAATATCTACACCACCATCTCTATAAACATGGAAATATCCTCACCGACATCTGCATAAACATGGAAATACCTACACCGCTATCTGTATTAACATGGAAACATCTACACTGCCATCTGTATAAACATGGAAACACCTACACTGCCATCTATGGAAATATGGAATTGTCTACACCTCGATCGGTATAAACATGGAAATATCTACACCGCTACCTGTAGAAACATGGAAATATCCACACCGCAATCTGTATAAACATGGAAATATCTACACTGCGTTCAGTACAAACAAGGAAATATCTACACCGTCATCTGTAAAACATGGAAATATCTACACCGCTATCTGTATAAAAATGGAAATATCAACACCGCTTTCTGTATAAACATGGAAATATCCACACCGCTATCTGTATAAACATGGAAATATCTACACCGCTATGTGTATAAACATTGAAATATCTACACCGCCATCTGTAAAAACATAGAAATATCAGCACAGTCATCTGTATAAACATGGAAATATCTACAACGCTATCTGTGTTAACATGGAAATATCTACACAGATATCTGTGTAAACATGGAAATATCAACACGGCTATCGGTGTAAAGAAGGAAATATCTACACCGCTATCAGTGTAAAGATGGAATTATATACACTGCTGTCTGTGTCAACATGGAAATATCTACACCGCTATCTATATAAATATGGAAATGTCTACACCGTCATCTGTAAAAACATGGAAATATCTACAAAGTCATCTGTATAAACATGGAAATATATACACCACAATCTGTATAAACATGGAAATATCTGCACTGTCATCTGTATAACTATGGAAACATCTACACCACTATCTCTATAAACATGGAAATATCTACACCGCCTTCTCTATAAACATGGAAATCTCTACACCGCCATAGCTATGAACCTGAAAATATCTACACTGCCATCTCCATAAACATGGAAATATCCACAGTGCCATCTGTGTAAACATGGATATATCTACACCTCCATCTGTATAAACATGGAAATATCTACACCGCCATCTGTATAAAATTGGAAATATCCACACCGCCATCTGTAAATACATGGAAATAACTACACAGTCATCTGTATAAACATGGAAATATCTACACCACCATCTGTATCAACATGGAAATATGTACAATGCCATCTCTATACACATGGAAATACCTACACAGCAATCTGTATAAACATGGAAATATCTACACTGCTATCTCTATAAACATGGAAATATCTACACTGCAATCTCTATAAACATGGAAATATCTACAACGCCATATCTATCAACATGAAAATATCTACAACACCATCTCCATAAACATGGAAATATCTACACCGCCTTCTGTATAAACATGGAAATATCCACACCGCTATCTGTATAAACATGGAAACATCTACACTGCCATCTTTAAAAAGATGGAAATATCTACACTGCAAGCTGTATAAACATGGCAATATCTACACCGCAATCTGTATAAAGATGGAAAAACCAACACCGCTATCTGTATAAACATGGAATTATCTTCACCGCTATACGTATAAAGATGGAAATATCTACACCACTCTCTCTATAAACATCGAAATACCTACACCGCCATCTCTACAGACATGGAAATATCTACACCGCTATCACTTTAAACATGGAAATATCTACAACGCTATCTGTGTAAACATGGAAATATCTACAGAGCTATCTGTGTGACCACGGAAATATCAACACCGCTATCTGTGTAAAGATGGAAATATCTACAATGCCATCTCTATACACATGGAAATACCTACACAGCCATCTGTATAAACATGGAAATATCTACACCGCTATCTCTATAAACATGGAAATACCCACACCACTATCTCTATAAACATGGAAATATCTACACCACTATCTGTGTAAACATAGAGATATCTACACTGCCATCTTTATAAACATGGAAATATCTACAACGCCATCTGTATAAACATGGAAATATCTACATGGCTATATCTATATACATGGAAATATCTACACCACGTCTGTGTAAACATAGAAATACCTACACAGTCGTCTGTATAAACATGGAAATATCTACACCACTATTTGTATAAACATGGAAATAACTACATCGCTATCTGTATAAACATGGAAATATCTACATCGCTATCTGCGTAAACATGGAAATATCTACGCTGCCATCAATATAAACATAGACATAGCCACACCGCAATCTGTATAAACATGGAAGTATCTACACCGCCATCTGAATAAACGTGGAAATATCTAAAAGGCTATCTGTATTAATATGGAAACATCAACACCGCTATCTGTATAAACATGGAAATATCTTCACACCCATCTGTATAAACATGGAAATATCTACACCGCCTTCTGAATAAACATGGAAATATATACACGGCTATCTGCAAATATGGAAATATCTACTCGGCCATCTCTATAAACATGAAAATATATACACAGTCATCGGAATAAACATGGAAATAACTGCACCACTATCTGTATAAACATGGAAATATCTACACCGCTATCTGTATAAACTTGGAAATCTCTACACCGCCATCTCTATAAACATGGAAATGCCTACATCACTATCTGCATAAACATGGAAATATCTACACCGCTATCTGTATAAACTGGGAAATATCTACACCGCTATCTGTATACATATGGAAACATCTACACCGCCATCTCTATGAACATGGACATGTCTACATCACAATCTGTATAAACATGGTAATATCTACATGGGTTTCTCTATATACATGGAAATATCTACACCGCCATCTGTATTAACATGGAAATACCTACACAGTCGTCTGTATAAACATGGAAATATCTACACCACTATCTGTATGAACATGGAAATATCGACATCGCCCTCTGTAAAAACATGGAAATATCTACACAGTCATCTGTATAAACATGGTAATATCTACACCTCCATCTGTATAAACATGGAAATATCTACACTGCCACCTGTATACACGTGCAAATATCTACACAGCCATCTGTATAAACATGGAAACATCTACACAGCTAACTCTATATACATGGAAATACCTACACCACTATCTGTATAAACATGGAAATAACTACACAGCCATCTATATAAACACAGGAATATATACACAGCCATCTCTATACACATGGAAATATCTACAACGCTATCTGTTTAAACTTTTAAATATCTACACCGCTATCTGCATATATATGGAAATATCTACACCGCCATCTCTGTAAACATGGAAATGTCTAAACCGCTATCTGCATAAACATGGAAATAACTACATCGCTATCTGTAGAAACATAGGAATATATACACTGCCATCTGTATAAACTTGGAAACAGCCACACCGCTATCTGTATTAACATGGAAATAACTACACCGCCATCTGTATAAACATGGAAATAACTATACCGCCATATGAATAAACGTGGAAAAGTCTACAGGGCTGTCTGTATAAATATGGAAATATCTACACCGCTATCTCTATAAACTTGGAAATACCTACACCGCAATCTGAATAAACATGGAAATATCTACACCGCTAAATGTATAAACATGGAAATATCTACACCGCTATCTGTATAAACATGGAAATATCTACATGGCTATCTCTATAAACATGGAAATATCTACACCGCCATCTGTATAAACATGGAAATACCTACAGAGTCATCTATATATACATGGAAATATCTACACCACTATCAGTATAAACATTGAAATATCTACACTGCCATCTGTATTAACATTTAAATATCTACACAGCAATCTCTATAAACATGGAAATAGCTACATCACTATCTGTATAAACATGGAAATAGCCACACTGCTCTCTTTGTAAACATGGGAATACCTAAACTGCCATCTGTAAAAACATGGAAATATCTACACAGTCATCTGTATAAACATGGATATATCTACAACTCCAACTGTGTAAACATGGAAATATCTACACTGCCATCTGTATACACATGGAAATATCCACACAGCCATCTATATAAACTTGGAAATATCTACACTGCCATCTGTACACACGTGGAAATATCTATGCAGCCATTTGTATAAACATGGAAATAGCCACAACGCTATCTGTATAAACATGGAAATATCTATACCGCCATATGAATAAACATGGAAATGTCTACATGGCTATCTGTATAAATATGGAAATATCTACACCGCTATCTCTATGAACTTGGAAATACCTACACCTCAATCTGTATAAACATGGAAATGTCTACACCGCTATCAGTAAAATCATGGAAATATCTCCACCCCTATCTCTATAAACATGGAAATATCTGCACCGTTATCTTTATAAACATGGAAACATCAACACCGCTATCTGCATAAACATGGAAATATATATATATCTATCTGTGTAAACATGGAAATATCTACACAGCTATCTGGTTAAACATGGAAATATGTACACTGCTATCCGTGTAAAGATGGAAATATCTATACCACAATCTGTGCAAATATGGAAATGTCTACACCGATATCTCTGTAAACATGGAAATATCTACACCGCTATCTGTATAAACATGGAAATATCAACACCGTTATCTGAATGAACATGGAAATATCTACACCGCTCTCTGTATAAATATGGAAATATCTACACCGCTATCTCTATAAACATGGAAATATCTACGCAGCAATCTCTGTAAACATGGAAATAACTCCACTGCTATGTGTATAAACATGGAAATAGCCACAACGCTATCGGTATAAACATGGAAATATCTACACCGCCATCTGTATAAACATGGAAAATCTCCACCGTTATCTCTATAAACATGGAAATACCTACACCGCTATCTGTATAAACATGGAAATAGCATTACCGCTATCTGTATAAACATGGAAATATCTACACCGCCATCTGTAAAAACATGGAAATATCTACACAGTAATCTGTATAAACATGGAAATATCTACACCTCCAACTGTATAAACATGGAAATATCTACACCGCTATCTCTATAAACATGGAAATTCCTACAGCGTTATCTGTATAAGCATGGAAATATCTACACTGCCATCTCTATAAACATGGAAATATTTCCACCGCTATCTGTATAAACATGGAAATATCTCCACTGCTATCTGTATAAACATGGAAATATCTCCACCGCTATCTGTATAAACAAGGAAATATCTACACCGCTATCTGTATAAACATGGAAATATCTACATGGCTATCTCTATAAACATGTAAATAACTACACCGCCATCTGTATAAACATGGAAATACCTACACAGTCATCTTTATAAACATGGAAATATCTACACCACTATCTGTATAAACATTGAAATATCTACACTGCAATCTGTATTAACATGGAAATATCTACACAGCAATCTCTATAAACATGGAAATATCTACATTACTATCTGTATAAACATGGAAATAGCCACACTGCTCTCTTTATAAACATGCGAATAACTACACCGCCATCTGTAAAAACATGGAAATATCTACACAGTCATCTGTATAAACATGGAAATATCTACACCTCCAACTGTGTAAACATGGAAATATCTACACTGCAATCTGTATACACATGGAAATATCCACAGATCCATCTGTATAAACATGGAAATATCTACAATGCCATCTGTAAATACGTGGAAATATCTACAAAGCCATCTGTATAAACATGGAAATAGCCACAACGCTATCTGAATAAACATGGAAATATCTATACCGCCATATGAAGAAACATGCAAATGTCTACATGGCTATCTGTATAAATATGGAAATATCTACACCGCTATCTCTATGAACTTGGAAATACCTACACCGCAATCTGTATAAACATGGAAATGTCTACACCGCTATCAGTAAAATCATGGAAATATCTCCACCGCTATCTCTATAAACATGGAAATATCTGCACCGTTATCTTTATAAAAATGGAAATATCAACACCGCTATCTGCATAAACATGGAAATATATATATCACTATCTGTGTAAACATGGAAATATCTACACAGCTATCTGGTTAAACATGGAAATATGTACACTGCTATCAGTGTAAAGATGGAAATACCTATACAGCAATCTGTGCAAATATGGAAATGTCTACACCGATATCTCTGTAAACATGGAAATATCTACACCGCTATCTGTATAAACATGGAAATATCAACACCGTTATCTGAATAAACATGGAAATATCTACACCGCTCTCTGTATAAATATGGAAATATCTACACCGCTATCTCTATAAACATGGAAATATCTACGCAGCAATCTCTGTAAACATGGAAATAACTCCACTGCTATGTGTATAAACATGGAAATAGCCACAACGCTATCTGTATAAACATGGAAATATCTACACCGCCATCTGTATAAACATGGAAAATCTCCACCGCTATCTCTATAAACATGGAAATACCTACACCGCTATCTGTATAAACACGGAAATAGCATTACTGGTATCTGTATAAACATGGAAATATCTACACCGCCATCTGTAAAAACATGGAAATATCTACACAGTAATCTGTATAAACATGGTAATATCTACACCTCCACCTGTATAAACATGGAAATATCTACACCGCTATCTCTATAAACATGGAAATACCTACAGCGTTATCTGTATAAGCATGGAAATATCTACACCGCCATCTCTATAAACATGGAAATATTTCCACCGCTATCTGTATAAACATGGAAATATCTCCACTGCTATCTGTATAAACATGGAAATATCTCCACTGCTATCTGTATAAACAAGGAAATATCTACACCGCTATCTGTATAAACATGGAAATATCTACACCGCTATCTCTATAAACATGGAAATGCCTACAACGCTATCAGTATAAAAATGGAAATATCTACATGGCTATCTCTATTAACATGGAAATATCTACACCGCCATCTGTATAAACATGGAAATACCTACACAGTCATCTATATAAACATGGAAATATGTACACCACTGTCTGTATAAACATTGAAATATCTACACTGCCATCTGTATTAACATGGAAATATCTACACAGCAATCTCTATAAACATGGAAATATCTACATTACTATCTGTATACACATGGAAATAGCCACACTGCTCTCTTTATAAACATGCGAATATCTACACCGCCATCTGTAAAAACATGGAAATATCTACACAGTCATCTGTATAAACATGGAAATATCTACACCTCCAACTGAGTAAACATGGAAATATCTACACTGCAATCTGTATACACATGGAAATATCCACACAGCCATCTGTATAAACATGGAAATATCTACACCACGATCTGCAGCAACATGGAAATATCTACACCGCTATGTGTATAAACATGGAAATATCTAAACCGCAATCAGTATAAACATGGAAATATCTACACCGCTATCTGTATATATATGGACATATCTACACCGGTATCTCTATAAACATGGAAATATCTACACAGGTATCTCTATAAACATGGAAATATCTGCACCGCCATCTGTATAAACATGGAAATACCTACACAGTCATCTGTATAAACATGGAAATATCTACACCACGATCTGTATAAACATGGAAATATCTACACCGCTATGTGTATAAACATGAAAATATCTACACCGCTCTCTGTATAAATATGGAAATATCTACACCGCTATCTCTATAAACATGGAAATATCTATGCAGCCACCTCTATAAACATGGAAATAACTCCTCTGCTATGTGTATAAACATGGAAATAGCCAAAACGCTATCTGAATAAACATGGCAATATCTACACCGCCATCTCTAAAAACATGGAAATACCTACACAGTCATCTGTATAAACCTTGAAATATCTACACCTCCATCTCTATAAACATGGAAATATCTACACTGCCATCTGTATACACATGGAAATATCTACACAGCCATCTGTATAAACATGGAAAATCTCCACCGCTATCTCTATAAGCATTGAAATACCTACACCGCTATCTGTATAAACATGGAAATAGCATTACCGCTATCTGTATAAACATGGAAATATCTACACCGCCTTCTGTAAAAACATGGAAATATCTACACAGTCATCTGTATAAACATGGAAATATCTATACCTCCATCTGTAGAAACATGGAAATATCTACACTGCCATCTGTATACACATGGGAATATCTACACAGCCATCTGTATAAACTTGGAAATATTTCCACCGCTATCTGTATAAACATGGAAATATCTCCACCGCTATCTGTATAAACATGGAAATATCTCCACCGCTATCTGTATAAACAAGGAAATATCTACACCACTATCTGTATAAACATGGAAATGAATACAACGCTATCTTTGTAAACATGGAAATATCTGCACCTCTATCTGAATAAACATGGAAATATATACACCGCTATAAGTATAAACCTGAAAATAACTGCATCGCTATCTGTATAAACATGGAAATACTTACACAGTCATCTGTATAAACATGGAAATATCTACACCACTGTCTGTATAATCATGGAAATATCTACTCTGCCATCTGTATAAACATGGAAATATCTACAACTCCATTTGTATAAACGTGGAAATAACTACATTGCCATCTGTATACACATGGAAATATCTACACAGCCATCTGTATAAACATGGAAATATCTACACGGCAATCTGTGTAAACATGGAAATATCTCCACCGCTATCTGTATAAACATGGAAATATCAACACCGCTATCTGTATAAACATGGAAATGTCTACACCACGATCTGTATAAACATGGAAATTTCTACACCGCTATATGTATAAACATGGAATTATCTACACCTCTATCAGTATAAACATGGAAATATCTACACCGCTATCTGTATAAACATGGAAATATCTACACCACGACGTGTATAACATGGAAATAAATACACCGCTATGTGAATAAACATGGAAATATCTACACCGCTATCAGTATGAACATGGAAATATCTACACCACTATCTGTGTAAATATGGAAATATCTACACCACTATCTCTATAAACATGGAAATATCTACACCGTTATCTGTATAAACACTGAAATATCTCCACCGCTGTCTGTATGGACATGGAAACATCTACACCGCTTGCTGTATAAACATGGAATTATCTACAGCGCTTTTTGAATAAACATGGAAATATCTACACCGCAGTCTGTGCAAAGATGGAAATATCTACAATGCTATCTCAATAAACATGGAAATATCTACACTGCCATCTGTATAAACATGGAAATACCTACACAGTCATCTGTATAAACATGGAAATATCTACACCACTATCTGTATAAACATGGAAATATCTACACTGCCATCTGAATACACATGGAATTATCTGCACAGACATCTCTATAATCATTGAAATATCTACACCGCTATCTGTATAAACATGGAAGTAGCCACACCGCTATCTGTATAAACATGGAAATATCTACACCGCCATCTATGAAAACATGGAAATATGTACACTGTCATCTTTATAAACATGGAAATATCTACACGTCCATCTGTATAAACATGGAAATATCCACACTGCCATCTGTATACACCTGGAAATATCTACACTGCCATCTGTATAAACATGGAAATATCTACACCGCTATCACTTTAAACATGGAAATATCTACAACGCTATCTGTGTAAACATGGAAATATCTACAGAGCTATCTGTGTGACCACGGAAATATCAACACCGCTATCTGTGTAAAGATGGAAATATCTACAATGCCATCTCTATACACATGGAAATACCTACACAGCCATCTGTATAAACATGGAAATATCTACACCGCTATCTCTATAAACATGGAAATACCCACACCACTATCTCTATAAACATGGAAATATCTACACCACTATCTGTGTAAACATAGAGATATCTACACTGCCATCTTTATAAACATGGAAATATCTACAACGCCATCTGTATAAACATGGAAATATCTACATGGCTATATCTATATACATGGAAATATCTACACCACGTCTGTGTAAACATAGAAATACCTACACAGTCGTCTGTATAAACATGGAAATATCTACACCACTATTTGTATAAACATGGAAATAACTACATCGCTATCTGTATAAACATGGAAATATCTACATCGCTATCTGCGTAAACATGGAAATATCTACGCTGCCATCAATATAAACATAGACATAGCCACACCGCAATCTGTATAAACATGGAAGTATCTACACCGCCATCTGAATAAACGTGGAAATATCTAAAAGGCTATCTGTATTAATATGGAAACATCAACACCGCTATCTGTATAAACATGGAAATATCTTCACACCCATCTGTATAAACATGGAAATATCTACACCGCCTTCTGAATAAACATGGAAATATATACACGGCTATCTGCAAATATGGAAATATCTACTCGGCCATCTCTATAAACATGAAAATATATACACAGTCATCGGAATAAACATGGAAATAACTGCACCACTATCTGTATAAACATGGAAATATCTACACCGCTATCTGTATAAACTTGGAAATCTCTACACCGCCATCTCTATAAACATGGAAATGTCTACATCACTATCTGCATAAACATGGAAATATCTACACCGCTATCTGTATAAACTGGGAAATATCTACACCGCTATCTGTATACATATGGAAACATCTACACCGCCATCTCTATGAACATGGACATGTCTACATCACAATCTGTATAAACATGGTAATATCTACATGGGTTTCTCTATATACATGGAAATATCTACACCGCCATCTGTATTAACATGGAAATACCTACACAGTCGTCTGTATAAACATGGAAATATCTACACCACTATCTGTATGAACATGGAAATATCGACATCGCCCTCTGTAAAAACATGGAAATATCTACACAGTCATCTGTATAAACATGGAAATATCTACACCTCCATCTGTATAAACATGGAAATATCTACACTGCCACCTGTATACACGTGCAAATATCTACACAGCCATCTGTATAAACATGGAAACATCTACACAGCTAACTCTATATACATGGAAATACCTACACCACTATCTGTATAAACATGGAAATAACTACACAGCCATCTATATAAACACAGGAATATATACACAGCCATCTCTATACACATGGAAATATCTACAACGCTATCTGTTTAAACTTTTAAATATCTACACCGCTATCTGCATATATATGGAAATATCTACACCGCCATCTCTGTAAACATGGAAATGTCTAAACCGCTATCTGCATAAACATGGAAATAACTACATCGCTATCTGTAGAAACATAGGAATATATACACTGCCATCTGTATAAACTTGGAAACAGCCACACCGCTATCTGTATTAACATGGAAATAACTACACCGCCATCTGTATAAACATGGAAATAACTATACCGCCATATGAATAAACGTGGAAAAGTCTACAGGGCTGTCTGTATAAATATGGAAATATCTACACCGCTATCTCTATAAACTTGGAAATACCTACACCGCAATCTGAATAAACATGGAAATATCTACACCGCTAAATGTATAAACATGGAAATATCTACACCGCTATCTGTATAAACATGGAAATATCTACATGGCTATCTCTATAAACATGGAAATATCTACACCGCCATCTGTATAAACATGGAAATACCTACAGAGTCATCTATATATACATGGAAATATCTACACCACTATCAGTATAAACATTGAAATATCTACACTGCCATCTGTATTAACATTTAAATATCTACACAGCAATCTCTATAAACATGGAAATAGCTACATCACTATCTGTATAAACATGGAAATAGCCACACTGCTCTCTTTGTAAACATGGGAATACCTAAACTGCCATCTGTAAAAACATGGAAATATCTACACAGTCATCTGTATAAACATGGATATATCTACAACTCCAACTGTGTAAACATGGAAATATCTACACTGCCATCTGTATACACATGGAAATATCCACACAGCCATCTATATAAACTTGGAAATATCTACACTGCCATCTGTACACACGTGGAAATATCTATGCAGCCATTTGTATAAACATGGAAATAGCCACAACGCTATCTGTATAAACATGGAAATATCTATACCGCCATATGAATAAACATGGAAATGTCTACATGGCTATCTGTATAAATATGGAAATATCTACACCGCTATCTCTATGAACTTGGAAATACCTACACCTCAATCTGTATAAACATGGAAATGTCTACACCGCTATCAGTAAAATCATGGAAATATCTCCACCCCTATCTCTATAAACATGGAAATATCTGCACCGTTATCTTTATAAACATGGAAACATCAACACCGCTATCTGCATAAACATGGAAATATATATATATCTATCTGTGTAAACATGGAAATATCTACACAGCTATCTGGTTAAACATGGAAATATGTACACTGCTATCCGTGTAAAGATGGAAATATCTATACCACAATCTGTGCAAATATGGAAATGTCTACACCGATATCTCTGTAAACATGGAAATATCTACACCGCTATCTGTATAAACATGGAAATATCAACACCGTTATCTGAATGAACATGGAAATATCTACACCGCTCTCTGTATAAATATGGAAATATCTACACCGCTATCTCTATAAACATGGAAATATCTACGCAGCAATCTCTGTAAACATGGAAATAACTCCACTGCTATGTGTATAAACATGGAAATAGCCACAACGCTATCTGTATAAACATGGAAATATCTACACCGCCATCTGTATAAACATGGAAAATCTCCACCGTTATCTCTATAAACATGGAAATACCTACACCGCTATCTGTATAAACATGGAAATAGCATTACCGCTATCTGTATAAACATGGAAATATCTACACCGCCATCTGTAAAAACATGGAAATATCTACACAGTAATCTGTATAAACATGGAAATATCTACACCTCCAACTGTATAAACATGGAAATATCTACACCGCTATCTCTATAAACATGGAAATTCCTACAGCGTTATCTGTATAAGCATGGAAATATCTACACTGCCATCTCTATAAACATGGAAATATTTCCACCGCTATCTGTATAAACATGGAAATATCTCCACTGCTATCTGTATAAACATGGAAATATCTCCACCGCTATCTGTATAAACAAGGAAATATCTACACCGCTATCTGTATAAACATGGAAATATCTACATGGCTATCTCTATAAACATGTAAATAACTACACCGCCATCTGTATAAACATGGAAATACCTACACAGTCATCTTTATAAACATGGAAATATCTACACCACTATCTGTATAAACATTGAAATATCTACACTGCAATCTGTATTAACATGGAAATATCTACACAGCAATCTCTATAAACATGGAAATATCTACATTACTATCTGTATAAACATGGAAATAGCCACACTGCTCTCTTTATAAACATGCGAATAACTACACCGCCATCTGTAAAAACATGGAAATATCTACACAGTCATCTGTATAAACATGGAAATATCTACACCTCCAACTGTGTAAACATGGAAATATCTACACTGCAATCTGTATACACATGGAAATATCCACAGATCCATCTGTATAAACATGGAAATATCTACAATGCCATCTGTAAATACGTGGAAATATCTACAAAGCCATCTGTATAAACATGGAAATAGCCACAACGCTATCTGAATAAACATGGAAATATCTATACCGCCATATGAAGAAACATGCAAATGTCTACATGGCTATCTGTATAAATATGGAAATATCTACACCGCTATCTCTATGAACTTGGAAATACCTACACCGCAATCTGTATAAACATGGAAATGTCTACACCGCTATCAGTAAAATCATGGAAATATCTCCACCGCTATCTCTATAAACATGGAAATATCTGCACCGTTATCTTTATAAAAATGGAAATATCAACACCGCTATCTGCATAAACATGGAAATATATATATCACTATCTGTGTAAACATGGAAATATCTACACAGCTATCTGGTTAAACATGGAAATATGTACACTGCTATCAGTGTAAAGATGGAAATACCTATACAGCAATCTGTGCAAATATGGAAATGTCTACACCGATATCTCTGTAAACATGGAAATATCTACACCGCTATCTGTATAAACATGGAAATATCAACACCGTTATCTGAATAAACATGGAAATATCTACACCGCTCTCTGTATAAATATGGAAATATCTACACCGCTATCTCTATAATCTTAGAAATACCT
Organism: Pan paniscus; assembly: GCF_029289425.2. NCBI lineage: Eukaryota > Metazoa > Chordata > Mammalia > Primates > Hominidae > Pan > Pan paniscus. The sequence continues at coordinate 10,994,482 of NC_073261.2, forward strand.
ACACCGCAATCTGAATAAACATGGAAATATCTACACCGCTATCAGTAAAAACATGGAAATATCTCCACTGCTATCTCTATTAAGATGGAAATACCTGCACCGTTATCTTTATAAACATGGAAATATCTACACCACTATCTTTATAAACATTGAAATATCTACACTGCCATCTGTATTAACATGGAATTATCTACACAGCAATCTCTATAAACATGGAAATATCTACATCACTATCTGTAGAAACATGGAAATAGCCACACTGCTCTCTTTATAAACATGGGAATATCTACACCGCCATCTGTAAATACATGGAAATACCTACACAGCCATCTGTATAAACATGGAAATATCTACACCGCTATCTCTATAAACATGGAAATACCCACACCACTATCTCTATAAACATGGAAATATTTACACCACTATCTCTGTAAACATAGAGATATCTACACTGCCATCTTTATAAACATGGAAATATCTACAACGCCATCTGTATAAACATGGAAATATCTACATGGCTATATCTATATACATGGAAATATCTACACCACGTCTGTGTATACATAGAAATACCTACACAGTCGTCTGTATAAACATGGAAATATCTACACCACTATTTGTATAAACATGGAAATAACTACATCGCTATCTGTATAAACATGGAAATATCTACATCGCTATCTGCGTAAACATGGAAATATCTACGCTGCCATCAACATAAACATAGAAATAGCCACACCGCAATCTGTATAAACATGGAAGTATCTACACCGCCATCTGAATAAACGTGGAAATATCTAAAAGGCTATCTGTATTAATATGGAAACATCAACACCGCTATCTGTATAAACATGGAAATATCTTCACACCCATCTGTATAAACATGGAAATATCTACACCGCCTTCTGAATAAACATGGAAATATATACACGGCTATCTGCAAATATGGAAATATCTACTCGGCCATCTCTATAAACATGAAAATATATACACAGTCATCGGAATAAACATGGAAATAACTGCACCACTATCTCTATAAACATGGAAATATCTACACCGCTGTCTGTATAAACTTGGAAATTTCTACACCGCCATCTCTATAAACATGGAAATGTCTACATCACTATCTGCATAAACATGGAAATATCTACACCGCTATCTGTATAAACTGGGAAATATCTACACCGCTATCTGTATACATATGGAAACATCTACAGCGCCATCTCTATGAACATGGACATGTCTACATCGCAATCTGTATAAACATGGTAATATCTACATGGGTTTCTCTATATACATGGAAATATCTACACCGCCATCTGTATTAACATGGAAATACCTACACAGTCGTTTGTATAAACATGGAAATATCTACACCACTATCTGTATGAACACGGAAATATCGACATCGCCCTCTGTAAAAACATGGAAATATCTACACAGTCATCTGTATAAACATGGAAATATCTACACCTCCATCTGTATAAACATGGAAATATCTACACTGCCATCTGTATACACGTGCAAATATCTACACAGCCATCTGTATAAACATGGAAACATCTACACAGCTAACTCTATATACATGGAAATACCTACACCACTATCTGTATAAACATGGAAATAACTACACAGCCATCTGTATAAACACAGGAATATATACACAGCCATCTCTATACACATGGAAATATCTACAACGCTATCTGTTTAAACTTTTAAATATCTACACCGCTATCTGCATATATATGGAAATATCTACACCGCCATCTCTGTAAACATGGAAATGTCTAAACCGCTATCTGCATAAACATGGAAATATCTACATTGCTATCTGTAGAAACATAGGAATATATACACTGCCATCTGTATAAACTTGGAAACAGCCACACCGCTATCTGTATTAACATGGAAATAACTACACCGCCATCTGTATAAACATGGAAATAACTATACCGCCATATGAATAAACGTGGAAAAGTCTACAGGGCTGTCTGTATAAATATGGAAATATCTACACCGCTATCTCTATAAACTTGGAAATACCTACACCGCAATCTGAATAAACATGGAAATATCTACACCGCTATATGTATAAACATGGAAATATCTACACCGCTATCTGTATAAACATGGAAATATCTGCATGGCTATGTCTATAAACATGGAAATATCTACACCGCCATCTGTATAAACATGGAAATACCTACAGAGTCATCTATATATACATGGAAATATCTACACCACTATCAGTATAAACATTGAAATATCTACACTGCCATCTGTATTAACATTTAAATATCTACACAGCAATCTCTATAAACATGGAAATAGCTACATCACTATCTGTATAAACATGGAAATAGCCACACTGCTCTCTTTGTAAACATGGGAATACCTAAACTGCCATCTGTAAAAACATGGAAATATCTACACAGTCATCTGTATAAACATGGATATATCTACAACTCCAACTGTGTAAACATGGAAATATCTACACTGCCATCTGTATACACATGGAAATATCCACACAGCCATCTATATAAACTTGGAAATATCTACACTGCCATCTGTACACACGTGGAAATATCTATGCAGCCATTTGTATAAACATGGAAATAGCCACAACGCTATCTGTATAAACATGGAAATATCTATACCGCCATATGAATAAACATGGAAATGTCTACATGGCTATCTGTATAAATATGGAAATATCTACACCGCTATCTCTATGAACTTGGAAATACCTACACCGCAATCTGTATAAACATGGAAATGTCTACACCGCTATCAGTAAAATCATGGAAATATCTCCACCCCTATCTCTATAAACATGGAAATATCTGCACCGTTATCTTTATAAACATGGAAACATCAACACCGCTATCTGCATAAACATGGAAATATATATATATCTATCTGTGTAAACATGGAAATATCTACACAGCTATCTGGTTAAACATGGAAATATGTACACTGCTATCCGTGTAAAGATGGAAATATCTATACCGCAATCTGTGCAAATATGGAAATGTCTACACCGATATCTCTGTAAGCATGGAAATATCTACACCGCTATCTGTATAAACATGGAAATATCAACACCGTTATCTGAATGAACATGGAAATATCTACACCGCTGTCTGTATAAATATGGAAATATCTACACCGCTATCTCTATAAACATGGAAATATCTACGCAGCAATCTCTGTAAACATGGAAATAACTCCACTGCTATGTGTATAAACATGGAAATAGCCACAACGCTATCTGTATAAACATGGAAATATCTACACCGCCATCTGTATAAACATGGAAAATCTCCTCCATTATCTCTATAAACATGGAAATACCTACACCGCTATCTGTATAAACATGGAAATAGCATTACCGCTATCTGTATAAACATGGAAATATCTACACAGTAATCTGTATAAACATGGAAATATCTACACCTCCAACTGTATAAACATGGAAATATCTACACCGCTATCTCTATAAACATGGAAATTCCTACAGCGTTATCTGTATAAGCATGGAAATATCTACACCGGATCTCTATAAACATGGAAATATTTCCACCGCTATCTGTATAAACATGGAAATATCTCCACTGCTATCTGTATAAACATGGAAATATCTCCACCGCTATCTGTATAAACAAGGAAATATCTACACCGCTATCTGTATAAACATGGAAATATCTACATGGCTATCTCTATAAACATGTAAATAACTACACCGCCATCTATATAAACATGGAAATACCTACACAGTCATCTTTATAAACATGGAAATATCTACACCACTATCTGTATAAACATTGAAATATCTACACTGCAATCTGTATTAACATGGAAATATCTACACAGCAATCTCTATAAACATGGAAATATCTACATTACTATCTGTATAAACATGGAAATAGCCACACTGCTCTCTTTATAAACATGCGAATAACTACACCGCCATCTGTAAAAACATGGAAATATCTACACAGTCATCTGTATAAACATGGAAATATCTACACCTCCAACTGTGTAAACATGGAAATATCTACACTGCAATCTGTATACACATGGAAATATCCACAGATCCATCTGTATAAACATGGAAATATCTACAATGCCATCTGTAAATACGTGGAAATATCTACAAAGCCATCTGTATAAACATGGAAATAGCCACAACGCTATCTGAATAAACATGGAAATATCTATACCGCCATATGAAGAAACATGCAAATGTCTACATGGCTATCTGTATAAATATGGAAATATCTACACCGCTATCTCTATGAACTTGGAAATACCTACACCGCAATCTGTATAAACATGGAAATGTCTACACCGCTATCAGTAAAATCATGGAAATATCTCCACCGCTATCTCTATAAACATGGAAATATCTGCACCGTTATCTTTATAAAAATGGAAATATCAACACCGCTATCTGCATAAACATGGAAATATATATATCACTATCTGTGTAAACATGGAAATATCTACACAGCTATCTGGTTAAACATGGAAATATGTACACTGCTATCAGTGTAAAGATGGAAATACCTATACAGCAATCTGTGCAAATATGGAAATGTCTACACCGATATCTCTGTAAACATGGAAACATCTACACCGCTATCTGTATAAACATGGAAATATCAACACCGTTATCTGAATAAACATGGAAATATCTACACCGCTCTCTGTATAAATATGGAAATATCTACACCGCTATCTCTATAAACATGGAAATATCTACGCAGCAATCTCTGTAAACATGGAAATAACTCCACTGCTATGTGTATAAACATGGAAATAGCCACAACGCTATCTGTATAAACATGGAAATATCTACACCGCCATCTGTATAAACATGGAAAATCTCCACCGCTATCTCTATAAACATGGAAATAACTACACCGCTATCTGTATAAACACGGAAATAGCATTACTGGTATCTGTATAAACATGGAAATATCTACACCGCCATCTGTAAAAACATGGAAATATCTACTCAGTAATCTGTATAAACATGGTAATATCTACACCTCCACCTGTATAAACATGGAAATATCTACACCGCTATCTCTATAAACATGGAAATACCTACAGCGTTATCTGTATAAGCATGGAAATATCTACACCGCCATCTCTATAAACATGGAAATATTTCCACCGCTATCTGTATAAACATGGAAATATCTCCACTGCTATCTGTATAAACATGGAAATATCTCCACCGCTATCTGTATAAACAAGGAAATATCTACACCGCTATCTGTATAAACATGGAAATATCTACACCGCTATCTCTATAAACATGGAAATGCCTACAACGCTATCAGTATAAAAATGGAAATATCTACATGGCTATCTCTATAAACATGGAAATATCTACACCGCCATCTGTATAAACATGGAAATACCTACACAGTCATCTATATAAACATGGAAATATCTACACCACTGTCTGTATAAACATTGAAATATCTACACTGCCATCTGTATTAATATGGAAATATCTACACAGCAATCTCTATAAACATGGAAATATCTACATTACTATCTGTATACACATGGAAATAGCCACACTGCTCTCTTTATAAACATGCGTATATCTACACCGCCATCTGTAAAAACATGGAAATATCTACACAGTCATCTGTATAAACATGGAAATATCTACACCTCCAACTGAGTAAACATGGAAATATCTACACTGCAATCTGTATACACATGGAAATATCCACACAGCCATCTGTATAAACATGGAAATATCTACACCACGATCTGCAGCAACATGGAAATATCTACACCGCTATGTGTATAAACATGGAAATATCTAAACCGCTATCAGTATAAACATGGAAATATCTACACCGCTATCTGTATATATATGGACATATCTACACCGCTATCTCTATAAACATGGAAATATCTACACAGGTATCTCTATAAACATGGAAATATCTACACCGCCATCTGTATAAACATGGAAATACCTACACAGTCATCTGTATAAACATGGAAATATCTACACCACGATCTGTATAAACATGGAAATATCTACACCGCTATGTGTATAAACATGAAAATATCTACACCGCTATCAGTATAAACATGGAAATATCTACACCGCTCTCTGTATAAATATGGAAATATCTACACCGCTATCTCTATAAACATGGAAATATCTATGCAGCCATCTCTATAAACATGGAAATAACTCCTCTGCTATGTGTATAAACTTGGAAATAGCCAAAACGCTATCTGAATAAACATGGCAATATCTACACCGCCATCTCTAAAAACATGGAAATACCTACACAGTCATCTGTATAAACCTGGAAATATCTACACCTCCATCTCTATAAACATGGAAATATCTACACTGCCATCTCTATACACATGGAAATATCTACACAGCCATCTGTATAAACATGGAAAATCTCCACCGCTATCTCTATAAGCATTGAAATACCTACACCGCTATCTGTATAAACATGGAAATAACATTACCGCTATCTCTATAAACATGGAAATATCTACACCGCCATCTGTAAAAACATGGAAATATCTACACAGTCATCTGTATAAACATGGAAATATCTACACGTCCCTCTGTAGAAACATGGAAATATCTACACTGCCATCTGTATACACATGGGAATATCTACACAGCCATCTGTATAAACTTGGAAATATTTCCACCGCTATCTGTATAAACATGGAAATATCTCCACCGCTATCTGTATAAACATGGAAATATCTCCACCGTTATCTGTATAAACAAGGAAATATCTACACCACTATCTGTATAAACATGGAAATGAATACACCGCTATCTGTGTAAACATGGAAATATCTGCACCTCTATCTGAATAAACATGGAAATATATACACCGCTATAAGTATAAACCTGAAAATAACTGCATCGCTATCTGTATAAACATGGAAATACTTACACAGTCATCTGTATAAACATGGAAATATCTACACCACTGTCTGTATAATCATGGAAATATCTACTCTGCCATCTGTATAAACATGGAAATATCTACAACTCCATCTGTATAAACGTGGAAATAACTGCACTGCCATCTGTATACACAAGGAAATATCTACAAAGCCATCTGTATAAACATGGAAATATCTACACCGCAATCTGTATAAACATGGAAGTATCTCCACCGCTATCTGTATAAACATGGAAATATCTCCACCGCTATCTGTAGAAACATGGAAATATCTATATCGCTATCTGTATAAACATGGAAATATCTACATCGCTATCTGTATAAACATGGAAATATCTCCACCGCTATCTCTATTAAGGTGGAAATATCTACACCAGTGTCTTTAGAAACATGGAAATATCTACACCGCTATCTGTATAAACATGGCATTATCTATAACACTATCTTTGTAAACATGGAAATATCTACACAGCTATCTGTGTAAACATGGAAATATGTACTCAGCTCTCTCTGTAAAGATGGAAATATCTACACCGCAATCTGTGCAAATATGGAAATATCTACACCACTATCTCTGTAAACATGGAAATATCTACACCGCTATCTGTATAAACATGGAAATATCAACACCGCTATCTGTATAAACATGGAAATGTCTACACCACTATCTGTATAAACATGGAAATTTCTACACCGCTATATGTATAAACATGGAATTATCTACACCTCTATCAGTATAAACATGGAAATATCTACACCGCTATCTGTATAAACATGGAAATATCTACACCACGACGTGTATAACATGGAAATATCTACACCGCTATGTGAATAAACATGGAAATATCTACACCGCTATCAGTATAAACATGGAAATATCTACACCGCTATCAGTATAAATATGGAAATATCTACACCACTATCTCTATAAACATGGAAATATCTACACCGTTATCTGTATGAACACTGAAATATCTCCACCGCTGTCTGTATGGACATGGAAACATCTACACCGCTTGCTGTATAAACATGGAATTATCTACAGCGCTTTTTGAATAAACATGGAAATATCTACACCGCAGTCTGTGCAAAGATGGAAATATCTACAATGCTATCTCAATAAACATGGAAATATCTACACCGCCATCTGTATAAACATAGAAATACCTACACAGTCATCTGTATAAACATGGAAATATCTACACCACTATCTGTATAAACATGGAAATATCTACACTGCCATCTGAATACACATGGAATTATCTGCACAGACATCTCTATAATCATTGAAATATCTACACCGCTATCTGTATAAACATGGAAGTAGCCACACCGCTATCTGTATAAACATGGAAATATCTACACCGCCTTCTGTGAAAACATGGAAATATGTACACTGTCATCATTATAAACATGGAAATATCTACACGTCCATCTGTATAAACATGGAAATATCTACACTGCCATCTGTATACACCTGGAAATATCTACACTGCCATCTGTATAAACATGGAAATATCTACACCGCTATCTCTATAAACATGGAAATGTCTACACGGCTATCTGTATAAACATGGAAATATCTACACCGCTATCTGTATAAACGTGGAAATATCTACACCACTAACTGTATAAACATGGAAATATCTACAACTCCATCTGAGTAAACATGGAAATATCTGCACTGCCATCTGTATTCAGATGGAAAATCCACAAAGCCATCTGTATACACATGGAAATATCTACACTGCCATCTGTATACACGTGGAAATATCTACACAGCCATCTGTATAAACATGGAAATAGCCACAATGCTATCTGTATAAACATGGAAATAACTATACCGCCATATGAACAAACATGGAAATGTCTACAGGGATATCTGTGTAAATATGGAAATATCTACACCGCTATCTCTATAATCTTAGAAATACCTACACCGCAATCTGAATAAACATGGAAATATCTACACCGCTATCAGTAAAAACATGGAAATATCTCCACTGCTATCTCTATTAAGATGGAAATACCTGCACCGTTATCTTTATAAACATGGAAATATCTACACCACTATCTTTATAAACATTGAAATATCTACACTGCCATCTGTATTAACATGGAAATATCTACACAGCAATCTCTATAAACATGGAAATATCAACATCACTATCTGTAGAAACATGGAAATAGCCACACTGCTCTCTTTATAAACATGGGAATATCTACACCGCCATCTGTAAATACATGGAAATATCTACACAGTCATCTGTATAAACATGGAAATATCTACAACTCCAACTGAGTAAACATGGAAATATCTACACTGCCATCTGTATACACATGGAAATATCCACACAGTCATCTGTATAAACATGGAAATATCTACACTGCCATCTGCATATACGTGGAAATATCTACAAAGCCATCTGTATAAACATGGAAATAGCCACAACGCTATCTTTATAAACATGGAAATATCTATACCACCATATGAATAAACATGCGAATGTCTACATGGCAAACTGTATAAATATGGAAATATCTACACCGCTAACTCTATAAACTTGGAAACAACTACACTGCAATCTGTATAAACATGGAAATATCTACACCGCTATCAGTAAAAAGATGGAAATATCTCCACTGCTATCTCTATTAAGATGGAAATACCTGCACCGATATCTTTGTAAACATGGAAATATCTACACCGCTATCTGTATAAACAAGGAAATATATATAACACTGTCTGTGTAAACATGGAAATATCTACACAGATATCTGTTTAAACATAGAAATATGTACACTGCTATCAGTGTAAAGATGGAAATATCTTCACCGCAATCTGTGCAAATTTGGAAATGTCTACACCGATATCTCTGTAAACATGTAAATATCTACACCGCTATCTGTATAAACATGGAAATATCAACACCTTTATCTGAATAAATATGGAAATATCTACACCACGATCTGTATAAACATGGAAATACCTGCAACGCTATATGTATAAACATGGAAATATCTACACCGCTATCACTAAAAACATGGAAAATCTACACCGCTATCTGTATAAACATGGAAATATCTGCACCACGATCTGCAGAATCATGGAAATATCTACACCGCTATGTGTATAAACATGGAAATATCTACACCGTTATCTGTATATATATGGAAATATCTACACTGCTATCTCTATAAACATGGAAATATCTACACAGCCATCTCTATAAACATGGAAATAACTCCACTGCTATGTGTATAAACTTGGAAATAGCCACACCGCTCTCTGTATAAACATGGAAACATCTACACAGCCATCTGTAAAAACATGGAAATATCTACAGAGTCATCTGTATAAACATGGAATTATGTACACCTCCATCTCTACAAACATGGAAATATCTACACTGCCTTCTGTATACACATGGAAATATCTACACAGCCATCTCTATAAACATGGAAAATCTCCACCGCTATCTCTATAAACATGGAAATACCTACACTGCTATCTGTATAAACATGGAAATATCTACACCGCTATCTGTATAAACATGGAAATATCTACACCGCTGTCTGTATAAACTTGGAAATATCTACACCACCGTCTGTATAAACATGGAAATATCTCCACCGCTGTCTGTAAAAACATGGAAAATCTCCACTGCTATCTGTATAAACATGGAAATAAATACACCGCAGTCTATATAAACATGGAAATATCTGCACATCTATCTGAATAAACATGGAAATATTTACACCGCTATCTGTATAAACCTGGAAATGTCTGCATCGCTATCAGTATAAACATGGAAATACTTACACAGTCATCTGTATAAACATGGAAATATTTACACCACTGTCTGTATAATCATGGAAATATCTACTCTGCCATCTGTATAAACATGAAAATATATACACCTCCATCTGTATAAACGTGGAAATAACTGCACTGCCATCTGTATACACAAGGAAATATCTACAAAGCCATCTGTATAAACATGGAAATATCTACACCGCAATCTGTATAAACATGGAAGTATCTCCACCGCTATCTGTAGAAACATGGAAATATCTCCACCGCTATCTGTAGAAACATGGAAATACCTACATCGCTATCTGTATAAACATGGAAATATCTCCACCGCTATCTTTATAAAGATGGAAATATCTACACCAGTGTCTTTATAAACATGGAAATATCTACACCGCTATCTGTAAAAACATGGAAATATCTATAACACTATCTTTGTAAACATGGAAATATCTACACAGCTATCTGTGTAAACATGGAAATATGTACACAGCTCTCTGTGTAAAGATGGAAATATCTACACCGCAATCTGTGCAAATATGGAAATATCTACACCGCTTTCTCTGTAAACATGGAAATATCTACACCACTATCTGTATAAACTTGGAAATATCAACACCACTACCTGTATCAACATGGAAATGTCTACACCACGATCTGTATAAACATGGAAATATCTACAACGCTATATGTATAAACATGGAAATATCTACACAGCCATCAGTATAAACATGGAAATATCTATACCGCTATGTGTATAAACATGGAAATATCTACACCACGACGTGTATAAACATGGAAATATCTACACCGCTATGTGAATAAACATGGAAATATCTACACCACTATCTGTATAAACAAGGAAATATCTACACTGCCATCTGTATAAACATGGAATTATCTACACAGACTTCTCTATAATCATTCAAATATCTACACCGCTATCTGTATAAACATGGAAATATCTAAACCACGACGTGTATAAACATGGAAATATCTACACCGCTACGTGAATAAACATGGAAATACCTACACCGCTATCAGTATGAACATGGAAATATCTACACCGCTATCTATATAAATATGGAGATATCTACACCACTATCTCTATGAACATGGAAATATCTACACCGCTATCTGTATAAATATGGAAATATCTACACCACTATCTCTATAAACATGGAAATATCTACACCGTTATCTGTATAAACACAGAAATATCTCCGCCGCTGTCTGTATAAACTTGGAAATATCTACACCGCCGTCTGTATAAACATGGAAATATCTTCACCGCTATCTGTGTAAACATGGAAAATCTCCACCGCAATCTGTATAAACATGGAAATAAATACACTGCTATCTGTATAAACATGGAAATATCTGCACCTCTATCTGAATATACATGCAAATATATACACCGCTATCTGTATATGGTGGAAATATCTGCATCGCTGTCTGTATAAACATGGAAATACTTACACAGGCATCTGTATAAACATGGAAATATCTACACCACTGTCTGTATAATCATGGAAATATCTACTCTGCCATCTGAATAAACATGGAAATATCTACACCTCCATCTGTATAAACGTGGAAATAACTGCACTGCCATCTGTATATACATGGAAATATCTACACAGTCATCTGTATAAACATGGAAATATCTACAACGCAATCTGTATAAACATGGAAATATCTCCATCGCTATCTGTATAAACATGGAAATATCTACATCGCTATCTGTATAAACATGGAGATATCTCCACCGCTATCTCTATAAAGATGGAAATATCTACACCAGTATCTTTATAAACATGGAAATATCTACACCGCTATCTGTATAATCATGGAAATATCTATAACACTATCTTTGTAAACATGGAAATATCTACACAGCTATCTCTGTAAACATGGAAATATGTACACAGCTCTCTGTGTAAAGATGGAAATATCTACTCCGCAATCTGTGCAAATATGGAAATATCTACACCGCTATATCTGTAAACATGGAAATATCTACACCGCTATCTGTATAAACATGGAAATATCAACACCGCTATCTGTATAAACATGGAAATCTCTACACCACGATCTGTATAAACATGGAAATATCTACACCGCTATATGTATAAACATGGAAATATCTACACCGCTATCAGTATAAACATGGAAATATCTGCACCGCGATCTGTATGAACATGGAAATATCTACACCACGACGTGTATAAACATGGAAATATCTACACCGCTATGTGAATAAACATGGAAATATCTACACCGCTATCAGTATGAACATGGAAATATCTACACCGCTATCTGTATAAATATGGAAATATCTACACCACTATCTCTATAAACATGGAAATTTCTACACCGTTATCTGTATAAACACAGAAATATCTCCACCGCTGTCTGTATGAACACGGAAACATCTACACCGCTTGCTGTATAAACATGGAATTATCTACAGCGTTTTTGTATAAACATGGAAATATCTACACCGCAGTCTGTGCAAAGATGGAAATATCTACAATGCTATCTCAATAAACATGGAAATATCTACACCGCCGTCTGTATAAACATGGAAATACCTACACAGTCATCAGTATAAAAATGGAAATATCTACACCACTATCTGTATAAACATGGAAATATCTACACTGCCATCTGTATAAACATGGAATTATCTACACAGACATCTCTATAATCATTGAAATATCTACACCGCTATCTGTATAAACATGGAGGTAGCCACGCCGCTATCTGTATAAACATGGAAATATCTACACCGCCATCTGTGAAAACATGGAAATATGTACACTGTCATCTTTGTAAACATGGAAATATCTACACCTCCATCTGTATAAACATGGAAATACCTACACTGCCATCTGTATACACCTGGAAATATCTACACAGCCATCTGTATAAACATGGAATTATCTACACCGCTATCTCTATTAACATGGAAATGTCTACCCGGCTATCTGTATAAACATAGTAATATCTACACCGCTATCTGTATAAACGTGGAAATATCTACACCACTAACTGTATAAACATGGAAATATCTACAACTCCATCTGAGTAAACATGGAAATATATAAACTGCCATCTGTATTCACATGGAAAATCCACAAAGCCATCTGTATACACATGGAAATATCTACACTGCCATCTGTATACACGTGGAAATATCTACACAGCCATCTGTATAAACATGGAAATAGCCACAAAGCTATCTGTATAAACATGGAAATAACTATACCGCCATATGAATAAACATGGAAATGTCTACAGGGCTATCTGTGTAAATATGGAATTATCTACACCGCTATCTCTATAAACTTGGAAATACCTACACCGCAATCTGTATAAACATGGAAATATCTACACCGCTATCAGTAAAAACATGGAAATACCTACATCGCTATCTGTATAAACATGGAAATATCTCCACTGCTATCTCTATAAAGATGGAAATATCTACACCGCTATCTTTATAAACAAGGAAATATCTACACCGTTATCTATATAAACATGGAAATATCTATAACACTATCTGTGTAATCATGGAAATATCTACACAGCTATCTGTGTAAATATGGAAATATGTGCACAGGTCTCTGTGAAAAGATGGAAATATCTACAACGCAATCTGTGCAAATATGGAAATATCTACACCACTATCTCAGTAAACATGGAAATATATACACCGCTATCTGTATAAACATGGAAATGTCAACACCGCTATCTGTATAAACATGGAAATGTCTACACCACGATCTGTATAAACATGGAAATATCTACACCACTATATGTATAAACATGGAAATATCTACACCGCTATCAGTATAAACAAGGAAATATCTACACCGCTATCAGTACAAACATGGAAATAAATATACCGCCATATGAATAAACATCTAAGTGTCTGCAGGGCTATCTGTATAAATATGGAAATATCTACAGCGCTATCTCTGTAAACTTGGAAATACCTATACCGCAATCTGTATAAACATGGAAATATCTACACCGCTATCAGTAAAAACATGGAAATACCTCCACCGCTATCTCCATAAAGATGGAAATATCTGCACCGTTATCTTTATAAACATGGAAATATCTACACCGCTATCTGTATAAACATGGAAATATATATAAGACTATCTGTGTAAACATGGAAATATCTACACAGCTATCTGTTTAAACATGGAAATATGTACAC
Organism: Pan paniscus; assembly: GCF_029289425.2. Lineage (NCBI taxonomy): Eukaryota > Metazoa > Chordata > Mammalia > Primates > Hominidae > Pan > Pan paniscus. The sequence goes on from NC_073261.2 coordinate 11,009,510, forward strand.
TGCTATCAGTGTAAAGATGGAAATATCTACACCGCAATCTGTGCAACTATGGAAATATCTACACCGCTATCTCTGTAAACATGGAAATATCTACAACGCTATCTGTATGAACATGGAAATATCTACACCACTATCTGTATAAACATGGAAATATCTACACTGCCATCTGTATAAACATGGAATTATCTACACAGACATCTCTATAATCATTGAAATATCTACACCGCTATCTGTATAAACAAGGAAGTAGCCACACCGCTATCTGTATAAACATGGAAATAACTACACCGCCATCTGTGAAAACATGGAAATATCTACACTGCCATCTGTATAAACATTGAAATATCTGCACGTCCATCTGTATAAACATGGAAATATCTACACTGCCATCTGAATACACCTGGAAATATCTACACTGCCATCTGTATAAACATGGAAATATCTACACCGCTATCTCTACAAACATGGAAATGTCTACACGGCTATCTGTATAAACATGGAAATATCTACACCGCTATCTGTATAAACGTGGAAATATCTACACCACTAACTGTATAAACATGGAAATATCTACAACTCCATCTGAGTAAACATGGAAATATCTACACTGCCATCTCTATTCACATGGAAAACCCACAAAGCCATCTGTATACACATGGAAATATCTACACTGCCATCTGTATACACGTGGAAATATCTACACAGCCTTCTGTATAAACATGGAAATAGCCACAACGCTATCTGTATAAACATGGAAATAACTATACCGCCATATGAATAAACATGGAAGCGTCTACAGGGCTACCTGTATAAATATGGAAATATCTACACCGCTATCTCTATAAACTTGGAAATACCTACACCGCAATCTGTATAAACATGGAAATATCTACACCGCTATCTGAATAAACATAGAAAAATATATAAGACTATCTGTGTAAACATGGAAATATCTACACAGCTATCTGTTTAAACATGGAAATATGTACACTGCTATCAGTGTAAAGATGGAAATATCTACACCGCAATCTGTGCAAATATGGAAATATCTACACCGCTATCTCTGTAAACATGGAAATATCTACACCGCTATATGTATAAACATGGAAATATCTACACCACGATCTGTATAAACATGGAAATATCTAAATGGCTATCTATATAAACATGGAAATATCTACAACGCCATCTGTATAAACATGGAAATACCTAAACAGTCATCTATGTAGACATGGAAATATCTACACCACTATCTGTATAAACATTGAAATATCTACAATGCCATCTGTATTAACATGGAAATACCTACACAGCAATCTGTATAAACATGGAAATATCTACATCACTATCTGTATAAACATGGAAATAGCCACACTGCTCCTTTATAAACATGGGAATGTCTACACCGCCATCTGTGAAAACAGGGAAATATCTACACAGTCATCTGTAAAAACATGGAAATATGTACACCTCCAACTGAGTAAACATGGAAATATCTACACTGCCATCTGTATACACATGGAAATATCCACACAGCCATCTGTATAAACATGGATATATCTACACTGCCATCTGTATATACGTGGAAATATCTACAAAGCCATCTGTATAAACATGGAAATAGCCACAACGCTATCTGTATAAACATGGAAATATCTGTACCGCCATATGAATAAACATGCAAATGTCTACATGGCTATCTTAATAAATATGGAAATATCTACACCGCTAACTCTTTAAACTTGGAAATAACTACACTGCAATCTGTATAAACATGGAAATATCTACACCGCTATCCGTAAAAACATGGAAATATCTCCACCGCTATCTCTATAAAGATGGAAATACCTGCACCGTTATCTTTATAAACATGGAAATATCTACACCGCTATCTGTATAAACATGGAAATATACATAACACTATCTGTGTAAACATGGAAATATCTACACAGCTATCTGTTTAAACATAGAAATATGTACACTGCTATCAGTGTAAAGATGGAAATATCTACACCGCAATCTCTGCAAATATGGAAATGACTACAACGATATCTCTGTAAACATGGAAATATCTACACCGCTATCTGTATAAACATGGAAATATCAACACCGTTATCTGAATAAACATGGAAATATCTACACCACGATCTGTATAAACATGGAAATATCTACAATTCTATATGTATAAACATGGAAATATCTACACCGCTATCTGTATATATATGGAAATATCTACACCGCTATCTCTGTAAACATGGAAATATCTACACAGCCATCTCTATAAACATGGAAAAAACTCCACAGCTATGTTTGTAAACATGGAAATAGCCACACCGCTCTCTGTATAAATATGGAAATATCTACACCACCATCTGTAAAAACATGGAAATATCTACACAGTCATCTGTATAAACATGGAAATATCTACACCTCCATCTCTATAAACATGGAAATATCTACACTGCCATCTGTATACACATGGAAGTATCTACACAGCCATCTGCATAAACATGGAAAATCTCCACCGCTATCTCTATAAACATGGAAATACCTACACCGCTATCTGTATAAACATGGAAATATCTACACTGCCATCTGTATACAACTGGAAATATCTACACTGCATCTGTATAAACATGGAAACATCTACACCGCTATCTCTATAAACATGGAAATGTCTACACCGCTATCTGTATAAACATGGAAATATCTATAACAATATCTGTGTAAACATGGAAATACCTACACAGCTATCTGTGTAAACATGGAAATATGTACACAGCTCTCTGTGTAAAGATGGAAATATCTACACCGCAATCTGTGCAAATATGGAAATATCTACACCGCTATCTCTGTTAACATGGAAATATCTACACCGCTATCTGTATAAAAATGGAAATATCAACACCGCTATTGGTATAAACGTGGAAATGTCTACACCACGATCTGTATAAACATGGAAATATCTACACCGCTATTTGTATAAACATGGAAATATCTACAAAGCTATCAGTATAAACATGGAAATATCTACAACGCTATCTGTATAAACATGGAAATATCTACACCACGACGTGTATAAACATGGAAATATCTACACCGCTATATGAATAAACATGGAAATATCTACACCGCTATCAGTATAAACATGGAAATATCTACACCACTATCTGTATAAATATGGAAATATCTACACCACTATCTCTATAAACATGGAAATATCTCCACCGTTGTCTCTATAAAGATGGAAATATCTACACCGGTATCTTTATAAACATGGAAATATCTACACCGCTCTCTGTATAAACATGGAAATATCTATAACACTATCTGTGTAAACATGGAAATATCTACACAGCTATCTGTGTAAACATGGAAATATGTACACAGCTCTCAGTGTAAAGATGGAAATATCTACACCGCCATCTGTGCAAATATGGAAATATCTACACCGCTATCTCTGTAAACATGGAAATATCTACACCGCTATCTGTATAAACATGGAAATATCAACACCGCTATCTGTATAAACATGGAAATGTCTACCCCACGATCTGTATAAACATGGAAATATCTACACCACCATCTCCATAAACATGGAAGTAACAACACCGCCATCTGTATAAACATGGAAATGTCTACACCGCTATATGTATAAACATGTAAATATCTACACCGCTATCAGTATAAACATGGAAATATCTACACCGCTATCTGTATAATCATGGAAATATCTTCACCGCGACGTGTATAAACATGGAAATATCTACACCGCTATGTGAATAAACATGGAAATATCTACGCCGCTATCAGTATGAACATGGAAATATCTAAACCGCTATCTGTATCAATACGGAAAAATCTACTCCACTATCTCTATAAACATGGAAATATCTACACCGTTATCTGTATAAACACAGAAATATCTACACCGCTGTCTGTATGAACATGGAAACATCTACACCGCTTGCTGTATAAACACGGAATTATCTACAGCGTTTTCTGTATAAACATGGAAATATCTACACCGCAGTCTGTGCAAAGATGGAAATATCTACAATGCTATCTCAATAAACATGGAAATATCTACACTGCCATCTGTATAAACATGGAAATACCTACGCAGTCATCTGTATAAACATGGAAAAATCTACACCAATATCTGTACAAACATGGAAATATCTACACTGCCATCTGTATAAACATGGAATTATGTACACAGACATCTCTATAATCATTGAAATATCTACACCGCTATCTGTATAAACATGGAAGTAGCCACACCGCTATCTGTATAAACATGGAAAAATCTACACCGCCATCTGTGAAAACGTGGAAATATCTACACTGTCATCTTTATAAACATGGAAACATCTGCAAGTCCATCTGTATAAACATGGAAATATCTACACTGCCATCTGTATAAACATGGAAATATCTACACCGCTAACTGTATAAACATGGAAATATCTACAACTCCATCTGAGTAAACATGGAAATAGCTACACCACCATCTCCATAAACATGGAAATAACTACACCGCTATCTTTATAAACTTGGAAATATCTACACCGCCTTCTGTATAAACATGGAAATATCTACACCGCTATCTGTATAAACATGGAAGTAGCCACACCGCTATCTGTATAAACATGGAAAAATCTACACCGCCATCTGTGAAAACGTGGAAATATCTACACTGTCATCTTTATAAACATGGAAACATCTGCAAGTCCATCTGTATAAACATGGAAATATCTACACTGCCATCTGTATAAACATGGAAATATCTACACCGCTACCTGTATAAACATAGAAATATCTACAACTCCATCTGAGTAAACATGGAAATAGCTACACCACCATCTTCATAAACATGGAACTAACAACACCGCCATCTGTATAAACATGTAAATATCTACACCTCTATCTGTATAAACGTGGAAATATCTACACCGCTAACTGTATAAACATGGAAATATCTACAACTCCATCTGAGTAAACATGGAAATATCTACACTGCCATCTGTATTCACATGGAAAATCCACAAAGCCTTCTGTATACACATGGAAATATCTACACTGCCATCTGTATACACGTGGAAATATCTACACAGCCTTCTTTACAAACATGGAAATAGCCACAACACTATCTATATAAACATGGAAATAACTATACCGCCATATAAATAAACATGGAAATGTCTACAGGGCTATCTGTATAAATATGGAAATATCTACACCGCTATCTCTATAAACTTGGAAATACCTACACCGCAATCTGTATAAACATGGAAATATCTCCACCGCTATCTGTAGAAACATGGAAATATCTCCACCGCTATCTCTGTAAAGATGGAAATATCTACACCGCTATCTTAATAAACGTGGAAATATCTACACCGCTATCTGTATAAACAGGGAAATATCTATAACAATATATGTGTAAACATGGAAATATCTACACAGCTATCTGTGTAAACATGGAAATATGTACACAGGTCTCTGTGTAAAGATGGAAATATCTACACCGCAATCTGTGCAAATATGTTAAAATCTACACCGCTATCTCAGTAAACATGGAAATATCTACACCGCTATCTGTATAAACATCGAAATACCTACACTGCCATCTGTATAAACATGGAATTATCTACACAGTAATCTGTATAAACATGGAAATATCTGCACCACTATCTGTATAAACATCGAAATACCTACACTGCCATCTGTATAAACATGGAATTATCTACACAGACATCTCTATAACCATTGAAATATCTACACCGCTATCTGTATAAACATGGAAGTAGCCACACCGCTATCTGTATAAACATGGAAATATCTACACCGCCATCTGTGAAAACATGGAAATATCTACACTGTCATCTTTATAAACACGGAAATACCTACACGTCCATCTGTATAAACATGGAAATATCTACACTGCCATCTGTATATACCTGGAAATATCTACACTGCCCTCTGTATAAACATGGAAATATCTACACCGCTATCTGTAAAAACATGGAAATATCTATAACACTATCTTTGTAAACATGGAAATATCTACACAGCTATCTGTGTAAACATGGAAATATGTACACAGCTCTCTGTGTAAAGATGGAAATATCTACACCGCAATCTGTGCAAATATGGAAATATCTACACCGCTTTCTCTGTAAACATGGAAATATCTACACCACTATCTGTATAAACTTGGAAATATCAACACCACTACCTGTATCAACATGGAAATGTCTACACCACGATCTGTATAAACATGGAAATATCTACAACGCTATATGTATAAACATGGAAATATCTACACAGCCATCAGTATAAACATGGAAATATCTACACCGCTATGTGTATAAACATGGAAATATCTACACCACGACGTGTATAAACATGGAAATATCTACACCGCTATGTGAATAAACATGGAAATATCTACACCACTATCTGTATAAACAAGGAAATATCTACACTGCCATCTGTATAAACATGGAATTATCTACACAGACTTCTCTATAATCATTCAAATATCTACACCGCTATCTGTATAAACATGGAAATATCTAAACCACGACGTGTATAAACATGGAAATATCTACACCGCTACGTGAATAAACATGGAAATACCTACACCGCTATCAGTATGAACATGGAAATATCTACACCGCTATCTATATAAATATGGAGATATCTACACCACTATCTCTATGAACATGGAAATATCTACACCGCTATCTGTATAAATATGGAAATATCTACACCACTATCTCTATAAACATGGAAATATCTACACCGTTATCTGTATAAACACAGAAATATCTCCGCCGCTGTCTGTATAAACTTGGAAATATCTACACCGCCGTCTGTATAAACATGGAAATATCTTCACCGCTATCTGTGTAAACATGGAAAATCTCCACCGCTATCTGTATAAACATGGAAATAAATACACTGCTATCTGTATAAACATGGAAATATCTGCACCTCTATCTGAATATACATGCAAATATATACACCGCTATCTGTATATGGTGGAAATATCTGCATCGCTGTCTGTATAAACATGGAAATACTTACACAGGCATCTGTATAAACATGGAAATATCTACACCACTGTCTGTATAATCATGGAAATATCTACTCTGCCATCTGAATAAACATGGAAATATCTACACCTCCATCTGTATAAACGTGGAAATAACTGCACTGCCATCTGTATATACATGGAAATATCTACACAGTCATCTGTATAAACATGGAAATATCTACAACGCAATCTGTATAAACATGGAAATATCTCCATCGCTATCTGTATAAACATGGAAATATCTACATCGCTATCTGTATAAACATGGAGATATCTCCACCGCTATCTCTATAAAGATGGAAATATCTACACCAGTATCTTTATAAACATGGAAATATCTACACCGCTATCTGTATAATCATGGAAATATCTATAACACTATCTTTGTAAACATGGAAATATCTACACAGCTATCTCTGTAAACATGGAAATATGTACACAGCTCTCTGTGTAAAGATGGAAATATCTACTCCGCAATCTGTGCAAATATGGAAATATCTACACCGCTATATCTGTAAACATGGAAATATCTACACCGCTATCTGTATAAACATGGAAATATCAACACCGCTATCTGTATAAACATGGAAATCTCTACACCACGATCTGTATAAACATGGAAATATCTACACCGCTATATGTATAAACATGGAAATATCTACACCGCTATCAGTATAAACATGGAAATATCTGCACCGCGATCTGTATGAACATGGAAATATCTACACCACGACGTGTATAAACATGGAAATATCTACACCGCTATGTGAATAAACATGGAAATATCTACACCGCTATCAGTATGAACATGGAAATATCTACACCGCTATCTGTATAAATATGGAAATATCTACACCACTATCTCTATAAACATGGAAATTTCTACACCGTTATCTGTATAAACACAGAAATATCTCCACCGCTGTCTGTATGAACACGGAAACATCTACACCGCTTGCTGTATAAACATGGAATTATCTACAGCGTTTTTGTATAAACATGGAAATATCTACACCGCAGTCTGTGCAAAGATGGAAATATCTACAATGCTATCTCAATAAACATGGAAATATCTACACCGCCGTCTGTATAAACATGGAAATACCTACACAGTCATCAGTATAAAAATGGAAATATCTACACCACTATCTGTATAAACATGGAAATATCTACACTGCCATCTGTATAAACATGGAATTATCTACACAGACATCTCTATAATCATTGAAATATCTACACCGCTATCTGTATAAACATGGAGGTAGCCACGCCGCTATCTGTATAAACATGGAAATATCTACACCGCCATCTGTGAAAACATGGAAATATGTACACTGTCATCTTTGTAAACATGGAAATATCTACACCTCCATCTGTATAAACATGGAAATACCTACACTGCCATCTGTATACACCTGGAAATATCTACACAGCCATCTGTATAAACATGGAATTATCTACACCGCTATCTCTATTAACATGGAAATGTCTACCCGGCTATCTGTATAAACATAGTAATATCTACACCGCTATCTGTATAAACGTGGAAATATCTACACCACTAACTGTATAAACATGGAAATATCTACAACTCCATCTGAGTAAACATGGAAATATATAAACTGCCATCTGTATTCACATGGAAAATCCACAAAGCCATCTGTATACACATGGAAATATCTACACTGCCATCTGTATACACGTGGAAATATCTACACTGCCATCTGTATAAACATGGAAATAGCCACAAAGCTATCTGTATAAACATGGAAATAACTATACCGCCATATGAATAAACATGGAAATGTCTACAGGGCTATCTGTGTAAATATGGAATTATCTACACCGCTATCTCTATAAACTTGGAAATACCTACACCGCAATCTGTATAAACATGGAAATATCTACACCGCTATCAGTAAAAACATGGAAATACCTACATCGCTATCTGTATAAACATGGAAATATCTCCACTGCTATCTCTATAAAGATGGAAATATCTACACCGCTATCTTTATAAACAAGGAAATATCTACACCGTTATCTATATAAACATGGAAATATCTATAACACTATCTGTGTAATCATGGAAATATCTACACAGCTATCTGTGTAAATATGGAAATATGTGCACAGGTCTCTGTGTAAAGATGGAAATATCTACAACGCAATCTGTGTAAATATGGAAATATCTACACCACTATCTCAGTAAACATGGAAATATATACACCGCTATCTGTATAAACATGGAAATGTCAACACCGCTATCTGTATAAACATGGAAATGTCTACACCACGATCTGTATAAACATGGAAATATCTACACCACTATATGTATAAACATGGAAATATCTACACCGCTATCAGTATAAACAAGGAAATATCTACACCGCTATCAGTACAAACATGGAAATAAATATACCGCCATATGAATAAACATCTAAGTGTCTGCAGGGCTATCTGTATAAATATGGAAATATCTACAGCGCTATCTCTGTAAACTTGGAAATACCTATACCGCAATCTGTATAAACATGGAAATATCTACACCGCTATCAGTAAAAACATGGAAATACCTCCACCGCTATCTCCATAAAGATGGAAATATCTGCACCGTTATCTTTATAAACATGGAAATATCTACACCGCTATCTGTATAAACATGGAAATATATATAAGACTATCTGTGTAAACATGGAAATATCTACACAGCTATCTGTTTAAACATGGAAATATGTACACTGCTATCAGTGTAAAGATGGAAATATCTACACCGCAATCTGTGCAACTATGGAAATATCTACACCGCTATCTCTGTAAACATGGAAATATCTACAACGCTATCTGTATGAACATGGAAATATCTACACCACTATCTGTATAAACATGGAAATATCTACACTGCCATCTGTATAAACATGGAATTATCTACACAGACATCTCTATAATCATTGAAATATCTACACCGCTATCTGTATAAACAAGGAAGTAGCCACACCGCTATCTGTATAAACATGGAAATAACTACACCGCCATCTGTGAAAACATGGAAATATCTACACTGCCATCTGTATAAACATTGAAATATCTGCACGTCCATCTGTATAAACATGGAAATATCTACACTGCCATCTGAATACACCTGGAAATATCTACACTGCCATCTGTATAAACATGGAAATATCTACACCGCTATCTCTACAAACATGGAAATGTCTACACGGCTATCTGTATAAACATGGAAATATCTACACCGCTATCTGTATAAACGTGGAAATATCTACACCACTAACTGTATAAACATGGAAATATCTACAACTCCATCTGAGTAAACATGGAAATATCTACACTGCCATCTCTATTCACATGGAAAACCCACAAAGCCATCTGTATACACATGGAAATATCTACACTGCCATCTGTATACACGTGGAAATATCTACACAGCCTTCTGTATAAACATGGAAATAGCCACAACGCTATCTGTATAAACATGGAAATAACTATACCGCCATATGAATAAACATGGAAGCGTCTACAGGGCTACCTGTATAAATATGGAAATATCTACACCGCTATCTCTATAAACTTGGAAATACCTACACCGCAATCTGTATAAACATGGAAATATCTACACCGCTATCTGAATAAACATAGAAAAATATATAAGACTATCTGTGTAAACATGGAAATATCTACACAGCTATCTGTTTAAACATGGAAATATGTACACTGCTATCAGTGTAAAGATGGAAATATCTACACCGCAATCTGTGCAAATATGGAAATATCTACACCGCTATCTCTGTAAACATGGAAATATCTACACCGCTATATGTATAAACATGGAAATATCTACACCACGATCTGTATAAACATGGAAATATCTAAATGGCTATCTATATAAACATGGAAATATCTACAACGCCATCTGTATAAACATGGAAATACCTAAACAGTCATCTATGTAGACATGGAAATATCTACACCACTATCTGTATAAACATTGAAATATCTACAATGCCATCTGTATTAACATGGAAATACCTACACAGCAATCTGTATAAACATGGAAATATCTACATCACTATCTGTATAAACATGGAAATAGCCACACTGCTCCTTTATAAACATGGGAATGTCTACACCGCCATCTGTGAAAACAGGGAAATATCTACACAGTCATCTGTAAAAACATGGAAATATGTACACCTCCAACTGAGTAAACATGGAAATATCTACACTGCCATCTGTATACACATGGAAATATCCACACAGCCATCTGTATAAACATGGATATATCTACACTGCCATCTGTATATACGTGGAAATATCTACAAAGCCATCTGTATAAACATGGAAATAGCCACAACGCTATCTGTATAAACATGGAAATATCTGTACCGCCATATGAATAAACATGCAAATGTCTACATGGCTATCTTAATAAATATGGAAATATCTACACCGCTAACTCTTTAAACTTGGAAATAACTACACTGCAATCTGTATAAACATGGAAATATCTACACCGCTATCCGTAAAAACATGGAAATATCTCCACCGCTATCTCTATAAAGATGGAAATACCTGCACCGTTATCTTTATAAACATGGAAATATCTACACCGCTATCTGTATAAACATGGAAATATACATAACACTATCTGTGTAAACATGGAAATATCTACACAGCTATCTGTTTAAACATAGAAATATGTACACTGCTATCAGTGTAAAGATGGAAATATCTACACCGCAATCTCTGCAAATATGGAAATGACTACAACGATATCTCTGTAAACATGGAAATATCTACACCGCTATCTGTATAAACATGGAAATATCAACACCGTTATCTGAATAAACATGGAAATATCTACACCACGATCTGTATAAACATGGAAATATCTACAATTCTATATGTATAAACATGGAAATATCTACACCGCTATCTGTATATATATGGAAATATCTACACCGCTATCTCTGTAAACATGGAAATATCTACACAGCCATCTCTATAAACATGGAAAAAACTCCACAGCTATGTTTGTAAACATGGAAATAGCCACACCGCTCTCTGTATAAATATGGAAATATCTACACCACCATCTGTAAAAACATGGAAATATCTACACAGTCATCTGTATAAACATGGAAATATCTACACCTCCATCTCTATAAACATGGAAATATCTACACTGCCATCTGTATACACATGGAAGTATCTACACAGCCATCTGCATAAACATGGAAAATCTCCACCGCTATCTCTATAAACATGGAAATACCTACACCGCTATCTGTATAAACATGGAAATATCTACACTGCCATCTGTATACAACTGGAAATATCTACACTGCATCTGTATAAACATGGAAACATCTACACCGCTATCTCTATAAACATGGAAATGTCTACACCGCTATCTGTATAAACATGGAAATATCTATAACAATATCTGTGTAAACATGGAAATACCTACACAGCTATCTGTGTAAACATGGAAATATGTACACAGCTCTCTGTGTAAAGATGGAAATATCTACACCGCAATCTGTGCAAATATGGAAATATCTACACCGCTATCTCTGTTAACATGGAAATATCTACACCGCTATCTGTATAAAAATGGAAATATCAACACGGCTATTGGTATAAACGTGGAAATGTCTACACCACGATCTGTATAAACATGGAAATATCTACACCGCTATTTGTATAAACATGGAAATATCTACAAAGCTATCAGTATAAACATGGAAATATCTACAACGCTATCTGTATAAACATGGAAATATCTACACCACGACGTGTATAAACATGGAAATATCTACACCGCTATATGAATAAACATGGAAATATCTACACCGCTATCAGAATAAACATGGAAATATCTACACCACTATCTGTATAAATATGGAAATATCTACACCACTATCTCTATAAACATGGAAATATCTCCACCGTTGTCTCTATAAAGATGGAAATATCTACACCGGTATCTTTATAAACATGGAAATATCTACACCGCTCTCTGTATAAACATGGAAATATCTATAACACTATCAGTGTAAACATGGAAATATCTACACAGCTATCTGTGTAAACATGGAAATATGTACACAGCTCTCAGTGTAAAGATGGAAATATCTACACCGCCATCTGTGCAAATATGGAAATATCTACACCGCTATCTCTGTAAACATGGAAATATCTACACCGCTATCTGTATAAACATGGAAATATCAACACCGCTATCTGTATAAACATGGAAATGTCTACCCCACGATCTGTATAAACATGGAAATATCTACACCACCATCTCCATAAACATGGAAGTAACAACACCGCCATCTGTATAAACATGGAAATGTCTACACCGCTATATGTATAAACATGTAAATATCTACACCACTATCAGTATAAACATGGAAATATCTACACCGCTATCTGTATAATCATGGAAATATCTTCACCGCGACGTGTATAAACATGGAAATATCTACACCGCTATGTGAATAAACATGGAAATATCTACACCGCTATCAGTATGAACATGGAAATATCTAAACCGCTATCTGTATCAATACGGAAAAATCTACTCCACTATCTCTATAAACATGGAAATATCTACACCGTTATCTGTATAAACACAGAAATATCTACACCGCTGTCTGTATGAACATGGAAACATCTACACCGCTTGCTGTATAAACACGGAATTATCTACAGCGTTTTCTGTATAAACATGGAAATATCTACACCGCAGTCTGTGCAAAGATGGAAATATCTACAATGCTATCTCAATAAACATGGAAATATCTACACTGCCATCTGTATAAACATGGAAATACCTACGCAGTCATCTGTATAAACATGGAAAAATCTACACCAATATCTGTACAAACATGGAAATATCTACACTGCCATCTGTATAAACATGGAATTATCTACACAGACATCTCTATAATCATTGAAATATCTACACCGCTATCTGTATAAACATGGAAGTAGCCACACCGCTATCTGTATAAACATGGAAAAATCTACACCGCCATCTGTGAAAACGTGGAAATATCTACACTGTCATCTTTATAAACATGGAAACATCTGCAAGTCCATCTGTATAAACATGGAAATATCTACACTGCCATCTGTATAAACATGGAAATATCTACACCGCTACCTGTATAAACATAGAAATATCTACAACTCCATCTGAGTAAACATGGAAATAGCTACACCACCATCTTCATAAACATGGAACTAACAACACCGCCATCTGTATAAACATGTAAATATCTACACCTCTATCTGTATAAACGTGGAAATATCTACACCGCTAACTGTATAAACATGGAAATATCTACAACTCCATCTGAGTAAACATGGAAATATCTACACTGCCATCTGTATTCACATGGAAAATCCACAAAGCCTTCTGTATACACATGGAAATATCTACACTGCCATCTGTATACACGTGGAAATATCTACACAGCCTTCTTTACAAACATGGAAATAGCCACAACACTATCTATATAAACATGGAAATAACTATACCGCCATATAAATAAACATGGAAATGTCTACAGGGCTATCTGTATAAATATGGAAATATCTACACCGCTATCTCTATAAACTTGGAAATACCTACACCGCAATCTGTATAAACATGGAAATATCTCCACCGCTATCTGTAGAAACATGGAAATATCTCCACCGCTATCTCTGTAAAGATGGAAATATCTACACCGCTATCTTAATAAACGTGGAAATATCTACACCGCTATCTGTATAAACAGGGAAATATCTATAACAATATATGTGTAAACATGGAAATATCTACACAGCTATCTGTGTAAACATGGAAATATGTACACAGGTCTCTGTGTAAAGATGGAAATATCTACACCGCAATCTGTGCAAATATGTTAAAATCTACACCGCTATCTCAGTAAACATGGAAATATCTACACCGCTATCTGTATAAACATCGAAATACCTACACTGCCATCTGTATAAACATGGAATTATCTACACAGTAATCTGTATAAACATGGAAATATCTGCACCACTATCTGTATAAACATCGAAATACCTACACTGCCATCTGTATAAACATGGAATTATCTACACAGACATCTCTATAACCATTGAAATATCTACACCGCTATCTGTATAAACATGGAAGTAGCCACACCGCTATCTGTATAAACATGGAAATATCTACACCGCCATCTGTGAAAACATGGAAATATCTACACTGTCATCTTTATAAACACGGAAATACCTACACGTCCATCTGTATAAACATGGAAATATCTACACTGCCATCTGTATATACCTGGAAATATCTACACTGCCCTCTGTATAAACATGGAAATATCTACACCGCTATCTCTATAAACATGGAAATGTCTACACGGCTATCTGTATAAACATGGAAATATCTCCACCGCTATCTGTAGAAACATGGAAATATCTACATCGCTATCTGTATAAACATGGAAATATCTCCACCGCTATCTCTAAAAGATGGAAATATCTACACCGCTATCTTTATAAATATGGAAATATCTACACCGCTATCTGTATAACCATGGAAATATCTATAACACTATCTGTGTAAACATGGAAATATCTACACAGCTATCTGTGTAAACATGGAAATATGTACACAGCTCTCTGTGTAAAGATGGAAATATCTACACCGCAATCTGTGCAAATATGGGAATATCTACACCGCTATCTCAAGAAACATGGAAATATCTACACCGCTATCTGTATAAACGTGGAAATATCAACACCGCTATCTGTATAAACATGGAAATGTCTACACCACGATCTGTATAAACATGGAAATATCTACACCGCTATATGTATAAACATGGAAATATCTACACCGCTATCAGTATGAACATGGAAATATCTACACCGCTATCTGTATAAACATGGAAATATCTACACCACGACATGTATAAACATGGAAATATCTACACCGCCATGTGAATAAACAGGGAAATATCTACACCGCTATCAGTAAATACATGGAAATATCGACACCACTATCAGTATAAATGTGGAAATATCTACACCACTATCTCTATAAACATGGAAATATCTACACCGTTATCTGTATAAACAAAGAAATATCTCCACCGCTGTCTGTATGAACATGGAAACATCTACACCACTATCTGTATAAACATGGAATTATCTGCAGCGTTATCTGTATAAACATGGAAATATCTACACTACAGTCTGTGCAAAGATGGAAATATCAACAATGCTATCTCAATAAACATGGAAATATCGACACCGCCATCTGTACACACATGGAAATACCTACACAGTCATCTGTATAAACATGGAAATATCTACACCACTATCTGTATAAACATGGAAATACCTACACTGACATCAGTATAAACATGGAATTACCTACACAGACATCTCTATAATCATTGAAATATCTACACCGCTATCTGTATAAACATGGAAGTAGCAACACCGCTATCAGTATAAACAAGGAAATATCTACACCGCTATCTGTATAAACATGGAAATATCTACACCACGACCTGTATAAACATGGAAATATCTACACCGCTATGTGAATAAACATGGAAATATCTACACCGCTATCAGTATAAACATGGAAATATTGACACCGCTATCTGTATAAATATGGAAATATCTACACCACTATCTCTATAAACATGGAAATATCTACACCGTTATCTGTATAAACAAAGAAATATCTCCACCGCTGTCTGTATGAACATGGAAACATCTACACCGCTAGCTGTATAAACATGGAATTATCTGCAGCGTTATCTGAATAAACATGGAAAGATCTACACAGCATTCTGTGCAAAGATGGAAATATCTACAATGCTATCTCAATAAACATGGAAATAACGACACTGCCATCTGTACACACATGGAAATACCTACACAGTCATCTGTATAAACATGGAAATATCTACACCACTATCTGTATAAACATGGAAATACCTACACTGCCATCTGTATAAACATGGAATTATCTACACAGACATCTCTATAACCACTGAAATATCTACACCGCTATCTGTATAAACATGGAAGTAGCCACAGCGCTATCTGTATAAACATGGAAATATCTACACCGCCATCTGTGAAAACATGGAAATATCTACACTGTCATCTTTATAAACACGGAAATACCTACACGTCCATCTGTATAAACATGGAAATATCTACACTGCCATCTGTATATACCTGGAAATATCTACACTGCCATCTGTATAAACATGGAAATATCTACACCGCTATCTCTATAAACATGGAAATGTCTACATGGCTATCTGTATAAACATGGAAATATCTCCACCGCTATCTGTAGAAACATGGAAATATCTCCACCGCTATCTCTATAAAGATGGAAATATCTACACCACTATCTTAATAAACGTGGAAATATCTACACCGCTATCTGTATAAACAGGGAAATATCTATAACAATATCTGTGTAAACATGGAAATATCTACACAGCTATCTGTGTAAACATGGAAATATGTACACAGGTCTCTGTGTAAAGATGGAAATATCTACACCGCAATCTGTGCAAATATGTTAAAATCTACACCGCTATCTCAGTAAACATGGAAATATCTACACCGCTATCTGTATAAACATCGAAATACCTACACTGCCATCTGTATAAACATGGAATTATCTACACAGTCATCTGTATAAACATGGAAATATCTACACCACTATCTGTATAAACATCGAAATACCTACACTGCCATCTGTATAAACATGGAATTATCTACACAGACATCTCTATAACCATTGAAATATCTACACCGCTATCTGTATAAACATGGAAGTAGCCACACCGCTATCTGTATAAACATGGAAATATCTACACCGCCATCTGTGAAAACATGGAAATATCTACACTGTCATCTTTATAAACATGGAAATATCTCCACGTCCATCTGTATAAACATGGAAATATCTACACTGCCATCTGTATATACCTGGAAATATCTACACTGCCATCTGTATAAACATGGAAATATCTACACTGCTATCTCTATAAACTTGGAAATGTCTACATGGCTATCTGTATAAACATGGAAATATCTCCACCGCTATCTGTAGAAACATGGAAATATCTACATCGCTATCTGTATAAACATGGAAATATCTCCACCGCTATCTCTATAAAGATGGAAATATCTACACCGCTATCTTTATAAACGTGGAAATATCTACACCGCTATCTGTATAAACAGGGAAATATCTATAACAATATCTGTGTAAACATGGAAATATCTACACAGCTATCTGTGTAAACATGGAAATATGTACACAGGTCTCTGTGTAAAGATGGAAATATCTACACCGCAATCTGTGCAAATATGTTAATATCTACACCGCTATCTCAGTAAACATGGAAATATCTACACCGCTATCTGTATAAACATGGAAATATCAACACCGCTATCTGTATAAACATGGAAATGTCTACACCACGATCTGTATAAACATGGAAATATCTACACCGCTATCTGTATAAACATGGAAATATCTACACCACGACATGTATAAACATGGAAATATCTACACCGCCATGTTAATAAACAGGGAAATATCTACACCGCTATCAGTATAAACATGGAAATATTGACACCGCTATCTGTATAAATATGGAAATATCCACACCACTATCTCTATAAACATGGAAATATCTACACCGTTATCTGTATAAACAAAGAAATATCTCCACCGCTGTCTGTATGAACATGGAGACATCTACACCGCTAGCTGTATAAACATGGAATTATCTGCAGCGTTATCTGTATAAACATGGAAATATCTACACCGCAGTCTGTGCAAAGATGGAAATATCTACAATGCTATCTCAATAAACATGGAAATAACGACACCGCCATCTGTACACACATGGAAATACCTACACAGTCATCTGTATAAACATGGAAATATCTCCACCGCTATCTCTAAAGGATGGAAATATCTACACCGCTATCTTTATAAACATGGAAATATCTACACCGCTATCGGTATAACCATGGAAATATCTATAACACTATCTGTGTAAACATGGAAATATCTACACAGCTATCTGTGTAAACATGGAAATATGTACACAGCTCTCTGTGTAAAGATGGAAATATCTACACCGCAATCTGTGCAAATATGGAAATATCTACACCGCTATCTCAGGAAACATGGAAATATCTACACCGCTATCTGTATAAACATGGAAATATCAACACCGCTATCTGTATAAACATGGAAATGTCTACACCACGATCTGTATAAACATGGAAATATCTACACCGCTAAATGTATAAACATAGAAATATCTACACCGCTATCAGTATGAACATGGAAATATCTACACCGCTATCTGTATAAACATGGAAATATCTACACCACGACATGTATAAACATGGAAATATCTACACCGCCATGTGAATAAACAGGGAAATATCTACACCGCTATCAGTAAATACATGGAAATATCGACACCGCTATCAGTATAAATGTGGAAATATCTACACCACTATCTCTATAAACATGGAAATATCTACACCGTTATCTGTATAAACAAAGAAATATCTCCACCGCTGTCTGTATGAACATGGAAACATCTACACCGCTATCTGTATAAACATGGAATTATCTGCAGCGTTATCTGTATAAACATGGAAATATCTACACTGCAGTCTGTGCAAAGATGGAAATATCAACAATGCTATCTCAATAAACATGGAAATATCGACACCGCCATCTGTACACACATGGAAATACCTACACAGCCATCTGTATAAACATGGAAATATCTACACCACTATCTGTATAAACATGGAAATATCTACACTGCCATCTGTATAAACATGGAATTACCTACACAGACATCTCTATAATCATTGAAATATCTACACCGCTATCTGTATTAACATGGAAGTAGCCACACCGCTACCAGTATAAACATGGAAATATCTACACCGCTATCTGTATAAACATGGAAATATCTACACCACGACGTGTATAAACATGGAAATATCTACACCGCTATGTGAATAAACATGGAAATATCTACACCGCTATCAGTATAAACATGGAAATATTGACACCGCTATCTGTATAAAGATGGAAATATCCACCCCACTATCTCAATAAACATGGAAATATCTACACCGTTATCTGTATAAACAAAGAAATATCTCCACCGCTGTCTGTATGAACATGGAGACATCTACACCGCTAGCTGTATAAACATGGAATTATCTGCAGGGTTATCTGTTTAAACATGGAAATATCTATACCACAGTCTGTGCAAAGTTGGAAATATCTACAATGCTATCTCAATAAACATGGAAATAACGACAACGCCATCTGTACACACATGGAAATACCTACACAGTCATCTGTATAAACATGGAAATATCTACACCACTATTTGTATAAACATGGAAATACCTACACTGCCATCTGTATAAACATGGAATTATCTACACAGACATCTCTATAACCATTGAAATATCTACACTGCTATCTGTATAAACATGGAAGTAGCCACACCGCTATCTGTATAAACATGGAAATATCTACACCGCCATCTGTGAAAACATGGAAATATCTACACTGTCATCTTTATAAACATGGAAATATCTACACGTCCATCTGTATAAACATGGAAATATCTACACTGCCATCTGTATATACCTGGAAATATCTACACTGCCATCTGTATAAACATGGAAATATCTACATCGCTATCTCTATAAACATGGAAACGTCAACACGGCTATCTGTATAAACATTGAAATATCTCCACCGCTATCTGTAGAAACATGGAAATATCTACATCGCTATCTGTATACACATGGAAATATCTCCACCGCTATCTCTAAAAGATGGAAATATCTACACCGCTATCTTTATAAACATGGAAATATCTACACCGCTATCTGTATAACCATGGAAATATCTATAACACTATCTGTGTAAACATGGAAATATCTACACAGCTATCTGTGTAAACATGGAAATATGTACAGAGCTCTCTGTGTAAAGATGGAAATATCTACACCGCAATCTGTGCAAATATGGAAATATCTACACCGCTATCTCAAGAAACATGGAAATATCTACACCGCTATCTGTATAAACATGGAAATATCAACACCGCTATCAGTATAAACATGGAAATGTCTACACCACGATCTGTATAAACATAGAAATATCTACACCGCTATATGTATAAACATGGAAATATCTACACCGCTATCAGTATAAACATGGAAATATCTACACCGATATCTGTATAAACCTGGAAATATCTACACCACGACATGTATAAACATGGAAATATCTACACCGCCATGTGAATAAACATGGAAACATCTACACCGCTATCAGTAAAAACATGGAAATATTGACACCGCTATCTGTATAAATAGGGAAATATCTACACCACTATCTCTATAAACATGGAAATATCTACATCGTTATCTGTATAAACAAAGAAATATCTCCACCGCTGTCTGTATGAACATGGAGACATCTACACCGCTAGCTGTATAAACATGGAATTATCTGCAGCGTTATCTGAATAAACATGGAAATATCTACACCGCAGTCTGTGCAAAGATGGAAATATCTACAATGCTATCTCAATAAACATGGAAATATCGACACCGCCATCTGTACACACATGGAAATACCTACACAGTCATCTGTATAAACATGGAAATATCTACACAACTATCAGTATAAACATGGAAATATCTCCACTGCCATCTGTAAAAACATGGAATTACCTACACAGACATCTTTATAATCATTGAAATATCTACACCGCTATCTGTATAAACTTGGAAGTAGCCACACCGCTATCAGTATAAACATGGAAATATCTACAACGATATCTCTATAAACATGGAAATATCTACACCATGACGTGTATAAACATGGAAATATCTACACCGCTATGTGAATAAACATGGAAATATCTACACCGCTATCAGTATAAACATGGAAATATTGACACCGCTATCTGTATAAATATGGAAATATCTACACCACTATCTCTATAAACATGGAAATATCTACACCGTTATCTGTATAAGCAAAGATATATCTCCACCGCTGTCTGTATGAACAAGAAAACATCTACACCGCTAGCTGTATAAACATGGAATTATCTGCAGCATTATCGGTATAAACATGGAAATATCTACACCGCAGTCTGTGCAAAGATGGAAATATCTACAATGCTATCTCAATAAACATGGAAATATCGACACTGCCATCTGTACACACATGGAAATACCTACACATTCATCTGTATAAACACGGAAATATCTACACCACTATCTGTATAAACATGGAAATATCTACACTGCCATCTGTATAAACATGGAATTACCTACACAGACATCTCTATAATCATTGAAATATCTACACCGCTATCTGTATAAACATGGAAGTAGCCACACCGCTATCAGTATAAACATGGAAATATCTACACCGCTATCTGTATAAACATGGAAATATCTACACCGCAACGTGTATAAACATGGAAATATCTACATCTCTATGTGAATAAACATGGAAATATCTTCACCGCTATCAGTATAAACATGGAAATATTGACACCGCTATATGTATAAATATGGAAATATCTACACCACTATCTCTATAAACATGGAAATATCTACACCGTTATCTGTATAAACAAAGAAATATCTCCACCGCTGTCTGTATGAACATGGAAACATCTACACCGCTACCTGTATAAACGTGGAATTATCTGCAGCGTTATCTGTATAAACATGGAAATATCTACACCGCTATATGTATAAACATGGAAATATCTACACCGCTATCAGTATAAACATGGAAATATCTACACCGCTATCTGTATAAACATGGAAATATCTACACCACGACATGTATAAACATGGAAATATCTACACCGCCATGTGAATAAACATGGAAATATCTACACCGCTATCAGTAAAAACATGGAAATATCGACAACGCTATCTGTATAAATATGGAAATATCTACACCACTATCTCTATAAACATGGAAATATCTACATCGTTATCTGTATAAACAAAGAAATATCTCCACCGCTGTCTGTATGAACATGGAGACATCTACACCGCTAGCTGTATAAACATGGAATTATCTGCAGCGTTATCTGAATAAACATGGAAATATCTACACCGCAGTCTGTGCAAAGATGGAAATATCTACAATGCTATCTCAATAAACATGGAAATATCGACACCGCCATCTGTACACACATGGAAATACCTCACAGTCATCTGTATAAACATGGAAATATCTACACAACTATCAGTATAAACATGGAAATATCTCCACTGCCATCTGTAAAAACATGGAATTACCTACACAGACATCTTTATAATCATTGAAATATCTACACCGCTATCTGTATAAACTTGGAAGTAGCCACACCGCTATCAGTATAAACATGGAAATATCTACAACGATATCTGTATAAACATGGAAATATCTACACCATGACGTGTATAAACATGGAAATATCTACACCGCTATGTGAATAAACATGGAAATATCTACACCGCTATCAGTATAAACATGGAAATATTGACACCGCTATCTGTATAAATATGGAAATATCTACACCACTATCTCTATAAACATGGAAATATCTACACCGTTATCTGTATAAGCAAAGATATATCTCCACCGCTGTCTGTATGAACAAGAAAACATCTACACCGCTAGCTGTATAAACATGGAATTATCTGCAGCATTATCGGTATAAACATGGAAATATCTACACCGCAGTCTGTGCAAAGATGGAAATATCTACAATGCTATCTCAATAAACATGGAAATATCGACACTGCCATCTGTACACACATGGAAATACCTACACATTCATCTGTATAAACACGGAAATATCTACACCACTATCTGTATAAACATGGAAATATCTACACTGCCATCTGTATAAACATGGAATTACCTACACAGACATCTCTATAATCATTGAAATATCTACACCGCTATCTGTATAAACATGGAAGTAGTCACACCGCTATCAGTATAAACATGGAAATATCTACACCGCTATCTGTATAAACATGGAAATATCTACACCGCAACGTGTATAAACATGGAAATATCTACATCTCTATGTGAATAAACATGGAAATATCTTCACCGCTATCAGTATAAACATGGAAATATTGACACCGCTATATGTATAAATATGGAAATATCTACACCACTATCTCTATAAACATGGAAATATCTACACCGTTATCTGTATAAACAAAGAAATATCTCCACCGCTGTCTGTATGAACATGGAAACATCTACACCGCTACCTGTATAAACGTGGAATTATCTGCAGCGTTATCTGTATAAACATGGAAATATCTACACCGCTATATGTATAAACATGGAAATATCTACACCGCTATCAGTATAAACATGGAAATATCTACACCGCTATCTGTATAAACATGGAAATATCTACACCACGACATGTATAAACATGGAAATATCTACACCGCCATGTGAATAAACATGGAAATATCTACACCGCTATCAGTAAAAACATGGAAATATCGACAACGCTATCTGTATAAATATGGAAATATCTACACCACTATCTCTATAAACATGGAAATATCTACACCGTTATCTGTATACACAAAGATATATCTCCACCGCTGTCTGTATGAACATGGAATAATCTACACCGTTAGCTGTATAAACATGGAATTATCTGCAGCGTTATCTGTATAAACATGGAAATATCTACACCGCAGTCTGTGCAAAGATGGAAATATCTACAATGCTATCTCAATAAACATGGAAATATCGACACCGCCATCTGTACACACATGGAAATACCTACACAGTCATCTGTATAAACATGGAAATATCTACACCACTATCTGTATAAACATGGAAATACCTACACTGCCATCTGTATAAACATGGAATTATCTACACAGACATCTCTATAACCATTGAAATATCTACACCGCTATCTGTAAACATGGAAGTAGCCACACCGCTATCTGTATAAACATGGAAATATCTACACCGCCATCTGTGAAAACATGGAAATATCTACACTGTCATCTTTATAAACATGGAAATATCTACACGTCCATCTGTATAAACATGGAAATATCTACACTGCCATCTGTAAATACCTGGAAATATCTACACTGCCATCTGTATAAACATGGAAATATCTACACCGTTATCTCTTTAAACATGGAAATGTCTACACGGATATCTGTATAAACATGGAAATATCTCCACCGCTATCTGTAGAAACATGGAAATATCTACATCGCTATCTGTATAAACATGGAAATATCTCCACCGCTATCTCTATAAAGATTGAAATATCTACACCGCTATCTTTATAAACATGGAAATATCTACACCGCTTTCTGTATAAACATGGAAATATCTATAACACTATCTGTGTAAACATGGAAATATCTACACCGCTATCTGTGTAAACATGGAAATATGTACACAGTTCTCAGTGTAAAGATGGAAATATCTACACCGCAATCTGTGCAAATATGGAAATATCTACACCGCTATCTCAGTAAACATGGAAATATCTACACCGCTATCTGTATAAACATGGAAATATCAACACCGCTATCTTTATAAACCTGGAAATGTCTACACCACGATCTGTAGAAACATGGAAATATCTACACCGCTATATGTATAAACATGGAAATATCTACACCGCTATCAGTATAAACATGGAAATATCTACACCGCTATCTGTATAAACATGGAAATATCTACACCGCGACATGTATAAACATGGAAATATCTACACCGCCATGTGAATAAACATGGAAATATCTACACCACTATCAGCAAAAACATGGAAATATCGACAACGCTATCTGTATAAATATGGAAATATCTACAATGCTATCTCAATAAACATGGAAATATCAACACCGCCATCTGTACACACATGGAAATACCTACACAGTCATCTGTATAAACATGGAAATATCTACACCACTATCTGTATAAACATGGAAATATCTACACTGCCAATTGTATAAACATGGAATTACCTACACAGACATCTCTATAGTCATTGAAATATCTATACCGCTCTCTGTATAAACATGGAAGTAGCCACACTGCTATCAGTATAAACATGGAAATATCTACACCGCTATCTGTGTAAACATGGAAATATCTACACCACGACGTGTATAAACATGGAAATATCTACACCGATATGTGAATAAACATGGAAATATCTACACCGCTATCAGTATAAACATGGAAATATTGACACCGCTATCTGTATAAATATGGAAATATCTACACCACTCTGTCTATAAACATGGAAATATCTACACCGTTATCTGTATAAACAAAGAAATATCTCCACCGCTGTCTGTATGAACATGGAAACATCTACACCGCTAGCTGTATAAACATGGAATTATCTGCAGCGTTATCTGTATAAACATGGAAATATCTACACCGCAGTCTGTGCAAAGATGGAAATATCTACAATGCTATGTCAATAAACATGGAAATATCGACACCGCTATCTGTACACACATGGAAATACCTACACAGTCATCTGTATAACCATGGAAATATCTACACCACTGTCTGTATAAACATGGAAATACCTACACTGCCATCTGTATAAACATGGAATTATATACACAGACATCTCTATAACCATTGAAAAATCTACACCGCTATCTGTATACACATGGAAGTAGCCACACCGCTATCTGTATAAACATGGAAATATCTACACCGCCATCTGTGAAAACATGGAAATATCTACACTGTCATCTTTATAAACATGGAAATATCTACACGTCCATGTGTATAAACATGGAAATATCTACACTGCCATCTGTATATACCTGAAAATATCTACACTGCCATCTATATAAACATGGAAATATCTACACCGCTATCTCTATAAACATGGAAATGTCTACACGGCTATCTGTATAAACATGGAAATATCTGCACTGCTATCTGTAGAAACACGGAAATATCTACATCGCTATCTGTATAAACAAGGAAATATCTCCACCGCTATCTCTATAAAGATGGAAATATCTACACCGCTATCTCAGTAAACATGGAAATATCTACACTGCTATCTGTATAAACATGGAAATATCAACACCGCTATCTGTATAAACATGGAAATATCTACACCACGCTATGCATAAACATGGAAATATCTACAACGCCATGTGAATAAACATGGAAATATCTACACCACTATCTGTAAAAACATGGAAATATCGACACCGCTATCTGTATAAATATGGAAATATCTACACCACTATCTCTATAAACATGGAAATATCTACACCGTTATCTGTATAAACAAAGAAATATCTCCACCACTGTCTGTATGAACATGGAAGCATCTACACCACTAGCAGTATAAACATGGAATTATCTGCAGCATTATCTGTATAAACATGGAAATGTCTACACCGCAGTCTGTGCAAAGATGGAAATATCTAGAATGCTATCTCAATAAACATGGAAACATTGACACCGCCATCTGTACACACATGGAAATACCTACACAGTCATCTGTATAAACATGGAAATATCTACACCACTATCTGTATAAACATGGAAATATCTACACTGCCATCTGTATAAACATGGAATTACCTGCACAGACATCTCAATAATCATTGAAATATCTACACCGCTATCTGTATAAACATGGATGTAGCCACACCGCTACCAGTATAAACATGGAAATATCTACACCGCTATCTGTATAAACATGGAAATAGCTACACCACGACGTGTATAAACATGGAAATATCTACACCGCTATGTGAATAAACATGGAAATATCTACACCGCTATCAGTATAAACATGGAAATATTGACACCGCTATCTGTATAAATATGGAAATATCTGCACCACTATCTCTATAAACATGGAAATATCTACACCGTTATCTGTATAAACAAAGAAATATCTCCACCGCTGTCTGTATGAACATGGAAACATATACACCGCTAGCTGTAGAAACATGGAATTATCTGCAGAGTTATCTGTATAAACATGGAAATATCTACACCGCAGTCTGTGCAAAGATGGAAATATCTACAATGCTATCTCAATAAACATGGAAATATCGACACCGCCATCTGTACACACATGAAAATACCTACACAGTCATCTGTATAAGCATGGAAATATCTACACCGCTATCTGTATAAACATGGAAATATCTATAACACTATCTGTGTAAACATGGAAATATCTACACAGCTATCTGTGTAAACATGGAAATATGTACACAGGTCTCTGTGTAAAGATGGAAATATCTACACTGCTATCTCAGTAAACATGGAAATATCTACACCGCTATCTGTATAAACATGGAAATATCAACACCACTATCTGTATAAACATGGAAATGTCTACACCACGATCTGTATAAACATGGAAATATCTACACCGCTATATGTATAAACATGGAAATATCTACACCGCTATCAGTATAAACATGGAAATATCTACACCGCTATCTGTATAAACATGGAAATATCTACACCACGGCATGTATAAACATGGATATATCTACACCGCCATGTGAATAAACATGGAAATATCTACACCGCTATCAGTAAAAACATGGAAATATCGACACCGCTATCTGTATAAATATGGAAATATCTAAACCACTATCTCTATAAACATGGAAATATCTACACCGTTATCTGTATAAACAAAGAAATATCTCCACCGCTGTCTGTATGAACATGGAAACAACTACACCGCTAGCTGTATAAACTTGGAATTATCTGCAGCGTTATCTGTATAAACATGGAAATATCTACACCGCTATCTGTATAAACATGGAAATATCTATAACACTATCTGTGTAAACATGGAAATATCTACACAGCTATCTGTGTAAACATGGAAATATGTACACAGGTGTCTGTGTAAAGATGGAGATATCTACACCGCTATCTCAGTAAACATGGAAATATCTACACCGCTATCTGCATAAACATGGAAATATCAACACCACTATCTGTATAAACATGGAAATGTCTACACCACCATCTGTATAAACATGGAAATATCTACACCGCTATATGTATAAACATGGAAATATCTACACCGCTATCAGTATGAACATGGAAATATCTACACCGCTATCTGTATAAACATGGAAATATCTACACCACGACATGTATAAACATGGAAATATCTACAACGCCATGAGAATAAACGTGGAAATATCTACACCGCTATCAGTAAAAACATGGAAATATCGACACCGCTATCTGTATAAATATGGAAATATCTACACCACTATCTCTATAAACATGGAAATATCTACACCGTTATCTGTATAAACAAAGAAATATCTCCACCGCCATCTGTGAAAACATGGAAATATCTACATTGTCATCTTTATAAACATGGAAATATCTACACGTCCATCTGTATAAACATGGAAATATCTACACCGCTGTCTGTGCAAAGATGGAAATATCTACAATGCTATCTCAATAAACATGGAAATATCGACACCGCCATCTGTACACACATGGAAATACCTACACAGTCATCTCTATAAACATGGAAATATCTACACCGCTATCTGTATAAACATGGAAATATCTACACTGCCATCTGTATAAACATGGAATTACCTACACAGACATCTCTATAATCATTGAAATATCTACACCGCTATCTGTATAAACATGGAAGTAGCCACACCGCTATCAGTATAAACATGGAAATATCTACACCGCTATCTGTATAAACATGGAAATATCTACACCGCGACGTGTATAAACATGGAAATATCTACACCGCCATCTGTGAAAACATGGAAATATCTACATTGTCATCTTTATAAACATGGAAATATCTACACGTCCATCTGTATAAACATGGAAATATCTACACTGCCATCTGTATATACCTGGAAATATCTACACTGCCATCTGTATAAACATGGAAATATCTACACAGATATCTCTATAAATATGGAAATGTCTACACGGCTATCTGTATAAACATGGAAATATCTCCACTGCAATCTGTAGAAACATGGAAATATCTACATGGCTATCTGTATAAACATGGAAATATCTCCACTGCTATCTCTATAAAGATGGAAATATCTACACCACTATCTTATAAACATGGAAATATCTACACTGCTATCTGTGTAAACATGGAAATATCTACACAGCTATCTGTGTAAACATGGAAATATGTGCACAGGTCTCTGTGTAAAGATGGAAATATCTACACCGCAATCTGTGCAAATATGGAAATATCTACACCGCTATCTCAGTAAACATGGAAATATCTACACCGCTATCTGTATAAACATGGAAATATCAACACCGCTATCTGTATAAACATGGAAATGTCTACACCACGATCTGTATAAACATGGAAATATCTACAACACTAATTGTATAAACATGGAAATATCTACACAGCTATCAGTATAAACATGGAAATATCTACAACGCTATCTGTATAAACATGGAAATATCTACACCGCTATCAGTATAAACATGGAAATATCTACACCGCTATCTGTAAAAACATGGAAATATCGACACCGCTATCTGTATAAATATGGAAATATCTACATCACTATCTCTATAAACATGGAAATATCTACACCGTTATCTGTATAAACATGGAAATGTCTACACCACGATCTGTATAAACATGGAAATATCTACAACACTAAATGTATAAACATGGAAATATCTACACAGCTATCAGCATAAACATGGAAATATCTACACCGCTATCTGTATATACATGGAAATATCTACAACACGACATGTATAAACATGGAAACATCTTCACCGCCATGTAAATAAACATGGAAATATCTACACCGCTATCTGTAAAAACATGGAAATATCGACACCGCTATCTGTATAAATATGGAAATATCTACACCACTATCTCTATAAACATGGAAATATCCACACCGTTATCTGTATAAACAAAGAAATATCTCCACCGCGGTCTGTATGAACATGGAAACATATACACCGCTAGCTGTAGAAACATGGAATTATCTGCAGAGTTATCTGTATAAACATGGAAATATCTACACCGCAGTCTGTGCAAAGATGGAAATATCTACAATGCTATCTCAATAAACATGGAAATATCGACACCGCCATCTATACACACATGGAAATACCTACACAGTCATCTGTATAAACATGGAAATATATACACCGCTATCTGTATAAACATGGAAATATCTATAACACTATCTGTGTAAACATGGAAATATCTACACAGCTATCTGTGTAAACATGGAAATATGTACACAGGTCTCTGTGTAAAGATGGAAATATCTACACCGCTATCTCAGTAAACATGGAAATATCTACACCGCTATCTGCATAAACATGGAAATATCAACACCACTATCTGTATAAACATGGAAATGTCTACACCACCATCTGTATAAACATGGAAATATCTACACCGCTATATGTATAAACATGGAAATATCTACACCGCTATCTGTATAAACATGGAAATATCTACACCGCTATCTGTATAAACATGGAAATATCTACACCACGACATGTATAAACATGGAAATATCTACAACGCCATGAGAATAAACGTGGAAATATCTACAACGCTATCAGTAAAAACATGGAAATATCGACACCGCTATCTGTATAAATATGGAAATATCTACACCACTATCTCTATAAACATGGAAATATCTACACCGTTATCTGTATAAACAAAGAAATATCTCCACCGCTGTCTGTATGAACATGGAAACAACTACACCGCTAGCTGTATAAACATGGAATTATCTGCAGCGTTATCTGTATAAACATGGAAATATCTACACCGCAGTCTGTGAATAGATGGAAATATCTACAATGCTATCTCAATAAACATGGAAATAACGACACCGCCATCTGTACACACATGGAAATACCTACACAGTCATCTGTATAAACATGGAAATATCTACACCGCTATCTGTATAAACATGGAAATATCTACACTGCCATCTGTATAAACATGGAATTACCTACACAGACATCTCTATAATCATTGAAATATCTACACCGCTATCTGTATAAACATGGAAGTAGCCACACCGGTATCAGTATAAACATGGAAATATCTACACCGCTATCTGTATAAACATGGAAATATCTACACCACGACGTGTATAAACATGGAAATATCTACACCGCCATCTGTGAAAACATGGAAATATCTACATTGTCATCTTTATAAACATGGAAATATCTACACGTCCATCTGTATAAACATGGAAATGTCTACACTGCCATCTGTATATACCTGGAAATATCTACACTGCCATCTGTATAAACATGGAAATATCTACACAGCTATCTCTATAAATATGGAAATGTCTACACGGCTATCTGTATAAACATGGAAATATCTCCACTGCAATCTGTAGAAACATGGAAATATCTACATGGATATCTGTATAAACATGGAAATATCTCCACTGCTATCTCTATAAAGATGGAAATATCTACACCACTATCTTCTAAACATGGAAATATCTACACTGCTATCTGTATAAACATGGAAATATCTATCACACTATCTGTGTAAACATGGAAATATCTACACAGCTATCTGTGTAAACATGGAAATATGTGCACAGGTCTCTGTGTAAAGATGGAAATATCTACACCGCAATCTGTGCAAATGTGGAAATATCTACACCGCTATCTCAGTAAACATGGAAATATCTACACCGCTATCAGTATAAACATGGAAATATCAACACCGCTATCTGTATAAACATGGAAATGTCTACACCACGATCTGTATAAACATGGAAATATCTACAACACTAAATGTATAAACATGGAAATATCTACACAGCTATCAGTATAAACATGGAAATATCTACACCGCTATCTGTATAAACATGGAAATATCTACACCACGACATGTATAAACATGGAAACATCTTCACCGCCATGTAAATAAACATGGAAATATCTACACCGCTATCTGTAAAAACATGGAAATATCGACACCGCTATCTGTATAAATATGGAAATATCTACACCACTATCTCTGTAAACATGGAAATATCTACACCGTTATCTGTATAAACAAAGAAATATCTCCACCGCTGTCTGTATGAACATGGAAACATATACACCGCTAGCTGTAGAAACATGGAATTATCTGCAGAGTTATCTGTATCAACATGGAAATATCAACACAGCAGTCTGTGCAAAGATGGAAATATCTACAATGCTATCTCAATAAACATGGAAATATCGACACCGCCATCTATACACACATGGAAATACCTACACAGTCATCTGTATAAACATGGAAATATATACACCGCTATCTGTATAAACATGGAAATATCTATAACACTATCTGTGTAAACATGGAAATATCTACACAGCTATCTGTGTAAACATGGAAATATGTACACAGGTGTCTGTGTAAAGATGGAGATATCTACACCGCTATCTCAGTAAACATGGAAATATCTACACCGCTATCTGCATAAACATGGAAATATCAACACCACTATCTGTATAAACATGGAAATGTCTACACCACCATCTGTATAAACATGGAAATATCTACACCGCTATATGTATAAACATGGAAATATCTACACCGCTATCTGTATAAACATGGAAATATCTACACCGCTATCTGTATAAACATGGAAATATCTACACCACGACATGTATAAACATGGAAATATCTACAACGCCATGAGAATAAACGTGGAAATATCTACACCGCTATCAGTAAAAACATGGAAATATCGACACCGCTATCTGTATAAATATGGAAATATCTACACCACTATCTCTATAAACATGGAAATATCTACACCGTTATCTGTATAAACAAAGAAATATCTCCACCGCTGTCTGTATGAACATGGAAACAACTACACCGCTAGCTGTATAAACATGGAATTATCTGCAGCGTTATCTGTATAAACATGGAAATATCTACACCGCAGTCTGTGAATAGATGGAAATATCTACAATGCTATCTCAATAAACATGGAAATAACGACACCGCCATCTGTACACACATGGAAATACCTACACAGTCATCTGTATAAACATGGAAATATCTACACCGCTATCTGTATAAACATGGAAATATCTACACTGCCATCTGTATAAACATGGAATTACCTACACAGACATCTCTATAATCATTGAAATATCTACACCGCTATCTGTATAAACATGGAAGTAGCCACACCGGTATCAGTATAAACATGGAAATATCTACACCGCTATCTGTATAAACATGGAAATATCTACACCACGACGTGTATAAACATGGAAATATCTACACCGCCATCTGTGAAAACATGGAAATATCTACATTGTCATCTTTATAAACATGGAAATATCTACACGTCCATCTGTATAAACATGGAAATGTCTACACTGCCATCTGTATATACCTGGAAATATCTACACTGCCATCTGTATAAACATGGAAATATCTACACAGCTATCTCTATAAATATGGAAATGTCTACACGGCTATCTGTATAAACATGGAAATATCTCCACTGCAATCTGTAGAAACATGGAAATATCTACATGGATATCTGTATAAACATGGAAATATCTCCACTGCTATCTCTATAAAGATGGAAATATCTACACCACTATCTTCTAAACATGGAAATATCTACACTGCTATCTGTATAAACATGGAAATATCTATCACACTATCTGTGTAAACATGGAAATATCTACACAGCTATCTGTGTAAACATGGAAATATGTGCACAGGTCTCTGTGTAAAGATGGAAATATCTACACCGCAATCTGTGCAAATGTGGAAATATCTACACCGCTATCTCAGTAAACATGGAAATATCTACACCGCTATCAGTATAAACATGGAAATATCAACACCGCTATCTGTATAAACATGGAAATGTCTACACCACGATCTGTATAAACATGGAAATATCTACAACACTAAATGTATAAACATGGAAATATCTACACAGCTATCAGTATAAACATGGAAATATCTACACCGCTATCTGTATAAACATGGAAATATCTACACCACGACATGTATAAACATGGAAACATCTTCACCGCCATGTAAATAAACATGGAAATATCTACACCGCTATCTGTAAAAACATGGAAATATCGACACCGCTATCTGTATAAATATGGAAATATCTACACCACTATCTCTGTAAACATGGAAATATCTACACCGTTATCTGTATAAACAAAGAAATATCTCCAACGCTGTCTGTATGAACATGGAAACATATACACCGCTAGCTGTAGAAACATGGAATTATCTGCAGAGTTATCTGTATCAACATGGAAATATCTACACAGCAGTCTGTGCAAAGATGGAAATATCTACAATGCTATCTCAATAAACATGGAAATATCGACACCGCCATCTATACACACATGGAAATACCTACACAGTCATCTGTATAAACATGGAAATATATACACCGCTATCTGTATAAACATGGAAATATCTATAACACTATCTGTGTAAACATGGAAATATCTACACAGCTATCTGTGTAAACATGGAAATATGTACACAGGTGTCTGTGTAAAGATGGAGATATCTACACCGCTATCTCAGTAAACATGGAAATATCTACACCGCTATCTGCATAAACATGGAAATATCAACACCACTATCTGTATAAACATGGAAATGTCTACACCACCATCTGTATAAACATGGAAATATCTACACCGCTATATGTATAAACATGGAAATATCTACACCGCTATCTGTATAAACATGGAAATATCTACACCGCTATCTGTATAAACATGGAAATATCTACACCACGACATGTATAAACATGGAAATATCTACAACGCCATGAGAATAAACGTGGAAATATCTACACCGCTATCAGTAAAAACATGGAAATATCGACACCGCTATCTGTATAAATATGGAAATATCTACACCACTATCTCTATAAACATGGAAATATCTACACCGTTATCTGTATAAACAAAGAAATATCTCCACCGCTGTCTGTATGAACATGGAAACAACTACACCGCTAGCTGTATAAACATGGAATTATCTGCAGCGTTATCTGTATAAACATGGAAATATCTACACCGCAGTCTGTGAATAGATGGAAATATCTACAATGCTATCTCAATAAACATGGAAATAACGACACCGCCATCTGTACACACATGGAAATACCTACACAGTCATCTGTATAAACATGGAAATATCTACACCGCTATCTGTATAAACATGGAAATATCTACACTGCCATCTGTATAAACATGGAATTACCTACACAGACATCTCTATAATCATTGAAATATCTACACCGCTATCTGTATAAACATGGAAGTAGCCACACCGGTATCAGTATAAACATGGAAATATCTACACCGCTATCTGTATAAACATGGAAATATCTACACCACGACGTGTATAAACATGGAAATATCTACACCGCCATCTGTGAAAACATGGAAATATCTACATTGTCATCTTTATAAACATGGAAATATCTACACGTCCATCTGTATAAACATGGAAATGTCTACACTGCCATCTGTATATACCTGGAAATATCTACACTGCCATCTGTATAAACATGGAAATATCTACACAGCTATCTCTATAAATATGGAAATGTCTACACGGCTATCTGTATAAACATGGAAATATCTCCACTGCAATCTGTAGAAACATGGAAATATCTACATGGATATCTGTATAAACATGGAAATATCTCCACTGCTATCTCTATAAAGATGGAAATATCTACACCACTATCTTCTAAACATGGAAATATCTACACTGCTATCTGTATAAACATGGAAATATCTATCACACTATCTGTGTAAACATGGAAATATCTACACAGCTATCTGTGTAAACATGGAAATATGTGCACAGGTCTCTGTGTAAAGATGGAAATATCTACACCGCAATCTGTGCAAATGTGGAAATATCTACAACGCTATCTCAGTAAACATGGAAATATCTACACCGCTATCAGTATAAACATGGAAATATCAACACCGCTATCTGTATAAACATGGAAATGTCTACACCACGATCTGTATAAACATGGAAATATCTACAACACTAAATGTATAAACATGGAAATATCTACACAGCTATCAGTATAAACATGGAAATATCTACACCGCTATCTGTATAAACATGGAAATATCTACACCACGACATGTATAAACATGGAAACATCTTCACCGCCATGTAAATAAACATGGAAATATCTACACCGCTATCTGTAAAAACATGGAAATATCGACACCGCTATCTGTATAAATATGGAAATATCTACACCACTATCTCTGTAAACATGGAAATATCTACACCGTTATCTGTATAAACAAAGAAATATCTCCACCGCTGTCTGTATGAACATGGAAACATATACACCGCTAGCTGTAGAAACATGGAATTATCTGCAGAGTTATCTGTATCAACATGGAAATATCTACACAGCAGTCTGTGCAAAGATGGAAATATCTACAATGCTATCTCAATAAACATGGAAATATCGACACCGCCATCTATACACACATGGAAATACCTACACAGTCATCTGTATAAACATGGAAATATATACACCGCTATCTGTATAAACATGGAAATATCTATAACACTATCTGTGTAAACATGGAAATATCTACACAGCTATCTGTGTAAACATGGAAATATGTACACAGGTGTCTGTGTAAAGATGGAGATATCTACACCGCTATCTCAGTAAACATGGAAATATCTACACCGCTATCTGCATAAACATGGAAATATCAACACCACTATCTGTATAAACATGGAAATGTCTACACCACCATCTGTATAAACATGGAAATATCTACACCGCTATATGTATAAACATGGAAATATCTACACCGCTATCAGTATGAACATGGAAATATCTACACCGCTATCTGTATAAACATGGAAATATCTACACCACGACATGTATAAACATGGAAATATCTACAACGCCATGAGAATAAACGTGGAAATATCTACACCGCTATCAGTAAAAACATGGAAATATCGACACCGCTATCTGTATAAATATGGAAATATCTACACCACTATCTCTATAAACATGGAAATATCTACACCGTTATCTGTATAAACAAAGAAATATCTCCACCGCCATCTGTGAAAACATGGAAATATCTACATTGTCATCTTTATAAACATGGAAATATCTACACGTCCATCTGTATAAACATGGAAATATCTAGACCGCTGTCTGTGCAAAGATGGAAATATCTACAATGCTATCTCAATAAACATGGAAATATCGACACCGCCATCTGTACACACATGGAAATACCTACACAGTCATCTGTATAAACATGGAAATATCTACACCGCTATCTGTATAAACATGGAAATATCTACACTGCCATCTGTATAAACATGGAATTACCTACACAGACATCTCTATAATCATTGAAATATCTACACCGCTATCTGTATAAACATGGAAGTAGCCACACCGCTATCAGTATAAACATGGAAATATCTACACCGCTATCTGTATAAACATGGAAATATCTACACCACGACGTGTATAAACATGGAAATATCTACACCGCCATCTGTGAAAACATGGAAATATCTACATTGTCATCTTTATAAACATGGAAATATCTACACGTCCATCTGTATAAACATGGAAATATCTACACTGCCATCTGTATATACCTGGAAATATCTACACTGCCATCTGTATAAACATGGAAATATCTACACAGCTATCTCTATAAATATGGAAATGTCTACACGGCTATCTGTATAAACATGGAAATATCTCCACTGCAATCTGTAGAAACATGGAAATATCTACATGGCTATCTGTATAAACATGGAAATATCTCCACTGCTATCTCTCTAAAGATGGAAATATCTACACCACTATCTTATAAACATGGAAATATCTACACTGCTATCTGTATAAACATGGAAATATCTATCACACTATCTGTGTAAACATGGAAATATCTACACAGCTATCTGTGTAAACATGGAAATATGTGCACAGGTCTCTGTGTAAAGATGGAAATATATACACCGCAATCTGTGCAAATATGGAAATATCTACACCGCTATCTCAGTAAACATGGAAATATCTACACCGCTATCAGTATAAACATGGAAATATCAACACCGCTATCTGTATAAACATGGAAATGTCTACACCACGATCTGTATAAACATGGAAATATCTACAACACTAAATGTATAAACATGGAAATATCTACACAGCTATCAGTATAAACATGGAAATATCTACAACGCTATCTGTATAAACATGGAAATATCTACACCGCTATCTGTAAAAACATGGAAATATCGACACCGCTATCTGTATAAATATGGAAATATCTACATCACTATCTCTATAAACATGGAAATATCTACACCGTTATCTGTATAAACAAAGAAATATCTCCACCGCTGTCTGTATGAACATGGAAACATATACACCGCTAGCTGTAGAAACATGGAATTATCTGCAGAGTTATCTGTATAAACATGGAAATATCTGCACCGCAGTCTGTGCAAAGATGGAAATATCTACAATGCTATCTCAATAAACATGGAAATATCGACACCGCCATCTATACACACATGGAAATACCTACACAGTCATCTGTATAAACATGGAAATATATACACCGCTATCTGTATAAACATGGAAATATCTATAACACTATCTGTGTAAACATGGAAATATCTACACAGCTATCTGTGTAAACATGGAAATATGTACACAGGTCTCTGTGTAAAGATGGAAATATCTACACCGCTATCTCAGTAAACATGGAAATATCTACACCGCTATCTGCATAAACATGGAAATATCAACACCACTATCTGTATAAACATGGAAATGTCTACACCACCATCTGTATAAACATGGAAATATCTACACCGCTATATGTATAAACATGGAAATATCTACACCGCTATCAGTATTAACATGGAAATATCTACACCGCTATCTGTATAAACATGGAAATATCTACACCACGACATGTATAAACATGGAAATATCTACAACGCCATGAGAATAAACGTGGAAATATCTACACCGCTATCAGTAAAAACATGGAAATATCGACACCGCTATCTGTATAAATATGGAAATATCTACACCACTATCTCTATAAACATGGAAATATCTACACCGTTATCTGTATAAACAAAGAAATATCTCCACCGCTGTCTGTATGAACATGGAAACAACTACACCGCTAGCTGTATAAACATGGAATTATCTGCAGCGTTATCTGTATAAACATGGAAATATCTACACCGCAGTCTGTGAATAGATGGAAATATCTACAATGCTATCTCAATAAACATGGAAATAACGACACCGCCATCTGTACACACATGGAAATACCTACACAGTCATCTGTATAAACATGGAAATATCTACACCGCTATCTGTATAAACATGGAAATATCTACACTGCCATCTGTATAAACATGGAATTACCTACACAGACATCTCAATAATCATTGAAATATCTACAACGCTATCTGTATAAACATGGAAGTAGCCACACCGCTATCAGTATAAACATGGAAATATCTACACCGCTATCTGTATAAACATGGAAATATCTACACCACGACGTGTATAAACATGGAAATATCGACACCGCCATCTGTGAAAACATGGAAATATCTACATTGTCATCTTTATAAACATGGAAATATCTACACGTCCATCTGTATAAACATGGAAATATCTACACTGCCATCTGTATATACCTGGATATATCTACACGGCCATCTGTATAAACATGGAAATATCTACACAGCTATCTCTATAAATATGGAAATGTCTACACGGCTATCTGTATAAACATGGAAATATCTCCACTGCAATCTGTAGAAACATGGAAATATCTACATGGCTATCTGTATAAACATGGAAATATCTCCACTGCTATCTCTCTAAAGATGGAAATATCTACACCACTATCTTATAAACATGGAAATATCTACACTGCTATCTGTATAAACATGGAAATATCTATCACACTATCTGTGTAAACATGGAAATATCTACACAGCTATCTGGGTAAACATGGAAATATGTGCACAGGTCTCTGTGTAAAGATGGAAATATCTACACCGCAATCTGTGCAAATATGGAAATATCTACACCGCTATCTCAGTAAACATGGAAATATCTACACCGCTATCAGTATAAACATGGAAATATCAACACCGCTATCTGTATAAACATGGAAATGTCAACACCACGATCTGTATAAACATGGAAATATCTACAAAACTAAATGTATAAACATGGAAATATCTACACAGCTATCAGTATAAACATGGAAATATCTACACCGCTATCTGTATAAACATGGAAATATCTACACCACGACATGTATAAACATGGAAACATCTTCACCGCCATGTAAATAAACATGGAAATATCTACACCGCTATCTGTAAAAACATGGAAATATCGACACCGCTATCTGTATAAATATGGAAATATCTACACCACTATCTCTATAAACATGGAAATATCTACACCGTTATCTTTATAAACAAAGAAATATCTCCACCGCTGTCTGTATGAACATGGAAACATATACACCGCTAGCTGTAGAAACATGGAATTATCTGCAGAGTTATCTGTATAAACATGGAAATATCTACACGGCAGTCTGTGCAAAGATGGAAATATCTACAATGCTATCTCAATAATCATGGAAATATCGACACCGCCATCTATACACACATGGAAATACCTACACAGTCATCTGTATAAACATGGAAATATATACACCGCTATCTGTATAAACATGGAAATATCTATAACACTATCTGTGTAAACATGGAAATACCTACACAGCTATCTGTGTAAACATGGAAATATGTACACAGGTCTCTGTGTAAAGATGGAAATATCTACACCGCTATCTCAGTAAACATGGAAATATCTACACCGCTATCTGCATAAACATGGAAATATCAACACCACTATCTGTATAAACATGGAAATGTCTACACCACCATCTGTATAAACATGGAAATATCTACACCGCTATATGTATAAACATGGAAATATCTACACCGCTATCAGTATAAACATGGAAATATCTACACCGCTATCTGTATAAACATGGAAATATCTACACCACGACATGTATAAACATGGAAATATCTACAATGCCATGAGAATAAACGTGGAAATATCTACACCGCTATCAGTAAAAACATGGAAATATCGACACCGCTATCTGTATAAATATGGAAATATCTACACCACTATCTCTATAAACATGGAAATATCTACACCGTTATCTGTATAAACAAAGAAATATCTCCACCGCCATCTGTGAAAACAAGGAAATATCTACATTGTCATCTTTATAAACATGGAAATATCTACACGTCCATCTGTATAAACATGGAAATATCTACACCGCTGTCTGTGCAAAGATGGAAATATCTACAATGCTATCTCAATAAACATGGAAATATCGACACCGCCATCTGTACACACATGGAAATACCTACACAGTCATCTGTATAAACATGGAAATATCTACACCGCTATCTGTATAAACATGGAAATATCTACACTGCCATCTGTATAAACATGGAATTACCTACACAGACATCTCTATAATCATTGAAATATCTACACCGCTATCTGTATAAACATGGAAGTAGCCACACCGCTATCAGTATAAACATGGAAATATCTACACCGCTATCTGTATAAACATGGAAATATCTACACTACGACGTGTATAAACATGGAAATATCTACACCGACATCTGTGAAAACATGGAAATATCTACATTGTCATCTTTATAAACATGGAAATATCTACACGTCCATCTGTATAAACATGGAAATATCTACACTGCCATCTGTATATACCTGGAAATATCTACACTGCCATCTGTATAAACATGGAAATATCTACACAGCTATCTCTATAAATATGGAAATGTCTACACGGCTATCTGTATAAACATGGATATATCTCCACTGCAATCTGTAGAAACATGGAAATATCTACATGGCTATCTGTATAAACATGGAAATATCTCCACTGCTATCTCTATAAAGATGGAAATATCTACACCACTATCTTATATACATGGAAATATCTACACTGCTATCTGTATAAACATGGAAATATCTATCACACTATCTGTGTAAACATGGAAATATCTACACAGCTATCTGGGTAAACATGGAAATATGTGCACAGGTCTCTGTGTAAAGATGGAAATATCCACACCGCAATCTGTGCAAATATGGAAATATCTACACCGCTATCTCAGTAAACATGGAAATATCTACACCGCTATCAGTATAAACATGGAAATATCAACACCGCTATCTGTATAAACATGGAAATGTCTACACCACGATCTGTATAAACATGGAAATATCTACAACACTAAATGTATAAACATGGAAATATCTACACAGCTATCAGTATAAACATGGAAATATCTACACCGCTATCTGTAAAAACATGGAAATATCGACACCGCTATCTGTATAAATATGGAAATATCTACACCACTATCTCTATAAACATGGAAATATCTACACCGTTATCTGTATAAACAAAGAAATATCTCCACCGCTGTCTGTATGAACATGGAAACATATACACCGCTAGCTGTAGAAACATGGAATTATCTGCAGAGTTATCTGTATAAACATGGAAATATCTACACCGCAGTCTGTGCAAAGATGGAAATATCTACAATGCTATCTCAATAAACATGGCAACATCGACACCGCCATCTATACACACATGGAAATACCTACACAGTCATCTGTATAAACATGGAAATATATACACCGCTATCTGTATAAACATGGAAATATCTATAACACTATCTGTGTAAACATGGAAATATCTACACAGCTATCTGTGTAAACATGGAAATATGTACACAGGTCTCTGTGTAAAGATGGAAATATCTACACCGCTATCTCAGTAAACATGGAAATATCTACACCGCTATCTGCATAAACATGGAAATATCAACACCACTATCTGTATAAACATGGAAATGTCTACACCACCATCTGTATAAACATGGAAATATCTACACCGCTATATGTATAAACATGGAAATATCTACACCACTATCAGTATAAACATGGAAATATCTACACCGCTATCTGTATAAACATGGAAATATCTACACCACGACATGTATAAACATGGAAATATCTACACCGTCATGAGAATAAACGTGGAAATATCTACACCGCTATCAGTAAAAACATGGAAATATCGACACCGCTATCTGTATAAATATGGAAATATCTACACCACTATCTCTATAAACATGGAAATATCTACCCCGTTATCTGTATAAACAAAGAAATATCTCCACCGCTGTCTGTATGAACATGGAAACAACTACACCGCTAGCTGTATAAACATGGAATTATCTGCAGCGTTATCTGTATAAACATGGAAATATCTACACCGCAGTCTGTGAATAGATGGAAATATCTACAATGCTATCTCAATAAACATGGAAATAACGACACCGCC
Organism: Pan paniscus; assembly: GCF_029289425.2. Taxonomy (NCBI): domain Eukaryota; kingdom Metazoa; phylum Chordata; class Mammalia; order Primates; family Hominidae; genus Pan; species Pan paniscus. The sequence continues at coordinate 11,054,383 of NC_073261.2, forward strand.
ATCTGTACACACATGGAAATACCTACACAGTCATCTGTATAAACATGGAAATATCTACACCGCTATCTGTATAAACATGGAAATATCTACACTGCCATCTGTATAAACATGGAATTACCTACACAGACATCTCTATAATCATTGAAATATCTACACCGCTATCTGTATAAACATGGAAGTAGCCACACCGCTATCAGTATAAACATGGAAATATCTACACCGCTATCTGTATAAACATGGAAATATCTACACCACGACGTGTATAAACATGGAAATATCGACACCGCCATCTGTGAAAACATGGAAATATCTACATTGTCATCTTTATAAACATGGAAATATCTACACGTCCATCTGTATAAACATGGAAATATCTACACTGCCATCTGTATATACCTGGAAATATCTACACTGCCATCTGTATAAACATGGAAATATCTACACAGCTATCTCTATAAATATGGAAATGTCTACACGGCTATCTGTATAAACATGGAAATATCTCCACTGCAATCTGTAGAAACATGGAAATATCTACATGGCTATCTGTATAAACATGGAAATATCTCCACTGCTATCTCTCTAAAGATGGAAATATCTACACCACTATCTTATAAACATGGAAATATCTACACTGCTATCTGTATAAACATGGAAATATCTATCACACTATCTGTGTAAACATGGAAATATCTACACAGCTATCTGTGTAAACATGGAAATATGTGCACAGGTCTCTGTGTAAAGATGGAAATATATACACCGCAATCTGTGCAAATATGGAAATATCTACACCGCTATCTCAGTAAACATGGAAATATCTACACCGCTATCAGTATAAACATGGAAATATCAACACCGCTATCTGCATAAACATGGAAATGTCTACACCACGATCTGTATAAACATGGAAATATCTACAACACTAAATGTATAAACATGGAAATATCTACACAGCTATCAGTATAAACATGGAAATATCTACAACGCTATCTGTATAAACATGGAAATATCTACACCGCTATCAGTATAAACATGGAAATATCTACACCGCTATCTGTAAAAACATGGAAATATCGACACCGCTATCTGTATAAATATGGAAATATCTACATCACTATCTCTATAAACATGGAAATATCTACACCGTTATCTGTATAAACAAAGAAATATCTCCACCGCTGTCTGTATGAACATGGAAACATATACACCGCTAGCTGTAGAAACATGGAATTATCTGCAGAGTTATCTGTATAAACATGGAAATATCTGCACCGCAGTCTGTGCAAAGATGGAAATATCTACAATGCTATCTCAATAAACATGGAAATATCGACACCGCCATCTATACACACATGGAAATACCTACACAGTCATCTGTATAAACATGGAAATATATACACCGCTATCTGTATAAACATGGAAATATCTATAACACTATCTGTGTAAACATGGAAATATCTACACAGCTATCTGTGTAAACATGGAAATATGTACACAGGTCTCTGTGTAAAGATGGAAATATCTACACCGCTATCTCAGTAAACATGGAAATATCTACACCGCTATCTGCATAAACATGGAAATATCAACACCACTATCTGTATAAACATGGAAATGTCTACACCACCATCTGTAGAAACATGGAAATATCTACATCGCTATCTGTATAAATATGGAAATATCTCCACCGCTATCTCTATAAAGATGGAAATATCTACACCGCTATCTTTATAAACATGGAAATATCTACACCGCTATCTGTATAAACATGGAAATATCTATAACACTATCTGTGTAAACATGGAAATATCTACACCGCTATCTGTGTAAACATGGAAATATCTCCACCGCTATCTCTATAAAGATGGAAATATCTACACCGCTATCTTTATAAACATGGAAATATCGACACCGCCATCTGTACACACATGGAAATACCTACACAGTCATCAGTATAAACATGGAAATATCTACACTACTATCTGTATAAACATGGAAATACCTACACTGCCATCTGTATAAACATGGAATTACCTACACAGACATCTCTATAATCATTGAAATATCTACACCGCTATCTGCATAAACATGACAGTAGCCACACCGCTATCAGTATAAACATGGAAATATCTACACCGCTATCTGTATAAACATGGAAATATCTACACCACGACGTGTATAAACATGGAAATATCTACACCGCTATGTGAATGAACATGGAAATATCTACACCGCTATCACTATAATCATGGAAATATTGACTCCGCTATCTGTATGAATATGGAAATATCTACACCACTATCTCTATAAACATGGAAATATCTACACCGTTATCTGTATAAACAAAGAAATACCTCCACCGCTGTCAGTATGAACATGGAAACACCTACACGGTTAGCTGTATAAACATGGAATTATCTGCAGCTTTATCTGTATAAACATGGAAATATCTACACCGCAGTCTGTGCAAAGATGGAAATATCTACAATGCTATCTCAATAAACATGGAAATATCAACAACGCCATCTGTACACACATGGAAATACCTACACAGGCATCTGTATAAACATGGAAATATCTACACAACTATCTGTATAAACATGGAAATACCTACACTGCATCTGTATAAACATCGAATTATCTACACAGACATCTCTATAACCATTGAAATATCTACACCGCTATCTGTATAAACATGGAAGTAGCCACGCCGCTATCTGTATAAACATGGAAATATCTACACCGCCATCTGTGAAAACATGGAAATATTTACACTGTCATCTTTATAAACATGGAAATATCTACACGTCCATCTGTATAAACTTGGAAATATCTACACTGACATCTGTATATACCTGGAAATATCTACACTGCCATCTGTATAAACATGGAAATATCTACACCGCTATCTCTATAAACATGGAAATGTCTACACGGCTATCTGTATAAACATGGAAATATCTCCACCGCTCTCTGTAGAAAAATGGAAATATCTACATCGCTATCTGTATAAACATGGAAATATCTCCACCGCTATCTCCATAAAGATGGAAATATCTACACCACTATCTTTATAAACATGGAAATATCTCCACCGCTATCTGTAGAAACATGGAAATATCTATAACACTATCTGTGTAAACATGGAAATATGTACAAAGGTCTCTGTGTAAAGATGGAAATATCTACACCGCAATCTGTGAAAATATGGAAATAACTACACCGCTATCTCAGTAAACATGGAAATATCTACACCGCTATCTGTATAAACATGGATATACCTACACTGCCATCTGTATAAACATGGAATTATCTACACAGACATCTCTATAATCATTGAAATATGTACACCGCTATCTGTATAAACATGGAAGTATCCACACCGCTATCAGTATAAACATGGAAATATCTACACCGATATCTGTATAAACATGGAAATATCTACAGCACGACGTGTATAAACATGGAAATATCTACACCGCTTTGTGAATAAACATGGAAATATCTATACCGCTATCAGTATAAACATGGAAATATTGACACCGCTATCTGTATAAATATGGAAATATCTACACCACTATCTCTATAAACATGGACATATCTACACCGTTATCTGTATAAACAAAGAAATATCTCCACTGCTGTCTGTATGAACACGGAAACATCTACACCATTAGCTGTATATACATGGAATTATCTGCAGTGTTATCTGTCTAAACATGGAAATATCTACACCGCAGTCTGTGCAAAGATGGAAATATCTACAATGCTATCTCAATAAACATGGAAATATCGACACCGGAATCTGTACACCCATGGAAATACCTACACAGTCATCTGTATAAACATGGAAATATCTACACCACTATCTGTATAAACATGGAAATACCTACACTGCCATCTGTATAAACATGGAATTATCTACACAGACATCTCTATAACCATTGAAATATCTACACCGCTATCTGTATAAACATGGAAGTAGCCACACCGCTATCTGTATAAACATGGAAATATCTACACCGCCATCTGTGAAAACATGGAAATATCTACACTGTCATCTTTATAAACATGGAAATATCTACACTTCCATCTGTATAAACATGGAAATATCTACACTGCCATCTGTATATACCTGGAAATATCTACACTGCCATGTGTATAAACATGGAAATATCTACAACGCTATCTCTATAAATATGGAAATGTCTACACGGCTATCTGTATAAACATGGAAATATCTCCACCGCTATCTGTAGAAACATGGAAATATCTACATCGCTATCTATATAAACATGGAAATATCTCCACCGCTATCTCTATAAAGATCGAAATATCTACACCGCTACCTTTATAAACATGGAAATATCTACACCGCTATCTGTGTAAACATGGAAATATGTACACAGGTCTCTGTGTAAAGATGGAAATATCTACAACGCAATCTGTGCAAATATGGAAATATCTACACCGCTATCTCAGTAAACATGGAAATATCTGCACCGCTATCTGTATAAACATGGAAATATCAACACCGCTATCTGTATAAACATGGAAATGTCTACACCACGATCTGTATAAACATGGAAATATCTACACCGCTATATGTATAAACATGGAAACATCTACACCGCTATCAGTATAAACATGGAAATATCTACACCGCTATCTGTATAAACATGGAAATATCTACACCACGACATGTATAAACATGGAAATATCTACACAGCCATGTGAATAAACATGGAAATATCTACACCGCTATCAGTAAAAACATGGAAATATCGACACCGCTATCTGTATAAATATGGAAATATCTACACCACTATCTCTATAAACATTGAAATATCTACACCGTTATCTGTATAAACAAAGAAATATCTCCACCACTGTCTGTATGAACATGGAAACATCTACACCGCTAGCTGTATAAACATGGAATTATCTGCAGCGTTATCTGTATAAACATGGAAATATCTACACCGCAGTCTGTGCAAAGATGGAAATATCTACAATGCTATCACAATAAACATGGAAATATCAACACCGCCATCTGTACACACATGGAAATACCTACACAGTCATCTGTATAAACATGGAAATATCTACACCACTATCTGTATAAACATGGAAATATCTACACTGCCATCTGTATAAACATGGAATTACCTACACAGACATCTCTATAATCATTGAAATATCTACACCGCTATCTGTATAAACATGGAAGTAGCCACACCGCTATCAGTATAAACATGGAAATATCTACACCGCTATCTGAATAAACATGGAAATATCTACACCACGACGTGTATAAACATGGAAATATCTACACCGCTATGTAAATAAACATGGAAATATCTACACCGCAATCAGTATAAACATGGAAATATTGACACCGCTATCTGTATAAATATGGAAATATCTACACCACTATCTCTATAAACATGGAAATATCTACACCGTTATCTGTATAAACAAAGAAATAACTCCACCGCTGTCTGTATGAACATGGAAACATCTACACCGTTTGCTGTATAAACATGGAATTATCTGCAGCGTTATCTGTATAAACATGGAAATATCTACACTGCAGTCTGTGCAAAGATGGAAATATCTACAATGCTATCTCAATAAACATGGAAATATCGACACCGCCATCTGTACACACATGGAAATAGCTACACAGTCATCTGTATAAACATGGAAATATCTACACCACTATCTGTATAAACATGGAAATACCTACACTGCCATCTGTATAAACATGGAATTATCTACACAGACATCTCTATAACCATTGAAATAACTACACCGCTATCTGTATAAACATGGAAGTAGCCACACCGCTATCTGTATAAACATGGAAATATCTACACCGCCATCTGTGAAAACATGGAAATATCTACACTTTCATCTTTATAAACATGGAAATACCTACACTTCCATCTGTATAAACATGGAAATATCTACACTGCCATCTGTATATACCTGGAAATATCTACACTGCCATCTACATAAACAAGAAAATATCTACACTGCCATTTATATAAACATGGAAATATCTACACCGCCATCTCTATTAACATGGAAATATCTACACTGCCATTTGTAGAAAGATGGAAATATCTACACCGCTATCTCTGTGAACATGGATATATCTACACCGCTATCTCTATAAATATGGAAATATCTACACCGCCATCTGTATAAACATGGAAATATCTACACCTCCATCTGCATAAACATGGAAATATCTACACTGCGATGTATACACTTGGAAATATCTACACAGCCATCTGTATAAACATGGAAATATCTACAGCGCTAGCTCTATATACATGGAAATACCTACAATGCAATCTGTGTAAACATGGAAATATCTACATCGCTCTCTGTGTAAACATGGAAATGTCACCACTGCTATCTGTTTAAATATGGAAATACCTACACCGCTATCTGTATAAAAATGGAAATATCTACACAGTCAACTGTATATACATGGAAATATCTACACCACCATCTCTATAAACATGGAAAAAACTGCACTGCCATCTGTATAAACATGGAAATATCTACACAATCATCTGTATATACATGGAAATATCTACTCCACCTTCTCTATAAACATGGAAATATCTACACTGCCGTCTGTATACACATGTAAATGTCTACAGAGCCATCAGTATAAACATGGAAACATCATCACCGCTATGTCTATACACATGGAAACACCGACACTGCAATCTGTATAAACATGGAAATATCTACACCACAAACTCTATAAACATGGAAATATCTACACCACCATCTCTATAAACTTGGAACTATCTACACCGCCATCTGTGTAAACATGGAAATATCTACACTGCAGTCTGTATAAAGATGGAAATATCTGCATCCCGTGCTGTATAAACATGGAAATATCTGCACTGATATCTGTATAAACAGGGAAATACCAACACCACTATCTGTATAAACGTGGAAATATCTACACCATGATCTGTATAAACATGGAAATATCTACACCACCCTCTGAATAAACATGGAAATATCTACGGTGCTATCTCTATCAATATGGAAATATATACACCGCTTTCTCTATAAACATGGAAAAATCTATGCCGCCATCTGTAAAAACATGGAAATATCTACACAGTCATCTGTATAAACATGGAAATATCTGCACCACCATCTCTATAAACATGGAAATATCTAGACTGCCATCTGTATAAACATGGAAATATGTACACAGCCATCTGCATAAACATGGAAATAACTACACCGCTATCTCTATACAGATGGAAATCATTACACAACAATCTCTATAAACATGGAAATATCTACACCGCCATCTCTATAAACCTGGAAATATCTACACTAACATATTTATAAACATGAAAATATCGACACCGCCATCTCCATAAACATGGAACTATCTACACCACCATCTGTGTAAAAATGGAAATATCTAAACCGCTATCTGTATAATCATGGACATATCTACACTGCCATCTGTATAAAGATGGAAATATCTACACCGCGAGCAGTATAAACATGGAAATATCAACACCGCTATCTGTATAAACATGGAAATACCAACACTGCTATCTGTATAAACATGGAAATATCTAAACTACTATCAGTATAAACATGGAAATATCTACACCACTATCTCTATAAACATGGAAATATCTGCACTGCCATCTCTAAAAACATGGAATTATCTACACCACTATCTCTATAAACATAGAAATAACTACACGGCCATCTCTATAAACATGGGAATATGTACACCACTATCTCTATAAACATGGAAATATCTACACCGCCATCTGTATAAACATGGAAATATCCATGCCGCCGTCTGTATAAACATAGAAATATCTACACTGCCATCTGTGGAAAGACGGAAATGTCTACACCGTGATCTGTATAAACTTGGAAATATCTACACCGCTACTTGTATAAACATGGAAATATCTACACTGCTATCTACATAAACATGGAAACATATACATCACGATCTGTATAAAAATGGAAATATCAACACTGCTATCTGTATAAACATGGAAATATCTACACCGCTAACTGTATAAACATGCAAATATCTACACCGAGATCTGTATAAATATGGAAATATCTACACCGCTATCTCTATAAACATGGAAATGTCTATACCGCTCTCTGTTTAAACATGGAAATATCTACAAGGCTTACTCTATAAATATGGAAATACCTAAACCGCCTTCTGTATAAACATGGAAATAACAACACAGTCATGTCTATAAACATGGAAATATCTACAGCGCCATCTGTGAAAACATGGAAATATCTACACCGCCATCTGTATAAACATGCTAATATCTCCACCGCTCTCTGTATAAACATGGAATTATCTCCACTGCTATCTGTATAAACATGGAAATATCTACACCACGATCTGTGTAAACATGGAAATATCTCCACCGCTTTCCGTATAAACATAGAAACATCTACACAGCTATCTTCATAAACATGGAAATATCTACACCGCTATCTGTGTAAACATTGAAATATCTACACTGCTATCTGTGTAAAGATGGAAATATCTTCACTGCAATCTCTGCAAATGTGGAAATACCTACACCGCTATCTTTGTAAAGTAGGAAATATCTACACCGCAATCTGTGCAAAGATGGAAATATCTACACCGTTATCTGTGTAAACATGGTAATATCTACACCACTCTCTGTATAAGCATGGAAATATCTACACTGCTATCTGTATAAACATGGAAATATCTACACCGCCGTCTGTAAAAACGTGGAAATATCTGCACCACCATCTGAATAAACATGGAAATATCTACACTGCTAACACTATAAACATGGAAATATCTACACCGGTATCTGTATAAGCATGGAAATATCTACACCGCTATCTGTATAAACAAGGAAATAACTCCACCGCTATCTGAATAAACATTGAAACATCTACACAGCTATATCTATAAACATGGAATTATCTACACCGCTATGTGTTTAAACATGGAAATGTCTACAACGCTGTCTGTGTAAACATGGAATTATCTGCACCACAATGTGTGCAAAGATGGAAATATATACAACGCTATCTCTATTAACATGGAAATGTCTGCACCGCTATCTGTATAAACTTGGAAATATCTACACTGCTATCTCTGTAATCATGGAAATATCTACACCGCAATCTGTAGAAACATGGAAATATCTACACAGTCATCTGTATATACATGGAAATATCTACAACACCATCTCTATAGACATGGAAATATCTACAACACCATCTCTATAATCATGGAAATATCTACACCGCCAGCTGTATAAACATGGGAATAACTACACTGCCATCTGTATAAAGGTGGAAATATCTACACCGCGAGCTGTATAAACATGGAAATATCTACAGAGCTATGTGTATAAACATGGAAATACCAACACCACTATCTGTATAAACATGGAAATATCCTCAGCGCTGACTGTAAACATGGAAATATCTACCCCACTATCTCTATAAACATGGAAATACCTACACCGCCATCTCTAAAAACATGGAATTATCTACACCACTATCTGTATAAACATAGAAATATCTACAACGAATCTCAGTAATCATGGAATTATCTACACCGCCATCTGCATAAACTTGGAAATATCTACACCGCGATCTGCGTAAAAATGTAAATATCTACACCGCCATCTGAATAAACGTAGAAATATATACACTGCCATCTGAAGAAAGATAGAAATATCTACACCTTGATCTGTATAAACATGGAGATATCTACACCTCTTCCTGTATGAACATGGAGACATCTACACCGCTATCTGAATAAATATGGAAATATCCACACCGCTGTCTCTATAAACATGGAAATATCTACACCACTATCTTTATAAATATGGAAATATCTACACTGCAATCTGAATAAACATGGAAATATCATCACAGCCGTCTCTATAAACATGGAAATATCTACACCGCTATCCCTATAAACATGGAAATAGTGACACCGATATCTGTATATACATGGAAATATCTACACCGCCATCTGTAAAAATATGGAAATATCTACACAGTCATCTGTATAAACATGGAAATATCTACAACTCCATCTGTATAAACATGGAAATATCTACACTGCCATCTGAATACCCATGGAAAAGACTACACAGTCATATGTATAAACATGGAAATATCTACACCGCTATCTCTGTAAACATGTAAAACCTATACCGCTATCTGCATAAACATGGAAATATCTACACCACTATCTGTATAAACACGGAAATTTCTACACCGCTATCTGTATAAACATGGAAATATCTACACCGCCATCTGTATAAACATGGAAATATGTACACAGTCATCTGTATAAACTTGGAAATATCTACACCGTTATGTGTATAAAAATGGAAATATCTACATGGTTATCTGTATAAACATGGAAATATCTAGATCGCTATCTGTATAAACATTCAAATATCTACATTGCTATCTGTAAAAACATGGAAATATCTCCTCCGCTATCTCTATAAACATGGAAATATCTACACCGCTATCTGTATAAACATGGAAATATCTACACCGCCATCAGTATAAAAAGGCAATTATCTACAGCACTATCTATATAAACATGGAAATATCTCCACGGCTATCTGCATAGACATGGAAATATCTACACCGCTATCTTTATAAACATGGAATATCTACACTGCAATCTCCATAAACATGGAAACATCTACAACAGTATCTGTGTAAACATGGGAATATCTTCACAGCTGTCGGTGTAAATATGAAAATATGTACACCGCAATCTGTGTGAATATGGAAATATCTACACCTCTTTCTCTGTGAACATGGAAATATCTACACCACTATCTGTATAAACATGGAAATATCTACACCGCTATCTGTATAAACATGGAAATATCTACACCACAATCTGTATAAACATGGATATATTTACACCGCTATCTGTATAAACATGTTAATATCTACACTGCTATCTGTATAAACATGGAAATATCTACTCCGCTATTTGCACAAATATGGAAATATCTACACCGCTATCTCTATAAACATGGAAATGTCAACATCGCTATCTGTATAAACATGGAAGTATCTACATGGCTATCCCTAAAAACATGGAAATATCTACACCGCCTTCTGTATAAACATGGAAATATCTACACTGCCATATGTTTAAACATGGAAATAACTAAACCGCTATCTCTATAAACATTGAAATTTCAACACTGCCTTCTGGATATACATGGAAATAGCTACACAGTCATCTGTGTAAACATGGAAATATCTACAGAGCCATCTCTATAAACATGGAAATACCTACACCGCTATTTCTATAAACAGGAAAATAGCCACACCGCAATCAGCATAAACATGGAAATATCTACACTGCCATCTGTATAAACATGGAAATATCTACACTGCCATCTGTATACACATGGAAATATCTACACAGTCATCTGTATAAACATTCAAATATCTCCACCGCTATCTGTCTAAACATGGAAATATCTCCACTGCTATCTGTATAAATATGGAAATATCTAAACCGCTATCTGTATAAACATGGAAATGTCTACACCGCTATCTGTATAAACATGGAAATATCTACACCACAATCTGTATAAACATGGATATATTTACACCGCTATCTGTATAAACATGTTAATATCTACACTGCTATCTGTATAAACATGGAAATATCTACTCCGCTATTTGCACAAATATAGAAATATCTACACCGCTATCTCTATAAACATGGAAATGTCAACATCGCTATCTGTATAAACATGGAAGTATCTACATGGCTATCCCTAAAAACATGGAAATATCTACACCGCCTTCTGTATAAACATGGAAATATCTACACTGCCATATGTTTAAACATGGAAATAACTAAACCGCTATCTCTATAAACATTGAAATTTCAACACTGCCTTCTGGATATACATGGAAATAGCTACACAGTCATCTGTGTAAACATGGAAATATCTACAGAGCCATCTCTATAAACATGGAAATACCTACACCGCTATTTCTATAAACAGGAAAATAGCCACACCGCAATCAGCATAAACATGGAAATATCTACACTGCCATCTGTATAAACATGGAAATATCTACACTGCCATCTGTATACACATGGAAATATCTACACAGTCATCTGTATAAACATTCAAATATCTCCACCGCTATCTGTCTAAACATGGAAATATCTCCACTGCTATCTGTATAAATATGGAAATATCTAAACCGCTATCTGTATAAACATGGAAATGTCTACACCGCTATCTGTATAAACATGTATATATCTCCTCCGCTATCTGTATAAACATGGAAATATTTACATTGCTATCTGTATAAACATGGAAATATTTCCACCGCAATCTGTGTAAACATAGAAATATCTGCACCGCTATCTTTATAAACTTGGAAATATCTACACCACAATCTGTATAAACATGGATATATCTACACCGCTATCGGTATAAACATGGAAATAACTACACCACTATCTGTATAAACATGGAAATATCTACACTGCTATCTGTATAAACATGGAACTATCTACACCGCCATCTGTATAAACGTGGAAATATGTACACCACAATCTGTGCAAATATGGAAATATCTACCCCTCTATCTCTGTAAATTTGGAAATATCTACACCGCTATCTGTATAAACATGGAAATATCTACACCGCTATCTGTATAAACATGGAAATATATACACCACGATCTGTATAAACATGGATATATCTACACCGCTATCTGTATAAACATGGAAACATCTACACCGCTATATATATAAACATGGAAATATCTACACCGCTATCTGTATAACTATGGAAATATCTACACCGCTATCTCTATAAACATGGAAATGTCTACACCGCTGTCTGTATAAACATGGAAATAGCTTCATGGCTATCTCTCTAAACATGGACATATCTACACCGCCATATGTATAAACATGGAAATACCTACAAAGTCATCTGTATAAACATGGAAATATCTATCCCACTATCTGTATAAACATGGAAGTATCTACACTGCAATCTGTATAAACATGGAAATAACTACACAGCCATCTCTATAAACATGGAAATATCTACATCGCTATCTGTAAAAACTTGGAAATATCCACACCGCTATCTGCGTAACGTGGAAATATTTAAAACGCAATCTGTAAAAAACATGGAAATATCTACACAGTCATCTGTATAAACATGGAAATATCTGCACCCCCATCTGTAACTACATGGAAATATCTACACCGCTGTCTCTACAAACATGGAAATACCTGCACCGCTATCTGTATAAACACGGAAATATCGACACCACTATCTGTATAAACTTGGAAATATCTACACTGCCATCTCTATACACATGAAAATATGTCCACCGATATCTGTATAAACTTGAAAATATCTCCACCGCTATCTGTATAAACATGGAATTATCTACACCGCTATCTGTATAAACATGGAAATATCTACACCGCTATCTGTATAAACATGGAAATATCTACGCCGTTATCTGTAAAAACATGGAAATATCTACACCGCTATCTGTATAGAGGTGGAAATATCTACACCGCAATCTGTGCAAATATGGAAATATCTACACCTCTATCTCTGTAAATATGGAAATATCTACACCGCTATCTGTACAAACCTGCAAATATCTACACCGCTATCTGTATAAACATGGAAATATATACACAACGATCTGTGTAAACATGGATATATCTACACCGCTATCTGTATAATCATGGAAACATCTACAACGCTATCTGTATAAACATGGAAATATCTACACCGCTATCTGTATAACTATGGAAACATCTACACCGCTATCTCTATAAACATGGAAATGTCTACACCGCTGTCTGTATAAACATGGAAATACCTTCATGGCTATCTCTCTAAACATGGAAATATCTACACCGCCATATGTATAAACATGGAAATACCTACACAGTCATCTGTATAAACATGGAAATATCTACTCCACTATCTGTATAAACATGGAAATATCTACAATGCAATCTGTATAAACATGGAAATAACTACATCGCTATCTGTTAAAATATGGAAATATCTACACCTTTATCTGTATAAACATGGAAATCTCTAGACCGCTATCAGTATAAACATTCAAATATCTACATTGCTATCTGTATAAACATGGAAATATCTACACCGCTATCTGTATAAACATGGAAATAACTACACCGCTATCTGTTTAAACATACAAATATCTACAGCGCTATCGATATAAACATGGAAATATCTCCACCGCTATCTGTATAAACATGGAAATATCTTCACCGCTATCTTTATAAACATGGAAATATCTACACTGCCATCTCTATAAACATGGAAATATCTTCAAAACTATCTGTGTAAACATGGAAATATCTTCACAGCTGTCTGTGTAAACATGCAAATATGCACACCACAATCTGAGTGAATATGGAAATATCTACACCTCTGCCTCTGTAAACATGGAAATATCTACACCACTATCTGTATAAACATGGAAATATCTACACCGCTATCTGTATAAACATGGAAATATCTAAACCACAATCTGTATAAACATGTATATATCTACACCGCTATCTGTATAAACATGTTAATATCTACACTGCTATCTGTATAAACATGGAAATATCTACTCTGCTATCTCTATAAACATGGAAATGTCAACACCGCTATCTGTATAAGCACGGAAATATCTACATGGCTATCTCTAAAAACATGGAAATATCTTCACCACCTTCTGTATAAACATGGAAATATCTCCACCGCTATCTCTATGAACATGGAAATATCTCCACCGCTATCTGTATAAACATGGGTATATCTACACTGCCATCTGAGTAAACATGGTAATAGCCACACCGCTATCTGTATAAACATGGAAATATCTACACCACCATCTGAAGAAACATACAAATATCTACACCGCTATCTTTATAAATATGGAAATATCGTCACCGCTATCTCTGTAAACATGGAAATATCTACACTGCTACCTGTATAAACATGGACATGTCTACACCGCTATCTCTATAAACATGGAATTATCTACACCGCTATCTGTATAAACATGGAAATATCTACACAGTTGTCTGTGTAAACATGGAAATATGTACACCGCAATCTGTGTGAGGATGGAAATATCAAAACCGCAAACTGTGCAAATATGGAAATATCTACACCTCTATCTCTGTAAACATGGAAATATCTACACCACTATCTGTATAAACATGGAAATATCTACACCGCTATCTGTATAAACATGGAAATATCCACACCACTATCTGTATAAACATGGAAATATTTCCTCCGTTATCTGTATAAATATGGAAATATCTACACCGCTATCTCTATAAACATGGAAATGTCTACACCGCTCTCTGTATAAACATCGAAATATCTACACCGCCATCTGAATGAACATACAAATGTCAACACCGCTATCTCCTTAAATATGGAAGTATCTACACTGCTATCCCTGTAAACACGGAAATATCTACACCGCTACCTGTATAAACATGGAAATATCTACACCACTATCTCTATAAACATGGAAATATCTACACCGCTATCTGCATATACTTGAAAATATCTACACCACCATCTCTATAAACATTGAAATATCTCCACCGCTATCTGTATAAACATGCAAACACCTCCACCGCTCTCTGAATAAACATGGAAATATTTCCACCGCTATCTGTATAAACATGGAAATATCTACACCGCTATCTGTACAAACTTGGAAATAACTACACCGCTATCTGTATAAACATAGAAATATCTACACCACTATCTGTATTAAAATGGAAATACCTTCAACGGTATCTGTGTAAACATGGAAATATCCTCAGATCTCTCAGTGTAAACATGGAAATATCTACACCGCTATCTGTGTAAAGAAAGAAATAACTACAGCGCTATCTGTGTAAACATGGAAATATCTACACCGCTATCTGTATAAACATGGAAATATCTACACCGCTATCTGTATAAACTTGGAAATATCAACACCGCTATCTGTATCAATATGGAGATATCTACACCGCAATCACTATAAACATGCAATTATCTGCACCGCTATGTTTTTAAACATGGAAACAACTCCACTGCTATCTGTATAAGCATGGAGACATCTACACTGCTATCTGTATAAACATCGAAATATCTCCACGGCTATCTGTATGAAGATGGAAATATCTGCACCACTGTCTGTGTAACGATGGAAATATCTACACCGCAATCTGTGCAAGGATGGAAATCTCTACATCGCTATCTCTATAAACATGGAAATAACTGCATTGCTATCTGTATAAACAGGAAAATATCTACACCGATATCTCCATATACATGGAAATATCTACACCACCATATGTATAAACATGGGAATATCTAGAGAGTCATCTGTATAAACATGGAAATATCTCCACCACTATCACTATAAACATGGAAATATCAACACCGCTATCTTTATCAACATGGAAATATCTACACCGCTGTCGGTATAAACGTGGAAATATCTCCAACACTATCCATGTAAACATGGAAATATTTGCACAGCTATCTGTGTAAACATAGAAATACGTACACCGCTCTCTGTGAAACGATGGAAATATCTACACCACAATCTGTGCAAATATGGAAATATCTACACCGCTATCTCTCTAAACATAGAAATATCTTCACTGCTATATGTATAAACATGGAAATATCTACACCGCCATCTGTATAAACATGGAAAAATCTACACAGTCATCTGTATAAACATGGAAATATCTACAACACTATCTGTATAAACAGGGAATTATCTACACTGCAATCTTTATAAACATGGAAATATCTACACAGCCATCTCTATAAACATGGAAATATCTACACCGCTATCTGTATAAACATGGAAATATCTACACTGCCATCTCTATGAACATGAAAATATCTACACCAAAATCTCTATAAACATGGAAATATCTACACCGCTATCTGTATAAACTTGGAAATATCTACACACTATTTCTGTAAACATGGAAATACCTACACCGCCATCTCTATACACATGGAAATATATACACCGCTATCTCTATAACCATAGCAATATCTTCACCGGCATCTCTATAGAGATGGAATTATCTACACCGCTAGCTCTATAAACATAGAAATATCAACACCGCCATCTCTATAAACATGGAAATATCTACACCGTCATCTGCATGAACGTGGAATTATCTACACCGCCATATGTATAAACATGGAAATATCTTCTCCACCATCTGCATAAACATAGAAATAGCTACACTGCCATCTGTAGAAAGATGAAAACACCTACACCGCGGTCTGTATAAAGATGGAAATAACTTCACCTCTACGTGTATAAACATGGAAATATCTACACCGCTATCTGTGTAAATATGGAAATATCTACACCGCTATATCTATAAGCATGGAAATGTCTACACTGCTATTTGTATAATCATGGAAATATCTGCATGGCTATCTCTATAAACATGGAAATATTTATACCGCCATCTGTATAAACACGGAAATACCTACACAGTCATCTGTATAAACATGGAAATATCTACACCACTATCTGTATAAACATGGAATTATCTACACTGCCATCTGTATAAACATGGAAGTAGCCACACAGCTATCTGTATAAACATGGAAATATCTATGCCGCCCTCTGTAGAAACATGGAAATATCTACACAGTCATCTGTATAAATATGGAAATATCTACACCGCCCTCTGCATGAACGTGGAATTATCTACACCGCCATATGTATAAACATGGAAATATCTTCTCCACCATCTGCATAAACATAGAAATAGCTACACTGCCATCTGTAGAAAGATGAAAACACCTACACCGCGGTCTGTATAAAGATGGAAATATCTTCACCTCTACCTGTATAAACATGGAAATATCTACACCGCTAATCTGTGTAAATATGGAAATATCTACACCGCTATCTCTATAAGCATGGAAATGTCTACACCGCTATTTGTATAATCATGGAAATATCGGCATGGCTATCTCTATAAACATGGAAATATCTATACCGCCATCTGTATAAACACGGAAAAACCTACACAGTCATCTGTATAAACATGGAAATATCTACACCACTATCTGTATAAACATGGAATTATCTACACTGCCATCTGTATAAACATGGAAGTAGCCACACAGCTATCTGTATAAACATGGAAATATCTATGCCACCCTCTGTAGAAACATGGAAATATCTACAAAGTCATCTGTATAAATATGGAAATATCTACACCTCCATCTGTATAAACATGGAAATATCTACACTGCCATCTGTATACACATGGAAATATCTACACAGCGATCTGTATAAACTTGGAAATATCTACAGCACTATCTCTATAAACATGGAAATTCCTACACCGTTATATGTATAAACAAGGAAATAACTACACCACCGTCTGTATAAACATGGAAATATCTACTCCGCTATCTGCATAAACTTGGAAATATCTACATCGCCATCTGTAAAAACATCGAAATATCTACACTGCTATCTGTATAAACATGGGAATATCTCCACTGTTATCTGTATAAACATGGAAATATCTACACAGCTATCTGTATGAACATGGAAATATCTCCACCGCTATCTGTATAAACATGGATATATCTACACCGACATCTATATAAACATGAATACATCTACACAGTCATCTGTATAAACTTGGAAATATCTACTTCACCATCTCTATAAATATGGAAATATCTATACTGCCATCTGTATACACATGGAAGTATCTACACAGCCATCTCTATAAACATGGAAATATCTACACCACTATCTGTTCAAACTTGGAAATATCTACACCGCTATGTGTATAAACATAGAAATATCTACACCGCTATCTGTATTAAAATGGAAATACCTTCAACGGTATCTGTGTAAACATGGAAATATCAACACCGCTATCTGTGTAAAGAAAGAAATATCTACAGCGCTCTGTGTGTAAACATGGAAATATCTACACCGCTATCTGTATAAACATGGAAATATCTACACCGCTATCTGTATAAACATGGAAATATCTACACCGCTATCTGTATAAACATGGAAATATCTACAGCGCCATCAGTATAAACAGGGAAATATCTACACCACCATCAGAATTAACATGGAAATATCTACACCGCTATCTGTATCAATATGGAGATATCTACACCGCAATCTCTATAAACATGAAATTATCTGCACCGCTATCTGTTTAAACATGGAAACAACTCCACTGCTATCTGTATAAGCATGGAGACATCTACACCGCTATCTGTACAAACATCGAAATATCTCCACGGCTATCTGTATGAAGATGGAAATATCTGCACTACAATCTGTGTAAAGATGGAAATATCTACACCGCAATCTGTGCAAAGATGGAAATCTCTACATCGCTATCTCTATAAACATGAAATAACTGCATTGCTATCTGTATAAACAGGAAAATACCTACACCAATATCTCTATAAATATGAAAATATCTACACCACCATATGTATAAACATGGAAATATCTAGACAGTCATCTGTATAAACATGGAAATATCTCCACCACTATCACTATAAACATGGAAATATCAACACCGCTATCTTTATAAACATGGAAATATCTACACTGCTCTCTGTATAAACATGGAAATATCTCCAACACTATCCATGTAAACATGGAAATATTTGCACAGCTATCTGTGTAAACATAGAAATACGTACACCGCTCTCTGTGAAAAGATGGAAATATCTACACCACAATCTGTGGAAATATGGAAATATCTACACCGAAATCTCGGTAAACATGGAAATATCTTCACTGCTATCTGTATAAACATGGAAATATCTACACCGGCATCTTTATAAACATGGAAAAATCTACACAGTCATCTGTATAAACATGGAAATAACTACAACACTATCTGTATAAACAGGGAATTATCTGCACTGCAATCTGTATAAACATGGAAATATCTACACTACCATCTCTATAAACATGGAAATATCTACACCGAAATCTCTATAAACATGGAAATATCTACACCGCTATCTGTATAAACTTGGAAATATCTACACCACTATCTCTATAAACATGGAAATACCTACAACGCCATATCTATACACATGGAAATATATACACCGTTATCTCTCTAACCATAGCAATATCTTCACCGGCATCTCTATAGACATGGAATTATCCACACCGCTAGCTCTATAAACATAGAAATATCAACACCGCAATCTCTATAAACATGGAAATATCTACACCGCCATCTGCATAAACATGGAATTATCTACACCAACATATGTATAAACATGGAAATATCTACACCACCATCTGCATAAACATAGAAATAGCTACACTGCCATCTGAAGAAAGATGAAAACAACTACACCGCGATCTGTATAAACATGGAAATATCTTCACATCTACCTGTATAAACATGGAAATATCTACACCGCTATCTGTGTAAATATGGAAATATCTACACCGCTATCTCTATAAGCATGGAAATGTCTACACTGCTATTTGTATAAACATGGAAATATCTGCATGGCTATCTCTATAAACATGGAAATATCTATACCGCCATCTGTATAAACACGGAAAAACCTACACAGTCATCTGTATAAACATGGAAATATCTACACCACTATCTGTATAAACATGGAATTATCAACACTGCCATCTGTATAAACATGGAAGTAGCCACACAGCTACCTGTATAAACATGGAAATATCTACGCTGCCCTCTGTAGAAACATGGAAATATCTACACAGTCATCTGTATAAATATGGAAATGTCTACACCTCCATCTGTATAAACATGGAAATATCTACACTGCCATCTGTATACACATGGAAATATCTACACAGCAATCTGTATAAACATGGAAATATCTACAGCACTATCTCTATAAACATGGAAATTCCTACACCGCTATATGTATAAACAAGGAAATAACTACACCACCGTCTGTATAAACATGGAAATATCTACTCCGCTATCTGCATAAACTTGGAAATATCTACACCGCCATCTGTAAAAACATGGAAATATCTACACGTCCATCTGTATAAACATGGATATATCTACACCGACATCTATATAAACATGAAAATATCTACACAGTCATCTGTATAAACTTGGAAATATCTACTCCACCATCTCTATAAATATGGAAATATCTATACTGCCATCTGTATACACATGGAAGTATCTACACAGCCATCTCTATACACAAGGAAATATCTACACCACTATCTCTACAAACTTGGAAGTAACTACACCGCTATGTGTATAAACATAGAAATATCTACACCGCTATCGGTATTAAAAGGGAAATACCTTCAACGGTATCTGTGTAAACATGGAAATATCTACACCGCTATCTGTGTAAAGAAAGAAATATCTACAGCGCTATCTGTGTAAACATGGAAATATCTACACAGCTATCTGTATAAACATGGAAATATCTACACCGCTATCTGTATAAACATGGAAATATCCACACCGCTATCTCTATAAACATGGAAATACCTACACCGCAATCAGTGTAAACATGGAAATATCTACACCGTTATCTGTAAAAAGCATGGAAATATCTACACCGCCATCTGTATAAACTTGGAAATATCAACACCGCCGTCTGTATAAACATGTAAATCTCTCCACCGCTGTCTGTATAAACATGGAAATATCTCCACCGATCTCTCTATAAACATGGAAATATCTACAATGCTATTAGTATAAACGTGGAAATATCTACAACACTATCTGTGTAAACATGGAAATATCTACACAGCTATCTGTGTAAACATGGAAATGTGTTCACCGCAATCTGTGTAAAGATGGAAATATCAACAACCGCAATCTGTGCAAATATGGAAATATCTACACCGCTATCTCTCTAAACATGGAAATATCTACACCGCTATCTGTATATACATGGAAATATCTACACCGCTATCTGTATAAACATGGAATTATCTACACCATGATCTGTATAAACATGGAAATATCTCCACCGATCTCTGTATAAACATGGAAATATCTACACTGCTATTAGTATAAACAAGGAAATATATACACCGCTATCGGTATGAACATGGAAATACCTACACCGCTATCTGTATAAACATAGAAATATCTACACTGCCATCTGTATAATCATGGAAATACCTACACAGCCATCTGTATAAACATGGAAATATCTACACTGCTATCTGTAAAAGCAGGGAAATAGCCACACCGATATCTGTATAAACATGGAAATATCTACACCACCATCTGTAAAATCATGAAAAAATGTACACAGTCATCTGTATAAATATGGAAATATCTACACTTGCATCTGTATAAACTTGGAAATATCTACACTGCCATCTGTATACACATGGAAATATCTACACTGCCATCTGTATAAACGTGGAAACATCTACACCGCTATCCCTATAAACATGGAAATAACTACAACGCAATCTGTATAAACATGGAAATATCTACACCGCTATCTGTATAAACATGGAAATAACTACACCGCTATCTGTATAAACTTGCAAATGTCTACACTGCCATCTCTATAAACATGGAAATATCTACATCGCTGTCCACATAAACATGGAAATATCTCCACCGCTACCTTTATAAACATGAAAATGACTTCACCGCTATCTGTATAAACATGGGAATATCTACAACAGTATCTTTGTAAACATGGAAATATGTACACCGCTATCTGTGTAAAGATCGAAATATCTGCAATGCAATCTGTGCAAATATGGAAATATCTAAACCGCTATCTCTGTAAACATGGAAATATCTCCATCGTTATCTCTATAAACATGGAAATATCTACACCGCTATCTCCATAAACATGGAAATATCTACACCGCCATCTATATAAATATGGAAATATCTACACAGTCATCTGTATACTCATGGAAATATCTACACAGCTGTCAGTATAAACATGGAAACATCTTCACCACTGTCTCTGTACACATGGAAATATCTACACCGCAATCGGTGTAAACATGGAAGTATCTACAACGCCATCTGTATAAACATAGACTTATCTACACTGCCATCTGTAGAAAGATGGAAATATCAACACCGTGATTTGCATAAACATGGAAATATCTACACCTCTACCTGTAGAAACATGGAAATATCTTCACCGCTATCTGTATAAACATGGAAATATCTCCAACGCTATCTCTATAAACATGGAAATATCTCCACCGCTATCTGTATAAACCTGGAAATATCTACAACAGTATCTGTGTAAACATGGAAATATGTACACCGCTATCTGTGTAAAGATCGAAATATCTGCAACGCAATCTGTGCAAATATGGAAATATCTAAACCGCTATCTCTGTAAACATGGAAATATCTCCATCGTTATCTCTATAAACATGGAAATATCCACACCGCTATCTCCATAAACATGGAAATATCTACACCGCCATCTGTATAAATATGGAAATATCTACACAGTCATCTGTATACTCATGGAAATATCTACACAGCTGTCAGTGTAAACATGGAAACATCTGCACCACCGACTCTGTACACATGGAAATACCTACACCGCAATCGGTGTAAACATGGAAGTATCTACACCGCCATCTGTATAAACATAGATTTATCTACACTGCCATCTGTAGAATGATGGAAATATCAACACCATGATTTGCATAAACATGGAAATATCTACACCTCTACCTGTAGAAACATGGAAATATCTTCACCGCTATCTGTATAAATATGGAAATAGCTAAACCGCTATCTCTATAAACATGGAAATGTCTACACCGCTGTCTGTATAAACCTGGAAATATATACATGGCCATCTCTATAAACATGGAACTATCTACACCGCCATCGGCAGAAATATGGAAATACCTACACAGTCATCTATATAAACATGGAAATATCTACACCACTATCTATATAAAGATGGAAATATCTACACTGCCGTCTGTATAAACATGGAAATATCTACACAGCCATCTCAATAAACATGGAAATAACTACACCACTATCTCTATAAACCTGGAAATACCTACACCGCTATCTGTATAAGCATGGAAATATCTACACCACCATCTGTATAAACATGGAAATATCTCCAACGCTATCTCTATAAACATGGAAATATCTCCACCGCTATCTGTATAAACCTGGAAATATCTACAACGCTCTCTGTATAAACATGGAAATACCTACACCGCTATCTGTATAAGCATGGAAATGTATTCACCGCTATCAGTATAAACATGGAAATATCTACAACGCTATCTCTATAAACTTGGAAATATCTACACCACCATCTGAATAAACATGGAAATATCTCCAACGCTATCTCTATAAACATGGAAATATCTCCACCGCTATCTGTATAAACATGGAAATATCTACAACGCTCTCTGTATAAACATGGAAATATCTAAACTACTGTCTTTATAAACATGGAAATATCTACACCGCTATCTCTATAAACATGGAAATATCTACACCGCTATCTGTATAAACATGGAAATATCTACACATCAATCTGTATAAACATGGAAATATCTACACCGCTATCGGTATAAACATGGAAATATATTCACCGCTATCTGTATAAACATTGAAATATCAACACTGCCATCTGTATAAACATGGAAGTATCTACCCAGCCTTCTGTATAAACATGGAAATATCTACATCGCTGTCTGTATAAACATGGAAATGTCTCCACCGATCTCTGTATAAACATGGAAATATCTACACTGCTATAAGTGAAAATATGGAAATATATACACCGCTATCTATATAAACATGGAAATATCTTCACCGCTATCTGTACAAACATGGAAATATCTACATCGCTATCTGTATAAACATGGAAATATCTCCACGGCTATCTCTAAAAACATAGAAATATCTACACCGCTATCTTTATAAACATGGAAATATCTACAGCGCTATCTGTATAAACATGGAAATAACTACACAGATATCTGTGTGAACATGGAAATATGTACACCGCTATCTGTGTAAAGATGGAAATATCTACATCGCTATCTGAATAAACATGGAAACATCTCCACCGTTATCTTATTAAACATGGAAATATCTACATCGCCATCTTTATAAACATGGAAATATCTACACCGCTATCTTTATAAACATGGAAATATCTACAACACTATCTGTGTAAACATGGAAATATCTACACAGCTATCTGTGTAAACATGGAAATGTGTTCACTGCAATCTGTGTAAAGATGGAACTATCTACACTGCAATCTGTGCAAATATGGAAATATCTACACCGCTATCTCTGTAAACATGGAAATATCTACACCGCTATCTGTATATACATGGAAATAACTACACCGCTATCTGTATAAACATGGAATTATCTACACCATGATCTGTATAAACATGGAAATATCTACACCGCTATCTCTACAAACATGGAAATATCTACACCGCTATCTGAATAAACATGGAAATATCTACACCGCTATCTGTATAAACATGGGAATATCTACACCTCAATCTGTATAAACATGGAAATATCTTCACCGCTATCTGTATAAACATGGAAATATCTTCACCGCTATCTGTATAAACATGGAAATATCTACACCACTATCTGTATAAATATGGAAATGTCTCCCCCGGTGTCTCTATAAACATGGCAATGTCTACACCGTCATCTGTATAAACATGGAAATAGCCACACCGACATCTGTATCAACATGGAAATATCTACACCGCCATCTATAAAAGCATGGTAATATCTACACAGTCATCTGTATAAACATGGAAATATCTAAACCTCCATCTGCATAAACATGGAAATATCTACACTGCCATCTGCATACACATGGAAATATCTACCCAGCCATCTGTATAAAGAAGGAAATATCTACACCGCTACCTCTATAAACATGGAAATACCTACACCGCAATCTGTATAAACATGGAAATATCTACACCTCTATCTGTAAAAAGCATGGAACTATCTACACCGCCATCTGTATAAACTTTGAAATATCTACACCGCCATCTGTATAAACATGGAAATCTCTCCACCGCTGTCTGTATAAACATGGAAATGTCTCCACCACTATCTCTATAAACATGGAAATATCTACACCGCTATCAGTACAAACATGGAAATATCTACATCGCTGTCTGTATAAACATGGAAATATCTCCCCGGCTATCTCTAAAAACATAGAAATATCTACACCACTATCTTTATAAACATGGAAATATCTACAGCGCTATCTGTATAAACATGGAAATAAATACACAGCTATCTGTGTGAACATGGAAATATGTAGACTGCTATCTATGTAAAGATGCAAATATCTACATCGCTATCTGAATAAACATGGAAATATCTCCAGCGTTATCTTATTAAACATGGAAATATCTACATCGCCATCTTTATAAACATGGAAATATCTACACAGCTATCTCTATAAACATGGAAATATCTACAACACTATCTGTGTAAACATGGAAATATCTACACAGCTATCTGTGTAAACATGGAAATGTGTTCACCGCAATCTGTGTAAAGATGGAAATACCTACACCGGAATCAGTGCAAATATGGAAATATCTACACCGCTATCTCTGTAAACATGGAAATATCTACACCGCTATCTGTATAAACATGGAATTATCTACACCATGATCTGTATAAACATGGAAATATCTACACAGCTATCTCTACAAACATGGAAATATCTACACCGCTATCAGTATAAACATGGAAATATCTACACCGCTATCTGTATAAACATGGAAATATCTACACCGCTATCTGTATAAACATGGTAATATCTACCCATCGATCTGTATAAACATGGAAATATCTACACCGCTATCTGTATAAACATGGAAATATCTTCACCGCTATCTGTATAAACATGGAAATATCTACACCAATATCTGTATAAATATGGAAATGTCTCCACTGGTTTCTCTATAAACATGGCAATGTCTACACCGTTATCTGTATATACATGGAAATAGCCACACCGCTATCGGTATCAACATGGAAATATCTACACCGCCATCTGTAAAAGCGTGGAAATATCTACACAGTCGTCTGTATAAACATGGAAATGTCTACACCTCCATCTCCATAAACAGGGAAATATCTACACTGCCATCTGTATACACATGGAAATATCTACCCAGCCATGTGTATAAAGATGGAAATATCTACACCGCTACGTCTATAAACATGGAAATACCTACACCGCAATCAGTATAAACATGGAAATATCTACACCGTTATCTGTAAAAAACATGGAAATATCTACACCGCCACCTGTATAAACTTGGAAATATCTACACCGCCATATGTATAAACATGTAAATCTCCCCACCGCTGTCTGTATAAACATGGAAATATCTCCACCGATCTCTCTATAAACATGGAAATATCTACACTGCTATTAGTATGAACCTGGAAATATCTAAACCGCTATCTGTGTAAACATGGAAATATCTACACCGCTTTCTGTATATACATGGAAATATCTACACCTCAATCTGTATAAACATGGTATTATCTACACCATGATCTGTATAAACATGGAAATATCTCCACCGATCTCTGTATAAACATGGAAATATCTACACTGCTATTAGTATAAACATGGAAATATCTACACCGCTATCTGTACAAACATGGAAATATCTACATCGCTATCTGTATAAACATGGAAATATCTCCACGGCTATCTCTAAAACTTAGAAATATCTACACCGATATATTTATAAACATGGAAATATCTACAGCGCTATCTGTATAAACATGGAAATGCCTACACAGCTATCTGTGTGAACATGGAAATATGTACACCGCTATCTATGTAAAGATGGAAATATCTGCACCGCAATTTGTGCAAATATGGAAATAACTACACAGCTAACTCTGTAGACAAGGAAATATCTCCACCGCTATCTGTATAAACATGGAAATATCTACATGGTTATCTGTATAAACATGGAAATATCTACACCGCGATCTGTATTGACAAGGAAATATCTACACCACTATCTGTATAAATATGGAAATATCTACACCACTATCTGTATAAACAAGGCAATACCTACACCACTATCTGTATAAATATGGAAATATCTGCACCGCTATCTCTGTAAACATGGAAATGTCTACATCGCTATCTGTATAATCATGGAAATATCTACATGTCTATCTCTATAAATATGGAAATATCTACACCGCCATTTGTATAAACATGGAAATACCTAAACGGTCATCTGTATAAACATGGAAATATCTACACCACTATCTGTATAAACATTGAAATATCAACACTGCAATCTGTATAAACATGGAAGTATCTGCCCAGCCATCTGTATAATCCTGGAAATATCTTCACAGCCGTCTCTATAAACATGAAATATCTACACCGCAATCCGTATAAACATGGAAATAGCTACACCGCTATCTGTATAAACATGGAAGTATCCACACCTCCATCATTATAAACATAGAAATATATACACTGCCGTATGTATACACATTGAAATACCTACACAACTATTTGTATAAACATGGAAATATCTACACCGCTATCTCCATAAACATGGAAATACCTAAACCGCAATCTGTATAAACATGGAAATATCTAGCCCGCTGTCTGTATAAACATGGAAATACCTTCATTGCTATCTATATAAACTTGGCAATGTCTACAACGCCATCTGCATAAACATGGAAATAACTCCACCGCTATCTGTATGAACATGGAAATATCTCCACCGTTATCTGCATAAACATGGAAATATCTAAACCGCTATCTGTATAAACATGGAAATATCTACAACGCTATCTGTATAAACATGGAAATATCTTCATTGCTATCTTTATAAACATGGCAATAACTTCATCGCTAACTGTATAAAGACGGAATTATCTCCACCGCTATCTCTATAAACATGGAAATATCTACACCGCTATCTTTATAAACATGGAAATTTCTACACGACCATCTCTATAAACATGGAAATACCTAAACAGTTATCTTTATAAACATGGAAATATCTACATCGTTATTTCTATAAACATGGAAATAGCTACACCGCTATCTGTTTAAATGTGGAAATATCTACACCGCCAACTGTATGAACATGGAAATATCTACACCGCCATCTGTATAAACATGGAAATAACAACAGCGCCATCTGTAAAAACATGGAAATATCAACACCGCCATTAGAATAAACATGGAAATACCTACAGCGCTATCTGTATAAACATGGAAATATCTACACAGGTATCTCTATAAACATGGAAATATCTGCACCGCTATCTGTATAAACCTGGAAATATCTACACCGTTATCTGTATAAATATGGAAATATCTACAATGCTATCAGTATAAACAAGGAAATATCTACACTGCTATCTGTATAAATATGGAAATGTCTACACCGCTATCTTTATAAACATGGAAATATCTACACCGCTATCTGTATAAACATGGAGATATCTACACCGCTATCTCTACAAACATGGAAATATCTAAACCGCTATCTGTACAAACATGCAAATACCTACAACGCTATCTGTGTAAACATAGAAATATCTACACTGCTGTCTGAGTAAACATGCAAATATCTACAACTCTATCTGTTTAAACATTTAAATATCTACACCTCCATCTCTATAAACATGGAAATATCTACACGGCAATCGGTATAAACATGGAAATATCTACACCGCTATCTGTATGATCATGGAAATACGTACACCGCCATTGAATAAACATGGAACTATCTACACCGCCATCTGCATCAACATGAAAATATCGTCACCGCTATCTGTATAAACTTGGAAATATATAAACCTCTATCTCTCTAAAGGTGGAAATATCTACACCGCTATCTGCATAAACGTGGAAATAACTACACAGCACTCTGTATAAACATAGAAATATCTACACCGCTATCTCTATAAACAGGGAAATATCTGCACCGTCATCTGTATAAAAATCGAAGTATCTACACCACTATCTGTATAAACAAGGAAATATCTACACCGCCATCTGTATAAACATGGAAATTTCTACACCGCCATCTGTGTAAACATGGATGTATCTACAACGCCATCTGTATAAACATGGAAATATCTACACAGTCGTCTGTATAATCATGGAAATATCTACACCACTATCTTTATAAACATGGAAATATAAACACCGCCATCTGTATAAACCTGGAAATATATAAACCGCTATCTCTATAAACATGGAAAATCTACATCGGTATCTCTATAAACATGGAAATGCCTAAGCTGTTATCTGAATAAACATGGAAGTATCTACACCACTAACTCTGTAAACTTGGAAATACCTACACCGCTGTCACTATAAACATGGAAATATCTACACCGCTGTCTGTATAAACATGGAAGTATCCACACCACTATCTGAATAAACATGGAAATATGTACACCACTGTCTGTATAAGCATATATATTTCAACACTGCTATCTCTAAAAACATGGAAATAACTACACCGCCATGAGTATATACATGGAAATATCGACACCACTATCTGTATAAAGGTGGAAATATGTACCCCGAAATCTTTATGAATTTAGAAATATCTTCACTACCATCTGTATAAAGATGGACATATCTACACCGCTATCTGTATAAAAATGGAAATATCTACACCACCATCTGAATAAACATGGAAATATCTACACCGCCATCTGCATGAACATGAAAATATCTACTCCACTATCTGTATAAACATGGAAATATCTACACCGCTATCTCTATAAGGATGGAAATATCTACACCGCTATCTGTGTAAACATGGAAATGTCTACACCGCCATCAGCATAAACATGAAAATATCTACTCTGCCGTCGGTGTATACATGTAAATATCTACAACGCCATCTGTATAAACATGGAAATATCTACACAGTCTTCTGTATAAACATGGAAATATCTACACCACTATCTTTATAAACATGGCATATCGACACCGCCATCAGAATAAAATGGAAAAACCTACACCGTCATCTCTATAAACATGGTAATATGTACACCGCTATCTCTATAAACATGGAAATACCTAAACTGTTATCTGTATAAACATGGAAATATCTACACCGCCATCTACATAAAAAAGGAAATATCTACACTGCCATCGATATAAACAT
This sequence comes from Pan paniscus, assembly GCF_029289425.2. Classification (NCBI taxonomy): domain Eukaryota; kingdom Metazoa; phylum Chordata; class Mammalia; order Primates; family Hominidae; genus Pan; species Pan paniscus. The sequence goes on from NC_073261.2 coordinate 11,085,745, forward strand.
GGAAATATCTACACCGCCGTCTGTATAAACATGGAAATATCTACACTGGCATCTGTAGAAAGATGGAAATATCTACACTGCGATCTGTATAAACTTGGAAATATCTACACCGCTATCTCCATAAAGATGGAAATATCTACAGAGCTATCTATATAAACATGGAAATATCTACACCGCTATCTGTGTAAACATGGAAATATCTACACCGCTATCTCTATAAACATGGAAATACCTACACCGCCATCTGTGTAAATTTGGAAATAACTACACAGTCATCTGTATAAACATGGAAATATCTACACTGCCATCTCTATAAACTTGGAAATATCTAAACCGCTCTCTGCATAAATATGGAAATATCTACACCGCTAAATATATACACATGGAAATACTTACACCGCTGTTATGTATGAACATGGAAATATCTACACTGCTATCTCTATAAACATGGAAATATCTACACCGCCATCTGTAAAAACACAGAAATATCTACACAGTCATCAGTATAAACATGGAAATATCTACACCACCGTGTGTATAGACATGAAGATATCTACACTGCCATCTGTATACACGTGGAAATATCTACACAGCCATCAGTATAAACATGGAAATATCTACACCGCTATCTCTGAAAACATGCAAATACCTTTACCGCTATCTCTTTAATCATGGAAATATCTAACCCGCCATCTGTATAAACATGGAAATATCTGCACCGCGAGCTGTATAAACATGGAAATATCTACAACGCCATCTGTATAAACATTGAAATTCCAACACCGCTATCTGTATAAACATAGAAATATCTACAGCACTATCTCTATAAACATGGAAGTATCTACACTATGATCTGTGTAAAGATGGGAATATCTACACCGCTATCTGTATAAACATGGAAATATCTACACCGCTATCTGCATAAACATGGAAATATCTACACTGCTATCTGTGTAAACATGGAAATATCTTCACAGCTATCTGTGTAAAGATGGAAATTTCTACACCGCAATCAGTGCAAAGATGGAAATATATACACCACTATCTGTGTAAACATGGGAATATCTACACCGCTATTTGTATAAACATGGAAATATCTACACCGCTATCTCTATAAACATGGAAATATCTACACCGCCATCTCTATAAACATGAAAATATCTACAATGCCATCTCCATAAACATGGATCTATCTACACCGCAATAAGTATAAACATGGAAATATCTACACGGTTAACAGTGTAAACATGGAAATATCTACACCGTGATCTGTATAAACATGGAAATATCTACACCGCGATCTGTATAAACATGGAAATATCTACAACGCTATCTGTATAAACATGGAATTATCTACACAGCTATCTGTATAAATATGGATATATCTACACCGTTTTCTCTATAAACATGGAAATAACTACACCGCTATCTGTATAAACATGGAAATATCTACACTGCTATCAGTATTAACATGGAAACATCTACACTGTCATCTGCATAAACATGAAAATATCTACACTGCCATCTGTATAAACTTGGTAATATATACACCGCCATCTCTATAAACATGGAAATATCTACATTGCCATCTGAATAAACATGGAAATACCTACACCGCCATCTGTATAAACATGGAAATATCTACACTGCCATCTGCATAAACATGGAAATATCAATACCGCTATCTGTATAAACATGGAAGTATCAACACTGTCATCTGTATAATCCTGGAAATATCAACACCACCATGTGTATAAACATGGAAATATCTACACGGCTATTTCTATAAACATGGAAATATCTACACTGCTATATCTATAAACATGGAAATATCTACACCGCCATCTCTATAAACATGAAAACATCTACACTACCATCTCCATAAACATGGAACTATCTACACAGCGATATGTATAAACATGGAAATATCTACACCACTATCAGTATAAACATGGAAATATCTACACTGCAATCTGTATAAACATGGAAATATCTACACCACGATCTTATAAACATGGAAATATCTACACCGCTATCTGTATAAACATGGAATTATCTACACAACCCTCTGAATAAATATGAAAATATCTACAACGTTATCTCTATAAACATGGAAATAACTACACCGCTATCTGTATAAACCAGGAAATATCTACACTACTATCAGTATTAACATGGATATGTCTACACTGTCATCTGTATAAACATGAAAATATCTACACTGCCATCGGTATAAACATGGAAATATCCACAGCGCTATCTGTGTAAAAATGGAAATATCTACACCGCTATCAATGTAAAGATGGAAATATCTACACCGCTGTAAGTGTAAAGATGGAATTATCTATGCCGCTCTCTGTGTAAACATGGAAATATCTACACCGCTATCTATATCAACATGGAAATAACTACACCACTATCTGTGAAAACATGGAAATATCTACACCGCTATCTGTGGAAACATGGAAATATCTACACCGCCATCTGTATAAACATGGAAATATCTACACTGCCATCTGTATAAAGATGGAAATATGTACACCGTGAGCTGTATAAACATGGAAATATCTACACCGCTATCTGTATAAACATTGAAATATCTACACCGCTATCACTACAAACATGGAAATACCTACACCGCTATCTCTATAAACATGGAGATATATACACCGCCATCTCTATAAACATGGAGATATCTACACCGCCATTTGCATAAACAAGGAAATATCTACAACACCATCTACATAAACATGGAAATATCTACACCGCCATCTGTATAAACATGAAAATGTGTATACTGCCATCTGTTGAAATAGAGAAATATCTGCACCATGATCTGTATAAACATAGAAATATCTACACTGCTATCTGTATAAACATGGAAATATCTACAATGCTATCTGTATAAACATGGAAATATGTACACCATGATCTGTATAAACATGGAAATATCTACGCCGCTGTCTGTATAAAGATGGAAATATCTACACCGCTATCTGTATAAGCATGAATATATCTACACCTCTATCTGTATAAATATGGAAATATTTACAATGTTATCTCTATGAACATGGAAATATCTACACCGTCATCTGTATAAACATGGAAATATCTACACCTCCATTTCTATAAACATGGAAATATCTACACCGCCTTCTATATAAACATGGAAATATCTACACCGCCATCTGTATAAACATGGAAATATGTACACCGCCATCTATATAAACATGGAAATATCTACACCGCCATCTGTATAAACATGGAAATATCTACACCGCCATCTCTATAAACATCGTAGTATCTACTCGTCCATCTGTATAAACATGGAAATATCTACACGGCTATCTGTATAAACATGGAAGTATCTACACCACTTTCTCTATAAACATGCAAATATCTACACCGCGATCTGTATAAACATGGAAATACCTACACCGGTATCTGTATAAACATGGAAATATCTACACCGCTATCTGTATAAACATGGAAATATGTACTCCGCCATCTGTGTAAAGATGGAAATATCTACAACGCTATCTGTGTAAACATGGAAATATCTACTCCGCTATCTATATAAACGTGAAAATATCTACTCCGCTATCTGTACAAACTTGGAAATATCTACACCGCCATCTGTATAAACGTGGAAATATCTGCACTGCCATCTCTATAGACATGGAAACATCTACACCGCCATCTCTATAAACATGGAAATATCTACACCGCCATCTGTATAAACATGGAAATATCTACACCACCATCTGTATGAACATGGGAATATCTACACCGCCTTCTGTATAAACTTGGAAGTAACTACACCGCTATCTGTATAAACATGGAAATATCTCCACCCCAATCTGTATAAACATGGAAATACCTACACCGCGATCTATATAAACATGGAGATATCTACACCGCGATCTGTATAAAAATGGAAATATCTACACCGCTATCTGTATAAACATGGTAATAACTACGCTGCTATCTGTGTAAATATGGAAATATCTACACCGTTATCTCTATAAACATGGAAATATCTACACCGCTGTCTCTATAAACATGGAAATATCTACACCGCTATCTCTATAAACAATGAAATATCTACAGCGCCATCCTTAAAAACATGGAAATATCTTCACACTCATCTGTATAAACATGGAAATATCTACACCACCATCTGTATAAACTTGGAAATATCTACACTGCCAGGAGCTCAAGAGCAGCCTGGGCAATACAGCAAGACCTCATCTCTACAAAAAAATAAGAAAAATTAGCTGGCCATGGTGGCCTGCACCTGTAGTCCCAGCTTCTTGGGAGGCTGAGGTGGGAGGATCCACGGAGCCCAGGAGTTTAAGGCTGCAGTGAGCTTGGATAACGTCTGCCCTCCATCCTGGATGACAGAACAAGAACCTGTTTCAAAAAAGAAAAGAGAAAGAAAACCTAAAATCTAAATACTGGATGTAGTTTGCTAATAACTAAACAGCAACTTAATTGTAACATGCTTACATATCAACGTTGTCTTTCTTCTTTGATCATAAACCTGCTCACTAAGAAGCTGCTGAAGTCCATGGTAGTGACAGGTACATGTCTGCATCCTTGTCCTGACCTGCATCTTCTTTGATTGTCCCCATCTGTGTCTCCGACTGGCACTGCCGAACCGGCTTGCTACCTGATCAATGTTGTACTGAACCGTACTGCTAACTGATCAATGTTGTTGAGCTCACTGCACAAAGCTCTTCTTACAAGGTAGATTTCTGCCTGGAATTGTCATACTTACACTGTTTATTTTCCTTACTCCTGACCCATCCAACGCAGCACAATTTCTATTTATTGCCTTAGAAACATAGGTCATTTGGAAACACCTCCTTCATTTCTATGGAATGTTCAAATATTTCTGACATTTTGGACTCTATTCTAGCCACTTGTTAAATATATCCAGAAAAGAGACAAAGCTTAATGGGGGGGCTATATGCACACATATGCTATAGAATAAGCTATCTAAATGTTTAAAAATACTTTCCATCTGGCACCGCACCTTAATAGGTAGACAGAAATTAAGTATGTGTATATCTATCTGTATAGATATTTATAAATATATATCCCCAAAACAAAAACTCATTCTCTTACTTATACATAGGTAGAATATAGGTGAATATACATATACATTTATAGGTAGAACAAAGAAAACCCCTCAGCCTCTTTAGTGGCATGTGTTTTCTCTGAGTAATTGTCACAATTAATTAAAATACACGTGTATGCCTTTATAGATAAATTCCATCAGACCAGTTTCTGTCTGGTTGGAAAATAATAACTGCCTATTTCCTACATGCCCCTGCCCCCATACTATGTTCCAGTGAACTAAAGACCTCTGGCAATCATAGATTTACAACTCAGCAAGATTAAACAATTTATTATTATTTATGACATCCGAGCTGGATCTTCTGTATCTTACTCCACTTTAGCATCTATCACTTTACATTTGGGAGATCCTGTCCAAAAAATGATTATGCCTCCTAACCAAACATTCAGCAGGGCTGCAGGAACAGGCCCCCTGAACAAACATCCTGCCAAAGTACTTTAAAGCACCGTGAGCTCCCACAGCTGTGCATTTTCAGATGACTCAGCAGATTAGCGTGGAGTCTCTTAGCCTCTGCTTGGTCTGTTCCTTTCAGTGATCTCTCACATGGCCCAGTCCATTCGGTTTGAAAATCCTCATGAAATGAGCAGATTATGATCTGGCTTCAGTAGAGGGCCATGGGGTGGGCATGGAGGGGAGAGGGTTTGCTCTTAACACAGCCTGAGCCTCAGAAAGGTTTCAGATGGAAAAGCATGGCACTGACTCAGCTCATGCTTAACAGGAAATAATGCACAGACCACACCAAAAAAGCCCTTTATGTTGTGTGAAAGTCTATGCCGGAGCAGCTGCTGCCACCTCATGTACTGTGATAGAGTGTGCATGTGTGTGTTTGTGTGTGCGTGAGTGTGAGTATGCACACAAATGTGTGCTGGGAGGGGGAGGAGATCTCACCTTCCACAGTCGCCACATCAGCCTTAGCTAGCAGCATGGAGAAATGCCAAAAGTCAAGAGGAAGCTGCACCAAAGCAACTGTGATCACCACATCAGCAGGCGCTTTCTGGTTAGTAAAGTTACTGGGACTGAAAAACACACACGATCTCGTCCTTCTTTTATTTTAATCAGAGCAAACTATTTTTATAATAATTGTGTTATATGAATAAATAATTCATAATGCTGTAACCCATTATCACATTCAATCCTCCCAACAACCCTAGAAGATATGTAGACAAGTATTATTACCTTCCCTATTTTTATAAATGAGGAAATAAACCCCAGGAGGCTAGGCGACTTCCCCACCGTCATAGAAGTTGCAAACAGTAGTATCATGATTCAAATCCAAAGCTTCTCCTTTTGTCTTTATCATTTTAATTTTGAAGGTAATGCATATGCATGTATGATCTTTTAAATCCAGAGATGTATATGGAATAGATAGGAAAAGGGACTCTCCTTCCCCATTATACACCCCCTCCACCCAAGCTATATACACTGTTGACTAGAGTATGTCCTTTCAATCCTATTTTCTATGCCTACATTATATACAGAAAAGCAGGATTACATTACACACAATATTCCAGTCATTGCTGTTTTTCACCAACAAGCTATCATTCACATCTTTTTCATACTACATATAAATTTATATCCTTTATTTTAGTGGTGTATATTGTGCAGTTGTGTCATAAATTATGTACCTGTTCTCTGTTGAACATATAGATTTTTTCTGAGTTTTTCCTTAGCAAAATGCTGCAGTGAGTACCCTTGTACACAGATGTTTGTACATTTGTTCTAGAAAAATCTACAGTAAAGATTCTTAGATTAAGACATTCCCAGGTTATTAGAAAACTACTCTATTAATTTAGATATATACTTCCAAATTGCCTGACCAAAAAGTTATGTCAATTTAACTTCTATGAACAGTATACAAACATGACAATTTTCCATCACCTACACCAACTCTGGGTAATTTCATCTTTTTTACAAGTTGATGGATTGTTTTAATTTATATTTCTCTGGTTATTAATAAGGTTGGCCACCTGTTCATGTGTTATTATTGATGATATTTGTATTGAATTCTTTGAATTTTCTTGATTTCAAAAAACGTTTTACATGTCATAGATATTAAATATTTGTTGTAAAACTCTCCTTCCAGTATTGTGTATGTGTTTGGTCAAGTAGAATAAACTCTCGTCCTCTGATTTCAGATTCCTTTCTCTTTCCATTAGAAATCCCTAAATGTAAAACTACATATTGATAGCTAAAAACCAGGATGTTTACTAGAGAAAAAGAATACAAAGGCAATAATTAAATATTATATTTATACAAAATACCTACTAGTACAAACTTAAAAAGAGAAAGTAAAATTCAAATGCTTCTACGACTTCAGACTAAGAAAAAGAACTTTTGAGGTTGAATGTTCCTGAAAATTTTCTTTTCATACAACTACGGACATGACTTCAAAAGTTGATGTGACTAAAAATGTAAGATATGAAAGATATTTGAAGACTCAGAGAAGGTGGAATTTCATTTTAACAAGTCACATATATATTCTGGATATCCTCTTATTCGTAACTAAGAGAGTCAAATCAGATGAAAGAATCTAAAAATTTCCCTTTGACTATGTTAAGTAGAACTAGTAGAGGCATATTGGCCAAATCTTGAGTGTTTGCAAATTGACTCTTAAGGCTATAGGCTGGCACAGGTCATTGAAGCCCTAGCTTTTTATCTTTAATTTTCAAATCCCCAAACAATTTATACTAATTTTTCTTGTCCATTATTTCCAAATAATCTTGTTTAAATGTTATTACAGTGCTTGCTCATGTTACTGTTGTCTAAAAGAAGGGTATCCGGGGCCTTAAAACTGAGAGGGTTAGGATTAATGATTCCAATACCTATGCTTGGACATCTCCAAAAGTGGGTTCCAACTTCTTGTCCTCAAGTCTGTATAGAAACTAGCAAACTTCCAGAGTTCACAAAAGGCTCAAAGAGAACAGATGTTTTACAGAAAATTCTTAGAGCAAGTTTCACGCATAATGTTGCTGATGCGTGTCTGCCTTTTCAATAAACATCACTATGCTTTATCACAAGATTTAATAAAGCAGCTTAGTTTAAAATGCCATCTGGGTCTCTGGACACATTAAACAAAGCTTAAAATAACCACCCCAGCAACTGGGAGGACCCAGCTGTTCTCATAATCTGTCCCACTCCTTTTACTTCCCCAGAAAAAGAGTGAATGAAGACCACAGACTAAAAGCATCCAGAAGGAACTGACACAAACAGGGAGATAGATGGAGCCAAGGGCTCCTGTAAGTTTGCTATTGCTCACATAATAGATTTGCTAATTCCACAACCTGCGGATGGTGATTAAGAACGGGAAGCAGAAAGAGGGAAGAGAGAATCATAGAAGGGCTCATTCAAGTTTTCTAATGTATCACAAACCTGTCCTCCCTAATGTCTGGATCATAACAGCCCATTCCATTCACCTATTCTGTAGTGAACTCCAATAGAAAATACAAAGCCATCACCACCCAGTTCTTTCTCCCTTCTAGAGATGAGATATTAGCCACCCAATCCCAGATTCTCAGATCCATTCCAGGAAAGAAGCCCTAGGTATTGAAGCACAGCTTTCCCTCCCTCCCTTCTTTCTTCCACCCCAAGATTTGTTCCCCAGATAGTTCTAGTAAATGCAAAACCAAGTATATTCTCATTCTTTAGAGCAACCAGCTTTTCATGGCCAACTGGAATCAAATAAAACCTGCACAAACATCTATCTGGAGGACAGTCCCAAGGCTCCTACTGAGCCAGCCTTCTGCATACCACTGCATTTCAGCTTCCTAGTTCACAAGACACTGAGACATTCTTGAATTCTGCAAGGTGCACTGTGTGTTAATATCTTGGCTGCTCATCATGTGGCCAATAAAGGGCATGACTAGTCAACAAATAAATTTTCTCTTGGCTAAAACTTGCAACAAAACTGTAAGCTGTTTACCAAGGGGCCCACTACAGGTTATATTCAATATATACAGTCAAATCATAACTATCTGAGATATATTCAGTTGACCATACACCTTTATATTTCAGTAAAAGGTCTTTACATTTACTAGTGCTATCGACGTTACAAAGTGCTTTCATTTGCAGTGCGTCATCTGATTTCCAGGATAATTAAATGATACTGTCATACCTGATTTTTAGATGAGGAAACAAGTGGTTTCTGGGTATTTCAAGAGGCTAACGCATCGGCCCTCCAACTTGTATGTGAAAACCAAAAACAAAATTCCAAGGCCCCTCAACCTTCTGAATGGACTTTGACTCTTTTGGTCAATATATGGCAGAGCTAGGAAAAGAAGGTGAGTCTTCCAGCTGCTGATACAGGGTTTTTCCTGCCATACTCCATTACCTCCAAGGCTAAAGTCAAAAGAGGGTGTGGTTATCACATGAAAAAATCTGGTTTGGATTTCCCAAATGTGTATGTAGTATTTGGTGATTTACCTTAATTTAACCTACAGTTCTTTTGGGTTGTAACAGTCTGACTCCATTTCTGAAAACAAAACAAAATCGATTTTAAATGCTGAATTATAGATCTTTGCTGTCCAGTATGGTAGCTACTAACCACTTATGGTTATTTGCATTTCTATTTTAATTAATTAAAATTCAGTAAAATGCAAAATTCAGTTCTTCAGTTGCTCTAGCCACATTTCAAGTGTTACAGTAGTCACATATGGCTAGTGGCTGGGACAATGCAGATTATAGAACAGTTCCATCATCAAAGAAACTTCTATTGAGCAGTGCTATTATATAATGTCATCTCCAGAGAAAGAAGACTTTAGAAAAAGTCAGAAACGGCCGGGCGCAGTGGCTCACACGTGTAATCCCAGCACTTTGGGAGGCCAAGGCAGGCAGATCCCTTGAGGTCAGGAGTTCAAGACCAGCCTGGCCGACATGGTGAAACCCCGTCTCTAGTAAAAATACAAAAAATTAGCTAGGCGTGGTGGTGCATGCCTGTAACCCCAGCTACTCAGGAGGCTGAGTTGGGAGAATCACTGGAACCCACGAGGCAGAAGTTGTAGTGAGCCAAGATTGTGCCACTGCACTCTAGCCTGGGTGACAGAGCAAGACTGCATCTCAAAAAAAAAAAAAAAAAAGAAAAAGAAAAACTCAGAAACATCTTGAGTCAGGCATAGTGCTGTCATCTGTCCAATATTGAAGATGATTTAAGATTAAGAAAGAAGAAGAGAACAAAGAAGAGAAAAAGAAGTTGCCTTAGGTGTACCTACCCAGAAAAGGACAAAGGCATTCTTGTAGTCATTGTGTTGTATTTTAGCTCTTAAACTTTTTAAGAGATTAGAATAATTGGACACATAGAAGATCTAAACCACTGAAGAGGCTCTGAAGCAGATAAAAGTAGAAAGAAAATAAAAAACTAATTAGTTACAAACTAAGCTTAACCACAATTCGTTTAAACGATACTATTTACTCTTCACATGATGGTTTTTCTTTTGCTTTATAGTATGACATAGTTTATATCTTTAAAGGGGAATTAAAATATTTCTGGGAATTTTTAAAAGTAAGTTCACACAGCCACATAAAAACTACAGAAACAGATAAAACCTATCTTCTCATTTATTCCCTAATCCATTCAAATTAAATATAAAAATCCAAGCATCCACAGTGATATTCAAAAAAGCAAAAGTGAGACAAAACAAAATTCATTTGTCACCTGTGGAGGTAGTTAACTCACCTAATCTTCACTCCAAACACCAGTAATTTTTAAAAGACAGAAATAAAGATATGTTCTGCCTTCCCGGAAGGAACTATGTTTCAGGGTAGCCAAATAACCCAGTTGTGAAGAAACTGGTCTGCTTATACAAAAATGCCAGCTAAAACATGTAGATAGAATTAGAGAATTAGAAATTCACCATTTTGAAACCCCTAATGAAATAATCAACTCAAGCAAGGATCATTAATAAATGCTAAAACAATGAAGTAACTATTGATACAGAATATAACTGAATATACACATGGTACAAAGTTCACGTCACAGACTACTGGCTTGACCCAAGGGGGAATATAGCAGAGGAGATAGGCAGTGATCACCCTAACCTTGCGATCATCTCACCATCACTAATGATGGGATGTGAATACACATTATTGCCTATGAAATAGTCTTTAAAAAAAGAAGTTGAACCTGAATCTAACTAAACCTTGCAATGGGCTGAACGTGTATGTCTTCCCCAAATTAATATGTTGACATCCTAACCCCAAAGGTGCTGGTATTAAAAGGTGGGGCCTTTAGGGGGTCATTAGATCATAAGGACAGAGGCTTCATGATTGGAATTAGTGCCCTTATAAAAGAGGCCCCAGAGAGCTAGCTAGTCTCTCCCACTATGTGAGGGCCCAGCAAGAAGGCCAATCTATGAACCAGAAAGTTGGTCCTAACCAGATATCAAAACCACATGCTCCTTGATTTTAAACTTGCTAGCCTCTAGGACTGTGAGAAATAAATTTCTGTTCTTTATAAGTCATCCAGTTTTTGGTATTTTGTTATAGCAGGCCTAAAATCCTTTAGAACTAACTTCCAGTTAACCAGGAAAAAGCAGAGTGAAAAGTTAAATGACACCATAAAAAGCAACCAGAAAATTCCAGAAGGGGAAATATTCTACAGGACAACTGACTAGTTTTTCAACAAGTCAATTTCACTAAATAAATACATAAACAAAGAGTATGGGTATTTTCCAGGTTAAAAAAGTCTTGAGCTAAATAATCAAATACAATGTGTGTCCCTTGATTAGAAGAAACTAATTTGAACAAACCAGCCACAAAAGATATTTCAGGGAGACCAAGCTGGAAGGATCACTTGAGGCCAGGAGTTTGAGACCAGCCTGGGCAACGTAGTAAGACCTCCATCTCTACAAAAACAATAAATTAGCTGGGCATGGTGGTGTGCACCTCTAGTCCTAGCTACTCAGGAAGCTGAGGCAGGAAGATCACTTGAGCCCAGGAGTTTGAGGCTGCAATGAGCTATGATTGTTTCACTGCACTTCAGGCTGTGTGAAAGAGCAAGACTTTGTCTCAAAAAATAAAAGGACATTTCATAATAATTGAGGAAATCTGAATGTGGACTGGGTAATAAATGATATAAAAAAGCCATTTTTTATTTTGTTTGAAAAGATGATTTTGTAACTATACAGGAAAATGTTCTTATTTTTTTAGAAATCTGTACTAAAGAATTTAGGGGTAAAATATCATTTTCTTAAATAAACTTTCAAACACAAGCAAAAAATAGTCATGACACAAATATAGCAAAATGTTTACAATCTATGTTCTATGCTTGCCTGTGAGTGCCATTAAACTCATCTCTCTGCTTTTCTGAAAGTTTGAAAATTTCAAAGTTTTATAATACATTTTTTTACATCCCATAATTTTATAATAAATTTTTTAAAGTTTGAAGCAAATCAACAACTATAGCTTCAAAAATATCCTGAGCCACAATAAACATTGAACAGGGTATATTTCTCCCATTTCCTAAAAAAGTTGGCCCAGGAAGGAGTATGAGAGCTGCCATAGCTCTCCCAAGGCTCATTATTCTCCATCACTCCATGGGAAATCCCAAAATAAATTTTTTAAAAAGTTGTTTAAATTTATAATATTTTTGATTCTATAATAATTTTATAATAAAATAATTGTAAAATGTTTTTGATTTTATAATTTATAAAAATTTTTATACATGTTTATGTTTGAAATGTCTATTTCAAACTTTATGAGATATTAAAATATAAGTAATATAGTTCATCATTTTAGAAATGCCATGCTTTTCTTCTCCAGCAATTACATAATCAAAGAGTAACTGTAGTTTTTCCTAGAACATTGCTTTGTGGGCTGGGCATGGTGGTTCATGACACTTTAGGAGGCCAAGGCAGGCAGATCTCTTGAGATCAGGAGTTTGAGACTAGGCTGGGCAACACATAGAAACCCTATGCGTAGTTAAAACCCAAAAATCAGCTGTGCGTAGTGGCGTGCACCTATAGCCCCAGCTACTCAGGAGGCTGAGGTGGGAAGATCACCTGAATCTGGGGAGGTCAAGGCTACAGTGAGCCAAGACTGTACCATTGCACTCCAGCCTGGGCAACAAAGTGAGACCCTGTGTCAAAAAAAAATGAAATTTAATTTAAAAAAAGAAAATTGCTTTGTAAAATTAACTTTTTCAATCAAAACCAAGATTTTTCAGATATAGAGAATGCAGCCCACTGGTCAGATTTGTCAGTTCAAAGAGAATAAATTCTAGTTTCCTATTTTTCTAGCCTGCTTATGATTATCCAATAGGATATCAAAAAAGACCAAAGCCTTTGGGATCCATGTTCAGTATTCCTGAGTCTAACTCAGGATGCCATATCAGGAAAGCACATTCTCATCAATTTTCAATCATTCGAGACCGATTTTGCTTATAATTATCCAGTTCTTTTAGACCACCTTTCTCCTGAAGCCAGCCTTATGGCTATTCACTTCACTTTAGCATAAGCCCCCAAGAAGGTGAACAAAATGAGGAAACAACTGGTTAAAGTTGGCATTTGAAATTCTGAAACATGTCCACCATTCCCTTCACCCATGCCCGCCCCTCTTAGAAGTAGTACTTTCAGATTATTTAAGAGTCGATACTTCTATGTGGATTTTGTCATCTGTCCTTTATAACAGCTAGTAGGTTTAATTTGACTCTATTTTAAGCATATATTGACCTATGCTAATTATCTGTTAAAATAAATTCCACTCTTAGAGTTAATAAAGTGTGTTTGTCATGGAAGACCCATTGAAGTAAGAAGCTGAGGAGCCCTTATGGTAAAGTGGGACAAGAAATAATAAGACATAATAATTTTCCCATGCAAATCAACAACCGTAGCTTCAAAAATATCTTGACCCACAACAAGTATTGGACAGGCCATGTTTCTCTCACTCCCTAAAAAATTGGCTCGGGAAGGAGTATGAGAGCTCCCATAGCTCTCCCAAGGCTCATTATTCTCCATCACTTCACAGGAACAGCCTGTCAGAGAAGAGTGAAAGACCATTTGTCAACCTCTCTTCAACTCCCTGATTCTAGCCAAACTTCATCAATCTCAAGTGAGGAGCCAGAGAGAAATCAAACCCCATATATCCAGCATCATTGTCTACTGGAGTCAAAAATCACAATTCCACTACCCACTCCAACACCACTGGCCCTGTTTCTCCCAATTGCTTTTTATTGTGTTTTTTAAAAAATCCTCTTTCCCCATCCCTGCAACACCGAGAAGGAGGAATTATAGTAGATAAATATGAAGCATGGAGATCCTTTAAAAATGTTTTTAATAATAAATGAGAAAATCAAAAGGAGAGGGTTGGGAAGGAAGGAGGGAATTCAAATGCCAGGGAATTGTTCAGTTTCGCTTTTAAAGATGTTAACACTCATTTATACATCTGCAAGACACTCCCCTTAAAGAAAAGCTCTATGAGTGTGGGTCTGGTTACATGAATAAGGATAAAATTACTTTTTTAGACGATGTTTCCCACATATCATTCAGAGACCCCTGAAGTTAGGTATCCCTCTTGTAGATGTCCTTGAGATGCTGCTGGACCTGGGAAAGAGGAAACTGGGATACGGGTCTATGCCAAAAGGTGCTTCTAGTTATAGGACAGAGAGGAAAGGGGCAGAGGGAGAAAAACCCGAAGTCTGAGAATCTGGATTGCAGAAGACTACCGAGGTCATGGGAGAAGGGAGAGAAAACAAGGATGAAAAGCGAAAGGGGAAGAGGCATGAAATGTTGTCAAATGTCAAAAGGCATTTGGAGAGAAGTTGGGAATTGCATTAAGAAAACCACTGCAAATCTCATTTCAGATCATTCAGAGATATGCCCCCTGGGAACTGCGAGCTCAGGCTGTTTAGCATCAAACAAATGGATCCACTCCATCCCTACCCTAATTAAGTAAATCATTCAGTAATTCCACTGGGTTAAAGAACCAAAATATTAAAAACCTTCAGGGCCTACTCTTGCCAAATATGTCAGGGATCGTGTGTGTGTGTGTGTGTGTGTGTGTGTGCGTGTGTGTGTGTGTGTGTGTGTGTTCTGAGACACCACTACTGTTAAATAGGCAGAGCTAAGACTTAGGGGACTGGCAGATTATTGCAAAAAGGGCACGGGGCAGAGGGACTATGTTGTGAGCCTGGGAAAGAAGTTTGTGTGGGGACTGTGGGCAGTGAACGCGTTGGGAACAATATGGAAAACTGGGAGCTGCCTTGGAATCTACAGGGCCGGGTAAGAGAATGTCCGAAAGAAAAATGAGCAGGTGCGGGATGGGTGCAGAGTCGGAGAAGAGTCCAGGGTGCCCGGAGTGGCTCCAGGAACGACGGACACCCCTCAAGGCTTTTGGGGGCGGTGGGTACTAATAGAACCCAGTGTCCGGGGTGCGCCGGGGAGGCTGTCAGCACGGCGGGAGTGGGGCGCTGGAGGGTGAGGACGCGTGAGTTAGGAAGCAAAGCCGGGGCCGGGCACGGGCCTCCCAGCTGGGCCCAGAGGGAGCAGGGGGACAAGGACTAGGAGAGGGCATGGCGGCAGCGTGGCGGGAAGCGAGGGGCATCCGGACACTCACCCCGTTGGCCGCGGCCATCTGCACCACGATCTCGATGGCCGTCCTGCTAAAGTACCTGCCGTCGCTGCCCACCACCGTGGTGCAGCCCCGACGGTCGCGCAGGTCGATGGACGATAGCACGCTCTGGATGAATTTGGGCAGGTAGTTGCGCTGGCCCTCGAAGAGGCCGGTAGGTCGCCGCAGACCCCCGCCGCCGGCCGGCCGCGAGTCCTCGTAGGGCACGGTGGGCACTGTCAGCACCGGTATGGGGCTCCCCTCCGTGGTGCCTCCTGGCCGGTCCTGCTGGGGCTCCCAGGGCCGGAGGGAATCTGCAGCCTGCCGGGGGCCTCCACCAGCCTGGCCCCATGCCGGGACTCCACCTCACGCCCGGGCCCCCTCTCCGGCAGGTCGGCACCCTGCGCCCTGCGCCCGCCCGCCTTGGGACCGCCCGCCCCTCCTCTCCACGTGGCCGCTCGCTGACTCCCACGGCGGAGATTGCTTCTGCCTTCCTGTAAAGTTTTCTTCCGCCCACCTTCTCCGCTGCCAGACCGCCTGAGGTGCCCTCAGTTTCTCCCCAAGTTGGACTCACTTTCGGGGTGTCCCAAAAGCCTGACTCCAGGGCCTGCTAGCCCGACCCCGGTGACGCCTGCACCCGTGCCTGGCCCCAGCCTTCACGCTCGATCGCTGCCCTCCGGGGCACACCCTCCGCCAGAAAACAGCCGGCGGGCGGCGAGACTTTGGCCAGAGTCCGGGTTCCTCTCCGGCGCCAGGCCCGTCTCCCTGTCTCCCTGGGAGTGCGCAGCCTACATGCACCAGTTTCTCTTTAGAACAAGCACGGGGAGGGATTTGGGAGGGGCTGAAATCTTTTGCCATCAGCGAACAGCCTCAGCCAAAAATAACCCTGGAAAGGCGAGCTAAGAATGGTTATCTCCTGCCAGCGCTGAAATCGGAGGCTGGGTGCTGCGTGTGGGGTGTGTGTGTGTGTGTGTGTGTGTATGTGTGTGTGTACTCTCCCACCCCGACCATTTGTTGAAGGGAATCACCACTGTCAGACTTCAATCCAACAGGACCCACTCGAGCCATCCACACTTCCCCCAGCCTCCTCCAAAACAGCACACTTTCCGGTATGGACAATTCTTTTTTTTTTTTTTCACTTGTTTGTTTGTTGTGGTGGTTGCAACAGCAGCAACACAGACGACACATATTTCCCTATTCTTCTCGCCCTTCTCACCCTCCCTACCCAGCTCCTGCCTTAGAAACAGGCTTGGCCTACACTTTATCTGTCCACACTGCCTGAACTCTTCCCTGAATTAATCGTTTTCAATAGGAGGGGCTAAATCCCTTATTAATGCCCTACCAGGAGTGAATGAATAAAGCCAAGTTAAAGGGTAACTGGGTACCACCTACTGTGCTAGGTTCCTTTGCATGTATCCTTTCATTCTGCTGGAGCTAAAGATGTTCTGCCTCCTCTCCATAAAACGCACCCAAACTCCAAAACCAGGAAATTCTCCATAGAAAATAGGAGTGAAGAGAGAAAAGACTAACAGGATAAACCCCAAAGCAGGAAGAAAGTTTTGTCTCCCATTTCGCTCAAGGAATTTTTGAACCCACCAAGGCTACTGTCCTGAAAGATCCTGCTGCTTCTCCTTCCCCAAATATTGTCCACTTCCTGAGAGTAAGGCTGACTTGCCACAGGCTTATAAAGTGTTTGGTCACAGTAAGACAACTGTGAGTAATAACACACATTGTATACTGTTTTGCAATTGATAAAAGGATTTGCATCTGTTTTTTCTTTGGAGGCTGAAGAAAAGAAGAATGGTATTCACGCAGTTCCCATTTTAAAGATGGAAACAACAGGACTTTTTCTGTGAAGTCAGGAAAGTGGTTACAATGGTACTTTCCGCCTGTCCGAATTATGTATTGCCCCTCCCCTTTCTATTAATAACATTGAAGTGTGATGGGACAACCACTGAAGCCGTCAGTTGAAACCTGCTGGGACTTTTTAGCCATTCGCTTCAACATAAAGAATGGGTGTTTTTGGAGGGGGTGAGAGGAATGGGGAAATGTTGTCAAAGAGTACAATGTTTTAGTTGAGACAGGAAGAATACATTTTGTTGAGATCTACAGCACAGCATGGTGACTGTAGTTAACAATGAAGTATTGTGTATTTCAAAATTGCTAAGACAATAAATTTCAAATGTTCTCACCACAAAAAAGATAGGTTTTGAGGTGATGAATCTATTAATTCTCTGGATTTAATTATTCCACAATGTATACATATATCATAACATCACATTATACCTCCGTAAATACATACAATTTTAATTTGTCAATTAACATTTTTTTAAAAGAATAGTGTGGCCAGTTGGGGAGGTAGTTTTTTTTTTTTTTTTCCTCTAGTCTCTACTCAGTCTCCAAGATCTCATTCCCCATAAAGTTCCTGTCACCCAGGTGGAGTGCAGTGGCACAATCATGGCTCACTGCACCCTCTCCCTCTTGGGCTCAAGCGATCCTCCCACCTACAGGTACATGCCACCACGCCCAGCTAATTTTTGTAGTTTTTGTAGACATGGGGTTTCACCATGTTGCCTAAGCTGGTCTCGAACTCCTCAGCTCAATCAATCTGCCCACTTTAGCCTCCCACAGTGCTGGGATTACAGGTCTGAGCCACCAAGCCCAACCCATAAAGTTCCTAAGTTTTTATCTCCCTGGGAGTGCACAGCCTACACACTTGGCTTAGCATCCAACACACAGAACTTTAACACTTCTACGGATCTGTGCAACTGTCTATGGTGTGGGGTTTTTACGATCTCTTTCTAATGACACTTTATTTTGCAAAGCAGGACAGTTTCATTCCCAGAAGAGCAGGTATGGTAAATCCTTTGTTCCAGTTACGAAGACAATGATCCAAACCCTAAGCCTCAGAGAAGCCCAGAAACCCTCCAGGCCTCCATTTCTCTGCTCCTAGCACCTGCCTCTCTCTTGACATCAACATCATTCTCCCCTCTCACAGCCCAGCTCCTTCCACAGACCCAGGGATTAGGCACCAGCACCTCAGACTAGATTTTAGAGAATTACCATTCAAGAGACAATCCTCTTCCCTTGGTTCCAATTTCAAGGTTCTCAAAGACTGGAACAGGGCTAGTTTGAGGCAATGTGCCCCATCGCATAGCCAGAAAGAACCTTACAGTGAAAAGGAAAACAATTCTTCCAAAGTAAGGGGGTGCTGATCCCCAGAGGGAGGACAGATGGGCAACCAAACAGTAACCGGGCCACCACATGCTTCACACTCACTGATCAAGGATTTCTAAAACCACTTTTCTTTTCTCTGAATTTATATAGGACTTTGTATCACTCATAAAGGAATGTCTTATAGGCTGATAACACCATTCTATTCATGCTTATACTTAACATTTAGGCTAGGATAATTTCCTAACCTCAGTGTCCTCACTATAAGATGGGAATTATTATAATCCCTACCTCATAAATTGTTGGGAGGATTAAAATACTTAGTAAAGTGCCTGACTAATAGAAAGGCATTCAATAAATGTTAGCTATTCATGGTGTCATCATCATTATATTTACCATTATTACTAATCTCCTGTATTGCAATAATTACAGTTTATATTTTTGTAGACCATCACTGTAGCTAAAGGGTCTTTGGGCCATAGGTGATATTCCATAAAGGTTGGTTAAATTGATCTCTGGTTTTTGATTATGTAAACTCAGAACTCCCTCAAAATGTACAAAACAGATTTACCTGCTAAATAAATCTCTTCAAAGCTGACCCCAGGTTTAATTGAATTAATTCCAATGAATTTGTCACAATGATGGAGAAAGGAAACTTAGAGGGCCCCACACTTGTTTGCTGGTAAAATGAGAAGTTTGGATTAGATCAATGTTTCCCAAAATATTTTCCTCAGAATGTTAGTGCCCCT
This sequence comes from Pan paniscus, assembly GCF_029289425.2. Taxonomy (NCBI): domain Eukaryota; kingdom Metazoa; phylum Chordata; class Mammalia; order Primates; family Hominidae; genus Pan; species Pan paniscus. The sequence continues at coordinate 11,105,347 of NC_073261.2, forward strand.
CGAATCCTGCACAAAGCAAGAGTTTCATGACCAAGTAGCTTTTGAAACTCCTGTACACTCTACTCCCATTCTTCACAATGCACACTTTCATATTAAAAGTTCTGAGAGATCCTCAACAGAAGACATCACTTAACTTTTTTTTTTTTTTTAAGACAGATTCTCACTCTGTCACCCAGGCTGGAGTACAGTGGCCACCACTCCTGGCCTAAAATTTTTTTAACCTGGTGCTTCCCAATCTAAACTCACAGGGACCAGTTTTCTTAATGAAAGAGAATCAGACTAGCTTGTAACCATAGCTGGTGACACTCCCCTGCCCCATTCCTTGTATGTCCTCAGTGGACTAGGTCAGGAATAAATAAATTTTCCTGATTCTCAAGGGCTGGTCACTCCTTTGCACTGAGCTCAAAGCTTCTCTGTAGCATGGGTCACAATGAATGGTAGCCCTGATAGCCTAGAGTAGCCTTTCAGCCTTCTCTGAGCCTCTAAAGACTGAGGATCCTTGGCATGAAATGGAGCAACTGATATACCCTTGCTTCCCCTGGGGACTCTCTTGCTCTCAAAAAGGCATCAGCCATCATCTCCATCTAGAGAATATATTATCTGACTCAGCTTGACCAGCCTGTCCCAAAATGAGAATCTGGGTAAAATAAGCATTGAAACACTTCATTACTTGTAGATTCAGAAACATATTAGCATATTAAAGACTATGATGTTCTGCAGGAAAAAAAAAACCTATTTAACTTTAATCCAACATTGCCAAGTTTTATTTGACCATGGAAGATTTTTCCAAAACACTTACAAACAGATCAAGGACATTAATCTTTCATGAAACACTAGTTCCCCAGGGTCCTCTCCAGCTACATCATTCTGTGATTTTCTTTTTTATTTATGATGCATTAAAAGATTAATCTCTATCAGACTTCCATTTAGAAATTCACCAGAATGTGCAAAGGCAGCAGGTAAAATTGCTGAAGGGTATTATAAAAATACCCTCCAGTGATTTTTGAAACTTAAACTGAAATATTTATATAACTATATATTTCAGTTTGTATGTTATATATATATGTATATACACACATATATGTGTGTATATATATTGGTGTATATATATCTATATCTATGTATATATGGCATTATATCCATTTTACAGATGCAGAAACTGAGCTTTAGAGGGGGTGAGCAATTGGTCCAAAGCCACACAGCACACAGGTAGTCATTGATAAAGGTAAAAACAAGAGTTGAAGCCTGAGGTGTAAGGACACAGAGACAAGTACACAAATGTTTACAAGTTACACATATGACACGTGCCTTTAACATGAATTTCTTGAACATTCATTTAGAGGCCTTACAATGAAGACATCAGAGTGGCAGCAAGTTCTGTTGGAATCAGGGGAGCGTGTTCTTCTATAATCCCCTGGCTAACAGGAAAGCACACTGATTTGGCCCATGGTAGTTATACACTCCCATTGAGTCAGGGGCCACTTCCATGCACACAGGAGGTGCTAAAAATATGCTGTTGACTCATTGCCTCTAAGAGCAGAAGAAATGCCAAAAGTATAGGACAAGAGGCAGAAAAGCACACGGAAAAATATCGTAGGGCAGTCCTCTAAGGAGGTGTTAGATCCCTTTGAAATCTGTCCAAACACTTTCTTGTGCTGGGGAAAGTCAATTCCATATTTCAAGCAACCCCACATGTCATACGAGTATCTTGTACGTGTTTGTGTACTCGTGTCTGTGAACTTACATCTCAGACTTCAACTTCTCGCTCCCCACCCTTATCAATGACTGCCTGCATGGCCTTGGGCAAGTTGCTTTCCCTCTTCAAAGCTCAGTTTCTGCATCTATAAAATGGACATAATGCTACCTACCTCATGGGGTTAGTGATCACATTTAAGGAGCTAATATGTGGAAATTGCTTACACAGTACCTATCACATAATAAGGGTTTAATAAGTGTTTGATGTAATTGTTTTGATTATTACTACTATTACTAAAATAATAATTACTACAATAATAATGATTCTTATTCTCTATATTAGTATTATCTTTGAAAATGGGCATGGATTATGTCTATGTAACACTTTTGGCACAATATCTAGCATTATATCACACACAAATTAGAGAATTCATGTTATTAAGGATGAAAAAATATTTTTACTGACCCTTCAATTCTTCGTAAGTAACTGCAAAAGAAGCCATTATCCCAACACATGAAATAAAAAAAAAAAAATCAGTTCCTCTGGAGTTTGTTTTTGGAGGTAGCCACAGGATACCTAAATTTTTTTTCTTTTCAGAGAGACCGAGGGGCTCACTAGGTTGACTAGGCTGGTCTTGAACTCCTGGTCTCAAGCCATCCTCCCACCTCAGCCTCCCAAAGTGCTGGGATTACATGCATGAGCCACCACATCCAGCCTACCTAAAATATTGAATGCTGTTAATAAATCTCCTGAGGCCAGCATAAGAAGGTGATGGGCAAAACTAATGCAGGTATGTTTTTCTGGCTTTTTCATGTATTGGGCCAAACTTTGAAAAGCACTTACTATTAATGGCTAACTTGCAAAATTTGTGATTTATTAAAAGCAGATTTTAATTGTTTTACCTAAAAATAATAGGCCTCTGATCTGCCAAAGATGAAGATTTAATTTCTAGGTGTTCCCCACAATACCTAGAAACATCAGTGGAATCGATTATTAAACAATTTAGAACTATTCTCATCAAAGTTCTTTAATATATAATACAGCAAAAGAAAAGTTTCTTTTCTAAAGGCTTCTCTATACTTTTTTTAATAGTTGAAATTCATTTCTGAAGGTTCCTAAAAAGAATAGAATTTAGATCTTTATTAAAGAGGAAATATATTTTCCATGTTTAATTTAAATTACATTCCATCAGTCATTTGCAATCTTAGCCTACACGGAATTTTTTTTTGGTAGTTTTTATGTTTGGGCTTTAGGAGGGGATTCCCAATAATCTCTATATAAATATTTCTAATCTCTATATAAATATTTTAACATTTCAATGTAAATTAGTTTTTTAAAGCTATTTTATCCATAAAAATAATGAATTTGCATGGCTGAGGGTGAAATAATGTGTTACCAGGACCCGTCAGTTTTGGGGGTTGTGAGTAGATCCCATCTTCATGTTCCTCCAGCCCAGCCCAAGCCTGGCTCAGGGCCTCCTCCCCCATTTGTCAGGAACCACCATCCCCAGGGATTCTATGTGCCCTGCCTGACCAGTGTTCTCCATCAGAGTTTACCAATCTTTTGTTCATTCCCTCAGAGCACAGCTAAGCAAGAGTACACTAATTTGAAAATTAACTCAGCAAATAGAGGAACAATATCCCCAACACATTGCATTTTAACATAGGGTTTCCTGGACACACTGTTTCAATCCAAGAGTTGGGCTAATAGTAGGAGTTCCATCTGCTAAAATACGGCTGTCAGCTTCAGAGGGAAATTCATGAACGTCTTCGTAGTTTGTTTTTACGTTTCACTTGGCACTGTTTCTAAAATTTCCTCTGAAGCCAAAAAATAAGTTATTTCCCAGCACACTGGGCACTTTTCATTTATCATTGGATTGATTTTTGTAACTTGCAGTAGGAGCTGAAATCGACCAGGGGGTTCTTATCCAACAGACAGCAGCAAAACTCTTTGTGTATCTGCATTCCTTTCAACAAGCGTGATTTCCTCAATGGCATCATTCGTGAGCGTAACACAGAGCTCAGCAATAACGTTTCTTCACTAACCCTACCAGGTATCCAACATAGGATCTTACTTCCTTTCACTGTTTTCTGACTCCAGGCAGATATTAATCATTGGGATTTGGGAACAAGGAAATAGAATTTCTGAGAATGCTTGGGAATTCCCAAATTCATATGATTTTCATAACACTTCACTTACAAGTTTTTGAAAAATAATAAGTGACTATAATAACAAGCAAATAATCGTTTTTTTCTGTAACAGTATTATATGAAATGTTTTAGTAGTCTTCTGTTTTAAAAAGATATGATAACAAATGATGATTTATTATTATTATTATGAGCCAACATATTGTAACAAGATTATAAAATCCAATAGCATTAATAGAGAAAACATTAAAAAGAAATGAATATTATCACAAAATAAATGCTAAAGAAAAGTCCTTTAAAGATTGAAAGGTAACACCACAAATACTTAATGCTTTAATCATTGTTTACATGACATTGTTAAACAAGGCATCAATCATCCCCTCCAATACCATTTAAATAACATAACATTCTGATCTCCTGGCAAGATGAATAGCACTAGAAAGAAGCAACTGTCAAAATTGCAGATTTAAGGGCATATTTTGTTTCTAAAACTTGGCATTTCTTAGAAAACCTCTCATAGGATTTGTAAAACATATACTATGCCTATGAACACATTAATATTTATTTGCAGAAATGGTTCACTGTTAGCAGTGGACAAGGCCATGAACACACACTTGTAACACAGCAACAGATACAAGAAAGTCTGACTGAGGCTCCTTTACTGCTCCTGTCCTGTTCACCTTAACTTTCATCTCCACATGTCAGTGCTTCCTCATCTTGCTTGACTTGAAGTCAGTGCATTTCTTCAAGCCAGTAAGTTCTCTATACTGACTATTAAGCTGTAATTTTCACAGGAAAATTAGAATGTTCCTTCCCATTTTCCTAATTTCTCAACTGATTTTTGTCAGAATTCAGAATCCATAAACATTGAAATGCCAGGAGAGAATTTCCAAATGGAAATGCTGTTCCCTTCGTCCATTTTCAGAAGAAACCGTAGGATAGTGTTATCCTTCTCTTCTCCAATTTTTTTTTCCTGCAAACTTATGGTTATCACCTCTTTAAGTGAGTAGCTCACAATTTTGCCTCCCCTGCAAATGGTTCCAAAACAGTGAAGTGGGTCCTCTTTAGCTGTGTCTTTAGTACATAATCCTGCATTTCTGACCATATGCAGGGAGTGGGACCCAGGGAAGGATCCCTGACTCAATGGGATTTCTCTTGCTGTCTCTAGAATTTGAACACCGGAACCCAGACGTACAGAGGCTGGGAGCCATCGTGGTGTGCTATATTGATGACGGCAGCAGTGGGTGGTTTGGGGGCAGTTAATTGACAGCTACCAGTTGCTGACATCCCAGGAACTGCCTGAACCTCCTCTTTCCCAGTCATAAGATATCTAAGATTCTGCAGTATTCTTCATTAAATCCTAGCATGGTTTAAGCTAGCCAGAATTAGGTTCTGTTGCTTTCAATCAACAGAACCTTAGCTAATACGTTGTTATTTCCTGGTCTTTGTTCCTTTAATTTTCCAGGAAAAGAAGGGAAAATGGCTTACTGGTTTTAAAAAGAGACAAGGGACAACATACCATTTATGCAAAATTTAGAAGCACTCAAAGGAAACTCTGGAAAGTTCCTGAGACATATATAGGTAGGATCAGCATAAAACTTGAACAGTGTATCTAGATCATGCTTGCCATGGTTGCCTTGACACAATGAACATCTGTATCAAGATCATATTTTCTTGGTGGGACAGAGAGAAGCACAAGGCGGGACTCACATTTACAGTAATCCTTGTTTTCCAGGGACCATACAACCCAGTTTGTCCAGAGCTGTTCATCTTAAGTTTGTTATCCCACCATAATTATAAATAGAACCTCCCTTTTCTCTCAAGAATATCCCACTTTGGATGATAATTTCTGTGACTACCCATTAACAATATTTAATAACTATAGAATACTGCTTCTCTATATTTTTTGTATGTTTGAAACATTTTATAACAAAAATATCTTTAAAGTTATCACCTACACAGAATATAGCTGCCAAATGCTCCTACTCTGCTATTCTAACCATGAATCCCTCTGGGGCCCCTTCCTCCTACGGCGCTTGTGAGGATGAAATGAAATAAGCTCTATGAAGTGCCCAACAGTGACCAACACTGAATAAAATACAGCCACCATAGGTGGCCTTCCCTTATGTTCACCAAACTCCTGATAAGTTATTCGGTGATGTTTTAATCTTAATATTTTATGTAGATTATACATTCATCTGATTCAAAACGCAAAAGGTACAAAAGCGTATACAGTTAAAAGTTTCCCAACCCACTACCATTTATCTCCCTGGAGGCAACCGTTTCCAGATTTTTGAATATCCTTAAAGAATATCATATGTATGGAAAAGAAAGATTATATATTTATATGCATCTGTGTATGCATTTTCCTATGAGAGGCTCACAAATTTTCCTTGAAGAGATATCACTATTACAAATACCCCTCAATTTACAATGGGGTTATATTCCAATAAACTTATGAAAATATTGTAAGCTGAAAATGCATTTAATACACTTAACTTACTAAACATCATAGCTTAGCTTGGCCTACCTTAAACACTCACATTAACCTACAGTTAGGCAAAATCATCTAACAGAAAGCCCATTTTATAATAAAGTGGGCTTTGAATATCTCATGTAATATAATGAATACTGTACTGAAAGTGGAAAACAGAATGGTTGTATGAGTACTCAAAGTACAGCTTCTGCTGAATGTGTATTGCTTTCAAACTATCTTAAAGATGAAAAATCATAAGTCAAAATATTCTAAGTCAGGGATTGTTTGTACTTCTACTTTACATGATGAAATTGAGCCTTGAAAAGATTAAGTGACTCGCCCAAGGTCACACTGGCAGTTAAATAGTGAAACTTGGATCCAAATTGTTCAGTCACTACATGTATTGTCTTGAAATTTGAAAAAGAGGAAGAGGAATTAAACTACTAAATTGAAGGACTATTTTAGGCATAGAAGAAGCAGATGCCTTCATGTCCAAGTGATTGTGAAAAGCCCACTTGCCCCAAAATATGTCTCCTGGTCATATGAAATTCCACCATTTCAGATTTTTACCTGGGGATTTAGAGTAATCTGCTGTTTTCCTAGAGCTCCCCTAAAATAGAAATAGAAAATTTTGGAAGGCTAAATATATGCTAACATTGGAAAACTCATTTTCTCCCCTTCGTAAGGCAAGGTACTGAAGGAGGGGGCCCTACGGGCTGTGCAGGGACATCCTGGAGGCATGGGGAGAAGAAACTGAAAGGCAAGTTTGTATGGAACAAAGAATACCGATCTCAGGATTCTCCCTTGAACCTGCCCTAACTTTGTTCAAATAGACTTAGCCACTGACCTGCTGTCAAAAGACCACAGCCAATCTGACTTGTTTTCAATATAATGATGAATATTGATTTGGTCCCTTCATCCAACATTCTCAGCTGGATCTTTTTGACCGAGGATATACATTACTAGGTGAGTACAGGCAGTTAATTCTTCCACACGGGACTTCGGAGTTTCTGAGTTAACCAGAATCACCCACCTTAACATCTGCCAGTTTATACCCCAAGTCCTGACCAGTGCCCCCTACCTGCTATGCCTCATGTTTTCAATAGAGCATAAAATCAGAAATGAAAGATGAAACATCATAGCCAATATCACAGAAATACAAAGGATCCTAAGAAACTGCTAGGTATAATTACACACTAACTAATTGGATCATCTAGAAGAAATGGATAAATTCCCAGACACATAAAACCTACCAAGATTGACTCATGAAGAAATTTAAAAATCTGAACAGACTAATAGCAAGCAAGGAGGTTGAATCCGTAAGAAAAGGTCTCCTATCAATGAAAAACCCAAAACCAGATGGCTTCCCAGATTAATTCTACCAAATATTTTAAGAAGAACTAATACCAGTCCTTCTCAAACTCTTCCAAAAAGCTGAAGTGGAGGGAATACTTCCAAACTCATCTTACAGGGCCAGCATTACCCTGATTCCAAAGCCAGACAAGAACACTACAAGAAAGGAAAATGACAGGCCAATATCCTTGATCTACATAGATGCAAAAATCCTCAACAAAATCCTAGCAAACCAAATTCAATAGCACATTGAAAGAATCATTCACCATGATCATGTCATGGTTCAACATAAGCAAATCAATACATATAATATACCATATTAGAAAAATAAAGGATAGAAACTATATGGCCATCACAATAGATATAGAAAAAGTTTTTGACAAAATTCGAAACCCTTTCATGGTGAAAAAAAAACACCCAACAGATCACGTATTGAGGGACTGTATCCCAAGAAAATAAAGGCCATATATGACAAACCCATAGCTAACACCATAATCAATGGTGAAAAGTTGAAACTTTTCCTCTACCATCAGGAACAAGACAAGGATGCCCACAGACACCACTTCTCAGGGTAATTAGGCAAAAGAAAGAAATAAAAGGCATCCTAATAGGAAAGGAAGAAGTGAAACTGTCTCTACTGACGGCATGATCTTGTTATATATAGAAAACCCTACAAACTTCACTAAAAAAAGGTTAGAACTCAACACAAAGAAGGGAACAATAGACACTGGGGGACTCCAAAGGTGGGAGGGAAGGATGGTGGGAGCAAGGGTTGAAAAACTACCTATCGATTACTATGCTCACTGCTTGGGTGGTGGGATCATTAGAAGCCCAAACCTCAGCACCATGCAATATACCTGTTTAAGAAACCTGTACATCTACCCTCCTGACTCTAAAATGAAACATACAATATTTAAAAAACAAAAACAAATAAATAAAATTTGAAAACTGTTAGAACTGAACTGATAGGTGAAATCAGTAAAGTTGTAGGATACAAAATCAACATATAGAACCTTGAACACAGCAACATCCAGCTGTCTGACACGAAAGTCTCAGGGGCAACAAAACCTCTATATGAACTCAGAAACAATGAGCTAAGTTGTGTTTATGTCTGAAAGGATGTTAAGAACTTCATTCATGTTACATCAGAGCCAACAGAAAGAACCAACAGGAAACCTGTACCCAACAAACAGAAATGACAAGATGAAGGGAAAGCAGAGGTAAGGGCTTACCTTAGAAAGGGCAAGTGATTAGCTCAATATGCAATACAATGTTTGCTCCTGAGCCAAAAATTTGTACAACAATTTGGATATTACTTGCACAACCAGGAAAATCAGCCACTCATTAGGAAAATGTGTTTCTGTATAAGTCTTAGGACTCAGCTATCTATAATAACATGAAAAGACAATATTTTCATCCAAAATGAGTATTTTTGTTTGTCTTGGCTTGTTATTCTAACGTCAACAGCCTCTAAATAAACTGTTGAAGTACATGATATAACCACCTCTTTCTCCATCTTTCCCATTGCTCCCATAGGGTTTCAGTTGTGCAATTTCACCATTAGCAAAGCTTTTTGCTGAAATCTGGCTTTTCAAAGGGAGAGTATCCAGAAACAGAAGATGCTGATCTGGGAGGCTCTTCCTAATAGAACTGCTGCTTCAGTTTAACTTGAAAAAGCCCACACCCAGTTCCTAATGACAAACATCTGAACACCGGGTCTTCCCCTGAGCAAGACCATGCTATGCCTCCTGCTCGCTCTGTTCTATAAGCAACCCACAGATTGCTCCCTGTGAAGAGGAGCCTGCCAGGGGAGCAGCATTCCACCAGACCCTGATTTAGCAAGATATTTCCGTATCATTCCCCCAACCAGCTGGAAGTCCTCCACTGCTCTTGTGCAAAAATCTAACTCATCTCGCTGAATTTCCTGATTTAAAAGTCTAATTCATTTCACCAAAAGTGTGACAGAAGGAAACCAAGTACACCATCTCTCTCTTACCAAACCAAAGCTATTGCATGTGCATTCTGGGGGAAAAACATGGTCCAAATATGTTATGGAGGGGGTGCCAGCCCAGTGTCATCCTCTTACTATTGCCATAGGATCTTGGCTGATGGCATCAGAGGAAAAACAAGTTTATCGATTACTTTCAACCATTAAGCTCACTCCTCCATGAAAAATATGTCACAAGTCCAATGTCTCTTATTAAAATAAGCACTGCAAAATATAAAGGAGTCACAGTTTTAAAATGGGACACACGTTCTCTAAGCGGTGAACCACGTTAGAGGTGCACTGTTTACATTGTTTAAAGTCCCCTGGAGCCAGGGTTAGGAAGCGCATCTGTTCTTTGGTGTTCTGGGATGAAGGAGAAAGGAAAATGTGCTGCCAGAAGTGAGTGGGAAGGAGCCCATGAGATAAAGGAAGTAAATCCATTTGCTGATTGCAATAATAATGGTAATACACGAAGCTATACATACTTACATACATACATACATGCAAATTTTCACATTTTTTTAAAAAAAGAACTTAAGGCTTCCAATCATGTAATCAGCCCTTATGAACTCTCCTGATTAGCTGCAAGGAAAATCTTCCTTTCTCCTCTTTCTTGCACCATCCTGGGCTCCCTTTTGACTTTTTTTTTTTTTTAACTTATAAACGATCAGCTCATATTCTGAAGTTTGTAGTCCCCTCCCGCCCCCTCTCTCTCTATACGGCTCATTTACATTGGCAGCTGTCGTGCTGCTGGGCATCCTCAAACCCACAAGTTTCCCTTTAATGTTTGAGCAGACAAACATGATCATGCACTAGGCATCACTGTGCCACTCAGAATGCTTTTTTGTTTTTTTTATTGCATCTGAGAGAAATCTCAAGGTTGCAAACCTGGAGTCAGAATTGTCTCCATGTGTCTCAGTGGGAAGAGTATCGTGTGAAGAAACAAGTTGATTCTACTAATCAAAAGGAATTTTTTTTTGATATCAGGTCATCCTCCGAATGAATTTATATTACCGAGTGGAGGGTCACATGAAGAAAATGGTCAAACATCACCACCTAGAGCAAGAGCTGAGAAGCGCAGCGGAGCCGGGCTGTGTCAGGAAAGAAAAGCAAGCTGGGGCCTGGCTCAGCGCTCTCCCCTCTGCTCCTGTCTGCACGGAAAGATTAGGATGACAGTGGCAGGAAGCCTGTGCACCTAGTATGCATCACTTGAAGGGAACACACAGATTCCAGTAAACAGTTGGAAGGAAATGTTAATACCAGGCTCTGCTAAACAATATGAAATGACTCCTAGATGAGACAAGCGACTTTCATCAAAGTTTCCTGATACCTGAAAAGACAGCCCAGGGGATCCTGCACTACATGTGGTGTATGTAAATTAAGCGGGTTTTTTTCCCCTTTGTAATCAAGGCTCATACACAAACAACATCACACTTTAGAAACGGCCTATTTCAACTTGTAACTAGCTTGCTTTCAGGGGCTCCAGGTCAAAAAGAAATAGAGCACAAAGACGCTTTCTCCTTAGGGATCATACACAAATTCACTCTGTCCGTTTCTTCCCCACATGGAGCAACAAAGCCGTCAGACCTCTCCATCCACCCATCGGGTCCTTCCTGATTAAAGTGAGATAAATCACAGCCCTCTCTCTCCAGATGGCAGGCGACAAGAGGGGGATGCTTGCCTCAAGAAGTCCTCCCCATCCCTCTGCATTCATGCAAGCCCGAGCGGAGAGATGCAAGAAATTACGGATGCAATTTAATTCCCCAGACCCTGCAATTAAAAATGGAAATTTTTTGGCCACGCCTGTTGGCTCACGCCTGTAATCCCAGCACTTTCAGAGGCCGAGGTCGGAGGATCACCTGGGGTCAGGAGTTCGAGACCAGCCTGGCCAACATGGTGAAACCCTGTCTCTACTAAAAATACAAAAATTAGCTAGGAATGGTGGTGAGCGCCTGTAGTCCCAGCTACTCGGGAGGATGAGGCAGGATAATCACTTGAACCCGGGAGGCAAAGTTTGCAGTGAGCCAAGATCGCACCACTGCACTCCACTCTGGGTCACAAAGGAAGACTTCATCTCAAAAAATGTTTATAAAAATGGAAGTGTTGTTCTTTCATTTGTAAATGTGTTTTGGTAAAAGAGGGGCAGTTTAAGCAACCCTTTCTATTGTCTACATTGTTAAAATTCATCCGACATGGACTCTTGACTCCGTTTTGCCTGGGCAGACCCAATTCAAGCATTTACAACAGCTATAACCTCCTCAAATCAAAAAGAGGAATCAGCATTATTGCTAAGTTCAAATAAGGTCTTGTTTTATTTCATTTTTATTTTTGAATGCAGCCATTCCTCCAGGTGCTGTCATCAGGTAAGATTGTCAGTCCTGATTAGGTAAAGGTATTATTACAAAATGCAATTCTTAAACATTCAGTGTCTAACTACACTTTTAATAAGCCTTTCCCCCTCCCCTATGTATTCTCCCTTAGACACCCCTTCTCAAATTTAAAATCACAGAAACTAAACTATGATGCCTAAAGAGAGCCTAGCGACTGCCCAGTCCTCTAATTTGATGAGTGGGAGTACTGAAGCCCAGAGGAGGTCAAGTAATTTGTTCCCAATGTCTTAGATAAGAAGAAAATGACCAGCTGGGAAATCCCACTCATGTCAAGGCAGAGGCACAGGGCCACAGACTGTGGTTGAATTGTGCCACACTCCTACATCCTTCTTTAGGAATCACAGAACATTCCTGTGTTGAGTCGGAGTCACTGACTTCCTTTTCAGGCTGATTGAGTTCTGTCCTTACGGGCTGCGACAAGAAGTTTTGGTATTATGCTACACCAAGACCATTTATCTAGTTCAAGAAATGAGCACAGTCCTTAGAGCCCAGCAACTTTCCCCATGTCCAGTAAATGTAGCTCCTCCATTACAAGCTGTCAGAATGGAGCCTTCTGGCTCATCTTGATTTTGATTTGTGCAAGAATGAATGGTTGTGCTAAGACAGCTTTCCTAGCTGATAGTGAGCAAAACTTTTTTCTCATAATCTATAAAAAAATATTAAATTAGAAGCATAGAGTTTATTTCATGACTTTTATCTTCCTGCAATTTTCTTGTGGGCATAAATGATTTGTTTTTATCCTGCCTGCCCCCCAATCCCTTTTCCAAGAGACTAAAAGAGTATCTAGTGCAAAGTAGAGACTCAAATATTTTTTAATAAACAGTGATCCTGGCCACCCAGTGCATGTTGCCAAATGCCAACCCCATAAATGATCAAACACATCATCTCATTCAGCCAATCAAAATCAAGTGCTACCTATTTTTTTAAGTTTTCATAGCCCTTGGGCATCTGCTTTCTCAGCATTTCCCAAACTTGAGTCATTCTCATCCTGCCTTCCTAATTTTGCTCTGTCAATTACCTCTACTATTATTTATTTCATATATTTTTAAATAGCCCCACTTTTGAAACTTAAATACATGCCTTTTAAAAGGAAGCTTTCTTACTACTATACATCAAAAGCCATTATTACTTGTTCTAAGTACTCATAACAACATGGTCACAACTATTAAAATTTACTAATGTGCATCCACATACTCTCTAAATTCATGGAGCATCTGCACACACTTTAAGAAACAATTCTGCATTACTCACTCAATTTTCTTGACATCCTTCTGAGGCAGGACAAACCTTGGGCCCAAAGAATTGAGGTAGGAGTCCAAGCAAGTTGCCAGCCACATAAAGGCAAACCTTGGCTCGGAGGTCAGGACTACCAGCCCCTAGGTTATGGTACATGCTCTTTCCTCTGCTCTCCAGAACCTCCTATCTCCAAGTGTAGTTAGCAGCCCAGATGCAGCAGCATCCTCTAGAGACTTGTTAAAAATGCAGAAGCTCAGGCTCCACCCCAGGCCTATGCAGACTGAATCTGCATTTTAACAAGGTACAGGTAATTCACGTGCACATTAAGTTTGAAAAGGCCTGGTCTAGATCAGCGGTTCTCTAACTTACCAGCACATTAGAACCATCTGTAGAGACTTTAAAAATACCAGTGCCTGGGCTTCACCTCCCAGAGAATCTGACTTAAGTGTCTGGGGTTTGCCCTGAGTCTAGGTATTTTTAAAAACTCCTCAGCTTATACAAAGCTGGCAGGGCTGTGCACAGTGGTTCATGCCTAGAATCCCAGCACTTCGTGAGGCTAAAGTGGGCAAATTGCTTGAGTCCAGGAGTTTGAGACTAGCCTGGGCTAAAACCCCATCCCTACAAAAAAAAATACAAAAAGTAGTTGGGCATGGTGGTGGCACATACCTGTAGTCCCGGCTACTCAGGAGGCTGAGTCCTCACTTGAACCCAGGAGGTCACGGTCTGGTCAACAGAGCAAGACCCTGTATCAAAACAAAGAAACCAGCAAACAAAAATGCTAGCAGCTTACCAGCTAGGGAGTCCTGTAGAGCCAAGTTTCCCAAATGGGGCTACATTAGTTGTTCCAGAACTTTAGCTGCATCAAAACCACCTGGATGGCTTGTTCAGCTACAGAGGGTCTGGCCATGCCCCTAGAGTTTCCAGCTGAGGGTCTGGAATGAGGCCCGATGATTTGCATTTCTAACAATCTCCAGGTGATGCTGATGCTGTGGGTCCAGGGGCCACATTTTGAGAATCTATGCTAAATGAATCGGAGAAGACCAAAGCTCAAACTTATTCCAAGAACTTTTCAAGGCCCACCTGCAAGTTGTAGTGGAAGTAAGCATCTAAGGGTGCAATAAAGATTCACTGTAGACTAAGGCCTTTTACCTGAGCTCTCAAATGTTCACATTTCTCTTATCAACCTAAATAACAAACAGAGAGAGGCTCTCCACAAGGAAAAGATATTCGTTTGGAAACAGAGCCTTGCAATAGAAACAGGCAAGCCAGAGTAAACTGTATGCATATTCACGGAGGTAAAGGAAGACAAAAGAAAAAATGAGGAAGATTATATAATCATTTGGAAATGATTATCCTTGGCTACAAAGATCAATAACAAAGGTGATGCCAGGCCCAGGTTGGACAGGCAGTTGTTGGGCAAATATCCTTCAGAAGCATTGTTGTGTGCAAAGTTGCAATGGGCTTTGTGCAAGATTGTGTTTTTTGCAGTCTTCTGTGGTAAGTTTTTGTTATCAGGCATACACGCCCAAGAATCCTTTTTTACATGGCCTTCCCTGGCTCTATTTGTCAGGGTTTTGGTTAGGGGAGGGGTATTTTTAACACTCTCAATGTAAAAAATGCCATAAGGTAGGTACCCCAATTGCTTGTTTCGTCTTCATAAAATAACTTTTCCACCCGAACAAAGTCTACACATAAATTGTAAAAATACCCAGGCATGCAGTCCCTGGAAAAGTCTGGAGTCATTCTCGGGGTTCCCACCCAGGTGGGCAAGCGTAGCAACCACAGATAAACACAAAGTAGGGGTCCCCACTGGGGTTCGGTGGCAGGCAGTGGCCCTGGTTCTGATATTTGGCTGAAAACACAGGTCCTCTTTGTCACCCTCAGGACATTTCAGCTATTTCCTAGATAATAATCTCACCTCACCCTGCACAAAACAGGCACATGATCATGTCACTCTGACCTGGTTTGAGTCCAAGGAGACTTTTGTTTTTAAAATAATTTAGGTTAGTAGTTAAAATATGAACTTTGGGCCAGGAGTGGTGGCCCATGCCTATAATCCCAGCACTTCGTGAGGCCAAAGTGGGCAGATGGCTTGAGTCCAGGAGTTTGAGACTAGCCTGGGCTAAAACCCCATCCCTACAAAAAAAAATACAAAAAGTAGTTGGGCATGGTGGTGGCACATACCTGTAGTCCCGGCTACTCAGGAGGCTGAGTCCTCGCTTGAACCCAGGAGGTCACGGTCTGGTCAACAGAGCAAGACCCTGTATCAAAACAAACAAACAAGCAAACAGAAAATGCTAGCAGCTTACCAGCTAGGGAGGCCTGTAGAGCCAAGTTTCCCAAATGGGGCTACATTAGTTGTTCCAGAACTTTAGCTGCATCAAAACCACCTGGATGGCTTGTTCAGCTACAGAGGGTCTGGCCATGCCCCTAGAGTTTCCAGCTGAGGGTCTGGAATGAGGCCCGATTATTTGCATTTCTAACAATCTCCAGGTGATGCTGATGCTGTGGGTCCAGGGACCACATTTTGAGAATCTATGCTAAATGAATCGGAGAAGACCAAAGCTCAAACTTATTCCAAGAACTTTTCAAGGCCCACCTGCAAGTTGTAGTGGAAGTAAGCATCTAAGGGTGCAAAAAAGTTTCACTGTAGACTAAGGCCTTTTACCTGAGCTCTCAAATGTTCACATTTCTCTTATCAACCTAAATAACAAACAGAGAGAGGCTCTCCACAAGAAAAAGATATTCGTTTGGAAACAGAGCCTTGCAATAGAAACAGGCAAGGCAGAGCAAACCATATGCATATTCACGGAGGTAAAGGAAGACAAAAGAGAAAATGAGGAAGATTATATAATCATTTGGAAATGATTATCCTTGGCTAAAAAGATCAACAACAAAGGTGATGCCAGGCCCAGGTTGGACAGGCAGTTGTTGGGAAATATCCTTCAGAAGAATTGTTGTGTGCAAAGTTGCAATGGGCTTTGTGCAAGATTGTGTTTTTTGCAGTCTTCTGTGATAAGTTTTTGTTATCAGGCATACAAGCCCAAGAATCCTTTTTTGCATGGCCTTCCCTGGCTCTATTTGTCAGGGTTTTGGTTAGGGGAGGGGTAATTTTAACACTCTCAATGCAAGGAAATGCCATAAAGTAGGTACCCCAATGACTTGTTTCATCTTCATAAAATAACTTTTCATAAAATCTCTGTAAACGTGGAAATATCTACACCGCTTTCTGTATAAACGTGGAAATATCTACACCGCTATCTACGTAAATGTGTAAACATTTACAACGCTATCTGTATAAACTTGGAACTATTTACACCGCCGTCTCTATAGACATGGAAATATCTACAATGCTATCTCCATAAACATGGAAATATTTACACCACTATCTGTATAAACATGGAAATATGTAAACAGCTATCTATATAAACATGGAAATATCTACACCGCTATCTCTATAAACATGGAAATATCTACACCGCTATCTGTAAAAACATGGAAATATCTACAACAGTGTCTCTATAAACATGGAAATATCTACAACGCTATCTCTATAAACATGGAAATATCTACACCGCTGTCTCTAGAAACATGGAAATATCTACACCGCTATATCTATAAACGTGGGAACATCTACACGGCTATCTCTAAAAACCTGGAAATATCTACACCGCTATAAGTATAAATGTGGAAATATCTACACCGCTATATGTATAAACATGGAAATATATACACCGCTATCTCTATAAACGTGGAAATATCTACAGCACAATCTGTATAAACGTGGAAATATCTATACCGCTATCTAAACTTGGAAATATCTACACCGCTATCTCTATAAACGTGGAAATATCTACACCGCTATTTCTATAAGCGTGGAAATATGTACACTGCGATGTGCATAAACGTGGAAATATCTACACCGCTATCTTTGTAAACGTGGAAATATCTACACCGTTATCTGTATAAACGTGGAAATATCTACACCGCTATCTCTGTAAACGTGTAAACATTTACACCGCTATCTGTATAAACGTGGAAATATTTACACAGCCATCCCTATACACATGGAAATACCTACACCGCTATCTCTATAAACATGGAAATATCTACACCTCTGTCTCTATAAACATGGAAAATATCTACACTGCTATCTCTATAAAGATGGAAATATCTACACGGCAATCTCTATAAACATGGAAATATCTACACCGCTATCCCTATAAACATGGAAATACTTACACCGCTATCTGTATAAACATGGAAATATTTACAAAGCTATCTCTATAAACATGGAAATATGTACACCGCTATATCTATAAACATGGAAATATCTACACCGGTATCTGTAAAACATGGAAATATCTGCACCGCTGTCGTTATAAATATGGAAATATATACACGGCTATCTGTTTAAACATGGAAATATCTACACCAGTGACTGTATAAACATGGAAATAACTACACCGCTATATGGATAAACATGGAAATATCTACACCACTGTCTCTATAAACATGGAAATATCTACACTGTTATCTGTATTAACGTGGAAATATCTACACCACTATCTGTATAAACGTGGAAATATCTACACTGGAATGTGAATAAATGTGGAAATATCTACACCGCTATGTGTATAAACTTGGAAATATCTACACTGCAATCTGTATAAACATGAAAATATCTTCACCACTATATGTATAACGTGAAAATATCTACACTGCTATCTCTATAAACGTGGAAATATCTACATCACTATCTGTATAAACGTGGGAATATCTGCAACGCTATCTCTATAAACCTGTAAACATTTACACGGCTGTCTGTATAAACATGAAAATATTCACACCGCTATCTCTATAAACATGGAAATATCTACACCGCTATGTCTATAAACATGAAAATATTTACACCGCTATCTGTATAAACATGGAAATATTTACACCGTTATCTGTATAAACATGGAAATATTTACACCGCTATCTTTATAAACATGGAAATATCTACACCGCTATCTCTATAAACATGGAAATATCTACACTGTTGTCAGTATGAACATGAAAATATCTACACCACTATCTCTATAAACATAGAAATATCTACATTGCTGTCAGTATAAACATGGAAATATCTACACCGCTATCTGTATAAACATGAAAATATCTACACCGCTGTCTCTAAAAACATGGAAAAATCTACACAATTGTCCCTATAAACATTCAAATATCTACACCGCTGTCTCCATAAACTTGGAAATATCTACACGGCTATCTCTATAAACGTGGAAATATCTACACTGCTGTCTCTATAAACAGGGTAATATCTACACCGCTATCTCTATAAACGTGGAAATACCTCCAACGGTGTCTCTGTAAACATGGAAATATCTACACCGCTATCTCTATAAATTTGGAAATATCTACACCACTATCAGTATAAACATGGAAATATCTACACCGCTATCTGTATAAACATGGAAATATCTACACCGCTATCTCCATAAACGTGGAAATATCTACACCGCTATCTGTATAAACGTGGAAATATCTACACCGCTGTCTGTGTAAACGTGGAAATATCTACACCGCTATCTCTTTTAACATGGAAATATCTACACCATTTTCTGTATAAAGGTGGAAATATCTACAAAGCAATCTCGGTAAATGTGTAAACATTTAAACCGCTATCTGTATAAACATGGAAATATTTACAACGCTATCTCTATAAACAAGGAAGTATTTACAACGCTATCAGTATAAACATGGAAATATGTACACCGCTACCTCTATAATCATGGAAATATCTACACCGCTATCTATATAAACATGGAAATATCTAAACTGTTATCTCTATAAACATGGAAATATCTATACCGCCATCTATATAAACATGCAAATATCTACACAGTCATCCATATAAACAAGGAAATATCTACACCTCCATCTCTATAAACATGGAAATATCTACACTGCCATCTGTATACACGTGGAAATATCTACACAGACATCTGTATAAACCTGGAAATAGCTACACCGCTATCTCTATAAACATGGAAATACCTACACCGCTACCTCTATAAACATGGAAATATCTACACCGCTATCTGTATAATCATGGAAATACCTACACCACTAACTCTATAAACTTTGAAATATCTACACCGCCATCTGTATAAATATGCAAATATCTACAGAGTTATCTGTATAAACATGGAAATATCTACACAACCATCTCTATAAACATAGAAATATCTACACTGCCATCTGTATACCCATGGAAATACCTACACAGCCATCTGTATAAACATGGAAGTATCTACTCCGCTATCTCTATAAACATGGAAATATCTACAACGCTATCTCTATAAACATGGAAATCTCTACACCGCAATCTCTATAAACAGGGAAATAACTACACCCCCATCTCTATAAACATGGAAATATCTACATCGATATCAGTATAAACATGGAAATATCTCTACCGCTATCAGTATAAACATGGAAATAACTACACTGCTATCTATATAAACATGGAAATATCTACACCGCTTTCTGTGTAAACATGGAAATATCTACAACGCTATCTGTGTAAACATGGAATTATCTACACAGCTATCTGTGTAAACTTGGAAATATCTACATAGCTCTCTGTGTAAAGATGGAAATATCTACACCGCTATCTCTGTAAACATGGAAAATCTACACCGCTGTCTGTATAAACATGGAAATATATTCACCGCTATCTGTATAAACATGGAAATACCTACACCGCTATCTGTATAAACAAGGAAATACTTATACCACCATCTGTATAAACAAGGATATGTCTACACTGCCTTCTGTATAAACATGGAAATACCTACACCGCAATCTGTTTAAATATGGAAATATTTACACCGCTATCTCTATAAACATGGAAATACCTACAACGCTATCTATATAAACATGGAAATATCAACACTGTTATCCCTATAAACATGGAAATATCTACACCGCCATCTGTATAAACATGCAAATATCTACACAGTCATCTGTATAAACATGCAAATATCTACACCACCATCTCTGTAAACATGGAAATATCTACACTGCCATCTTCATATACATGGAAATATCTACAGAGCCATCTGTATAAACATGGAAATATCTACCCCACTATCTCTATAAACATTGAAATACCTACACCGCTATCTCTATAAACATGGAAATATCTACATCGCTATCTGTATAATCATGGAAATACTTACACCGCTATAAATATAAACATAGAAATATCTACACCGCCATGTGTATAAACATGCAAATAACTACAGAGTCATCTGTATAAACATGGAAATATCTACAATGCCATCTGTATACACATGGAAATACCTACACAGCCATCTGTATAAACATGGAAATATCTACATCGATATCTGTATAAACATGTAAATAACTCCACCGCTATCAGCATAAACATGGAAATATCTACACCGGAATCTGTTTAAACATGGAAATATCTACACTGCTATCTGTATAAACATGGAAATATCTACAACGCTATTTGTGTAAACATGGAAATACCTACAACGCTATCTTTATAAACGTGGAAATATCTACAACGCTATCTGTGTAAACACGGAAATATCTACAAAGCTATCTGTATAAACATGGAAATATCTACACTGCTATCCATATAAACAGGGAAATATATACACCACCATCTGTATTAAAATGGATATATCTACACCGCCTGCTGTATTAACATGGATATATCTACACCGCCTTCTGTATAAACATGGAAATATCTACACCGCAATCTGCATAAATATGGAAATATCTACACAACTATCTCTATAAACATGGAAATATCTACACCGCTATCTGTATAATCATGGAAATACCTACACCACTATCTCTATAAACATTGAAATATCTAATCCGCCATCGGTATAAACATGAAAATATCTACAGAGTCATGTGTATAAACATGGAAATATCTCTACCGCTATCAGTATAACCATGGAAATAGCTACACCGCTATCTGTAGAAACATGTAAATATCTACACCGCAGCCTATATAAACATGGAAATACCTACACCGCTATCTGTATAAACATGGAAATATCTACACCGCTATACCTGTAAACATGGAAATATGAACACCGCTATCCGCATAAACATGGAAATATCTACACCGTTATCTATGTAAACATGGAAATATCTACACCGTTATCACTATAAACATGGAAATACCTACACCGCTATCTCTATAAACATGGAAATATCTACACCACTATCCGTATAAACATGGAAATCTCTACACCGCAATTCTATAAACTTGGAAATAACTACACCGCCATCTGCATAAGCATGGCAATATCTACACCGCCATCGACATAAACATGGAAATATCTACACAGACATCTGTATAAACATGGAAATATCTACACCTCTATGTGTATAAACATGGAAACATCTGCAACGATATCTGTGTAAACATGGAAATATCTACACCGCTATTTGTAAAACGTGGAAATATCTACTCCGCTATCTGTATAAACATGGAAAGATGTATACCGCTATCTGTATAAATATGGAAATATCTACACCGCTATCTGTATAAACAAGGAAATATCTACACCACTATCTGTATAAACAAGGAAATATATACACCACCATCTGTATAAACATGGAAATATCTACATCGCCATCTGTATAAACATGGAAATAACTACACAGCTATCTGTAAAAATATGGAAATATATACACCGCTATCTCTATAAACATGGAAATATCTACACCGCTATCAACATAAACATGGAAATATCTGCACTTTTATCTATATAAACATGGAAATATCTACACCGCCGTCTATATAAACATGCAAATATCTACACAGTCATCTGCATAAACAAGGAAATATCTACACCTCAATCTCTATAAACATGGAAATATCTACACTGCCATCTGTATACACATGGAAATATCCACACAGCCATCTGTAAAAACATGGAAATATCTACACCGCTATCTCTACAAACATGGAAATACCTACACCGCTATCTCTATAAACATGGAAATATCTACACCGCTATCTGTATAAATATGGAAATATCTACACCGCTATCACTATAAACATGGAAATACCTACACCGCTATCTCTATAAACATGGAAATATCTATTCCACTATCTGTATAAACATTGAAATACCTACTCCGCCATTATAGAAAGTTGGAAATATCTACACCGCCATCTGCAGGAACTTGGAAATATCTACACCGCCATTGGCATAAACATGGAAATACCTACACTGCCATCTGTATAAACATGGAAATATCTACACCTCTATCTGTATAAACATGGAAATATCTGCAAAGCTATCTGTGTAAACATGGAAATATCTACACCGAAATCTGTAAAACGTGGAAATATCTACACCGCCATCAGTATAAACCTGGAAATATCTACACCGCCATCTGCATAAACATTGAAATATCTACACTGCCATCTGTATAAACCTGGAAATATCTACACCTCTATCTGTATAAACATGGAAATATCTGCAACGCTATCTGAGTAAACATGGAAATATCTAGAACGCTATCTGTAAAACGTGGAAATAACTACACCGCTATCTGTATAAACATGGAAATATGTACACCACTATCTGTATAAACATGGAAATATCTACACCGCTATCTGTATAAACAAGGAAATATCTACACCACCATCTGTATAAACATGGAAATATCTACATCGCCATCTGTATAAACATGGAAATATCTACACCACTATCTGTATAAATATGGAAATATATACAGCGCTATCTCTCTAAACATGGAAATATCTACACCCCAAACTATATAAACATGGAAATATCTACAATGTTATCTCTAAAAACATGGAAATATCTACACCGCCATCTCTATAAACATGCAAATATCTACATAGTCATCTGTATAAACAATGAAATACCTACAACTCCATCTCTATAAACATGGAAATATCTACACTGCCATCTCTATAGACATGGAAATATCTACACAGATATCTGTATAAACATGGAAATATCTACACCGCTATCTCTATAAACATGGAAATACCTACACCGCTATCTCTATTAACATGGAAATATCTACACCGCTATCTGTATAATCATGGAAATAACTTCACCACTATCTCTATAAACATTGAAATATCTACACCGCCATCGGTATAAACATGAAAATGTCTACAGAGTCATGTGTATAAACATGGAAGTATCTCTACCGCTATCAGTATAACCATGGAAATATCTACACCGCTATCTGTAGAAACATGGAAATATCTACACCGTTACCTATATAAACATGGAAATACCTACTCCACTATCTGTATAAACATGGAAATATCTACACCGCTATACCTGTAAACATGGAAATATGAACACCGCTATCCGCATAAACATGGAAATATCTACACCGTCATCTATATAAACATGGAAATATCTACACAGCCATCTGTATAAACATGGAAATATCTACACCTCTATCTGTATAAACATGGAAATATCTGCAACACTATCTGTGTAAACATGGAAATATCTACACCGCTATGTGTAAAACTTGGAAATATCTACACCGCTGTCTGTATAAACATAGAAATATGTGTACCGCTATCTGTATAAATATGGAAATATCTACACCGCTATCTGTATAAACAAGGAAATATCTACACCACCATCTGTATAAACATGGAAATATCTACATCGCCATCTGTATAAACATGGAAATAACTACACCGCTATCTGTAAAAATATGGAAATATATACACCGCTATCTCTATAAACATGGAAATATCTACACCGCTATCAATATAAACATGGAAATATCTACACATTTATCTATATAAACATGGAAATATCTACACCGCCATCTATATAAACATGCAAATATCTACACAGTCATCTGTATAAACAAGGAAGTATGTACACCTCCATCTCTATAAAAATGGATATATCTACACTGCCATCTGTATACACATGGAAATATCTACACAGCCATCTGTATAAACATGAATATATCTACACCGCTATCTCTATAAACATGGAAATACCTACACCGCTATCTCTATAAACATGGAAATATCTACACCGCTATCTGTATAATCATGGAAATACCTACACCACTATCTCTATAAACATTGAAATATCTACAACGCCATCTGTATAAACATGCAAATATCTACAGAGTCATCTGTATAAACATGGAAATAACTACACCACCATCTCTGTAAACATGGAAATATCTACACTGCCCTCTGTATACCCATGGAAATACCTACACAGCCATCTGTATAAACATGGAAACATCTACACCGCTATCACTATAAACTTGGAAATATCTACACCATTATCTGCATAAACATGGAAATATCTACACCGCCATTCTATAAACTTGGAAATATCTACACAGCCATCTGCATAAACATGGATATATCCACACCGCCATTGGCATAAACATGGAAATATCTACACTGCCATCTGTATAAACATGGAAATATCTACACCTCTATCTGTATAAACATGGAAATATTTGCAACGCTATCTGTGTAAATATGGAAATATCTACACCGCTATCAGTTAAACGTGGAAATATCTACACCGCTATCTGTATAAACCAGGAAATATCTACACCGCCATCTGCATAAACATGGAAATACCTTCACCGTCATCTGTATAAACATGGAAATATCTACACCTCTATCTGTATAAACATGGAAATATCTGCAACGCTATCTGTAAAACGTGGAAATATCCACACCGCTATCTGTATAAACATGGAAATATGTACACCGCTATCTGTATAAACATGGAAATATCTACTCCGCTATCTGTATAAAGAAGGAAATACCTACACCACAATCTGTATAAACATGGAAATATCTACATCGCCATCTGTATAAACATGGAAATATCTACACCGCTATCTGTATAAATATGGAAATATATACACCGCTATCTCTATAAACATGGAAATATCTACACCGCTATCTTTATAAACATGGAAATATCTAAACTGTTATCTCTATTAACATGGAAATATCTATACCGCCATCTATATTAACATGCAAATATCTACACAGTCATCCATATAAACAAGGAAATATCTACACTTCCATCTCTATAAACATGGAAATATCGACACTGCCATCTGTATACACATGTAAATATCTACACAGACATCTGTATAATCATGGAAATACCTACACCACTATCTCTATAAACTTTGAAATATCTACACCGCCATCTCTATAAACATGCAAATATCTACACAGTCATCTGTATAAACAATGAAATATCTACACCTCCATCTCTATAAACATGGAAATATCAACACTGCCATCTGTATACCCATGGAAATACCTACACAGCCATCGGTATAAACATGGAAATATCTACTCCGCTATCTCTATAAACATGGAAATCACTACACCGCAATTTCTATAAACAGGGAAATGTCTACAACCCCATCTCTATAAACATGGAAATATCTACATCGATATCTGTATAAACATGGAAATATCTCTACCGCTATCAGTATAAACATGGAAATATCTACACTGCTATTTGTATAAACATGGAAATATCTACACCGCTATCTGTATAAACATGGAAATATCTACAACGCTATCTGTGTAAACATGGAAATATCTACACAGCTATCTGTGTAAACTTGGAAATATCTACATTGCTCTCCGTGTAAAGATGGAAATATCTACACCGCTATCTCAGTAAACATGGAAATATCTACACTGCAATCTGTATAAACATGGAAATACCTTCACCGCTATCTGTATAAACATGGAAATATCTACACCGCTATCTATATAAACAAGGAAATATATACACCACCATCTGTATAAACAAGGATATATCTACACCGCCTTCTGTATAAACATGGAAATACCTACACCGCAATCTGTATAAATATGGAAATATCTACACCGCTATCTCTATAAACATGGAAATAACTACACCGCTATCTATATAAACATGGAAATATCTACACTGTTATCTCTATAAACATGCAAATATCTACACAGTCATCTGCATAAACATGCAAATATCTACACCACCATCTCTATAAACATGGAAATATCTACACTGCCATATTCATATACATGGAAATATCTACGGAGCCATCTGTATAAACATGGAAATATCTACACCACTATCTCTATAAACATTGAAATATCTACACCGCTATCTCTATAAACATGGAAATATCTACATCGCTATCTGTATAATCATGGAAATAGCTACACCGCTATCTCTATAAACATTGAAATACCTACACCGCCATCTGTATAAACATGCAAATATATACACAGTCATCTGTATAAACATGGAAATATCTACACTGCCATCTGTATACCCATGGAAATACCTACACAGCCATCTGTATAAACATGGAAATATCTACATCGATATCTGTATAAACATGTAAATAACTCCACCGCTATCAGCATAAACATGGAAATATCTACACCGCTATCTGTTTAAACATGGTAATATCTACACTGCTATCTGTATAAACATGGAAATATCTACAACGCTATCTGTGTAAACATGGAAATATCTACAACGCTATCTCTATAAACATGGAAATATCTACAACGCTATCTGTGTAAACATGGAAATATCTTCAAAGCTATCTGTATAAACATGGAAATATCTACACTGCTATCCATATAAACAGGGAAATATATACACCATCTGTATTAAAATGGATATATCTCACCGCCTGCTGTATAAACATGGATATATCTACACCGCCTTCTGTATAAACATGGAAATATCTACACCGCAATCTGCATAAATATGGAAATATATACACCGCTATCTCTATAAACATGGAAATATCTACACTGCCATCTGTATACCCATGGAAATACCTACACAGCCATCTGTATAAACATGGACACATCTACACCGCTATCACTATAAACTTGGAAATATCTACACCATTATCTGCATAAACATGGAAATATTTACACCGCCATTCTATAAACTTGGAAATATCTACACAGCCATCTGCATAAACATGGATATAACCACACCGCCATCGGCATAAACATGGAAATATCTACACTGCCATCTGTATAAACATGGAAATATCTACACCTCTATCTGTATAAACATGGAAATATCTGCAACGCTATCTCTGTAAAAATGGAAATATCTACACCGCTATCAGTTAAACGTGGAAATATCTACACCGCTATCTGTATAAACCTGGAAATATCTACACTGCCATCTGCATAAAGATGGAAATACCTTCACCGTCATCTGTATAAACATGGAAATATCTACACCTCTATCTGTATAAACATGGAAATATCTGCAACGCTATCTGTAAAACGTGGAAATATCCACACCGCTATCTGTATAAACATGGAAATATGTACACCGCTATCTGTATAAACATGGAAATATCTACTCCGCTATCTGTATAAAGAAGGAAATACCTACACCACAATCTGTATAAACATGGAAATTTCTACATCGCCATCTGTATAAACATGGAAATATCTACACCGCTATCTGTATAAATATGGAAATATATACACCGCTATCTCTATAAACATGGAAATATCTACACCGCTATCTTTATAAACATGGAAATATCTAAACTGTTATCTCTATAAACATGGAAATATCTATACCGCCATCTATATAAACATGCAAATATCTACACAGTCATCCATATAAACAAGGAAATATCTACACTTCCATCTCTATAAACATGGAAATATCGACACTGCCATCTGTATACACATGTAAATATCTACACAGACATCTGTATAAACCTGGAAATATCTACACCGCTATCTCTATAAACATGGAAATACCTACACCGCTACCTCTATAAACATGGAAATATCTACACCGCTATCTGTATAATCATGGAAATACCTACACCACTATCTCTATAAACTTTGAAATATCTATACCACCATCTCTATAAACATGCAAATATCTACATCGCTATCTGTATAATCATGGGAATACCTACAACTCTATCTCTATAAACATTGAAATATCTACTCCGCCATCTGTATAAACATACAAATAACTACACAGTCATCTGTATAAACATGGAAATATCTACAATGCCATCTGTATACCCATGGAAATACCTACACAGCCGTCTGTATAAACATTGAAATATCTATATCGATATCTGTATAAACATGGAAATAACTCCACCGCTATCAGTATAAACATGGAAATATCTACACCGCTATCTGTTTAAACTTAGAAATATCTACACATCTATCTGTATAAACATGGAAATATCTACAACGTGATCTGTGTAAACATGGAAATATCTACTCAGCTATCTGTGTAAGCTTGGAAATATCTACACCGCTATCTAAATAAACATGGAAATATCTACACTGTTATCTCTATAAACGTGGAAATATCTACACCGCCATGTATATAAACATGCAAATATCTAAACAGTCATCTGCATAAACATGCAAATATCTACACCACCATCTCTATAAACATGGAAATATCTACACCGCAATCTCTTTAAACAGGGAAATATCCACAGCCCTATCTCTATAAACATGGAAATATCTACATCGCTATCAGAATAAACATGGAAATATCTCTACCGCTATCAATATAAACATGGAAATATCTACACCGCTATCTCTATAAACTTGGAAATATCTACACAACTATCTGTATAAACATGGAAATATCTACAACCCTATCTGTGTAAACATGGAAATATCTACACAGCTATCTGTGTAAACTTGGAAATACCTACATAGCTATCTGTGTAAAGATGGAAATATCTACACTGCAATCTGTGCAAAGATGGAAATATCTACACCGCTATGTCTGTAAACTTGGAAATATCTACACCGCTATCTGTATAAACATGCAAATATCTACACAGTTATCTGAATAAACATGAAAATATCTACACCAAAATCTCTATAAACATGGAAATATCTACACTGCCGTCTGTATACAAATGGAAATATCTACACAGCCATCTGTATAAACATAGAAATACCTACACCGCTATCTCTATAAACATGGAAATATCTACCCCGCAATCTCTTTTAACAGGGAAATATCTACAGCCCTATCTCTGTAAACATGGAAATACCTACATCGCTATCAGTATAAACATGGAAATATCTCTACCGCTATCAGTAGAAACATGGAAATATCTACACCGCTATCTCTATAAACTTGGAAATATCTACACCACTATCTGTATAAACATGGAAATATCTACAACCCTATCTGTGTAAACATGGAAATATCTACACAGCTATCTGTGTAAACTTGGAAATACCTACATAGCTATCTGTGTAAAGATGGAAATATCTACACCGCAATCTGTGTAAAGATGGAAATATCTACACCGCGATCTGTATAAACATGGACATATCTACACCGCTATCTGAAGAAACGTGGAAATATCTACACCGCCATTTGTAAAAACATGGGAATATCTACACAGTCATCAGTATAAACATGGAAATATCTACACGACCATCTGTATACACATGGAAATATCTAAACTGCCATCTGTATAACATGGAAATATCTACACCGATATCTCAATAAACATGGAAATACATAAACCACTGTCTCTATAAACATGGAATTATCTACACCGCTATCTCTATAAACATGGAAATATCTTCACCACCATCTCTAAAACATAAAATATCTTCACCGCCCTCTCCAAAAACATGGATGTATCTACACCGCCATCTGTATAAACATGGAAATATTTGCACCGCTATCTGTATAAACATGGAAATATCTATACCGCTATCCCTATAAACATGGAAATATCAATACCGCTATCTGTATGAAACATGGAAGTATCTACACTGCCATCTGTATAAATATGTAAATATCTACACAGCCATCTCTATAAACATAGAAATATCTACACCGCTCTCTGTATAAACACGGAAGTAGCCACACCACTATCTGTATAAACATGGAAATATCTACACCGCTATCTTGTAAATACGGAAATATCTGCAGCGCTTTCTCTGTAAACATCGCAATATCTACACCGCTATCTGTATAAACATGTTAATATCTACACCGCTATCTGTATATACATGGAAATATCTACACCGCCATCTGTATAAACATGGAAATATCTACACTGCTATCTGTATAATTATGGAAATATCTACACCACTCTCTCTATCAGCATCGAAAAGTCTACACCGCTATCTGTATAAACATGGAAATATCCACAAGGCTATGTATATAAACATGGAAATGACTTCACTGTCATCTGTATAATCATGGAAATACCTACACAGTCATCTTTATAAATGTGGAAATATCTACACTACTATCTGTATAAACATGGAAATATCAACACTGCCATCTGTATAAGCATTGAAGTATCTACACAGCCATCTCTATAAACATGGAAATGTCTTCAAAGCCATCTCTATAAACATGGAAATACCTACACTTCTATCTATATAAATCTAGAAATATCAACACCGTCATAGGTAAAAACATGGAAATGTCTACACAGTCATCTGTATAAACATGGAAATATCTACACCTCAATCTGTATAAACATGGAAATATCTACTCTGCCATCTGTATAAACATGGAAATATCTAAATCGCTATCTATATAAACATGGAAATATCTACACAGCCATCTATAACATGGAAACATCTACACCACTATCTGTATAAACATGGAAATAGCCACAGCGTTATCTGAATAAACATGGAAATATCAACATCGCCATGTGTAAAAACATGGAAATATCTACAATCATCTGTATAAACATGGAAATATCTACACCTCCATCTGTAAAAACTTGGAAATATCTACACTGCCATCTTTATAAACATGGAAATATCTACACCGCTATTTCTATATACATGGAATTGTTTACACCGCTATCTGTAAAAACATGGAAATATCTACTCCGCTGTCTGTATAAACATGGAAATATTTACACCACTATCTGTATAGACATGGAAATATCTACACCGCTATCTGTATAAATATGGAAATATCTACACTGCTGTCTCTTTAAACATGGAAATCTCTACACCGCTATCTGTACAAACGCGGAAATATCTACATGGCTATCTCTATAAATATGGAAATATCTACACCGCCATCTGTATAAACATGGAAATACGTACACAATCATCTGTATAAACATGGAAATAACTACACCACTCTCTGTATAAACATGGAAATATCTATACAGTCATCTGTATAAATATGGAAATATCTACACAGCCATCTCTATAAACATGGAAATATCTACACCTCTATCTGTATAAACATGGAAATATCTGCAACGCTATCTGTAAAACGTGGAAATATCCACACCGCTATCTGTATAAACATGGAAATATGTACACCGCTATCTGTATAAACATGGAAATATCTACTCCGCTATCTGTATAAAGAAGGAAATACCTACACCACAATCTGTATAAACATGGAAATTTCTACATCGCCATCTGTATAAACATGGAAATATCTACACCGCTATCTGTATAAATATGGAAATATATACACCGCTATCTCTATAAACATGGAAATATCTACACCGCTATCTTTATAAACATGGAAATATCTAAACTGTTATCTCTATAAACATGGAAATATCTATACCGCCATCTATATAAACATGCAAATATCTACACAGTCATCCATATAAACAAGGAAATATCTACACTTCCATCTCTATAAACATGGAAATATCGACACTGCCATCTGTATACACATGTAAATATCTACACAGACATCTGTATAAACCTGGAAATATCTACACCGCTATCTCTATAAACATGGAAATACCTACACCGCTACCTCTATAAACATGGAAATATCTACACCGCTATCTGTATAATCATGGAAATACCTACACCACTATCTCTATAAACTTTGAAATATCTATACCACCATCTCTATAAACATGCAAATATCTACATCGCTATCTGTATAATCATGGGAATACCTACAACTCTATCTCTATAAACATTGAAATATCTACTCCGCCATCTGTATAAACATACAAATAACTACACAGTCATCTGTATAAACATGGAAATATCTACAATGCCATCTGTATACCCATGGAAATACCTACACAGCCGTCTGTATAAACATTGAAATATCTATATCGATATCTGTATAAACATGGAAATAACTCCACCGCTATCAGTATAAACATGGAAATATCTACACCGCTATCTGTTTAAACTTAGAAATATCTACACATCTATCTGTATAAACATGGAAATATCTACAACGTGATCTGTGTAAACATGGAAATATCTACTCAGCTATCTGTGTAAGCTTGGAAATATCTACACCGCTATCTAAATAAACATGGAAATATCTACACTGTTATCTCTATAAACGTGGAAATATCTACACCGCCATGTATATAAACATGCAAATATCTAAACAGTCATCTGCATAAACATGCAAATATCTACACCACCATCTCTATAAACATGGAAATATCTACACCGCAATCTCTTTAAACAGGGAAATATCCACAGCCCTATCTCTATAAACATGGAAATATCTACATCGCTATCAGAATAAACATGGAAATATCTCTACCGCTATCAATATAAACATGGAAATATCTACACCGCTATCTCTATAAACTTGGAAATATCTACACAACTATCTGTATAAACATGGAAATATCTACAACCCTATCTGTGTAAACATGGAAATATCTACACAGCTATCTGTGTAAACTTGGAAATACCTACATAGCTATCTGTGTAAAGATGGAAATATCTACACTGCAATCTGTGCAAAGATGGAAATATCTACACCGCTATGTCTGTAAACTTGGAAATATCTACACCGCTATCTGTATAAACATGCAAATATCTACACAGTTATCTGAATAAACATGAAAATATCTACACCAAAATCTCTATAAACATGGAAATATCTACACTGCCGTCTGTATACAAATGGAAATATCTACACAGCCATCTGTATAAACATAGAAATACCTACACCGCTATCTCTATAAACATGGAAATATCTACCCCGCAATCTCTTTTAACAGGGAAATATCTACAGCCCTATCTCTGTAAACATGGAAATACCTACATCGCTATCAGTATAAACATGGAAATATCTCTACCGCTATCAGTATAAACATGGAAATATCTACACCGCTATCTCTATAAACTTGGAAATATCTACACCACTATCTGTATAAACATGGAAATATCTACAACCCTATCTGTGTAAACATGGAAATATCTACACAGCTATCTGTGTAAACTTGGAAATACCTACATAGCTATCTGTGTAAAGATGGAAATATCTACACCGCAATCTGTGTAAAGATGGAAATATCTACACCGCGATCTGTATAAACATGGACATATCTACACCGCTATCTGAAGAAACGTGGAAATATCTACACCGCCATTTGTAAAAACATGGGAATATCTACACAGTCATCAGTATAAACATGGAAATATCTACACGACCATCTGTATACACATGGAAATATCTAAACTGCCATCTGTATAACATGGAAATATCTACACCGATATCTCAATAAACATGGAAATACATAAACCACTGTCTCTATAAACATGGAATTATCTACACCGCTATCTCTATAAACATGGAAATATCTTCACCACCATCTCTAAAACATAAAATATCTTCACCGCCCTCTCCAAAAACATGGATGTATCTACACCGCCATCTGTATAAACATGGAAATATTTGCACCGCTATCTGTATAAACATGGAAATATCTATACCGCTATCCCTATAAACATGGAAATATCAATACCGCTATCTGTATGAAACATGGAAGTATCTACACTGCCATCTGTATAAATATGTAAATATCTACACAGCCATCTCTATAAACATAGAAATATCTACACCGCTCTCTGTATAAACACGGAAGTAGCCACACCACTATCTGTATAAACATGGAAATATCTACACCGCTATCTTGTAAATACGGAAATATCTGCAGCGCTTTCTCTGTAAACATCGCAATATCTACACCGCTATCTGTATAAACATGTTAATATCTACACCGCTATCTGTATATACATGGAAATATCTACACCGCCATCTGTATAAACATGGAAATATCTACACTGCTATCTGTATAATTATGGAAATATCTACACCACTCTCTCTATCAGCATCGAAAAGTCTACACCGCTATCTGTATAAACATGGAAATATCCACAAGGCTATGTATATAAACATGGAAATGACTTCACTGTCATCTGTATAATCATGGAAATACCTACACAGTCATCTTTATAAATGTGGAAATATCTACACTACTATCTGTATAAACATGGAAATATCAACACTGCCATCTGTATAAGCATTGAAGTATCTACACAGCCATCTCTATAAACATGGAAATGTCTTCAAAGCCATCTCTATAAACATGGAAATACCTACACTTCTATCTATATAAATCTAGAAATATCAACACCGTCATAGGTAAAAACATGGAAATGTCTACACAGTCATCTGTATAAACATGGAAATATCTACACCTCAATCTGTATAAACATGGAAATATCTACTCTGCCATCTGTATAAACATGGAAATATCTAAATCGCTATCTATATAAACATGGAAATATCTACACAGCCATCTATAACATGGAAACATCTACACCACTATCTGTATAAACATGGAAATAGCCACAGCGTTATCTGAATAAACATGGAAATATCAACATCGCCATGTGTAAAAACATGGAAATATCTACAATCATCTGTATAAACATGGAAATATCTACACCTCCATCTGTAAAAACTTGGAAATATCTACACTGCCATCTTTATAAACATGGAAATATCTACACCGCTATTTCTATATACATGGAATTGTTTACACCGCTATCTGTAAAAACATGGAAATATCTACTCCGCTGTCTGTATAAACATGGAAATATTTACACCACTATCTGTATAGACATGGAAATATCTACACCGCTATCTGTATAAATATGGAAATATCTACACTGCTATCTCTTTAAACATGGAAATCTCTACACCGCTATCTGTACAAACGCGGAAATATCTACATGGCTATCTCTATAAATATGGAAATATCTACACCGCCATCTGTATAAACATGGAAATACGTACACAATCATCTGTATAAACATGGAAATAACTACACCACTCTCTGTATAAACATGGAAATATCTATACAGTCATCTGTATAAATATGGAAATATCTACACAGCCATCTCTATAAACATGGAAATATCTGCACTGCTATCTGTATAAACATGAAAATAGCCGCAACGCTATCTGTATAAACATGGAAATACCTACACCGCCATCTCTGAAAACATGAAAATATCTTCACAGTCATCTGTATAAACATGGAAAAATCTACACCTCCATCTGTATAAACATGGAAATATCTACACTGCTATCTGTATAAACTTGGAAATATCTACACCGCTATCTGTATAAACTTGGAAATATCTACACCGCCATCTGTATAAACATGGAAATATCTCCAACGCCATCTGTATAAACATGGAAATATCTACACCGCTATCTGTATAAACTTGGAAATATCTACACCTCCATATGTATAAACTTGGAAATATCTACATCGCTATCTATATAAACATGGAAATATCTACACAGCCATCTATAACATGGAAACATCTACACCACTATCTTTATAAACATGGAAATAGCCACACCACTATCTGTATAAACATGGAAATATCAACATCACCGTGTGTAAAAACATGGAAATATCTACAATCATTTGTATAAACATGGAAATATCTCCACCTCCATCTGTAAAAACATGGAAATATCTACACCGCTATCTCTATATACATGGAAATATATACACCGCTATCTGTATAAACTTGGAAATACCTACCCCGCTATCTGTATAAACATGGAAATATCTACATCGCTATCTGTATAAACATGGAAATATCTCCACCGCTACCTCTATAAACTTGGAAATATCTACACCGCTATCTTTATAAACATGGAAATATCTACACTGTTATCTCTATAAACATGAACATATGTACACCGCCATCTCTGTAAACATGAAAATATCTACACCGCCATCTTCATAAACATGGAACTATGTACTCCGCCACCTGTATAAACATGGAAATATCTACACCGCTATCTGTGTGAACTTGGAAATACCTACATAGCTATCTGTGTAAAGATGGAAATATCTACACCGCAATCTGTGCAAAGATGGAAATATCTACACCGCTATGTCTGTAAACTTGGAAATATCTACACCGCTATCTGTATAAACATGCAAATATCTACACAGTTATCTGAATAAACATGCAAATATCTACACCAAAATCTCTATAAACATGGAAATATCTACACTGCCGTCTGTATACAAATGGAAATATCTACACAGCCATCTGTATAAACATAGAAATACCTACACCGCTATCTCTATAAACATGGAAATATCTACCCCGCAATCTCTTTTAACAGGGAAATATCTACAGCCCTATCTCTGTAAACATGGAAATACCTACATCGCTATCAGTATAAACATGGAAATATCTCTACCGCTATCAGTATAAACATGGAAATATCTACACCGCTATCTCTATAAACTTGGAAATATCTACACCACTATCTGTATAAACATGGAAATATCTGCAACCCTATCTGTGTAAACATGGAAATATCTACACAGCTATCTGTGTAAACTTGGAAATACCTACATAGCTATCTGTGTAAAGATGGAAATATCTACACCGCAATCTGTGTAAAGATGGAAATATCTACACCGCGATCTGTATAAACATGGACATATCTACACCGCTATCTGAAGAAACGTGGAAATATCTACACTGCCATTTGTAAAAACATGGGAATATCTACACAGTCATCAGTATAAACATGGAAATATCTACACGACCATCTGTATACACATGGAAATATCTAAACTGCCATCTGTATAACATGGAAATATCTACACCGATATCTCAATAAACATGGAAATACATAAACCACTGTCTCTATAAACATGGAATTATCTACACCGCTATCTCTACAAACATGGAAATATCTTCACCACCATCTCTAAAACATAAAATATCTTCACCGCCCTCTCCAAAAACATGGATGTATCTACACCGCCATCTGTATAAACATGGAAATATTTGCACCGCTATCTGTATAAACATGGAAATATCAATACCGCTATCCCTATAAACATGGAAATATCAATACCGCTATCTGTATGAAACATGGAAATATCTACACTGCCATCTGTATAAATATGTAAATATCTACACAGCCATCTCTATAAACATAGAAATATCTACACCGCTCTCTGTATAAACACGGAAGTAGCCACACCACTATCTGTATAAACATGGAAATATCTACACCGCTATCTTGTAAATACGGAAATATCTGCAGCGCTTTCTCTGTAAACATGGCAATATCTACACCGCTATCTGTATAAACATGTTAATATCTACACCGCTATCTGTATATACATGGAAATATCTACACCGCCATCTGTATAAACATGGAAATATCTACACTGCTATCTGTATAATTATGGAAATATCTACACCACTCTCTCTATCAGCATCGAAAAGTCTACACCGCTATCTGTATAAACATGGAAATATCCACAAGGCTATGTATATAAACATGGAAATGACTTCACTGTCATCTGTATAATCATGGAAATACCTACACAGTCATCTTTATAAATGTGGAAATATCTACACTACTATCTGTATAAACATGGAAATATCAACACTGCCATCTGTATAAGCATTGAAGTATCTACACAGCCATCTCTATAAACATGGAAATGTCTTCAAAGCCATCTCTATAAACATGGAAATACCTACACTTCTATCTATATGAATCTAGAAATATCAACACCGTCATAGGTAAAAACATGGAAATGTCTACACAGTCATCTGTATAAACATGGAAATATCTACACCTCAATCTGTATAAACATGGAAATATCTACTCTGCCATCTGTATAAACATGGAAATATCTAAATCGCTATCTATATAAACATGGAAATATCTACACAGCCATCTATAACATGGAAACATCTACACCACTATCTGTATAAACATGGAAATAGCCACAGCGCTATCTGAATAAACATGGAAATATCAACATCGCCATGTGTAAAAACATGGAAATATCTACAATCATCTGTATAAACATGGAAATATCTACACCTCCATCTGTAAAAACTTGGAAATATCTACACTGCCATCTTTATAAACATGGAAATATCTACACCGCTATTTCTATATACATGGAATTGTTTACACCGCTATCTGAAAAAACATGGAAATATCTACTCCGCTGTCTGTATAAACATGGAAATATTTACACCACTATCTGTATAGACATGGAAATATCTACACCGCTATCTGTATAAATATGGAAATATCTACACTGCTATCTCTTTAAACATGGAAATCTCTACACCGCTATCTGTACAAACGCGGAAATATCTACATGGCTATCTCTATAAATATGGAAATATCTACACCGCCATCTGTATAAACATGGAAATACGTACACAATCATCTGTATAAACATGGAAATAACTACACCACTCTCTGTATAAACATGGAAATATCTATACAGTCATCTGTATAAATATGGAAATATCTACACAGTCATCTCTATAAACATGGAAATATCTGCACTGCTATCTGTATAAACATGGAAATAGCCGCAACGCTATCTGTATAAACATGGAAATACCTACACCGCCATCTCTGAAAACATGAAAATATCTTCACAGTCATCTGTATAAACATGGAAAAATCTACACCTCCATCTGTATAAACATGGAAATATCTACACTGCTATCTGTATAAACTTGGAAATATCTACACCGCTATCTGTATAAACTTGGAAATATCTACACCGCCATCTGTATAAACATGGAAATATCTCCAACGCCATCTGTATAAACATGGAAATATCTACACCGCTATCTGTATAAACTTGGAAATATCTACACCGCCATATGTATAAACTTGGAAATATCTACATCGCTATCTATATAAACATGGAAATATCTACACAGCCATCTATAACATGGAAACATCTACACCACTATCTTTATAAACATGGAAATAGCCACACCACTATCTGTATAAACATGGAAATATCAACATCACCGTGTGTAAAAACATGGAAATATCTACAATCATTTGTATAAACATGGAAATATCTCCACCTCCATCTGTAATAACATGGAAATATCTACACCGCTATCTCTATATACATGGAAATATATACACCGCTATCTGTATAAACTTGGAAATACCTACCCCGCTATCTGTATAAACATGGAAATATCTACATCGCTATCTGTATAAACATGGAAATATCTCCACCGCTACCTCTATAAACTTGGAAATATCTACACCGCTATCTTTATAAACATGGAAATATCTACACTGTTATCTCTATAAACATGAACATATGTACACCGCCATCTCTATAAACATGAAAATATCTACACCGCCATCTTCATAAACATGGAACTATGTACTCCGCCACCTGTATAAACATGGAAATATCTACACCGCTATCTGTGTAAATATGGAAATATCTACACCGCTATCTCTGTAAACATGGAAATACCTACACCGCTATCTCTATAAACATGGAAATATCTACACCGCGATCTCCATAAACACGGAAATATGTAAACCGCCATCTCTATAAACATGGAAATATCTACAGCGCTATCAGTAAAAATATGGAAATATCTACACCGCCATCTCTATAAACATGGAAATATCCACACCGCTATCTGTGTAAAGATGGAAATAACTACATCGCAATCTGTGCATAGATGGATATATCTACACCGCTATGTGTATAAACGTGAAAATATATACAACGCTATCTGTAAAACGTGGAAATATCTACACCGCTGTCTGTATAAACGTGGAAATATCTACAACGATATCTGAATAAACGTGGAAATATCTACACCGCTATCTGTACAAATGTGGAAATATCTACACCGCTATCTGTATAAACATGGAAATATCTACCCCGCCAACTGTCTAAACATGAAAATATCTACACTGCCATCTGTATAAAGATGGAAATATCTACAACAGGAGCTGTATAAAGATGGAAATATCTACACCGCTATCTGTATAAACATGGAAATATCTGCACCGCTATCTCTATAAACATGGAAATGCCTACACCAGTATCACTATAAACATGGAAATAACTTCACCGCCATCTCTATAAACATGGAAATATCTACCCTGCTATGTGTGTAAACATGGAAATATCTACACCGCTATCTGTATTAATATGGAAATATCTACACTGCTCTCTCTGTAAACATGGTAATGTCTACACTTACATCTGTATAAACTTGGAAATACCTACACAGTCATCTGTAGATACATGGAAATATTTACACCACTATCTCTATAAACAGGGAAATATCTACACTGCCATCTGTATGAACTTGGAAATACCTACACAGCCATCTCTACAAACATGGAAATATCTACACCGCCATCTGTATAAACATGGAAATATCTGCACCGCTATCTGTATAATTATGGAAATATTTACACCGCTATCTCTATAAACTCGGAAATACCTACACCGCTATCTCTATAAACATGGAAATACCTTCACCACAATCTCTATAAACATGGAAATATCTACACCGCCATCTCTATAAACATGGAAATATCAACACTGCTATCTGTATAAACATGGATATATCAACACCGCCATCTGTAAAAACATGGAAATACCTGCACCACTATCTGTATAAACATGGAAATCTCCACACCGCTATCTCAATAAACAAGGAAATACCTACACCCCTGTGTCTATAAACATGGAAATATCTACACCGCAATCTGAATAAACATGGAAATATCTACACCGCCATCTCTATAAACATGGAAATATCTACACCGCCATCTCCATAAACATGAAAATATCTACACCTCCACCTCCAAAAACATAGAGCTATCTTCACCGCCATCTGTATAAACATGGAAATATCTACACAACTATCTGTATAAACATGGAAATATCTACACTGCCATTTGTATAAAGAAGGAAATATCTACACTGCGAGCTGTATAAACATGGAAATATCTTCACCACTTTTTGTGTAAACATGGAAATATCTACACTCCCATTTGTATGAAGATGGAAATATCTACACCGCGAGCTGTATAAACATGGCAATATCTACACCGCTAGCTGTAGAAACATGGAAATACTAACACTGCTATCTGTTTAAACATGGAAATATCTACTCCGCTATCTGCATAAACATAGAAATATCTACACCGGCATCTCTATAAATTCGGAAATAACTTCACCACCATCTGCATAAACATGGAAATATCTACACCGATATCGGTGTAAAGATGGAAATAACTACACCACAATCTGTACAAAGATGGATATATCTACATCGCTATCTGTCTAAACATGGAAATATGTACACCTCTATCTGTATATACTTGAAAATAGCTACACCACTATCTGTATAAACATGGAAATATATACACCGCTATCTCCATAAACATTGAAGTATCTACACCGCCATCTGTATAAACATGGAAATATCTACACATACAACTGTAAAAGCATGGAAATATCAACACCATCATCTCTATACACATGGAAATATCTACACTGCCATCTGTATACACCTGTAAATATCTACACAGCCATCTGTATAAACATGGAAATATCCACACGGGTTTCTTTATAAACATGGAAATATCTACAATGCTATCTGTATAAACATGGAAATACCAACACCCCTATCTGTATAAACATGGAAATGTCAACACCGCTATCTGTAAAAACATGGAAATACCTACACCGCTATCACTATAAACAAGGAAATATCTACACCGCTATCTCTATAAACATGGAAATAGCTCCAATGCCATATCTATAAACATGGAAATATCTACATCGCTATCAGTATAAACATGGAAATACCTACACCGCTATCACTATAAACAAGGAAATATCTACACCGCTATCTCTATAAACGTGGAAAGATCTACACCGCCATTCTATAAACTTGGAAATGTCTACCCCGCCATCTGCATAAACATGGAAATATCTACACTGCCATCTGCATAAACTTGGAAATATCTACACCGCCATATGTGTAAACATGGAAATATCTACACCGCTATCTGTATAAACATGGAAATATCTGCAACGCCATCTGTGTAAACATGAAAATAACTACACCGCTATCTGTAAAA
This sequence comes from Pan paniscus, assembly GCF_029289425.2. NCBI lineage: Eukaryota > Metazoa > Chordata > Mammalia > Primates > Hominidae > Pan > Pan paniscus. The sequence goes on from NC_073261.2 coordinate 11,147,986, forward strand.
CGTGGTAATATCTACACCGCTATCTGTATAAACGTGGAAATATGTACAAAGCTATCTGTATAAACGTGGAAATACCTACACAGCTATCTGTATAAATGTGGAAATATCTACACCGCTATCTGTATAAACATGGAAATATCTACAGAGCTATCTGTGTAAACGTGGAAATGCCTACACAGTTATCTGTGTAAAGATGGAAATATGTACCACGCAATCTGTGCAAAGATGGAAATATCTACACCGATGTCTCTGTAACCATGGAAATATCAACACCGCTATCTGTATAAACATGGAAAAATGTACACCGCTATGAGTGTAAACAAGGAAATACCTACACCGCCATCTGTATAAACATGGAAATATCTACACCGCCATCTGTATAAACATGCAAATATCTACACCGCTCTCTGTATAAATTTGGAAATATCTACACCAGTATCTCTCTAAACATGGAAATACCCACACCGCTATCTCTATAAACATGGAAATATCTACACCAAAATCTCTATAAACATGGAAATATCTACACCGCCATCACTATAAACATGGAAATATCCACACCGCCATCTCTATAAACATGAAAATATCTACACCGCCATCTCCAAAAACATGGATATATCTACACCGCTGTCTGTATAAACATGGAAATATCCACACCACTATCTGTATAAACATGGAAATACCTACACTGCCATCAGTATAAACATGGAAACATCTACAATGCTATCTGTATAAACATGGAAATACCAACACCGCTAACTGTTTAAACATGGAAATATCTACACAGCTATCTGTGTAAACATAGAAATATCTACAACGTCATCTCTATAAATATGGAAATATCTACGCTGCCATCTACAAAAAAATGGAAATATCTACACCGCCATCTGTATAAACCTGGAAATATCTATACCGCCATCTGTAAAAACATGTAAATATCTACACTGCCTTCTGAAGAAAGATGGAAATATCTACACCACGATCTGTATAAACATGGAATTTTCTATGCCGCTACCTTTATAAACATGGAAATATCTACACCGCTATCTGTATAAACATGGAAATATCTACACCACGATCTGTATAAACATGCAAATGTCTGCATCACGATCTGTATAAACATGCAAATATCTACACGAATATCTGTATAAACAAGGAACTATCTACACCGTTTTCTGAAAAACGGGGAAATATCTTCAACGCTATCTATATAAACGTGGAAATATCTACACCGCTATCTGTATAAACCTGGAAATATCTACACCGCTATCTGTATAAACATGGAAATAACTACTACGCTCTCTGTGTAAACATTGAATTATCTACACAGCGATCTGTGTAAACTTGGAAATATCAACACCGATATGTGTATAAAGATGGTAATACCTACACCGCAATCTGTGCAAAGATGGAAATAACTACACCTCTATCTCAGTAAACTTGGAAATACCTACACTGCCATCTGTATAAACATGGAAATATCTACACTGCCATCTGTATAAACATGGAAATATCTACACCAGTATCTGTATAAATATGGAAATATATACACCGCTATCTCTAATAAACATGGAAATATCTACACTGCTATCAGTATAAACATGCAAATATCTAAACAGTCATCTGTAGAGACATGGAAATATCTCCACCTCTCTGTGTATAAACATGGAAATATCTACACTGCCATCTGTATAAACATGGGAATATCTACAACGCTGTCAATATAAACGTGGAAATATCTACACCGCCATCAGTATTAACGTGGACCTATCTACACCGCTATCTGTATAAACATGGAAATACCTACACCGCTATCTGTATAAACATGGATATATCTACACCACGATCTGTATAAACAAGAAATATCACCACTGCTATCTCTATAAACATGGAAATAACTACACTGCTATCTGTATAAACATGCAAATAACTACACCGCTGTCTGTATAAACATTGAAATACCTACACCGCTATCTCTATAAACATGGAAATATCTACACCGCCATCTGTATAAACATGCAAATATCTACAGAGTCATCTGTTTCAACATGGAAATATCTACACCACCGTCTCTATAAACATGGAAATATCGACACTGCCAACTGTATACTCATGGAAAAACCTGCAGAGCCATCTGTATAAACATGGAAATCTCTACTCCGCTATCTCTATAAACATGGAAATATCTACACCGCAATCTCTATAAACATGGAAATATCTACACCGCCAAATCTATAAACATGGAAATATTCACACCACCATCTGTATAAACATGAAAATATCTTCACCGCCATGTCTATAAACATGGAAATATAAACAACACCATCTGCATAAACAGGGAAATATTTACACTGCTATGTGTATAAACATGGAAATATCTACAACATGACCTGTATAAACATGGAAATATCTACAAAGCTATCTGTATAAACATGGAAATATCTACACAGCTATCTGTATAAACATGGAAATATCTACAATGCTATCTGTGTAAACAGGGAAACATCTACACTGCTATCTGTGTAAACATGGAAATATCTACACCGCTATCTGTGTAAAGATGGAAATATCTACACCGCTATCAGTGTAAATATGGAAATATCTACACCACTATCTATGTAAAGATGGAAATATCCACACCGCTATCTATGTAAACATGTAAATATCTACACCGCTGTATGTGTAAATATGGAAATATCTACACCGCTATCTGTGTAAACATGGAAATATTTTCACCGCCATCTGTATAAACATGGAAATATCTACACTGCCATCTCTATAAACATGGAAGTATCTACACCGCCATATTTATAAACATGGAAATTTCTTCACCGCCATCTGTACAAACATGGAATTATCAACACCACCATCTGTGTAAACATGGAAATATTTACACAGCTATCTTTATATACATGGAAATAACTACAACACGATCTGTATAAACATTGAAAGATCTACAAAGCTATCTGTATAAACATGGAAATATCTACACCGCTATCTGTATAAACATGGAAATATCTACACCGCTATCTCTATAAACCTGGAAATATCTTCACCGCCATCTGTATAAACATGGATAAAACTACACCTCTATCTGTATAAACATGGAAATATCTGCAGTGCTGTCTCTATAAAAATGGAAATATATACACCACTATATATAAACATGCAAATACCTCAACCACTAGCTCTATAAACATTGAAATATCTACAATGCCATCTGTATACAGATGGAAATATCTTCACCGCCATCTGTATAAAAATGGAAATATCAACACCACGAGCTGCAGAAAGATGGAAATATCTACACCGCTATCTGAATAAAAATGGAATTACCAACACCGCTATCTGTGTAAACATGTAAATATCTACACCGCGTTCTGTATAAACATGGAAATATCTACACTGCGATCTCTATAAACATGGAAATATACACACTGCTATCTGTACAAACATGGAAATATCTACAACGCCATTTGTATAAACGTGGAAATATCTACACAGTCACCTGTATAAACTTGGAAATATTTCCTATGCTTTCTCTATAAACATGGAAATATCTACACCGCCATCTCCATAAACATGGAACAATCTACACCAACATGTGTATAAACATGGAAATATCAACACTGCCATCTGTATAAAGATGTAAGTATCTACACCGTGAGCTGTATAAACATGGAAATATCTACACCGCTATCTGTATAAACAAGGAAATACCAACACCGCGACCCATATAAACATGGAAATATCTACACCGCTATCTGTATAAACGTGGAAATATCTACACCACTATCTGTATGAACATGGAAATACCTGCACCGCTATCTATATAAACATGGAAATATATTGACTGCCATCTCTATAAACATGGAAATTCCTACACCGCCATCTACATAAACAAGGAAATATCTACACGGCCATCTATGTAGATATGGAAATATCTACACCGGCATCAGTAAAAACATGGAAATATCTACACAGTATTCAGTATAAACATGGAATTACCTACACCACCATCTGTATAAACATGGAAATATCTACACTGACATCTGTATACAAATGGAAGTATCTTCACAGCCATCTGTATAAACATGGTAATATATACACCGCTGTCTCAAAAAACATGGAAATACCTACACCGCTATCTCTATAAACATGGAAATATCCACACCGCTATCTCTATATACATGGAAATATCTACACCGCCATCTCTATAAACATGAAAATACCTACACTGCCGTCTCCATAAACATGGAACTATCTACACCCCCATCTGTATAAACATGGAAATATCTACACCGCCATCTGTATAAACATGGAAATGTCTACACCGGGAGCTCAATATACATGGAAATATCTACACTGCTATCTGTATAAACATGGAAATACTAACACCGCTATCTGTATAAACATGGAAATATCTACACCGCTATCTGTATAAACATGGAAATGCCAACACCGCTATCTGTGTAAACATGGAAATATCTACACTGCGATCTGCATAAACATGGAAATATCCACACCGCCATCTGTATAAACATGGAAATATCTACACCAGGAGCTCTATAAACATGGAAATATCTACACCGCTATCTGTATAAACATGGAAATACAAACACCGCTATCTGTATAAACGTGGAAATATCTACACAGTCATCTGTTTAAACATAGAAATATCTACACCGTTTTCTGTATAAATAAGTCAATAACTTCAAAGCTATCTCTATAAACATGAAAATATCTACACCGCCATCTGCATAAACATCTATGTATCTACACCTCAATCTCTATAAACATGGAAATACCTACACCGCCATCAGTATAAACATGGAAATATCTACACCGCAATCTGTATAAACATGGAAATATCTACACCGCTATCTCTATAAACATGGAAATATCTACACCGCCATCTCTATAAACATGAAAATATCTACACTGCCATCTCCATAAACATGGAATTATCTACACCGCAATCTGTATATACATGGAAATATCTCCACCACATTCTGTATAAACATGGAAATATCTACACTGCCATCTGTAAAAACATGGAAATATCTACACCGCTATCTCTAAAAACACGGAAATACCTACAGCACTATCTCTATAAACATGGAAATATCTTCAGCGATATCTCTATAAACATGGAAATACCTACACCGCCATGTCTATAAACATGAAAATACCTACACTGCCATTTCCATAATCGTGGAACTATCTACACCGCCATCTGTATAAAAATGGAAATATCTACAACGCCATCTGTGTAAACATGGAAATATCTACACATTCATCTGTATTAGCATGGAAATATCTACACCACCGTCTCTATAAACATGGAAATAACTACACAGCCATCTGTATACACATGGAAATATCTACACAGCCATCTGTATAAACATGGAAATATCTACAGCGCTGTGTCTATAAACATGGAAATACCTGCACCGCTATCTCTATAAACATGGAAATATCTACACCGCTATCTGTATAAACATGGAAATATCTACACCGCCATCTCCATAAACATGGAAATGTCTACACCACCATCTGTGTAAAAATGGAAATATCTACACTGATATCTGTATAAGTATGGAAATATCTACACCGCTGTCTGTATAAAGATGGAAATATCTGCAACGCTATCTCTATAAACATGGAAATACTTACACCAACATCTTTATAAACATGGAAATAGCTACACCGCCATCTGCATAAACTTGCAAATATCCACACCGCCATGTGTATAAACTTGGGAATATCTACACCGCCATCTGTATAAATGTGGAAATATCTACACTGCTATCTTTATAAACGTGGAAATATCTACACCGCTGTCTGTATAAACATGGAAATACCAACACCGCTATCTGAATAAACTTGGAAATATCTACACCGCTATGTGTATAACCCTGTAAAAATCTACACCGCTATCTTTATAAACATGGAAATATCTACACTGCCATCTCCCAAAAGATGGAAATATCTACAACACGAGCTGTATAAACATGGAAATATCTACACTGCTCTCTGTGTAAACATGGAAATACCATCACCACTACCTAAATAAACATGGAAATATCTACACCGCTATCTGTATAAACATGGAAATATCTACACCGCTATCTCTATAAACATGGAAATAGCTCCAATGCCATATCTATAAACATGGAAATATCTACATCGCTATCAGTATAAACATGGAAATACCTACACCGCTATCACTATAAACAAGGAAATATCTACACCGCTATCTCTATAAACGTGGAAAGATCTACACCGCCATTCTATAAACTTGGAAATGTCTACCCCGCCATCTGCATAAACATGGAAATATCTACACTGCCATCTGCATAAACTTGGAAATATCTACACCGCCATATGTGTAAACATGGAAATATCTACACCGCTATCTGTATAAACATGGAAATATCTGCAACGCCATCTGTGTAAACATGAAAATAACTACACCGCTATCTGTAAAACGTGGTAATATCTACACCGCTATCTGTATAAACGTGGAAATATGTACAAAGCTATCTGTATAAACGTGGAAATACCTACACAGCTATCTGTATAAATGTGGAAATATCTACACCGCTATCTGTATAAACATGGAAATATCTACAGAGCTATCTGTGTAAACGTGGAAATGCCTACACAGTTATCTGTGTAAAGATGGAAATATGTACCACGCAATCTGTGCAAAGATGGAAATATCTACACCGATGTCTCTGTAACCATGGAAATATCAACACCGCTATCTGTATAAACATGGAAAAATGTACACCGCTATGAGTGTAAACAAGGAAATACCTACACCGCCATCTGTATAAACATGGAAATATCTACACCGCCATCTGTATAAACATGCAAATATCTACACCGCTCTCTGTATAAATTTGGAAATATCTACACCAGTATCTCTCTAAACATGGAAATACCCACACCGCTATCTCTATAAACATGGAAATATCTACACCAAAATCTCTATAAACATGGAAATATCTACACCGCCATCACTATAAACATGGAAATATCCACACCGCCATCTCTATAAACATGAAAATATCTACACCGCCATCTCCAAAAACATGGATATATCTACACCGCTGTCTGTATAAACATGGAAATATCCACACCACTATCTGTATAAACATGGAAATACCTACACTGCCATCAGTATAAACATGGAAACATCTACAATGCTATCTGTATAAACATGGAAATACCAACACCGCTAACTGTTTAAACATGGAAATATCTACACAGCTATCTGTGTAAACATAGAAATATCTACAACGTCATCTCTATAAATATGGAAATATCTACGCTGCCATCTACAAAAAAATGGAAATATCTACACCGCCATCTGTATAAACCTGGAAATATCTATACCGCCATCTGTAAAAACATGTAAATATCTACACTGCCTTCTGAAGAAAGATGGAAATATCTACACCACGATCTGTATAAACATGGAATTTTCTATGCCGCTACCTTTATAAACATGGAAATATCTACACCGCTATCTGTATAAACATGGAAATATCTACACCACGATCTGTATAAACATGCAAATGTCTGCATCACGATCTGTATAAACATGCAAATATCTACACGAATATCTGCATAAACAAGGAACTATCTACACCGTTTTCTGAAAAACGGGGAAATATCTTCAACGCTATCTATATAAACGTGGAAATATCTACACCGCTATCTGTATAAACCTGGAAATATCTACACCGCTATCTGTATAAACATGGAAATAACTACTACGCTCTCTGTGTAAACATTGAATTATCTACACAGCGATCTGTGTAAACTTGGAAATATCAACACCGATATGTGTATAAAGATGGTAATACCTACACCGCAATCTGTGCAAAGATGGAAATAACTACACCTCTATCTCAGTAAACTTGGAAATACCTACACTGCCATCTGTATAAACATGGAAATATCTACACTGCCATCTGTATAAACATGGAAATATCTACACCAGTATCTGTATAAATATGGAAATATATACACCGCTATCTCTAATAAACATGGAAATATCTACACTGCTATCAGTATAAACATGCAAATATCTAAACAGTCATCTGTAGAGACATGGAAATATCTCCACCTCTCTGTGTATAAACATGGAAATATCTACACTGCCATCTGTATAAACATGGGAATATCTACAACGCTGTCAATATAAACGTGGAAATATCTACACCGCCATCAGTATTAACGTGGACCTATCTACACCGCTATCTGTATAAACATGGAAATACCTACACCGCTATCTGTATAAACATGGATATATCTACACCACGATCTGTATAAACAAGAAATATCACCACTGCTATCTCTATAAACATGGAAATAACTACACTGCTATCTGTATAAACATGCAAATAACTACACCGCTGTCTGTATAAACATTGAAATACCTACACCGCTATCTCTATAAACATGGAAATATCTACACCGCCATCTGTATAAACATGCAAATATCTACAGAGTCATCTGTTTCAACATGGAAATATCTACACCACCGTCTCTATAAACATGGAAATATCGACACTGCCAACTGTATACTCATGGAAAAACCTGCAGAGCCATCTGTATAAACATGGAAATCTCTACTCCGCTATCTCTATAAACATGGAAATATCTACACCGCAATCTCTATAAACATGGAAATATCTACACCGCCAAATCTATAAACATGGAAATATTCACACCACCATCTGTATAAACATGAAAATATCTTCACCGCCATGTCTATAAACATGGAAATATAAACAACACCATCTGCATAAACAGGGAAATATTTACACTGCTATGTGTATAAACATGGAAATATCTACAACACGACCTGTATAAACATGGAAATATCTACAAAGCTATCTGTATAAACATGGAAATATCTACACAGCTATCTGTATAAACATGGAAATATCTACAATGCTATCTGTGTAAACAGGGAAACATCTACACTGCTATCTGTGTAAACATGGAAATATCTACACCGCTATCTGTGTAAAGATGGAAATATCTACACCGCTATCAGTGTAAATATGGAAATATCTACACCACTATCTATGTAAAGATGGAAATATCCACACCGCTATCTATGTAAACATGTAAATATCTACACCGCTGTATGTGTAAATATGGAAATATCTACACCGCTATCTGTGTAAACATGGAAATATTTTCACCGCCATCTGTATAAACATGGAAATATCTACACTGCCATCTCTATAAACATGGAAGTATCTACACCGCCATATTTATAAACATGGAAATTTCTTCACCGCCATCTGTACAAACATGGAATTATCAACACCACCATCTGTGTAAACATGGAAATATTTACACAGCTATCTTTATATACATGGAAATAACTACAACACGATCTGTATAAACATTGAAAGATCTACAAAGCTATCTGTATAAACATGGAAATATCTACACCGCTATCTGTATAAACATGGAAATATCTACACCGCTATCTCTATAAACCTGGAAATATCTTCACCGCCATCTGTATAAACATGGATAAAACTACACCTCTATCTGTATAAACATGGAAATATCTGCAGTGCTGTCTCTATAAAAATGGAAATATATACACCACTATATATAAACATGCAAATACCTCAACCACTAGCTCTATAAACATTGAAATATCTACAATGCCATCTGTATACAGATGGAAATATCTTCACCGCCATCTGTATAAAAATGGAAATATCAACACCACGAGCTGCAGAAAGATGGAAATATCTACACCGCTATCTGAATAAAAATGGAATTACCAACACCGCTATCTGTGTAAACATGTAAATATCTACACCGCGTTCTGTATAAACATGGAAATATCTACACTGCGATCTCTATAAACATGGAAATATACACACTGCTATCTGTACAAACATGGAAATATCTACAACGCCATTTGTATAAACGTGGAAATATCTACACAGTCACCTGTATAAACTTGGAAATATTTCCTATGCTTTCTCTATAAACATGGAAATATCTACACCGCCATCTCCATAAACATGGAACAATCTACACCAACATGTGTATAAACATGGAAATATCAACACTGCCATCTGTATAAAGATGTAAGTATCTACACCGTGAGCTGTATAAACATGGAAATATCTACACCGCTATCTGTATAAACAAGGAAATACCAACACCGCGACCCATATAAACATGGAAATATCTACACCGCTATCTGTATAAACGTGGAAATATCTACACCACTATCTGTATGAACATGGAAATACCTGCACCGCTATCTATATAAACATGGAAATATATTGACTGCCATCTCTATAAACATGGAAATTCCTACACCGCCATCTACATAAACAAGGAAATATCTACACGGCCATCTATGTAGATATGGAAATATCTACACCGGCATCAGTAAAAACATGGAAATATCTACACAGTATTCAGTATAAACATGGAATTACCTACACCACCATCTGTATAAACATGGAAATATCTACACTGACATCTGTATACAAATGGAAGTATCTTCACAGCCATCTGTATAAACATGGTAATATATACACCGCTGTCTCAAAAAACATGGAAATACCTACACCGCTATCTCTATAAACATGGAAATATCCACACCGCTATCTCTATATACATGGAAATATCTACACCGCCATCTCTATAAACATGAAAATACCTACACTGCCGTCTCCATAAACATGGAACTATCTACACCCCCATCTGTATAAACATGGAAATATCTACACCGCCATCTGTATAAACATGGAAATGTCTACACCGGGAGCTCAATATACATGGAAATATCTACACTGCTATCTGTATAAACATGGAAATACTAACACCGCTATCTGTATAAACATGGAAATATCTACACCGCTATCTGTATAAACATGGAAATGCCAACACCGCTATCTGTGTAAACATGGAAATATCTACACTGCGATCTGCATAAACATGGAAATATCCACACCGCCATCTGTATAAACATGGAAATATCTACACCAGGAGCTCTATAAACATGGAAATATCTACACCGCTATCTGTATAAACATGGAAATACAAACACCGCTATCTGTATAAACGTGGAAATATCTACACAGTCATCTGTTTAAACATAGAAATATCTACACCGTTTTCTGTATAAATAAGTCAATAACTTCAAAGCTATCTCTATAAACATGAAAATATCTACACCGCCATCTGCATAAACATCTATGTATCTACACCTCAATCTCTATAAACATGGAAATACCTACACCGCCATCAGTATAAACATGGAAATATCTACACCGCAATCTGTATAAACATGGAAATATCTACACCGCTATCTCTATAAACATGGAAATATCTACACCGCCATCTCTATAAACATGAAAATATCTACACTGCCATCTCCATAAACATGGAATTATCTACACCGCAATCTGTATATACATGGAAATATCTCCACCACATTCTGTATAAACATGGAAATATCTACACTGCCATCTGTAAAAACATGGAAATATCTACACCGCTATCTCTAAAAACACGGAAATACCTACAGCACTATCTCTATAAACATGGAAATATCTTCAGCGATATCTCTATAAACATGGAAATACCTACACCGCCATGTCTATAAACATGAAAATACCTACACTGCCATTTCCATAATCGTGGAACTATCTACACCGCCATCTGTATAAAAATGGAAATATCTACAACGCCATCTGTGTAAACATGGAAATATCTACACATTCATCTGTATTAGCATGGAAATATCTACACCACCGTCTCTATAAACATGGAAATAACTACACAGCCATCTGTATACACATGGAAATATCTACACAGCCATCTGTATAAACATGGAAATATCTACAGCGCTGTGTCTATAAACATGGAAATACCTGCACCGCTATCTCTATAAACATGGAAATATCTACACCGCTATCTGTATAAACATGGAAATATCTACACCGCCATCTCCATAAACATGGAAATGTCTACACCACCATCTGTGTAAAAATGGAAATATCTACACTGATATCTGTATAAGTATGGAAATATCTACACCGCTGTCTGTATAAAGATGGAAATATCTGCAACGCTATCTCTATAAACATGGAAATACTTACACCAACATCTTTATAAACATGGAAATAGCTACACCGCCATCTGCATAAACTTGCAAATATCCACACCGCCATGTGTATAAACTTGGGAATATCTACACCGCCATCTGTATAAATGTGGAAATATCTACACTGCTATCTTTATAAACGTGGAAATATCTACACCGCTGTCTGTATAAACATGGAAATACCAACACCGCTATCTGAATAAACTTGGAAATATCTACACCGCTATGTGTATAACCCTGTAAAAATCTACACCGCTATCTTTATAAACATGGAAATATCTACACTGCCATCTCCCAAAAGATGGAAATATCTACAACACGAGCTGTATAAACATGGAAATATCTACACTGCTCTCTGTGTAAACATGGAAATACCATCACCACTACCTAAATAAACATGGAAATATCTACACCGCTATCTGTATAAACATGGAAATATCTACACCACTATCTGTATAAAGATGTAAATGTCTACAACGCTATCTGTGTAAAAATGGAAATATCTACAGTGCTATCTCTGTAAACATGGAAATATCTACACTGCTATATCTATAAACATGAAAATATCTACATCGCCATCTCCATAAAAATGGAACTGTCTACACCACCATCTGTGTAAAAATGGAAATATCTACACCGCTATATGTATAAACATGGAAATATCTACCCTGCTATCTGTATAAACATGGAAATATCTACAACGCTATCTGTGTAAATATGGAAATATCTACAGAGATATCTGTGTAAACATGGAAATATCTAAACAGCTATCTGTGTGAAGATGGAAATATCTACACCGCAATCAGTGCAAATATGGAAATGTCTACACCGCTATCTGTATAAACAGGGAAATATCTACACCACCATATCTATAAACATGGAAATATCTACACTGCCATCTCTATACACATGAAAATATCTACACAGCCATCTGTATAAATATGGAAATAACTACACTGCTATCTGTGTAAACATGGGAATATCTACACCGCCATCTGTATAAATATTGAAATCTACACCGCTATCTGTATAAATATGGAAATATCTACACCGTTATTTCTACAAACATGGAAATATCTACACCTCTATCTGTATAAACATGGAAATATCTTCATCGTCATCTGTGTAAACTTGCAAATATCTACAGAGTCATCTGTATTAGCATGGAAATACCTACACCGCTATCTTTATAAACTTTTAAATAGCTACACCGCTATCTGTACAAACATGGAAATATCTACACCGCCATCTGTATAAACACGGAAATATCTACACATTCATCTGTATTAGCATGGAAATATCTACACCACCATCTCTATAAACATGGAAATAACTACACGGCCATCTGTAAACACATGGAAATACCTACACAGCCATCTGTATAAACATGGAAATATGTACAGCGCTATCTCTATAAACATGGAAATACCTACACCGCTATCTCTATAAACATGGAAATATCTGCACCGCAATGTCTATAAACATGGAAATATCTACACCGCCATCTCTATAAACATGAAAATATCTACACCGCCATCTCCATAATCATGGAACTATCTACACTGCCATCTGTATAAACATGGAAATATCTACACCGACATCTGTGTAAACATAGAAATATCTACAACGCTATCTGTGTAAAGGTGCAGATATCTACACCGCAATCTGTGCAAAGATGGAAATCTCTACAACGCAATGCCTATAAACATGGAAATATCTGCATCGCTATCTGTATAAACATGAAAATATCTATACCGCTATCTGTATAAACATGGAAATATCTACCCTGCTATCTGTATAAACATGGAAAAATCTACAACGCTATCTGTGTAAATATGGAAATATCTACAGAGATATCTGTGTAAACATGGAAATATCTAAACAGCTATCTGTGTAAAGATGGAAATATCTACACCGCAATCAGTGCAAATATGGAAATGTCTACACCGCTATCTGTATAAACATGGAAATATGTACAGCGCTATCTCTATAAACATGGAAATACCTACAACGCTATCTCTATAAAGATGGAAATATCTGCACCGCAATGTCTATAAACATGGAAATAGCTACACCGCCATCTGCATAAACTTGAAAATATCTACACCGCCATGTGTATAAACTTGGGAATATCTACACCGCCATCTGTATAAACGTGGAAATATCTACACCGTCATCTGTAGAAATATGGAAATATGTGCACCGTGATCTGAATAAACATGGAAATTTCTACACTGCTACCTTTATAAACATGGAAGTATCTACACCGCTATCTGTGTAAACATGGAAATATCTTCACCACGATCTGTATAAACATGGAAATATCTACACCGCTATCGGTATAAACTTGGAAATATATACACGGCTATCTGTATAAACATGGAAATATCTACACCGCTATTCCTAAAAACATGGAAATGTCTACACCGCTATGTGTAGATATATGGAAATATCTAAACCGCTATCTCTATAATCAAGGAAATATCTGCAACGATATCTGTGTATACATGGAAATATCTACAGTGCTATCTGTGTAAACATGGAAATATCTACACCTCTATCTGTGTAAAGATGGAAATATGTACACCACAATCTGTGGAAAGATAGAAATATCTACACCGCCTTCTGTGTAAACATGGAAATATCTACACCGCTATCAGTATATACATGGAAATGTCTACACCTCTATCTGTATAAACATGGAAATATCTACACAGCCATCTCAATAAACATGGAAATATCTAGACGGCCATCTGTATAAACATGAAAATAGCTACACCACTATCTGTATAAACATGGAAATATCTACACCGGTATCTCCACAAACATGGAAATATCCACACCACCATCTGTATAAACATGGAAATATCTACACTGCTATCTCTACAAACATGGAAATACCAACACCGCCATCTGTATAAACATGGAAATATCTACAGAGTCATCTGTATAGGCATGGAAATATCTACACCACCATCTCTATAAACATGGAAATATCTACACAGCCATCTGTACACACATGGAAATATCTACACAGCCGTATGTATAAACATGGAAACACCTACACCGCTATCCCTATAAACATTGAAATACCTACAACGCTATCTCTATAAACATGGAAATATCTACAACGCTATCTTTATAAACTTGGAAATATCTACAACGGTATCTTTATAAACATGGAAATATCTACACCAACATCTGTATACACATGGAAATACCTCCACTGCTATCTGTATTAAGTTGGAAATATCTCCACCGCTATCTGAATAAACATGGAAATATCTTCACCGCTATCTGTATAAACATGGAAATATCTACTCAGCTATCTGTGTAAACATGGAAATATCTACACTGCTATCTCTACAAACATGGAAATATCTACACCGTCATCCGTATAAACTTGCAAATATCTACACAGTCATCTGTATAAACATGGAAATATCTGCACCACCGTCTCTATAAACATGGAAATATCTCCACTTCCATGTGTATACACATGGAAATATCCACACAGCCATTTGTATAAACATGGAAATATCTACATCGCAATCTCTGTAAACATGGAAATATCGACACCGCTATCTGTATAAACATGGAAATATCTACTCAGCTATCTGTGTAAACATGGAAATATCTACAATGCTATCTCTGTAAACATGGAAATATCTACAAAGTTATCTATGTGTGTAAAGGTGGAAATATCTACACCGCTATGTGTGTAAAGTTGAAAATATCTACACCGCTATCTGTGTAAACATGGAAATATCTGCAACGCTATCTGTATAAACATGGAAATATCTACACCGCCATTCTTATAAACATGGAAATATCCACAGAGTCATCTGTATAAACATGGAAATATCTACTACACCATCTCTATAAACATGGAAATATCTACACTGCCATCTGTATACACATTGAAATATCAACAAAGCCATCTTTATGAACATGGAAATATCTACACCGCTATCTCCATAAACATGGAAATATCTACACTGCCATCTCTATAAACATGAAAATTTCTACAGCGCCATCGCCATAAACATGGAACTATCTACACCGCCATTTGTATAAACTTGGAAATATATTCACTGCTATCTGTATAATCATGGAAGTATCTACACTGCCATCTGTATAAAGATGGAAATATCTACACCGCGAGCTGAATAAACATGGAAATATCTACACCGCTCTCTGTATAAACATGGAAATACTAACCCCGCTATCTGAGTAAACTTGGAAATATCTACACCGCTATCTGCATAAACATGGAAATATCTACACTGTTATCTCTATAAACATGGAAATACCTACACCGCTATCTCTATAAACATGGAAATATCTACACCGCTATCTGTATAAACATGGAAATAACTACACCGCTATCTGTATGAACATGGAAATAACTACACCACTATTTGTATAAACAAGGAAATATCTACACTGTGATCTGTATACACATGGAAATATTTACACGGCTATCTGTATAAACATGGATATTTTTACACCGTTATCTGTATAAATATGGAAATATCTACACCGCTGTCTCTATAAACATGGAAATATCTACACCGCCAGCTGTATAAACATGGAAATACCTATACAGACATCTGTGTAAACATGGAAATATCTACACCACCATCTGTATAAACATGGAAATATCTACAATGCCATCTGTATACACATGGAAATACCTACACGGCAATTTGTGTATAGGTGGAAACATCAACACCGCCATCTGTACCAACTTGGAAATATCTACACTGCTATCTCTATAAACATGGAAATATCTACACTGTGGTCTGTATAAACAAGGAAATATCTACACCGGTATCTGTATAAACATGGAAATATCTACACCACGATCTGTATAAACATGGAAATATATACACCGCTATCTGTATAAACATGGAGATATCTGCACCGCTGTCTCTATAGACATGGAAATATCTACAAAGCCATCTGTATAAACTTGGAAATACCTACACAGTCATGTGTAGGAACATGGATATATCTACACTGCCATCTGTATGAACATAGAAATATCTACACAGCCCTCTGTATAAATATGGAGATATCTGCATAGGCATCTCTATAAACATGGAAATATCTGCACCGCTGTCTGTATAAACATGGAAATACCGACACCGCTGTCTCTATAAACATGGAAATATGTACACGGCTATGTGTATAAACATGGAAATATCTCCACTGCTGACTGAATAAACATTGAAATATCTCCACCGTTATCTGTATAAACATGGAAATATCTACACCGTGATCTGTATAAACATGGAAATATCAACACCCCTATCTGTATAAACATGGAAATATCCACACAGCTATCTCTATAAACATGGAAAAATCAACACCGCTATCTCTAAGAACATGGAAATATCTACACCGCCATCTCTATAAACATGGAAATATCTACACCGCGATCAGTATAAACATGGAAATATCTACACCGCTATCTGTATAAACATGGAAATATCTCCACTGCTATCTCTATAAACATCGGCATATCTACAACGCCATCTGTATAAACATGGAAATACTTACAAAGTTATCTGTATAAACATGGAAATATCTACACCGCCATCTGTATAAACATGGAAATATCTACACAGCCATGTGTATATACATGGAAATACCTACAACGCTATCTATATAAACATGGAAATAACTACACTGCTATCTGTATAAACATGGAAATATCTACACCGCCATCTACATATCCATAGAAATATCTGTGCTGCCATCTGTATAAACATGGAAATATCTTCACGGTCATCTGTGTATAGATCGAAATATCAACACCGCCATCTGTACAAACATGGAAATATCTGCACCGCTATCTGTATAAACATGGAAATATCTACACCGTGGTCTGTATAAACATGGAAATATCTACACCGCTATCTGTATAAACATGGAAATCTCTACACTGCTATCTCTATAAACATGGAAATATCTACAAAGCCATCTGTATAAACATGGAAATACCTACAAAGTCGTGTGTAGGAACATGGAAATATCTACACTGCCATCTGTATAAACATGGAAATATCTACACAGCCCTCTGTATAAATATGGAAATATTTGCATAGGCATCTGTATAAACATGGAAATATCTCCACTGCTATCTGTATAAACATGGAAATACCTACACCGCTGTCTCTATAAACATGGAAATATGTACACCGCTATGTGTAAAAACATGGAAATATCTCCACTGCTGTCTGTATAAACATGGAAATACCTACAACGCGATCTGTATAAACATGGAAATAGCTACACCGCTATCTGTATAAACATGGAAATATCTACACAGCTATCTCTATAAATATGGAAATACCTACACTGCCATCTGTATAAACATGGAAATACCTACAAAATCATCTGTATAAACATGGAAATATCTACACAGCCATCTGTATAAACATGGAAATATCTACACAGCCATCTGTATATACATGGAAATATCTACACCGCTATCTGAATAAACATGGAAATAACTACACCGCTATTTGTATAAACAAGGAAATATCTACACCGCCATCTGTTTAAACATTGAAATATATACACAGACATCTGTTTATACATGGAAATATCTACACCGCTATCTGTATAAACATGCTAATAACTACACGGCTATCTGTATAAATGTGGAAATATTTGCACCGCTATCCCTATAAACATGGCAGTATCAACACCTCGATCTGTGTAAACATGGAAATATCTACACCATGATCTGTATAAACCTGGAAATATCTACGCCACGATCTGCATAAACATGGAAATATCTACACCGTGATCTGTATAAACATGGAAATATCTACACCGCCATCTCTATAAACATGGAAATCTCTACACCCCTATCTCTTTAAACCTGGAAATATCCACACAGATATCTCTATAAACAAGGAAAAATCAACACCGCTATTTCTATGAACATGGAAATATCTACACCGCAATCTCTATAAATATGGAAATATCTACACCGCGATCATAATAAACATGGAAATATCTACACCACTTTCTGTATAAACATGGAAATATCTCCACTGCTATCTCAATAAACATCGAAATATCTACACAACCATCTGTATAAACATGGAAATACTTACAAAGTTATCTGTATAAACATGGAAATATCTACACCGCCATCTTTATAAACACGGAAATATCTACACAGCCATGTGTATATACATGGAAATGTCTACACCGCTATCTCTATAAACATGGAAATATCTACACCGTGATCTGTATAAACATGGAAATATTTACACCGCTATCTGTATAAACATGGAAATTTCTACACTTTTATCTGTATAAATATGGAAATATTTACACCGCTATCTCTATAAACATGGAAATATCTACACCGCCATCTGTATAAACATGGAAATACCTATACAGTCATCTGTGTAAACATGGAAATATCTACACCACCATCAGTATAAGCATGGAAATATCTACAATGCCATCTGTATACACATGGAAACACCTACACGGCAATCTGTGTATAGATGGAAACATCAACACCGCCATCTGTACAAACATGGAAATATCTACACTGCTATCTCTATAAACATGGAAATAACTACACTGAGGTCTGTATAAACATGGAAATATCTACACCGGTATCTGTGTAAACATGGAAATATCTACACCGCTATCTGTATAAACATGGAAATATCTACACCGCCATCTGCATATCCATGGAAATATCTACGCCGCCATCTGTGTAAACATGGAAATATCTACACCGCTATCTGTATAAACATGGAAATATCTACGCCGCCTTCTGTATAAACATGGAAATATCTACACGGCCATCTGTGTATAGATGGAAATATCAACATCGCCATCTGTACAAACATGGAAATATCTACACCGCTCTCTGTATAAACATTGATATATCTGCACTGCCATCGGTAAAAACATGGAAAAACCTATACAGTCATCTGTATAAACATGGAAATATCTACAATGCCATCTGTATACACATGGAAATATCTACACAGCCATCTGTATAAACATGTAAATATCTACACTGCTATCTCTATAAACTTGGAAATATCTACACCGCCATCTACATATGCATGGAAATATCTGCGCCGCCATCTGTATAAACATGGAAATATCTACAGGGTCATCTGTGTATAGATGGAAATATCAACACCGCCATCTGTACAAATATGGAAATATCTGCACCGCTATCTGTAGGAACATGGAAATATCTACACCGCGGTCTGTATAAACATGGAAATATCTACACCGCCATCTGTACAAACATGGAAATATCTACACTGCAATCTCTATAAACATGGAAATATCTACACTGCGGTCTGTATAAACATGGAAATATCTACACCGGTATCTGTATAAACATGGAAATATCTACACCACGATCTGTATAAACATGGACATATATACACCGCTATCTGTATAAACATGGAAATATCTGCACCGCTATCTCTATAAACTTGGAAATATCTACAAAGCCATCTGTATAAACATGGAATTAACTACACAGTCATGTGTAGGAACATGGAAATATCTACACTGCCATCTGTATAAACATAGAAATATCTACACAGCCCTCTGTATAAATATGGAAATATCTGCATAGGCATCTGTATAAACATGGAAATATCTGCACCGCTATCTGTATAAGCATGGAAATACCTACGCCGCTGTCTCTATAAACATGGAAATATGTACACCGCTATGTGTATAAACATGGAAATATCTCCACTGCTCTCTGTATAAACATGGAAATATCTCCACCGTTATCTGTATAAACATGGAAATATCTACAGCGCCATCTCTATAAACATTGAAATATCTACACTGCCATCTGTAAAAACATGGAAATATCTGCACAGTCATCTGAATAAACATGGAAATATATACACCACCATCTGTATAAACATGGAAATACCTACAATACCATCTGTATATACATGGAAATATCTACACAGACATCTGTATAAATATGGAAATATCTACACGGCCATCTGTATAAACATGGAAATATCTACACTGCCATCTGTAGAAAGATGAAAACATCTACACCGCTATCTCTATAAATATGGAAATATCTACACCGCCATCTCTATAAACATGAAAATATCTACACTGCCATCTCCATAAAGATGGAAGTATCTACTCCGCCATGTGTATAAACACGGAAATATCTACACCACCATCTGTGAAAACATGGAAATATCTACACTGCTATCTGTATAAACATGGAAATATCTACGCCACCTTCTGTATAAACATGGAAATATCTAAACGGCCATCTGTGTATAGATGGAAATATCAACACCGCCATCTGTACAAACATGGAAATATCTACACCGCTATCTTTATAAACATGGAAATATCTGCACTGCCATCTGTAAAAACATGTTAATACCAATACAGTCATCTGTATAAACATGGAAATATCTACAATGCCATCTGTATACACATGGAAATATCTACACAGCCACCTGTATAAACATGTAAATATATACACTGCTATCTCCATAAACATGGAAATATCTACACCGCCATCTCTATTAACATGAAAATATCTACACTGCCATCTCCATAAACATGGAACTAACTACTCCGCCATCTGTATAAACATGAAAACATTTACACCGCCATCTGTGTGAATACGGAAATATCTACAATGCCATCTGTATAAAGATATAAATACCTTGCACCACGAGCTGTATAAACATGGTAATATCAACACAACCATCTATATAAACATGGAAATACCTACACCGCCATCTGTATAAACATGGAAATATCCACAATGCCATCTGTAGAAAGATGGAAATATCTACACCGCAATCTGTGTAAAGATGGAAATATCTACACCGATATCTGAAAAAACATGGAAATACCTACAAAGTCATCTGTATAAACATGGAAATATCTACACCGCCATCTGTATAAACATGGAAATACTTACAAAGTTATCTGTATAAACATGGAAATATCTACACTGCCATCTCTATAAACATGGAAATATCTACACAGCCATGAGTATATACATGGAAATATCTACCCCGCTATCTATATAAACATGGAAATAACTACACCGCTATCTGTATAAACAAGGAAATATCTACACCGCCATCTACATATCCATGGAAATAACTGCACCGCCATCTGTATAAACATGGAAATATCTACACCGCTATCTGTATAAACATGGAAATGTCTACACAGCTATCTCTATAAATATGGAAATATCTACACCGCCATCTGTATAAACATGGAAATACCTACAAAGTCATCTGTATAAACATGGAAACATCTACACAGCCATCTGAATAAACATGGAAATATCTACACAGCCATCTGTATATACATGGAAATATCTACACCGCTATCTGTATAAACATGGAAATAACTACACCGGTATTTGTATAAACAAGGAAATATCTACATCGTGATCTGTATAAACATGGGAATATCTACACCGCTAATTATATAAACAAGGAAATATCTACACCGCTATCTGAATAAGCATGGAAATAACAACACCGCTATTTGTATAAACAAGTAAATATCTACACCGTGATCTGTATAAACATGGACATGTCAGCACCGCTATCTTTATAAACATGGAAATATCTGCAACTCTATCTGTGTAAACATAGAAATATCTACACGGCTATTTGTGTAAACATGGAAATATCTGCACCGCTATCTGTATAAAGATGGAAATATCAACACCACTATCTGCAAAACGTGGAAATATCTACACCGCTCTCTGTATCAACCTGGAAATATCTACACCGATATCTGTATAAAAAAGGAAATATCTACACCGCCATCTGTATAAACATGGAAATACCTACACCGCTATCTGTATAAATATGGAAATATCCACACAGCTATCTCCATAAACATGGAAATATATACACCGATTTCTCTACAAACATTGAAATATCTACACTGCAATCTCTATATACATGGAAATATCTAAACCGCCATCTCTATAAACATGAAAATATCTACACCGCCATCTTCAGAAACATGGATTTATCTACACCGCCATCTGTATAAACATGGAAATATCTACACCACTATCTGTATAAACATGGAAATATCTTCACTGCCATCTCTATAAACATGGAAATATCTACACCGCCATCCGTATAAAGATGGAGATATCTACACCGCAATCTGTATAAATATGGAAATACCTACACCGCTACCTGTAGAGACATGTAAATATCTACACCGCTATCTCTATAAACATGAAAATATCTACACTGCCATCTGTATAAAGATGGAAATACGTACACCGCGAGCTGTATAAACATGGAAATATCTACACCACTATCTGTATAAACATGGAAATACCTACATCGTTATCTCTATAAACATGAAAATATCTACACTGACATTTGTATAAACATGGAAATAACTTCACAGTCATCTGTATAAACATGGAAATATCTACACCACCATCTGAATAAACATGGAAATATCTACACGGAAATCTGTATAAACATGGAAATATCTAGACAGTCATCTCTATAAACATGGAAATATCTATACCGCTATCTGTATAAACATGGAAATACCCACAACGCTATCTGTATAAAGATGGAAATAGCCACACCGCTATCTGTATAAACATGGACATGTCTGCACCGCTATCTTTATAAACATGGAAATATCTGCAACTCTATCTGTGTAAACATAGAAATATCTACACGGCTATTTGTGTAAACATGGAAATATCTGCACCGCTATCTGTATAAAGATGGAAATATCAACACCACTATCTGCAAAACGTGGAAATATCTACACCGCCATCTGTATAAACAAGGAAATATCTACACCGCCATCTGTATAAATATGGAAATACCTACACCGCTATCTGTATAAATATGGAAATATCCACACAGCTATCTCTATAAACATGGTAATAGATACACCGATTTCTCTACAAACTTAGAAATATCAACACTGCAATCTCTATATACATGGAAATATCTACACCGCCATCTCTATAAACATGAAAATATCTACACCGCCATCTGTATAAAGATGGAAATACATACACCGCTATCTCTATAAACATGGAAATATCTACACCGATATCTGTATAAACATTGAAATACCTACACCGCTTTCTCTATGAACATGAAAATATCTACACTGCTATGTCTACACACATGGAAATATCTACACCGCCATCTCTATAAACATGAAAATATCTACACTGCCATCTTCAGAAACATGGATGTATCTACACCGCCATCTGTATAAACATGGAAATATCTACACCACTATCTGTATAAATATGGAAATACCTTCACTGCCATCTGTATAAACATGGAAATATCTACACCGCCATCTGTATAAACATGGAAATATCTACACCGCCATCTGCGTAAACATAGAAATATCTACACAGACATCTGTATAAAATGGAAATATCTACACTGCCATCTGTATAAACTTGGAAATATCTACACTGACATCTGTAGAAAGATGGAAATGTCTACAAAGCGATCTGTATAAACATGGGAATTTCTACACCACTACCTGTATAAACATGGAAATATCTACAACGCAATCTGTATAAAGATGGAAATAACTACACCGCTATCTCTATAGACAAGGAAATATCTACACCGCTATCTGTATAAACATGGAAATATCTACACAGCCATCTGTATAAAAATGGAAATATCTACACCGCGAGCTGTTTAAACATGGAAATATCTACACCGCTATCTGTATAAACATGGAAATACCAACACCGCTATCTGTATAAACATGGAAATATCTACAGCGCTATCTCTATAAACATGAAAACACTTACACCACCATCTCTATAAACATGGAGATATTTACAGCACTATCTCTATAAACATAGAAATAACCACACCACCATCTCTATAAACATGGAAATATCTACACCGCTATCTGCATAAACATGGAAATATCGACACAGACGTCTGTATAAACATGGAAATATCTACACTGCCATCTGTATAAACTCGGAAATATCTACACTGACATCTGAAGAAAGATGGAAATGTCTACAAAGCCATCTGTATAAACATGGGAATTTCTACACCGCTACTTGTATAAACATGGAAATATCTACACCGCTATCTGTATCAACATGGAAATAACTACATGGCAATCTGCATAAACATGGAAATATCTACAATGCTATCTCTGTAAACATGGAAATATCTACACAGCTATCTCTCTAAGATTGGCAATACCTACACCGCAATCTGTGCAAAGATAGAAATGCCTACACCAATATCTCTGTAAACATGGAAATATCTACACTGATATCTGTATAAACATGGAAATATCTACACTGCCATCTGTATAAACATGGAAATACCTACACCACTTTCTCTATAAACATGAAAATATCTACACTGCTATCTCTATATACATTGAAATATCTACACCTCCATCTCTATAAACTTGAAAATACCTACACCGACATCTTCAGAAACATGGATGTATCTACACAGCCATCTGTATAAACATGGAAATATCTACAACACTATCTGTATAAATATGGAAATAACTTCACCGCCATCTGTATAAACATGGAAATATCTACACCGCCATCTGTATAAAGATGGAAATATCTACACAGCAATCTGTATAAATATGGAAATAACTACACCGCTCTCTCTATAGACATGGAAATATCTACACCGCTATCTGTATAAACATGGAAATCACTACACTGCCATCTGAATAAAGATGGAAATATCTACACTGCGAGCTGAATAAACATGGAAATATCTACACCACTATTTTTATAAACAAGGAAATATCTACACCGCCATCTGTTTAAACATGGAAATATATACACAGACATCTGTTTATACATGGAAATATCTACACCGCTATCTGTATAAACATGGAAATATCTACAGCGCCATCTCTATAAACATTGAAATATCTACACTGCCATCTGTAAAAACATGGAAATATCTACACAGTCATCTGAATAAACATGGAAATATCTAAATCACCATCTGTATAAACATGGAAATACCTACAATACCATCTGTATACACCTGGAAATATCTACACAGACATCTGTATAAATATGGAAATATCTACAACGCCATCTGTATAAACATGGAAATATCTACACTGCCATCTGTAGAAAGATGGAAATATCTACAACACTATCTCTATAAATATGGAACTATCTACACCGCCATCTATATAAACATGAGAATATCTACACTGCCACCTCCATAAAGATGGAAGTATCTACTCCACCATGTGTATAAACACGGAATTATCTACACCACCATCTGTGTAAACATGGAAAATTCTACACCGCTGTCAGTATAAACATGGAAATATCTACACCGCCATCTGCATGACCATGGAAATATCTACGCTGCCATCTGTATAAACATGGAAATATCTACACGGCCATCTGTGTATAGATGGAAATATCAACACCGCCATCTGTACAAAGATGGAAATATCTACACCGCTATCTATATAAACATGGAAATATCTGCACTGCCACCTGTAAAAACATGGAAATACCTATACAGTCATCTGTATAAACATGGAAATATCTACAATGCCATCTGTATACACATGGAAATATCTACACAGCCATCTGTATTAACATGTAAATATCTACACTGCTATCTCTATAAACATGGAAATATCTACACCGCCATCTCTATAAACATGAAAATATCTACACTGCCATCTCCATAAACATGGAACTAACTACTCCGCCAACTGTATAAACATGGAATCATCTACACCGCCATCTGTGTGAATAAGGAAATATCTACAACGCCACCTGTATAAAGATATAAATATCTGCACCGCGAGCTTTATAAACATGGAAATATCTACATCGCTATCTGTATAAAGGTGGAAATAGCAACACCGCTATCGGTATAAACATGGAAATATATAAAATGCCATCTATATAAACATGGAAATATCTACAACGCTATGTCTGTAAACATGGAAATACCTACACCGATATCTCTATAAACATGGAAATATCTACACCGCTATCTGTATAAACATGGAAATATCTACACCGCCATCTGTATAAACATTGGAAATCTCTACAATGCCATCTGTAGAAAGATGGAAATACCTATACCGCAATCTGTGTAAACATGGAAATATCTACAACAATATCTGTAAAAACATGGAAATATCTACACCGCTATCTGTATAAACATGGAAATATCTACACCGCGATCTGCATAAACATGGAAATATCTACACCGCGATCTGTATAAACATGGAAATATCTACACCGCTATCTGTATAAACATGGAAATCTCTACACAGCTATCTCTATAAACATGGAAATATCTTCACCGCCATCTGTATCAACATGGAAATACCTACAAGTCATCTGTATAAACATGGAAATATCGACACAGCCATCTGTATAAACATGGAAATATCTACACAGCCATCTGTATACACATGGAAATATCAACACCGCCATCTGTACAAACACAGAAATATCTGCACCGCTATCTGTATAAACATGGAAATATCTACACCGCGGTCTGTATAAACATGGAAATAGCTAAACCGCTATCTGTATAAACATGGAAATATCTACACCGCTATCTCTATAAACATGGAAATATCTACAATGCCATCTGTAAAAACATGGAAATAACTATACAGTCATCTGTGTAAACATGGAAATATCTACACCACCATCTGCATTAACATGGAAATATCTACAATGCCATCTGTATACACATGGAAATACCTACACGGCAATCTGTGTATAGATGGAAACATCAACCCCGCCATCTGTACAAACATGGAAATATCTACACCGCTATCTGTATAAACATGGAAATATCTACACTGCGGTCTGTATAAACATGGAAATTTCTACACAGGTATCTGTATAAACATGGAAATATCTACACCACGATCTGTATAAAGATGGAAATATCCACACCGCAGTCTGTATAAATATGGAAATACCTACACTGCTACCTCTATACACATGTAAATATCTACACTGTTATCTGTATAAACATGGAAATATCTACACTGCCATCTATATAAAGATGGAAATATATACAATGCTACCTGCGTAAACATGGAAATATCTACACCGCTATCTCTATAAACATGGAAATACCAACACCGTTATCTGTATTAACATGGAAATATCTACACCGCTATCTGTATAAACGTGAAAATACTTACACCACCATCTCTATAAACATGGAAATATTTACACCGCTATCTCTATAAACATAGAAATAACTACACCGCCATCCCTATAAACATGGAAATATCTACTCCGACATCTGCATATACATGGAAATATCTACACACACATCTGTATAAACATGGAAATATCTACACTGCCAACTGTATAAACTTGGAAATATCTACACTGACATCTGTAGAAAGATGGAAATGTCTACAAAGCGATCTGTATAAACATGGGAATTTCTACACCGCTACCTGTTTAAGCATGGAAATATCTACACCACTATCTGTATCAACATGGAAATAACTACACCGCAATCTGTATATACATGGAAATACCTACAATGCTCTCTCTGTAAACATGGAAATAGCTACACAGCTATCTGTGTAAACTAGGAAATAACTACACCGCAATCTGTGTAAATTTGGCAATACCTACACCGCAATCTGTGCAAAGATGGAAATATCTACACGGCTATCTCTGTAAACATGGAAATATCTACACAGCTATTTGTATAAACATGGAAATATCTACAGTGCCATCTGTATAAACATGGAAATATCTACAGCGCCATCTGTATAAACATGGAAATATCTACACTGCCATCTGTACAAACATGGAAATATCTACACAGCCATCTGTATAAACATGGATATATCTACACCGCTATCTCTATAAACATGGAAATATCTACACCGTTATCTGTATAAACATGGAAATATCTACATCGCTATCTGTATAAACAGGGAAATATCTCCACCGCTATCTGTATAAACATGGAAATATCAACACCGCTTTCTGTATAAACATGGAAATATCTACACCGCTCTCTGTATAAACATGGAAATATATACACTGCCATCTGTATAAACATGGAAATAACTACACCGCTTTCTCTATAAACATGAAAATATCTACACTGCTATCTCTATATACATGGAAAAATCTACACCTCCATCTCTATAAACATGAAAATATCTACACCGCCATCTTCAGATACATGGGTGTAACTACACCACCATCTGTATAAACATGGAAATATCTACACCACTATCTGTATATACGTGGAAATATCTTCACTGTCATCTGTATAAACATGGAAATATCTACACCGCCATCTGTATAAAGATGGAAATATCTACACTGCAATCTGTATAAATATGTAAATATCTACACCGATATCTCTATAGACATGGAAATATCTACACCGCTATCTGTATAAACATGGAAATATCTACACAGCCATGTGTATAAAGATGGAAATATCTACACCGCGAGCTGTATAAACATGGAAATATCTACACCGCCATTTGCATAAACATGGAAATACCAACACCGCTATCTGTATAAACATGGAAATATCTACACTGCTATCTCTATAAACATGAAAATACTTACACCACCATCTCTATAAACATGGAAATATTTACACCGCTATCTCTATAAACTTAGAAATAAATAGACCGCCATCTCTATAAACATGGAAATATCTACACCGCTATCTGCATAAACATGGAAATATCTACACAGACATCTGTATAAACATGGAAATATCTACACCGCCATCGCTATAAACATGAAAATATCTACACCGCCATCTTCAGAAACATGGATGTTTCTACACCGCAATCTGTATAAACATGGAAATATCTAGAGAGAACTCTGTATAAACATGGAAATATCGGCACAGCCATCTGTATAAACATGGAAATATCTACACCGCTATCTGTATAAACAAGGAAATACCACACCGCTATGTGTATTAACGTGGAAATATCTCCATTTCTATCTGTATAAACATGGACATACCTCCACCGCAATCTGTATAAACATGAAAATATCTACACGGCTATCTCTATAAACATGAAAATATCTACACTGCCATCTGTACAAACTTGGAAATATCTACACAGTCATCTGTAGAAACATGGAAATATCTACACCACTATCTCTATAAACATGAAAATACTTACACCACCATTTCTATAAACATGGAAATATTTACAGCGCTATCTCTATAAAAATAGAAATAACTACACCGCCATCTCTATAAATATGGAAATATCTACACCGCCATCTGCATAAACAATAAAATATCTACACAGACATCTGTATAAACTTGGAAATATCTACACTGTCATGTGTAGAAAGTTGGAAATATCTACAAAACGGTCTGTATAAACATGGCAATTTCTACACCGCTACCTGTATAAACATGGAAATATCTACACCGCTATCTGTATCAACTTGGAAATAACTACACCGCAATCTGTATAAACATGGAAATATCTACACAGCAATCTGTGCAAAGATGGAAATATCTACACCGCAGACTCTATAAACATGGAAATATCTACACCGCTATCTGTATAAACATGGAAATAACTACACCGCTATCTGTATAAACATGGAAATTTTTACACCGCTATCTGTATAAACATGGAGATATTTCCACCGCTATCTTTATAAACACGGAAATACATACACCGGTATCTTTAAAAACATGGAAATACCTACACCGCTATCTCTGTAAACAATGAAATATCTACAACGCTATATGTGTAAACATGGAAATATCTACACAGCTATCTGTGTAAACTTGGAAATATCTACACCGCAATCTGTGTAAGCATGGAAATATCTACAACGCTATCTGTGTAAACATGGAAATATTTACAATGCTATCTGTGTAAACAGGGAAATATCTACACAGCTATCTGTAAAACGTGGAAATATCTACACCACTATCTGTATAACCCTGAAAATATCTACACCGCTATCTGTATCAACATGTAAATAACTACACCGCTATCTGTATAAACATGGAAATATCTACAATGATATCTCTGTAAACATGGAAATATCGACACAGTTATCTGTGTATACTTGGAAATATCTACCCCGCTATCTGTATAAAGTTTGCAATGTCTACACTGCAATCTGTGAAAGATGGAAATATCTTTACCGTTATATCTGTAAACATGGAAATATCTACACCGCTATATGTATAAACATGGAAATATCTACACCGCCATCTTCAGATACATGGGTGTATCTACACCGCCATCTGTATAAACATGGAAATATCTACACCACTATCTGTATATACATGGAAATATCTTCACTGTCATCTGTATAAACATGGAAATATCTACACCGCCATCTGTATAAAGATGGAAATATCTACACCGCAATCTGTATAAATATGGAAATATCTACACCGATATCTCTATAGACATGGAAATATCTACACCGCTATCTGCATAAACATGGAAATACCTACACTGCCATGTGTATAAAGATGGAAATATCTACACCGCGAGCCGTATAAACATGGAAATATCTACACCGCCATCTGTATAAACATGGAAATACCAACACCGCTATCTTATAAACATGGAAATATCTACACCGCTATCTCTATAAACATGAAAATACTTAAACCACCATCTCTATAAACATGGAAATATTTACACCGCTATCTCTATAAACTTAGAAATAAATAGACCGCCATCTCTATAAACATGGAAATATCTACACCGGTATCTGCATAAACATGGAAATATCTACACAGACATCTGTATAAACATGGAAATATCTACACCGCCATCTCTATAAACATGAAAGTACACCGCCATCTTCAGAAACATGGATGTTTCTACACCGCCATCTGTTTAAACATGGAAATATCTACACCACGATCTATATAAACATGGAAATATCTTCACTGCCATCTGTATAAACATGGAAATATCTACACTGCCATCTGTATAAAGATGGAGATATCTACACCGCAATCTGTATAAATATGGAAATATCTACACCGCTATCTCTATAGACATGGAAATATCTACACCCCTATCTGTATAAACATGGAAATATCTACACTGCCATCTGTAAAAAGATGGAAATATCTACACCACGAGCGGTATAAACATGGAAATATCTACACCACTATCTGTATAAACATGGAAATAACAACACCGTTATCTGTATAAACATGGAAATATCTACACCGCTATCTCTATAAACATGAAAATACTTACACCGCCATCTCTATAAACATGGAGATATTTACAACGCTATCTCTATAAACATAGAAATAACTACACCGCCATCTCTATAAACATGGAAATATCTACACCTCCATCTGAATAAACATGTAAATATCTACACAGACATCTGTATAAACATGGAAATATCTACACTGCCATCTGTATAAACTTTGAAATATCTACACTGATATCTGTAGAAAAATGGAAATGTCTACAAAGCGAACTGTATAAACAAGGAAATTTCTACACCGCTACCTGTATAGATATGGAAAAATCTACACCGCTATCTGTATCAACATGGAAATATCTACAACGCTATCTGTATAAATATGGAAATATCTACACCGCTATCTGTATAAACATGCAAATATCTACAACGCTATCTGTGTAAACAAGGAAATATCTACACAGCTATCTCTGTAAACTTGGAAATATCTACACAGCTATCAGTGTAAAAATGGAAATATCTACACAGCACTCTCTGCAAAGATGGAAATATCTACACTGCTATCTCAGTAAACATGGAAATATCTACACCGCTATCTGTATAAACATGGAAATATCTATACCGCAGTCTCTATAAACATGGAAATATCTCCACCGCAACCTGTATAAACATGAAAATATCTACACCGCTTTCTGTATAAACATGGACATATCTACACCGCAATCGGTATAAACATGGAAATATCTACAATGCTATGTGTGTAAACATGGAAATATCTACACAGCTATCTGTATAAACTTGGAAATATCTACACTGACATGTGTAGAAAGATGGAAATATCTACAAAGCAATCTGTATAAACATGGGAATTTCTACACCGCTACCTGTATAAACATGGAAATATCTACACCGCTATCTGTATCAACATGGAAATATCTACACCTTTATCTCTATAAACATGAAAATATCTACACCGACATCTGCATAAACATAGAAATACCGACACAGTCATCTATATAAATATGGAAATATCTACACCACCATCTGCATAAACATGTAAATATCTATAATGCCATCTGTATAAACACGGAAATAGGTAAACCGCTATCTGTATAATTATGGAAACCTCTACACCACTATCCCTATAAATATGGAAATATCAACAACGCTTTCCACATAATCATGGAAATATCTACACCGTTATCTGTTTCAACATGGAAATATCACCACTATCACTATTAACATGGAAATATCTACACAACCATCTCTATAAACATGGAAACATCTATACCACCATGTCTATAAACTTGGAAAAATCTACACCGCCATCTGCATAACCATGGAAATATTTACTCCGCCGTCTGCATAAACATGGAAAAATCTACACCGCCATCTGTATAAATATGGAGATATCTGCAACGCTATTTGTGTAAACATGGAAATATCTGCACCGCTATGTGTGTAAACATGGAAATATCTACATCGCTATCTATATAAACATGGAAATATCTACACCGCTATCTGTATAAACATGGAAATATCTACACCGCCATCTTTAAAAACTTGGAAATATCTACACACTCATCTGTATAAACATGGAAATATCTACACCATCATCTGTATAAACATGGAAATATCTACACCGCCATCTCCATAAACATGGAAATATCTACACCGCCATCTGCATAAACATGGAAATATATACAACGCCATCTGTATAAACATGGAAATACCTACAGTCATATGTATAAACATGGAAATATCTACCCCACCATCTGTATAAACATGGAAATATCTACACCGCCATCTGTACAAACAAAGAAATATCAGGACCGCCATCTGTATTATAATGGAAATATCCAAACTGCCGTCTGCATAAACATGGAAGTATCTGCACCGCCATCTGTAAAAATATGGAAATATGTTCACAGTCATCTGTATACACATGGAAATATCCACACCTCCATCAGAATGAACATGGAAATATCTACACCGCTATCTCTA
Source organism: Pan paniscus (assembly GCF_029289425.2). Classification (NCBI taxonomy): domain Eukaryota; kingdom Metazoa; phylum Chordata; class Mammalia; order Primates; family Hominidae; genus Pan; species Pan paniscus. Next base: position 11,182,425 of record NC_073261.2, read on the forward strand.
TAAACAAGGAAATAGCTACACCGGTATCTGTATAATCATGGAAATAGCCACACCGCTATGTGTATAAACACGGAAATATCTACACCGCCGTCTCTATAAACATGGAAATATCTATACAGTCATGTGTATATACCTGGAAATATCTACACCGCCATTTGCATAAATATGTGAATATCTCCACCGCTATTTGTATAAACATGGAAATATCTACAGTGCTATCTGCATATACATGGAAATATCTACACCGCTATCTGTATAAACATGGAAATATGTACTCTGCCATCTGTATAAACTTGGAAATAACTACACAGTCATCTGTATAAAAATGGAAATATCTACCCCACCATCTGTATAAACATGGAAACGTCTACAACGCCATCTGTAAAAACATGGAAACATCTACAAAGCCATCTCTATAAATATGGAAATAGCTACACCGTTATCTGTGTAAATGTGGAAATATCTACACCACAATATCTATAAACATGGAAATATCTACACTGCTACCTGTGTAAAGATGAAAATTTCTTCACCGCAATCTGTGCAAAGATGTAAATATCTACACCGCTGTCTGTGTAAACATGGAAATACCTACACCACTATCTGTATAAACATGGAAATATTTACACAGTTATCTGTAAAAACATGGAAATATCTACACCGCCATGTGTATAAACATGGAAATATCTACACCGTCATCTATATATACTTGGAAATATCTACACCGCCCTCTGTATAAACATGGAAATAGCCAAACCGCCATCTGTATAAACATGGAAATATCTACACCGCCATGTGTAAAAACATCGTAATATTTACACAGTCATCTGTATAAACATGGAAATATTTACACCTCCGTCTGTATAAACATGGAAACATCTACACTGCCATGTGTATAAACATGGAAAAAACTACACTGCCATCTGTATTAACATGGAAATATCTACACCTCTATTTCTATAAACATGGAAATATCTACATCGCTATCTGTATAAACCTGGAAATATTTACACCGCTATCTGTATAAATATGGAAATATCAACACCTCTTTCTGTATAAATATGGAAATATCTACACCGCTATCTGTATAAACATGGAAATATCTACATCGCTGTCTCTATAAACATCGAAATATCTACAGCGCCATGTGCAAAAAAACATGGAAGTAACTACACCGCTATCTCTATCAACATGGAATTACCTACACTGCTATCTCTATAAACATGGAAATATCTACACCACTATCTGTATAAACATGGAATTATCTACACTGCTATCTGTATAAACATGGAAATATCTACACCGCTACATGTATAAATATGGAAATAACTACCCCGCTATCTCTATAAATATGGAAATATCTACATCGCTATCTGGAAAAAAATAGAAATAACTAAATCGCTATCTTTATAAACATGGAAATATCTACACCGCCATCTGTATAAACGTGGAAATATCTTCACCGCTACATGTATAAATATGGAAATAACTACCCCGCTATCTCTTTAAATATGGAAATATCTACATCGCTATCTGTAAAAACATAGAAATAACTACATCGCTATCTCTATAAACATGGAAATATCTACACCGCCATCTGTATAAACGTGGAAATATCTACACCATCATCTGTATAAACATGGAAATATCCACAGCGCTTTCTGTATAAATATGGAAATATCTACACCGCTATCTGAATAAACATGGAAATACCAACACCACTATCTGTATAAACATGGAAATATCTACACTGCCATCTGTATACACATGGAAATATGTACACAGCCATCTGTATAAACCTGGAAATATCTACACCACTATCTCTATAAACATGGAAATATCTACACCGCTATCTGTATAAACATGGAAATGTCTAAATCGCTATCTGCATAAAGATGGAAATATCTCCACCGCTGTCTGTATAAACAATGAAATATCTACACCGCTATCTGTATAAACATGGAAATATCTACACCGCCATCTCTATAAACATAGAAATATCTACACCGCCATCTTTAAAAACATGGAAATATCTACACACTCATCTGTATAAACATGGAAGTGTCTACAACCTCATCTGTATAAACATGGAAATATCTACACTGCCGGGAGCTCAAGAGCAGCCTGCGCAATACAGCAAGGCCTCATCTCTACAAAAAAATAAGAAATATTAGCTGGCCATGGTGGTGTGCACCTGTAGTCCCAGCTTCTTGGGAGGCTGAGGTGGGAGGATCCACGGAGCCCAGGAGTTTAAGGCTGCAGTGAGTTTGGATAACGACTGCACTCCAGCCTGGATGACAGAACAAGAACCTGTTTCAAAAAAGAAAAAAGAAAAAAAAAACCTAAAAACTAAAAACTGGATGTAGTTTGCTAGTAACTAAACAGCAAATTAATTGTAACATGCTTACATATCAACGATATCTTTCTTCTTTGATCATAAACCTGCTCACTAAGAAGCTGCTGAAGTCCATGTTAGTGACAGGTACATGTCTGCATCCTTGTCCTGACCTTCATCTTCTTTGATTGTCCCCATCTGTGTCTCCGACTGGCACTGCCGAACCGTCTTGCTACCTGATCAATGTTGTACTGAACCGGACTGGTAACTGATCAATGTTGCTGAGCTCACTTCACAAAGCTGTTCTTACAAGGTAGATTTCTGCCTGGAATAGCCATACTTACACTGTTTATATTCTTTACTCCTGACCCATCCAACGCAGCACAAGTTCTATTTATTGCCATAGAAACATAGGTCATTTGGAAACACCTCCTTCATTTCTATGGAATGTTCAAACATTTCTGACATTTTGGACTCTGTTCTAGCCTCTTGTTAAATATATCCAGAAAAGAGACAAAGCTTTATGGGGGGGCTATATGCACACATATGCTATAGAATAAGCTATCTAAATGCTTAAAAATACTTTCCATCTGTCCCCGCACCTTAATAGGTAGACAGAAATTAAGTATGTGTATATCTGTCTGTATAGATACGTATAAATATATATCCCCAAAACAAAAACTCATTCTCTTACTTATACATAGGTAGAATATAAGTGAATATACATATACATTTATAGGTAGAACAAAAAAACCCTCAGCCTCTTTAGGGCCATGTGTTTTCTCTGAGTAATTGTCACAATTAATTAAAATACCTGTGTATGCCTTTTTAGATAAATTTCATCAGACCACTTTCTGTCTGGTTGGAAAATAATAACTGCCTATTTGCTAAGTGCCCCTGCCCCCATACTATGTTCCAGTGAACTAAAGACCTCTGGCAATCATATATTTACAACTCAGCAAGATTAAACAATTTATTGTTATTTATGACATCCAAGCTGTATCTTCTGTATTATATTCCACATTAGCATCTATCACTTTACATTTGGGAGATCCTGTCCAAAAAATGATTATGCCTCCTAACCAAACATTCAGCAGGGCTGCAGGAACAGGACCCCTGAACAAACATCCTGCCAAAGTACTTTAAAGCACCGTGAGCTGCCACAGCTGTGCATTTTCAGATGACTCAGCAGATTAGCGTGGAGTCTCTTTGCCTCTGCTTGGTCTGTTCCTTTCAGTGATCTCTCACATGGCCCAGTCCATTCGGTTTGAAAATCCTCATGAAGTGAGCAGATTATGATCTGGCTTCAGTAGAGGGCCATGGGGTGGGCATGGAGGGGAGAGGGTTTGCTCTTAACACAGCCTGAGCCTCAGAAAGGTTTCAGATGGAAAAGCATGGCACTGACTCAGCTCATGCTTAACAGGAAATAATGCACAGACCACACCAAAAAAGCCCTTTATGTTGTGTGAAAGTCTATGCCGGAGCAGCTGCTGCCACCTCATGTACTGTGATACAGTGTGCATGTGTGTGTTTGTGTGTGCGTGAGTGTGAGTATGCACACAAATGTGTGCTGGGAGGGGGAGGAGATCACACCTTCCACAGTCGCCACCTCAGCCTTAGCTAGCAGCGTGGAGAATTGCCAAAAGTCAAGAGGAAGCTGCACCAAAGCAACTGTGATCACCACATCAGCAGGCGCTTTCTGGTTAGTAAAGCTACTGGGACTGAAAACACACACACGATCTCGTCCTTCTTTTATTTTAATCAGAGCAAACTATTTTTATAATAATTGTGTTATATGAATAAATAATTCATAATGCTGTAACCCATTATCACATTCAATCCTCCCAACAACCCTAGAAGATATGTAGACAAGTATTATTACTTTCCCTATTTTTATAAATGAGGAAATAAACCCCAGGAGGCTAGGCGACTTCCCCACGGTCATAGAAGTTGCAAACAGTAGTATCATGATTCAAATCCAAAGCTTCTCCTTTTGTCTTTATCATTTTAATTTTGAAGGTAATGCATATGCATGTATGATCTTTTAAATCCAGAGATGTATATGGAATAGATAGGAAAAGGGACTCTCCTTCCCCATTATACACACCCTCCACCCAAGCTGTATACACTGTTGACTAGAGTATGTCCTTTCAATCCTATTTTCTATGCCTACATTATATACAGAAAAGCAGGATTACGTTCCACACAATATTCCTGTCATTGCTGTTTTTCACCAACAAGCTATCATTCACATCTTTTTCATACTACATATAAATTTATATCCTTTATTTTAGTGGTGTATATTGTGCAGTTGTGTCATAAATTATGTACCTGTTCTCTGTTGAACATATAGATTTTTTCTGAGTTTTTCCTTAGCAAAATGCTGCAGTGAGTACCCTTGTACACAGATGTTTGTACATTTGTTCTAGAAAAATCTACAGTAAAGATTCTTAGATTAAGACATTCCCAGGTTATTAGAAAACTACTCTATTAATTTAGATATATACTTCCAAATTGCCTGACCAAAAAGTTATGTCAATTTAACTTCTATGAACAGTATACAAACATGACAATTTTCCATCACCTACACCAACTCTGGGTAATTTCATCTTTCTTACAAGTTGATGGATTGTTTTAATTTATATTTCTCTGGTTATTAATAAGGTTGGCCACCTGTTCATGTGTTATTATTGATGATATTTGTATTGAATTGTTTGAATTTTCTTGATTTCAAAAAACGTTTTACATGTCATAGATATTAAATATTTGTTGTAAAACTCTCCTTCCAGTATTGTGTATGTGTTTGGTCAAGTAGAATAAACTCTCGTCCTCTGATTTCAGATTCCTTTCTCTTTCTATTAGAAATCCCTAAATGTAAAACTACATATTGATAGCTAAAAACCAGGATGTTTACTAGAGAAAAAGAATACAAAGGCAATAATTAAATATTATATTTATACAAAATACCTACTAGTACAAACTTAAAAAGAGAAAGTAAAAGTCAAATGCTTCTACGACTTCAGACTAAGAAAAAGAACTTTTGAGGTTGAATGTTCCTGAAATTTTTCTTTTCATACAACTACGGACATGACTTCAAAAGTTGATGTGACTAAAAAATGTAAGATAGGAAAGATATTTGAAGACTCAGAGAAGGTGGATTTTCATTTTAACAAGTCACATATATATTCTAGATATCCTCTTATTCGTAACTAAGAGAGTCAAATCAGATGAAAGAATCTAAAAATTTCCCTTTGACTGTGTTAAGTAGAAGTAGTAGAGGCATATTGGCCAAATCTTGAGTGTTTGCAAATTGACTCTTAAGGCTATAGGCTGGCACAGGTCATTGAAGCCCTAGCTTTTTATCTTTAATTTTAAAATCCCCAAACAATTTAGGTTAATTTTTCTTGTCCATTATTTCCAAATAATCTTGTTTAAAGGTTATTACAGTGCTTGCTCATGTTACTATTGTCTAACAGAAGGGTATCCGGGGCCTTAAAACTGAGAGGGTTAGGATTAATGATTCCAATACCTATGCTTGGACATCTCCAAAAGTGGGTTCCAACTTCTTGTCCTCAAGTCTGTATAGAAACTAGCAAACTTCCAGAGTTCACAAAAGGCTCAAAGAGAACAGATGTTTTATAGAAAATTCTTAGAGCAAGTTTCACGCATAATGTTGCTGATGCGTGTATGCCTTTTCAATAAACATCACTATGCTTTATCACAAGATTTAATAAAGCAGCTTAGTTAAAAATGCCATCTGGGTCTCTGGACACATTAAACAAAGCTTAAAATAACAACCCCAGCAACTGGGAGGACCCAGCTGTTCTCATAATCTGTCCCACTCCTTTTACTTCCCCATAAAAAGAGTGAATGAAGACCACAGACTAAAAGCATCCAGAAGGAACTGACACAAACAGGGAGATAGATGGAGCCAAGGGCTCCTGTAAGTTTGCTATTGCTCACATAATAGATTTGCTAATTCCACAACCTGCGGATGGTGATTAAGAACAGGAAGCAGAAAGAGGGAAGAGAGAATCATAGAAGGGCTCATTCAAGTTTTCTAATGTATCACAAACCTGTCCTCCCTAATGTCTGGATCATAGCAGCCCATTCCATTCACCTATTCTCTAGTGAACTCCAATAGAAAATACAAAGCCATCACCACCCAGTTCTTTCTCCCTTCTAGAGATGAGATATTAGCCACCCAATCCCAGATTCTCAGATCCATTCCAGGAAAGAAGCCCTAGGTATTGAAGCACAGCTTTCCCTCCCTCCCTTCTTTCTTCCACCCCAAGATTTGTTCCCCAGATAGTTCTAGTAAATGCAAAACCAAGTATATTCTCATTCTTTAGAGCAACCAGCTTTTCATGGCCAACTGGAATCAAACACAACCTGCACAAACATCTATCTGGAGGACACTCCCAAGGCTCCTACTGAGCCAGCCTTCTGCATACCACTGCATTTCAGCTTCCTAGTTCACAAGACACTGAGACATTCTTGAATTCTGCAAGGTGCACTGTGTGTTAATATCTTGGCTGCTCATCATGTGGCCAATAAAGGGCATGACTAGTCAACAAATAAATTTTCTCTTGGCTAAAACTTGCAACAAAACTGTAAGCTGTTTACCAAGGGGCCCACTACAGGTTATATTCAATATATACAGTCAAATCCTAACTATCTGAGATATATTCAGTTGACCATACACCTTTATATTTCAGTAAAAGGTCTTTACATTTCCCAGTGCTATCGATGTTACAAAGTGCTTTCATATGCAGTGCTTCATCTGATTTCCAGGATAATTAAATGATCCTGTCATACCTGATTTTTAGATGAGGAAACAAATGGTTTCTGGGTATTTCAAGAGGCTAACGCATCTGCCCTCCAACTTGTATGTGAAAACCAGAAACAAAATTCCAAGGCCCTTCAACCATCAGAATGGACTTTGACTCTTTTGGTCAATATATGGCAGAGCTGGGAAAAGAAGGTGAGTCTTCCAGCTGCTGATACAGGGTTTTTTCTGCCATACTCCATTACCTCCAAGGCTAAAGTCAAAAGAGGGTGTGGTTATCACATGAAAAAATCTGGTTTGGATTTCCCAAATGTGTATGTAGTATTTGGTGATTTACCTTAATTTAACCTACAGTTCTTTTGGGTTGTAACAGTCTGACTCCATTTCTGAAAACAAAACAAAATCGATTTTAAATGCTGAATTATAGATCTTTGCTGTCCAGTATGGTAGCTACTAACCACTTATGGTTATTTGCATTTCTATTTTAATTAATTAAAATTCAGTAAAATGCAAAATTCAGTTCTTCAGTTGCTCTAGCCACATTTCAAGTGTTACAGTAGTCACATATGGCTAGTGGCTGGGACAATGCAGATTATAGAACAGTTCCATCATCAAAGAAACTTCTATTGAACAGTGCTATTATATAATGTCATCTCCAGAGAAAGAAGACTTTAGAAAAAGTCAGAAACGGCCGGGTGCAGTGGCTCACAGGTGTAATCCCAGCACTTTGGGAGGCCAAGGCAGGCAGATCCCTTGAGGTCAGGAGTTCAAGACCAGCCTGGCCGACATGGTGAAACCCCGTCTCTAGTAAATATACAAAAAATTAGCTAGGCGTGGTGGTGCATGCCTGTAACCACAGCTACTCAGGAGGCTGAGTTGGGAGAATCACTGGAACCCAGGAGGCAGAAGTTGTAGTGAGCCAAGATTGTGCCACTGCACTCTAGCCTGGGTGACAGAGCAAGACTCCATCTCAAAAAAAAAAAAAAGAAAAAGAAAAAGTCAGAAACATCTTGAGGCAGGCATAGTGCTGTCATCTGTCCAATATTGAAGATGATTTAAGAATAAGAAAGAACAAGAGAACAAAGAAGAGAAAAAGAAGTTGCCTTAGGTGTACCTACCCAGAAAAGGACAAAGGCATTCTTGTAGTCATTGTGTTGTATTTTAGCTCTTAAACTTTTTAAGAGATTAGAATAATTTGACACATAGAAGATCTAAACCACTGAAGAGGCTCTGAAGCAGATAAAAGTAGAAAGAAAATAAAAAACTAATGAGTTACAAACTAAGCTTAACCACAATTCGTTTAAACGGTACTATTTACTCTTCACATGATTGGTTTTTCTTTTGCTTTATAGTATGACATAGTTTATATCTTTAAAGGGGAATCAAAATATTTCTGGGAATTTTTAAAAGTAAGTTCACACAGCCACATAAAAACTACAGAAACAGATAAAACCTATCTTCTCATTTATTCCCTAATCCATTCAAATTAAATATAAAAATCCAAGCAGCCACAGTGATATTCAAAAAAGCAAAAGTGAGACAAAACAAAATTCATTTGTCACCTGTGGAGGTAGTTAGCTCACCTAATCTTCACTCCAAACACCAGTAATTTTTAAAAGACAGAAATAAACATATGTTCTGCCTTCCCGGAAGGAACTATGTTTCAGGGTAGCCAAATAACCCAGTTGTGAAGAAAATGGTCTGCTTATAGAAAAATGCCAGCTAAAACATGTAGATAGAATTAGAGAATTAGAAATTCACCATTTTGAAACCCCTAATGAAATAATCAACTCAAGCAAGGATCATTAATAAATGCTAAAACAATCAAGTAACTATTGATACAGAATATAACTGAATATACACATGGTACAAAGTTCACGTCACAGACTACTGGCTTGACCCAAGGGGGAATATAGCAGAGGAGATAGGCAGTGATCACCCTAACCTTTCGATCATCTCACCATCACTAATGATGGGATGTGAGTACACATTATTGCCTATGAAATAGTCTTTAAAAAAAGAAGTTGAACCTGAATCTAACTAAACCTTGCAATGGGCTGAACGTGTATGTCTTCCCCAAATTAATATGTTGACATCCTAACCCCAAAGGTGCTGGTATTAAAAGGTGGGGCCTTTAGGGGGTCATTAGATCATAAGGACAGAGGCTTCATGATTGGAATTAGTGCCCTTATAAAAGAGACCCCAGAGAGCTAGCTAGTCTCTCCCACTATGTGAGGGCCCAGCAAGAAAGCCAATCTATGAACCAGAAAGTTGGTCCTAACCAGATATCAAAACCACATGCTCCTTGATTTTAAACTTGCTAACCTCTAGGACTGTGAGAAATAAATTTCTGTTCTTTATAAGTCATCCAGTTTTTGGTATTTTGTTATAGCAGGCCTAAAAGCCTTTAGAACTAACTTCCAGTTAACCAGGAAAAAACAGAGTGAAAAGTTAAATGACACCATAAAAAGCAACCAGAAAATTCCAGAAGGGGAAATATTCTACAGGACAACTGACTAGTTTTTCAACAAGTCAATTTCACTAAATAAATACATAAACAAAGAGTATGTGTATTTTCCAGGTTAAAACATTCTTGAGCTAAATAATCAAATGCAATGTGTGTCCCTTGATTAGAAGAAACTAATTTGAACAAACCAGCCACAAAAGATATTTCAGGGAGACCAAGCTGGAAGGATCACTTGAGGCCAGGAGTTTGAGACCAGCCTGGGCAACGTAGTAAGACCTCCATCTCTACAAAAACAATAAATTAGCTGGGCATGGTGGTGTGCACCTCTAGTCCTAGCTACTCAGGAAGCTGAGGCAGGAAGATCACTTGAGCCCAGGAGTTTGAGGCTGCAATGAGCTATGATTGTTTCACTGCACTTCAGGCTGTGTGAAAGAGCAAGACTTTGTCTCAAAAAATAAAAGGACATTTCATAATAATTGAGGAAATCTGAATGTGGACTGGGTAATAAATGATATAAAAAAGCCATTTTTTATTTTGTTTGAAAAGATGATTTTGTAACTATACAGGAAAATGTTCTTATTTTTTTAGAAATCTGTACTAAAGAATTTAGGGGTAAAATATCATTTTCTTTAATAGACTTTCAAACACAAGCAAAAAATAGTCATGACACAAATATAGCAAAATGTTTACAATCTATGTTCTATGCTTGCCTGTGAGTGCCATTAATCTCATCTCTCTGCTTTTCTGAAAGTTTGAAAATTTCAAAGATTTATAATAAATTTTTTACACCCCATAATTTTATAATAATTTTTTTAAAGTTTGAAACAAATCAACAACTATAGCTTCAAAAATATCCTGACCCACAATAAACATTGAACAGGGTATATTTCTCCCATTTCCTAAAAAAGTTGGCCCAGGAAGGATTATGAGAGCTGCCATAGCTCTCCCAAGGCTCATTATTCTCCATCACTCCATGGGAAATCCCAAAATAAATTTTTTAAAAAGTTGTTTAAATTTATAATGTTTTTGATTCTATAATAATTTTATAATAAAATAATTGTAAAATGTTTTTATTTTATAATTTATAAAAATTTTTATACATGTTTATGTTTTAAATGTCTATTTCAAAATTTATGAGATATTAAAATATAAGTAATATAGTTCATCATTTTAGAAATTCCATGCTTTTCTTCTCCAGCAATTACATAATCAAAGAGTAACTGTAGTTTTTCCTAGAACATTGCTTTGTGGGCTGGGCAGGGTGGTTCATGACACTTTAGGAGGCCAAGGCAGGCAGATCTCTTGAGATCAGTAGTTTCAGACCAGACTGGGCAACACAGAGAAACCCTATGTGTAGTAAAAACACAAAAATCAGCTGTGCGTAGTGGCGTGCCCCAGCTACTCAGGAGGCTGAGGTGGGAAGATCACCTGAATCTGGGGAGGTCAAGGCTACAGTGAGCCAGGACTGTACCATTGCACTCCAGCCTGGGCAACAAAGTGAGACCCTGTGTCAAAAAAAAAAAAATGAAATTTAATTTAAAAAAAGAAAATTGCTTTGTAAAATTAACTTTTTCAATCAAAACCAAGATTTTTCAGATATAGAAAATGCAGCCCACTGGCCAGATTTGTCAGTTCAAAGAGAAAAAATTCTAGTTTCCTATTTTTCTAGCCTGCTTATGATTAACCAATAGGATATCAAAAAAGACCAAAGCCTTTGGGATCCATGTTCAGTATTCCTGAGTCTAACTCAGGATGCCAAGTCAGGAGACAAGCACATTCTCATCAATTTTCAATCATTCGAGACCAATTTTGCTTATAATTATCCAGTTCTTTTAGACCACCTTTCTCCTGAAGCCAGCCTTATGGCTATTCACTTCACTTTAGCATACGCCCCCAAGAAGGTGAACAAAATGAGGAAACGATTGGTTAAAGTTGGCGTTTGAAATTCTGAAACATGTCCACCATTCCCTTCACCCATGCCCGCCCCTCTTAGAAGTAGTACTTTCAGATTATTTAAGAGTCGATGCTTCTATGTGGATTTTGTCATCTGTCCTTTATAACAGCTAGTAGGTTTAATTTGACTCTATTTTAAGCATATATTGACCTATGCTAATTATCTGTTAAAATAAATTCCACTCTTAGAGTTAATAAAATGTGTTTGTCTTGGAAGACCCATTGAAGTAAGAAGCTGAGTAGCCCTTATGGTAAAGTGGGACAAGAAATAATAAGACATAATAATTTTCCCATGCAAATCAACAACCGTAGCTTCAAAAATATCCTGACCCACAACAAGTATTGGACAGGCCATGTTTCTCTCACTCCCTAAAAAATTGGCTCGGGAAGGAGTATGAGATCTCCCATAGCTCTCCCAAGGCTCATTATTCTCCATCACTCCACAGGAACAGCCTGTCAGAGAAGAGTGAAAGACCATTTGTCAACCTCTCTTCAACTCCCTGATTCTAGCCAAACTTCATCAATCTCAAGTGAGGAGCCAGAGAGAAATCAAACCCCATATATCCAGCATCATTGTCTACTGGAGTCAAAAATCACAATTCCACTACCCACCCCAACACCACTGGCCCTGTTTCTCCCAATTGCTTTTTATTGTGTTTTTTAAAAAATCCTCTTTCCCTATCCCTGCAACACCGAGAAGGAGGAATTATAGTAGATAAATATGAAGCATGGAGATCCTTTAAAAATGTTTTTAATAATAAATGAGAAAATGAAAAGGAGAGGGTTGGGAAGGAAGGAGGGAATACAAATGCCAGGGAAATGTTCAGTTTTGCTTTTAAAGATGTTAACACTCATTTATACATCTGCAAGACACTCCCCTTAAAGAAAATTTCTATGAGTGTGGGTCTGGTTGCATGAATAAGGATAAAATTACCTTTTTAGACGATGTTTCCCACATATCATTCAGAGACCCCTGAAGTTAGGTATCCCTCTTGTAGATGTCCTTGAGATGCTGCTGGACCTGGGAAAGAGGAAACTGGGATACGGGTCTATGCCAAAAGGTGCTTCTAGTTATAGGACAGAGAGGAAAGGGGCAGAGGGAGAAAAACCTGAAGTCTGAGAATCTGTATTGCAGAAGACTACCGAGGTCATGGGAGAAGGGAGAGAAAACAAGGATGAAAAGCGAAAGGGGAAGAGGCATGAAATGTTGTCAAATGTCAAAAGGCATTTGGAGAGAAGTTGGGAATTGCATTAAGAAAACCACTGCAAATCTCATTTCAGACCATTTAGAGATATGCCCCCTGGGAACTGCGAGCTCAGGATGTTTAGCATCAAACAAATGGATCCACTCCATCCCTACCCTAATTAAATAAATCATTCAGTGATTCCACTGGGTTAAAGAACCAAAATATTAAAAACCTTCAGGGCCTACTCTTGCCAAATATGTCAGGGATCGTGTGTGTGTGTGTGTGTGTGTGTGTGTGTGTGTGTGTGTGTGTGTTCTGGGACACCACTACTCTTAAATAGGCAGAGCTAAGACTTAGGGGACTGGCAGATTATTGCAAAAAGGGCACGGGGCAGAGGGACTATGTTGTGAGCCTGGGAAAGAAGTTTGTGTGGGGACTGTGGGCAGTGAACGCATTGGGAACAATATGGAAAACTGGGAGCTGCCTTGGAATCTACAGGGCCGGGTAAGAGAATGTCCGAAAGAAAAATGAGCAGGTGCGGGATGTGTGCAGAGTCGGAGAAGAGTCCAGGCCACCCGGAGTGGCTCCAGGAATGATGGACACCCCTCAAGGCTTTTGGGGGCGGTGGGTACTAATAGAACCCAGTGTCCGGGGTGCGCCGGGGAGACTGCAAGCACGGCGGGAGTGGGGCGCTGGAGGGTGAGGACGTGGGAGTGAGGAAGCAAAGCCTGGGCCGGGCAGGGGCCTCCCAGCTGGGCCCAGAGGCAGAAGGGGGACAAGGGCTATGAGAGGGCATGGCGGCAGCACGGCGGGAAGCGAGGGGCATCCGGACACTCACCCTGTTGGCCGTGGCCATCTGCCCCACGATCTCGATGGCCGTCCTGCTAAAGTACCTGCCGTCGCTGCCCACCACCGTGGTGCAGCCCCGACGGTCGCGCAGGTCGATGGACGATAGCACGCTCTGGATGAATTTGGGCAGGTAGTTGCGCTGGCCCTGGAAGAGGCCGGTAGGTCGACGCAGACCCCCGCCGCCGGCCGGCCGCCGGTCCTCGTAGGGCGCGGTGGGCACTGTCAGCACCGGGATGGGGCTCCCCTCCGTGGCGCCTCCTGGCCGGTCCTGCTGAGGCTTCCGGGGCCTGAGGCAATCTGCAGCCTGTCGGGGTCTCCGCCCACCTGGCCGCGCGCCGGGACTCCGCCTCGCGCCCAGGCCCCCTCTCCGGCAGGTCCGCACCCTGCGCCCTGCACCCGCCCGCCTGGGGACTGCCCGCCCCTCCTCTCCGCGCGGCTGCTCGCTGACTCCCTCGGCGGAGATTGCTTCTGCCTTCCTGTAAAGTTTTCTCCCGGCCAACTTCTCCGCTGCCAGACCGCCCGAGGTGTCCTCAGTTTCTCCCCAAGTTGGACTCACTTTCGGGGTGTCCCAAAAGCCTGATTCCAGGGCCTGCTAGCCCGACCCCGGTGACGCCTGCACCCGCGCCTGGCCCCAGCCTTCGCGCGCGATCGCTGCCCTCCAGGGCACACCCTCCCCCAGAAAACAGCCGGTGGGCGGCGAGACTTTGGCCAGAGTCCGGGTTCCTCTCCGGCGCCAGGCCCGTCTCCCTGTCTCCCTGGGAGTGCGCAGCCTACACGCACCAGTTTCTCTTTAGAACAAGCACGGGGAGGGATTTGGAAGGGGGCTGAAACCTTTTGCCATCAGCGAACAGCCTCAGCCAAAAATAACCCTGGAAAGGCGAGCTAAGAATGGTTATCTCCTGCCAGCGCTGAAATCGGAGGCTGGGCGCTGCATGTGGGGGGTGTGTGTGTGTGTGTGTGTGTGTGTACCCTCCCACCCCGACCATTTGTTGAAGGGAATCACCACTGTCAGACTTCAATCCAACAGGACCCACTCGAGCCATCCACACTTTCCCCAGCCTCCTCCAAAACAGCACACTTTCCGGTATGGACAATTCTTTTTTTTTTTTTTTTTTTTCACTTGTTTGTTTGTTGTGGTGGTTGCAACAGCAGCAACACAGACGACACATATTTCCATATTCTTCTCGCCCTTCTCACCCTCCCTACCCAGCTCCTGCCTTAGAAACAGGCTTGGCCTACACTTTATCTGTCCACACTGCCTGAACTCTTCCCTGAATTAATCGTTTTCAATAGGAGGGGGCTAAATCCCTTATTAATGCCCTACCAGGAGTGAATGAATAAAGCCAAGTTAAAGGGGAACTGGGTAACACATACTGTGCTAGGTTCCTTTGCATGTATCCTTTCATTCTGCTGGAGCTAAAGATGTTCTGCCTCCTCTCCATAAAATGCACCCAAACTCCAAAACCAGGAAATTCTCCATAGAAAATAGGAGTGAAGAGAGACAAGACTAACAGGATAAACCCCAAACAGGAAGAAAGTTTTGTCTCCCATTTCACTCAAGGAATTTTTGGACCCACCAAGGCTACTGTCCTGAAAGATCCTGCTGCTTCTCCTTCCCCAAATATTGTCCACTTCCTGAGAGTAAGGCTGACTTGCCGCAGGCTTATAAAGTGTTTGGTCACAGTAAGACAACTGTGAGTAATAACACACATTGTATACTGTTTTGCAATTGATAAAAGGCTTTGCATCTGTTTTTTCTTTGGAGGCTGAAGAAAAGAAGAATGGTATTCACGCAGTTCCCATTTTACAGATGAAAACAAGAGGACTTTTTCTGTGAAGTCAGGAAAGTGGTTACAATGGTACTTTCTGCCTGTCCGAATTATGTATTGCCCCTCCCCTTTCTATTAATAACATTGAAGTGTGATGGGACAACCACTGAAGCCGTCAGATGAAACCTGCTGGGACTTTTTAGCCATTCTCTTCAACATAAAGAATGGGTGTTTTTGGAGGGGGTGAGAGGAATGGGGAAATGTTGTCAAAGAGTACAATGTTTTAGTTGAGACAGGAAGAATACATTTTGTTGAGATCTACAGCACAGCATGGTGACTGTAGTTAATAATGAAGTATTGTGTATTTCAAAATTGCTAAGACAATAAATTTCAAATGTTCTCACCACAAAAAAGATAGGTTTTGAGGTGATGAATCTATTAATTCTCTGGATTTAATTATTCCACAATGTATACATATATCATAACATCACATTATACCTCCGTAAATACATACAATTTTAATTTGTCAATTAACAATTTTTTAAAAGAATAGTGTGGCCAGCTGGGGAGGTAGTTTTTTTTTTTCCTCTAGTCTCTACTCAGTCTCCAAGATCCCATTCCCCATAAAGTTCCTGTCACCCAGGTGGAGTGCAGTGGCACAATCATGGCTCACTGCACCCTCTCCCTCTTGGGCTCAAGCGATCCTCCCGCCTACAGGTACATGCCACCACGCCCAGCTAATTTTTGTAGCTTTTGTAGACATGGGGTTTCTCCATGTTGCCTAGGCTGGTCTCGAACTCCTCAGCTCAATCAATCTGCCCACTTTAGCCTCCCACAGTGCTGGGATTACAGGTGGGAGCCACCAAGCCCAACCCATAAAGTTCCTAACTTTTTATCTCCCTAGGAGTGCACAGCCTACACACACCAGTTTCTCTTTAGAACATACTTAAGAGTCTTGGCTTAGCATCCAACAGACAGAACTTTAACACTTCTACGGATCTGTGCACCTGTCTATGGTGTGGGGATTTTAAGATCTCTTTCTAATGACACTTTATTTTGCAAAGCAGGACAGTTTCATTCCCAGAAGAGCAGGTATGGTAAATCCTTTGTTCCAGTAACGAAGACAATGATCCAAACCCTAAGCCTCAGAGAAGCCCAGAAACCCTCCAGGCCTCCATTTCTCTGCTCCTAGCACCTGCCTCTCTCTTGACATCAACATCATTCTCCCCTCTCACAGCCCAGCTCCTTCCACAGACCCAGGGATTAGGCAGCAGCACCTCAGACTAGATTTTAGAGAATTACCATTCAAGAGGCAATCCTCTTCCCTTGGTTCCAATTTCAAGGTTCTCAAAGACTGGAACAGGGCTAGTTTGAGGCAATGTGCCCCATCGCATAGCCAGAAAGAACCTTACAGTGAAAAGGAAAACAATTCTTCCAAAGTAAGGGGGTGCTGATCCCAGAGGGAGGACAGATGGGCAACGAAACAGTAACCGGGCCACCACATGCTTCACACTCACTGATCAAGGATTTCTAAAACCACTTTTCTTTTCTCTGAATTTACATAGGACTTTGTATCACTCATAAAGGAATGTCTTATAGGCTAATAACACCTTTCTATTCATGCTTATACTTAACATTTAGGCTAGGATAATTTCCTAACCTCAGTGTCCTCACTATAAGATGGGAATTATTATAATCCCTACCTCATAAATTGTTGGGAGGATTAAAATACTTAGTAAAGTGCCTGACTAATAGAAAGGCATTCAATAAATGTTAGTTATTCATGGTGTCATCATCATTATATTTAACATTATTACTAATCTCCTGTATTGCAAGAATTACAGTTTATATTTTTGTAGACCATCACTGTAGCTAAAGGGTCTTTGGGCCATAGGTGATATTCCATAAAGGTTGGTTAAATTGATCTGTGGTTTTTGACTATGGAAACTCAGAACTCCCTCAAAATGTACAAAACAGATTTACCTGCTAAATAAATCTCTTCAAAGCTGACCCCAGGTTTAATTGAATTAATTCCAATGAATTTGTCACAATGATGGAGAAAGGAAACTTAGAGGGCCCCACAGTTGTTTGCTGGTAAAATGAGAAGTTTGGATTAGATCAATGTTTCCCAAAATATTTTCCTCAGAATGTTAGTGCCCCTCGAATCCTGCACAAAGCAAGAGTTTCATGACCAAGTAGCTTTTAAAACTCCTGTACACTCTACTCCCATTCTTCACAATGCACACTTTCATATTAAAAGTTCTGAGAGGTCCTCAACAGAAGACATCACTTAACTTTTTTTTTTTTTTTTAAGACAGATTCTCACTCTGTCACCCAGGCTGGAGTACAGTGGCCACCACTCCTGGCCTAAAAATTTTTTAACCTGGTGCTTCCCAATCTAAACTCACAGGGACCAGTTTTCTTAATGAAAGAGAATCAGACTAGCTTGTAACCATAGCTGGTGACACTCCCCTGCCCCATTCCTTGTATGTCCTCAGTGGACTAGGTCAGGAATAAATAAATTTTCCTGATTCTCAAGGGCTGGTCACTCCTTTGCACTGAGCTCAAAGCTTCTCTGTAGCATGGGTCACAATGAATGGTAGCCCTGATAGCCTAGAGTAGCCTTTCAGCCTTCTCTGAGCCTCTAAAGACTGAGGATCCTTGGCATGAAATGGAGCAACTGATATACCCTTGCTTCCCTGGGGACTCTCTTGCTCTCAAAAAGGCATCAGCCATCATCTCCATCTAGAGAATATACTAGCTGACTCAGCTTGACCAGCCTGTCCCAAAATGAGAATCTGGGTAAAATAAGCATTGAAACACTTCATTCCTTGTAGATTCACAAAACATATTAGCATATTAAAGACTATGAAGTTCTGCAGGAAAAAAAAACCTACTTAACTTTAATCCAACATTGCCAAGTTTTATTTGACCATGGAAGATTTTTCCAAAACACTTACAAACAGATCAAGGACATTAATCTTTCATGAAACACTAGATCCCCAGGGTCTTCTCCAGCTACATCATTCTGTGATTTTCTTTTTTATTTATGATGCATTAAAAGATTAATCTCTATCAGACTTCCATTTAGAAATTCACCAGAATGTGCAAAGGCAGCAGGTAAAATTGCTGAAGGGTATTATAAAAATACCCTCCAGTGATTTTTGAAACTTAAACTGAAATATTTATATAACTATATATTTCAGTTTGTATATTATATATATACATGTATATACACACATATATATGTGTGTATAGATATTGTTGTATGTATATCTATATCTATGTATATATGGCATTATATCCATTTTACAGATGCAGAAACTGAGCTTTAGAGGGGGTGAGCAATTGGTCCAAAGCCACACAGCACACAGGTAGTCATTGATAAAGGTAAAAACAAGAGTTGAAGCCTGAGGTGTAAGGACACAGAGACAAGTACACAAATGTTTACAAGTTACACATATGACACATAGGGCAGTCCTCTGAGGAAGTGTTAGATCCCTTTGAAATCTGTCCAAACACTTTCTTGTGCTGGGGAAAGTCAATTCCATATTTCAAGCAACCCCACATGTCATACGAGTATCTTGTACGTGTTTGTGTACTCGTGTCTGTGAACTTACATCTCAGACTTCAACTTCTCGGTCCCCACCCTTATCAATGACTGCCTGCATGGCCTTGGGCAAGTTGCTTTCCCTCTTCAAAGCTCAGTTTCTGCATCTATAAAATGGACATAATGCTACCTACCTCATGGGGTTAGTGATCCCATTTAAGGAGCTAATATGTGGAAATTGCTTACACAGTACCTATCACATAATAAGGGTTTAATAAGTGTTTGATGTAATTGTTTTGATTATTACTACTATTACTAAAATAATAATTACTACAATAATAATGATTCTTATTCTCTATATTAGTATTATCTTTGAAAATGGGCATGGATTATGTCTATGTAACACTTTTGGCACAATATCTAGCATTATATCACACACAAATTAGAGAATTCATGTTATTAAGGATGAAAAAATATTTTTACTGACCCTTCAATTCTTCGTAAGTAACTGCAAAAGAAGCCATTATCCCAACACATGAAATAAAAAAGAAAATTCAGTTCCTCTGGAGTTTGTTTTTGGATGTAGCCACAGGATACCTAAAATTTTTTCTTTTCAGAGAGACCGAGGGGCTCACTAGGTTGACCAGGCTGGTCTTGAACTCCTGGTCTCAAGCCATCCTCCCACCTCATCCTCCCAAAGTGCTGGGATTACATGCATGAGCCACCACATCCAGCCTACCTAAAATATTGAATGCTGTTAATAAATCTCCTGAGGCCAGCATAAGAAGGTGATGGGCAAAACTAATGCAGGTATGTTTTTCTGGCTTTTTCATGTATTGGGCCAAACTTTGAAAAGCACTTACTATTAATGGCTAACTTGCAAAATTTGTGATTTATTAAAAGCAGATTTTAATTGTTTTACCTAAAAATAATAGGCCTCTGATCTGCCAAAGATGAAGATTTAATTTCTAGGTGTTCCCCACAATACCTAGAAACATCAGTGGAATCGATTATTAAACACTTTAGAACTATTCTCATCAAAGTTCTTTAATATATAATACAGCAAAAGAAAAGTTTCTTTTCTAAAGGCTTCTCTATACTTTTTTAATAGTTGAATTTCATTTCTGAAGGCTCCTAAAAAGAATAGAATTTAGATCTTTATTAAAGAGGAAATATATTTTCCATGTTTAATTTAAATGACATTCCATCAGTCATTTGCAATCTTAGCCTACAGGGAATTTGGTTTTTTTTGGTAGTTTTTATGTTTGGCTTTAGGAGGGGATTCCCAATAATCTCTATATAAATATTTCTAATCTCTATATAAATATTTTAACATTTCAATGTAAATTAGTTTTTTAAAACTATTTTATCCATTAAAATAATGAATTTGCATGGCTGAGGGTGAAATAATATGTTACCAGGACACATCAGTTTTGGGGGTTGTGAGTAGATCCCATCTTCATGTTCCTCCAGCCCAGCCCAAGCCTGGCTCAGGGCCTCCTCCCCCATTTGCCAGGAACCACCATCCCCAGGGATTCTATGTGCCCTGCCTGACCAGTGTTCTCCATCAGAGTTTACCAATCTTTTGTTCATTCCCTCAGAGCACAGCTAAGCAAGAGTACACTAATTTGAAAATTAACTCAAGCAAATAGAGGAACAATATCCCCAACACATTGCATTTTAACATAGGGTTTCCTGGACACACTGTTTCAACCCAAGAGTTGGGCTAATAGTAGGAGTTCCATCTGCTAAAATACGGCTGTCAGCTTCAGAGGGAAATTCATGAACGTCTTCATAGTTTGTTTTTACGTTTCACTTGGCACTGTTTCTAAAATTTCCTCTGAAGCCAAAAAATAAGTTATTTCCCAGCACACTGGGCACTTTTCATTTATCATTGGATTGATTTTTGTAACTTGCAGTAGGAGCTGAAATCGACCAGGGGGTTCTTATCCAACAGACAGCAGCAAAACTCTTTGTGTATCTGCGTTCCTTTCAACAAGCGTGACTTCCTCAATGGCATCATTCGTGAGCGTAACACAGAGCTCAGTAATAACGTTTCTTCACTAACCCTACCAGGTATCCAACATAGGATGTTACTTCCTTTCACTGTTTTCCGACTCCTGGCAGATATTAATCATTGGGATTTGGGAACAAGGAAATAGAATTTCTGAGAATGCTTGGGAATTCCCAAATTCATATGATTTTCATAACACTTCACTTACAAGTTTTTGAAAAATAATAAATGACTATAATAACAAGCAAATAGTCGTTTTTTTCTGTAACAGGATTATATGAAAAGTTTTAGTAGTCTTCTGTTTTAAAGAGATATGATAACAAATGATGATTTATTATTATTATGAGCCAACATATTGTAACAAGATTATAAAATCCAATAGCATTAATAGAGAAAACATTAAAAAGAAATGAATGTTATCACAAAATAAATGCTAAAGAAAAGTCCTTTAAAGATTGAAAGGTAACACCACAAATACTTAATGCTTTAATCATAGTTTACATGACATTGTTAAACAAGGCATCAATCATCCCCTCCAATACCATTTAAATAACATAAATTCTGATCTCCTGGCAAGATGAATAGCACTAGAAAGAAGCAACTGTCAAAATGGCCGATTTAAGGGTATATTTTGTTTCTAAAACTTGGCATTTCTTAGAAAACCTCTCATAGGATTTGTAAAACATATACTATGCCTAGGAACACATTAATATTTATTTGCAGAAATGGTTCACTGTTAGCAGTGGACAAGGCCATGAACACACACTTGTAACACAGCAACAGATACAAGAAAGTCTGACTGAGGCTCCTTTACTGCTCCTGTCCTGTTCACCTTAACTTTCATCTCCACATGTCAGTGCTTCCTCATCTTGCTTGACTTGAAGTCAGTGCATTTCTTCAAGCCAGTAAGTTCTCTATACTGACTATTAAGCTGTAATTTTCACAGGAAAATTAGAATGTTCCTTCCCATTTTCCTAATTTCTCAACTGATTTTTCTCAGAATTCAGAATCCATAAATATTGAAATGCCAGGAGAGAATTTCCAAATGGAAATGCTGTTCTCTTCGTCCATTTTCAGAAGAAACCGTAGGATAGTGTTATCCTTCTCTTCTCCAATTTTTTTTTCCTGCAAACTTATGGTTATCACCTCTTTAAGTGAGTAGCTCACAATTTTGCCTCCCCTGCAAATGGTCCCAAAACAGAGAAGTGGGTCCTCTTTAGCTGTGTCTTTAGTACATAATGCTGCATTTCTGACCATATGCAGGGAGTGTGACCCAGGGAAGGATCCCTGACTCAATGGGATTTCTCTTGCTGTCTCTAGAATTTGAACACTGGAACCCAGACGTACAGAGGCTGGGAGCCATCGTGGTGTGCTATATTGATGACGGCAGCAGTGGGTGGTGTGGGGGCAGTTAATTGACAGCTACCTGTTGCTGACATCCCAGGAACTGCCTGAACCTCCTCTTTCCCAGTCATAAGATATCTAAGATTCTGCAGTATTCTTCATTAAATCCTAGCATGGTTTAAGCTAGCCAGAATTAGGTTCTGTTGCTTTCAATCAACAGAACCTTAGCTAATACGTTGTTATTTCCTGATCTTTGTTCCTTTAATTTTCCAGGAAAAGAAGGGAAAATGGCTTACTGGTTTTAAAAAGAGACAAGGGACAACATACCATTTATGCAAAATTTAGAAGCACTCAAAGGAAACTCTGGAAAGTTCCTGAGACATACCTAGGTAGGATCAGCATAAAACTTGAACAGTGTATCTAGATCATGGTTGCCATGGTTGCCTTGACACAATGAACATCTGTATCAAGATCATATTTTCTTGGTGGGACAGAGAGAAGCACAAGGCGGGACTCACATTTACAGTAATCCTTGTTTTCCAGGGACCATACAACCCAGTTTGTCCAGAGCTGTTCATCTTAAGTTTGTTATCCCACCATAATTATAAATAGAATCTCCTTTTTCCCTCAAGAATATCCAACTTTGGATGATAATTTCTGTGACTACCCATTAACAATATTTAATAACTATAGAAAA
Source organism: Pan paniscus (assembly GCF_029289425.2). Classification (NCBI taxonomy): domain Eukaryota; kingdom Metazoa; phylum Chordata; class Mammalia; order Primates; family Hominidae; genus Pan; species Pan paniscus. The sequence continues at coordinate 11,205,379 of NC_073261.2, forward strand.
CTGCTTCTCTATATTTTTTGTATCTTTGAAACATTTTATAACAGAAATATCTTTAAAGTTATCACCTACACAGAATATAGCTGCCAAATGCTCCTACTCTGCTATTCTAACCATGAATCCCTCTGGGGCCCCTTCCTCCTACGGCGCTTGTAAGGATGAAATGAAATAAGCTCTATGAAGTGCCCAACAGTGACCAACACTGAATAAAATACAGCCACCATAGGTGGCCTTCCCTTATGTTCACCAAACTCCTGATAAGTTATTCGGTGATGTTTTAATCTTAATATTTTATGTAGATTATACATTCATCTGATTCAAAATGCAAAAGGTACAAAAGCGTATACAGTTAAAAGTTTCCCAACCCACTACCATTTATCTCCCTGGAGGCAACTGTTTCCAGATTTTTGAATATCCTTAAAGAATATCATATGTATGGAAAAGAAAGATTATATATTTATATGCATCTGTGAATGCATTTTCCTATGAGAGGCTCACAAAGTCTCCTTGAAGAGATATCATTATTACAAATACCCCTCAATTTACAATGGGGTTATATTCCAATAAACTTATGAAAATATTGTAAGCTGAAAATGCATTTAATACACTTAACCTACTAAACATCATAGCTTAGCTTGGCCTACCTTAAACACTCACATTAACCTACAGTTAGGCAAAATCATCTAACAGAAAGCCCATTTTATAATAAAGTGGGCTTTGAATATCTCATGTAATATAATGAATACTGTACTGAAAGTGGAAAACAGAATGGTTGTATGAGTACTCAAAGTACAGCTTCTGCTGAATGTGTATTGCTTTCAAACTATCTTAAAGTTGAAAAATCATAAGTCAAAATATTCTAAGTCAGGGATTGTTTGTACTTCTACTTTACATGATGAAATTGAGCCTTGAAAAGATTAAGTGACTCGCCCAAGGTCACACTGGCAGTTAAATAGTGAAACTTGGATCCAAATTGTTCAGTCACTACATGTATTGTCTTGAAATTTGAAAAAGAGGAAGAGGAATTAAACTACTAAATTGAAGGACTATTTTAGGCATAGAAGCAGCAGATGCCTTCATGTCCAAGTGATTGTGAAAAGCCCACTTGCCCCAAAATATGTCTCCTGGTCATATGAAATTCCACCATTTCAGATTTTTACCTGGGGATTTAGAGTAATCTGCTGTTTTCCTAGAGCTCCCCTAAAATAGAAATAGAAAATTTTGGAAGGCTAAATATATGCTAACATTGGAAAACTCATTTTCTCCCCTTCGTAAGGCAAGGTACTGAAGGAGGGGGCCCTACGGGCTGTGCAGGGACATCCTGGAGGCATGGGGAGAAGAAACTGAAAGGCAAGTTTGTATGGAACAAAGAATACCGATCTCAGGATTCTCCCTTGAACCTGCCCTAACTTTGTTCAAATAGACTTAGCCACTGACCTGCTGTCAAAAGACCACAGCCAATCTGACTTGTTTTCAATATAATGATGAATATTGATTTGGTCCCTTCATCCAACATTCTCAGCTGGATCTTTTTTGACCAAGGATATACATTACTAGGTGAGTACAGGCAGTTAATTCTTCCACACGGGACTTCGGAGTTTCTGAGTTAACCAGAATCACCCACCTTAACATCTGCCAGTTTATACCCCAAGTCCTGACCAGTGCCCCCTACCTGCTATGCCTCATGTTTTCAATAGAGCATAAAATCAGAAATGAAAGATGAAACATCATAGCCAATATCACAGAAATACAAAGGATCCTAAGAAAATGCTAGGTATAATTACACACTAACTAATTGGATCATCTAGAAGAAATGGATAAATTCCCAGACACATAAAACCTACCAAGATTGACTCATGAAGAAATTTAAAAATCTGAACAGACTAATAGCAAGCAAGGAGGTTGAATCCGTAAGAAAATGTCTCCTATCAATGAAAAACCCAAAACCAGATGGCTTCCCAGATTAATTCTACCAAATATTTTAAGAAGAACTAATACCAGTCCTTCTCAAACTCTTCCAAAAAGCTGAAGTGGAGGGAATACTTCCAAACTCATCTTACAGGGCCAGCATTACCCTGATTCCAAAGCCAGACAAGAACACTACAAGAAAGGAAAATGACAGGCCAATATCCTTGATCTACATAGATGCAAAAATCCTCAACAAAATCCTAGCAAACCAAATTCAATAGCACATTGAAAGAATCATTCACCATGATCATGTCATGGTTCAACATAAGCAAATCAATACATATAATATACCATATTAGAAAAATAAAGGATAGAAACTATATGGCCATCACAATAGATATAGAAAAAGTTTTTGACAAAATTCGAAACCCTTTCATGGTGAAAAAAAAAAACACCCAACAGATCACGTATAGAGGGACTGTATCCCAACAAAATAAAGGCCATATATGACAAACCCATAGCTAACACCATAATCAATGGTGAAAAGTTGAAACTTTTCCTCTACCATCAGGAACAAGACAAGGATGCCCACAGACACCACTTCTCAGGGTAATTAGGCAAAAGAAAGAAATAAAAGGCATCCTAATAGGAAAGGAAGAAGTGAAACTGTCTCTACTGATGGCATGATATTGTTATATATAGAAAACCCTACAAACTTCACTAAATAAAGGTTAGAACTCAACACAAAGAAGGGAACAGTAGACACTGGGGGACTCCAAAGGTGGGAGGGAAGGATGGTGGGAGCAAGGGTTTAAAAACTACCTATCCATTACTATGCTCACTGCTTGGGTGGTGGGATCATAAGAAGCCCAAACCTCAGCACCATGCAATATACCTGTTTAAGAAACCTGTACATCTACCCTCCTGACTCTAAAATGAAACATACAATATTTAAAAAACAAAAACAAATAAATACAATTTGAAAACTGTTAGAACTGAACTGATAGGTGAAATCAGTAAAGTTGTAGGATACAAAATCAACATATAGAGCCTTGAACACAGCAACATCCAGCTGTCTGACACGAAAGTCTCAGGGGCAAGAAAACCTCTATATGAACTCAGAAACAATGAGCTAAGTTGTGTTTATGTCTGAAAGGATGTTAAGAACTTCATTCATGTTACATCAGAGCCAACAGAAAGAACCAACAGGAAACCTGTACCCAACAAACAGAAATGACAAGATGAAGGGAAAGCAGAGGTAAGGGCTTACCTTAGAAAGGGCAAGTGATTAGCTCAATATACAATACAATGTTTGCTCCTGAGCCAAAAATTTGTACAATAATTTGGACATTACTTGCACAACCAGAAAAATCAGCCACTCATTAGGAAAATGTGTTTCTGTAGAAGTCTTAGGACTCAGCTATCTATAATAAGATGAAAAGACAACATTTTCATCCAAAATGAGTATTTTTGTTTGTCTTGGCTTGCTATTCTAACGTCAACAGCCTCTAAATAAACTGTTGAAGTACATGATATAACCACCTCTTTCTCCATCTTTCCCATTGCTCCCATAGGGTTTCAGTTGTGCAATTTCACCATTAGCAAAGCTTTTTGCTGAAATCTGGCTTTTCAAAGGGAGAGTATCCAGAAACAAAAGATGCTGATCTGGGAGGCTCTTCCTAATAGAACTGCTGCTTCAGTTTAACTTGAAAAAGCCCACACCCAGTTCCTAATGACAAACATCTGAACACCGGGTCTTCCCCTGAGCAAGACCATGCTATGCCTCCTGCTCGCTCTGTTCTATAAGCAACCCACAGATTGCTCCCTGTGAAGAGGAGCCTGCAAGGGGAGCAGCATTCCACCAGACCCTGATTTAGCAAGATATTTCCATATCATTCCCCCAACCAGCTGGAAGTCCTCCACTGCTCTTGTGTAAAAATCTAACTCATCTCGCTGAATTTCCTGATTTAAAAGTCTAATTCATTTCACCAAAAGTGTGACAGAAGGAAACCAAGTACACCATCACTCTCTTACCAAACCAAAGCTATTGCATGTGCATTCTGGGGGGAAAACATGGTCCAAATATGTTATGGAGGGGGTGCCAGCCCAGTGTCATCCTCTTACTATTGCCATAGGATCTTGGCTGATGGCATCAGAGGAAAAACAAGTTTATCGATTACTTTCAACCATTAAGCTCACTCCTCCATGAAAAATATGTCACAAGTCCAATGTCTCTTATTAAAATAAGCACTGCAAAATATAAAGGAGTCACAGTTTTAAAATGGGACACACGTTCTCTAAGCGATGAACCACGTTAGAGGTGCAATGTTTACATTGTATAAAGTCCCCTGGAGCCAGGGTTAGGAAGCGCATCTGTTCTTTGATGTTCTGGGATGAAGGAGAAAGGAAAATGTGCTGCCAGAAGTGAGTGGGAAGGAGCCCATGAGATAAAGGAAGTAAATCCATTTGCTGATTGCAATAATAATGGTAATACACGAAGCTATACATACTTACATACATACATACATACATACATACATACATGCAAACTTTCACATTTTTTAAAAAAAAGAACTTAAGGCTTCCACTCATGTAATCAGCCCTTATGAACTCTCCTGATTAGCTGCAAGGAAAATCTTCCTTTCTCCTCTTTCTTGCACCATCCTGGGCTCCCTTTTGACTTTTTTTTTTTTTAACTTATAAACGAACAGCTCATATTCTGAAGTTTGTAGTCCCCTCCCGCCCCCTCTCTCTCTATACGGCTCATTTACATTGGCAGCTGTCGTGCTGCTGGGCATCCTCAAACCCACAAGTTTCCCTTTAATGTTTGAGCAGACAAACATCATCATGCACTAGGCACCACTGTGCCACTCAAAATGCTTTTTTGTTTTTTTTATTGCATCTGAGAGAAATCTCAAAGTTGCAAACCTGGAATCAGAATTGTCTCCATGTGTCTCAGTGGGAAGAGTATTGTGTGAAGAAACAAGTTGATTCTACTAATCAAAAGGAATTTTTTTTGATATCAGGTCATCCTCCGAATGAATTTATATTACCGAGTGGAGGGTCACATGAAGAAAATGGTCAAACAGCACCACCTAGAGCAAGAGCTGAGAAGTGCAGCGGAGCTGGGCTGTGTCAGGAAAGAAAAGCAAGCTGGGGCCTGGCTCAGCGCTCTCCCCTCTGCTCCTGTCTGCACGGAAAGATTAGGATGACAGTGGCAGGAAGCCTGTGCACCTAGTATGCATCACTTGAAGGGAACACACAGATTCCAGTAAACAGTTGGAAGGAAATGTTAATACCAGGCTCTGCTAAACAATATCAAATGAGTCCTAGATGAGACAAGCGACTTTCATCAAAGTTTCCTGATACCTGAAAAGACAGCCCAGGGGATCCTGCACTACATGTGGTGTATGTAAATTAAGCGGGTTTTTTTCCCCTTTGTAATCAAGGCTCATACACAAACAAAATCACACTTTAGAAACGGCCTATTTCAACTTGTAACTAGCTTGCTTTCAGGGGCTCCAGGTCAAAAAGAAATAGAGCACAAAGACGCTTTCTCCTTAGGGATCATACACAAATTCACTCTGTCCGTTTCTTTCCCACATGGAGCAACATAGCCGTCAGACCTCTCCATCCACCCATCGGGTCCTTCCTGATTAAAGTGAGATAAATCACAGCCCTCTCTCTCCAGATTGCAGGCGACAAGAGGGGGATGCTTGCCTCAAGAAGTCCTCCCCATCCCTCTGCATTCATGCAAGCCCGAGCGGAGAGATGCAAGAAATTACGGATGCATTTTAATTCCCCAGACCCTGCAATTAAAAATGGAAATTTTTTGGCCACGCGTGTTGGCTCACGCCTGTAATCCCAGCACTTTCAGAGGCCGAGGTCGGCGGATCACCTGGGGTCAGGAGTTCGAGACCAGCCTGGCCAACATGGTGAAACCCTGTCTCTACTAAAAATACAAAAATTAGCTAGGAATGGTTGTGGGCGCCTGTAGTCCCAGCTACTCGGGAGGATGAGGCAGGAGAATCACTTGAACCCGGGAGGCAAAGTTTGCAGTGAGCCAAGATCGCACCACTGCACTCCACTCTGGGTGACAAAGGAAGACTTCATCTCAAAAAATGTTTTTAAAAAATGGAAGTGTTGTTCTTTCATTTGTAAATGTGTTTTGGTAAAAGAGGGGCAGTTTAAGCAACCCTTTCTATTGTCTACATTGTTAAAATTCATCCGACATGGACTCTTGACTCCGTTTTGCCTGGGCAGACCCAATTCAAGCATTTACAACAGCTATAACCTCCTCAAATCAAAAAGAGGAATCAGCATTATTGCTAAGTTCAAATAAGGTCTTGTTTTATTTCATTTTTATTTTTGAATGCAGCCATTCCTCCAGGTGCTGCCATCAGGGAAGATTGTCAGTCCTGATTAGGTAAAGGTATTATTACAAAATGCAATTCTTAAACATTCAGTGTCTAACTACACTTTTAATAAGCCTTTCCCCCTCCCCTATGTATTCTCCCTTAGACACCCCTTCTCAAATTTAAAATCACAGAAACTAAACTATGATGCCTAAAGAGAGCCTAGCGACTGCCCAGTCCTCTAATTTGATGAGTGGGAGTACTGAAGCCCAGAGGAGGTCAAGTAATTTGTTCCCAATGTCTTAGAGAAGAAGAAAATGACCAGCTGGGAAATCCCACTCATGTCAAGGCAGAGGCACAGGGCCACAGACTGTGGTTGAATTGTGCCACACTCCTACATCCTTCTTTAGGAATCACAGAACATTCCTGTGTTGAGTCGGAGTCACTGACTTCCTTTTCAGGATAATTGAGTTCTGTCCTTACAGGCTGCGACAAGAAGTTTTGGTATTATGCTACACCAAGACCATTTATCTAGTTCAAGAAATGCACAGTCCTTAGAGCCCAGCAACTTTCCCCATGTCCAGTAAATGTAGCTTCTCCATTAGAAGCTGTCAGAATGGAGCCTTCTGGCTCATCTTGATTTTGATTTGTGCAAGAATGAATGGTTGTGCTAAGACAGCTTTCCTAGCTGATAGAGAGCGAAACATTTTTCTCAGAATCTATAAAAAAATTAAATTAGAACTTTTTTCTCATAATCTGTGAAAAAATATTAAATTAAATCTGGCTTCTCTTGATTTTGATTTGTGCAAGAATGAATGGTTGTGCTAAGACAGCTTTCCTAGCTGATAGTGAGCAAAACTTTTTTCTCATAATCTATAAAAAATATTAAATTAGAAGCATAGAGTTTATTTCATGACTTTTATCTTCCTGCAATTTTCTTGTGGACATAAATGATTTGTTTTTATCCTGCCTGACCCCAATCCCTTTTCCAAGAGACTAAAAGAGTATCTAGTGCAAAGTAGGGACTCAAATATTTTTTAATAAACAGTGATCCCGGCCACCCAGTGCATGTTGCCAAATGCCAACCCCATAAATAATCAAACACATCATCTCATTCAGCCAATCAAAATCAAGTGCTACCTATTTTTTTAAGTTTTCATAGCCCTTGGGCATCTGCTTTCTCAGCATTTTCCAAACTTGAGACATTCTCATCCTGCCTTCCTAATTTTGCTCTGTCAATTACCTCTACTATTATTTATTTCATATATTTTTAAATAGACCCACTTTTGAAACTTAACTACACGCCTTTTAAAAGGAAGCTTTCTTACTACTATACATCAAAAGCCATTATTACTTGTTCTAAGTACTCATAACAAGATGGTCACAACTATTAAAATTTACTAATGTGCATCCACATACTCTCTAAATTCATGGAGCATCTGCACACACTTTAAGAAACAATTCTGCATTACTCACTCAATTTTCTTGACATCCTTCTGAGGCAGGACAAACCTTGGGCCCAAAGAATTGAGGTAGGAGTCCAAGCAAGTTGCCAGCCACATAAAGGCAAACCTTGGCTCGGAAGTCAGGACTACCAGCCCCTAGGTTATGGTTCATGCTTTTTCCTCTGCTCTCCAGAACCTCCTATCTCCAAGTGTAGTTAGCAGCCCAGATGCAGCAGCATCCTCTAGAGACTTGTTAAAACTGCAGAAGCTCAGGCTCCACCCCAGGCCTATGCAGACTGAATCTGCATTTTAACAAGGTCCAGGTAATTCACGTGCACATTAAGTTTGAAAAGGCCTGGTCTAGATCAGCGGTTATCTAACTTAGCAGCACATTAGAACCATCTGCAGAGACTCTAAAAATACCAGTGCCTGAGCTTCACCTCCCAGAGAATCTGACTTAAGTGTCTGGGGTTTGCCTGAGTCTAGGTATTTTTAAAAACTCCTCAGCTTATACAAAGCTGGCAGGGCCGGGCACAGTGGCTCATGCCTATAATCCCAGCAGTTCCTGAGGCCAAAGTGGGCAGATTGCTTGAGTCCAGGAGTTTGAGATTAGCCTGGGCTAAAACCCCATTCCTACAAAAAAAAATACAAAAAGTAGTTGGGCATGGTGGTGGCACATACCTGTAGTCCCGGCTACTCAGGAGGCTGAGTCCTCGCTTGAACCCTGGAGGTCACGTTCTGGTCAACAGAGCAAGACCCTGTATCAAAAGAATCAAACAAACAAACAAAAAATGCTAGCAGCTTACCAGCTAGGGAGGCCTGTAGAGCCAAGTTTTCCAAATGGGGCTACATTAGTTGTTCCAGAACTTTAGCTGCATCAAAACCACCTGGATGGCTTGTTCAGCTACAGAGGGTCTGGCCATGCCCCTAGAGTTTCCAGCTGAGGGTCTGGAATGAGGCCCGATGATTTGCATTTCTAACAATCTCCAGGTGATGCTGATGCTGTGGGTCCAGGGACCACATTTTGAGAATCTATGCTAAATGAATCGGAGAAGACCAAAGCTCAAACTTATTCCAAGAACTTTTCAAGGCCCACCTGCAAGTTGTAGTGGAAGTAAGCATCTAAGGGTGCAAAAAAGTTTCACTGTAGACTAAGGCCTTTTACCTGAGCTCTCAAATGTTCACATTTCTCTTATCAACCTAAATAACAAACAGAGAGAGGCTCTCCAAAAGAAAAAGATATTCGTTTGGAAACAGAGCCTTGCAATAGAAACAGGCAAGCCAGAGAAAACTATCTGCATATTCACGAAGGTAAAGGAAGACAAAAGAAAAAATGAGGAAGATTATATGATCATTTGGAAATGACTATCCTTGGCTACAAAGATCAATAACAAAGGTGATGCCAGGCACAGGTTGGACAGGCAGTGGTTGGGCAAATATCCTTCAGAAGCATTGTTGTGTGCAAAGTTGCAATGGGCTTTGTGCAAGATTGTGTTTTTTGCAGTCTTCTGTGATAAGTTTTTGTTATCAGGCATACAAGCCCAAGAATCCTTTGTTGCATGCCCTTTCCTGGCTCTATATGTCAGGGTTTTGGATAGGGTAGGGGTATTTTTAACACTCTCAATGTAAAAAATGACATAAGGTAGGTATCCCAATGACTTGTTTGGTCTTCATAAAATAATTTCTCATAAAATCTCTGTAAACGTGGAAATATCTACACCGCATTATGCATAAACGTGGAAATATCTACACCGCTATCTCTGTAAATGTGTAAACATTTACAACGCTATCTGTATAAACATGGAACTATTTACACCGCCGTCTCTATAAACATGGAAATATCTACACCGCTATCTCTATAAACATGGAAATATCTACACCGCTATCTCTATAAACATGGAAATATCTACACTGCTATCTGAATAAACATGGAAATATCTACACTGCTGTCTCTATTAACATGGAAATAACTACACCTCTATCTGCATAAACATGGAAATATCTACAACACTGTCTCTATAAACATGGAAATATCTACAATGCCATCTCTATAAACACGCAAATATCTACGTCAGTGTCTCTATAAACATGGAAATATCTACACCGCTATCTCTATAAACATGGAAATATCTACACCGCTGTCTCTAGAAACATGGAAATATCTACACCGCTATCTCTATAAACGTGGAAATATATACACCGCTATCTCTAAAAAGATGGAAATATCTACACCGCTATCTCTATAAACGTGGGAACATCTACACCGCTAACTCTATAAACCTGGAAATATCTACACCGCTATAAGTATAAATGTGGAAATATCTACACCGCTATCTGTATAAACATGGAAATATCTACACCGCTATCTCTATAAACATGGAAATACTTACACCGCTATCTGTATAAACATGGAAATATTTACAAAGCTATCTCTATAAACATGGAAATATCTACACCGCTATCTCTATAAACATGGAAATATCTACACCACTGTCAGTAAAACATGGAAATATCTACACCGCTGTCTGTATAAACATGGAAATATATACACGGCTATCTGTTTAAACATGGAAATATCTACAACACTGAATGTATGAACATGGAAATATTTACACCGCTATCTGTATAAACATGGAAATATCTACACCGCTGTCTCTATAAACATGGAAATATCTGCACCGCTATCTGTAGAAACATGGAAATATCTACACCTCTGTCTCTATAAACCTGGAAATATCTACACCGTTATCTGTATTAACGTGGAAATACCTACACCATTATCTGTATAGACGTCGAAATATGTACATCCCTATGTCTACAAGCGTGGAAATATCTACACCGCTATCTGTATTAACATGGAAATATCTACACTGGTATGTGTATAAACGTGGAAATATCTCCACCGCTATGTGTATAAACTTGGAAATTTCTACACCGCAATCTGTATAAAAGTGGAAATATCTTCACCGCTATCGGTATAAACGTGGAAATATCTACACCGCTATCTCTATAAATGTGGAAATATCTACACCACGATCTGTATAAACGTGGGAATATCTACACCGCTATCCCTATAAACGTGTAAACATTTACACGGCTATCTGTATAAACATGGAAATATTTACACCGCTATCTCTAAAAACATGGAAATATCTACACCGCTATGTCTATAAACATGAAAATATTTACACCGCTATCTGTATAATCATGGAAATATTTACACCGCTATCTGTAAAAACTTGGAAATATTTAGACCGCTATGTCTATAAACATGGAAATATCTACACCGCTATCTCCATAAACATGGAAATATCTACACTGTTGTTTGTATGAACATGAAAATATCTACACCGCTATCTCAGTAAACATAGAAATATCTACATTGCTCTCTGTATAAACATGGAAATATCTACACAGCTATCTGTATAAACATGGAAATATCTACACCGCTGTCTCTAAAAACATGCAAATATCTACACCACTGTCTCTATAAACATGCAAATATCTACACCGCTGTCTCCATAAACTTGGAAATATCTACACGGCTATCTCTATAAACGTGGAAATATCTACAACACTGTCTCTATAAACATGGAAATATCTACACCGCTATCTCCATAAACGTGGAAATATCTACAATGGTGTCTCTGAAAACATGGAAATATCTACACCGCTATCCCTATAAATTATGAAATATCTACACCACTATCTCTATAAATGTGGAAATATCTACACCGCTATCAGTATAAACGTGGAAATATCTACACTGCTATCTGTATAAATATGGAAATATCTACACCGCTATCTCTATAAACATGGAAATATCTACACCGCTATCTGTATAAATGTGGAAATAACTAAACCGCTATCTCTTTAAACGTGGAAATATCTACAACACTTTCTGTATAAACGTGAAAATATCTATACCGCTATCTCTGTAAATGTGTAAACATTTAAACGCTATCTGAATAAATATGGAAATATTTATACCACTATCTCTATAAACATGGAAATATTTACAACACTATCTGTATAAACATGGTAATATGTACACCGCTATGTGTATAAACTTGGAAATATCTACACTGCCATCTGTATAAAGATGGAAATATCTACACCGCGAGCTGTATAAATATGGAAATATCTACTCCGCTATCTTCATAAACATGGAAATACCAACACCGCTATCTGTATAAACATGGAAATATCTGCACCGCCATCTGTAAAAACATGGAAATATCTACACAGTCATCTGTATAAACAAGGAAATATTTACCCTTCCGTCAGTATAAACATGGAAATATCTACACTGCCATCTGTATAAACATGGAAATATCTACACAGCCATCAGTATAAACTTGGAAATATCTACACCGCAATCTCTGTAAACGTGGAAATATGTACACTGCTATGTGTATAAACACGGAAATATCTACACTGCTATCCGTATAAACATGGAAATATCTACACGGCTATCTGTACAAACCTGGAAATATGGACAATGCTATCTGTATAAATATGAAAATATCAACACCGCCATCTGTATAAACATGGAAATATCTCCGCAGCTATCTGTATAAACATTCAAATATATACACCGCTATCTGTATAAATATGGAAATATCTACACCGCTTTTTGTATAAACATGGAAATATCTACACCGATATCTGTATAAACATGGAAATATCTACATCGCTATCTGTATAAACATGGAAATATCTCTACCGCTATCTGTACAAACATGGAAATATATACACCGCTATCTGTCTATACATGGAAATCTCTACAATGCTATCTGTATAAATACGGAAATATCTACAACGCTATCTGTGTAAACATGGAAATATCTACAACACTATCTGTATAAATATGGAAATATCTACAACGCTATCTGTGTAAACATTGAAATATCTACACAGCTATCTGTGTAAACATGGAAATATCTACACCGCTATCTGTGTAAACATGGGAATATCTACACCGCAATCTGTGCAAAGATGGAAATATCTACACCGCTATATGTACAAACACGGAAATATCTACACCGCTTTGTGAATAAACGTGGAAATATCTACACCGCTATCTGTATAAGCATGGAATTATCTACACCGCTATCTTTGTAAACGTGGAAATATCTACACCACTTTCTATAAAAACATGGAAATATCTACACCGCTATCTCTGTAAATGTGTAAACATTTAAACCGATATCTGTATAAACATTGAAATGTTTACACCGCTATCTCAATAATCATGGAAATATTTACAACGCTATTTGAATAAACATGGAAATATGTACACCGCTATCTCTATAAACATGGAAATATCTACAGCTCTATCTCCATAAACAGGGAAATACCTACAACCGCATCTGTATAAGCATGGAAATATCTACAATGCCATCTGAATAAACATGGATATATCTACACTGCAATCTGTGTAAATATGGAAATATCTACACTGCTGTCTCTATAAACTTGGAAATATCTACACCGCTATCTGTGTAAACATGGAAACATCAACAACGTTATCTGTATAAACATGGAAATAACTACACCGCTATCTGTATAAATATGGAAATATCTACACCGCTATCTCTATAAACATGGGAATGTCTACACCACTATCTGCATAAACATGGAAATATCTACACGGCTATTTCTCTAAACATGTAAATATCTCCACCGCTATCTGTATAAACATGGAAACATCTACACCGCTATCTGTATAAACATGGAGATATCTACACCACTCTCTGTATAAACATGCAAATATCTACAACGCTATCTGTGTAAACATGTAAATATCTACACCGCTATCTGTGTAAACATGGAAATATCTACACCGCTATCTGTGTAAAGATGGAAATATCTACACCGCAATCTGTGCAAAAATGGAAATATGTACACCTCTATCTGTTTCAAGATGGAAATATCTAAACCGCGATCTGTGCAAAGATGGAAATATCTACACCGCTATCTGTGTAAACATGCTAATACCTACACAGCTATCGGTGCAAACATGGAAATATCTACACCGCTATCTGTGTAAAGACGGAAATATCTACACCGCAATCTGCGGAAGAATGGAATTATCTACATCGCTATCTCCATAAACATGGAAATATCGGCACCACTATCTCTATAAACATAGAAATATCTACACCGCTATCTCTATAAACATGGAAATATCTACACCGCCATCAGTATAAACATGGAAATATCTACACAGTCATCTGTATATACATGGAAATATCTACACCACCATCTCTATAAAGATGGAAATATCTACACTGCCATAAGTATAAACATCGAAATATCTACACAGCCATCAGTATAAACATGGAAACATCTGCACCACTATCTCTATACACATGGAAATACCTATACCGCAATTTCTATAAACATGGAAATAACTACACCGCAATCTCTATAAACATAGAAATATCTACACCACCATCTCTATAATCATGAATATATCTACACCGCCATCTCCATAAACATGGAACAATCTACACCGCCATCTGTATAAACATGGAAATATCTACACTGGCAACTGTAAAGAGATGGAAATATCTACACCGTGAGCTTTATAAACATGGAAATAACTACACCGCTATCTGTATAAATATGGAAATATCTCCACCATCATCTGTAAAAACATGAAAATATCTACACCGCCATCTGAATAAAGATGGAAATGTCTTCACCGCTACCACTGTAAACGTGGAAATATCTACACCGCTATCTCTATAAACATGAAATAACTCCACCGCTATCTGTATAAACATGGAAATATCTACACCGCTATCTGTATGAACATGGAAATACCTACACCCCTAACACTATAAACGTGGAAATATCTACACCGCTATCTCTATAAACATGAAATTACTCCACCGCTATCTGTATAAACATGGAAATATCTACAAAGCTATCTGTATAAACATGGAAATAGCTACACTGCGATCTCTATAAACATGGATATGACTACACCGCTATCTTTATAAACATGGTAATATCTACACTGCCATCTGTATAAACATGGAAATACCTACACTGCCATCTGTATACACATGGAAATATCTACACAGCCATCTGTATAAACATGGAAATATCTACACCGTTATCTCTATAAACATGGAGATACCTGCACAACTATCTCTATAAACATGGAAATATCTACAGTGCCATTTCCACAAACATGGAACTATGTACACCGCCATCTGTATAAACATGGAAATTTCTACACTGCCATCTGTATAAAGATGTAAATATCCACACCGCGAGCTGTGTAAACATGGAAATATCTACACCGCTATATGTATAAACATGGAAATACCAACACCGCTATCTGTATAAACTTGGAAATGTCTACAACGCTGTCTATATAAACATGGAAATACCTACTCTGCAATCGCTATAAACATGGAAATACCTACACCGCTATCTCTGTAAACAAGGAAATATCTACACCGCTATCTCTAAAAACATGGAAATGTATGCACCGCCATCTCTATAAACATGGAAAAATCTACACCGCCATCTACATAAAAAAGGAAGTATCTACACCGCCATCTCTCTAAACGTGGAAATATCTACACCGTTATCTGTATAAACATGGAAATATCTACAACACTATCTGTGTAAACATGGAAATATCTACTCAGCTGTCTGTGTAAACATGCTAATATGTACACCGTTATCAGTGTGAAGATGGAAGTATCTACCCGGCAGTCTGTGCAAATATGGAAATATCTACAACTCTATCTCTGTAAACATGGAAATAGCTACACCACTATCTGTATAAACATGGAAATATCTACACTGCTATCCGTATAAATATGGAAATATCTACACCACGATCTGTATAAACGTGGATATATCTACACCGCTATCTGTATATACATGGAAATATCTACACTGCTATCTGTATAAACATGGAAATATCTACACCGCTATCTGTATAAACATGGAAATATCTACACCGCTATCTCTATAAACATGGAAATTTCTACGCCGCTATCTGTTTAAACATTGAAATGTCTACATGGCTATTTCTATAAATATGGAAATATCTACACTACCAGCTGTATAAACATGGAAATATCTACACAGCCATCTCTATAAACATGGTAATATCTACATCGCTATCTGTATAAACATGGAAATAGCTATACCGCTATCTGTATAAACATGGAAACATCTACATCGCTATCTGCATAAACATGCAAATATCTACAGCGCTATCTGTATAAACATGTAAATATCTACACCGCTATCTGTATAAACATGGAAATATCTACACAGCTGTCTGTGTAAACATGGAAATATGTACACCGCAATCTGTGTGAAGATGGAAATATCTACACCACTGTCTCTGTAAACATGGAAATATCTTCACCACTCTATGTATAAACATGGAAATATCTACACCGCTATCTGTATAAACATGGTAATATCTACACCGCTATCTGTGTAAACATGGAAATATCTACACCAAAATCTGTATAAACATGGATATATCTACACCGCTATCTGTATAAACATGGAAATATCTACACCGCTATCTGTATAAACATGGAAATATTTACATCGCTATCTGTATAAACATGGAAATATTTCCTCCGCAATCTGTATAAACGTAGAAATATCTACACCGCTATCTTTATAAACATGGAAGTATCTACACCACAATCTGTAAAAACATGGATATACCTATACCGCTATCTGTAAAAACATGGAAATATCTACACCGCTATCTGTATAAACATGGAAATATCTACAAAGCTAACTGTGTAAAAATGGAAATATCTACACTGCAATCTGTGCAAAGATGGAAATAACTACACCACTATCTCTATAAACATGGAAAAATGTACACTGCTGTCTGTATAAACATGGAAATATCCACACCACCATCTGTATAAACAAGGAAATATCTACACCGCCATCTGTAGAAACATAGAAACATCTACACCGCCATCTGTATAAACATGGAAATACCTACACCGCTATCTGTATAAATATGGAAATATCTACACCGCTATGTGTATAAACATCGAAATACCTACACCGCTTTCTCTATAAACATGGAAATATCTACACTGCAATCTCTATAAATATGGAAATATCTACACCGCCATCTGTATAAACACGGAAATATCTACACCCTATCTTTATAAGTATGGAAATATCTTCACTGCCATCTGTATAAAGATGGAAATATATACACCGCAAGCTGTTTAAATATGGAAATACCAACACTTCTATTTGTATGAACATGGAAATATCTACCTCGCTATCTGTATAAACATGGAAATATCTACATCACTATCTCTATAAACATGGAAGTAACTACACCGCCATCTCTATAAACATGGAAATATCTACACCGCTATCTGTATAAAGATGGAAATATCTACACCGCTATCTGTATAAACATAGAAAGATCTACACCGCTATCTGTATAAATATGGAAATATCTACACTGCCTTCTCTGTAAACATGGAAATCTCTACACCGCTATCTGTATAAACATGGAAATAACCACATCGCTATCACTTTAAACAAGAAAATATCTACACCGACATCTGTATAAACATGGAATTACCTACACAGTCGTCTGTATAAACATGAAAATATCTACACCACCATCTGTGTAAACATGGAAATATCTACACGGAAATCTGTATAAACATGGAAATATCTAGACAGTCATCTCTATAAACATGGAAATATATACACCGCTATCTGTATAAACATGGAAATATCTACACTGCAATCTCTATAAACATGGAAATATCTACAACAATATCTGTGTAAACATGGAAATATCTACACAGCTGTCTGTGTAAACATGGAAATATGTACACCGCAATCTGTGTGAAGATGGAAATATCTACACCACTGTCTCTGTAAACATGGAAATATCTTCACCACTCTATGTATAAACATGGAAATATCTACACCGCTATCTGTATAAACATGGTAATATCTACACCGCTATCTGTGTAAACATGGAAATATCTACACCAAAATCTTTATAAACATGGATATATCTACACCGCTATCTGTATAAACATGGAAATATCTACACCGTCATCTGTATAAACATTGAAGTATCTGCACTGCAGTCTGCATAAACATGGAAACATCTACACCGCTATCTGTATAAACAAGGAAATATCTACAGCGTTATCTGTGTTATCATGAAAATATCTACAACGCTATCTGTGTAAACATGGAAATACCTACACAGCTATCTGAGTAAACATGGAAATATCTACAGCGCTATCTGTGTAAAGATGGAAATATCTACACCGCAGTCTGTGCAAAGATGGAAATATCTACAATGATATCTCTGTTAACATGGAAATATCTACACCGCTATCTCTATGAACATGGAAATGTCTACACTGCTCTCTGTATAAACATGGAAATATCTATATTTCTATCTCTATAAGCATGTAAACATCTACACCGCTATCTGTATATACCTGAAAATTTCTGCATGACTATCTGTATAAACATGGAAATATCCACACAGCTATCTCAATAAACATGGAAGTTTCTACACCGCTATCTCTATAAACATGGAAATATGTACACCACGATCTGTATAAACATGGAAATATCTACACCGCTATCTTTATAAACATGAAAATATCTACACCACCATCTCCATAAACATGGAAATACTTACCCAGTAACATCTGTATAAACATGGAAATATCTATACCACTATCTGTATAAACATGGAAATATCTACACTGCCATCTGTATAATCATGGAAATATCTACACAGAAATCTGTATAAACATGGAAATATCTACACCGCTAACTGCATATACATGGAAATAGCCACACCGCTATCGGTATAAACATGGAAATATCTATACCACCACCTGAATAAACATGGAAATATCTACACCGCTATCTGTATAAATATGGAAATATATACACCACATTCTATAAACATGGAAATAACTACACCGCTATCTGCGTAAATATGGAAATAGCTACACCGCTATCTCTATAAACATGGAAATATCTACACCGCCATCTGTATAAAAATAGAAATATTTACACAGTCATCTGTATAAACATGGAAATATCTGCACCACCATCACTATAAACATGGAAATATCTACACTGATATCTGTATAAACATGGAAATGTGTACACAGCAATCTGTATAAACATGGAAATATCTACAACACTATCTCTATACACTTGGAAATAGTTACACAGCTATCTCTATAAACATGGAAATACCTACACCGCCATCTCTATAAACATGGAAAGATCTACACCTCTATCATTACAAACATGAAAATATCTGCACCAACACCTCCATAAACATGGAAATATCTACGCCACCATTTGTGTAAATATGGAAATGTCTACACCGCTATCTGTATAAACATGGAAATATCTGTCTTGCCATCTGTATAAATATGGAAATATCTACACCGTGAGCTGTATAAACATGGAAATATCTACACCGCTATCTGCGTAAACACGGAAACATCTACACTGTCATCTGTATAAACATGGAAATAGCCACTCCGCTATCTGTATAAACATGGAAATATCTAAACCGCCATCTGTATAAACATGGAAATATCTCCACCGCTATCTGTATAAACATGGAAATATGTCCACCGGTATCTGTATAAACATGGAAATATATGCAACGCTATCTCTGTAAACATGGAAATACCAACACCGCTATCTGTATAAACATGGAAATATCTACACCGGTATCTGAATAAACACGGAAATATGTTAACCACTATCTTTACAAACATGGAAATACCTACACCGCCGTCTCTATAAACATGGAATTTCCTACAGCACTATCTCTAAAAACATAGAAATATCTACACCGCCATCTCTATAAACGTGGAAATATCTACACTGCCATCTGTATAAACATGGAAATATCTACACCGCTATGTGTATAAAAATGGAAATAACTACACCATGATCTTTATAAACATGGAAATATCTACACCGCTCTTTGTATAAACATGGAAATATCTACACCGATATCTGGATAAACAAGGAAATATTTACACCGCTATCTGTATAAACATGGAAATATCTGCACCGCTATATGTATAAACATGGAAATAACCACACCGCTAGCTGTATAAACATGGAAATATCTACAGCGTTATCTGTATAAACATGGAAATATCTTCACCGCAGTCTGTGCAAAGATGGAAATATCTACAACGCTATCTCAATAAACTTCGAAATATCTACACCGCCATCTTTATAAACATGGAAATATCTGCACCACCATCACTGTAAACATGGAATTATCTAGACTGTCATCTGTATAAACACGGAAATATGTACACAGCCATCCGTATAAACATGGAAATATCAACACCGCTGTCTCTATACACATGGAAATAATTACACAGCTATCTCTATAAAAATGGAAATATCCACACCGCCATCTCTGTAAACATGGAAATATCTACACCGCTATCTTTATAAACCTGAAAATATCTACACTACCATCTACATAAACATGGAACTTACTTCACCACCATTTGTGTAAATATGGAAATATCTACACCGCTATCTGTATAATCATGGAAATATCTACCTTGCCATCTGTATAAAGATGGAAATATCTACACCATGAGCTGTATAAACATGGATATATCTACACCGCTATCTGCATAAACACGGAAATATCTACACTGTCATCTGTATAAACATGGAAATAGCCACACCGCTATGTGTGTAAACATGGAAATATGTACACCGCCGTCTGAATAAACATGGAAATATCTACAAGACTATCTGTATAAATATGGAAATATCTAAACCGCTATCTCAAAAAACATGGAAATAAGCACACAGCTATCTGTATAAACATGGAAATATCTGCACCACTATCTCTATAAACATGGAAATATCAACACCGCCATCTGTATAAACATGGATATATATACATAGTCATCTGTATAAACATGGAAATAACTACACCACTATCTGTATGAACATGGAAATATCTACACCGCCATCTGTATAAACATGGAAATAACTACACAGTCATCTGTGTAAACATGGAAAAATGTGCACCACTATCTGTATAAACATGGAAATATTTACACTGCCATCTCTATAAACATGGAAATATCTACATCGCTATCTGTAAACATGGAAATAGCATTACCGCTATCTGTATAAACATGGAAATATCTACACCACCTTCTGAAAAAACATGGAAATATCTGCACAGTCATCTGTATAAACATGGAAATATCTACAACTCCATCTGTATAAACATGGAAATATCTACACGGCCATCTGTATACACATGGAAATATCTACACAGCCATCTGTATAAACATGGAAAATCTCCACCGCTATCTCTATAAACATGGAAATACCCACACCGCTCTCTGTATAAACATGGAAATATCTACATCGCTAACTGTAAAAACATGGAAATATCTGCACCGCTATATGTATAAACATGGAAATATCTACACCGCTCTCTGTATAAACCTGGAAATATCTGCATCGCTATCTGTATAATCATGGAAATACCTACACGGTTATCTGTAAAAACATGGATATATCTACACTACTGTCTGTATAATCATGGAATTATCTTCTCTGCCATCTGTATAAACATGGAAATAACTACAACTCCATCTGTATGAACGTGGAAATATTTACACTGCCATCTGCATACACATGGAAATATCTACACAGCCATCTGTATAAACATGGAAATACCTACACCGCAATCTGTATAAGCATTTAAATATCTCCACCGCTATCTGTAGAAACATGGAAATATCTACAACGGTCTCTGTATAAACATGGAAATATCTACACCGCTATCTGTATAAACATGGAAATATCTGCACCGCTACCTGTATATACATGGAAATACCTATAACCCTATCTGTGTAAACATGGAAATATCTACACCGCAATCTCTTTAAACATGGAAATATCTACACCGCTATCTGTATAAACATGGAAATATCAACACCGCTATCTGTATATACAGGGAAATGTCTACACCACGATCTGTATAAACATGGAAATATCTACACCGCTATCAGTATAAACATGGAAATATCTACACCGCTATCTGTCTAAACATTGAAATATCTACACCACGACGTTTATAAACATGGAAATATCTACATAGCTAAGTGTATAAACTTGGAAATACCTACACCGCTATCAGTATAAACATGGAAATATCTACACCGCTATCTGCATAAATATGGAAATATCTACACCACTATCTGTATAAACATCGAAATACCTCCACCAGTGTCTGTATAAACACCGAAATATCTCCACTGCTGTCTGTATGAACATGGAAACATCTACACCGCTAGCTGTATAAACATGGAAATATCCACACCACCAACTGAAAAAACATGGAAATATCTACACAGTCATCTGTATAAACATGGAAATATCTACAACTCCATCTGCATAAACATGGAAATATCTACACTTCAATCTGTATACACATGGAAATATCTACACAGCCATCTGTGTAAACATGGAAAATCTCCACAGCTATCTCTATAAACATGGAAATAACCACACCGCTCTCTGTATAAACATGGAAATATCTACATCGCTATCTGTATAAACATGGAAATATCTACAGACCTACCTGTATAAACTTGGAAATATCTACACCGCCGTCTGTATAAACATGGAAATATCTCCACCGCTATCTGTATAAACATGGAAATAAATACACCGCTATCTGTATAAACATGGACATACCTGCACCGCTATATGTATAAACATGGAAATAACCACACCGCTAGCTGTATAAACATGGAAATATCTACAGCGTTATCTGTAAAAACATGGAAATATCTTCACCGCAGTCTGTGCAAAGATGGAAATATCTACAACGCTATCTCAATAAACTTCGAAATATCTACACCGCCATCTTTATAAACATGGAAATATCTACACCGCCATCTGTATAAACATGGAAATACCTACACAGTCATCTGTATAAACATGGAAATATCTACACCACTATCTGTAGAAACATGGAAATATCTACACTGCCATCTGTATAAACATGGAAATATTTACATTGCTATCTGTATAAACATGTAAATATCTCCACTGCTATCTGTATAAACATGGAAATATCTACACCACTATCTTTATAAACATGGAAATATCTACACCGCTATCTGTATAAACATGGAAGTAGCCACACCGCTATCTATATAAACATAGAAATATCTACACCGCCATCTGGGAAAACATGGAAATATCTACACTGTCATCTTTATAAACATGGAAATACCTACACCTCCATTTGTATAAACAGGGAAATAGCTACACTGCCATCTGCATACACCTGGAAATATCTACACTGCCTTCTGTATAAACATGGAAATATCTACACCGCTATCTCTATAAACATGGAAATGTCTACACCACTATCTGTGTAAACATGGAAATATCTACACCGCAATCTGTATAAACGTGGAAATATCTACACCGCTAATTGTATAAACTTGGAAATATGTACACCGCCATTTGTATAAACATGGAAATATCTACACCGCTATCTGTATAAACATGGAAATATTTACATTGCTATCTGTATAAACATGTAAATATCTCCACTGCTATCTGTATAAACATGGAAATATCTACACCACTATCTTTATAAACATGGAAATATCTACACCGCTACGTGTATAAACATGGAAATAACTACATGGCTATCTCTATAAATATGGAAATATCTACACGGCCTTCTGTATAAACATGGAAATACCTAGACAGTCGTCTGTATAAAGATGGAAATATTTACACCACTATCTGTATAAACATGGAAATATATACACAGCCATTAGTATAAACATGGAAATATCTACACAGCCATCTCTATAAACATGGAAATACAGACACTGCTTTCTGTATAAACATGGAAATAGCCACACCGCTATTTCTATAAACATGGAAATATCTACACCTCCATCTGTATAAACATGAATATATCTACACTGCCATCTCCGTAAACATGGAAGTATCTACGCCAGCTTCTGTATAATCATGGAAATACATACACCACCATCTGTATAAACATGGAAATATCTACACTGTGAGCTGTATAAACCTGGAAATATCTACACCACTATCTGTTTAAACCTGGAAATACCAACACCGCTATCTGTATAAACATGGAAATATCTACACCTTGATCTGTATAAACATGGAAATATCTACACTGCTATCTGTATCAACATGGAAATATCTACACCGCTATCCCTATAAACATGGAAATAACCACACCGATATTTGTATAAACATGGAAATATCTACACTGCTATCTGTATTAACATAGAAATATCTACTCAGTCATCTCTTTAAACATGGAAATATCTACACTGCCATCTGTATAAACATGGAAATATCTACGCAGCACTCTGTATAAACATGCAAATATCTACACAGCCATCTCTATAAACATTTAAATGTCTACATCGCTATCTGTGTAAACATGGAAATATCTACACCGCTATCTCTATGAACATGGAAATATCTAAACCGCTATCTCTATAAACATGAAAATATCGACAGCGCTATGTTTATAAACATGGAAATATCTCCAATGCTATCAGTATAAACATGGAAATACCTACACCGTTATCTGTATAAACATGGAAATACCTACACCGATAACTGTATAAACATGGAAATATCTACAACACTATCTGTATAAACATGGAAATAACTACAGCGCTATCTGTGTAAACATGGTGATATCTACACCGTCATCTTTATAAAGATGGAAATATCTACAACGCCATCTGTATAAACATGGAAATATCTACACCGCCATCTGTATAAACACGGAAATATCAACACCGCCATCTGTATAAACATGGAAGAATCAACAACGCCATCTGTATAAACATCTAAATATATACACAACGATCTTTATAAACATGGAAATATCTACACCACTATCTGTATAAACCTGGAAATATCTACACCGCTATCTCTATAAACATGGAAATACCTACACCGCCATCTGCATAAACATGGAAATATTCACACCTCTATCCCTGTAAACATGGAAATATCTACACAGCCATCTATAAAACATGGAAATATCTACCATGTCATCTGCATAAACATGGAAATATCTACACCACCATCTGTATAAACATGGAAATGTCTACACAGCCATCTGTATACACCTAGAAATACCTACACATCCATCTGTATAAACTTGGAAATATCTACTCCGCTATCTCCATAAACATGGGAATATCTACATCGCCATCTCTATAAACATGAAAATAACTACACTGCCATCTCCATAAACCTGGAACTATCTACACCGCCAACCGTATAAAGATGGAAATATCTTCACAGACATCTGTATAAACATGCAAATACTTTCACCGCCATCTGTATAAAAATGGAAATATCTACACAGCGAGCTTTATAAACATGCAAATATCTACACCGTTATCTGTATAAACATGGAAAAACCAACACCACTATCTTTATAAACATGCAATTATCTAAACCGCTATGTGTATAAACATGGAAATATCTACACCGCTATTTGTATAAACATGGAAATATCTACACCGGTATCTGTATAAACATGGAAATAACTACACCGCTATCTGTATAAACATGGAAATATCTACACTGCCATCTGTATTAACATGGAATTCTAATTCTCTACACAGTCATCAGTGTAAACATGGAAATACCTACACCGCTATCTCTATAAACATGGAAATATCTACACCGCTATCTCTTTAAACATGGAAATATCTACACCGCCATCTATATAATCTTGGAAATATCTACACCACCATCTGCATAAACACAGATATATCTACACCACCATCTGTATAAACATGGAAATATCTACAGCGCCATCTGTATAAAGATGGAAATATCTACACTGCCATCTGTAGAAAGATGGAAATATCTACACCGAGATCTGTATAAACATGGAAATTTCTATACCGCTACCTGTAAAAACATGGAAATACCTACTCCGCTATCTGCATAAACATGGAAGTATCTACACCATGATCTTTATAAACATGGAAATATATACACCGTTCTCTATAAACATGGAAATATTTACACCGCTATCTGTACAAATATTGAAATATCTTCAACGCTATCTCTATAAACATGGAAATGTCTAAACCGCCATCTGTATACACTTGGAAATATCTAAACCGCTATTTCTATAAACCTGGAAATATTTACAATGCTATCTGTGTAAACGTGGAAATATCTATAGAGCTATCTGTGTAAACATGGAAATATCTGCACCGCTACCTGAATACACATGGAAATATCTACAGCGCAATCTGTGCAAAGATGGAAATATCTACACCGCTATGTGTGTAAACATGGGAATAACTTCTCTGCAATCTGTGCAAAGATGGAAATATCTACACCGCTATCTGTATAAACATGGAAATATCTACACCACTATCTCTATAAACATGGAAACAGCTACACCGCCATCTGTATAAACACGGAAATATCTACACAGCCATCTCTATAAACATGAAAATATCTACACCGCCATCACCATAAACATGGAACTATTTACACAGCCATCTGTATAAACACGGAAATATCTACAACGCTATCTGTATAAACGTGGAAATATCTACACCGCCATCTCTAAAAACATCGAAATATCTACAATGCCATCTGTATAAACATGAAAACATCTACACCGCCATCTCCAAAAACATGGAACTATCTACACCACCATCTGTATAAAGACGGAAATATCTACACCGCTATCTGTATAAAAATGGAAATAACTACACAGCAATCTCTATAAAGATGGAAATATCTACACCGCGAGCTGTATAAACATTGAAATATCTACAGCGATATCTGTATAAACATGGAAATACCTACACTGCCATCTCTATACACATTGAAATATCTACACCGCTATCTCTATAAACATAGAAATATCTACAGCGCCATCTCAATAAACATGGAAATATTTACACCGCCATCTGCATGAACATGGAAATATCTGCACTGCAATCTGTATATACATGGAAATATCTGCAGCACCACCTGTATAAACATGGAAATATCTACACTGCCATTTGTGGAAAGATGGAAATACCTACACCACGATCTGTATAAATATGGAAATATCTACACCGCTAAGTTTGTAAACATGGAAATATCAACACTGCTATCTCTATAAACGTGGAAATATCTACACCATGATCTGTATAAACAGGGAGATATCCCCACCGCTATCTGTACAAACATGGAAATATCTACACCGCCATCTTTATAAACCTGGAAATATCTACACCGTCATCTGTATAAACATGGAAATATCTACAACAATATCTGTTTAAATATGGAAATATCTACATCACTATCTCTATAAACATGGAAATATCTACATCGCTATCTGTATAAACATGGAAATATCAACAATGCTATCTGTATAAACATGCAAATATATACTCCGCTATTGGTATAAACATGGAAATATCTACACCACTATATCTATAAACATGGTAATAGCTATAACGCCATCTCTATACACATGGAAATACCTACACCGCTATCTCTATAAACAGAGAGATAGCTACACGGCCATCTCTACAAACATGGAAATATCTACACCGCTGTCTGCATGAACATGGAAATATCTACACTACAATCTGTATGAACATGGAAATATCTACAGCACCATCTGTATAAACATGGAAATACCTACAGAGCTATCTCTATAAACATAGAAATATGAACACCACCATCACTATAAACATGGAAATATCTACACCGCCATCTGAATAAACATGGAAATATCTACACCGCCATCTGAATTAACATGGAAATATCTACACCGCCTTCTGTAGAAACCTGGAAATATCTACACCACCATCTGTATAAACATGGAAATATCTACAACCATATCTGTATAAATATGGAAATACCTACACCACTTTCTCTATAAACATGGAAATATCTACACCGCTATCTGTATAAACGTGGAAATAACTACATTGCTCTCTGTATAAATATGGAAATATCTACAACGCCATCTGTATAAACATGGAAATATCCACACATTCCTCTGTATAAACATGGAAATATCTACACCTCCATCTCTATAAACATGGAAATATCTACATGGACATCTGTATACACGTGGAAATATATACAGAGCCATCTGTATAAACATGGAAATATCTACACCGCTATCGCTATAAACATGGAAATATGTATACTGCCATCTCTATAAACATGAAAATATCTACACCGCAATCTTCATAAACATGGAACTAACTTCACCTCGATCTGTATAAACATGGAAATATCTACACCGCTATCTGTATAAACATGGAAATATCTACACTGCCATCTGTAGAAAGATGGAAATATCTACACCGCGATGTGTATTAACATGGATATTTCTACACCGCTACCTGTATAAACATGGAAATATCTACATGGCTATCTGTATAAAAGTGGAAATATCTACACCTCGAACTGTATAAACATGGAAATATCTACACATCCATCTGTATAAACATGGAAATATCTACACTGCTATCTGTATAAACATGGAAACATCTACACCGCTATCTGTATAAATATGAAAATATATACACGGCTATCCCTATAAACATGGAAATTTCTAGACCGCTTTCTGTATAAACATGGAAATATTTAAACCGCTGTCTCTATAAACATGGAAATAACTACAACGCTATCTGTGTAAACATGGGAATATCTACAGAGCTATCTGTGTAAACATGGAAATATCTACACCACTGTCTGAATAAACATGGAAATACCTACACCGCAATCTGTGCAAAGATGGAAATAACTACACCGCTATCTGTGTAAACATGGAAGTATATACACCGCTCTCTGTGTAAACATGATAATATCTAAAACGCTATCTGTATAAATAACGAAATATCTACACCGCCATCTGTATAAACATGGAAATATCAACACCTCTATCTCTACAAACAAGTAAATATCTACATCATTATCTGTATAAACATGGAAATTTCTACACCGGATCTGTATAAACATGGAAATATCTACACCGCCTTCTGCATAATCATGGAAATACCTACACCGTCATCTGCATAAACATGGAAATATCTACACAACTATCTCTATAAATATGGAAATATCTACACCGCTATCTCTATAAACATGGAAATATCTACACCGCTATCTGCATAAACATGGAAATATCTACACCAGCATCTGTATAAACATGGACATATCTACACAGTCATCTGTATATACATGGAAATATCTACACCGCCATCTCTATAAACATGGTAATATCTACACCACCATCTCTATAAACATGGAGATATCTACACCGAAATCTGTGTAAACATGGAAATATCTACACCGCTATCTGTATAAACATGGAAATATCTGCACCACGAACTGCATAAAGATGGAAATATCTATACCGCTATCTGTATAAACATGGAAATATCTACACTGCCATCTGTGGAAAGATGGAAATACCTACACCACGATCTTTATAAATATGGAAATATCTACACCGCTAACTTTATAAACATGGAAATATCTACACCGCTATCTGTATAAACGTGGAAATATCTACACCACGATCTGTATAAACAGGGAGATATCCCCACCGCTATCTGTATAAACATGGAAATATCTACACCGCCATTTGTATAAACCTGGAAATATCTACACCACCGTCTGTATAAACATGGAAATATGTACAACAATATCGGTATAAATATGGAAATATCTACACCAATATCTCTATAAACATGGAAATATCTACACCGCTATGTGTATAAACAAGGAAATATCTACACTGCTATCTGTATAAACATGGAAATATCTACAACGCCATCTGTATAAACATGGAAATATCCACACATTCATCTGTATAAACATGCAAATAACTACACCTCCATCTCTATAAACATGGAATTATCTACACGGATATCTGTATACACATAGAAATATCCTCAGAGCCATCTCTATAAACATGGAAATATCTACACCGCTATCTCTATAAACATGGAAATATCTATACCGACATCTCTATAAACATGAAAATATCTACACCGCCATCTTCATAAACATGGAACAACCTTCACCTCGATCTGTATAAACATGGAAATATCTACACCGCTATCTCTATAAACATGGAAATATCTATACCGACATCTCTATAAACATGAAAATATCTACACCGCCATCTTCATAAACATGGAACAAACTTCACCTCGATCTGTATAAACATGGAAATATCTACACCGCTATCTGTATAAACATGGAAATATCTACACTGCCGTATGTAGAAACATGGAAATATCTACACCGCGATCTGTATTAACATGGATATTTCTACACCGCTACCTGTATAAACATGGAAATATCTACATGGCTATCTGTAAAAACGTGGAAATATCTACACCTCGAATGTATAAACATGGAAATATCTACACATCCATCTGTATAAACATGGAAATACCTACACTGCTATCTGTATAAACATGGAAACATCTACACCGCAATCTGTATAAATATGGAAATATCTACACTGCTATCCCTATAAAAATGGAAATGTCTAGACCGCTATCTGTATAAACATGGAAATATCTAAACCGCTATCTCTATAAACATGGAAATAACTACAACGCTATCTGTGTAAACATGGGAATATCTACAGAGCTATCTGTGTAAACATGGAAATATCTACACCACTGTCTGATTAAACATGGAAATATCTACACCGCAATCTGTGCAAAGATGGAAATATCTACACCGCTATCTGTGTAAACATGGAAGTATATACACCACTCTCTGTGTAAACATGAAGATATCTACAACGCTATCTGTATAAATAAGGAAATATCTACACTGCCATCAGTATAAACATGGAAATATCTACACCTGTATCTCTACATACAAGTAAATATCTACATCATTATCTGCATAAACATGGAAATTTCTACAACAATATCTGTATAAGTATGGAAATATCTACACCACTATCTCTATAAACATGGAAATATTTACACCGCCATCTGTATAAATATGGAAATATCTACACTGCTAACTCTATAAACATGGAAATATCTACACCGCTATCTGTATAAACATGGAAATAACTACAACGCCATCTGTATAAACATGGAAATATCTACACAGTCATCTGTATAAACATGGAAATACCTACACCTCCATCTCTATACATATGGAAATATCCATACGGCCATCTGTATAAACATGGAAATATTTACCCGGCCATCTCTGTAAACATGGAAATATCTACACCGTCATCTCTATAAACATGGAGATATCTACACCGACCTCTGTATAAACATGGAAATATCTACACCAAAATCTGTATAAACATGGCAATATCTAATCCGCTATCTGTAAAAATACGGAAATATCTAAACCGCTATCACTATAAACATGGAAATATCTACACCGCTACCTGTATAAACATGGAAATATCCACACTGCTATCCGGATAAACATGGAAATATCTACACCGCAAACAGTATAAACATGGAAATATCTAAACTGAAATTTGTGCAAAGATGGAAATATCTACACCGCTAACTGTGTAAACATGGAAATATACACACCACTATCTGTATAAACATAGAAATATCTACACAGTCATCTGTATACACATGGAAATATCCACAGAGCCATCTCTATAAACATGGAAATATCTACACTGCTATCTATATAAACATGGAAATATCTACACCTCTATCTCTACAAACAAGGAAATATCTACATCATTATCTGTATAAACTTGGAAATACATACACCGGATCTGTATAAACATGGAAATACCTACACCGTCATCTGTATAAACATAGAAATATCTACACAGCTATCTGTATACATATGGAAATATCTACACCGCTATCTCTATAAACATGGAAATGTCTACACCGCTATCTATATAAACATGGAAATATATACAATGCCATCTGTATAAACATGGGACTATCTACACAGTCATCTGTATAAACATGGAAATATCTACATCACGAACTGCATAAACACGGTAATATCTACACCGCTATCTGTATAAACATGGAAATATCTACACCGCTATCTGTAAACATGGAAACATCTACACCGCTATCTGCATAAATATGGAAATATCTACACTGCTATCTCTATAAACATGGAAATGTCCAGACCGCTATCTACATAAACATGGAAATATCTAAACCGCTATCTCTATAAACATGGGAATATATACAACGCTATCTTTGTAAACATGGAAATATCTACAGAGCTATCTGTGTAAACATGGAAATATTGACACTGCTATCTGAATAAACATGGAAATATCTATAACGCAATCCTTGCAAAGATGGAAATATCTACACCGCTATCTGTGTAAACATGGAAATATATACACCGCAGTCTGTATAAACATGGAAATATCTACACCGCTATCTGTATAAATATGGAAAACTCTACACCGCCATCAGTAGAAACATGGAAATAACTACATCGCTATCTCTGCAAACATGGAAATATCTACACCGCTATCTCTACAAACATGGAAATATCTACACCGTTATCTGTATAAACATGAAAATATCTACACCGGATCTGTATAAACATGGAAATATTTACACCTCCATCTGTATAAACATGGAAATATCTACGCCGCCATCTGTATAAACATGGAAAAATCTACACCACCATCTCCATAAACATGGAAATGTCAACACAGCCATCTGTATACACAGGGAAATATCTACACAGCCATCTGTATAAACTTGGAAATATCTACACCGCTATCTCTATAAACATGAAAATATCTACACCGCCATCTCCATTAACATGGAACTATCTACAACGCCATCTGTATAAACATGGAAATATATACACTGCCATCTGTATAAAGATGGAAATATCTACAACGTGAGCTGTTTAAACATGGAAATATCTACACTGCCATCTGTAGAAAGATGGAAATATCTGCACAGTGATCTGTATAAACATGGAAATTTCTACACCACTACCTGCATAAACGTGGAAATAACTACACCGCTATCTGTATAAACATGGAAGTATCTACACCTCGATCTGTATAAACATGGAAATATCTACTCCACTATCTGTATAAACATGGAAATATCTACACCGCTATCTGTATAAACATGGAAATATCTACACCGCTATCTGTATAAATATGGAAATATCTTCACCGCAATCTCTATAAACATGGAAATGACTCCACCTCCGTCTGTATAAACATGGAAATATGTAAACCGCTAGCTCTAAAAGCATGGAAATATTTACATCGCTATCTGTGTAAACATGGAAATATCTACAGAGCTATCTGTGTAAACATGGAAATATCTACACCGCTACCTGAATAAACATGGAAATATCTACACTGCAATCTGTGCAAAGATGAAAACATCTACACTGCTATCTGTGTATACATGTTAATATCTACACCGCAGTCTGTGCAAAGATGGAAATATCTACACCGCTATCTGTATAAACTTGGAAATACCTACAACGCTATCTTTGTAAACATGGAAATATCCACAACGCTATCTCAGTAAACATGGAAATATCTACACCACTGTCTTTATAAACTCGGAAATATTCACATCGCCATCTGTAAAATCATGGAAATAGCTACACTGCCTTCTGTATAAACATAGAAATATCTACACCGTTATCACTGTAAACATGGAAATATCTACAACACTATCTTTATAAACATAATAATATCTAAACTGTCATCAGTGTAAACAAGGAAATACCTACACCGCCATCTCTATAAACATGGAAACATCTACACCGCTATCTCTATAAAGATGGAAATATCTACACCGCCATCACTATAAACATGGAAATATCTACATCGCTGTCTGTATATACATGGAAATATCTACACTGCCATCAGTATAAACATGGAAATTTCTACACTGCTAACTGTATAAACACGGAAATATCTACTCCGCCATCTGTATAAACATGGAAATATCTACACGGCTATCTGTATAAACATGGAAATATCTACACCGCCATCTGAATAAACTTGGAAGTATCCACAGCACCATCTGTGAAAACATGCGAATATCTACAATGCCATCTGTATAAACATGGAAATATCTACAGCACCATCTGTATAAGCATGCAAATATCTACACCGCTTTCTTTATAAACATGGAAATATCTACACCGCCATCTGTATAAACAATGAAATACCTACACCGCCAGCTGTATATACATGGAAATATCCTCACCGACATCTGTATAAATATGGAAATATCTACACCACTATCTTTATAAACTTGGAAATATTCACATCGCCATCAGTAAAAACATGGAAATAGCTACACTGCCATCTGTATAAACATGGAAATAGCAACACTGCTATCACTATAAACATGGAAATATCTACAACGTTTTCTTTATAATCATGGAAATATCTACACCGCCATCGGTATAAACAAGGATATAACTACACCGCCATCTCTATAAACATGGAAATATCTACAACGCTACCTCTAAAAACATGGAAATATCTACACCGCCATCTCAATAAACATGGAAATATCTACACATCCATCTGTATAAACATGGGAATATCTACACCGCCATCTGTACATACATGGAAATATCTACAGCGCCATCGTTATAAACATGGAAATATCTACACCACTTTCTTTATAAACATGGATAAACCTACACCGCCATCTGTATAAACAAGGAAATATCTACACAGCTATCTCTATAAACATGGAAGTATGTACTCCGCTATCTCTATAAACATTGAAATATCTACACCGTCATCTCTATAACCATGGAAATACCTACACCCCTATCTGTACAAACATGGAAATATCTACACCGCCATATATATAAACATAGAAATATCTACACTGCCATCTGTATAAACATGGAAATATCTACAATGCTATCTTTATTAACATGGAAATATCTACACCGCCATCTGTATAAACAAGGAAATATATACAATGCCATCTCTATAAACATGGAAATATCTACACTGCTATCTCTCTAAACATGGAAGCAACTACACCGCCATCTCTGTAAACATGGAAATATCCACATCGCCATATTTATAAACATGGAAATATCTACTCCGCCATCTGCATAAACATGGAAGCGTCTACACTGACATCTGTATAAACATGGAAATATCTACACTGCCATCGGTATAAACATGGAAATGAATACACCGCTATCTCTATAAATGTGGAAATATGTACACCGCAATCCCTATAAACATGGATATACCTACACCGCTATCTGTATAAACATGGAAATATCTACACCACTATCCCTATAAACATGGAAATATCTACACCGCTATCTGTACAAACGTGGAAATATCTACACTGGTATCTCCATAAACATGGAAATATCTACACCGTCATCAGTATAAACGTGGAAATATCTACACCGCTATCTGTACAAACATGGAAATATCTACTCCGCCATCTCTATAAACATGGAAATATCTACACTGCCATCTGTATAAAGACGGAAATATCTATACCGCGAGCTGTATAAACATGGAAATAACTACACCGCCACCTATATAAACATGAAAACTACACCGCCATCTGCATAAGCATGGAACTAACTACACCTCCATCTCAATAAACCTGGAAATATCTACACCGCAATCTGTATAAACATAGAAATATCTACACTGACATCTGTATAAAGATGGAAATACCTATACCGCAAGCTGTATAAACATGGAAATATCTACACTGCCATCTGTATACACATGGAAATATCAACACAGACATCTGTGTAAACCTGAAAATATCTACACCGCTATCTGTATAAATGTGGATATGTCTACACCGCTATCCATATTAACCTGGAAATAACGCCACCGCTATCTGTATAAACATGGAAATACCTACACCGCTATCTGTATAAACATGGAAATATCTGCACCGCTATCTGTATACACATGGAAATATATACAACGCTATCTGTGTAAACATGGAAATATCTACACAGATATCTGTGTATACATGGAAATATCTACACAGATATCTGTGTAAATTTAGAAATATCAAGAATGCTATCAGTGTAAAGATGGAAACATCTTCACCGCAATCTGTGCAAAGATGGAAATATCTACACCGCAGTGTAAACATGGAAATACCTACACTGCTATCTGTATAAACATGGAAATATCTACACCGCTATCTCTATAAACATGGAAGTATCTACACCGCTATCTGTATAAATATGGAAATATCTACACCGCCATCTCTATAAACTTGGAAATATCTACACCACCATCTCTATAAACATACAAATATCTACACAGTCATCTGTATAAACATGGAAATATCTACACCACCAGCTCCATATACATGGAAATATCTAGACTGCCATCTCTATACACCTGGAAATATTTACACCGCTATCTCTATCAACATGCAAATATCTACTCCGCTATCTGTATAAAAATGGAAATATCTACATCGCTATCTGTATAAACTTGGAAATATCTCCACCGAAATCTGCATAAACATGGCAATATGATATAAACATGGAAATAACTACACCGCTATCTCTATAAACATGGAAATATGTACACCCCTTTCTGTATAAACAAGGAAATATCTACACTGTTATCTGTGAAAGAGGGAAATATCTACACAGGTATTTCTATGAACATGGAAATGTCAACACTGCTATCTGTACAAACATAGAAGTATCTACACAACTATTTGTATAAACATGGAAGTATCCACACCACTATCTGTATAAACACGGAAATATCTACACCGCTATCTGCATAAACATGGAAATATCTACAATGATATCTGTATAAACATGGAAATATCTACACCGCTATCTCCATTAACATGGAAATAACTACACCGCTGCCTGTATGAACAAGGAAGAATCTACACCGCTATGTCTATAAACATGGAAATATCTACAGGGCTAACTCTGTAAACATGGAAATATCTACACCG
The DNA here is from genome assembly GCF_029289425.2 of Pan paniscus. Taxonomy (NCBI): domain Eukaryota; kingdom Metazoa; phylum Chordata; class Mammalia; order Primates; family Hominidae; genus Pan; species Pan paniscus. The sequence continues at coordinate 11,242,165 of NC_073261.2, forward strand.
CTATCTGTATAAAAAAGGAAATATCTACACTGCTATCTCTATAAACATGGAAATATCTACACCACTATGTGTATAAACATGGAAATATCTAAACAGCCATCTGCATAAACACGAAAATATCTACACCTCTACTTGCATAAACATGGAAATATGTACACCGCTATCTGTATAAACATGGAAATATCTACACCGCCATCTGTATAACCATGGAAATAACTACACTGCCATCTATATGAACATTGAAATATCTACACCTCCATCTGTATAAACATGGAAATATATACACCGCCATCTCTATAAACATGGAAATTTCTGCACCGCCATCTACATCAACAGGGAAATATCTACACTGCCATCTGAATAAACATGGAAATATCTACACCGCCAAGTATAAACATGGAAATATCTACTCCGCCATCTGTATAAACATTGAAATCTCTACACTGCTATCTCTACAAACATGGAAATATCTACACAGCCATCTCTTCAAACGTGGAAATATCTACACCGCCATCTCTGTAAACATGGGAATAACTACAACGCCATCTCTAAAAACATGGAAATATCTACACCGCCATCTCTGCAGAGATAGAAATGTATACAATGCTCCCTCTCTAAAGATGGAAATATCTACACCGCTATCTGTAAATACATGGAAATATCTACACCGCAATCTGTATAAACAAGGAAATATCTACACCGCTATCTCTATAAACATGGAAATATCTACACCGCCATCTCTATAAACATGGAAATATCTACACCGCTAACTCTATAAACATGGAAATATCTACACCGCTACCTCTATAAACTTGGATATATCTACACCGCTATCTGTACAAACATGGAAATATCTACACAGCCATCTGTATAAACATGAAAATAACTACACCGCTGGCTCTATAAACATGGAAATAACTACACCGCTATCTCTATAAACATGGAAATATCTACACTGCCATCTCCATAAACGTGGAAATATCTACTTCGCCGTCTGTATAAACATGGAAATATCTACACTTCCATCTCTATGAACATTGAAATATCTATGCCGACATTTGTATAAACATGGAAATAATTCAACCGCTATCTCTATAAACATAGAAATATCTACACCGCAATCTGTATAAACATGGAAACATGTACACCGCCATCTCTATAAACATGGAAATATCGACCCCGCTATCCGTAGAAACATGGAAATATCTCCACCGCTGTCTGTATAAACACGGAAATATCTACACCGCTCTCTGTATGCACTTGGATATATCTAAACCTCTATCTCTATAAACATGGAAATATCAACACCTCTATCTCTATAAACATGGAAATATCTACACTGCTGTCTGTATAACAGGGAAATATCTACACCGCTATCTCTATAAACATGAAACTGTCTACACTGCTGTCTGTATAAACATGGAAACATCTACACAACTATCTTTATAAACATTGAAATATCTTCACTGATGTCTCTATAGACATGGAAATATCTACACCGCTATGTGTATAAAGATGGAAACATCTACACCGCTCCCTCTCTAAAGATGGAAATATCTACACCGCTATCTGTAAAAACATGGAAATATCTACATCACAATCTGTATAAACATGGAAATATCTACACCGCTATCTCTATAAACATGGAAATATCTATACCGCTATCTGTATAAACATGGAAATGTCTACAACACTGTCTGTATAAACAAGGAAATATCTCCACCGATATCTGTATAAACATGGAAATATCTACACCGCCATCTGTATTAACATGGAAATATCTACACTGCCATCTGTGGAAAGATGGAAATATCTACATCGCGATCAGTATAAACATGGAAATGTCTACACCACTATCTGTATAAACATGGAAATATCTACAACGTTATCTGTGTAAACATGGAAATATCTACACAGCTATCTGTGTAAACTTGGAAATATTTAGACCGCTATCTGTGGAAAGATGGAAATATCTACACCGCAATCTGTGCAAAGATGGAAATATCTACAGCGCTATCTCTGTAAACATGGAAATGTCTACACCGCTATCTGTATAAACACGGAAATATCTACACCGTTATCTCTAAAAACTTGGAAATATCTACACCGCAATCGTTATAAACATACAAATATCTACACAGTCATCTATATGAACATGGAAATACCTACAGCACCATCTGTATAAACATGGAAATATATACACCACCATCTCTATAAACATGGAAATATCTACACTGCAATCTGTATACACCTGGAAATATCTACACAGCCTTCTGTATAAACATGGAAATATCTACACCGCTATCACTATAAACATGGAGATATCTATATCACTATCTGTATCAACATGGAAATGTCTACATCACTGTATCTCTAAACATGGAAATATGTCCAACGCTATCTGTATATACATGGAAATATCTACACCACTGTCTGTATAAATATGGAAATACCTACACCACCATCTCTATAAACATGGAAATATCAACCCAGCCCTCTGTATGCACCTGGAGATATCTACACAGCCATCTGTATAAAAATGGAACTATCTACACCGCTATCTCTATAAACATGGAAATATCTATACGCTATCTCTATAAACATGGAAATATCTACACCGCTATCTCTATAAACATGTAAATATCTGCACCGCTATCTGTATAAACATGCAAATATCTACACCACTATCTGTATAAACATGGAAATACCTACAACGCTATCTGTGTAAACATGGAAATACCTACACAGCTTTCTGTGTAAACTTGGAAATGTCTACATCGCTATATGTGTAAAGATGGAAATATCTACACCGCAATCTGTGCAAAGATGGAAATATCTACACTGCTATCTCTGTAAGCATTGAAATATCTACAGCGCTATCTGTATAAACATGGAAATATCTACACCACGATCTCTATAAACATGGAAACATCTACACTGCCATCTGTATACACGTGGAAATATCTACACTGCCATCTGTATAAACATGGAAATATCTACACCGCTATCTGTATAAATATGGAAATATCTACACCACTATCTGTATAAACATAGAAATACCTTCAACACTATCTCTATGAACATGGAAATTCCTACACCGCCATCTCTATACACATGGAAATATCTACATCGCAATCTCCATAAGCATAGAAATATGTACATCGCCATCGCTATAAACGTGGAATTATCAACACCGTCATCTGCATGAACATATAAATATCTACACTGCTATATGTGTAAACATGGAAATATCTACACCGCTATCTGTATAAACGTGGAAATATCTACACTGCCATCTGTGGAAAGATGGAAATAACTACACCGCGATCTGTATAAACATGGAAATATCTACACCACTACCTGTATAAACATGGAAACATCTACACCGCTATCTGTATAAACATGGAAATATCTATACCACGATCTGTATAAACAAGGAAATATCTCCACCCCTATCTGTATAAACATGGAAATATCTACACCGCTATCTGTATAAACATGGAAATATCTACACCACTATCTGCATAAACATGGATATAACTACAACGCTATCTGTGTAAACAAGGAAATATCTACACTGCTAACTGTGTAAACTTGGAAATATCTACACCGCTATCTCTATAAACATGGAAATAACTACACCGCAATCTATATAAACATGGAAATATCTACACCGCTATCTGTATAAACATGGAAAGGTCTACACCGCTATCTCTATAAATATGGAAATATCTACACCGTTATCTGAATAAACATGGAAATACCAACACCGCTATCTGTAAAAACAAGGAAATATCTACAAAGCTATCTATATAAACATGGAAATATCTACACCACGATCTGAATAAAGATGGAAATATCTACACATCTACCTGTATAAACATGGAAATATCTACACCACTATCTCTATAAACAAGGAGATATCTCCACCGCTTTCTGTATAAACTTGGAAATATCTACACCGCTATCTCTATAAACATGGAAATATCTACACCGGCATCTGTATAAACATTCAAATATCCACAGAGTCGTCTATATAAACATGGAAATATCTACACCACCATCTCTATAAACATGGAAATATCTACACTGCCATATGTATAAACATGGAATTATCTACACAGCCATCTGTATAAACATGGAGGTATTTCCACCGCTATCTCTATAAACATGGAAATATCTACACCGCTATCTGTATAAACATGGAAATATCTACATCTCTATCAGTATAACCATGGAAATATCACACCGCTATCTGTATAACCATGTAAATATATACACCGCTATCTGTATAAACATGGAAATATCTGCACCGCTATCTCTAAAAAATGGAAATATCTACAATGCTATCTGTGTAAACATAGAAATATCTGCACAGCTATCTGTGTAAACTTGGAAATATCTACACGGCTATCTGTGTAAAGATGGAAATATCTACACCGCAATCTGTGCAAAGATGGAAATATCGACACTGCTATACCTGTAAACATGGAGATATCTACACCGGTATCTGTATAAACATGGAAATTTCTTCACCACTATCTCTATAAACATGGAAATATGTACACCACCATCTGTATAAACATGGAAATATCTACACCACCATCTCTATAAACATGGAAATATCTACACTGAAATTTGTATAAACATGCAAATATCTACAAATTCATCTGTATAAACATGGAAATATCTACACCACCATCTGTATAAACATGGAAATATGTACACCACCATCTCTACAAACATGGAAATATCTACATTGTCATAGGTATACTCATGGAAATATCTTCATGCCATCTGTATAAACATGGAAATCTTTACACCGCTATCTGTATAAACATGGAAATATCTACACCGCTATCTGTATACACATGGAAATATCCACAATGCTATCTGTGAAAACATGGAAATATCTACACAGATATCTGTGTAAACTTGGAAACATCTACAAAGCTATCTGTGTAAAGATGGAAATATCTACACTGCAATCTGTGGAAAGATGGAAAAATCAACACCCCTATCTCTGTAAACATGGAAATATCTACACCGCTATCTGTATAAAGATGGAAATATCTACACGTTTATCTGTATAAACAAGGAAATATCCACACCGCCATCTGCATAAACTTGGAAATATCTACACTGCCTCCTGTATAAACATGGAATTATCTACACTTCTATCAGTATAAATTTGGAAATATCTACACCGCTATCTCTATAAACATGGAAATATCTACACCGCTATCTGTATAAACATGGAAATATCTACAACGCTATCTCCACAAACTTGGAAATATCTACATCACCATCTGTATAAACATGCAAATATCAACACAGTCATGTGTATAAATATGGAAATATCTACACCACGATCTCTATAAACATGGAAACATCTACACTGCCATCTGTATACACATGGAAATATCTACACTGCCATCTGTATAAACATGGAAATATCTACACCGCTATCTCTCTAAACATACCACTATCTGTATAAACATGGAAATGTCTACATCACTGTCTGCATAAACATGGAAATATCTACAGCGCCATCTGTATATACATGGAAATATCTACACCGCTATCTGTATAAATATGGAAATATCTACACAGCTATGTCTCATAAACGTGGAAATATGTACACCGCTATCTGTATAAACATGGAAATATCTGCACCGCCATCTGTATAAACTTGGAAATATCCACACCGCAAGCTGTATAAATATGGAAATATCTACACCGCTATCTGTATAAACATGGAAATACCAACAGCGTTATCAGTATGAACATGGAAATGTCTACACCGCTATCTGTATAAACATGGAAATAACTACATCGCTATCTGTATAAACATGGCAATATCTTCACTGCCATCTGTGTAAACATGGAAATATCTACATCGTTATCAGTATAAACATGGAAATATCTACACCACCATCTGTATAAACATGGAAATATCTGCACCGCCATCTGTATAAACATGGAAATATCTACACCGCTATCTGTATAAATATGGAAATATCTACACCACTATCTGTATAAACATAGAAATACCTTCAACACTCTCTCTATGAACATGGAAATACCTGCACTGCCATCTGTATACACATGGAAATATCTACACCGCCATCTGTATAAACTTGGAAATATCTACACCGCTATCACTGTAAACATGGATATACCTACACCGCAATCTGTATAAACATGGAAATATCTACGCAGCTATCTATACAAACATGGAAATATCTACACCACTATCTGTATAAACTTGGAAATATCTACACCGCTATCTCTATAAACATGGAAATATCTACACCGCCATCTGCATAAAAATGGAAATATCTAAACAGCCATCTGTAAAAACATGGAAATATCTAGACCACTATGTGTATAAACATGGAAACACCTTCACTGCAATCTGTATAAACTTGGAAATATCTACAGACCCATTTCTCTAAACATGGAAATATCTACACTGCTATCTGTATAAATATGGAAATATCTAGACCGCCATCTGTAAAAACATGGAAATATCAACGCAGTCATCTGTAGAAACAGGGAAATATCTACACCACCATCTTTATAAACATGGAAATATCTAAGCTGCCATCTGCATACTCATGGAAATATCTACACAGCTATCTGTAGATACATGGAAATATCTACACCGCTATCTCTATAAACATGGAAATAGCTACACCGCAATCTGTATGAACATGGAAATATCTACACCGGTATCTGTATAAACATGGATATATCTACACCACTATCTGTATAAACCTGGAAATATCTACATCGCCATCTGTATAAACATGGAAATATCTCCACCGCTATGTGTATAAGCATGGAAATATCCCCACCGCTAACTGAATAAACATGGAAATATCTTCACCGCTATCTATATAAACATGGAAATATCTACACCGCTATCTGTACAAATATGGAAATATCTGCACCGCTATCTGTATAAACATGGAAATATCTACACCGATATCTGTATAATCATGGAAATATCTACACCGCTATCTGTATAAACATGGAAATATCAACACCGCTATCTGTATAAGCATGCAAATATATACAACGATATCTGTTTAAACATGGAAATATCTACACCGCTATATGTGCAAACATGGAAATATCTACACAGCCATCTGTATAAAGTTGGAAATATCTACACCGCTATCTCTGTAAACATGGAAATACCTACACCGCAATCCGTATAAACATGAAAACATCTATACCGCTACCTGTATTAACATGGAAATATCTACACTGCTATCTGTACAAACATGCAAATATCTACAACGCTATCTGTGTAAACATGGAACTATCTACACTGCTATCTGTGTAAACATGGAAATATCTACACAGTCATCTCTATAAACGTGGAAATATCTACACCGCTATCTGTATAAACATGGAAATAGCCACACCGCTATCTGTAGAAACATGGAAATATCTACACCGCCATCTTTAAAAATATGAAAATATCTACACAGTAATCTGTATAAACATGGAAATATCTACACCTCCATCTGTATAAACATGGAAGTATCTACACTGCCATCTGTATACACATGGAAATATCCACACAGCCATCTGTATAAACTTGGAAATATCTACACCGCTATCTCTGTAAACATGGAAATACCTTCACCGCAATCTGTATAAACATGGAAATATCTACACAGATATCTGTACAAACATGGAAATATCTACACCACTGTCTGTATAAACTTGGAAATATCTACACCGCTATCTCTATAAACATGGAAATATCTACACCGCCATCTGCATAAAAATGATATTATCTAAACAGTCATCTGTATAAACATGGAAATATCTACACCACTACGTGTATAAACATGGAAATATCTACACTGCCATCTGTATAAACTTGGACATATCTAAACAGCCATTTCTATAAACATGGAAATATCTACACTGCTATCTGTATAAACATGGAAATATCTAGACTGCCATCTGTAAAAACATGGAAACATATACACAGTTATCTGTATAAACAGGGAAATATCTACACCACAATCTTTATAAACCTGGAAATATCTACACTGCCATCTGTATAATCATGGAAATATCTACACCGCCATCTGTAGATACATGGAAATATCTACACCGCTATCTCTATAAACATAGAAATAGCTACACCGCAATCTGTATCAACATGGAAATATCTACTCTGCTATCTGTGCAAACATGGAAATATATACACCTCCATCTGTATAAACATGGAAATATCTGCACTCCAATCTGTATACACATGGAAATATCTACACAGCCATCTGTATACCCATGGAAATATCTACACAGCCATCTGTAGAAACATGGAAATATCTACACCGCTATCTGTATAAACATGGAAATATCTACACCACTATCTGTATAAACCTGGAAATATCTACACCGCCATCTGTGTAAACATGGAATTATCTCCACCGCTATCTGTATAAACATGGAAATAACCCCACCGCTATCAGTATAAACATGGAAATATCTACACCGCTATCTCTATAAACATGGAAATACCTACACCGCAATCTGTATAAACATGGAAACACCTACACGGCTATCTGTATAAACATGGAAATATCTACACTGCTATCTGTAGAAACATTCAAATAACTAGAAAGCTATCTGTGTAAACATGGAAATATCTACAACGCTATCTGTGTAAACATGGAAATATCTACAACGCTATCTGTATAAACATGGAAATATCTACATCGCTATCTGTATAAACATGGAAATATCTCCACCGCTATCTGTATAAGCATGGAAATATCAACAACAATATCTGTATAAACATGGAAATATCTACATGGCTATCTCTATGATCATGGAAATACCTACACCGCCATCTGAATAAACATGGAAATACCTACACGGTCATCTGTATAAACATGGAAATATCTACATCACTATCTGTATAAACATGGAAATATCTACATGGCTATCTCTATAAACATGGAAATATCTACACCGCTATCTGTATAAACATGGAAATATCTACACCGCTATCTGTATAAACATGGAAATATCTACACTGCCATCTGTATAAACATGGAATTGTCTACACAACCATCTGTATAAACATGGAAGTATCTACACAGCCATCTCTATAAGCATGGAAATATCTACATCGCTATCTGTAAAAACATGGAAATACATACACGGCGATCTGTTTAAACATGGAAACGTCTACACCGCTATCTGTATAAACATGGAAATATCTACAATGCTATCTTTATAAACATGCAAATATCTACAACGCTATCTGTGTAAACATGGATATATCCGCACCGCTATCTGTGTAAAGATGGAAATGTCTACACCACAATCTGTGTAAAGATGGAAATAAATACACCACAATCTGTGCAAAGATGGAGATATCTACACCGATATCTGTGTAAACAGGGTAATATCTACACTGCTATCTGTATGAACATGGAAATATCTACAACGCCATCTGTATAAACATGGAAATATCTACAGCTCCACCTGTATAACCATGGAAATATCTACACTGCCATCTGCATACACATGGAAATATCAACACAGCCATCTGTATAAACAAGGAAATTTCTACACCGCTATCTCTATAAACATGGAAATACCTACACTGCTATCTATATGGACACGGAAATAACTTCACCTTTATGTGTAAACATGGAAATATCTACACCGCTATCTGTATAAACTTGGAAATATCTATACCGCCATCTGTATAAACAAGGAAATATCTACATCGCTATCTGTATAGATATTGAAATATCTCCAATGATATCTCTATAAACACGGAAATATCTACACCGTTATCTTCATAAACATGGAAATATCTACACTGCTATCTGTATAAACTTGGAAATATCTACACCACCATGTGTATAAACATGGAAATATCTCCACCGCTATCTGTTTAAACATGGAAATATCTCCACCGCTATCTGTGTAAACATGGAAATATCTACACCGCTATCTGTAGAAACATGGAAATACCTACATCGCTATCTGTATAAACATGAAAATATCTACATCGCTATCTGTATAAACAAGGAAATAGCTCCACCGCTATCTCTATAAACATTGAAATAACTACAGCGCTATCTGAATAACATGGAAAAATCTACAACACTATCTGTGTAAACATGGTAATATCTACACCGCTATCTGTATAAACATGGAAATATCTACTCCGCTATCTGTATAAACATGGAAAAATCTACACCACGATCTGTATAAACATGGAAAATCTACACCGCTACCTGTATAAACATGGAAATATCTACTCCGCTGTCTGTATAAGCATGGAAATATCTAAAACTCTATCTGTGTAAACATGGAAATATCTACACAGCTATCTGTGTAAACATGGAAATATGTACATCGTTATCTGTATAAACATGGAAATATCTACACCACTATCTGTATAAACATGGAAATATCTACACCACGATCTGTATAAACATGGAAAGATCTACACCGCTATCTATATAAACATGGAAATATCTACACCGATATCTGTATAAACATGGAAATATCTACACCTCTAACTGTATAAATATGGAAATATCTACACCGGTATCTCTATAAACCTGGAAATGTCTACACCGCTATCTGTGTAAACATGGAAATATCTACAAGGCTATCTCTATAAACATGGAAATATCTACACTGACATCTGTATAAATATGGAAATAACAACACGGACATCTGTATAAACATGGAAATTTCCAGAACACTATCTGTATAAAATGGGAAAATCTACACTGCCATCTGTATAAACATGGAAATATCTACACAATCATCTGTATAAACATGGAAGTATCTACACAGCCATCTCTATAAACATGGAAATATCTACATCGCCATCTGTATAAACATGGAAATATCTCCACTGGTATATGTATAAACATGGAAATATCTACACCGCTATCTCTGTAAACTTGGAAATGTCTACACCGCTATCTGCATAAACATGGAAATGTCTACACCGCTATCTGTATAAACATGGAAATATCTACACCGCTATCTGTATAAACGTGGAAATATCTACACCGCTATCTGTATAATCGTGGAAATATCTACACCGCTATCTGTATAAACATGGAAATATCTACACCTCCATCTGTATAAACATGGAAATATCTACACTTCCATCTGTATGCACATTGAAATATCTCCACATCCATCTGTATAAACTTGGAAATATCTACACCGCTATCTCTGTGAACATGGAAATACCTACACCGCAATCTGTATTAACATGGAAACATCTACACCGCTATCTGTATAAACATGGAAATATCTACACTGCTATCTGTACAAGCATGCAAATATCTACAATGCTATGTGTGTAAACATGGAAATTCCTACACCGCTATCTGTATAAACATGGAAACATCTACACCGCTATCTGTATAAACATGGAAATATCTACACTGCTATCTGTACAAACATGCAAATATCTACAATGCTATGTGTGTAAACATGGAAATACCTACACCGCTATCTGTGTAAACATAGAAATATCTACAACGCTATCTGTATAAACATGGAAAGATCTACACCGCTGTCTGTATAAACATGGAAATAGCTACATCGTTCTCTGTATAAACATGGAAATATCTTCACCGCTCTCTGTATAAGTATGGAAATATCTACACCACTATCTTTATAAACATGGAAATATTTACACCGCTATCTGCATAAACATGGAAATATCAACAACAATATCTGTATAAACATGGAAATAACTTCTTGGATATCTCTATGAATATGGAAATATCTACACCGCCATCTGAATAAACATGGAAATACCTACACGGTCATCTGTATAAACATGGAAATATCTACACCACTATCTGTATGAACTTGGAAATATCTACATGGCTATTTCTATAAACATGGAAATATCTACACGGCCATCTGTATAAATATGGAAATATCTACAGAGTCATATTTATAAACATGGATATATCTACAGCAATATTTGAATAAACACAGAAATATCTACACTGCCATCTGTATAAACATGGAAATATCTACACAGTCATCTCTATAAACGTGGAAATATCTACACTGCTATCTGTTTAAAGATGGAAATAGCCACACCGCTATCTGTAGAAACATGGAAATATATACACTGCCATCTGTAAAAAAATGAAAATATGTTCAGAGTAATCTGTATAAACATGGAAATATCTACACCTCCATGTGTATAAACATGGAAATATCTACACTTCCATCTGTATACACATGGAAATATCTACACAGCCATCTGTATAAACTCGGAAATATCTACACCGCTATCTCTGAAAACATGGAAATATCTACACTGCTATCTGTATAAACATGGATATAGCTACACCACTATCTGCATAACCATGGAAATATCTTCACCGCTATCTGTTTAAACATGGAAATATCTACTCCGCAATCTGCGTAAACATGGAAATATCTACACCGCTATCTGTATAAACTTGGAAATATCTACACCGCCATCTGTATAAACATGGATATATCTCCACAGCTATCTGTTTAAACATGGAAATATCTACTCCGCAATCTGCATAAACATAGAAATATCTGCACCTCCATCTGTATAAACATGGAAATATCTACACTTCCATCTGTATACACATGGAAATATCTACACAGCCATCTGTATATACTTGGAAATATCTACACCGCTATCTCTGTAAACAGGGAAATACCTACACCGCAATCCGTATAAACATGAAAACATCTATACCGCTACCTGTATAAACATGGAAATATCTACACTGCTATCTGTGCAAACATGCAAATAACTACAACGCTATCAGTGTAAACATGGAACTATCTACACTGCTATCTGTGTAAACATGGAAATATCTACAAAGCTATCTGTAAAAACATGGAAAGATCTACACCGCAGTCTATATAAACATGGAAATATCTACATCGCTGTCTGTATAAACAAGGAAATATTTCCACCGCTATCTGTATAAGCATGGAAATATCTACACCATTATCTTTATAAACATGGAAATCTTTACACTGCTATCTGCATAAACATGGAAATATCAACAACAATATCTGTATAAACATGGGAATATCTACTTGGCTATCTCTATGAACATGGAAATATCTACACCGCCATCTGAATAAAAATGGAAATACCTACACGGTCATCTGTATGAACAAGGAAATATCTAAACCACTATCTGTATAAACATGGAAATATCTACATGGCTATCTCTATAAACGTGGAAATATCTACACAGCCATCTGTATAAACATGGAAATATCTACAGAGTCATCTGTATAAACATGGAAATATCCACACCAATATCTGAATAAACATAGAAATATCTACACTGCCATCTGTATAAACATGCAAATATCTACACAGTCATCTCAATAAACATGGAAATATCTACACCGCTATCTGTAAAAACACGGAAATAGCCACACCACTATCTGTAGAAACATGGAAATATCTGCACCGCCAACTGTAAAAATATGAAAATAACTACAGAGAAATCTGTATAAACATGGAAATACATACACCTCCATCTGAATAAACATGGAAATATCTACACTACCATCTGTATACACATGGAAATATCTACACAGCCATCTGTATAAACTTGGTAATATCTACACCGCTACCTCTGTAAACATGGAAATAACAGTACCGCAATCTGTATAAACATGGAAATATCTACACAGCTATTTGTACAAACATGGAAATACCTACACCACTGACTGTATAAACTTGGAAATATCTACACTGCTATCTCAATAAACATGGAAATATCTACACCGCCATCTGCATGAAAATGGAAATATCTAAACAGTCATTTGTATAAACATGGAAATATCTACACCACTATGTGTATAAACATGGAAATATCTTCACTGCCGTCTGTATAAACTTGGAAATATCTACACAGCCATTTATATAAACATGGAAATATCTACACTGCTATCTGTATAAACATGGAAATATCTTGAACGCCATCTGTAAAAACATGGAAATATATACACAGTCATCTCTAAAAACAGGGAAATATCTACACCACCATGTTTATAAAAATGGAAATATCTACACTGCCATCTGTATACTCATGGAAATATCTACACAGCCATCTGTAGATAAATGGAAATATCTACACCGCTATCTCTATAAGCATGGAAATAGCTACACCGCAATCTGTATCAACATGGAAATATCTACACCGCTATCTGTATAAACATGGAAATATCTATAACACTATCTGTGTAAACATGGAAATATCTACACAGCTATCTGTGTAAACATGGAAATATGTACACAGGTCTCTGTATAAACATGGAAATGTCTACACCACGATCTGTATAAACATGGAAATATCTACACCGCTGTATGTATAAACATGGAAATATCTACACCGCTATCAGTATAAACATGGAAATATCTACACCGCTATCTTTATAAACATGGAAATATCTACACCACGAGATGTTTAAACATGGAAATCTTTACACCGCCATGTGAATAAACATGGAAGTATCTCCACTGCTGTCTGTATAAACAAGGAAACATCTACACCACTATCTGTATAAACATGTATATATCTACAGCGTCATCTGTGTAAACATGGAAATATCTACAACGCTATCTGTGTAAACATGGAAATATCTACACAGCTGTCTGAGTAAACATGGAAATATCTACAGCGCTATCTGTGTAAAGATGGAAATATCAACACCGCAGTCTGTGCAAAGATGGGAATATCTACAACGCTATCTCTGTAAACATTGTAAACATGGAAATATCTTCACTGCTATCTCTATGAACATGGAAATGTCTACACCGCTCTCTGTATGAACATGGAAATATCTATATTTCTATCTCTATAAACATGTAAATATCTACATCGCTATCTGTAAAAACCTGAAAATATCGGCATCATTATCTGTATAAACATGGAAATACCCACACCGCTATCTCAATAAACATCGATATATCTACACCGCTATCTGTATAAACATGGAAATATGTACACCACAATCTGTATAAACTTGGAAATATCTACACCGCTATCTGTAGAAACATGGAAATATATACACCGCTATCGCTATAAACATGGAAATATCTACACCGCTATCTGTATAAACTTGGAAATACCTACATGGCTATCTCCATAAACATGGAAATATGTACACCGCCATCTGTGTAAACACGGAAATACCTACACAGTCATCTGTATGAACATGGAAATATCTCCATCGCTATCTGTATAAACAAGGAAATATCTACACCGCCATGTGTAAAAACATGGAAACATCTACACAGTCATCTGTATAAACATGGAAATATCTACACATCCATCTGTATAAACATGGAAATACCTAAACTGCCATCTGTATACACATGGAAATATCTACACAGCCATCTGTATAAACTTTGAAATATCTACACCACTGTCTCTATAAACATGGAAATACCTGCACTGCTATCTAAATAAACATGGAAATATCTACACTGCTATCTGTATAAAAATGGAAATATCTACACTGCCATCTGTATGAACTTGGAAATATCTACACCGCCATCGGTATAAACATGGAAATAGCCACAAAGCTATCTGTATAAACATGGAAATATCTACACCGCCATCTGAATAAACATGGAAATATCTACACCGCGATCTGTATAAACATGGAAATATCTACACCACGATCTGTATAAACATGCAAATATCTACACCAGTATGTGTATAAACATGGAAATATCTACGACCCTATCAGTATAAACATGGAAATATCCACACCGCTATCTGTATAAATATGGAAATATATACACCGAGATCTCTATAAACATGGAAATATCTACACTGTTGTCTTTATAAACATGGAAATATCTCTACAGCTGTCGGTATGAACATGGAAACATCTACACCGCTATCTGTATAAACATGGAAATATATACAGCGTTATCTGTATAAAAATGGAAATATCTACAACGCTAACTGTGTAAACATGGAAATATCTACACAGCTATCTTTGTAAACATGGAAATATCCACAGCGCTATCTCTGTAAAGTTGGAAATATCTACACCGCAGTCTGTGTAAAGTTGGAAATATCTACAACGCTATCTCAGTAAACATGGAAATATCTACACAGCTATCTCTATGAACTTGGAAATGTCTACACCGCTCTCTGTATAAACATGGAAATATCTACATGGCTATCTCTATAAATATGCAAATATCTACACCGCTATCTGTACAAACCTGGAAATATCTCCATCACTATCTCAATAAACATGGAAATATCCACACTGCTATCTCTATAAACGTGGAAATATCTGCACTGCTTTCTGTATAAACATGGAAATATGTACAACACGATCTGCATATACATGGAAATATCTACATCGCTATCTGTATAAACATGGAATTATCTACACCGCTATATGTATAAATATGGAAATATCTAAACGGCTATCTCTATAAACATGGAAACGTCTACACCCCTTTGTGTGTAAACATGCAAATATCAACATGGCTATCTCTATAAACATAGAAGTAACTACACTGACATCTGTATAAACATGGAAATACCTACACAGTCATCTGTATAAACATGGAAATATCTACACCACTATCTGTATAAACATGAAAATATCTACAGAGCCATCTGTATAAACATGGAAATATCTACACAGCCATCTCTATAAACATGGAAATAACTCCACTTCTATTTGTATAAACATGGAAATAGCCACATCGCTATCTGTATAAACGTGGAAATATCTACACCGCCATCTGTAAAAACATGGAAATATCTACACAGTCATCTATATAAACATGGAAATATCTACACCTCCATCTCTATAAACATGGAAATATCTACACTGCCATCTGTATGCACATGGAAATATCTACACAGCCATCTGTATAATCAAGGAAAATCTCCACCGCTCTCTCTATAAACATGGAAATAACTACACCGCTATCTGTATAAACATGGAAATATCTAGACCGCTATCTGTATAAACATGGAAATATCTACACCGCTATCCGTATAAACTTGGAAATAGCTACACCACCGTCTGTATAAACATGGAAATATCTGCACCGCTATCTGTATAAGCATGGAAATATTTCCACCGCTATCTGTATAAACATGGAAATAAATACACCGCTATCTGTATAAACATGGAAATATCTGCACCGCTATCTGTATAAAAATGGAAATATCTACACCGCTATCTGTACAAACCTAGACATATCTTCATCGCTATCTGTATAAACATGGAAATACCTAAAAAGTCATCTGTATAAACATGGAAATATATACACCACTGTCTGTATAAGCATGGAAATATGTACTCTGCCATCTGTATAAACGTGGAAATATCTACACCTCCATCTGTAAAACGTGGAAATATCTACACTGCCATCTGTATACACATGGAAATATCTTCACAGCCATCTGTATAAACATGGAAATATCTTCTCTGCTATCTTTATAAACATGGAAATATCAACAACACTCTCTGTATAAATATGGAAATACCTACACCGCTATCTGTATAAACATTGAAATTTCTCCACCGCTATCTGTAGAAACATGGAAATATCTACATCGCTATCTGTATAAACATGGAAATATATCCACTGCTATTTCTACAAAGATGGAAATATCTACACCTCCATCTGTATAAACATGGAAATATCTACATTGCCATCTGTATACACCTGGAAATAACTACACTGCCATCTGAATAAACATAGAAATATCTACACTGCTATCTCTATAAACATGAAAATGTCTACACCGCTATCTGTTTAAACATGGAAATACCTACACCGCTATCTGTATGAACATGGAAATATCTACACCGCTAACTGTATAAACTTGGAAATATGTACACCGCTATCTGTATGAACATGGAAATACCAACACCGCTAACGGTGTAAACATGGAAATATCTACACCGCTATCTATATAAACATGGAAATATCTACAGCGATATCTCTACAAACATGGAAATATCTAGACCGCTATCTCTACAATCCTGGAAATATCTACCCCACTATCTGTATGTACATGGAAATATCTACACCCCTGTATCCATAAACATGGAAATATCTACACCTCAATCGGTATAAACATGGAAATAACTACACCGATATCTGTATAAACATGGAAATATCTACACTGCCATCTGTAGAAAGATGGAAATATCTACAACGCGATCTGTATAAACATGGAAATATGTACACCGCTATTTGTACAAACATGGAAATGTCTACAACGCTACACGTATAAACATCGAAATATTTACACCATGATCTGTATAAACCTTGGAATAGCTACACCGCTATCAGTATAAACATGGAAATATCTGCACCGCTCTCTGTATAAACATGGAAATATCCAAACCACGACGTGTATAAACATGGAAATATCTACACCGCTAGGTGTATAAACATGGAAATAACTACCCCGCTTTCAGTATAAACATGGAAATATCTACACTGCTATCTGTATAAATATGGAAATATCTACACCACTATCTCTATAAACATGGAAATATCTACACCGTTCTCTGTATAAACATGGAAATATCTCCACCACTGTCTGTATGAACATGGAAATACCTGCATGTCTATCTCTATAAATATGGAAATATCTACACGGCCATCTGTATAAACATGGAAATAACAAGACAGTCGTCTGTATAAAGATGGAAATATCTACACCACTATCTGTATAAACATGGAAATATCTACACTGTAATCTTTATAAACATGGAATTATCTACACCTCCATCTGTATAAACATGGAAATATCTGCCCTGCCATCTGTATACACCTGGAAATATCTGCACTACCATCTGAATAAACATGGAAATATTTACACCGCTATCTCTATAAACATGGAAATGTCTACACCGATATCTTTGTAAACATAGAAATATCTACACCGCTATCTGTATGAACGTGGAAATATCTACACCGCTAACTGTATAAACTTGGAAATATCTACACCGCGATCTGTATAAACATGGAAATATCTACACCGCTATCTGTATAAACATGGAAATATCTACATTGCTATCTGTATAAACATGGAAATACTTACACCGCTATCTGTATAAACATGGAAATATTTACACCGCTATCTGAATAAACATGGAAATACCTACATGTCTATCTCTATAAATATGGAAATATCTACACGGCCATCTGTATAAACATGGAAATAACTAGAGAGTCGTCTGTATAATATGGAAATAACTACACCACTATCTGTATAAACATGGAAATATCTACACTGCCGTCTGCAGAAACATGGAAATATCTAAACAGCCATCTCTATAAACATGGAAATATATACACTGCTTTCTGTACAAACATGGAAATAGCCACACTGCTATTTCTATAAACATGGAATTATATAAAACACCATCGGTATAAACATGGAAATATCTACACTGCCATCTGTATACACATGGAAATATCTACACCGTCATCTGTATAAACATGGAAATATCTACACCGCTGTCTCTATAAACTTGGAAATATCTACATCGCAATGTGTATAAACATGGAAATATCTACACTGATATCCGTATAAACATGGAAATATCTACACAGCCATCTCTACCAACATGGTAATATCTACACCGCTATCTGTATAAACATGGAAATAGCCACACCACTATCTGCATAAGCATGGAAATAGCTACACTGCCATCTGTATAAACATAGAAATATCTACACAGTCATCTGTATATAGATGGAGATATCTACACCACCATCTCTGTAAACACGGAAATTTCTACACCGCTATCTGTATAAACATGAAAATATCTACAACACTATCTGTGTATACATGGAAATATCTACACAGCTATCTGTGTAAACATTGAAATATGTGCACCACCATCTGAATAACCATGGAAATATCTACACCGCTATCTGTATAAATTTGGAAATATCTACACCGCTACCTCCATAAAAATGGAAATAACTACACTGCCATCTGTATAAACATGGAAATATCTACACAGTGATTTGTATGTAGATGGAAATATCTACACCACCATCTCTGTAAACATGGAAATATCTACACTGCCATCTGTATACACATGGAAATATCTACATAGCCTTCAGCATAATCATGGAAACACCTCTACTGCTATCTCAATACACATGGAAATAGCTACACCGCCATCTCTATAAACATAGAAATATCTACACCGCCATTTCTATCAACATGAAAATATCTACACCGCCATCACCATAAACAAGGAACAATCTACACCGCCATCTGTGTAAACATGGAAATATCTACACTGCTATCTGTATAAACATGGAAATACCTACATGTGTATCTCTATAAATATGGAAATACCTACACGGCCATCTGTATAAACATGGAAATAACTAGACAGTCGTCTGTATAAAGATGGAAATATCTACACCGCTATCTCTGTAAACATGGAAATACCTAAACTGCCATCTCCATAAACATGGAACTATCTACACCGCCATCCATATAAACATGGAAATATCTTCAATGCCATCTGTATTAACATGGGAATACCTACACTGCCATCTGTGAAAACATAGAAATATCCGCACTGTCATCTTTATAAACATGGAAATATCTACACCTCCATCTGTATAAACATGGAAATATCTACCCTGCCATCTGTATACTCCTGGAAACATCTACACTACCATCTGAATAAACATGGAAATATCTACACTGCTATCTCTATAAACATGGAAATAACTACACCGCTATCTCTATAAACATGGAAATAACTACAGCGCTATCTGTATAAGCATGGAAATATCTACACTGCTATCAGTATAAACATGGAAATATCTACAACGCTATCTGTATAAACTTGGAAGTATCTACACCACCATCTTTATAAACCTGGAAATAACTCCTACGCTATCTCTATAAACATGGAAATATTTCCACCGCTATCTGTATAAACATGGAAATATCTACAACGCTATCTGTATAAACATGGAAATATCTACACTGCTGTCTTCATAAACATGGAAATATCTACACCGTTATCTGCATAAACATGTAAATATCTACAACACTATCTGTGTAAACATGGAAATATCTACACAGCTATCTGTGTAAACATGGAAATACATACACGGCTCTCTGTATAAACATGGAAATATCTACACCACTAACTCTATAATCAGAGAAAAATCTACATCCCCATCTCTATAAAAATGGAAATATCTACACTGCTATCTCTATAAACGGGGAAAAATCTACACTGTCATCTCAATAAAAATGGAAATATCTACACCGCTATCTTTATAAACATGGAAATATCTACAACGCCATCTGTACAAACATGGAAATATCTACAACACCATATGAATAAACTTGGAAATATCTACAACGCCATCTGAATAAACACGGAAATAACTATACAGCTCTCTTTATGAACATGAAAATATCTTCACTGCCATTTCTATAAACATGGAAATAGCTACACCGTCATCTGTATAAACATGGAAATATCTACACCGTTATCTCTATAAACATGGAAATATCTACACTGTTATCTGTATAAACATGGAAATACCTACACCGCAATCTGAATAAACATGGAAATATCTAAACCGCTATCTGTACAAACATGGGAATATCTACACCACTATCTGTATAAACTTGGAAATATCTACACCGCCATCTATATAAACATGGAAATATCAACACAGTCATCTGTATAAACATGGGAATATCTACACCGCTCTCTCTATACACATGGAAATTCGTACAACGCTAACTCTATAAACATGTAAATATCTACACCGCCATCTCTATGAACATGGAAATATCTACACCGCCATCTCTATAAACATGAAAATATCTACACCGACATCTCCATAAACATGGAACTATCTACACCACCATCTGTGTAAAATGGAAATGCCTACACCGTTATCTGTATAAACATGGAAATATCTACTCTGCCATCTGTATAAAGATTGAATTATCTACACTGTGAGCTGTATAAACATAGAAATATGTACAAAGCTCTCTGTAAAAACATGGAATTACCAACACCGCCATCTGTATAAACATGGAAATATCAAAAAGCCATCTTTATAAACATGGAAATATCTACACCACTATCTCTATAAACATGGAAATACCTACATCGCCATCTCTATAAACATGGAATTATCTGCCCCGCTATCTCTACAAACATAGAAATATCATCACTGAAATCTCTATATATATGGAAATATCTACACAGCCATCTCTATTAACATAGATGTATGTATACTGCCATCTGTGGAAAGGTGGAAAAGTCTACACCGTGATCTGTATAAACACGGGAATATCTACAGCGCCATCAGTATAAACATGGAAATATCTACACTGCTATCTGTATAAACATGGAAACATCTACACCGCCATCTGTATAAACATGGAAATATCTACAATGCCATCTGTATAAACATGGAAATATCTACAAAGCCATCTCTATAAACATGTAAATATCTACTCAGCCATATCTATAAACATGGAGATATCTACACTGCTATCTGTATAAACGTGGAAATAGCCTCACCGGGATCTGTATAAACTTGGAAATATCTACACCCCCATCTGTATAAACATGGAAATATCTACACTGCCACTTGTATACACATGGAAATATCTACACAACCATCTGTATAAACATGGAAATATCTACACCGCTATCTCTATAAACATGGAAATACCTGCACCGCTATCTATATTATCATGGAAATATCTCCACCGCTATCTGTATAAACACGGAAATATCTACACCGCTATGTGTATAAACATGGAAATATCTACACCGCGATCTGTATAAACATGGAAATATCTACACAGTGATCTGTAAAAACATGGAAATATCTGTAGCGTTATCTGTATAAACATGGAAATATCTCCAGCGCTATCTCCATAAACATAAAATATCCTCACCGCTATCTTTATGAACATGGAAATAACTACAACTCTATCTGTATATACATGGGAATATCTGCAATGCTATCTGTATAAACATGGAAATATCTACACAGCTATGTGTATAAACTTGGAAATATCTACACGGCTATCTGTGTAAAGATGGAAATATCTACACCGCAATCTGTGCAAAGATGGAAATATCGACACTGCTATACCTGTAAACATGGAGATATCTACACCGGTATCTGTATAAACATGGAAATTTCTTCACCACTATCTCTATAAACATGGAAATATGTACACCACCATCTGTATAAACATGGAAATATCTACACCACCATCTCTATAAACATGGAAATATCTACACTGAAATTTGTATAAACATGCAAATATCTACAAATTCATCTGTATAAACATGGAAATATCTACACCACCATCTGTATAAACATGGAAATATGTACACCACCATCTCTACAAACATGGAAATATCTACATTGTCATAGGTATACTCATGGAAATATCTTCATGCCATCTGTATAAACATGGAAATCTTTACACCGCTATCTGTATAAACATGGAAATATCTACACCGCTATCTGTATACACATGGAAATATCCACAATGCTATCTGTGAAAACATGGAAATATCTACACAGATATCTGTGTAAACTTGGAAACATCTACAAAGCTATCTGTGTAAAGATGGAAATATCTACACTGCAATCTGTGGAAAGATGGAAAAATCAACACCCCTATCTCTGTAAACATGGAAATATCTACACCGCTATCTGTATAAAGATGGAAATATCTACACGTTTATCTGTATAAACATGGAAATATCCACACCGCCATCTGCATAAACTTGGAAATATCTACACTGCCTCCTGTATAAACATGGAATTATCTACACTTCTATCAGTATAAATTTGGAAATATCTACACCGCTATCTCTATAAACATGGAAATATCTACACCGCTATCTGTATAAACATGGAAATATCTACAACGCTATCTCCACAAACTTGGAAATATCTACATCACCATCTGTATAAACATGCAAATATCAACACAGTCATGTGTATAAATATGGAAATATCTACACCACGATCTCTATAAACATGGAAACATCTACACTGCCATCTGTATACACATGGAAATATCTACACTGCCATCTGTATAAACATGGAAATATCTACACCGCTATCTCTCTAAACATACCACTATCTGTATAAACATGGAAATGTCTACATCACTGTCTGCATAAACATGGAAATATCTACAGCGCCATCTGTATATACATGGAAATATCTACACCGCTATCTGTATAAATATGGAAATATCTACACAGCTATGTCTCATAAACGTGGAAATATGTACACCGCTATCTGTATAAACATGGAAATATCTGCACCGCCATCTGTATAAACTTGGAAATATCCACACCGCAAGCTGTATAAATATGGAAATATCTACACCGCTATCTGTATAAACATGGAAATACCAACAGCGTTATCAGTATGAACATGGAAATGTCTACACCGCTATCTGTATAAACATGGAAATAACTACATCGCTATCTGTATAAACATGGCAATATCTTCACTGCCATCTGTGTAAACATGGAAATATCTACATCGTTATCAGTATAAACATGGAAATATCTACACCACCATCTGTATAAACATGGAAATATCTGCACCGCCATCTGTATAAACATGGAAATATCTACACCGCTATCTGTATAAATATGGAAATATCTACACCACTATCTGTATAAACATAGAAATACCTTCAACACTCTCTCTATGAACATGGAAATACCTGCACTGCCATCTGTATACACATGGAAATATCTACACCGCCATCTGTATAAACTTGGAAATATCTACACCGCTATCACTGTAAACATGGATATACCTACACCGCAATCTGTATAAACATGGAAATATCTACGCAGCTATCTATACAAACATGGAAATATCTACACCACTATCTGTATAAACTTGGAAATATCTACACCGCTATCTCTATAAACATGGAAATATCTACACCGCCATCTGCATAAAAATGGAAATATCTAAACAGCCATCT
Source organism: Pan paniscus (assembly GCF_029289425.2). Taxonomy (NCBI): domain Eukaryota; kingdom Metazoa; phylum Chordata; class Mammalia; order Primates; family Hominidae; genus Pan; species Pan paniscus. The sequence continues at coordinate 11,267,259 of NC_073261.2, forward strand.
GTAAAAACATGGAAATATCTAGACCACTATGTGTATAAACATGGAAACACCTTCACTGCAATCTGTATAAACTTGGAAATATCTACAGACCCATTTCTCTAAACATGGAAATATCTACACTGCTATCTGTATAAATATGGAAATATCTAGACCGCCATCTGTAAAAACATGGAAATATCAACGCAGTCATCTGTAGAAACAGGGAAATATCTACACCACCATCTTTATAAACATGGAAATATCTAAGCTGCCATCTGCATACTCATGGAAATATCTACACAGCTATCTGTAGATACATGGAAATATCTACACCGCTATCTCTATAAACATGGAAATAGCTACACCGCAATCTGTATGAACATGGAAATATCTACACCGGTATCTGTATAAACATGGATATATCTACACCACTATCTGTATAAACCTGGAAATATCTACATCGCCATCTGTATAAACATGGAAATATCTCCACCGCTATGTGTATAAGCATGGAAATATCCCCACCGCTAACTGAATAAACATGGAAATATCTTCACCGCTATCTATATAAACATGGAAATATCTACACCGCTATCTGTACAAATATGGAAATATCTGCACCGCTATCTGTATAAACATGGAAATATCTACACCGATATCTGTATAATCATGGAAATATCTACACCGCTATCTGTATAAACATGGAAATATCAACACCGCTATCTGTATAAACATGCAAATATATACAACGATATCTGTTTAAACATGGAAATATCTACACCGCTATATGTGCAAACATGGAAATATCTACACAGCCATCTGTATAAAGTTGGAAATATCTACACCGCTATCTCTGTAAACATGGAAATACCTACACCGCAATCCGTATAAACATGAAAACATCTATACCGCTACCTGTATTAACATGGAAATATCTACACTGCTATCTGTACAAACATGCAAATATCTACAACGCTATCTGTGTAAACATGGAACTATCTACACTGCTATCTGTGTAAACATGGAAATATCTACACAGTCATCTCTATAAACGTGGAAATATCTACACCGCTATCTGTATAAACATGGAAATAGCCACACCGCTATCTGTAGAAACATGGAAATATCTACACCGCCATCTTTAAAAATATGAAAATATCTACACAGTAATCTGTATAAACATGGAAATATCTACACCTCCATCTGTATAAACATGGAAGTATCTACACTGCCATCTGTATACACATGGAAATATCCACACAGCCATCTGTATAAACTTGGAAATATCTACACCGCTATCTCTGTAAACATGGAAATACCTTCACCGCAATCTGTATAAACATGGAAATATCTACACAGATATCTGTACAAACATGGAAATATCTACACCACTGTCTGTATAAACTTGGAAATATCTACACCGCTATCTCTATAAACATGGAAATATCTACACCGCCATCTGCATAAAAATGATATTATCTAAACAGTCATCTGTATAAACATGGAAATATCTACACCACTACGTGTATAAACATGGAAATATCTACACTGCCATCTGTATAAACTTGGACATATCTAAACAGCCATTTCTATAAACATGGAAATATCTACACTGCTATCTGTATAAACATGGAAATATCTAGACTGCCATCTGTAAAAACATGGAAACATATACACAGTTATCTGTATAAACAGGGAAATATCTACACCACAATCTTTATAAACCTGGAAATATCTACACTGCCATCTGTATAATCATGGAAATATCTACACCGCCATCTGTAGATACATGGAAATATCTACACCGCTATCTCTATAAACATAGAAATAGCTACACCGCAATCTGTATCAACATGGAAATATCTACTCTGCTATCTGTGCAAACATGGAAATATATACACCTCCATCTGTATAAACATGGAAATATCTGCACTCCAATCTGTATACACATGGAAATATCTACACAGCCATCTGTATACCCATGGAAATATCTACACAGCCATCTGTAGAAACATGGAAATATCTACACCGCTATCTGTATAAACATGGAAATATCTACACCACTATCTGTATAAACCTGGAAATATCTACACCGCCATCTGTGTAAACATGGAATTATCTCCACCGCTATCTGTATAAACATGGAAATAACCCCACCGCTATCAGTATAAACATGGAAATATCTACACCGCTATCTCTATAAACATGGAAATACCTACACCGCAATCTGTATAAACATGGAAACACCTACACGGCTATCTGTATAAACATGGAAATATCTACACTGCTATCTGTAGAAACATTCAAATAACTAGAAAGCTATCTGTGTAAACATGGAAATATCTACAACGCTATCTGTGTAAACATGGAAATATCTACAACGCTATCTGTATAAACATGGAAAGATCTACATCGCTATCTGTATAAACATGGAAATATCTCCACTGCTATCTGTATAAGCATGGAAATATCAACAACAATATCTGTATAAACATGGAAATATCTACATGGCTATCTCTATGATCATGGAAATACCTACAACGCCATCTGAATAAACATGGAAATACCTACACGGTCATCTGTATAAACATGGAAATATCTACATCACTATCTGTATAAACATGGAAATATCTACATGGCTATCTCTATAAACATGGAAATATCTACACCGCTATCTGTATAAACATGGAAATATCTACACCGCTATCTGTATAAACATGGAAATATCTACACTGCCATCTGTATAAACATGGAATTGTCTACACAACCATCTGTATAAACATGGAAGTATCTACACAGCCATCTCTATAAGCATGGAAATATCTACATCGCTATCTGTAAAAACATGGAAATACATACACGGCGATCTGTTTAAACATGGAAACGTCTACACCGCTATCTGTATAAACATGGAAATATCTACAATGCTATCTTTATAAACATGCAAATATCTACAACGCTATCTGTGTAAACATGGATATATCCGCACCGCTATCTGTGTAAAGATGGAAATGTCTACACCACAATCTGTGTAAAGATGGAAATAAATACACCACAATCTGTGCAAAGATGGAGATATCTACACCGATATCTGTGTAAACAGGGTAATATCTACACTGCTATCTGTATGAACATGGAAATATCTACAACGCCATCTGTAAAAACATGGAAATATCTACACATTCATCTGTATAAACATGGAAATATCTACAGCTCCACCTGTATAACCATGGAAATATCTACACTGCCATCTGCATACACATGGAAATATCAACACAGCCATCTGTATAAACAAGGAAATTTCTACACCGCTATCTCTATAAACATGGAAATACCTACACTGCTATCTATATGGACACGGAAATAACTTCACCTTTATGTGTAAACATGGAAATATCTACACCGCTATCTGTATAAACTTGGAAATATCTATACCGCCATCTGTATAAACAAGGAAATATCTACATCGCTATCTGTATAGATATTGAAATATCTCCAATGATATCTCTATAAACACGGAAATATCTACACCGTTATCTTCATAAACATGGAAATATCTACACTGCTATCTGTATAAACTTGGAAATATCTACACCACCATGTGTATAAACATGGAAATATCTCCACCGCTATCTGTTTAAACATGGAAATATCTCCACCGCTATCTGTGTAAACATGGAAATATCTACACCGCTATCTGTAGAAACATGGAAATACCTACATCGCTATCTGTATAAACATGAAAATATCTACATCGCTATCTGTATAAACAAGGAAATAGCTCCACCGCTATCTCTATAAACATTGAAATAACTACAGCGCTATCTGAATAACATGGAAAAATCTACAACACTATCTGTGTAAACATGGTAATATCTACACCGCTATCTGTATAAACATGGAAATATCTACTCCGCTATCTGTATAAACATGGAAAAATCTACACCACGATCTGTATAAACATGGAAAATCTACACCGCTACCTGTATAAACATGGAAATATCTACTCCGCTGTCTGTATAAGCATGGAAATATCTAAAACTCTATCTGTGTAAACATGGAAATATCTACACAGCTATCTGTGTAAACATGGAAATATGTACATCGTTATCTGTATAAACATGGAAATATCTACACCACTATCTGTATAAACATGGAAATATCTACACCACGATCTGTATAAACATGGAAAGATCTACACCGCTATCTATATAAACATGGAAATATCTACACCGATATCTGTATAAACATGGAAATATCTACACCTCTAACTGTATAAATATGGAAATATCTACACCGGTATCTCTATAAACCTGGAAATGTCTACACCGCTATCTGTGTAAACATGGAAATATCTACAAGGCTATCTCTATAAACATGGAAATATCTACACTGACATCTGTATAAATATGGAAATTTCCAGAACACTATCTGTATAAAATGGGAAAATCTACACTGCCATCTGTATAAACATGGAAATATCTACACAATCATCTGTATAAACATGGAAGTATCTACACAGCCATCTCTATAAACATGGAAATATCTACATCGCCATCTGTATAAACATGGAAATATCTCCACTGGTATATGTATAAACATGGAAATATCTACACCGCTATCTCTGTAAACTTGGAAATGTCTACACCGCTATCTGCATAAACATGGAAATGTCTACACCGCTATCTGTATAAACATGGAAATATCTACACCGCTATCTGTATAAACGTGGAAATATCTACACCGCTATCTGTATAATCGTGGAAATATCTACACCGCTATCTGTATAAACATGGAAATATCTACACCTCCATCTGTATAAACATGGAAATATCTACACTTCCATCTGTATGCACATTGAAATATCTCCACATCCATCTGTATAAACTTGGAAATATCTACACCGCTATCTCTGTGAACATGGAAATACCTACACCGCAATCTGTATTAACATGGAAACATCTACACCGCTATCTGTATAAACATGGAAATATCTACACTGCTATCTGTACAAGCATGCAAATATCTACAATGCTATGTGTGTAAACATGGAAATACCTACACCGCTATCTGTATAAACATGGAAACATCTACACCGCTATCTGTATAAACATGGAAATATCTACACTGCTATCTGTACAAACATGCAAATATCTACAATGCTATGTGTGTAAACATGGAAATACCTACACCGCTATCTGTGTAAACATAGAAATATCTACAACGCTATCTGTATAAACATGGAAAGATCTACACCGCTGTCTGTATAAACATGGAAATAGCTACATCGTTCTCTGTATAAACATGGAAATATCTTCACCGCTATCTGTATAAGTATGGAAATATCTACACCACTATCTTTATAAACATGGAAATATTTACACCGCTATCTGCATAAACATGGAAATATCAACAACAATATCTGTATAAACATGGAAATATCTTCTTGGATATCTCTATGAATATGGAAATATCTACACCGCCATCTGAATAAACACGGAAATACCTACACGGTCATCTGTATAAACATGGAAATATCTACACCACTATCTGTATGAACTTGGAAATATCTACATGGCTATTTCTATAAACATGGAAATATCTACACGGCCATCTGTATAAATATGGAAATATCTACAGAGTCATATTTATAAACATGGATATATCTACAGCAATATTTGAATAAACACAGAAATATCTACACTGCCATCTGTATAAACATGGAAATATCTACACAGTCATCTCTATAAACGTGGAAATATCTACACTGCTATCTGTTTAAAGATGGAAATAGCCACACCGCTATCTGTAGAAACATGGAAATATATACACTGCCATCTGTAAAAAAATGAAAATATGTTCAGAGTAATCTGTATAAACATGGAAATATCTACACCTCCATGTGTATAAACATGGAAATATCTACACTTCCATCTGTATACACATGGAAATATCTACACAGCCATCTGTATAAACTCGGAAATATCTACACCGCTATCTCTGAAAACATGGAAATATCTACACTGCTATCTGTATAAACATGGATATAGCTACACCACTATCTGCATAACCATGGAAATATCTTCACCGCTATCTGTTTAAACATGGAAATATCTACTCCGCAATCTGCGTAAACATGGAAATATCTACACCGCTATCTGTATAAACTTGGAAATATCTACACCGCCATCTGTATAAACATGGATATATCTCCACAGCTATCTGTTTAAACATGGAAATATCTACTCCGCAATCTGCATAAACATAGAAATATCTGCACCTCCATCTGTATAAACATGGAAATATCTACACTTCCATCTGTATACACATGGAAATATCTACACAGCCATCTGTATATACTTGGAAATATCTACACCGCTATCTCTGTAAACAGGGAAATACCTACACCGCAATCCGTATAAACATGAAAACATCTATACCGCTACCTGTATAAACATGGAAATATCTACACTGCTATCTGTGCAAACATGCAAATAACTACAACGCTATCAGTGTAAACATGGAACTATCTACACTGCTATCTGTGTAAACATGGAAATATCTACAAAGCTATCTGTAAAAACATGGAAAGATCTACACCGCAGTCTATATAAACATGGAAATATCTACATCGCTGTCTGTATAAACAAGGAAATATTTCCACCGCTATCTGTATAAGCATGGAAATATCTACACCATTATCTTTATAAACATGGAAATCTTTACACTGCTATCTGCATAAACATGGAAATATCAACAACAATATCTGTATAAACATGGGAATATCTACTTGGCTATCTCTATGAACATGGAAATATCTACACCGCCATCTGAATAAAAATGGAAATACCTACACGGTCATCTGTATGAACAAGGAAATATCTAAACCACTATCTGTATAAACATGGAAATATCTACATGGCTATCTCTATAAACGTGGAAATATCTACACAGCCATCTGTATAAACATGGAAATATCTACAGAGTCATCTGTATAAACATGGAAATATCCACACCAATATCTGAATAAACATAGAAATATCTACACTGCCATCTGTATAAACATGCAAATATCTACACAGTCATCTCAATAAACATGGAAATATCTACACCGCTATCTGTAAAAACACGGAAATAGCCACACCACTATCTGTAGAAACATGGAAATATCTGCACCGCCAACTGTAAAAATATGAAAATAACTACAGAGAAATCTGTATAAACATGGAAATATATACACCTCCATCTGAATAAACATGGAAATATCTACACTGCCATCTGTATACACATGGAAATATCTACACAGCCATCTGTATAAACTTGGTAATATCTACACCGCTACCTCTGTAAACATGGAAATAACAGTACCGCAATCTGTATAAACATGGAAATATCTACACAGCTATTTGTACAAACATGGAAATACCTACACCACTGACTGTATAAACTTGGAAATATCTACACTGCTATCTCAATAAACATGGAAATATCTACACCGCCATCTGCATGAAAATGGAAATATCTAAACAGTCATTTGTATAAACATGGAAATATCTACACCACTATGTGTATAAACATGGAAATATCTTCACTGCCGTCTGTATAAACTTGGAAATATCTACACAGCCATTTATATAAACATGGAAATATCTACACTGCTATCTGTATAAACATGGAAATATCTTGAACGCCATCTGTAAAAACATGGAAATATATACACAGTCATCTCTAAAAACAGGGAAATATCTACACCACCATGTTTATAAAAATGGAAATATCTACACTGCCATCTGTATACTCATGGAAATATCTACACAGCCATCTGTAGATAAATGGAAATATCTACACCGCTATCTCTATAAGCATGGAAATAGCTACACCGCAATCTGTATCAACATGGAAATATCTACACCGCTATCTGTATAAACATGGAAATATCTATAACACTATCTGTGTAAACATGGAAATATCTACACAGCTATCTGTGTAAACATGGAAATATGTACACAGGTCTCTGTATAAACATGGAAATGTCTACACCACGATCTGTATAAACATGGAAATATCTACACCGCTGTATGTATAAACATGGAAATATCTACACCGCTATCAGTATAAACATGGAAATATCTACACCGCTATCTTTATAAACATGGAAATATCTACACCACGAGATGTTTAAACATGGAAATCTTTACACCGCCATGTGAATAAACATGGAAGTATCTCCACTGCTGTCTGTATAAACAAGGAAACATCTACACCACTATCTGTATAAACATGTATATATCTACAGCGTCATCTGTGTAAACATGGAAATATCTACAACGCAATCTGTGTAAACATGGAAATATCTACACAGCTGTCTGAGTAAACATGGAAATATCTACAGCGCTATCTGTGTAAAGATGGAAATATCAAAACCGCAGTCTGTGCAAAGATGGGAATATCTACAACGCTATCTCTGTAAACATTGTAAACATGGAAATATCTTCACTGCTATCTCTATGAACATGGAAATGTCTACACCGCTCTCTGTATGAACATGGAAATATCTATATTTCTATCTCTATAAACATGTAAATATCTACATCGCTATCTGTAAAAACCTGAAAATATCGGCATCATTATCTGTATAAACATGGAAATACCCACACCGCTATCTCAATAAACATCGATATATCTACACCGCTATCTGTATAAACATGGAAATATGTACACCACAATCTGTATAAACTTGGAAATATCTACACCGCTATCTGTAGAAACATGGAAATATATACACCGCTATCGCTATAAACATGGAAATATCTACACCGCTATCTGTATAAACTTGGAAATACCTACATGGCTATCTCCATAAACATGGAAATATGTACACCGCCATCTGTGTAAACACGGAAATACCTACACAGTCATCTGTATGAACATGGAAATATCTCCATCGCTATCTGTATAAACAAGGAAATATCTACACCGCCATGTGTAAAAACATGGAAACATCTACACAGTCATCTGTATAAACATGGAAATATCTACACATCCATCTGTATAAACATGGAAATACCTAAACTGCCATCTGTATACACATGGAAATATCTACACAGCCATCTGTATAAACTTTGAAATATCTACACCACTGTCTCTATAAACATGGAAATACCTGCACTGCTATCTAAATAAACATGGAAATATCTACACTGCTATCTGTATAAAAATGGAAATATCTACACTGCCATCTGTATGAACTTGGAAATATCTACACCGCCATCGGTATAAACATGGAAATAGCCACAAAGCTATCTGTATAAACATGGAAATATCTACACCGCCATCTGAATAAACATGGAAATATCTACACCGCGATCTGTATAAACATGGAAATATCTACACCACGATCTGTATAAACATGCAAATATCTACACCAGTATGTGTATAAACATGGAAATATCTACGACGCTATCAGTATAAACATGGAAATATCCACACCGCTATCTGTATAAATATGGAAATATATACACCGAGATCTCTATAAACATGGAAATATCTACACTGTTGTCTTTATAAACATGGAAATATCTCTACAGCTGTCGGTATGAACATGGAAACATCTACACCGCTATCTGTATAAACATGGAAATATATACAGCGTTATCTGTATAAAAATGGAAATATCTACAACGCTAACTGTGTAAACATGGAAATATCTACACAGCTATCTTTGTAAACATGGAAATATCCACAGCGCTATCTCTGTAAAGTTGGAAATATCTACACCGCAGTCTGTGTAAAGTTGGAAATATCTACAACGCTATCTCAGTAAACATGGAAATATCTACACAGCTATCTCTATGAACTTGGAAATGTCTACACCGCTCTCTGTATAAACATGGAAATATCTACATGGCTATCTCTATAAATATGCAAATATCTACACCGCTATCTGTACAAACCTGGAAATATCTCCATCACTATCTCAATAAACATGGAAATATCCACACTGCTATCTCTATAAACGTGGAAATATCTGCACTGCTTTCTGTATAAACATGGAAATATGTACAACACGATCTGCATATACATGGAAATATCTACATCGCTATCTGTATAAACATGGAATTATCTACACCGCTATATGTATAAATATGGAAATATCTAAACGGCTATCTCTATAAACATGGAAACGTCTACACCCCTTTGTGTGTAAACATGCAAATATCAACATGGCTATCTCTATAAACATAGAAGTAACTACACTGACATCTGTATAAACATGGAAATACCTACACAGTCATCTGTATAAACATGGAAATATCTACACCACTATCTGTATAAACATGAAAATATCTACAGAGCCATCTGTATAAACATGGAAATATCTACACAGCCATCTCTATAAACATGGAAATAACTCCACTTCTATTTGTATAAACATGGAAATAGCCACATCGCTATCTGTATAAACGTGGAAATATCTACACCGCCATCTGTAAAAACATGGAAATATCTACACAGTCATCTATATAAACATGGAAATATCTACACCTCCATCTCTATAAACATGGAAATATCTACACTGCCATCTGTATGCACATGGAAATATCTACACAGCCATCTGTATAATCAAGGAAAATCTCCACCGCTCTCTCTATAAACATGGAAATAACTACACCGCTATCTGTATAAACATGGAAATATCTAGACCGCTATCTGTATAAACATGGAAATATCTACACCGCCATCCGTATAAACTTGGAAATAGCTACACCACCGTCTGTATAAACATGGAAATATCTGCACCGCTATCTGTATAAGCATGGAAATATTTCCACCGCTATCTGTATAAACATGGAAATAAATACACCGCTATCTGTATAAACATGGAAATATCTGCACCGCTATCTGTATAAAAATGGAAATATCTACACCGCTATCTGTACAAACCTAGACATATCTTCATCGCTATCTGTATAAACATGGAAATACCTAAAAAGTCATCTGTATAAACATGGAAATATCTACACCTCCGTCTGTAAAACGTGGAAATATCTACACTGCCATCTGTATACACATGGAAATATCTTCACAGCCATCTGTATAAACATGGAAATATCTTCTCTGCTATCTTTATAAACATGGAAATATCAACAACACTCTCTGTATAAATATGGAAATACCTACACCGCTATCTGTATAAACATTGAAATTTCTCCACCGCTATCTGTAGAAACATGGAAATATCTACATCGCTATCTGTATAAACATGGAAATATATCCACTGCTATTTCTACAAAGATGGAAATATCTACACCTCCATCTGTATAAACATGGAAATATCTACATTGCCATCTGTATACACCTGGAAATAACTACACTGCCATCTGAATAAACATAGAAATATCTACACTGCTATCTCTATAAACATGAAAATGTCTACACCGCTATCTGTTTAAACATGGAAATACCTACACCGCTATCTGTATGAACATGGAAATATCTACACCGCTAACTGTATAAACTTGGAAATATGTACACCGCTATCTGTATGAACATGGAAATACCAACACCGCTAACGGTGTAAACATGGAAATATCTACACCGCTATCTATATAAACATGGAAATATCTACAGCGATATCTCTACAAACATGGAAATATCTAGACCGCTATCTCTACAATCCTGGAAATATCTACCCCACTATCTGTATGTACATGGAAATATCTACACCCCTGTATCCATAAACATGGAAATATCTACACCTCAATCGGTATAAACATGGAAATAACTACACCGATATCTGTATAAACATGGAAATATCTACACTGCCATCTGTAGAAAGATGGAAATATCTACAACGCGATCTGTATAAACATGGAAATATGTACACCGCTATTTGTACAAACATGGAAATGTCTACAACGCTACACGTATAAACATCGAAATATTTACACCATGATCTGTATAAACCTTGGAATAGCTACACCGCTATCAGTATAAACATGGAAATATCTGCACCGCTCTCTGTATAAACATGGAAATATCCAAACCACGACGTGTATAAACATGGAAATATCTACACCGCTAGGTGTATAAACATGGAAATAACTACCCCGCTTTCAGTATAAACATGGAAATATCTACACTGCTATCTGTATAAATATGGAAATATCTACACCACTATCTCTATAAACATGGAAATATCTACACCGTTCTCTGTATAAACATGGAAATATCTCCACCACTGTCTGTATGAACATGGAAATACCTGCATGTCTATCTCTATAAATATGGAAATATCTACACGGCCATCTGTATAAACATGGAAATAACAAGACAGTCGTCTGTATAAAGATGGAAATATCTACACCACTATCTGTATAAACATGGAAATATCTACACTGTAATCTTTATAAACATGGAATTATCTACACCTTCATCTGTATAAACATGGAAATATCTGCCCTGCCATCTGTATACACCTGGAAATATCTGCACTACCATCTGAATAAACATGGAAATATTTACACCGCTATCTCTATAAACATGGAAATGTCTACACCGCTATCTTTGTAAACATAGAAATATCTACACCGCTATCTGTATGAACGTGGAAATATCTACACCGCTAACTGTATAAACTTGGAAATATCTACACCGCCATCTGTATAAACATGGAAATATCTACACCGCTATCTGTATAAACATGGAAATATCTACATTGCTATCTGTATAAACATGGAAATATTTACACCGCTATCTGTATAAACATGGAAATATTTACACCGCTATCTGAATAAACATGGAAATACCTACATGTCTATCTCTATAAATATGGAAATATCTACACGGCCATCTGTATAAACATGGAAATAACTAAAGAGTCGTCTGTATAATATGGAAATAACTACACCACTATCTGTATAAACATGGAAATATCTACACTGCCGTCTGCAGAAACATGGAAATATCTAAACAGCCATCTCTATAAACATGGAAATATATACACTGCTTTCTGTACAAACATGGAAATAGCCACACTGCTATTTCTATAAACATGGAATTATATAAAACACCATCGGTATAAACATGGAAATATCTACACTGCCATCTGTATACACATGGAAATATCTACACCGTCATCTGTATAAACATGGAAATATCTACACCGCTGTCTCTATAAACTTGGAAATATCTACATCGCAATGTGTATAAACTTGGAAATATCTACACTGATATCCGTATAAACATGGAAATATCTACAAAGCCATCTCTACCAACATGGTAATATCTACACCGCTATCTGTATAAACATGGAAATAGCCACACCACTATCTGCATAAGCATGGAAATAGCTACACTGCCATCTGTATAAACATAGAAATATCTACACAGTCATCTGTATATAGATGGAGATATCTACACCACCATCTCTGTAAACACGGAAATTTCTACACCGCTATCTGTATAAACATGAAAATATCTACAACACTATCTGTGTATACATGGAAATATCTACACAGCTATCTGTGTAAACATTGAAATATGTGCACCACCATCTGAATAACCATGGAAATATCTACACCGCTATCTGTATAAATTTGGAAATATCTACACCGCTACCTCCATAAAAATGGAAATAACTACACTGCCATCTGTATAAACATGGAAATATCTACACAGTGATTTGTATGTAGATGGAAATATCTACACCACCATCTCTGTAAACATGGAAATATCTACACTGCCATCTGTATACACATGGAAATATCTACATAGCCTTCAGCATAATCATGGAAACACCTCTACTGCTATCTCAATACACATGGAAATAGCTACACCGCCATCTCTATAAACATAGAAATATCTACACCGCCATTTCTATCAACATGAAAATATCTACACCGCCATCACCATAAACAAGGAACAATCTACACCGCCATCTGTGTAAACATGGAAATATCTACACTGCTATCTGTATAAACATGGAAATACCTACATGTGTATCTCTATAAATATGGAAATACCTACACGGCCATCTGTATAAACATGGAAATAACTAGACAGTCGTCTGTATAAAGATGGAAATATCTACACCGCTATCTCTGTAAACATGGAAATACCTAAACTGCCATCTCCATAAACATGGACCTATCTACACCGCCATCCATATAAACATGGAAATATCTTCAATGCCATCTGTATTAACATGGGAATACCTACACTGCCATCTGTGAAAACATAGAAATATCCACACTGTCATCTTTATAAACATGGAAATATCTACACCTCCATCTGTATAAACATGGAAATATCTACCCTGCCATCTGTATACTCCTGGAAACATCTACACTACCATCTGAATAAACATGGAAATATCTACACTGCTATCTCTATAAACATGGAAATAACTACACCGCTATCTCTATAAACATGGAAATAACTACAGCGCTATCTGTATAAGCATGGAAATATCTACACTGCTATCAGTATAAACATGGAAATATCTACAACGCTATCTGTATAAACTTGGAAGTATCTACACCACCATCTTTATAAACCTGGAAATAACTCCTACGCTATCTCTATAAACATGGAAATATTTCCACCGCTATCTGTATAAACATGGAAATATCTACAACGCTATCTGTATAAACATGGAAATATCTACACTGCTGTCTTCATAAACATGGAAATATCTACACCGTTATCTGCATAAACATGTAAATATCTACAACACTATCTGTGTAAACATGGAAATATCTACACAGCTATCTGTGTAAACATGGAAATACATACACGGCTCTCTGTATAAACATGGAAATATCTACACCACTAACTCTATAATCAGAGAAAAATCTACATCCCCATCTCTATAAAAATGGAAATATCTACACTGCTATCTCTATAAACGGGGAAAAATCTACACTGTCATCTCAATAAAAATGGAAATATCTACACCGCTATCTTTATAAACATGGAAATATCTACAACGCCATCTGTACAAACATGGAAATATCTACAACACCATATGAATAAACTTGGAAATATCTACAACGCCATCTGAATAAACACGGAAATAACTATACAGCTCTCTTTATGAACATGAAAATATCTTCACTGCCATTTCTATAAACATGGAAATAGCTACACCGTCATCTGTATAAACATGGAAATATCTACACCGTTATCTCTATAAACATGGAAATATCTACACTGTTATCTGTATAAACATGGAAATACCTACACCGCAATCTGAATAAACATGGAAGTATCTAAACCGCTATCTGTATAAACATGGGAATATCTACACCACTATCTGTATAAACTTGGAAATATCTACACCGCCATCTATATAAACATGGAAATATCAACACAGTCATCTGTATAAACATGGGAATATCTACACCGCTCTCTCTATACACATGGAAATTCGTACAACGCTAACTCTATAAACATGTAAATATCTACACCGCCATCTCTATGAACATGGAAATATCTACACCGCCATCTCTATAAACATGAAAATATCTACACCGACATCTCCATAAACATGGAACTATCTACACCACCATCTGTGTAAAATGGAAATGCCTACACCGTTATCTGTATAAACATGGAAATATCTACTCTGCCATCTGTATAAAGATTGAATTATCTACACTGTGAGCTGTATAAACATAGAAATATGTACAAAGCTCTCTGTAAAAACATGGAATTACCAACACCGCCATCTGTATAAACATGGAAATATCAAAAAGCCATCTTTATAAACATGGAAATATCTACACCACTATCTCTATAAACATGGAAACACCTACATCGCCATCTCTATAAACATGGAATTATCTGCCCCGCTATCTCTACAAACATAGAAATATCATCACTGAAATCTCTATATATATGGAAATATCTACACAGCCATCTCTATTAACATAGATGTATGTATACTGCCATCTGTGGAAAGGTGGAAAAGTCTACACCGTGATCTGTATAAACACGGGAATATCTACAGCGCCATCAGTATAAACATGGAAATATCTACACTGCTATCTGAATAAACATGGAAACATCTACACCGCCATCTGTATAAACATGGAAATATCTACAATGCCATCTGTATAAACATGGAAATATCTACAAAGCCATCTCTATAAACATGTAAATATCTACTCAGCCATATCTATAAACATGGAGATATCTACACTGCTATCTGTATAAACGTGGAAATAGCCTCACCGGGATCTGTATAAACTTGGAAATATCTACACCCCCATCTGTATAAACATGGAAATATCTACACTGCCACTTGTATACACATGGAAATATCTACACAACCATCTGTATAAACATGGAAATATCTACACCGCTATCTCTATAAACATGGAAATACCTGCACCGCTATCTATATTATCATGGAAATATCTCCACCGCTATCTGTATAAACACGGAAATATCTACACCGCTATGTGTATAAACATGGAAATATCTACACCGCGATCTGTATAAACATGGAAATATCTACACAGTCATCTGTAAAAACATGGAAATATCTGTAGCGTTATCTGTATAAACATGGAAATATCTCCAGCGCTATCTCCATAAATATAAAATATCCTCACCGCTATCTTTATGAACATGGAAATAACTACACCGCTATCTGTATATACATGGGAATATCTGCAATGCTATCTGTATAAACATGGAAATATCTACACAGCTATGTGTATAAACTTGGAAATATCTACACCGCCATCTGTATAAACATGGAAATATCTCCACCGCTATTTGTATAGACATGGAAATATCTCCACCGCTATGAGTATAAACACGGAAATACATACACCACTTTCTCTATAAACATGGAAATATCTACACAGTTATCTGTATAAACATGGAAATGTGTTCACCGCTCTCTGTGTAAAGATGGAAATATCTACACCACAATCTGTGCAAATATGGAAATATCTACACCGCTATCTCTGTATACATGGAAATATCTACACCGCTATCTGTATATACATGGAAATATCTACACTGCTATCTGTATAAACATGGAATTATCTACACCATGATCTGCAAAAACATGGAAATATCTACAACACTATCTGTATAAACATGGAAATAGCTACACCGCTATCTGTATAAACATGGAAATATCTACACCGCTATCTGTATAAACATGGAAATATCTACACCTCAATCAGAATAAACATGGAAGTATCTACACCGCTATCGGTATAAACAGGGGAATATCTTCACCGCTATATGTATAAACATGGAAATATCTACACCACTATCTGTATAAATATGGAAATATCTACACGGCTATCTCTATAAACATGGCAATGTCTACACCGTTATCTGTATAAACATGGGAATATCTACATGGCTATCTCTATAAACATGGAAATATCTACACCGCCATCTGTTTAAACATGGAAATATCTACACGGCCATCTCTAAAACCATGGAAATAATTACACTGCAATCTGTATAAACATGGAAATAACCACACCGCTATCTGTATCAACATGGAACTAAGTATACCGCCATCTGTAAAAGCTTGGAAATATCTACACAGTCATCTGTATAAACATGGAAATATCTTCACCTCCATCTGTATAAACATGGAATTATCTACACTGCCATCTCTATACACATGGAAGTATCTACAGAGCCATCTGTATAAAGATGGAAATATCTACACCGCTACCTCTATAAACATGGAAACACCTACACCGCAATCTGTATAAACATGGAAATATCTACACCGCCATCTGTAAAAAACATGGAAATATCTACACCACTATCTGTATAAACATGGAAATAACTACACCGCTATCTGTATAAACATGGGAGTATCTACACAGCCATCTGAATAAACATGGAAATATCTACACTGCTATCTGTATAAACATGGAAATATCTACAATGCTATCTGTATAAATATGAACATATCTACACCGCTATCTCTATTAACATGGAAATGTCTACAATGCTATCTGTATAAACATGGAAATGTTTACACCGCCATCTGTAAAAACATGGAAATATCTACACAGTCATCTGTATAAACATGGAAGTATCTAAACCTCCAAGTGTATAAACATGGAAATATCTGCACTGCCATCTCTATACACATGGAAATATCTACACAGACTTCTGTGTAAACCTGGAAATATCTACACCGCTATGTCTATGAACATGGGAATACCTACACCGCTATCTCTATATACATGGGAATGTCTACACCGCTGTCTGTATAAACATGGAAATATCTACACCGCTATCTGTATAAACTTGGAAATATCTACACCGCCATCTCTATAAACATGGAAATATATCCACCGCCATCTGTATAAACATGGAAATATCTCCACTGCTATCTGTATAAACATGGAAATATCTACACCGTCATGTGTAAAAACATGGAAATACCTACACAGCCATCTGTATAAACATGGAAATATCTACACCACTATCTGTATAAACATGGAAATATCTACACTGCCATCTGTATAAACATGGAAATATCTACACAGCCATCTCTATAAACCTGGAAATATCTACATCGTTATTTGTATAAACATGAAAATAGACACGCCGCTATGTGTATAAACATGGAAATATCTACACCGCCATCTGTAAAAACATGGAAATATCTACACAGTCATCTGTATAAACATGGAAATATCTACACCTCCATCTCTCTAAACATGGAAACATCTACACTGCCATTTGTAAACACATGGAAATATCTACACAGTTATCAGTATAAACATGGAAATAACTACACCGCTATCCGTATAAACATGGAAATATCTACACCGCTATCTGAATAGACATGGAAATACCTACACAGTCATCTGTATAAACATGGAAATATTTCCACCACTATCTGTATAAACATGGAAATATCTACAATGCCATCAGTGTAAACTTGGAAATATCTACGCAGCCATCTCTATAAACATGGAAATATCAACATCGCTAGCTGTATAAACATGGAAATAGCCACACCGCTATCTGTATAAACATGGATATATCTACACCACCATCTGAATAGACATTGAAATATCTACACTGCTATCTGTATAAATATGGAAATATCTGCAGCGCTATGTATAAACATGGAAATATCTACACCGCTATCTCTATAAACATGGAAATATTTACACAGCTATCTCTATAAACATGGAAATATCTACACCAGTGTCTGTATAAACCTGGAAATATCTACACCGCTATCAGTGTAAACGTGGATATATCTACACCGCCATCTCTATAAACATGGAAATATATCCACTGCTATCTGTATAAACATGGAAATATCTCCACTGCCATCTGTATGAACATGGAAATATCTACACCGCCATGTGTATAAACATGGAAATACCTACAAAGCCATCTGTATAAACATGGAAATATCTACACCACTATCTGTATAAACATGGAAATATCTACACTGCCATCTATATAAACATGGAAATATATACACAGTCATCTGTAGAAATATGGAAATATCTACACCACTATCCGTATAAACATGGAAATATCTACACTGATATCTGTATAAACTTGGAAATATCTACATGGCTATCTCTATAAACATGGAAATATCTGCACTGCCATCTGTATAGACATGGGAATACCCTCACATTCATCTGCATAAACATGGAAATATTTACACTACTGACTGTATAAACATGGAAATATCTACACTGCCGTCAGTGTAAACTTGGAAATATCTACACAGCCACCTCTATAAACATGGAAATATCAACATCGCTATCTGTATAAACATGGAAATATCTACACCGCCATCTGTAAAAACATGGAAATATCTACACAGTCATCTGTACAAACATGTAAATATCTACACCTCCATCTCTCTAAACATGGAAACATCTACACTGCCATTTGTATACACATGGAAATATCTACACAGTTATCTGTATAAACATGGAAATAACAACACCGCTATCCGTATAAACATGGAAATATCTACACCGCTATCTGTATAAACTTGGAAATACCTACACCGCTATCTGTATAAATATGGAAATACCTACACCGATATCTCGATGAACATGGAAATGTCTACACCGCTATCTGTATAAACATGGAAATATCTACATGGCTATCTCTATAAACATGGAAATATCTACACTGCCATCTGTATAGACATGGAAATACCTACAAAGTCATCTGTATAAACATGGAAATATTTCCACCACTATCTGTATAAACATGGAAATATCTACGCTGCCATCAGTGTAAACTTGGAAATATCTACACAGCCATCTCTATAAACATGGAAATATCAACATCGCTATGTGTATAAACATGGAAATATCTACACCACCATCTGAATAGACATGGAAATATCTACACGGCTATCTGTATAAATATGGAAATATCTGCACCGCTATCTATAAACATGGAAATATCTACACCGCTATCTGTATAAACATGGAAATATCTACACAGCTATCTCTATAAACATGGAAATATCTACACAGCCAACTGTATAAACATGGAAATATATACACCACCATCTGTATAAACATGGAAATAACTACACCGCTATCTGTATAAACATGGAAATATCTACACCGCTATCTGAAAAAAACATGGAAATATCTACACCACTGTCTGTATAAACCTGGAAATATCTACACCGCTATCTGTATAAACTTGGATATATCTACAACGCCATCTCTATAAACATGGAAATATATCCACCGCTATCTGTATAAACATGGAAATATCTCCACTGCTATCTGTATAAACATGGAAATGTCTACACCGCCACTTGTATAAACATGGAAATACCTACAAAGCCATCTGTATAAACATGGAAATGTCTACACCACTATCTGTATAAACCTGGAGATATCTACACTGACGTCTGTATAAACATGGAAATATCTACACAGCCATCAATATAAACCTGGAAATATCTACATCGTTATCTGTATAAACATGAAAATAGTCACGCCGCTATCTGTATAAACATGGAAATATCTACACCGCCATCTGTAAAAACATGGAAATATCTACACAGTCATCTGTATAAACATGGAAATACCTACACCTCCATCTCTCTAAGCATAGAAACATCTACACTGCCATTTGTATACACATGGAAATATCTATACAATTATCTGTATAAACATGGAAATAACTACACCGCTGTCCGTATAAACATGGAAATATATACACCGCTATCTGTATAAACTTGGAAATACCTACACCGCTATCTGTATAAATATGGAAATACCTACACCGATATCTCGATGAACATGGAAATGTCTACACCGCTATCTGTATAAACATGGAAATATCTACACGGCTATCTCTATAAACATGGAAATATCTACCCTGCCATCTGTATAGACATGGAAATACCTACACAGTCATCTGTAGAAACATGGAAATATTTCCATCACTATCTGTATAAACATGGAAATATCTACGCTGCCATCAGTGTAAACTTGGAAATATCTACACAGCCATCTCTATAAACATGAAAATATCAACATCGCTATCTGTGTAAACAGGGAAATATCTACTCCGCCATCTGTAAAGCATGGAAATATCTACAATGTCATCTGTATAAACATGGAAATATCTACACCTCCATCTGTTTAAACATGGTAGTATCTACACTGCCATCTGTATATCCATGGAAATATCTACACAGCCGTCTTTATAAAATTGGAAATATCAACACCGATATCTCTATCAACATGGAAATACCTACAACGCTACCAGTATAAACATGGAAATATCTGCACCGCTATCTGTATAAACATGAAAGTATCTACACCGCTATCTGAATAAACATGGAAATATCTACACCGCTATCTGTATGAACATGGAAATATCTACACCGCTATCTCTATAAACATGGAAATGTCTAAACCGCTATCTGTATAAACATGGAAATATCTACATGGGTATCTGTATAAACAAGGAAATATCGACACCGCCATCTGTATAAACATGGAAATACCTACACAGTCATCAGTATAAACATGGAAATATCTACACCACCATCTGTATAAACATGGAAATATCTACACAGCCATCTGTATAAACATGGAAATATCTACACAGCCATCTCTATAAACATGGAAATATCTACACCGCCCTCTGAATAAACATGGAAATATCTACACGGCTATCTGTAAATATGAAAATATCTACACCGCAATCTCTATAAACATGGAAATATCTACACCGATATCTCTATAAACATGGGAATATCTACTCCGCCATCTCTATAAACATGGAAATATATACACAGTCATCTGTATTAACATGGAAATAACTACACCGCTATCTGTATAAACATGGAAATATCTCCACCGCTTTCTGTATAAACATGGAAATAACTACACCGCTATCTATATAACCATGGAAATATCTACATCGCTATCTGCGTAAACATGGAAATATCTACACTGCCATCTGTATAAACATGGAAATAGCCACACCACTATCTGTATAAACATGGAAATATCTACAATGCCATCTGTATAAACATGGAAATATCTACACAGCCACCTATATAAACATGGAAATACCTACACCGCCATCTGAATAAACATGGAAATATCTACACGGCTATCTGTAAATGTGGAAATATCTACACCGCTATCTCTATAAACATGGAAATATCTACACCGCTATCTCTATAAACATGGGAATATCTACTCCGCCATCTCTATAAACATGGAAATATATACACAGTCATCTGTATAAACATGGAAATAACTACACTGCTATCTGTATAAACATGGAAATATCTGCACAAATTTCTGTATAAAATTGGAAATAACTACAACGCTATCTGTATAACCATGGAAATATCTACTTCGCTATCTGCGTAAACATGGAAATAAGTACACAGCCATCTCTATAAACCAGGAAATATCTACATCGCTATCTGTATAAACATGAAAATAGCCACACCGCTATCTGTATAAACATGGAAATAACTACTCTGCCATCTGTAAAAACATGGAAATATCTACACAGTCATCTGTATAAACATGGAAATATCTACACATCCATCTGTATAAACATGGAATCATCTACACTGCCATTTGTATACACATGGAAATATCCACACAGCCATCTGTATAAACATTGAAATATCTACACCGTTATCTCTATATATTTGGGAATACCTTCACCGCTATCTGTATAAACATGGAAATATCTACACCGCTATCTGTATAAACATGGAAATATCTACACCGTTATCTGTATAAACATGGAAATATCTACACTTCCATCTGTATGAACTTGGAAATCCCTACAATGCCATCTGTATAAACATGAAAATATCTACACTGGCATTTGTATAAACATGGAAATATCTACACAGCCATCTCTATAAACAAGGAAATATCTACATCGCAATCTGTATAAACATGGAAATAGCCACACCGCTATCTGTATAAACATGGAAATATCTACACCGCCATCTGTAAAAACCTGGAAATATCTACACAGTCACTTGTATAAACATGGAAGTATCTCCACCTCCAACTGTACAAACATGGAAATATCGGCACTACCATGTGTTTACACATGGAAATATCTACACAGACATCTGTAAACCTGGAAATATCTACACCGCTATCTCCATGAACATGGAAATACCTACACCGCTATCTGTATAAACATGGAAATATCTACACCGCTATCGCTGTAAACATGGAAATATGTACATCGCTATCTTTATAAACTTGGAAATATCTACACCGCCATCTCAATAAACATGGAAATATATCCACCGCTCTCTGTGTAAACATAGAAATATCTAAACCGCTATCCGTATAAACTCGTAAATATCTACACCGCTCTCTGTATACATATGGAAACATCTCCAACGCTATCTATGTAAACATGAAAATATCTACACCGCTATCTGTATAAAGATGGAAATAACTATAAAGCTATCTGTATAAACGTGGAAATATCTACACCGCTATCTGTATTTATGTGGAAATATCTACATCGCTATCTGTAGAAACGTGGAAATATCTACAACGCATTCTGTATAAATGTGGAAGTATCTACACCGCAATCTGTATAAACATGGAACTATCTATACTGCCATCTGTATAAGCGTGGAAATATCTACACTGCCATCTGTATAAACATGGGAATATCTACACTGCCATCAGTACAAACATGGCAATATCAACACCGCTTCTGTAGAAACATGGAAATATCTACACCACTATCTGTACAAACATGGAAATAACACCGCGAAATGTATAAACATGGAAATTTCTACACCGCTATCTGTACAAACATGGAAATATCTACACCGTGAAATGTATAAACATGGAAATATCTACACTGCTATCTATATAAACATGGAATTATCTACACCGCTATATGTATAAACATGGAAATATCTACACCGCAAACTGTATAAATATGGAAATATCTACACCGCTATCTCTATAAGCATGGAAATATCTACACCGCCCTCTGCATACACATGGAAATACCTACACAGACAACTGTATAAACATGGAAATATCTACACCGATATCTGGGTAAAGATGGAAATATCTGCACCGCAATCTGTGCAGAGATGGAAATATCTACACCGCTATCTCTGTAATCATAGAAATATCTACACCGCTGTCTATATAAACATGGAAATATCTACACCGTTATATCTATAAACATGGAAATACCAACACCGCAATCTGTATACAATTGCAAATATCTACACAGTCATCTGTATAAATATGGAAACATCTACATCACCATCTCTATAAACATGGAAATATGTACAGCACTCTCTGTATAAAGATGAAAATATCTACACTGCTATCTGTATAAATATGGAAATATTTACACCGCTATCTCTATAAACATGAAAATATCTACACCGCCATCTGTATAAACATGCAAATATCTACACAGTCATCTTTATAAATATGGAAATATCTACACTGCTATCTGTATAAACATGGAACTATCTACACCGGTATCTGTATAAATATGGAAATATCTACAACGCTATCTCTATGAACTTGGAAGTATCTACATTGCTATCTTTAAAAACATGGAAATGTCTACACCGTTTTCTCTATAAACTTGGAAATATCTACAACGCAATCTGTATAAACATGCAAATATCTACACAGTCATCTGTATAAACATGGAAATATCTACACCACCATCTTTATAAAAATGGAAATATCTACACCGCCATCTCTATACACATAGAAATACCTACACAGCCATCTGTATAAACATGGAAATAACTTCACCGCTGTCTCTATAAACATGGAAATATCTACAACGCTATCTGTATAAACATGGAAATATCTACACCGCTATCTGTATAAACATGGAAATATCTCCACCGCTATCTCTATAAACATGGAAATATCTACACCTCTATCTGTATAAACATGGAAATATCTACAACGCTATCAGTGTAAACATGGAAATATCTACAAAACTATCTGTGTAAAGATGGAAATATTTACAACGATATCTGTGTAAAGATGGAAATATCTACACAGCTACCTGTGTAAACTTGGAAGTATCTACATCACTGTCTGTGCAAAGATGGAAATACCTACACCGCAATCTGTGCAAAGATTGGAATATCTACACCGCTATCTCTGTAAACATGGAAATATCTACACCGCCATCTGCATACACATAGAAATACCTACACTGCCATCTGTATAAACATGGAAATATCTACACAGCCATCTCTGTAAACATGGACATATCTACACCGCTATCTGTATAAACATGGAAATAACAACACCGCTATCTCTATAAACATTTAAGTAGCTACAACGCCATGTCTATGAACTTGGAAATATCAACACCGCCATCTACATAAAAATGGAAATATCTTCACGCCCATCTGCATAAACATGGAAATATCTACACTGCTATCTGTATAAACATGGATATATCTCCAACGCTATCTATGTAAACATGGAAATATCTACACTGCTATCTGTATAAAGATGGAAATATCTACAAAGCTATCTGTATAAACGTGGAAATATCTGCACCGCTATCTGTATAAACGTGTAAGTATCTACAATGCTATCTGTATAAACATGGAAAGACCAACACCACTATCTGTATAAACATGGAAATATCTACACCGCTATCTGTATAAACAAGGAAATATCTACAACAATATCTCCATAAACATGGAAATACCAACGCCGCCATCTGTATAAACATTGGATTATCTACACCGTTATCTCTATAAACATAGAAATATCTACACCGTCATCTGTATAAACATGGAAATACCTACACTGCTTTCTGTATAAACATGGAAATATTTTCACCGCTATCAGTATAAACTTGGAAATGTCTAAACCGCTATCAGTAAACATGGAAATATCTACACCGCCATCTGTAAACATGGAAATATCTACGCCGCGAGCTGCGTAAACATGGAAATATCTACACCACTATACCCATACACATGGAAATACCTACACCGCCATCTCTATAAACATGGAAATATCTACACCGCTATCTCTAAAAATATAGAAAAATCTACACCGCTATTTCTATAAACATGGACATCTATACACCGCCGTATCTATAAACATGGAAATATCTACACCGCCATCTACAAAAAGAAGGAAATATCTACACTACCATCTGTATAAACCTGGAAATATTTACACCGCCTTCTGTATAAACATAGAAATAACTACACTGCCATCTGTTGATAGATCGAAATATCTACACCGAGATCTGTGTAAACATGGAAATATCTACACCACTACCTTTATAAATATGGAAATAACTACACTGCTATCTATATAAACCTGGAAATATCTACAGCGCTATCTGTGTAAACATGGAAATATCTACACCGCTATCTGTGTAAATATGGAAATATCTACACCGCTATCTCTATAAACATGGAAATGTCTACACCGCTATCTGTATAAACATGGAAATATCTAAACCACTATCTCTATAAACATGGAAACATCTACATCGCTATCTGTGTAAACATGCAAATATCTACAACGCTATGTGTATAAACATGAAAATATCTACACCGCTATCTGTATAAACATGGAAATATCTACAACTCTATCTGTGTAAACATGGAAATATCTACACAGCTATCTGTGTAAACGTGGAAATATCCACACCGGTATCTGTGTAAAGATGGAAGTTTCTACACCGCAATCTGTGCAAACATGAAATATCTTCACCGCTATCTGTGTAAATATGGAAATATCTACACCACTATCTGTATAAACATGGAAATATCTACACCGCAATCTGTATAAACATGGAAATAACTACACCGATATCTTTATAAACATGGAAATCTCTACACCGCTATCTGTATAAACATAGAAATATCTACACCGCCGACTGTATAAACAATGACATAACTACATCGCCATTTGTATACACATGGAAATATTTACATGGCTATCTGTATAAATATGGAAATATCTACAGAGCTGTCTCTATAAACGTGGAAATATCTGCACCGCTATCTGTATAAACATGGAAATATACACACCTCTATCTCTGAAAACATGGAAATATTTAAACTGCCATCTGTATAAACATGGAAGTATCTACAGAGTCATCTGTATAAACATGGAAATATCTACAACTGCTATCTCTATAAACATGGAAATACCTACACCACTATCTGTATAAACATGGAAATATCTCCACCGCTATGTGTATAAATATAGAAATATCTCCACCGCTATCTGTATAAACATGGAAATATCTACACCGCTATCTCTATAAACATGGAAATGTCTAAATCACTATCTGTGTAAACACGGAAATATCTACATGGCTATCTATATAAACATGGAAATATGCACACCGCCATCTGAATGAACATGGAAATACCTACACAGTCATCTCTATAAACAAGGACATATCTACACCACTATCTGTATGAAAATGGAAATATCTACAATGCCATCTGTATAAACATGGAAATATCTACACAGCCATCTGTATAAACATGGAAATGTCTACACCGCTATCTCTATAAACCTGGAGATATCACTGACGCCATCTGTATAAAAATGGAAATATCTACATGGCTACCTCTATAAATATGGAAATATCTACAGTGCTATCTCTATACACATGGAAATATCTACACGTCTATCTGCATAAACTTGGAAATATCTACACCGCCATCTGTATAAACATGGAAATACCTCCATCACTATCTGTATAAACATGGAAATATCTCCACCGCTAACTGAATAAACATAGAAATATCTAGATCGCTTTCTGTTTAAACATGCAAATAGCCACACTGCAATCTGTATAAATATGGAAATATCTACACCGCCATCTGTAAAAACATGGAAATATATACACAGTCATCTGTATAAACATGGAAATATCTACAACTCCATCTGTATAAACATGGAAATATCTACACTGCCTTCTGTATACACATGGAAATAACTACACAGCCATCTGCATAAACATGGAAATATCTACACCGCTATCTCTATAAAAATGGAAATACCTACACCGGTATCTGTATAAACATGGAAATATCTACACCGCTATCTGTATAAACTTGGAAATATCTACACCGCCATCTCTATAAACCTGGAAATATCTCCAACACTATCATTATAAACCTAGAAATATCACCACCGCTATATGTATAAACATGGAAATACCTCCACCGCTATCTGTAAAAACATGGAAACATCTACACCGCTATCTGTATAAACATGGAAATATCTACATCGCTGTCTGTATAAACATGGAAATATCTGCACCGCAATCTATATAAACATGGAAATACCTACGTCGATATCTGTATTAACATGGAAATATCTACACTGCCATCTGTATAAACCTGGAAATATCTACATGGCTATCTCTGTAAACATGGAAATATCTACACCGCCATCTGTATAAATATGTAAATACCTACACTGCTATATCTATAAACATAGAAATGTCAACACCGCTATCTGTTTAAACATGGAAATATCTATATGGCTATCTCTATAAACATGGAAATATCTACACCACCATCTCTATAAACATGGAAATAGCAACACCTCTATCTGTATAAACATGGAAATATCTACACCAACAACTGTAAAAAGATGGAAATATCTACATAGTCATCTGTATAAACATGGAAATACCTACACCTCAATCTGTTTAAACATGTAAATACCTACACCACTATCTGTAGAAACACGGAAATATCTACACTGCCATCTGCATAAACATGGAAATACCTACACAGCCATCTCTATAAACATGGAAATATCTACACCGCTATCTGTATAAACATGGAAATATCTACATAGTTATCTGTGTAAACCTGGAAATATCTAGACAGCTATCTCTATAAACATGGAAATATCTCCACCGCTATCTCTATAACGATGGAAATATCTACACTGCTATGTTTATAAACATGGAAATATCTACACCAGTATCTGTATAAACATAGAAATATCTACACTACCATCTGTATAACATGGAAACAGCCACACGGCTATCTGTATAAACATGGAAATATCTACACCACCATCTGAATAAAATGTAAATATCTACACCGCTATCTCTAAAAATATGGAAATATCTACACCGCTATCTGCATAAACTTGGAAATATCTACACTGCCATCTATATAAAGAAGGAAATATCCCAACCGCTATCTGAATAAACATGGAAATATCTCCACCGCTATCTGTATAAACATGGAAATATCTACACCGCTATCTGTATAAACATGGAAATATATACAACGCTATCTGTATAAACTTGGAAATGTCTACAACGCTATCTGTATTAACATGGATATATCTACACTGCCATCTGTATAAACATGGAAATAGCCACACCACTGTCTGTATATACATGGAAATACCTACACTGCCATCTGTAAAAACATGGAAATATCTACACAGTCAGCTGTATAAACATGGAAATACGTACACCTCCATCTGTGTAAACATGGAAATAGCTACACTGCCTTCTGTATACACATGGAAATATCCACACAGCCATCTGTATATACATGGAATTATCTAGAACGCTATCTCGATATACATGGAAATATCTACATCGCTATCTGCATAAACACGGAAATAGTCAAACCGCTATCTGTATAAACCTGGAAATACCTACACTGCCATGTGTAAAAACATGGAAATATCTACACAGTCATCTGTAGAAACATGGAAATGTCTACACCACTATCTGTATAAACATGGAAATATCTACACTGCCATCTGTATAAACATGGAAATATCTACACCGCTATCTGTATAATCATGGAAATATCTACACCTCCATCTGAATAAACATCGAAATATATACACGGCTATCTGTATAAATATGGAAATATCTACACCGCCATCTCTATAAACATGGAAATATCTCCAAAGCTATCTGTATATACATGGAAATATCTCCAACGCTATCGGTATAAACATGGATATTTCTCCACCGCTATCTGCATGAACTTAGAAATATCTATATGGCTATATGTACAAACATGGAAATATCTCCACCGCCATCTCTATAAACATGAAATTATCTACACCACTATCTGTTTAAACATGGAAATATCTGCGCCGCTATCCGTATAAACATGGAAATATCTACACCGCTATCTGTATAAACATGCAAATATCTAAATCGTTATACGTATAAACGGAAATATCTCGACCGCTATCTCTATAAACATGTAAATATCTCCACCGCTATCTCTATAAACATGGAAATATCTACACCGCTATCTTTATAAACTTGGAAATATCTACACCGCTATCATTATAAACATGGAAATATCTACACCACTATACGTATGAACATGGAAATATCTACACTGCCATCTGTCTAAACATGGAAACAGCCACACTGCTATGTGTATAAACCTGGAAATATGTACACCGCCATCTGAATAAACATGGAATTACCTACACCGCCATCTGTATAAATATGGAAATACCTACACCGCTTTCTTTATAAAAATGGAAATAACTACAGCGCTATCTGTATAAACATGGAAATATCTAAACAGCCAACTCTATTAACATGGAAATAGCCACACTGCTATCTGTACAAACATGTTAATAACTACAACGCCTTGTGTAAAAACATGGAAATATCTACACCACTATCTGTATAAACATGGAAATATCTACACTGCCATCTCTATAAACTTGGAAATATCTATACGGCCATCCCTATAAACATGGAAATATCTCCAACGCTATCTGCAAACATGGAAATATCTCCGCCGCTATCTGTATAAACATGGAAATATATACAACGCTATCTGTATAAACCTGGAAATATCTAAAACGCTATCTGTATTAGCATGGATATATCTACACTGCCATCTGTATAAACATGGAAATATATACACAGTCAGCTGTATAAACATGGAAATACCTACACCTCCATCTGTGTAAACATGGAAATATCTACACTGACATCTGTATACACATGGAAATACCCACACAGCCATCTGTATAAACCTGGAAATATCTACACCGCTATCACTATAAACCTGGAAATATCTACACTGCTATCTGTATAAACATGGACATATCTACACCGCTATCTGTATAAACATGGAAACATCTACACCGCTATCTGTATAAACTTGGAAATACCTACACCGCAATCTCTATAAACACGGAAATATCTCCAACTCTATCATTATAAACCTAGAAATATCACCACAGCTATCCGTATAAACATGGAAATATCTCCACCGCTATCTGTATAAACACGGAAACAACTACACCGCTATCTGTATAAACATGGAAATATCTGCAACGCTATCTGTATAAACATGGAAATATGTGCACCGCTATCTGTATAAACATGGAAATATCTCCTCCACTATCTCTGTTAACATGGAATTATCTACACTTCTATCTGTATAAACATGGAAATATCTCCAACGCAATCTGTATAAACATGGAAATACCTACACCGCTATCTGTATAAACATGGAAATATCTACACCGTTATCTGTATAAACATGGAAATATTTACACCACTATCTGTATAAACATGGAAATATCCACATCTTTATCTCTATAAACATGGAAATATCTCCACCGCTATCTCTATAAACATGGAAATAACTCCACCGCTATCTCTATAAACATGGAAATATCTTCACTGCTATCTTTATTAACATGGAATTATCTACACAGCTATCTGTATAAATATGGAAATATCTACACCGCTTTCTCTATAAACATGGAAATAACTACACGGCTATCTTTATAAACATGGAAATATCTACACCGCTCTCTCCATAAACACGGAAATATCTACAACGCTATCTGCATAAACATGGAAATATGTACACCGCCATCTGTAAAAACATGGAAACCTCTTCACAGTCATCTGTAAAAACATGGAAATATGTACACCTCCATCTGTATAAACATGGAAATATTTACACTGTCATCTGTATACACATGGAAATATCAACATAGCCATCTGTATCAACATGGAAATATCTTCACCGCTATCTCTATAAACATGGAAATATCTACACCGGTATCTGTATAAACTTGGAAATATCTACAACACCATCTGTATAAACGTAGAAATACCTAAAGAGTCATCTGCATAAACACGGAAATATCTACACCACTATCCGTATAAACAAGGAAATATCTACACCGCGATCTGTATGAACATGGAAATATCTCGACCGCTATATCAATAAACATGGAAATATCTACACCACTATCTTTATAAACATGGAAATATCAACACCACTATCAGTATAAACATGGAAATATCTTCACTGCCGTCTGTATAAACATGGAAACAGCCACACCGCTATGTGTATAAACCTGAAAATATCTACACTGCCATCTGAATAAACATGGAATTATCTACACCGCTATCTGTATAAATATGGAAATATCTACACCGCTATCTCTGTAAACATGGAAATATCTACACCGCTATCTGTATAAACATGGAAATAACTACACCGCTGTCTCTATAAACATGGAAATATCTGCACCGCTATCTGCATAAACTTGCTAATAGATAAACCGCCATCTGTATAAACATGGAAATATATCCCCCACTATCTGTATAAACATGGAAATATCTCCAC
Source organism: Pan paniscus (assembly GCF_029289425.2). Taxonomy (NCBI): domain Eukaryota; kingdom Metazoa; phylum Chordata; class Mammalia; order Primates; family Hominidae; genus Pan; species Pan paniscus. The sequence goes on from NC_073261.2 coordinate 11,300,410, forward strand.
CGCTATCAGTATAAACATGGAAATATCTACACCGCTATCTGCATAAACTTGGAAATATCTACACCGCAATCTGTATAAACATGGAAATATCTCCACCACTATCTGTATAATTATGGAAATAACTCCAGCGCTATCGGTATAAACTTGAAAATATCTACATCGCTATCTGAATAAACATGTAAATATCTACACCGCCATTTGTATTAACATGGAAATATCCACACCACCATCTGAATAAACAAGGACATATCTCCACCGATATCTGTATAAACATGGAAATATCTCCACCGCTATCTGTATAAACATGGAAATATCTACACCGCTATCTGTATAAACATGGAAATATCTCCACGGCTATCTCTATAAACGTGGAAATATCTACACAGCATTCTTTATAAACATGGAATTATCTACATCACTATCTGTAGAAACATGGAAATAGCCACACCGCTATCTGTATAAACATGGAAATATCTACACTGCCGTCTGTATAAACATGGAAACATCCACACCGCTATGTGTATAAACCTGGAAATATCTACACCGCCATCTGAAGAAACATGGAATTATCTACACCGCTATCTGTATAAATATGGAAATATCTACAAAGCTATCTCTATAAACTTGGAAATAACTACACCATTATCTGTATGAACATTGAAATATCTACACTGCTATCTCTATAAACATGGAAATATCTTCACCGCAATCTGCATAAACTTGCAAATAGCTAAACCGCCATCTGTATAAACATGGAAATATCTCCCCCACTATCTGTATAAACATGGAAATATCTCCACCGCTATCTGTATAAACATGGAAATATCTACACTGCTATCTGCATAAACTTGGAAATATCTACACCGCCATCTGTATAAACATGGAAATATCTCCAGCACTATCTGTATAAACATGGAAATAACTCCACCGCTATTTGTATAAACATGAAAATATCTACACCACTCTCTGTATAAACATGGAAATATCTACACCGCCATCTGTATACACATGGAAATATCTACACCGCCATCTGAATAAACAAGGACGTACCTCCACCGCTATCTGTATAAACATGGAAATATCTCCACCGCTATCTGTATAATCATGGAAATATCTACACCGCTATCTGTATAAACATGGAAATATCTACAACGATATATGTATAAACATGGAAATATCTGCACTGTTATCTGTATAAACATGGAAATATCTACATCGCTATCTTTATTAACATGGAAATATCCTCACTGCCATCTGTATAAACATGGAAATAGCCACACCGTTATCTGTATAAACATGGAAATATCTACACCGGCATCTGAATAAACATGGAAATATCTTCACGGCTATCTGTATAAATATGGAAATACCTACACCGCTATCTCTATAAACATGGAAATGTCTACACCGCTACTTGTATAAACATGGAAGTATCTGCATGCCTATCTCTATAAACATGGAAATATCTACACCGCCATCTGTATAAATATGGAGATACCTACACTGCTACCTCTATAAACATAGAAATGTCTACACCGCTATCTGTTTAAACATACAAATATCTACATGGCTATCTCTATAAACATGGAAATATCAACACAGCCGTCTCTATAAACATGGAAATACCTACACAGTCATCTGTATAAACATGGAAATACCTACACCACTAGCTGTATAAATTTGGAAATATCTACCCTGCCATCTGCATAAACTTGGAAATATCTACACAGCCACCTCTATAAATATGGAAATACCTACACCAGTATCTGTAAAATCATTGAAATATCTACACCGCGATCTGTATAAAGATTGAAATATCTACACAGCCATCTCTATAAACATGGAATTATCTACACAGCCATCTCTATAACCATTTAAATACCTACACCGCTATTTCTATAAACATGAAATTAGCCACACCGCAATCTGTATAAACATGGAACTATCTACACTGCCATCTGTATAAGCATGGAAATATCTACACTGCCATCTGTATACACATGGAAATGTCTACAAAGTCATCTGTATAAACACTAAAATTTCTCCACCGCTATCTGTCTAAACATGGAAATATCTCCACCGCTATCTGTATAAACATGTAAATATCTACACCGCTATCTGTATAAACATGGAAATGTCTACACCGCTATCTGTATAAACATTGATATATCTACTCCGCTATCTGTATAAAGATGGAAATATTTTCTTCGCTATCTGTATAAACATGGAAATATTTCCACCGCAATCTGTGTAAACATAGAAATATCTACACCGCTATCTTTATAAACATGGAAATATCTACACCGCAATCTGTATAAACATGGATATATCTACACCGCTATCTGTATAAACAAGGAAATAAATCCACCGCTATCTATATAAACATTGAAACATCTACACAGCTATATCTATAAACATGGAATTATCTTCACCGCTATCTGTTTAAACATGGAAATGTCTACAACGCTATCTGTGTAAACATGGAAATATCTACACCGTTATCTGTGTAAACATGGAAATATCTGCACCACAATCAGTGCAAAGATGGAAATATATACAACGCTATCTCTATAAACATGGAAATATCTTCAGCACTATCTGTATAAACATGGAAATATCAACACCGCTATTTCTATAATCATGGAAATATCTACACCGCCATCTGTACAAACATGGAAATATCTACACAGTCATCTGTATATACATGGAAATATCTACAACACCATCTCTAAAGATATGGAAATATCTACAACACCATCTCTATAATCATGGAAATATCTACACCGCCATCTGTAGAAACATGGAAATAACTACACTGCCATCTGTATAAAGATGGAAATATCTACACCGCGAGCTGTATAAACATGGAAATATCTAAACAGCTATGTGTATAAACATGGAAATACCAACACCACTATCTGTATAAACATGGATATATCTACAGCGCTGACTGTAAACATGGAAATATCTACCCCACTATCTCTATTAACATAGAAATATCTACAACGCAATCGCAGTAATCATGGAAATATCTACACCGTCATCTGAATAAACTTGGAAATATCTACACCGCGATCTGTGTAAAAATGGAAATATCTACACCGCCATCTGTATAAACGTAGAAATATCTACACTGCCATCTGTAGAAAGATGGAAATATCTACACCTTGATCTGTATAAACATGCAGATATCTACACCTCTTCCTGTATGAACATGGAGATATCTGCACCGCTATCTGAATAAATATGGAAATATCCACACCGCTATCTCTATAAACATGGAAATGTCTACATGGCTATCTGTATAAACATGGAAATATCTACATCGCTATCTATATGAACTTGAAAATATCTAGACTGCCTTCTGTATATACATGGAAATACCTACACAGTCATCGGTATAAACATGGAAATATCTACACCACTCTCTGTATAAACATGGAAATTTCTACACTGCCATCTGTATAAACATAGAAATATCATCACATCCATCTCTATAAACATGGAAATATCTACACCGCTATCCCTATAAACATGGAAATAGTGACACCGATATCTGTACAAACATGGAAATATCTACACCGCCATCTGTAAAAGTATGGAAATATCTACACAGTCATCTGTATAAACATGGAAATATCTGCACTTCCATCTGAATAAACATGGAAATATCTACACTGCCATCTGAATACACATGGAAAAGGCTGCACATTCATCTGTGTAAATAAGGAAATATCTACACCGCTATCTCTGTAAACATTTAAAACCTATACCGCTATCTGCATTAACATGGAAATATCTACACCGCTATCTGTATAAAATTGGAAATAACTACACCGCCATCTCTATAAACATGAAAATATGTCCCCCGCTATCTGTATAAACTTGAAAATATGTCAACCGCTATCTGTATAAACATGGAAATATCTACACCGCTATCTGTATAAACATGGAAATATCTACACAGCTATCTGTATCAACATGGAAATATCTACACCGCTATCTCTATAAACATGGAAAATCTACACCGCCATCTGTACAAACATGGAAGTATGTACACAGTCATCAGTATAAACATGGAAATAACTACACCGCTATGTGTATAAAAATGGAAATATCTACACCGTTATCTGTATAAACATGGAAATATCTAGACCGCTATCTGTATAAACATTCAAATATCTACATTGCTATCTGTAAAAACATGGAAATATCTCCTCCGCTATTTCTATAAACATGGAAATATCTACACCGCTATCTATATAAACATGGAAATATCTACACCGCTATCTGTATAAACAAGCAAATATCTACTGGGCTATCTATATAAACATGGAAATATCTCCACCGCTATCTGCATAAACATGGAAATATCTACACCGCTATCTTTATAAACATGGAAATATCTACACTGCAATCTCTATAAACATGGAAACATCTACAACAGTATCTGTGTAAACATGGGAATATCTTCACATCTGTCATTGTAAATATGGAAATATGTACACCGCAATCTGTGTGAATATGGAAATATCTACCCCTCTATCTCTGTAAACATGGAAATATCTACACCACTATCTGTATATACATGGAAATATCTACACAGCTATCTGTATAAACATGGAAATATCTACATCACATTCTGTATAAACATGGATATATCTACACCGCTATCTGTATAAACATGTTAATATCTACACTGCTATATGTATAAACATGGAAATATCTACTCCGCTATCTGCAAAAATATGGAAATATCTACACCGCTATCTCTATAAACATGGAAATGTCATCACCGCTATCTGTATAAACATGGAAATATCTACATGGCTATCCGTAACAACATGGAAATATCTTCACCGCCTTCTGTATAAACATGGAAACATCTACACTGCCATCTGTATAAATATGGAAATAACTAAACCGCTATCTCTATAAACATTGAAATATCAACACTGACTTCTGGATATACATGGAAATACCTACTCAGTCATCTGTGTAAACATGGAAAAATCTACACAGCCATCTCTATAAACATTTAAATACCTACACCGATATTTCTATAAACATGAAATTAGCCACACCGCAATCTGTATAAACATGGAACTATCTACACTGCCATCTGTATAAACATGGAAATATCTACACTGCCATCTGTATACACATGGAAATATCTACACAGTCATCTGTATAAACACTAAAATATCTCCACCGCTATCTGTCTAAACATGGAAATATCTCCACCGCTATCTGTATAAACATGTAAATATCTACACCGCTATCTGTATAAACATGGAAATGTCTACACCGCTATCTGTATAAACATGGATATATCTACTCCGCTATCTGTATAAAGATGGAAATATTTTCATCGCTATCTGTATAAACATGGAAATATTTCCACCGCAATCTGTGTAAACATAGAAATATCTACACCGCTATCTTTATAAACATGGAAATATCTACACCGCAATCTGTATAAACATGGATATATCTACACCGCTATCTGTATAAACATGGAAATATCTACACCGCTATCTGTATAAACATGGAAATATCTACACCGCTATCTCTATAAACATGGAAATATCTACACCACTATCTGTATAAACGTGGAAATATGTACACCGCAATCTGTGCAAATATGGAAATATCTACACCTCTATCTCTGTAAATATGGAAATATCTACACCGCTATCGGTATAAACATGGAAATATCTACACCGCTATCTGTATAAACATGGAAATATACACACCACGATCTGTATAAACATTGAAATATCTACACCGCTATCTGTATAACTATGGAAATATCTACACCGCTATCTCTATGAACATGGAAATGTCTACACCGCTGTATGTATAAACATGGAAATATCTTCATGGCTATCTCTCTAAACATGGAAATATCTACACCGCCATATGTATAAACATGGAAATACCTACACAGTCATCTGTATAAACATCGAAATATCTACCCCAATATCTGTATAAACATGGAAATATCTACACTGCAATCTGTATAAACATGGAAATAACTACACAGCCATTTCTATAAACATGGAAATATCTACATCGCTATCTGTATAAACATGGAGATATCCACACCGCTATCTGCGTAACATGAAAATATTTACACCGCCATCTATAAAAAACATGGAAATAACTACACCGCTATCTCTACAAACATGGAAAAAGCTGCACCGCTATCTATATAAACACAGAAATATCGACACCGCTATCTGTATAAACTTGGAAATATCTACACTGCCATCTCTATAAACATGAAAATATGTCCACCGCTATCTGTATAAACTTGAAAATATCTCCACCGCTATCTGTATAAACATGGAATTATCCACACCGCTATCTGTATAAACATGGAAATATCTGCACCGTTATCTGTATAAACATGGAAATATCTAGACCGCTATCTGTATAAACATTCAAATATCTACATTGCTATCTGTGTAAACATAGAAATATCTACACCGCTATTTGTAAAAACATGGAAATGTCTACACCACTATCTGTATAACATGCAAATATGTACGGCTCTATCTATATAAACATGGAAATATCTCCACCGCTATCTGTATAAACATGGAAATATCTACACCTCTATCTTTACAAACATGGAAATATCTACACTGCAATCTCTATAAACTTGGAAATATCTACAACACTATCTGTGTAAACATGGAATTATCTTCACAGCTGTCTGTGTAAACATGGAAATAACTACTCCGCTATCTGTATAAATATCTAAATATCTACACCTCTGCCTCCGTAAACATGGAAATAGCTCCACCACTTTCTGTAAAAACATGGAAATATCTACACCGCTATCTGTATAAACATGGAAATATCTACACCACAATCTGTATAAACGTGGATATATCTACACCGCTATCTGTATAAACATGTTAATATCTACACTGCTATCTGTATAAACATGGAAATAACTACTCCGCTATCTGTATAAATATGGAAATATCTACAACGCTATCTCTATAAACCTGGAAATGTCAACACTGCTATCTGTAGATACATGGAAATATCTACATGGCTATCCCCAAAAACATGGAAATACCTTCACTGCCTTCTGTATAAACGTGGAAATATCTACACTGCCATCTGTATAAACATGGAAATAACTAAACCGCTAACTCTATAAACATTGAAATATGTACACCGCCATCTCTATAAACGTGGAAATATGTACAGCGCAATCTGTTCAAATATGGAAATATCTACACCTGTATCTCTGTAAATATGGAAATATCTACACCGCTATCTGTATAAACATGGAAATATCTAGACCGTAATCAGCAAAAACATGGATATGTCTACACCGCTATCTGTATAAACATGGAAATGTCTACACCGCTATCTGTATAAACATGGAAATTGCTACACTGCTATCTGTATAAACATGGAAATATATACACCGCTATCTGTATAAACGTGGAAATATGGACACCGCAATCTGAGCAAATATGGAAATATCTACACCTCCATCTCTGTAAATATGGAAATATCTACACCGCTATCTGTATAAACATGGAACTATCTACACCGTTATCTGTATAAACATGGAAATATCTACACCACGATCTGTATGAAGATGGATATATCTACAAAGCTATCTGTATAAACATGGAAACGTCTACACCGCTGTCTGTATAAACATGGAAATATCTACACCGCTAACTGTATAAATATGGAAATATCCACACCGCTATCTCTATAAACATGGAAATGTCTACACCGCAGTCTGTAAAAACATGGAAATATCTTCAAGGCTATCTCTCTAAACATGGAAATATCTACACTGCCATATGTATAAACATAGAAATACGTACACAATCATCTGTATAAACATAGAAATATCTACCCCACTATCTGTATAAACATGGAAATATCTACACTGCAATCTGTATAAACCTGGAAATATCTACACAGCCATCTCTATAAACATGGATATATCTACATCGCTATCTTTATAAATTTGGAAATATCCACACCGCTATCTGTGGAACATGGAAATGTTTACTCCACCGTCTGTAAAAAACATGGAAATACCTTCATATTCATCTGTATAAACATGGAAATATCTACACCCCCATCTGTATAAACATGGAAATATCTACACTGCCACCTGTATACACATGGAAATATCTACACAGCCATCTGTATAAACATGGAAATATCTACACCGCTATCTCTATAAACAAGGAAATACCTTCACCGCTATCTGTATAAACACGGAAATATCTACACCGCTATCTGTATATAGTTGGAAATACCTACACCGCCATCACTATAAACATGAAAATACGTCCACCGCTATCTGTATAAACTTGAAAATATCTCCACTGCTATCTGTATAAACATGAAAATATCTACACTGCTATCTGTATAAACATGGAAATATCTAGACCGCTATCTGTATAAACATTCAAATATCTACATTGCTATCTGTATAAATATGGAAATATGTCCACTGCTATCTCTATAAACAAGGAAATATCAACACCGCTATCTGTATAAACATGGAAATATCTACACCGCTATCTGCATAAACATGCAAGTATCTACAGCACTATCTGTATAAACATGGAAATATCTCCACCGCTATCTGTATAAACATGGAAATATCTACACCGCTATATTTATAAATCTGCAAATATCTACACTGCAATCTCTATAAACATGGAAATATCTACAACACTATCTCTGTAAACATGGAAATAACTACACAGCTGTCTGTGTAGACATGGAAATATGTACACCGCAATCTGTGTGAAGATGGAAATATCTACACCTCTGTCTCTGTAAAAATGGAAATATCTACACCACTATCTGTATAAACATGGAAATATCTACACCGCTATCTGTACAAACATGGAAATATCTACACCACAGTCTGTATAAACATGGATATATCTACACTGCTATCTGTATAAACATGGAAATGTCTACTCCGCTATCTGTATAAATATGGAAATATCTACATCGCTATCTCTATAAACATGGAAATGTCAACACCGCTAAATGTATATACATGTAAATATCTACATGGCTATCACTAAAAACATGGAAATATCCTCACCGTATACAGATCTACAACGCTATCTGTATGAACATGGAAATAGCTACACCGCGATCTCTATAAACATGGATATGTCTACACCGCTATCTTTATAAACATGGAAATATCTACACTGCCATCTGTATAAACATGCAAATACCTACACTGCCATCTGTATACACATGGAGATATCTACAGAACCATCTGAATAATCATGGAAAAATCTACACCGTTATCTCTAAAATATGGAGATACCTGAACCACTATCTCTATAAACATGGAAATATCTACACTGCCATTTAGATAAACATGGAACTATGTAAACCGCCATCTGTATAAACATGGAAATATCTACACTGCAATCTGTATAAAGATGGAAATATCTACACCATGAGCTGTGTAAACATGGAAATATCTACACCGCAAGATATATAAACTTGGAAATACCAACACCGCTATCTGTATAAACTTGGAAATGTCTACAACGCTATCTGTATAAACATGGAAATATCTACTCTGCTATCTGTATAAACATGGAAATATCCACACCACAATCTGTATAAACATGGAAATATCTACAACGCAATCTGTATAAACATGGAAATATCTACACCACTATCTGTATAAACTTGGAAATATCTGCGCCGCCATCTGTATAAATATGGAAATATCTTCAACGCTATCTCTATAAACATGGAAATTTCTTCACTGCCATCTGTATAAACATGGAAATATCTTCATGACTATCCCTAAAAACATGGAAATATCTACACCGCCTCCTGCATAAACATGGAAATACCTACCGTGCCATCTGTATAAACATGGAAATAACTACACTGTTATCTCTATAAACATGGAAATATCTACACTGCCATCTGTATATACATGGAAATACCTACACAGTCATCTGTATAATCATGGAAATATCTACACCACTATCTGTATAAACGTGGAAATATCTACACTGCCATCTGTATAAACATGGAAATATCTACACAGCCATCTCTATAAACATGGGAATATCTTCAACGCTTTCTCTATAAACATGGAAATAGCCAAACCGCTATCTGCATAAACATGGAAATATCTACACTGCCATCTGTATACACATGGAAATGTCTACACAGTCATCTGTATAAAGATGGAAATATGTATACCGTTATCTGTATAAACATGGAAATAACTACACCACTATATGTATAAACAAGGAAATATACACACCACAATCTGTATAAACAGGGAAATAACTGCACCGCAACATGTATAAACATGGAAATATCTACAACGGTATCTGTATAAAGGTGGAAATATCTACACCGCAATCTGTGCAAATATGGAAATATCTACACATCTATCTCTGTAAATATGGAAATATCAACTCCGCTATCTATATAAACATGGAAACATCTACACCGCTGTCTGTATAAACATGGAAATATCTACACCACGATCTCTATAAACATTGATATATCTACACCGCTATCTGTATAAACATGGAAACATCTACACCACTATCTGTATAAACATGGAAATATCTACACCGCTATCTGTATAAATATGGAAATATCTACACTGCTATCTCTATAAACATGGAAATGTCTACACCGCTATCTCTATAAACATGGAAATATCTACATGGCTATTTCTATAAATATGGAAATATCTAAACCGCCTTCTTATAAACGCGGCAATACGTACACAGTCATCTGTATAAACATAGAAATATCCACACCACTATCAGTATAAACACGGAAATATCTACAATGCCATCTGTATAAACATGGAAATATCTACACAGCCATCTCCATAAACACGGAATTATCTACATCGCTATCTGTAGAAACATGGAAATAGCTAAACCGCTATCTGTATGAACATGGAAATATCTACACAGCCATCTCTATAAACATGGAAATATCAACACCGCTATCTGCATAAACACGGAAATATCTACACCGCTATCTGCATAAACATGGAAATATCTACATCGTTATCTTTACAAACATGGAAATATCCACACCACTATCTGTATAAACATGGAAATATCTGCGCCGCCATCTGTATAAATATGGAAATATCTTCAACGCTATCTCTATAAACATGGAAATGACTTCACTGCTATCTGTATAAACATGGAAATATCTACATGGCTATCTCTAAAAACATGGAAATATCTACACCGCCTCCTGCATAAACATGGAAATACCTACCGTGCCATCTGTATAAACATGGAAATAACTACACTGCTATCTCTATAAACATGGAAATATCTACACTGCCATCTGTATATACATGGAAATACCTACACAGTCATCTGTATAATCATGGAAATATCTACACCACTATCTGTATAAACGTGGAAATATCTACACTGCCATCTGTATAAACATGGAAATATCTACACAGCCATCTCTATAAACATGGGAATATCTTCAACGCTATCTCTATAAACATGGAAATAGCCAAACCGCTATCTGCATAAACATGGAAATATCTACACTGCCATCTGTATACACATGGAAATGTCTACACAGTCATCTGTATAAAGATGGAAATATGTATACCGTTATCTGTATAAACATGGAAATAACTACACCACTATCTGTATAAACATGGAAATATCCACACCACAATCTGTATAAACAGGGAAATATCTACACCGCAATATGTATAAACATGGAAATATCTACACTACTATCGGTATAAACATGGAAATATCTGCGCCACTATCTGTATAAATATGGAAATATCTTCAACGCTATCTCTATAAACATGGAAATGACTTCACTGCTATCTGTGTAAACATGGAAATATCTACATTGCTATTTCTAAAAACATGGAAATATCTACACCGCCTTCAGCATAAACATGGAAATACCTACACTGCCATCTGTATAAACATGGAAATAACTACACTGCTATCTCTATAAACATGGAAATATCTACACTGCCATCTGTATATACATGGAAATAAATACACAGTCATCTGTATAAACATGGAAATATATACACCACTATCTGTATAAACGTGGAAATATATACACTGCCATTTGTATAAACATGGAAATATCTACACAACCATCTCTATAAACATGGAAATATCTTCAACGCTATCTCTATAAACATGGAAATAGCCAAACCGCTATCTGCATAAACATGGAAATATCTACACTGCCATCTGTATACACATGGAAATATCTACACAGTCATCTGTATAAAGATGGAAATATCTATACCGTTATCTGTATAAACATGGAAATATCTACAACGGTATCTGTATAAAGGTGGAAATATCTACACCGCAATCTGTGCAAATATGGAAATATCTACACATCTATCTCTGTAAATATGGAAATATCAACTCCGGTATCTACATAAACATGGAAACATCTACACCGCTGTCTGTATAAACATGGAAATACCTACACCACTATCTGTATAAACATGGAAATATCTACACTGCTCTCTGTATAAATATGGAAATATCTACAACGCTATCTCTATAAACATGGAAATGTCTACACCGCTATCTGTATAAACATGGAAATATCTACATGGCTATTTCTATAAATATGGAAATATCTAAACCGCCTTCTTATAAACGTGGAAATACGTACACAGTCATCTGTATAAACATAGAAATATCCACACCACTATGAGTATAAACACGGAAATATCTACAATGCCATCTGTATAAACATGGAAATATCTACACAGCCATCTGTATAAACACGGAATTATCTACATCGCGATCTGTAGAAACATGGAAATAGCTAAACCACTATCTGTATAAACATAGAAATATCTACCCCACTATCTGTATAAACATGGAAATATCTACACTGCAATCTGTATAAACCTGGAAATATCTACACAGCCATCTCTATAAACATGGATATATCTACATCGCTATCTTTATAAATTTGGAAATATCCACACCGCTATCTGTGGAACATGGAAATGTTTACTCCACCGTCTGTAAAAAACATGGAAATAACTTCACATTCATCTGTATAAACATGGAAATATCTACACCCCCATCTGTATAAACATGGAAATATCTACACTGCCACCTGTATACACATGGAAATATCTACACAGCCATCTGTATAAACATGGAAATATCTACACCGCTATCTCTATAAACAAGGAAATACCTTCACCGCTATCTGTATAAACACGGAAATATCTACACCGCTATCTGTATATACTTGGAAATACCTACACCGCCATCACTATAAACATGAAAATACGTCCACCGCTATCTGTATAAACTTGAAAATATCTCCACTGCTATCTGTATAAACATGAAAATATCTACACTGCTATCTGTATAAACATGGAAATATCTAGACCGCTATCTGTATAAACATTCAAATATCTACATTGCTATCTGTATAAATATGGAAATATGTCCACTGCTATCTCTATAAACAAGGAAATATCAACACCGCTATCTGTATAAACATGGAAATATCTACACCGCTATCTGCATAAACATGCAAGTATCTACAGCACTATCTGTATAAACATGGAAATATCTCCACCGCTATCTGTATAAACATGGAAATATCTACACCGCTATATTTATAAATCTGCAAATATCTACACTGCAATCTCTATAAACATGGAAATATCTACAACACTATCTCTGTAAACATGGAAATAACTACACAGCTGTCTGTGTAGACATGGAAAAATGTACACCGCAATCTGTGTGAAGATGGAAATATCTACACCTCTGTCTCTGTAAAAATGGAAATATCTACACCACTATCTGTATAAACATGGAAATATCTACACCGCTATCTGTACAAACATGGAAATATCTACACCACAGTCTGTATAAACATGGATATATCTACACTGCTATCTGTATAAACATGGAAATGTCTACTCCGCTATCTGTATAAATATGGAAATATCTACATCGCTATCTCTATAAACATGGAAATGTCAACACCGCTAAATGTATATACATGTAAATATCTACATGGCTATCACTAAAAACATGGAAATATCCTCACCGTATACAGATCTACAACGCTATCTGTATGAACATGGAAATAGCTACACCGCGATCTCTATAAACATGGATATGTCTACACCGCTATCTTTATAAACATGGAAATATCTACACTGCCATCTGTATAAACATGCAAATACCTACACTGCCATCTGTATACACATGGAGATATCTACAGAACCATCTGAATAATCATGGAAAAATCTACACCGTTATCTCTAAAATATGGAGATACCTGAACCACTATCTCTATAAACATGGAAATATCTACACTGCCATTTAGATAAACATGGAACTATGTAAACCGCCATCTGTATAAACATGGAAATATCTACACTGCAATCTGTATAAAGATGGAAATATCTACACCATGAGCTGTGTAAACATGGAAATATCTACACCGCAAGATATATAAACTTGGAAATACCAACACCGCTATCTGTATAAACTTGGAAATGTCTACAACGCTATCTGTATAAACATGGAAATATCTACTCTGCTATCTGTATAAACATGGAAATATCCACACCACAATCTGTATAAACATGGAAATACCTACAACGCAATCTGTATAAACATGGAAATATCTACACCACTATCTGTATAAACTTGGAAATATCTGCGCCGCCATCTGTATAAATATGGAAATATCTTCAACGCTATCTCTATAAACATGGAAATTTCTTCACTGCCATCTGTATAAACATGGAAATATCTTCATGACTATCCCTAAAAACATGGAAATATCTACACCGCCTCCTGCATAAACATGGAAATACCTACCGTGCCATCTGTATAAACATGGAAATAACTACACTGTTATCTCTATAAACATGGAAATATCTACACTGCCATCTGTATATACATGGAAATACCTACACAGTCATCTGTATAATCATGGAAATATCTACACCACTATCTGTATAAACGTGGAAATATCTACACTGCCATCTGTATAAACATGGAAATATCTACACAGCCATCTCTATAAACATGGGAATATCAACACCGCTATCTGCATAAACACGGAAATATCTACACCGCTATCTGCATAAACATGGAAATATCTACATCGTTATCTTTACAAACATGGAAATATCCACACCACTATCTGTATAAACATGGAAATATCTGCGCCGCCATCTGTATAAATATGGAAATATCTTCAACGCTATCTCTATAAACATGGAAATGACTTCACTGCTATCTGAATGAACATGGAAATATCTACATGGGTATCTCTAAAAACATGGAAATATCTACACCGCCTCCTGCAGAAACATGGAAATACCTACCGTGCCATCTGTATAAACATGGAAATAACTACACTGCTATCTCTATAAACATGGAAATATCTACACTGCCATCTGTATATACATGGAAATACCTACACAGTCATCTGTATAATCATGGAAATATCTACACCACTATCTGTATAAACGTGGAAATATCTACGCTGCCATCTGTATAAACATGGAAATATCTACAACACTATCTCTGTAAACATGGAAATAACTACACAGCTGTCTGTGTAGACATGGAAATATGTACACCGCAATCTGTGTGAAGATGGAAATATCTACACCTCTGTCTCTGTAAAAATGGAAATATCTACACCACTATCTGTATAAACATGGAAATATCTACACCGCTATCTGTACAAACATGGAAATATCTACACCACAGTCTGTATAAACATGGATATATCTACACTGCTATCTGTATAAACATGGAAATGTCTACTCCGCTATCTGTATAAATATGGAAATATCTACATCGCTATCTCTATAAACATGGAAATGTCAACACCGCTAAATGTATATACATGTAAATATCTACATGGCTATCACTAAAAACATGGAAATATCCTCACCGTATACAGATCTACAACGCTATCTGTATGAACATGGAAATAGCTACACCGCGATCTCTATAAACATGGATATGTCTACACCGCTATCTTTATAAACATGGAAATATCTACACTGCCATCTGTATAAACATGCAAATACCTACACTGCCATCTGTATACACATGGAGATATCTACAGAACCATCTGAATAATCATGGAAAAATCTACACCGTTATCTCTAAAATATGGAGATACCTGAACCACTATCTCTATAAACATGGAAATATCTACACTGCCATTTAGATAAACATGGAACTATGTAAACCGCCATCTGTATAAACATGGAAATATCTACACTGCAATCTGTATAAAGATGGAAATATCTACACCATGAGCTGTGTAAACATGGAAATATCTACACCGCAAGATATATAAACTTGGAAATACCAACACCGCTATCTGTATAAACTTGGAAATGTCTACAACGCTATCTGTATAAACATGGAAATATCTACTCTGCTATCTGTATAAACATGGAAATATCCACACCACAATCTGTATAAACATGGAAATATCTACAACGCAATCTGTATAAACATGGAAATATCTACACCACTATCTGTATAAACTTGGAAATATCTGCGCCGCCATCTGTATAAATATGGAAATATCTTCAACGCTATCTCTATAAACATGGAAATTTCTTCACTGCCATCTGTATAAACATGGAAATATCTTCATGACTATCCCTAAAAACATGGAAATATCTACACCGCCTCCTGCATAAACATGGAAATACCTACCGTGCCATCTGTATAAACATGGAAATAACTACACTGTTATCTCTATAAACATGGAAATATCTACACTGCCATCTGTATATACATGGAAATACCTACACAGTCATCTGTATAATCATGGAAATATCTACACCACTATCTGTATAAACGTGGAAATATCTACACTGCCATCTGTATAAACATGGAAATATCTACACAGCCATCTCTATAAACATGGGAATATCTTCAACGCTTTCTCTATAAACATGGAAATAGCCAAACCGCTATCTGCATAAACATGGAAATATCTACACTGCCATCTGTATACACATGGAAATGTCTACACAGTCATCTGTATAAAGATGGAAATATGTATACCGTTATCTGTATAAACATGGAAATAACTACACCACTATATGTATAAACAAGGAAATATACACACCACAATCTGTATAAACAGGGAAATAACTGCACCGCAACATGTATAAACATGGAAATATCTACAACGGTATCTGTATAAAGGTGGAAATATTTACACCGCAATCTGTGCAAATATGGAAATATCTACACATCTATCTCTGTAAATATGGAAATATCAACTCCGCTATCTATATAAACATGGAAACATCTACACTGCTGTCTGTATAAACATGGAAATATCTACACCACGATCTGTATAAACATTGATATATCTACACCGCTATCTGTATAAACATGGTAACATCTACACCACTATCTGTATAAACATGGAAATATCTACACCGCTATCTGTATAAATATGGAAATATCTACACCGCTATCTCTATAAACATGGAAATGTCTACACCGCTATCTGTATAAACATGGAAATATCTACATGGCTATTTCTATAAATATGGAAATATCTAAACCGCCTTCTAATAAACGTGGCAATACGTACACAGTCATCTGTATAAACATAGAAATATCCACACCACTATCAGTATAAACACGGAAATATCTACAATGCCATCTGTATAAACATGGAAATATCTACACAGCCATCTCCATAAACACGGAATTATCTACATCGCTATCTGTAGAAACATGGAAATAGCTAAACCGCTATCTGTATGAACATGGAAATATCTACACAGCCATCTCTATAAACATGGAAATATCAACACCGCTATCTGCATAAACACGGAAATATCTACACCGCTATCTGCATAAACATGGAAATATCTACATCGTTATCTTTACAAACATGGAAATATCCACACCACTATCTGTATAAACATGGAAATATCTGCGCCGCCATCTGTATAAATATGGAAATATCTTCAACGCTATCTCTATAAACATGGAAATGACTTCACTGCTATCTGTATAAACATGGAAATATCTACATGGCTATCTCTAAAAACATGGAAATATCTACACCGCCTCCTGCATAAACATGGAAATACCTACCGTGCCATCTGTATAAACATGGAAATAACTACACTGCTATCTCTATAAACATGGAAATATCTACACTGCCATCTGTATATACATGGAAATACCTACACAGTCATCTGTATAATCATGGAAATATCTACACCACTATCTGTATAAACGTGGAAATATCTACACTGCCATCTGTATAAACATGGAAATATCTACACAGCCATCTCTATAAACATGGGAATATCTTCAACGCTATCTCTATAAACATGGAAATAGCCAAACCGCTATCTGCATAAACATGGAAATATCTACACTGCCATCTGTATACACATGGAAATGTCTACACAGTCATCTGTATAAAGATGGAAATATGTATACCGTTATCTGTATAAACATGGAAATAACTACACCACTATCTGTATAAACATGGAAATATCCACACCACAATCTGTATAAACAGGGAAATATCTACACCGCAATATGTATAAACATGGAAATATCTACACTACTATCGGTATAAACATGGAAATATCTGCGCCACTATCTGTATAAATATGGAAATATCTTCAACGCTATCTCTATAAACATGGAAATGACTTCACTGCTATCTGTATAAACATGGAAATATCTACATTGCTATTTCTAAAAACATGGAAATATCTACACCGCCTTCAGCATAAACATGGAAATACCTACACTGCCATCTGTATAAACATGGAAATAACTACACTGCTATCTCTATAAACATGGAAATATCTACACTGCCATCTGTATATACATGGAAATAAATACACAGTCATCTGTATAAACATGGAAATATATACACCACTATCTGTATAAACGTGGAAATATATACACTGCCATTTGTATAAACATGGAAATATCTACACAACCATCTCTATAAACATGGAAATATCTTCAACGCTATCTCTATAAACATGGAAATAGCCAAACCGCTATCTGCATAAACATGGAAATATCTACACTGCCATCTGTATACACATGGAAATATCTACACTGTCATCTGTATAAAGATGGAAATATCTATACCGTTATCTGTATAAACATGGAAATATCTACAACGGTATGTGTATAAAGGTGGAAATATCTACACCGCAATCTGTGCAAATATGGAAATATCTACATATCTATCTCTGTAAATATGGAAATATCAACTCCGGTATCTACATAAACATGGAAACATCTACACCGCTGTCTGTATAAACATGGAAATATCTACACCACTATCTGTATAAACATGGAAATATCTACACTGCTCTCTGTATAAATATGGAAATATCTACAACGCTATCTCTATAAACATGGAAATGTCTACACCGCTATCTGTATAAACATGGAAATATCTACATGGCTATTTCTATAAATATGGAAATATCTAAACCGCCTTCTTATAAACGTGGAAATACGTACACAGTCATCTGTATAAACATAGAAATATCCACACCACTATGAGTATAAACACGGAAATATCTACAATGCCATCTGTATAAACATGGAAATATCTACACAGCCATCTGTATAAACACGGAATTATCTACTTCGCGATCTGTAGAAACATGGAAATAGCTAAACCACTATCTGTATAAACATGGAAATATCTACACAGCCATCTCTATAAACATGGAAATATCAACACCGCTATCTGCATAAACACGGAAATATCTACACCGCTATCTGCATAAACATGGAAATATCTACATCGTTATCTATACAAACATGGAAATATCCACACCACTATCTGTATAAACATGGAAATATCTGCGCCGCCATCTGTATAAATATGGAAATATCTTCAACGCTATCTCTATAAACATGGAAATGACTTCACTGCTATCTGTATAAACATGGAAATATCTACATGGCTATCTCTAAAAACATGGAAATATCTACACCGCCTCCTGCAGAAACATGGAAATACCTACCGTGCCATCTGTATAAACATGGAAATAACTACACTGCTATCTCTATAAACATGGAAATATCTACACTGCCATCTGTATATACATGGAAATACCTACACAGTCATCTGTATAATCATGGAAATATCTACACCACTATCTGTATAAACGTGGAAATATCTACACTGCCATCTGTATAAACATGGAAATATCTACACAGCCATCTCTATAAACATGGGAATATCTTCAACGCTATCTCTATAAACATGGAAATAGCCAAACCGCTATCTGCATAAACATGGAAATATCTACACTGCCATCTGTATACACATGGAAATGTCTACACAGTCATCTGTATAAAGATGGAAATATGTATACCGTTATCTGTATAAACATGGAAATAACTACACCACTATCTGTATAAACATGGAAATATCCACACCACAATCTGTATAAACAGGGAAATATCTACACCGCAATATGTATAAACATGGAAATATCTACACCACTATCGGTATAAACATGGAAATATCTGCGCCACTATCTGTATAGATATGGAAATATCTTCAACGCTATCTCTATAAACATGGAAATGACTTCACTGCTATCTGTATAAACATGGAAATATCTACATTGCTATCTCTAAAAACATGGAAATATCTACACCGCCTTCTGCATAAACATGGAAATATCTACACTGCCAACTGTATAAACATGGAAATAACTACACTGCTATCTCTATAAACATGGAAATATCTACACTGCCATCTGTATATACATGGAAATACCTACACAGTCATCTGTATAAACATGGAAATATCTACACCACTATCTGTATAAACGTGGAAATATCTACACTGCCATCTGTATAAACTTGGAAATATCTACACAACCATCTCTATAAACATGGGAATATCTTCAACGCTATCTCTATAAACATGGAAATAGCCAAACCGCTATCTGCATAAACATGGAAATATCTACACTGCCATCCGTATACACATGGAAATATCTACACAGTCATCTGTATAAAGATGGAAATGTCTATACCGTTATCTGTATAAACATGGAAATATCTACAACGGTATCTGTATAAAGGTGGAAATATCTACACCGCAATCTGTGCAAATATGGAAATATCTACACATCTATCTCTGTAAATATGGAAATATCAACTCCGCTATCTATATAAACATGGAAACATCTACACCGCTGTCTGTATAAACATGGAAATATCTACACCACGATCTGTATAAACATTGTTATATCTACACCGCTATCTGTATAAACATGGAAACATCTACACCACTATCTGTATAAACATGGAAATATCTACACCGCTATCTGTATAAATATGGAAATATCTACACCGCTATCTCTATAAACATGGAAATGTCTACACCGCTATCTGTATAAACATGGAAATATCTACATGGCTATTTCTATAAATACGGAAATATCTAAACCGCCTTCTTATAAACGTGGCAATACGTACACAGTCATCTGTATAAACATAGAAATATCCACACCACTATCAGTATAAACACGGAAATATCTACAATACCATCTATATAAACATGGAAATATCTACACAGCCATCTCCATAAACACGGAATTATCTACATCGCTATCTGTAGAAACATGGAAATAGCTAAACCCCTATCTGTATGAACATGGAAATATCTACACAGCCATCTCTATAAACATGGAAATATCAACACCGCTATCTGCATAAACACGGAAATATCTACACCGCTATCTGCATAAACATGGAAATATCTACATCGTTATCTTTACAAACTTGGAAATATCCACACCACTATCTGTATAAACATGGAAATATCTGCGCCGCCATCTGTATAAATATGGAAATATCTTCAACGCTATCTCTATAAACATGGAAATGACTTCACTGCTATCTGAATGAACATGGAAATATCTACATGGGTATCTCTAAAAACATGGAAATATCTACACCGCCTCCTGCAGAAACATGGAAATACCTACCGTGCCATCTGTATAAACATGGAAATAACTACACTGCTATCTCTATAAACATGGAAATATCTACACTGCCATCTGTATATACATGGAAATACCTACACAGTCATCTGTATAATCATGGAAATATCTACACCACTATCTGTATAAACGTGGAAATATCTACGCTGCCATCTGTATAAACATGGAAATATCTACACAGCCATCTCTATAAACATGGGAATATCTTCAACGCTATCTCTATAAACGTGGAAATAGCCAAACCGCTATCTGCATAAACATGGAAATATCTACACTGCCATCTGTATTCACATGGAAATGTCTACACAGTCATCTGTATAAAGATGGAAATATGTATACCGTTATCTGTATAAACATGGAAATAACTACACCACTATCTGTATAAACATGGAAATATCCACACCACAATCTGTATAAACAGGGAAATATCTAAACCGCAATATGTATAAACATGGAAATATCTAAACCACTATCGGTATAAACATGGAAATATCTGCGCCACTATTTGTATAAATATGGAAATAACTTCAACGCAATCTCTATAAACATGGAAATGACTTCACTGCTATCTGTATAAACATGGAAATATCTACATTGCTATCTCTAAATACATGGAAATATCTACACCGCCTTCTGCATAAACATGGAAATACCTACACTGCCATCTGTATAAACATGGAAATAACTACACTGCTATCTCTATAAACATGGAAATATCTACACTGCCATCTGTATATACATGGAAATACCTACACAGTCATCTGTATAAACATGGAAATATCTACACCACTATCTGTATAAACGTGGAAATATATACACTGCCATCTGTATAAACATGGAAATATCTACACAACCATCTCTATAAACATGGAAATATCTTCAACGCTATCTCTATAAACATGGAAATAGCCAAACCGCTATCTGCATAAACATGGAAATATCTACACTGCCATCTGTATACACATGGAAATATCTACACAGTCATCTGTATAAAGATGGAAATATCTATACCGTTATCTGTATAAACATGGAAATATCTACAACGGTATCTGTATAAAGGTGGAAATATCTACACCGCAATCTGTGCAAATATGGAAATATCTACACATCTATCTCTGTAAATATGGAAATATCAACTCCGCTATCTATATAAACATGGAAACATCTGCACCGCTGTCTGTATAAACATGGAAATATCTACACCACGATCTGTATAAACATTGATATATCTACACCGCTATCTGTATAAACATGGAAACATCTACACCACTATCTGTATAAACATGGAAATATCTACACCGCTATCTGTATAAATATGGAAATATCTACACCGCTATCTCTATAAACATGGAAATGTCTACACCGCTATCTGTATAAACATGGAAATATCTACATGGCTATTTCTATAAATATGGAAATATCTAAACCGCCTTCTTATAAACGTGGCAATACGTACACAGTCATCTGTATAAACATAGAAATATCCACACCACTATCAGTATAAACACGGAAATATCTACAATGCCATCTGTATAAACATGGAAATATCTACACAGCCATCTCTATAAACACGGAATTATATACATCGCTATCTGTAGAAACATGGAAACAGCTAAACCGCTATCTGTATAAACATGGAAATATCTACACAGCCATCTCTATAAACATGGAAATATCAACACCGCTATCTGCATAAACACGGAAATATCTACACCGCTATCTGCATAAACATTGAAATATCTACATCGTTATCTATACAAACATGGAAATATCTACACCACTATCTGTATAAACATGGAAATATCTGCACCGCCATCTGTATAAATATGGAAATATCTTCAACGCTATCTCTATAAACATGGAAATGACTTCACTGCTATCTGTATAAACATGGAAATATCTACATGGCTATCTCTAAAAACACGGAAATATCTACACCACCTCCTGCATAAACATGGAAATACCAACTGTGCCATCTGTATAAACATGGAAATAACTACACCGCTATCTCTATAAACATGGAAATATCTACACTGCCATCTGTATATACATGGAAATACCTACACAGTCATCTGTATAATCATGGAAATATCTACACCACTATCTGTATAAACGTGGAAATATCTACACTGCCATCTGTATAAACATGGAAATATCTACACAACCATCTCTATAAACATGGAAATATCTTCAACGCTATCTCTATAAACATGGAAATAGCCAAACCGCTATCTGCATAAACATGGAAATATCTACACTGCCATCTGTATACACATGGAAATGTCTACACAGTCATCTGTATAAAGATGGAAATATGTATACCGTTATCTGTATAAACATGGAAATAACTACACCACTATCTGTATAAACATGGAAATATCCACACCACAGTCTGTATAAACAGGGAAATATCTACACCGCAATATGTATAAACATGGAAATATCTACACCACTATCGGTATAAACATGGAAATATCTGCGCCACTATCTGTATAAATATGAAAATATCTTCAACGCTATCTCTATAAACATGGAAATGACTTCACTGCTATCTGTATAAACATGGAAATATCTACATTGCTATCTCTAAATACATGGAAATATCTACACCGCCTTCTGCATAAACATGGAAATACCTACACTGCCATCTGTATAAACATGGAAATAACTACACTGCTATCTCTATAAACATGGAAATATCTACACTGCCATCTGTATATACATGGAAATACCTACACAGTCATCTGTATAAACATGGAAATATCTACACCACTATCTGTATAAACGTGGAAATATATACACTGCCGTCTGAATAAACATGGAAATATCTACACAACCATCTCTATAAACATGGAAATATCTTCAACGCTATCTCTATAAACATGGAAATAGCCAAACCGCTATCTGCATAAACATGGAAATATCTACACTGCCATCTGTATACACATGGAAATATCTACACAGTCATCTGTATAAAGATGGAAATAACTATACCGTTATCTGTATAAACATGGAAATATCTACAACGGTATCTGTATAAAGGTGGAAATATCTACACCGCAATCTGTGCAAATATGGAAATATCTACACATCTATCTCTGTAAATATGGAAATATCAACTCCGCTATCTATATAAACATGGAAACATCTGCACCGCTGTCTGTATAAACATGGAAATATCTACACCACGATCTGTATAAACATTGATATATCTACACCGCTATCTGTATAAACATGGAAATATCTACACCGCTATCTGTATAAATATGGAAATATCTACACCGCTATCTCTATAAACATGGAAATGTCTACACCGCTATCTGTATAAACATGGAAATATCTACATGGCTATTTCTATAAAAATGGAAATATCTAAACCGCCTTCTTATATACGTGGAAATACGTACACAGTCATCTGTATAAACATAGAAATATCCACACAACTATCAGTATAAACACGGAAATATCTACAATGCCATCTGTATAAACATGGAAATATCTACACAGCCATCTCTATAAACACGGAATTATCTACATCGCTATCTGTAGAAACATGGAAATAGCTAAACCGCTATCTGTATAAACATGGAAATATCTACACAGCCATCTCTATAAACATGGAAATATCAACACCGCTATCTGCATAAACACGGAAATATCTACACAGCTATCTGCATAAACATGGAAATATCTACATCGTTATCTATACAAACATGGAAATATCTACACCACTATCTGTATAAACATGGAAATATCTGCGCCGCCATCTGTATAAATATGGAAATATCTTCAACGCTATCTCTATAAACATGGAAATGACTTCACTGCTATCTGTATAAACATGGAAATATCTACAGGGCTATCTCTAAAAACATGGAAATATCTACACCGCCTCCTGCATAAACATGGAAATACCTACCGTGCCATCTGTATAAACACGGAAATAACTACACCGCAATCTCTATAAACATGGAAATATCTACACTGCCATCTGTATATACATGGAAATACCTACACAGTCATCTGTATAATCATGGAAATATCTACACCACTATCTGTATAAACGTGGAAATATCTACGCTGCCATCTGTATAAACATGGAAATATCTACACAGCCATCTCTATAAACATGGGAATATCTTCAACGCTATCTCTATAAACGTGGAAATAGCCAAACCGCTATCTGCATAAACATGGAAATATCTACACTGCCATCTGTATACACATGGAAATGTCTACACAGTCATCTGTATAAAGATGGAAATATGTATACCGTTATCTGTATAAACATGGAAATAACTACACCACTATCTGTATAAACATGGAAATATCCACACCACAATCTGTATAAACAGGGAAATATCTACACCGCAATATGTATAAACATGGAAATATCTACACCACTATCGGTATAAACATGGAAATATCTGCGCCACTATCTGTATAAATATGGAAATAACTTCAACGCTATCTCTATAAACATGGAAATGACTTCACTGCTATCTGTATAAACATGGAAATATCTACATAGCTATCTCTAAAAACATGGAAATATCTACACCGCCTTCTGCATAAACATGGAAATACCTACACTGCCATCTGTATAAACATGGAAATAACTACACTGCTATCTCTATAAACATGGAAATATCTACACTGCCATCTGTATATACATGGAAATACCTACACAGTCATCTGTATAAACATGGAAATATCTACACCACTATCTGTATAAACGTGGAAATATATACAATGCCATCTGTATAAACATGGAAATATCTACACAACCATCTCTATAATCATGGAAATATCTTCAACGCTATCTCTATAAACATGGAAATAGCCAAACCGCTATCTGCATAAACATGGAAATATCTACACTGCCATCTGTATACACATGGAAATATCTACACAGTCATCTGTATAAAGATGGAAATATCTATACCGTTATCTGTATAAACATGGAAATATCTACAATGGTATCTGTATAAAGGTGGAAATATCTACACCGCAATCTGTGCAAATATGGAAATATCTACACATCTATCTCTGTAAATATGGAAATATCAACTCCCCTATCTATATAAACATGGAAACATCTACACCGCTGTCTGTATAAACATGGAAATATCTACACCACGATCTGTATAAACATTGATATATCTACACCGCTATCTGTATAAACATGGAAACATCTACACCACTATCTGTATAAACATGGAAATATCTACACCGCTATCTGTATAAATATGGAAATATCTACACCGCTATCTCTATAAACATGGAAATGTCTACACCGCTATCTGTATAAACATGGAAATATCTACATGGCTATTTCTATAAATATGGAAATATCTAAACCGCCTTCTTATAAACGTGGAAATACCTACACAGTCATCTGTATAAACATAGAAATATCCACACCACTATCAGTATAAACACGGAAATATCTACAATGCCATCTGTATAAACGTGGAAATATCTACACAGCCATCACTATAAACACGGAATTATCTACATCGCTATCTGTAGAAACATGGAAGTAGCTAAACCGCTATCTGTATAAACATGGAAATATCTACACAGACATCTCTATAAACATGGAAATATCAACACCGCTATCTGCATAAACACGGAAATATCTACACAGCTATCTGCATAAACATGGAAATATCTACATCGTTATCTATACAAACATGGAAATATCCACACCACTATCTGTATAAACATGGAAATATCTGTGCCGCCATCTGTATAAATATGGAAATATCTTCAACGCTATCTCTATAAACATGGAAATGACTTCACTGCTATCTGTATAAACATGGAAATATCTACATGGCTATCTCTAAAAACATGGAAATATCTACACCGCCTCCTGCATAAACATGGAAATACCTACCGTGCCATCTGTATAAACATGGAAATAACTACACTGCTATCTCTATAAACATGGAAATATCTACAATGCCATCTGTATATACATGGAAATACCTACACAGTCATCTGTATAATCATGGAAATATCTACACCACTATCTTTATAAACGTGGAAATATCTACACTGCCATCTGTATAAACATGGAAATATCTACACAGCCATCTCTATAAACATGGGAATATCTTCAACGCTATCTCTATAAACATGGAAATAACCAAACCGCTATCTGCATAAACATGGAAATATCTACACTGCCATCTGTATACACATGGAAATGTCTACACAGTCATCTGTATAAAGATGGAAATATGTATACCGTTATCTGTATAAACATGGAAATAACTACACCACTATCTGTATAAACATGGAAATATCCACACCACAATCTGTATAAACAGGGAAATATCTACACCGCAATATGTATAAACATGATAATATCTACACCACTATCGGTATAAACATGGAAATATGTGCGCCACTATCTGTATAAATATAGAAATATCTTCAACGCTATCTCTATAAACATGGAAATGACTTCACTGCTATCTGTATAAACATGGAAATATCTACATTGCTATCTCTAAAAACATGGAAATATCTACACCGCCTCCTGCATAAACATGGAAATACCTACCGTGCCATCTGTATAAACATGGAAATAACTACACTGCTATCTCTATAAACATGGAAATATCTACACTGCCATCTGTATATACATGGAAATACCTACACAGTCATCTGTATAATCATGGAAATATCTACACCACTATCTGTATAAACGTGGAAATATCTACACTGCCATCTGTATAAACATGGAAATATCTACACAGCCATCTCTATAAACATGGGAATATCTTCAACGCTATCTCTATAAACATGGAAATAGCCAAACTGCTATCTGCATAAACATGGAAATATCTACACTGCCATCTGTATACACATGGAAATGTCTACACAGTCATCTGTATAAAGATGGAAATATGTATACCGTTATCTGTATAAACATGGAAATAACTACACCACTATCTGTATAAACATGGAAATATCCACACCACAATCTGTATAAACAGGGAAATATCTACACCGCAATATGTATAAACATGGAAATATCTACACCACTATCGGTATAAACATGGAAATATCTGCGCCACTATCTGTATAAATATGGAAATATCTTCAACGCTATCTCTATAAACATGGAAATGACTTCACTGCTATCTGTATAAACATGGAAATATCTACATTGCTATCTCTAAAAACATGGAAATTTCTACACCGCCTTCTGCATAAACATGGAAATACCTACACTGCCATCTGTATAAACATGGAAATAACTACACTGCTATCTCTATAAACATGGAAATATCTACACTGCCATCTGTATATACATGGAAATACCTACACAGTCATCTGTATAAACATGGAAATATCTACACCACTATCTGTATAAACGTGGAAATATATACACTGCCGTCTGTATAAACATGGAAATATCTACACAACCATCTCTATAAACATGGAAATATCTTCAACGCTATCTCTATAAACATGGAAATAGCCAAACCGCTATCTGCATAAACATGGAAATATCTACACTGCCATCTGTATACACATGGAAATATCTACACAGTCATCTGTATAAAGATGGAAATAACTATACCGTTATCTGTATAAACATGGAAATATCTACAACGGTATCTGTATAAAGGTGGAAATATCTACACCGCAATCTGTGCAAATATGGAAATATCTACACATCTATCTCTGTAAATATGGAAATATCAACTCCGCTATCTATATAAACATGGAAACATCTGCACCGCTGTCTGTATAAACATGGAAATATCTACACCACGATCTGTATAAACATTGATATATCTACACCGCTATCTGTATAAACATGGAAACATCTACACCACTATCTGTATAAACATGGAAATATCTACACCGCTATCTGTATAAATATGGAAATATCTACACCGCTATCTCTATAAACATGGAAATGTCTACACCGCTATCTGTATAAACATGGAAATATCTACATGGCTATTTCTATAAAAATGGAAATATCTAAACCGCCTTCTTATATACGTGGAAATACGTACACAGTCATCTGTATAAACATAGAAATATCCACACCACTATCAGTATAAACACGGAAATATCTACAATGCCATCTGTATAAACATGGAAATATCTACACAGCCATCTCTATAAACACGGAATTATCTACATCGCTATCTGTAGAAACATGGAAATAGCTAAACCGCTATCTGTATAAACATGGAAATATCTACACAGCCATCTCTATAAACATGGAAATATCAACACCGCTATCTGCATAAACACGGAAATATCTACACCGCTATCTGCATAAACATGGAAATATCTACATCGTTATCTATACAAACATGGAAATATCTACACCACTATCTGTATAAACATGGAAATATCTGCGCCGCCATCTGTATAAATATGGAAATATCTTCAACGCTATCTCTATAAACATGGAAATGACTTCACTGCTATCTGTATAAACATGGAAATATCTACAGGGCTATCTCTAAAAACATGGAAATATCTACACCGCCTCCTGCATAAACATGGAAATACCTACCGTGCCATCTGTATAAACACGGAAATAACTACACCGCAATCTCTATAAACATGGAAATATCTACACTGCCATCTGTATATACATGGAAATACCTACACAGTCATCTGTATAATCATGGAAATATCTACACCACTATCTGTATAAACGTGGAAATATCTACACTGCCATCTGTATAAACATGGAAATACCTACACAGCCATCTCTATAAACATGGGAATATCTTCAACGCTGTCTCTATAAACATGGAAATAGCCAAACCGCTATCTGCATAAACATGGAAATATCTACACTGCCATCTGTATACACATGGAAATGTCTACACAGTCATCTGTATAAAGATGGAAATATGTATACCGTTATCTGTATAAACATGGAAATAACTACGCCACTATCTGTATAAACATGGCAATATCCACACCACAATCTGTATAAACAGGGAAATATCTACACCGCAATATGTATAAACATGGAAATATCTACACCACTATCGGTATAAACATGGAAATATCTGCGCCACTATCTGTATAAATATGGAAATATCTTCAACGCTATCTCTATAAACATGGAATTGACTTCACTGCTATCTGTATAAACATGGAAATATCTACATTGCTATCTCTAAATACATGGAAATATCTACACCGCCTTCTGCATAAACATGGAAATACCTACACTGCCATCTGTATAAACATGGAAATAACTACACTGCTATCTCTATAAACATGGAAATATCTACACTGCCATCTGTATATACATGGAAATACCTACACAGTCATCTGTATAAACATGGAAATATCTACACCACTATCTGTGTAAACGTGGAAATACATACACTGCCGTCTGTATAAACATGGAAATATCTACACAACCATCTCTATAAACATGGAAATATCTTCAACGCTATCTCTAGAAACATGGAAATAGCCAAACCGCTATCTGCATAAACATGGAAATATCTACACTGCCATCTGTATACACATGGAAATATCTACACAGTCATCTGTATAAAGATGGAAATAACTATACCGTTATCTGTATAAACATGGAAATATCTACAACGGTATCTGTATAAAGTTGGAAATATCTACACCGCAATCTGTGCAAATATGGAAATATCTACACATCTATCTCTTTAAATATGGAAATATCAACTCCGCTATCTATATAAACATGGAAACATCTGCACCGCTGTCTGTATAAACATGGAAATATCTACACCACGATCTGTATAAACATTGATATATCTACACCGCTATCTGTATAAACATGGAAACATCTACACCACTATCTGTATAAACATGGAAATATCTACACCGCTATCTGTATAAATATGGAAATATCTACACCGCTATCTCTATAAACATGGAAATGTCTACACCGCTATCTGTATAAACATGGAAATATCTACATGGCTATTTCTATAAAAATGGAAATATCTAAACCGCCTTCTTATAAACGTGGAAATACGTACACAGTCATCTGTATAAACATAGAAATATCCACACCACTATCAGTATAAACACGGAAATATCTACAATGCCATCTGTATAAACATGGAAATATCTACACAGCCATCTCTATAAACACGGAATTATCTACATCGCTATCTGTAGAAACATGGAAATAGCTAAACCGCTATCTGTATAAACATGGAAATATCTACACAGCCATCTCTATAAACATGGAAATAACAACACCGCTATCTGCATAAACACGGAAATATCTACACCGCTATCTGCATAAACATGGAAATATCTACATCGTTATCTATACAAACATGGAAATATCTACACCACTATCTGTATAAACATGGAAATATCTGCGCCGCCATCTGTATAAATATGGAAATATCTTCAACGCTATCTCTATAAACATGGAAATGACTTCACTGCTATCTGTATAAACATGGAAATATCTACAGGGCTATCTCTAAAAACATGGAAATATCTACACCGCCTCCTGCATAAACATGGAAATACCTACCGTGCCATCTGTATAAACACGGAAATAACTACACCGCAATCTCTATAAACATGGAAATATCTACACTGCCATCTGTATATACATGGAAATACCTACACAGTCATCTGTATAATCATGGAAATATCTACACCACTATCTGTATAAACGTGGAAATATCTACACTGCCATCTGTATAAACATGGAAATATCTACACAGCCATCTCTATAAACATGGGAATATCTTCAACGCTGTCTCTATAAACATGGAAATAGCCAAACCGCTATCTGCATAAACATGGAAATATCTACACTGCCATCTGTATACACATGGAAATGTCTACACAGTCATCTGTATAAAGATGGAAATATGTATACCGTTATCTGTATAAACATGGAAATAACTACACCACTATCTGTATAAACATGGCAATATCCACACCACAATCTGTATAAACAGGGAAATATCTACACCGCAATATGTATAAACATGGAAATATCTACACCACTATCTGTATAAACATGGAAATATCTGCGCCACTATCTGTATAAATATGGAAATATCTTCAACGCTATCTCTATAAACATGGAAATGACTTCACTGCTATCTGTATAAACATGGAAATATCTACATTGCTATCTCTAAATACATGGAAATATCTACACCGCCTTCTGCATAAACATGGAAATACCTACACTGCCATCTGTATAAACATGGAAATAACTACACTGCTATCTCTATAAACATGGAAATATCTACACTGCCATCTGTATATACATGGAAATACCTACACAGTCATCTGTATAAACATGGAAATATCTACACCACTATCTGTATAAACGTGGAAATATATACACTGCCGTCTGTATAAACATGGAAATATCTACACAACCATCTCTATAAACATGGAAATATCTTCAACGCTATCTCTAGAAACATGGAAATAGCCAAACCGCTATCTGCATAAACATGGAAATATCTACACTGCCATCTGTATACACATGGAAATATCTACACAGTCATCTGTATAAAGATGGAAATAACTATACCGTTATCTGTATAAACATGGAAATATCTACAACGGTATCTGTATAAAGTTGGAAATATCTACACCGCAATCTGTGCAAATATGGAAATATCTACACATCTATCTCTTTAAATATGGAAATATCAACTCCGCTATCTATATAAACATGGAAACATCTGGACCGCTGTCTGTATAAACATGGAAATATCTACACCACGATCTGTATAAACATTGATATATCTACACCGCTATCTGTATAAACATGGAAACATCTACACCACTATCTGTATAAACATGGAAATATCTACACCGCTATCTGTATAAATATGGAAATATCTACACCGCTATCTCTATAAACATGGAAATGTCTACACCGCTATCTGTATAAACATGGAAATATCTACATGGCTATTTCTATAAAAATGGAAATATCTAAACCGCCTTCTTATAAACGTGGAAATACGTACACAGTCATCTGTATAAACATAGAAATATCCACACCACTATCAGTATAAACACGGAAATATCTACAATGCCATCTGTATAAACATGGAAATATCTACACAGCCATCTCTATAAACACGGAATTATCTACATCGCTATCTGTAGAAACATGGAAATAGCTAAACCGCTATCTGTATAAACATGGAAATATCTACACAGCCATCTCTATAAACATGGAGATATCAACACCGCTATCTGCATAAACACGGAAATATCTACACCGCTATCTGCATAAACATGGAAATATCTACATCGTTATCTATACAAACATGGAAATATCTACACCACTATCTGTATAAACATGGAAATATCTGCGCCGCCATCTGTATAAATATGGAAATATCTTCAACGCTATCTCTATAAATATGGAAATGACTTCACTGCTATCTGTATAAACATGGAAATATCTACAGGGCTATCTCTAAAAACATGGAAATATCTACAACGCCTCCTGCATAAACATGGAAATACCTACCGTGCCATCTGTATAAACACGGAAATAACTACACCGCAATCTCTATAAACATGGAAATATCTACACTGCCATCTGTATATACATGGAAATGCCTACACAGTCATCTGTATAATCATGGAAATATCTACACCACTATCTGTATAAACGTGGAAATATCTACACTGCCATCTGTATAAACATGGAAATATCTACACAGCCATCTCTATAAACATGGGAATATCTTCAACGCTATCTCTATAAACATGGAAATAGCCAAACCGCTATCTGCATAAACATGGAAATATCTACACTGCCATCTGTATACACATGGAAATGTCTACACAGTCATCTGTATAAAGATGGAAATATGTATACCGTTATCTGTATAAACATGGAAATAACTACACCACTATCTGTATAAACATGGAAATATCCACACCACAATCTGTATAAACAGGGAAATATGTACACCGCAATATGTATAAACATGGAAATATCTACACCACTATCGGTATAAACATGGAAATATCTGCGCCACTATCTGTATAAATATGGAAATATCTTCAACGCTATCTCTATAAACATGGAAATGACTTCACTGCTATCTGTATAAACATGGAAATATCTACATTGCTATCTCTAAAAACATGGAAATATCTACACCGCCTTCTGCATAAACATGGAAATACCTACACTGCCATCTTTATAAACATGGAAATAACTACACTGCTATCTCTATAAACATGGAAATATCTACACTGCCATCTGTATATACATGGAAATACCTACACAGTCATCTGTATAAACATGGAAATATGTACACCACTATCTGTATAAACGTGGAAATATATACACTGCCGTCTGTATAAACATGGAAATATCTACACAACCATCTCTATAAACATGGAAATATCTTCAACGCTATCTCTATAAACATGGAAATAGCCAAACCGCTATCTGCATAAACATGGAAATATCTACACTGCCATCTGTATACACATGGAAATATCTACACAGTCATCTGTATAAAGATGGAAATATCTATACCGTTATCTGTATAAACATGGAAATATCTACAACGGTATCTGTATAAAGGTGGAAATATCTACACCGCAATCTGTGCAAATATGGAAATATCTACACATCTATCTCTGTAAATATGGAAATATCAACTCCGCTATGTATATAAACATGGAAACATCTGCACCGCTGTCTGTATAAACATGGAAATATCTACACCACGATCGGTATAAACATTGATATATCTACACCGCTATCTGTATAAACATGGAAACATCTACACCACTATCTGTATAAACATGGAAATATCTACACCGCTATCTGTATAAATATGGAAATATCTACACCGCTATCTCTATAAACATGGAAATGTCTACACCGCTATCTGTATAAACATGGAAATATCTACATGGCTATTTCTATAAAAATGGAAATATCTAAACCGCCTTCTTATAAACGTGGAAATACGTACACAGTCATCTGTATAAACATAGAAATATCCACACCACTATCAGTATAAACACGGAAATATCTACAATGCCATCTGTATAAACATGGAAATATCTACACAGCCATCTCTATAAACACGGAATTATCTACATCGCTATCTGTAGAAACATGGAAATAGCTAAACCGCTATCTGTATAAACATGGAAATATCTGCGCCGCCATCTGTATAAATATGGAAATATCTTCAACGCTATCTCTATAAACATGGAAATGACTTCACTGCTCTCTGTATATACATGGAAATATCTACATTGCTATCTCTAAAAACATGGAAATATCTACACCGCCTTCTGCATAAACATGGAAATACCTACACTGCCATCTGTATAAACATGGAAATAACTACTCTGCTATCTCTATAAACATGGAAATATCTACACTGCCGTCTGTATATACATGGAAATACCTACACAGTCATCTGTATAAACATGGAAATATCTACACCACTATCTGTATAAACGTGGAAATATATACACTGCCGTCTGTATAAACATGGAAATATCTACACAACCATCTCTATAAACATGGAAATATCTTCAACGCTATCTCTATAAACATGGAAATAGCCAAACCGCTATCTGCATAAACATGGAAATATCTACACTGCCATCTGTATATACATGGAAATATCTACACAGTCATCTGTATAAAGATGGAAATATCTATACCGTTATCTGTATAAACATGGAAATATCTACAACGGTATCTGTATAAAGGTGGAAATATCTACACCGCAATCTGTGCAAATATGGAAATATCTACACATCTATCTCTGTAAATATGGAAATATCAACTCCGCTATGTATATAAACATGGAAACATCTGCACCGCTGTCTGTATAAACATGGAAATATTTACACCACGATCGGTATAAACATTGATATATCTACACCGCTATCTGTATAAACATGGAAACATCTACACCACTATCTGTATAAACATGGAAATATCTACACCGCTATCTGTATAAATATGGAAATATCTACACCGCTATCTCTATAAACATGGAAATGTCTACACCGCTATCTGTATAAACATGGAAATATATACATGGCTATTTCTATAAAAATGGAAATATCTAAACCGCCTTCTTATAAACGTGGAAATACGTACACAGTCATCTGTATAAACATAGAAATATCCACACCACTATCAGTATAAACACGGAAATATCTACAATGCCATCTGTATAAACATGGAAATATCTACACAGCCATCTCTATAAACACGGAATTATCTACATCGCTATCTGTAGAAACATGGAAATAGCTAAACCGCTATCTGTATAAATATGGAAATATCTACACAGCCATCTCTATAAACATGGAAATATCAACACCGCTATCTGCATAAACACGGAAATATCTACACCGGTATCTGCATAAACATGGAAATATCTACATCGTTATCTATACAAACATGGAAATATCTACACCACTATCTGTATAAACATGGAAATATCTGCGCCGCCATCTGTATAAATATGGAAATATCTTCAACGCTATCTCTATAAACATGGAAATGACTTCACTGCTATCTGTATAAACATGGAAATATCTACAGGGCTATCTCTAAAAACACGGAAATATCTACACCGCCTCCTGCATAAACATGGAAATACCTACCGTGCCATCTGTATAAACACGAAAATAACTACACCGCAATCTCTATAAACATGGAAATATCTACACTGCCATCTGTATATACATGGAAATACCTACACAGTCATCTGTATAATCATGGAAATATCTACACCACTATCTGTATAAACGTGGAAATATCTACACTGCCATCTGTATAAACATGGAAATATCTACACAGCCATCTCTATAAACATGGGAATATCTTCAACGCTATCTCTACAAACATGGAAATAGCCAAACCGCTATCTGCATAAACATGGAAATATCTACACTGCCATCTGTATACACATGGAAATGTCTACACAGTCATCTGTATAAAGATGGAAATATGTATACCGTTATCTGTATAAACATGGAAATAACTACACCACTATCTGTATAAACATGGAAATATCCACACCACAATCTGTATAAACAGGGAAATATCTACACCGCAATATGTATAAACATGGAAATATCTACACCACTATCGGTATAAACATGGAAATATCTGCGCCACTATCTGTATAAATATGGAAATATCTTCAACGCTATCTCTATAAACATGGAAATGACTTCACTGCTATCTGTATAAACATGGAAATATCTACATTGCTATCTCTAAAAACATGGAAATATCTACACCGCCTTCTGCATAAACATGGAAATACCTACACTGCCATCTGTATAAACATGGAAATAACTACACTGCTATCTCTATAAACATGGAAATATCTACACTGCCATCTGTATATACATGGAAATACCTACACAGTCATCTGTATAAACATGGAAATATCTACACCACTATCTGTATAAACGTGGAAATATATACACTGCCGTCTGTATAAACATGGAAATATCTACACAACCATCTCTATAAACATGGAAATATCTTCAACGCTATCTCTATAAACATGGAAATAGCCAAACCGCTATCTGCATAAACATGGAAATATCTACACTGCCATCTGTATACACATGGAAATATCTACACAGTCATCTGTATAAAGATGGAAATATCTATACCGTTATCTGTATAAACATGGAAATATCTACAACGGTATCTGTATAAAGGTGGAAATATCTACACCGCAATCTGTGCAAATATGGAAATATCTACACACTTATCTCTGTAAATATGGAAATATCAACAACGCTATCTATATAAACATGGAAACATCTGCACCGCTGTCTGTATAAACATGGAAATATCTACACCACGATCTGTATAAACATTGATATATCTACACCGCTATCTGTATAAACATGGAAACATCTACACCACTATCTGTATAAACATGGAAATATCTACACCGCTATCTGTATAAATATGGATATATCTACACCGCTATCTCTATAAACATGGAAATGTCTACACCGCTATCTGTATAAACATGGAAATATCTACATGGCTATTTCTATAAAAATGGAAATATCTAAACCGCCTTCTTATAAACGTGGAAATACGTACACAGTCATCTGTATAAACATAGAAATATCCACACCACTATCAGTATAAACACGGAAATATCTACAATGCCATCTGTATAAACATGGAAATATCTACACAGCCATCTCTATAAACACGGAATTATCTACATCGCTATCTGTAGAAACATGGAAATAGCTAAACCGCTATCTGTATAAACATGGAAATATCTACACAGCCATCTCTATAAACATGGAAATATCAACACCGCGATCTGCATAAACACGGAAATATCTACACCGCTATCTGCATAAACATGGAAATAT
Organism: Pan paniscus; assembly: GCF_029289425.2. NCBI lineage: Eukaryota > Metazoa > Chordata > Mammalia > Primates > Hominidae > Pan > Pan paniscus. The sequence continues at coordinate 11,339,921 of NC_073261.2, forward strand.
CTACATCGTTATCTATACAAACATGGAAATATCTACACCACTATCTGTACAAACACGGAAATATCTGCGCCGCCATCTGTATAAATATGGAAATATCTTCAACGCTATCTCTATAAACATGGAAATGACTTCACTGCTATCTGTATAAACATGGAAATATCTACATGGCTATCTCTAAAAACACGGAAATATCTACACCGCCTCCTGCATAAACATGGAAATACCTACCGTGCCATCTGTATAAACATGGAAATAACTACACCGCTATCTCTATAGACATGGAAATATCTACACTGCCATCTGTATATACATGGAAATACCTACACAGTCATCTGTATAATCATGGAAATATCTACACCACTATCTGTATAAACGTGGAAATATCTACACTGCCATCTGTATAAACATGGAAATATCTACACAGCCATCTCTATAAACATGGGAATATCTTCAACGCTATCTCTATAAACATGGAAATAGCCAAACCGCTATCTGCATAAACATGGAAATATCTACACTGCCATCTGTATACACATGGAAATGTCTACACAGTCATCTGTATAAAGATGGAAATATGTATACCGTTATCTGTATAAACATGGAAATAAATACACCACTATTTGTATAAACATGGAAATATCCACACCACAATCTGTATAAACAGGGAAATATCTACACCGCAATATGTATAAACCTGGAAATATCTACACCACTATCGGTATAAACATGGAAATATCTGCGCCACTATCTGTATAAATATGGAAATATCTTCAACGCTATCTCTATAAACATGGAAATGACTTCACTGCTATCTGTATAAACATGGAAATATCTACATTGCTATCTCTAAAAACATGGAAATATCTACACCGCCTTCTGCATAAACATGGAAATACCTACACTGCCATCTGTATAAACATGGAAATAACTACACTGCTATCTCTATAAACATGGAAATATCTACACTGCCATCTGTATATACATGGAAATACCTACACAGTCATCTGTATAAACATGGAAATATCTACACCACTATCTGTATAAACGTGGAAATATATACACTGCCGTCTGTATAAACATGGAAATATCTACACAACCATCTCTATAAACATGGAAATATCCTCAACGCTATCTCTATAAACATGGAAATAGCCAAACCGCTATCTGCATAAACATGGAAATATCTACACTGCCATCTGTATACACATGGAAATATCTACACAGTCATCTGTATAAAGATGGAAATATCTATACCGTTATCTGTATAAACATGGAAATATCTACAACGGTATCTGTATAAAGGTGGAAATATCTACACCGCAATCTGTGCAAATATGGAAATATCTACACATCTATCTCTGTAAATATGGAAATATCAACTCCGCTATCTATATAAACATGGAAACATCTGCACCGCTGTCTGTATAAACATGGAAATATCTACACCACGATCTGTATAAACATTGATATATCTACACCGCTATCTGTATAAACATGGAAACATCTACACCACTATCTGTATAAACAAGGAAATATCTACACCACTATCTGTATAAATATGGAAATATCTACACCACTATCTCTATAAACATGGAAATGTCTACACCGCTATCTGTATAAACATGGAAATATCTACATGGCTATTTCTATAAAAATGGAAATATCTAAACCGCCTTCTTATAAACGTGGAAATACGTACACAGTCATCTGTATAAACATAGAAATATCCACACCACTATCAGTATAAACACGGAAATATCTACAATGCCATCTGTATAAACATGGAAATATCTACACAGCCATCTCTATAAACACGGAATTATCTACATCGCTATCTGTAGAAACATGGAAATAGCTAAACCGCTATCTGTATAAACATGGAAATATCTACACAGCCATCTCTATAAACATGGAAATATCAACACCGCTATCTGCATAAACACGGAAATATCTACACCGCTATCTGCATAAACATGGAAATATCTACATCGTTATCTATACAAACATGGAAATATCTACACCACTATCTGTATAAACATGGAAATATCTGCGCCGCCATCTGTATAAATATGGAAATATCTTCAACGCTATCTCTATAAACATGGAAATGACTTCACTGCTATCTGTAAACAAAGAAATATCTACAGGGCTATCTCTAAAAACATGGAAATATCTACACCGCCTCCTGCATAAACATGGAAATACCTACCGTGCCATCTGTATAAACATGGAAATAACTACACCGCAATCTCTATAAACATGGAAATATCTACACTGCCATCTGTATATACATGGAAATACCTACACAGTCATCTGTATAATCATGGAAATATCTACACCACTATCTGTATAAACGTGGAAATATCTACACTGCCATCTGTATAAACATGGAAATATCTACACAGCCATCTTTATAAACATGGGAATATCTTCAACGCTATCTCTATAAACATGGAAATAGCCAAACCGCTATCTGCATAAACATGGAAATATCTACACTGCCATCTGTATACACATGGAAATGTCTACACAGTCATCTGTATAAAGATGGAAATATGTATACCGTTATCTGTATAAACATGGAAATAACTACACCACTATCTGTATAAACATGGAAATATCCACACCACAATCTGTATAAACAGGGAAATATCTACACCGCAATATGTATAAACATGGAAATATCTACACCACTATCGGTATAAACATGGAAATATCTGCGCCACTATCTGTATAAATATGGAAATATCTTAAACGCTATCTCTATAAACATGGAAATGACTTCACTGCTATCTGTATAAACATGGAAATATCTACACTGCTATCTCTAAAAACATGGAAATATCTACACCGCCTTCTGCATAAACATGGAAATACCTACACTGCCATCTGTATAAACATGGAAATAACTACACTGCTATCTCTATAAACATGGAAATATCTACACTGCCATCTGTATATACATGGAAATACCTACACAGTCATCTGTATAAACATGGAAATATCTACACCACTATCTGTATAAACGTGGAAATATATACACTGCCGTCTGTATAAACATGGAAATAACTACACAACCATCTCTATAAACATGGAAATATCTTCAACGCTATCTCTATAAACATGGAAATAGCCAAACCGCTATCTGCATAAACATGGAAATATCTACACTGCCATCTGTATACACATGGAAATATCTACACAGTCATCTGTATAAAGATGGAAGTATCTATACCGTTATCTGTATAAACATGGAAATATCTACAACGGTATCTGTATAAAGGTGGAAATATCTACACCGCAATCTGTGCAAATATGGAAATATCTACACATCTATCTCTGTAAATATGGAAATATCAACTCCGCTATCTATATAAACATGGAAACATCTGCACCGCTGTCTGTATAAACATGGAAATATCTACACCACGATCTGTATAAACATTGATATATCTACACCGCTATCTGTATAAACATGGAAACATCTACACCACTATCTGTATAAACAAGGAAATATCTACACCGCTATCTGTATAAATATGGAAATATCTACACCACTATCTCTATAAACATGGAAATGTCTCCACCGCTATCTGTTTAAACATGGAAATATCTACATGGCTATTTCTATAAAAATGGAAATATCTAAACCGCCTTCTTATAAACGTGGAAATACGTACACAGTCATCTGTATAAACATAGAAATATCCACACCACTATCAGTATAAACACGGAAATATCTACAATGCCATCTGTATAAACATGGAAATATCTACACAGCCATCTCTATAAACACGGAATTATCTACATCGCTATCTGTAGAAACATGGAAATAGCTAAACCGCTATCTGTATAAACATGGAAATATCTACACAGCCATCTCTATAAACATGGAAATATCAACACCGCTATCTGCATAAACACGGAAATATCTACACCGCTATCTGCATAAACATGGAAATATCTACATCGTTATCTATACAAACATGGAAATATCTACACCACTATCTGTATAAACATGGAAATATCTGCACCGCCATCTGTATAAATATGGAAATATCTTCAACGCTATCTCTATAAACATGGAAATGACTTCACTGCTATCTGTAAACAAAGAAATATCTACAGGGCTATCTCTAAAAACATGGAAATATCTACACCGCCTCCTGCATAAACATGGAAATACCTACCGTGCCATCTGTATAAACATGGAAATAACTACACCGCAATCTCTATAAACATGGAAATATCTACACTGCCATCTGTATATACATGGAAATACCTACACAGTCATCTGTATAATCATGGAAATATCTACACCACTATCTGTATAAACGTGGAAATATCTACACTACCATCTGTATAAACATGGAAATATCTACACAGCCATCTTTATAAACATGGGAATATCTTCAACGCTATCTCTATAAACATGGAAATAGCCAAACCGCTATCTGCATAAACATGGAAATATCTACACTGCCATCTGTATACACATGGAAATGTCTACACAGTCATCTGTATAAAGATGGAAATATGTATACCGTTATCTGTATAAACATGGAAATAACTACACCACTATCTGTATAAACATGGAAATATCCACACCACAATCTGTATAAACAGGGAAATATCTACACCGCAATATGTATAAACATGGAAATATCTACACCACTATCGGTATAAACATGGAAATATCTGCGCCACTATCTGTATAAATATGGAAATATCTTCAACGCTATCTCTATAAACATGGAAATGACTTCACTGCTATCTGTATAAACATGGAAATATCTACATTGCTATCTCTAAAAACATGGAAATATCTACACCGCCTTCTGCATAAACATGGAAATACCTACACTGCCATCTGTATAAACATGGAAATAACTACACTGCTATCTCTATAAACATGGAAATATCTACACTGCCATCTGTATATACATGGAAATACCTACACAGTCATCTGTATAAACATGGAAATATCTACACCACTATCTGTATAAACGTGGAAATATATACACTGCCGTCTGTATAAACATGGAAATATCTACACAACCATCTCTATAAACATGGAAATATCTTCAACGCTATCTCTATAAACATGGAAATAGCCAAACCGCTATCTGCATAAACATGGAAATATCTACACTGCCATCTGTATACACATGGAAATATCTACACAGTCATCTGTATAAAGATGGAAATATCTATACCGTTATCTGTATAAACATGGAAATATCTACAACGGTATCTGTATAAAGGTGGAAATATCTACACCGCAATCTGTGCAAATATGGAAATATCTACACACTTATCTCTGTAAATATGGAAATATCAACAACGCTATCTATATAAACATGGAAACATCTGCACCGCTGTCTGTATAAACATGGAAATATCTACACCACGATCTGTATAAACATTGATATATCTACACCGCTATCTGTATAAACATGGAAACATCTACACCACTATCTGTATAAACATGGAAATATCTACACCGCTATCTGTATAAATATGGATATATCTACACCGCTATCTCTATAAACATGGAAATGTCTACACCGCTATCTGTATAAACATGGAAATATCTACATGGCTATTTCTATAAAAATGGAAATATCTAAACCGCCTTCTTATAAACGTGGAAATACGTACACAGTCATCTGTATAAACATAGAAATATCCACACCACTATCAGTATAAACACGGAAATATCTACAATGCCATCTGTATAAACATGGAAATATCTACACAGCCATCTCTATAAACACGGAATTATCTACATCGCTATCTGTAGAAACATGGAAATAGCTAAACCGCTATCTGTATAAACATGGAAATATCTACACAGCCATCTCTATAAACATGGAAATATCAACACCGCGATCTGCATAAACACGGAAATATCTACACCGCTATCTGCATAAACATGGAAATATCTACATCGTTATCTATACAAACATGGAAATATCTACACCACTATCTGTACAAACATGGAAATATCTGCGCCGCCATCTGTATAAATATGGAAATATCTTCAACGCTATCTCTATAAACATGGAAATGACTTCACTGCTATCTGTATAAACATGGAAATATCTACATGGCTATCTCTAAAAACACGGAAATATCTACACCGCCTCCTGCATAAACATGGAAATACCTACCGTGCCATCTGTATAAACATGGAAATAACTACACCGCTATCTCTATAGACATGGAAATATCTACACTGCCATCTGTATATACATGGAAATACCTACACAGTCATCTGTATAATCATGGAAATATCTACACCACTATCTGTATAAACGTGGAAATATCTACACTGCCATCTGTATAAACATGGAAATATCTACACAGCCATCTCTATAAACATGGGAATATCTTCAACGCTATCTCTATAAACATGGAAATAGCCAAACCGCTATCTGCATAAACATGGAAATATCTACACTGCCATCTGTATACACATGGAAATGTCTACACAGTCATCTGTATAAAGATGGAAATATGTATACCGTTATCTGTATAAACATGGAAATAAATACACCACTATTTGTATAAACATGGAAATATCCACACCACAATCTGTATAAACAGGGAAATATCTACACCGCAATATGTATAAACCTGGAAATATCTACACCACTATCGGTATAAACATGGAAATATCTGCGCCACTATCTGTATAAATATGGAAATATCTTCAACGCTATCTCTATAAACATGGAAATGACTTCACTGCTATCTGTATAAACATGGAAATATCTACATTGCTATCTCTAAAAACATGGAAATATCTACACCGCCTTCTGCATAAACATGGAAATACCTACACTGCCATCTGTATAAACATGGAAATAACTACACTGCTATCTCTATAAACATGGAAATATCTACACTGCCATCTGTATATACATGGAAATACCTACACAGTCATCTGTATAAACATGGAAATATCTACACCACTATCTGTATAAACGTGGAAATATATACACTGCCGTCTGTATAAACATGGAAATATCTACACAACCATCTCTATAAACATGGAAATATCCTCAACGCTATCTCTATAAACATGGAAATAGCCAAACCGCTATCTGCATAAACATGGAAATATCTACACTGCCATCTGTATACACATGGAAATATCTACACAGTCATCTGTATAAAGATGGAAATATCTATACCGTTATCTGTATAAACATGGAAATATCTACAACGGTATCTGTATAAAGGTGGAAATATCTACACCGCAATCTGTGCAAATATGGAAATATCTACACATCTATCTCTGTAAATATGGAAATATCAACTCCGCTATCTATATAAACATGGAAACATCTGCACCGCTGTCTGTATAAACATGGAAATATCTACACCACGATCTGTATAAACATTGATATATCTACACCGCTATCTGTATAAACATGGAAACATCTACACCACTATCTGTATAAACAAGGAAATATCTACACCGCTATCTGTATAAATATGGAAATATCTACACCACTATCTCTATAAACATGGAAATGTCTACACCGCTATCTGTATAAACATGGAAATATCTACATGGCTATTTCTATAAAAATGGAAATATCTAAACCGCCTTCTTATAAACGTGGAAATACGTACACAGTCATCTGTATAAACATAGAAATATCCACACCACTATCAGTATAAACACGGAAATATCTACAATGCCATCTGTATAAACATGGAAATATCTACACAGCCATCTCTATAAACACGGAATTATCTACATCGCTATCTGTAGAAACATGGAAATAGCTAAACCGCTATCTGTATAAACATGGAAATATCTACACAGCCATCTCTATAAACATGGAAATATCAACACCGCTATCTGCATAAACACGGAAATATCTACACCGCTATCTGCATAAACATGGAAATATCTACATCGTTATCTATACAAACATGGAAATATCTACACCACTATCTGTATAAACATGGAAATATCTGCGCCGCCATCTGTATAAATATGGAAATATCTTCAACGCTATCTCTATAAACATGGAAATGACTTCACTGCTATCTGTATAAACATGGAAATATCTACAGGGCTATCTCTAAAAACATGGAAATATCTACACCGCCTCCTGCATAAACATGGAAATACCTACCGTGCCATCTGTATAAACATGGAAATAACTACACCGCAATCTCTATAAACATGGAAATATCTACACTGCCATCTGTATATACATGGAAATACCTACACAGTCATCTGTATAATCATGGAAATATCTACACCACTATCTGTATAAACGTGGAAATATCTACACTGCCATCTGTATAAACATGGAAATATCTACACAGCCATCTCTATAAACATGGGAATATCTTCAACGCTATCTCTATAAACATGGAAATAGCCAAACCGCTATCTGCATAAACATGGAAATATCTACACTGCCATCTGTATACACATGGAAATGTCTACACAGTCATCTGTATAAAGATGGAAATATGTATACCGTTATCTGTATAAACATGGAAATAAATACACCACTATTTGTATAAACATGGAAATATCCACACCACAATCTGTATAAACAGGGAAATATCTACACCGCAATATGTATAAACATGGAAATATCTACACCACTATCGGTATAAACATGGAAATATCTGCGCCACTATCTGTATAAATATGGAAATATCTTCAACGCTATCTCTATAAACATGGAAATGACTTCACTGCTATCTGTATAAACATGGAAATATCTACACTGCTATCTCTAAAAACATGGAAATATCTACACCGCCTTCTGCATAAACATGGAAATACCTACACTGCCATCTGTATAAACATGGAAATAACTACACTGCTATCTCTATAAACATGGAAATATCTACACTGCCATCTGTATATACATGGAAATACCTACACAGTCATCTGTATAAACATGGAAATATCTACACCACTATCTGTATAAACGTGGAAATATATACACTGCCGTCTGTATAAACATGGAAATATCTACACAACCATCTCTATAAACATGGAAATATCTTCAACGCTATCTCTATAAACATGGAAATAGCCAAACCGCTATCTGCATAAACATGGAAATATCTACACTGCCATCTGTATACACATGGAAATATCTACACAGTCATCTGTATAAAGATGGAAATATCTATACCGTTATCTGTATAAACATGGAAATATCTACAACGGTATCTGTATAAAGGTGGAAATATCTACACCGCAATCTGTGCAAATATGGAAATATCTACACACTTATCTCTGTAAATATGGAAATATCAACAACGCTATCTATATAAACATGGAAACATCTGCACCGCTGTCTGTATAAACATGGAAATATCTACACCACGATCTGTATAAACATTGATATATCTACACCGCTATCTGTATAAACATGGAAACATCTACACCACTATCTGTATAAACATGGAAATATCTACACCGCTATCTGTATAAATATGGATATATCTACACCGCTATCTCTATAAACATGGAAATGTCTACACCGCTATCTGTATAAACATGGAAATATCTACATGGCTATTTCTATAAAAATGGAAATATCTAAACCGCCTTCTTATAAACGTGGAAATACGTACACAGTCATCTGTATAAACATAGAAATATCCACACCACTATCAGTATAAACACGGAAATATCTACAATGCCATCTGTATAAACATGGAAATATCTACACAGCCATCTCTATAAACACGGAATTATCTACATCGCTATCTGTAGAAACATGGAAATAGCTAAACCGCTATCTGTATAAACATGGAAATATCTACACAGCCATCTCTATAAACATGGAAATATCAACACCGCGATCTGCATAAACACGGAAATATCTACACCGCTATCTGCATAAACATGGAAATATCTACATCGTTATCTATACAAACATGGAAATATCTACACCACTATCTGTACAAACATGGAAATATCTGCGCCGCCATCTGTATAAATATGGAAATATCTTCAACGCTATCTCTATAAACATGGAAATGACTTCACTGCTATCTGTATAAACATGGAAATATCTACATGGCTATCTCTAAAAACACGGAAATATCTACACCGCCTCCTGCATAAACATGGAAATACCTACCGTGCCATCTGTATAAACATGGAAATAACTACACCGCTATCTCTATAGACATGGAAATATCTACACTGCCATCTGTATATACATGGAAATACCTACACAGTCATCTGTATAATCATGGAAATATCTACACCACTATCTGTATAAACGTGGAAATATCTACACTGCCATCTGTATAAACATGGAAATATCTACACAGCCATCTCTATAAACATGGGAATATCTTCAACGCTATCTCTATAAACATGGAAATAGCCAAACCGCTATCTGCATAAACATGGAAATATCTACACTGCCATCTGTATACACATGGAAATGTCTACACAGTCATCTGTATAAAGATGGAAATATGTATACCGTTATCTGTATAAACATGGAAATAAATACACCACTATCTGTATAAACATGGAAATATCCACACCACAATCTGTATAAACAGGGAAATATCTACACCGCAATATGTATAAACCTGGAAATATCTACACCACTATCGGTATAAACATGGAAATATCTGCGCCACTATCTGTATAAATATGGAAATATCTTCAACGCTATCTCTATAAACATGGAAATGACTTCACTGCTATCTGTATAAACATGGAAATATCTACATTGCTATCTCTAAAAACATGGAAATATCTACACCGCCTTCTGCATAAACATGGAAATACCTACACTGCCATCTGTATAAACATGGAAATAACTACACTGCTATCTCTATAAACATGGAAATATCTACACTGCCATCTGTATATACATGGAAATACCTACACAGTCATCTGTATAAACATGGAAATATCTACACCACTATCTGTATAAACGTGGAAATATATACACTGCCGTCTGTATAAACATGGAAATATCTACACAACCATCTCTATAAACATGGAAATATCCTCAACGCTATCTCTATAAACATGGAAATAGCCAAACCGCTATCTGCATAAACATGGAAATATCTACACTGCCATCTGTATACACATGGAAATATCTACACAGTCATCTGTATAAAGATGGAAATATCTATACCGTTATCTGTATAAACATGGAAATATCTACAACGGTATCTGTATAAAGGTGGAAATATCTACACCGCAATCTGTGCAAATATGGAAATATCTACACATCTATCTCTGTAAATATGGAAATATCAACTCCGCTATCTATATAAACATGGAAACATCTGCACCGCTGTCTGTATAAACATGGAAATATCTACACCACGATCTGTATAAACATTGATATATCTACACCGCTATCTGTATAAACATGGAAACATCTACACCACTATCTGTATAAACAAGGAAATATCTACACCGCTATCTGTATAAATATGGAAATATCTACACCACTATCTCTATAAACATGGAAATGTCTACACCGCTATCTGTATAAACATGGAAATATCTACATGGCTATTTCTATAAAAATGGAAATATCTAAACCGCCTTCTTATAAACGTGGAAATACGTACACAGTCATCTGTATAAACATAGAAATATCCACACCACTATCAGTATAAACACGGAAATATCTACAATGCCATCTGTATAAACATGGAAATATCTACACAGCCATCTCTATAAACACGGAATTATCTACATCGCTATCTGTAGAAACATGGAAATAGCTAAACCGCTATCTGTATAAACATGGAAATATCTACACAGCCATCTCTATAAACATGGAAATATCAACACCGCTATCTGCATAAACACGGAAATATCTACACCGCTATCTGCATAAACATGGAAATATCTACATCGTTATCTATACAAACATGGAAATATCTACACCACTATCTGTATAAACATGGAAATATCTGCGCCGCCATCTGTATAAATATGGAAATATCTTCAACGCTATCTCTATAAACATGGAAATGACTTCACTGCTATCTGTAAACAAAGAAATATCTACAGGGCTATCTCTAAAAACATGGAAATATCTACACCGCCTCCTGCATAAACATGGAAATACCTACCGTGCCATCTGTATAAACATGGAAATAACTACACCGCAATCTCTATAAACATGGAAATATCTACACTGCCATCTGTATATACATGGAAATACCTACACAGTCATCTGTATAATCATGGAAATATCTACACCACTATCTGTATAAACGTGGAAATATCTACACTGCCATCTGTATAAACATGGAAATATCTACACAGCCATCTTTATAAACATGGGAATATCTTCAACGCTATCTCTATAAACATGGAAATAGCCAAACCGCTATCTGCATAAACATGGAAATATCTACACTGCCATCTGTATACACATGGAAATGTCTACACAGTCATCTGTATAAAGATGGAAATATGTATACCGTTATCTGTATAAACATGGAAATAACTACACCACTATCTGTATAAACATGGAAATATCCACACCACAATCTGTATAAACAGGGAAATATCTACACCGCAATATGTATAAACATGGAAATATCTACACCACTATCGGTATAAACATGGAAATATCTGCGCCACTATCTGTATAAATATGGAAATATCTTCAACGCTATCTCTATAAACATGGAAATGATTTCACTGCTATCTGTATAAACATGGAAATATCTACACTGCTATCTCTAAAAACATGGAAATATCTACACCGCCTTCTGCATAAACATGGAAATACCTACACTGCCATCTGTATAAACATGGAAATAACTACACTGCTATCTCTATAAACATGGAAATATCTACACTGCCATCTGTATATACATGGAAATACCTACACAGTCATCTGTATAAACATGGAAATATCTACACCACTATCTGTATAAACGTGGAAATATATACACTGCCGTCTGTATAAACATGGAAATAACTACACAACCATCTCTATAAACATGGAAATATCTTCAACGCTATCTCTATAAACATGGAAATAGCCAAACCGCTATCTGCATAAACATGGAAATATCTACACTGCCATCTGTATACACATGGAAATATCTACACAGTCATCTGTATAAAGATGGAAGTATCTATACCGTTATCTGTATAAACATGGAAATATCTACAACGGTATCTGTATAAAGGTGGAAATATCTACACCGCAATCTGTGCAAATATGGAAATATCTACACATCTATCTCTGTAAATATGGAAATATCAACTCCGCTATCTATATAAACATGGAAACATCTGCACCGCTGTCTGTATAAACATGGAAATATCTACACCACGATCTGTATAAACATTGATATATCTACACCGCTATCTGTATAAACATGGAAACCTCTACACCACTATCTGTATAAACAAGGAAATATCTACACCGCTATCTGTATAAATATGGAAATATCTACACCACTATCTCTATAAACATGGAAATGTCTCCACCGCTATCTGTTTAAACATGGAAATATCTACATGGCTATTTCTATAAAAATGGAAATATCTAAACCGCCTTCTTATAAACGTGGAAATACGTACACAGTCATCTGTATAAACATAGAAATATCCACACCACTATCAGTATAAACACGGAAATATCTACAATGCCATCTGTATAAACATGGAAATATCTACACAGCCATCTCTATAAACACGGAATTATCTACATCGCTATCTGTAGAAACATGGAAATAGCTAAACCGCTATCTGTATAAACATGGAAATATCTACACAGCCATCTCTATAAACATGGAAATATCAACACCGCTATCTGCATAAACACGGAAATATCTACACCGCTATCTGCATAAACATGGAAATATCTACATCGTTATCTATACAAACATGGAAATATCTACACCACTATCTGTATAAACATGGAAATATCTGCGCCGCCATCTGTATAAATATGGAAATATCTTCAACGCTATCTCTATAAACATGGAAATGACTTCACTGCTATCTGTAAACAAAGAAATATCTACAGGGCTATCTCTAAAAACATGGAAATATCTACACCGCCTCCTGCATAAACATGGAAATACCTACCGTGCCATCTGTATAAACATGGAAATAACTACACCGCAATCTCTATAAACATGGAAATATCTACACTGCCATCTGTATATACATGGAAATACCTACACAGTCATCTGTATAATCATGGAAATATCTACACCACTATCTGTATAAACGTGGAAATATCTACACTGCCATCTGTATAAACATGGAAATATCTACACAGCCATCTTTATAAACATGGGAATATCTTCAACGCTATCTCTATAAACATGGAAATAGCCAAACCGCTATCTGCATAAACATGGAAATATCTACACTGCCATCTGTATACACATGGAAATGTCTACACAGTCATCTGTATAAAGATGGAAATATGTATACCGTTATCTGTATAAACATGGAAATAACTACACCACTATCTGTATAAACATGGAAATATCCACACCACAATCTGTATAAACAGGGAAATATCTACACCGCAATATGTATAAACATGGAAATATCTACACCACTATCGGTATAAACATGGAAATATCTGCGCCACTATCTGTATAAATATGGAAATATCTTCAACGCTATCTCTATAAACATGGAAATGATTTCACTGCTATCTGTATAAACATGGAAATATCTACACTGCTATCTCTAAAAACATGGAAATATCTACACCGCCTTCTGCATAAACATGGAAATACCTACACTGCCATCTGTATAAACATGGAAATAACTACACTGCTATCTCTATAAACATGGAAATATCTACACTGCCATCTGTATATACATGGAAATACCTACACAGTCATCTGTATAAACATGGAAATATCTACACCACTATCTGTATAAACGTGGAAATATATACACTGCCGTCTGTATAAACATGGAAATAACTACACAACCATCTCTATAAACATGGAAATATCTTCAACGCTATCTCTATAAACATGGAAATAGCCAAACCGCTATCTGCATAAACATGGAAATATCTACACTGCCATCTGTATACACATGGAAATATCTACACAGTCATCTGTATAAAGATGGAAGTATCTATACCGTTATCTGTATAAACATGGAAATATCTACAACGGTATCTGTATAAAGGTGGAAATATCTACACCGCAATCTGTGCAAATATGGAAATATCTACACATCTATCTCTGTAAATATGGAAATATCAACTCCGCTATCTATATAAACATGGAAACATCTGCACCGCTGTCTGTATAAACATGGAAATATCTACACCACGATCTGTATAAACATTGATATATCTACACCGCTATCTGTATAAACATGGAAACCTCTACACCACTATCTGTATAAACAAGGAAATA
This sequence comes from Pan paniscus, assembly GCF_029289425.2. Classification (NCBI taxonomy): domain Eukaryota; kingdom Metazoa; phylum Chordata; class Mammalia; order Primates; family Hominidae; genus Pan; species Pan paniscus. Next base: position 11,355,329 of record NC_073261.2, read on the forward strand.
TCTACACCGCTATCTGTATAAATATGGAAATATCTACACCACTATCTCTATAAACATGGAAATGTCTCCACCGCTATCTGTTTAAACATGGAAATATCTACATGGCTATTTCTATAAAAATGGAAATATCTAAACCGCCTTCTTATAAACGTGGAAATACGTACACAGTCATCTGTATAAACATAGAAATATCCACACCACTATCAGTATAAACACGGAAATATCTACAATGCCATCTGTATAAACATGGAAATATCTACACAGCCATCTCTATAAACACGGAATTATCTACATCGCTATCTGTAGAAACATGGAAATAGCTAAACCGCTATCTGTATAAACATGGAAATATCTACACAGCCATCTCTATAAACATGGAAATATCAACACCGCTATCTGCATAAACACGGAAATATCTACACCGCTATCTGCATAAACATGGAAATATCTACATCGTTATCTATACAAACATGGAAATATCTACACCACTATCTGTATAAACATGGAAATATCTGCACCGCCATCTGTATAAATATGGAAATATCTTCAACGCTATCTCTATAAACATGGAAATGACTTCACTGCTATCTGTAAACAAAGAAATATCTACAGGGCTATCTCTAAAAACATGGAAATATCTACACCGCCTCCTGCATAAACATGGAAATACCTACCGTGCCATCTGTATAAACATGGAAATAACTACACCGCAATCTCTATAAACATGGAAATATCTACACTGCCATCTGTATATACATGGAAATACCTACACAGTCATCTGTATAATCATGGAAATATCTACACCACTATCTGTATAAACGTGGAAATATCTACACTACCATCTGTATAAACATGGAAATATCTACACAGCCATCTTTATAAACATGGGAATATCTTCAACGCTATCTCTATAAACATGGAAATAGCCAAACCGCTATCTGCATAAACATGGAAATATCTACACTGCCATCTGTATACACATGGAAATGTCTACACAGTCATCTGTATAAAGATGGAAATATGTATACCGTTATCTGTATAAACATGGAAATAACTACACCACTATCTGTATAAACATGGAAATATCCACACCACAATCTGTATAAACAGGGAAATATCTACACCGCAATATGTATAAACATGGAAATATCTACACCACTATCGGTATAAACATGGAAATATCTGCGCCACTATCTGTATAAATATGGAAATATCTTCAACGCTATCTCTATAAACATGGAAATGACTTCACTGCTATCTGTATAAACATGGAAATATCTACACTGCTATCTCTAAAAACATGGAAATATCTACACCGCCTTCTGCATAAACATGGAAATACCTACACTGCCATCTGTATAAACATGGAAATAACTACACTGCTATCTCTATAAACATGGAAATATCTACACTGCCATCTGTATATACATGGAAATACCTACACAGTCATCTGTATAAACATGGAAATATCTACACCACTATCTGTATAAACGTGGAAATATATACACTGCCGTCTGTATAAACATGGAAATAACTACACAACCATCTCTATAAACATGGAAATATCTTCAACGCTATCTCTATAAACATGGAAATAGCCAAACCGCTATCTGCATAAACATGGAAATATCTACACTGCCATCTGTATACACATGGAAATATCTACACAGTCATCTGTATAAAGATGGAAGTATCTATACCGTTATCTGTATAAACATGGAAATATCTACAACGGTATCTGTATAAAGGTGGAAATATCTACACCGCAATCTGTGCAAATATGGAAATATCTAGACATCTATCTCTGTAAATATGGAAATATCAAGTCCGCTATCTATATAAACATGGAAACATCTGCACCGCTGTCTGTATAAACATGGAAATATCTACACCACGATCTGTATAAACATTGATATATCTACACCGCTATCTGTATAAACATGGAAACATCTACACCACTATCTGTATAAACATGGAAATATCTACACCGCTATCTGTATAAATATGGAAATATCTACACCGCTATCTCTATAAACATGGAAATGTCTACACCGCTATCTGTATAAACATGGAAATATCTACATGGCTATTTCTATAAATATGGAAATATCTAAACCGCCTTCTTATAAACGTGGCAATACTTACACATTCATCTGTATAAACATAGAAATATCCACACCACTATCAGTATAAACACGGAAATATCTACAATGCCATCTGTATAAACATGGAAATATCTACACAGCCATCTCTATAAACACGGAATTATCTACATCGCTATCTGTAGAAACATGGAAATAGCTAAACCGCTATCTGTATAAACGTGGAAATATCTACACAGCCATCTCTATAAACATGGAAATATCAACACCGCGATCTGCATAAACCCGGAAATATCTACACCGCTATCTGCATAAACATGGAAATATCTACATCGTTATCTATACAAACTTGGAAATATCTACACCACTATCTGTATAAACATGGAAATATCTGCGCCGCCATCTGTATCAATATGGAAATATCTTCAACGCTATCTCTATAAACATGGAAATGACTTCACTGCTATCTGTATAAACATGGAAATATCTACATGGCTATCTCTAAAAACACGGAAATATCTACACCGCCTCCTGCATAAACATGGAAATACCTACCGTGCCATCTGTATAAACATGGAAATAACTACACCGCTATCTCTATAAACATGGAAATATCTACACTGCCATCTGTATATACATGGAAATACCTACACAGTCATCTGTATAATCATGGAAATATCTACACCACTATCTGTATAAACGTGGAAATATCTACACTGCCATCTGTATAAACATGGAAATATCTACACAGCCATCTCTATAAACATGGGAATATCTTCAACGCTATCTCTATAAACATGGAAATAGCCAAACCGCTATCTGCATAAACATGGAAATATCTACACTGCCATCTGTATACACATGGAAATGTCTACACAGTCATCTGTATAAAGATGGAAATATGTATACCGTTATCTGTATAAACATGGAAATAACTACAATACTATCTGTATAAACATGGAAATATCCACACCACAATCTGTATAAACAGGGAAATATCTACACCGCAATATGTATAAACATGGAAATATCTACACCACTATCGGTATAAACATGGAAATATCTGCGCCACTATCTGTATAAATATGGAAATATCTTCAACGCTATATCTATAAACATGGAAATGACTTCACTGCTATCTGTATAAACATGGAAATATCTACATTGCTATCTCTAAAAACATGGAAATATCTACACCGCCTTCTGCATAAACATGGAAATACCTACACTGCAATCTGTATAAACATGGAAATAACAACGCTGCTATCTCTATAAACATGGAAATATCTACACTGCCATCTGTATATACATGGAAATACCTACACAGTCATCTGTATAAACATGGAAATATCTACACCACTATCTGTATAAACGTGGAAATATATACACTGCCGTCTGTATAAACATGGAAATATCTACACAACCATCTCTATAAACATGGAAATATCTTCAACGCTATCTCTATAAACATGGAAATAGCCAAACCGCTATCTGCATAAACATGGAAATATCTACACTGCCATCTGTATACACATGGAAATATCTACACAGTCATCTGTATAAAGATGGAAATATCTATACCGTTATCTGTATAAACATGGAAATATCTACAACGGTATCTGTATGAAGGTGGAAATATCTACACCGCAATCTGTGCAAATATGGAAATATCTACACATCTATCTCTGTAAATATGGAAATATCAACTCTGCTATCTATATAAACATGGAAACATCTGCACCGCTGTCTGTATAAACATGGAAATATCTACACCACGATCAGTATAAACATTGATATATCTACACCGCTATCTGTATAAACATGGAAACATCTACACCACTATCTGTATAAACATGGAAATATCTACACCGCTATCTGTATAAATATGGAAATATCTACACCGCTATCTCTATAAACATGGAAATGTCTACACCGCTATCTGTATAAACATGGAAATATCTACATGGCTATTTCTATAAATATGGAAATATTTAAACCGCCTTCTTATAAACGTGGCAATAGGTACACAGTCATCTCTATAAACATAGAAATATCCACACCACTATCAGTATAAACACGGAAATATCTACAATGCCATCTGTATAAACATGGAAATATCTACACAGCCATCTCTATAAACACGGAATTATCTACATCGCTATCGGTAGAAACATGGAAATAGCTAAACCGCTATCTGTATAAACATGGAAATATCTACACAGCCATCTCTATAAACATGGAAATATCAACACCGCTATGTGCATAAACACGGAAATATCTACACCGCTATCTGCATAAACATGGAAATATCTACATCGTTATCTATACAAACATGGAAATATCTACACAAATATCTGTATAAACATGGAAATATCTGCGCCGCCATCTGTATAAATATGGAAATATCTTCAACGCTATCTCTATAAACATGGAAATGACTTCACTGCTATCTGTATAAACATGGAAATATCTACATGGCTATCTCTAAAAACACGGAAATATCTACACCGCCTCCTGCATAAACATGGAAATACCTACCGTGCCATCTGTATAAACATGGAAATAACTACACCGCTATCTCTATAAACATGGAAATATCTACACTGCCATCTGTATATACATGGAAATACCTACACAGTCATCTGTATAATCATGGAAATATCTACACCACTATCTGTATAAACGTGGAAATATCTACACTGCCATCTGTATAAACATGGAAATATCTACACAGCCATCTCTATAAACATGGGAATATCATCTTCAACGCTATCTCTATAAACATGGAAATAGCCAAACCGCTATCTGCATAAACATGGAAATATCTACACTGCCATCTGTATACACATGGAAATGTCTACACAGTCATCTGTATAAAGATGGAAATATGTATACCATTATCTGTATAAACATGGAAATAACTACACCACTATCTGTATAAACATGGAAATATCCACACCACAATCTGTATAAACAGGGAAATATCTACACCGCAATATGTATAAACATGGAAATATCTACACCACTATCGGTATAAACATGGAAATATCTGCACCACTATCTGTATAAATATGGAAATATCTTCAACGGTATCTCTATAAACATGGAAATGACTTCACTGCTATCTGTATAAACATGGAAATATCTACATTGCTATCTCTAAAAACATGGAAATATCTACACCGCCTTCTGCATAAACATGGAAATACCTACACTGCCATCTGTATAAACATGGAAATAACTACACTGCTATCTCTATAAACATGGAAATATCTACACTGCCATCTGTATATACATGGAAATACCTACACAGTCATCTGTATAAACATGGAAACATCTACACCACTATCTGTATAAACGTGGAAATATATACACTGCCATCTGTATAAACATGGAAATAACTACACCGCTATCTCTATAAACATGGAAATATCTACACTGCCATCTGTATATACATGGAAATACCTACACAGTCATCTGTATAATCATGGAAATATCTACACCACTATCTGTATAAACGTGGAAATATCTACACTGCCATCTGTATAAACATGGAAATATCTACACAGCCATCTCTATAAACATGGGAATATCTTCAACGCTATATCTATAAACATGGAAATAGCCAAACCGCTATCTGCATAAACATGGAAATATCTACACTGCCATCTGTATACACATGGAAATGTCTACACAGTCATCTGTATAAAGATGGAAATATGTATACCGTTATGTGTATAAACATGGAAATAACTACACCACTATCTGTATAAACATGGAAATATCCACACCACAATCTGTATAAACAGGGAAATATCTACACCGCAATATGTATAAACATGGAAATATCTACACCACTATCGGTATAAACATGGAAATATCTGCGCCACTATCTGTATAAATATGGAAATATCTTCAACGCTATCTCTATAAACATGGAAATGACTTCACTGCTATCTGTATAAACATGGAAATATCTACATTGCTATCTCTAAAAACATGGAAATATCTACACCGCCTTCTGCATAAACATGGAAATACCTACACTGCCATCTGTATAAACATGGAAATAACTACACTGCTATCTCTATAAACATGGAAATATCTACACTGCCATCTGTATATACATGGAAATACCTACACAGTCATCTGTATAAACATGGAAATATCTACACCACTATCTGTATAAACGTGGAAATATATACACTGCCGTCTGTATAAACATGGAAATATCTACACAACCATCTCTATAAACATGGAAATATCTTCAACGCGATCTCTATAAACATGGAAATAGCCAAACCGCTATCTGCATAAACATGGAAATATCTACATTGCCATCTGTATACACATGGAAATATCTACACAGTCATCTGTATAAAGATGGAAATATCTATACCGTTATCTGTATAAACATGGAAATATCTACAACGGTATCTGTATGAAGGTGGAAATATCTACACCGCAATCTGTGCAAATATGGAAATATCTACACATCTATCTCTGTAAATATGGAAATATCAACTCCGCTATCTATATAAACATGGAAACATCTGCACCGCTGTCTGTATAAACATGGAAATATCTACACCACGATCTGTATAAACATTGATATATCTACACCGCTATCTGTATAAACATGGAAACATCAACACCACTATCTGTATAAACATGGAAATATCTACACCGCTATCTGTATAAATATGGAAATATCTACACCGCTATCTCTATAAACATGGAAATGTCTACACCGCTATCTGTAAACATGGAAATATCTACATGGCTATTTCTATATCTATGGAAATATCTAAACCGCCTTCTTATAAACGTGGCAATAGGTACACAGTCATCTGCATAAACATAGAAATATCCACACCACTATCAGTATAAACACGGAAATATCTACAATGCCATCTGTATAAACATGGAAATATCTACACAGCCATCTCTATAAACACGGAATTATCTACATCGCTATCGGTAGAAACATGGAAATAGCTAAACCGCTATCTGTATAAACATGGAAATATCTACACAGCCATCTCTATAAACATGGAAATATCAACACCGCTATCTGCATAAACACGGAAATATCTACACCGCTATCTGCATAAACATGGAAATATCTACATCGTTATCTATACAAACATGGAAATATCTACACAACTATCTGTATAAACATGGAAATATCTGCGCCGCCATCTGTATAAATATGGAAATATCTTCAACGCTATCTCTATAAACATGGAAATGACTTCACTGCTATCTGTATAAACATGGAAATATCTACATGGCTATCTCTAAAAACACGGAAATATCTACACCGCCTCCTGCATAAACATGGAAATACCTACCGTGCCATCTGTATAAACATGGAAATAACTACACCGCTATCTCTATAAACATGGAAATATCTACACTGCCATCTGTATATACATGGAAATACCTACACAGTCATCTGTATAATCATGGAAATATCTACACCACTATCTGTATAAACGTGGAAATATCTACACTGCCATCTGTATAAACATGGAAATATCTACACAGCCATCTCTATAAACATGGGAATATCTTCAACGCTATATCTATAAACATGGAAATAGCCAAACCGCTATCTGCATAAACATGGAAATATCTACACTGCCATCTGTATACACATGGAAATGTCTACACAGTCATCTGTATAAAGATGGAAATATGTATACCGTTATCTGTATAAACATGGAAATAACTACACCACTATCTGTATAAACATGGAAATATCCACACCACAATCTGTATAAACAGGGAAATATCTACACCTCAATATGTATAAACATGGAAATATCTACACCACTATCGGTATAAACATGGAAATATCTGCGCCACTATCTGTATAAATATGGAAATATCTTCAACGCTATCTCTATAAACATGGAAATGACTTCACTGCTATCTGTATAAACATGGAAATATCTACATTGCTATCTCTAAAAACATGGAAATATCTACACCGCCTTCTGCATAAACATGGAAATACCTACACTGCCATCTGTATAAACATGGAAATAACTACACTGCTATCTCTATAAACATGGAAATATCTACAATGCCATCTGTATATACATGGAAATACCTACACAGTCATCTGTATAAACATGGAAATATCTACACCACTATCTGTATAAATGTGGAAATATATACACTGCCGTCTGTATAAACATGCAAATATCTACACAACCATCTCTATAAACATGGAAATATCTTCAACGCTATCTCTATAAACATGGAAATAGCCAAACCGCTATCTGCATAAACATGGAAATATCTACACTGCCATCTGTATACACATGGAAATATCTACACAGTCATCTGTATAAAGATGGAAATATCTATACCGTTATCTGTATAAACATGGAAATATCTACAACGGTATCTGTATGAAGGTGGAAATATCTACACCGCAATCTGTGCAAATATGGAAATATCTACACATCTATCTCTGTAAATATGGAAATATCAACTCCGCTATCTATATAAACATGGAAACATCTGCACCGCTGTCTGTATAAACTTGGAAATATCTACAACACGATCTGTATAAACATTGATATATCTACACCGCTATCTGTATAAACATGGAAACATCAACACCACTATCTGTATAAACATGGAAATATCTACACCGCTATCTGTATAAATATGGAAATATCTACACCGCTATCTCTATAAACATGGAAATGTCTACACCGCTATCTGTAAACATGGAAATATCTACATGGCTATTTCTATAACTATGGAAATATCTAAACCGCCTTCTTATAAACGTGGCAATAGGTACACAGTCATCTGCATAAACATAGAAATATCCACACCACTATCAGTATAAACACGGAAATATCTACAATGCCATCTGTATAAACATGGAAATATCTACACAGCCATCTCTATAAACACGGAATTATCTACATCGCTATCGGTAGAAACATGGAAATAGCTAAACCGCTATCTGTATAAACATGGAAATATCTACACAGCCATCTCTATAAACATGGAAATATCAACACCGCTATCTGCATAAACATGGAAATATCTACACCGCTATCTGCATAAACATGGAAATATCTACATCGTTATCTATACAAACATGGAAATATCTACACAACTATCTGTATAAACATGGAAATATCTGCGCCGCCATCTGTATAAATATGGAAAAATCTTCAACGCTATCTCTATAAACATGGAAATGACTTCACTGCTATCTGTATAAACATGGAAATATCTACATGGCTATCTCTAAAAACACGGAAATATCTACACCGCCTCCTGCATAAACATGGAAATACCTACCGTGCCATCTGTATAAACATGGAAATAACTACACCGCTATCTCTATAAACATGGAAATATCTACACTGCCATCTGTATATACATGGAAATACCTACACAGTCATCTGTATAATCATGGAAATATCTACACCACTATCTGTATAAACGTGGAAATATCTACACTGCCATCTGTATAAACATGGAAACATCTACACAGCCATCTCTATAAACATGGGAATATCTTCAACGCTATCTCTATAAACATGGAAATAGCCAAACCGCTATCTGCATAAACATGGAAATATCTACACTGCCATCTGTATACACATGGAAATGTCTACACAGTCATCTGTATAAAGATGGAAATATGTATACCGTTATCTGTATAAACATGGAAATAAATACACCACTATCTGTATAAACATGGAAATATCCACACCACAATCTGTATAAACAGGGAAATATCTACACCGCAATATGTATAAACATGGAAATATCTACACCACTATCGGTATAAACATGGAAATATCTGCGCCACTATCTGTATAAATATGGAAATATCTTCAACGCTATCTCTATAAACATGGAAATGACTTCACTGCTATCTCTATAAACATGGAAATATCTACATTGCTATCTCTAAAAACATGGAAATATCTACACCGCCTTCTGCATAAACATGGAAATACCTACACTGCCATCTGTATAAACATGGAAATAACTACACTGCTATCTCTATAAACATGGAAATATCTACACTGCCATCTGTATATACATGGAAATACCTACACAGTCATCTGTATAAACATGGAAATATCTACACCACTATCTGTATAAACGTAGAAATATATACACTGCCGTCTGTATAAACATGGAAATATCTACACAACCATCTCTATAAACATGGAAATATCCTCAACGCTATCTCTATAAACATGGAAATAGCCAAACCGCTATCTGCATAAACATGGAAATATCTACACTGCCATCTGTATACACATGGAAATATCTACACAGTCATCTGTATAAAGATGGAAATATCTATACCGTTATCTGTATAAACATGGAAATATCTACAACGGTATCTGTATAAAGGTGGAAATATCTACACCGCAATCTGTGCAAATATGGAAATATCTACACATCTATCTCTGTAAATATGGAAATATCAACTCCGCTATCTATATAAACATGGAAACATCTGCACCGCTGTCTGTATAAACATGGAAATATCTACACCACGATCTGTATAAACATTGATATATCTACACCGCTATCTGTATAAACATGGAAACATCTACACCACTATCTGTATAAACAAGGAAATATCTACACCGCTATCTGTAGAAATATGGAAATATCTACACCGCTATCTCTATAAACATGGAAATGTCTACACCGCTATCTGTATAAACATGGAAATATCTACATGGCTATTTCTATAAAAATGGAAATATCTAAACCGCCTTCTTATAAACGTGGAAATACGTACACAGTCATCTGTATAAACATAGAAATATCCACACCACTATCAGTATAAACACGGAAATATCTACAATGCCATCTGTATAAACATGGAAATATCTACACAGCCATCTCTATAAACACGGAATTATCTACATCGCTATCTGTAGAAACATGGAAATAGCTAAACCGCTATCTGTATAAACATGGAAATATCTACACAGCCATCTCTATAAACATGGAAATATCAACACCGCTATCTGCATAAACACGGAAATATCTACACCGCTATCTGCATAAACATGGAAATATCTACATCGTTATCTATACAAACATGGAAATATCTACACCACTATCTGTATAAACATGGAAATATCTGCGCCGCCATCTGTATAAATATGGAAATATCTTCAACGCTATCTCTATAAACATGGAAATGACTTCACTGCTATCTGTAAACAAAGAAATATCTACAGGGCTATCTCTAAAAACATGGAAATATCTACACCGCCTCCTGCATAAACATGGAAATACCTACCGTGCCATCTGTATAAACACGGAAATAACTACACCGCAATCTCTATAAACATGGAAATATCTACACTGCCATCTGTATATACATGGAAATACCTACACAGTCATCTGTATAATCATGGAAATATCTACACCACTATCTGTATAAACGTGGAAATATCTACACTGCCATCTGTATAAACATGGAAATATCTACACAGCCATCTTTATAAACATGGGAATATCTTCAACGCTATCTCTATAAACATGGAAATAGCCAAACCGCTATCTGCATAAACATGGAAATATCTACACTGCCATCTGTATACACATGGAAATGTCTACACAGTCATCTGTATAAAGATGGAAATATGTATACCGTTATCTGTATAAACATGGAAATAACTACACCACTATCTGTATAAACATGGAAATATCCACACCACAATCTGTATAAACAGGGAAATATCTACACCGCAATATGTATAAACATGGAAATATCTACACCACTATCGGTATAAACATGGAAATATCTGCGCCACTATCTGTATAAATATGGAAATATCTTCAACGCTATCTCTATAAACATGGAAATGACTTCACTGCTATCTGTATAAACATGGAAATATCTACACTGCTATCTCTAAAAACATGGAAATATCTACACCGCCTTCTGCATAAACATGGAAATACCTACACTGCCATCTGTATAAACATGGAAAAACTACACTGCTATCTCTATAAACATGGAAATATCTACACTGCCATCTGTATATACATGGAAATACCTACACAGTCATCTGTATAAACATGGAAATATCTACACCACTATCTGTATAAACGTGGAAATATATACACTGCCGTCTGTATAAACATGGAAATAACTACACAACCATCTCTATAAACATGGAAATATCTTCAACGCTATCTCTAAAAACATGGAAATAGCCAAACCGCTATCTGCATAAACATGGAAATATCTACGCTGCCATCTGTATACACATGGAAATATCTACACAGTCATCTGTATAAAGATGGAAGTATCTATACCGTTATCTGTATAAACATGGAAATATCTACAACGGTATCTGTATAAAGGTGGAAATATCTACACCGCAATCTGTGCAAATATGGAAATATCTAGACATCTATCTCTGTAAATATGGAAATATCAAGTCCGCTATCTATATAAACATGGAAACATCTGCACCGCTGTCTGTATAAACATGGAAATATCTACACCACGATCTGTATAAACATTGATATATCTACACCGCTATCTGTATAAACATGGAAACATCTACACCACTATCTGTATAAACATGGAAATATCTACACCGCTATCTGTATAAATATGGAAATATCTACACCGCTATCTCTATAAACATGGAAATGTCTACACCGCTATCTGTATAAACATGGAAATATCTACATGGCTATTTCTATAAATATGGAAATATCTAAACCGCCTTCTTATAAACGTGGCAATACTTACACATTCATCTGTATAAACATAGAAATATCCACACCACTATCAGTATAAACACGGAAATATCTACAATGCCATCTGTATAAACATGGAAATATCTACACAGCCATCTCTATAAACACGGAATTATCTACATCGCTATCGGTAGAAACATGGAAATAGCTAAACCGCTATCTGTATAAACATGGAAATATCTACACAGCCATCTCTATAAACATGGAAATATCAACACCGCTATGTGCATAAACACGGAAATATCTACACCGCTATCTGCATAAACATGGAAATATCTACATCGTTATCTATACAAACATGGAAATATCTACACAACTATCTGTATAAACATGGAAATATCTGCGCCGCCATCTGTATAAATATGGAAAAATCTTCAACGCTATCTCTATAAACATGGAAATGACTTCACTGCTATCTGTATAAACATGGAAATATCTACATGGCTATCTCTAAAAACACGGAAATATCTACACCGCCTCCTGCATAAACATGGAAATACCTACCGTGCCATCTGTATAAACATGGAAATAACTACACCGCTATCTCTATAAACATGGAAATATCTACACTGCCATCTGTATATACATGGAAATACCTACACAGTCATCTGTATAATCATGGAAATATCTACACCACTATCTGTATAAACGTGGAAATATCTACACTGCCATCTGTATAAACATGGAAACATCTACACAGCCATCTCTATAAACATGGGAATATCTTCAACGCTATCTCTATAAACATGGAAATAGCCAAACCGCTATCTGCATAAACATGGAAATATCTACACTGCCATCTGTATACACATGGAAATGTCTACACAGTCATCTGTATAAAGATGGAAATATGTATACCGTTATCTGTATAAACATGGAAATAAATACACCACTATCTGTATAAACATGGAAATATCCACACCACAATCTGTATAAACAGGGAAATATCTACACCGCAATATGTATAAACATGGAAATATCTACACCACTATCGGTATAAACATGGAAATATCTGCGCCACTATCTGTATAAATATGGAAATATCTTCAACGCTATCTCTATAAACATGGAAATGACTTCACTGCTATCTCTATAAACATGGAAATATCTACATTGCTATCTCTAAAAACATGGAAATATCTACACCGCCTTCTGCATAAACATGGAAATACCTACACTGCCATCTGTATAAACATGGAAATAACTACACTGCTATCTCTATAAACATGGAAATATCTACACTGCCATCTGTATATACATGGAAATACCTACACAGTCATCTGTATAAACATGGAAATATCTACACCACTATCTGTATAAACGTGGAAATATATACACTGCCGTCTGTATAAACATGGAAATATCTACACAACCATCTCTATAAACATGGAAATATCCTCAACGCTATCTCTATAAACATGGAAATAGCCAAACCGCTATCTGCATAAACATGGAAATATCTACACTGCCATCTGTATACACATGGAAATATCTACACAGTCATCTGTATAAAGATGGAAATATCTATACCGTTATCTGTATAAACATGGAAATATCTACAACGGTATCTGTATAAAGGTGGAAATATCTACACCGCAATCTGTGCAAATATGGAAATATCTACACATCTATCTCTGTAAATATGGAAATATCAACTCCGCTATCTATATAAACATGGAAACATCTGCACCGCTGTCTGTATAAACATGGAAATATCTACACCACGATCTGTATAAACATTGATATATCTACACCGCTATCTGTATAAACATGGAAACATCTACACCACTATCTGTATAAACAAGGAAATATCTACACCGCTATCTGTATAAATATGGAAATATCTACACCGCTATCTCTATAAACATGGAAATGTCTACACCGCTATCTGTATAAACATGGAAATATCTACATGGCTATTTCTATAAAAATGGAAATATCTAAACCGCCTTCTTATAAACGTGGAAATACGTACACAGTCATCTGTATAAACATAGAAATATCCACACCACTATCAGTATAAACACGGAAATATCTACAATGCCATCTGTATAAACATGGAAATATCTACACAGCCATCTCTATAAACACGGAATTATCTACATCGCTATCTGTAGAAACATGGAAATAGCTAAACCGCTATCTGTATAAACATGGAAATATCTACACAGCCATCTCTATAAACATGGAAATATCAACACCGCTATCTGCATAAACACGGAAATATCTACACCGCTATCTGCATAAACATGGAAATATCTACATCGTTATCTATACAAACATGGAAATATCTACACCACTATCTGTATAAACATGGAAATATCTGCGCCGCCATCTGTATAAATATGGAAATATCTTCAACGCTATCTCTATAAACATGGAAATGACTTCACTGCTATCTGTAAACAAAGAAATATCTACAGGGCTATCTCTAAAAACATGGAAATATCTACACCGCCTCCTGCATAAACATGGAAATACCTACCGTGCCATCTGTATAAACACGGAAATAACTACACCGCAATCTCTATAAACATGGAAATATCTACACTGCCATCTGTATATACATGGAAATACCTACACAGTCATCTGTATAATCATGGAAATATCTACACCACTATCTGTATAAACGTGGAAATATCTACACTGCCATCTGTATAAACATGGAAATATCTACACAGCCATCTTTATAAACATGGGAATATCTTCAACGCTATCTCTATAAACATGGAAATAGCCAAACCGCTATCTGCATAAACATGGAAATATCTACACTGCCATCTGTATACACATGGAAATGTCTACACAGTCATCTGTATAAAGATGGAAATATGTATACCGTTTTCTGTATAAACATGGAAATAACTACACCACTATCTGTATAAACATGGAAATATCCACACCACAATCTGTATAAACAGGGAAATATCTACACCGCAATATGTATAAACATGGAAATATCTACACCACTATCGGTATAAACATGGAAATATCTGCGCCACTATCTGTATAAATATGGAAATATCTTCAACGCTATCTCTATAAACATGGAAATGACTTCACTGCTATCTGTATAAACATGGAAATATCTACACTGCTATCTCTAAAAACATGGAAATATCTACACCGCCTTCTGCATAAACATGGAAATACCTACACTGCCATCTGTATAAACATGGAAAAACTACACTGCTATCTCTATAAACATGGAAATATCTACACTGCCATCTGTATATACATGGAAATACCTACACAGTCATCTGTATAAACATGGAAATATCTACACCACTATCTGTATAAACGTGGAAATATATACACTGCCGTCTGTATAAACATGGAAATAACTACACAACCATCTCTATAAACATGGAAATATCTTCAACGCTATCTCTAAAAACATGGAAATAGCCAAACCGCTATCTGCATAAACATGGAAATATCTACGCTGCCATCTGTATACACATGGAAATATCTACACAGTCATCTGTATAAAGATGGAAGTATCTATACCGTTATCTGTATAAACATGGAAATATCTACAACGGTATCTGTATAAAGGTGGAAATATCTACACCACAATCTGTGCAAATATGGAAATATCTAGACATCTATCTCTGTAAATATGGAAATATCAAGTCCGCTATCTATATAAACATGGAAACATCTGCACCGCTGTCTGTATAAACATGGAAATATCTACACCACGATCTGTATAAACATTGATATATCTACACCGCTATCTGTATAAACATGGAAACATCTACACCACTATCTGTATAAACATGGAAATATCTACACCGCTATCTGTATAAATATGGAAATATCTACACCGCTATCTCTATAAACATGGAAATGTCTACACCGCTATCTGTATAAACATGGAAATATCTACATGGCTATTTCTATAAATATGGAAATATCTAAACCGCCTTCTTATAAACGTGGCAATACTTACACATTCATCTGTATAAACATAGAAATATCCACACCACTATCAGTATAAACACGGAAATATCTACAATGCCATCTGTATAAACATGGAAATATCTACACAGCCATCTCTATAAACACGGAATTATCTACATCGCTATCGGTAGAAACATGGAAATAGCTAAACCGCTATCTGTATAAACATGGAAATATCTACACAGCCATCTCTATAAACATGGAAATATCAACACCGCTATGTGCATAAACACGGAAATATCTACACCGCTATCTGCATAAACATGGAAATATCTACATCGTTATCTATACAAACATGGAAATATCTACACAACTATCTGTATAAACATGGAAATATCTGCGCCGCCATCTGTATAAATATGGAAAAATCTTCAACGCTATCTCTATAAACATGGAAATGACTTCACTGCTATCTGTATAAACATGGAAATATCTACATTGCTATCTCTAAAAACATGGAAATATCTACACCGCCTTCTGCATAAATATGGAAATACCTACACTGCCATCTGTATAAACATGGAAATAACTACACTGCTATCTCTATAAACATGGAAATATCTACACTGCCATCTGTATATACATGGAAATACCTACACAGTCATCTGTATAATCATGTAAATATCTACACCACTATCTGTATAAACGTGGAAATATATACACTGCCATCTGTATAAACATGGAAATATCTACACAGCCATCTCTATAAACATGGGAATATCTTCAACGCTATCTCTATAAACATGGAAATAGCCAAACCGCTATCTGCATAAACATGGAAATATCTACACTGCCATCTGTATACACATGGAAATGTCTACACAGTCATCTGTATAAAGATGGAAATATGTATACCGTTATCTGTATAAACATGGAAATAACTACACCACAATCTGTATAAACATGGAAATATCCACACCACAATCTGTATAAACAGGGAAATATCTACACCGCAATATGTATAAACATGGAAATATCTACACCACTATCGGTATAAACATGGAAATATCTGCGCCACTATCTGTATAAATATGGAAATATCTTCAACGCTATCTCTATAAACATGGAAATGACTTCACTGCTATCTGTATAAACATGGAAATATCTACATTGCTATCTCTAAAAACATGGAAATACCTACACCGCCTTCTGCATAAACATGGAAATACCTACACTGCCATCTGTATAAACATGGAAATAACTACACTGCTATCTCTATAAACATGGAAATATCTACACTGCCATCTGTATATACATGGAAATACCTACACAGTCATCTGTATAAACATGGAAATATCTACACCACTATCTGTATAAACGTGGAAATATATACACTGCCGTCTGTATAAACATGGAAATATCTACACAACCATCTCTATAAACATGGAAATATCTTCAACGCTATCTCTATAAACATGGAAATAGCCAAACCGCTATCTGCATAAACATGGAAATATCTAAACTGCCATCTGTATACACATGGAAATATCTACACAGTCATCTGTATAAAGATGGAAATATCTATACCGTTATCTGTATAAACATGGAAATATCTACAACGGTATCTGTATAAAGGTGGAAATATCTACACCGCAATCAGTGCAAATATGGAAATATCTACAAATCTATCTCTGTAAATATGGAAATATCAATTCCGCTATCTATATAAACATGGAAACATCTGCACCGCTGTGTGTATAAACATGGAAATATCTACACCACGATCTGTATAAACATTGATAAATCTACACCGCTATCTGTATAAACATGGAAACATCTACACCACTATCTGTATAAATATGGAAATACCTACACCGATATCTCTATAAACATGGAAATGTCTACACCGCTATCTGTATAAACATGGAAATATCTACATGGCTATTTCTATAAATATGGAAATATCTAAACCGCCTTCTTATAAATGTGGCAATAGGTACACAGTCATCTGTATAAACATAGAAATATCCACACCACTATCAGTATAAACACGGAAATATCTACAATGCCATCTGTATAAACATGGAAATATCTACACAGCCATCTCTATAAACACGGAATTATATACATCGCTATCTGTAGAAACATGGAAATAGCTAAACCGCTATCTGTATAAACATGGAAATATCTACACAGCCATCTCTATAAACATGGAAATATCAACACCGCTATCTGCATAAACACGGAAATATCTACACCGCTATCTGCATATACATGGAAATATCTACATCGTTATCTATACAAACATGGAAATATCTACACCACTATCTGTATAAACATGGAAATATCTGCGCCGCCATCTGTATAAATATGGAAATATCTTCAACGCTATCTCTATAAACATGGAAATGACTTCACTGCTATCTGTATAAACATGGAAATATCTACATGGCTATCTCTAAAAACACGGAAATATCTACACCGCCTCCTGCATAAACATGGAAATACCTACCGTGCCATCTGTATAAACATGGAAATAACTACACCGCTATCTCTATAAACATGGAAATATCTACACTGCCATCTGTATATACATGGAAATACCTACACAGTCATCTGTATAATCATGGAAATATCTACACCACTATCTGTATAAACGTGGAAATATCTACACTGCCATCTGTATAAACATGGAAATATCTACACAGCCATCTCTATAAACATGGGAATATCTTCAACGCTATCTCTATAAACATGGAAATAGCCAAACCGCTATCTGCATAAACATGGAAATATCTACACTGCCATCTGTATACACATGGAAATGTCTACACAGTCATCTGTATAAAGATGGAAATATGTATACCGTTATCTGTATAAACATGGAAATAACTACACCACTATCTGTATAAACATGGAAATATCCACACCACAATCTGTATAAACAGGGAAATATCTACACCGCAATATGTATAAACATGGAAATATCTACACAACTATCGGTATAAACATGGAAATATCTGCGCCACTATCTGTGTAAATATGGAAATATCTTCAACGCTATCTCTATAAACATGGAAATGACTTCACTGCTATCTGTATAAACATGGAAATATCTACATTGCTATCTCTAAAAACATGGAAATATCTACACCGCCTTCTGCATAAACATGGAAATACCTACACTGCCATCTGTATAAACATGGAAATATCTACACTGCTATCTCTATAAACATGGAAATATCTACACTGCCATCTGTATATACATGGAAATATCTACACAGTCATCTGTATAAACATGGAAATATCTACACCACTATCTGTATAAACGTGGAAATATATACACTGCCGTCTGTATAAACATGGAAATATCTACACAACCATCTCTATAAACATGGAAATATCTTCAACGCTATCTCTATAAACATGGAAATAGCCAAACCGCTATCTGCATAAACATGGAAATATCTACACTGCCATCTGTATACACATGGAAATATCTACACAGTCATCTGTATAAAGATGGAAATATCTATACCGTTATCTGTATAAACATGGAAATATCTACAACGGTATCTGTATAAAGGTGGAAATATCTACACCGCAATCTGTGCAAATATGGAAATATCTACACATCTATCTCTGTAAATATGGAAATATCAACTCCGCTATCTATATAAACATGGAAACATCTGCACCGCTGTCTGTATAAACATGGAATTATCTACACCACGATCTGTATAAACATTGATATATCTACACCGCTATCTGTATAAACATGGAAACATCTACACCACTATCTGTATAAACATGGAAATATCTACACCGCTATCTGTATAAATATGGAAATATCTACACCGCTATCTCTATAAACATGGAAATGTCTACACCGCTATCTGTATAAACATGGAAATATCTACATGGCTATTTCTATAAATATGGAAATATCTAAACTGCCTTCTTATAAACGTGGCAATACGTACACAGTCATCTGTATAAACATAGAAATATCCACATCACTATCAGTATAAACACGGAAATATCTACAATTCCATCTGTATAAACATGGAAATACCTACACAGCCATCTCTATAAACACGGAATTATCTACATCGCTATCTGTAGAAACATGGAAATAGCTAAACCGCTATCTGTATAAACATGGAAATATCTACACAGCCATCTCTATAAACATGGAAATATCAACACCGCTATCTGCATAAACACGGAAATATCTACACCGCTATCTGCATAAACATGGAAATATCTACATCGTTATCTATACAAACATGGAAATATCTACACCACTATCTGTATAAACATGGAAATATCTGCGCCTCCATCTGTATAAATATGGAAACATCTTCAACGCTATCTCTATAAACATGGAAATGACTTCACTGCTATCTGTATAAACATGGAAATATCTACATGGCTATCTCTAAAAACATGGAAATATCTACACCGCCTCCTGCATAAACATGGAAATACCTACCGTGCCATCTGTATAAACATGGAAATAACTACACCGCTATCTCTATAAACATGGAAATATCTACACTGCCATCTGTATATACATGGAAATACCTACACAGTCATCTGTATAATCATGGAAATATGTACACCACTATCTGTATAAACGTGGAAATATCTACACTGCCATCTGTATAAACATGGAAATGTCTACACAGCCATCTCTATAAACATGGGAATATCTTCAACGCTATCTCTATAAACATGGAAGTAGCCAAACCGCTATCTGCATAAACATGGAAATATCTACACTGCCATCTGTATACACATGGAAATGTCTACACAGTCATCTGTATAAAGATGGAAATATGTATACCGTTATCTGTATAAACATGGAAATAACTACACCACTATCTGTATAAACATGGAAATATCCACACCACAATCTGTATAAACAGGGAAATATCTACACCGCAATATGAATAAACATGGAAATATCTACACCACTATCGGTATAAACTTGGAAATATCTGCGCCACTATCTGTATAAATATGGAAATATCTTCAACGCTATCTCTATAAACATGGAAATGACTTCACTGCTATCTGTATAAACATGGAAATATCTACATTGCTATCTCTAAAAACATGGAAATATCTACACCGCCTTCTGCATAAACATGGAAATACCTACACTGCCATCTGTATAAACATGGAAATAACTACACTGCTATCTCTATAAACTTGGAAATATCTACACTGCCATCTGTATATACATGGAAATACCTACACAGTCATCTGTATAAACATGGAAATATCTACACCACTATCTGTATAAACGTGGAAATATATACACTGCCGTCTGTATAAACATGGAAATATCTACACAACCATCTCTATAAACATGGAAATATCTTCAACGCTATCTCTATAAACATGGAAATAGCCAAACCGCTATCTGAATAAACATGGAAATATCTACACTGCCATCTGTATAGACATGGAAATATCTACACAGTCATCTGTATAAAGATGGAAATATCTATACCGTTACCTGTATAAACATGGAAATATCTACAACGGTATCTGTATAAAGGTGGAAATATCTACACCGCAATCTGTGCAAATATGGAAATATCTACACATCTATCTCTGTAAATATGGAAATATCAAGTCCGCTATCTATATAAACATGGAAACATCTGCACCGCTGTCTGTATAAACATGGAATTATCTACACCACGATCTGTATAAACATTGATATATCTACACCGCTATCTGTATAAACATGGAAACATCTACACCACTATCTGTATAAACATGGAAATATCTACACCGCTATCTCTATAAATATGGAAATATCTACACCGCTATCTCTATAAACATGGAAATGTCTACACCGCTATCTGTATAAACATGGAAATATCTACATGGCTATTTCTATAAATATGGAAATATCTAAACCGCCTTCTTATAAACGTGGCAATACGTACACAGTCATCTGTATAAACATAGAAATATCCACACCACTATCAGTATAAACACGGAAATATCTACAATGCCATCTGTATAAACATGGAAATACCTACACAGCCATCTCTATAAACACGGAATTATCTACATCGCTATCTGTAGAAACATGGAAATAGCTAAACCGCTATCTGTATAAACATGGAAATATCTACACAGCCATCTCTATAAACATGGAAATATCAACACCGCTATCTGCATAAACACGGAAATATCTACACCGCTATCTGCATAAACATGGAAATATCTACATCGTTATCTATACAAACATGGAAATATCTACACCACTATCTGTATAAACATGGAAATATCTGCGCCTCCATCTGTATAAATATGGAAACATCTTCAACGCTATCTCTATAAACATGGAAATGACTTCACTGCTATCTGTATAAACATGGAAATATCTACATGGCTATCTCTAAAAACATGGAAATATCTACACCGCCTCCTGCATAAACATGGAAATACCTACCGTGCCATCTGTATAAACATGGAAATAACTACACCGCTATCTCCATAAAAATGGAAATATCTACACTGCCATCTGTATATACATGGAAATACCTACACAGTCATCTGTATAATCATGGAAATATGTACACCACTATCTGTATAAACGTGGAAATATCTACACTGCCATCTGTATAAACATGGAAATGTCTACACAGCCATCTCTATAAACATGGGAATATCTTCAACGCTATCTCTATAAACATGGAAGTAGCCAAACCGCTATCTGCATAAACATGGAAATATCTACACTGCCATCTGTATACACATGGAAATGTCTACACAGTCATCTGTATAAAGATGGAAATATGTATACCGTTATCTGTATAAACATGGAAGTAACTACACCACTATCTGTATAAACATGGAAATATCCACACCACAATCTGTATAAACAGGGAAATATCTACACCGCAATATGAATAAACATGGAAATATCTACACCACTATCGGTATAAACTTGGAAATATCTGCGCCACTATCTGTAT
Source organism: Pan paniscus (assembly GCF_029289425.2). Classification (NCBI taxonomy): domain Eukaryota; kingdom Metazoa; phylum Chordata; class Mammalia; order Primates; family Hominidae; genus Pan; species Pan paniscus. The sequence goes on from NC_073261.2 coordinate 11,379,135, forward strand.
AAATATGGAAATATCTTCAACGCTATCTCTATAAACATGGAAATGACTTCACTGCTATCTGTATAAACATGGAAATATCTACATTGCTATCTCTAAAAACATGGAAATATCTACACTGCCATCTGTATATACATGGAAATACCTACACAGTCATCTGTATAAACATGGAAATATCTACACCACTATCTGTATAAACGTGGAAATATATACACTGCCGTCTGTATAAATATGGAAATATTTACACAACCATCTCTATAAACATGGAAATATCTTCAACGCTATCTCTATAAACATGGAAATAGCCAAACCGCTATCTGAATAAACATGGAAATATCTACACTGCCATCTGTATACACATGGAAATATCTACACAGTCATCTGTATAAAGATGGAAATATCTATACCGTTATCTGTATAAACATGGAAATATCTACAACGGTATCTGTATAAAGGTGGAAATATCTACACCGCAATCTGTGCAAATATGGAAATATCTACACATCTATCTCTGTAAATATGGAAATATCAACTCCGCTATCTATATAAACATGGAAACATCGGCACCGCTGTCTGTATAAACATGGAATTATCTACACCACGATCTGTATAAACATTGATATATCTACACCGCTATCTGTATAAACATGGAAACATCTACACCACTATCTGTATAAACATGGAAATATCTACACCGCTATCTGTATAAATATGGAAATATCTACACCGCTATCTCTATAAACATGGAAATGTCTACACCGCTATCTGTATAAACATGGAAATATCTACATGGCTATTTCTATAAATATGGAAATATCTAAACCGCCTTCTTATAAACGTGGCAATACGTACACAGTCATCTGTATAAACATAGAAATATCCACACCACTATCAGTATAAACACGGAAATATCTACAATCCCATCTGTATAAACATGGAAATACCTACACAGCCATCTCTATAAACACGGAATTATCTGCATCGCTATCTGTAGAAACATGGAAATAGCTAAACCGCTATCTGTATAAACATGGAAATATCTACACAGCCATCTCTATAAACATGGAAATATCAACACCGCTATCTGCATAAACACGGAAATATCTACACAGCTATCTGCATAAACATGGAAATATCTACATCGTTATCTATACAAACATGGAAATATCTACACCACTATCTGTATAAACATGGAAATATCTGCGCCTCCATCTGTATAAATATGGAAACATCTTCAACGCTATCTCTATAAACATGGAAATGTCTTCACTGCTATCTGTATAAACATGGAAATATCTACATGGCTATCTCTAAAAACATGGAAATATCTACACCGCCTCCTGCATAAACATGGAAATACCTACCGTGCCATCTGTATAAACATGGAAATAACTACACCGCTATCTCTATAAACATGGAAATATCTACACTGCCATCTGTATATACATGGAAATACCTACACAGTCATCTGTATAATCATGGAAATATGTACACCACTATCTGTATAAACGTGGAAATATCTACACTGCCATCTGTATAAACATGGAAATGTCTACACAGCCATCTCTATAAACATGGGAATATCTTCAACGCTATCTCTATAAACATGGAAGTAGCCAAACCGCTATCTGCATAAACATGGAAATATCTACACTGCCATCTGTATACACATGGAAATGTCTACACAGTCATCTGTATAAAGATGGAAATATGTATACCGTTATCTGTATAAACATGGAAGTAACTACACCACTATCTGTATAAACATGGAAATATCCACACCACAATCTGTATAAACAGGGAAATATCTACACCGCAAAATGAATAAACATGGAAATATCTACACCACTATCGGTATAAACTTGGAAATATCTGCGCCACTATCTGTATAAATATGGAAATATCTTCAACGCTATCTCTATAAACATGGAAATGACTTCACTGCTATCTGTATAAACATGGAAATATCTACATTGCTATCTCTAAAAACATGGAAATATCTACACCGCCTTCTGCATAAACATGGAAATACCTACACTGCCATCTGTATAAACATGGAAATAACTACACTGCTATCTCTATAAACATGGAAATATCTACACTGCCATCTGTATATACATGGAAATACCTACACAGTCATCTGTATAAACATGGAAATATCTACACCACTATCTGTATAAACGTGGAAATATATACACTGCCGTCTGTATAAACATGGAAATATCTACACAACCATCTCTATAAACATGGAAATATCTTCAACGCTATCTCTATAAACATGGAAATAGCCAAACCGCTATCTGAATAAACATGGAAATATCTACACTGCCATCTGTATACACATGGAAATATCTACACAGTCATCTGTATAAAGATGGAAATATCTATACCGTTATCTGTATAAACATGGAAATATCTACAACGGTATCTGTATAAAGGTGGAAATATCTACACCGCAATCTGTGCAAATATGGAAATATCTACACATCTATCTCTGTAAATATGGAAATATCAACTCCGCTATCTATATAAACATGGAAACATCGGCACCGCTGTCTGTATAAACATGGAATTATCTACACCACGATCTGTATAAACATTGATATATCTACACCGCTATCTGTATAAACATGGAAACATCTACACCACTATCTGTATAAACATGGAAATATCTACACCGCTATCTGTATAAATATGGAAATATCTACACCGCTATCTCTATAAACATGGAAATGTCTACACCGCTATCTGTATAAACATGGAAATATCTACATGGCTATTTCTATAAATATGGAAATATCTAAACCGCCTTCTTATAAACGTGGCAATACGTACACAGTCATCTGTATAAACATAGAAATATCCACACCACTATCAGTATAAACACGGAAATATCTACAATCCCATCTGTATAAACATGGAAATACCTACACAGCCATCTCTATAAACACGGAATTATCTGCATCGCTATCTGTAGAAACATGGAAATAGCTAAACCGCTATCTGTATAAACATGGAAATATCTACACAGCCATCTCTATAAACATGGAAATATCAACACCGCTATCTGCATAAACACGGAAATATCTACACAGCTATCTGCATAAACATGGAAATATCTACATCGTTATCTATACAAACATGGAAATATCTACACCACTATCTGTATAAACATGGAAATATCTGCGCCTCCATCTGTATAAATATGGAAACATCTTCAACGCTATCTCTATAAACATGGAAATGTCTTCACTGCTATCTGTATAAACATGGAAATATCTACATGGCTATCTCTAAAAACATGGAAATATCTACACCGCCTCCTGCATAAACATGGAAATACCTACCGTGCCATCTGTATAAACATGGAAATAACTACACCGCTATCTCTATAAACATGGAAATATCTACACTGCCATCTGTATATACATGGAAATACCTACACAGTCATCTGTATAATCATGGAAATATGTACACCACTATCTGTATAAACGTGGAAATATCTACACTGCCATCTGTATAAACATGGAAATGTCTACACAGCCATCTCTATAAACATGGGAATATCTTCAACGCTATCTCTATAAACATGGAAGTAGCCAAACCGCTATCTGCATAAACATGGAAATATCTACACTGCCATCTGTATACACATGGAAATGTCTACACAGTCATCTGTATAAAGATGGAAATATGTATACCGTTATCTGTATAAACATGGAAGTAACTACACCACTATCTGTATAAACATGGAAATATCCACACCACAATCTGTATAAACAGGGAAATATCTACACCGCAAAATGAATAAACATGGAAATATCTACACCACTATCGGTATAAACTTGGAAATATCTGCGCCACTATCTGTATAAATATGGAAATATCTTCAACGCTATCTCTATAAACATGGAAATGACTTCACTGCTATCTGTATAAACATGGAAATATCTACATTGCTATCTCTAAAAACATGGAAATATCTACACCGCCTTCTGCATAAACATGGAAATACCTACACTGCCATCTGTATAAACATGGAAATAACTACACTGCTATCTCTATAAACATGGAAATATCTACACTGCCATCTGTATATACATGGAAATACCTACACAGTCATCTGTATAAACATGGAAATATCTACACCACTATCTGTATAAACGTGGAAATATATACACTGCCGTCTGTATAAACATGGAAATATCTACACAACCATCTCTATAAACATGGAAATATCTTCAACGCTATCTCTATAAACATGGAAATAGCCAAACCGCTATCTGCATAAACATGGAAATATCTACACTGCCATCTGTATACACATGGAAATATCTACACAGTCATCTGTATAAAGATGGAAATATCTATACCGTTATCTGTATAAACATGGAAATATCTACAACGGTATCTGTATAAAGGTGGAAATATCTACACCGCAATCTGTGCAAATATGGAAATATCTACACATCTATCTCTGTAAATATGGAAATATCAACTCCGCTATCTATATAAACATGGAAACATCGGCACCGCTGTCTGTATAAACATGGAATTATCTACACCACGATCTGTATAAACATTGATATATCTACACCGCTATCTGTATAAACATGGAAACATCTACACCACTATCTGTATAAACATGGAAATATCTACACCGCTATCTGTATAAATATGGAAATATCTACACCGCTATCTCTATAAACATGGAAATGTCTACACCGCTATCTGTATAAACATGGAAATATCTACATGGCTATTTCTATAAATATGGAAATATCTAAACCGCCTTCTTATAAACGTGGCAATACGTACACAGTCATCTGTATAAACATAGAAATATCCACACCACTATCAGTATAAACACGGAAATATCTACAATCCCATCTGTATAAACATGGAAATACCTACACAGCCATCTCTATAAACACGGAATTATCTGCATCGCTATCTGTAGAAACATGGAAATAGCTAAACCGCTATCTGTATAAACATGGAAATATCTACACAGCCATCTCTATAAACATGGAAATATCAACACCGCTATCTGCATAAACACGGAAATATCTACACAGCTATCTGCATAAACATGGAAATATCTACATCGTTATCTATACAAACATGGAAATATCTACACCACTATCTGTATAAACATGGAAATATCTGCGCCTCCATCTGTATAAATATGGAAACATCTTCAACGCTATCTCTATAAACATGGAAATGTCTTCACTGCTATCTGTATAAACATGGAAATATCTACATGGCTATCTCTAAAAACATGGAAATATCTACACCGCCTCCTGCATAAACATGGAAATACCTACCGTGCCATCTGTATAAACATGGAAATAACTACACCGCTATCTCTATAAACATGGAAATATCTACACTGCCATCTGTATATACATGGAAATACCTACACAGTCATCTGTATAATCATGGAAATATGTACACCACTATCTGTATAAACGTGGAAATATCTACACTGCCATCTGTATAAACATGGAAATGTCTACACAGCCATCTCTATAAACATGGGAATATCTTCAACGCTATCTCTATAAACATGGAAGTAGCCAAACCGCTATCTGCATAAACATGGAAATATCTACACTGCCATCTGTATACACATGGAAATGTCTACACAGTCATCTGTATAAAGATGGAAATATGTATACCGTTATCTGTATAAACATGGAAGTAACTACACCACTATCTGTATAAACATGGAAATATCCACACCACAATCTGTATAAACAGGGAAATATCTACACCGCAAAATGAATAAACATGGAAATATCTACACCACTATCGGTATAAACTTGGAAATATCTGCGCCACTATCTGTATAAATATGGAAATATCTTCAACGCTATCTCTATAAACATGGAAATGACTTCACTGCTATCTGTATAAACATGGAAATATCTACATTGCTATCTCTAAAAACATGGAAATATCTACACCGCCTTCTGCATAAACATGGAAATACCTACACTGCCATCTGTATAAACATGGAAATAACTACACTGCTATCTCTATAAACATGGAAATATCTACACTGCCATCTGTATATACATGGAAATACCTACACAGTCATCTGTATAAACATGGAAATATCTACACCACTATCTGTATAAACGTGGAAATATATACACTGCCGTCTGTATAAACATGGAAATATCTACACAACCATCTCTATAAACATGGAAATATCTTCAACGCTATCTCTATAAACATGGAAATAGCCAAACCGCTATCTGAATAAACATGGAAATATCTACACTGCCATCTGTATACACATGGAAATATCTACACAGTCATCTGTATAAAGATGGAAATATCTATACCGTTATCTGTATAAACATGGAAATATCTACAACGGTATCTGTATAAAGGTGGAAATATCTACACCGCAATCTGTGCAAATATGGAAATATCTACACATCTATCTCTGTAAATATGGAAATATCAACTCCGCTATCTATATAAACATGGAAACATCTGCACCGCTGTCTGTATAAACATGGAATTATCTACACCACGATCTGTATAAACATTGATATATCTACACCGCTATCTGTATAAACATGGAAACATCTACACCACTATCTGTATAAACATGGAAATATCTACACCGCTATCTGTATAAATATGGAAATATCTACACCGCTATCTCTATAAACATGGAAATGTCTACACCGCTATCTGTATAAACATGGAAATATCTACATGGCTATTTCTATAAATATGGAAATATCTAAACCGCCTTCTTATAAACGTGGCAATACGTACACAGTCATCTGTATAAACATAGAAATATCCACACCACTATCAGTATAAACACGGAAATATCTACAATCCCATCTGTATAAACATGGAAATACCTACACAGCCATCTCTATAAACACGGAATTATCTGCATCGCTATCTGTAGAAACATGGAAATAGCTAAACCGCTATCTGTATAAACATGGAAATATCTACACAGCCATCTCTATAAACATGGAAATATCAACACCGCTATCTGCATAAACACGGAAATATCTACACCGCTATCTGCATAAACATGGAAATATCTACATCGTTATCTATACAAACATGGAAATATCTACACCACTATCTGTATAAACATGGAAATATCTGCGCCTCCATCTGTATAAATATGGAAACATCTTCAACGCTATCTCTATAAACATGGAAATGACTTCACTGCTATCTGTATAAACATGGAAATATCTACATGGCTATCTCTAAAAACATGGAAATATCTACACCGCCTCCTGCATAAACATGGAAATACCTACCGTGCCATCTGTATAAACATGGAAATAACTACACCGCTATCTCTATAAACATGGAAATATCTACACTGCCATCTGTATATACATGGAAATACCTACACAGTCATCTGTATAATCATGGAAATATGTACACCACTATCTGTATAAACGTGGAAATATCTACACTGCCATCTGTATAAATATGGAAATATCTACACAGCCATCTCTATAAACACGGGAATATCTTCAACGCTATCTCTATAAACATGGAAATAGCCAAACCGCTATCTGCATAAACATGGAAATATCTACACTGCCATCTGTATACACATGGAAATGTCTACACAGTCATCTGTATAAAGATGGAAATATGTATACCGTTATCTGTATAAACATGGAAGTAACTACACCACTATCTGTATAAACATGGAAATATCCACACCACAATCTGTATAAACAGGGAAATATCTACACCGCAATATGAATAAACATGGAAATATCTACACCACTATCGGTATAAACTTGGAAATATCTGCGCCACTATCTGTATAAATATGGAAATATCTTCAATGCTATCTCTATAAACATGGAAATGACTTCACTGCTATCTGTATAAACATGGAAATATCTACATTGCTATCTCTAAAAACATGGAAATATCTACACCGCCTTCTGCATAAACATGGAAATACCTACACTGCCATCTGCATAAACATGGAAATAAATACACTGCTATCTCTATAAACATGGAAATATCTACACTGCCATCTGTATATACATGGAAATACCTACACAGTCATCTGTATAAACATGGAAATATCTACACCACTATCTGTATAAACGTGGAAATATATACACTGCCGTCTGTATAAACATGGAAATATCTACACAACCATCTCTATAAACTTGGAAATATCTTCAACGCTATCTCTATAAACATGGAAATAGCCAAACCGCTATCTGAATAAACATGGAAATATCTACACTGCCATCAGTATACACATGGAAATATATACACAGTCATCTGTATAAAGATGGAAATATCTATACCGTTATCTGTATAACATGGAAATATCTACAACGGTATCTGTATAAAGGTGGAAATATCTACACCGCAATCTGTGCAAATATGGAAATATCTACACATCTATCTCTGTAAATATGGAAATATCAACTCCGCTATCTATATAAACATGGAAACATCTACACCGCGGTCTGTATAAACATGGAAATATCTACACCACGATCTGTATAAACATTGATATACCTACACCGCTGTCTGTATAAACATGGAAACATCTACACCACTATCTGTATAAATATGGAGATATCTACAACGATATCTCTATAAACATGGAAATGTCTGCACCGCTATCTGTATAAACATGGAAATATCTACATGGCTTTTTCTATAAATATGGAAATATCTAAACCGCCTTCTTATAAACGTGGCAATAGGTACACAGTCATCTGTATAAACATAGAAATATCCACACCACTATCAGTATAAACACGGAAATATCTACAATGCCATCTGTATAAACATGGAAATATCTACACAGCCATCTCTATAAACACGGAATTATCTACATCGCTATCTGTAGAAACATGGAAATAGCTAAACCGCTATCTGCATAAACACGGAAATATCTACACCGCTATCTGCATAAACATGGAAATATCTACATCGTTATCTATACAAACATGGAAATATCTACACCACTATCTGTATAAACATGGAAATATCAGCGCCGCCATCTGTATAAATATGGAAATATCTTCAACGCTATCTCTATAAACATGGAAATGACTTCACTGCTATCTGTATAAACATGGAAATATCTACATGGCTATCTCTAAAAACATGGAAATATCTACACCGCCTCCTGCATAAACATGGAAATACCTACCGTGCCATCTGTATAAACATGGAAATAACTACACCGCTATCTCTATAAACATGGAAATATCTACACTGCCATCTGTATATACATGGAAATACCTACACAGTCATCTGTATAATCATGGAAATATGTACACCACTATCTGTATAAACGTGGAAATATCTACACTGCCATCTGTATAAACATGGAAATGTCTACACAGCCATCTCTATAAACATGGGAATATCTTCAACGCTATCTCTATAAACATGGAAATAGCCAAACCGCTATCTGCATAAACATGGAAATATCTACACTGCCATCTGTATACACATGGAAATGTCTACACAGTCATCTGTATAAAGATGGAAATATGTATACCGTTATCTGTATAAACATGGAAGTAACTACACCACTATCTGTATAAACATGGAAATATCCACACCACAATCTGTATAAACAGGGAAATATCTACACCACAATATGAATAAACATGGAAATATCTACACCACTATCGGTATAAACTTGGAAATATCTGCGCCACTATCTGTATAAATATGGAAATATCTTCAACGCTATCTCTATAAACATGGAAATGACTTCACTGCTATCTGTATAAACATGGAAATATCTACATTGCTATCTCTAAAAACATGGAAATATCTACACCGCCTTCTGCATAAACATGGAAATACCTACACTGCCATCTGTATAAACATGGAAATAACTACACTGCTATCTCTATAAACATGGAAATATCTACACTGCCATCTGTATATACATGGAAATACCTACACAGTCATCTGTATAAACATGGAAATATCTACACCACTATCTGTATAAACGTGGAAATATATACACTGCCGTCTGTATAAACATGGAAATATCTACACAACCATCTCTATAAACATGGAAATATCTTCAACGCTATCTCTATAAACATGGAAATAGCCAAACCGCTATCTGAATAAACATGGAAATATCTACACTGCCATCAGTATACACATGGAAATATCTACACAGTCATCTGTATAAAGATGGAAATATCTATACCGTTGTCTGTATAAACATGGAAATATCTACAACGGTATCTGTATAAAGGTGGAAATATCTACACCGCAATCTGTGCAAATATGGAAATATCTACACATCTATCTCTGTAAATATGGAAATATCAACTCCGCTATCTATATAAACATGGAAACATCTACACCGCTGTCTGTATAAACATGGAAATATCTACACCACGATCTGTATAAACATTGATATATCTACACCGCTATCTGTATAAACATGGAAACATCTACACCACTATCTGTATAAACATGGAAATATCTACACCGCTATCTGTATAAATATGGAAATATCTACACCGCTATCTCTATAAACATGGAAATGTCTGCACCGCTATCTGTATAAATATGGAAATATCTACATGGCTATTTCTATAAAAATGGAAATATCTAAACCGCCTTCTTATAAACGTGGAAATACGTACACAGTCATCAGTATAAACATAGAAATATCCACACCACTATCAGTATAAACACGGAAATATCTACAATGCCATCTGTATAAACATGGAAATATCTACACAGCCATCTCTATAAACACGGAATTATCTACATCACTATCTGTAGAAACATGGAAATAGCTAAACCGCTATCTGTATAAACATGGAAATATCTACACAGCCATCTCTATAAACATGGAAATATCAACACCGCTATCTGCATAAACACGGAAATATCTACACCGCTATCTGCATAAACATGGAAATATCTACATCGTTATCTATACAAACATGGAAATATCCACACCACTATCTGAATAAACATGGAAATAGCTGCGCCGCCATCTGTATAAATATGGAAATATCTTCAACGCTATCTCTGTAAACATGGAAATGACTTCACTGCTATCTGTATAAACATGGAAATACCTACATGGCTATCTCTAAAAACATGGAAATATCTACACCGCCTCCTGCATAAACATGGAAATACCTACCGTGCCATCTGTATAAACATGGAAATAACTACACCGCTATCTCTATAAACATGGAAATATCTACACTGCCATCTGTATATACATGGAAATACCTACACAGTCATCTGTATAATCATGGAAATATCTACACCACTATCTGTATAAACGTGGAAATATCTACACTGCCATCTGTATAAACATGGAAATATCTACACAGCCATCTCTATAAACATGGAAATATCTTCAACGCTATCTCTATAAACATGGAAATAGCCAAACCGCTATCTGCATAAACATGGAAATATCTACACTGCCATCTGTATACACATGGAAATATCTACACAGTCATCTGTATAAAGATGGAAATATCTATACTGTTATCTGTATAAACATGGAAATATCTACAACGGTATCTGTATAAAGGTGGAAATATCTACACTGCAATCTGTGCAAATATGGAAATATCTACACATCTATCTCTGTAAATATGGAAATATCAACTCCGCTATCTATATAAACATGGAAACATCTACACCGCTGTCTGTATAAACATGGAAATATCTACACCACGATCTGTATAAACATTGATATACCTACACCGCTGTCTGTATAAACATGGAAACATCTACACCACTATCTGCATAAATATGGAGATATCTACACCGATATCTCTATAAACATGGAAATGTCTACACCGCTATCTGTATAAACATGGAAATATCTACATGGCTATTTCTATAAATATGGAAATATCTAAACCGCCTTCTTATAAATGTGGCAATAGGTACACAGTCATCTGTATAAACATAGAAATATCCACACCACTATCAGTATAAACACGGAAATATCTACAATGCCATCTGTATAAACATGGAAATATCTACACAGCCATCTCTATAAACACGGAATTATCTACATCGCTATCTGTAGAAACATGGAAATAGCTAAACCGCTATCTTCATAAACACGGAAATATCTACACCGCTATCTGCATAAACATGGAAATATCTACATCGTTATCTATACAAACATGGAAATATCTACACCACTATCTGTATAAACATGGAAATATCTGCGCCGCCATCTGTATAAATATGGAAATATCTTCAACGCTATCTCTATAAACATGGAAATGACTTCACTGCTATCTGTATAAACATGGAAATATCTACATGGCTATCTCTAAAGACATGGAAATATCTACACCGCCTCCTGCATAAACATGGAAATACCTACCGTGCCATCTGTATAAACATGGAAATAACTACACCGCTATCTCTATAAACATGGAAATATCTACACTGCCATCTGTATATACATGGAAATACCTACACAGTCATCTGTATAATCATGGAAATATCTACACCACTATCTGTATAAACGTGGAAATATCTACACTGCCATCTGTATAAACATGGAAATATCTACACAGCCATCTCTATAAACATGGGAATATCTTCAACGCTATCTCTATAAACATGGAAATAGCCAAACCGCTATCTGCATAAACATGGAAATATCTACAGTGCCATCTGTATACACATGGAAATGTCTACACAGTCATCTGTATAAAGATGGAAATATGTATACCGTTATCTGTATAAACATGGAAATAACTACACCACTATCTGTATAAACATGGAAATATCCACACCACAATCTGTATAAACAGGGAAATATCTACACCGCAATATGAATAAACATGGAAATATCTACACCACTATCGGTATAAACATGGAAATATCTGTGCCACTATCTGTATAAATATGGAAATATCTTCAACGCTATCTCTATAAACATGGAAATGACTTCACTGCTATCTGTATAAACATGGAAATATCTACATTGCTATCTCTAAAAACATGGAAATATCTACACCGCCTTCTGCATAAACATGGAAATACTTACACTGCCATCTGTATAAACATGGAAATAACTACACGGCTATCTCTATAAACATGGAAATATCTACACTGCCATCTGTATATACATGGAAATACCTACACAGTCATCTGTATAAACATGGAAATATCTACACCACTATCTGTATAAACGTTGAAATATATACACTGCCGTCTGTATAAACATGGAAATATCTACACAACCATCTCTATAAACATGGAAATATCTTCAACGCTATCTCTATAAACATGGAAATAGCCAAACCGCTATCTGCATAAACATGGAAATATCTACACTGCCATCTGTATACACATGGAAATATCTACACAGTCATCTGTATAAAGATGGAAATATCTATACTGTTATCTGTATAATCATGGAAATATCTACAACGGTATCTGTATAAAGGTGGAAATATCTACACCGCAATCTGTGCAAATATGGAAATATCTACACATCTATCTCTGTAAATATGGAAATATCAACTCCGCTATCTATATAAACATGGAAACATCTACACCGCTGTCTGTATAAACATGGAAATATCTACACCACGATCTGTATAAACATTGATATACCTACACCGCTATCTGTATAAACATGGAAACATCTACACCACTATCTGTATAAATATGGAAATACCTACACCGATATCTCTATAAACATGGAAATGTCTACACCGCTATCTGTATAAACATGGAAATATCTACATGGCTATTTAAATATGGAAATATCTAAACCGCCTTCTTATAAACGTGGCAATAGGTACACAGTCATCTGTATAAACATAGAAATATCCACACCACTATCAGTATAAACACGGAAATATCTACAATGCCATCTGTATAAACATGGAAATATCTACACAGCCATCTCTATAAACACGGAATTATGTACATCGCTATCTGTAGAAACATGGAAATAGCTAAACCGCTATCTGTATAAACATGGAAATATCTACACAGCCATCTCTATAAACATGGAAATATCAACACCGCTATCTGCATAAACACGGAAATATCTACACCGCTATCTGCATATACATGGAAATATCTACATCGTTATCTATACAAACATGGAAATATCTACACCACTATCTGTATAAACATGGAAATATCTGCGCCGCCATCTGTATAAATATGGAAATATCTTCAACGCTATCTCTATAAACATGGAAATGACTTCACTGCTATCTGTATAAACATGGAAATATCTACATGGCTATCTCTAAAAACACGGAAATATCTACACCGCCTCCTGCATAAACATGGAAATACCTACCGTGCCATCTGTATAAACATGGAAATAACTACACCGCTATCTCTATAAACATGGAAATATCTACACTGCCATCTGTATATACATGGAAATACCTACACAGTCATCTGTATAATCATGGAAATATCTACACCACTATCTGTATAAACGTGGAAATATCTACACTGCCATCTGTATAAACATGGAAATATCTACACAGCCATCTCTATAAACATGGGAATATCTTCAACGCTATCTCTATAAACATGGAAATAGCCAAACCGCTATCTGCATAAACATGGAAATATCTACACTGCCATCTGTATACACAGGGAAATGTCTACACAGTCATCTGTATAAAGATGGAAATATGTATACCGTTATCTGTATAAACATGGAAATAACTACACCACTATCTGTATAAACATGGAAATATCCACACCACAATCTGTATAAACAGGGAAATATCTACACCGCAATATGAATAAACATGGAAATATCTACACCACTATCGGTATAAACATGGAAATATCTGCGCCACTATCTGTATAAATATGGAAATATCTTCAACGCTATCTCTATAAACATGGAAATGACTTCACTGCTATCTGTATAAACATGGAAATATCTACATGGCTATCTCTAAAAACATGGAAATATCTACACCGCCTCCTGCATAAACATGGAAATACCTACCGTGCCATCTGTATAAACATGGAAATAACTACACCGCTATCTCTATAAACATGGAAATATCTACACTGCCATCTGTATATACATGGAAATACCTACACAGTCATCTGTATAATCATGGAAATATGTACACCACTATCTGTATAAACGTGGAAATATCTACACTGCCATCTGTATAAACATGGAAATGTCTACACAGCCATCTCTATAAACATGGGAATATCTTCAACGCTATCTCTATAAACATGGAAATAGCCAAACCGCTATCTGCATAAACATGGAAATATCTACACTGCCATCTGTATACACATGGAAATGTCTACACAGTCATCTGTATAAAGATGGAAATATGTATACCGTTATCTGTATAAACATGGAAGTAACTACACCACTATCTGTATAAACATGGAAATATCCACACCACAATCTGTATAAACAGGGAAATATCTACACCGCAATATGAATAAACATGGAAATATCTACACCACTATCGGTATAAACTTGGAAATATCTGCGCCACTATCTGTATAAATATGGAAATATCTTCAACGCTATCTCTATAAACATGGAAATGACTTCACTGCTATCTGTATAAACATGGAAATATCTACATTGCTATCTCTAAAAACATGGAAATATCTACACCGCCTTCTGCATAAACATGGAAATACCTACACTGCCATCTGTATAAACATGGAAATAACTACACTGCTATCTCTATAAACATGGAAATATCTACACTGCCATCTGTATATACATGGAAATACCTACACAGTCATCTGTATAAACATGGAAATATCTACACCACTATCTGTATAAACGTGGAAATATATACACTGCCGTCTGTATAAACATGGAAATATCTACACAACCATCTCTATAAACATGGAAATATCTTCAACGCTATCTCTATAAACATGGAAATAGCCAAACCGCTATCTGAATAAACATGGAAATATCTACACTGCCATCAGTATACACATGGAAATATCTACACAGTCATCTGTATAAAGATGGAAATATTTATACCGTTATCTGTATAAACATGGAAATATCTACAACGGTATCTGTATAAAGGTGGAAATATCTACACCGCAATCTGTGCAAATATGGAAATATCTACACATCTATCTCTGTAAATATGGAAATATCAACTCCGCTATCTATATAAACATGGAAACATCTACACCGCGGTCTGTATAAACATGGAAATATCTACACCACGATCTGTATAAACATTGATATACCTACACCGCTGTCTGTATAAACATGGAAACATCTACACCACTATCTGTATAAATATGGAGATATCTACACCGATATCTCTATAAACATGGAAATGTCTACACCGCTATCTGTATAAACATGGAAATATCTACATGGCTATTTCTATAAATATGGAAATATCTAAACCGCCTTCTTATAAACGTGGCAATAGGTACACAGTCATCTGTATAAACATAGAAATATCCACACCACTATCAGTATAAACACGGAAATATCTACAATGCCATCTGTATAAACATGGAAATATCTACACAGCCATCTCTATAAACACGGAATTATCTACATCGCTATCTGTAGAAACATGGAAATAGCTAAACCGCTATCTGCATAAACACGGAAATATCTACACCGCTATCTGCATAAACATGGAAATATCTACATCGTTATCTATACAAACATGGAAATATCTACACCACTATCTGTATAAACATGGAAATATCAGCGCCGCCATCTGTATAAATATGGAAATATCTTCAACGCTATCTCTATAAACATGGAAATGACTTCACTGCTATCTGTATAAACATGGAAATATCTACATGGCTATCTCTAAAGACATGGAAATATCTACACCGCCTCCTGCATAAACATGGAAATACCTACCGTGCCATCTGTATAAACATGGAAATAACTACACCGCTATCTCTATAAACATGGAAATATCTACACTGCCATCTGTATATACATGGAAATACCTACACAGTCATCTGTATAATCATGGAAATATCTACACCACTATCTTTATAAACGTGGAAATATCTACACTGCCATCTGTATAAACATGGAAATATCTACACAGCCATCTCTATAAACATGGGAATATCTTCAACGCTATCTCTATAAACATGGAAATAGCCGAACCGCTATCTGCATAAACATGGAAATATCTACACTGCCATCTGTATACACATGGAAATGTCTACACAGTCATCTGTATAAAGATGGAAATATGTATACCGTTATCTGTATAAACATGGAAATAACTACACCACTATCAGTATAAACATGGAAATATCCACACCACAATCTGTATAAACAGGGAAATATCTACACCGCAATATGTATAAACATGGAAATATCTACACCACTATCGGTATAAACATGGAAATATCTGCACCACTATCTGTATAAATATGGAAATATCTTCAACGCTATCTCTATAAACATGGAAATGACTTCACTGCTATCTGTATAAACATGGAAATATCTACATTGCTATCTCTAAAAACATGGAAATATCTACACCGCCTTCTGCATAAACATGGAAATACCTACACTGCCATCTGTATAAACATGGAAATAACTACACTGCTATCTCTATAAACATGGAAATATCTACACTGCCATCTGTATATACATGGACATAACTACACAGTCATCTGTATAAACATGGAAACATCTACACCACTATCTGTATAAACGTGGAAATATATACACTGCCATCTGTATAAACATGGAAATATCAACACAACCATCTCTATAAACATGGAAATATCTTCAACGCTATCTCTACAAACATGGAAATAGCCAAACCGCTATCTGCATAAACATGGAAATATCTACGCTGCCATCTGTATACACATGGAAATATCTACACAGTCATCTGTATAAAGATGGAAATATCTATACCGTTATCTGTATAAACATGGAAATATCTACAACGGTATCTGTATAAAGGTGGAAATATCTACACCGCAATCTGTGCAAATATGGAAATATCTACACATCTATCTCTGTAAATATGGAAATATCAACTCCGCTATCTATATAAACATGGAAACATCTACACCGCTGTCTGTATAAACATGGAAATATCTACACCACGATCTGTATAAACATTGATATATCTACACCGCTATCTGTATAAACATGGAAACATCTACACCACTATCTGTATAAACATGGAAATATCTACACCGCTATCTGTATAAATATGGAAATATCTACACCGCTATCTCTATAAACATGGAAATGTCTGCACCGCTATCTGTATAAATATGGAAATATCTACATGGCTATTTCTATAAAAATGGAAATATCTAAACCGCCTTCTTATAAACGTGGAAATACGTACACAGTCATCAGTATAAACATAGAAATATCCACACCACTATCAGTATAAACACGGAAATATCTACAATGCCATCTGTATAAACATGGAAATATCTACACAGCCATCTCTATAAACACGGAATTATCTACATCACTATCTGTAGAAAAATGGAAATAGCTAAACCGCTATCTGTATAAACATGGAAATATCTACACAGCCATCTCTATAAACATGGAAATATCAACACCGCTATCTGCATAAACACGGAAATATCTACACCGCTATCTGCATAAACAGGGAAATATCTACATCGTTATCTATACAAACATGGAAATATCCACACCACTATCTGAATAAACATGGAAATAGCTGCGCCGCCATCTGTATAAATATGGAAATATCTTCAACGCTATCTCTATAAACATGGAAATGACTTCACTGCTATCTGTATAAACATGGAAATACCTACATGGCTATCTCTAAAAACATGGAAATATCTACACCGCCTCCTGCATAAACATGGAAATACCTACCGTGCCATCTGTATAAACATGGAAATAACTACACCGCTATCTCTATAAACATGGAAATATCTACACTGCCATCTGTATATACATGGAAATACCTACACAGTCATCTGTATAATCATGGAAATATCTACACCACTATCTGTATAAACGTGGAAATATCTACACTGCCATCTGTATAAACATGGAAATATCTACACAGCCATCTCTATAAACATGGGAATATCTTCAACGCTATCTCTATAAACATGGAAATAGCCGAACCGCTATCTGCATAAACATGGAAATATCTACACTGCCATCTGTATACACATGGAAATGTCTACACAGTCATCTGTATAAAGATGGAAATATGTATACCGTTATCTGTATAAACATGGAAATAACTACACCACTATCTGTATAAACATGGAAATATCCACACCACAATCTGTATAAACAGGGAAATATCTACACCGCAATATGTATAAACATGGAAATATCTACACCACTATCGGTATAAACATGGAAATATCTGCGCCACTATCTGTATAAATATGGAAATATCTTCAACGCTATCTCTATAAACATGGAAATGACTTCACTGCTATCTGTATAAACATGGAAATATCTACATTGCTATCTCTAAAAACATGGAAATATCTACACCGCCTTCTGCATAAACATGGAAATACCTACACTGCCATCTGTATAAACATGGAAATAACTACACTGCTATCTCTATAAACATGGAAATATCTACACTGCCATCTGTATATACATGGAAATACCTACACAGTCATCTGTATAAACATGGAAATATCTACACCACTATCTGTATAAACGTGGAAATATATACACTGCCGTCTGTATAAACATGGAAATATCTACACAACCATCTCTATAAACATGGAAATATCTTCAACGCTATCTCTATAAACATGGAAATAGCCAAACCGCTATCTGCATAAACATGGAAATATCTACACTGCCATCTGTATACACATGGAAATATCTACACAGTCATCTGTATAAAGATGGAAATATCTATACTGTTATCTGTATAAACATGGAAATATCTACAACGGTATCTGTATAAAGGTGGAAATATCTACACCGCAATCTGTGCAAATATGGAAATATCTACACATCTATCTCTGTAAATATGGAAATATCAACTCCGCTATCTATATAAACATGGAAACATCTACACCGCTGTCTGTATAAACATGGAAATATCTACACCACGATCTGTATAAACATTGATATACCTACACCGCTGTCTGTATAAACATGGAAACATCTACACCACTATCTGCATAAATATGGAGATATCTACACCGATATCTCTATAAACATGGAAATGTCTACACCGCTATCTGTATAAACATGGAAATATCTACATGGCTATTTCTATAAATATGGAAATATCTAAACCGCCTTCTTATAAACGTGGCAATAGGTACACAGTCATCTGTATAAACATAGAAATATCCACACCACTATCAGTATAAAGACGGAAATATCTACAATGCCATCTGTATAAACATGGAAATATCTACACAGCCATCTCTATAAACACGGAATTATCTACATCGCTATCTGTAGAAACATGGAAATAGCTAAACCGCTATCTGCATAAACACGGAAATATCTACACCGCTATCTGCATAAACATGGAAATATCTACATCGTTATCTATACAAACATGGAAATATCTACACCACTATCTGTATAAACATGGAAATATCTGCGCCGCCATCTGTATAAATATGGAAATATCTTCAACGCTATCTCTATAAACATGGAAATGACTTCACTGCTATCTGAATAAACATGGAAATATCTACATGGCTATCTCTAAAGACATGGAAATATCTACACCGCCTCCTGCATAAACATGGAAATACCTACCGTGCCATCTGTATAAACATGGAAATAACTACACCGCTATCTCTATAAACATGGAAATATCTACACTGCCATCTGTATATACATGGAAATACCTACACAGTCATCTGTATAATCATGGAAATATCTACACCACTATCTGTATAAACGTGGAAATATCTACACTGCCATCTGTATAAACATGGAAATATCTACACAGCCATCTCTATAAACATGGGAATATCTTCAACGCTATCTCTATAAACATGGAAATAGCCAAACCGCTATCTGCATAAACATGGAAATATCTACACTGCCATCTGTATACACAGGGAAATGTCTACACAGTCATCTGTATAAAGATGGAAATATGTATACCGTTATCTGTATAAACATGGAAATAACTACACCACTATCTGTATAAACATGGAAATATCCACACCACAATCTGTATAAACAGGGAAATATCTACACCGCAATATGTATAAACATGGAAATATCTACACCACTATCGGTATAAACATGGAAATATCTGCGCCACTATCTGTATAAATATGGAAATATCTTCAACGCTATCTCTATAAACATGGAAATGACTTCACTGCTATCTGTATAAACATGGAAATATCTACATGGCTATCTCTAAAAACATGGAAATATCTACACCGCCTCCTGCATAAACATGGAAATACCTACCGTGCCATCTGTATAAACATGGAAATAACTACACCGCTATCTCTATAAACATGGAAATATCTACACTGCCATCTGTATATACATGGAAATACCTACACAGTCATCTGTATAATCATGGAAATATGTACACCACTATCTGTATAAACGTGGAAATATCTACACTGCCATCTGTATAAACATGGAAATGTCTACACAGCCATCTCTATAAACATGGGAATATCTTCAACGCTATCTCTATAAACATGGAAATAGCCAAACCGCTATCTGCATAAACATGGAAATATCTACACTGCCATCTGTATACACATGGAAATGTCTACACAGTCATCTGTATAAAGATGGAAATATGTATACCGTTATCTGTATAAACATGGAAGTAACTACACCACTATCTGTATAAACATGGAAATATCCACACCACAATCTGTATAAACAGGGAAATATCTACACCGCAATATGAATAAACATGGAAATATCTACACCACTATCGGTATAAACTTGGAAATATCTGCGCCACTATCTGTATAAATATGGAAATATCTTCAACGCTATCTCTATAAACATGGAAATGACTTCACTGCTATCTGTATAAACATGGAAATATCTACATTGCTATCTCTAAAAACATGGAAATATCTACACCGCCTTCTGCATAAACATGGAAATACCTACACTGCCATCTGTATAAACATGGAAATAACTACACTGCTATCTCTATAAACATGGAAATATCTACACTGCCATCTGTATATACATGGAAATACCTACACAGTCATCTGTATAAACATGGAAATATCTACACCACTATCTGTATAAACGTGGAAATATATACACTGCCGTCTGTATAAACATGGAAATATCTACACAACCATCTCTATAAACATGGAAATATCTTCAACGCTATCTCTATAAACATGGAAATAGCCAAACCGCTATCTGAATAAACATGGATATATCTACACTGCCATCAGTATACACATGGAAATATCTACACAGTCATCTGTATAAAGATGGAAATATCTATACCGTTATCTGTATAAACATGGAAATATCTACAACGGTATCTGTATAAAGGTGGAAATATCTACACCGCAATCTGTGCAAATATGGAAATATCTACACATCTATCTCTGTAAATATGGAAATATCAACTCCGCTATCTATATAAACATGGAAACATCTACACCGCGGTCTGTATAAACATGGAAATATCTACACCACGATCTGTATAAACATTGATAGACCTACACCGCTGTCTGTATAAACATGGAAACATCTACACCACTATCTGTATAAATATGGAGATATCTACACCGATATCTCTATAAACATGGAAATGTCTACACCGCTATCTGTATAAACATGGAAATATCTACATGGCTATTTCTATATATATGGAAATATCTAAACCGCCTTCTTATAAACGTGGCAATAGGTACACAGTCATCTGTATAAACATAGAAATATCCACACCACTATCAGTATAAACACGGAAATATCTACAATGCCATCTGTATAAACATGGAAATATCTACACAGCCATCTCTATAAACACGGAATTATCTACATCGCTATCTGTAGAAACATGGAAATAGCTAAACCGCTATCTGCATAAACACGGAAATATCTACACCGCTATCTGCATAAACATGGAAATATCTACATCGTTATCTATACAAACATGGAAATATCTACATCACTATCTGTATAAACATGGAAATATCAGCGCCGCCATCTGTACAAATATGGAAATATCTTCAACGCTATCTCTATAAACATGGAAATGACTTCACTGCTATCTGTATAAACATGGAAATATCTACATGGCTATCTCTAAAAACATGGAAATATCTACACCGCCTCCTGCATAAACATGGAAATACCTACCGTGCCATCTGTATACACATGGAAATAACTACACCGCTATCTCTATAAACATGGAAATATCTACACTGCCATCTGTATATACATGGAAATACCTACACAGTCATCTGTATAATCATGGAAATATGTACACCACTATCTGTATAAACGTGGAAATATCTACACTGCCATCTGTATAAACATGGAAATGTCTACACAGCCATCTCTATAAACATGGGAATATCTTCAACGCTATCTCTATAAACATGGAAATAGCCAAACCGCTATCTGCATAAACATGGAAATATCTACACTGCCATCTGTATACACATGGAAATGTCTACACAGTCATCTGTATAAAGATGGAAATATGTATACCGTTATCTGTATAAACATGGAAGTAACTACACCACTATCTGTATAAACATGGAAATATCCACACCACAATCTGTATAAACAGGGAAATATCTACACCGCAATATGAATAAACATGGAAATATCTACACCACTATCGGTATAAACTTGGAAATATCTGCGCCACTATCTGTATAAATATGGAAATATCTTCAACGCTATCTCTATAAACATGGAAATGACTTCACTGCTATCTGTATAAACATGGAAATATCTACATTGCTATCTCTAAAAACATGGAAATATCTACACCGCCTTCTGCATAAACATGGAAATACCTACACTGCCATCTGTATAAACATGGAAATAACTACACTGCTATCTCTATAAACATGGAAATATCTACACTGCCATCTGTATATACATGGAAATACCTACACAGTCATCTGTATAAACATGGAAATATCTACACCACTATCTGTATAAACGTGGAAATATATACACTGCCGTCTGTATAAACATGGAAATATCTACACAACCATTTCTATAAACATGGAAATATCTTCAACGCTATCTCTATAAACATGGAAATAGCCAAACCGCTATCTGAATAAACATGGAAATATCTACACTGCCATCAGTATACACATGGAAATATCTACACAGTCATCTGTATAAAGATGGAAATATCTATACCGTTATCTGTATAAACATGGAAATATCTACAACGGTATCTGTATAAAGGTGGAAATATCTACACCGCAATCTGTGCAAATATGGAAATATCTACACATCTATCTCTGTAAATATGGAAATATCAACTCCGCTATCTATATAAACATGGAAACATCTACACCGCGGTCTGTATAAACATGGAAATATCTACACCACGATCTGTATAAACATTGATATACCTACACCGCTGTCTGTATAAACATGGAAACATCTACACCACTATCTGTATAAATATGGAGATATCTACACCGATATCTCTATAAACATGGAAATGTCTACACCGCTATCTGTATAAACATGGAAATATCTACATGGCTATTTCTATAAATATGGAAATATCTAAACCGCCTTCTTATAAACGTGGCAATAGGTACACAGTCATCTGTATAAACATAGAAATATCCACACCACTATCAGTATAAACACGGAAATATCTACAATGCCATCTGTATAAACATGGAAATATCTACACAGCCATCTCTATAAACACGGAATTATCTACATCGCTATCTGTAGAAACATGGAAATAGCTAAACCGCTATCTGCATAAACACGGAAATATCTACACCGCTATCTGCATAAACATGGAAATATCTACATCGTTATCTATACAAACATGGAAATATCTACACCACTATCTGTATAAACATGGAAATATCAGCGCCGCCATCTGTATAAATATGGAAATATCTTCAACGCTATCTCTATAAACATGGAAATGACTTCACTGCTATCTGTATAAACATGGAAATATCTACATGGCTAGCTCTAAAGACATGGAAATATCTACACCGCCTCCTGCATAAACATGGAAATACCTACCGTGCCATCTGTATAAACATGGAAATAACTACACCGCTATCTCTATAAACATGGAAATATCTACACTGCCATCTGTATATACATGGAAATACCTACACAGTCATCTGTATAATCATGGAAATATCTACACCACTATCTGTATAAACGTGGAAATATCTACACTGCCATCTGTATAAACATGGAAATATCTACACAGCCATCTCTATAAACATGGGAATATCTTCAACGCTATCTCTATAAACATGGAAATAGCCGAACCGCTATCTGCATAAACATGGAAATATCTACACTGCCATCTGTATACACATGGAAATGTCTACACAGTCATCTGTATAAAGATGGAAATATGTATACCGTTATCTGTATAAACATGGAAATAACTACACCACTATCTGTATAAACATGGAAATATCCACACCACAATCTGTATAAACAGGGAAATATCTACACCGCAATATGTATAAACATGGAAATATCTACACCACTATCGGTATAAACATGGAAATATCTGCGCCACTATCTGTATAAATATGGAAATATCTTCAACGCTATCTCTATAAACATGGAAATGACTTCACTGCTATCTGTATAAACATGGAAATATCTACATTGCTATCTCTAAAAACATGGAAATATCTACACCGCCTTCTGCATAAACATGGAAATACCTACACTGCCATCTGTATAAACATGGAAATAACTACACTGCTATCTCTATAAACATGGAAATATCTACACTGCCATCTGTATATACATGGAAATAACTACACAGTCATCTGTATAAACATGGAAACATCTACACCACTATCTGTATAAACGTGGAAATATATACACTGCCATCTGTATAAACATGGAAATATCAACACAACCATCTCTATAAACATGGAAATATCTTCAACGCTATCTCTACAAACATGGAAATAGCCAAACCGCTATCTGCATAAACATGGAAATATCTACGCTGCCATCTGTATACACATGGAAATATCTACACAGTCATCTGTATAAAGATGGAAATATCTATACCGTTATCTGTATAAACATGGAAATATCTACAACGGTATCTGTATAAAGGTGGAAATATCTACACCGCAATCTGTGCAAATATGGAAATATCTACACATCTATCTCTGTAAATATGGAAATATCAACTCCGCTATCTATATAAACATGGAAACATCTACACCGCTGTCTGTATAAACATGGAAATATCTACACCACGATCTGTATAAACATTGATATATCTACACCGCTATCTGTATAAACATGGAAACATCTACACCACTATCTGTATAAACATGGAAATATCTACACCGCTATCTGTATAAATATGGAAATATCTACACCGCTATCTCTATAAACATGGAAATGTCTGCACCGCTATCTGTATAAATATGGAAATATCTACATGGCTATTTCTATAAAAATGGAAATATCTAAACCGCCTTCTTATAAACGTGGAAATACGTACACAGTCATCAGTATAAACATAGAAATATCCACACCACTATCAGTATAAACACGGAAATATCTACAATGCCATCTGTATAAACATGGAAATATCTACACAGCCATCTCTATAAACACGGAATTATCTACATCACTATCTGTAGAAACATGGAAATAGCTAAACCGCTATCTGTATAAACATGGAAATATCTACACAGCCATCTCTATAAACATGGAAATATCAACACCGCTATCTGCATACACACGGAAATATCTACACCGCTATCCGCATAAACATGGAAATATCTACATCGTTATCTATACAAACATGGAAATATCCACACCACTATCTGAATAAACATGGAAATAGCTGCGCCGCCATCTGTATAAATATGGAAATATCTTCAACGCTATCTCTATAAACATGGAAATGACTTCACTGCTATCTGTATAAACATGGAAATACCTACATGGCTATCTCTAAAAACATGGAAATATCTACACCGCCTCCTGCATAAACATGGAAATACCTACCGTGCCATCTGTATAAACATGGAAATAACTACACCGCTATCTCTATAAACATGGAAATATCTACACTGCCATCTGTATATACATGGAAATACCTACACAGTCATCTGTATAATCATGGAAATATCTACACCACTATCTGTATAAACGTGGAAATATCTACACTGCCATCTGTATAAACATGGAAATATCTACACAGCCATCTCTATAAACATGGGAATATCTTCAACGCTATCTCTATAAACATGGAAATAGCCGAACCGCTATCTGCATAAACATGGAAATATCTACACTGCCATCTGTATACACATGGAAATGTCTACACAGTCATCTGTATAAAGATGGAAATATGTATACCGTTATCTGTATAAACATGGAAATAACTACACCACTATCTGTATAAACATGGAAATATCCACACCACAATCTGTATAAACAGGGAAATATCTACACCGCAATATGTATAAACATGGAAATATCTACACCACTATCGGTATAAACATGGAAATATCTGCGCCACTATCTGTATAAATATGGAAATATCTTCAACGCTATCTCTATAAACATGGAAATGACTTCACTGCTATCTGTATAAACATGGAAATATCTACATTGCTATCTCTAAAAACATGGAAATATCTACACCGCCTTCTGCATAAACATGGAAATACCTACACTGCCATCTGTATAAACATGGAAATAACTACACTGCTATCTCTATAAACATGGAAATATCTACACTGCCATCTGTATATACATGGAAATACCTACACAGTCATCTGTATAAACATGGAAATATCTACACCACTATCTGTATAAACGTGGAAATATATACACTGCCGTCTGTATAAACATGGAAATATCTACACAACCATCTCTATAAACATGGAAATATCTTCAACGCTATCTCTATAAACATGGAAATAGCCAAACCGCTATCTGCATAAACATGGAAATATCTACACTGCCATCTGTATACACATGGAAATATCTACACAGTCATCTGTATAAAGATGGAAATATCTATACTGTTATCTGTATAAACATGGAAATATCTACAACGGTATCTGTATAAAGGTGGAAATATCTACACCGCAATCTGTGCAAATATGGAAATATCTACACATCTATCTCTGTAAATATGGAAATATCAACTCCGCTATCTATATAAACATGGAAACATCTACACCGCTGTCTGTATAAACATGGAAATATCTACACCACGATCTGTATAAACATTGATATACCTACACCGCTGTCTGTATAAACATGGAAACATCTACACCACTATCTGCATAAATATGGAGATATCTACACCGATATCTCTATAAACATGGAAATGTCTACACCGCTATCTGTATAAACATGGAAATATCTACATGGCTATTTCTATAAATATGGAAGTATCTAAACCGCCTTCTTATAAACGTGGCAATAGGTACACAGTCATCTGTATAAACATAGAAATATCCACACCACTATCAGTATAAACACGGAAATATCTACAATGCCATCTGTATAAACATGGAAATATCTACACAGCCATCTCTATAAACACGGAATTATCTACATCGCTATCTGTAGAAACATGGAAATAGCTAAACCGCTATCTGCATAAACACGGAAATATCTACACCGCTATCTGCATAAACATGGAAATATCTACATCGCTATCTATACAAACATGGAAATATCTACACCACTATCTGTATAAACATGGAAATATCAGCGCCGCCATCTGTATAAATATGGAAATATCTTCAACGCTATCTCTATAAACATGGAAATGACTTCACTGCTATCTGTATAAACATGGAAATATCTACATGGCTATCTCTAAAGACATGGAAATATCTACACCGCCTCCTGCATAAACATGGAAATACCTACCGTGCCATCTGTATAAACATGGAAATAACTACACCGCTATCTCTATAAACATGGAAATATCTACACTGCCATCTGTATATACATGGAAATACCTACACAGTCATCTGTATAATCATGGAAATATCTACACCACTATCTGTATAAACGTGGAAATATCTACACTGCCATCTGTATAAACATGGAAATATCTACACAGCCATCTCTATAAACATGGGAATATCTTCAACGCTATCTCTATAAACATGGAAATAGCCGAACCGCTATCTGCATAAACATGGAAATATCTACACTGCCATCTGTATACACATGGAAATGTCTACACAGTCATCTGTATAAAGATGGAAATATGTATACCGTTATCTGTATAAACATGGAAATAACTACACCACTATCTGTATAAACATGGAAATATCCACACCACAATCTGTATAAACAGGGAAATATCTACACCGCAATATGTATAAACATGGAAATATCTACACCACTATCGGTATAAACATGGAAATATCTGCGCCACTATCTGTATAAATATGGAAATATCTTCAACGCTATCTCTATAAACATGGAAATGACTTCACTGCTATCTGTATAAACATGGAAATATCTACATTGCTATCTCTAAAAACATGGAAATATCTACACCGCCTTCTGCATAAACATGGAAATACCTACACTGCCATCTGTATAAACATGGAAATAACTACACTGCTATCTCTATAAACATGGAAATATCTACACTGCCATCTGTATATACATGGAAATAACTACACAGTCATCTGTATAAACATGGAAACATCTACACCACTATCTGTATAAACGTGGAAATATATACACTGCCATCTGTATAAACATGGAAATATCAACACAACCATCTCTATAAACATGGAAATATCTTCAACGCTATCTCTACAAACATGGAAATAGCCAAACCGCTATCTGCATAAACATGGAAATATCTACGCTGCCATCTGTATACACATGGAAATATCTACACAGTCATCTGTATAAAGATGGAAATATCTATACCGTTATCTGTATAAACATGGAAATATCTACAACGGTATCTGTATAAAGGTGGAAATATCTACACCGCAATCTGTGCAAATATGGAAATATCTACACATCTATCTCTGTAAATATGGAAATATAAACTCCGCTATCTATATAAACATGGAAACATCTACACCGCTGTCTGTATAAACATGGAAATATCTACACCACGATCTGTATAAACATTGATATATCTACACCGCTATCTGTATAAACATGGAAACATCTACACCACTATCTGTATAAACATGGAAATATCTACACCGCTATCTGTATAAATATGGAAATATCTACACCGCTATCTCTATAAACATGGAAATGTCTGCACCGCTATCTGTATAAATATGGAAATATCTACATGGCTATTTCTATAAAAATGGAAATATCTAAACCGCCTTCTTATAAACGTGGAAATACGTACACAGTCATCAGTATAAACATAGAAATATCCACACCACTATCAGTATAAACACGGAAATATCTACAATGCCATCTGTATAAACATGGAAATATCTACACATCCATCTCTATAAACACGGAATTATCTACATCACTATCTGTAGAAACATGGAAATAGCTAAACCGCTATCTGTATAAACATGGAAATATCTACACAGCCATCTCTATAAACATGGAAATATCAACACCGCTATCTGCATAAACACGGAAATATCTACACCGCTATCTGCATAAACATGGAAATATCTACATCGTTATCTATACAAACATGGAAATATCCACACCACTATCTGAATAAACATGGAAATAGCTGCGCCGCCATCTGTATAAATATGGAAATATCTTCAACGCTATCTCTATAAACATGGAAATGACTTCACTGCTATCTGTATAAACATGGAAATACCTACATGGCTATCTCTAAAAACATGGAAATATCTACACCGCCTCCTGCATAAACATGGAAATACCTACCGTGCCATCTGTATAAACATGGAAATAACTACACCGCTATCTCTATAAACATGGAAATATCTACACTGCCATCTGTATATACATGGAAATACCTACACAGTCATCTGTATAATCATGGAAATATCTACACCACTATCTGTATAAACGTGGAAATATCTACACTGCCATCTGTATAAACATGGAAATATCTACACAGCCATCTCTATAAACATGGGAATATCTTCAACGCTATCTCTATAAACATGGAAATAGCCGAACCGCTATCTGCATAAACATGGAAATATCTACACTGCCATCTGTATACACATGGAAATGTCTACACAGTCATCTGTATAAAGATGGAAATATGTATACCGTTATCTGTATAAACATGGAAATAACTACACCACTATCTGTATAAACATGGAAATATCCACACCACAATCTGTATAAACAGGGAAATATCTACACCGCAATATGTATAAACATGGAGATATCTACACCACTATCGGAATAAACATGGAAATATCTGCGCCACTATCTGTATAAATATGGAAATATCTTCAACGCTATCTCTATAAACATGGAAATGACTTCACTGCTATCTGTATAAACATGGAAATATCTACATTGCTATCTCTAAAAACATGGAAATATCTACACCGCCTTCTGCATAAACATGGAAATACCTACACTGCCATCTGTATAAACATGGAAATAACTACACTGCTATCTCTATAAACATGGAAATATCTACACTGCCATCTGTATATACATGGAAATACCTACACAGTCATCTGTATAAACATGGAAATATCTACACCACTATCTGTATAAACGTGGAAATATATACACTGCCGTCTGTATAAACATGGAAATATCTACACAACCATCTCTATAAACATGGAAATATCTTCAACGCTATCTCTATAAACATGGAAATAGCCAAACCGCTATCTGCATAAACATGGAAATATCTACACTGCCATCTGTATACACATGGAAATATCTACACAGTCATCTGTATAAAGATGGAAATATCTATACTGTTATCTGTATAAACATGGAAATATCTACAACGGTATCTGTATAAAGGTGGAAATATCTACACCGCAATCTGTGCAAATATGGAAATATCTACACATCTATCTCTGTAAATATGGAAATATCAACTCCGCTATCTATATAAACATGGAAACATCTACACCGCTGTCTGTATAAACATGGAAATATCTACACCACGATCTGTATAAACATTGATATACCTACACCGCTGTCTGTATAAACATGGAAACATCTACACCACTATCTGCATAAATATGGAGATATCTACACCGATATCTCTATAAACATGGAAATGTCTACACCGCTATCTGTATAAACATGGAAATATCTACATGGCTATTTCTATAAATATGGAAGTATCTAAACCGCCTTCTTATAAACGTGGCAATAGGTACACAGTCATCAGTATAAACATAGAAATATCCACACCACTATCAGTATAAACACGGAAATATCTACAATGCCATCTGTATAAACATGGAAATATCTACACAGCCATCTCTATAAACACGGAATTATCTACATCGCTATCTGTAGAAACATGGAAATAGCTAAACCCCTATCTGTATAAACATGGAAATATCTACACAGCCATCTCTATAAACATGGAAATATCAACACCGCTATCTGCATAAACACGGAAATATCTACACCGCTATCTGCATAAACATGGAAATATCTACATCGTTATCTATACAAATATGGAAATATCCACACCACTATCTGTATAAGCATGGAAATATCTGCGCCGCCATCTGTATAAATATGGAAATATCTTCAACGCTATCTCTATAAACATGGAAATGACTTCACTGCTATCTGTATAAACATTGAAATATCTACATGGCTATCTCTAAAGACATGGAAATATCTACACCGCCTCCTGCATAAACATGGAAATACCTACCGTGCCATCTGTATAAACATGGAAATAACTACACCGCTATCTCTATAAACATGGAAATATCTACACTGCCATCTGTATATACATGGAAATATCTACACAGTCATCTGTATAATCATGGAAATATCTACACCACTATCTGTATAAACGTGGAAATATCTACACTGCCATCTGTATAAACACGGAAATATCTACACAGCCATCTCTATAAACATGGGAATATCTTCAACGCTATCTCTATAAACATGGAAATAGCCAAACCGCTATCTGCATAAACATGGAAATATCTACACCGCCATCTGTATACACATGGAAATGTCTACACAGTCATCTGTATAAAGATGGAAATATGTATACCGTTATCTGTATAAACATGGAAATAACTACACCACTATCTGTATAAACATGGAAATATCCACACCACAATCTGTATAAACAGGGAAATATCTACACCGCAATATGTATAAACATGGAAATATCTACACCACTATCGGTATAAACATGGAAATATCTGCGCCACTATCTGTATAAATATGGAAATATCTTCAACGCTATCTCTATAAACATGGAAATGACTTCACTGCTGTCTGTATAAACATGGAAATATCTACATTGCTATCTCTAAAAACATGGAAATATCTACACCGCCTTCTGCATAAACATGGAAATACCTACACTGCCATCTGTATAAACATGGAAATAACTACACTGCTATCTCTATAAACATGGAAATATCTACACTGCCATCTGTATATACATGGAAATACCTACACAGTCATCTGTATAAACATGGAAACATCTACACCACTATCTGTATAAACGTGGAAATATATACACTGCCATCTGTTTAAACATGGAAATATCAACACAACCATCTCTTTAAACATGGAAATATCTTCAACGCTATCTCTACAAACATGGAAATAGCCAAACCGCTATCTGCATAAACATGGAAATATCTACGCTGCCATCTGTATACACATGGAAATATCTACACAGTCATCTGTATAAAGATGGAAATATCTATACCGTTATCTGTATAAACATGGAAATATCTACAACGGTATCTGTATAAAGGTGGAAATATCTACACCGCAATCTGTGCAAATATGGAAATATCTACACATCTATCTCTGTAAATATGGAAATATCAACTCCGCTATCTATATAAACATGGAAACATCTACACCGCTGTCTGTATAAACATGGAAATATCTACACCACGATCTGAATAAACATTGATATATCTACACCGCTATCTGTATAAACATGGAAACATCTACACCACTATCTGTATAAACATGGAAATATCTACACCGCTATCTGTATAAATATGGAAATATCTACACCGCTATCTCTATAAAGATGGAAATGTCTACACCGCTATCTGTATAAACATGGAAATATCTACATGGCTATTTCTATAAAAATGGAAATATCTAAACCGCCTTCTTATAAACGTGGAAATACGTACACAGTCATCAGTATAAACATAGAAATATCCACACCACTATCAGTATAAAGACGGAAATATCTACAATGCCATCTGTATAAACATGGAAATATCTACACAGCCATCTCTATAAACACGGAATTATCTACATCACTATCTGTAGAAACATGGAAATAGCTAAACCGCTATCTGTATAAACATGGAAATATCTACACAGCCATCTCTATAAACACGGAAATATCTACACCGCTATCTGCATAAACATGGAAATATCTACATCGTTATCTATACAAACATGGAAATATCCACACCACTATCTGAATAAACATGGAAATATCTGCGCCGCCATCTGTATAAATATGGAAATATCTTCAACGCTATCTCTATAAACATGGAAATGACTTCACTGCTATCTGTATAAACATGGAAATACCTACATGGCTATCTCTAAAAACATGGAAATATCTACACCGCCTCCTGCATAAACATGGAAATACCTACCGTGCCATCTGTATAAACACGGAAATAACTACACCGCTATCTCTATAAACATGGAAATATCTACACTGCCATCTGTATATACATGGAAATACCTACACAGTCATCTGTATAATCATGGAAATATCTACACCACTATCTGTATAAACGTGGAAATATCTACACTGCCATCTGTATAAACATGGAAATATCTATACAGCCATCTCTATAAACATGGGAATATCTTCAACGCTATCTCTATAAACATGGAAATAGCCGAACCGCTATCTGCATAAACATGGAAATATCTACACTGCCATCTGTATACACATGGAAATGTCTACACAGTCATCTGTATAAAGATGGAAATATGTATACCGTTATATGTATAAACATGGAAATAACTACACCACTATCTGTATAAACATGGAAATATCCACACCACAATCTGTATAAACAGGGAAATATCTACACCGCAATATGTATAAACATGAAAATATCTACACCACTATCGGTATAAACATAGAAATATCTGTGCCACTATCAGTATAAATATGGAAATATCTTCAACGCTATCTCTATAAACATGGAAATGACTTCACTGCTATCTGTATAAACATGGAAATATCAACATTGCTATCTCTAAAAACATGGAAATATCTACACCGCCTTCTGCATAAACATGGAAATACCTACACTGCCATCTGTATAAACATGGAAATAACTACACTGCTATCTCTATAAACATGGAAATATCTACACTGCCATCTGTATATACATGGAAATACCTACACATTCATCTGTATATACATGTAAACATCTACACCACTATCTGTATAAACGTGGAAATATATACACTGCCGTCTGTATAAACATGGAAATATCAACACAACCATCTCTATAAACATGGAAATATCTTCAACGCTATCTCTATAAACATGGGAATAGCCAAACCGCTATCTGCATAAACATGGAAATATCTACACTGCCATCTGTATACACATGGAAATATCTACACAGTCATCTGTATAAAGATGGAAATATCTATACCGTTATCTGTATAAACATGGAAATATCTACAACGGTATCTGTATAAAGGTGGAAATATCTACACCGCAATCTGTGCAAATATGGAAATATCTACACATCTATCTCTGTAAATATGGAAATATCAACTCCGCTATCTATATAAACATGGAAACATCTGCACCGCTGTCTGTATAAACATGGAAATATCTACACCACGATCTGTATAAACATTGATATATCTTCACCGCTATCTGTATAAACATGGAAACATGTACACCACTATCTGTATAAACATGGAAATATCTACACCGCTATCTGTATAAATATGGAAATATCTACACCGCTATCTCTATAAACATGGAAATGTCTACACCGCTATCTGTATAAACATGGAAATATCTACATGGCTATTTCTATAAAAATGGAAATATCTAAACCGCCTTCTTATAAACGTGGAAATACGTACACAGTCATCAGTATAAACATAGAAATATCCACACCACTATCAGTATAAACACGGAAATATCTACAATGCCATCTGTATAAACATGGAAATATCTACACAGCCATCTCTATAAACACGGAATTATCTACATCGCTATCTGTAGAAACATGGAAATAGCTAAACCCCTATCTGTATAAACATGGAAATATCTACACAGCCATCTCTATAAACATGGAAATATCAACACCGCTATCTGCATAAACACGGAAATATCTACACCGCTATCTGCATAAACATGGAAATATCTACATCGTTATCTATACAAATATGGAAATATCCACACCACTATCTGTATAAACATGGAAATATCTGCGCCGCCATCTGTATAAATATGGAAATATCTTCAACGCTATCTCTATAAACATGGAAATGACTTCACTGCTATCTGTATAAACATTGAAATATCTACATGGCTATCTCTAAAGACATGGAAATATCTACACCGCCTCCTGCATAAACATGGAAACACCTACCGTGCCATCTGTATAAACATGGAAATAACTACACCGCTATCTCTATAAACATGGAAATATCTACACTGCCATCTGTATATACATGGAAATACCTACACAGTCATCTGTATAATCATGGAAATATCTACACCACTATCTGTATAAACGTGGAAATATCTACACTGCCATCTGTATAAACATGGAAATATCTACACAGCCATCTCTATAAACATGGGAATATCTTCAACGCTATCTCTATAAACATGGAAATAGCCAAACCGCTATCTGCATAAACATGGAAATATCTACACTGCCATCTGTATACACATGGAAATGTCTACACAGTCGTCTGTATAAAGATGGAAATATGTATACCGTTATCTGTATAAACATGGAAATAACTACACCACTATCTGTATAAACATGGAAATATCCACACCACAATCTGTATAAACAGGGAAATATCTACACCGCAATATGTATAAACATGGAAATATCTACACCACTATCGGTATAAACATGGAAATATCTGCGCCACTATCTGTATAAATATGGAAATATCTTCAACGCTATCTCTATAAACATGGAAATGACTTCACTGCTATCTGTATAAACATGGAAATATCTACATTGCTATCTCTAAAAACATGGAAATATCTACACCGCCTTCTGCATAAACATGGAAATACCTACACTGCCATCTGTATAAACATGGAAATAACTACACTGCTATCTCTATAAACATGGAAATATCTACACTGCCATCTGTATATACATGGAAATACCTACACAGTCATCTGTATAAACATGGAAACATCTACACCACTATCTGTATAAACGTGGAAATATATACACTGCCATCTGTATAAACATGGAAATATCAACACAACCATCTCTTTAAACATGGAAATATCTTCAACGCTATCTCTACAAACATGGAAATAGCCAAACCGCTATCTGCATAAACATGGAAATATCTACGCTGCCATCTGTATACACATGGAAATATCTACACAGTCATCTGTTTAAAGATGGAAATATCTATACCGTTATCTGTATAAACATGGAAATATCTACAACGGTATCTGTATAAAGGTGGAAATATCTACACCGCAATCTGTGCAAATATGGAAATATCTACACATCTATCTCTGTAAATATGGAAATATCAACTCCGCTATCTATATAAACATGGAAACATCTACACCACTGTCTGTATAAACATGGAAATATCTACACCACGATCTGTATAAACATTGATATATCTACACCGCTATCTGTATAAACATGGAAACATCTACACCACTATCTGTATAAACATGGAAATATCTACACCGCTATCTGTATAAATATGGAAATATCTACACCGCTATCTCTATAAACATGGAAATGTCTGCACCGCTATCTGTATAAACATGGAAATATCTACATGGCTATTTCTATAAAAATGGAAATATCTAAACCGCCTTCTTATAAACGTGGAAATACGTACACAGTCATCAGTATAAACATAGAAATATCCACACCACTATCAGTATAAAGACGGAAATATCTACAATGCCATCTGTATAAACATGGAAATATCTACACAGACATCTCTATAAACACGGAATTATCTACATCACTATCTGTAGAAACATGGAAATAGCTAAACCGCTATCTGTATAAACATGGAAATATCTACACAGCCATCTCTATAAACACGGAAATATCTACACCGCTATCTGCATAAACATGGAAATATCTACATCGTTATCTATACAAACATGGAAATATCCACACCACTATCTGAATAAACATGGAAATATCTGCGCCGCCATCTGTATCAATATGGAAATATCTTCAACGCTATCTCTATAAACATGGAAATGACTTCACTGCTATCTGTATAAACATGGAAATATCTACATGGCTATCTCTAAAAACATGGAAATATCTACACCGCCGCCTGCATAAACATGGAAATACCTACCGTGCCATCTGTATAAACATGGAAATAACTACACCGCTATCTCTATAAACACGGAAATATCTACACTGCCATCTGTATATACATGGAAATACCTACACAGTCATCTGTATAATCATGGAAATATCTACACCACTATCTGTATAAACGTGGAAATATCTACACTGCCATCTGTATAAACATGGAAATATCTACACAGCCATCTCTATAAACATGGGAATATCTTCAACGCTATCTCTATAAACATGGAAATAGCCAAACCGCTATCTGCATAAACATGGAAATATCTACACTGCCATCTGTATACACATGGAAATGTCTACACAGTCATCTGTATAAAGATGGAAATATGTATACCGTTATATGTATAAACATGGAAATAACTACACCAATATCTGTATAAACATGGAAATATCCACACCACAATCTGTATAAACAGGGAAATATCTACACCGCAATATGTATAAACATGGAAATATCTACACCACTATCGGTATAAACGTGGAAATATCTGCGCCACTATCTGTATAAATATGGAAATATCTTCAACGCTATCTCTATAAACATGGAAATGACTTCACTGCTATCTGTATAAACATGGAAATATCTACATTGCTATCTCTAAAAACATGGAAATATCTACACCGCCTTCTGCATAAACATGGAAATACCTACACTGCCATCTGTATAAACATGGAAATAACTACACTGCTATCTCTATAAACATGGAAATATCTACACTGCCATCTGTATATACATGGAAATACCTACACAGTCATCTGTATATACATGGAAACATCTACACCACTATCTGTATAAACGTGGAAATATATACACTGCCGTCTGTATAAACATGGAAATATCAACACAACCATCTCTATAAACATGGAAATATCTTCAACGCTATCTCTATAAACATGGGAATAGCCAAACCGCTATCTGCATAAACATGGAAATATCTACACTGCCATCTGTATACACATGGAAATATCTACACAGTCATCTGTATAAAGATGGAAATATCTATACCGTTATCTGTATAAACATGGAAATATCTACAACGGTATCTGTATAAAGGTGGAAATATCTACACCGCAATCTGTGCAAATATGGAAATATCTACACATCTATCTCTGTAAATATGGAAATATCAACTCCGCTATCTATATAAACATGGAAACATCTGCACCGCTGTCTGTATAAACATGGAAATATCTACACCACGATCTGTATAAACATTGATATATCTACACCGCTATCTGTATAAACATGGAAACATGTACACCACTATCTGTATAAACATGGAAATATCTACACCGCTATCTGTATAAATATGGAAATATCTACACCGCTATCTCTATAAACAATGAAATGTCTACACCGCTATCTGTATAAACATGGAAATATCTACATGGCTATTTCTATAAAAATGGAAATATCTAAACCGCCTTCTTATAAACGTGGAAATACGTACACAGTCATCAGTATAAACATAGAAATATCCACACCACTATCAGTATAAACACGGAAATATCTACAATGCCATCTGTATAAACATGGAAATATCTACACAGCCATCTCTATAAACACGGAATTATCTACATCGCTATCTGTAGAAACATGGAAACAGCTAAACCCCTATCTGTATAAACATGGAAATATGTACACCGCCATCTCTATAAACATGGAAATATCAACACCGCTATCTGCATAAACACGGAAATATCTACACCGCTATCTGCATAAACATGGAAATATCTACATCGTTATCTATACAAATATGGAAATATCCACACCACTATCTGTATAAGCATGGAAATATCTGCGCCGCCATCTGTATAAATATGGAAATATCTTCAACGCTATCTCTATAAACATGGAAATGACTTCACTGCTATCTGTATAAACATTGAAATATCTACATGGCTATCTCTAAAGACATGGAAATATCTACACCGCCTCCTGCATAAACATGGAAATACCTACCGTGCCATCTGTATAAACATGGAAATAACTACACCGCTATCTCTATAAACATGGAAATATCTACACTGCCATCTGTATATACATGGAAATATCTACACAGTCATCTGTATAATCATGGAAATATCTACACCACTATCTGTATAAACGTGGAAATATCTACACTGCCATCTGTATAAACATGGAAATATCTACACAGCCATCTCTATAAACATGGGAATATCTTCAACGCTATCTCTATAAACATGGAAATAGCCAAACCGCTATCTGCATAAACATGGAAATATCTACACTGCCATCTGTATACACATGGAAATGTCTACACAGTCATCTGTATAAAGATGGAAATATGTATACCGTTATCTGTATAAACATGGAAATAACTACACCACTATCTGTATAAACATGGAAATATCCACACCACAATCTGTATAAACAGGGAAATATCTACACCGCAATATGTATAAACATGGAAATATCTACACCACTATCGGTATAAACATGGAAATATCTGCGCCACTATCTGTATAAATATGGAAATATCTTCAACGCTATCTCTATAAACATGGAAATGACTTCACTGCTGTCTGTATAAACATGGAAATATCTACATTGCTATCTCTAAAAACATGGAAATATCTACACCGCCTTCTGCATAAACATGGAAATACCTACACTGCCATCTGTATAAACATGGAAATAACTACACTGCTATCTCTATAAACATGGAAATATCTACACTGCCATCTGTATATACATGGAAATACCTACACAGTCATCTGTATAAACATGGAAACATCTACACCACTATCTGTATAAACGTGGAAATATATACACTGCCATCTGTATAAACATGGAAATATCAACACAACCATCTCTTTAAACATGGAAATATCTTCAATGCTATCTCTACAAACATGGAAATAGCTAAACCGCTATCTGCATAAACATGGAAATATCTACGCTGCCATCTGTATACACATGGAAATATCTACACAGTCATCTGTATAAAGATGGAAATATCTATACCGTTATCTGTATAAACATGGAAATATCTACAACGGTATCTGTATAAAGGTGGAAATATCTACACCGCAATCTGTGCAAATATGGAAATATCTACACATCTATCTCTGTAAATATGGAAATATCAACTCCGCTATCTATATAAACATGGAAACATCTACACCGCTGTCTGTATAAACATGGAAATATCTACACCACGATCTGTATAAACATTGATATATCTACACCGCTATCTGTATAAACATGGAAACATCTACACCACTGTCTGTATAAACATGGAAATATCTACACCGCTATCTGTATAAATATGGAAATATCTACACCGCTATCTCTATAAACATGGAAATGTCTGCACCGCTATCTGTATAAACATGGAAATATCTACATGGCTATTTCTATAAAAATGGAAATATCTAAACCGCCTTCTTATAAACGTGGAAATACGTACACAGTCATCAGTATAAACATAGAAATATCCACACCTCTATCAGTATAAAGACGGAAATATCTACAATGCCATCTGTATAAACATGGAAATATCTACACAGCCATCTCTATAAACACGGAATTATCTACATCACTATCTGTAGAAACATGGAAATAGCTAAACCGCTATCTGTATAAACATGGAAATATCTACACAGCCATCTCTATAAACACGGAAATATCTACACCGCTATCTGCATAAACATGGAAATATCTACATCGTTATCTATACAAACATGGAAATATCCACACCACTATCTGAATAAACATGGAAATATCTGCGCCGCCATCTGTATAAATATGGAAATATCTACACCGCTATCTGTATAATTATGGAAATATCTACACTGCTCTCTCTATAAACATGGAAATGTCTACACCGCTATCTGTATAAACATGGAAATATCTACATGGCTATTTCTATAAAAATGGAAATGTCTAAACCGCCTTCTTATAAACGTGGAAATACGTACACAGTCATCAGTATAAACATAGAAATATCCACACCACTATCAGTATAAACACGGAAATATCTAGAATGCCATCTGTATGAACATGGAAATATCTACACAGCCATCTCTATAAACACGGAATTATCTACATCGCTATCTGTAGAAACATGGAAATAGCTAAACCCCTATCTGTATAAACATGGAAATATCTACACAGCCATCTCTATAAACATGGAAATATCAACACCGCTATCTGCATAAACACGGAAATATCTACACCGCTATCTGCATAAACATGGAAATATCTACATCGTTATCTATACAAATATGGAAATATCCACACCACTATCTGTATAAACATGGAAATATCTGCGCCGCCATCTGTATCAATATGGAAATATCTTCAACGCTATCTCTATAAACATGTAAATGACTTCACTGCTATCTGTATAAACATGGAAATATCTACATGGCTATCTCTAAAAACATGGAAATATCTACACCGCCGCCTGCATAAACATGGAAATACCTACCGTGCCATCTGTATAAACATGGAAATAACTACAACGCTATCTCTATAAACACGGAAATATCTACACTGCCATCTGTATATACATGGAAATACCTACACAGTCATCTGTATAATCATGGAAATATCTACACCACTATCTGTATAAACGTGGAAATATCTACACTGCCATCTGTATAAACATGGAAATATCTACACAGACATCTCTATAAACATGGGAATATCTTCAACGCTATCTCTATAAACATGGAAATAGCCAAACCGCTATCTGCATAAACATGGAAATATCTACACTGCCATCTGTATACACATGGAAATGTCTACACAGTCATCTGTATAAAGATGGAAATATGTATACCGTTATC
Organism: Pan paniscus; assembly: GCF_029289425.2. Classification (NCBI taxonomy): domain Eukaryota; kingdom Metazoa; phylum Chordata; class Mammalia; order Primates; family Hominidae; genus Pan; species Pan paniscus. The sequence continues at coordinate 11,422,878 of NC_073261.2, forward strand.
TGTATAAACATGGAAATAACTACACCACTATCTGTATAAACATGGAAATATCCACACCACAATCTGTATAAACAGGGAAATATCTACACCGCAATATGTATAAACATGGAAATATCTACACCACTATCGGTATAAACATGGAAATATCTGCGCCACTATCTGTATAAATATGGAAATATCTTCAACGCTATCTCTATAAACATGGAAATGACTTCACTGCTATCTGTATAAACATGGAAATATCTACATTGCTATCTCTAAAAACATGGAAATATCTACACCGCCTTCTGCATAAACATGGAAATACCTACACTGCCATCTGTATAAACATGGAAATAACTACACTGCTATCTCTATAAACATGGAAATATCTACACTGCCATCTGTATATACATGGAAATACCTACACAGTCATCTGTATAAACGTGGAAATATCTACAACACTATCTGTATAAACGTGGAAATATATACACTGCCGTCTCTATAAACATGGAAATATCTACACAACCATCTCTATAAACATGGAAATATCTTCAACGCTATCTCTATAAACATGGAAATAGCCAAACCGCTATCTGCATAAACATGGAAATATCTACACTGCCATCTGTATACACATGGAAATATCTACACAGTCATCTGTATGAAGATGGAAATAACTATACCGTTATCTGTATAAACATGGAAATATCTACAACGGTATCTGTATAAAGGTGGAAATATCTACACCGCAATCTGTATAAATATGGAAATATCTACACCGCTATCTCTATAAACATGGAAATGTCTACACCGCTATCTGTATAAACATGGAAATATCTACATGGCTATTTCTATAAAAATGGAAATATCTAAACCGCCTTCTTATAAACGTGGAAATACGTACACAGTCATCTGTATAAACATAGAAATATCCACACCACTATCAGTATAAACACGGAAATATCTACAATGCCATCTGTATAAACATGGAAATATCTACACAGCCATCTCTATAAACACGGAATTATCTACATCGCTATCTGTAGAAACATGGAAATAGCTAAACCGCTATCTGTATAAACATGGAAATATCTACACAGCCATCCCTATAAACATGGAAATATCAACACCGCTATCTGCATAAACACGGAAATATCTACACCGCTATCTGCATAAACATGGAAATATCTACATCGTTATCTATACAAACATGGAAATATCTACACCACTATCTGTATAAACATGGAAATATCTGCGCCGCCATCTGTATAAATATGGAAATATCTTCAACGCTATCTCTATAAACATGGAAATGACTTCACTGCTATCTGTATAAACATGGAAATATCTACAGGGCTATCTCTAAAAACATGGAAATATCTACACCGCCTCCTGCATAAACATGGAAATACCTACCGTGCCATCTGTATAAACACGGAAATAACTACACCGCAATCTCTATAAACATGGAAATATCTACACTGCCATCTGTATATACATGGAAATACCTACACAGTCATCTGTATAATCATGGAAATATCTACACCACTATCTGTATAAACGTGGAAATATCTACACTGCCATCTGTATAAACATGGAAATATCTACACAGCCATCTCTATAAACATGGGAATATCTTCAACGCTATCTCTATAAACATGGAAATAGCCAAACCGCTATCTGCATAAACATGGAAATATCTACACTGCCATCTGCATACACATGGAAATGTCTACACAGTCATCTGTATAAAGATGGAAATATGTATACCGTTATCTGCATAAACATGGAAATAACTACACCACTATCTGTATAAACATGGAAATATCCACACCACAATCTGTATAAACAGGGAAATATGTACACCGCAATATGTATAAACATGGAAATATCTACACCACTATCGGTATAAACATGGAAATATCTGCGCCACTATCTGTATAAATATGGAAATATCTTCAACGCTATCTCTATAAACATGGAAATGACTTCACTGCTATCTGTATAAACATGGAAATATCTACATTGCTATCTCTAAAAACATGGAAATATCTACACCGCCTTCTGCATAAACATGGAAATACCTACACTGCCATCTGTATAAACATGGAAATAACTACACCGCTATCTCTATAAACATGGAAATATCTACACTGCCATCTGTATATACATGGAAATACCTACACAGTCATCTGTATAAACATGGAAATATCTACACCACTATCTGTATAAACATGGAAATATATACACTGCCGTCTGTATAAACATGGAAATATCTACACAACCATCTCTATAAACATGGAAATATCTTCAACGCTATCTCTATAAACATGGAAATAGCCAAACCGCTATCTGCATAAACATGGAAATATCTACACTGCCATCTGTATACACATGGAAATATCTACACAGTCATCTGTATAAAGATGGAAATATCTATACCGTTATCTGTATAAACATGGAAATATCTACAACGGTATCTGTATAAAGGTGGAAATATCTACACCGCAATCTGTGCAAATATGGAAATATCTACACATCTATCTCTGTAAATATGGAAATATCAACTCCGCTATCTATATAAACATGGAAACATCTGCACCGCTGTCTGTATAAACATGGAAATATCTACACCACGATCTGTATAAACATTGATATATCTACACCGCTATCTGTATAAACATGGAAACATCTAAACCACTATCTGTATAAACATGGAAATATCTACACCGCTATCTGTATAAATATGGAAATATCTACACCGCTATCTCTATAAACATGGAAATGTCTACACCGCTATCTGTATAAACATGGAAATATCTACATGGCTATTTCTATAAATATGGAAATATCTAAACCGCCTTCTTATAAACGTGGCAATACGTACACAGTCATCTGTATAAACATAGAAATATCCACACCACTATCAGTATAAACACGGAAATATCTACAATGCCATCTGTATAAACATGGAAATATCTACACAGCCATCTCTATAAACACGGAATTATCTACATCGCTATCTGTAGAAACATGGAAACAGCTAAACCGCTATCTGTATAAACATGGAAATATCTACACAGCCATCTCTATAAACATGGAAATATCAACACCGCTATCTGCATAAACACGGAAATATCTACACCGCTATCTGCATAAACATGGAAATATCTACATCGTTATCTATACAAACATGGAAATATCTACACCACTATCTGTATAAACATGGAAATATCTGCGCCGCCATCTGTATAAATATGGAAATATCTTCAATGCTATCTCTATAAACATGGAAATGACTTCACTGCTATCTGTATAAACATGGAAATATCTACATGGCTATCTCTAAAAACACGGAAATATCTACACCGCCTCCTGCATAAACATGGAAATACCTACCGTGCCATCTGTATAAACATGGAAATAACTACACCGCTATCTCTATAAACATGGAAATATCTACACTGCCATCTGTATATACATGGAAATACCTACACAGTCATCTGTATAATCATGGAAATATGTACACCACTATCTGTATAAACGTGGAAATATCTACACTGCCATCTGTATAAACATGGAAATGTCTACACAGCCATCTCTATAAACATGGGAATATCTTCAACGCTATCTCTATAAACATGGAAATAGCCAAACCGCTATCTGCATAAACATGGAAATATCTACACTGCCATCTGTATACACATGGAAATGTCTACACAGTCATCTGTATAAAGATGGAAATATGTATACCGTTATCTGTATAAACATGGAAGTAACTACACCACTATCTGTATAAACATGGAAATATTCACACCACAATCTGTATAAACAGGGAAATATCTACACCGCAATATGAATAAACATGGAAATATCTACACCACTATCGGTATAAACTTGGAAATATCTGCGCCACTATCTGTATAAATATGGAAATATCTTCAACGCTATCTCTATAAACATGGAAATGACTTCACTGCTATCTGTATAAACATGGAAATATCTACATTGCTATCTCTAAAAACATGGAAATATCTACACCGCCTTCTGCATAAACATGGAAATACCTACACTGCCATCTGTATAAACATGGAAATAACTACACTGCTATCTCTATAAACATGGAAATATCTACACTGCCATCTGTATATACATGGAAATACCTACACAGTCATCTGTATAAACATGGAAATATCTACACCACTATCTGTATAAACGTGGAAATATATACACTGCCGTCTGTATAAACATGGAAATATCTACACAACCATCTCTATAAACATGGAAATATCTTCAACGCTATCTCTATAAACATGGAAATAGCCAAACCGCTATCTGAATAAACATGGAAATATCTACACTGCCATCAGTATACACATGGAAATATCTACACAGTCATCTGTATAAAGATGGAAATATCTATACCGTTATCTGTATAAACATGGAAATATCTACAACGGTATCTGTATAAAGGTGGAAATATCTACACCGCAATCTGTGCAAATATGGAAATATCTACACATCTATCTCTGTAAATATGGAAATATCAACTCCGCTATCTATATAAACATGGAAACATCTACACCGCGGTCTGTATAAACATGGAAATATCTACACCACGATCTGTATAAACATTGATATACCTACACCGCTGTCTGTATAAACATGGAAACATCTACACCACTATCTGTATAAATATGGAGATATCTACACCGATATCTCTATAAACATGGAAATGTCTACACCGCTATCTGTATAAACATGGAAATATCTACATGGCTATTTCTATAAATATGGAAATATCTAAACCGCCTTCTTATAAACGTGGCAATAGGTACACAGTCATCTGTATAAACATAGAAATATCCACACCACTATCAGTATAAACACGGAAATATCTACAATGCCATCTGTATAAACATGGAAATATCTACACAGCCATCTCTATAAACACGGAATTATCTACATCGCTATCTGTAGAAACATGGAAATAGCTAAACCGCTATCTGCATAAACACGGAAATATCTACACCGCTATCTGCATAAACATGGAAATATCTACATCGTTATCTATACAAACATGGAAATATCTACACCACTATCTGTATAAACATGGAAATATCAGCGCCGCCATCTGTATAAATATGGAAATATCTTCAACGCTATCTCTATAAACATGGAAATGACTTCACTGCTATCTGTATAAACATGGAAATATCTACATGGCTATCTCTAAAGACATGGAAATATCTACACCGCCTCCTGCATAAACATGGAAATACCTACCGTGCCATCTGTATAAACATGGAAATAACTACACCGCTATCTCTATAAACATGGAAATATCTACACTGCCATCTGTATATACATGGAAATACCTACACAGTCATCTGTATAATCATGGAAATATCTACACCACTATCTTTATAAACGTGGAAATATCTACACTGCCATCTGTATAAACATGGAAATATCTACACAGCCATCTCTATAAACATGGGAATATCTTCAACGCTATCTCTATAAACATGGAAATAGCCGAACCGCTATCTGCATAAACATGGAAATATCTACACTGCCATCTGTATACACATGGAAATGTCTACACAGTCATCTGTATAAAGATGGAAATATGTATACCGTTATCTGTATAAACATGGAAATAACTACACCACTATCAGTATAAACATGGAAATATCCACACCACAATCTGTATAAACAGGGAAATATCTACACCGCAATATGTATAAACATGGAAATATCTACACCACTATCGGTATAAACATGGAAATATCTGCACCACTATCTGTATAAATATGGAAATATCTTCAACGCTATCTCTATAAACATGGAAATGACTTCACTGCTATCTGTATAAACATGGAAATATCTACATTGCTATCTCTAAAAACATGGAAATATCTACACCGCCTTCTGCATAAACATGGAAATACCTACACTGCCATCTGTATAAACATGGAAATAACTACACTGCTATCTCTATAAACATGGAAATATCTACACTGCCATCTGTATATACATGGAAATAACTACACAGTCATCTGTATAAACATGGAAACATCTACACCACTATCTGTATAAACGTGGAAATATATACACTGCCATCTGTATAAACATGGAAATATCAACACAACCATCTCTATAAACATGGAAATATCTTCAACGCTATCTCTACAAACATGGAAATAGCCAAACCGCTATCTGCATAAACATGGAAATATCTACGCTGCCATCTGTATACACATGGAAATATCTACACAGTCATCTGTATAAAGATGGAAATATCTATACCGATATCTGTATAAACATGGAAATATCTACAACGGTATCTGTATAAAGGTGGAAATATCTACACCGCAATCTGTGCAAATATGGAAATATCTACACATCTATCTCTGTAAATATGGAAATATCAACTCCGCTATCTATATAAACATGGAAACATCTACACCGCTGTCTGTATAAACATGGAAATATCTACACCACGATCTGTATAAACATTGATATATCTACACCGCTATCTGTATAAACATGGAAACATCTACACCACTATCTGTATAAACATGGAAATATCTACACCGCTATCTGTATAAATATGGAAATATCTACACCGCTATCTCTATAAACATGGAAATGTCTGCACCGCTATCTGTATAAATATGGAAATATCTACATGGCTATTTCTATAAAAATGGAAATATCTAAACCGCCTTCTTATAAACGTGGAAATACGTACACAGTCATCAGTATAAACATAGAAATATCCACACCACTATCAGTATAAACACGGAAATATCTACAATGCCATCTGTATAAACATGGAAATATCTACACAGCCATCTCTATAAACACGGAATTATCTACATCACTATCTGTAGAAAAATGGAAATAGCTAAACCGCTATCTGTATAAACATGGAAATATCTACACAGCCATCTCTATAAACATGGAAATATCAACACCGCTATCTGCATAAACACGGAAATATCTACACCGCTATCTGCATAAACATGGAAATATCTACATCGTTATCTATACAAACATGGAAATATCCACACCACTATCTGAATAAACATGGAAATAGCTGCGCCGCCATCTGTATAAATATGGAAATATCTTCAACGCTATCTCTATAAACATGGAAATGACTTCACTGCTATCTGTATAAACATGGAAATACCTACATGGCTATCTCTAAAAACATGGAAATATCTACACCGCCTCCTGCATAAACATGGAAATACCTACCGTGCCATCTGTATAAACATGGAAATAACTACACCGCTATCTCTATAAACATGGAAATATCTACACTGCCATCTGTATATACATGGAAATACCTACACAGTCATCTGTATAATCATGGAAATATCTACACCACTATCTGTATAAACGTGGAAATATCTACACTGCCATCTGTATAAACATGGAAATATCTACACAGCCATCTCTATAAACATGGGAATATCTTCAACGCTATCTCTATAAACATGGAAATAGCCGAACCGCTATCTGCATAAACATGGAAATATCTACACTGCCATCTGTATACACATGGAAATGTCTACACAGTCATCTGTATAAAGATGGAAATAAGTATACCGTTATCTGTATAAACATGGAAATAACTACACCACTATCTGTATAAACATGGAAATATCCACACCACAATCTGTATAAACAGGGAAATATCTACACCGCAATATGAATAAACATGGAAATATCTACACCACTATCGGTATAAACTTGGAAATATCTGCGCCACTATCTGTATAAATATGGAAATATCTTCAACGCTATCTCTATAAACATGGAAATGACTTCACTGCTATCTGTATAAACATGGAAATATCTACATTGCTATCTCTAAAAACATGGAAATATCTACACCGCCTTCTGCATAAACATGGAAATACCTACACTGCCATCTGTATAAACATGGAAATAACTACACTGCTATCTCTATAAACATGGAAATATCTACACTGCCATCTGTATATACATGGAAATACCTACACAGTCATCTGTATAAACATGGAAATATCTACACCACTATCTGTATAAACGTGGAAATATATACACTGCCGTCTGTATAAACATGGAAATATCTACACAACCATCTCTATAAACATGGAAATATCTTCAACGCTATCTCTATAAACATGGAAATAGCCAAACCGCTATCTGCATAAACATGGAAATATCTACACTGCCATCTGTATACACATGGAAATATCTACACAGTCATCTGTATAAAGATGGAAATATCTATACTGTTATCTGTATAAACATGGAAATATCTACAACGGTATCTGTATAAAGGTGGAAATATCTACACCGCAATCTGTGCAAATATGGAAATATCTACACATCTATCTCTGTAAATATGGAAATATCAACTCCGCTATCTATATAAAGATGGAAACATCTACACCGCTGTCTGTATAAACATGGAAATATCTACACCACGATCTGTATAAACATTGATATACCTACACCGCTGTCTGTATAAACATGGAAACATCTACACCACTATCTGCATAAATATGGAGATATCTACACCGATATCTCTATAAACATGGAAATGTCTACACCGCTATCTGTATAAACATGGAAATATCTACATGGCTATTTCTATAAATATGGAAATATCTAAACCGCCTTCTTATAAACGTGGCAATAGGTACACAGTCATCTGTATAAACATAGAAATATCCACACCACTATCAGTATAAACACGGAAATATCTACAATGCCATCTGTATAAACATGGAAATATCTACACAGCCATCTCTATAAACACGGAATTATCTACATCGCTATCTGTAGAAACATGGAAATAGCTAAACCGCTATCTGCATAAACACGGAAATATCTACACCGCTATCTGCATAAACATGGAAATATCTACATCGTTATCTATACAAACATGGAAATATCTACACCACTATCTGTATAAACATGGAAATATCTGCGCCGCCATCTGTATAAATATGGAAATATCTTCAACGCTATCTCTATAAACATGGAAATGACTTCACTGCTATCTGAATAAACATGGAAATATCTACATGGCTATCTCTAAAGACATGGAAATATCTACACCGCCTCCTGCATAAACATGGAAATACCTACCGTGCCATCTGTATAAACATGGAAATAACTACACCGCTATCTCTATAAACATGGAAATATCTACACTGCCATCTGTATATACATGGAAATACCTACACAGTCATCTGTATAATCATGGAAATATCTACACCACTATCTGTATAAACGTGGAAATATCTACACTGCCATCTGTATAAACATGGAAATATCTACACAGCCATCTCTATAAACATGGGAATATCTTCAACGCTATCTCTATAAACATGGAAATAGCCAAACCGCTATCTGCATAAACATGGAAATATCTACACTGCCATCTGTATACACAGGGAAATGTCTACACAGTCATCTGTATAAAGATGGAAATATGTATACCGTTATCTGTATAAACATGGAAATAACTACACCACTATCTGTATAAACATGGAAATATCCACACCACAATCTGTATAAACAGGGAAATATCTACACCGCAATATGTATAAACATGGAAATATCTACACCACTATCGGTATAAACATGGAAATATCTGCGCCACTATCTGTATAAATATGGAAATATCTTCAACGCTATCTCTATAAACATGGAAATGACTTCACTGCTATCTGTATAAACATGGAAATATCTACATGGCTATCTCTAAAAACATGGAAATATCTACACCGCCTCCTGCATAAACATGGAAATACCTACCGTGCCATCTGTATAAACATGGAAATAACTACACCGCTATCTCTATAAACATGGAAATATCTACACTGCCATCTGTATATACATGGAAATACCTACACAGTCATCTGTATAATCATGGAAATATGTACACCACTATCTGTATAAACGTGGAAATATCTACACTGCCATCTGTATAAACATGGAAATGTCTACACAGCCATCTCTATAAACATGGGAATATCTTCAACGCTATCTCTATAAACATGGAAATAGCCAAACCGCTATCTGCATAAACATGGAAATATCTACACTGCCATCTGTATACATATGGAAATGTCTACACAGTCATCTGTATAAAGATGGAAATATGTATACCGTTATCTGTATAAACATGGAAGTAACTACACCACTATCTGTATAAACATGGAAATATCCACACCACAATCTGTATAAACAGGGAAATATCTACACCGCAATATGAATAAACATGGAAATATCTACACCACTATCGGTATAAACTTGGAAATATCTGCGCCACTATCTGTATAAATATGGAAATATCTTCAACGCTATCTCTATAAACATGGAAATGACTTCACTGCTATCTGTATAAACATGGAAATATCTACATTGCTATCTCTAAAAACATGGAAATATCTACACCGCCTTCTGCATAAACATGGAAATACCTACACTGCCATCTGTATAAACATGGAAATAACTACACTGCTATCTCTATAAACATGGAAATATCTACACTGCCATCTGTATATACATGGAAATACCTACACAGTCATCTGTATAAACATGGAAATATCTACACCACTATCTGTATAAACGTGGAAATATATACACTGCCGTCTGTATAAACATGGAAATATCTACACAACCATCTCTATAAACATGGAAATATCTTCAACGCTATCTCTATAAACATGGAAATAGCCAAACCGCTATCTGAATAAACATGGATATATCTACACTGCCATCAGTATACACATGGAAATATCTACACAGTCATCTGTATAAAGATGGAAATATCTATACCGTTATCTGTATAAACATGGAAATATCTACAACGGTATCTGTATAAAGGTGGAAATATCTACACCGCAATCTGTGCAAATATGGAAATATCTACACATCTATCTCTGTAAATATGGAAATATCAACTCCGCTATCTATATAAACATGGAAACATCTACACCGCGGTCTGTATAAACATGGAAATATCTACACCACGATCTGTATAAACATTGATAGACCTACACCGCTGTCTGTATAAACATGGAAACATCTACACCACTATCTGTATAAATATGGAGATATCTACACCGATATCTCTATAAACATGGAAATGTCTACACCGCTATCTGTATAAACATGGAAATATCTACATGGCTATTTCTATATATATGGAAATATCTAAACCGCCTTCTTATAAACGTGGCAATAGGTACACAGTCATCTGTATAAACATAGAAATATCCACACCACTATCAGTATAAACACGGAAATATCTACAATGCCATCTGTATAAACATGGAAATATCTACACAGCCATCTCTATAAACACGGAATTATCTACATCGCTATCTGTAGAAACATGGAAATAGCTAAACCGCTATCTGCATAAACACGGAAATATCTACACCGCTATCTGCATAAACATGGAAATATCTACATCGTTATCTATACAAACATGGAAATATCTACATCACTATCTGTATAAACATGGAAATATCAGCGCCGCCATCTGTACAAATATGGAAATATCTTCAACGCTATCTCTATAAACATGGAAATGACTTCACTGCTATCTGTATAAACATGGAAATATCTACATGGCTATCTCTAAAAACATGGAAATATCTACACCGCCTCCTGCATAAACATGGAAATACCTACCGTGCCATCTGTATACACATGGAAATAACTACACCGCTATCTCTATAAACATGGAAATATCTACACTGCCATCTGTATATACATGGAAATACCTACACAGTCATCTGTATAATCATGGAAATATGTACACCACTATCTGTATAAACGTGGAAATATCTACACTGCCATCTGTATAAACATGGAAATGTCTACACAGCCATCTCTATAAACATGGGAATATCTTCAACGCTATCTCTATAAACATGGAAATAGCCAAACCGCTATCTGCATAAACATGGAAATATCTACACTGCCATCTGTATACACATGGAAATGTCTACACAGTCATCTGTATAAAGATGGAAATATGTATACCGTTATCTGTATAAACATGGAAGTAACTACACCACTATCTGTATAAACATGGAAATATCCACACCACAATCTGTATAAACAGGGAAATATCTACACCGCAATATGAATAAACATGGAAATATCTACACCACTATCGGTATAAACTTGGAAATATCTGCACCACTATCTGTATAAATATGGAAATATCTTCAACGCTATCTCTATAAACATGGAAATGACTTCACTGCTATCTGTATAAACATGGAAATATCTACATTGCTATCTCTAAAAACATGGAAATATCTACACCGCCTTCTGCATAAACATGGAAATACCTACACTGCCATCTGTATAAACATGGAAATAACTACACTGCTATCTCTATAAACATGGAAATATCTACACTGCCATCTGTATATACATGGAAATACCTACACAGTCATCTGTATAAACATGGAAATATCTACACCACTATCTGTATAAACGTGGAAATATATACACTGCCGTCTGTATAAACATGGAAATATCTACACAACCATTTCTATAAACATGGAAATATCTTCAACGCTATCTCTATAAACATGGAAATAGCCAAACCGCTATCTGAATAAACATGGAAATATCTACACTGCCATCAGTATACACATGGAAATATCTACACAGTCATCTGTATAAAGATGGAAATATCTATACCGTTATCTGTATAAACATGGAAATATCTACAACGGTATCTGTATAAAGGTGGAAATATCTACACCGCAATCTGTGCAAATATGGAAATATCTACACATCTATCTCTGTAAATATGGAAATATCAACTCCGCTATCTATATAAACATGGAAACATCTACACCGCGGTCTGTATAAACATGGAAATATCTACACCACGATCTGTATAAACATTGATATACCTACACCGCTGTCTGTATAAACATGGAAACATCTACACCACTATCTGTATAAATATGGAGATATCTACACCGATATCTCTATAAACATGGAAATGTCTACACCGCTATCTGTATAAACATGGAAATATCTACATGGCTATTTCTATAAATATGGAAATATCTAAACCGCCTTCTTATAAACGTGGCAATAGGTACACAGTCATCTGTATAAACATAGAAATATCCACACCACTATCAGTATAAACACGGAAATATCTACAATGCCATCTGTATAAACATGGAAATATCTACACAGCCATCTCTATAAACACGGAATTATCTACATCGCTATCTGTAGAAACATGGAAATAGCTAAACCGCTATCTGCATAAACACGGAAATATCTACACCGCTATCTGCATAAACATGGAAATATCTACATCGTTATCTATACAAACATGGAAATATCTACACCACTATCTGTATAAACATGGAAATATCAGCGCCGCCATCTGTATAAATATGGAAATATCTTCAACGCTATCTCTATAAACATGGAAATGACTTCACTGCTATCTGTATAAACATGGAAATATCTACATGGCTATCTCTAAAGACATGGAAATATCTACACCGCCTCCTGCATAAACATGGAAATACCTACCGTGCCATCTGTATAAACATGGAAATAACTACACCGCTATCTCTATAAACATGGAAATATCTACACTGCCATCTGTATATACATGGAAATACCTACACAGTCATCTGTATAATCATGGAAATATCTACACCACTATCTGTATAAACGTGGAAATATCTACACTGCCATCTGTATAAACATGGAAATATCTACACAGCCATCTCTATAAACATGGGAATATCTTCAACGCTATCTCTATAAACATGGAAATAGCCGAACCGCTATCTGCATAAACATGGAAATATCTACACTGCCATCTGTATACACATGGAAATGTCTACACAGTCATCTGTATAAAGATGGAAATATGTATACCGTTATCTGTATAAACATGGAAATAACTACACCACTATCTGTATAAACATGGAAATATCCACACCACAATCTGTATAAACAGGGAAATATCTACACCGCAATATGTATAAACATGGAAATATCTACACCACTATCGGTATAAACATGGAAATATCTGCGCCACTATCTGTATAAATATGGAAATATCTTCAACGCTATCTCTATAAACATGGAAATGACTTCACTGCTATCTGTATAAACATGGAAATATCTACATTGCTATCTCTAAAAACATGGAAATATCTACACCGCCTTCTGCATAAACATGGAAATACCTACACTGCCATCTGTATAAACATGGAAATAACTACACTGCTATCTCTATAAACATGGAAATATCTACACTGCCATCTGTATATACATGGAAATAACTACACAGTCATCTGTATAAACATGGAAACATCTACACCACTATCTGTATAAACGTGGAAATATATACACTGCCATCTGTATAAACATGGAAATATCAACACAACCATCTCTATAAACATGGAAATATCTTCAACGCTATCTCTACAAACATGGAAATAGCCAAACCGCTATCTGCATAAACATGGAAATATCTACGCTGCCATCTGTATACACATGGAAATATCTACACAGTCATCTGTATAAAGATGGAAATATCTATACCGTTATCTGTATAAACATGGAAATATCTACAACGGTATCTGTATAAAGGTGGAAATATCTACACCGCAATCTGTGCAAATATGGAAATATCTACACATCTATCTCTGTAAATATGGAAATATCAACTCCGCTATCTATATAAACATGGAAACATCTACACCGCTGTCTGTATAAACATGGAAATATCTACACCACGATCTGTATAAACATTGATATATCTACACCGCTATCTGTATAAACATGGAAACATCTACACCACTATCTGTATAAACATGGAAATATCTACACCGCTATCTGTATAAATATGGAAATATCTACACCGCTATCTCTATAAACATGGAAATGTCTGCACCGCTATCTGTATAAATATGGAAATATCTACATGGCTATTTCTATAAAAATGGAAATATCTAAACCGCCTTCTTATAAACGTGGAAATACGTACACAGTCATCAGTATAAACATAGAAATATCCACACCACTATCAGTATAAACACGGAAATATCTACAATGCCATCTGTATAAACATGGAAATATCTACACAGCCATCTCTATAAACACGGAATTATCTACATCACTATCTGTAGAAACATGGAAATAGCTAAACCGCTATCTGTATAAACATGGAAATATCTACACAGCCATCTCTATAAACATGGAAATATCAACACCGCTATCTGCATAAACACGGAAATATCTACACCGCTATCTGCATAAACATGGAAATATCTACATCGTTATCTATACAAACATGGAAATATCCACACCACTATCTGAATAAACATGGAAATAGCTGCGCCGCCATCTGTATAAATATGGAAATATCTTCAACGCTATCTCTATAAACATGGAAATGACTTCACTGCTATCTGTATAAACATGGAAATACCTACATGGCTATCTCTAAAAACATGGAAATATCTACACCGCCTCCTGCATAAACATGGAAATACCTACCGTGCCATCTGTATAAACATGGAAATAACTACACCGCTATCTCTATAAACATGGAAATATCTACACTGCCATCTGTATATACATGGAAATACCTACACAGTCATCTGTATAATCATGGAAATATCTACACCACTATCTGTATAAACGTGGAAATATCTACACTGCCATCTGTATAAACATGGAAATATCTACACAGCCATCTCTATAAACATGGGAATATCTTCAACGCTATCTCTATAAACATGGAAATAGCCGAACCGCTATCTGCATAAACATGGAAATATCTACACTGCCATCTGTATACACATGGAAATGTCTACACAGTCATCTGTATAAAGATGGAAATATGTATACCGTTATCTGTATAAACATGGAAATAACTACACCACTATCTGTATAAACATGGAAATATCCACACCACAATCTGTATAAACAGGGAAATATCTACACCGCAATATGTATAAACATGGAAATATCTACACCACTATCGGTATAAACATGGAAATATCTGCGCCACTATCTGTATAAATATGGAAAT
This sequence comes from Pan paniscus, assembly GCF_029289425.2. NCBI lineage: Eukaryota > Metazoa > Chordata > Mammalia > Primates > Hominidae > Pan > Pan paniscus. Next base: position 11,438,983 of record NC_073261.2, read on the forward strand.
ATCTTCAACGCTATCTCTATAAACATGGAAATGACTTCACTGCTATCTGTATAAACATGGAAATATCTACATTGCTATCTCTAAAAACATGGAAATATCTACACCGCCTTCTGCATAAACATGGAAATACCTACACTGCCATCTGTATAAACATGGAAATAACTACACTGCTATCTCTATAAACATGGAAATATCTACACTGCCATCTGTATATACATGGAAATACCTACACAGTCATCTGTATAAACATGGAAATATCTACACCACTATCTGTATAAACGTGGAAATATATACACTGCCGTCTGTATAAACATGGAAATATCTACACAACCATCTCTATAAACATGGAAATATCTTCAACGCTATCTCTATAAACATGGAAATAGCCAAACCGCTATCTGCATAAACATGGAAATATCTACACTGCCATCTGTATACACATGGAAATATCTACACAGTCATCTGTATAAAGATGGAAATATCTATACTGTTATCTGTATAAACATGGAAATATCTACAACGGTATCTGTATAAAGGTGGAAATATCTACACCGCAATCTGTGCAAATATGGAAATATCTACACATCTATCTCTGTAAATATGGAAATATCAACTCCGCTATCTATATAAACATGGAAACATCTACACCGCTGTCTGTATAAACATGGAAATATCTACACCACGATCTGTATAAACATTGATATACCTACACCGCTGTCTGTATAAACATGGAAACATCTACACCACTATCTGCATAAATATGGAGATATCTACACCGATATCTCTATAAACATGGAAATGTCTACACCGCTATCTGTATAAACATGGAAATATCTACATGGCTATTTCTATAAATATGGAAGTATCTAAACCGCCTTCTTATAAACGTGGCAATAGGTACACAGTCATCTGTATAAACATAGAAATATCCACACCACTATCAGTATAAACACGGAAATATCTACAATGCCATCTGTATAAACATGGAAATATCTACACAGCCATCTCTATAAACACGGAATTATCTACATCGCTATCTGTAGAAACATGGAAATAGCTAAACCGCTATCTGCATAAACACGGAAATATCTACACCGCTATCTGCATAAACATGGAAATATCTACATCGCTATCTATACAAACATGGAAATATCTACACCACTATCTGTATAAACATGGAAATATCAGCGCCGCCATCTGTATAAATATGGAAATATCTTCAACGCTATCTCTATAAACATGGAAATGACTTCACTGCTATCTGTATAAACATGGAAATATCTACATGGCTATCTCTAAAGACATGGAAATATCTACACCGCCTCCTGCATAAACATGGAAATACCTACCGTGCCATCTGTATAAACATGGAAATAACTACACCGCTATCTCTATAAACATGGAAATATCTACACTGCCATCTGTATATACATGGAAATACCTACACAGTCATCTGTATAATCATGGAAATATCTACACCACTATCTGTATAAACGTGGAAATATCTACACTGCCATCTGTATAAACATGGAAATATCTACACAGCCATCTCTATAAACATGGGAATATCTTCAACGCTATCTCTATAAACATGGAAATAGCCGAACCGCTATCTGCATAAACATGGAAATATCTACACTGCCATCTGTATACACATGGAAATGTCTACACAGTCATCTGTATAAAGATGGAAATATGTATACCGTTATCTGTATAAACATGGAAATAACTACACCACTATCTGTATAAACATGGAAATATCCACACCACAATCTGTATAAACAGGGAAATATCTACACCGCAATATGTATAAACATGGAAATATCTACACCACTATCGGTATAAACATGGAAATATCTGCGCCACTATCTGTATAAATATGGAAATATCTTCAACGCTATCTCTATAAACATGGAAATGACTTCACTGCTATCTGTATAAACATGGAAATATCTACATTGCTATCTCTAAAAACATGGAAATATCTACACCGCCTTCTGCATAAACATGGAAATACCTACACTGCCATCTGTATAAACATGGAAATAACTACACTGCTATCTCTATAAACATGGAAATATCTACACTGCCATCTGTATATACATGGAAATAACTACACAGTCATCTGTATAAACATGGAAACATCTACACCACTATCTGTATAAACGTGGAAATATATACACTGCCATCTGTATAAACATGGAAATATCAACACAACCATCTCTATAAACATGGAAATATCTTCAACGCTATCTCTACAAACATGGAAATAGCCAAACCGCTATCTGCATAAACATGGAAATATCTACGCTGCCATCTGTATACACATGGAAATATCTACACAGTCATCTGTATAAAGATGGAAATATCTATACCGTTATCTGTATAAACATGGAAATATCTACAACGGTATCTGTATAAAGGTGGAAATATCTACACCGCAATCTGTGCAAATATGGAAATATCTACACATCTATCTCTGTAAATATGGAAATATCAACTCCGCTATCTATATAAACATGGAAACATCTACACCGCTGTCTGTATAAACATGGAAATATCTACACCACGATCTGTATAAACATTGATATATCTACACCGCTATCTGTATAAACATGGAAACATCTACACCACTATCTGTATAAACATGGAAATATCTACACCGCTATCTGTATAAATATGGAAATATCTACACCGCTATCTCTATAAACATGGAAATGTCTGCACCGCTATCTGTATAAATATGGAAATATCTACATGGCTATTTCTATAAAAATGGAAATATCTAAACCGCCTTCTTATAAACGTGGAAATACGTACACAGTCATCAGTATAAACATAGAAATATCCACACCACTATCAGTATAAACACGGAAATATCTACAATGCCATCTGTATAAACATGGAAATATCTACACAGCCATCTCTATAAACACGGAATTATCTACATCACTATCTGTAGAAACATGGAAATAGCTAAACCGCTATCTGTATAAACATGGAAATATCTACACAGCCATCTCTATAAACATGGAAATATCAACACCGCTATCTGCATAAACACGGAAATATCTACACCGCTATCTGCATAAACATGGAAATATCTACATCGTTATCTATACAAACATGGAAATATCCACACCACTATCTGAATAAACATGGAAATAGCTGCGCCGCCATCTGTATAAATATGGAAATATCTTCAACGCTATCTCTATAAACATGGAAATGACTTCACTGCTATCTGTATAAACATGGAAATACCTACATGGCTATCTCTAAAAACATGGAAATATCTACACCGCCTCCTGCATAAACATGGAAATACCTACCGTGCCATCTGTATAAACATGGAAATAACTACACCGCTATCTCTATAAACATGGAAATATCTACACTGCCATCTGTATATACATGGAAATACCTACACAGTCATCTGTATAATCATGGAAATATCTACACCACTATCTGTATAAACGTGGAAATATCTACACTGCCATCTGTATAAACATGGAAATATCTACACAGCCATCTCTATAAACATGGGAATATCTTCAACGCTATCTCTATAAACATGGAAATAGCCGAACCGCTATCTGCATAAACATGGAAATATCTACACTGCCATCTGTATACACATGGAAATGTCTACACAGTCATCTGTATAAAGATGGAAATATGTATACCGTTATCTGTATAAACATGGAAATAACTACACCACTATCTGTATAAACATGGAAATATCCACACCACAATCTGTATAAACAGGGAAATATCTACACCGCAATATGTATAAACATGGAAATATCTACACCACTATCGGTATAAACATGGAAATATCTGCGCCACTATCTGTATAAATATGGAAATATCTTCAACGCTATCTCTATAAACATGGAAATGACTTCACTGCTATCTGTATAAACATGGAAATATCTACATTGCTATCTCTAAAAACATGGAAATATCTACACCGCCTTCTGCATAAACATGGAAATACCTACACTGCCATCTGTATAAACATGGAAATAACTACACTGCTATCTCTATAAACATGGAAATATCTACACTGCCATCTGTATATACATGGAAATACCTACACAGTCATCTGTATAAACATGGAAATATCTACACCACTATCTGTATAAACGTGGAAATATATACACTGCCGTCTGTATAAACATGGAAATATCTACACAACCATCTCTATAAACATGGAAATATCTTCAACGCTATCTCTATAAACATGGAAATAGCCAAACCGCTATCTGCATAAACATGGAAATATCTACACTGCCATCTGTATACACATGGAAATATCTACACAGTCATCTGTATAAAGATGGAAATATCTATACTGTTATCTGTATAAACATGGAAATATCTACAACGGTATCTGTATAAAGGTGGAAATATCTACACCGCAATCTGTGCAAATATGGAAATATCTACACATCTATCTCTGTAAATATGGAAATATCAACTCCGCTATCTATATAAACATGGAAACATCTACACCGCTGTCTGTATAAACATGGAAATATCTACACCACGATCTGTATAAACATTGATATACCTACACCGCTGTCTGTATAAACATGGAAACATCTACACCACTATCTGCATAAATATGGAGATATCTACACCGATATCTCTATAAACATGGAAATGTCTACACCGCTATCTGTATAAACATGGAAATATCTACATGGCTATTTCTATAAATATGGAAGTATCTAAACCGCCTTCTTATAAACGTGGCAATAGGTACACAGTCATCTGTATAAACATAGAAATATCCACACCACTATCAGTATAAACACGGAAATATCTACAATGCCATCTGTATAAACATGGAAATATCTACACAGCCATCTCTATAAACACGGAATTATCTACATCGCTATCTGTAGAAACATGGAAATAGCTAAACCGCTATCTGCATAAACACGGAAATATCTACACCGCTATCTGCATAAACATGGAAATATCTACATCGCTATCTATACAAACATGGAAATATCTACACCACTATCTGTATAAACATGGAAATATCAGCGCCGCCATCTGTATAAATATGGAAATATCTTCAACGCTATCTCTATAAACATGGAAATGACTTCACTGCTATCTGTATAAACATGGAAATATCTACATGGCTATCTCTAAAGACATGGAAATATCTACACCGCCTCCTGCATAAACATGGAAATACCTACCGTGCCATCTGTATAAACATGGAAATAACTACACCGCTATCTCTATAAACATGGAAATATCTACACTGCCATCTGTATATACATGGAAATACCTACACAGTCATCTGTATAATCATGGAAATATCTACACCACTATCTGTATAAACGTGGAAATATCTACACTGCCATCTGTATAAACATGGAAATATCTACACAGCCATCTCTATAAACATGGGAATATCTTCAACGCTATCTCTATAAACATGGAAATAGCCGAACCGCTATCTGCATAAACATGGAAATATCTACACTGCCATCTGTATACACATGGAAATGTCTACACAGTCATCTGTATAAAGATGGAAATATGTATACCGTTATCTGTATAAACATGGAAATAACTACACCACTATCTGTATAAACATGGAAATATCCACACCACAATCTGTATAAACAGGGAAATATCTACACCGCAATATGTATAAACATGGAAATATCTACACCACTATCGGTATAAACATGGAAATATCTGCGCCACTATCTGTATAAATATGGAAATATCTTCAACGCTATCTCTATAAACATGGAAATGACTTCACTGCTATCTGTATAAACATGGAAATATCTACATTGCTATCTCTAAAAACATGGAAATATCTACACCGCCTTCTGCATAAACATGGAAATACCTACACTGCCATCTGTATAAACATGGAAATAACTACACTGCTATCTCTATAAACATGGAAATATCTACACTGCCATCTGTATATACATGGAAATAACTACACAGTCATCTGTATAAACATGGAAACATCTACACCACTATCTGTATAAACGTGGAAATATATACACTGCCATCTGTATAAACATGGAAATATCAACACAACCATCTCTATAAACATGGAAATATCTTCAACGCTATCTCTACAAACATGGAAATAGCCAAACCGCTATCTGCATAAAGATGGAAATATCTACGCTGCCATCTGTATACACATGGAAATATCTACACAGTCATCTGTATAAAGATGGAAATATCTATACCGTTATCTGTATAAACATGGAAATATCTACAACGGTATCTGTATAAAGGTGGAAATATCTACACCGCAATCTGTGCAAATATGGAAATATCTACACATCTATCTCTGTAAATATGGAAATATCAACTCCGCTATCTATATAAACATGGAAACATCTACACCGCTGTCTGTATAAACATGGAAATATCTACACCACGATCTGTATAAACATTGATATATCTACACCGCTATCTGTATAAACATGGAAACATCTACACCACTATCTGTATAAACATGGAAATATCTACACCGCTATCTGTATAAATATGGAAATATCTACACCGCTATCTCTATAAACATGGAAATGTCTGCACCGCTATCTGTATAAATATGGAAATATCTACATGGCTATTTCTATAAAAATGGAAATATCTAAACCGCCTTCTTATAAACGTGGAAATACGTACACAGTCATCAGTATAAACATAGAAATATCCACACCACTATCAGTATAAACACGGAAATATCTACAATGCCATCTGTATAAACATGGAAATATCTACACAGCCATCTCTATAAACACGGAATTATCTACATCACTATCTGTAGAAACATGGAAATAGCTAAACCGCTATCTGTATAAACATGGAAATATCTACACAGCCATCTCTATAAACATGGAAATATCAACACCGCTATCTGCATAAACACGGAAATATCTACACCGCTATCTGCATAAACATGGAAATATCTACATCGTTATCTATACAAACATGGAAATATCCACACCACTATCTGAATAAACATGGAAATAGCTGCGCCGCCATCTGTATAAATATGGAAATATCTTCAACGCTATCTCTATAAACATGGAAATGACTTCACTGCTATCTGTATAAACATGGAAATACCTACATGGCTATCTCTAAAAACATGGAAATATCTACACCGCCTCCTGCATAAACATGGAAATACCTACCGTGCCATCTGTATAAACATGGAAATAACTACACCGCTATCTCTATAAACATGGAAATATCTACACTGCCATCTGTATATACATGGAAATACCTACACAGTCATCTGTATAATCATGGAAATATCTACACCACTATCTGTATAAACGTGGAAATATCTACACTGCCATCTGTATAAACATGGAAATATCTACACAGCCATCTCTATAAACATGGGAATATCTTCAACGCTATCTCTATAAACATGGAAATAGCCGAACCGCTATCTGCATAAACATGGAAATATCTACACTGCCATCTGTATACACATGGAAATGTCTACACAGTCATCTGTATAAAGATGGAAATATGTATACCGTTATCTGTATAAACATGGAAATAACTACACCACTATCTGTATAAACATGGAAATATCCACACCACAATCTGTATAAACAGGGAAATATCTACACCGCAATATGTATAAACATGGAAATATCTACACCACTATCGGAATAAACATGGAAATATCTGCGCCACTATCTGTATAAATATGGAAATATCTTCAACGCTATCTCTATAAACATGGAAATGACTTCACTGCTATCTGTATAAACATGGAAATATCTACATTGCTATCTCTAAAAACATGGAAATATCTACACCGCCTTCTGCATAAACATGGAAATACCTACACTGCCATCTGTATAAACATGGAAATAACTACACTGCTATCTCTATAAACATGGAAATATCTACACTGCCATCTGTATATACATGGAAATACCTACACAGTCATCTGTATAAACATGGAAATATCTACACCACTATCTGTATAAACGTGGAAATATATACACTGCCGTCTGTATAAACATGGAAATATCTACACAACCATCTCTATAAACATGGAAATATCTTCAACGCTATCTCTATAAACATGGAAATAGCCAAACCGCTATCTGCATAAACATGGAAATATCTACACTGCCATCTGTATACACATGGAAATATCTACACAGTCATCTGTATAAAGATGGAAATATCTATACTGTTATCTGTATAAACATGGAAATATCTACAACGGTATCTGTATAAAGGTGGAAATATCTACACCGCAATCTGTGCAAATATGGAAATATCTACACATCTATCTCTGTAAATATGGAAATATCAACTCCGCTATCTATATAAACATGGAAACATCTACACCGCTGTCTGTATAAACATGGAAATATCTACACCACGATCTGTATAAACATTGATATACCTACACCGCTGTCTGTATAAACATGGAAACATCTACACCACTATCTGCATAAATATGGAGATATCTACACCGATATCTCTATAAACATGGAAATGTCTACACCGCTATCTGTATAAACATGGAAATATCTACATGGCTATTTCTATAAATATGGAAATATCTAAACCGCCTTCTTATAAACGTGGCAATAGGTACACAGTCATCTGTATAAACATAGAAATATCCACACCACTATCAGTATAAACACGGAAATATCTACAATGCCATCTGTATAAACATGGAAATATCTACACAGCCATCTCTATAAACACGGAATTATCTACATCGCTTTCTGTAGAAACATGGAAATAGCTAAACCGCTATCTGCATAAACACGGAAATATCTACACCGCTATCTGCATAAACATGGAAATATCTACATCGTTATCTATACAAACATGGAAATATCTACACCACTATCTGTATAAACATGGAAATATCTGCGCCGCCATCTGTATAAATATGGAAATATCTTCAACGCTATCTCTATAAACATGGAAATGACTTCACTGCTATCTGAATAAACATGGAAATATCTACATGGCTATCTCTAAAGACATGGAAATATCTACACCGCCTCCTGCATAAACATGGAAATACCTACCGTGCCATCTGTATAAACATGGAAATAACTACACCGCTATCTCTATAAACATGGAAATATCTACACTGCCATCTGTATATACATGGAAATACCTACACAGTCATCTGTATAATCATGGAAATATCTACACCACTATCTGTATAAACGTGGAAATATCTACACTGCCATCTGTATAAACATGGAAATATCTACACAGCCATCTCTATAAACATGGGAATATCTTCAACGCTATCTCTATAAACATGGAAATAGCCAAACCGCTATCTGCATAAACATGGAAATATCTACAGTGCCATCGGTATACACATGGAAATGTCTACACAGTCATCTGTATAAAGATGGAAATATGTATACCGTTATCTGTATAAACATGGAAATAACTACACCACTATCTGTATAAACATGGAAATATCCACACCACAATCTGTATAAACAGGGAAATATCTACACCGCAATATGAATAAACATGGAAATATCTACACCACTATCTGTATAAACATGGAAATATCTGCGCCACTATCGGTATAAATATGGAAATATCTTCAACGCTATCTCTATAAACATGGAAATGACTTCACTGCTATCTGTATAAACATGGAAATATCTACATTGCTATCTCTAAAAACATGGAAATATCTACACCGCCTTCTGCATAAACATGGAAATACCTACACTGCCATCTGTATAAACATGGAAATAACTACACTGCTATCTCTATAAACATGGAAATATCTACACTGCCATCTGTATATACATGGAAATAACTACACAGTCATCTGTATAAACATGGAAACATCTACACCACTATCTGTATAAACGTGGAAATATATACACTGCCATCTGTATAAACATGGAAATATCAACACAACCATCTCTATAAACATGGAAATATCTTCAACGCTATCTCTACAAACATGGAAATAGCCAAACCGCTATCTGCATAAACATGGAAATATCTACGCTGCCATCTGTATACACATGGAAATATCTACACAGTCATCTGTATAAAGATGGAAATATCTATACCGTTATCTGTATAAACATGGAAATATCTACAACGGTATCTGTATAAAGGTGGAAATATCTACACCGCAATCTGTGCAAATATGGAAATATCTACACATCTATCTCTGTAAATATGGAAATATCAACTCCGCTATCTATATAAACATGGAAACATCTACACCGCTGTCTGTATAAACATGGAAATATCTACACCACGATCTGTATAAACATTGATATATCTACACCGCTATCTGTATAAACATGGAAACATCTACACCACTATCTGTATAAACATGGAAATATCTACACCGCTATCTGTATAAATATGGAAATATCTACACCGCTATCTCTATAAACATGGAAATGTCTGCACCGCTATCTGTATAAATATGGAAATATCTACATGGCTATTTCTATAAAAATGGAAATATCTAAACCGCCTTCTTATAAACGTGGAAATACGTACACAGTCATCAGTATAAACATAGAAATATCCACACCACTATCAGTATAAACACGGAAATATCTACAATGCCATCTGTATAAACATGGAAATATCTACACAGCCATCTCTATAAACACGGAATTATCTACATCACTATCTGTAGAAACATGGAAATAGCTAAACCGCTATCTGTATAAACATGGAAATATCTACACAGCCATCTCTATAAACATGGAAATATCAACACCGCTATCTGCATAAACACGGAAATATCTACACCGCTATCTGCATAAACATGGAAATATCTACATCGTTATCTATACAAACATGGAAATATCCACACCACTATCTGAATAAACATGGAAATAGCTGCGCCGCCATCTGTATAAATATGGAAATATCTTCAACGCTATCTCTATAAACATGGAAATGACTTCACTGCTATCTGTATAAACATGGAAATACCTACATGGCTATCTCTAAAAACATGGAAATATCTACACCGCCTCCTGCATAAACATGGAAATACCTACCGTGCCATCTGTATAAACATGGAAATAACTACACCGCTATCTCTATAAACATGGAAATATCTACACTGCCATCTGTATATACATGGAAATACCTACACAGTCATCTGTATAATCATGGAAATATCTACACCACTATCTGTATAAACGTGGAAATATCTACACTGCCATCTGTATAAACATGGAAATATCTACACAGCCATCTCTATAAACATGGGAATATCTTCAACGCTATCTCTATAAACATGGAAATAGCCGAACTGCTATCTGCATAAACATGGAAATATCTACACTGCCATCTGTATACACATGGAAATGTCTACACAGTCATCTGTATAAAGATGGAAATATGTATACCGTTATCTGTATAAACATGGAAATAACTACACCACTATCTGTATAAACATGGAAATATCCACACCACAATCTGTATAAACAGGGAAATATCTACACCGCAATATGTATAAACATGGAAATATCTACACCACTATCGGAATAAACATGGAAATATCTGCGCCACTATCTGTATAAATATGGAAATATCTTCAACGCTATCTCTATAAACATGGAAATGACTTCACTGCTATCTGTATAAACATGGAAATATCTACATTGCTATCTCTAAAAACATGGAAATATCTACACCGCCTTCTGCATAAACATGGAAATACCTACACTGCCATCTGTATAAACATGGAAATAACTACACTGCTATCTCTATAAACATGGAAATATCTACACTGCCATCTGTATATACATGGAAATACCTACACAGTCATCTGTATAAACATGGAAATATCTACACCACTATCTGTATAAACGTGGAAATATATACACTGCCGTCTGTATAAACATGGAAATATCTACACAACCATCTCTATAAACATGGAAATATCTTCAACGCTATCTCTATAAACATGGAAATAGCCAAACCGCTATCTGCATAAACATGGAAATATCTACACTGCCATCTGTATACACATGGAAATATCTACACAGTCATCTGTATAAAGATGGAAATATCTATACTGTTATCTGTATAAACATGGAAATATCTACAACGGTATCTGTATAAAGGTGGAAATATCTACACCGCAATCTGTGCAAATATGGAAATATCTACACATCTATCTCTGTAAATATGGAAATATCAACTCCGCTATCTATATAAACATGGAAACATCTACACCGCTGTCTGTATAAACATGGAAATATCTACACCACGATCTGTATAAACATTGATATACCTACACCGCTGTCTGTATAAACATGGAAACATCTACACCACTATCTGCATAAATATGGAGATATCTACACCGATATCTCTATAAACATGGAAATGTCTACACCGCTATCTGTATAAACATGGAAATATCTACATGGCTATTTCTATAAATATGGAAATATCTAAACCGCCTTCTTATAAACGTGGCAATAGGTACACAGTCATCTGTATAAACATAGAAATATCCACACCACTATCAGTATAAACACGGAAATATCTACAATGCCATCTGTATAAACATGGAAATATCTACACAGCCATCTCTATAAACACGGAATTATCTACATCGCTTTCTGTAGAAACATGGAAATAGCTAAACCGCTATCTGCATAAACACGGAAATATCTACACCGCTATCTGCATAAACATGGAAATATCTACATCGTTATCTATACAAACATGGAAATATCTACACCACTATCTGTATAAACATGGAAATATCTGCGCCGCCATCTGTATAAATATGGAAATATCTTCAACGCTATCTCTATAAACATGGAAATGACTTCACTGCTATCTGAATAAACATGGAAATATCTACATGGCTATCTCTAAAGACATGGAAATATCTACACCGCCTCCTGCATAAACATGGAAATACCTACCGTGCCATCTGTATAAACATGGAAATAACTACACCGCTATCTCTATAAACATGGAAATATCTACACTGCCATCTGTATATACATGGAAATACCTACACAGTCATCTGTATAATCATGGAAATATCTACACCACTATCTGTATAAACGTGGAAATATCTACACTGCCATCTGTATAAACATGGAAATATCTACACAGCCATCTCTATAAACATGGGAATATCTTCAACGCTATCTCTATAAACATGGAAATAGCCAAACCGCTATCTGCATAAACATGGAAATATCTACAGTGCCATCGGTATACACATGGAAATGTCTACACAGTCATCTGTATAAAGATGGAAATATGTATACCGTTATCTGTATAAACATGGAAATAACTACACCACTATCTGTATAAACATGGAAATATCCACACCACAATCTGTATAAACAGGGAAATATCTACACCGCAATATGAATAAACATGGAAATATCTACACCACTATCTGTATAAACATGGAAATATCTGCGCCACTATCGGTATAAATATGGAAATATCTTCAACGCTATCTCTATAAACATGGAAATGACTTCACTGCTATCTGTATAAACATGGAAATATCTACATTGCTATCTCTAAAAACATGGAAATATCTACACCGCCTTCTGCATAAACATGGAAATACCTACACTGCCATCTGTATAAACATGGAAATAACTACACTGCTATCTCTATAAACATGGAAATATCTACACTGCCATCTGTATATACATGGAAATACCTACACAGTCATCTGTATAAACATGGAAACATCTACACCACTATCTGTATAAACGTGGAAATATATACACTGCCATCTGTATAAACATGGAAATATCAACACAACCATCTCTATAAACATGGAAATATCTTCAATGCTATCACTACAAACATGGAAATAGCCAAACCGCTATCTGCATAAACATGGAAATATCTACGCTGCCATCTGTATACACATGGAAATATCTACACAGTCATCTGTATAAAGATGGAAATATCTATACCGTTATCTGTATAAACATGGAAATATCTACAACGGTATCTGTATAAAGGTGGAAATATCTACACCGCAATCTGTGCAAATATGGAAATATCTACACATCTATCTCTGTAAATATGGAAATATCAACTCCGCTATCTATATAAACATGGAAACATCTGCACCGCTGTCTGTATAAACATGGAAATATCTACACCACGATCTGTATAAACATTGATATATCTACACCGCTATCTGTATAAACATGGAAACATCTACACCACTATCTGTATAAACATGGAAATATCTACACCGCTATCTGTATAAATATGGAAATATCTACACCGCTATCTCTATAAACATGGAAATGTCTGCACCGCTATCTGTATAAACATGGAAATATCTACATGTCTATTTCTATAAAAATGGAAATATCTAAACCGCCTTCTTATAAACGTGGAAATACGTACACAGTCATCAGTATAAACATAGAAATATCCACCCCACTATCAGTATAAACACGGAAATATCTACAATGCCATCTGTATAAACATGGAAATATCTACACAGCCATCTCTATAAACACGGAATTATCTACATCACTATCTGCAGAAACATGGAAATAGCTAAACCGCTATCTGTATAAACATGGAAATATCTACACAGCCATCTCTATACACATGGAAATATCAACACCGCTATCTGCATAAACACGGAAATATCTACACCGCTATCTGCATAAACATGGAAATATCTACATCGTTATCTATACAAACATGGAAATATCCACACCACTATCTGAATAAACATGGAAATAGCTGCGCCGCCATCTGTATAAATATGGAAATATCTTCAACGCTATCTCTATAAACATGGAAATGACTTCACTGCTATCTGTATAAACATGGAAATACCTACATGGCTATCTCTAAAAACATGGAAATATCTACACCGCCTCCTGCATAAACATGGAAATACCTACCGTGCCATCTGTATAAACATGGAAATAACTACACCGCTATCTCTATAAACATGGAAATATCTACACTGCCATCTGTATATACATGGAAATACCTACACAGTCATCTGTATAATCATGGAAATATCTACACCACTATCTGTATAAACGTGGAAATATCTACACTGCCATCTGTATAAACATGGAAATATCTACACAGCCATCTCTATAAACATGGGAATATCTTCAACGCTATCTCTATAAACATGGAAATAGCCGAACCGCTATCTGCATAAACATGGAAATATCTACACTGCCATCTGTATACACATGGAAATGTCTACACAGTCATCTGTATAAAGATGGAAATATGTATACCGTTATCTGTATAAACATGGAAATAACTACACCACTATCTGTATAAACATGGAAATATCCACACCACAATCTGTATAAACAGGGAAATATCTACACCGCAATATGTATAAACATGAAAATATCTACACCACTATCGGTATAAACATAGAAATATCTGCGCCACTATCAGTATAAATATGGAAATATCTTCAACGCTATCTCTATAAACATGGAAATGACTTCACTGCTATCTGTATAAACATGGAAATATCAACATTGCTATCTCTAAAAACATGGAAATATCTACACCGCCTTCTGCATAAACATGGAAATACCTACACTGCCATCTGTATAAACATGGAAATAACTACACTGCTATCTCTATAAACATGGAAATATCTACACTGCCATCTGTATATACATGGAAATACCTACACAGTCATCTGTATATACATGGAAACATCTACACCACTATCTGTATAAACGTGGAAATATATACACTGCCGTCTGTATAAACATGGAAATATCAACACAACCATCTCTATAAACATGGAAATATCTTCAACGCTATCTCTATAAACATGGGAATAGCCAAACCGCTATCTGCATAAACATGGAAATATCTACACTGCCATCTGTATACACATGGAAATATCTACACAGTCATCTGTATAAAGATGGAAATACCTATACCGTTATCTGTATAAACATGGAAATATCTACAACGGTATCTGTATAAAGGTGGAAATATCTACACCGCAATATGTGCAAATATGGAAATATCTACACATCTATCTCTGTAAATATGGAAATATCAACTCCGCTATCTATATAAACATGGAAACATCTGCACCGCTGTCTGTATAAACATGGAAATATCTACACCACGATCTGTATAAACATTGATATATCTTCACCGCTATCTGTATAAACATGGAAACATGTACACCACTATCTGTATAAACATGGAAATATCTACACCGCTATCTGTATAAATATGGAAATATCTACACCGCTATCTCTATAAACATGGAAATGTCTACACCGCTATCTGTATAAACATGGAAATATCTACATGGCTATTTCTATAAAAATGGAAATATCTAAACCGCCTTCTTATAAACGTGGAAATACGTACACAGTCATCAGTATAAACATAGAAATATCCACACCACTATCAGTATAAACACGGAAATATCTACAATGCCATCTGTATAAACATGGAAATATCTACACAGCCATCTCTATAAACACGGAATTATCTACATCGCTATCTGTAGAAACATGGAAATAGCTAAACCCCTATCTGTATAAACATGGAAATATCTACACAGCCATCTCTATAAACATGGAAATATCAACACCGCTATCTGCATAAACACGGAAATATCTACACCGCTATCTGCATAAACATGGAAATATCTACATCGTTATCTATACAAATATGGAAATATCCACACCACTATCTGTATAAACATGGAAATAACTACACCGCTATCTCTATAAACATGGAAATATCTACACCACTATCGGTATAAACATGGAAATATCTGCGCCACTATCTGTATAAATATGGAAATATCTTCAACGCTATCTCTATAAACATGGAAATGACTTCACTGCTATCTGTATAAACATGGAAATATCTACATTGCTATCTCTAAAAACATGGAAATATCTACACCGCCTTCTGCATAAACATGGAAATACCTACACTGCCATCTGTATAAACATGGAAATAACTACACTGCTATCTCTATAAACATGGAAATATCTACACTGCCATCTGTATATACATGGAAATACCTACACAGTCATCTGTATAAACATGGAAACATCTACACCACTATCTGTATAAACGTGGAAATATATACACTGCCATCTGTATAAACATGGAAATATCAACACAACCATCTCTTTAAACATGGAAATATCTTCAACGCTATCTCTACAAACATGGAAATAGCCAAACCGCTATCTGCATAAACATGGAAATATCTACGCTGCCATCTGTATACACATGGAAATATCTACACAGTCATCTGTTTAAAGATGGAAATATCTATACCGTTATCTGTATAAACATGGAAATATCTACAACGGTATCTGTATAA
This sequence comes from Pan paniscus, assembly GCF_029289425.2. Taxonomy (NCBI): domain Eukaryota; kingdom Metazoa; phylum Chordata; class Mammalia; order Primates; family Hominidae; genus Pan; species Pan paniscus. Next base: position 11,456,372 of record NC_073261.2, read on the forward strand.
AGGTGGAAATATCTACACCGCAATCTGTGCAAATATGGAAATATCTACACATCTATCTCTGTAAATATGGAAATATCAACTCCGCTATCTATATAAACATGGAAACATCTACACCACTGTCTGTATAAACATGGAAATATCTACACCACGATCTGTATAAACATTGATATACCTACACCGCTATCTGTATAAACATGGAAACATCTACACCACTATCTGTATAAACATGGAAATATCTACACCGCTATCTGTATAAATATGGAAATATCTACACCGCTATCTCTATAAACATGGAAATGTCTGCACCGCTATCTGTATAAACATGGAAATATCTACATGGCTATTTCTATAAAAATGGAAATATCTAAACCGCCTTCTTATAAACGTGGAAATACGTACACAGTCATCAGTATAAACATAGAAATATCCACACCACTATCAGTATAAAGACGGAAATATCTACAATGCCATCTGTATAAACATGGAAATATCTACACAGACATCTCTATAAACACGGAATTATCTACATCACTATCTGTAGAAACATGGAAATAGCTAAACCGCTATCTGTATAAACATGGAAATATCTACACAGCCATCTCTATAAACACGGAAATATCTACACCGCTATCTGCATAAACATGGAAATATCTACATCGTTATCTATACAAACATGGAAATATCCACACCACTATCTGAATAAACATGGAAATATCTGCGCCGCCATCTGTATCAATATGGAAATATCTTCAACGCTATCTCTATAAACATGGAAATGACTTCACTGCTATCTGTATAAACATGGAAATATCTACATGGCTATCTCTAAAAACACGGAAATATCTACACCGCCGCCTGCATAAACATGGAAATACCTACCGTGCCATCTGTATAAACATGGAAATAACTACACCGCTATCTCTATAAACACGGAAATATCTACACTGCCATCTGTATATACATGGAAATACCTACACAGTCATCTGTATAATCATGGAAATATCTACACCACTATCTGTATAAACGTGGAAATATCTACACTGCCATCTGTATAAACATGGAAATATCTACACAGCCATCTCTATAAACATGGGAATATCTTCAACGCTATCTCTATAAACATGGAAATAGCCAAACCGCTATCTGCATAAACATGGAAATATCTACACTGCCATCTGTATACACATGGAAATGTCTACACAGTCATCTGTATAAAGATGGAAATATGTATACCGTTATATGTATAAACATGGAAATAACTACACCAATATCTGTATAAACATGGAAATATCCACACCACAATCTGTATAAACAGGGAAATATCTACACCGCAATATGTATAAACATGGAAATATCTACACCACTATCGGTATAAACGTGGAAATATCTGCGCCACTATCTGTATAAATATGGAAATATCTTCAACGCTATCTCTATAAACATGGAAATGACTTCACTGCTATCTGTATAAACATGGAAATATCTACATTGCTATCTCTAAAAACATGGAAATATCTACACCGCCTTCTGCATAAACATGGAAATACCTACACTGCCATCTGTATAAACATGGAAATAACTACACCGCTATCTCTATAAACATGGAAATATCTACACTGCCATCTGTATATACATGGAAATACCTACACAGTCATCTGTATATACATGGAAACATCTACACCACTATCTGTATAAACGTGGAAATATATACACTGCCGTCTGTATAAACATGGAAATATCAACACAACCATCTCTATAAACATGGAAATATCTTCAACGCTATCTCTATAAACATGGGAATAGCCAAACCGCTATCTGCATAAACATGGAAATATCTACACTGCCATCTGTATACACATGGAAATATCTACACAGTCATCTGTATAAAGATGGAAATATCTATACCGTTATCTGTATAAACATGGAAATATCTACAACGGTATCTGTATAAAGGTGGAAATATCTACACCGCAATCTGTGCAAATATGGAAATATCTACACATCTATCTCTGTAAATATGGAAATATCAACTCCGCTATCTATATAAACATGGAAACATCTGCACCGCTGTCTGTATAAACATGGAAATATCTACACCACGATCTGTATAAACATTGATATATCTACACCGCTATCTGTATAAACATGGAAACATGTACACCACTATCTGTATAAACATGGAAATATCTACACCGCTATCTGTATAAATATGGAAATATCTACACCGCTATCTCTATAAACAATGAAATGTCTACACCGCTATCTGTATAAACATGGAAATATCTACATGGCTATTTCTATAAAAATGGAAATATCTAAACCGCCTTCTTATAAACGTGGAAATACGTACACAGTCATCAGTATAAACATAGAAATATCCACACCACTATCAGTATAAACACGGAAATATCTACAATGCCATCTGTATAAACATGGAAATATCTACACAGCCATCTCTATAAACACGGAATTATCTACATCGCTATCTGTAGAAACATGGAAACAGCTAAACCCCTATCTGTATAAACATGGAAATATCTACACAGCCATCTCTATAAACATGGAAATATCAACACCGCTATCTGCATAAACACGGAAATATCTACACCGCTATCTGCATAAACATGGAAATATCTACATCGTTATCTATACAAATATGGAAATATCCACACCACTATCTGTATAAGCATGGAAATATCTGCGCCGCCATCTGTATAAATATGGAAATATCTTCAACGCTATCTCTATAAACATGGAAATGACTTCACTGCTATCTGTATAAACATTGAAATATCTACATGGCTATCTCTAAAGACATGGAAATATCTACACCGCCTCCTGCATAAACATGGAAATACCTACCGTGCCATCTGTATAAACATGCAAATAACTACACCGCTATCTCTATAAACATGGAAATATCTACACTGCCATCTGTATATACATGGAAATATCTACACAGTCATCTGTATAATCATGGAAATATCTACACCACTATCTGTATAAACGTGGAAATATCTACACTGCCATCTGTATAAACATGGAAATATCTACACAGCCATCTCTATAAACATGGGAATATCTTCAACGCTATCTCTATAAACATGGAAATAGCCAAACCGCTATCTGCATAAACATGGAAATATCTACACTGCCATCTGTATACACATGGAAATGTCTACACAGTCATCTGTATAAAGATGGAAATATGTATACCGTTATCTGTATAAACATGGAAATAACTACACCACTATCTGTATAAACATGGAAATATCCACACCACAATCTGTATAAACAGGGAAATATCTACACCGCAATATGTATAAACATGGAAATATCTACACCACTATCGGTATAAACATGGAAATATCTGCGCCACTATCTGTATAAATATGGAAATATCTTCAACGATATCTCTATAAACATGGAAATGACTTCACTGCTGTCTGTATAAACATGGAAATATCTACATTGCTATCTCTAAAAACATGGAAATATCTACACCGCCTTCTGCATAAACATGGAAATACCTACACTGCCATCTGTATAAACATGGAAATAACTACACTGCTATCTCTATAAACATGGAAATATCTACACTGCCATCTGTATATACATGGAAATACCTACACAGTCATCTGTATAAACATGGAAACATCTACACCACTATCTGTATAAACGTGGAAATATATACACTGCCATCTGTATAAACATGGAAATATCAACACAACCATCTCTTTAAACATGGAAATATCTTCAACGCTATCTCTACAAACATGGAAATAGCCAAACCGCTATCTGCATAAACATGGAAATATCTACGCTGCCATCTGTATACACATGGAAATATCTACACAGTCATCTGTATAAAGATGGAAATATCTATACCGTTATCTGTATAAACATGGAAATATCTACAACGGTATCTGTATAAAGGTGGAAATATCTACACCGCAATCTGTGCAAATATGGAAATATCTACACATCTATCTCTGTAAATATGGAAATATCAACTCCGCTATCTATATAAACATGGAAACATCTACACCGCTGTCTGTATAAACATGGAAATATCTACACCACGATCTGTATAAACATTGATATATCTACACCGCTATCTGTATAAACATGGAAACATCTACACCACTGTCTGTATAAACATGGAAATATCTACACCGCTATCTGTATAAATATGGAAATATCTACACCGCTATCTCTATAAACATGGAAATGTCTGCACCGCTATCTGTATAAACATGGAAATATCTACATGGCTATTTCTATAAAAATGGAAATATCTAAACCGCCTTCTTATAAACGTGGAAATACGTACACAGTCATCAGTATAAACATAGAAATATCCACACCACTATCAGTATAAAGACGGAAATATCTACAATGCCATCTGTATAAACATGGAAATATCTACACAGCCATCTCTATAAACACGGAATTATCTACATCACTATCTGTAGAAACATGGAAATAGCTAAACCGCTATCTGTATAAACATGGAAATATCTACACAGCCATCTCTATAAACACGGAAATATCTACACCGCTATCTGCATAAACATGGAAATATCTACATCGTTATCTATACAAACATGGAAATATCCACACCACTATCTGAATAAACATGGAAATATCTGCGCCGCCATCTGTATAAATATGGAAATATCTACACCGCTATCTGTATAATTATGGAAATATCTACACTGCTCTCTCTATAAACATGGAAATGTCTACACCGCTATCTGTATAAACATGGAAATATCTACATGGCTATTTCTATAAAAATGGAAATATCTAAACCGCCTTCTTATAAACGTGGAAATACGTACACAGTCATCAGTATAAACATAGAAATATCCACACCACTATCAGTATAAACACGGAAATATCTAGAATGCCATCTGTATGAACATGGAAATATCTACACAGCCATCTCTATAAACACGGAATTATCTACATCGCTATCTGTAGAAACATGGAAATAGCTAAACCCCTATCTGTATAAACATGGAAATATCTACACAGCCATCTCTATAAACATGGAAATATCAACACCGCTATCTGCATAAACACGGAAATATCTACACCGCTATCTGCATAAACATGGAAATATCTACATCGTTATCTATACAAATATGGAAATATCCACACCACTATCTGTATAAACATGGAAATATCTGCGCCGCCATCTGTATCAATATGGAAATATCTTCAACGCTATCTCTATAAACATGTAAATGACTTCACTGCTATCTGTATAAACATGGAAATATCTACATGGCTATCTCTAAAAACATGGAAATATCTACACCGCCGCCTGCATAAACATGGAAATACCTACCGTGCCATCTGTATAAACATGGAAATAACTACAACGCTATCTCTATAAACACGGAAATATCTACACTGCCATCTGTATATACATGGAAATACCTACACAGTCATCTGTATAATCATGGAAATATCTACACCACTATCTGTATAAACGTGGAAATATCTACACTGCCATCTGTATAAACATGGAAATATCTACACAGCCATCTCTATAAACATGGGAATATCTTCAACGCTATCTCTATAAACATGGAAATAGCCAAACCGCTATCTGCATAAACATGGAAATATCTACACTGCCATCTGTATACACATGGAAATGTCTACACAGTCATCTGTATAAAGATGGAAATATGTATACCGTTATCTGTATAAACATGGAAATAACTACACCACTATCTGTATAAACATGGAAATATCCACACCACAATCTGTATAAACAGGGAAATATCTACACCGCAATATGTATAAACATGGAAATATCTACACCACTATCGGTATAAACATGGAAATATCTGCGCCACTATCTGTATAAATATGGAAATATCTTCAACGCTATCTCTATAAACATGGAAATGACTTCACTGCTATCTGTATAAACATGGAAATATCTACATTGCTATCTCTAAAAACATGGAAATATCTACACCGCCTTCTGCATAAACATGGAAATACCTACACTGCCATCTGTATAAACATGGAAATAACTACACTGCTATCTCTATAAACATGGAAATATCTACACTGCCATCTGTATATACATGGAAATACCTACACAGTCATCTGTATAAACGTGGAAATATCTACAACACTATCTGTATAAACGTGGAAATATATACACTGCCGTCTCTATAAACATGGAAATATCTACACAACCATCTCTATAAACATGGAAATATCTTCAACGCTATCTCTATAAACATGGAAATAGCCAAACCGCTATCTGCATAAACATGGAAATATCTACACTGCCATCTGTATACACATGGAAATATCTACACAGTCATCTGTATGAAGATGGAAATAACTATACCGTTATCTGTATAAACATGGAAATATCTACAACGGTATCTGTATAAAGGTGGAAATATCTACACCGCAATCTGTATAAATATGGAAATATCTACACCGCTATCTCTATAAACATGGAAATGTCTACACCGCTATCTGTATAAACATGGAAATATCTACATGGCTATTTCTATAAAAATGGAAATATCTAAACCGCCTTCTTATAAACGTGGAAATACGTACACAGTCATCTGTATAAACATAGAAATAACCACACCACTATCAGTATAAACACGGAAATATCTACAATGCCATCTGTATAAACATGGAAATATCTACACAGCCATCTCTATAAACACGGAATTATCTACATCGCTATCTGTAGAAACATGGAAATAGCTAAACCGCTATCTGTATAAACATGGAAATATCTACACAGCCATCCCTATAAACATGGAAATATCAACACCGCTATCTGCATAAACACGGAAATATCTACACCGCTATCTGCATAAACATGGAAATATCTACATCGTTATCTATACAAACATGGAAATATCTACACCACTATCTGTATAAACATGGAAATATCTGCGCCGCCATCTGTATAAATATGGAAATATCTTCAACGCTATCTCTATAAACATGGAAATGACTTCACTGCTATCTGTATAAACATGGAAATATCTACATTGCTATCTCTAAAAACATGGAAATATCTACACCGCCTTCTGCATAAACATGGAAATACCTACACTGCCATCTGTATAAACATGGAAATAACTACACTGCTATCTCTATAAACATGGAAATATCTACACTGCCATCTGTATATACATGGAAATACCTACACAGTCATCTGTATAAACATGGAAACATCTACACCACTATCTGTATAAACGTGGAAATATATACACTGCCATCTGTATAAACATGGAAATATCAACACAACCATCTCTTTAAACATGGAAATATCTTCAACGCTATCTCTACAAACATGGAAATAGCCAAACCGCTATCTGCATAAACATGGAAATATCTACGCTGCCATCTGTATACACATGGAAATATCTACACAGTCATCTGTTTAAAGATGGAAATATCTATACCGTTATCTGTATAAACATGGAAATATCTACAACGGTATCTGTATAAAGGTGGAAATATCTAAACCGCAATCTGTGCAAATATGGAAATATCTACACATCTATCTCTGTAAATATGGAAATATCAACTCCGCTATCTATATAAACATGGAAACATCTACACCACTGTCTGTATAAACATGGAAATATCTACACCACGATCTGTATAAACATTGATATACCTACACCGCTATCTGTATAAACATGGAAACATCTACACCACTATCTGTATAAACATGGAAATATCTACACCGCTATCTGTATAAATATGGAAATATCTACACCGCTATCTCTATAAACATGGAAATGTCTGCACCGCTATCTGTATAAACATGGAAATATCTACATGGCTATTTCTATAAAAATGGAAATATCTAAACCGCCTTCTTATAAACGTGGAAATACGTACACAGTCATCAGTATAAACATAGAAATATCCACACCACTATCAGTATAAAGACGGAAATATCTACAATGCCATCTGTATAAACATGGAAATATCTACACAGACATCTCTATAAACACGGAATTATCTACATCACTATCTGTAGAAACATGGAAATAGCTAAACCGCTATCTGTATAAACATGGAAATATCTACACAGCCATCTCTATAAACACGGAAATATCTACACCGCTATCTGCATAAACATGGAAATATCTACATCGTTATCTATACAAACATGGAAATATCCACACCACTATCTGAATAAACATGGAAATATCTGCGCCGCCATCTGTATCAATATGGAAATATCTTCAACGCTATCTCTATAAACATGGAAATGACTTCACTGCTATCTGTATAAACATGGAAATATCTACATGGCTATCTCTAAAAACATGGAAATATCTACACCGCCGCCTGCATAAACATGGAAATACCTACCGTGCCATCTGTATAAACATGGAAATAACTACACCGCTATCTCTATAAACACGGAAATATCTACACTGCCATCTGTATATACATGGAAATACCTACACAGTCATCTGTATAATCATGGAAATATCTACACCACTATCTGTATAAACGTGGAAATATCTACACTGCCATCTGTATAAACATGGAAATATCTACACAGCCATCTCTATAAACATGGGAATATCTTCAACGCTATCTCTATAAACATGGAAATAGCCAAACCGCTATCTGCATAAACATGGAAATATCTACACTGCCATCTGTATACACATGGAAATGTCTACACAGTCATCTGTATAAAGATGGAAATATGTATACCGTTATATGTATAAACATGGAAATAACTACACCAATATCTGTATAAACATGGAAATATCCACACCACAATCTGTATAAACAGGGAAATATCTACACCGCAATATGTATAAACATGGAAATATCTACACCACTATCGGTATAAACGTGGAAATATCTGCGCCACTATCTGTATAAATATGGAAATATCTTCAACGCTATCTCTATAAACATGGAAATGACTTCACTGCTATCTGTATAAACATGGAAATATCTACATTGCTATCTCTAAAAACATGGAAATATCTACACCGCCTTCTGCATAAACATGGAAATACCTACACTGCCATCTGTATAAACATGGAAATAACTACACCGCTATCTCTATAAACATGGAAATATCTACACTGCCATCTGTATATACATGGAAATACCTACACAGTCATCTGTATATACATGGAAACATCTACACCACTATCTGTATAAACGTGGAAATATATACACTGCCGTCTGTATAAACATGGAAATATCAACACAACCATCTCTATAAACATGGAAATATCTTCAACGCTATCTCTATAAACATGGGAATAGCCAAACCGCTATCTGCATAAACATGGAAATATCTACACTGCCATCTGTATACACATGGAAATATCTACACAGTCATCTGTATAAAGATGGAAATATCTATACCGTTATCTGTATAAACATGGAAATATCTACAACGGTATCTGTATAAAGGTGGAAATATCTACACCGCAATCTGTGCAAATATGGAAATATCTACACATCTATCTCTGTAAATATGGAAATATCAACTCCGCTATCTATATAAACATGGAAACATCTGCACCGCTGTCTGTATAAACATGGAAATATCTACACCACGATCTGTATAAACATTGATATATCTACACCGCTATCTGTATAAACATGGAAACATGTACACCACTATCTGTATAAACATGGAAATATCTACACCGCTATCTGTATAAATATGGAAATATCTACACCGCTATCTCTATAAACAATGAAATGTCTACACCGCTATCTGTATAAACATGGAAATATCTACATGGCTATTTCTATAAAAATGGAAATATCTAAACCGCCTTCTTATAAACGTGGAAATACGTACACAGTCATCAGTATAAACATAGAAATATCCACACCACTATCAGTATAAACACGGAAATATCTACAATGCCATCTGTATAAACATGGAAATATCTACACAGCCATCTCTATAAACACGGAATTATCTACATCGCTATCTGTAGAAACATGGAAACAGCTAAACCCCTATCTGTATAAACATGGAAATATCTACACAGCCATCTCTATAAACATGGAAATATCAACACCGCTATCTGCATAAACACGGAAATATCTACACCGCTATCTGCATAAACATGGAAATATCTACATCGTTATCTATACAAATATGGAAATATCCACACCACTATCTGTATAAGCATGGAAATATCTGCGCCGCCATCTGTATAAATATGGAAATATCTTCAACGCTATCTCTATAAACATGGAAATGACTTCACTGCTATCTGTATAAACATTGAAATATCTACATGGCTATCTCTAAAGACATGGAAATATCTACACCGCCTCCTGCATAAACATGGAAATACCTACCGTGCCATCTGTATAAACATGCAAATAACTACACCGCTATCTCTATAAACATGGAAATATCTACACTGCCATCTGTATATACATGGAAATATCTACACAGTCATCTGTATAATCATGGAAATATCTACACCACTATCTGTATAAACGTGGAAATATCTACACTGCCATCTGTATAAACATGGAAATATCTACACAGCCATCTCTATAAACATGGGAATATCTTCAACGCTATCTCTATAAACATGGAAATAGCCAAACCGCTATCTGCATAAACATGGAAATATCTACACTGCCATCTGTATACACATGGAAATGTCTACACAGTCATCTGTATAAAGATGGAAATATGTATACCGTTATCTGTATAAACATGGAAATAACTACACCACTATCTGTATAAACATGGAAATATCCACACCACAATCTGTATAAACAGGGAAATATCTACACCGCAATATGTATAAACATGGAAATATCTACACCACTATCGGTATAAACATGGAAATATCTGCGCCACTATCTGTATAAATATGGAAATATCTTCAACGCTATCTCTATAAACATGGAAATGACTTCACTGCTGTCTGTATAAACATGGAAATATCTACATTGCTATCTCTAAAAACATGGAAATATCTACACCGCCTTCTGCATAAACATGGAAATACCTACACTGCCATCTGTATAAACATGGAAATAACTACACTGCTATCTCTATAAACATGGAAATATCTACACTGCCATCTGTATATACATGGAAATACCTACACAGTCATCTGTATAAACATGGAAACATCTACACCACTATCTGTATAAACGTGGAAATATATACACTGCCATCTGTATAAACATGGAAATATCAACACAACCATCTCTTTAAACATGGAAATATCTTCAACGCTATCTCTACAAACATGGAAATAGCCAAACCGCTATCTGCATAAACATGGAAATATCTACGCTGCCATCTGTATACACATGGAAATATCTACACAGTCATCTGTATAAAGATGGAAATATCTATACCGTTATCTGTATAAACATGGAAATATCTACAACGGTATCTGTATAAAGGTGGAAATATCTACACCGCAATCTGTGCAAATATGGAAATATCTACACATCTATCTCTGTAAATATGGAAATATCAACTCCGCTATCTATATAAACATGGAAACATCTACACCGCTGTCTGTATAAACATGGAAATATCTACACCACGATCTGTATAAACATTGATATATCTACACCGCTATCTGTATAAACATGGAAACATCTACACCACTGTCTGTATAAACATGGAAATATCTACACCGCTATCTGTATAAATATGGAAATATCTACACCGCTATCTCTATAAACATGGAAATGTCTGCACCGCTATCTGTATAAACATGGAAATATCTACATGGCTATTTCTATAAAAATGGAAATATCTAAACCGCCTTCTTATAAACGTGGAAATACGTACACAGTCATCAGTATAAACATAGAAATATCCACACCACTATCAGTATAAAGACGGAAATATCTACAATGCCATCTGTATAAACATGGAAATATCTACACAGCCATCTCTATAAACACGGAATTATCTACATCACTATCTGTAGAAACATGGAAATAGCTAAACCGCTATCTGTATAAACATGGAAATATCTACACAGCCATCTCTATAAACACGGAAATATCTACACCGCTATCTGCATAAACATGGAAATATCTACATCGTTATCTATACAAACATGGAAATATCCACACCACTATCTGAATAAACATGGAAATATCTGCGCCGCCATCTGTATAAATATGGAAATATCTACACCGCTATCTGTATAATTATGGAAATATCTACACTGCTCTCTCTATAAACATGGAAATGTCTACACCGCTATCTGTATAAACATGGAAATATCTACATGGCTATTTCTATAAAAATGGAAATATCTAAACCGCCTTCTTATAAACGTGGAAATACGTACACAGTCATCAGTATAAACATAGAAATATCCACACCACTATCAGTATAAACACGGAAATATCTAGAATGCCATCTGTATGAACATGGAAATATCTACACAGCCATCTCTATAAACACGGAATTATCTACATCGCTATCTGTAGAAACATGGAAATAGCTAAACCCCTATCTGTATAAACATGGAAATATCTACACAGCCATCTCTATAAACATGGAAATATCAACACCGCTATCTGCATAAACACGGAAATATCTACACCGCTATCTGCATAAACATGGAAATATCTACATCGTTATCTATACAAATATGGAAATATCCACACCACTATCTGTATAAACATGGAAATATCTGCGCCGCCATCTGTATCAATATGGAAATATCTTCAACGCTATCTCTATAAACATGTAAATGACTTCACTGCTATCTGTATAAACATGGAAATATCTACATGGCTATCTCTAAAAACATGGAAATATCTACACCGCCGCCTGCATAAACATGGAAATACCTACCGTGCCATCTGTATAAACATGGAAATAACTACAACGCTATCTCTATAAACACGGAAATATCTACACTGCCATCTGTATATACATGGAAATACCTACACAGTCATCTGTATAATCATGGAAATATCTACACCACTATCTGTATAAACGTGGAAATATCTACACTGCCATCTGTATAAACATGGAAATATCTACACAGCCATCTCTATAAACATGGGAATATCTTCAACGCTATCTCTATAAACATGGAAATAGCCAAACCGCTATCTGCATAAACATGGAAATATCTACACTGCCATCTGTATACACATGGAAATGTCTACACAGTCATCTGTATAAAGATGGAAATATGTATACCGTTATCTGTATAAACATGGAAATAACTACACCACTATCTGTATAAACATGGAAATATCCACACCACAATCTGTATAAACAGGGAAATATCTACACCGCAATATGTATAAACATGGAAATATCTACACCACTATCGGTATAAACATGGAAATATCTGCGCCACTATCTGTATAAATATGGAAATATCTTCAACGCTATCTCTATAAACATGGAAATGACTTCACTGCTATCTGTATAAACATGGAAATATCTACATTGCTATCTCTAAAAACATGGAAATATCTACACCGCCTTCTGCATAAACATGGAAATACCTACACTGCCATCTGTATAAACATGGAAATAACTACACTGCTATCTCTATAAACATGGAAATATCTACACTGCCATCTGTATATACATGGAAATACCTACACAGTCATCTGTATAAACGTGGAAATATCTACAACACTATCTGTATAAACGTGGAAATATATACACTGCCGTCTGTATAAACATGGAAATATCTACACAACCATCTCTATAAACATGGAAATATCTTCAACGCTATCTCTATAAACATGGAAATAGCCAAACCGCTATCTGCATAAACATGGAAATATCTACACTGCCATCTGTATACACATGGAAATATCTACACAGTCATCTGTATGAAGATGGAAATAACTATACCGTTATCTGTATAAACATGGAAATATCTACAACGGTATCTGTATAAAGGTGGAAATATCTACACCGCAATCTGTATAAATATGGAAATATCTACACCGCTATCTCTATAAACATGGAAATGTCTACACCGCTATCTGTATAAACATGGAAATATCTACATGGCTATTTCTATAAAAATGGAAATATCTAAACCGCCTTCTTATAAACGTGGAAATACGTACACAGTCATCTGTATAAACATAGAAATAACCACACCACTATCAGTATAAACACGGAAATATCTACAATGCCATCTGTATAAACATGGAAATATCTACACAGCCATCTCTATAAACACGGAATTATCTACATCGCTATCTGTAGAAACATGGAAATAGCTAAACCGCTATCTGTATAAACATGGAAATATCTACACAGCCATCCCTATAAACATGGAAATATCAACACCGCTATCTGCATAAACACGGAAATATCTACACCGCTATCTGCATAAACATGGAAATATCTACATCGTTATCTATACAAACATGGAAATATCTACACCACTATCTGTATAAACATGGAAATATCTGCGCCGCCATCTGTATAAATATGGAAATATCTTCAACGCTATCTCTATAAACATGGAAATGACTTCACTGCTATCTGTATAAACATGGAAATATCTACAGGGCTATCTCTAAAAACATGGAAATATCTACACCGCCTCCTGCATAAACATGGAAATACCTACCGTGCCATCTGTATAAACACGGAAATAACTACACCGCAATCTCTATAAACATGGAAATATCTACACTGCCATCTGTATATACATGGAAATACCTACACAGTCATCTGTATAATCATGGAAATATCTACACCACTATCTGTATAAACGTGGAAATATCTACACTGCCATCTGTATAAACATGGAAATATCTACACAGCCATCTCTATAAACATGGGAATATCTTCAACGCTATCTCTATAAACATGGAAATAGCCAAACCGCTATCTGCATAAACATGGAAATATCTACACTGCCATCTGCATACACATGGAAATGTCTACACAGTCATCTGTATAAAGATGGAAATATGTATACCGTTATCTGCATAAACATGGAAATAACTACACCACTATCTGTATAAACATGGAAATATCCACACCACAATCTGTATAAACAGGGAAATATGTACACCGCAATATGTATAAACATGGAAATATCTACACCACTATCGGTATAAACATGGAAATATCTGCGCCACTATCTGTATAAATATGGAAATATCTTCAACGCTATCTCTATAAACATGGAAATGACTTCACTGCTATCTGTATAAACATGGAAATATCTACATTGCTATCTCTAAAAACATGGAAATATCTACACCGCCTTCTGCATAAACATGGAAATACCTACACTGCCATCTGTATAAACATGGAAATAACTACACCGCTATCTCTATAAACATGGAAATATCTACACTGCCATCTGTATATACATGGAAATACCTACACAGTCATCTGTATAAACATGGAAATATCTACACCACTATCTGTATAAACATGGAAATATATACACTGCCGTCTGTATAAACATGGAAATATCTACACAACCATCTCTATAAACATGGAAATATCTTCAACGCTATCTCTATAAACATGGAAATAGCCAAACCGCTATCTGCATAAACATGGAAATATCTACACTGCCATCTGTATACACATGGAAATATCTACACAGTCATCTGTATAAAGATGGAAATATCTATACCGTTATCTGTATAAACATGGAAATATCTACAACGGTATCTGTATAAAGGTGGAAATATCTACACCGCAATCTGTGCAAATATGGAAATATCTACACATCTATCTCTGTAAATATGTAAATATCATCTCCGCTATCTATATAAACATGGAAACATCTGCACCGCTGTCTGTATAAACATGGAAATATCTACACCACGATCTGTATAAACATTGATATATCTACACCGCTATCTGTATAAACATGGAAACATCTACACCACTATATGTATAAACATGGAAATATCTACACCGCTATCTGTATAAATATGGAAATATCTACACCGCTATCTCTATAAACATGGAAATGTCTACACCGCTATCTGTATAAACATGGAAATATCTACATGGCTATTTCTATAAAAATGGAAATATCTAAACCGCCTTCTTATAAACCTGGAAATACGTACACAGTCATCTGTATAAACATAGAAATATCCACACCACTATCAGTATAAACACGGAAATATCTACAATGCCATCTGTATAAACATGGAAATATCTACACAGCCATCTCTATAAACACGGAATTATCTACATCGCTATCTGTAGAAACATGGAAATAGCTAAACCGCTATCTGTATAAACATGGAAATATCTACACAGCCATCTCTATAAACATGGAAATATCAACACCGCTATCTGCATAAACACGGAAATATCTACACCGCTATCTGCATAAACATGGAAATATCTACATCGTTATCTATACAAACATGGAAATATCTACACCACTATCTGTATAAACATGGAAATATCTGCGCCGCCATCTGTATAAATATGGATATATCTTCAACGCTATCTCTATAAACATGGAAATGACTTCACTGCTATCTGTATAAACATGGAAATATCTACAGGGCTATCTCTAAAAACATGGAAATATCTACACCGCCTCCTGCATAAACATGGAAATACCTACCGTGCCATCTGTATAAACACGGAAATAACTACACCGCAATCTCTATAAACATGGAAATATCTACACTGCCATCTGTATATACATGGAAATACCTACACAGTCATCTGTATAATCATGGAAATATCTACACCACTATCTGTATAAATGTGGAAATATCTACACTGCCATCTGTATAAACATGGAAATATCTACACAGCCATCTCTATAAACATGGGAATATCTTCAACGCTATCTCTATAAACATGGAAATAGCCAAACCGCTATCTGCATAAACATGGAAATATCTACACTGCCATCTGCATACACATGGAAATGTCTACACAGTCATCTGTATAAAGATGGAAATATGTATACCGTTATCTGTATAAACATGGAAATAACTACACCACTATCTGTATAAACATGGAAATATCCACACCACAGTCTGTATAAACAGGGAAATATCTACACCGCAATATGTATAAACATGGAAATATCTACACCACTATTGGTATAAACATGGAAATATCTGCGCCACTATCTGTATAAATATGAAAATATCTTCAACGCTATCTCTATAAACATGGAAATGACTTCATTGCTATCTGTATAAACATGGAAATATCTACATTGCTATCTCTAAATACATGGAAATATCTACACCGCCTTCTGCATAAACATGGAAATACCTACACTGCCATCTGTATAAACATGGAAATAACTACACTGCTATCTCTATAAACATGGAAATATCTACACTGCCATCTGTATATACATGGAAATACCTACACAGTCATCTGTATAAACATGGAAATATCTACACCACTATCTGTATAAACGTGGAAATATATACACTGCCGTCTGTATAAACATGGAAAAATCTACACAACCATCTCTATAAACATGGAAATATCTTCAACGCTATCTCTATAAACATGGAAATAGCCAAACCGCTATCTGCATAAACATGGAAATATCTACACTGCCATCTGTATACACATGGAAATATCTACACAGTCGTCTGTATAAAGATGGAAATAACTATACCGTTATCTGTATAAACATGGAAATATCTACAACGGTATCTGTATAAAGGTGGAAATATCTACACCGCAATCTGTGCAAATATGGAAATATCTACACATCTATCTCTGTAAATATGGAAATATCAACTCCGCTATCTATATAAACATGGAAACATCTGCACCGCTGTCTGTATAAACATGGAAATATCTACACCACGATCTGTATAAACATTGATATATCTACACCGCTATGTGTATAAACATGGAAACGTCTACACCACTATCTGTATAAACATGGAAATATCTACACCGCTATCTGTATAAATATGGAAATATCTACACCGCTATCTCTATAAACATGGAAATGTCTACACCGCTATCTGTATAAACATGGAAATATCTACATGGCTATTTCTATAAAAATGGAAATATCTAAACCGCCTTCTTATATACGTGGAAATACGTACACAGTCATCTGTATAAACATAGAAATATCCACACCACTATCAGTATAAACACGGAAATATCTACAATGCCATCTGTATAAACATGGAAATATCTACACAGCCATCTCTATAAACACGGAATTATCTACATCGCTATCTGTAGAAACATGGAAATAGCTAAACCGCTATCTGTATAAACATGGAAATATCTACACAGCCATCTCTATAAACATGGAAATATCAACACCGCTATCTGCATAAACACGGAAATATCTACACCGCTATCTGCATAAACATGGAAATATCTACATCGTTATCTATACAAACATGGAAATATCTACACCACAATCTGTATAAACATGGAAATATCTGCGCCGCCATCTGTATAAATATGGAAATATCTTCAACGCTATCTCTATAAACATGGAAATGACTTCACTGCTATCTGTATAAACATGGAAATATCTACAGGGCTATCTCTAAAAACATGGAAATATCTACACCGCCTCCTGCATAAACATGGAAATACCTACCGTGCCATCTGTATAAACACGGAAATAACTACACCGCAATCTCTATAAACATGGAAATATCTACACTGCCATCTGTATATACATGGAAATACCTACACAGTCATCTGTATAATCATGGAAATATCTACACCACTATCTGTATAAACGTGGAAATATCTACACTGCCATCTGTATAAACATGGAAATATCTACACAGCCATCTCTATAAACATGGGAATATCTTCAACGCTATCTCTATAAACATGGAAATAGCCAAACCGCTATCTGCATAAACATGGAAATATCTACACTGCCATCTGTATACACATGGAAATGTCTACACAGTCATCTGTATAAAGATGGAAATATGTATACCGTTATCTGTATAAACATGGAAATAACTACACCACTATCTGTATAAACATGGAAATATCCACACCACAATCTGTATAAACAGGGAAATATCTACACCGCAATATGTATAAACATGGAAATATCTACACCACTATCGGTATAAACATGGAAATATCTGCGCCACTATCTGTATAAATATGGAAATATCTTCAGCGCTATCTCTATAAACATGGAAATGACTTCACTGCTATCTGTATAAACATGGAAATATCTACATTGCTATCTCTAAAAACATGGAAATATCTACACCACCTTCTGCATAAACATGGAAATATCTACACTGCCATCTGTATAAACATGGAAATAACTACACTGCTATCTCTATAAACATGGAAATATCTACACTGCCATCTGTATATACATGGAAATACCTACACAGTCATCTGTATAAACATGGAAATATCTACACCACTATCTGTATAAACGTGGAAATATATACACTGCCGTCTCTATAAACATGGAAATATCTACACAACCATCTCTATAAACATGGAAATATCTTCAACGCTATCTCTATAAACATGGAAATAGCCAAACCGCTATCTGCATAAACATGGAAATATCTACACTGCCATCTGTATACACATGGAAATATCTACACAGTCATGTGTATAAAGATGGAAATATCTATACCGTTATCTGTATAAACATGGAAATATCTACAATGGTATCTGTATAAAGGTGGAAATATCTACACCGCAATCTGTGCAAATATGGAAATATCTACACATCTATCTCTGTAAATATGGAAATATCAACTCCGCTATCTATATAAACATGGAAACATCTGCACCGCTGTCTGTATAAACATGGAAATATCTACACCACGATCTGTATAAACATTGATATATCTACACCGCTATCTGTATAAACATGGAAACATCTACACCACTATCTGTATAAACATGGAAATATCTACACCGCTATCTGTATAAATATGGAAATATCTACACTGCTATCTCTATAAACATGGAAATGTCTACACCGCTATCTGTATAAACATGGAAATATCTACATGGCTATTTCTATAAATATGGAAATATCTAAACCGCCTACTTATAAACGTGGAAATACCTACACAGTCATCTGTATAAACATAGAAATATCCACACCACTATCAGTATGAACACGGAAATATCTACAATGCCATCTGTATAAACATGGAAATATCTACACAGCCATCTCTATAAACACGGAATTATCTACATCGCTCTCTGTAGAAACATGGAAATAGCTAAACCGCTATCTGTATAAACATGGAAATATCTACACAGCCATCTCTATAAACATGGAAATATCAACACCGCTATCTGCATAAACACGGAAATATCTACACCGCTATCTGCATAAAAATGGAAACATCTACATCGTTATCTATACAAACATGGAAATATCTACACCACTATCTGTATAAACATGGAAATATCTGCGCCACCATCTGTATAAATATGGAAATATCTTCAACGCTATCTCTATAAACATGGAAATGACTTCACTGCTATCTGTATAAACATGGAAATATCTACATGGCTATCTCTAAAAACACGGAAATATCTACACCGCCTCCTGCATAAACATGGAAATACCTACCGTGCCATCTGTATAAACATGGAAATAACTACACCGCTATCTCTATAAACATGGAAATATCTACACTGCCATCTGTATATACATGGAAATACCTACACAGTCATCTGTATAATCAAGGAAATATCTACACCACTATCTGTATAAACGTGGAAATATCTACACTGCCATCTGTATAAACATGGAAATATCTACACAGCCATCTCTATAAACATGGGAATATCTTCAACGCTATCTCTATAAACATGGAAATAGCCAAACCGCTATCTGCATAAACATGGAAATATCTACACTGCCATCTGTATACACATGGAAATGTCTACACAGTCATCTGTATAAAGATGGAAATATGTATACCGTTATCTGTATAAACATGGAAATAACTACACCACTATCTGTATAAACATGGAAATATCCACACCACAATCTGTATAAACAGGGAAATATCTACACCGCAATATGTATAAACATGGAAATATCTACACCACTATCGGTATAAACATGGAAATATCTGCGCCACTATCTGTATAAATATGGAAATATCCTCAACGCTATCTCTATAAACATGGAAATGACTTCACTGCTATCTGTATAAACATGGAAATATCTACATTGCTATCTCTAAATACATGGAAATATCTACACCGCCTTCTGCATAAACATGGAAATACCTACACTGCCATCTGTATAAACATGGAAATAACTACACTGCTATCTCTATAAACATGGAAATATCTACACTGCCATCTGTATATACATGGAAATACCTACACAGTCATCTGTATAAACATGGAAATATCTACACCACTATCTGTATAAACGTGGAAATATATACACTGCCGTCTCTATAAACATGGAAATATCTACACAACCATCTCTATAAACATGGAAATATCTTCAACGCTATCTCTATAAACATGGAAATAGCCAAACCGCTCTCTGCATAAACATGGAAATATCTACACTGCCATCTGTATACACATGGAAATATCTACACAGTCATCTGTATAAAGATGGAAATAACTATACCGTTATCTGTATAAACATGGAAATATCTACAACGGTATCTGTATAAAGGTGGAAATATCTACACCGCAATCTGTGCAAATATGGAAATATCTACACATCTATCTCTGTAAATATGGAAATATCAACTTGCTATCTATATAAACATGGAAACATCTGCACCGCTGTCTGTATAAACATGGAAATATCTACACCACGATCTGTATAAACATTGATATATCTACACCGCTATCTGTATAAACATGGAAACATCTACACCACTATCTGTATAAACATGGAAATATCTACACCGCTATCTGTATAAATATGGAAATATCTACACCGCTATCTCTATAAACATGGAAATGTCTACACCGCTATCTGTATAAACATGGAAATATCTACATGGCTATTTCTATAAAAATGGAAATATCTAAACCGCCTTCTTATAAACGTGGAAATACGTACACAGTCATCTGTATAAACATAGAAATATCCACACCACTATCAGTATAAACACGGAAATATCTACAATGCCATCTGTATAAACATGGAAATATCTACACAGCCATCTCTATAAACACGGAATTATCTACATCGCTATCTGTAGAAACATGGAAATAGCTAAACCGCTATCTGTATAAACTTGGAAATATCTACACAGCCATCTCTATAAACATGGAAATATCAACACCGCTATCTGCATAAACACGGAAATATCTACACCGCTATCTGCATAAACATGGAAATATCTACATCGTTATCTATACAAACATGGAAATATCTACACCACTATCTGTATAAACATGGAAATATCTACACAGCCATCTCTATAAACATGGGAATATCTTCAACGCTATCTCTATAAACATGGAAATAGCCAAACCGCTATCTGCATAAACATGGAAATATCTACACTGCCATCTGTATACACATGGAAATGTCTACACAGTCATCTGTATAAAGATGGAAATATGTATACCGTTATCTGTATAAACATGGAAATAACTACACCACTATCTGTATAAACATGGAAATATCCACACCACAATCTGTATAAACAGGGAAATATCTACACCGCAATATGTATAAACATGGAAATATCTACACCACTATCGGTATAAACATGGAAATATCTGCGCCACTATCTGTATAAATATGGAAATATCTTCAACGCTATCTCTATAAACATGGAAATGACTTCACTGCTATCTGTATAAACATGGAAATATCTACATTGCTATCTCTAAAAACATGGAAATATCTACACCGCCTTCTGCATAAACATGGAAATACCTACACTGCCATCTGTATAAACATGGAAATAACTACACTGCTATCTCTATAAACATGGAAATATCTACACTGCCATCTGTATATACATGGAAATACCTACACAGTCATCTGTATAAACATGGAAATATCTACACCACTATCTGTATAAACCTGGAAATCTATACACTGCCGTCTGTATAAACATGGAAATATCTACACAACCATCTCTATAAACATGGAAATATCTTCAACGCTATCTCTATAAACATGGAAATAGCCAAACCGCTATCTGCATAAACATGGAAATATCTACACTGCCATCTGTATATACATGGAAATATCTACACAGTCATCTGCATAAAGATGGAAATATCTATACCGTTATCTGTATAAACATGGAAATATCTACAACGGTATCTGTATAAAAGTGGAAATATCTACACCGCAATCTGTGCAAATATGGAAATATCTACACATCTATCTCTGTAAATTTGGAAATATCAACTCCGCTATCTATATAAACATGGAAACATCTGCACCGCTGTCTGTATAAACATGGAAATATCTACACCACGATCTGAATAAACATTGATATATCTACACCGCTATCTGTATAAACATGGAAACATCTACACCACTATCTGTATAAACATGGAAATATCTACACCGCTATCTGTATAAATATGGAAATATCTACACCGCTATCTCTATAAACATGGAAATGTCTACACCGCTATCTGTATAAACATGGAAATATCTACATGGCTATTTCTATAAAAATGGAAATATCTAAACCGCCTTCTTATAAACGTGGAAATACGTACACAGTCATCTGTATAAACATAGAAATATCCACACCACTATCAGTATAAACACGGAAATATCTACAATGCCATCTGTATAAACATGGAAATATCTACACAGCCATCTCTATAAACACGGAATTATCTACATCGCTATCTGTAGAAACATGGAAATAGCTAAACCGCTATCTGTATAAACATGGAAATATCTACACAGCCATCTCTATAAACATGGAAATATCAACACCGCTATCTGCATAAACACGGAAATATCTACACCGCTATCTGCATAAACATGGAAATATCTACATCGTTATCTATACAAACATGGAAATATCTACACCACTATCTGTATAAACATGGAAATATCCGCGCCGCCATCTGTATAAATATGGAAATATCTTCAACGCTATCTCTATAATCATGGAAATGACTTCACTGCTATCTGTATAAACATGGAAATATCTACAGGGCTATCTCTAAAAACACGGAAATATCTACACCGCCTCCTGCATAAACATGGAAATACCTACCGTGCCATCTGTATAAACACGAAAATAACTACACCGCAATCTCTATAAACGTGGAAATATCTACACTGCCATCTGTATATACATGGAAATACCTACACAGTCATCTGTATAATCATGGAAATATCTACACCACTATCTGTATAAACGTGGAAATATCTACACTGCCATCTGTATAAACATGGAAATATCTACACAGCCATCTCTATAAACATGGGAATATCTTCAACGCTATCTCTATAAACATGGAAATAGCCAAACCGCTATCTGCATAAACATGGAAATATCTACACTGCCATCTGTATACACATGGAAATGTCTACACAGTCATCTGTATAAAGATGGAAATATGTATACCGTTATCTGTATAAACATGGAAATAACTACACCACTATCTGTATAAACATCGAAATATCCACACCACAATCTGTATAAACAGGGAAATATCTACACCGCAATATGTATAAACATGGAAATATCTACACCACTATCGGTATAAACATGGAAATATCTGCGCCACTATCTGTATAAATATGGAAATATCGTCAACGCTATCTCTATAAACATGGAAATGACTTCACTGCTATCTGTATAAACATGGAAATATCTACATTGCTATCTCTAAAAACATGGAAATATCTACACCGCCTTCTGCATAAACATGGAAATACCTACACTGCCATCTGTATAAACATGGAAATAACTACACTGCTATCTCTATAAACATGGAAATATCTACACTGCCATCTGTATATACATGGAAATACCTACACAGTCATCTGTATAAACATGGAAATATCTACATCACTATCTGTATAAACGTGGAAATCTATACACTGCCGTCTGTATAAACATGGAAATATCTACACAACCATCTCTATAAACATGGAAATATCTTCAACGCTATCTCTATAAACATGGAAATAGCCAAACCGCTATCTGCATAAACATGGAAATATCTACACTGCCATCTGTATACACATGGAAATATCTACACAGTCATGTGTATAAAGATGGAAATATCTATACCGTTATCTGTATAAACATGGAAATATCTACAACGGTATCTGTATAAAGGTGGAAATATCTACACCGCAATCTGTGCAAATATGGAAATATCTACACATCTATCTCTGTAAATATGGAAATATCAACTCCGCTATCTATATAAACATGGAAACATCTGCACTGCTGTCTGTATAAACATGGAAATATCTACACCACGATCTGTATAAACATTGATATATCTACACCGCTATCTGTATAAACACGGAAACATCTACACCACTATCTGTATAAACATGGAAATATCTACACCGCTATCTGTATAAATATGGAAATATCTACACCGCTATCTCTATAAACATGGAAATGTCTACACCGCTATCTGTATAAACATGGAAATATCTACATGGCTATTTCTATAAAAATGGAAATATCTAAACCGCCTTCTTATAAACGTGGAAATACGTACACAGTCATCTGTATAAACATAGAAATATCCACACCACTATCAGTATAAACACGGAAATATCTACAATGCCATCTGTATAAACATGGAAATATCTACACAGCCATCTCTATAAACACGGAATTATCTACATCGCTATCTGTAGAAACATGGAAATAGCTAAACCGCTATCTGTATAAACATGGAAATATCTACACAGCCATCTCTATAAACATGGAAATATCAACACCGCGATCTGCATAAACACGGAAATATCTACACCGCTATCTGCATAAACATGGAAATATCTACATCGTTATCTATACAAACATGGAAATATCTACACCACTATCTGTATAAACATGGAAATATCTGCGCCGCCATCTGTATAAATACGGAAATATCTTCAACGCTATCTCTATAAACATGGAAATGACTTCACTGCTATCTGTATAAACATGGAAATATCTACATGGCTATCTCTAAAAACACGGAAATATCTACACCGCCTCCTGCATAAACATGGAAATACCTACCGTGCCATCTGTATAAACATGGAAATAACTACACCGCTATCTCTATAAACATGGAAATATCTACACTGCCATCTGTATATACATGGAAATACCTACACAGTCATCTGTATAATCATGGAAATATCTACACCACTATCTGTATAAACGTGGAAATATCTACACTGCCATCTGTATAAACATGGAAATATCTACACAGCCATCTCTATAAACATGGGAATATCTTCAACGCTATCTCTATAAACATGGAAATAGCCAAACCGCTATCTGCATAAACATGGAAATATCTACACTGCCATCTGTATACACATGGAAATGTCTACACAGTCATCTGTATAAAGATGGAAATATGTATACCGTTATCTGTATAAACATGGAAATAACTACACCACTATCTGTATAAACTTGGAAATATCGACACCACAATCTGTATAAAAAGGGAAATATCTACACCGCAATATATATAAACATGGAAATATCTACACCGCTATCTCTATAAACATGGAAATGTCTACACCGCTATCTGTATAAACATGGAAATATCTACATGGCTATTTCTATAAAAATGGAAATATCTAAACCGCCTTCTTATAAACGTGGAAATACGTACACAGTCATCTGTATAAACATAGAAATATCCACACCACTATCAGTATAAACACGGAAATATCTACAATGCCATCTGTATAAACATGGAAATATCTACACAGCCATCTCTATAAACACGGAATTATCTACATCGCTATCTGTAGAAACATGGAAATAGCTAAACCGCTATCTGCATAAACACGGAAATATCTACACCGCTATCTGCATAAACATGGAAATATCTACATCGTTATCTATACAAACATGGAAATATCTACACCACTATCTGTATAAACATGGAAATATCTGCGCCGCCATCTGTATAAATATGGAAATATCTTCAACGCTATCTCTATAAACATGGAAATGACTTCACTGCTATCTGTATAAACATGGAAATATCTACATGGCTATCTCTAAAGACATGGAAATATCTACACCGCCTCCTGCATAAACATGGAAATACCTACCGTGCCATCTGTATAAACATGGAAATAACTACACCGCTATCTCTATAAACATGGAAATATCTACACTGCCATCCGTATATACATGGAAATACCTACACAGTCATCTGTATAATCATGGAAATATCTACACCACTATCTGTATAAACGTGGAAATATCTACACTGCCATCTGTATAAACATGGAAATATCTACACAGCCATCTCTATAAACATGGGAATATCTTCAACGCTATCTCTATAAACATGGAAATAGCCGAACCGCTATCTGCATAAACATGGAAATATCTACACTGCCATCTGCATACACATGGAAATGTCTACACAGTCATCTGTATAAAGATGGAAATATCTATACTGTTATCTGTATAAACATGGAAATATCTACAACGGTATCTGTATAAAGGTGGAAATATCTACACCGCAATCTGTGCAAATATGGAAATATCTACACATCTATCTCTGTAAATATGGAAATATCAACTCCGCTATCTATATAAACATGGAAACATCTACACCGCTGTCTGTATAAACATGGAAATATCTACACCACGATCTGTATAAACATTGATATACCTACACCGCTGTCTGTATAAACATGGAAACATCTACACCGCTATCTGCATAAATATGGAGATATCTACACCGATATCTCTATAAACATGGAAATGTCTACACCGCTATCTGTATAAACATGGAAATATCTACATGGCTATTTCTATAAATATGGAAATATCTAAACCGCCTTCTTATAAACGTGGCAATAGGTACACAGTCATCTGTATAAACATAGAAATATCCACACCACTATCAGTATAAACACGGAAATATCTACAATGCTATCTGTATAAACATGGAAATATCTACACAGCCATCTCTATAAACACGGAATTATCTACATCGCTATCTGTAGAAACATGGAAATAGCTAAACCGCTATCTGCATAAACACGGAAATATCTACACCGCTATCTGCATAAACATGGAAATATCTACATCGTTATCTATACAAACATGGAAATATCTACACCACTATCTGTATAAACATGGAAATATCTGCGCCGCCATCTGTATAAATATGGAAATATCTTCAACGTTATCTCTATAAACATGGAAATGACTTCACTGCTATCTGTATAAACATGGAAATATCTACATTGCTATCTCTAAAAACATGGAAATATCTACACCGCCTTCTGCATAAACATGGAAATACCTACACTGCCATCTGTATAAACATGGAAATAACTACACTGCTATCTCTATAAACATGGAAATATCTACACTGCCATCTGTATATACATGGAAATACCTACACAGTCATCTGTATAAACATGGAAACATCTACACCACTATCTGTATAAACGTGGAAATATATACACTGCCATCTGTATAAACATGGAAATATCAACACAACCATCTCTATAAACATGGAAATATCTTCAACGCTATCTCTACAAACATGGAAATAGCCAAACCGCTGTCTGCATAAACATGGAAATATCTACGCTGCCATCTGTATACACATGGAAATATCTACACAGTCATGTGTATAAAGATGGAAATATCTATACCGTTATCTGTATAAACATGGAAATATCTACAACGGTATCTGTATAAAGGTGGAAATATCTACACCGCAATCTGTGCAAATATGGAAATATCTACACATCTATCTCTGTAAATATGGAAATATCAACTCCGCTATCTATATAAACATGGAAACATCTACACCGCTGTCTGTATAAACATGGAAATATCTACACCACGATCTGTATAAACATTGATATATCTACACCGCTATCTGTATAAACATGGAAACATCTACACCACTATCTGTATAAACATGGAAATATCTACACCGCTATCTGTATAAATATGGAAATATCTACACCGCTATCTCTATAAACATGGAAATATCTGCACCGCTATCTGTATAAACATGGAAATATCTACATGGCTATTTCTATAAAAATGGAAATATCTAAACCGCCTTCTTATAAACGTGGAAATACGTACACAGTCATCAGTATAAACATAGAAATATCCACACCACTATCAGTATAAACACGGAAATATCTACAATGCCATCTGTATAAACATGGAAATATCTACACAGCCATCTCTATAAACACGGAATTATCTACATCGCTATCTGTAGAAACATGGAAATACCTAAACCGCTATCTGCATAAACACGGAAATATCTACACCGCTATCTGCATAAACATGGAAATATCTACATCGTTATCTATACAAACATGGAAATATCTACACCACTATCTGTATAAACATGGAAATATCTGCGCCGCCATCTGTATAAATATGGAAATATCTTCAACGCTATCTCTATAAACATGGAAATGACTTCACTGCTATCTGTATAAACATGGAAATATCTACATGGCTATCTCTAAAGACATGGAAATATCTACACCGCCTCCTGCATAAACATGGAAATACCTACCGTGCCATCTGTATAAACATGGAAATAACTACACCGCTATCTCTATAAACATGGAAATATCTACACTGCCATCTGTATATACATGGAAATACCTACACAGTCATCTGTATAATCATGGAAATATCTACACCACTATCTGTATAAACGTGGAAATATCTACACTGCCATCTGTATAAACATGGAAATATCTACACAGCCATCTCTATAAACATGGGAATATCTTCAACGCTATCTCTATAAACATGGAAATAGCCGAACCGCTATCTGCATAAACATGGAAATATCTACACTGCCATCTGTATACACATGGAAATGTCTACACAGTCATCTGTATAAAGATGGAAATATGTATACCGTTATCTGTATAAACATGGAAATAACTACACCACTATCTGTATAAACATGGAAATATCCACACCACAATCTGTATAAACAGGGAAATATCTACACCGCAATATGTATAAACATGGAAATATCTACACCACTATCGGTATAAACATGGAAATATCTGCGCCACTATCTGTATAAATATGGAAATATCTTCAACGCTATCTCTATAAACATGGAAATGACTTCACTGCTATCTGTATAAACATGGAAATATCTACATTGCTATCTCTAAACACATGGAAATATCTACACCGCCTTCTGCATAAACATGGAAATACCTACACAGCCATCTGTATAAACATGGAAATAACTACACTGCTATCTCTATAAACATGGAAATATCTACACTGCCATCTGTATATACATGGAAATACCTACACAGTCATCAGTATAAACATGGAAACATCTACACCACTATCTGTATAAACGTGGAAATATATACACTGCCATCTGTATAAACATGGCAATATCAACACAACCATCTCTATAAACATGGAAATATCTTCAACGCTATCTCTACAAACATGGAAATAGCCAAACCGCTATCTGCATAAACATGGAAATATCTACGCTGCCATCTGTATACACATGGAAATATCTACACAGTCATCTGTATAAAGATGGAAATATCTATACCGTTATCTGTATAAACATGGAAATATCTACAACGGTATCTGTATAAAGGTGGAAATACCTACACCGCAATCTGTGCAAATATGGAAATATCTACACATCTATCTCTGTAAATATGGAAATATCAACTCCGCTATCTATATAAACATGGAAACATCTACACCGCTGTCTGTATAAACATGGAAATATCTACACCACGATCTGTATAAACATTGATATATCTACACCGCTATCTGTA
The DNA here is from genome assembly GCF_029289425.2 of Pan paniscus. Taxonomy (NCBI): domain Eukaryota; kingdom Metazoa; phylum Chordata; class Mammalia; order Primates; family Hominidae; genus Pan; species Pan paniscus. Next base: position 11,487,325 of record NC_073261.2, read on the forward strand.
TAAACATGGAAACATCTACACCACTATCTGTATAAACATGGAAATATCTACACCGCTATCTGTATAAATATGGAAATATCTACACCGCTATCTCTATAAACATGGAAATGTCTGCACCGCTATCTGTATAAACATGGAAATATCTACATGGCTATTTCTATAAAAATGGAAATATCTAAACCGCCTTCTTATAAACGTGGAAATACGTACACAGTCATCAGTATAAACATAGAAATATCCACACCACTATCAGTATAAACACGGAAATATCTACAATGCCATCTGTATAAACATGGAAATATCTACACAGCCATCTCTATAAACATGGAAATATCTTCAACGCTATCTCTAGAAACATGGAAATAGCCAAACCGCTATCTGCATAAACATGGAAATATCTACGCTGCCATCTGTATACACATGGAAATATCTACACAGTCATCTGTATAAAGATGGAAATATCTATACCGTTATCTGTATAAACATGGAAATATCTACAACGGTATCTGTATAAAGGTGGAAATATCTACACCGCAATCTGTGCAAATATGGAAATATCTACACATCTATCTCTGTAAATATGGAAATATCAACTCCGCTATCTATATAAACATGGAAACATCTACACCGCTGTCTGTATAAACATGGAAATATCTACACCACGATCTGTATAAACATTGATATATCTACACCGCTATCTGTATAAACATGGAAACATCTACACCACTGTCTGTATAAACATGGAAATATCTACACCGCTATCTGTATAAATATGGAAATATCTACACCGCTATCTCTATAAACATGGAAATGTCTGCACCGCTATCTCTATAAACATGGAAATGTCTACACCGCTATCTGTATAAACATGGAAATATCTACATGGCTATTTCTATAAATATGGAAATATCTAAACCGCCTTCTTATAAACGTGGCAATACGTACACAGTCATCTGTATAAACATAGAAATATCCACACCACTATCAGTATAAACACGGAAATATCTACAATGCCATCTGTATAAACATGGAAATATCTACACAGCCATCTCTATAAACACGGAATTATCTACATCGCTATCTGTAGAAACATGGAAACAGCTAAGCCGCTATCTGTATAAACATGGAAATATCTACACAGCCATCTCTATAAACATGGAAATATCAACACCGCTATCTGCATAAACACGGAAATATCTACACCGCTATCTGCATAAACATGGAAATATCTACATCGTTATCTATACAAACATGGAAATATCTACACCACTATCTGTATAAACATGGAAATATCTGCGCCGCCATCTGTATAAATATGGAAATATCTTCAATGCTATCTCTATAAACATGGAAATGACTTCACTGCTATCTGTATAAACATGGAAATATCTACATGGCTATCTCTAAAAACACGGAAATATCTACACCGCCTCCTGCATAAACATGGAAATACCAACTGTGCCATCTGTATAAACATGGAAATAACTACACCGCTATCTCTATAAACATGGAAATATCTACACTGCCATCTGTATATACATGGAAATACCTACACAGTCATCTGTATAATCATGGAAATATCTACACCACTATCTGTATAAACGTGGAAATATCTACATTGCCATCTGTATAAACATGGAAATATCTACACAACCATCTCTATAAACATGGAAATATCTTCAACGCTATCTCTATAAACATGGAAATAGCCAAACCGCTATCTGCATAAACATGGAAATATCTACACTGCCATCTGTATACACATGGAAATGTCTACACAGTCATCTGTATAAAGATGGAAATATGTATACCGTTATCTGTATAAACATGGAAATAACTACACCACTATCTGTATAAACATGGAAATATCCACACCACAGTCTGTATAAACAGGGAAATATCTACACCGCAATATGTATAAACATGGAAATATCTACACCACTATTGGTATAAACATGGAAATATCTGCGCCACTATCTGTATAAATATGAAAATATCTTCAACGCTATCTCTATAAACATGGAAATGACTTCACTGCTATCTGTATAAACATGGAAATATCTACATTGCTATCTCTAAATACATGGAAATATCTACACCGCCTTCTGCATAAACATGGAAATACCTACACTGCCATCTGTATAAACATGGAAATAACTATACTGCTATCTCTATAAACATGGAAATATCTACACTGCCATCTGTATATACATGGAAATACCTACACAGTCATCTGTATAAACATGGAAATATCTACACCATTATCTGTATAAACGTGGAAATATATACACTGCCGTCTGTATAAACATGGAAATATCTACACAACCATCTCTATAAACATGGAAATATCTTCAACGCTATCTCTATAAACATGGAAATAGCCAAACCGCTATCTGCATAAACACGGAAATATCTACACTGCCATCTGTATACACATGGAAATATCTACACAGTCATCTGTATAAAGATGGAAATAACTATACCGTTATCTGTATAAACATGGAAATATCTACAACGGTATCTGTATAAAGGTGGAAATATCTACACCGCAATCTGTGCAAATATGGAAATATCTACACATCTATCTCTGTAAATATGGAAATATCAACTCCGCTATCTATATAAACATGGAAACATCAGCACCGCTGTCTGTATAAACATGGAAATATCTACACCACGATCTGTATAAACATTGATATATCTACACCGCTATCTGTATAAACATGGAAACATCTACACCACTATCTGTATAAACATGGAAATATCTACACCGCTATCTGTATAAATATGGAAATATCTACACCGCTATCTCTATAAACATGGAAATGTCTACACCGCTATCTGTATAAACATGGAAATATCTACATGGCTATTTCTATAAAAATGGAAATATCTAAACCGCCTTCTTATATACGTGGAAATACTTACACAGTCATCTGTATAAACATAGAAATATCCACACCACTATCAGTATAAACACGGAAATATCTACAATGCCATCTGTATAAACATGGAAATATCTACACAGCCATCTCTATAAACACGGAATTATCTACATCGCTATCTGTAGAAACATGGAAATAGCTAAACCGCTATCTGTATAAACATGGAAATATCTACACAGCCATCTCTATAAACATGGAAATATCAACACCGCTATCTGCATAAACACGGAAATATCTACACCGCTATCTGCATAAACATGGAAATATCTACATCGTTATCTATACAAACATGGAAATATCTACACCACTATCTGTATAAACATGGAAATATCTGCGCCGCCATCTGTATAAATATGGAAATATCTTCAACGCTATCTCTATAAACATGGAAATGACTTCAATGCTATCTGTATAAACATGGAAATATCTACAGGGCTATCTCTAAAAACATGGAAATATCTACACCGCCTCCTGCATAAACATGGAAATACTTACCGTGCCATCTGTATAAACACGGAAATAACTACACCGCAATCTCTATAAACATGGAAATATCTACACTGCCATCTGTATATACATGGAAATACCTACACAGTCATCTGTATAATCATGGAAATATCTACACCACTATCTGTATAAACGTGGAAATATCTACACTGCCATCTGTATAAACATGGAAATATCTACACAGCCATCTCTATAAACATGGGAATATCTTCAACGCTATCTCTATAAACATGGAAATAGCCAAACCGCTATCTGCATAAACATGGAAATATCTACACTGCCATCTGTATACACATGGAAATGTCTACACAGTCATCTGTATAAAGATGGAAATATGTATACCGTTATCTGTATAAACATGGAAATAACTACACCACTATCTGTATAAACATGGAAATATCCACACCACAATCTGTATAAACAGGGAAATATCTACACCGCAATATGTATAAACATGGAAATATCTACACCACTATCGGTATAAACATGGAAATATCTGCACCACTATCTGTATAAATATGGAAATATCTTCAGCGCTATCTCTATAAACATGGAAATGACTTCACTGCTATCTGTATAAACATGGAAATATCTACATTGCTATCTCTAAAAACATGGAAATATCTACACCGCCTTCTGCATAAACATGGAAATACCTACACTGCCATCTGTATAAACATGGAAATAACTACACTGCTATCTCTATAAACATGGAAATATCTACACTGCCATCTGTATATACATGGAAATAACTACACAGTCATCTGTATAAACATGGAAATATCTACACCACTATCTGTATAAACGTGGAAATATATACACTGCCGTCTCTATAAACATGGAAATATCTACACAACCATCTCTATAAACATGGAAATATCTTCAACGCTATCTCTATAAACATGGAAATAGCCAAACCGCTATCTGCATAAACATGGAAATATCTACACTGCCATCTGTATACACATGGAAATGTCTACACAGTCATCTGTATAAAGATGGAAATATCTATACCGTTATCTGTATAAACATGGAAATATCTACAACGGTATCTGTATAAAGGTGGAAATATCTACACCGCAATCTGTGCAAATATGGAAGTATCTACACATCTATCTCTGTAAATATGGAAATATCAACTCCGCTATCTATATAAACATGGAAACATCTGCACCGCTGTCTGTATAAACATGGAAATATCTACACCACGATCTGTATAAACATTGATATATCTACACCGCTATCTGTATAAACATGGAAACATCTACACCACTATCTGTATAAACATGGAAATATCTACACCGCTATCTGTATAAATATGGAAATATCTACACTGCTATCTCTATAAACATGGAAATGTCTACACCGCTATCTGTATAAACATGGAAATATCTACATGGCTATTTCTATAAATATGGAAATATCTAAACCGCCTACTTATAAACGTGGAAATACCTACACAGTCATCTGTATAAACATAGAAATATCCACACCACTATCAGTATGAACACGGAAATATCTACAATGCCATCTGTATAAACATGGAAATATCTACACAGCCATCTCTATAAACACGGAATTATCTACATCGCTATCTGTAGAAACATGGAAATAGCTAAACCGCTATCTGTATAAACATGGAAATATCTACACAGCCATCTCTATAAACATGGAAATATCAACACCGCTATCTGCATAAACACGGAAATATCTACACCGCTATCTGCATAAAAATGGAAATATCTACATCGTTATCTATACAAACATGGAAATATCTACACCACTATCTGTATAAACATGGAAATATCTGCACCACCATCTGTATAAATATGGAAATATCTTCAACGCTATCTCTATAAACATGGAAATGACTTCACTGCTATCTGTATAAACATGGAAATATCTACATGGCTATCTCTAAAAACACGGAAATATCTACACCGCCTCCTGCATAAACATGGAAATACCTACCGTGCCATCTGTATAAACATGGAAATAACTACACCGCTATCTCTATAAACATGGAAATATCTACACTGCCATCTGTATATACATGGAAATACCTACACAGTCATCTGTATAATCATGGAAATATGTACACCACTATCTGTATAAACGTGGAAATATCTACACTGCCATCTGTATAAACATGGAAATTTCTACACAGCCATCTCTATAAACATGGGAATATCTTCAACGCTATCTCTATAAACATGGAAATAGCCAAACCGCTATCTGCATAAACATGGAAATATCTACACTGCCATCTGTATACACATGGAAATGTCTACACAGTCATCTGTATAAAGATGGAAATATGTATACCGTTATCTGTATAAACATGGAAATAACTACACCACTATCTGTATAAACATGGAAATATCCACACCACAATCTGTATAAACAGGGAAATATCTACACCGCAATATGTATAAACATGGAAATATCTACACCACTATCGGTATAAACATGGAAATATCTGCGCCACTATCTGTATAAATATGGAAATATCCTCAACGCTATCTCTATAAACATGGAAATGACTTCACTGCTATCTGTATAAACATGGAAATATCTACATTGCTATCTCTAAATACATGGAAATATCTACACCGCCTTCTGCATAAACATGGAAATACCTACACTGCCATCTGTATAAACATGGAAATAACTACACTGCTATCTCTATAAACATGGAAATATCTACACTGCCATCTGTATATACATGGAAATACCTACACAGTCATCTGTATAAACATGGAAATATCTACACCACTATCTGTATAAACGTGGAAATATATACACTGCCGTCTGTATAAACATGGAAATATCTACACAACCATCTCTATAAACATGGAAATATCTTCAACGCTATCTCTATAAACATGGAAATAGCCAAACCGCTATCTGCATAAACATGGAAATATCTACACTGCCATCTGTATATACATGGAAATATCTACACAGTCATCTGTATAAAGATGGAAATATCTATACCGTTATCTGTATAAACATGGAAATATCTACAACGGTATCTGTATAAAGGTGGAAATATCTACACCGCAATCTGTGCAAATATGGAAATATCTACACATCTATCTCTGTAAATATGGAAATATCAACTCCGCTATCTATATAAACATGGAAACATCTGCACCGCTGTCTGTATAAACATGGAAATATCTACACCACGATCTGTATAAACATTGATATATCTACACCGCTATCTGTATAAACATGGAAACATCTACACCACTATCTGTATAAACATGGAAATATCTACACCGCTATCTGTATAAATATGGAAATATCTACACCGCTATCTCTATAAACATGGAAATGTCTACACCGCTATCTGTATAAACATGGAAATATCTACATGGCTATTTCTATAAATATGGAAATATCTAAACCGCCTTCTTATAAACGTGGCAATACGTACACAGTCATCTGTATAAACATAGAAATATCCACACCACTATCAGTATAAACACGGAAATATCTACAATGCCATCTGTATAAACATGGAAATATCTACACAGCCATCTCTATAAACACGGAATTATCTACATCGCTATCTGTAGAAACATGGAAACAGCTAAACCGCTATCTGTATAAACATGGAAATATCTACACAGCCATCTCTATAAACATGGAAATATCAACACCGCTATCTGCATAAACAGGGAAATATCTACACCGCTATCTGCATAAACATGGAAATATCTACATCGTTATCTATACAAACATGGAAATATCTACACCACTATCTGTATAAACATGGAAATATCTGCGCCGCCATCTGTATAAATATGGAAATATCTTCAATGCTATCTCTATAAACATGGAAATGACTTCACTGCTATCTGTATAAACATGGAAATATCTACATGGCTATCTCTAAAAACACGGAAATATCTACACCGCCTCCTGCATAAACATGGAAATACCAACTGTGCCATCTGTATAAACATGGAAATAACTACACCGCTATCTCTATAAACATGGAAATATCTACACTGCCATCTGTATATACATGGAAATACCTACACAGTCATCTGTATAATCATGGAAATATCTACACCACTATCTGTATAAACGTGGAAATATCTACACTGCCATCTGTATAAACATGGAAATATCTACACAACCATCTCTATAAACATGGAAATATCTTCAACGCTATCTCTATAAACATGGAAATAGCCAAACCGTTATCTGCATAAACATGGAAATATCTACACTGCCATCTGTATACACATGGAAATGTCTACACAGACATCTGTATAAAGATGGAAATATGTATACCGTTATCTGTATAAACATGGAAATAACTACACCACTATCTGTATAAACATGGAAATATCCACACCACAGTCTGTATAAACAGGGAAATATCTACACCGCAATATGTATAAACATGGAAATATCTACACCACTATTGGTATAAACATGGAAATATCTGCGCCACTATCTGTATAAATATGAAAATATCTTCAACGTTATCTCTATAAACATGGAAATGACTTCACTGCTATCTGTATAAACATGGAAATATCTACATTGCTATCTCTAAATACATGGAAATATCTACACCGCCTTCTGCATAAACATGGAAATACCTACACTGCCATCTGTATAAACATGGAAATAACTACACTGCTATCTCTATAAACATGGAAATATCTACACTGCCATCTGTATATACATGGAAATACCTACACAGTCATCTGTATAAACATGGAAATATCTACACCACTATCTGTATAAACGTGGAAATATATACACTGCCGTCTGTATAAACATGGAAATATCTACACAACCATCTCTATAAACATGGAAATATCTTCAACGCTATCTCTATAAACATGGAAATAGCCAAACCGCTATCTGCATAAACACGGAAATATCTACACTGCCATCTGTATACACATGGAAATATCTACACAGTCATCTGTATAAAGATGGAAATAACTATACCGTTATCTGTATAAACATGGAAATATCTACAACGGTATCTGTATAAAGGTGGAAATATCTACACCGCAATCTGTGCAAATATGGAAATATCTACACATCTATCTCTGTAAATATGGAAATATCAACTCCGCTATCTATATAAACATGGAAACATCTGCACCGCTGTCTGTATAAACATGGAAATATCTACACCACGATCTGTATAAACATTGATATATCTACACCGCTATCTGTATAAACATGGAAACATCTACACCACTATCTGTATAAACATGGAAATATCTACACCGCTATCTGTATAAATATGGAAATATCTACACCGCTATCTCTATAAACATGGAAATGTCTACACCGCTATCTGTATAAACATGGAAATATCTACATGGCTATTTCTATAAAAATGGAAATATCTAAACCGCCTTCTTATATACGTGGAAATACGTACACAGTCATCTGTATAAACATAGAAATATCCACACCACTATCAGTATAAACACGGAAATATCTACAATGCCATCTGTATAAACATGGAAATATCTACACAGCCATCTCTATAAACACGGAATTATCTACATCGCTATCTGTAGAAACATGGAAATAGCTAAACCGCTATCTGTATAAACATGGAAATATCTACACAGCCATCTCTATAAACATGGAAATATCAACACCGCTATCTGCATAAACACGGAAATATCTACACCGCTATCTGCATAAACATGGAAATATCTACATCGTTATCTATACAAACATGGAAATATCTACACCACTATCTGTATAAACATGGAAATATCTGCGCCGCCATCTGTATAAATATGGAAATATCTTCAACGCTATCTCTATAAACATGGAAATGACTTCACTGCTATCTGTATAAACATGGAAATATCTACAGGGCTATCTCTAAAAACATGGAAATATCTACACCGCCTCCTGCATAAACATGGAAATACCTACCGTGCCATCTGTATAAACACGGAAATAACTACACCGCAATCTCTATAAACATGGAAATATCTACACTGCCATCTGTATATACATGGAAATACCTACACAGTCATCTGTATAATCATGGAAATATCTACACCACTATCTGTATAAACGTGGAAATATCTACACTGCCATCTGTATAAACATGGAAATATCTACACAGCCATCTCTATAAACATGGGAATATCTTCAACGCTATCTCTATAAACATGGAAATAGCCAAACCGCTATCTGCATAAACATGGAAATATCTACACTGCCATCTGTATACACATGGAAATGTCTACACAGTCATCTGTATAAAGATGGAAATATGTATACCGTTATCTGTATAAACATGGAAATAACTACGCCACTATCTGTATAAACATGGAAATATCCACACCACAATCTGTATAAACAGGGAAATATCTACACCGCAATATGTATAAACATGGAAATATCTACACCACTATCGGTATAAACATGGAAATATCTGCACCACTATCTGTATAAATATGGAAATATCTTCAGCGCTATCTCTATAAACATGGAAATGACTTCACTGCTATCTGTATAAACATGGAAATATCTACATTGCTATCTCTAAAAACATGGAAATATCTACACCGCCTTCTGCATAAACATGGAAATACCTACACTGCCATCTGTATAAACATGGAAATAACTACACTGCTATCTCTATAAACATGGAAATATCTACACTGCCATCTGTATATACATGGAAATAACTACACAGTCATCTGTATAAACATGGAAATATCTACACCACTATCTCTATAAACGTGGAAATATATACACTGCCGTCTCTATAAACATGGAAATATCTACACAACCATCTCTATAAACATGGAAATATCTTCAACGCTATCTCTATAAACATGGAAATAGCCAAACCGCTATCTGCATAAACATGGAAATATCTACACTGCCATCTGTATACACATGGAAATGTCTACACAGTCATCTGTATAAAGATGGAAATATCTATACCGTTATCTGTATAAACATGGAAATATCTACAACGGTATCTGTATAAAGGTGGAAATATCTACACCGCAATCTGTGCAAATATGGAAGTATCTACACATCTATCTCTGTAAATATGGAAATATCAACTCCGCTATCTATATAAACATGGAAACATCTGCACCGCTGTCTGTATAAACATGGAAATATCTACACCACGATCTGTATAAACATTGATATATCTACACCGCTATCTGTATAAACATGGAAACATCTACACCACTATCTGTATAAACATGGAAATATCTACACCGCTATCTGTATAAATATGGAAATATCTACACTGCTATCTCTATAAACATGGAAATGTCTACACCGCTATCTGTATAAACATGGAAATATCTACATGGCTATTTCTATAAATATGGAAATATCTAAACCGCCTACTTATAAACGTGGAAATACCTACACAGTCATCTGTATAAACATAGAAATATCCACACCACTATCAGTATGAACACGGAAATATCTACAATGCCATCTGTATAAACATGGAAATATCTACACAGCCATCTCTATAAACACGGAATTATCTACATCGCTATCTGTAGAAACATGGAAATAGCTAAACCGCTATCTGTATAAACATGGAAATATCTACACAGCCATCTCTATAAACATGGAAATATCAACACCGCTATCTGCATAAACACGGAAATATCTACACCGCTATCTGCATAAAAATGGAAATATCTACATCGTTATCTATACAAACATGGAAATATCTACACCACTATCTGTATAAACATGGAAATATCTGCACCACCATCTGTATAAATATGGAAATATCTTCAACGCTATCTCTATAAACATGGAAATGACTTCACTGCTATCTGTATAAACATGGAAATATCTACATGGCTATCTCTAAAAACACGGAAATATCTACACCGCCTCCTGCATAAACATGGAAATACCTACCGTGCCATCTGTATAAACATGGAAATAACTACACCGCTATCTCTATAAACATGGAAATATCTACACTGCCATCTGTATATACATGGAAGTACCTACACAGTCATCTGTATAATCATGGAAATATGTACACCACTATCTGTATAAACGTGGAAATATCTACACTGCCATCTGTATAAACATGGAAATTTCTACACAGCCATCTCTATAAACATGGGAATATCTTCAACGCTATCTCTATAAACATGGAAATAGCCAAACCGCTATCTGCATAAACATGGAAATATCTACACTGCCATCTGTATACACATGGAAATGTCTACACAGTCATCTGTATAAAGATGGAAATATGTATACCGTTATCTGTATAAACATGGAAATAACTACACCACTATCTGTATAAACATGGAAATATCCACACCACAATCTGTATAAACAGGGAAATATCTACACCGCAATATGTATAAACATGGAAATATCTACACCACTATCGGTATAAACATGGAAATATCTGCGCCACTATCTGTATAAATATGGAAATATCCTCAACGCTATCTCTATAAACATGGAAATGACTTCACTGCTATCTGTATAAACATGGAAATATCTACATTGCTATCTCTAAATACATGGAAATATCTACACCGCCTTCTGCATAAACATGGAAATACCTACACTGCCATCTGTATAAACATGGAAATAACTACACTGCTATCTCTATAAACATGGAAATATCTACACTGCCATCTGTATATACATGGAAATACCTACACAGTCATCTGTATAAACATGGAAATATCTACACCACTATCTGTATAAACGTGGAAATATATACACTGCCGTCTGTATAAACATGGAAATATCTACACAACCATCTCTATAAACATGGAAATATCTTCAACGCTATCTCTATAAACATGGAAATAGCCAAACCGCTATCTGCATAAACATGGAAATATCTACACTGCCATCTGTATATACATGGAAATATCTACACAGTCATCTGTATAAAGATGGAAATATCTATACCGTTATCTGTATAAACATGGAAATATCTACAACGGTATCTGTATAAAGGTGGAAATATCTACACCGCAATCTGTGCAAATATGGAAATATCTACACATCTATCTCTGTAAATATGGAAATATCAACTCCGCTATCTATATAAACATGGAAACATCTGCACCGCTGTCTGTATAAACATGGAAATATCTACACCACGATCTGTATAAACATTGATATATCTACACCGCTATCTGTATAAACATGGAAACATCTACACCACTATCTGTATAAACATGGAAATATCTACACCGCTATCTGTATAAATATGGAAATATCTACACCGCTATCTCTATAAACATGGAAATGTCTACACCGCTATCTGTATAAACATGGAAATATCTACATGGCTATTTCTATAAATATGGAAATATCTAAACCGCCTTCTTATAAACGTGGCAATACGTACACAGTCATCTGTATAAACATAGAAATATCCACACCACTATCAGTATAAACACGGAAATATCTACAATGCCATCTGTATAAACATGGAAATATCTACACAGCCATCTCTATAAACACGGAATTATCTACATCGCTATCTGTAGAAACATGGAAACAGCTAAACCGCTATCTGTATAAACATGGAAATATCTACACAGCCATCTCTATAAACATGGAAATATCAACACCGCTATCTGCATAAACAGGGAAATATCTACACCGCTATCTGCATAAACATGGAAATATCTACATCGTTATCTATACAAACATGGAAATATCTACACCACTATCTGTATAAACATGGAAATATCTGCGCCGCCATCTGTATAAATATGGAAATATCTTCAATGCTATCTCTATAAACATGGAAATGACTTCACTGCTATCTGTATAAACATGGAAATATCTACATGGCTATCTCTAAAAACACGGAAATATCTACACCGCCTCCTGCATAAACATGGAAATACCAACTGTGCCATCTGTATAAACATGGAAATAACTACACCGCTATCTCTATAAACATGGAAATATCTACACTGCCATCTGTATATACATGGAAATACCTACACAGTCATCTGTATAATCATGGAAATATCTACACCACTATCTGTATAAACGTGGAAATATCTACACTGCCATCTGTATAAACATGGAAATATCTACACAACCATCTCTATAAACATGGAAATATCTTCAACGCTATCTCTATAAACATGGAAATAGCCAAACCGTTATCTGCATAAACATGGAAATATCTACACTGCCATCTGTATACACATGGAAATGTCTACACAGACATCTGTATAAAGATGGAAATATGTATACCGTTATCTGTATAAACATGGAAATAACTACACCACTATCTGTATAAACATGGAAATATCCACACCACAGTCTGTATAAACAGGGAAATATCTACACCGCAATATGTATAAACATGGAAATATCTACACCACTATTGGTATAAACATGGAAATATCTGCGCCACTATCTGTATAAATATGAAAATATCTTCAACGTTATCTCTATAAACATGGAAATGACTTCACTGCTATCTGTATAAACATGGAAATATCTACATTGCTATCTCTAAATACATGGAAATATCTACACTGCCTTCTGCATAAACATGGAAATACCTACACTGCCATCTGTATAAACATGGAAATAACTACACTGCTATCTCTATAAACATGGAAATATCTACACTGCCATCTGTATATACATGGAAATACCTACACAGTCATCTGTATAAACATGGAAATATCTACACCACTATCTGTATAAACGTGGAAATATATACACTGCCGTCTGTATAAACATGGAAATATCTACACAACCATCTCTATAAACATGGAAATATCTTCAACGCTATCTCTATAAACATGGAAATAGCCAAACCGCTATCTGCATAAACACGGAAATATCTACACTGCCATCTGTATACACATGGAAATATCTACACAGTCATCTGTATAAAGATGGAAATAACTATACCGTTATCTGTATAAACATGGAAATATCTACAACGGTATCTGTATAAAGGTGGAAATATCTACACCGCAATCTGTGCAAATATGGAAATATCTACACATCTATCTCTGTAAATATGGAAATATCAACTCCGCTATCTATATAAACATGGAAACATCTGCACCGCTGTCTGTATAAACATGGAAATATCTACACCACGATCTGTATAAACATTGATATATCTACACCGCTATCTGTATAAACATGGAAACATCTACACCACTATCTGTATAAACATGGAAATATCTACACCGCTATCTGTATAAATATGGAAATATCTACACCGCTATCTCTATAAACATGGAAATGTCTACACCGCTATCTGTATAAACATGGAAATATCTACATGGCTATTTCTATAAAAATGGAAATATCTAAACCGCCTTCTTATATACGTGGAAATACGTACACAGTCATCTGTATAAACATAGAAATATCCACACCACTATCAGTATAAACACGGAAATATCTACAATGCCATCTGTATAAACATGGAAATATCTACACAGCCATCTCTATAAACACGGAATTATCTACATCGCTATCTGTAGAAACATGGAAATAGCTAAACCGCTATCTGTATAAACATGGAAATATCTACACAGCCATCTCTATAAACATGGAAATATCAACACCGCTATCTGCATAAACACGGAAATATCTACACCGCTATCTGCATAAACATGGAAATATCTACATCGTTATCTATACAAACATGGAAATATCTACACCACTATCTGTATAAACATGGAAATATCTGCGCCGCCATCTGTATAAATATGGAAATATCTTCAACGCTATCTCTATAAACATGGAAATGACTTCACTGCTATCTGTATAAACATGGAAATATCTACAGGGCTATCTCTAAAAACATGGAAATATCTACACCGCCTCCTGCATAAACATGGAAATACCTACCGTGCCATCTGTATAAACACGGAAATAACTACACCGCAATCTCTATAAACATGGAAATATCTACACTGCCATCTGTATATACATGGAAATACCTACACAGTCATCTGTATAATCATGGAAATATCTACACCACTATCTGTATAAACGTGGAAATATCTACACTGCCATCTGTATAAACATGGAAATATCTACACAGCCATCTCTATAAACATGGGAATATCTTCAACGCTATCTCTATAAACATGGAAATAGCCAAACCGCTATCTGCATAAACATGGAAATATCTACACTGCCATCTGTATACACATGGAAATGTCTACACAGTCATCTGTATAAAGATGGAAATATGTATACCGTTATCTGTATAAACATGGAAATAACTACGCCACTATCTGTATAAACATGGAAATATCCACACCACAATCTGTATAAACAGGGAAATATCTACACCGCAATATGTATAAACATGGAAATATCTACACCACTATCGGTATAAACATGGAAATATCTGCGCCACTATCTGTATAAATATGGAAATATCTTCAGCGCTATCTCTATAAACATGGAAATGACTTCACTGCTATCTGTATAAACATGGAAATATCTACATTGCTATCTCTAAAAACATGGAAATATCTACACCGCCTTCTGCATAAACATGGAAAAACCTACACTGCCATCTGTATAAACATGGAAATAACTACACTGCTATCTCTATAAACATGGAAATATCTACACTGCCATCTGTATATACATGGAAATACCTACACAGTCATCTGTATAAACATGGAAATATCTACACCACTATCTGTATAAACGTGGAAATATATACACTGCCGTCTCTATAAACATGGAAATATCTACACAACCATCTCTATAAACATGGAAATATCTTCAACGCTATCTCTATAAACATGGAAAGAGCCAAACCGCTATCTGCATAAACATGGAAATATCTACACTGCCATCTGTATACACATGGAAATGTCTACACAGTCATCTGTATAAAGATGGAAATATCTATACCGTTATCTGTATAAACATGGAAATATCTACAACGGTATCTGTATAAAGGTGGAAATATCTACACCGCTATCTCTATAAACATGGAAATGTCTACACCGCTATCTGTATAAACATGGAAATATCTACATGGCTATTTCTATAAAAATGGAAATATCTAAACCGCCTTCTTATATACGTGGAAATACTTACACAGTCATCTGTATAAACATAGAAATATCCACACCACTATCAGTATAAACACGGAAATATCTACAATGCCATCTGTATAAACATGGAAATATCTACACAGCCATCTCTATAAACACGGAATTATCTACATCGCTATCTGTAGAAACATGGAAATAGCTAAACCGCTATCTGTATAAACATGGAAATATCTACACAGCCATCTCTATAAACATGGAAATATCAACACCGCTATCTGCATAAACACGGAAATATCTACACCGCTATCTGCATAAACATGGAAATATCTACATCGTTATCTATACAAACATGGAAATATCTACACCACTATCTGTATAAACATGGAAATATCTGCGCCGCCATCTGTATAAATATGGAAATATCTTCAACGCTATCTCTATAAACATGGAAATGACTTCACTGCTATCTGTATAAACATGGAAATATCTACAGGGCTATCTCTAAAAACACGGAAATATCTACACCGCCTCCTGCATAAACATGGAAATACCTACCGTGCCATCTGTATAAACATGGAAATAACTACACCGCTATCTCTATAAACATGGAAATATCTACACTGCCATCTGTATATACATGGAAATACCTACACAGTCATCTGTATAATCATGGAAATATCTACACCACTATCTGTATAAACGTGGAAATATCTACACTGCCATCTGTATAAACATGGAAATTTCTACACAGCCATCTCTATAAACATGGGAATATCTTCAACGCTATCTCTATAAACATGGAAATAGCCAAACCGCTATCTGCATAAACATGGAAATATCTACACTGCCATCTGTATACACATGGAAATGTCTACACAGTCATCTGTATAAAGATGCAAATATGTATACCGTTATCTGTATAAACATGGAAATAACTACACCACTATCTGTATAAACATTGAAATATCCACACCACAATCTGTATAAACAGGGAAATATCTACACCACAATATGTATAAACATGGAAATATCTACACCACTATCGGTATAAACATGGAAATATCTGCGCCACTATCTGTATAAATATGGAAATATCTTCAACGCTATCTCTATAAACATGGAAATGACTTCACTGCTATCTGTATAAACATGGAAATATCTACATTGCTATCTCTAAAAACATGGAAATATCTACACCGCCTTCTGCATAAACATGGAAATACCTACACTGCCATCTGTATAAACATGGAAATAACTACACTGCTATCTCTATAAACATGGAAATATCTACACTGCCATCTGTATATACATGGAAATACCTACACAGTCATCTGTATAAACATGGAAATATCTACACCACTATCTGTATAAACGTGGAAATATATACACTGCCGTCTGTATAAACATGGAAATATCTACACAACCATCTCTATAAACATGGAAATATCTTCAACGCTATCTCTATAAACATGGAAATAGCCAAACCGCTATCTGCATAAACATGGAAATATCTACACTGCCATCTGTATATACATGGAAATATCTACACAGTCATCTGTATAAAGATGGAAATATCTATACCGTTATCTGTATAAACATGGAAATATCTACAACGGTATCTGTATAAAGGTGGAAATATCTACACCGCAATCTGTGCAAATATGGAAATATCTACACATCTATCTCTGTAAATATGGAAATATCAACTCCGCTATCTATATAAACATGGAAACATCTGCACCGCTGTCTGTATAAACATGGAAATATCTACACCACGATCTGTATAAACATTGATATATCTACACCGCTATCTGTATAAACATGGAAACATCTACACCACTATCTGTATAAACATGGAAATATCTACACCGCTATCTGTATAAATATGGAAATATCTACACCGCTATCTCTATAAACATGGAAATGTCTACACCGCTATCTGTATAAACATGGAAATATCTACATGGCTATTTCTATAAATATGGAAATATCTAAACCGCCTTCTTATAAACGTGGCAATACGTACACAGTCATCTGTATAAACATAGAAATATCCACACCACTATCAGTATAAACACGGAAATATCTACAATGACATCTGTATAAACATGGAAATAACTACACAGCCATCTCTATAAACACGGAATTATCTACATCGCTATCTGTAGAAACATGGAAACAGCTAAACCGCTATCTGTATAAACATGGAAATATCTACACAGCCATCTCTATAAACATGGAAATATCAACACCGCTATCTGCATAAACACGGAAATATCTACACCGCTATCTGCATAAACATGGAAATATCTACATCGTTATCTATACAAACATGGAAATATCTACACCACTATCTGTATAAACATGGAAATATCTGCGCCGCCATCTGTATAAATATGGAAATATCTTCAATGCTATCTCTATAAACATGGAAATGACTTCACTGCTATCTGTATAAACATGGAAATATCTACATGGCTATCTCTAAAAACACGGAAATATCTACACCGCCTCCTGCATAAACATGGAAATACCAACTGTGCCATCTGTATAAACATGGAAATAACTACACCGCTATCTCTATAAACATGGAAATATCTACACTGCCATCTGTATATACATGGAAATACCTACACAGTCATCTGTATAATCATGGAAATATCTACACCACTATCTGTATAAACGTGGAAATATCTACACTGCCATCTGTATAAACATGGAAATATCTACACAACCATCTCTATAAACATGGAAATATCTTCAACGCTATCTCTATAAACATGGAAATAGACAAACCGCTATCTGCATAAACATGGAAATATCTACACTGCCATCTGTATACACATGGAAATGTCTACACAGTCATCTGTATAAAGATGGAAATATGTATACCGTTATCTGTATAAACATGGAAATAACTACACCACTATCTGTATAAACATGGAAATATCCACACCACAGTCTGTATAAACAGGGAAATATCTACACCGCAATATGTATAAACATGGAAATATCTACACCACTATCGGTATAAACATGGAAATATCTGCGCCACTATCTGTATAAATATGAAAATATCTTCAACGCTATCTCTATAAACATGGAAATGACTTCACTGCTATCTGTATAAACATGGAAATATCTACATTGCTATCTCTAAATACATGGAAATATCTACACCGCCTTCTGCATAAACATGGAAATACCTACACTGCCATCTGTATAAACATGGAAATAACTACACTGCTATCTCTATAAACATGGAAATATCTACACTGCCATCTGTATATACATGGAAATACCTACACAGTCATCTGTATAAACATGGAAATATCTACACCACTATCTGTATAAACGTGGAAATATATACACTGCCGTCTGTATAAACATGGAAATATCTACACAACCATCTCTATAAACATGGAAATATCTTCAACGCTATCTCTATAAACATGGAAATAGCCAAACCGCTATCTGCATAAACACGGAAATATCTACACTGCCATCTGTATACACATGGAAATATCTACACAGTCATCTGTATAAAGATGGAAATAACTATACCGTTATCTGTATAAACATGGAAATATCTACAACGGTATCTGTATAAAGGTGGAAATATCTACACCGCAATCTGTGCAAATATGGAAATATCTACACATCTATCTCTGTAAATATGGAAATATCAACTCCGCTATCTATATAAACATGGAAACATCTGCACCGCTGTCTGTATAAACATGGAAATATCTACACCACGATCTGTATAAACATTGATATATCTACACCGCTATCTGTATAAACATGGAAACATCTACACCACTATCTGTATAAACATGGAAATATCTACACCGCTATCTGTATAAATATGGAAATATCTACACCGCTATCTCTATAAACATGGAAATGTCTACACCGCTATCTGTATAAACATGGAAATATCTACATGGCTATTTCTATAAAAATGGAAATATCTAAACCGCCTTCTTATATACGTGGAAATACTTACACAGTCATCTGTATAAACATAGAAATATCCACACCACTATCAGTATAAACACGGAAATATCTACAATGCCATCTGTATAAACATGGAAATATCTACACAGCCATCTCTATAAACACGGAATTATCTACATCGCTATCTGTAGAAACATGGAAATAGCTAAACCGCTATCTGTATAAACATGGAAATATCTACACAGCCATCTCTATAAACATGGAAATATCAACACCGCTATCTGCATAAACACGGAAATATCTACACCGCTATCTGCATAAACATGGAAATATCTACATCGTTATCTATACAAACATGGAAATATCTACACCACTATCTGTATAAACATGGAAATATCTGCGCCGCCATCTGTATAAATATGGAAATACCTTCAACGCTATCTCTATAAACATGGAAATGACTTCACTGCTATCTGTATAAACATGGAAATATCTACAGGGCTATCTCTAAAAACATGGAAATATCTACACCGCCTCCTGCATAAACATGGAAATACCTACCGTGCCATCTGTATAAACACGGAAATAACTACACCGCAATCTCTATAAACATGGAAATATCTACACTGCCATCTGTATATACATGGAAATACCTACACAGTCATCTGTATAATCATGGAAATATCTACACCACTATCTGTATAAACGTGTAAATATCTACACTGCCATCTGTATAAACATGGAAATATCTACACAGCCATCTCTATAAACATGGGAATATCTTCAACGCAATCTCTATAAACATGGAAATAGCCAAACCGCTATCTGCATAAACATGGAAATATCTACACTGCCATCTGTATACACATGGAAATGTCTACACAGTCATCTGTATAAAGATGGAAATATGTATACCGTTATCTGTATAAACATGGAAATAACTACACCACTATCTGTATAAACATGGAAATATCCACACCACAATCTGTATAAACAGGGAAATATCTACACCGCAATAGGTATAAACATGGAAATATCTACACCACTATCGGTATAAACATGGAAATATCTGCGCCACTATCTGTATAAATATGGAAATATCTTCAGCGCTATCTCTATAAACATGGAAATGACTTCACTGCTATCTGTATAAACATGGAAATATCTACATTGCTATCTCTAAAAACATGGAAATATCTACACCGCCTTCTGCATAAACATGGAAATACCTACACTGCCATCTGTATAAACATGGAAATAACTACACTGCTATCTCTATAAACATGGAAATATCTACACTGCCATCTGTATATACATGGAAATACCTACACAGTCATCTGTATAAACATGGAAATATCTACACCACTATCTGTATAAACGTGGAAATATATACACTGCCGTCTGTATAAACATGGAAATATCTACACAACCATCTCTATAAACATGGAAATATCTTCAACGCTATCTCTATAAACATGGAAATAGCCAAACCGCTATCTGCATAAACATGGAAATATCTACACTGCCATCTGTATACACATGGAAATGTCTACACAGTCATCTGTATAAAGATGGAAATATGTATACCGTTATCTGTATAAACATGGAAATAACTACACCACTATCTGTATAAACATGGAAATATCCACACCACAGTCTGTATAAACAGGGAAATATCTACACCGCAATATGTATAAACATGGAAATATCTACACCACTATTGGTATAAACATGGAAATATCTGCGCCACTATCTGTATAAATATGAAAATATCTTCAACGCTATCTCTATAAACATGGAAATGACTTCACTGCTATCTGTATAAACATGGAAATATCTACATTGCTATCTCTAAATACATGGAAATATCTACACCGCCTTCTGCATAAACATGGAAATACCTACACTGCCATCTGTATAAACATGGAAATAACTACACTGCTATCTCTATAAACATGGAAATATCTACACTGCCATCTGTATATACATGGAAATACCTACACAGTCATCTGTATAAACATGGAAATATCTACACCACTATCTGTATAAACGTGGAAATATATACACTGCCGTCTGTATAAACATGGAAATATCTACACAACCATCTCTATAAACATGGAAATATCTTCAACGCTATCTCTATAAACATGGAAATAGCCAAACCGCTATCTGCATAAACATGGAAATATCTACACTGCCATCTGTATACACATGGAAATATCTACACAGTCATCTGTATAAAGATGGAAATAACTATACCGTTATCTGTATAAACATGGAAATATCTACAACGGTATCTGTATAAAGGTGGAAATATCTACACCGCAATCTGTGCAAATATGGAAATATCTACACATCTATCTCTGTAAATATGGAAATATCAACTCCGCTATCTATATAAACATGGAAACATCTGCACCGCTGTCTGTATAAACATGGAAATATCTACACCACGATCTGTATAAACATTGATATATCTACACCGCTATCTGTATAAACATGGAAACATCTACACCACTATCTGTATAAACATGGAAATATCTACACCGCTATCTGTATAAATATGGAAATATCTACACCGCTATCTCTATAAACATGGAAATGTCTACACCGCTATCTGTATAAACATGGAAATATCTACATGGCTATTTCTATAAAAATGGAAATATCTAAACCGCCTTCTTATATACGTGGAAATACTTACACAGTCATCTGTATAAACATAGAAATATCCACACCACTATCAGTATAAACACGGAAATATCTACAATGCCATCTGTATAAACATGGAAATATCTACACAGCCATCTCTATAAACACGGAATTATCTACATCGCTATCTGTAGAAACATGGAAATAGCTAAACCGCTATCTGTATAAACATGGAAATATCTACACAGCCATCTCTATAAACATGGAAATATCAACACCGCTATCTGCATAAACACGGAAATATCTACACCGCTATCTGCATAAACATGGAAATATCTACATCGTTATCTATACAAACATGGAAATATCTACACCACTATCTGTATAAACATGGAAATATCTGCGCCGCCATCTGTATAAATATGGAAATACCTTCAACGCTATCTCTATAAACATGGAAATGACTTCACTGCTATCTGTATAAACATGGAAATATCTACAGGGCTATCTCTAAAAACATGGAAATATCTACACCGCCTCCTGCATAAACATGGAAATACCTACCGTGCCATCTGTATAAACATGGAAATAACTACACCGCAATCTCTATAAACATGGAAATATCTACACTGCCATCTGTATATACATGGAAATACCTACACAGTCATCTGTATAATCATGGAAATATCTACACCACTATCTGTATAAACGTGGAAATATCTACACTGCCATCTGTAAAAACATGGAAATATCTACACAGCCATCTCTATAAACATGGGAATATCTTCAACGCAATCTCTATAAACATGGAAATAGCCAAACCGCTATCTGCATAAACATGGAAATATCTACACTGCCATCTGTATACACATGGAAATGTCTACACAGTCATCTGTATAAAGATGGAAATATGTATACCGTTATCTGTATAAACATGGAAATAACTACACCACTATCTGTATAAACATGGAAATATCCACACCACAATCTGTATAAACAGGGAAATATCTACACCGCAATAGGTATAAACATGGAAATATCTACACCACTATCGGTATAAACATGGAAATATCTGCGCCACTATCTGTATAAATATGGAAATATCTTCAGCGCTATCTCTATAAACATGGAAATGACTTCACTGCTATCTGTATAAACATGGAAATATCTACATTGCTATCTCTAAAAACATGGAAATATCTACACCGCCTTCTGCATAAACATGGAAATACCTACACTGCCATCTGTATAAACATGGAAATAACTACACTGCTATCTCTATAAACATGGAAATATCTACACTGCCATCTGTATATACATGGAAATACCTACACAGTCATCTGTATAAACATGGAAATATCTACACCACTATCTGTATAAACGTGGAAATATATACACTGCCGTCTCTATAAACATGGAAATATCTACACAACCATCTCTATAAACATGGAAATATCTTCAACGCTATCTCTATAAACATGGAAATAGCCAAACCGCTATCTGCATAAACATGGAAATATCTACACTGCCATCTGTATACACATGGAAATATCTACACAGTCATGTGTATAAAGATGGAAATATCTATACCGTTATCTGTATAAACATGGAAATATCTACAACGGTATCTGTATAAAGGTGGAAATATCTACACCGCAATCTGTGCAAATATGGAAATATCTACACATCTATCTCTGTAAATATGGAAATATCAACTCCGCTATCTATATAAACATGGAAACATCTGCACCGCTGTCTGTATAAACATGGAAATATCTACACCACGATCTGTATAAACATTGATATATCTACACCGCTATCTGTATAAACATGGAAACATCTACACCACTATCTGTATAAACATGGAAATATCTACACCGCTATCTGTATAAATATGGAAATATCTACACTGCTATCTCTATAAACATGGAAATGTCTACACCGCTATCTGTATAAACATGGAAATATCTACATGGCTATTTTATAAATATGGAAATATCTAAACCGCCTACTTATAAACGTGGAAATACCTACACAGTCATCTGTATAAACATAGAAATATCCACACCACTATCAGTATGAACACGGAAATATCTACAATGCCATCTGTATAAACATGGAAATATCTACACAGCCATCTCTATAAACACGGAATTATCTACATCGCTATCTGTAGAAACATGGAAATAGCTAAACCGCTATCTGTATAAACATGGAAATATCTACACAGCCATCTCTATAAACATGGAAATATCAACACCGCTATCTGCATAAACACGGAAATATCTACACCGCTATCTGCATAAAAATGGAAATATCTACATCGTTATCCATACAAACATGGAAATATCTACACCACTATCTGTATAAACATGGAAATATCTGCGCCACCATCTGTATAAATATGGAAATATCTTCAACGCTATCTCTATAAACATGGAAATGACTTCACTGCTATCTGTATAAACATGGAAATATCTACATGGCTATCTCTAAAAACACGGAAATATCTACACCGCCTCCTGCATAAACATGGAAATACCTACCATGCCATCTGTATAAACATGGAAATAACTACACCGCTATCTCTATAAACATGGAAATATCTACACTGCCATCTGTATATACATGGAAATACCTACACAGTCATCTGTATAATCATGGAAATATCTACACCACTATCTGTATAAACGTGGAAATATCTACACTGCCATCTGTATAAACATGGAAATATCTACACAGCCATCTCTATAAACATGGGAATATCTTCAACGCTATCTCTATAAACATGGAAATAGCCAAACCGCTATCTGCATAAACATGGAAATATCTACACTGCCATCTGTATACACATGGAAATGTCTACACAGTCATCTGTATAAAGATGGAAATATGTATACCGTTATCTGTATAAACATGGAAATAACTACACCACTATCTGTATAAACATGGAAATATCCACACCACAATCTGTATAAACAGGGAAATATCTACACCGCAATATGTATAAACATGGAAATATCTACACCACTATCGGTATAAACATGGAAATATCTGCGCCACTATCTGTATAAATATGGAAATATCTTCAACGCTATCTCTATAAACATGGAAATGACTTCACTGCTATCTGTATAAACATGGAAATATCTACATTGCTATCTCTAAAAACATGGAAATATCTACACCGCCTTCTGCATAAACATGGAAATACCTACACTGCCATCTGTATAAACATGGAAATAACTACACTGCTATCTCTATAAACATGGAAATATCTACACTGCCATCTGTATATACATGGAAATACCTACACAGTCATCTGTATAAACATGGAAATATCTACACCACTATCTGTATAAACGTGGAAATATATACACTGCCGTCTGTATAAACATGGAAATATCTACACAACCATCTCTATAAACATGGAAATATCTTCAATGCTATCTCTATAAACATGGAAATAGCCAAACCGCTATCTGCATAAACATGGAAATATCTACATTGCCATCTGTATATACATGGAAATATCTACAAAGTCATCTGTATAAAGATGGAAATATCTATACCGTTATCTGTATAAACATGGAAATATCTACAACGGTATCTGTATAAAGGTGGAAATATCTACACCGCAATCTGTGCAAATATGGAAATATCTACACATCTATCTCTGTAAATATGGAAATATCAACTCCGCTATCTATATAAACATGGAAACATCTGCACCGCTGTCTGTATAAACATGGAAATATCTACACCACGATCTGTATAAACATTGATATATCTACACCGCTATCTGTATAAACATGGAAACATCTACACCACTATCTGTATAAACATGGAAATATCTACACCGCTATCTGTATAAATATGGAAATATCTACACCGCTATCTCTATAAACATGGAAATGTCTACACCGCTATCTGTATAAACATGGAAATATCTACATGGCTATTTCTATAAAAATGGAAATATCTAAACCGCCTTCTTATAAACGTGGAAATACGTACACAGTCATCTGTATAAACATAGAAATATCCACACCACTATCAGTATAAACACGGAAATATCTACAATGCCATCTGTATAAACATGGAAATATCTACACAGCCATCTCTATAAACACGGAATTATCTACATCGCTATCTGTAGAAACATGGAAATAGCTAAACCGCTATCTGTATAAACATGGAAATATCTACACAGCCATCTCTATAAACATGGAAATATCAACACCGCTATCTGCATAAACACGGAAATATCTACACCGCTATCTGCATAAACATGGAAATATCTACATCATTATCTATACAAACATGGAAATATCTACACCACTATCTGTATAAACATGGAAATATCCGCGCCGCCATCTGTATAAATATGGAAATATCTTCAACGCTATCTCTATAAACATGGAAATGACTTCACTGCTATCTGTATAAACATGGAAATATCTACAGGGCTATCTCTAAAAACACGGAAATATCTACACCGCCTCCTGCATAAACATGGAAATACCTACCGTGCCATCTGTATAAACACGAAAATACCTACACCGCAATCTTTATAAACATGGAAATATCTACACTGCCATCTGTATATACATGGAAATACCTACACAGTCATCTGTATAATCATGGAAATATCTACACCACTATCTGTATAAACGTGGAAATATCTACACTGCCATCTGTATAAACATGGAAATATCTACACAGCCATCTCTATAAACATGGGAATATCTTCAACGCTATCTCTATAAACATGGAAATAGCCAAACCGCTATCTCCATAAACATGGAAATATCTACACTGCCATCTGTATACACATGGAAATGTCTACACAGTCATCTGTATAAAGATGGAAATATGTATACCGTTATCTGTATAAACATGGAAATAACTACACCACTATCTGTATAAACATGGAAATATCCACACCACAATCTGTATAAACAGGGAAATATCTACACCGCAATATGTATAAACATGGAAATATCTACACCACTATCGGTATAAACATGGAAATATCTGCGCCACTATCTGTATAAATATGGAAATATCTTCAACGCTATCTCTATAAACATGGAAATGACTTCACTGCTATCTGTATAAACATGGAAATATCTACATTGCTATCTCTAAAAACATGGAAATATCTACACCGCCTTCTGCATAAACATGGAAATACCTACACTGCCATCTGTATAAACATGGAAATAACTACACTGCTATCTCTATAAACATGGAAATATCTACACTGCCATCTGTATATACATGGAAATACCTACACAGTCATCTGTATAAACATGGAAATATCTACACCACTATCTGTATAAACGTGGAAATCTATACACTGCCGTCTGTATAAACATGGAAATATCTACACAACCATCTCTATAAACATGGAAATATCTTCAACGCTATCTCTATAAACATGGAAATAGCCAAACCGCTATCTGCATAAACATGGAAATATCTACACTGCCATCTGTATACACATGGAAATGTCTACACAGTCATCTGTATAAAGGTGGAAATATGTATACCGTTATCTGTATAAACATGGAAATAACTACACCACTATCTGTATAAACATGGAAATATCCACACCACAATCTGTATTAACAGGGAAATATCTACACCGCAATATGTATAAACATGGAAATATCTACACCACTATCGGTATAAACATGGAAATATCTGCGCCACCATCTGTATAAATATGGAAATATCTTCAACGCTATCTCTATAAACATGGAAATGACTTCACTGCTATCTGTATAAACATGGAAATATCTACATTGCTATCTCTAAAAACATGGAAATATCTACACCGCCTTCTGCATAAACATGGAAATACCTACACTGCCATCTGTATAAACATGGAAATAACTACACCGCTATCTCTATAAACATGGAAATATCTACACTGCCATCTGTATATACATGGAAATACCTACACAGTCATCTGTATAATCATGGAAATATCTACACCACTATCTGTATAAACGTGGAAATATCTACACTGCCATCTGTATAAACATGGAAATATCTACACAGCCATCTCTATAAACATGGGAATATCGTCAACGCTATCTCTATAAACATGGAAATAGCCAAACCGCTATCTGCATAAACATGGAAATATCTACACTGCCATCTGTATACACATGGAAATGTCTACACAGTCATCTGTATAAAGATGGAAATATGTATACCGTTATCTGTATAAACATGGAAATAACTACACCACTATCTGTATAAACATGGAAATATCCACACCACAATCTGTATAAACAGGGAAATATCTACACCGCAATATGTATAAACATGGAAATATCTACACCACTATCGGTATAAACATGGAAATATCTGCGCCACTATCTGTATAAATATGGAAATATCTTCAGCGCTATCTCTATAAACATGGAAATGACTTCACTGCTATCTGTATAAACATGGAAATATCTACATTGCTATCTCTAAAAACATGGAAATATCTACACCGCCTTCTGCATAAACATGGAAATACCTACACTGCCATCTGTATAAACATGGAAATAACTACACTGCTATCTCTATAAACATGGAAATATCTACACTGCCATCTGTATATACATGGAAATACCTACACAGTCATCTGTATAAACATGGAAATATCTACACCACTATCTGTATAAACGTGGAAATATATACACTGCCGTCTGTATAAACATGGAAATATCTACACAACCATCTCTATAAACATGGAAATATCTTCAATGCTATCTCTATAAACATGGAAATAGCCAAACCGCTATCTGCATAAACATGGAAATATCTACACTGCCATCTGTATATACATGGAAATATCTACAAAGTCATCTGTATAAAGATGGAAATATCTATACCGTTATCTGTATAAACATGGAAATATCTACAACGGTATCTGTATAAAGGTGGAAATATCTACACCGCAATCTGTGCAAATATGGAAATATCTACACATCTATCTCTGTAAATATGGAAATATCAACTCCGCTATCTATATAAACATGGAAACATCTGCAGCGCTGTCTGTATAAACATGGAAATATCTACACCACGATCTGTATAAACATTGATATATCTACACCGCTATCTGTATAAACATGGAAACATCTACACCACTATCTGTATAAACATGGAAATATCTACACCGCTATCTGTATAAATATGGAAATATCTACACCGCTATCTCTATAAACATGGAAATGTCTACACCGCTATCTGTATAAACATGGAAATATCTACATGGCTATTTCTATAAAAATGGAAATATCTAAACCGCCTTCTTATAAACGTGGAAATACGTACACAGTCATCTGTATAAACATAGAAATATCCACACCACTATCAGTATAAACACGGAAATATCTACAATGCCATCTGTATAAACATGGAAATATCTACACAGCCATCTCTATAAACACGGAATTATCTACATCGCTATCTGTAGAAACATGGAAATAGCTAAACCGCTATCTGTATAAACATGGAAATATCTACACAGCCATCTCTATAAACATGGAAATATCAACACCGCTATCTGCATAAACACGGAAATATCTACACCGCTATCTGCATAAACATGGAAATATCTACATCATTATCTATACAAACATGGAAATATCTACACCACTATCTGTATAAACATGGAAATATCCGCGCCGCCATCTGTATAAATATGGAAATATCTTCAACGCTATCTCTATAAACATGGAAATGACTTCACTGCTATCTGTATAAACATGGAAATATCTACAGGGCTATCTCTAAAAACACGGAAATATCTACACCGCCTCCTGCATAAACATGGAAATACCTACCGTGCCATCTGTATAAACACGAAAATACCTACACCGCAATCTTTATAAACATGGAAATATCTACACTGCCATCTGTATATACATGGAAATACCTACACAGTCATCTGTATAATCATGGAAATATCTACACCACTATCTGTATAAACGTGGAAATATCTACACTGCCATCTGTATAAACATGGAAATATCTACACAGCCATCTCTATAAACATGGGAATATCTTCAACGCTATCTCTATAAACATGGAAATAGCCAAACCGCTATCTCCATAAACATGGAAATATCTACACTGCCATCTGTATACACATGGAAATGTCTACACAGTCATCTGTATAAAGATGGAAATATGTATACCGTTATCTGTATAAACATGGAAATAACTACACCACTATCTGTATAAACATGGAAATATCCACACCACAATCTGTATAAACAGGGAAATATCTACACCGCAATATGTATAAACATGGAAATATCTACACCACTATCGGTATAAACATGGAAATATCTGCGCCACTATCTGTATAAATATGGAAATATCTTCAACGCTATCTCTATAAACATGGAAATGACTTCACTGCTATCTGTATAAACATGGAAATATCTACATTGCTATCTCTAAAAACATGGAAATATCTACACCGCCTTCTGCATAAACATGGAAATACCTACACTGCCATCTGTATAAACATGGAAATAACTACACTGCTATCTCTATAAACATGGAAATATCTACACTGCCATCTGTATATACATGGAAATACCTACACAGTCATCTGTATAAACATGGAAATATCTACACCACTATCTGTATAAACGTGGAAATCTATACACTGCCGTCTGTATAAACATGGAAATATCTACACAACCATCTCTATAAACATGGAAATATCTTCAACGCTATCTCTATAAACATGGAAATAGCCAAACCGCTATCTGCATAAACATGGAAATATCTACACTGCCATCTGTATACACATGGAAATGTCTACACAGTCATCTGTATAAAGGTGGAAATATGTATACCGTTATCTGTATAAACATGGAAATAACTACACCACTATCTGTATAAACATGGAAATATCCACACCACAATCTGTATTAACAGGGAAATATCTACACCGCAATATGTATAAACATGGAAATATCTACACCACTATCGGTATAAACATGGAAATATCTGCGCCACCATCTGTATAAATATGGAAATATCTTCAACGCTATCTCTATAAACATGGAAATGACTTCACTGCTATCTGTATAAACATGGAAATATCTACATTGCTATCTCTAAAAACATGGAAATATCTACACCGCCTTCTGCATAAACATGGAAATACCTACACTGCCATCTGTATAAACATGGAAATAACTACACCGCTATCTCTATAAACATGGAAATATCTACACTGCCATCTGTATATACATGGAAATACCTACACAGTCATCTGTATAATCATGGAAATATCTACACCACTATCTGTATAAACGTGGAAATATCTACACTGCCATCTGTATAAACATGGAAATATCTACACAGCCATCTCTATAAACATGGGAATATCGTCAACGCTATCTCTATAAACATGGAAATAGCCAAACCGCTATCTGCATAAACATGGAAATATCTACACTGCCATCTGTATACACATGGAAATGTCTACACAGTCATCTGTATAAAGATGGAAATATGTATACCGTTATCTGTATAAACATGGAAATAACTACACCACTATCTGTATAAACATGGAAATATCCACACCACAATCTGTATAAACAGGGAAATATCTACACCGCAATATGTATAAACATGGAAATATCTACACCACTATCGGTATAAACATGGAAATATCTGCGCCACTATCTGTATAAATATGGAAATATCTTCAGCGCTATCTCTATAAACATGGAAATGACTTCACTGCTATCTGTATAAACATGGAAATATCTACATTGCTATCTCTAAAAACATGGAAATATCTACACCGCCTTCTGCATAAACATGGAAATACCTACACTGCCATCTGTATAAACATGGAAATAACTACACTGCTATCTCTATAAACATGGAAATATCTACACTGCCATCTGTATATACATGGAAATACCTACACAGTCATCTGTATAAACATGGAAATATCTACACCACTATCTGTATAAACGTGGAAATATATACACTGCCGTCTCTATAAACATGGAAATATCTACACAACCATCTCTATAAACATGGAAATATCTTCAATGCTATCTCTATAAACATGGAAATAGCCAAACCGCTATCTGCATAAACATGGAAATATCTACACTGCCATCTGTATACACATGGAAATATCTACACAGTCATGTGTATAAAGATGGAAATATCTATACCGTTATCTGTATAAACATGGAAATATCTACAACGGTATCTGTATAAAGGTGGAAATATCTACACCGCAATCTGTGCAAATATGGAAATATCTACACATCTATCTCTGTAAATATGGAAATATCAACTCCGCTATCTATGTAAACATGGAAACATCTGCACCGCTGTCTGTATAAACATGGAAATATCTACACCACGATCTGTATAAACATTGATATATCTACACCGCTATCTGTATAAACATGGAAACATCTACACCACTATCTGTATAAACATGGAAATATCTACACCGCTATCTGTATAAATATGGAAATATCTACACCGCTATCTCTATAAACATGGAAATGTCTACACCGCTATCTGTATAAACATGGAAATATCTACATGGCTATTTCTATAAAAATGGAAATATCTAAACCGCCTTCTTATAAACGTGGAAATACGTACACAGTCATCTGTATAAACATAGAAATATCCACACCACTATCAGTATAAACACGGAAATATCTACAATGCCATCTGTATAAACATGGAAATATCTACACAGCCATCTCTATAAACACGGAATTATCTACATCGCTATCTGTAGAAACATGGAAATAGCTAAACCGCTATCTGTATAAACTTGGAAATATCTACACAGCCATCTCTATAAACATGGAAACATCAACACCGCTATCTGCATAAACACGGAAATATCTACACCGCTATCTGCATAAACATGGAAATATCTACATCGTTATCTATACAAACATGGAAATATCTACACCACTATCGGTATAAACATGGAAATATCTGCGCCGCCATCTGTATAAATATGGAAATATCTTCAACGCTATCTCTATAAACATGGAAATGACTTCACTGCTATCTGTATAAACATGGAAATATCTACAGGGCTATCTCTAAAAACACGGAAATATCTACACCGCCTCCTGCATAAACATGGAAATACCTACCGTGCCATCTGTATAAACACGGAAATAACTACACCGCAATCTCTATAAACATGGAAATATCTACACTGCCATCTGTATATACATGGAAATACCTACACAGTCATCTGTATAATCATGGAAATATCTACACCACTATCTGTATAAACGTGGAAATATCTACACTGCCATCTGTATAAACATGGAAATATCTACACAGCCATCTCTATAAACATGGGAATATCTTCAACGCTATCTCTATAAACATGGAAATAGCCAAACCGCTATCTGCATAAACATGGAAATATCTACACTGCCATCTGTATACACATGGAAATGTCTACACAGTCATCTGTATAAAGATGGAAATATGTATACCGTTATCTGTATAAACATGGAAATAACTACACCACTATCTGTATAAACATGGAAATATCCACACCACAATCTGTATAAACAGGGAAATATCTACACCGCAATATGTATAAACATGGAAATATCTACACCACTATCGGTATAAACATGGAAATATCTGCGCCACTATCTGTATAAATATGGAAATATCTTCAGCGCTATCTCTATAAACATGGAAATGACTTCACTGCTATCTGTATAAACATGGAAATATCTACATTGCTATCTCTAAAAACATGGAAATATCTACACCGCCTTCTGCATAAACATGGAAATACCTACACTGCCATCTGTATAAACATGGAAATAACTACACTGCTATCTCTATAAACATGGAAATATCTACACTGCCATCTGTATATACATGGAAATACCTACACAGTCATCTGTATAAACATGGAAATATCTACACCACTATCTGTATAAACGTGGAAATATATACACTGCCGTCTCTATAAACATGGAAATATCTACACAACCATCTCTATAAACATGGAAATATCTTCAATGCTATCTCTATAAACATGGAAATAGCCAAACCGCTATCTGCATAAACATGGAAATATCTACACTGCCATCTGTATACACATGGAAATATCTACACAGTCATGTGTATAAAGATGGAAATATCTATACCGTTATCTGTATAAACATGGAAATATCTACAACGGTATCTGTATAAAGGTGGAAATATCTACACCGCAATCTGTGCAAATATGGAAATATCTACACATCTATCTCTGTAAATATGGAAATATCAACTCCGCTATCTATGTAAACATGGAAACATCTGCACCGCTGTCTGTATAAACATGGAAATATCTACACCACGATCTGTATAAACATTGATATATCTACACCGCTATCTGTATAAACATGGAAACATCTACACCACTATCTGTATAAACATGGAAATATCTACACCGCTATCTGTATAAATATGGAAATATCTACACCGCTATCTCTATAAACATGGAAATGTCTACACCGCTATCTGTATAAACATGGAAATATCTACATGGCTATTTCTATAAAAATGGAAATATCTAAACCGCCTTCTTATAAACGTGGAAATACGTACACAGTCATCTGTATAAACATAGAAATATCCACACCACTATCAGTATAAACACGGAAATATCTACAATGCCATCTGTATAAACATGGAAATATCTACACAGCCATCTCTATAAACACGGAATTATCTACATCGCTATCTGTAGAAACATGGAAATAGCTAAACCGCTATCTGTATAAACTTGGAAATATCTACACAGCCATCTCTATAAACATGGAAACATCAACACCGCTATCTGCATAAACACGGAAATATCTACACCGCTATCT
This sequence comes from Pan paniscus, assembly GCF_029289425.2. Lineage (NCBI taxonomy): Eukaryota > Metazoa > Chordata > Mammalia > Primates > Hominidae > Pan > Pan paniscus. The sequence goes on from NC_073261.2 coordinate 11,523,367, forward strand.
GCATAAACATGGAAATATCTACATCGTTATCTATACAAACATGGAAATATCTACACCACTATCGGTATAAACATGGAAATATCTGCGCCGCCATCTGTATAAATATGGAAATATCTTCAACGCTATCTCTATAAACATGGAAATGACTTCACTGCTATCTGTATAAACATGGAAATATCTACAGGGCTATCTCTAAAAACACGGAAATATCTACACCGCCTCCTGCATAAACATGGAAATACCTACCGTGCCATCTGTATAAACACGGAAATAACTACACCGCAATCTCTATAAACATGGAAATATCTACACTGCCATCTGTATATACATGGAAATACCTACACAGTCATCTGTATAAACATGGAAATATCTACACCACTATCTGTATAAACGTGGAAATATCTACACTGCCATCTGTATAAACATGGAAATATCTACACAGCCATCTCTATAAACATGGGAATATCTTCAACGCTATCTCTATAAACATGGAAATAGCCAAACCGCTATCTGCATAAACATGGAAATATCTACACTGCCATCTGTATACACATGGAAATGTCTACACAGTCATCTGTATAAAGATGGAAATATGTATACCGTTATCTGTATAAACATGGAAATAACTACACCACTATCTGTATAAACATGGAAATATCCACACCACAATCTGTATAAACAGGGAAATATCTACACCGCAATATGTATAAACATGGAAATATCTACACCACTATCGGTATAAACATGGAAATATCTGCGCCACTATCTGTATAAATATGGAAATATCTTCAACGCTATCTCTATAAACATGGAAATGACTTCACTGCTATCTGTATAAACATGGAAATATCTACATTGCTATCTCTAAAAACATGGAAATATCTACACCGCCTTCTGCATAAACATGGAAATACCTACACTGCCATCTGTATAAACATGGAAATAACTACACTGCTATCTCTATAAACATGGAAATATCTACACTGCCATCTGTATATACATGGAAATACCTACACAGTCATCTGTATAAACATGGAAATATCTACACCACTATCTGTATAAACGTGGAAATATATACACTGCCGTCTGTATAAACATGGAAATATCTACACAACCATCTCTATAAACATGGAAATATCTTCAACGCTATCTCTATAAACATGGAAATAGCCAAACCGCTATCTGCATAAACATGGAAATATCTACACTGCCATCTGTATATACATGGAAATATCTACACAGTCATCTGTATAAAGATGGAAATATCTATACCGTTATCTGTATAAACATGGAAATATCTACAACGGTATCTGTATAAAGGTGGAAATATCTACACCGCAATCTGTGCAAATATGGAAATATCTACACATCTATCTCTGTAAATATGGAAATATCAACTCCGCTATCTATATAAACATGGAAACATCTGCACCGCTGTCTGTATAAACATGGAAATATCTACACCACGATCTGTATAAACATTGATATATCTACACCGCTATCTGTATAAACATGGAAACATCTACACCACTATCTGTATAAACATGGAAATATCTACACCGCTATCTGTATAAATATGGAAATATCTACACCGCTATCTCTATAAACATGGAAATGTCTACACCGCTATCTGTATAAACATGGAAATATCTACATGGCTATTTCTATAAAAATGGAAATATCTAAACCGCCTTCTTATAAACGTGGAAATACGTACACAGTCATCTGTATAAACATAGAAATATCCACACCACTATCAGTATAAACACGGAAATATCTACAATGCCATCTGTATAAACATGGAAATATCTACACAGCCATCTCTATAAACACGGAATTGTCTACATCGCTATCTGTAGAAACATGGAAATAGCTAAACCGCTATCTGTATAAACATGGAAATATCTACACAGCCATCTCTATAAACATGGAAATATCAACACCGCTATCTGCATAAACACGGAAATATCTACACCGCTATCTGCATAAACATGGAAATATCTACATCGTTATCTATACAAACATGGAAATATCTACACCACTATCTTTATAAACATGGAAATATCCGCGCCGCCATCTGTATAAATATGGAAATATCTTCAACGCTATCTCTATAAACATGGAAATGACTTCACTGCTATCTGTATAAACATGGAAATATCTACAGGGCTATCTCTAAAAACACGGAAATATCTACACCGCCTCCTGCATAAACATGGAAATACCTACCGTGACATCTGTATAAACACGAAAATAACTACACCGCAATCTCTATAAACATGGAAATATCTACACTGCCATCTGTATATACATGGAAATACCTACACAGTCATCTGTATAATCATGGAAATATCTACACCACTATCTGTATAAACGTGGAAATATCTACACTGCCATCTGTATAAACATGGAAATATCTACACAGCCATCTCTATAAACATGGGAATATCTTCAACGCTATCTCTATAAACATGGAAATAGCCAAACCGCTATCTGCATAAACATGGAAATATCTACACTGCCATCTGTATACACATGGAAATATCTACACAGTCATCTGTATAAAGATGGAAATATGTATACCGTTATCTGTATAAACATGGAAATAACTACACCACTATCTGTATAAACATGGAAATATCCACACCACAATCTGTATAAACAGGGAAATATCTACACCGCAATATGTATAAACATGGAAATATCTACACCACTATCTGTATAAACATGGAAATATCTGCGCCACTATCTGTATAAATATGGAAATATCTTCAACGCTATCTCTATAAACATGGAAATGACTTCACTGCTATCTGTATAAACATGGAAATATCTACATTGCTATCTCTAAAAACATGGAAATATCTACACCGCCTTCTGCATAAACATGGAAATACCTACACTGCCATCTGTATAAACATGGAAATAACTACACTGCTATCTCTATAAACATGGAAATATCTACACTGCCATCTGTATATACATGGAAATACCTACACAGTCATCTGTATAAACATGGAAATATCTACACCACTATCTGTATAAACGTGGAAATATATACACTGCCGTCTGTATAAACATGGAAATATCTACACAACCATCTCTATAAACATGGAAATATCTTCAATGCTATCTCTATAAACATGGAAATAGCCAAACCGCTATCTGCATAAACATGGAAATATCTACACTGCCATCTGTATATACATGGAAATATCTACAAAGTCATCTGTATAAAGATGGAAATATCTATACCGTTATCTGTATAAACATGGAAATATCTACAACGGTATCTGTATAAAGGTGGAAATATCTACACCGCAATCTGTGCAAATATGGAAATATCTACACATCTATCTCTGTAAATATGGAAATATCAACTCCGCTATCTATATAAACATGGAAACATCTGCACCGCTGTCTGTATAAACATGGAAATATCTACACCACGATCTGTATAAACATTGATATATCTACACCGCTATCTGTATAAACATGGAAACATCTACACCACTATCTGTATAAACATGGAAATATCTACACCGCTATCTGTATAAATATGGAAATATCTACACCGCTATCTCTATAAACATGGAAATGTCTACACCGCTATCTGTATAAACATGGAAATATCTACATGGCTATTTCTATAAAAATGGAAATATCTAAACCGCCTTCTTATAAACGTGGAAATACGTACACAGTCATCTGTATAAACATAGAAATATCCACACCACTATCAGTATAAACACGGAAATATCTACAATGCCATCTGTATAAACATGGAAATATCTACACAGCCATCTCTATAAACACGGAATTATCTACATCGCTATCTGTAGAAACATGGAAATAGCTAAACCGCTATCTGTATAAACATGGAAATATCTACACAGCCATCTCTATAAACATGGAAATATCAACACCGCTATCTGCATAAACACGGAAATATCTACACCGCTATCTGCATAAACATGGAAATATCTACATCATTATCTATACAAACATGGAAATATCTACACCACTATCTGTATAAACATGGAAATATCCGCGCCGCCATCTGTATAAATATGGAAATATCTTCAACGCTATCTCTATAAACATGGAAATGACTTCACTGCTATCTGTATAAACATGGAAATATCTACAGGGCTATCTCTAAAAACACGGAAATATCTACACCGCCTCCTGCATAAACATGGAAATACCTACCGTGCCATCTGTATAAACACGAAAATACCTACACCGCAATCTTTATAAACATGGAAATATCTACACTGCCATCTGTATATACATGGAAATACCTACACAGTCATCTGTATAATCATGGAAATATCTACACCACTATCTGTATAAACGTGGAAATATCTACACTGCCATCTGTATAAACATGGAAATATCTACACAGCCATCTCTATAAACATGGGAATATCTTCAACGCTATCTCTATAAACATGGAAATAGCCAAACCGCTATCTCCATAAACATGGAAATATCTACACTGCCATCTGTATACACATGGAAATGTCTACACAGTCATCTGTATAAAGATGGAAATATGTATACCGTTATCTGTATAAACATGGAAATAACTACACCACTATCTGTATAAACATGGAAATATCCACACCACAATCTGTATAAACAGGGAAATATCTACACCGCAATATGTATAAACATGGAAATATCTACACCACTATCGGTATAAACATGGAAATATCTGCGCCACTATCTGTATAAATATGGAAATATCTTCAACGCTATCTCTATAAACATGGAAATGACTTCACTGCTATCTGTATAAACATGGAAATATCTACATTGCTATCTCTAAAAACATGGAAATATCTACACCGCCTTCTGCATAAACATGGAAATACCTACACTGCCATCTGTATAAACATGGAAATAACTACACTGCTATCTCTATAAACATGGAAATATCTACACTGCCATCTGTATATACATGGAAATACCTACACAGTCATCTGTATAAACATGGAAATATCTACACCACTATCTGTATAAACGTGGAAATCTATACACTGCCGTCTGTATAAACATGGAAATATCTACACAACCATCTCTATAAACATGGAAATATCTTCAACGCTATCTCTATAAACATGGAAATAGCCAAACCGCTATCTGCATAAACATGGAAATATCTACACTGCCATCTGTATACACATGGAAATGTCTACACAGTCATCTGTATAAAGGTGGAAATATGTATACCGTTATCTGTATAAACATGGAAATAACTACACCACTATCTGTATAAACATGGAAATATCCACACCACAATCTGTATTAACAGGGAAATATCTACACCGCAATATGTATAAACATGGAAATATCTACACCACTATCGGTATAAACATGGAAATATCTGCGCCACCATCTGTATAAATATGGAAATATCTTCAACGCTATCTCTATAAACATGGAAATGACTTCACTGCTATCTGTATAAACATGGAAATATCTACATTGCTATCTCTAAAAACATGGAAATATCTACACCGCCTTCTGCATAAACATGGAAATACCTACACTGCCATCTGTATAAACATGGAAATAACTACACCGCTATCTCTATAAACATGGAAATATCTACACTGCCATCTGTATATACATGGAAATACCTACACAGTCATCTGTATAATCATGGAAATATCTACACCACTATCTGTATAAACGTGGAAATATCTACACTGCCATCTGTATAAACATGGAAATATCTACACAGCCATCTCTATAAACATGGGAATATCTTCAACGCTATCTCTATAAACATGGAAATAGCCAAACCGCTATCTGCATAAACATGGAAATATCTACACTGCCATCTGTATACACATGGAAATGTCTACACAGTCATCTGTATAAAGATGGAAATATGTATACCGTTATCTGTATAAACATGGAAATAACTACACCACTATCTGTATAAACATGGAAATATCCACACCACAATCTGTATAAACAGGGAAATATCTACACCGCAATATGTATAAACATGGAAATATCTACACCACTATCGGTATAAACATGGAAATATCTGCGCCACTATCTGTATAAATATGGAAATATCTTCAGCGCTATCTCTATAAACATGGAAATGACTTCACTGCTATCTGTATAAACATGGAAATATCTACATTGCTATCTCTAAAAACATGGAAATATCTACACCGCCTTCTGCATAAACATGGAAATACCTACACTGCCATCTGTATAAACATGGAAATAACTACACTGCTATCTCTATAAACATGGAAATATCTACACTGCCATCTGTATATACATGGAAATACCTACACAGTCATCTGTATAAACATGGAAATATCTACACCACTATCTGTATAAACGTGGAAATATATACACTGCCGTCTCTATAAACATGGAAATATCTACACAACCATCTCTATAAACATGGAAATATCTTCAATGCTATCTCTATAAACATGGAAATAGCCAAACCGCTATCTGCATAAACATGGAAATATCTACACTGCCATCTGTATACACATGGAAATATCTACACAGTCATGTGTATAAAGATGGAAATATCTATACCGTTATCTGTATAAACATGGAAATATCTACAACGGTATCTGTATAAAGGTGGAAATATCTACACCGCAATCTGTGCAAATATGGAAATATCTACACATCTATCTCTGTAAATATGGAAATATCAACTCCGCTATCTATGTAAACATGGAAACATCTGCACCGCTGTCTGTATAAACATGGAAATATCTACACCACGATCTGTATAAACATTGATATATCTACACCGCTATCTGTATAAACATGGAAACATCTACACCACTATCTGTATAAACATGGAAATATCTACACCGCTATCTGTATAAATATGGAAATATCTACACCGCTATCTCTATAAACATGGAAATGTCTACACCGCTATCTGTATAAACATGGAAATATCTACATGGCTATTTCTATAAAAATGGAAATATCTAAACCGCCTTCTTATAAACGTGGAAATACGTACACAGTCATCTGTATAAACATAGAAATATCCACACCACTATCAGTATAAACACGGAAATATCTACAATGCCATCTGTATAAACATGGAAATATCTACACAGCCATCTCTATAAACACGGAATTATCTACATCGCTATCTGTAGAAACATGGAAATAGCTAAACCGCTATCTGTATAAACTTGGAAATATCTACACAGCCATCTCTATAAACATGGAAACATCAACACCGCTATCTGCATAAACACGGAAATATCTACACCGCTATCTGCATAAACATGGAAATATCTACATCGTTATCTATACAAACATGGAAATATCTACACCACTATCGGTATAAACATGGAAATATCTGCGCCGCCATCTGTATAAATATGGAAATATCTTCAACGCTATCTCTATAAACATGGAAATGACTTCACTGCTATCTGTATAAACATGGAAATATCTACAGGGCTATCTCTAAAAACACGGAAATATCTACACCGCCTCCTGCATAAACATGGAAATACCTACCGTGCCATCTGTATAAACACGGAAATAACTACACCGCAATCTCTATAAACATGGAAATATCTACACTGCCATCTGTATATACATGGAAATACCTACACAGTCATCTGTATAATCATGGAAATATCTACACCACTATCTGTATAAACGTGGAAATATCTACACTGCCATCTGTATAAACATGGAAATATCTACACAGCCATCTCTATAAACATGGGAATATCTTCAACGCTATCTCTATAAACATGGAAATAGCCAAACCGCTATCTGCATAAACATGGAAATATCTACACTGCCATCTGTATACACATGGAAATGTCTACACAGTCATCTGTATAAAGATGGAAATATGTATACCGTTATCTGTATAAACATGGAAATAACTACACCACTATCTGTATAAACATGGAAATATCCACACCACAATCTGTATAAACAGGGAAATATCTACACCGCAATATGTATAAACATGGAAATATCTACACCACTATCGGTATAAACATGGAAATATCTGCGCCACTATCTGTATAAATATGGAAATATCTTCAACGCTATCTCTATAAACATGGAAATGACTTCACTGCTATCTGTATAAACATGGAAATATCTACATTGCTATCTCTAAAAACATGGAAATATCTACACCGCCTTCTGCATAAACATGGAAATACCTACACTGCCATCTGTATAAACATGGAAATAACTACACTGCTATCTCTATAAACATGGAAATATCTACACTGCCATCTGTATATACATGGAAATACCTACACAGTCATCTGTATAAACATGGAAATATCTACACCACTATCTGTATAAACGTGGAAATATATACACTGCCGTCTGTATAAACATGGAAATATCTACACAACCATCTCTATAAACATGGAAATATCTTCAACGCTATCTCTATAAACATGGAAATAGCCAAACCGCTATCTGCATAAACATGGAAATATCTACACTGCCATCTGTATATACATGGAAATATCTACACAGTCATCTGTATAAAGATGGAAATATCTATACCGTTATCTGTATAAACATGGAAATATCTACAACGGTATCTGTATAAAGGTGGAAATATCTACACCGCAATCTGTGCAAATATGGAAATATCTACACATCTATCTCTGTAAATATGGAAATATCAACTCCGCTATCTATATAAACATGGAAACATCTGCACCGCTGTCTGTATAAACATGGAAATATCTACACCACGATCTGTATAAACATTGATATATCTACACCGCTATCTGTATAAACATGGAAACATCTACACCACTATCTGTATAAACATGGAAATATCTACACCGCTATCTGTATAAATATGGAAATATCTACACCGCTATCTCTATAAACATGGAAATGTCTACACCGCTATCTGTATAAACATGGAAATATCTACATGGCTATTTCTATAAAAATGGAAATATCTAAACCGCCTTCTTATAAACGTGGAAATACGTACACAGTCATCTGTATAAACATAGAAATATCCACACCACTATCAGTATAAACACGGAAATATCTACAATGCCATCTGTATAAACATGGAAATATCTACACAGCCATCTCTATAAACACGGAATTGTCTACATCGCTATCTGTAGAAACATGGAAATAGCTAAACCGCTATCTGTATAAACATGGAAATATCTACACAGCCATCTCTATAAACATGGAAATATCAACACCGCTATCTGCATAAACACGGAAATATCTACACCGCTATCTGCATAAACATGGAAATATCTACATCGTTATCTATACAAACATGGAAATATCTACACCACTATCTTTATAAACATGGAAATATCCGCGCCGCCATCTGTATAAATATGGAAATATCTTCAACGCTATCTCTATAAACATGGAAATGACTTCACTGCTATCTGTATAAACATGGAAATATCTACAGGGCTATCTCTAAAAACACGGAAATATCTACACCGCCTCCTGCATAAACATGGAAATACCTACCGTGCCATCTGTATAAACACGAAAATAACTACACCGCAATCTCTATAAACATGGAAATACCTACACTGCCATCTGTATATACATGGAAATACCTACACAGTCATCTGTATAATCATGGAAATATCTACACCACTATCTGTATAAACGTGGAAATATCTACACTGCCATCTGTATAAACATGGAAATATCTACACAGCCATCTCTATAAACATGGGAATATCTTCAACGCTATCTCTATAAACATGGAAATAGCCAAACCGCTATCTGCATAAACATGGAAATATCTACACTGCCATCTGTATACACATGGAAATGTCTACACAGTCATCTGTATAAAGATGGAAATATGTATACCGTTATCTGTATAAACATGGAAATAACAACACCACTATCTGTATAAACATGGAAATATCCACACCACAATCTGTATAAACAGGGAAATATCTACACCGCAATATATATAAACATGGAAATATCTACACCACTATCGGTATAAACATGGAAATATCTGCGCCATTATCTGTATAAATATGGAAATATCTTCAACGCTATCTCTATAAACATGGAAATGACTTCACTGCTATCTGTATAAACATGGAAATAACTACATTGCTATCTCTAAAAACATGGAAATATCTACACCGCCTTCTGCATAAACATGGAAATACCTACACTGCCATCTGTATAAACATGGAAATAACTACACTGCTATCTCTATAAACATGGAAATATCTACACTGCCATCTGTATATACATGGAAATACCTACACAGTCATCTGTATAAACATGGAAATATCTACACCACTATCTGTATAAACGTGGAAATATATACACTGCCGTCTGTATAAACATGGAAATATCTACACAACCATCTCTATAAACATGGAAATATCTTCAACGCTATCTCTATAAACATGGAAATAGCCAAACCGCTATCTGCATAAACATGGAAATATCTACACTGCCATCTGTATACACATGGAAATATCTACACAGTCATGTGTATAAAGATGGAAATATCTATACCGTTATCTGTATAAACATGGAAATATCTACAACGGTATCTGTATAAAGGTGGAAATATCTACACCGCAATCTGTGCAAATATGGAAATATCTACACATCTATCTCTGTAAATATGGAAATATCAACTCCGCTATCTATATAAACATGGAAACATCTGCACCGCTGTCTGTATAAACATGGAAATATCTACACCACGATCTGTATAAACATTGATATATCTACACCGCTATCTGTATAAACATGGAAACATCTACACCACTATCTGTATAAACATGGAAATATCTACACCGCTATCTGTATAAATATGGAAATATCTACACCGCTATCTCTATAAACATGGAAATGTCTACACCGCTATCTGTATAAACATGGAAATATCTACATGGCTATTTCTATAAAAATGGAAATATCTAAACCGCCTTCTTATAAACGTGGAAATACGTACACAGTCATCTGTATAAACATAGAAATATCCACACCACTATCAGTATAAACACGGAAATATCTACAATGCCATCTGTATAAACATGGAAATATCTACACAGCCATCTCTATAAACACGGAATTATCTACATCGCTATCTGTAGAAACATGGAAATAGCTAAACCGCTGTCTGTATAAACATGGAAATATCTACACAGCCATCTCTATAAACATGGAAATATCAACACCGTGATCTGCATAAACACGGAAATATCTACACCGCTATCTGCATAAACATGGAAATATCTACATCGTTATCTATACAAACATGGAAATATCTACACCACTATCTGTATAAACATGGAAATATCTGCGCCGCCATCTGTATAAATATGGAAATATCTTCAACGCTATCTCTATAAACATGGAAATGACTTCACTGCTATCTGTATAAACATGGAAATATCTACATGGCTATCTCTAAAAACACGGAAATATCTACACCGCCTCCTGCATAAACATGGAAATACCTACCGTGCCATCTGTATAAACATGGAAATAACTACACCGCTATCTCTATAAACATGGAAATATCTACACTGCCATCTGTATATACATGGAAATACCTACACAGTCATCTGTATAATCATGGAAATATCTACACCACTATCTGTATAAACGTGGAAATATCTACACTGCCATCTGTATAAACATGGAAATATCTACACAGCCATCTCTATAAACATGGGAATATCTTCAACGCTATCTCTATAAACATGGAAATAGCCAAACCGCTATCTGCATAAACATGGAAATATCTACACTGCCATCTGTATACACATGGAAATGTCTACACAGTCATCTGTATAAAGATGGAAATATGTATAACGTTATCTGTATAAACATTGAAATAACTACACCACTATCTGTATAAACATGGAAATATCCACACCACAATCTGTATAAACAGGGAAATATCTACACCGCAATATGTATAAACATGGAAATATCTACACCACTATCGGTATAAACATGGAAATATCTGCGCCACTATCTGTATAAATATGGAAATATCTTCAACGCTATCTCTATAAACATGGAAATGACTTCACTGCTATCTGTATAAACATGGAAATATCTACATTGCTATCTCTAAAAACATGGAAATATCTACACCGCCTTCTGCATAAACATGGAAATACCTACACTGCCATCTGTATAAACATGGAAATAACTACACTGCTATCTCTATAAACATGGAAATATCTACACTGCCATCTGTATATACATGGAAATACCTACACAGTCATCTGTATAAACATGGAAATATCTACACCACTATCTGTATAAACGTGGAAATCTATACACTGCCGTCTGTATAAACATGGAAATATCTACACAACCATCTCTATAAACATGGAAATATCTTCAACGCTATCTCTATAAACATGGAAATAGCCAAACCGCTATCTGCATAAACATGGAAATATCTACACTGCCATCTGTATACACATGGAAATATCTACACAGTCATGTGTATAAAGATGGAAATATCTATACCGTTATCTGTATAAACATGGAAATATCTACAACGGTATCTGTATAAAGGTGGAAATATCTACACCGCAATCTGTGCAAATATGGAAATATCTACACATCTATCTCTGTAAATATGGAAATATCAACTCCGCTATCTATATAAACATGGAAACATCTGCACCGCTGTCTGTATAAACATGGAAATATCTACACCACGATCTGTATAAACATTGATATATCTACACCGCTATCTGTATAAACATGGAAACATCTACACCACTATCTGTATAAACATGGAAATATCTACACCGCTATCTGTATAAATATGGAAATATCTACACCGCTATCTCTATAAACATGGAAATGTCTACACCGCTATCTGTATAAACATGGAAATATCTACATGGCTATTTCTATAAAAATGGAAATATCTAAACCGCCTTCTTATAAACGTGGAAATACGTACACAGTCATCTGTATAAACATAGAAATATCCACACCACTATCAGTATAAACACGGAAATATCTACAATGCCATCTGTATAAACATGGAAATATCTACACAGCCATCTCTATAAACACGGAATTATCTACATCGCTATCTGTAGAAACATGGAAATAGCTAAACCGCTGTCTGTATAAACATGGAAATATCTACACAGCCATCTCTATAAACATGGAAATATCAACACCGTGATCTGCATAAACACGGAAATATCTACACCGCTATCTGCATAAACATGGAAATATCTACATCGTTATCTATACAAACATGGAAATATCTACACCACTATCTGTATAAACATGGAAATATCTGCGCCGCCATCTGTATAAATATGGAAATATCTTCAACGCTATCTCTATAAACATGGAAATGACTTCACTGCTATCTGTATAAACATGGAAATATCTACATGGCTATCTCTAAAAACACGGAAATATCTACACCGCCTCCTGCATAAACATGGAAATACCTACCGTGCCATCTGTATAAACATGGAAATAACTACACCGCTATCTCTATAAACATGGAAATATCTACACTGCCATCTGTATATACATGGAAATACCTACACAGTCATCTGTATAATCATGGAAATATCTACACCACTATCTGTATAAACGTGGAAATATCTACACTGCCATCTGTATAAACATGGAAATATCTACACAGCCATCTCTATAAACATGGGAATATCTTCAACGCTATCTCTATAAACATGGAAATAGCCAAACCGCTATCTGCATAAACATGGAAATATCTACACTGCCATCTGTATACACATGGAAATGTCTACACAGTCATCTGTATAAAGATGGAAATATGTATAACGTTATCTGTATAAACATGGAAATAACTACACCACTATCTGTATAAACATGGAAATATCCACACCACAATCTGTATAAACAGGGAAATATCTACACCGCAATATGTATAAACATGGAAATATCTACACCACTATCGGTATAAACATGGAAATATCTGCGCCACTATCTGTATAAATATGGAAATATCTTCAACGCTATCTCTATAAACATGGAAATGACTTCACTGCTATCTGTATAAACATGGAAATATCTACATTGCTATCTCTAAAAACATGGAAATATCTACACCGCCTTCTGCATAAACATGGAAATACCTACACTGCCATCTGTATAAACATGGAAATAACTACACTGCTATCTCTATAAACATGGAAATATCTACACTGCCATCTGTATATACATGGAAATACCTACACAGTCATCTGTATAAACATGGAAATATCTACACCACTATCTGTATAAACGTGGAAATCTATACACTGCCGTCTGTATAAACATGGAAATATCTACACAACCATCTCTATAAACATGGAAATATCTTCAACGCTATCTCTATAAACATGGAAATAGCCAAACCGCTATCTGCATAAACATGGAAATATCTACACTGCCATCTGTATACACATGGAAATGTCTACACAGTCATCTGTATAAAGATGGAAATATGTATACCGTTATCTGTATAAACATGGAAATAACTACACCACTATCTGTATAAACATGGAAATATCCACACCACAATCTGTATTAACAGGGAAATATCTACACCGCAATATGTATAAACATGGAAATATCTACACCACTATCCGTATAAACATGGAAATATCTGCGCCACTATCTGTATAAATATGGAAATATCTTCAACGCTATCTCTATAAACATGGAAATGACTTCACTGCTATCTGTATAAACATGGAAATATCTACATTGCTATCTCTAAAAACATGGAAATATCTACACCGCCTTCTGCATAAACATGGAAATACCTACACTGCCATCTGTATAAACATGGAAATAACTACACCGCTATCTCTATAAACATGGAAATATCTACACTGCCATCTGTATATACATGGAAATACCTACACAGTCATCTGTATAAACATGGAAATATCTACACCACTATCTGTATAAACGTGGAAATATATACACTGCCGTCTGTATAAACATGGAAATATCTACACAACCATCTCTATAAACATGGAAATATCTTCAACGCTATCTCTATAAACATGGAAATAGCCAAACCGCTATCTGCATAAAAATGGAAATATCTACACTGCCATCTGTATACATATGGAAATATCTACACAGTCATCTGTATAAAGATGGAAATATCTATACCGTTATCTGTATAAACATGGAAATATCTACAACGGTATCTGTATAAAGGTGGAAATATCTACACCGCAATCTGTGCAAATATGGAAATATCTACACATCTATCTCTGTAAATATGGAAATATCAACTCCGCTATCTATATAAACATGGAAACATCTGCACCGCTGTCTGTATAAACATGGAAATATCTACACCACGATCTGTATAAACATTGATATATCTACACCGCTATCTGTATAAACATGGAAACATCTACACCACTATCTGTATAAACATGGAAATATCTACACCGCTATCTGTATAAATATGGAAATATCTACACCGCTATCTCTATAAACATGGAAATGTCTACACCGCTATCTGTATAAACATGGAAATATCTACATGGCTATTTCTATAAATATGGAAATATCTAAACCGCCTTCTTATAAACGTGGCAATACGTACACAGTCATCTGTATAAACATAGAAATATCCACACCACTATCAGTATAAACACGGAAATATCTACAATGCCATCTGTATAAACATGGATATATCTACACAGCCATCTCTATAAACACGGAATTATCTACATCGCTATCTGTAGAAACATGGAAACAGCTAACCCGCTATCTGTATAAACATGGAAATATCTACACAGCCATCTCTATAAACATGGAAATATCAACACCGCTATCTGCATAAACACGGGAATATCTACACCGCTATCTGCATAAACATGGAAATATCTACATCATTATCTATACAAACATGGAAATATCTACACCACTATCTGTATAAACATGGAAATATCTGCGCCGCCATCTGTATAAATATGGAAATATCTTCAATGCTATCTCTATAAACATGGAAATGACTTCACTGCTATCTGTATAAACATGGAAATATCTACATGGCTATCTCTAAAAACACGGAAATATCTACACCGCCTCCTGCATAAACATGGAAATACCTACCGTGCCATCTGTATAAACATGGAAATAACTACACCGCTATCTCTATAAACATGGAAATATCTACACTGCCATCTGTATATACATGGAAATACCTACACAGTCATCTGTATAATCATGGAAATATCTACACCACTATCTGTATAAACGTGGAAATATCTACACTGCCATCTGTATAAACATGGAAATATCTACACAGCCATCTCTATAAACATGGGAATATCTTCAACGCTATCTCTATAAACATGGAAATAGCCAAACCGCTATCTGCATAAACATGGAAATATCTACACTGCCATCTGTATACACATGGAAATGTCTACACAGTCATCTGTATAAAGATGGAAATATGTATACCGTTATCTGTATAAACATGGAAATAACTACACCACTATCTGTATAAACATGGAAATATCCACACCACAATCTGTATAAACAGGGAAATATCTACACCGCAATATGTATAAACATGGAAATATCTACACCACTATCGTTATAAACATGGAAATATCTGCGCCACTATCTGTATAAATATGGAAATATCTTCAGCGCTATCTCTATAAACATGGAAATGACTTCACTGCTATCTGTATAAACATGGAAATATCTACATTGCTATCTCTAAAAACATGGAAATATCTACACCACCTTCTGCATAAACATGGAAATACCTACACTGCCATCTGTATAAACATGGAAATAACTACACTGCTATCTCTATAAACATGGAAATATCTACACTGCCATCTGTATATACATGGAAATACCTACACAGTCATCTGTATAAACATGGAAATATCTACACCACTATCTGTATAAAGGTGGAAATATATACACTGCCGTCTCTATAAACATGGAAATATCTACACAACCATCTCTATACACATGGAAATATCTTCAACGCTATCTCTATAAACATGGAAATAGCCAAACCGCTATCTGCATAAACATGGAAATATCTACACTGCCATCTGTATACACATGGAAATATCTACACAGTCATGTGTATAAAGATGGAAATATCTATACCGTTATCTGTATAAACATGGAAATATCTACAACGGTATCTGTATAAAGGTGGAAATATCTACACCGCAATCTGTGCAAATATGGAAATATCTACACATCTATCTCTGTAAATATGGAAATATCAACTCCGCTATCTATATAAACATGGAAACATCTGCACCGCTGTCTGTATAAACATGGAAATATCTACACCACGATCTGTATAAACATTGATATATCTACACCGCTATCTGTATAAACATGGAAACATCTACACCACTATCTGTATAAACATGGAAATATCTACACCGCTATCTGTATAAATATGGAAATATCTACACCGCTATCTCTATAAACATGGAAACGTCTACACCGCTATCTGTATAAACATGGAAATATCTACATGGCTATTTCTATAAATACGGAAATATCTAAACCGCCTACTTATAAACGTGGAAATACCTACACAGTCATCTGTATAAACATAGAAATATCCACACCACTATCAGTATGAACACGGAAATATCTACAATGCCATCTGTATAAACATGGAAATATCTACACAGCCATCTCTATAAACACGGAATTATCTACATCGCTATCTGTAGAAACATGGAAATAGCTAAACCGCTATCTGTATAAACATGGAAATATCTACACAGCCATCTCTATAAACATGGAAATATCAACACCGCTATCTGCATAAACACGGAAATATCTACACCGCTATCTGCATAAAAATGGAAATATCTACATCGTTATCTATACAAACATGGAAATATCTACACCACTATCTGTATAAACATGGAAATATCTGCGCCACCATCTGTATAAATATGGAAATATCTTCAACGCTATCTCTATAAACATGGAAATGACTTCACTGCTATCTGTATAAACATGGAAATATCTACATGGCTATCTCTAAAAACACGGAAATATCTACACCGCCTCCTGCATAAACATGGAAATACCTACCGTGCCATCTGTATAAACATGGAAATAACTACACCGCTATCTCTATAAACATGGAAATATCTACACTGCCATCTGTATATACATGGAAATACCTACACAGTCATCTGTATAATCATGGAAATATCTACACCACCATCTGTATAAACGTGGAAATATCTACACTGCCATCTGTATAAACATGGAAATATCTACACAGCCATCTCTATAAACATGGGAATATCTTCAACGCTATCTCTATAAACATGGAAATAGCCAAACCGCTATCTGCATAAACATGGAAATATCTACACTGCCATCTGTATACACATGGAAATGTCTACACAGTCATCTGTATAAAGATGGAAATATGTATACCGTTATCTGTATAAACATGGAAATAACTACACCACTATCTGTATAAACATGGAAATATCCACACCACAATCTGTATAAACAGGGAAATACCTACACCGCAATATGTATAAACATGGAAATATCTACACCACTATCGGTATAAACATGGAAATATCTGCGCCACTATCTGTATAAATATGGAAATATCCTCAACGCTATCTCTATAAACATGGAAATGACTTCACTGCTATCTGTATAAACATGGAAATATCTACATTGCTATCTCTAAATACATGGAAATATCTACACCGCCTTCTGCATAAACATGGAAATACCTACACTGCCATCTGTATAAACATGGAAATAACTACACTGCTATCTCTATAAACATGGAAATATCTACACTGCCATCTGTATATACATGGAAATACCTACACAGTCATCTGTATAAACATGGAAATATCTACACCACTATCTGTATAAACGTGGAAATATATACACTGCCGTCTGTATAAACATGGAAATATCTACACAACCATCTCTATAAACATGGAAATATCTTCAACGCTATCTCTATAAACATGGAAATAGCCAAACCGCTATCTGCATAAACATGGAAATATCTACATTGCCATCTGTATACACATGGAAATATCTACACAGTCATCTGTATAAAGATGGAAATAACTATACCGTTATCTGTATAAACATGGAAATATCTACAACGGTATCTGTATAAAGGTGGAAATATCTACACCACAATCTGTGCAAATATGGAAATATCTACACATCTATCTCTGTAAATATGGAAATATCAACTCCGCTATCTATATAAACATGGAAACATCTGCACCGCTGTCTGTATAAACATGGAAATATCTACACCACGATCTGTATAAACATTGATATATCTACACCGCTATCTGTATAAACATGGAAACATCTACACCACTATCTGTATAAACATGGAAATATCTACACCGCTATCTGTATAAATATGGAAATATCTACACCGCTATCTCTATAAACATGGAAATGTCTACACCGCTATCTGTATAAACATGGAAATATCTACATGGCTATTTCTATAAAAATGGAAATATCTAAACCGCCTTCTTATAAACGTGGAAATACGTACACAGTCATCTGTATAAACATAGAAATATCCACACCACTATCAGTATAAACACGGAAATATCTACAATGCCATCTGTATAAACATGGAAATATCTACACAGCCATCTCTATAAACACGGAATTATCTACATCGCTATCTGTAGAAACATGGAAATAGCTAAACCGCTATCTGTATAAACATGGAAATATCTACACAGCCATCTCTATAAACATGGAAATATCAACACCGCTATCTGCATAAACACGGAAATATCTACACCGCTATCTGCATAAACATGGAAATATCTACATCGTTATCTATACAAACATGGAAATATCTACACCACTATCTGTATAAACATGGAAATATCTGCGCCGCCATCTGTATAAATATGGAAATATCTTCAACGCTATCTCTATAAACATGGAAATGACTTCACTGCTATCTGTATAAACATGGAAATATCTACAGGGCTATCTCTAAAAACACGGAAATATCTACACCGCCTCCTGCATAAACATGGAAATACCTACCGTGCCATCTGTATAAACACGGAAATAACTACACCGCAATCTCTATAAACATGGAAATATCTACACTGCCATCTGTATATACATGGAAATACCTACACAGTCATCTGTATAATCATGGAAATATCTACACCACTATCTGTATAAACGTGGAAATATCTACACTGCCATCTGTATAAACATGGAAATATCTACACAGCCATCTCTATAAACATGGGAATATCTTCAACGCTATCTCTATAAACATGGAAATAGCCAAACCGCTATCTGCATAAACATGGAAATATCTACACTGCCATCTGTATACACATGGAAATGTCTACACAGTCATCTGTATAAAGATGGAAATATGTATACCGTTATCTGTATAAACATGGAAATAACTACACCACTATCTGTATAAACATGGAAATATCCACACCACAATCTGTATAAACAGGGAAATATCTACACCGCAATATGTATAAACATGGAAATATCTACACCACTATCGGTATAAACATGGAAATATCTGCGCCACTATCTGTATAAATATGGAAATATCTTCAACGCTATCTCTATAAACATGGAAATGACTTCACTGCTATCTGTATAAACATGGAAATATCTACATTGCTATCTCTAAAAACATGGAAATATCTACACCGCCTTCTGCATAAACATGGAAATACCTACACTGCCATCTGTATAAACATGGAAATAACTACACTGCTATCTCTATAAACATGGAAATATCTACACTGCCATCTGTATATACATGGAAATACCTACACAGTCATCTGTATAAACATGGAAATATCTACACCACTATCTGTATAAACGTGGAAATATATACACTGCCGTCTGTATAAACATGGAAATATCTACACAACCATCTCTATAAACATGGAAATATCTTCAACGCTATCTCTATAAACATGGAAATAGCCAAACCGCTATCTGCATAAACATGGAAATAACTACACTGCCATCTGTATATACATGGAAATATCTACACAGTCATCTGTATAAAGATGGAAATATCTATACCGTTATCTGTATAAACATGGAAATATCTACAACGGTATCTGTATAAAGGTGGAAATATCTACACCGCAATCTGTGCAAATATGGAAATATCTACACATCTATCTCTGTAAATATGGAAATATCAACTCCGCTATCTATGTAAACATGGAAACATCTGCACCGCTGTCTGTATAAACATGGAAATATCTACACCACGATCTGTATAAACATTGATATATCTACACCGCTATCTGTATAAACATGTAAACATCTACACCACTATCTGTATAAACATGGAAATATCTACACCGCTATCTGTATAAATATGGAAATATCTACACCGCTATCTCTATAAACATGGAAATGTCTACACCGCTATCTGTATAAACATGGAAATATCTACATGGCTATTTCTATAAAAATGGAAATATCTAAACCGCCTTCTTATAAACGTGGAAATACGTACACAGTCATCTGTATAAACATAGAAATATCCACACCACTATCAGTATAAACACGGAAATATCTACAATGCCATCTGTATAAACATGGAAATATCTACACAGCCATCTCTATAAACACGGAATTATCTACATCGCTATCTGTAGAAACATGGAAATAGCTAAACCGCTATCTGTATAAACTTGGAAATATCTACACAGCCATCTCTATAAACATGGAAACATCAACACCGCTATCTGCATAAACACGGAAATATCTACACCGCTATCTGCATAAACATGGAAATATCTACATCGTTATCTATACAAACATGGAAATATCTACACCACTATCGGTATAAACATGGAAATATCTGCGCCGCCATCTGTATAAATATGGAAATATCTTCAACGCTATCTCTATAAACATGGAAATGACTTCACTGCTATCTGTATAAACATGGAAATATCTACAGGGCTATCTCTAAAAACACGGAAATATCTACACCGCCTCCTGCATAAACATGGAAATACCTACCGTGCCATCTGTATAAACACGGAAATAACTACACCGCAATCTCTATAAACATGGAAATATCTACACTGCCATCTGTATATACATGGAAATACCTACACAGTCATCTGTATAATCATGGAAATATCTACACCACTATCTGTATAAACGTGGAAATATCTACACTGCCATCTGTATAAACATGGAAATATCTACACAGCCATCTCTATAAACATGGGAATATCTTCAACGCTATCTCTATAAACATGGAAATAGCCAAACCGCTATCTGCATAAACATGGAAATATCTACACTGCCATCTGTATACACATGGAAATGTCTACACAGTCATCTGTATAAAGATGGAAATATGTATACCGTTATCTGTATAAACATGGAAATAACTACACCACTATCTGTATAAACATGGAAATATCCACACCACAATCTGTATAAACAGGGAAATATCTACACCGCAATATGTATAAACATGGAAATATCTACACCACTATCGGTATAAACATGGAAATATCTGCGCCACTATCTGTATAAATATGGAAATATCTTCAACGCTATCTCTATAAACATGGAAATGACTTCACTGCTATCTGTATAAACATGGAAATATCTACATTGCTATCTCTAAAAACATGGAAATATCTACACCGCCTTCTGCATAAACATGGAAATACCTACACTGCCATCTGTATAAACATGGAAATAACTACACTGCTATCTCTATAAACATGGAAATATCTACACTGCCATCTGTATATACATGGAAATACCTACACAGTCATCTGTATAAACATGGAAATATCTACACCACTATCTGTATAAACGTGGAAATATATACACTGCCGTCTGTATAAACATGGAAATATCTACACAACCATCTCTATAAACATGGAAATATCTTCAACGCTATCTCTATAAACATGGAAATAGCCAAACCGCTATCTGCATAAACATGGAAATATCTACACTGCCATCTGTATATACATGGAAATATCTACACAGTCATCTGTATAAAGATGGAAATATCTATACCGTTATCTGTATAAACATGGAAATATCTACAACGGTATCTGTATAAAGGTGGAAATATCTACACCGCAATCTGTGCAAATATGGAAATATCTACACATCTATCTCTGTAAATATGGAAATATCAACTCCGCTATCTATATAAACATGGAAACATCTGCACCGCTGTCTGTATAAACATGGAAATATCTACACCACGATCTGTATAAACATTGATATATCTACACCGCTATCTGTATAAACATGGAAATATCTACACCGCTATCTGTATAAATATGGAAATATCTACACCGCTATCTCTATAAACATGGAAAT
Organism: Pan paniscus; assembly: GCF_029289425.2. NCBI lineage: Eukaryota > Metazoa > Chordata > Mammalia > Primates > Hominidae > Pan > Pan paniscus. The sequence goes on from NC_073261.2 coordinate 11,546,797, forward strand.
GTCTACACCGCTATCTGTATAAACATGGAAATATCTACATGGCTATTTCTATAAAAATGGAAATATCTAAACCGCCTTCTTATAAACGTGGAAATACGTACACAGTCATCTGTATAAACATAGAAATATCCACACCACTATCAGTATAAACACGGAAATATCTACAATGCCATCTGTATAAACATGGAAATATCTACACAGCCATCTCTATAAACACGGAATTATCTACATCGCTATCTGTAGAAACATGGAAATAGCTAAACCGCTATCTGTATAAACATGGAAATATCTACACAGCCATCTCTATAAACATGGAAATATCAACACCGCTATCTGCATAAACACGGAAATATCTACACCGCTATCTGCATAAACATGGAAATATCTACATCGTTATCTATACAAACATGGAAATATCTACACCACTATCTTTATAAACATGGAAATATCCGCGCCGCCATCTGTATAAATATGGAAATATCTTCAACGCTATCTCTATAAACATGGAAATGACTTCACTGCTATCTGTATAAACATGGAAATATCTACAGGGCTATCTCTAAAAACACGGAAATATCTACACCGCCTCCTGCATAAACATGGAAATACCTACCGTGCCATCTGTATAAACATGGAAATAACTACACCGCTATCTCTATAAACATGGAAATATCTACACTGCCATCTGTATATACATGGAAATACCTACACAGTCATCTGTATAATCATGGAAATATCTACACCACTATCTGTATAAACGTGGAAATATCTACACTGCCATCTGTATAAACATGGAAATATCTACACAGCCATCTCTATAAACATGGGAATATCTTCAACGCTATCTCTATAAACATGGAAATAGCCAAACCGCTATCTGCATAAACATGGAAATATCTACACTGCCATCTGTATACACATGGAAATGTCTACACAGTCATCTGTATAAAGATGGAAATATGTATACCGTTATCTGTATAAACATGGAAATAACTACACCACTATCTGTATAAACATGGAAATATCCACACCACAATCTGTATAAACAGGGAAATATCTACACCGCAATATGTATAAACATGGAAATATCTACACCACTATCGGTATAAACATGGAAATATCTGCGCCACTATCTGTATAAATATGGAAATATCTTCAACGCTATCTCTATAAACATGGAAATGACTTCACTGCTATCTGTATAAACATGGAAATATCTACATTGCTATCTCTAAAAACATGGAAATATCTACACCGCCTTCTGCATAAACATGGAAATACCTACACTGCCATCTGTATAAACATGGAAATAACTACACTGCTATCTCTATAAACATGGAAATATCTACACTGCCATCTGTATATACATGGAAATACCTACACAGTCATCTGTATAAACATGGAAATATCTACACCACTATCTGTATAAACGTGGAAATATATACACTGCCGTCTGTATAAACATGGAAATATCTACACAACCATCTCTATAAACATGGAAATATCTTCAACGCTATCTCTATAAACATGGAAATAGCCAAACCGCTATCTGCATAAACATGGAAATATCTACACTGCCATCTGTATACACATGGAAATATCTACACAGTCATCTGTATAAAGATGGAAATATCTATACCGTTATCTGTATAAACATGGAAATATCTACAACGGTATCTGTATGAAGGTGGAAATATCTACACCGCAATCTGTGCAAATATGGAAATATCTACACATCTATCTCTGTAAATATGGAAATATCAACTCCGCTATCTATATAAACATGGAAACATCTACACCGCTGTCTGTATAAACATGGAAATATCTACACCACGATCTGTATAAACATTGATATACCTACACCGCTATCTGTATAAACATGGAAACATCTACACCACTATCTGTATAAATATGGAAATATCTACACCGATATCTCTATAAACATGGAAATGTCTACACCGCTATCTGTATAAACATGGAAATATCTACATGGCTATTTCTATAAATATGGAAATATCTAAACCGCCTTCTTATAAACGTGGCAATACGTACACAGTCATCTGTATAAACGTAGAAATATCCACACCACTATCAGTATAAACACGGAAATATCTACAATGCCATCTGTATAAACATAGAAATATCTACACAGCCATCTCTATAAACACGGAATTATCTACATCGCTATCTGTAGAAACATGGAAATAGCTAAACCGCTATCTGTATAAACATGGAAATATCTACACAGCCATCTCTATAAACATGGAAATATCAACACCGCTATCTGCATAAACACGGAAATATCTACACCGCTATCTGCATAAACATGGAAATATCTACATCGTTATCTATACAAACATGGAAATATCTACACCACTATCTGTATAAACATGGAAATATCTGCGCCGCCATCTGTATAAATATGGAAATATCTTCAACGCTATCTCTATAAACATGGAAATGACTTCACTGCTATCTGTATAAACATGGAAATATCTACATGGCTATCTCTAAAGACATGGAAATATCTACACCGCCTCCTGCATAAACATGGAAATACCTACCGTGCCATCTGTATAAACATGGAAATAACTACACCGCTATCTCTATAAACATGGAAATATCTACACTGCCATCTGTATATACATGGAAATACCTACACAGTCATCTGTATAATCATGGAAATATCTACACCACTATCTGTATAAACGTGGAAATATCTACACTGCCATCTGTATAAACATGGAAATATCTACACAGCCATCTCTATAAACATGGGAATATCTTCAACGCTATCTCTATAAACATGGAAATAGCCAAACCGCTATCTGCATAAACATGGAAATATCTACACTGCCATCTGTATACACATGGAAATATCTACACAGTCATGTGTATAAAGATGGAAATATGTATACCGTTATCTGTATAAACATGGAAATAACTACACCACTATCTGTCTAAACTTGGAAATATCCACACCACAATCTGTATAAACAGGGAAATATCTACACCGCAATATATAGAAACATGGAAATATCTACACCACTATCGGTATAAACATGGAAATATCTGCGCCACTATCTGTATAAATATGGAAATATCCTCAACGCTATCTCTATAAACATGGAAATGACTTCACTGCTATCTGTATAAACATGGAAATATCTACATTGCTATCTCTAAAAACATGGAAATATCTACACCGCCTTCTGCATAAACATGGAAATACCTACAATGCCATCTGTATAAACATGGAAATAACTACACTGCTATCTCTATAAACATGGAAATATCTACACTGCCATCTGTATATACATGGAAATACCTACACAGTCATCTGTATAAACATGGAAATATGTACACCACTATCTGTATAAACGTGGAAATATATACACTGCCGTCTGTATAAACATGGAAATATCTACACAACCATCTCTATAAACATGGAAATATCTTCAACGCTATCTCTATAAACATGGAAATAGCCAAACCGCTATCTGCATAAACATGGAAATATCTACACTGCCATCTGTATACACATGGAAATATCTACACAGTCATCTGTATAAAGATGGAAATATCTATACCGTTATCTGTATAAACATGGAAATATCTACAACGGTATCTGTATAAAGGTGGAAATATCTACACCGCAATCTGTGCAAATATGGAAATATCTACACATCTATCTCTGTAATTATGGAAATATCAACTCCGCTATCTATATAAACATGGAAACATCTGCACCGCTGTCTGTATAAACATGGAAATATCTACACCACGATCTGTATAAACATTGATATATCTACACCGCTATCTGTATAAACATGGAAACATCTACACCACTATCTGTATAAACATGGAAATATCTACACCGCTATCTGTATAAATATGGAAATATCTACACCGCTATCTCTATAAACATGGAAATGTCTACACCGCTATCTGTATAAACATGGAAATATCTACATGGCTATTTCTATAAAAATGGAAATATCTAAACCGCCTTCTTATAAACGTGGAAATACGTACACAGTCATCTGTATAAACATAGAAATATCCACACCACTATCAGTATAAACACGGAAATATCTACAATGCCATCTGTATAAACATGGAAATATCTACGCAGCCATCTCTATAAACACGGAATTATCTACATCGCTATCTGTAGAAACATGGAAATAGCTAAACCGCTATCTGTATAAACATGGAAATATCTACACAGCCATCTCTATAAACATGGAAATATCAACACCGCTATCTGCATAAACACGGAAATATCTACACCGCTATCTGCATAAACATGGAAATATCTACATCGTTATCTATACAAACATGGAAATATCTACACCACTATCTGTATAAACATGGAAATATCTGCGCCGCCATCTGTATAAATATGGAAATACCTTCAACGCTATCTCTATAAACATGGAAATGACTTCACTGCTATCTGTATAAACAAAGAAATATCTACAGGGCTATCTCTAAAAACATGGAAATATCTACACCGCCTCCTGCATAAACATGGAAATACCTACCGTGCCATCTGTATAAACACGGAAATAACTACACCGCAATCTCTATAAACATGGAAATATCTACACTGCCATCTGTATATACATGGAAATACCTACACAGTCATCTGTATAATCATGGAAATATCTACACCACTATCTGTATAAACGTGGAAATAACTACACTGCCATCTGTATAAACATGGAAATATCTACACAGCCATCTTTATAAACATGGGAATATCTTCAACGCTATCTCTATAAACATGGAAATAGCCAAACCGCTATCTGCATAAACATGGAAATATCTACACTGCCATCTGTATACACATGGAAATATCTACACAGTCATCTGTATAAAGATGGAAGTATCTATACCGTTATCTGTATAAACATGGAAATATCTACAACGGTATCTGTATAAAGGTGGAAATATCTACACCGCAATCTGTGCAAATATGGAAATATCTACACATCTATCTCTGTAAATATGGAAATATCAAGTCCGCTATCTATATAAACATGGAAACATCTGCACCGCTGTCTGTATAAACATGGAAATATCTACACCACGATCTGTATAAACATTGATATATCTACACCGCTATCTGTATAATCATGGAAACATCTACACCACTATCTGTATAAACATGGAAATATCTACACCGCTATCTCTATAAACATGGAAATGTCTACACCGCTATCTGTATAAACATGGAAATATCTACATGGCTATTTCTATAAATATGGAAATATCTAAACGGCCTTCTTATAAACGTGGCAATACTTACACATTCATCTGTATAAACATAGAAATATCCACACCACTATCAGTATAAACACGGAAATATCTACAATGCCATCTGTATAAACATGGAAATATCTACACAGCCATCTCTATAAACACGGAATTATCTACATCGCTATCTGTAGAAACATGGAAATAGCTAAACCGCTATCTGTATAAACATGGAAATAACTACACAGCCATCTCTATAAACATGGAAATATCAACACCGCGATCTGCATAAACACGGAAATATCTACACCGCTATCTGCATAAACATGGAAATATCTACATCGTTATCTATACAAACATGGAAATATCTACACCACTATCTGTATAAACATCGAAATAACTGCGCCGCCATCTGTATAAATATGGAAATATCTTCAACGCTATCTCTATAAACATGGAAATGACTTCACTGCTATCTGTGTAAACATGGAAATATCTACATGGCTATCTCTAAAAACACGGAAATATCTACACCGCCTCCTGCATAAACATGGAAATACCTACCGTGCCATCTGTATAAACATGGAAATAACTACACCGCTATCTCTATAAACATGGAAATATCTACACTGCCATCTGTATATACATGGAAATACCTACACAGTCATCTGTATAATCATGGAAATATCTACACCACTATCTGTATAAACGTGGAAATATCTACACTGCCATCTGTATAAACATGGAAATATCTACACAGCCATCTCTATAAACATGGGAATATCTTCAACGCTATCTCTATAAACATGGAAATAGCCAAACCGCTATCTGCATAAACATGGAAATATCTACACTGCCATCTGTATACACATGGAAATGTCTACACAGTCATCTGTATAAAGATGGAAATATGTATACCGTTATCTGTATAAACATGGAAATAACTACACCACTATCCGTATAAACATGGAAATATCCACACCACAATCTGTATAAACAGGGAAATATCTACACCGCAATATGTATAAACATGGAAATATCTACACCACTATCGGTATAAACATGGAAATATCTGCGCCACTATCTGTATAAATATGGAAATATCTTCAACGCTATCTCTATAAACATGGAAATGACTTCACTGCTATCTGTATAAACATGGAAATATCTACATTGCTATCTCTAAAAACATGGAAATATCTACACCGCCTTCTGCATAAACATGGAAATACCTACACTGCCATCTGTATAAACATGGAAATAACTACACTGCTATCTCTATAAACATGGAAATATCTACACTGCCATCTGTATATACATGGAAATACCTACACAGTCATCTGTATAAACATGGAAATATCTACACCACTATCTGTATAAACGTGGAAATATATACACTGCCGTCTGTATAAACATGGAAATATCTACACAACCATCTCTATAAACATGGAAATATCTTCAACGCTATCTCTATAAACATGGAAATAGCCAAACCGCTATCTGCATAAACATGGAAATATCTACACTGCCATCTGTATACACATGGAAATATCTACACAGTCATCTGTATAAAGATGGAAATATCTATACCGTTATCTGTATAAACATGGAAATATCTACAACGGTATCTGTATGAAGGTGGAAATATCTACACCGCAATCTGTGCAAATATGGAAATATCTACACATCTATCTCTGTAAATATGGAAATATCAACTCCGCTATCTATATAAACATGGAAACATCTGCACCGCTGTCTGTATAAACATGGAAATATCTACACCACGATCTGTATAAACATTGATATATCTACACCGCTATCTGTATAAACATGGAAACATCTACACCACTATCTGTATAAACATGGAAATATCTACACCGCTATCTGTATAAATATGGAAATATCTACACCGCTATCTCTATAAACATGGAAATGTCTACACCGCTATCTGTATAAACATGGAAATATCTACATGGCTATTTCTATAACTATGGAAATATCTAAACCGCCTTCTTATAAACGTGGCAATAGTTACACAGTCATCTGCATAAACATAGAAATATCCACACCACTATCAGTATAAACACGGAAATATCTACAATGCCATCTGTATAAACATGGAAATATCTACACAGCCATCTCTATAAACACGGAATTATCTACATCGCTATCGGTAGAAACATGGAAATAGCTAAACCGCTATCTGTATAAACATGGAAATATCTACACAGCCATCTCTATAAACATGGAAATATCAACACCGCTATCTGCATAAACACGGAAATATCTACACCGCTATCTGCATAAACATGGAAATATCTACATCGTTATCTATACAAACATGGAAATATCTACACCACTATCTGTATAAACATGGAAATATCTGCGCCGCCATCTGTATAAATATGGAAATATCTTCAACGCTATCTCTATAAACATGGAAATGACTTCACTGCTATCTGTATAAACATGGAAATATCTACATTGCTATCTCTAAAAACATGGAAATATCTACACCGCCTTCTGCATAAACATGGAAATACCTACACTGCCATCTGTATAAACATGGAAATAACTACACTGCTATCTCTATAAACATGGAAATATCTACACTGCCATCTGTATATACATGGAAATACCTACACAGTCATCTGTATAAACATGGAAATATCTACACCACTATCTGTATAAACGTGGAAATCTATACACTGCCGTCTGTATAAACATGGAAATATCTACACAACCATCTCTATAAACATGGAAATATCTTCAACGCTATCTCTATAAACATGGAAATAGCCAAACCGCTATCTGCATAAACATGGAAATATCTACACTGCCATCTGTATACACATGGAAATGTCTACACAGTCATCTGTATAAAGGTGGAAATATGTATACCGTTATCTGTATAAACATGGAAATAACTACACCACTATCTGTATAAACATGGAAATATCCTCACCACAATCTGTATTAACAGGGAAATATCTACACCGCAATATGTATAAACATGGAAATATCTACACCACTATCGGTATAAACATGGAAATATCTGCGCCACCATCTGTATAAATATGGAAATATCTTCAACGCTATCTCTATAAACATGGAAATGACTTCACTGCTATCTGTATAAACATGGAAATATCTACATTGCTATCTCTAAAAACATGGAAATATCTACACCGCCTTCTGCATAAACATGGAAATATCTACACTGCCATCTGTATAAACATGGAAATAACTACACCGCTATCTCTATAAACATGGAAATATCTACACTGCCATCTGTATATACATGGAAATACCTACACAGTCATCTGTATAATCATGGAAATATCTACACCACTATCTGTATAAACGTGGAAATATCTACACTGCCATCTGTATAAACATGGAAATATCTACACAGCCATCTCTATAAACATGGGAATATCTTCAACGCTATCTCTATAAACATGGAAATAGCCAAACCGCTATCTGCATAAACATGGAAATATCTACACTGCCATCTGTATACACATGGAAATGTCTACACAGTCATCTGTATAAAGATGGAAATATGTATACCGTTATCTGTATAAACATGGAAATAACTACACCACTATCTGTATAAACATGGAAATATCCACACCACAATCTGTATAAACAGGGAAATATCTACACCGCAATATGTATAAACATGGAAATATCTACACCACTATCGGTATAAACATGGAAATATCTGCGCCACTATCTGTATAAATATGGAAATATCTTCAGCGCTATCTCTATAAACATGGAAATGACTTCACTGCTATCTGTATAAACATGGAAATATCTACATTGCTATCTCTAAAAACATGGAAATATCTACACCGCCTTCTGCATAAACATGGAAATACCTACACTGCCATCTGTATAAACATGGAAATAACTACACTGCTATCTCTATAAACATGGAAATATCTACACTGCCATCTGTATATACATGGAAATACCTACACAGTCATCTGTATAAACATGGAAATATCTACACCACTATCTGTATAAACGTGGAAATATATACACTGCCGTCTCTATAAACATGGAAATATCTACACAACCATCTCTATAAACATGGAAATATCTTCAATGCTATCTCTATAAACATGGAAATAGCCAAACCGCTATCTGCATAAACATGGAAATATCTACACTGCCATCTGTATACACATGGAAATATCTACACAGTCATGTGTATAAAGATGGAAATATCTATACCGTTATCTGTATAAACATGGAAATATCTACAACGGTATCTGTATAAAGGTGGAAATATCTACACCGCAATCTGTGCAAATATGGAAATATCTACACATCTATCTCTGTAAATATGGAAATATCAACTCCGCTATCTATGTAAACATGGAAACATCTGCACCGCTGTCTGTATAAACATGGAAATATCTACACCACGATCTGTATAAACATTGATATATCTACACCGCTATCTGTATAAACATGGAAACATCTACACCACTATCTGTATAAACATGGAAATATCTACACCGCTATCTGTATAAATATGGAAATATCTACACCGCTATCTCTATAAACATGGAAATGTCTACACCGCTATCTGTATAAACATGGAAATATCTACATGGCTATTTCTATAAAAATGGAAATATCTAAACCGCCTTCTTATAAACGTGGAAATACGTACACAGTCATCTGTATAAACATAGAAATATCCACACCACTATCAGTATAAACACGGAAATATCTACAATGCCATCTGTATAAACATGGAAATATCTACACAGCCATCTCTATAAACACGGAATTATCTACATCGCTATCTGTAGAAACATGGAAATAGCTAAACCGCTATCTGTATAAACTTGGAAATATCTACACAGCCATCTCTATAAACATGGAAACATCAACACCGCTATCTGCATAAACACGGAAATATCTACACCGCTATCTGCATAAACATGGAAATATCTACATCGTTATCTATACAAACATGGAAATATCTACACCACTATCGGTATAAACATGGAAATATCTGCGCCGCCATCTGTATAAATATGGAAATATCTTCAACGCTATCTCTATAAACATGGAAATGACTTCACTGCTATCTGTATAAACATGGAAATATCTACAGGGCTATCTCTAAAAACACGGAAATATCTACACCGCCTCCTGCATAAACATGGAAATACCTACCGTGCCATCTGTATAAACACGGAAATAACTACACCGCAATCTCTATAAACATGGAAATATCTACACTGCCATCTGTATATACATGGAAATACCTACACAGTCATCTGTATAATCATGGAAATATCTACACCACTATCTGTATAAACGTGGAAATATCTACACTGCCATCTGTATAAACATGGAAATATCTACACAGCCATCTCTATAAACATGGGAATATCTTCAACGCTATCTCTATAAACATGGAAATAGCCAAACCGCTATCTGCATAAACATGGAAATATCTACACTGCCATCTGTATACACATGGAAATGTCTACACAGTCATCTGTATAAAGATGGAAATATGTATACCGTTATCTGTATAAACATGGAAATAACTACACCACTATCTGTATAAACATGGAAATATCCACACCACAATCTGTATAAACAGGGAAATATCTACACCGCAATATGTATAAACATGGAAATATCTACACCACTATCGGTATAAACATGGAAATATCTGCGCCACTATCTGTATAAATATGGAAATATCTTCAACGCTATCTCTATAAACATGGAAATGACTTCACTGCTATCTGTATAAACATGGAAATATCTACATTGCTATCTCTAAAAACATGGAAATATCTACACCGCCTTCTGCATAAACATGGAAATACCTACACTGCCATCTGTATAAACATGGAAATAACTACACTGCTATCTCTATAAACATGGAAATATCTACACTGCCATCTGTATATACATGGAAATACCTACACAGTCATCTATATAAACATGGAAATATCTACACCACTATCTGTATAAACGTGGAAATATATACACTGCCGTCTGTATAAACATGGAAATATCTACACAACCATCTCTATAAACATGGAAATATCTTCAACGCTATCTCTATAAACATGGAAATAGCCAAACCGCTATCTGCATAAACATGGAAATATCTACACTGCCATCTGTATATACATGGAAATATCTACACAGTCATCTGTATAAAGATGGAAATATCTATACCGTTATCTGTATAAACATGGAAATATCTACAACGGTATCTGTATAAAGGTGGAAATACCTACACCGCAATCTGTGCAAATATGGAAATATCTACACATCTATCTCTGTAAATATGGAAATATCAACTCCGCTATCTATATAAACATGGAAACATCTGCACCGCTGTCTGTATAAACATGGAAATATCTACACCACGATCTGTATAAACATTGATATATCTACACCGCTATCTGTATAAACATGGAAACATCTACACCACTATCTGTATAAACATGGAAATATCTACACCGCTATCTGTATAAATATGGAAATATCTACACCGCTATCTCTATAAACATGGAAATGTCTACACCGCTATCTGTATAAACATGGAAATATCTACATGGCTATTTCTATAAAAATGGAAATATCTAAACCGCCTTCTTATAAACGTGGAAATACGTACACAGTCATCTGTATAAACATAGAAATATCCACACCACTATCAGTATAAACACGGAAATATCTACAATGCCATCTGTATAAACATGGAAATATCTACACAGCCATCTCTATAAACACGGAATTGTCTACATCGCTATCTGTAGAAACATGGAAATAGCTAAACCGCTATCTGTATAAACATGGAAATATCTACACAGCCATCTCTATAAACATGGAAATATCAACACCGCTATCTGCATAAACACGGAAATATCTACACCGCTATCTGCATAAACATGGAAATATCTACATCGTTATCTATACAAACATGGAAATATCTACACCACTATCTTTATAAACATGGAAATATCCGCGCCGCCATCTGTATAAATATGGAAATATCTTCAACGCTATCTCTATAAACATGGAAATGACTTCACTGCTATCTGTATAAACATGGAAATATCTACAGGGCTATCTCTAAAAACACGGAAATATCTACACCGCCTCCTGCATAAACATGGAAATACCTACCGTGCCATCTGTATAAACACGAAAATAACTACACCGCAATCTCTATAAACATGGAAATATCTACACTGCCATCTGTATATACATGGAAATACCTACACAGTCATCTGTATAATCATGGAAATATCTACACCACTATCTGTATAAACGTGGAAATATCTACACTGCCATCTGTATAAACATGGAAATATCTACACAGCCATCTCTATAAACATGGGAATATCTTCAACGCTATCTCTATAAACATGGAAATAGCCAAACCGCTATCTGCATAAACATGGAAATATCTACACTGCCATCTGTATACACATGGAAATGTCTACACAGTCATCTGTATAAAGATGGAAATATGTATACCGTTATCTGTATAAACATGGAAATAACAACACCACTATCTGTATAAACATGGAAATATCCACACCACAATCTGTATAAACAGGGAAATATCTACACCGCAATATATATAAACATGCAAATATCTACACCACTATCGGTATAAACATGGAAATATCTGCGCCATTATCTGTATAAATATGGAAATATCTTCAACGCTATCTCTATAAACATGGAAATGACTTCACTGCTATCTGTATAAACATGGAAATAACTACATTGCTATCTCTAAAAACATGGAAATATCTACACCGCCTTCTGCATAAACATGGAAATACCTACACTGCCATCTGTATAAACATGGAAATAACTACACTGCTATCTCTATAAACATGGAAATATCTACACTGCCATCTGTATATACATGGAAATACCTACACAGTCATCTGTATAAACATGGAAATATCTACACCACTATCTGTATAAACGTGGAAATATATACACTGCCGTCTGTATAAACATGGAAATATCTACACAACCATCTCTATAAACATGGAAATATCTTCAACGCTATCTCTATAAACATGGAAATAGCCAAACCGCTATCTGCATAAACATGGAAATATCTACACTGCCATCTGTATACACATGGAAATATCTACACAGTCATGTGTATAAAGATGGAAATATCTATACCGTTATCTGTATAAACATGGAAATATCTACAACGGTATCTGTATAAAGGTGGAAATATCTACACCGCAATCTGTGCAAATATGGAAATATCTACACATCTATCTCTGTAAATATGGAAATATCAACTCCGCTATCTATATAAACATGGAAACATCTGCACCGCTGTCTGTATAAACATGGAAATATCTACACCACGATCTGTATAAACATTGATATATCTACACCGCTATCTGTATAAACATGGAAACATCTACACCACTATCTGTATAAACATGGAAATATCTACACCGCTATCTGTATAAATATGGAAATATCTACACCGCTATCTCTATAAACATGGAAATGTCTACACCGCTATCTGTATAAACATGGAAATATCTACATGGCTATTTCTATAAAAATGGAAATATCTAAACCGCCTTCTTATAAACGTGGAAATACGTACACAGTCATCTGTATAAGCATAGAAATATCCACACCACTATCAGTATAAACACGGAAATATCTACAATGCCATCTGTATAAACATGGAAATATCTACACAGCCATCTCTATAAACACGGAATTATCTACATCGCTATCTGTAGAAACATGGAAATAGCTAAACCGCTGTCTGTATAAACATGGAAATATCTACACAGCCATCTCTATAAACATGGAAATATCAACACCGTGATCTGCATAAACACGGAAATATCTACACCGCTATCTGCATAAACATGGAAATATCTACATCGTTATCTATACAAACATGGAAATATCTACACCACTATCTGTATAAACATGGAAATATCTGCGCCGCCATCTGTATAAATATGGAAATATCTTCAACGCTATCTCTATAAACATGGAAATGACTTCACTGCTATCTGTATAAACATGGAAATATCTACATGGCTATCTCTAAAAACACGGAAATATCTACACCGCCTCCTGCATAAACATGGAAATACCTACCGTGCCATCTGTATAAACATGGAAATAACTACACCGCTATCTCTATAAACATGGAAATATCTACACTGCCATCTGTATATACATGGAAATACCTACACAGTCATCTGTATAATCATGGAAATATCTACACCACTATCTGTATAAACGTGGAAATATCTACACTGCCATCTGTATAAACATGGAAATATCTACACAGCCATCTCTATAAACATGGGAATATCTTCAACGCTATCTCTATAAACATGGAAATAGCCAAACCGCTATCTGCATAAACATGGAAATATCTACACTGCCATCTGTATACACATGGAAATGTCTACACAGTCATCTGTATAAAGATGGAAATATGTATAACGTTATCTGTATAAACATGGAAATAACTACACCACTATCTGTATAAACATGGAAATATCCACACCACAATCTGTATAAACAGGGAAATATCTACACCGCAATATGTATAAACATGGAAATATCTACACCACTATCGGTATAAACATGGAAATATCTGCGCCACTATCTGTATAAATATGGAAATATCTTCAACGCTATCTCTATAAACATGGAAATGACTTCACTGCTATCTGTATAAACATGGAAATATCTACATTGCTATCTCTAAAAACATGGAAATATCTACACCGCCTTCTGCATAAACATGGAAATACCTACACTGCCATCTGTATAAACATGGAAATAACTACACTGCTATCTCTATAAACATGGAAATATCTACACTGCCATCTGTATATACATGGAAATACCTACACAGTCATCTGTATAAACATGGAAATATCTACACCACTATCTGTATAAACGTGGAAATCTATACACTGCCGTCTGTATAAACATGGAAATATCTACACAACCATCTCTATAAACATGGAAATATCTTCAACGCTATCTCTATAAACATGGAAATAGCCAAACCGCTATCTGCATAAACATGGAAATATCTACACTGCCATCTGTATACACATGGAAATGTCTACACAGTCATCTGTATAAAGATGGAAATATGTATACCGTTATCTGTATAAACATGGAAATAACTACACCACTATCTGTATAAACATGGAAATATCCACACCACAATCTGTATTAACAGGGAAATATCTACACCGCAATATGTATAAACATGGAAATATCTACACCACTATCCGTATAAACATGGAAATATCTGCGCCACTATCTGTATAAATATGGAAATATCTTCAACGCTATCTCTATAAACATGGAAATGACTTCACTGCTATCTGTATAAACATGGAAATATCTACATTGCTATCTCTAAAAACATGGAAATATCTACACCGCCTTCTGCATAAACATGGAAATACCTACACTGCCATCTGTATAAACATGGAAATAACTACACCGCTATCTCTATAAACATGGAAATATCTACACTGCCATCTGTATATACATGGAAATACCTACACAGTCATCTGTATAAACATGGAAATATCTACACCACTATCTGTATAAACGTGGAAATATATACACTGCCGTCTGTATAAACATGGAAATATCTACACAACCATCTCTATAAACATGGAAATATCTTCAACGCTATCTCTATAAACATGGAAATAGCCAAACCGCTATCTGCATAAAAATGGAAATATCTACACTGCCATCTGTATACATATGGAAATATCTACACAGTCATCTGTATAAAGATGGAAATATCTATACCGTTATCTGTATAAACATGGAAATATCTACAACGGTATCTGTATAAAGGTGGAAATATCTACACCGCAATCTGTGCAAATATGGAAATATCTACACATCTATCTCTGTAAATATGGAAATATCAACTCCGCTATCTATATAAACATGGAAACATCTGCACCGCTGTCTGTATAAACATGGAAATATCTACACCACGATCTGTATAAACATTGATATATCTACACCGCTATCTGTATAAACATGGAAACATCTACACCACTATCTGTATAAACATGGAAATATCTACACCGCTATCTGTATAAATATGGAAATATCTACACCGCTATCTCTATAAACATGGAAATGTCTACACCGCTATCTGTATAAACATGGAAATATCTACATGGCTATTTCTATAAATATGGAAATATCTAAACCGCCTTCTTATAAACGTGGCAATACGTACACAGTCATCTGTATAAACATAGAAATATCCACACCACTATCAGTATAAACACGGAAATATCTACAATGCCATCTGTATAAACATGGATATATCTACACAGCCATCTCTATAAACACGGAATTATCTACATCGCTATCTGTAGAAACATGGAAACAGCTAACCCGCTATCTGTATAAACATGGAAATATCTACACAGCCATCTCTATAAACATGGAAATATCAACACCGCTATCTGCATAAACACGGGAATATCTACACCGCTATCTGCATAAACATGGAAATATCTACATCATTATCTATACAAACATGGAAATATCTACACCACTATCTGTATAAACATGGAAATATCTGCGCCGCCATCTGTATAAATATGGAAATATCTTCAATGCTATCTCTATAAACATGGAAATGACTTCACTGCTATCTGTATAAACATGGAAATATCTACATGGCTATCTCTAAAAACACGGAAATATCTACACCGCCTCCTGCATAAACATGGAAATACCTACCGTGCCATCTGTATAAACATGGAAATAACTACACCGCTATCTCTATAAACATGGAAATATCTACACTGCCATCTGTATATACATGGAAATACCTACACAGTCATCTGTATAATCATGGAAATATCTACACCACTATCTGTATAAACGTGGAAATATCTACACTGCCATCTGTATAAACATGGAAATATCTACACAGCCATCTCTATAAACATGGGAATATCTTCAACGCTATCTCTATAAACATGGAAATAGCCAAACCGCTATCTGCATAAACATGGAAATATCTACACTGCCATCTGTATACACATGGAAATGTCTACACAGTCATCTGTATAAAGATGGAAATATGTATACCGTTATCTGTATAAACATGGAAATAACTACACCACTATCTGTATAAACATGGAAATATCCACACCACAATCTGTATAAACAGGGAAATATCTACACCGCAATATGTATAAACATGGAAATATCTACACCACTATCGTTATAAACATGGAAATATCTGCGCCACTATCTGTATAAATATGGAAATATCTTCAGCGCTATCTCTATAAACATGGAAATGACTTCACTGCTATCTGTATAAACATGGAAATATCTACATTGCTATCTCTAAAAACATGGAAATATCTACACCACCTTCTGCATAAACATGGAAATACCTACACTGCCATCTGTATAAACATGGAAATAACTACACTGCTATCTCTATAAACATGGAAATATCTACACTGCCATCTGTATATACATGGAAATACCTACACAGTCATCTGTATAAACATGGAAATATCTACACCACTATCTGTATAAAGGTGGAAATATATACACTGCCGTCTCTATAAACATGGAAATATCTACACAACCATCTCTATAAACATGGAAATATCTTCAACGCTATCTCTATAAACATGGAAATAGCCAAACCGCTATCTGCATAAACATGGAAATATCTACACTGCCATCTGTATACACATGGAAATATCTACACAGTCATGTGTATAAAGATGGAAATATCTATACCGTTATCTGTATAAACATGGAAATATCTACAACGGTATCTGTATAAAGGTGGAAATATCTACACCGCAATCTGTGCAAATATGGAAATATCTACACATCTATCTCTGTAAATATGGAAATATCAACTCCGCTATCTATATAAACATGGAAACATCTGCACCGCTGTCTGTATAAACATGGAAATATCTACACCACGATCTGTATAAACATTGATATATCTACACCGCTATCTGTATAAACATGGAAACATCTACACCACTATCTGTATAAACATGGAAATATCTACACCGCTATCTGTATAAATATGGAAATATCTACACCGCTATCTCTATAAACATGGAAATGTCTACACCGCTATCTGTATAAACATGGAAATATCTACATGGCTATTTCTATAAATACGGAAATATCTAAACCGCCTACTTATAAACGTGGAAATACCTACACAGTCATCTGTATAAACATAGAAATATCCACACCACTATCAGTATGAACACGGAAATATCTACAATGCCATCTGTATAAACATGGAAATATCTACACAGCCATCTCTATAAACACGGAATTATCTACATCGCTATCTGTAGAAACATGGAAATAGCTAAACCGCTATCTGTATAAACATGGAAATATCTACACAGCCATCTCTATAAACATGGAAATATCAACACCGCTATCTGCATAAACACGGAAATATCTACACCGCTATCTGCATAAAAATGGAAATATCTACATCGTTATCTATACAAACATGGAAATATCTACACCACTATCTGTATAAACATGGAAATATCTGCGCCACCATCTGTATAAATATGGAAATATCTTCAACGCTATCTCTATAAACATGGAAATGACTTCACTGCTATCTGTATAAACATGGAAATATCTACATGGCTATCTCTAAAAACACGGAAATATCTACACCGCCTCCTGCATAAACATGGAAATACCTACCGTGCCATCTGTATAAACATGGAAATAACTACACCGCTATCTCTATAAACATGGAAATATCTACACTGCCATCTGTATATACATGGAAATACCTACACAGTCATCTGTATAATCATGGAAATATCTACACCACCATCTGTATAAACGTGGAAATATCTACACTGCCATCTGTATAAACATGGAAATATCTACACAGCCATCTCTATAAACATGGGAATATCTTCAACGCTATCTCTATAAACATGGAAATAGCCAAACCGCTATCTGCATAAACATGGAAATATCTACACTGCCATCTGTATACACATGGAAATGTCTACACAGTCATCTGTATAAAGATGGAAATATGTATACCGTTATCTGTATAAACATGGAAATAACTACACCACTATCTGTATAAACATGGAAATATCCACACCACAATCTGTATAAACAGGGAAATACCTACACCGCAATATGTATAAACATGGAAATATCTACACCACTATCGGTATAAACATGGAAATATCTGCGCCACTATCTGTATAAATATGGAAATATCCTCAACGCTATCTCTATAAACATGGAAATGACTTCACTGCTATCTGTATAAACATGGAAATATCTACATTGCTATCTCTAAATACATGGAAATATCTACACCGCCTTCTGCATAAACATGGAAATACCTACACTGCCATCTGTATAAACATGGAAATAACTACACTGCTATCTCTATAAACATGGAAATATCTACACTGCCATCTGTATATACATGGAAATACCTACACAGTCATCTGTATAAACATGGAAATATCTACACCACTATCTGTATAAACGTGGAAATATATACACTGCCGTCTGTATAAACATGGAAATATCTACACAACCATCTCTATAAACATGGAAATATCTTCAACGCTATCTCTATAAACATGGAAATAGCCAAACCGCTATCTGCATAAACATGGAAATATCTACATTGCCATCTGTATACACATGGAAATATCTACACAGTCATCTGTATAAAGATGGAAATAACTATACCGTTATCTGTATAAACATGGAAATATCTACAACGGTATCTGTATAAAGGTGGAAATATCTACACCACAATCTGTGCAAATATGGAAATATCTACACATCTATCTCTGTAAATATGGAAATATCAACTCCGCTATCTATATAAACATGGAAACATCTGCACCGCTGTCTGTATAAACATGGAAATATCTACACCACGATCTGTATAAACATTGATATATCTACACCGCTATCTGTATAAACATGGAAACATCTACACCACTATCTGTATAAACATGGAAATATCTACACCGCTATCTGTATAAATATGGAAATATCTACACCGCTATCTCTATAAACATGGAAATGTCTACACCGCTATCTGTATAAACATGGAAATATCTACATGGCTATTTCTATAAAAATGGAAATATCTAAACCGCCTTCTTATAAACGTGGAAATACGTACACAGTCATCTGTATAAACATAGAAATATCCACACCACTATCAGTATAAACACGGAAATATCTACAATGCCATCTGTATAAACATGGAAATATCTACACAGCCATCTCTATAAACACGGAATTATCTACATCGCTATCTGTAGAAACATGGAAATAGCTAAACCGCTATCTGTATAAACATGGAAATATCTACACAGCCATCTCTATAAACATGGAAATATCAACACCGCTATCTGCATAAACACGGAAATATCTACACCGCTATCTGCATAAACATGGAAATATCTACATCGTTATCTATACAAACATGGAAATATCTACACCACTATCTGTATAAACATGGAAATATCTGCGCCGCCATCTGTATAAATATGGAAATATCTTCAACGCTATCTCTATAAACATGGAAATGACTTCACTGCTATCTGTATAAACATGGAAATATCTACAGGGCTATCTCTAAAAACACGGAAATATCTACACCGCCTCCTGCATAAACATGGAAATACCTACCGTGCCATCTGTATAAACACGGAAATAACTACACCGCAATCTCTATAAACATGGAAATATCTACACTGCCATCTGTATATACATGGAAATACCTACACAGTCATCTGTATAATCATGGAAATATCTACACCACTATCTGTATAAACGTGGAAATATCTACACTGCCATCTGTATAAACATGGAAATATCTACACAGCCATCTCTATAAACATGGGAATATCTTCAACGCTATCTCTATAAACATGGAAATAGCCAAACCACTATCTGCATAAACATGGAAATATCTACACTGCCATCTGTATACACATGGAAATGTCTACACAGTCATCTGTATAAAGATGGAAATATGTATACCGTTATCTGTATAAACATGGAAATAACTACACCACTATCTGTATAAACATGGAAATATCCACACCACAATCTGTATAAACAGGGAAATATCTACACCGCAATATGTATAAACATGGAAATATCTACACCACTATCGGTATAAACATGGAAATATCTGCGCCACTATCTGTATAAATATGGAAATATCTTCAACGCTATCTCTATAAACATGGAAATGACTTCACTGCTATCTGTATAAACATGGAAATATCTACATTGCTATCTCTAAAAACATGGAAATATCTACACCGCCTTCTGCATAAACATGGAAATACCTACACTGCCATCTGTATAAACATGGAAATAACTACACTGCTATCTCTATAAACATGGAAATATCTACACTGCCATCTGTATATACATGGAAATACCTACACAGTCATCTGTATAAACATGGAAATATCTACACCACTATCTGTATAAACGTGGAAATATATACACTGCCGTCTGTATAAACATGGAAATATCTACACAACCATCTCTATAAACATGGAAATATCTTCAACGCTATCTCTATAAACATGGAAATAGCCAAACCGCTATCTGCATAAACATGGAAATATCTACACTGCCATCTGTATATACATGGAAATATCTACACAGTCATCTGTATAAAGATGGAAATATCTATACCGTTATCTGTATAAACATGGAAATATCTACAACGGTATCTGTATAAAGGTGGAAATATCTACACCGCAATCTGTGCAAATATGGAAATATCTACACATCTATCTCTGTAAATATGGAAATATCAACTCCGCTATCTATGTAAACATGGAAACATCTGCACCGCTGTCTGTATAAACATGGAAATATCTACACCACGATCTGTATAAACATTGATATATCTACACCGCTATCTGTATAAACATGGAAACATCTACACCACTATCTGTATAAACATGGAAATATCTACACCGCTATCTGTATAAATATGGAAATATCTACACCGCTATCTCTATAAACATGGAAATGTCTACACCGCTATCTGTATAAACATGGAAATATCTACATGGCTATTTCTATAAAAATGGAAATATCTAAACCGCCTTCTTATAAACGTGGAAATACGTACACAGTCATCTGTATAAACATAGAAATATCCACACCACTATCAGTATAAACACGGAAATATCTACAATGCCATCTGTATAAACATGGAAATATCTACACAGCCATCTCTATAAACACGGAATTATCTACATCGCTATCTGTAGAAACATGGAAATAGCTAAACCGCTATCTGTATAAACTTGGAAATATCTACACAGCCATCTCTATAAACATGGAAACATCAACACCGCTATCTGCATAAACACGGAAATATCTACACCGCTATCTGCATAAACATGGAAATATCTACATCGTTATCTATACAAACATGGAAATATCTACACCACTATCGGTATAAACATGGAAATATCTGCGCCGCCATCTGTATAAATATGGAAATATCTTCAACGCTATCTCTATAAACATGGAAATGACTTCACTGCTATCTGTATAAACATGGAAATATCTACAGGGCTATCTCTAAAAACACGGAAATATCTACACCGCCTCCTGCATAAACATGGAAATACCTACCGTGCCATCTGTATAAACACGGAAATAACTACACCGCAATCTCTATAAACATGGAAATATCTACACTGCCATCTGTATATACATGGAAATACCTACACAGTCATCTGTATAATCATGGAAATATCTACACCACTATCTGTATAAACGTGGAAATATCTACACTGCCATCTGTATAAACATGGAAATATCTACACAGCCATCTCTATAAACATGGGAATATCTTCAACGCTATCTCTATAAACATGGAAATAGCCAAACCGCTATCTGCATAAACATGGAAATATCTACACTGCCATCTGTATACACATGGAAATGTCTACACAGTCATCTGTATAAAGATGGAAATATGTATACCGTTATCTGTATAAACATGGAAATAACTACACCACTATCTGTATAAACATGGAAATATCCACACCACAATCTGTATAAACAGGGAAATATCTACACCGCAATATGTATAAACATGGAAATATCTACACCACTATCGGTATAAACATGGAAATATCTGCGCCACTATCTGTATAAATATGGAAATATCTTCAACGCTATCTCTATAAACATGGAAATGACTTCACTGCTATCTGTATAAACATGGAAATATCTACATTGCTATCTCTAAAAACATGGAAATATCTACACCGCCTTCTGCATAAACATGGAAATACCTACACTGCCATCTGTATAAACATGGAAATAACTACACTGCTATCTCTATAAACATGGAAATATCTACACTGCCATCTGTATATACATGGAAATACCTACACAGTCATCTGTATAAACATGGAAATATCTACACCACTATCTGTATAAACGTGGAAATATATACACTGCCGTCTGTATAAACATGGAAATATCTACACAACCATCTCTATAAACATGGAAATATCTTCAACGCTATCTCTATAAACATGGAAATAGCCAAACCGCTATCTGCATAAACATGGAAATATCTACACTGCCATCTGTATATACATGGAAATATCTACACAGTCATCTGTATAAAGATGGAAATATCTATACCGTTATCTGTATAAACATGGAAATATCTACAACGGTATCTGTATAAAGGTGGAAATATCTACACCGCAATCTGTGCAAATATGGAAATATCTACACATCTATCTCTGTAAATATGGAAATATCAACTCCGCTATCTATATAAACATGGAAACATCTGCACCGCTGTCTGTATAAACATGGAAATATCTACACCACGATCTGTATAAACATTGATATATCTACACCGCTATCTGTATAAACATGGAAACATCTACACCACTATCTGTATAAACATGGAAATATCTACACCGCTATCTGTATAAATATGGAAATATCTACACCGCTATCTCTATAAACATGGAAATGTCTACACCGCTATCTGTATAAACATGGAAATATCTACATGGCTATTTCTATAAAAATGGAAATATCTAAACCGCCTTCTTATAAACGTGGAAATACGTACACAGTCATCTGTATAAACATAGAAATATCCACACCACTATCAGTATAAACACGGAAATATCTACAATGCCATCTGTATAAACATGGAAATATCTACACAGCCATCTCTATAAACACGGAATTATCTACATCGCTATCTGTAGAAACATGGAAATAGCTAAACCGCTATCTGTATAAACATGGAAATATCTACACAGCCATCTCTATAAACATGGAAATATCAACACCGCTATCTGCATAAACACGGAAATATCTACACCGCTATCTGCATAAACATGGAAATATCTACATCGTTATCTATACAAACATGGAAATATCTACACCACTATCTTTATAAACATGGAAATATCCGCGCCGCCATCTGTATAAATATGGAAATATCTTCAACGCTATCTCTATAAACATGGAAATGACTTCACTGCTATCTGTATAAACATGGAAATATCTACAGGGCTATCTCTAAAAACACGGAAATATCTACACCGCCTCCTGCATAAACATGGAAATACCTACCGTGCCATCTGTATAAACATGGAAATAACTACACCGCTATCTCTATAAACATGGAAATATCTACACTGCCATCTGTATATACATGGAAATACCTACACAGTCATCTGTATAATCATGGAAATATCTACACCACTATCTGTATAAACGTGGAAATATCTACACTGCCATCTGTATAAACATGGAAATATCTACACAGCCATCTCTATAAACATGGGAATATCTTCAACGCTATCTCTATAAACATGGAAATAGCCAAACCGCTATCTGCATAAACATGGAAATATCTACACTGCCATCTGTATACACATGGAAATGTCTACACAGTCATCTGTATAAAGATGGAAATATGTATACCGTTATCTGTATAAACATGGAAATAACTACACCACTATCTGTATAAACATGGAAATATCCACACCACAATCTGTATAAACAGGGAAATATCTACACCGCAATATGTATAAACATGGAAATATCTACACCACTATCGGTATAAACATGGAAATATCTGCGCCACTATCTGTATAAATATGGAAATATCTTCAACGCTATCTCTATAAACATGGAAATGACTTCACTGCTATCTGTATAAACATGGAAATATCTACATTGCTATCTCTAAAAACATGGAAATATCTACACCGCCTTCTGCATAAACATGGAAATACCTACACTGCCATCTGTATAAACATGGAAATAACTACACTGCTATCTCTATAAACATGGAAATATCTACACTGCCATCTGTATATACATGGAAATACCTACACAGTCATCTGTATAAACATGGAAATATCTACACCACTATCTGTATAAACGTGGAAATATATACACTGCCGTCTGTATAAACATGGAAATATCTACACAACCATCTCTATAAACATGGAAATATCTTCAACGCTATCTCTATAAACATGGAAATAGCCAAACCGCTATCTGCATAAACATGGAAATATCTACACTGCCATCTGTATACACATGGAAATATCTACACAGTCATCTGTATAAAGATGGAAATATCTATACCGTTATCTGTATAAACATGGAAATATCTACAACGGTATCTGTATGAAGGTGGAAATATCTACACCGCAATCTGTGCAAATATGGAAATATCTACACATCTATCTCTGTAAATATGGAAATATCAACTCCGCTATCTATATAAACATGGAAACATCTACACCGCTGTCTGTATAAACATGGAAATATCTACACCACGATCTGTATAAACATTGATATACCTACACCGCTATCTGTATAAACATGGAAACATCTACACCACTATCTGTATAAATATGGAAATATCTACACCGATATCTCTATAAACATGGAAACATCTACACCACTATCTGTATAAACATGGAAATATCTACACCGCTATCTGTATAAATATGGAAATATCTACACCGCTATCTCTATAAACATGGAAATGTCTACACCGCTATCTGTATAAACATGGAAATATCTACATGGCTATTTCTATAAAAATGGAAATATCTAAACCGCCTTCTTATAAACGTGGAAATACGTACACAGTCATCTGTATAAACATAGAAATATCCACACCACTATCAGTATAAACACGGAAATATCTACAATGCCATCTGTATAAACATGGAAATATCTACGCAGCCATCTCTATAAACACGGAATTATCTACATCGCTATCTGTAGAAACATGGAAATAGCTAAACCGCTATCTGTATAAACATGGAAATATCTACACAGCCATCTCTATAAACATGGAAATATCAACACCGCTATCTGCATAAACACGGAAATATCTACACCGCTATCTGCATAAACATGGAAATATCTACATCGTTATCTATACAAACATGGAAATATCTACACCACTATCTGTATAAACATGGAAATATCTGCGCCGCCATCTGTATAAATATGGAAATACCTTCAACGCTATCTCTATAAACATGGAAATGACTTCACTGCTATCTGTATAAACAAAGAAATATCTACAGGGCTATCTCTAAAAACATGGAAATATCTACACCGCCTCCTGCATAAACATGGAAATACCTACCGTGCCATCTGTATAAACACGGAAATAACTACACCGCAATCTCTATAAACATGGAAATATCTACACTGCCATCTGTATATACATGGAAATACCTACACAGTCATCTGTATAATCATGGAAATATCTACACCACTATCTGTATAAACGTGGAAATAACTACACTGCCATCTGTATAAACATGGAAATATCTACACAGCCATCTTTATAAACATGGGAATATCTTCAACGCTATCTCTATAAACATGGAAATAGCCAAACCGCTATCTGCATAAACATGGAAATATCTACACTGCCATCTGTATACACATGGAAATATCTACACAGTCATCTGTATAAAGATGGAAGTATCTATACCGTTATCTGTATAAACATGGAAATATCTACAACGGTATCTGTATAAAGGTGGAAATATCTACACCGCAATCTGTGCAAATATGGAAATATCTACACATCTATCTCTGTAAATATGGAAATATCAAGTCCGCTATCTATATAAACATGGAAACATCTGCACCGCTGTCTGTATAAACATGGAAATATCTACACCACGATCTGTATAAACATTGATATATCTACACCGCTATCTGTATAAACATGGAAACATCTACACCACTATCTGTATAAACATGGAAATATCTACACCGCTATCTCTATAAACATGGAAATGTCTACACCGCTATCTGTATAAACATGGAAATATCTACATGGCTATTTCTATAAATATGGAAATATCTAAACGGCCTTCTTATAAACGTGGCGATACTTACACATTCATCTGTATAAACATAGAAATATCCACACCACTATCAGTATAAACACGGAAATATCTACAATGCCATCTGTATAAACATGGAAATATCTACACAGCCATCTCTATAAACACGGAATTATCTACATCGCTATCTGTAGAAACATGGAAATAGCTAAACCGCTATCTGTATAAACATGGAAATAACTACACAGCCATCTCTATAAACATGGAAATATCAACACCGCGATCTGCATAAACACGGAAATATCTACACCGCTATCTGCATAAACATGGAAATATCTACATCGTTATCTATACAAACATGGAAATATCTACACCACTATCTGTATAAACATCGAAATAACTGCGCCGCCATCTGTATAAATATGGAAATATCTTCAACGCTATCTCTATAAACATGGAAATGACTTCACTGCTATCTGTGTAAACATGGAAATATCTACATGGCTATCTCTAAAAACACGGAAATATCTACACCGCCTCCTGCATAAACATGGAAATACCTACCGTGCCATCTGTATAAACATGGAAATAACTACACCGCTATCTCTATAAACATGGAAATATCTACACTGCCATCTGTATATACATGGAAATACCTACACAGTCATCTGTATAATCATGGAAATATCTACACCACTATCTGTATAAACGTGGAAATATCTACACTGCCATCTGTATAAACATGGAAATATCTACACAGCCATCTCTATAAACATGGGAATATCTTCAACGCTATCTCTATAAACATGGAAATAGCCAAACCGCTATCTGCATAAACATGGAAATATCTACACTGCCATCTGTATACACATGGAAATGTCTACACAGTCATCTGTATAAAGATGGAAA
This sequence comes from Pan paniscus, assembly GCF_029289425.2. Lineage (NCBI taxonomy): Eukaryota > Metazoa > Chordata > Mammalia > Primates > Hominidae > Pan > Pan paniscus. The sequence goes on from NC_073261.2 coordinate 11,575,485, forward strand.
TATGTATACCGTTATCTGTATAAACATGGAAATAACTACACCACTATCCGTATAAACATGGAAATATCCACACCACAATCTGTATAAACAGGGAAATATCTACACCGCAATATGTATAAACATGGAAATATCTACACCACTATCGGTATAAACATGGAAATATCTGCGCCACTATCTGTATAAATATGGAAATATCTTCAACGCTATCTCTATAAACATGGAAATGACTTCACTGCTATCTGTATAAACATGGAAATATCTACATTGCTATCTCTAAAAACATGGAAATATCTACACCGCCTTCTGCATAAACATGGAAATACCTACACTGCCATCTGTATAAACATGGAAATAACTACACTGCTATCTCTATAAACATGGAAATATCTACACTGCCATCTGTATATACCTGGAAATACCTACACAGTCATCTGTATAAACATGGAAATATCTACACCACTATCTGTATAAACGTGGAAATATATACACTGCCGTCTGTATAAACATGGAAATATCTACACAACCATCTCTATAAACATGGAAATATCTTCAACGCTATCTCTATAAACATGGAAATAGCCAAACCGCTATCTGCATAAACATGGAAATATCTACACTGCCATCTGTATACACATGGAAATATCTACACAGTCATCTGTATAAAGATGGAAATATCTATACCGTTATCTGTATAAACATGGAAATATCTACAACGGTATCTGTATGAAGGTGGAAATATCTACACGGCAATCTGTGCAAATATGGAAATATCTACACATCTATCTCTGTAAATATGGAAATATCAACTCCGCTATCTATATAAACATGGAAACATCTGCACCGCTGTCTGTATAAACATGGAAATATCTACACCACGATCTGTATAAACATTGATATATCTACACCGCTATCTGTATAAACATGGAAACATCTACACCACTATCTGTATAAACATGGAAATATCTACACCGCTATCTGTATAAATATGGAAATATCTACACCGCTATCTCTATAAACATGGAAATGTCTACACCGCTATCTGTATAAACATGGAAATATCTACATGGCTATTTCTATAACTATGGAAATATCTAAACCGCCTTCTTATAAACGTGGCAATAGTTACACAGTCATCTGCATAAACATAGAAATATCCACACCACTATCAGTATAAACACGGAAATATCTACAATGCCATCTGTATAAACATGGAAATATCTACACAGCCATCTCTATAAACACGGAATTATCTACATCGCTATCGGTAGAAACATGGAAATAGCTAAACCGCTATCTGTATAAACATGGAAATATCTACACAGCCATCTCTATAAACATGGAAATATCAACACCGCTATCTGCATAAACACGGAAATATCTACACCGCTATCTGCATAAACATGGAAATATCTACATCGTTATCTATACAAACATGGAAATATCTACACCACTATCTGTATAAACATGGAAATATCTGCGCCGCCATCTGTATAAATATGGAAATATCTTCAACGCTATCTCTATAAACATGGAAATGACTTCACTGCTATCTGTATAAACATGGAAATATCTACATGGCTATCTTTAAAAACACGGAAATATCTACACCGCCTCCTGCATAAACATGGAAATACCTACCGTGCCATCTGTATAAACATGGAAATAACTACACTGCTATCTCTATAAACATGGAAATATCTACACTGCCATCTGTATATACATGGAAATACCTACACAGTCATCTGTATAATCATGGAAATATCTACACCACTATCTGTATAAACGTGGAAATATCTACACTGCCATCTGTATAAACATGGAAATATCTACACAGCCATCTCTATAAACATGGGAATATCTTCAACGCTATCTCTATAAACATGGAAATAGCCAAACCGCTATCTGCATAAACATGGAAATATCTACACTGCCATCTGTATACACATGGAAATGTCTACACAGTCATCTGTATAAAGATGGAAATATGTATACCGTTATCTGTATAAACATGGAAATAACTACACCACTATCTGTATAAACATGAAATATCCACACCACAATCTGTATAAACAGGGAAATATCTACACCGCAATATGTATAAACATGGAAATATCTACACCACTATCGGTATAAACATGGAAATATCTGCGCCACTATCTGTATAAATATGGAAATATCTTCAACGCTATCTCTATAAACATGGAAATGACTTCACTGCTATCTGTATAAACATGGAAATATCTACATTGCTATCTCTAAAAACATGGAAATATCTACACCGCCTTCTGCATAAACATGGAAATACCTACACTGCCATCTGTATAAACATGGAAATAACAACACTGCTATCTCTATAAACATGGAAATATCTACACTGCCATCTGTATATACATGGAAATACCTACACAGTCATCTGTATAAACATGGAAATATCTACACCACTATCTGTATAAACGTGGAAATATATACACTGCCGTCTGTATAAACATGGAAATATCTACACAACCATCTCTATAAACATGGAAATATCTTCAACGCTATCTATATAAACATGGAAGTAGCCAAACCGCTATCTGCATAAACATGGAAATATCTACACTGCCATCTGTATACACATGGAAATATCTACACAGTCATCTGTATAAAGATGGAAATATCTATACCGTTATCTGTATAAACATGGAAATATCTACAACGCTATCTGTATGAAGGTGGAAATATCTACACCGCAATCTGAGCAAATATGGAAATATCTACACATCTATCTCTGTAAATATGGAAATATCAACTCCGCTATCTATATAAACATGGAAACATCTGCACCGCTGTCTGTATAAACATGGAAATATCTACACCACGATCTGTATAAACATTGATATATCTACACCGCTATCTGTATAAACATGGAAACATCTACACCACTATCTGTATAAACATGGAAATATCTACACCGCTATCTGTATAAATATGGAAATATCTACACCGCTATCTCTATAAACATGGAAATGTCTACACCGCTATCTGTATAAACATGGAAATATCTACATGGCTATTTCTATAACTATGGAAATATCTAAACCGCCTTCTTATAAACGTGGCAATAGGTACACAGTCATCTGCATAAACATAGAAATATCCACACCACTATCAGTATAAACACGGAAATATCTACAATGCCATCTGTATAAACATGGAAATATCTACACAGCCATCTCTATAAACACGGAATTATCTACATCGCTATCGGTAGAAACATGGAAATAGCTAAACCGCTATCTGTATAAACATGGAAATATCTACACAGCCATCTCTATAAACATGGAAATATCAACACCGCTATCTGCATAAACACGGAAATATCTACACCGCTATCTGCATAAACATGGAAATATCTACATCGTTATCTATACAAACATGGAAATATCTACACAACTATCTGTATTAACATGGAAATATCTGCGCCGCCATCTGTATAAATATGGAAATATCTTCAACGCTATCTCTATAAACATGGAAATGACTTCACTGCTATCTGTATAAACATGGAAATATCTACATGGCTATCTCTAAAAACACGGAAATATCTACACCGCCTCCTGCATAAACATGGAAATACCTACCGTGCCATCTGTATAAACATGGAAATAACTACACCGCTATCTCTATAAACATGGAAATATCTACACTGCCATCTGTATATACATGGAAATACCTACACAGTCATCGGTATAATCATGGAAATATCTACACCACTATCTGTATAAACGTGGAAATATCTACACTGCCATCTGTATAAACATGGAAATATCTACACAGCCATCTCTATAAACATGGGAATATCTTCAACGCTATCTCTATAAACATGGAAATAGCAAAACCGCTATCTGCATAAACATGGAAATATCTACACTGCCATCTGTATACACATGGAAATGTCTACACAGTCATCTGTATAAAGATGGAAATATGTATACCGTTATCTGTATAAACATGGAAATAACTACACCACTATCTGTATAAACATGGAAATATCCACACCACAATCTGTATAAACAGGGAAATATCTACACCGCAATATGTATAAACATGGAAATATCTACACCACTATCGGTATAAACATGAAAATATCTGCGCCACTATCTGTATAAATATGGAAATATCTTCAACGCTATCTCTATAAACATGGAAATGACTTCACTGCTATCTGTATAAACATGGAAATATCTACATTGCTATCTCTAAAAACATGGAAATATCTACACCGCCTTCTGCATAAACATGGAAATACCTACACTGCCATCTGTTTAAACATGGAAATAACTACACTGCTATCTCTATAAACATGGAAATATCTACACTGCCATCTGTATATACATGGAAATACCTACACAGTCATCTGTATAAACATGGAAATATCTACACCACTATCTGTATAAACGTGGAAATATATACACTGCAGTCTGTATAAACATGGAAATATCTACACAACCATCTCTATAAACATGGAAATATTTTCAACGCTATCTCTATAAACATGGAAATAGCCAAACCGCTATCTGCATAAACATGGATATATCTACACTGCCATCTGTATACACATGGAAATATCTACACAGTCATCTGTATAAAGATGGAAATATCTATACCGTTATCTGTATAAACATGGAAATATCTACAACGGTATCTGTATAAAGGTGGAAATATCTACACCGCAATCTGTGCAAATATGGAAATATCTACACATCTATCTCTGTAAATATGGAAATATCAACTCCGCTATCTATATAAACATGGAAACATCTGCACCGCTGTCTGTATAAACATGGAAATATCTACACCACGATCTGTATAAACATTGATATATCTACACCGCTATCTGTATAAACATGGAAACATCTACACCACTATCTGTATAAACATGGAAATACCTACACAGCTATCTGTATAAATATGGAAATATCTACACCGCTATCTCTATAAACATGGAAATGTCTACACCGCTATCTGTATAAACATGGAAATATCTACATGGCTATTTCTATAAATATGGAAATATCTAAACCTCCTTCTTATAAACGTGGCAATACGTACACGGTCATCTGTATAAACATAGAAATATCCACACCACTATCAGTATAAACACGGAAATATCTGCAATGCCATCTGTATAAACATGGAAATATCTACACAGCCATCTCTATAAACACGGAATTATCTACATCGCTATCGGTAGAAACATGGAAATAGCTAAACCGCTATCTGTATAAACATGGAAATATCTACACAGCCATCTCTATAAACATGGAAATATCAACACCGCTATCTGCATAAACACGGAAATATCTACACCGCTATCTGCATAAACATGGAAATATCTACATCGTTATCTATACAAACATGGAAATATCTACACCACTATCTGTATAAACATGGAAATATCTGCGCCGCCATCTGTATAAATATGGAAATATCTTCAACGCTATCTCTATAAACATGGAAATGACTTCACTGCTATCTGTATAAACATGGAAATATCTACATGGCTATCTCTAAAAACACGGAAATATCTACACCGCCTCCTGCATAAACATGGAAATACCTACCGTGCCATCTGTATAAACATGGAAATAACTACACCGCTATCTCTATAAACATGGAAATATCTACACCACTATCTGTATAAACGTGGAAATATCTACACTGCCATCTGTATAAACATGGAAATATCTACACAGCCATCTCTATAAACATGGGAATATCTTCAACGCTATCTCTACAAACATGGAAATAGCCAAACCGCTATCTGCATAAACATGGAAATATCTACACTGCCATCTGTATACACATGGAAATGTCTACACAGTCATCTGTATAAAGATGGAAATATGTATACCGTTATCTGTATAAACATGGAAATAACTACACCACTATCTGTATAAACATGGAAATATCCACACCACAATCTGTATAAACAGGGAAATATCTACACCGCAATATGTATAAACATGGAAATATCTACACCACTATCAGTATAAACATGGAAATATCTGCGCCACTATCTGTATAAATATGGAAATAACTTCAACGCTATCTCTATAAACATGGAAATAGCCAAACCGCTATCTGCATAAACATGGAAATATCTACACTGCCATCTGTATACACATGGAAATATCTACACAGTCATCTGTATAAAGATGGAAATATCTATACTGTTATCTGTATAAACATGGAAATATCTACAACGGTATCTGTATAAAGGTGGAAATATCTACACCGCAATCTGTGCAAATATGGAAATATCTACACATCTATCTCTGTAAATATGGAAATATCAACTCCGCTATCTATATAAACATGGAAACATCTACACCGCTGTCTGTATAAACATGGAAATATCTACACCACGATCTGTATAAACATTGATATACCTACACCGCTATCTGTATAAACATGGAAACATCTACACTACTATCTGTATAAATATGGAAATATCTACACCGATATCTCTATAAACATGGAAATGTCTACACCGCTATCTGTATAAACATGGAAATATCTACATGGCTATTTCTATAAATATGGAAATATCTAAACCGCCTTCTTATAAACGTGGCAATAGGTACACAGTCATCTGTATAAACATAGAAATATCCACACCACTATCAGTATAAACACGGAAATATCTACAATGCCATCTGTATAAACATGGAAATATCTACACAGCCATCTCTATAAACACGGAATTATGTACATCGCTATCTGTAGAAACATGGAAATAGCTAAACCGCTATCTGTATAAACATGGAAATATCTACACAGCCATCTCTATAAACATGGAAATATCAACACCGCTATCTGCATAAACACGGAAATATCTACACCGCTATCTGCATATACATGGAAATATCTACATCGTTATCTATACAAACATGGAAATATCTACACCACTATCTGTATAAACATGGAAATATCTGCGCCGCCATCTGTATAAATATGGAAATATCTTCAACGCTATCTCTATAAACATGGAAATGACTTCACTGCTATCTGTATAAACATGGAAATATCTACATGGCTGTCTCTAAAAACACGGAAATATCTACACCGCCTCCTGCATAAACATGGAAATACCTACCGTGCCATCTGTATAAACATGGAAATAACTACACCGCTATCTCTATAAACATGGAAATATCTACACTGCCATCTGTATATACATGGAAATACCTACACAGTCATCTGTATAATCATGGAAATATCTACACCACTATCTGTATAAACGTGGAAATATCTACACTGCCATCTGTATAAACATGGAAATATCTACACAGCCATCTCTATAAACATGGGAATATCTTCAACGCTATCTCTATAAACATGGAAATAGCCAAACCGCTATCTGCATAAACATGGAAATATCTACACTGCCATCTGTATACACATGGAAATGTCTACACAGTCATCTGTATAAAGATGGAAATATGTATACCGTTATCTGTATAAACATGGAAATAACTACACCACTATCTGTATAAACATGGAAATATCCACACCACAATCTGTATAAACAGGGAAATATCTACACCGCAATATGTATAAACATGGAAATATCTACACCACTATCGTATAAACATGGAAATATCTGTGCCACTATCTGTATAAATATGGAAATATCTTCAACGCTATCTCTATAAACATGGAAATGACTTCACTGCTATCTGTATAAACATGGAAATATCTACATTGCTATCTCTAAAAACATGGAAATATCTACACCGCCTTCTGCATAAACATGGAAATACCTACACTGCCATCTGTATAAACATGGAAATAACTACACTGCTATCTCTATAAACATGGAAATATCTACACTGCCATCTGTATATACATGGAAATACCTACACAGTCATCTGTATAAACATGGAAACATCTACACCACTATCTGTATAAACGTGGAAATATATACACTGCCATCTGTATAAACATGGAAATAACTACACTGCTATCTCTATAAACATGGAAATATCTACACTGCCATCTGTATATACATGGAAATACCTACACAGTCATCTGTATAATCATGGAAATATCTACACCACTATCTGTATAAACGTGGAAATATCTACACTGCCATCTGTATAAACATGGAAATATCTACACAGCCATCTCTATAAACATGGGAATATCTTCAACGCTATCTCTATAAACATGGAAATAGCCAAACCGCTATCTGCATAAACATGGAAATATCTACACTGCCATCTGTATACACATGGAAATGTCTACACAGTCATCTGTATAAAGATGGAAATATGTATACCGTTATCTGTATAAACATGGAAATAACTACACCACTATCTGTATAAACATGGAAATATCCACACCACAATCTGTATAAACAGGGAAATATCTACACCGCAATATGTATAAACATGGAAATATCTACACCACTATCGGTATAAACATGGAAATATCTGCGCCACTATCTGTATAAATATGGAAATATCTTCAACGCTATCTCTATAAACATGGAAATGACTTCACTGCTATCTGTATAAACATGGAAATATCTACATTGCTATCTCTAAAAACATGGAAATATCTACACCGCCTTCTGCATAAACATGGAAATACCTACACTGCCATCTGTATAAACATGGAAATAACAACACTGCTATCTCTATAAACATGGAAATATCTACACTGCCATCTGTATATACATGGAAATACCTACACAGTCATCTGTATAAACATGGAAATATCTACACCACTATCTGTATAAACGTGGAAATATATACACTGCCGTCTGTATAAACATGGAAATATCTACACAACCATCTCTATAAACATGGAAATATCTTCAACGCTATCTATATAAACATGGAAATAGCCAAACCGCTATCTGCATAAACATGGAAATATCTACACTGCCATCTGTATACACATGGAAATATCTACACAGTCATCTGTATAAAGATGGAAATATCTATACCGTTATCTGTATAAACATGGAAATATCTACAACGCTATCTGTATGAAGGTGGAAATATCTACACCGCAATCTGTGCAAATATGGAAATATCTACACATCTATCTCTGTAAATATGGAAATATCAACTCCGCTATCTATATAAACATGGAAACATCTGCACCGCTGTCTGTATAAACATGGAAATATCTACACCACGATCTGTATAAACATTGATATATCTACACCGCTATCTGTATAAACATGGAAACATCTACACCACTATCTGTATAAACATGGAAATATCTACACCGCTATCTGTATAAATATGGAAATATCTACACCGCTATCTCTATAAACATGGAAATGTCTACACCGCTATCTGTATAAACATGGAAATATCTACATGGCTATTTCTATAACTATGGAAATATCTAAACCGCCTTCTTATAAACGTGGCAATAGGTACACAGTCATCTGCATAAACATAGAAATATCCACACCACTATCAGTATAAACACGGAAATATCTACAATGCCATCTGTATAAACATGGAAATATCTACACAGCCATCTCTATAAACACGGAATTATCTACATCGCTATCGGTAGAAACATGGAAATAGCTAAACCGCTATCTGTATAAACATGGAAATATCTACACAGCCATCTCTATAAACATGGAAATATCAACACCGCTATCTGCATAAACACGGAAATATCTACACCGCTATCTGCATAAACATGGAAATATCTACATCGTTATCTATACAAACATGGAAATATCTACACAACTATCTGTATTAACATGGAAATATCTGCGCCGCCATCTGTATAAATATGGAAATATCTTCAACGCTATCTCTATAAACATGGAAATGACTTCACTGCTATCTGTATAAACATGGAAATATCTACATGGCTATCTCTAAAAACACGGAAATATCTACACCGCCTCCTGCATAAACATGGAAATACCTACCGTGCCATCTGTATAAACATGGAAATAACTACACCGCTATCTCTATAAACATGGAAATATCTACACTGCCATCTGTATATACATGGAAATACCTACACAGTCATCGGTATAATCATGGAAATATCTACACCACTATCTGTATAAACGTGGAAATATCTACACTGCCATCTGTATAAACATGGAAATATCTACACAGCCATCTCTATAAACATGGGAATATCTTCAACGCTATCTCTATAAACATGGAAATAGCAAAACCGCTATCTGCATAAACATGGAAATATCTACACTGCCATCTGTATACACATGGAAATGTCTACACAGTCATCTGTATAAAGATGGAAATATGTATACCGTTATCTGTATAAACATGGAAATAACTACACCACTATCTGTATAAACATGGAAATATCCACACCACAATCTGTATAAACAGGGAAATATCTACACCGCAATATGTATAAACATGGAAATATCTACACCACTATCGGTATAAACATGAAAATATCTGCGCCACTATCTGTATAAATATGGAAATATCTTCAACGCTATCTCTATAAACATGGAAATGACTTCACTGCTATCTGTATAAACATGGAAATATCTACATTGCTATCTCTAAAAACATGGAAATATCTACACCGCCTTCTGCATAAACATGGAAATACCTACACTGCCATCTGTTTAAACATGGAAATAACTACACTGCTATCTCTATAAACATGGAAATATCTACACTGCCATCTGTATATACATGGAAATACCTACACAGTCATCTGTATAAACATGGAAATATCTACACCACTATCTGTATAAACGTGGAAATATATACACTGCCGTCTGTATAAACATGGAAATATCTACACAACCATCTCTATAAACATGGAAATATTTTCAACGCTATCTCTATAAACATGGAAATAGCCAAACCGCTATCTGCATAAACATGGATATATCTACACTGCCATCTGTATACACATGGAAATATCTACACAGTCATCTGTATAAAGATGGAAATATCTATACCGTTATCTGTATAAACATGGAAATATCTACAACGGTATCTGTATAAAGGTGGAAATATCTACACCGCAATCTGTGCAAATATGGAAATATCTACACATCTATCTCTGTAAATATGGAAATATCAACTCCGCTATCTATATAAACATGGAAACATCTGCACCGCTGTCTGTATAAACATGGAAATATCTACACCACGATCTGTATAAACATTGATATATCTACACCGCTATCTGTATAAACATGGAAACATCTACACCACTATCTGTATAAACATGGAAATACCTACACAGCTATCTGTATAAATATGGAAATATCTACACCGCTATCTCTATAAACATGGAAATGTCTACACCGCTATCTGTATAAACATGGAAATATCTACATGGCTATTTCTATAAATATGGAAATATCTAAACCTCCTTCTTATAAACGTGGCAATACGTACACGGTCATCTGTATAAACATAGAAATATCCACACCACTATCAGTATAAACACGGAAATATCTGCAATGCCATCTGTATAAACATGGAAATATCTACACAGCCATCTCTATAAACACGGAATTATCTACATCGCTATCGGTAGAAACATGGAAATAGCTAAACCGCTATCTGTATAAACATGGAAATATCTACACAGCCATCTCTATAAACATGGAAATATCAACACCGCTATCTGCATAAACACGGAAATATCTACACCGCTATCTGCATAAACATGGAAATATCTACATCGTTATCTATACAAACATGGAAATATCTACACCACTATCTGTATAAACATGGAAATATCTGCGCCGCCATCTGTATAAATATGGAAATATCTTCAACGCTATCTCTATAAACATGGAAATGACTTCACTGCTATCTGTATAAACATGGAAATATCTACATGGCTATCTCTAAAAACACGGAAATATCTACACCGCCTCCTGCATAAACATGGAAATACCTACCGTGCCATCTGTATAAACATGGAAATAACTACACCGCTATCTCTATAAACATGGAAATATCTACACTGCCATCTGTATATACATGGAAATACCTACACAGTCATCTGTATAATCATGGAAATATCTACACCACTATCTGTATAAACGTGGAAATATCTACACTGCCATCTGTATAAACATGGAAATATCTACACAGCCATCTCTATAAACATGGGAATATCTTCAACGCTATCTCTACAAACATGGAAATAGCCAAACCGCTATCTGCATAAACATGGAAATATCTACACTGCCATCTGTATACACATGGAAATGTCTACACAGTCATCTGTATAAAGATGGAAATATGTATACCGTTATCTGTATAAACATGGAAATAACTACACCACTATCTGTATAAACATGGAAATATCCACACCACAATCTGTATAAACAGGGAAATATCTACACCGCAATATGTATAAACATGGAAATATCTACACCACTATCAGTATAAACATGGAAATATCTGCGCCACTATCTGTATAAATATGGAAATAACTTCAACGCTATCTCTATAAACATGGAAATAGCCAAACCGCTATCTGCATAAACATGGAAATATCTACACTGCCATCTGTATACACATGGAAATATCTACACAGTCATCTGTATAAAGATGGAAATATCTATACTGTTATCTGTATAAACATGGAAATATCTACAACGGTATCTGTATAAAGGTGGAAATATCTACACCGCAATCTGTGCAAATATGGAAATATCTACACATCTATCTCTGTAAATATGGAAATATCAACTCCGCTATCTATATAAACATGGAAACATCTACACCGCTGTCTGTATAAACATGGAAATATCTACACCACGATCTGTATAAACATTGATATACCTACACCGCTATCTGTATAAACATGGAAACATCTACACCACTATCTGTATAAATATGGAAATATCTACACCGATATCTCTATAAACATGGAAATGTCTACACCGCTATCTGTATAAACATGGAAATATCTACATGGCTATTTCTATAAATATGGAAATATCTAAACCGCCTTCTTATAAACGTGGCAATAGGTACACAGTCATCTGTATAAACATAGAAATATCCACACCACTATCAGTATAAACACGGAAATATCTACAATGCCATCTGTATAAACATGGAAATATCTACACAGCCATCTCTATAAACACGGAATTATGTACATCGCTATCTGTAGAAACATGGAAATAGCTAAACCGCTATCTGTATAAACATGGAAATATCTACACAGCCATCTCTATAAACATGGAAATATCAACACCGCTATCTGCATAAACACGGAAATATCTACACCGCTATCTGCATATACATGGAAATATCTACATCGTTATCTATACAAACATGGAAATATCTACACCACTATCTGTATAAACATGGAAATATCTGCGCCGCCATCTGTATAAATATGGAAATATCTTCAACGCTATCTCTATAAACATGGAAATGACTTCACTGCTATCTGTATAAACATGGAAATATCTACATGGCTGTCTCTAAAAACACGGAAATATCTACACCGCCTCCTGCATAAACATGGAAATACCTACCGTGCCATCTGTATAAACATGGAAATAACTACACCGCTATCTCTATAAACATGGAAATATCTACACTGCCATCTGTATATACATGGAAATACCTACACAGTCATCTGTATAATCATGGAAATATCTACACCACTATCTGTATAAACGTGGAAATATCTACACTGCCATCTGTATAAACATGGAAATATCTACACAGCCATCTCTATAAACATGGGAATATCTTCAACGCTATCTCTATAAACATGGAAATAGCCAAACCGCTATCTGCATAAACATGGAAATATCTACACTGCCATCTGTATACACATGGAAATGTCTACACAGTCATCTGTATAAAGATGGAAATATGTATACCGTTATCTGTATAAACATGGAAATAACTACACCACTATCTGTATAAACATGGAAATATCCACACCACAATCTGTATAAACAGGGAAATATCTACACCGCAATATGTATAAACATGGAAATATCTACACCACTATCGTATAAACATGGAAATATCTGTGCCACTATCTGTATAAATATGGAAATATCTTCAACGCTATCTCTATAAACATGGAAATGACTTCACTGCTATCTGTATAAACATGGAAATATCTACATTGCTATCTCTAAAAACATGGAAATATCTACACCGCCTTCTGCATAAACATGGAAATACCTACACTGCCATCTGTATAAACATGGAAATAACTACACTGCTATCTCTATAAACATGGAAATATCTACACTGCCATCTGTATATACATGGAAATACCTACACAGTCATCTGTATAAACATGGAAACATCTACACCACTATCTGTATAAACGTGGAAATATATACACTGCCATCTGTATAAACATGGAAATAACTACACTGCTATCTCTATAAACATGGAAATATCTACACTGCCATCTGTATATACATGGAAATACCTACACAGTCATCTGTATAATCATGGAAATATCTACACCACTATCTGTATAAACGTGGAAATATCTACACTGCCATCTGTATAAACATGGAAATATCTACACAGCCATCTCTATAAACATGGGAATATCTTCAACGCTATCTCTATAAACATGGAAATAGCCAAACTGCTATCTGCATAAACATGGAAATATCTACACTGCCATCTGTATACACATGGAAATATCTACACAGTCATCTGTATAAAGATGGAAATATCTATACCGTTATCTGTATAAACATGGAAATATCTACAACGGTATCTGTATGAAGGTGGAAATATCTACACCGCAATCTGTGCAAATATGGAAATATCTACACATCTATCTCTGTAAATATGGAAATATCAACTCCGCTATCTATATAAACATGGAAACATCTGCACCGCTGTCTGTATAAACATAGAAATATCTACACCACGATCTGTATAAACACTGATAAATCTACACCGCTATCTGTATAAACATGGAAACATCTACACCACTGTCTGTATAAACATGGAAATATCTACACCGCTATCTGTATAAATATGGAAATATCTACACCGCTATCTCTATAAACATGGAAATGTCTACACCGCTATCTGTATAAACATGGAAATATCTACATGGCTATTTCTATAAATATGGAAATATCTAAACCGCCTTCTTATAAACGTGGAAATACATACACAGTCATCTGTATAAACATAGAAATATCCACACCACTAGCAGTATAAACACGGAAATATCTACAATGTCATCTGTATAAACATGGAAATATCTACACAGCCATCTCTACAAACACGGAATTATCTACATCGCTATCTGTAGAAACATGGAAATAGCTAAACCGCTATCTGTATAAACATGGAAATATCTACACAGCCATCTCTATAAACATGGAAATATCAACACCGCTATCTGCATAAACACGGAAATATCTACACCGCTATCTGCATAAACATGGAAATATCTACATCGTTATCTATACAATCATGGAAATATCTACACCACTATCTGTATAAACATGGAAATATCTGCGCCGCCATCTGTATAAATATGGAAATATCTTCAACGCTATCTCTATAAACATGGAAATGACTTCACTGCTATCTGAATAAACATGGAAATATCTACATGGCTATCTCTAAAAACATGGAAATATCTACACCGCCTCCTGCATAAACATGGAAATACCTACCGTGCCATCTGTATAAACATGGAAATAACTACACCGCTATCTCTATAAACATGGAAATATCTACACTGCCATCTGTATATACATGGAAATACCTACACAGTCATCTGTATAATCATGGAAATATCTACACCACTATCTGTATAAACGTGGAAATATCTACACTGCCATCTGTATAAACATGGAAATATCTACACAGCCATCTCTATAAACATGGGAATATCTTCAACGCTATCTCTATAAACATGGAAATAGCCAAACCGCTATCTGCATAAACATGGAAATATCTACACTGCCATCTGTATACACATGGAAATGTCTACACAGTCATCTGTATAAAGATGGAAATATGTATACCGTTATCTGTATAAACATGGAAATAACTACACCACTATCTGTATAAACATGGAAATATCCACACCACAATCTGTATAAACAGGGAAATATCTACACCGCAATATGTATACACATGGAAATATCTACACCACTATCGGTATAAACATGGAAATATCTGTACCACTATCTGTATAAATATGGAAATATCTTCAACGCTATCTCTATAAACATGGAAATGACTTCACTGCTATCTGTATAAACATGGAAATATCTACATTGCTATCTCTAAAAACATGGAAATATCTACACCGCCTTCTGCATAAACATGGAAATACCTACACTGCCATCTGTATAAACATGGAAATAACTACACTGCTATCTCTATAAACATGGAAATATCTACACTGCCATCTGTATATACATGGAAATACCTACACAGTCATCTGTATAAACATGGAAATATCTACACCACTATCTGTATAAACGTTGAAATATATACACTGCCGTCTGTATAAACATGGAAATGTCTACACAACCATCTCTATAAACATGGAAATATCTTCAACGCTATCTCTATAAACATGGAAATAGCCAAACCGCTATCTGCATAAACATGGAAATATCTACACTGCCATCTGTATACACATGGAAATATCTACACAGTCATCTGTATAAAGATGGAAATATCTATACTGTTATCTGTATAAACATGGAAATATCTACAACGGTATCTGTATAAAGGTGGAAATATCTACACCGCAATCTGTGCAAATATGGAAATATCTACACATCTATCTCTGTAAATATGGAAATATCAACTCCGCTATCTATATAAACATGGAAACATCTACACCGCTGTCTGTATAAACATGGAAATATCTACACCACGATCTGTATAAACATTGATATACCTACACCGCTATCTGTATAAACATGGAAACATCTACACCACTATCTGTATAAATATGGAAATATCTACACCTATATCTCTATAAACATGGAAATGTCTACACCGCTATCTGTATAAACATGGAAATATCTACATGGCTATTTCTATAAATATGGAAATATCTAAACCGCCTTCTTATAAACGTGGCAATAGGTACACAGTCATCTGTATAAACATAGAAATATACACACCACTATCAGTATAAACACGGAAATATCTACAATGCCATCTGTATAAACATGGAAATATCTACACAGCCATCTCTATAAACACGGAATTATGTACATCGCTATCTGTAGAAACATGGAAATAGCTAAACCGCTATCTGTATAAACATGGAAATATCTACACAGCCATCTCTATAAACATGGAAATATCAACACCGCTATCTGCATAAACACGGAAATATCTACACCGCTATCTGCATATACATGGAAATATCTACATCGTTATCTATACAAACATGGAAATATCTACACCACTATCTGTATAAACATGGAAATATCTGCGCCGCCATCTGTATAAATATGGAAATATCTTCAACGCTATCTCTATAAACATGGAAATGACTTCACTGCTATCTGTATAAACATGGAAATATCTACATGGCTGTCCCTAAAAACACGGAAATATCTACACCGCCTCCTGCATAAACATGGAAATACCTACCGTGCCATCTGTATAAACATGGAAATAACTACACCGCTATCTCTATAAACATGGAAATATCTACACTGCCATCTGTATATACATGGAAATACCTACACAGTCATCTGTATAATCATGGAAATATCTACACCACTATCTGTATAAACGTGGAAATATCTACACTGCCATCTGTATAAACATGGAAATATCTACACAGCCATCTCTATAAACATGGGAATATCTTCAACGCTATCTCTATAAACATGGAAATAGCCAAACCGCTATCTGCATAAACATGGAAATATCTACACTGCCATCTGTATACACATGGAAATGTCTACACAGTCATCTGTATAAAGATGGAAATATGTATACCGTTATCTGTATAAACATGGAAATAACTACACCACTATCTGTATAAACATGGAAATATCCACACCACAATCTGTATAAACAGGGAAATATCTACACCGCAATATGTATAAACATGGAAATATCTACACCACTATCGTATAAACATGGAAATATCTGTGCCACTATCTGTATAAATATGGAAATATCTTCAACGCTATCTCTATAAACATGGAAATGACTTCACTGCTATCTGTATAAACATGGAAATATCTACATTGCTATCTCTAAAAACATGGAAATATCTACACCGCCTTCTGCATAAACATGGAAATACCTACACTGCCATCTGTATAAACATGGAAATAACTACACTGCTATCTCTATAAACATGGAAATATCTACACTGCCATCTGTATATACATGGAAATACCTACACAGTCATCTGTATAAACATGGAAACATCTACACCACTATCTGTATAAACGTGGAAATATATACACTGCCATCTGTATAAACATGGAAATAACTACACTGCTATCTCTATAAACATGGAAATATCTACACTGCCATCTGTATATACATGGAAATAACTACACAGTCATCTGTATAATCATGGAAATATCTACACCACTATCTGTATAAACGTGGAAATATCTACACTGCCATCTGTATAAACATGGAAATATCTACACAGCCATCTCTATAAACATGGGAATATCTTCAACGCTATCTCTATAAACATGGAAATAGCCAAACCGCTATCTGCATAAACATGGAAATATCTACACTGCCATCTGTATACACATGGAAATGTCTACACAGTCATCTGTATAAAGATGGAAATATGTATACCGTTATCTGTATAAACATGGAAATAACTACACCACTATCTGTATAAACATGGAAATATCCACACCACAATCTGTATAAACAGGGAAATATCTACACCGCAATATGTATAAACATGGAAATATCTACACCACTATCGGTATAAACATGGAAATATCTGCGCCACTATCTGTATAAATATGGAAATATCTTCAACGCTATCTCTATAAACATGGAAATGACTTCACTGCTATCTGTATAAACATGGAAATATCTACATTGCTATCTCTAAAAACATGGAAATATCTACACCGCCTTCTGCATAAACATGGAAATACCTACACTGCCATCTGTATAAACATGGAAATAACTACACTGCTATCTCTATAAACATGGAAATATCTACACTGCCATCTGTATATACATGGAAATACCTACACAGTCATCTGTATAAACATGGAAATATCTACACCACTATCTGTATAAACGTGGAAATATATACACTGCCGTCTGTATAAACATGGAAATATCTACACAACCATCTCTATAAACATGGAAATATCTTCAACGCTATCTCTATAAACATGGAAATAGCCAAACCGCTATCTGCATAAACATGGAAATATCTACACTGCCATCTGTATACACATGGAAATATCTACACAGTCATCTGTATAAAGATGGAAATATCTATACCGTTATCTGTATAAACATGGAAATATCTACAACGGTATCTGTATGAAGGTGGAAATATCTACACCGCAATCAGTGCAAATATGGAAATATCTACAAATCTATCTCTGTAAATATGGAAATATCAATTCCGCTATCTATATAAACATGGAAACATCTGCACCGCTGTGTGTATAAACATGGAAATATCTACACCACGATCTGTATAAACATTGATAAATCTACACCGCTATCTGTATAAACATGGAAACATCTACACCACTATCTGTATAAACATGGAAATATCTACACCGCTATCTGTATAAATATGGAAATATCTACACCGCTATCTCTATAAACATGGAAATGTCTACACCGCTATCTGTATAAACATGGAAATATCTACATGGCTATTTCTATAAATATGGAAATATCTAAACCGCCTTCTTATAAACGTGGCAATAGGTACACAGTCATCAGTATAAACATAGAAATATCCACACCACTATCAGTATAAACACGGAAATATCTACAATGTCATCTGTATAAACATGGAAATATCTACACAGCCATCTCTACAAACACGGAATTATCTACATCGCTATCTGTAGAAACATGGAAATAGCTAAACCGCTATCTCTATAAACATGGAAATATCTACACAGCCATCTCTATAAACATGGAAATATCAACACCGCTATCTGCATAAACACGGAAATATCTACACCGCTATCTGCATATACATGGAAATATCTACATCGTTATCTATACAAACATGGAAATATCTACACCACTATCTGTATAAACATGGAAATATCTGCGCCGCCATCTGTATAAATATGGAAATATCTTCAACGCTATCTCTATAAACATGGAAATGACTTCACTGCTATCTGTATAAACATGGAAATATCTACATGGCTGTCTCTAAAAACACGGAAATATCTACACCGCCTCCTGCATAAACATGGAAATACCTACCGTGCCATCTGTATAAACATGGAAATAACTACACCGCTATCTCTATAAACATGGAAATATCTACACTGCCATCTGTATATACATGGAAATACCTACACAGTCATCTGTATAATCATGGAAATATCTACACCACTATCTGTATAAACGTGGAAATATCTACACTGCCATCTGTATAAACATGGAAATATCTACACAGCCATCTCTATAAACATGGGAATATCTTCAACGCTATCTCTATAAACATGGAAATAGCCAAACCGCTATCTGCATAAACATGGAAATATCTACACTGCCATCTGTATACACATGGAAATGTCTACACAGTCATCTGTATAAAGATGGAAATATGTATACCGTTATCTGTATAAACATGGAAATAACTACACCACTATCTGTATAAACATGGAAATATCCACACCACAATCTGTATAAACAGGGAAATATCTACACCGCAATATGTATAAACATGGAAATATCTACACCACTATCGGTATAAACATGGAAATATCTGTGCCACTATCTGTATAAATATGGAAATATCTTCAACGCTATCTCTATAAACATGGAAATGACTTCACTGCTATCTGTATAAACATGGAAATATCTACATTGCTATCTCTAAAAACATGGAAATATCTACACCGCCTTCTGCATAAACATGGAAATACCTACACTGCCATCTGTATAAACATGGAAATAACTACACTGCTATCTCTATAAACATGGAAATATCTACACTGCCATCTGTATATACATGGAAATACCTACACAGTCATCTGTATAAACATGGAAACATCTACACCACTATCTGTATAAACGTGGAAATATATACACTGCCATCTGTATAAACATGGAAATAACTACACCGCTATCTCTATAAACATGGAAATATCTACACTGCCATCTGTATATACATGGAAATACCTACACAGTCATCTGTATAATCATGGAAATATCTACACCACTATCTGTATAAACGTGGAAATATCTACACTGCCATCTGTATAAACATGGAAATATCTACACAGCCATCTCTATAAACATGGGAATATCTTCAACGCTATCTCTATAAACATGGAAATAGCCAAACCGCTATCTGCATAAACATGGAAATATCTACACTGCCATCTGTATACACATGGAAATGTCTACACAGTCATCTGTATAAAGATGGAAATATGTATACCGTTATCTGTATAAACATGGAAATAACTACACCACTATCTGTATAAACATGGAAATATCCACACCACAATCTGTATAAACAGGGAAATATCTACACCGCAATATGTATAAACATGGAAATATCTACACCACTATCGGTATAAACATGGAAATATCTGCGCCACTATCTGTATAAATATGGAAATATCTTCAACGCTATCTCTATAAACATGGAAATGACTTCACTGCTATCTGTATAAACATGGAAATATCTACATTGCTATCTCTAAATACATGGAAATATCTACACCGCCTTCTGCATAAACATGGAAATACCTACACTGCCATCTGTATAAACATGGAAATAACTACACTGCTATCTCTATAAACATGGAAATATCTACACTGCCATCTGTATATACATGGAAATACCTACACAGTCATCTGTATAAACATGGAAATATCTACACCACTATCTGTATAAACGTTGAAACATATACACTGCCGTCTGTATAAACATGGAAATATCTACACAACCATCTCTATAAACATGGAAATATCTTCAACGCTATCTCTATAAACATGGAAATAGCCAAACCGCTATCTGCATAAACATGGAAATATCTACACTGCCATCTGTATACACATGGAAATATCTACACAGTCATCTGTATAAAGATGGAAATATCTATACTGTTATCTGTATAAACATGGAAATATCTACAACGGTATCTGTATAAAGGTGGAAATATCTACACAGCAATCTGTGCAAATATGGAAATATCTACACATCTATCTCTGTAAATATGGAAATATCAACTCCGCTATCTATATAAACATGGAAACATCTACACCGCTGTCTGTATAAACATGGAAATATCTACACCACGATCTGTATAAACATTGATATACCTACACCGCTATCTGTATAAACATGGAAACATCTACACCACTATCTGTATAAATATGGAAATATCTACACCTATATCTCTATAAACATGGAAATGTCTACACCGCTATCTGTATAAACATGGAAATATCTACATGGCTATTTCTATAAATATGGAAATATCTAAACCGCCTTCTTATAAACGTGGCAATAGGTACACAGTCATCTGTATAAACATAGAAATATCCACACCACTATCAGTATAAACACGGAAATATCTACAATGCCATCTGTATAAACATGGAAATATCTACACAGCCATCTCTATAAACACGGAATTATGTACATCGCTATCTGTAGAAACATGGACATAGCTAAACCGCTATCTGTATAAACATGGAAATATCTACACAGCCATCTCTATAAACATGGAAATATCAACACCGCTATCTGCATAAACACGGAAATATCTACACCGCTATCTGCATATACATGGAAATATCTACATCGTTATCTATACAAACATGGAAATATCTACATCACTATCTGTATAAACATGGAAATATCTGCGCCGCCATCTGTATAAATATGGAAATATCTTCAACGCTATCTCTATAAACATGGAAATGACTTCACTGCTATCTGTATAAACATGGAAATATCTACATGGCTATCTCTAAAAACACGGAAATATCTACACCGCCTCCTGCATAAACATGGAAATACCTACCGTGCCATCTGTATAAACATGGAAATAACTACACCGCTATCTCTATAAACATGGAAATATCTACACTGCCATCTGTATATACATGGAAATACCTACACAGTCATCTGTATAATCATGGAAATATCTACACCACTATCTGTATAAACGTGGAAATATCTACACTGCCATCTGTATAAACATGGAAATATCTACACAGCCATCTCTATAAACATGGGAATATCTTCAACGCTATCTCTATAAACATGGAAATAGCCAAACCGCTATCTGCATAAACATGGAAATATCTACACTGCCATCTGTATACACATGGAAATGTCTACACAGTCATCTGTATAAAATGGAAATATGTATACCGTTATCTGTATAAACATGGAAATAACTACACCACTATCTGTATAAACATGGAAATATCCACACCACAATCTGTATAAACAGGGAAATATCTACACCGCAATATGTATAAACATGGAAATATCTACACCACTATCGGTATAAACATGGAAATATCTGCGCCACTATCTGTATAAATATGGAAATATCTTCAACGCTATCTCTATAAACATGGAAATGACTTCACTGCTATCTGTATAAACATGGAAATATCTACATTGCTATCTCTAAAAACATGGAAATATCTACACCGCCTTCTGCATAAACATGGAAATACCTACACTGCCATCTGTATAAACATGGAAATAACTACACTGCTATCTCTATAAACATGGAAATATCTACACTGCCATCTGTATATACATGGAAATACCTACACAGTCATCTGTATAAACATGGAAACATCTACACCACTATCTGTATAAACGTGGAAATATATACACTGCCATCTGTATAAACATGGAAATAACTACACCGCTATCTCTATAAACATGGAAATATCTACACTGCCATCTGTATATACGTGGAAATACCTACACAGTCATCTGTATAATCATGGAAATATCTACACCACTATCTGTATAAACGTGGAAATATCTACACTGCCATCTGTATAAACATGGAAATATCTACACAGCCATCTCTATAAACATGAGAATATCTTCAACGCTATCTCTATAAACATGGAAATAGCCAAACCGCTATCTGCATAAACATGGAAATATCTACACTGCCATCTGTATACACATGGAAATGTCTACACAGTCATCTGTATTAAGATGGAAATATGTATACCGTTATCTGTATAAACATGGAAATAACTACACCACTATCTGTATAAACATGGAAATATCCACACCACCATCTGTATAAACAGGGAAATATCTACACCGCAATATGTATAAACATGGAAATATCTACACCACTATCGGTATAAACATGGAAATATCTGCGCCACTATCTGTATAAATATGGAAATATCTTCAACGCTATCTCTATAAACATGGAAATGACTTCACTGCTATCTGTATAAACATGGAAATATCTACATTGCTATCTCTAAAAACATGGAAATATCTACACCGCCTTCTGCATAAACATGGAAATACCTACACTGCCATCTGTATAAACATGGAAATAACTACACTGCTATCTCTATAAACATGGAAATATCTACACTGCCATCTGTATATACATGGAAATACCTACACAGTCATCTGTATAAACATGGAAATATCTACACCACTATCTGTATAAACGTGGAAATATATACACTGCCGTCTGTATAAACATGGAAATATCTACACAACCATCTCTATAAACATGGAAATATCTTCAACGCTATCTCTATAAACATGGAAATAGCCAAACCGCTATCTGCATAAACATGGAAATATCTACACTGCCATCTGTATACACATGGAAATATCTACACAGTCATCTGTATAAAGATGGAAATATCTATACCGTTATCTGTATAAACATGGAAATATCTACAACGGTATCTGTATGAAGGTGGAAATATCTACACCGCAATCAGTGCAAATATGGAAATATCTACAAATCTATCTCTGTAAATATGGAAATATCAATTCCGCTATCTATATAAACATGGAAACATCTGCACCGCTGTCTGAATAAACATGGAAATATCTACACCACGATCTGTATAAACATTGATAAATCTACACCGCTATCTGTATAAACATGGAAACATCTACACCACTATCTGTATAAACATGGAAACATCTACACCACTATCTGTATAAATATGGAAATATCTACACCGATATCTCTATAAACATGGAAATGTCTACACCGCTATCTGTATAAACATGGAAATATCTACATGGCTATTTCTATAAATATGGAAATATCTAAACCGCCTTCTTATAAACGTGGCAATAGGTACACAGTCATCTGTATAAACATAGAAATATCCACACCACTATCAGTATAAACACGGAAATATCTACAATGCCATCTGTATAAACATGGAAATATCTACACAGCCATCTCTATAAACACGGAATTATGTACATCGCTATCCGTAGAAACATGGAAATAGCTAAACCGCTATCTGTATAAACATGGAAATATCTACACAGCCATCTCTATAAACATGGAAATATCAACACCGCTATCTGCATAAACACGGAAATATCTACACCGCTATCTGCATATACATGGAAATATCTACATCGTTATCTATACAAACATGGAAATATCTACACCACTATCTGTATAAACATGGAAATATCTGCGCCGCCATCTGTATAAATATGGAAATATCTTCAACGCTATCTCTATAAACATGGAAATGACTTCACTGCTATCTGTATAAACATGGAAATATCTACATGGCTGTCTCTAAAAACACGGAAATATCTACACCGCCTCCTGCATAAACATGGAAATACCTACCGTGCCATCTGTATAAACATGGAAATAACTACACCGCTATCTCTATAAACATGGAAATATCTACACTGCCATCTGTATATACATGGAAATACCTACACAGTCATCTGTATAATCATGGAAATATCTACACCACTATCTGTATAAACGTGGAAATATCTACACTGCCATCTGTATAAACATGGAAATATCTACACAGCCATCTCTATAAACATGAGAATATCTTCAACGCTATCTCTATAAACATGGAAATAGCCAAACCGCTATCTGCATAAACATGGAAATATCTACACTGCCATCTGTATACACATGGAAATGTCTACACAGTCATCTGTATAAAGATGGAAATATGTATACCGTTATCTGTATAAACATGGAAATAACTACACCACTATCTGTATAAACATGGAAATATCCACACCACCATCTGTATAAACAGGGAAATATCTACACCGCAATATGTATAAACATGGAAATATCTACACCACTATCGGTATAAACATGGAAATATCTGCGCCACTATCTGTATAAATATGGAAATATCTTCAACGCTATCTCTATAAACATGGAAATGACTTCACTGCTATCTGTATAAACATGGAAATATCTACATTGCTATCTCTAAAAACATGGAAATATCTACACCGCCTTCTGCATAAACATGGAAATACCTACACTGCCATCTGTATAAACATGGAAATAACTACACTGCTATCTCTATAAACATGGAAATATCTACACTGCCATCTGTATATACATGGAAATACCTACACAGTCATCTGTATAAACATGGAAATATCTACACCACTATCTGTATAAACGTGGAAATATATACACTGCCGTCTGTATAAACATGGAAATATCTACACAACCATCTCTATAAACATGGAAATATCTTCAACGCTATCTCTATAAACATGGAAATAGCCAAACCGCTATCTGCATAAACATGGAAATATCTACACTGCCATCTGTATACACATGGAAATATCTACACAGTCATCTGTATAAAGATGGAAATATCTATACCGTTATCTGTATAAACATGGAAATATCTACAACGGTATCTGTATGAAGGTGGAAATATCTACACCGCAATCAGTGCAAATATGGAAATATCTAAAAATCTATCTCTGTAAATATGGAAATATCAATTCCGCTATCTATATAAACATGGAAACATCTGCACCGCTGTCTGTATAAACATGGAAATATCTACACCACGATCTCTATAAACATTGATAAATCTACACCGCTATCTGTATAAACATGGAAACATCTACACCACTATCTGTATAAACATGGAAACATCTACACCACTATCTGTATAAATATGGAAATATCTACACCGATATCTCTATAAACATGGAAATGTCTACACCGCTATCTGTATAAACATGGAAATATCTACATGGCTATTTCTATAAATATGGAAATATCTAAACCGCCTTCTTATAAACGTGGCAATAGGTACACAGTCATCTGTATAAACATAGAAATATCCACACCACTATCAGTATAAACACGGAAATATCTACAATGCCATCTGTATAAACATGGAAATATCTACACAGCCATCTCTATAAACACGGAATTATGTACATCGCTATCCGTAGAAACATGGAAATAGCTAAACCGCTATCTGTATAAACATGGAAATATCTACACAGCCATCTCTATAAACATGGAAATATCAACACCGCTATCTGCATAAACACGGAAATATCTACACCGCTATCTGCATATACATGGAAATATCTACATCGTTATCTATACAAACATGGAAATATCTACACCACTATCTGTATAAACATGGAAATATCTGCACCGCCATCTGTATAAATATGGAAATATCTTCAACGCTATCTCTATAAACATGGAAATGACTTCACTGCTATCTGTATAAACATGGAAATATCTACATGGCTGTCTCTAAAAACACGGAAATATCTACACCGCCTCCTGCATAAACATGGAAATACCTACCGTGCCATCTGTATAAACATGGAAATAACTACACCGCTATCTCTATAAACATGGAAATATCTACACTGCCATCTGTATATACATGGAAATACCTACACAGTCATCTGTATAATCATGGAAATATCTACACCACTATCTGTATAAACGTGGAAATATCTACACTGCCATCTGTATAAACATGGAAATATCTACACAGCCATCTCTATAAACATGGGAATATCTTCAACGCTATCTCTATAAACCTGGAAATAGCCAAACCGCTATCTGCATAAACATGGAAATATCTACACTGCCATCTGTATACACATGGAAATGTCTACACAGTCATCTGTATAAAGATGGAAATATGTATACCGTTATCTGTATAAACATGGAAATAACTACACCACTATCTGTATAAACATGGAAATATCCACACCACAATCTGTATAAACAGGGAAATATCTACACCGCAATATGTATAAACATGGAAATATCTACACCACTATCGTATAAACATGGAAATATCTGTGCCACTATCTGTATAAATATGGAAATATCTTCAACGCTATCTCTATAAACATGGAAATGACTTCACTGCTATCTGTATAAACATGGAAATATCTACATTGCTATCTCTAAAAACATGGAAATATCTACACCGCCTTCTGCATAAACATGGAAATACCTACACTGCCATCTGTATAAACATGGAAATAACTACACTGCTATCTCTATAAACATGGAAATATCTACACTGCCATCTGTATATACATGGAAATACCTACACAGTCATCTGTATAAACATGGAAACATCTACACCACTATCTGTATAAACGTGGAAATATATACACTGCCATCTGTATAAACATGGAAATAACTACACTGCTATCTCTATAAACATGGAAATATCTACACTGCCATCTGTATATACATGGAAATACCTACACAGTCATCTGTATAATCATGGAAATATCTACACCACTATCTGTATAAACGTGGAAATATCTACACTGCCATCTGTATAAACATGGAAATATCTACACATCCATCTCTATAAACATGGGAATATCTTCAACGCTATCTCTATAAACATGGAAATAGCCAAACCGCTATCTGCATAAACATGGAAATATCTACACTGCCATCTGTATACACATGGAAATGTCTACACAGTCATCTGTATAAAGATGGAAATATGTATACCGTTATCTGTATAAACATGGAAATAACTACACCACTATCTGTATAAACATGGAAATATCCACACCACCATCTGTATAAACAGGGAAATATCTACACCGCAATATGTATAAACATGGAAATATCTACACCACTATCGGTATAAACATGGAAATATCTGCGCCACTATCTGTATAAATATGGAAATATCATCAACGCTATCTCTATAAACATGGAAATGACTTCACTGCTATCTGTATAAACATGGAAATATCTACATTGCTATCTCTAAAAACATGGAAATATCTACACCGCCTTCTGCATAAACATGGAAATACCTACACTGCCATCTGTATAAACATGGAAATAACTACACTGCTATCTCTATAAACATGGAAATATCTACACTGCCATCTGTATATACATGGAAATACCTACACAGTCATCTGTATAAACATGGAAATATCTACACCACTATCTGTATAAACGTGGAAATATATACACTGCCGTCTGTATAAACATGGAAATATCTACACAACCATCTCTATAAACATGGAAATATCTTCAACGCTATCTCTATAAACATGGAAATAGCCAAACCGCTATCTGCATAAACATGGAAATATCTACACTGCCATCTGTATACACATGGAAATATCTACACAGTCATCTGTATAAAGATGGAAATATCTATACCGTTATCTGTATAAACATGGAAATATCTACAACGGTATCTGTATGAAGGTGGAAATATCTACACCGCAATCAGTGCAAATATGGAAATATCTACAAATCTATCTCTGTAAATATGGAAATATCAATTCCGCTATCTATATAAACATGGAAACATCTGCACCGCTGTGTGTATAAACATGGAAATATCTACACCACGATCTGTATAAACATTGATAAATCTACACCGCTATCTGTATAAACATGGAAACATCTACACCACTATCTGTATAAACATGGAAATATCTACACCTATATCTCTATAAACATGGAAATGTCTACACCGCTATCTGTATAAACATGGAAATATCTACATGGCTATTTCTATAAATATGGAAATATCTAAACCGCCTTCTTATAAACGTGGCAATAGGTACACAGTCATCTGTATAAACATAGAAATATCCACACCACTATCAGTATAAACACGGAAATATCTACAATGTCATCTGTATAAACATGGAAATATCTACACAGCCATCTCTACAAACACGGAATTATCTACATCGCTATCTGTAGAAACATGGAAATAGCTAAACCGCTATCTGTATAAACATGGAAATATCTACACAGCCATCTCTATAAACATGGAAATATCAACACCGCTATCTGCATAAACACGGAAATATCTACACCGCTATCTGCATATACATGGAAATATCTACATCGTTATCTATACAAACATGGAAATATCTACACCACTATCTGTATAAACATGGAAATATCTGCGCCGCCATCTGTATAAATATGGAAATATCTTCAACGCTATCTCTATAAACATGGAAATGACTTCACTGCTATCTGTATAAACATGGAAATATCTACATGGCTGTCTCTAAAAACACGGAAATATCTACACCGCCTCCTGCATAAACATGGAAATACCTACCGTGCCATCTGTATAAACATGGAAATAACTACACCGCTATCTCTATAAACATGGAAATATCTACACTGCCATCTGTATATACATGGAAATACCTACACAGTCATCTGTATAATCATGGAAATATCTACACCACTATCTGTATAAACGTGGAAATATCTACACTGCCATCTGTATAAACATGGAAATATCTACACAGCCATCTCTATAAACATGGGAATATCTTCAACGTTATCTCTATAAACATGGAAATAGCCAAACCGCTATCTGCATAAACATGGAAATATCTACACTGCCATCTGTATACACATGGAAATGCCTACACAGTCATCTGTATAAAGATGGAAATATGTATACCGTTATCTGTATAAACATGGAAATAACTACACCACTATCTGTATAAACATGGAAATATCCACACCACAATCTGTATAAACAGGGAAATATCTACACCGCAATATGTATAAACATGGAAATATCTACACCACTATCGGTATAAACATGGAAATATCTGTGCCACTATCTGTATAAATATGGAAATATCTTCAACGCTATCTCTATAAACATGGAAATGACTTCACTGCTATCTGTATAAACATGGAAATATCTACATTGCTATCTCTAAAAACTTGGAAATATCTACACCGCCTTCTGCATAAACATGGAAATACCTACACTGCCATCTGTATAAACATGGAAATAACTACACTGCTATCTCTATAAACATGGAAATATCTACACTGCCATCTGTATATACATGGAAATACCTACACAGTCATCTGTATAAACATGGAAACATCTACACCACTATCTGTATAAACGTGGAAATATATACACTGCCATCTGTATCAACATGGAAATAACTACACTGCTATCTCTATAAACATGGAAATATCTACACTGCCATCTGTATATACATGGAAATACCTACACAGTCATCTGTATAAACATGGAAACATCTACACCACTATCTGTATAAACGTGGAAAAATATACACTGCCATCTGTATATACATGGAAATACCTACACAGTCATCTGTATAATCATGGAAATATCTACAACACTATCTGTATAAACGTGGAAATATCTACACTGCCATCTGTATAAACATGGAAATATCTACACAGCCATCTCTATAAACATGGGAATATCTTCAACGCTATCTCTATAAACATGGAAATAGCCAAACCGCTATCTGCATAAACATGGAAATATCTACACTGCCATCTGTATACACATGGAAATGTCTACACAGTCATCTGTATAAAGATGGAAATATGTATACCGTTATCTGTATAAACATGGAAATAACTACACCACTATCTGTATAAACATGGAAATATCCACACCACAATCTGTATAAACAGGGAAATATCTACACCGCAATATGTATAAACATGGAAATATCTACACCACTATCGGTATAAACATGGAAATATCTGCGCCACTATCTGTATAAATATGGAAATATCTTCAACGCTATCTCTATAAACATGGAAATGACTTCACTGCTATCTGTATAAACATGGAAATATCTACATTGCTATCTCTAAAAACATGGAAATATCTACACCGCCTTCTGCATAAACATGGAAATACCTACACTGCCATCTGTGTAAACATGGAAATAACTACACTGCTATCTCTATAAACATGGAAATATCTACACTGCCATCTGTATATACATGGAAATACCTACACAGTCATCTGTATAAACATGGAAATATCTACACCACTATCTGTATAAACGTGGAAATATATACACTGCCGTCTGTATAAACATGGAAATATCTACACAACCATCTCTATAAACATGGAAATATCTTCAACGCTATCTCTATAAACATGGAAATAGCCAAACCGCTATCTGCATAAACATGGAAATATCTACACTGCCATCTGTATACACATGGAAATATCTACACAGTCATCTGTATAAAGATGGAAATATCTATACTGTTATCTGTATAAACATGGAAATATCTACAACGGTATCTGTATAAAGGTGGAAATATCTACACCGCAATCTGTGCAAATATGGAAATATCTACACATCTATCTCTGTAAATATGGAAATATCAACTCCGCTATCTATATAAACATGGAAACATCTACACCGCTGTCTGTATAAACATGGAAATATCTACACCACGATCTGTATAAACATTGATATACCTACACCGCTATCTGTATAAACATGGAAACATCTACACCACTATCTGTATAAATATGGAAATATCTACACCGATATCTCTATAAACATGGAAATGTCTACACCGCTATCTGTATAAACATGGAAATATCTACATGGCTATTTCTATAAATATGGAAATATCTAAACCGCCTTCTTATAAACGTGGCAATAGGTACACAGTCATCTGTATAAACATAGAAATATCCACACCACTATCAGTATAAACACGGAAATATCTACAATGCCGTCTGTATAAACATGGAAATATCTACACAGCCATCTCTATAAACACGGAATTATGTACATCGCTATCTGTAGAAACATGGAAATAGCTAAACCGCTATCTGTATAAACATGGAAATATCTACACAGCCATCTCTATAAACATGGAAATATCAACACCGCTATCTGCATAAACACGGAAATATCTACACCGCTATCTGCATATACATGGAAATATCTACATCGTTATCTATACAAACATGGAAATATCTACATCACTATCTGTATAAACATGGAAATATCTGCGCCGCCATCTGTATAAATATGGAAATATCTTCAACGCTATCTCTATAAACATGGAAATGACTTCACTGCTATCTGTATAAACATGGAAATATCTACATGGCTATCTCTAAAAACACGGAAATATCTACACCGCCTCCTGCATAAACATGGAAATACCTACCGTGCCATCTGTATAAACATGGAAATAACTACACCGCTATCTCTATAAACATGGAAATATCTACACTGCCATCTGTATATACATGGAAATACCTACACAGTCATCTGTATAATCATGGAAATATCTACACCACTATCTGTATAAACGTGGAAATATCTACACTGCCATCTGTATAAACATGGAAATATCTACACAGCCATCTCTATAAACATGGGAATATCTTCAACGCTATCTCTATAAACATGGAAATAGCCAAACCGCTATCTGCATAAACATGGAAATATCTACACTGCCATCTGTATACACATGGAAATGTCTACACAGTCATCTGTATAAAGATGGAAATATGTATACCGTTATCTGTATAAACATGGAAATAACTACACCACTATCTGTATAAACATGGAAATATCCACACCACAATCTGTATAAACAGGGAAATATCTACACCGCAATATGTATAAACATGGAAATATCTACACCACTATCGGTATAAACATGGAAATATCTGCGCCACTATCTGTATAAATATGGAAATATCTTCAACGCTATCTCTATAAACATGGAAATGACTTCACTGCTATCTGTATAAACATGGAAATATCTACATTGCTATCTCTAAAAACATGGAAATATCTACACCGCCTTCTGCATAAACATGGAAATACCTACACTGCCATCTGTATAAACATGGAAATAACTACACTGCTATCTCTATAAACATGGAAATATCTACACTGCCATCTGTATATACATGGAAATACCTACACAGTCATCTGTATAAACATGGAAACATCTACACCACTATCTGTATAAACGTGGAAATATATACACTGCCATCTGTATAAACATGGAAATAACTACACCGCTATCTCTATAAACATGGAAATATCTACACTGCCATCTGTATATACATGGAAATACCTACACAGTCATCTGTATAATCATGGAAATATCTACACCACTATCTGTATAAACGTGGAAATATATACACTGCCGTCTGTATAAACATGGAAATATCTACACAACCATCTCTATAAACATGGAAATATCTTCAACGCTATCTCTATAAACATGGAAATAGCCAAACCGCTATCTGCATAAACATGGAAATATCTACACTGCCATCTGTATACACATGGAAATATCTACACAGTCATCTGTATAAAGATGGAAATATCTATACCGTTATCTGTATAAACATGGAAATATCTACAACGGTATCTGTATGAAGGTGGAAATATCTACACCGCAATCTGTGCAAATATGGAAATATCTACACATCTATCTCTGTAAATATGGAAATATCAACTCCGCTATCTATATAAACATGGAAACATCTGCACCGCTGTCTGTATAAACATGGAAATATCTACACCACGATCTGTATAAACATTGATATATCTACACCGCTATCTGTATAAACATGGAAACATCTACACCACTATCTGTATAAACATGGAAATATCTACACCGCTATCTGTATAAATATGGAAATATCTACACCGCTATCTCTATAAACATGGAAATGTCTACACCGCTATCTGTATAAACATGGAAATATCTACATGGCTATTTCTATAAATATGGAAATATCTAAACCGCCTTCTTATAAACGTGGCAATAGCTACACAGTCATCTGTATAAACATAGAAATATCCACACCACTATCAGTATAAACACGGAAATATCTACAATGCCATCTGTATAAACATGGAAATATCTACACAGCCATCTCTATAAACACGGAATTATCTACATCGCTATCGGTAGAAACATGGAAATAGCTAAACCGCTATCTGTATAAACATGGAAATATCTACACAGCCATCTCTATAAACATGGAAATATCAACACCGCTATCTGCATAAACACGGAAATATCTACACCGCTATCTGCATAAACATGGAAATATCTACATCGTTATCTATACAAACATGGAAATATCTACACAACTATCTGTATAAACATGGAAATATCTGCGCCGCCATCTGTATAAATATGGAAATATCTTCAACGCTATCTCTATAAACATGGAAATGACTTCACTGCTATCTGTATAAACATGGAAATATCTACATGGCTATCTCTAAAAACACGGAAATATCTACACCGCCTCCTGCATAAACATGGAAATACCTACCGTGCCATCTGTATAAACATGGAAATAACTACACCGCTATCTCTATAAACATGGAAATATCTACACTGCCATCTGTATAAACATGGAAATATCTACACAGCCATCTCTATAAACATGGGAATATCTTCAACGCTATCTCTATAAACATGGAAATAGCCAAACCGCTATCTGCATAAACATGGAAATATCTACACTGCCATCTGTATACACATGGAAATGTCTACACAGTCATCTGTATAAAGATGGAAATATGTATACCGTTATCTGTATAAACATGGAAATAACTACACCACTATCTGTATAAACATGGAAATATCCACACCACCATCTGTATAAACAGGGAAATATCTACACCGCAATATGTATAAACATGGAAATATCTACACCACTATCGGTATAAACATGGAAATATCTGCGCCACTATCTGTATAAATATGGAAATATCTTCAACGCTATCTCTATAAACATGGAAATGACTTCACTGCTATCTGTATAAACATGGAAATATCTACATTGCTATCTCTAAAAACATGGAAATATCTACACCGCCTTCTGCATAAACATGGAAATACCTACACTGCCATCTGTATAAACATGGAAATAACTACACTGCTATCTCTATAAACATGGAAATATCTACACTGCCATCTGTATATACATGGAAATACCTACACAGTCATCTGTATAAACATGGAAACATCTACACCACTATCTGTATAAACGTGGAAATATATACACTGCCATCTGTATAAACATGGAAATAACTACACCGCTATCTCTATAAACATGGAAATATCTACACTGCCATCTGTATATACATGGAAATACCTACACAGTCATCTGTATAATCATGGAAATATCTACACCACTATCTGTATAAACGTGGAAATATATACACTGCCGTCTGTATAAACATGGAAATATCTACACAACCATCTCTATAAACATGGAAATATCTTCAACGCTATCTCTATAAACATGGAAATAGCCAAACCGCTATCTGCATAAACATGGAAATATCTACACTGCCATCTGTATACACATGGAAATATCTACACAGTCATCTGTATAAAGATGGAAATATCTATACCGTTATCTGTATAAACATGGAAATATCTACAACGGTATCTGTATGAAGGTGGAAATATCTACACCGCAATCAGTGCAAATATGGAAATATCTACAAATCTATCTCTGTAAATATGGAAATATCAATTCCGCTATCTATATAAACATGGAAACATCTGCACCGCTGTCTGTATAAACATGGAAATATCTACACCACGATCTGTATAAACATTGATAAATCTACACCGCTATCTGTATAAACATGGAAACATCTACACCACTATCTGTATAAACATGGAAACATCTACACCACTATCTGTATAAATATGGAAATATCTACACCGATATCTCTATAAACATGGAAATGTCTACACCGCTATCTGTATAAACATGGAAATATCTACATGGCTATTTCTATAAATATGGAAATATCTAAACCGCCTTCTTATAAACGTGGCAATAGGTACACAGTCATCTGTATAAACATAGAAATATCCACACCACTATCAGTATAAACACGGAAATATCTACAATGCCATCTGTATAAACATGGAAATATCTACACAGCCATCTCTATAAACACGGAATTATGTACATCGCTATCCGTAGAAACATGGAAATAGCTAAACCGCTATCTGTATAAACATGGAAATATCTACACAGCCATCTCTATAAACATGGAAATATCAACACCGCTATCTGCATAAACACGGAAATATCTACACCGCTATCTGCATATACATGGAAATATCTACATCGTTATCTATACAAACATGGAAATATCTACACCACTATCTGTATAAACATGGAAATATCTGCGCCGCCATCTGTATAAATATGGAAATATCTTCAACGCTATCTCTATAAACATGGAAATGACTTCACTGCTATCTGTATAAACATGGAAATATCTACATGGCTGTCTCTAAAAACACGGAAATATCTACACCGCCTCCTGCATAAACATGGAAATACCTACCGTGCCATCTGTATAAACATGGAAATAACTACACCGCTATCTCTATAAACATGGAAATATCTACACTGCCATCTGTATATACATGGAAATACCTACACAGTCATCTGTATAATCATGGAAATATCTACACCACTATCTGTATAAACGTGGAAATATCTACACTGCCATCTGTATAAACATGGAAATATCTACACAGCCATCTCTATAAACATGAGAATATCTTCAACGCTATCTCTATAAACATGGAAATAGCCAAACCGCTATCTGCATAAACATGGAAATATCTACACTGCCATCTGTATACACATGGAAATGTCTACACAGTCATCTGTATAAAGATGGAAATATGTATACCGTTATCTGTATAAACATGGAAATAACTACACCACTATCTGTATAAACATGGAAATATCCACACCACCATCTGTATAAACAGGGAAATATCTACACCGCAATATGTATAAACATGGAAATATCTACACCACTATCGGTATAAACATGGAAATATCTGCGCCACTATCTGTATAAATATGGAAATATCTTCAACGCTATCTCTATAAACATGGAAATGACTTCACTGCTATCTGTATAAACATGGAAATATCTACATTGCTATCTCTAAAAACATGGAAATATCTACACCGCCTTCTGCATAAACATGGAAATACCTACACTGCCATCTGTATAAACATGGAAATAACTACACTGCTATCTCTATAAACATGGAAATATCTACACTGCCATCTGTATATACATGGAAATACCTACACAGTCATCTGTATAAACATGGAAATATCTACACCACTATCTGTATAAACGTGGAAATATATACACTGCCGTCTGTATAAACATGGAAATATCTACACAACCATCTCTATAAACATGGAAATATCTTCAACGCTATCTCTATAAACATGGAAATAGCCAAACCGCTATCTGCATAAACATGGAAATATCTACACTGCCATCTGTATACACATGGAAATATCTACACAGTCATCTGTATAAAGATGGAAATATCTATACCGTTATCTGTATAAACATGGAAATATCTACAACGGTATCTGTATGA
Organism: Pan paniscus; assembly: GCF_029289425.2. Taxonomy (NCBI): domain Eukaryota; kingdom Metazoa; phylum Chordata; class Mammalia; order Primates; family Hominidae; genus Pan; species Pan paniscus. Next base: position 11,614,429 of record NC_073261.2, read on the forward strand.
AGGTGGAAATATCTACACCGCAATCAGTGCAAATATGGAAATATCTACAAATCTATCTCTGTAAATATGGAAATATCAATTCCGCTATCTATATAAACATGGAAACATCTGCACCGCTGTCTGTATAAACATGGAAATATCTACACCACGATCTGTATAAACATTGATAAATCTACACCGCTATCTGTATAAACATGGAAACATCTACACCACTATCTGTATAAACATGGAAACATCTACACCACTATCTGTATAAATATGGAAATATCTACACCGATATCTCTATAAACATGGAAATGTCTACACCGCTATCTGTATAAACATGGAAATATCTACATGGCTATTTCTATAAATATGGAAATATCTAAACCGCCTTCTTATAAACGTGGCAATAGGTACACAGTCATCTGTATAAACATAGAAATATCCACACCACTATCAGTATAAACACGGAAATATCTACAATGCCATCTGTATAAACATGGAAATATCTACACAGCCATCTCTATAAACACGGAATTATGTACATCGCTATCCGTAGAAACATGGAAATAGCTAAACCGCTATCTGTATAAACATGGAAATATCTACACAGCCATCTCTATAAACATGGAAATATCAACACCGCTATCTGCATAAACACGGAAATATCTACATCGCTATCTGCATATACATGGAAATATCTACATCGTTATCTATACAAACATGGAAATATCTACACCACTATCTGTATAAACATGGAAATATCTGCGCCGCCATCTGTATAAATATGGAAATATCTTCAACGCTATCTCTATAAACATGGAAATGACTTCACTGCTATCTGTATAAACATGGAAATATCTACATGGCTGTCTCTAAAAACACGGAAATATCTACACCGCCTCCTGCATAAACATGGAAATACCTACCGTGCCATCTGTATAAACATGGAAATAACTACACCGCTATCTCTATAAACATGGAAATATCTACACTGCCATCTGTATATACATGGAAATACCTACACAGTCATCTGTATAATCATGGAAATATCTACACCACTATCTGTATAAACGCGGAAATATCTACACTGCCATCTGTATAAACATGGAAATATCTACACAGCCATCTCTATAAACATGGGAATATCTTCAACGCTATCTCTATAAACATGGAAATAGCCAAACCGCTATCTGCATAAACATGGAAATATCTACACTGCCATCTGTATACACATGGAAATGTCTACACAGTCATCTGTATAAAGATGGAAATATGTATACCGTTATCTGTATAAACATGGAAATAACTACACCACTATCTGTATAAACATGGAAATATCCACACCACAATCTGTATAAACAGGGAAATATCTACACCGCAATATGTATAAACATGGAAATATCTACACCACTATCGTATAAACATGGAAATATCTGTGCCACTATCTGTATAAATATGGAAATATCTTCAATGCTATCTCTATAAACATGGAAATGACTTCACTGCTATCTGTATAAACATGGAAATATCTACATTGCTATCTCTAAAAACATGGAAATATCTACACCGCCTTCTGCATAAACATGGAAATACCTACACTGCCATCTGTATAAACATGGAAATAACTACACTGCTATCTCTATAAACATGGAAGTATCTACACTGCCATCTGTATATACATGGAAATACCTACACAGTCATCTGTATAAACATGGAAACATCTACACCACTATCTGTATAAACGTGGAAATATATACACTGCCATCTGTATAAACATGGAAATAACTACACTGCTATCTCTATAAACATGGAAATATCTACACTGCCATCTGTATATACATGGAAATACCTACACAGTCATCTGTATAATCATGGAAATATCTACACCACTATCTGTATAAACGTGGAAATATCTACACTGCCATCTGTATAAACATGGAAATATCTACACAGCCATCTCTATAAACATGGGAATATCTTCAACGCTATCTCTATAAACATGGAAATAGCCAAACCGCTATCTGCATAAACATGGAAATATCTACACTGCCATCTGTATACACATGGAAATGTCTACACAGTCATCTGTATAAAGATGGAAATAGGTATACCGTTATCTGTATAAACATGGAAATAACTACACCACTATCTGTATAAACATGGAAATATCCACACCACAATCTGTATAAACAGGGAAATATCTACACCGCAATATGTATAAACATGGAAATATCTACACCACTATCGGTATAAACATGGAAATATCTGCGCCACTATCTGTATAAATATGGAAATATCTTCAACGCTATCTCTATAAACATGGAAATGACTTCACTGCTATCTGTATAAACATGGAAATATCTACATTGCTATCTCTAAAAACATGGAAATATCTACACCGCCTTCTGCATAAACATGGAAATACCTACACTGCCATCTGTATAAACATGGAAATAACTACACTGCTATCTCTATAAACATGGAAATATCTACACTGCCATCTGTATATACATGGAAATACCTACACAGTCATCTGTATAAACATGGAAATATCTACACCACTATCTGTATAAACGTGGAAATATATACACTGCCGTCTGTATAAACATGGAAATATCTACACAACCATCTCTATAAACATGGAAATATCTTCAACGCTATCTCTATAAACATGGAAATAGCCAAACCGCTATCTGCATAAACATGGAAATATCTACACTGCCATCTGTATACACATGGAAATATCTACACAGTCATCTGTATAAAGATGGAAATATCTATACCGTTATCTGTATAAACATGGAAATATCTACAACGGTATCTGTATGAAGGTGGAAATATCTACACCGCAATCAGTGCAAATATGGAAATATCTACAAATCTATCTCTGTAAATATGGAAATATCAATTCCGCTATCTATATAAACATGGAAACATCTGCACCGCTGTCTGTATAAACATGGAAATATCTACACCACGATCTGTATAAACATTGATAAATCTACACCGCTATCTGTATAAACATGGAAACATCTACACCACTATCTGTATAAACATGGAAATATCTACACCGCTATCTGTATAAATATGGAAATATCTACACCGCTATCTCTATAAACATGGAAATGTCTACACCGCTATCTGTATAAACATGGAAATATCTACATGGCTATTTCTATAAATATGGAAATATCTAAACCGCCTTCTTATAAACGTGGCAATAGGTACACAGTCATCTGTATAAACATAGAAATATCCACACCACTATCAGTATAAACACGGAAATATCTACAATGCCATCTGTATAAACATGGAAATATCTACACAGCCATCTCTATAAACACGGAATTATCTACATCGCTATCGGTAGAAACATGGAAATAGCTAAACCGCTATCTGTATAAACATGGAAATATCTACACAGCCATCTCTATAAACATGGAAATATCAACACCGCTATCTGCATAAACACGGAAATATCTACACCGCTATCTGCATATACATGGAAATATCTACATCGTTATCTATACAAACATGGAAATATCTACATCACTATCTGTATAAACATGGAAATATCTGCGCCGCCATCTGTATAAATATGGAAATATCTTCAACGCTATCTCTATAAACATGGAAATGACTTCACTGCTATCTGTATAAACATGGAAATATCTACATGGCTATCTCTAAAAACACGGAAATATCTACACCGCCTCCTGCATAAACATGGAAATACCTACCGTGCCATCTGTATAAACATGGAAATAACTACACCGCTATCTCTATAAACATGGAAATATCTACACTGCCATCTGTATATACATGGAAATACCTACACAGTCATCTGTATAATCATGGAAATATCTACACCACTATCTGTATAAACGTGGAAATATCTACACTGCCATCTGTATAAACATGGAAATATCTACACAGCCATCTCTATAAACATGGGAATATCTTCAACGCTATCTCTATAAACATGGAAATAGCCAAACCGCTATCTGCATAAACATGGAAATATCTACACTGCCATCTGTATACACATGGAAATGTCTACACAGTCATCTGTATAAAGATGGAAATATGTATACCGTTATCTGTATAAACATGGAAATAACTACACCACTATCTGTATAAACATGGAAATATCCACACCACCATCTGTATAAACAGGGAAATATCTACACCGCAATATGTATAAACATGGAAATATCTACACCACTATCGGTATAAACATGGAAATATCTGCGCCACTATCTGTATAAATATGGAAATATCTTCAACGCTATCTCTATAAACATGGAAATGACTTCACTGCTATCTGTATAAACATGGAAATATCTACATTGCTATCTCTAAAAACATGGAAATATCTACACCGCCTTCTGCATAAACATGGAAATACCTACACTGCCATCTGTATAAACATGGAAATAACTACACTGCTATCTCTATAAACATGGAAATATCTACACTGCCATCTGTATATACATGGAAATACCTACACAGTCATCTGTATAAACATGGAAACATCTACACCACTATCTGTATAAACGTGGAAATATATACACTGCCATCTGTATAAACATGGAAATAACTACACCGCTATCTCTATAAACATGGAAATATCTACACTGCCATCTGTATATACATGGAAATACCTACACAGTCATCTGTATAATCATGGAAATATCTACACCACTATCTGTATAAACGTGGAAATATATACACTGCCGTCTGTATAAACATGGAAATATCTACACAACCATCTCTATAAACATGGAAATATCTTCAACGCTATCTCTATAAACATGGAAATAGCCAAACCGCTATCTGCATAAACATGGAAATATCTACACTGCCATCTGTATACACATGGAAATATCTACACAGTCATCTGTATAAAGATGGAAATATCTATACCGTTATCTGTATAAACATGGAAATATCTACAACGGTATCTGTATGAAGGTGGAAATATCTACACCGCAATCAGTGCAAATATGGAAATATCTACAAATCTATCTCTGTAAATATGGAAATATCAATTCCGCTATCTATATAAACATGGAAACATCTGCACCGCTGTCTGTATAAACATGGAAATATCTACACCACGATCTGTATAAACATTGATAAATCTACACCGCTATCTGTATAAACATGGAAACATCTACACCACTATCTGTATAAACATGGAAACATCTACACCACTATCTGTATAAATATGGAAATATCTACACCGATATCTCTATAAACATGGAAATGACTACACCGCTATCTGTATAAACATGGAAATATCTACATGGCTATTTCTATAAATATGGAAATATCTAAACCGCCTTCTTATAAACGTGGCAATAGGTACACAGTCATCTGTATAAACATAGAAATATCCACACCACTATCAGTATAAACACGGAAATATCTACAATGCCATCTGTATAAACATGGAAATATCTACACAGCCATCTCTATAAACACGGAATTATGTACATCGCTATCCGTAGAAACATGGAAATAGCTAAACCGCTATCTGTATAAACATGGAAATATCTACACAGCCATCTCTATAAACATGGAAATATCAACACCGCTATCTGCATAAACACGGAAATATCTACACCGCTATCTGCATATACATGGAAATATCTACATCGTTATCTATACAAACATGGAAATATCTACACCACTATCTGTATAAACATGGAAATATCTGCGCCGCCATCTGTATAAATATGGAAATATCTTCAACGCTATCTCTATAAACATGGAAATGACTTCACTGCTATCTGTATAAACATGGAAATATCTACATGGCTGTCTCTAAAAACACGGAAATATCTACACCGCCTCCTGCATAAACATGGAAATACCTACCGTGCCATCTGTATAAACATGGAAATAACTACACCGCTATCTCTATAAACATGGAAATATCTACACTGCCATCTGTATATACATGGAAATACCTACACAGTCATCTGTATAATCATGGAAATATCTACACCACTATCTGTATAAACGTGGAAATATCTACACTGCCATCTGTATAAACATGGAAATATCTACACAGCCATCTCTATAAACATGAGAATATCTTCAACGCTATCTCTATAAACATGGAAATAGCCAAACCGCTATCTGCATAAACATGGAAATATCTACACTGCCATCTGTATACACATGGAAATGTCTACACAGTCATCTGTATAAAGATGGAAATATGTATACCGTTATCTGTATAAACATGGAAATAACTACACCACTATCTGTATAAACATGGAAATAACCACACCACCATCTGTATAAACATGGAAATATCCACACCACCATCTGTATAAACAGGGAAATATCTACACCGCAATATGTATAAACATGGAAATATCTACACCACTATCGGTATAAACATGGAAATATCTGCGCCACTATCTGTATAAATATGGAAATATCTTCAACGCTATCTCTATAAACATGGAAATGACTTCACTGCTATCTGTATAAACATGGAAATATCTACATTGCTATCTCTAAAAACATGGAAATATCTACACCGCCTTCTGTATAAACATGGAAATACCTACACTGCCATCTGTATAAACATGGAAATAACTACACTGCTATCTCTATAAACATGGAAATATCTACACTGCCATCTGTATATACATGGAAATACCTACACAGTCATCTGTATAAACATGGAAATATCTACACCACTATCTGTATAAACGTGGAAATATATACACTGCCGTCTGTATAAACATGGAAATATCTACACAACCATCTCTATAAACATGGAAATATCTTCAACGCTATCTCTATAAACATGGAAATAGCCAAACCGCTATCTGCATAAACATGGAAATATCTACACTGCCATCTGTATACACATGGAAATATCTACACAGTCATCTGTATAAAGATGGAAATATCTATACCGTTATCTGTATAAACATGGAAATATCTACAACGGTATCTGTATGAAGGTGGAAATATCTACACCGCAATCAGTGCAAATATGGAAATATCTACAAATCTATCTCTGTAAATATGGAAATATCAATTCCGCTATCTATATAAACATGGAAACATCTGCACCGCTGTCTGTATAAACATGGAAATATCTACACCACGATCTGTATAAACATTGATAAATCTACACCGCTATCTGTATAAACATGGAAACATCTACACCACTATCTGTATAAACATGGAAACATCTACACCACTATCTGTATAAATATGGAAATATCTACACCGATATCTCTATAAACATGGAAATGTCTACACCGCTATCTGTATAAACATGGAAATATCTACATGGCTATTTCTATAAATATGGAAATATCTAAACCGCCTTCTTATAAACGTGGCAATAGGTACACAGTCATCTGTATAAACATAGAAATATCCACACCACTATCAGTATAAACACGGAAATATCTACAATGCCATCTGTATAAACATGGAAATATCTACACAGCCATCTCTATAAACACGGAATTATGTACATCGCTATCCGTAGAAACATGGAAATAGCTAAACCGCTATCTGTATAAACATGGAAATATCTACACAGCCATCTCTATAAACATGGAAATATCAACACCGCTATCTGCATAAACACGGAAATATCTACATCGCTATCTGCATATACATGGAAATATCTACATCGTTATCTATACAAACATGGAAATATCTAAACCACTATCTGTATAAACATGGAAATATCTGCGCCGCCATCTGTATAAATATGGAAATATCTTCAACGCTATCTCTATAAACATGGAAATGACTTCACTGCTATCTGTATAAACATGGAAATATCTACATGGCTGTCTCTAAAAACACGGAAATATCTACACCGCCTCCTGCATAAACATGGAAATACCTACCGTGCCATCTGTATAAACATGGAAATAACTACACCGCTATCTCTATAAACATGGAAATATCTACACTGCCATCTGTATATACATGGAAATACCTACACAGTCATCTGTATAATCATGGAAATATCTACACCACTATCTGTATAAACGTGGAAATATCTACACTGCCATCTGTATAAACATGGAAATATCTACACAGCCATCTCTATAAACATGGGAATATCTTCAACGCTATCTCTATAAACATGGAAATAGCCAAACCGCTATCTGCATAAACATGGAAATATCTACACTGCCATCTGTATACACATGGAAATGTCTACACAGTCATCTGTATAAAGATGGAAATATGTATACCGTTATCTGTATAAACATGGAAATAACTACACCACTATCTGTATAAACATGGAAATATCCACACCACAATCTGTATAAACAGGGAAATATCTACACCGCAATATGTATAAACATGGAAATATCTACACCACTATCGTATAAACATGGAAATATCTGTGCCACTATCTGTATAAATATGGAAATATCTTCAATGCTATCTCTATAAACATGGAAATGACTTCACTGCTATCTGTATAAACATGGAAATATCTACATTGCTATCTCTAAAAACATGGAAATATCTACACCGCCTTCTGCATAAACATGGAAATACCTACACTGCCATCTGTATAAACATGGAAATAACTACACTGCTATCTCTATAAACATGGAAGTATCTACACTGCCATCTGTATATACATGGAAATACCTACACAGTCATCTGTATAAACATGGAAACATCTACACCACTATCTGTATAAACGTGGAAATATATACACTGCCATCTGTATAAACATGGAAATAACTACACTGCTATCTCTATAAACATGGAAATATCTACACTGCCATCTGTATATACATGGAAATACCTACACAGTCATCTGTATAATCATGGAAATATCTACACCACTATCTGTATAAACGTGGAAATATCTACACTGCCATCTGTATAAACATGGAAATATCTACACAGCCATCTCTATAAACATGGGAATATCTTCAACGCTATCTCTATAAACATGGAAATAGCCAAACCGCTATCTGCATAAACATGGAAATATCTACACTGCCATCTGTATACACATGGAAATGTCTACACAGTCATCTGTATAAAGATGGAAATAGGTATACCGTTATCTGTATAAACATGGAAATAACTACACCACTATCTGTATAATCATGGAAATATCCACACCACAATCTGTATAAACAGGGAAATATCTACACCGCAATATGTATAAACATGGAAATATCTACACCACTATCGGTATAAACATGGAAATATCTGCGCCACTATCTGTATAAATATGGAAATATCTTCAACGCTATCTCTATAAACATGGAAATGACTTCACTGCTATCTGTATAAACATGGAAATATCTACATTGCTATCTCTAAAAACATGGAAATATCTACACCGCCTTCTGCATAAACATGGAAATACCTACACTGCCATCTGTATAAACATGGAAATAACTACACTGCTATCTCTATAAACATGGAAATATCTACACTGCCATCTGTATATACATGGAAATACCTACACAGTCATCTGTATAAACATGGAAATATCTACACCACTATCTGTATAAACGTGGAAATATATACACTGCCGTCTGTATAAACATGGAAATATCTACACAACCATCTCTATAAACATGGAAATATCTTCAACGCTATCTCTATAAACATGGAAATAGCCAAACCGCTATCTGCATAAACATGGAAATATCTACACTGCCATCTGTATACACATGGAAATATCTACACAGTCATCTGTATAAAGATGGAAATATCTATACCGTTATCTGTATAAACATGGAAATATCTACAACGGTATCTGTATGAAGGTGGAAATATCTACACCGCAATCAGTGCAAATATGGAAATATCTACAAATCTATCTCTGTAAATATGGAAATATCAATTCCGCTATCTATATAAACATGGAAACATCTGCACCGCTGTCTGTATAAACATGGAAATATCTACACCACGATCTGTATAAACATTGATAAATCTACACCGCTATCTGTATAAACATGGAAACATCTACACCACTATCTGTATAAACATGGAAATATCTACACCGCTATCTGTATAAATATGGAAATATCTACACCGCTATCTCTATAAACATGGAAATGTCTACACCGCTATCTGTATAAACATGGAAATATCTACATGGCTATTTCTATAAATATGGAAATATCTAAACCGCCTTCTTATAAACGTGGCAATAGGTACACAGTCATCTGTATAAACATAGAAATATCCACACCACTATCAGTATAAACACGGAAATATCTACAATGCCATCTGTATAAACATGGAAATATCTACACAGCCATCTCTATAAACACGGAATTATCTACATCGCTATCGGTAGAAACATGGAAATAGCTAAACCGCTATCTGTATAAACATGGAAATATCTACACAGCCATCTCTATAAACATGGAAATATCAACACCGCTATCTGCATAAACACGGAAATATCTACACCGCTATCTGCATATACATGGAAATATCTACATCGTTATCTATACAAACATGGAAATATCTACATCACTATCGGTATAAACATGGAAATATCTGCGCAACTATCTGTATAAATATGGAAATATCTTCAACGCTATCTCTATAAACATGGAAATGACTTCACTGCTATCTGTATAAACATGGAAATATCTACTTTGCTATCTCTAAAAACATGGAAATATCTACACCGCCTTCTGCATAAACATGGAAATACCTACACTGCCATCTGTATAAACATGGAAATAACTACACTGCTATCTCTATAAACATGGAAATATCTACACTGCCATCTGTATATACATGGAAATACCTACACAGTCATCTGTATAAACATGGAAATATCTACACCACTATCTGTATAAACGTTGAACTATATACACTGCCGTCTGTATAAACATGGAAATATCTACACAACCATCTCTATAAACATGGAAATATCTTCAACGCTATCTCTATAAACATGGAAATAGCCAAACCGCTATCTGCATAAACATGGAAATATCTACACTGCCATCTGTATACACATGGAAATATCTACACAGTCATCTGTATAAAGATGGAAATATCTATACTGTTATCTGTATAAACATGGAAATATCTACAACGGTATCTGTATAAAGGTGGAAATATCTACACCGCAATCTGTGCAAATATGGAAATATCTACACATCTATCTCTGTAAATATGGAAATATCAACTCCGCTATCTATATAAACATGGAAACATCTACACCGCTGTCTGTATAAACATGGAAATATCTACACCACGATCTGTATAAACATTGATATACCTACACCGCTATCTGTATAAACATGGAAACATCTACACCACTATCTGTATAAATATGGAAATATCTACACCTATATCTCTATAAACATGGAAATGTCTACACCGCTATCTGTATAAACATGGAAATATCTACATGGCTATTTCTATAAATATGGAAATATCTAAACCGCCTTCTTATAAACGTGGCAATAGGTACACAGTCATCTGTATAAACATAGAAATATCCACACCACTATCAGTATAAACATGGAAATATCTACAATGTCATCTGTATAAACATGGAAATATCTACACAGCCATCTCTACAAACACGGAATTATCTACATCGCTATCTGTAGAAACATGGAAATAGCTAAACCGCTATCTGTATAAACATGGAAATATCTACACCACGATCTGTATAAACATTGATAAATCTACACCGCTATCTGTATAAACATGGAAACATCTACACCACTATCTGTATAAACATGGAAACATCTACACCACTATCTGTATAAATATGGAAATATCTACACCGATATCTCTATAAACATGGAAATGTCTACACCGCTATCTGTATAAACATGGAAATATCTACATGGCTATTTCTATAAATATGGAAATATCTAAACCGCCTTCTTATAAACGTGGCAATAGGTACACAGTCATCTGTATAAACATAGAAATATCCACACCACTATCAGTATAAACACGGAAATATCTACAATGCCATCTGTATAAACATGGAAATATCTACACAGCCATCTCTATAAACACGGAATTATGTACATCGCTATCCGTAGAAACATGGAAATAGCTAAACCGCTATCTGTATAAACATGGAAATATCTACACAGCCATCTCTATAAACATGGAAATATCAACACCGCTATCTGCATAAACACGGAAATATCTACATCGCTATCTGCATATACATGGAAATATCTACATCGTTATCTATACAAACATGGAAATATCTACACCACTATCTGTATAAACATGGAAATATCTGCGCCGCCATCTGTATAAATATGGAAATATCTTCAACGCTATCTCTATAAACATGGAAATGACTTCACTGCTATCTGTATAAACATGGAAATATCTACATGGCTGTCTCTAAAAACACGGAAATATCTACACCGCCTCCTGCATAAACATGGAAATACCTACCGTGCCATCTGTATAAACATGGAAATAACTACACCGCTATCTCTATAAACATGGAAATATCTACACTGCCATCTGTATATACATGGAAATACCTACACAGTCATCTGTATAATCATGGAAATATCTACACCACTATCTGTATAAACGTGGAAATATCTACACTGCCATCTGTATAAACATGGAAATATCTACACAGCCATCTCTATAAACATGGGAATATCTTCAACGCTATCTCTATAAACATGGAAATAGCCAAACCGCTATCTGCATAAACATGGAAATATCTACACTGCCATCTGTATACACATGGAAATGTCTACACAGTCATCTGTATAAAGATGGAAATATGTATACCGTTATCTGTATAAACATGGAAATAACTACACCACTATCTGTATAAACATGGAAATATCCACACCACAATCTGTATAAACAGGGAAATATCTACACCGCAATATGTATAAACATGGAAATATCTACACCACTATCGTATAAACATGGAAATATCTGTGCCACTATCTGTATAAATATGGAAATATCTTCAATGCTATCTCTATAAACATGGAAATGACTTCACTGCTATCTGTATAAACATGGAAATATCTACATTGCTATCTCTAAAAACATGGAAATATCTACACCGCCTTCTGCATAAACATGGAAATACCTACACTGCCATCTGTATAAACATGGAAATAACTACACTGCTATCTCTATAAACATGGAAGTATCTACACTGCCATCTGTATATACATGGAAATACCTACACAGTCATCTGTATAAACATGGAAACATCTACACCACTATCTGTATAAACGTGGAAATATATACACTGCCATCTGTATAAACATGGAAATAACTACACTGCTATCTCTATAAACATGGAAATATCTACACTGCCATCTGTATATACATGGAAATACCTACACAGTCATCTGTATAATCATGGAAATATCTACACCACTATCTGTATAAACGTGGAAATATCTACACTGCCATCTGTATAAACATGGAAATATCTACACAGCCATCTCTATAAACATGGGAATATCTTCAACGCTATCTCTATAAACATGGAAATAGCCAAACCGCTATCTGCATAAACATGGAAATATCTACACTGCCATCTGTATACACATGGAAATGTCTACACAGTCATCTGTATAAAGATGGAAATAGGTATACCGTTATCTGTATAAACATGGAAATAACTACACCACTATCTGTATAAACATGGAAATATCCACACCACAATCTGTATAAACAGGGAAATATCTACACCGCAATATGTATAAACATGGAAATATCTACACCACTATCGGTATAAACATGGAAATATCTGCGCCACTATCTGTATAAATATGGAAATATCTTCAACGCTATCTCTATAAACATGGAAATGACTTCACTGCTATCTGTATAAACATGGAAATATCTACATTGCTATCTCTAAAAACATGGAAATATCTACACCGCCTTCTGCATAAACATGGAAATACCTACACTGCCATCTGTATAAACATGGAAATAACTACACTGCTATCTCTATAAACATGGAAATATCTACACTGCCATCTGTATATACATGGAAATACCTACACAGTCATCTGTATAAACATGGAAATATCTACACCACTATCTGTATAAACGTGGAAATATATACACTGCCGTCTGTATAAACATGGAAATATCTACACAACCATCTCTATAAACATGGAAATATCTTCAACGCTATCTCTATAAACATGGAAATAGCCAAACCGCTATCTGCATAAACATGGAAATATCTACACTGCCATCTGTATACACATGGAAATATCTACACAGTCATCTGTATAAAGATGGAAATATCTATACCGTTATCTGTATAAACATGGAAATATCTACAACGGTATCTGTATGAAGGTGGAAATATCTACACCGCAATCAGTGCAAATATGGAAATATCTACAAATCTATCTCTGTAAATATGGAAATATCAATTCCGCTATCTATATAAACATGGAAACATCTGCACCGCTGTCTGTATAAACATGGAAATATCTACACCACGATCTGTATAAACATTGATAAATCTACACCGCTATCTGTATAAACATGGAAACATCTACACCACTATCTGTATAAACATGGAAATATCTACACCGCTATCTGTATAAATATGGAAATATCTACACCGCTATCTCTATAAACATGGAAATGTCTACACCGCTATCTGTATAAACATGGAAATATCTACATGGCTATTTCTATAAATATGGAAATATCTAAACCGCCTTCTTATAAACGTGGCAATAGGTACACAGTCATCTGTATAAACATAGAAATATCCACACCACTATCAGTATAAACATGGAAATATCTACAATGTCATCTGTATAAACATGGAAATATCTACACAGCCATCTCTACAAACACGGAATTATCTACATCGCTATCTGTAGAAACATGGAAATAGCTAAACCGCTATCTGTATAAACATGGAAATATCTACACCACGATCTGTATAAACATTGATAAATCTACACCGCTATCTGTATAAACATGGAAACATCTACACCACTATCTGTATAAACATGGAAACATCTACACCACTATCTGTATAAATATGGAAATATCTACACCGATATCTCTATAAACATGGAAATGTCTACACCGCTATCTGTATAAACATGGAAATATCTACATGGCTATTTCTATAAATATGGAAATATCTAAACCGCCTTCTTATAAACGTGGCAATAGGTACACAGTCATCTGTATAAACATAGAAATATCCACACCACTATCAGTATAAACACGGAAATATCTACAATGCCATCTGTATAAACATGGAAATATCTACACAGCCATCTCTATAAACACGGAATTATGTACATCGCTATCCGTAGAAACATGGAAATAGCTAAACCGCTATCTGTATAAACATGGAAATATCTACACAGCCATCTCTATAAACATGGAAATATCAACACCGCTATCTGCATAAACACGGAAATATCTACATCGCTATCTGCATATACATGGAAATATCTACATCGTTATCTATACAAACATGGAAATATCTACACCACTATCTGTATAAACATGGAAATATCTGCGCCGCCATCTGTATAAATATGGAAATATCTTCAACGCTATCTCTATAAACATGGAAATGACTTCACTGCTATCTGTATAAACATGGAAATATCTACATGGCTGTCTCTAAAAACACGGAAATATCTACACCGCCTCCTGCATAAACATGGAAATACCTACCGTGCCATCTGTATAAACATGGAAATAACTACACCGCTATCTCTATAAACATGGAAATATCTACACTGCCATCTGTATATACATGGAAATACCTACACAGTCATCTGTATAATCATGGAAATATCTACACCACTATCTGTATAAACGTGGAAATATCTACACTGCCATCTGTATAAACATGGAAATATCTACACAGCCATCTCTATAAACATGGGAATATCTTCAACGCTATCTCTATAAACATGGAAATAGCCAAACCGCTATCTGCATAAACATGGAAATATCTACACTGCCATCTGTATACACATGGAAATGTCTACACAGTCATCTGTATAAAGATGGAAATATGTATACCGTTATCTGTATAAACATGGAAATAACTACACCACTATCTGTATAAACATGGAAATATCCACACCACAATCTGTATAAACAGGGAAATATCTACACCGCAATATGTATAAACATGGAAATATCTACACCACTATCGTATAAACATGGAAATATCTGTGCCACTATCTGTATAAATATGGAAATATCTTCAATGCTATCTCTATAAACATGGAAATGACTTCACTGCTATCTGTATAAACATGGAAATATCTACATTGCTATCTCTAAAAACATGGAAATATCTACACCGCCTTCTGCATAAACATGGAAATACCTACACTGCCATCTGTATAAACATGGAAATAACTACACTGCTATCTCTATAAACATGGAAGTATCTACACTGCCATCTGTATATACATGGAAATACCTACACAGTCATCTGTATAAACATGGAAACATCTACACCACTATCTGTATAAACGTGGAAATATATACACTGCCATCTGTATAAACATGGAAATAACTACACTGCTATCTCTATAAACATGGAAATATCTACACTGCCATCTGTATATACATGGAAATACCTACACAGTCATCTGTATAATCATGGAAATATCTACACCACTATCTGTATAAACGTGGAAATATCTACACTGCCATCTGTATAAACATGGAAATATCTACACAGCCATCTCTATAAACATGGGAATATCTTCAACGCTATCTCTATAAACATGGAAATAGCCAAACCGCTATCTGCATAAACATGGAAATATCTACACTGCCATCTGTATACACATGGAAATGTCTACACAGTCATCTGTATAAAGATGGAAATAGGTATACCGTTATCTGTATAAACATGGAAATAACTACACCACTATCTGTATAAACATGGAAATATCCACACCACAATCTGTATAAACAGGGAAATATCTACACCGCAATATGTATAAACATGGAAATATCTACACCACTATCGGTATAAACATGGAAATATCTGCGCCACTATCTGTATAAATATGGAAATATCTTCAACGCTATCTCTATAAACATGGAAATGACTTCACTGCTATCTGTATAAACATGGAAATATCTACATTGCTATCTCTAAAAACATGGAAATATCTACACCGCCTTCTGCATAAACATGGAAATACCTACACTGCCATCTGTATAAACATGGAAATAACTACACTGCTATCTCTATAAACATGGAAATATCTACACTGCCATCTGTATATACATGGAAATACCTACACAGTCATCTGTATAAACATGGAAATATCTACACCACTATCTGTATAAACGTGGAAATATATACACTGCCGTCTGTATAAACATGGAAATATCTACACAACCATCTCTATAAACATGGAAATATCTTCAACGCTATCTCTATAAACATGGAAATAGCCAAACCGCTATCTGCATAAACATGGAAATATCTACACTGCCATCTGTATACACATGGAAATATCTACACAGTCATCTGTATAAAGATGGAAATATCTATACCGTTATCTGTATAAACATGGAAATATCTACAACGGTATCTGTATGAAGGTGGAAATATCTACACCGCAATCAGTGCAAATATGGAAATATCTACAAATCTATCTCTGTAAATATGGAAATATCAATTCCGCTATCTATATAAACATGGAAACATCTGCACCGCTGTCTGTATAAACATGGAAATATCTACACCACGATCTGTATAAACATTGATAAATCTACACCGCTATCTGTATAAACATGGAAACATCTACACCACTATCTGTATAAACATGGAAATATCTACACCGCTATCTGTATAAATATGGAAATATCTACACCGCTATCTCTATAAACATGGAAATGTCTACACCGCTATCTGTATAAACATGGAAATATCTACATGGCTATTTCTATAAATATGGAAATATCTAAACCGCCTTCTTATAAACGTGGCAATAGGTACACAGTCATCTGTATAAACATAGAAATATCCACACCACTATCAGTATAAACACGGAAATATCTACAATGCCATCTGTATAAACATGGAAATATCTACACAGCCATCTCTATAAACACGGAATTATCTACATCGCTATCGGTAGAAACATGGAAATAGCTAAACCGCTATCTGTATAAACATGGAAATATCTACACAGCCATCTCTATAAACATGGAAATATCAACACCGCTATCTGCATAAACACGGAAATATCTACACCGCTATCTGCATATACATGGAAATATCTACATCGTTATCTATACAAACATGGAAATATCTACATCACTATCGGTATAAACATGGAAATATCTGCGCAACTATCTGTATAAATATGGAAATATCTTCAACGCTATCTCTATAAACATGGAAATGACTTCACTGCTATCTGTATAAACATGGAAATATCTACTTTGCTATCTCTAAAAACATGGAAATATCTACACCGCCTTCTGCATAAACATGGAAATACCTACACTGCCATCTGTATAAACATGGAAATAACTACACTGCTATCTCTATAAACATGGAAATATCTACACTGCCATCTGTATATACATGGAAATACCTACACAGTCATCTGTATAAACATGGAAATATCTACACCACTATCTGTATAAACGTTGAAATATATACACTGCCGTCTGTATAAACATGGAAATATCTACACAACCATCTCTATAAACATGGAAATATCTTCAACGCTATCTCTATAAACATGGAAATAGCCAAACCGCTATCTGCATAAACATGGAAATATCTACACTGCCATCTGTATACACATGGAAATATCTACACAGTCATCTGTATAAAGATGGAAATATCTATACTGTTATCTGTATAAACATGGAAATATCTACAACGGTATCTGTATAAAGGTGGAAATATCTACACCGCAATCTGTGCAAATATGGAAATATCTACACATCTATCTCTGTAAATATGGAAATATCAACTCCGCTATCTATATAAACATGGAAACATCTACACCGCTGTCTGTATAAACATGGAAATATCTACACCACGATCTGTATAAACATTGATATACCTACACCGCTATCTGTATAAACATGGAAACATTTACACCACTATCTGTATAAATATGGAAATATCTACACCTATATCTCTATAAACATGGAAATGTCTACACCGCTATCTGTATAAACATGGAAATATCTACATGGCTATTTCTATAAATATGGAAATATCTAAACCGCCTTCTTATAAACGTGGCAATAGGTACACAGTCATCTGTATAAACATAGAAATATCCACACCACTATCAGTATAAACATGGAAATATCTACAATGTCATCTGTATAAACATGGAAATATCTACACAGCCATCTCTACAAACACGGAATTATCTACATCGCTATCTGTAGAAACATGGAAATAGCTAAACCGCTATCTGTATAAACATGGAAATATCTACACAGCCATCCCTATAAACATGGAAATATGAACACCGCTATCTGCATAAACACGGAAATATCTACACCGCTATCTGCATATACATGGAAATATCTACATCGTTATCTATACAAACATGGAAATATCTACACCACTATCTGTATAAACATGGAAATATCTGCGCCGCCATCTGTATAAATATGGAAATATCTTCAACGCTATCTCTATAAACATGGAAATGACTTCACTGCTATCTGTATAAACATGGAAATATCTACATGGCTGTCTCTAAAAACACGGAAATATCTACACCGCCTCCTGCATAAACATGGAAATAACTACCGTGCCATCTGTATAAACATGGAAATAACTACACCGCTATCTCTATAAACATGGAAATATCTACACTGCCATCTGTATATACATGGAAATACCTACACAGTCATCTGTATAATCATGGAAATATCTACACCACTATCTGTATAAACGTGGAAATATCTACACTGCCATCTGTATAAACATGGAAATATCTACACAGCCATCTCTATAAACATGGGAATATCTTCAACGTTATCTCTATAAACATGGAAATAGCCAAACCGCTATCTGCATAAACATGGAAATATCTACACTGCCATCTGTATACACATGGAAATGCCTACACAGTCATCTGTATAAAGATGGAAATATGTATACCGTTATCTGTATAAACATGGAAATAACTACACCACTATCTGTATAAACATGGAAATATCCACACCACAATCTGTATAAACAGGGAAATATCTACACCGCAATATGTATAAACATGGAAATATCTACACCACTATCGGTATAAACATGGAAATATCTGTGCCACTATCTGTATAAATATGGAAATATCTTCAACGCTATCTCTATAAACATGGAAATGACTTCACTGCTATCTGTATAAACATGGAAATATCTACATTGCTATCTCTAAAAACATGGAAATATCTACACCGCCTTCTGCATAAACATGGAAATACCTACACTGCCATCTGTATAAACATGGAAATAACTACACTGCTATCTCTATAAACATGGAAATATCTACACTGCCATCTGTATATACATGGAAATACCTACACAGTCATCTGTATAAACATGGAAACATCTACACCACTATCTGTATAAACGTGGAAATATATACACTGCCATCTGTATAAACATGTAAATAACTACACTGCTATCTCTATAAACATGGAAATATCTACACTGCCATCTGTATATACATGGAAATACCTACACAGTCATCTGTATAAACATGGAAACATCTACACCACTATCTGTATAAACGTGGAAATATATACACTGCCATCTGTATATACATGGAAATACCTACACAGTCATCTGTATAATCATGGAAATATCTACACCACTATCTGTATAAACGTGGAAATATCTACACTGCCATCTGTATAAACATGGAAATATCTACACAGCCATCTCTATAAACATGGGAATATCTTCAACGCTATCTCTATAAACATGGAAATAGCCAAACCGCTATCTGCATAAACATGGAAATATCTACACTGCCATCTGTATACACATGGAAATGTCTACACAGTCATCTGTATAAAGATGGAAATATGTATACCGTTATCTGTATAAACATGGAAATAACTACACCACTATCTGTATAAACATGGAAATATCCACACCACAATCTGTATAAACAGGGAAATATCTACACCGCAATATGTATAAACATGGAAATATCTACACCACTATCGGTATAAACATGGAAATATCTGCGCCACTATCTGTATAAATATGGAAATATCTTCAACGCTATCTCTATAAACATGGAAATGACTTCACTGCTATCTGTATAAACATGGAAATATCTACATTGCTATCTCTAAAAACATGGAAATATCTACACCGCCTTCTGCATAAACATGGAAATACCTACACTGCCATCTGTATAAACATGGAAATAACTACACTGCTATCTCTATAAACATGGAAATATCTACACTGCCATCTGTATATACATGGAAATACCTACACATTCATCTGTATAAACATGGAAATATCTACACCACTATCTGTATAAACGTGGAAATATATACACTGCCGTCTGTATAAACATGGAAATATCTACACAACCATCTCTATAAACATGGAAATATCTTCAACGCTATCTCTATAAACATGGAAATAGCTAAACCGCTATCTGCATAAACATGGAAATATCTACACTGCCATCTGTATACACATGGAAATATCTACACAGACATCTGTATAAAGATGGAAATATCTATACTGTTATCTGTATAAACATGGAAATATCTACAACGGTATCTGTATAAAGGTGGAAATATCTACACCGCAATCTGTGCAAATATGGAAATATCTACACATCTATCTCTGTAAATATGGAAATATCAACTCCGCTATCTATATAAACATGGAAACATCTACACCGCTGTCTGTATAAACATGGAAATATCTACACCACGATCTGTATAAACATTGATATACCTACACCGCTATCTGTATAAACATGGAAACATCTACACCACTATCTGTATAAATATGGAAATATCTACACCGATATCTCTATAAACATGGAAATGTCTACACCGCTATCTGTATAAACATGGAAATATCTACATGGCTATTTCTATAAATATGGAAATATCTAAACCGCCTTCTTATAAACGTGGCAATAGGTACACAGTCATCTGTATAAACATAGAAATATCCACACCACTATCAGTATAAACACGGAAATATCTACAATGCCATCTGTATAAACATGGAAATATCTACACAGCCATCTCTATAAACACGGAATTATGTACATCGCTATCTGTAGAAACATGGAAATAGCTAAACCGCTATCTGTATAAACATGGAAATATCTACACAGCCATCTCTATAAACATGGAAATATCAACACCGCTATCTGCATAAACACGGAAATATCTACACCGCTATCTGCATATACATGGAAATATCTACATCGTTATCTATACAAACATGGAAATATCTACATCACTATCTGTATAAACATGGAAATATCTGCGCTGCCATCTGTATAAATATGGAAATATCTTCAACGCTATCTCTATAAACATGGAAATGACTTCACTGCTATCTGTATAAACATGGAAATATCTACATGGCTATCTCTAAAAACACGGAAATATCTACACCGCCTCCTGCATAAACATGGAAATACCTACCGTGCCATCTGTATAAACATGGAAATAACTACACCGCTATCTCTATAAACATGGAAATATCTACACTGCCATCTGTATATACATGGAAATACCTACACAGTCATCTGTATAATCATGGAAATATCTACACCACTATCTGTATAAACGTGGAAATACCTACACTGCCATCTGTATAAACATGGAAATATCTACACAGCCATCTCTATAAACATGGGAATATCTTCAACGCTATCTCTATAAACATGGAAATAGCCAAACCGCTATCTGCATAAACATGGAAATATCTACACTGCCATCTGTATACACATGGAAATGTCTACACAGTCATCTGTATAAAGATGGAAATATGTATACCGTTATCTGTATAAACATGGAAATAACTACACCACTATCTGTATAAACATGGAAATATCCACACCACAATCTGTATAAACAGGGAAATATCTACACCGCAATATGTATAAACATGGAAATATCTACACCACTATCGGTATAAACATGGAAATATCTGCGCCACTATCTGTATAAATATGGAAATATCTTCAACGCTATCTCTATAAACATGGAAATGACTTCACTGCTATCTGTATAAACATGGAAATATCTACATTGCTATCTCTAAAAACATGGAAATATCTACACCGCCTTCTGCATAAACATGGAAATACCTACACTGCCATCTGTATAAACATGGAAATAACTACACTGCTATCTCTATAAACATGGAAATATCTACACTGCCATCTGTATATACATGGAAATACCTACACAGTCATCTGTATAAACATGGAAACATCTACACCACTATCTGTATAAACGTGGAAATATATACACTGCCATCTGTATAAACATGGAAATAACTACACCGCTATCTCTATAAACATGGAAATATCTACACTGCCATCTGTATATACATGGAAATACCTACACAGTCATCTGTATAATCATGGAAATATCTACACCACTATCTGTATAAACGTGGAAATATATACACTGCCGTCTGTATAAACATGGAAATATCTACACAACCATCTCTATAAACATGGAAATATCTTCAACGCTATCTCTATAAACATGGAAATAGCCAAACCGCTATCTGCATAAACATGGAAATATCTACACTGCCATCTGTATACACATGGAAATATCTACACAGTCATCTGTATAAAGATGGAAATATCTATACCGTTATCTGTATAAACATGGAAATATCTACAACGGTATCTGTATGAAGGTGGAAATATCTACACCGCAATCTGTGCAAATATGGAAATATCTACACATCTATCTCTGTAAATATGGAAATATCAACTCCGCTATCTATATAAACATGGAAACATCTGCACCGCTGTCTGTATAAACATGGAAATATCTACACCACGATCTGTATAAACATTGATATATCTACACCGCTATCTGTATAAACATGGAAACATCTACACCACTATCTGTATAAACATGGAAATATCTACACCGCTATCTGTATAAATATGGAAATATCTACACCGCTATCTCTATAAACATGGAAATGTCTACACCGCTATCTGTATAAACATGGAAATATCTACATGGCTATTTCCATAAATATGGAAATATCTAAACCGCCTTCTTATAAACGTGGCAATAGCTACACAGTCATCTGTATAAACATAGAAATATCCACACCACTATCAGTATAAACACGGAAATATCTACAATGCCATCTGTATAAACATGGAAATATCTACACAGCCATCTCTATAAACACGGAATTATCTACATCGCTATCGGTAGAAACATGGAAATAGCTAAACCGCTATCTTTATAAACATGGAAATATCTACACAGCCATCTCTATAAACATGGAAATATCAACACCGCTATCTGCATAAACACGGAAATATCTACACCGCTATCTGCATAAACATGGAAATATCTACATCGTTATCTATACAAACATGGAAATATCTACACAACTATCTGTATAAACATGGAAATATCTGCGCCGCCATCTGTATAAATATGGAAATATCTTCAACGCTATCTCTATAAACATGGAAATGACTTCACTGCTATCTGTATAAACATGGAAATATCTACATGGCTATCTCTAAAAACACGGAAATATCTACACCGCCTCCTGCATAAACATGGAAATACCTACCGTGCCATCTGTATAAACATGGAAATAACTACACCGCTATCTCTATAAACATGGAAATATCTACACTGCCATCTGTATATACATGGAAATACCTACACAGTCATCTGTATAATCATGGAAATATCTACACCACTATCTGTATAAACGTGGAAATATCTACACTGCCATCTGTATAAACATGGAAATATCTACACAGCCATCTCTATAAACATGGGAATATCTTCAACGCTATCTCTATAAACATGGAAATAGCCAAACCGCTATCTGCATAAACATGGAAATATCTACACTGCCATCTGTATACACATGGAAATGTCTACACAGTCATCTGTATAAAGATGGAAATATGTATACCGTTATCTGTATAAACATGGAAATAACTACACCACTATCTGTATAAACATGGAAATATCCACACCACAATCTGTATAAACAGGGAAATATCTACACCGCAATATGTATAAACATGGAAATATCTACACCACTATCGGTATAAACATGGAAATATCTGCGCCACTATCTGTATAAATATGGAAATATCTTCAACGCTATCTCTATAAACATGGAAATGACTTCACTGCTATCTGTATAAACATGGAAATATCTACATTGCTATCTCTAAAAACATGGAAATATCTACACCGCCTTCTGCATAAACATGGAAATACCTACACTGCCATCTGTATAAACATGGAAATAACTACACTGCTATCTCTATAAACATGGAAATATCTACACTGCCATCTGTATATACATGGAAATACCTACACAGTCATCTGTATAAACATGGAAACATCTACACCACTATATGTATAAACGTGGAAATATATACACTGCCATCTGTATAAACATGGAAATAACTACACCGCTATCTCTATAAACATGGAAATATCTACACTGCCATCTGTATATACATGGAAATACCTACACAGTCATCTGTATAATCATGGAAATATCTACACCACTATCTGTATAAACGTGGAAATATATACACTGCCGTCTGTATAAACATGGAAATATCTACACAACCATCTCTATAAACATGGAAATATCTTCAACGCTATCTCTATAAACATGGAAATAGCCAAACTGCTATCTGCATAAACATGGAAATATCTACACTGCCATCTGTATACACATGGAAATATCTACACAGTCATCTGTATAAAGATGGAAATATCTACACTGCCATCTGTATAAACATGGAAATATCTACAACGGTATCTGTATGAAGGTGGAAATATCTACACCGCAATCTGTGCAAATATGGAAATATCTACACATCTATCTCTGTAAATATGGAAATATCAACTCCGCTATCTATATAAACATGGAAACATCTGCACCGCTGTCTGTATAAACATGGAAATATCTACACCACGATCTGTATAAACATTGATATATCTACACCGCTATCTGTATAAACATGGAAACATCTACACCACTATCAGTATAAACATGGAAATATCTACACCGCTATCTGTATAAATATGGAAATATCTACACCGCTATCTCTATAAACATGGAAATGTCTACACCGCTATCTGTATAAACATGGAAATATCTACATGGCTATTTCTATAAATATGGAAATATCTAAACCGCCTTCTTATAAACGTGGCAATAGGTACACAGTCATCTGTATAAACATAGAAATATCCACACCACTATCAGTATAAACACGGAAATATCTACAATGCCATCTGTATAAACATGGAAATATCTACACAGCCATCTCTATAAACACGGAATTATCTACATCGCTATCTGTAGAAACATGGAAATAGCTAAACCGCTATCTGCATAAACACGGAAATATCTACACCGCTATCTGCATAAACATGGAAATATCTACATCGTTATCTATACAAACATGGAAATATCTACACCACTATCTGTATAAACATGGAAATATCTGCGCCGCCATCTGTATAAATATGGAAATATCTTCAACGCTATCTCTATAAACATGGAAATGACTTCACTGCTATCTGTATAAACATGGAAATATCTACATGGCTATCTCTAAAGACATGGAAATATCTACACCGCCTCCTGCATAAACATGGAAATACCTACCGTGCCATCTGTATAAACATGGAAATAACTACACCGCTATCTCTATAAACATGGAAATATCTACACTGCCATCTGTATATACATGGAAATACCTACACAGTCATCTGTATAATCATGGAAATATCTACACCACTATCTGTATAAACGTGGAAATATCTACACTGCCATCTGTATAAACATGGAAATATCTACACAGCCATCTCTATAAACATGGGAATATCTTCAACGCTATCTCTATAAACATGGAAATAGCCGAACCGCTATCTGCATAAACTTGGAAATATCTACACTGCCATCTGTATACACATGGAAATGTCTACACAGTCATCTGTATAAAGATGGAAATATCTATACTGTTATCTGTATAAACATGGAAATATCTACAACGGTATCTGTATAAAGGTGGAAATATCTACACCGCAATCTGTGCAAATATGGAAATATCTACACATCTATCTCTGTAAATATGGAAATATCAACTCCGCTATCTATATAAACATGGAAACATCTACACCGCTGTCTGTATAAACATGGAAATATCTACACCACGATCTGTATAAACATTGATATACCTACACCGCTGTCTGTATAAACATGGAAACATCTACACCACTATCTGCATAAATATGGAGATATCTACACCGATATCTCTATAAACATGGAAATGTCTACACCGCTATCTGTATAAACATGGAAATATCTACATGGCTATTTCTATAAATATGGAAATATCTAAACCGCCTTCTTATAAACGTGGCAATAGGTACACAGTCATCTGTATAAACATAGAAATATCCACACCACTATCAGTATAAACACGGAAATATCTACAATGCTATCTGTATAAACATGGAAATATCTACACAGCCATCTCTATAAACACGGAATTATCTACATCACTATCTGTAGAAACATGGAAATAGCTAAACCGCTATCTGCATAAACACGGAAATATCTACACCGCTATCTGCATAAACATGGAAATATCTACATCGTTATCTATACAAACATGGAAATATCTACACCACTATCTGTATAAACATGGAAATATCTGCGCCGCCATCTGTATAAATATGGAAATATCTTCAACGCTATCTCTATAAACATGGAAATGACTTCACTGCTATCTGTATAAACATGGAAATATCTACATTGCTATCTCTAAAAACATGGAAATATCTACACCGCCTTCTGCATAAACATGGAAATACCTACACTGCCATCTGTATAAACATGGAAATAACTACACTGCTATCTCTATAAACATGGAAATATCTACACTGCCATCTGTATATACATGGAAATACCTACACAGTCATCTGTATAAACATGGAAACATCTACACCACTATCTGTATAAACGTGGAAATATATACACTGCCATGTGTATAAACATGGAAATATCAACACAACCATCTCTATAAACATGGAAATATCTTCAACGCTATCTCTACAAACATGGAAATAGCCAAACCGCTATCTGCATAAACATGGAAATATCTACGCTGCCATCTGTATACACATGGAAATATCTACACAGTCATCTGTATAAAGATGGAAATATCTATACCGTTATATGTATAAACATGGAAATATCTACAACGGTATCTGTATAAAGGTGGAAATATCTACACCGCAATCTGTGCAAATATGGAAATATCTACACATCTATCTCTGTAAATATGGAAATATCAACTCCGCTATCTATATAAACATGGAAACATCTACACCGCTGTCTGTATAAACATGGAAATATCTACACCACGATCTGTATAAACATTGATATATCTACACCGCTATCTGTATAAACATGGAAACATCTACACCACTATCTGTATAAACATGGAAATATCTACACCGCTATCTGTATAAATATGGAAATATCTACACCGCTATCTCTATAAACATGGAAATGTCTGCACCGCTATCTGTATAAACATGGAAATATCTACATGGCTATTTCTATAAAAATGGAAATATCTAAACCGCCTTCTTATAAACGTGGAAATACGTACACAGTCATCAGTATAAACATAGAAATATCCACACCACTATCAGTATAAACACGGAAATATCTACAATGCCATCTGTATAAACATGGAAATATCTACACAGCCATCTCTATAAACACGGAATTATCTACATCGCTATCTGTAGAAACATGGAAATAGCTAAACCGCTATCTGCATAAACACAGAAATATCTACACCGCTATCTGCATAAACATGGAAATATCTACATCGTTATCTATACAAACATGGAAATATCTACACCACTATCTGTATAAACATGGAAATATCTGCGCCGCCATCTGTATAAATATGGAAATATCTTCAACGCTATCTCTATAAACATGGAAATGACTTCACTGCTATCTGTATAAACATGGAAATATCTACATGGCTATCTCTAAAGACATGGAAATATCTACACCGCCTCCTGCATAAACATGGAAATACCTACCGTGCCATCTGTATAAACATGGAAATAACTACACCGCTATCTCTATAAACATGGAAATATCTACACTGCCATCTGTATATACATGGAAATACCTACACAGTCATCTGTATAATCATGGAAATATCTACACCACTATCTGTATAAACGTGGAAATATCTACACTGCCATCTGTATAAACATGGAAATATCTACACAGCCATCTCTATAAACATGGGAATATCTTCAACGCTATCTCTATAAACATGGGAATATCTTCAACGCTATCTCTATAAACATGGAAATAGCCGAACCGCTATCTGCATAAACATGGAAATATCTACACTGCCATCTGTATACACATGGAAATGTCTACACAGTCATCTGTATAAAGATGGAAATATGTATACCGTTATCTGTATAAACATGGAAATAACTACACCACTATCTGTATAAACATGGAAATATCCACACCACAATCTGTATAAACAGGGAAATATCTACACCGCAATATGTATAAACATGGAAATATCTACACCACTATCGGTATAAACATGGAAATATCTGTGCCACTATCTGTATAAATATGGAAATATCTTCAACGCTATCTCTATAAACATGGAAATGACTTCACTGCTATCTGTATAAACATGGAAATATCTACATTGCTATCTCTAAAAACATGGAAATATCTACACCGCCTTCTGCATAAACATGGAAATACCTACACAGCCATCTGTATAAACATGGAAATAACTACACTGCTATCTCTATAAACATGGAAATATCTACACTGCCATCTGTATATACATGGAAATACCTACACAGTCATCTGTATAAACATGGAAACATCTACACCACTATCTGTATAAACGTGGAAATATATACACTGCCATCTGTATAAACATGGTAATATCAACACAACCATCTCTATAAACATGGAAATATCTTCAACGCTATCTCTACAAACATGGAAATAGCCAAACCGCTATCTGCATAAACATGGAAATATCTACGCTGCCATCTGTATACACATGGAAATATCTACACAGTCATCTGTATAAAGATGGAAATATCTATACCGTTATCTGTATAAACATGGAAATATCTACAACGGTATCTGTATAAAGGTGGAAATATCTACACCGCAATCTGTGCAAATATGGAAATATCTACACATCTATCTCTGTAAATATGGAAATATCAACTCCGCTATCTATATAAACATGGAAACATCTACACCGCTGTCTGTATAAACATGGAAATATCTACACCACGATCTGTATAAACATTGATATATCTACACCGCTATCTGTATAAACATGGAAACATCTACACCACTATCTGTATAAACATGGAAATATCTACACCGCTATCTGTATAAATATGGAAATATCTACACCGCTATCTCTATAAACATGGAAATGTCTGCACCGCTATCTGTATAAACATGGAAATATCTACATGGCTATTTCTATAAAAATGGAAATATCTAAACAGCCTTCTTATAAACGTGGAAATACGTACACAGTCATCAGTATAAACATAGAAATATCCACACCACTATCAGTATAAACACGGAAATATCTACAATGCCATCTGTATAAACATGGAAATATCTACACAGCCATCTCTATAAACACGGAATTATCTACATCACTATCTGTAGAAACATGGAAATATCTAAACCGCTATCTGCATAAACACGGAAATATCTACACCGCTATCTGCATAAACATGGAAATATCTACATCGTTATCTATACAAACATGGAAATATCTACACCACTATCTGTATAAACATGGAAATATCTGCGCCGCCATCTGTATAAATATGGAAATATCTTCAACGCTATCTCTATAAACATGGAAATGACTTCACTGCTATCTGTATAAACATGGAAATATCTACATTGCTATCTCTAAAAACATGGAAATATCTACACCGCCTTCTGCATAAACATGGAAATACCTACACTGCCATCTGTATAAACATGGAAATAACTACACTGCTATCTCTATAAACATGGAAATATCTACACTGCCATCTGTATATACATGGAAATACCTACACAGTCATCTGTATAAACATGGAAACATCTACACCACTATCTGTATAAACGTGGAAATATATACACTGCCATGTGTATAAACATGGAAATATCAACACAACCATCTCTATAAACATGGAAATATCTTCAACGCTATCTCTACAAACATGGAAATAGCCAAACCGCTATCTGCATAAACATGGAAATATCTACGCTGCCATCTGTATACACATGGAAATATCTACACAGTCATCTGTATAAAGATGGAAATATCTATACCGTTATCTGTATAAACATGGAAATATCTACAACGGTATCTGTATAAAGGTGGAAATATCTACACCGCAATCTGTGCAAATATGGAAATATCTACACATCTATCTCTGTAAATATGGAAATATCAACTCCGCTATCTATATAAACATGGAAACATCTACACCGCTGTCTGTATAAACATGGAAATATCTACACCACGATCTGTATAAACATTGATATATCTACACCGCTATCTGTATAAACATGGAAACATCTACACCACTATCTGTATAAACATGGAAATATCTACACCGCTATCTGTATAAATATGGAAATATCTACACCGCTATCTCTATAAACATGGAAATGTCTGCACCGCTATCTGTATAAACATGGAAATATCTACATGGCTATTTCTATAAAAATGGAAATATCTAAACCGCCTTCTTATAAACGTGGAAATACGTACACAGTCATCAGTATAAACATAGAAATATCCACACCACTATCAGTATAAACACGGAAATATCTACAATGCCATCTGTATAAACATGGAAATATCTACACAGCCATCTCTATAAACACGGAATTATCTACATCGCTATCTGTAGAAACATGGAAATAGCTAAACCGCTATCTGCATAAACACAGAAATATCTACACCGCTATCTGCATAAACATGGAAATATCTACATCGTTATCTATACAAACATGGAAATATCTACACCACTATCTGTATAAACATGGAAATATCTGCGCCGCCATCTGTATAAATATGGAAATATCTTCAACGCTATCTCTATAAACATGGAAATGACTTCACTGCTATCTGTATAAACATGGAAATATCTACATGGCTATCTCTAAAGACATGGAAATATCTACACCGCCTCCTGCATAAACATGGAAATACCTACCGTGCCATCTGTATAAACATGGAAATAACTACACCGCTATCTCTATAAACATGGAAATATCTACACTGCCATCTGTATATACATGGAAATACCTACACAGTCATCTGTATAATCATGGAAATATCTACACCACTATCTGTATAAACGTGGAAATGTCTACACTGCCATCTGTATAAACATGGAAATATCTACACAGCCATCTCTATAAACATGGGAATATCTTCAACGCTATCTCTATAAACATGGGAATATCTTCAACGCTATCTCTATAAACATGGAAATAGCCGAACCGCTATCTGCATAAACATGGAAATATCTACACTGCCATCTGTATACACATGGAAATGTCTACACAGTCATCTGTATAAAGATGGAAATATGTATACCGTTATCTGTATAAACATGGAAATAACTACACCACTATCTGTATAAACATGGAAATATCCACACCACAATCTGTATAAACAGGGAAATATCTACACCGCAATATGTATAAACATGGAAATATCTACACCACTATCGGTATAAACATGGAAATATCTGTGCCACTATCTGTATAAATATGGAAATATCTTCAACGCTATCTCTATAAACATGGAAATGACTTCACTGCTATCTGTATAAACATGGAAATATCTACATTGCTATCTCTAAAAACATGGAAATATCTACACCGCCTTCTGCATAAACATGGAAATACCTACACAGCCATATGTATAAACATGGAAATAACTACACTGCTATCTCTATAAACATGGAAATATCTACACTGCCATCTGTATATACATGGAAATACCTACACAGTCATCTGTATAAACATGGAAACATCTACACCACTATCTGTATAAACGTGGAAATATATACACTGCCATCTGTATAAACATGGTAATATCAACACAACCATCTCTATAAACATGGAAATATCTTCAACGCTATCTCTACAAACATGGAAATAGCCAAACCGCTATCTGCATAAACATGGAAATAACTACGCTGCCATCTGTATACACATGGAAATATCTACACAGTCATCTGTATAAAGATGGAAATATCTATACCGTTATCTGTATAAACATGGAAATATCTACAACGGTATCTGTATAAAGGTGGAAATATCTACACCGCAATCTGTGCAAATATGGAAATATCTACACATCTATCTCTGTAAATATGGAAATATCAACTCCGCTATCTATATAAACATGGAAACATCTACACCGCTGTCTGTATAAACATGGAAATATCTACACCACGATCTGTATAAACATTGATATATCTACACCGCTATCTGTATAAACATGGAAACATCTACACCACTATCTGTATAAACATGGAAATATCTACACCGCTATCTGTATAAATATGGAAATATCTACACCGCTATCTCTATAAACATGGAAATGTCTGCACCGCTATCTGTATAAACATGGAAATATCTACATGGCTATTTCTATAAAAATGGAAATATCTAAACAGCCTTCTTATAAACGTGGAAATACGTACACAGTCATCAGTATAAACATAGAAATATCCACACCACTATCAGTATAAACACGGAAATATCTACAATGCCATCTGTATAAACATGGAAATATCTACACAGCCATCTCTATAAACACGGAATTATCTACATCACTATCTGTAGAAACATGGAAATAGCTAAACCGCTATCTGTATAAACATGGAAATATCTACACAGCCATCTCTATAAACATGGAAATATCAACACCGCTATCTGCATAAACACGGAAATATCTACACCGCTATCTGCATAAACATGGAAATATCTACATCGTTATCTATACAAACATGGAAATATCCACACCACTATCTGAATAAACATGGAAATATCTGCGCCGCCATCTGTATAAATATGGAAATATCTTCAACGCTATCTCTATAAACATGGAAATGACTTCACTGCTATCTGTATAAACATGGAAATACCTACATGGCTATCTCTAAAAACATGGAAATATCTACACCGCCTCCTGCATAAACATGGAAATACCTACCGTGCCATCTGTATAAACATGGAAATAACTACACCGCTATCTCTATAAACATGGAAATATCTACACTGCCATCTGTATATACATGGAAATACCTACACAGTCATCTGTATAATCATGGAAATATCTACACCACTATCTGTATAAACGTGGAAATATCTACACTGCCATCTGTATAAACATGGAAATATCTACACAGCCATCTCTATAAACATGGGAATATCTTCAACGCTATCTCTATAAACATGGAAATAGCCGAACCGCTATCTGCATAAACATGGAAATATCTACACTGCCATCTGTATACACATGGAAATGTCTACACAGTCATCTGTATAAAGATGGAAATATGTATACCGTTATCTGTATAAACATGGAAATAACTACACCACTATCTGTATAAACATGGAAATATCCACACCACAATCTGTATAAACAGGGAAATATCTACACCGCAATATGTATAAACATGGAAATATCTACACCACTATCGGTATAATCATGGAAATATCTGCGCCACTATCTGTATAAATATGGAAATATCTTCAACGCTATCTCTATAAACATGGAAATGACTTCACTGCTATCTGTATAAACATGGAAATATCTACATTGCTATCTCTAAAAACATGGAAATATCTACACCGCCTTCTGCATAAACATGGAAATACCTACACTGCCATCTGTATAAACATGGAAATAACTACACTGCTATCTCTATAAACATGGAAATATCTACACTGCCATCTGTATATACATGGAAATACCTACACAGTCATCTGTATAAACATGGAAATATCTACACCACTATCTGTATAAACGTGGAAATATATACACTGCCGTCTGTATAAACATGGAAATATCAACACAACCATCTCTATAAACATGGAAATATCTTCAACGCTATCTCTATAAACATGGAAATAGCCAAACCGCTATCTGCATAAACATGGAAATATCTACACTGCCATCTGTATACACATGGAAATATCTACACAGTCATCTGTATAAAGATGGAAATATCTATACTGTTATCTGTATAAACATGGAAATATCTACAACGGTATCTGTATAAAGGTGGAAATATCTACACCGCAATCTGTGCAAATATGGAAATATCTACACATCTATCTCTGTAAATATGGAAATATCAACTCCGCTATCTATATAAACATGGAAACATCTACACCGCTGTCTGTATAAACATGGAAATATCTACACCACGATCTGTATAAACATTGATATACCTACACCGCTGTCTGTATAAACATGGAAACATCTACACCACTATCTGCATAAATATGGAGAT
The DNA here is from genome assembly GCF_029289425.2 of Pan paniscus. NCBI lineage: Eukaryota > Metazoa > Chordata > Mammalia > Primates > Hominidae > Pan > Pan paniscus. Next base: position 11,650,288 of record NC_073261.2, read on the forward strand.
ATCTACACCGATATCTCTATAAACATGGAAATGTCTACACCGCTATCTGTATAAACATGGAAATATCTACATGGCTATTTCTATAAATATGGAAATATCTAAACCGCCTTCTTATAAACGTGGCAATAGGTACACAGTCATCTGTATAAACATAGAAATATCCACACCACTATCAGTATAAACACGGAAATATCTACAATGCCATCTGTATAAACATGGAAATATCTACACAGCCATCTCTATAAACACGGAATTATCTACATCGCTATCTGTAGAAACATGGAAATAGCTAAACCGCTATCTGCATAAACACGGAAATATCTACACCGCTATCTGCATAAACATGGAAGTATCTACATCGTTATCTATACAAACATGGAAATATCTACACCACTATCTGTATAAACATGGAAATATCTGCGCCGCCATCTGTATAAATATGGAAATATCTTCAACGCTATCTCTATAAACATGGAAATGACTTCACTGCTATCTGTATAAACATGGAAATATCTACATGGCTATCTCTAAAGACATGGAAATATCTACGCCGCCTCCTGCATAAACATGGAAATACCTACCGTGCCATCTGTATAAACATGGAAATAACTACACCGCTATCTCTATAAACATGGAAATATCTACACTGCCATCTGTATATACATGGAAATACCTACACAGTCATCTGTATAATCATGGAAATATCTACACCACTATCTGTATAAACGTGGAAATATCTACACTGCCATCTGTATAAACATGGAAATATCTACACAGCCATCTCTATAAACATGGGAATATCTTCAACGCTATCTCTATAAACATGGAAATAGCCAAACCGCTATCTGCATAAACATGGAAATATCTACACTGCCATCTGTATACACATGGAAATGTCTACACAGTCATCTGTATAAAGATGGAAATATGTATACCGTTATCTGTATAAACATGGAAATAACTACACCACTATCTGTATAAACATGGAAATATCCACACCACAATCTGTATAAACAGGGAAATATCTACACCGCAATATGAATAAACATGGAAATATCTACACCACTATCTGTATAAACATGGAAATATCTGCGCCACTATCTGTATAAATATGGAAATATCTTCAACGCTATCTCTATAAACATGGAAATGACTTCACTGCTATCTGTATAAACATGGAAATATCTACATTGCTATCTCTAAAAACATGGAAATATCTACACCGCCTTCTGCATAAACATGGAAATACCTACGCTGCCATCTGTATAAACATGGAAATAACTACACTGCTATCTCTATAAACATGGAAATATCTACATTGCCATCTGTATATACATGGAAATACCTACACAGTCATCTGTATAAACATGGAAACATCTACACCACTATCTGTATAAACGTGGAAATATATACACTGCCATCTGTATAAACATGGAAATATCAACACAACCATCTCTATAAACATGGAAATATCTTCAACGCTATCTCTACAAACATGGAAATAGCCAAACCGCTATCTGCATAAACATGGAAATATCTACGCTGCCATCTGTATACACATGGAATTATCTACACAGTCATCTGTATAAAGATGGAAATATCTATACCGTTATCTGTATAAACATGGAAATATCTACAACGGTATCTGTATAAAGGTGGAAATATCTACACCGCAATCTGTGCAAATATGGAAATATCTACACATCTATCTCTGTAAATATGGAAATATCAACTCCGCTATCTATATAAACATGGAAACATCTACACCGATGTCTGTAAACATGGAAATATCTACACCACGATCTGTATAAACATTGATATATCTACACCGCTATCTGTATAAACATGGAAACATCTACACCACTATCTGTATAAACATGGAAATATCTACACCGCTATCTGTATAAATATGGAAATATCTACACCGCTATCTCTATAAACATGGAAATGTCTGCACCGCTATCTGTATAAACATGGAAATATCTACATGGCTATTTCTATAAAAATGGAAATATCTAAACCGCCTTCTTATAAACGTGGAAATACGTACACAGTCATCAGTATAAACATAGAAATATCCACCCCACTATCAGTATAAACACGGAAATATCTACAATGCCATCTGTATAAACATGGAAATATCTACACAGCCATCTCTATAAACACGGAATTATCTACATCACTATCTGTAGAAACATGGAAATAGCTAAACCGCTATCTGTATAAACATGGAAATATCTACACAGCCATCTCTATAAACATGGAAATATCAACACCGCTATCTGCATAAACACGGAAATATCTACACCGCTATCTGCATAAACATGGAAATATCTACATCGTTATCTATACAAACATGGAAATATCCACACCACTATCTGAATAAACATGGAAATATCTGCGCCGCCATCTGTATAAATATGGAAATATCTTCAACGCTATCTCTATAAACATGGAAATGACTTCACTGCTATCTGTATAAACATGGAAATACCTACATGGCTATCTCTAAAAACATGGAAATATCTACACCGCCTCCTGCATAAACATGGAAATACCTACCGTGCCATCTGTATAAACATGGAAATACCTACACCGCTATCTCTATAAACATGGAAATATTTACACTGCCATCTGTATATACATGGAAATACCTACACAGTCATCTGTATAATCATGGAAATATCTACACCACTATCTGTATAAACGTGGAAATATCTACACTGCCATCTGTATAAACATGGAAATATCTACACAGCCATCTCTATAAACATGGGAATATCTTCAACGCTATCTCTATAAACATGGAAATAGCCGAACCGCTATCTGCATAAACATGGAAATATCTACACTGCCATCTGTATACACATGGAAATGTCTACACAGTCATCTGTATAAAGATGGAAATATGTATACCGTTATCTGTATAAACATGGAAATAACTACACCACTATCTGTATAAACATGGAAATATCCACACCACAATCTGTATAAACAGGGAAATATCTACACCGCAATATGTATAAACATGAAAATATCTACACCACTATCGGTATAAACATAGAAATATCTGCGCCACTATCAGTATAAATATGGAAATATCTTCAACGCTATCTCTATAAACATGGAAATGACTTCACTGCTATCTGTATAAACATGGAAATATCAACATTGCTATCTCTAAAAACATGGAAATATCTACACCGCCTTCTGCATAAACATGGAAATACCTACACTGCCATCTGTATAAACATGGAAATAACTACACTGCTATCTCTATAAACATGGAAATATCTACACTGCCATCTGTATATACATGGAAATACCTACACAGTCATCTGTATATACATGGAAACATCTACACCACTATCTGTATAAACGTGGAAATATATACACTGCCGTCTGTATAAACATGGAAATATCAACACAACCATCTCTATAAACATGGAAATATCTTCAACGCTATCTCTATAAACATGGGAATAGCCAAACCGCTATCTGCATAAACATGGAAATATCTACACTGCAATCTGTATACACATGGAAATATCTACACAGTCATCTGTATAAAGATGGAAATATCTATACCGTTATCTGTATAAACATGGAAATATCTACAACGGTATCTGTATAAAGGTGGAAATATCTACACCGCAATCTATGCAAATATGGAAATATCTACACATCTATCTCTGTAAATATGGAAATATCAACTCCGCTATCTATATAAACATGGAAACATCTACACCGCTGTCTGTATAAAGATGGAAATATCTACACCACGATCTGTATAAACATTGATATATCTACACCGCTATCTGTATAAACATGGAAACATCTACACCACTATCTGTATAAACATGGAAATATCTACACCGCTATCTGTATAAATATGGAAATATCTACACCGCTATCTCTATAAACATGGAAATGTCTGCACCGCTATCTGTATAAACATGGAAATATCTACATGGCTATTTCTATAAAAATGGAAATATCTAAACCGCCTTCTTATAAACGTGGAAATACGTACACAGTCATCAGTATAAACATAGAAATATCCACACCACTATCAGTATAAAGACGGAAATATCTACAATGCCATCTGTATAAACATGGAAATATCTACACAGCCATCTCTATATACACGGAATTATCTACATCACTATCTGTATAAACATGGAAATATCTACACAGCCATCTCTATAAACACGGAAATATCTACACCGCTATCTGCATAAACATGGAAATATCTACATCGTTATCTATACAAACATGGAAATATCCACACCACTATCTGAATAAACATGGAAATATCTGCGCCGCCATCTGTATAAATATGGAAATATCTTCAACGCTATCTCTATAAACATGGAAATGACTTCACTGCTATCTGTATAAACATGGAAATACCTACATGGCTATCTCTAAAAACATGGAAATATCTACACCGCCTCCTGCATAAACATGGAAATACCTACCGTGCCATCTGTATAAACACGGAAATAACTACACCGCTATCTCTATAAACATGGAAATATCTACACTGCCATCTGTATATACATGGAAATACCTACACAGTCATCTGTATAATCATGGAAATATCTACACCACTATCTGTATAAACGTGGAAATATCTACACTGCCATCTGTATAAACATGGAAATATCTACACAGCCATCTCTATAAACATGGGAATATCTTCAACGCTATCTCTATAAACATGGAAATAGCCGAACCGCTATCTGCATAAACATGGAAATATCTACACTGCCATCTGTATACACATGGAAATGTCTACACAGTCATCTGTATAAAGATGGAAATATGTATACCGTTATCTGTATAAACATGGAAATAACTACACCACTATCTGTATAAACATGGAAATATCCACACCACAATCTGTATAAACAGGGAAATATCTACACCGCAATATGTATAAACATGGAAATATCTACACCACTATCGGTATAAACATAGAAATATCTGCGCCACTATCAGTATAAATATGGAAATATCTTCAACGCTATCTCTATAAACATGGAAATGACTTCACTGCTATCTGTATAAACATGGAAATATCTACATTGCTATCTCTAAAAACATGGAAATATCTACACCGCCTTCTGCATAAACATGGAAATACCTACACTGCCATCTGTATAAACATGGAAATAACTACACTGCTATCTCTATAAACATGGAAATATCTACACTGCCATCTGTATATACATGGAAATACCTACACAGTCATCTGTATAAACATGGAAACATCTACACCACTATCTGTATAAACGTGGAAATATATACACTGCCATCTGTATAAACATGGAAATATCAACACAACCATCTCTTTAAACATGGAAATATCTTCAACGCTATCTCTACAAACATGGAAATAGCCAAACCGCTATCTGCATAAACATGGAAATATCTACGCTGCCATCTGTATACACATGGAAATATCTACACAGTCATCTGTATAAAGATGGAAATATCTATACCGTTATCTGTATAAACATGGAAATATCTACAACGGTATCTGTATAAAGGTGGAAATATCTACACCGCAATCTGTGCAAATATGGAAATATCTACACATCTATCTCTGTAAATATGGAAATATCAACTCCGCTATCTATATAAACATGGAAACATCTGCACCGCTGTCTGTATAAACATGGAAATATCTACACGACGATCTGTATAAACATTGATATATCTTCACCGCTATCTGTATAAACATGGAAACATGTACACCACTATCTGTATAAACATGGAAATATCAACACCGCTATCTGTATAAATATGGAAATATCTACACCGCTATCTCTATAAACATGGAAATGTCTACACCGCTATCTGTATAAACATGGAAATATCTACACCACTATCTGTATAAACATGGAAATATCTGCGCCACTATCTGTATAAATATGGAAATATCTTCAACGCTATCTCTATAAACATGGAAATGACTTCACTGCTATCTGTATAAACATGGAAATATCTACATTGCTATCTCTAAAAACATGGAAATATCTACACCGCCTTCTGCATAAACATGGAAATACCTACACTGCCATCTGTATAAACATGGAAATAACTACACTGCTATCTCTATAAACATGGAAATATCTACACTGCCATCTGTATATACATGGAAATACCTACACAGTCATCTGTATAAACATGGAAACATCTACACCACTATCTGTATAAACGTGGAAATATATACACTGCCATCTGTATAAACATGGAAATATCAACACAACCATCTCTTTAAACATGGAAATTTCTTCAACGCTATCTCTACAAACATGGAAATAGCCAAACCGCTATCTGCATAAACATGGAAATATCTACGCTGCCATCTGTATACACATGGAAATATCTACACAGTCATCTGTATAAAGATGGAAATATCTATACCGTTATCTGTATAAACATGGAAATATCTACAACGGTATCTGTATAAAGGTGGAAATATCTACACCGCAATCTGTGCAAATATGGAAATATCTACACATCTATCTCTGTAAATATGGAAATATCAACTCCGCTATCTATAAAAACATGGAAACAACTACACCGCTGTCTGTATAAACATGGAAATATCTACACCACGATCTGTATAAACATTGATATATCTACACCGCTATCTGTATAAACATGGAAACATCTACACCACTATCTGTATAAACATGGAAATATCTACACCGCTATCTGTATAAATATGGAAATATCTACACCGCTATCTCCATAAACATGGAAATGTCTGCACCGCTATCTGTATAAACATGGAAATATCTACATGGCTATTTCTATAAAAATGGAAATATCTAAACCGCCTTCTTATAAACGTGGAAATACGTACACAGTCATCAGTATAAACATAGAAATATCCACACCACTGTCAGTATAAAGACGGAAATATCTACAATGCCATCTGTATAAACATGGAAATATCTACACAGCCATCTCTATAAACACGGAATTATCTACATCAATATCTGTAGAAACATGGAAATAGCTAAACCGCTATCTGTATAAACATGGAAATATCTACACAGCCATCTCTATAAACACGGAAATATCTACACCGCTATCTGCATAAACATGGAAATATCTACATCGTTATCTATTCAAACATGGAAATATCCACACCACTATCTGAATAAACATGGAAATATCTGCGCCACCATCTGTATAAATATGGAAATATCTACACCGCTATCTCTATAAACATGGAAATGTCTGCACCGCTATCTGTATAAACATGGAAATATCTACATGGCTATTTCTATAAAAATGGAAATATCTAAACCGCCTTCTTATAAACGTGGAAATACGTACACAGTCATCAGTATAAACATAGAAATATCCACACCACTATCAGTATAAACACGGAAATATCTACAATGCCATCTGTATAAACATGGAAATATCTACACAGCCATCTCTATAAACACGGAATTATCTACATCGCTATCTGTAGAAACATGGAAATAGCTAAACCCCTATCTGTATAAACATGGAAATATCAACACAGCCATCTCTATAAACATGGAAATATCAACACCGCTATCTGCATAAACACGGAAATATCTACACCGCTATCTGCATAAACATGGAAATATCTACATCGTTATCTATACAAATATGGAAATATCCACACCACTATCTGTATAAACATGGAAATATCTGCGCCGCCATCTGTATAAATATGGAAATATCTTCAACGCTATCTCTATAAACATGGAAATGACTTCACTGCTATCTGTATAAACATTGAAATCTCTACATGGCTATCTCTAAAGACATGGAAATATCTACACCGCCTCCTGCATAAACATGGAAATACCTACCGTGCCATCTGTATAAACATGGAAATACCTACACCGCTATCTCTATAAACATGGAAATATCTACACTGCCATCTGTATATACATGGAAATACCTACACAGTCATCTGTATAATCATGGAAATATCTACACCACTTTCTGTATAAACGTGGAAATATCTACACTGACATCTGTATAAACATGGAAATATCTACACAGCCATCTCTATAAACATGGGAATATCTTCAACGCTATCTCTATAAACATGGAAATAGCCAAACCGCTATCTGCATAAACATGGAAATATCTACACTGCCATCTGTATACACATGGAAATGTCTACACAGTCATCTGTATAAAGATGGAAATATGTATACCGTTATCTGTATAAACATGGAAATAACTACACCACTATCTGTATAAACATGGAAATATCCACACCACAATCTGTATAAACAGGGAAATATCTACACCGCAATATGTATAAACATGGAAATATCTACACCACTATCGGTATAAACATGGAAATATCTGCGCCACTATCTGTATAAATATGGAAATATCTTCAACACTATCTCTATAAACATGGAAATGACTTCACTGCTATCTGTATAAACATGGAAATATCTACATTGCTATCTCTAAAAACATGGAAATATCTACACCGCCTTCTGCATAAACATGGAAATACCTACACTGCCATCTGTATAAACATGGAAATAACTACACTGCTATCTCTATAAACATGGAAATATCTACACTGCCATCTGTATATACATGGAAATACCTACACAGTCATCTGTATAAACATGGAAACATCTACACCACTATCTGTATAAACGTGGAAATATATACACTGCCATCTGTATAAACATGGAAATATCAACACAACCATCTCTTTAAACATGGAAATATCTTCAACGCTATCTCTACAAACATGGAAATAGCCAAACCGCTATCTGCATAAACATGGAAATATCTACGCTGCCATCTGTATACACATGGAAATATCTACACAGTCATCTGTATAAAGATGGAAATATCTATACCGTTATCTGTATAAACATGGAAATATCTACAACGGTATCTGTATAAAGGTGGAAATATCTACACCGCAATCTGTGCAAATATGGAAATATCTACACATCTATCTCTGTAAATATGGAAATATCAACTCCGCTATCTATAAAAACATGGAAACATCTACACCGCTGTCTGTATAAACATGGAAATATCTACACCACGATCTGTATAAACATTGATATATCTACACCGCTATCTGTATAAACATGGAAACATCTACACCACTATCTGTATAAACATGGAAATATCTACACCGCTATCTGTATAAATATGGAAATATCTACACCGCTATCTCTATAAACATGGAAATGTCTGCACCGCTATCTGTATAAACATGGAAATATCTACAAGGCTATTTCTATAAAAATGGAAATATCTAAACCGCCTTCTTATAAACGTGGAAATACGTACACAGTCATCAGTATAAACATAGAAATATCCACACCACTATCAGTATAAAGACGGAAATATCTACAATGCCATCTGTATAAACATGGAAATATCTACACAGCCATCTCTATAAACACGGAATTATCTACATCACTATCTGTAGAAACATGGAAATAGCTAAACCGCTATCTGTATAAACATGGAAATATCTACACAGCCATCTCTATAAACACGGAAATATCTACACCGCTATCTGCATAAACATGGAAATATCTACATCGTTATCTATTCAAACATGGAAATATCCACACCACTATCTGAATAAACATGGAAATATCTGCGCCGCCATCTGTATAAATATGGAAATATCTACACCGCTATCTCTATAAACATGGAAATGTCTGCACCGCTATCTGTATAAACATGGAAATATCTACATGGCTATTTCTATAAAAATGGAAATATCTAAACCGCCTTCTTATAAACGTGGAAATACGTACACAGTCATCAGTATAAACATAGAAATATCCACACCACTATCAGTATACACACGGAAATATCTACAATGCCATCTGTATAAACATGGAAATATCTACACAGCCATCTCTATAAACACGGAATTATCTACATCGCTATCTGTAGAAACATGGAAATAGCTAAACCCCTATCTGTATAAACATGGAAATATCTACACAGCCATCTCTATAAACATGGAAATATCAACACCGCTATCTGCATAAACACGGAAATATCTACACCGCTATCTGCATAAACATGGAAATATCTACATCGTTATCTATACAAATATGGAAATATCCACACCACTATCTGTATAAACATGGAAATATCTGCGCCGCCATCTGTATAAATATGGAAATATCTTCAACGCTATCTCTATAAACATGGAAATGACTTCACTGCTATCTGTATAAACATTGAAATATCTACATGGCTATCTCTAAAGACATGGAAATATCTACACCGCCTCCTGCATAAACATGGAAATACCTACCGTGCCATCTGTATAAACATGGAAATACCTACACCGCTATCTCTATAAACATGGAAATATCTACACTGCCATCTGTATATACATGGAAATACCTACACAGTCATCTGTATAAACATGGAAACATCTACACCACTATCTGTATAAACGTGGAAATATATACACTGCCATCTGTATAACCATGGAAATATCAACACAACCATCTCTTTAAACATGGAAATATCTTCAACGCTATCTCTACAAACATGGAAATAGCCAAACCGCTATCTGCATAAACATGGAAATATCTACGCTGCCATCTGTATACACATGGAAATATCTACACAGTCATCTGTATAAAGATGGAAATATCTATACCGTTATCTGTATAAACATGGAAATATCTACAACGGTATCTGTATAAAGGTGGAAATATCTACACCGCAATCTGTGCAAATATGGAAATATCTACACATCTATCTCTGTAAATATGGAAATATCAACTCCGCTATCTATATAAACATGGAAACATCTACACTGCTGTCTGTATAAACATGGAAATATCTACACCACGATCTGTATAAACATTGATATACCTACACCGCTATCTGTATAAACATGGAAACATCTACACCACTATCTGTATAAACATGGAAATATCTACACCGCTATCTGTATAAATATGGAAATATCTACACTGCTCTCTCTATCAACATGGAAATGTCTACACCGCTATCTGTATAAACATGGAAATATCTACATGGCTATTTCTATAAAAATGGAAATATCTAAACCGCCTTCTTATAAACGTGGAAATACGTACACAGTCATCAGTATAAACATAGAAATATCCACACCACTATCAGTATAAACACGGAAATATCTACAATGCCATCTGTATAAACATGGAAATATCTACACAGCCATCTCTATAAACACGGAATTATCTACATCGCTATCTGTAGAAACATGGAAATAGCTAAACCGCTATCTGCATAAACACAGAAATATCTACACCGCTATCTGCATAAACATGGAAATATCTACATCGTTATCTATACAAACATGGAAATATCTACACCACTATCTGTATAAACATGGAAATATCTGCGCCGCCATCTGTATAAATATGGAAATATCTTCAACGCTATCTCTATAAACATGGAAATGACTTCACTGCTATCTGTATAAACATGGAAATATCTACATGGCTATCTCTAAAGACATGGAAATATCTACACCGCCTCCTGCATAAACATGGAAATACCTACCGTGCCATCTGTATAAACATGGAAATAACTACACCGCTATCTCTATAAACATGGAAATATCTACACTGCCATCTGTATATACATGGAAATACCTACACAGTCATCTGTATAATCATGGAAATATCTACACCACTATCTGTATAAACGTGGAAATGTCTACACTGCCATCTGTATAAACATGGAAATATCTACACAGCCATCTCTATAAACATGGGAATATCTTCAACGCTATCTCTATAAACATGGGAATATCTTCAACGCTATCTCTATAAACATGGAAATAGCCGAACCGCTATCTGCATAAACATGGAAATATCTACACTGCCATCTGTATACACATGGAAATGTCTACACAGTCATCTGTATAAAGATGGAAATATGTATACCGTTATCTGTATAAACATGGAAATAACTACACCACTATCTGTATAAACATGGAAATATCCACACCACAATCTGTATAAACAGGGAAATATCTACACCGCAATATGTATAAACATGGAAATATCTACACCACTATCGGTATAAACATGGAAATATCTGTGCCACTATCTGTATAAATATGGAAATATCTTCAACGCTATCTCTATAAACATGGAAATGACTTCACTGCTATCTGTATAAACATGGAAATATCTACATTGCTATCTCTAAAAACATGGAAATATCTACACCGCCTTCTGCATAAACATGGAAATACCTACACAGCCATATGTATAAACATGGAAATAACTACACTGCTATCTCTATAAACATGGAAATATCTACACTGCCATCTGTATATACATGGAAATACCTACACAGTCATCTGTATAAACATGGAAACATCTACACCACTATCTGTATAAACGTGGAAATATATACACTGCCATCTGTATAAACATGGTAATATCAACACAACCATCTCTATAAACATGGAAATATCTTCAACGCTATCTCTACAAACATGGAAATAGCCAAACCGCTATCTGCATAAACATGGAAATAACTACGCTGCCATCTGTATACACATGGAAATATCTACACAGTCATCTGTATAAAGATGGAAATATCTATACCGTTATCTGTATAAACATGGAAATATCTACAACGGTATCTGTATAAAGGTGGAAATATCTACACCGCAATCTGTGCAAATATGGAAATATCTACACATCTATCTCTGTAAATATGGAAATATCAACTCCGCTATCTATATAAACATGGAAACATCTACACCGCTGTCTGTATAAACATGGAAATATCTACACCACGATCTGTATAAACATTGATATATCTACACCGCTATCTGTATAAACATGGAAACATCTACACCACTATCTGTATAAACATGGAAATATCTACACCGCTATCTGTATAAATATGGAAATATCTACACCGCTATCTCTATAAACATGGAAATGTCTGCACCGCTATCTGTATAAACATGGAAATATCTACATGGCTATTTCTATAAAAATGGAAATATCTAAACAGCCTTCTTATAAACGTGGAAATACGTACACAGTCATCAGTATAAACATAGAAATATCCACACCACTATCAGTATAAACACGGAAATATCTACAATGCCATCTGTATAAACATGGAAATATCTACACAGCCATCTCTATAAACACGGAATTATCTACATCACTATCTGTAGAAACATGGAAATAGCTAAACCGCTATCTGTATAAACATGGAAATATCTACACAGCCATCTCTATAAACATGGAAATATCAACACCGCTATCTGCATAAACACGGAAATATCTACACCGCTATCTGCATAAACATGGAAATATCTACATCGTTATCTATACAAACATGGAAATATCCACACCACTATCTGAATAAACATGGAAATATCTGCGCCGCCATCTGTATAAATATGGAAATATCTTCAACGCTATCTCTATAAACATGGAAATGACTTCACTGCTATCTGTATAAACATGGAAATACCTACATGGCTATCTCTAAAAACATGGAAATATCTACACCGCCTCCTGCATAAACATGGAAATACCTACCGTGCCATCTGTATAAACATGGAAATAACTACACCGCTATCTCTATAAACATGGAAATATCTACACTGCCATCTGTATATACATGGAAATACCTACACAGTCATCTGTATAATCATGGAAATATCTACACCACTATCTGTATAAACGTGGAAATATCTACACTGCCATCTGTATAAACATGGAAATATCTACACAGCCATCTCTATAAACATGGGAATATCTTCAACGCTATCTCTATAAACATGGAAATAGCCGAACCGCTATCTGCATAAACATGGAAATATCTACACTGCCATCTGTATACACATGGAAATGTCTACACAGTCATCTGTATAAAGATGGAAATATGTATACCGTTATCTGTATAAACATGGAAATAACTACACCACTATCTGTATAAACATGGAAATATCCACACCACAATCTGTATAAACAGGGAAATATCTACACCGCAATATGTATAAACATGGAAATATCTACACCACTATCGGTATAATCATGGAAATATCTGCGCCACTATCTGTATAAATATGGAAATATCTTCAACGCTATCTCTATAAACATGGAAATGACTTCACTGCTATCTGTATAAACATGGAAATATCTACATTGCTATCTCTAAAAACATGGAAATATCTACACCGCCTTCTGCATAAACATGGAAATACCTACACTGCCATCTGTATAAACATGGAAATAACTACACTGCTATCTCTATAAACATGGAAATATCTACACTGCCATCTGTATATACATGGAAATACCTACACAGTCATCTGTATAAACATGGAAATATCTACACCACTATCTGTATAAACGTGGAAATATATACACTGCCGTCTGTATAAACATGGAAATATCAACACAACCATCTCTATAAACATGGAAATATCTTCAACGCTATCTCTATAAACATGGAAATAGCCAAACCGCTATCTGCATAAACATGGAAATATCTACACTGCCATCTGTATACACATGGAAATATCTACACAGTCATCTGTATAAAGATGGAAATATCTATACTGTTATCTGTATAAACATGGAAATATCTACAACGGTATCTGTATAAAGGTGGAAATATCTACACCGCAATCTGTGCAAATATGGAAATATCTACACATCTATCTCTGTAAATATGGAAATATCAACTCCGCTATCTATATAAACATGGAAACATCTACACCGCTGTCTGTATAAACATGGAAATATCTACACCACGATCTGTATAAACATTGATATACCTACACCGCTGTCTGTATAAACATGGAAACATCTACACCACTATCTGCATAAATATGGAGATATCTACACCGATATCTCTATAAACATGGAAATGTCTACACCGCTATCTGTATAAACATGGAAATATCTACATGGCTATTTCTATAAATATGGAAATATCTAAACCGCCTTCTTATAAACGTGGCAATAGGTACACAGTCATCTGTATAAACATAGAAATATCCACACCACTATCAGTATAAACACGGAAATATCTACAATGCCATCTGTATAAACATGGAAATATCTACACAGCCATCTCTATAAACACGGAATTATCTACATCGCTATCTGTAGAAACATGGAAATAGCTAAACCGCTATCTGCATAAACACGGAAATATCTACACCGCTATCTGCATAAACATGGAAGTATCTACATCGTTATCTATACAAACATGGAAATATCTACACCACTATCTGTATAAACATGGAAATATCTGCGCCGCCATCTGTATAAATATGGAAATATCTTCAACGCTATCTCTATAAACATGGAAATGACTTCACTGCTATCTGTATAAACATGGAAATATCTACATGGCTATCTCTAAAGACATGGAAATATCTACGCCGCCTCCTGCATAAACATGGAAATACCTACCGTGCCATCTGTATAAACATGGAAATAACTACACCGCTATCTCTATAAACATGGAAATATCTACACTGCCATCTGTATATACATGGAAATACCTACACAGTCATCTGTATAATCATGGAAATATCTACACCACTATCTGTATAAACGTGGAAATATCTACACTGCCATCTGTATAAACATGGAAATATCTACACAGCCATCTCTATAAACATGGGAATATCTTCAACGCTATCTCTATAAACATGGAAATAGCCAAACCGCTATCTGCATAAACATGGAAATATCTACACTGCCATCTGTATACACATGGAAATGTCTACACAGTCATCTGTATAAAGATGGAAATATGTATACCGTTATCTGTATAAACATGGAAATAACTACACCACTATCTGTATAAACATGGAAATATCCACACCACAATCTGTATAAACAGGGAAATATCTACACCGCAATATGAATAAACATGGAAATATCTACACCACTATCTGTATAAACATGGAAATATCTGCGCCACTATCTGTATAAATATGGAAATATCTTCAACGCTATCTCTATAAACATGGAAATGACTTCACTGCTATCTGTATAAACATGGAAATATCTACATTGCTATCTCTAAAAACATGGAAATATCTACACCGCCTTCTGCATAAACATGGAAATACCTACGCTGCCATCTGTATAAACATGGAAATAACTACACTGCTATCTCTATAAACATGGAAATATCTACATTGCCATCTGTATATACATGGAAATACCTACACAGTCATCTGTATAAACATGGAAACATCTACACCACTATCTGTATAAACGTGGAAATATATACACTGCCATCTGTATAAACATGGAAATATCAACACAACCATCTCTATAAACATGGAAATATCTTCAACGCTATCTCTACAAACATGGAAATAGCCAAACCGCTATCTGCATAAACATGGAAATATCTACGCTGCCATCTGTATACACATGGAATTATCTACACAGTCATCTGTATAAAGATGGAAATATCTATACCGTTATCTGTATAAACATGGAAATATCTACAACGGTATCTGTATAAAGGTGGAAATATCTACACCGCAATCTGTGCAAATATGGAAATATCTACACATCTATCTCTGTAAATATGGAAATATCAACTCCGCTATCTATATAAACATGGAAACATCTACACCGATGTCTGTAAACATGGAAATATCTACACCACGATCTGTATAAACATTGATATATCTACACCGCTATCTGTATAAACATGGAAACATCTACACCACTATCTGTATAAACATGGAAATATCTACACCGCTATCTGTATAAATATGGAAATATCTACACCGCTATCTCTATAAACATGGAAATGTCTGCACCGCTATCTGTATAAACATGGAAATATCTACATGGCTATTTCTATAAAAATGGAAATATCTAAACCGCCTTCTTATAAACGTGGAAATACGTACACAGTCATCAGTATAAACATAGAAATATCCACCCCACTATCAGTATAAACACGGAAATATCTACAATGCCATCTGTATAAACATGGAAATATCTACACAGCCATCTCTATAAACACGGAATTATCTACATCACTATCTGTAGAAACATGGAAATAGCTAAACCGCTATCTGTATAAACATGGAAATATCTACACAGCCATCTCTATAAACATGGAAATATCAACACCGCTATCTGCATAAACACGGAAATATCTACACCGCTATCTGCATAAACATGGAAATATCTACATCGTTATCTATACAAACATGGAAATATCCACACCACTATCTGAATAAACATGGAAATATCTGCGCCGCCATCTGTATAAATATGGAAATATCTTCAACGCTATCTCTATAAACATGGAAATGACTTCACTGCTATCTGTATAAACATGGAAATACCTACATGGCTATCTCTAAAAACATGGAAATATCTACACCGCCTCCTGCATAAACATGGAAATACCTACCGTGCCATCTGTATAAACATGGAAATACCTACACCGCTATCTCTATAAACATGGAAATATTTACACTGCCATCTGTATATACATGGAAATACCTACACAGTCATCTGTATAATCATGGAAATATCTACACCACTATCTGTATAAACGTGGAAATATCTACACTGCCATCTGTATAAACATGGAAATATCTACACAGCCATCTCTATAAACATGGGAATATCTTCAACGCTATCTCTATAAACATGGAAATAGCCGAACCGCTATCTGCATAAACATGGAAATATCTACACTGCCATCTGTATACACATGGAAATGTCTACACAGTCATCTGTATAAAGATGGAAATATGTATACCGTTATCTGTATAAACATGGAAATAACTACACCACTATCTGTATAAACATGGAAATATCCACACCACAATCTGTATAAACAGGGAAATATCTACACCGCAATATGTATAAACATGAAAATATCTACACCACTATCGGTATAAACATAGAAATATCTGCGCCACTATCAGTATAAATATGGAAATATCTTCAACGCTATCTCTATAAACATGGAAATGACTTCACTGCTATCTGTATAAACATGGAAATATCAACATTGCTATCTCTAAAAACATGGAAATATCTACACCGCCTTCTGCATAAACATGGAAATACCTACACTGCCATCTGTATAAACATGGAAATAACTACACTGCTATCTCTATAAACATGGAAATATCTACACTGCCATCTGTATATACATGGAAATACCTACACAGTCATCTGTATATACATGGAAACATCTACACCACTATCTGTATAAACGTGGAAATATATACACTGCCGTCTGTATAAACATGGAAATATCAACACAACCATCTCTATAAACATGGAAATATCTTCAACGCTATCTCTATAAACATGGGAATAGCCAAACCGCTATCTGCATAAACATGGAAATATCTACACTGCAATCTGTATACACATGGAAATATCTACACAGTCATCTGTATAAAGATGGAAATATCTATACCGTTATCTGTATAAACATGGAAATATCTACAACGGTATCTGTATAAAGGTGGAAATATCTACACCGCAATCTATGCAAATATGGAAATATCTACACATCTATCTCTGTAAATATGGAAATATCAACTCCGCTATCTATATAAACATGGAAACATCTACACCGCTGTCTGTATAAAGATGGAAATATCTACACCACGATCTGTATAAACATTGATATATCTACACCGCTATCTGTATAAACATGGAAACATCTACACCACTATCTGTATAAACATGGAAATATCTACACCGCTATCTGTATAAATATGGAAATATCTACACCGCTATCTCTATAAACATGGAAATGTCTGCACCGCTATCTGTATAAACATGGAAATATCTACATGGCTATTTCTATAAAAATGGAAATATCTAAACCGCCTTCTTATAAACGTGGAAATACGTACACAGTCATCAGTATAAACATAGAAATATCCACACCACTATCAGTATAAAGACGGAAATATCTACAATGCCATCTGTATAAACATGGAAATATCTACACAGCCATCTCTATATACACGGAATTATCTACATCACTATCTGTATAAACATGGAAATATCTACACAGCCATCTCTATAAACACGGAAATATCTACACCGCTATCTGCATAAACATGGAAATATCTACATCGTTATCTATACAAACATGGAAATATCCACACCACTATCTGAATAAACATGGAAATATCTGCGCCGCCATCTGTATAAATATGGAAATATCTTCAACGCTATCTCTATAAACATGGAAATGACTTCACTGCTATCTGTATAAACATGGAAATACCTACATGGCTATCTCTAAAAACATGGAAATATCTACACCGCCTCCTGCATAAACATGGAAATACCTACCGTGCCATCTGTATAAACACGGAAATAACTACACCGCTATCTCTATAAACATGGAAATATCTACACTGCCATCTGTATATACATGGAAATACCTACACAGTCATCTGTATAATCATGGAAATATCTACACCACTATCTGTATAAACGTGGAAATATCTACACTGCCATCTGTATAAACATGGAAATATCTACACAGCCATCTCTATAAACATGGGAATATCTTCAACGCTATCTCTATAAACATGGAAATAGCCGAACCGCTATCTGCATAAACATGGAAATATCTACACTGCCATCTGTATACACATGGAAATGTCTACACAGTCATCTGTATAAAGATGGAAATATGTATACCGTTATCTGTATAAACATGGAAATAACTACACCACTATCTGTATAAACATGGAAATATCCACACCACAATCTGTATAAACAGGGAAATATCTACACCGCAATATGTATAAACATGGAAATATCTACACCACTATCGGTATAAACATAGAAATATCTGCGCCACTATCAGTATAAATATGGAAATATCTTCAACGCTATCTCTATAAACATGGAAATGACTTCACTGCTATCTGTATAAACATGGAAATATCTACATTGCTATCTCTAAAAACATGGAAATATCTACACCGCCTTCTGCATAAACATGGAAATACCTACACTGCCATCTGTATAAACATGGAAATAACTACACTGCTATCTCTATAAACATGGAAATATCTACACTGCCATCTGTATATACATGGAAATACCTACACAGTCATCTGTATAAACATGGAAACATCTACACCACTATCTGTATAAACGTGGAAATATATACACTGCCATCTGTATAAACATGGAAATATCAACACAACCATCTCTTTAAACATGGAAATATCTTCAACGCTATCTCTACAAACATGGAAATAGCCAAACCGCTATCTGCATAAACATGGAAATATCTACGCTGCCATCTGTATACACATGGAAATATCTACACAGTCATCTGTATAAAGATGGAAATATCTATACCGTTATCTGTATAAACATGGAAATATCTACAACGGTATCTGTATAAAGGTGGAAATATCTACACCGCAATCTGTGCAAATATGGAAATATCTACACATCTATCTCTGTAAATATGGAAATATCAACTCCGCTATCTATATAAACATGGAAACATCTGCACCGCTGTCTGTATAAACATGGAAATATCTACACGACGATCTGTATAAACATTGATATATCTTCACCGCTATCTGTATAAACATGGAAACATGTACACCACTATCTGTATAAACATGGAAATATCAACACCGATATCTGTATAAATATGGAAATATCTACACCGCTATCTCTATAAACATGGAAATGTCTACACCGCTATCTGTATAAACATGGAAATATCTACACCACTATCTGTATAAACATGGAAATATCTGCGCCACTATCTGTATAAATATGGAAATATCTTCAACGCTATCTCTATAAACATGGAAATGACTTCACTGCTATCTGTATAAACATGGAAATATCTACATTGCTATCTCTAAAAACATGGAAATATCTACACCGCCTTCTGCATAAACATGGAAATACCTACACTGCCATCTGTATAAACATGGAAATAACTACACTGCTATCTCTATAAACATGGAAATATCTACACTGCCATCTGTATATACATGGAAATACCTACACAGTCATCTGTATAAACATGGAAACATCTACACCACTATCTGTATAAACGTGGAAATATATACACTGCCATCTGTATAAACATGGAAATATCAACACAACCATCTCTTTAAACATGGAAATTTCTTCAACGCTATCTCTACAAACATGGAAATAGCCAAACCGCTATCTGCATAAACATGGAAATATCTACGCTGCCATCTGTATACACATGGAAATATCTACACAGTCATCTGTATAAAGATGGAAATATCTATACCGTTATCTGTATAAACATGGAAATATCTACAACGGTATCTGTATAAAGGTGGAAATATCTACACCGCAATCTGTGCAAATATGGAAATATCTACACATCTATCTCTGTAAATATGGAAATATCAACTCCGCTATCTATAAAAACATGGAAACAACTACACCGCTGTCTGTATAAACATGGAAATATCTACACCACGATCTGTATAAACATTGATATATCTACACCGCTATCTGTATAAACATGGAAACATCTACACCACTATCTGTATAAACATGGAAATATCTACACCGCTATCTGTATAAATATGGAAATATCTACACCGCTATCTCCATAAACATGGAAATGTCTGCACCGCTATCTGTATAAACATGGAAATATCTACATGGCTATTTCTATAAAAATGGAAATATCTAAACCGCCTTCTTATAAACGTGGAAATACGTACACAGTCATCAG
This sequence comes from Pan paniscus, assembly GCF_029289425.2. Classification (NCBI taxonomy): domain Eukaryota; kingdom Metazoa; phylum Chordata; class Mammalia; order Primates; family Hominidae; genus Pan; species Pan paniscus. Next base: position 11,672,080 of record NC_073261.2, read on the forward strand.
TATAAACATAGAAATATCCACACCACTGTCAGTATAAAGACGGAAATATCTACAATGCCATCTGTATAAACATGGAAATATCTACACAGCCATCTCTATAAACACGGAATTATCTACATCAATATCTGTAGAAACATGGAAATAGCTAAACCGCTATCTGTATAAACATGGAAATATCTACACAGCCATCTCTATAAACACGGAAATATCTACACCGTTATCTGCATAAACATGGAAATATCTACATCGTTATCTATTCAAACATGGAAATATCCACACCACTATCTGAATAAACATGGAAATATCTGCGCCACCATCTGTATAAATATGGAAATATCTACACCGCTATCTCTATAAACATGGAAATGTCTGCACCGCTATCTGTATAAACATGGAAATATCTACATGGCTATTTCTATAAAAATGGAAATATCTAAACCGCCTTCTTATAAACGTGGAAATACGTACACAGTCATCAGTATAAACATAGAAATATCCACACCACTATCAGTATAAACACGGAAATATCTACAATGCCATCTGTATAAACATGGAAATATCTACACAGCCATCTCTATAAACACGGAATTATCTACATCGCTATCTGTAGAAACATGGAAATAGCTAAACCCCTATCTGTATAAACATGGAAATATCAACACAGCCATCTCTATAAACATGGAAATATCAACACCGCTATCTGCATAAACACGGAAATATCTACACCGCTATCTGCATAAACATGGAAATATCTACATCGTTATCTATACAAATATGGAAATATCCACACCACTATCTGTATAAACATGGAAATATCTGCGCCGCCATCTGTATAAATATGGAAATATCTTCAACGCTATCTCTATAAACATGGAAATGACTTCACTGCTATCTGTATAAACATTGAAATCTCTACATGGCTATCTCTAAAGACATGGAAATATCTACACCGCCTCCTGCATAAACATGGAAATACCTACCGTGCCATCTGTATAAACATGGAAATACCTACACCGCTATCTCTATAAACATGGAAATATCTACACTGCCATCTGTATATACATGGAAATACCTACACAGTCATCTGTATAATCATGGAAATATCTACACCACTTTCTGTATAAACGTGGAAATATCTACACTGACATCTGTATAAACATGGAAATATCTACACAGCCATCTCTATAAACATGGGAATATCTTCAACGCTATCTCTATAAACATGGAAATAGCCAAACCGCTATCTGCATAAACATGGAAATATCTACACTGCCATCTGTATACACATGGAAATGTCTACACAGTCATCTGTATAAAGATGGAAATATGTATACCGTTATCTGTATAAACATGGAAATAACTACACCACTATCTGTATAAACATGGAAATATCCACACCACAATCTGTATAAACAGGGAAATATCTACACCGCAATATGTATAAACATGGAAATATCTACACCACTATCGGTATAAACATGGAAATATCTGCGCCACTATCTGTATAAATATGGAAATATCTTCAACACTATCTCTATAAACATGGAAATGACTTCACTGCTATCTGTATAAACATGGAAATATCTACATTGCTATCTCTAAAAACATGGAAATATCTACACCGCCTTCTGCATAAACATGGAAATACCTACACTGCCATCTGTATAAACATGGAAATAACTACACTGCTATCTCTATAAACATGGAAATATCTACACTGCCATCTGTATATACATGGAAATACCTACACAGTCATCTGTATAAACATGGAAACATCTACACCACTATCTGTATAAACGTGGAAATATATACACTGCCATCTGTATAAACATGGAAATATCAACACAACCATCTCTTTAAACATGGAAATATCTTCAACGCTATCTCTACAAACATGGAAATAGCCAAACCGCTATCTGCATAAACATGGAAATATCTACGCTGCCATCTGTATACACATGGAAATATCTACACAGTCATCTGTATAAAGATGGAAATATCTATACCGTTATCTGTATAAACATGGAAATATCTACAACGGTATCTGTATAAAGGTGGAAATATCTACACCGCAATCTGTGCAAATATGGAAATATCTACACATCTATCTCTGTAAATATGGAAATATCAACTCCGCTATCTATAAAAACATGGAAACATCTACACCGCTGTCTGTATAAACATGGAAATATCTACACCACGATCTGTATAAACATTGATATATCTACACCGCTATCTGTATAAACATGGAAACATCTACACCACTATCTGTATAAACATGGAAATATCTACACCGCTATCTGTATAAATATGGAAATATCTACACCGCTATCTCTATAAACATGGAAATGTCTGCACCGCTATCTGTATAAACATGGAAATATCTACAAGGCTATTTCTATAAAAATGGAAATATCTAAACCGCCTTCTTATAAACGTGGAAATACGTACACAGTCATCAGTATAAACATAGAAATATCCACACCACTATCAGTATAAAGACGGAAATATCTACAATGCCATCTGTATAAACATGGAAATATCTACACAGCCATCTCTATAAACACGGAATTATCTACATCACTATCTGTAGAAACATGGAAATAGCTAAACCGCTATCTGTATAAACATGGAAATATCTACACAGCCATCTCTATAAACACGGAAATATCTACACCGCTATCTGCATAAACATGGAAATATCTACATCGTTATCTATTCAAACATGGAAATATCCACACCACTATCTGAATAAACATGGAAATATCTGCGCCGCCATCTGTATAAATATGGAAATATCTACACCGCTATCTCTATAAACATGGAAATGTCTGCACCGCTATCTGTATAAACATGGAAATATCTACATGGCTATTTCTATAAAAATGGAAATATCTAAACCGCCTTCTTATAAACGTGGAAATACGTACACAGTCATCAGTATAAACATAGAAATATCCACACCACTATCAGTATACACACGGAAATATCTACAATGCCATCTGTATAAACATGGAAATATCTACACAGCCATCTCTATAAACACGGAATTATCTACATCGCTATCTGTAGAAACATGGAAATAGCTAAACCCCTATCTGTATAAACATGGAAATATCTACACAGCCATCTCTATAAACATGGAAATATCAACACCGCTATCTGCATAAACACGGAAATATCTACACCGCTATCTGCATAAACATGGAAATATCTACATCGTTATCTATACAAATATGGAAATATCCACACCACTATCTGTATAAACATGGAAATATCTGCGCCGCCATCTGTATAAATATGGAAATATCTTCAACGCTATCTCTATAAACATGGAAATGACTTCACTGCTATCTGTATAAACATTGAAATATCTACATGGCTATCTCTAAAGACATGGAAATATCTACACCGCCTCCTGCATAAACATGGAAATACCTACCGTGCCATCTGTATAAACATGGAAATACCTACACCGCTATCTCTATAAACATGGAAATATCTACACTGCCATCTGTATATACATGGAAATACCTACACAGTCATCTGTATAAACATGGAAACATCTACACCACTATCTGTATAAACGTGGAAATATATACACTGCCATCTGTATAACCATGGAAATATCAACACAACCATCTCTTTAAACATGGAAATATCTTCAACGCTATCTCTACAAACATGGAAATAGCCAAACCGCTATCTGCATAAACATGGAAATATCTACGCTGCCATCTGTATACACATGGAAATATCTACACAGTCATCTGTATAAAGATGGAAATATCTATACCGTTATCTGTATAAACATGGAAATATCTACAACGGTATCTGTATAAAGGTGGAAATATCTACACCGCAATCTGTGCAAATATGGAAATATCTACACATCTATCTCTGTAAATATGGAAATATCAACTCCGCTATCTATATAAACATGGAAACATCTACACTGCTGTCTGTATAAACATGGAAATATCTACACCACGATCTGTATAAACATTGATATACCTACACCGCTATCTGTATAAACATGGAAACATCTACACCACTATCTGTATAAACATGGAAATATCTACACCGCTATCTGTATAAATATGGAAATATCTACACTGCTCTCTCTATCAACATGGAAATGTCTACACCGCTATCTGTATAAACATGGAAATATCTACATGGCTATTTCTATAAAAATGGAAATATCTAAACCGCCTTCTTATAAACGTGGAAATACGTACACAGTCATCAGTATAAACATAGAAATATCCACACCACTATCAGTATAAACACGGAAATATCTACAATGCCATCTGTATGAACATGGAAATATCTACACAGCCATCTCTATAAACACGGAATTATCTACATCGCTATCTGTAGAAACATGGAAATAGCTAAACCCCTATCTGTATAAACATGGAAATATCTACACAGCCATCTCTATAAACATGGAAATATCAACACCGCTATCTGCATAAACACGGAAATATCTACACCGCTATCTGCATAAACATGGAAATATCTACATCGTTATCTATACAAATATGGAAATATCCACACCACTATCTGTATAAACATGGAAATATCTGCGCCGCCATCTGTATAAATATGGAAATATCTTCAACGCTATCTCTATAAACATGAAAATGACTTCACTGCTATCTGTATAAACATAGAAATATCTACATGGCTATCTCTAAAAACATGGAAATATCTACACCGCCGCCTGCATAAACATGGTAATACCTTCCGTGCCATCTGTATAAACATGGAAATAACTACACCGCTATCTCTATAAACATGGAAATATCTACACTGCCATCTGTATATACATGGAAATACCTACACAGTCATCTGTATAATCATGGAAATATCTACACCACTATCTGCATAAACGTGGAAATATCTACACTGCCATCTGTATAAACATGGAAATATCTACACAGCCATCTCTATAAACATGGGAATATCTTCAACGCTATCTCTATAAACATGGAAATAGCCAAACCGCTATCTGCATAAACATGGAAATATCTACACTGCCATCTGTATACACATGGAAATGTCTACACAGTCATCTGTATAAAGATGGAAATATGTATACTGTTATCTGTATAAACATGGAAATAACTACACCACTATCTGTATAAACATGGAAATATCCACACCACAATCTGTATAAACAGGGAAATATCTACACCGCAATATGTATAAACATGGAAATATCTACACCACTATCGGTATAAACATGGAAATATCTGCGCCACTATCTGTATAAATATGGAAATATCTTCAACGCTATCTCTATAAACATGGAAATGACTTCACTGCTATCTGTATAAACATGGAAATATCTACATTGCTATCTCTAAAAACATGGAAATATCTACACCGCCTTCTGCATAAACATGGAAATACCTACACTGCCATCTGTATAAACATGGAAATAACTACACTGCTATCTCTATAAACATGGAAATATCTACACTGCCATCTGTATATACATGGAAATAACTACACAGTCATCTGTATAAACATGGAAACATATACACCACTATCTGTATAAACGTGGAAATATATACACTGCCATCTGTATATACATGGAAATACCAACACAACCATCTCTATAAACATGGAAATATCTTCAACGCTATCTCTATAAACATGGAAATAGCCAAACCGCTATCTGCATAAACATGGAAATATCTACGCTGCCATCTGTATACACATGGAAATATCTACACAGTCATCTGTATAAAGATGGAAATATCTATACCGTTATCTGTATAAACATGGAAATATCTACAACGGTATCTGTATAAAGGTGGAAATATCTACACCGCAATCTCTGCAAATATGGAAATATCTACACATCTATCTCTGTAAATATGGAAATATCAACTCCGCTATCTATATAAACATGGAAACATCTACACCGCTGTCTGTATAAACATGGAAATATCTACACCACGATCTGTATAAACATTGATATATCTACACCGCTATCTGTATAAACATGGAAACATCTACACCACTATCTGTATAAACATGGAAATATCTACACCGCTATCTGTATAAATATGGAAATATCTACACCGCTATCTCTATAAACATGGAAATGTCTGCACCGCTATCTGTATAAACATGGAAATATCTACATGGCTATTTCTATAAAAATGGAAATATCTAAACCGCCTTCTTATAAACGTGGAAATACCTACACAGTCATCAGTATAAACATAGAAATATCCACACCACTATCAGCATAAACACGGAAATATCTACAATGCCATCTGTATAAACATGGAAATATCTACACAGCCATCTCTATAAACACGGAATTATCTACATCGCTATCTGTAGAAACATGGAAATAGCTAAACCGCTATCTCTATAAACATGGAAATATCTACACAGCCATCTCTATAAACATGGAAATATCAACACCGCTATCTGCATAAACACGGAAATATCTACACCGCTATCTGCATAAACATGGAAATATCTACATCGTTATCTATACAAACATGGAAATATCCACACCACTATCTGAATAAACATGGAAATATCTGCGCCGCCATCTGTATTAATATGGAAATATCTTCAACGCTATCTCTATAAACATGGAAATGACTTCACTGCTATCTGTATAAACATGGAAATACCTACATGGCTATCTCTAAAAACATGGAAATATCTACACCGCCTCCTGCATAAACATGGAAATACCTACCGTGCCATCTGTATAAACATGGAAATAACTACACCGCTATCTATATAAACATGGAAATATCTACACTGCCATCTGTATATACATGGAAATACCTACACAGTCATCTGTATAATCATGGAAATATCTACACCACTATCTGTATAAACGTGGAAATATCTACATTGCCATCTGTATAAACATGGAAATATCTACACAGCCATCTCTATAAACATGGGAATATCTTCAACGCTATCTCTATAAACATGGAAATAGCCGAACCGCTATTTGCATAAACATGGAAATATCTACACTGCCATCTGTATACACATGGAAATGTCTACACAGTCATCTGTATAAAGATGGAAATATGTATACCGTTATCTGTATAAACATGGAAATAACTACACCACTATCTGTATAAACATGGAAATATCCACACCACAGTCTGTATAAACAGGGAAATATCTACACCGCAATATGTATAAACATGGAAATATCTACACCACTATCGGTATAAACCTGGAAATATCTGCGCCACTATCTGTATAAATATGGAAATATCTTCAACACTATCTCTATAAACATGGAAATTACTTCACTGCTATCTTCATAAACATGGAAATATCTACATTGCTATCTCTAAAAACATGGAAATATCTACACCGCCTTCTGCATAAACATGGAAATACCTACACTGCCATCTGTATAAACATGGAAATAACTACACTGCTATCTCTATAAACATGGAAATATCTACACTGACATCTGTATATACATGGAAATACCTACACAGTCATCTGTATAAACATGGAAACATCTACACCACTATCTGTATAAACGTGGAAATATATACAATGCCGTCTGTATAAACATGGAAATATCAACACAACCATCTCTATAAACATGGAAATATCTTCAACGCTATCTCTATAAACATGGGAATAGCCAAACCGCTATCTGCATAAACATGGAAATATCTACACTGCCATCTGTATACACATGGAAATATCTACACAGTCATGTGTATAAAGATGGAGATATCTATACCGTTATCTGTATAAACATGGAAATATCTACAACGGTATCTGTATAAAGGTGGAAATATCTACACCGCAATCTGTGCAAATATGGAAATATCTACACATCTATCTCTGTAATTCTGGAAATATCAACACCGCTATCTATATAAACATGGAAACTTCTACACCGCTGTCTGTATAAACATGGAAATATCTACACCACGATCTGTATAAACATTGATATATCTACACCGCTATCTGTATAAACATGGAAACATCTACACCACTATCTGTATAAACATGGAAATATCTACACCGCTATCTGTATAAATATGGAAATATCTACACCGCTATCTCTATAAACATGGAAATGTCTACACCGCTATCTGTATAAACATGGAAATATCTACATGGCTATTTCTATAAAAATGGAAATATCTAAACCGCCTTCTTATAAACGTGGAAATACGTACACAGTCATCAGTATAAACATAGAAATATCCACACCACTATCAGTATAAACACGGAAATATCTACAATGCCATCTGTATAAACATGGAAATATCTACACAGCCATCTCTATAAACACGGAATTATCTACATCGCTATCTGTAGAAACATGGAAATAGCTAAACCCCTATCTGTATAAACATGGAAATATCTACACAGCCATCTCTATAAACATGGAAATATCAACACCGCTATCTGCATAAACACGGAAATATCTACACCGCTATCTGCATAAACATGGAAATATCTACATCGTTATCTATACAAACATGGAAATATCCACACCACTATCTGAATAAACATGGAAATATCTGCGCCGCCATCTGTATTAATATGGAAATATCTTCAACGCGATCTCTATAAACATGGAAATGACTTCACTGCTATCTGTATAAACATGGAAATACCTACATGGCTATCTCTAAAAACATGGAAATATCTACACCGCCTCCTGCATAAACATGGAAATACCTACCGTGCCATCTGTATAAACATGGAAATAACTACACCGCTATCTCTATAAACATGGAAATATCTACACTGCCATCTGTATATACATGGAAATACATACACAGTCATCTGTATAATCATGGAAATATCTACACCACTATCTGTATAAACGTGGAAATATCTACATTGCCATCTGTATAAACATGGAAATATCTACACAGCCATCTCTATAAACATGGGAATATCTTCAACGCTATCTCTATAAACATGGAAATAGCCGAACCGCTATTTGCATAAACATGGAAATATCTACACTGCCATCTGTATACACATGGAAATGTCTACACAGTCATCTGTATAAAGATGGAAATATGTATACCTTTATCTGTATAAACATGGAAATAACTACACCACTATCTGCATAAACATGGAAATATCGACACCACAATCTGTATAAACAGGGAAATATCTACACCGCAATATGTATAAACATGGAAATATCTACACCACTATCGGTATAAACATGGAAATATCTGCGCCACTATCTGTATAAATATGGAAATATCTTCAACGCTATCTCTATAAACATGGAAATTACTTCACTGCTATCTGTATAAACATGGAAATATCTACATTGCTATCTCTAAAAACATGGAAATATCTACACCGCCTTCTGCATAAACATGGAAATACCTACACTGCTATCTGTATAAACATGGAAATATCTACATTGCTATCTCTATAAACATGGAAATATCTACACCGCCTTCTGCATAAACATGGAAATACCTACACTGCCATCTGTATAAACATGGAAATAACTACACCGCTATCTCTATAAACATGGAAATATCTACACTGCCATCTGTATATACATGGAAATACCTACACAGTCATCTGTATAAACATGGAAACATCTACACCACTATCTGTATAAACGTGGAAATATATACACTGCCATCTGTATAAACATGGAAATATCAACACAACCATCTCTATAAACATGGAAATATCTTCAACGCTATCTCTATAAACATGGAAATAGCCAAACCACTATCTGCATAAACATGGAAATATCTACGCTGCCATCTGTATACACATGGAAATATCTACACAGTCATCTGTATAAAGATGGAAATATCTATACCGTTATCTGTATAAACATGGAAATATCTACAACGGTATCTGTATAAAGGTGGAAATATCTACACCGCAATCTGTGCAAATATGGAAATATCTACACATCTATCTCTGTAAATATGGAAATAACTCCGCTATCTATATAAACATGGAAACATCTACACCGCTGTCTGTATAAACATGGAAATATCTACACCACGATCTGTATAAACATTGATATATCTACACCGCTATCTGTATAAACATGGAAACATCTACACCACTATCTGTATAAACATGGAAATATCTACACCGCTATCTGTATAAATATGGAAATATCTACACTGCTCTCTCTATAAACATGGAAATGTCTACACCGCTATCTGTATAAACATGGAAATATCTACATGGCTATTTCTATAAAAATGGAAATATCTAAACCGCCTTCTTATAAACGTAGAAATACGTACACTGTCATCAGTATAAACATAGAAATATCCACACCACTATCAGTATAAACACGGAAATATCTACAATGCCATCTGTATGAACATGGAAATATCTACACAGCCATCTCTATAAACACGGAATTATCTACATCGCTATCTGTAGAAACATGGAAATAGCTAAACCCCTATCTGTATAAACATGGAAATAACTACACCGCTATCTGCATAAATATGGAAATATCTACACCGCTATCTCTATAAACATGGAAATGTCTGCACCGCTATCTGTATAAACATGGAAATATCTACATGGCTATTTCTATAAAAATGGAAATATCTAAACCGCCTTCTTATAAACGTGGAAATACCTACACAGTCATCAGTATAAACATAGAAATATCCACACCACTATCAGCATAAACACGGAAATATCTACAATGCCATCTGTATAAACATGGAAATATCTACACAGCCATCTCTATAAACACGGAATTATCTACATCGCTATCTGTAGAAACATGGAAATAGCTAAACCGCTATCTCTATAAACATGGAAATATCTACACAGCCATCTCTATAAACATGGAAATATCAACACCGCTATCTGCATAAACACGGAAATATCTACACCGCTATCTGCATAAACATGGAAATATCTACATCGTTATCTATACAAACATGGAAATATCCACACCACTATCTGAATAAACATGGAAATATCTGCGCCGCCATCTGTATTAATATGGAAATATCTTCAACGCTATCTCTATAAACATGGAAATGACTTCACTGCTATCTGTATAAACATGGAAATACCTACATGGCTATCTCTAAAAACATGGAAATATCTACACCGCCTCCTGCATAAACATGGAAATACCTACCGTGCCATCTGTATAAACATGGAAATAACTACACCGCTATCTATATAAACATGGAAATATCTACACTGCCATCTGTATATACATGGAAATACCTACACAGTCATCTGTATAATCATGGAAATATCTACACCACTATCTGTATAAACGTGGAAATATCTACATTGCCATCTGTATAAACATGGAAATATCTTCACAGCCATCTCTATAAACATGGGAATATCTTCAACGCTATCTCTATAAACATGGAAATAGCCGAACCGCTATTTGCATAAACATGGAAATATCTACACTGCCATCTGTATACACATGGAAATGTCTACACAGTCATCTGTATAAAGATGGAAATATGTATACCGTTATCTGTATAAACATGGAAATAACTACACCACTATCTGTATAAACATGGAAATATCCACACCACAATCTGTATAAACAGGGAAATATCTACACCGCAATATGTATAAACATGGAAATATCTACACCACTATCGGTATAAACATGGAAATATCTGCGCCACTATCTGTATAAATATGGAAATATCTTCAACACTATCTCTATAAACATGGAAATTACTTCACTGCTATCTGCATAAACATGGAAATATCTACATTGCTATCTCTAAAAACATGGAAATATCTACACCGCCTTCTGCATAAACATGGAAATACCTACACTGCCATCTGTATAAACATGGAAATAACTACACTGCTATCTCTATAAACATGGAAATATCTACACTGACATCTGTATATACATGGAAATACCTACACAGTCATCTGTATAAACATGGAAACATCTACACCACTATCTGTATAAACGTGGAAATATATACAATGCCGTCTGTATAAACATGGAAATATCAACACAACCATCTCTATAAACATGGAAATATCTTCAACGCTATCTCTATAAACATGGGAATAGCCAAACCGCTATCTGCATAAACATGGAAATATCTACACTGCCATCTGTATACACATGGAAATATCTACACAGTCATGTGTATAAAGATGGAGATATCTATACCGTTATCTGTATAAACATGGAAATATCTACAACGGTATCTGTATAAAGGTGGAAATATCTACACCGCAATCTGTGCAAATATGGAAATATCTACACATCTATCTCTGTAATTCTGGAAATATCAACACCGCTATCTATATAAACATGGAAACTTCTACACCGCTGTCTGTATAAACATGGAAATATCTACACCACGATCTGTATAAACATTGATATATCTACACCGCTATCTGTATAAACATGGAAACATCTACACCACTATCTGTATAAACATGGAAATATCTACACCGCTATCTGTATAAATATGGAAATATCTACACCGCTATCTCTATAAACATGGAAATGTCTACACCGCTATCTGTATAAACATGGAAATATCTACATGGCTATTTCTATAAAAATGGAAATATCTAAACCGCCTTCTTATAAACGTGGAAATACGTACACAGTCATCAGTATAAACATAGAAATATCCACACCACTATCAGTATAAACACGGAAATATCTACAATGCCATCTGTATAAACATGGAAATATCTACACAGCCATCTGTATAAACACGGAATTATCTACATCGCTATCTGTAGAAACATGGAAATAGCTAAACCCCTATCTGTATAAACATGGAAATATCTACACAGCCATCTCTATAAACATGGAAATATCAACACCGCTATCTGCATAAACACGGAAATATCTACACCGCTATCTGCATAAACATGGAAATATCTACATCGTTATCTATACAAACATGGAAATATCCACACCACTATCTGAATAAACATGGAAATATCTGCGCCGCCATCTGTATTAATATGGAAATATCTTCAACGCGATCTCTATAAACATGGAAATGACTTCACTGCTATCTGTATAAACATGGAAATACCTACATGGCTATCTCTAAAAACATGGAAATATCTACACCGCCTCCTGCATAAACATGGAAATACCTACCGTGCCATCTGTATAAACATGGAAATAACTACACCGCTATCTCTATAAACATGGAAATATCTACACTGCCATCTGTATATACATGGAAATACCTACACAGTCATCTGTATAATCATGGAAATATCTACACCACTATCTGTATAAACGTGGAAATATCTACATTGCCATCTGTATAAACATGGAAATATCTACACAGCCATCTCTATAAACATGGGAATATCTTCAACGCTATCTCTATAAACATGGAAATAGCCGAACCGCTATTTGCATAAACATGGAAATATCTACACTGCCATCTGTATACACATGGAAATGTCTACACAGTCATCTGTATAAAGATGGAAATATGTATACCTTTATCTGTATAAACATGGAAATAACTACACCACTATCTGTATAAACATGGAAATATCGACACCACAATCTGTATAAACAGGGAAATATCTACACCGCAATATGTATAAACATGGAAATATCTACACCACTATCGGTATAAACATGGAAATATCTGCGCCACTATCTGTATAAATATGGAAATATCTTCAACGCTATCTCTATAAACATGGAAATTACTTCACTGCTATCTGTATAAACATGGAAATATCTACATTGCTATCTCTAAAAACATGGAAATATCTACACCGCCTTCTGCATAAACATGGAAATACCTACACTGCTATCTGTATAAACATGGAAATATCTACATTGCTATCTCTATAAACATGGAAATATCTACACCGCCTTCTGCATAAACATGGAAATACCTACACTGCCATCTGTATAAACATGGAAATAACTACACCGCTATCTCTATAAACATGGAAATATCTACACTGCCATCTGTATATACATGGAAATACCTACACAGTCATCTGTATAAACATGGAAACATCTACACCACTATCTGTATAAACGTGGAAATATATACACTGCCATCTGTATAAACATGGAAATATCAACACAACCATCTCTATAAACATGGAAATATCTTCAACGCTATATCTATAAACATGGAAATAGACAAACCACTATCTGCATAAACATGGAAATATCTACGCTGCCATCTGTATACACATGGAAATATCTACACAGTCATCTGTATAAAGATGGAAATATCTATACCGTTATCTGTATAAACATGGAAATATTACAACGGTATCTGTATAAAGGTGGAAATATCTACACCGCAATCTGTGCAAATATGGAAATATCTACACATCTATCTCTGTAAATATGGAAATAACTCCGCTATCTATATAAACATGGAAACATCTACACCGCTGTCTGTATAAACATGGAAATATCTACACCACGATCTGTATAAACATTGATATATCTACACCGCTATCTGTATAAACATGGAAACATCTACACCACTATCTGTATAAACATGGAAATATCTACACCGCTATCTGTATAAATATGGAAATATCTACACTGCTCTCTCTATAAACATGGAAATGTCTACACCGCTATCTGTATAAACATGGAAATATCTACATGGCTATTTCTATAAAAATGGAAATATCTAAACCGCCTTCTTATAAACGTGGAAATACGTACACTGTCATCAGTATAAACATAGAAATATCCACACCACTATCAGTATAAACACGGAAATATCTACAATGCCATCTGTATGAACATGGAAATATCTACACAGCCATCTCTATAAACACGGAATTATCTACATCGCTATCTGTAGAAACATGGAAATAGCTAAACCCCTATCTGTATAAACATGGAAATATCTACACAGCCATCTCTATAAACATGGAAATATCAACACCGCTATCTGCATAAACACGGAAATATCTACACCGCTATCTGCATAAACATGGAAATATCTACATCGTTATCCATACAAATATGGAAATATCCACACCACTATCTGTATAAACATGGAAATATCTGTGCCGCCATCTGTATAAATATGGAAATATCTTCAACGCTATCTCTATAAACATGGAAATGACTTCACTGCTATCTGTATAAACATGGAAATATCTACATGGCTATCTCTAAAAACATGGAAATATCTACACCGCCGCCTGCATAAACATGGAAATACCTACCGTGCCATCTGTATAAACATGGAAATAACTACACCGCTATCTCTATAAACATGGAAATATCTACACTGCCATCTGTATATAAATGGAAATACCTACACAGTCATCTGTATAATCATGGAAATATCTACACCACTATCTGTATAAACGTGGAAATATCTACACTGCCATCAGTATAAACATGGAAATATCTACACAGCCATCTCTATAAACATGGGAATATCTTCAACGCTATCTCTATAAACATGGAAATAGCCAAACCGCTATCTGCATAAACATGGAAATATCTACATTGCCATCTGTATACACATGGAAATGTCTACACAGTCATCTGTATAAAGATGGAAATATGTATACCGTTATCTGTATAAACATGGAAATAACTACACCACTATCTGTATAAACATGGAAATATCCACACCACAATCTGTATAAACAGGGAAATATCTACACCGCAATATGTATAAACATGGAAATATCTACACCACTATCGGTATAAACATGGAAATATCTGCGCCACTATCTGTATAAATATGGAAATATCTTCAACGCTATCTCAATAAACATGGAAATGACTTCACTGCTATCTGTATAAACATGGAAATATCTACATTGCTATCTCTAAAAACATGGAAATATCTACACCGCCTTCTGCATAAACATGGAAATACCTACACTGCCATCTGTATAAACATGGAAATAACTACACTGCTATCTCTATAAACATGGAAATATCTACACTGCCATCTGTATATACATGGAAATACCTACACAGTCATCTGTATAAACATGGAAACATCTACACCACTATCTGTATAAACGTGGAAATATATACACTGCCATCTGTATATACATGGAAATATCAACACAACCATCTCTATAAACATGGAAATATCTTCAACGCTATCTCTATAAACATGGAAATAGCCAAACCGCTATCTGCATAAACCTGGAAATATCTACGCTGCCATCTGTATACACATGGAAATATCTACACAGTCATCTGTATAAAGATGGAAATATCTATACCGTTATCTGTATAAACATGGAAATATCTACAACGGTATCTGTATAAAGGTGGAAATATCTACACCGCAATCTCTGCAAATATGGAAATATCTACACATCTATCTCTGTAAATATGGAAATATCAACTCCGCTATCTATATAAACATGGAAACATCTACACCGCTGTCTGTATAAACATGGAAATATCTACACCACGATCTGTATAAACATTGATATATCTACACCGCTATCTGTATAAACATGGAAACATCTACACCACTATCTGTATAAACATGGAAATATCTACACCGCTATCTGTATAAATATGGAAATATCTACACCGCTATCTCTATAAACATGGAAATGTCTGCACCGCTATCTGTATAAACATGGAAATATCTACATGGCTATTTCTATAAAAATGGAAATATCTAAACCGCCTTCTTATAAACGTGGAAATACGTACACAGTCATCAGTATAAACATAGAAATATCCACACCACTATCAGTATAAACACGGAAATATCTACAATGCCATCTGTATAAACATGGAAATATCTACACAGCCATCTCTATAAACACGGAATTATCTACATCGCTATCTGTAGAAACATGGAAATAGCTAAACCGCTATCTGTATAAACATGGAAATATCTACACAGCCATCTCTATAAACATGGAAATATCAACACCGCTATCTGCATAAACACGGAAATATCTACACCGCTATCTGCATAAACATGGAAATATCTACATCGTTATCTATACAAACATGGAAATATCCACACCACTATCTGAATAAACATGGAAATATCTGCGCCGCCATCTGTATTAATATGGAAATATCTTCAACGCTATCTCTCTAAACATGGAAATGACTTCACTGCTATCTGTATAAACATGGAAATACCTACATGGCTATCTCTAAAAACATGGAAATATCTACACCGCCTCCTGCATAAACATGGAAATACCTACCGTGCCATCTGTATAAACATGGAAATAACTACACCGCTATCTATATAAACATGGAAATATCTACACTGCCATCTGTATATACATGGAAATACCTACACAGTCATCTGTATAATCATGGAAATATCTACACCACTATCTGTATAAACGTGGAAATATCTACATTGCCATCTGTATAAACATGGAAATATCTACACAGCCATCTCTATAAACATGGGAATATCTTCAACGCAATCTCTATAAACATGGAAATAGCCGAACCGCTATTTGCATAAACATGGAAATATCTACACTGCCATCTGTATACACATGGAAATGTCTACACAGTCATCTGTATAAAGATGGAAATATGTATACCGTTATCTGTATAAACATGGAAATAACTACACCTCTATCTGTATAAACATGGAAATATCCACACCACAATCTGTATAAACAGGGAAATATCTACACCGCAATATGTATAAACATGGAAATATCTACACCACTATCGGTATAAACATGGAAATATCTGCGCCACTATCTGTATAAATATGGAAATATCTTCAACGCTATCTCTATAAACATGGAAATTACTTCACTGCTATCTGTATAAACATGGAAATATCTACATTGCTATCTCTAAAAACACGGAAATATCTACACCGCCTTCTGCATAAACATGGAAATACCTACACTGCCATCTGTATAAACATGGAAATAACTACACTGCTATCTCTATAAACATGGAAATGTCTACACTGCCATCTGTATATACATGGAAATACCTACACAGTCATCTGTATAAACATGGAAACATCTACACCACTATCTGTATAAACGTGGAAATATATACAATGCCGTCTGTATAAACATGGAAATATCAACACAACCATCTCTATAAACATGGAAATATCTTCAACGCTATCTCTATAAACATGGGAATAGCCAAACCGCTATCTGCATAAACATGGAAATATCTACACTGCCATCTGTATACACATGGAAATATCTACACAGTCATGTGTATAAAGATGGAAATATCTATACCGTTATCTGTATAAACATGGAAATATCTACAACGGTATCTGTATAAAGGTGGAAATATCTACACCGCAATCTGTGCAAATATGGAAATATCTACACATCTATCTCTGTAATTCTGGAAATATCAACTCCGCTATCTATATAAACATGGAAACATCTACACCGCTGTCTGTATAAACATGGAAATATCTACACCACGATCTGTATAAACATTGATATATCTACACCGCTATCTGTATAAACATGGAAACATCTACACCACTATCTGTATAAACATGGAAATATCTACACCGCTATCTGTATAAATATGGAAATATCTACACCGCTATCTCTATCAACATGGAAATGACTACACCGCTATCTGTATAAACATGGAAATATCTACATGGCTATTTCTATAAAAATGGAAATATCTAAACCGCCTTCTTATAAACGTGGAAATACGTACACAGTCATCAGTATAAACATAGAAATATCCACACCACTATCAGTATAAACACGGAAATATCTACAATGCCATCTGTATAAACATGGAAATATCTACACAGCCATGTCTATAAACACGGAATTATCTACATCGCTATCTGTAGAAACATGGAAATAGCTAAACCCCTATCTGTATAAACATGGAAATATCTACACAGCCATCTCTATAAACATGGAAATATCAACACCGCTATCTGCATAAACACGGAAATATCTACACCGCTATCTGCATAAACATGGAAATATCTACATCGTTATCTATACAAACATGGAAATATCCACACCACTATCTGAATAAACATGGAAATATCTGCGCCGCCATCTGTATTAATATGGAAATATCTTCAACGCTATCTCTATAAACATGGAAATGACTTCACTGCTATCTGTATAAACATGGAAATACCTACATGGCTATCTCTAAAAACATGGAAATATCTACACCGCCTCCTGCATAAACATGGAAATACCTACCGTGCCATCTGTATAAACATGGAAATAACTACACCGATATCTCTATAAACATGGAAATATCTACACTGCCATCTGTATATACATGGAAATACCTACACAGTCATCTGTATAATCATGGAAATATCTACACCACTATCTGTATAAACGTGGAAATATCTACATTGCCATCTGTATAAACATGGAAATATCTACACAGCCATCTCTATAAACATGGGAATATCTTCAACGCTATCTCTATAAACATGGAAATAGCCGAACCGCTATTTGCATAAACATGGAAATATCTACACTGCCATCTGTATACACATGGAAATGTCTACACAGTCATCTGTATAAAGATGGAAATATGTATACCGTTATCTGTATAAACATGGAAATAACTACACCACTATCTGTATAAACATGGAAATATCCACACCACAATCTGTATAAACAGGGAAATATCTACACCGCAATATGTATAAACATGGAAATATCTACACCACTATCGGTATAAACATGGAAATATCTGCGCCACTATCTGTATAAATATGGAAATATCTTCAACGCTATCTCTATAAACATGGAAATGACTTCACTGCTATCTGTATAAACATGGAAATATCTACATTGCTATCTCTAAAAACATGGAAATATTTACACCGCCTTCTGCATAAACATGGAAATACCTACACTGCTATCTGTATAAACATGGAAATATCTACATTGCTATCTCTATAAACATGGAAATACCTACACCGCCTTCTGCATAAACATGGAAATACCTACACTGCCATCTGTATAAACATGGAAATAACTACACCGCTATCTCTATAAACATGGAAATATCTACACTGCCATCTGTATATACATGGAAATACCTACACAGTCATCTGTATAAACATGGAAACATCTACACCACTATCTGTATAAACGTGGAAATATATACACTGCCATCTGTATAAACATGGAAATATCAACACAACCATCTCTATAAACATGGAAATATCTTCAACGCTATCTCTATAAACATGGAAATAGCCAAACCGCTATCTGCATAAACATGGAAATATCTACGCTGCCATCTGTATACACATGGAAATATCTACACAGTCATCTGTATAAAGATGGAAATATCTATACCGTTATCTGTATAAACATGGAAATATCTACAACGGTATCTGTATAAAGGTGGAAATATCTACACCGCAATCTGTGCAAATATGGAAATATCTACACATCTATCTCTGTAAATATGGAAATATCAACTCCGCTATCTACATAAACATGGAAACATCTACACCGCTGTCTGTATAAACATGGAAATACCTACACCACGATCTGTATAAACATTGATATATCTACACCGCTATCTGTATAAACATGGAAACATCTACACCACTATCTGTATAAACATGGAAATATCTACACCGCTATCTGTATAAATATGGAAATAGCTACACTGCTCTCTCTATAAACATGGAAATGTCTACACCGCTATCTGTATAAACATGGAAATATTTACATGGCTATTTCTATAAAAATGGAAATATCTAAACCGCCTTCTTATAAACGTGGAAATACGTACACAGTCATCAGTATAAACATAGAAATATCCACACCACTATCAGTATAAACACGGAAATATCTACAATGCCATCTGTATGAACATGGAAATATCTACACAGCCATCTCTATAAACACGGAATTATCTACATCGCTATCTGTAGAAACATGGAAATAGCTAAACCCCTATCTGTATAAACATGGAAATATCTACACAGCCATCTCTATAAACATGGAAATATCAACACCGCTATCTGCATAAACACGGAAATATCTACACCGCTATCTGCATAAACATGGAAATATCTACATCGTTATCTATACAAATATGGAAATATCCACACCACTATCTGTATAAACATGGAAATATCTGCGCCGCCATCTGTATAAATATGGAAATATCTTCAACGCTATCTCTATAAACATGGAAATGACTTCACTGCTATCTGTATAAACATGGAAATATCTACATGGCTATCTCTAAAAACATGGAAATATCTACACCGCCGCCTGCATAAACATGGAAATACCTACCGTGCCATCTGTATAAACATGGAAATAACTACACCGCTATCTCTATAAACATGGAAATATCTACACTGCCATCTGTATATACATGGAAATACCTACACAGTCATCTGTATAATCATGGAAATATCTACACCACTATCTGTATAAACGTGGAAATATCTACACTGCCATCTGTATAAACATGGAAATATCTACACAGCCATCTCTATAAACATGGGAATATCTTCAACGCTATCTCTATAAACATGGAAATAGCCAAACCGCTATCTGCATAAACATGGAAATATCTACACTGCCATCTGTATACACATGGAAATGTCTACACAGTCATCTGTATAAAGATGGAAATATGTATACTGTTATCTGTATAAACATGGAAATAACTACACCTCTATCTGTATAAACATGGAAATATCCACACCACAATCTGTATAAACAGGGAAATATCTACACCGCAATATGTATAAACATGGAAATATCTACACCACTATCGGTATAAACATGGAAATATCTGCGCCACTATCTGTATAAATATGGAAATATCTTCAACGCTATCTCTATAAACATGGAAATGACTTCACTGCTATCTGTATAAACATGGAAATATCTACATTGCTATCTCTAAAAACATGGAAATATCTACACCGCCTTCTGCATAAACATGGAAATACCTACACTGCCATCTGTATAAACATGGAAATAACTACACTGCTATCTCTATAAACATGGAAATATCTACACTGCCATCTGTATATACATGGAAATACCTACACAGTCATCTGTATAAACATGGAAACATCTACACCACTATCTGTATAAACGTGGAAATATATACACTGCCATCTGTATATACATGGAAATATCAACACAACCATCTCTATAAACATGGAAATATCTTCAACGCTATCTCTATAAACATGGAAATAGCCAAACCGCTATCTGCATAAACATGGAAATATCTACGCTGCCATCTGTATACACATGGAAATATCTACACAGTCATCTGTATAAAGATGGAAATATCTATACCGTTATCTGTATAAACATGGAAATATCTACAACGGTATCTGTATAAAGGTGGAAATATCTACACCGCAATCTCTGCAAATATGGAAATATCTACACATCTATCTCTGTAAATATGGAAATATCAACTCCGGTATCTATATAAACATGGAAACATCTACACCGCTGTCTGTATAAACATGGAAATATCTACACCACGATCTGTATAAACATTGATATATCTACACCGCTATCTGTATAAACATGGAAACATCTACACCACTATCTGTATAAACATGGAAATATCTACACCGCTATCTGTATAAATATGGAAATATCTACACCGCTATCTCTATAAACATGGAAATGTCTGCACCGCTATCTGTATAAACATGGAAATATCTACATGGATATTTCTATAAAAATGGAAATATCTAAACCGCCTTCTTATAAACGTGGAAATACCTACACAGTCATCAGTATAAACATAGAAATATCCACACCACTATCAGTATAAACACGGAAATATCTACAATGCCATCTGTATAAACATGGAAATATCTACACAGCCATCTCTATAAACACGGAATCATCTACATCGCTATCTGTAGAAACATGGAAATAGCTAAACCGCTATCTCTATAAACATGGAAATATCTACACAGCCATCTCTATAAACATGGAAATATCAACACCGCTATCTGCATAAACACGGAAATATCTACACCGCTATCTGCATAAACATGGAAATATCTACATCGTTATCTATACAAACATGGAAATATCCACACCACTATCTGAATAAACATGGAAATATCTGCGCCGCCATCTGTATTAATATGGAAATATCTTCAACGCTATCTCTATAAACATGGAAATGACTTCACTGCTATCTGTATAAACATGGAAATAACTACACCGCTATCTATATAAACATGGAAATATCTACACTGCCATCTGTATATACATGGAAATACCTACACAGTCATCTGTATAATCATGGAAATATCTACACCACTATCTGTATAAACGTGGAAATATCTACATTGCCATCTGTATAAACATGGAAATATCTACACAGCCATCTCTATAAACATGGGAATATCTTCAACGCAATCTCTATAAACATGGAAATAGCCGAACTGCTATTTGCATAAACATGGAAATATCTACACTGCCATCTGTATACACATGGAAATGTCTACACAGTCATCTGTATAAAGATGGAAATATGTATACCGTTATCTGTATAAACATGGAAATAACCACACCACTATCTGTATAAACATGGAAATATCCACACCACAATCTGTATAAACAGGGAAATATCTACACCGCAATATGTATAAACATGGAAATATCTACACCACTATCGGTATAAACATGGAAATATCTGCGCCGCCATCTGTATAAATATGGAAATATCTTCAACGCTATCTCTATAAACATGGAAATGACTTCACTGCTATCTGTATAAACATGGAAATATCTACATTGCTATCTCTAAAAACATGGAAATATCTACACCGCCTTCTGCATAAACATGGAAATACCTACACTGCCATCTGTATAAACATGGAAATAACTACACTGCTATCTCTATAAACATGGAAATGTCTACACTGCCATCTGTATATACATGGAAATACCTACACAGTCATCTGTATAAACATGGAAACATCTACACCACTATCTGTATAAACGTGGAAATATATACACTGCCGTCTGTATAAACATGGAAATATCAACACAACCATCTCTATAAACATGGAAATATCTTCAACGCTATCTCTATAAACATGGGAATAGCCAAACCGCTATCTGCATAAACATGGAAATATCTACACTGCCATCTGTATACACATGGAAATATCTACACAGTCATCTGTATAAAGATGGAAATATCTATACCGTTATCTGTATAAACATGGAAATATCTACAACGGTATCTGTATAAAGGTGGAAATATCTACACCGCAATCTGTGCAAATATGGAAATATCTACACATCTATCTCTGTAATTCTGGAAATATCAACTCCGCTATCTATATAAACATGGAAACATCTACACCGCTGTCTGTATAAACATGGAAATATCTACACCACGATCTGTATAAACATTGATATATCTACACCGCTATCTGTATAAACATGGAAACATCTACACCACTATCTGTATAAACATGGAAATATCTACACCGCTATCTGTATAAATATGGAAATATCTACACCGCTATCTCTATAAACATGGAAATGTCTACACCGCTATCTGTATAAACATGGAAATATCTACATGGCTATTTCTATAAAAATGGAAATATCTAAACCGCCTTCTTATAAATGTGGAAATACGTACACAGTCATCAGTATAAACACAGAAATATCCACACCACTATCAGTATAAACACGGAAATATCTACAATGCCATCTGTATAAACATGGAAATATCTACACAGCCATCTCTATAAACACGGAATTATCTACATCGCTATCTGTAGAAACATGGAAATAGCTAAACCCCTATCTGTATAAACATGGAAATATCTACACAGCCATCTCTATAAACATGGAAATATCAACACCGCTAACTGCATAAACACGGAAATATCTACACCGCTATCTGCATAAACATGGAAATATCTACATCCTTATCTATACAAACATGGAAATATCCACACCACTATCTGAATAAACATGGAAATATCTGCGCCGCCATCTGTATTAATATGGAAATATCTTCAACGCTATCTCTATAAACATGGAAATGACTTCACTGCTATCTGTATAAACATGGAAATACCTACATGGCTATCTCTAAAAACATGGAAATATCTACACCGCCTCCTGCATAAACATGGAAATACCTACCGTGCCATCCGTATAAACATGGAAATAACTACACCGCTATCTCTATAAACATGGAAATATCTACACTGCCATCTGTATATACATGGAAATACCTACACAGTCATCTGTATAATCATGGAAATATCTACACCACTATCTGTATAAACGTGGAAATATCTACATTGCCATCTGTATAAACATGGAAATATCTACACAGCCATCTCTATAAACATGGGAATATCTTCAACGCTATCTCTATAAACATGGAAATAGCCGAACCGCTATTTGCATAAACATGGAAATATCTACACTGCCATCTGTATACACATGGAAATGTCTACACAGTCATCTGTATAAAGGTGGAAATATGTATACCGTTATCTGTATAAACATGGAAATAACTACACCACTATCTGTATAAACATGGAAATATCGACACCACAATCTGTATAAACAGGGAAATATCTACACCGCAATATGTATAAACACGGAAATATCTACACCACTATCGGTATAAACATGGAAATATCTGCGCCACTATCTGTATAAATATGGAAATATCTTCAACGCTATCTCTATAAACATGGAAATTACTTCACTGCTATCTGTATCAACATGGAAATATCTACATTGCTATCTCTAAAAACATGGAAATATCTACACCGCCTTCTGCATAAACATGGAAATACCTACACTGCCATCTGTATAAACATGGAAATAACTACACTGCTATCTCTATAAACATGGAAATATCTACACTGCCATCTGTATATACATGGAAATACCTACACAGTCATCTGTATAAACATGGAAACATCTACACCACTATCTGTATAAACGTGGAAATATATACAATGCCGTCTGTATAAACATGGAAATATCAACACAACCATCTCTATAAACATGGAAATATCTTCAACGCTATCTCTATAAACATGGGAATAGCCAAACCGCTATCTGCATAAACATGGAAATATCTACACTGACATCTGTATACACATGGAAATATCTACACAGTCATGTGTATAAAGATGGAAATATCTATACCGTTATCTGTATAAACATGGAAATATCTACAACGGTATCTGTATAAAGGTGGAAATATCTACACCGCAATCTGTGCAAATATGGAAATATCTACACATCTATCTCTGTAATTCTGGAAATATCAACTCCGCTATCTATATAAACATGGAAACATCTACACCGCTGTCTGTATAAACATGGAAATATCTACACCACGATCTGTATAAACATTGATATATCTACACCGCTATCTGTATAAACATGGAAACATCTACACCAATATCTGAATAAACATGGAAATATCTACACCGCTATCTGTATAAATATGGAAATATCTACACCGCTATCTCAATAAACATGGAAATGTCTACACCGCTATCTGTATAAACATGGAAATATCTACATGGCTATTTCTATAAAAATGGAAATATCTAAACCGCCTTCTTATAAACGTGGAAATACGTACACAGTCATCAGTATAAACATAGAAATATCCACACCACTATCAGTATAAACATGGAAATATCTACAATGCCATCTGTATAAACATGGAAAAATCTACACAGCCATCTCTATAAACACGGAATTATCTACATCGCTATCTGTAGAAACATGGAAATAGCTAAACCCCTATCTGTATAAACATGGAAATATCTACACAGCCATCTCTATAAACATGGAAATATCAACACCGCTATCGGCATAAACACGGAAATATCTACACCGCTATCTGCATAAACATGGAAATATCTACATCGTTATCTATACAAATATGGAAATATCCACACCACTATCTGTATAAACATGGAAATATCTGCGCCGCCATCTGTATAAATATGGAAATATCTTCAACGCTATCTCTATAAACATGGAAATGACTTCACTGCTATCTGTATAAACATGGAAATATCTACATGGCTATCTCTAAAAACATGGAAATATCTACACCGCCTCCTGCATAAACATGGAAATACCTACCGTGCCATCTGTATAAACATGGAAATAACTACACCGCTATCTCTATAAACATGGAAATATCTACACTGCCATCTGTATATACATGGAAATACCTACACAGTCATCTGTATAATCATGGAAATATCTACACCACTATCTGTATAAACGTGGAAATATCTACACTGCCATCTGTATAAACATGGAAATATCTACACAGCCATCTCTATAAACATGGGAATATCTTCAACGCTATCTCTATAAACATGGAAATAGCCAAATCGCTATCTGCATAAACATGGAAATATCTACACTGCCATCTGTATACACATGGAAATGTCTACACAGTCATCTGTATAAAGATGGAAATATGTATACCGTTATCTGTATAAACATGGAAATAACTACACCACTATCTGTATAAACATGGAAATATCCACACCACAATCTGTATAAACAGGGAAATATCTACACCGCAATATGTATAAACATGGAAATATCTACACCACTATCGGTATAAACATGGAAATATCTGCGCCACTATCTGTATAAATATGGAAATATCTTCAACGCTATCTCTATAAACATGGAAATGACTTCACTGCTATCTGTATAAACATGGAAATATCTACATTGCTATCTCTAAAAACATGGAAATATCTACACCGCCTTCTGCATAAACATGGAAATACCTACACTGCCATCTGTATAAACATGGAAATAACTACACTGCTATCTCTATAAACATGGAAATATCTACACTGCCATCTGTATATACATGGAAATACCTACACAGTCATCTGTATAAACATGGAAACATCTACACCACTATCTGTATAAACGTGGAAATATATACACTGCCATCTGTATATACATGGAAATATCAACACAACCATCTCTATAAACATGGAAATATCTTCAACGCTATCTCTATAAACATGGAAATAGCCAAACCGCTATCTGCATAAACATGGAAATATCTACGCTGCCATCTGTATACACATGGAAATATCTACACAGTCATCTGTATAAAGATGGAAATATCTATACCGTTATCTGTATAAACATGGAAATATCTACAACGGTATCTGCATAAAGGTGGAAATATCTACACCGCAATCTGTGCAAATATGGAAATATCTACACATCTATCTCTGTAAATATGGAAATATCAACTCCGCTATCTATATAAACATGGAAACATCTACACCGCTGTCTGTATATACATGGAAATATCTACACCACGATCTGTATAAACATTGATATATCTACACCGCTATCTGTATAAACATGGAAACATCTACACCACTATCTGTATAAACATGGAAATATCTACACCGCTATCTGTATAAATATGGAAATATCTACACCGCTGTCTCTATAAACATGGAAATGTCTGCACCGCTATCTGTATAAACATGGAAATATCTACATGGCTATTTCTATAAAAATGGAAATATCTAAACCGCCTTCTTATAAACGTGGAAATACCTACACAGTCATCAGTATAAACATAGAAATATCCACACCACTATCAGTATAAACACGGAAATATCTACAATGCCATCTGTATAAACATGGAAATATCTACACAGCCATCTCTATAAACACGGAATTATCTACATCGCTATCTGTAGAAACATGGAAATAGCTAAACCGCTATCTCTATAAACATGGAATTATCTACACAGCCATCTCTATAAACATGGAAATATCAACACCGCTATCTGCATAAACACGGAAATATCTACACCGCTATCTGCATAAACATGGAAATATCTACATCGTTATCTATACAAACATGGAAATATCCACACCACTATCTGAATAAACATGGAAATATCTGCGCCGCCATCTGTATTAATATGGAAATATCTTCAACGCTATCTCTATAAACATGGAAATGACTTCACTGCTATCTGTATAAACATGGAAATATCTACATGGCTATCTCTAAAAACATGGAAATATCTACACCGCCTCCTGCATAAACATGGAAATACCTACCGTGCCATCTGTATAAACATGGAAATAACTACACCGCTATCTATATAAACATGGAAATATCTACACTGCCATCTGTATATACATGGAAATACCTACACAGTCATCTGTATAATCATGGAAATATCTACACCACTATCTGTATAAACGTGGAAATATCTACATTGCCATCTGTATAAACATGGAAATATCTACACAGCCATCTCTATAAACATGGGAATATCTTCAACGCAATCTCTATAAACATGGAAATAGCCGAACCGCTATTTGCACAAACATGGAAATATCTACACTGCCATCTGTATACACATGGAAATGTCTACACAGTCATCTGTATAAAGATGGAAATATGTATACCGTTATCTGTATAAACATGGAAATAACTACACCACTATCTGTATAAACATGGAAATATCCACACCACAATCTGTATAAACAGGGAAATATCTACACCGCAATATGTATAAACATGGAAATATCTACACCACTATCGGTATAAACATGGAAATATCTGCGCCACTATCTGTATAAATATGGAAATATCTTCAACGCTATCTCTATAAACATGGAAATTACTTCACTGCTATCTGTATAAACATGGAAATATCTACATTGCTATCTCTAAAAACATGGAAATATCTACACCGCCTTCTGCATAAACATGGAAATACCTACACTGCCATCTGTATAAACATGGAAATAACTACACTGCTATCTCTATAAACATGGAAATGTCTACACTGCCATCTGTATATACATGGAAATACCTACACAGTCATCTGTATAAACATGGAAACATCTACACCACTATCTGTATAAACGTGGAAATATATACAATGCCGTCTGTATAAACATGGAAATATCAACACAACCATCTCTATAAACATGGAAATATCTTCAACGCTATCTGTATAAACATGGGAATAGCCAAACCGCTATCTGCATAAACATGGAAATATCTACACTGCCATCTGTATACACATGGAAATATCTACACAGTCATCTGTATAAAGATGGAAATATCTATACCGTTATCTGTATAAACATGGAAATATCTACAACGGTATCTGTATAAAGGTGGAAATATCTACACCGCAATCTGTGCAAATATGGAAATATCTACACATCTATCTCTGTAATTCTGGAAATATCAACTCCGCTATCTATATAAACATGGAAACATCTACACCGCTGTCTGTATAAACATGGAAATATCTACACCACGATCTGTATAAACATTGATATATCTACACCGCTATCTGTATAAACATGGAAACATCTACACCAATATCTGTATAAACATGGAAATATCTACACCGCTATCTGTATAAATATGGAAATATCTACACCGCTATCTCTATAAACATGGAAATGTCTACACCGCTATCTGTATAAACATGGAAATATCTACATGGCTATTTCTATAAAAATGGAAATATCTAAACCGCCTTCTTATAAACGTGGAAATACGTACACAGTCATCAGTATAAACATAGAAATATCCACACCACTATCAGTATAAACACGGAAATATCTACAATGCCATCTGTATAAACATGGAAAAATCTACACAGCCATCTCTATAAACACGGAATTATCTACATCGCTATCTGTAGAAACATGGAAATAGCTAAACCCCTATCTGTATAAACATGGAAATATCTACACAGCCATCTCTATAAACATGGAAATATCAACACCGCTATCGGCATAAACACGGAAATATCTACACCGCTATCTGCATAAACATGGAAATATCTACATCGTTATCTATACAAATATGGAAATATCCACACCACTATCTGTATAAACATGGAAATATCTGCGCCGCCATCTGTATAAATATGGAAATATCTTCAACGCTATCTCTATAAACATGGAAATGACTTCACTGCTATCTGTATAAACATGGAAATATCTACATGGCTATCTCTAAAAACATGGAAATATCTACACCGCCTCCTGCATAAACATGGAAATACCTACCGTGCCATCTGTATAAACATGGAAATAACTACACCGCTATCTCTATAAACATGGAAATATCTACACTGCCATCTGTATATACATGGAAATACCTACACAGTCATCTGTATAATCATGGAAATATCTACACCACTATCTGTATAAACGTGGAAATATCTACACTGCCATCTGTATAAACATGGAAATATCTACACAGCCATCTCTATAAACATGGGAATATCTTCAACGCTATCTCTATAAACATGGAAATAGCCGAACCGCTATCTGCATAAACATGGAAATATCTACACTGCCATCTGTTTACACATGGAAATGTCTACACAGTCATCTGTATAAAGATGGAAATATGTATACCGTTATCTGTATAAACATGGAAATAACTACACCACTATCTGTATAAACATGGAAATATCCACACCACAATCTGTATAAACATGGAAATATCTACACCGCTATCTGTATAAATATGGAAATA
Source organism: Pan paniscus (assembly GCF_029289425.2). Lineage (NCBI taxonomy): Eukaryota > Metazoa > Chordata > Mammalia > Primates > Hominidae > Pan > Pan paniscus. The sequence goes on from NC_073261.2 coordinate 11,703,623, forward strand.
TCTACACCGCTATCTCTATAAACATGGAAATGTCTACACCGCCGTCTGAATAAACATGGAAATATCTACACCGCTATCTCTAGAAATATGGAAATATCTACACCGCTATCTGTATAAACTTGGAAATATCTACACTGCCATCTCTATAAACATGGAAATATCTCCAACGCTATCTGAATAAACATGGAATTATCTCCACCGCTATCTGTATAAACATGGAAATATATACAACGCTATCTATATAAACATGGAAATATCTACAAAGCTATCTGTATTAACATGGAAATATCTACTCTGCCATCTGTATAAACATGGAAATAGCCACACCGCTATCTGTATATACATGGAAATATCTACACCGCCATCTGTAAAAACATGGAAATATCTACACACTCATCTGTATAAACATGGAAATACCTACACCTCCATCTGTGTAAACATGGAAATATGTACACTGCCATCTGTATACACATGGAAATATCCACACAGACATCTGTATAAACAGGGAAATATCTACACCGCTATCTCGATATACATGGAAATATCTACATCGCTATCTGTATAAACTTGGAAATATCTACACCGCCATCTGTATAAACATGTAAGTAGCCACACCGCTATCTTTATAAACATGGAAATATCAACACCAACATCTGAATAAACATCGAAACATCTACACGGCTAACTCTATGAATATGGAAATATCTACACCGCCATCTCTATTAACATGGAAATATCTCCAACGCTATCTGTATAAGCATGGAAATATCTCCACTGCTATCTATATAAACATGGAAATATCTCCACCGCTATCTGTATGAACATGGAAATATCTACATCGCTATATGTACAAGCATGGAAATACCTCCACCGCTATGTCTATAAACATGGAATTATCTACACCGCTATCTGTATAAACATGGAAATATCTACACCGCTATCTGTATAAAGATGGAAATATCTACAATGCTATCTGTGTAAACATGGAAGTATCTACAGAGCTATCTGTGTAAACATGGAAATATCTTCACTGCTTTCCGTATAAACATGGAAATATCTACACCGCTATCTGTATAAACATGGAAATATCTACACCTTCATCTGCATAAACGTGGAAATACCTACACTTTCATGTGCGTAAACATGGAACAATCTACACCACCATCTCTATAAACATGGAAAAAGCTACACTACCATCTGTATACACATGTAAATATCTACACAGCCATCTGTATAAACATGGAAATATCTCCACCGCTATCTGTATACACATGGAAATATCTGCACCTGTATCTGTATAAACATGGAAATGTCTACACCGCTGTGTGTATAAACATGGAAATATCTACATGGCTATCTCTATGAACATGGAAATATCTACCCCACCATCTGTATAAACATGGAAATACTTACACAGTCATCTGTATAAACATGGAAATATCTACACCACTATCTTTATAAACATGGAAATATCTACACTGCCATCTGTATAAACATGGAAATACCTACACAATCATCTGCATAAACATGGAAATATCTACACCACTATGTGTATAAACATGGAAATATCTAGACTGCCATCAGTATAAACATGGAAATACCGCCTCAGCCATCTCTATAAACATGGAAATACCTTCATCGCTATCTGTATAAACATGGAAATAGCCACACCGCAATCTGTATAAATATGGAAATACCTACACCGCCATCTGTAAAAACATGGAAATATCTAAAAGGTCACTTGTATAAACATGGAAATATCTACACCTCCATCTTTATAAACATGGAAATATCTACACTGACATCTGTATACACATGGAAATATCTACACAGCCATCTGAATAAACATGGAAATATCTACTCTGCTATCTCTATAAACACGGAAATACCTACACCGTTATCTGTATAAACATGGAAATCTCTACAACGCTATCTGTATAAACTTGGAAATATGTACACCGCCATCTCTATAAACATGGAAATATGTCCACCGCTAACTGTATAAACATGGAAATATCTCCACAGTTATCTGTATGAACATGGAAATATCTACACCGCTATCTGCATATACATGGAATTATCTACACCGCTATCTGTATAAATATGGAAATATGTACACCGCCATATCTGTAAACATGGAAATATCTACACCTCTATCTCTGTAAACGTGGAAATAACTACATGGTTATGTCTATAAACATGGAAATATCTACACCGCCATCTGTATAAACATGGAAATATCTCCAACACTATCTCTATAAACATGGAAATATCTCCACTGCTATCTGTATAAACATGGAAATATCTACATCGCTACATGTATAAACATGGAAATGTCTACAACGCTATCTGTATAAACATGGAATTATCTGCACCGCTATCTGTATAAACATGCAAATATCTCCATCGCTATCTGTATTAACATGGAAACATCTACAGTGCCATTTCCACACCGCTATCTGAATGAACATGGAAATATCTACAGCGCCATCTGAATAAACATGTAAACATCTACACGGCTATCTGGATATATGGAAATATCTAAACCGCTATCTGTATAAACATGGAAATATCTACACCGCTATCTGCATAAACATGGATATATCTACAATGCTATCTGTGTAAACATGGAAATATCTACACTGCTAACTGTGTAAACTTGGAAATATCTACACCGCTATCTCTGTAAACATGGAAATAACTACACCGCAATCTATATAAACATGGAAATATCTACACCGCTATCTGTATAAACATGGAAAGGTCTACACCGCTATCTCTATAAATATGGAAATATCTACACCGTTATCTGAATAAACATGGAAATACCAACACCGCTATCTGTAAAAACAAGGAAATATCTACAAAGCTATCTGTATATACATGGAAATATCTACACCACGATCTGAATAAAGATGGAAATATCTACACATCTACCTGTATAAACATGGAAATATCTACACCACTATCTCTATAAACAAGGAGATATCTCCACCGCTTTCTGTATAAACTTGGAAATATCTACACCGCTATCTCTATAAACATGGAAATATCTACACCGGCATCTCTATAAACATGGAAATATCTACACTGCCATATGTATAAACATGCAAATATCTACACAGCCATCTGTATAAACATGGAGGTATTTCCACCGCTATCTCTATAAACATGGAAATATCTACACCGCTATTTGTATAAACATGGGAATATCCACATCACTATCAGTATAACTATGGAAATATCACACCGCTATCTGTATAACCATGTAAATATCTACACCGCTATCTGCATAAACATGGAAATATCTACATCGTTATCTATACAAACATGGAAATATCTACACCACTATCTGTATAAACATGGAAATATCTGCGCCGCCATCTGTATAAATATGGAAATATCTTCAACGCTATCTCTATAAACATGGAAATGACTTCACTGCTATCTGTATAAACATGGAAATAACTACATGGCTATCTCTAAAAACATGGAAATATCTACACCGCCTCCTGCATAAACATGGAAATACCTACCGTGCCATCTGTATAAACATGGAAATAACTACACCGCTATCTCTATAAACATGGAAATATCTACACTGCCATCTGTATATACATGGAAATACCTACACACTCATCTGTATAATCATGGAAATATCTACACCACTATCTGTATAAACGTGGAAATATATACACTGCCGTCTGTATAAACTTGGAAATATCTACACAACCATCTCTATAAACATGGAAATGTCTTCAACGCTATCTCTATAAACATGGAAATAGAAAAACCGCTATCTGCATAAACATGGAAATATCTACACTGCCATCTGTATACACATGGAAATATCTACACAGTCATCTGTATAAAGATGGAAATATCTATACCGTTATCTGTATAAACATGGAAATATCTACAACGGTATCTGTATAAAGGTGGAAATATCTACATGGCAATCTGTGCAAATATGGAAATATCTACACATCTATCTCTGTAAATATGGAAATATCAACTCCGCTTTCTATATAAACATGGAAATATCTACACCGCTGTCTGTATAAACATGGAAATATCTACACCACGATCTGTATAAACATTGATATATCTACACCGCTATCTGTATAAACATGGAAACATCTACACCACTATCTGTATAAACATGGAAATATCTACACCGCTATCTGTATAAATATGGAAATATCTACACCGCTATCTCTATAAACATGGAAATGTCTACACCGCCGTCTGAATAAACATGGAAATATCTACACCGCTATCTCTAGAAATATGGAAATATCTACACCGCTATCTGTATAAACTTGGAAATATCTACACTGCCATCTCTATAAACCTGGAAATATCTCCAACGCTATCTGTATAAACATGGAAATATCTCCACCGCTATCTGTATAAACATGGAAATATATACAACGCTATCTATATAAACATGGAAATATCTACAAAGCTATCTGTATTAACATGGAAATATCTACTCTGCCATCTGTATAAACATGGAAATAGCCACACCGCTATCTGTATATACATGGAAATATCTACACCGCCATCTGTAAAAACATGGAAATATCTACACACTCATCTGTATAAACATGGAAATACCTACACCTCCATCTGTGTAAACATGGAAATATGTACACTGCCATCTGTATACACATGGAAATATCCACACAGACATCTGTATAAACAGGGAAATATCTACACCGCTATCTCGATATACATGGAAATATCTACATCGCTATCTGTATAAACATGGAAATATCTACACCGCCATCTGTATAAACATGGAAGTAGCCACACCGCTATCTTTATAAACATGGAAATATCAACAACAACATCTGAATAAACATCGAAACATCTACACGGCTAACTCTATAAATATGGAAATATCTACACCGCCATCTCTATTAACATGGAAATATCTCCAACGCTATCTGTATAAGCATGGAAATATCTCCACTGCTATCTATATAAACATGGAAATATCTCCACCGCTACATGTATGAACATGGAAATATCTACATCGCTATATGTACAAGCATGGAAATATCTCCACCGCTATGTCTATAAACATGGAATTATCTACACCGCTATCTGTATAAACATGGAAATATCTACACCGCTATCTGTATAAAGATGGAAATATCTACAACGCTATCTGTGTAAACATGGAAGTATCTACAGAGCTATCTGTGTAAACATGGAAATATCTTCACTGCTTTCCGTATAAACATGGAAATATCTACACCGCTATCTGTATAAACATGGAAATATCTACACCTTCATCTGCATAAACGTGGAAGTATCTACACTTTCATGTGCGTAAACATGGAACAATCTACACCACCATCTCTATAAACATGGAAAAAGCTACACTACCATCTGTATACACATGTAAATATCTACACAGCCATCTGTATAAACATGGAAATATCTCCACCGCTATCTGTATACACATGGAAATATCTGCACCTGTATCTGTATAAACATGGAAATGTCTACACTGCTATGTGTATAAACATGGAAATATCTACATGGCTATCATCTCTATGAACATGGAAATATCTACCCCACCATCTGTATAAACATGGAAATTCTTACACAGTCATCTGTATAAACATGGAAATATCTACACCACTATCTTTATAAACATGGAAATATCTACACTGCCATCTGTATAAACATGGAAATACCTACACAATCATCTGCATAAACATGGAAATATCTACACCACTATGTGTATAAACATGGAAATATCTAGACTGCCATCAGTATAAACATGGAAATACCGCCTCAGCCATCTCTATAAACATGGAAATACCTTCATCGCTATCTGTATAAACATGGAAATAGCCACACCGCAATCTGTATAAATATGGAAATACCTACACCGCCATCTGTAAAAACATGGAAATATCTAAAAGGTCACTTGTATAAACATGGAAATATCTACACCTCCATCTTTATAAACATGGAAATATCTACACTGACATCTGTATACACATGGAAATATCTACACAGCCATCTGAATAAACATGGAAATATCTACTCTGCTATCTCTATAAACACGGAAATACCTACACAGTTATCTGTATAAACATGGAAATCTCTACAACGCTATCTGTATAAACATGGAATTATCTGCACCGCTATCTGTATAAACATGCAAATATCTCCATCGCTATCTGTATTAACATGGAAACATCTACACTGCCATCTGTATAAACTTGGAAATAGCCACACCGCTATCTGAATGAACATGGAATTATCTACAGCGCCATCTGAATAAACATGTAAACATCTACACGGCTATCTGGATATATGGAAATATCTAAACCGCTATCTGTATAAACATGGAAATATCTACACCGCTATCTGCATAAACATGGATATATCTACAATGCTATATGTGTAAACATGGAAATATCTACACTGCAAACTGTGTAAACTTGGAAATATCTACACCGCTATCTCTGTAAACATGGAAATAACTACACCGCAATCTATATAAACATGGAAATATCTACGCCACTATCTGTATAAACATGGAAAGGTCTACACCGCTATCTCTATAAATATGGAAATATCTACACCGTTATCTGAATAAACATGGAAATACCAACACCGCTATCTGTAAAAACAAGGAAATATCTACAAAGCTATCTGTATATACATGGAAATATCTATACCACGATCTGAATAATGATGGAAATATCTACACATCTACCTGTATAAACATGGAAATATCTACACCACTATCTCTATAAACAAGGAGATATCTCCACCGCTTTCTGTATAAACTTGGAAATATCTACACCGCTGTCTCTATAAACATGGAAATATCTACACCGGCATCTGTATAAACATTCAAATATCCACACAGTCGTCTATATAAACATGGAAATATCTACACCACCATCTCTATAAACATGGAAATATCTACACTGCCATATGTATAAACATGCAAATATCTACAAAGCCATCTGTATAAACATGGAGGTATTTCCACCGCTATCTCTATAAACATGGAAATATCTACACCGCTATCTGTATAAAAATGGGAATATCCACATCACTATCAGTATAACTATGGAAATATCACACCGCTATCTGTATAACCATGTAAATATCTACACCGCTATCTGCATAAACATGGAAATATCTACATCGTTATCTATACAAACATGGAAATATCTACACCACTATCTGTATAAACATGGAAATATCTGCGCCGCCATCTGTATAAATATGGAAATATCTTCAACGCTATCTCTATAAACATGGAAATGACTTCACTGCTATCTGTATAAACATGGAAATACCTACATGGCTATCTCTAAAAACATGGAAATATCTACACCGCCTCCTGCATAAACATGGAACTACCTACCGTGCCATCTGTATAAACATGGAAATAACTACACCGCTATCTCTATAAACATGGAAATATCTACACTGCCATCTGTATATACATGGAAATACCTACACAGTCATCTGTATAATCATGGAAATATCTACACCACTATCTGTATAAACGTGGAAATATATACACTGCCGTCTGTATAAACATGGAAATATCTACACAACCATCTCTATAAACATGGAAATGTCTTCAACGCTATCTCTATAAACATGGAAATAGAAAAACCGCTATCTGCATAAACATGGAAATATCTACACTGCCATCTGTATACACATGGAAATATCTACACAGTCATCTGTATAAAGATGGAAATATCTATACCGTTATCTGTATAAACATGGAAATATCTACAACGGTATCTGTATAAAGGTGGAAATATCTACATGGCAATCTGTGCAAATATGGAAATATCTACACATCTATCTCTGTAAATATGGAAATATCAACTCCGCTTTCTATATAAACATGGAAACATCTACACCGCTGTCTGTATAAACATGGAAATATCTACACCACGATCTGTATAAACATTGATATATCTACACCGCTATCTGTATAAACATGGAAACATCTACACCAATATCTGTATAAACATGGAAATATCTACACCGCTATCTGTATAAATATGGAAATATCTACACCGCTATCTCTATAAACATGGAAATGTCTACACCGCCATCTGAATAAACATGGAAATATCTACACCGCTATCTCTAGAAATATGGAAATATCTACACTGCTATCTGTATAAACTTGGAAATATCTACACTGCCATCTCTATAAACCTGGAAATATCTCCAACGCTATCTGTATAAACATGGAAATATCTCCACCGCTATCTGTATAAACATGGAAATATATACAACGCTATCTATATAAACATGGAAATATCTACAAAGCTATCTGTATTAACATGGAAATATCTACTCTGCCATCTGTATAAACATGGAAATAGCCACACCGCTATCTGTATATACATGGAAATATCTACACCGCCATCTGTAAAAACATGGAAATATCTACACACTCATCTGTATAAACATGGAAATACCTACACCTCCATCTGTGTAAACATGGAAATATGTACACTGCCATCTGTATACACATGGAAATATCCACACAGACATCTGTATAAACAGGGAAATATCTACACCGCTATCTCGATATACATGGAAATATCTACATCGCTATCTGTATAAACATGGAAATATCTACACCGCCATCTGTATAAACATGGAAGTAGCCACACCGCTATCTTTATAAACATGGAAATATCAACAACAACATCTGAATAAACATCGAATCATCTACACGGCTAACTCTATAAATATGGAAATATCTACACCGCCATCTCTATTAACATGGAAATATCTCCAACGCTATCTGTATAAGCATGGAAATATCTCCACTGCTATCTATATAAACATGGAAATATCTCCACCGCTATCTGTATGAACATGGAAATATCTACATCGCTATATGTACAAGCATGGAAATACCTCCACCGCTATGTCTATAAACATGGAATTATCTACACCGCTATCTGTATAAACATGGAAATATCTACACCGCTATCTGTATAAAGATGGAAATATCTACAACGCTATCTGTGTAAACATGGAAGTATCTACAGAGCTATCTGTGTAAACATGGAAATATCTTCACTGCTTTCCGTATAAACATGGAAATATCTACACCGCTATCTGTATAAACATGGAAATATCTACACCTTCATCAGCATAAACGTGGAAATATCTACATTTTCATGTGCGTAAACATGGAACAATCTACACCACCATCTCTATAAAAGTGGAAAAAGCTACACTACCATCTGTATACACATGTAAATATCTACACAGCCATCTGTATAAACATGGAAATATCTCCACCGCTATCTGTATACACATGGAAATATCTGCACCTGTATCTGTATAAACATGGAAATGTCTACACCGCTATGTGTATAAACATGGAAATATCTACATGGCTATCTCTATGAACATGGAAATATCTACCCCACCATCTGTATAAACATGGAAAAACTTACACAGTCATCTGTATAAACATGGAAATATCTACACCACTATCTTTATAAACATGGAAATATCTACACTGCCATCTGTATAAACATGGAAATACCTACACAATCATCTGCATAGACATGGAAATATCTACACCACTATGTGTATAAACATGGAAATATCTAGACTGCCATCAGTATAAACATGGAAATACCGCCTCAGCCATCTCTATAAACATGGAAATACCTTCATCGCTATCTGTATAAACATGGAAATAGCCACACCGCAATCTGTATAAATATGGAAATACCTACACAGCCATCTGTAAAAACATGGAAATATCTAAAAGGTCACTTGTATAAACATGGAAATATCTACACCTCCATCTTTATAAACATGGAAATATCTACACTGACATCTGTATACACATGGAAATATCTACACAGCCATCTGAATAAACATGGAAATATCTACTCTGCTATCTCTATAAACACGGAAATACCTACACCGTTATCTGTATAAACATGGAAATCTCTACAACGCTATCGGTATAAACTTGGAAATATGTACACCGCCATCTCTATAAACATGGAAATATGTCCACCGCTAACTGTATAAACATGGAAATATCTCCACAGTTATCTGTATGAACATGGAAATATCTACACCGCTATCTGCATATACATGGAATTATCTACACCGCTATCTGTATAAATATGGAAATATGTACACCGCCATATCTGTAAACATGGAAATATCTACACCGCTATCTCTATAAACGTGGAAATAACTACATGGTTATGTCTATAAACATGGAAATATCAACACCGCCATCTGTATAAATATGGAAATATCTCCAACACTATCTCTATAAACATGGAAATATCTCCACTGCTATCTGTATAAACATTGAATTATCTGCACCGCTATCTGTATAAACATGCAAATATCTCCATCGCTATCTGTATTAACATGGAAACATCTACACTGCCCTCTGTATAAACATGGAAACATCTACACCACTATCTGTATAAACATGGAAATATCTACACCGCTATCTGTATAAACATGGAAATATCTGCACCGCTATCTCTATAAAATGGAAATATCTACAATGCTCTCTGTGTAAACATAGAAATATCTGCACAGCTATCTGTGTAAACTTGGAAATATCTACACGGCTATCTGTGTAAAGATGGAAATATCTACACCGCAATCTGTGCAAAGATGGAAATATCGACACTGCTATACCTGTAAACATGGAGATATCTACAACGCTATCTGTATAAACATGGAAATTTCTTCACCACTATCTCTATAAACATGGAAATATGTACACCACCATCTGTATAAACATGGAAATATCTACACCACCATCTCTATAAACATGGAAGTATCTACACTGAAATCTGTATAAACATGCAAATATCTACAAAGTCATCTGTTTAAAATGGAAATATCTACACCACCATCTGTATAAACATGGAAATATGCACACCACCATCTCTATAAACATGGAAATATCTACATTGCCATAGGTATACACATGGAAATATCTTCATGCCATCTGTATAAACATGGAAATATTTACACCGCTATCTGTATAAACATGGAAATATCTACACCGCTATCGGTATACACATGGAAATATCTACAATGCTATCTGTGAAAACATGGAAATATCTACACAGCTATCTGTGTAAACTTGGAAACATCTACAAAGCTATCTGTGGAAAGATGGAAATATCTACACTGCAATCTGTGGAAAGATGGAAAAATCAACACCCCTGTCTCTGTAAACATGGAAATATCTACACCGCTATCTGTATAAAGATGGAAATATCTACACGTTTATCTATATAAACATGGAAATATCCACACCGCCATCTGTATAAACTTGGAAATTTCTACACTGCCTTCTGTATAAACGTGGAAATATCTCCACTTCTATCAGTATAAATTTGGAAATATCTACACCGCTATCTCTATAAACATGGAAATATCTACACCGCTATCTGTATAAACATGGAAATATCTACAACGCTATCTCCACAAACTTGGAAATTTCTACATCACCATCTGCATAAACATGCAAATATCAACACAGTCATCTGTATAAACATGGAAATATCTACACCACAATCTCTATAAACATGGAAACATCTACACTGCCATCTGTATACACATGGAAATATCTACACTGCCATCTGTATAAACATGGAAATATCTACACCGCTATCTCTCTAAACATATCACTATCTGTATAAACATGGAAATGTCTACATCACTGTCTGCATAAACATGGAAATATCTACAGCGCCATCTGTATATACATGGAAATATTTACACCGCTATCTGTATAAATATAGAAATATCTACACAGCTATGTCTATTAACGTGGAAATATGTACACCGCTATCTGTATAAACATGGAAATATCTGCACCGCCATCTGTATAAACTTGGAAATATCCACACCGCAAGCTGTATATATATGGAAATATTTACACTGCTATCTGTATAAACATGGAAACACCAACAGCGTTATCTGTATGAACATGGAAATGTCTACACCGCTATCTGTATAAACATGGAAATAACTACATCGCTATCTGTATAAACATGGCAATATCTACACTGCCATCTGTATAAACATGGAAATATCTACATCGTTATCTGTATAAACATGGAAATATCTACACCGCCATCTGTATAAACATGGAAATATCTGCACCGCCATCTGTATAAACATGGAAATATCTACACCGCTATCTGTATAAATATGGAAATATCTACACCACTATCTGTATAAACACAGAAATACCTTCAACACTATCTGTATGAACATGGAAATTCCTACACCGCCATCTCTATACACATGGAAATATCTACATCGCAATCTCCATCAGCATAGAAATATGTACATCGCCATCGCTATAAACGTGGAATTATCTACACCGTCATCTGCATGAACATATAAATATCTACACCGCTATATGTGTAAACATGGAAATATCTACACCGCTATCTGTATAAACGTGGAAATATCTACACTGCCATCTGTGGAAAGATGGAAATAACTACACCGCGATCTGTATAAACATGGAAATATCTACACCGCTACCTGTATAAACATGGAAACATCTACACTGCTATCTGTATAAACATGGAAATATCTACACCACGATCTGTATAAACAAGGAAATATCTCCACCCCTATCTGTATAAACATGGAAATATCTACACCGCTATCTGTATAAACATGGAAATATCTACACCGCTATCTGTATAAACATGGAAATATCTGCAACGCTATCTCTGTAAACATGGAAATATCTACAGGGAAATCTGTGTAAACTTGGAAATATCTACACCGCTATCTGTGTAAAGTTGGAAATATCTACACCGCAATCTGTGCAATGATGGAAATATCTATACTGCTATCTCTGTAAACATGGAAATATCTACACCGTTATCTCTATAAACATGGAAATATCTACACCACTATCTGTATAAACATGGAAATATCTACACCGCTATCTCTATAAACATAGAAATATCTACAACGACATCTCTATAAACATGCAAATATCTACAGAGTCATCTATATAAACATGGAAATACCTACACCACCGTCTCTATAAACATGAAAATATCTACACTGCCATTTTTATACACATCGAAATATCTACACATACATCTGTATAAACATGGAAATATCTACACCGCTAACTGTATAAACATGGAAATATCAACAATGCTATCTCTATAAACACGGAAATATCTTCACTGCCATCTGCATAAACTTGCAAATATCTAAAACGTTGTCTGGATAGACATGGAAATATCTACACCACCATCTCTATAAACAAGGGAATATCAACATTGCCCTCAGTATACACCTGGAAATATCTACACAGCCATCTGTATAAACATGGAAATATCTACACCGCTATCTCCATAAACATGGGAATATCTTCATCGCTACCTGTATAAACAAGGAAATATCTGCACACCTATCTCTATAAACATGGAAATATCTACACCGCCATCTGTATAAACATGCAAATATTTACACAGACGTCTGTATAAACGTGGAAATATCTACAACAAGATCTCTATAAACATGGAAATATCTACACTGCCATCTGTATAGACATGGAAATATCTACACAGCCCTCTGTATAAACATGGAAGTATCTACACCGCTGTCTCTATAAACATGGAAATATCTACTACACTATCTCTGTAAACATGGAAATATCTACACCGCTATCTGTATAAACATGGAAAGATATACACGGCTATCTATATAAACATGGAAATATCTACACCGCCATCTGAATAAACATGGAAATAACTACAACGCAATCTGTATAAACAAGGAAATATCTACACCGCTATCTCTATAAACATGGAAATATCTATACCGCTATCTGTATAAACATGGAAATGTCTACAACACTGTCTGTATAAACAAGGAAATAACTCCACCGATTTCTGTATAAACATGGAAATATCTACACCGCCATCTGTATTAACATGGAAATATCTACACTGCCATCTGTGGAAAGATGGAAATATCTACATCGCGATCTGTATAAACATGGAAATGTCTACACCACTATCTGTATAAACATGGAAATATCTACAACGTTATCTGTGTAAACATGGAAATATCTACACAGCTATCTGTGTAAACTTGGAAATATTTACACCGCTATCTGTAGAAAGATGGAAATATCTACACCGCAATCTGTGCAAAGATGGAAATATCTACACCGCTATCTCTGTAAACATGGAAAGGTCTACACCGCTATCTGTATAAACAGGGAAATATCTACACCGTTATCTCTAAAAACTTGGAAATATCTACACCGCAATCCTTATAAACATGCAAATATCTACACAGTCATCTGTATGAACATGGAAATATCTACAGCACCATCTGTATAAACATGGAAATATATACACCACCATCTCTATAAACATGGAAATATCAACACTGCAATCTGTATTCACCTGGAAATATCTACACAGACTTCTGTATAAACATGGAAATATCTACACCGCTATCTCTATAAACATGGAGATATCTATATCACTATCTGTATCAACATGGAAATGTCTACATCACTGTCTCTCTAAACATGGAAATATGTCCACCACTATCTTTATATACATGGAAATATCTACACCGCAATCTGTATAAATATGGAAATATCTACACCACCATCTCTATAAACATGGAAATATCAACCCTGCCCTCTGTATGCACCTGGAGAGATCTACACAGCCATCTGTATAAAAATGCAACTATCTACACCGCTATCTCTATAAACATGGAAATATCTACACCGCTATCTGATTAAACATGGAAATATCTACACCGCTATCTGTATAAACGTGGAAATATCTACACCGCTATCTGTATAATCGTGGAAATATCTACACCGCTATCTGTATAAACATGGAAATATCTACACCTACATCTGTATAAGTATGGAAATATCTACACTTCCATCTGAATACACATGGAAATATCTACAAAGCCATCTTTACAAACTTGGAAATATCTACCCCGCTATCTCTGTAAACATGGAAATACCTACACCGCAATCTGTATAAACATGGAAACATCTACACCACTATCTGTGTAAACAAAGAAATATCTACACTGCTATCTGTACAAATATGCAAATATCTACAACGCTATCTGAGTAAACATGGAAATACCTACACCGCTATCTGTCTAAACATGGAAATATCTACAACGCTATGTGTATAAACATGGAAATATCTACACCGCTGTTTGTATAAACATGGAAATATCTACATCGCTGTCTGTATAAACATGGAAATATCTCCACCGCTATCTGTATAAGCATGGAAATATCTACATCACTATATTTATAAACATGAAAATATTTACACCGCTATCTGCATAAACATGGAAATATCAACAACAATATCTGTATAAACATGGAAATATCTACATGGCTATCTCTATAAACATGGAAATATCTACACGGCCATTTGTATAAACATGGAAATATCTACAGAGTCATCTGTATAAACATGGAAATATCTACACCAATATCTGAATAAACATAGAAATATCCTCACTGCCATCTGTATAAACATGGAAATATCTCCACAGTCATCTCTATAAACGTGGAAATATCTACACCGCTATCTGTATAAACATGAAAATAGCCACACCGGTATCTGTAGAAACATGGAAATATCTACACCGCCATCTTTATAAATATGAAAATATCTACAGAGTAATCTGTATAAACATGGAAATATCTACACCTCCATCTGTATAAACATGGAAATATCTACACTGCCATCTGTATACACATGGAAATATCTACACAGCCATCTGTATAAACTTGGAAATATCTACACCGCTATCTCTGTAAACATGGAAACACCAACACCGCAATCTGTATAAACATGGAAATATCTACACAGCTATCTGTACAAACATGGAAATATCTACACCAATATCTGTATAAACTCGGAAATATCTACACCACTATGTGTATAAACATGGAAACAGCTTCACTGCCATCTGTATAAAGTTGGAAATATCTACAGAGCCATTTCTATAAACATGGAAATATCTACACTGCTATCTGTATAATCATGGAAATATCTGCACCGCAATCTCAATAAACATGGAAATATCTACACCGCTATCTGTATAAACATGCAAATATATACAACGATATTTGTTTAAACATGGAAATATCTACACTGCTATATGTGTAAACATGGACATATCTGCACCGCTATCTGTATAAACATGGAAATATCTACACCACGACGTGTAAAAACATGGAAATATCTACACCGCTATGTGAATAAACATGGAAATATCTACACCGCTATCAGTATAAACATGGAAATATTCACACCGCTATCTGTATAAATATGGAAATATCTACCCCACTATCTCTATAAACATGGAAATATCTACACCGTTATCTGTATAAACAAAGAAATATCTCCACCGCTGTCTGTATGAACATGGAAACATCTACACCGCTAGCTGTATAAACATGGAATTATCTGCAGCGTTATCTGTATAAACATGGAAATATCTACACCGCAGTCTGTGCAAAGATGGAAATATCTACAATGCTCTCTCAATAAACATGGAAATATCGACACCGCCATCTGTACACACATGGAAATACCTACACAGTCATATGTATAAACACGGAAATATCTACACCACTATCTGTATAAACATGGAAATACCTACACTGCCATCTGTATAAACATGGAATTATCTACACAGACATCTCTATAACCATTGAAATATCTTCACCGCTATCTGTATAAACATGGAAGTAGCCACACCGCTATCTGTATAAACATGGAAATATCTACACCGCCATCTGTGAAAACATGGAAATATCTACACTGTCATCTTTATAAACATGGAAATATCTACACGTCCATCTGTATTAACATGGAAATATCTACACTGCCATCTGTATATACCTGGAAATATCTACACTGCCATCTGTATAAACATGGAAATATCTTCACCGCTATCTCTATAAACATGGAAATGTCTACATGGCTATCTGTATATACATGGAAATATCTCCAACGCTATCTGAAGAAACATGGAAATATGTACATCGCTATCTGTATAAACATGGAAATATCTCCACCGCTATCTCTATTAAGATGGAAATATCTACACCGCTATCTTTATAAACATGGAAATATCTACACCACTATCTGTATAAACATGGAAATATCTATAACACTCTCTGTGTAAACATGGAAATATCTACACAGCTATCTGTGTAAACATGGAAATATCTACACAGGTCTCTGTGTAAAGATGGAAATATCTACACCGCAATCTGTGCAAATATGGAAATATCTACACCGCTATCTCAGTAAACATGGAAATATCTACACCGCTATCTGTATAAACATGGAAATATCAACACCGCTATCTGTATAAACATGGAAATGTCTACACCACGATCTGTATAAACATGGAAATATCTACACCAGTATATGTATAAACATGGAAATATCTACACTGCTTCAGTATAAACATGGAAATATCTACACCGCTATCTGTATAAACATGGAAATATCTACACCGCAGTCTGTGCAAAGATGCAAATATCTACAATGCTATCTCAATAAACATGGAAATATCGACACCGCCATCTTTACACACATGGAAATACCTACACAGTCATCTGTATAAACATGGAAATATCTACACCACTATCTGTATAAACATGGAAATATCTACACTGCCATCTGTATAAACATGGAATTATCTACACAGACAATTCTATAATCATTGAAATATCTACACCGCTATCTGTATAAACATGGAAGTAGCCACACCGCTATCAGTATAAACATGGAAATATCTACACCGCTATCTGTATAAACATGGAAATATCTACACCACGACGTGTAAAAACATGGAAATATCTACACCGCTATGTGAATAAACATGGAAATATCTACACCGCTATCAGTATAAACATGGAAATATTCACACCGCTATCTGTATAAATATGGAAATATCTACCCCACTATCTCTATAAACATGGAAATATCTACACCGTTATCTGTATAAACAAAGAAATATCTCCACCGCTGTCTGTATGAACATGGAAACATCTACACCGCTAGCTGTATAAACATGGAATTATCTGCAGCGTTATCTGTATAAACATGGAAATATCTACACCGCAGTCTGTGCAAAGATGGAAATATCTACAATGCTCTCTCAATAAACATGAAAATATCGACACCGCCATCTGTACACACATGGAAATACCTACACAGTCATATGTATAAACACGGAAATATCTACACCACTATCAGTATAAACATGGAAATACCTACACTGCCATCTGTATAAACATGGAATTATCTACACAGACATCTCTATAACCATTGAAATATCTTCACCGCAATCTGTATAAACATGGAAGTAGCCACACCGCTATCTGTATAAACATGGAAATATCTACACCGCCATCTGTGAAAACATGGAAATATCTACACTGTCATCTTTATAAACATGGAAATATCTACACATCCATCTGTATTAACATGGAAATATCTACACTGCCATCTGTATATACCTGGAAATATCTACACTGCCATCTGTATAAACATGGAAATATCTTCACCGCTATCTCTATAAACATGGAAATGTCTACATGGCTATCTGTATATACATGGAAATATCTCCAACGCTATCTGAAGAAACATGGAAATATGTACATCGCTATCTGTATAAACATGGAAATATCTCCACCGCTATCTCTATTAAGATGGAAATATCTACACCGCTATCTTTATAAACATGGAAATATCTACAACACTATCTGTATAAACATGGAAATATCTATAACACTCTCTGTGTAAACATGGAAATATCTACACAGCTATCTGTGTAAACATGGAAATATGTACACAGGTCTCTGTGTAAAGATGGAAATATCTACACCGCAATCTGTGCAAATATGGAAATATCTACACCGCTATCTCAGTAAACATGGAAATATCTACACCGCTATCTGTATAAACATGGAAATATCAACACCGCTATCTGTATAAACATGGAAATGTCTACACCACGATCTTTTTAAACATGGAAATATCTAAACCGCTCTATGTATAAACATGGAAATATCTACACCGCTATCGTTATAAACATGGAAATATCTACACCACGACATGTATAAACATGGAAATATCTACACCGCCATGTGAATAAACATGGAAATATCTACACCGCTATCAGTAAAAACAAGGAAATATCGACACCGCTATCTGTATAAATATGGAAATATCTACACCATTATCTCTATAAACATGGAAATATCTACACCGTTATCTGTGTAAACAAAGAAATATCTCCACCGCTGTCTGTATGAACATGGAAACATCTACACCGCTAGCTGTATAAACATGGAATTATCTGCAGCGTTATCTGTATAAACATGGAAATATCTACACCGCAGTCTGTGCAAAGATGGAAATATCTACAATGCTATCTCAATAAACATGAAAATATCGACACCGCCATCCGTACACACATGGAAATACCTACCCAGTCATCTGTATAAACACGGAAATATCTACACCACTGTCTGTATAAACATGGAAATATCTACACTGCCATCTGTATAAACATGGAATTATCTACACAGACATCTCTATAACCATTGAAATATCTACACCGCTATCTGTATAAACATGGAAGTAGCCACACCGCTATCTGTATAAACAAGGAAATATCTACACCGCCATGTGTGAAAACATGGAAACATCTACACTGTCATCTTTATAAACATGGAAATATCTACACGTCCATCTGTATAAACATGGAAATATCTACACGGCCATCTGTATATACCTGAAAATATCTACACTGCCATCTGTATAAACATGGAAATACCTACACCGCTATCTATATAAACATGGAAATGTCTACACGGCTATCTGTATAAACATGGAAATATCTCCACCGCTATCTGTAGAAACATGGAAATATCTACATCGCTATCTGTATAAACATGGAAATATCTCCACCGCTATCTCTATAAAGATGGAAATATCTACACCGCTATCTTTATAAACATGGAAATATCTACACCGCTATCTGTATAAACATGGAAATATCTATAACACTATCTGTGTAAACATGGAAATATCTACACAGCTATCTGTGTAAACATGGAAATATCTACACAGGTCTCTGTGTAAAGATGGAAATATCTACACCGCAATCTGTGCAAATATGGAAATATCTACACCGCTATCTCAGTAAACATGGAAATATCTACACCGCTATCTGTATAAACATGGAAATATCAACACCGCTATCTGTATAAACATGGAAATGTCTACACCACGATCTGTATAAACATGGAAATATCTACACCAGTATATGTATAAACATGGAAATATCTACACTGCTTCAGTATAAACATGGAAATATCTACACCGCTATCTGTATAAACATGGAAATATCTACACCGCAGTCTGTGCAAAGATGCAAATATCTACAATGCTATCTCAATAAACATGGAAATATCGACACCGCCATCTTTACACACATGGAAATAACTACACAGTCATCTGTATAAACATGGAAATATCTACACCACTATCTGTATAAACATGGAAATATCTACACTGCCATCTGTATAAACATGGAATTATCTACACAGACATCTCTATAATCATTGAAATATCTACACCGCTATCTGTATAAACATGGAAGTAGCCACACCGCTATCAGTATAAACATGGATATATCTACACCGCTATCTGTATAAACATGGAAATATCTACACCACGACGTGTAAAAACATGGAAATATCTACACCGCTATGTGAATAAACATGGAAATATCTACACCGCTATCAGTATAAACATGGAAATATTCACACCGCTATCTGTATAAATATGGAAATATCTACCCCACTATCTCTATAAACATGGAAATATCCACACCGTTATCTGTATAAACAAAGAAATATCTCCACCGCTGTCTGTATGAACATGGAAACATCTACACCGCTAGCTGTATAAACATGGAATTATCTGCAGCGTTATCTGTATAAACATGGAAATATCTACACCGCAGTCTGTGCAAAGATGGAAATATCTACAATGCACTCTCAATAAACATGGAAATATCGACACCGCCATCTGTACACACATGGAAATACCTACACAGTCATCTGTATAAATACGGAAATATCTACACCACTGTCTGTATAAACATGGAAATATCTACACTGCCATCTGTATAAACATGGAATTATCTACACAGACATCTCTATAACCATTGAAATATCTACACCGCTATCTGTATAAACATGGAAGTAGCCACACCGCTATCTGTATAAACATGGAAATATCTACACCGCCATCTGTGAAAACATGGAAACATCTACACTGTCATCTTTATAAACATGGAAATATCTACACGTCCATCTGTATAAACATGGAAATATCTACACGGCCATCTGTATATTCCTGGAAATATCTACACTGCCATCTGTATAAACATGTAAATATCTACACCACTATCTCTATAAACATGGAAATGTCTACACGGCTATCTGTATAAACATGGAAATATCTCCACCGCTATCTGTAGAAACATGGAAATATCTACATCGCTATCTGTATAAACATGGAAATATCTCCACCGCTATGTCAATAAAGATGGAAATATCTACACCGCTATCTTTATAAACATGGAAATATCTACACCGCTATCTGTATAAACATGGAAATATCTATAACACTATCTGTATAAACATGGAAATATCTACACAGCTATCTGTGTAAACATGGAAATATGTACACAGCTCTCTGTGTAAAGATGGAAATATCTACACCGCAATCTGTGCAAATATGGAAATATCTACACCGCTATCTCAGTAAACATGGAAATATCTACACCGCTATCTGTATAAACATGGAAATATCAACACCGCTATCTGTATAAACATGGAAATGTCTACACCACGATCTGTATAAACATGGAAATATCTACAAAACTATATGTATAAACATGGAAATATCTACACCGCTATCAGTATAAACATGGAAATATCTACACCGCTATCTGTATAAACATGGAAATATCTACACCGCAGTCTGTGCAAAGATGCAAATATCTACAATGCTATCTCAATAAACATGGAAATATCGACACCGCCATCTTTACACACATGGAAATACCTACACAGTCATCTGTATAAACATGGAAATATCTACACCACTATCTGTATAAACATGGAAATATCTACACTGCCATCTGTATAAACATGGAATTATCTACACAGACATCTCTATAATCATTGAAATATCTACACCGCTATCTGTATAAACATGGAAGTAGCCACACCGCTATCAGTATAAACATGGAAATATCTACACCGCTATCTGTATAAACATGGAATTATCTACACCACGACGTGTAAAAACATGGAAATATCTACACGGCTATGTGAATAAACATGGAAATATCTACACCACTATCTGTATAAACATGGAAATATTCACACCACTATCTGTATAAATATGGAAATATCTACCCCACTATCTCTATAAACATGGAAATAACTACACCGTTATCTGTATAAACAAAGAAATATCTCCACCGCTGTCTGTATGAACATGGAAACATCTACACCGCTAGCTGTATAAACATGGAATTATCTGCAGCGTTATCTGTATAAACATGGAAATATCTACACCGCAGTCTGTGCAAAGATGGAAATATCTACAATGCTATCTCAATAAACATGGAAATATCGACACCGCCATCTGTACACACATGGAAATACCTACCCAGTCATCTGTATAAACACGGAAATATCTACACCACTGTCTGTATAAACATGGAAATATCTACACTGCCATCTGTATAAACATGGAATTATCTACACAGACATCTCTATAACCATTGAAATACCTACACCGCTATCTGTATAAACATGGAAGTAGCCACGCCGCTATCTGTATAAACATGGAAATATCTACACCGCCATCTGTGAAAACATGGAAACATCTACACTGTCATCTTTATAAACATGGAAATATCTACACGTCCATCTGTATAAACATGGAAATATCTAAACGGCCATCTGTATATACCTGGAAATATCTACACTGCCATCTGTATAAACATGGAAATATCTACACCACTATCTCTATAAACATGGAAATGTCTACACGGCTATCTGTATAAACATGGAAATATCTCCACCGCTATCTGTAGAAACATGGAAATATCTACATCGCTATCTGTATAAACGTGGAAATATCTCCACCGCTATCTCTATAAAGATGGAAATATCTACACCGCTATCTTTATAAACTTGGAAATATCTACACCGCTATCTGTATAAACATGGAAATATCTATAACACTATCTGTGTAAACATGGAAATATCTACACAGCTATCTGTGTAAACATGGAAATATGTACACAGCTCTCTGTGTAAAGATGGAGATATCTACACCGCAATCTGTGCAAATATGGAAATATCTACACCGCTATCTCAGTAAACATGGAAATATCTACACCGCTATCTGTATAAACATGGAAATATCAACACCGCTATCTGTATAAACATGGAAATGTCTACACCACGATCTGTATAAACATGGAAATATCTACACCACTATATGTATAAACATGGAAATATCTACACCGCTATCAGTATAAACATGGAAATATCTACACCGCTATCTGTATAAACATGGAAATATCTACACCGCAGTCTGTGCAAAGATGCAAATATCTACAATGCTATCTCAATAAACATGGAAATATCGACACCGCCATCTTTACACACATGGAAATACCTACACAGTCATCTGTATAAACATGGAAATATCTACACCACTATCTGTATAAACATGGAAATATCTACACTGCCATCTGTATAAACATGGAATTATCTACACAGACATCTCTTTAATCGTTGAAATATCTACACCGCTACCTGTATAAACATGGAAGTAGCCACACCGCTATCAGTATAAAGATGGAAATATCTACACTGCTATCTGTATAAACATGGAAATATCTACTCCACGACGTGTAAAAACATGGAAATATCTACACCGCTATGTGAATAAACATGGAAATATCTACACCGCTATCAGTATAAACATGGAAATATTCACACCGCTATCTGTATAAATATGGAAATATCTACCCCACTATCTCTATAAACATGGAAATATCTACACCGTTATCTGTATAAACAAAGAAATATCTCCACCGCTGTCTGTATGAACATGGAAACATCTACACCGCTAGCTGTATAAACATGGAATTATCTGCAGCGTTATCTGTATAAACATGGAAATATCTACACCGCAGTCTGTGCAAAGATGGAAATATCTACAATGCTCTCTCAATAAACATGGAAATATCGACACCGCCATCTGTACACACATGGAAATACCTACACAGTCATCTGTATAAACACGGAAATATCTACACCACTATCTGTATAAACATGGAAATAACTACACTGCCATCTGTATAAACATGGAATTATCTACACAGACATCTCTATAACCATTGAAATATCTACACCGCTATCTGTATAAACATGGAAGTAGCCACACCGCTATCTGTATAAACATGGAAATATCTACACCGCCATCTGTGAAAACATGGAAATATCTACACTGTCACCTTTATAAACATGGAAATATATACACGTCCATCTGTATTAACATGGAAATATCTACACTGCCATCTGTATATACCTGGAAATATCTACACTGCCATCTGTATAAACATGGAAATATCTACACCGCTATCTCTATAAACATGGAAATGTCTACACGGCTATCTGTATATACATGGAAATATCTCCAACGCTATCTGTAGAAACATGGAAATATGTACATCACTATCAGTATAAACATGGAAATATCTCCACCGCTATCTCTATCAAGATGGCAATATCTACACCGCTATCTTTATAAACATGGAAATATCTACACCACTATCTGTAAACATGGAAATATCTATAACACTCTCTGTGTAAACATGGAAATATCTACACAGCTATCTGTGTAAACATGGAAATATGTACACAGGTCTCTGTGTAAAGATGGAAATATCTACACTGCAATCTGTGCAAATATGGAAATATCTACACCGCTATCTCAGTAAACATGGAAATATCTACACCGCTATCTGTATAAAAATGGAAATATCAACACCGCTATCTGTATAAACATGGAAATGTCTACACCACGATCTTTTTAAACATGGAAATATCTAAACCGCTCTATGTATAAACATGGAAATATCTACACCGCTATCGGTATAAACATGGAAATATCTACACCACGACATGTATAAACTTGGAAATATCTACACCGCCATGTGAATAAACATGGAAATATCTACACCGCTATCAGTAAAAACAAGGAAATATCGACACCGCTATCTGTATAAATATGGAAATATCTACACCATTATCTCTATAAACCTGGAAATATCTACACCGTTATCTGTGTAAACAAAGAAATATCTCCACCGCTGTCTGTATGAACATGGAAACATCTACACCGCTAGCTGTATAAACATGGAATTATCTGCAGCGTTATCTGTATAAACATGGAAATATCTACACCGCAGTCTGTGCAAAGATGGAAATATCTACAATGCTATCTCAATAAACATGAAAATATCGACACCGCCATCCGTACACACATGGAAATACCTACCCAGTCATCTGTATAAACACGGAAATATCTACACCACTGTCTGTATAAACATGGAAATATCTACACTGCCATCTGAATAAACATGGAATTATCTACACAGACATCTCTATAACCATTGAAATATCTACACCGCTATCTGTATAAACATGGAAGTAGCCACACCGCTATCTGTATAAACAAGGAAATATCTACACCACCATGTGTGAAAACATGGAAACATCTACACTGTCATCTTTATAAACATGGAAATATCTACACGTCCATCTGTATAAACATGGAAATGTCTACACGGCCATCTGTATATACCTGAAAATATCTACACTGCCATCTGTATAAACATGGAAATACCTACACCGCTATCTATATAAACATGGAAATGTCTACACGGCTATCTGTATAAACATGGAAATATCTCCACCGCTATCTGTAGAAACATGGAAATATCTACATCGCTATCTGTATAAACATGGAAATATCTCCACCGCTATCTCTATAAAGATGGAAATATCTACACCGCTATCTTTATAAACATGGAAATATCTACACCGCTATCTGTATAAACATGGAAATATCTATAACACTATCTGTGTAAACATGGAAATATCTACACAGCTATCTGTGTAAACATGGAAATATCTACACAGGTCTCTGTGTAAAGATGGAAATATCTACACCGCAATCTGTGCAAATATGGAAATATCTACACCGCTATCTCAGTAAACATGGAAATATCTACATCGCTATCTGTATAAACATGGAAATATCTCCACCGCTATCTCTATAAAGATGGAAATATCTACACCGCTATCTTTATAAACATGGAAATATCTACACCGCTATCTGTATAAACATGGAAATATCTATAACACTATCTGTGTAAACATGGAAATATCTACACAGCTATCTGTGTAAACATGGAAATATCTACACAGGTCTCTGTGTAAAGATGGAAATATCTACACCGCAATCTGTGCAAATATGGAAATATCTACACCGCTATCTCAGTAAACATGGAAATATCTACACCGCTATCTGTATAAACATGGAAATATCAACACCGCTATCTGTATAAACATGGAAATGTCTACACCACGATCTGTATAAACATGGAAATATCTACACCAGTATATGTATAAACATGGAAATATCTACACTGCTTCAGTATAAACTTGGAAATATCTACACCGCTATCTGTATAAACATGGAAATATCTACACCGCAGTCTGTGCAAAGATGCAAATATCTACAATGCTATCTCAATAAACATGGAAATATCGACACCGCCATCTTTACACACATGGAAATACCTACACAGTCATCTGTATAAACATGGAAATATCTACACCACTATCTGTATAAACATGGAAATATCTACACTGCCATCTGTATAAACATGGAATTATCTACACAGACATCTCTATAATCATTGAAATATCTACACCGCTATCTGTATAAACATGGAAGTAGCCACACCGCTATCAGTATAAACATGGAAATATCTACACCGCTATCTGTATAAACATGGAAATATCTACACCACGACGTGTAAAAACATGGAAATATCTACACCGCTATGTGAATAAACATGGAAATATCTACACCGCTATCAGTATAAACATGGAAATATTCACACCGCTATCTGTATAAATATGGAAATATCTACCCCACTACCTCTATAAACATGGAAATATCTACACCGTTATCTGTGTAAACAAAGAAATATCTCCACCGCTGTCTGTATGAACATGGAAACATCTACACAGCTAGCTGTATAAACATGGAATTATCTGCAGCGTTATCTGTATAAACATGGAAATATCTACACCGCAGTCTGTGCAAAGATGGAAATATCTACAATGCTACCTCAATAAACATGAAAATATCGACACCGCCATCCGTACACACATGGAAATACCTACCCAGTCATCTGTATAAACACGGAAATATCTACACCACTGTCTGTATAAACATGGAAATATCTACACTGCCATCTGTATAAACATGGAATTATCTACACAGACATCTCTATAACCATTGAAATATCTACACCGCTATCTGTATAAACATGGAAGTAGCCACACCGCTATCTGTATAAACAAGGAAATATCTACACCACCATGTGTGAAAACATGGAAACATCTACACTGTCATCTTTATAAACATGGAAATATCTACACGTCCATCTGTATAAACATGGAAATATCTACACGGCCATCTGTATATACCTGGAAATATCTACACTGCCATCTGTATAAACATGGAAATATCTACACCGCTATCTCTATAAACATGGAAATGTCTACACGGCAATCTGTATAAACATGGAAATATCTCCACCGCTATCTGTAGAAACATGGAAATATCTACATCGCTATCTGTATAAACATGGAAATATCTCCACCTCTATCTCTATAAAGATGGAAATATCTACACCGCTATCTTTATAAACATGGAAATATCTACACCGCTATCTGTATAAACATGGAAATATCTATAACACTATCTGTGTAAACATGGAAATATCTACACAGCTATCTGTGTAAACATGGAAATATGTACACAGCTCTCTGTGTAAAGATGGAAATATCTACACCGCAATCTGTGCAAATATGGAAATATCTACACCGCTATCTCAGTAAACATGGAAATATCTACACCGCTATCTGTATAAACATGGAAATATCAACACCGCTATCTGTATAAACATGGAAATGTCTACACCACGATCTGTATAAACATTTAAATATCTACACCACTATATGTATAAACATGGAAATATCTACACCGTTATCAGTATAAACATGGAAATATCTACACCGCTATCTGTATAAACATGGAAATATCTACACCGCAGTCTGTGCAAAGATGCAAATATCTACAATGCTATCTCAATAAACATGGAAATATCGACACCGCCATCTTTACACACATGGAAATACCTACACAGTCATCTGTATAAACATGGAAATATCTACACCACTATCTGTATAAACATGGAAATATCTACACTGCCATCTGTATAAACATGGAATTATCTACACAGACATCTCTATAATCATTGAAATAACTACACCGCTATCTGTATAAACATGGAAGTATCCACACCGCTATCAGTATAAACATGGAAATATCTACACCGCTATCTGTATAAACATGGAAATATCTACACCACGACGTGTAAAAACATGGAAATATCTACACCGCTATGTGAATAAACATGGAAATATCTACACCGCTATCAGTATAAACATGGAAATATTCACACCGCTATCTGTATAAATATGGAAATATCTACCCCACTATCTCTATAAACATGGAAATATCCACACCGTTATCTGTATAAACAAAGAAATATCTCCACCGCTGTCTGTATGAACATGGAAACATCTACACCGCTAGCTGTATAAACATGGAATTATCTGCAGCGTTATCTGTATAAACATGGAAATATCTACACCGCAGTCTGTGCAAAGATGGAAATATCTACAATGCTCTCTCAATAAACATGGAAATATCGACACCGCCATCTGTACACACATGGAAATACCTACACAGTCATCTGTATAAATACGGAAATATCTACACCACTGTCTGTATAAACATGGAAATATCTACACTGCCATCTGTATAAACATGGAATTATCTACACAGACATCTCTATAACCATTGAAATATCTACACCGCTATCTGTATAAACATGGAAGTAGCCACACCGCTATCTGTATAAACATGGAAATATCTACACCGCCATCTGTGAAAACATGGAAACATCTACACTGTCATCTTTATAAACATGAAAATATCTACACGTCCATCTGTATAAACATGGAAATATCTACACGGCCATCTGTATATTCCTGGAAATATCTACACTGCCATCTGTATAAACATGGAAATATCTACACCACTATCTCTATAAACATGGAAATGTCTACACGGCTATCTGTATAAACATGGAAATATCTCCACCGCTATCTGTAGAAACATGGAAATATCTACATCGCTATCTGTATAAACATGGAAATATCTCCACCGCTATGTCTATAAAGATGGAAATATCTACACCGCTATCTTTATAAACATGGAAATATCTACACCGCTATCTGTATAAACATGGAAATATCTATAACACTATCTGTATAAACATGGAAATATCTACACATCTATCTGTGTAAACAGGGAAATATGTACACAGCTCTCTGTGTAAAGATGGAAATATCGACACCGCAATCTGTGCAAATATGGAAATATCTACACCGCTATCTCAGTAAACATGGAAATATCTACACCGCTATCTGTATAAACATGGAAATATCAACACCGCTATCTGTATAAACATGGAAATGTCTACACCACGATCTGTATAAACATGGAAATATCTACAACACTATATGTATAAACATGGAAATATCTACACCGCTATCAGTATAAACATGGAAATATCTACACCGCTATCTGTATAAACATGGAAATATCTACACCGCAGTCTGTGCAAAGATGCAAATATCTACAATGCTATCTCAATAAACATGGAAATATCGACACCGCCATCTTTACACACATGGAAATACCTACACAGTCATCTGTATAAACATGGAAATATCTACACCACTATCTGTATAAACATGGAAATATCTACACTGCCATCTGTATAAACATGGAATCATCTACACAGACATCTCTTTAATCATTGAAATATCTACACCGCTATCTGTATAAACATGGAAGTAGCCACACCGCTATCAGTATAAACATGGAAATATCTACACCGCTATCTGTATAAACATGGAAATATCTACACCACGACGTGTAAAAACATGGAAATATCTACACCGCTATGTGAATAAACATGGAAATATCTACACCGCTATCAGCATAAACATGGAAATATTCACACCGCTATCTGTATAAATATGGAAATATCTACCCCACTATCTCTATAAACATGGAAATATCTACACCGTTATCTGTATAAACAAAGAAATATCTCCACCGCTCTCTGTATGAACATGGAAACATCTACACCGCTAGCTGTATAAACATGGAATTATCTGCAGCGTTATCTGTATAAACATGGAAATATCTACACCACAGTCTGTGCAAAGATGGAAATATCTACAATGCTCTCTCAATAAACATGGAAATATCGACACCGCCATCCGTACACACATGGAAATACCTACACAGTCATCTGTATAAACACGGAAATATCTACACCACTATCTGTATAAACATGGAAATACCTACACTGCCATCTGTATAAACATGGAATTATCTACACAGACATCTCTATAACCATTGAAATATCTACACCGCTATCTGTATAAACATGGAAGTAGCCACACCGCTATCTGTATAAACATGGAAATATCTACACCGCCATCTGTGAAAACATGGAAATATCTACACTGTCATCTTTATAAACATGGAAATATCTGCACGTCCATCTGTATAAACATGGAAATATCTACACTGCCATCTGTATACACCTGGAAATATCTACACTGCCATCTGTATAAACATGGAAATATCTAAACCGCTATCTCTATAAACATGGAAATGTCTACATGGGTATCTGTATAAAAATGGAAATATCTCCACCGCTATCTGTAGAAACATGGAAATATCTACATCGCTATCTGTATAAACATGGAAATATCTCCACCGCTATCTCTATAAAGATGGAAATATCTATATCGCTATCTTTATAAACATGGAAATATCTACACCACTATCTGTATAAACTTGGAAATACCTATAACACTATCTGTGTAAACATGGAAATATCTACACAGCAATCTGTGTAAACATGGAAATATGTACACAGGTCTCTGTACAAACATGGAAATGTCTACACCACGATCTGTATAAACATGGAAATATCTACACCGCTATATGTATAAACATGGAAATATCTACACCGCTAACAGTGTAAACATGGAAATATCTACACCGCTATCTTTATAAACATGGAAATATCTACACCACGACATGTTTAAACATGGAAATATTTACACCGCCATGTGAATAAACATGGAAGTATCTCCACTGCTGTCTGTATAAACAAGGAAACATCTACACCACTATCTGTATAAACATGTATATATCTACAGCGTCATCTGTGTAAACATGGAAATATCTACAACGCTTTCTGTGTAAACATGGAAATACCTACACAGCTGTCTGAGTAAACATGGAAATATCTACAGCGCTATCTGTGTAAAGATGGAAATATCAACACCGCAGGCTGTGCAAACATGGGAATATCTACAACGCTATCTCTGTAAACATTGTAAACATGGAAATATCTTCACTGCTATCTCTATGAACATGGAAATGTCTACACCGCTCTCTGTATGAACATGGAAATATCTATATTTCTATCTCTATAAACATGTAAATATCTACATCGCTATCTGTATAAACCTGAAAATATCGGCATCATTATCTGTATAAACATGGAAATATCCACACCGCTATCTCAATAAACATGGAAATATATAGACCGCTATCTGTATAAACATGGAAATATGTACACCACAATCTGTATATTCTTGGAAATATCTACAACGCTATCTGTAGAAACATGGAAATATATACACCGCTATCGCTATAAATATGGAAATATCTACACCGCTCTCTGTATAAACTTGGAAATACCTACATGGCTATCTCCATAAACATGGAAATATGTACCCCGCCATCTGTGTAAACACGGAAATACCTACACAGTCATCTGTATGAACATGGAAATATCTCCATCGCTATCTGTATAAACAAGGAAATATCTACCCCGCCATGTGTAAAAACATGGAAACATCTACACAGTCATCTGTATAAACATGGAAATATCTACACATCCATCTGTATAAACATGGAAATACCTAAACTGCCATCTGTATACACATGGAAATATCCACACAGCCATCTGTATAAACTTGGAAATATCTACACCGCTGTCTCTATAAACATGGAAATACCTGCACTGCTATCTATATAAACATGGAAATATCTACACTGCTATCTGTATAAAAATGAAAATATCTACACTGCCATCTGTATGAACTTGGAAATATCTACACCGCCATCGGTATAAACATGGAAATAGCCACAAAGCTATCTGTATAAACATGGAAATATCTACACCGCCTTCTGAATAAACATGGAAATATCTACACGGCTATCTGTATAAATATGGAAATATCTGCACCGCTATGTCTATAAAGATGGAATTGTCTCCACCGCTATCTGTATAAACATGGAAATATCTCCACCGCTATCTGCATAAACATGGAAATATCTACACCGCTATCTTTATAAACATGGAAATATCTACACTGCCATCTGTATACACATGGAAATATCCACACTGCTCTCTCTATAAACCTGGAAATATCTGCATCGCTATCTGTATAATCATGGAAATATCTACACCACTATCTCTATGAATATGGAAATTTCTACACCGCTATGTTTATAAACGTGGAAATATCTACACCGCTACCTGTATAAAGATGGAAATATCTATAACACTATCTGTGTAACCATGAAAATATCTACACAGCTATCTGTGTAAACATGGCAATATGTACATTGCTATCAGTGTAAAGTTGGAAATATCCACACCGCAATTTGTGCAAATATGGAAATATCTACAACGCTATCTCTGTAAACATGGAAATATCTACACCGCTATCTGTATAAACATGGAAATATCAACACCGTTATCTGTATAAACATGGAAATATCTACACCACGGTCTGTATAAATATGGCAATATCTACACCGCTATATATATAAACATGCAAATATCTACACCACTATTTGTATAAACATGGGAATATCTACAACGCTATCAGTATAAACATGGAAATATCCACACCGCTATCTGTAAAAATATGGAAATATATACACCGCGATCTCTATAAACATGGAAATATCTACACTGTTATCTTTATAAACATGGAAATATCTCTACAGCTGTCGGTATGAACATGGAAACATCTACACCGCTATCTGTATAAACATGGAAATATATACAGCATTATCTGTATAAAAATGGAAATATCTACAACGCTATCTGTGTAAACATGGAAATATCTACACAGCTATCTTTGTAAACATGGAAATATCCACAGCGCTATCTCTGTAAAGTTGGAAATATCTACACCGCAGTCTGTGCAAAGTTGGAAATATCTACAACGCTATCTCTGTAAACATGGAAATATCTACACAGCTATCTCTATGAACATGGAAATGTCTACACCGCTCTCTGTATAAACATGGAAATATCTACATGGCTATCTCTATAAACATGCAAATATGTACACCGCTATCTGTACAAACCTGGAAATATCTGCATCACTATCTGAATAAACATGGAAATATCCACACCGCTATCTCTATAAACGTGGAAATATCTGCACTGCTATCTGTATAAACATGGAAATATGTACAACACGATCTGCATATACATGGAAATATCTACATCGCTATCTGTATAAACATGTAATTATCTACACCGCTATCTGTATAAATATGGAAATATCTAAACGGCTATCTCTATAAACATGGAAATGTCTACAACCCTTTGTGTGTTATCATGCAAATATCAATATGGCTATCTCTATAAACATAGAAATAACTACACTGACATCTGTATAAACATGGAAATACCTACAAAGTCATCTGTATAAACATGGAAATATCTACACCACTATCTGTATAAACATGGAAATATCTACAGAGCCATCTGTATAAACATGGAAATATCTACACAGCCATCTCTATAAACATGGAAATAACTCCACTGCTATGTGTATAAACATTTAAATAGCCACATCGCTATCTGTATGAAGGTGGAAATATCTACACCGACATCTGTAAAAACATGGAAATATCTACACAGTCATCTGTATAAACATGGAAATATCTTCACCTCCATCTCTATAAACATGGAAATATCTACACTGCCATCTGTATGCACATGGAAATATCTACACAGCCATCTGTATAATCATGGAAAATCTCCACCGCTCTCTCTATAAACATGGAAATAACTACACCGCTATCTGTATAAACATGGAAATATCTAGACCGCTATCTGTATAAACATGGAAATATCTACACCGCTATCTGTATAAACTTGGAAATAGCTACACCACCATCTGTATAAACATGGAAATATCTGCACCGCTATTTGTATAAGCATGGAAATATGTCCACCGCTATCTGTATAAACATGGAAATAAATACACCGCTATCTGTATAAACATGGAAATATCTGCACCGCTATCTGTATAAACATGGAAATATCTACACCGCTATCTGTATAAACCTAGACATATCTGCATCGCTATCTGTATAAACATGGAAATACCTAAACAGTCATCTGTATAAACATGGAAATATCTACACCACTGTCTGTATAATCATGGAAATATATACACTGCCATCTGTATAAACGTGGAAATATCTACACCTCCATCTGTAAAACGTGGAAATATCTACACTGCCATCTGTATACACGTGGAAATATCTACACAGCCATCTGTATAAACATGGAAATATCTACACCGCTCTCTCTGTACACATGGAAATTCGTACAACACTAACTCTATAAACATGGAAATATCTACACCGCCATCTCTATAAACATGGAAATATCTACACCGCCATCTCTATAAACATGAAAATATCTACACCGACATGTCCATAAACATGGAATTATCTACACCAACATCTGTGTAAAAATGGAAATGCCTACACCGTTATCTGTATAAACATGGAAATATCTACTCTGCCATCTGTATAAAGATTGAATTATCTACACTGTGAGCTGTATAAACATAGAAATATGTACAAAGCTCTCTGTATAAACATGGAATTACCAACACCGCCATCTGTATAAACATGGAAATATCAAAAAGCCATCTTTATAAACATGGAAATATCTACACCACTATCTCTATAAACATGGAAATACCTACACCGCCATCTCTATAAACATGGAATTATCTGCCCCGCTATCTCTACAAACATAGAAATATCATCACTGAAATCTCTATATACATGGAAATATCTACACAGCCATCTCTATAAACATAGAAATATGTATACTGCCGTCTGTGGAAAGGTGGAAAAGTCTACACCGTGATCTGTATAAACACAGGAATATCTACACGGCCATCAGTATAAACATGGAAATATCTACACCGCTATCTGTATAAACATGGAAACATCTACACCGCCATCTGTATAAACATGGAAATATCTACAATGCCATCTGTATAAACATGGAAATAACTACAGAGCCATCTCTATAAACATGTAAATATCTACTCAGCCATATCTATAAACATGGAGATATCTACACTGCTATCTGTATAAACGTGGAAATAGCCTCACCGGGATCTGTATAAACTTGGAAATATCTACACCCCCATCTGTATAAACATGGAAATATCTACACTGCCACTTGTATACACATGGAAATATCTACACAGCCATCTGTATAAACATGGAAATATCTACACCGCTATCTCTATAAACATGGAAATACCTGCACCGCTATCTGTATTATCATGGAAATATCTCCACCGCTATCTGTATAAACACGGAAATATCTACACCGCCATGTGTATAAACATGGAAATATCTACACCGCGATCTGTATAAACCTGGAAATATCTACACAGTGATCTGTAAAAAGATGGAAATATCTGTAGCGTTATCTGTATAAACATGGAAATATCTCCAGCGCTATCTCTATAAACATAGAAATATCCTCAACGCTATCTTTATAAACATGGAAATAACTACACCGCTATCTGTATAAACATGGGAATATCTACAATGCTATCTGTATAAACATGGAAATATCTACACAGCTATGTGTATAAACTTGGAAATATCTTCACCGCCATCTGTATAAACATGGAAATATCTCAACCGCTATTTGTATAAACATGGAAATATCTCCACCGCTATGAGTATAAACACGGAAATATATACACCACTTTCTGTATAAACATGGAAATATCTACACAGTTATCTGTATAAACATGGAAATGTGTTCACCGCTCTCTGTGTAAAGATGGAAATATCTACACCACAATCTGTGCAAATATGGAAATATCTACACCGCTATCTCAGTAAACATGGAAATATCTACACCGCTATCTGTATATACATGGAAATATCTACACCGCTATCTGTATAAACATGGAATTATCTACACCATGATCTGTATAAACATGGAAATATCTACAACACTATCTGTATAAACATGGAAATAGCTACACCGCTATCTGTATAAACATGGAAATGTCTACACCGCTATCTGTATAAACATGGAAATATCTACACCTCAATCAGAGTAAACATGGAAGTATCTAGACCGCTATCGGTATAAACAGGGGAATATCTTCACCGCTATATATATAAACATGGAAATACCTACACCACTATCTGTATAAATATGGAAATATCTACACGGCTATCTCTATAAACATGGCAATGTCTACACCGTTATCTGTATAAACATGGGAATATCTATATGGCTATCTCTATAAACATGGAAATATCTACACCGCCATCTGTTTAAACATGGAAATACCTACACGGCCATCTCTATAAACATGGAAATATCTACACTGCAATCTGTATAAACATGGAAATAACCACACCGCTATCTGTATCAACATGGAACTAACTATACCGCCATCTCTAAAAGCATGGAAATATCTACACAGTCATCTGTATAAACATGGAAATATCTTCACCTCCATCTGTATAAACATGGAATTATCTACACTGCCATCTGTATACACATGGAAATATCTACAGAGCCATCTGTATAAAGATGGAAATATCTACACCGCTACCTCTATAAACATGGAAACACCTACACCGCAATCTGTATAAACATGGAAATATCTACACCGCCATCTGTAAAAAACATGGAAATATATACACCACTATCTGTATAAACATGGAAATAAC
Source organism: Pan paniscus (assembly GCF_029289425.2). Classification (NCBI taxonomy): domain Eukaryota; kingdom Metazoa; phylum Chordata; class Mammalia; order Primates; family Hominidae; genus Pan; species Pan paniscus. Next base: position 11,741,383 of record NC_073261.2, read on the forward strand.
TACACCGCTATCTGTATAAACATGGGAGTATCTACACCGCCATCTGAATAAACATGGAAATATCTACACAGCCATCTCTTTAAACATGGAAATATCTACATCGATATCTGTATAAACATGGAAATATCTACAATGCTATCTGTATAAACATGGAAATATCTACACAGCTATGTGTATAAACTTGGAAATATCTTCACCTCCATCTGTATAAACATGGAATTATCTACACTGCTATCTGTATAAACATGGAAATATCTACAATGCTATCTGTATAAATATGAAAATATCTACACCGCTATCTCTATTAACATGGAAATGTCTACAATGCTATCTGTATAAACATGGAAATGTCTACACCGCCATCTGTAAAAACATGGAAATATCTACACAGTCGTCTGTATAAATATGGAAATAACTTCACCTCCATCTGTATAAACATGGAAATATCTACACTGCCATCTGTATACACTTGGAAATAACTACACAGCCATCAGTATAAACATGGAAATATCTACACCGCTATCTCTATATACATGGAAATAACTACACCACCATCTGTATAAACATGGAAATATCTACACTGCCATCTGTATAAACATGGAAATATCTACACAGCCATCTCTATAAACATGGAAATATCTACATCGATATCTGTATAAACATGGAAATATCCACACCGCTATCTGTATAAACATGGAAATATCTACAACGCCATCTGTAAAAACATGGAAATATCTACACAGTCATCTGTATAAACATGGAAGTATCTAAACCTCCAAGTGTATAAACATGGAAATATCTGCACTGTCATCTCTATACACATGGAAATATCTACTCAGACTTCTGTATAAACCTGGAAATATCTACACCGCTATGTCTATGAACATGGGAATACCTACACCGCTATCTGTATATACATGGGAATGTCTACACCGCTGTCTGTATAAACATGGAAATACCTACACAGCTATCTGTATAAACTTGGAAATATCTACACCGACATCTCTATAAACATGGAAATATATACACCGCCATCTGTACAAACATGGAAATATCTCCACTGCTATCTGTATAAACATGGAAGTATCTACACCGTCATTTGTAAAAACATGGAAATACCTACACAGCCATCTGTATAAACATGGAAATATCTACACCACTATCTGTATAAACATGGAAATATCTACACTGCCATCTGTATAAACATGGAAATATCTACACAGCCATCTCTTTAAACCTGGAAATATTTTCATCGCTATCTGTATAAACCTGAAAATAGTCACGCCGCTATCTGTATAAACATGGAAATATCTACACCGCCATCGGTAAAAACATGGAAATATCTACACAGTCATCTGTATAAACATGGAAATATCTACACATCCATCTGTTTAAACATGGAAACATCTACACTGCCATTTGTATACACATGGAAATATCTACACAGTTATCTGTATAAACATGGAAATAACTACACCGCTATCCGTATAAACATGGAAATATCTACTCCGCTATCTGTATAAACTTGGAAATACCTACACCGCTATCTGTATAAATATGGAAATCTTTACACCGCTATCTCTATAAACATGGAAATATCTACACAGCAATCTGTATAAACATGGAAATATCTTCAAGGCTATCTCTATAATCATGGAAATATCTACACCGTGATTTGTATAAACATGGAAATACCTACACAGTCATCTGTATAAACATGGAAATAACTACACCACCATCTATATAAACATGGAAATATCTACACTGCCATCTGTATAAATATGGAAATATCTACACAGCCATCTCTATAAACATGGAAATTTCTACACTGCCATCTGTATAAACATGGAAATATGTACACAGCCATCTCTATAAACATGGAAATATCTACATCGCTATCTGTATATGCATGGAAAAAGCCACAACGCTATCTGTATAAACATGGAAATATCTACACCGCCATCTGTAAAAACCTGGAAATATATACACAGTCATCTGTATAAACATGGAAGTATCTACACCTCCATCTGTATAAACTTGGAAATATCTACACTGCCATCTCTATGCACATGGAAATAACTACACAGCCATCTGTATAAACCTGGAAATATCTTCACCACTATCTCTATAAACATGGAAATACCTACACCGCTATCTGTAAAAACATGGAAATATCTACACAGTCATCTGTATAAACATGGAAATATCTACACATCCATCTGTTTAAACATGGAAACATCTACACTGCCATTTGTATACACATGGAAATATCTACACAGTTATCTGTATAAACAAGGAAATAACTACACCGCTATCCGCATAAACATGGAAATATCTACTCCGCTATCTGTATAAACATGGAAATATATACACCGCCATCTGTATAAAGATGGAAATATATACACAGTCATCTGTAGAAATATGGAAATAACTACACCGCTATCCGTATAAACATGGAAATATCTACACTGATATCTGTATAAACTTGGAAATATCTACACCGCTATCTGTATAAATATGGAAATACCTACAGCGCTATCTCGATAAACATGGAAATGTCTACACCGCTATCTGTAAAACATGGAAATATCTACATGGCTATCTCTATAAACATGGAAATATCTGCACTGTCATCTGTATAGACATGGAAATACCCACACATTCATCTGCATAAACATGGAAATATTTACACCACTATCTGTATAAACATGGAAATATCTACCCTGCCATCTCTATAAACATGGAAATATCAACATCGCTATCTGTATAAACATGGAATTAGCCACACCGCTATCAGTATAAACATGGAAATATCTACTCCGCCATCTGTAAAACATTGAAATATCTACACAGTCATCTGTATAAACATGGAAATACCTACACTTCCATCTGTTTAAAGATGGAAATATCTACACTGCCATCTGTAAACGCATTGAAAAATCTACACAGCCATCTGTAAAAAATTGGACATATCTACAACGATATATCTATAAACATGGAAATACCTACACCGCTACCTGTATAAACATGGAAATATCTGCACCGCTATCTGTACAAACATGGATATATCTACACCACCATCTGTAGGAACTTGGAAATATATACACCGCCATCTGTATAAACATGGAAATATCTCCACCGCTATGTGTATAAACATGAAATTATCTCCACCACTATCTGTATAAACATGGGAATATCTACAATGATATCTGTATGAACATGGAAATATCTACACCGCAATCTCTACAAACATGGAAATATGTACACCGCTATCTGTATAAACATGGAAATATCTACATCGCTAACTGTATAAACAACGAAATATCTACACTGCAATCTGCATAAACATGGAAATAGCCACACCGCTGTCTGTATAAACATGGAAAAACCTACACCGCCATCTGAATAAACATGGAAATACCTACACGGCTATCTGTATAAATATGGAAATATCTACACCGCTATCTCTATAAACATGGAAATATCTACACAGCTATCTGTATAAACATGGAAATATCTGCACCGCTATCTCTATAAAGATGGAAATATCTTCACCGCCATCTGTATAAACATGGAAATATATACACCACCATGTGTATAAACATGGAAATAACTACACCGCAATCTGAATAAACATGGAAATATATACAGCGCTGTCTGTATAAACATGGAAATATCTGCACCGCTATCTGTATAAATATGGAAATATCTACACCGCTATCTGTATAAACATGGAAATATCTACACCGCTATCTATAAACATGGAAATATCTACACTGCTATCTGTTTAACCTTGGAAGTATCAAAACTGCCATCTCTATAAACATGGAAATATATCCACCGCTATCTGTATAAACATGGAAATATCTCCACCGCTATCTGCATAATCATGAAAATATCTCCACCGTTATCTGTATAAACATGGAAATACCTACATCGCTATCTGCATGAACACGGAAATATCTACACTGCCATCTGTATAAACATGGAAATAGCCACACCGCTATCTGTATAAACATGGAAATATATACACCACCATCTAAATAGACATGGAAATATCTACACGGCTATCTGTATAAATATGGAAACATCCACACCGCTATCTATAAACATGGAAATATCTACACCGCTATCTCTATAAACATGGAAATATCTACACAGCTATCTCAATAAACATGTAAATATCTACACCGCTATCTGTATAAACATGGAAATATATACACCACCTTCTGTATAAACATGGAAATAACTACACCGCTATCTGTATAAACATGGAAATATGTACACCGCTATCTGAATAAACATGGAAATATCTACACCCCTGTCTGTATAAACATGGAAATATCTACACCGCTATCTGTATGAACTTGGATATATCTACACCGCCATCTCTATAAACATGGAAATATATCCACCGCTATCTGTATAAACATGGAAATTTCTCCACTGCTATCTGTATAAACATGGAAATATCTACACCGCCATGTGTATAAACATGGAAATACCTACAGAGCCATCTGTATAAACATGGAAATATCTACACCACTATCTGTATAAACATGGAAATATCTACACTGCTCTCTGTATAAACATGGAAATATCCTCAAAACCATCTCTATAAACCTGGAAATATCTACATCGTTATCTGTATAAACATGAAAATAGTCACGCCGCTACGTTTATAAACATGGAAATATCTACACCGCCATCTGTAAAAACATGGAAATATCTACACAGTCATCTGTATAAACATGGAAATATCTACACCTCCATCTCTCTAAACATGGAAACATCTACACTGCCATTTGTATACACATGGAAATATCTACACAGATATCTGTATAAACATGGAAATAACTTCACCACTATCCGTATAAACATGGAAATATCTACACCGCTATCTGTATAAACTTGGAAATACCTACACCGCTATCTGTATAAATATGGAAATACCTACACCGATATCTCGATGAACATGGAAATGTCTACACCGCTATCTGTATAAACATGGTAATATCTACATGGCTATCTCTGTAAACATGGAAATACCTACAGTGCCATCTGTATAGACATGGAAATACCTACAAAGTCATCTGTATAAACATGGAAATATTTCCACCACTATCTGTGTAAACATGGAAATATCTACACTGCCATCAGTGTAAACTTGGAAATATCTACACAGCCATCTCTATAAACATGGAAATATCAACATCGCTATCTGTATAAACATGGAAATAGCCACACCGCTATCTGTATAAACATGGAAATATCTACACCACCATCTGAATAGACATGGAAATATCTACACGGCTATCTGTATAAATATGGAAATATCTGCACCGCTCTCTATAAACATGGAAATATCTACACCGCTATCTCTATAAACATGGAAATATCTACACAGCTATCTCTATAAACATGGAAATATCTACACCTCCATCTTTATAAACATGGAAATATATACACCAACATCTGTATAAACATGGAAATAACTACACCGCTATCTGTATCAACATGGAAATATCTACACCGCTATCTGAATAAACATGGAAATATCTACACCACTGTCTGTATAAACCTGGAAATATCTACACCACTATCTGTATAAACTTGGATATTTCTACAACGCCATCTCTATAAACATGGAAATATATCCACCGCTATCTGTATAAACATGGAAATATCTACACCGCTATCTGTATAAAGATGGAAATAACTATAAAGCTATCAGTACAAACGTGGAAATATCTACACCGCTATCTGTATTTATGTGGAAATATCTACACCGCTCTCTGTAGAATCGTGGAAATATCTACAACGCAATCTGTATAAATGTGGAAATATCTACACCGCCATCTGTATAAACATGGGAATATCTACACTGCCATCAGTACAAACATGGCAATATCATCACCGCTTCTGTGGAAACATGGAAATATCTACACCGCTATCTGTACAAACATGGAAATATCTACACCGCGAAATGTATAAACATGGAAATTTCTACACCGCTATCTGTACAAACATGGAAATATCTACACCGTGAAATGTATAAACATGGAAATATCTACACTGATATCTATATAAACATGGAATTATCTACACCGCTATATGTATAAACATGGAAATAACTACACCGCTAACTGTATAAATATGGAAATATCTACACCGCTATCTCTATAAGCATGGAAATATCTACACCGCCCTCTGCATACACATGGAAATACCTACACAGACAACTGTATAAACATGGAAATATCTACAGCGATATCTGGGTAAAGATGGAAATATCTACACCGCAATCTGTGCAGAGATGGAAATATCTACACCGCTATCTCTGTAATCATAGAAATATCTACACCGCTATCTATATAAACATGGAAATATCTACACCGTTATATCTATAAACATAGAAATACCTACACCGCAATCTGTATAAACTTGCAAATATCTACAGAGTCATCTGTATAAATATGGAAACGTCTACACCACCATCTCTATAAACATGGAAATATGTACAGCACTCTCTGTATAAAGATGAAAATTTCTACACTGCTATCTGTATAAACATGGAAATATCTACATGGCTATCTCTATAAACATGGAAATATCTACACCGCCATCTGTATAAATATGGAAATACCTACACTGCTATCTCTATAAACATAGAAATGTCTACACCTCTATCTGTTTAAACATGGAAATATCTACATGTCTATCTCTATAAACATGGAAATAACTACACCGCCATCTATATAAACATGGAAATACCTACACAGTCATCTGTATAAACATGGAAACACCTACACCACTATCTGTATTAACATGGAAATATCTACACTGCCGTCTGTATTAACATGGAAACAGCCACACCGCTATGTGTATAATCCTGAAAATATCTACACCGCCATCTGAATAAACATGGAATTATCTACACCGCTATCTGTATAAATATGGAAGTATCTACACCGCTATCTCTGTAAACATGGAAATAACTACACCGCTATCTGTATAAACATGGAAATAACTACACCGCTGTCTCTATAAACATGGAAATATCTGCACCGCTATCTGCATAAACTTGCAAATAGCTAAACCGCCATCTGAATAAACATGGAAATATCTCCCCCACTATCTGTATAAACATGGAAATATCTCCACCGCTATCAGTATAAACATGGAAATATCTACACCGCTATCTGCATAAACTTGGAAATATCTACACCACCATCTGTATAAACATGGAAATATCTCCACCACTATCTGTATAAACATGGAAATAACTCCAGCGCTATCGGTATAAACTTGAAAATATCTACACCGCTATCTGTATAAACATGGAAATATCTACACCGCTATCTGTATAAACATGGAATTATCTCCACGGCTATCTCTATAAACGTGGAAATATCTACACAGCATTCTTTATAAACATGGAATTATCTACATCACTATCTGTATAAACATGGAAATAGCCACACCGCTATCTGTATAAACATGGAAATATCAACACTGCTGTCTGTATAAACATGGAAACATCCACACCGCTATGTGTATAAACCTGGAAATATCTACACCGCCATCTGTATAGACATGGAATTATCTACACCGCTATCTGTATAAATATGGAAATATCTACACCGCTATCTCTATAAACATGGAAATAACTACACCATTATCTGTATAAACATTGAAATATCTACACCACTATCTCTATAAACATGGAAATATCTACACCGCAATCTGCATAAACTTGCAAATAGCTAAACCGCCATCTGTATAAACATGGAAATATCTCCCCCACTATCTGTATAAACATGGAAATATCTCCACCGCTATCTGTATAAACATGGAAATAACTCCAGCGCTATCGGTATAAACTTGAAAATATCTACACCGCTATCTGTATAAACATGGAAATATCTACAACGCCTTCTGTATTAACATGGAAATATCCACACCGCCATCTGAATAAACAAGGACATATCTCCGCCGATATCTGTATAAACATGGAAATATCTCCACCGCTATCTGTATAAACATGGAAATATCTACACCGCTATCTGTATAAACATGGAATTATCTCCACGGCTATCTCTATAAACGTGGAAATATCTACACAGCATTCTTTATAAACATGGAATTATCTACATCACTATCTGTATAAACATGGAAATAGCCACACCGCTATCTGTATAAACATGGAAATATCAACACTGCCGTCTGTATAAACATGGAAACATCCACACCGCTATGTGTATAAACCTGGAAATATCTACACCGCCATCTGTATAGACATGGAATTATCTACACCGCTATCTGTATAAATATGGAAATATCTACACCGCTATCTCTATAAACATGGAAATAACTACACCATTATCTGTATAAACATTGAAATATCTACACCGCTATCTCTATAAACATGGAAATATCTACACCGCAATCTGCATAAACTTGCAAATAGCTAAACCGCCATCTGTATAAACATGGAAATATCTCCCCCACTATCTGTATAAACATGGAAATATCTCCACCGCTATCTGTATAAACATGGAAATATCTACACTGCTATCTGCATAAGCTTGGAAATATCTACACCGCCATATGTATAAACATCTAAATATCTCCACCACTATCTGTATAAACATGGAAATAACTCCACCGCTGTTTGTATAAACATGAAAATATCTACACCACTCTCTGTATAAACATGGAAATATCTAAACGGCCATCTGTATACACATGGAAATATCTACACCGCCATCTGAATAAACAAGGACGTACCTCCACCGCTATCTGTATAAACATGGAAATATCTACACCGCTATCTGTATAAACATGGAAATATCTACAACGATATATGTATAAACATGGAAATATCTGCACTGTTATCTGTATAAACATGGAAATATCTATATCGCTATCTGTATTAACATGGAAATATCTTCATCGCTATCTGTATTAACATGGAAATATCTACACTGCCATCTGTATAAACTTGGAAATAGCCACACCGTTATCTGTATAAACATGGAAATATCTACACCGGCATCTGAATAAACTTGGAAATATCTTCACGGCTATCTGTATAAATATGGAAATACCTACACCGCTATCTCTATAAAAATGGAAATGTCTACAGCGCTACTTGTATAAACATGGAAATATCTGCATGCCTATCTCTATAAACATAGAAATATCTACATCGCCATCTGTAGAAATATGGAGATACCTACACTGCTATCTCTATAAACATAGAAATATCTACACCGCTATCTGTTTAAACATACAAATATCTACATGGCTATCTCTATAAACATGGAAATATCTACACAGCCATCTCTATAAACATGGAAATACCTACACAGTCTTCTGTATAAACATGGAAATACCTACACCACTATCTGTATTAACATGGAAATATCTACACTCCCATCTGCATAAACTTGGAAATATCTACAGAGCCACCTCTATAAATATGGAAATACCTACACCACTATCTGTATAAACATGGAAATATCTACACCGCGATCTGTATAAACATGGCAATATCTACACAGCCATCTCTATAAACATGGAATTATCTACATCGCTATCTGTATAAACATGGAAATAGTGACACCGCTATCGGTAAAAACATGGAAATATCTACACCGCCTTCTGTAAAAACATGGAAATATCTACACAGTCATCTGTATAAACATGGAAATATCTACACCTCCATCTGTATAAACATGGAAATATCTGCACGGCTATCTGTATAAACGTGGAAATATCTACATCGCTATCTGTATTAACATGGAAATATCTACATTGCCATCTGTATAAACATGGAAATAGCCACACCTCTATCTGTATAAACACGGAAATTTCTACACTTCCATCTAAATAAACATGGAAATATCTACACAGCTATCTGTATAAATATGGAAATACCTACACTGCTATCTCTATAAACATGGAAATTTCTAAACCGCTATCTGTTTAAACATGGAAATATCTATATGTCTATCCCTATAAACATGGAAATAACTACACCGCCATCTATGTAAACATGGAAATACCTACACAGTCATCTGTATAAACATGGAAACACCTACAGCACTATCTGTATTAACATGGAAATATCTACACTGCCGTCTCTATAAACATGGAAACATCCACATCGCTATGTGTATGAACCTGGAAATACCTACACCGCCATCTGAATAAACATGGAATTATCTACACCGCTATCTGTATAAATATGGAAATATCTACACCGCTATCTCTATAAACATGGAAATTACTACACCACTATCTGTAAAAACATTGAAATATCTACACCGCTATCTCTATAAACATGGAAATATCTTCACCGCAATCTGCATAAACTTGCAAATAGCTAAACAGCCATCTGTATAAACATGGAAATATCTCCCCCACTATCTGTATAAACATGGAAATACCTCCACCGCTATCTGTATAAACATGGAAATATCTACACCGCCATCTGAATAAACATGGACATACCTCCACCGCTATCTGTATAAACATGGAAATATCTCCACCGCTATCTGTATGAACATGGAAATATCTACACCGCTATCTGTATAAACATGGAATTATCTACAACGATATATGTATAAACATGGAAATATCTGCACTGTTATCTCTATAAACATGGAAATATCTACATCGCTATCTGTATTAACATGGAAATATCTACACCGCTACTAGTATAAACATGGAAATATCTACACGACTATCTGTATAAACTTTAAAAAATCTACACTGCCATCTCTATAAACATGGAAATATCTCCACCGCTATCTGTATAAACATGGAAATATCTCCACAGCTATCTGTATAAACATGGAAATATCTACACCACTATCTGTATAAACATGGAAATATCTACACCACTATCTGTATAAACATGGAAATATCTACACAGCTATCTGTATAAACTTGGAAATATCTACACCGATATCTGTATAAATATGGAAATATCTACACCGCTATCTCTCAAAACATGGAAATATCTACACCGCTTTCTGTATATACATGGAAATATCTACATGGCTATCTCTATGAACTTGGAAATATCTACACCGCCATCTGTATAAACATAGAAATACCTACACAGTCATCTGTATAAACATGGAAATAACTACACCTCTATCTGTATAAACATGGAAATATCTACAATGCGATGTGTATAAACATGGAAATATCTACACAGCCATCTCTATATACATGGAAATATCCACATCGCTATCTGTATAAACATGGAAATAGCCACACCGCTATCTGTATAAACATGGAAATATCTACACCGCCAGCAGTAAAAACATGGAAATATCTACACAGTCATCTGTGTAAACATGGAAATTATCTAAACCTCCATCTGTATAAACATGGAAATATCTACACCACCATGTGAATAAACATCGAAATGTCTACACCGCTATCCGTATAAACATGGAAATATCTCCACGGCTATCAGTATAAACATGGAAATATCTACACCGCTATCTGTATAAACATGGAAATATCTACATAGCTATCTGTATAAACATGGAAATAGCCACACCTCTATCTGTAATAACATGGAAATATCTACACCGCCATCTGTAACAACATCGAAGTATCTACACAGTCATCTGTAAAAACATGGAAATATGTACACCTCCATCTGTATAAACATGGAAATATCTACACTGCCATCTGTATACACATGGAAATATCTACACGGCCATCTGTATAAACATGGAAATATCTACAAGACTATCTGTATAAACATGGAAATACCGAAACCGCTATCTGTATAAACATGGAAATATCCACACCGCTACTAGTATAAACATGGAAATATCTACACCACTATCTGTATAAACTTTAAAAAATCTACACTGCCATCTCTATAAACATGGAAATATCTCCACCGCTATCTGTATAAACATGGAAATATCTCCACAGATATCTGTATAAACATGGAATTATCTACACCACTATCTGTATAAACATGGAAATATCTACACCACTATCTGTATAAACATGGAAATATCTACGACGCTATCTGTATAAACTTGGAAATATCTACACCACTATCTGTATAAATATGGAAATATCTACACCGCTATCTCTAAAAACATGGAAATATCTACACCGCTTTCTGTATATACATGGAAATATCTACATGGCTATCTCTATAAACTTGGAAATATCTACACCACCATCTGTACAGACATAGAAATACCTACACAGTCATCTGTATAAACATGGAAATATCTTCACCGCTATCTCTATAAACATGGAAATACCTACACTGCAATCTGTATAAACATGGAATTATCTATACCGCTATCTACATAAAAATGGAAATAACTACACCGCTATCTGTATAAACTTTGAAATATCTACACCGTCATCTCTATTAACGTGGAAATATCTCCAACGCTATCATTATAAACCTAGAAATGACACCACAGGTATCTGTATAAACATGGAAATATCTACACCGCTATCTGTATAAACATGGAAATATCTGCACCGCTATCTGTATAAACATGGAAATATCTACATCGCTATCTGTATTAACATGGAAATATCTACACTGCCATGTCTGTAAACATGGAAATATCCACACCGCTATCTGTATAAACATGGAAATATCTACAACGCCATCTGTAACAACATCTAAATATCTACACAGTCATCTGTAAAAACACGGAAATATATACACCTCCATCTGTATAAACATGGAAATATCTACACTGCCATCTGTATACACGTGGAAATATCTACACAGCCGTCTGTATAAACATGGAAATATCTACAACTCTATCTCTATAAACATGGAAATACCTACACCGCTATCTGTATAAACATGGAAATATCTCCACCGCTACCTGTATAAACATGGTAACATCTACACCACTATCTGTATAAACTTGGAAAAAACTACACCGCCATCTCTATAAACATGGAAATATCTCCAACGCAATCTGTATAAACATGGAAATATCTACACCGCTATCTGTATAAACTTGGAAATACCTACACCGCAATCTGTATAAACACGGAAATATCTCCAACTCTATCATTATAAACCTAGAAATATCACCACAGCTATCTGTATAAAAATGGAAATATCTCCACCGCTATCTGTATAAAGACGGAAACATCTACACCGCTATCTGTATAAACGTGGAAATATCTGCAACGCTATCTGTATAAACATGGAAATATCTGCACTGCTGTCTGTATAAACATGGAAATATCTCCTCCACTGTCTCTGTTAACATGGAATTATCTACACTTCTATCTGTATAAACATGGAAATACCTCCAACTCAATCTGTATAAACATGGAAATACCTACACCGCTATCTGTATAAACATGGAAATATCTACACCGCTATCTGTATAAACATGGAAATATCCACACCGCTACTAGTATAAACATGGAAATATCTACACCACTATCTGTATAAACTTTAAAAAATCTACACTGCCATCTCTATAAACATGGAAATATCTCCACCGCTATCTGTATAAACATGGAAATATCTCCACAGATATCTGTATAAACATGGAATTATCTACACCACTATCTGTATAAACATGGAAATATCTACACCACTATCTGTATAAACATGGAAATATCTACGACGCTATCTGTATAAACTTGGAAATATCTACACCACTATCTGTATAAATATGGAAATATCTACACCGCTATCTCTAAAAACATGGAAATATCTACACCGCTTTCTCTATATACATGAAAATATCTACATGGCTATCTCTATAAACTTGGAAATATCTACACCACCATCTGTATAGACATAGAAATACCTACACAGTCATCTGTATAAACATGGAAATATCTTCACCGCTATCTCTATAAACATGGAAATACCTACACTGCAATCTGTATAAACATGGAATTATCTATACCGCTATCTACATAAAAATGGAAATAACTACACCGCTATCTGTATAAACTTTGAAATATCTACACCGTCATCTCTATTAACGTGGAAATATCTCCAACGCTATCATTATAAACCTAGAAATGACACCACAGATATCTGTATAAACATGGAAATATCTACACCGCTATCTGTATAAACATGGAAATATCTGCACCGCTATCTGTATAAACATGGAAATATCTACATCGCTATCTGTATTAACATGGAAATATCTACACTGCCATGTCTGTAAACATGGAAATACCCACACCGCTATCTGTATAAACATGGAAATATCTACAACGCCATCTGTAACAACATCTAAATATCTACACAGTCATCTGTAAAAACACGGAAATATATACACCTGCATCTGTATAAACATGGAAATATCTACACTGCCATCTGTATACACGTGGAAATATCTACACAGCCGTCTGTATAAACATGGAAATATCTACAACTCTATCTCTATAAACATGGAAATACCTACACCGCTATCTGTATAAACATGGAAATATCTCCACCGCTACCTGTATAAACATGGTAACATCTACACCACTATCTGTATAAACTTGGAAAAATCTACACCGCCATCTCTATAAACATGGAAATATCTCCACCGCAATCTGTATAAACATGGAAATATCTACACCGCTATCTGTATAAACTTGGAAATACCTACACCGCAATCTGTATAAACACGGAAATATCTCCAACTCTATCATTATAAACCTAGAAATATCACCACAGCTATCTGTATAAAAATGGAAATATCTCCACCGCTATCTGTATAAAGACGGAAACATCTACACCGCTATCTGTATAAACGTGGAAATATCTGCAACGCTATCTGTATAAACATGGAAATATCTGCACTGCTGTCTGTATAAACATGGAAATATCTCCTCCACTGTCCCTGTTAACATGGAATTATCTACACTTCTATCTGTATAAACATGGAAATATCTCCAACGCAATCTGTATAAACATGGAAATACCTACACCGCTATCTGTATAAACACGGAAATATCTACACCGCTATCTGTATAAACATGGAAATATCTACACCACTATCTGTATAAATATTGAAATAGCCACACCTCTATCTGTATAAACATGGAAATATCTTCACCGCTATCTCTATAAACATGGAAATACCTACACTGCAATCTGTATAAACATAGAAATATCTATACCGCTATGTATATAAACATGGAAATAACTACACCGCTATCTGTATAAACTTTGAAATATCTACACCGCCATCTCTATTAACGTGGAAATATCTCCAAAGCTAACATTATAAACCTAGAAATGTCACCACAGATATCTTTATAAACATGGAAATATCTACACCGCTATCTGTATAAACACGGAAACATCTACACCGCTATCTGCATAAACATGGAAATATCTACAACGCTATCTGTATAAACATGGAAATATCTGCACCGCTATCTGTATAAACATGGAAATATCTACATCGCTGTCTGTATTAACATGGAAATATCTACACTGCCATGTCTATAAACATGGAAATACCCACACCGCTATCTGTATAAACATGGAAATATCTACACCACCATGTGAATAAACTTCGAAATGTCTACACGGCTATTTGTATAAATATGGAAATATCTACACGGCTATCTCTATAAACATGGAAATATCTACACAGCTATCCGTATAAACATGGAAATATCTACACCGCTATCTCTATAAACATGGAAATATCTACACCGCTATCTCTATGAACATGGAAATATCTACATCGCTATCTGTACAAACATGGAAGTATCTCCTCCACTATGTCTGTTAACATGGAATTATCTACAATTCTATCTGTATAAACATGGAAATATCTCCAACGCATTCTGTATAAACATGGAAATACCTATGCCGCTATCTGTATAAACTTGTAACTATCTACACTGCTATCTGTATAAACATGGAAATATCTACACAGCCATCTCTATAAACATGGAAATACCTTCACCGCTATCTCTATAAACATGGAAATACCTACATTGCAATCTGTATAAAAATGGAATTATCTATACCGCTATCTATATAAAAATGGAAATAACAATACCGCTATCTGTATAAACTTTGAAATATCTTCACCGCCATCTCTATTAACGTGGAAATATCTCCAACGCTATCATAATAAACCTAGAAATGTCACCACAGATATCTGTATAAACATGGAAATATCTACACCGCTATCTGTATAAACACGGAAACATCTACACCGCTATCTGTATAAACATGGAAATATCTACAACGCTATCTGTATAAACATGGAAATATCTGCACCGCTATCTGTATAAACATGGAAATATCTACATCGCTATCTGTATTAACATGGAAATATCTACACTGCCATGTCTATAAACATGGAAATAGCCACACCGCTATCTGTATAAACATGGAAATATCTACAATGCGATGTGTATAAACATGGAAATATCTACACAGCCATCTCTATAAACATGGAAATATCTACATCGCTATCTCTATAAACATGGAAATAGCCACACCGCTATCTGTATAAACATGGAAATATCTACACCGCCATCAGTAAAAACATGGAAATATCTACACAGTCATCTGTGTAAACATGGAAATTATCTAAAGCTCCATCTGTATAAACATGGAAATATCTACACCACCATGTGAATAAACATCGAAATGTCTACACGGCTATTTGTATAAATATGGAAATATCTACACGGCTATCTCTATAAACATGGAAATATCTCCAATGCATGCTGTATAAACATGGAAATACCTGTGACGCTATCTGTATAAACTTGGAAATATCTACACTGCTATCTGTATAAACATGGAAATATCTACACCACTATCTGTATAAACATTTAAATATCTACATCTTTATCAGTATAAAAATGGAAATATCTCCTCCACAATCTCTATAAATATGGAAATATCTGCACCGCTATCTCTATAAACATGGAAATATCTACACTGTCATCTGAATACACATGGAAATATCAACACAGCCATCTGTATCAACATGGAAATATCTACACCTCTAACTCTATAAACATGGAAATACCTACACTGCAATCTGTATAAACATGGAAATATCTACACCGCTATGTGTATATACATGGCAAAATCTACACCGCTATATGTATAAACTTGGAAATATCTACACCACCATCTGTATAAACATAGAAATACCTACACAGTTATCTGCATAAACACGGAAATATCTACACCACTATTTGTATAAACATGGAAATATCTACACCGCGATCTGTATAAACATGGAAATAACTACACAGCCATCTCTATAACATGGAAATATCTACATCGCTCTCTGTATAAACATGGAAATAGCCACACCGCAATCTGTATATACATGGAAATATCTACACCGCCATCTGTAAAAACATGGGAATATCTACACAGTCATCTGTATAAACATGGAAATATATACACCTCCATCTGTATAAACATGGAAATATCTACACTGCCATCTGTAAACACATGGAAATATCTAAACAGCCATCTCTATAAACATGGAAATATCTTCACCGCTATCTCTATAAACATGGAAATACCTACACTGCAATCTGTATAAACATGGAAATATCTATACCGCTATCTATATAAACATGGAAATAACTACACCGCTATCTCTATAAACTTTGAAATATCTACACCGCCATCTCTATAAACGTGGAAATATCTGCAACGTTACCATTATAAACCTAGAAATGTCACCACAGCTATCTGTATAAACACGGAAACATCTACACCGCTATCTGTATAAACATGGAATTATCTACAACGCTATCTGTATAAACATGGAAATATCTGCACCGCTATCTGTATAAACATGGAAATATCTACATCGCTATCTGTATTAACATGGAAATATCGACACTGCCATCTCTATAAACATGGAAATAGCCACACCGCTATCTGTATAAACATGGAAATATCTACAACGCCATCTGTAACAACATCTAAATATCTACACAGTCGTCTGTAAAAACACGGAAATATATACACCTCCATCTGTATAAACATGGAAATATCTACACTGCATCTGTATACACGTGGAAATATCTACACAGCCATCTGTATAAACATGGAAATATCTACAACTCTTTCTCTATAAACATGGAAATACCTACACCGCTATCTGTATAAACATGGAAATATCTCCACAACTACCTGTATAAACATGGTAACATCTACACCACTATCTGTATAAACTTGGAAAAATCTACACCGCCATCTCTATAAACATGGAAATATCTCCACTGCAATCTGTATAAACATGGAAATATCTCCACTGCTATCTGTATAAACATGGAAATATCTACACCGCAATCTGTATAAACATGGAAATATCTACACCGCTATCTGTATATACTTGGAAATATCTACACCGCTATCGGTATAAATGTGGAAATATCTACACCGCTATCTATATAAACCTGGAAATATCTACACCGCTCTCTGTATATACATGGAAATATCCACATGGCTATCCCTATAAACTTGGAAATATCTACACCGCCATCTGTATAAACATAGAAATTCCTACACAGTCATCTGTATAAACATGGAAATATCTACACCTCTATCCGTATAAAGATGGAAATATCTACAATGCGATGTTTATAAACATGGAAATATCTACACAGCCATCTCTATAAACGTGGGAATATCTACATCGCTATCTGTACAAACATGGAAATAGCCACACCGCTATATGTATAAACATGGAAATATCTACACCGCTATCTGTATAAACATGGAAATATCTACACTGCTGTCTGTATAAACATGGAAACAGCCACACTGCTATATGTATAAACCTGGAAATATCTACAACGCCATCTGAATAAACATGGTATTATCTAAACCGCTATCTGTATAAATATGGAAATATCTACACAGCTATCACTATAAACATGGAAATAACAACACCGCTATCAGCATAAACATGGAAATAACTACACCGCTATCTCTATAAACATGGAAATATCTACACCACTATCTGCATAAACTTGGAAATATCTATACCGCCATCTGTATAAACATGGAAATATCTCGACCACTATCTGTATAAACATGGAAATACCTCCACCGCTATCTGTATAAACATGGAAATATCTACCCCACCATCAGTAAAAACATGGAAATATCTACACAGTCATCTGTGTAAACATGGTAGATATCTCAACCTCCATCTGTATAAATATGGAAATATCTACACCACCATCTGAATAAACATCGAAATGTCTACACGGCTATTTGTATAAATATGGAAATATCTACACGGCTATCTCTATAAACATGGAAATATCTACACAGCTATCGGTATAAACATGGAAATAGCTACACCGCTATCTCTATAAACATGGAAATATCTACATCGCTATCTCTATGAACATGGAAATATCTACATCGTTATCTGTACAAACATGGAAATATCTCCTCCACTATCTCTGTTAACTTGGAAGTATCTACACTTCTATCAGTATAAACATGGAAATATCTCCAACGCATTCTGTATAAACATGGAAATGCCTACGCCGCTATCTGTATAAACATGGAAATATCTACACCGCTATCTGTATAAACATGGAAATATCTACACCACTATCTGAATAAACATTTAAATATCTACATCTTTATCTGAATAAACATGGTAATATCTCCATCGCTATCTCTATAAATATGGAAATATCTCCACAGCTATCTCTATAAACATGGAAATATCTACACCGCTATCTTTATTAACATGGAAATATCTACACCGCTATCTGTATATATATGGATATATCTACACCGCTATCCCTATAAACATGGAAATAACTACACCGTTATCTTTATAAACATGGAAATATCTACAGCGCTCTCTCCAAAAACATGGAAATATCTACACCACAATCTGCATAAACTTGGAAATATCTACACCGCCATCTGTATAAACATGGAAATATCTCCACAAATATCTGTATAAATATGGAAATAGCCACACATCTATCTTTATAAACATGGAAATACCTTCACCGCCATCTGCAAAAAGATGGAAATATCTACACAGTCATCTGTAGAAACATGGAAATATCTACAAGTCCCTCTGTATAAACATGGAAATATCTACACTGTCATCTGAATACACATGGAAATATCAACACAGTCATCTGTATCAACATGGAAGTATCTACACCGCTATCTCTATAAACATGGAAATACCTACACCGTTATCTGTATAAAAATGGAAATATCTACACCGCTATCTGTATAAACATGGCAAAATCTCCACCGCTATCTGTATAAACTTGGAAATATCTACAACAATATCTGTATAAACATAGAAATACCTACACAGTCATCAGCATAAACACGGAAATATCTACACCACTATCTGTATAAACATGGAAATATCTACACCGCTATCTGTATAAACATGGAAATACCTACACAGCCATCTCTATAATCATGGAAATATCTTCATCGCTATCTGTATAAACATGGAAACAGCCACACCGCTATCTGTATAAACATGGAAATATCTACACCTCCATCTGAAAAAACATGGGAATATCTACACAGTCATCTGAACAAACATGGAAATATATACACCTCCATCTGTATAAAGATGGAAATACCTACACTGCCATCTGTATACATATGGAAATATCTACACAGCCATCCGTATAATCATGGAAATATCTACACCGCTATCTGTATAAACGTGGAAATATCTCCACCGCTATCTGTATAAACATGGAAATATCTACACTGCCATCTGTATACACATGGAAATATCTACACAGCCATCAGTATAAACATGGAAATATCTACACTGCTATCTGTATAAACTTGGAAATATCTACACCGCTATCTGTATAAATATGGAAATATCTACACCGCTATCTGCATAAACTTGGAAAAATCTACACCGCCATCTCTATAAACCTGGAAATATCTCCACCGCAATCTGTATAAACATGGAAATATATCCACTGCTATCTGTATAAACATGGAAATATCTACAGCACTATCTGTATAAACATGGAAATACCTACACCGCTATCTGTATAAATATGGAAATATCTGCACCGCTATCTGCATAAACTTGGAAATATCTACACCGTCATCTGTATAAACATGGAAATATCTCCACGACTATCTGTATAAACATGGAAATATCTCCACTGCGATCTGTATAAACATGAAAATATCTACACCGCTATGTGTATAAACATGGAAATATCGACACCGCCATCTGTATAAACATGGAAATATCTACTTCGCCATCTGAATAAACAAGGACATATCTCCACCGCTATCTGTATAAACGTGGAAATATCTCCACCGCTATCTGTATAAACATGGAAATATCTACACTGCCATCTGTATACACATGGAAATATCTACACAGCCATCTGTATAAACATGGAAATATCTACAACACCATCTCTGTAAACATGGAAATAACTACACCGCTATCTGTATAAACATGGAAATTTCCACCCCGCTACTTGTATAAACTTGGAAATATCTACACCACTATCTGTATAAATTTGGAAAAATCTACACTGCCATCTCTATAAACATGGAAATATCCCCACCGCTATCTGTATAAAAATGGAAATATCTACACCACTATCTGTGTAAACTTGGAAATATCTACAACGCTATCTGTATAAACTTGGAAATATCTACACCGCTCTCTGAATAAATATGGAAATATCTACACCGCTACCTCTATAAACATGGAAATATCTACACCGCTTTCTGTATACACATGGAAATATCTACATGAATATCTCTATAAACTTGGAAATATCTACTCCGCCATCTGTATAAACATAGAAATACCTAAACAGTCATCTGTATAAACATGGAAATACCTACACCTCTATCTGTATAAACATGGAAATATCCACAATGCGATGTGTATAAACATGGAAATATCTACACAGCCATCTCTATAAACATGGAGATATCTACACAGCCATCTCTGTAAACATGGAAATAGCCATACCACTATCTGTATAAACATGGAAATATCTACACCGCCATCAGTAAAAACATGGAAACATCTACACAGTCATCTGTGTAAACATGGAAGATATCTAAACCTCCATCTGTATAAACATGGAAATATCCACACCACCATCTGAATAAACATCGAAAGGTCTACACGACTATTTGTATAAATATGGAAATATCAACACGGCTATCTGTATAAACATGGAAATATCTACACAGCTATCTGTATAAACATGGAAATATCTACACCGCTATCTCTATAAACATGGAAATATCTACACCGCTATGTCTATGAACATGGAAATATCTACATCGCTATCTGTACAAACATGGAAATATCTCCTCCACTCTCTCTGTTAACTTGGAATTATCTACACTTCTATCTGTATAAACATGGAAATATCTCCAACGCATTCTGTATAAACATGGAAATACCTACGCCGCTATCTGTATAAACATGGAAATATCTACACCGCTATCTGCATAAACATGGAAATATCTACACTGCTATCTGTATAAAGATGGAAATATCTACACCGCGATCTGTATAAACAAGGAAATATCTTCACAGCCATCTCTATAAACATGGAAATATCTACATCCCTATCTGTATAAACATGGAAATAGCCACACCGCTATCTGTATAAACATGGAAATATCTACACTGCCATCTGTAAAAACATGGGAATATCTACACAGTCATCTGTATAAACATGGAAATATCTACACCTCCATCTCTATAAACATGGAAATATCTACACTGCCATCTGTATACACATGGAAATATCTACGCAGCCATCCGTATAAACATGGAAATATCTACACCGCTATTTCTATAAACATGGAAATACCTACACAGCTGTCTGTATAAACATGGAAATATCTATACAGCTATCTGCATAAACATGGAAATATCTACACCGCTATCTGTATAAACTATGAAATATCTACACCGCCATCTCTATAAACATGGAAATATCTCCAACGCTATCATTATAAACCTAGAAATATCACCCCAGCTATCTGTATACACATGGAAATATCTCAACCGCTATCTGTATAAACACGGAAACACCTACACCGCTATCTGTATAAACATGGAAATATTTACAACGCTATCTGTATAAACATGGAAATATCTGCACCGCTATCTGTATAAACATGGAAATATCTACATCGATATCTGTATTAACATGGAAATATCTACACTGCCATCTGTATGAACTTGGAAATAGCCACACCGCTATCTGTATGAACAAGGAAATATCTACAACGCAATCTGTAAACACATCTAAATGTCTACACAGTCATCTGTAAAAACATGTAAATATATACACCTGCATCTGTATAAACATGGAAATATCTATACTGCCATCTGTATACACGTGGAAATATCTACACAGAAATCTGTATAAACATGGAAATAACTACAACTCTGTCTCTTTAAAAATGGAAATTCCTACACCGCTATCTTTATAAACATGGAAATATCTCCACCGCTACCTGTATAAACATGGAAACATCTACACCACTATCTGTATAAACTTGGAAAAATCTACACCGCCATCTCTATAAACATGGAAATATCTCCACTGCAATCTGAATAAACATGGAAATATCTCCACTGCTATCTGTATAAACATGGAAATATCTACACCGCAATCTGCATAAACATGGAAATATCTGCAACGCTATCTGTATAAACTTGGAAATATCTATACCGCTATCGGTATAAATATGGAAATATCTACCCCGTTATCTATATAAACATGGAAATATCTACACCGCTCTCTGTATATACATGGAAATATCTACATGGCTATCCCTATAAATTTGGAAATATCTACACCGCCATTTGTATAAACATTGAAATACCTACACAGTCATCTGTATAAACATGGAAATATCTACACCTCTATCTGTATAAACATGGAAATATCTACAATGCGATCTGTATAAACATGGAAATATCTACACAGCCATCTCTATAAACATGGAATATCTACATCGCTATCTGTACAAACATGGAAATAGCCACACCGCTATATGTATAAACATGGAAATATCTACACCGCTATCTGTATAAACATGGAAATATCTACACCGCTATCTGTATAAACTTGGAAATATCTACACCACCATCTGTATAAACATAGAAATACCTACACAGTCATCTGCACAAACACTGAAATATCTACCCCAGTATCTGTATAAACATGGAAATATCTAGACCGCGATCTGTATAAACATGGAAATAGCTACACAGCCATCTCTATAAACATAGAAATATCTACATCGCTATCTGCATAAACTTGGAAATATCTACAGCGTCATCTGTATAAACATGGACATATCTCCACCACTATATGTATAAACATGGAAATATCTCCACCGCTATCTGTATAAACATGAAAATATCTACACCGCTATCTGTATAAACATGGAATTATCTACATCGCCATCTGTATAAACATGGAAATATCTACACCGCCATCTGAATAAACAAGGACATATCTCCACCGCTATCTGTATAAACGTGGAAATATCTCCACCGCTATCTGTATAAACATGGAAATATCTGCACTGCTATCTGTATAAACATGGAAATATCTACATCGCTATCTGTATTAACATGGAAATATCTACACTGCGATCTGTATAAACATGGAAAGAGCCACACCGTTATCTGTATAAACATGGAAATATCTACACCGTCATCTGAATAAATGTGGAAATATATACATGGCTATCTCTATAAACTTGGAAATATCTACACGGCTATCTATATAAACAAGGAAATAACAACACCGCAATCTGTATAAACCTGGAAATATCTACATTGCTATCTGTATAAATATGGATATATCTACACCGCTATCTCTATAAACATGGAAATGTCTACACAGCTATCTGTATAAACATGGAAATTTCTACATGGCTATGTCTATAAACATGGAAATATCTACACCGCCATCTGTATAAACATGGAAATACCTACACAGTCATCTGTATAAACATTGAAATATCTACACCGCTATCTCTATAAACATGGAAATACCTACACTGCAATTTGTATAAACATGGAAATATCTACACCGCTATCAGTATACACATGGAAATATCTAAACCACTATCTGTAAAAACATGGAAATATATACACTGCCATCTGTATAAACATGGAAACATCTACACAGCTATCTGTACAAATATGGAAATAACTACACCGCTATCTGTATAAATATGGAAATATCTACAGCGCTGTCTCTATAAACATGGAAATTTTTACACCGCTATCTGTATAAACATGGAGATATCTACATGGTTATCTATGTAAACATGGAAATATCTAAAGTGCCTTCTGTATAAACATGGAAATAACTACAGAGTCATCTGTATAAACATGGTAATATCTACACAACCGTCTGTATAAACATGGAAATATCTACACTGCGATCTGTATAAACATGGAAATATCTACAAAGCCATCTATATAAAAATGGAAATATCTACACTGCTTTCTGTATGAACATGGAAATAGCCACACTGAAATCTGTATAAACATGGAAATATCTACACCGCCATCTGTAAAAACATGGAAATATCTAAACGGTCATCTGTATAAACATGGAAATATCCACACTGCCATCTGTATACACATGGAAACGTTCACAGCACTATCTGTATAAGCATGGGAAAATCTACATCGCTATCTGTATAAACATGGAAATATCTCCACAGCTATCTGTATGAACTTGGAAATATCTACACCGCCATCTATATAAACATGGAAATATCTACACCGCTATCAGTTTAAATATGGAACTATCTACAACTCCATCTCTATAAACATGGAAATATCTACACCGCCATCTGTATAAACATGGAAATATCTACACCGCCATCTCTATAAATATAGAAATATCTACAACGGTACTTGTATAAATATGGAAATATCTACAACACTATCTGTGTAAACATGGGAATACCTTCACAGTTATCTGTGTAAACATGGAAATATATACACCGCTATCTGTGTAAAGATGGAAATATCTTCTAAGCAGTATGCGCGAATATGGAAATATCTATACCGCTATCTTTGTAAACATGGGAATATTTATACAGCTATCTGTATATACATGGAAATAACTTCACTGCTGTCTGTATAAACATGGAAATACCTACACCGCTATGTGTATAAACATGGAATTATCTACACCGCTATCTCCATAAACATAGAAATATCTAAAACGACATCTGTATAAACATGGAAATATCTACACCGCCATCAGCATAAACATGGAAACAACTACACTGCCATCTGTATAAACATGGAAAAATCTACACTGCCATCTCTATAAACATAGAAACATCTACACTGTCATCTGTAGAAAGTTGGAAATATCTGCAACGAGATCTTCATAAACATGGAAATATTCTCACCTCTACCTGTATAAACATGGAAATATCTTCACCACTATCTGTATAAACATGGAAATATCTACACTGCCATCTGTATAAACATGGATATATCTACACTGCCATCTCTAAACACATGGAAATACCTACACCGCTATCTGTATAAGCATGGAAATATCTACACCACTATCTTTATAAAGATGGAAATATCTACACCGCTATCTGTATAAACATGGAAATATCTACAACAATATCTGAGTAAATATGGAAATATCTACACAGCTCTCTGTGAAAACATGGAAATATGTATAACACTTTCTCTGAAAGATGAAAACATGTACACCGCAATCTGTGCAAATATCAAAATATCTACACCGCTATCTCTGTAAACATGGAAATATCTACCCCGTTATGTGTATAAAAATGGAAATATCTACTCTGCTATCTGTATAAACATGGAAATATCTACACCACGATCAGTAAAAACATGGAAATGTCAACACCGCTATCTGTATATACATGGAAATATCTACACCGATATCTGTTTAAACTTGGAAATATCTACTCTGCTATCTCTATAAATATTGAAATACCTACAACGCTATCTCTATAAACATGGAAATGCCTACACCGCTATCTTTATAAACATGGAAATATCTACATGGCTATCTCTGTAAACATGGAAATATCTACACCGCTATCTGTATAAACATGGAAACATCTACACCACTATCTGTATAAACATGGAAATATCTACACTGCCACCTGAATAAACTTATGAATATCTACTCCGCTATCTGTAAACATGGAAATATCCACACAGCTATCTCTATAAACATGGAAATAGCTACACTGCTATCTGTATAAACATAGAAATAGCGAGACCGCTATCTTTATAAACATGGAAATATCTACACCGCCATCTGTAAATACATGAAGATATCTACACAGTCTTCTGTATAAATTTGGAAATACCTACACCTCCATCTGTATAAACATGGAAATACCGACACAGTCATCTGTATAAACATGGAAACATCTACACCGCTATCTGTGTAATCATGGAAATATCTGCACCGCTATCTGCATAAACATATAAATATCTACAACGCTATCTGTATAACGTGGAAATATCTACACCGCAATCTGTATAAACGTAGAAGTATCTACACCGCTCTCTGTATAAACGTGGAAATATCTACAATGCTATCTGCATAAACGTGGAAATATCTACACCGCTATCTCTATAAACATGGAAATACCTACACCGCCATCCCTATAAACATGGAAATATCTACACCGCAATCTCTATAAACATGGAAATATCTACACCGCTATCTGTATAAACATGGAAATACCTACAACTCTATCTGTGTAAACATGGAAATATCTACACAGCTATCTGTGTAAACTTGGAGATATCTACATAGCTATCTGTGTAAAGATGGAAATATCTACACCACAATCTGTGGAAAGATGCAAATATCTACACCGCTATCTCTATAAACATGTAAATATCTACACCGCTATCTGTGAAACGTGGAAATATCTACACCACTAGCTGTATACACATGGAAATATGTACACTGCCGTCTGTATAAACATGGAAATACCTACACAGCTGTCTCCGTAAACATGGAAATATCTGCACTGCTATCTGTATAAACATGGAAATATTTGCACTTCCATCTGTATAAACATGGAAATATCTACACTGCCATCTGTAAACACATGGAAATAACTACACAGCTATCTGTATAAGCATGGAAATATCTACACCGCTATCTCTATAAACATGGAATTAGCTACACCGCAATCTGTATAAACATGGAGATATCTACACCGTTCTCTGTATAAACATGTAAATATCTACACTGCTATCTGTATAAACATGGAAATATCTACACCGCTATCTTTATAAACATGGAAATATCTACACTGCTATCTGTATAAAAATGGACATATCCAGAACAATATCTGTGTAAACATGGAAATATCTACACAGCTGTCTGTGCTGACATGGAAATATGTACAACGCTATCTGTGTAAAGATGAAAATATTTACACCCCAATCTGTGCAAATATCAAAATATCTACACCGCTATCTCTGTAAACATGGAAATATCTACACCGCTATCTGTATAAACATGGAAATATCTACACCGCTATCTTTATAAACATGGAAATATCTACACCGCTATCTGTATAAACATGGACATATCTACAACAATATCTGTGTAAACATGGAAATATCTACACAGCTATCTGTGTAAACTTGGAAATATCTACATAGCTATCTGTGTAAAGATGGAAATATCTATACCACAATCTGTGGAAGGATGCAAATATCTACACCGCTATCTCTGTAAACATGGAAATATCTGCACCACTATCTGCATAAAGATGGAAATACCTACACCGAAATCTGTAAAAAGATGGAAATACCTACACCGTGAGCTGTATAAACTTGGAAATATCTACACCGGTCTCTGTAAAAACATGGAAATACCAACACAGCTATCTGTATAAAAATGGAAATATCTACAATGCTATCTGTGTAAACATGGAAATATCTACACAGCTATCTGTGTAAACTTGGAAATATCTACACAGCTATCTGTGTAAAGATGGAAATATCCACACCGCAATCTGTACAAAGATGGAAATATCTACACCGCTATCTCTGTAACCATGGAAATATCTACACCGCTATCTGCATAAACATGTAAATATCTACACCGCTATCTGTAAAAACGTGGAAATATCTACACCGCTATCTCTATAAACGTGGAAATATCTACAGCAATATCTGTGTAAACATGGAAATATCTACACAGCTCTTGGTGTAGCCATGGAAATATGTACAACGCTATGTGTGTAAAGATGAAAATATGTACACCCCAATCTGTGCAAATATCAAAATATCTACACCGCTATCTCTGTAAACATGGAAATACCTACCCCGTTATCTGTATAAACATGGAAATATCTACACCGCTATCTGTACAAACATGGAAATATCTACACCACGATCTGTATAAACATGGAATTGTCTACACCGCTATCTGTATAAACATGGAAATATCTACACCACTATCTGCATAAACATGGAAATATCTACACCGCTATCTCTATAAATATTGAAATACCTTCAACGCTATCTGTATAAACATGAAAATATCTACACTGCCATTTATATAAATAAGGAAATATCTACACCGCTATCTGTTCAAACATGGGAAAATCTACACAGCTATCTCTATAAACATGGAAATATCAACACTGATGCCTGTATAAACATAGAAATTGCGACACCGCTATCTCTATAAACATGGAAATATCAACACCGCCATGTGTAAAAACATTAAAATATCTACACAGTCATCTGTATAAACCTGGAGATAACTACATTGCCATCTGTATACACATGGAAATATCTACACAGCCATCTGTATAACCATGGAATTGTCTACACCGCTATCTCTATAAACATGGAAATACCGGCAACGCAATCTGTATAAACATGGAAATATATACACCGCTATCTGTATAAACATGGAAATATCTACATAGCCGTCTGTATAAAGATTGAAATATCTACACCGCGAGCTGTATAAACATGGAAATAGCAACACCGATATCTGTATAAACATGGAAATATCTACACTTCTATCTGTATAAACATGGAAATATCTACACTGCTATCTGTATAATCAAGGAAATAACTACTCCACCATCTGTATAAACATGGAAATATCTACAAAGCCATCTCTATAAACATGGAAATATCTACACCGCTATCTGTATAAATATGGAAATATCTACACCGTTATCTCTATAAACATGGAAATACCTACACCGCTATCTTTATAAACATGGAAATATCTACACCGCTATCTGTATAAACATGGAAATATCTACATTGTTATCTCTATAAACATGAATATATCTACACCGCCATCTGTATAAACATGCAAATATCTACGCAGTAATCTGTGTAAACATGGAAATATCTACAACATCATCTCTATACACATGGAAATATCTACACTTCCATCTGCATACACATGGAAACATCTACACAACCATCTGTATAAACATGGAAATATCTACACCGCTATCTCTATATACATGGAAATTCCTACACCGCTATCACTATAAACATGGAAATATCTGCACCACAATCTCTATAAACTTGGAAATATCTACACCGCCATGTCAATAAACATGAATATATCTACACCGCCATCTCCAGAAACAAGGAACTACCTACACCGCCATCTGTATAAACATGGAAATGTTGACACCACTATCTGTATAAACATGGAAATATCTACAGTGCCATGTGTATAAAGTTGGAAATATCTACAATGCCAGCCGTACAAACATGGAAATATCTACACCGCTATCTGTATAAACATGGAAATACCAGCACCGTTATCTGTATAAACATTGAAATATCTACACCGCTATCTGAATAAAGATGGAAATATCTACAACGCTATCTGTGTAAACATGGAAATATCTACAATGCCATCTGTGGAGAGATTGAAATATCTACACCGCAATCTCTATAAACATGGAAAAATCAACACCGCTATCTCTATGAACATAGAAATATCTACACCGCCATCTCTATAAACATAGAAATATCTACACCACGATCAGTATAAACATGGAAATATCTACACCGCTGTCTGTATAAACCTGGAAATATCTCCACTGCTATCTCTATAAACATCGAAATATCTACACCGCCATCTGTATAAACATGGAAATACTTACAAAGTTATCTGTGTAAACAAGGAAATATCTACACCGTGATCTGTATAAACATGGAAATATCTACAACGCCATCTCTATAAACATGGAAATATCTACAACCAAATCGGTATAAACATGGAAATATCCACACCGCTATCTCTATAAACATGGAAAAATCAACACCGCTATCTCTATGAACATGGAAATATCTACACCGCCATCTTTATAAACATGGAAATATCTACACCACGATCAGTATAAACGTGGAAATATCTACACCGCTGTCTGTATAAACATGGAAATATCTCCACTGCTATCTCTATAAACATCGAAATATCTACACCGCCATCTGTATAAACATGGAAATACTTACAAAGTTATCAGTATAAACATGGAAATATCTACACCGCCATCTGTATAAACATGGAAATATCTACACAGCCATGTGTACATACATGGAAATAGCTACTCCGCTATCTATATAAACATGGAAATAACTACACCGCCATCTGTATAAACATGGAAATATCTACACCACCATCTACATATCCATGGAAATATTTGTGCCGCCATCGGTATAAACATGGCAATATCTACATGGTCATCTGTGTATAGATGGAAATGTCAACACCGCCATCTGTACAAACATGGAAATATCTGCACTGCTATCTGTATAAACATGGAAACATCTACACCGCGGTCTGTATAAACATGGAAATACCTACACCGCTATTTGTATAAACATGGAAATACCTACACCGCTATTTGTATAAACAAGGAAATATCTACACCGTGATCTGTATAAACATGGAAATATTTACACCGCTATCTGTATAAACATGGAAATTTCTACACCGTTGTCTGTATAAATATGGAAATATCTACACCGCTATCTCTATAAACATGGAAATATCTACACAGCCATCTGTATAAACATAGAAATAACTATACAGTCATATGTGTAAACAGGGAAATATCTACACCACCATCTGTATAAACATGGGAATATCTACAATGCCATCTGTATACACATGGAAATAACTACATGGCAATCTGTGTATAGATGGAACCAACAACACCGCCATCTGTACAAACTTGGAAATATCTACACTGCTATCTCTATAAACATGGAAATATCTACACTGCGGTCTGTTTAAACATGGAAATATCTACACCGGTATCTGTATAAACATGGAAGTATCTACACCACGATCTGTATAAACATGGAAATATATACACTGCTATCTGTATAAACATGGAAATATCTGCACCGCTATCTCTATAAACATGGAAATACCTACAAAGCCATCTGTATAAACATGGAAATACCTACACAGTCATGTGTAGGAACATGGAAATATCTACACTGCCATCTGTATAAACATAGAAATATCTACACAGCCCTCTGTATAAATATGGAGATATCTGCATAGGAATCTGTATAAACATAGAAATATCTTCACCGCTATCTGTATAAACATGGAAATACCTACACCGCTGTCTCTATAAACATGGAAATAGGTACACCGCTATGTTTATAAACATGGAAATATCTCCACTGCTGTCTGCATAAACATGGAAATATCTCCACCGTTATCTGTATGAACATGGAAATATCTACAGTGCCATCTCTATAAACATTGAAATATCTACACTGCCATCTGTAAAACATGGAAATATCTACACATTCATCTGAATAAACATGGAAATATCTAGAAAGCCATCTGTATAAACATGGAAATACCTACACAGTCATGTGTAGGAACATGGAAATATCTACACTGCCATCTGTATAAACATAGAAATATCTACACAGCCCTCTGTATAAATATGGAAATATCTGCATAGGCATCTGTATAAACATGGATATATCTGCACCGCTATCTGTATAAACATGGAAATACCTACACCGCTGTCTCTATAAACATGGAAATATGTACACCGCTATGTGTATAAACATGGAAATATCTCCACTGCTCTCTGTATAAACATGGAAATATCTCCACCGTTATCTGTACAAACATGGAAATATCTACAGCACCATCTCTATAAACATTGAAATATCTCCACTGCCATCTGTAAAAACATGGAAATATCTACACAGTCATCTGAATAAACATGGAAATATCAACACCACCATCTGTATAAACATAGAAATACCTACAATACCATCTGTATACACATGGAAATATTGACACAGACATCTGTACCAATATGGAAATATCTACACCACCATCTGTATAAACATGGAAATATCTACACTGTCATCTGTAGAAAGATGGAAATATCTACACCGCTATCTCTATAAACATGGAAATATCTACACCGCTATCTGTATAAACATGGAAAAATCTACACTGCCATTTGCATGACCATGGAAATATCTACGCCGCCGTCTGTATAAACATGGAAATATCTACACGGCCATCTGTGTATAGATGGAAATATCAACACCGCCTTCTGTACAAACATGGAAATATCTACAAAGCTATCTCTATAAACATGGAAATATCTGCACTGCCATCTGCAAAAACATGGAAATACCTATGCAGTAATCTGTATAAACATGGAAATATCTACAATGCCATCTGTATACACATGGAAATATCTACACAGCCATCTGTATAAACATGGAAATATCTACACTGCTATCTCTACAAACATGGAATTATCTACACCGCCATCTCTACAAACATGAAAATATCTTCACTGCCATCTCCATAAATATGGAACTAAATACTCCGCCATCTGTATAAACATGGAAACATCTACACCGCCATCTGTGTGAATAAGGAAATATCTACAATGCCATCTGTATAAAGATATAAATATCTGCACCGCGAGCTGTATAAACATGGAAATATCTACACCGCTATCTGTATAAACATGGAAATATCTACACCGCGATCTGTATAAACATGGAAAGATCTTCACTGCGATCTGCATAAACATGGAAATATCTACTCCGCTATCTGTATATACATGGTAATATCTACACCAACATCAATATAAACATGGAAATATCTACACCGCCATCTGTATAAACATGGAAATATCTACAATGCCATCTGTGGAGAGATTGAAATATCTACACCGCAATCTCTATAAACATGGAAAAATCAACACCGCTATCTCTATGAACATAGAAATATCTACACCGCCATCTCTATAAACATAGAAATATCTACACCATGATCAGTATAAACATGGAAATATCTACACCGCTGTCTGTATAAACCTGGAAATATCTCCACTGCTATCTCTATAAACATCGAAATATCTACACCGCCATCTGTATAAACATGGAAATACTTACAAAGTTATCTGTGTAAACAAGGAAATATCTACACCGTGATCTGTATAAACATGGAAATATCTACAACGCCATCTCTATAAACATGGAAATATCTACACCCAAATCGGTATAAAGATGGAAATATTCACACCGCTATCTCTATAAACATGGAAAAATCAACACAGCTATCTCTATGAACATGGAAATATCTACACCGCCATCTCTATAAACATGGAAATATCTACACCACGATCAGTATAAACGTGGAAATATCTACACCGCTGTCTGTATAAACATGGAAATATCTCCACTGCTATCTCTATAAACATCGAAATATCTACACCGCCATCTGTATAAACATGGAAATACTTACAAAGTTATCAGTATAAACATGGAAATATCTACACCGCCATCTGTATAAACATGGAAATATCTACACAGCCATGTGTACATACATGGAAATAGCTACTCCGCTATCTATATAAACATGGAAATAACTACACCGCCATCTGTATAAACATGGAAATATCTACACCACCATCTACATATCCATGGAAATATTTGTGCCGCCATCGGTATAAACATGGCAATATCTACATGGTCATCTGTGTATAGATGGAAATGTCAACACCGCCATCTGTACAAACATGGAAATATCTGCACTGCTATCTGTATAAACATGGAAACATCTACACCGCGGTCTGTATAAACATGGAAATATCTACACCGCTATTTGTATAAACATGGAAATAACTACACCGCTATTTGTATAAACAAGGAAATATCTACACCGTGATCTGTATAAACATGGAAATATTTACACCGCTATCTGTATAAACATGGAAATTTCTACACCGTTGTCTGTATAAATATGGAAATATCTACACCGCTATCTCTATAAACATGGAAATATCTACACAGCCATCTGTAAAAACATAGAAATAACTATACAGTCCTCTGTGTAAACAGGGAAATATCTACACCACCATCTGTATAAACATGGGAATATCTACAATGCCATCTGTATACACATGGAAATAACTACATGGCAATCTGTGTATAGATGGAACCAACAACACCGCCATCTGTACAAACTTGGAAATATCTACACTGCTATCTCTATAAACATGGAAATATCTACACTGCGGTCTGTTTAAACATGGAAATATCTACACCGGTATCTGTATAAACATGGAAGTATCTACACCACGATCTGTATAAACATGGAAATATATACACTGCTATCTGTATAAACATGGAAATATCTGCACCGCTATCTCTATAAACATGGAAATACCTACAAAGCCATCTGTATAAACATGGAAATACCTACACAGTCATGTGTAGGAACATGGAAATATCTACACTGCCATCTGTATAAACATAGAAATATCTACACAGCCCTCTGTATAAATATGGAGATATCTGCATAGGAATCTGTATAAACATAGAAATATCTTCACCGCTATCTGTATAAACATGGAAATACCTACACCGCTGTCTCTATAAACATGGAAATAGGTACACCGCTATGTTTATAAACATGGAAATATCTCCACTGCTGTCTGCATAAACATGGAAGTATCTCCACCGTTATCTGTATGAACATGGAAATATCTACAGTGCCATCTCTATAAACATTGAAATATCTACACTGCCATCTGTAAAACATGGAAATATCTACACATTCATCTGAATAAACATGGAAATATCTACAAAGCCATCTGTATAAACATGGAAATACCTAGAATACCATCTGTATACACATGGAAATATCTACCCAGACATCTGTATCAATATGCAAATATCTACACCTACATCTGTATAAACATGGAAATATCTACACTGCCATCTGTAGAAAGATGAAGATATCTACACCGCTATCTCTATAAATATGGAAATATCTACACCGCCATCTCTACAAACATGAAAATATCTACACTGCCATCTCCATAAATATGGAACTAAATACTCCGCCATCTGTATAAACATGGAAACATCTACACCGCCATCTGTGTGAATAAGGAAATATCTAAAATGCCATCTGTATAAAGTTATAAATATCTGCACCGCGAGCTGTATAAACATGGAAATATCTACACCGCTATCTGTATAAACATGGAAATATCTACACCGCGATCTGTATAAACATGGAAAGATCTTCACTGTGATCTGTATAAACATGGAAATATCTACTCCGCTATCTGTATAAACATGGTAATATCTACACCAACATCAATATAAACATGGAAATATCTACACCGCCATCTGTATAAACATGGAAATATCTACAATGCCATCTGTGGAGAGATTGAAATATCTACACCGCAATCTCTATAAACATGGAAAAATCAACACCGCTATCTCTATGAACATAGAAATATCTACCCCGCCATCTCTATAAACATAGAAATATCTACACCACGATCAGTATAAACATGGAAATATCTACACCGCTGTCTGTATAAACCTGGAAATATCTCCACTGCTATCTCTATAAACATCGAAATATCTACACCGCCATCTGTATAAACATGGAAATACTTACAAAGTTATCTGTGTAAACAAGGAAATATCTACACCATGATCTGTATAAACATGGAAATATCTACAACGCCATCTCTATAAACATGGAAATATCTACACCCATATCGGTATAAACATGGAAATATCCACACCGCTATCTCTATAAACATGGAAAAATCAACACCGCTATCTCTATGAACATGGAAATATCTACACCGCCATCTCTATAAACATGGAAATATCTACACCACGATCAGTATAAACGTGGAAATATCTACACCGCTGTCTGTATAAACATGGAAATATCTCCACTGCTATCTCTATAAACATCGAAATATCTACACCGCCATCTGTATAAACATGGAAATACTTACAAAGTTATCAGTATAAACATGGAAATATCTACACCGCCATCTGTATAAACATGGAAATATCTACACAGCCATGTGTACATACATGGAAATAGCTACTCCGCTATCTATATAAACATGGAAATAACTACACCGCCATCTGTATAAACATGGAAATATCTACAGCACCATCTACATATCCATGGAAATATTTGTGCCGCCATCGGTATAAACATGGCAATATCTACATGGTCATCTGTGTATAGATGGAAATATCAACACCGCCATCTGTACAAACATGGAAATATCTGCACTGCTATCTGTATAAACATGGAAACATCTACACCGCGGTCTGTATAAACATGGAAATATCTACCCCGCTATTTGTATAAACATGGAAATAACTACACCGCTATTTGTATAAACAAGGAAATATCTACACCGTGATCTGTATAAACATGGAAATATTTACACCGCTATCTGTATAAACATGGAAATTTCTACACCGTTGTCTGTATAAATATGGAAATATCTACACCGCTATCTCTATAAACATGGAAATATCTACACAGCCATCTGTATAAACATAGAAATAACTATACAGTCCTCTGTGTAAACAGGGAAATATCTACACCACCATCAGTATAAACATGGGAATATCTACAATGCCATCTGTATACACATGGAAATAACTACATGGCAATCTGTGTATAGATGGAACCAACATCACCGCCATCTGTACAAACTTGGAAATACCTACACTGCTATCTCTATAAACATGGAAATATCTACACTGCGGTCTGTTTAAACATGGAAATATCTACACTGCCATCTCAATAAATATGGAACTAACTACTCCGCCATCTGTATAAACATGGAAACATCTACACCGCCATCTGTGTGAATACGGAAATATCTACAATGCCATCTGTATAAAGATATAAATATCTGCACCGCGAGCTGTATAAACATGGAAATATCTACATCGCTATCTGTATAAACGTGGAAATACCAACACCGCTATCGGTATAAACATGCAAATATCTACAACGCCATCTATATAAACATGGAAATATCTACACCGCTATGTCTATAAACATGGAAATACCTACACCGCTATCTCTATAAACATGGAAATATCTACACCGCTATCTGTATAAACATGGTAATATCTACAACACCATCTATATAAACATGGAAATATCTACACCGCCATCTGTATAAACATGGAAATATCTACAATGCCATCTGTAGAAAGATGGAAATATCTACACTGCAATCTGTGTAAACATGGAATTATCTACACCGCCATCTGTATAAACATGGAAATATCTACAATGCCATCTGTAGAAAGATGGAAATATCTACACCACGATCTGTATAAACATGGAAATATCAACAGCACCATCTCTATAAAAATTGAAATATCTACACTGCCCTCTGTAAAAACATGGAAATATCTACACAGTTATCTGAATAAACATGGAAATATCTACACCACCATCTGTATAAACATGGAAATAACTACAATACCATCTGTATACACATGGAAAAGCCTACAAAGACATCTGAATAAATATGGAAATATCTACAAAGCCATCTGTATAAACTTCGAAATACCTACACTGTCATGTGTAGGAAGATGGAAATATCTACACTGCCATCTGTATAAACATAGTAATATCTACACATCCCTCTGTATAAATATGGAGATATCTGCATAGGCATCTGTATAAACATGGAAATATCTGCACCGCTATCTGTATCAACATGGAAATACCTACACCGCTGTCTCTATAAACATGGAAATATGTACACCGCTATGTTTATAAACATGGAAATATCTCCACTGCTGTCTGTATAAACATGGAAATATCTCCACCGTTATCTGTATGAACATGGAAATATCTGCAGTGCCATCTCTATAAACATTGAAATATCTACACTGCCATCTGTAAAAACATGCAAATATCTATACAGTCTTCTGAATAAACATGGAAATATCTACACCACCATCTGTATAAACATGGAAATACTTACAATACCATCTGTATACACATGGAAATATCTACAGAGTCATCTGTATAAATATGGAAATATCTACATCGCCATCTGTATAAACATGGAAATATCTACACTGCCATCTGTAGAAAGATGAAAATACCTACACCGCTACCTCTATAAATATGGAAATATCTACACCGCCATCTCTATAAACATGAAAATATCTACACTGCCATCTCCATAAAGATGGAAATATCTACTCCGCCATGTGTATAAACACGGAAATATATACACCACCATCTGTGAAAACATGGAAATATCTAAACCGCTATCTGTATAAACATGAAAATATCTACACTGCCATCTGTAAAAATATGGAAATATCTTCACAGTCATCTGAATAAACATGGAAATATCTACACCACCATCTGTATAAACATGGAAATACCTACAATACCATCTGTATACACATGGAAATATCTACAGAGTCGTCTGTATAAATATGGAAATATCTACACCACCATCTGTATAAACATGGAAATATCTACACTGCCATCTGTAGAAAGATGGAAATACCTACACCGCTATCTCTATAAATATGGAAATATCTACACTGCCATCTCTATAAACATGAATATATCTACACTGCCATCTCCATAAAGATGGAAGTATCTACCCCGCCATGTGTATAAACACGGAAATATTTACACCACCATCTGTGAAAACATGGAAATACCTACACGGCCATCTGCATGTCCATGGAAATAGCTATGCCGCCATCTGTATAAACATGGAAATATCTACACGGCCGTCTGTGTATAGATGGAAATATCAACAGCGCCATCTGTACAAACATGGAAATATCTACACCGCTATCTCTATAAACATGGAAATATCTGCATTGCCATCTGTAAAAACATGGAAATACCTATACAGTCATCTGTATAAACATGGAAACATCTCCAATGCCATCTGTATACACATGGAAATATCTACACTGCCATCTGTATAAACATGTAAATATCTACAATGCTATCTCTATAAACATGGAAATATCTACACCACCATCTCTATAAACATGAAAATATCTACACTGCCATCTGCATAAACATGGAACTAACTAATCCGACATCTGTATAAACATGGAAACATCTACAATGCCATCAGTGTGAATAAGGAAATATCTACAATGCCATCTGTATAAAGATATAAATATCTGCACCGCGAGCTGTATAAACATGGAAATATCTACATCGCTATCTGCATAAAGGTGGAAATAACAACACCGCTATCCATATAAACATGGAAATATCTACAACGCCATCCATATAAACATGGAAATATCTACACCGCTATGTCAATAAACATGGAAATACCTACACCGCTATCTCTATAAACATGGAAATATCTACACCGCTATCTACATAAACATGGAAATATCTACACTGCTATCGGTATAAACATGGAAATATCTACACTGCGATCTGTATAAACATGGAAATATCTACACCGCGATCTATATAAACATGGAAATATCTTCACAACGATCTGTATAAACATGGAAATATCTTCACTGTGATCTGTATAAACAAGGAAATATCTACACGACCATCTGTAAAAACATGAAAATATCTACACTGCCATCTGTAGAAAAATGGAAATATCTACACCGCTATCTCTATAAATATGGAAATATCTACACCGCCATCTGTATAAACATGAAAATATCTGCACTGCCATCTCCATAAAGATGGAAGTATCTACTCCGCCATGTGTATAAACACGGAAATATCTACACCGCCATCTGTGAAAACATGGAAGTATGTACACCGCTATCTGTATAAACATGGAAATATCTACACCGCCATCAGCATGTCCATGGAAATATCTACACTGCCATCTGTATAAACATGGAAATATCTACACGGTCATCTGTGTATAGAAGGAAATAACAACACCGCCATCTGTACAAACATGGAAATATCTACACCGCTATCTCTATAAACATGGAAATATCTGCAAAGCCATCTGTAAAAACATGGAAATACCTATACAGTCGTCTGTAAAAACATGGAAATATCTACAATGCCATCTGTATACACATGGAAATATATACACAGCCATCTGTATAAACATGTAAATATCTACACTGCTATCTCCATAAACATGGAAATATCTACACTGCCATCTCTATAAACATGAAAATATCTACACTGCCATCTCAATAAACATGGAACTAACTACTCCGCCATCTGTATAAACATGGAAACATCTACACCGCCATCTGTGTGAATACGGAAATATCTACAATGCCATCTGTATAAAGACATAAATATCTGCACCGCGAGCTGTATAAACATGGAAATATCTACATCGCTATCTGTATAAACGTGGAAATACCAACACCGTTATCGGTATAAACATGGAAATATCTACAACGCCATCTATATAAACATGGAAATATCTACACCGCTATGTCTATAGACATGGAAATACCTACACCACTATCTCTATAAACATGGAAATATCTACACCGCTATATGTATAAACATGGAAATATCCACACCGCTATCTGTATAAACTTGGAAATATCTACACTGCCATCTCAATAAACATGGAACTAAATACTCCGCCATCTGTATAAACATGGAAACATCTACACCACCATCTGTGTGAATAAGGAAATATCTACAATGCCATCTGTATAAAGATATAAATATCTGCACCGCCATCTGTATAAACATGGAAATATCTACATCGCTATCTGTATAAACGTGGAAATACCAACAACGTTATCGGTATAAACATGGAAATATCTACAACGCCATCTATATAAACATGGAAATATCTACACCGCTATGTCTATAAACATGGAAATACCTACACCGCTATCTCTATAAACATGGAAATATCAACACCGCCATCTGTACAAACATGGAAATATCTACACCGCTATCTCTATAAACATGGAAATATCTGCACTGCCATCTGTAAAAACATGGAAATAACTATACAGTCGTCTGTATAAACATGGAAATATCTACAATGCCATCTGTATACACCTGGAAATATCTACAGAGCCATCTGTATAAACATGTAAATATCTACACTGCTATCTCTATAAATATGGAAATATCTACACCGCCATCTCTATAAACATGAAAATATCTGCACTGCCATCTCCATAAAGATGGAAGTATCTACTCCGCCATGTGTATAAACACGGAAATATCTACACCGCCATCTGTGAAAACACGGAATATGTACACCGCTATCTGTATAAACATGGAAATATCTACACCGCCATCTGCATGTCCATGGAAATATCTACGCTGTCATCTGTATAAACATGGAAATATCTACACGGTAATCTGTGTATAGATGGAAATATCAACACCGCCATCTGTACAAACATGGAAATATCTGCACTGCTATCTGTATAAACATGGAAACATCTACACCGCGGTCTGTATAAACATGGAAATATCTACCCCGCTATTTGTATAAACATGGAAATAACTACACCGCTATTTGTATAAACAAGGAAATATCTACACCGTGATCTGTATAAACATGGAAATATTTACACCGCTATCTGTATAAACATGGAAATTTCTACACCGTTGTCTGTATAAATATGGAAATATCTACACCGCTATCTCTATAAACATGGAAATATCTACACAGCCATCTGTATAAACATAGAAATAACTATACAGTCCTCTGTGTAAACAGGGAAATATCTACACCACCATCAGTATAAACATGGGAATATCTACAATGCCATCTGTATACACATGGAAATAACTACATGGCAATCTGTGTATAGATGGAACCAACATCACCGCCATCTGTACAAACTTGGAAATACCTACACTGCTATCTCTATAAACATGGAAATATCTACACTGCGGTCTGTTTAAACATGGAAATATCTACACTGCCATCTCAATAAATATGGAACTAACTACTCCGCCATCTGTATAAACATGGAAACATCTACACCGCCATCTGTGTGAATACGGAAATATCTACAATGCCATCTGTATAAAGATATAAATATCTGCACCGCGAGCTGTATAAACATGGAAATATCTACATCGCTATCTGTATAAACGTGGAAATACCAACACCGCTATCGGTATAAACATGCAAATATCTACAACGCCATCTATATAAACATGGAAATATCTACACCGCTATGTCTATAAACATGGAAATACCTACACCGCTATCTCTATAAACATGGAAATATCTACACCGCTATCTGTATAAACATGGTAATATCTACAACACCATCTATATAAACATGGAAATATCTACACCGCCATCTGTATAAACATGGAAATATCTACAATGCCATCTGTAGAAAGATGGAAATATCTACACTGCAATCTGTGTAAACATGGAATTATCTACACCGCCATCTGTATAAACATGGAAATATCTACAATGCCATCTGTA
Source organism: Pan paniscus (assembly GCF_029289425.2). Lineage (NCBI taxonomy): Eukaryota > Metazoa > Chordata > Mammalia > Primates > Hominidae > Pan > Pan paniscus. The sequence continues at coordinate 11,785,223 of NC_073261.2, forward strand.
GAAAGATGGAAATATCTACACCACGATCTGTATAAACATGGAAATATCAACAGCACCATCTCTATAAAAATTGAAATATCTACACTGCCCTCTGTAAAAACATGGAAATATCTACACAGTTATCTGAATAAACATGGAAATATCTACACCACCATCTGTATAAACATGGAAATAACTACAATACCATCTGTATACACATGGAAAAGCCTACAAAGACATCTGAATAAATATGGAAATATCTACAAAGCCATCTGTATAAACTTCGAAATACCTACACTGTCATGTGTAGGAAGATGGAAATATCTACACTGCCATCTGTATAAACATAGTAATATCTACACATCCCTCTGTATAAATATGGAGATATCTGCATAGGCATCTGTATAAACATGGAAATATCTGCACCGCTATCTGTATCAACATGGAAATACCTACACCGCTGTCTCTATAAACATGGAAATATGTACACCGCTATGTTTATAAACATGGAAATATCTCCACTGCTGTCTGTATAAACATGGAAATATCTCCACCGTTATCTGTATGAACATGGAAATATCTGCAGTGCCATCTCTATAAACATTGAAATATCTACACTGCCATCTGTAAAAACATGCAAATATCTATACAGTCTTCTGAATAAACATGGAAATATCTACACCACCATCTGTATAAACATGGAAATACTTACAATACCATCTGTATACACATGGAAATATCTACAGAGTCATCTGTATAAATATGGAAATATCTACATCGCCATCTGTATAAACATGGAAATATCTACACTGCCATCTGTAGAAAGATGAAAATACCTACACCGCTACCTCTATAAATATGGAAATATCTACACCGCCATCTCTATAAACATGAAAATATCTACACTGCCATCTCCATAAAGATGGAAATATCTACTCCGCCATGTGTATAAACACGGAAATATATACACCACCATCTGTGAAAACATGGAAATATCTAAACCGCTATCTGTATAAACATGAAAATATCTACACTGCCATCTGTAAAAATATGGAAATATCTTCACAGTCATCTGAATAAACATGGAAATATCTACACCACCATCTGTATAAACATGGAAATACCTACAATACCATCTGTATACACATGGAAATATCTACAGAGTCGTCTGTATAAATATGGAAATATCTACACCACCATCTGTATAAACATGGAAATATCTACACTGCCATCTGTAGAAAGATGGAAATACCTACACCGCTATCTCTATAAATATGGAAATATCTACACTGCCATCTCTATAAACATGAATATATCTACACTGCCATCTCCATAAAGATGGAAGTATCTACCCCGCCATGTGTATAAACACGGAAATATTTACACCACCATCTGTGAAAACATGGAAATACCTACACGGCCATCTGCATGTCCATGGAAATAGCTATGCCGCCATCTGTATAAACATGGAAATATCTACACGGCCGTCTGTGTATAGATGGAAATATCAACAGCGCCATCTGTACAAACATGGAAATATCTACACCGCTATCTCTATAAACATGGAAATATCTGCATTGCCATCTGTAAAAACATGGAAATACCTATACAGTCATCTGTATAAACATGGAAACATCTCCAATGCCATCTGTATACACATGGAAATATCTACACTGCCATCTGTATAAACATGTAAATATCTACAATGCTATCTCTATAAACATGGAAATATCTACACCACCATCTCTATAAACATGAAAATATCTACACTGCCATCTGCATAAACATGGAACTAACTAATCCGACATCTGTATAAACATGGAAACATCTACAATGCCATCAGTGTGAATAAGGAAATATCTACAATGCCATCTGTATAAAGATATAAATATCTGCACCGCGAGCTGTATAAACATGGAAATATCTACATCGCTATCTGCATAAAGGTGGAAATAACAACACCGCTATCCATATAAACATGGAAATATCTACAACGCCATCCATATAAACATGGAAATATCTACACCGCTATGTCAATAAACATGGAAATACCTACACCGCTATCTCTATAAACATGGAAATATCTACACCGCTATCTACATAAACATGGAAATATCTACACTGCTATCGGTATAAACATGGAAATATCTACACTGCGATCTGTATAAACATGGAAATATCTACACCGCGATCTATATAAACATGGAAATATCTTCACAACGATCTGTATAAACATGGAAATATCTTCACTGTGATCTGTATAAACAAGGAAATATCTACACGACCATCTGTAAAAACATGAAAATATCTACACTGCCATCTGTAGAAAAATGGAAATATCTACACCGCTATCTCTATAAATATGGAAATATCTACACCGCCATCTGTATAAACATGAAAATATCTGCACTGCCATCTCCATAAAGATGGAAGTATCTACTCCGCCATGTGTATAAACACGGAAATATCTACACCGCCATCTGTGAAAACATGGAAGTATGTACACCGCTATCTGTATAAACATGGAAATATCTACACCGCCATCAGCATGTCCATGGAAATATCTACACTGCCATCTGTATAAACATGGAAATATCTACACGGTCATCTGTGTATAGAAGGAAATAACAACACCGCCATCTGTACAAACATGGAAATATCTACACCGCTATCTCTATAAACATGGAAATATCTGCAAAGCCATCTGTAAAAACATGGAAATACCTATACAGTCGTCTGTAAAAACATGGAAATATCTACAATGCCATCTGTATACACATGGAAATATATACACAGCCATCTGTATAAACATGTAAATATCTACACTGCTATCTCCATAAACATGGAAATATCTACACTGCCATCTCTATAAACATGAAAATATCTACACTGCCATCTCAATAAACATGGAACTAACTACTCCGCCATCTGTATAAACATGGAAACATCTACACCGCCATCTGTGTGAATACGGAAATATCTACAATGCCATCTGTATAAAGACATAAATATCTGCACCGCGAGCTGTATAAACATGGAAATATCTACATCGCTATCTGTATAAACGTGGAAATACCAACACCGTTATCGGTATAAACATGGAAATATCTACAACGCCATCTATATAAACATGGAAATATCTACACCGCTATGTCTATAGACATGGAAATACCTACACCACTATCTCTATAAACATGGAAATATCTACACCGCTATATGTATAAACATGGAAATATCCACACCGCTATCTGTATAAACTTGGAAATATCTACACTGCCATCTCAATAAACATGGAACTAAATACTCCGCCATCTGTATAAACATGGAAACATCTACACCACCATCTGTGTGAATAAGGAAATATCTACAATGCCATCTGTATAAAGATATAAATATCTGCACCGCCATCTGTATAAACATGGAAATATCTACATCGCTATCTGTATAAACGTGGAAATACCAACAACGTTATCGGTATAAACATGGAAATATCTACAACGCCATCTATATAAACATGGAAATATCTACACCGCTATGTCTATAAACATGGAAATACCTACACCGCTATCTCTATAAACATGGAAATATCAACACCGCCATCTGTACAAACATGGAAATATCTACACCGCTATCTCTATAAACATGGAAATATCTGCACTGCCATCTGTAAAAACATGGAAATAACTATACAGTCGTCTGTATAAACATGGAAATATCTACAATGCCATCTGTATACACCTGGAAATATCTACAGAGCCATCTGTATAAACATGTAAATATCTACACTGCTATCTCTATAAATATGGAAATATCTACACCGCCATCTCTATAAACATGAAAATATCTGCACTGCCATCTCCATAAAGATGGAAGTATCTACTCCGCCATGTGTATAAACACGGAAATATCTACACCGCCATCTGTGAAAACACGGAATATGTACACCGCTATCTGTATAAACATGGAAATATCTACACCGCCATCTGCATGTCCATGGAAATATCTACGCTGTCATCTGTATAAACATGGAAATATCTACACGGTAATCTGTGTATAGAAGGAAATATCAACACCGCCATCTGTACAAACATGGAAATATCTACACCGCTATCTCTATAAACATGGAAATATCTGCACAGCCATCTGTAAAAACATGGAAATACCTATACAGTCGTCTGTATAAACATGGAAATATCTACAATGCCATATGTATACATATGGAAATATCTACAGAGCCATCTGTATAAACATGTAAATATCTACACTGCTATCTCCATAAACATGGAAATATCTACACCGCCATCTCTATAAACATGAAAATATCTACACTGCCATCTCAATAAACGTGGAACTAACTACTCCGCCATCTGTATAAACATGGAAACATCTACAACGCCATCTGTGTGAATAAGGAAATATCTACAATGCCATCTGTATAAAGATATAAATATCTGCACCGCGAGCTGTATAAACCTGGAAATATCTACATCGCTATCCGTATAAACGTGGAAATACCAACACCGCTATCGGTATAAACATGGAAATATCTACAACGCCATCTATATAAATATGGAAATATCTACACCGCTATGTCTATAAACATGGAAATACCTACACCGCAATCTCTATAAACATGGAAATATCTACACCGCTATCTGTATAAACATGGAAATATCTACACCGCGATCTGCATAAACATGGAAATATCTACACCGCGATCTGTATAAACATGTAAATATCTACACCGCTATATGTATAAACATGGAAATACCTACACTGCCATCACAATAAACATGGAACTAAATACTCCGCCATCTGTATAAACATGGAAACATCTACACCGCCATCTGTGTGAATAAGGAAATATCTACAATGCCATCTGTATAAAGATATAAATATCTGCACCGCGAGCTGTATAAACATGGCAATATCTACATCGCTATCTGTATAAAAGTGGAAATACCAACACCGTTATCGGTATAAACATGGAAATATCTACAACGCCATCTATATAAACATGGAAATATCTACACCGCTATGTGTATAAACATGGAAATACCTACACCGCTATCTCCATAAACATGGAAATATCATCACCGCCATCTGTACAAACATGGAAATATCTACACCGCTATCTCTATAAACATGGAAATATCTGCACTGCCATCTGTAAAAACATGGAAATACCTATACAGTAGTCTGTATAAACATGGAAATATCTACAATGCCATCTGTACACACATGGAAATATCTACACAGCCATCTGTATAATCATGTAAATATCTACACTGCTATTTCCATAGACATGGAAATATCTACTCCGCCATCTCTATAAACATGAAAATATCTACACTGCCTTCTCAATAAACATGGAACTGACTACTCTGCCATCTGTATGAACATGGAAACATGTACACCGCCATCTGTGTGAATAAGGAAATATCTACAATGCCATCTGTATGAAGATATAAATATCCGCACCGCGAGCTGTATAAACATGGAAATATCTACATCGCTATATGTATAAACGTGGAAATACCAACACCGCTATCGGTATAAACATGGAAATATCTACAACGCCATCTATATAAACATGGAAATATCTACACCGCTTTGTCTATAAACATGGAAATACCTACACCGCTATCTCTATAAACATCGAAATATCTACACCGCTATATGTATAAACATGGAAATATCTACACCGCTATATGTAAAAACATGGAAATATCTACACCGCGATCTGTATAAACATGTAAATATCTACACCGGGATCTGTATAAACATGGAAATATCTTCACCAAGATCTGTATAAACATGGAAATATCTACACCGCTATCTGTATAAACATGGTAATATCTACAACACCATCTATGTAAACATGGAAATATCTACACCGCCATCTGTATAAACATGGAAATATCTACAATGCCATCTGTAGAAAGATGGAAATATCTACACCGCAATCTGTGTAAACATGGAAATACCTACACCGATATCTGTAAAAACATGGAAATATCTACACCGCTATCTGTATAAACATGGAAATATCTACACCGCGATCTGTATAAACATGGAAATATCAACAGCGCCATCTCTATAAAAATTGGAATATCTACACTGCCATCTGTAAAAACATGGAAATATCTACACAGTCATCTGAATAAACATGGAAATATCTACACCACCATCTGTATAAACTTGGAAATACCTACAATACCGTCTGTATAAACATGGAAATATCTACACAGACATCTGTATAAATATGGAAATATCTACACCGCCATCTGTATAAACATGGAAATGTCTACACTGCCATCTGTAGAAAAATGGAAATATCTTCACCGCCATCTCTATAAATATGGAAATATCTACACCGCCATCTCTATAAACATGAAAATATCTACACTGCCATCTCCATAAAGATGGAAGTATCTACTCCACCATGTGTATAAACACGGAAATATCCACACCACCATCTGTGAAAACGTGGAAGTATCTACACCCCTATCTGTATAAACATGGAAATATCTACACCGCCATCGGCATGTCCATGGAAATATCTACGCTGCCATCTGTATAAACATGGAAATATCTACACGGCCATCTGTGTATAGATGGAAATATCAACACTGCCATCTGTACAAACATGGAAATATCTACACCGCTATCTCTATAAACATGGAATTATCTGCACTGCCATCTGTAAAAACATGGAAACACCTATACAGTCGTCTGTATAAACATGGAAATATCTACAATGCCATCTGTATACACATGGAAATATCTACACAGCCATCTGTATAAACATGTAAATATCTACACTGCTATCTCCATAAACATGGAAATATCTACACCGCCATCTCTATAAACATGAAAATATCTACTCTGCCATCTCAATAAACATGGAATTAACTACTCCGCCATATGCATAAACATGGAAACATCTACACCGCCATCTGTGTGAATAAGGAAATATCTACAATGCCATCTGTATAAAGATATAAATATCTGCACCGCGAGCTGTATAAACATGGAAATATCTACATCGCTATCTGTATAAACATGGAAATACCAACACCGCTATCGGTATAAACATGGAAATATCTACAACGCCATCTATATAAACATGGAAATATCTACACCGCTATGTCTATAAACATGGAAATACCTACACCGCTATCTCTATAAACATGGAAATATCTACACCGCTATATGTATAAACATGGAAATATCTACACCGATATCTGTATAAACATGGAAATATCTACACCGCGATCTGTATAAACATGGAAATATCTACACCGTGATCTGTATAAACATGGAAATATCTTCACCACGATCTGTATAAACATGGAAATATCTACACCGCTATCTGTATAAACATGGTAATATCTACAACACCATCTCTATAAACATGGAAACATCTACACCGCTATATGTATTAACATGGAAATATCCACACCGCTATCTGTATAAACTTGGAAATATCTACACTGCCATCTCAATAAACATGGAACTAAATACTCCGCCATCTGTATAAACATGGAAACATCTACACCACCATCTGTGTGAATAAGGAAATATCTACAATGCCATCTGTATAAAGATATAAATATCTGCACCGCCATCTGTATAAACATGGAAATATCTACATCGTTATCTGTATAAACGTGGAAATACCATCACCGTTATCGGTATAAACATGGAAATATCTACAACGCCATCTATATAAACATGGAAATATCTACACCGCTATGTCTATAAACATGGAAATACCTACACCGCTATCTCTATAAACATGGAAATATCAACACCGCCATCTGTACAAACATGGAAATATCTACACCGCTATCTCTATAAACATGGAAATATCTGCACTGCCATCTGTAAAAACATGGAAATAACTATACAGTCGTCTGTATAAACATGGAAATATCTACAATGCCGTCTGTAAACACATGGAAATATCTACACCGCCATCTGTATAAACATGTAAATATCTACACTGCTATCTCCATAAACATGGAAATATCTACACCGCCATCTCTATAAACATGAAAATATCTACACTGCCCTCTCAATAAACGTGGAACTAACTACTCCGCCATCTGTATAAACATGGAAATAACTACAAAGCCATCTGTGTGAATAAGGAAATATCTACAATGCCATCTGTATAAAGATATAAATATCTGCACTGCGAGCTGTATAAACATGGAAATATCTACATCGCTATCTGTATAAAGGTGGAAATACCAACACTGCTATCGGTATTAACATGGAAATATCTACAACGCCATCTATATGAACATGGAAATATCTACACCGCTATGTCTATAGACATGGAAATACCTACACCGCTATCTCTATAAACATGGAAACATCTACACCGCTATATGTATAATCATGGAAATATCTACACCGCTATCTGTATAAACATGGAAATACCTACACTGCCATCTCAATAAACATGGAACTAACTACTCCGCCATCTGTATAAACATGGAAACATCTACACCGCCATCTGTGTGAATAAGGAAATATCTACAATGCCATCTGTATAAAGATATAAATATCTGCACCGCGAGCTGTATAAACATGGAAATATCTACATCGCTATCCGTATAAATGTGGAAATACCAACACCGCTAACGGTATAAACATGGAAATATCTACAACGCCATCTATATAAACATGGAAAGATCTACACCGCTATGTCTATAAACATGGAAATACCTACACCGCTATCTCTATAAACATGGAAATATCTACACCGCTATATGTATAAACATGGAAATATCTACACCACTATCTGTATAAACATGGAAATATCTACACCGCGATCTGTATAAACATGGAAATATCTACACCGCGATCTGTATAAACATGGAAATATCTTCACCAAGATCTGTATAAACATGGAAATATCTACACCGCTATCTGTATAAACATGGTAATATCTACAACACCATCTATGTAAACATGGAAATATCCACACCGCCATCTGTATAAACATGGAAATATCTACAATGCCATCTGCAGAAAATGGAAATATCTACACCGCAATCTGTGTAAACATGGAAATATCTACACCGATATCTGTAAAAACATGGAAATATCTACACCGCTATCTGTATAAACATGGAAATATCTACACCGCGATCTGTATAAACATGGAAATATCAACAGCGCCATCTCTATAAAAATTGGAATATCTACAATGCCATCTGTAAAAACATGGAAATATCTACAGAGTCATCTGAATAAACATGGAAATATCTACACCACCATCTGTATAAACTTGGAAATACCTACAATACCGTCTGTATAAACATGGAAATATCTACACAGACATCTGTATAAATATGGAAATATCTACACCGCCATCTGTATAAACATGGAAATATCTACACCGCTATGTCTATAAACATGGAAATACCTACACCGCTATCTCTATAAACATGGAAATATCAACATCGCCATCTGTACAAACATGGAAATATCTACACCGCTATCTCTATAAACATGGAAATATCTGCACTGCCATCTGTAAAAACATGGAAATACCTATACAGACATCTGTATAAACATGTAAATATCTACAATGGCATCGGTATACACATGGAAATATCTACACAGCCATCTGTATAAACATGTAAATATCTACACTACTATCTCAATAAACATGGAAATATCTACACCGCCATCTCTATAAACATGAAAATATCTACACTGCCTTCTCCATAAACATGGAACTATCTACTCCGCCATCTGTATAATCATGGAAACATCTACACAGCTATCTGTGTGAATAAGGAAATATCTACAATGCCATTTGTATAAAGATATAAATATCTGCACCGCGAGCTGTATAACCATGGAAATATCTACATCGATATCTGTATAAACGTGGAAATACCAACAACGCTATCGGTATAAACATGGAAATATCTACACCGCTATCTCTATAAACATGGAAATATCTACACTGCCATCTGTACAAACATGGAAATATCTACACCGTCATCTGTAGAAACATGGAAATATCTACACCGCTACCTGTATAAACATGGAAATATCTACAATGCTATCTGTATAAACATGGAATTATCGACACCGATATCTGTATAAATATGGAAATATCTACACCTACATCTGTATAAACATGGAAATATCTACCCTGCCATCTGAATACACATGGAAAAGACTACACAGTCATCTGTATAAACATGGAAATATCTACACCACTATTTCTATAAACATGGAAAACCTATACCGCTATCTGTATAAACATGGAAATACCTACACTGACATCTCTATAAAGATGGAAATACCTACACCGCGAGCTGTATAAACATGGAAATATCTACAACGCTATCTGTGTATACATGGACATACCAACACCACCATCTCTTTAAACTTGGAAATATCTACACCCCTATCTGTATAAATATGGAAATATCTATACCGCTATCTCTATGAACATGGAAATACCTACACCGCCATCTTTATGAACATGGAAATATCTACACCGCTATCTCTATAAACATGAATATGTCTTCACCGCTATCTGTAAAAACATGGAATTATCTACATGGTCATCTCTATAAACATGTAAATATCTTCGCCACCATCTGCATAAACATAGAAATACCTACACAGTCATCTCTATGAACATGGAAATATCTACACCACTATCTGTATAAACATGGAAATATCTACACTGCCATCTGTATAAACATGGAATTATCTACAAAGACATCTGTATAAACATGGAAATATCTACACAGCTATCTGTATAAACGTAGAAATAGCCACACCGCTATCTGTATAAAGATGGAAATATCTACATTGCCATCTGAATAAACATGGAAATATTTACACCGCTATCAGTGTAAATATGGAAATATATACACCGCTATCTCTATAGACATGGAAATATCTACACCGCTATCTGTATAAACATGGAAATATATCCACTCCCATCTGTATGAAAATGGAAATATCTACACAGCGAGCTGTATAAACATGGAAGTATCTACACCGCTATCGGTATAAACATGGAAGTAGCAACAACGCTATCTGTATAAACATGGAAATATCTACACCGCTATCTCTATAAACATGAAAATAGTTACACCGCCATCTCTATAAACTTGGAAATATTTACACCGCTATCTCTATAAACGTAGAAATAACTACACCGCCATCTCTATAAACATGGAAATATCTACACCGTCATCTGCATAAACATGGAAATATCTACAAAGACATCTGTATAAACTTGGAAATATCTACACTGTCATGTGTAGAAAGATGGAAATATCTACAAAGCGATCTGTATAAACATGGGAATTTCTACACCGCTACCTGTATAAACATGGAAATATCTACACCACTATCTGTATCAACATGAAAATAACTACACCGCTATCTGTATAAACATGGAAATATCTACACAGCAATCTGTGCAAAGATGGAAATATCTACACCGCAGTCTCTATAAACATGGAAATATCTACACCGCTATCTGTATAAACATGGAAATAACTACACTGCTATCTGTATCAACTTGGAAATTTTTACACCGCTATCTGTATAAAAATGGAAATATCTCCACTGCTATCTTTATAAACACGGAAATACCTACACCGGTGGCTTTAAAAACATTGAAATACCTACACCGCTATCTCTGTAAACAATGAAATATCTACACCGCTATCTGTGTAAACATGGAAATATCTACACAGATATCTGTGTAAACTTTGAAATATCTACACCGCAATCTGTGTAAGCTTGGAAATATGTACAACGCTCTCTGTGTAAACATGGAAATATTTAAAACGCTATCTGTGTAAACAGGGAAATATCTACACAGCTATCTGTAAAACGTGGAAATATCTACCCCACTATCTGTATAACCCTGAAAATATCTACACCGCTATCTGTATCAACATGGAAATAGCTACACCGCTATCTGTATAAACATGGAAATTTTTACACCGCTATCTGTATAAACATGGAAATATCTCCACCGCTATCTTTATAAACACAGAAATACCTACACCGGTATCTTTAAAAACATGGAAATACCTACAACGCTATCTCAATAAACAATGAAATATCTACAACGCTATCTGTGAAAACTTGGAAATATCTACACAGCTATCTGTGTAAACTTGGAAATATCTACACCGCAATCTGTGTAAGCATGGAAATATTTACACTGTCATCTCTATAAACATGGAAATATCTAGAGAGAACTCTGTATAAACATGGAAATATCGGCACAGCCATCAGAATAAATATGGAAATACCTACACCGCTATCTGTATAAACATGGAAATATCTACACCGCTATGGGTATTAACGTGGAAATATCTCCATTTCTATCTGTATAAACATGGACATACCTCCACTGCAATCTGTATAAACATGAAAATATCCACACGGCTATCTCTATAAACATGGAAATATCTACACTGCCATATGTACAAACATGGAAATATCTACACAGTCATCTGTAGAAACATTTAAATATCTACACCGCTATCTCTATAAACATGGAAATAACTACACCGCTATCTCTATAAACATGGAAATATCTACAGCGCTATCTCCATCAACATGGAAATATACGCACCGCCATCTCTTTAAACATGGAGGTATCTACAACGCCATCTACATAAACAAGAAAATATCTACACTGCCGTCTATATAAACATGGAAATATCTACACCGCCATCTCTATAAACATGGAAATATCTACACCGCCATTTGTAGAAAGATGGAAATATCTACACCGCCATCTGTATAAACGTGGAAATATCTACACCGCTATCTGTATAAACATGGAAAAATCTACACCGCAATCTGTATAAACATGGAAATATCTACACCGCTATCTGAATAAATATGAAATATCTAAACCGCTATCTCTATAAAAATGGAAAAACCTACACTGCTATCTGTATCAACATGGAAATATCCTCACTGCTATCTCTATGAACATGGATACATCTACACCGCTATCTCTATAAACATGGAAATATCTACACCGCCATCTGTATAAACATGAAAATATCTACACAGCCCTCTGTATAAATATGGAAATATCTGCATAGGTATCTGTATAAACATGGAAATATCTGCACCACTATCTGTGTAAACATGGAAATATCTACACCGCAGTCTGTGCAAAGATGGAAATATCTACAATGCTATCTCAATAAACATGGAAATATCGACACCGCCATCTGTACAAACATGGAAATACCTACACAGTCATCTGTATAAACATGGAAATATCTACACCACTATCTGTATAAACATGGAAATACCTACACTGCCATCTGTATAAACATGGAATTTTCTACACAGACATCTCTGTAACCATTGAAATATCTACACCGCTATCTGTATAAACATGGAAGTAGCCACACCGCTATCTGTATAAACATGGAAATATCTACACCGCCATCTGTGAAAACATAGAAATACCTACACTGTCATCTTTATAAACATGGAAATATCTACACGTCCATCTGTATAAACATGGAAATATCTACACCGCTGTCTCTATAAACATGGAAATGTCTACACGGCTATCTGTATAAACAGGGAAATATCTCCACCGCTATCTGTAGAAACATGGAAATATCTATATCGCTATCTGTATAAACATGGAAATAACTCAACCGTTATCTCTATAAAGATGGAAATATCTACACCGGTATCTTTATAAACGTGGAAATATCTACACCGCTATCTGTATAAACATGGAAATATCCATAACACTATCTGTGTAAACATGGAAATATCTACACAGCTATCTGTGTAAACATGGAAATATGTACAAACGTCTCTGTGTAAAGATGGAAATATCTACACCGCAATCTGTGCAAATATGGAAATATCTACACCGCTAATTCAGTAAACATGGAAATATCTACACCGCTATCTGTAAAAACATGGAAATATCAACACCGCTAGCTGTATAAACATGGAATTATCTGCAGCGTTATCTGTATATACATGGAATTATCTACACCGCAGTCTGTGCAAAGATGGAAATATCTACAATGCTATCTCAATAAACATGGAAATATCGCCACCACCATCTGTAAACACATGGAAATAACTACACAGTCATCTGTATAAACATGGAAATATCTACACCACTATCTGTATAAACATGGAAATATCTACACTGCCATCTGTATAAACATGGAATTACCTACACAGACATCTCTATAATCATTGAAATATCTACACCGCTATCTGTATAAACATGGAAGTAGCCTCACCGCTATCAGTATAAACATGGAAATATCTACACCGCTATGTGTATAAACATGGAAATATCTACACCACGACGTGTATAAACATAGAAATATCTACACCGCTATGTGAATAAACATGGAAATATCTACACCGCTATCAGTATAAACATGGAAATATTGACACCTCTATCTGTATAAATATGGAAATATCTACACCACTATCTCTATAAACATGGAAATATCTACACCGTTATCTGTATAAACAAAGAAATATCTCCACCGCTGTCTGTATGAACATGGAAACATCTACACCGCTAGCTGTATAAACATGGAATTATCTGCAGCGTTATCTGTATAAACATGGAAATATCTACACCACAGTCTGTGCAAAGATGGAAATATCTACAATGCTATCTCAATAAACATGCAAATATTGACACCGCCATCTGTACACACATGGAAATACCTACACAGTCATCTGTATAAACATGGAAATATCTACACCACTATCTGTATAAACATGGAAATACCTACACTGTCATCTGTATAAACATGGAAATATCTACACGTCCATCTGTATAAACATGGAAATATCTACACTGCCATCTGTATATACCTGGAAATATCAACACTGCCATCTGTATAAACATGGAAATATCTACACCGCTATCTCTATAAACATGGAAATGTCTACACGGCTATCTGCATAAACATGGAAATATCTCCACCGCTATCTGTAGAAACATGGAAATACCTACATCGCTATCTGTATAAACATGGAAATGTCTCCACCGCTATCTCTATAAAGATGGAAATATCTACACCGCTATCTTTATAAACGTGGAAATATCTACACCGCTATCTGTATAAACATGGAAATATCTATAACAGTATCTGAGTAAACATGGAAATATCTACACAGCTATCTGTGTAAACATGGAAATATCTACCCAGGTCTCTGTGTAAAGATGGAAATATCTACACCGCAATCTGTGTAAATATGGAAATATCTACAACGCTATCTCAGTAAACATGGAAATATCTACACCGCTATCTGTATAAACATGGAAATATCTATACCGCACTCTCTATAAGCATGGAAATATCTCCACTGCTATCAGTATAAACATGAAAATATCTACACCGCTTTCTGTATAAACATGGACATATCTACACCGCAATCTGTATAAACATGGAAATATCTACAATCCTATGTGTGTAAACATGGAAATATCTACACAGCTATCAGTATAAACTTGGAAATATCTACAGAGCTATCAGCGTAAACATGGAAAAATCTACACGGCAATCTTTGCAAAGATGGAAATAACTACACCGCAATCTCTGTCAACATGGAAATATCTACACAGCTTTCTCTATAAACATGGAAACATCTACACTGCAATCTCTATATTCATGGAAATATCTACACCGCCATCTCTATAAACATGAAAATATCTACACCGCCATCTTCAGAAACATGGATATACGTACACCGCCATCTGTATAAACTTGGAAATATTTACACCACAATCTGTATAAACATGGAAATATCTTCACTTCTATCTGTATAAACATGGAAATATCTACACCGTCATCTGTATAAAGATGGAAATATCTACACCGCAATCTGTATAAATATGGAAATACCTACACCGCTATCTCTATAGACATGGAAATATCTACACCGCTATCTGTATAAACATGGAAATATCTCCACACCCATTTGTATAAAGATGGAAATATCTACACCACGAGCTGTATAAACATGGAAATATCTACACCGATATCTGTATAAACATGGAAGTAGCAACACCGATATCTGTATAAACATGGAAATATCTACACCGCTATCTCTATAAACATGAAAATATTTACACCACCATCTCTATAAACATGGAAATATTTACACCACTATCTCTATAAACTTAGAAAAAACTACACCACCATATCTATAAACATGGAAATATCTACACCGCCATCTGCATAAACATGGAAATATCTACACAGACATCTGTATAAACTTGGAAATATCTACACTGACATCTGTAGAAAGATGGAAATATCTACAAAGCGATCTGTATAAACATGGGAATTTCTACACTGCTACCTGTATAAACATGGAAATAGCTACACCGCTATCTGTATCAACATGGAAATAACTACACCGCAATCTGTATAAACATGGAAATATCTACACAGCAATCTGTGCAAAGATGGAAATATCTACACCGCAGTCTCTATAAACATGGAAATATCTACACCGCTATCTGTATAAACATGGAATAACTACACCGCTATCTGTATAAACATGGAAATTTTTACACCGCTATTAGTATAAACATGGAAATATCTCCACCGCTACCTTTTAAACACGGAAATACCTACACCGATAACTTTAAAAACAAGGAAATACCTACACCTCTATCTCTATAAACAATGAAATATCTACACCGCTATCTCTATAAAAATGGAAATATCCACACCGCCGTTTGTATTAACATGGAAATATCTACACAGTCATCTGTATAAACCTGGAAATATCTACACTGTCATCTATATAAACATGCAAATATCTACAGAGAACTCTGAATAAACATGGAAATATCGGAACAGCCACCTGTATAAACATGGAAATATCTACACCGCTATCAATATAAACATGGACATATCTACACCGCTATGTGTATTAACGTGGGAATATGTCCATTGCTATTTGTATAAACATGGACTTATCTCCACCGCAATCTGTATAAACATGGAAGTAGCCACACCGCTATCAGTATAAACATGGAAATATCTACACCGCTATCTGAATAAACATGGAAATATCTACACCACGACGTGAATAAATATAGAAATATCTACACCGCTAACTGTACAAACATGGAAGTAGCCACACCGCTATCTGTATAAACATGGAAGTAGCCACACCGCTATCAGTATACACATGGAAATATCTACACCGCTATCTGCATAAACATGGAAATATCTACACCACGACGTGTATAAACATGGAAATATCTACACCGCTATGTGAATAAACATGGAAATATCTACACCGCTATCAGTATAAACATGGAAATATTGACACCGCTATCTGTATAAATATGGAAATATCTACACCACTATCTCTATAAACATGGAAATATCTACACCGTTATCTGTATAAACAAAGAAATATCTCCACCGCTGTCTGTATGAACATGGAAACATCTACACCGCTAGCTGTATAAACATGGAATTATCTGCAGCGTTATCTGTATAAACATGGAAATATCTACACCGCAGTCTGTGCAAAGATGGAAATATCTACAATGCTATATCAATAAACATGGAAATATCGACACTGCCATCTGTACACACATGGAAATACCTACACAGTCATCTGTATAAACATGGAAATATCTACACCACTATCTGTATAAACATGGAAATATCTACACTACCATCTGTATAAACATGGAATTACCTACACAGACATCTCTATAATCATTGAAATATCTACACAGCTATCTGTATAAACATGGAAGTAGCCACACCGCTATCAGTATAAACATGGAAATATCTACACCGCTATCTGTATAAACATGGAAATATCTACACTGCCATCTGTGAATACATGGAAATGTCTACACTGTCATCTTTATAAACATGGAAATATCTACAAGTCCATCTGTATAAACACGGAAATATCTACACTGCCATCTGTATATACCTGGAAATACCTACACTGCCATCTGTATAAATATGGAAATATCTACACCGCTATCTCTATAAACATGGAAATGTCTACACGGCTATCTGTATAAACTTGGAAATATCTCCACCGCTATCTGTAGAAACATGGAAATATATACATCGCTATCTGTATAAACATGGAAATATCTCCAACGCTATCTCTATAAAGATGGAAATATCTACACCTCTATCTTTATAAACATGGAAATATCTACACCGCTATCTCTATAAACATGGAAATATCTCCACCGTTATCTGTATAAACAAAGAAATATCTCCACCGCTGTCTGTATGAACATGGAAACATCTACACCGTCAGCTGTATAAACATGGAATTATCTGCGGCGTTATCTGTATAAACATGGAAATATCTACACCATAGTCTGTGCAAAGATGGAAATATCTACAATGATATCTCAATAAACATGGAATTATCTGCATCGTTATCTGTATAAACATGGAAATATCTACTCCACAGTCTGTGAAAAGATGGAAATATCTACAATGCTATCTCAATAAACATGGAAATATCGTCACCGCCATCTGTACACACATGGAAATACCTACACAGTCATCTGTGTAAACATGGAAATATCTACACCACTATCTGTATAAACATGGAAATACCTACACTGCCATCTGTATAAACATGGAATTTTCTACACAGACATCTCTGTAACCATTGAAATATCTACACCGCTATCTGTATAAACATGGAAGTAGCCACACCGCTATCTGTATAAACAAGGAAATATCTACACCGCCATCTGTGAAAACATAGAAATACCTACACTGTCATCTTTATAAACATGGAAATATCTACACGTCCATCTGTATAAACATGGAAATATCTACACCGCTGTCTCTATAAACATGGAAATGTCTACACGGCTATCTGTATAAACAAGGAAATATCTCCACCGCTATCTGTATAAACATGGAAATATCTACATCGCTATCTGTATAAACATGGAAATATCTCAACCGTTATCTCTATAAAGATGGAAATATCTACACCGGTATCTTTATAAACGTGGAAATATCTACACCGCTATCTGTATAAACATGGAAATATCCATAACACTATCTGTGTAAACATGGAAATATCTACACAGCTATCTGTGTAAACATGGAAATATGTGCAAACGTCTCTGTGTAAAGATGGAAATATCTGCACCGCAATCTGTGCAAATATGGAAATATCTACACCGCTATTTCAGTAAACATGGAAATATCTACACCGCTATCTGTATAAACATGGAAATATCAACACCGCTAGCTGTATAAACATGGAATTATCTGCAGCGTTATCTGTATATACATGGAATTATCTACACCGCAGTCTGTGCAAATATGGAAATATCTACAATGCTATCTCAATAAACATGGAAATATCGCCACCACCATCTGTAAACACATGGAAATACCTACACAGTCATCTGTATAAACATGGAAATATCTACACCACTATCTGTATAAACATGGAAATATCTACACTGCCATCTGTATAAACATGGAATTACCTACACAGACATCTCTATAATCATTGAAATATCTACACCGCTATCTGTATAAACATGGAAGTAGCCTCACCGCTATCAGTATAAACATGGAAATATCTACACCGCTATGTGTATAAACATGGAAATATCTACACCACGACGTGTATAAACATAGAAATATCTACACCGCTATCTGTATAAACATGGAAATATCTATAACAGTATCTGAGTAAACATGGAAATATCTACACAGCTATCTGTGTAAACATGGAAATATCTACCCAGGTCTCTGTGTAAAGATGGAAATATCTACTCCGCAATCTGTGTAAATATGGAAATATCTACAACGCTATCTCAGTAAACATGGAAATATCTACACCGCTATTTGTATAAACATGGAAATATCAACACTGCTATTTTTATAAACATGGAAATGTCTACACCACGATCTGTATAAACATGGAAATATCTACACTGCTATATGTATATACATGGAAATATCTACACCGCTATCAATATAAACATGGAAATATCCGCACCGCTATCTGTATAAACATGGAAATATCTACACCACGACATGTATAAACATGGAAATAACTACACCGCCATGTGAATAAACATGGAAATATCTACACCGCTATCAATAAAAACATGGAAATATCGACACCGCTATCTGTATAAATATGGAAATATCTACACCACTATCTCTATAAACATGGAAATATCTACACCGTTATCTGTATAAACAAAGAAATATCTCCATCGCTGTCTGTATGAACATGGAAACATCTACACCGCTAGCTGTATAAACATGGAATTATCTGCAGCGTTATATGTATAAACATGGAAATATCTACTCCGCAGTCTGTGCAAAGATGGAAATATCAACAATGCTATCTCAATAAACATGGAAATATCGACACCGCCATCTGTACACACATGGAAATACCTACACAGTCATTTGTAGAAACATGGAAATATCTACACCACTATCTGTTTAAACATGGAAATATCTACACTGCCATCTGTATAAACATGGAATTACCTACACAGACATCGCTATAATCATTGAAATATCTACACCGCTATCTGTATAAACATGGAAGTAGACACACCGCTATCAGTATAAACATGGAAATATCTACACCGCTATGTGTATGAAGATGGAAATATCTACACCACAACGTGCATAAACATAGAAATATCTACACCGCTATGTGAATAAACATGGAAATATCTACACCACGATCAGTATAAACATGGAAATATTGACACCACTATCTCTATAAATATGGAAACATCTACACCACTATCTCTATAAACATGGAAATATCTACACCGTTATCTGTATAAACAAAGAAATATCTCCACCGCTGTCTGTATGAACATGGAAACATCTACACCGCTAGCTGTATAAACATGGAATTATCTGCAGCGTTATCTGTATAAACATGGAAACATCTACACCACAGTCTGTGCAAAGATGGAAATATCTACAATGCTATCTCAATAAACATGGAAATATTGACGCCGCTATCTGTACACACATGGAAACACCTACACAGTCATCTGTATAAACATGGAAATATCTACACCACTATCTCTATAAACATGGAAATACCTACACTGCCATCTGTATAAACATGGAATTATCTACACAGACATCTCTATAACCATTGAAATATCTACACCGCTATCTGTATAAACATGGAAGTAGCCACTCCGCTATCTGTATAAACATGGAAATATCTACACCGCCATCTGTGAAAACATGGAAATATCTACACTGTCATCTTTATAAACACGGAAATATCTACACGTCCATCTGTATAAACATGGAAATATCTACACTGCCATCTGTATATACCTGGAAATATCTACACTGCCATCTGTATAAACATGGAAATATCAACACTGCTATCTTTATAAACATGGAAATGTCTACACCACGATCTGTATAAACATGGAAATATCTACACCACTATATGTATAAACATGGAAATATCTACACCGCTATCAGTATAAACATGGAAATATCTACACCGCTATCTGTATAAACATGGAAATATCTACACCACGACATGTATAAACATGGAAATATCTACACCGCCATGTGAATAAACATGGAAATATCTACACCGATATCAGTAAAAACATGGAAATATCGACACCGCTATCTGTATAAATATGGAAATATCTACACAACTATCTCTATAAACATGGAAATATCTACACCGTTATCTGTATAAACAAAGGAATATCTCCAAGGCTGTCTGTATGAACATGGAAACATATACACCGCTAGCTGTATAAACATGGAATTATCTGCAGCGTTATCTGTATAAACATGGAAATATCTACACCGCAGTCTGTGCAAAGATGGAAATATCTACAATGCTATCTCTATAAACATGGAAATGTCTACACGGCTATCTGTATAAACATGGAAATATCTCCACCGCTATCTGTAGAAACATGGAAATACCTTCATCGCTATCTGTATAAATATGGAAATGTCTCCACCGCTATCTCTATAAAGATGGAAATATCTACACCGCTATCTTTATAAACGTGGAAATATCTACACCGCTATCTGTATAAACATGGAAATATCTATAACACTATCTGTGTAAACATGGAAATATCTACACAGCTATCTGTGTAAACATGGAAATATCTAAACCGCAATCAGTATAAACATGGAAATATCTACAACGCTATCTGTATAAACACGGAAATATCTACACCACGACATGTATAAACATGGAAATATCCACAACGCCATGTGAATAAACTTGGAAATATCTACACCGCTATCAGTAAAAACATGGAAATATAGACACCGCTATCTGTATAAATATGGAAATATCTACACCACTATCTCTATAAACATGGAAATATCTACACCGTTATCTGTAAACAAAGAAATATGTCCACCGCTGTCTGTATGAACATGGAAACATCTACACCGCTAGCTGTATAAACATGGAATTATCTGCATCGTTATCTGTATAAACATGGAAATATCTACTCCACAGTCTGTGCAAAGATGGAAATATGTACAATGCTATCTCAATAAACATGGAAATATCGTCACCGCCATCTATACACACATGGAAATACCTACACAGTCATCTGTATAAACTTGGAAATATCTACACCACTATCTGTATATACATGGAAATACCTACACTGCCATCTGTATAAACATGGAATTATCTACACAGACATCTCTGTAACCATTGAAATATCTACACCGCTATCTGTATAAACATGGAAGTAGCCACACCGCTATCTGTATAAACATGGAAATATCTACACCGCCATCTGTGAAAACATAGAAATATCTACACTGTCATCTTTATAAACATGGAAATATCTACACGTCCATCTGTATAAACATGGAAATACCTACACTGCCATCTGTATATACCTGGAAATATCTACACTGCCATCTGTATAAACATGGAAATATCTACACCGCTATCTCTATAAACATGGAAATGTCTACACGGCTATCTGTATAAACATGGAAATATCTCCACCGCTATCTGTAGAAACATGGAAATATCTACATCGCTATGTGTATAAACATGGAAATATCAACACCGCTATCTGTATAAACATGGAAATGTTTACACCACGATCTGTATAAACATGGAAATAGCTTCACCGCTATCTTTATAAACATGGAAATATCTACACCGCTATCAATATAAACATGGAAATATCTACACCGCTGTCTGTATAAACATGGAAATATCTACACCACGACGTGTATAAACATGGAAATATCTACACCGCCATGTGAATAAACATGGAAATATCTACACCGCTATCAGTAAAAACTTGGAAATATCGACACTACTATCAGTATAAATATGGAAATATCTACACCACTATCTCTATAAACATGGAAATATCTACACCGTTATCTGTAGATACAAAGAAATATCCCCACCGCTGTCTGTATGAACATGGAAACATCTACACCGCTAGCTGTATAAACATGGAATTATCTGCAGCGTTATCTGTATAAACATGGAAACATCTACAACACAGTCTGTGCAAAGATGGAAATATCTACAATGCTATTTCAATAAATATAGAAATATTGACACCGCCATCTGTACACACATGGAAACACCTACACAGTCATCTGTATAAACATGGAAATATCTACACCACTATCTCTATAAACATGGAAATACCTACACTGCCATCTGTATAAACATGGAATTATCTACACAGACATCTCTATAACCATTGAAATATCTACACCGCTATCTGTATAAACATGGAAGTAGCCACTCCGCTATCTGTATAAACATGGAAATATCTACACCGCCATCTGTGAAAACATGGAAATATCTACACTGTCATCTTTATAAACATGGAAATATCTACACGTCCATCTGTATAAACATGGAAATGTCTGCCATCTGTATATACCTGGAAATATCTACACTGCCATCTGTATAAACATGGAAATACCTACATCGCTATCTGTATAAACATGGAAATGTCTCCACCGCTATCTCTATAAAGATGGAAATATCTACACCGCTATCTTTATAAACGTGGAAATATCTACACCGCTATCTGTATAAACATGGAAATATCTATAACACTATCTGTGTAAACATGGAAATATGTACACAGCTATCTGTGTAAACATGGAAATATCTACACAGGTCTCTGTGTAAAGATGGAAATATCTACACCGCAATCTGTGTAAATATGGAAATATCTACACCGCTATCTCAGTAAACATGGAAATATCTACACTGCTATCTGTATAAACATGGAAATATCAACACCGCTATCTGTATAAACATGGAAATGTCTACACCACGATCTGTATAAATATGGAAATATCTACACCGCTATATGTATAAACATGGAAATATCTACACCGCTATCAGTATAAACATGGAAATATCTACACCGCTATCTGTATAAACATGGAAATATCTACACCACGACATGTATAAACATGGAAATATCCACACCGCCATGTGAATAAACATGGAAATATCTACACCGCTATCAGTAAAAACATGGAAATATCGACACCGCTATCTGTATAAATATGGAAATATCTACACCACTATCTCTATAAACATGGAAATATCTACACCGTTATCTGTAAACAAAGAAATATGTCCACCGCTGTCTGTATGAACATGGAAACATCTACACCGCTAGCTGTATAAACATGGAATTATCTGCATCGTTATCTGTATAAACATGGAAATATCTACTCCACAGTCTGTGCAAAGATGAAAATATGTACAATGCTATCTCAATAAACATGGAAATATCGTCACCGCCATCTGTACACACATGGAAATACCTACACAGTCATCTGTATAAACTTGGAAATATCTACACCACTATCTGTATATACATGGAAATACCTACACTGCCATCTGTATAAACATGGAATTATCTACACAGACATCTCTGTAACCATTGAAATATCTACACCGCTATCTGCATAAACATGGAAGTAGCCACACCGCTATCTGTATAAACATGGAATTATCTACACCGCCATCTGTGAAAACATAGAAATATCTACACTGTCATCTTTATAAACATGGAAATATCTACACGTCCATCTGTATAAACATGGAAATACCTACACTGCCATCTGTATATACCTGGAAATATCTACACTGCCATCTGTATAAACATGGAAATATCTACACCGCTATCTCTATAAACATGGAAATGTCTACACGGCTATCTGTATAAACATGGAAATATCTCCACCGCTATCTGTAGAAACATGGAAATATCTACATCGCTATGTGTATAAACATGGAAATATCAACACCGCTATCTGTATAAACATGGAAATGTCTACACCACGATCTGTATAAACATGGAAATAGCTTCACCGCTATCTTTATAAACATGGAAATATCTACACCGCTATCAATATAAACATGGAAATATCTACACCGCTATCTGTATAAACATGGAAATATCTACACCACGACATGTATAAACATGGAAATATCTACACCGCCATGTGAATAAACATGGAAATATCTACACCGCTATCAGTAAAAACTTGGAAATATCGACACTACTATCAGTATAAATATGGAAATATCTACACCACTATCTCTATAAACATGGAAATATCTACACCGTTATCTGTAGATACAAAGAAATATCCCCACCGCTGTCTGTATGAACATGGAAACATCTACACCGCTAGCTGTATAAACATTGAATTATCTGCAGCGTTATCTGTATAAACATGGAAACATCTACAACACAGTCTGTGCAAAGATTGAAATATCTACAATGCTATTTCAATAAATATAGAAATATTGACACCGCCATCTGTACACACATGGAAACACCTACACAGTCATCTGTATAAACATGGAAATATCTACACCACTATCTCTATAAACATGGAAATACCTACACTGCCATCTGTATAAACATGGAATTATCTACACAGACATCTCTATAACCATTGAAATATCTACACCGCTATCTGTATAAACATGGAAGTAGCCACTCCGCTATCTGTATAAACATGGAAATATCTACACCGCCATCTGTGAAAACATGGAAATATCTACACTGTCATCTTTATAAACATGGAAATATCTACACGTCCATCTGTATAAACATGGAAATATCTACACTGCCATCTGTATATACCTGGAAATATCTACACTGCCATCTGTATAAACATGGAAATATCTACACCGCTATCTGTATAAACATGGAAATGTCTACACCACGATCTGTATAAACATGGAAATATCTACACCGCTATCTGTAGAAACATGGAAATACCTACATCGCTATCTGTATAAACATGGAAATGTCTCCACCGCTATCTCTATAAAGATGGAAATATCTACACCGCTATCTTTATAAACGTGGAAATATCTACACCGCTATCTGTATAAACATGGAAATATCTATAACACTATCTGTGTAAACATGGAAATATGTACACAGCTATCTGTGTAAACATGGAAATATCTACACAGGTCTCTGTGTAAAGATGGAAATATCTACACCGCAATCTGTGTAAATATGAAAATATCTACACCGCTATCTCAGTAAACATGGAAATATCTACACTGCTATCTGTATAAACATGGAAATATCAACACCGCTATCTGTATAAACATGGAAATGTCTACACCACGATCTGTATAAATATGGAAATATCTACACCGCTATATGTATAAACATGGAAATATCTACACCGCTATCAGTATAAACATGGAAATATCTACACCGCTATCTGTATAAACATGGAAATATCTACACCACGACATGTATAAACATGGAAATATCCACACCGCCATGTGAATAAACATGGAAATATCTACACCGCTATCAGTAAAAACATGGAAATATCGACACCGCTATCTATATAAATATGGAAATATCTACACCACTATCTCTATAAACATGGAAATATCTACACCGTTATCTGTAAACAAAGAAATATGTCCACCGCTGTCTGTATGAACATGGAAACATCTACACCGCTAGCTGTATAAACATGGAATTATCTGCATCGTTATCTGTATAAACATGGAAATATCTACTCCACAGTCTGTGCAAAGATGAAAATATGTACAATGCTATCTCAATAAACATGGAAATATCGTCACCGCCATCTGTACACACATGGAAATACCTACACAGTCATCTGTATAAACTTGGAAATATCTACACCACTATCTGTATATACATGGAAATACCTACACTGCCATCTGTATAAACATGGAATTATCTACACAGACATCTCTGTAACCATTGAAATATCTACACCGCTATCTGTATAAACATGGAAGTAGCCACACCGCTATCTGTATAAACATGGAAATATCTACACCGCCATCTGTGAAAACATAGAAATATCTACACTGTCATCTTTATAAACATGGAAATATCTACACGTCCATCTGTATAAACATGGAAATACCTACACTGCCATCTGTATATACCTGGAAATATCTACACTGCCATCTGTATAAACATGGAAATATCTACACCGCTATCTCTATAAACATGGAAATGTCTACACGGCTATCTGTATAAACATGGAAATATCTCCACCGCTATCTGTAGAAACATGGAAATACCTTCATCGCTATCTGTATAAACATGGAAATGTCTCCACCGCTATCTCTATAAAGATGGAAATATCTACACCGCTATCTTTATAAACGTGGAAATATCTACACCGCTATCTGTATAAACATGGAAATATCTATAACACTATCTGTGTAAACATGGAAATATCTACACAGCTATCTGTGTAAACATGGAAATATCTAAACCGCAATCAGTATAAACATGGAAATATCTACACCGCTATCTGTATAAACACGGAAATATCTACACCACGACATGTATAAACATGGAAATATCCACAACGCCATGTGAATAAACTTGGAAATATCTACACCGCTATCAGTAAAAACATGGAAACATAGACACCGCTATCTGGATAAATATGGAAATATCTACACCACTATCTCTATAAACATGGAAATATCTACACCGTTATCTGTAAACAAAGAAATATGTCCACCGCTGTCTGTATGAACATGGAAACATCTACACCGCTAGCTGTATAAACATGGAATTATCTGCATCGTTATCTGTATAAACATGGAAATATCTACTCCACAGTCTGTGCAAAGATGGAAATATGTACAATGCTATCTCAATAAACATGGAAATATCGTCACCGCCATCTATACACACATGGAAATACCTACACAGTCATCTGTATAAACTTGGAAATATCTACACCACTATCTGTATATACATGGAAATACCTACACTGCCATCTGTATAAACATGGAATTATCTACACAGACATCTCTGTAACCATTGAAATATCTACACCGCTATCTGTATAAACATGGAAGTAGCCACACCGCTATCTGTATAAACATGGAAATATCTACACCGCCATCTGTGAAAACATAGAAATATCTACACTGTCATCTTTATAAACATGGAAATATCTACACGTCCATCTGTATAAACATGGAAATACCTACACTGCCATCTGTATATACCTGGAAATATCTACACTGCCATCTGTATAAACATGGAAATATCTACACCGCTATCTCTATAAACATGGAAATGTCTACACGGCTATCTGTATAAACATGGAAATATCTCCACCGCTATCTGTAGAAACATGGAAATATCTACATCGCTATGTGTATAAACATGGAAATATCAACACCGCTATCTGTATAAACATGGAAATGTCTACACCACGATCTGTATAAACATGGAAATAGCTTCACCGCTATCTTTATAAACATGGAAATATCTACACCGCTATCAATATAAACATGGAAATATCTACACCGCTATCTGTATAAACATGGAAATATCTACACCACGACATGTATAAACATGGAAATATCTACACCGCCATGTGAATAAACATGGAAATATCTACACCGCTATCAGTAAAAACTTGGAAATATCGACACTACTATCAGTATAAATATGGAAATATCTACACCACTATCTCTATAAACATGGAAATATCTACACCGTTATCTGTAGATACAAAGAAATATCCCCACCGCTGTCTGTATGAACATGGAAACATCTACACCGCTAGCTGTATAAACATGGAATTATCTGCAGCGTTATCTGTATAAACATGGAAACATCTACAACACAGTCTGTGCAAAGATGGAAATATCTACAATGCTATTTCAATAAATATAGAAATATTGACACCGCCATCTGTACACACATGGAAACACCTACACAGTCATCTGTATAAACATGGAAATATCTACACCACTATCTCTATAAACATGGAAATACCTACACTGCCATCTGTATAAACATGGAATTATCTACACAGACATCTCTATAACCATTGAAATATCTACACCGCTATCTGTATAAACATGGAAGTAGCCACTCCGCTATCTGTATAAACATGGAAATATCTACACCGCCATCTGTGAAAACATGGAAATATCTACACTGTCATCTTTATAAACATGGAAATATCTACACGTCCATCTGTATAAACATGGAAATATCTACACTGCCATCTGTATATACCTGGAAATATCTACACTGCCATCTGTATAAACATGGAAATATCTACACCGCTATCTGTATAAACATGGAAATGTCTACACCACGATCTGTATAAACATGGAAATATCTACACCGCTATCTGTAGAAACATGGAAATACCTACATCGCTATCTGTATAAACATGGAAATGTCTCCACCGCTATCTCTATAAAGATGGAAATATCTACACCGCTATCTTTATAAACGTGGAAATATCTACACCGCTATCTGTATAAACATGGAAATATCTATAACACTATCTGTGTAAACATGGAAATATGTACACAGCTATCTGTGTAAACATGGAAATATCTACACAGGTCTCTGTGTAAAGATGGAAATATCTACAACGCAATCTGTGTAAATATGGAAATATCTACACCGCTATCTCAGTAAACATGGAAATATCTACACTGCTATCTGTATAAACATGGAAATATCAACACCGCTATCTGTATAAACATGGAAATGTCTACACCACGATCTGTATAAATATGGAAATATCTACACCGCTATATGTATAAACATGGAAATATCTACACCGCTATCAGTATAAACATGGAAATATCTACACCGCTATCTGTATAAACATGGAAATATCTACACCACGACATGTATAAACATGGAAATATCCACACCGCCATGTGAATAAACATGGAAATATCTACACCGCTATCAGTAAAAACATGGAAATATCGACACCGCTATCTGTATAAATATGGAAATATCTACACCACTATCTCTATAAACATGGAAATATCTACACCGTTATCTGTAAACAAAGAAATATGTCCACCGCTGTCTGTATGAACATGGAAACATCTTCACCGCTAGCTGTATAAACATGGAATTATCTGCATCGTTATCTGTATAAACATGGAAATATCTACTCCACAGTCTGTGCAAAGATGAAAATATGTACAATGCTATCTCAATAAACATGGAAATATCGTCACCGCCATCTGTACACACATGGAAATACCTACACAGTCATCTGTATAAACTTGGAAATATCTACACCACTATCTGTATATACATGGAAATACCTACACTGCCATCTGTATAAACATGGAATTATCTACACAGACATCTCTGTAACCATTGAAATATCTACACCGCTATCTGTATAAACATGGAAGTAGCCACACCGCTATCTGTATAAACATGGAAATATCTACACCGCCATCTGTGAAAACATAGAAATATCTACACTGTCATCTTTATAAACATGGAAATATCTACACGTCCATCTGTATAAACATGGAAATACCTACACTGCCATCTGTATATACCTGGAAATATCTACACTGCCATCTGTATAAACATGGAAATATCTACACCGCTATCTCTATAAACATGGAAATGTCTACACGGCTATCTGAATAAACATGGAAATATCTCCACCGCTGTATGTATGAACATGGAAACATCTACACCGCTAGCTGTATAAACATGGAAATATCTACACCGCTGTCTGTATAAAGATGGAAATAACTATAACACTATCTGTGTAAACATGGAAATATCGACACCGCCATCTGTACACACATGGAAATACCTACACAGTCATCTGTAGAAACATGGAAATATCTACACCACTATCTGTTTAAACATGGAAATATCTACACTGCCATCTGTATAAACATGGAATTACCTACACAGACATCTCTATAATCATTGAAATATCTACACCGCTATCTGTATAAACATGGAAGTAGCCACACCGCTATCAGTATAAACATGGAAATATCTACACCGCTATGTGTATAAACATGGAAATATCTACACCACAACGTGCATAAACATAGAAATATCTACACCGCTATGTGAATAAACATGGAAATATCTACACCGCTATCAGTATAAACATGGAAATATTGACACCGCTATCTCTATAAATATGGAAATATCTACACCACTATCTCTATAAACATGGAAATATCTACACCGTTATCTGTATAAACAAAGAAATATCTCCACTGCTGTCTGTATGAACATGGAAACATCTACACCGCTAGCTGTATAAACATGGAATTATCTGAAGCGTTATCTGTATAAACATGGAAACATCTACACCACAGTCTGTGCAAAGATGGAAATATCTACAATGCTATCTCAATAAACATGGAAATATCGACACCGCCATCTGTACACACATGGAAATACCTACACAGTCATCTGTATAAACATGGAAATATCTACACCACTATCTCTATAAACATGGAGATACCTACACTGCCATCTGCAAAACATGGAATTATCTACACAGACATCTCTATAAACATTGAAATATCTACACCGCTATCTGTATAAACATGGAAGTAGCCACACCGCTATCTGTATAAACATGGAAATATCTACACCGCCATCTGTGAAAACATGGAAATATCTACACTGTCATCTTTATAAACATGGAAATATCTACAAGTCCATCTGTATAAACATGGAAATATCTACACTGCCATCTGTATATACCTGGAAATATCTACACTGCCATCTGTATAAACGTGGAAATATCTACACCGCTATCTCTATAAACATGGAAATGTCTACACGGCTATCTGTATAAACATGGAAATACCTCCACCGCTATCTGTAGAAACATGGAAATACCTACATCGCTATCTGTATAAACATGGAAATGTCTCCACCGCTATCTCTATAAAGATGGAAATATCTACACCGCTATCTTTATAAACGTGGAAATATCTACACCGCTATCTGTATAAACATGGAAATATCTATAACACTATCTGTGTAAACATGGAAATATCTACACAGCTATCTGTGTAAACATGGAAATATCTACACAGGTCTCTGTGTAAAGACGGAAATATCTACACCGCAATCTGTGTAAATATGGAAATATCTACACCGCTATCTCAGTAAACATGGAAATATCTACACTGCTATCTGTATAAACATGGAAATATCAACACCGCTATCTGTATAAACATGGAAATGTCTACACCACGATCTGTATAAACACGGAAATATCTACACCGCTATATGTATAAACATGGAAATATCTACACCGCTATCAGTATAAACATGGAAATATCTACACCGCTATCTGTATAAACATGGAAATATCTACACCACGACATGTATAAACATGGAAATATCCACACCGCCATGTGAATAAACATGGAAATATCTACACCGCTATCAGTAAAAACATGGAAATATCGACACCGCTATCTGTATAAATATGGAAATATCTACACCACTATCTCTATAAACATGGAAATATCTACACCGTTATCTGTAAACAAAGAAATATGTCCACCGCTGTCTGTATGAACATGGAAACATCTACACCGCTAGCTGTATAAACATGGAATTATCTGCATCGTTATCTGTATAAACATGGAAATATCTACTCCACAGTCTGTGCAAAGATGGAAATATGTACAATGCTATCTCAATAAACATGGAAATATCGTCACCGCCATCTGTACACACATGGAAATACCTACACAGTCATCTGTATAAACATGGAAATATCTACACCACTATCTGTATATACATGGAAATACCTACACTGCCATCTGTATAAACATGGAATTATCTACACAGACATCTCTGTAACCATTGAAATATCTACACCGCTATCTGTATAAACATGGAAGTAGCCACACCGCTATCTGTATAAACATGGAAATATCTCCACCGCCATCTGTGAAAACATAGAAGTATCTACACTGTCATCTTTATAAACATGGAAATATCTACACGTCCATCTGTATAAACATGGAAATACCTACACTGCCATCTGTATATACCTGGAAATATCTACACTGCCATCTGTATAAACATGGAAATATCTACACCGCTATCTCTATAAACATGGAAATGTCTACACGGCTATCTGTATAAAAATGGAAATATCTCCAACGCTATCTGTAGAAACATGGAAATATCTACATCGCTATGTGTATAAACATGGAAATATCAACACCGCTATCTGTATAAACATGGAAATGTCTACACCACGATCTGTATAAACATGGAAATATCTACACCGCTATCTTTATAAACATGGAAATATCTACACCGCTATCAATATAAACATGGAAATATCTACACCGCTATCTGTATAAACATGGAAATATCTACGCCACGACATGTATAAACATGGAAATAACTACACCTCTATCAGTAAAAACTTGGAAATATCGACACCGCTATCAGTATAAATATGGAAATATCTACACCACTATCTCTATAAACATGGAAATATCTACACCGTTATCTGTAGAAACAAAGAAATATCTCCACCGCTGTCTGTATGAACATGGAAACATCTACACCGCTAGCTGTATAAACATGGAATTATCTGCAGCGTTATCTGTATAAACATGGAAATATCTACACCGCAGTCTGTGCAAAGATGGAAATATCTACAATGCTATCTCAATAAACATGGAAATATCGACACCGCCATCTGTAAACACATGGAAATACCTACACAGTCATCTGTATAAACATGGAAATATCTACACCACTATCTGTATAAACATGGAAATATCTACACTGCCATCTGTATAAACATGGAATTACCTACACAGACATCTCTATAATCATTGAAATATCTACACCGCTATCTGTATAAACATGGAAGTAGCCACACCGCTCTCAGTATAAACATGGAAATATCTACACCGCTATGTGTATAAACATGGAAATATCTACACCACGACAATTATAAACATAGAAATATGTACACCGCTATGTGAATAAACATGGAAATATCTACACCGCTATCAGTATAAACATGGAAATATTGACACCGCTATCTGTATAAATATGGAAATATCTACACCACTATCTGTATAAACATGGAAATATCTACACCGTTATCTGTATAAACAAAGAAATATCTCCACCGCTGTCTGTATGAACATGGAAACATCTACACCGCTAGCTGTATAAACATGGAATTATTTGCAGCGTTATCTGTATAAACATGGATATAACTACACCACAGTCTGTGCAAAGATGGAAATATCTACAATGCTATCTCAATAAACATGGAAATATCGACACCGCCATCTGTACACACATGGAAATACCTACACAGTCATCTGTATAAACATGGAAATATCTACACCACTATCTCTATAAACATGGAAATACCTACACTGCCATCTGTATAAACATGGAATTATGTACACAGACATCTCTATAACGATTGAAATATCTACACCGCTATCTGTATAAACATGGAAGTAGCCACACCGCTATCTGTATAAACATGGAAATATCTACACTGCCATCTGTGAAAACATGGAAATATCTACACTGTCATCTTTATAAACATGGAAATATCTACACGTCCATCTGTATAAACATGGAAATATCTACACTGCCATCTGTATATACCTGGAAATATCTACACTGCCATCTGTATAAACATGGAAATATCTACACCTCTATCTCTATGAACATGGAAATGTCTACACGGCTATCTGTATAAACATGGAAATATCTCCACCGCTATCTGTAGAAACATGGAAATACCTACATCGCTATCTGTATAAACATGGAAATGTCTCCACCGCTATCTCTATAAAGATGGAAATATCTACACCGCTATCTTTATAAACGTGGAAATGTCTACACCGCTATCTGTATAAACATGGAAATATCTATAACACTATCTGTGTAAACATGGAAATAACTACACAGCTATCTGTGTAAACATGGAAATATCTACACAGGTCTCTGTGTAAAGATGGAAATATCTACACCGCAATCTGTGTAAATATGGAAATATCTACACCGATATCTCAGTAAACATGGAAATATCTACACCGCTATCTGTATAAACATGGAAATATCATGACCGCTATCTGTATAAACATGGAAATGTCTACACCACGATCTGTATAAACATGGAAATATCTACACCGCTATATGTATAAACATGGAAATATCTACACCGCTATCATTATAAACATGGAAATACCTACACCGCTATCTGTATAAACATGGAAGTAGCCACACCGCTATCAGTATAAACATGGAAATATCTACACCGCTATCTGTATAAACATGGAAATATCTACACCACGACGTGTATAAACATGGAAATATCTACACCGCTATGTGAATAAACATGGAAATATCTACACCGCTATCAGTATAAACATGGAAATATTGACACCGCTATCTGTATAAATATGGAAATACCTACACCACTATCTCTATAAAAATGGCAATATCTACACCGTTATCTGTATAAACAAAGAAATATCTCCACCGCTGTCTGTATGAACATGGAAACATCTACACCGCTAGCTGTATAAACATGGAATTATCTGCAGCGTTATCTGTATAAACATGGAAATATCTACACCGCAGTCTGTGCAAAGATGGAAATATCTACAATGCTATCTCAATAAACATGGAAATATCGACACCGCCATCTGTACACACATGGAAATACCTACACAGTCATCTGTATAAACATGGAAATATCTACACCTCTATCTGAATAAACATGGAAATACCTACACTGCCATCTGTATAAACATGGAATTATCTACACAGACATCTCTATAAACATTGAAATATCTACACCGCTATCTGTATAAACATGGAAGTAGCAACACCGCTATCTGTATAAACATGGAAATACCTACACCGCCATCTGTGAAAACATGGAAATATATACACTGTCATCTTTATAAACATGGAAATATCTACACGTCCATCTGTATAAACATGGAAATATCTACACTGCCATTTGTATATACCTGGAAATATCTACACTGCCATCTGTATAAACATGGACATATCTACACCGCTATCTCTATAAACATGGAAATGTCTACACGGCTATCTGTATAAACATGGAAATATCTCCACCGCTATCTGTAGAAACATGGAAGTACCTACATCGCTATCTGTATAAACATGGAAATATCTCCACCGCTATCTCTATAAAGATGGAAATATCTACACCGCTATCTTTATAAACGTGGAAATATCTACACCGCTATCTGTATAAACATGGAAATATCTATAACACTATCTGTGTAAACATGGAAATATCTACACAGCTATCTGTGTAAACATGGAAATATCTACACAGGTCTCTGTGTAAAGATGGAAATATCTACACCGCTATCAGTATAAACATGGAAATATCTACACCGCTATCTGTATAAACATGGAAATATCTACACCACGACATGTATAAACATGGAAATATCTACACCGCCATGTGAATAAACATGGAAATATCTACACCGCTATCAGTAAAAACATGGAAATATCGATACCGATATCTGTATAAATATGGAAATATCTACACCACTATCTCTATAAACATGGAAATATCTACACCGTTATGTGTATAAACAAAGAAATATCTCCACCGCTGTCTGTATGAACATGGAAACATCTACACCGCTAGCTGTATAAACATGGAATTATCTGCAGCGTTATCTGTATAAACATGGAAATATCTACACCGCAGTCTGTGCAAAGATGGAAATATCTACAATGCTATCTCAATAAACATGGAAATATCGACACCGCCATCTGTACACACATGGAAATACCTACACAGTCATCTGCATAAACATGGAAATATCTACACCACTATCTGTATAAACATGGAAATATCTACACTGCCATCTGTATAAACATGGAATTACCTACACAGACATCTCTATAATCATTGAAATATCTACACCGCTATCTGTATAAACATGGAAGTAGCCACACCGCTATCAGTATAAACATGGAAATATCTACACCGCTATCTGTATAAACATGGAAATATCTACACCACGACGTGTATAAACATGGAAATATCTACACCGCTATGTGAATAAACATGGAAATATCTACACCGCTATCAGTATAAACATGGAAATATTGACACCGCTATCTGTATAAATATGGAAATATCTACACCACTATCTCTATAAACATGGAAATATCTACACCGTTACCTGTATAAACAAAGAAATATCTCCACCGCTGTCTGTATGAACATGGAGACATCTACACCGCTAGCTGTATAAACATGGAATTAACTGCAGCGTTATCTGTATAAACATGGAAGTATCTACACCGCAGTCTGTGCAAAGATGGAAATATCTGCAATGCTCTCTCAATAAACATGGAAATATCGACACCGCCATCTGTACACACATGGAAATACCTACACCACTATCTGTATAAACATAGAAATATCTACACTGCCATCTGTATAAACATGGAATTACCTACACAGACATCTCTATAATCATTGAAATATCTACACTGCTATCTGTATAAACATGGAAGTAGCCACACCGCTATCAGTATAAACATGGAAATATCTACACCGCTATCTGTATAAACATGGAAATATCTATACCGCGACATGTATAAGCATGGAAATATCTACACCGCTATGTGAATAAACATGGAAATATCTACACCGATATCAGTATAAACATGGAAATATTGACACCGCTATGTGTATAAATGTGGAAATATCTACACCACTATCTCTATAAACATGGAAATATCTGCCCCGTTATCTGTATAAACAAAGAAATATCTCCACCGCTGTCTGTATGAACATGGAGATATCTACACCGCTAGCTGTATGAACATGGAATTATCTGCAGCGTTATCTGTATAAACATGAAAATATCTACACCGCAGTCTGTGCAAAGATGGAAATATCTACAATGCTATCTCAATAAACATGGAAATATCGACACCGCCATCTGTACACACATGGAAATACCTACACATTTATCTGCATAAACATGGAAATATCTACACCACTATCTGTATAAACATGGAAATACCTACACTGCCATCTGTATAAACATGGAATTATGTACACAGGCATCTCTATAACCATTGAAATATCTACACCGCTATCTGTATAAACATGGAAGTAGCCACACCGCTATCTGTATAAACATGGAAATATCTACACTGCCATCTGTGAAAACATGGAAATATCTACACTGTCATCTTTATAAACATGGAAATATCTACACGTCCATCTGTATAAACAAGGAAACATCTACACTGCCATCTGTATAAACCTGGAAATATCTACACTGCCATCTGTATAAACATGGAAATATCTACACCTCTATCTCTATGAACATGGAAATGTCTACACGGCTATCTGTATAAACATGGAAATATCTCCACCGCTATCTGTAGAAACATGGAAATACCTACATCGCTATCTGTATAAACATGGAAATGTCTCCACCGCTATCTCTATAAAGATGGAAATATCTACACCGCTATCTTTATAAACGTGGAAATGTCTACACCGCTATCTGTATAAACATGGAAATATCTATAACACTATCTGTGTAAACATGGAAATAACTACACAGCTATCTGTGTAAACATGGAAATATCTACACAGGTCTCTGTGTAAAGATGGAAATATCTACACCGCAATCTGTGTAAATATGGAAATATCTACACCGATATCTCAGTAAACATGGAAATATCTACACCGCTATCTGTATAAACATGGAAATATCATGACCGCTATCTGTATAAACATGGAAATGTCTACACCACGATCTGTATAAACATGGAAATATCTACACCGCTATATGTATAAACATGGAAATATCTACACCGCTATCATTATAAACATGGAAATACCTACACCGCTATCTGTATAAACATGGAAGTAGCCACACCGCTATCAGTATAAACATGGGAATATCTACACCGCTATCTGTATAAACATGGAAATATCTACACCACGACGTGGATAAACATGGAAATATCTACACCGCTATGTGAATAAACGTGGAAATATCTACACCGCTATCAGTATAAACATGGAAATATTGACACCGCTATCTGTATAAATATGGAAATACCTACACCACTATCTCTATAAACATGGCAATATCTACACCGTTATCTGTATAAACAAAGAAATATCTCCACCGCTGTCTGTATGAACATGGAAACATCTACACCGCTAGCTGTATAAACATGGAATTATCTGCAGCGTTACCTGTATAAACATGGAAATATCTACACCGCAGTCTGTGCAAAGATGGAAATATCTACAATGCTATCTCAATAAACATGGAAATATCGACACCGCCATCTGTACACACATGGAAATACCTACACTGCCATCTGTATAAACATGGAATTATCTACACAGACATCTCTATAAACATTGAAATATCTACACCGCTATCTGTATAAACATGGAAGTAGCAACACCGCTATCTGTATAAACATGGAAATACCTACACCGCCATCTGTGAAAACATGGAAATATATACACTGTCATCTTTATAAACATGGAAATATCCACACGTCCATCTGTATAAACATGGAAATATCTACACTGCCATCTGTATATACCTGGAAATATCTACACTGCCATCTGTATAAACATGGAAATATCTACACCGCTATCTCTATAAACATGGAAATGTCTACACGGCTATCTGTATAAACATGGAAATATCTCCACCGCTATCTGTAGAAACATGGAAATACCTACATCGCTATCTGTATAAACATGGAAATATCTCCACCGCTATCTCTATAAAGATGGAAATATCTACACCGCTATCTTTATAAACGTGGAAATATCTACACCGCTATCTGTATAAACATGGAAATATCTATAACACTATCTCTGTAAACATGGAAATATCTACACAGCTATCTGTGTAAACATGGAAATATCTACACAGGTCTCTGTGTAAAGATGGAAATACCTACACCGCTATCAGTATAAACATGGAAATATCTACACCGCTATCTGTATAAACATGGAAATATCTACACCACGACATGTATAAACATGGAAATATCTACACCGCCATGTGAATAAACATGGAAATATCTACACCGCTATCAGTAAAAACATGGAA
Organism: Pan paniscus; assembly: GCF_029289425.2. Taxonomy (NCBI): domain Eukaryota; kingdom Metazoa; phylum Chordata; class Mammalia; order Primates; family Hominidae; genus Pan; species Pan paniscus. The sequence goes on from NC_073261.2 coordinate 11,825,753, forward strand.
ATATCGACACCGATATCTGTATAAATATGGAAATATCTACACCACTATCTCTATAAACATGGAAATATCTACACCGTTATGTGTATAAACAAAGAAATATCTCCACCGCTGTCTGTATGAACATGGAAACATCTACACCGCTAGCTGTATAAACATGGAATTATCTGCAGCGTTATCTGTATAAACATGGAAATATCTACACCGCAGTCTGTGCAAAGATGGAAATATCTACAATGCTATCTCAATAAACATGGAAATATCGACACCGCCATCTGAACACACATGGAAATACCTACACAGTCATCTGCATAAACATGGAAATATCTACACCACTATCTGTATAAACATGGAAATATCTACACTGCCATCTGTATAAACATGGAATTACCTACACAGACATCTCTATAATCATTGAAATATCTACACCGCTATCTGTATAAACATGGAAGTAGCCACACCGCTATCAGTATAAACATGGAAATATCTACACCGCTATCTGTATAAACATGGAAATATCTACACCACGACGTGTATAAACATGGAAATATCTACACCGCTATGTGAATAAACATGGAAATATCTACACCGCTATCAGTATATACATGGAAATAGTGACACCGCTATCTGTATAAATATGGAAATATCTACACCACTATCTCTATAAACATGGAAATATCTACACCGTTATCTGTATAAACAAAGAAATATCTCCACCGCTGTCTGTATGAACATGGAGACATCTACACCGCTAGCTGTATAAACATGGAATTAACTGCAGCGTTATCTGTATAAACATGGAAGTTTCTACACCGCAGTCTGTGCAAAGATGGAAATATCTGCAATGCTTTCTCAATAAACATGGAAATATCGACACCGCCATCTGTACACACATGGAAATACCTACACCACTATCTGTATAAACATAGAAATATCTACACTGCCATCTGTATAAACATGGAATTACCTACACAGACATCTCTATAATCATTGAAATATCTACACTGCTATCTGTATAAACATGGAAGTAGCCACACCGCTATCAGTATAAACATGGAAATATCTACACCGCTATCTGTATAAACATGGAAATATCTATACCGCGACATGTATAAACATGGAAATATCTACACCGCTATGTGAATAAACATGGAAATATCTACACCGATATCAGTATAAACATGGAAATATTGACACCGCTATGTGTATAAATGTGGAAATATCTACACCACTATCTCTATAAACATGGAAATATCTGCCCCGTTATCTGTATAAACAAAGAAATATCTCCACCGCTGTCTGTATGAACATGGAGATATCTACACCGCTAGCTGTATGAACATGGAATTATCTGCAGCGTTATCTGTATAAACATGAAAATATCTACACCGCAGTCTGTGCAAAGATGGAAATATCTACAATGCTATCTCAATAAACATGGAAATATCGACACCGCCATCTGTACACACATGGAAATACCTACACATTTATCTGCATAAACATGGAAATATCTACACCACTATCTGTATAAACATGGAAATACCTACACTGCCATCTGTATAAACATGGAATTATGTACACAGGCATCTCTATAACCATTGAAATATCTACACCGCTATCTGTATAAACATGGAAGTAGCCACACCGCTATCTGTATAAACATGGAAATATCTACACTGCCATCTGTGAAAACATGGAAATATCTACACTGTCATCTTTATAAACATGGAAATATCTACACGCCCATCTGTATAAACAAGGAAACATCTACACTGCCATCTGTATAAACCTGGAAATATCTACACTGCCATCTGTATAAACATGGAAATATCTACACCTCTATCTCTATGAACATGGAAATGTCTACACGGCTATCTGTATAAACATGGAAATATCTCCACCGCTATCTGTAGAAACATGGAAATACCTACATCGCTATCTGTATAAACATGGAAATGTCTCCACCGCTATCTCTATAAAGATGGAAATATCTACACCGCTATCTTTATAAACGTGGAAATGTCTACACCGCTATCTGTATAAACATGGAAATATCTATAACACTATCTGTGTAAACATGGAAATAACTACACAGCTATCTGTGTAAACATGGAAATATCTACACAGGTCTCTGTGTAAAGATGGAAATATCTACACCGCAATCTGTGTAAATATGGAAATATCTACACCGATATCTCAGTAAACATGGAAATATCTACACCGCTATCTGTATAAACATGGAAATATCATGACCGCTATCTGTATAAACATGGAAATGTCTACACCACGATCTGTATAAACATGGAAATATCTACACCGCTATATGTATAAACATGGAAATATCTACACCGCTATCATTATAAACATGGAAATACCTACACCGCTATCTGTATAAACATGGAAGTAGCCACACCGCTATCAGTATAAACATGGGAATATCTACACCGCTATCTGTATAAACATGGAAATATCTACACCACGACGTGGATAAACATGGAAATATCTACACCGCTATGTGAATAAACGTGGAAATATCTACACCGCTATCAGTATAAACATGGAAATATTGACACCGCTATCTGTATAAATATGGAAATACCTACACCACTATCTCTATAAACATGGCAATATCTACACCGTTATCTGTATAAACAAAGAAATATCTCCACCGCTGTCTGTATGAACATGGAAACATCTACACCGCTAGCTGTATAAACATGGAATTATCTGCAGCGTTACCTGTATAAACATGGAAATATCTACACCGCAGTCTGTGCAAAGATGGAAATATCTACAATGCTATCTCAATAAACATGGAAATATCGACACCGCCATCTGTACACACATGGAAATACCTACACTGCCATCTGTATAAACATGGAATTATCTACACAGACATCTCTATAAACATTGAAATATCTACACCGCTATCTGTATAAACATGGAAGTAGCAACACCGCTATCTGTATAAACATGGAAATACCTACACCGCCATCTGTGAAAACATGGAAATATATACACTGTCATCTTTATAAACATGGAAATATCCACACGTCCATCTGTATAAACATGGAAATATCTACACTGCCATCTGTATATACCTGGAAATATCTACACTGCCATCTGTATAAACATGGAAATATCTACACCGCTATCTCTATAAACATGGAAATGTCTACACGGCTATCTGTATAAACATGGAAATATCTCCACCGCTATCTGTAGAAACATGGAAATACCTACATCGCTATCTGTATAAACATGGAAATATCTCCACCGCTATCTCTATAAAGATGGAAATATCTACACCGCTATCTTTATAAACGTGGAAATATCTACACCGCTATCTGTATAAACATGGAAATATCTATAACACTATCTCTGTAAACATGGAAATATCTACACAGCTATCTGTGTAAACATGGAAATATCTACACAGGTCTCTGTGTAAAGATGGAAATACCTACACCGCTATCAGTATAAACATGGAAATATCTACACCGCTATCTGTATAAACATGGAAATATCTACACCACGACATGTATAAACATGGAAATATCTACACCGCCATGTGAATAAACATGGAAATATCTACACCGCTATCAGTAAAAACATGGAAATATCGACACCGATATCTGTATAAATATGGAAATATCTACACCACTATCTCTATAAACATGGAAATATCTACACCGTTATGTGTATAAACAAAGAAATATCTCCACCGCTGTCTGTATGAACATGGAAACATCTACACCGCTAGCTGTATAAACATGGAATTATCTGCAGCGTTATCTGTATAAACATGGAAATATCTACACCGCAGTCTGTGCAAAGATGGAAATATCTACAATGCTATCTCAATAAACATGGAAATATCGACACCGCCATCTGAACACACATGGAAATACCTACACAGTCATCTGCATAAACATGGAAATATCTACACCACTATCTGTATAAACATGGAAATATCTACACTGCCATCTGTATAAACATGGAATTACCTACACAGACATCTCTATAATCATTGAAATATCTACACCGCTATCTGTATAAACATGGAAGTAGCCACACCGCTATCAGTATAAACATGGAAATATCTACACCGCTATCTGTATAAACATGGAAATATCTACACCACGACGTGTATAAACATGGAAATATCTACACCGCTATGTGAATAAACATGGAAATATCTACACCGCTATCAGTATATACATGGAAATAGTGACACCGCTATCTGTATAAATATGGAAATATCTACACCACTATCTCTATAAACATGGAAATATCTACACCGTTATCTGTATAAACAAAGAAATATCTCCACCGCTGTCTGTATGAACATGGAGACATCTACACCGCTAGCTGTATAAACATGGAATTAACTGCAGCGTTATCTGTATAAACATGGAAGTTTCTACACCGCAGTCTGTGCAAAGATGGAAATATCTGCAATGCTTTCTCAATAAACATGGAAATATCGACACCGCCATCTGTACACACATGGAAATACCTACACCACTATCTGTATAAACATAGAAATATCTACACTGCCATCTGTATAAACATGGAATTACCTACACAGACATCTCTATAATCATTGAAATATCTACACTGCTATCTGTATAAACATGGAAGTAGCCACACCGCTATCAGTATAAACATGGAAATATCTACACCGCTATCTGTATAAACATGGAAATATCTACACCGCGACATGTATAAACATGGGAATATCTACACCGCAATGTGAATAAACATGGAAATATCTACACCGATATCAGTATAAACATGGAAATATTGACACCGCTATGTGTATAAATATGGAAATATCTACACCACTATCTCTATAAACATGGAAATATCTGCCCCGTTATCTGTATAAACAAAGAAATATCTCCACCGCTGTCTGTATGAACATGGAGATATCTACACCGCTAGCTGTATGAACATGGAATTATCTGCAGCGTTATCTGTATAAACATGGAAATATCTACACCGCAGTCTGTGCAAAGATGGAAATATCTACAATGCTATCTCAATAAACATGGAAATATCGACACCGCCATCTGTACACACATGGAAATACCTACACATTTATCTGTATATACATGGAAATATCTACACCAATATCTGTATAAACATGGAAATACCTACACTGCCATCTGTATAAACATGGAATTATCTACACAGACATCTCTATAACCACTGAAAAATCTACACCGCTATCTGTATAAAGATGGAATTAGCCACACCGCTATCTGTATAAACATGGAAATATCTACACCGCCATCTGTGAAAACATGGAAATATCTACACAGTCATCTTTATAAACATGGAAATATCTACACGTCCATCTGTATAAACATGGAAATATCTACACTGCCATCTGTATATACCTGGAAATATCTACACAGCCATCTGTATAAACATGGAAATACCTACACCGCTTTCTCTATAAACATGGAAATATCTACACAGCTATCTGTGTAAACATGGAAATATGTACACAGGTCTCTGTGTAAAGATGGAAATCTCTACACCGCAATCTGTGCAAATATGGAAATATCTACACCGCTATCTAAGTAAACATGGAAACATCTACACCGCTAACTGTATAAACATGGAAATAACACCGCTATCTGTATAAACATGGAAATGTCTACACCACGATCTGTATCAACATGGAAATATCTACTCCGCTATATGTATAAACATGGAAATATCTACACCGCTATCAGTATAAACATGGAAATATCTACAACGCTATCTGTACAAACATGGAAATATCTACACCACGACATGTATAAACATGGAAATATCTACACCGCCATGTGAATAAACATGGAAATATCTACACCGCCATCTGTACACACATGGAAATGCCTACGCAGTCATCTGTATAAACATGGAAATATCTACACCACTATCTATATAAACATGTAAATATCTACACTGCCACCTGTATAAACATGGAATTACCTACACAGACATCTCTATAATCATTCAAATATCTACACCGCTATCTGTATAAACATTGAAGTATCCACACCACTATCAGTATAAACATGGAAATATCTACACCGCTATCTGTATAAACATGGAAATATCTACACCACGACGTGTATAAACATGGAAATATCTTCACCGCTATGTGAATAAATATGGAAATATCTACACCGCTATCAGTATAAACATGGAAATATTGACACCGCTATCTGTATAAATCTGGAAATATCTCCACCGCTATCTCTATAAAGATGGACATATCTACACCGCTATCTTTATAAACATGGAAATATCTACACCGCTATCTGTATAAACATGGAAATATCTATAACGCTATCTGTGTAAACATGGAAATATCTACACTGCCATCTGTATATACCTGGAAATATCTACACTGCCATCTGTATAAACTTGGAAATTTCTACACCGCTATCTCTATAAATATGGAAATGTCTACACGGCTATCTGTATAAACATGGAAATATCTCCACCGCTATCTGTATAAACACGGAAATGTCTACACCACGATCTGTATAAACATGGAAATATCTACACCGCTAAATGTATAAACATGGAAATATCTACACCGCTATCAGTATAAACATGGAAATAACTACACCGCTATCTGTATAAACATGGAAATATCTACACCACGACATGTATAAACATGGAAATATCAACACCACCATGTGAATAAACATGGAAATATCTACACCGCTATCAGTAAAAACATGGAAATATCGACACCGCAATCTGTATAAACATGGAAATATCTATAACACTATCTGTGTAAACATGGAAATACCTACACAGTTATCTGTGTAAACATGGAAATATGTAAACAGGTCTCTGTGTAAAGATGGAAATATCTACACCGCAATCTGTGCAAATATGGAAATATCTACACCTCTATCTCAGTAAAAATGGAAATATCTACCCCGCTATCTGTATAAACATGGAAATATCAGCGCCGCTATCTGTATAAACATGGGAATGTCTACACCACGATCTGTACAAACATGGAAATATCTACACCGCTATATGTATAAACATGGAAATATCTACACTGCTATCAGTATAAACATGGAAATATCTACACCACTGTCTGTATAAACATGGAAATATCTACACCACGACATGTATAAACATGGAAATATCTACATCGCCATGTGAATGAACATGGAAATATCTACACGGCTATCTCTATAAACATGGAAATATCTACACCGTTATCTGTATAAACAAAGAAATATCTCCACCGCTGTCTGTATGAACATGAAACATCTACACCGCTAGCTGTATAAACATGGAATTATCTGCAGCGTTATCTGTATAAACATGGAAATATCTACACCGCAGTCTGTGCAAAGATGGAAATATCTACAATGCTATCTCAATAAACATGGAAATATCGACACCGCCATCTGTACACACATGGAAATACCTACACAGTCATGTGTATAAACATGGAAATATCTACACCACTATCTGTATAAACATGGAAATATCTACACTGCCATCTGTATAAACATGGAATTACCTACACAGACATCTCTATAATCATTGAAATACCTACACCGCTATCTGTATAAACATGGAAGTAGCCACACCACTATCAGTATAAACATGGAAATATCTACACCGCTATCTGTATAAACATGGAAATATCTACACCACGACGTGTATAAACATGGAAATACCTACACTGCTATGTGAATAAACATGGAAATATCTACACCGCTATCAGTATAAACATGGAAATATTGACACCGCTATCTGTATAAATATGGAAAAATCTACACCACTATCTCTATAAACATGGAAATATCTACACCGTTATCTGTATAAACAAAGAAATAGCTCCACCGCTGTCTGAATGAACATGGAAACATCTACACCGCTAGCTGTATACACATGGAATTATCTGCAGCGTTATCTGTATAAACATGGCAATATCCACACCGCAGTCTGTGCAAAGATGGAAATATCTACAATGCTATCTCAATAAACATGGAAATATCGACACCGCCATCTGTACACACATGGAAATACCTACACAGTCATCTGTATAAACATGGAAATATCTACACCACTATCTGTATAAACATGGAAATACCTACACTGCCATCTGTATAAACATGGAATTATCTACAAAGACATCTCTATAACCATTGAAATATCTACACCGCTATCTGTATAAACATGGAAGTAGCCACACCGCTATCTGTATAAACATGGAAATATCTACACCGCCATCTCTGAAAACATGGAAATATCTACACTGTCATCTTTGTAAACATGGAAATATCTACACGTCCATCTGTATAAACATGGAAATATCTACACTGCCATCTGTATATTCCTGGAAATATGTACACTGCCATCTGTATAAACATGGAAATATCTATACCGCTATCTCTATGAACATGGAAATGTCTCCACGCCTATCTGTATAAACATGGGAATATATACCCCACTATCTGTATAAACATGGAAATACCTACACGGCCATCTGTATAAACATGGAATTATCTACACAGACATTTCTATAACCATTGAAATATCTACACCGCTATCTGTATAAACATGGAAGTAGCCACACCGCTATCTGTATAAACATGGAAATATCTACACCGCCATCTGTGAAAACATGGAAATATCTACACTGTCATCTTTATAAACATGGAAATATCTAAACGTCCATCTGTGTAAACATGGAAATATCTACACTGCCATCTGTATATACCTGGAAATATCTACACTGCCATCTGTATAAACATGGAAATATCTACACCGCTATCTCTATAAACATGGAAATGTCTACACGGCTATCTGAATAAACATGGAAATATCTCCACCGCTATCTGTAGAAATATGGAAATATCTACATCGCTATCTGTATAAACATGGAAATATATCCACCGATATCTCTATAAAGATGGAAATATCTACACCGCTATCTTTATAAACATGGAAATATCTACACCGCTATCTGTATAAACATGGAAATATCTATAACGCTATCTGTGTAAACATGGAAATATCTACACAGCTATCTGTGTAAACATGGAAATATATACACAGGTCTCTGTGTAAAGATGGAAATATCTACACCGCAATCTGTGCAAATATGGAAATATCTACACCGCTATCTCAGTAAACATGGAAATATCTACACCGCTATCTTTATAAACATGGAAATAACACCGCTATCTGTATAAACATGGAAATGTCTACACCACGATCTGTATAAACATGGAAATATCTACTCCGCTATATGTATAAACATGGAAATATCTACACCGCTATCAGTATAAACATGGAAATAACTACAACGCTATCTGTACAAACATGGAAATATCTACACCACGACATGTATAAACATGGAAATATCTACACCGCCATGTGAATAAACATGGAAATATCTACACCGCCATCTGTACACACATGGAAATATCGACACCGCTATCTGTATAAATATGGAAATATCTACACCACTATCTCTATAAACATGGAAATATCTACACCGTTATCTGTATAAACAAAGAAACATCTCCACCGCTGTCTGTATGAAAATGGAAACATCAACACCGCTAGCTGTATAAACATGGAATTATCTGCAGCGTTATCTGTATAAACATGGAAATATCTACACCGCAGTCTGTGCAAAGATGGAATTATCTACAATGCTATCTCAATAAACATGGAAATATCTACACCGCTATCTGTATAAACATGGAAATATCTATAACACTATCTGTGTAAACATGGAAATATCTACACAGCTATCTGTATAAACATGGAAATATCTACACCACGACGTGTATAAATATGGAAATATCTACACAGATATGTGAATAAACATGGAACTATCTACACCGCTATCAGTATGAACATGGAAATATCTGCACCGCTATCTGTATAAACATGGAAATATATACAGAGTTATCTGTATAAAGATGGAAATATCTACAATGCTTTCTGGGTAAAAATGGAAATATCTACACAGCTATCTTTGTAAACATGGATATATCCACAGCGCTATATCAGTAAAGATGGAAATGTCAACACCGCAGTCTGTGCAAAGATGGAAATATCTACAACGCTATCACTGTAAACATGGAAATACCTACACAGCTATCTCTATGAACATGGAAATGTCTACACCGCTCTCGGTATAAACATGGAAATATCTACATGGCTATCTCTATAAACATGCAAATATCTACACCGCTATCTGTACAAACCTGGAAATATCTGCATCACTATCTGTATAAACATATAAATATCCACTCAGCTATCTCTATAAACATGGAAAAGCTGCACTGCTATCTGTATAAACATGGAAATATCTACAACACTATCTTTCTAAACATGGAAATATCTACACAACTATCTGTGTAAACAAGGAAATATGTACACCGCTATTTGATAAAACTTGGAAATGTCTACACCGCCATCTGTATAAACATGGAAATATCTCCACCGCTATCTGTAGAAACATGGAAATATCTCCACCACTATCTGTATAAAAATGGAAATATCTACACCGCCATCAGTATAAACATGGAAATATCTACACCGCTATCTGAATAAACATGGAAATATCTACAACGCTATCAGTATAAACATGGAAATATCCACATCACTGTCTGTATAAACATGGAAATATCTGCAGCGCTATCTGTATGAACATGGAAATATCTACAACAGTATCTGTGTAAACATGGAAATATCTACACAGATATCTGTGTAAAGATGGAAATATGGACACCGCTATCTGTGTAAAGATGGAAATATCTTCACTGCAATCTGTGCAAATAAGGAAATATCTACACCGCTATCTCTGTTAACATGGAAATATCTACACTGCCATCTGTATAAACATGGAAATATCTACAGAGCCATCTGTATATACCTGGAGATATCTACACCTCTCTCTCTATACACATGGATATACCTACAAAGCTATCTCTATAAAAATGGAAATATCTACACCGCAATCTCTATAAACATGGAAATATCTACACCGCCATCTCTATAAACATGAAAATATCTACACCGACATCTCCATGAACATGGAACTATCTACACCACCATCTGTGTAAAAATGGAAATGCTTACACCGTTATCTGTATAAATGTGGAAATATCTGCACCGCCATCTGTATAAACATGGAAGTATCTACACCACTATCTCTATAAACATGGAAATGCCTACACTGCCATCTCTATAAACATGGAATTATCTGCCCCGCTATCTTTATAAACCTAGAAATATCTACATCACGATCTCTATAAACATGGAAATATCTACACCGCCATCACTATAAAGTTAGAAATATCTACACTGCCATCTGTAGAAAGGTGGAAACGTCTACACCGTGATCTGTATAAACACGGGTATATCTACACCGCTACCTGTATAAACATGGAAGTTTCTACACCGCTATCTGTATAAACATGGAAATATCCGTACCGCCATCTGCATAAACATGGAAATATCTACACCGCCATCTGTATAAACATGCAAACATCTACAATGCAATCTGTATAAACATGGAACTATCTACACAGCCATCTCTATTAACATGGAAATATCTACACTTCTATCTGTATAAACGTGGAAATAGCCACACCTGTATCTGTATAAACATGGAAATATCTACACAGATATCTGTAAAAACATGAAAATATCTCCACGGCTATCTGTGTAAAGTTGGAAATACCTAGAACACTATCTGTAAAAATATGGAAATATCTACATCGCCATCTGTATAAACATGGAAATACCTAAACGGTCATCTGTATAAACATGGAAATATCTACAACACTATCTCTATAAACATTGAAATATCAACACTGCCATCTGTATAAACATGGAAATATCAACACAGCCATCTGTGTAAACCTTGAAATATCTACACAGCCATCTCTATAAACATGGAAATATCTACACCGCAATCTGTATAAACATGGACATAGACACACCGCTATTAGTATAAACATGGAAATATCTAAACCGCCATCTGTAAATGCATGTAAATATCTACACAGTCATCTGTATAAACATGGGATTATCCACACCTCCATCATTATATACTTAGAAATGTCTACACTTCCATCTGTATACACATTGAAATATCTACACAACTATCTGTATAAACATGGAAATATCTACACCGCTATCTCCATAAACATGGAAATACCTAAACCACAATCTGTATAAACATGGAAACATCTACCCCGCTGTCTGTAGAAACATTGAAATATCTAAACTGCTATCTATATAAACTTGGAAATATCTACAATGCCACCTGTATAAACATGGAAATATCTCCACCGCTATTTGTATATACATGGAAATATCTCCACCTCTATCTGTATAAACATGGAAATATCTACACCGCTATCTCTATAAACATGGAAATTTCTACACTGCTATCTTTATAAACATGGAAATATCTTCACCACTATCTGTATAAACATGGAAATAACTACAACACTATCTGTGTAAACATGGAAATATCTACACAGCTATCTGTGTAAACATGGAAATATGTACACCGATATGTGTGTAAAGATCGAAATATCTACAACGCAATCTGTGAAAATATGGAAATATCTAAACCGCTATCTCTGTAAACATGGAAATAACTCCACCGTTATCTCTATAAACATGGAAATATCTACACCGCTATCTCCATTAACATGGAAATATCTACACCGCAATCTGTATATTCTTGGAAATATCTACACAGTCATCTGTATACTCATGGAAATATCTACACAGCCATCAGTATAAACATGGAAACATCTGCACCGCTGTCTCTATACACATGGAAATACCTACACCGCGATCGGTGTAAACATGGAAATATTTACACCACCATCTGTATAAACATAGAAATATCTACACTGCCATCTGCAGAAAGATGGAAATATCAACACTGTGATTTGCATAAACATGGAAATACCTACACCTCTACCTGTAAAAACATGGAAATATCTACACCGCTATCTGTATAAATATGGAAATACCTTCACCGCTATCTCTATAAACATGGAAATGTCTACACCGCTGTCTGTATAAACATGGAAAAACCTACATGGCTATCTCTATAAACATGGAAATATCTACACCACCATCGGTATAAACATGGAAATACCTACACAGTCATCTGTATAAACATGGAAATATCTACACCACTATCTATATAAACATGGAAATATCCACACTGCCATCTGTATAAACATGGAAATATCTACACACCCATCTCTATAAACATGGAAATAACTACACCGCTATCTCTACAAACATGGAAATACCTACACCGCTATCTGTATAAGCATGGAAATATCTACACGGCTATCATTATAAACATGGAAATATCTACAGCGCTATCTGTATAAACTTGGAAATATCTACACCACCATCTGTATAAACATGGAAATATCTCCAACGCTATCTCTATAAACATGGAAATATCTCCTCCGCTATCTGTATAAACATGGAAATACCTACAATGCTCTCTGTATAAACATGGAAATATCTACACCGCTGTCTTCATAAACATGGAAATATCTACACCGCTATCTGTATAAACGTGGAAATAGCTACGACATTATCTGTGTAAACATGGAAATATCTACACAACTATCTGTGTAAACATGGCAATATATACACCGCTCTCTGTGTAAAGATGGAAATATCTACACCGCAATCTGTGGAAATATGGAAATATCTACACCGCTCTCTCTGTAAAGAAGGAAATATCTGCACCGCTATCTCTGTAAACATGGAAATATCTACACTGCTCTCTGTATAAACATGGAAATATGTTCACCAAGATCTCTATAAACATGGAAATATCTATAATGCTATCCGTATAAACATGGAAATATCTACACCGCTATCAGTATAAACATGGAAATACCTATAACGCTATCAGTATAAATATGGAAATATCTACACAGCTATCTCTATAAACATGGAAATATCTACACCGCCGTCTGTATAAACATGGAAATATATACACGGTCATATGTGTAAACATGGAAATATCTACAAAACTGTCTGTATAAACATTGAAATATCTGCACTGCCATCTGTATAAACATGGAAATATCTAAACAGCCATCTGTATAAACATGGAAATATGTACACAGCCATCTCTATAAACATGGAAATATCTACACCGCTATATGTGTAAACATGGAAATAGCCACAATGCTATCTGTATAAACATGGAAATATCTACACCACCATCTGTAAACACATGGAAATATCTACACAGTCATCTGTATAAACATGGAAATATTTACACCTCCATCTGTATAAACATGGAAATAGCTACACTGCGATCTGTATACACATGGAAATATCTACACAGCCATCTGTATAAACATGGAAATATCTACACCGCTCTGTCTATACTCATGGAAATACCTACGACGCTATCTCTATAAAAATGGAAATATCTGCACCGCCATCCCTATAAACATGGAAATACCTACACTGCCATCTCTATGAACAAGAAAATATCTACAGCGTCATCTCCATAAACATGGAACTACCTACACCACCATCTGTGTAAAAATGGAAATGCATACACCGTTATCTGTGTAAACATGGAAATATCTACACTGCCATCTGTATAAAGATGGAAATATCTACACTGTGAGCTGTATAAACATGGAAATATCTACAAAGCTCTCTGTATAAACATGGAATTACCAACACCTCCATCTGTATAAACATGGAAATATCTACACCACCATCTGTATAAAAATGGAAATATCTACACCATTATCTCAATAAACATGGAAATACCTACACCGACATCTCTATAAACATGGAATTATCTGCCCCGGTATCTCTACAAACATAGAAATATCTACACAGCTATCTGTTTAACCTTGGAAATATCAACACCACTATCTATAAACATGGAAATATCTTCACCGCTATCTGTTTAACCTTGGAAATATCAAAACCGTCATCTCTATAAACATGGAAATATATCCACCGCTATCTGTATAAACCTGGAAATATCTCCACCGCTATCTGCATAAACATGGAAATATCTCCACCGTTATCTGTATAAACATGGAAATAACTACGTCGCTATCTGCATGAACATGGAAATATCTACACTGCCATCTGTATAAACATGGAAATAGCCACACCGCTATCTGTATAAGCATGGAAATATCTACACCAAAATCTGAATAGACATGGAAATATCTACACGGCTATCTGTATACATATGGAAATATCTACACCGCTATCTATAAACATGGAAATATCTACACCTCTATCTCTATAAACATGGAATTATCTACACAGCTATCTCAATAAACATGTAATTATCTGCACCGCCATCTGTATAAACATGGAAATATCTACTCCGCCATCTGTAAAAACATGGAAATATCTACACAGTCATCTGTATAAACATGGAAATATCTACACTTCCATCTGTTTAAAGATGGAAATATCTACACTGCCATCTGTATACGCATGGAAAAATCTACTCAGCCATCTGTAAAAAATTGAACATATCTACAACGATATCTCTATAAACATGGAAATACCTACACCGCTAGCTGTATAAACATGGAAATATCTACACCACCATCTGTATGAACTTGGAAATATATACACCGTCATCTGTTTAAACATGGAAATATCTCCACCGCTATGTGTATAAACATGGAATTATCTCCACCACTATCTGTATAAACATGGAAATATCTACAACGCTATCTGTATGAACATGGAAATATCTACACCACAATCTCTACAAACATGGAAATATGTACACCGCTATCTGTATAAACATGGAAATATCTACATCGCTATCTGTATAAACATCGAAATATCTACACTGCAATCTGCACAAACATGGAAATAGCCACACCGCTATCTGTATAAACATGGAAAAACCTACACCGCCATCTGAATAAACATGGAAATACCTACACGGCTATCTGTATAAATATGGAAATATCTACACCGCTATCTCTATAAACATGGAAATATCTACACAGCTATCTGTATAAACATGGGAATATCTACACCGCTATCTCTATAAACATGGAAATATCTTCACCGCCATCTGTATAAACATGGAAATATATACACCACCATCTGTATAAACATGGAAATAACTACACCACAATCTGAATAAACATGAAAATATCTACAGCGCTGTCTGTGAAAACATGGAAATATCTGCACCGCTATCTGTATAAACATGGTAATATCTACACCGCAATCTATAATCATGGAAATATCTACACTGCTATCTGTTTAACCTTGGAAATATCAAAACCGCCATCACTATAAACATGGAAATATATCCACCGCTATCTGTATAAACATGGAAATATCTCCACCGCTATCTGTATAAAGATGGAAATATCTCCACCGCTATCTGCATAAACATGGAAATATCTCCACTGATATCTGTATAAACATGGAAATATCTACATCGCTATCTGCATGAACATGGAAATATCAGCACTGCCATCTGTATAAACATGGAAATAGCCACACCGCTATCTGTATAAACATGGAAATATCTACACCACCATCTGAATAGACATGGAAATATCTACACGGCTATCTGTATAAATATGGAAATATCTACACCGCTATCTATAAACATGGAAATATCTACACAGCTATCTCAATAATCATGTAAATATCTACACTGCCATCTGTATAAACATGGAAATATATACACCACCATCTGTATAAACATGGAAATAACTACACCGCAATCTGAATAAACATGGAAATATCTACAGCGCTGTCTGTATGAACATGGAAATATCTGCACCGCTATCTGTATAAATATCTAAATATCTACACCGCTATCTGTGTAAACATGGAAATATCTACACCGCTATCTTTGTAAATATGGATATATCTACACCGCTATCTCTATAAACATGGAAATGTCTACACCGCTGTCTGTATGAACATGGAAATATCTAACCCACTATCTCTGTAAACATGGAATCATCTACATCGCTATCTGTATAAACATGGAAATATCTACAACGCTATGTGTATAAACATGAAAATATCTACACCGCTATCTGTATAAACATGGAAATATCTACAACGCTATCTGTGTAAACATGGAAATATCTACACAGCTATCTGTGTAAACATGGAAATATCCACACCGCTATCTGTGTAAAGATGGAAGTTTCTACACCGCAATCTGTGCAAAGATAAAATATCTACACCGCTATCTGTGTAAATATGGAAATATCTACACCGCTATCTGTATAAACATGGAAATATCTACACCGCAGTCTGTTTAAACATGGAAATAACTACACCGATATCTTTATGAACATGGAAATCTCTACACCGCTATCTGTATAAACATAGAAATATCTACACCGCCGTCTGTATAAACAAGGACATAACTACATCGCCGTTTGTATACACATGGAAATATCTACATGGCTATCTGTATAAATATGGAAATATCTACAGAGCTGTCTCTTTAAACGTGGAAATATCTGCACCGCTATCTGTATAAACATGGAAATATATACACCGCTATCTCTATAAACGTGGAAATATGTACACCGCCATCTGTATAAACATGGAAATATCTACACCGCTATCTGTGTAAACACGGAAGTATCTACACCGCTATCTCAATAACATGGAAATATCTACACCGCTATCACTATAAACATGGAAATAGCTACACCGCTACCTCTATAAACATGGAAATATCAACACCGCTACGGCTATAAACATGGAAAAATCTACACCGCCATCTACATAGACAAGGGAATATCTACACTGCCATTTATATAAACATGGAAATACCTACACCATGATCTGTATGAACATGGAAATATCTACACCACTATCTGTATAAACATGGGAATGTCTACAATGCTATCTGTATAAGCATGGAAATATCTACACCATGATCTGTATAAACATGGAAATACCTACACCGCTATCAGTATAAACATGGAAAAATCTACACCTCTGTCTCTGTAAACATGGAAATATATACACCGTCATCTCTATAAACATGGAAAAATCTACACCGCCATCTACATGAACAAGGAAATATCTACACCGACATCTGCATAAACATGGAAATACCTACACCGCCATATGTATAAACATGGAAATATGTACACCGCTATCTGTATAAACATGGAAATAATTACACCGTGATCTCTATAAACATGGAAATATCTACACCGCTATCTGTATAAACATGGAAATATCTACACCGTTATCTGTATAAACATGGAAATATCTACACAGCTATCTGTATAAACATGGAAATATTTACACAGCTATATCTATAAACATGGAAATATCTACACCGCCATCTATAAAAACATGGACACATCTACACAATCATCTGTATAAACATGGAAATATCTACACCACCATCTGTATAAACATGGAAAAATCTACGCTGACATCTGTATTAACATGGAAATATCTACACCGATTCCTCTACAAACATGGAAATACCTACACTGCTATCTCTATAAACATGGTAGTATCTACACCGCCATCTCCATAAACATGAAAATACCTACACTATCATCTCCATAAACATGGAACTATCTACACCGCCATCTATATATACATGGAAATATCTACACTGCCATCTGTATAAAGATGTAAATATCTACACCACGAGCTGTATAAACATGAAAATACTTTCACCGCTATCTGTGTCTACATGGAAATACCAACACTACTATCTGTATAAACCTGGAAACAACTACAACGCTATCTGTATAAACACGGAAATATCTACACCGCTATATCTATAATCATGGAAATACCTACTCCGCTATCTCTATAAACATGGAAATATCTACATCGATATCTGTATAAACATGGAATCATCCCCACCGCTATCAGTATAAACATGGAAATATCTACAACGCTATGTGTATAAACATGGAATTATGTACACCGCTATCTGTATAAACATGGAAATATCTATAACGCTATCTGTGTAAACATGAAAATATCTACACCGCTATCTGTATAAACATGGAAATATCTACAACGCTATCTGTGTAAACATGGAAATATCTACACAGCTATCTGTGTAAACATGGAAATATCCACACCGCTATCTGTGTAAAGATGGAAGTTTCTACACCGCAATCTGTGCAAAGATAAAATATCTACACCGCTATCTGTGTAAATATGGAAATATCTACACCGCTATCTGTATAAACATGGAAATATCTACACCGCAGTCTGTTTAAACATGGAAATAACTACACCGATATCTTTATGAACATGGAAATCTCTACACCGCTATCTGTATAAACATAGAAATATCTACACCGCCGTCTGTATAAACAAGGACATAACTACATCGCCGTTTGTATACACATGGAAATATCTACATGGCTATCTGTATAAATATGGAAATATCTACAGAGCTGTCTCTTTAAACGTGGAAATATCTGCACCGCTATCTGTATAAACATGGAAATATATACACCGCTATCTCTATAAACGTGGAAATATGTACACCGCCATCTGTATAAACATGGAAATATCTACACCGCTATCTGTGTAAACACGGAAGTATCTACACCGCTATCTCAATAACATGGAAATATCTACACCGCTATCACTATAAACATGGAAATAGCTACACCGCTACCTCTATAAACATGGAAATATCAACACCGCTACGGCTATAAACATGGAAAAATCTACACCGCCATCTACATAGACAAGGGAATATCTACACTGCCATTTATATAAACATGGAAATACCTACACCATGATCTGTATGAACATGGAAATATCTACACCACTATCTGTATAAACATGGGAATGTCTACAATGCTATCTGTATAAGCATGGAAATATCTACACCATGATCTGTATAAACATGGAAATACCTACACCGCTATCAGTATAAACATGGAAAAATCTACACCTCTGTCTCTGTAAACATGGAAATATATACACCGTCATCTCTATAAACATGGAAAAATCTACACCGCCATCTACATGAACAAGGAAATATCTACACCGACATCTGCATAAACATGGAAATACCTACACCGCCATATGTATAAACATGGAAATATGTACACCGCTATCTGTATAAACATGGAAATAATTACACCGTGATCTCTATAAACATGGAAATATCTACACCGCTATCTGTATAAACATGGAAATATCTACACCGTTATCTGTATAAACATGGAAATATCTACACAGCTATCTGTATAAACATGGAAATATTTACACAGCTATATCTATAAACATGGAAATATCTACACCGCCATCTATAAAAACATGGACACATCTACACAATCATCTGTATAAACATGGAAATATCTACACCACCATCTGTATAAACATGGAAAAATCTACGCTGACATCTGTATTAACATGGAAATATCTACACCGATTCCTCTACAAACATGGAAATACCTACACTGCTATCTCTATAAACATGGTAGTATCTACACCGCCATCTCCATAAACATGAAAATACCTACACTATCATCTCCATAAACATGGAACTATCTACACCGCCATCTATATATACATGGAAATATCTACACTGCCATCTGTATAAAGATGTAAATATCTACACCACGAGCTGTATAAACATGAAAATATTTTCACCGCTATCTGTGTCAACATGGAAATACCAACACTACTATCTGTATAAACCTGGAAACAACTACAACGCTATCTGTATAAACACGGAAATATCTACACCGCTATATCTATAATCATGGAAATACCTACTCCGCTATCTCTATAAACATGGAAATATCTACATCGATATCTGTATAAACATGGAATCATCCACACCGCTATCAGTATAAACATGGAAATATCTACAACGCTATGTGTATAAACATGGAATTATGTACACCGCTATCTGTATAAACATGGAAATATCTATAACGCTATCTGTGTAAACATGGAAATATCTACACTGCTATCTGTGTAAACATGGAAATATCCACACCGCTATCTGTGTAAAGATGGAAATATATACACCACAATCTGTATAAACATCGAAATATCTACACCGCAATCTGTATAAACATGGAAATATCTACACCGCTATCTGTATAAACATGGAAATATCTACACCACCGTATGTATAAACTTGGAAATATCCCCACCACTATCTGTATAAACATGGAAATATCTCCACCGCTATTTCTATATACATGGAAATATCTACACCGCTATCTATATAAACATGGAAATATCTACACCGCTATCTTTATAAACATGGAAATATCTACACCGCTATCTGTAAAAACATGGAAATATCTACAGTGCTATCTGTGTAAAGATGGAAATATCTACACCACCATGAGTGCAAAGATGGAAATATCTACACCGCTATATCTATAAACATGGAAACATCTACACCGCCATCTGTATAAACGTGGAAATATCTACAGAGTCATCTGTATAAACAAGGAAATATCTACACCGCTTTCCTTATAAATATGGAAATATCTACACCGCTATCTCTATAAACATGTTAATATCTACACCGCCATCTGCATAAACATCTAATTATCTACACCGCTTCCCTTATAAATATGGAAATATCAACACCGCTATCTGTATAAACACGGAAATATCTACACCGCTATCTCTACAAATATGGAAATATCTGCACTGCTATCACTATAAACAAGGAAATAGCTACACCATGATCTGTATAAACATGGAAATATCTACACCATGATATATATAAACATGGAAATATCTTCACCGCTATCTGTATAAACATGGAAATATCTACACCGCTATCGCTGTAAACATGGAAATATATACACCGCCATCTCTATAAACATGGAAATATCTCCACCGCCGTCTGCATAAACATGGAAATATCTTCACTGACCTCAACATAAAGATGGAAATATCTACACCGCCATCTGCATAAACATTGAAATATCTACACCACCATCTGTATAAACATGGAAATATCTACACAGCCATCTGTATAAACATGGAAATATCTACACCGCTATCTCTATAAACATGGAAATCTATACACCGCCATCTCTATAAACATGGAAATATCTGCATCGCCATCTACATAAAGAAGGAAATATCTACACCGCCATCTATATAAACATGGAAATGTCTACACCGTTAAATCTATAAACATGGAAATATCTACACTGTCATCTGTAAAAACATGGAAATATGTACAAAGTTATCTGTATAAAAATGGAAATATCTATACCACCATCTGTATATACATGGAAATATCTACCCTGCCATCTGTATACACATGGAAATATCTACACAGCCATCTGTATAAACATGGAAATATCTACACCGCTATCTCTATAAACATGGAAATACCTACAGTGCTATCTCTATAAACATGGCAATACCTCCACCGCCATCTCCATAAACATGAAAATTGCTACACTACCATCTCCATAAACATGGAACTATCTACACCGCCATCTGAATAAACATGGAAATATCTACACTGCCATCTGTATAAAGATGTAAATATCTACACCGCGAGATGTATAAAAATGGAAATATCTACACCGCTATCTGTACAAACATGGAAATATCTACACTGCCCTCTGTATAAACATGGAAATATCTACACAGCCATCTGTATAAACATGGAAATATCTACACCGCTATCTCTATAAACATAGGAATAATTACACCGCACTCCCTATAAACATGGAAATAACAACACCGCTATCAGTATAAACATGGAAATATCTACAACGGTATCTGTATAAACATGTAAATATCTGCACCAATATCACTGTAAACATGGAAATACCAACATCACTATCTGCATAAACATGGAAATATCAACACCGCCATCTATATAAACATGGAAATACCTACACTGCCATCTCTGTAAATTTGGGAATATCTACACCACCATCTGCATAAACATGGAAATATCTACACCGACTTCTGCATAGACATGGAAATATCTACACCGCCACCAGTATAAACATGGAAATATCTACATCGCTCTATTTAAAAACTTGTAAAAATCTAAACCGCTATCTCTATAAACATGCAAATATCTACACGGCCATCTGTATAAACATGGAAATAACTCCACCACTATCTGTATGAAGATGGAAATATCTACACTACTATCTGCATAAACATGGAAATATCTACATCAATATCTGTATAAATATGGAAATATCTACACCACTATCTCTATAATCATGGAAATATCTACACCGCCATCTCTATAAACATGGAAAAATCTACACCGCTGTCGGTGTAAACATGGAAACATCTACACCGCTATCCGTATAAACATGGAAATATTAACAGCGCTATCTGCATAAACATGGAAATATCTACACCGCTATCTGTATAAACATGGAAATATCTACACCTCTATCTGTATAAACATCGAAATATCTACACTAACATCTCCATAAACATGAAAATACCTACACTAACATCTCCATAAACATGGAAATATCTACACCGCCATCTGTATAAACATGGAAATATCTACACTGCCGTCTGTATGAAGACGTAAATATCTACACCGCGAGGTGTATAAACATGTAAATACACCGCTATCTTTATAAACATGGAAATACCAACACTGCTATCTGTAGAAACCTGGAAAAATCTACAATGCCATCTGTATAAACATGGAAATATCTACATCGTTATATCTGTAAACATGGAAATACTTACAACGCTACCTCTATAAACATGGAAATAACTACAGCGCCATCTCCATAAACAGGGAAAAAACTACACCACTATCTCTATGAACCAGGAAATCTATACACAACCATCCCTATATCCATGGAAATATCTTCACCGCCATCTACATAAACAAAGAAATATATACACTGACATCTATTTTAACATGGAAATGTCAACACCGCTATCTCTATAAACATGAAAATATCTACATCGCCATCTGTAAAAACATTTAAATATCAACAAAGTCATCTGTATAAACATGGAAATATCTACACCACCATCTGTTTAAACATGGATATATCTACACCGCTGTCTGTATAAACTTGGAAATATCTACACCGCTATCTCTATAAACATGGAAATATCTACACTGCCATACGTATAAACATGGAAATACATACACAGTCATCTGTATGAATATGGAAATATCTACACTGCCATCTGTATAAACATGGAAATATCTACACAGCCGTCTCTATAAACATAGAAATATCTACACCGCTATATCTACAAACATGGAAATAATTACACCGCTATCCCTATAAAGATGGAAATATCAACACCACTATCTGTATAAACATGGAAATATCTACACCGCTATCTGTATAAACATGAAAATAACTACACCGCTATCACTATAATCATGGAAATACCAACAACGCTATCTCTATAGACATGGAAATATCTATACTGCCGTCTCTATAAACATGGAAATATCAACACCGCCATCTCTATAAACTAGGGAATATCTACACCGCCTTCTGCATATACAAGGAAATAACTACACTGACCTCTGCATAAACATGGAAATATCTACACCGCCACCTGTATAAACATTGAAATATCTACACCGCCATCTGTATAAGCATGGAAATATCTACAAAGCCATCTGTATAAACATGGAAACATATTCACAGTCATCTGTATAAACATGGAAATATCTACACCTCCATCTGTATAAACATGGAAGTATCTTCACTGCCATCTACATATATTTGGAAATATCTAAAAAGTCATGTGTATAAACACAGAAATATCTACACCGCTATCTCTATAAACATGGAAATAGCTACACCACTATCTGTATAAACATGGAAATATCTACACCGCTATCACTATAAACATGGAAATACCTACACCGCCATCTGTAAAAACATGGAAATATCTACACAGTCATCGATGTAAACATGGAAATATCTACACCACTATCTGTATAAACATGGAAATATCTACACTGCCATCAGTATACACATGGAAATATCTACACAACCATGTGTAAAACATGGAAATATTTACACCGCTATCTGTATAAATATGGAAATATCTACACCGCTATCGGTAAAAATATGGAAATATCTAAACCGCTATCTCTATAAACTTGGAAATGTGTACTCCGCTATCTGTATAAACATGGAAATATCTAAACCGCTATCTCTATAAACATGGAAACATCTACATCGCTATCTCTATAAACATGGAAACATCCCCACCACTATCTGTATAAACATGGAAATATCTACATTGCTATCTGTATAAACATGGAAATATCTACAACGCTATCTGTGTAAACATGGAAATATCTACACAGCTATCTGTGTAAACATGGAAATATCCTCACTGCTATCTGTGTAAAGATGGAAATTCTACACCACAATCTGTGCAAAGATGAAATATCTACACCACTATCTGTGTAAACCTGGAAATATCTACATTGATATCTGCATAAACCGGGAAATATCTACAAAGCCATCTCTATAAACATGGAAATAGCTACACCGCTATCTGGATAAACATGGAAATAGCCACACCGCTATCTGCATAAACATGGAAGTATCTACACCGGTATATGTATAAATATGGAAATAACTACACTGCTATCTGTATAAACATGGAAATATCTACAGCGCTATCTGTATAAACATGGAAATAACTACACTGCTATCTCTACAAACATGGAAATAGCTACACCGTTATCTGTATAAACGTGGAAATATCTACACAGTCATCTGTATAAACATGGAAATATCTACACAGCTTTCCGTATAAATATGGAAATATTAACACCGCTATCTGTAAATTCATGGAAATATCTACAACGCTGTCTCTATAAACATGGAAATATCTACACTGCTACCTGTATAAACATGGAAATATCTACACCACGATCTGTATAAACATGGAAATATCTACACCGCCTTCTGTATAAACATAGAAATATCTACAATGCCATCTGTAGAAAGATGGAAATATCTACACCGCCATCTGTATAAACATAGAAATATCTACACCGCTATCTATATAAAGATGGAAATATCTACGCCACTATCTGTATAAATATGTAAATATCTACACCCTGATCTGTATAAACATGGAAATGTCTACACCGCTATCTGTATAAACATGGAAATATCTACACGGCTATCTCTATAAACATGGAAATATCTACACCGCCATCTGTATAAACATGTAAATACCTACACAGTCATCTGTATAAACATGGAAATATCTACACAGACATCTCTATAAACATGGAAATAGCTTCTCCGCTATCTGTATAAACATGGAATGAGCCACACTGCTATCTGTATAAACATGGAAATATATACACTGCCGTCTCTATAAACATGGAAATATCTACATCGCCATCGACATAAACAAGGAAATATCTACACCGCC
Source organism: Pan paniscus (assembly GCF_029289425.2). NCBI lineage: Eukaryota > Metazoa > Chordata > Mammalia > Primates > Hominidae > Pan > Pan paniscus. The sequence goes on from NC_073261.2 coordinate 11,852,204, forward strand.
ATCTACATAAACATGGAAATATCTACACCACTATCTCTATAAACATGTAAATATCTACACCGCCATCTGTAAAAACGTAAATATCTACAAAGTCATCTGTATAAACATGGAATTATCTACACCACCATCTGTTTAAACCTGGAAATATCTACAATGCCATCTGTTTACAAATGGAAATACCTAAACAGACATCTGTATAAACATGGAAATATCTACACCGCTATCTCTATAAACATGGAAATATCTGCACCGCTATCTCTGTAAACATGGGAATAACTACACCGCCATCTCTATAAACATGCAAATATCTACACCGCCATCTCCATAAACATGGAACTATCTACACCGCCGTCATTATAAACAATGATATATCTACACCGCAATTTGTATAAACATGGAAATCTCTACACCGCTATCCCTAAAAACATGGAAATATCAACACTGCTATCTGTATAAACCTGGAAATATCTACACCTCCGTCTGTATAAACATAGAAATATCTACACTGCCATCTGAATACACATGGAAATAACTATGCAGACATCTGTATAAACCTGGAATTATCTACACCACTATCTCTATAAACATGGAACTACCTACACCGCTATCTGTATAAACATGGAAATATCAACACCGCCATCTGTATAAACATGGAAATATCTACAATGCAATCTGTATAAACTTGGAATTACCTACACCGCCATCTCTATAAATGTGGATATATATCCACCGCTATCAGTATAAACATGGAAATATCTCCACAGCTGTCTGTATAAACATGGAAATATCTACACTGCTATCTGTATAAACATGGAAATATCTACACGGCTATCTGTATAAACTTGGAAATATCTACACCGCTATCTATATACATATGGAAATATCTACACCGCCATCTCTATAAACAAGGAAATGCATACACCGCTATCTGTATACACATGGAAATATCTACACAGCCATCTGTATAAAAATGGAAATACCTACACAGTCGTCTGCATAAACATGGAAATAACTACACCACTATCTGTATAAACATGGAAATATCTACACTGCCATCTGTATAAACATGGAAATATCTACACAGACATCTCTATAAACATGGAAATAGCTTCTCCGCTATCTGTATAAACATGGAATGAGCCACACTGCTATCTGTATAAACATGGAAATATATACACTGCCGTCTCTATAAACATGGAAATATCTACATCGCCATCGACATAAACAAGGAAATATCTACACCGCCATCTACATAAACATGGAAATATCTACACCACTATCTCTATAAACATGTAAATATCTACACCGCCATCTGTAAAAACGTAAATATCTACAAAGTCATCTGTATAAACATGGAATTATCTACACCACCATCTGTTTAAACCTGGAAATATCAACAATGCCATCTGTTTACAAATGGAAATACCTAAACAGACATCTGTATAAACATGGAAATATCTACACCGCTATCTCTATAAACATGGAAATATCTGCACCGCTATCTCTGTAAACATGGGAATAACTACACCGCCATCTCTATAAACATGCAAATATCTACACCGCCATCTCCATAAACATGGAACTATCTACACCGCCGTCATTATAAACAATGATATATCTACACCGCAATTTGTATAAACATGGAAATCTCTACACCGCTATCCCTAAAAACATGGAAATATCAACACTGCTATCTGTATAAACCTGGAAATATCTACACCTCCGTCTGTATAAACATAGAAATATCTACACTGCCATCTGAATACACATGGAAATAACTATGCAGACATCTGTATAAACCTGGAATTATCTACACCACTATCTCTATAAACATGGAACTACCTACACCGCTATCTGTATAAACATGGAAATATCAACACCGCCATCTGTATAAACATGGAAATATCTACAATGCAATCTGTATAAACTTGGAATTACCTACACCGCCATCTCTATAAATGTGGATATATATCCACCGCTATCAGTATAAACATGGAAATATCTCCACAGCTGTCTGTATAAACATGGAAATATCTACACTGCTATCTGTATAAACATGGAAATATCTACACGGCTATCTGTATAAACTTGGAAATATCTACACCGCTATCTATATACATATGGAAATATCTACACCGCCATCTCTATAAACAAGGAAATGCATACACCGCTATCTGTATACACATGGAAATATCTACACAGCCATCTGTATAAAAATGGAAATACCTACACAGTCGTCTGCATAAACATGGAAATAACTACACCACTATCTGTATAAACATGGAAATATCTACACTGCCATCTGTATAAACATGGAAATATCTACACAGCCATCTCTATAAACCTGGAAATATCTACATCGCTATATGTATAAACATGAAAACAGCCACACCGCTCTCTATATAAACATGGAAATATCTACACCACCATCTGTAAAAACATGGAAATAACTACAACGACATGTGTATAAACATGGAAATATCTACACCTCCATATGTATAAACATGGATATATGTACGCAGTCATCTGTATAAACATGGAAATATCTTCAAATCCATCTGTATAAACATGGAAATATCTACACTGCCATCTGTATACACATGGAAATATCTACACAGCCGTCTGTATAAACATAGAAATATCTACACATCTATCCCTATATACATGGAAATAACTTCACCTCTATCTGTATAAACATGGAAATGTCTTCACAGCCATCTGTATAAACATGGAAATATCTACAAAGCCATCTCTATAAACATGGAAATGTGTACCCCACTATCTGTATAAACATGGAAATAGCCACACCGCTGTCTGTAAACATGGAAATATCTACAACGCCATGTGTAAAAATATGGAAATATCAACGCAGTCATCTCTATAAACATGGAAGTATCTAAACCTCCATCTGTATAAACATGGAAATATCTACACTGTCATCTGTTTACACATGGAAATATCTACACAGCCATCTGTATAAACCTGGAATTATCAACAACGCTATCTCTATTAACATGGAAATACCTGCACCGCTACCTGTATAAAAATGGAAATATCTACACCGCTATCTGTATAAACATGGAACTATCTACACCGCTATCTGTTTAAACTTTTAAATATCTACACTGGTATCTGTATACATATGGAAATATCTACACCGCCATCTCTATAAACATGGAAATATCTACACTGCCATCTGTACACACATGGAATTATCTACAGACACCTGTATCAACATGGAAATATCTCCACTTCTATCTGTATAAACTTTGAAATATCTCCACTGCTATATGTATAAACATGGAAATACCTACACCGCTATCTCTACAAACATGGAAATATCAACACCGCTATCTGTATAAACATGGAAATACCTACACTGGTATCTGTATAAATATGGAAATATCTTCATTGCTATCTGTATAAACATGGAAATATCTACACTGCCGTCTGTATAAACATGGCAATAGCCACACCGCTATCTGTATAAACATGGAAATATCTGCACTGCCATCTGAATAAACATGGAAATGTCTACACGGCTATCTTTATAAATATAGAAATATCTACACGGCTCTCTCTGTAAACATGGAAATATCTACACAGCTGTCTGTATAAACGTGGAAATATCTACAACTCCATCTGTATAAACATGGAAATATCAACACTGACATCTGTATACACATGGATATATCTACACAGCCATCGGTATAAACATGGAAATACCTACACCGCTATCTCTATAAACATGGAAATACATACACCGCTATCAGTATAAACATGGAAATATCTCCAACGCTATCTATATAAACATGCAAATATCTCCACCGCTATGTGTATAAACATGGAAATATCTACATCGCTATCTCTATAAACATGGAAGTATCTACACTGCATTCTGTATAAACATGGAAATATCTACGTTGGTATCTCCATAAACATGGAAATATCTACAACGCCATCTGTATAAACATGGAAATAACTACAAAGTCATCTGTATAATCATGGAAATATCTACACCACTATCGGTATAAACATGGAAATAGCCACACCGCTATCTGTATAATCATGGAAATATCTACACCGCCATCTGTAATATCATGGAAATATCTACACAGTCATCTGTATAAACTTGGAAGTATCGACACCTCCATGTGTATAAACATGGAAATATCTACACTACCATCTGTATACACATGGAAATATCTACGCAGCCATCTGTATGAACTTGGAAATCTCTACACCGCCATCTGTATAAACCTGTAAATATCTCCCCCGCTATCTGTATAAACATGGAAATATCTCCACCGCAATCTGTATAAACATGTAAATATCTACACCGCTATCTCTAAAAACATGGAAATATCTACACCGCTATCTATATAAACATAGAAATATATACACTGTTATCTGTATAAACATGGAAATATCTACATCGCTATCTGCATAAAAATGGAAATATCTACACTGCCATCTGTATAAACATGGATATAGCCACTCCACGATCTGTATAAACATGGAAATATCTACACGGCTTTATGTATAAATATGGAAATACCTACACCGCTATCTCCATTAACATGGAAATATCAACACAGCTATCTGTTTAAACATGGAAGTATCTAAACTGCTATCACTATAAACATGGAAATATCTACACCGCTATCTGTATAAACATGGAAATATCTACACCGCTATCTGTATAAATATGGAAATATCTACACCGCTATCTCTATAAACTTGGAAATGCCTACACTGCTATCTGTATAAGCATGGAAATATCTACATGGCTATCCCTATAAACATGGAAATATCTACACTACAATCTGTATGAACATGGAAATAACTTCACAGTCATCGGTATAAACATGGAAATATCTACACCAGTATTTATATAACCATGGAAATATCTACACTGCCATCTGTATAAACATGGAAATCTTTTCACAGCCATCTCTATAAACATGGAAATTTCTACACTGCCATATGTATAAACTTGGAAATATCTACACAGCCATCTCTATAAACATGGAAATATCTACATCGCTATCTCTATAAACATGGAAATGCCTACACCGCTATCTGTATAAACGTGGAAATATCTACATGGGTATCTCTATAAACATGGAAATATCGACACTGCCATCTGTATAAACATAGAAATACATACACAGTCATCAGTATAAACATGGAAATATCTACACAACTATCTCTATGAACATGGAAATATCTACACGGCCATCTGTATAAACCTGGAAATATCTACACAGCCATCACTATAAACAGGGAAATATCTACACCGCCATTGGAATAAACATGGAAATATCTACACGGCTATCTGTAGATATGGAAATATCTACACCGCTATATCTATAAACATGGAAATATCTACACCGTTATCTCTATTAACATGGGAATGTCTACTCCGCCACCTCTATAAACATGGAAACATATACAGAGTCATCTGTATAAACATGGAAATATCTACACCGCCATCTGTATAAATATGGAAATATATACAGCGCTATCTGTAAAAACATGGAAATATCTACGCAGTCATGTGTATAAAATTGCAAGTATCTACACCTCCATCAGTATAAACATGGAAATATCTACACTGCCATCTGTATACGCATGGAAATATCTACACAGCCATCTGTATTAACTTGGAAATATCTACATCAATATCTCTATAAACATGGAAATAACTACATTGCTACCTGTATAAACTTGGAAATATCTGCCCCGCAATCTGTATAAACATGGAAATATCTACACCGCCATCTATATGAGTTTGGAAATATATACACCGTCATCTGTATAAACATGGAAATACCTCCACCGCTATCTGTATAAACATGGAAATATCTCCACCACTATCTGTATAAACATGGAAATACCTACAACGCTATCTGTGTGAACGTGGAAATATCTACACCGCTATCTCTATAAACATGGAAATATGTACACCGCTATGTGTATATACATGGAAATATCTACATCGCTATCTGTATAAACATCAGAATATCTACACTGCCATCTGTATAAACATGGAAATAGACACAACGCAATCTTTATAAACATGAAATAGCTACACCGCCATCTGAATAAACATGGAAATATCTACAAGGCTATCTGTATAAATATGGAAATATCTACACCGCTATATCTATAAACATGGAAATATCTACACAGCTATCTGTATAAATATGGAAATATCTACACCGCTATCTCTATAAACTTGGAAATGCCTACACCGCTATCTGCATAAGCATGGAAATATCTACATGGCTATCTCTATAAACATGGAAATATCTACACCGCCATCTAAACACGGAAATAACTTCAGTCATCTGTATAAACATGGAAATATCTACACCACTATCTATATAACCATGGAAATATCTACCCTGCCATCGGTATAAACATGGAAATATCTTCACAACCATCTCTATAAACATGGAAATTTCTACACTGCCATCTGTATAAACATGGAAATATCTACACAGCCATCTCTATAAACATGGAAATATCTACATCGCTATGTGTATAAACATGGAAATAGCCACACCGCTATATCTATAAACATGGAAATATCTACACCGCCATCTGTAAAAACCTGGAAATATCTTCACAGTCATCTTTATAAACATGGAAGTATCTACACCTCCATCTGTATAAACATGGAAATATCTACACGGCCATCTGTATAAACATGGAAAGATCTACACAGCCATCTGTATTAACCTGGAAATGTCCACACCGCTATCTCTATAAACATGGAAATAACTACACCGCTATCTGTATAATCATGGAAATATCTTCACCTCCATCTGTATACACATGGAAATATCTACACAGCCATCTGTATAAACCTGGAAATATCTACAACGCAATGTCTATGAACATGGAAATACATACACCGCTATCTGTATAAACATGGAAATATCTACACCGCTATCAATATAAACATGGAAATATCTACACCGCTATCTGCATAAACTTGGTAATATCTACACCGCCATCTCTATAAACATGGAAATATATCCACCGCTATCAGTTTAAACATGGAAATATCTCCACCGATATCTGTATAAACATGGAAATATCTACACCGCTATCTGTATAAACATGGAAATATCTACACCGCTATCTGTATAAACATGGAAATATCTACATCGCTATCTGCATAAACACGGAAAAATCTACAATGCCATCAGTATAAACATGGAAATAGCCACACCATTATCTGTATAAACTTGGAAATATCTACACCGCCATTTGAATAAACATGGAAATATCTACACGGCTGTCTTTATAAATATGGAAATATCTACACCGCTATCTGTATAAACATGGAAATATCTACACATCTGTCTCTATAAACAAGGAAATATCTACACCGCCATCAGTATAAACATGGAAATATATACACCACCATCTGAATAAACATGGAAATAACTACACCGCAATCTGTATAAACATGGAAATATCTACACCGCTATCTGTATAAACATGGAAATACCTACACCGCTATCTGTATAAATATGGAAATGTCTACACCGCTATCTCTATAAACATGGAAATGTCTACACCGCTATCTGTATAAACATGGAAATATCTACATGGGTATCTCTATAAACATGGAAATATCGACACCGCCATCTGTATAAACAGAGAAATACCTACACAGTCATCAGTATAAACATGGAAATATCTACACCACTATCTGTATAAACATGGAAATATCTACACTGCCATCTGTATAAACATGGAATTATCTACACAGCCATCTCTATAACATGGAAATATCTACACCGCCATCTGAATAAACATGGAAATATCTATACGGCTATCTGTAAATATGGAAATATCTACACCGCTATCTCTATAAACATGGAAATATATACACCACTATCTGTATAAACTTGGAAATATCTATACCGCCATCTGTATAAACATGTAAATATCTACACCGTTATTTGCATAAACATGGAAATATCTTCACCGCTATCTGTATAAACATGGAAATATCTGCACCGCTATCTGTATACACATGGAAATATCTACACCACCATCTATATGAACTTGGAAATATATACACCGTCATCTGTATAAACATGGAAATATCTCCACCGCTATGTGTATAAACATGGAAATATCTCCACCACTATCTGTATAAGCATGGAAATATCTACAACGTTATCTGTATGAACCTGGACATATCTACACCGCTATCTCTATAAACATGTAAATATGTACACTGCCATCTGTATAAACGTGGAAATAGCCACAACGCAATCTGTATAAAGATGCAAATACCTACACCGCCATCTGAATAAAGATGGAAATATCTACACGGCTATCTGTATAAATATTGAAATATCTACACCGCTATCTCCATAAACATGGAAATGTCTACACCGCTATCTGTACAAACATGGAAATATCTACATGGGTATCTCTATAAACATGCACATATCGACACTGCCATCTGTATACAAATGGAAATACATACACAGTCATCAGTAAAAACATGGAAATATCTACACCACTATCTCTATGAAAATGGAAATATCTACACTGCCATCTGTATAAACCTAGAAATATCTACACAGACATCTCTATAAACATGGAAATATCTACACCGCCATCTGAATGAACATGGAAATATCTACACAGCTATCTGTAGATATGGAAATATCTACACCGCTATCTCTATAAACATGGAAATATCTACACCAATATCTCTATAAACATGGGAATGTCTACTCCGCCATCTCTATAAACATGGAAATATATACAGAGTCATCTGTTTAAACATGGAAATAACTACACCGCTATCTGTATAAACATGGAAATATCTACACCGCTATCTGTATAAACTTGGAAATATCTACACCGCGATCTCTATAAACATGGAAATATCTACACCGCTATCTGTATAAACATGGAAATATCTACACCGCTATCTGTATAAACTTGGAAATATCAACATGGGTATCTCTATATACATGGAAATATCAACACCGCCATCTCTATAAAAATGGAAATGCCTGCACAGTCGTCTGTAGAAACGTGGAAATATCTACACCACTATCTGTATAAACATGGAAATATTGACACCGCCATCTGTAAAAACATAGGAATATCTACACAGTAATCTGTATAAACATGGAAATATCTACACCTCCATCTGTGTAAACATGGAAATATCTACACTGCCATCTGTATAAACATGGAAATATCGACACAGATATCTGTATTAATCTGGAAATATCTACACCGTTATCTCTATAAACATTGAAATACGTACACTGCTATCTGTATAAACTTGGAAATATCTACACTGCCAGAAATAAACTTGGAGATATCTACACCGCTATCTATATAAACTTGGAAATATCTACAACGCCATCTTTATAAACATGGAAATTTATCCAACGCTATCTGTATAAACATGGAAATATCTCCACCGCTATCTGCATAAACATGGAAATATCTCCACCGCTATCTGTATAAACATGGAAATATCTACATCGCTATCTCTATAAACATGGAAATATCTACACAGCTATCTCTATAAACATGGAAATATCTACACCGCCATCTGTATAAACATGGAAATATATACACCACCATCTGTGTAAACATGGAAATAACTACACCGCTATCTCTATAAACATGGAAATACCTACACCGCTATCTGTATAAACATGGAAATATCTACTCCGCTATCTGTATAAATATGGAAATATCTACACCGCTATCTCTACAAACATGGAAATGTCTACAACGCTATCTGTATAAACATGGAAATATCTACATGGGTATCTCTATAAACATGGAAATATCAACACAGCCATCTGTATAAAGATGGAAATACATATACATTCATTAGTATAATCATGGAAATATCTACACCGCCATCTATATGAACTTGGAAATATATACACCGCCATCTGTATAAACATGGAAATATTTCCACCGCTATCTGTATAAACATGGAAATCTCTCCACCACTATCGGTATAAACATGGAAATATCTACAAAGCTATCTGTATGAACATGGAAATATCTACACCGCTATCCCTATAAACATTGAAATATGCACACCGCTATCTGTATATACATGGAAATATCTACATCGCTATCTGTATAAACATTGGAATATCTTCACTGCCATCTGTATAAACATGGAAATAGCCACAACGCAATCTGTATAAACATGCAAATACCTACACTGCCATCTGAATAAACATGGAAATATCTACACGGCTATCTGTATAAATATGGAAATATCTACACCGCTATCTCTATAAACATGGAAATATCTACACAGCTATCTGTATAAAAATGGAAATATCTACACCGCTATCTCCATAAACTTGGAAATGTCTACACCGCTATCTTTATAAGTATGGAAATACCTACAAGGCTATCTCTATAAACATGGAAACATCTACATCGCCATCTATATGAACATGGAAATAACTTCACAGTCATCTGTATAAACATGGAAATATCTACACCACTATTTATATAACCTTGGAAATATCTACACTGCCATCTGTATAAACATGGAAATATCTACACAGCCATCTGTATAAACATGGAAATATCTACATCGCTATCTGTATAAACTAGGTAATAGCCACACCGCTATATCTATAAACATGGAAATATCTACACCGCCATCTGTAAAAACCTGGAAATATCTACACAGCCATCACTATAAACATGGAAATATCTACACCGCCATCGGAATAAACATGGAAATATCTACACGGCTATCTGTAGATATGGAAATAACTACACCGCTATCTCTATAAACATGGAAATATCTACACCCATATCTCTATAAACATGGGAATGTCTACACTGCCACCTCTATAAACATGGAAATATATACAGAGTCATCTGCATAAACATGGAAATAACTACACTGCTATCTGTATAGACATGGAAATATCTACACCGCTATCTGTATATACTTGCAAATATCCACACCGCCATCTCTACAAACATGGAAATATCTACATCGCTACCTGTATAAACATGGAAATATCTACACCGCTATCTGTATAAACTTGGAAATACCTACACCACTATCTGTATACATATGGAAACATGTACTCCACCATCTCTATACAGATGGAAATGTCTACACCGCTATCTGTATAAACATGGAAATATCTACATGGGTATCTCTATATACATGGAAATATCAACACCGCCATCTGTATAAACACGGAAATACCTACACAGTCGTCTGTATAAACATGGAAATATCTACAACACTATCTGTATAAACATGGGATTATTGACACCGCCATCTGTAAAATCATGGAAATATCTACACAGTCATCTTTATAAACATGGAAATATCTACACCTCCATCTATATAAACATGGAAATATCTACACTGCCATCTGTATACACATGGAAATATCTACATCGCTATCTGTTTAAACATGGAAATAGCCACACCGCTGTCTGTGTAAATATGGAAATATCTACACCGCCATCTGTAAAAACATGGAAATATCTACGCAGTCATCTGTATAAACATGGAATTATCTACACCTCCATCTGTATAAACTTGGAAATATCCTCACTGCCATCTGTATAAACCCGGAAATATCTACACAGCCATCTCTATAAACACGGAAATATCTACAACGCTATCTCTATGAACATGGAAATACCTACACCGCTATCTGTATAAACATGGAAATATCAACACCGCTATCTGTGTAAACATGGAAATATCTACACCGCCATCTGCATAAACTTGGAAATATCTGCACCGCCATCTCTATAAACATGGAAATATATACACCGCTATCAGTATAAACATGGAAATATGTCCACCGCTATCTGTATAAACATGGAAATATCTACACCGCTATCTGTATAAACATGGAAATATCTACACCGCTATCTGTATAAACATGGAAATAGCCACACCGCTATCTGTATAAACATGGAAATATCTACACCGCCATTTGAATAAACATGGAAATATCATCAATGCCATCTGTATAAACATGGAAATATCTACATCGCTATCTGTGTAAACATGGAAAAAGCCACACCGCTATATCTATAAACTTGGAAATATCTACACCGCCATCTGTAAAAACCTGGAAATATCTACACAGTCATTTTTATAGACATGGAAGTATCTTCACCTCCATCTGTATAAACATGGAAATATCTACACTGCCATCTGTATAAACGTGGAAATATCTACACAGCCATCTGTATTAACCTGGAAATATTTACACCGCTATCTCTATAAACATTGAAATACCTACACCGCTATCTGTATAAACATGGAAATATCTACACTGCTATCTATAAACATGGAGATATCTAAACCGCTATCTGTATAAACTTGGAAATATCTACACCGCCATCTTTATAAACATGGAAATATATCCACCGCTATCTGTATAAACATGGAAATATCTCCACCGCTATCTGCATAAACAGGGAAATATCTCCACCGCAATCTGTATAAACATGGAAATATCTACATCGCTATCTCTATAAACATGGAAATATCTACACAGCTATCTCTATACACATGGAAATATCTACACAGCCATCTGTATAAAGATGGAAATATATACACCACCATCTGTATAAACATGGAAATAACTACTCCGCTATCTGTATAAACATGGAAATATCTACACCGCTATCTGTATAAACATGGAAATATCTACACCGCTATCTGTATAAATATGGAAATATCTACACCGCTATCTCTACAAACATGGAAATGTCTACACCGCTATCTGTATAAACATGGAAATATCTACATGGGTATCTCTATAAACATGGAAATATCGACACTGCCATCAGTGTAAACATGGAAATACATACACAGTCATCAGTATAAACATGGAAATATCTACACCACTATCTCTATGAACATGGAAATTTCTACACTGCCATCTGTATAAACTTGGAAATATCTACACAGCCATCTCTATAAACATGGAAATATCCACACCGCCATCGGAATATACATGGAAATATCTACACGGCTATCTGTAGATATGGAAATATCTACACCGCTATCTCTATAAACATGGAAATATCTACACCGATATCTCTATAGACATGGGAATGTCTACTCGGCCATCTCTATAAACATGGAAATATATACAGAGTCATCTGTATAAACATGGAAATAACTACACCGCTATCTGTATAAACATGGAAATATCTACACCGATATCTGTATAAACTTGGAAATATCCACAACGACGTCTCTATAAACATGGAAATATCTACACCGCTATCTGTATAAACATGGAAATATCTACCCCGCTATCTGTATAAACTTGGAAATACATACACCGCTATCTGTATACATATGGAAACATCTACACCGCCATCTCAATACACATGGAAATGTCTCCACCGCTATCTGTATAAACATGGCAATATGTACATCGGTATCTCTATATACATGGAAATATCAACACCGCCATCTGTATCAACATGGATATAACTACACAGTCGTCTGTATAAACATGGAAATATCTACAACGCTATCTGTATAAACATGGAAATACCAGAACAACTTTCTGTATGAACATGGAAATATCTACAACGCTATCTGTATAAACATGGAAATACCAACACCGCTTTCTTTATAAACATGGAAATAACTACACCGCTATCTGTAAAAACATGGAGATATGTACACCATTATCTCTATAAACATGGAAATAACTACACCGCTATCTCTAAAAACATGGAAATATCTACACCGCTATGTCTATAAACATGGAAATATATACAACACCATCTCTATAAACATGGAAATATCTACACCACCATTTACATAAACATGGAAATATATAGACCGCCATCTGTATAAACATGGAAATATCTACAACGCCATCTATATGAACATGGAAATATCTTCACCGCTATCTGTATAAACATGGAAATATCTACACTGACATCAGTAAATAGATGGAATTCTCTACACCGCGATCTGTATTAACATGGAAATATCTACATTACTATCTGTATGAACATGGAAATATCTACAACGCTATCTGTAGAAACATGGAAATATCTACACCGCTATGTGTATAAACATGGAAATATCTACACCGCTATCTGTATAAACATGGAAATAACTACACTGCTATCTGTATAAATATGGAAATATCTACACAGCTATCTCCATAAACATGGAAATATCTTCACCGCTATCTGTATAAACATGGAAACATCTACACCGCTATCTCTATAAACATGGAAATATCTACACCGCTATCTCTATAAACATGGAAATATCTACACCGCAATCTCTATAAACATGGAATTGTCTACACCGCCATCTCTATAAATATGAAAATACCTACAACGCCATCTCCATAAACCTGGAACTACCTACACCGCCATCCGTATAAAAACGGTAATATCTACACCGCTATCTGTTGAAACAAGGAAATATCTGCACAGCTATCTGTATAAACATGGAAATATCTACACTGCCATATGTATAAACATGGAAATATCTACACCGCCATCTGTATAAACATGGATATATCCACATCGTCATCTGTATAAACATGGAAATATCTACACCGCTATTTGTATATATATGCAAATATCTACACCCCTGTATCTATGAAAATGCAAATATCTACACCACTATCTGTATAAACATGGAAATATCTACACCGCTATCTCTATAAACATGGAAATATCCACACTGCCCTCTGTATACACATGGAAATATCTACACCGCTATCTCTGTAAGCTTGGAAATATCTGCACCACCATCTCTATAAACATGAAAATATCTACACCACCATCTCCATAAACATGGAACTATCTACATCTTCATCTGTATAAACATGGAAATATCTACACCTCTGTCTGTATAAACATGGAAATATCTACACTCACATCTCCATAAAGATGGAAATATCTTCACCACGAGCTGTATAAACATGCAAATATCTACACCGCTTTCTGTTTAAACATGGAAATACCAACACCACTGTCTCTATAAAGATGGAAATATCTACACTACTATCTGTATATACTTGGAAATATCAACACCAATATGTCTATAAACATGGAAATACCTACATCGCCATCTATATACACATGGAAATATCTACACCGCTATCTCTATAAACATAGAAATATCTGCACCGCCATCTCTATAAACATGGAAATATCTGCACCGACATCTGCATAAACTTGGAAATACCTACAACGCTATCTGTATTAACATGGAAACATCTACACCTCCATCTGTATAAACATAGAAATATCTACACTGCCATCTGTGGAAAGATGGAAATATCTACACGACGATCTGAGTAAACATGGAAATATCTACACCGCTTCTTGTATATACATGGAAATATCTACACTGTTATCTGTATAAACATGGAAATATCTACACTACGATCAGTATAAACAAGGAAATATCTACACCGCTATCTATATAAACATGGAAATATCTACACCGCTATCTGTTTAAACATGGAAATAAATACACCGCTATCTGTATAAATATGGAAATATCTACACCATTATCTCTATAAACATGGAAATGTCTACACTGCTATCTGTATAAACATGGAAATGGCTACACCGCTGTCTCTATAAACATGCAAATATCTACACCGCCATCTGTATAAACATGGAAATACCTACACAGTCATCTGTATAAACATGGAAATATCTACACCTCCATGAATATAAACATGGATATATCTACACTGCCATCTGTATACACATGGAAATATCTACCCAGCCATCAGTATAAACGTGGAAATATCTACAGTGCTATCTCTATAAACATGGAAATTCCTACACCGATATCTGTATAAACATTTAAATATCTACACCGCGATCTGTGTAAACATGGAAATATCTATACAGCTATCTGTATGAACTTCGAAAACTCTGCACCGCTGTCTGAATAAACATGGAAATATCTACACCGTCATCGGTATAAACATGGAAATATCTCCACCGCTATCTATATAAACTTGGAAATATCCCCACCGTTATCTGTATAAATATGGAAATTACACCGCTATCTGTGTAAACTTGGAAATATCTACACCGCTATCTGTATAAACATGGAAAATCAACACCGCTATCTGTATTAACATGGAAATATCTAAACTGCTGTCTGTATAAACAAGGAAATATCTACAACACTGTCCCCATAAACATGGAAATACCTACACAGCCACATCTATAAACGTGGAATTATCTACACCGCTATCCCTATAAACATAGAAATATATACACCGCCATCTCTATAAACATGGAAATATCTACAATGCCATCTGCATAAACATGGATATTTCTACACCACTATCTCTATAAACATGGAAATACCTACACCGCTAACTGTATCAACATGGAAATATCTACACCACTATCTCCATAGACATTTAAATACCTACACCTCCATCTGTATAAACATGGAAATATCTACACTGCCATCTGCATACACATGGAAATATCTACACAGCCATCTGTATAAACATGGAAATATCTACACCACTATCTCTATAAACTTGGAAATACCTACACCGCTGTCTGTATCAACATGGAAATATCTACACCGCTATCTGTATAAACATGGACATATCTCCACCGCTATCTGTATGAACATGGAAATATTTACAACGCTGTCTGTGTAAACATGGAAATATCTACGCCGCTATGTGTGTTAACATGGAAATATCTACACCGCTTTCTGTGTAAAGATGGAAATATCTACACCGCTATCAGTGTAAAGATGGAAATACCTACACCGCTATCTGTGGAAACATGGAAATATCTACACCGCCATCTATATAAACATGGAAATATCTACACCGCAATCTGTGTAAACAGGGAAATATCTACACCGCTATCTGTTCAAATATGGATATATCTACACAGCCATCTGTATAAACATGGAATTATCTACACCGCCATCTGTATAAACATGGAAATATCTACACTGCCATCTGTATAATCATGGAAATATCTACACCGCTATCTCTATAAACAAGGAAATATCTACACCACGATCTGTATAAACATGGAAATATTTACACCGCCATCTGTATAAACATGGAAGTAACTACACCGCTATCTGTATAAACATGGAAATATCTACACCGTCATTTGTATTAACATGGAAATATCTACACTGCTATCTATATAAACATGGAAATATCTACACATTCATCTGTAGAAACATGGAAATATCTACACCACCATCTGTATAAACATGGAAATATCTACAATGCCATCTGTATACACATGGAAATATCTACACAGCCATCTGTACAAACATGGAAGTATCTACACTGCTATCTCTATAAACATGGAAATACCTACACCACTGTCTCTATAAACATGGAAATATCTACACCGCTATCTCTATGAACATGGAAATATCTACAAAACCATATAAAAACATGGAAATATCTACACAGTCATCTGTATAAACATGAATAATATCTACACCACCATCTGTATAAACATGGAAATATCTACACTGCCATTTGTATACACATGGAAATATCTACACAGCCGTCTGTATGAACATGGAAATATCTACACTGCTACCTCTATAAACATGGAAATATCTACACCGCTATCTGTATAAACATGGAAATATCTACAGTGCTATGTGTATAAACATGGAAATATCTACACCACCATCTGTAAAAACATGGAAATATCTACACAGTCATCTGTATAAACATGGAAATATCTACAATGCTATCTGTGTAAACATGGAAATATCTACACAGATATCTGTGTAAACATGGATATATCTACACGGCCATCTGTGTAAAGATGGAAATATCTACACCGCTATCAGTGTAAAGATGGAAATATATACACCACTGTCTGTGTAAACATGGAAATATCTACAGCGCTGTCTATATAAACATGGAAATGTCTACACCGTCATCTGTAAAAACATGGAAATATCTACAAAGTCATCTGTATAAACATGGAAATAGGTAGACCACCATCTGAATAAACATGGAAATAACTACACTGCCATCTGTATAAAGTTGTAAATACCTACGCCGCGAGCTGTATACAGATGGAAATATCAACACCGCCATCTGTATCAACTTGGAATTATCTACACCGCTATCTGTATAAACATGGAAATATCTACAGCACGATCTGTATAAACATGGAAATATCTACACCGCTATCTGTGTAAACATGGAAATATCTACACCGCAATCTGTATAAACATGGAAATAATTACACCGCTATCTCTATAAACATGGAAATATCTACACCGCTATCTCTGCAAACATGTATATATCTACACCGCCATCTGTATAAACATGGAAATATCTACACCACCATCTGTATAAACATGGAAGTTTCTACATCGCATTCTGTAAAAAAATGGAAATATCTACAACGCCATCTGGAAAAACATGGAAATACCTACACAGTCATCTCTAGAAACATGGAAATATCTACACCACCATTTGTATAAACATGGAAATATCTACACAGACATCAGTACAAACATGGAAATATCTACACCGCCATCTCTTTAAACCTGGAAATACCTACACCGCAATCTCTGTAAACATGGAAATACCTACAACGCTATCTCTATAAACATGGAAATATCTTCACTGCTATCTCCATAAACATCGAAATATCTACACCCCCATCTGTATAAATCTGGAAATATGTACACCGCCATCTCTATAAACGTGGAAATATCTACACCACCATCTGCATAAAAATGGAAATATCTACATGGCGAGCTGTATAAACATGGCAATATCAACACGGATATCTGTATAAACATGGAAATATCAACAATGCTATCTGTGTAAACATGGAAATATCTACACTGCTATCTGTGTAAAGATGGAAATATCTACAGCGCTATCTGTGTGAACATGGAAATATCTACAGCGCCATCTATATAAACATGGAAATATCTAAACCGCTATCTGTGTAATCATGGAAATATCTGCTCCGCTATCTGTGCAAACATGGTTATACCTACACCGCCATCTGTAGAAAAATGGAAATATCTACACAGTCGTCTGTATGAACATGAAAAATATCTACACCACCATCTGTATAAAAATGGAAATTACTACACTGCCATATGTATACACATGGAAATATCTACACAGCCGTCTGTATAAACATGGAAATGTCTACACCACTATCTCTATAAACATGGAAATACCTACACCGCTATATGTATAAACATGGAAATATCTACACCGCTATCTCTTTAAACATGGAAATATGTACACCGCCAACTCTATAAACATGAAAATATCTACACTGCCATCTCCATAAACATGGAACTATCTACACCGCCATCTGCATAAACAAGGAAATATCTACACCGCCATCTGTACAAACATGGAAGTATCTACACCGCGATCTGTATAAACATGGAAATATCCCCACTGCCATCTGTATAAACATGGATATATCTACACTGACATCTGTAAATAGATGGAATTCTCTACACAGCGATCTGTATTAACATGGAAATATCTACACTACTATCTGTATGAATATGGAAATATCTACAACGCTATCTGTATAAACATGGAAATATCTACACCGCTATGTGTATAAACATGGAAATATCTATACCGCTATCTGTATAAACATGGAAATATCTACACAGCTATCTGTATAAATATGGAAATATCTACACAGCTATCTACATAAACATGGAAATATCTTCACCGCTATCTGTATAAACGTGGAAACATCTACACCGCTATCTCTATAAACATGGAAATATCTACACTACTATCTCTATAAACATGGAAATATCTATGCCGCCATCTCTAAGAATATGGAAATATATATACCGCCATCGGCATAAACATGGAAATATCTACACTGCCATCTGTATAAACGTGGAAATATCAACACCGCCATCTGTATCACCATGGAAAGATCTACACCGCTATCTGTATAAACATGGAAATACCTACACCACTATCTGTATAAACATGGAAATACCTACACAACTGTCTCTAAAAAGATATAAATATCTACACCGCCATCTCTATAAACATGGATATAACTACACCGCCATCTCTGTAAACATGAAAATATCTACACCGCCATCTGTATAAACATGAAAATATCTACAACGCAATCACCATGAACATGGAAATATCCACCCCGCCATCTGTATAAACATGGAAATATCTACACCGCCATCTGTATAAACATGGAAATATCTACAACGCCATCTGTATAAAAATGGAAATATCTACAATGCCATCTGTATAAACATGGAAATATCTACACATTCATCTGTAGAAACATGGAAATATCTACACCACCATCTGTATAAACATGGAAATATCTACAATGCCATCTGTATACACATGGAAATATCTACACAGCCATCTGTACAAACATGGAAGTATCTACACTGCTATCTCTGTAAACATGGAAATACCTACACCACTATCTCTATAAACATGGAAATATCTACACCGCTATCTCTATGAACATGGAAATATCTACACTGCCATCTCCATAAACATAGAACTATCTACACCGCCATCTCTATAAACATGGAAATATGTACACCGCCATCTTTATAAAGGAGGAAACATCTACAACACCGTCTGTATCAAAATGGAAATATCTACATGGCGAGCTTTATAAACATGGAAATACGTACACCGCTATCTTTATTAACATGGAAATACCAACACCGCTATCTGTATACACATGGAAATAACTCTGCCGCTATCTGTGTAAACATGGAAATATATACACTGCTGTCTGTGTAAAGATGGAAATATCTACACTGCTATCAGTGTAAAGATTGAAATATCTACACCGCCATCTTTGTAAATATGGAATTATCTACACAGCCATCTATATAAACATGGAAATATCTACACCGCTATCTTTGTAAACATGGAAATATCTACACCGCTATCTGTGCAAACATTGATATATCTACACCGCCATCTGCATAAACATGGAATTATCTACTACGCCATCTGTATAAACATGGAAATATCTACACCGCCATCTGTATAAACATGGAAATATCTACACCGCCATCTGTATAATCATGAAAATATCTACACCACCATATGTATAAACATGAAAATATCTACACCGCCCTCTGTATAAACATGGAAATATCCACACCGCTATTTCTATAAACAAGCTAATATCTACACCACGATCTGTGTAAACATGGAAAGATCTACACCACTATCTGTATAAATATGGAAATATCTACAACTCCATCTGTATAAACCTGGAAATATCTACACTGCTCTCTGTAAAAACATGGAAAGTTCTACACCGCCATCTGTATAAACATGGAAATATGTACACCGCAATCTCTTTATACATGGAAATATCTACACTGCCATCTGCATAAACATGGAAATATCTAAACGACTATCTCTACAATCATGGAAATATCTACAACACCATCTGTAAAAACATGGAAATATCTACACAGTCATCTGTATAAACATGAAAAATATCTACACCACCATCTGTATAAACATGGAAATATCTACGCTTACATCTGTATACACATGGAAATCCCGACACAGCCATGTGTATAAACATGGAAATATCTACACCACTATCTCTATAAACATGGGAATACCTACACCGCTATCTGTATAAACATGGAAATACCTACACCGCTATCTCTATAAACCTGGAAATACCTACACCGCCTTCTCTATAAACCTGAAAATATCTACAATGCCATCTGCATAAACATGGAACTACTTACACCGCCATCTGTATAAGCATGGAAATATCTACACTGCCATCTGTATAAACATGGAAATATCTACACCGCCATTTCTATAAACTTGATAGTATCTACTCTGCCGTCTGCATAAACATGGAACTACCTACACCGCCATCTGTATAAACATGGAAATATCCCCAGAGCCATCTGTATGAACATGTAAATAACTACACCGCGAGCTGTATAAAGATGGAAATATATACACCGCTATCTGTATAAACATGGAAATATCTACTCCGCTATCTCTATAAACATGGAAATACCTACACCGCTATCTCCATAAACATGGAAATATCTACACCGCTATCTGCATAAACTTGGAAATATCTACCCCGCTATCTGTATAAACATGGAAATATCTCCACCACTATCTGTATAAACATGGAAATATCTACACTGCTATCTGTATAAACATGGAAATAACTCCACCGCTATCTGAATAAACATGGAAACATCGACACCGCTATCTGTATGAACATGGAATTATCTCCACCGCTATCTGTATAAACATGGATATATATACACCGACATCTGTATAAACATGCAAATATCTACACAGTCATCTGTATAAACTTGCAAATATCTACAACACCATCTCTATAAACATGGAAATATCTACACCGCTATCTCTATAAACATGAAAATATCTACAACGCCATCTCCATAAACGTGGAACTATCTACAACGCCATCTGTATAAACATGGAAATATCTACACCGCTATCTGTATAAACATGGAAATATCTACACCGATATCTGTATAAACTTGGAAATATCCACAACGACGTCTCTATAAACATGGAAATATCTACACCGCTATCTGTATAAACATGGAAATATCTACCCCGCTATCTGTATAAACTTGGAAATACATACACCGCTATCTGTATACATATGGAAACATCTACACCGCCATCTCAATACACATGGAAATGTCTCCACCGCTATCTGTATAAACATGGCAATATGTACATCGGTATCTCTATATACATGGAAATATCAACACCGCCATCTGTATCAACATGGATATAACTACACAGTCGTCTGTATAAACATGGAAATATCTACAACGCTATCTGTATAAACATGGAAATACCAGAACAACTTTCTGTATGAACATGGAAATATCTACAACGCTATCTGTATAAACATGGAAATACCAACACCGCTTTCTTTATAAACATGGAAATAACTACACCGCTATCTGTAAAAACATGGAGATATGTACACCATTATCTCTATAAACATGGAAATAACTACACCGCTATCTCTAAAAACATGGAAATATCTACACCGCTATGTCTATAAACATGGAAATATATACAACACCATCTCTATAAACATGGAAATATCTACACCACCATTTACATAAACATGGAAATATATAGACCGCCATCTGTATAAACATGGAAATATCTACAACGCCATCTATATGAACATGGAAATATCTTCACCGCTATCTGTATAAACATGGAAATATCTACACTGACATCAGTAAATAGATGGAATTCTCTACACCGCGATCTGTATTAACATGGAAATATCTACATTACTATCTGTATGAACATGGAAATATCTACAACGCTATCTGTAGAAACATGGAAATATCTACACCGCTATGTGTATAAACATGGAAATATCTACACCGCTATCTGTATAAACATGGAAATAACTACACTGCTATCTGTATAAATATGGAAATATCTACACAGCTATCTCCATAAACATGGAAATATCTTCACCGCTATCTGTATAAACATGGAAACATCTACACCGCTATCTCTATAAACATGGAAATATCTACACCGCTATCTCTATAAACATGGAAATATCTACACCGCAATCTCTATAAACATGGAATTGTCTACACCGCCATCTCTATAAATATGAAAATACCTACAACGCCATCTCCATAAACCTGGAACTACCTACACCGCCATCCGTATAAAAACGGTAATATCTACACCGCTATCTGTTGAAACAAGGAAATATCTGCACAGCTATCTGTATAAACATGGAAATATCTACACTGCCATATGTATAAACATGGAAATATCTACACCGCCATCTGTATAAACATGGATATATCCACATCGTCATCTGTATAAACATGGAAATATCTACACCGCTATTTGTATATATATGCAAATATCTACACCCCTGTATCTATGAAAATGCAAATATCTACACCACTATCTGTATAAACATGGAAATATCTACACCGCTATCTCTATAAACATGGAAATATCCACACTGCCCTCTGTATACACATGGAAATATCTACACCGCTATCTCTGTAAGCTTGGAAATATCTGCACCACCATCTCTATAAACATGAAAATATCTACACCACCATCTCCATAAACATGGAACTATCTACATCTTCATCTGTATAAACATGGAAATATCTACACCTCTGTCTGTATAAACATGGAAATATCTACACTCACATCTCCATAAAGATGGAAATATCTTCACCACGAGCTGTATAAACATGCAAATATCTACACCGCTTTCTGTTTAAACATGGAAATACCAACACCACTGTCTCTATAAAGATGGAAATATCTACACTACTATCTGTATATACTTGGAAATATCAACACCAATATGTCTATAAACATGGAAATACCTACATCGCCATCTATATACACATGGAAATATCTACACCGCTATCTCTATAAACATAGAAATATCTGCACCGCCATCTCTATAAACATGGAAATATCTGCACCGACATCTGCATAAACTTGGAAATACCTACAACGCTATCTGTATTAACATGGAAACATCTACACCTCCATCTGTATAAACATAGAAATATCTACACTGCCATCTGTGGAAAGATGGAAATATCTACACGACGATCTGAGTAAACATGGAAATATCTACACCGCTTCTTGTATATACATGGAAATATCTACACTGTTATCTGTATAAACATGGAAATATCTACACTACGATCAGTATAAACAAGGAAATATCTACACCGCTATCTATATAAACATGGAAATATCTACACCGATATCTGTTTAAACATGGAAATAAATACACCGCTATCTGTATAAATATGGAAATATCTACACCATTATCTCTATAAACATGGAAATGTCTACACTGCTATCTGTATAAACATGGAAATGGCTACACCGCTGTCTCTATAAACATGCAAATATCTACACCGCCATCTGTATAAACATGGAAATACCTACACAGTCATCTGTATAAACATGGAAATATCTACACCTCCATGAATATAAACATGGATATATCTACACTGCCATCTGTATACACATGGAAATATCTACCCAGCCATCAGTATAAACGTGGAAATATCTACAGTGCTATCTCTATAAACATGGAAATTCCTACACCGATATCTGTATAAACATTTAAATATCTACACCGCGATCTGTGTAAACATGGAAATATCTATACAGCTATCTGTATGAACTTCGAAAACTCTGCACCGCTGTCTGAATAAACATGGAAATATCTACACCGTCATCGGTATAAACATGGAAATATCTCCACCGCTATCTATATAAACTTGGAAATATCCCCACCGTTATCTGTATAAATATGGAAATTACACCGCTATCTGTGTAAACTTGGAAATATCTACACCGCTATCTGTATAAACATGGAAAATCAACACCGCTATCTGTATTAACATGGAAATATCTAAACTGCTGTCTGTATAAACAAGGAAATATCTACAACACTGTCCCCATAAACATGGAAATACCTACACAGCCACATCTATAAACGTGGAATTATCTACACCGCTATCCCTATAAACATAGAAATATATACACCGCCATCTCTATAAACATGGAAATATCTACAATGCCATCTGCATAAACATGGATATTTCTACACCACTATCTCTATAAACATGGAAATACCTACACCGCTAACTGTATCAACATGGAAATATCTACACCACTATCTCCATAGACATTTAAATACCTACACCTCCATCTGTATAAACATGGAAATATCTACACTGCCATCTGCATACACATGGAAATATCTACACAGCCATCTGTATAAACATGGAAATATCTACACCACTATCTCTATAAACTTGGAAATACCTACACCGCTGTCTGTATCAACATGGAAATATCTACACCGCTATCTGTATAAACATGGACATATCTCCACCGCTATCTGTATGAACATGGAAATATTTACAACGCTGTCTGTGTAAACATGGAAATATCTACGCCGCTATGTGTGTTAACATGGAAATATCTACACCGCTTTCTGTGTAAAGATGGAAATATCTACACCGCTATCAGTGTAAAGATGGAAATACCTACACCGCTATCTGTGGAAACATGGAAATATCTACACCGCCATCTATATAAACATGGAAATATCTACACCGCAATCTGTGTAAACAGGGAAATATCTACACCGCTATCTGTTCAAATATGGATATATCTACACAGCCATCTGTATAAACATGGAATTATCTACACCGCCATCTGTATAAACATGGAAATATCTACACTGCCATCTGTATAATCATGGAAATATCTACACCGCTATCTCTATAAACAAGGAAATATCTACACCACGATCTGTATAAACATGGAAATATTTACACCGCCATCTGTATAAACATGGAAGTAACTACACCGCTATCTGTATAAACATGGAAATATCTACACCGTCATTTGTATTAACATGGAAATATCTACACTGCTATCTATATAAACATGGAAATATCTACACATTCATCTGTAGAAACATGGAAATATCTACACCACCATCTGTATAAACATGGAAATATCTACAATGCCATCTGTATACACATGGAAATATCTACACAGCCATCTGTACAAACATGGAAGTATCTACACTGCTATCTCTATAAACATGGAAATACCTACACCACTGTCTCTATAAACATGGAAATATCTACACCGCTATCTCTATGAACATGGAAATATCTACAAAACCATATAAAAACATGGAAATATCTACACAGTCATCTGTATAAACATGAATAATATCTACACCACCATCTGTATAAACATGGAAATATCTACACTGCCATTTGTATACACATGGAAATATCTACACAGCCGTCTGTATGAACATGGAAATATCTACACTGCTACCTCTATAAACATGGAAATATCTACACCGCTATCTGTATAAACATGGAAATATCTACAGTGCTATGTGTATAAACATGGAAATATCTACACCACCATCTGTAAAAACATGGAAATATCTACACAGTCATCTGTATAAACATGGAAATATCTACAATGCTATCTGTGTAAACATGGAAATATCTACACAGATATCTGTGTAAACATGGATATATCTACACGGCCATCTGTGTAAAGATGGAAATATCTACACCGCTATCAGTGTAAAGATGGAAATATATACACCACTGTCTGTGTAAACATGGAAATATCTACAGCGCTGTCTATATAAACATGGAAATGTCTACACCGTCATCTGTAAAAACATGGAAATATCTACAAAGTCATCTGTATAAACATGGAAATAGGTAGACCACCATCTGAATAAACATGGAAATAACTACACTGCCATCTGTATAAAGTTGTAAATACCTACGCCGCGAGCTGTATACAGATGGAAATATCAACACCGCCATCTGTATCAACTTGGAATTATCTACACCGCTATCTGTATAAACATGGAAATATCTACAGCACGATCTGTATAAACATGGAAATATCTACACCGCTATCTGTGTAAACATGGAAATATCTACACCGCAATCTGTATAAACATGGAAATAATTACACCGCTATCTCTATAAACATGGAAATATCTACACCGCTATCTCTGCAAACATGTATATATCTACACCGCCATCTGTATAAACATGGAAATATCTACACCACCATCTGTATAAACATGGAAGTTTCTACATCGCATTCTGTAAAAAAATGGAAATATCTACAACGCCATCTGGAAAAACATGGAAATACCTACACAGTCATCTCTAGAAACATGGAAATATCTACACCACCATTTGTATAAACATGGAAATATCTACACAGACATCAGTACAAACATGGAAATATCTACACCGCCATCTCTTTAAACCTGGAAATACCTACACCGCAATCTCTGTAAACATGGAAATACCTACAACGCTATCTCTATAAACATGGAAATATCTTCACTGCTATCTCCATAAACATCGAAATATCTACACCCCCATCTGTATAAATCTGGAAATATGTACACCGCCATCTCTATAAACGTGGAAATATCTACACCACCATCTGCATAAAAATGGAAATATCTACATGGCGAGCTGTATAAACATGGCAATATCAACACGGATATCTGTATAAACATGGAAATATCAACAATGCTATCTGTGTAAACATGGAAATATCTACACTGCTATCTGTGTAAAGATGGAAATATCTACAGCGCTATCTGTGTGAACATGGAAATATCTACAGCGCCATCTATATAAACATGGAAATATCTAAACCGCTATCTGTGTAATCATGGAAATATCTGCTCCGCTATCTGTGCAAACATGGTTATACCTACACCGCCATCTGTAGAAAAATGGAAATATCTACACAGTCGTCTGTATGAACATGAAAAATATCTACACCACCATCTGTATAAAAATGGAAATTACTACACTGCCATATGTATACACATGGAAATATCTACACAGCCGTCTGTATAAACATGGAAATGTCTACACCACTATCTCTATAAACATGGAAATACCTACACCGCTATATGTATAAACATGGAAATATCTACACCGCTATCTCTTTAAACATGGAAATATGTACACCGCCAACTCTATAAACATGAAAATATCTACACTGCCATCTCCATAAACATGGAACTATCTACACCGCCATCTGCATAAACAAGGAAATATCTACACCGCCATCTGTACAAACATGGAAGTATCTACACCGCGATCTGTATAAACATGGAAATATCCCCACTGCCATCTGTATAAACATGGATATATCTACACTGACATCTGTAAATAGATGGAATTCTCTACACAGCGATCTGTATTAACATGGAAATATCTACACTACTATCTGTATGAATATGGAAATATCTACAACGCTATCTGTATAAACATGGAAATATCTACACCGCTATGTGTATAAACATGGAAATATCTATACCGCTATCTGTATAAACATGGAAATATCTACACAGCTATCTGTATAAATATGGAAATATCTACACAGCTATCTACATAAACATGGAAATATCTTCACCGCTATCTGTATAAACGTGGAAACATCTACACCGCTATCTCTATAAACATGGAAATATCTACACTACTATCTCTATAAACATGGAAATATCTATGCCGCCATCTCTAAGAATATGGAAATATATATACCGCCATCGGCATAAACATGGAAATATCTACACTGCCATCTGTATAAACGTGGAAATATCAACACCGCCATCTGTATCACCATGGAAAGATCTACACCGCTATCTGTATAAACATGGAAATACCTACACCACTATCTGTATAAACATGGAAATACCTACACAACTGTCTCTAAAAAGATATAAATATCTACACCGCCATCTCTATAAACATGGATATAACTACACCGCCATCTCTGTAAACATGAAAATATCTACACCGCCATCTGTATAAACATGAAAATATCTACAACGCAATCACCATGAACATGGAAATATCCACCCCGCCATCTGTATAAACATGGAAATATCTACACCGCCATCTGTATAAACATGGAAATATCTACAACGCCATCTGTATAAAAATGGAAATATCTACAATGCCATCTGTATAAACATGGAAATATCTACACATTCATCTGTAGAAACATGGAAATATCTACACCACCATCTGTATAAACATGGAAATATCTACAATGCCATCTGTATACACATGGAAATATCTACACAGCCATCTGTACAAACATGGAAGTATCTACACTGCTATCTCTGTAAACATGGAAATACCTACACCACTATCTCTATAAACATGGAAATATCTACACCGCTATCTCTATGAACATGGAAATATCTACACTGCCATCTCCATAAACATAGAACTATCTACACCGCCATCTCTATAAACATGGAAATATGTACACCGCCATCTTTATAAAGGAGGAAACATCTACAACACCGTCTGTATCAAAATGGAAATATCTACATGGCGAGCTTTATAAACATGGAAATACGTACACCGCTATCTTTATTAACATGGAAATACCAACACCGCTATCTGTATACACATGGAAATAACTCTGCCGCTATCTGTGTAAACATGGAAATATATACACTGCTGTCTGTGTAAAGATGGAAATATCTACACTGCTATCAGTGTAAAGATTGAAATATCTACACCGCCATCTTTGTAAATATGGAATTATCTACACAGCCATCTATATAAACATGGAAATATCTACACCGCTATCTTTGTAAACATGGAAATATCTACACCGCTATCTGTGCAAACATTGATATATCTACACCGCCATCTGCATAAACATGGAATTATCTACTACGCCATCTGTATAAACATGGAAATATCTACACCGCCATCTGTATAAACATGGAAATATCTACACCGCCATCTGTATAATCATGAAAATATCTACACCACCATATGTATAAACATGAAAATATCTACACCGCCCTCTGTATAAACATGGAAATATCCACACCGCTATTTCTATAAACAAGCTAATATCTACACCACGATCTGTGTAAACATGGAAAGATCTACACCACTATCTGTATAAATATGGAAATATCTACAACTCCATCTGTATAAACCTGGAAATATCTACACTGCTCTCTGTAAAAACATGGAAAGTTCTACACCGCCATCTGTATAAACATGGAAATATGTACACCGCAATCTCTTTATACATGGAAATATCTACACTGCCATCTGCATAAACATGGAAATATCTAAACGACTATCTCTACAATCATGGAAATATCTACAACACCATCTGTAAAAACATGGAAATATCTACACAGTCATCTGTATAAACATGAAAAATATCTACACCACCATCTGTATAAACATGGAAATATCTACGCTTACATCTGTATACACATGGAAATCCCGACACAGCCATGTGTATAAACATGGAAATATCTACACCACTATCTCTATAAACATGGGAATACCTACACCGCTATCTGTATAAACATGGAAATACCTACACCGCTATCTCTATAAACCTGGAAATACCTACACCGCCTTCTCTATAAACCTGAAAATATCTACAATGCCATCTGCATAAACATGGAACTACTTACACCGCCATCTGTATAAGCATGGAAATATCTACACTGCCATCTGTATAAACATGGAAATATCTACACCGCCATTTCTATAAACTTGATAGTATCTACTCTGCCGTCTGCATAAACATGGAACTACCTACACCGCCATCTGTATAAACATGGAAATATCCCCAGAGCCATCTGTATGAACATGTAAATAACTACACCGCGAGCTGTATAAAGATGGAAATATATACACCGCTATCTGTATAAACATGGAAATATCTACTCCGCTATCTCTATAAACATGGAAATACCTACACCGCTATCTCCATAAACATGGAAATATCTACACCGCTATCTGCATAAACTTGGAAATATCTACCCCGCTATCTGTATAAACATGGAAATATCTCCACCACTATCTGTATAAACATGGAAATATCTACACTGCTATCTGTATAAACATGGAAATAACTCCACCGCTATCTGAATAAACATGGAAACATCGACACCGCTATCTGTATGAACATGGAATTATCTCCACCGCTATCTGTATAAACATGGATATATATACACCGACATCTGTATAAACATGCAAATATCTACACAGTCATCTGTATAAACTTGCAAATATCTACAACACCATCTCTATAAACATGGAAATATCTACACCGCTATCTCTATAAACATGAAAATATCTACAACGCCATCTCCATAAACGTGGAACTATCTACAACGCCATCTGTATAAACATGGAAATATCTACACCGCTATCTGTATAAACATGGAAATATCTACATTGTCATCTGTATAAAGATGGAAATACCTACACCGCGAACTGTATAAACATGGAAATATGTACACCGCTATCTACATAAACATGGAAATATCTACAGCGCTATCTCTATAAACATGGAAATACTTACACCGCCGTCTCTATAAACATGGAAATAACTACACCGATATCTCTATATACTAAGAAATATCTACACCGCCATCTCTATAAACATGGAAATATCTACACCGCCATCTACATAAACATGGAAGTACCTACACAGTCATCTGTATAAACATGGAAATATCTACACCACTGTCTCTATAAACATGGAAATAGCTACACTGCCATCCGTACAAACATGGAAATATCTACACCGCCATCTGTGAAAACATGGAAATATCTACATTGTCATCTGTATAAACATGGAAATATCCACACCACCATCTGTATAAACATGGAAATATCTACACTGCCATCTGTATACACATGGAAATGTCTTCACTGCCATCTGAATAAACATGGAACTATCTACACCGCTTTCTCTATAAACATGGAAATACCTACACCGCTATCTGTATTAACATGGAAATATCTACACCGCTATCTGTATAAACATGGAAATATCTACACCGCTATCTTTATAAACATGGAAATATCTACACCGCCATCACTATATACACGGAAATATCTACATCGCTAACTGTACAAACATGTAAATATCTCCACCGCTATCTGTATAAACATGGAAACACCTACACCGCTATATGTATAAACATGGAAATATCTACAATGCTATCTGTATAAACATGGAAATATGTACAACGCTATCTGTATAAACATGGAAATATCTTCAATGCTATCTGTGTAAACATGGAGATGTCTACACAGGTATGTGTGTAAACTTGCAAATGTCTAGACAGCTATCTGTGTAAAGATGGAAATATCTACAGCGCAATCTGCAAAGATGGAAATATCTACACTGCTATCTCTGTAAACATGGAAATATCTACACCGCTATCTGTATAAACAAGGAAATTTCTACAACACCATCTCTATAAAGATGGAAATGTCTACACTGCCTTCTGTATAAACTTGGAAATATCTACAGCGCTATCTGTATAAATATGCAATTATCTACACCGCTATCTCTATAAACATGGATATATCTACACAGCCATCTGCATAAACATGGAAATATCTACACTGTTATCTCTATAAACATGGAAATACAAACACCGCCATCTGTATAAACATGGAAATATCTACACAGTTATCTGCATAAATATGGAAATATCTACACCACCATGTCTAAAAACATGGAATTATCTATACTGCCATCTGTGTACACATGGAAATATCTACAAAGCCATCAGTAGAAACGTGGAAGTATCTACACCGCTATCTCTATAAACATGCATATACCAACACCGCCATCTCTATAAACATGGAAATATCTACACCGCTATCTTTATAAACTTGGAAATAGCCACACCGCTATCTGTATAAACATGGAAATATCTACACCGCCGTCTGTAAAAACATGGAAGTATTTACACTGTCATCTGTATAAACATGGAAATATCTACACTGCCATCTGTATAAACATGGAAATATCTACACCGCTATCTCTATAACATGGAAATAACTACACCGCTATCTGTATAAACATGGAAATATCTACACCTCCATCTGTATAAACATGGAAATATCTACACTGCCATCAGTACACACATGGAAATATCTTCACAGCCATCTGTATGAACATAGAAATACCTACACCGCTATCTTCATAAACTTGGAAGTATCTACATCGCCATCTGTATAAAGCTGGAAATATCTCCACCGCTATCTGTATAAACATGGAAATATCTCCACTGCTATCTGAATAAACATGGAAATATCTACACCGCTATCTGTATAAACATGGAAATATCTACAGGGCTATCTGTATAAAGATAGAAATACCAACACCACTATCTGTATAAACATGGAAATATCTCCACCACTATCTCTTTAAACATGGAAATACCTACACCGACATCTCTATAAACATGGAATTATCTACACCGCTATCTCTAAACATTGAAATATCTACAACGCCATCTCTATAAACATGGAAATATCTACACCGCCATCACCATAAACATGGAAATAACTACATCTCCATCTGTATAAACATGGAAATATGTACACCGACATCTCTATAAACATACAAACACTTGCACTGCCATCTGAAGAAAGATGGAATTATCTACACCGAGATCTGCATAAACATGGAAATATCTACACCTCTACCTGTATAAACATGGAAATATCTACTCAGCTATCTGTATAAATATGGAAATATCTAGAACGCTATCTCTATGAACATGGAAATGTCTACACCGCTCTCTGTATAAACACGGAAATATCTACATGCCTATCTCTATAAACATGGAAATGTCTTCACCGCTATCTGTATAAACATTGAAATACCTACACGGCTATCTCTATAAAAATGGAAATATCTACACCACCATCTTTATAAACATGGAAATAACTACAGAGTCATCTGTATGAAGATGGAAATATCAACACCAGTATCAGTATAAAAATGGAAATATCTACACCACGATCTGTATAAACATGGAAATGTCTACACCGCTATCTGTATAAACATGGAAATATCTACACCGCTATCTGTATAAACATGGAAATATCTCCACCGCTATCGGTATAAACATGGAAATCTCTACACCGCTATCTGTATAAACATGGAAATACCTACACAGTCATCTGTATAAACATGGAAACATCTACACCACTATCTGTGTAAACATGGAAATATCTACAATGCCATCTGTATAAACATGGAAATATCTACACCGCTATCTGTATAAACATGGAATTATCTACACAGCTATCTCTATAAACATGGAAATATCTAAACCGCTATCTTTATAAAGTTGGAAATATCAACACCGCCATCTGTAGAAACATGGAAATACCTCCACCGCTATCTCTATCAACATGGAAATATCTTCACAGCCATCTCTATAAAGATGGAAAAATCTACAGAGCTATATGTATGAACATGGAAATAGCCACACCTCAATCTGTATAAACAAGTAAATATCTACACCGCCATCTGTAAAAACATGGAAATATCTACACAGTCATCTGTATAAACATGGAAATATCTGCACCTCCATGTGTATAAACATGGAAATATCTACACTGACATGTGTATACACATGGAAATATCTACAATGCCATGTGTATGCACATGGAGATATCTACACAGCCTTCTGTATAAACATGGAAATATCTACACCGCTATCTCCATAAACATGGAAATACCTACACCGCAATCTGTATAAACATGGAAATATCTTCACTGTTATCTGTATAAACATGGAAATATCTACCCCGCTAATCTGTAAAAATATGGAAATATCTACACCGCTATCTCTATAAACATGAAAATATCTACACTGCTGGCTGTATAAACATGGAAATATCTACATGGCTACCTCTATAAACATGGAAATACCTACACCGCCATCTGTATAAACATGGAAATACCTACACACTCAATTGCATAAACATGGAAATATCTACACCACTATTTCTCTTAACATGGAAATACTTACACCGCTATCTGTATAAAAATGGAAATATCTACACCACGATCTGTATAAACATGGAAATGTCTACACCGCTATCTGTATAAACATGGAAATATCTACACCGCTATCTGTATAAACATGGAAATATCTCCACCGCTATCGGTATAAACATGGAAATCTCTACACCGCTATCTGTATAAACATGGAAATACCTACACAGTCATCTGTATAAACATGGAAACATCTACACCACTATCTGTGTAAACATGGAAATATCTACAATGCCATCTGTATAAACATGGAAATATCTACACCGCTATCTGTATAAACATGGAATTATCTACACAGCTATCTCTATAAACATGGAAATATCTAAACCGCTATCTTTATAAAGTTGGAAATATCAACACCGCCATCTGTAGAAACATGGAAATACCTTCACCGCTATCTCTATCAACATGGAAATATCTTCACAGCCATCTCTATAAAGATGGAAAAATCTACAGAGCTATATGTATGAACATGGAAATAGCCACACCTCAATCTGTATAAACAAGTAAATATCTACACCGCCATCTGTAAAAACATGGAAATATCTACACAGTCATCTGTATAAACATGGAAATATCTGCACCTCCATGTGTATAAACATGGAAATATCTACACTGACATGTGTATACACATGGAAATATCTACAATGCCATGTGTATGCACATGGAGATATCTACACAGCCTTCTGTATAAACATGGAAATATCTACACCGCTATCTCCATAAACATGGAAATACCTACACCGCAATCTGTATAAACATGGAAATATCTTCACTGTTATCTGTATAAACATGGAAATATCTACCCTGCTATCTGTAAAAATATGGAAATATCTACACCGCTATCTCTATAAACATGGAAATATCTACACTGCTGGCTGTATAAACATGGAAATATCTACATGGCTACCTCTATAAACATGGAAATACCTACACCGCCATCTGTATAAACATGGAAATACCTACACACTCAATTGCATAAACATGGAAATATCTACACCACTATTTCTCTTAACATGGAAATACTTACACCGCTATCTGTATAAAAATGGAAATATCTACACCACGATCTGTATAAACATGGAAATGTCTACACCGCTATCTGTATAAACATGGAAATATCTACACCGCTATCTGTATAAACATGGAAATATCTCCACCGCTATCGGTATAAACATGGAAATCTCTACACCGCTATCTGTATAAACATGGAAATACCTACACAGTCATCTGTATAAACATGGAAACATCTACACCACTATCTGTGTAAACATGGAAATATCTACAATGCCATCTGTATAAACATGGAAATATCTACACCGCTATCTGTATAAACATGGAATTATCTACACAGCTATCTCTATAAACATGGAAATATCTAAACCGCTATCTTTATAAAGTTGGAAATATCAACACCGCCATCTGTAGAAACATGGAAATACCTCCACCGCTATCTCTATCAACATGGAAATATCTTCACAGCCATCTCTATAAAGATGGAAAAATCTACAGAGCTATATGTATGAACATGGAAATAGCCACACCTCAATCTGTATAAACAAGTAAATATCTACACCGCCATCTGTAAAAACATGGAAATATCTACACAGTCATCTGTATAAACATGGAAATATCTGCACCTCCATGTGTATAAACATGGAAATATCTACACTGACATGTGTATACACATGGAAATATCTACAATGCCATGTGTATGCACATGGAGATATCTACACAGCCTTCTGTATAAACATGGAAATATCTACACCGCTATCTCCATAAACATGGAAATAACTACACCGCAATCTGTATAAACATGGAAATATCTTCACTGTTATCTGTATAAACATGGAAATATCTACCCTGCTATCTGTAAAAATATGGAAATATCTACACCGCTATCTCTATAAACATGGAAATATCTACACTGCTGGCTGTATAAACATGGAAATATCTACATGGCTACCTCTATAAACATGGAAATACCTACACCGCCATCTGTATAAACATGGAAATACCTACACACTCAATTGCATAAACATGGAAATATCTACACCGCTATTTCTATTAACATGGAAATACTTACACCGCTATCTGTATAAACATGGAAATATCTACACCGCTATCTGTATAAACATGGAAATATCTACATCGCTATCTGTATAAACATGGAAATATCTACACTGCCATCTGTATAAACGTGGAAATACCTACCTTGCCATCAGTATACACTTGCAAATACCTACACCGCTATCTGTATAAGCATGGAAATATCTACACCGCTATCTCTATATTCATGGAAACACCTACACCGCAATCTGTATAAACATGGAAATATCTACACCGTTATCTGTATAAACATGGAAATATCTACACCGCTATCTTTATAAACTTGGAAATAGCCACACCGCTATCTGTATAAACATGGAAATATCTACACCGCCGTCTGTAAAATCATGGAAATATTTACACTGTCATCTGTATAAACATGGAAATATCTACACTGCCATCTGTATAAACATGGAAATAACTACACCGCTATCTGTATAAACATGGAAATATCTACAACTCCATCTGTATAAACATGGAAATATCTACACTGCCATCAGTATACACATGGAAATATCTTCACAGCCATCTGTATGAACATAGAAATACCTACACCGCTATCTTCATAAACTTGGAAGTATCTACATCGCCATCTGTATAAAGCTGGAAATATCTCCACCGCTATCTGTATAAACATGGAAATATCTCCACCGCTATCTGAATAAACATGGAAATATCTACACTGCTATCTGTATAAACATGGAAATTTCTACAGGGCTATCTGTATAAAGATAGAAATACCAACACCACTATCTGTATAAACAAGGAAATATCTCCACCACTATCTCTTTAAACATGGAAATACCTACACCGACATCTCTATAAACATGGAATTATCTACACCGCTATCTCTATAAACATAGAAATATCTACAACGGCATCTCTATAAACATGGAAATATCTACACCGCCATCACCATAAACATGTAAATAACTACATCTCCATCTGTATAAACATGGAAATATGTACACCGACATCTCTATAAACATACAAACACCTGCACTGCCATCTGTAGAAAGATGGAAATATCTACACCGAGATCTGCATAAACATGGAAATATCTACACCTCTACCTGTATAAACATGGAAATATCTACTCAGCTATCTGTATAAATATGGAAATATCCACACCTCAATCTGTATAAACAAGTAAATATCTACACCGCCATCTGTAAAAACATGGAAATATCTACACAGTCATCTGTATAAACATGGAAATATCTGCACCTCCATGTGTATAAACATGGAAATATCTACACTGACATGTGTATACACATGGAAATATCTACTATGCCATGTGTATGCACATGGAGATATCTTCACAGCCTTCTGTATAAACATGGAAATATCTTCACCGTTATCTGTATAAACATGGAAATATCTACCCCGCTATCTGTAAAAATATGGAAATATCTACACCGTTTTCTCTATAAACATGGAAATATGTACACTGCTGGCTGTATAAACATGGAAATATCTACATGGCTATCTCTATAGACATGGAAATACCTACACCGCCATCTGTATAAATATGGAAATACCTACACACTCAATTGCATAAACATGGAAATATCTACACCGCTATTTCTATTAACATGGAAATACTTACACCGCTATCTGTATAAACATGGAAATATCTACACCGCTATCTGTATAAACATGGAAATATCTACATCGCTATCTGTATAAACATGGAAATATCTACAATGCCATCTGTATAAACATGGAAATACCTACCTTGCCATCAGTATACACTTGCAAATACCTACACCGCTATCTGTATAAGCATGGAAATATCTACACCGCTATCTCTATATTCATGGAAACACCTACACCACAATCTGTATAAACATGGAAATATCTACACCGTTATCTGTATAAACATGGAAATATCTACACCGCTATCTTTATAAACTTGGAAGTAGCCACACCGCTATCTGTATAAACATGGAAATATCTACACTGCCATCTGTATAAACATGGAAATATCTACACCGCTATCTCTATAACATGGAAATAACTACACCGCTATCTGTATAAACATGGAAATATCTACACCTCCATCTGTACAAACATGGAAATATCTACACTGCCATCAGTATACACATGGAAATATCTTCACAGCCATCTGTATGAACCTAGAAATACCTACACCGCTATCTTCATAAACTTGGAAGTATCTACATCGCCATCTGTATAAACATGGAAATATCTGCACCTCTATGTGTATAAACATGGAAATATCTACACTGCCATGTATATACACATGGAAATATCTACACAGCCTTCTGTATAAACATGAAAATATCTACACCGCTATCTCCATAAACATGGAAATAACTACACCGCAATCTGTATGAACATGGAAATATCTACACCGTTATCTGTATAAACATGGAAATGTCTACCCCGCTATCTGTAAAAATATGGAAATATCTACACCGCTATCTCTATAAACATGGAAATATCTACACCGCTGGCTGTATAAACATGGAAATATCTACATGGCTATCTCTATGAACATGGAAATACCTACACCACCATATGTATAAACATGGTAATACCTACACAATCAATTGCATAAACATGGAAATATCTACACCACTATCTCTATAAACATGGAAATACTTACACCGCTATCTGTATAAACATGGAAATATCTACACCGCTATCTGTATAAACATGGAAATATCTACCTCGCTATCTGTATAAACATGGAAATATCTACACTGCCATCTGTATAAACATGGAAATACCTCCCTTGCCGTCTGTATACACTTGCCAATACCTACACCGCTATATGTATAAGCATGGAAATATCTACACCGCTATCTCTATCATCATGGAAATAACTACACCGCAATCTGTACATACATGGAAATATCTACACCGTTATCTGTATAAACATAGAAATATCTACACCGCTATCTTTATAAACTTGGAAATAGCCACACCGCTATCTGTATAAACATGGAAATATCTACACCGCCATTTGTAAAAACACGGAAATATTTACACTGTCATCTGTATAAACATGGAAATAACTACAGAGCTATTTGTGTAAACATGGAAATATGTACAAAGCTGTCTGTGTGTAGTTGAAAATATCTACACCGCAATCTGTGCAAATATCAAAATATCTACACTGCTATCTCTGTAAACATGGAAATATCTACCCCGTTATCTGTATAAACATGGAAATATCTACTCCACTATCTGTATAAACAAGGAAATATCTACACCGCTATCTCTATAAACATGGAAATATCTACACTGCTGTCTGTATAAACATGGAAATATCTACACCGCTATCTGTATAAAAATGGAAATATCTTCACCGCCATCTTTATGAAGATGGAAATATCTACAGTGCTATCTGTATAAATATGCAATTATCTACACCTCTATCTCTTTAAACTTGGAAATATCTACACCGCTATCTTTATAAACATGGAAATAACTACACCTTTATCTCTATAAACATGGAAATATCTACACCGCCATCTGTATAAACATGCAAATATCTACACAGTCATCTGTATAAGCATGGAAATATCTACACCAACATATCTATAAACCTGGAAATATCAACACTGACATCTGTATACACATGGAAATATCTACAAAGCCATTTGTAGAAACGTGTAAGTATCTACACAGCTATCTCTATAAACATGGAAATAACTACACCGCCATCTCTATAAACATGGAAATATCTACACCACAATCTCTATAAACATGGAAATACCTACAACCCCATCTCTATAAACATGAAAATATCTACACCAGTATCTATGTAAACATTGAAATATCTACACTGCCATCTGTATAAAGATGAAATACCTCCACTGGGAGCTGAATAAACATGGAAATATCTACACCGCTATCTGTATAAACATGGAAATACCTACAAAGCTTTCTGTAAAAACATGGAATTATCTTCACCGCTAACCCTATAAACATGCAAATATGAACACCTCTATCCACATAAACATGGAAATATGTTCACCGCTATCTCTATAAACATGGAAATATCTACACCGCTATCACTATAAACATGGAAATATCTAAACCGCTATCTCTATAAACATGGAAATATCTACACCGCTATTCCATAAACTTGGAAATGTCTACACCGCCATCTGCATAAACATGGAAATATCTACACCGCCATCTGTATAAACATGGAAATATCTACATTGCTATCTGTATAAACATGGAAATGACTCCAACGCTGTCTGTGTAAACGTGGAAATATCTACAGTGCTATCTGTAAAACGTGGAAATATCTACACTGCTATCTGTATAAGCGTGGAAATATCTACAACGCTATCTGCATAAACGTGGAAATATCTACATCGATATCTGTATAAACGTGGAAATATCTCCACCCATATCTGTATAAACGTGGAAACATCTACACCGTTATCTGTATAAACATGGAAATATCTACACCGCTATCTGTATAAACATGGAAATATCTACACCGCTATCTGTATAAACTAGGAAATATCTACACCACCATCTGTATAAACATGGAAACATATACACCGCCACCTGTATAAACATGGAAATATCTACACCGCTGTCCGTATAAATATGTAAATATCTACACCGCTATCTCTATAAACATGGAAATGTCTACACCGCTATCTTTCTATACATGGAAATATCTACAATGTTATCTCTATAAACATGGAAATATCTACACCGCCATCTGTATAAGCATGCAAATATCTACACAGTCATCTGTATAAACATGGAAATATCTACACTGCCCTCTGTGGAAAGATGGAAATATTTACACCACGATCTGTATAAACATGGAAATATCTACACTGCTACCAGTATAAATATGGAAATTTCTACACCGCAATCTGTATAAACATGGAAATATCTACACCACGATCTGTATAAACAAGGAAATATCTCCAACACTATCTGTATAAACATGGAAATATCAACACCGCTATCTGTATAAATATGGAAATACCTACACCGCTATCTCTATAAACATGGAAATGTCTACACTGCCATCTGTATAAACATGCAAATATCTATGCAGTCATCTGTATAAACATGGAAATATCTACACCACCATCTCTATAAACATGGAAATATCTACACTGCCATCTGTATAACCATGGAAATACC
This sequence comes from Pan paniscus, assembly GCF_029289425.2. Lineage (NCBI taxonomy): Eukaryota > Metazoa > Chordata > Mammalia > Primates > Hominidae > Pan > Pan paniscus. The sequence goes on from NC_073261.2 coordinate 11,895,031, forward strand.
TACACAGCCATTTGTGTAAACACGGAAAAATCTACACTGCTGTCTCTATAAACATGGAAATACGTACAATGCTATCTCTATAAACATGGAAATATCTACACTGCAATCTCTATAAACATGGAAATATCTACACCGCCATCTCTATACACACGGAAATATCTACATCGCTATCTGTATAAACATGGAAATATCTCCACCGCTATCAGTATAAACATGGAAATATCTACACCGCTATCTGTATAAACATGGAAACACCCACACCGCTATCTGTATAAACATGGAAATATCTACAATGCTATCTGTATGAACATGGAAATATCTACAATGCTATCTGTGTAAACATGGAGATGTCTACACAGGTATGTGTGTAAACTTGCAAATATCTAGACAGCTATCTGTGTAAAGATGGAAATATCTACAGCACAATCTGTGCAAAGATGGAAATATCCACACCGCTATCACTGTAAACATGGAAATATCTACACCGATATCTGTATAAACAAGGAAATATCTACAACACCATCTGTATAAACATGGAAATATTTACACTGCGTTCTGTATAAACTTGGAAATATCTACAGCACTATCTGTATAAATATGCAATTATCTACAGCGCTATCTCTATAAACATGGAAATATCTACACAGCCATCTGCATAAACATGGAAATAACTACACAGTTATCTGTATAAACATGGAAATATCTACACCACCATATCTAAAAACATGGAATTATCTATACTGCCATCTGTATACACATGGAAATATCTACAAAGCCATCAGTAGAAACGTGGAAGTATCTACACTGCTATCTCTATAAACATGGATATACCAACACCGCCATCTCTATAAACATGGAAATATCTACACCGCAATCTGTATAAACATGGAAATATGTACACCACCATCTCTATAAACATGAAAATATGTACACCAGTAACTGTATAAACATCGAAATATCTACATTGCCATCTGTACAAAGATGGATATATCTACACCGGGAGCTGAATAAACTTGGACATATCCTCACCGCTATCTGTATAAACATGGAAAAGTCTACACCACTATCTTTATATACATGGAAATATCTTCACCACCATCTCTATAAACATGGAAATATGCACATCGCTATATGTATAAACATGGAAATATCTACACCGCTATCTGTATAAACATGGAAATATCTACACCGCTATCTGTATAAATATGGAAATATATGCACCGCTATCTCTGTAAACATGGAAACATCTACACCGCTATCTGAATAAACATGGAAAAATCTACCCCGGTATCTCTATAAACCTGAAAATATCTACACCGACATCTGTATAAACATGGAAATACCTACACAGTCATCTGTATAAACATGAAAATACCTATACCACTATCTGTATAAACATGGAAATACCTACACTGCCATGTTTATAAACATTTAAATATCTAAACCGCTATCTGTATAAACATGGAAATATCTACAGAGCTATCTCTATAAACATGGATATATCTACAATGTTATCGGTATAAACATGGAAATAGCGACACAGTTATCTCTAAAAACATGGAAATATCTACAGAGTCATCTGTATAAACATGGAAATATCTAAACCTCCATCTGTATAACCATGGAAATGTCTACACTGCCATTTGTATACACATGGAAATATCAACACATTCATCTGTATAAACATGGAAATATCTACACCACTATCTCTATAAACATGGAAATCCCTTCACCACAATCTGTATAAACGTGGAAATATCTACACCGTTATCTGTATAAACATGGAAATAACTACACCGCTATCTTTATAAACTTGGAAAAATCTACACCGCCGTCTGTATAAACATGGAAATATCTACAGCGCTATCTGTATAAACATGGAAAAATCTCCACCGCTATCTCTATAAACATAGAAATATCTACACCGCTATCTGTATAAACATGGAAATATCTCCGCCGCTATCCCTATAAACTTGGAAATATCTATACCGCTATCTATTTAAACATGGAAGTATCTACATTGCTATCTGTATAAATATGGAAATATCTCCAGCACTATCTCTATAAACATGGAAATATCTACACCGCTATCTTTATAAACATGGAAATACCTACACAGATACCTGTATAAACATGGAAATATCTACAACACTATCTGTGTAAACATGGGAATATCTTCACAGCTATCTGTATAAACATGGAAACATCTACACTGCTATCTGTGTAAAGATGGAAATATCTACACAGCAATATGTGCAAATATGGAAATATCTACACCCCTATCTCTGTAAAGATGGAAATATCTACACCGCAATATGTACAAATATGGAAATATCTACACTGCTATCTCTGTAAACATGGAAATGTCTACACCGCTGTCTGTATAAAAATTGAAATATCTTCATCGCTATCTCTATAAACATGGTAATGTCTACACCGCTATCTGTATAAATATGGAAATATATACATGGCTATCTGTATAAACATGGAAATATCTACACCGCCATCAGTATAAACATGGAAATACCTACACAGTCACCTGTATAAACCTGGAAAAATCCTCACCACTATCTGTATAAACATGGTAATATCTACACTGCCATCTGCATAAATATGGAAATATCTACACAGCCACATGTATAAACATGGAAATATCTACACAGCCATCACTATAAACATGGAAATATCTACACAGCTATCTGTATAAACATGGAAATAGCCTCATTGCTGTCTCCATAAACATGGAAATATCTACACCGCCATCTGGTAAAAACATGGAAATATCTACACAGTCATCTGTATAAACATGGAAATATATACACCCCAATGTGTATAAAAATGGAAATATCTCCACTGCCATCTGTATACACATGGAAATATCTACACAGCCATCTGAATAAACATGGAAATATCTACACCGCTATCGCTATAAACATAGAAATACCCTCACCGCAATCTGTATAAACATGGAAATACCTACATCTCAATCTGTATAAACATGGAAATATCTACACCGCTATGTGTATAAACATGTCAATATCTACAACGCTATCTGTATAAACTTGCAAATGTCTACACCGCCATCTATATAAACATGGAAATATCTCCACCGCTATCTGTAAAAACATGGAAATATCTCCACCGCAATCCATATAAACATGGAAAAATCTACACCGTTATCTGTGTAAACATGGAAATAGCTACACCGCTATCTGTGTAAACATGGAAATACCTACACCGCTGTCAGTATAAACATGAAAATATCTATATCGCCATCTGTATGAACATGGAAATATCTCCACAGCTATCTCTATAAAGATGGAAATATCTACAATGCTATCTTTATAAACATGGAAATATATACACCGCTATCACTATAAACATGGAAATATCTATAACGCAATCCCAGTGAACATGGAAATATCTACACAGCTATCTCTGTAAACATGGATATATGTACACCGCTATCTGTGTAAAGATGGGAATACCTACACCATAGTCTTTGCAAATATGGAAATATATACACCGCTATCCATGTAAACATGGAAATATCTACACCGCTATCTGTATAAACATGGAAATATCTACACCACTCTCTGTATAAACATGGAAATATCTACACCGCTATCTGTATAAACATGGAAATATCTACACCTCTATCTGTATAAACATGGAAATAGTGACACCGCTATTTGTATAAATATGGAAATATCTACACCGCTATCTCTATAAACATGGAAATGTCTACACCGCCATCTGTATAAACATGGAAATATCTACATGGCTATCTCTATAAACATGGAAATATCTACACCGCCATCTGTATAAACCTGGAAATATCTACACCACTATCTTTATAAACATAGAAATATCTACACTGCCATCTGTATAAACATGTAAATATCTACACAGCCATCTCTATAAACATGGAAATATCCACACGGCTATCTGTATAAACATGGAAATAGCCACACCGCTGTCTGTATAACCCTGGAAATATCTACACCGCTATCTCTATAAACATGGATATATCTACACCGCTGTGTGTATAACCATGGAAATATCTCCACCGCTATCTGTATAAACATGAAAATATCTACACCGCTATCTCTGTAAACCTGGAAATATCTACACCGCTATCTGTATAAACATGGAAATAGCTACACCGCTATCTGTATAAACATGAAAATATCTACATCGCTATCTGTATAAACATGGTAATATCTCCACCGCTATTTTTATAAACTTGGAAATATCTACACTGCTATGTTTATAAACATGGAAATATCTACACCGCTATCTGTATAAACATGGAAATATGTACAAAAGTATCTGTGTAAACATGGAAATATGTACTCCGCTCTCTGTGTAAAGATGGGAATATCTACACGGCAATCTGTTCAAATATGGAAATACCTACAGCGCTATCCCTATAAACATGGAAATATCTACACTGCTATCTGTATAATCATGGAAATATCTACACAGCTATCTGTATAAACATGGAAAAATCTACAATGTTATCTGTATAAACATGGAGATATGTACACTACTATTTGTATAAATATAGGAATATCTACACCACTATCTCTATAAACATCAAAATTTCTACACCGCTATTTGTATAAATATGGAAGTATCTACACAACCATCTGTATAAACATGGAAATATGTACAAAGAAATCTCTATGAACATGGAAATACCTACACAACCATTTCTATAAACATGGAAATATCTACAAAGCTATCTATATAAACATGGAAATAGTCACACTGCTAAATGTATAAACATGTAATTATCTACACCTCCATGTTTATAAACATGGAAATAACTACACTGCCATCTGTATACACATGGAAATACCTACACAGCCATCTGTATAAACATGGAAATATCTACAACGGTATCTGTATATACATGGAATTATCTACACCGCTATCTGTATAGATATTTAAATATAAACACGGCTATTTCCATAAACATGGAAATGTCTACACCGCTAGCTGTATAAACATGGAAATATCTACATGGCTATCTCTATAAACATGGAAATATCTACACCGCCATCTGTATCAACATGGAAATACCTACACAGTCATCTTCATAAACATGGATATGTCTACACCACTATCTGTATAAACATGGAAACACCTACACTGCCATCTGTATAAACATGGAAATATCTACACAGTCATCTCTATAAACATGGAAATATCTACAACGGTATCTGTATATACATGGAAATATTTACACCGCCATCTGTAAACACGTGGAAATATTTACACACTCATCTGTATAAACATGGATATATCTACACCTCCATCTGTAAAACATGGAAATATCTAAAATGCCATCTGTATACACATGGAAATAACTACACAGCCATCTGGATAAACATGGAAATATCTACACTGCCATCTGTATAAACATGGAAATATCTACAGAGCCATCTCTATAAACATGGAAATATCTCCACTGCTATCTGTATAAACATGGAAATAGCCACACAGATATCTGTATAAACAATGAAATATTTACACCGCCATGTGTAAAAATATGAAAATATCTTCACAGTCATCTGTATAAACATGGAAATATCTACACCTCTATTTGTATAAACATGGAAATATCTACAATGCCATCTGTATAAACATAGAAATATCCCCACCGCTATCTCTATAAACCTATAAATACCTACACTGCAATCTGTATTAACATGGAAATAACTGCACTGCTATCTGTATAAACATGGAAATATCTACACCGCTATCTGTATAAACTTGGAAATATCTACACCGCCATCTGTATAAACAAGACAATATAACCACCGCTATCTGTATAAACATGGAAATATCTCCACCGCTATCTGCATAAACATGGAAATACCTACACTGCTATCTGTGTAAACATGGAAATATCTACATCGCTATCTGTATAAACATGGAAATATTTCCGCCGCTATCCCTATAACAAGGAAATATCTACAACTCCATCAGTATAAACATGGGAATTCTACACTGCCATCTGTATACACATTGAAATATCTAAACAGCCATCAGTGTAAACATGGAAATATCTACACCGCAATCTCTGTAAACGTGGAAATATGTACACCGCTATGGGTATAAACATGCAAATATCTACACCGCTATCTGCATAAACATGGAAATATGTACATGGCTATCTGAACAAACTTGGAAATATGTACAACAGTATCTGTATGAACATGAAAATATCTATACCGCGATCTGTATAAACATGGAAATATCTCCAGAGCTATCTGTAAAAACATGGAAATATCTCCACCGCTATCTGTATAAACATGGAAATCTATACACCGCTATCTGTATAAATATGGAAATATCTACACCGCTATCTGTATAAGTAAGGAAATATCTACACCGCTATCTGTATAAATATGGAAATATCTACACCGATATCTGTACGAACATGGAAATATCTACACCGCTATCTCTATAAAACTGAGAATACCTACAACGTCTTCTCTATAAACATGGAATTATCTACACTGCTATGTCTATAAACATAGAAATATATACACGGCCATCTCTATAAACATGGAAATATCTACTCGAACATCTGCATAAACATGGAAATACCTACACCGCCATCTGTATAAACATGGAAATATCTACACCGCTATCTCTACAAACATGGAAATATCTACACCGCCATCTCTATAAACAGGGAAATATCTACACCGTCATCTGTATAAACATAGAAATATCTACACTGCCATCTGTAGAAAGATGGAAATGTCTACACCACGATCTGTATAAACATGGAAATATCTACAGTGCTACCTGTATAAATAGGGAAATATCTACACCGCTATCTGTATAAACTTGGAAATATCTACACCAAGATCTCTATAAACATGGACATATCTACACCACTATAGTATAACCATGGAAATATCTAAACCGCTATCTGTATAAACGTGGAAATAACAACACCGCGATCTGTATGAACATGGATATATCTACATGGCTATCTCTATAAACATGGAAATAACTAAACCACCGTCTGTGTAAACATGGAAATAACTACACAGTCATCTGTGTAAACGTGGAAATATCTACACCACCATCTGTATAAACATGGAAATATCAAAACCGGTATCAGCATAAAGAAGGATATATCCACACCGTCATCTGTATAAACATGGAAATATCTACATCGCTATCTCCATAAACCTGAAAATATCTACACCGACATCTGTATAAATATGGAAATATCTACACCGCTGTCTCTGTCAACATGAAAATGTCTACACCGCTATCTGTATAAAAATGGAAATATCTACATCGCTAACTCCATAAACCTGAAAATATCTACACCGACATCTGTATAAACATGGAAATACCTACAAAGTCATCTGTATAAACATGGAAATAACTAAACCACTATCTCTATAAACATGGAAATATCTACACTGTCCTCTGTATAAACATGGAAATATCTATAAAACCATCTCTATAAACAAGGAGATATCTACACCGCTGTCAGTATGAACATGGAAATATCTACACCGCTATCTTTATAAAGATGGTATTATCTACACCGCCATCTGTATAAACATGCAAATATACACAAAGTCATCTGTAAAAACATGGAAATATCTACACCACCATCTCTATAAACATGGAAATATCTGCACCGCTATCTCTATAAACATGCAAATGTCTACTCTGCTATCTGTGTAAACTTGGAATTATCTACACTGCTTCTGTATAAAGATGTAAATACCTACACCGCGATCTGCATAAACATCTACATATCTACACCACCATCTGTATAGACATGGAAATATCTACACTGCCATCTGTATAAACATGGAAATATCCACACTGCCATCTGTATAAACATGGTCTACACCGCCATCTGTATAAACATGGAAATATCTACACCGCAAGCTGTAGAAACATGGAAATATCTACACCGCTATCTGTATGAACATGGAAATACCAACACCGCTATCTGTGTAAACATGGAAATATCTACACTGCGATCTGCACAAACATGGAAATAACTACACCAAAATCTGTATAAATATGGAAATATCTACACCGCTATCTGTATAAACATGGAAATATCTACACCGCTAACTGTATAAACATGGAAATATCTACAACGCCATCTGTATAAACGTGGAAATATCTACACAGTCACCTGTATAAACTTGGAAATATCTACACCGCTTTCTGTATAAATATGGAAATATCTACACCGCTATCTATATAAACAAGGAAATACATACTCCGCTACCTGTATGAACATGGAAATATCTACACAACCATCTGTATAAACATGGAATAATCTATACCGGTATCTCTGTAAACATGGAAATACCTACACCGCTATCTCTATAAACGTGGAAATATCTACACCACTATCTCTATAAACATGGAAATATCTACAATGTCATCTGTATAAAGATGTAAATATCTACACCACGAGCTGTATAAACATGGAAATATCTACACCGCTATCTGTATGAACATGGAAATACCTTCACTGCTATCTCTATAAGCATGGAAATACCAGCACCGCTATCTGTACAAACATGGAAATATCTACACCACCATCTGTATAAACATGGAAATTTGTTCACTGCCATCTGTAAACACATGGAAATATCGACACAGCCATCTGTAGAATCATGGAAATATCTACACCGCTATCTCTGCAAACATGGAAATACCTACAGCGCTATCTCTATAAACTTGGAAATATCTACACCGCTATGTCTAAACATGGAAATATATACAATGCCATCTCTATAATCATGAAAATATCTATACTGCCATCTCCAAAGTCATGGTACTATCTACACCGCCATCTGTATAGAAATGGAAATATCTACACCGCCATCTGTATAAACTTGGAAATATCTAAGCAGTCATCTATGTAAAGATGGAAATATTTACACTGCCATCCGTATAATCATGGACATAACTACACAGCCTCTGAAAAAACATGGAAATAACAACACTTCTATCAGTATAAACATGGAAATGTCTACACCGCTATCTATCTCTATATACATGGAAATGTCTACAATGCCATCTGTAAAACCATGGAAATGTCTACACTGTCATCTGTATAAACATGGAAATATCTACACCAGTATCTGTGTAAAGATGGAAATATCTACACCGCTATCTCTATAAACATGGAATTATCTGCACCGCTATCTGTTTAAACATGGAAATATCTACACCGCTATCTGTAAACATGGAAATATTTACACGGCTAACTCTATAAATATGGAAATATCTACACCGCCATCTGTATAAACATGGAAATATCTACACAGTCATCTGTATATACATGGAAATATCTACACCACCATCTCTATAAACATGGAAATATCTACATTGCCATGTGTATACACTTGGAAATGTCTACACAGCCATCAGTATAAACATGGAAACATCTGCACCGCTATCTCTATACAGATGCAAATACCAAAACAGCAATTTCTATAAACATTTATATATCTACACCGCAATCTCTAAACATGGTACTATCTTCACCGCCATCTCTATAAACATGTAAATATCTACACCGCCATGTCCATAAACATGGAAATATCTACACCATCATCTGTGTAAACAAGGAAATATCTACACTGCTATCTGTATATACATGGAAAATCTACACCGCCATCTGTATAAAGTTGGAAATATCTACAGCGCGAGCTGTATCAACATGGAAATATCTACACCACTATCTGTATAAACATGGAAATACCAACACCACTATCTGAATAAACATGGAAATATCTACTCCGCTATCTGTATAAACATTGAAATATCTACACCACTATCACTATAAACATGGAAATACGTGCACCGCCATCTCTATAAACATGGAAATATCTACACTGCTATCCCTATAAACAGAGAAATACCTAAAGAGCCATGTCTATAAACATGGAAAAATCTTGACTGCTATCTGTATAAACATGGAAATAGCCACAACGTTATCTGTATAAACATGAAATATCTGCACCACCATCTGTAAAAACATGGAAATATCTATAATGTCATCTGTAGAAACATGGAAATATCTACACCTCCATCTGTATAAACATGGAAATAACTACAATGCCCTCTGTATAAACATGGAAATATCTGCACTGCCATCTGTATGAACATGGAAATATCTACAACTCTATCCCTATAAACATTTAAATACCTACACCGCCATCTGTAAATACGTGGAAATATCTACACCGCCATCTGTATAAACATGGAAATATCTCCAGTGCTATCTGTATAAACATGGAAATACCAACACAGTTATCTGTATAAATATGGAAATATCTACACTGCTATCTCTATGAACATGGAAATGTCTATACCACTATCTCTATAAACATGGAAATATCTACATGGCTATCTCTATAAACATCGAAATATCTTCACCGATATCTCTATAAACTTGGAAATGTCTACACCGCTATCTGTATAAACATGGAAATATCTACACCGCCATCTGTAAAAACATGGAAATATCTACACTTCTATCTGTATAACCATGGAGATATCTACACCGCTATCTTTATAAACACGGAAATATCTACACCGCTATCTGTATAAACGTGGAAATATCTGCACAGACATCTCTATAAACATGGAAATGTCTACACCTCCATCTGTATAAACATGGAAATATCTACACTGCCATCTGTATACACAAGGAAATATCTACACCTTTATCTGTATAAACATGGAAATATCTTCACCGTTATCTCTATGAACCTGGAAATACCTACACAGCAATCTGTATAAACATTGATATAACTACACTGCCATCTGTATAAATATGGGAATATCTACACCGCAATCTGTGTAAATATGGAAATATCTGCACCGCTCTCTCTATATACATGGAATTTTCCACACTGCTATCTGTAAAAACATGAAATATCTACACCGCTATCTCTATAAACTTGGAAATATCTACACCACCATCTGCATAAAGATGGAAATATGTCCACCGCTATCTGTATAAACATGGAAATACCAACACCACTATCTGAATAAACATGGAAATATCTACTCCGCTATCTGTAAAAACATTGAAATATCTACACCACTATCACTATAAACATGGAAATACGTACACCGCCATCTCTATAAACATGGAAATATCTACACTGCTATCCCTATAAACAGAGAAATATCTACACAGCCATGTCTATAAACATGGAAATATCTTGACTGCTATCTGTATAAACATGGAAATAGCCACAACGTTATCTGTATAAACATGAAATATCTGCACCACCATCTGTAAAAACATGGAAATATCTATAATGTCATCTGTAGAAATATGGAAATATCTACACCTCCATCTGTATAAACATGGAAATAACTACAATGCCCTCTGTATAAACATGGAAATATCTGCACTGCCATCTGTATGAACATGGAAATATGTACAACTCTATCCCTATAAACATTTAAATACCTACACCGACATCTGTAAATACGTGGAAATATCTACACCGCCATCTGTATAAACATGGAAATATCTCCAGTGCTATCTGTATAAACATGGAAATACCAACACAGTTATCTGTATAAATATGGAAATATCTACACTGCTATCTCTATGAACATGGAAATGTCTATACCACTATCTCTATAAACATGGAAATATCTACATGGCTATCTCTATAAACATCGAAATATCTTCACCGACATCTCTATAAACTTGGAAATGTCTACATCGCTATCTGTATAAACATGGAAATATCTACACCGCCATCTGTAAAAACATGGAAATATCTACACTGCTATCTGTATAACCATGGAGATATCTACACCGCTATCTTTATAAACACGGAAATATCTACACCGCTATCTGTATAAACGTGGAAATATCTGCACAGACATCTCTATAAACATGGAAATGTCTACACCTCCATCTGTATAAACATGGAAATATCTACACTGCCATCTGTATACACAAGGAAATATCTACACCTTTATCTGTATAAACATGGAAATATCTTCACCGTTATCTCTATGAACCTGGAAATACCTACACAGCAATCTGTATAAACATGGATATAACTACACTGCCATCTGTATAAATATGGGAATATCTACACCGCAATCTGTGTAAATATGGAAATATCTGCACCGCTCTCTCTATATACATGGAATTTTCCACACTGCTATCTGTAAAAACATGAAATATCTACACCGCTATCTCTATAAACTTGGAAATATCTACACCACCATCTGCAAAAAGATGGAAATATCTCCACCGCTATCTGTATAAACATGGAAATACCTACACCGCTATCTGTATAAACATGGAAATATCTACACCGTTATCTGTGTAAACATCGAAATGTCTACACCGCTATCTGTATAAACATGGAAATATCTACATCGCTATCAGTATAAACAAGGAAATATCTCCACCGCTACCTCTATAATCATTGAAATGTCTACACCGCTATCTTTATAAACATGGAAGTATCTACATCGCTATCTGTATAAACATGGAAATATCTACAACACTATCTGTGTAAACATCAAAATATCTACACAGCTATCTGTGTAAACACGGAAATATGTACACCACTATCTTTGTAAAGATGGAAATACCTACACCGCGATCTGTGCAAATATGGAAATATCTACACCGCTATCTCTGTAAACATGGAAATACCTACAATGCTATCTGTATAAACATTGAAATATCTACACCGTTATCTGTATAAACATGAAAATATCTACACCGCTATCTGAATGAATATGGAAATTTCTACACCGCTATCTCTATTAACATCCAAATGTCTACACCGCTATCTGTATAAACATGGATATGTCTACAAACATGGAAATATCTACACCGCCATCTGTATAAACATGGAAATATCTATGCAGGCATCTCTATAAACATGGAAATATCTACACTGCTACCTGTATAAACTTAGAAATAGCCACTCCGCTATCTGCATAAAGATGGAAATACCTTCACCGCCATCTATAAAAACATGGAAATATCTACACAGTCATCTGTATAAACATGGAAATATCTACATCTCCATCTGTATAAACATGGAAATATCTTCAATGACATCTGTATAAACATGGAAATATCTACACTGCCATCAGTGTAAACATGGAAATATCTACACATCTATCTATATGAACAAGGAAATACCTACAACGCAATCTGTATAAACATGGAAAAATCTACACCGTTATCTGTATAAACATGGAAATATCTACATCTCCATCTGTATAAACATGGAAATATCTTCAATGACATCTGTATAAACATGGAAACATCTACACCGCTATCTGTATAAATATGGAAATATCTACACCGCTATCTCTATATACATGGAATTGTCTACACCGCTATCTGTATAAACATGGAAATAACTACACCGCCATCTGTATAAACCTGCAAATATCTACACCGCAATCTGTATAATCATGGAAATAACTACACCGTTATCTGTATAAACATGGAAATATCTACACTGCTATCTTTATAAATATGGAAATATTTACACCGCTATCTCTATAAACATGGAAATGTCTACACAGCTATCAGTATAAACATGGAAATATCTACATGGGTATGTCTATAAACATGGAAATATCTACATCGCTATATGTATAAACTTGGAAAAAACTCCAACGCTATATCTATAAACATGGAAATATCTACACCGCTATCTTTATAAACATGGAAATATCTATGCCGCTGTCTGAATAAACATGGAAATATCTACAACACTATCTGTGTTAACATGGAAATATCTACATAGCTATCTGTGTAAGCATGGAAATATGTACGCCGCTATCTCTGTAAAGATGCAAATATCTACACCGCAATCTGTGCAAATATGGAAATATCTAAACCGCTACCTCTGTAAACATGGAAATATCTACACCACTATCTCTGTAAACATCCAAATATCTACACCGCTATCTGTGTAAACATGGAAATATCTCCACAGCTATCTGTGTAAACATGGATATATGTACACCGCTTTCTCTGTAAAGGTGGAAATACCTACACTGCAATCTGTGTAAATATGGAAATATCTACACCGCTATCTCTGTAAACATGGAAACATCTCCACCGCTATCTGCATAAACATGGAAATATCTTCACCGTTATCTCTATAAACCTGGAAATAGCTACACCGCAATCTGTATAAACATGGATATAACTACACTGCTATCTGTATAAATATGGGAATATCTACACGGCAATATGTGTATATATGGAAATATCTGCACCGCTCTCTCTATATACATGGAATTGTCCACACTGCAATCTGTATAAACATGAAATATCTACACCGCAATCTCTATAAACTTGGAAATATCTACACCACCATCAGCAGAAAGATGGAAATATCTCCACCGCTATCTGTACAAACACGGAAATATCTCCAACTCTATCTGTATAAACATGGAAATATCTACACCGCTATCTGTATAAACATGGATATATCTACACCGTTATCTGTATAAACATTGAAATGTCTACACCACTATCTGTATAAACATGGAAATATCTACATCGCTATCAGTATAAACAAGGAAATATCTCCACTGCTACCTCTATAAACATTGAAATGTCTACACCGCTATCTTTATAAACATGGAAGTATCTACACCACTATCTGTATAAACATGGAAATCTCTACAACACTATCTGTGTAAACATCAAAATATCTACACAGCTATCTGTGTAAACATGGAAAAATGTACAGCGCTATCTTTGTAAAGATGGAAATATCTACACCGCGATCTGTGCAAATATGCAAATATTTACACCGCTATCTCTGTAAACATGGAAATACCTACACTGCTATCTGTATAGACATGGAAATATCTACACCGTTATCTGTATAAACATGGAAATATCTACACCGCTATCTGTATAAATATGGAAATTTCTCCACCGCTATCTCTATAAACATCCAAATGTCTACACCGCTATCTGTATTAACATGGAAATATCTACATGGATATGTCTATAAACATGGAAATATCTACACCGCCATCTGTATAAACATGGAAATATCTACGCAGGCATCTCTATAAACATGGAAATATCCACACCGCTACCTGTATAAACTTAGAAATAGCCTCACCGCTATCTGTATAAACATGGAAATACCTACACCGCCATCTGTAAAAACATGGAAATATCTACCCAGTCATCTGTATAAACATGGAAATATCTACATCTCCATCTGTATAAACATGGAAATATCTTCAATGCCATCTGTATAAACATGGAAATATCTACACTGCCATCAGTGTAAACATGGAAATATCTACACATCTATCTATATAAACAAGGAAATACCTACACCGCAATCTGTATAAACATGGAAAAATCTACACCGTTATCTGTATAAACATGGAAATATCTACACCGCTATCTGTATAAATGTGGAAATATCTACACCGCTATCTCTATATACTTGGAATTGTCTACACCGCTATCTGTATAAACATGGAAATAACTACACCGCCATCTGTATAAACCTGCGAATATCTACACCGCAATCTGTATAAACATGGAAATAACTACACTGCTATCTGTATAAACATGGAAATAACTACACAGCTATCTGTATAAACTTGGAAATACCTACACTGCCATCTGCATAAAGATGGAAACATCTCCACCGCTATCTGTATAAACATGGAAATATCTTCACCGCTATCTGTATAAACATGGAAATATCAACATCGCTATATTTATAAACATTGATATAACTCCACCGCTATCTCCATAAACATGGATATATCTACACCGCTATCTTTATAAACATGGAAATATCTACACCGATGTCTGTATAAACATGGAAATATCTACACTGCAATCTGTATAAACATGGAAACATCTACACCGATATCCGTAAACCTGGAAAGATGGAAATATCTAGAGCACAATCTGTGCAAAGATGGAAATATATACGCCACTATCTCTGTAAACATGGAAATGTCTACACCGCTATCGGTATAAACATGGAAATATCTACACCGCTATGTCTATAAACCTGAAAATGTCTACACCGACATCTGTATAAACATGGAAATACCTACACAGTCATCTGTATAAACATGGAAATATCTACACCACTATCTTTATAAACATGGAAATATCTACACCGCTATCTGTATAAATATGGAAATATCTACACCACTATCTCTGTAAACATGGAAATGTCTACACCGCTATCGGTATAAACATGGTAATATCTACACCGCTATCTCTATAAACCTGAAAATGTCTACACCGACATCTGTATAAACATGGAAATACCTACACAGTCATCTGTATAAACATGGAAATATCTACACAACTATCTTTATAAACATGGAAATATCTACACTGCCATCACTATAAACATGGAAATATCTACACCGCTATCTGTATAAACATGGAAATACCTTCACCGCTATCTGTATAAACATGTAAATATCTACACCGCTATCCCTATAAACATGGAAATATGAACACCGCTATCCACATAAACATGGAAATATCTTCCCTGCTATCTGTATAAACATGGAAATATCTACACCGCTATCACTATAAACATGGAAATACCTACACCGCTATCTTTATAAACATGGAAATATCTACACCGCTATCTCTATAAACATGGAAATATCTACACCACCATTCCATAAACTTGGAAATGTCTACACCGCCATCTGCATAAACATGGATATATCTACACCACCATCTGCATATACATGGAAGTATCTACACCACGATCTGTATAAACAAAGAAATATCTCCACCACTATCTGTATAAACATGGAAATATCAACACCGCTATCTGTATAAACATGGAAATATCTACACCGCTATCTGTATAAACATGTAAATACCTACACCGCTATCTCTATAAACATGGAAATATCTACACCGCCGTCTGTATAAACATGCAAATATCTACGAAATCATCTGTGTAAACATGGATATATCTACACCACCATCTCTATAAACATGGAAATATCTACACTGCCATCTGTATACCCATGGAAATACCTACAAAGCCATCTGAGTAAACAAGGAAATATCTACTCCGCTATCTCTATAAACATGGAAATAACTACAACGCTATATCTATAAACATGGGAATATCTGCACTGCAATCTCTATAAACTTGGAAATATCTACACCGCCATCTCTGTAAACATGGAAATATCTACATCGCCATCTGTATAAACATGTTAATATCTCCACCGCTATCAGTATAAACATGGAAATATCTACACCGCTATCTGTATAAACATGGAAATATCTACACCACTATCTGTATAAACATGGAAAAATCTACACCGCTATCTGTATAAACTTGGAAATATGTACAATGCTATCTGTATAAACATGGAAATATCTACAATGCTATCTGTGTAAACATGGAAACATCTACAAAGATATCTGTATAAACTTGCAAATACCTACAGATCTATCTGTGTAAAGATGGAAATATCTACAGCGCAATCTGTGCAAAGATGGAAATGCCTACCCCGCTATCTCTGTAAACATGGAAATATCTACACCGCTATCTGCATCAACATGGATATATCAACACCGCTATCTGTATAAACAAGGAAATGTCTACACCACAATCTGTATAAACATGGAAATATCTACACTGCCATCTCTATAAACATGGAAATATCTACAGCGCTATCTGTATAAATATGCAATTATCTACACCACCATCTGTATAAACATGGAAATATCCACACCGCTATCTTTATAAACGTGGAAATATCTACACTGCCAACTGCATAAACATGGAAATATCTACAACGCCATCTGCATAAACATGGAAATATCAACACTGCTATCTGTATAAACATAGAAATATCAACAACGTTATCAGTATAAACATGGAAATAACTACACCGCTATCTCTATAAACATGGAAATATCTACACTGCCATCTGGAAAAACATGGAAACTTCTACGCAGTCATATGCATAAAATTGGAAATATCTACATCTCCGTGTATAAACATTAAATATCTACACTGCCATCTGTATACACATGGAAATATCTACACAGACATCTGTATAAACACGGAAATATCTACCCAGCTATCTCCATAAACATGGGAATATCTACACAGCAATCTGTATAAACATGGAAATATCTACACCGCTATCTGTATAAACATGGAAATATCTACATGGATGTCTCTAAACACCTGGAAATATCTACACCGCCATCTGTATAAACATGGAAATAACTACACAGTCAATTGCATAAACATGGAAATATCTACACCAATATATGTATAAACATGGAAATATCTACAACGCTATCTGTATAAACATGGAAATATCTACACCGCTATCAGTATAAACATGGAAATTCCTACACCGCTATGTGTAAAAACATGGAATTATCTACACCACTATCTCTATAAACATAGAAATATCTAAAACACCATCTCTATAAACATGGAATTATCTACACCGCCATCAGCATATACATGGAAATAACTACACCGCCATCTGTATAAACATGGAAATATCTTCACTGCCAACTCTATGAACATAGAAACATCTACACTGTCATCTTTAGAGAGATGGAATTATCTACACCGAGATCTGCATAAACGTGGAAATATCTGCACCTCCACCTGTATGAACATGGAAATATCTACAGCACTGTCTGTATAAACATGGAAATATATACACTGCAGTCGGTATAAACCTGGAAATATCTACACAGCTGTCTCCGTAAACATGGAAATATCTACACTGCTATCTGTATAAACATGGAAATATCTACACTGCCATCTGTATACACATGGAAACACCTACACCGCTATCTGTATAAGCATGGAAATATCTACACCGCTATGTCTATAAACATGGAAATACCTACACCGCAATCCGTATAAACATGGAAATATCTGCACCGCTATCTGTATAAACTTGGAAATATCTACAACAATATCTGTGTAAACATGGAAATATCTACACAGCTATCTGTGTAGACATGGAAATATGTACACCGCTATCCGTGTAAAGATGAAAATATGTACACCGCAATCTGTGCAAATATCAAAATATCTACACCGCTATCATTGTAAACATGGAAATATCTACCCCGTTATCTGTATAAACATGGAAATATATACACCGCTATCGGTATAAACATGGAAATATCTACCTGATGATCTGTATAAACATGGAAATGTCTACACAGCTATCTGTATAAACATGGAAATATCTACACGATGATCTGTATAAACATGGAAATGTCTACACAGCTGTCTGTATAAACATGGAAATATCTACACAAATATCTGCATAAACATGGAAATATCT
The DNA here is from genome assembly GCF_029289425.2 of Pan paniscus. Lineage (NCBI taxonomy): Eukaryota > Metazoa > Chordata > Mammalia > Primates > Hominidae > Pan > Pan paniscus. Next base: position 11,914,426 of record NC_073261.2, read on the forward strand.
ACACCGCTACATCTATATATATTGAGATACCTACAACGCTATCTCTATAAACATGAAAATGCCATCACCGCTATCTTTATAAACATGGAAATATCTACACCGCTATCTCTATAAACATGGAAATATCTACACCGTCATCTGTATAAACATGGAAATACCTACACAGTCATCTGTATAAACAATGAAACATCTACACCACTATCTGTATAAACATGGAAATATCTACACTGCCATCTGTATAAACATGGAAATATCTACACCGCAATCTGTATAAACATGGAAATATCTACACAGCTATCTCTATAAACATGGAAATATCTACACTGCTATCTGTATAAACATAGAAATAGCGACATCGCTATCTGTATAAACATGGCAATATCTACACCGCATTCTGTAAAAACATGAAAATATCTACACAGTCATCCGTATAAACTTCCAAATATCTACACCTCCATCTGTATAAATATGGAAGTATCTACACTGCCATCTGTATACACATGGAAATATCTACAAAGCCATCTGTATAAAAATGGAAATATCTACACCGCTATCTCTATAAACATGGAAATACCTGCACTGCAATCTGTATGAACTTGGAAATATCTACAGCACTATCTGTATAAACATGGAAATATCTAAACCGCTGTCTTTATAAACTTGGAAATATCTCCACCGCCATCTGTAGAAACATGGACATATCTCCACCGCTATCTGTATAAACATGGAAATATCTCCACCGATATCTGTATAAACATGGAAATATCTACACCGCTATCAATATAAACATGGAAATATATACATCGCTATCTGTATAAACATGGAAATATCCCCAGCGCTGTCTTTATGAACATTGAAATATCTACACCGCTACCTGTAAAAACATGGAAATATCTACAACAGTATCTGTGTAAACATAGGAATATCTTCACAGATATCTGTGTAACCATGGAAATATGTACAAGGCTATCTGTGTAAAGATGGAAATAGGTACACCGCAATATGCGCAAATATTGAAATATCTACACCGCTATCTCTGGAAACATGGAACTATCTACACCGCTATCTGTATAAACATGGAAATATCTGCACTTCTATCTGTATAAACCTGGAAATATCTACATGGCTATCTCAATAAACATGGAAATATCTACACCGCCATCTGTATAAACATGGAAATATCTTCACTGCCATCTGTATAAACATGGAAATATCTACACAGCCATTTGTATAAACATGGAAATATCTACACAGCCATATCCATAAACATCGAAATATCTACACAGCTATCTGTATAAACATGGAAATAGCCACACCGCTATCTGTATAAACATGGAAATATCTACACCGCCATCTATAAAAACATAGAAATATCTACATCTCCATGTGTATAAACATGGAAATACCTACACCACCATCTGTATACACATGGAAATATCTACACAGCCATCTGTATAAACATGGAAATATCTGCAGCGCTATCTCCATAAACATGGAAATACCTACACCGCAGTCTGTATAAACATGGAAATATCTACACCTATATCTGCAGAAACATGGAAATATCTACACCGCTAACTGTATAAACATGGAAATATCTACATGACTATCTTTATAAACATGGAAATACCTACACCGCCATCTGTATAAACATGGAAATACCTAGAGAGTAAATTGCATAAACATGGAAATATATACACCACTATCTGTATAAACATGGAAATATCTACACTGCTATGTGTATAAATATGGAAATATCTACACCGCTATCTGCCTAAACATGGAAATACCTACATCGCTATGTGTATAAACATGGAATTATCTACACCGCTATCTCTATAAACATAGAAATATCTAAAACGCCAACTCTGTAAACATGGAAATATCTACACCACCATGAGCATATACATGGAAAAAACTGCACCGCCATCTGTATAAACATGCAAATATCTACACCGCCAACTCTATAAACATAGAAACATCTACAATGTCATCTCTAGAAAGATGGAAATATCTACACCGAGATCTGCATAAACATGTAAATATCTACACATCTCCCTGTATAAACATGGACATATCTACACCACTATCTGTATAAACATGCAAATATCTATACTGCCATCTGTATAAACATGGAAATATCTACACAGCTGTCTCCATAAACATGGAAATATCTACACTGCTATCTGTATAGACATGGAAATATCTACACTGCCATCTCTATAAACATGGAAATACCTACACTGCCATCTGTATACACATGGAAATACTTACACCGCTATCTGTATAAGCATGGAAATATCTACACCGCTATCTCTATAAACATGGAAATACCTACACTGCAATCTGTATAAACATGGAAATATCTACCCCGTTATCAGTATAAACATGGAAATATCTACACCGCTGTATGTATAAACATGGAAATATCTACACAATATCTGTGTAAACATGGAAATATCTACACAGTTATCTGTGTAAACATGGAAACATGTACACCGCAATCTGTGCAAATATCAAAATATCTACACCGCTATCTCTGTAAACATGGAAATATCTGCCCCGTTATCTGTATAAACATGGAAATATCTACACCGCTATCTGTATAAACATGGAAATATCTACACCACGATCTGTATAAACATGGAAATGTCTACACCGCTATTTGCATAAACATGGAAAATCTACACCGCTATCTGTATAAACATGGAATTATCTACACCGCTATCTCCATAAATATTGAAATACCTACACCGCTATCTCTATAAACATCTAAATATCTACACCGCTATCACTATAAACATGGAAATATCTACAACGCAATCTCTGTAAACATGTAAATATCTGCACAGCTATATCTGTAAACATGGATATATGTACACAGCTATCTGTGTAAAGATGGGAATATCTACACCACAGTCTTTGCAAATAAGGAAATATATACACCGCTGTCCCTGTAAACATGAAAATATCTACACCGCTATCTGTATAAACATGGAAATATCTACACCGTTATCTGTATAAACATGGAAATATCTACACTGCTATCTGTATAAATATGGAAATATCTACATGGCTATCTCTATGAACATGGAAATATCTACACCGCCAGCTGTATAAACATGGAAATACCTACAGATTCATCTGTATAAACCTGGAAATATCAACACCACTATCTGTAAACCTAGAAACATCTACACTGCCATCTGTATAAACATGTAAATATCTTCACATCCATCTCTATAAACATGGAAATATCCACACCACTGTCTGTATAAACATGGAAATAGCCAGACCTCTGTCTGTATAAACCTGGAAATATCTACACCGCTATCTCTATAAACATGGAAATATCTCCACCGCTGTGTGTATAACCATGGAAATATCTCCACCACCATCTGAATAAACATGAACATATCTACACCGCTTTCTCTATAAACATGGAAATATCTACACCGCTATCTGTATAAACATGGAAATACCTACTCCACTTTCTGTATAAACATGCAAATATCTACATCGCTATCTGTATAAACAAGGAAATATCTACACCGCTATCTCTATAAACTTGGAAATATCTACACCGCTATCTTTATAAACATGGAAATATCTTCACCGCTATCTGTATAAACATGGAAATATGTACAACACTATCTTTGTAAACATGGAAATGTCTACACAGCTATCTGTGTAAACATGGAAATATGTACTCCGATATCTGTGTAAAGATGGAAATATCTACACTAAAATCTGTGCAAATACGGATATATCTGCAGCGCCATTTCTGTAAACAAAGAAATATCTACACCGCTATCTGTATAAACATGGAAGTATCTACACCGCTATCTGTATAAACATGGAGATATCTACACCGTTATCTGTAGAAACATGGAGATATGTACACTGCTATCTGTATAAATATAGAAATATCTGCACTGCTATCTCTATAAACATCAAAGTGCCTACAATGCTATCTGTGTAAACATGCAAATATCCACATGGCCATGTCTATAAACATGGAAATGTCTACACCGCCATCTGTATAATCTTCGAAATAACTACACAGTCATCTGTATAAACGTGGAAATATCTTCATCACTATCTGAATAAACATGGAAATACCTACACTGCCATTTGTATAAACATGGAAGTAGCTACACCGCCATCTGCATAAACATGGAAATATCAACACAGCCATCCCTATAAATATGGAAATATCTACACCAATATCTGTATAAACTTGGAAATAGCCTCACCACTACCTGTATAAACATGGAAATGTCAACACCCCCATCTGTATAAACATGGAAATAACTACAAAGTCATCTGTATAAACATGGAAATATCTACAGCTCCATCTGTAGAAACATGGAAATATCTACAATGTCATCTGTATAAACATGGAAATAACTACACCGCTATCTATATAAACATGGAAATACCTACACTGCAATCTGTGTAAACATGGAAATATGTACACCGCTGTCTGTATAAACATGGAAATATCTATACCGCTATCTCTATATACATGGAATTGGCTACACCGCTATCTGAATAAACATGGAAATATCTACACAGCTATCTGTATAAACGTGGAAATACCTACACCGCTATCTGTGTAAACATGGAAATGCCTACACCGCTATCTGTATAAATATGGAAATATCGACACCGCTATCTCTGTAAACATGGAAAGGGCTACATCGCTATCTGTATTAACATGGAAATATCTACATGGCTATCTCTATAAACATGGAAATATCTACACCGCCATCTGTTTAAACATGGAAATACCTACACAGTCATCTGTATAAACATGGAAATATCTACACCACTATCTGTATAAACATGGAAATATCTACACTGCCATCTGTACAAACATGGAAATATCTACACAGCCATCTCTATAAACATGCACATATCTACACCACTATCTGTATAAATATTGAAATATCAACACCACCAACTGTAAAAACATGGAAATATCTACACAGTCATGTGTATAAACAGGGAAATATCTACACATTCATCTGTATAAAGATGGAAATATATACATTTTCATCTGTATAAACATGGAAATATCTACACTGCTATCTATATAAACATGGAAATACCTACACCGCAATCTGTATAAACATGGAAATATCTACACCACTATCTGTATATGTATTGAAATATCTACACCGCTATCTGTATAAATATGTAAATATCTACACCGCTATCTCTGTATACATGGAATTGTCTACACCGCTATCTGTATAAACATGGAAATATCAATACCACCATCTGTAAAAACATGGAAATATCTACACAGTCATGTGTATAAACATGGTAATAACTACACCTCCGTCTGAATAAACATGGAAATATCTACACTGTCATCTGTATAAACATGGAATTATCTACACCGCTATCTATATAAACATGGAAATACCTACACCGCAATCTGTATACACATGGAAATATCTACACCGCTATCTGTATAAACATGGAAATATCTACACCGCTATCTGTATAAATATGGAAATATCTACACCGCTATCCCTATACACATGGAACTGTCTACACCAATATCTGTATAAACATGGAAATATCTACACCGCTGTCTGAATAAACATGGAAATATCTACACCGCTATCTGTATAGACATGGAAATATCTACACCGCTGTCTGAATAAATACGGAAATATCTACACCGCTATCTCTATAAACATGGAAATGTCTACACCGCTATCTGTATAAACATGGAAATATCTACACAGCTATCTGTATAAACGTGGAAATATCTACACCGCCATCTGTATAAACATGGAAATACCTACACAGTCATCTGTATAAACATGGAAATATCTACACCACTATTTGTATAAACATGGAAATATCTACAACGCTATCTGTGTAAACATTGAAATATCTACACGGCTATCTGTGTAAACATGGAAATATGTACACCGTTATCTGTGTAAAGATGGGAATATCTACACCGCAGTCTGTGCAAATATGGAAATATATACGCTATCCCAGTAAACATGGATATATCTACACCGCTATCTGTATAAAGGTGGAAATATCTACACCACTCTCTATATAAACATGGAAATATCTACACCAGGATCTGTATAAACATGGAAATATCTACACCGCTATCTGTATAAACATGGAAATATCTACACCGCTATCTGTAAACATGGAAATAGTGACACCGCTATCTGTATAAATATGGAAATATCTACACCACTTTCTCTATAAACATGGAAATACCTACACCGCCATCTGAAAAAACATGGAAATATCTAGAGAGTCGTCTGTGTAAACATGGAAATATCTAAACCTCCATCTGTATAAACATGGAAATATCTACACTGCCATCTGTATAAACATGGAAATATCTACACTGCTATCTACATAAACTTGGAAATATCTACAACGCAATCTGTATAAACATAGAAAAATCTACACCGCTATCTGTAGAAACATGGAAATATCTTCACCGCTATCTGTATAAATATGAAAATATCTACACCGCTATCTCTATATACATGGAATTGTCTACACCGCTATCTGTATAAACATGGAAATATCTACTCTGCTATCTGTATGAACAAGTTAATATCTACACCGCTATCTGTATAAACATGGAAATATCTACACCGCTATCTGTATAAATATGGAAATATCTACACTGCTATCTCTATAAATATGGAAATGTCTACACCGCTATCTGTATAAACATGGAAATATCTAGACAGCTATCTCTATAAACATGGAAATATCTACAACGACATCTATATAAACAAGGAAATACCTAGACAGTCATCTGTATAAACATGGAAATATCTACACAACTATCTGTATAAACATGGAAATATCTACACTGCCGTCTGTATAAACCTGGAAATATCTACACAGCCATCTCTATAAAAATGAAAATATCTACACAGCTATTTGTATAAACAGGGTAATAACCACACAGCTATCTGCATAAACATGGAAATATCTATACCGCAATCTGTGAAAACATGAAAATACCTTCACAGTCATCTGTATAAACATGGTAATATCTACACCTCCATGTGTATAAACATGGAAATATCTACACCGCTATCTCTATAACCATGGAAATACCTACACCGCAGTCTGTATAAACATGGAAATATCTACATGGCTATTTCTATAAACATGGAAATGTCTACACCGTCATCTGTGTAAACTTCGAAACATCTACACAGTCGTCTGTATAAAAGTGGAAATATCTACACCAATATCTGTATAAACATGGAAATATCTACACTGCCATCTGTATAAACATGGAAGTATCTACACAGCCATCTGCATAAACATGGAAATAGCTACACAGCCATCCCTATAAACATGGAAATATCCACACCACTATCTGTATAAACTTGGAAATAGCCTCACCGCTATCTGTATAAACATGGAAATGTCAACACGGCCATCTGTAAAAACATGGAAATATCTACACAGACATCTGTATAAACATGGAAATATCTACACCTCCATCTGTATAAACATGGAATTATCTACACTGTCATCTGTATAAACATGGAAAAAACTACACCACTATCTATATAAACATGGAAATACCTACACCGCAATCTGTATAAACGTGGAAATATGTACACCGCTATCTGTATAAACATGGAAATATGTACACCGCTATCTGTATAAACTTGGAAATATCTACACCGCTATCTGTATAAACATGGAAATATCTACACCGCAATCTGTATAAATATGGAAATATCTACACCGCTATCTCTATAAACATCGAAATGTCTACACCGTTATCTGTATAAACATGGAAATATCCACATGGCTATGTCTATAAACATGGAAATGTCTGCACTGCCATCTGTATAAACATGGAAATACCTACAAAGTCATCTGTATAAATGTGGAAATATCTACACTACTATCAGTATAAACATGGAAAACCTACACTGCCATCTGTATAAACATGGAAATATCTACACCGCTATCTCTATATACATGGAATTGTCTACACCGCTCTCTGAATAAACATGGAAAGATCTACACCGCTATCTGTATAAACATGGAAATATCTACACCGCTATCTGTATAAACATGGAAATATCTACACTGCTATCTGTATAAATATGGAAATATCTACACCGCTATCTCTATAAACACGAAAATGGCTACAACGCTATCTGTATAAACATGGAAATATCTACATGGCTATCTCTCTAAACATGGAAATAACTACAGCGCCATCTGTATAAACATGGAAATACCTACACAGTCATCTGTATAAACATGGAAATATCTACACCAAAATCTGTATAAACATGGAAATATCTACACTGCCATCTGTATAGAAATGGAAATATCTACACAGCCATCTCAATAAACATGGACATATCTACACCATATCTGTATAAACATTGAAATATCCACACCTCCATCTGTAAAAACATGGAAATAACTACACAGTCATGTGTAAAACATGGAAATACCTACACCTCCGTCTGTATAAACATGGAAATATCTACACTGTCATCTGTATAAACATGGAAATATCTACACCGCTATCTATATAAACATGGAAATTCCTACACTGCAACCTGTATAAACATGGAAATATCTACACCTCTATCTGTATAAACATGGAAATATCTACAACGCTATCTGTAAAAATATAGAAATATCTACACCGCTAGCTCTATACAGATGGAATTGTCTACACTGCTATCTGTATAAACATGGAAATATCTACACCGCTATCTGTAAACATGGAAATAGTGACACCGCTATCTGTATAAATATGGAAATATCTACACCACTTTCTCTATAAACATGGAAATATCTACACCGCCATGTGAAAAAACATGGAAATATCTAGAGAGTCGTCTGTGTAAACATGGAAATATCTAAACCTCCATCTGTATAAACATGGAAATATCTACACTGCCATCTGTATAAACATGGAAATATCTACACTGCTATCTACATAAACTTGGAAATATCTACAACGCAATCTGTATAAACATAGAAAAATCTACACCGCTATATGTAGAAACATGGAAATATCTTCACCGCTATCTGTATAAATATGAAAATATCTACACCGCTATCTCTATATACATGGAATTGTCTACACCGCTATCTGTATAAACATGGAAATATCTACTCTGCTATCTGTATGAACAAGTTAATATCTACACCGCTATCTGTATAAACATGGAAATATCTACACCGCTATCTGTATAAATATGGAAATATCTACACTGCTATCTCTATAAATATGGAAATGTCTACACCGCTATCTGTATAAACATGGAAATATCTAGACAGCTATCTCTATAAACATGGAAATATCTACAACGACATCTATATAAACAAGGAAATACCTAGACAGTCATCTGTATAAACATGGAAATATCTACACAACTATCTGTATAAACATGGAAATATCTACACTGCCGTCTGTATAAACCTGGAAATATCTACAAAGCCATCTCTATAAAAATGAAAATATCTACACAGCTATTTGTATAAACATGGTAATAACCACACAGCTATCTGCATAAACATGGAAATATCTATACCGCAATCTGTGAAAACATGAAAATACCTTCACAGTCATCTGTATAAACATGGTAATATCTACACCTCCATGTGTATAAACATGGAAATATCTACACCGCTATCTCTATAACCATGGAAAAACCTACACCGCAGTCTGTATAAACATGGAAATATCTACATGGCTATTTCTATAAACATGGAAATGTCTACACCGTCATCTGTGTAAACTTCGAAACATCTACACAGTCGTCTGTATAAAATTGGAAATATCTACACCAATATCTGTATAAACATGGAAATATCTACACTGCCATCTGTATATACATGGAAGTATCTACACAGCCATCTGCATAAACATGGAAATAGCTACACAGCCATCCCTATAAACATGGAAATATCTACACCACTATCTGTATAAACTTGGAAATAGCCTCACCGCTATCTGTATAAACATGGAAATGTCAACACGGCCATCTGTAAAAACATGGAAATATCTACACAGACATCTGTATAAACATGGAAATATCTACACCTCCATCTGTATAAACATGGAATTATCTACACTGTCATCTGTATAAACATGGAAAAAACTACACCACTATCTATATAAACATGGAAATACCTACACCGCAATCTGTATAAACGTGGAAATATGTACACCGCTATCTGTATAAACATGGAAATATGTACACCGCTATCTGTATAAACTTGGAAATATCTACACCGCTATCTGTATAAACATGGAAATATCTACACCGCAATCTGTATAAATATGGAAATATCTACACCGCTATCTCTATAAACATCGAAATGTCTACACCGTTATCTGTATAAACATGGAAATATCCACATGGCTATGTCTATAAACATGGAAATGTCTGCACTGCCATCTGTATAAACATGGAAATACCTACAAAGTCATCTGTATAAATGTGGAAATATCTACACTATTATCAGTATAAACATGGAAAACCTACACTGCCATCTGTATAAACATGGAAATATCTACACCGCTATCTCTATATACATGGAATTGTCTACACCGCTCTCTGAATAAACATGGAAAGATCTACACCGCTATCTGTATAAACATGGAAATATCTACACCGCTATCTGTATAAACATGGAAATATCTACACTGCTATCTGTATAAATATGGAAATATCTACACCGCTATCTCTATAAACACGAAAATGGCTACAACGCTATCTGTATAAACATGGAAATATCTACATGGCTATCTCTCTAAACATGGAAATAACTACAGCGCCATCTGTATAAACATGGAAATACCTACACAGTCATCTGTATAAACATGGAAATATCTACACCAAAATCTGTATAAACATGGAAATATCTACACTGCCATCTGTATAGAAATGGAAATATCTACACAGCCATCTCAATAAACATGGACATATCTACACCATATCTGTATAAACATTGAAATATCCACACCTCCATCTGTAAAAACATGGAAATAACTACACAGTCATGTGTAAAACATGGAAATACCTACACCTCCGTCTGTATAAACATGGAAATATCTACACTGTCATCTGTATAAACATGGAAATATCTACACCGCTATCTATATAAACATGGAAATTCCTACACTGCAACCTGTATAAACATGGAAATATCTACACCTCTATCTGTATAAACATGGAAATATCTACAACGCTATCTGTAAAAATATAGAAATATCTACACCGCTAGCTCTATACAGATGGAATTGTCTACACTGCTATCTGTATAAACATGGAAAATCTACACCGCTGTCTGAATAAACATGGAAATATCTACACTGCTATCTGTATAGACATGGAAATATCTACACCGCTGTCTGAATAAATATGGAAATATGTACACCGCTATCTCTGTAAACATGGAAATGTCTCCACCGCTATCTGTGTAAACATGGAAATATCTACATGGCTATCTCTATAAACATGGAAATATATACACCGCCATCTGTATAAACAGGGAAATACCTTCACAGTCATCTGTATAAACATGGAAATACCTACAGAGTCATCTGAATAAACCTGGAATTATCTATACCACTATCTGTATAAACATAGAAATATCTACAACGCTATCTGTGTAAACATGGAAATATCTACACAGCTATCTGTGTAAACATGGAAATATGTACACCGCTATCTGTGTAAAGATGGGAATATCTACACCGCTGTCTGTGCAAATATGGAAATATATACACCGCTATCCCAGTAAACATGGAAATATCTACACCGCTATCTGTATAAACATGGAAATATCTACACAACTCTCTGTATAAACATGGAAATATCTACACCAGGATCTGTATAAACATGGAAATATCTACACCGCTATCTGTATAAACATGGAAATATCTACACCGCTATCTGTATAAACATGGAAATAGTGACACCGCTATCTGTATAAATATGGAAATATCTACACCTGTATCTCTATAAACATGGAAATATCTACACCGCTATATGTATAAACAAGGAAATATCTACATGGCTATTTCTATAAACATGGAAATATCTACACTACCATCTGTATAAACATGGAAATACAAACACAGTCATCGGAATAAACCTGGAATTATCTACACCACTATCTGTATAAACATGGAAATATCTACACTGCCATCTGCATAAACATGTAAATATCTACACAGCCAACTCTATAAACATGGAAATATCTACACCACTATCTGTATAAACATCGAAATATCCACACTGCTATCTAAATAAACATGGAAATATCTACACCGCTATCTCTATAAACATGGAAAAATCTCCACTGCTATGTGTTTAAAATGGAAATACCTCCACCGCTATGTGTATAAACATGGAAATACCTACACCGCTATCTGTATAAACATGGAAATATCTACACCACTATCTGTATAAACATGGAAATACCTACACCGCTATCTTTATAAACATGGAAATATCTACATCGCTATCTGTATAAAGATGGAAATATCTACACCGCAATCTGTGCAAATACGGAAATATCTACAGCGCCATCTCTGTAAACATGGAAATATCTACACCACTATCTTTATAAACATGGAAATATCTACACCGCTATCTGTATAAACATCGAAATGTCTACACCGCTATCTGTATAAACATGGAAATATGTACACAGCTATCTCTATAAACATGGAAATATCTACACCACCATCTGTATAAACATGGAAAATCTACGCAGCCATCTGTACAAACATGGAAGTATCTACAAAGCCATCTGCATAAACATGGAAATATCTACACCACTATGTGTATAAACATTGAAATATCTCCACTGCTATCTCTATAAAAATCGAAATGTCTCCATCGCTATCTGTATAAACATGGAAATAACCACATGGCTATGTGTATAAACACGGAAATGCCTACACTGCCATCGGCATAATCATAGATATAACTACACAGTCATCTGTATAAACGTGGAACTATCTACACCACTATCTGTATAATCATGGAAATATCTACACTGTTATCTGTATAAATATGGAAGTATCTACACAGCCATCTGTATAAACATGGAAATATCTGCACAGCCATCTCTATAAACATGGAAATATCTACACCGCTATCTGTATAAACATGGAAATAGCCACACCGCTATATGTATAAACATGGAAATATTAACACTGCCATCTGTATAAACATTGAAATATCTCCAACGCTATCTGTAAAAACAAGGAAATATCTACACCGCTATCTGTATAAATATGGAAATATCTACACCGCTATCTCTATAAACATGGAAATGCCTACACCGCTATCTGTATAAACGTGGAACTATCTACATGGCTATCTCTATAAACGTGGAAATAACTTCACCGCCATCTGTATAAACATGCAAATACCTACACAGTCATCTGTATAAACCTGGAAATATCTACACCACTATCTGTATAAACATGGAAATATCTACACTGCCATCTGTATAAACATGGAAATATCTACACAGCCATCTCCATAAACATGGAAATATCTACACCGACATCTGTGATAACATGAAAATATCTTCTCAGTCATCTGTATAAACATGGAAATGTCTACATCTCCACCTGTATAAACATGGAAATATCTACACTGCCATCTCTATAGACATGGAAATATCTACACAGCCGTCTGTATAAACATGGAAATATCTACACCGCTATCTCTATAAACCTGGAAAAACCTAAACCGCAATCTTTATAATCTTGGAAATAACTGCACCGATATCTGTATAAACATGGAAATAACTCCACCGCTATCTGTATAAACATGGAAATATCTCCACCGCTATCTGTATAAACATGGAAAAATCTACACCGCTATCTGTATAAACATGGAAATATCTACAATTCTATCTGTATAAACATGGAAATAACTACACCGCTATCAGTATAAACATGGAATTATCAACATCGCTATATGTACAAACATGGAAATATCTCCACCGCTATCTCTATAAACATGGAAATATCTACACAACTATCTGGGTAAACATGGAAACATGTACTCCGCTATCTGTGTAAAGCTGGAAATACCTACACCGCAATCTGTGCAAATATGGAAATATCTACAGCGCTATCTCTGTAAACATGGAAATATCTACACCGCTATCTGTATAAACATGGAAATACCTACACTGCTATCTGTATAAACATGGAGATATCTACACCGTTATCTGTATAAACATGAAGATATATACACTGCTATCTGTATAAATATAGAAATATCTACACCGCTATCTCTATAATCATCAAAGTGTCTACACTGCTATCTGTATAAACATGCAAATATCCACATGGCTATGTCTATAAACATGGAAATGTCTACACCGCTATCTGTATAAACATGGAAATATGTACACAGCTATCTCTATAAACATGGAAATATCTACACCACCATCTGTATAAACATGGAAAATCTACGCAGCCATCTGTATAAACATGGAAGTAACTACAAAGCCATGTGCATAAACATGGAAATATCTACACAGCCATCTCTATAAACCTGGAAACATCTACACCGCTATCCGTATAAACATGGAAATAGCCACACCGCTATCTGTATAAACATGGAAATATCAACACCGCCATCTGTAAAAACATGGAAATATCTACACAGTCATCTGTATAAACATGGAAATATCTACACCTTCATCTGCATAAACATGAAAATACCTACACTGCAATCTGTATAAACATGGAAATACCTACACCGCTATCTCTATATACTTGGAATTGTCTACACCGCTATCTGAATAAACATGGAAATATCTACACCGCTATCTGTATAAACATGGAAATATCTACACCGATATCGGTATAAATATGGAAATATCTACACCGCTATCTGTATAAAAATGGAAATATCTACATCGCTCTCTGTATAAATATGGAAATATCTAAACCGCTATCTCTATAAACATCGAAATGTCTACACCGTTATCTGTATAAACATGGAAATATCCACATGGCTATGTCTATAAACATGGAAAGGTCTGCACTGCCATCCGTATAAACATGGAAATACCTACACAGTCTTCTGTATAAATGTGGAAATATCTACACCACTATCAGTATAAACATGGAAAACCTACACAGCCATCTGTATAAATATGGAAGTAACTACAAAGCCATGTGCATAAACATGGAAATATCTACTCAGCCATCTCTATAAACCTGGAAACATCTACACCGCTATCCGTATAAACATGGAAATAGCCACACCGCTATCTGTATAAACATGGAAATATCAACACCGCCATCTGTAAAAACATGGAAATATCTACACAGTCATCTGTATAAACATGGAAATATCTACAACTCCATCTGCATAAACATGAAAATACCTACACTGCCATCTGTATAAACATGGAAATACCTACACCGCTATCTCTATATACATGGAATTGTCTACACCGCTATCTGAATAAACATGGAAGTATCTACACCGCTATCTGTATAAACATGGAAGTATTTACACCGATATCTGTATACATATGGAAATATCTACACCGCTATCTCTATAAACATGGAAATGGCTACACCGCTATCTGTATAAACATGGAAATATCTACATGGCTATCTCTATAAACATGGAAATATCTACACCGCCATCTGTGTATACATGGAAATACCTACAAAGTCATCTGTATAAACATGGAAATATCTACACCACTATCTGAGTAAACATGGAAATATCTACACTGCCATCTGTATAACCTTTGAAATATATACAAAGCCATCTCTATAAACATGGACATTTCTACTCCACTATCTGTATAAGCATTGAAATATCAACACCTCGATCTGTAAAAACATGGAAATATCTACCCAGTCATGTGTATAAACATGGAAATAAGTACACCTCCGTCTGTATAAACATGGAAATATCTACACAGTCATGTGTATAAACATGGAAATATGTACACCGCTGTCTATATAAACATGGAAATACCTACACCGCAACCTGTATAAACATGGAAATATCTACACCGCTATCTGCATAAACATGGAAATATCTACACCGCTATCTGTATAAATATGGAAATATCTACACCGCTATCTCTATAAACATGGAATTGTCTACACCGCTATCTGTATAAACATGGAAATATCTACACCGCTGTCTGAATAAACATGGAAATATCTACACCGCTATCTGTATAGACATGGAAACATCTATACCGCTGTCTGAATAAATATGGAAATATCTACACTGCTATCTCTGTAAACATGGAAATATCTCCACCGCTATCTGTATATACATGGAAATATCTACACCACTATCCCTATAAACATGGAAATATATACATGGCTATCTTTATAAACATGTAAATATCTACACCGCTATCTGTATAAACATGGAAATATCTAGAACACTATCTGTGGAAACATGGAAATATATACACAGCTGTGTAAACATGGAAATATGTACACCGCTATCTGTGGTAAGATGGAAATATCTACACCGCAATCTGAACAAATACGGAAATATCTACAGCGCTATCTCTGTAAACATGGCAATATCTACACCGCTATGTGTATAAACATTGAAATATCTCCACCGCTATCTCTATAAAAATCGAAATGTCTCCATCGCTATCTGTTTAAACATGGAAATAACCACATGGCTATGTGTATAAACATGGAAATGCCTACAATGCCATCTGCATAATCATGGATATAACTACACAGTCATCTGTATAAACGTGGAAATATCTACATCACTATCTGTAAAAACATGGAAATATCTACACCGCTATCTGTATAAATATGGAAATATCTACACCGCTATCTCTATAAACATGGAAATGCCTACACCGCTATCTGTGTAAACGTGGAACTATCTACATGGCTATCTCTATAAACGTGGAAACAACTACACCGCCATCTGTATAAACATGCAAATACCTACACAGTCATCTGTATAAACATGGAAATATCTACCCCACTATCTGTATAAACATGGAAATATCTACACTGCCATCTGTATAAACATGGAAATATCTACACAGCCATCTCTATAAACATGGAAATATCCACACCGCCATCTGTGATAACATGAAAATATCTTCTCAGTCATCTGTATAAACATGGAAATGTCTAAACCTCCACCTGTATAAACATGGAAATATCTACACTGCCATCTCTATAGACATGGAAATATCTTCACAGCCGTCTGTATAAACATTTAAATATCTACACCGCTATCTCCATAAACCTGGAAAAACCTAAATCGCAATCTTTATATTCTTGGAAATAACGGCACCGCTATCTGTATAAACATGGAAATATCTACACCGCTATCTGTATAAACTTGGAAATATCTACAACACCATATGTATAAACATGTAAATATCTCCACCGCTATCTGTATAAACATGGAAATATCTCCACCGCTATCTGTATAAACATGGAAAAATCTACACCGCTATCTGTATAAACATGGAAATATCTACAATGCTATCTGTATAAACATGGAAATACCTACACCGTTATCTGTTTAAACATGGAATTATCTACATCGCTATCTGTATAAACATGGAAATATCTCCACCGCTATCTCTATAAACATGGAAATATCTACACAGCTATGTTTATAAACACAGGAATATCTACACCGCTATCTGTATAAACATGGAAATATTTACAACACTATCTGTGTAAACATGGATATATCTACACAACTATATGGGTAAACATGGAAACATGTACTCCGCTATCTGTGTAAAGCTGGAAATATCTACACCGCAATCTGTGCAAATATAGAAATATCTACAGCGCTATCTCTGTAAACATGGAAATATCTACACCGCTATCTGTATAAACATGGAAATATCTACACCGCTATCTGTATAAACATGGAGATATATACACCGTTATCTGTGTAAACATGAAGATATATACACTGCTATCTGTATAAATATAGAAATATCTACACCACTATCTCTATAATCATCAAAGTGTCTACACTGCTATCTGTATAAACATGCAAATATCCACATGGCTATGTCTATAAACATGGAAATGTCTACACCGCCATCTGTATAAACTTCGAAATACCTACACAGTCATCTGTATAAACGTGGAAATATCTACAACAATATCTGTATAAACATGGAAATATCTACACTGCCATCTGTATAAACACGGAAGTATCTACACAACCATCTGCATAAACATGGAAATAGCTACACAGCCATCCCTATAAACATGGAAATATCTACACCACTATCTGTATAAACTTGGGAAATAGTCTCACCGCTATCTGTATAAACATGGAAATGACAACACTGCCATCTGTAAAAACATGGAAATATCTACACAGTCATCTGTATAAACATGGAAATATCTACAACTCCGTCTGTATAAACATGGAAATATCTACACTGTCATCTGTATAAACATGGAAATAACTACACCGCTATCTATATAAACATGGAAATACCTACACCGCAATCTGTATGAATGTGGAAATATGTACACCGCTATCTGAATAAACATGGAAATATGTACACCGCTATCTGTATAAACGTGGAAATATCTACACCGCTACCTGTATAAACATGGAAATATCTACACCGCTATCTGTATAAATATGGAAATATCTAAACCGCTATCTCTATAAACATCGAAATGTCTACACCGCTATCTGTATAAACATGGAAATATCCACATGGCTATGTCTATAAACATGCAAAGGTCTGCACTGCCATCCGTATAAACATGGAAATACCTACACAGGCTTCTGTATAAATGTGGAAATATCTACACCACTATCAGCATAAACATGGAAAACCTACACTGCCATCTGTGTAAACATGGAAGTAACTACAAAGCCATGTGCATAAACACGGAAATATCTACACAGCCATCTCTATAAACCTGGAAACATCTACACCGCTATCTGTATAAACATGGAAATAGCCACACCGCTATCTATATAAACATGGAAATATCAACACCGCCATCTGTAAAAACATGGAAATATCTACACAGTCATCTGTATAAACATGGAAATATCTACACCTCCATCTGTATAAACATGAAAATATCTACACTGCCATCTGTATAAACATGGAAATACCTACACCGCTATCTCTATATACATGGAATTGTCTACACCGCTATCTGAATAAACATGGAAATAAATACACTGCTATCTGTATAAACATGGAAATATCTACACCGCTATCTCTATAAACATGGAAATACCTACACAGCTATCTGTATAAACATGGAAATATCTACACCGATATCTGTAAAAACATGGAAATATCTACACTGCCATCTGCATAAACATGTAAATATCTACACAGCCAACTCTATAAACATGGAAATATCTACACCGCTATCTGTATGAACATGGAAATAGCCACACCGCTATCTGCATAAACATGGAAATATCTACACCGCTATCTCTATAAACATGGAAAAATCTCCACCGCTATGTGTACACACATGGAAATACCACCACCGCTATGTGTGTAAACATGGAAATATCTACACCGCTATCTGTATAAACATGTAAATATCTACACCGCTATCTGTATAAACATGGAAATACCTACAACGCTATCTTTATAAACATATAAATATCTCCATCGCTATCTGTATTAAGATGGAAATATCTACACCGCAATCTGTGCAAATACGGAAATATCTACAGCGCCATCTCTGTTAACATGGAAATATCTACACCACTATCTGTATAAACATGGAAATATCTACACCGCTATCTGTATAAACATGGAAATGTCTACACCGCTAAATGTATAAATATGGAAATTTCTACACCGTTATCTCTATAAACATCGAAATGTCTACACCGCTATCTGTATAAACATGAACATGTCCACATGGCTATCTCTATAAACATGGAAATGTCTACACTGCCATCTGTATAAACATGGAAATACCTACAGAGTCGTCTGTATAAACGTGGAAATATCTACACCACTATCTGTATAAACATGGAAAATCTACACAGCCATCTCTATAAACATGGAAGTATCTACAAAGCCATCTGCATAAACATGGAAATATCTACACAGCCATCTGTATGAACATGGAAATATCTACACCGATATCAGTATAAACATGGAAATATCAACACCACCATCTGTAAAAACATGAAAATGTCTAGAGTCATCTGTATAAACATGGAAATATCTACACATCCATCTGTATAAACATGGAAATATCTACACTGCCATCTGTATAAACGTGGAAATATCTACACCGCAATCTACATAAACATGGAAATACCTACACCGCAACCTGTATAAACATGGAAAAATCTATACCGCTATCTGTATAAACATGGAAATATCTACACCGCTGTCTGTATAAACATGGAAATAGTGACACCGCTATCTGTTCAAATATGCAAATATCTACACCGCTATGTCTATATACATGGAATTGTCTACACCGCTATCTGTATACACATGGAAATATCTACACCGCTATCTGCATAAACATGGAAATATCTACATCACTATCAGTATAAACATGGAAATATCTACACCGCTATCTGTATAAATATGGAAATATCTACAATGCTATCTCTATAAACATGGAAATGTCTACACCGCTATCTGTATAAACTTGGAAATATCTACACAGCTATATCTAAAAACATGGAAATATCTACACTGCGGTCTGTATAAACATGGAAATATCTACACAGCCATTTCTATAAACGTAGAAATATCTACACTGCTATCTGTATAAACTTGGAAATAACCACACCGCTATCTGTATATACAAGGAAATATCTACACCACAATCTGTGAAAACATGGAATTACCTTCACAGTCATCTGTATAAACATGGAAATATCTACACCTCCATGTTCATAAACATGGAAATATCTACACCGCTATCTATATAAACATGGAAATAACTACACCGCAGTCTGTATCAACATGGAAATATCTACACAGCTATTTCTATAAACATGGAAATGTCTACACCGCTAGCTGTATAAAGATGGAAATATCTACATGGCTATCTCTATAAACATGGAATTATCAACACAGCAATCTGTATAAAAATGGAAACAACTACAGAGTCATCTGTATAAACATGGAAATATCCACACCACTATCTGTAGAAACATGGAAATACGTACACTGCCATCTCTGTAAACATGGAAATATCTACACAGCCATCCCTATAAACATGGAAATATCTACACCACTATCTCTATAAACATGGAAATATCTACACCGCCATGTGAATACACATGGAAATATCAACACAGATATCTGTATAAACATGGAAATATCTACACCGCTATCTCTATAAACATGGAAATATCTCCACCGCTATCTGTATAAATATGGAAATATCTCCACCGCTATCTGTGTAAACATGGAAATATCTACACCGCTATCTCTATAAACATGGAAATATCTACACGGCTATCTTTATAAACAGAGAAATATCTACACCGCTATCTGTATAACATGGAAATACCTACAACACTATCTGTGTAAACATGGAAATATCTACACAGCTGTGTATACATGGAAATATGTACTCCGCTATCTGTGGTAAGATGGAAATATCTACACCGCAATCTGATCAAATACGGAAATACCTATAGCGCTATCTCTGTAAACATGGCAATATCTACACTGCTATATGTATAAACATTGAAATATCTCCACCGCTATTTCTATAAAAATCGAAATGTCTACATCTCTATCTGTATATACATGGAATTATACACATGGCTATGTGTATAAACATGAAAATGCCTAAACTGCCATCTGTATAATCATGGATATAACTACACAGTCACCTGTATAAACGTGGAAATATCTACACCGCTATCTGTATAAACATGGAAATATCTACACTGCCATCTGTATAAACATGGAAGTATCTACACAGCCATCTGTATAAACATGGAAATATCTACACAGCCATCTCTATAAACATGGAAATATCTACACCGCTATCTATAAACATGGAAATAGCCACACCGCTACCTGTATAAACATGGAAATATCAACACCGCCATCTGTATAAACATGGAAATATCTCTACCGCTATCTGTATAAACATGGAAATATCTACACTGCTATCTGTATAAATATGGAAATATCTACACCGCTATCTCTATAAAGATGGAAATGTCTACACCGCTATCTGTATAAACGTGGAAATATCTACATGGCTATCTCTATAAACATGGAAATATCTACACCGCCATCTGTATGAACATGGAAATACCTACACAGTCATCTGAATAAACATGGAAACATGTACACAACTATCTGTATAAACATGGAAATATAGACACTGCCATCTGTATAAACATGGAAATATCTACACAGCCTTCTTCATAAACATGGAAATATCTACACCGTCATCTGTGAAAACATGAAAATATCTTCTCTGTCATCTGTATAAACATGGAAATGTCTACACCTCCATCTGTATAAACATGGAAATATCTACACTGCCATCTCTATAGACATGGATATATCTACACAGCCGTCTGTATAAACATGGAAATATCTACACCGCTATCTCTGTAAACTTGGAAATAGCTACACCGCAATCTTTATAATCTTGGAAATAACTGCACCGCCATCTGCATAAACATGGAAATATCTACACTGCTATCTGTATAAACATGGAAATATCTACACCGCTATCTGTATAAATATGGAAATATCTACACCGCTATCTCTATAAACATCGAAATGTCTACACCGTTATCTGTATAAACATGGAAATATCCACATGGCTATGTCTATAAACATGGAAATGTCTGCACTGCCATCTGTATAAACATGGAAATACCTACAAAGTCATCTGTATAAATGTGGAAATATCTACACTACTATCAGTATAAACATGGAAAACCTACACTGCCATCTGTATAAACATGGAAATATCTACACCGCTATCTCTATATACATAGAATTGCCTACACCGCTATCTGAATAAACATGGAAAGATCTGCACCGCTATCTGTATAAACATGGAAATATCTACACCGCTATCTGTATAAACATGGAAATATCTACACCTCTATCTGTATAAATATGGAAATATCTACACTG
Organism: Pan paniscus; assembly: GCF_029289425.2. NCBI lineage: Eukaryota > Metazoa > Chordata > Mammalia > Primates > Hominidae > Pan > Pan paniscus. The sequence goes on from NC_073261.2 coordinate 11,937,595, forward strand.
CTATCTCTATAAACATAGAAATGGCTACAACGCTATCTGTATAAACATGGAAATATCTACATGGCTATCTCTATAAACATGGAAATAGGTACACAGCCATCTGTATAAACATTGAAATACCTACACAGTCATCTGTATAAACATGGAAATATCTACACCACTATCTGTATAAACATGGAAATATCTACACTGACATCTGTATAGACATGGAAATATCTACACAGCCATCTCTATAAACATGGACATATCTACACCACTATCTGAATAAATATTGAAATATCAACACCTTCATCTGTAAAAACATGGAAATAACTACACAGTCATGTGTAAAAACATAGAAATACCTACACCTCCGTCTGTATAAACATGGAAATATCTACACTGTCATCTGTATAAACATGGAAATACCTACACCGCTATCTATATAAACATGGAAATACCTACACCGCAACCTGTATCAACATGGAAATATCTACACCTCTATCTGTACAACATGGAAATATCTACACCGCTATCTATATAAATATGGAAATATCTACACCGCTATCTCTATACAGATGGAATTGTCTACACTGCTATCTGTATAAACATGGAAAATCTACACCGCTGTCTGAATCAACATGGAAATATCCACACTGCTATCTGTATAGACATGGAAATATCTACACTGTTGTCTGAATAAATATGGAAATATGTACACCACTATCTCTGTAAACATGGAGATGTCTCCACCGCTATCTGTATAAACATGGAAATATCTACATGGCTATCTCTATAAACATGGAAATATCTACACCGCCATCTGTATAAACAGGGAAAAACCTACACAGTCATCTGCATAAACATGGAAATACCTACACAGTCATCTGAATAAACCTGGAATTATCTACACCAATATCTGTATAAACATAGAAATATCTACAACGCTATCTGTGTAAACATGGAAATATCTACACAGCTATCTGTGTAAACATGGAAATATGTACACCGCTATCTATGTAAAGATGGGAATATCTACACCGCTGTCTGTGCAAATATGGAAATATATACACCACTATCACAGTAAACATGGAAATATTTTCACCGCTATCTGTATAAACATGGAAATATCTACACAACTCTCTGTATAAACATGGAGATATCTACACCAGGATCTGTATAAACATGGAAATATCTACACCGCAATCTGTATAAACATGGAAATAGTGACACCGCTATCTGTATAAATATGGAAATATCTACACCTGTATCTCTATAAACATGGAAATATCTACACCGCTATATGTATAAACAAGGAAATATCTACATGGCTATTTCTATAAACATGGAAATATCTACACCGCCATCTGTATAAACATGGAAATACATACACAGTCATCTGAATAAACCTGGAATTATCTACACCACTATCTGTATAAACATGGAAATATCTACACTGCCATCTGCATAAACATGTAAATATCTGCACAGCCAACTCTATAAACATGGAAATGTCTACACCGCTATCTGTATAAACATGGAAATATCCACACCGCTATCTGCATAAACATGGAAATATCTTCACCGCTATCTCTATAAATATGGAAAAATCTCCACCGCTATGTGTATAAACATGGAAATACCTCCACCGCTATGTGTATAAACGTGGAAATACCTACACCGCTATCTGTATAAACATGGAAATATCTACACCACTATCTGTATAAACATGGAAATAGCTACACCGCTATCTTTATAAACATGGAAATATCTACATCGCTATCTGTATAAAGATGGAAACATCTACACCCCAATCTGTGCAAATGCGGAAATATCTACAGCACCATCTCTGTAAACATGGAAATATCTACACCGCTATCTGTATAAACACGGAAATATCTACACCGCTATCTGTATAAACATGGAAATGTCTACACCAATATCTGTATAAATATGGAAATTTCTACACCGCTATCTCTATAAACATCGAAATGTCTACACCGCTATCTGTATAAACATGGAAATATGTACACAGCTATCTCTATAAACATGGAAATATCTACTCCACCATCTGTATAAACAGGGAAAATCTACACAGCCATCTGTATAAACATGGAAGTATCTACAAAGCCATCTGCATGAACATGAAAATATCTACACAGCCATCCCTATATATATGGAAATATCTCCACCGCTATCTGTATATACATGGAAATATCTACACCGCTATCTCTATAAACATGGAAATATACACACGGCTATCTTTATAAACATGTAAATATCTACACCGCTATCTTTATAAACATGGAAATATCTACAACACTATCTGTGGAAACATGGAAATATATACACAGCTGTGTAAACATGGAAATATGTACACCTCTATCTGTGGTAAGTTGGAAATATCTACACCGCAATCTGAGCAAATACGGAAATATCAACAGCGCTATCTCTGTAAACATGGAAATATCTACACCGCTATGTGTATAAACATTGAAATATCTCCACCGCTATCTCTATAAAAATCGAAATGTCTCCATCACTATCTGTATAAACATGGAAATAACCACATGGCTATGTGTATAAACATGGAAATGCCTACACTGCCATCTGCTTAATCATGGATATAACTACACAGTCATCGCTATAAACGTGGAAATATCTACACCATTATCTGTCTAAACATGGAAATATCTACACTGTCATCTGTATAAATATGGAAGTATCTACACAGCCATCTGTATTAACATGGAAATATCTACACAGCCATCTCTATAAACATGGAAATATCAACACCGCTATCTGTATAAACATGGAAATAGCCACACCGCTATATGTATCAACATGGAAATATCAACACCGCCATCTGTATAAACATGGAAATATCTCCACCGCTATCTGTATAAACATGGAAATATCTACACCGCTATCTGTATAAATATGGAAATATCTAAACCGCTATCTCTATAAAAATCGAAATGTCTACACCGTTATCTGTATAAACATGGAAATATCCACATGGCTATGTCTATAAACATGGAAAGGTCTGAAATGCCATCCGTATAAACATGGAAATACCTACACAGTCTTCTGTATAAATGTGGAAATATCTACACCACTATCAGTATAAACATGGAAAAGCTACACTGCCAACTGTATAAACATGGAAGTAACTACAAAGCCATGTGCATAAACATGGAAATACCTACACAGCCATCTCTATAAAACTGGAAACATCTACACCGCTATCCTTATAAACATGGAAATAGCCACACCGCTATCTGTATAAACATGGAAATATCAACACCGCCATCTGTATAAACATGGAAATATCTACACCTCCATCTGTATAAACATAAAAATATCTACACTGCCATCTGTATAAACATGGAAATACCTACACCGCTATCTCTATATACATGGAATTGTCTACACCGCTATCTGAATAAACATGGAAATAACTACACCGCTATCTGTATAAACATGGAAATATCTACACCGCTATCTGTATAAACATGGAAATATCTACAGCGATATCTGTATAAATATGGAAATATCTACACCGATATCTCTATAAACATGGAAATGGCTACACCGCTATCTGTATAAACATGGAAATATCTACATGGCTATCTCTATAAACATGGAAATATCTACAATGCCATCTGTATAAACATGGAAATACCTACACAGTCATCTGTATAAACATGAAAATATCTACTCCACTATCTGTATAAACATGGAAATATCTACAATGCCATCTGTATAACCATGGAAATATCTACACAGCCATCTCTATAAACATGGACATATCTAAACCACTATCTGTATAAGCATTGAAATATCAACACCTCGATCTGTAAAAACATGGAAATATCTACACAGTCATGTGAATAAACATGGAAATAACTACACCTCCGTCTGTATAAACATGGAAATATCTACACTGCCATCTGCATAAACATGTAAATATCTACACAGCCAACTCTATAAACATGGAAATATCTACACCGCTATCTGTATGAACATGGAAATAGCCACACCGCTATCTGCAGAAACATGGAAATATCTACACCGCTATCTCTATAAACATGGAAAAATCTCCACCGCTATGTGTACACACATGGAAATACCTCCACCGCTATGTATATAAACATGGAAATATCTACACCGCTACCTGTTTAAACATGTAAATATCTACACCGTTATCTGTATAAACATGGAAATACCTACAACGCTATCTTTATAAACATGTAAATGTCTCCATCGCTATCTGTATAAAGATGGAAATATCTACAACGCAATCTGTGCAAATATGGAAATATCTACAGCGCCATTTCTGTAAAGATGGAAATATCTACACCACTATCTGTATAAACATGGAAATATCTACACCGATATCTGTATAAACATGGAAATGTCTACACCGCTATGGGTATAAATATGGAAATTTCTACACCGTTATCTCTATAAACATCAAAATGTCTACACCGCTATCTGTATAAACATGAAAATATCCACATGGCTATGTCTATAAACATAGAAATGTCTACACTGCCATCTGTATAAACATGGAAATACCTACAGAGTCGTCTGTATAAACGTGGAAATATCTACACCACTATCTGTATAAACATGGAAAATCTACACAGCCATCTGTATAAACATGGAAGTATCTACAAAGCCATCTGCATAAACATGGAAATATCTACACAGCCATCTGTATGAACATGGAAATATCTACACCGATATCTCTATAAACATGGAAATATCAACACCGCCACCTGTAAAATCATGAAAATATCTAGAGTCATCTGTATAAACATGGAAATATCTACACATCCATCTGTATAAACATGGAAATATCTACACTGCCATCTGTATAAACATGGAAATATCTACACCGCAATCTACATAAACATGGAAATACATACACCGCAACCTGTATAAACATGGAGAAATCTATACCGCTATCTGTATAAACATGGAAATATCTACACCGCTATCTGTATAAACATGGAAACAGTGACACCGCTATCTGTATAAATAAGGAAATATCTACACCGCTATGTCTATATACATGGAATTGTCTACACTGCTATCTGTATAAACATGGAAATATCTACACCACTATCTGCATAAACATGGAAATATCTACACCGCTATCAGTATAAACATGGAAATATCTAAACCGCTATCTGTATAAATATGGAAATATCTACAACGCTATCTGTATAAACATGGAAATATCTACACTGCTATCTGTATAAACATGGAAATATCTACACAGCTATATCTTAAAACATGGAAATATCTACACCGCCATCTGTATAAACATGGAAATACCTACACAGTCATCTGTATAAACATGGAAATATCTACACAACTATCTGTATAAACATGGAAATATCTACACTGCGGTCTGTATAAACATGGAAATATCTACACAGCCATCTCTATAAACATAGAAATATCTACACTGCTCTCTGAATAAACATGGAAATAACCACACCGCTAGCTGTATATACATGGAAATATCTACACCACAATCTGTGAAAACAGGGAAATACCTTCGCAGTCATCTGTATAAACATGGAAATATCTACACCTCCATGTTCATATACATGGAAATATCTACACCGCTATCTCTATAAACATGGAAATACCTACACCGCAGTCTGTATAAACATGGAAATAACTACACAGCTATTTCTATAAACATGGAAATGTCTACACCGCTAGCCGTATAAACATGGAAATATCTACATGGCTATCTCTATAAACATGGAAATATCAACACCGCAATCTGTATAAAAATGGAAACATCTACAGAGTCATCTGCATAAACATGGAAATATCCACACCACTATCTGTATAAACATGGAAATACGTACACTGCCATCTGTGTAAACATGGAAATATCTACACAGCCATCCCTATAAACATGGAAATATCTACACCACTATCTGTATAAACATGGAAATATCTACACCGCCATGTGAATACACATGGAAATATCAACACAGCCATCTGTATAAACATGGAAATATCTACACCGCTATCTCTATAAACATGGAATTACCTACATCGCAATCTGTTTAAACTTGGAAATATCTACACCGCAATCTCTATAAACATGGAAATATCTCCAACGCTTTCTGTATAAATATGGAAATAAGTCCACCGCTATCTGTATAAACATAGAAATATCTACACTGCTATCTCTATAAACATGGAAATATCTACACGGCTATCTTTATAAACCGAGAAATATCTACACCGCTATCTGTATAAACATGGAAATACCTACAACACTATCTGTGTATACATGGAAATATCTACACAGCTGTTTAAACATGGAAATATGTACTCCGCTATCTGTGGTAAGATGGAAATATCTATACCGCAATCTTAGCAAATACCGAAATATCTTCAGCGCTATCTCTGTAAACATGGCAATATCTACACTGCTCTATGAATAAACATTGAAATATCTCCACCGCTATTTCTATAAAAATCGAAATTTCTACATCTCTATCTGTACATACATGGAATTATACACATAGCTATGTGTATAAACATGAAAATGCCTAAACTGCCATCTGTATAATCATGGATATGACTACACAGTCATCTGTATAAACGTGGAAATATCTACACCGCTATCTGTATAAACATGGAAATATCTACGCTGCCATCTGTATAAACATGGAAGTATCTACACAGCCATCTGTAAAACATGGAAATATCTACACAGCCATCTCTATAAACATGGAAATATCTACACCGCTATCTGTATAAACATGGAAATAGCCACACCGCTATCTGTATAAACATGGAAATGTCAACACCGCCATCTGTATAAACATGGAAATATACCCACCGCTATCTGTATAAACATGGAAATATCTACACCGCTATCTGTATAAATAAGGAAATATCTAAACCGCTATCTCTATAAACATGGAAAAGTCTACACCGCTATCTGTATAAACGTGGAAATATCTACATGGCTATCTCTATAAACATGGAAATATCTACACCGCCATCTGTATAAACATGGAAATACCTACACAGTCATCTGTATAAACATGGAAATATGTACACGACTATCTGTATAAACATGGAAATATAGACACTGCCATCTGTATAAACATGGAAATATCTACACAGCCTTCTTTATAAACATGGAAATATCTACACCGCCATCTGTGAAAACATGAAAATATCTTCTCAGTCATCTGTATAAACATGGAAGTGTCTACACCTCCATCTGTATAAACATGGAAATATCTACACTGCCATCTCTATAGACATGGATATATCCACACAGCCTTCTGTATAAACATGGAAATATGTACACCGCTATCTCTATAAACTTGGAAATACCTACACCGCAATCTTTATAATCTTGGAAATAACTGCACCGCTATCTGCATAAACATGGAAATATCTACACCGATATCTGTATAAACATTGAAATACCTACACCGCTATCTTTATATACATGGAAATATCTACATCGCTATCTGTATATACACGGAAATATCTCCACCGCTGTCTCTATAAACATGGAAATATCTACACATCTATGTTTATAAACATAGGAATATCTGCACTGCTATCTGTATAAACATGGAAATATCTACAAAACTATCTGTGTAAACATGGAAATATCTACACAGGAATCTGGGTAAACATGGAAACATGTACTCCGCTATCTGTGTAAAGATGGAAATATCTGCACCGCAATCTGTGCAAATATGGAAATATCTAGAGCGCTATCTATGTAAACATGGAAATATCTACACCGCTATCTGTATAAACATGGAAATATCTAAATCGCTATCCGTATAAACGTGGAGATATCTACACTGCTATCTGTATAAATATGGAAATATCTACACCGCTATCTCTATAAACATGGAAATGTCTACACCGCTATCTGTATAAACACGGAAATATCAACATGGCTATCTCTATAAAGATGGAAATATCTGCACCGCCATTTGTATAAACATGGAAATACCTACACAGTCTTCTGTATAAACATGGAAATATCTACACCCTATCTGTATAAACATGGAAATAACTACACTATCCTATGTATAAACATGGAAATATCTACACAGCCATCTCTATAAACATGGAAATATCTACATTGCTGTCTGTATAAACATGGAAATAGCCGCACCGCTATCTGTATAAACATGGAAATATCTACACCGCCATCTGTGAAAGCATGAAAGTATCTTCACAGACATCTGTATAAATATGGAAAAATCTACACCTCCATCTGTATAAACATGGAAATATCTACACTGCCATTTGTATAGACATGGAAACAAATACACAGCCGTCTGTTTAAACATGGAAATATCTACACAGCTGTCTCTATAAAACTGGAAATATCTACACCGCAATCTGTATATACATTGAAATAACTGCACCGCTATCTGAATAAACATGGAAATATCTACACCGATATCTGTATAAACATGGAAATACCTCCACCGCTATCTGTATAAACATGGAAATATCTACACCGCCATCTGAATAAACATGGAAATATCTACACCGCCATCTGTATAAACATGGAAATATCTCCACCGTTATCTGTATAAACATGGAAATAACTACACCGCTATCTGTATAAACATGGAAATATCTACATCGCCATCTGTATAAAGATGGAAATATCTCCACCGCTATCTTTATAAAGATGGAAATATCTACACCGCTATGTTTATAAACATGGAAATATCTACACCGCTATATGTATACATATGGAAATATCTACAACGCTATCTGTGTAAACACGGAAATATCTACACAGATATCTATGTACACATGGAAATATGTACTCCGCTATCTGTGTAAAGATGGAAATATCTACACGGAAATCTGTGCAAATATGGAAATATCTACAGCGCTATCTCTGTAAACATGGAAATATCTATACCGCTATCTGTATAAACATGGAAATATCTACACAACTATCTGTATTAACATGGAAATATCTACACTGTTATCTGTATAAAAATGGAGATATGTACACTACTATTTGTAGAAATATAGAAATATCTACACCGCTATCTCTGTAAACATCAAAATATCTGCACCGCTAACTGTATAAACATGGAAATACCCACATGGCTATTTCTATAAACATGGAAATGTCTACACCGCCGTCTGTGTAAACATGGAAATACCTACAAAGTCATCTGTATAAAAAGTTGGAAATATCTACTCCACTATCTGTATAAAAACGGAAATATCTACAATGCCATCTGTATAAACATGGAAGTATCTACACAGCCATCTGTACAAACATGGAAATATCTACACCGCTATCTCTATAAACATGGAAATATCTACACCGCAATCTGAATAAACATGGAAATATCTACACCGCTATTTGTATAAACATGGAAATATCTCCAACGCTATCTGTATAAACATGGAAATATCTACACCGCTCTCTGTATAAACATGGAAATATCCACATGGCAATGTCTATTAACATGGAAATGTCTACACCGCCAACTGTAAAAACATGGAAATACCTACACAGTCATCCATATAAACGTGGAAATATCTACACCTCTATCTGTATAAACTTGGTAATATCTACTCTGCCATCTGTATAAACATGGAAGTATCTACACAACCATCTGTATAAACATGGAAATATCTACACAGCCATCTCTATGAACATGGAAATATCTACAAAGCCATTTCTATAACATGGAAATATCCACAAAGCTATCTATATAAACATGGAAATAGACACACCGCTATCTGTATAAACATGGAAATATCTACACCTCCATGTGTAAAAACATGGAAATAACTTCACTGCCATCTGTATACACATGGAAATATCTTCACTGCCATCTTTATACACATGGAAATATCTACACAGCCACCTGTGTAAACATGGAAATATCTACACCGCTATCTCTGTAAACATGGAAATACCTACACCGCAATCTGTATAAACATGGAAATATCTCCAAGGCTATCTCTATAAACATGGAAATATCTACAACGCTATCTTTATAAACATGGAAATATCTACACCGTTATCTGTATGAACATGGAAATATCTACCACAATATCTGTGTAAACATGGAAATATCTACACAGCTATCTTTGTAAACATGGAAATATATACACCGTTATCTGTGTAAAGATGTGAATATCTACACCGCAGTCTGGGCCAATATGGAAATATATACACCGCTATCCCTGTAAACATGGAAATATCTACACCGCTATCTGTATAAACATGGAAATAGCTACACCACTATATGTATAAACATGGAAATATCTACACCACGATCTGTATAAACATGGAAATATGTACACCGTTATCTGTATAAACATGGAAATAACTACACCGCTATCTGTATAAACATGGAAATATCTACATCGCTATCTGTATAAAGATGAAAATATCTCCACCGCTATCTTTATAAACATGGAAATATCTACACCGCTATGTTTATAAACATAGAAATATCTACACCGCTATCTGTATACACATCGAAATATCTTCAACACTATCTGTGTAAACACGGAAAAATCTACACAGATATCTATGTACACATGGAAATATGTACTCCGCTATCTGTGTAAAGATGGAAATATCTACACGGAAATCTGTGCAAATATGGAAATATCTACAGCGCTATCTCTGTAAACATGGAAATATCTACACCGCTATCTGTATAAACATGGAAATATCTACACAGCTATCTGTATAAACATGGAAATATCTACACTGTTATCTGTATAAACATGTAGATAAGTACACTGCTATTTGTATAAATATAGAAATATCTACACCGCTATCTCTGTAAACATCAAAATATCTACACCGCCAACTGTGAAAACATGGAAATATCTTCACAGTCATCTTTAAAAACATGGAAATATCTACAACTCCATCTGTGTAAACATGGAAATATCTACACTGCCATAAGTATAAACATGGAAATATCTACACAGCCGTCTGTATAAACATGGAAATATCTACAAAGCTATCTCTATAAACATGGAAATACCTACACCGCCACCTCCATAAACATGAAAATATCTATAGCGCCATCTTCATAAACATGGAACTATCTACACCGCCATCTGTATAAACATGGAAATATCTACACAGCTATCTGTGTAAATATGGAAATATCTACACTGCTATCTCGGTAAACATGGAAATATCTACACCGCTATGTGAATAAACATGGAAATATCTACATCGCTATCTCTATAAACCTGAAAATATCTACACCGACATCTGTACAAACATGGAAATGCCTGCACAGTCATCTGTATAAACATGGAAATATCTACGCCAGTATCTCTATAAACATGGAAATATCTTCACTGCCATCTGTATAATCATTTAAATATCTACACCGCTATCTGCATAAACATGTAAATATCGGCACCGCTATCATTATAAACATGGAAATACCTACACCGCTATCTCTATAAACATGGAAATATCTACACCGCTATCTCTATAAACGTGGAAATATCTACACCGCTTTTGTATAAACTTGGAAATATCTACACCGCTATCTCTATAAACATGAAAATATTTATACCGTCATCTCTATAAACATGAAAATATCTACACAGCCATTTCCGTAAACATGGAACTATCTACACCGCGAGCTCTATAAACATGGAAATATCTACACCGCTATCTGTATAAACACGGAAATATCTACAACGCTATCTCTATAAACATGGAAAAACTTACACAGCCATCTCTATAAACATGGAAATACCTACACAGCTATCTCTATAAAAATAGAAATATGTACACCACCATCTCTATAAACATGGAAATATCTACACCGCCATCTGCATAAACATGGAAATATCTACACCGCCATCTGAATAAACATGGAAATACCTACACCGCCATTTGTATGAACATGGAAATATCTACACTGCCATATGTAGAAAGATGGAAATATATACACTGCGATCTGTATAAACATGGAAATATATTCACCACTATCTGCATAAACATGAAAATATCTACACCCATATCTTTATAAACATGGAAATACCTACACTGCCATCTGTGGAAAGATGTTAGTATCTACACCACGATCTGTATAAATGTGGAAATATCTACACCGCTAACTTTATAAACATGGAATTATCTACACCGCAATCTGTATAAACGTGGAAATTTCTACACCACGATCTGTATAAACAGGGAGATATCCGCACCGCTATCTGTTTAAACATGGAAATATCTACACCGCCATCTGTATAAACCAGGACATATCTACACCGCCATCTGAATAAACATAGAAATATCTACAACAATATCTGTATAAATATGGAAATATCTACACCACTATCTCTATAAACATGGAAATGTCTACACTGCTATCTATATAAACATAGAAATATCCAAAACACTATCTCTATAAACATGGAAATATTTACAACGATCTCTGTGTAAACATGGAAATATCTACAGAGCTATCTGTGTAAACATGGAAATATCTAAACCGCTATCTGAATAAACATGGAAATATCTACACTGCAATCTGTGCAAAGATGGAAATATCTACACCACTATCTGTGTAAACAAGGAAATATATACACCGCTATCTGTAAAACTTGGAAATATCTACACCGCTATCAATATAAACATGGAAATCTCTACACCGCCATCAGTATAAACATGGAAATCTCTACACCGCTATCTCTACAAACATGGAAATATCTACACCTCTATCTCTACAAACATGGAAATATCTACACCGTTATCAGTATAAACATGGAAATATCTACACCGGATCTGTATAAACATGGAAATATATACACCGCAAACGGTATAAACATGGAAATATCTACACCGCCATCTGTATAAACATGGAAAAGTCTACACCACCATCTCCATAAACATTGAAATATCTACGTGACCATCTGTATACACATGGATATATCTACACCACTATCTGTATAAACATGGAAATATCTACACCGCTATATGTATAAACATGGAAATATCTACACCACTATCTGTATAAATATGGAAATATCTTCACCGCTATCTCTATAAACATGGAAATGTCTCCACTGCCATCTGTATAAACATGGAAATATCTAAACCGCTATCTCTATAAGCATGGAAATTCTTACAAAGCTATTTGTGTAAACATGGAAGTATCTACAGAGCTATCTGTGTAAACATGGAAATATCTACACTGCTACCTGAACAAACATGGAAATACCTACACTGCAATCTGAGCAAAGATGGAAATATCTACACCGCTGTCTGTGTAAACATGGAAATATCTACACCGCAATCTGTGCAAAGATGGAATTATCTACACTGCTATCAGTATAAACATGGAAATATCTACAACGCTATCTGTGTAAACGTGGAAATATCTACACAGCTATCTGTGTAAACTTGGAATTATCTACACGGCTATCTGTATAAACTGGGAAATAGCTACAACGCTATCTGTGTAAACATGGAAATATCCACAACGCTATCTCTGTAAACATGGAAATATCTACACCACTATCTTTATATACTCGGAAATATTCACACCGCCATCTGTAAAATCATGGAAATAGCTACACTGCCATCTGTATAAACATGGAAATATCTACAGCGTTATCACTGTAAACATGGAAATATCTACAACGCTATCTTTATAAACATAATAATATCTACACTGCCATCTGTATAAACAAGGAAATATCTACACCGCCATCTCTATAAACATGGAAACTTATACACCGCTATCTCTATAACCATGGAAATATCTACACCACCATCACTATAAACATGGAAATATCTACACCGCTATCTGTATAAACATGGAAATATCTACACCGCCATCTGTATAAACATGGAAATATCTACACCGCTAAATGTATAAACATGGAAATATATACAGCGCCACCTGTATAAACATGGAAATATCTACACGGCTATCTGTGTAAACATGGAAATATGTACACAGCCATCTGAATAACCATGGAAATATATACAGCTCCATCTGTATAAACATGGGAATGTCTACACCGCCATCTGTATAAACTTGGAAATATCTACAGCGCCATCTGTATAAACATGCAAATATCTACACTGCTTTCGTTATAAACATGGAAATATCTACACCGCCATCTGTATAAACAAGGAAATACCTACACCGCTATCTCTATAAACATGTAAGTTTGTACACCACTATCTCTATAAAAATTGAAATATCTACACCGCCATCTCTGGAAACATGAAATATCTCCACCCTTATCGGTATAAACATGGAAATATCTACATCGCCATCTGCATAAACATAGAAATATCTACACTACCATCTGCAAAAACATGCAAATATCTACACCGCTATCTTTATTATCATGAAAATATCTACACCGCCATCAGTATAAACAAGGAATTATCAACAATGCTGTCTCAATAAACATGGAAATATCTACACTGATATCTCTTTAAACATGGAAGCAGCTACACTGCCATCTCTGTAAACACGGAAATAACTACACCTCCATCTCTGTAAACATGGAAATATCTACACTGCCATATGTATAAAATTGGAAATATCTACTCCGCGATCTGTATGAACATGGAAACATCAACACAGACATCTGTAAAAACATGGAAATATCTACACCGCCATCTGAATAAACATGGAAATATCTACACCGCTATCTATATAAACATGGATATATCTACACCGCTATCTGTATAAACATGGAAATATATACACCGCTATCTGTACAAACATGGAAATATCTACACTGCTATCTCCATAAACATCGAAATATCTACACCGTCATCAGTGTAAACATGGAAATACCTACACCGCTATCTGTATACACATGGAAATATCTACACAACCATCTGTAGAAACATGGAAATATCTTCACCGCTATCTCCAAAAACATGGAAATGTCTACACCGCCATCTCTATAAACATGGAAATATCTACACAGCCATCGGTATACATATGGAAATATATACACAGCCATCTGTATAAACATGAAAATATCTACACTGCTATCTGTGTAAATATGGAAATATCTACACCACAATCTGTTCAAAGATGGAAATATCTACACCGCTATCTCTGTAAACATGGAAATATCTACCTCGCTATCTGTATAAATATGGAAATATCTACACCGCTATCTGTATAAACGTGGAAATATCTACAACGCCATCTGTATAAACATGGAAATATTTACACCAGGATCTGTATAAACATGGATATATCTTAACCGCTATCTGTATAAATATGGAAATATGTAAACCGCTATCTCTATAAACATGGAAATATCTACACCGCTATCTGCAAAAACATGGAAATATCTACGCAGTTATCTCTATAAACATGGAAATTCCTACACCGCCGTCTGCATAAACATGCAAATATCTCCACAGTCATCCGTATAAACATGGAAATATCTACAACACCATCTCTATAAACATGGAAATATCTGCACTGCTTGTCTGTATACACATGGAAATATCTACATAGCCGTCTGTATAAACATGGAAATATCTAAACCGCTATCTCCAGAAACATGGAAATAACTACACAGCTATCTCTATAACCATGGAGATATCTACACCACAATCTCTATAAACACGGAAATATCTACACCGCCATTTCTATAAACATGAAAATATATACAGCACCATCTCCATAAACATGGAACTAACACCGCCATCTGTATAAACATGGAAATATCTACACCGCTATCTGTATAAACAGGGAAATATCTACACTGACATCTGTATAAAGATGGAAATATCTATACCGCGAGCTGTATAAAGATGGAAATATCCAGACCGCTATCTGTATAAACATGGAAATATCAACACCGCTATCTGTATAAACATGGAAATATCTACACCGCTATCTGTATAAACAAGGAAATATCTACATCGATATCTCTATAAACATGGAAATACCAACACCGCTATCTGTATAAACATGGAAATATCTACACCGCCATCTGTATAAATATGGAAATATCTACACGACTATCTTTATAAACATGGAAATATCTACACGGCCATCTGTATAAAAAAGGGAACATCTACACGGCCATCACTGAAAACATGGAATTATCTACACCGTTCTCTCTATAAACGTCAAAATATCTACATCGACATCTGTATAAACATGGAAATATATACACTGCTATCTGAATAAACATGGAAATACCTACACCGGCATCTTTATAAACTTGGAAATATCTACACTGCCATCTGTATAAACATGGAAATATCTACACCGTCATCTGTATAATCATGGAAATATCTACAGCGCTATCTGTATAAACATGCAAATATCCACACCTCCATCTGTATACACATGGCAAAATCTACACCGCCATCTGCATATACATGGAAATATCTACACCGCCGTCTGTATAAATATGGAAATATCTACACCACTATCTTTTTAAACTTGGAAATATTCACAAGGCCATCTTTAAAAACATGGATATAGCTACACTGCCATCTGTATAAACATGGAAATATCTAAACCGCTATCACTATAAGCATGGAAATATCTACAACGCTATCTTTATAATCATGGAAATATCTCCACCGCCATCGGTATAAACAAGGAAATACCTACACCGCCATCTCTATAAACATGGAAATATCTACAACGCTATCTCTATAAACATGGAAATAACTACACCGCCATCACTATAAACATGGAAATATCTACACCGCTATCTGTATAAACATGGAAATATGTACACCGCTGTCTGTATAAACATGGAAATATCTACACCGCCATCTCAATAAACATGGAAATATCTACCCATCCATCTGTATAAACGTGGGAATATCTACACCGCCATCTGTACAAACATGGAAATATCTACAGCGCCATCTTTATAAACATGGAAATATCTACACCGCTTTCTTTATAAACCTGGATATATCTACACCGCCATCTGTATAAACATGGAAATATCTACACCGCTTTCTTTATAAACCTGGATATATCTACACCGCCATCTGTATAAACAAGGAAATATCTACACAGCTATCTCTATAAACATGGAAGTATGTACCCCGCTATGTCTATAAACATTGAAATATCTACACAGCCATCTCTATAAACATGGAAATATCTACACCCCTATCTGTATAAACATGGAAATAACTACACCGCCATCTGTATAAACATAGAAATAACTACACTGCCATCTGTATAAACATGGAAATATCTACACCGCTATCTCTATAAATTTTTAAACAATTACACGGCTATCTATATAAACATGGAAATATATACACTGCTATCTCTATTAGCATGGAATTATCTACAGAGCTATCTCTATAAACATGAAAATATTTACACCACTATCTGTATAAACATGGAAATATTTACACCGCTGTCTGTATAAACATGTAAACATGTACACCGCTATCTCTATAAACATGGAAATTTCTACACCGCTGTCTGTATAAACATGAAATTATCTACACCGCTATCTCTATAAACATAGAAATATCTACACTGCTCTCTGTATAAACATGGAAATATCTACTCTGCCATCTGTATAAACATAGAAATATCTACACCGCTGTCTCTATAAACATGGAAATATCTACACTGCTATCTGTAAAACAGGGAAATATTTACACAGCTATCACTATTAACATGGAAATGTCTACACAGCTATCTGTATAAACATGGAAGTATCTACACCACTATCTGTATAAACTTGCAAACACCTACACCGTTATCTGTAAAAACATTGAAATCACTATACCGCTATCTCTATAAACATCGAAATATCTACAACGCTATCTGTATAAACAAGGATATATCTGCACTGCTATCTCTACAAAGAGGGCAATATCTACACCGCTATCTGTATAAACATGCAAATACCTACACCGTTATCTGTATAAACATTGAAATAACTATACCGTTATCTCTATAAACATCGAAATGTCTACACTGATATCTGTATAAACATGGAAATATCTACAATGCCATCTCTAAAAACATGGAAAAATCTACATCGCTATCTGTATTAACGTGGAAATAACTACAGCGCTCTCTCTATAAACATGGAAATATCTACACCGCTATATATATAAACATGGAAAGTTCTACACGGTTATGTGTACAAACATGGGAATATCAACACCGCTATTTGTATAAACATGAAAATATCTACACCGCTATCTCTATAAACATGGAAATATCTACACCACTATGTGTAAAAACAAGGAAATATCTACAATGCTATCTGTAAAACAGGGAAATACCTACACCGCTATCTCTATAAAAATGGAAATTTCTACACTTCTATCTGTATAAATGTGGAAACATATACAACGCTATCTGTATATACATGGAAATATCTACAATGCTATCACTGTAAACATGGAAATATCTGCATGGCTATGTGTATAAACCTGGAAATATCTACACCGCTATCTCAACAAACATGAAATACCTTCACCGCTATCTGTAGAAACATGGAAATATCTACACCGCTATCTGTATAAAGATGTAAATATCCACACCGCTATTTCTATAAGCATGTAAATATCTACACGGCTATCTGTATAAACATGGAATGTCTACACCGCTATCACTATAAACTTCGAAATATCTACACCACAATGTGTATTAATATGGAAATGTCTACACCGCATTCTCTATAAACATGGAAATATCTACACTGCTATCTGAATAAACATGGAAATATCTTCACCGCTGTCTCTATAAACAAGGAAATATTTGCACCGCTATCTGTATAAAGATGGAAACATCTACACCACTATCTCTATAAACATGGAAATATCTACTCCGATATCTGTATAAACATGGGAATATCTACACCTCTATCTGTATAAACATGGAAATATCAACACCGCTATCTCTGTAAACATGGAAATATCTACACCACTATCTGTATAAACATGGAAATATCTACACCGCTCTCTGTATAAATATGGAAATATCTACATCGCTATCTGTATAAACATGGAAATATCTACACTGCTATGGGTTTAAACAAGGAAATATCTGTACCGCTATCTCTATAAACATGGAAATATCTACACCGCTTTCTCTATAAACATGGAAATATCTATACCGCCATCTGTAGAAGCCTGGAAATATCTATAACACTATCTCTGTAAACATGGAAATATTTACACCGCCATTTGTATAAACATGGAAATATCTACACTGCTATCCCTATAAACATGCAAATATCTACACCGCCATCTCTATAAACTTTGAAATATCTACACCGCTATCCATATAAACATGGAAATATCTTCACCACTATCCCTATAAACATAGAAATATCTACACAGCTACCTGTATAAACATGGAAATATTTTCACCGCTATCTATATAAACACGGAAATATCTATATCGCTATCTGTATAAAGTTGGAAACACCTACACCGCTATCTCTATAATCATGGAAATATCTACACCGATAGCTGTAGAAACATTGGAATATCTACACCGATACCTGTATACACACGGAAATCTCCACAACCCTATCCGTATTAACATGGAAATATCCACACCGCTGCTTCTATAAACATGGTAATATCTTCAAAGCAATCTGCATAAACATGGAAATAACTACATCGCTGTCTCTATAAACATGGAAATATCTACACCGCTATCTCTGTAAACGTGGAAATATCTACACCACTGTCTCTATAATCATGGAAATAACTACACTGCTATCTCTATGAACGTGGAAATACCTACACAGCTGTCTGTATAAAGTTGGAAATATCTACACCACTTTCAGTATAAACGTGGAAATATCTACAATGCTATCTGTATAAACATGGACATATCTACACTGCTATCTCTATAAACGTGGAAATATCTACACCGGTATCTGTAAAAATGTGGAAGTATCTGCACCGCTATCTGTATAAACGTGGAAATAACTACACCGCTATCTCTGTAAACGTGGAAGTATCTACACCACTTTCTGTATAAACATGGAAATACCTAAACCACTATCTCTATAAACGTGGAAATATCTACAACGCTGTCTCTATAAACATGGAAATATCTACACTGCTATCTCTATAAACATGGATATATATACACCGCTATCTGTATGAACATGGGAATATTTACAATGCTACCTCCATAAACATGGAAATATCTACATGGGTATCTCTATAAACGTGGAAATATCTACACCGCTGTCAGTATAAACATGGAAATATCTAAACCGCTATCTGAATAAACGTGGAAACATCTACACCGCTATGTCAACAAACTTTGAAATATCTACACCGCTATCTCTATATCCGTGGAAATATCTACACCGCTATGTGTATAAATGTGGAAATATCTACACCGCTAAGTGTATAGTTGTGGAAACATCTACACCGCTATCTCTATTAACGTGTATATATCTACACCACTATCTGTATAAACGTGGAAATATCTACACCGCTACCTGTATATACATGGAAATATCTACACCGCTATCTGTATAAACATGGTAATATCTACACCTCTATCTCTAGAAACATGGAAATATTTACAACGCTATCTGTATGAACCTGGGAATATCTACACCGCTACCTCTATAAACATGAAAATATCTACACTGCTATCTGTATAAACAAGGAAATACCTACACCGCCATCTATACACACATGGAAATATCTACACCGCTATCTGTATAAACATGCAAATACCTACACCGTTATCTGTATAAACATTGAAATAACTATACCTCTATCTCTGTAAACATCGAAATATCTAC
Organism: Pan paniscus; assembly: GCF_029289425.2. Lineage (NCBI taxonomy): Eukaryota > Metazoa > Chordata > Mammalia > Primates > Hominidae > Pan > Pan paniscus. The sequence continues at coordinate 11,958,397 of NC_073261.2, forward strand.
ACCGCTATCTGCATAAACAAGGAAATATCTGCACTGCTATCTCCATAAACATGGAAATATCCACATTGCTATCTCTATAAACATGGAAATGTCTGCATGACTATCTGTATAAACATGGTAATATCTACACCGCTATCTGTATAAACATGGAAATATCTACAATGACATCTCTATAAACATGGAAATATCTACACCGCTATCTGTATTAACATGGAAATATCTACAGCGCTATCTCTATAAAAATGGAAATATCTACACCGCTATATATATAAACTTGGAAATATCTACATGGTTATGTGTACAAACGTGGGAATATCTATTCCGTCATCTGTATAAAGATGAAAATATCTTCACCGCTATATCTATAAAAATGGAAATAACTACACCACTATCTGTATAAATATGGAAATATCTACACTGCTATCTGTAAAACAGAGGAAAAACTACACTGCTATCTGTAAAACAGAGAAAAACCTACACCGCTATCTCTATAAACATGGAAATGTCTACACCACTGTCTGTATAAACATGTAAATATCTACACTGCTATCTCTATAAACATGGAAATAGCTACACCGCTGTCTTTATAAACATGGGAATATCTACACCGCTATCTGTATAAACATGGAAATATGTACAGCACTATCTATATAAACGTGGAAATTTCTACACCACTATCTGTATAAACATGGAAATATCTACACCGCTATCTCTATAAACTTGTAAATTTCTACACGGCTTTCTGCATAAAGATGGAAACATGTACACCGCTATCTGTATAAACAAGGAAATATCTGCACTGCTATCTCTGTAAAAATGGAAATATCTACACTATCTGTATAAACATGGAAATGTCTACACCACTATCTCTATAAACATGGAAATATCTACACGGCTGTCTCTTTAAACATGGAAATATCTACACCACCATCTGCAGGAACATGGAAATATCTACACCGCTATCTGTATACACATGGAAATACCTACACAGCCATCTCTGTAAACATGGAAATATCTACACCGCTATCTCTATGAACATGGAAATAACTACACCGCTGTCTCTATAAACATGGAAATATCTAAACCGTTATGTCTGTAAATGTGGGAATATCTACACCACTATCTGTATAAACATGGAAATATCTACACCGCTATCTGTATAAACATGGAAATATATACACCGCTATCTGTATAAACATGGAAATATCTGCACCGCTATCTGTATAAACATGAAAATATCTACACCGATATGTCTATAAACATGGAAATATTTACACCGCCATCTCTATAAACATGGAAATATCTACACCGCCATCTGTATAAACATGGAAATGTCTACACCGCTACCTCTATAAACATGGAAATATCTGCACCTCTATCTATATAAACATGGAATTATATACACCGCCACCTCTTTAAACATGGAAATATCTGCACCGCGATCTACATAAACAGGAAATATCTACACCACCATCTTTATAAACATGGAAATATCTACACCGCCATCTATATAAACATGGAAGTATCTACTCCGCCATCTGTATAAACATTGAAATCTCCACATCGCTATCTCTACAACCATGGAAATATCTACACCGTCATCTCTACAAACATGGAAATATCTACACCGCCGTCTCTGTAAACATGGAAATAACTACACCGCCTTCTCTATAAACATGGAAATATCTACACCGCCATCTCTGTAAGTTTGAAATATCTACACTGCTCCTTCTCTAAAGACGGAAATATCTATACCGCTATCTGTACAAACATGGAAATATCTACACCTCTACCTCTATAAACTTGGATATATCTACACCACTATCTGTACAAACATGGAAATATCTACACAGCCATTTGTATAAACATGGAAACAACTACACCGCTGGCTCTATAAACCGGGAAATAACTACACCGCTATCTCTATAAACATGGAAATATCTACACCACCATCTCTATAAACATGGAATTATCTACACCGCCATCTGTATAAACATGAAAACATCTACACTGCCATCTCCATAATCATGGAAGTATCTACTCTGCCATCTCTATAAACATGGAAATATCTACACCGCCATCTGTATAAACATGGAAATATCTAAGCTACCATCTATATTAAGATGTAAATTTCTACACCGCCCGCTGTATAAACATGGAAATATCTACACCGCTATCTGTATAAACATGGAAATACCAACACTGCTATCTGTATAAACATGGAAATATCTACACCGCTATCTGTATAAAAATGGAAAAATCTACACCGCTATCTCTATAAACATGGAAATATATACACAGCCATCTCTATAAACATGGAAATATCTACACCGCCATCTACATAAACAAGGAAATATCTACACCTCCATCAATATAAATATGAAAATATCTACACCGCCATCTGCAGAAACATGGAAATATCTACAGCGTGATCTGTATAAACATGGAATTATCTACACCGCTATCAGTATAAACCTGGAAATATCTCCACCGGTATCCATATGAACATGGAAATAACTACACCGTGTTCTGTATAAACATGGAAATATCTGCACCGCTATCTGTATAAACATGGAAATATCTACACCGCTCTCCGTATAAACATGGAAATATCTACACCGGTATATGTATAAACTTGGAAATATATCAACCGCTATCTCTGTAAACATGGAAATATCTTTACCGCCATCTGTAGAAAGATGGAAATACCTGCACCGCGCTCTGTGTAAACATGGAAATATCTACACCGCTATCTCTATAAACATGGAAATATCTACACCGCTATCTCTATAAACATGCAAATATCTACACCGCTATCTCTATAAACATGGAAATATCTACACCGCCATCTTTAAAAACATGGAAATATGTACACACTCATCTGTATAATCATGGAAATATCTACACCACCATCTGTATAAACATGGAAATATCTACACTGCCAGGAGCTCAAGAGCAGCCTGGGCAATGCAGCAAGATCTCATCTCTACAAAAAAATTAGAAAAATTAGCTGGGCATGGTGGCGTGCACCTGTAGTCCCAGCTTCTTGGGAGGCTGAGGTGGTTGGATCCACGGAGCCCAGGAGTTTAAGGCTGCAGTGAGCTTGGATAACATCTGCACTCCATCCTGGATGACAGAACAAGAACCTGTTTCAAAAAAGAAAAAAGAATAAAAACCTAAAAACTAAAAACTGGATGTAGTTTGCTAATAACTAAACAGCAAATTAATTGTAACATGCTTACATATCAACAATGTCTTTCTTCTTTGATCATAAACCTGCTCACTAAGAAGCTGCTGAAGTCCATGTTAGTGACAGGTACATGTCTGCATCCTTGTCCTGACCTGCATCTTCTTTGATTGTCCCCATCTGTGTCTCCGACTGGCACTGCCGAACCGGCTTGCTACCTGATCAATGTTGTACTGAACCGGACTGCTAACTGATCAATGTTGTTGAGCTCACTGCACAAAGCTGTTCTTACATGGTAGATTTCTGCCTGGAATAGTCATACTTACACTGTTTATGTTCCTTACTCCTGACCCATCCAACGCAGCACAAGTTCTATTTATTGCCATAGAAACATAGGTCATTTGGAAACACCTCCTTCATTTCTATGGAATGTTCAAACATTTCTGACATTTTGGACTCTGTTCTAGCCTCTTGTTAAATATATCCAGAAAAGAGACAAAGCTTTATGGGGGGGCTATATGCACACATATGCTATAGAATAAGCTATCTAAATGTTTAAAAATACTTTCCATCTGGCACTGCACCTTAATAGGTAGACAGAAATTAAGTATGTGTATATCTATCTGTATAGATACGTATAAATATATATCCCCAAAACAAAAACTCATTCTCTTACTTATACATAGGTAGAATATAGGTGAATATACATATACATTTATAGGTAGAACAAAAAAACCCCTCAGCCTCTTTAGGGCCATGTGTTTTCTCTGAGTAATTGTCACAATTAATTACAATACATGTGTATGCCTTTTTAGATAAATTCCATCAGACCAGTTTCTGTCTGGTTGGAAAATAATAACTGCCTATTTGCTAAGTGCCCCTGCCCCTATACTATGTTCCAGTGAACTAAAGACCTCTGGCAATCATAGATTTACAACTCAGCAAGATTAAACAATTTATTGTTATTTATGACATCCAAGCTGGATCTTCTGTATCATATTCCACATTAGCATCTATCACTTTATATTTGGGAGATCCTGTCCAAAAAATGATTATGCCTCCTAACCAAACATTCATCAGGGCTGCAGGAACAGGCCCCCTGAACAAACATCCTGCCAAAGTACTTTAAAGCACCGTGAGCTCCCACAGCTGTGCATTTTCAGATGACTCGGCAGATTAGCGTGGAGTCTCTTAGCCTCTGCTTGGTCTGTTCCTTTCAGTGATCTCTCACATGGCCCAGTCCATTCGGTTTGAAAATCCTCATGAAATGAGCAGATTATGATCTGGCTTCAGTAGAGGGCCATGGGGTGGGCATGGAGGGGAGAGGGTTTGCTCTTAACACAGCCTGAGCCTCAGAAAGGTTTCAGATGGAAAAGCATGGCACTGACTCAGCTCATGCTTAACAGGAAATAATGCACAGACCACACCAAAAAAGCCCTTTATGTTGTGTGAAAGTCTATGCCGGAGCAGCTGCTGCCACCTCATGTGCTGTGATAGAGTGTGCATGTGTGTGTTTGTGTGTGCGTGAGTGTGAGTATGCACACAAATGTGTGCTGGGAGGGGGAGGAGATCACACCTTCCACAGTCGCCACCTCAGCCTTAGCTAGCAGCGTGGAGAATTGCCAAAAGTCAACAGGAAGCAGCACCAAAGCAACTGTGATCACCACATCAGCAGGCGCTTTCTGGTTAGTAAAGCTACTGGGACTGAAAAACACACACGATCTCGTCCTTCTTTTATTTTAATCAGAGCAAACTATTTTTATAATAATTGTGTTATATGAATAAATAATTCATTATGCTGTAACCCATTATCACATTCAATCCTCCCAACAACCCTAGAAGATATGTAGACAAGTATTATTACTTTCCCTATTTTTATAAATGAGGAAATAAACCCCAAGAGGCTAGGCGACCTCCCCACGGTCCTAGAAGTTGCAAACAGTAGTATCATTATTCAAATCCAAAGCTTCTCCTTTTGTCTTTATCATTTTAATTTTGAAGGTAATGCATATGCATGTATGATCTTTTAAATCCAGAGATGTATATGGAATAGATAGGAAAAGGGACTCTCCTTCCCCATTATACACCCCCTCCACCCAAGCTATATACACTGTTGACTAGAGTATGTCCTTTCAATCCTATTTTCTATGCCTACATTATACACAGAAAAGCAGGATTACGTTACACACAATATTCCAGTCATTGCTGTTTTTCACCAACAAGCTATCATTCACATCTTTTTCATACTACATATAAATTTATATCCTTTATTTTAGTGGTGTATATTGTGCAGTTGTGTCATAAATTATGTACCCGTTCTCTGTTGAACATATAGATTTTTTCTGAGTTTTTCCTTAGCAAAATGCTGCAGTGAGTACCCTTGTACACAGATGTTTGTACATTTGTTCTAGAAAAATCTACAGTAAAGATTCTTAGATTAAGAGATTCCCAGGTTATTAGAAAACTACTCTATTAATTTAGATATATACTTCCAAATTGCCTGACCAAAAAGTTATGTCAATTTAACTTCTATGAACAGTATACAAACATGACAATTTTTCATCACCTACACCAACTCTGGGTAATTTCATCTTTTTTACAAGTTGATGGATTGTTTTAATTTATATTTCTCTGATTATTAATAAGGTTGGCCACCTGTTCATGTGTTATTATTGATGATATTTGTATTGAAATGTTTGAATTTTCTTGATTTCAAAAAACGGTTTACATGTCATAGATATTAAATATTTGTTGTAAAACTCTCCTTCCAGTATTGTGTATGTGTTTGGTCAAGTAGAATAAACTCTCGTCCTCTGATTTCAGATTCCTTTCTCTTTCCATTAGAAATCCCTAAATGTAAAACTACATATTGATAGCTAAAAACCAGGATGTTTACTAGAGAAAAAGAATACAAAGGCAATAATTAAATATTATATTTATACAAAATACCTACTAGTACAAACTTAAAAAGAGAAAGTAAAAGTCAAATGCTTCTACGACTTCAGACTAAGAAAAAGAACTTTTGAGGTTGAATGTTCCTGAAATTTTTCTTTTCATACAACTACGGACATGACTTCAAAAGTTGATGTGACTAAAAAATGTAAGATATGAAAGATATTTGAAGACTCAGAGAAGGTGGATTTTCATTTTAACAAGTCACATATATATTCTAGATATCCTCTTATTCGTAACTAAGAGAGTCAAATCAGATGAAAGACTCTAAAAATTTCCCTTTGACTGTGTTAAGTAGAAGTAGTAGAGGCATATTGGCCAAATCTTGAGTGTTTGCAAATTGACTCTTAAGGCTATAGGCTGGCACAGGTCATTGAAGCCCTAGCTTTTTATCTTTAATTTTAAAATCCCCAAACAATTTATACTAATTTTTCTTGTCCATTGTTTCCAAATAATCTTGTTTAAATGTTATTACAGTGCTTGCTCATGTTACTGTTGTCTAACAGAAGGGTATCCGGGGCCTTAAAACTGAGAGGGCCCCATACCTATGCTTGGACATCTCCAAAAGTGGGTTCCAACTTCTTGTCCTCAAGTCTGTATAGAAACTAGCAAACTTCCAGAGTTCACAAAAGGCTCAAAGAGAACAGATGTTTTATAGAAAATTCTTAGAGCAAGTTTCACGCATGATGTTGCTGATGCGTGTCTGCCTTTTCAATAAACATCACTATGCTTTATCACAAGAGTTAATAAAGCAGCTTAGTTAAAAATGCCATCTGGGTCTCTGGACACATTAAACAAAGCTTAAAATAACCACCCCAGCAACTGGGAGGACCCAGCTGTTCTCATAATCTGTCCCACTCCTTTTACTTCCCCAGAAAAAGAGTGAATGAAGACCACAGACTAAAAGCATCCAGAAGGAACTGACACAAACAGGGAGATAGATGGAGCCAAGGGCTCCTGTAAGTTTGCTATTGCTCACATAATAGATTTGCTAATTCCACAACCTGCGGATGGTGATTAAGAACGGGAAGCAGAAAGAGGGAAGAGAGAATCATAGAAGGGCTCATTCAAGTTTTCTAATGTATCACAAACCTGTCCTCCCTAATGTCTGGATCATAGCAGCCCATTCCATTCACCTATTCCGTAGTGAACTCCAATAGAAAATACAAAGCCATCACCACCCAGTTCTTTCTCCCTTCTAGAGATGAGATATTAGCCACCCAATCCCAGATTCTCAGATCCATTCCAGGAAAGAAGCCCTAGGTATTGAAGCACAGCTTTCCCTCCCTCCCTTCTTTCTTCCACCCCAAGATTTGTTCCCCAGATAGTTCTAGTAAATGCAAAACCAAGTATATTCTCATTCTTTAGAGCAACCAGCTTTTCATGGCCAACTGGAATCAAACACAACCTGCACAAACACCTATCTGGAGGACACTCCCAAGGCTCCTACTGAGCCAGCCTTCTGCATACCACTGCATTTCAGCTTCCTAGTTCACAAGACACTGAGACATTCTTGAATTCTGCAAGGTGCACTGTGTGTTAATATCTTGGCTGCTCATCATGTGGCCAATAAAGGGCATGGCTAGTCAACAAATAAATTTTCTCTTGGCTAAAACTTGCAACAAAACTGTAAGCTGTTTACCAAGGGGCCCACTACAGGTTATATTCAATATATACAGTCAAATCATAACTATCTGAGATATATTCAGTTGACCATACACCTTTATATTTCAGTAACAAGGTCTTTACATTTCCCAGTGCTATCGAGGTTACAAAGTGCTTTCATATGCAGTGCTTCATCTGATTTCCAGGATAATTAAATGATCCTGTCATACCTGATTTTTAGATGAGGAAACAAGTGGTTTCTGGGTATTTCAAGAGGCTAACGCATCTGCCCTCCAACTTGTATGTGAAAACCAAAAACAAAATTCCAAGGCCCTTCAACCATCTGAATGGACTTTGACTCTTTTGGTCAATATATGGCAGAGCTAGGAAAAGAAGGTGAGTCTTCCAGCTGCTGATACAGGGTTTTTTCTGCCATACTCCATTACCTCCAAGGCTAAAGTCAAAAGAGGGTGTGGTTATCACATGAAAAAATCTGGTTTGGATTTCCCAAATATGTATGTAGTATTTGGGGATTTACCTTAATTTAACCTACAGTTCTTTTGGGTTGTAACAGTCTGACTCCATTTTTGAAAACAAAACAAAATCGATTTTAAATGCTGAATTATAGATCTTTGCTGTCCAGTATGGTAGCTACTAACCACTTATGGTTATTTGCATTTCTATTTTAATTAATTAAAATTCAGTAAAATGCAAAATTCAGTTCTTCAGTTGCTCTAGCCACATTTCAAGTGTTACAGTAGTCACATATGGCTAGTGGCTGGGACAATGCAGATTATAGAACAGTTCCATCATCAAAGAAACTTCTATTGAACAGTGCTATTATATAATGTCATCTCCAGAGAAAGAAGACTTTAGAAAAAGTCAGAAATGGCCGGGTGCAGTGGCTCACACGTGTAATCCCAGCCCTTTGGGAGGCCAAGGCAGGCAGATCCCTTGAGGTCAGGAGTTCAAGACCAGCCTGGCCAACATGGTGAAACCACGTCTCTAGTAAAAATACAAAAAATTAGCTAGGTGTGGTGGTGCATGCCTGTAACCCCAGCTACTCAGGAGGCTGAGTTGGGAGAATCACTGGAACCCAGGAGACAGAAGTTGTAGTGAGCCAAGTGAGCCAAGATTGTGCCACTGCACTCTAGCCTGGGTGACAGAGCAAGACTCCATCTCAAAAAAAAAAAAAAAAGAAAAAGAAAAAGTCAGAAACATCTTGAGGCAGGCATAGTGCTGTCATCTGTCCAATATTGAAGATGATTTAAGAATAAGAAAGAAGAAGAGAACAAAGAAGAGAAAAAGAAGTTGCCTTAGGTGTACCTACCCAGAAAAGGACAAAGGCATTCTTGTAGTCATTGTGTTGTATTTTAGCTCTTAAACTTTTTAAGAGATTAGAATAATTTGACACATAGAAGATCTAAACCACTGAAGAGGCTCTGAAGCAGATAAAAGTAGAAAGAAAATAAAAAACTAATTAGTTACAAACTAAGCTTAACCACAATTCGTTTAAACGATACTATTTACTCTTCACATGATTGGTTTTTCTTTTGCTTTATAGTATGACATAGTTTATATCTTTAAAGGGGAATTAAAATATTTCTGGGAATTTTTAAAAGTAAGTTCACACAGCCACATAAAAACTACAGAAACAGATAAAACCTATCTTCTCATTTATTCCCTAATCCATTCAAATTAAATATAAAAATCCAAGCAGCCACAGTGATATTCAAAAAAGCAAAAGTGAGACAAAACAAAATTCATTTGTCACCTGTGGAGGTAGTTACCTCACCTAATCTTCACTCCAAACACCAGTAATTTTTAAAAGACAGAAATAAACATATGTTCTGCCTTCCCGGAAGGAACTATGTTTCAGGGTAGCCAAATAACCCAGTTGTGAAGAAAATGGTCTGCTTATAGAAAAATGCCAGCTAAAACATGTAGATAGAATTAGAGAATTAGAAATTCACCATTTTGAAACCCCTAATGAAATAATCAACTCAAGCAAGGATCATTAATAAATGCTAAAACAATCAAGTAACTATTGATACAGAATATAACTGAATATACACATGGTACAAAGTTCACGTCACAGACTACTGGCTTGACCCAAGGGGGAATATAGCAGAGGAGATAGGCAGTGATCACCCTAACCTTGCGATCATCTCACCATCACTAATGATGGGATGTGAATACACATTATTGCCTATGAAATAGTCTTTAAAAAAAGAAGTTGAACCTGAATCTAACTAAACCTTGCAATGGGCTGAACGTGTATGTCTTCCCAAAATTAATATGTTGACATCCTAACCCCAAAGGTGCTGGTATTAAAAGGTGGGGCCTTTAGGGGGTCATTAGATCATAAGGACAGAGGCTTCATGATTGGAATTAGTGCCCTTATAAAAGAGGCCCCAGAGAGCTAGCTAGTCTCTCCCACTATGTGAGGGCCCAGCAAGAAGGCCAATCTATGAACCAGAAAGTTGGTCCTAACCAGATATCAAAACCACATGCTCCTTGATTTTAAACTTGCTAGCCTCTAGGACTGTGAGAAATAAATTTCTGTTCTTTATAAGTCATCCAGTTTTTGGTATTTTGTTATAGCAGGCCTAAAAGCCTTTAGAACTAACTTCCAGTTAACCAGGAAAAAACAGAGTGAAAAGTTAAATGACACCATAAAAAGCAACCAGAAAATTCCAGAAGGGGAAATATTCTACAGAACAACTGACTAGTTTTTCAACAAGTCAATTTCACTAAATAAATTCATAAACAAAGAGTATGGGTATTTTCCAGGTTAAAAAAGTCTTGAGCTAAATAATCAAAGGCAATGTGTATCCCTTGATTAGAAGAAACTAATTTGAACAAACCAGCCACAAAAGATATTTCAGGGAGACCAAGCTGGAAGGATCACTTGAGGCCAGGAGTTTGAGACCAGCCTGGGCAACGTAGTAAGACCTCCATCTCTACAAAAACAATGAATTAGCTGGGCATGGTGGTGTGCACCTGTAGTCCTAGCTACTCAGGAAGCTGAGGCAGGAAGATCACTTGAGCCCAGGAGTTTGAGGCTGCAATGAGCTATGATTGTTTCACTGCACTTCAGGCTGTGTGAAAGAGCAAGACTTTGTCTCAAAAAATAAAAGGACATTTCATAATAATTGAGGAAATCTGAATGTGGACTGGGTAATAAATGATATAAAAAAGCCATTTTTTATTTTGTTTGAAAAGATGATTTTGTAACTATACAGGAAAATGTTCTTATTTTTTTAGAAATCTGTACTAAAGAATTTAGGGGTAAAATATCATTTTCTTTAATATACTTTCAAACACAAGCAAAAAATAGTCATGACACAAATATAGCAAAATGTTTACAATCTATGTTCTATGCTTGCCTGTGAGTGCCATTAATCTCATCTCTCTGCTTTTCTGAAAGTTTGAAAATTTCAAAGTTTTATAATACATTTTTTTACATCCCATAATTTTATAATATTTTTTTTAAAGTTTGAAGCAAATCAACAACTATAGCTTCAAAAATATCCTGACCCACAATAAACATTGAACAGGGTATATTTCTCCCATTTCCTAAAAAAGTTGGCCCAGGAAGGAGTATGAGAGCTGCCATAGCTCTCCCAAGGCTCATTATTCTCCATCACTCCATGGGAAATCCCAAAATAAATTTTTTAAAAAGTTGTTTAAATTTATAATGTTTTAGATTCTATAATAATTTTATAATAAAATAATTGTAAAATGTTTTTGATTTTATAATTTATAAAAATTTTTATACATGTTTATGTTTGAAATGTCTATTTCAAACTTTATGAGATATTAAAATATAAGTAATATAGTTCATCATTTTAGAAATGCCATGCTTTTCTTCTCCAGCAATTACATAATCAAAGAGTAACTGTAGTTTTTCCTAGAACATTGCTTTGTAGGCTGGGCATGGTGGTTCATGACACTTTAGGAGGCCAAGGCAGGCAGATCTCTTGAGATCAGGAGTTTGAGACTAGACTGGGCAACACAGAGAAACCCTATGAGTAGTAAAAACACAAAAATCAGCTGTGCATAGTGGCGTGCACCTATAGCCCCAGCTACTCAGGAGGCTGAGGTGGGAAGATCACCTGAATCTGGGGAGGTCAAGGCTACAGTGAGCCCAGACTGTACCATTGCACTCCAGCCTGGGCAACAAAGTGAGACCCTGTGTCAAAAAAAAAAAATGAAATTTAATTGAAAAAAAGAAAATTGCTTTGTAAAATTAACTTTTTCAATCAAAACCAAGATTTTTCAGATATAGAGAATGCAGCCCACTGGTCAGATTTGTCAGTTCAAAGAGAATAAATTCTAGTTTCCTATTTTTCTAGCCTGCTTATGATTATCCAATAGGATATCAAAAAAGACCAAAGCCTTTGGGATCCATGTTCAGTATTCCTGAGTCTAACTCAGGATGCCAAATCAGGAGACAAGCACATTCTCAACAATTTTCAATCATTCGAGACCAATTTTGCTTATAATTATCCAGTTCTTTTAGACCACCTTTCTCCTGAAGCCAGCCTTATGGCTATTCACTTCACTTTAGCATAAGCCCCCAAGAAGGTGAACAAAATGAGGAAACGATTGGTTAAAGTTGGCATTTGAAATTCTGAAACATGTCCACCATTCCCTTCACCCATGCCCGCCCCTCTTAGAAGTAGTACTTTCAGATTATTTAAGAGTCGATGCTTCTATGTGGATTTTGTCATCTGTCCTTTATAACAGCTAGTAGGTTTAATTTGACTCCATTTTAAGCATATATTGACCTATGCTAATTATCTGTTAAAATAAATTCCACTCTTAGAGTTAATAAAGTGTGTGTGTCATGGAAGACCCATTGAAGTAAGAAGCTGAGGAGCCCTTATGGTAAAGTGGGACAAGAAATAATAAGACATAATAATTTTCCCATGCAAATCAACAACCGTAGCTTCAAAAATATCTTGACCCACAACAAGTATTGGACAGACCATGTTTCTCTCACTCCCTAAAAATTTGGCTCAGGAAGGAGTATGAGAGCTCCCATAGCTCTCCCAAGGCTCATTATTCTCCATCACTCCACAGGAACAGCCTGTCAGAGAAGAGTGAAAGACCATTTGTCAACCTCTCTTCAACTCCCTGATTCTAGCCAAACTTCATCAATCTCAAGTGAGGAGCCAGAGAGAGATCAAACCCCATATATCCAGCATCATTGTCTACTGGAGTCAAAAATCACAATTCCACTACCCACCCCAACACCATTGGCCCTGTTTCTCCCAATTGCTTTTTATTGTGTTTTTTAAAAAATCCTCTTTCCCCATCCCTGCAACACCGAGAAGGAGGAATTATAGTAGATAAATATGAAGCATGGAGATCCTTTAAAAATGTTTTTAATAATAAATGAGAAAATGAAAAGGAGAGGGTTGGGAAGGAAGGAGGGAATTCAAACGCCAGGGAATTGTGCAGTTTCGCTTTTAAAGATGTTAACACTCATTTATACATCTGCAAGACACTCCCCTTAAAGAAAAGTTCTATGAGTGTGGGTCTGGTTGCATGAATAAGGATAAAATTACTTTTTTAGACGATGTTTCCCACATATCATTCAGAGACCCCTGAAGTTAGGTATCCCTCTTGTAGATGTCCTTGAGATGCTGCTGGACCTGGGAAAGAGGAAACTGGGATACGGGTCTATGCCAAAAGGTGCTTCTAGTTATAGGACAGAGAGGAAAGGGGCAGAGGGAGAAAAACCTGAAGTCTGAGAATCTGGATTGCGGAAGACTACCGAGGTCGTGGGAGAAGGGAGAGAAAACAAGGATGAAAAGCGAAAGGGGAAGAGGCATGAAATGTTGTCAAATGTCAAAAGGCATTTGGAGAGAAGTTGGGAATTGCATTAAGAAAACCACTGCAAATCTCGTTTCAGACCATTTAGAGATATGCCCCCTGGGAACTGCGAGCTCAGGCTGTTTAGCATCAAACAAATGGATCCACTCCATCCCTACCCTAATTAAATAAATCATTCAGTAATTCCACTGGGTTAAAAAACCAAAATATTAAAAACCTTCAGGGCCTACTCTTGCCAAATATGTCAGAGATCGTGTGTGTGTGTGTGTGTGTGTGTGTGTGTGTGTGTGTGTTCTGAGACACCACTACTGTTAAATAGGCAGAGCTAAGACTTAGGGGACTGGCAGATTATTGCAAAAAGGGCACGGGGCAGAGGGACTATGTTGTGAGCCTGGGAAAGAAGTTTGTGTGGGGACTGTGGGCAGTGAACGCATTGGGAACAATATGGAAAACTGGGAGCTGCCTTGGAATCTACAGGGCCGGGTAAGAGAATGTCCGAAAGAAAAATGAGCAGGTGCGGGATGTGTGCAGAGTCGGATAAGAGTCCAGGGTGCCCGGAGTGGCTCCAGGAACGACGGACACCCCTCAAGGATTTTGGGGGCGGTGGGTACTAATAGAACCCAGTGTCCGGGGTGCGCCGGGGAGGCTGCAAGCACGGTGGGAGTGGGGCGCTGGAGGGTGAGGACGCGGGAGTGAGGAAGCAAAGCCTGGGCCGGGCAGGGGCCTCCCAGCTGGGCCTGGAGGCAGCAGGGGGACAAGGGCTAGGAGAGGGCATGGCGGCAGCGTGGCGGGAAGCGAGGGGCATCTGGACACTCACCCCGTTGGCCGCGGCCATCTGCCCCACGATCTCAATGGCCGTCCTGCTAAAGTACCTGCCGTCGCTGCCCACCACCGTGGTGCAGCCCCGACGGTCGCGCAGGTCAATGGACGATAGCACGCTCTGGATGAATTTGGGCAGGTAGTTGCGCTGGCCCTCGAAGAGGCCGGTAGGTCGCCGCAGAACCCCGCCGCCGGCCCGCCGCGAGTCCTCGTAGGGCACAGTGGGCACTGTCAGCACCGGGATGGGGCTCCCCTCCATGGTGCCTCCTGGCCGGTCCTGCTGTGGCTCCCGGGGCCGGAGGGAATCTGCAGCCTGCCGGGGGCCTCCACCAGCCTGGCCGCGTGCCGGGACTCCGCCTCACGCCCGGGCCCCCTCTCCGGCAGGTCGGCACCCTGCGCCCTGCGCCCGCCCGCCTGGGGACCGCCCGCCCCTCCTCTCCACGCGGCCGCTCGCTGACTCCCTCGGCGGAGATTGCTTCTGCCTTCCTGTAAAGTTTTCTCCCGCCCACCTTCTCCGCTGCCAGACCGCCCGAGGTGTCCTCAGTTTCTCCCCAAGTTGGACTCACTTTCGGGGTGTCCCAAAAGCCTGATTCCAGGGCCTGCTAGCCCGGCCCCGGTGACGCCTGCACCCGTGCCTGGCTCCAGCCTTCACGCGTGATCGCCGCCCTCCGGGGCACACCCTCCGCCAGAAAACAGCCGGCGGGCGGCGAGACTTTGGGCAGAGTCCGGGTTCGTCTCCGGCGCCAGGCCCGTCTCCCTGTCTCCCTGGGAGTGCGCAGCCTACACGCACCAGTTTCTCTTTAGAACAAGCATGGGGAGGGATTTGGGAGGGGGCTGAAACCTTTTGCCATCAGCGAACAGCCTCAGCCAAAAATAACCCTGGAAAGGCGAGCTAAGAATGGTTATCTCCTGCCAGCGCTGAAATCGGAGGCTTGGTTCTGCGTGTGGGGGGTGTGTGTGTGTGTATGTGTGTGTGTACCCTCCCACCCCGACCATTTGTTGAAGGGAATCACCACTGTCAGACTTCAATCCAACAGGACCCACTCGAGCCATCCACACTTTCCCCAGCCTCCTCCAAAACAGCACACTTTCCGGTATGGACAATTCTTTTTTTTTTTTTTCACTTGTTTGTTTGTTGTGGTGGTTGCAACAGCAGCAACACAGACGACACATATTTCCCTATTCTTCTCGCCCTTCTCACCCTCCCTACCCAGCTCCTGCCTTAGAAACAGGCTTGGCCTACACTGTATCTGTCCACACTGCCTGAACTCTTCCCTGAATTAATCGTTTTCAATAGGAGGGGGCTAAATCCCTTATTAATGCCCTACCAGGAGTGAATGAATAAAGCCAAGTTAAAGGGGAACTGGGTACCACATACTGTGCTAGGTTCCTTTGCATGTATCCTTTCATTCTGCTGGAGCTAAAGATGTTCTGCCTCCTCTCCATAAAACGCACCCAAACTCCAAAACCAGGAAATTCTCCATAGAAAATAGGAGTGAAGAGAGAAAAGACTAACAGGATAAACCCCAAAGCAGGAAGAAAGTTTTGTCTCCCATTTCGCTCAAGGAATTTTTGGACCCACCAAGGCTACTGTCCTGAAAGATCCTGCTGCTTCTCCTTCCCCAAATATTGTCCACTTCCTGAGAGTAAGGCTGACTTGCCACAGGCTTATAAAGTGTTTGGTCACAGTAAGACAACTGTGAGTAATAACACACATTGTATACTGTTTTGCAATTGATAAAAGGCTTTGCATCTGTTTTTTCTTTGGAGGCTGAAGAAAAGAAGAATGGTATTCACGCAGTTCCCATTTTACAGATGAAAACAAGAGGACTTTTTCTGTGAAGTCAGGAAAGTGGTTACAGTGGTACTTTCCGCCTGTCCAAATTATGTATTGCCCCTCCCCTTTCTATTAATAACATTGAAGTGTGATGGGACAACCACTGAAGCTGTCAGTTGAAACCTGCTGGGACTTTTTAGCCATTCTCTTCAACATAAAGAATGGGTGTTTTTGGAGGGGGTGAGAGGAATGGGGAAATGTTGTCAAAGAGTACAATGTTTTAGTTGAGACAGGAAGAATACATTTTGTTGAGATCTACAGCACAGCATGGTGACTGTAGTTTACAATGAAGTATTGTGTATTTCAAAATTGCTAAGACAATAAATTTCAAATGTTCTCACCACAAAATGATAGGTTTTGAGGTGATGAATCTATTAATTCTCTGGATTTAATTATTCCACAATGTATACATATATCATAACATCACATTATACCTCCGTAAATACATACAATTTTAATTTGTCAATTAACATTTTTTAAAAGAATAGTGTGGCCAGTTGGGGAGGTAGTTTTTTTTTTTTTTTTCCTCTAGTCTCTACTCAGTCTCCAAGATCACATTCCCCATAAAGTTCCTGTCACCCAGGTGGAGTGCAGTGGCACAATCATGGCTCACTTCACCCTCTCCCTCTTGGGCTCAAGCGATCCTCCCGCCTACAGGTACATGCCACCACGCCCAGCTAATTTTTGTAGTTTTTGTAGACATGGGGTTTCACCATGTTGCCTAGGCTGGTCTCGAACTCCTCAGCTCAATCAATCTGCCCACTTTAGCCTCCCACAGTGCTGGGATTACAGGTGGGAGCCACCAAGCCCAACCCATAAAGTTCCTAACTTTTTATCTCCCTAGGAGTGCACAGCCTACACACACCAGTTTCTCTTTAGAACATACTTAAGAGTCTTGGCTTAGCATCCAACAGACAGAACTTTAACACTTCTACGGATCTGTGCACCTGTCTATGGTGTGGGGATTTTAAGATCTCTTTCTAATGACACTTTATTTTGCAAAGCAGGACAGTTTCATTCCCAGAAGAGCAGGTATGGTAAATCCTTTGTTCCAGTAACGAAGACAATGATCCAAACCCTAAGCCTCAGAGAAGCCCAGAAACCCTCCAGGCCTCCATTTCTCTGCTCCTAGCACCTGCCTCTCTCTTGACATCAACATCATTCTCCCCTCTCACAGCCCAGCTCCTTCCACAGACCCAGGGATTAGGCAGCAGCACCTCAGACTAGATTTTAGAGAATTACCATTCAAGAGGCAATCCTCTTCCCTTGGTTCCAATTTCAAGGTTCTCAAAGACTGGAACAGGGCTAGTTTGAGGCAATGTGCCCCATCGCATAGCCAGAAAGAACCTTACAGTGAAAAGGAAAACAATTCTTCCAAAGTAAGGGGGTGCTGATCCCAGAGGGAGGACAGATGGGCAACGAAACAGTAACCGGGCCACCACATGCTTCACACTCACTGATCAAGGATTTCTAAAACCACTTTTCTTTTCTCTGAATTTACATAGGACTTTGTATCACTCATAAAGGAATGTCTTATAGGCTAATAACACCTTTCTATTCATGCTTATACTTAACATTTAGGCTAGGATAATTTCCTAACCTCAGTGTCCTCACTATAAGATGGGAATTATTATAATCCCTACCTCATAAATTGTTGGGAGGATTAAAATACTTAGTAAAGTGCCTGACTAATAGAAAGGCATTCAATAAATGTTAGTTATTCATGGTGTCATCATCATTATATTTAACATTATTACTAATCTCCTGTATTGCAAGAATTACAGTTTATATTTTTGTAGACCATCACTGTAGCTAAAGGGTCTTTGGGCCATAGGTGATATTCCATAAAGGTTGGTTAAATTGATCTGTGGTTTTTGACTATGGAAACTCAGAACTCCCTCAAAATGTACAAAACAGATTTACCTGCTAAATAAATCTCTTCAAAGCTGACCCCAGGTTTAATTGAATTAATTCCAATGAATTTGTCACAATGATGGAGAAAGGAAACTTAGAGGGCCCCACAGTTGTTTGCTGGTAAAATGAGAAGTTTGGATTAGATCAATGTTTCCCAAAATATTTTCCTCAGAATGTTAGTGCCCCTCGAATCCTGCACAAAGCAAGAGTTTCATGACCAAGTAGCTTTTAAAACTCCTGTACACTCTACTCCCATTCTTCACAATGCACACTTTCATATTAAAAGTTCTGAGAGGTCCTCAACAGAAGACATCACTTAACTTTTTTTTTTTTTTTTTTCAGACAGATTCTCACTCTGTCACCCAGGCTGGAGTACAGTGGCCACCACTCCTGGCCTAAAATTTTTTTAACCTGGTGCTTCCCAATCTAAACTCACAGCGACCAGTTTTCTTAATGAAAGAGAATCAGACTAGCTTGTAACCATAGCTGGTGACACTCCCCTGCCCCATTCCTTGTATGTCCTCAGTGGACTAGGTCAGGAATAAATAAATTTTCCTGATTCTCAAGGGCTGGTCACTCCTTTGCACTGAGCTCAAAGCTTCTCTGTAGCATGGGTCACAATGAATGGTAGCCCTGATAGCCTAGAGTAGCCTTTCAGCCTTCTCTGAGCCTCTAAAGACTGAGGATCCTTGGCATGAAATGGAGCAACTGATATACCCTTGCTTCCCCTGGGGACTCTCTTGCTCTCAAAAAGGAATCAGCCATCATCTCCATCTAGAGAATATACTATCTGACTCAGCTTGACCAGCCTGTCCCAAAATGAGAATCTGGGTAAAATAAGCATTGAAACACTTCATTCCTTGTAGATTCACAAAACATATTAGCATATTAAAGACTATGAAGTTCTGCAGGAAAAAAAACCCTATTTAACTTTAATCCAACATTGCCAAGTTTTATTTGACCATGGAAGATTTTTCCAAAACACTTACAAACAGATCAAGGACATTAATCTTTCATGAAACACTAGATCCCCAGGGTCCTCTCCAGCTACATCATTCTGTGATTTTCTTTTTTATTTATGATGCATTAAAAGATTAATCTCTATCAGACTTCCATTTAGAAATTCACCAGAATGTGCAAAGGCAGCAGGTAAAATTGCTGAAGGGTATTATAAAAATACCCTCCAGTGATTTTTGAAACTTAAACTGAAATATTTATATAACTATATATTTCAGTTTGTATATTATATATATATATGTATATACACACATATATATGTGTGTATATATATTGGTGTATGTATATCTGTATCTATGTATATATGGCATTATATCCATTTTACAGATGCAGAAACTGAGCTTTAGAGGGGGTGAGCAATTGGTCCAAAGCCACACAGCACACAGGTAGTCATTGATAAAGGTAAAAACAAGAGTTGAAGCCTGAGGTGTAAGGACACAGAGACAAGTACACAAATGTTTACAAGTTACACATATGACACGTGCCTTTAACATGAATTTCTTGAACATTCATTTAGAGGCCTTACAATGAAGACATCAGAGTGGCAGCAAGTTCTGTTGGAATCAGGGGAGCGTGTTCTTCTATAATCCCCTGGCTAACAGGAAAGCACACTGATTTGGCCCATGGTAGTTATACACTCCCATTGAGTCAGGGGCCACTTCTATGCACACAGGAGGTGCTAAAAATATGCTGTTGACTCATTGCCTCTAAGAGCAGAAGAAATGCCAAAAGTATAGGACAAGAGGCAGAAAAGCACACGGAAAAATGTCGTAGGGCAGTCCTCTGAGGAAGTGTTAGATCCCTTTGAAATCTGTCCAAACACTTTCTTGTGCTGGGGAAAGTCAATTCCATATTTCAAGCAACCCCACATGTCATACGAGTATCTTGTACGTGTTTGTGTACTCGTGTCTGTGAACTTACATCTCAGACTTCAACTTCTCGCTCCCCACCCTTATCAATGACTGCCTGCATGGCCTTGGGCAAGTTGTTTCCCTCTTCAAAGCTCAGTTTCTGCATCTATTAAATGGACATAATGCTACCTACCTCATGGGGTTAGTGATCACATTTAAGGAGCTAATATGTGGAAATTGCTTACACAGTACCTATCACATAATAAGGGTTTAATAAGTGTTTGATGTAATTGTTTTGATTATTACTACTATTACTAAAATAATAATTACTACAATAATAATGATTCTTATTCTCTATATTAGTATTATCTTTGAAAATGGGCATGGATTATGTCTATGTAACACTTTTGGCACAATATCTAGCATTATATCACACACAAATTAGAGAATTCATGTTATTAAGGATGAAAAAATATTTTTACTGACCCTTCAATTCTTCGTAAGTAACTGCAAAAGAAGCCATTATCCCAACACATGAAATAAAAAAAAAAAATTCAGTTCCTCTGGAGTTTGTTTTTGGAGGTAGCCACAGGATACCTAATTTTTTTTTTCTTTTCAGAGAGACCGAGGGGCTCACTAGGTTGACCAGGCTGGTCTTGAACTCCTGGTCTCAAGCCATCCTCCCACCTCAGCCTCCCAAAGTGCTGGGATTACATGCATGAGCCACCACATCCAGCCTACCTAAAATATTGAATGCTGTTAATAAATCTCCTGAGGCCAGCATAAGAAGGTGATGGGCAAAACTAATGCAGGTATGTTTTTCTGGCTTTTTCATGTATTGGGCCAAACTTTGAAAAGCACTTACTATTAATGGCTAACTTGCAAAATTTGTGATTTATTAAAAGCAGATTTTAATTGTTTTACCTAAAAATAATAGGCCTCTGATCTGCCAAAGATGAAGATTTAATTTCTAGGTGTTCCCCACAATACCTAGAAACATCAGTGGAATCGAGTATTAAACACTTTAGAAGTATTCTCATCAAAGTTCTTTAATATATAATACAACAAAAGAAAAGTTTCTTTTCTAAAGGCTTCTCTATACTTTTTTTAATAGTTGAATTTCATTTCTGAAGGCTCCTAAAAAGAATAGAATTTAGATCTTTATTAAAGAGGAAATATATTTTCCATGTTTAATTTAAATTACATTCCATCAGTCATTTGCAATCTTAGCCTACACTGAATTTCTTTTTTTGGTAGCTTTTATGTTTGGGCTTTAGGAGGGGATTCCCAATAATCTCTATATAAATATTTCTAATCTCTATATA
Source organism: Pan paniscus (assembly GCF_029289425.2). NCBI lineage: Eukaryota > Metazoa > Chordata > Mammalia > Primates > Hominidae > Pan > Pan paniscus. Next base: position 11,979,748 of record NC_073261.2, read on the forward strand.
AATATTTTAACATTTCAATGTAAATTAGTTTTTTAAAGCTATTTTATCCATAAAAATAATAAATTTGCATGGCTGAGGGTGAAATAATGTGTTACCAGGACCCCTCAGTTTTGGGGGTTGTGAGTAGATCCCATCTTCATGTTCCTCCAGCCCAGCCCAAGCCTGGCTCAGGGCCTCCTCCCCCATTTGCCAGGAACCACCATCCCCAGGGATTCTATGTGCCCTGCCTGACCAGTGTTCTCCATCAGAGTTTACCAATCTTTTGTTCATTCCCTCAGAGCACAGCTAAGCAAGAGTACACTAATTTGAAAATTAACTCAAGCAAATAGAGGAACAATATCCCCAACACATTGCATTTTAACATAGGGTTTCCTGGACACACTGTTTCAACCCAAGAGTTGGGCTAATAGTAGGAGTTCCATCTGCTAAAATACGGCTGTCAGCTTCAGAGGGAAATTCATGAACGTCTTCGTAGTTTGTTTTTACGTTTCACTTGGCACTGTTTCTAAAATTTCCTCTGAAGCCAAAAAATAAGTTATTTCCCAGCACACTGGGCACTTTTCATTTATCATTGGATTGATTTTTGTAACTTGCAGTAGGAGCTGAAATCGACCAGGGGGTTCTTATCCAACAGACAGCAGCAAAACTCTTTGTGTATCTGCGTTCCTTTCAACAAGCGTGACTTCCTCAATGGCATCATTCGTGAGCGTAACACAGAGCTCAGCAATAACGTTTCTTCACTAACCCTATCAGGTATCCAACATAGGATGTTACTTCCTTTCACTGTTTTCCGACTCCTGGCAGATATTAATCATTGGGATTTGGGAACAAGGAAATAGAATTTCTGAGAATGCTTGGGAATTCCCAAATTCATATGATTTTCATAACACTTCACTTACAAGTTTTTGAAAAATAATAAGTGACTATAATAACAAGCAAATAGTCGTTTTTTTCTGTAACAGGATTATATGAAAAGTTTTAGTAGTCTTCTATTTTTAAAAGATATGATAACAAATGATGATTTCTTATTATTAGGAGCCAACATATTGTAACAAGATTATAAAATCCAATAGCATTAATAGAGAAAACATTAAAAAGAAATGAATATTATCACAAAATAAATGCTAAAGAAAAGTCCTTTAAAGATTGAAAGGTAACACCACAAATACTTAATGCTTTAATCGTTGTTTACATGACATTGTTAAACAAGGCATCAATCATCCCCTCCAATACCATTTAAATAACATAACATTCTGATCTCCTGGCAAGATGAATAGCACTAGAAAGAAGCAACTGTCAAAATGGCCGATTTAAGGGCATATTTTGTTTCTAAAACTTGGCATTTCTTAGAAAACCTCTCATAGGATTTGTAAAACATATACTATGACTATGAACACATTAATATTTATTTGCAGAAATGGTTCACTGTTAGCAGTGGACAAGGCCATGAACACACACTTGTAACACAGCAACAGATACAAGAAAGTCTGACTGAGGCTCCTTTACTGCTCCTGTCCTGTTCACCTTAACTTTCATCTCCACATGTCAGTGCTTCCTCATCTTGCTTGACTTGAAGTCAGTGCATTTCTTCAAGCCAGTAAGTTCTCTATACTGACTATTAAGCTGTAATTTTCACAGGAAAATTAGAATGTTCCTTCCCATTTTCCTAATTTCTCAACTGATTTTTCTCAGAATTCAGAATCCATAAATATTGAAATGCCAGGAGAGAATTTCCAAATGGAAATGCTGTTCCCTTAGTCCATTTTCAGAAGAAACCGTAGGATAGTGTTATCCTTCTCTTCTCCAATTTTTTTTTTCCTGCAAACTTATGGTTATCACCTCTTTAAGTGAGTAGCTCATAATTTTGCCTCCCCTGCAAATGGTCCCAAAACAGTGAAGTGGGTCCTCTTTAGCTGTGTCTTTAGTACATAATCCTGCATTTCTGACCATATGCAGGGAGTGTGACCCAGGGAAGGATCCGTGACTCAATGGGATTTCTCTTGCTGTCTCTAGAATTTGAACACCGGAACCCAGACGTACAGAGGCTGGGAGCCATCGTGGTGTGCTATATTGATGACGGCAGCAGTGGGTGGTGTGGGGGCAGTTAATTGACAGCTACCTGTTGCTGACATCCCAGGAACTGCCTGAACCTCCTCTTTCCCAGTCATAAGATATCTAAGATTCTGCAGTATTCTTCATTAAATCCTAGCATGGTTTAAGCTAGCCAGAATTAGGTTCTGTTGCTTTCAATCAACAGAACCTTAGCTAATACGTTGTTATTTCCTGGTCTTTGTTCCTTTAATTTTCCAGGAAAAGAAGGGAAAATGACTTATTGGTTTTAAAAAGAGACAAGGGACAACATACCATTTATGCAAAATTTAGAAGTACTCAAAGGAAACTCTGGAAAGTTCCTGAGACATACCTAGGTAGGATCAGCATAAAACTTGAACAGTGTATCTAGATCATGGTTGCCTTGGTTGCCTTGACACAATGAACATCTGTATCAAGATCATATTTTCTTGGTGGGACAGGGAGAAGCACAAGGCGGGACTCACATTTACAGTAATCCTTGTTTTCCAGGGACCATACAACCCAGTTTGTCCAGAGCTGTTCATCTTAAGTTTGTTATCCCACCATAATTATAAATAGAACCTCCTTTTTCTCTCAAGAATATCCCACTTTGGATGATAATTTCTGTGACTACCCATTAACAATATTTAATAACTATAGAAAACTGCTTCTCTATATTTTTTGTATGTTTGAAACATTTTATAACAAAAATATCTTTAAAGTTATCACCTACACAGAATATAGCTGCCAAATGCTCCTACTCTGCTATTCTAACCATGAATCCCTCTGGGGCCCCTTCCTCCTATGGCGCTTGTGAGGATGAAATGAAATAAGCTCTATGAAGTGCCCAACAGTGACCAACACTGATTAAAATACAGCCACCATAGGTGGCCTTCCCTTATGTTCACCAAACTCCTGATAAGTTATTCAGTGATGTTTTAATCTTAATATTTTATGTAGATTATACATTCATCTGATTCAAAATGCAAAAGGTACAAAAGCGTATACAGTTAAAAGTTTCCCAACCCACTACCATTTATCTCCCTGGAGGCAACGGTTTCCAGATTTTTGAATATCCTTAAAGAATATCATATGTATGGAAAAGAGATTATATATTTATATTCATCTGTGTATGCATTTTCCTATGAGAGGCTCACAAAGTCTCCTTGAAGAGATATCATTATTACAAATACCCCTCAATTTACAATAGGGTTATATTCCAATAAACTTATGAAAATATTGTAAGCTGAAAATGCATTTAATACACTTAACCTACTAAACATCATAGCTTAGCTCGGCCTACCTTAAACACTCACATTAACCTACAGTTAGGCAAAATCATCTAACAGAAAGCCCATTTTATAATAAAGTGGGCTTTGAATATCTCATGTAATATAATGAATACTGTACTGAAAGTGGAAAACAGAATGGTTGTATGAGTACTCAAAGTACAGCTTCTGCTGAATGTGTATTGCTTTCAAACTATCTTAAAGTTGAAAAATCATAAGTCAAAATATTCTAAGTCAGGGATTGTTTGTACTTCTACTTTACATGATGAAATTGAGCCTTGAAAAGATTAAGTGACTCGCCCAAGGTCACACTGGCAGTTAAATAGTGAAACTTGGATCCAAATTGTTCAGTCACTACATGTATTGTCTTGAAATTTGAAAAAGTGGAAGAGGAATTAAACTACTAAATTGAAGGACTATTTTAGGCATAGAAGAAGCAGATGCCTTCATGTCCAAGTGATTGTGAAAAGCCCACTTGCCCCAAAATATGTCTCCTGGTCATATGAAATTCCACCATTTCAGATTTTTACCTGGGGATGTAGAGTAATCTGCTGTTTTCCTAGAGCTCCCCTAAAATAGAAATAGAAAATTTTGGAAGGCTAAATATATGCTAACATTGGAAAACTCATTTTCTCCCCTTCGTAAGGCAAGGTACTGAAGGAGGGGGCCCTACGGGCTGTGCACGGACATCCTGGAGGCATGGGGAGAAGAAACTGAAAGGCAAGTTTGTATGGAACAAAGAATACCGATCTCAGGATTCTCCCTTGAACCTGCCCTAACTTTGTTCAAATAGACTTAGCCACTGACCTGCTGTCAAAAGACCACAGCCAATCTGACTTGTTTTCAATATAATGATGAATATTGATTTGGTCCCTTCATCCAACATTCTCAGCTGGATCTTTTTTGACCAAGGATATACATTACTAGGTGAGTACAGGCAGTTAATTCTTCCACACGGGACTTCGGAGTTTCTGAGTTAACCAGAATCACCCACCTTAACATCTGCCAGTTTATACCCCAAGTCCTGACCAGTGCCCCCTACCTGCTATGCCTCATGTTTTCAATAGAGCATAAAATCAGAAATGAAAGATGAAACATCATAGCCAATATCACAGAAATACAAAGGATCCTAAGAAACTGCTAGGTATAATTACACACTAACTAATTGGATCATCTAGAAGAAATGGATAAATTCCCAGACACATAAAACCTACCAAGATTGACTCATGAAGAAATTTAAAAATCTGAACAGACTAATAGCAAGCAAGGAGGTTGAATCAGTAAGAAAATGTCTCCTATCAATGAAAAACCCAAAACCAGATGGCTTCCCAGATTAATTCTACCAAATATTTTAAGAAGAACTAATACCAGTCCTTCTCAAACTCTTCCAAAAAGCTGAAGTGGACGGAATACTTCCAAACTCATCTTACAGGGCCAGCATTACCCTGATTCCAAAGCCAGACAAGAACACTACAAGAAAGGAAAATGACAGGCCAATATCCTTGATCTACATAGATGCAAAAATCCTCAACAAAATCCTAGCAAACCAAATTCAATAGCACATTGAAAGAATCATTCACCATGATCATGTCATGGTTCAACATAAGCAAATCAATACATATAATATACCATATTAGAAAAATAAAGGATAGAAACTATATGGCCATCACAATAGATATAGAAAAAGCTTTTGACAAAATTCGAAACCCTTTCGTGGTGAAAAAAAAAAAACACCCAACAGATCACGTATTGAGGGACTGTATCCCAACAAAATAAAGGCCATATATGACAAACCCATAGCTAACACCATGATCAATGGTGAAAAGTTGAAACTTTTCCTCTACCATCAGGAACAAGACAAGGATGCCCACAGACACCACTTCTCAGGGTAATTAGGCAAAAGAAAGAAATAAAAGGCATCTTAATAGGAAAGGAAGAAGTGAAACTGTCTCTACTGACGGCATGATCTTGTTATATATAGAAAACCCTACAAACTTCACTAAAAAAAGGTTAGAACTCAACACAAAGAAGGGAACAATAGACACTGGGGGACTCCAAAGGTGGGAGGGAAGGATGGTGGGAGCAAGGGTTGAAAAACTACCTATCGATTACTATGCTCACTGCTTGGGTGGTGGGATCATTAGAAGCCCAAACCTCAGCACCATGCAATATACCTGTTTAAGAAACCTGTACATCTACGTTCCTGACTCTAAAATGAAACATGCAATATTTAAAAAACAAAAACAAATAAATAAAATTTGAAAACTGTTAGAACTGAACTGATAGGTGATATCAGTAAAGTTGTAGGATACAAAATCAACATATAGAGCCTTGAACACAGCAACATCCAGCTGTCTGACACGAAAGTCTCAGGGGCAAGAAAACCTCTATATGAACTCAGAAACAATGAGCTAAGTTGTGTTTATGTCTGAAAGGATGTTAAGAACTTCATTCATGTTACATCAGAGCCAACAGAAAGAACCAACAGGAAACCTGTACCCAACAAACAGAAATGACAAGATGAAGGGAAAGCAGAGGTAAGGGCTTACCTTAGAAAGGGCAAGTGATTAGCTCAATATACAATACAATGTTTGCTCCTGAGCCAAAAATTTGTACAATAATTTGGATATTACTTGCACAACCAGAAAAATCAGCCACTCATTAGGAAAATGTATTTCTGTAGAAGTCTTAGGACTCAGCTATCTATAATAACATGAAAAGACAATATTTTCATCCAAAATGAGTATTTTTGTTTGTCTTGGCTTGTTATTCTAACGTCAACAGCCTCTAAATAAACTGTTGAAGTACATGATATAACCACCTCTTTCTCCATCTTTCCCATTGCTCCCATAGGGTTTCAGTTGTGCAATTTCACCATTAGCAAAGCTTTTTGCTGAAATCTGGCTTTTCAAAGGGAGAGTATCCAGAAACAGAAGATGCTGATCTGGGAGGCTCTTCCTAATAGAACTGCTGCTTCAGTTTAACTTGAAAAAGCCCACACCCAGTTCCTAATGACAAACATCTGAACACCGGGTTCAGATGTTTGAACACCTGAGCAAGACCATGCTATGCCTCCTGCTCGCTCTGTTCTATAAGCAACCCACAGATTGCTCCCTGTGAAGAGGAGCCTGCCAGGGGAGCAGCATTCCACCAGACCCTGATTTAGCAAGATATTTCCGTATCATTCCCCCAACCAGCTGGAAGTCCTCCACTGCTCTTGTGTAAAAATCTAACTCATCTCGCTGAATTTCCTGATTTAAAAGTCTAATTCATTTCACCAAAAGTGTGACAGAAGGAAACCAAGTACGCCATCTCTCTCTTACCAAACCAAAGCTATTGCATGTGCATTCTGGGGGGAAAACATGGTCCAAATATGTTATGGAGGGGGTGCCAGCCCAGTGTCATCCTCTTACTATTGCCATAGGATCTTGGCTGATGGCATCAGAGGAAAAACAAGTTTATCGATTACTTTCAACCATTAAGCTCACTCCTCCAAGAAAAATAAGTCACAAGTCCAACGTTTCTTATTAAAATAAGCACTGCAAAATATAAAGGAGTCACAGTTTTAAAATGGGACACACGTTCTCTAAGCAGTGAACCATGTTAGAGGTGCACTGTTTACATTGTATAAAGTCCCCTGGAGCCAGGGTTAGGAAGCGCATCTGTTCTTTGGTGTTCTGGGATGAAGGAGAAAGGAAAATGTGCTGCCAGAAGTGAGTGGGAAGGAGCCCATGAGATAAAGGAAGTAAATCCATTTGCTGATTGCAATAATAATGGTAATACACGAAGCTATACATACATACATACATACATACATACATACATACATACAAACTTTCACATTTTTTAAAAAAAAGAACTTAAGGCTTCCAATCATGTAATCAGCCCTTATGAACTCTCCTGATTAGCTGCAAGGAAAATCTTCGTTTCTCCTCTTTCTTGCACCATCCTGGGCTCCCTTTTGACTTTTTTTTTTTAACTTATAAACGATCAGCTCATATTCTGAAGTTTGTAGTCCCCTCCCGCCCCCTCTCTCTCTATACGGCTCATTTACATTGGCAGCTCTCGTGCTGCTGGGCATCCTCAAACCCACAAGTTTCCCTTTAATGTTTGAGCAGACAAACATGATCATGCACTAGGCATCACTGTGCCACTCAAAATGCTTTTTTGTTTTTTTTATTGCATCTGAGAGAAATCTCAAGGTTGCAAACCGGGAGTCAGAATTGTCTCCGTGTGTCTCAGTGGGAAGAGTATCGTGTGAAGAAACAAGTTGATTCTACTAATCAAAAGGAATTTTTTTTTTAATATCAGGTCATCCTCCGAATGAATTTATATTACCGAGTGGAGGGTCACATGAAGAAAATGGTCAAACACCACCACCTAGGGCAAGAGCTGAGAAGTGCAGCGGAGCCAGGCTGTATCAGGAAAGAAAAGCAAGGTGGGGCCTGGCTCAGCGCTCTCCCCTCTGCTCCTGTCTGCACGGAAAGATTAGGATGACAGTGGCAGGAAGCCTGTGCACCTAGTATGCATCACTTGAAGGGAACACACAGATTCCAGTAAACAGTTGGAAGGAAATGTTAATACCAGGCTCTGCTAAACAATATGAAATGACTCCTAGATGAGACAAGCAACTTTCATCAAAGTTCCCTGATACCTGAAAAGACAGCCCAGGGGATCCTGCACTACATGTGGTGTATGTAAATTAAGCGGGTTTTTTTCCCCTTTGTAATCAAGGCTCATACACAAACAAAATCACACTTTAGAAACGGCCTATTTCAACTTGTAACTAGCTTGCTTTCAGGGGCTCCAGGTCAAAAAGAAATAGAGCACAAAGACGCTTTCTCCTTAGGGATCATACACAAATTCACTCTGTCCGTTTCTTTCCCACATGGAGAAACAAAGCCGTCAGACCTCTCCATCCACACATCGGGTCCTTCCTGATTAAAGTGAGATAAATCACAGCCCTCTCTCTCTAGATGGCAGGCGACAAGAGGGGGATGCTTGCCTCAAGAAGTCCTCCCCATCCCTCTGCATTCATGCAAGCCCGAGCGGAGAGATGCAAGAAATTACGGATGCATTTTAATTCCCCAGACCCTGCAATTAAAAATGGAAATTTTTTGGCCACGCCTGTTGGCTCACGCCTGTAATCCCAGCACTTTCAGAGGCCGAGGTCAGCGGATCACCTGGGGTCAGGAGTTCGAGACCAGCCTGGCCAACATGGTGAAACCCTGTCTCTACTAAAAATACAAAAATTAGCTAGGAATGGTGGTGGGCGCCTGTAGTCCCAGCTACTCGGGAGGATGAGGCAGGAGAATCACTTGAACCCGGGAGGCAAAGTTTGCAGTGAGCCAAGATCGCACCACTGCACTCCACTCTGGGTGACAAAGGAAGACTTCATCTCAAAAAATGTTTTTAAAAAATGGAAGTGTTGTTCTTTCATTTGTAAATGTGTTTTGGTAAAAGAGGGGCAGTTTAAGCAACCCTTTCTATTGTCTACATTGTTAAAATTCATCCGACATGGACTCTTGACTCCGTTTTGCCTGGGCAGACCCAATTCAAGCATTTACAACAGCTATAACCTCCTCAAATCAAAAAGAGGAATCAGCATTATTGCTAAGTTCAAATAAGGTCTTGTTTTATTTCATTTTTATTTTTGAATGCAGCCATTCCTCCATGTGCTGTCATCAGGTAAGATTGTCAGTCCTGATTAGGTAAAGGTATTATTACAAAATGCAATTCTTAAAAATTCAGTGTCTAACTACACTTTTAATAAGCCTTTCTCCCTCCCCTATGTATTCTCCCTTAGACACCCCTTCTCAAATTTAAAATCACAGAAACTAAAATATGATGCCTAAAGAGAGCCTAGCGACTGCCCAGTCCTCTAATTTGATGAGTGGGAGTACTGAAGCCCAGAGGAGGTCAAGTAATTTGTTCCCAATGTCTTAGAGAAGAAGAAAATGACCAGCTGGGAAATCCCACTCATGTCAAGGCAGAGGCACAGGGCCACAGACTGTGGTTGAATTGTGCCACACTCCTACATCCTTCTTTAGGAATCACAGAACATTCCTGTGTTGAGTCGGAGTCACTGACTTCCTTTTCAGGCTGATTGAGTTCTGTCCTTACAGGCTGCGACAAGAAGTTTTGGTATTATGCTACACCAAGACCATTTATCTAGTTCAAGAAATGCACAGTCCTTAGAGCCCAGCAACTTTCCCCATGTCCAGTAAATGTAGCTTCTCCATTAGAAGCTGTCAGAATGGAGCCTTCTGGCTCATCTTGATTTTGATTTGTGCAAGAATGAATGGTTGTGCTAAGACAGCTTTCCTAGCTGATAGAGAGTGAAACTTTTTTCTCATCATCTATAAAAAAATTAAATTAGAACTTTTTTCTCATAATCTGTGAAAAAATATTAAATTAAATCTGGCTCGTCTTGATTTTGATTTGTGCAAGAATGAATGGTTGTGCTAAGACAGCTTTCCTAGCTGATAGTGAGCAAAACTTTTTTCTCATAATCTATAAAAAATATTAAATTAGAAGCATAGAGTTTATTTCATGACTTTTATCTTCCTGCAATTTTCTTGTGGGCATAAATGATTTGTTTTTATCCTGCCTGCCCCCCAATCCCTTTTCCAAGAGACTAAAAGAGTATCTAGTGCAAAGTGGAGACTCAAATATTTTTTAATAAACAGTGATCCCAGCCACCCAGTGCATGTTGCCAAATGCCAACCCCAAAAATAATCAAACACATCATCTCATTCAGCCAATCAAAATCAAGTGCTACCTATTTTTTTAAGTTTTCATAGCCCTTGGGCATCTGCTTTCTCAGCATTTCCCAAACTTGAGTCATTCTCATCCTGCCTTCCTAATTTTGATCTGTCAATTACCTCTACTATTATTTATTTCATATATTTTTAAATAGACCCACTTTTGAAACTTAACTACACGCCTTTTAAAAGGAAGCTTTCTTACTACTATACATCAAAAGCCATTATTACTTGTTCTAAGTACTCATAACAAGATGGTCACAACTATTAAAATTTACTAATGTGCATCCACATACTCTCTAAATTCATGGAGCATCTGCACAGACTTTAAGAAACAATTCTGCATTACTCACTCAATTTTCTTGACATCCTTCTGAGGCAGGACAAACCTTGGGCCCAAAGAATTGAGGTAGGAGTCCAAGCAAGTTGCCAGCCACATAAAGGCAAACCTTGGCTCGGAAGTCAGGACTACCAGCCCCTAGGTTATGGTTCATGCTCTTTCCTCTGCTCTCCAGAACCTCCTATCTCCAAGTTTAGTTAGCAGCCCAGATGCAGCAACATCCTCTAGAGACTTGTTAAAAATGCAGAAGCTCAGGCTCCACCCCAGGCCTATGCAGACTGAATCTGCATTTTAACAAGGTCCAGGTAATTCACGTGCACATTAAGTTTGAAAAGGCCTGGTATAGATCAGCGGTTCTCTAACTTAGCAGCACATTAGAACCATCTGTAGAGACTTTAAAAATACCAGTGCCTGGGCTTCACCTCCCAGAGAATCTGACTTAAGTGTCTGGGGTTTGCCCTGAGTCTAGGTATTTTTAAAAACTCCTCAGCTTATACAAAGCTGGCAGGGCTGGGCACAGTGGCTCATGCCTATAATCCCAGCACTTCGTGAGGCCAAAGTGGGCAGATTGCTTGAGTCCAGGAGTTTGAGATTAGCCTGGGCTAAAACCCCATCCCTACAAAAAAAAAAATACAAAAAGTAGTTGGGCATGGTGGTGGCACATACCTGTAGTCCCGGCTACTCAGGAGGCTGAGTCCTCGCTTGAACCCAGGAGGTCACGGTCTGGTCAACAGAGCAAGACCCTGTATCAAAACAAACAAACAAGCAAACAAAAAATGCTAGCAGCTTACTAGCTAGGGAGGCCTGTAGAGCCAAGTTTTCCAAATGGGGCTACATTAGTTGTTCCAGAACTTTAGCTGCATCAAAACCACCTGGATGGCTTGTTCAGCTACAGAGGGTCTGGCCATGCCCCTAGAGTTTCCAGCTGAGGGTCTGGAATGAGGCCCGATGATTTGCATTTCTAACAATCTCCAGGTGATGCTGATGCTGTGGGTCCAGGGACCACATTTTGAGAATCTATGCTAAATGAATCGGAGAAGACCAAAGCTCAAACTTATTCCAAGAACTTTTCAAGGCCGACCTGCAAGTTGTAGTGGAAGTAAGCATCTAAGGGTGCAAAAAAGTTTCACTGTAGACTAAGGCCTTTTACCTGAGCTCTCAAATGTTCACATTTCTCTTATCAACCTAAATAACAAACAGAGAGAGGCTCTCCACAAGAAAAAGATATTCGTTTGGAAACAGAGCCTTGCAATAGAAACAGGCAAGCCAGAGTAAACTATATGCATATTCACGGAGGTAAAGGAAGACAAAAGAAAAAATGAGGAAGATTATATGATCATTTGGAAATGATTATCCTTGGCTACAAAGATCAATAACAAAGGTGATGCCAGGCACAGGTTGGACAGGCAGTTGTTGGGCAAATATCCTTCAGAAGCATTGTTGTGTGCAAAGTTGCAATGGGCTTTGTGCAAGATTGTGTTTTTTGCAGTCTTCTGTGATAAGTTTTTGTTATCAGGCATACAAGCCCAAGAATCCTTTATTGCATGGCCTTCCCTGGCTCTATTTGTCAGGGTTTTGGTTAGGGTAGGGGTATTTTTAACACTCTCAATGTAAAAAATGCCATAAGGTAGGTACCCCAATTGCTTGTTTCGTCTTCATAAAATAACTTTTCCACCCGAACAAAGTCTACACATAAATTGTAAAAATACCCTGGCATGCAGTCCCTGGAAAAGTCTGGAGTCATTCTCGGGGTTCCCACCCAGGTGGGCAAGCGTAGCCACCACAGATAAACACAAAGTAGGGGTCCCCGCTGGGGTTTGGCGGCAGGCAGTGGCCCTGGTTCTGATAATTGGCTGAAAACACAGCTCCTCTTTGTCACCCTCAGGACATTTCAGCTATTTCCTAGATAATAATCTCACTTCACCCTGCACAAAACAGGCACATGATCATGTCTCTCTGACCTGGTTTGAGTCCAAGGAGAATTTTGTTTTTAAAATAATTTAGGTTAGTAGTTAAAATATGAACTTTGGGCTAGGTGTGGTGGCCCATGCCTATAATCCCAGCACTTCGTGAGGCCAAAGTGGGCAGATTGCTTGAGTCCAGGAGTTTGAGACTAGCCTGGGCTAAAACCCCATCCCTACAAAAAAAAAATACAAAAAGTAGTTGGGCATGGTGGTGGCACATACCTGTAGTCCCGGCTACTCAGGAGGCTGAGTCCTCGCTTGAACCCAGGAGGTCACGGTCTGGTCAACAGAGCAAGACCCTGTATCAAAACAAAGAAACAAACAAACAAAAAATGCTAGCAGCTTACTAGCTAGGGAGGCCTGTAGAGGCAAGTTTTCCAAATGGGGCTACATTAGTTATTCCAAAACTTTAGCTGCATCAAAACCACCTGGATGGCTTGTTCAGCTACAGAGGGTCTGGCCATGCCCCTAGAGTTTCCAGCTGAGGGTCTGGAATGAGGCCCGATGATTTGCATTTCTAACAATCTCCAGGTGATGCTGATGCTGTGGGTCCAGGGACCACATTTTGAGAATCTATGCTAAATGAATCGGAGAAGACCAAAGCTCAAACTTATTCCAAGAACTTTTCAAGGCCCACCAGCAAGTTGTAGTGGAAGTAAGCATCTAAGGGTGCAAAAAAGTATCACTGTAGACTAAGGCCTTTTACCTGAGCTCTCAAATGTTCACATTTCTCTTATCAACCTAAATAACAAACAGAGAGAGGCTCTCCACAAGAAAAAGATATTCGTTTGGAAACAGAGCCTGGCAATAGAAACAGGCAAGCCAGAGTAAACTATATGCATATTCACGGAGGTAAAGGAAGACAAAAGAAAAATGAGGAAGATTATATGATCATTTGGAAATGACTATCCTTGGCTACAAAGATCAATAACAAAGGTGATGCCAGGCACAGGTTGGACAGGCAGTTGTTGGGCAAATCTCCTTCAAAAGCACTGTTGTGTGCAAAGTTGCAATGGGCTTTGTGCAAGATTGTGTTTTTTGCAGTCTTCTGTGATAAGTTTTTGTTATCAGGCATACAAGCCCAAGAATACTTTATTGCATGGCCTTTCCTGGCTCTATATGTCAGGGTTTTGGTTAGGGTAGGGGTATTTTTAACACTCTCAATGTAAAAAATGACATAAGGTAGGTACCCCAATGACTTGTTTGGTCTTCATAAAATAACTTTTCATAAAATCTCTGTAAACGTGGAAATATCTACACTGCTATCTCTGTAAATGTGTAAACATTTACAACGCTATCTGTATAAACATGGAACTATTTACACCGCCGTCTCTATAAACATGGAAATATCTACACCGCTATCTCTATAAACATGGAAATATCTACACCGCTATCTCTATAAACATGGAAATACCTACACCGCTATCTGTATAAACATGGAAATATCTACACTGCTTTCTCTATAAACATGGAAATATCTACACCTCTATCTGTATAAACATGGAAATATCTACACCACTGTCTCTATAAACATGGAAATATCTACAATGCTATCTCTATAAACATGCAAATATCTACATCACTGTCTCTATAAACATGGAAATATCTACACCGCTATCTCTATGAACAACGAAATATCTACACCGCTGTCTCTAGAAACATGGAAATATCTACACCGCTATCTGTATAAACGTGGAAATACCAACACCGCTATCGGTATAAACATGGAAATATCTACAACGCCATCTGTATAAACATGGAAATAACTACACCGCTATGTGTATAACCATGGAAATACCTACACCGCTATCTCTATAAACATGAAAATATCTACACCGCTATCTGTATAAACATGGAAATATCTACACCGCGATCTGTATAAACATGGAAATATCTTCACCACGGTCTGTATAAACATGGAAATATCTACACCGCTATCTGTATAAACATGGTAATATCTACACCACCATCTATATAAACATGGAAATATCTACACCGCCATCTGTATAAACATGGAAATATTTACACTGCTATCTGCATAAACATGGAAACTTCTACACCGTTATCTGTATAAATATGGAAATATCTACACCGCTATCTCTATAAACTTGGAAATATCTACACCGCCATCTGTATAAACATGGAAATACCTATACAGTCATCTGTGTAAACATGGAAATATCTACACCACCATCTGTATAAACATGGAAATATCTACAATGCCATCTGTATACACATGGAAATACCTGCATGGCAATCAGTGTATAGATGGAAACATCAACACTGCCGTCTGTACAAACATGAAAATATCTACACTGCTATCTCTGTAAACATGGAAATATCGACACAGGTATCTCTGTAAACTTGGAAATATTTACACCGCTATCTGTGTAAAGTTTGCAATGTCTACACCGCAATCTGTGCAAAGATGGAAATATCTTTACCGCTATATCTGTAAACATGTAAATATCTACACTGCCATTTGTAGAAAGATGGAAATATCTACACCTCAATCTGTATTAACGTGGAAATATCTACACCGCAATCTGTAAATACATGAAAATATCTACACCGCTATCTGTATAAATATGAAATATCTAAACCGCTATCTCTATAAAACTGGAAATATCTACACCGCCATTTGCATAAACATGGAAATATATACACAGACATCTGTATAAACATGGAAATATCCTCACTGCTATCTCTATGAACATGGATATATGTACACCGCTATCTCTATAAACATGGAAATATCTACACCGCCATCTCTATAAACATGGAAATATCTACACCACCATCTCTATAAACATGGAAATATCTACACCGCCATCTGTATAAACATGGAAATATCTACACCGCCATCTGTATAAACATGGAAATATCTACAACGCGATCTGTATAAACATGGAAATATCTAGACCGCAATCTGTGTAAACATGGAAATATCTACAAAGTCATCTGTATAAACATGGAAATATCTACACAGCCATCTGTATAAGCATTTAAATATGTACACAGCCATCTGTATAAACATGGAAATATATACACCGCTATCTCTAAAAACATTGAAATATCTACACCGCTATCTGTATAAACATGGAAGTATCTACATCGCTATCTGTATAAACAGGGAAATATCTCCACCACAATCTATGTAAACATGGAAATATCTACACCGCTATCTGTATATACATGGAAATATATACAACGCTATCTGTATAAACAAGGAAATATCTACACCGCCATCTTTAGAAACATGGAAATATCTACACCACCATCTGTATAAACATGGAAATACCTACACCGCTACCTGTATAAATATTTAAATGTGTACACTGCTATCTCTATAAACATGGAAATACCTACACCACTTGCACTATAAACATGGAAATATCTACACCGAAATCTATGTAAACATGGAAATATCTACACCGCCATCTGTATTAACATGGAAATATCTACACCGAGATCTGCATAAACATGGAAATATCTACACCGCTATCTCTATAAACATGGAAATATCTACAATGCCATTTGTAGAAAGATGGAAATATCTACACCGCAATCGGGGTAAACATGGAAATATCTACACCGATATCTGTAAAAACATGGAAATACCTACACCAATATCTGTAAAAACATGGAAATATGTACACCCCTATCTGTATAAACATGTAAATATCTACACCGCTATCTCTATAAACATGGAAAAATCAACACTGCTATCTGTATGAACACGAAAATATCTACACAGCCATCTCTATAAACATGGAAATATCTACACCACGATCAGTATAAACATGGAAATATCTACACCGCTATCTGTATAAACATGGAAATATCTCCACTGCTATCTCTATAAACATTGAAATATCTACACCGCCATCTGCATAAACATGGAAATACTTATAAAGTTATCTGTATAAACTTGGAAACATCTACACCGCTATCTGTATAAACATGGAAATATCTACACAGCCATGTGTATATACATGGAAATATCTACACCACGATCTGAATAAACATGGAAATATGTACACCGCGATCTGTATAAACATGGAAATATCTACAACGCTATCTGTATAAACATGGAAATATCTACACAGCTATCTCTATAAACATGGAAATATCTACACAGCTATCTCTATAAACATGGAAATATCTACAATGCCATCTGTATAAACATGGAAATACCTACAAAGTCATCTGTATAAACATGGAAATATCTACAGCGCCATCTCTATAAACATTGACAAATCTACACTGCCATCTGTAAAAACATGGAAATATCTACACAGTCATCTGAATAAACATGGAAATATCTACACCACCATCTGTATAAACATGGAAATACCTACAATACCATCTGTATACACATGGAAATATCTACACTGACATCTGTATAAATATGGAAATATCTACACGGCCATCAGTATAAACATGGAATTATATACACTGCCATCTGTAGAAAGATGGAAATATCTACACCGCTATCTCTATAAATATGGAAATATCTACACCGCCATCTCTATAAACATGAAAATATCTACACTGCCATCACCATAAAGATGGAAGTATCTACTCCACCATGTGTATAAACACGGAAATATCTACACCACCATCTGTGTAAACATGGAAATATCTACGCCACCATCTGTATAAACATGGAAATATCTACACGGCCATCTGTGTATAGATGGAAAAATCAACACCGCCATCTGTACAAACATGGAAATATCTACACCGCTATCTCTATAAACATGGAAATATCTGCACTGCCATCTGTGAATACATGGAAATACTTAAACAGTCATCTGTATGAACATGGAAATATCTACAATGCCATCTGTATACACATGGAAATATCTACACAGCCATCTGAATAAACATGTAAATATCTACAATGCTATCTCTATAAACATGGAAATATCTACACCGCCATCTCTATAAACATGAAAATATCTACACTGCCATCTCCATAAACATGGAACTAACTACTCCGTCATCTGTATAAACATGGAAACATCTACACCGCCATCAGTGTGTATAAGGAAATTTCTACAATGCCATCTGTATAAAGATATAAATATCTGCACCGCGAGCAGTATAAACATGGAAATATCTACATCGCTATCTGTATCAACATGGAAATACCAACACCGCTATCGGTATAAACATGGAAATATCTACAACGCCATCTATATAAACATGGAAATACCTACACCGCTATGTCTATAAACATGGAAATACCTACACCGCTATCTCAATAAACATGGAAATATCTACACTGCTATCTGTATAAACATGGAAATATCTACACCGCTATCTGTATAAACACGGAAATATCTACACCGCGATCTGTATAAACCTGGAAATATCTACACTGCGATCTGTATAAACATGGAAATATCTTCACCGCGATCGGTATAAACATGGAAATATCTACACCGCTATCTGTATAAACATGGTAATATCTACACCACCATCTATATAAACATGGAATTATCTACACCGCCATCTGCATAAACATGGAAATATCTACAATGCCATCTGTAGAAAGATGGAAATATCTTCACGGCAATCTGTGTAAACATGGAAATATCTACACCGCTATCTGTATAAACATGGAAATATCTACAAAGCTATCTCTATAAACATGGAAATATCTACACCGCCATCTGTATAAACATGGAAATACCTACAAAGTCATCTGTATAAACATGGAAATATCTACACAGCCATCTGTATAAACATGGAAATATCTACACAGCCATCTGTATATACATGGAAATGTCTACATCGCTATCTGTATAAACATGGAAATAACTACACCGCTATTTGTATAAACAAGGAAATATCTACAGCGTGATCTGTATAAACATGGAAATATCTACACCGCCATCTCTATAAACATGGAAATATCTACACCCCTATCTGTATAAACATGGAAATATCCACATCGCTATGTCTATAAACATGGAAAAATCAACACCGCTATCTCTATGAACATGGAAATATCTACACCGCCATCTCTATAAATATGGAAATATCTACACCACGATCAGTATAAACATGGAAATAAATACACCGCTATCTGTATGAACCTGGAAATATCTCCACTGCTATCTCTATAAACATCGAAATATCTACACCGCCATCTGTATAAACATGGAAATACTTTCAAAGTTATCTGTATAAACATGGAAATATCTACACCGGTATCTGTATAAACATGGAAATATCTACACCACGATCTGTATAAACATGGAAATATTTACACCGCTATCTGCATAAACCTGGAAATATCTATACTGCTGTTTCTATAAATATGGAAATATCTGCACCGCCATCTGTATAAACATGTAAATACTTACGAAGTTATCTGTATAAACATGGAAATATCTACACCGGTATCTGTATAAATATGGAAATATCTACACAGCTATCTGTGTAAACTTGGAAATATCTACACAGCTCTCTGCGTAAACATGGAAATATCTACACTGCAATCTGTGCAAAGATGGAAATATCTACACCACTATCTCTGTAAACATGGAAATATCTACACCGCTACCTGTATAAACATGGAAATATCTACACCGCTGTCTGTATAAACAAGGAAATATATACACCGCCATCTGTGGAAACATGGAAATATCTACACCGCAATCTGTATAAACATGGAAATACCTACACCGCTATCTGTATAAATATGGAAATGTCTACACCGCTATCTCTATAAACATGGAAATACCTACCCCACTTTCTCTATAAACATGGAAATATCTACACTGCAATCTCTATATACATGGAAATATCTACACCGCCATCTCTATAAACATGAACATATCTACACCGCCATCTTCAGAAACATGGATGTATCTACTCCGCCATCTGAATAAACTTGGAAATATCTACACCACTATCTGTATAAACATGGAAATATCTTCAATTCTAACTGTATAAACATGGAAATATCTACACCGCCATCTGTATAAAGATGGAAGTATCTACACCGCAATCTGTATAAATATGGAAATACCTACAACGCTATCTCTATAGACATGGAAATATCTACACCGCTATCTGTATAAACATGGAAATATCTCCACTCCCATCTGTATAAAGATGGAAAAATCTACACCGCGAGCTGTATAAACATGGAAATATCTACACCGCTATCTGTATAAACATGCAAGTAGCAAAACTGCTAACTGTATAAACATGGAAATATCTACACCGCTATCTCTATAAACATGAAAATACTTACACCACCATCTCTACAAACATGGAAATATTTACACCGCTATCTCTATAAACATAGAAATAACTACATCGCCATCACTATAAACATGGAAATATCTACACCGCCATCTGCATAAACATGGAAATATCTACAATGCCATCTGTAGAAAGTTGGAAATATCTACATCGCAATCTGTGTAAACATGGAAATATCTACACCGATATCTGTAAAAACATGGAAATAACTACACCGCTATATGTATAAACGTCGAAATACCAACACCGCTATCGGTATAAACATGGAAATATCTATAACGCCATATATATAAACATGGAAATATCTTCACCGCTATGTCTAAAAACACGGAAATACCTACACCGCTATCTCTATAACCATGGAAATACCTACACCGCTATCTGTATAAACATGGAAATATCTACACGGTCATCTGTGTATAGATGGAAATATCAACACCGCCATCTGTGCAAACATGGAAATATCTACACCACCATCTGTAAACATGGAAATACCTACAATACCATCTGTATACACATGGAAATATCTACACAGACATCTGTATAAATATGGAAATATCTACACCGCTATCTGTATAAACATGGAAATATCTACACAGCTATCTCTATAAACATGGAAATATGTACACCGCCATCTGTATAAACATGGAAATGCCTACAAAGTCATCTGTACAAACATGGAAATATCTGCACCGCTATCTGTATAAACATGGAAATATCTACACCGCGGTCTGTATAAACATGGAAATATCTACACTGCTAGCTGTATAAACATGGAAATATTTGCACCGCTATCTGTATAAACATGGAAATATCTACACCACGATCTGTATAAAAATGGAAATATATACAGCGATATCTGTATAAACATGGGAATTTCTGCACCGCTATGTCTATAAACATGGAAATATCTACAAAGCAATCTGTATAAAGATGGAAATACCTACACAGTCATGGGTAGAAACATGGAAATATCTACAATTCCATCTGTATAAACATAGAAATATCTACACAGACCTCTATATAAATATGGAAATATCTGCATAGGCATCTGTGTAAACATGGAAATATCTGCACCGCTATCTGTATAAACATGGAAATACCTACACCCCTGTCTCTATAAACATGGAAATATGTACACTGCTATGTGTATAAACATGGAAATATCTCCACTGCTGTCTGTATAAACATGGAAATATTTCCACCGTTATCTGTTTTAACATGGAAATATCTACAGCGCCATCTCTATAAACATTGAAATATCTACACTGCCATCTGTAAAAACATGGAAATATCTACACAGCCATCTGTATTAACATGGAAATATCTACACAGTCATCTTTATAAACATGGAAATATCTACACTGTCATCTATATAAACATGGAAATATCTACAGAGAACTCCGTACAAACATGGAAATATCGGCACAGCCATCTGTATAAACATGGAAATATCTACACCGCTATCTGTATAAACATGGAAATATCTACACCGCTATGTGTATTAACGTGGAAATATCTCCATTGCTATCTGTATAAACATGGACATATCTCCACCGCAATCTGTATAAACATGAAAATATCTACACCGCTATCTCTATAAACATGGAAATATCTGCACTGCCATCTGTAAAAACATGGAAATACCTATACAGTCATCTGTATAAACATGAAAATATCTACAATGCCATCTGTATACACATGGAAATATCTACACAGCCAACTGTATAAACATGTAAATATCTACACTGCTATCTCTATAAACATGGAAATATCTACACCGCCATCTCTATAAATATGAAAATATCTACACTGCCATCTCCATAAACATGGAACTAACTACTCCGCCATCTGTATAAACGTGGAAACACCTACACCGCCATCTGTGTGAATAAGGAAATATCTACAATGCCATCTGTATAAATATATAAATATCTGCACCGCAAGCTGTATAAACATGGAAATATCTAGATCGCTATCTGTATAAACGTGGAAATACCAACACCGCTATCGGTATAAACATTGAAATATCTACAACGCCATCTATATAAACAAGGAAATATCTACACCGCTATATCTATAAACATGGAAATACTTACACCGCTATCTCTATAAACATGGAAATATCCACACCACCATCTGCATATCCATGGAAATAACTACAACGCCATCTGTATAAAGATGGAAATATCTACACGGCAATCTGTGTACAGATGGAAATATCAACAACGCCATCTGTACAAACATGGAAATATCTACACCGCTATCTGTATAAACATAGAAATACCTACACTGCAGTCTGCATAAACATGGAAATATCTACACCGCTATCTGTATAAACATGGAAATATCTACACCACGATCTGTATAAACATGGAAATATTTACACCGCTATCTGTATAAACCTGGAAATATCTACACTGCTATCTCTATAAATATGGAAATATCTACACCGCCATCTATATAAACATGAAAATAACTACACAGTCATGTGTACGAACATGGAAATATGTACACCACCGTTTGTATAAAGATGGAAATATCTACAATTTTATCTGTATAAACATGGAAATATCTACACTGTGATCTGTATAAACATGGAAATATGTACAGCACTCTCTGAATAAAGATGGAAATATCTACACCGCTATCTGTAAAAACATGGAAATATCTACACCACTATCTGTATAAATATGGAAATATTTACACCACTATCTCAATAAACAAGGATATATCTACACTGCTATCTCTGTAAACATGGAAATGTCTACACCGCCATCTGTATTAACATGGAAATATCTACACAGTGATCTGTATAAACCTGGAAATATCTACAATGTCAACTATATAAACATGGAAATATCTACAGAGAACTCTGTATAAACATGGAAATATCGACAGAGCCATCTGTATAAACATGGAAATATCTACACCGCAATATGTATAAACATAAAAATATCTACACTGCTATCTCTATAAACATGGAAATATCTACACTGCCATCTGTACAAACATAGAAATATCTACACAGTCATCTGTATAAATATGGAAATATCTACACCGCTGTCTCTATAAACATGAAAATACTTACAACACCATCTCTATAAACGTGGAGATATTTACACCGCTATCTCTATAAACATAGAAATAACTACACCCCCATCTCTATAAACTTGGAAGTATCTACACTGCCATCTGAATAAACATGAAAATATCTTCACAGACATCAGTATAAACATGGAAATATCTACACTGCCATATGTATATACTTGGAAATATCTACTCTGACATTTGTAGAAAAATGGAAATGTCTACAAAGCGATCTGTATAAACATGGGAATTTCTACACCGCTACCTGTATAAACATGGAAATATCTACACCGCTATCTGTATCAACATGGAAATAATTACACCGCAAGCTGTATAAACACGGAAATATCTAAAATGCTATCTCTGTAAACATGGAAATATCTATACTGCTATCTGTGTAAACTTGGAAATATCTACACCGCTATCTGTGTAAATTTGGCAATACCTACTCTGCAATCTGTGCAAAGATGGAAATACCTACACCACTATCTCTGTAAACATGGAAATATCTACACCGCTATCTGTATAAACATGGAAATATCTACAACGCTATCAGTGTAAACATGGAAATATCTACACAGCTATCTGTGTAAACTTGGAAATATCTACACAGCTGTCTGTGTAAAAATGGAAATATCTACACAGCAATCTGTGCAAAGATGGAAATATGTACACTGCTATCTCTGTAAACATGGAAATATCTACACCGCTATCAGTATAAACATGGAAATATCTATACTGCAGTCTCTATAAACATGGAAATATCTACACCGCTATATGTATAAACATGAATATATCTACACCGCTTTCTGTATAAACAAGGACATATCTACACCGCAATCTCTATAAACATGGAAATATCTACAACGCTATGTGTGTAAACATGGAAATATCTACACAGCTATCTTTGTAATGTTGGAAATATCTACACAGCTATCTGCGTAAACATGGAAATATCTACACGGCAATCTGTGCAAAGATGGAAATAACTACACCGCTATCTCTTTAAATATGGAAATATCCACACTGCCACCTGTATAAACATGGAAATACCTACACCGCTGTCTGTATAAACAAGGAAATATCTACACCGCCATCTGTAGAAACATGGAAATATCTACACCACTATCTGTATAAACATGGAAATAACTACATCGCGATCTGTATAAATATGGAAATGTCTACACCACTATCTCTATAAACATGGAAATACCTACACCACTTTCTCTGTAAACATGGAAATGTCTACACTGCAATCTCTATATACATGGAAATATCTACACCGCCATCTCTATAAACATGAAAATATCTACACCGCCATCTTCAGAAACATGGATGTATCTACACCGCCATCTGTATAAACTTGGAAATATTTACACCACTATCTGTATAAACATGGAAATATCTTCAATTCTATCTGTATAAACATGGATATATCTACACTGCCATCTGTATAAAGATGGAAATATCTACACCGCAATCTGTACAAATATGGAAATACCTACAACGCTATCTCTATAGAAATGGAAATATCTACACCGCTATCTGTATAAGCATGGAAATATCTCCACTCCCATCTGTATAAAGATGGAAATATCTACACCGCAAGCTATATAAACATGGAAATATCTACACCGCTATCTGTATAAACATGGAAGTAGCAACACCGCTATCTGTATAAACATGCAAATATCTACACCGCTATCTCTATAAACATGAAAATACTTACACCACCATCTCTAAAAACATGGAAATATTTACACGGCTATCTCTATAAACATAGAAATAACTACACCGCCATCACTATAAACATGGAAATATCTACACCGCCATCTGCATAAACATGGAAATATATACACAGACATCTGCATAAACTTGGAAATATCTACACTGATATCTGTAGAAAAATGGAAATATCTACAAAGCAATCTCTATAAACATGGGAATTTCTAAACCGCTACCTGTATAAACATGGAAATATCTACACCGTTTTCTGTATAAATATGGAAATAACTACACTGCTATCTGTATAAACATGGTAATTATTACACCGCTATCTGTATAAACATGGAAATATCTCCACTGTTATCTTTATAAACATGGAAATAACTACACCGGTATCTTTAAAAACATGGAAATACCTACACCGCTATCTCTATAAACAATGAAATATCTACAACGCTATCTGTGTAAACATGGAAATACCTACACAGCTATCAGTGTAAACTTGGAAATATCTACACCGCAATCTGTGTAAGCATGGAAATATCTACAACGCTATCGGTGTAAACATGGAAATATTTACAACGCTATCTGTGTAAACAGGGAAATATCTACACAGCTATCTCTAATACATGGAAATATCTACACCACTATCTGTATAACCCTGAAAATATCTACACCGCTATCTGTATCAACATGTAAATAACTACACCGCTATCTGTATAAACATGGAAATATCAACAATGATATCTCGGTAAACATGGAAATATCGACACAGGTATCTGTGTAAACTTGGAAATATCTACACCGCTATCTGTGTAAAATTTGCAATGTCTACACCGCAATATGTGCAAAGATGGAAATATCTTTACCTCTATATTGGTAAACATGGAAATGTCTACACCGCTATATGTATAAACATGGAAATATCTACACTGCCATCTCTATGCACATGGAAATAAGTACACAGCCATCTGTATAAACAAGGAAATATCTACACCGCCATCTCTATAAACATGGAAATATCTACACCGTTATCTGTATAAACATGGAAATATCTACACCGCTATTTGTATAAACAAGGAAATATCTACTCCGCCATCTGTTTAAACATGGAAATATATACACAGACATCTGTTTATACATAGAAATACCTACACCGTTATTTGTATAAGCATGCTAATAACTACACCGCTATCTGTATAAATGTGGAAATATTTGCACCGCTATCCCTATAAACATGGTAATATCAACACCGCGATCTGTATAAACATGGAAATATCTACACCATGATCTGTATAAACATGGAAATATCTACACCGCGATCTGTATAAACATGGAAATATCTACACCGCCATCTCTATAAACATGGAAATATCTACAACCCTATCTGTATAAACATGGAAATATACACACAGGTATCTCTATAAACATGGAAAAATCAACACCGCTATCTCTATGAACATGGAAACATCTACACCGCCATCTCTATAAACATGGAAATATCTACACCGCGATCAGTATAAACATGGAAATATCTACACCGCCATCTGTATAAACATGGAAATATCTCCACTGCTATCTCTATAAACATCGAAATATCTACACCGCCATCTGTATATACATGGAAATACTTACAAAGTTATCTGTATACACATGGAAATATCTACACAGCTATCTGTATAAACATGGAAATATCTACACAGCCATGTGTATATACATGGAAACATCTACACCGATATGTATATAAACATGGAAATAACTACACCGCTATCTGTATAAACATGGAAATATCTACACCGCCATCTACATATCCATGGAAATATCTGCGCCGTCATCTGTATAAACATGGAAATATCGACACGGTCATCTGTGTATAGATGGAAATATCAACACCGCCATCTGTACAAACATGGAAATATCTGCACGGCAATCTTTGTAAACATGGAAATATCTACACCGCGGTCTCTATAAACATGGAAATATCTACACCGCTCTCTGTATAAACATGGAAATACCTACAACGCAATCTCTATAAACATAGAAATATCTACACCGTGATCTGTATAAACATGGAAATATTTACAGCGCTATCTGTATAAACATGGAAATTTCTACACCGTTATCTGTATAAATATGGAAATATCTTCACCGCTATCTCTATAAACATGGAAATATCTACACCACCATCTTTATAAACATGGAAATACTTACAAAGTTATCTGTATAAACATGGAAATATCTACACCGCCATCTGTATAAACATGGAAATATCTACACAGCCAGGTGTATATACATGGAAATATCGACACCGCTATCTATATAAACATGGAAATAACTACACAGCTATCTGTATAAACATTTAAATATCTACACCGCCATCTACATATCCATGGAAATATCTGCGCCGCCATCTGTATAAACATGGAAATATCTATACGGTCCTCTGTGTATAGATGGAAATATCAACAACGCCCTCTGTACAAACATGGAAATATCAGCACCGCGATCTCTATAAACATGGAAATATCTACACCGCCATCTCTATAAATATGGAAATATCTACACTCCTATCTGTATAAACATGGAAATATCCTCACCGCTATCTCTATAAACATGGAAAAATCAACACCGCTATCTCTATGAACATGGAAATATCTACACCGCTATCTGTATAAACATGGAAATATCTACACCGCTATCTGTATAAACATGGAAATATCTACACGGCGATCTGTATAAACATGGAAATATCTACACCGCGATCTGTATAAACATGGAAATATCTACACCGCGATCTGTATAAACATGGAAATATCTTCACCATGATCTGTATAAACATGGAAATATCTACACCGCTATCTGTATAAACATGGAAATATCTACACCGCCATCTCTATAAACATGGAAATATCTACACCGCCATCTGTATAAACATGGAAATATCTACAATGCCATCTGTAGAAAGATGGAAATATCTACACCGCAATCTGTGTAAACATGGAAATATCTACACCGATATCTGTAAAAACATGGAAATATCTACACCGCTATCTGTATAAACATGGAAATATCTACACCGCGATCTGTATAAACATGGAAATATCTACAGCGCCATCTCTATAAACATTGAAATATCTACAATGCCATCTGTAAAAACACGGAAATATCTACACATTCATCTGAAAAGCATGGAAATATCTACACCACCATCTGTATAAACATGGAACTACCTACAAAGTTATCTGTATACACATGTAAACATCTACACAGCCATCTGAATAAACATGGAAATATCTACACAGCCATCTGTATATATATGGAAATACCTACACCGCTATCTGTATAAACATGGAAATAACTACTCCGCTATTTGTATAAACAAGGGAATAACTACACCGTGATCTGTATAAACATGGAAATATCTACACCGATATTTGTATAAAGAAGGAACTATCCACACCGCTATCGGTATAAGCATGGAAATAACTACAACGCTATTTGTATAAACAAGGAAATATCCACACCGTGATCTGTATAAACATGGAAATAACTACACCGCTATTTGTATAAACAAGGAAATATCTATGCCGCCATCTGTTTAAACATGAAAGTATATACACAGACATCTGTTTATACATGGAAATATCTACACCGCTATCTGTATAAACATGCTAATAACTACACCGCTGTCTGTATAAATGTGGAAATATTTGCACCTCTATCCCTATAAACATGGTAATATCAACACCGCGATCTGTATAAACATGGAAATATCTACACCATGATCTGTATAAACATGGAAATATCTACACCGCAATCTGTATAAACATGGAAATATCTACACCGTGATCTGTATAAACATGGGAGTATCTACACCGCCATCTCTATAAACATGGAAATATACACACCCCTATCTGTATAAACATGGAAATATCCACACAGATATCTCTATAAACATGGAAAAATCAACACCGCTATCTCTATGAACATGGAAATATCTACACTGCCATCTCTATAAACACAGAAATATCTCCACCGCTCTCTGTATGAACACGGAAACATCTACACCGCTTGCTGTATAAACATGGAATTATCTACAGCGTTTTTGTATAAACATGGAAATATCTACACCGCAGTCTGTATAAACTTGGAAATATCTACACCGCTATGTGTATAAAGATGGAAATATATACACCACTATCAGTATAAGCATGGAAATATCTACACCGCTCTCTGTATAAATATGGAAATATCTACACCGCTATCTCTATAAACATGGAAATATCTACGCAGCCATCTCCATAAACTTGGAAATAACACCACTGCTATGTGTATAAACATGGAAATAGCCACAACGATATCTGTATAAACATGGAAATATCTACAACTCCATCTGAGTAAACATGGAAATATCTACAGTGCCATCTGTATTCACATGGAAAATCCACAAAGCCATCTGTATACACATGGAAATATCTACACTGCAATCTGTATAAACATGGAAATATATATAACACTATCTGTGTAAACATGGAAATATCTACACAGCTATCTGTTTAAACATGGAAATATGTACACTGCTATCAGTGTAAAGATGGAAATATCTACACCGCTATCTGTGCAAATATGGAAATATCTACACCGCTATCTCTGTAAACATGGAAATATCTACACCGCTATATGTATAAATATGGAAATAACAACACGGTTATCTGTATAAACATGGAAATATCTACACCACGATCTGTATAAACATGGAAATATCTACACTGCTATATGTATAAACATGGAAATAACTACACCGCTATCTGTATAAACATGGAAATATCTACATGGCTATCTCTATAAACATGGAAATATCTACATCGCCATCTGTATAAACATGGAAATACCTACACAGTCATCTATATAAACATGGAAATATCTACACCACTCTCTGAATAAACATTGAAACATCTCCACTGCCATATGTATTAATATGGAAATATCGACACAGCAATCTCTATAAACATGGAATATCTACATCACTATCTGTATAAACATGGAAATAGCCACACTGCTCTCTTTATAAACATGGGAATACCTAAACCGCCATCTGTAAAAACACGGAAATATCTACACAGTCATCTGTATAAACATGGAAATATCTACACCTCCAACTGTGTAAACATGGAAATATCTACACCTCCAACTGTGTAAACATGGAAATATCTACACTGCCATCTGTATACACATGGAAATATCCACACAGCCATCTGTATAAACATGGAAATATCTACACTGCCATCTGTATACACGTGGAAATATCTACACAGCCATCTGTATAAACATGGAAATAGCCACAACGCTATCTGTATAAACATGGAAATATCTATACCGCCATATGAATAAACATGGAAATGTCTACATGGCTATCTGTATAAATATGGAAATATCTACACAGCTATCTCTATAAACTTGGAAATACCTACACCACAATCTCTATAAACATGGAAATATCTACACCTCTATCAGTAAAAACATGGAAATATCTCCACCGCTATCTCTATAAACATGGAAATATCTGCACCGTTATCTTTATAAACATGGAAATATCAACACCGCTATCTGTATAAACATGGAAATATATATATCACTATCTGTGTAAACATGGAAAAATCTACACAGCTATCTGGTTAAACATGGAAATATGTACACTGCTATCAGTGTAAAGATGGAAATATCTATACCGCAATCTATGCAAATATGGAAATGTCTACACCGATATCTCTGTAAACATGGGAATATCTACACCGCTATCTGTATAAACATGGAAATATCTACACCGCTGTTTGTATAAACATGGAAATATCTACACCACTATCAGTATAAACATGGAAATATCTACACCGCTCTCTGTATAACTATGGAAATATCTACACCGCTATCTCTATAAACATGGAAATATCTATGCAGCCATCTCTATAAACATGGAAATAACTAAACTGCTATGTGTATAAACATGGAAATAGCCACAACGATATCTGCATAAACATGGAAATATCTACACCGCCATCTGTAAATACATGGAAATACCTACACAGTCATATGTAGTAACATGGAAATATCTACACCTCCATCTCTATAAACATGGAAATATCTACACTGCCATCTGTATACACATGGAAATATCTACACAGCCATCTGTATAAACATGGAAAATCTCTACAGCTATCTCTATAAACATGGAAATACCTACACCGCTATCTGTATAAACATGGAAATAGCATTACCGCTATCTGTATAAACATGGAAATATCTACACCGCCATCTGTAAAAACATGGAAATATCTACATAGTCATCTGCATAAACCTGGAAATATTTACACATCCATCTCTATAAACATGGAAATATCTACACTGCCATCTATATACACATGGGAATATCTACACAGCCATCTGTATAAACATGGATATATCTACACCGCTATCTCTAGAAACATGGAAATACCTACAGCATTATCTGTATAAGCATGGAAATATCCACAACGCCATCTCTATAAACATGGAAATATTTCCACCGCTATCTGTATAAACATGGAAATATCTCCACCGCTATCTGTATAAACATGGAAATATCTCCCCGCTATCTGAATAAACAAGGAAATAGCTACACCGCTGTCTGTAGAAACATGGAAGTATCTACACCGCTATCTCTATAAACATGGAAATGTCTACACCGCTATCTGTATAAACATGGATATATCTACATGGCTATGTCTATAAACATGGAAATATCTACACCGCCATCTGTATAAACATGGAAATACCTACACAGTTATCTATCTAAACATGGAAATATCTACACCACTATCTGTATAAACATTGAAATATCTACACTGCCATCTGTATTAACATGGAAATATTTACACAGCAATCTCTATAAACTTGGAAATATCTACATCACTATCTGTATAAACCTGGAAATAGCCACACTGCTGTCTGTATATACATGGGAATATCTACACCGCCATCCATAAAACATGGAAATATCTTCACAGTCATCTGTATAAACATGGAAATATCTACACCTCCAACTGAGTAAACGTGGAAATATCTACACAGCCATCTGTATACACATGGAAATATCCACACAGCCATCTGTATAAACATGGAAATATCTACACTGCCATCTGTATATACGTGGAAATATCTACAAAGCGATCTGTATAAACATGGAAATAGCCACAACGCTATCTGTATAAACATGGAAATATCTATACCACCATATGTATAAACATGCAAATGTCTACATGGCTATCTGTATAAATATGGAAATATCTACACCGCTAACTCTATAAACTTGGAAATAACTACACTGCAATCTGTATAAACATGGAAATATCTACACCGCTATCAGTAAAAACATGGAAATATCTCCACCGCTATCTCTATAAACATGGAAATACCTGCACCGTTATCTTTATAAACATGGAAATATCTACACCGCTATCTGTATAAACATGGAAATATATATAACACTATCTGTGTAAACATGGAAATATCTACACAGCTATCTGGTTAAACATAGAAATATGTACACTCCTATCAGTGTAAAGATGGAAATATCTACACCGCAGTCTGTGCAAATATGGAAATGTCTACAGCGATATCTCTGTAAACATGGAAATATCTACACCGCTATTTGTATAAACATGGAAATATCAACACCGTTATCTGAATAAACATGGAAATAGCCACACCGCTCTCTGTATAAACATGGAAATATCTATACCACGATCTGTAAAAACATGGAAATATCTACACAGCCATGTGTATAAACATGGAAATATCTACACCTCCATCTCTATAAACAAGGAAATATCTACACTGCCATCTGTATACACATGGAAATATCTACACAGCCATCTGTATAAACATGGAAAATCTCCAGCGCTATCTCTATAAACATGGAAAAACCTACACCGCTATCTGTATAAACATGGAAATATATTTAAGACTATCTGTGTAAACATGGAAATATCTACACAGCTATCTGTTTAAACATGGAAATATGTACACTGCTAT
Organism: Pan paniscus; assembly: GCF_029289425.2. Taxonomy (NCBI): domain Eukaryota; kingdom Metazoa; phylum Chordata; class Mammalia; order Primates; family Hominidae; genus Pan; species Pan paniscus. Next base: position 12,012,341 of record NC_073261.2, read on the forward strand.
CAGTGTAAAGATGGAAATAACTATACCGCAATCTATGCAAATATTGAAATGTCTACACCGATATCTCTGTAAACATGGGAATATCTACACAGCTATCTGTATAAACATGGAAATATCTACACCGCTGTTTGTATAAACATGGAAATATCTACACCACTATCAGTATAAACATGGAAATATCTACACCGCTCTCTGTATAACTATGGAAATATCTACACCGCTATCTCTATAAACATGGAAATATCTATGCAGCCATCTCTATAAACATGGAAATAACTAAACTGCTATGTGTATAAACATGGAAATAGCCACAACGCTATCTGCATAAACATGGAATTATCTACACCGCCATCTGTAAATACATGGAAATACCTACACAGTCATATGTATTAACATGGAAATATCTACACCTCCATCTCTATAAACATGGAAATATCTACACTGCCATCTGTATACACATGGAAATATCTACACAGCCATCTGTATACACATGGAAAATCTCCCCAGCTATCTCTATAAACATGGAAATACCTACACCGCTATCTGTATAAACATGGAAATAGCATTACCGCTATCTGTATAAACATGGAAATATCTACACCGCCATCTGTAAAAACATGGAAATATCTACATAGTCATCTGCATAAACATGGAAATATTTACACATCCATCTCTATAAACATGGAAATATCTACACTGCCATCTATATACACATGGGAATATCTACACAGCCATCTGTATAAACATGGAAATATCTACACCGCTATCTCTATAATCATGGAAATACCTACAGCATTATCTGTATAAGCATGGAAATATCCACAACGCCATCTCTATAAACATGGAAATATTTCCACCGCAATCTGTTTAAACATGGAAATATCTCCACCGCTATCTGTATAAACATGGAAATATCTCCCCGCTATCTGAATAAACAAGGAAATAACTACACCGCTATCTGTAGAAACATGGAAGTATCTACACCGCTATCTCTATAAACATGGAAATGTCTACACCGCTATCTGTATAAACATGGATATATCTACATGGCTATGTCTATAAACATGGAAATATCTACACCGCCATCTGTATAAACATGGAAATACCTACACAGTTATCTATATAAACATGGAAATATCTACACCACTATCTGTATAAACATTGAAATATCTACACTGCCATCTGTATTAACATGGAAATATTTACACAGCAATCTCTATAAGCTTGGAAATATCTACATCACTATCTGTATAAAACTGGAAATAGCCACACTGCTGTCTGTATAAACATGGGAATATCTACACCGCCATCCGTAAAACATGGAAATATCTTCACAGTCATCTGTATAAACATGGAAATATCTACACCTCCAACTGAGTAAACATGGAAATATCTACACAGCCATCTGTATACACATGGAAATATCCACACAGCCATCTGTATAAACATGGAAATATCTACACTGCCATCTGTATATACGTGGAAATATCTACAAAGCGATCTGTATAAACATGGAAATAGCCACAACGCTATCTGTATAAACATGGAAATATCTATACCGCCATATGTATAAACATGCAAATGTCTACATGGCTATCTGTATAAATATGGAAATATCTACACCGCTAACTCTATAAACTTGGAAATAACTACACTGCAATCTGTATAAACTTGGAAATATCTACACCGCTATCAGTAAAAACATGGAAATATCTCCAACGCTATCTCTATAAACATGGAAATACCTGCACCGTTATCTTTATAAACATGGAAATATCTACACCGCTATCTGTATAAACATGGAAATATATATAACACTATCTGTGTAAACATGGAAATATCTACACAGCTATCTGGTTAAACATAGAAATATGTACACTCCTATCAGTGTAAAGATGGAAACATCTACACCGCAATCTGTGCAAATATGGAAATGTCTACAGCGATATCTCTGTAAACATGGAAATATCTACACCGCTATTTGTATAAACATGGAAATATCAACACCGTTATCTGAATAAACATGGAAATAGCCACACCGCTCTCTGTATAAACATGGAAATATCTACACCACGATCTGTAAAAACATGGAAATATCTACACAGTCATGTGTATAAACATGGAAATATCTACACCTCCATCTCTATAAACAAGGAAATATCTACACTGCCATCTGTATACACATGGAAATATCTACACAGCCATCTGTATAAACATGGAAAATCTCCAGCGCTATCTCAATAAACATGGAAAAACCTACACCGCTATCTGTATAAACATGGAAATATATTTAAGACTATCTGTGTAAACATGGAAATATCTACACAGCTATCTGTTTAAACATGGAAATATGTACACTGCTATCAGTGTAAAGATGGAAATATCTATACCGCAATCTATGCAAATATGGAAATGTCTACACCGATATCTCTGTAAACATGGGAATATCTACACAGCTATCTGTATAAACATGGAAATATCTACACTGCTGTTTGTATAAACATGGAAATATCTACACCACTATCAGTATAAACATGGAAATATCTACACCGCTCTCTGTATAACTATGGAAATATCTACACCGCAATCTCTATAAACATGGAAATATCTATGCAGCCATCTCTATAAACATGGAAATAACTAAACTGCTATGTGTATAAACATGGAAATAGCCACAACGATATCTGCATAAACATGGAAATATCTACACCGCCATCTGTAAATACATGGAAATACCTACACAGTCATATGTATTAACATGGAAATATCTACACCTCCATCTCTATAAACATGGAAATATCTACACTGCCATCTGTATACACATGGAAATATCTACACAGCCATCTGTATAAACATGGAAAATCTCCACAGCTATCTCTATAAACATGGAAATACCTACACCGCTATCTGTATAAACATGGAAATAGCATTACCGCTATCTGTATAAACATGGAAATATCTACACCGCCATCTGTAAAAACATGGAAATATCTACATAGTCATCTGCATAAACATGGAAATACTTACACATCCATCTCTATAAACATGGAAATATCTACACTGCCATCTATATACACATGGGAATATCTACACAGCCATCTGTATAAACATGGAAATATCTACACCGCTATCTCTATAAACATGGAAATACCTACAGCATTATCTGTATAAGCATGGAAATATCCACAACGCCATCTCTATAAACATGGAAATATTTCCACCGCAATCTGTATAAACATGGAAATATCTCCACCGCTATCTGTATAAACATGGAAATATCTCCCCGCTATCTGAATAAAGAAGGAAATAACTACACCGCTATCTGTAGAAACATGGAAGTATCTACACCGCTATCTCTATAAACATGGAAATGTCTACACCGCTATCTGTATAAACATGGATATATCTACATGGCTATGTCTATAAACATGGAAATATCTACACCGCCATCTGTATAAACATGGAAATACCTACACAGTTATCTATATAAACATGGAAATATCTACACCACTATCTGTATAAACATTGAAATATCTACACTGCCATCTGTATTAACATGGAAATATTTACACAGCAATCTCTATAAGTTGGAAATATCTACATCACTATCTGTATAAACCTGGAAATAGCCACACTGCTGTCTGTATAAACATGGGAATATCTACACCGCCATCCGTAAAACATGGAAATATCTTCACAGTCATCTGTATAAACATGGAAATATCTACAACTCCAACTGAGTAAACATGGAAATATCTACACAGCCATCTGTATACACATGGAAATATCCACACAGCCATCTGTATAAACATGGAAATATCTACACTGCCATCTGTATATACGTGGAAATATCTACAAAGCGATCTGTATAAACATGGAAATAGCCACAACGCTATCTGTATAAACATGGAAATATCTATACCGCCATATGTATAAACATGCAAATGTCTACATGGCTATCTGTATAAATATGGAAATATCTACACCGCTAACTCTATAAACTTGGAAATAACTACACTGCAATCTGTATAAACATGGAAATATCTACACCGCTATCAGTAAAAACATGGAAATATCTCCACCGCTATCTCTATAAACATGGAAATACCTGCACCGTTATCTTTATAAACATGGAAATATCTACACCGCTATCTGTATAAACATGGAAATATATATAACACTATCTGTGTAAACATGGAAATATCTACACAGCTATCTGGTTAAAAATAGAAATATGTACACTCCTATCAGTGTAAAGATGGAAATATCTACACCGCAATCTGTGCAAATATGGAAATGTCTACAGCGATATCTCTGTAAACATGGAAATATCTACACCGCTATTTGTATAAACATGGAAATATCAACACCGTTATCTGAATAAACATGGAAATAGCCACACCGCTCTCTGTATAACTATGGAAATATCTACACCGCTATCTCTATAAACATGGAAATATCTATGCAGCCATCTCTATAAACATGGAAATAACTAAACTGCTATGTGTATAAACATGGAAATAGCCACAACGATATCTGCATAAACATGGAAATATCTACACCGCCATCTGTAAATACATGGAAATACCTACACAGTCATATGTATTAACATGGAAATATCTACACCTCCATCTCTATAAACATGGAAATATCTACACTGCCATCTGTATACACATGGAAATATCTACACAGCCATCTGTATAAACATGGAAAATCTCCACAGCTATCTCTATAAACATGGAAATAACTACACCGCTATCTGTATAAACATGGAAATAGCATTACCGCTATCTGTATAAACATGGAAATATCTACACCGCCATCTGTAAAAACATGGAAATATCTACATAGTCATCTGCATAAACATGGAAATATTTACACATCCATCTCTATAAACATGGAAATATCTACACTGCCATCTATATACACATGGGAATATCTACACAGCCATCTGTATAAACATGGAAATATCTACACCGCTATCTCTATAAACATGGAAATACCTGCAGCATTATCTGTATAAGCATGAAAATATCCACAACGCCATCTCTATAAACATGGAAATATTTCCACCGCAATCTGTATAAACATGGAAATATCTCCACCGCTATCTGTATAAACATGGAAATATCTCCCCGCTATCTGAATAAAGAAGGAAATAACTACACCGCTATCTGTAGAAACATGGAAGTATCTACACCGCTATCTCTATAAACATGGAAATGTCTACACCGCTATCTGTATAAACATGGATATATCTACATGGCTATGTCTATAAACATGGAAATATCTACACCGCCATCTGTATAAACATGGAAATACCTACACAGTTATCTATATAAACATGGAAATATCTACACCACTATCTGTATAAACATTGAAATATCTACACTGCCATCTGTATTAACATGGAAATATTTACACAGCAATCTCTATAAGTTGGAAATATCTACATCACTATCTGTATAAACCTGGAAATAGCCACACTGCTGTCTGTATAAACATGGGAATATCTACACCGCCATCCGTAAAACATGGAAATATCTTCACAGTCATCTGTATAAACATGGAAATATCTACAACTCCAACTGAGTAAACATGGAAATATCTACACAGCCATCTGTATACACATGGAAATATCCACACAGCCATCTGTATAAACATGGAAATATCTACACTGCCATCTGTATATACGTGGAAATATCTACAAAGCGATCTGTATAAACATGGAAATAGCCACAACGCTATCTGTATAAACATGGAAATATCTATACCGCCATATGTATAAACATGCAAATGTCTACATGGCTATCTGTATAAATATGGAAATATCTACACCGCTAACTCTATAAACTTGGAAATAACTACACTGCAATCTGTATAAACATGGAAATATCTACACCGCTATCAGTAAAAACATGGAAATATCTCCACCGCTATCTCTATAAACATGGAAATACCTGCACCGATATCTTTATAAACATGGAAATATCTACACCGCTATCTGTATAAACATGGAAATATATATAACACTATCTGTGTAAACATGGAAATATCTACACAGCTATCTGGTTAAACATAGAAATATGTACACTCCTATCAGTGTAAAGATGGAAATATCTACACCGCAATCTGTGCAAATATGGAAATGTCTACAGCGATATCTCTGTAAACATGGAAATATCTACACCGCTATTTGTATAAACATGGAAATATCAACACCGTTATCTGAATAAACATGGAAATAGCCACACCGCTCTCTGTATAAACATGGAAATATGTACACCACGATCTGTAAAAACATGGAAATATCTACACAGTCATGTGTATAAACATGGAAATATCTACACCTCCATCTCTATAAACATGGAAATATCTACACTGCCATCTGTATACACATGGAAATATCTACACAGCCATCTGTATAAACATGGAAAATCTCCAGCGCTATCTCTATAAACATGGAAATATCTACACCGCTATCTGTATAAACATGGAAATATATATAAGACTATCTGTGTAAACATGGAAATATCTACACAGCTATCTGTTTAAACATGGAAATATGTACACTGCTATCAGTGTAAAGATGGAAATATCTACACCGCAATCTGTGCAAATATGGAAATATCTACACCGCTGTCTCTGTAAACATGGAAATACCTACACCGCTATCTGTATAAACATGGAAATATCTACACTACTATCTGTATAAACATGGAAATATCTACACTGCCATCTGTATAAACATGGAATTATCTTCACAGACATCTCTATAATCATTGAAATATCTACACCGCTATCTGTATAAACATGGAAGTAGCCACACCGCTATCTGTATAAACATGGAAATATCTACACCGCCATCTGTGAAAACATGGAAATATCTGCACTGTCATCTTTATAAACATGGAAATATCTGCACGTCCATCTGTATAAACATGGAAATATCTACACTGCCATCTGTATACACCTGGAAATATCTACACTGCCATCTGTATAAACATGGAAATATCTACACCGCTATCTGTATAAACGTGGAAATATCTACACCACTAACTGTATAAACATGGAAATATCTACACAACTATCTGTATAAACATGGAAATACCTACACTGCCATCTGTATAAACATGGAATTATCTACACAGACATCTCTATAACCATTGAAATATCTACACCGCTATCTGTATAAACTTGTAAGTAGCCACAACTTTATCTGTATAAACATGGAAATATCTACACCGCCATCTGTGAAAACATGGAAATATCTACATTGTCACCTTTATAAACATGGAAATATCTACACGTCCATCTGTATAAACATGGAAATATCTACACTGCCATCTGTATATACCTGGAAATATCTACACTGCCATCTGTATAAACATGGAAATATCTACACCGCTATCTCTATAAACATGGAAATGTCTACACGGCTATCTGTATAAACATGGAAATATCTCCACCGCTATCTGTAGAAACATGGAAATATCTACATCGCTATCTGTATGAACATGGAAATATCTCCACCGCTATCTCTATAAAGATGGAAATATCTACACCGCTAGCTTTATAAACATGGGAATATCTACACAGCTATCTGTATAAACATGGAAATATCTATAACACTATCTGTGTAAACATGGAAATATCTACACAGCTATCTGTGTAATCATGGAAATATGTACACAGGTCTCTGTGTAAAGATGGAAATATCTACACCGCAATCTGTGCATACATGGAAATATCTACACCGCTATCTCAGTAAACATGGAAATATCTACACCGCTATCTGTATAAACATGGAAATGTCAACACCGCTATCTGTATAAACATGGAAATGTCTACACCACGATCTGTATAAACATGGAAATATCTACACCGCTATATGTATAAACATGGAAATATCTACACCGCTATCAGTATAAACATGGAAATATCTACACCGCTATCTGTATAAACATGGAAATATCTACACCACGACATGTATAAACATGGAAATATCTACACCGCCATGTGAATAAACATGGAAATATCTACACCGCTATCAGTAAAAACATGGAAATATCGACACCGCTATCTGTATAAATATGGAAATATCTACACCACTATCTCTATAAACATAGAAATATCTACACCATTATCTGTATAAACAAAGAAATATCTCCACCGCTGTCTGTATGAACATGGAAACATCTACACCGCTAGCTGTATAAACATGGAATTATCTGCAGCGTTATCTGTATAAACATGGAAATATCTACACCACTATCAGTATAAACATGGAAATATCTACACCGCTCTCTGTATAACTATGGAAATATCTACACCGCTATCTCTATAAACATGGAAATATCTATGCAGCCATCTCTATAAACATGGAAATAACTAAACTGCTATGTGTATAAACATGGATATAGCCACAACGATATCTGCATAAACATGGAAATATCTACACCGCCATCTGTAAATACATGGAAATACCTACACAGTCATATGTATTAACATGGAAATATCTACACCTCCATCTCTATAAACATGGAAATATCTACACTGCCATCTGTATACACATGGAAATATCTACACAGCCATCTGTATAAACATGGAAAATCTCCACAGCTATCTCTATAAACATGGAAATACCTACACCGCTATCTGTATAAACATGGAAATAGCATTACCGCTATCTGTATAAACATGGAAATATCTACATCGCCATCTGTAAAAACATGGAAATATCTACATAGTCATCTGCATAAACATGGAAATATTTACACATCCATCTCTATAAACATGGAAATATCTACACTGCCATCTATATACACATGGGAATATCTACACAGCCATCTGTAAACATGGAAATATCTACACCGCTATCTCTATAAACATGGAAATACCTACAGCATTATCTGTATAAGCATGGAAATATCCACAACGCCATCTCTATAAACATGGAAATATTTCCACCGCAATCTGTATAAACATCGAAATATCTCCACCGCTATCTGTATAAACATGGAAATATCTCCCCGCTATCTGAATAAACAAGGAAATAACTACACCGCTATCTGTAGAAACATGGAAGTATCTACACCGCTATCTCTATAAACATGGAAATGTCTACACCGCTATCTGTACAAACATGGATATATCTACATGGCTATGTCTATAAACATGGAAATATCTACACCGCCATCTGTATAAACATGGAAATACCTACACAGTTATCTATATAAACACGGAAATATCTACACCACTATCTGTATAAACATTGAAATATCTACACTGCCATCAGTATTAACATGGAAATATTTACACAGCAATCTCTATAAGTTGGAAATATCTACATCACTATCTGTATAAACCTGGAAATAGCCACACTGCTGTCTGTATAAACATGGGAATATCTACACCGCCATCCGTAAAACATGGAAATATCTTCACAGTCATCTGTATAAACATGGAAATATCTACACCTCCAACTGAGTAAACATGGAAATATCTACAGAGCCATCTGTATACACATGGAAATATCCACACAGCCATCTGTATAAACATGGAAATATCTACACTGCCATCTGTATATACGTGGAAATATCTACAAAGCGATCTGTATAAACATGGAAATAGCCACAACGCTATCTGTATAAACATGGAAATATCTATACCGACATATGTATAAACATGCAAATGTCTACATGGCTATCTGTATAAATATGGAAATATCTACACCGCTAACTCTATAAACTTGGAAATAACTACACTGCAATCTGTATAAACATGGAAATATCTACACCGCTATCAGTAAAAACATGGAAATATCTCCACCGCTATCTCTATAAACATGGAAATACCTGCACCGTTATCTTTATAAACATGGAAATATCTACACCGCTATCTGTATAAACATGGAAATGTCAACACCGCTATCTGTATAAACATGGAAATGTCTACACAACGATCTGTATAAACATGGAAATATCTACACCGCTATATGTATAAACATGGAAATATCTACACCGCTATCAGTATAAACATGGAAATATCTACACCACTATCTGTATAAACATGGAAATATCTACACCACGACATGTATAAACATGGAAATATCTACACCGCCATGTGAATAAACATGGAAATATCTACACCGCTATCAGTAAAAACATGGAAATATCGACACCGCTATCTGTATAAATATGGAAATATCTACACCACTATCTCTATAAACATAGAAATATCTACACCATTATCTGTATAAACAAAGAAATATCTCCACCGCTGTCTGTATGAACATGGAAACATCTACACCGCTAGCTGTATAAACATGGAATTATCTGCAGCGTTATCTGTATAAACATGGAAATATCTACTCCGCAGTCTGTGCAAAGATGGAAATATGTACAATGCTACCTCAATAAACATGGAAATATCGACACCGCCATCTGTACACACATGGAAATAAGTACACAGTCATCTGTATAAAAATGGAAATATCTACACCACTATCTGTACAAACATGGAAATATCTACACTGCCATCTGTATACACCTGGAAATATCTACACTGCCATCTGTATAAACATGGAAATATCTACACCGCTATCTCAACAAACATGGAAATGTCTACACGGCTATCTCTATAAACATGGAAATATCTACACCGCTATCTGTATAAACGTGGAAATATCTACACCGCTATCTGTATAAACATGGAAATATCTATAACACTATCTGTGTAAACATGGAAATATCTACACAGCTATCTGTGTAAACATGGAAATATGTACACAGCTCTCTGTGTAAAGATGGAAATATCTACACCGCAATCTGTGCAAATATGGAAATATCTGCACTGATATCTCAGTAAACATGGAAATATCTACACCGCTATCTGTATAAACATGGAAATGTCTACACCGCTATCTGTATAAACCTGGAAATATCTACATGGCTTTCTCTATAAACATGGAAATATCTACACCGCCATCTGTACACACATGGAAATACCTACACAGTCATCTGTATAAACATGGAAATATCTACACCACTATCTGTATAAACATGGAAATATCTACACTGCCATCAGTATAAACATGGAATTATCTACACAGACATCTCTATAATCATTGAAATATCTACACTGCTATCTGTATAAACATGGAAGTAGCCACACCGCTATCAGTATAAACATGGAAATATCTACACCGCTATCTGTATAAACATGGAAATATCTACACCACGACGTGTATAAACATGGAAATATCTACACCGCCATGTGAATAAACATGGAAATATCTACACCGCTATCAGTAAAAACATGGAAATATCGACACCGCTATCTGTATAAATATGGAAATATCTACACCACTATCTCTATAAACATAGAAATATCTACACCATTATCTGTATAAACAAAGAAATATCTCCACCGCTGTCTGTATGAACATGGAAACATCTACACCGCTAGCTGTATAAACATGGAATTATCTGCAGCGTTATCTGTATAAACATGGAAATATCTACACCACTATCAGTATAAACATGGAAATATCTACACCGCTCTCTGTATAACTATGGAAATATCTACACCGCTATCTCTATAAACATGGAAATATCTATGCAGCCATCTCTATAAACATGGAAATAACTAAACTGCTATGTGTATAAACATGGAAATAGCCACAACGATGTCTGCATAAACATGGAAATATCTACACCGCCATCTGTAAATACATGGAAATACCTACACAGTCATATGTATTAACATGGAAATATCTACACCTCCATCTCTATAAACATGGAAATATCTACACTGCCATCTGTATACACATGGAAATATCTACACAGCCATCTGTATAAACATGGAAAATCTCCACAGCTATCTCTATAAACATGGAAATACCTACACCGCTATCTGTATAAACATGGAAATAGCATTACCGCTATCTGTATAAACATGGAAATATCTACACCGCCATCTGTAAAAACATGGAAATATCTACATAGTCATCTGCATAAACATGGAAATATTTACACATCCATCTCTATAAACATGGAAATATCTACACTGCCATCTATATACACATGGGAATATCTACACAGCCATCTGTAAACATGGAAATATCTACACCGCTATCTCTATAAACATGGAAATACCTACAGCATTATCTGTATAAGCATGGAAATATCCACAACGCCATCTCTATAAACATGGAAATATTTCCACCGCAATCTGTATAAACATCGAAATATCTCCACCGCTATCTGTATAAACATGGAAATATCTCCCCGCTATCTGAATAAACAAGGAAATAACTACACCGCTATCTGTAGAAACATGGAAGTATCTACACCGCTATCTCTATAAACATGGAAATGTCTACACCGCTATCTGTACAAACATGGATATATCTACATGGCTATGTCTATAAACATGGAAATATCTACACCGCCATCTGTATAAACATGGAAATACCTACACAGTTATCTATATAAACACGGAAATATCTACACCACTATCTGTATAAACATTGAAATATCTACACTGCCATCAGTATTAACATGGAAATATTTACACAGCAATCTCTATAAGTTGGAAATATCTACATCACTATCTGTATAAACCTGGAAATAGCCACACTGCTGTCTGTATAAACATGGGAATATCTACACCGCCATCCGTAAAACATGGAAATATCTTCACAGTCATCTGTATAAACATGGAAATATCTACACCTCCAACTGAGTAAACATGGAAATATCTACAGAGCCATCTGTATACACATGGAAATATCCACACAGCCATCTGTATAAACATGGAAATATCTACACTGCCATCTGTATATACGTGGAAATATCTACAAAGCGATCTGTATAAACATGGAAATAGCCACAACGCTATCTGTATAAACATGGAAATATCTATACCGACATATGTATAAACATGCAAATGTCTACATGGCTATCTGTATAAATATGGAAATATCTACACCGCTAACTCTATAAACTTGGAAATAACTACACTGCAATCTGTATAAACATGGAAATATCTACACCGCTATCAGTAAAAACATGGAAATATCTCCACCGCTATCTCTATAAACATGGAAATACCTGCACCGTTATCTTTATAACATGGAAATATCTACACCGCTATCTGTATAAACATGGAAATGTCAACACCGCTATCTGTATAAACATGGAAATGTCTACACCACGATCTGTATAAACATGGAAATATCTACACCGCTATATGTATAAACATGGAAATATCTACACCGCTATCAGTATAAACATGGAAATATCTACACCACTATCTGTATAAACATGGAAATATCTACACCACGACATGTATAAACATGGAAATATCTACACCGCCATGTGAATAAACATGGAAATATCTACACCGCTATCAGTAAAAACATGGAAATATCGACACCGCTATCTGTATAAATATGGAAATATCTACACCACTATCTCTATAAACATAGAAATATCTACACCATTATCTGTATAAACAAAGAAATATCTCCACCGCTGTCTGTATGAACATGGAAACATCTACACCGCTAGCTGTATAAACATGGAATTATCTGCAGCGTTATCTGTATAAACATGGAAATATCTACTCCGCAGTCTGTGCAAAGATGGAAATATGTACAATGCTACCTCAATAAACATGGAAATATCGACACCGCCATCTGTACACACATGGAAATAAGTACACAGTCATCTGTATAAAAATGGAAATATCTACACCACTATCTGTACAAACATGGAAATATCTACACTGCCATCTGTATAAACATGGAAATATCTACACCGCTATCTCAACAAACATGGAAATGTCTACACGGCTATCTCTATAAACATGGAAATATCTACACCGCTATCTGTATAAACGTGGAAATATCTACACCGCTATCTGTATAAACATGGAAATATCTATAACACTATCTGTGTAAACATGGAAATATCTACACAGCTATCTGTGTAAACATGGAAATATGTACACAGCTCTCTGTGTAAAGATGGAAATATCTACACCGCAATCTGTGCAAATATGGAAATATCTGCACTGATATCTCAGTAAACATGGAAATATCTACACCGCTATCTGTATAAACATGGAAATGTCTACACCGCTATCTGTATAAACCTGGAAATATCTACATGGCTTTCTCTATAAACATGGAAATATCTACACCGCCATCTGTACACACATGGAAATACCTACACAGTCATCTGTATAAACATGGAAATATCTACACCACTATCTGTATAAACATGGAAATATCTACACTGCCATCAGTATAAACATGGAATTATCTACACAGACATCTCTATAATCATTGAAATATCTACACTGCTATCTGTATAAACATGGAAGTAGCCACACCGCTATCAGTATAAACATGGAAATATCTACACCGCTATCTGTATAAACATGGAAATATCTACACCACGACGTGTATAAACATGGAAATATCTACACCGCTATGTGAATAAACATGGAAATATCTACACCGCTATCAGTATAAACATGGAAATATTGACACCGCTATCTGTATAAATATGGAAATATCTACACCACTATCGCTATAAACATGGAAATATCTACACCGTTATCTGTATAAACAAAGAAATATCTCCACCACTGTCTGTATGAACATGGAAACATCTACAACGCTAGCTGTATAAACATGGAAATCTCTACACCGCTGTCTGTGCAAAGATGGAAATATCTACAATGCTATCTCAATAAACATGGAAATATCGACACCGCCATCTGTACACACATGGAAATACCTACACAGTCATCTGTATAAACATGGAAATATCTACACCACTATCTGTATAAACATGGAAATACCTACACTGCCATCTGTATAAACATGGAATTATCTACACAGACATCTTTATAACCATTGAAATATCTACACCGCTATCTGTATAAACTTGGAAGTAGCCACACCACTATCTGTATAAACATGGAAATATCTACGCCGCCATCTGTGAAAACATGGAAATATCTACACTGTCATCTTTATAAACATGGAAATATCTACACGTCCATCTTTATAAAGATGGAAATATCTACACTGCCATCTGTATATACCTGGAAATATCTACACTGCCATCTGTATAAACATGAAAATATCGACACCGGTATCTCTATAAACATGGAAATGTCTACACGGCTATCTGTATAAACATGGAAATATCTACACCGCTATCTGTAGAAACATGGAAATATCTACATCGCTATCTGTATAAACATGGAAATATCTCCACCGCTATCTCTGTAAAGATGGAAATATCTACACCGCTATCATTATAAACATGGAAATATCTACACCGCTATCTGTATAAACATGGAAATATCTACAACACTATCTGTGTAAACATGGAAATATCTACACAGCTATCTGTGTAAACATGGAAATATGTACACAGGTCTCTGAGTAAAGATGGAAATATCTACACCGCAATCTGTGCAAATATGGAAATATCTACACCGCTATCTCAGTAAACATGGAAATATCTACACCGCTATCTGTATAAACATGGAAATATCAACACCGCAATCTGTATAAACATGGAAATGTCTACACCACGATCTGTATAAACATGGAAATATCTACACCGCTATCAGTATAAACATGGAAATATCTACACCGCTATCTGTATAAACAAGGAAATATCTACACCACGACATGTACAAACATGGAAATATCTACACCGCCATGTGAATAAACATGGAAATATCTACACCGCTATCAGTAAAAACATGGAAACATCGACACCGCTATCTGCATAAATATGGAAATATCTACACCACTATCTCTATAAACATGGAAATATCTACACCGTTATCTGTATAAACAAAGAAATATCTCCACCGCTGTCTGTATGAACATGGAAACATCTACACCGCTAGCTGTATAAACATGGAATTATCTGCAGCGTTATCTGTATAAACATGGAAATATCTACTCCGCAGTCTGTGCAAAGATGGAAATATCTACAATGCTATCTCAATAAACATGGAAATATCGACACCGCCATCTGTACAAACATGGAAATACCTACACAGTCATCTGTATAAACATGGAAATATCTACGCCACTGTCTGCATAAACATGGAAATATCTACACTGCCATCTGTATAAACATGGAATTACCTACACAGACATCTCTATAATCATTGAAATATCTACACCGCTATCTGTATAAACATGGAAGTAGCCACACCGCTATCTGTATAAACATGGAAATATCTACATCGCTATGTGTATAAACATGGAAATATCTCCACCGCTATCTCTATAAAGATGGAAATATCTACACCGCTATCTGTATAAACAGGGAAATAACTATAACAATATTTGTGTAAACATGGAAATATCTACACCACGACGTGTATAAACATGGAAATATCTACACCGCCATGTGAATAAACATGGAAATATCTACACCGCTATCAGTAAAAACATGGAAATATCGACACCGCTATCTGTATAAATATGGAAATATCGACACCACTATCTCTATAAACATGGAAATATCTACACCGTTATCTGTATAAACAAAGAAATATCTCCACCGCTGTCTGTATGAACATGGAATCATCTACACCGCTAGCTGTATAAACATGGAATTATGTGCAGCGTTATCTGTATAAACATGGAAATATCTACACCGCAGTCTGTGCAAAGATGGAAATATCTACAATGCTATCTCAATAATCATGGAAATATTGACACCGCCATCTGTACACACATGGAAATACCTACACAGTCATCTGTATAAATATGGAAATATCTACACCACTATCTGTATAAACATGGAAATACCTACACTGCCATCTGTATAAACATGGAATTATCTACACAGACATCTCTATAACCATTGAAATATCAACACCGCTATCTGTATAAACATGGAAGTAGCCACACTGCTATTTGTATAAACATGGAAATATCTACACCGCAATCTGTGAAAACATGGAAATATCTACACTGTCATCTTTATAAACATGGAAATAACTACGCGTCCATCTGTATAAACATGGAAATATCTACACTGCCATCTGTATATACCTGGAAATATCTACACTGCCATCTGTATAAACATGGAAATATCTACACTGCCATCTGTATAAACATGGAATTATCTACACAGACATCTCTATAACCATTGAAATATCTACACCGCTATCTGTAGAAACATGGAAGTAGCCACACCGCTATCTGTATAAACATGGAAATATCTACACCGCCATCTGTGAAAACATGGAAATATCTACACTGTCATCTTTATAAACATGGAAATATCTACACGTCCATATGTATAAACATGGAAATATCTACACTGCCATCTGTATATACCTGGAAATATCTACACTGCCATCTGTATAAACATGGAAATATCTACACCGCTATCTCTATAAACATGGAAATGTCTACACGGCTATCTGTATAAACATGGATATATCTCCACCGCTATCTGTAGAAACATGGAAATATCTACATCGCTATCTGAATAAACATGGAAATATCTCCACCGCTATCTCTATTAAGATGGAAATATCTACACCGCTATCTTTATTAACATGGAAATATCTACACCGCTATCTGTATAAACATGGAAATATCTATAACACTATCTGTGTAAACATGGAAATATCTACACAGCTATCCGTGTAAACATGGAAATAGGTACACAGGTCTCTGTGTAAAGATGGAAATATCTACACCGCAATCTGTGCAAATATGGAAATATCTACACCGCAATCTCAGTGAACATGGAAATGTCTACACCACGATCTGTATAAACATGGAAATATCCACACCGCTATATGTATAAACATGGAAATATCTACACCGCTGTCAGTATAAGCATGGAAGTAGCCACACCGCTATCTGTATAAACATGGAAATATCTACACCGCCATCTGTGAAAACATGGAAATATCTACACCACGACGTGTATAAACATGGAAATATCTACAACGCTATGTGAATAAACATGGAAATATCTACACCACTATCTGTATAAACATGGAAATATCTACACTGCCATCTGTATAAACATGGAATTACCGACACAGACAACTCTATAATCATTGAAATATCTACACCGCTATCTGTGTAAACATGGAAGTAGCCACACCGCTATCAGTATAAACATGGAAATATCTACACCGCTATCTGTATAAACATGGAAATATCTACACCACGACGTGTATAAACATGGAAATATCTACACTGCTATGTGAATAAACATGGAAATATCTACACAGCTATCAGTATAAACATGGAAATATTGACACCGCTATCTGTATAAATATGGAAATACCTACACCACTATCTCTATAAACATGGAAATATATACACCGTTATCTCTATAAACAAAGAAATATCTCCACCGCTGTCTGTATGAACATGGAAACATCTACACCGCTAGATGTATAATCATCTAATTATCTGCAGCGTTATCTGTATAAACATGGAAATATCTACACCGCAGTCTCTGCAAAGATGGAAATATCTACAATGCTATCTCAATAAACATGGAAATATCGACACCGCCATCTGTACACACATGGAAATACCTACACAGTCATCTGTATAAACATGGAAATATCTACACCACTATCTGTATAAACATGGAAATACCTACACTGCCATCTGTATAAAGATGGAATTATCTACATAGACATCTCTATAACCATTGAAATATCTACACCGCTATCTGTAGAAACATGGAAGTAGCCACACCGCTATCTGTATAAACATGGAAATATCTACACCGCCATCTGTGAAAACATGGAAATATCTACACTGTCATCTTTATAAACATGGAAATATCTACACGTCCATCTGTATAAACATGGAAATATCTACACTGCCATCTGTATATACCTGGAAATATCTACACTGCCATCTGTATAAACATGGAAATATCTACACCGCTATCTGTAGAAACATGGAAATATCTACACCGCTATCTGTATAAACATGGAAATATCAACACCGCTATCTGTATAAACATGGAAATGTCTACACCACGATCTGTATAAACATGGAAATATCTACACCGCTATATGTATAAAAATGGAAATATCTACACCGCTATCAGTATAAACATGGAAATATCTACACCGCTATCTGTATAAACATGGAAATATCTACACCGCCACATGTATAAACATGGAAATATCTACACCACCATGTGAATAAACATGGAAATATCTACACCGTTATCAGTAAAAACATGGAAATATCGACAACGCTATCTGTATAAATATGGAAATATCTACACCACTATCTCTATAAACATGGAAATATCTACACCATTATCTGTATAAACAAAGAAATATCTCCACCGCTGTCTGTATGAACATGTAAACATCTACACCGCTAGATGTATAAACATGGAATTATCTGCAGCGTTTTCTGTATAAACATGGAAATATCTACACCGCAGTCTGTGCAAAGATGGAAATATCTACAATGCTATCTCAATAAACATGGAAATATCGACACCGCCATCTGTACACACATGGAAATTCCTACACAGTCATCTGTATAAACATGGAAATATCTACACCACTGTCTGTATAAACATGGAAATAACTACACTGCCATCTGTATACACCTTAAAATATCTACATTGCCATCTGTATAAACATGGAAATACCTACACCGCTATCTCCATAAACAAGGAAATGTCTACACGGCTATCAATATAAACATGGAAATATCTCCACTGCTATCTGTAGAAACATGGAAATATCTACATCGCTATCTGTATAAACATGGAAATATCTCCACCGCTATCTCTATAGAGATGGAAATATCTACATCGCTATCTTTATAAACATGGAAATATCTACACCGCTATCTGTATAAACATGAAAATATCTATAACACTATCTGTGTAAACATGGAAATATCTACACAGCTATCTGTGTAAACATGGAAATATGTACACAGCTCTCTGTGTAAAGATGGAAATATCTCCACCGCAATCTGTGCAAATATGGAAATATCTACACTGCTATCTCTGTAAACATGGAAATATCTACACCGCTATCTGTATAAACATGGAGATATCAACACCGCTATCTGTATAAACATTGAAATATCTACACCACGATCTGTATAAACATGGAAATATCTACACCGCTATATGCATAAACATGGAAATATCTACACTGCCATCTGTATAAACATGGAAATATCTACACCGCTATCTGTATAAACATGGAAATATCTACACTGCCATCTGTATAAACATGGATTTACCTACACAGACATCTCTATAATCATTGAAATATCTACACCGCTATCTGTATAAACATGGAAGTAGCCACACTGCTATCAGTATAAACATGGAAATATCTACACCGCTATCTGTATAAACATGGAAATATCTACACCACTATCTGTATAAACATGGAAATATCTACACTGTCATCTTTATAAACATGGAAATATCTACACGTCCAACTGTATAAACATGGAAAT
The DNA here is from genome assembly GCF_029289425.2 of Pan paniscus. Taxonomy (NCBI): domain Eukaryota; kingdom Metazoa; phylum Chordata; class Mammalia; order Primates; family Hominidae; genus Pan; species Pan paniscus. The sequence goes on from NC_073261.2 coordinate 12,032,877, forward strand.
ATCTACACTGACATCTGTATATACCTGGAAATATCTACACTGCCATCTGTATAAACATGGAAATATCTACACTGCTATCTCTATAAGCATGGAAATGTCTACACGGCTGTCTGTATAAACATGGAAATATCAACACCGCTATCTGTATAAACATGGAAATGTCTACACCACGATCTGTATAAACATGGAAATATCTACACCGCTATATGTATAAAAATGGAAATATCTACACCGCTATCAGTATAAACATGGAAATATCTACACCGCTATCTGTATAAACATGGAAATATCTACACCGCCACATGTATAAACATGGAAATATCTACACCACCATGTGAATAAACATGGAAATATCTACACCGTTATCAGTAAAAACATGGAAATATCGACAACGCTATCTGTATAAATATGGAAATATCTACACCACTATCTCTATAAACATGGAAATATCTACACCATTATCTGTATAAACAAACAAATATCTCCACCGCTGTCTGTATGAACATGTAAACATCTACACCGCTAGATGTATAAACATGGAATTATCTGCAGCGTTTTCTGTATAAACATGGAAATATCTACACCGCAGTCTGTGCAAAGATGGAAATATCTACAATGCTATCTCAATAAACATGGAAATATCGACACCGCCATCTGTACACACATGGAAATTCCTACACAGTCATCTGTATAAACATGGAAATATCTACACCACTGTCTGTATAAACATGGAAATAACTACACTGCCATCTGTATACACCTTAAAATATCTACATTGCCATCTGTATAAACATGGAAATACCTACACCGCTATCTCCATAAACAAGGAAATGTCTACACGGCTATCAATATAAACATGGAAATATCTCCACTGCTATCTGTAGAAACATGGAAATATCTACATCGCTATCTGTATAAACATGGAAATATCTCCACCGCTATCTCTATAGAGATGGAAATATCTACATCGCTATCTTTATAAACATGGAAATATCTACACCGCTATCTGTATAAACATGAAAATATCTATAACACTATCTGTGTAAACATGGAAATATCTACACAGCTATCTGTGTAAACATGGAAATATGTACACAGCTCTCTGTGTAAAGATGGAAATATCTCCACCGCAATCTGTGCAAATATGGAAATATCTACACCGCTATCTCTGTAAACATGGAAATATCTACACCGCTATCTGTATAAACATGGAGATATCAACACCGCTATCTGTATAAACATTGAAATGTCTACACCACGATCTGTATAAACATGGAAATATCTACACCGCTATATGCATAAACATGGAAATATCTACACTGCCATCTGTATAAACATGGAAATATCTACACCGCTATCTGTATAAACATGGAAATATCTACACTGCCATCTGTATAAACATGGATTTACCTACACAGACATCTCTATAATCATTGAAATATCTACACCGCTATCTGTATAAACATGGAAGTAGCCACACTGCTATCAGTATAAACATGGAAATATCTACACCGCTATCTGTATAAACATGGAAATATCTACACCACTATCTGTATAAACATGGAAATATCTGCACTGTCATCTTTATAAACATGGAAATATCTACACGTCCAACTGTATAAACATGGAAATATCTACACTGACATCTGTATATACCTGGAAATATCTACACTGCCATCTGTATAAACATGGAAATATCTACACTGCTATCTCTATAAGCATGGAAATGTCTACACGGCTGTCTGTATAAACATGGAAATATCTCCACCGCTATCTGTAGAAACATGGAAATATATACATCGCTATCTGTATAAACATGGAAATATCTCCACCGCTGTCTCTATAAATATGGAAATATGTACACCGCTATCTTTATAAACATGGAAATATCTACACCGCTATCTGTATAAACATGGAAATATCTATAACACTATCTGTGTAAACATGGAAATATCTACACAGCTATCTGTGTAAACATGGAAATATGTACACAGGTCTCTGTGTAAACATGGAAATATCTACACCGCAATCTGTGCAAATATGGAAATATCTACACCGCTATCTCAGTAAACATGGAAATATCTACACCGCTATCTGTATAAACATGGAAATATCAACACCGCTATCTGTATAAACATGGAAATGTCTACACCACGATCTGTATAAACATGGAAATATCTACACCGCTATATGTATAAACATGGAAATATCTACACCGCTATCAGTATAAACATGGAAATAATTACACCGCTATCTGCATAAACATGGAAATATCTACACCAAGACATGTATAAACATGGAAATATCTACACCGCCATGTGAATAAACATGGAAATATCTACACCGCTATCAGTAACAACATGGAAATATTGACAACGCTATCTGTATAAATATGGAAATATCTACACCACTATCTCTGTAAACTTGGAAATATATACACCGTTATCTGTATAAACAAAGAAATATCTCCACCGCTGTCTGTATGAACATGGAAACATCTACACCGCTACCTGTATAAACATGGAATTATCTGCAGCGTTATCTGTATAAACATGGAAATATCTACACCGCAGTCTGTGCAAAGATGGAAATATCTACAATGCTATCTCAATAAACATGGAAATATCGACACCGCCATCTGTACACACATGGAAATTCCTACACTGTCATCTTTATAAACATGGAAATATCTACACGTCCATTTGTATAAACATGGAAATATCTACACTGCCATCTGTATACACCTTAAAATATCTACATTGCCATCTGTATAAACATGGAAATATCTACACCTCTATCTCTATAAACATGGAAATGTCTACACGGCTATCTCTATAAACATGGAAATATCTCCACTGCTATCTGTAGAAACATGGAAATATCTACATCGCTATATGTATAAACACGGAAATATCTCCACCGCTATATCTATAAAGATGGAAATATCTACACCGCTATCTTTATAAACTTGGAAATATCTACACCGCTATCTGTATAAACATGGAAATATCTATAACACTATCTGTGTAAACATGGAAATATCTACACAGCAATCTGTGTAAACATGGAAATATGTACACAGCTCTCTGTGTAAAGATGGAAATATCTACACCGCAATCTGTGCAAATATGGAAATATATACACCGCTATCTCTGTAAACATGGAAATAACTACACCTCTATCTGTATAAACATGGAAATATCAACACCGCTATCTGTATAAACATGGAAATGTCTACACCACGATCTGTATAAACATGGAAATATCTACACCGCCGTATGCATAAACATGGAAATATCTACACTGCTATCAGTATAAACATGGAAATACCTACACCGCTATCTGAATAAACATGGAAATATCTACACCACGACGTGTATAAACATGGAAATATCTACACCGCTATGTGAATAAACATGGAAATATCTACACCGCTATCAGTATGAACATGGAAATGTCTACACCGCTATCTGTATAAATATGGATATATCTACAGCACTATCTCTATAAACATGGAAATATCTACACCGTTATCTGTATAAACAAAGAAATATCTCCACCGCTGTCTGTATGAACATGGAAACATCTACACCGCTACCTGTATAAACATGGAATTATCTGCAGCATTATCTGTATAAAAATGGAAATACCTAAACCGCAGTCTGTGCAAAGATGGAAATATCTACAATCCTATCTCAATAAACATGGAAATATCGACACCGCCATCTGTACACACATGGAAATGCCTACACAGTCATCTGTATAAACATGGAAATATCTACACCACTATCTGTATAAACATGGAAATACCTACAATGCCATCTGTATAAACATGGAATTATCTACACAGAGATCTCTATAACCATTGAAATATCTACACCGCTATCTGTATAAACCTGGAAATATCTACACCGCCATCTGTGAAAACATGGAAATATCTACACTGTCATCTTTATAAACATGGAAATATCTACACGTCCATCTGTATAAACATGGAAATATCTACACTGCCATCTGTATATACCTGGAGATATCTACACTGTCATCTGTATAAACATGGAAATATCTCCACCGCTATCTCTATAAAGATGGAAATATCTACACTGCTATCTTTATAAACATGGAAATATCTACACCGCTATCTGTATAAACATGGAAATATCTATAACACTATCTGTGTAAACATGGAAATATCTACACAGCAATCTGTGTAAACATGGAAATATGTACACAGCTCTCTGTGTAAAGATGGAAATATCTACACCGCAATCTGTGCAAATATGGAAATATCTACACTGCTATCTCTGTAAACATGGAAATAACTACACCGCTATCTGTATAAACATGGAAATATCAACACCGCTATCTGTATAAACATGGAAATGTCTACACCACGATCTGTATAAACATGGAAATATCTACACCGCTATATGCATAAACATGGAAATATCTACACTGCTATCAGTATAAACATGGAAATATCTACACCGCTATGTGTATAAACATGGAAATATCTACACCACGACGTGTATAAACATGGAAATATCTACACCGCCATGTGAATAAACATGGAAATATCTACACCGCTATCAGTAAAAACATGGAAATATCGACACCGTTATCTGTATAAATATGGAAATATCTTCACCGCTATCTCTATAAACATGGAAATATCTACACCGTTATCTGTATAAACAAAGAAATATCTCCACCGCTGTCTTTATGAACATGGAAACATCTACACCGCTAGCTGTATAAACATGGAATTATCTGCAGCGTTATCTGCATAAACATGGAAATATCTACACCGCAGTCTGTGCAAAGATGGAAATATCATCACCGCTATCTGTATAAACATGGAAATATCTACACAGCTATCAGTATAAACATGGAAATATCTACACCGCTATCTGTATAAACATGGAAATATCTACACCACGACATGTATAAACATGGAAATATCTTCACTGCCATGTGAATAAACATGGAAATATCTACACCGCTATCAGTAAAAACATGGAAATATCGACACTGCTATCTGCATAAATATGGAAATATCTACACCACTATCTCTATAAACATGGAAATATCTACACCATTATCTGTATAAACAAAGAAATGTCTCCACCGCTGTCTGTATGAACATGGAAACATCTACACCGCTAGCTGTAGAAACATGGAATTATCTGCAGAGTTATCTGTATAAACATGGAAATATCTACACCGCAGTCTGTGCAAAGATGGAAATATCTACAATGCTATCTCAATAAACATGGAAATATCGACACCGCCATCTGTACACACATGGAAATTCCTACACTGTCATCTTTATAAACATGGAAATATCTACACGTCCATTTGTATAAACATGGAAATATCTACACTGCCATCTGTATACACCTTAAAATATCTACATTGCCATCTGTATAAACATGGAAATATCTACACCTCTATCTCTATAAACATGGAAATGTCTACACGGCTATCTCTATAAACATGGAAATATCTCCACTGCTATCTGTAGAAACATGGAAATATCTACATCGCTATATGTATAAACACGGAAATATCTCCACCGCTATATCTATAAAGATGGAAATATCTACACCGCTATCTTTATAAACTTGGAAATATCTACACCGCTATCTGTATAAACATGGAAATATCTATAACACTATCTGTGTAAACATGGAAATATCTACACAGCAATCTGTGTAAACATGGAAATATGTACACAGCTCTCTGTGTAAAGATGGAAATATCTACACCGCAATCTGTGCAAATATGGAAATATCTACACCGCTATCTCTGTAAACATGGAAATAACTACACCTCTATCTGTATAAACATGGAAATATCAACACCGCTATCTGTATAAACATGGAAATGTCTACACCACGATCTGTATAAACATGGAAATATCTACACCGCCGTATGCATAAACATGGAAATATCTACACTGCTATCAGTATAAACATGGAAATACCTACACCGCTATCTGAATAAACATGGAAATATCTACACCACGACGTGTATAAACATGGAAATATCTACACCGCTATGTGAATAAACATGGAAATATCTACACCGCTATCAGTATGAACATGGAAATGTCTACACCGCTATCTGTATAAATATGGATATATCTACAGCACTATCTCTATAAACATGGAAATATCTACACCGTTATCTGTATAAACAAAGAAATATCTCCACCGCTGTCTGTATGAACATGGAAACATCTACACCGCTACCTGTATAAACATGGAATTATCTGCAGCATTATCTGTATAAAAATGGAAATACCTAAACCGCAGTCTGTGCAAAGATGGAAATATCTACAATCCTATCTCAATAAACATGGAAATATCGACACCGCCATCTGTACACACATGGAAATGCCTACACAGTCATCTGTATAAACATGGAAATATCTACACCACTATCTGTATAAACATGGAAATACCTACAATGCCATCTGTATAAACATGGAATTATCTACACAGAGATCTCTATAACGATTGAAATACCTACACCGCTATCTGTATAAACCTGGAAATATCTATAACACTATCTGTGTAAACATGGAAATATCTGCACAGCTATCTGTGTAAACATGGAAATATGTACACAGTTCTCTGTGTAAAGATGGAAATATCTACACCGCTATCTCAGTAAACATGGAAATATCTACACCGCTATCTGTATAAACATGGAAATATCAACACCACTATCTGCATAAACATGGAAATGTCTACACCACGATCTGTATAAACATGGAAATATCTACACCGCTATATGTATAAACATGGAAATATCTACACCGCTATCAGTATAAACATGGAAATATCTACACCGCTATCTGTAAAAACATGGAAATATCGACACCTCTATCTGTATAAATATGGAAATATCTACACCACTATCTCTATAAACATGGAAATATCTACACCGTTATCTGTATAAACAAAGAAATATCTCCACCGATGTCTGTATGAACATGGAAACAACTACACCGATAGCTGTATAAACATGGAATTATCTGCAGCGTTATCTGTATAAACATGGAAATATCTACACCGCATTCTGTGAATAGATGGAAATATCTACAGTGCTATCTCAAGAAACATGGAAATATCGACACCGCCATCTGTTCACACATGGAAATACCTACACAGTCATCTGTATAAACATGGAAATATCTACACCACTATCTGTATAAACATGGAAATATCTACACTGCCATCTGTATAAACATGGAATTACCTACACAGACATCTCTATAATCATTGAAATATCTACACCGCTATCTGTATAAACATGGAAGTAGCCACACCGTTATCAGTATAAACATGGAAATATCTACACCGCTATCTGTGTAAACATGGAAATATCTACACCACGACGTGTATAACCATGGAAATACCTACACCGCTATGTGAATAAACATGGAAATATCTACACCGCTATCAATATAAACATGGAAATATTGACACCGCTATCTGTATAAATATGGAAATATCTACACCACTATCTCTATAAACATGGAAATATCTACACCGTTATCTGTATAAACAAAGAAATACCTCCACCGCTGTCTGTATGAACATGGAAACATCTACCCCGCTAGCTGTATAAACATGGAATTATCTGCAGCGTTATCTGTATAAACATGGAAATATCTACACCGCAGTCTGTGCAAAGATGGAAATATCTACAATGCTATCTCAATAAACATGGAAATATCGAAACCGCCATCTGTACACACATGGAAATACCTACACAGTCATCTGTATAAACATGGAAATATCTACACCACTATCTGTATAAACATGGAAACACCTACACGGCCATCTGTAAAAACATGGAATTATCTACACAGACATCTCTATAACCATTGAAAAATCTACACCGCTATCTGTATACACATGGTAGTAGCCACACCGCTATCTGAATAAACATGGAAATATCTACACCGCCATCTGTGAAAACATGGAAATATCTACACTGTCATCTTTATAAACATGGAAATATCTACACGTCCATCTGTATAAACATGGAAATATCTACAGTGCCATCTGTATATACCTGGAAATATCTACACTGCCATCTGTATAAACATGGAAATATCTACACAGCTATCTCTATAAACATGGAAATGTCTACACGGCTATCTGTATAAACATGGAAATATCTCCACTGCTATCTGTAGAAACATGGAAATATCTACATCGCTATCTGTATAAACATGGAAATATCTCCACTGCTATCTCTATAAAGATGGAAATATCTACACCACTATCTATATAAACATGGAAATATCTACACTGCTATCTGTATAAACATGGAAATATCTATCACACTATCTGTGTAAACATGGAAATATCTACACAAGTATCTGTGTAAACATGGAAATATGTGCACAGGTCTCTGTGTAAAGATGGAAATATCTACACCACAATCTGTGCAAATATGGAAATATCTACACCGCTATCTCAGTAAACATGGAAATATCTACACCGCTATCTGTATAAACATGGAAATATCAACACCGCTATCTGTATAAACATGGAAATGTCTACACCACGATCTGTATAAACATGGAATTATCTACACCACTATATGTATAAACATGGAAATATCTACACAGCTCTCAGTATAAACATGGAAATATCTACACCGCTATCTGTATAAACATGGAAATATCTACACCACGACATGTATAAACATGGAAATATCTTCACCGCCATGTAAATAAACATGGAAATATCTACACCGCTATCTGTAAAAACATGGAAATATCGACACCGCTATCTGTATAAATATGGAAATATCTACAGCAGTATCTCTATAAACATGGAAATATCTACACCGCTATCTGTATATATATGGAAATATCTACAGCACTGTCTCTATAAACATGGAAATATCTACACCGTTATCTGCATAAACAAAGAAATACCTCCACCGCTGCCTGTATGAACATGGAAACATCTACACCGCTAGCTGTATAAACATGGAATTATCTGAAGCGTTATCTGTATATACATGGAAATATCTACACCGCAGTCTGTGCAAAGATGGAAATATCTACAATGCTATCTCAATAAACATGGAAATATCGACACCGCCATCTGTACACACATGGAAATACCTACACAGTCATCTGTGTAAACATGGAAATATCTACACCACTATCTGTATAAACATGGAAATATCTACAATGCCATCTGTATAAACATGGAAATATCTACACTGCCATCTGTATAAACATGGAATTACCTACACAGACATCTCTATAATCATTGAAATATCTACACCACTATCTGTATAAAGATGGAAGTAGCCACACCGCTATCAGTATAAACATGGAAATATCTACACCGCTATCTGTATAAACATGGAAATATCTACACCACGACGTGTATAAACATGGAAATATCTACACCGCTATGTGAATAAACATGGAAATATCTACACCGCTATCAGTATAAACATGGAAATATTGACGCCGCTATCTGTATAAATATGGAAATATCTACACCACTATCTCTATAAACATGGAAATATCTACACCGTTATCTGTATAAACAAAGAAATACCTCCACCGCTGTCTGTATGAACATGGAAACATCTACACCGCTAGCTGAATAAACATGGAATTATCTGCAGTGTTATCTGTATAAACATGGAAATATCTACACCGCAGTCTGTGCAAAGATGGAAATATCTACAATGTATCTCAATAAACATGGAAATATCGAAACCGCCATCTGTACACACATGGAAATACCTACACAGTCATCTGTATAAACATGGAAATATCTACACCACTGTCTGTATAAACATGGAAACACCTACACGGCCATCTGTAAAAACATGGAATTATCTACACAGACATCTCTATAACCATTGAAAAATCTACACCGCTATCTGTATACACATGGAAGTAGCCACACCGCTATCTGAATAAACATGGAAATATCTACACTGCCATCTGTGAAAACATGGAAATATCTACACTGTCAGCTTTATAAACATGGAAATATCTACACGTCCATCTGTATAAACATGGAAATATCTACAGTGCCATCTGTATATACCTGGAAATATCTACACTGCCATCTGTATAAACATGGAAATATCTACACAGCTATCTCTATAAACATGGAAATGTCTACACGGCTATCTGTATAAACATGGAAATATCTCCACTTCTATCTGTAGAAACATGGAAATATCTACATCGCTATCTGTATAAACATGGAAATATCTCCACTGCTATCTCTATAAAGATGGAAATATCTACACCACTATCTATATAAACATGGAAATATCTACACTGCTATCTGTATAAACATGGAAATATCTATCACACTATCTGTGTAAACATGGAAATATCTACACAACTATCTGTGTAAACATGGAAATATGTGCACAGGTCTCTGTGTAAAGATGGAAATATCTACACCGCAATCTGTGCAAATATGGAAATATCTACACCGCTATCTCAGTAAACATGGAAATATCTACACCGCTATCTGTATAAACATGGAAATATCAACACCGCTATCTGTATAAACATGGAAATGTCTACACCACGATCTGTATAAACATGGAAATATCTACACCACTATATGTATAAACATGGAAATATCTACACAGCTCTCAGTATAAACATGGAAATATCTACACCGCTATCTGTATAAACATGGAAATATCTACACCACGACATGTATAAACATGGAAATATCTTCACCGCCATGTAAATAAACATGGAAATATCTACACCGCTATCTGTAAAAACATGGAAATATCGACACCGCTATCTGTATAAATATGGAAATATCTACACCACTATCTCTATAAACATGGAAATATCTACACCGTTATCTGTATAAACAAAGAAATATCTCCACCGCTGTCTGTATGAACATGGAAACATCTACACCGCTAGCTGTAGAAAGATGTAATTATCTGCAGAGTTATCTGTATAAACATGGAAATATCTACACCGCAGTCAGTGCAAAGATGGAAATATCTACAATGCTATCTCAATAAACATGGAAATATCGACACCGCCATCTGTAAACACATGGAAATACCTACACAGTCATCTGTATAAACATGGAAATATCTACACCGCTATCTGTATAAACATGGAAATATCTATAACACTATCTGTGTAAATATGGAAATATCTACACAGCTATCTGTGTAAACATGGAAATATGTACACAGGTCTCTGTGTAAAGATGGAAATATTTACACCGCTATCTCAGTAAACATGGAAATATCTACACCGCTATCTGTATAAACATGGAAATATCAACACCACTATCTGTATAAACATGGAAATGTCTACACCACGATCTGTATAAACATGGAAATATCTACACCGCTATCTGTATAAACATGGAAATATCTACACCTCTATCAGTATAAACATGGAAATATCTACACCGCTATCTGTATAAACATGGAAATAGCTACACCACGACATGCATAAACATGGAAATATCTACACTGCCATGTGAATAAACGTGGAAATATCTACACCGCTATCAGTAAAAACATGGAAATATCGACACCGCTATCTGTATAAATATGGAAATATCTACACCACTATCTCTATAAACATGGAAATATCTACACCGTTATCTGTATAAACAAAGAAATATCTCCACCGCTGTCTGTATGAACATGGAAACAACTACAACGCTAGCTGTATAAACATGGAATTATCTGCAGCGTTATCTGTATAAACATGGAAATATCTACACCGCAGTCTGTGAATAGATGGATATATCTACAATGCTATCTCAATAAACATGGAAATATCGACACCGCCATCTGTACACACATGGAAATACCTACACAGTCATCTGTATAAACATGGAAATATCTACACCGCTATCTGTATAAACATGGAAATATCTACAATGCCATCTGTATAAACATGGAATTACCTACACAGTCATCTCTATAATCATTGAAATATCTACACCGCTATCTGTATAAACATGGAAGTAGCCACACCGCTATCAGTATAAACATGGAAATATCTACACCGCTATCTGTATAAACATGGAAATATCTACACCACGACGTGTATAAACATGGAAATATCTACACCGCTATGTGAATAAACATGGAAATATCTACACCGCTATCAGTATAAACATGGAAATATTGACACCGCTATCTGTATAAATATGGAAATATCTACACCACTATCTCTATTAACATGGAAATATCTACACCGTTATCTGTATAAACAAAGAAATATCTCCACCGCTGTCTGTATGAACATGGAAACATCTACACCGCTAGCTGTTTAAACATGGAATTATCTGCAGCGTTATCTGTATAAACATGGAAATATCTACACCGCAGTCTGTGCAAAGATGGAAATATCTACAATGCTATCTCAATAAACATGGAAATATCGACACCGCCATCTGTACACACATGGAAATACCTACACAGTCATCTGTATAAACATGGAAATATCTACACCACTGTCTGTATAAACATGGAAACACCTACACTGCCATCTGTAAAAACATGGAATTATCTACACAGACATCTCTATAACCATTGAAAAATCTACACCGCTATCTGTATACACATGGAAGTAGCCACACCGCTATCTGAATAAACATGGAAATATCTACACCGCCATCTGTGAAAACATGGAAATATCTACAATGTCATCTTTATAAACATGGAAATATCTATACGTCCATCTGTATAAACATGGAAATATATACACTGCCATCTGTATATACCTGGAAATATCTACACTGCCATCTGTATAAACATGGAAATATCTACACCGCTATCTCTATAAACATGGAAATGTCTACACGGCTATCTGTATAAACATGGAAATATCTACACCACGACATGTATAAACATGGAAATATCTACACCGCCATGTGAATAAACATGGAAATATCTACACCGCTATCAGTAAAAACATGGAAATATCGACACCGTTATCTGTATAAATATGGAAATATCTTCACCGCTATCTCTATAAACATGGAAATATCTACACCGTTATCTGTACAAACAAAGAAATATCTCCACCGCTCTCTTTATGAACATGGAAACATCTACACCGCTAGCTGTATAAACATGGAATTATCTGCAGCGTTATCTGCATAAACATGGAAATATCTACACCGCAGTCTGTGCAAAGATGGAAATATCATCACCGCTATCTGTATAAACATGGAAATATCTACACAGCTATCAGTATATACATGGAAATATCTACACCGCTATCTGTATAAACATGGAAATATCTACACCACGACATGTATAAACATGGAAATATCTTCACTGCCATGTGAATAAACATGGAAATATCTACACCGCTATCAGTAAAAACATGGAAATATCGACACTGCTATCTGCATAAATATGGAAATATCTACACCACTATCTCTATAAACATGGAAATATCTACACCATTATCTGTATAAACAAAGAAATGTCTCCACCACTGTCTGTATGAACATGGAAACATCTACACCGCTAGCTGTAGAAACATGGAATTATCTGCAGAGTTATCTGTATAAACATGGAAATATCTACACCGCAGTCTGTGCAAAGATGGAAATATCTACAATGCTATCTCAATAAACATGGAAATATCGACACCGCCATCTGTACACACATGGAAATACCTACACAGTCATCTGTATAAACATGGAAATATCTACACCGCTATCTGTATAAACATGGAAATATCTATAACACTATCTGTGTAAACATGGAAATATCTGCACAGCTATCTGTGTAAACATGGAAATATGTACACAGTTCTCTGTGTAAAGATGGAAATATCTACACCGCTATCTCAGTAAACATGGAAATATCTACACCGCTATCTGTATAAACATGGAAATATCAACACCACTATCTGCATAAACATGGAAATGTCTACACCACGATCTGTATAAACATGGAAATATCTACACCGCTATATGTATAAACATGGAAATATCTACACCGCTATCAGTATAAACATGGAAATATCTACACCGCTATCTGTAAAAACATGGAAATATCGACACCTCTATCTGTATAAATATGGAAATATCTACACCACTATCTCTATAAACATGGAAATATCTACACCGTTATCTGTATAAACAATGAAATATCTCCACCGATGTCTGTATGAACATGGAAACAACTACACCGCTAGCTGTATAAACATGGAATTATCTGCAGCGTTATCTGTATAAACATGGAAATATCTACACCGCAGTCTGTGAATAGATGGAAATATCTACAGTGCTATCTCAAGAAACATGGAAATATCGACACCGCCATCTGTACACACATGGAAATACCTACACAGTCATCTGTATAAACATGGAAATATCTACACCACTATCTGTATAAACATGGAAATATCTACACTGCCATCTGTATAAACATGGAATTACCTACACAGACATCTCTATAATCATTGAAATATCTACACCGCTATCTGTATAAACATGGAAGTAGCCACACCGTTATCAGTATAAACATGGAAATATCTACACCGCTATCTGTGTAAACATGGAAATATCTACACCACGACGTGTATAACCATGGAAATACCTACACCGCTATGTGAATAAACATGGAAATATCTACACCGCTATCAATATAAACATGGAAATATTGACACCGCTATCTGTATAAATATGGAAATATCTACACCACTATCTCTATAAACATGGAAATATCTACACCGTTATCTGTATAAACAAAGAAATACCTCCACCGCTGTCTGTATGAACATGGAAACATCTACACCGCTAGCTGTATAAACATGGAATTATCTGCAGCGTTATCTGTATAAACATGGAAATATCTACACCGCAGTCTGTGCAAAGATGGAAATATCTACAATGCTATCTCAATAAACATGGAAATATCGAAACCGCCATCTGTACACACATGGAAATACCTACACAGTCATCTGTATAAACATGGAAATATCTACACCACTGTCTGTATAAACATGGAAACACCTACACGGCCATCTGTAAAAACATGGAATTATCTACACAGACATCTCTATAACCATTGAAAAATCTACACCGCTATCTGTATACACATGGAAGTAGCCACACCGCTATCTGAATAAACATGGAAATATCTACACCGCCATCTGTGAAAACATGGAAATATCTACACTGTCATCTTTATAAACATGGAAATATCTACACGTCCATCTGTATAAACATGGAAATATCTACAGTGCCATCTGTATATACCTGGAAATATCTACACTGCCATCTGTATAAACATGGAAATATCTACACAGCTATCTCTATAAACATGGAAATGTCTACACGGCTATCTGTATAAACATGGAAATATCTCCACTGCTATCTGTAGAAACATGGAAATATCTACATCGCTATCTGTATAAACATGGAAATATCTCCACTGCTATCTTTATAAAGATGGAAATATCTACACCACTATCTATATAAACATGGAAATATCTACACTGCTATCTGTATAAACATGGAAATATCTATCACACTATCTGTGTAAACATGGAAATATCTACACAAGTATCTGTGTAAACATGGAAATATGTGCACAGGTCTCTGTGTAAAGATGGAAATATCTACACCGCAATCTGTGCAAATATGGAAATATCTACACCGCTATCTCAGTAAACATGGAAATATCTACACCGCTATCTGTATAAACATGGAAATATCAACACCGCTATCTGTATAAACATGGAAATGTCTACACCACGATCTGTATAAACATGGAATTATCTACACCACTATATGTATAAACATGGAAATATCTACACAGCTCTCAGTATAAACATGGAAATATCAACACCGCTATCTGTATAAACATGGAAATATCTTCACCGCTATCTGTATAAACATGGAAATATCTACACCACGACATGTATAAACATGGAAATATCTTCACCGCCATGTAAATAAACATGGAAATATCTACACCGCTATCTGTAAAAACATGGAAATTTCGACACCGCTATCTGTATAAATATGGAAATATCTACAGCAGTATCTCTATAAACATGGAAATATCTACACCGCTATCTGTATATATATGGAAATATCTACAGCACTGTCTCTATAAACATGGAAATATCTACACCGTTATCTGCATAAACAAAGAAATACCTCCACCGCTGCCTGTATGAACATGGAAACATCTACACCGCTAGCTGTATCAACATGGAATTATCTGCAGCGTTATCTGTATAAACATGGAAATATCTACACCGCAGTCTGTGCAAAGATGGAAATATCTACAATGCTATCTCAATAAACATGGAAATATCGACACCGCCATCTGTACACACATGGAAATACCTACACAGTCATCTGTGTAAACATGGAAATATCTACACCACTATCTGTATAAACATGGAAATATCTACAATGCCATCTGTATAAACATGGAAATATCTACACTGCCATCTGTATAAACATGGAATTACCTACACAGGCATCTCTATAATCATTGAAATATCTACACCGCTATCTGTATAAAGATGGAAGTAGCCACACCGCTATCAGTATAAACATGGAAATATCTACACCGCTATCTGTATAAACATGGAAATATCTACACCACGACGTGTATAAACATGGAAATATCTACACCGCTATGTGAGTAAACATGGAAATATCTACACCGCTATCAGTATAAACATGGAAATATTGACGCCGCTATCTGTATAAATATGGAAATATCTACACCACTATCTCTATAAACATGGAAATATCTACACCGTTATCTGTATAAACAAAGAAATACCTCCACCGCTGTCTGTATGAACATGGAAACATCTACACCGCTAGCTGAATAAACATGGAATTATCTGCAGTGTTATCTGTATAAACATGGAAATATCTACACCGCAGTCTGTGCAAAGATGGAAATATCTACAATGTATCTCAATAAACATGGAAATATCGAAACCGCCATCTGTACACACATGGAAATACCTACACAGTCATCTGTATAAACATGGAAATATCTACACCACTGTCTGTATAAACATGGAAACACCTACACGGCCATCTGTAAAAACATGGAATTATCTACACAGACATCTCTATAACCATTGAAAAATCTACACCGCTATCTGTATACACATGGAAGTAGCCACACCGCTATCTGAATAAACATGGAAATATCTACACTGCCATCTGTGAAAACATGGAAATATCTACACTGTCAGCTTTATAAACATGGAAATATCTACACGTCCATCTGTATAAACATGGAAATATCTACAGTGCCATCTGTATATACCTGGAAATATCTACACTGCCATCTGTATAAACATGGAAATATCTACACAGCTATCTCTATAAACATGGAAATGTCTACACGGCTATCTGTATAAACATGGAAATATCTCCACTTCTATCTGTAGAAACATGGAAATATCTACATCGCTATCTGTATAAACATGGAAATATCTCCACTGCTATCTCTATAAAGATGGAAATATCTACACCACTATCTATATAAACATGGAAATATCTACACTGCTATCTGTATAAACATGGAAATAACTATCACACTATCTGTGTAAACATGGAAATATCTACACAACTATCTGTGTAAACATGGAAATATGTGCACAGGTCTCTGTGTAAAGATGGAAATATCTACACCGCAATCTGTGCAAATATGGAAATATCTACACCGCTATCTCAGTAAACATGTAAATATCTACACCGCTATCTGTATAAACATGGAAATATCAACACCGCTATCTGTATAAACATGGAAATGTCTACACCACGATCTGTATAAACATGGAATTATCTACACCACTATATGTATAAACATGGAAATATCTACACAGCTCTCAGTATAAACATGGAAATATCTACACCGCTATCTGTATAAACATGGAAATATCTACACCACGACATGTATAAACATGGAAATATCTTCACCGCCATGTAAATAAACATGGAAATATCTACACCGCTATCTGTAAAAACATGGAAATATCGACACCGCTATCTGTATAAATATGGAAATATCTACAGCAGTATCTCTATAAACATGGAAATATCTACACCGCTATCTGTATATATATGGAAATATCTACAGCACTGTCTCTATAAACATGGAAATATCTACACCGTTATCTGCATAAACAAAGAAATACCTCCACCGCTGCCTGTATGAACATGGAAACATCTACACCGCTAGCTGTATAAACATGGAATTATCTGCAGCGTTATCTGTATAAACATGGAAATATCTACACCGCAGTCTGTGCAAAGATGGAAATATCTACAATGCTATCTCAATAAACATGGAAATATCGACACCGCCATCTGTACACACATGGAAATACCTACACAGTCATCTGTGTAAACATGGAAATATCTACACCACTATCTGTATAAACATGGAAATATCTACAATGCCATCTGTATAAACATGGAAATATCTACACTGCCATCTGTATAAACATGGAATTACCTACACAGACATCTCTATAATCATTGAAATATCTACACCGCTATCTGTATAAAGATGGAAGTAGCCACACCGCTATCAGTATAAACATGGAAATATCTACACCGCTATCTGTATAAACATGGAAATATCTACACCACGACGTGTATAAACATGGAAATATCTACACCGCTATGTGAGTAAACATGGAAATATCTACACCGCTATCAGTATAAACATGGAAATATTGACGCCGCTATCTGTATAAATATGGAAATATCTACACCACTATCTCTATAAACATGGAAATATCTACACCGTTATCTGTATAAAGAAAGAAATACCTCCACCGCTGTCTGTATGAACATGGAAACATCTACACCGCTAGCTGAATAAACATGGAATTATCTGCAGTGTTATCTGTATAAACATGGAAATATCTACACCGCAGTCTGTGCAAAGATGGAAATATCTACAATGTATCTCAATAAACATGGAAATATCGAAACCGCCATCTGTACACACATGGAAATACCTACACAGTCATCTGTATAAACATGGAAATATCTACACCACTGTCTGTATAAACATGGAAACACCTACACGGCCATCTGTAAAAACATGGAATTATCTACACAGACATCTCTATAACCATTGAAAAATCTACACCGCTATCTGTATACACATGGAAGTAGCCACACCGCTATCTGAATAAACATGGAAATATCTACACTGCCATCTGTGAAAACATGGAAATATCTACACTGTCAGCTTTATAAACATGGAAATATCTACACGTCCATCTGTATAAACATGGAAATATCTACAGTGCCATCTGTATATACCTGGAAATATCTACACTGCCATCTGTATAAACATGGAAATATCTACACAGCTATCTCTATAAACATGGAAATGTCTACACGGCTATCTGTATAAACATGGAAATATCTCCACTTCTATCTGTAGAAACATGGAAATATCTACATCGCTATCTGTATAAACATGGAAATATCTCCACTGCTATCTCTATAAAGATGGAAATATCTACACCACTATCTATATAAACATGGAAATATCTACACTGCTATCTGTATAAACATGGAAATATCTATCACACTATCTGTGTAAACATGGAAATATCTACACAACTATCTGTGTAAACATGGAAATATGTGCACAGGTCTCTGTGTAAAGATGGAAATATCTACACCGCAATCTGTGCAAATATGGAAATATCTACACCGCTATCTCAGTAAACATGGAAATATCTACACCGCTATCTGTATAAACATGGAAATATCAACACCGCTATCTGTATAAACATGGAAATGTCTACACCACGATCTGTATAAACATGGAATTATCTACACCACTATATGTATAAACATGGAAATATCTACACAGCTCTCAGTATAAACATGGAAATATCTACACCGCTATCTGTATAAACATGGAAATATCTACACCACGACATGTATAAACATGGAAATATCTTCACCGCCATGTAAATAAACATGGAAATATCTACACCGCTATCTGTAAAAACATGGAAATATCGACACCGCTATCTGTATAAATATGGAAATATCTACACCACTATCTCTATAAACATGGAAATATCTACACCGTTATCTGTATAAACAAAGAAATATCTCCACCGCTGTCTGTATGAACATGGAAACATCTACACCGCTAGCTGTAGAAAGATGGAATTATCTGCAGAGTTATCTGTATAAACATGGAAATATCTACACCGCAGTCAGTGCAAAGATGGAAATATCTACAATGCTATCTCAATAAACATGGAAATATCGACACCGCCATCTGTAAACACATGGAAATACCTACACAGTCATCTGTATAAACATGGAAATATCTACACCGCTATCTGTATAAACATGGAAATATCTATAACACTATCTGTGTAAATATGGAAATATCTACACAGCTATCTGTGTAAACATGGAAATATGTACACAGGTCTCTGTGTAAAGATGGAAATATTTACACCGCTATCTCAGTAAACATGGAAATATCTACACCGCTATCTGTATAAACATGGAAATATCAACACCACTATCTGTATAAACATGGAAATGTCTACACCACGATCTGTATAAACATGGAAATATCTACACCGCTATCTGTATAAACATGGAAATATCTACACCGCTATCAGTATAAACATGGAAATATCTACACCGCTATCTGTATAAACATGGAAATAGCTACACCACGACATGTATAAACATGGAAATATCTACACTGCCATGTGAATAAACGTGGAAATATCTACACCGCTATCAGTAAAAACATGGAAATATCGACACCGCTATCTGTATAAATATGGAAATATCTACACCACTATCTCTATAAACATGGAAATATCTACACCGTTATCTGTATAAACAAAGAAATATCTCCACCGCTGTCTGTATGAACATGGAAACAACTACAACGCTAGCTGTATCAACATGGAATTATCTGCAGCGTTATCTGTATAAACATGGAAATATCTACACCGCAGTCTGTGAATAGATGGATATATCTACAATGCTATCTCAATAAACATGGAAATATCGACACCGCCATCTGTACACACATGGAAATACCTACACAGTCATCTGTATAAACATGGAAATATCTACACCGCTATCTGTATAAACATGGAAATATCTACAATGCCATCTGTATAAACATGGAATTACTTACACAGTCATCTCTATAATCATTGAAATATCTACACCGCTATCTGTATAAACATGGAAGTAGCCACACCGCTATCAGTATAAACATGGAAATATCTACACCGCTATCTGTATAAACATGGAAATATCTACACCACGACGTGTATAAACATGGAAATATCTACACCGCTATGTGAATAAACATGGAAATATCTACACCGCTATCAGTATAAACATGGAAATATTGACACCGCTATCTGTATAAATATGGAAATATCTACACCACTATCTCTATTAACATGGAAATATCTACACCGTTATCTGTATAAACAAAGAAATATCTCCACCGCTGTCTGTATGAACATGGAAACATCTACACCGCTAGCTGTTTAAACATGGAATTATCTGCAGCGTTATCTGTATAAACATGGAAATATCTACACCGCTGTCTGTGCAAAGATGGAAATATCTACAATGCTATCTCAATAAACATGGAAATATCGACACCGCCATCTGTACACACATGGAAATACCTACACAGTCATCTGTATAAACATGGAAATATCTACACCACTGTCTGTATAAACATGGAAACACCTACACTGCCATCTGTAAAAACATGGAATTATCTACACAGACATCTCTATAACCATTGAAAAATCTACACCGCTATCTGTATACACATGGAAGTAGCCACACCGCTATCTGAATAAACATGGAAATATCTACACCGCCATCTGTGAAAACATGGAAATATCTACACTGTCATCTTTATAAACATGGAAATATCTACACGTCCATCTGTATAAACATGGAAATATCTACACTGCCATCTGTATATACCTGGAAATATCTACACTGCCATCTGTATAAACATGGAAATATCTACACAGATATCTCTATAAACATGGAAATGTCTACACGGCTATCTGTATAAACATGGAAATATCTCCACCGCTATCTGTAGAAACATGGAAATATCTACATCGCTATCTGTATAAACATGGAAATATCTCCACCGCTATCTCTATAAAGATGGAAATATCTACACCGCTATCTTTATAAACATGGAAATATCTACACCGGTTTCTGTATAAACATGGAAATATCTATAACACTATCTGTGTAAACATGGAAATATCTACACAGCTATCTGTGTAAACATGGAAATATGTACACAGGTCTTTGTGTAAAGATGGAAATATCTACACCGCAATCTGTGCAAATATGGAAATATCTACACCGCTATCTCAGTAAACATGGAAATATCTACACCGCTATCAGTATAAACATGGAAATATCTACACCGCTGTCTGTATAAACATGGAAATATCTACACCACGACATGTATAAACATGGAAATATCTACAACGCCATGTGAATAAACATGGAAATATCTACACCGCTATCAGTAAAAACATGGAAATATCGACACCGCTATCTGTATAAATATGGAAATATCTACACCACTATCTCTATAAACATGGAAATATCTACACCGTTATCTGTATAAACAAAGAAATATCTCCACCGCTGTCTGTATGAACATGGAAACATCTACACTGCTAGCAGTAGAAACATGGAATTATCTGCAGCGTTATCTGTATAAACATGGAAATATCCACACCGCAGTCTGTGCAAAGATGGAAATATCTACAATGCTATCTCAATAAACATGGAAATATCGACACCGCCATCTGTACACACATGGAAATACCTACACAGTCATCTGTATAAACATGGAAATATCTACACCGCTATCTGTATAAACATGGAAATATGTATAACACTATCTGTGTAAACATGGAAATATCTACACAGCTATCTGTGTAAACATGGAAATATGTACACAGGTCTCCGGGTAAAGATGGAAATATCTACACCGCTATCAGCATAAACATGGAAATATCTACACCGCTATCTGTATAAACATGGAAATATCAACACCACTATCTGCATAAACATGGAAATGTCTACACCACGATCTGTATAAACATGGAAATATCTACACCGCTATATGTATAAACATGGAAATATCTACACCGCTATCAGTATAAACATGGAAATATCTACACCGCTATCTGTGTAAACATGGAAATATCTACACCACGACATGTATAAACATGGAAATATCTACACCGCCATGTGAATAAACGTGGAAATATCTACACCGCTATCAGTAAAAACATGGAAATATCGACACCGCATTCTGTGAATAGATGGAAATATCTACAGTGCTATCTCAATAAACATGGAAATATCGA
The DNA here is from genome assembly GCF_029289425.2 of Pan paniscus. NCBI lineage: Eukaryota > Metazoa > Chordata > Mammalia > Primates > Hominidae > Pan > Pan paniscus. Next base: position 12,056,335 of record NC_073261.2, read on the forward strand.
CACCGCCATCTGTACTCACATGGAAATACCTACACAGTCATCTGTATAAACATGGAAATATCTACACCACTATCTGCATAAACATGGAAATATCTACACTGCCATCTGTATAAACATGGAATTACCTACACAGACATCTCTATAATCATTGAAATATCTACACCGCTATCTGTATAAACATGGAAGTAGCCACGCCGCTATCAGTATAAACATGGAAATATCTACACCGCTATCTGTATAAACATGGAAATATATACACCACGACGTGTATAAACATGGAAATATCTACACCGCTATGTGAATAAACATGGAAATATCTACACCGCTATCAGTATAAACATGGAAATATTGACACCGCTATCTGTATAAATATGGAAATATCTACACCACTATCTCTATAAACATGGAAATATCTACACCGTTATCTGTATAAACAAAGAAATACCTCCACCGCTGTCTGTATGAACATGGAAACATCTACACCGCTAGCTGTATAAACATGGAATTATCTGCAGCGTTATCTGTATAAACATGGATATATCTACACCGCAGTCTGTGCAAAGATGGAAATATCTACAATGCTATCTCAATAAACATGGAAATATCGAAACCGCCATCTGTACACACATGGAAATACCTACACAGTCATCTGTATAAACATGGAAATATCTACACCACTGTCTGTATAAACATGGAAACACCTACACTGCCATCTGTAAAAACATGGAATTATCTACACAGACATCTCTATAACCATTGAAAAATCTACACCGCTATCTGTATACACATGGAAGTAGCCACACCGCTATCAGTATAAACATGGAAATATCTACACTGCCATCTGTGAAAACATGGAAATATCTACACTGTCATCTTTATAAACATGGAAATATCTACACGTCCATCTGTATAAACATGGAAATATCTACACTGCCATCTGTATAAACATGGAAATTTCTACACAGCTATCTCTATAAACATGGAAATGTCTACACGACTATCTCTATAAAGATGGAAATATCTCCACTGCTATCTGTAGAAACATGGAAATATCTACATCGCTATCTGTATAAACATGGAAATATCTTCATCGCTATCTGTATAAACATGGAAATATCTCCACTGCTATCTCTATAAAGGTGGAAATATCTACACCAATATCTTTATAAACATGGAAATATCTACACTGCTATCTGTATAAACATGGAAATATCTATCATAATATCTGTGTAAACATGGAAATATCTACACAGCTATCTGTGTAAACATGGAAATATGTGCACAGGTCTCTGTGTAAAGATGGAAATATCTACACCGCAATCTGTGCAAATATGGAAATATCTACACCGCTATCTCAGTAAACATGGAAATATCTACACCGCTATCTGTATAAACATGGAAATATCAACACCGCTATCTGTATAAACATGGAAATATCAACACCACTATCTGCATTAACATGGAAATGTCTACACCACGATCTGTACAAACATGGAAATATCTACGCCGCTATATGTATAAACATGGAAATATCTACACCGCTATCAGTATAAACATGGAAATATCTACACCGCTATCTGTGTAAACATGGAAATGTCTACACCACGACATGTATAAACATAGAAATATCTACACCGCCATGTGAATAAACGTGGAAATATCTACACCGCTATCAGTAAAAACATGGAAATATCGACACCGCTATCTGTATAAATATGGAAATATCTACAACACTATCTCTATAAACATGGAAATATCTACACCGTTATCTGTATAAACAAAGAAATATCTCCACCCATGTCTGTATGAACATGGAAACAACTACACCGCAAGCTGTATAAACATGGAATTATCTGCAGCGTTATCTGTATAAACATGGAAATATCTACAACGCATTCTGTGAATAGATGGAAATATCTACAGTGCTATCTCAATAAACATGCAAATATCGACACCGCCATCTGTACTCACATGGAAATACCTACACACTCATCTGTATAAACATGGAAATATCTACACCACTATCTGTATAAACATGAAAATATCTACACTGCCATCTGTATAAACATGGAATTACCTATACAGACATCTCTATAATCATTGAAATATCTACACCGCTATCTGTATAAACATGGAAGTAGCCACACCGCTATCCGTATAAACATGGAAATATCTACACCGCTATCTGTATAAACATGGAAATATCTACACCACGACGTGTATAAACATGGAAATATCTACACCGCTATGTGAATAAACATGGAAATATCTACACCGCTATCAGTATAAACATGGAAATATTGATACCGCTATCTGTATAAATATGGAAATATCTACACCACTATCTCTATAAACATGGAAATATCTACACCGTTATCTGTATAAACAAAGAAATACCTCCACCGCTGTCTGTATGAACATGGAAACATCTAGACCGCTAGCTGTATAAACATGGAATTATCTGCAGCGTTATCTGTATAAACATGGAAATATCTACACCGCAGTCTGTGCAAAGATGGAAATATCTACAATGCTATCTCAATAAACATGGAAATATCGAAACCGCCATCTGTACACACATGGAAATACCTACACAGTCATCTGTATAAACATGGAAATATCTACACCACTGTCTGTATAAACATGGAAACACCTACACTGCCATCTGTAAATACATGGAATTATCTACACTGACATCTCTATAACCATTGTAAAATCTACACCGCTATCTGTATACACATGGAAGTAGCCACACCGCTATCTGAATAAACATGGAAATATCTACACCGCCATCTGTGAAAACATGGAAATATCTACACTGTCATGTTTATAAACATGGAAATATCTACACGTCCATCTGTATAAACATGGAAATATCTACACTGCCATCTGTATATACCTGGAAATATCTACACTGCCATCTGTATAAACATGGAAATATTGACACAGCTATCTCTATACACATGGAAATGTCTACACGGCTATCTGTATAAACATGGAAATATCTACACCACGATCTGTATAAATATGGAAATATCTACACCACTATATGTATAAACATGGAAATATCTACACAGCTATCAGTATAAACATGGAAATATCTACACCACTATCTGTATAAACATGGAAATGTCTACACCACGATCTGTATAAACATGGAAATATCTACACCACTATATGTATAAACATGGAAATATCTACACAGCTATCAGTATAAACATGGAAATATCTACACCGCTATCTGTATAAACATGGAAATATCTACACCACGACATGTATAAACATGGAAATATCTTCACCGCCATGTAAATAAACATGGAAATATTTACACCGCTATCTGTAAAAAAATGGAAATATCGACACCGTTATGTGTATAAATATGGAAATATCTACACCACTATCTCTATAAACATGGAAATATCTACACCGTTATCTGTATAAACAAAGAAATATCTCCACCGCTGTCTGTATGAACATGGAAACAACTACACCGCTAGCTGTATAAACATGGAATTATCTGCAGCGTTATCTATATAAACATAGAAATATCTACACCGCAGTCTGTGAATAGATGGAAATATCTACAATGCTATCTCAATAAACATGGAAATATCGACACCGCCATCTGTACACACATGGAAATACCTACACAGTGATTTGTATAAAGATGGAAATATCTCCACCGCTATCTCTATAAAGATGGAAATATCTACACCGCTATCTTTATAAACATGGAAATATCTACACCGCTATCTTCGTAAACATGGAAATATGTACAAAGGTCTCTGTGTAAAGATGGAAATATCTACACCGCCATCTGTGCAAATATGGAAATATCTACACCGCTATCTCAGTAAACATGGAAATATGTACTCCGCTATCTGTATAAACATGGAAATATCAACACCGCTATCTGTGTAAACATGGAAATATCTACACCACGAACTGTATAAACATGGAAATATCTACACCGCTATATGTATAAACATGGACATATCTACACCGCTATCAGTATAAACATGGAAATATCTACAACGCTCTCTGTATAAACATGGAAATATCTACACCACGACATGTATAAACATGGAAATATCTACACCGCTATCAGTATAAACATGGAAATATTGACACCGCTATCTGTATAAATATGGAAATATCTACACCACTATCTCTATAAACTTGGAAATATCTACACCGTTATCTGTATAAACAAAGAAATATCTCCACCGCTGTCTGTATGAACATGGAAACATCTTCTCCGCTAGCTGTAGAAACATGGTATTATCTGCAGAGTTATCTGTATAAACATGGAAATATCTACACCGCAGTCTGTGCAAAGATGGAAATATCTACAATGCTATCTCAATAAACATGGAAATATCGACACCGCCATCTGTACACACATGGAAATACCTACACAGTCATCTGTATAAACATGGAAATATCTACACCACTGTCTGTATAAACATGGAAATACCTACACTGCCATCTGTAAAAACATGGAATTATCTACACAGACATCTCTATAACCATTGAAAAATCTAAACCGCTATCTGTATACACATGGAAGTAGCCACACCGCTATCTGAATAAACATGGAAATATCTACACCGCCATCTGTGAAAACATGGAAATATCTACACGGTCGTCTTTATAAACATGGAAATATCTACACGTCCATCTGTATAAACATGGAAATATCTACACTGCCATCTGTATATACCTGGAAATATCTACACGTCCATCTGTATAAACATGGAAATATCTACACCGCTATCTCTATAAACATGGAAATGTCTACACGGCTATCTGTATAAACATGGAAATATCTCCACTGCTATCTGTAGAAACATGGAAATATCTACATCGCTATCTGTATAAACATGGAAATATCTCCACCGCTATCTCTATAAAGATGGAAATATCTACACCGCTATCTTTATAAACATGGAAATATCTACACTGCTATCTGTATAAACATGGAAATATCTATCACACTATCTGTGTAAACATGGAAATATCTACACAGCTATCTGTGTAAACATGGAAATATGTGCACAGGTCTCTGTGTAAAGATGGAAATATCTACACTGCAATCTGTGCAAATATGGAAATATCTACACCGCTATCTCAGTAAACATGGAAATATCTACACCGCTATCTGTATAAACATGGAAATATCAACACCGCTATCTGTATAAACATGGAAATGTCTACACCACGATCTGTATAAACATGGAAATATCTACACCGCTATATGTATAAACATGGAAATATCTACAAAGCTATCAGTATAAACATGGAAATATCTACACCGCTGTCTGTATAAACATGGAAAAATCTACACCACGACGTGTATAAACATGGAAATATCTACACCGCCATGTGAATAAACATGGAAATATCTACACCGCTATCTGTAAAAACATGGAAATATCGACACCGCTATCTGTATAAACATGGAAATATCTACACGGCCTTCTGTATAAAAATGGAAATAACTACACAGTCATCTGTATAAATATGGAAATATGTACAACGCTATCTGTATAAACATGGAAATAGCCACACAGCTATCTGTATAAACATGGAAATATCTACACCGCTATCTCTATAAACATGGAAATGTCTACATCACTATCTTTATAAACATGGAGATATCTACATGGCTGTCTCTAGGAACATGGAAATATCTTCACCGCCATCTGTACAAACATGGAAATAACTACACAGTCATCTGTATAAACCTGGAAATATCTACACCAATATCTGTATAAACATGAAAATATCTACAATGCCATCTCTATATGCATGTAAATATCTACACAGCCATCTCTATAAACATGGAAATATCTACACCGCTATCTGTATAAACATGGAAATAGCCACACCGCTATGTGTATAAACATGGAAATATCTACACCGCCATCTGTAAAAACATGGAAATATCTACACAGTCATCTGTATAAACATGGAAATATCTACACCTCCGTCTGTATAAACATGGAAATATCTACACTGCCATCTGTATACACATGGAAATATCTACACAGCCATCTGTATAAACATGGAAATATCTACACCGCTATTTCTATAAACATGGAAATACCTACATCGCCATCTGTATAAACATGGAAATACCTACACCATTATCTGTCTAAACATGGAAATATCTACACTGACATCGGTATAAATATGTAAATATCTACACAGCCATATCTATAAACATGGAAATATCTACACCGCTATCTGTATAAACATGGAAATAGACACACAGATATCTGTATAAACATGGAAATACATACACTGCTATCTCTATAAACATGGAAGTATCTCCACCGCTATCTGTATAAACATGGAAATATCTCCACCGCTATCTGTATAAACATGGAAATATCTCCAACGCTATCTGTATAAACATGTAAATAGCCACACAGCTATCTGTATAAACATGGAAATATCTACACCGCTATCTCTATAAACATGGAAATATCTCCACCGTTATCTGTATAAACATGGAAATATCTCCACTGCTATCTGTATAAAGATGGAAATATTGACACCGCTATCTGTATAAATATGGAAATATCTACAGCGCTATATCTATAAACATGGAAATGTCTACACCGCTATCTGTATAAACATGGAAATATGTACATGGCTGTCTCTATAAACATGGAAATATCTTCACCGCCATCTGTATAAATATGGAAATAACTACACAGTCATCTGTATAAACCTGGAAATATCTACACCACTATCTGTAAACATGAAAACATCCACACTGCCATCTGTATAAACATGTAAATATCTACACAGCCATCTCTATAAACTTGGAAATATCTACACTGCTATCTGTATAAACCTGGAAATAGCCACAACGCTATCTGTATAAACATGGAAATGTCTACACCGCCATCTGTATAAACATGAAAATACCTACACAGTCATCTGTATAAACATGGAAATATCTACACCACTGTCTGTACAAACATGGAAATATCTACACTGCCATCTGTATAATCATGTAAATATCTTCACAGCCATCTCAATAAACATGGAAATATCTACACTGCTATCTGTATAAACGTGGAAATAGCTACACCGCTATCTGTATAAACATGGAAATATCTACACCGACATGTCTAAAAATATAAAAATATCTACACAGTCATCTGTATAAACATGGAAATAACTCCACCACTATCTGTATAAACTTGGAAGTATCTCCACCGCCGTTTGTATAAAAATGGAAATACCTACAACGCTATCTGTATAAACATGGAATTAGCCTCACAGCTATCTGTATAAACATGGAAATACCTACACCGCTATCTCCGTAAACATGGAAATACCTACACAGCAATCTGTATAAACATGGAAATATCTACACCATTATCTGTCTAAACATGGATATATCTACACTGCCATCTGTATAAATATGTAATTATCTACACAGCCACCTCTAAATACATGGAAATCTCTACACCGCTATCTGTATATACATGGAAATAGCCACACAGCTATCTGTATAAACATGGAAATAGCCACACAGCTATCTGTATAAACATGGAAATATCTACACCGCTATCTCTATAAACATGGAAATATCTCCACCGCTATCCGTATAAACATGGAAATATCTCCACCGCTATCTGTATAAACATTTAAATATCTCCACCGCTATCTGTATAAACATGGAAATAGTGACACCGCTATCTGTATGAATATGGAAATATCTACACCGCTATCTCTGTAAACATGGAAATGTCTACACCGCTATCTGTATAAACATGGAAATATCTTCATGGCTATCTCTATAAACATGGAAATATCTACACCGCCATCTGTATAAACATGGAAATACCTACACAGTCATCTGTATAAACCTGGAAATATCTACAACACTAAATGTATAAACATGGAAATATCTGCACTGCCATCTGTATAAACATGAAATATCTACACAGCCATCTCTATAAACATGGAAATATCTACACCGCTATCTGTAAACATGGAAATAGCCACACCGCTATCAGTATAAACATGGAAATATCTACACCGCAATCTGTATAAACATGGAAATAGCTAAACAGTCATCTGTATAAACATGGAAATATCTACAACAATGTCTGTACAAACATGGAAATATCTACACTGCCATCTGTATAAACATGGAAATATCTACACAGCCATCTCTATAAACATGGAAATATCTACACTGCTATCTGTATAAACATGGAAATAGCCACACCGCTATCTGTATAAACATGGAAATATCTACACCGACATGTGTAAAAATATGAAAATAACAACACAGCCATCTGTATAAACCTGGAAATTTCTACACCACTATCTGTATAAACATGAAAATATCTACAATGCCATCTCTATAAACATGTAAATATCTGCACAGCCATCTCTATAAACGTGGAAATATCTACACCGCTATCTGTATAAACATGGAAATAGCCACACCGCTATCTGTATAAACATGGAAATATCTACACCGCCATCTGTAAAAACATGGAAATATCTACACAGTCATCTGTATAAACATGGAAATATCTACACCTCCATCTGTATAAACATGGAAATATCTACACTGCCATCTGTATACACATGGAAATATCTACACAGCCGTCTGTATAAACATGGAAATACCTACACTGCTATCTCTATAAACATGGAAATACCTACATCGCAATCTGTATAAACATGGAAATACCTACACCATTATCTGTCTAAACATGGAAATATCTACACTGCCATCTGTATAAATATGTAAATATCTACACAGCCATCTCTATAAACATGGAAATATCTACACCGCTATCTGTATAAACATGGAAATAGACACACAGATATCTGTAGAAACATAGAAATATATACACTGCTATCTCTATAAACATGGAAGTATCTCCACCGCTATCTGTATAAACATGGAAATATCTCCACCGCTATCTGTATAAACATGGAAATATCTACACCGCTATCTCTATAAACATGGAAATATCTCCACCGTCTGTATAAACATGGAAATATCTCCACTGCTATCTGTATAAACATGGAAATATTGACACCGCTATCTGTATAAATATGGAAATATCTACAGCGCTATCTCTATAAACATGGAAATGTCTACACCGCTATCTGTATAAACATGGAAATATGTACATGGCTGTCTCTATAAACATGGAAATATCTTCACCGCCATCTGTATAAATATGGATATAACTACACAGTCATCTGTATAAACCTGGAAATATCTACACCACTATCTGTATAAACATGAAAATATCTACACTGCCATCTGTATAAACATGTAAATATCTACACAGCCATCTCTATAAACTTGGAAATATCTACACCTCTATCTGTATAAACATGGAAATAGCCACACCGCTATCTGTATAAACATGGAAATGTCTACACCGCCATCTGTATAAACATGAAAATACCTACACAGTCATCTGTATAAACATGGAAATATCTACACCACTGTCTGTACAAACATGGAAATATCTACTCTGCCATCTGTATAAACATCGAAATATCTTCACAGCTATCTCAATAAACATGGAAATATCTACACAGCTATCTGTATAAACTTGGAAATAGCTACACCGCTATCTGTATAAACATGGAAATATCTACACCGACATGTCTAAAAATATAAAAATATCTACACAGTCATCTGTATAAACATGGAAATAACTCCACCACTATCTGTATAAACTTGGAAGTATCTATACCGCCATTTCTATAAAAATGTAAATACCTCCAACGCTATCTGTATAAACATGGAAATAGCCACACAGCTATCTGTATAAACATGAAAATACCTACAACGCTATCTCCATAAACATGGAAATACCTACACATCAATCTGTATAAACATGGAAATATCTACACCATTATCTGTCTAAACATGGAAATATCTACACTGCCATCTCTATAAATATGTAAATATCTACAGAGCCATCTGTATAAACATGGAAATCTCTACACCGCTATCTTTATATACATGGAAATACCCACACAGCTATCTGTACAAACATGGAAATATCTACACCGCTATCTGTATAAACATGGAAATAGCCACACAGCTATCTGTATAAACATGGAAATATCTACACCGCTATCTCTATAAACATGGAAATATCTCCACCGCTATCCGTATAAACATGGAAATATCTCCACCGCTATCTGTATAAACATGGAAATATCTAAAACTCTATCTGTATAAACATGGAAATAGTGACACCGCTATCTGTATAAATATGGAAATATCTACACCGCTATCTCTGTAAACATGGAAATGTCTACACCGCTATCTGTATAAACATGGAAATATCTTCATGGCTATCTCTATAAACATGGAAATATCTACACCGCCATCTGTGTAAACATGGAAATATCTACACAGTCATCTGTATAAACCTGGAAATATCTACACCACTAACTGTATAAACATGGAAATATCTGCACTGTCATCTGTATAAACATGTAAATATCTACACAGCCATCTCTATAAACATGGAAATATCTACACCGCTATCTGTATAAACATGGAAATAGCCACACCGCTATCTGTATAAACATGGAAATATCTACACCGCCATCTGTATAAACATGGAAATACCTAAACAGTCATCTGTATAAACATGGAAATATCTACAACAATGTCTGTACAAACATGGAAATATCTACACTGCCATCTGTATAAACATGGAAATATCTACACAGCCATCTCTATAAACATGGAAATATCTACACTGCTATCTGTATAAACATGGAAATAGCCACACCGCTATCTGTATAAACATGGAAATATCTACACCGACATGTGTAAAAATATGAAAATACCAACACAGCCATCTGTATAAACCTGGAAATATCTACACCACTATCTGTATAAACATGAAAATATCTACAATGCCATCTCTATAAACATGTAAATATCTACACAGCCATCTCTATAAACGTGGAAATATCTACACCGCTATCTGTATAAACATGGAAATAGCCACACCGCTATCTGTATAAACATGGAAATATCTACACCGCCATCTGTAAAAACATGGAAATATCTACACAGTCATCTGTATAAACATGGATATATCTACACCTCCATCTGTATAAACATGGAAATATCTACACTGCCATCTGTATACACATGGAAATATCTACACAGCCGTCTGTATAAACATGGAAATACCTACACTGCTATCTCTATAAACATGGAAATACCTACATCGCAATCTGTATAAACATGGAAATACCTACACCATTATCTGTCTAAACATGGAAATATCTACACTGCCATCTGTATAAATATGTAAATATCTACACAGCCATCTCTATAAACATGGAAATATCTACACCGCTATCTGTATAAACATGGAAATAGACACACAGATATCTGTAGAAACATAGAAATATATACACTGCTATCTCTATAAACATGGAAGTATCTCCACCGCTATCTGTATAAACATGGAAATATCTCCACCGCTATCTGTATAAACATGGAAATATCTACACCGCTATCTCTATAAACATGGAAATATCTCCACCGTCTGTATAAACATGGAAATATCTCCACTGCTATCTGTATAAACATGGAAATATTGACACCGCTATCTGTATAAATATGGAAATATCTACAGCGCTATCTCTATAAACATGGAAATGTCTACACCGCTATCTGAATAAACATGGAAATATCTACATGGCTGTCTCTATAAACATGGAAATATCTTCACCGCCATCTGTATAAATATGGAAATAACTACACAGTCATCTGTATAAACCTGGAAATATCTACACCACTATCTGTATAAACATGAAAATATCTACACTGCCATCTGTATAAACATGTAAATATCTACACAGCCATCTCTATAAACTTGGAAATATCTACACTGCTATCTGTATAAACATGGAAATAGCCACACCGCTATCTGTATAAACATGGAAATGTCTACACCGCCATCTGTATAAACATGAAAATACCTACACAGTCATCTGTATAAACATGGAAATATCTACACCACTGTCTGTACAAACACGGAAATATCTACACTGCCATCTGTATAACCATGGAAATATCTTCACAGCCATCTCAATAAACATGGAAATATCTACACTGCTATCTGTATAAACTTGGAAATAGCTACACCGCTATCTGTATAAACATGGAAATATCTACACCGACATGTCTAAAAATATAAAAATATCTACACAGTCATCTGTATAAACATGGAAATAACTCTACCACTATCTGTATAAACATGGAAGTATCTACACCGCCATTTGTATAAAAATGGAAATACCTCCAACGCTATCTGTAAAAACATGGAAATAGCCTCACAGCTATCTGTATAAACATGGAAATACCTACACCGCTATCTCCATAAACATGGAAATACCTACACAGCAATCTGTATAAACATGGAAATATCTACACCATTATCTGTCTAAACATGGATATATCTACACTGCCATCTGTATAAATATGTAAATATCTACACAGCCATCTCTATATACATGGAAATCTCTACACCACTATCTGTATATACAAGGAAATAGCCACACAGCTATCTGTATAAACATGGAAATATCTACACCGCTATCTGTATAAACATGGAAATAGCCACACAGCTATCTGTATAAACATGGAAATTTCTACACCGCTATCTCTATAAACATGGAAATATCTCCACCGCTATCCGCATAAACATGGAAATATCTCCACCGCTATCTGTATAAACATGGAAATATCTCCACCGCTATCTGTATAAACATGGAAATAGTGACACCGCTATCTGTATAAATATGGAAATATCTACACCGCTATCTCTGTAAACATGGAAATGTCTACACCGCTATCTGTATAAACATGGAAATAGGTTCATGGCTATCTCTATAAACATGGAAATATCTACACCGCCATCTGCATAAACATGGAAATACCTACACAGTCATCTGTATAAACCTGGAAATATCTACACCACTAAATGTATAAACATGGAAATATCAGCACTGCCATCTGTATAAACATGTAAATATCTACACAGCCATCTCTATAAACATGGAAATATCTACACCGCTATCTGTATAAACATGGAAAGAGCCACACCGCTATCTGTATAAACATGGAAATATCTACACCGCCATCTGTATAAACATGGAAATACCTACAAAGTCATCTGTATAAACATGGAAATATCTACAACAATGTCTGTACAAACATGGAAATATCTACACTGCCATCTGTATAAACATGGAAACATCTACACAGCCATCTCTATAAACATGGAAATATCTACACTGCTATCTGTATAAACCTGGAAATAGCCACACCGCTATCTGTATAATCATGGAAATATCTACACAGACATGTGTAAAAATATGAAAATACCTACACAGTCATCTGTATAAACATGGAAATATCTCCACCGCTATCTGTATAAACATGGAAATATCTACACCGCCATCTGTATAAAAATGGAAATAACTACACAGTCATCTGTATAAATATGGAAATATGTACACCGCTATCTGTATAAACATGGAAATATCTGCACCGCCATCTGCATAAACATTGAAATATCTACACCGCCATCTGCATAAAAATGGAAATATCTCCACCGCTATCTCTATAAACATGGAAATATCTCCACCGCTATCTGTATAAACATGGAAATATCTCCACCGCTATCTGTATAAACATGGAAATATCTCCACCGCTATCTGTATAAACATGGAAATAGTGACACCGCTATCTGTATAAATATGGAAATATCTACACCGCTATCTCTATAAACATGGAAATGTCTGCATCGCTATCTGTATAAACATGGAAATATCTTCATGGCTATCTCTACAAACATGGAAATATCTACACCGCCATCTGTATAAACATGGAAATACCTACACAGTCATCTGTATAAACCTGGAAATATCTACAACACTATCTGTATAAACATGGAAATATCTACTTTGCCATCTGTATAAACATGTAAATATCTACACAGCCATCTCTATAAACATGGAAATCTCTAAACCGCTATCTGTATAAATATGGAAGTAGCCACACCGCTATCTGTATAAACATGGAAATATCTACACCACCATCTGTATAAACATGGAAATAGCTACACAGTCTTCTGTATAAACATGGAAATATCTACACCACTGTCTGTTACAAACTTGGAAATATCTACTCTGCCATCTGTATAAACATGGAAATATCTACACCGACATGTGTAAAAATATGAAAATATCTACACAGTCATCTGTATAAACATGGAAATATCTCCACCGCTATCTGTATAAACATGGAAATATCTACACGGCCTTCTGTATAAAAATGGAAATAACTACACAGTCATCTGTATAAATATGGAAATATGTACAACGCTATCTGTATAAACATGGAAATAGCCACACAGCTATCTGTATAAACATGGAAATATCTACACCGCTATCTCTATAAACATGGAAATGTCTACATCACTATCTTTATAAACATGGAGATATCTACATGGCTGTCTCTAGGAACATGGAAATATCTTCACCGCCATCTGTACAAACATGGAAATAACTACACAGTCATCTGTATAAACCTGGAAATATCTACACCAATATCTGTATAAACATGAAAATATCTACAATGCCATCTCTATATGCATGTAAATATCTACACAGCCATCTCTATAAACATGGAAATATCTACACCGCTATCTGTATAAACATGGAAATAGCCACACCGCTATGTGTATAAACATGGAAATATCTACACCGCCATCTGTAAAAACATGGAAATATCTACACAGTCATCTGTATAAACATGGAAATATCTACACCTCCGTCTGTATAAACATGGAAATATCTACACTGCCATCTGTATACACATGGAAATATCTACACAGCCATCTGTATAAACATGGAAATATCTACACCGCTATTTCTATAAACATGGAAATACCTACATCGCCATCTGTATAAACATGGAAATACCTACACCATTATCTGTCTAAACATGGAAATATCTACACTGACATCGGTATAAATATGTAAATATCTACACAGCCATATCTATAAACATGGAAATATCTACACCGCTATCTGTATAAACATGGAAATAGACACACAGATATCTGTATAAACATGGAAATACATACACTGCTATCTCTATAAACATGGAAGTATCTCCACCGCTATCTGTATAAACATGGAAATATCTCCACCGCTATCTGTATAAACATGGAAATATCTCCAACGCTATCTGTATAAACATGTAAATAGCCACACAGCTATCTGTATAAACATGGAAATATCTACACCGCTATCTCTATAAACATGGAAATATCTCCACCGTTATCTGTATAAACATGGAAATATCTCCACTGCTATCTGTATAAAGATGGAATTATTGACACCGCTATCTGTATAAATATGGAAATATCTACAGCGCTATATCTATAAACATGGAAATGTCTACACCGCTATCTGTATAAACATGGAAATATGTACATGGCTGTCTCTATAAACATGGAAATATCTTCACCGCCATCTGTATAAATATGGAAATAACTACACAGTCATCTGTATAAACCTGAAAATATCTACACCACTATCTGTAAACATGAAAACATCCACACTGCCATCTGTATAAACATGTAAATATCTACACAGCCATCTCTATAAACTTGGAAATATCTACACTGCTATCTGTATAAACCTGGAAATAGCCACAACGCTATCTGTATAAACATGGAAATGTCTACACCGCCATCTGTATAAACATGAAAATACCTACACAGTCATCTGTATAAACATGGAAATATCTACACCACTGTCTGTACAAACATGGAAATATCTACACTGCCATCTGTATAATCATGTAAATATCTTCACAGCCATCTCAATAAACATGGAAATATCTACACTGCTATCTGTATAAACGTGGAAATAGCTACACCGCTATCTGTATAAACATGGAAATATCTACACCGACATGTCTAAAAATATAAAAATATCTACACAGTCATCTGTATAAACATGGAAATAACTCCACCACTATCTGTATAAACTTGGAAGTATCTCCACCGCCGTTTGTATAAAAATGGAAATACCTACAACGCTATCTGTATAAACATGGAAATAGCCTCACAGCTATCTGTATAAACATGGAAATACCTACACCGCTATCTCCGTAAACATGGAAATACCTACACAGCAATCTGTATAAACATGGAAATATCTACACCATTATCTGTCTAAACATGGATATATCTACACTGCCATCTGTATAAATATGTAATTATCTACACAGTCACCTCTAAATACATGGAAATCTCTACACCGCTATCTGTATATACATGGAAATAGCCACACAGCTATCTGTATAAACATGGAAATAGCCACACAGCTATCTGTATAAACATGGAAATATCTACACCGCTATCTCTATAAACATGGAAATATCTCCACCGCTATCCGTATAAACATGGAAATATCTCCACCGCTATCTGTATAAACATTTAAATATCTCCACCGCTATCTGTATAAACATGGAAATAGTGACACCGCTATCTGTATGAATATGGAAATATCTACACCGCTATCTCTGTAAACATGGAAATGTCTACACCGCTATCTGTATAAACATGGAAATATCTTCATGGCTATCTCTATAAACATGGAAATATCTACACCGCCATCTGTATAAACATGGAAATACCTACACAGTCATCTGTATAAACCTGGAAATATCTACAACACTAAATGTATAAACATGGAAATATCTGCACTGCCATCAGTATAAACATGAAATATCTACACAGCCATCTCTATAAACATGGAAATATCTACACCGCTATCTGTAAACATGGAAATAGCCACACCGCTATCAGTATAAACATGGAAATATCTACACCGCAATCTGTATAAACATGGAAATAGCTAAACAGTCATCTGTATAAACATGGAAATATCTACAACAATGTCTGTACAAACATGGAAATATCTACACTGCCATCTGTATAAACATGTAAATATCTACACAGCCATCTCTATAAACATGGAAATATCTACACTGCTATCTGTATAAACATGGAAATAGCCACACCGCTATCTGTATAAACATGGAAATATCTACACCGACATGTGTAAAAATATGAAAATAACAACACAGCCATCTGTATAAACCTGGAAATTTCTACACCACTATCTGTATAAACATGAAAATATCTACAATGCCATCTCTATAAACATGTAAATATCTGCACAGCCATCTCTATAAACGTGGAAATATCTACACCGCTATCTGTATAAACATGGAAATAGCCACACCGCTATCTGTATAAACATGTAAATATCTACACCGCCATCTGTAAAAACATGGAAATATCTACACAGTCATCTGTATAAACATGGAAATATCTACACCTCCATCTGTATAAACATGGAAATATCTACACTGCCATCTGTATACACATGGAAATATCTACACCGCCATCTGTATAAACATGTAAATATCTACACAGCCATGTGTATAAACATGGAAATATCTACACCGCTATCTCTATAAACATGGAAATACCTACATTGCAATCTGTATAAACATGGAAATACCTACACCATTATCTGTCTAAACATGGAAATATCTACACTGCCATCTGTATAAATATGTAAATATCTACACAGCCATCTCTATAAACATGGAAATATCTACACCGCTATCTGTATAAACATGGAAATAGACACACAGATATCTATATAAACATGGAAATATATACACTGCTATCTCTATAAACATGGAAGTATCTCCACTGCTATCTGTATAAACATGGAAATATCTCCACCGCTATCTGTATAAACATGGAAATATCTACACCGCTATCTCTATAAACATGGAAATATCTCCACCGTTATTTGTATAAACATGGAAATATCTCCACTGCTATCTGTATAAACATGGAAATAGTGACACCGATATCTCTATAAATATGGAAATATCTACAGCGCTATCTCTATATACTTGGAAATGTTTACACCGCTATCTGTTTAAACATGGAAATATCTACATGGCTGTCTCTATATACATTGAAATATCTTCACCGCCATCTGTATATACATGGAAATAACTACACAGTCATCTGTATAAACCTGGAAACATCTACACAACTATCTGTATAAACATGAAAGTATCTACACTGCCATCTGTATAAACTTGTAAATATCTACACAGCCATCTCTATAAACTTGGAAAAATCTACACCGCTATCTGTATAAACATGGGAATAGCCACACCGCTATCTCTATAAACATGGAAATATCTCCACCGCTATCCGTATAAACATGGAAATATCTCCACCGCTATCTCTATAAACATGGAAATATCTCCACCGCTCTCTGTATAAACATGGAAATCTCTACACCGCCATCTGTATTAAAACGGAAATAATTTCACAGTCATCTGTATGAATATGGAAATATGTACACCGCTATCTGTATAAACATGGAAATATCTGCACCGCCATCTGCATAAACATGGAAATATCTACACCGCCATCTGTATAAACATGGAAATATCTTCAACGCTATCTGTATAAACATGGAAGTAGCCACACAGCTATCCGTATAAACATGGAAATACCTACACCGCTATCTCCATAAACATGGAAATACCTACACCACAATCTGTATACACATTGAAATATCTACACCATTATCGGTCTAAAAATGGAAATATCTACACTGCCATCTGTATAAATATGTAAATATCTACACAGCCATCTCTATAAGCATGGAAATATCTACACCGCTATCTGTATAAACATGGAAATAGCCACACAGCTATCTGTATAAACATGGAAATATCTCCACCGCTATCTCTATAAACATGGAAATATCTCCACCTCTATCTGTATAAACATGGAAATATCTCCACCGCTATCTGTATAAACATGGAAATAGTGACACCGCTATCTGTATAAACATGGAATTATTGACACCGCTATCTGTATAAATATGGAAATAGTGACACCGCTATCTGTATAAATATAGAAGTATCTACACCGCTATCTCTGTAAACATGGAAATGTCTACACCGCTATCTGTATAAACATGGAAATATCTTCATGGCTATCTCTATAAACATGGAAATATCTACACCGCCATCTGTATAAACATGGAAATACCTACAGAATCATCTGTATAAACCTGGAAATATCTACACGACTATCTCTATAAACATGGAAATATCTACACTGCCATCTGTATGAACTTGTAAATATCTACACAGCCATCTCTATAAAGATGGAAATATCTAAGCCGCTATCTGTATAAACATGGAAATAGCCATACCGCTATCTGTATAAACATGGATATATCTACACCGCCATCTGTATAAACATGGAAATATGTCCAACGCTATCTGTATAAACATGGAAATAGCCACACAGCTATCTGTATAAACATGGAAATACCTACACCGCTATCTCCATAAACATGGAAATATCTCCACCGCTATCTGTATAAACATGGAAATATCTCCACCGCTATCTTTATAAACATGGAAATATCTCCACCGCTATCTGTATAAACATGTAAATATCTACACCGCCATCTGTATAAAAATGGAAATAACTACACATTCATCTGTATAAATATGGAATTTTGTACACCGCTATCTGTATAAAAATGAAAATATCTGCACCGCCATCTGCATAAACATGGAAATATCTACACCGCTATCTGTATAAACATGGAAATATCTCCAACGCTATCTGTATAAACATGGAAATAGCCACACAGCTATCTGTATAAACATGGAAATATCTACACCGCTATCTCTGTAAACATGGAAATATCTCCACCGCTATCTGTATAAACATGGAAATATCTCCACCACTATCTGTATAAACATGGAAATATTGACACCGCTATCTGTATAAATATGGAAATATCTACACCGCTATCTCTATACACATGGAAATATCTACACCGCTATCGGTATAAACATGGAAATATCCACATGGCTGTCTCTATGAACATGGAAATATCTTCACCGCCATCTGTATAAACATGAAAATATCTACACCGCCATCTGTATAAAAATGGAAATAACTACACAGTCATCTGTATAAACCTGGAAATATCTACACCACTATCTCTATAAACATGAAAATATCTACAATGCTATCTCTATAAACATGTAATAACTACACAGCCATCTCTATAAACATGGAAATATCTACACCGCTATCAGTATAAACATGGAAATAGCCACACCGCTATCTGTATAAACATGGAAATATCTACACCGCCATCTGTAAAAACATGGAAATATCTACACAGTCATCTGTATAAACATGGAAATATCTACACCTCCATCTGTATAAACATCGAAATATCTACACTGCCATCTGTATACACATGGAAATACCTACACTGCCATCTGTATAAACATGGAAATATCTACGCCACTATCTCTATAAACATGGAAATACCTACACAGCAATCTGTCTAAACATGGAAATATCTACACTGCCATCTCTATAAATATGTAAATATCTACACAGCCATCTCTATAAACATGGAAATCTCTACACGGCTATCTGTATATACATGGAAATAGCCACACAGCTATCTGTATAAACATGGAAATATCTACACCGCTATCTGTATAAACATGGAAATAGCCACACAGCTATCTGTATAAACATGGAAATATCTACACCGCTATCTCTATAAACATGGAAATATCTCCACCGCTATCCGTATAAACATGGAAATATCTCCACCGCTATCTGTATAAACATGGAAATATCTAAACCGCTATCTGTATAAACATGGAAATAGTGACACCGCTATCTGTAGAAATATGGAAATATCTACACCGCTATCTCTGTAAACATGGAAATATCTACACCGCTATCTGTATAAACATGGAAATATCTTCATGGCTATCTCTATAAACATGGAAATATCTACACCGCCATCTGTATAAACATGTAAATATCTACATAGCCATCTGTATAAACATGGAAATATCTACACCGCTATCTCTATAAACATGGAAATACCTACATTGCAAACTGTATAAACATGGAAATACCTACACCATTATCTGTCTAAACATGGAAATATCTACACTGCCATCTGTATAAATATGTAAATATCTACACAGCCATCTCTATAAACATGGAAATATCTACACCGCTATCTGTATAAACATGGAAATAGACACACAGATATCTATATAAACATGGAAATATATACACTGCTATCTCTATAAACATGGAAGTATCTCCACTGCTATCTGTATAAACATGGAAATAACTCCACCGCTATCTGTATAAACATGGAAATATCTACACCGCTATCTCTATAAACATGGAAATATCTCCACCGTTATCTGTATAAACATGCAAATATCTCCACTGCTATCTGTATAAACATGGAAATATTGACACCGCTATCTGTATAAATATGGAAATATCTACAGCGCTATCTCTATAAACATGGAAATGTCTACACCGCTATCTGTATAAACATGGAAATATCTACATGGCTGTCTCTATAAACATGGAAATATCTTCACCGCCATCTGTATAAATATGGAAATAACTACACAGTCATCTGTATAAACCTGTAAATATCTACACCACTATCTGTATAAACATGAAAATATCTACACTGCCATCTGTATAAACATGTAAATATCTACACAGCCATCTCTATAAACTTGGAAATATCTACACTGCTATCTGTATAAACATGGAAATAGCCACACCGCTATCTGTATAAACATGGAAATGTCTACACCGCCATCTGTATAAACATGAAAATACCTACACAGTCATCTGTATAAACATGGAAATATCTACACCACTGTCTGTACAAACATGGAAATATCTACACTGCCATCTGTATAAACATGGAAATATCTTCACAGCCATCTCAATAAACATGGAAATATCTACACTGCTATCTGTATAAACTTGGAAATAGCTACACCGCTATCTGTATAAACATGGAAATATCTACACCGACATGTCTAAAAATATAAAAATATCTACACAGTCATCTGTATAAACATGGAAATAACTCCACCACTATCTGTATAAACATGGAAATATCTCCACCGCCATTTGTATAAAAATGGAAATACCTGCAACCCTATCTGTATAAACATGGAAATAGCCTCAGAGCTATCTGTATAAACGTGGAAATACCTACACCGCTATCTCCATAAACATGGAAATACCTACACAGCAATCTGTATAAACATGGAAATATCTACACCATTATCTGTCTAAACATGGATATATCTACACTGCCATCTGTATAAATATGTAAATATCTACACAGCCATCTCTATATACATGGAAATCTCTACACCGCTATCTGTATATACATGGAAATAGCCACACAGCTATCTGTATAAACATGGAAATAGTGACACAGCTATCTGTATAAATATGGAAATATCTACACCGCTATCTCTGTAAACATGGAAATGTCTACACCGCTATCTGTATAAACATGGAAATATCTTCATGGCTATGTCTGTAAACATGGAAATATCTACACCGCCATCTGTATAAACATGGAAATACCTACACAGTCATCTGTATAAACCTGGAAATATCTACACCACTAAATGTATAAACATGGAAATATCTGCACTGCCATCTGTATAGACATGTAAATATCTACACAGCCATCTCTATAAACATGGAAATATCTACACCGCTATCTGCATAAACATGGAAAGAGCCACACCGCTATCTGTATAAACATGGACATATCTACACCGCCATCTGTATAAACATGGAAATACCTACAAAGTCATCTGTATAAACATGGAAATATCTACAACAATGTCTGTACAAACATGGAAATATCTACACTGCCATCTGTATAAACATGGAAACATCTACACAGCCATCTCTATAAACATGGAAATATCTACACTGCTATCTGTATAAACCTGGAAATAGCCACACCGCTATCTGTATAATCATGGAAATATCTACACCGACATGTGTAAAAATATGAAAATACCTACACAGTCATCTGTATAAACATGGAAATATCTCCACCGCTATCTGTATAAACATGGAAATATCTACACCGCCATCTGTATAAAAATGGAAATAACTACACAGTCATCTGTATAAATATGGAAATATGTACACCGCTATCTGTATAAACATGGAAATATCTGCACCGCCATCTGCATAAACATTGAAATATCTACACCGCCATCTGCATAAACATGGAAATATCTCCACCGCTATCACTATAAACATGGAAATATCTCCACCGCTATCTGTGTAAACATGGAAATATCTCCACCGCTATCTGTATAAACATGGAAATATCTCCACCGCTATCTGTATAAACTTGGAAATAGTGACACCGCTATCTGTATAAATATGGAAATATCTACACCGCTATCTCTATAAACATGGAAATGTCTGCATCGCTATCTGTTTAAACATGGAAATATCTTCATGGCTATCTCTACAAACATGGAAATATCTACACTGCCATCTGCATAAACATGGAAATACCTACACAGTCATCTGTATAAACCTGGAAATATCTACACCACTATCTGTATAAACATGGAAATATCTACTGTGCCATCTGTATAAACATGTAAATATCTACACAGCCATCTCTATAAACATTGAAATCTCTAAACCGCTATCTGTATAAACATGGAAATAGCCACACCGCTATCTGTATAAAAATGGAAATATCTACACCACCATCTGTATAAACATGGAAATAGCTACACAGTCATCTGTATAAACATGGAAATATCTACACCACTGTCAGTTACAAACTTGGAAATATCTACTCTGCCATCTGTATAAACATGGAAATATCTACACCGACATGTGTAAAAATATGAAAATATCTACACAGTCATCTGTATAAACATGGAAATATCTCCACCGCTATCTGTATAAACATGGAAATATCTACACCGCCTTCTGTATAAAAATGGAAATAACTACACAGTCATCTGTATAAATATGGAAATATGTACACCGCTATCTGTATAAACATGGAAATAACTGCACCGCCATCTGCATAAACATGGAAATATCTACACCGCCATCTGCATAAACATGGAAATATCTACAACGCTATCTGTATAAACATGGAAATAGCCACACAGCTATCTGTATAAACATGGAAATATCTGCACCGCTATCTCTATAAACATGGAAATTTCTACATCGCTATCTTTATAAACATGGAAATATCTACATGGCTGTCTCTATGAACATGGAAATATCTTCACCGCCATCTGTATAAACATGGAAATAACTACACAGTCATCTGTATAAACCTGGAAATATCTACACCAATATCTGTATAAACATGAAAATATCTACAATGCCATCTCTATATACATGTAAATATCTACACAGCCATCTCTATAAACATGGAAATATCTACACCGCTATCTGTATAAACATGGAAATAGCCACACCGCTATCTGCATAAACATGGAAATATCTACACCGCCATCTGTAAAAACATGGAAATATCTACACAGTCATCTGTATAAACATGGAAATATCTACACCTCCATCTGTATAAACATGGAAATATCTACACTGCCATCTGTATACACATGGAAATATCTACACAGCCATTTGTATAAACATGGAAATATCTACACCGCTATCTCTATAAACATGGAAATACCTACACCGCAATCTGTATAAACATGGAAATTCCTACACCATCATCTGTCTAAACATGGAAATATCTACACTGCCATCTGTGTAAATGTGTAAATATCTACACAGCCATCTCTATAAACATGGAATTATCTAAAACCGCTATCTGTATAATCATGGAAATAGCCACACAGCTATCTGTATAAACATGGAAATATAAACACTACTATCTCTATAAACATGGAAATATCTCCACCGCTATCTGTATAAACATGGAAATATCTCCACCGTTATCTGTATAAACATGGAAATATCTCCAACGCTATCTGTATAAACTTGGAAATAGCCACACAGCTATCTGTATAAACATGGAAATATCTACACCATTATCTCTATAAACATGGAAATATCTCCACCGCTATCTGTATAAACATGGAAATATCTCCACCGCTATCTGTAAAAACATGGAAATTGTGACACCGCTATCTGTATATATATGGAAATATCTACAACGCTATCTCTATAAACATGGAAATGTCTATACCGCTATCTGTATAAACATGGAAATATCTACATGGCTATCTCTATAAACATGGAAATATCTACTCCGCCATCTGTATAAACATGGAAATACCTTCACCGTCATGTGTATAAACCTGGAAATATCTACACCACTATCTGTATCAACATGGAAATATCTACACTGCCATCTGTATAAACATGTAAATATCTACACAGCCATCACTATAAACATGGAAATATCTAAACCGCTATCTGTATAAACATGGAAATAGCCACACCGCTATCTGTATAAACATGGAAATATCTACACCGCCATCTGTATAAACATGGAAATAGCTACACTGTCATCTGTATAAACATGGAAATATCTACACCACTGTCTGTACAAACATGGAAATATCTACACTGCCATCTGTATAAACATGGAAATATCTACACAGCCATCTCTATAAACATGGAAAGAGCCACACCGCTTTCTGTATAAACATGGAAATATCTACACCATTATCTGTCTAAACATGGAAATATCTACACTGCCATCTGTATAAATATGTAAATATCTACAAAGCCATCTCTATAAACATGGAAATATCTACACCACTATCTGTATAAACATGGAAATAGCCACACAGATATCTGTATAAACATGGAAATATATACACTGCTATCTCTATAAACATGGAAATAACTCCACCACTATCTGTATAAACATGGAAATATCTCCAACGCTATCTGTATGAACATGGAAATCGCCACACAGCTATCTGTATAAACATGGAAATGTCTACACCGCTATCTCCATAAACATGGAAATATCTCCACCGCTATCTCTATAAAGATGGAAATATCTACATGGCTGTCTCTATAAACATGTAAATATCTTCACCGCCATCTGTATAAACTTGGAAATAACTACACAGTCATCTGTAAAAACCTGGAAATATCTACACAACTATCTGTATAAACATGAAAATATCTACACTGCCATCGGCATAAACATGTAAATATCTACACAGCCATCTCTATAAACATGGAAGTATCTACACCGCTATCTGTATAAACATGGAAATAGCCACACCGCTATCTGTATAAACATGGAAATATCTACACCGCCATCTGCATAAACATGGAAATAGCTACACAGTCATCT
Source organism: Pan paniscus (assembly GCF_029289425.2). Classification (NCBI taxonomy): domain Eukaryota; kingdom Metazoa; phylum Chordata; class Mammalia; order Primates; family Hominidae; genus Pan; species Pan paniscus. The sequence goes on from NC_073261.2 coordinate 12,082,732, forward strand.
CTATAAACATGGAAATATCTACACCACTGTCTGTACAAACATGGAAATATCTACACTGCCATCTGTATAAACATGGAAATATCTACACAGCCATCTCTATAAACATGTAAATATCTACACTGCTATCTGTATAAACCTGGAAATAGCCACACCGCTATCTGTATAATCATGGAAATATCTACACCGACATGTGTAAAAATATGAAAATACCTACACAGTCATCTGTATAAACATGGAAATATCTCCACCGCTATCTGTATAAACATGGAAATATCTACACCGCCATCTGTATAAAAATGGAAATAACTACACAGTCATCTGTATAAATATGGAAATATGTACACCGCTATCTGTATAAACATGGAAATATCTGCACCGCCATCTGCATAAACATTGAAATATCTACACCGCCATCTGCATAAACATGGAAATATCTCCACCGCTATCACTATAAACATGGAAATATCTCCACCGCTATCTGTGTAAACATGGAAATATCTCCACCGCTATCTGTATAAACATGGAAATATCTCCACCGCTATCTGTATAAACTTGGAAATAGTGACACCGCTATCTGTATAAATATGGAAATATCTACACCGCTATCTCTATAAACATGGAAATGTCTGCATCGCTATCTGTTTAAACATGGAAATATCTTCATGGCTATCTCTACAAACATGGAAATATCTACACTGCCATCTGCATAAACATGGAAATACCTACACAGTCATCTGTATAAACCTGGAAATATCTACACCACTATCTGTATAAACATGGAAATATCTACTGTGCCATCTGTATAAACATGTAAATATCTACACAGCCATCTCTATAAACATTGAAATCTCTAAACCGCTATCTGTATAAACATGGAAATAGCCACACCGCTATCTGTATAAAAATGGAAATATCTACACCACCATCTGTATAAACATGGAAATAGCTACACAGTCATCTGTATAAACATGGAAATATCTACACCACTGTCAGTTACAAACTTGGAAATATCTACTCTGCCATCTGTATAAACATGGAAATATCTACACCGACATGTGTAAAAATATGAAAATATCTACACAGTCATCTGTATAAACATGGAAATATCTCCACCGCTATCTGTATAAACATGGAAATATCTACACCGCCTTCTGTATAAAAATGGAAATAACTACACAGTCATCTGTATAAATATGGAAATATGTACACCGCTATCTGTATAAACATGGAAATAACTGCACCGCCATCTGCATAAACATGGAAATATCTACACCGCCATCTGCATAAACATGGAAATATCTACAACGCTATCTGTATAAACATGGAAATAGCCACACAGCTATCTGTATAAACATGGAAATATCTGCACCGCTATCTCTATAAACATGGAAATTTCTACATCGCTATCTTTATAAACATGGAAATATCTACATGGCTGTCTCTATGAACATGGAAATATCTTCACCGCCATCAGTATAAACATGGAAATAACTACACAGTCATCTGTATAAACCTGGAAATATCTACACCAATATCTGTATAAACATGAAAATATCTACAATGCCATCTCTATATACATGTAAATATCTACACAGCCATCTCTATAAACATGGAAATATCTACACCGCTATCTGTATAAACATGGAAATAGCCACACCGCTATCTGCATAAACATGGAAATATCTACACCGCCATCTGTAAAAACATGGAAATATCTACACAGTCATCTGTATAAACATGGAAATATCTACACCTCCATCTGTATAAACATGGAAATATCTACACTGCCATCTGTATACACATGGAAATATCTACACAGCCATTTGTATAAACATGGAAATATCTACACCGCTATCTCTATAAACATGGAAATACCTACACCGCAATCTGTATAAACATGGAAATTCCTACACCATCATCTGTCTAAACATGGAAATATCTACACTGCCATCTGTGTAAATGTGTAAATATCTACACAGCCATCTCTATAAACATGGAATTATCTAAAACCGCTATCTGTATAATCATGGAAATAGCCACACAGCTATCTGTATAAACATGGAAATATAAACACTACTATCTCTATAAACATGGAAATATCTCCACCGCTATCTGTATAAACATGGAAATATCTCCACCGTTATCTGTATAAACATGGAAATATCTCCAACGCTATCTGTATAAACTTGGAAATAGCCACACAGCTATCTGTATAAACATGGAAATATCTACACCATTATCTCTATAAACATGGAAATATCTCCACCGCTATCTGTATAAACATGGAAATATCTCCACCGCTATCTGTAAAAACATGGAAATTGTGACACCGCTATCTGTATATATATGGAAATATCTACAACGCTATCTCTATAAACATGGAAATGTCTATACCGCTATCTGTATAAACATGGAAATATCTACATGGCTATCTCTATAAACATGGAAATATCTACTCCGCCATCTGTATAAACATGGAAATACCTTCACCGTCATGTGTATAAACCTGGAAATATCTACACCACTATCTGTATCAACATGGAAATATCTACACTGCCATCTGTATAAACATGTAAATATCTACACAGCCATCACTATAAACATGGAAATATCTAAACCGCTATCTGTATAAACATGGAAATAGCCACACCGCTATCTGTATAAACATGGAAATATCTACACCGCCATCTGTATAAACATGGAAATAGCTACACTGTCATCTGTATAAACATGGAAATATCTACACCACTGTCTGTACAAACATGGAAATATCTACACTGCCATCTGTATAAACATGGAAATATCTACACAGCCATCTCTATAAACATGGAAAGAGCCACACCGCTTTCTGTATAAACATGGAAATATCTACACCATTATCTGTCTAAACATGGAAATATCTACACTGCCATCTGTATAAATATGTAAATATCTACAAAGCCATCTCTATAAACATGGAAATATCTACACCACTATCTGTATAAACATGGAAATAGCCACACAGATATCTGTATAAACATGGAAATATATACACTGCTATCTCTATAAACATGGAAATAACTCCACCACTATCTGTATAAACATGGAAATATCTCCAACGCTATCTGTATGAACATGGAAATCGCCACACAGCTATCTGTATAAACATGGAAATGTCTACACCGCTATCTCCATAAACATGGAAATATCTCCACCGCTATCTCTATAAAGATGGAAATATCTACATGGCTGTCTCTATAAACATGTAAATATCTTCACCGCCATCTGTATAAACTTGGAAATAACTACACAGTCATCTGTAAAAACCTGGAAATATCTACACAACTATCTGTATAAACATGAAAATATCTACACTGCCATCGGCATAAACATGTAAATATCTACACAGCCATCTCTATAAACATGGAAGTATCTACACCGCTATCTGTATAAACATGGAAATAGCCACACCGCTATCTGTATAAACATGGAAATATCTACACCGCCATCTGCATAAACATGGAAATAGCTACACAGTCATCTCTATAAACATGGAAATATCTACACCACTGTCTGTACAAACATGGAAATATCTACACTGCCATCTGTATAAACATGGAAATATCTACACAGCCATCTCTATAAACATGTAAATATCTACACTGCTATCTGTATAAACATGGAAATAGCCACACCGCTTTCTGAATAAACATGGAAATATCTACACCGACATGTGTAAAAATATGAAAATATCTACACAGTAATCTGTATAAACATGGAAATACCTCCACCGCTATCTGTATAAACATGTAAATATCTACAACGCCATCTGTATAAAAATGGAAATAACTACCCATTCATCTGTATAAATATGGAAATATGTACACCGCTATCTGTATAAACATGGAAATATCTGCACCGCCATCTGCATAAACATGGAAATATCTACACCGCCATCTGTATAAACATGGAAATATCTCCAACGCTATCTTTATAAACATGGAAATAGCCACACAGCTATCTGTATAAACATGGAAATATCTACACCGCTATCTCTATAATCATGGAAATACCTCCACCGCTATTTGTATAAACATGGAAATATCCCCACTGCTATCTGTATAAACATGGAAATAGTGACACCGCTATCTGTATAAATATGGAAATAACTACAGCGCTATCTCTATAAACATGGAAATGTCTACACTGCTATCTGTATAAACATGGAAATATCTACATGGCAGTCTCTATAAACATGGAAATATCTTCACCGCCATCTGTATAAACATGGAAATATCTACACAGTCATCTGAATAAACCTGGCAATATCTACTCCACTATCTGTATAAACATGAAAATATCTACACTGCCATCTGTATAAACATGTAAATATCTACACAGACATCTGTATAAACTTGGAAATATCTACACCGCTATCTCTTTAAACATGGAAACACCTTTACCGCAATCTGTATAAACATGGAAAAATCTACACCATTATCTGTCTAAACATGGAAATGTCTACAATGCCATCTGTATAAATATGTAAATATCTACACAGCCATCTGTATAAACATGGAAATATCTACACCGCTATCTGTATAAACATGGAAATAGCCACACAGTTATCTGTATAAACATGGAAATATATACACTGCTATCTCTATAAACATGGAAATATCTCCACCGCTATCTGTATAAACATGGAAATATCTCCAACGCTATCTGTATGAACATGGAAATCGCCACACAGCTATCTGTATAAACATGGAAATGTCAACACCGCTATCTCTATAAATATGGAAATATCTCCACCGCTATCTCTATAAAGATGGAAATATCTCCACCGCTATCTGTATAAACATGGAAATAGTGACACCGCTATCTGTATAAATATGGAAATATCTACACCGCTATCTCTATAAACATAGAAATGTCTACACCGCTATCTGTATAAACATGGAAATATCTACATGGCTGTCTCTATAAACATGGAAATATCTTCACCGCCATCTGTATAAACTTGGAAATAACTACACAGTCATCTTTAAAAACCTGGAAATATCTACACAACTATCTGTATAAACATGAAAATATCTACACTGCCATCGGTATAAACATGTAAATATCTACACAGCCATCTCTATAAACATGGATATATCTCCACCGCTATCTGTATAAACATGGAAATAGCCACAACGCTATCGGTATAAACATGGAAATATCTGCACCGCCATCTGCATAAACATGGAAATATCTACACCACCATCTGTATAAACATGGAAATATGTCCAATGCTATCTGTATAAACATGGAAATAGCCAAACAGCTATCTGTATAAACATGGAAATATCTACACCGCTATCTCTGTAAACATGGAAATATCTCCAACGCTATCAGTATAAACATGGAAATATCTCAACCGCTATCTGTATAAACATGGAAATAGTGACACCGCTATCTGTATAAACATGGAAATATCTACACCGCTATCTCTATAGACATGGAAATGTCTACACCGCTATCTGCAAAAAAATGGAAATATCTACATGGCTGTCTCTATGAACATGGAAATATCTTCATCGCCATCTGTATAAACATGGAAATAACTACACAGTCATCTGTATAAACCTGGAAATATCTACGCCACTATCTGTATAAACATGAAAATATCTACAATGCCATATCTATAAACATGTAAATATCTACACAGTCATCTATATAAACATGGAAATATCTTCACCGCTATCTGTATAAACATGGAAATAGTCACACCGCTATCTGTATAAACATGGAAGTCTCTACACTGCCATCTGTATACAAATGGAAATAACTACACAGCCATCTGTATAAACATGGAAATATCTACACCGCTATCTCTATAAACATGGAAATACCTACACTGCAATCTGTATACACATGGAAATATCTACACCATTATCTGTCTAAACATGGAATTATCTGCACTGCCATCTGTATAAATATGTAAATATCAACACAGCCATATCTATAAACATGGAAATATCTACACAGCTATCTGTATAAACATGGAAATAGCCACACAGATATCTGTATAAAGATGGAAACATATACACTGCTATCTCTATAAACATGGAAATATCTCCACCGCTATCTGTATAAATATGGAAATATCTCCACAGCTATCTGATTAAACATGGAAATACCTCCAACGCTATATAAACATGGAATCTGTATAAACATGGAAATAGCCACACAGCTATCTGTATAAACATGGAAATATCTACACCGCTATCTCTATAAACATGGAAATATCTACACCGCTATCTGTATAAACATGGAAATAGTGACACCGCTATCTGTATAAATATGGAAATAAATACAGCGCTATCTCTATAAACATGGAAATGTCTACACCGCTATCTGTATAAACATGGAAATATCTACATGGCTGTCTCTATGAACGTGGAAATATCTTCACCGCCATCTGTATAAACATGGAAATAACTACACAGTCATCTGTATAAACCTGGCAATATCTACACCACTATCTCTATAAACATGAAAATATCTTCACTGACATCTGTATAAACATGTAAATATCTACACAGCCATCTCTATAAACTTGGAAAATCTACACCGCTATCTGTATAAACATGGAAATAGAAACACCGCTATCTGTATAAACATGGAAATATCTACACCGCCATCTGTAAAAACATGGAAATATCTACACAGTCATCTGTATAAACATGGAAATATCTACACCTCCATCTGTATAAACATGGAAATATCTACACTGCCATTTGTATACACATGGAAATATCTACACAGCCATCTGTATAAACATGGAAATATCTACACCGCTATCTCTATAAACATGGAAATACTTACACCGCAATCTGTATAAACATGGAAATACCTACACCATTATCTGTCTAAACATTGAAATATCTACACTGCCATCTGTGTAAATGTGTAAATATCTACACAGCCATCTCTATAAACATGGAATTATCTAAACCGCTATCTGTATAATCATGGAAATAGCCACAAAGCTATCTGTTTAAACATGGAAATATATACACTACTATCTCTATAAACATGGAAATATCTCCACCGCTATCTGTATAAACATGGAAATATCTGCACCGTTATCTATATAAACATGGAAATATCTCCAACGCTATATGTATAAACTTGGAAATATCTACACTGCCACCTGTATAAACATGGAAATATCTACACAGCCATCTCTACAAACATGGAAATATCTACACTGCGATCTGTATAAACATGGAAATAGCCACAGCGCTATCTGTATAAACATGGAAATATCTACACCGACATGTGTAAAAATATGAAAATATCTACACAGTCATCTGTATAAACATGGAAATACCTCCACCGCTATCTATATAAACATGTAAATATCTACACCGCCATCTGTATAAAAATGGAAATAACTACACAGTCATCTGTATAAATATGGAAATATGTACACCGCTATCTGTATAAACATGGAAATATCTGCATCGCCATCTGCATAAACATGGAAATATCTACATTGCCATATGTATAAACATGGAAATATCTCCAACACTATCTGTATAAACATGGAAATAGCCACACAGTTATCTGTATAAACATGGAAATACCTACACCGCTATCTCCATAAACATGGAAATACCTACACCGCAATCTGTGTAAACATTGATATATCTACACCATTATCTGTCTAAACATGGAAATATCTACACTGCCATCTGTATAAATATGTAAATATCTACACAGCCATCTCTATAAACATGGAAATATCTACACCGCTATCTGTATAAACATGGAAAGAGCCACACAGCTATCTGTATAAACATGGAAATATCTACACCGCTATCTCTATAAACATGGAAGTATCTCCACCGCTATCTGTATAAACATGGAAATATTTCCACCGTTATCTGTATAAACATGGAAATATCTCCAACGCTATCTGTATAAACTTGGAAATAGCCACACAGCTATCAGTATGAACATGGAAATATCTACACCGTTATCTCTATAAACATGGAAATATCTCCACCGCTATCTGTATAAACATGGAAATATCTCCACCACTATCTGTAAAAACATGGAAATTGTGACACCGCTATCTGTATATATATGGAAATATGTACACCGCTATCTCTATAAACATAGAAATGTCTACACCGCTATCTCTATAAACATGGAAATATCTACATGGCTGTCTCTATAAACATGGAAATATCTTCACCGCCATCTGTATAAATTTGGAAATAACTACACAGTCATCTGTAAAAACCTGGAAATATCTACACAACTATCTGTATAAACATGAAAATATCTACACTGCCATCTCTATAAACATGGAAGTATCTACACCGCTATCTGTATAAACATCGATATATCTCCACCGCTATCTGTATAAACATGGAAATATCTACACCGCTATCTGTATAAACATGGAAATATTGACACCGTTATCTGTATAAGTATGGAAATATCAACACCGCTATCTCTATAAACATTGAAATGTCTACACCGCTATCTGTATAAACATGGAAATATCTACATGGCTATCTCTATAAACATGGAAATATCTACATCACCATCTGTATAAACACGGAAATACCTACACAGTCATCTGTATAAACCTGGAAATATCTACACCACTATCTGTATAAACATGGAAATATCTACACTGCCATCTGCATAAACATGTAAATATCTACACAGCCATCTCTATAAACATGGAAATATCTACACCGCTATCTGTATAAACATGGAAATAGCCACACCGCTATCTGTATAAACATCGATATATCTCCACCGCTATCTGTATAAACATGGAAATATCTACAACGCTATCTGTATAAACATCGATATATCTCCACCGCTATCAGTATAAACATCGATATATCTCCACCGCTATCTGTATAAACATGGAAATATCTAAACCGCTATCTCTATAAAAATGGAAATATCTACACCGCTATCTGAATAAACATGGAAATATCTTCACTGCGATCTGTATAAAGATGGAAATACCTACACCGCGAGCTGTATAAAGATGGAAATATCTACACCGCTATCTGTATAAACAGGGAAATACCAACACCGCTATCTCTATAAACATGGAAATATCTACACAGCTATCAGTATATACATGGAAATGTCTACACTGCTATCTGTATAAACATGGAAATATCTACACCGCTATCTGTACAAACATGTAAATATCTACATGGCTATCTCTATAAACATGAAATGTCTACACCGCTATCTGTGTAAACCTGGAAATATCTAAACCGCTGGCTCTATAAACATGGAAATATCTACACCGCCATCTGTATAAACATGGAAACACCTACACAGTCATCCATACAAACATAGAAATACCTACACCGCCATCTGTATAAACATGGAAATATCTACACAGCAATGTCTATAAACATGGAAATATCTACACCGCTATCTGTATAAACAAGGAAATATCTACACAGCCATCCTTATAGACATGGAAATATCTACACAGTCATCTTTATAAACATGGAAATGTCTACACCGCTATCTCTATAAACACGTAAATATCTACACCGCCATTTGTGTAAACATGGAAATATCTACACCGCTATCTGTATAAACATGGAAATATCTACACCACTATCTCCATAAACATGGAAATACCTACACCGCCATCTCTCTAAACATGGAAATATGTCCAATGCCATCTGCATAAACATGGAAATATCTACACCGCCATCTGTATAAACATGGAAATACATACAACGCCATCTGTGTAAACATAGAAATATCTACACTGCCATCTGTAAAAAGATGGAAATATCTACACTGCTATCTGTATAAACATGGAAATATTTACACCATGATCTGTATAAACATGAAAATATCTACACCAGTATCTGTAAAAACCTGGAAATATGTACACCGCTATCTGTATAAATACGGAAATATCTACCACGCTATCTCTATAAACATGGAAATGTCTGCACCGCTATCTGTATAAACATGGAAATATCTAAACCGCTATCTCTATAAACATGGAAATATGTACAATGCGATCTGTGTAAAGATGGAAATACCTACACCGCTATCTCTATAAACATGGAAATATCTACACCGCAATCTGTGGCAAGATGGAAATATCTACATCTCTATCTGTATAAATACCAACACCAGTATCTGTATAAATTTGGAAATATCCACAACGCTATCTGTATAAACATGGAAATATCTACACCACTATCTCCATAAACATGGAAATACCTACACCGCCTTCTCTATAAACATGGAAATATCTACAATGCCATCTGCATAAACATGGAAGGATCTACACCGCCATCTGTATAAACACCGAAATATCTACACCGCCATCTGTATAAACATTGAGATATCTACACTGCCATCTGAAAAAAGATGGAAATATCTACACCGCTATCTGTATAAACAAGGAAATATCTACACCGCCATCTGTAGAAACATGGAAATATCTACACAGTCATCGGTAGAAACATGGAAATATCTACACCACCATCTCTTTAAACATGGAAATATCTAGCTCGCTATGTGTATAAATATGGAAATATCTACACCGCTGTCTCTATAAACATGGAAACTTCTACACCGCTATCTGTATAAACATGGAAATATCTAAACCGCTATCTCTATAAACATGGAAATATCTACACCGCTAACTGTATAAACATGGAAATAACTACACTGTCATCTGTATAAAGATGGAAATATATACACCGTGAGCTGCATAAACATGGAAATATCTACACCGCTATCAGTATAAACACGGAAATACCAACACCGCTATCTCTATAAAAAGGGAAATATCTACACTAATATCTGTATATGCCTGGAAATATCTACACTACTATCTCAATAAACATGGAAATATCTACACCGCCATCTCTATACACATGGAAATATCTACACTGCTATCTCTATAACCATAGAAATATCTACACAGCCATCTCTATAAACATGGAAATCTCTACACCGCCATCTGCATAAATATAGAAATAACTACACCACTATCTGTATAAACAGGGAAATAAATACACCGCCATCTGTATAACCATGGAAATATTTACACCGCTATCTGTGGAAAGATCGAAATATCTACACCGCAATCTGTATAAATATGGAAATATCTACACCGCTACCTGTATAATCATGGAAATTTCTACACCGCTATCTGTATTAACCTGGCAATATCCACACCACGATCTGTATAAACAAGGAAATATCTACACTGCTATCTATATAAACATGGAAATATCTACACTCCTATCTGTATAAACATGGAATTAGCCGCACCGCTATCAGTATAAACATGGAAATATCTACACCGCCATCTGTATACACATGGAAATATCTACACAGTGATCTGTAAAAACATGGAAATATCTACACCGATATCTCCATAAACATGGTAATACGTAAACCGCTATCTCTATAAACATGGAAATATCTACACCACTATCTCTATAAACATGGAAATATCTACACCGTAATCTCTATAAAAATGGAAGTTCCTACACCGCTATCTATATAAACACGGAAATATCTGCACAGCTATGTGTATAAACATGGAAATATCTACACCGCTATCTGTATAAACATAGAAATATTCACACGGCTATCTGTATAAATATGGATATATCTACACCTCTATCTCTATACACATGGAAATATCTACACCGCTATCTGTATAAACATGGAAATATCTACACCGCTATCTCTATGAACATGGAAATATCTACAACACCATCTGTAAAAACATGGAAATATCAACACAGTCATCTGTATAAACTTGGAAATACCTACACCGCTATCTCTGTAAACATGGAAATATCTACACCGCCATCTGTATAAACATGGAAATATCTACACCACCATCTGTTTAAACATGGAAATATCTGCACTGCCATCTCTATAAAGATGGAAATATCTACACCGTGAGGTGTATAAACATTGAAATATTTGCACCACTATCTGTATAAACATGGAAATATCATCACTGCTATCTGTATAAACAAGGAAATATCTACACCACTATCGGTATAAACATTGAAATATCTACACCGCCATCTGTATAGATATGGAAATATCTACACCGCCAACTACATAAACATGGAAATATCTACACTGCCATCTGTATAAACATGGAAATATCGACACCGCCGTCTGTATAAACATGGAAATATATACACCACTATCCCTATAAAGATGGAAATGTCTATACCACTATCTGTATAAACATGGAAATATCTAAACCGTATCTCTATAAACATGGGAATATCTACAACGCTATCTGTGTAAACAAGGAAATATCTACAGAGCTATCTGTGTAAACATGTAAATATCTACACCGCTATTTGTGTAAAGATGGAAATATCTACACCGCAAGCTGTGTAAAGATGGAAATAACTACACCGCTATCTGTGTAAAATGGAAATAACTACAACGCGATCTGTATATACATGGAAATATCTACACCGCTATCTGTAGAAAAATGGAAATATCTACACCGCCATCTCTATAAACATGGAAATATCTATACCGTCATCTGTATAAACATGGCAATATCTACACCGCTATCGGTATAAGTATGTGAATATCTACAACGCTATCTCTGTAAACATGGAAATACATACACTGCCTTCTCTATACCCATTGAAATACCTACACAGGCATATGTATAAACATGGAAATATCTACCCGGTATCTCTACAACTATAGAAATACCTAAACCGCTATCTCTATAAACATGGAAATATCTACACCGTAATCACTATAAACCTGGAAATATCTACACTGCCATCTCTATAAACATGGAAATACCTACATCGCTATCAGTATAAACATGGAAGTATCTCCACTGCTATCAGTATAATCATGGAAATAGTTACACCGCTATCTGTATATACATGGAAATATATACACCGCTATCTGTGTAAACATGGAAATATCTACACAGCTCTCTGTAAAGATGGAAATATCTACACCGCAATCTGTGCAAAGATGGAAATATCTACACCGCTATCTCTGTAAACATGGAAATATCTACCCTGCTATCTGTATAAACATTGAAATATCTACATGGCTATCTTTATAAACAAGGAAATATCTACACCGCTATCTGCATAAACATGGAAATATCTACACCGCCATCTGTAAAGACATGGAAATAAATACACCGCTGTCTGTATAAACATGAAAATATCTACACCGCTATCTGTATAATCATGGAAATATTTGCAACGCTATCTGTGTAAACATGGAAATATCTACACCGCTGTCTGTAAAACGCGGAAATATCTACAACGCTATATGTATAAACGTGGAAATATCTACAGCGCTATCTGTATAAACGTGGAAATATCTACCATGCTATCTGTATAAACGTGGAAATATATCCACCGCTATCTGTATAAACCGGGAAATAACTACAGCGCTATCTGAATAAACATGGAAATATCTACACCACTATCTGTACAAAAATGGAAATATCTACACTGCCATGTCTATAAACATGGAAATATCTGTACCGTCATCTGTATAAACATGGCAATATCTACACCGCTATCTGTATAAGTATGGAAATATCTACACCGCTATCTCTTGAAACATGGAAATAGCTACACAGCTATCTGTATAAGCACGGAAATATCTACAACACTATCTCTATAAACGTGGAAATATCTACATCGCCATCTTTATAAACATGGAAGCATCTACACAGTCATCTGCATAGGCATGGAAATATCTACACCACCATCCCTATAAACATGGAAATATTTACACTGCCATCTGTATACACCTGGAACTATCTACACAGCCATCTGTATAAACATGGAAATATCTACACCGCTATCTCTATAAGCATGGAAATACCTACACCGCTTCCTCTATAAACATGGAAATACCTACACTGCTATCTCTATAAACATGGAAATATCTACACCGCAATCTCTATGAACATCGAAATATCTAAACCGCCATCTCTATAAACATGAAAATATCTATACCGCCATTTCCATAAAGATGGAACTATCAACACCGACATCTGCATAAATATGGAAATATCTACATCGCTATTTGTATAAACATGTAATTATCTACACCACTATCACTATAAACTTGGAAATACCTACACCGCTATCTCTATAAACATGGAAATATCTACACCGCTATCCCTATAAACCTGAAAATATCTACACCGACATCTATATAAACATGAAAATACGTACACAGTAATTTGTATAAACATGGAAATATCTACACCGCTATCTGTATAAACATGGAAATATCTACAATGCCATCTGTATAAACAAGGAAATATCTACACAGCCGTCTCTATAAACATAGAAATATATACACCGCTATCTGTATAAACATGGAAATAGCTACACCACTATAACTATAAACATGGAAATATCAACACCGCTATCTGTAGAAAAATGGAAATATCTACACAGTCATCTGTGTAAGCCTGGAAATAGCTACACCACCATCTCTATAAACATGGAAATATCTACACAGCCATCTGCATACACATGGAAATATCTACACAGGCATATGTATAAACATGGAAATACATACACCGCTATCTCTATAAACATGGAAATATCTGCACCGCTATCTCTATAAACATGGAAATATCTACAGCGCCATCTCCATAAACATGAAAATATCTACCCCGACATTTCCATAAACCTGGAATTGTCTACACCGCCATCTGTATAAACATGGAAATATCTACAGCACTATCTGTATACACATGGAATTATCTACACCGCTATCTGTATAAACATGGAAATACCAACACCGCTATCTATATAAACATAGAAATATCTACACCGCTAATAGTATACACACGGAAATATCTTCACCACTATCTCCATAAGCATGGAAATACCAACACCGCCATCTCTATACACGTGGAAATATCTACACCGCTATCTGTATAAACATAGACATATCTGCAACGCCATCTCTATAAACATGGAAATATCTGCACCGCCATCTGCATGAACATGGAAATATCTACACCGCTATCTGTATAAACATGGAAATATCTACACTGCCATCTGTGGAAAGATGGAAATATCTACAACGCAATCTGTATAAACATGGAAATATCTACACCGCTTCCTTTATAAATATGGAAATATCTACACCGCTATCTGTTTAAACATGGAAATATCTACACCACGATCTGTATAAACATGGAAATATCTACACTGCTCTCTGTATAAACATGGAAATACCTTCACCGATATCTCTATAAACATGGAAATATCTACACCGCCATCTGTATGAACATGCAAATATCTACGTAGTCATCTATAGAAACATGGAAATATCTACACCACCATCTCAATAAACATGAAAATATCTACACTGCCTTCTCTATACCCATTGAAATACCTACACAGCCATCTGTATAAACATGGAAATATCTACCCGGTATCTCTACAACCGTAGAAATACCTAAACCGCTGTCTCTATAAACATGGAAATATCTGCACCGCAATATCTATAAACCTGGAAATATCTACACTGCCATCTCTATAAACATGGAATTACCTACATCACTATCAGTATAAACATGGAAATATCTCCACTGCTATCGGTATAATCATGGAAACATTTACACCGCTATCTGCATAAACGTGGAAATATCTACAATGCAATCTGTGTAAAAATGGAAATATCTACACAGCTATCTGTGTAACCTTGGAAATACCTACACAGCTATCTGTGTAAAGATGGAAATATCTACAACGCAATCTGTCCAAAGATGGAAATATCTACACCGCTATCTCTGTAAACATGGAGATATCTACACTGCTATCTGTATAAACATTGAAATATCTTCATGGCTATCTTTATAAACAAGGAAATATCTACAGCGCAGTCTGCATGAACATGGAAATATCTTCACCGCCATCCGTAAAAACATGGAAATAAATACACCGCTGTCTGTATAAACATGAAAATATCTACACCACTATCTGTATCATCATGGAAATATCTGCAACGCTATCTGTGTAAACATGGAAATATCTACACCGCTATCTGTAAAACGTGGAAATATCTACAACACTATCTGTATAAATGTGGAAATATCTACCGCGGTATCTGTATAAACGTGGAAATATATCCAACGCTATCTGTATAAACCGGGAAATAACTACACTGCTATCTGTATAAACATGGAAATATCTAAACCACTCTCTGTAAAAACTTGGAAATATCTACTCCGCTATCTGTGTAAAGATGGAATATCTACACCGCAATCTCTGCAAAGATGGAAATATCTACACTGCTATCTGTGTAAAAAGGGAAATATCTACACCGCTATCTGTATATACATGGAAATATCTACACCGCTATCTGCATAAACATGGAAATTTCTACACCGCCATCTCTATAAACATGGAAATAACTACACCGCCATCTGTATAAACATGGTAATATCTACACCGCTATCTGTAGAAATATGGAAATATCTACACAGTCGTCTGTATAAGCATGGAAAAAGCTACACCACCATCTCTATAAACATGGATATATCTACACTGCCATCTGTATACACATGGGAATATCTACACAGCCTTCTCTATAAACATGGAAATATCCACACCGCTATCTGTATAAACATGGAAATAAACTGCTATCTGTGTAAACATGGAAATTTCTACACCGCTATCCCTATAAACATGGAAATATCAACACCGCTATCCACATAAACATGGAAATATCTACACCGCTATCTGTATAAACATAGAAATATCTACACCGCTATCTGTATAAACATGGAAGTACTTACACCGCAATCTCTATAAACGTGGAAATACCTACACCACTGTCTGTATAAACAAGGAAATATCTACACTGCCATCTGTATATAGATGGAAATATCTAAACCGCGAGCTGTATAGACATGCACTTATCTACACCACTATCTCTATGAACATGTAAATACCTACACCGATATCTGTATAAACATGGAAATATCGATAACACTATCTGTATAACCATGGAAATATCTACACTGCCATCTTTATAGAGATGGAAATATCTACACCGCGAGCTGTATAAAGATGGAAATATGTACACCGCTATCTGTATGAACATGGAAATGCTGACACCGCTATCTCTATAAACATGGAAATATCTACACCGCCATCTCTATATACATGAAAATACCTACACCGCCATCTCCAGAAACATGGAATTATCTACACCGCCATATGTATTAACTAGGAAATATCTACACCGCTATCTGTATAAACATGGAAACATCTTCACCGCTATGTGTATAAACATGGAAATAACAACACCGCTATCTGTATCAAGATGGAATTATCTACACCGCAATCTCTATAAACATGGAAATATATACACCGCATACTCTATAAACATGGAAATATCTACATCGCTCTCTGTATAAACATGGAAATATCTCCACCGTTATCAGTATAAACATGGAAATATCTACACCGCTATCAGTATAAACATGGAAATATCTACAATGCTATCTGTGTAAACATGGAAATATCTACACAGCTATCTTTGTAAACTTGGGAATATCTACATAACTATCTGTGCAAAGATGGAAATATCTACACCACAATCTTTGCAAAAACTGAAATATCAACACCGCTATCTCTGTAAACATGGAAATATCTACACAGCTATCTGTATAAACATGGAAATATCTGCACCGTTATCTGTATAAACAAGGAAATATCTACACTGCCATCTGTATAAACACAGAAACATCTACACCGCCATCTGTATAAACATTGAAATATCTACACTGCTATCTGAATAAATATGGAAATATCCACACCGCTATCTCTATAAACATGGAAATATCTACACTGCCATCTGTATACACATGGAAATATCTGCACATCAAACTGCATAAACATGGAAATATCTGCACTGCTATCTCTATAAACATGGAAATAACTACAACGCTATCTCTATAAACATGGAAATATCAACACATCTATCTCTATAAATATGGAAATATCTACACCGTCATCTCTATAAACATGAGTATATCTACTCCGCCATCTCCAGAAACATGGAACTAACTACACCGTCATCTGTATAAACATGGAAATATCTTCACCGCTATCTGTATAAATATGGAAATATCTACACCGCTATCTGTATAAACATGGAAATACCTACACCGCTATCTATATAAACATGGACATATCTACACCGCCATCTGTATAAACATGCAAATATCTACACAGTCATCTGAATATACATGGAAATATCTACGCCACCATCACTATATACAAGGAAATATCTACACTGCCATCTGTATACACACGGAAATATCTGCACAGCCATCTGTATAAACATGGAAATATCTACACCGCTATCTCTATAAACATGGAAATACCTACACCGCTTTCTCTATAAACATGGAAATATCTACACCGCTATCTGTATAATCGTGGAAATACATACAACACTATCTCTATAAACATTGAAATATCTACACCACGATCTGCAAAAACATGCAAATATCTACAGGGTGATCTGTATAAACATGGAAATATCTACACCACCAACTCTCTAAACGTGGAAATATCTACACTGCCATCTGTATACAAGTGGTAATACATACACAGCCATCTGTATAAACATAGAAATATCTACACCGCTATCTCTATAAACATGGAAATAACTACACCGCTATCTCTATATACATGGAAATCACTACACCGCAATCTCTATAAACGGAAATATCTACACCCCCATCTCTATAAACATGGAAATATCTTCATCGCTATCTGTATAATCATGGAAATACCTTCACCGCTATCTCTATAAACAATGAAATATCTACACCGCCATCTGTATAAACATGCAAATAACTACACAGTCATCTGTATAAACATGGAAATATCTACACTGCCATCTGTATAACCATGGAAATACCTACACAGCGATCTGTATAACCATGGAATTATTTACACCACTATCTGTATAAACATGGAAATATCTACTCCGCTATCTTTATAAACTTGGAAATATCTACACCGCCATCAGTATAAACATGGAAATATCTCCACCGCTATCTGTATAAACATGGAAATATCTCCACCGCTATCAGTACAAACATGGAAATATCTAAACACCTATCTCTATAAACATGGAAATATCTGCACTGCTGTCTGTATAAAGATAGAAATAGCGACACTGCAATCTGTATAAACATGGAAATACCTACACCGCCATGTGCAAAAACATGAAAATAACTACACAGTCATCAGTATAAACATGGAAATAACTACACCGCCTTCTGTTTACACATGGAAATATCTACACAGCCATCTGGAAAAACATGGAAATATATAAACCGCTATCTGTACAGACATGGAAATATCTACACCGCTAGGTGTATAAACATGGAATTATCTACATGGCTATCTCAATAAACATGGAAATATCTACACTGCTATCTGTAAAGACATGGAAGTATCTACACCGCTATCTTTATAAACTTGGAAATATCTACACCGCCATCTGTATAAACATGGAAATATCTCCACCGCTATCTTTATAAACATGGAAATATCTACACCGCTATCAGTATAGACATGGAAATATCTACAACACTATCTGTGTAAACATGGAAATATCTACGCCGCTATCTGTATAGACATGGAAATATCTACAACACTATCTGTGTAAACATGGAAATATTTACACAGCTATATGTGTAAACATGGAAATATGTCCTCTTCTATCTGTGTAAAGAAGGAAATATCTGCAGCGCTATCTCTGTAAACATGGCAATATCTGCACCGCTATCTGTATAAACATGGAAACATCTACACCGATATCTGTATAAACATGGAAATAACTACACCGCTATCTGTATAAACATGGAAATATCTACACTGCTATCTGTATAAATATGGAAATATCTACACCGCTATCTCCATAAACATGGAAATAACTACACCGCCATCTGTATAAACATGGAAATACCTACACAGTCAATTGCATAAACATGCAAATATCTACACCACTATCTGTATAAAGATGGAAATATCTACACCGCTATCTGTATAAACATGAAAATATATACACCGCTATTTGTATAAACATGGAAATACCTACACTGCTATATGTATAAACATGGAATTATCTACACCGCTATCTCTGTAAACATAGAAATACCTAAAACGCCATCTGTATAAACATGGAAATATCTACACCGCCATCAGCATAAAAATGGAAATAACTACACCGCCATCTGTATAAACATGGAAATACCTTCACCGCCAACTCTATAAACTTAGAATCATTTACACTGTCATCTGTGGAAAGATGGAAATACCTACACCGAAATCTGCATAAACATGGAAATATCTACACCTCTAACTGTATAAACATGGAAATATCTACACCACTATGTGTATAAATATGGAAATATATACACTGCCGCCTGTATAAACATGGGAACGTCTACACAGCTGTCTCCATAAACATGGAAATATCTACACTGCTATCTGTATAAACATGGAAATACCTACACTGCCATCTGTATAAACATGGAAATATCTACCCGGTATCTCTACAACCGTAGAAATACCTAAACCGCTGTCTCTATAAACATGGAAATATCTGCACCGCAATATCTATAAACCTGGAAATATCTACACTGCCATCTCTATAAACATGGAATTACCTACATCACTATCAGTATAAACATGGAAATATCTCCACTGCTATCGGTATAATCATGGAAACATTTACACCGCTATCTGCATAAACGTGGAAATATCTACAATGCAATCTGTGTAAAAATGGAAATATCTACACAGCTATCTGTGTAACCTTGGAAATACCTACACAGCTATCTGTGTAAAGATGGAAATATCTACAACGCAATCTGTCCAAAGATGGAAATATCTACACCGCTATCTCTGTAAACATGGAGATATCTACACTGCTATCTGTATAAACATTGAAATATCTTCATGGCTATCTTTATAAACAAGGAAATATCTACAGCGCAGTCTGCATGAACATGGAAATATCTTCACCGCCATCCGTAAAAACATGGAAATAAATACACCGCTGTCTGTATAAACATGAAAATATCTACACCACTATCTGTATCATCATGGAAATATCTGCAACGCTATCTGTGTAAACATGGAAATATCTACACCGCTATCTGTAAAACGTGGAAATATCTACAACACTATCTGTATAAATGTGGAAATATCTACCGCGGTATCTGTATAAACGTGGAAATATATCCAACGCTATCTGTATAAACCGGGAAATAACTACACTGCTATCTGTATAAACATGGAAATATCTAAACCACTCTCTGTAAAAACTTGGAAATATCTACTCCGCTATCTGTGTAAAGATGGAATATCTACACCGCAATCTCTGCAAAGATGGAAATATCTACACTGCTATCTGTGTAAAAAGGGAAATATCTACACCGCTATCTGTATATACATGGAAATATCTACACCGCTATCTGCATAAACATGGAAATTTCTACACCGCCATCTCTATAAACATGGAAATAACTACACCGCCATCTGTATAAACATGGTAATATCTACACCGCTATCTGTAGAAATATGGAAATATCTACACAGTCGTCTGTATAAGCATGGAAAAAGCTACACCACCATCTCTATAAACATGGATATATCTACACTGCCATCTGTATACACATGGGAATATCTACACAGCCTTCTCTATAAACATGGAAATATCCACACCGCTATCTGTATAAACATGGAAATAAACTGCTATCTGTGTAAACATGGAAATTTCTACACCGCTATCCCTATAAACATGGAAATATCAACACCGCTATCCACATAAACATGGAAATATCTACACCGCTATCTGTATAAACATAGAAATATCTACACCGCTATCTGTATAAACATGGAAGTACTTACACCGCAATCTCTATAAACGTGGAAATACCTACACCACTGTCTGTATAAACAAGGAAATATCTACACTGCCATCTGTATATAGATGGAAATATCTAAACCGCGAGCTGTATAGACATGCACTTATCTACACCACTATCTCTATGAACATGTAAATACCTACACCGATATCTGTATAAACATGGAAATATCGATAACACTATCTGTATAACCATGGAAATATCTACACTGCCATCTTTATAGAGACGGAAATATCTACACCGCGAGCTGTATAAAGATGGAAATATGTACACCGCTATCTGTATGAACATGGAAATGCTGACACCGCTATCTCTATAAACATGGAAATATCTACACCGCCATCTCTATATACATGAAAATACCTACACCGCCATCTCCAGAAACATGGAATTATCTACACCGCCATATGTATTAACTAGGAAATATCTACACCGCTATCTGTATAAACATGGAAACATCTTCACCGCTATGTGTATAAACATGGAAATAACAACACCGCTATCTGTATCAAGATGGAATTATCTACACCGCAATCTCTATAAACATGGAAATATATACACCGCATACTCTATAAACATGGAAATATCTACATCGCTCTCTGTATAAACATGGAAATATCTCCACCGTTATCAGTATAAACATGGAAATATCTACACCGCTATCAGTATAAACATGGAAATATCTACAACGCTATCTGTGTAAACATGGAAATATCTACACAGCTATCTTTGTAAACTTGGGAATATCTACATAACTATCTGTGCAAAGATGGAAATATCTACACCACAATCTTTGCAAAAACTGAAATATCAACACCGCTATCTCTGTAAACATGGAAATATCTACACAGCTATCTGTATAAACATGGAAATATCTGCACCGTTATCTGTATAAACAAGGAAATATCTACACTGCCATCTGTATAAACACAGAAACATCTACACCGCCATCTGTATAAACATTGAAATATCTACACTGCTATCTGAATAAATATGGAAATATCCACACCGCTATCTCTATAAACATGGAAATATCTACACTGCCATCTGTATACACATGGAAATATCTGCACATCAAACTGCATAAACATGGAAATATCTGCACTGCTATCTCTATAAACATGGAAATAACTACAACGCTATCTCTATAAACATGGAAATATCAACACATCTATCTCTATAAATATGGAAATATCTACACCGTCATCTCTATAAACATGAGTATATCTACTCCGCCATCTCCAGAAACATGGAACTAACTACACCGTCATCTGTATAAACATGGAAATATCTTCACCGCTATCTGTATAAATATGGAAATATCTACACCGCTATCTGTATAAACATGGAAATACCTACACCGCTATCTATATAAACATGGACATATCTACACCGCCATCTGTATAAACATGCAAATATCTACACAGTCATCTGAATATACATGGAAATATCTACGCCACCATCACTATATACAAGGAAATATCTACACTGCCATCTGTATACACACGGAAATATCTGCACAGCCATCTGTATAAACATGGAAATATCTACACCGCTATCTCTATAAACATGGAAATACCTACACCGCTTTCTCTATAAACATGGAAATATCTACACCGCTATCTGTATAATCGTGGAAATACATACAACACTATCTCTATAAACATTGAAATATCTACACCACGATCTGCAAAAACATGCAAATATCTACAGGGTGATCTGTATAAACATGGAAATATCTACACCACCAACTCTCTAAACGTGGAAATATCTACACTGCCATCTGTATACAAGTGGTAATACATACACAGCCATCTGTATAAACATAGAAATATCTACACCGCTATCTCTATAAACATGGAAATAACTACACCGCTATCTCTATATACATGGAAATCACTACACCGCAATCTCTATAAACGGAAATATCTACACCCCCATCTCTATAAACATGGAAATATCTTCATCGCTATCTGTATAATCATGGAAATACCTTCACCGCTATCTCTATAAACAATGAAATATCTACACCGCCATCTGTATAAACATGCAAATAACTACACAGTCATCTGTATAAACATGGAAATATCTACACTGCCATCTGTATAACCATGGAAATACCTACACAGCGATCTGTATAACCATGGAATTATTTACACCACTATCTGTATAAACATGGAAATATCTACTCCGCTATCTTTATAAACTTGGAAATATCTACACCGCCATCAGTATAAACATGGAAATATCTCCACCGCTATCTGTATAAACATGGAAATATCTCCACCGCTATCAGTACAAACATGGAAATATCTAAACACCTATCTCTATAAACATGGAAATATCTGCACTGCTGTCTGTATAAAAATAGAAATAGCGACACTGCAATCTGTATAAACATGGAAATACCTACACCGCCATGTGCAAAAACATGAAAATAACTACACAGTCATCAGTATAAACATGGAAATAACTACACCGCCTTCTGTTTACACATGGAAATATCTACACAGCCATCTGGAAAAACATGGAAATATATAAACCGCTATCTGTACAGACATGGAAATATCTACACCGCTAGGTGTATAAACATGGAATTATCTACATGGCTATCTCAATAAACATGGAAATATCTACACTGCTATCTGTAAAGACATGGAAGTATCTACACCGCTATCTTTATAAACTTGGAAATATCTACACCGCCATCTGTATAAACATGGAAATATCTCCACCGCTATCTTTATAAACATGGAAATATCTACACCGCTATCAGTATAGACATGGAAATATCTACAACACTATCTGTGTAAACATGGAAATATCTACGCCGCTATCTGTATAGACATGGAAATATCTACAACACTATCTGTGTAAACATGGAAATATTTACACAGCTATATGTGTAAACATGGAAATATGTCCTCTTCTATCTGTGTAAAGAAGGAAATATCTGCAGCGCTATCTCTGTAAACATGGCAATATCTGCACCGCTATCTGTATAAACATGGAAACATCTACACCGATATCTGTATAAACATGGAAATAACTACACCGCTATCTGTATAAACATGGAAATATCTACACTGCTATCTGTATAAATATGGAAATATCTACACCGCTATCTCCATAAACATGGAAATAACTACACCGCCATCTGTATAAACATGGAAATACCTACACAGTCAATTGCATAAACATGCAAATATCTACACCACTATCTGTATAAAGATGGAAATATCTACACCGCTATCTGTATAAACATGAAAATATATACACCGCTATTTGTATAAACATGGAAATACCTACACTGCTATATGTATAAACATGGAATTATCTACACCGCTATCTCTGTAAACATAGAAATACCTAAAACGCCATCTCTATAAACATGGAAATATCTACACCGCCATCAGCATAAAAATGGAAATAACTACACCGCCATCTGTATAAACATGGAAATACCTTCACCGCCAACTCTATAAACTTAGAATCATTTACACTGTCATCTGTGGAAAGATGGAAATATCTACACCGAAATCTGCATAAACATGGAAATATCTACACCTCTAACTGTATAAACATGGAAATATCTACACCACTATCTGTATAAATATGGAAATATATACACTGCCGCCTGTATAAACATGGGAACGTCTACACAGCTGTCTCCATAAACATGGAAATATCTACACTGCTATCTGTATAAACATGGAAATACCTACACTGCCATCTGTATAAACATGGAAATATCTACACTGCCATCTGTATTCACATGGAAATACCTACACCGCTATCTGTATAAACATGGAAATATCTTCCCCGCTATCTTTATAAACTTGGAAATATCTACACCGCCCTCTGTATAAACATGTAAATATCTCCACCGCTATCTGTATAAACATGGAAATATCTCCACCGCTATCGGTATAAACATGGAAATATCTACTAAGCTATCTCTATAAACATGGAAATATCTACTCTGCTGTCTGTATAAACATAGAAATAGCGACACCGCAATCTGTATAAACATGGAAATACCTACACCGCCATGTGTAAAAACATGAAAATAACTACACAGTCATCTGTATAAACATGGAAATATCTACACCGCCTTCTGTTTACACATGGAAATATCTACACAGCCATCTGTATAAACATGGAAATATTTACAACGCTATCTCCATAAACATGGAAATAACTACACCGCAATCTGTATAAACATGGAAATATATAAACCGCTATCTGTACAGACATGGAAATATCTACACCGCTAGGTGTATAAACATGGAATTATCTACAAGCTATCTCAATAAACATGGAAATATCTACACTGCTATCTGTAAAGACATGGAAGTATCTACACCGCTATCTTTATAAACTTGGAAATATCTAAACCGCCATCTGTATAAACATGGAAATATCTCCACTGCTATCTGTAGAAACATGGAAATATCTCCACCAATATCTGTATAGACATGGAAACATCTACACCGCTATCTGTATAAACATGGAAATATCTACATCGCTATCTGTATAAACATGGAAATATCCCCAGTGCTATCTCTATAAACATGGAAATATCTACACCACTATCTTTGTAAACTTGGAAATATCTACACCGCTACCTGTATAAACATGGAAATATCTACAACACTATCTGTGTAATCATGGGAATATCTTCACAGCTATCTGTGTAAAGATGGATGTATCTACACCGCAATATGCGCAAATATGGCATTATCGACACCGCTATCTCTGTAAACATGGAAATATCTACACCGCTATCTGTAAAAACATGGAAATATCAGCACTGCCATCTGTATAAACATGGAATTATCTACATGGCTATCTCTATAAACATGGAAATATCTACACCGCCATCTGTATAAACATGAAAATACCTACAAAGTCTTGTGTATAAACATGGAAAAATCTACACCACAATCTTTATAAACATGGAAAAATCTACACTGCCATCTATATAAATATGGAAATATCTACACAGCCACTGTAAAGATGGAAATATCTACACAGCCATCTCTATAAACATGGAAATATCTACACGGCTATCTGTAGAAACATGGAAATATCCCCAACGCTATCTGTATAAACATGGGAATATCTACACCGCCATCTGTAAAAACATGGAAATATCTACACAGTCATCTCTATAAACACGGAAATATCTACATCTCCATGTGTACAAACATGGAAATAACTACACTGCCATCTGCATACACATGGAAATATCTACACAGACATCTGTATAAACATGGAAATAACTACACCGCTCTCTCCATAAACATGGAAATACCTACACCACTATCTGTATAAACATGGAAATATCTACACCGCTATCTGTAAAAATGTGGAAATATCTACACCGCTATCTCTATAAACATTTAAATATATACACCGCTATCTGTATAAACATGGAAATTTCTACACCGCCATCTGCATAAACATGGAAATACCTACACAGTCAATTGCATAAACATGGAAATATCTACAACAATATCTGTACAAACATGGAACTATCTCCACCGCTATCTCTATAAACATGGAAATATCTACACTGCTATCTTTATAAACATGGAAATATCTACACCGCTATCTCTATAACATCGAAATGTCAACACCGCTATGTGTTAAAACATGGAAATAAGCACATGGCTATGTCTATAAACATGGAAATGCCTACACTGCCATCTGTGTAATCATGGAAATTCCTAAACAGTCATCTGTATAAACGTGGAAATATCTACACCACTATCTGTATAAACATGGAAATATCTACACTGCCATCTGTATAAGCATTGAAGTATCTACACAGCCATCTTTATACACATGGAAATGTCTTCACAGACATCTCTATAAACATGGAAATACCTACACTGCTATCTATATAAACATGGAAACATCAACAACGCCATCGGTAAAAACATGGAAATGTCTACACAGTCATCTGTATAAACATGGAAATATTTACACCTCCATCTGTATAAACCTGGAAATATCTACACAGCCATCTGTAAAAACATGGAAATATCTACACCGCTATCTCTATAAACATGGAAATATCTACACCGCTATCTATATAAATATGGAATTATCTACACCGCTATCTCTATAAACATGGAAATGGCTACACCACTATCTGTATAAACATGGAAATATCAACTTGGCTATCTCTATAAACATGGAAATATCTACACAGCCATCTGTATAAACATGGAAATATCTACACCGCTCTCTGTATAAACATGGAAATAGCCACACCGCTATCTGTATACACATGGAAATATCTACACAGTGATCTGTAAAAACATGGAAATATCTACACCGATATCTCCATAAACATGGTAATACGTAAACCGCTATCTCTACAAACATAGAAATATCTACACCACTATCTCTATAAACATGGAAATATCTACACCGTAATCTCTATAAAAATGGAAGTTCCTACACCGCTATCTATATAAACACGGAAATATCTGCACAGCTATGTGTATAAACATGGAAATATCTACACCGCTATCTGTATAAACATAGAAATATTCACACGGCTATCTGTATAAATATGGATATATCTACACCTCTATCTCTATACACATGGAAATATCTACACCGCTATCTGTATAAACATGGAAATATCTACACCGCTATCTCTATGAACATGGAAATATCTACAACACCATCTGTAAAAACATGGAAATATCAACACAGTCATCTGTATAAACTTGGAAATACCTACACCGCTATCTCTGTAAACATGGAAATATCTACACCGCCATCTGTATAAACATGGAAATATCTACACCACCATCTGTTTAAACATGGAAATATCTGCACTGCCATCTCTATAAAGATGGAAATATCTACACCGTGAGGTGTATAAACATTGAAATATTTGCACCACTATCTGTATAAACATGGAAATATCATCACTGCTATCTGTATAAACAAGGAAATATCTACACCACTATCGGTATAAACATTGAAATATCTACACCGCCATCTGTATAGATATGGAAATATCTACACCGCCAACTACATAAACATGGAAATATCTACACTGCCATCTGTATAAACATGGAAATATCGACACCGCCGTCTGTATAAACATGGAAATATATACACCACTATCCCTATAAAGATGGAAATGTCTATACCACTATCTGTATAAACATGGAAATATCTAAACCGTATCTCTATAAACATGGGAATATCTACAACGCTATCTGTGTAAACAAGGAAATATCTACAGAGCTACCTGTGTAAACATGTAAATATCTACACCGCTATTTGTGTAAAGATGGAAATATCTACACCGCAAGCTGTGTAAAGATGGAAATAACTACACCGCTATCTGTGTAAAATGGAAATAACTACAACGCGATCTGTATATACATGGAAATATCTACACCGCTATCTGTAGAAAAATGGAAATATCTACACCGCCATCTCTATAAACATGGAAATATCTATACCGTCATCTGTATAAACATGGCAATATCTACACCGCTATCGGTATAAGTATGTGAATATCTACAACGCTATCTCTGTAAACATGGAAATAGATACACTGCCTTCTCTATACCCATTGAAATACCTACACAGGCATATGTATAAACATGGAAATATCTACCCGGTATCTCTACAACTATAGAAATACCTAAACCGCTATCTCTATAAACATGGAAATATCTACACCGTAATCACTATAAACCTGGAAATATCTACACTGCCATCTCTATAAACATGGAAATACCTACATCGCTATCAGTATAAACATGGAAGTATCTCCACTGCTATCAGTATAATCATGGAAATAGTTACACCGCTATCTGTATATACATGGAAATATATACACCGCTATCTGTGTAAACATGGAAATATCTACACAGCTATCTGTGTAACCTTGGAAATATCTACACAGCTCTCTGTAAAGATGGAAATATCTACAACGCAATCTGTGCAAAGATGGAAATATCTACACCGCTATCTCTGTAAACATGGAAATATCTACCCTGCTATCTGTATAAACATTGAAATATCTACATGGCTATCTTTATAAACAAGGAAATATCTACACCGCTATCTGCATAAACATGGAAATATCTACACCGCCATCTGTAAAGACATGGAAATAAATACACCGCTGTCTGTATAAACATGAAAATATCTACACCGCTATCTGTATAATCATGGAAATATCTGCAACGCTATCTGTGTAAACATGGAAATATCTACACCGCTGTCTGTAAAACGCGGAAATATCTACAACGCTATATGTATAAACGTGGAAATATCTACAGCGCTATCTGTATAAACGTGGAAATATCTACCATGCTATCTGTATAAACGTGGAAATATATCCACCGCTATCTGTATAAACCGGGAAATAACTACAGCGCTATCTGAATAAACATGGAAATATCTACACCACTATCTGTACAAAAATGGAAATATCTACACTGCCATGTCTATAAACATGGAAATATCTGTACCGTCATCTGTATAAACATGGCAATATCTACACCGCTATCTGTATAAGTATGGAAATATCTACACCGCTATCTCTTGAAACATGGAAATAGCTACACAGCTATCTGTATAAGCACGGAAATATCTACAACACTATCTCTATAAACGTGGAAATA
This sequence comes from Pan paniscus, assembly GCF_029289425.2. Classification (NCBI taxonomy): domain Eukaryota; kingdom Metazoa; phylum Chordata; class Mammalia; order Primates; family Hominidae; genus Pan; species Pan paniscus. The sequence continues at coordinate 12,113,407 of NC_073261.2, forward strand.
TCTACATCGCCATCTTTATAAACATGGAAGCATCTACACAGTCATCTGCATAGGCATGGAAATATCTACACCACCATCCCTATAAACATGGAAATATTTACACTGCCATCTGTATACACCTGGAACTATCTACACAGCCATCTGTATAAACATGGAAATATCTACACCGCTATCTCTATAAGCATGGAAATACCTACACCGCTTCCTCTATAAACATGGAAATACCTACACTGCTATCTCTATAAACATGGAAATATCTACACCGCAATCTCTATGAACATCGAAATATCTAAACCGCCATCTCTATAAACATGAAAATATCTATACCGCCATTTCCATAAAGATGGAACTATCAACACCGACATCTGCATAAATATGGAAATATCTACATCGCTATTTGTATAAACATGTAATTATCTACACCACTATCACTATAAACTTGGAAATACCTACACCGCTATCTCTATAAACATGGAAATATCTACACCGCTATCCCTATAAACCTGAAAATATCTACACCGACATCTATATAAACATGAAAATACGTACACAGTAATTTGTATAAACATGGAAATATCTACACCGCTATCTGTATAAACATGGAAATATCTACAATGCCATCTGTATAAACAAGGAAATATCTACACAGCCGTCTCTATAAACATAGAAATATATACACCGCTATCTGTATAAACATGGAAATAGCTACACCACTATAACTATAAACATGGAAATATCAACACCGCTATCTGTAGAAAAATGGAAATATCTACACAGTCATCTGTGTAAGCCTGGAAATAGCTACACCACCATCTCTATAAACATGGAAATATCTACACAGCCATCTGCATACACATGGAAATATCTACACAGGCATATGTATAAACATGGAAGTACATACACCGCTATCTCTATAAACATGGAAATATCTGCACCGCTATCTCTATAAACATGGAAATATCTACAGCGCCATCTCCATAAACATGAAAATATCTACCCCGACATTTCCATAAACCTGGAATTGTCTACACCGCCATCTGTATAAACATGGAAATATCTACAGCACTATCTGTATACACATGGAATTATCTACACCGCTATCTGTATAAACATGGAAATACCAACACCGCTATCTATATAAACATAGAAATATCTACACCGCTAATAGTATACACACGGAAATATCTTCACCACTATCTCCATAAGCATGGAAATACCAACACCGCCATCTCTATACACGTGGAAATATCTACACCGCTATCTGTATAAACATAGACATATCTGCAACGCCATCTCTATAAACATGGAAATATCTGCACCGCCATCTGCATGAACATGGAAATATCTACACCGCTATCTGTATAAACATGGAAATATCTACACTGCCATCTGTGGAAAGATGGAAATATCTACAACGCAATCTGTATAAACATGGAAATATCTACACCGCTTCCTTTATAAATATGGAAATATCTACACCGCTATCTGTTTAAACATGGAAATATCTACACCACGATCTGTATAAACATGGAAATATCTACACTGCTCTCTGTATAAACATGGAAATACCTTCACCGATATCTCTATAAACATGGAAATATCTACACCGCCATCTGTATGAACATGCAAATATCTACGTAGTCATCTATAGAAACATGGAAATATCTACACCACCATCTCAATAAACATGAAAATATCTACACTGCCTTCTCTATACCCATTGAAATACCTACACAGCCATCTGTATAAACATGGAAATATCTACCCGGTATCTCTACAACCGTAGAAATACCTAAACCGCTGTCTCTATAAACATGGAAATATCTGCACCGCAATATCTATAAACCTGGAAATATCTACACTGCCATCTCTATAAACATGGAATTACCTACATCACTATCAGTATAAACATGGAAATATCTCCACTGCTATCGGTATAATCATGGAAACATTTACACCGCTATCTGCATAAACGTGGAAATATCTACAATGCAATCTGTGTAAAAATGGAAATATCTACACAGCTATCCGTGTAACCTTGGAAATACCTACACAGCTATCTGTGTAAAGATGGAAATATCTACAACGCAATCTGTCCAAAGATGGAAATATCTACACCGCAATCTCTGTAAACATGGAGATATCTACACTGCTATCTGTATAAACATTGAAATATCTTCATGGCTATCTTTATAAACAAGGAAATATCTACAGCGCTGTCTGCATGAACATGGAAATATCTTCACCGCCATCTGTAAAAACATGGAAATAAATACACCGCTGTCTGTATAAACATGAAAATATCTACACCACTATCTGTATCATCATGGAAATATCTGCAACGCTATCTGTGTAAACATGGAAATATCTACACCGCTATCTGTAAAACGTGGAAATATCTACAACACTATCTGTATAAATGTGGAAATATCTACCGCGGCATCTGTATAAACGTGGAAATATGTCCACCGCTATCTGTATAAACCGGGAAATAACTACACTGCTATCTGTATAAACATGGAAATATCTAAACCACTCTCTGTAAAAACTTGGAAATATCTACTCCGCTATCTGTGTAAAGATGGAATATCTACACCGCAATCTCTGCAAAGATGGAAATATCTACACTGCTATCTGTGTAAAAAGGGAAATATCTACACCGCTATCTGTATATACATGGAAATATCTACACCGCTATCTGCATAAACATGGAAATTTCTACACCGCCATCTCTATAAACATGGAAATAACTACACCGCCATCTGTATAAACATGGTAATATCTACACCGCTATCTGTAGAAATATGGAAATATCTACACAGTCGTCTGTATAAGCATGGAAAAAGCTACACCACCATCTCTATAAACATGGATATATCTACACTGCCATCTGTATACACATGGAAATATCTACACAGGCGTCTGTATAAACATGGAAATATCTACACCGCTATCTCTAAAAACATGGAAATACCTACACCGCCATCTCTATAAACATGGAAATATCTGCACCGCCATCTCTATAAACATGGAAATATCTACAACGCCATCTCTATAAACATGAAAATAGCTACACCGCCATCTCCATAAACATGGAACTGTCTACACCACCATCTATATAAACATGGAAATATCTACACCACTATCTGTATACACATGGAATTATCTACACCGCTATCTGAATAAACAGTGAAATACCAACACCGCTATTTATATAAACATGGAAATATCTACACCGCTAATAGTATACACATGGAAATATCTTCACCTCTATCTCTATAAGCATGGAAATACCTACACCGTCATCTCTATACACGTGGAAATATCTACACCGCTATCTGTATAAACATAGAAGTATCTGCAGCGCCATCTCTATAAACATGGAAATATCTACACCGCCATCTGCATGAACATGGAAATATCTACACCACTATCTGTATGAACATGGAAATATCTACAACGCCATCTGTATAAACATGGAAATATCTACACTGCCATCTGTGGAAAGATGGAAATACCTACAACGCGATCTGTATAAACATGGAAATATCTACACCGCTAAAATAATAAACATGAAAATATCTACACCGCTGTCTGTTTAAACATGGAAATATCTACACCACGATCTGTATAAACAAGGAAACATCTCCACCGCTATCTGTATTAACATGGAAATATCTACACCACTCTCTGTATAAACATGGAAATATCTACACTGCTGTCTGTATAAACATGGAAATACGTACACCGCTATCTCTATAAACATGGAAATATCTACACCGCCATCTGTATCAACATGCAAATATCTACGTAGTCATCTGTAGAAACATGGAAATATCTACACCACCATCTCTATAAACATGAAAATATCTGCACTGCCATCTCTATACCCATTGAAATACTTACACAGCCATCTCTATAAACATGGAAATATCCACATCCCTATCAGTATAAACCTGGAAATATCTCCACTGCTATCGGTATAATCATGGAAATATCTACACCGCTATCTGTATAAACATGGAAATATCTACACCCCTATCTGTATAAACATGGAAATATCTACAATGCTATCTGTGTAAACATGGAAATATCTACACAGCTATCTGTGTAAACTTGGAAATATCTACATAGCTATCTGTGTAAAGATGGAAATATCTACACCGCAATCTGTGCAAAGATGGAAATATCTACACCATTATCTCCGTAAACATGGAAATATCCACACTGCTATCTGTATAAACATTGAAATATCTACACGGCTATCTTTATAAACGGAAATATCTACACCACCGTCTGTGTATACATGGAAATATCTACACCGATATCTGTATAATCATGGAAATATCTGAAACACTATCTGTGTAAACACGGATATATCTACACCGCTATCTGTGAAATGTGTAAATATCTACACCGCTATCCATATAAACGTGGAAATATCTACACCGCCATCTGTATAAACTTGGAAATATCTACAACGCTATCTGTATAAACGTGGAAATATCTATAGCGCAATCCGTATATACGTGGAAATATCTACAACGCTATCTGTGTAAACATGGAAATACCTACAGATCTATCTGTGTAAACTTGGAAATATCTACACCGCTATCTGTGTAAAGATGGAAATATCTACACAGCAATGTGTGCAAAGATGGAAATATCTACACTGCTATCTGTGTAAATATAGAAATATCTACACCGCTATCTGTATATACCTGGAAATATCTACACCACCATCACTACAAACATAGAAATATGTACACTGCCATATGTATACACATGGAAATAACTACATAGCCATCTTTTTAAACATGGAAATATCTACACCGCTATCTGTAAAACATGGAAATACCTTCACCGCTATCTCTATAATCATGGAAACAGGTACACCACCATCTCTATAACCATGGAAATATCTACAAAGCCATCTCTATAAACATCAAAATATCTACACCGCTATCTCCAAAAACATGGAAATATCTACACCGCCATCTGTATAAACATGGAAATATCTAGACCACTATCTGAATAATCATGGAATAATCTACACCGCTATCTGTATAAACATGGAAATAACAACACCGCTATCTATATAAACATGGAAATATCTACACCACTAAAATATAAACATGGAAATATCTTCACCACTATCTGAATAAGCATGGAAATACCCACACCGCCATCTCTATGCAGGTGGAATTATCTACAAAGCTATCTGTATAAACATAGAAATATCTGCAACGCCATCTCTATAAACATGGAAATATCTACACCGCCATCTGCATGAACATGGAAATATCTACACCGCTATCTGTATGAACATGGACATATTTACACCGCCATCTATATAAACATGGAAATATCTACACTGCAATCTGTTGAAAGATGGGAATATCTACAACGCGATCTGTATAAACATGGAAATATCTACACCACTACATTTATAAATATGGAAATATCTACACTGCTACCTGTATAAACATGGAAATATCTACACCAAGATCTGTAGAAACAAGGAAATATCTCCGCCGCTATTTTCATAAACATGGAAATATCTACACCGCTATCTGTATAAACATGGAAATACCTACACCGCTATCGCTATAAACATGGAAATATCTACAGCGCCATCTATATAAACATGCAAATATCTACACATTCATTTGTATACACATGGAAATATCTACACCATCATCTCTATAATTTGGAAATATCTACACTGCCATCTGTATACACATGGAAATGTCAACACAGCCATCTGCATAAACATGGAAATATCTACACCGCTATCTCTATAAACATGGAAATACCTACATCGCCATCTCTGTAAACACGGAAATATCTACACCGCAATCTCTGTAAACATGGGAGTATCTACACCGCCATCTCTATAAATATGAAAATAACTACACCGCCATCTCCAGGAACGTGGAACTATCTACACCACCATCAGTATAAACATGGAAACATCTACACCACCATCTGTATAAACATGGAAATATCTACACTGCCATCTGTATAAACATGGAATTACCTCCACAGCCATCTGTAGAAAGTTCGAAATATCTACACCGCGATCTGTATAAACATGGAAATATCTACACCACTACCTCTATAAACATGGAAATATCAACACCGCTATCGGTATAAACTTGGAAATACCTACACTGCTATCTCTATAAACATGGAAATACCTACACTGCCTTCTGTATAAACATGGGAATATCTACACAGCCTTCTCTATAAACATGGAAATATCCACACCGCTATCTGTATAAACATGGAAATAAACTGCTATCTGTGTAAACATGGAAATTTCTACACCGCTATCCCTATAAACATGGAAATATCAACACCGCTATCCACATAAACATGGAAATATCTACACCGCTATCTGTATAAACATAGAAATATCTACACCGCTATCTGTATAAACATGGAAGTACTTACACCGCAATCTCTATAAACGTGGAAATACCTACACCACTGTCTGTATAAACAAGGAAATATCTACACTGCCATCTGTATATAGATGGAAATATCTAAACCGCGAGCTGTATAGACATGCACTTATCTACACCACTATCTCTATGAACATGTAAATACCTACACCGATATCTGTATAAACATGGAAATATCGATAACACTATCTGTATAACCATGGAAATATCTACACTGCCATCTTTATAGAGATGGAAATATCTACACCGCGAGCTGTATAAAGATGGAAATATGTACACCGCTATCTGTATGAACATGGAAATGCCGACACCGCTATCTCTATAAACATGGAAATATCTACACTGCCATCTCTATATACATGAAAATACCTACACCGCCATCTCCAGAAACATGGAATTATCTACACCGCCATATGTATTAACTAGGAAATATCTACACCGCTATCTGTATAAACATGGAAACATCTTCACCGCTATGTGTATAAACATGGAAATAACAACACCGCTATCTGTATCAAGATGGAATTATCTACACCGCAATCTCTATAAACATGGAAATATATACACCGCATACTCTATAAACATGGAAATATCTACATCGCTCTCTGTATAAACATGGAAATATCTCCACCGCTATCAGTATAAACATGGAAATATCTACACCGCTATCAGTATAAACATGGAAATATCTACAACGCTATCTGTGTAAACATGGAAATATCTACACAGCTATCTTTGTAAACTTGGGAATATCTACATAACTATCTGTGCAAAGATGGAAATATCTACACCACAATCTTTGCAATAACTGAAATATCAACACCGCTATCTCTGTAAACATGGAAATATCTACACAGCTATCTGTATAAACATGGAAATATCTGCACCGTTATCTGTATAAACAAGGAAATATCTACACTGCCATCTGTATAAACACAGAAACATCTACACCGCCATCTGTATAAACATTGAAATATCTACACTGCTATCTGAATAAATATGGAAATATCCACACCGCTATCTCTATAAACATGGAAATATCTACACTGCCATCTGTATACACATGGAAATATCTGCACATCAAACTGCATAAACATGGAAATATCTGCACTGCTATCTCTATAAACATGGAAATAACTACAACGCTATCTCTATAAACATGGAAATATCAACACATCTATCTCTATAAATATGGAAATATCTACACCGTCATCTCTATAAACATGAGTATATCTACTCCGCCATCTCCAGAAACATGGAACTAACTACACCGTCATCTGTATAAACATGGAAATATCTTCACCGCTATCTGTATAAATATGGAAATATCTACACCGCTATCTGTATAAACATGGAAATACCTACACCGCTATCTATATAAACATGGACATATCTACACCGCCATCTGTATAAACATGCAAATATCTACACAGTCATCTGAATATACATGGAAATATCTACGCCACCATCACTATATACAAGGAAATATCTACACTGCCATCTGTATACACACGGAAATATCTGCACAGCCATCTGTATAAACATGGAAATATCTACACCGCTATCTCTATAAACATGGAAATACCTACACCGCTTTCTCTATAAACATGGAAATATCTACACCGCTATCTGTATAATCGTGGAAATACATACAACACTATCTCTATAAACATTGAAATATCTACACCACGATCTGCAAAAACATGCAAATATCTACAGGGTGATCTGTATAAACATGGAAATATCTACACCACCAACTCTCTAAACGTGGAAATATCTACACTGCCATCTGTATACAAGTGGTAATACATACACAGCCATCTGTATAAACATAGAAATATCTACACCGCTATCTCTATAAACATGGAAATAACTACACCGCTATCTCTATATACATGGAAATCACTACACCGCAATCTCTATAAACAGGGAAATATCTACACCCCCATCTCTATAAACATGGAAATATCTTCATCGCTATCTGTATAATCATGGAAATACCTTCACCGCTATCTCTATAAACAATGAAATATCTACACCGCCATCTGTATAAACATGCAAATAACTACACAGTCATCTGTATAAACATGGAAATATCTACACTGCCATCTGTATAACCATGGAAATAACTACACAGCGATCTGTATAAACATGGAATTATTTACACCACTATCTGTATAAACATGGAAATATCTACTCCGCTATCTTTATAAACTTGGAAATATCTACACCGCCATCAGTATAAACATGGAAATATCTCCACCGCTATCTGTATAAACATGGAAATATCTCCACCGCTATCAGTACAAACATGGAAATATCTAAACACCTATCTCTATAAACATGGAAATATCTGCACTGCTGTCTGTATAAAGATAGAAATAGCGACACTGCAATCTCTATAAACATGGAAATACCTACACCGCCATGTGCAAAAACATGAAAACAACTACACAGTCATCAGTATAAACATGGAAATAACTACACCGCCTTCTGTTTACACATGGAAATATCTACACAGCCATCTGGAAAAACATGGAAATATATAAACCGCTATCTGTACAGACATGGAAATATCTACACCGCTAGGTGTATAAACATGGAATTATCTACATGGCTATCTCAATAAACATGGAAATATCTACACTGCTATCTGTAAAGACATGGAAGTATCTACACCGCTATCTTTATAAACTTGGAAATATCTACACCGCCATCTGTATAAACATGGAAATATCTCCACCGCTATCTTTATAAACATGGAAATATCTACACCGCTATCAGTATAGACATGGAAATATCTACAACACTATCTGTGTAAACATGGAAATATCTACGCCGCTATCTGTATAGACATGGAAATATCTACAACACTATCTGTGTAAACATGGAAATATTTACACAGCTACATGTGTAAACATGGAAATATGTCCTCTTCTATCTGTGTAAAGAAGGAAATATCTGCAGCGCTATCTCTGTAAACATGGCAATATCTGCACCGCTATCTGTATAAACATGGAAACATCTACACCGATATCTGTATAAACATGGAAATAACTACACCGCTATCTGTATAAACATGGAAATATCTACACTGCTATCTGTATAAATATGGAAATATCTACACCGCTATCTCCATAAACATGGAAATAACTACACCGCCATCTGTATGAACATGGAAATACCTACACAGTCAATTGCATAAACATGCAAATATCTACACCACTATCTGTATAAAGATGGAAATATCTACACCGCTATCTGTATAAACATGAAAATATATACACCGCTATTTGTATAAACATGGAAATACCTACACTGCTATATGTATAAACATGGAATTATCTACACCGCTATCTCTGTAAACATAGAAATACCTAAAACGCCATCTCTATAAACATGGAAATATCTAGACCGCCATCAGCATAAAAATGGAAATAACTACACCGCCATCTGTATAAACATGGAAATACCTTCACCGCCAACTCTATAAACTTAGAATCATTTACACTGTCATCTATGGATAGATGGAAATATCTACACCGAAATCTGCATAAACATGGAAATATCTACACCTCTAACTGTATAAACATGGAAATATCTACACCACTATCTGTATAAATATGGAAATATATACACTGCCGCCTGTATAAACATGGGAACGTCTACACAGCTGTCTCCATAAACATGGAAATATCTACACTGCTATCTGTATAAACATGGAAATACCTACACTGCCATCTGTATAAACATGGAAATATCTACACTGCCATCTGTATTCACATGGAAATACCTACACCGCTATCTGTATAAACATGGAAATATCTTCCCCGCTATCTTTATAAACTTGGAAATATCTACACCGCCCTCTGTATAAACATGTAAATATCTCCACCGCTATCTGTATAAACATGGAAATATCTCCACCGCTATCGGTATAAACATGGAAATATCTACTAAGCTATCTCTATAAACATGGAAATATCTACTCTGCTGTCTGTATAAACATAGAAATAGCGACACCGCAATCTGTATAAACATGGAAATACCTACACCGCCATGTGTAAAAACATGAAAATAACTACACAGTCATCTGTATAAACATGGAAATATCTACACCGCCTTCTGTTTACACATGGAAATATCTACACAGCCATCTGTATAAACATGGAAATATTTACAACGCTATCTCCATAAACATGGAAATAACTACACCGCAATCTGTATAAACATGGAAATATATAAACCGCTATCTGTACAGACATGGAAATATCTACACCGCTAGGTGTATAAACATGGAATTATCTACAAGCTATCTCAATAAACATGGAAATATCTACACTGCTATCTGTAAAGACATGGAAGTATCTACACCGCTATCTTTATAAACTTGGAAATATCTAAACCGCCATCTGTATAAACATGGAAATATCTCCACTGCTATCTGTAGAAACATGGAAATACCTCCACCAATATCTGTATAGACATGGAAACATCTACACCGCTATCTGTATAAACATGGAAATATCTACATCGCTATCTGTATAAACATGGAAATATCCCCAGTGCTATCTCTATAAACATGGAAATATCTACACCACTATCTTTGTAAACTTGGAAATATCTACACCGCTACCTGTATAAACATGGAAATATCTACAACACTATCTGTGTAATCATGGGAATATCTTCACAGCTATCTGTGTAAAGATGGATGTATCTACACCGCAATATGCGCAAATATGGCATTATCGACACCGCTATCTCTGTAAACATGGAAATATCTACACCGCTATCTGTAAAAACATGGAAATATCAGCACTGCCATCTGTATAAACATGGAATTATCTACATGGCTATCTCTATAAACATGGAAATATCTACACCGCCATCTGTATAAACATGAAAATATCTACAAAGTCTTGTGTATAAACATGGAAAAATCTACACCACAATCTTTATAAACATGGAAAAATCTACACTGCCATCTATATAAATATGGAAATATCTACACAGCCACTGTAAAGATGGAAATATCTACACAGCCATCTCTATAAACATGGAAATATCTACACGGCTATCTGTATAAACATGGAAATATCCCCAACGCTATCTGTATAAACATGGGAATATCTACACCGCCATCTGTAAAAACATGGAAATATCTACACAGTCATCTCTATAAACACGGAAATATCTACATCTCCATGTGTACAAACATGGAAATAACTACAGTGCCATCTGCATACACATGGAAATATCTACACAGACATCTGTATAAACATGGAAATAACTACACCGCTATCTCCATAAACATGGAAATACCTACACCACTATCTGTATAAACATAGAAATATCTACACCGCTATCTGTAAAAATGTGGAAATATCTACACCGCTATCTCTATAAACATTTAAATATATACACTGCTATCTGTATAAACATGGAAATTTCTACACCGCCATCTGCATAAACATGGAAATACCTACACAGTCAATTGCATAAACATGGAAATATCTACAACAATATCTGTACAAACATGGAACTATCTCCACCGCTATCTCTATAAACATGGAAATATCTACACTGCTATCTTTATAAACATGGAAATATCTACACCGCTATCTCTATAACATCGAAATGTCAACACCGCTATGTGTTAAAACATGGAAATAAGCACATGGCTATGTCTATAAACATGGAAATGCCTACACTGCCATCTGTGTAATCATGAAAATTCCTAAACAGTCATCTGTATAAACGTGGAAATATCTACACCACTATCTGTATAAACATGGAAATATCTACACTGCCATCTGTATAAGCATTGAAGTATCTACACAGCCATCTTTATACACATGGAAATGTCTTCACAGACATCTCTATAAACATGGAAATACCTACACTGCTATCTATATAAACATGGAAACATCAACAACGCCATCGGTAAAAACATGGAAATGTCTACACAGTCATCTGTATAAATATGGAAATATTTACACCTCCATCTGTATAAACCTGGAAATATCTACACAGCCATCTGTAAAAACATGGAAATATCTACACCGCTATCTCTATAAACATGGAAATATCTACACCGCTATCTATATAAATATGGAATTATCTACACCGCTATCTCTATAAACATGGAAATGGCTACACCACTATCTGTATAAACATGGAAATATCAACTTGGCTATCTCTATAAACATGGAAATATCTACACAGCCATCTGTATAAACATGGAAATATCTACACCGCTCTCTGTATAAACATGGAAATAGCCACACCGCTATCTGTATAAACATGTTATTATCTACATCGCTATCTGTATAAACATGGAAATATCTCCGCAGCTATCTCTATAAACATGGAAATATCTACAGTGCTATCTTTATAGATATGGAAATACCTACACCGCTATCTTTATAGACATGGAAATATCTACAACACTATCTGTGTAAACATGGAAATATTTACGCCGCTATCTGTATAGACATGGAAATATCTACAACACTATCTGTATAAACATGGAAATATCTTCACTGCTATCTGTATAAATATGGAAATATCTACACCGCTATCTCTGTAAACATCGAAATGTCTACACCTCTATCTGTATAAACATGGAAATATCCACATGGCTATGTCTATAAACATGGAAATACCTACACTGCCATCTTTATAATCATGGAAATAAATACACAGTCATCTGTATAAACGTGGAAATATCAACACCACTATCTGTATAAACATGGAAATATCTACATTGCCATCAGTATAAGCATTGAAGTATCTACACAGCCATCTCAATAAACATGGAAATGTCTTCACAGCCATCTCTATAAACATGGAAGTACCTACACTGCTATCTATATAAACATGGAAATATCAACATCGCCATCGGTAAAAACATGGAAATGTCTACACAGTCATCTGTATAAACATGGAAACATCTACACCTCCATCTGTATAAACATGGAAATATCTACTCTGCCATCCGTATAAACATGGAAGTATCTACACTGCTATCTATATAAACATGGAAATATCTACACAGCCATCTCTAAACATGGAAACATCTACACCGCTATCTGTATAAACATGGAAATAGCCACACCGCTATCTGTATAAACAAGGAAATATCAATATCTCCATTTGTAAAAACAAGGAAATATCAACATCTCAATCTGTAAAAACAAGGAAATATCTGGATTCGTCTGTGTAAACATGGAAATATCTACACCTCCATCTGTATAAACATGTTAATATCTACCCTGCTTCTGTATAAACATGGAAATATCTGCACCGCTATCTCTATATACATGGTATTGTCTACACCGCTATCTGTATAATCATGGAAATATCTACACCGCTTCTGTATAAATATGGAAATATCTACATCCCTATCTGTATAAACATGGACATACCTACACCGCTATCTGTATAAATATGGAAATATCTACACCGCTATCTCTATAAACATGGAAATGGCTACACCACTATCTGTATAAACATGGAAATTTCTACATGGCTATCTTTATAAACATGGAAATATCTACACAGCCATCTGTATAAACATGGAAATATCTACACCGCTATCTGTATAAACATGGAAATATCTACAATGCTGTCTATATAAACATGGAAATATCTTCACCGCTATCTGTATAAACATGGAAAAATCTACAACGCTATCTGTGTAAATTTGGAAATATCTACACAGCAATCTGTGTAAACATGGAAATATGTACACCGCTATCTGTGTAAAGATGGGCATATCTACACCGCACTCTGTGCAAATATGGAAATATATACACCCCAATCCCTGTAAACATGGAAATATCTACACCGCTATCTGTATAAACATGGAAATATATACACGGCTATCTGTATAAACATGGAAATATCTACACCACGAACTGTATAAACATGGAAATACCTACACCGCTATCTGTATAAACATGGAAATATCTACACTGCTATCTGTATAAACATAGAAATAGCTACACAGCTATCTGTATAAATATGGAAATATTTACACCGCTATCACTATAAAGATGGAAATGACTACACAGCTATCTGTATAAACATGGAAATATCTACATGGCTATCTCTATAAACATGGAAATATCTACACCGCCATCTGTATAAACATGGAAATACCTACACAGTCGTCTGTATACACATGGAAATATCTACACCACTATCTGTATAAACATGGAAATATCTACACTACCGTCTGTATAAATCTGTAAATATCTACACAGCCATCTCTATAAACATGGAAATACCTACCCCTCTATCTGTACATACATGGAAATATCTACACCGCTGTCTCTATAAACATGGAAATATCTACAACGCTATCTCTATAAACCTGCAAATATCTACATCACTGTCTCTATAAACATGGAAATATCTACTCTGCCATCTGTATAAACATGGAAATAGGTACACCGCTATCTGTATAAACATGGAAATAACTACACCGCTATCTGTATAAACATGGAAAAATCTACACCGCTATCTGTATAAATATGGAAATATCCACAGCGCTATCTGTATACACATGGAAATATTTCCACCACAATCTGTATAAACATGGAAATATCTACAACACTATCTGTGTAAACATGGAAATATCTGCACAGCTGTCTGTCTCAACATGCAAATATGTACACCGCTATCTGTTTGAAGATGGAAATACCTACACCGCTCTCTGTACAAGTATGGATATATCTACACCTCTATTTCTGTAAACATGGAAATATCTACACCGGTATCTGTATAAACATGGAAATATCTACACCGCTATCTGTATAAACATGGAAATATCTACACCACGATCTGTATAAACATGGATATATCAACACTGCCATCTATATAAACATTGAAATAACTACACCGATATCTGTATAAATATGGAAATATCTTCACCGCTATCTCTATAAACATGGAAATGTCTACACCATCATCTGTAAAAATATGGAAATATCTACACAGTCATCTGTAGATACATGGAAATATCTACACCTCCATCTGTATACACGTGGAAATATCTACACTGCCATCTGTATACACATGGAAATATCTACTCAGCCATCTGAATAAACATGGAAATATCTATACTGCTATCTCTATAAACATGGATATACCTACACCGCTATCTCTATAAACATGGAAATATCTACACTGCCATCTCTATAAACATGGAAATATCTCCACCGCCATCTCTATAAACATGAAATTAACTACAACGCCATCTCCATAAATATGGAACTATCTGCACAACCATCTGTGTAAAAATGGAAATATCTACACCGCGAGCTGTATAAACATGGAAATATCTACATCACTCTCTGTATAAAAATGGAATTACCAACACCGCTATATGTAGGAACATGGAAATATCTACGCCGCTATCAGTATAAACATGGAAATATCTACACCACTATCTTTGTAAACATGGAAATAACTACACCGCCGTCACTGTAAACATGGAATTATCTACACCACTATCCCTATAAATACAGAAATATCTGCAACGCCATCTGTGTAAACACGGAAATATCTACACTGCCATCTGTATAAACATATAAATATCTACACTGCCATCTGCAGAAAGATGGAAATATCTACACTGCGCTCTGTATAAACATGGAAATATCTACACCGTTACCTGTACAAACATGGAAATATGTACACCACTATTTGTTTAAACATGGAAATATCTACCCCACGATCTGTATAAACATGTAAATATCTACAGAGCTATCTGTATAAACATGGAAATATCTAAACCGCTATCTCTATAAATATGGAAATACCTACACCGCTATCTCTATGAACATGGAAAAGTCTACACCACTATCGGTATAAACATGGAAATATCTCCACCGCTATATGTATTAACATGGAAATATCTACACCGCCATTTGTATAAACATGCAAATATCTACACTGTCATCTCTATAAACATGGAAATGTCTACACCACCATCTCTATAAACATGGAAATATCTTTACTACCATCTGTCTACACATGGAAATAACATCACAGTCATCTGTATAAACATGGAAATATTTACACCGCTATCTCTACAAACATGGAAATATCTACACCGCTCTCTGTATAAACATTTAAATATCCACATCGCCATCTGTATAAACATGGAAATATCTCCACCGCTATCTGCATAAACATAGAAATATCTACACCGCCATCTGTATAAACATGGAAATAGCTACACCACAATCTGTATAAATTTGGAAATATCTACACCGCCAACTGTATAAACATGGAAATATCTACACCGCTATCGCTACAAACATGGAAATACCTACACCGCTATCTCTATAAACATGGAAATATCAAAACCGCTATCTGCATTTACATGGAAATGTCTACACAGCTACCTGTATAAACATGGAAATACCTACACCGGCATCTGCATAAACATGGAAAAATCCACTCGGGAATCTGTATAAACATGGAAATATCTACATTGCCATTTGTATAAACATGGAAATATCTACACCGCGAGCTATATAAATATGGAAATATCGACACCGCTATCTATATAAACATGGAAATACCAACACCGCTATCTGTATAAAGGTGGAAATATCTACACCGCTATCTGTATATACATGGAAATATGTACACAGCTATCTCTATAAACATGGAAATACTTACACTGCCATCTCTATAAACATGGAAATATGTACACCGCCATCTGCATAATCATGGAAATATCTACACTGTTATTTGTAGAAAGATGGAAATATGTACACCGCGATCTGTATAAACATGGAAATTTCTACACCGCTACATGTAAACATGGAAATATCTACACCGCTATCGGTATAAACATGGAAATATCTACACGGCTATCTGTATAAACCTGGAAATATCTACACCGCTATCTCTATAAATATGGAAGTATCTCCACCACTATCTGTATAGACATGGAAATATCTACACCAATGTCTGTATAAACATGGAAATATGTACACTGCCATCTCTATAAACATGGAAATAACTACACAGTCATCTGTATAAACATGGAAATACCTACACCAACGTCTCTATAAACATGGAAATATCTCCACCGCTAACTGTAAAAACATGGAAATATCTACACCGCCATCTATATAAACATGGAAATAGCTACAACACTATCTGTATAAATATGGAAGTATCTACACCGCCATCTGTATAAACATGGAAATATCTACACCGCTATCTCTACAAACATGGAATTATCTACACCGTTATCTGTATAAACTTGGAAATATCTACACCACCATCTGTATAAACATGGAAATAACTACACCAACATCTGTATAAACATGGAAATATCTACACCGCCATCTGTATAAGCAGGGAAATATCTACACCGTTATCTGTATTAATATGGAAATACCTACACCGATATCTCTATAAACATGGAAATATCAAATCCGCTATCTGCCTTAACATGGAAATATCTACACAGCTATCTGTATAAACATGGAAATACCTACACCGGCAACTGCATAAATATGGAAATATCTACACAGGCATCTGTATAATCATGGAAATATCTACACCGCTATCTGCATAAACATGGAAATATCTACACGGCCATCTGTATAAACATGGAAATATCTACACAGCCATCTGCATAAACATGGAAATATCTACATAGCTATCTCTATAAACATGGAAATATCTACACCACCATCTCTATAAACATGAAAATATCTACACCGCCATCTCCGTAAACATGGATCTATCTATACCGCCATCTGTATAAACATGGAAATATCTACATTGCCATCTGTATAAACATGGATATATCTACACCACGAGTTGTATAAAGATGGAAATATCTACACCGCTATCTGTATAAACATGGAAATATCTACACCGCTATCTCTATAAACATGGAAAAATTTCACCGCCATCTCTATAAACATGGAAATATCTACACCACTATCTCTATAAACATAGAAATATCTACACCGCCATCTCTATAAACATGGAAATATCTACACCTCCATATGCATAAACATGGAAATACCTACACCGCTATCTGTATAAACATGGAGATATGTACACCACCATCTGCATACACTTGGAAATACATACACAGCCATCAGTATAAATATGGAAACATCGTCGCCGCTATCTCTATACACATGGAAATACCTACACCTCTACCTGTATATACATTGAAATATGTACACCGCTATCTCTATAAACATGGAAATATCTACACCGCTATCTCTGTAAACATGGAAATGTCTTAAGCGCTATCTGTGCAAAGATGGAAATATCTACACCGCTATCTCTGTAAACATGGAAATATCTACAACGCTATCTGTATCAACATGGAAATATCTTCACCGCTATCTGTATAAACAAGGAAATATCTACACCACCATCTGTATAAACATGGAAATATCTACACCGCCATCTGTATAAAGATGAAAATATCTACAGCGCTACCTCTTATAAATATGCAATTATCTACACCTCTATCTCTATAAACATGGAAATAACTACACCGCTATCTTTATAAACATGGAAATATCTACACTGTTATCTCTACAAACATGGAAATATCTACTCCGCCATCTGCATAAACATGCAAATATCTACACAGTCATCTGTATAAACATGGAAATATCTACAGCACCATATCTATAAACATGGAAATATCTACACAACCATCTGTATACACATGGATATATCTACAAAGCCATCTGTAGAAACGTGGAAGTATCTACACCGGTATCTCTAAAAACATGGAAATAACTACACCGCCATCTCTATAAACATGGAAGTATCTACACCGCAATCTCTGTAAACATGAAAATATCTCCACCACTATCTGTATAAACATCGAAATATGTACACTGCCACCTGTATAAAGATGGAAATACCTACATTGGGAGCTGAATAAACATGGAAATATCTATACCGCTATCTGTATAAACATGGAAATGTCTACACCACTATCTCTTTAAACATGGAAATAACTTCACCACCATCTCTATAAACATGGAAATATCTACCCCGCTACCTGTATAAAAATGGAAATATCGACAATGCTATCTGTATAAACATGGAAATATGTACAACGCTATCTGTATAAACATGGAAATATCTACAATGCTATCTGTGTAAACATGGAAATTACTACACAGATAACTGTGTAAAGTTGCAAATATCTACACAGCTATTTGTGTAAAGATGGAAATATCTACAGCGCAATCTGTGCAAAGATGGAAATATCTATCCCACTATATCTGTAAACATGGAAATATCTACACCGCTATCAGTATCAACATGGAAATACCTACAGTGCTATCTGTATAAACAAGGAAATATTTACACCACTATCTGTATAAACATGGAAATATCTACAGCGCTATCTGTATAAATATGCAATTATCTACACCGTTATCTCTATAAACATGGAAGTATCTACACCGCTATCTTTATAAACATGGAAATATCTACAATGTTATCTCTATAAACATGGAAATATCTATAGCTCCATCTGTGTAAACATGCAAATATCTACACAGTCATCTGTATAAACATGGAAATTTTTACACCACCATATCTATAAACATGGAAATATCTACACTGCCATCTATATACACATGGAAATATCTACAAAGCCATCTGTAGAAATGTGGAAGTATCTACACTTCTATCTCTATAAACATGGATATACCTACACCGCAATCTCTATAAACAGGGAAATATCTACACCGCAATTTCTATAAACATGAAAATATGAACACCACCATCTCTATAAACATGAAAATATCTACACAGTCATTTGTATAAACTTGGAAATACCTACACCACCATCTGTATAAATATGGAAATCTCTACACTGCCATCTGTATACACATGGAAATATCTACACAGCCATCTGTATAAACATGGAAATATCTACACCGCTATGTCTATAAACATGGAAATACCTGCACTGCAATCTGTATAAACATCGAAATATCTACACCACTATCTGTGTAAACATGGAAATATCTACACCGCTATCTTTATAAACTTGGAAATGTCTACACAACCATCTGTATAAACATGGAAATATATCCACCGCTATCTGTGTAAACATGGAAATATCTCCAACGCTATCTGTGTAAACATGGAAATATCAACACGGCTGTCTGTATAAACTTAGAAACAGTGGCACCGCTATCTGTATAAACATGGAAATATCTACACCGCCATTTGTAAAAACATGAAAATATCTACACAGTCATCTGTATAAACATGGAAATAACTACACCGCCATCTGCATACACATGGAAATATCTACACAGCCATCTCTATAAACATGGAAATATTTACACCACTATCTCCATAAACATGGAAATACCTACAACGCAATCTGTATAAACATGGAAATATCTACACCGCTATCTGTATAGTCATGGAAATATATACACCGCTAGCTGTATGAACATGGAAATAGCTACATGGCTATCCCTATAAACATGGAAATAACTACATTGCTATCTGTATAAACATGGAAATATCTACACCGCTATCTTTATAAACTTGGAAATATCTCCACCGCCATCTGTATAAACATGGGAATATCTCCACCGCTATCTGTATAAACATGGAGATATCTCCAACGGTATCTGTATCAACATGGAAATAACTACACCGCTATCTGTATAAACATGGAAATATCTACACCGCTATCTCTGTAAACATGGAAATATCTCTACACCTATCTCTATATACATGGAAATATCTACACTGCCATCTGTAAAGAGATGGAAATATCTACACTGTGATCTGTATAAACATGGAAATACCAACACCGCTATCTTTATAAACATGGAAATATCTACACCACTATCTATATATACATGGAATTATCTAAACTGTTATCTCTATAAACATGGAAATATCCACATTGCTATCTGTGTAAACATGGAAACATCTACAGAGCTATCTGTGTAAACATGGAAATATCTACACCGCTATCTGTGTAAAGATGGAAATAGCTACACCACAATGGGTGCAAAGATGGAAATATTTACACTGCTATCTCTATAAACATGGAAATATCTGCACTGCTATCTGTATAAACATGAAAATAAATAAACCGCTATCTCTATAAACATGGAAATATCTACACCGCCATCTGTATAAACATGGAAATATCTACACCGCCACCTGTATAAATCAGGAAATATCTACACTGCATCTGTATAAACATGGAAATATCTACACAGCTATCTGTGTAAACATGGAAATATGTACACCGCTCTCTGTGAAAAGATGGAAATATCTACACCACAATCTGTGCAAATATGGAAATATCTTCACCGCTCTCTCTGTAAAAATGGAAATATCTTTGCCACTTTCTGTATCAACGTGGAAATATCTACATGGCTATCTGTATAAACCTGGAAATATCTACACCAGTATCTGCATAAACAACTAAATAACTACACTGCTATCTGTATAAACATGGAAATACCTACACAGTCATCTGTATAAACATGGTAATATCTACACCACTATCTGTATAAACATGGAAATATCTACCCCACTATACCCATAAACATGGATATACCTGCACTGCCATCTCTATAAACATGGAATTCTCTACAACGCTATCTCTATATACATACAAATATCTACACCGCCATCTCCATAAACATGGGAATATCTTCAACGCCATCTGCATAAACATGGGAATACTTACACCGCTATCTGCATAAACTTGGAAATATCCACACCGCCATCTCTATAAACATGGAAATATCTACACAGTCCTCTGTATAAACATGGAAATATCTACACCTCAGTGAGAATAAAGATGGAAATATCTACACTGCCATCTGTATACACATGGATATATCATCAAAGACATCAGAATAAACATGGAAATATCTACACCATTATCTCTATAAACATGGAAATACCTACATCGCTATCTGTATAAACATGGAAATATCAACACCGCTATCTGCATAAACATGGACATACCTACAACAGTATCTGCATGAACTTGGAAATGTCTTCACCGCTATCTGTATAAACATGGAAATATTTACACCGCCTTCTGTATAAACATGGAAATATCTCCACTACTATCTGTATAAACATGGAAATATCAACTCCGCTAACTGTATAAACATGGAAATATCTACATCACTATCTGTATAAACATGCAAATATCTACATCGATATCTGTATAAACATGGAAACATCTCCACCGCTATCTATATAAACATGGAAATATCTACACCGCTATGTGTATAAACATGGAAATATCTGCACCGCTATCTGAATAAACATGGAAATACCTGCACCGCTATCTCTATCAACATGGAAATATCTACACCACCATCTGTATATACATGGAAATATCTACACAGTCATCTGTATAAACTTGGGAATATATACACCACCATGTCTATAAACATGGAAATATCTACACTGCCATCTGTATACACATGGAAATATCTACACAGCCATCAGTATAAACATGGAAACATCTACACTGCAATCTCTATACACATGGAAATACCTACAAAGCTATCTCTATAAAAATGGAAATATCTACACCACAATCCCTATAAACATGGAAATATCTACACCGCCATCTCTGTAGACATGAAAATATCTGCACTGCCATCTCCATAAAAATGGAACCATCTACACCGACATCTGTATAAACATGGAAATATCTAAACCACTATCTGTATAAACATGGAAATACCAACAGCGCTACCTGTATAAAAATGCAAATATCTACACCACTATCTGCATAAACATGGAATTATCTACACCTCTGTCTCTATAAACATGGAAATACCTACACCGCTATCTCTATAAACATGGAAATATCTACACCGCTATCTCTATAAACATAGAAATATATACACAGCCATCTCTATGAACATGGAAACACCTACACAGCCATCTACATAAACAAGGAAATATCTACACGGCCATCTATATAAACTGGAAATATCTACACTGCTGTCTCTATAAACATGGAAATATCTACACCGCCATCTGTATTCACATGGAAATATCTACACCGATAACTGTATAAACGTGGAAATAGCTACACCGCTATCTGTATAAATATGGAAATATTTACACCGCTATCTTTCTACACATGGAAATATCAACCCCTCTATCTGTATAAATTTGTAAATATCTACACCGCTATCTCTATATACATGGAAATATATACACCGCCATCTGTAAAAACATGGAAATATCTACACAGTCATCTGTATAAACTTGGAAATATGTACACCACCATCTGTATAAACTTCAAAATTTCTACACTGCCATCTGTATACACATGGAAATATCTTCACAGCCATCTGTATAAACATGGAAATATATACACCGCTATCTCTAAAAACATGGAAATACCTACATCGCTATCTCTATAAACATGGAAATAACTACAACGCTAACTCTATAAACATGGAAATGACTAAACCGCCAGTTCTATAAACATGAAAATAGCTACAATGCCATCTCCATAAACATGGAAATATCTACATCGCCATCTGTATAAACATGGAAATATCTACACCATTTTCTGTGTAAATATGGAAATATCTACACCGCTATATCTATAAACACGGAAATATCTACACCGCCATCTGCATAAACATCTAAATGTCTACACCGCAATCTGTATAAACATGGAAATATCTACACCGCCATATGTATAAACATGGAAATATCTACAATGCCCTCTGTTAAAACATGGAAATATCTACACAGTCATCTGTATAAAAATGGAAATATCTACACCGCCATCTGTATAAAAATGGAAGTATCTACATGGCAAACTGTATAAACATGGAAATATCTACAATGCTATCTGTATATACATGGAAATACCAACACCGCTGTCTGTTTAAACATGAAAATATCTACACCGCTATCCCTATAAACAAGGAAATATCAACAACGCTATCTGTATAAACATGGAAATATCTACACCACTATCTGTATAAACATGGAAATATCTACACCACTATCTGTATTAATATGACAATATCTACAACTCCATCTGTATAAACATGGAAATATCTACACCGACATATGTAGAAAAATGGAAATATTTACATGGTAAACTGTATAAACAGGGAAATATCTACAATGCTATCTGTATAAACATGGAAATAACAACACCGCTATCTGTATAAACTTGAAAATAACTACAACGCTCTCAGTATAAACATGGAAATACCTACACCACGATCTGTATATACATGGAAATATCTACACCATTATCTGTATAAACATGGAAATATCTACACCACTATCTGTATTAATATGGAAATATCTACACCACTATCTCTGTAAAAATGGAAATAACTACAACGCTATCTGTATAAACATGGAAATATCTACACCGCTATCTGTATAAACATGGAAATATGTACACCGCTATCTGTATAAACATGGAAACATCTACACCGCTATCTGTATAAACACAGAATTACCTTCACCGCTATCTGTATAAACACGGAAGTATCTAAACCACCATTTGTATAAATATGGAAATACCTACACTGCTATCTCTATAAACATGGAAATATCTACACCACCATCTGCATAAACCTGAAAGTATCTACACCGCTCTCTGTATAAACATGGAAATATCTACACAGCCATCTGTAAAACATGGAAATATCTACACAGTCATATGCATAAACATTGAAGTATATACACCACAATCTATATAAATATGGAAATATCTACACTGCCCTCCGTGTACACATGGAAATATCTAAACAGCCAGCTGTATAAACATGGAAATACCTACACCACTATATCTATAAACATGGAAATACCTACAACGTTATCTCTATTAACAGTGAAATAACTACACAACTATCTCTATAAACATGGAAATATGTACACCGCCATCTCTATAAACATGAAAATATCTACACAGCCATCTCCATAAACATTGAACTATCTACACCGTCATCTGTATAAACATGGAAATATCTACACCGACATCTGTATAAACACGGAAATAACTACACCACCATCTGTATGAAAATGGAAATATCTACACGGCGTGCTGTATAAACATGGAAATATCTACAACGCTATCTGTATAAACTTGGAAATACCAACACCGTTATCTGTATAAACATTAAAATATCTACACCACTATCAGTATAAACATGGAAATATCTACACCACTATCTCTATAAAGATGGAAATATCTATACCGCTATCTGTATAAAAGTTGAAATATCAATACTGCCATCTGTATAAACATGGAAATATCTCCACCGCTATCTGTATAAACATGGAAATATCTGCACAGCTATCTGTATAAACATGGAAATATCTACACCACTATCTGTATAAACATGGAAATATCTACAATGCCATCTGTATATATATTGAAATTTCTACAATGCTACCTCTATAAACATGGAAATATATACACCGCCATCTGCATAAACATGGAAATATCTACACCGCTATCTCTATAAACATGGAAATATCTACACTGCCATCTTTAAAAACATGGAAATATCTACACAGTCATCTGTATATACATGGAAATACCTACACCACCTTCTGTATAAACATAGAAATCTCTACAGTGCCACCTGCATACACTTGAAAATATCTACACAGCCATTTGTATGAACATGGAAAGATCTACACCGCTATCTCTATAAACATGGAAACACCTACACCGTTATCTCTATTAACATGGAAATATCTACACCGCAATCTCTATTAACAAGGAAATATCTACACCGCCGTCTCTATTAACATGGAAATACATACACTGCCATCTGTATAAACGAGGAAATGTCTACATTGCTATCTGTATAAAAATGGAAATACTTACACCGCTATCTCTATAAACATGGAAATATCTACACCGCTATATGTATCAACATGGAAATACCTACCCTACTATCTGTATAAACATGGAAATAACTACAACGCTATCTGTATAAACATGGAAATATCTACACCGCTGTCTGTGTAAAGATTGAAATATCTACACAGCTATCAGTGTAAAGATGGAAATATCCACACAGTCATCTGTGTAAACATGGAAATATCAACACCGCTATCTGTATAAACATGGAATTATCTCCACCGCAATGGGAGCAAACATAGAAATTTCTACACCGCTATCTGTATCAACTTAGAAATATCTACACCGCTATCTGTATAAATAGGGAAATAACTTCACCGCTATCTCTATAAAGATGGAAATGTCTACACCGCTATCTGTATAAACATGGAAATATCTACATGGCTATCTCAATAAACATGGAAATATCTACACGGCTATCTGTATCTTCATGGAAATATCTACACCGCTATCTCTATAAACATGGAAATATCTCCACCGTAATCTGCATAAGCTTGGAAATATCTACACCTCCATCTGTATAAACATGTAAATATTTCCACTGCTATCTGTATAAACATGGAAATATCTCCACCGCTATCTGTATAAACATGGAAATATCTCCAACGCTATCTGTGTAAACATGGAAATATTTACACCGCTATCGGTATAAACATGGAAATATCTACACCGCTATCTGCATAAACAGGGAAATATCTACAGCGCTATCTGTATAAACATGGAAATATCTCCACCACTATCTGTATAAACTTGGAAATATCTACACCGCTATCTGTATAAACATGGAAATATCTACAACACTATCTGTGTAAACATGGAAATATCTACACAGCTGTCTGTGTAAACATGGAAATAGGTACACCGCTATCTGTGTGAAGATGGAAATATCTACACCGCCATTTGTAAAAACATGGAAATATCTACACAGTCATCTGTATAAACATGGAAATATCTACACCTCCATGTGTATAAACATGGATATATCTACACTGCCATCTGTATAAACATGGAAATAGCCAAACAGCAATCTGTATAAACATGGAAATATCTACACCGCCATCTGAATAAACATGGAAATATCTACACCGCTATCTGCAGAAATATGGAAATATCTACACCGCTATCTCTATAAACATGGAAATATCTACACCGCTATCTGTATCTACATGGAAATACCTACACCACTATCTCTATGAACATGGTAATATCTTCACACAATCTGCATAAACATGGAAATATCTCAACCGATATCAGTATAAACATGGAAATATCTCCACCGCTATCTTTATAAACATGGAAATATCTACAACGTTATCTGTCTAAACATGGAAATAACTACAACACTATCTGTGTAAACATGGAAATATCTACACAGCTATCTGTGTAAACATGGAAATTGGTACACCGCTATCTGTGTAAACATGGAAATATGCACAACGCTATCTGTGTGAAGATAGAGATATCTACACCGCAATCTGGGCAAATATTTAAATATCTACAACTGTATCTCTGTAAACATGGAAATATCTACACCGCTATCTGTATAAACATGAAAATATCTACACCGCTATCTGTATAAACATGGAAATATCTACACCACGGTCTGTATAAACATGGATATATCTACAAAGCTCTATGTATAAACTTGGAAATATCTTCACAGTCATTTGTCTAAACATGGAAATATCTACACCTCCATCTGTATAAACATGGAAACACCTTCACTGCAATCTCTATAAACATGGAAATATCTACACAGCCATCTGTATAAGCATGTAAATATCTACACCGCTATCTCTATAAACATGGAAGTACGTACACCGCTATCTGTATAAACATGGAAATATCTACACCGCTATCTGTATAAACATGGAAATACCTACACCGCTGTCTGTATAAACATGGAAATATCTACACCGCTTTCTGTATAAACATGGAAATATCTGCAACACTATCTGTGTAAACATGGAAATATCTACACAGCTGTCTGTGTAAACATGGAAATATGTACACCGCTATCTGTGTGAAGATGGAAATATCTACACGGCAATCTGTGCAAATATGGAAATATCTACACCTTTATCTCTGTAAACATGGAAATATCGACACCGCTATCTGTATAAACATGGAAATATCTACATGGCTATCTCTATAAACATGGAAATATCTACACCGCCATCTGTATAAACATGGAATTAACTACACAGTCAACTGTATAAACATGGAAATATCTACACCACTATCTGTATAAATATGGAAAAGACTGAAATGCCATCTTTATAAACATGGAAATATCTACACCGCTATCTGTATAAACATGGAAATATCTCCACCGCTATCTGTATATACATGGAAATATCTCCACCACTCTCTGTATAATCATGGAAATATCTACACCGCTATCTGTATAAACTTGGAAATATCTACACCGCTATCTGAGTAAATATGGAAATATCTTCACCGCTATCTCTATAAACATGGAAATGTTTACAACAAGATCTGTCTAAACATGGAAACATCAACATGGCTATCTCTATAAACATCTAAATATCTACAACACCATCAGTATAAACATGGAAATAGCTACACCGTCATCTGTATAAACATGGAAATATCTCCAATGCTATCTGTATTAACATGGAAATAGCTACACCGCTATCTGTATAAATATGGAAATATCTACAGCGCTATCTGTATAAAAATGGAAATATCTCCACCGCTATCTGTATAAACATGTAAGTATCTACTCCACTATCTTTATAAACATGGAAATATCTACACCGCTATCTGCATGAACATGGAAATATCTACAACACTATCTGTGTAAACATGGAAATATCTACACACCTGTCTGTGTAAACATGGAATTATATACACCGCTATCTGTGTGAAGATGGAAATATTGACACCGCAATCTGCGCATATATGGATATATTTACTCCTCTATCTCTGTAAACATGGAAATATCTACACCGCTATCTGTATAAACATGTAAATATCTACACCGCTATCTGTGTAAACATGGAAATATCTACACTACGGTCTGTATAAACCTGGACATATCTACACCGATATCTGTATAAACATGGAAATATCTACACCGCTATCTGTATAAACATGGAAATATCTACATGGCTATCTCTATAAACATGGAAATATCTACACCGCCATCTGTAGAAACATGGAATTAACTACACAGTCATCTGTATACACATGGAAATATCTACACCACTATCTCTATGAACATGGAAATATCTACAATGCCATCTGTATAAACATGGAAATATCTTCACCGCTATCTCTATAAACATGGAAATATCTACACCGGTATCTGTATAAACATGGAAATGTCTCCACCACTCTATGTGTAAACATGGAAATATCTACACCGCTATGTGTATATACATGGAAATATCTACACCACTATGTGAATAACTTGGAAATATGTACACCGCTATTTGTATAAATATGGAAATATCTTCACCGATATCTCTATAAACATGGAAATGTCTACACCACTATCTGTATAAACATGGAAATATCTACATGGCTATCTCTGTAAACATGGAAATACCTACACCGCCATCTGTATAAACATGGAAATAACTACACTGTCATCTGTATAAACATGGAAATATCTACAACACTATCTGTATAAACATGGAAATATCTACACAGCCATCACTATAAACATGGAAATATCTACACAGACATCTCTATAAACTTGGAAATATCTACATCGCTATCTGAATAAACATGGAAATAGCCACACCGCTATATGTAAAAACATGGAAAGACCTACACCGCCATCTGTATAAACATGGAAATATCTACACCTCCATGTGTATAAACATGGATATATTTACACTGCCATCTGTATAAAAATGGAAATAGCCACACCGCAATCTGTATAAACATGGAAATATCTACACTGCCATCTGAATAAACATGGAAATATCTACACCGCTATCTGCATAAATATGGAAATATCTACACGGCTATCTCTACAAACATGGAAATATCTACACCGCTATCTGTATCTACATGAAAATATCTACACCGCTATCTCTATAAACATGGTAATATCTCCACCGCAATCTGCATAAACTTGGAAATATCTCCACCGATATTTGTATAAACATGGAAATATCTCCACCGCTATCTTTATAAACATGGAAATATCTACAGTGTTATCTGTATAAACATGGAAATATCTCCACCGATATCTGTATAAACATGGAAATATCTACACCGCTATCTGTATATACATGGAAATATCCACAACACTATCTGTGTAAACATGGAAATATCTACACTGCCATCTGTATAACAATGGAAATAGCCACATCACTATGTGTATAAACATGGAAATATCAACACCGCCATCTGAATAAACATGGAAATATCTACACCGCTATCTGTATAAATATGAATATAACTTCACCGCTATCTCTATAAACATGTAAATGTCTACACCGCTATCTGTATCCACATGGAAATATATACACCGCTCTCTCTATAATAATGGAAATATCTCCAACGCTATCTGCATAAACTTGGAAATATATTCACCGCCATCTGTATAAATATGGAAACATCTCCAACGCTATCTTTATAAACATGGAAATATCTACACCGTTATCTGTATAAACATGAAAATATCTCCACCGCTATCTGTACAAACATGGTAATATCTGCACCGCTATCTGTATAAACATGGAAATAACTCCACCGCTATCTCTAGAAACATGGAAATATCTACACTGCTATCTTTATGAACATGGAAATATCTACACCGCAATCTATATAAACATGGAAATATCCAGAACACAATCTGTGTAAACATTGAAATATCTACACAGCTGTCTGTGTAAACATGGAAATATGTACACCGCTATCTGTGTGAAGATGGAAATATCTACACGGCAATCTGTGCAAATATGGAGATATCTACTCCTCTATCTCTGTAAACATGGAAATATCTACACCGCTATCTGTATGAACATGGAAATATCTACATGGCTATCTCTATAAACATGGAAATATCTACACCGCCATCTTTATAAACGTGGAATTAACTACACAGTCATCTGAATAAACATGGAAATATCTACACCACTATCTGTATAAACATGGAAATATCTCCAAAGCTATCTGTATAAACATAGAAATATCTACACCGCTATCTGTATCAACTTAGAAATATCTACAACGCTATCTGTATAAATAGGGAAATAACTTCACCGCTATCTCTATAAACATGGAAATGTCTACACCGCTATCTGTATAAACATGGAAATATCTACATGGCTATCTCAATAATCATGGAAATATCTAAACGGCTATCTGTATCTTCCTGGAAATATCTACACCGCTATCTCTATAAACATGGAAATATCTCCACCGTAATCTGCATAAACTTGGAAATATCTACACCTCCATCTGTATAAACATGTAAATATTTCCACCGCTATCTGTATAAACATGGAAATATCTCCACCGCTATCTGTATAAACATGGAAATATCTCCAACGCTATCTGTGTAAACATGGAAATATTTACACCGCTATTGGTATAAACATGGAAATATCTACACCGCTATCTGCATAAACAGGGAAATATCTACAGCACTATCTGTATAAACATGGAAATATCTCCACCACTATCTGTATAAACTTGGAAATATCTACACCGCAATCTGTATAAACATGGAAATATCTACAACACTATCTGTGTAAACATGGAAATATCTACAAAGCTGTCTGTGTAAACATGGAAATAGGTACACCGCTATCTGTGTGAAGATGGAAATATCTACACCGCCATCTGTAAAAACATGGAAATATCTACACAGTCATCTGTATAAACATGGAAATATCTACACCTCCACGTGTGTAAACATGGATATATCTACACTGCCATCCGTATAAACATGGAAATAGCCACACCGCAATCTGTATAAACATGGAAATATCTACACTGCCATCTGAATAAACATGGAAATATCTACACCGCTATCTGCAGAAATATGGAAATATCTACACCGCTATCTCTATAAACATGGAAATATCTACACCGCTATCTGTATCTACATGGAAATACCTACACCACTATCTCTATGAACATGGTAATATCTTCACACAATCTGCATAAACATGGAAATATCTCCACGGATATCAGTATAAACATGGAAATATCTCCACCGCTATCTTTATAAACATGGAAATATCTACAACGTTATCTGTATAAACATGGAAATTACTACAACACTATCTGTGTAAACATGGAAATATCTACACAGCTATCTGTGTATACATGGAAATTGGTACACCGCTATCTGTGTAAACATGGAAATATGCACAACGCTATCTGTGTGAAGATAGAAATATCTACACCGCAATCTGGGCAAATATGGAAATATCTACAACTGTATCTCTGTAAACACGGAAATATCTACACCGCTATCTGTATAAACATGAAAATATCTACTCCGCTATCTGTATAAACATGGAAATATCTACACCACGGTCTGTATAAACATGGATATATTTACAACGCTCTATGTATAAACTTGGAAATATCTACACAGTCATTTGTCTAAACATGGAAATATCTACACCTCCATCTGTATAAACATGGAAATACCTTCACTGCAATCTTTATAAACATGGAAATATCTACACAGCCATCTGTATAAGCATGTAAATATCTACACCGCTATCTCTATAAACATGGAAGTACGTACACTGCTATCTGTATAAACATGGAAATATCTACACCGCTATCTGTATAAACATGGAAATATCTACACCGCTGTCTGTATAAACATGGAAATATCTACACCGCTATCTGTATAAACATGGAAATATCTGCAACACTATCTGTGTAAACATGGAAATACCTACACAGCTGTCTGTGTAAACATGGAAATATGTACACCGCTATCTGTGTGAAGATGGAAATATCAACACGGCAATCTGTGCAAATATGGAAATATCTACACCTTTATCTCTATAAACATGGAAATAACGACACCGCTATCTGTATAAACATGGAAATATCTCCAACACTCTCTGTATAAACATGGAAATAGCCACACCGCAATCTGTATAAACATGGAAATATCTACACCGCCATCTGAATAAACATGGAAATATCTACACCGCTATCTGCATAAATATGGAAATATCTACACGGCTATCTCTACAAACATGGAAATATCTACACCGCTATCTGTATCTACATGGAAATATCTACACCGCTATCTCTATAAACATGGTAATATCTCCACCGCAATCTGCATAAACTTGGAAATATCTCCACCGATATCTGTATAAACATGGAAATATCTCCACCGCTATCTTTATAAACATGGACATATCTACACCGTTATCTGTATAAACATGGAAATATCTCCACCGATATCTGTATAAACATGGAAATATCTACACCGCTATCTGTATATACATGGAAATATCCACAACACTATCTGTGTAAACATGGAAATATCTACACTGCCATCTGTAAAACAATGGAATTAGCCACATCACTATGTGTATAAACATGGAAATATCAACACCGCCATCTGAATAAACATGGAAATATCTACACTGCTATCTGTATAAATATGAATATACCTTCACCGCTATCTCTATAAACATGGAAATGTCTACACCGCTATCTGTATCCACATGGAAATATCTACACCGCTCTCTCTATAATAATGGAAATATCTCCAACGCTATCTGCATAAACTTGGAAATATCTACACCGCCATCTGTATAAACATGGAAATATCTCCACCGCTATCTGTATAAACATGGAAATATCTCCACCGCTATCTGCATAAACATGGAAATACCTACACCGCTATCAGTATAAACATGGAAATATCTCCACCGCTATCTGTATAAACATAGAAATATCTACACCGCTATCTGTATAAACTTAGAAATATCTACAACGCTATCTGTATAAACATGGAAATATCTACATGGCTATCTCCATAAACATGGAAATATCTACACGGCTATCTGTATCTACATGGAAATATCTACACCGCTATCTCTATAAACATGGAAATATCTCCACCGCAATCTGCATAACCTTGGAAATATCAACACCGCTATCTGTATAAACTTGGAAATAACTACACCGCTATCTGTATAAATATGGAAATATCTTCACCGCTATCTCTATAAACATGGAAATCTCTACACCGTGATCTGTCTAAACATGGAAACATCAACATGGCTATCTCTATAAACATGGAAATATCTACACTGCCATCTGTATAAACATAGAAATACCTACACCGTCATCTGTATAAACATGGAAATATCTACACCTCCATGTGTATAAACATGGATATACCTACACTGCCATCTGTATAAAAATGGAAATAGCCACACCGCAATCTGTATAAACATGGAAATATCTACACCGCCATCTCAATAAACATGGAAATATCTACAGCGCTATCTGCATAAATATGGAAATACCTACACCGCTATCTCTATAAACATGGAAATATCTACACCGCTATCTGTATCTACATGGAAATATCTACACCGCTATCTCTATAAACACGGTAATATCTCCACACAATCTGCATAAACTTGGAACTATCTCCACCGATATCTGTATAAACATGGAAATGTCCCCACCGCTATCTTTATAAACATGGAAATCTCTACACCGTTATCTGTAAAAACATGAAAATATCTCCACCGCTATCTGTATGAACATGGAAACATCTGCTCCACTATCTGCATTAACATGGAAATAACTCCACCGCTATCTGTATAAACATGGAAATATCTACACTGCTATCTTTATGAACATGGAAATATCTACACCGCTATCTGTATAAATATGGAAATATCCACAACACTGTCTGTGTAAACATGGAAATACCTACACAGCTGTCTGTTTAAACATGGAAATATGTACACCGCTATCTGTGTGAAGATGGAAATATCTACACGGCAATCTGTGCAAATATAGAAATATTTACTTCTCTATCTCTATAAACATGGAAATATCTACACCGCCATCTTTATAAACATGGAATTAACTACACAGTCATCTGTATCAACATGGAAATATCTACAACACTATCTGTAAAAACATGGAAATGTCTGCAATGCCATCTGTATAAACATGGAAATAACAACACCGCTATCTCTATAAACATGGAAATACCTACACCGCTATCTCTATAAACATGGAAATATCTCCACCGCTATCTGTGTAAACATAGAAATATCTACACCGCTATCTGTATAAACTTGGAAGTATCTACAACGCTATCTGTATAAATAGGGAAATAAATTCACCGCTATCTCTATAAACAGGCAAATGTCTTCACCGCTATCTGTATCTACATGGAAATATCTACACCGCTATCTCTATAAACATGGAAATATATCCACAGCAATCTGCATAACCTTGGAAATATCTACACCTCCATCTGTATAAACATGTAAATATTTCCACCGCTATCTGTATAAACATGGAAATATCTCCACCGCTATCTGTATAAATATGGAAATATCTGCAACGCTATCTGTATAAACATGGAAATATTTACACCGCTATCTGTATAAGCATGGAAATATCTCCACCGCTATCTGTATAAACATGGAAATATCTCCAACGCTATCTTTATAAACATGGAAATATTTACACTGCTATCTGTATAAACATGGAAATATCTACACCGCTATCTGTATAGACAGGGAAATATCTAAAGCGCTATCTGTAGAAACAGGGAAATATCTCCACCGCTATCTCTATAAATTTGGAAATATCTACACCGCAATCTGTATAAACATGGAAATATCTACAACACTATCTGTGTAAACATGGAAATATCTACACAGCTGTCTGTGTAAACATGGTAATAGGTACACCGCTATCTGTGTGAAGATGGAAATATCTACACCGCCATCTGTAAAAACATGGAAATATCTACACAGTCATCTGTATAAACATGGAAATATCTACACCTCCATGTGTATAAACATGGATATATCTACACTGCCATCTGTATAAACATGGAAATAGCCACACCGCAATCTGTATAAACATGGAAATATCTACACCGCCATCTGAATAAACATGGAAATATCTACACCGCTATCTGCAGAAATATGGAAATATCTACACCGCTATCTCTATAAACATGGAAATATCTACACCGCTATGTGTATCTACATGGAAATATCTACACCACTATCTCTATGAACATGGTAATATCTTCACACAATCTGCATAAACATGGAAATATCTCCACCGATATCAGTATAAAAATGGAAATATGTCCACCGCTATCTTTATAAACATGGAAATATCTACAACGTTATCTGTATAAACAAGGAAATATCTCCACCTCTATCTGTAAACATGGAAATATCTGCACCGCTATCTGTATAAAAATGGAAATATCTACAACACTATCTGTGTAAACATGGAAATATCTACACAGCTGTCTGTGTAAACATGGAAATATCTACAACACTATCTGTGTGAAGATGGAAATATCTTCACCACAATCTTGGCAAATATGGAAATATCTACACCTCTATCTCTGTAAACATGGAAATATCTACACCGCTATCTGTACAAACATGAAAATATCTACACCGCTATCTGTATTAACATGGAAATATCTACACCACGGTCTGTATAAACATGGACATATCTACAACGCTATCTGTATAAACGTGGAAATATCTACACCGCTATCTGTATAAACATGGAAATATCTACAACACTATCTGTGTAAACATGGAAATATCCACAACACTGTCTTTGTAAACATGGAAATACCTACACAGCTGTCTGTTTAAACATGGAAATATGTACACCGCTATCTGTGTGAAGATGGAAATATCTACACGGCAATCTGTGCAAATATAGAAATATTTACTTCTCTATCTCTGTAAACATGGAAATATATACACCGCTATCTGTATAAACATGGAAATATCTACATGGCTATCTCTATAAACATGGAAATATATACACCGCCATCTTTATAAACATGGAATTATCTACACAGTCATCTGTATAAACATGGAAATATCTACACTACTATCTGTAAAAACATGGAAATATCTGCAATGCCATCTGTATAAACATGGAAATAACAACACCGCTATCTCTATAAACATGGAAATACCTACACCGCTATCTCTATAAACATGGAAATATCTCCACCGCAATCTGCATAACCTTGGAAATATCTACACCTCCATCTGTATAAACATGTAAATGTTTCCACCGCTATCTGTATAAACATGGAAATATCTCCACCGCTATCTGTATAAACATGGAAATATCTCCAACGCTATCTGTATAAACATGGAAATATTTACACCGCTATCTGTATAAACATGGAAATATCTCCACCGCTATCTGTATAAACATGGAAATATCTCCAACGCTATCTTTATAAACATGGAAATATTTACACTGCTATCTGTATAAACATGGAAATATCTACACCGCTATCTGTATAGACAGGGAAATATCTACAGAGCTATCTGTAGAAACATGGAAATATCTCCACCGCTATCTCTATAAATTTGGAAATATCTACACCGCAATCTGTATAAACATGGAAATATCTACATCACTATCTGTGTAAACATGGAAATATCTACACAGCTGTCTGTGTAAACATGGTAATAGGTACACCGCTATCTGTGTGAAGATGGAAATATCTACACCGCCATCTGTAAAAACATGGAAATATCTACACAGTCATCTGTATAAACATGGAAATATCTACACCTCCATGTGTATAAACATGGATATATCTACACTGCCATCTGTATAAACATGGAAATAGCCACACCGCAATCTGTATAAACATGGAAATATCTACACCGCCATTTGAATAAACATGGAAATATCTACACCGCTATCTGCAGAAATATGGAAATATCTACACCGCTATCTCTATAAACATGGAAATATCTACACCGCTATGTGTATCTACATGGAAATATCTACACCACCATCTCTATGAACATGGTAATATCTTCACACAATCTGCATAAACATGGAAATATCTCCACCGATATCAGTATAAACATGGAAATATGTCCACCGATATCTTTATAAACATGGAAATATCTACAACGTTATCTGTATAAACAAGGAAATATCTCCACCGCTATCTGTATAAACATGGAAATATCTGCACCGCTATCTGTATAAAAATGGAAATATCTACAACACTATCTGTGTAAACATGGAAATATCTACACAGCTGTCTATGTAAACATGGAAATTGGTACACCGCTATCTGTGTAAACATGGAAATGTGTACAACGCTATCTGTGTGAAGATAGAAATATCTACACCGCAATCTTGGCAAAGATGGAAATATCTACAACTCTATCTCTGTAAACATGTAAATATCTACACCGCTATCTGTATAAACATGAAAATATCTACACCGCTATCTGTATAAACATGGAAATATCTACACCACGGTCCGTATAAACATGGATATATCTACACCGCTATATGTATAAACTTGGAAATATCTACACAGTCATCGGTCTAAACATGGAAATATCTACACCTCCATCTGTATAAACATGGAAATACCTTCACTGCAATCTTTATAAGCATGGAAATATCTACACAGCCATTTGCATAAGCATGTAAATATCTACACCGCTATCTCTATAAACATGGAAGTATGTACACCGCTATCTGTGTAAACATGGAAATATCTACAACGCTGTCTGTATAAACATGGAAATATCTACAGCGCTATCTTTATAAACATGGAAATATCCACAACACTATCTGTGTAAACATGGAAATATCTACACAGATGTCTGTGTAAACATGGAAATATGTACACCGCTATCTGTGTAAAGATGAAAATAACTACACGGCAATCTGTGCAAATATGGAAATATCTACTCCTCTATCTGTGTAAACATGGAAATGTCTTCTCCGCCACCTGTAAAAACATGGAAACATCTACACAGTCATCTTTATAAACATGGAAATATCTACAAAACCATCTCAATAAACAAGGAAACATCTACACTGCCATATGTATACACATGGTTTATCTACACAACCATCTAAATGCACATGGAAATATCTACACAGCTAGCACTTTAAACATGGAAATACTTACACCGCTATCTCTATAAAGATGGAAATATCTACACTGCCATCTCCATAAACATGGAACTATCCACACCGCCATCTGTATAAACATGGAAATATCTACACCGCCGTCTGTATGAACATCGAAATATCTACAAAGCCATCTGTATAAAGATGTAAATATCTAAAACGCGCGTTGTATAAACATGGAAATATCTACACCGATATCTGTATAAACATTGAAATATCTACACCGCTATCTCTATAAACATGGAAATATATACACCGCCATCTCTATAAACATGGAAAAATCTACACCACCATCTATATAAACAAGGAAATATCTACACCGCCATCTCTATAAATATGGAAATATATACACACCCATCTGTATAAACATAGAAATATCCACACTGCAATTTGCAGAAAGGTAGACATATCTACACCGTGATCTGTATAAACATGGAAATATCTACACCGCTATCTGAATACACATGTAAAATCTACACTGCAATCTCTGCAAAGATGGAAATATCTACAACGCTATCTGTGTAAACATGAAAATATCTACACCGCTTTCTGAATAAACATGGAAATAGCTACACCGCTATCTGTATAAACATAGAAATCCTACACCGCCATCTCTATAAAAATGGAAATATCCACACCGCCATCTGTATAAACATGGAAATATCTACACCGCTATCTCTATAAACATGGAAATAACTACAGTGCCATATCTATCAACATGAAAATATCTAAACCGCAATCTCCATAAACATGGAACTATCTACACTGCAATCTGTATAAACATGGAAATATCTACAATGCAATCTGTGGAAAGATGGAAATATCTACCCCACAATCTGTATAAACATGGAAATATCTACACCTCTACATGTATAAACATGGAAATATCTACACCGCTATCTGTATAAACATGGAAATATCTACACCTCTACATGTATAAACATGGAAATATCTACACCGCTATCTGTATAAACATGGAAATCTCTACACCACGATCTGTATAAACAAGGAAATATCTACACCACTATCCGAATAAACATGGAAATATCTACAACGCTATCTGTGTAAACATGGAAATATCTACACTGCTATCTGTGTAAACTTGGAAATATCTACACCACTATCTGTGCGAAGATGGAAATATCTAAACCGCAATCTGTGCAAAGATGGAAATATCTACACCGCCATCTCTTTAAACATGGAAATATCTACACCGCCATCTGTATAAACATAGAAATATCCACACTGCAATCTGCAGAAAGGTAGAAATATCTACACCGTGATCTGTATAATCATGGAAATATCTACACCGCTATCTATATAAACCTGGAAATATCTTCAACGCTATCTGTATAAACATGGAAATATCTACACCATGATCTGTATAAACATGGAAATATCTGCACCGATATCTGTATAAACATGGAAATATCTACACCGCTATCTTTATAAACATGGAAATATCTACACCGCGATCTGTGTAAACTTGGAAATATCTACAATGCTATCTGTATAAACATGGAAATATCTACACCGGTATCTCTATAAACATGGAAATGTCTACACCGCCATCCGCAAAAACATGGAAATCACCACACAGTCATCTGTATAAACATGGAAATATCTACACCACCATCTGTATTTACATGGAAATATCTACACCGCCATCTGTGTACACATGGAAATATCTACACACCCATCTGTATAAACATGGAAATGTCTAAACCGCTATCTGTATAAACATGGAAATATCTACACCGCCATCTCCATAAACATGGAACTATCTACACCGACATCTGTATAAACATGGAAATATCTACACCGCTATCTGTATATACATGGAAATATCTACACTTCCATCTGTATAAAGATGGAAATACCTACACCGCGAGCTGTATAAACAGGGAAACATCTAGACCGCAATCTGTATAAACATGGAAATACCAACACCGCTTTCTGTATAAACATGGAAATATCTAAACCGCTATCTCTGTAAACATGGAAATGTCTACAACGCTATCTGTGTAAACATGGAACTGTCTACAGAGCTATCTGTGGAAACATGGAAATATCTACACTGCTATCTGAATAAACATGTAAAATCTACAGTGCAATCTGTGCAAAGATGGAAATATCTACAATGCAATCTGTGTAAACATGGAAATATCTCCACCGCTTTCTGAATGAGCATGGAAATAGCTACACCGCTATCTGTATAAACATAGAAATACTACACCGCCATCTCTATAAAACTGGAATTATCCACTCCGCCATCTGTATAAACATGGAAATATCTACGCCGCTATCTCTCTAAACATGGAAATAACTACACCGCCATATCTATCAACATGA
This sequence comes from Pan paniscus, assembly GCF_029289425.2. Taxonomy (NCBI): domain Eukaryota; kingdom Metazoa; phylum Chordata; class Mammalia; order Primates; family Hominidae; genus Pan; species Pan paniscus. The sequence continues at coordinate 12,155,344 of NC_073261.2, forward strand.
AAATATCTAAACCGCAATCTCCATAAACATGGAACTATCTACACTGCAATCTGTATAAACATGGAAATATCTACACCGCTATCTGTATAAACATGGAAATATCTACAATGCAATCTGTGGAAAGATGGAAATATCTACCCCACGATCTGTATAAACATGGAAATATCTACACCTCTACCTGTATAAACATGGAAATATCTACACCGCTATCTGTATAAACATGGAAATATCTACACCTCTACATGTATAAACATGGAAATATCTACACCGCTATCTGTATAAACATGGAAATCTCTACACCACTATCTGTATAAACAAGGAAATATCTACACCACTATCCGAATAAACATGGAAATATCTACAACGCTATCTGTGTAAACATGGAAATATCTACACAGCTATCTGTGTAAACTTGGTAATATCTACACCACTATCTGTGTGAAGATTGAAATATCTAAACCGCAATCTGTGCAAAGCTGGAAATATCTACACCACCATCTCTTTAAACATGGAAATATCTACACCGCTATCTGTATAAACATGGAAATATCTACACCACTATATGTATAAACATAAAAATATCTCAACCGCTATCTCTATAAACATGGAAATGTCTACTCCGCCACCTGTAAAAACATGGAAACATCTACACAGTCATCTTTATAAACATGGAAATATCTACAAAACCATCTCAATAAACAAGGAAATATCTACACTGCCATCTGTATAAACTTGGAAATATCTACACAGCCATCAAAATACACATGGAAATATCTACACAGCTAGCACTTTAAACATGGAAATACTTACACCGCTATCTCTATAAAGATGGAAATATCTACACTGCCATCTCCATAAACATGGAACTATCCACACCGCCATCTGTATAAACATGGAAATATCTACACCACCGTCTGTATGAACATGGAAATATCTACAAAGCCATCTGTATAAAGATGTAAATGTCTACAACGCGCGTTGTATAAACATGGAAATATCTACACCGATATCTGTATAAACATTGAAATATCTACAACGCTATCTGTATAAACATGGAAATATCAACACCATGATCTGTAAAATCATGGAAATATCTGCACCGATATCTGTATAAACATGTAAATATCTTCACTGCTATCTTTATAAACATGGAAATATCTACACCGCGATCTGTGTAAACTTGGAAATATCTACAACGCTATCTGTATAAACATGGAAATATCTACACCGCTATCTCTATAAACATGGAAATATATACACCGCCATCTCTATAAACATGAAAAAATCTACACCACCATCTATATAAACAAGGAAATATCTACACCGCCATCTCTATAAATATGGAACTATCTGCACCGCCATCTGTATAACCATAGAAATATCCACACTGCAATCTGCAGAAAGTTAGAAATATCTACACCGTGATCTGTATAAACATGGAAATGTCTACACCGCTATCTGTATAAACCTGGAAATATCTACAACGCTATCTGTATAAACATGGAAATATCTACACCATGATCTGTATAAACATGGAAATATCTGCACCGTTATCTGTATAAACATGGAAATATCTACACCGCTATCTTTATAAACATGGAAATATCTACACCGCTATCTTTATAAACATGGAAATATCTACACCATGATCTGTATAAACATGGAAATAACCACACAGTCATCTGTATAAACATGGAAATATCTACACACCCATCTGTATAAACATGGAAATATCTAAACCGCTATCTCTATAGACCTGGAAATGACTACAACACTATCTGTGTAAACATGGAACTGTCTACAAAGCTATCTGTGGAAACATGGAAATATCTACACTGCTATCTGAATAAACATGTAAAATCTACACTGCAATCTGTGCAAAGATGGAAATATCTACAACGCTATCTGAGTAAACATGGAAATATCTACACCACTTTCTGAATAAACATGGAAATAGCTACACCGCTATCTGTATAAACATAGAAATCCTACACCGCCATCTCTATAAAAATGGAAATATCCACACCGCCATCTGTATAAACATGGAAATATCTACACCGCTATCTCTATAAACATGGAAATAACTACACCGCCATATCTATCAACATGAAAATATCTAAACCGCAATCTCCATAAACATGGAACTATCTACACTGCAATCTGTATAAACATGGAAATATCTAAACCGCTATCTGTATAAACATGGAAATATCTACAATGCAATCTGTGGAAAGATGGAAATATCTACCCCACGATCTGTATAAACATGGAAATATCTACACCTCTACATGTATAAACATGGAAATATCTACACCGCTATCTGTATAAACATGGAAATATCTACACCGCTACATGTATAAACATGGAAATATCTACACCGCTATCTGTATAAACATGGAAATCTCTACACCACGATCTGTATAAACAAGGAAATATCTACACCACTATCCGAATAAACATGGAAATATCTACAACGCTATCTGTGTAAACATGGAAATATCTACACAGCTATCTGTGTCAACTTGGAAATATCTACACCACTATCTGTGTGAAGATGGAAATATCTAAACCACAATCTGTGTAAAGACGGAAATATCTACACCGCCAACTCTTTAAACATGGAAATATCTACACCGCTATCTGTATAAACATGGAAATATCTACACCACTAAATGAATAAACATGGAAATATCTCAACCGCTATCTCTATAAACATGGAAATGTCTACTCCGCCACCTGTAAAAACATGGAAACATCTACACAGTCATCTTTATAAACATGGAAATATCTACAAAACCATCTCAATAAACAAGGAAATATCTACACTGCCATCTGTATACACATGGAAATATCTACACAGCCATCTAAATACACATGGAAATATCTACACAGCTAGCACTTTAAACATGGAAATACTTACACCGCTATCTCTATAAAGATGGAAATATCTACACTGCCATCTCCATAAACATGGAACTATCCACACCGCCATCTGTATTAACATGGAAATATCTACACCGCCGTCTGTATGAACATCGAAATATCTACAAAGCCATCTGTATAAAGATGTAAATATCTACACCGTGCGTTGTATAAACATGGAAATATCTACACCGATATCTGTATAAACATTGAAATATCTACACCGCTATCTCCATAAACATGGAAAAATATACACCGCCATCTCTATAAACATGAAAAAATCTACACCACCATCTATATAAACAAGGAAATATCTACACCGCCATCTCTATAAATATGGAAATATCTACACCGCCATCTGTATAAACAGAAATATCCACACTGCAATCTGCAGAAAGGTAGAAATATCTACACCGTGATCTGTATAAACATGGAAATATCTACACCGCTATCTGTATAAACCTGGAAATATCTACAACGCTATCTGTATAAACATGGAAATATCTACACCATGATCTGTATAAACATGGAAATATCTGCACCGATATCTGTATAAACATGGAAATATCTACACCGCTATCTTTATAAACATGGAAACATCTACACCGCGATCTGTGTAAACTTGGAAATATCTACACCGCTATCTGTATAAACATGGAAATATCTACACCGCTATCTCTATAAACATGGAAATGTCTACACCGCCATCCATATAAACATGGAAATAACCACACAGTCATCTGTATAAACATGGAAATATCTACAAGACCATCTGTATTTACATGGAAATATCTACCCCGCCATCTGTGTACGCATGGAAATATCTACACACCCCATCTGTATAAACATGGAAATGTCTAAACCGCTATCTGTATAAACATGGAAATATCTACACCGCCATCTCCATAAACATGGAACTATCTACACCGCCATCTGTATAAACATGGAAATATCTGCACCGCAATCTGTATATACATGGAAATATCTAAACTGCCATCTGTATAAAGACGGAAATACCTACACCGTGAGCAGTATAAACAGGGAAATATCTACACCGCAATCTGTATAAACATGGAAATACCAACACCGCTTTCTGTATAAACATGGAAATATCTAAACCGCTATCTCTATAAACATGAAAATGTCTACAACTCTATCTGTGTAAACATGGAACTGTCTTCAGAGCTATCTGTGGAAACATGGAAATATCTACACTGCTATCTGAATAAACATGTAAAATCTACACTGCAATCTGTGCAAAGATGGAAATATCTACAATGCTATCTGTGTAAACATGGAAATATCTCCACCGCTTTCTGAATAAACATGGAAATAGCTACACCGCTATCTGTGTAAACATAGAAATCCTACACCGCCATCTCTATAAAAATGGAAATATCCACACCGCCATCTGTATAAACATGGAAATATCTACACCGCTATCTCTATAAACATGGAAATAACTACAGCGCCATATCAATCAACATGAAAATATCTAAACCGCAATCTCCATAAACATGGAACTATCTACACTCCAATGTGTATAAACATGGAAATGTCTACAATGCAATCTGTGGAAAGATGGAAATATCTACCCCACGATCTGTATAAACATGGAAATATCTACACCTCTACATGTATAAACATTGAAATATCTACACCGCTATCTGTATAAACATGGAAATATCTACACCTCTACATGTATAAACATGGAAATATCTACACCGCTATCTGTATAAACATGGAAATCTCTACACCACGATCTGTATAAACAAGGAAATATCTACACCACTATCCGAATAAACATGGAAATATCTACAACGCTATCTGTATAAACATGGAAATATCTACACAGCTATCTGTGTAAACTTGGAAATATCTACACTACTATCTGTGTGAAGATGGAAATATCTAAACCGCAATCTGTGCAAAGATGGAAATATCTACACCGCCATCTCTTTAAACATGGAAATACCTACACCGTCATCTGTATAAACATAGAAATATCCACACTGCAATCTGCAGAAATGTAGAAATATCTACACCGTGATCTGTATAAACATGGAAATATCTACACCGCTATCTGTATAGACCTGGAAATATCTACAACGCTATCTGTATAAACATGGAAATATCTACACCATGATCTGTATAAACATGGAAATATCTGCACCGATATCTTTATAAACATGGAAATATCTACACCGCGATCTGTGTAAACTTGGAAATATCTACACCGCTATCTGTATAAACATGGAAATATCTGCACCGCTATCTCTATAAACATGGAAATGTCTACACCGCCATCAGTATAAACATGGAAATAACCACACAGTCATCTGTATAAACATGGAAATATCTACACCACCATCTGTATTTATATGGAAATATCTACCCCGCCATCTGTGTACACATGGAAATATCTACACACCCATCTGTATAAACATGGAAATGTCTAAACCGCTATCTGTATAAACATGGAAATATCTACACCGCCATCTCCATAAACATGGAACTATCTACACCGCCATCTGTATAAACATGGAAATATCTACACCGCTATCTGTATATACATGGAAAAAACTACACTGCCATCTGTATAAAGATGGAAATACCTACACCGCGAGCTGTATAAACAGGGAAATATCTACACCGCAATCTGTATAAACATGGAAATACCAACACCGCTTTCTGTATAAACATGGAAATATCTAAACCGCTATCTCTATAAACATGGAAATGTCTACAACGCTATCTGTGTAAACATGGAACTGTCTACAGAGCTATCTGTGGAAACATGGAAATATCTACACTGCTATCTGAATAAACATGTAAAATCTACACTGCAATCTGTGCAAAGATGGAAATATCTACAATGCTATCTGTGTAAACATGGAAATATCTCCACCGCTTTCTGAATAAACATGGAAATAGCTACACCGCTATCTGTGTAAACATACAAATCCTACACCGCCATCTCTATAAAAATGGAAATATCCACACCGCCATCTGTATAAACATGGAAATATCTACACCGCTATCTCTATAAACATGGAAATAACTACAGCGCCATATCAATCAACATGAAAATATCTAAACCGCAATCTCCATAAACATGGAACTATCTACAATCCAATGTGTATAAACATGGAAATATCTACAATGCAATCTGTGGAAAGATGGAAATATCTACCCCACGATCTGTATAAACATGGAAATATCTACACCTCTACATGTATAACCATGGAAATATCTACACCGCTATCTGTATAAACATGGAAATATCTACACCTCTACATGTATAAACATGGAAATATGTACACCGCTATCTGTATAAACATGGAAATCTCTACACCACGATCTGTATAAACAAGGAAATATCTACACCACTATCCGAATAAACATGGAAATATCTACAACGCTATCTGTGTAAACATGGAAATATCTACACAGCTATCTGTGTAAACTTGGAAATATCTACACCACTATCTGTGTGAAGATGGAAATATCTAAACCGCAATCTGTGCAAAGATGGAAATATCTACACCGCCATCTCTTTAAACATGGAAATATCTACACCGCCATCTGTATAAACATAGAAATATCCACACTGCAATCTGCAGAAATGTAGAAATATCTACACCGTGACCTGTATAAACATGGAAATATCTACACCGCTATCTGTATAAACCTGGAAATATCTACAACGCTATCTGTATAAACATGGAAATATCTACACCATGATCTGTATAAACATGGAAATATCTGCAACGATATCTTTATAAACATGGAAATATCTGCACCGCGATCTGTGTAAACTTGGAAACATCTACACCGCTATCTGTATAAACATGGAAATATCTACACCGCTATCTCTATAAACATGGAAATGTCTACACCGCCATCCGTATAAACATGGAAATAACCACACAGTCATCTGTATAAACGTGGAAATATCTACACCACCATCTGTATTTATATGGAAATATCTACCCCGCCATCTGTGTACACATGGAAATATCTACACAACCATCTGTATAAACATGGAAATGTCTAAACCGCTATCTGTATAAACATGGAAATATCTACACCGCCATCTCCATAAACATGGAACTATCTACACCGCCATCTGTATAAACATGGAAATATCTACACCGCTATCTGTATATACATGGAAATATCTACACTGCCATCTGTATAAAGATGGAAATACCTACACCGTGAGCTGTATAAACAGGGAAATATCTACACCGCAATCTGTATAAATATGGAAATACCAACACCGATTTCTGTATAAACATGGAAATATCTAAACCGCTATCTCTATAAACATGGAAATGTCTACAACGCTATCTGTGTAAACATGAAACTGTCTACAGAGCTATCTGTGGAAACATGGAAATATCTACACTGCTATCTGAATAAACATGTAAAATCTACACTGCAATCTGTGCAAAGATGGAAATATCTACAATGCTATCTGTGTAAACATGGAAATATTTCCACCGCTTTCTGAATAAACATGGAAATAGCTACACTGCTATCTGTATAAACATAGAAATCCTGCACCGCCATCTCTATAAAAATGGAAATATCCACACCGCCATCTGTATAAACATGGAAATATCTACACCGCTATCTCTATAAACATGGAAATAACTACACCGCCATATCTATCAACATGAAAATATCTAAACCGCAATCTCCATAAACATGGAACTATCTACACTGCAATCTGTATAAACATGGAAATAACTACACCGCTATCTGTATAAACATGGAAATATCTACAATGCAATCTGTGGAAAGATGGAAATATGTACCCCACGATCTCTATAAACATGGAAATATCTACACCTCTACATGTATAAACATGGAAATATCTACACCGCTATCTGTATAAACATGGAAATATCTACACCTCTACATGTATAAACATGGAAATATCTACACCACTATCTGTATAAACATGGAAATCTCTACACCACGATCTGTATAAACAAGGAAATATCTACACCACTATCCGAGTAAACATGGAAATATCTACAACGCTATCTGTGTAAACCTGGAAATATCTACACAGCTATCTGTGTAAACTTGGAAATATCTACACCACTATCTGTGTGAAGATGGAAATATCTAAACCGCAATCTGTGCAAAGATGGAAATATATACACTGCCATCTCTTTAAACATGGAAATATCTACACCGGTATCTGTATAAACATGGAAATATCTACACCACTATATGTATAAACATGGAAATATCTCAACCGCTATCTCTATAAACATGGAAATGTCTACTCCGCCACCTGTAAAAACATGGAAACATCTACACAGTCATCTTTATAAACATAGAAATATCTACAAAACCATTTCAATAAACAAGGAAATATCTACACTGCCATTTGTATACACATGGAAATATCTACAGAGCCATCTAAATACACATGGAAATATCTACACAGCTAGCACTTTAAACATGGAAATACTTACACCGCTATCTCTATAAAGATGGAAATATCTACACTGCTATCTCCATAAACATGGAAATATCCACACCGTCATCTATATAAACATGGAAATATCTACACCGCCGTCTGTATGAACATGGAAATATCTACAAAGCCATCTGTATAAAGATGTAAATATCTACAACGCGCGTTGTATAAACATGGAAATATCTACACCGATATCTGTATAAACATTGAAATATCTACACCGCTATCTCTATAAACATGGAAATATATACACCGCCATCTCTATAAACATGGAAATATCTACACCACCATCTATATAAACAAGGAAATATCTACACCGTCATCTCTATAAATATGGAAATATCTACACCGCCATCTGTATAAACATAGAAATATCCACACTGCAATCTGCAGAAAGGTAGAAATATCTACACCGTGATCTGTATAAACATGGAAATATCTACACCGCCATCTCTATTAATATGGAAATATCTACACCGCCATCTGTATAAACATAAAAATATCCACACTGCAATCTGCAGAAAGGTAGATATATCTACACCGTGATCTGTATAAACATGGAAATATCTACACCGCTATCTGTATAAACCTGGAAATATCTACAACGCTATCTGTATAAACATGGAAATATCTACACCATGATCTGTATAAACATGGAAATATCTGCACCGATATCTTTATAAACATGGAAATATCTACACCGCGATCTGTGTAAACTTGGAAATATCTACACCGCTATCTGTAAAAACATGGAAATATCTACACCGCTATCTCTATAAACATGGAAATGTCTACACCGCCATCCCTATAAACATGGAAATAACCACACAGTCATCTGTATAAACATGGAAATATCTACACCGCTATCTGTATAAATATGGAAATATCTACACCGCTATCTCTATAAACATGGAAATGTCTACACTGCTATCTGTTTAAACATGGAAATATGTACATGGCTATTTCTATATATATGGAAATATCTACAATGCCATCTGTATAAACATGGAAATATCTACACAGCCATCTCTATAAACATGGAAATATCTACATCGCTATCTGTATAAAATGGAAATGTCTACACCGCAATCTGTATAAACATGGAAATATTTACACCGCTATCTGTATAAACATGGAAATATCTACAGCGCTATCTGTATAAACATGCAAATATCTACAGCGCTATCTGTATAAGCATGGAAATATCTCCAACGCTATATATATAAACATGGAAATATCTACACCGCTATCTTTATAAACATGAAAATATCTACACCGCAATCACTATAAACATGGAAATATCTTCAACAATATCTGTGTAAACATGGAAATATCTACACCGCTATTTGTATAGACATGGAAATATCTACACCGCAATCTGTATAAACATGGAAATATCTACACTGCTATCTGTATAAACATGGAAATATCAACACCGCTATCTGTAAAAACATGGAAATATCTACACTGCCGTCTGTATAAACATGGAAATAGCCACATCATTATGTTTTATAAACATGGAAATACCTACACCACCATCTGAATAAACATGGAAATATCTACACGGCTATCTGTATAAATATGGAAATATCTACACCATGATCTGTATAAACATGGAAATATCTACATGGCTATCTCTATAAACATGGAAATATCAACACCGCTATTTGCCTAAACACGAAAATATCTACACCGCTATCTGCATAAACATGGAAATATCTACATCGTTATCTGTAGAAACATGGAAATATTTCCACCGATATCTCTATGAACATGGAAAAATCTCCACAATTATATCAATAAACTTGGAAATATCTGCACTGCTATCTTAATAAACATGGAAATATCTACTCCACTATCTGTAAAAACATGGATATATCTACACTGCCATCTGAATAAACATGGTAATAGCCACACCGCTATGTGTATAAACATGGAAATATCTACACCACCATCTGAATAAACATACAAATATCAGCACCGCTATCTTTATAAATATGGAAATATCTTTACCGCTGTCTCTGTAATCATGGAAATATCTACAACGCTACCTGTATAAACATGGACATGTCTACACCGCTATCTCTATAAACATGGAAATATCTACACCGCTACCTGCATAAACTTCGAAATATCTACACCACCATCTCTAGACACATGGAAATATCGCCACCGCTATCTGTATAAACATGTAAATATCTCCACCACTCTCTGTATAAACATGGAAATATCTACACCGCTATCTGTATCAACATGGAAATATCTACACCGCTATCGGTATAAACATGGTAATATCTACACTGCTATCTGTATAAACGTGCAAACATCTACAGCGCCATCTGTATAAACATGGAAATATCTACACTGCCATCTGTACACACATGGAAATATCTACACAGCCATCTGTAAAAACATGGAAATATCTACACCGCTGTCTCTATAAACATGGAAATATCTACACCGCTATCTGTATAAACATGGAAATATATACAATGCTATCTGTGTAAATATGGAAATATCTACACAGCTACCTGTGTAAACTTGGAAATATCTACCCACCTATCTGTGTAAAAATGGAAATATCTACACAGCAATCTGTGCAAAGATGGAAATATCTACACCGCTATCTGTATAAACATGGAAATATCTATACCGCAGTCTCTATACACATGGAAATATCTCCACCGCTATCTGTATAAACATGAAAATATCTACACCGCTATCTGTATAATCATGGACACATCTTCACCGCAATCGGTATAAACATGGAAATATCTACCACGCTGTGTGTGTAAACATGGAAATATCTACACAGCTATCTGTATAAACTTGGAAATATCTACACAGCTATCTGCGTAAACATGGAAATATCTACACAGCAATCTGTGCAAAGATGGAAATAACGACACCGCGAACTGAATAAACATGGAAATATCTACACCGCTATCTGTATAAACATGGAAATACCAACACCGTTATCTGTATAAACATGGAAATATCGACAGCGCTATCTCTATAAACATGAAAATACTTACACCACCATCTCTATAAACATGGAGATATTTACACCGCTATCTCTATAAACATAGAAATAACTACACCGCCATCTGTATGAAGATGGAAATATCTACACCAGAATCTGTATAAAGATGGAAATAACTACACCGTTATCTCTAAAGACAAGGAAATAACTACACCGTTATCTCTATAGACAAGGAAATATCTACACCGCTATCTGTATAAACATGCACATATCTCCACTGCAATTTGTATAAACAGGAAAATGTCTACACCGCTATCTCTATAAACATGGAAATATCTACACTGCCATCTGTACAAACATGGAAATATCTACACTGCCATCTGTACAAACATGGAAATATCTACACAATCATCTGTAGAAATGTGGAAATATCTACACCGCTATCTCTTTAAACATGGAAATAACTACACCGCTATCTCTATAAACATGGAAATATCTACACCGCCATGTCTATAAACATGGAAATATCTACACTGCCATTTGTAGAAAGCTGGAAATATCTACACCGCCATCTGTATAAACGTGGAAATATCTACACCGCTATCTGAATAAACATGGAAATACCTACACCGTGATCTGTATAAACGTGGAAATATTTACACGGCTATCTGTATGAACATGGAAATATCTACACCGTTATCTGTATAAACATGGAAATATCTACACCGCCATCTGTATAAACATGAAAATATCTACGCTGCTATCTCTATAAACATGGAAATATCTACAATGCCATCTGTAAAAACACGGAAATACCTATACAGTCATCTGTATAAACCTGGAAATATCTACACCACCATCTGTATAAACATGGAAATATCTACAATGCCATCTGTACAGACATGGAAATACCTACACGGCAATCTGGGTATAGATGGAAACATCAACACCGCCATCTGTACACACATGGAAATATCTACACCGCTATCTCTATAAACATGGAAATATCTACACTGCGATCTGTAAAAACATGGAAATATCTACACCGGTGTCTGTATATACATGGAAATATCTACAGCACGATCTGTATAAACATGGAAATATTTACACCGCCATCTGTACAAACATGGAAATATCTACACCGCTATCTGTATAAACATAGAAATACCTACACTGCAGTGTGTATAAACATGGAAATATCTACACCGGCATCTGTATAAACATGGAAATATCTACACCACGATCTGTAAAAACATGGAAATATTTACATCGCCAACTTTATAAACCTGGAAATATCTACACTGCTATCTCTATAAATATGGAAATATCTACACCACCATCTGTATAAACATGGAAATAACTACACAGACATTTGTAGGAACATGGAAATTTCTACACCACCGTTTGTATAAAGATGGAAATATCAACAACGTTATCTGTATAAACATGGATTTATCTACACTGCGATCTGTATAAACATGGAAATATCTACACTGCCATCTGTAGATAGATGGAAATACCTACACCGCCATCTGTATAAACGTGGAAATATCTACACCGCTATCTGTATAAACATGGAAATATCTGCACCGCAATCTGTATAAACATGGAAATATCTACAGCGCTATCAGTATAAATATGAAATATCAAAACCGCTATCTCTATAAAAATGGAAATATCTACACTGCTATCTGTATAAACATGGTAATATCCTCACTGCTATCTCTAGGAACATGGATATATCTACACCGCTATCTCAATGAACATGGAAATATCTACACAGCCATCTCTATAAACATGGAAATATCTACACCGCCATCTGTATAAACATGGCAATATCTACTCTGATATCTGTATAAACATGGAAATATCTACACCGCTATCTGTAAAAACATGGAAATATCTACAGTGCGATCTGTATAAACATGGAAATATCTACACCGCGATCTGTATAAACATGGAAATATCTTCACCACGATCTGTATAAACATGGAAATATCTACAAAGCTACCTGTATAAACATGGTAATATCTACACCACCATCTATATAAACATGGAAATATCTACACCGCCATCTGTATAAACATGGAAATATCTACAATGCCATCTGTAGAAAGATGGAAATACCTACACCGCATTCTGTGTAAACATGGAAGTATCTACAACAATATCTGTAAAAACATGGATGTATCTACACAGCCTTCTGTATATACATGGAAATATCTACACCGCTATCTGTATAAACATGGAAATAACTTCACTGCTATTTGTATAAACAAGGAAATATCTACACCGTGATCAGTATAAACATAGAAATATCTTCGGTGCTATTTGTATAAACAACGAAATATCTACACCGCTATCAGTATAAACATGGAAATAACTACACTGCTATTTGTATAAACAAGGAAATAACTACAACGTGATCTGTATAAACATGGAAGTATCTACACCGCCATCTCTATAAACATGGAAATATCTACACCCCTATCTGTATAAACATGGAAATATCCACACTGCTATCTCTATAAACATGGAAAAATCTACACCGTGATCAGTATAAACGTGGAAATATCTACACCGCTATCTCTATAAACATGGAAATATCTCCACTGCTATCTGCATAAACATGGAAATATCTACACAGACATCTGTATAAACATGGAAATATCTACACTGACATCTGTAGAAAGATGGAAAGGTCTACAAAGCGATCTGTATAAACATGGGAATTTCTACACCGCTACTTGTATAAACATGGAAATATCCTCAATGCCATCTGTATAAACATGGAAATAGCTACACAGTCATGCGTAGGAACATGGAAATATCTACACTGCCATCTGTATAAACATGGAAATATCAACACAGCCCTCTGTATAAATATGGAAATATCTGCATTGGCATCTGTATAAATATGGAAATATCTGCACCACTATCTGTATAAACATGGAAATACCTACACCGCTGTCTCTATAAACATGGAAATATATACACCACTATGTGTATAAACAAGGAAATATCTCCACTGCTGTCTGTATAAACATGGATATATCTACACCGCGATCTGTATAAACATGGAAATATCTACACTGCTATCTCTATAAACATGGAAATATCCACACCGCCATCTGCATATCCATGGAATTATCTACAACGCGATCTGTATAAAGATGGAAATATCTACACGGCAATCTGTGTGCAGATGGAAATATCAACACCGCCATCTCTACAAACATGGAAATATCTACACCGCTATCTGTATAAACATGGAAATACCTAAACTGCAGTCTGTATAAACATGGAAATATCTACACCGGTATCTGTATAAACATGGAAATATCTACACCACGATCTGTATAAACATGGAAATATTTACAACGCTATATGTATAAACCTGGAAATATCTACACTGCTATCTCTATAAATATGGAAATATCTACACCGCCATCTGTATAAACATGGAAATAACTACACAGCCACCTGTATAAACATGGAAATATCTACACCGCTATCTGTATAAACATGGAAATATCTACACCGCTATGTGTATTAACGTGGAAATATCTCCATTGGTATCTGTATAAACATGCACATATCTCCACCGCAATTTGTATAAACACGAAAATATCTACACCGCTATCTCTATAAACATGGAAATATCTACACTGCCATCTGTACAAACATGGAAATATCTACACTGCCATCTGTACAAACATGGAAATATCTACACAGTCATCTGTAGAAATATGGAAATATCTACACCACTATCTCTTTAAACATGGAAATAACTTCACCGCTATCTCTATAAACATGGAAATATCTACACTGCTATCTCCATCAACATGGAAATATATACACCGCTATCTATTTAAACATGAAGATATCTACAACGCCATCTACATAAACAACAAAATATCCACATTGCCATCTATATAAACATGGAAATATCTACACCGCCATCTCTATAAACATGGAAATATCAACACGGCCATTTGTAGAAAGATGGAAATATCTACACCGCCATCTGTATAAATGTGGAAATATCTACACCGCTATCTGAATAAACATGGAAATACCTACACCGTGATCTTTATAAACGTGGAAATATTTACACGGCTATCTGTATGAACATGGAAATATCTACACCGTTATCTGTATAAACATGGAAATATCTACACCGCTATCTGTATAAACATGGAAATATCTGCACCGCAATCTGTATAAACATGGAAATATCTACAGCGCTATAAGTATAAATATGAAATATCAAAACCGCTATCTCTTTAAAAATGGAAATATCTACACTGCTATCTGTATAAACATGGTAATATCCTCACTGCTATCTCTAGGAACATGGATATATCTACACCGATATCTCAATGAACATGGAAATATCTACACCGCCATCTCTATAAACATGGAAATATCAACATCGCCATCTGTATAAACATGGCAATATATACACCGCTATCTGTATAAACATGGAAATATCTACACCGCTATCTGAATAAACATGGAAATATCTACACCGCAATCTGTGTAAACATGGAAATATCAACAACAATATCTGTAAAAACATGGAAGTATCTACACCGCCATCTGTTCAAACCTGGAAATATCTACACCGCTATCTCTATAAACATGGAAATATCTACACTGCGGTCTGTAAAAACATGGAAATATCTACACCGGTGTCTGTATAAACATGGAAATATCTACACCACGATCTGTATATACATGGAAATATTTACACCGCCATCTGTACAAACATGGAAATATCTAAACCGCTATCTGTATAAACATAGAAATACCTACACTGCAGTCTGTATAAACATGGAAATATCTACACCGGTATCTGTATAAACATGAAAATATCTACACCACGATCTGTATAAACATGGAAATATTTACATCGCCAACTTTATAAACCTGGAAATATCTACACTGCTATCTCTATAAATATGGAAATATCTACACCGCCATCTGTATAAACATGGAAATAACTACACAGTCATGTGTAGGAACATGGAAATTTCTACACCACCGTTTGTATAAAGATGGAAATATCTACAACGTTATCTGTATAAACATGGATATATCTACACTGCGATCTGTATAAACATGGAAATATCTACACTGCCATCTGTAGAAAGATGGAAATACCTGCACCGCCATCTGTATAAACGTGGAAATATCTACACCGCTATCTGTATAAACATGGAAATATCTGCACCGCAATCTTTATAAACATGGAAATATCTACAGCGCTATCAGTATAAATATGAAATATCAAAACCGCTATCTCTATAAAAATGGAAATATCTACAATGCTATCTGTATAAACATGGTAATATCCTCACTGCTATCTCTAGGAACATGGATATATCTACACCGCTATCTCAATGAACATGGAAATATCTACACCGCCATCTCTATAAACATGGAAATATCAACACCGGCATCTGTATAAAAATGGCAATATCTACACCGCTATCTGTATAAACATGGAAATATCTACACCGCTAACTGTATAAACATGGAAATATCTACACCGCTATCTGTATAAACATGGAAATATCTACACCGCGATCTGTATAAACATGGAAATATCTACACCGCGATCTGTATAAACATGGAAATATCTTCACCACGATCTATATAAACATGGAAATATCTACAAAGCTACCTGTATAAACATGGTAATATCTACACCACCATCTATATAAACATGGAAATATCTACACCGCCATCTGTAAACATGGAAATATCTACAATGCCATCTGTAGAAAGATGGAAATACCTACACCGCAATCTGTGTAAAGATGGAAATATCTACAACAATATCTGTAAAAACATGGAAGTATCTACACCGCTATCTGTATAAACATGGAAATATCTACACCGCGATCTGCATAAACATGGAAATATCTACACCGCGATCTGTATAAACATGGAATTATCTACACCACGATCTGTATATACATGGAAATATCTACACAGCTATCTCTATAAACATGGAAATATCTTCACCGCCATCTGTATAAACATGGAAATACCTACAAGTCATCTGTATAAACATGGAAATATCTACACAGCCATCTGTATAAACATGGAAATATCTACACAGCCTTCTGTATATACATGGAAATATCTACACCGCTATCTGTATAAACATGGAAATAACTACACTGCTATTTGTATAAACAAGGAAATATCTACACCGTGATCTGTATAAACATGGAAATATCTACAGTGCTATTTGTATAAACAACGAAATATCTACACCGCTATCTGTATAAACATGGAAATAACTACACTGCTATTTGTATAAACAAGGAAATATCTACAACGTGATCTGTATAAACATGGAAGTATCTACACCGCCATCTCTATAAACATGGAAATATCTACACCCCTATCTGTATATACATGGAAATATCCACACTGCTATCTCTATAAACATGGAAAAATCTACACCGTGATTGGTATAAACGTGGAAATATCTACACCGCTATCTCTATAAACATGGAAATATCTCCACAGCTATCTCTATAAACATGGAAATATCTACACCGCCATATGTATAGACATGGAAATACTTACAACGTTATCGGTATAAACATGGAAATATCTACACTGCCATCTGTATAAACATGGAAATATCTACACGGTCATCTGCGTATAGATGGAGTTATCAACACCGCCATCTGTACAAACATGGAAATATCTGCAACGCTATCTGTATAAACATGGAAATATCTACACCGCGGTCTGTATAAACATGGAAATATCTACACCGCTATCTGTATCAACATGGAAATATATACACCGCTATCTCTATAAACATGGAAATACCTACACCGTGATCTGTATAAACATGGAAATATTTACACCGATATCTGTAAAAACATGGAAATTTCTACACCGTTGTCTGTATAAATATGGACATATCTACACCGCTGTCTCTATAAACATGGAAATATCTATACCGCCATCTGTATAAACATGGAAATACCTAGACAATCATCTGTGTAAACATGGAAATATATACACCACCATCTGTGTAAACATGGAAATATCTTCAATGCCATCTGTATACACATGGAAATACCTACACGGCAATCTGTGTATAGATGGAAACATCAACACCGACATCTGTACAAACATGGAATTATCTACACAGCCATGTGTATATACATGGAAATATCTACACCGCTATCTATTTAAACATGGAAATAACTACACCGTTATCTGTATAAATATGGAAATATCTACACCGCCTTCTACATATCCATGGAAATATCTGCACCGCCATCTGTATAAACATGGAAATATCTACACGGTCATCTGTGTATAGATGGAAATTTCAACACCGCCATCTGTACAACTTGAAAATAACTGCAGCGCTATCTGTATAAACATGGAAATATCTACACCGCTCTCTGTGTAAAAATGGAAATAGCTAAACCGCTATCTGTATAAACATGGAAATATCTACACCGCTATCTGTATAAACATGGAAATATCTACAATGCCATCTCTAAAAACTTGGAAATACCTATACAGTCATCTGTGTAAACATGGAAATATCTACACCACCATCTGCATAAACATGGAAATATCTACAATGCCATCTGTATACACTTAGAAATACCTACATGGCAATCTGTGTAAAGATGGAAACACCAACACCGCCATCTGTACAACATGAAAATATCTACACTGCTATCTCTATAAACATGGAATTATCTACACTGCGGTCTGTATAAACATGGAAGTATCTACACCAGTATCTGTATAAACATGGAAATATCTACACCACGATCTGTATAAACATGGAAATATATACACCGCTATCTGTATAAACATGGAAATATCTGCACCACTATCTCTATAAACATGGAAATATCTACAAAGCCATCTGAATAAACATGGAAATGCCTCCACAGTCATTTGTGGGAACATGGAAATATCTACACTGCCATCTGTATAAACATAGAAATATCTACACAGTCCTCTGTATAAATTTGGAAATATCTGCATAGGAATCTGTATAAACATGGAAATATCTGAACCGCTATCTGTATAAATATGAAATATCAAAACCCCTATCTCTATAAAAATGGAAATATCTACACTGCTATCTGTATAAACATGGAAATATCTACACAGCTATCTCTATAAACATGGAAATATCTTCACCGCCATCTGTATAAACATGGAAATACCTACAAGTCATCTGTAGAAACATGGAAATATCTACACAGCCATCTGTATAAACATGGAAATATCTACACAGCCATCTGTATATACATGGAAATATCTACACCGCTATCTGTATAAACATGGAAATAACTACACTGCTATTTGTATAAACAATGAAATATATACACCGTGATATGTATAAACATGGAAATATCTACAGTGCTATTTGTATAAACAAGGAAATATCTGCACCGCTATCTGTATAAATATGGAAATAACTACACCGCTATTTGTATAAACAAGGAAATAATTACAACGAGATCTGTATAAACATGGAAATATCTACTCCGCCATCTCTATAAACATGGAAATATCTACACCCCTATCTGTATAAACATGGAAATATCCACACCGCTATCTCTATAAACATGGAAAAATCTACATCGCAATCAGTATAAACGTGGAAATATCTACACCGCTATCTCTATAAACATGGAAATATCTCCACTGCTATCTCTATAAACATCGAAATATCTACACCGCCATCAGTATAAACATGGAAATACTTACAAAGTTATCGGTATAAACATGGAAATATCTACACCGCCATCTGTATAAACATGGAAATATCTACACAGCCATGTGTATATACATGGAAATATCTACACCGCTATCTATATAAACATGGAAATAACTACACCGTTATCTGTATAAACAAGGAAATATCTACACCGCCATCTACATATCCATGGAAATATCTGCGCCGCCATCTGTATAAACATGGAAATATCTACACGGTCATCTGTGTATAGATGGAAATATCAACACCGCCATCTGTACAAACATGGAATTATCTGCACCGCTATCTGTATAAACATGGAAATATCTACACCACGATCTGTATAAACATGGAAATATTTACAACGCTATATGTATAAACCTGGAAATATCTACACTGCTATCTCTATAAATATGGAAATATCTACACCGCCATCTGTATAAACATGGAAATAACTACACAGCCACCTGTATAAACATGGAAATATCTACACCGCTATCTGTATAAACATGGAAATATCTACACCGCTATGTGTATTAACGTGGAAATATCTCCATTGGTATCTGTATAAACATGCACATATCTCCACCGCAATTTGTATAAACACGAAAATATCTACACCGCTATCTCTATAAACATGGAAATATCTACACTGCCATCTGTACAAACATGGAAATATCTACACTGCCATCTGTACAAACATGGAAATATCTACACAGTCATCTGTAGAAATATGGAAATATCTACACCACTATCTCTTTAAACATGGAAATAACTTCACCGCTATCTCTATAAACATGGAAATATCTACACTGCTATCTCCATCAACATGGAAATATATACACCGCTATCTATTTAAACATGAAGATATCTACAACGCCATCTACATAAACAACAAAATATCCACATTGCCATCTATATAAACATGGAAATATCTACACCGCCATCTCTATAAACATGGAAATATCAACACGGCCATTTGTAGAAAGATGGAAATATCTACACCGCCATCTGTATAAATGTGGAAATATCTACACCGCTATCTGAATAAACATGGAAATACCTACACCGTGATCTTTATAAACGTGGAAATATTTACACGGCTATCTGTATGAACATGGAAATATCTACACCGTTATCTGTATAAACATGGAAATATCTACACCGCTATCTGTATAAACATGGAAATATCTGCACCGCAATCTGTATAAACATGGAAATATCTACAGCGCTATAAGTATAAATATGAAATATCAAAACCGCTATCTCTTTAAAAATGGAAATATCTACACTGCTATCTGTATAAACATGGTAATATCCTCACTGCTATCTCTAGGAACATGGATATATCTACACCGATATCTCAATGAACATGGAAATATCTACACCGCCATCTCTATAAACATGGAAATATCAACATCGCCATCTGTATAAACATGGCAATATATACACCGCTATCTGTATAAACATGGAAATATCTACACCGCTATCTGAATAAACATGGAAATATCTACACCGCAATCTGTGTAAACATGGAAATATCAACAACAATATCTGTAAAAACATGGAAGTATCTACACCGCCATCTGTTCAAACCTGGAAATATCTACACCGCTATCTCTATAAACATGGAAATATCTACACTGCGGTCTGTAAAAACATGGAAATATCTACACCGGTGTCTGTATAAACATGGAAATATCTACACCACGATCTGTATATACATGGAAATATTTACACCGCCATCTGTACAAACATGGAAATATCTAAACCGCTATCTGTATAAACATAGAAATACCTACACTGCAGTCTGTATAAACATGGAAATATCTACACCGGTATCTGTATAAACATGAAAATATCTACACCACGATCTGTATAAACATGGAAATATTTACATCGCCAACTTTATAAACCTGGAAATATCTACACTGCTATCTCTATAAATATGGAAATATCTACACCGCCATCTGTATAAACATGGAAATAACTACACAGTCATGTGTAGGAACATGGAAATTTCTACACCACCGTTTGTATAAAGATGGAAATATCTACAACGTTATCTGTATAAACATGGATATATCTACACTGCGATCTGTATAAACATGGAAATATCTACACTGCCATCTGTAGAAAGATGGAAATACCTGCACCGCCATCTGTATAAACGTGGAAATATCTACACCGCTATCTGTATAAACATGGAAATATCTGCACCGCAATCTTTATAAACATGGAAATATCTACAGCGCTATCAGTATAAATATGAAATATCAAAACCGCTATCTCTATAAAAATGGAAATATCTACAATGCTATCTGTATAAACATGGTAATATCCTCACTGCTATCTCTAGGAACATGGATATATCTACACCGCTATCTCAATGAACATGGAAATATCTACACCGCCATCTCTATAAACATGGAAATATCAACACCGGCATCTGTATAAAAATGGCAATATCTACACCGCTATCTGTATAAACATGGAAATATCTACACCGCTAACTGTATAAACATGGAAATATCTACACCGCTATCTGTATAAACATGGAAATATCTACACCGCGATCTGTATAAACATGGAAATATCTACACCGCGATCTGTATAAACATGGAAATATCTTCACCACGATCTATATAAACATGGAAATATCTACAAAGCTACCTGTATAAACATGGTAATATCTACACCACCATCTATATAAACATGGAAATATCTACACCGCCATCTGTAAACATGGAAATATCTACAATGCCATCTGTAGAAAGATGGAAATACCTACACCGCAATCTGTGTAAAGATGGAAATATCTACAACAATATCTGTAAAAACATGGAAGTATCTACACCGCTATCTGTATAAACATGGAAATATCTACACCGCGATCTGCATAAACATGGAAATATCTACACCGCGATCTGTATAAACATGGAATTATCTACACCACGATCTGTATATACATGGAAATATCTACACAGCTATCTCTATAAACATGGAAATATCTTCACCGCCATCTGTATAAACATGGAAATACCTACAAGTCATCTGTATAAACATGGAAATATCTACACAGCCATCTGTATAAACATGGAAATATCTACACAGCCTTCTGTATATACATGGAAATATCTACACCGCTATCTGTATAAACATGGAAATAACTACACTGCTATTTGTATAAACAAGGAAATATCTACACCGTGATCTGTATAAACATGGAAATATCTACAGTGCTATTTGTATAAACAACGAAATATCTACACCGCTATCTGTATAAACATGGAAATAACTACACTGCTATTTGTATAAACAAGGAAATATCTACAACGTGATCTGTATAAACATGGAAGTATCTACACCGCCATCTCTATAAACATGGAAATATCTACACCCCTATCTGTATATACATGGAAATATCCACACTGCTATCTCTATAAACATGGAAAAATCTACACCGTGATTGGTATAAACGTGGAAATATCTACACCGCTATCTCTATAAACATGGAAATATCTCCACAGCTATCTCTATAAACATGGAAATATCTACACCGCCATATGTATAGACATGGAAATACTTACAACGTTATCGGTATAAACATGGAAATATCTACACTGCCATCTGTATAAACATGGAAATATCTACACGGTCATCTGCGTATAGATGGAGTTATCAACACCGCCATCTGTACAAACATGGAAATATCTGCAACGCTATCTGTATAAACATGGAAATATCTACACCGCGGTCTGTATAAACATGGAAATATCTACACCGCTATCTGTATCAACATGGAAATATATACACCGCTATCTCTATAAACATGGAAATACCTACACCGTGATCTGTATAAACATGGAAATATTTACACCGATATCTGTAAAAACATGGAAATTTCTACACCGTTGTCTGTATAAATATGGACATATCTACACCGCTGTCTCTATAAACATGGAAATATCTATACCGCCATCTGTATAAACATGGAAATACCTAGACAATCATCTGTGTAAACATGGAAATATATACACCACCATCTGTGTAAACATGGAAATATCTTCAATGCCATCTGTATACACATGGAAATACCTACACGGCAATCTGTGTATAGATGGAAACATCAACACCGACATCTGTACAAACATGGAATTATCTACACAGCCATGTGTATATACATGGAAATATCTACACCGCTATCTATTTAAACATGGAAATAACTACACCGTTATCTGTATAAATATGGAAATATCTACACCGCCTTCTACATATCCATGGAAATATCTGCACCGCCATCTGTATAAACATGGAAATATCTACACGGTCATCTGTGTATAGATGGAAATTTCAACACCGCCATCTGTACAACTTGAAAATAACTGCAGCGCTATCTGTATAAACATGGAAATATCTACACCGCTCTCTGTGTAAAAATGGAAATAGCTAAACCGCTATCTGTATAAACATGGAAATATCTACACCGCTATCTGTATAAACATGGAAATATCTACAATGCCATCTCTAAAAACTTGGAAATACCTATACAGTCATCTGTGTAAACATGGAAATATCTACACCACCATCTGCATAAACATGGAAATATCTACAATGCCATCTGTATACACTTAGAAATACCTACATGGCAATCTGTGTAAAGATGGAAACACCAACACCGCCATCTGTACAACATGAAAATATCTACACTGCTATCTCTATAAACATGGAATTATCTACACTGCGGTCTGTATAAACATGGAAGTATCTACACCAGTATCTGTATAAACATGGAAATATCTACACCACGATCTGTATAAACATGGAAATATATACACCGCTATCTGTATAAACATGGAAATATCTGCACCACTATCTCTATAAACATGGAAATATCTACAAAGCCATCTGAATAAACATGGAAATGCCTCCACAGTCATTTGTGGGAACATGGAAATATCTACACTGCCATCTGTATAAACATAGAAATATCTACACAGTCCTCTGTATAAATTTGGAAATATCTGCATAGGAATCTGTATAAACATGGAAATATCTGAACCGCTATCGGTATAAACATGGAAATTCCTACACCGCTGTCTCTGTAAACATGGAAATATGTACACCGCCATCTCTTTAAACATGGAGATATCTGCAACGCCATCTACATAAACAAGAAAATATCTACATTGCCATCTGTATAAACATGGAAATATCTACACCGCCATCTCTATAAATATGGAAATATCTACACTGCCATTTGTAGAAAGATGGAAATATCTACACCGCCATCTGAATAAACGTGGAAATATCTACACCGCTAACTGTATAAACATGGAAATATCTACACCGCTATCTATTTAAACATGGAAATAACTACACCGTTATCTGTATAAATATGGAAATATCTACACCGCCTTCTACATATCCATGGAAATATCTGCACCGCCATCTGTATAAACATGGAAATATCTACACGGTCATCTGTGTATAGATGGAAATTTCAACACCGCCATCTGTACAACTTGAAAATAACTGCAGCGCTATCTGTATAAACATGGAAATATCTACACCGCTCTCTGTGTAAAAATGGAAATAGCTAAACCGCTATCTGTATAAACATGGAAATATCTACACCGCTATCTGTATAAACATGGAAATATCTACAATGCCATCTCTAAAAACTTGGAAATACCTATACAGTCATCTGTGTAAACATGGAAATATCTACACCACCATCTGCATAAACATGGAAATATCTACAATGCCATCTGTATACACTTAGAAATACCTACATGGCAATCTGTGTAAAGATGGAAACACCAACACCGCCATCTGTACAACATGAAAATATCTACACTGCTATCTCTATAAACATGGAATTATCTACACTGCGGTCTGTATAAACATGGAAGTATCTACACCAGTATCTGTATAAACATGGAAATATCTACACCACGATCTGTATAAACATGGAAATATATACACCGCTATCTGTATAAACATGGAAATATCTGCACCACTATCTCTATAAACATGGAAATATCTACAAAGCCATCTGAATAAACATGGAAATGCCTCCACAGTCATTTGTGGGAACATGGAAATATCTACACTGCCATCTGTATAAACATAGAAATATCTACACAGTCCTCTGTATAAATTTGGAAATATCTGCATAGGAATCTGTATAAACATGGAAATATCTGAACCGCTATCGGTATAAACATGGAAATTCCTACACCGCTGTCTCTGTAAACATGGAAATATGTACACCGCCATCTCTTTAAACATGGAGATATCTGCAACGCCATCTACATAAACAAGAAAATATCTACATTGCCATCTGTATAAACATGGAAATATCTACACCGCCATCTCTATAAATATGGAAATATCTACACTGCCATTTGTAGAAAGATGGAAATATCTACACCGCCATCTGAATAAACGTGGAAATATCTACACCGCTAACTGTATAAACATGGAAATATCTACACCGCAATCTGTATAAACATGGAAATATCTACACCGCTATCTGTATAAATATGAAATATCAAAACCCCTATCTCTATAAAAATGGAAATATCTACACTGCTATCTGTATAAACATGGAAATATCTACACAGCTATCTCTATAAACATGGAAATATCTTCACCGCCATCTGTATAAACATGGAAATACCTACAAGTCATCTGTAGAAACATGGAAATATCTACACAGCCATCTGTATAAACATGGAAATATCTACACAGCCATCTGTATATACATGGAAATATCTACACCGCTATCTGTATAAACATGGAAATAACTACACTGCTATTTGTATAAACAAGGAAATATATACACCGTGATATGTATAAACATGGAAATATCTACAGTGCTATTTGTATAAACAAGGAAATATCTGCACCGCTATCTGTATAAATATGGAAATAACTACACCGCTATTTGTATAAACAAGGAAATAATTACAACGAGATCTGTATAAACATGGAAATATCTACTCCGCCATCTCTATAAACATGGAAATATCTACACCCCTATCTGTATAAACATGGAAATATCCACACCGCTATCTCTATAAACATGGAAAAATCTACATCGCAATCAGTATAAACGTGGAAATATCTACACCGCTATCTCTATAAACATGGAAATATCTCCACTGCTATCTCTATAAACATCGAAATATCTACACCGCCATCAGTATAAACATGGAAATACTTACAAAGTTATCGGTATAAACATGGAAATATCTACACCGCCATCTGTATAAACATGGAAATATCTACACAGCCATGTGTATATACATGGAAATATCTACACCGCTATCTATATAAACATGGAAATAACTACACCGTTATCTGTATAAACAAGGAAATATCTACACCGCCATCTACATATCCATGGAAATATCTGCGCCGCCATCTGTATAAACATGGAAATATCTACACGGTCATCTGTGTATAGATGGAAATATCAACACCGCCATCTGTACAAACATGGAATTATCTGCACCGCTATCTGTATAAACATGGAAATATCTACACCGCGGTCTGTATAAACATGGATATAGCTAAAGCGCTATCTGTATAAACATGGAAATATCTACACCGCTATCTCTATAAACATGGAAATATCTACAATGCCATCTGTAAAAACATCAAAATACCTATACAGTCATCTGTGTAAACATGGAAATATCTACACCACCATCTGAATAAACATGGAAATATCTACTCTGCCATCTGTATGCACATGGAAATACCTACACGGCAATCTGTCTATAGATGGAAACATCAACACCGCCATCTGTACAAACATGGAAATATATAAACCGCTATCTGTATAAACATGGAAATATCTACACTGCGGTCTGTATAAACATGGAAATTTCTACACCGGTATCTGTATAAATATGGAAATATCTACACCACGATCTGTATAAACATGGAAATATCTCCACCGCTATCTGTATAAACATGGAAATATCTACACCGCTATCTCTATAAACATGGAAATATCTACAAAGCCATCTGTATAAACATGGAAATACCAACACAGTCATGTGTAGGAACATGGAAATATCTACACCGCGATTTGTATAAACATGGAAATATCTTCACCGCGATCTGTATAAACATGGAAATATCTACAACGCTATTTGTATAAACATGGAAATATCTACACAGCTATCTTTATAAACATGGAAATATCTACAACGCAATCTGTATAAACATGGAAATACCTACAAAGTCATCTGTATAAACATGGAAATATCTACAAAGCCATCTCTATAAACATGGAAATATCTACACAGCCGTGTGTATATACATGGAAAATCTACACCGCTATCTGTATAAACATGGAAATAAATACACCGCTTTTTTTATAAACAAGGAAATATCTACACCACCATCTGTTTAAACATGGAAATATCTACAGAGACATCTGTTTATACATGGAAATATCTACACCGCTATCTGTATAAACATGCTAATAACTACACCGCTATCTGTATAAATGTGGAAATATTTGCACTGCTATCCCTATAAACATGTTAATATCAACACCGCGATCTGTATAAACATGGAAATATCTACACCATGATCTGTATAAACATGGAAATATCTACACCGCGATCTGTATAAACATAGAAATATCTACACCGTGATCTGTATAAACATGGAAATATCTACACCGCCATCTCTATAAACATGGAAATATCTACACCCCTATCTGTATAAACATGGAAACATCCACACCGCTATCTCTATAAACATGGAAAAATCAACACCGCTATCTCTATGAACATGGAAATATCTACACCACCATCTCTATAAACGTGGAAATATCTACACCGTGATCAGTATAAACATGGAAATATCTACACCGCCATCTGTATAAACATGTGTATACACAGCCATGTGTATATACGTGGAAGTATCTACACCGCTATCTATATAATCATGGAAATAACTACACCGCTATGTGTATAAACATGGAAATATCTCCATTGCTATCTCTATAAACATCGAAATATCTACACCGCCATCTGTATAAACATGGAAATACTTTCAAAATTATCTGTATAAACATGGAAATATCTACACCGCCATCTGTATAAACATGGAAATATCTACACGGTCATCTGTGTATAGATGGAAATATCAACACCGCCATCTGTACAAACATGGAAATATCTGCACCGCTATCTGTATAAACATGGAAATATCTACACCGCGGTCTGTATAAACATGGAAATATCTACACCGCTATCTGTATAAACATGGAAATATCTACAACGCTGTCTCTATAAATATGGAAATATCTACACCGTGATCTGTATAAACATGGATACATTTACACCGATATCTGTATAAACATGGAAATTTCTACACCGTTATCTGTATAAATATGGAAATATCTACACCGCTAAATCTATAAACATGGAAATATGTACAACACCATCTGTATAAACATGGAAATACCTATACAGTCATCTGTGTAAACATGGAAATATCTACACCACCATCTGTATAAACAATGGAAATATCTACAATGCCATCTGTATACACATGGAAATACCTACACGGCAATCTGTGTATAGATGGGAACATCATCACCGCTATCTGTACAAACATGGAAATATCTACATTGCTATCTCTATAAACATGGAAATATCTACACCGCTATCTGTATAAACATGGAAATACCTACACCACTATCTGTATAAACATGGAAATATCTACAACGCTATCTGTGTAAACATGGAAATATCTTCAACGCCATCTGTCTAAACATGGAAATATCTACACAGCTATCTTTGTAAACTTGGAAATATCTACACCACTATCTGTGTAAAGATGGAAATACCTACACCGCAATCTGTGCAAAGATGGAAATATCTACACCGCTATCTCTGTAAACACGGAAATATCAACACCACCATCTGCATAAACATGGAAATATCTACACTGCCCTCTGTATAAACATGGAAATATCTACACAGCCATCTGTGTAAACATGGAAATATCTACACCGCTGTCTGTATTAGCATGGAAATACCTACACCGCTATCTGTATAAACATGAAAATATCAACACTGCTATCCGTATAAACATGGAAATATCTACACCGCCATCTCTATAAACATGGAAATATCTACACCGCCATCTTTAAAAACATGGAAATATCTAGACAGTAATCTGTATAAACATGTAAATAACTACACCAACATGGGTATAAACAAGGAAATATCTACACTGCCATCTGTATACACATGGAAATATCTACACAGCCATCTGTATAAATATGGAAATAACGACACTGCTATCTCTATAAACATGGCAATACCTACACCGGTATGTCTATTAACATGGAAATATCTACACCACTATCTCTGTAAACATGGAAATATCTACAACGCCATCTCTATAAACATGAATGTATCGAGAGTGACATATCCATAAACTTGGAAATAACTACACTGCCATCCATATAAACGTGGAAATATCTTCAGCTCCATCTGTATAAACATGGAAATATCTACACTGCCATCTGTATAAAAATGGAAATATCTACACGGTGAGCTGTATAAACCTGGAAATATCTACACCACGATCTGTATAAACATGCAAATACCAACAAACGCTATCTTTATAAACATGAAACTATCTACACCGCCATCTGTATAAACATGGAAATATCTTCACCACGATCTGTATAAACATGGAAATATCTACACCGTTATCTGTATAAACGTGGAAATATCTACACTGCTATCTTTATTAACATGGAAAATCTACACAGTCATCTGTATAAACATGGAAATATCTGCACTGCCATCTGTATAAACATGGAAACAGCTGCAAAGCCCTCTGTATAAACATGGAAATACCTACACAGCCATCTGTATAAACATGAAAATGTATACATTGCTATCTGTATAAACGTGGAAACACCTAAACCACTATCTGTATAAACATGGAAATACCTACACCAACATCTCTGTAAACATGGTAATATCTACATTGCCATTTCCATGAAGAAGGAAATATCTACACCGCGAGCTGTATAAACATTGAAATATCAACACATCCATCTGTATAAACATGGAAATATCTACACCTCTATCTGTAGAAACATCGAAATATATACAAAACTATCTCTATAAACATGGAAATACCTACACCGTCATCTCTATACACATGGAAATATCTACACCGCTATCTCTATAAACATAGAGATATCTACACCGCCATTTCTATAAACATGGAAATATCTAAAGCACCATCTGTATAAACATGGAAATATCTACACCGCAATCTGTGGAAAGATGGAAATATCTTCAACACCATCTGTATAAACATGGAAATATCTACACCGCTAACTATGTAAACATGCAAATATCTACACCGCTATCTGTATAAATATGGAAATAGCTACACAGTTATCTGTATAAACATGGAAATATCTACACCGCCATCTGTATAAACATGGAAATATCTACACCGTCATCTGTATAAACATGGAAATATCCACACTAACATCTCTGTAAACAAGGACATATCTACACAGCCATCACTATACACATGGAAATATCTACAACGCTATCTGTATAAACATGGAAATATCTACAATGCTATCTGTGTAAACATGAAATATCTACAGAGGTATCAGTGTAAACATGGAAATATCTACACCACTATCTGAATAATCATGGAAATATATGCAACAAAGTCAGTGCAAAGATGGAAATATCTACACCACCATCTTTATAAACATGGAAATACCTACACTGTCATCTGTATAAACATGGCCATATCTACACGGCCATCAGTATACACATGGAAATATCTACACCGCCATCTCTATAAACATGAAAATATCTACACCTCAATCTTTATAAACATATAAATATCTACAGTACTATCTGTATAAATATGGAAATATCTACACTGCCATCTCTACAGACATGGAAATAACTACACCGCTATCTGTATAAACATGGAAATATCTACACCGCTATCTCCATAAACATGGAAATATCTACACTGCAATGTCTATAAATATGGAAATATCTATACATTCATCTGTACAAACATGGAAATATCTACACCACCATCTCTATAAACATGGAAGTATCTACACCACCATCTCTATAAACATGGAAAGATCTACATTGCCATCTGTATACACATAGAAATATCCACACAGCTATCTGTATAAACATGGAAATATCTACACCGCTATCTCTATAAACATGGAAATATCTACACTGCCATCGGCATAAACATGAAAATATCTACACCGCCATCTCCATAAACATGGAAATATCTACACCGCCATCTTTATAAACATGGAAATATCTACACCGCGAGCTGTATATACATGTAAATATCTACACCGCTATCTGTATAAGCATGGAAATACCAACGCCACTATCTGTGTAAACATGGAAATTGCTACACCGCTATTTGTATCAACATGGGAATATCTACACTGCTATCTCTATACACATGGAAATAACTACACTGCCATCTGTATAAACATGGAAATAACTACACATTCATATATATAAACATGGAAATATCTACACCACCATCTGTATAACATTGAAATATCTACACCACCTTCTGTATAAACATGGAAATACCTACACAGCCATCTGTATAAACATGGAAATATCTACAACGCTATCCCTATAAACATGGAAATATCAACACTGCTATCTATACAAACATGGAAATATCTACACCGATATCTCTGTAAACGTGGAAATATGTACCCTGCTATCTGTATAAACATGGAAATATCTTCACCGCCATCTGTATAAACATGGAAATATATACACAGTCATCTGTATAAACCTTTAAATATCTACACCACCATCTCTGTAAAAATGGAACTATCTACACAGCCGTTCGTATAAATATGGAAACATCTTCACCGCTATCTCTATACATATGGAAATACATACACGTCTACCTGTATAAACATTGAAATATCTACACCACTATCTCTATAAGTATGGTAATATCTACACTGCCATCTCCATGAACATGGAACTATCTACACCACCATCTGTGTAAAAATGGAAATATCTACACCGCTATCTGTATAAACATGGAAATATCTACATAGCCATCAGTATAAATATGGAAACATCTGCACCGCTTTCTCTGTACACATGGAAATAACAACACAGCCATCAGTATAAATATGGAAACATCTGCACCGCTATCTCTATACACATGGAAATACCTACACCTCTACCGGTATAAACATGGAAATATCTACACCGCTATCTCTATAAAGATGGAAATATCTACACTGCCATCTCCATAAACATGGTACTATCTACACCACCATCTGTGTAAAAATGGAAATATCTACTCCGCTATCTGTATAAACATGGAAATATCTACACCACCATCTGTGTAAAAATGGAAATATCTACTCCGCTATCTGTATAAACATGGAAATATCTACACCGCTATCTGTATAAAGACGGACATATGTAAAACGCAATCTGTGTAAAAATGGAAATATCTACAGAGCTATCTGTGTAAACATGGAGATAACTACACCACTATCTGTGTGAAGATGGAAATATATACACCGTAATCTGTGCAAAGATGGAAATATCTACACCGCTATCTGTGTAAACATGGAAATATCTACACCGTTATCTGTATAAACATGGAAATATCTACACCACTATCTGTATAAACATGAAAATATCTACACCGCCATCTCTATAACATGGAAATATCTACTCCGCCATCTGCATAAACATGGAATTATCTACACCGCTATCTGTATAAATATGGAAATATCTACACCGCTATCTCTATATACATGGAAATATCTACACCGCTATGTGTACAAACATGGAAATATCTACACCGCTATCTCCATAAACATGAAAATATCTACATCACCATCTGTATAAACATGGAAATATCTACACCGCTATGTCTATAAATATGGAAATATCTACATCGCCACCTCTGTAAACATGAAAATATCTACACCGCCATCTCCATAAACATGGAACTATCTACACCACCATCTGTTTAAAAATCGAAATATCTACACCGCTATCTGTATAAACGTGGAAATATCTACACCGCTATCTGTATAAAAATGGAAAATTCTACAACGCAATCTGTGTAAACATGGAAATATCTACAGAGCTATCTCTGTAAACATGGAAATATCTACACCGCTATCTGGGTAAAGATGGAAGTATCTACACCGCAATCTCTGCGAAGATGGAAATATCTACACCGCTATCTGTATAAACATGGAAATATCTCCACCGCTATTTGTATAAACATGGAAATATCTACATCGCTATCTGTATAAACATGGAAATATCTCCACCGCTATCTGTATAAACATGGAAAATGTACACCACTATCTGTATGAACATGGAAATATCTACAACGCTATCTGTATATACATGGAAATATCTACAACGCTCTCATTGTAAACATGGAAATATCTACACCGCTATCTGTTTAAACATGGAAATATCTACACCACTGTCTGTGTAAATATTAAAATATCTACACCGCAATCCGTGCAACGGTGGAAATATCTACACCGCTATCTGAGTAAAGATGGAAATATCTACAATGCATTCTGTGCAAAGATGCAAATATCTACACCGCTATCTGTGTAAACTTGGTAATATATACACCACTATCTGTATAAAGATGGAAATATCTACACCTTTATGTGTATAAACAAGGAAATATCTACACCGCCATTTGTATAGACATGGAAATAAATACACCGCCATCTGAATAAACATGGAAATATCTACACGGCTCTCTCTATAAATATAGAAATATCTACACCACTATCTGTATAAACATGGAAATACCTACAACCCTATCTGTATAAACATGGAAATATCTCCGCCGCTCTCTATATAAACATGGAGTCATCTACACCGCTACGTGTATAAACATGGAAATTTCTACACTGCTATATGTTTAAAGATGGAAATATCTACAACGCTATCTGTGTAAACATGGAATTATCAACACAGCTATCTGTGTAAACATGGAAATATCTACACAGCTATCTGTGTAAACATGGAAATATCTACACCGCTATCTATTTAAGGATGGAAATATCTACACCGCAATCTGTGCAAAGATGGGAATATCTACATCGCTATCTCCATAAACATGGAAATGTCTGCACCGCTATCTGTATAAATATGAAAATATCTACACCGCTCTCTCTATAAACATGGAAATATCTACACCACCATCTCTGTAAACATGGAAGTATCTACCCTGCCATCTGTATACACATGGAAATATCTACACAGCCATCAGTATAAATATGGAAACATCTGCACCGCTAACTCTATGCACATGGAAATACCTACACCTCTACAGGTGTAAACATGGAAATATGTACACCGCTATCTCTATAAATATGGAAATATCTACACTGCCATCTCCATAAACATGGAACTATCTACACCACCATCTGTGTAAAAATGGAAATATCTACTCCGCTATCTGTATAAACATGGAAATAACTACACCACCATCTGTGTAAAAATGGAAAAATCTACTCCGCTATCTGTATAAACATGGAAATATCTACACCGCTATCTGTATAAAGATGGACATATGTACAACGCAATCTGTGTAAAAATGGAAATATCTACAGAGCTATCTGTGTAAACATGGAAATAACTACACCACTATCTGTGTGAAGATGGAAATATCTACACCGTAATCTGTGCAAAGATGGAAATATCTACACCGCTATCTGTGTAAACATGGAAATATCTACACAGTTATCTGTATAAACATGGAAATATCTACACCACTATCTGTATAAACATGAAAATATCTACACCGCCATCTCTATAACATGCAAATATCTACTCCGCCATCTGCATAAACATGGAAGTATCTACACCGCTATCTGTATTAATATGGAAATGTCTACACCGCTATCTCTATATACATGGAAATATCTACACCGCTATGTGTACAAACATGGAAATATCTACACCGCTATCTCCATAAACATGGAAATATCTACATCACCATCTGTATAAACATGGAAATACCTACACCGCTATCTCTATAAATATGGAAATATCTACATCGCCACCTCTGTAAACATGAAAATATCTACACCGCCATCTCCATAAACATGGAACTATCTTCACCGCCATCTGTTTAAAAATAGAAATATCTACACCATTATCTGTATAAACGTGAAAAATCTGCACCGCTATTTGTATAAAGATGGAAATATCTACAACGCAATCTCTGTAAACATGGAAATATCTACAGAGCTATCTGTGTAAACATGGAAATATCTACACCGCTATCTGGGTAAAGATGGAAGTATCTACACCGCAATCTCTGCGAAGATGGAAATATCTACACCGCTATCTGTATAAACATGGAAATATCTCCACCGCTATTTGTATAAACATGGAAATATCTACATCGCTATCTGTATAAACATGGAAATATCTCCACCGCTATCTGTATAAACATGGAAAATGTACACCACTATCTGTATGAACATGGAAATATCTACAACGCTATCTGTATATACATGGAAATATCTACAACGCTCTCATTGTAAACATGGAAATATCTACACCGCTATCTGTTTAAACATGGAAATATCTACACCACTGTCTGTGTAAATATTAAAATATCTACACCGCAATCCGTGCAACGGTGGAAATATCTACACCGCTATCTGAGTAAAGATGGAAATATCTACAATGCATTCTGTGCAAAGATGCAAATATCTACACCGCTATCTGTGTAAACTTGGTAATATATACACCACTATCTGTATAAAGATGGAAATATCTACACCTTTATGTGTATAAACAAGGAAATATCTACACCGCCATTTGTATAGACATGGAAATAAATACACCGCCATCTGAATAAACATGGAAATATCTACACGGCTCTCTCTATAAATATAGAAATATCTACACCACTATCTGTATAAACATGGAAATACCTACAACCCTATCTGTATAAACATGGAAATATCTCCGCCGCTCTCTATATAAACATGGAGTCATCTACACCGCTACGTGTATAAACATGGAAATTTCTACACTGCTATATGTTTAAAGATGGAAATATCTACAACGCTATCTGTGTAAACATGGAATTATCAACACAGCTATCTGTGTAAACATGGAAATATCTACACAGCTATCTGTGTAAACATGGAAATATCTACACCGCTATCTATTTAAGGATGGAAATATCTACACCGCAATCTGTGCAAAGATGGGAATATCTACATCGCTATCTCCATAAACATGGAAATGTCTGCACCGCTATCTGTATAAATATGAAAATATCTACACCGCTCTCTCTATAAACATGGAAATATCTACACCACCATCTCTGTAAACATGGAAGTATCTACCCTGCCATCTGTATACACATGGAAATATCTACACAGCCATCAGTATAAATATGGAAACATCTGCACCGCTAACTCTATGCACATGGAAATACCTACACCTCTACAGGTGTAAACATGGAAATATGTACACCGCTATCTCTATAAATATGGAAATATCTACACTGCCATCTCCATAAACATGGAACTATCTACACCACCATCTGTGTAAAAATGGAAATATCTACTCCGCTATCTGTATAAACATGGAAATAACTACACCACCATCTGTGTAAAAATGGAAAAATCTACTCCGCTATCTGTATAAACATGGAAATATCTACACCGCTATCTGTATAAAGATGGACATATGTACAACGCAATCTGTGTAAAAATGGAAATATCTACAGAGCTATCTGTGTAAACATGGAAATAACTACACCACTATCTGTGTGAAGATGGAAATATCTACACCGTAATCTGTGCAAAGATGGAAATATCTACACCGCTATCTGTGT
The DNA here is from genome assembly GCF_029289425.2 of Pan paniscus. Lineage (NCBI taxonomy): Eukaryota > Metazoa > Chordata > Mammalia > Primates > Hominidae > Pan > Pan paniscus. Next base: position 12,193,471 of record NC_073261.2, read on the forward strand.
AAACATGGAAATATCTACACAGTTATCTGTATAAACATGGAAATATCTACACCACTATCTGTATAAACATGAAAATATCTACACCGCCATCTCTATAACATGCAAATATCTACTCCGCCATCTGCATAAACATGGAAGTATCTACACCGCTATCTGTATTAATATGGAAATGTCTACACCGCTATCTCTATATACATGGAAATATCTACACCGCTATGTGTACAAACATGGAAATATCTACACCGCTATCTCCATAAACATGGAAATATCTACATCACCATCTGTATAAACATGGAAATACCTACACCGCTATCTCTATAAATATGGAAATATCTACATCGCCACCTCTGTAAACATGAAAATATCTACACCGCCATCTCCATAAACATGGAACTATCTTCACCGCCATCTGTTTAAAAATAGAAATATCTACACCATTATCTGTATAAACGTGAAAAATCTGCACCGCTATTTGTATAAAGATGGAAATATCTACAACGCAATCTCTGTAAACATGGAAATATCTACAGAGCTATCTGTGTAATCATGGAAATATCTACACCGCTATCTGTGTAAAGATGGAAATATCTACACCGTAATCTGTGCAAAGATGGAAATATCTACACCGCTGTCTGTGTAAACATGGAAATATCTACACCGCTATCTGTATATGCATGGAAATATCTACACCGCTATCTGTATAAACATGGAAATATCTACACAGCCATCTCTATAAACATTGAAATATCTACACCGCCATGTGTATAAACATGGAATTATCTACACCGCTATCTGTATAAATATGGAAATATCTCCACCGTTATCTCTATATACATGGAAATACCTACACCGCTATATCTACAAACATGGAAATATCTACACCGCTATCTCCATAAACATGGAAATATCTACATCACCATCTGTATAAACATGGAAATATCTACGCCGCTATCTCTATAAATGTGGAAATATCTTCATCGCCATCTCTATAAACATGGAAGTATCTACACCATCTGTGTAAACATGGAAATATCTACACCGCTATCTGTGTAAACGTGGAAGTATCTACACCGCTATCTGTGTTAAGATGGAAATATCTACAACGTAATCTGTGTAAACATGGAAATATCTACAGAGCATTCTGTGTAAACATGGAAAGATCTACACCGCTATCTCCGTAAAGATGGAAGTATCAACAACGCAATCTGTGCAAAGATGGAAATATCTACACCGCTATCTGTATAAACGTGGAAATATCTACACCGCTATCTGTAAATACATAAAAATAGCTACACCGCCATCTCAATAAACATGGAAATATCTACACCTCCATCTTTATAAACATGGAAATATCTACAGCGCAATCTCTATAAATATGGAAATATCTACACCGCCATCTCTACAAACATGGAAATAACTACACTGCTATCTGTATAAACATGGAAATATCTACACCGCTATCTCTATAAACATGGAAATATCTACACCGCAATGTCTATAAATATGGAAATATCTACACATTCTTCAGCATAAACATGGAAATATCTACACCACCATCTCTATAAACATGGAAATATCTACACCACCATCTCTATAAACATGGAAATATCTACACTGCCATCTGTATACACATAGAAATGTCTACTCAGCTATCAGTATAAACATGGAAATATCTACACTGCTATCTCTGTAAACATGGAAATATCTATACTGCCATCTGTATAAACATGAAAATATCTACACCGCCATCTCCATAAACAATGAAATACCTACACTGCCATCTTTATAAACATGGAAATATCTACACAGCGAGCAATATATACATGTAAATATCTACACCGCTATCTGTATAAGCATGGAAATACCAACACTGCTATCTTTATAAACATGGAAATATCTACACCGCTAGTTGAATAATCATGGATATATCTACACGGCTATCTGTTTACACATGGGAATATCTACACTGCCTTCTGTATAAACATGGAAATACCTACACCGTCATCTGTATAAACTTGGAAATATCTACACCACCATGTGTATAAGCATGGAAATATCTACACCACCTTCTGTATAAACATGGAAATATCTACACAGCCATTTGTATAAACATGGAAATATCTACACCGCTATCTGTATAAACATGGAAGTACCTACACCGCTATCTGTATAAACATGGAAATATAAACACCGTTTTCTATATTAAGATGGAAATATCTACACCGCTATCTCTGAAAACATGGAAATATCTATCCCGCTATCTGTATAAACATGGAAATATCTACACCGCCATCTGTATAAATATGAATATATATACACAGTCATCTGTATAAACTTTTAAATATCTACACCACCATCTCTTTAAACATGGAAATATCTACACTGCCATATGTATACACATGGAAATACCTACACATCTATCCGGATAAACATGGTTATATCAACACCACTATCTCTATAAACATGGAAATATCTACACCGCCATCTCTATGAACATGGAACTATCTACAACATCTCCATAAACATGGAACTCTCTACACCGCCATCTGTATAAACATGGAAATACCTACACCGCTATATGTATAACCATGTAAATATCTACAATGCCATCTGTATAAAGATGGAAATATGTACACCGCAATCTGTGCAATGATAGAAATATCTACACCGCTATCTCTGTAAATGTGGAAATATCTACATCGCTATCTGTGTAAACATTGAAATATCTACCCCGCTATCTGTATAAACATGGAAATATCGACACTGTTATCTCTAAACATAGAAATACGTATACCGCCATCTCTATAAACATGGAAATATCTACATCGCCACTTGCATACACATGGAAATGTCTACACCGCCATCTGTATAAACGTGGAAATATCTATACCGCCATCTATATAACCATGGAAATATCTACACTGTCATTTGTAGAAAGATGGAAATATCTACACCGCGATGTGTATAAACATGGAAATTTCTACACCGCTACCTTTATAAACATGGAAATATCTACACCACTATCTGTATAAAAATGGAAATATCTACACCACGATCTGCATAAACATAGAAATATCTACACCACTATCTGTATAAACAAGGAAATATCTACAACGCTATGTGTATAAACATGGAAATATCTACTCCCCTATCTGTATAAGCATTGAAATATCTACACCGCTATCCCTATAATCATGGAAATGTCTACCCTGCTATCTGTATATACATGGCAATATCTAAACCGCTATCTCTGCCAACATGGAAATATCTACAACGCTATCTGTTTAAACATGGAAATATCTACACCGCTATCTCTGTAAAGATGGTAATATCTACACTGCAATCTGTGCAAAAATGTAAATATCTACACAGCTATCTCTGTAAACATGGAAATATCTTCACCGCTATCAGTATATACATGGAAATCTCTACACCGGCATCTGTATAAACATGGAAATATCTACACCGCCATCTCTATAAATATGGAAAATTCTACACCGCCATCTGTATAAACATGGAAATATCTACACCGCTATCTGCATAAATATGGAAATACATACACCGCTATCTCTATAAACATGGTAATAGCTACACCGCCATCTGTATAAACATGCAAATATCTACACAGTCATCTGTATAAGCATGGAAATATCTACACCACCATCTCTATAAACATTGAAATAACTACACTGTCATCTGTATACACATGGAAATACCTACACAGCCATCTGTATAAACATGGAAGTATCTACACCGCTATCTCTATAAACATGGAAATACCTACACCGATATCTCTATAAACATGGAAATATCTATACCGCTATCTGCATAAACATGGAAATATCTACACCGCCATATCTATATACATGGAAATATCTACACTGCCATCTGTATACACATGGAAATATCTACACATCCATCTGTATAATGATGGTTATATCAACACCGCTACCTCTATAAACATGGAAATATCTACACCGCCATCTCTATGAACATGAAAATATCTACCCCATCTCCATAAACATGGAACTATCTACACCACCATCTGTATAAACATGGAAATATCTACACCGCCATCTGTATAAAGATGGAAATATGTACACCGCAATCTGTGCAAAGATAGAAATATCTACATCGCTATCTCTGTATACGTGGAAATATCTACACCGCTATCTGTACAAACGTGGAAATATCTACACCGCTCTCTTTATAAACATGGAAATATCCACACCGCCATCTGTATAAACATGGAAATATCTACACCGCCATCTGTATAAACATGGAAATAACTACACCGCTATCTTTATAAATATGGAAATAACTTCACCGTTATCTCTATAAACATGGAAATATCAACATCGCTATCTCTGTAAACATGGAAATATCTACCCCGCTATCTGTATAAACATGGAAATATCTACACAGCCATCTGCATAAATATGGAAATATCTACAAGGCTATCTCTGTAAATATGGAAATATTTAAACCGCCATCTGTATAAACGTGGAAATATCTACACAGTCATCTGTATAAACATGGAAATATCTACACAGCCATCTCTATAAACATTGAAATATCTACACCGCCATGTGTATAAACATGGAATTATCTACACCGCTATCTGTATAAATATGGAAATATCTCCACCGTTATCTCTATATACATGGAAATACCTACACCGCTATATCTACAAACATGGAAATATCTACACCGCTATCTCCATAAACATGGAAATATCTACATCACCATCTGTATAAACATGGAAATATCTACGCCGCTATCTCTATAAATGTGGAAATATCTTCATCGCCATCTCTATAAACATGGAAGTATCTACACCATCTGTGTAAACATGGAAATATCTACACCGCTATCTGTGTAAACGTGGAAGTATCTACACCGCTATCTGTGTTAAGATGGAAATATCTACAACGTAATCTGTGTAAACATGGAAATATCTACAGAGCATTCTGTGTAAACATGGAAAGATCTACACCGCTATCTCCGTAAAGATGGAAGTATCAACAACGCAATCTGTGCAAAGATGGAAATATCTACACCGCTATCTGTATAAACGTGGAAATATCTACACCGCTATCTGTAAATACATAAAAATAGCTACACCGCCATCTCAATAAACATGGAAATATCTACACCTCCATCTTTATAAACATGGAAATATCTACAGCGCAATCTCTATAAATATGGAAATATCTACACCGCCATCTCTACAAACATGGAAATAACTACACTGCTATCTGTTTAAACATGGAAATATCTACACCGCTATCTCTATAAACATGGAAATATCTACACCGCAATGTCTATAAATATGGAAATATCTACACATTCTTCAGCATAAACATGGAAATATCTACACCACCATCTCTATAAACATGGAAATATCTACACCACCATCTCTATAAACATGGAAATATCTACACTGCCATCTGTATACACATAGAAATGTCTACTCAGCTATCAGTATAAACATGGAAATATCTACACTGCTATCTCTGTAAACATGGAAATATCTATACTGCCATCTGTATAAACATGAAAATATCTACACCGCCATCTCCATAAACAATGAAATACCTACACTGCCATCTTTATAAACATGGAAATATCTACACAGCGAGCAATATATACATGTAAATATCTACACCGCTATCTGTATAAGCAAGGAAATACCAACACTGCTATCTTTATAAACATGGAAATATCTACACCGCTAGTTGAATAATCATGGATATATCTACACGGCTATCTGTTTACACATGGGAATATCTACACTGCCTTCTGTATAAACATGGAAATACCTACACCGTCATCTGTATAAACTTGGAAATATCTACACCACCATGTGTATAAGCATGGAAATATCTACACCACCTTCTGTATAAACATGGAAATATCTACACAGCCATTTGTATAAACATGGAAATATCTACACCGCTATCTGTATAAACATGGAAGTACCTACACCGCTATCTGTATAAACATGGAAATATAAACACCGTTTTCTATATTAAGATGGAAATATCTACACCGCTATCTCTGAAAACATGGAAATATCTATCCCGCTATCTGTATAAACATGGAAATATCTACACCGCCATCTGTATAAATATGAATATATATACACAGTCATCTGTATAAACTTTTAAATATCTACACCACCATCTCTTTAAACATGGAAATATCTACACTGCCATATGTATACACATGGAAATACCTACACATCTATCCGGATAAACATGGTTATATCAACACCACTATCTCTATAAACATGGAAATATCTACACCGCCATCTCTATGAACATGGAAATATCTACAACATCTCCATAAACATGGAACTCTCTACACCGCCATCTGTATAAACATGGAAATACCTACACCGCTATATGTATAACCATGTAAATATCTACAATGCCATCTGTATAAAGATGGAAATATGTACACCGCAATCTGTGCAATGATAGAAATATCTACACCGCTATCTCTGTAAATGTGGAAATATCTACATCGCTATCTGTGTAAACATTGAAATATCTACCCCGCTATCTGTATAAACATGGAAATATCGACACTGTTATCTCTAAACATAGAAATACGTATACCGCCATCTCTATAAACATGGAAATATCTACATCGCCACTTGCATACACATGGAAATGTCTACACCGCCATCTGTATAAACGTGGAAATATCTATACCGCCATCTATATAACCATGGAAATATCTACACTGTCATTTGTAGAAAGATGGAAATATCTACACCGCGATGTGTATAAACATGGAAATTTCTACACCGCTACCTTTATAAACATGGAAATATCTACACCACTATCTGTATAAAAATGGAAATATCTACACCACGATCTGCATAAACATAGAAATATCTACACCACTATCTGTATAAACAAGGAAATATCTACAACGCTATGTGTATAAACATGGAAATATCTACTCCCCTATCTGTATAAGCATTGAAATATCTACACCGCTATCCCTATAATCATGGAAATGTCTACCCTGCTATCTGTATATACATGGCAATATCTAAACCACTATCTCTGCCAACATGGAAATATCTACAACGCTATCTGTTTAAACATGGAAATATCTACACCGCTATCTCTGTAAAGATGGTAATATCTACACTGCAATCTGTGCAAAAATGTAAATATCTACACAGCTATCTCTGTAAACATGGAAATATCTTCACCGCTATCAGTATATACATGGAAATCTCTACACCGGCATCTGTATAAACATGGAAATATCTACACCGCCATCTCTATAAATATGGAAAATTCTACACCGCCATCTGTATAAACATGGAAATATCTACACCGCTATCTGCATAAATATGGAAATACATACACCGCTATCTCTATAAACATGGTAATAGCTACACCGCCATCTGTATAAACATGCAAATATCTACACAGTCATCTGTATAAGCATGGAAATATCTACACCACCATCTCTATAAACATTGAAATAACTACACTGTCATCTGTATACACATGGAAATACCTACACAGCCATCTGTATAAACATGGAAGTATCTACACCGCTATCTCTATAAACATGGAAATACCTACACCGATATCTCTATAAACATGGAAATATCTATACCGCTATCTGCATAAACATGGAAATATCTACACCGCCATATCTATATACATGGAAATATCTACACTGCCATCTGTATACACATGGAAATATCTACACATCCATCTGTATAATGATGGTTATATCAACACCGCTACCTCTATAAACATGGAAATATCTACACCGCCATCTCTATGAACATGAAAATATCTACCCCATCTCCATAAACATGGAACTATCTACACCACCATCTGTATAAACATGGAAATATCTACACCGCCATCTGTATAAAGATGGAAATATGTACACCGCAATCTGTGCAAAGATAGAAATATCTACATCGCTATCTCTGTATACGTGGAAATATCTACACCGCTATCTGTACAAACGTGGAAATATCTACACCGCCATCTGTATAAACATGGAAATATCCACACCGCCATCTGTATAAACATGGAAATATCTACACCGCCATCTGTATAAACATGGAAATAACTACACCGCTATCTTTATAAATATGGAAATAACTTCACCGTTATCTCTATAAACATGGAAATATCAACATCGCTATCTCTGTAAACATGGAAATATCTACCCCGCTATCTGTATAAACATGGAAATATCTACACAGCCATCTGCATAAATATGGAAATATCTACAAGGCTATCTCTGTAAATATGGAAATATTTAAACCGCCATCTGTATAAACGTGGAAATATCTACACAGTCATCTGTATAAACATGGAAATATCTACACCGCAGTCTGTATAAACATGGAAATATCTACACCGCTATCGGTATAAACTTGGAAATATCTACACTGCAATCTGTAAAAACATTGAAATATCTCCACCGTTATCTGCATAAACATGGAAATATCTCCACCGCTATCAGTATAAACATGGAAATAACTACACCACTATCTGTATAAACATGGAAATATCTGCACCGCCATCTGCATAAACATGGAAATGTCTACACCACCATCTGTATAAACATGGAAATATCTACACTGCCATCAGTATAAACATGGAAATATCTACAAAGCCATCTCTGTAAACATGGGAAGAACTACACTGGTATCAGTATGAACTTGGAAATAGCCACACCGCTATCTGTATAAACATGGAAATATCTACAACGCCATCTGCAAAAACATGAAAATGTCTACACAGTCAACTGTATAAATATGGAAATATCTACACCTTCATCTGTATAAACATGGAAATATCTACACCGCCTTCTGTATAAACATGGATATATCTCCACCGCTATCTGTATAAACATGGAAATATCTACACCTCTATATGTATAAACATGGAAATATCTCCACCGCTACCTGTATAAACATGGAAAAATCTACACCGCTATCTCTATAAACATGGAAATATCTACACCACTATCTGTATAAACATGCAAATATCTACAATGCTATCTGTGTAAACATGGAAATATCTACAACACTATCTCTGTAAACCTGGAAATATCTACTCCGCTATCTGTGTAAAGATGGAAATATCTACACCGCAATCTGTGCCAAGATGGCAATATCTACACCGCCATCTGTGTAAACATGGTAATATCTACACCGCTATCTGTATAAACATGGAAATATCTTCACCACTGTCTCTATAAACATGGAAATACCTACACCGCCATCTCTATAAACATGGAATTATCTACACCCCTATCTGTGTAAACATAGAAATATCTACACCACCATCTCTATAAACATGGAAATATCTGCACCGCCATCTGCATAAAAATGGTAATATCTACACGGCTATCTCTATAAATATGGATATATTTAAACCGCCATCTGCATAAACATGGAAATATCTACACAGTCATTTGTATAAACATGGAAATATCTACACCACCAACTGTGTAAACATGGAAATATCTACACCGCCATCTGTATAAACATGGAAATATCTCCACCGCTATGAGTATAAACATGGAAATATCTCCACCGCTATCTGTATAAACATGGAAATGTCTCCACCGCTATCTCTATAAACATCGAAATATCTCCACCGCTATCTGTATAAACATGGAAATATCTCCACCGCTATCTGTATAAACATGGAAACACCTACACCGCTATCTGTATAAACATGGAAATGTCTTCACCGCTATCTGTATTAACATGTACATATCTACAACGCTATCTGTGTAAACTTGGAAATATCTACACTGCTATCTGTGTAAACATGGAAATATCTACACCGCAATCTGTGTAAAGATGGAAATATCTACACCGCAATCTGTGCTAAGATGGAAATATCTACACCGCCATTTGTGTAAACATGGTAATATCTACACCGCTATCTGTATAAATTTGGAAATATCTACACTGCTATCTCTATAAACATGGAAATATCTACACCACTATCTCTATAAACATTATAATATCTACACCGCCATCTGTATAAACATGCAAATATCTACACAGTCATCTGTATAAGCATGGAAATATCTACACCACCATCTCTATAAACATTGAAATAACTACACTGTCATCTGTATACACATGGAAATACCTACACAGCCATCTGTATAAACATGGAAGTATCTACACCGCTATCTCTATAAACATGGAAATACCTACACCGATATCTCTATAAACATGGAAATATCTATACCGCTATCTGCATAAACATGGAAATATCTACACCGCCATCTCTATATACATGGAAATATCTACACTGCCATCTGTATACACATGGAAATATCTACCCATCCATCTGTATAAAGATGGTTATATCAACACCGCTACCTCTATAAACATGGAAATATCTACACCGCCATCTCTATGAACATGTAAATATCTACCCCATCTCCATAAACATAGAACTATCTACACCACCATCTGTATAAACATGGAAATATCTACACCGCCATCTGTATAAAGATGGAAATATGTACACCGCAATCTGTGCAAAGATAGAAAAATCTACATCGCTATATCTGTATACGTGGAAATATCTACACCGCTATCTGTATAAACGTGGAAATATCTACACCGCTCTCTTTATAAACATGGAAATATCCACACCGCCATCTGTATAAACATGAAAATATCTACACCGCCATCTGTATAAACATGGAAATAACTACACCGCTATCTTTATAAATACGGAAATACCTTCACCGTTATCTCTATAAACATGGAAATATCTACATCGCTATCTCTGTAAACATGGAAATATGTACCCCGCTATCTGTATAAACATGGAAATATCTACACAGCCATCTGCATAAATATGGAAATATCTACAAGTCTATCTCTGTAAATATGGAAATATTTAAACCGCCATCTGTATAAACGTGGAAATATCTACACAGTCATCTGTATAAACATGGAAATATCTACACCGCAGTCTGTATAAACATGGAAATGTCTACACCGCTATCTGTCTAAAATTGGAAATATCTACACTGCAATCTGTAAAAACATTGAAATATCTCCACCGCTATCTGTATAAACATGGAAATATCTCCACCGCTATCGGTATAAACATGGAAATAACTACAACACTATCTGTCTAAACATGGAAATATCTGCACCGCCATCTGCATAAACATGGAAATGTCTACACCACCATCTGTATAAACATGGAAATATCTACACTGCCATCAGTATAAACATGGAAATATCTACAAAGCCATCTCTGTAAACATGGGAAGAACTACACTGGTATCAGTATGAACATGGAAATAGCCACACCGCTATCTGTATAAACATGGAAATATCTACAACGCCATCTGCAAAAACATGAAAATATCTACACATTCAACTGTATAAATATGGAAATATCTACACCTTCATCTGTATAAACATGGAAATATCTACACCGCCTTCTGTATAAACATGGATATATCTCCACCGCTATCTGTATAAACATGGAAATATCTACACCTCTATATGTATAAACATGGAAATATCTACACCACGGTCTGAATAAACATGGAAATATCTCCACCGCTACCTGTATAAACATGGAAACATTTACACCGCTATCTGTATAAACATGGAAATATCTCCACCGCTGTCTGTATAAACGTCGAAATATCTACACCTCTATCTGTATAAACATGGAAATATCTCCACCGCTACCTGTATAAACATGGAAACATCTACACCGCTATCTCTATAAACATGGAGATATCTACACCACTATCTGTATAAACATGCAAATATCTACAATGCTATCTGTGTAAACATGGAAATATCTACAACACTATCTCTGTAAACCTGGAAATATCTACTCCGCTATCTGTGTAAAGATGGAAATATCTACACCGCAATCTGTGCCAAGATGGCAATATCTACACCGCCATCTGTGTAAACATGGTAATATCTACACCGCTATCTGTATAAACATGGAAATATCTTCACCACTGTCTCTATAAACATGGAAATACCTACACCGCCATCTCTATAAACATGGAATTATCTACACCCCTATCTCTGTAAACATAGAAATATCTACACCACCATCTCTATAAACATGGAAATAACTGCACCGCCATCTGCATAAAAATGGTAATATCTACACGGCTACCTCTATAAATATGGATATATTTAAACCGCCATCTGCATAAACATGGAAATATCTACACAGTCATTTGTATAAACATGGAAATATCTACACCACCAACTGTGTAAACATGGAAATATCTACACCGCCATCTGTATTAACATGGAAATATCTCCACCGCTATAAGTATAAACATGGAAATATCTCCACCGCTATCTGTATAAACATGGAAATGTCTCCACCACTATCTCTATAAACATCGAAATATCTCCACCGCTATCTGTATAAACATGGAAATATCTCCACCGCTATCTGTATAAACATGGAAACATCTACACCGCTATCTGTATAAACATGGAAATGTCTTCACCGCTGTCTGTATAAACATGTACATATCTACAACGCTATCTGTGTAAACTTGGAAATATCTACACTGCTATCTGTGTAAACATGGAAATATCTACACCGCTATCTGTGTAAAGATGGAAATATCTACACCGCAATCTGTGCCAAGATGGAAATATCTACACCGCCATTTGTGTAAACATGGTAATACCTACACCGCTATCTGTATAAATTTGGAAATATCTACACTGCTATCTCTATAAACATGGAAATATCTACACCACTATCTGTATAAACATGGAAATATCTGCACCGCTATCTGTATAAACTTGGAAATGTCTACATCGCTATCTGTATAAACATGGAAATATCTACACCGCTATCTTTATGAACATGGAAATAACTACACCGCTATCTGTATAAACATGGAAATATCTACACCGATATCTGTATAAACATGGAAATATCTACACCGCCATCTGTATAAAGATGGAAATATCTAAACCGCCATCTCTATAAACATGGAAATATCTGCACCGCCATCTGTATAAACATGGAAATATCAACACCGCCATCTGTATAAACATGGAAGTATCAACAGCGCCATCTGTATAAACATGGGAATATCTACACCACCATCTGTATAAACTTGGAAATATCTACACTGCTATCTGTACAAACATGGAAATAACTACTCCGCTATCTGTGTATATATGGAAATATCTACACCGCAATCTCTATAAACATGGAAATATCTACACCGCTGTCTGTATAAACATGGAAATATCTACACCGCTATCTCTATAAACATGGAAATATCTATTTCGCCATCTTTAAAAACATGGAAATATCTACACACACATCTGTAGAAACATGGAAATATCTACACCACCATCTGTATAAAATTGGAAATATCTACACTGCCAGGAACCCAAGAGCAGCCTGGGCAATACAGCTAGACCTCATCTCTACAAAAAAATAAGAAAAATTAGCTGGCCATGGTGGCGTCCACCTGTAGTCCCAGCTTCTTGGGAGGCTTAGGTGGGAGGTTCCATGGAGCCCAGGAGTTTAAGGCTGCAGTGAGCTTGGATAACATCTGCACTCCAGCCTGGATGACAGAACAAGAACCTGTTTCAAAAAAGAAAAAAGAAAAAACTACCTAAATACTAAAAACTGGATGTAGTTTGCTAATAACTAAACAACAAATTAATTGTAACATGCTTACACATCAACGATGTCTTTCTTCTTTGATCATAAACCTGCTCACTAAGAAGCTGCAGAAGTCCATGGTAGTGACAGGTACATGTCTGCATCCTTGTCCTGACCTGCATCTTCTTTGATTGTCGCCATCTGTGTCTCCGACTGGCACTGCAGAACCCGCTTGCTACCTGATCAATGTTGTACTGAACCGGACTGCTAACTGATCAATTTTGTTGAGCTCACTGCACAAAGCTGTTCTTACAAGGTAGATTTCTGCCTGGAATAGTCATACTTACACTGTTTATATTCCTTACTCCTGACCCATCCAACGCAGCACAAGTTCTATTTATTGCCATAGAAACATAGGTCATTTGGAAACACCTCCTTCATTTCTATGGAATGTTCAAACATTTCTGACATTTTGGACTCTGTTCTAGCCTCTTGTTAAATATATCCAGAAAAGAGACAAAGCTTTATGGGGGAGCTATATGCACAAATATGCTATAGAATAAGCTATCTAAATGTTTAAAAATACTTTCCATCTGGCACCGCACCTTAATAGGTACACAGAAATTAAGTATGTGTATATCTATCTGTATAGATACATATAAATATATATCCCCAAAACAAATCTCATTCTCTTACTTATACATAGGTAGAATATAGGTGAATATACATGTACATTTATAGGTAGAACATAAAACCCCCTCAGCCTCTTTAGGGCCATGTGTTTTCTCTGAGTAATTGTCACAATTAATTAAAATACATGTGTATGCCTTTTTAGATAAATTCCATCTGACCAGTTTCTGTCTGTTTGCAAAATCATAACTCCCTATTTGCTAAGTGCCCCTGCCCCCATACTATGTTCCAGTGAACTAAAGAACTCTGGCAATCATAGATTTACAACTCAGCAAAATTAAACACTTTATTGTTATTTATGACATCCAAGCTGTATCTTCTGTATTATATTCCACATTAGCATCTATCACTTTACATTTGGGATATCCTGTCCAAAAAATGATTATGCCTCCTAACCAAACATTCAGCAGGGCTGCAGGAACAGGCCCCCTGAACAAACATCCTGCCAAAGTACTTTAAAGCACCGTGAGCTCCCACAGCTGTGCATTTTCAGACGACTCAGCAGATTAGCGTGGATTCTCTTAGCCTCTGCTTGGTCTGTTCCTTTCAGTGATCTCTCACATGGCCCAATCCATTCGGTTTGAAAATCCTCATGAAATGAGCAGATTATGATCTGGCTTCAGTAGAGGGCCATGGGGTGGGCATGGAGGGGAGAGGGTTTGCTCTTAACACAGCCTGAGCCTCAGAAAGGTTTCAGATGGAAAAGCATGGCACTGACTCAGCTCATGCTTAACAGGAAATAATGCACAGACCACACCAAAAAAGCCCTTTATGTTGTGTGAAAGTCTATGCCGGAGCAGCTGCTGCCACCTCATGTACTGTGATAGAGTGTGCATGTGTGTGTTTGTGTGTGCATGAGTGTGAGTATGCACACAAATGTGTGCTGGGAGGGGGAGGAGATCACACCTTCCGCAGTCGCCACCTCAGCCTTAGCTAGCAGCGTGGAGAAATGCCAAAAGTCAAGAGGAAGCTGCACCAAAGCAACTGTGATCACCACATCAGCAGGCGCTTTCTGGTTAGTAAAGCTACTGGGACTGAAAAACACACACGATCTCGTCCTTCTTTTATTTTAATCAGAGCAAAATATTTTATAATAATTGTGTTATATGAATAAATAATTCATAATGCTGTAACCCATTATCACATTCAATCCTCCCAACAACCCTAGAAGATATGTAGACAAGTATTATTACTTTCCCTATTTTTATAAATGAGGAAATAAACCCCAGGAGGCTAGGCGACTTCCCCACGGTCATAGAAGTTGCAAACAGTAGTATCATGATTCAAATCCAAAGCTTCTCCTTTTGTCTTTATCATTTTAATTTTGAAGGTAATGCATATGCATGTATGATCTTTTAAATCCAGAGATGTATATGGAATAGATAGGAAAAGGGACTCTCCTTCCCCATTATACACCCCCTCCACCCAAGCTATATACACTATTGACTAGAGTATGTCCTTTCAATCCTATTTTCTATGCCTACATTATATACAGAAAAGCAGGATTACGTTACACACAATATTCCAGTCATTGCTGTTTCTCACCAACAAGCTATCATTCACATCTTTTTCATACTACATATAAATTTATATCCTTTATTTTAGTGTTGTATATTGTGCAGTTGTGTCATAAATTATGTACCTGTTCTCTGTTGAACATATAGATTTTTTCTGAGTTTTTCCTTAGCAAAATGCTGCAGTGAGTACCCTTGTACACAGATGTTTGTACATTTGTTCTAGAAAAATCTACAGTAAAGATTCTTAGATTAAGAGATTCCCAGGTAATTAGAAAACTACTCTATTAACTTAGATATATACTTCCAAATTGCCTGACCAAAAAGTTATGTCAATTTAACTTCTATGAACAGTATACAAACATGACAATTTTCCATCACCTACACCAACTCTGGGTAATTTCATCTTTTTTACAAGTTGATGGATTGTTTTAATTTATATTTCTCTGGTTATTAATAAGGTTGGCCACCTGTTCATGTGTTATTATTGATGATATTTGTATTGAATTGTTTGAATTTTCTTGATTTCAAAAACGTTTTACATGTCATAGATATTAAATATTTGTTGTAAAACTCTCCTTCCAGTATTTTGTATGCGTTTGGTCAAGTAGAATAAACTCTCGTCCTCTGATTTCATATTCCTTTCTCTTTCCATTAGAAATCCCTAAATGTAAAACTACATATTGATAGCTAAAAACCAGGATGTTTACTAGAGAAAAAGAATACAAAGGCAATAATTAAATATTATATTTATACAAAATAGCTACTAGTACAAACTTAAAAAGAGAAAGTAAAAGTCAAATGCTTATACGACTTCAGACTAAGAAAAAGAACTTTTGAGGTTGAATGTTCCTGAAATTTTTCTTTTCATACAACTACGGACATGACTTCAAAAGTTGCTGTGACTAAAAATGTGAGATATGAAAGATATTTGAAGACTCAGAGAAGGTGGATTTTCATTTTAACAAGTCACATATATATTCTAGATATCCTCTTATTCGTAACTAAGAGAGTCAAATCAGATGAAAGAATCTAAAAATTTCCCTTTGACTGTGTTAAGTAGAAGTAGTAGAGGCATATTGGCCAAATCTTGAGTGTTTGCAAATTGACTCTTAAGGCTATAGGCTGGCACAGGTCATTGAAGCCCTAGCTTTTTATCTTTAATTTTAAAATCCCCAAACAATCTATACTAATTTTTCTTGTCCATTATTTCCAAATAATCTTGTTTAAAGGTTATTACAGTGCTTGCTCATGTTACTGTTGTCTAACAGAAGGGTATCCGGGGCCTTAAAACTGAGAGGGTTAGGATTAATGATTCCAATACCTATGCTTGGACATCTCCAAAAGTGGGTTCCAACTTCTTGTCCTCAAGTCTGTATAGAAACTAGCAAACTTCCAGAGTTCACAAAAGGCTCAAAGAGAACAGATGTTTTATAGAAAATTCTTAGAGCAAGTTTCACGCATAATGTTGCTGATGCGTGTCTGCCTTTTCAATAAACATCACTATGCTTTATCACAAGACTTAATAAAGCAGCTTAGTTAAAAATGCCATCTGGGTCTCTGGACACATTAAACAAAGCTTAAAATAACCACCCCAGCATCTGGGAGGACCCAGCTGTTCTCATAATCTGTCCCACTCCTTTTACTTCCCCAGAAAAAGAGTGAATGAAGACCACAGACTAAAAGCATCCAGAAGGAACTGACACAAACAGGGAGATAGATGGAGCCAAGGGCTCCTGTAAGTTTGCTATTGCTCACATAACAGATTTGCTAATTCCACAACCTGCGGATGGTGATTAAGAACTGGAAGCAGAAAGAGGGAAGAGAGAATCATAGAAGGGCTCATTCAAGTTTTCTAATGTATCACAAACCTGTCCTCCCTAATGTCTGGATCATAGCAGCCCATTCCATTCACCTATTCTGTAGTGAACTCCAATAGAAAATACAAAGCCATCACCACCCAGTTCTTTCTCCCTTCTAGAGATGAGATATTAGCCACCCAATCCCAGATTCTCAGATCCATTCCAGGAAAGAAGCCCTAGGTATTGAAGCACAGCTTTCCCTCCCTCCCTTCTTTCTTCCACCCCAAGATTTGTTCCCCAGATAGTTCTAGTAAATGCAAAACCAAGTATATTCTCATTCTTTAGAGCAACCAGCTTTTCATGGCCAACTGGAATCAAATACAACCTGCACAAACATCTATCTGGAGGACACTCCCAAGGCTCCTACTGAGCCAGCCTTCTGCATACCACTGCATTTCAGCTTCCTAGTTCACAAGACACTGAGACATTCTTGAATTCTGCAAGGTGCACTGTGTGTTAATATCTTTGCTGCTCATCATGTGGCCAATAAAGGGCATGACTAGTCAACAAATAAATTTTCTCTTGGCTAAAACTTGCAACAAAACTGTAAGCTGTTTACCAAGGGGCCCACTACAGGTTATATTCAATATATACAGTCAAATCCTAACTATCTGAGATATATTCAGTTGACCATACACCTTTATATTTCAGTAAAAGGTCTTTACATTTCCCAGTGCTATCGATGTTACAAAGTGCTTTCATATGCAGTGCTTCATCTGATTTCCAGGATAATTAAATGATCCTGTCATACCTGATTTTTAGATGAGGAAACAAATGGTTTCTGGGTATTTCAAGAGGCTAACGCATCTGCCCTCCAACTTGTATGTGAAAACCAAAAACAAAATTCCAAGGCCCTTCAACCATCTGAATGGACTTTGACTCTTTTGGTCAATATATGGCAGAGCTAGGAAAAGAAGGTGAGTCTTCCAGCTGCTGATACAGGGTTTTTTCTGCCATACTCCATTACCTCCAAGGCTAAAGTCAAAAGAGGGTGTGGTTATCACATGAAAATATCTGGTTTGGATTTCCCAAATGTGTATGTAGTATTTGGGGATTTACCTTAATTTAACCTACAGTTCTTTTGGGTTGTAACAGTCTGACTCCATTTTTGAAAACAAAACAAAATCGATTTTAAATGCTGAATTATAGATCTTTGCTGTCCAGTATGGTAGCTACTAACCACTTATGGTTATTTGCATTTCTATTTTAATTAATTAAAATTCAGTAAAATGCAAAATTCAGTTCTTCAGTTGCTCTAGCCACATTTCAAGTGTTACAGTAGTCACATATGGCTAGTGGCTGGGACAATGCAGATTATAGAACAGTTCCATCATCAAAGAAACTTCTATTGAACAGTGCTATTATAGAATGTCATCTCCAGAGAAAGAAGACTTTAGAAAAAGTCAGAAACGGCTGGGCGCAGTGGCTCACACGTGTAATCCCAGCACTTTGGGAGGCCAAGGCAGGCAGATCCCTTGAGGTCAGGAGTTCAAGACCAGCCTGGCCGACATGGTGAAACCCCGTCTCTAGTAAAACTACAAAAAATTAGCTAGGCGTGGTGGTGCATGTCTGTAACCCCAGCTACTCAGGAGGCTGAGTTGGGAGAATCACTGGAACCCAGGAGGCAGAAGGTGTAGTGAGCCAAGATTGTGCCACTGCACTCTAGCCTGGGTGACAGAGCAAGACTCCATCTCAAAAAAAAAAAAAAAAGAAAAAGAAAAAGTCAGAAACATCTTGAGGCAGGCATAGTGCTGTCATCTGTCCAATATTGAAGATGATTTAAGAATAAGAAAGAAGAAGAGAACAAAGAAGAGAAAAAGAAGTTGCCTTAGGTGTACCTACCCAGAAAAGGACAAAGGCATTCTTGTAGTCATTGTGTTGTATTTTAGCTCTTAAACTTTTTAAGAGATTAGAATAATTTGACACATAGAAGATCTAAACCACTGAAGAGGCTCTGAAGCAGATAAAAGTAGAAAGAAAATAAAAAACTAATTAGTTAGAAACTAAGCTTAACCAAAATTCGTTTAAACGATACTATTTACTCTTCACATGATTGGTTTTTCTTTTGCTTTATAGTAAGACATAGTTTATATCTTTAAAGGGGAATTAAAATATTTCTGGGAATTTTTAAAAGTAAGTTCACACAGCCACATAAAAACTACAGAAACAGATAAAACTTGTCTTCTCATTTATTCCCTAATCCATTCAAATTAAATATAAAAATCCAAGCAGCCACAGTGATATTCAAAAAAGCAAAAGTGAGACAAAACAAAATTCATTTGTCACCTGTGGAGGTAGTTGGCTCACCTAATCTTCACTCCAAATACCAGTAATTTTTAAAAGACAGAAATAAACATGTTCTGCCTTCCCGGAAGGAACTATGTTTCAGGGTAGCCAAATAACCCAGTTGTGAAGAAAATGGTCTGCTTATAGAAAAATGCCAGCTAAAACATGTAGATAGAATTAGAGAATTAGAAATTCACCATTTTGAAACCCCTAATGAAATAATCAACTCAAGCAAGGATCATTAATAAATGCTAAAACAATCAAGTAACTACCGATACAGAATATAACTGAATATACACATGGTACAAAGTTCACGTCACAGACTACTGGCTTGACCCAAGGGGGAATATAGCAGAGGAGATAGGCAGTGATCATGCTAACCTTGCGATCATCTCACAATCACTAATGATGGGATGTGAATACACATTATTGCCTATGAAATAGTCTTTAAAAAAAGAAGTTGAACCTGAATCTAACTAAACCTTGCAATGGGCTGAACGTGTATGTCTTCCCAAAATTAATATGTTGACATCCTAACCCCAAAGGTGTTGGTATTAAAAGGTGGGGCCTTTAGGGGGTCATTAGATCATAAGGACAGAGGCTTCATGATTGGATTTAGTGCCCTTACAAAAGAGGCCCCAGAGAGCTAGCTAGTCTCTCCCACTATGTGAGGGCTCAGCAAGAAGGCCAATCTATGAACCAGAAAGTTGGTCCTAACCAGATATCAAAACCACATGCTCCTTGATCTTCAACTTGCTAGCCTCTAGAACTGTGAGAAATAAATTTCTGTTCCTTATAAGTCATCCAGTTTTTGGTATTTTGTTATAGCAGGCCTAAAAGCCTTTAGAACTAACTTCCAGTTAACCAGGAAAAAACAGAGTGAAAAGTTAAATGACACCATAAAAAGCAACCAGAAAATTCCAGAAGGGGAAATATTCTACAGGACAACTGACTAGTTTTTCAACAAGTCAATTTCACTAAATAAATACATAAACAAAGAGTATGGGTATTTTCCAGGTTAAAAAAGTCTTGAGCTAAATAATCAAATGCAATGTGTGTCCCTTCATTAGAATAAACTAATTTGAACAAACCAGCCACAAAAGATATTTCAGGGAGAACAAGCTGGAAGGATCACTTGAGGCCAGGAGTTTGAGACCAGCCTGGGCAACGTAGTAAGACCTCCATCTCTACAAAAACAATAAATTAGCTGGGCATGGTGGTGTGCACCTATAGTCCTAGCTACTCAGGAAGCTGAGGCAGGAAGATCACTTGAGCCCAGGAGTTTGAGGCTGCAATGAGCTATGATTGTTTCACTGCACTTCTGGCTGTGTGAAAGAGCAAGACTTTGTCTCAAAAAATAAAAGAACATTTCATAATAACTGAGGAAATCTGAATGTGGACTGGGTAATAAATGATATAAAAAAGCCATTTTTTATTTTGTTTGAAAAGATGATTTTGTAACTATACAGGAAAATGTTCTTATTTTTTTAGAAATCTGTACTAAAGAATTTAGGGGTAAAATATCATTTTCTTTAATATACTTTCAAACACAAGCAAAAATAGTCATGACACAAATATAGCAAAATGTTTACAATCTATGTTCTATGCTTGCCTGTGAGTGCCATTAATCTCATCTCTCTGCTTTTCTGAAAGTTTGAAAATTTCAAAGTTTTATAATAAATTTTTTTACATCCCATAATTTTATAATAATTTTTTTAAAGTTTGAAGCAAATCAACAACTATAGCTTCAAAAATATCCTGACCCACAATAAACATTGAACAGGGTATATTTCTCCAATTTCCTAAAAAAGTTGGCCCAGGAAGGAGCATGAGAGCTGCCATAGCTCTCCCAAGGCTCATTATTCTCCATCACTCCATGGGAAATCCCAAAATAAATTTTTTAAAAAGTTGTTTAAATTTATAATGTTTTTGATTCTATAATAATTTTATAATAAAATAATTGTAAAATGTTTTTGATTTTATATTTTTAATTTATAAAAATTTTTATACATGTTTATGTTTGAAATGTCTATTTCAAACTTTATGAGATATTAAAATATAAGTAATATAGTTCATCATTTTAGAAATGCCATGCTTTTCTTCTCCAGCAATTACATAATCAAAGAGTAACTGTAGTTTTTCCTAGAACATTGCTTTGTAGGCTGGGCATGGTGGTTCATTACACTTTAGGAGGCCAAGGCAGACACATCTCTTGAGATCAGGAGTTTGAGACTAGACTGGGCAACACAGAGAAACCCTATGAATAGTAAAAACACAAAAATCAGCTGTGCGTAGTGGTGTGCACCTATATCCCCAGCTACTCAGCAACCTGAGGTGGGAAGATCACCTGAATCTGGGGGGGTCAAGGCTACAGTGAGCCAAGACTGTACCATTGCACTCCAGCGTGGGCAACAAAGTGAGACCCTGTCTCAAAAAAAATGAAATTTAATTGAAAAAAAGAAAATTGCTTTGTAAAATTAACTTTTTCAATCAAAACCAAGATTTTTCAGATATAGAGAATGCAGCCCACTGGTCAGATTTGTCAGTTCAAAGAGAATAAATTCTAGTTTCCTATTTTTCTAGCCTGCTTATGATTATCCAATAGGATATCAAAAAAGACCAAAGCCTTTGGGATCCATGTTCAGTATTCCTGAGTCTAACTCAGGATGCCAAATCAGGAGACAAGCACATTCTCATCAATTTTCAATCATTCGAGACCAATTTTGCTTATAATTATCCAGTTCTTTTAGACCACCTTTCTCCTGAAGCCAGCCTTATGGCTATTCACTTCACTTTAGCATAAGCCCCCAAGAAGTTGAACAAAATGAGGAAACGATTGGTTAAAGTTGGCGTTTGAAATTCTGAAACATGTCCACCATTCCCTTCACCCATGCCCGCCCCTCTTAGAAGTAGTACTTTCAGATTATTTAAGAGTCGATGCTTCTATGTGGATTTTGTCATCTGTCCTTTATAACAGCTAGTAGGTTTAATTTGACTCTATTTTAAGCATATATTGACCTATGCTAATTATCTGTTAAAATAAATTCCACTCTTAGAATTAATAAAGTGTGTTTGTCATGGAAGACCCATTGAAGTAAGAAGCTGAGGAGCCCTTATGGTAAAGTGGGACAAGAAATAATAAGACATAATAATTTTCCCATGCAAATCAACAACCGTAGCTTCAAAAATATCCTGACCCACAACAAGTATTGGACAGGCCATGTTTCTCTCACTCCCTAAAAAATTGGCTCGAGAAGGAGTATGAGAGCTCCCATAGCTCTCCCAAGGCTCATTATTCTCCATCACTCCACAGGAACAGCCTGTCAGAGAAGAGTGAAAGACCATTTGTCAACCTCTCTTCAACTCCCTGATTCTAGCCAAACTTCATCAATCTCAAGTGAGGAGCCAGAGAGAAATCAAACCCCATATATCCAGCATCATTGTCTACTGGAGTCAAAAATCACAATTCTACTACCCACCCCAACACCACTGGCCCTGTTTCTCCCAATTGCTTTTTATTGTGTTTTTTAAAAAATCCTCTTTCCCCATCCCTGCAACACCGAGAAGGAGGAATTATAGTAGATAAATATGAAGCATGGAGATCCTTTAAAAATGTTTTTAATAATAAATGAGAAAATGAAAAGGAGAGGGTTGGGAAGGAAGGAGGGAATTCAAATGCCAGGAAAATGTTCAGTTTCGCCTTTAAAGATGTTAACACTCATTTATACATCTGCAAGACACTCCCCTTAAAGAAAAGTTCTATGAGTGTGGGTCTGGTTTCATGAATAAGGATAAAATTACTTTTTTAGACGATGTTTCCCACATATCATTCAGAGACCCCTGAAGTTAGGTATCCCTCTTGTAGATGTCCTTGAGATGCTGCTGGACCTGGGAAAGAGGAAACTGGGATACGGGTCTATGCCAAAACTATGTCTAGTTATAGGACAGAGAGGAAAGGGGCAGAGGGAGAAAAACCCGAAGTCTGAGAATCTGGATTGCAGAAGACTACCGAGGTCGTGGGAGAAGGGAGAGAAAACAAGGATGAAAAGCGAAAGGGGAAGAGGCATGAAATGTTATCAAATGTCAAAAGGCATTTGGAGAGAAGTTGGGAATTGCATTAAGAAAACCACTGCAAATCTCGTTTCAGACCATTTAGAGATATGCCCCCTGGGAACTGCGAGCTCAGGCTGTTTAGCATCAAACAAATGGATCCACTCCATCCCTACCCTAATTAAATAAATCATTCAGTAATTCCACTGGGTTAAAGAACCAAAATATTAAAAACCTTCAGGGCCTACTCTTGCCAAATATGTCAGGGATCGTGTTTGTGTGTGTGTCTGTGTGTGTGTGTGTGTGTGTGTTCTGAGACACCACTACTGTTAAATAGGCAGAGCTAAGACTTAGGGGACTGGCAGATTATTGCAAAAAGGGAACGGGGAAGAGGGACTATGTTGTGAGCCTGGGAAAGAAGTTTGTGTGGGGACTGTGGGCAGTGAACGCGTTGGGAACAATACGGAAAACTGGGAGCTGCCTTGGAATCTACAGGGCCGGGTAGGAGAATGTCGGAAAGAAAAATGAGCAGGTGTGGGATGTGTGCAGAGTCGGAGAAGAGTCCAGGGCGCCCAGAGTGGCTCCAGGAACGACGGACACCCCTCAAGGCTTTTGGGGGTTGTGGGTACTAATAGAACCCAGTGTCCGGGGTTTGCCGGGGAGGCTGCGAGCATGGCGGGAGTGGGGCGCTGGAGGGTGAGGACGCGGGAGTGAGGAAGCAAAGCCGGGGCCGGGCAGGGGCCTACCAGCTGGGCCCGGAGGCAGCAGGGGGACAAGGGCTAGGAGAGGGCATGACGGCGGCGCGGCAGGAAGCGAGGGGCATCCGGACACTCACCCCGTTGGCCGCGGCCATCTGCACCATGATCTCGATGGCCGTCCTGCTAAAGTACCTGCCGTCGCTTCCCACCACCGTGGTGCAGCCCCGACGGTCGCGCAGGTCGATGGACGACAGCACGCTCTGGATGATGTTGGGCAGGTAGTTGCGCTGGCCCTCGAAGAGGCCGGTAGGTCGCCGCAGACCCCCGCCGCCAGCCGGCCGCCGGTCCTCGTAGGGCGCGGTGGGCACTGTCAGCACCGGGATGGGGCTCCCCTCCGTGGCGCCTCCTGGCCGGTCCTGCTGTGGCTCCCGGGGCCGGAGGGAATCTGCAGCCTACCGGGGGCCTCCGTCAGCCTGGCCACGCGCTGGGACTCCGCCTCAAGTCTGGGCCCCCTCTCCGGCAGGTCGGCACCCTGCGCCCTGTGCCCGCCCGCCTGGGGACCGCCCGCGCCTCCTCTCCGTGCGGCCGCTCGCTGACTCCCTCGGCGGAGATTGCTTCTGCCTTCCTGTAAACTTTTCTCCCGCCCACCTTCTCCTCTGCCAGACCGCCCGAGTTGCCCTCAGTTTCTCCCCAAGTTGGACTCACTTTCGGGGTGTCCCAAAAGCCTGATTCCAGGGCCTGCTAGCCCGACCCCGGTGACGCCTGCACCCGCGCCTGGCTCCTGCCTTCACGCGCGATCGCCGCCCTCCGGGGCACACCCTCCGTCAGAAAACAGCCGGCGGGCGGCGAGACTTTGGGCAGAGTCCGGGTTCCACTCCGGCGCCAGGCCCGTCTCCCTGTCTCCCTGGGAGTGCGCAGCCTACACGCACCAGTTTCTCTTTAGAACAAGCACGGGGAGGGATTTGGGAGGGGGCTGAAACCTTTTGCCATCAGCGAACAGCCTCAGCCAAATATAACCCTGGAAAGGCGAGCTAAGAATGGTTATCTCCTGCCAGCGCTGAAATCGGAGGCTGGGCGCTGCGTGTGGGGTGTGTGTGTGTGTGTGTGTGTGAGTGTGTGTACCCTCCCACCGCAACCATTTGTTGAAGGGAATCACCACTGTCAGACTTCAATCCAACAGGACCCACTCGAGCCATCCACACTTTCCCCAGCCTCCTCCAAAACAGCACACTTGCCGGTATGGACAATTCTTTTTTTTTTTTTTTCACTTGTTTGTTTGTTGTGGTGGTTGCAACAGCAGCAACACAGACGACACATATTTCCCTACTCTTCTCGCCCTTCTCACCCTCCCTACCCAGCTCCTGCTTTAGAAACAGGCTTGGCCTACACTGTATCTGTCCACACTGCCTGAACTCTTCCCTGAATTAATCGTTTTCAATAGGAGGGGGCTAAATCCCTTATTAATGCCCTACCAGGAGTGAATGAATAAAGCCAAGTTAAAGGGGAACTGGGTACCACATACTGTGCAAGGTTCCTTTGCATGTATCCTTTCATTCTGCTGCAGCTAAAGATGTTCTGTCTCCTCTCCATAAAACGCACCCAAACTCCAAAACCAGGAAATTCTCCATAGAAAATAGGAGTGAAGAGAGAAAAGACTAACAGGATAAACCCCAAAGCAGGAAGAAAGTTTTGTCTCCCACTTCGCTCAAGGAATTTTTGGACCCACCAAGGCTACTGTCCTGAAAGACCCTGCTGCTTCTCCTTCCCCAAATATTGTCCACTTCCTGAGAGTAAGGCTGACTTGCCGCAGGCTTATAAAGTGTTTGGTCACAGTAAGACAACTGTGAGTAATAACACACATTGTATACTGTTTTGCAATTGATAAAAGGCTTTGCATCTGTTTTTTCTTTGGAGGCTGAAGAAAAGAAGAATGGTATTCACGCAGTTCCCATTTTACAGATGAAAACAAGAGGACTTTTTCTGTGAAGTCAGGAAAGCGGTTACAATGGTACTTTCCGCCTGTCCGAATTATGTATTGCCCCTCCCCTTTCTATTAATAACATTGAAGTGTGATGGGACAACCACTGAAGCCGTCAGTTGAAACCCGCTGGGACTTTTTAGCCATTCTCTTCAACATAAAGAATGGGTGTTTTAGGAGGGGGTGAGAGGAATGGGGAAATGTTGTCAAAGAGTACAATGTTTTAGTTGAGACAGGAAGAATACATTTTGTTGAGATCTACAGCACAGCATGGTGACTGTAGTTAACAATGAAGTATTGTGTATTTCAAAATTGCTAAGACAATAAATTTCAAATGTTCTCACCACAAAAAGATAGGTTTTGAGGTGATGAATCTATTAATTCTCTGGATTTAATTATTCCACAATGTATACATATATCATAACATCACATTATACCTCCGTAAATACATACAATTTTAATTTGTCAATTAACATTTTTTTAAAAGAATAGTGAGGCCAATTGGGGAGGTTTTTTTTTTTTTTTCCTCTTGTCTCTACATGGAAATATCTAGATCGCTATCTGTATAAACATGGGAATATCTCCACCGCTATCTGTATGAACATGGAAATATCTTCACCGCTATCTGTATAAACATGGAAATATATACATGGCTATCTGTATAAACATGCAAATATATACAGCGCTACCTGTGTAAACATGGAAATATCTGCACTACAATCTGTATAAACATGGAAATAACCACACCGCTATCTGTATAAAAATGGAAATATCCACACAGAAATCTGTATAAACATGGAAATATCTACACCGCTACCTGTACAAACATGGAAATATCTACACCGCTATTTGTATAAACATGGAAATATCTTCACCGCTATGTGTATAAACATGGAAATATCTCCATCACTATCTGTATAAACATGGAAATATCTCCACCGCTATCAGTATTAACGTGGAAACATCTACACCGCTATCTGTATAAACATGGAAATATCTACACCACTATCTGTATAAACATGGAAATATCTACACCGCTATCTGTATAAACATGGAAATAGTCAGACCGCTATCTGTATAAACATGGAAATATCTACACCGCTACCTGCACAAACATGGAAATATCTACACTGCTATTTGTATAAACATGGAAATATCTTCACCGCTATCTGTATAAATATGGAAATATGTACACCGCTATCTCTATAAACATGGAAATGTCTACACCGCTTTCTCTATAAACATGGAAATAGCTATAAGGCTATCTCTATAAACATGGAAATAACTACACTGCTATCTGTATAAACATGGAAATATCTACACTGCTATCTGTGTAAACATGGAAATATCTACACTGCCGTCTCTCTAAGCATGGAAACACCTACTCCGCCATCTCTATAAACATGGAAATATCTACACCGCTATCTGTATAAACATGGAAATATATACACCGCTATCTGTTTAAAGATGGAAATATCTACACCGCCATCTGCATAAACATGGAAATATATACACCGCTATCTGTATAAACATGGAAACATCTACACCGCTATCTGTATAAACATGGAAATAGCTACACGGCTATCTGTATAAACGTGCAAATATATACAACGCTAGCAGTGTAAACATGGAAATATCTACACTACGATCTTTATAAACATGGAAATATCCACACCGCTATCTGTATAAACATGGAAATATCTACACAGAAATCTGTATAAACATGGAAATATCTACACCGCTACTTATACAAACATGGAAATATCTAAACCGCTATTTGTATAAACATGGAAATATCTTCACCGCTATCTGTATAAACATGGAAATATCTGCATCGCTATCTGTATAAACATGGAAATATCTCCACCGCTATCTCTATTAACGTGGAAATATCTAAACCGCTACCTGTATAAATATGGAAATATGTACACTGCAATTTCAATAAACATGGAAATGTCTACACTGCTGTCTCTATAAACATGGAAATAACTATAAGGCTATCTCTATAAACATGGAAATATCTAAACTGCTATCTGTATAAACATGGAAATATCTACACTGCAATCTGTGTAAATATGGAAATATCTACACTGCCATCTGTCTAAACATGGAAATACCTACACCGCCATCTGTATAAACACGGAAATATCTACACCGCTTTATGTATAAACATGGAAATATCTACACCGCTATCTGTATAAACATGGATATATCTACACCGCTATCTGTATAAACATGGAAATATGTACAGCGAAATCTGTAAAAACATGGAAATATCTACACCACTACCTGTATAAACATGGAAATACCTACACCGAGATCTGTATGAACATGGAAATATCTTCACCGCTATCTGTATAAACATGGAAACATCCTCACCGCTATCAGTATAAACATGGAAATATCTACTCCACTATCTGTATAAACATGCAAATATATACAACACTACCTGTGTAAACATGGAAATATCTACACCACGATCTGTATAAACATGGAAATATCCACGCCGCTATCTGCATAAACATGGAAATATATACACCGCTATCTATATTAACATGGAAATATCTAAACCGCTATCTGTATAAACATGGAAATAGCCACACCGCTATCAGTATAAACATGGAAATAGCTACACCGTCATCTGGAAAAACATGGAAATATCTTCACCGTCATCTGTATAAACATGGAAATATCTACACCTCCATCTGTATAAACATGGAAATATCTACACTGCCATCTCTATACACATGGAAATATCTACAACGCTATCTGTATAAACATGGAAATATCTACATCGCTATCTGTATAAACATGGAAATATCTCCACCGCTATCTTTATGAACATGGAAATATATATACCACTATCTGTATAAACATGGAAATATCTACAACGATATCTGTATAAACATGGAAATATCTACACCCCTATCTGTATAAACAAGGAAATATCTACACTGCTATCTGTATAAATATGGAAATAGCCACACCGGTATCTGTAGAAACATGGAAATAGCTACACCGTCATCTGTAATAACATGGAAATATCCACACCTCCATCTGTATAAACTTTTAAATATCTACACTGCCATCTGTATACACATGGAAATATCTGCACCGCTCTTTGTATAAACATGGAAATAACTCCTCCGTGATCTGTATGAACATGGAAATATCTACACCGCTATCTGTATAAATATGGAAATATCTACACCGCTATCTCTATAAACATGGAAATGTCTACACTGCTATCTCTATAAACATGGAAATATCTACACTGCCATCTGTTTACACATGGAAATATCTACACCGCTATCTGTACAAACATGGAAATATCTACATCGCTATCTGTATAAACATGGAAATATCTCCACCGCTATCTTTATGAACATGGAAATATATATACCACTATCTGTATAAACATGGAAATATCTACACCGCTATCTGTTTAAAGATGGAAATATCTACACCGACATCTGTATAAACATGGAAATATCTACACCGCTATCTGTATAAACATGGAAATATCAACACCACTATCTGTATAAACATGGATAAATCTACACCCCTATTTGTATAAACATGGAAATATCTTCACTGCTATCTGTATAAACATGGAAATATCTACACTGCTATCTGCATATACATGGAAATAGCCACACCGCTATCTGTATAAAGATGGAAATAGCTACACCGTCATCTATAAAAACATGGAAATAGCTACACCGTCATCTGTATAAACATGGAAATATCTACACCTCCATCTGTATAAACATGGAAATATCTACACTGCCATCTGTATACACATGGAAATATCTACACCGCTATCTGTATAAAAATGGAAATATGTACATCGCTATCTGTATGAACATGGGAATATCTCCACCGCTATCTGTAAGAACATGGAAATATCTTCACCGCTATCTGTATAAACATGGAAATATCTCCACCGCTATCTGTATAAACATGGAAACATCTACACCGCTATCTGTATAAACATGGACATATCTACACCGCTATCTGTATAAATAAGGAAATATGTACACCTCAATCTCTATAAACATGGAAATGTCAACACCGCTGTCTCTATAAACATGGAAATACCTATAAGGCTATCTCTATAAACATGGAAATATCTACATCACGATCTGTATAAACATGGAACTATCTACACCGCTATCAGTATAAACATGGAAATATCTACTCCACGATCTGTATAAACATGGAACTATCTACACCGCTATAAGTATAAACATGGAAATATCTACATCGCTATCTGTATAAACATGGGAATATCTCCACCGCTATCTCTATGAACATGGAAATATCTACACCGCTATCTGTATAAACATGGACATATCTACACCGCTATCTGTATAAATAAGGAAATATGTACACCTCAATCTCTATAAACATGGAAATGTCAACACTGCTGTCTCTATAAACATGGAAATACCTATAAGGCTATCTCTATAAACATGGAAATATCTACACCACGATCTGTATAAACATGGAACTATCTACACCGCTATCAGTATAAACATGGAAATATCTACTCCACGATCTGTATAAACATGGAACTATCTACAGCGCTATAAGTATAAACATGGAAATATCTACATCGCTATCTGTATAAACATGGGAATATCTCCACCGCTATCTGTATGAACATGGAAATATCTACACCGCAATCTGTATAAATATGGAAATATCTACACCGGTATCTTTATCAACATGGAAATGTCTACACCGCTATCTCTATAAACATGGAAATACCTATAAGGCTATCTCTATAAACATTTAAATATCTACACTGCTATCTGTATAAACTTGGAAATATCTACACCGGTATCTTTGTAAAGATGGAAATATCTACATCGCCATCTGTCTAAACATGGAAATACCTACACCGCCATCTGTCTAAACATAGAAATAGCTACACCGCTATCTGTATAAACATGGAAATATATACACCGCTACCTGTATAAACATGGAAATATCTCCACCGCTATATGTATAAACATGGAAATATATACACCACTTTCTGTATAAACATGGAAATATCTACACCGCTATCTGTTTAAAGATGGAAATATTTACAGCGCCATCTTTATAAACATGGAAATACCTACACTGCCATCTGTATAAACATGGAAATATCTAAACCGCTATCTGTATAAAGATGGAAATATCTTCACCGAAATCTGTAGAAACATGGAAATATCTACACCGCTGTCTGTATAAACATGGAAATATCTACACCGCTATCTGCATAAACATGGATAAATCTACACCGCTGTTTGTATAAACATGGAAATATCTTCACCGCTATCTCTATAAACATGGAAATATCTACACCGCTATCTGTATATACATGGAAATAGCCACACCGCTATCTGTATAAAAATGGAAATAGCTACATCGTCATCTATAAAAATATGGAAATATCTACACCGTCATCTGTATAAACATGGAAATATCTACACCTCCATCTGTATAAACCTGGAAATATCTACACTGCCATGTGTATACACAAGGAAATATCTACACCGCTATCTGTATAAACATGGAAATATCTACATCGCTATCTGTATAAACATGGGAATATCTCCACCGCTATATGTATGAACATGGAAATATATTCACCGCTATCTGCATAAACCTGGAAATATCTCCATCGCTATATGTATAAACATGGAAATACCTCCACCGCTATCTGTATAAACATGGAAACATCTACACTGCTATCTGTATAAACATGGAAATATCCACACCGCTATCTGTATAAACATGGAAATATCTACACCGAAATCTGTATAAACATGGAAATATCTACACCGCTACCTGTACAAACATAGTAATTTCTACACTGCTATTTGTATAAACATGGAAATACCTTCACCGCTATCTGTATAAACAGGGAAATATCTCCATCACAATCTGTATAAACATGGAAATGTCTCCACCGCTATCTGTATTAACGTGGAAACATCTACACCGCTATCTGTATAAACATGGAAATATCTACAACGCTATCTGTATAAATATGGAAATATGTACACCGCTATCTCTATAAACATGGAAATGTCTACACCGCTGTCTCCATAAACATGAAAATACCTATAAGGCTATCTCTATAAACATGGGAATATCCACACTGCTATCTCTATAAACATGGAAATATCTACACTGCTATCTGTGTAAACATGGAAATTTCCACACTGCAATCTGTCTAAACATGGAAATACCTACACCGCCATCACTATAAACATGGAAATATCTACACCGCTCTCTGTATAAACATGGAAATATCTACACCGCTATCTGTATAAACATGGAAATGTCTACACCGCTATCTCTATCAACATGGAAATGTCTACACCGCTATCTCTATAAACATGGAAATATCTACACCGCTATCTGTATAAACATGGAAATATATACACCGCTATCTGTTTAAAGATGGAAATATTTACAGCGCCATCTTTATAAACATGGAAATACCTACACTGCCATCTGTATAAACATGGAAATATCTAAACCGCTATCTGTATAAAGATGGAAATATCTTCACCGAAATCTGTATAAACATGGAAATATCTACACCGCTGTCTGTATAAACATGGAAATATCTACACCGCTATCTGCATAAACATGGATAAATCTACACCGCTATTTGTATAAACATGGAAATATCTTCACCGCTATCTCTATAAACATGGAAATATCTACACCGCTATCTGTATATACATGGAAATAGCCACACCGCTATCTGTATAAAAATGGAAATAGCTACATCGTCATCTACAAAAATATGGAAATATCTACACCGTCATCTGTATAAACATGGAAATATCTACACCTCCATCTGTATAAACCTGGAAATATCTACACTGCCAAGTGTATACACAAGGAAATATCTACACCGCTTTCTGTATAAACATGGAATTATCTACATCGCTATCTGTATAAACATGGGAATATCTCCACCGCTATATGTATGAACATGGAAATATATTCACCGCTATCTGCATAAACCTGGAAATATCTCCATCGCTATATGTATAAACATGGAAATACCTCCACCGCTATCTGTATAAACATGGAAACATCTACACTGCTATCTGTATAAACATGGAAATATCCACACCGCTATCTGTATAAACATGGAAATATCTACACCGAAATCTGTATAAACATGGAAATATCTACACCGCTACCTGTACAAACATGGTAATTTCTACACTGCTATTTGTATAAACATGGAAATACCTTCACCGCTATCTGTATAAACAGGGAAATATCTCCATCACAATCTGTATAAACATGGAAATGTCTCCACCGCTATCTGTATTAACGTGGAAACATCTACACCGCTATCTGTATAAACATGGAAATATCTACAACGCTATCTGTATAAATATGGAAATATGTACACCGCTATCTCTATAAACATGGAAATGTCTACACCGCTGTCTCCATAAACATGAAAATACCTATAAGGCTATCTCTATAAACATGGGAATATCCACACTGCTATCTCTATAAACATGGAAATATCTACACTGCTATCTGTGTAAACATGGAAATTTCCACACTGCAATCTGTCTAAACATGGAAATACCTACACCGCCATCACTATAAACATGGAAATATCTACACCGCTCTCTGTATAAACATGGAAATATCTACACCGCAATCTGTATAAACATGGAAATGTCTACACCGCTATCTCTATCAACATGGAAATGTCTACACCGCTATCTCTATAAACATGGAAATATCTACACCGCTATCTGTATAAACATGGAAATATCTACACCGCTATCTGTATAAATATGGAAATGTGTACACCGCTATTTCTATAAACATGGAAATGTCTACACCGCTATCTCTATAAACACGGAAATACCTACAAGGCTATCTCTATAAACATGGAAATATCCACACTGCTATCTGTATAAACATGGAAATATCTACACCGATATCTGTGTAAAGATGGAAATATCTACACCGCAATCTGTCTAAAAATCGAAATACCTACACCGCCATGTGTCTAAATATAGAAACACCTACAACGCCATCTCTATAAACGTGGAAATATCTACACCGCTATCTGTATAAACATGGAAATATCTACACCGAAATCTGTATAAACATGGAAATATCTACACCGCTACCTGTATAAACATGGAAATACCTACACCGAAATCTGTATGAACATGGAAATATCTTCACCGCTATCTGTATAAACATGGAAATATCTCAATCGCTATCTGTATAAACATGGAAATATCTACACCGCTTTCTGTTTAAAGCTGGAAATATCTACACCGCCGTCTGTATAAACATGGAAATACCTACACTGCCATCTGTATAAACATGGAAATATCTACACCGCTATCAGTATAAACATGGAAATAACTTCACCGAAATCTGCAGAAACATGGAAATACCTACACAGCTATCTGAAAAAACATGGAAATATCTACACCGCTATCTGTATAAACATAGAAATATCTACAACGCTATCTGTATAAACATGGAAACATCTACACCGCTATCTGAATAAACGTGGAAATATCTACACCGCTATCTGTATAAACATGCAAATATATACAACGCTATCTGTGTAAACATGGAATATCAACACCGCTATCTGTGTAAACATGGAAAAATCTACACCACCATCTGTGTAAAGATGGAAATATCTACACCGCAATCTATGCAAGGATGGAAATATCTACACCGCTATATGTGTAAAGGTGACATATGTACAACGCTATCTGTGTAAAGATGGAAATAACTACACCCCTATCTGGGCAAATATGGAAATATCTGCACCGCTATCTCCACAAACATGGAAATATCTACACCGCTATCTGTATAAACATGGAAACATCTACACCGCTATCTCTATAAACATGGACATATCTCCACTGCTATATGTATAAACATGGAAATATATACACAACTTTCTGTATAAACATGGAAATATCTACACCGCTATCTGTTTAAAGATGGAAATAATTACAGCGCCATCTTTATAAACATGGAAATACCTACACTGCCATCTGTATAAACATGGAAATATCTACAACACTATCTGTATAAAGATGGAAATATGTTCACCGAAATCTGTATAAACATGGAAATATCTACACCGCTATCTGTATAAACAAGGAAATATCTACCCCGCTATCTGTATAAACATGGATAAATCTACACCGCTATTTGTATAAACATGGAAATATCTTCACCGAAATATGTATAAACATGGAAATATCTACACCGCTATCTGTATAAACAAGGAAATATCTACCCCGCTATCTGTATAAACATGGATAAATCTACACCGCTATTTGTATAAACATGGAAATAACTTCACCGCTATCTGTATAAACATGGAAATATCTACACCGCTATCTACATATGCAAGGAAATAGCCACAACGCTATCTGTATAAACATGGAAATAGCTACACCGTCATCTATAAAAAGATGGAAATAGCTACACCGTCATCTGTATACACATGGAAATATCTACATCGCTATCTGTATAAACATGGAAAATCTACATCGCTATCTGTATGAACATGGGAATATCTCCACCGCTATCTGTATGAACATCGAAATATCTTCACCGCTATCTGTATAAACATGGAAATATCTCCACCGCTATCTGTATAAACATGGAAACATCTACACCGCTATCTGTATAAACATGGACATATCTACACCGCTATCTGTATAAATAAGGAAATATGTACACCTCAATCTCTATAAACATGGAAATGTCAACACCGCTGTCTCTATAAACATGGAAATACCTATAAGGCTATCTCTATAAACATGGAAATATCTACACCACGATCTGTATAAACATGGAACTATCTACACCGCTATCAGTATAAACATGGAAATATCTACTCCACGATCTGTATAAACATGGAACTATCTACACCGCTATAAGTATAAACATGGAAATATCTACATCGCTATCTGTATAAACATGGGAATATCTCCACCGCTATCTGTATGAACATGGAAATATCTACACCGCAATCTGTATAAATATGGAAATATATACACCGGTATCTTTATCAACATGGAAATGTCTACACCGCTATCTCTATAAACATGGAAATACCTATAAGGCTATCTCTATAAACATTTAAATATCTACACTGCTATCTGTATAAACTTGGAAATATCTACACCGCTATCTTTGTAAAGATGGAAATATCTACATCGCCATCTGTCTAAACATGGAAATACCTACACCGCCATCTGTCTAAACATAGAAATACCTACACCACTATCTGTATAAACATGGAAATATCTACACCGCTACCTGTATAAACATGGAAATATCTCCACCGCTATATGTATAAACATGGAAATATATACACCACTTTCTGTATAAACATGGAAATATCTACACCGCTATCTGTTTAAAGATGGAAATATTTACAGCGCCATCTTTATAAACATGGAAATACCTACACTGCCATCTGTATAAACATGGAAATATCTAAACCGCTATCTGTATAAAGATGGAAATATCTTCACCGAAATCTGTATAAACATGGAAATATCTACACCGCTGTCTGTATAAACATGGAAATATCTACACCGCTATCTGCATAAACATGGATAAATCTACACCGCTATTTGTATAAACATGGAAATATCTTCACCGCTATCTCTATAAAGATGGAAATATCTAAACCGCTATCTGTATATACATGGAAATAGCCACACCGCTATCTGTATAAAAATGGAAATAGCTACATCGTCATCTATAAAAATATGGAAATATCTACACCGTCATCTGTATAAACATGGAAATATCTACACCTCCATCTGTATAAACCTGGAAATATCTACACTGCCATGTGTATACACAAGGAAATATCTACACCGCTATCTGTATAAACATGGAAATATCTACATCGCTATCTGTATAAACATGGGAATATCTCCACCGCTATATGTATGAACATGGAAATATCTTCACCGCTATCTGTATAAATATGGAAATATGTACACCGCTATCTCTATAAACATGGAAATGTCTACTCCGCTGTCTCCATAAACATGAAAATACCTATAAGGCTATCTCTATAAACATGGGAATATCCACACTGCTATCTCTATAAACATGGAAATATCTACACTGCTATCTGTGTAAACATGGAAATTTCCACACTGCAATCTGTCTAAACATGGAAATACCTACACCGCCATCACTATAAACATGGAAATATCTACACCGCTCTCTGTATAAACATGGAAATATCTACATGGCTATCTCTATAAACATGGAAATATCTACACCGCCATCTTTATAAACGTGGATAAATCTTTATAAACATGGATAAATCTCCACCGCTATTTGTATAAACATGGAAATATCTTCACCGAAATCTGTATAAACATGGAAATATCTACACCGCTATCTGTATAAACATGGATAAATCTCCACCGCTATTTGTATAAACATGGAAATATCTACACCACTATCTGTATAAACATGGATAAATCTCCACCGCTATCTGTATAAACATGGAAATATCTACACCGCTATCTGCATATACATGGAAATAGCCACACAGCTATCTGTATAAACATGGAAATAGCTACACCGTCATCTATAAATACATGGAAATAGCTACACCG
This sequence comes from Pan paniscus, assembly GCF_029289425.2. Lineage (NCBI taxonomy): Eukaryota > Metazoa > Chordata > Mammalia > Primates > Hominidae > Pan > Pan paniscus. The sequence goes on from NC_073261.2 coordinate 12,231,888, forward strand.
TCATCTGTATAAACATGGAAATATCTACACCTACATCTTTATAAACATGGAAATATCTACACTGCCATCTGTATACACATGGAAATATCTACACCGCTATCTGTATAAACATGGAAATATCCTCATCGCTATCTGTATAAACATGGGAATGTCTCGACCGCTATCTGTATAAACATGGAAATATCTACACCGCTATCTACATATACATGGAAATAGCCACAACACTATCTGTATAAACATGGAAATAGCTACACCGTCATCTATAAAAACATGGAAATAGCTACACCGTCATCTGTATAAACATGGAAATATCGACACCTCCATCTATATAAAGATGGAAATATCTACTCTGCCATCTTTATACACATGGAAATATCCATACCGCTATCTGTATAAACATGGAAATATATACATCGCTATCTGTATAAACTTGGGAATATCTCCACCGCTATCTGTATAAACATGGAAATATCTGCATCGCTATCTGTATAAACATGGAAATATCTACTCCTCCATCTGTATTCACATGGAAATATCTACACCGCCATCTACATAAACATGGAAATATCTACAACGCCATCTGTATAAACATGGAAATATCTACAACGCTATCTCTATAAACATGGAAATATCTACAACGCTATCTCTATAAACTTCGAAATATCTACACTGCTATCTGTATAAACATGGAAATATCTACACCACCATCTGTATAAACATGGAAATATCTACACCGTTATCTGTATAAATATCTAAATATCTACACCTCTATCTCTATAAACATGGAAATTTCTACACCGCTATCTCTATAAACATGGAAATACCTACACCGCTATCTGTAAAAACATGGAAATATCTACACTGCTCTCTGTAAACACATGGAAATATCTACACCGCTATCTGTAAAAACATGGAAATAGCCACACCGCTATTTGTATAAACATGGAAATTGCTACACCGTCATCTATAAAAACAAGGATATATCCACACCGTCATCTCTATAAACATGGAAATAGCTACACCTCCATCTGTATTAACATGGAAATATCTACACGGCCATCTGTATAAACATGGAAATATCTACACCGCTATCTGTATAAACATGGAAATATCTACATCGCTATCTGTATAAACATGGGAATATCTCCACCACTATCTCTATGAAAATGGAAATATGTTCACAACTATCTGTATAAATATGGAAATATCTACACCGCTACCTCTATAAACATGGAAATGACTACACTGCTCTCTCTATAAACATGGAAATAGCTATACTGCTATCTCTATAAACATGGAATTATCTACACTGCTATCTGTATAAACATGGAAATATCTTCACCGCTCTCTGTATAAACATGGAAATATCTACACCGCTATCTGTTTAAACTTGGAAATATCTACAAGGCCATCTGTACAAAAATGGAAATACCTACACCGCCATCTGTATAAACATGGAAATATCTACACCGCTGTCTGTATGAACATGGAAATATCTACACCGCTATCTGTATAAATATGGAAATATCTAAACCGCTATCTCTACAAACATGGAAATGTCTACACCGCTACCTCTTTAAACATGGTAATATCTACACCGCTATCTGTATAAACATGGAAATATCTACACCGCTATCCGTATAATATGGAAATATGTATACCGCTATCTCTATAAACATGGAAATGTCTACACCGCTGTCTCTATAAACATGGAAATACCAATAAGGCAATCGCTATAAACATGGAAATATCTACACTGCTATCTGTATAAACATGGAAATATCTACAACGCTATCTGTGTAAACATGGAAATATCTACACTGCCATCTGTCTAAACATGGAAATACCTACACCGCCATCTGTCTAAACATGGAAATACCTGCACTGCCATCTCCTTAATCATGGAAATATCTACACTGCTATCTGCATAAACATGGAAATATCTACACTGCTATCTGTATAAACATGGAAATATCTACACCACTTTCTGTATAAACATGGAAATATCTACACCGAAATCTGTATAAACATGGAAATATATACACCGCTTCCTGTATAAACATGGAAATACCTACACCGAAATCTGTATGAACATGGAAATATCTTCACGGCTCTCTGTATAAACATGGAAATATCTCCATCGCTATCTGTATAAACATTGAAATATATACACCGCTATCTGTTTAAAGGTGGAAATATCTCCACCTCCATCTGTATTAACATGGAAATACCTACAATGCCATCTGTATAAACATGGAAATATCAACACCGCTATCTGCATAAACATGGAAATATCTACACCGCTATCTGTATAAACATGGAAATAACTACACCGCTATCTGTATAAACATGGAAATATCTACAATGCTATCTGTATAAACATGGAAATATCTCCATCGCTATCTGTATAAACATGGAAATATCTACAACGCTATCTGTATAAACATGGAAATACCTCCATCGCTATCTGTAAAACCATGGAAATATTTCCACCGCTATCTGTATAAACATGGAAAGATCTACACCGTTATCTGTATAAACATGGAAATATCTACACCGCTATCTGTATAATCATGGAAACATCTACACCGCTATTTCTATAAACATGGAAATATCTACGCAGTCAACTGTATAAACATGGAAATAACTACACCACCATCTCTTGAAACATGGAAGTGCCTACACTGCCATCTGCATACACATGGAAATATCTACACAGCCATCCTTATAAATATGGAAATATCTGCACCGCTATCTCTATAAACATGGAAATATCTACACCTCCATCTCTATAAACATGAAAATATCTTCACCGCCATCTCCATAAACATGGAAATATCTACAACGCCAACTGTATAAACATGGAAATATGTACACCGCTATCTGCATAAACATGGAAATATCTACATTGTCATCTGTAAAAAGATGGAAATATCTACAACACGAGCTGTATAGACATGGAAATATCTACACAGATATCTGTAAAAACATGGAAATAGCAACACCGCTATGTGTATAAACATGGAAACATCTACACCGCTATCTGTATAAACATGGAAATATCTACAGCGCTATCTCTATAAACTTCGAAATATCTACAGTGCTATCTGTATAAACATGGAAATATCTACACCACGATCTGTATAAACATGGAAATATCTACACCATTATCTGTATAAATATCTAAATATCTACACCGCAATCTCTATAAACATGGAAATATCTACACCGCTATCTCTATAAACATGGAAATACCTACACCGCTATCTCTATAAACATGGAAATATGTACACTGCTATCTGTAAAAACATGGAAATAGCCACACCGCTATCTGTATAAACATGGAAATAGCTACACCGTCATCTATAAAATCATGGAAATATCCACACCGTCATCTCTATAAACATGGAAATAGCTACACCTCCATCTGTATTAACATGGAAATATCTACACTGCCATCTGTATACACATGGAAATATCTACACCCCTATCTGTATAAACATGGAAATATCTACATCGCTATCTGTATAAACATGGGAATCTCTCCACCGATATCTGTATGAAAATGGAAATATGTTCACCACTATCTGTATAAATATGGAAATATCTACACCGCTACCTGTGTAAACATGGAAGTGTCTACACTGCTATCTCTATAAACATGGAAATAGCTATACTGTTATCTCTATAAATATGGAAATATCTACACTGCTATCTGTATAAACATGGAAATATCTACACCGCTATCTGTTTAAACATGGAAATATCTACAAAGCCATCTGTATAAACATGGAAATACCTACACCGCCATCTGTTTAAACATGGAAATATCTACACTGCTATATACATAAACATGGAAATATCTACACCGCTGTCTGTATAAATATGGAAATATCTACACCGCCATCTGTATAAACCTGGAAATATCTACAAAGAAATCCGTGTAAATGTGGAAATATCTACACCGCTACCTGTACAAACATGGAAATATCTACACCGCTATTTCTATAAACATGGAAATATCTACATCGCTATCTGTATAAACATGGAAATATATCCACCGCTATCTTTATGAACATGGAAATATATACACCACTATCTGTATAAACATGGAAATATCTACACCGATATCTGTTTAAAGATGGAAATATCTACACCGCCATCTGTATAAACATGGAAATAACTACACCGCTAACTGTAGAAACATGCAAATATATACAATGCTATCTGTGTAAACATGGAAATATCTACATCGCTATCTGTATAAACATGGAAATATCTACAATGCTAACTGTATAAAGATGGAAATAGCCACACAGCTATCTGTATAAACATGGAAATAGCTACACCGTCATCTATAAAAAAATGGAAATATCCACACCGTCATCTCTATAAACATGGAAATATCTACACCTCCATCTGTATTAACATGGAAATATCTACACTGCCATCTGTGTACACATGGAAATATTTACACCACTCTGTATAAACATGGAAATATCTCCTCCGCTATCTGTATGAACATGGAAATAGCTATACCGCTATCTGTATAAATATGGAAATATCTACACCGCTATGTCTATAAACATGGAAATGTCTACACCGCTATCTCTGTAAACATGGAAGTACTTACAACGCTATCTCCATAAACATGGAAATATCTACACTGCTATCTGTATAAACATGGAAATATCTAGACCACGATCTGTATAAACATGGAAATATCTACGCTGATATCTGTATAAACATGGAAATATCTACACCGCTATCTGTGTAAACATGGAAATATCTACACAGCTATCTGTATAAACATGGAAATATGTAAAACGCTACCAGTGTAAACATGGAAATATCTACACTACGGTCTGTATAAACATGGAAATATCTTCACTGCTATCTGTCTAAACATGGAAATATCTACATCGCTATCTGTATAAACATGGAAATATATCCACCGCTATCTTTATGAACATGGAAATATATACACCACTATCTGTATAAACATGGAAATATCTACACCGATATCTGTTTAAAGATGGAAATATCTACACCGCCATCTGTATAAACATGGAAATAACTACACCGCTAACTGTAGAAACATGCAAATATATACAATGCTATCTGTGTAAACATGGAAATATCTACATCGCTATCTGTATAAACATGGAAATATCTACAATGCTAACTGTATAAAGATGGAAATAGCCACACCGCTATCTGTATAAACATGGAAATAGCTACACCGTCATCTATAAAAAAATGGAAATATCCACACCGTCATCTCTATAAACATGGAAATATCTACACCTCCATCTGTATTAACATGGAAATATCTACACTGCCATCTGTGTACACATGGAAATATTTACACCACTCTGTATAAACATGGAAATATCTCCTCCGCTATCTGTATGAACATGGAAATAGCTATACCGCTATCTGTATAAATATGGAAAAATCTCCACCGCTATCTGTTTTAACATGGAAACATCTACACCGCTATCTGTATAAACATGGAAATATCTACACTGCTATCTGTATAAATATGGAAATATGTACACCGCTATCTCTATAAACATGGAATTGTCTACACCGCTGTCTCTATAAACATGGAAATACCTATAAGGCTATCTTTATAAACATGGAAATATCTACACTGCTATCTGTATAAACATGGAAATATCTACACTGCTATCTGTGTAAACATGGAAATATCTACACTGCCATCTGTCTAAACATGGAAATACCTACACCGCCATCTCTATAAACATGGAAATATGTACACCGCTATCTGTATAAACATGGAAATATCTACACCGCTATCCATATAAACATGGAAATACCTACACCGCTATCTGTATAAACATGGAAATATCTACACCGGAATCTCTATAAACATGGAAATATCTACACTGCTATCTGTATAAACATGGAAATATCTTCACCGCTATCTGTATAAACATGGAAATATCTACACCGCTATCTGTTTAAACATGGAAATATCTACAAGGCCATCTGTATAAACATGGAAATACCTACACCGCCATCTGTATAAACATGGAAATATCTACACCGCTGTCTGTATGAACATGGAAATATCTACACCGCTATCTGTATAAATATGGAAATATCTAAACCGCTATCTCTACAAACATGGAAATGTCTACACCGCTACCTCTTTAAACATGGTAATATCTACACCGCTATCTGTATAAACATGGAAATATCTACACCGCTATCCGTATAATATGGAAATATGTATACCGCTATCTCTATAAACATAGAAATGTCTACACCGCTGTCTCTATAAACATGGAAATACCAATAAGGCAATCGCTATAAACATGGAAATATCTACACTGCTATCTGTATAAACATGGAAATATCTACACCGCTATCTGTGTAAACATGGAAATATCTACACTGCCATCTGTCTAAACATGGAAATACCTACACCGCCATCTGTCTAAACATGGAAATACCTGCACTGCCATCTCCTTAATCATGGAAATATCTACACTGCTATCTGTATAAACATGGAAATATCTACACTGCTATCTGTATAAACATGGAAATATCTACACCGCTTTCTGTATAAACATGGAAATATCTACACCGAAATCTGTATAAACATGGAAATATATACACCGCTTCCTGTATAAACATGGAAATACCTACACCGAAATCTGTATGAACATGGAAATATCTTCACGGCTATCTGTATAAACATGGAAATATCTCCATCGCTATCTGTATAAACTGAAATATATACACCGCTATCTGTCTAAGGTGGAAATATCTCCACCTCTATCTGTATTAACATGGAAATACCTACAATGCCATCTGTATAAACATGGAAATATCAACACCGCTATCTGTATAAACATGGAAATATCTACACCGCTATCTGTATAAACATGGAAATAACTACACCGCTATCTGTATAAACATGGAAATATCTACAACGCTATCTGTATAAACATGGAAATATCTCCATCGCTATCTGTATAAACATGGAAATATCTACAACGCTATCTGTATAAACATGGAAATACCTCCATCGCTATCTGTAAAACCATGGAAATATTTCCACCGCTATCTGTATAAACATGGAAAGATCTACACCGTTATCTGTATAAACATGGAAATATCTACACCGCTATCTGTATAAACATGGAAGCATCTACACCGCTATTTCTATAAACATGGAAATATCTACGCAGTCATCTGTATAAACATGGAAATAACTACACCACCATCTCTTGAAACATGGAAGTGCCTACACTGCTATCTGCATACACATGGAAATATCTACACAGCCATCCTTATAAATATGGAAATATCTGCACCGCTATCTCTATAAACATGGAAATATCTACACCTCCATCTCTATAAACATGAAAATATCTTCACCGCCATCTCCATAAACATGGAAATATCTACAACGCCAACTGTATAAACATGGAAATATGTACACCGCTATCTGCATAAACATGGAAATATCTACATTGTCATCTGTAAAAAGATGGAAATATCTACAACACGAGCTGTATAGACATGGAAATATCTACACAGATATCTGTAAAAACATGGAAATAGCAACAGCGCTATGTGTATAAACATGGAAACATCTACACCGCTATCTGTATAAACATGGAAATATCTACACCGCTATCTCTATAAACTTCGAAATATCTACAGTGCTATCTGTATAAACATGGAAATATCTACACCACGATCTGTATAAACATGGAAATATCTACACCATTATCTGTATAAATATCTATATATCTACACAGCAATCTCTATAAACATGGAAATAGCTACACCGCTATCTCTATAAACATGGAAATACCTACACCGCTATCTCTATAAACATGGAAATATGTACACTGCTATCTGTAAAAACATGGAAATAGCCACACCGCTATCTGTATAAACATGGAAATAGCTACACCGTCATCTATAAAATCATGGAAATATCCACACCGTCATCTCTATAAACATGGAAATAGCTACACCTCCATCTGTATACACATGGAAATATCTACACTGCCATCTGTATACACATGGAAATATCTACACCCCTATCTGTATAAACATGGAAATATCTACATCGCTATCTGTATAAACATGGGAATCTCTCCACCGATATCTGTATGAAAATGGAAATATGTTCACCACTATCTGTATAAATATGGAAATATCTACACCGCTACCTGTGTAAACATGGAAGTGTCTACACTGCTATCTCTATAAACATGGAAATAGCTATACTGTTATCTCTATAAATATGGAAATATCTACACTGCTATCTGTATAAACATGGAAATATCTACACCGCTATCTGTTTAAACATGGAAATATCTACAAAGCCATCTGTATAAACATGGAAATACCTACACCGCCATCTGTTTAAACATGGAAATATCTACACTGCTATATACATAAACATGGAAATATCTACACCGCTGTCTGTATAAATATGGAAATATCTACACCGCCATCTGTATAAACCTGGAAATATCTACAAAGAAATCCGTGTAAATGTGGAAATATCTACACCGCTACCTGTACAAACATGGAAATATCTACACCGCTATTTCTATAAACATGGAAATATCTACATCGCTATCTGTATAAACATGGAAATATATCCACCGCTATCTTTATGAACATGGAAATATATACACCACTATCTGTATAAACATGGAAATATCTACACCGATATCTGTTTAAAGATGGAAATATCTACACCGCCATCTGTATAAACATGGAAATAACTACACCGCTAACTGTAGAAACATGCAAATATATACAATGCTATCTGTGTAAACATGGAAATATCTACATCGCTATCTGTATAAACATGGAAATATCTACAATGCTAACTGTATAAAGATGGAAATAGCCACACCGCTATCTGTATAAACATGGAAATAGCTACACCGTCATCTATAAAAAAATGGAAATATCCACACCGTCATCTCTATAAACATGGAAATATCTACACCTCCATCTGTATTAACATGGAAATATCTACACTGCCATCTGTGTACACATGGAAATATTTACACCACTCTGTATAAACATGGAAATATCTCCTCCGCTATCTGTATGAACATGGAAATAGCTATACCGCTATCTGTATAAATATGGAAATATCTACACCGCTATGTCTATAAACATGGAAATGTCTACACCGCTATCTCTGTAAACATGGAAATACTTACAACGCTATCTCTATAAACATGGAAATATCTACACTGCTATCTGTATAAACATGGAAATATCTAGACCACGATCTGTATAAACATGGAAATATCTACGCTGATATCTGTATAAACATGGAAATATCTACACCGCTATCTGTGTAAACATGGAAATATCTACACAGATATCTGTATAAACATGGAAATATGTACAACGCTACCAGTGTAAACATGGAAATATCTACACTACGGTCTGTATAAACATGGAAATATCTTCACTGCTATCTGTCTAAACATGGAAATATCTCCATCGCTATCTGTATAAACATGGAAATATCTCCACCGCTATCTGTTTTAACATGGAAACATCTACACCGCTATCTGTATAAACATGGAAATATCTACACTGCTATCTGTATAAATATGGAAATATGTACACCGCTATCTCTATAAACATGGAAATGTCTACACCGCTGTCTCTATAAACATGGAAATACCTATAAGGCTATCTTTATAAACATGGAAATATCTACACTGCTATCTGTATAAACATGGAAATATCTACACTGCTATCTGGGTAAACATGGAAATATCTACACTGCCATCTGTCTAAACATGGAAATACCTACACCGCCATCTCTATAAACATAGAAATATGTACACCGCTGTCTGTATAAACATGGAAATATCTACACCGCTATCCATATAAACATGGAAATACCTACACCGCTGTCTGTATAAACATGGAAATATCTACACCGGAATCTGTATAAACATGGAAATATCTACAGTGCCATCTGTCTAAACATGGAAATAACTACACCGCCATCTCTATAAACATGGAAATTTTGTACACCGCTATCTGTATAAACATAGAAATATCTACACCGCTATCCGTATAAACATGGAAATACATACACCGCTATCTGTATAAACATGGAAATATCTACACCTGAATCTGTATAAATGTGGAAATATCTACAATGCCATCTGTCTAAACATGGAAATAACTACACCGCCATCTCTATAAACATGGAAATATCAACACCGCAATCTGTATAAACTTGGAAATATCTACACCGCTATCTGTATAAACATGGAAATATCTACACCGGAATCTGTATAAACTTGGAAATATCTACACCGCTACCTGTATAAACATGGAAATACCTACACCAAAATCTGTATGAACATGGAAATATCTTCAACGCTATCTGTAAAAACATGGAAATATCTAAACCGCTATCTGTTTAAAGATGGAAATATCTACACCTCCATCTGTATAAACATGGCAATACCTACACTGCCATCTGTATAAACATTTAAATATCTACACCGCTATCTTTATAAACATGTAAATATCTTTACCGAAATCTGTATAAACATGGAAATAACTACTCCGCTATCTGTATAAACATGGAAATAGCCACACCATTATCTGTATAAACATGGAAATAGCTACACCGTCATCTATAAAAACAGGGAAATATCCACACCGTCATCTCTATAAACATGGAAATATCTACACTTCCATCTGTATTAACATGGAAATATCCACAATGCCATCTGTATACACATGGAAATATCTACACTGCTATCTGCATAAACATGGAAATATCTACACCGCTGTCTATACACATGGAAATATCCACACCGCTATCTGTATAAACATGGAAATAACTACACCGCTATCTGTATAAACATGGAAATATGTACACCGCTATCTGTATAAACATGGAAATAGACACACCGCTATCTGTATACACATGGAAATAGATACACCGTCATCTGGAGAAAACTGGAAATAACTTCACCATCATCTGTATAAACATGGAAATACCTACACCTCCATCTGTATGAATATGGAAATATCTACACTGCCATCTCTATTCACATGGAAATATCTACACCGCTATCTGTATAAACATGGAAATATCTACGTCACTATCTGTATAAACATGGAAATATCTCCACCGCTATCTTTATGAACATGGAAAAATATACACCACTATCTGTATAAACATGGAAATATCTACACCGCTATCTGTTTAAAGATGGAAATATCTACACCGCCATCTGTATAAACATGGAAGAATCTACACCGCTATCTGTATAAACATGCAAATATATACAATGCTATCTGTGTAAACATGGAAATATCTACACCACGATCTCTATAAACATGCAAATATCTTCACCGCTGTCTGTATAAACATGCAAATATCTACACCGCTATCTGTATAAACATGGAAATATCTACACCAGAATCTGTATAAACATGGAATATGTACACTGCCATCTGTCTAAACATGGAAATAACTACAACGCCATCTCTATAAATATGGAAATATCTACACTGCTATCTGTATAAACATGGAAATATCTACACCGCTATCTGTATAATCATGGAAATATCTACACCAGAATCTGTACAAACATGGAAATATCTACACCGCTACCTGTATAAACATGGAAATACTTACACCGAAATCTGTATGAACATGGAAATACATTCACCGCTATCTGTAAAAACATGGAAATATCTACACCGCTATCTGTTTAAAATTGGAAATATCTACACCTCCATCTGTATAAACATGGAAATACCTACACTGCCATCTGTATAAACATTTAAATATCTACACCGCTATCTGTATGAACATGGAAATATCTTTACCGAAATCTGTATAAACATGGAAATATCTACACCGCTATCTGTATAAACATGGAAACAACTACACCGCTAACTGTATAAACATGGAAATAACTACACCGCTATCTGTATATACATGGAAATATCTACTACGATATCTGTATAATCATGGAAATATCTCCATCGCTATCTGTAAAAACTTGGAAACATCTCCACTGATATCTGTAAACATGTAAATATCTACACCACGATCTATATAAACATGCAAATATATACAACGCTATCTGTGTAAACATGGAAATATCTACACCGCTATCTGTGTAAACATGGAAATATCTACACCATCATCTGTGTAAAAATGGAAATATCTACACCGCAATGTGTGCAAGGATGGAAATATCTACACCGCTATGTGTGTAAAGATGGACATATATACAACACTATCTGTGTAAAGATGGAAATATCTACACCACAGTCAGGGCAAATATGGAAATATATACACCGCTATCTCCGCAAACATGGAAATACCTACAGAGCTATCTGTATAAACATGGAAATATCTACACCGCTATCTGTATAAAAAAGGAAATATCTACATTGCTATCTGTATAAATATGGAAAGAGCCACACCGGTATCTGTATAAACATGGAAATAGCTACAACGTCATCTGTAATAACATGGAAATATCTACACCGTCATCTGTATAAACATAGAAATATCCACACCTCCATCTGTATAAACTTTTAAATATCTACACTGCCATCTGTATACACATCGGAATATCTACACCGCTCTCTGTATAAACATGGAAATATCTACACCGCTATCTGTATGAACATGGAAATATCTACACCGCTATCTGTATAAATATGGAAATATCTACACCGCTATCTCTATAAACATGGAAATATCTTCACCGCAATCTCTATAAACATGGAAACACCTACACCGCTCTCTCTATAAACATGGAAATATCTCCACCACTATCTTTACGAACATGGAAATGTATACACCACTATCTGTATAAACATGGAAATATCTACACCGCTATCTCTTTAAAGATGGAAATATTTACACCCCCATCTGTATAAACATGGAAATACCTACACTGCCATCTGTTTAAACATGGAAATATCTACACCGTTATCTGTATAAACATGGAAATAACTTCACAGCTATATGTATAAACATGGAAATATCTACACCGCTATCTGTATATACATGGAAATAGCCACACCGCTATCTGTATAAACATGGAAATAGCTACACCGTCATCTATAAAAACATGGAAATATCTACACCGTCATCTGTATAAACGTGGAAATATCTACACCTCCATCTGTATAAACATGGAAATATCTACACTGCCATCTCTATACACATGGAAATATCTAAACCACTATCTGTATAAACATGGAAATATATACAACGCTACCAGTGTAAACATGGAAATATCTACCCTACGATCTGTATAAACATGGAAATATCCACATCGCTATCTGTATAAACATGGAAATATCTACACCGAAATCTGTATAAACATGGAAATATCTACACCGCTACCTGTACAAACATGGAAATATCTACACCGCTATTTGTATAAACGTGGAAATATCTTCACCGCTATCTGTATAAACATGGAAATATCTCCACCGCTATCTGTATTAACGTGGAATCATCTACACCGCTATCTGTATAAACATGGAAATATGTACACCGCTATCTGTATAAATATGGAAATATGTACACCGCTATCTATTTAAACATGTAAATATCTACACCGCTGTCTCTATAAACATGGAAATACCTATAAGGCTATCTCTATAAACATGGAAATATCCACACTGCTATCCCTATAAACATGGTAATATCTACACTGCTATCCGTGTAAACATGGAAATATCTACACTGCCATCTGTCTAAACATGGAAATAACTACACCGTTATCTGTATAAACATGGAAATAACTACACCGTCAGCTGTATAAACATGGAAATATCTACACCGAAATCTGTATAAACATGGAAATATCTACACCGCTACTCGTATAAACATGGAAATACCTACACCGTAATCTGTATGAACATGGAAATATCTTCACCGCTATCTGTAAAAACATGGAAATATCTCCATCGCTTTCTGTATAAACATGGAAATATCTCCACCGTTCTCTGTAAAAACATGGAAACGTCTACACCGCTATCTGTATAAACATGGAAACATCTACACCACTATCTGTCTAAACATGCAAATATATACAATGCTACCTGTGTAAACATGGGAATAACTACACCATGATATGTATAAAGATGGAAATATCCACACTGCTATCTGTATAAACATGGAAATATCTGCACCGCTATCTGTATAAACATGGAACTATCTACACCGCTATCTGTATAAACATGGAAATAGCCACACCGCTATCTGTATAAACATGGAAATAGCTACAACGTCATCTGGAAAAACATGGAAATATCTTCACCGTCATCTGTATAAACATGGAAATATCTACACCTCCATCTGTATAAACATGGAAATATCTACACTGCCATCTCTATACACATGGAAATATCTACACCGCTATCTGTATAAACATGGAAATATCTCCACTGCTATCTTTATGAAAATGGAAATATATACACGACTATCTGTATAAACATGGAAATATCTACGCCGCTATCTGTTTAAAGATGGAAATATCTACACCGCCATCTGTATAAACATTTAAATATCTCCACCGCTATCTGTATGAACATGGAAATATCTACACCGCTATCTGTATAATATGGAAATATCTACACCGCTATCTCTATCAACATGGAAATGTCTACACCGCTATCTCTATAAACATGGAAATATCTACACCGCTATCTGTATAAACATGGAAATATCTACACCGCTATCTGTATAAATATGGAAATGTGTACACCGCTATCTCTATAAACATGGAAATGTCTACACCACTATCTCTATAAACATGGAAATACCTATAAGGCTATCTCTATAAACATGGAAATATATACACTGCTATCTGTATAAACATGGATATATCTACACTACGATCTGTATAAACATGGAAATATCCACACTGCTATCTGTATAAACATGGAAATATCTACAACGAAATCTGTATAAACATGTAAATATCTACACCGCTACCTGTACAAACATGGAAATATCTACACCGCTATTTGTATAAACATGGAAATATCTTCACTGCTATCTGTATAAACATGGAAATATCTCCATTGCTATCTGTATAAACATGGAGATATCTCCACCGATATCTGTATTAACGTGGAAACATCTACACCGCTATCTGTATAAACATGGAAATATCTACACCGCTATCTGTATAAATATGGAAATATGTACACCGCTATCTCTAAAAACATGGAAATGTCTACACCGCTCTCTCTATAAACATGGAAATATCTACAACGCCGTCTGTATAAACATGGAAATATCTCCATCGCTATCTGTAAAAACATGGAAACATCTCCACCGCTATCTGTATAAACATGGAAACATCTACACCGCTATCTGTATAAACAAGGAAATATCTACACCGCTATCTGTATAAACATGCAAATATATACAACGCTATCTGTGTAAACATGGAAATATCTACACCGCTATCGGTGTAAACATGGAAATATCTACACCACCATCTGTGTAAAGATGGAAATATCTACACCGCAATCTGTGCATGGATGGAAATATCTACACCGCTATGTGTGTAAAGATGGACATATATACAACGCTATCTGTGTAAAGATGGAAATTTCTTCACCACAATCAGGGCAAATTTGGAAATATGTACATTGCTATCTCCGCAAACATGGAAATATCTACACCGCTATCTGTATAAAGATGGAAATATCTACACTGCTATCTGTATAAACAAGGAAATATCTACACTGCTATTTGTATAAATATGGAAATAGCCACACCGGTATCTGTATAAACATGGAAATAGCTACACCGTTATCTGTAATAACATGGAAATGTCTACACCGTCATCTGTGTAAACATGGAAATATCCTCACCTCCATCGGTATAAACTTTTAAATATCTACACTGCCATCTGTATACTCATGGAAACATCTACACCGCTCTCAGTATAAACATGGAAATATCTACACCACTATCTGTATGAACAAGGAAATACCTTCACCGCTATCTGTATAAATATGGAAATATCTACACCGCCATCTGTATAAACATGGAAATATCTACACCGCTATCTGTATGAACAAGTAAATATCTACACCGCTATCTGTATAAATATGGAAATATGTACACCGCTATCTCTATAAACATGGAAATGTCTACACCGCTATCTCTATAAACATGGAAATACCTACACCGCTATCTCTATAAACATGAAAATATCTCCACCGCTATCTTTACGAACATGGAAATGTATACACCACTATCTGTATAAACATGGAAATATCTACACCGCTATCTGTTTAAAGATGGAAATATTTACACCGCCATCTGTATAAACATGGAAATACCTACACTGCCATCTGTATAAACATGGAAATATCTAAACCGCTATCCGTATAAACATGGAAATATCTTCACTGAAATCTGTATAAACATGGAAATATTTACACTGCTATCTGTATAAACATGGAAATATCTACACCGCTATCTGTATAAACATGGAAATATCTACACCGCCATCTGTATAAACATGGAAATATCTACACCGCTATCTGTATGAACAAGGAAATATCTACACCGCTATCTGTATAAATATGGAAATATGTACACCGCTATCTCTATAAACATGGAAATGTCTACACCGCTATCTCTATAAACATGGAAATACCTACACCGCTATCTCTATAAACATGGAAATATCTCCACCGCTATCTTTACGAACATGGAAATGTATACACCACTATCTGTATAAACATGGAAATATCTACACTGCTATCTGTTTAAAGATGGAAATATTTACACCGCCATCTGTATAAACATGGAAATACCTACACTGCCATCTGTATAAACATGGAAATATCTAAACCGCTATCCGTATAAACATGGAAATATGTTCACTGAAATCTGTATGAACATGGAAATATTTACACTGCTATCTGTATAAACATGGAAATATCTACACCGCTATCTGTATAAACATGAATAAATCTACACCGCTATTTGCATAAACATGGAAATATCTTCACCACTATCTGTATAAACATGGAAATATCTACACCGCTATCTGTATATACATGGAAATAGCCACAACGCTATCTGTATAAACATGGAAATAGCTACACCGTCATCTATACAAACATGGAAATATCTACACCATCATCTATATAAACATGGAAATATCTACACCTCCATCTGTATAAACATGGAAATATCTACACTGCCATCTGTATACACATGGAAATATCTACACCACTATTTGTATAAACATGGAAATATCTACATCGCTATCTCTATAAACATGGGAATATCTCCACCGCTATCTGTATGAACATGGAAATATCTTCACCGCTATCTGTATGAACAAGGAAATACATCCATCGCTATCTGTATTAACATGGAAATAACTCCACCGCCATCTGTATAAACATGGAATCATCTACCCCGCTATCTGTATAAACATGGAAATATCTACACCGCTATCTGTATAAACATGGAAATATATACAACCCTACCAGTGTAAACATGGAAATATATACAGTACGATCTGTATAAACAAGGAAATATCCACACCGCTATCTGTATAAACATGGAAATATCTACTCCGAAATCTGCATAAACATGGAAATATCTACACCACTACCTGTACAAACATGGAAATATCTACACCGCTATTTGCATAAACATGGAAATATATTCACCGCTGTCTGTATAATCATGGAAATATCTCCATCGCTATCTGTATAAACATGGAAATAACTCCACCGCTATCTGTATTAAAGTGGAAACATCTACACCGCTATAAGTATAAACATGGAAATATCTACACTGCTATCTGCATAAATATGGAAATATGTACACCACTATCTCTATAAACATGGAAATGTCTACACCGCTGTCTCTATAAACACGGAAATACCTGTAAGGCTATCTTTAGAAACATGGAAATATCAACACTGCTATCTGTATAAACATGGAAATATCTACACCGCTATCTGTATAAACATGGAAATATCTTCACCGAAATCTGTATAAACATGGAAATATCTACACCGCTATCTGTATAAACATGGAAATAACTACACCGCTATCTGTATAAACATTTAAATATCTACAACGCTATCTGTATAAACATGGAAATATCTCCATCGCTATCTGTAAAAACATGGAAACATCTCCACCGCTATCTGTATAAACATGGAAAGATCTACACCGCTATCTGTATAAACATGGAAATATCTACATCGCTATCTGTATAAACATGCAAATATATACAACGCTATCTGTGTAAACATGGAAATATGTACTCCGCTATCTGTGTAAACATGGATATATCTACACCACCATTTGTGTAAAGATGGAAATATCTACACCGCAATCTGTGCATGGATGGAAATATCTACACCGCTATGTGTGTAAAGATGGACATATATACAACGCTATCTGTGTAAAGATGGAAATTTCTACTCCACAATCAGGGCAAATATGGAAATATCTACATCGCTATCTCCGCAAACATGGAAATATCTACACCGCTATCTGTATAAAGATGGAAATATCTACACCGCTATCTGTATAAACAAGGAAATATCTGCAATGATATCTGTATAAATATGGAAATAGCCAACCGGTATCTGTATAAACATGCAAATAACTACACCGTCATCTGTAATAACATGGAAATATCTACACCGTCATCTGTATAAACATGGAAATATCCACACCTCCATCTGTATCAACTTTTAAATATCTACACTGCCATCTGTATACACATGGAAATATCTACACCGCTCTCTGTATAAACATGGAAATATCTACTCCGCTATCTGTATGAACATGGAAATGTCTAAACCGCTATCTGTATAAATATGGAAATATCTACACCGCTATCTCTATAAACTTGGAAATGTCTACACCGCTATCTCTATAAACATGGAAATACCTACACGGCTATCTCTAGAAACATGGAAATATCTCCACCGCTATCTTTACGAACATGGAAATGTATACACCACTATCTGTATAAACATGGAAATATCTACACCGCTATCTGTTTAAAGATGGAAATATTTACATCGCCATCTGCATAAACATGGAAATACCTACACTGCCATCTGTATAAACATGGAAACATCTTCACCGCTATCCGTATAAACATGGAAACATCTTCACTGAAATCTGTATAAACATGGAAATATTTACACCGCTATCTGTATAAACATGGAAATATCTACACCGAAATCTCTATAAACATGGAAATATCTACACCGCTACCCGTATAAACATGGAAATATCTACACCGCTATCTGTATAAACATGGTAATATCATCACCGCTATCTGTATAAACATGGAAATATCTCCAACGCTATCTGTATAAAGACGGAAATATCTCCAACGCTATCTGTATTAACGTGGAAACATCTACACCGCTATCTGTATAAACATGGAAATAGCTACACCGTAATCTGGAAAAACATGGAAATATCTTCACCGTCATCTGTATAAACATGGAAATATCTACACCTCCGTCTGTATAAACAGGGAAATATCTACACTGCCATCACTATACACATGGAAATATCTACACCGCTATCTGTATAAACATGGAAATATCTACATCGCTATCTGCATAAACATGGAAATAACTCCACCGCTATCTTTATGAACATGGAAATATATACACCACTATCTGTATAAACATGGAAATATCTACACCGATATCTGTTTAAAGATGGAAATATCTACACCGCCATGTGTATAAACATGGAGATACCCACACTGCCATCTGTATAAACATGGAAATATCTACACCGCTATCTGTATAAACATGGAAATATCTTCACCGAAATCTGCATAAACATGGAAATATCTACACCGCTATCTGTATAAACATGGAAATATCTACACCATTATCTGTATAAACACGGATAAATCTACATCGCTATTTGTATAAACATGGAAATATCTTCACCGCTATCTGTATAAACATGGAAATATCTACACCGCTATCTGTATATACATGGAAATAGCCACACCGCTATCAGTATAAACATGGAAATAGCTACACCGTCATCTATAAAAACATGGAAATATCTACACGGTCATCTTTATAAACATGGAAATATCTACACCTCCATCTGTATAAACATGGAAATATCTCCACCGCTATCTGTATTAACGTGGAAACATCTTCACCGCTATCTGTATAAACATGGAAGTATCTACAACGCTATCTGTATAAATATGGAAATATGAACACCACTAGCTCTATAAACATGGGAATGTCTACACCGCGGTCTCTATAAACATGGAAATACCTATAAGGCTATCTTTATAAACATGGAAATATCTACACTGCTATCTGTATAAACATGGATATATCTACACCGGTATCTGTGTAAACAGGGAAATATCTTCACCGAAATCTGTATAAACATGGAAATGTCTACACCGCTATCTGTATAAACATGGAAGTAACTACATGGCTATCTGTATAAACATGGAAATATCTACAACGCTATCTGTATAAACATGGAAATATCTTAACCGCTATCTGTATAAACATGGAAATATCTCCATCGCTATCTGTATAAACATGGAAATATCTCCACCACTATCTGTATAAACATGGAAACATATTCACCGCTATCTGTATAAACATGGAAATATCTACACCGCCATCTTTATAGAGATGGATAAATCTACACCGCTATTTGCATAAACATGGAAATATCTTCAACACTATCTGTATAAACATGGAAATATCTTCACCGCTATCTGTATATACATGGAAATAGCCACACCGCTATCTGTATAAACATGGAAATAGCTACACCGTCATCTATAAAAACATGGAAATATCTACACCGTCATCTGTATAACATGGAAATGTCTACACTTCCATCTGTATAAACATGGAAATATCTACACTGCCATCTGTATACACATGGAAATATGTACACCACTATCTGTATAAACATGGAAATATCTACATCGCTATCTGTATAAACATGGGAATATCTCCACCGCTATCTATATGAACATGGAAATATCTTCACCGCTATCTGTATAAACATGGAAATATCTCCATCGCTATCTGTATAAACATGGAAATATCTCCACCGCCATCAGTATAAACATGGAAACATCTACACCGTTATCTGCATAAACATGGAAATATCTACACCGCTATCTGTATAAACATGAAAATATATACAACGCTACCAGTGTAAACGTGGAAATATCTACACTACGATCTGTATAAACATGGAAATATCCACACTGCTCTCTGTATAAACTTGGAAATATCTACACCGAAATCTTTATAAACATAGAAATATCTACACCGCTACCTGTACAAACATGGAAATATCTACACCGCTAATTGTATAAACATGGAAATATCTTCACCGCTATCTGTATAAACAAGGAAATATCTCCATCGCTATCTGTATAAACATGGAAATATCTCCCCCGCAATCTGTATTAACGTGGAAACATCTACACCGCTATCTGTATAAACATGGAAATATGTGCACCGCTGTCTGTATAAATATGGAAATACGTACACCGCTATCTCTATAAACATGGAAATGTCTACACCGCTATCTCTATAAACATGGAAATACCTATAAGTCTATCTCTATAAACAGTGAAATATCTACACTGCTATCTGTATAAACATGGAAATATCTACACTGCTATCTGTGTAAACATGCAAATATCTACACTGCCATCTGTATAAACATGGAAATATCTGCACCGCCATCTCTATAAACATGGAAATATTTACACCGCTATATGTGTAAACATGGAAATATCTACACCGGAATGTGTATAAACATGGAAATATCTACACCGCTACCTGTATAAACATGGAAATACCTACACCGCCATCTCTATAAACATGGAAATATGTACACCGCTATCTGTATAAACATTGAAATATCTACACCGCTATCTGTATAAACATGGAAATGTCTACACCGCTGTCTCTATAAACATGGAAATAGCTATAAGGCTATCTTTATAAACATGGAAATATCTACACTGCTATCTGTATAAACATGGAAATATCTACACCGCTATTTGTATAAACATGGTAATATCTTCACCGCTATCTGTATAAACATGGAAATATATCCATCGCTATCTGTATAAACATGGAAATATCTCCACCGCTATCTGTATTAACGTGGAAACATCTACACCGCTATCTGTATAAACATGGAAATAGCTACACCGTAATCTGGAAAAACATGGAAATATATTCACCGTCATCTGTATAAACATGGAAATATCTACACCTCCATCTGTATAAACAGGGAAATATCTACACGGCCATCACTATACACATGGAAATATCTACACCGCTATCTGTATAAACACGGAAATATCTACATCGCTATCTGTATAAACATGGAAATATCTCCACCGCTATCTTTATGAACATGGAAATATATACACCACTATCTGTATAAACATGGAAATATCTACACAGCTATCTGTATAAACATGGAAATATCTTCACCGAAATCTGCATGAACATGGAAATATATACACCGCTATGTGTATAAACATGGAAATATCTACACCGCTATCTGTATATACATGAAAATAGCCACACCGCTATCAGTATAAACATGGAAATAGCTACACCGTCATCTATAAAAACATGGAAATATCTACACCGTCATCTGTATAAACATGGAAATATCTACACCTCCATCTGTATAAACATGGAAATATCTCCACCGCTATCTGTATTAACGTGGAAACATCTTCACTGCAATCTGTATAAACATGGAAGTATCTTCACCGCTATCTGTATAAATATGGAAATATGAACACCACTATCTCTATAAACATGGGAATGTCTACACCGCGGTCTCTATAAACATGGAAATACCTATAAGGCTATCTTTATAAACATGGAAATATCTACACTGCTATCTGTATAAACATGGAAATATCTACACCGCTATCTGTATAAACATGGAAATATCTTCACCGAAATCTGTATAAACATGGAAATGTCTACACCGCTATCTGTATGAACATGGAAATAACTACATCGCTATCTGTATAAACATGGAAATATCTACAACTCTATCTGTGTAAACATGGAAATAACTTCACCGCTATCAGCATAAACATGGAAATATCTCCACCACTATCTGTATAAACATGGAAATATCTCCATCGCTATCTGTATAAACATGGAAATACCTCCACCGCCATCTGTATAAACATGGAAACATCTACACCGCTATCTGTATAAACATGGAAATATCTACACCGCTATCTGTATAAACATGAAAATATATACAACGTTACTAGTGTAAACTTGGAAATATCTACACTACGATCTGTATAAACATGGAAATATCCACACTGCTATCTGTATAAACTTGGAAATATCTACACCGAAATCTTTATAAACATAGAAATATCTACACCGCTACCTGTACAAACATGGAAATATCTACACCGCTATTTGTATAAACATGGAAATATCTTCACCGCTATCTGTATAAACAAGGAAATATCTCCATCGCTATCTGTATAAACATGGAAATATCTCCACCGCTATCTGTATTAACGTGGAAACATCTACACCGCTATCTGTATAAACATGGAAATATGTGCACCGCTATCTGTATAAATATGGAAATATGTACACCGCTATCTCTATAAACATGGAAATGTCTACACCGCTATCTCTATAAACATGGAAATAGCTATAAGGCTATCTCTATAAACAGGGAATTATCTACACTGTTATCTGTATAAACATGGAAATATCTACACTGCTATCTGTGTAAACATGGAAATAACTACACTGCCATCTGTATAAACATGGAAATACCTACACCGCCATCTCTATAAACATGGAAATATCTACAACGCTATCTGTAAAAGCATGGAAATATCTACACCGCTATCTGTATAAACATGGAAATATCTACAGCGGAATGTGTATAAACATGGAAATATCTACACCGCTACCTGTATAAACATGGAAATACCTACACCACCATCTCTATAAACATGGAAATATGTACACCGCTATATGTATAAACATGGAAATATCTACACCGCTATCTGTATAAACATGGAAATCTCTACACCGCTGTCTCTATAAACGTGGAAATACCTATAAGGCTATCTTTATAAACATGGAAATATCTACACCGCTATCTGTATAAACATGGAAATATCTTCACCGAAATCTGTATAAACATGGAAACATCTACATTGCTATCTGTATAAACATGGAAATAACTACACCACTATCTGTATAAGCATGGAAATATCTACAACGCTATCTGTATAAACAAGGAAACATCTACACCACTATCTGTATAAACATGGAAATATCTACACCGCTATCTGTATAAACATGCAAATATATACAACGCTATCTGTGTAAAGTTGGAAATATCTACACCGCTATCTGTGTAAACATGGAAATATCTACACCACCTTCCGTGTAAAGATGGAAATATCTACACCGCAATCTGTGCATGGATGGAAATATCTACACCGCTATGTGTGTAAAGATGGACATATATACAACGCTATCTGTGTAAAGATGGAAATTTCTACACCACAATCAGGGCAAATATGGAAATATCTACATCGCTATCTCCGCAAACATGGAACTATCTACACCGCTATCTGTATAAACATGGAAATATCTACACAGCTATCTGTATAAATATGGAAATAGCCACACCGGTATCTGTATGAACACGGAAATAGCTACACCGTCTTCTGTATAAACATGGAAATATCCACACCTCCATCTGTATAAGCTTTTAAATATCTACACTGCCATCTGTATACACATGGAAATATCTACACCACTCTCTGTATAAACATGGAAATATCTACACCGCTATCTGTATGAACGTGGAAATATCTACACCGCTATCTGTATAAATATGGAAATATCTACAGCGCTATCTCTATAGTCATGGAAATGTCTACACCGCTGTCTCTATAAACATGGAAATACGAATAAGGATATATCTGTAAACATGGAAATATCTCCACTGCCATCTCTGAAAACATGGAAATAACTACACTGCCATCTGTCTAAACATGGAAATACCTACACCGCCATCTCTATAAACATGGAAATATGTACACCGCTATCTGTATAAAAGTGGAAATATCTACACCGCTATCTGTATAAACATGGAAATATCTACACCAAAATCTGTATAAACATGGAAATATCTACACCGCTACCCGTATAAACATGGAAATAACCACACCGAAATCTGTATGAACAAGGAAATAACTTCACCGCTATCTGTAAAAACATGGAAATATCTCCATCGCTTTCTGTATAAACATGGAAATATCTCCACCGCTCTCTGTATAAACATGGAAACTTCTACACCGCTATCTGTATAAACATGGAAATATCTACACCGCTATCTGTATCAACATGCAAATATATACAACGCTACCTGTGTAAACATGGAAATATCTACACCACGATCTGTATAAAGATGGAAATATCCATGCCGCTATATGTATAAACATGGAAATATCTACACCGCTATCTCTCTAAACATGGAAATAGCCACACCGCTATCTGTATAAACAGGGAAATAGCTACACCGTCATCTGGAAAAACATGGAAATATCTTCACCGTCATCTGGATAAGCATGGAAATATCTACACATCCATCTGTATAAACATGGAAATATCTACACTGCCATCACTATACACATGGAAATATCTACACCGTTATCTGTATAAACATGGAAATATCTACACCGCTATCTGTATAAACATGGAAATGTCTCCACCACTATCTTTATGAACATGGAAATATATACACCACTATCTGTATAAACATGGAAATATCTACACCGCTATCTGTTTAAAGATGGAAATATCTACACCGCCATCTGTATAAACACGGAGATACCTACACTGTCATCTGTATAAACATGGAAATATCTACACCGCTATCTGTATAAACATGGAAATATCTTCACCGAAATCTGTATAAACATCGAAATATCTACACCGCTATCTGTATAAACATGGAAATATCTACACCACTATCTGTATAAACATGGATAAATCTAAATCGCTATTTGCATAAACATGGAAATATCTTCACCGTTATCTGTATAAACATGGAAATATCTACACCGCTATCTGTATATACATGGAAATAGCCATACCGCTATCTGTATAAACATGGAAATACATACACCGTCATCTATAAAAACATGGAAATAGCTACGCCGTCATCTGTATAAACATGGAAATATCTACACCTCCATCTGTATAAACATGGAAATATCTACACCGCTATCTCTCTAAACATGGAAATAGCCACACCGCTATCTGTATAAACTTGGAAATACATACACCGTCATCTATAAAAACATGGAAATAGCTACACCGTCATCTGTATAAACATGGAAATATCTACACCTCCATCTGTATAAACATGGAAATATCTACACTGCCATCTCTATACACATGGAAATATCTACACCGGTATCTGTATAAACATGGAAATATCTACATCGCCATCTGTATAAAAGTGGGAATATCTCCACCGCTCTCTGTATGAACATGGAAATATCTTCACCACTATCTGTATAAACATGGAAATATCTCCATCGCTATCTGTATAAACATGGAAATATTTCCACCACTATCTGTATAAACATGGAAACATCTTCACCGCTATCTGTATAAACATGGAAATATCTACACCGCTATCTGTATAAAGATGGATAAATCTACACCGCTATTTGCATAAACATGGAAATATCTTCAACACTATCTGTATAAACATGGAAATATCTTCACTGCTATCTGTATATACATGGAAATAGCCACACTGCTATCTGTATAAACATGGAAATAGCTACACCGTCATCTGTAAAAAAATGGAAATATCTGCACCGTCACCTGTATAAACATGGAAATACCTACATCTCCATCTGTAAAAACATGGAAATATCTACACTGCCATCTGTATACACATGGAAATACCTACACTGAAATCACTATACACATGGTAATATCTACACCGCTATCTGTATAAACATGGAAATATCTACATCGCTATCTGTATAAACATGGAAATATCTCCACCGCTATCTTTATGAACATGGAAATATATACACCACTGTCTGTACAAACATGGAAATATCTACACCGCTATCTGTTTAAAGATGGAAATATCTACACCGCCATCTGAATAAACATTGAGATAACTACACTGCCATCTGTATAAACATGGAAATATCTACACTGCTATCTGTATAAACCTGGAAATATTTACACCACTATCTGTACAAACATGGATAAATCTACATCGCTATTTGCATAAACATGGAAATATCTTCAAGGCTATCTGTATTAACATGGAAATATCTACACCGCTATCTGAATATACATGGAAATAGCCACACCGCTATCTGTATAAACATGGAAATAGCTACACCGTCGTCTATAAAAACATGGAAATAGCTACACCACCATCCGTATAAACATGGAAATATCTACACATCCATCTGTATAAAGATGGAAATATCTACACTGCCATCTCTATACACATAGAAATATCTACACCGGTATCTATATAAACATGGAAATATCTACATCGCCCTCTGTATAAAAGTGGGAATATCTCCACCACTCTCTGTATGAACATGGAAATATCTTCACCACTATCTGTATAAACATAGAAATATCTCCATCGCTATCTGTATAAACATGGAAATATCTCCACCTCTATCTGTATAAACATGGAAACAACTTCACCGCTATCTGTATAAACATGGAAATATCTACACCGCTATATGTATAAACATGGATAAATCTACACCGCTATTTGCATAAACATGGAAATATCTTCAACACTATCTGTATAAACATAGAAATATCTTCACTGCTATGTGTATATACATGGAAATAGCCACACCGCTATCTGTAAAAACATGGAAATAACACCATCACTTTCTGTATAAACATGGAAATATCTCCACCGCTCTCTGTATAAACATGGAAACGTCTACACCGCTATCTGTATAAACATGGAAATATCTACACCGCTATCTGTATAAACATGCAAATATATACAACGCTACCTGTGTAAACATGGAAATATCTACACCACGATCTGTATAAAGATGGAAATATCCACGCCGCTATCTGTATAAACATGGAAATATCTACACCGCTATCTCTCTAAACATGGAAATAGCCACACCGCTATCTGTATAAACATGGAAATAGCTACACCGTCATCTGGAAAAACATGGAAATATCTTCACCGTCATCTGGATAAGCATGGAAATATCTACACATCCATCTGTATAAACATGGAAATATCTACACTGCCATCACTATACACATGGAAATATCTACACCGTTATCTGTATAAACATGGAAATATCTACACCGCTATCTGTATAAACATGGAAATATCTCCACCGCTATCTTTATGAACATGGAAATATATACACCACTATCTGTATAAACATGGAAATGTCTACACCGCTATCTGTTTAAAGATGGAAATATCTACACCGCTATCTGTATAAACACGGAGATACCTACACTGCCATCTGTATAAACATGGAAATATCTACACCGCTATCTGTATAAACATGGAAATATCTTCACCGAAATCTGTATAAACATGGAAATATCTACACCGCTATCTGTATAAACATGGAAATATCTACACCACTATCTGTATAAACATGGATAAATCTACATCGCTATTTGCATAAACATGGAAATATCTTCACCGTTATCTGTATAAACATGGAAATATCTACACCGCTATCTGTATATACATGGAAATAGCCACACCGCTATCTGTATAAACATGGAAATACATACACCGTCATCTATAAAAACATGGAAATAGCTACGCCGTCATCTGTATAAACATGGAAATATCTACACCTCCATCTGTATAAACATGGAAATATCTACACTGCCATCTCTATACACATGGAAATATCTACAACGGTATCTGTATAAACATGGAAATATCTACATCGCCCTCTGTATAAAAGTGGGAATATCCCCACCGCTCTCTGTATGAACATGGTAATATCTTCACCACTATCTGTATAAACATGGAAATATCTCCATCGCTATCTGTATAAACATGGAAATATCTCCACCTCTATCTGTATAAACATGGAAACATCTTCACCGCTATCTGTATAAACATGGAAATATCTACACCGCTATCTGTATAAACATGGATAAATCTACACCGCTATTTGCATAAACATGGAAATATCTTCAACACTATCTGTATAAACATGGAAATATCTTCACTGCTATGTGTATATACATGGAAATAGCCACACCGCTATCTGTAAAAACATGGAAATAGCTACACCGTCATCTATAAAAAAATGGAAATATCTACACCGTCAGCTGTATAAACAAGGAAA
Source organism: Pan paniscus (assembly GCF_029289425.2). Lineage (NCBI taxonomy): Eukaryota > Metazoa > Chordata > Mammalia > Primates > Hominidae > Pan > Pan paniscus. The sequence goes on from NC_073261.2 coordinate 12,261,395, forward strand.
CATCTACACCTCCATCTGTATAAACATTGAAATATCTACACTGCCATCTGTATACACATGGAAATACCTACACTGAAATCACCATACACATGGTAATATCTACACCGCTATCTGTATAAACATGGAAATATCTACACCGCTACCCGTATAAACATGGAAATAACCACACCGAAATCTGTATGAACAAGGAAATATCTTCACCGCTATCTGTAAAAACATGGAAATATCTCCATCGCTTTCTGTATAAACATGGAAATATCTCCACCGCTCTCTGTATAAACATGGAAACGTCTACACCGCTATCTGTATAAACATGGAAATATCTACACCACTATCTGTATAAACATGCAAATATATACAACGCTACCTGTGTAAACATGGAAATATCTACACCACGATCTGTATAAAGATGGAAATATCAACGCCGCTATCTGTATAAACATGGAAATATCTACACCGCTATCTCTCTAAACATGGAAATAGCCACACCGCTATCTGTATAAACATGGAAATAGCTACACCGTCATCTGGAAAAACATGGAAATATCTTCACCGTCATCTGTATAAGCATGGAAATATCTACACATCCATCTGTATAAACATGGAAATATCTACACTGCCATCACTATACACATGGAAATATCTACACCGTTATCTGTATAAACATGGAAATATCTACACCGCTATCTGTATAAACATGGAAATATCTCCACCGCTATCTTTATGAACATGGAAGTATATACACCACTATCTGTATAAACATGGAAATGTCTACACCGCTATCTGTTTAAAGATGGAAATATCTACACCGCCATCTGTATAAACACGGAGATACCTACACTGCCATCTGTATAAACATGGAAATATCTACACCGCTATCTGTAAACATGGAAATATCTTCCCCGAAATCTGTATAAACATGGAAATATCTACACCGCTATCTGTATAAACATGGAAATATCTACACCACTATCTGTATAAACATGGATAAATCTACATCGCTATTTGCATAATCATGGAAATATCTTCACCGTTATCTGTTTAAACATGGAAATATCTAGACCGCTATCTGTATATACATGGAAATAGCCACACCGCTATCTGTATAAACATGGAAATACATACACCGTCATCTATAAAAACATGGAAATAGCTACACCGTCATCTGTATAAACATGGAAATATCTACACCTCCATCTGTATAAACATGGAAATATCTACACTGCCATCTCTATACACATGGAAATATCTACACCGGTATCTGTATAAACATGGAAATATCTACATCGCCCTCTGTATAAAAGTGGGAATATCTCCACCGCTCTCTATATGAACATGGAAATATCTTCACCACTATCTGTATAAACATGGAAATATCTCCATCGCTATCTGTATAAACATGGAAATATCTCCACCACTATCTGTATAAACATGGAAACGTCTTCACCGCTATCTGTATAAACATGGAAATATCTACACCGCTATCTGTATAAACATGGATAAATCTACACCGCTATTTGCATAAACATGGAAATATCTTCAACACTATCTGTATAAACATGGAAATATCTTCACTGCTATCTGTATATACATGGAAATAGCCACACCGCTATCTGTATAAACATGGAAATAGCTACACCGTCATCTATAAAAAAATGGAAATATCTACACCGTCACCTGTATAAACAAGGAAATATCTACACCTCCATCTGTATAAACATGGAAATATCTACACTGCCATCTGTATGCACATGGAAACACCTACACTGAAATCACCATACACATGGTAATATCTACACTGCTATCTGTATAAACATGGAAATATCTACACCGCTACCCGTATAAACATGGAAATAACCACACCGAAATCTGTATGAAAAAGGAAATACCTTCACCGCTATCTGTAAAAACATGGAAATATCTCCATCGCTTTCTGTATAAACATGGAAATATCTCCACCGCTCTCTGTATAAACATGGAAACGTCTACACCGCTATCTGTATAAACATGGAAATATCTACACCACTATCTGTGTAAACATGCAAATATATACAACGCTACCTGTGTAAACATGGAAATATCTACACCACGATCTGTATAAAGATGGAAATATCCACGCCGCTATCTGTATAAACATGGAAATATCTACACCGCTATCTCTCTAAACATGGAAATAGCCACACCGCTATCTGTATAAACATGGAAATACATACACCGTCATCTATAAAAACATGGAAATAGCTACACCGTCATCTGTATAAACATGGAAATATCTACACCTCCATCTGTATAAACATGGAAATATCTACACTGCCATCTCTATACACATGGAAATATCTACACCTGTATCTGTATAAACATGGAAATATCTACATCGCCATCTGTATAAAAGTGGGAATATCTCCACCGCTCTCTGTATGAACATGGAAAAATCTTCACCACTATCTGTATAAACATGGAAATATCTCCATCGCTATCTGTATAAACATGGAAATATTTCCACCACTATCTGTATAAACATGGAAACATCTTCACCGCTATCTGTACAAACATGGAAATATCTACACCGCTATCTGTATAAAGATGGATAAATCTACACCGCTATTTGCATAAACATGGAAATATCTTCAACACTATCTGTATAAACATGGAAATATCTTCACTGCTATCGGTATATACATGGAAATATCCACACCGCTATCTGTATAAACGTGGAAATAGCTACACAGTCATCTATAAAAAATTGGAAATATCTACACCGTCACCTGTATAAACATGGAAATACCTACACCTCCATCTGTATAAACATGGACATATCTACACTGCCATCTGTATACACATGGAAATACCTACACTGAAATCACTATACACATGGTAATATCTACACCGCTATCCGTATAAACATGGAAATATCTACATCGCTATCTGTATAAACATGATAATATCTCCACCGCTATCTTTATGAACATGGAAATATATACACCACTGTCTGTACAAACATGGAAATATCTACACCGCTATCGGTTTAAAGATGGAAATATCTACACCGCCATCTGAATAAACATTGAGATAACTACACTGCAATCTGTATAAACATGGAAATATCTACACTGCTATCTCTATAAACATGGAAATATCTACACCACTATCTGTATAAACATGGATAAATCTACATCACTATTTGCATAAACATGGAAATATCTTCAACGCTATCTGTATTAACATGGAAATATTTACACCGCTATCTGAATATACATGGAAATAGCCACGCCGCTATCTGTATAAACATGGAAATAGCTACACCATCATCTATAAAAACATGGAAATAGCTACAGCGTCATCCGTATAAACATGGAAATATCTACACCTCCATCTGTATAAACATGGAAATATCTACTCTGCCATCTCTATACACATGGAAATAACTACACCGCTATCTGTATAAACATGGAAATATCTACATCACCATCTGTATAAAAGTGGGAATATCTCCACCGCTATCTGTATGAACATGGAAATATCTTCACCACTATCTGTATAAACATGGAAATATCTCCATCGCTATCTGTATAAACATGGAAATATCTCCACCGCCATCTCTATAAACAGAAACATCTACACGGCTATCTGTAATAACATGGAAATATCTACACCGCTATCTGTATAAACATGAAAATATATACAACGCTACCAGTGTAAACATGGAAATATCTACACTACGATCTTTATAAACATGGAAATATCCACACTGCAATCTGTATAAACTTGGAAATACCTACACCGCTATCTGTATAAACATGAAAATATACACAATGCTACCAGTGTAAACATGGAAATATTTACACTACGATCTGTATAAACATGGAAATATCCACACCGCTATGTGTAAAAACATGGAAATATTTACACCGAAATCTGTATAAACATGGAAATATCTACACCGCTACCGGTACAAACATGGAAATATCTACACCGCTATTTGTATAAACATGGAAATATCTCCATCGCTATCTGTATAAACATGGAAATATCTCCACCGCTATCTGTTTTAACGTGGAAACATCTACACCGCTATCTGTATAAACGTGGAAATATCTACACCGCTGTCTGTATAAATATGGAAATATGTACACCGCTATCTGTATAAACATGGAAATGTCTACACCGCTGTCTCTATAAACATGGAAATACCTATAAGGCTATCTCTATAAACATGGAAATATCTACACTGCCATCTGTGAAAACATGGAAATATCTACACTGCCATCTGTCTAAACATGTAAATACTTACTCCGCCATCTCTATAAACATGGAAATATGTACACCGCTATCTGTATAAACGTGGAAATATCTACACCGCTATCCGTATAAACATGGAATTATCTACACCGAAATCTGAATAAACATGGAAATATCTACACCGCTACCCGTATAAACATGGAAATAACCACACCGAAATCTGTATGAACAAGGAAATAACTTCACCGCTATCTGTAAAAACATGGAAATATCTCCATCGTTTTCTGTAAAAACATGGAAATATCTCCACCGCTCTCTGTATAAACATGGAAACGTCTAAACCGCTATCTGTACAAACATGGAAATATCTACACCAGTATCTGTATAAACATGCAAATATATACAACGCTACCTGTGTAAACATGGAAATATCTACACCACGATCTGTATAAAGATGGGAATATCCACGCCGCTATCTGTATAAACATGGAAATATCTACACCGCTATCTCTCTAAACATGGAAATAGCCACACCGCTATCTGTATAAACATGGAAATAGCTACACCGTCATCTGGAAAAACATGGAAATATCTTCACCGTCATCTGTATAAGCATGGAAATATCTACTCATCCATCTGTATAAACATGGAAATATGTACACTGCCATCACTATACACATGGAAATATCTACACCGTTATCTGTATAAACATGGAAATATCTACACCGCTATCTGTATAAACATGGAAATATCTCCACTGCTATCTTTATGAACATGGAAATATATACACCACTATCTGTATAAACATGGAAATGTCTACACCGCTATCTGTTTAAAGATGGAAATATCTACACCGCCATCTGTATAAACACGGAGATACCTACACTGCCATCTGTATAAACATGGAAATATCTACACCGCTATCTGTATAAACATGGAAATATCTTCACCGAAATCTGTATAAACATGGAAATATCTACACCGCTATCTGTATCAACATGGAAATACCTACACCACTATCTGTATAAACATGGATAAATCTACATCGCTATTTGCATAAACATGGAAATATCTTCACCGTTATCTGTTTAAACATGGAAATATCTACACCGCTATCTGCATATACATGGAAATAGCCACACCGCTATCTGTATAAACATGGAAATACATACACCGTCATCTATAAAAACATGGAAATAGCTACACCGTCATCTGTATAAACATGGAAATATCTACACCTCCATCTGTATAAACATGGAAATATCTACACTGCCATCTCTATACACATGGAAGTATCTACACCGGTATCTGTATAAACATGGAAATATCTACATCGCCATCTGTATAAAAGTGGGAATATCTCCACCGCTCTCTGTATGAACATGGAAATATCTTCACCACTATCTGTATAAACATGGAAATATCTCCATCGCTATCTGTATAAACATGGAAATATTTCCACCACTATCTGTATAAATATGGAAACATCTTCACCGCTATCTGTATAAACATGGAAATATCTACACCGCTATCTGTATAAAGATGGATAAATCTACACCGCTATTTGCATAAACATGGAAATATCTTCAACACTATCTGTATAAACATGGAAATATCTTCAATGCTATCTGTATATACATGGAAATAGCCACACCGCTATCTGTATAAACATGGAAATAGCTACACCGTCATCTATAAAAAAATGGAAATATCTACACCGTCACCTGTATAAACATGGAAATACCTACACCTCCATCTGTATAAACATGGAAATATCTACACTGCCATCTGTATACACATGGAAATACCTACACTGAAATCACTATACACATGGTAATATCTACACCGCTATCTGTATAAACATGGAAATATCTACATCGCTATCTGTATAAACATGGAAATATCTCCACCGCTATCTTTATGAACATGGAAATATATACACCACTGTCTGTATAAACATGGAAATATCTACACCGCTATCTGTTTAAAGATGGAAATATCTACACCGCCATCTGAATAAACATTGAGATACCTACACTGCCATCTGTATAAACATGGAAATATCTACACTGCTATCTGTATAAACATGGAAATATCTACACCACTATCTGTATAAACATGGATAAATCTACATCGCTATTTGCATAAACATGGCAATATCTTCAACGCTATCTGTATTAACATGGAAATATCTACATCGCTATCTGAATATACATGGAAATAGCCACACCGCTATCTGTATAAACATGGAAATAGCTACACCGTCATCTATAAAAACATGGAAATAGCTACACCGTCATCCGTATAAACATGGAAATATCTACACCTCCATCTGTATAAACATGGAAATATCTACTCTGCCATCTCTATACACATGGAAATATCTACACCGCTATCTGTATAAACATGGAAATATCTACATCGCCATCTGTATAAAAGTGGGAATATCTCCACCGCTATCTGTATGAACATGGAAATATCTTCACCACTATCTGTATAAACATGGAAATATCTCCATCGCTATCTGTATAAACATGGAAATATCTCCACCGCCATCTGTATAAACATAGAAACATCTACACGGCTATCTGTATAAACGTGGAAATATCTACACCGCTATCTGTATAAACATGAAAATATATACAACGCTACCAGTGTAAACATGGAAATATCTATACTACGATCTGTATAAACATGGAAATATCCACACTGCAATCTGTATAAACTTGGAAATATCTACACCGCTATCTGTATAAACATGAAAATATACACAACGCTACCAGTGTAAACATGGAAATATCTACACTACGATCTGTATAAACATGGAAATATCCACACCGCTATGTGTAAAAACATGGAAATATCTACACCGAAATCTGTATAAACATGGAAATATCTACACCGCTACCGGTACAAACATGGAAATATCTACACCGCTATTTGTATAAACATGGAAATATCTTCACCACTATCTGTATAAACATGGAAATATCTCCAGCGCTATCTGTATAAACATGGAAATATCTCCACCGCTATCTGTTTTAACGTGGAAACATCTACACCGCTATCTGTATAAACATGGAAATATCTACACCGCTGTCTGTATAAATATGGAAATATGTACACCGCTATCTGTATAAACATGGAAATGTCTACACCGCTGTCTCTATAAACATGGAAATATCTACCCTGCCATCTGTGAAAACATGGAAATATCTACACTGCCATCTGTCTAAACATGGAAATACCTACTCCGCCATCTCTATAAACATGGAAATATGTACACCGCTATCTGTATAAACGTGGAAATATCTACACCGCTATCTGTATAAACATGGAAATATCTACACCGAAATCTGAATAAACATGGAAATATCTACACCGCTACCCGTATAAACATGGAAATAACCACACCGAAATCTGTATGAACAAGGAAATATCTTCACCGCTATCTGTAAAAACATGGAAATATCTCCATCGTTTTCTGTATAAACATGGAAATATCTCCACCGCTCTCTGTATAAACATGGAAACTTCTACACCGCTATCTGTATAAACATGGAAATATCAACACCACTATCTGTATAAACATGCAAATATATACAACGCTACCTGTGTAAACATGGAAATATCTACACCACGATCTGTATAAAGATGGAAATATCCACGCCGCTATATGTATAAACATGGAAATATCTACACCGCTATCTCTCTAAACATGGAAATAGCCACACCGCTATCTGTATAAACATGGAAATAGCTACACCGTCATCTGGAAAAACATGGAAATATCTTCACCGTCATCTGGATAAGCATGGAAATATCTACACATCCATCTGTATAAACATGGAAATATCTACACTGCCATCACTATACACATGGAAATATCTACACCGTTATCTGTATAAACATGGAAATATCTACACCGCTATCTGTATAAACCTGGAAATATCTCCACCGCTATCTTTACGAACATGGAAATATATACACCACTATCTGTATAAACATGGAAATGTCTACACCGCTATCTGTTTAAAGATGGAAATATCTACACCGCCATCTGTATAAACACGGAGATACCTACACTGCCATCTGTATAAACATGGAAATATCTACACCGATATCTGTATAAACATGGAAATATCTTCACCGAAATCTGTATAAACATGGAAATATCTACACCGCTATCTGTATAAACATGGAAATATCTACACTACTATCTGTATAAACATGGATAAATCTACATCGCTATTTGCATAAACATGGAAATATCTTCACCGTTATCTGTATAAACACGGAAATATCTACACCGCTATCTCTCTAAACATGGAAATAGCCACACCGCTATCTGTATAAACATGGAAATAGCTACACCGTCATCTGGAAAAACATGGAAATATCTTCACCGTCATCTGGATAAGCATGGAAATATCTACACATCCATCTGTATAAACATGGAAATATCTACACTGCCATCACTATACACATGGAAATATCTACACCGTTATCTGTATAAACATGGAAATATCTACACCGCTATCTGTATAAACCTGGAAATATCTCCACCGCTATCTTTACGAACATGGAAATATATACACCACTATCTGTATAAACATGGAAATGTCTACACCGCTATCTGTTTAAAGATGGAAATATCTACACCGCCATCTGTATAAACACGGGGATACCTACACTGCCAGATGTATAAACATGGAAATATCTACACCGCTATCTGTATAAACATGGAAATATCTTCACCGAAATCTGTATAAACATGGAAATATCTACACCGCTATCTGTATAAACATGGAAATATCTACACTACTATCTGTATAAACATGGATAAATCTACATCGCTATTTGCATAAACATGGAAATATCTTCACCGTTATCTGTATAAACATGGAAATATCTACACCGCTATCTGTATATACATGGAAATATCCACACCGCTATCTGTATAAACATGGAAATACATACACCGTCATCTATAAAAACATGGAAATAGCTACACCGTCATCTGTATAAACATGGAAATATCTACACCTCCATCTGTATAAACATGGAAATATCTACACTGCCATCTCTATACACATGGAAATATCTACACCAGTATCTGTATAAACATGGAAATATCTACATCGCCCTCTGTATAAAAGTGGGAATATCTCCACCGCTCTCTGTATGAACATGGAAATATCATCACCACTATCTGTATAAACATGGAAATATCTCCATCGCTATCTGTATAAACATGGAAATATCTCCACCACTATCTGTATAAACATGGAAACACCTTCACCGCTATCTGTATAAACATGGAAATATCTACACCGCTATCTGTATAAACATGGATAAATCTACACCGCTATTTGCATAAACATGGAAATATCTTCAACAATATCTGTATAAACATGGAAATATCTTCACTGCTATCTGTATATACATGGAAATAGCCACACCGCTATCTGTATAAACATGGAAATAGCTACACCGTCATCTATAAAAAAATGGAAATATCTACACCGTCTCCTGTATAAACAAGGAAATATCTACACCTCCATCTGTATAAACATGGAAATATCTACACTGCCATCTGTATACACATGGAAATACCTACACTGAAATCACCATACACATGGTAATACCTACACCGCTATCTGTATAAACATGGAAATATCTACATCGCTATCTGCATAAACATGGAAATATCTCCACCGCTATCTGTTTTAACCTTGAAACATCTACACCGCTATCTGTATAAACATGGAAATATCTACACCGCTGTCTGTATAAATATGGAAATATGTACACCGCTATCTGTATAAACATGGAAATGTCTACACCGCTGTCTCTATAAACATGGAAATACCTATAAGGCTATCTCTGTAAACATGGAAATATCTCCACTGCCATCTCTGAAAACATGGAAATATCTACACTGCCATCTGTCTAAACATGGAAATACCTACACCGCCATCTCTATAAACATGGAAATATGTACACCGCTATCTGTATAAACGTGGAAATATCTACACCGCTATCTGTATAAACATGGAAATATCTACACCGAAATCTGTATAAACATGGAAATATCTACACCGCTACCAGTATAAACATGGAAATAACCACACAGAAATCCGTATGATCAAGGAAATATCTTCACCGCTATCTGTAAAAACATGGAAATATCTCCATCGCTTTCTGTATAAACATGGAAATATCTCCACCGCTCTCTGTATAAACATGGAAACGTCTACACCGCTATCTGTATAAACATGGAAATATCTACACCACTATCTGTATAAACATGCAAATATATACAACGCTACCTGTGTAAACATGGGAATATCTACACCACGATCTGTATAAAGATGGAAATATCCACGCCGCTATCTGTATAAACATGAAAATATCTACACCGCTATCTCTATAAACATGGAAATAGCCACACCGCTATCTGTATAAACATGGAAATAGCTACACCGTCATCTGGAAAAACATGGAAATATCTTCACCGTCATCTGGATAAGCATGGAAATATCTACACATCCATCTGTATAAACATGGAAATATCTACACTGCCATCACTATACACATGGAAATATCTACATCGTTATCTGTATAAACATGGAAATATCTACACCGCTATCTGTATAAACATAGAAATATCTCCACCGATATCTTTATGAACATGGAAATATATACACCACTATCTGTATAAACATGGAAATGTCTACACCGCTATCTGTTTAAAGATGGAAATATCTACACCGCCATCTGTATAAACACAGAGATACCTACACTGCCATCTGTATAAACATGGAAATATCTACACCGCTATCTGTATAAACATGGAAATATCTTCACCGAAATCTGTATAAACATGGAAATATCTACACCGCTATCTGTATAAACATGGAAATATCTACACCACTATCTGTATAAACATGGATAAATCTACATCGCTATTTGCATAAACATGGAAATATCTTCACCGTTATCTGTTTAAACATGGAAATATCTACACCGCTATCTGTATATACATGGAAATAGCCACACCGCTATCTGTATAAACATGGAAATACATACACCGTCATCTATAAAAACATGGAAATAGCTACACCGTCATCTGTATAAACATGGAAATATCTACACCTCCATCTGTATAAACATGGAAACATCTACACCTCCATCTGTATAACCATGGAAATATCTACACTGCCATCTCTATACACATGGAAATATATACACCGGTATCTGTATAAACATGGAAATATCTACATCGCCATCTGTATAAAAGTGGGAATATCTCCACCGCTCTCTGTATGAACATGGAAATATCTTCACCACTATCTGTATAAACATGGAAATATCTCCATCGCTATCTGTATAAACATGGAAATATTTCCACCACTATCTGTATAAACATGGAAACATCTTCACCGCTATCTGTATAAACATGGAATTATCTACACCGCTATCTGTATAAACATGGATAAATCTACACCGCTATTTGCATAAACATGGAAATATCTTCAACACTATCTGTATAAACATGGAAATATCTTCACTGCTATCTGTATATACATGGAAATAGCCACACCGCTATCTGTATAAACATGGAAATAGCTACACCGTCATCTATAAAAAAATGGAAATATCTACACTGTCACCTGTATAAACATGGAAATACCTACACCTCCATCTGTATAAACATATAAATATCTACACTGCCATCTGTATACATATGGAAATACCTACACTGAAATCACTATACACATGGTAATATCTACACCGCTATCTGTATAAACATGGAAATCTCTACACAGCTATATGTATAAACATGGAAATATCTACAGCGCTATGACTATAAACATGGAAATACCTACAACGCCATCTCTATAAACATGGAAATATCTACACAGCTGTCTCTATAAACTTGGAATTAACTACAACGCCATCTCTATAAACTTGGAAATATCTACACCGCCATCTGCATCAACATGGAAATACCTACACCGCTATCTGTTTAAAGATGGAAATATCTACACCGCCATCTATCTAAACATGGAAATATCTCCACCGCTATCTGTATAAACATGGAAATACCAACACCGCTATCTGTATAAACATGGAAATATCTACACCGCTATCTCTATAAACATGGAAGTATCTACACCACGATATCTATAAACATGGAACTATCTACACCGCCATCTGCATAAATATGGAAATATCTACACCACCATCTGAATGAACATGGATATGTCTACATGACCATCTCTATAACCATTGAAATACCAACACCGCCATCTATATAAACATGGAAATGTCTACACCGCTATCAGTATAAACATGGAAATATCTACACCGCTCTCTGTATACACATGGAAATATCTTCAAAGCCATCTGCATAAATATGGAAATATCTACAAGGATATTTCTACAAACATGGAGATACATACACCGCTATCTCGACAAACATGGAAATATCTATGCCGCTATCTCCATAAACATGGAAATATCTACACCGCTATCTGTATAAACATGGAAATACCAACACCGCTATCAGTATAAACGTGGAAATATCTACACTGCTATCAGTATAAACATGGAAATATCTCAACCGCCATCTCTATAAACATGTAAATATCTACACCGCCATCGGTAGAAAGATGGAAGTATCTACAAAGCGATCTGTATAAATATGGAAATATCTAAACCGCTACCTGTATAAACATGGAAATATCTACACAGCTATCTGTATAAACTTTTAAATATCTACACCACGATCTGTATAAACATGGAAATATCCACATCGCCATCTGTATAAACATGGAAATATCTACACCGCCATCTGTGTAAACATGGAAATATATACACCGCCATCTCTATAATCAAGGAAATATCTACACCGCCATCTGTATAAAGATGGAAATATCTACACTGCCATCTGTATAAAGATGCAAATATCTACACAGTGAGCTGTATAAACATGGAAATATCTACACCGCTATCCGTATAAACATGGAAATACCAACACCGCTATCTTTAGAAACTTGGAAATAACTTATCAGACATCTGTAAAAACATGGAAATATCTACACCGCTATCTGTATAAACATGGAAATAACCACACCACCATCTGTATAAAGATGGAAATATGTACAGCACTATCCCTGTAAACATGGAAATATCAACACTGCTATCTGTATAAACATGGAAATATTTACAGCGCTATGACTATAAACATGGAAATACCTACACCGCCATCTCTATAAACATGGAAATATCTACACCGCTGTCTCTATAAACATGGAAATATCTGCAACGCCATCTCTAAAAACTAGGAAATACCCACACCGCCATCTGCATCAACATGGAAATACCTACACCGCCATCTGCATAGTCAAGGAAATATCTACACCAACATCTGTCTAAACATGGAAATACCTCCACCGCTATCAGTATAAACATGGAAATACCAACACTGCTATTTGTATAAACTTGGAAATATCTACACCGCTATCTCTATAAATATTGAAATATATTCACCGCCATCACTATAAACATGGGAATATCTACACCTCCATCTACATAAACAAGGAAATATCTACAATGCCATCTATGTAAACATGGAAATATCTATACCGCCATATGTATAAACATGGAAATATCTACACAGCCATCTCTATAAACATGGAAATATCTACAACACTATCTGTATAAACATGGAAATATCTACACAATGATCTGTATAAATACGGAAATATCTGCACCGCTATCTGTATAAACATGGAAATATCTACATCGCTCTCTGTATAAACATGGAAATACCTACGACGCTATCTGTATAAATATGGAAATATTTACACCACTATGTCTATAAACATGAAAATATGTACAGCGCTATCTGTATAAACATTGAAATATCTATACCGGTATCTCTACAAATGTGGAAATATCTACACCGCTATCTGTATAAACACGGAAATATCTACACCGCTATCTCTATAAACATGGAAATAGCCACACCGCTATCTGTATAAACATGGAAATAGCTACACCGTCATCTGGAAAAACATGGAAATATCTTCACCGTCATCTGTATAAGCATGGAAATATCTACTCATCCATCTGTATAAACATGGAAATATGTACACTGCCATCACTATACACATGGAAATATCTACACCGTTATCTGTATAAACATGGAAATATCTACACCGCTATCTGTATAAACATGGAAATATCTCCACTGCTATCTTTATGAACATGGAAATATATACACCACTATCTGTATAAACATGGAAATGTCTACACCGCTATCTGTTTAAAGATGGAAATATCTACACCGCCATCTGTATAAACACGGAGATACCTACACTGCCATCTGTATAAACATGGAAATATCTACACCGCTATCTGTATAAACATGGAAATATCTTCACCGAAATCTGTATAAACATGGAAATATCTACACCGCTATCTGTATCAACATGGAAATACCTACACCACTATCTGTATAAACATGGATAAATCTACATCGCTATTTGCATAAACATGGAAATATCTTCACCGTTATCTGTTTAAACATGGAAATATCTACACCGCTATCTGCATATACATGGAAATAGCCACACCGCTATCTGTATAAACATGGAAATACATACACCGTCATCTATAAAAACATGGAAATAGCTACACCGTCATCTGTATAAACATGGAAATATCTACACCTCCATCTGTATAAACATGGAAATATCTACACTGCCATCTCTATACACATGGAAGTATCTACACCGGTATCTGTATAAACATGGAAATATCTACATCGCCATCTGTATAAAAGTGGGAATATCTCCACCGCTCTCTGTATGAACATGGAAATATCTTCACCACTATCTGTATAAACATGGAAATATCTCCATCGCTATCTGTATAAACATGGAAATATTTCCACCACTATCTGTATAAATATGGAAACATCTTCACCGCTATCTGTATAAACATGGAAATATCTACACCGCTATCTGTATAAAGATGGATAAATCTACACCGCTATTTGCATAAACATGGAAATATCTTCAACACTATCTGTATAAACATGGAAATATCTTCAATGCTATCTGTATATACATGGAAATAGCCACACCGCTATCTGTATAAACATGGAAATAGCTACACCGTCATCTATAAAAAAATGGAAATATCTACACCGTCACCTGTATAAACATGGAAATACCTACACCTCCATCTGTATAAACATGGAAATATCTACACTGCCATCTGTATACACATGGAAATACCTACACTGAAATCACTATACACATGGTAATATCTACACCGCTATCTGTATAAACATGGAAATATCTACATCGCTATCTGTATAAACATGGAAATATCTCCACCGCTATCTTTATGAACATGGAAATATATACACCACTGTCTGTATAAACATGGAAATATCTACACCGCTATCTGTTTAAAGATGGAAATATCTACACCGCCATCTGAATAAACATTGAGATACCTACACTGCCATCTGTATAAACATGGAAATATCTACACTGCTATCTGTATAAACATGGAAATATCTACACCACTATCTGTATAAACATGGATAAATCTACATCGCTATTTGCATAAACATGGCAATATCTTCAACGCTATCTGTATTAACATGGAAATATCTACATCGCTATCTGAATATACATGGAAATAGCCACACCGCTATCTGTATAAACATGGAAATAGCTACACCGTCATCTATAAAAACATGGAAATAGCTACACCGTCATCCGTATAAACATGGAAATATCTACACCTCCATCTGTATAAACATGGAAATATCTACTCTGCCATCTCTATACACATGGAAATATCTACACCGCTATCTGTATAAACATGGAAATATCTACATCGCCATCTGTATAAAAGTGGGAATATCTCCACCGCTATCTGTATGAACATGGAAATATCTTCACCACTATCTGTATAAACATGGAAATATCTCCATCGCTATCTGTATAAACATGGAAATATCTCCACCGCCATCTGTATAAACATAGAAACATCTACACGGCTATCTGTATAAACGTGGAAATATCTACACCGCTATCTGTATAAACATGAAAATATATACAACGCTACCAGTGTAAACATGGAAATATCTATACTACGATCTGTATAAACATGGAAATATCCACACTGCAATCTGTATAAACTTGGAAATATCTACACCGCTATCTGTATAAACATGAAAATATACACAACGCTACCAGTGTAAACATGGAAATATCTACACTACGATCTGTATAAACATGGAAATATCCACACCGCTATGTGTAAAAACATGGAAATATCTACACCGAAATCTGTATAAACATGGAAATATCTACACCGCTACCGGTACAAACATGGAAATATCTACACCGCTATTTGTATAAACATGGAAATATCTTCACCACTATCTGTATAAACATGGAAATATCTCCAGCGCTATCTGTATAAACATGGAAATATCTCCACCGCTATCTGTTTTAACGTGGAAACATCTACACCGCTATCTGTATAAACATGGAAATATCTACACCGCTGTCTGTATAAATATGGAAATATGTACACCGCTATCTGTATAAACATGGAAATGTCTACACCGCTGTCTCTATAAACATGGAAATATCTACCCTGCCATCTGTGAAAACATGGAAATATCTACACTGCCATCTGTCTAAACATGGAAATACCTACTCCGCCATCTCTATAAACATGGAAATATGTACACCGCTATCTGTATAAACGTGGAAATATCTACACCGCTATCTGTATAAACATGGAAATATCTACACCGAAATCTGAATAAACATGGAAATATCTACACCGCTACCCGTATAAACATGGAAATAACCACACCGAAATCTGTATGAACAAGGAAATATCTTCACCGCTATCTGTAAAAACATGGAAATATCTCCATCGTTTTCTGTATAAACATGGAAATATCTCCACCGCTCTCTGTATAAACATGGAAACTTCTACACCGCTATCTGTATAAACATGGAAATATCAACACCACTATCTGTATAAACATGCAAATATATACAACGCTACCTGTGTAAACATGGAAATATCTACACCACGATCTGTATAAAGATGGAAATATCCACGCCGCTATATGTATAAACATGGAAATATCTACACCGCTATCTCTCTAAACATGGAAATAGCCACACCGCTATCTGTATAAACATGGAAATAGCTACACCGTCATCTGGAAAAACATGGAAATATCTTCACCGTCATCTGGATAAGCATGGAAATATCTACACATCCATCTGTATAAACATGGAAATATCTACACTGCCATCACTATACACATGGAAATATCTACACCGTTATCTGTATAAACATGGAAATATCTACACCGCTATCTGTATAAACCTGGAAATATCTCCACCGCTATCTTTACGAACATGGAAATATATACACCACTATCTGTATAAACATGGAAATGTCTACACCGCTATCTGTTTAAAGATGGAAATATCTACACCGCCATCTGTATAAACACGGAGATACCTACACTGCCATCTGTATAAACATGGAAATATCTACACCGATATCTGTATAAACATGGAAATATCTTCACCGAAATCTGTATAAACATGGAAATATCTACACCGCTATCTGTATAAACATGGAAATATCTACACTACTATCTGTATAAACATGGATAAATCTACATCGCTATTTGCATAAACATGGAAATATCTTCACCGTTATCTGTATAAACACGGAAATATCTACACCGCTATCTCTCTAAACATGGAAATAGCCACACCGCTATCTGTATAAACATGGAAATAGCTACACCGTCATCTGGAAAAACATGGAAATATCTTCACCGTCATCTGGATAAGCATGGAAATATCTACACATCCATCTGTATAAACATGGAAATATCTACACTGCCATCACTATACACATGGAAATATCTACACCGTTATCTGTATAAACATGGAAATATCTACACCGCTATCTGTATAAACCTGGAAATATCTCCACCGCTATCTTTACGAACATGGAAATATATACACCACTATCTGTATAAACATGGAAATGTCTACACCGCTATCTGTTTAAAGATGGAAATATCTACACCGCCATCTGTATAAACACGGGGATACCTACACTGCCAGATGTATAAACATGGAAATATCTACACCGCTATCTGTATAAACATGGAAATATCTTCACCGAAATCTGTATAAACATGGAAATATCTACACCGCTATCTGTATAAACATGGAAATATCTACACTACTATCTGTATAAACATGGATAAATCTACATCGCTATTTGCATAAACATGGAAATATCTTCACCGTTATCTGTATAAACATGGAAATATCTACACCGCTATCTGTATATACATGGAAATATCCACACCGCTATCTGTATAAACATGGAAATACATACACCGTCATCTATAAAAACATGGAAATAGCTACACCGTCATCTGTATAAACATGGAAATATCTACACCTCCATCTGTATAAACATGGAAATATCTACACTGCCATCTCTATACACATGGAAATATCTACACCAGTATCTGTATAAACATGGAAATATCTACATCGCCCTCTGTATAAAAGTGGGAATATCTCCACCGCTCTCTGTATGAACATGGAAATATCATCACCACTATCTGTATAAACATGGAAATATCTCCATCGCTATCTGTATAAACATGGAAATATCTCCACCACTATCTGTATAAACATGGAAACACCTTCACCGCTATCTGTATAAACATGGAAATATCTACACCGCTATCTGTATAAACATGGATAAATCTACACCGCTATTTGCATAAACATGGAAATATCTTCAACAATATCTGTATAAACATGGAAATATCTTCACTGCTATCTGTATATACATGGAAATAGCCACACCGCTATCTGTATAAACATGGAAATAGCTACACCGTCATCTATAAAAAAATGGAAATATCTACACCGTCTCCTGTATAAACAAGGAAATATCTACACCTCCATCTGTATAAACATGGAAATATCTACACTGCCATCTGTATACACATGGAAATACCTACACTGAAATCACCATACACATGGTAATACCTACACCGCTATCTGTATAAACATGGAAATATCTACATCGCTATCTGTATAAACATGGAAATATCTCCACCGCTATCTGTTTTAACCTTGAAACATCTACACCGCTATCTGTATAAACATGGAAATATCTACACCGCTGTCTGTATAAATATGGAAATATGTACACCGCTATCTGTATAAACATGGAAATGTCTACACCGCTGTCTCTATAAACATGGAAATACCTATAAGGCTATCTCTGTAAACATGGAAATATCTCCACTGCCATCTCTGAAAACATGGAAATATCTACACTGCCATCTGTCTAAACATGGAAATACCTACACCGCCATCTCTATAAACATGGAAATATGTACACCGCTATCTGTATAAACGTGGAAATATCTACACCGCTATCTGTATAAACATGGAAATATCTACACCGAAATCTGTATAAACATGGAAATATCTACACCGCTACCAGTATAAACATGGAAATAACCACACAGAAATCCGTATGAACAAGGAAATATCTTCACCGCTATCTGTAAAAACATGGAAATATCTCCATCGCTTTCTGTATAAACATGGAAATATCTCCACCGCTCTCTGTATAAACATGGAAACGTCTACACCGCTATCTGTATAAACATGGAAATATCTACACCACTATCTGTATAAACATGCAAATATATACAACGCTACCTGTGTAAACATGGGAATATCTACACCACGATCTGTATAAAGATGGAAATATCCACGCCGCTATCTGTATAAACATGAAAATATCTACACCGCTATCTCTATAAACATGGAAATAGCCACACCGCTATCTGTATAAACATGGAAATAGCTACACCGTCATCTGGAAAAACATGGAAATATCTTCACCGTCATCTGGATAAGCATGGAAATATCTACACATCCATCTGTATAAACATGGAAATATCTACACTGCCATCACTATACACATGGAAATATCTACATCGTTATCTGTATAAACATGGAAATATCTACACCGCTATCTGTATAAACATAGAAATATCTCCACCGATATCTTTATGAACATGGAAATATATACACCACTATCTGTATAAACATGGAAATGTCTACACCGCTATCTGTTTAAAGATGGAAATATCTACACCGCCATCTGTATAAACACAGAGATACCTACACTGCCATCTGTATAAACATGGAAATATCTACACCGCTATCTGTATAAACATGGAAATATCTTCACCGAAATCTGTATAAACATGGAAATATCTACACCGCTATCTGTATAAACATGGAAATATCTACACCACTATCTGTATAAACATGGATAAATCTACATCGCTATTTGCATAAACATGGAAATATCTTCACCGTTATCTGTTTAAACATGGAAATATCTACACCGCTATCTGTATATACATGGAAATAGCCACACCGCTATCTGTATAAACATGGAAATACATACACCGTCATCTATAAAAACATGGAAATAGCTACACCGTCATCTGTATAAACATGGAAATATCTACACCTCCATCTGTATAAACATGGAAACATCTACACCTCCATCTGTATAACCATGGAAATATCTACACTGCCATCTCTATACACATGGAAATATATACACCGGTATCTGTATAAACATGGAAATATCTACATCGCCATCTGTATAAAAGTGGGAATATCTCCACCGCTCTCTGTATGAACATGGAAATATCTTCACCACTATCTGTATAAACATGGAAATATCTCCATCGCTATCTGTATAAACATGGAAATATTTCCACCACTATCTGTATAAACATGGAAACATCTTCACCGCTATCTGTATAAACATGGAATTATCTACACCGCTATCTGTATAAACATGGATAAATCTACACCGCTATTTGCATAAACATGGAAATATCTTCAACACTATCTGTATAAACATGGAAATATCTTCACTGCTATCTGTATATACATGGAAATAGCCACACCGCTATCTGTATAAACATGGAAATAGCTACACCGTCATCTATAAAAAAATGGAAATATCTACACTGTCACCTGTATAAACATGGAAATACCTACACCTCCATCTGTATAAACATATAAATATCTACACTGCCATCTGTATACATATGGAAATACCTACACTGAAATCACTATACACATGGTAATATCTACACCGCTATCTGTATAAACATGGAAATCTCTACACAGCTATATGTATAAACATGGAAATATCTACAGCGCTATGACTATAAACATGGAAATACCTACAACGCCATCTCTATAAACATGGAAATATCTACACAGCTGTCTCTATAAACTTGGAATTAACTACAACGCCATCTCTATAAACTTGGAAATATCTACACCGCCATCTGCATCAACATGGAAATACCTACACCGCTATCTGTTTAAAGATGGAAATATCTACACCGCCATCTATCTAAACATGGAAATATCTCCACCGCTATCTGTATAAACATGGAAATACCAACACCGCTATCTGTATAAACATGGAAATATCTACACCGCTATCTCTATAAACATGGAAGTATCTACACCACGATATCTATAAACATGGAACTATCTACACCGCCATCTGCATAAATATGGAAATATCTACACCACCATCTGAATGAACATGGATATGTCTACATGACCATCTCTATAACCATTGAAATACCAACACCGCCATCTATATAAACATGGAAATGTCTACACCGCTATCAGTATAAACATGGAAATATCTACACCGCTCTCTGTATACACATGGAAATATCTTCAAAGCCATCTGCATAAATATGGAAATATCTACAAGGATATTTCTACAAACATGGAGATACATACACCGCTATCTCGACAAACATGGAAATATCTATGCCGCTATCTCCATAAACATGGAAATATCTACACCGCTATCTGTATAAACATGGAAATACCAACACCGCTATCAGTATAAACGTGGAAATATCTACACTGCTATCAGTATAAACATGGAAATATCTCAACCGCCATCTCTATAAACATGTAAATATCTACACCGCCATCGGTAGAAAGATGGAAGTATCTACAAAGCGATCTGTATAAATATGGAAATATCTAAACCGCTACCTGTATAAACATGGAAATATCTACACAGCTATCTGTATAAACTTTTAAATATCTACACCACGATCTGTATAAACATGGAAATATCCACATCGCCATCTGTATAAACATGGAAATATCTACACCGCCATCTGTGTAAACATGGAAATATATACACCGCCATCTCTATAATCAAGGAAATATCTACACCGCCATCTGTATAAAGATGGAAATATCTACACTGCCATCTGTATAAAGATGCAAATATCTACACAGTGAGCTGTATAAACATGGAAATATCTACACCGCTATCCGTATAAACATGGAAATACCAACACCGCTATCTTTAGAAACTTGGAAATAACTTATCAGACATCTGTAAAAACATGGAAATATCTACACCGCTATCTGTATAAACATGGAAATAACCACACCGCCATCTGTATAAAGATGGAAATATGTACAGCACTATCCCTGTAAACATGGAAATATCAACACTGCTATCTGTATAAACATGGAAATATTTACAGCGCTATGACTATAAACATGGAAATACCTACACCGCCATCTCTATAAACATGGAAATATCTACACCGCTGTCTCTATAAACATGGAAATATCTGCAACGCCATCTCTAAAAACTAGGAAATACCCACACCGCCATCTGCATCAACATGGAAATACCTACACCGCCATCTGCATAGTCAAGGAAATATCTACACCAACATCTGTCTAAACATGGAAATACCTCCACCGCTATCTGTATAAACATGGAAATACCAACACTGCTATTTGTATAAACTTGGAAATATCTACACCGCTATCTCTATAAATATTGAAATATATTCACCGCCATCACTATAAACATGGGAATATCTACACCTCCATCTACATAAACAAGGAAATATCTACAATGCCATCTATGTAAACATGGAAATATCTATACCGCCATATGTATAAACATGGAAATATCTACACAGCCATCTCTATAAACATGGAAATATCTACAACACTATCTGTATAAACATGGAAATATCTACACAATGATCTGTATAAATACGGAAATATCTGCACCGCTATCTGTATAAACATGGAAATATCTACATCGCTCTCTGTATAAACATGGAAATACCTACGACGCTATCTGTATAAATATGGAAATATTTACACCACTATGTCTATAAACATGAAAATATGTACAGCGCTATCTGTATAAACATTGAAATATCTATACCGGTATCTCTACAAATGTGGAAATATCTACACCGCTATCTGTATAAACACGGAAATATCTACACCGCTATCTCTATAAACATGGAAATAGCCACACCGCTATCTGTATAAACATGGAAATAGCTACACCGTCATCTGGAAAAACATGGAAATATCTTCACCGTCATCTGGATAAGCATGGAAATATCTACACATCCATCTGTATAAACATGGAAATATCTACACTGCCATCACTATACACATGGAAATATCTACACCGTTATCTGTATAAACATGGAAATATCTACACCGCTATCTGTATAAACCTGGAAATATCTCCACCGCTATCTTTACGAACATGGAAATATATACACCACTATCTGTATAAACATGGAAATGTCTACACCGCTATCTGTTTAAAGATGGAAATATCTACACCGCCATCTGTATAAACACGGGGATACCTACACTGCCAGATGTATAAACATGGAAATATCTACACCGCTATCTGTATAAACATGGAAATATCTTCACCGAAATCTGTATAAACATGGAAATATCTACACCGCTATCTGTATCAACATGGAAATATCTACACTACTATCTGTATAAACATGGATAAATCTACATCGCTATTTGCATAAACATGGAAATATCTTCACCGTTATCTGTTTAAACATGGAAATATCTACACCGCTATCTGCATATACATGGAAATAGCCACACCGCTATCTGTATAAACATGGAAATACATACACCGTCATCTATAAAAACATGGAAATAGCTACACCGTCATCTGTATAAACATGGAAATATCTACACCTCCATCTGTATAAACATGGAAATATCTACACTGCCATCTCTATACACATGGAAGTATCTACACCGGTATCTGTATAAACATGGAAATATCTACATCGCCATCTGTATAAAAGTGGGAATATCTCCACCGCTCTCTGTATGAACATGGAAATATCTTCACCACTATCTGTATAAACATGGAAATATCTCCATCGCTATCTGTATAAACATGGAAATATTTCCACCACTATCTGTATAAATATGGAAACATCTTCACCGCTATCTGTATAAACATGGAAATATCTACACCGCTATCTGTATAAAGATGGATAAATCTACACCGCTATTTGCATAAACATGGAAATATCTTCAACACTATCTGTATAAACATGGAAATATCTTCAATGCTATCTGTATATACATGGAAATAGCCACACCGCTATCTGTATAAACATGGAAATAGCTACACCGTCATCTATAAAAAAATGGAAATATCTACACCGTCACCTGTATAAACATGGAAATACCTACACCTCCATCTGTATAAACATGGAAATATCTACACTGCCATCTGTATACACATGGAAATACCTACACTGAAATCACTATACACATGGTAATATCTACACCGCTATCTGTATAAACATGGAAATATCTACATCGCTATCTGTATAAACATGGAAATATCTCCACCGCTATCTTTATGAACATGGAAATATATACACCACTGTCTGTATAAACATGGAAATATCTACACCGCTATCTGTTTAAAGATGGAAATATCTACACCGCCATCTGAATAAACATTGAGATACCTACACTGCCATCTGTATAAACATGGAAATATCTACACTGCTATCTGTATAAACATGGAAATATCTACACCACTATCTGTATAAACATGGATAAATCTACATCGCTATTTGCATAAACATGGCAATATCTTCAACGCTATCTGTATTAACATGGAAATATCTACATCGCTATCTGAATATACATGGAAATAGCCACACCGCTATCTGTATAAACATGGAAATAGCTACACCGTCATCTATAAAAACATGGAAATAGCTACACCGTCATCCGTATAAACATGGAAATATCTACACCTCCATCTGTATAAACATGGAAATATCTACTCTGCCATCTCTATACACATGGAAATATCTACACCGCTATCTGTATAAACATGGAAATATCTACATCGCCATCTGTATAAAAGTGGGAATATCTCCACCGCTATCTGTATGAACATGGAAATATCTTCACCACTATCTGTATAAACATGGAAATATCTCCATCGCTATCTGTATAAACATGGAAATATCTCCACCGCCATCTGTATAAACATAGAAACATCTACACGGCTATCTGTATAAACGTGGAAATATCTACACCGCTATCTGTATAAACATGAAAATATATACAACGCTACCAGTGTAAACATGGAAATATCTATACTACGATCTGTATAAACATGGAAATATCCACACTGCAATCTGTATAAACTTGGAAATATCTACACCGCTATCTGTATAAACATGAAAATATACACAACGCTACCAGTGTAAACATGGAAATATCTACACTACGATCTGTATAAACATGGAAATATCCACACCGCTATGTGTAAAAACATGGAAATATCTACACCGAAATCTGTATAAACATGGAAATATCTACACCGCTACCGGTACAAACATGGAAATATCTACACCGCTATTTGTATAAACATGGAAATATCTTCACCACTATCTGTATAAACATGGAAATATCTCCAGCGCTATCTGTATAAACATGGAAATATCTCCACCGCTATCTGTTTTAACGTGGAAACATCTACACCGCTATCTGTATAAACATGGAAATATCTACACCGCTGTCTGTATAAATATGGAAATATGTACACCGCTATCTGTATAAACATGGAAATGTCTACACCGCTGTCTCTATAAACATGGAAATATCTACCCTGCCATCTGTGAAAACATGGAAATATCTACACTGCCATCTGTCTAAACATGGAAATACCTACTCCGCCATCTCTATAAACATGGAAATATGTACACCGCTATCTGTATAAACGTGGAAATATCTACACCGCTATCTGTATAAACATGGAAATATCTACACCGAAATCTGAATAAACATGGAAATATCTACACCGCTACCCGTATAAACATGGAAATAACCACACCGAAATCTGTATGAACAAGGAAATATCTTCACCGCTATCTGTAAAAACATGGAAATATCTCCATCGTTTTCTGTATAAACATGGAAATATCTCCACCGCTCTCTGTATAAACATGGAAACTTCTACACCGCTATCTGTATAAACATGGAAATATCAACACCACTATCTGTATAAACATGCAAATATATACAACGCTACCTGTGTAAACATGGAAATATCTACACCACGATCTGTATAAAGATGGAAATATCCACGCCGCTATATGTATAAACATGGAAATATCTACACCGCTATCTCTCTAAACATGGAAATAGCCACACCGCTATCTGTATAAACATGGAAATAGCTACACCGTCATCTGGAAAAACATGGAAATATCTTCACCGTCATCTGGATAAGCATGGAAATATCTACACATCCATCTGTATAAACATGGAAATATCTACACTGCCATCACTATACACATGGAAATATCTACACCGTTATCTGTATAAACATGGAAATATCTACACCGCTATCTGTATAAACCTGGAAATATCTCCACCGCTATCTTTACGAACATGGAAATATATACACCACTATCTGTATAAACATGGAAATGTCTACACCGCTATCTGTTTAAAGATGGAAATATCTACACCGCCATCTGTATAAACACGGAGATACCTACACTGCCATCTGTATAAACATGGAAATATCTACACCGATATCTGTATAAACATGGAAATATCTTCACCGAAATCTGTATAAACATGGAAATATCTACACCGCTATCTGTATAAACATGGAAATATCTACACTACTATCTGTATAAACATGGATAAATCTACATCGCTATTTGCATAAACATGGAAATATCTTCACCGTTATCTGTATAAACACGGAAATATCTACACCGCTATCTCTCTAAACATGGAAATAGCCACACCGCTATCTGTATAAACATGGAAATAGCTACACCGTCATCTGGAAAAACATGGAAATATCTTCACCGTCATCTGGATAAGCATGGAAATATCTACACATCCATCTGTATAAACATGGAAATATCTACACTGCCATCACTATACACATGGAAATATCTACACCGTTATCTGTATAAACATGGAAATATCTACACCGCTATCTGTATAAACCTGGAAATATCTCCACCGCTATCTTTACGAACATGGAAATATATACACCACTATCTGTATAAACATGGAAATGTCTACACCGCTATCTGTTTAAAGATGGAAATATCTACACCGCCATCTGTATAAACACGGGGATACCTACACTGCCAGATGTATAAACATGGAAATATCTACACCGCTATCTGTATAAACATGGAAATATCTTCACCGAAATCTGTATAAACATGGAAATATCTACACCGCTATCTGTATAAACATGGAAATATCTACACTACTATCTGTATAAACATGGATAAATCTACATCGCTATTTGCATAAACATGGAAATATCTTCACCGTTATCTGTATAAACATGGAAATATCTACACCGCTATCTGTATATACATGGAAATATCCACACCGCTATCTGTATAAACATGGAAATACATACACCGTCATCTATAAAAACATGGAAATAGCTACACCGTCATCTGTATAAACATGGAAATATCTACACCTCCATCTGTATAAACATGGAAATATCTACACTGCCATCTCTATACACATGGAAATATCTACACCAGTATCTGTATAAACATGGAAATATCTACATCGCCCTCTGTATAAAAGTGGGAATATCTCCACCGCTCTCTGTATGAACATGGAAATATCATCACCACTATCTGTATAAACATGGAAATATCTCCATCGCTATCTGTATAAACATGGAAATATCTCCACCACTATCTGTATAAACATGGAAACACCTTCACCGCTATCTGTATAAACATGGAAATATCTACACCGCTATCTGTATAAACATGGATAAATCTACACCGCTATTTGCATAAACATGGAAATATCTTCAACAATATCTGTATAAACATGGAAATATCTTCACTGCTATCTGTATATACATGGAAATAGCCACACCGCTATCTGTATAAACATGGAAATAGCTACACCGTCATCTATAAAAAAATGGAAATATCTACACCGTCTCCTGTATAAACAAGGAAATATCTACACCTCCATCTGTATAAACATGGAAATATCTACACTGCCATCTGTATACACATGGAAATACCTACACTGAAATCACCATACACATGGTAATACCTACACCGCTATCTGTATAAACATGGAAATATCTACATCGCTATCTGTATAAACATGGAAATATCTCCACCGCTATCTGTTTTAACCTTGAAACATCTACACCGCTATCTGTATAAACATGGAAATATCTACACCGCTGTCTGTATAAATATGGAAATATGTACACCGCTATCTGTATAAACATGGAAATGTCTACACCGCTGTCTCTATAAACATGGAAATACCTATAAGGCTATCTCTGTAAACATGGAAATATCTCCACTGCCATCTCTGAAAACATGGAAATATCTACACTGCCATCTGTCTAAACATGGAAATACCTACACCGCCATCTCTATAAACATGGAAATATGTACACCGCTATCTGTATAAACGTGGAAATATCTACACCGCTATCTGTATAAACATGGAAATATCTACACCGAAATCTGTATAAACATGGAAATATCTACACCGCTACCAGTATAAACATGGAAATAACCACACAGAAATCCGTATGAACAAGGAAATATCTTCACCGCTATCTGTAAAAACATGGAAATATCTCCATCGCTTTCTGTATAAACATGGAAATATCTCCACCGCTCTCTGTATAAACATGGAAACGTCTACACCGCTATCTGTATAAACATGGAAATATCTACACCACTATCTGTATAAACATGCAAATATATACAACGCTACCTGTGTAAACATGGGAATATCTACACCACGATCTGTATAAAGATGGAAATATCCACGCCGCTATCTGTATAAACATGAAAATATCTACACCGCTATCTCTATAAACATGGAAATAGCCACACCGCTATCTGTATAAACATGGAAATAGCTACACCGTCATCTGGAAAAACATGGAAATATCTTCACCGTCATCTGGATAAGCATGGAAATATCTACACATCCATCTGTATAAACATGGAAATATCTACACTGCCATCACTATACACATGGAAATATCTACATCGTTATCTGTATAAACATGGAAATATCTACACCGCTATCTGTATAAACATAGAAATATCTCCACCGATATCTTTATGAACATGGAAATATATACACCACTATCTGTATAAACATGGAAATGTCTACACCGCTATCTGTTTAAAGATGGAAATATCTACACCGCCATCTGTATAAACACAGAGATACCTACACTGCCATCTGTATAAACATGGAAATATCTACACCGCTATCTGTATAAACATGGAAATATCTTCACCGAAATCTGTATAAACATGGAAATATCTACACCGCTATCTGTATAAACATGGAAATATCTACACCACTATCTGTATAAACATGGATAAATCTACATCGCTATTTGCATAAACATGGAAATATCTTCACCGTTATCTGTTTAAACATGGAAATATCTACACCGCTATCTGTATATACATGGAAATAGCCACACCGCTATCTGTATAAACATGGAAATACATACACCGTCATCTATAAAAACATGGAAATAGCTACACCGTCATCTGTATAAACATGGAAATATCTACACCTCCATCTGTATAAACATGGAAACATCTACACCTCCATCTGTATAACCATGGAAATATCTACACTGCCATCTCTATACACATGGAAATATATACACCGGTATCTGTATAAACATGGAAATATCTACATCGCCATCTGTATAAAAGTGGGAATATCTCCACCGCTCTCTGTATGAACATGGAAATATCTTCACCACTATCTGTATAAACATGGAAATATCTCCATCGCTATCTGTATAAACATGGAAATATTTCCACCACTATCTGTATAAACATGGAAACATCTTCACCGCTATCTGTATAAACATGGAATTATCTACACCGCTATCTGTATAAACATGGATAAATCTACACCGCTATTTGCATAAACATGGAAATATCTTCAACACTATCTGTATAAACATGGAAATATCTTCACTGCTATCTGTATATACATGGAAATAGCCACACCGCTATCTGTATAAACATGGAAATAGCTACACCGTCATCTATAAAAAAATGGAAATATCTACACTGTCACCTGTATAAACATGGAAATACCTACACCTCCATCTGTATAAACATATAAATATCTACACTGCCATCTGTATACATATGGAAATACCTACACTGAAATCACTATACACATGGTAATATCTACACCGCTATCTGTATAAACATGGAAATCTCTACACAGCTATATGTATAAACATGGAAATATCTACAGCGCTATGACTATAAACATGGAAATACCTACAACGCCATCTCTATAAACATGGAAATATCTACACAGCTGTCTCTATAAACTTGGAATTAACTACAACGCCATCTCTATAAACTTGGAAATATCTACACCGCCATCTGCATCAACATGGAAATACCTACACCGCTATCTGTTTAAAGATGGAAATATCTACACCGCCATCTATCTAAACATGGAAATATCTCCACCGCTATCTGTATAAACATGGAAATACCAACACCGCTATCTGTATAAACATGGAAATATCTACACCGCTATCTCTATAAACATGGAAGTATCTACACCACGATATCTATAAACATGGAACTATCTACACCGCCATCTGCATAAATATGGAAATATCTACACCACCATCTGAATGAACATGGATATGTCTACATGACCATCTCTATAACCATTGAAATACCAACACCGCCATCTATATAAACATGGAAATGTCTACACCGCTATCAGTATAAACATGGAAATATCTACACCGCTCTCTGTATACACATGGAAATATCTTCAAAGCCATCTGCATAAATATGGAAATATCTACAAGGATATTTCTACAAACATGGAGATACATACACCGCTATCTCGACAAACATGGAAATATCTATGCCGCTATCTCCATAAACATGGAAATATCTACACCGCTATCTGTATAAACATGGAAATACCAACACCGCTATCAGTATAAACGTGGAAATATCTACACTGCTATCAGTATAAACATGGAAATATCTCAACCGCCATCTCTATAAACATGTAAATATCTACACCGCCATCGGTAGAAAGATGGAAGTATCTACAAAGCGATCTGTATAAATATGGAAATATCTAAACCGCTACCTGTATAAACATGGAAATATCTACACAGCTATCTGTATAAACTTTTAAATATCTACACCACGATCTGTATAAACATGGAAATATCCACATCGCCATCTGTATAAACATGGAAATATCTACACCGCCATCTGTGTAAACATGGAAATATATACACCGCCATCTCTATAATCAAGGAAATATCTACACCGCCATCTGTATAAAGATGGAAATATCTACACTGCCATCTGTATAAAGATGCAAATATCTACACAGTGAGCTGTATAAACATGGAAATATCTACACCGCTATCCGTATAAACATGGAAATACCAACACCGCTATCTTTAGAAACTTGGAAATAACTTATCAGACATCTGTAAAAACATGGAAATATCTACACCGCTATCTGTATAAACATGGAAATAACCACACCGCCATCTGTATAAAGATGGAAATATGTACAGCACTATCCCTGTAAACATGGAAATATCAACACTGCTATCTGTATAAACATGGAAATATTTACAGCGCTATGACTATAAACATGGAAATACCTACACCGCCATCTCTATAAACATGGAAATATCTACACCGCTGTCTCTATAAACATGGAAATATCTGCAACGCCATCTCTAAAAACTAGGAAATACCCACACCGCCATCTGCATCAACATGGAAATACCTACACCGCCATCTGCATAGTCAAGGAAATATCTACACCAACATCTGTCTAAACATGGAAATACCTCCACCGCTATCTGTATAAACATGGAAATACCAACACTGCTATTTGTATAAACTTGGAAATATCTACACCGCTATCTCTATAAATATTGAAATATATTCACCGCCATCACTATAAACATGGGAATATCTACACCTCCATCTACATAAACAAGGAAATATCTACAATGCCATCTATGTAAACATGGAAATATCTATACCGCCATATGTATAAACATGGAAATATCTACACAGCCATCTCTATAAACATGGAAATATCTACAACACTATCTGTATAAACATGGAAATATCTACACAATGATCTGTATAAATACGGAAATATCTGCACCGCTATCTGTATAAACATGGAAATATCTACATCGCTCTCTGTATAAACATGGAAATACCTACGACGCTATCTGTATAAATATGGAAATATTTACACCGCTATGTCTATAAACATGAAAATATGTACAGCGCTATCTGTATAAACATTGAAATATCTATACCGGTATCTCTACAAATGTGGAAATATCTACACCGCTATCTGTATAAACACGGAAATATCTACACCGCTATCTCTATAAACATGGCAATATCTACACCGCCATCTGTATAAACATGGATATATCAACAGAGTCATCTGAATAAACATGGAAATATCTACACCGCTATCTCTGTAAACTTGGAAATATCTACACCACTATCTGTAAAAACATGGAAATATCCACACAGCTGTCTATATAAACAAGGAAATAGCTACACCGCTATCCCTATAAACGTGGAAATATGAACACCGCTATCCGTAAACATGGAAATATCTACACCGCTATCTGTATAAACATGGAAATATCTACACCGCTATCACTATAAACATGGACATACCTACACTGCTATCTCTATAAACGTGGAAATATCTACACCGCTTTCTGTATAAACATGGAAATATCTACAACGTTATCTGTGTAAACATGGAAATATCTACACAGCTATCTGTGTAAACTGGGAAATAACTACATAGCTATCTCTGTAAAGATGGAAATATCTACACTGCAATCTGTGCAAATATGGAAATATCTACACCGCTGTCTCTGTAAACTTGGAAATATCTACACCGCAATCTGTATAAACAAGGAAATATCTACACTGCAATGTGTATAAATATGGAATTATCTACACCGCTATCTCTATAAACATGGAAATGCCTACACCGCTATCTTTAAAAACATGGAATTATCTACACCGTTATCTCTATAAACATGGAAATATTTACACCGCCATCTGTATAAACATGCAAATATCTACACAGTCATCTCTATAAACATGGAAATATCAACACCACCATCTCTATAAACATGGAAATATCTACACTTCCGTCTGTATACACATGGAAATATCTACACAGCCACCTTTATAAACATGGAAATATCTACACCGCTGTCCCTATAAACATGGAAATATCAACACAGCTATCCGCATAAAAATGGTAATAACTACACCGCTATCTTTATAAACATGGAAATACCTACACCACTATCACTATAAACATGGAAATACCTACACCGCTATCTGTATAAACATGGAAATAGCTACACCGCTATCTGTATAAACATGGAAATATCTACTACGCTATCTGTATAAACATGGAAATATCTACAACCTTATCTGTGTAAACATGGAAATATCTACAAAGCTATCTGTGTAAACTTGGAAATATCTACACAGCTATCTGTTTAAAGATGGAAATATCTACATTGCAATCAGTGCAAAGATGTAAATATCTACACCGCTATCTCGGTAAACATGGAAATACCTGCACCGCTATCACTATAAACATGGAAATATCTACACCGCAATCTGTGTAAACTGGGAAATATATACATTGCTATCTGTGTAAAGATGGAAATATCTACACCGCAATCTGTGCAAAGATGGAAATATCTACACCACTATCTCTGTAAACATGGAAATATCTACACCGCTATCTGTATAAACATGGAAATATCCCCACCGCTATCTGTATAAACATGGAAATATCCAAACCGCTATCTGTATAAACATGGAAATGTCTACACCGCTATCTGAATAAAGATGGAAATATCTACACCGCCATCTTTATAAACATGGAATTATCTACACTGCTATCTGTACAAAGATGGTAATATCTACACCGCAAGCTGCATAAACATGGAAATATCTACACCGCTATCTGTATATACTTGGAAATATCTACACCGCTATCTTTATAAACATGGAAATACCTACATCACCGTCTGCATATACATGGAAATATCTCCACCGCTATCTGTATAAACAAGGAAGTATCTAAACCACAATCTGTATAAACATGGAAATATCTACACCGCCATCTGTATGAAGATGGAAATATCTACAACGCTCTCTGTATAAACATGGAAATATCTACATAGCCATCTGTATACACTTGGAAATATCTCCACCAATATATGTATAAACATGGAAGTATCTCCACCGCCATCTGTATAAACATGGAAATATCTACACCGCTATCTGTATAAACATGGAAATATCTGCATCGCTATCTGTGTAAACGTTAAAACATCTGCACTGCTATCTCTCTAAACATGGAAATATCTACACCATCATATGTATAAACACGGAAAAATCTAAAATATCTACACCACTATCTGTATAAATATGGAAATAGCTACACCGCAATCAGTATAAACATGGAAATATCTACACTGCTTTCTGTATAAACTTGGAAATATCTACAACGCCATCTGTATAAACATGGAAATACTACCACCGCTATGTTTATAAACATGGAAATATCTCCAAAGCTATCTGTAGAAACATGGAAATATCTACACCACCATCTGTATAAGCCTGGAAATATCTACACCGCTATCTGTATAAACATGGAAATATCAGCATCGATATCTGTTTAAACTTGAAAACATCTACACCGCAATCTCTATCAATATGGAAATATCTACACCACCATATGTATAAACATGGAAATATCTACACAGACGTCTGTATAAACATGGAAATATCTACACTGCCATCTGAATACACATGGTAATATCTACACAGCCATCAGTATAAATATGGAAACATCTGCACTGCTATCTCTAAACACATGGAAATACCTACAACTCTACCTGTATAAACATGGAAATATCTACACCGCTATATCTATAAATATGGAAATATCTACACCGCCATCTCCATAAACATGGAACTATCTACAAAACCGTCTGTGTAAAAATGGAAATATCTACACCGCTGTCTGTATAAACATGGAAATATCTACACTGCTCGCTGTAAAAAGATGGAAATATGTACAAGGCTATTTGTGTAAACATGGAAATAACTACAGAGCTATCTGTGTAAACATGGAAATATCTACACCGCTATATCTATAAACATGAAAATGTCCACAACGCCATCTCCATAAACATGGAAATATCTACACCACCATGTGTGTAAAAATGGAAATATCTTCACCGCTATCTGTATAAACATGGAAATATCTACACCACTATCTGTATAAACATGGAAATATCTACACCGCTATCTGCATAAACATGGAAATACCTTCACCGCCATCTCAATAAACATGGAAATATCTACACCGCTATCTCTATAATCATGGAAATATCTACAACACTATCTGTATAAACATGGAAATAACTACACGGATATCTCTATAAACATGGAAATATCTACACCGCCATCTGTATACACATGGAAATATCTACACCGCAATCTGTATAAACATGGAAATATATTCACTGCCATTTGTATAAACTTGGAAATATCTCCACCACTATCTGTATAAACATGGAAATATCTACAACACTATCTTTCTAAACATGGAAATATCTACACAGCTATCTGTGTAAACATGGAAATATGTACACCGCTATCTGTGAAAAGATGGAAATACCTACACCGCAATCTGTGCCAATATGGAAATATCTGCACCGCTATCTCTGTAAACATGGAGATATATAGACCACTATCTGTATAAACATTGAAATATCTACACCACTATCTGTATAAACATGGAAATATCTACATTGCCATCCGTATAAAGATGGAAATATCTACGCAGCGAGCTGCGTAAACATGGAAATATCTACACCCGTATGTGTATAAACATGGAAATAACAACTCCGCTATCTGTAAAAACATGCAAATATCTACACCGCTATCTCTATAAACATGGAATTATCTACATCGCAATCTGTATAAACATGGAAATATCTCCACCACAATCATTATAAACATGGAAATATCTACACCACTATCTGTATAAACATGGAAATATCTACACTGCTATCTGTATAAACATGGAAATATCTACAACGCTATCTGTGTACACATGGAATTATCTACACAGCTATCTGTGTAAACTGAGAAATATCTACATAGCTATCTGTGTAAAGATGGAAATATCTACACCGCAATCTGTGCAAAGATGGAAATACCTACACTGTTATCTCTGCAAACATGGAAATAACTACACCACTGTCTGTATAAATATGGAAATGTCTTCACCGCTATCTCTATAAACATGGAAATATCTACACCGCAATCTCTATAAACATGGAAATATCTACACAGTCATCTCTATAAGCATGGAAATATCTAAAATACCATCTCTATAAACATGGAAATATCTACAGTGCCATCTGTATAAACATGGAAATATATACACAGCCATATCTAAAAACACGGAAATATCTACACAGCCATATCTATAAACACGGAAATATCTACACCGCTACCACTATAAACATGGAAATACCTACACCGCTATCTCTATAAAAATGGAAATCTCTACACCGCTATCTGTATAAACATGGAAATAAATTCACCGCTATCTGTATAAACATGCAAATATCTGCACCGCTATCTCTATAAACATGGAAATACCTAGACCGCTATCTCTATAAACATGGAAATATCTACACCGCAATCTGTGCAAAGATGGAAATATCTACACCGCTATCTCTGTAAACTTGGAAATTTCTACACCGCTATCTATATAAACATGGAAATATCTACACCGCTATCTGTATAAACAAGGAAATAACCACACTACTATCTCTATAAACATGGAAATCGCATCACCGCTCTCCACATACACATGGAAATATCTACACCGCTATCTGTATAAACATGGAAATATCTACACCGATATCACTATAAACATGGACATACCTACACCGCTATCTGTACAAACTTGGAAATATCTACACCACTATCTGTATAAACATGGAAATATATACATCGCCATCTCTATAAACATGGAAATATCTACAACGCTATCGGTATAAACATGGAAATATCTACAGAGCTATCAGTATAAACATAGAAATATCGACACCGATATTTGTTTAAACATGAAAATATCTACACCGCAATCTGTGCAAAGATGGAAATATCCACACGGCTATCTCTGTAAACATGGAAATATCTACACAGCTATCTGTGTAAACTGGTAAATATACACACTGATATCTGTGAAAAGATGGAAATATCTACACCGCAGTCTGTGCAAAGATGGAAATATCTACACCACTATCTCTGTAAACATGGATATATCTACACTGCTATCTGTATAAACATGGGAATATCTACACTGCCATCTGTATAAAGATGCAAATATCTACACTGCGAGCTGTAAAAACATGGAAATAACTAGACCGCTATCTGTATAAACATGGAAATACCAACACCGCTATCAGTAAAACATATAAATGTCTACACCGCTATCTCTATAAACATGGAAATATCTACACCACTATCTCTATAAACATGAAAATAACTACACCAACATCTGTATAAACATGAAAATACCTTCACAGACATCTGTATAAACATGGAAATATCTACACCACAATCTGCATAAACATGGAAATATATACACCGCCATCTGTAGAAAGATGGAAATATCTTCAGAGCGATCTTTATAAATATGGAAATGCCTACACCGCTACCTGTATAAACATGGAAATATCTTCACCGATATCTCTGTAAACATGGAAATGTCTACACCACTATCTGTATAAACATGCAAATATCTACACCGCTATCTCTGTAAACATGGAAATACGTAGACCGCTATCTCTATAAACATGGAAATATCTACACCGCAATCTGTGCAAAGATGGAAATACCTGCACCACTATCTGGGTAAACTTGGAAATATCTACACCGCTATGTATATAAACATGGAAATATCTACACCGCTATCTGTATAAACAAGGAAATATCTACACCACTATCCCTATAAACATAGAAATATCAACACAGCTCTCCGCATAAACATGGAAATATCTACACCGCTATCTGTATAAACATGGAAATATCTACACCGCAATCTTTGCAAAGATGGAAATATACACACCGCTATCTCTGTAAACATGGAAATATCTACACAGCTATCTGTGTAAACTGGGAAATATATACATTGCTATCTGTGTAAAGATGGAAATATCTACACCGCAATCTGTGCAAAGATGGAAATATCTACACCACTATCTCTGTAAACATGGAAATATCTACACCGCTATCTGTATAAACATGGAAATATCTACGCTGCTATCTGTATAAACAAGGAAATATCTAAACCGCCATCTATATAAACATGGAAATATCTACACCACCATCTGTATAAACATGGAAATCTCCACACCGCTATCAGTATAAATATGGAAATATCTACACCGCTATCTCTATGAACATGGAGATGTCTACACCGCTATATTTATAAACATGGAAATATCCACACCGTTATCTCTATAAACATGGAAATATCTACACCACCATCTGTATGAATATGCAAATATCTACACAGTTTTCTGTATAAACATGGAAATATCTACACAACCATCTCTATAAACAAAGAAATATCTTCACTGCCATCTTCAGAAACATGGAATTATCTACACCGCCATCTGTATAAACATGGAAATATCTACACCACTATCTGTATAAACATGGAAATATCTACAATGCCATCTGTATAAAGATGGAAATATCTACACCGTGAGGTGTACAAACGTGGAAATATCTACACTGCTATCTGTATAAACATGGAAATACCAACACCGCTATCTGAGTAAACATGGAAATATCTACAAATCTATGTGTATAAACATGGAAAAATGTACACCACTATCTCTATAATCATGGAAATAACTTCACCGCCATCTGCATAAACATGGAAATATCTACACCGCTATCTCTATAAACATGGAAATATCCACACTGCTATCTGTATAAACATGGAAATATCTACACCGCTATTTTTATAAATGTGGAAAAATCAACATCGCTATCTCTGTAAACATGGAAATGTCTACACCGCTATCTCTATAAACATGGAAATATCTACACCGCTATTTGTATAAACCCGAAAATATCGAAATGACATCTGTATTAACATGGAAATACATACACAGTCATCTGTATAAACATGGAAATATCTAGACCACTATCTGTATAAACATGGAATTATCTACAATGCCATCTGTATCAACATGGAAATAGCTACACAGCCATCTCTATAAACATGGAAATATCTACACCGCTATCACTATAAACATGGAAATACCTACACCGCTATCTCTATAAACATGGAAACCTCTACACCGCTATCTGTATAAACATGGAAATAAATACACCGCTATCTGTATAAACATTCAAATATCTACACCGCTATCTCTATAAACATGGAAATACCAAGACTGCTATCTGTATTATCATGGAAATATCTACACCGCAATCTGTGCAAAGATGGAAATATCTACACCGCTATCTCTGTAAACTTGGAAATATCTACACCGCTATCTATATAAACATGGAAATATCTACAAAGATATCTGTATAAACAAGGAAATAACCACACCACTATCCCTATAAACATGGAAATATCAACACCGCTCTCCGCATAAACATGGAAATATCTGCACCGCTATCTTTGTAAACATGGAAGTATCTACACCGCTATCACTATGAACATGGACATACCAACACTGCTATCTCTACAAACATGGAAATATATACACCGCTATCTGTATAAACATGGAAATATCAACACCGCCATCTCCATAAACATGGAAATATCTACAACGCTATCTGTATAAACATGGAGATATCTACACAGCTATCAGTATAAACATAGAAATATATACACCGGTATTTGTTTAAACATGGAAATATCTACACCGCAATCTGTGCAAAGATGGAAATATCCACACTGCTATCTCTGTAAACATGGAAATATCTACACAGCTATCTATGTAAACTGGGAAATATATACATTGCTATCTGTGTAAAGATGGAAATATCTACATCGAAATCTGTGCAAAGATGGAACTATCTACCCCAATATCTCAGTAAACATGGAACAATCTACACCGCTATCTGTATAAATATGGAAATATCTACACTGCTATCTGTTTATACAAGGAAATATCTGCAGCGCCATCTGTTTAAACATGGAAATATCTACATAACAATCTGTATAAACATGGAAATATCTACACCGCTATCTGTATAAATATGGAAATATCTATACCGCTATCTCTATAAACACGGAAATATCTACACCGCTATCTATATAAACATGAAAATATCTACACTGTCATCTGTATAAACATGGAAATATATACACCACCATCTGTATAAACATGGAAATATCTACAATGCCATGTGTATACACATGGAAAATCTACAAAGCCATCTGTATAAACATGGAAATACCTTCACCGCTATCTCTATAAACATGGAAATACCTACACGGCTATCTCAATAAACATGGAAATATCTACAGCGCTATCTCTATAACCATGGAAATATCCACACTGCCATCTCTATAAACATGAAAATATCTACACCGCCATCTCCAGAAACATGGAACTACCTAAACCGCCATCTGTATAAACATGGAAATATCTACACCACTATCTGTAGAACATGGAAATATCTACAATGCAATCTGTATAAACATGGAAATACCAAGACCGCTATCTGTGTAAACATGGAAATATCTACAAAGCTATTTGTATAAACATGGAAAAATCTACAC
The DNA here is from genome assembly GCF_029289425.2 of Pan paniscus. Lineage (NCBI taxonomy): Eukaryota > Metazoa > Chordata > Mammalia > Primates > Hominidae > Pan > Pan paniscus. Next base: position 12,303,163 of record NC_073261.2, read on the forward strand.
CACTATCTCTATAAACATGGAAATACATTCACCGCCATCTGTATAAACATGGAAATATCTACACCGCTATCTGTATAAACATGGAAATGCCTACACCGCTATCTGTATAAACATGGAAATATCTACACCGCTATTTTTATAAATATGGAAAAATCAACATCGCTATCTCTGTAAACATGGAAATGTGTACTCCGCTATCTATATAAACATGGAAATATCTACACCGCTATTTCTATAAACCCGCAAATATCTAAACCGACATCTGTATTAACATGGAAATACATACACAGTCATCTGTATAAACATGGAAATATCTACACCACTATCTGTATAAACATGGAAATATCTACAATGCCATCTGTATAAACATGGAAATATCTACACGGCGAGGTGCACAAACGTGGAAATATCCACACTGCTATCTGTATAAACATGGAAACATCCTCACCGCTATCTGTATAAACATGGAAATACCTACACCGCTATCTGTATAAACATGGATAAATCTACAGCGCTATTTGCATGAACATGGAAATATCTTCAACACTATCTGTATAAACATGGAAATATCTTCACTGCTATGTGTATATACATGGAAATAGCCACACCGCTATCTGTATAAACATGGAAATAGCTACACCGTCATCTATAAAAAAATGGAAATATCTACACCGTCACCAGTATAAACAAGGAAATATCTACACCTCCATCTGTATAAACATGGAAATATCTACACTACCATCTGTATACACATGGAAATACCTACACTGAAATCACCATACACATGGTAATATCTACACCGCCATCTGTATAAACATGGAAATATCTACATCACTATCTGTATAAACATGGAAATATCTCCACCGCTATCTGTTTTAACGTGGAAACATCTACACCGCTATCTGTATAAACATGGAAATATCTACACCGCTGTCTGTATAAATATGGAAATATGTACACCGCTATCTGTATAAACATGGAAATGTCTACACCGCTGTCTCTATAAACATGGAAATACCTATAAGGCTATCTCTGTAAACACGGAAATATCTCCACTGCCATCTCTGAAAACATGGAAATATCTACACTGCCATCTGTCTAAACATGGAAATACCTACACCGCCATCTCTATAAACATGGAAATATGTACACCGCTATCTGTATAAACGTGGAAATATCTACACCGCTATCTGTATAAACATGGAAATATCTACACCGAAATCTGTATAAACATGGAAATAAGTACACCGCTACCAGTATAAACATGGAAATAACCACACCGAAATCTGTATGAACAAGGAAATATCTTCACCGCTATCTGTAAAAACATGGAAATATCTCCATCGCTTTCTGTATAAACATGGAAATATCTCCACAGCTCTCTGTATAAACATGGAAACGTCTACACCGCTATGTGTATAAACATGGAAATATCTACACCACTATCTGTATAAACATGCAAATATATACAACGCTACCTGTGTAAACATGGAAATATCTACACCACGATCTGTATAAAGATGGAAATATCCACGCCGCTATCTGTATAAACATGGAAATATCTACACCGTTATCTCTCTAAACATGGAAATAGCCACACCGCTATCTGTATAAACATGGAAATAGCTACACCGTCATCTGGAAAACATGGAAATATCTTCACCGTCATCTGGATAAGCATGGAAATATCTACACATCCATCTGTATAAACATGGAAATATCTACACTGCCATCACTATACACATGGAAATATCTACACCGTTATCTGTATAAACATGGAAATATCTACACCGCTATCTGTATAAACATGGAAATATCTCCACCGCTATCTTTATGAACATGGAAATATATACACCACTATCTGTATAAACATGGAAATGTCTACACCGCTATCTGTTTAAAGATGGAAATATCTACACCGCCATCTGTATAAACACGGAGATACCTACACTGCCATCTGTATAAACATGGAAATATCTACACCGCTATCTGTATAAACATGGAAATATCTTCACCGAAATCTGTATAAACATGGAAATATCTACACCGCTATCTGTATAAACATGGAAATATCTACACCACTATCTGTATAAACATGGATAAATCTACATCGCTATTTGCATAAACATGGAAATATCTTCACCGTTATCTGTTTAAACATGGAAATATCTACACCACTATCTGAATATACATGGAAATAGCCACACCGCTATCTGTGTAAACATGGAAATAGCTACACCGTCATCTATAAAAACATGGAAATAGCTACACCGTCATCCATATAAACATGGAAATATCTACACCTCCATCTGTATAAACATGGAAATATCTACTCTGCCATCTCTATACACATGGAAATATCTACACCGGTATCTGTATAAACGTGGAAATATCTACATCGCCATCTGTATAAAAGTGGGAATATCTCCACTGCTATCTGTATGAACATGGAAATATCTTCACCACTATCTGTATAAACATGGAAATATCTCCATCGCTATCTGTATAAACATGGAAATATCTCCACCGCCATCTGTATAAACATAGAAACATCTACACGGCTATCTGTATAAACTTGGAAATATCTACACCGCTATCTGTATAAGCATGAAAATATACACAACGCTACCAGTGTAAACATGGAAATATCTACACTACGATCTGTATAAACATGGAAATATCCACACCGCTATGTGTAAAAACATGGAAATATCTACACCGAAATCTGTATAAACATGGAAATATCTACACCGCTACCGGTACAAACATGGAAATATCTACACCACTATTTGTATAAACATGGAAATATCTTCACCACTATCTGTATAAACATGGAAATATCTCCATCGCTATCTGTATAAACATGGAAATATCTCCACCGCTATCTGTTTTAACGTGGAAACATCTACACCGCTATCTGTATAAACATGGAAATATCTACACCGCTGTCTGTATAAATATGGAAATATGTACACCGCTATCTGTATAAACATGGAAATGGCTACACCGCTGTCTCTATAAACATGGAAATACCTATAAGGCTATCTCTGTAAACATGGAAATATCTCCACTGCCATCTCTGAAAACATGGAAATATCTACACTGCCATCTGTCTAAACATGGAAATACCTACACCGCCATCTCTATAAACATGGAAATATGTACACCGCTATCTGTATAAACGTGGAAATATCTACACCGCTATCTGTATAAACATGGAAATATCTACACCGAAATCTGTATAAACATGGAAATATGTACACCGCTACCAGTATAAACATGGAAATAACCACACCGAAATCTGTATGAACAAGGAAATATCTTCACCGCTATCTTTAAAAACATGGAAATATCTCCATCGCTTTCTGTATAAACATGGAAATATCTCCACAGCTCTCTGTATAAACATGGAAACGTCTACACCGCTATCTGTATAAACATGGAAATATCTACACCACTATCTGTATAAACATGCAAATATATACAACGCTACCTGTGTAAACATGGAAATATCTACACCACGATCTGTATAAAGATGGAAATATCCACGCCGCTATCTGTATAAACATGGAAATATCTACACCGTTATCTCTCTAAACATGGAAATAGCCACACCGCTATCTGTATAAACATGGAAATAGCTACACCGTCATCTGGAAAACATGGAAATATCTTCACCGTCATCTGGATAAGCATGGAAATATCTACACATCCATCTGTATAAACATGGAAATATCTACACTGCCATCACTATACACATGGAAATATCTACACCGTTATCTGTATAAACATGGAAATATCTACACCGCTATCTGTATAAACATGGAAATATCTCCACCGCTATCTTTATGAACATGGAAATATATACACCACTATCTGTATAAACATGGAAATGTCTACACCGCTATCTGTTTAAAGATGGAAATATCTACACCGCCATCTGTATAAACACGGAGATACCTCCACTGCCATCTGTATAAACATGGAAATATCTACACCGCTATCTGTATAAACATGGAAATATCTTCACCAAAATCTGTATAAACATGGAAATATATACACCGCTATCTGTATAAACATGGAAATATCTACACCACTATCTGTATAAACATGGATAAATCTACATCGCTATTTGCATAAACATGGAAATATCTTCACCGTTATCTGTTTAAACATGGAAATATCTACACCGCTATCTGTATATACATGGAAATAGCCACACCGCTATCTGTATAAACATGGAAATACATACACCGTCATCTATAAAAACATGGAAATATCTACACCGTCATCTGTATAAACATGGAAATATCTACACCTCCATCTGTATAAACATGGAAATATCTACACTGCCATCTCTATACACATGGAAATATATACACCGGTATCTGTATAAACATGGAAATATCCACATCGCCATCTGTATAAAATTGGGAATATCTCCACCGCTCTCTGTATGAACATGGAAATATCTTCACCACTATCTGTATAAACATGGAAATATCTCCATCGCTATCTGTATAAACATGGAAATATTTCCACCACTATCTGTATAAACATGGAAACATCTTCACCGCTATCTGTATAAACATGGAAATACCTACACCGCTATCTGTATAAACATGGATAAATCTACAGTGCTATTTGCATAAACATGGAAATATCTTCAACACTATCTGTATAAACATGGAAATATCTTCACTGCTATGTGTATATACATGGAAATAGCCACACGGCTATCTGTATAAACATGGAAATAGCTACACCGTCATCTATAAAAAAATGGAAATATATACACCGTCACCTGTATAAACATCGAAATACCTACACCTCCATCTGTATAAACATGGAAATATCTACACTGCCATCCGTATACACATGGAAATACCTACACTGAAATCACTATACACATGGTAATATCTACACCGCTATCTGTATAAACATGGAAATATCTACATCGCTATCTCTATAATCATGGAAATCTCTACACAGCTATATGTATAAACATGGAAATATCTACAGTGCTATGACTATAAACATGGAAATAACTACACCGCCATCTCTATAAACATGGAAATATCTACACAGCTGTCTCTATAAACTTGGAACTAACTACAACGCCATCTCTATAAACTTGGAAATATCTACACCGCCATCTGCATCAACATGGAAATACCTACACCGCCATCTGCATAATCATGGAAATATCTACACCGCCATCTATCTAAACATGGAAATATCTCCACCGCTATCTGTATAAACATGGAAATACCAACACCGCTATATGTATAAACATGAAAATATCTACACCGCTTTCTCTATAAACATGGAAGTATCTACACCACGATATCTATAAACATGGAACTATCTACACCGCCATCTGCATAAATATGGAAATATCTACACCACCATCTGAATGAACATGGATATATCTACAGGGCCATCTCTATAACCATTGAAATATCAACACCGCCATCTATATAAACATGGAAATGTCTACACCGCTCTCTGTATACACATGGAAATATCTTCAAAGCCATCTGCATAAATATGGAAATATCTACAAGGATATTTCTACAAACATGGAGATACATACACCGCTATCTCGACAAACATGGAAATATCTATGCCGCTATCTCCATAAACATGGAAATATCTACACCGCTATCTGTATAAACATGGAAATACCAACACCGCTATCAGTATAAACATGGAAATATCTACACTGGTATCGGTATAAACATGGAAATATCTCAACCGCTATCTCTATAAACATGTAAATATCTACACCGCCATCGGTAGAAAGATGGAAGTATCTACAAAGCGATCTGTATAAATATGGAAATATCTAAACCGCTACCTGTATAAACATGGAAATATCTACACTGCTATCTGTATAAACTTTTAAATATCTACACCACGATCTGTATAAACATGGAAATATCCACATCGCCATCTGTATAAACATGGAAATATCTACACCGCCATCTGTGTAAACATGGAAATATATACACCGCCATCTCTATAATCAAGGAAATATCTACACCGCCATCTGTATAAAGATGGAAATATCTACACTGCCATCTGTATAAAGATGCAAATATCTACACAGTGAGCTGTATAAACATGGAAATATCTACACCGCTATCCGTATAAACATGGAAATACCAACACCGCTATCTTCAGAAACTTGGAAATAACTTATCAGACATCTGTAAAAACATGGAAATATCTACACCGCTATCTGTATAAACATGGAAATAACCACACCGCCATCTGTATAAAGATGGAAATATGTACAGCACTATCCCTGTAAACATGGAAATATCAACACTGCTATCTGTATAAACATGGAAATCTCAACACCGCTATCTATATAAACATGGAAATATTTACAGCGCTATGACTATAAACATGGAAATACCTACACCGCCATCTCTATAAACATGGAAATATCTACACCGCTGTCTCTATAAACATGGAAATATCTGCAACGCCATCTGTAAAAACTAGGAAATACCTACACCGCCATCTGCATCAACATGGAAATAACTACACCGCCATCTGCATAGTCATGGAAATATCTACACCAACATCTGTCTAAACATGGAAATACCTCCACCGCTATCTGTATAAACATGGAAATACCAACACTGCTATTTGTATAAACTTGGAAATATCTACACCGCTATCTCTATAAATATTGAAATATATTCACCGCCATCACTATAAACATGGGAATATCTACACCTCCATCTACATAAACAAGGAAATATCTACAATGCCATCTATGTAAACATGGAAATAACTATACCGCCATATGTATAAACATGGAAATATCTACACAGCCATCTCTATAAACATGGAAATATCTACAACACTATCTGTATAAACATGGAAATATCTACACAATGATCTGTATAAATACGGAAATATCTGCACCGCTATCTGTATAAACATGGTAATATCTACATCGCTATCTGTATAAACATGGAAATACCTACGACGCTATCTGTATAAATATGGAAATATTTACACCGCTACGTCTATAAACATGAAAATATGTACAGCGCTATCTGTATAAACATGGAAATATCTATACCGGTATCTCTACAAATGTGGAAATATCTACACCGCTATCTGTATAAACACGGAAATATCTACACCGCTATCTCTATAAACATGGCAATATCTACACCGCCATCTGTATAAACATGGATATATCAACAGAGTCATCTGAATAAACATGGAAATATCTACACCGCTATCTCTGTAAACTTGGAAATATCTACACCGCTATCTGTAAAAACATGGAAATATCCACACAGCTGTCTATATAAACAAGGAAATAGCTACACCGCTATCCCTTTAAACGTGGAAATATCAACACCGCTATCCGTAAACATGGAAATATCTACACCGCTATCTGTATAAACATGGAAATATCTACACCGCTATCACTATAAACATGGACATACCTACACCGCTATCTCTATAAACATGGAAATATCTACACCGCTTTCTGTATAAACATGGAAATATCTACAATGTTATCTGTGTAAACATGGAAATATCTACACAGCTATCTGTGTAAACTGGGAAATAGCTACATAGCTATCTCTGTAAAGATGGAAATATCTACACTGCAATCTGTGCAAAGATGGAAATATCTACACCGCTGTCTCTGTAAACTTGGAAATATCTACACCGCAATCTGTATAAACAAGGAAATATCTACACTGCAATGTGTATAAATATGGAATTATCTACACCGCTATCTCTATAAACATGGAAATGCCTACACCGCTATCTTTAAAAACATGGAATTATCTACACCGTTATCTCTATAAACATGGAAATATTTACACCGCCATCTGTATAAACATGCAAATATCTACACAGTCATCTGTATAAACATGGAAATATCAACACCACCATCTCTATAAACATGGAAATATCTACACTTCCATCTGTATACACATGGAAATATCTACACAGCCACCTTTATAAACATGGAAATATCTACACCGCTTTCCCTATAAACATGGAAATATCAACACCGCTATCCGCATAAAAATGGTAATAACTACACCGCTATGTGTATAAACATGGAAATATCTACACCGCTATCACTATAAACATGGAAATACCTACACCGCTATCTGTATAAACATGGAAATATCTACACCGCTATCTGTATAAACATGGAAATATCTACTACGCTATCTGTATAAACTTGGAAATATCTACAACCTTATCTGTGCAAACATGGAAATATCTACAAAGCTATCTGTGTAAACTTGGAAATATCTACACAGCTATCTGTTTGAAGATGGAAATATCTACATTGCAATCAGTGCAAAGATGTAAATTTCTACACCGCTATCTCGGTAAACATGGAAATACCTGCACCGCTATCTCTATAAACATGGAAATATCTACACCGCAATCTGTGTAAACTGGGAAATATATACATTGCTATCTGTGTAAAGATGGAAATATCTACACCGCAATCTGTGCAAAGATGGAAATATCTACACCACTATCTCTGTAAACATGGAAATATCTACACCGCTATCTGTATAAACATGGAAATATCCCCACCGCTATCTGTATAAACATGGAAATATCCAAACCGCTATCTGTATAAACATGGAAATGTCTACACCGCTATCTGAATAAAGATGGAAATATCTACACCGCCATCTGTATAAACATGGAATTATCTACACTGCTATCTGTACAAAGATGGTAATATCTACACCGCAAGCTGCATAAACATGGAAATATCTACACCGCTATCTGTATATACTTGGAAATATCTACACCGCTATCTTTATAAACATGGAAATACCTACATCGCCATCTGCATACACATGGAAATATCTCCACCGCTATCTGTATAAACAAGGAAGTATCTAAACCACAATCTGTATAAACATGGAAATATCTACACCGCCATCTGTATGAAGATGGAAATATCTACAATGCTCTCTGTATAAACATGGAAATATCTACACCGCCATCTGTATACACTTGGAAATATCTCCACCAATGTATGTATAAACATGGAAGTATCTCCACCGCCATCTGTATAAACATGGAAATATCTACACCGCTATCTGTATAAACATGGAAATATCTGCATCGCTATCTGTGTAAACTTTAAAACATCTACACTGCTATCTCTCTAAACATGGAAATATCTACACCACCATATGTATAAACACGGAAAAATCTAAAATATCTACACCACTATCTGTATAAATATGGAAATAGCTACACCGCAATCAGTATAAACATGGAAATATCTACACTGCTTTCTGTATAAACTTGGAAATATCTACAACGCCATCTGTATAAACAAGAAATATTACCACCGCTATGTTTATAAACATGGAAATATCTCCAAAGCTATCTGTATAAACATGGAAATATCTACACCACCATATGTATAAACATGGAAATATCTACACAGACATCTGTATAAACATGGAAATATCTACACTGCCATCTGAATACACATGGTAATATCTACACAGCCATCAGTATAAATATGGAAACATCTGCACTGCTATCTCTAAACACATGGAAATACCTACACCTCTACCTGTATAAACATGGAAATATCTACACCGCTATATCTATAAATATGGAAATATCTACACCACCATCTCCATAAACATGGAACTATCTACAACACCGTCTGTGTAAAAATGGAAATATCTACACCGCTATCTGTATAAACATGGAAATATCAACACCGCTCGCTGTAAAAAGATGGAAATATCTACAAGGCTATTTGTGTAAACATGGAAATAACTACAGAGCTATCTGTGTAAACATGGAAATATCTACACCACTATATCTATAAACATGAAAATGACTACAACGCCATCTCCATAAACATGGAAATATCTACACCACCATGTGTGTAAAAATGGAAATATCTACACCGCTATCTGTATAAACATGGAAATATCTACACCACTATCTGTATAAACATGGAAATATCTACACCGCTATCTGCATAAACATGGAAATACCTTCACCGCCATCTCAATAAACATGGAAATATCTACACCGCTATCTCTATAATCATGGAAATATCTACAACACTATCTGTATAAACATGGAAATAACTACACGGATATCTCTATAAACATGGAAATATCTTCACCGCCATCTGTATACACATGGAAATATCTACACCACAATCTGTATAAACATGGAAATATATTCACTGCCATTTGTATAAACTTGGAAATATCTCCACCACTATCTGTATAAACATGGAAATATCTACAACACTATCTTTCTAAACATGGAAATATCTACACAGCTATCTGTGTAAACATGGAAATATGTACACCGCTATCTGTGAAAAGATGGAAATACCTACACCGCAATCTGTGCCAATATGGAAATATCTGCACCGCTATCTCTGTAAACATGGAGATATATAGACCACTTTCTGTATAAACATTGAAATATCTACACCACTATCTGTATAAACATGGAAATATCTACCTTGCCATCCGTATAAAGATGGAAATATCTACACAGCGAGCTGCATAATCATGGAAATATCTACACCCGTATGTGTATAAACATGGAAATAACAACTCCACTATCTGTATAAACATGCAAATATCTAAACCGCTATCTCTATAAACATGGAATTATCTACATCGCAATCTGTATAAACATGGAAATATCTCCACCACAATCATTATAAACATGGAAATATCTACACCACTATCTGTATAAACATGGAAATATCTACACTGCTATCTGAATAAACATGGAAATATCTACAACGCTATCTGTGTACACATGGAATTATCTACACAGCTATCTGTGAAAACTGAGAAATATCTACATGGCTATCTGTGTAAAGATGGAAATATCTACACCGCAATCTGTGCAAAGATGGAAATACCTACACTGTTATCTCTGCAAACATGGAAATAACTACACCACTGTCTGTATAAATATGGAAATGTCTTCACCGCTATCTCTATAAACATGGAAATATCTACACCGCAATCTCTATAAACATGGAAATGTCTACACAGTCATCTCTATAAGCATGGAAATATCTACAATACCATCTCTATAAACATGGAAATATCTACAGTGCCATCTGTATAAACATGGAAATATCTACACAGCCATATCTATAAACACGGAAATATCTACACCGCTACCACTATAAACATGGAAATACCTACACCGCTATCTCTATAAAAATGGAAATCTCTACACCGCTATCTGTATAAACATGGAAATAAATTCACCGCTATCTGTATAAACATGCAAATATCTGCACCGCTATCTCTATAAACATGGAAATACCTAGACCGCTATCTCTATAAACATGGAAATATCTACACCGCAATCTGTGCAAAGTTGGAAATATCTACACCGCTATCTCTGTAAACTTGGAAATTTCTACACCGCTATCTATATAAACATGGAAATATCTACACCGCTATCTGTATAAACAAGGAAATAACCACACTACTATCTCTATAAACATGGAAATCGCATCACCGCTCTCCACATACAAATGGAAATATCTACACCGCTATCTGTATAAACATGGAAATATCTACACCGATATCACTATAAACATGGACATACCTACACCGCTATCTGTACAAACTTGGAAATATCTACACCACTATCTGTATAAACATGGAAATATATACATCGCCATCTCTATAAACATGGAAATATCTACAACGCTATCGGTATAAACATGGAAATATCTACAGAGCTATCAGTATAAACATAGAAATATCGACACCGATATTTGTTTAAACATGAAAATATCTACACCGCAATCTGTGCAAAGATGGAAATATCCACACGGCTATCTCTGTAAACATGGAAATATCTACACAGCTATCTGTGTAAACTGGTAAATATACACACTGATATCTGTGAAAAGATGGAAATATCTACACCGCAGTCTGTGCAAAGATGGAAATATCTACACCACTATCTCTGTAAACATGGATATATCTACACTGCTATCTGTATAAACATGGGAATATCTACACTGCCATCTGTATAAAGATGCAAATATCTACACTGCGAGCTGTAAAAACATGGAAATAACTAGACCGCTATCTGTATAAACATGGAAATACCAACACCGCTATCAGTAAAACATATAAATGTCTACACCGCTATCTCTATAAACATGAAAATAACTACACCAACATCTGTATAAACATGAAAATACCTTCACAGACATCTGTATAAACATGGAAATATCTACACCACAATCTGCATAAACATGGAAATATATACACCGCCATCTGTAGAAAGATGGAAATATCTTCAGAGCGATCTTTATAAATATGGAAATGCCTACACCGCTACCTGTATAAACATGGAAATATCTACACCGATATCTCTGTAAACATGGAAATGTCTACACCACTATCTGTATAAACATGCAAATATCTACACCGCTATCTCTGTAAACATGGAAATACGTAGACCGCTATCTCTATAAACATGGAAATATCTACACCGCAATCTGTGCAAAGATGGAAATACCTGCACCACTATCTGGGTAAACTTGGAAATATCTACACCTTTATCTGTATAAACATGGAAATATCTACACTGCTATTTGTATAAACATGGAAATATCTTAACCGCCATCTGTATAAACTTGGAAATATCTACCCTGCCATCTGTAGAAAGATGGAAATATGTACACCGCGATCTGTGTAAACATGGATATTTCTACACTGCTACCTTTATAAACATGGAAATATCTACACCGCTATCTGTATAAACATGAAAATATCTACACAGTCATCTGTATAAACATGGAAAATCTACACCGCCATCTCTATAAACATGGAAATTCCTACACCGCTATCTCTAAAAACATGGAAATATCTACACCGCCATCTCTATAAACATGGAAATGTCTACACGGCCATCTCTATAAACAGGGAAATATCTACACTGCCATCTCCATAAACATGGAGCTATCTACACCGCCATCTGTATCAACACGGAAATATCTACACCGCTATCTGCATGAAAATTGAAATATATACACCTCTATCTGAATAAACATGGAAATATCTACAGCACCATCTGTATAAACATGGAAATATCTACACTGTCATCTGTAGAAAGATTGAAATATCTACACCGCGATTTTTATAAACATGGAAATTTCTACACCGCTACCAGTATAAACGTGGAAATATTTACAATGCTATCTGTACATATATGGAAATATCTACACCGCTATCTCTATATACATGGAAATATCTACACCGCTATATCTATAAACATGGAAATATCTACACCGCTATCTCTATAAACATGGAAATAGCTTCACCGCCATCTGTGTAAACATGGAAATATCTACACCTTCATCTTTATAAACGTGGAAATATCTACACCAACATCTCTAAAAACATGGAAATAGCTACAATGCCATCTGTATACACAAGGAAATATCTACACAGACATCTGTATCAACATGGAAAATCTACACCGCCATCTCTATAAACATGGAAATATCTACACCGCCATCTCTATAAACATGGAAATATCGACAAGGTCATCTCTATAAACGGGAAAATATCTACACCGCCATCTCCATAAACATGGAACTATCTACATCGCCATCTGTATCAACACGGAAATACCTACACCGCTATCTGTATAAACATGGATATAACTACATTGCCATTTCTATAAAGATGGAAATATCTACACAGCAATCTATATAAACATAGAAATATCTACCCCTCTATCTGAATAAACATGGAAATAACAACACCGCCATCTGTATAATCATGGAAATATCCACACCTCTATCTGTATAAACATTGAAATATAAACAACACTATCTCTATAAACATGGAAATATGTACACCGTCATGTCTATACACTTGGAAATATCTACAAAGCTATCTCTATAAAAATAGAAATATCTACACTGCAATCTCTATAAACATGGAAATATCTACACCGCCATCTGCATGAACATCGAAATATCTACACCGCTATCTGTATAAACATGGAAATATCTACAGCACAATGTGCATAAACATGGAAATATCTACACCGCCATCTGTGGAAAGATGGAAATATCTACACCACGATCTGCATAAACATGGAAATATCTACAACGTTACCTGTATGAACATGGAAATATCTACACCGCTATCTGCATAAACATGGAAATATCTACACAAGTATCTGTATAAACAAGGAAATGTCTCCACTGATATCTGTAAATACATGGAAATATCTACACCACAATCTGTATAAACATGGAAATATCAACACCACCATCTCTATAAACATGGAAATACTTACACCATCTCAATAACCACGGAAATATCTACACCGCAATCTGTAGAAAGATGGAAATTTCTACACCGCGATCTGTATAAACATGGAAATTTCTTCACCGCTACCTGTATAAACGTGGAAATACCTACACCGCTATCTGTATAAACATGGAAATATCTACAACACGATCTGTATAAACATGGAAATATGTACACCGCTATCTGCATAAACATGGAAATATCTTCACCGCTATCTGTATAAACATGGAAACATCTACACCGCTATCTGTATGAATATGGAAATATCTACACCGCTATCTCTATAAACATGGAAATGTCTACACCGCTATCTGTATAAACATGGAAATATCTAAACGGCTATCTCCATAAACATGGAAATATCTACAATGATATCTGTGTAAACATGGAAATATCTACAGAGATATCTGTGTAAACGTGGAAATATCCATACCGCTACCTGAATAAACATGAAAGTATATAAACCACAATCTGTGCAAACATGGAAATATTTAGACCGCTATCTGTGTAAACATGGAAATATCTACCCGCCATTTCTATAAACATGGAAATATTTACACCAACATCTGTATAAACATGGAAATATCTACACCGCTCTCTCTATAAATATGGGAATATCTACACCGCTATCTCTATAAGCATGGAAATATCTTCACCGCTATCTGTATAAACATGGAAATATCTACACCGCTATCTCTATGAACATGGAAATATCTTCACCGCCATCTGTATAAACATGGAAATATCTACACAGTCATCTTTATAAACGTGGAAATATCTACACCACCATATCTTAAAACATGGAAATATCTACACTGCCCTCTGTATACACAAGGAAATATCTACACAGCCGTCTGTATCCTCATGGAAATATCTACACCGCCATCTGTAGAAACATGGAAATACCTCCACCGCTATCTCTATAAACTTGGATATATCTACACCGCCTTATCTATAAACTTGGAAATATCTACATGGCCATCTCTATAAACAGGAAAATTTCTACACCGCCATCTCCATTAATATGGAACTGTCTACACCGCCATCTGTATCAACACGGAAATATCTACACCGCGATCTGTATAAACATGGAAATATCTACATTGCCATTTCAGTAAAGATGGAAATACATTCACCGCAAGCTGTATAAACATGGAAATATCTACACTGCTATCTGTATATACATGGAAATACCAACACCGCCATTTGTATAAACATGGAAATATCTACACCTCTATCTGTATAAACATGGAAATATATCCACCACTATCTCCATAAACATGGAAATACATACACGGTCCTCTCTATTGACATGGAAATATCTACACCACTATCTATATAAAAATAGAAATATCTACACCGCCATCTCTATAAACATGGAAATATCTACACCGCCATCTTCATGAACATTGAAATATCTACACCGCTATCAGTATAAACATGGAAATATCTACAGCTCCATGTGTATAAACATGGAAATATCTACACCGCCATCTGTGGAAAGATGGATATAGCTACACCACGATCCGTATAAACATGGAAATATCTACACCGATACCTGTATAAACATGGAAATATCTAGACCGCTATCTGTATATACATGGAAATATCTACACCACTATCTGTATAAACAAGGAAATACCCCACCGCTATCTGTATAAACATGGAAATATCTACAGCGCTATTTGTATAAACATGGAAATATCAACACCACTATCTCTATAACCATGGAAATAATTACAACGCCATCTCAATAACCATGGAAATATCTACACCGCTATCTCTATAAACATAGAAATATCTACAACGTCATCTCTATAAACATGGAAATATCTACACCTCCATGTGTATAAACATGGAAATACCTACACTGCCATCTGTAGAAAGATGGAAATATCTACACCGCTATCTGTGTAAACATGGAGATATCTACTCCGCAATCTGTGCAAATTTGGAAATATCTACACCGCCATCTGTATAAACATGAAAATATCTACACCACTATCTCTATAAACATGGAATTACCTACACCGCCATCTGTATAAACATGGAAATGTCTACACAGTCATCTGTATAAACATGTAAATATATAAACCACCATCTCTTTAAACATGGAAATATCTACACTGCCATCTCTATAAACATGGAATTATCTACACCGCCATCTGTATAAACATGGAAATATCTTCACAAATATCTGTATAAATATGGAAATATCTACACCGCTATCTCTATAAACATGGAAATACCTACACCTCCATCTCTATAAACATGGAAATATCTACACATCCATCTGTATACACATTTAAATATCTACAGAGACATCTGTATAAACATGGAAATATCTAAACCGCAATCTCTACAAACATGGAAATATCTATACCGTCATCTCTGTAAACATGAAAATATCTACACCGCCATTTCCATAAACATGGAACTATCTACACCGCCACCTGTATAAACATGGAAATATCTACACGGCTATCTGTATAAACATGGAAATATCGACACTGCCATCAGTATAAATATGGAAATATCTACAACGCGACCTCTATAAACATGGAAATATCCACACCGCTATCTGTAAACATGGAAATACCAACACGACTATCTGTATAAACATGGAAATATCTACACCACTATCTGTATAAACACGGAAATATCTACACCGCTATCTCTATAAACTTGGATAAACTTACACAGCCATCTCTATAAACATGGAAATATCTACACCTCCATCTCTATAACCATGGACATATCTACACGGCGATCTGTATAAACATGGAAATATCTACACCGCCATCTCTATAAACATGGAAATATCTACACCGCCATCTCTATAAACATGGAGATACGTACACCGACATCTGTATAAACATGGAAATATCTACACCGATATCTGTATAAACATGGAAATATCTACACCATGAACTGCATAAACATGGAAATATCTACAACGCTATGTGTATAAACATGGAAATATCTACACTGCCATCTGTGGAATGATGGAAATATCTACAGCACGATCTGTATAAATATGGAAATATCTTCACCGCTAACTTTATAAACATGGAAATGTCTACACCGCTATCTGTATAAGTGTGGAAATATCTACACCACGATCTGTATAAACAGGGAGATATCCCCACCGCTATCTCTATAAACATGAAAATATCTACACTGCCATTGGTATAAACCTGGATATATCTACAGCTCCAACTGTATAAACATGGAAATATCTACAACAATATCTGTATAAACATGGAAATATCTACACCGCTATCTGTATAAACATGGAAATATCTAAACTGCTATCTGTATAAACATGGAAATACCTACACAGCCATCTGTGGAAAGATGGAAATAACTATACCACGATCTGTATAAATATGGAAATATCTACACCGCTAACTTTATAAACATGGAAATATCTACCCCTCTATCTGTATAAACGTGGAAATATCTACACAACGATCTGTATAAACAGGGAGATATCCCCACCGATATCTGTATAAACATGGAAATATCTACACGGCCATCTGTATAAACCTGGAAATAACTACACCGCCATCTGTATAAACATGGAAATATCTACACAGTCATCTGTATAAACATGGAAATATCTACACCTCCATCTCTATAAACATGGAAATATCTACACGGCCATCTGTATACACATGGAATTATCTACAGAGCCATCTGTATAAACATGGAAATATCTACACCGCTATCTCTATAAACATGGAAATATCTATACCGCCATCTCAATAAACATGAAAATATCTACACCGCCATCTCCATTAACATGGAACTAACTATACTGCCATCTGTATAAAAGTGGAAATATCTACACCTCGAAATGTATAAACATGGAAATATCGAAACATCCATCTGTATATACATGGAAATATCTACACTGCTGTCTGAATAAACATGGAAACACCTACAACGCTATCTGTATAAATATGGAAATATCTACACCGCTATCCCTATAAACATGGAAATGTCTACACCGCTATCTGTATAAACATGGAAACATCTAAACCGCTATCTCTATAAACATGGAAATAACTACAACGCTATCTGTGTAAACATGGAAATATCTACAGAGCTATCTGTGTAAACATGGAAATATCTACACCACTGTCTGAATAAACATGGAAATATCTACACCGCAATCTATGCAAAAATGGATATATCTACACCGCTATCTGTGTAAACATGGAAATATATACACTGCTATCTATATAAACATGGAAATATCTACAACGCTATCTGTATAAATAAGGAAATATCTACACCGCCATCTGTATAAACATGGAAATATCTACACAGTCATCTGTATAAACATGGAAATACCTACACCTCCATCTCTATAAACATGGAAATATCTACACTGCTATCTGTATAAACATGGAAATATCTAAACTGCTATCTGTATAAAAATGGAAATACCTACACCGCCATCTGTATAAACATGGAAATATCTACACGGATATCTGTATGCACATGGAAATATCTACAGAGCCATCTGTATAAACATGTATATTTCTACACCGCTGTCTCTATAAACATGAAAATATCTACACCGCCATCTCCATAAACTTGTAACTATCTTCATCGCCATCTGTATAAACATGGAAATATCTACACCGCTATCTGTATAAACATGGAAATATCTACACCGCCATCTGTGTAAACATGGAAATATCTACAACAATATCTATATAAATATGGGAATATCTACAGCAGTATCTCTATAAACATGGAAATATCTACACTGCTATGTGAATAAACATGGAAATACCTACACTGCCATCTGTGGAAAGATGGAAATCTCTATACCACGATCTGTATAAATAAGGAAATATCTACACCGCTAACTTTATAAACATGGAAATATCTACACGTCTATCTGTATAAACACGGAAATATCTACACTGCCATCTGTAGAAAGATGGAAATATCTACAATGTGATCTGTATAAACATGGAAATTTCTACACCGCTACCTGTATAAACATGGAAATATCTACACGGCTATCTGTATAAACGTGGAAATATCTACACCTCGAACTGTGTAAACAAGGAAATATCTACACATCCATCTGTATAAACATGGAAGTATCTACACTGCTATCTGTATAAACATGGAAACATCTACACCGCTATCTGTATGAATATGGAAATATCTACACCGCTATCACTATAAATATGGAAATATCTACACCGAAATCTGTATAAACATGGAAATATTTAAACGGCTATCTCTATAAACATGGAAATATATTCAACGCTATCTGTGTAAACATGGAAATATCTACAGAGCTATCTGGGTAAACATGGAAATATCTACACCACTGTATGAATAAATATGGAAATATCTGCACCGCAATCTGTGCAAAGTTGGAAATATCTACAACGCTATCTGTGTAAACAAGGAAATATATTCACCGCTGTCTGTGTAAACATGGAAATATCTACAACGCTATCTGTATAAATAAGGAAATATTTACACCGCTATCAGTATAAACATGGAAATATCTACACCTCTATCTCTACAAACAAGGAAATATCTACATCATTATCTGTATAAACATGGAAATATCTACACCGGATATGTATAAACATGGAAATATCTCCACCGCCATCTGTATAAACATGGAAATACCTACACCGGCATCTGTATAAACATGGAAATATCTACACCGCTATCTGTATTAATATGGAAATATCTACACCGCTATGTCTATAAACATGGAAATATCTACACCGCTATCTGTATAAACATGGAATTATCTACACAGTCATCTGTATAAATATGGAAATATCTATACCTCCATTTCTATAAACATGGAAATATCTACACGGCCATCTGTATACACATGGAAATATCAACAGAGCCATGTGTATAAATATGGAAATATCTACACCGCTATCTCTATAAACATGGAAATATCTATACCGCCATCTCTATAAACATGGAAATATCTACACTGCCATCTCCATAAACATGAAACTGTCTACACAGCCATCTGTATACACATGGAAATATCTACACATCTATCTGTATAAACATGGAAATATCAACACTGCCATCTGTAGAAAGATGGAAATATCTACACCGCGATCTGTATAAACATGGAAATTTCTACACCGCTACGTGTATAAACATGGAAATATCTACACCGCCATCTTTATAAACATGCAAATCCCTACACTGCCATCTGTATAAACATGGAAATATCTACACCGCTGTCTGTATAAATATGGAAATATATACATCGCTATATCTATAAACATGGAAATATCTACACCGCTAACTGTATAAACATGGAAATATCTACACTGCCATCTGTAGAAAGATGGAAATATCTAAAACCGCGATGTGTATAAACATGGAAATTTCTAAACCGCTACCTGTATTAACATGGAAATATCTACACGGCTATCTTTATAAACGTGGAAATATCTACACCTCGAACTGTATAAACATGGAAATATCTACACATCCATCTGTAAACATGGAAATATCTACACTGCTATCTGTATAAACATGGAAACATCTTCATCGCTATCTGTATAAATATGGAAATATCTACACCGCTCTCGCTATAAACATGGAAATGTCTACACCGCTATCTGTATAAACATGGAAATATCTAAACCGCTAATTCTATAAACATGGAAATATCTTCAACGCTATCTGTGTAAACATGGAAATATCTACAGAGATATCTGTGTAAACATGGAAATATCTACACCACTGTCTGAATGAACATGGAAATATCTTCACCGCAATCTGTGCAAAGTTGGAAATATCTACACGGCTATCTATGTAAACATGGAAATATATACACCGCTCTCTGTGTCAATATGGAAATATCTACAACGCTATCTGTATAAATAAGGAAATATCTACACCGCCATCTCTAAAACCATGGAAATATCCACACCTATATCTCTACAAACAAGGAAATATCTACATCATTATCTGTATAAACATGGAAATACCTACACTGGATCTGTATAAACATGGAAATATCTACACCTCCATCTCTATAAACATGGTAATATCTACACGGCCATCTGTATACACATGGAAATATCAACAGAGCCATCTGTATATACATGGAAATATCTACACCGCTATCTCTATAAACATGGAAATAACTATACCGCCATCTCTATAAACATGAAAATATCTACAACGCTATCTCCATATACATGGAACTATATACACTGCCATCTGTATAAACATGGAAATATCTACACAGCTATCTGTATAAACATGGAAATATCTACACCTCCATCTCTATAAACATGGAAGTGTCTACACCACCATCTGTATAAATATGGAATTATCAATATCACCATCTTTATAAACATGGCAATATTCACACTGCCATCTGTAAAAACTTGGAAATAGCTACACTGCCAACTGTATAAACATGGAAATATCTGCACCGCTATCTGTATAAACATGGAAATGTCTCCAATGCTATCCGTGTAAACATGGAAATAACTATACCGGTATCTCTGTAAACGGGGAAATATCTACACCGCTATCTGTATAAACATGGAAATATCTACAACGCTATCTGTATAAACGTTGAAATATCTACATCGCTATCTGTAAAAACGTGTGAACATCTCCACTGCTCTCTGTATAAACCTAGATATATCTACACTGCTATCTGTATCAACATGGAAATATCTACACCGCAATCTGTGTAAACATGGAAATATCTACAATGCTATGTGTGTAAACATGGAAATATCTACACAGCTATCTGTGTAAACTTGGAAATATTTACACTCCTATCTGTGTAAAGATGGAAATAACTACACAGCAATCTGTGCAAAGATGGAGATATCTACACCGCTATCTCTGTAAACAAGGAAATACGTATACCGCTATCTGTATAAACATGGAAATATCTACACTGTTATCTTTAGAATGATGGAAATATCAACACTGACATCTGTATAAACATGGAAATATCTACACCGCTATCTCTAGAAACATGGAAATATCTACACCGCTATATGCATAAACTTGGAAAAATCTACACCGCCATATGTATAAACATGGAAATACCTACACAGTCATCTGTATAAACATGGAAATATCTACACCACTATCTGTATAAACATGGAAATATCTACACTGCCATCTGTGTATACATGGAAATATCTACACAGCCATCACTATAAACCTGGAAATACCTACATCGCTATCTGTAAAAACATGGAATTAGCCACACCGCTATCTGTATAAACATGGAAATATCTACACCGCCATCTATAAAAACATGGAAATATCTACAGAGTCATCTGTATAAACATGGAAGTATCTGCACCTACATCTGTAAAAACATGGAAATAGCTACAGTGCCATCTCTATACACATGGAAATATCTACGCAGCCATCTGTATAAGCATGCAAATATCTACACCGATATCTCTATAAACATGGAAATAACTACACCGCTATCTGTATAAACATGGAAGCACAAACACCGCTATCTGTATAAACATGGAAATATCTACACCGCCATCTGTAAAAACATGGAACTACCTACGCAGTCATCTGTATAAACATGGAAGTATCTACACCTCCATGTGTATAACCATGGAAATACCTACACTGCCATCTGTATACACATGGAAATATCTACACAGCCATCTGTATAAACCTGGAAATAGCTTCAACGCTATCTCTATGAACATGGAAATAACTACACCGCTATCTGTATAAACATGGAAATATCTACAGCGCTATCTGTATAAACATGGAAATATCTACACCACTATCTGTATAAACGTCGAAATATCTACACTGCCATCTCTATAAACATGGAAATATATCCACTGCTCTCTGTATAAACATGGAAATGTCTCCACCGCTATCTGCATAAACATGGAAATATCTACTCCGCTATCTGTGTAAACATGGAAATATTTACATCGCTATCTGTATAAACTTCGAAATATCCACAAAGCTATCTGTATACATATGGAAATATCTACACCGCCATCTCTATAAACATGGAAATGACTACACCGCTATTTTTATAAACATGGAAATAACTACATGGCTATCTCGATATACATGGAAATATCTACGCCACCATCTGAATAAACATGGAAATACCTACACAGTCATCTGTATAAACATGGAAATATCTACTCCACTATCTGTATAAACATGGAAATATCTACACTGCCATCTGTGTATACATGGAAATATCTACACAGCCATCACTATAAACTTGGAAATATCTACATCGCTATCAGTAAAAACATGGAAATAGCCAGACCGCTATCTGTATAAACATGGAAATATCTACACCGCCATCTATAAAAACATGGAAATATCTACACAGTCATCTGTATAAACATGGAAGTATCTGCACCTTCATCTGTAAAAACATGGAAATAGCTACAGTGCCATCTGTATACACATGGAAATATCTACACAGACATCTGTATAAACATGCAAATATCTACACCGATATCTCTATAAACATGGAAATAACTACACCGCTATCTGTATAAACATGGAAATATCTGCACCGCTATCTGTATAAACATGGAAATATCTACACCCACATCTCTATAAACATAGAAATATATCCACCGCTATCTGTATAAACATGGAAATATCTCCACCGCTATCTGTATAAACATGGAAATATCTCCACCGATATCTTTATAAACATGGAAATATCTACACCACTATCTGTATAAACATGGAAATATCTACACAGCCATCTGTATAAACCTGGAAATATCTCCTCCGCAATCTCTATAAACATGGAAATCTCTACACCGATATCTGTATAAACATGGAAATATCTACACCGCTATCTGTATAAACATGGAAATATCCACACCGCTATCAGTATAAACTTGGAAATATCCACACTGTTGTCTGTATAAAGATGGAAATATCTACACTGTAATCTGCATAAACATGGAAATGCCTACACTGCCATCTGTATGAACATAGAAATAGCCACACCGCTATCTTTATGAACATGGAAGAATCTACACCGCCATCTGAATTGACATTGAAATATCTACACAGCTATCTGTATAAATATGGAAATATTTACACCGCTATCTCTATAAACATGGAAATATCTACACAATTATCTCTATAATCAAGGAAATATTTACAACGCCATCTGTATAAACATGGAAATATCTACACCGCAATCTGTATAAACATGGATATATATACACCACCATCTGTGTAAACATGGAAATAATTACACCGCTATCTGTATAAACATGGAAGTACAAACACCGCTATCTGTATAAACATGGAAATATCTACAAAGCTATCTGTATAAATATGTAAATATCTACACCGCTATTTCTATAAACATGGAAATGTGTAAACCGCTGTCTGTATAAACATGCAAATATCTATATGGGTATCTCTACAAACATGAAAATATCTGCACCGCCATCGGTATAAACTTTTAAATAATTACCCAGTCATCTGTATAAACATGGAAATATCTACACCACTATCTGTATAAACATGGAAATAACTGCATCGCTATCTGTACATACGTGGAAATATCTACACCACCATCACTATAAACATGGAAATATCTGCACCGCAATCTGTATAAACGTGGAAATATCTACACAGCCATCTCTATAAACATGGAAATATATCCACTGCTATCTATATAAACATGGAAATATCTCCACCGCTATCTGTATAAACATGGAAATATCTTCTCTGGTATCTGAATAAAGATGGGAATATCTACACTGCCATCTGTATAAACTTGAAAATATCTACACTGCTATCTGTATACATATGGAAATATCTACACAGCCATCTGTATAAACCTGGAAATAGCTTCAACGCTATCTCTATGAACATGGAAATAACTACACCGCTATCTGTATAAACATGGAAATATCTACAGCGCTATCTGTATAAACATGGAAATATCTACACCACTATCTGTATAAACGTCGAAATATCTACACTGCCATCTCTGTAAACATGGAAATATATCCACTGCTCTCTGTATAAACATGGAAATATCTCCACCGCTATCTGCATAAACATGGAAATATCTACTCCGCTATCTGTGTAAACATGGAAATATTTACATCGCTATCTGTATAAACTTCGAAATATCCACAAAGCTATCTGTATACATATGGAAATATCTACACCGCCATCTCTATAAACATGGAAATGACTACACCGCTATTTTTATAAACATGGAAATAACTACATGGCTATCTCGATATACATGGAAATATCTACGCCACCATCTGAATAAACATGGAAATACCTACACAGTCATCTGTATAAACATGGAAATATCTACTCCACTATCTGTATAAACATGGAAATATCTACACTGCCATCTGTGTATACATGGAAATATCTACACAGCCATCACTATAAACTTGGAAATATCTACATCGCTATCAGTAAAAACATGGAAATAGCCAGACCGCTATCTGTATAAACATGGAAATATCTACACCGCCATCTATAAAAACATGGAAATATCTACACAGTCATCTGTATAAACATGGAAGTATCTGCACCTTCATCTGTAAAAACATGGAAATAGCTACAGTGCCATCTGTATACACATGGAAATATCTACACAGACATCTGTATAAACATGCAAATATCTA
The DNA here is from genome assembly GCF_029289425.2 of Pan paniscus. Lineage (NCBI taxonomy): Eukaryota > Metazoa > Chordata > Mammalia > Primates > Hominidae > Pan > Pan paniscus. The sequence goes on from NC_073261.2 coordinate 12,329,231, forward strand.
CACCGATATCTCTATAAACATGGAAATAACTACACCGCTATCTGTATAAACATGGAAATATCTGCACCGCTATCTGTATAAACATGGAAATATCTACACCCACATCTCTATAAACATAGAAATATATCCACCGCTATCTGTATAAACATGGAAATATCTCCACCGCTATCTGTATAAACATGGAAATATCTCCACCGATATCTTTATAAACATGGAAATATCTACACCACTATCTGTATAAACATGGAAATATCTACACAGCCATCTGTATAAACCTGGAAATATCTCCTCCGCTATCTCTATAAACATGGAAATCTCTACACCGATATCTGTATAAACATGGAAATATCTACACCGCTATCTGTATAAACATGGAAATATCCACACCGCTATCAGTATAAACTTGGAAATATCCACACTGTTGTCTGTATAAAGATGGAAATATCTACACTGTAATCTGCATAAACATGGAAATGCCTACACTGCCATCTGTATGAACATAGAAATAGCCACACCGCTATCTTTATGAACATGGAAGAATCTACACCGCCATCTGAATTGACATTGAAATATCTACACAGCTATCTGTATAAATATGGAAATATTTACACCGCTATCTCTATAAACATGGAAATATCTACACAATTATCTCTATAATCAAGGAAATATTTACAACGCCATCTGTATAAACATGGAAATATCTACACCGCAATCTGTATAAACATGGAAATGTATACACCACCATCTGTGTAAACATGGAAATAATTACACCGCTATCTGTATAAACATGGAAGTACAAACACCGCTATCTGTATAAACATGGAAATATCTACAAAGCTATCTGTATAAATATGTAAATATCTACACCGCTATTTCTATAAACATGGAAATGTGTAAACCGCTGTCTGTATAAACATGCAAATATCTATATGGGTATCTCTACAAACATGAAAATATCTGCACCGCCATCGGTATAAACTTTTAAATAATTACCCAGTCATCTGTATAAACATGGAAATATCTACACCACTATCTGTATAAACATGGAAATAACTGCATCGCTATCTGTACATACGTGGAAATATCTACACCACCATCACTATAAACATGGAAATATCTGCACCGCAATCTGTATAAACGTGGAAATATCTACACAGCCATCTCTACAAACATGGAAATATATCCACTGCTATCTATATAAACATGGAAATATCTCCACCGCTATCTGTATAAACATGGAAATATCTTCTCTGGTATCTGAATAAAGATGGGAATATCTACACCGCCATCTGTATAAACTTGAAAATAACTACACTGCTATCTGTATACATATGGAAATATCTACATCGCCATATCTATGAACATGGAAATGTCTACACCGCTATCTGTATAAACATGGAAATATCTACATAGCTATCTCTATATACATGGAAATATCTACACCGTCATCTTTATAAACATGGAAATATCTAGACCACCATCTGTATAAACATGTATATATCTACACCGCCATCTGTATAAACATGGAAATATCAACACCGCTAACTGTATAAACATGGGAGTATCAACACCGCCATCTGAATAAACATTTAAATATCTACACTACTATCAGTATAAACATGGTAATATTTCCACCGCTATCTGTATAAACATGGAAATATCTACCCCGCTGTTTGCAAACATGGAAATATCTACACCGCTGTCTGTATAAACATGGAAATCTCTACACTGCTATCTGTATAAACTTGGAAATATCAACACCGCTATCTGTATACATATGGAAATATCTACACCGCCATCTCTATAAACATGGAAATGTCTACACCGCTATCTGAATAAACATTGAAATATCTACATAGCCATGTCTATAAACCTGGAAATATCTACATCGCTATCTGTATAAACATGGATATATCCACAACGCTATCTGTATAAACATGGAAATATCTACTCCGCCGTCTGTAAAAACATGGAAATATCTACACAGTCATCTCTATAAACATGGAAATATCTACACAGCTATCTCTATATACATGGAAATACCTACACCACTATCTGTATAAACATGGAAATATCTACACAGCCATCTGTATAAACATGGAAATATCTACACTGCCATCTGTAAACACATGGAAATATCTAGACAGCCATCTGTATAAACATGGAAATATCTACACAGCTATCTCAATATACATGGAAATACCTACACCACTATCTATATAAACATGGAAATACCTACACCGCCATCTGTAAAAACATGGAAATATCCACACACTCATCTGTATAAACATGGAAGTATCTACACCTCCATCCGCATAAACATGGAAATATCTACACTGCCAACTGTTTACACACGGAAATATCTACACAGCCATCTGTATAAACCTGGAAATATCTACAACGCTATCTCTATGAACATGGAAATAGCTGCACCGCTATCTGTATAAACATGGAAATACCTACACCGCCATCTGTAAAATCATGGAAATATCTACACAGTCATCTGTATAAACATGGAAGTATCTACACCTCCTTTTGTATAAACATGGAAACATCTACACTGCCATCTGTATACACATGGAAATATCTACAGAGCCATGTGTATAAACCTGGAAATATCTACTTCGCTATTTCTATGAACATGGAAATACTTACACCACTAATTGTATAAAAATGGAAATATCTACACCGCTATCTGAATAAACATGGAAATATCTACACTGCTATGTGTATAAACATGGAAATATCTACACCGCTATCTGTATAAACTTGGAAATATCTACACCGCCATCTCTATAAACATGGAAATATATCCACTGATATCTGTATAAACATGGAAATATCTACACCGCTATCTGTATGAACTTGGAAATATCTACACCGCTATCTGTATACATATGGAAATATCTACACCACTATCTCTATAAACATAGAAATATCTAAAACGCCATCTGTATAAACATGGAAATATCTACACTGCCATCTGTATAAACATGCAAATATCTACACTACCCTCTGTATAAACATGGAAATATCTACACAGCCATCAGTATAAACATGGAAATATGTACACCGCTATCTGTATAAACATGGAAATATGTACACCGCTATCTGTATAAATATGGAAATAGCTACACCGCTATCTCTATACACATGGAAATATCTACACCGCTATATGTATAAACATGGAAATATCTACACCGCCATCACTATAAACATGGAAATATCTACACTGCCATCTCTAAAAACAAGGAAATATCTACGAAGTCATCTGTAAAAAAATGGAAATATCTACACCACCATCTGTATAAACATGGAAATATCTACACTGCCATCTGTTTACACATGGAGATATCTACACAGCCATCTGTATAAACATGGAAGTATCTACACGGCTATCTCTAAAAACATGGAAATACCTACAACGCTATCTGTATAAACCTGAAAATGTTTACACCGCTATCTCTATAAACATGGAAATATCTACACCGCATTCTGTATAAACATGGAAATAACTACAACGGCATCTTTAAAAACATAGAAATATCTACACTGCCATCTGAATAATCATGCACATATCTACACCGCGAACTGTGTAAACATGGAAATATCTACACCGCTATATTTATAAACATGGAAATACCAACACCGCTATCTGTGTAAACTTGGAAATATCTGCACCGCTATCTGTATAAACATGGAAATATCTACACCGCGATCTGTATAAACATGGAAATACCTACAACGTTATCTGTATAAACATGGAAATATCTACACCGCCATCTTTATGAACTTGGAAATATCTACACCGCCATCTGTATAAACACGGAAATATCTCGACCGCTATCTGTATAAACATGGAAATATCTCCACCGCTATCTGAACAAACATGGAAATAACTACACCGATATCTGTGTAAACATGGAAATATCTACACCACTATCTGTATAAACATGGAAATATCTACACCACTATCTCTATAAACATAGAAATATCTAAACCGCCATCTGTATAAATATGGAAATATCTACACGGTCATCTGTATAAACATGGAAATATCTACACTGCCATCTGTATAAACATGCAAATATCTACACTACCCTCTGTATAAACCTGGAAATTTCTATACAGCCATCAGTATAAACATGGAAATATGTACACCGCTATCTGTATAAAAATGGAAATATCTACACCGCCATCTCTATAAACATGGAAATATCTACACTGCCATCTCTAAAAACAAGGAAATAACTACAAAGTCATCTGTATCAAAATGGAAATATCTACACCACCATCTGAATAAACATGGAAATATCTACACTGCCATCTGTTTACACATGGAGATATCTACACAGCCATCTGTATAAACATGGAAATATCTACACCACTATCTCTAAGAACATGGAAATAACTACAAAGCTATCTCTATAAACCTGAAAATGTTTACACCGCTATCTCTATAAACATGGAAATATCTACACCGCCATCTGCATAAACATGGAAATATCTACAACGGCATCTTTAAATACATAGAAATATCTACACTGCCATCTGTATAATCATGGTCATATCTACACCGCGAACTGAATAAACATGGAAATATCTGCACCGCTATTTTTATAAACAAGGAAATACCAACACCGCTATCTGTGTAAACATGGAAATATCTGCACCGCTATATGCATAAACATGGAAATATCTACACCGCGATCTGTATAAACATGGAAATATCTACACCGTTATCTGTATAATCATGGAAATATCTACACTGCCATCTGTATATACATGGAAATATCTCCACTGCTATCTGTATAAACATAGAAATATCTACACCGCTATTTTTATGAACATGGAAATACCTACACCGCTATGTCTATAAACATGGAAATATCTGCACCGCTATCCCTATAAACATGCAAATATCAACACCGCTATCTGTGTAAACATGGAAATAACTACACCGCTATCTGTATAAACATGGAAATATCTACACCGCCATCTGTATAAACATGGGAATATCTACACAGCCATCACTATAAACATGGAAATACGTACATCGCTATCTGTATAAACATGGGAATAGCCACACCACTATCTGTATCAGCGTGGAAATATCTACACCGCCATCTGTAAAAACATGGAATTATCCACGCAGTCATCTGTATAAACATTGAAGTATCTACACCTCCATCTGTATAAACATGGAAATATCTACACTGCCATCTGTTTACACACGGAAATATGTACACAGCCATCTGTATAAAGCTGGAAATATCTACAACGCTATCTCTATGATCATGGAAACACCTGCACCGCTATCTGTATAAACATGGAAATATATACACCGCTATCTGTATAAACATGGAAACATCTACACCGCTATCTGTATAAACTTCGAAATATCTACACCACCATCTCTATAAACATGGAAATACGTCCACCGCTATCAGTATAAACTTTGAAATCTCTCCACCGCTATATATATAAACATGGAAATATCTACTCCGCTATCTGTATAAACATGGAACTCTCTAAACCACTATCTGTTTCAACTTTTAAATATCTACACTGCTATCTGTATACACATGGAAATATCTACACTGCCATCTCTACCAACAAGGAAATGTCTACACCTCTATCGGTAGAAACATGGAAATATCTACATGGCTATCTCTATATACATGGAAATATGTACACCGCCATCTGTATAAACATGGAAATAACTACACAGTCGTCTGTATAAACAAGGAAATATCTACGCCACTATCTGTATAAACATGGAAATAGCCACATCGCTATCTGTATAAACATGGAATTATCTACACCGCCATCTGTAAAAACATGGAAATATCTACAGAGTCATCTGTATAAACATGGAAATATCTACACCTCCATCTGTATAAACATGGAAATATCTACAGTGACATCTGTATACACATGGAAATATCTACACCGCCATCTGTATAAACATGGAAATATCTACACCGCTAAATCTATATACATAGAAATACCTACTCCACTATCTGTATAAACATGGAAATATCTACACTTCTATCTGTATAAACATGGAAATACCTACACCGCCATCTGTATGAACTTGGAAATCTCTACAGTGCCATCTGTATACACATGGAAATATCTCCACCGCAATCTGAATAAACATGGAAATATCTACACCCCTATCTGTGTAAACATGGAAATATCTACACGACTATCTGTATAAACATGGAAATATCTACACCACTATCTCTATAAACATATAAGTATCTAAACCGCCATCTGTATAAACCTGGAAATATCTACACAGTCATCTGTATAAACTTGGAAATACCTACACTGCCATCTGTATAAACATGGAAATATCTACACACCCCTCTGTATAAACATGGAAATACCTACACAGCCATCAGTATAAACATGGAAATATGTACACCGCTATCTGTATAAACATGGAAATATCTACACCTCTATCTGTATAAATATGGAAATATCTCCACCGCTATCTCTATACACATGGAAATATCTACACCGCTATCTGTATAAACATGGAAATACCTACACCGCTATCTGTATAAACATGGAAATACCTACACCGCCTTCTCTATAAGTATGGAAATATCTACACTGCCATCTCTAAAAATATGGAAATATCTACAAAGTCATCTGTATCAAAATGGAAATAACTACACCACCATCTGTATAAACATGGAAATATCTACACTGCCATTTGTATACACGTGGAGATATCTACACAGCCATCTGTATAAACATGGAAATATCTACACCGCTATCTCTAAAAACATGGAAATATCTTCAACGCTATCTCTATAAACCTGAAAGTGTTTACACGGCTATCTCTATAAGCATGGAAATATCTACAACGCCATCTGTATAAACATGGAAATATCTACTACGGCATCTGTAAAAACATAGAAATATCTACACTGCCATCAGTTTAAACATGGACATATCTACACCGCGAGCTGTATAAACATGGAAATATCTACACCGCTATTTGTATAAACACGGAATTACCAACACCGCTATCTGTATAAACATGGAAATATCTGCCCCGCTATCTGTATAAACATGGAAATGTCTTCATCGTGATCTGTATAAACATGGAAATATCTACACCGTTATCTGTATAAACATGGAAATATCTACACTGTGATCTGTATAAACATTGAAATATCTACACCGCTATGTATATTAACATGGAAATACCTACACTGCTATCTGTATAAACATGGATATATCTACTACGCTATCTGTGTAAACATGGAAATATCTACACTGCTATCTGTGTGAGCATGGAAATATCTACACCGCTATCTGTGTAAACATGGAAATATCTACACCGCTATCAGTGTAAAGATAGAAATTTCTACGCCGCTATCTGTGAAAACATGGAAATGTCTACACCGCTACCTATATAAACATGGAAATATCTACACCGTTATCTGTGTAAACATGGAAATATCTACACCGCTATCTGTGTAAACATGGAAATATCTAGACCGCCATCTGTATAAACATGTATATATCTACACCGCCATCTGTATAAACATGGAAATATCTAGACCGCTAACTGTATAAACATGGGAGTATCAACACCGCCATCTGTATAAACATTTAAATATCTACACTACTATCAGTATAAACGTGGTAATATTTCCACCGCTATCTGTATAAACATGGAAATATCTACCCCGCTGTTTGCAAACATGGAAATATCTACACCGCTATCTGTATAAACATGGAAATATCTACACCGCTATCTGCATTAACTTGGAAATATCAACACCACTATCTGTATACATGTGGAAATAACTACACCGCCATCTCTATAAACATGGAAATGTCTACACCGCTATCTGTATAAACATTGAAATGTCTACACAGCCATGTCTATAAACGTGGAAATATCTACATCGCTATCTGTATAAACATGGAAATATCGACAATGCTATGTGTATAAACATGGAAATATCTACACCGCCATTTGTAAAAACATGGAAATATGTACACTGCCACCTGTATAAACATGGAAATATCTACACCGCTAAATCTATATACATGGAAATACGTACTCCACTATCTGTATAAACATGGAAATATCTACACTTCTATCTGTATAAACATGGAAATATCTACACCGCCATCTGTATGAACTTGGAAATCTCTACACCGCCATCTGTATAAACACGGAAATATCTCGACCACTATCTGTACAAACATGGAAAAATCTCCACCGCTATCTGCATAAACATGGAAATAACTACACCGCTATCTTTGTAAACATGGAAATATCTACACCGCTATCTGTATAAACATGGAAATATCTACACCACTATCTCTATAAACATAGAAATATCTAAACCGCCATCTGTATAAATATGGAAATATCTACAAAGTCATCTGTATAAACATGGAAATATCAACACTGCCATCTGTATAAACATGCAAATATCTACAGTACCCTCTCTATAAACATGGAAATATCTATACAGCCAAAAGTATAAACATGGTAATATGTACACAGCTATCTGTATATACATGGAAATATCTACACCGCTATCTGTATAAATATGGAAATACCTACACCGCCATCTCTTTAAACATGGAAATATGTACACCGCCATCTCTAAAACCATGGAAATATCTACAAAGTCATCTGTATCAAAATGGAAATATCTACACCACCATCTATATAAACATGGAAATATCTACACTGCCATTTGTATACACATGGAGATATCTACACAGCCATCTGTATAAACATGGAAATATCTATACCGCTATCTCTAAATACATGGAAATACCTACAACGCTATCTCTATAAACCTGAAAATGTTTACACCGCTATCTCTATGAACAAGGAAATATCTACAGGGCCATCTGTATGAACATGGAAATATCAACAACGGCATCTGTATAAACATAGAAATATCTAAACTGCCATCTGTATAATCATGGACATATCTACACCGCGAGCTGTATAAACATGGAAATATGTACACCGCTATTTTATAAACATGGTAATACCAACACCGCTATCTGTATAAACATGGAAATATCTGCACCGCTATCTGTATAAACATGGAAATATCTACACCGCGATCTGCATAAAGATGGAAATATCTGCACCGTTACCTGTATAAACATGGAAATATCTACCCTTCTATCTGTATAAACATGGAAATATCTACACCGCCATCTGTATGAACTTGGAAATATCTACACCGCCATCTGTATAAACACGGAAATATCTCGACCGCTATCTGTATAAACATGGAAATATCTCCACCGCTATTTGAATAAACATGGAAATAACTACACCGATATCTTTGTAAATATGGAAATATCTACACCGCTATCTGTATAAACATGGAAATATCTACACCACTATCTCTATAAACATAGAAATATCTAAACCGCCATCTGTATAAATATGGAGATATCTAAACGGTCACCTGTATAAACATGGAAATATCTACACTGCCATCTGTATAAACATGCAAATATCTACACTACCCTCTGTATAAACATGGAAATATCTACACAGCCATCTGTATAAACATGGAAATATCTACACCGCTATCTGTATAAATATGGAAATATCTACACCGCCATTTGTATAAACATGCAAATAACTACACCGCTATCTGTGTAAACATGGAAATAGCTGCACCGCTATCTCTATAAATATGGAAATATCTACACCGTCATCTGTATAAACATGGAAATATCTACACTGCCATCTGTATATGAATGGAAATATCTACACCACCGTCTGTATAAACATGGAAATATCTACACTGCAATCTGTATAAACATGGAAATATCTACAAAGCCATATATATAAACATGGAAATATCTACACCACCATCTGTATAAACATGGAAATATCTACACTGCCATCTGTATAAATATCGAAATATCTTCATGGCCATCTGTATAAAATGGAAATATCTACACCGCTATCTGTGTAAACATGGAGATAACTACACCACTATCTGTATAAGCATGGAATTACCTACACCACTATCCCTATAAACATGGAAATATCAACACTACTATCTGTATAAACATGGAAATATCTACACCACTATCTGTATAAGCATGGAAATATCTACACCGCTATCTGTGTAAACATGGAAATATCTACACCAATATGTGTGTAAACATGGAAATATCTACTCTGTCGTCTGTACAAAGATGGAAATATCTACAGCGCGAGCTGTATAAACATGAAAATATCTACACTGCTATCTGTATAAACATGGAAATACCAACACCGCTATCTGTATAAACATGGAAATTTCTACACCGGTATCTGTATAAATATGGAAATATCTACATCACTATCTCAATAAACATGGAAATATCTACACCGCCATTTCTATAAACATGGAAATATCTACAACACAATCGGTATAAACATAGAAACATCTACACCGCTATCTGTATGTACATGGAAATACCTACACCACTATATCTATGAACATGGAAATATGTGCAACGCTATCCCTATAAACATGGAAATATCAGCATCGCTATCTGTATAAACATGGAGATAACTACACCGCTGTCTGTATAAACATGGAAATATCTACACCGCCATCTATATAAACATGAAAATATAAACACAGCCATCTCCATAAACATGGAACCATCTACACCGTGAACTGTAGAAACATGGAAATTTCTACACCGCTCTCTGTGTAAACATTGAAATATCTTCCCCGCTATCCCTATAAACATGGAAATATCAACAGCGCTATCTGTATAAACATGGAAATATCTACACCGCTAACTGTATAAATATGGAAATACCTACACCGCGATCACTATAAACATGGAAATAACTACAATGCTATCTCTATAAAAATGGAAATATCTACACTGCTATCTCTATAAACATGGAATTATATACACCGTCATCTCTATCAACATGGAAATATCTACACCACCATGTACATAAACAAGGAAATATGTACACCGCCATCTATAGAAAGATGGAAATAACTACACTGCTGTCTGTATAAACATGTAATTACCATCACCATTATCTGTATAAACATGGAAATATCTACACCGCTCTCTGTATAAACCTGGAAATATCAACACCACATTCTCTATAAAGATGGAAATACCTACACCGCCATCTCTATACACATGAAAATATCTACAACAATGTCTGTATAAACTTGGAAATACCTACACCGCCATCTGTATAAACATGGAAATATCTACACCGTTATCTGTATAAACATGAAAATATCTCCACCGCTATCTGTATAAACATGGAAATATCTACACCGCTATCTGTATAAACATGGCAATATCTACACCGCTATCTGTATAAACATGGAAATATCTCCACCGCTATCTGTATAAATATGGAAATATCTACACCGTCATCTGTATAAACACGCAAATATCTACACAGTCATCTGTATAAACATGGAAATATCTACACCACCATCTCTATAAACATGGAAATATCTACACCACTATCTCCATAAATATAGAAATATCTACACCGCTATCTGTATAAATATGGAAATATCTACACTGCTATCTCTAGAAACATGGAAATAACTACACCGCTATCTGTATAAACATGGAAATATCTACCCCACTATCTCCATAAATATAGAAATATCTACACTGCTATCTGCATAAACTTGGAAATATCTACACCGCCATCTGTATAAACATGGAAATATCTCCACCGCTACCTGTATAAACATGGAAATATCTCTACCGCTGTCTGTATAAACATGGAAATATCTACACCACTATCTGTATAAACATGGAAATACCTAAATCGCTATCTGTATAAACATGGAAATAGCCACACCGCAATCTGAATAAACATGGAAATATCTACACCGCCATCTGTAAAAACATAGAAATATCTACACAGTCATCTGTAGAAACATGGAAATATCTACACCTCCATGTTTATAAACATGGAAATATCTACACCGTTATCTTTATAAACATGGAAATATCTACACCGCTATCTTTATAAACATGGAATTATCTACACGACTATCTGTATAAACATGGAAATAACTACACTGCCATCTTTATACACATGGAAACAGCCACACAGCTATGTATATAAACCTGGATATATCTACACCGCCATCTGAATAAACATGGAATTATCTACACCGCTGTCTGTATAAATATGGAAATATCTGCACTGCTATCTCTATAAACATGGAAATAAATAAACCACGATCTGTATAAACATGGAAATATCTACACAGCCATCTCTATAAACATGGAAATATCTACACCGCTATCTTTATAAACATGGAAATATCTACACCGCTATCTTTATAAACATGGAAGTATCTACACCTCCGTCTGTATAAATATGGAAATATCTACACTGCCATCTGTATACATATGGAAACACCTTCACAGCAATCTGTATAAACATGGAAATATCTACACCGCTATCTCTATAAACATGGAAATACCTACACCGCAATCTGTATAAACATGGAAATACCTACACCTCTATCTGTATAAACATGGAAACATCTACACCACTATCTGTATAAACATGGAAATATCTCCACCGCTATCTGCATAAACATGGAAATATATACAACGCTAACTGTATAAACATGGTAATATCTACAACGCGATCTGTATTAACGTGGAAATATCTACACTGCAATCTGTATAAACATGGAAATATCCACACCGCTATCTGTATATACATGGAAATAGCTACACCGCCATCTGTAAAAACATGGATATATCTACACAGTCATCTGTATAAACATGGAAATAGCTACACCTACGTCTGTATAAACATGGAAATATCTACACTGCTATCTCGACATACATGGAAATATCTACATCGCTATTTGTATAAGCATGGAAATATCTACACTGCCATCTGTGTAAACATGGAAGTAGCCACACCGCTATCTGTATGAACATGGAAATATCTACATCGCCATTTGAATAAACATCGAAATATCTACACGGTTATCTGTATAAATATGGAAATATCTACACCGCCATGTCTATAAACATGGAAATATCTCCAACGCTATCAGTATAAACATGAAAAGATCTCCCCCGCTATCTGTATAAACATGGAAACATCTCCACCGCTATCTGTAAACATGGAAATATCTACACCGCTATCTGTATGAACATGGAAATATCTACATCGATATCTGTACAAACATGGAAATATCTCCACCGCTATCTCTGTAAACATGAAATTATCTACACCGCAATCTGTATAAACATGGAAATATCTCCACCGCAATCAGTATAAACGTGGTAATTCCTACAACGCTATCTGTATAAACATGGAAATGTCTACATCCTTATCTGTATAAACATCGAAATATCTCGACCGCTATCTCTATAAACATGGAAATATCTCCACCGCTATCTCTATAAACATGGAAATATCTACACCGCTATCTTTATAAAGAGAAATATCTACACCACTATCTGAATAAACTTGGAAATATCTTCACTGCCATCTGTATAAACATGGAAACAGCCACACCGCTATCTGTATAAACATGGAAATATCTACACTGCTATCTCCATAAATATAGAAATATCTACACCGCTATCTGCATAAACTTGGAAATATCTATACCGCCATCTGTATAAACATGGAAATATCTGCACCGTTACCTGTATAAACATGGAAATAACTCCACCGCTGTCTGTATAAAGATGAAAATATCTACACCCCTACCTGTATAAACATAGAAATACCTACATCGCTATCCGTATAAACACGGAAATAGCCACACTGCAATCTGAATGAACATGGAAATGTCTACACCTCCATCTGTAAAAACCTGGAAATATCTACACTACCGTCTGCATAAACAGGGAAATATCTACACCGCCTTCTGAATAAACGTGGAAATATCTACATAACTCTCTGTATAAATATGGAAATATCTACACCGCTATCTCTATAAACATGGAAATACCTACACCACTATCTCTATAAACATGGAAATAACTACACCGCTATCTCTATAAACAAGGAAATATCTCTACCGCTATCTGCATAAACTTGAAATCATCTACACCGCCATCTGTATTAACATGAAATTATCTCCACCGCTATCTGTATAAACATGGAAATATCTACACCGCTATCTGTGTAAACATGGAAATATTTACATCACTATCTGTATAAGCTTGGAAATAGCCACAACGCTATCTGTATAAGCATGGAAATATCTACACCGCCATATGGAAAAACATGGAAATATCTACACAGTCTTCTGTATAAACATGGAAATATCTGCACCTCCATGTGTATAAACATGGAAATATCTACACTGCCATCTGTATACACATGGAAATATCTACACAGACATCTGTATAAACTTGGAAATATCTTCACCGCTATCTCTATAAACTTGGAAATATCTACACCGCCGTCTCTACAAACATGGAAATATCTCCAACGCTATCTCCATAAACATGGAAATATCTCCACCGCTATCTGTATAAACATGGAAATATCTCCACCGCTGTCGGTATAATCATGGAAATATCTACACCGCTATCTGTATAAACATGGAAATATCTACAACGCTATCTGTATACATATGGAAATGTCTACACCGCCATCTCTATAAAAATGGAAATGTCTACACCGCTATCTGTATAAACTTGGAAATATCTACAGGGCTACCTCTATATACATGGAAATATCTACACCGCCATCTGTATAAATATGGGAATACCTACACAGTCGTCTCTATAAACATGGAAATATCTACACCACTATCTGTATAAACAAGGAAATGTCTGCACCTCGATCTGTATAAGCATGGAAATGTCTACACAGCCATCTCTATAAACCTGGATATATTTATATCGCTGTCTGTATAAACATGGAAATAGCCACACCGCTATCTCTATAAACATGGAAATACCTACACAACCATCTGCAAAAACGTGGAAATATCTACACAGTCATCAATATAAACATGGAGGTATCTACACCTCCATCTGTATAAACATGGAAATATCTACAATGCCATCTGTATACACATGGAAATATCTACACAGCCATCTGTATAAACCTGGAAATATCTACACTGCTATCTCTATAAACATGGAAATAACTACACCGCTATCTGTATAAACATGGAAATAACTACACCGCTATCTGTATAAACTTGGAAATATATACAGCGCCATCTCTATAAACATGGAAATATATCCACAGTTATCTGTATATACATGGAAATATCTCCACCACTATCTGTATAAACATGGAAATATCTCAACCACTATCTGCATAAACATGTAAATATCTACACTGCCATCTGTATAAACATGGAAACATCTACACAGCCATCTGTATAAACATGGAAATATCTACACCGCCATCTCTATAAACATGGAAATATATCCACCGCTATCTGTATAAACGTGGAAATATCTCCAACGCTATCTGTATAAACATGCAGATATCTACAATACAATCTGTATAAACATGGAAATATCTACATCGCTATCTGTATAAACTTGGAAATATCTACACCGCTATCTGTATACATATGGAAATATCTACACCGCCATCTCTATAAACATGGAAATGTCTACACCGCTACCTATATAAACATGGAAATATCTACATGGCTATCTCGATATACAGGGAAATATCTACACCTCCATCTGTATAAACATGGAAATAACTACACAGTCATCTGTATAAACACGGAAATATCTACACCACTATCTGTATAAACATGGAAATATCTTCACTGCCATCTGTTTATACATGGAAATATCTACACCTCCATCTGTATAAACCTGGAAATATCTACACCGCTATCTCTATAAACATGGAAATAACTACACCGCTATCTGTATAAACATGGAAATATCAACACAGCCATCTCTATAAACATGGAAATATCTACACCGCTATCTCTATAAACATGGAAATAGCCACACTGCTATCTGTATAACCATGGTAATATCCACACCGCCATGTATAAAAATATGGAAATATCTACACAGTCATCTGTAGAAACATGGAAATATATACACCGCTATCTGAATAAACATGGAAATATCTACACAGGCAACTCTATAACCATGGAAATATCTACATCGCTATCTGTATAAACATAGAAATACCCTCACCGCTATCTGTATAAACATGGAAATATCTACACCGCCATCTGTAAAAACATGGAAATATCTACACAGTCATCTGTAGAAACGTGGAAGTATCTACACCTCCATCTGTATAAACATGGAAATACGTACACTGCCATCTGTATACACATGGAAATATCTACATAGTAATCTGTAAAAACATGGAAATACCTACACCGCTATCTGTATAAACATGGAAATACCTACACCTCTATCTGTAAACATGGAAATATCTACACCACTATCTGTATAAACATGGAAATATCTTCCCCGCTATCTGTATAAACATGGAAATATCTACACCGCTATCTGTATAAACTTGAAAATATCTACGCCACCATCTCTATAAACATGGAAATAACTCCAACGCTATCTGTTTAAACATGGAAATATCTCCACCGCTATCTGCATAAACATGGAAATATCTCTATTGCCATCTGTATAAACATGGAATTATCTACAGCGCTATCTGTATAAACATGGAAATATCTCCACGGATATCTCTATAAACATGGAAATATCTACACCGCTATCTTTATAAACATGGAAATATCTTCACAGCTATCTGTATAAATATGGAAATATCTATACCGCTATCTCTATAAACATGGAAATAACTACACCGCTATCTATATAAACATGGAAATATCTACACCGCTATCTCCATAAATATAGAAATATCTACACCGCTATCTGCATGAACTTGGAAATATCTATACCGCCATCTGTATAAACGTGGAAATATCTCCACCCCTACCTGTATAAACATGGAATTATCTCCACCGCTGTGTGTATGGACATGGAAATATATGCACCGCCATCTGTATTCACATGGAAATATCAACACAGCCATCTCTATAAACATGGAAATATCTCCCCCGCTATCTGTATAAACATGGAAATATATACACCGCTATCTGTATAAACATGGAAATATTTACACAGCCATCTCTATAACCATGGAAATATCTACATCGCTATCTGTATAAACATGGAAATACCCTCACCGCAATCTGAATAAACATGGAAATATCTACACCGCCATATGTAAAACCATGGAAATATCTACACAGTCATCTGTAGAAACATGGAAATATCTACACCTCCATCTGTATATACATGGAAATATCTACACCGCCATCTGTATTCACTTGGAAATATCAACACAGCCATCTCTATAAACATGGAAATATCTACACCGCTATCTTTATAAACATGGAAATATCTACACCGCTATCTGCATAAACATGGAAATATCTACACTGCCATCTGCATAAACATGGAAACAGCCACACAGCTATGTGTATAAACATGGAAATAACTTCCCCGACTTCTGAATAAACGTGGAAATAACTACACCGCTCTCTGTATAAATATGGAAATATGTACACCGCTATCTCTATAAACATGGAAATAACTACACCGCTATCTGTATAAACATGGAAATAACTACACCGCTATCTCTATAAACATGGAAATATCTACACCGCTATCTGCATAAACTTGGAATCATCTATACCGCCATCTGTATAAACATGAAAATATCTCTACCGCTATCTGTATAAACATGGAAATATCTACACCGCTATCTGTATAAACATGGAAATATCTACATCGCTATCTGTATAAACATGGAAATAGCCACAACGCTATCTGTATAAACATGGAAATATCTACACCGGCATATGTAAAAACATGGAAATATCTACACAGTCTTCTGTATAAACATGGAAATATCTTCACCTCCATGTGTATAAACATGGAAATATCTACAATACCATCTGTATACACATGGAAATATCTACACTGATATCTCTATAAAGATGAAAATACCTACACCAAGATCTGTATAAACATGGAAATATATACACCGCTATCTGTATAAACTTGGAAATATCTACACCGCCATCTGCATAAAGATGGAAATATCTCCAACGCTATCTCCATAAACATGGAAATATCTCCACCACTATCTGTGTAAAGATGGAAATATCTCCACCGCTGTCGGTATAAAAATGGAAATATCTACACCGCTATCTGTACAAACATGGAATTATCTACAACGCTATCTGTATGCATATGGAAATATCTACACCGCTATCTCTATAAACATGGAAATAACTACACTGCTATCTGTATAAACATGGAAATATCTACACCGCTATCTGTATGAACATGGAAATATCTACACCGCTATCTGTATAAACTTGGAAATACCTACACCGCTATCTGTATAAACTTGGAAATGTCTACAGCGCCATCTCTATTAACATGGAAATATATCCACCGCTATCTGTATAAACATGGAAATATCACCAACGCTATCTGTATAAACATGGAAATATCTACACCACTATCTGCATAAACATGGAAATATCTACACCACCATCTGTATAAACTTGTAAATATCTACACCACTATCTGTATATATATGGAAATATCTATACCGCCATCTCTATGAACATGGAAATGTCTACACCGCTATCTGTATAAACATGGAAATATCTACATGGATATCTCTATATACATGGAAATATCTACACCGCCATCTGTATAAACATGGAAATACCTACACAGTCGTCACTACAAACATGGAAATAACTACACCACTATCTGTATAAAGATGGAAATATCTACACTGCCATCTGTATAAACATGGAAATATCTACACAGCCATCTGTATAAACCTGGAATTATCTACATTGCTATCTGTATTAACTTGGAAATAGCCACACCGCCATCTGTATAAACATGGAAATATCTACACCTCCATCTGTAAAAACATGGAAATATCTACACAGTCATCAGTATAAACATGGAAGTATCTACACTGCCATCTGTATACACATGGAAGTATCTACACAGCCTGTGTATAAACCGGGAAATACCGACACCGCTATCTCTATAAACATGGAAATATCTACACCGCTATCAGTATAAACATGGAAATATGTACAACGCCATCTGTATAAACATGGAAATACCTACACAGTCATCTGTATAAACATGGAAATATCTACAACACTATCTGTAAAAACATAGAAATATGTACACTTCAATCTGTGTATACATGGATATATCTACTCAGCCATCTCTATAAACCGGGAAATATGTACATCGCTATCTGTAAAAATATGGAAATAGCCACACTGCTATCTGTATGAACATGGAAATATCTACACCGCCATCTATAAAAACATGGACATATCTACAGAGTCATCTGTATAAACATGGATGTATCTACTCCTCCATCTGTATAAACATGGAAATATCTACACTGCCATCTGTATAGACATGGAAATATCTACACAGCCATCTGTATAAACCTGGAAATATCTACACCTCTATCTCTACAAACATGGAAATAATTACACCGCTATCTGTATAAACTTGGAAATATCTACAACGCCATCTCTATAAACATAGAAATATATCCACCGCTATCTGTATAAACATGGAAATATCTCCACCGCTATCTGTATAAACATGGAAATATCTCCACCGCTATCTGTACAAACATGGAAATACCTACACCGCTATCTGTATAAACGTGGAAATGTCTACACCGCCATCTCTATAAACATGGAAATATATCCACTGCTATCTGTATAAACATGGAAATATCACCACCGCTATCTGTATAAACATGGAAATATCTACACCGCTATCTCTAGAAACATGGAAATAACTAAACGGCTATCAGTATAAACATGGAAATATCTACATCGCTATCTCTATAAACATGGAATCATCTACACCGCTATCTGTATAAACTTGGAAATATCTACAACGCCATCTCTATAAACATAGAAATATATCCACCATTATCTGTATAAACATGGAAATATCTCCACCGCTATCTGTATAAACACGGAAATACCTCCACCGCTATCTGTCTAAAGATGGAAATATCTACATCGTTATCTGCATAAACATGGAAATATCTAAACTGCCATCAGTATAAACATGGAAATAGCCACACCGCTATATGTATAAACATGGAAGTATCTACACCGTCATCTGAATAAACATGGAAATATCTACTCGGTTATTTATATAAATATGGAAATATCCACACCGCTGCCTCTATAAACATGGGAATATTTACACAGCTATCTGTAAAAACATGGAAATTACTGCAGCACCATCTGTATAAACATGGAAATACCTACACCACCATCAGTATAAACATGGAAATATATACACCACCATCTGTATAAACATGGAAATAACTACACCGCTATCTGTATAAACATGGAAGTATCTACACCGCTATCAGTATAAACATGGGAATATCTACAACGCTATCTGTATAAATATGGAAATATGTACACCGCTATCTCTATAAACATGGAAATGTCTACACCGCTATCTGTATAAACAAGGAAATATCTACATGGGTACCTCTATAAACATGGAAATAACTACCCCGCCATCTGTATAAACATGGAAATATCTACAGAGACATCTGTATAAACATGGAAATATCTACACAGCCATCTCTATAAACATGGAAATGTCTACATCGCTATCTGCATAAGTGTGGAAATTGCCACTGCGCTATCTGTATAGACATGGAAATATCTACACCGCCATCTGTATAAACATGGAAATGTCCACACTGCCATCTGTATACACATGGAAATATCCACACAGCCATCTGTATAAACATGGAAATATCTACACCGCTATCTCTATAAACATGGAAATAACTACACCGCTATCTGTATAAACATGGAAATATCTCCACGGCTTTCTTTATAAACATGGAAATAACTACACCGTCGTCTGTATAAACATGGAAATATCTACACCACTATCTGTATAAACATGGAAATATCTACACTGCCATCTGTATAAACATGGAAATATCTGCACAGCCATCTCTATAAACCTGGAAATATCTACATCACTATCTGTATAAACATGGAAATAACCACACCGTTATCTGTATGAACATGGAAATATCTACACCGCCATCTGAAAAAACATAGAAATAACTACTCAGTCATCTGTATAAACATGGAAGTATCTACACCTCCAACTGGAGAAACATGGATATATCTACACCGCCATCTGTATACACATGGATATATCTACACAGACATCCGTGTAAACCTGGAAATATCTACACTAATATCTCTATAAACATGGAAATACCTACACCGCTATCTGTATGAACATGGAAATATCTACACCGCTATCTGTATAAACTTGGAAATATCTACACCGCCATCTCCATAAACATAGAAATATATCCACCGCTATCTGTATAAACATGGAAATATCTCCACCGCTATCTGTATAAACATGGAAATATCTCCACCGCTATCTGTATAAACATTGAAATATCTACATCGCTATCCGTATAAACATGGAAATATCTACATCGCTACATGCATAAACATGGAAATATCTACACTCCCATCTCTATAAACATGGAAATAGCCACACCGCTATGTGTAAAAACATGGAAGTATCTACACCGCCATCTGAATAAACATGGAAATACCTACACGGGTATGTATATAAATTTGGAAATATCTACACCGCTATCTCTATAAACATGGAAATACCTACTCAGCTATCTCTATAAACATGGAAATATCTGCACCACCATCTGTATAAACATGGAAATATCTACACTGCCATTGGTATAAACATGGAAATATATACACCACCATCTGTATAAACATGGAAATAACAACACCGCTATCTGTATAAACATGGAAGTATCTACACCGCTATCAGTATAAACATGGAAATATCTACAACGCTATGTGTATAAATATGGAAATATCTACACCGCTATTTGTATAAACATGGGAATGTCTACACCGCTACCCGTATAAGCATGGAAAACCTTCATGGGTATCTCTATAAACATGGAAATATCTACTCCACCGTCTGTATAAACATGGAAATACCTACACAGTCATCTGTGTAAACATGGAAATATCTACACCATTATCTGTATAAACATGGAAATATCTACGCTGCCATCTGTATAAACATGGAAATACCTACACAGTCATCTCTATAAACATGGAAATATCTACATCGGTATCTGTATAAACTTGGAAATAGCCACAGTGCTATCTGTATAAACATGGAAATATCTATGCCGCCATCTGTATAAACATCGAAGTATCTACACCTCCAACTGTATAAACATGGAAATAACTACACTGCCATCTGTATACACATGGAAACATCTACACAGCCATCTGTATAAACATGGAAATATCTACACCGCTACCTATATATATTTGGAAATACCTACACCGCTATCTGTATAAACATGGAAATACCTATACCGCTATCGGTATAAACATGGAAATATCTACACCGCCATCTGTATAAACATGGAAATATCTCCACCGCTATCTGTATAAAAATGGAAATATCTCCACCGTTATCTGTATAAACATAGAAATACCTACACAGCTATCTGTATAAACATGGAAATATCTACATCGCTATCTGTATAAACATGGAAATAACTACACTGCCATCTGTATAAACATGGAAATAGCCACATCGCTATCTGTATAAACATGGAAATATCTACACCGCCATCTGAATAAACCTGGAAATATCTACACGGCTTTATGTATAAATATTGAAATATCTACACAGCAATCTCTGTAAACATGGAAATATCTACACCGCAATCTGTAAAAACATGGAAATATCTAAACAGTCATCTGTATAAACATGGAAGTATCTACACCTCCAAGTGTATAAACATGGAAATATCTGCACTGACATCTGTATACACAGGGAAATATCTACATAGACATCTGTATAAACCTGGAAATATCTACACCGTTATCTCTATGAACATAGAAATACATACACCGCTATCTGTATATACATGGAAATATCAACACCGGTATCTCTATATATATGGAAATACCTACACCGCTATCTGTATAAACTTGGAAATATCTACACCGCCATCTCTATAAGCATGGAAATGTCTTCACCGCTATCTGCATAAACATGCAAATATCTACACCGCTATCTGCATAAACTTGGAAATATGCACACCGCCATCTCTATAAACATTGAAATATATCCACCGCTATCTGTATAAACATGGAAATATCTCCACCGCTAACTGTATAAACACGGAAATATCTCCACCGCTATCTGTAAACATGGAAATATCTACACCGCTATCTGTATAAACTTTGAAATACCAACACCGCTATCTGTATACATATGGAAATATCTACACCACCGTCTGTATAGACATGGAAATGTATACACCGCTATCTGTATAAACATGGAAATGTCTACATGGCTATCTCTATATACATGGTAATATCTACACCGCCATCTGTATAAACATGGAAATACCTACACAGTCATCTATATAAACATGGAAATATCTACACCTCTATCTGTATAAACATGGAAATATCTACAATGCCATCTGTATAAACATGGGCATATCTGCACAGCCATCTCTATAAACCTGGAAATATCTGCATCGCTATCTGTATAAACATGGAAATAACCACACCGCTATCTGTATAAACATGGAAATATCTACACCGCCATCTGAAAAAACATGGAAATATCTACACAGTCATCTGTATAAACATGGAAATATCTTCACCTCCATCTGTATAAAATTGGAAATATCTACACCGCAAACTCTATATATTTGGAAATACCTACACAGTCATCTGTATAAACATGGAAATATCTACACTGCCATCTATATAAACATGGAAATATCTACACAGCCATCTCTATAAAAATAGAAATTTGTACACTGCCATCTGTATATACATGGAAATATCTACACAGCCATCTGTATAAACGTGGAAATAGCCACACCGCTCCCTGAATAAACATGGAAATATCTACACCACCATCTCTAAAAACATGGAAATATCTACACAGTCATCTGTATAAACATGGAAATATCTACACCTCCATCTGTATAAACATGGAAATATCTGCACTGCCATCTGTATACACATGGAAATATCTACATAGTCATCTGTATTAACATGGAAATATCTACACCACTATCTCTATAAACATGGAAATATCTTCACCGCTATCTGTGTAAACATGGAAATAGCTACAAAGTTTTCTGTATAAACATCGAAATATCTACACCGCTTTCTGTATAAACTTGGAAATATCTACACCGCCATCACTATAAACATGGAAATACCTCCACCGCTATTTGTATAAACTTGGAAATACCTCTACCACTATCTGTATAAACCTGGAAATATCTCCACCGCTATCTGTATAAACATGGAAATATCTACACCGCTATCTGTATAAACTTGGAAATATCTAAAACACTATCAGTATAAATATGGAAATATCTACACCGCTATCTCTATAAACATGGAAATATCTCCACCGCTATCTGTATAAACTTGGAAATACCTCTACCACTATCTGTATAAACCTGGAAATACCTCCACCGCTATCTGTATAAACATGGAAATATCTACACCGCTATCTGTATAAACTTGGAAATATCTACACCGCTATAAGTATAAATATGGAAATATCTACACCGCTATCTCTATAAACATGGAAATATCTACACCGCTATATGTATAAACATGGAAATATCTACATGGCTATCTCCATAAACTTGGAAATATCTACACCGCCATCTGTATAAACATAGAAACACCTACACAGTCATCTGTATAAACATGGAAATATCTACACCACTATCTGTATAAACATGGAAATATCTACACTGCGATCTGTATAAACATGGAAATATCTACACAGCCATCTCTATAAACATGCAAATATCTACATCGCTATCTCAATAAACATGGAAATAGCTACACCGCTATCTGTATAAACATGGAAATATCTACATGGCTATCTCCATAAACTTGGAAATATCTACACCACCATCTGTATAAACATAGAAATAACTACCCAGTCATCTGTAAAAACATGGAAATATCTACACCACTATCTGTATAAACATGGAAATACCTTCACTGCGATCTGTATAAACATGGAAATATCTACACAGCCATCTCTACAAACATGCAAATATCTACATCGCTATCTCTATAAACATGGAAATAGCTACACCGCTATCTGTATAAACATGGAAATATATCCACCGCAATAAGTATTAACATGGAAACACTTACAACGCTATCTGTAAACATGGAAATATCTACACCACTATCTGTATAAACATGGAAATATCTTCACCGCTATCTGTATAAACTTGGAAATATCTACGCCACCATCTCTATAAACATGGAAATAACTCCAACGCTATCTGTATAAACATGGAAATATCTCAAATGCTATCTGTATAAACATGGAAATATCTACACCGCTATCTTTATAAACATGGAAATATCTACACCATTATATGTATAAAAATGGAAATAGCTACACTGCCATCTGTTAACACATGGAAACAGCCACACAGCTATGTGTATAAACTTGGAAATATCTACACCGCCATCTGAAAAAACATGGAATTATCTACAGCGATATCTGTATAAATATGGAAATATCTACACCGCTATTTCTATAAACATGGAAATATCTACATCGCTATCTTTATAAACATGGAAATATCTACACCATTATCTGTATAAACCTGGATATATCTACATTGCCATCTGTATAAACATGGAAACAGCCACACCGCTATCTGTATACACATAGAAATATCTACACCGCTATCTCTATAAACATGGAAATATGTACACCGCTATCTGTATAAACATGGAAATATCTACACTGCCATCTGTATAAACATGGAAATATCTACACCGTCATCTGAATAAACATGGAAATATATACACTGTCATCTGTATAAACATGGAAATGTCTACACTGCCATCTGTATAAACATGGAAATATCTACACAGCCATCTCTATAACCACGGAAATATCTACATCGCTACCTGTATAAACCTGGAAATACCCACACCGCTATCTGTATAAACATGGAAATATCTACACCGCCATCTGAAAAAACATGGAAATATCTACACAGTCATCTGTATAAACATGGAAATATCTTCACCTCCATCTGTATAAAATTGGAAATATCTACACCGCAAACTCTATATATTTGGAAATACCTACACAGTCATCTGTATAAACATGGAAATATCTACACTGCCATCTATATAAACATGGAAATATCTACACAGCCATCTCTATAAAAATAGAAATTTGTACACTGCCATCTGTATATACATGGAAATATCTACACAGCCATCTGTATAAACGTGGAAATAGCCACACCGCTCCCTGAATAAACATGGAAATATCTACACCACCATCTCTAAAAACATGGAAATATCTACACAGTCATCTGTATAAACATGGAAATATCTACACCTCCATCTGTATAAACATGGAAATATCTGCACTGCCATCTGTATACACATGGAAATATCTACATAGTCATCTGTATTAACATGGAAATATCTACACCGCTATCTCTATAAACATGGAAATATCTTCACCGCTATCTGTGTATACATGGAAATAGCTACAAAGTTTTCTGTATAAACATCGAAATATCTACACCGCTTTCTGTATAAACTTGGAAATATCTACACCGCCATCACTATAAACATGGAAATACCTCCACCGCTATTTGTATAAACTTGGAAATACCTCTACCACTATCTGTATAAACCTGGAAATATCTCCACCGCTATCTGTATAAACATGGAAATATCTACACCGCTATCTGTATAAACTTGGAAATATCTACAACACTATCAGTATAAATATGGAAATATCTACACCGCTATCTCTATAAACATGGAAATATCTCCACCGCTATCTGTATAAACTTGGAAATACCTCTACCACTATCTGTATAAACCTGGAAATAACTCCACCGCTATCTGTATAAACATGGAAATATCTACACCGCTATCTGTATAAACTTGGAAATATCTACACCGCTATAAGTATAAATATGGAAATATCTACACCGCTATCTCTATAAACATGGAAATATCTACACCGCTATATGTATAAACATGGAAATATCTACATGGCTATCTCCATAAACTTGGAAATATCTACACCGCCATCTGTATAAACATAGAAACACCTACACAGTCATCTGTATAAACATGGAAATATCTACACCACTATCTGTATAAACATGGAAATATCTACACTGCGATCTGCATAAACATGGAAATATCTACACAGCCATCTCTATAAACATGCAAATATCTACATCGCTATCTCAATAAACATGGAAATAGCTACACCGCTATCTGTATAAACATGGAAATATCTACATGGCTATCTCCATAAACTTGGAAATATCTACACCACCATCTGTATAAACATAGAAATAACTACCCAGTCATCTGTAAAAACATGGAAATATCTACACCACTATCTGTATAAACATGGAAATACCTTCACTGCGATCTGTGTAAACATGGAAATATCTACACAGCCATCTCTACAAACATGCAAATATCTACATCGCTATCTCTATAAACATGGAAATAGCTACACCGCTATCTGTATAAACATGGAAATATATCCACCGCAATCAGTATTAACATGGAAACACTTACAACGCTATCTGTAAACATGGAAATATCTACACCACTATCTGTATAAACATGGAAATATCTTCACCGCTATCTGTATAAACTTGGAAATATCTACGCCACCATCTCTATAAACATGGAAATAACTCCAACGCTATCTGTATAAACATGGAAATATCTCTAATGCTATCTGTATAAACATGGAAATATCTACACCGCTATCTTTATAAACATGGAAATATCTACACCATTATATGTATAAAAATGGAAATAGCTACACTGCCATCTGTTAACACATGGAAACAGCCACACAGCTATGTGTATAAACTTGGAAATATCTACACCGCCATCTGAAAAAACATGGAATTATCTACAGCGATATCTGTATAAATATGGAAATATCTACACCGCTATTTCTATAAACATGGAAATATCTACATCGCTATCTTTATAAACATGGAAATATCTACACCATTATCTGTATAAACCTGGATATATCTACATTGCCATCTGTATAAACATGGAAACAGCCACACCGCTATCTGTATACACATAGAAATATCTACACCGCTATCTCTATAAACATGGAAATATGTACACCGCTATCTGTATAAACATGGAAATATCTACACTGCCATCTGTATAAACATGGAAATATCTACACCGTCATCTGAATAAACATGGAAATATATACACTGTCATCTGTATAAACATGGAAATGTCTACACTGCCATCTGTATAAACATGGAAATATCTACACAGCCATCTCTATAACCACGGAAATATCTACATCGCTACCTGTATAAACCTGGAAATACCCACACCGCTATCTGTATAAACATGGAAATATCTACACCGCCATCTGAAAAAACATGGAAATATCTACACAGTCATCTGTATAAACATGGAAATACCTTCACCTCCATCTGTATAAAATTGGAAATATCTACACCGCAAACTCTATATATTTGGAAATACCTACACAGTCATCTGTATAAACATGGAAATATCTACACTGCCATCTATATAAACATGGAAATATCTACACAGCCATCTCTATAAAAATAGAAATTTGTACACTGCCATCTGTATATACATGGAAATATCTACACAGCCATCTGTATAAACGTGGAAATAGCCACACCGCTACCTGAATAAACATGGAAATATCTACACCACCATCTCTAAAAACATGGAAATATCTACACAGTCATCTGTATAAACATGGAAATATCTACACCTCCATCTGTATAAACATGGAAATATCTGCACTGCCATCTGTATACACATGGAAATATCTACATAGTCATCTGTATTAACATGGAAATATCTACACCGCTATCTCTATAAACATGGAAATATCTTCACCGCTATCTGTGTATACATGGAAATAGCTACAAAGTTTTCTGAATAAACATCGAAATATCTACACCGCTTTCTGTGTAAACTTGGAAATATCTACACCGCCATCACTATAAACATGGAAATACCTCCACCGCTATTTGTATAAACTTGGAAATACCTCTACCACTATCTGTATAAACCTGGAAATATCTCCACCGCTATCTGTATAAACATGGAAATATCTACACCGCTATCTGTATAAACTTGGAAATATCTACAACACTATCAGTATAAATATGGAAATATCTACACCGCTATCTCTATACACATGGAAATATCTCCACCGCTATCTGTATAAACTTGGAAATACCTCTACCACTATCTGTATAAACCTGGAAATACCTCCACCGCTATCTGTATAAACATGGAAATATCTACACCGCTATCTGTATAAACTTGGAAATATCTACACCGCTATAAGTATAAATATGGAAATATCTACACCGCTATCTCTATAAACATGGAAATATCTACACCGCTATATGTATAAACATGGAAATATCTACATGGCTATCTCCATAAACTTGGAAATATCTACACCGCCATCTGTATAAACATAGAAACACCTACAAGGTCATCTGTATAAACATGGAAATATCTACACCACTATCTGTATAAACATGGAAATATCTACACTGCGATCTGTATAAACATGGAAATATCTACACAGCCATCTCTATAAACATGCAAATATCTACATCGCTATCTCAATAAACATGGAAATAGCTACACCGCTATCTGTATAAACATGGAAATATCTACATGGCTATCTCCATAAACTTGGAAATATCTACACCACCATCTGTATAAACATAGAAATAACTACCCAGTCATCTGTAAAAACATGGAAATATCTACACCACTATCTGTATAAACATGGAAATACCTTCACTGCGATCTGTATAAACATGGAAATATCTACACAGCCATCTCTACAAACATGCAAATATCTACATCGCTATCTCTATAAACATGGAAATAGCTACACCGCTATCTGTATAAACATGGAAATATATCCACCGCAATCAGTATTAACATGGAAACACTTACAACGCTATCTGTAAACATGGAAATATCTACACCACTATCTGTATAAACATGGAAATATCTTCACCGCTATCTGTATAAACTTGGAAATATCTACGCCACCATCTCTATAAACATGGAAATAACTCCAACGCTATCTGTATAAACATGGAAATATCTCTAATGCTATCTGTATAAACATGGAAATATCTACACCGCTATCTTTATAAAAATGGAAATATCTACACCATTATATGTATAAAAATGGAAATAGCTACACTGCCATCTGTTAACACATGGAAACAGCCACACAGCTATGTGTATAAACTTGGAAATATCTACACCGCCATCTGAAAAAACATGGAATTATCTACAGCGATATCTGTATAAATATGGAAATATCTACACCGCTATTTCTATAAACATGGAAATATCTACATCGCTATCTTTAAAAACATGGAAATATCTACACCATTATCTGTATAAACCTGGATATATCTACATTGCCATCTGTATAAACATGGAAACAGCCACACCGCTATCTGTATACACATAGAAATATCTACACCGCTATCTCTATAAACATGGAAATATGTACACCGCTATCTGTATAAACATGGAAATATCTACACTGCCATCTGTATAAACATGGAAATATCTACACCGTCATCTGAATAAACATGGAAATATATACACAGTCATCTGTATAAACATGGAAATGTCTACACTGCCATCTGTATAAACATGGAAATATCTACACAGCCATCTCTATAACCACGGAAATATCTACATCGCTACCTGTATAAACCTGGAAATACCCACACCGCTATCTGTATAAACATGGAAATATCTTCACCGACATCTGTAAAAACATGGAAATATCTACACAGTCATCTGTAGAAACATGGAAGTATCTACACCTCCATCTGTATAAACATGGTAATAAGTACACTGCCATCTGTATACACATGGAAATATCTACACAGCAATCCGTATAAACCTGGAAATATCTACACCACTATCTCTATAAATATGGAGGAACCTACAACGCTTTCTGTAATCATGGAAATATCTACAACGCTATCTATATCAACTTGGAAATATCTCCACCGCTATCTGTATGAACATGGAAATATCTCTACTGCTACCTGTATAAAAATGGAAATATCTACACCGCTTTCTGTATAAACATGGAAATATCTACATCGTTATCTGTATAAACATGGAAATACCTCCACCGCTATCTCTGTGAACATGGAAATATCTACACCGCTATCTTTATAAACATATAAATATCTACAACACTATCAGTATAAACATGGAAATATCTTCACTGCCATCTGTATAAACATGGAATTAGCCACACCGCTATCTGTATAAACATGGAAATATCTACATCCTTATTTGTATAAACATGGAAATATCTCGACCTCTACCTCTATAAACATGGAAATATCTCCACTGCTATCTCTTTATACACGGAAATATCTACACGGCTATCTCCATAAACATGGAAATATCTACACAGCTAACTGTATAAACATGGAAATAAGTACACCGCACTCTCTAAAATCATGGAAATATCTACACCTACATCTGAATAAACATGGAAATATATACACAGTCATCTGTATGAACATGGAAATAACAACAACGCTACCTGTATAAACATGGAAATATCTACACCGCTATCTGTGTAAACATGGAAATATCTGCACTGCTATCAGTATAAATATGGAAATATCTACACCGCTATCTCTATAAATATGGAAATCTCCACACCGCTCTCTGTATAAACATGAAAATGTCTACACAGCCATCTTTTTAACCATGGAAATATCAACATCGCTATCTGTATAAACATAGAAATATCCACACCGCCATCTGTAAAAACATGGAAATACGTACACTGCCATCTATATACTCATGGAAATATCTACACAGCAATCCGTATAAACATGGAAATATCTACACCGCCATCTCTATAAACATGGAAGTACCTACAATGCTATCTGTAAACAAGGAAATATCTACACCGCTATCTGTATAAACATGGAAATATCTACACCGCTATCTCTATAAACATGGAAATATCTACGCCACCATCTCTATAAACAAGGAAATATCTCCAACGCAATCTGTATAAGCATGGAAATATCTCCAACGCTATCTGTATAAACATGGAAATAACTCTACTGCTATCTGTATAAACATGGAAATATCTACACCGCTATCTGTATAAACATGGAATTATCTATATCTTTATCTGTATACACATGGAAATATCAACACAGTCATCTCTATAAACATGGAAATATCTCCACCGCTATCTCTATAAACATGGAAATGTCTACACTGCTATCTTTATAAGCATGGAACTATCTACACCGCTATCATTATAAACATGAAAATATCTACACCACTATCTGTATAAACATGGAAATATCTAAACTGCCATCGGTATACACATGGAAACAGCCACACAGCTATGTATATAAACCTTGATATATCTACACCGCCATCTGAATAAACATGAAATTATCTACACCGCTATCTGTATAAATATGGAAATATCTACACCGCTATCTCTATAAACATGGAAATAACTACACCGCTATCTGTATAAACATGGAAATATCTACACAGCCATCTCTATAAACATAGAAATAACTACACCGCTATCTGTATAAACATGTAAATATCTACGCACACATATGTGAAAAGATGGAAATATCTACACAGTAATCTGTATAAACATGGAAATATCTACACCTCCATCTCTATAAACATGGAAATATCTACACCGCCATCTGTATACACATGGAAATATCTATACAGCCAACTGTATTAACAGGGATATATCTACACCGCTATCTCTATAAACATAGAAATACCTACACCGCTATCTGTATAAACATGGAAATATCTACACCGGTATCTGTATAAACATGGAAATATCTACGCCGCCATCCATATAAACTTGGAAATATCTACACCGCCATCTCTATAAAAATGGAAATATCTCCAACGCTATCTGTATAAACATGGAAATAACTCCATCGCTATGTGTATAAACATGGAAATATGTACATGGCGATCTGTATAAACATGGAAATAACTCCATCGCTATCTGTATAAACATGAAAATATCTACATCGCTATCTGTATTAACATGGAAATATCTACACTGCCATCTGTATATACATGGAAATAGCCACACCACCATCTGTATAAACATGGAAATATCTACACCAACATCTGAATAAACATGGAAATATCTACACGGCTATCTGTATAAATATGGAAATACCTACACGGCTGTCTCTATAAACATGGAAATATCTCCAACGCTATCTGTATAAACATGGAAATATCTCCACCGCTATCTGTATAAACATGGAAATATCTCCACCGCTATCTGTATGAACATGGAAATATCTACATCGCTATCTGTACAAACATGGTAATATCTCCACCGCTGTCTCTATAAACATGGAATTATCTACAGCGCTATCTGTATAAACATGGAAATATCTACACAGCCAACTGTATAAACAGGGATATATCTACACCGCTATCTCTATAAACATAGAAATACCTACACCGCTATCTGTATAAACATGGAAATATCTACACGGTTATCTGTATAAACATGGAAATATCTACACCGCCATCCATATAAACTTGGAAATATCTACACCGCCATCTCTATAAACATGGAAATATCTCCAACGCTATCTGTATAAACATGGAAATAACTCCATCGCTATGTGTATAAACATGGAAATATCTACATGGCTATCTGTATAAACATGGAAATAACTCCATCGCTATCTGTATAAACATGAAAATATCTACATCGCTATCTGTATTAACATGGAAATATCTACACTGCCATCTGTATATACATGGAAATAGCCACAACGCCATCTGTATAAACATGGAAATATCTACACCACCATCTGAATAAACATGGAAATATCTACACGGCTATCTGTATAAATATGGGAATACCTACACCGCTGTCTCTATAAACATGGAAATGCCTACACCGCTATCTGCATAAACATGGAAATATCTACATGGCTATCTGTATAAACATGGAAATATCTACACCGCCATCTGTAAATATGGAAATACCTACACTGCTATCTCTATAAACAAAGAAAAGACTACACCGCTATGTGTATAAACATGGAAATATCTACATGGCTATCTTTTTAAACATGGAAATATCTACACCGACATCTCTAAAAACATGGAAATACCCACACAGTCATCTGTATAAACCTGGAAATAGCTACACCACTATCTGTATAAACATGGACATATCTACACTGCCATCTGCATAAACATGGAAATATCTACACAGCCCTCTATATAAAAATGGAAATATCTATATCGCTATCTGTATAAACATGGAAATTGCAACACCCCTATCTGTATAAACATGGACATACCTAAACTGCCATGTGTAAAAACATGCAAATATGTACAGAGTCATCTGAATAAACATGGAAATACCTACACCTCCATCTGTGTAAACATGGAAATATCTACACTGCCATCTGTATACACATGCAAATATCCAGACAGCCATCTGTATAAACATGGAAATATCTACACCGCTATCTCTATAAACATGGAAATATGTACATCTCTATCTGTATAAACATGAAAATATCTACACTGTCATCTGTATAAACATGGAAGTAGCCACACCGCTATATATATAAAAATGGAAATATCTACACCACCATCTGAATAAAAATCGAAATATCTACACGGCTATCTGTATAAATATGGAAATACTTACACCGCCATCTCTATAAACATGGAAATATCTCCAACACTATCTGTATAAACATGGAAATATCTCCAATGCTATCTGTATAAACATGGAAGAAATATATCCACATTTATCTGTATATACATGGAAATATCTCCACCAATATCTGTATAAATATGGAAATATCTCCACCGTTATCTGAATAAATATGGAAATACCTACACTGCTATCTGTATAAACATGGAAATATCTATACCGCTATCTGTATAAACATGGAAATATCTACAGCACTATCTGTATAAACGTGGAAATATCTACTCCGCCATCTCTATAAACATGGAAATATATCCACCGCTATCTGTATAAACGTGGAAATATCACCACCGATATCTGTATAAACATGAAGATATCTACACCACAATCTATATAAACATGGAAATATCTACATCGCTATCTGTATAAACTTGGAAATATCTACACCACTATCTGTATACATATGGAAATATCTACACCGCCATCTCTATAAACATGGAAATGTCTACACCGCTACCTGTATAAACATGGAAATATCTACATGGCTATATCGCTGTACAGGGAAATATCTACACCGCCATCTGTATAAACATGGAAATACCTACACAGTCATCTGTATAAACACGGAAATATCTACAGCCATATCTGTATAAACATGTAAATATCTACACTGCCATGTGTTTATACATGGAAATATCTACACAGCCATCTCTAAACCTGGAAATATCTACATCACTATCTGTAAAAACATGGAAATAGCCACATCGCTATCTGCATAAACATGGAAATATCTACACCGCTATCTGTATAAACATGGAAACATCTACAACGCTATCTGTATAAACTTGGAAATGTCTACACCGCTATCTGTATAAACAAGGAAATATCTACATGGGTATCTCTATAAACACGGAAATATCTACACCGCCATCTGTAAAAACATGCAAATATCTACAAAGTCATCTGTATAAACATGGAAGTATCTAAACCTCCATCTGTATAAACATGGATATATCTACACTGCCATCTGTATACACATGGAAATATCTACACAGCCATCATTGTAAACCTGGAAATATATACACTGATATCTCTATAAACATGGAAATATCTTCACCGCTATCTGTATAAACATGGAAATATCTACACCGCTATCTGTATAAACTTGGAAATATCTACACCGCCATCTCTATAAACACAGAAATATATCCACCGCTATTTGTATAAACATGGAAATATGTCCACCGCTATCTGTATAAACATGGAAATGTGTCCACCGCTATCTGTATAAACATTGAAATATCTACACCGCTATCTGTATAAACATCGAAATATCTACATCGCTATCTGCATAAACATGGAAATATCTACACTGCCATCTCTATAAACATGGAAATAGCCACATCGCTATGTGTATAAACATGGAAGTATCTACACCGCCATCTGAATAAGCATGGAAATAACTACACGGCTATGTATATAAATATGGAAATAACTACACCGCTATCTCTATAAACATGGAAATACCTACACGGCTATCTCTATAAACATGGAAATACCTGCACCACCATCTGTATAAACATGGAAATATCTACACCGCCATCTGTATAAACATGGAAATATATACACCACCAACTGTATAAACATGGAAATAACTACACCGCTATCTGAATAAACATGGAAGTATCTACACCGCTTTCAGTATAAACATGGAAATATCTACAACGCTATCTGTATAAATATGGAAATATCTACAACGCTATCTTTATAAACATGGAAATATCTACAATGCTGTCTGTGTAAACATGGAAATATCTACACAGCTATCTCTGTAAATATGGAAATATCTACGCGGCTATCTGTGTAAACATGGAAATATCTACATTTCCATCTGTGTAAAGATGGAAATATCTACACCGCGAGGTGTATAAATATGGAAATATCTACACCACTGTCTGTATAAACTTGGAAATATCTACACCGCTATCTGTATAAACATGGAAATATCGACACCGCCATCTGTATATACTTGGAAATATCTACAATGCTATCTGTATCAACATGGAAATATCTACACCGCCAACTGTATAAACTTGGAAATATCTACACCACTATCTCTATAAACATGGAAATACACACAGCACCAAGTCTATATACATGGAAATGACTAGACCGTTATCTCCATACACATAGAAATTCCTACACCGCCATCTCTATAAACAGGGAAATATCTACACCGCCATCAGTATAAACGTGGAAATATCTACACAGCTGTCAGTATAAACGTGTAAATATGTACACCGCTATCTGTATAAACATTCAATTATGTATACCGCTATTACTATAAACATGGAAATATCTAAACCGCTATGTGTATAAACGTGGAAATATCTACACCGCCATCTCTATAAACTTGGAAATATCTACAAGGCCATCTGCATAAACATGGAAATATCTACACCGCCACCTGCATAAACATGGAAATATCTACACCGCTATCTCTATAAAGATGGAAATATATTCACCGCCATCTCTATAAATATGGAAATATCTACAGCGCCATCTCCATAAACAAGGAAATATCTAAAAAACCATCTATAAAAACATGGAAATATCTACATCGCCATCTGTGTAAACATGGAAATATCTACTCTGCCATCTGTATAAACATGGAAATAACTACATTGCTATCTGTATAAACATTGAAAAATCTAAACCACTATTCCTATAAACATGGAAATAACACTGCTATCTGTATAAACATGGAAATATCTACACTGCCATCTGTATAAACATGGAAATATCTACACCGCAATCTGTATAAACATGGAAATATCTACACCGCAATCTGTATAAACATGGAAATATCTACACCGCTAACACTATAAACATGGAAATATTTACACCGCTATCTGTATAAACCTGGAAATATCTCAACCGCTATCTCTATATACTTGGAAATATCTACACTGCCTTCTGTAGAAAGATGGATATATCTACATCAACATCACTATTAACATGGAAATATCTACACTGCCATCTGTATACACATGGAAATATCTACACAGCCGCCTTTATAAACATGGAAATATCTACACCGCTATCTGAATAAACATGGAAATATCTGCACTGTCTTCTGTATAAAGATGGAAATCTCTTCAACGCGAGCTGTATAAACATTGAAATAACTACACTGCTATCTGTATAAACATTGAAAAATCTAAACCACTATTCCTATAAACATGGAAATAACACCGCTATCTGTATAAACATGGAAATATGTACACCGCTATCTGTATAAACATGGAAATAATTACATCCCTATCAGTTTAAACATGGAAATATCTACACCGCTATCTGTATAAACATGGAAATATCTACACCGCCATCTGTATAAACGTGGAAATATCGACACAATCGTCTGTATAAACATGGAAATATCTACACCGTGGGTTGTATAAACATGGAAATATCTACACCACTATTTGTATAAACATGGAAATACCAACACCGGTATCTGTATAAACATGGAAATATCTACATAGCCATCTGTACAAACATGGAAATATCTGCACCGCTATCTGTATAAACATGGAAATATCTACACCGCCATCTGTATAAAAATGGAAATAACTACACAGTCATCTGTATAAATATGGAAATATGTACACCGCTATCTGTATAAACATGGAGATATCTACACCGCTATCTGTATAAACATGGAAATACCTACACCGCCATCTGTATAAACATGGAAATATCTACACCACTATCTGTATAAACATGGAAATATGTACACCACTATTACTTTAAATATTGAAATATCAACATCGCTTTCTGTATTAACATGGAAATATCTACACCGCTATGACTATAAACATGGAAATACCTACACTGCCATCTGTATAAACATGGAAATACATACACCGCCACCTGCATAAACATGGAAATAACTACACCGCCATCTGTAATAACATGGGAATATCTACACTGCCTTCCATATACAGTTAGAAATATCTACACCGCGAGCTTATTAAACATGGAAATATCTAGACCGCTATCTGTATAAACATGGAAATACCAACACCGCCTTCTGTATAAACATGGAAATATCTACACCGCTATATGTATAAACATGGAAATATCTACACTGCTATCTTTATAAACATGGAAATATCTACACCGTTATCTGTATAAACATGGAAATATCTACAAGGCTATATCTATAAACATGGAAATAAACACACCACCATCTCTATAAACATGGAAATATCTACACTGCCATCTGTATAAACATGGAAATAGCTACAAAGTCATCTGTATAAACGTGGAAATGTCTACATTGCTACCTGTATAAACATGGAAATATCTACACAGCCATCTGTATACACATGGAAATTTCTACACCACCATGTGTATACACATGGAAATATCTACACAGGATCTGTATAAACAAGGAAATATCAACACCGCTATCTCTATAAACATGGAAATACCAACACCGCTATCTGCATAAAAATGGAAATAACTACACCACTTCCTTTATAAACATGGAAATAGCTACACCGCTATCTCTATAAACATGGAAATATATAAACCGCTGTCTCCATAAACATGGAAATATCTACACTGCCATCTACATAAACCAGGAAATATCTACACCGCAATCTATATAAACATGGAAATATCTACACCGCCATCTGTATAAACATGGAAATATCTACACTGCCATATGTAGAAAATGGAAATATCTACACAGTGATCTGTATAAACATGGAAATATCTACACCGCTATCTGTATAAACATGGAAATATCTACAACGCTATCTCTATAAAGATGGAAATATATTCACCGCCATCTATATAAATATAGAAATATTTACAACGCCATCTACATAAACAAGGAAATATCTACACAACCATCTATAATAACCTGGAAATATCTACATCGCCATCTGTGTAAACATGGAAATATCTACACTGCAATCTGTATAAACATGGAAATATCTACACCGCTATCTGTATGAACATGGAAATATCTACACCGCAATCTGTATAAACATGGAAATAATTACACCGCTATCTGTATAAACATAGAAATATCTACACCGCTAACTCTATAAACATGGAAATATTTACACCGCTATCTGTATAAACCTGGAAATATCTCAACCGCTATCTCTATATACTTGGAAAATCTACACTGCCATCTGTAGAAAATTTGATATATCTACATCACCATCTCTATAAACATGGAAATATCTACACCGCTATCTGAATAAACATGGAAATATCTGCACTGTCATCTGTTTAAAGATGGAAATCTCTACAACACGAGCTGTATAAACATGGAAATATCTACACCGCTATCTGCATAAACATGGAAATACCTACACCGCTATCTGTAAACATGGAAATATCTGCACCGCTATGTGTATAAACACGGATATATCTACACTGCTATCACTATAAACATGGAAATAATTACACCGCCATCTCTATAATCATGTAAATATCTACACCGCTATCACTATAAACATAGAAATGTCTACACCGCCATCTCTATAAACATGGAAATATCTACACAGCCATCTGCATAAAGATGGAAATATTTACACCGCCATCTATATAAACATGGAAATATCTACACCGCCATCTGTATAAATAGGGAAATATCTACACTGCAACTGTATAAACATGGAAATATCTACACCGCTATCTCTGTAAACATGGAAATATCTACACCGCTATCTGTATAAAAGTGGAAATAACCACATCGCTATCTTTATAAACATGGAAATATTTACACCACGATCTTTATAAACAAGGAAATAGCTCCACCGCTATCTGTATAAACATGGAAATATCTAC
This sequence comes from Pan paniscus, assembly GCF_029289425.2. NCBI lineage: Eukaryota > Metazoa > Chordata > Mammalia > Primates > Hominidae > Pan > Pan paniscus. The sequence goes on from NC_073261.2 coordinate 12,370,121, forward strand.
ATAGCTATCTGTGGAAACTTGGAAATATCTGCACCGCTATCTGTATAAACATGGAAATACCTACACAGCTATGTGTATAAACATGGAAATATCTACACCGCTATCTATATAAACATGGAAATACCAACAACACTACCTGTATAAAGATGGAAATGTGTACTCCGCTATCTGTATAAATATGGAAATATCTGCACCAGTATACCCATAAACATGGAATTATCTACACCGCCATCTCTATCAACATGGAAATAACTACACCTCTACACCCATAAACATGGAAATACCTACCCCGTCATCTGTAGAAACATGGGAATATATACACCGCCATCTTTATAAACATAGAAATATCTACACTGCCATCTGTAAAAAGATGAAAATATCTACAGTGCGATCTGCATAAACATGGAAATATATACACCGCTTTCTGTATAAACAAGGAAATACCTACACCGCTATCTGTTTAAAAATGGAGATATCTACAACACGATCTGTATAAACATGGAAATATCTACACCGCTATCACTATAAACATCACTATAAATATCAAAATATCTACACTGCCATCTCCACAAACAGGGAACTATCTACACCCCCATCTGAATAAAAATGGAAATATCTACTCCGCTATCTGTATAAACATGGAAATACCAACACTGCTACCTGTATTAACATAGAAATACCTGAACCGCTATCATATAAACATGGAAATATCTACACCGCGGTCTCTATAAACATGGAAATACCTACACCGCTATCTCTATAAACATGGAAATATCTACACCGCTAACTCTATAAATAGAGAAATATATACACTGCCATCTCTATAAACATGGAAACACCTACACCGCAATCTACATAAACAAGGAAATATCTACACGGCCATCTATATAAACAAGGAAATATCTACACCGCTGTCTCTATAAACATGGAAATATCTACACCGCCATCTGTATAAACATGGAAATATCTACACCGCTAACTGTATAAACGTGGAAATATATACACTGCTATCTGTATAAATATGGAAATATCTACACCGCTATGTTTATACACATGGAAATATGAACACCTCTATCTGTATAAACTTGTAAATATGTACACCGCTATCTCTATATACATGGAAATAACTACACCGCCATCTGTGAAAACATGGAAATGTCTACACAGTCATCTGTACAAACATGGATATATCTACACCTCTGAGAGTATAAACATGGTAATATCTACACTGCCATCTGTATACACATGGAAATGTCTACACCGCCATCAATATAAACATGTAAATAACTTCATTGCTATCTCAATAAACCTGGAAATTCCTACACCACTATCTGTATAAAAATGTAAATATCTACACCGCTATCTGTATAAACATGGAAATACCAACAGCACTATCTGTATAACCTTGGGTATATCTACACCGCTATCTGTATAAACATGGAAATATCTACACCGCCATCTGTATAAACATGGAAATATCTTCACTACGATCTGTATAAACATGGAAATATCTACAACGCTATCTGCATAAACATGGAAATATCTACAACACTGTCAGTATAAACAAGGAAATATCTACACCGCCATCTGTAGAAACATGGAAATATCTACACCGCTCTCTGTATAAACAAGGAAATATATACACCACCATCTGTATAAACATGGAAATATCTACACCACAATCTGTATAAATATGGAAATATCTACAACGATATCTCTATAAACATGGAAATATCTGCACCGATATCTATATAAACTTGGATAAATCTACTCTGTTATCTCTATAAACATGGAAATATCTACACCGCCATCTATAGAAACATGCAAATATCTACACAGTCGTCTGTATAAAGATGCAAATGTCTACACCACTATCTCTATAACATGGAAATATCTACACTGCCATCTGTATACACATGGAAATATCTACACAGCCATCTGTATAAACATGGAAATATCTACACCACTATCTCTATAAATATGGAAATAACTACACCGCTATCTCTATAAACATGGAAACATCAACATCCCTATCTGTATAATCATGGAAATACCTACACAACTATCTCCATACACATTGAAATATCTACACCGCCATCTGTATAAACATGCAAATATCTACACAGTCATCTGTATAAACATGGAAATATCTACACCACCATCTATATAAAGATGGAAATATCTACACTGCGATCTGTATAACCTTGGAAATAACTACACAGCCATCTGTATAAACATGGAAATATCTACATCGATATCTGTATAAACATGGAAATATCTCCACCGCTATCAGTATAAATATGGCAATATCTACACCGCTATCTGTATAAACATGGAAATATCTACAACACTATCTGTGTAAACATGGAAATATCAAAACAGCAATCTGTGTAAACTTGGAAATATCTACATAGCTATCTGTGTAAAGATGGAAATATCTACACCGCAATCTCTGCAAAGATGGAAATATCTACACCTCTATATCTGTAAACATGGAAATACCTACACCGCTATCTCTATAAACATTGAAATATCTACACCGCTATCTCAATAAACTTGGAAATATCTACACCGCCATCTCTATAAACATGAAAATATGTACAATGCCATATGCAAAAACATGGATCTATCTACTCCGCCATCTGTATAAACATGGAAATATCTTCACCACCATCTGTATAAACATGGAATTATCTACACTGCCATCTGTATAAAAATGTAAATATCTACACCACGAGCTGTATAAAGATGGAAATCCCTACACTGCTATATGTATAAACATGGAAATACCAACACCGCTATCTGTATAAACATGGAAATATCTACACCTCTATCTGTTTACACTTCGAAATATCTACAATGCTCTCTCAATAAACATGGAAATATATAAACCGCCATCTCTATAAACATGGAAATATCTACAACGCCATCTACATAAACAAGGAAATATCTACACCACCATATATATAAACATGGAAATATCTACACCGCCATCTGTATAAGCATGGAAATATCTACACTGCCATCTGTAGAAAGATGGAAATATCTACACCGCAATCTGATTAAACATGGAAATATGTACATAGCTATCTGTGTAAAGGTGGAAATATCGACACCACAATCTGTGAAAAGATGGAAGTATCTACACCGCTATCTGAGTTAACATGGAAATATCTACTCCGCTATCTGTATAAACATGGAAATATCTAAACCGCTATCTGTATAAACAAGGAAATATCTACACCGCCATCTGAATAAACATGGAAATTTCTACACCGCCGTCTATATAATCATGGAAATATCTACACCGGTATCTGTATAAATATCGAAATATCTACAATGCTATCTCTATAAACATGGAAATATCTACACCGCTATCTATATAAACATGGAAATACCTACACCGCTTTCAGTATCAACATGGAAATATCTATACCGCTATACCTATAAACATGGAAATATGAACACCGCTATCCGCATAAACATGGAAATATCTTCACCGCTATCTGTGTAAACATGGAAATATCTACACCGCTATCACTATACACATGGAAATACGTACACTGCTATCTCTATATACATGGAAATATCTACACCACTATCTGTATAAACATGGAAATATCTACACCGCCATTCTATAAAGTTGAAAATATATACACCACCATCTGCATACACATGGAAATATCTACACCGCCATCTGCATAAACATGGAAATATCTACACCGCCATCTGTATAAACATGGAAATATCTACACCTCTATCTGTATAAACATGGAAATATATGCAAAGCTATCTTTGTAAACATGGAAATACCTACACCGCTATCTGTAAAACGTGGAAATATCTACACCGCTACCTGTATAAACGTGGAAATATCTAAACTGCTATCTGTATAAACGTGGAAATATATACAACGCTATCTGTATAAACGTGGAAATATCTACATCGATATCTGTATAAACGTGGAAATATCTCCACCGCTATTTGTATAAACATGGAAATATCTACAACGCTATCTGTATAAACATGGAAATATGTACACCGCTATCTGTATAAACATGGAAATATCTACACCGCTCTCTGTATAAACATGGAAATATCTACACCGATATCTCTAAAAACATGGAAATAGCTACACCGCTCTCTATATAAACATGGAAATATCTACACTGTTATCTCTATAAACATGGAAATATCTACACCGCCGTCTATGTAAATATGAAAATATCTCCACAGTCATCTGTATAAACATGCAGATATCTACACCAAAATCTCTATAAACATGGAAATATCTACACAGCCATGTGTATAAACATGAAAATATCTACACAGTCATCTGTATAAACTTGGATATATCTACACCGCCATCTCCATAAACATGGAAATATCTACACTGCCATCTGTATACCCATGGAAATACCTACACAGCCATCTGTATAAACATGGAAATATCTACATCGATATCTCTATAAACATGGAAATATCTCCACCACTATCAGCATAAAAATGGAAATATCTACACCACTATCTGTTTAAACATGGAAATATCTACACCGCTATCTGTATAAACATGGAATTACCTACAACACTATCTGTGTAAACATGGAAATATCTACACAGCTATCTGTGTAAACTTGGAAATATCTACATAGATATCTGTGCAAAGATGGAAATATCTACTCCGCTTTCTCTGTAAACATGGAAATATCTACACCGCTATCTGTATAAACATGGAAATATCTACACCGCTGTCTGTAAAAATATGGAAATATCTACACAGCTATCTCTGTAAAGATGGAAATGACTACACCGCTATCTGTATAAACATGGAAATATCTACACCGATATCTCTATAAACCTGAGAATATCTACACCGATATCTGTATAAACATGGAATTACCTACACAGTCCTCAGTATAATCATGGAAATATCAACACTAATATCTGTATAAACATGGAAATATCTTCAATGCCATCTGTATAAACATGGAAATATATACAAAGCCATCTCTATGAACAGGGAAATATCTACACTGCTATCTACATAAACATGGAAATACCTACACCGCTATCTGTATAAACATGGAAATATCAACACCGCTATCACTATAAACATGGAAATAACTACACCGCTATCTCTATAAACATGGAAATATCTACACCTCTATCGGTATAAACATGGAAATATCTACACCGCTATTATGTAAACTTGGAAATTTCTTCACCGCCATCGGCATAAATATGGAAATATCTACACCACCATCTGTATAAACATGGAAATATCTACCCATCTATCTGTATAAACATGGAAATATCTACAATGCTATCTGCGTAAACATGGAAATATCTAAACAGCTATCTGTGTAAACATGGAAATATCTACACCGCTATCTGTGTAAAGATGGAAATACCTACACCGCAATATGTGCAAAGATGGAAATATCTACAACGCTATCTCTATAAACTTGGAATTATCTGCACCGCTATCTGTATAACCATGGAAGTATCTACACCGCTATCTGTATAAACATGGAAATATTTACAAGGGTATCTCTATAAATATGGTAATATCTACACCGCCATCTGTATAAACATGGAAAAATCTACACAGTCATCTGTACATACATGGAAATAATTACACCACCATCTCTATAAACATGGAAATATCTACACAGCCATCTCTATACACATGGAAATATCTACACAGCCATCAGTATAAACATGTAAACATCTGCACCGCTATCTGTATACACATGGAAATACCTACACCGCAATTTCTATTAACTTTTAAATATCTACACCACAATCTCTATAAACATGGTAGAATCTACACCGGCATCTCTATAAACATGAAAATATCTACACAGCCATCTCCATAAACATGGAAATATCTACACCGCCATATGTGAAAACATGGAAATATCTACACCGCTATCTGTATATACATGGTAATATCTACACCACCATCTGTATAAAGATGGAAATATCTACACCGCGAGCGGTATAAACATGGAAATATCTACACCACTATCTGAATAAACATGGAAATAACAACACCACTATCTGTATAAACATGGAAATATCTACACCGCTATCTGCATAAACATGGAAATATCTATACCACTATCTCTGTAAACATGGATATACGTACACCGCCATCTGTATAAACATGGAAATAACTATAATGCCATCTGTATGAACATGGAAATATCTACACCGCTATCTCTATAAACATGGAAATACCTACACCGCCATCTGTATAAACATGGGAATGTCTACACCGCTATCTGTATAAAGATGGAAATATCTACACCTCTATCTGTGTTAACATGGAAATATCTACACCGCCATCTGTATAAACATGGATATATCTACACAGTCATCTGTATAACATGCAAATATCTATACAGCCATCTGTATAAACATGGAAATATCTACACTGCTATCTCTACAAACATGAAAATAAGTACACCGCCGTCTGTATAAACTTGGAAATATTAACACCGCTATCTCTATATACATGGAAATATCTACACTGCCATCTGTAAAATCATGGAAACATCTACGCAATCATCTCTATGAACATGGAAATATCTGCACCACCAACTGTGTAAACATGGAAATATCTACTCTGCCATCTCTATACACATGGAAATATATACGCCGCTATCTCTAAAAACATGGAAATACCTACACTTCTATCTCTATAAACATGGAAACATCTACACCGCCATCACTATAAACATGAAAATAACTACACTGCCATTTCCATAAACATGGAAGTATCTAAAATGCCGTCTGTATAATCATTGAAATATCTACACAGCCATCTGTATAAAGATGTAAATACCTACACCGCGAGCTGCATAAACTTGGAAACATCTACACCGCTATCTGCATAAACATGGAAATAACAACACTGCTATCTGTATAAACATGGAAATATCTACACCGCTATCTATATAAACATGGAAATATCTACACCCCTATCTCTACAAACATGGAAATACCTACACCGCTATCTCTACAAACATGGAAATAACAACACTGCTATCTGTATAAACATGGAAATATCTACACCGCTATCTATATAAACATGGAAATATCTACACCCCTATCTCTACAAACATGGAAATACCTACACCGCTATCTCTACAAACATGGAAATATCTGCACCTCTATATGTATAAACATGGAAATATATACACCGCCATCTCTATAAACATGGAAATACCTACACCACCATCGACATAAACAAGGAAAAATCTACACTGCCATCTATATAAACACGGAAATACCTACACCACTATCTCTATAAACATTTAAATATCTACACCGCCATCTGTAAAAACATGGAAATATCCACAAAGTCATCGGAATAAACATGGAAATATCTACACCACAATCTGTATAAACATGGAAATATCTACACTGCCATCTGTATACAAATGGAAATATCCACACAGCCATCTCTATAAACATGGAAATACCTACACCGTTATCTCTATAAACTTGGAAATACCTACACCGCTATCTCTACAAACATGGAAATATCTACACTGCTATCTCTATAAAAATGTGTAAATCTACACCGCCAACTCTATAAACATGAAAATGTCTACACTGCCATCTCCATAATAATGGAAATATCTACACCGCCTACTGTATAAAGATGAAAATATCTTCACTGCCATCTCCATAATCATGGAACTATCTACACCACCTACAGTATAAAGATGGAAATATCTACATCGCCATCTGTATAAACATGGAAATATCTACACTGCCATCTGTATAAACTTTGAAATATCTACAACACTATCTCTATAAACATGAAAATAGCTAAACCGCCATCTGTGTAAACACGGAAATATTTACACCGCCATCTCTAAGAACATGGAAATATCTACACCGCCTTCTCTATAAACATGCAAATATCGACACTTCCATCTCCGTATACATGGAACTATCCACATCGGCATCTGTATAAACACGGAAATATCTACACGACCATCTGTATAAACATGGAAATATCTACACTACCATCTGTGTAAACATGGAAATATCTACACCGCGAGCTGTATAAACATGGAAATATCTGCACTGCTATCTGTATAAGCATGGAAATGCCAACACCGCTATCTCTATAAACATTGAAATATCTACAGCGCTATCTCTATAAACATGGAATTACCTACTACGCTATCTCTATAAACATGGAAATATCTACAACGATATCTCTATAAACATGGAAATACATACACCGCCATCTCTACAAACATGTAAATATCTACACCGCCATCTACATAAACAACGAAATATCATCACCGCCATCTATATAAACATGGAAATATCTGCACTACTATCTCTATAAACATGGAAATATCTACACCGCCATCGGTAAAAACATGGAAATAACTACAAAATCATCAGTATAAACATGGAAATATCTACACCACCATCTTTATGAACATGGAAATATCTACACTGCCATCCCTATACACATGGAAATACCTACACAGCAGTCAGTATAAACATGGAAACATCTACACCGCTATCTCTTTAAACATGAAAACACATGCACCGGTATCTCTATAAACATGGAAATATCTACACCTCTATCTCTATAAACATGGAAATATCTTCACCCCCATCTCTATAAACATGAAAATATCTACACCGCCATCTCCATAAACATGGATGTATCTAAAACGCCATCTGTATAAACATGGAAATATTTACACCGCTATCTGTATAAACATGGAAATATCTATACCGCTATCCCTATAAACCAGGAAATATCAATACCGCTATCTGTATGAAACATGGAAATATCTAAACCGATATCTGTATAAACATGGGAATATTTACCACGCTATCACTATAAACATGGAAATACCTACTCCACTGTCTCTATCAACATGGAAATATCTACACCGCTCTCTCTATAAACATGGAAATACATACACAACCATCTCTGTAAACATGGAAATGACTTCACTGCCATCTACACAAAGAAGGAAATATCTACACTGCCATCTATATAAACATGGAAATATCTACACCGCCATCTCTATAAACATGAAAATATCTTCACCGCTAACTGTATAAACATGGAAATATCTACACCCACTTCTGTGTAAACATGAAAATATCTACACTGCCATCTGTAGAAAGATGGAAATATCTGCAACGCAATCTGCATAGACATGGAAATAACTCCACCGCTATCTGTATAAACATGGAAATATCAAACACGCTATCTGTATAAACATGGAAATATCTACACCATGATCTGTATCAACATGAAAATATCTACACTGCTATCTCTATAAACATGGAAATATCTCCACCGCTATCTGTATAAACATGGAAATATCTACACCGCTATCTGTGTAAATATGGAAATATATACACCGCTATCTCAGAAAACATGGAAATATCTAACCCGCTATCTGTATGAACATGGAAATATCTACACCGCTCTCTCTATAAACATGGAAATATCTACACCGCTATCGGTATAAACATGGAAATAACTACACCGCTATCTGTATAAACATGGAAATATCTACTGCGCTATCCCTATAAACAAGGAAATATCAACAGCACTATCTGTATAAACATGGAAATATCTACCCATCTATCTGTATAAACATGGAAATATCTACAATGCTATCTGCGTAAACATGGAAATATCTAAACAGCTATCTGTGTAAACATGGAAATATCTACACCGCTATCTGTGTAAAGATGGAAATACCTACACCGCAATATGTGCAAAGATGGAAATATCTACAACGCTATCTCTATAAACTTGGAATTATCTGCACCGCTATCTGTATAACCATGGAAGTATCTACACCGCTATCTGTATAAACATGGAAATATTTACAAGGGTATCTCTATAAATATGGTAATATCTACACCGCCATCTGTATAAACATGGAAAAATCTACACAGTCATCTGTACATACATGGAAATAATTACACCACCATCTCTATAAACATGGAAATATCTACACAGCCATCTCTATACACATGGAAATATCTACACAGCCATCAGTATAAACATGTAAACATCTGCACCGCTATCTGTATACACATGGAAATACCTACACCGCAATTTCTATTAACTTTTAAATATCTACACCACAATCTCTATAAACATGGTAGAATCTACACCGGCATCTCTATAAACATGAAAATATCTACACAGCCATCTCCATAAACATGGAAATATCTACACCGCCATATGTGAAAACATGGAAATATCTACACCGCTATCTGTATATACATGGTAATATCTACACCACCATCTGTATAAAGATGGAAATATCTACACCGCGAGCGGTATAAACATGGAAATATCTACACCACTATCTGAATAAACATGGAAATAACAACACCACTATCTGTATAAACATGGAAATATCTACACCGCTATCTGCATAAACATGGAAATATCTATACCACTATCTCTGTAAACATGGATATACGTACACCGCCATCTGTATAAACATGGAAATAACTATAATGCCATCTGTATGAACATGGAAATATCTACACCGCTATCTCTATAAACATGGAAATACCTACACCGCCATCTGTATAAACATGGGAATGTCTACACCGCTATCTGTATAAAGATGGAAATATCTACACCACTATCTGTGTTAACATGGAAATATCTACACCGCCATCTGTATAAACATGGATATATCTACACAGTCATCTGTATAACATGCAAATATCTATACAGCCATCTGTATAAACATGGAAATATCTACACTGCTATCTCTACAAACATGAAAATAAGTACACCGCCGTCTGTATAAACTTGGAAATATTAACACCGCTATCTCTATATACATGGAAATATCTACACTGCCATCTGTAAAATCATGGAAACATCTACACAATCATCTCTATGAACATGGAAATATCTGCACCACCAACTGTGTAAACATGGAAATATCTACTCTGCCATCTCTATACACATGGAAATATATACGCCGCTATCTCTAAAAACATGGAAATACCTACACTTCTATCTCTATAAACATGGAAACATCTACACCGCCATCACTATAAACATGAAAATAACTACACTGCCATTTCCATAAACATGGAAGTATCTAAAATGCCGTCTGTATAATCATTGAAATATCTACACAGCCATCTGTATAAAGATGTAAATACCTACACCGCGAGCTGCATAAACTTGGAAACATCTACACCGCTATCTGCATAAACATGGAAATAACAACACTGCTATCTGTATAAACATGGAAATATCTACACCGCTATCTATATAAACATGGAAATATCTACACCCCTATCTCTACAAACATGGAAATACCTACACCGCTATCTCTACAAACATGGAAATATCTGCACCTCTATATGTATAAACATGGAAATATATACACCGCCATCTCTATAAACATGGAAATACCTACACCACCATCGACATAAACAAGGAAAAATCTACACTGCCATCTATATAAACACGGAAATACCTACACCACTATCTCTATAAACATTTAAATATCTACACCGCCATCTGTAAAAACATGGAAATATCCACAAAGTCATCGGAATAAACATGGAAATATCTACACCACAATCTGTATAAACATGGAAATATCTACACTGCCATCTGTATACAAATGGAAATATCCACACAGCCATCTCTATAAACATGGAAATACCTACACCGTTATCTCTATAAACTTGGAAATACCTACACCGCTATCTCTACAAACATGGAAATATCTACACTGCTATCTCTATAAAAATGTGTAAATCTACACCGCCAACTCTATAAACATGAAAATGTCTACACTGCCATCTCCATAATAATGGAAATATCTACACCGCCTACTGTATAAAGATGAAAATATCTTCACTGCCATCTCCATAATCATGGAACTATCTACACCACCTACAGTATAAAGATGGAAATATCTACATCGCCATCTGTATAAACATGGAAATATCTACACTGCCATCTGTATAAACTTTGAAATATCTACAACACTATCTCTATAAACATGAAAATAGCTAAACCGCCATCTGTGTAAACACGGAAATATTTACACCGCCATCTCTAAGAACATGGAAATATCTACACCGCCTTCTCTATAAACATGCAAATATCGACACTTCCATCTCCGTATACATGGAACTATCCACATCGGCATCTGTATAAACACGGAAATATCTACACGACCATCTGTATAAACATGGAAATATCTACACTACCATCTGTGTAAACATGGAAATATCTACACCGCGAGCTGTATAAACATGGAAATATCTGCACTGCTATCTGTATAAGCATGGAAATGCCAACACCGCTATCTCTATAAACATTGAAATATCTACAGCGCTATCTCTATAAACATGGAAATACATACACCGCCATCTCTACAAACATGTAAATATCTACACCGCCATCTACATAAACAACGAAATATCATCACCGCCATCTATATAAACATGGAAATATCTGCACTACTATCTCTATAAACATGGAAATATCTACACCGCCATCGGTAAAAACATGGAAATAACTACAAAATCATCAGTATAAACATGGAAATATCTACACCACCATCTGTATGAACATGGAAATATCTACACTGCCATCCCTATACACATGGAAATACCTACACAGCAGTCAGTATAAACATGGAAACATCTACACCGCTATCTCTTTAAACATGAAAACACATGCACCGGTATCTCTATAAACATGGAAATATCTACACCTCTATCTCTATAAACATGGAAATATCTTCACCCCCATCTCTATAAACATGAAAATATCTACACCGCCATCTCCATAAACATGGATGTATCTAAAACGCCATCTGTATAAACATGGAAATATTTACACCGCTATCTGTATAAACATGGAAATATCTATACCGCTATCCCTATAAACCAGGAAATATCAATACCGCTATCTGTATGAAACATGGAAATATCTAAACCGATATCTGTATAAACATGGGAATATTTACCACGCTATCACTATAAACATGGAAATACCTACTCCACTGTCTCTATCAACATGGAAATATCTACACCGCTCTCTCTATAAACATGGAAATACATACACAACCATCTCTGTAAACATGGAAATGACTTCACTGCCATCTACACAAAGAAGGAAATATCTACACTGCCATCTATATAAACATGGAAATATCTACACCGCCATCTCTATAAACATGAAAATATCTTCACCGCTAACTGTATAAACATGGAAATATCTACACCCACTTCTGTGTAAACATGAAAATATCTACACTGCCATCTGTAGAAAGATGGAAAATCTGCACCACAATCTGCATAGAAATGGAAATATCTACACCCACATCTGTGTAAACATGAAAATATCTACACTGCCATCTGTAGAAAGATGGAAATATCTGCAACGCAATCTGCATAGACATGGAAATAACTACACCGCTATCTGTATAAACATGGAAATATCAAACACGCTATCTGTATAAACATGGAAATATCTACACCATGATCTGTATCAACATGAAAATATCTACACTGCTATCTCTATAAACATGGAAATATCTCCACCGCTATCTGTATAAACATGGAAATATCTACACCGCTATCTGTGTAAATATGGAAATATATACACCGCTATCTCAGAAAACATGGAAATATCTAACCCGCTATCTGTATGAACATGGAAATATCTACACCGCTCTCTCTATAAACATGGAAATATCTACACCGCTATCGGTATAAACATGGAAATAACTACACCGCTATCTGTATAAACATGGAAATATCTACTGCGCTATCCCTATAAACAAGGAAATATCAACAGCACTATCTGTATAAACATGGAAATATCTACACGGCCATCTGTAGAAAGATGGAGATATCTTCCCCGCGATCTGTATAAACTTGGATATATGTACACCACTATTTGTATAAACATGGAAATATCTACAACGCTATCTGTATAAACATGGAAATATGAACACCATGATCTGTATAAACCTGGGAATAGCTACACCGCTATCTGTATAAAGATGGAAATATCTACACCGCTATCTCTATATACATGGAAATATGTACACTGCCAGCTGTAAAAACATGGAAATATCTACACAGTCATCTGTATGAACATGGAAATATCTACACCTCCATCTGTATAAACATGGAAGTATCTAAAATGCCATCTGTATACACATGGAAATATCTTCACAGACATCTGTATAAACATGGAAATATCTACACCGCGATCTGAATAAACATGGAAATATCTACACCGCTCCCTGTATAAACATGGAAATATCTACATTGCTATCTGTATAAATATGGAAATATCTACACCACTATCTCTATAAACATGGAAATGTCTACACTGCTATCTGTATAAACATGGAAATATCTGCATGGCTATCTCTATAAACATGGAAATATCTAAACCGCCATCTGTATAAACTTGGAAATACTTACACAGTCATCTGTATAAACATGGAAATATCTACCCCACCATCTGTATAATCATGGAAATATCAACACTGCCATCTCTATAAACATGGAAATATGTACAAAGCCATCTATATGAACATGGAAATGTTTCCACCGCTATCTGTATAAACATGGAAATAGCCACACCGCTGTCTGTATAAACCTGGGAATATCTTCACTGCCATCTGTAAAAACATGGCAATATCTACACAGTCATCTGTAGAAACATGGAAATATCGACACCTCCATTTGTATAAACATGGAAATGTCTACACTGCCATCTGTATACACATGGAAATATCTACACAGCCATTTGTATAAACACTTAAATATATACACCGCTATCTCTATAAAAATGGAAATATCTACATCGTTATTCGTATAAATATGGAAATACCAACACTGCTATCTGTATTAACATGGAAATATCTACAACGCTATCTGTGTAAACATGGAAATACCTACACCGCTATATGCGTAAACATGGAAATATCTACACCGCTATCTGTGTAAAGATGGAAATACCAACACCGCTATCAGTGTAAAAATGGAGATATCTACACCGCTATCCGTGTAAACATGTAGATATCTACACCGCTATCTATATAAACATGGAAATAGCTACATCGCTATCTGTGCAAACCTGTAAATATCTACACCGCCATCTGTGCAGACATGGAAATCTCTACACCGCCATCTGTACAAACACGGAAATATCAACACTGCCATCTCTATAAACATGGAAATATCTACACCGCAATCTGTGTAAACATGGAAATATATACACCGCCATCTATATAAAAATGTAAATATCTACACCACCATCTGTATAAACATGGAAATATCTACAATGCCATGTGTAGAAAGATGGAAATATCCATGCCGCGATCTGTATAAACATGGAAATATCTACACTGCCGTCTGTGTACACATAGAATTATCTACACTGCCATCTGTAAAAAGATGGAAATATCTGCACCGCGATCTGTATAAAAATGGAAATACCTATACCGCAATCTGTATAAACATGGAAATACTTACACCGCTATCACTATAAACATGGAAATATCTACACCGCTAACTCTATAAACATGGAAATATCTAAACTGCTATTTCTGTAAACATGGAAATATCTACACTGCCATCTGTAGAAAGATGGAAATATCTACACCGCGATCTGTATAAACATGGAAATATCTACACCGCTCCCTGTATAAACATGGAAATATCTACACAGCTATCTGTATAAACATGGAAATATCTACACCGCTCTCTGTATAAACATGGAAATGTCTACACTGCTATCTGTATAAACATGGAAATATCTACATGGCAATCTCTATAAACATGGAAATATCTACACCGCCATCTCTATAAACTTGGAAATACTTACACAGTCATCTGTATATACATGGAAATACCTACACCACCATCTGTATAATCATGGAAATATCTACACTGTCATCTGTATAAACATGGAAATATCTACACAGCCATCTCTATAAACATGTAAATGTTTCTACCGCTATCTGTATAAACATGGAAATAGCCATACCGCTGTCTGTATAAACCTGGAAATACCTTCACTGCCATTTGTAAAAACATGGCAATATCTACACAGTCATCTGTATAAACATCGAAATATCTACACCTCCATTTGTATAAACATGGAAGTATCTACACTGTCCTCTGTATACACATGGAAATATTTACACAGCCATTTGAATAAACATTTAAATATCTACACCGCTATCTGTATAAAAATTGAAATATCTACATCGCTATCTGTATAAACATGGAAATATCTACACTGCCATCTCCATAAACATGAAACTATCTACACCGCCATCTATATAAACATGGAAATGTCTACACCGCCATCTGTATAAGCATGGAAATATCTACACTGCCATCTGTATCAAGTTGTAAATATCTACACAGCGAGCTTTGTAAACATGGAAATATCTACACCGCTATATGTATAAACATGGAAATACCAACACCGCTATCTGTAAACATGGAAACACCTACACCACTATCTGTATACACATGGAAATACCTACACGGCCATTTCTGTAAACATGGGGATATATACACCGCCATCTCTATAAACATGGAAATATCTACACGGCCATCTACATAAATAAGGAAGTATCTACACCACCATCTATATAAACATGGAAATATCTACACCGCGATCTGTATAAACATGGAAATATCTACACTGCTATCTGTAGAAACTTGGAAATGTCTACACCACGATCTGTATAAACATGGAAATATCTACATCGCTATCTGTATAAACATGGTATTATATGCAACGCTATCTGTATAAACATGGAAAAATCCCAACCACTATCTCGATAAACCTGGAAATATCTACACCGTCATCTCTATAAACATGGAAAATCTACATCACGATCTGTATAAACATGGAAATATCTACACCGCTCTCTGCATAAACATGGAAGTATCTCAACCGCTATCTCTAAAAACATGGAAATATCTACACCGCCATCTTTAGAAAACATAAATATCTGCACACCGAGCTGTATAAACATGGACATAACTACACCGCTATCTGTATAAACATGGAAATAACAACCCCACTATCTGTATAAACATGGAAATATCTACAATGCTATCTGTATAATCATGGAAATATCTACACCGATATGTCTATAAACATGGAAATACATACACCGCCCTCTCAATAAACATGGAAATATGTACACTGCCATCTACATAAACAAGGAAATATCTTCATCGCCATCTATATAAACATGGAAATATCTTCACCGCCTTCTGTATGAACATGGAAATATCTACACTGCCATCTGTAGAAAGATGGAAATATCTACACCGCGATCTGCATAAACATGGAAATATCTACACCGCTATATGTATAAAGATGGAATTATCTACAACGCTATCTGCATAAACAAGGAAATAACTTCACCATGATCTGTATAAACATGGAAATATCTACACCTCTATCTGTAAAAACATGGAAATATCTACACCGCTATCTGTATAAATATGGAAATATCTACACCGCCATCTCTATAAACATGGAAATATCTACACCACTATCTGTATGAACATGGAAATATGTACACCGCCATCTCTATAAACATGGAAATATCTACACAGCCATGTGCATAAGCATGTAAATATCTAAACTGCCATCTGTATACACTTGGAAATATCTACACAGCCATCTGTATAAACATGGAAATATCTAGACCGCTATCTCCATAAACATGGAAATACCTACACCGCTATCTCTATATGCATGGAAAAATCTACACCACTATCTCTTTAAACATGGAAATACCTACACCGCCATCTGTATAAACATGGAAATATCTACACTGCCATCTGTATAAAGATGTAAATATCTACAGCGCGAGCTGTATAAACATGAAAATATATACAGCGCTATCTGTATAAACATGGAAATACCAACACTGCTATCTGTATTAACATGGAATTATCTACACCGCTATCTTTATAAACTTGGAAATATCTACAACGCTATCTCTATAAACATGGAAATATCTACACCGCCATCTGTATAAACTTGGAAATATCTGCGCAGTCATTTTTATAAACATGGAAATATCTACACTGCTTTCGGTATAAACATGGAAATATCTACATGGCTATCTCTATAAACATGGAAATATCTACACCGCCATCTGCATAAACTTGGAAATACCTACAAAGTCTTCTCTATAAACATGGAAATATCTACACTACCATCTGTATACACATGGAAATACCTACAAAGCCATCAGTACCAACATGTTAACATTCACACTGCTATCTGTATAAACATGGAAATACCTAAACCGCTATCTCTATAAACATGGAAATAACTACACCGCAATCTCTATAAACATGCAAATATCTACACAACCATCTGCGTAAACGTGGAAATATTTACATCGCTATCTGTATAAACATGGAAACATCTCCACCGCTATCTGTATAAATATGGAAATATCTACACCAATATCTCCATAAACATGGAAATAGCTAAACCGAAATCTCTATAAACATGGAATTATCTACACCGTTATCTCTATAAATATAGAAATATCTACACCACCATCTCTATAAACATGGAAATATCCACATCGCCATCTGTATAAACATGGAAATATCCACACCGCCATCTGTAAAAAGATGGAAATACCTACACCGCGATCTGTATAAACATGGAAATATGTAAAAAGCTACCTGTATAAACATGGAAATATCTACACCGGTATCTGTATAAACATGGAAACATCTACACCTCCATCTTTATAAAGATGGAAATATCTACACTGCCATCTGTATAAACATGGAAATATCTACACGGACATCTCTATAAACATGGAAATATCTACACCGGTATCTGTATAAACATGGAAATATCTACACCGCTATCTGTATAAACATGGAAATATCTACACTGCCGTGTGTATAAACATGGAAATATCTACACTGCCATGTGTATAAACATGGAAAAATCTACAATGTCATCTGTAGAAACATGGAGTTACAACACCGCTATGTGTATAACCATGGAAATATCTGCACCGCTATCTCTATAAACATGGAAATATCTGCAGCGCTATCAGTATAAACATGGAAATATATACACTGCCATCTGTATAAAGATGGAGATATCTGCCCAGTGATCTGTATAAACATGGAAATATCTACACCGGTATCTGTATGAACATGGAAATATCTACACCGCTCTCTGTATAAATATGGAAATGTGTACACTGCAATCTGTATAAATATGGAATTGACTACACTGCTATCACTATAAACATGGAAATGTCTACACCGCTATCTGTATAAACATGGAAATATTTACATGGCTATCTCCATAAACATGGAAATAACTACACCGCCATCTGTATAAACTTGGAAATACCTGCCCAGTCTTCTGTATAAACATGCAAATATCTACGTCACCATCTGAATAAACACGGAAATATCTACACCGCCATCAGTATAAGCATGGAAATACCTACACAGCCATCTCTATATACAGGGAAATATCTACACCGCTATCTGTATAAACATGGAAATAGTCACATCGATATCTGTATATATATGGAAATACCTACACCGCCATCTGTAAAAACATGGAAATATCTACACAGTCATGTGTATAAACATGGAAATATCTACACCTCCATCTGTATAAACATGGAAATATCTACACTGCCATCTGTGTACACGTGGAAATATCTACACAGCCATCTCTATAAACATGGAAATATCTACACTGCTATCTGTATAAACATGGAAAAATCTACACCGCTATCTGTATAAACTTGGAAATATCTACACAGCTATCTGTGTAAACATGGAAATATCTCCACAGCCATCTGTATAAAAATGGAAATATCTCCACCGCTATCTGCATAAACATGGAAACAATTCCACTGCCATCAGTATAAACATGGAAATATCTATACCGCTATCTGTATAAACATGGAAATATCTACACCGCTATCTTTACAAACATAGAAATATCTACACGCCTATCTGTATAAACATGGAAATATCTTCAACGCTATCTGTGTAAACATGGAAATATCTACACTGCTATCTGTGTAAACATGGAAATATCTACACCGATATCTGTATAAAGATGGAAATATCTACACCGCAATTTGTGCAAAGATGGCAATATCTACAATGGTATCTCTGTAAACATGGAAATATCCTCACCGCCATCTGTATAAACAAGGAAATATTTACACCGCTATCTGTATAAACATGGAAATATCTACACGGCCATCTGTATAACCATGGAAACATCTACATCGCCATCTGTATAAACATGGAAATACCTACAGAGTCATCTGTAAACATGGAAATATCTACACCACTATCTGCATAAACATGGAAATAATTACCCTGCCATCTGTATAAACATGGAAATATCTAAAAAGCCATCTCTATAAACATGGAAATATCTACGACGCCATCTGTATAAACATGGAAATATCTCCACCGCTATCTGTATAAACATGGAAATATCTACACCGACATATGTATAAACATGGAAATATCTCCACCGCTATCGGTGTAAACATGGAAATATCTACACCGCTATCTGTATACATATGGAAATATCTACACCACGATCTCTATAAATATGGAAATATGTACACAGCTATCTGTATAAATATGGAAATATATACAAAACTATCTGTGTTAACATTGAAATCTCTTCACAGCTATCTGTGTAAAGATGGAAATATCTACACCGCAATCTTTGCAAATATGGAAATATCTACACCGCTATCTCTGTAAACATGGAAATATCTACACCGCAATCTGTATAAACATGGAATTATGCACAGTTTTATCCGTAAAACATGGAAATATCTACACCACGATCTGTATAAACTTGGAAATAACTCCACCGCTATCTCTATAGACATGGAAACATATACACCGCTATCAGTATAAACATGGAAATATCTACAATGCTATCTGTGTAAACATGGAAATATCTAAACAGCTATCTGTGTAAACATGGAAATATCTACACCGCTATCTGTGTAAAGATGGAAATACCTACACCGCAATATGTGCAAAGATGGAAATATCTACAACGCTATCTCTATAAACATGGAATTATCTGAAGCACTATCTGTATAACCATGGAAGAATCTACACCGCTATCTGTATAAACATGGAAATATTTACAAGGGTATCTCTATAAATATGGAAATCTCTACAACGCCATCAGTATAAACATGGAAAAATCTACACAGTCATCTGTATATACATGGAAATAATTACACCACCATCTCTATAAACATCGAAATATCTACACTGCCATCTCTATACACATGGAAATATCTACACAGCCATCAGTATAAACATTTAAACATCTGCACCGCTATCTCTATACACATGGAAATACCTACACCGCAATTTCTATAAACTTTTAAATATCTACACCGCAATCTCTATAAACATGGTAGAATCTACACCGGCATCTCTATAAACATGAAAATATCTACACAGCCATCTCCATAAACATGGAAATATCTACACCGCCATATGTGAAAACATGGAAATATCTACACCGCTATCTGTATATACATGGAAATATCTACACCACCATCTGTATAAAGATGGAAATATCTACACCGCGAGCAGTATAAACATGGAAATATCTACACCGCTATCTGTATAAACATGGAAATACCAACACCACTATCTGTATAAACATGGAAATATCTACACCGCTATCTGCATAAACATGGAAATATCTATACCACTATCTCTATAAACTTGGATATACCTACACCGCCATTTCTATAAACATGGAAATATCTACACTGCTATCTCTATGAACTAAGAAATATGTACACCGCCATCTGTATAAACATGGAAATATCTACATCGCCATCAGCATTAACATGGAAATAATTACAACTCGGTGTGTATAAATATGGAATTACCTACAACGCCATCTCTATAAACATAGAAATAACTTCAATGCCATCTGTAGAAAGATGGAAATATATTCACAGGGATCTGCATAAACATGGAATTATCTACACATCTACCTGTTTAAGCATGGAAATATCTACACAGCTATCTGTATATATATGGAAATATCTAAATCGCTATCTCTATGAACATGGAAATATCTTCACCGCTATCTGTATAAACATGGAAACATATACATGGCTATCTCTATAAACATGGAAATATCTACAGCGCCATCTGCATAAACATGGAAATACCTACACAGTCATCTGTATAAACATGGAAATATCTACACCACTATCTGTATAAACATGGAATATCTACAAGGCCATCGGTATAAACATGGAAATAGCTACACCATCATCTGTAAAAAAATGGAAATATCTATAATGTCATCTGTAAACATGGAAATATCCACACCTCCATATGTATAAACATTGAAATAACTATAATGCCATCTGTATAAACATGGAAATATCTACACTGCCATCTGTATGAACATGGAAATATCTACACCGCTAACTCTATAAACATGGAAATACCTACACCGCCATCTGTATAAACATGGGAATATCTACACCGCTATTTGTATAAAGATGGAAATATCTACACCACTATCTGTGTTAACATGGAAATATCTACACCACTATCTGTGTAAACATGGAAATATGTACACCGCTATCTGTATAAAGATGGAAATGTCCACACCGCAATCTGTGCAAATATGGAAATATCTACACCGCTATCTCTGTAAACATGGAAATATCTACACCACTATCTGTATAAACATGGAAATATCTACACCGCTCTCTGTATAAATATGGAAATATCTACACCACGCTCTCAATAAACATGGAAATATCTACACCGCTATCTGTATAAACATGGAAATAACTACAGAGCCATCTGTATAAACATGAAAATATCTACACCGCTATCTGTATAAATATGGAAATATCTACACCGCTATCTCTATAAACATGGAAATATCTACACAGCTGTCAGTATAAACATGGAAATATCTACAACGCTATCTGTTTAAACAAGGAAATATCTACACCGCTATCTGTATAAATATGGAAATATCTACACCACGATCTCTAAAAATATGGAAAAATCTACACCGCTGTCGGTATAAACATGGAAATATCTACACCGCTATCTGTATAAATATGGAAACATCTAAACCGCTATCTCTATAAACATGGAAATGTATACACCACAATCTGTGTAAACATGGAAATATCTACATGGCTATCTGTATAAACATGGAAATATCTACAACGCCATCTGTATAAACATGGAAATACCTACACAGTCATCTGTATAAACATGGAAATATCTACACCACTATCTGTATATACATGGAAATATCTACACTGCCATCTGTATTAACATGGAAATATCTACAAAATTATCTTTGTTAACATTGAAATATCTTCACCGCTATCTGTGTAAACATAGAAATATGCACACCGATATCTCTGAAAAAATGGAAATATCTACACCGCAATCTTTGCAATTATGGAAATATCTACACCGCTATCTCTGTAAACATGGAAATATCTACACCGCTATCTGTATATACATGGAAATAGCTACATTGCTATCTGTATAAACATGGGAATATGTACACCACGATCTGCATAAACATGGAAATACCTCCACCGCTATCTGTATAGACATGGAAACATCTACACTGCTATCTGTATACACCTGGAAATATCTACACCGCTATATGTATAAACCTTGGAAATAACTACAACGCTATCTGTGTAAACATGGAAATATCTAAACAGCTATCTGTGTAAACATGGAAATATCTACACCGCTATCTCTGTAAAGAAGGACATATCTACACCGCAATCTGTGCAAAGATGGAAATATCTACAACGTTATCTCTATAAACATGGAATTATCTGCACCGCCATCTGTATAAACATAGATATATCTACACCGCTACCTGTAAAAACATGGAAATATCTACAAGGCTATCTCTATAAATATGGAAATATCTACACCGCCATCTGTATAAAGATGGAAATATTCACACCGCGAGCTGTATAAACATGGAGATATCTTCACCGTTATTTGTATAAACATGGAAATAACAACGCCAATATCTGTATAAACATGGAAATATCTACAGCGCTATCTGTATAAACATGGAAATATCTACACAACTATCTCTATAAACATGGAAATACCTACACCGCCATCTCTATAAACATGGAATTATCTACACCGCTATCTCTATAAACTTAGAAATATCTACACTACCATCTCTATAAACATGAAAATATCTACACCGCCATAAGCATAAACATGGAAATAACTACACCGCCATCTCTATAAACATGGAATTATCTACACCGCTATCTCTATAAACTTAGAAATATCTACAACGCCATCTCTATAAACATAGAAATATCTACACTGCCATCTGTAGAAAATGGAAATACCTTCACCGAGATCTGCATAAAGATGAAATTATCTACACCTCCATCTGTATAAACATGGAAATATCTACACTGCCGTGTGTATAAACATGGAAATAACTACACCGCCATGTGTATCAACATGGAAAAATCTACACCATCATCTGTAGAAACATGGAGTTATAACACCGCTATCTTTATGAACATGGAAATATCTACACCTCCATCTGTATAAACATGGAAATATCTACACTGCCATCAGCATACACATGGAAATATCTACACAGCCATCTCTATAAACATGGAAATATCTACACCGCTGTCTGTATAAACATGGAAATATCTACACCGCTATGTGTAGAAACATGGAAATATCTACACCTCCATGTGTATAAACTTGGAAATATCTACACCGTCATCTGGATAAACATGGAAATATCTCCAACGCTATCTGTATAAACATGGAAATATCTACACCGCTCTCTGTATAAACATGGAAATACCTACACCGCCATCTGCATAAACATGGAAATATCTGCACCGCTATCTCTATAAACGTGGAAATATATACACCGCCATCTCTATAAACATGAAAATATCTACACTGGATCTCCATAAACATGAAACAATCTACACGGCCATCTGTATAAACATGGAAATATCTTCACCGCCATCTGTGTAAACATGGAAATATATACATGGCCATCTCTATAAACGTGGAAATATCTACACCGCCATCTATATTAACATGGAAATATCTACACTGCCATCTGTATAAAGGTGGAAATATTCACATCGCGAGCTGTATAAACATGGAAATATCTACACCGCTATCTCTATAAACATGGAAATAACAACACTGCTATCTGTATAAACATGGAAATATCTACACAGCCATCTGTCCAAACATGGAAATATCTACACCACTATCCCTATGAACATGGAAATCTCAACACCGCTATCGGTATAAACATGAAAATATCTACAGCGCGAGCTATTTAAACATGAAAATATCTACACCGCTATCTGTATAAACATGGAAATACCTACACTGCTATCTCTATAATCATGGAAATATCTACACCGCTATCTCTATAAACATGGAAATATCTACACAGCAATCTCTATAACCATGAAAATATCTATACGGCCATCTGCATAAACATGGAAATATCTACACGGAAATCTGAATAAACATGGAAATATCTACACCGACATCTCTACAAACGTGGAAATATCTACACCGCAATCAGTATAAACATGGAAATATTTACACCGTGAGCTGCATTAACATAGAATTATCTACAACGCTATCAGTATAGACATGTTAATATCTACACCATGTTCTGTATAAACATGGAAATATCTCCAACGCTATCTCTATAAACAGGGAAATAACTACACCGCGATCTCTATAAACATGGATATATCTACACCACCATCTGCATAAACATGGAATTATCTACACCACAATCTGAATGAACATGGAAATATCTGCATGGCAATCTAAATAAACGTTGTAATATCAACATCACCATCTACATAAACATGGAAATGTCTGTACCGCTATCTGTATAAACAAGGAAATATCTACGCTGCGATGTGTATAAACATGGAAATATCTACACCGCTGTCTGTATAAACATGGAAATATCTACACAACTATTAGTATAAACATGGAAATATCTACACCGCCATCTGCATAAACATGGAAATATATACACCGCCATGACTGTAAACATGGAAATATCTACACCGCCATCTGTATAAACATGGAAATATCTACACTGCCATCTGTATAAAGATGGAAATATCTACAACGCGAGCTGTATAAACATAGAAATATCTACACTGCTATCTGTATAAACATGGAAATAGCAACACCGCTATCTGTAGAAACATGGAAATATCTACACAGCCATCTGTACAAACATGGAAATATCTACACCGCTATCTGTATAAACATGGAAATATCTACAGCGCTGTGACTATAAACATGGAAATAACTACACCGTCATCTCTACAAACATGGAAATATCTTCACTGCTATCTCGAAAAACAGGGAAATATCGACACCGCCATCTCTATAAACTTGGAAATATCTACACCGCCATCTGCATAAACTTGGAAATATCTACTCCGCCATCTCTATAAACATGGAAATATCTACACCGCCATCAGTGTATGCATGGGAACATCTACACTGCCATCTATATAAAGATGGAAATATCTACACCGTGAGCTGTATAAACATGGAAATATCTACACCGCTATCTCCATAAACATGGAAATACCAACACTGCTCTGTCAATAAACATGGAAATAACTACACCGCTCTCTGAATAAACATGGAAATGTCTACACCGCTATCTCTATAAACATGGAAATATCTACACCGCTGTCTGTATAAACATGGAAATCTCTACACCGCTATCTCTATAAACATGGGAATATATTCTCCGCCATCTCTATAAGCATGGAAATATCTACACCGCCATCTACTTAAGCAAGGAAATATCCACACCGCCAACTATACAAACATGGAAATATCTACACCGCCATATGTATAAACATGGAAATATCTACACTGCCATCTGTAGAAAGTTGGAAATATCTACACCGCAATCTGTATAAACATGGAAATATCTACAATGCTATCTGTATGAACATGGAAATATCTACAAAAAGATCTGTATAAACATGGAAATATTTACAATAGTATCTGTATAAACATGGAAATACCTGCACCACTATCTGTATAAACACGGAAATATCTACCCCACGATCTCCATAAACATGAAAATATCTACACCGCTATCTGTATATACATGGAAATATCTACACCGCTATCTGTATTAACATGGAAATATCCACACCGCTATCCATATAAATATAGAAATATCTACACCGCTATCTCTATAACCATGGATAGAACTACACCACTATCTGTATAAACATGGAAATATCTACACCGCTATCTCTATAGACATGGAAATATCTACACCACCATCTCTATAAACATGGAAATATCTACACCGCCATCTCTATAAACATGAAACTACACCGCCATCTCTATAAACTCGGAAATATCTACACCGCGATCTGTATAAACATGGAAATATGTACATCGCCATCTCTATAAACATAGAAATATCTACACCGCCATCTGTATAAACATGGAAATATCTACACTGCCATCTGTATAAAGTTGGAAATATTCACACCGCGAGCTGTATAAACATGGAAATATCTACACCGCCGTCTGAATAAACATGGAAATACCAACACCGCTATCTGTATAAACATGGAAATATCTACACAGCCATCTGTACAAACATGGAAATATCTATACCGTTATCTGTATAAACCTGGAAATAACTACACCGCTATACCTATAAACATGGAAATAACTATACCACTATCCCTATAAACATGGAAATATCAACACCGCTATCTGTATAAACATGGAAATATCTACACCGCCATGTCTATAAACATGGAAATATCTACACCAATATCTCTATAAACATGGAAATATCTACACCGCCATCTCAATAAACATGAAAATATCTACACTGGATTTTCATAAACATGAAAATATCTACACGGCCGTCTGTATAAACATGGAAATATCTACACCGCCATCTGCATCAACATGGAAATATCTGAACTGCCTTCTGTATAAAGGTGGAAATATTCACATCGTGAGCTGTATAAACATGGAAATATCTACACTGCTATCTGTATAAACATGGAAATAACAACACCGCTATCTGTATAAACATGGAAATATCTACACAGCCATCTGTACCAACATGGAAATATCTACACCAGTATCCCTATGAACATGGAAATATCAACACCGCTATCGGTATAAACATGGAAATATCTACAGCGCGAGCTGTTTAAACATGGAAATATCAACACTGCTATCTGTATATACATGGAAATATCTACACGGCTATCTGTATAAACATGGGAATATCAACACCGCTGTGACAATAAACATGGAAATACCTACACCTCCATCTCTATAAACATTGAAATATCTACACCACTGTCTCTATAAACATGGAAATATCTACACCGCCATCTCTATAAACTTGGAAATAACTACACCGCCATCTGCATAAACATGGAAATATCTACACCGCCATCTGTATAAACATGGATAAATCTACACCGCCATCTGTATAAACATGGAAATATTTACACCGCCGTCTGCATAAACATGGGAATATCTACACTGCCATCTGTATAACATGGAAATATCTACAGCGCGAGCTGTTTATACATGGAAATATCTACACCACTGTCTGTACAAACATGGATATATCTACACTGCTATCTGTATAAAGATGGAAATATCCACTCCACTATCTCTATAAACTTCGAAATTCCTACACCGCTCTCCGTATAAACATGGAAATATCTACACGGCTAACTCTGTAAACATGGAAATATATTCACCGCCATCTCTATAAACATGGAAAATATCTACACCGCCATCTACATAAACAAGGAAACATCTACAGATCCATCTATACAAACATGGAAATATCTACACTGCCATATGTATAAACACGGAAATAACTACACTGCCATGTGTAGAAAGATGGAAATATCTTCACCGCGATCTCTATAAACATGGAAATATCTACAATTCCATCTGCATAAACATGGATATAACAACACCACCATCTGAATGTACATGGAAATGTCTACATGGCCATCAGCATAAAAATTGAAATATCAACACCGCCATCTATATAAACATGGAAATGTCTACACTTCTATCTGTATAAACATGGAAATATCTACACCACTATTCCTATAAACATGGAAATATCAATGCCGCTATCTGTATAAACATGGAAATATCTACACCGCCATCTCTATATACATGGAAATATCTACAAAACTATCTCTATAAACATGGAAATATCTAAACCGCCATCTCTATAAACATGAAAATATCTAAACTGCCATCTCCATAAACATGAAACTAACTACACCGCCATCTGTATAAACATGGACATATCTACACCGCCATCTGTAGAAACATGGAAATATATACATCGCCATCTCTATAAACATGGAAACATCTACACCGCTATCTGTATAAACATGGAAATATCTACAATGCTATCTGTATAAACATGGAAATACCAACACCGTTATCTGTATAAACATGGAAATAACTCCAGAGCCATCTGTACAATCATGGAAATATCTATACCGCTATCTGTATGAACATGGAAATAACTACACTGCTATCTGTATAAACAAGGAAATATCTACACCGACATCTGTATAAACATGGAAATATCTACACAGCCATCTGTATAAACATGGAAATATCTACACCGCTATCTGTATAAATATGGAAATATCTACACCGCTATCTCTATGAACATGGAAATGTTCACACCGCAATCTTTATAAACATGGAAATATCTACCCCGTTATCTCCATAAACATGGAAATATCTACACGGCTATCCCTGTAAACATGGAAATATCAACACGGCTATCCATATAAACAAGGAAATATCTACACCACTAGCTGTATAAACATGGAAATATCTACACCGCTATTAGTATAAATATGGAAATATCTACACCGCTATCTCTATAAAGATGGAAATATCTACACTGCTATTTGTATAAACATGGAAATATCTACACCGCCGTCTCTATAAACTTGGAAATATCTACACCGACATCTGCATAATCATGGAAATATCTACACCGCCATCTGCATAAAAATGTAAATATCTGCACCGCCATCTCTATAAACATGGAAATAGCTACACAGCTATCTGTATAAACATGGAAATATCTGCAACACTATTTGTGTAAACATGGAAATATCTACACAGCTATCTGTGTAAACATGGAAATATCTACAATGCTATCTGTATAAAGATGGAAATATCTAAACCGCTATCTGTATAAACGTGGAAATATCTACACTGCTATCTGTACAAATGTGGAAATATCTACACTATCTGTATAAATGTGGAAATGTGCACATCGCTATGTGTATAAACGTGGAAATATCTCCACCGCTATCTGTATAAACGTGGAAATATCTCCTCCGCTATCAGTATAAACATGGAAATATCTACACTGCTATCTGTATAAACATGGAAATAACAACATCGCTATCTGTATAAACATGGAATTATCTACACAGATATGTGAATAAATATGGAAATATCTACACCACTATCTCTATATACATGGAAATGCCTTCACTGTCGTCTGTATAAACATGGAAATATCTACACCGCTATCTGTATAAACATGGAAATATCTACACCGCTATCTGTATAAACATGGAAATATTTACACCGCTATCTGTATAAATATGGAAAAATCAACACCGCTATCTCTGTAAACATGGAAATGTCTACACCGCTATCTCTATAAACATGGAAATATCTACTCCGCTATCTCTATAAACTTGAAAATATCTAAACAGACATCTGTAAAAACATGGAAATACCTACAAGTCATCTGTATAAACATGGAAATATCTACACCACTATCTGTATAAACATGGAAATATCTACAATGCCATCTGTATAAACATGGAAATATCTACAGAGACATCTCTATGAACATGGAAACATCTACACCGCTATCTGTATAAACATGGAAATAACAACACCGCTATCTGTATAAACATGGAAATATCTACACAGATATGTGAATAAACATGGAAATATCTACACCACTATCTCTATTTACATGGAAATGCCTTCACTGTCGTCTGTATAAACAGGGAAATATCTACACCGCTATCTGTATAAACATGGAAATATCTACACTGCTATCTGTATAAACATGGAAATATTTACACCGCTATCTGTATAAATATGGAAAAATCAACACCGCTATCTCTGTAAACATGGAAATGTCTACACCGCTATCTCTATAAACATGGAAATATCTACTCCACTATCTCTATAAACCTGAAAATATCTAAACAGACATCTGTAAAAACATGGAAATACCTACAAAGTCATCTGTATAAACATGGAAATATCTACACCACTATCTGTATAAACATGGAAATATCTACAATGCCATCTGTATAAACATGGAAATATCTACAGAGACATCTCTATGAACATGGAAACATCTACACCGCTATGTGTATAAACAT
Source organism: Pan paniscus (assembly GCF_029289425.2). Lineage (NCBI taxonomy): Eukaryota > Metazoa > Chordata > Mammalia > Primates > Hominidae > Pan > Pan paniscus. The sequence continues at coordinate 12,401,773 of NC_073261.2, forward strand.
AGAAATAACAACAACGCTATCTGTATAAACATGCAAATATCTACACCACAATCTCTATAAACATGGAAATACTTACACCACTATCTCTATAAACACGGAAATATCTACATCGCAATCTGTATAAACGTGTAAATTTCTCCACCGCTATCACTATAAACATGGAAATACCTACACTGCTATCTCTATAAACATGGAAATAACTACACCGCTATCTCTATTAACATGGAAATATCTACACGGCCATTCTGCAAACTTGGAAATATCTACACCGCCATCTGCATAAACATGGAAATATCTACACCGCCATCTGTATAAACATGGAAATATCTACACATTCATCTGTATTAGCATGGAAATATCTACTACACCATCGCTATAAACATGGAAATATCTCCACCGATATCTGTATAAACATGGAATTATCTACACCGCTATCTGTACAAACATGGAAATATCTACAATGCTATCTGTGTAAACATGGAAATATCTACACAGCTATCTGTGTAAACTGGGAAATAACTACAATACTATCTGTATAAAGATGGAAATATCTACACCGCAATCTGTGCAAAGATGGAAATATCTACACCACTATCTCTGTAAACATGGAAATATCTACATCGCTATCTGTATGAACATGGAAATACCTACACTGCTATCTGTACAAACAAGGAAATATCTAAACCGCCATCTGTATAAACATGGAAATAACTACACCGCTATCTGTAAAAACATCGAAATATCTACACCGCTATCTGTATAAACATGGAAATATCTACACCGCTATCCGTATAAATATGGAATTATCTAAATCGCTATCTCTATAAACATGGAAATATCTACACCGCCATCTGCATAAACATGGAAATATCTACAACGCCATCTGTATAAACATGGAAATGTCTACACAGTCATCTGTATTAGCATGGAAATACCTACAACACTATCTTTATAAACATGGAAATAGCTACACCGCTATCAGTATAAACATGGAAATATCTACACAGCTATCTCTATAAATATGGAAATATCTACACCGACAACTGTACAAACATGGAAATATCTACACATTCATCTGTATTAGCATGGAAATATCTACACCAACATTTCTATAAACATGGAAATAACTACACGGCCATCTGTATACACATGCAAATATCTACACAGCCATCTGCATAAACATGGAAATATCTACAGCGCTGTGACTATAAACATGGAAATACCTAAACCGCTATCTTTATAAACATGGAAATAACTATACCGATATCTGTATAAACATGGAAATGTCTACACCTCCATCTGTATAAACATGGAAATAGCTACACTGTCATCTGTATGAACATGGAAATATCTACTACACCATCTCTATAAACATGGAAATAACTACCCTACCATCTGTATACACATGGAAATGTCAACAAAGCCATCTTTATAAACATGGAAATATCTACACCGCTATCTCTGTAAACATGGAAATATCTACACCGCCATCTCTATAAACATGAAAATATCTACACCGCCATCTCCATAAACATGGAACTATCTTCACCGCCATCTGGATAAACTTGGAAATATGTACAGTGCTATCTGTATAAACAAGGAAATATCTACACTGCCATCCGTATAAAGATTTAAATATCTACAATACGAGCTGTATAAACATGGAAATATCTACACCGTTGTCTGTATAAACATGGAAATACCAACACCGCTATCTGAATAAACTTGGAAATATCTACACCGCTATGTGTATAACCCTGAAAATATCTAAACCGCTACCTGTATAAACATGGAAATATCTACACTGCTATCTGTATAAACACGGTAATATCTACAACGCTATCTGTGTAAACATGGAAATATCTACACAGCTATCTGTGTAAACTTGGAAATATCTAAAAAGCTATCTGTATAAAGATGGAAATATCTACACCGCTATCTTTGCAAAGATGGAAATATCGACACCGCTATCTCTGTAAACATGGAAATATCTACACCGCTATGTTTATAATCATGTAAATATCTGCACCGCTATCTGTATAAACATGGAAATATCTACACCGCCATCTGTATAAACATGGAAATACCTACACCGCCATCTCTATAAACATGGAAATATCTACACCGAAATCTGTATAAATATGGAAATATCTACACCACTATTTCTACAAAAATGGAAATATCTACACCGCTATCTGCATAAAAATGCAAATATCTACACAGTCATTTGTAAAAACATGGAAATATCTACACCACCTTCTCTTTAAACATGGAAATATCTACACTGTCATCTGTATACATATGGAGATATCTACAAAGCCATCTGTGTAAACACGGAAATATCTACACCGCTTTCTCTATAAACATGGAAATAACTACACCGCCATCTCTATAAACATGAAAATATCTACACCGCCATCTCCTGAAACATGGAAATATCTACACCGCCATATGTATAAACATGGAAATGTCTACACCAATATCTGTATAAACATGGAAATATCTACAATGCCATCTATATAAAGATGGAAATATTTACGACGCGAGCTGCACAAACATGGTAATACCTACACAGCTATGTGTATAAACATGGAAATATCTACACCACTATCTCTATAAACAGGGAAATACCTTCACCGCTGTCTGTGTTAACATGGAAATACCTACACCGCTATCTCTATTAACATGGAGATATCTACACAGCCATCTCTATAAACATGGAAATATCTACACTGCCATCTCTATAAACATGGAAATATCTACATTGAAATCTGTATAAACCTGGAAATATCTCCACCGCTATCACTATTTACATGGAAATATCTATACTGCTATCTGTATAAACATGGAAATATCTACACCGCTATCTGTATAAACATGGAACTATCTACCACGCAATCTGTATAAACATGGAAATATCTACACCACTATCTGATTAAACATGGAAATATCTACACCGCTCCCTGTGTATATACGGAAATAACTACACCGCTATATCTATATACATGGAAATATCTACGCTGCCATCTGTATAAACATAGAAATATCTACACCACTATCTTTAAGGACATGGAAATATCTTCAACGCTATCAGTGTAAACATGGAAATATCTACACCACTATCTCTATAAACATGGAAATATCTACACCGCTATCTCTATAAACAAGGACATAACTACGCAGTCATCTGTATAAACATGGAAATATCTACACCACCATGTGTATAAACATGGAAACATCTTCTCAGCCATCTGTATAAACATGGAAATATCTACACCGCTATCTGAATAAACATGGAAATATCTACACCGCTATCACTGTAACCATGGACATACCTACACCGCTATCTGTATAAACATGGAAATATCTACACCGCTCTCTGTGAAAACATGGAAATTTCAACACCGGTATCTATGTAAACATGGAAATATCTACACTGCTATCTGTAAATAGATGGAAATATCGACACCGCTATCTGTGAAAACGTGGAAATATCTACACCGCTATCCGTATAAACGTGGAAATATCTACAACGATATCTGTATAAACGTGGAAATATCTACAAAACTATCTGTATAAACGTGGAAATGTCTACATCGCTATCTGTATAAACGTGGAAATATCCCCACAGATATCTTTATAAACGTGGAAATATCTACTCCGCTATCTGTATAAACATGGAAATATGTACAACGCTATGTGTGTAAACATGCAAATATCTACACAGCTATCTGTGTAAACTTGGAAATATCTACACCGCTATCTGTGTAAAGATGGAAATATCTACACCGCTATCTGTGCGAAGATGGAAATACCTACACCGCTATCTCTGTAAACATGGAAATATCTACACCGCTATCTTCATAAATATGGAAATATCTACAACGCTATCTGTATAAATATGGAAATATCTACACTGCCATCTGTATAAACATGGAAATATCTACTCCGTCATCTCTATAAACATGGAATTATCTACACCGATATCTGTATAAATATGGAAATATCTACACTGCTATCTCTATAAACAGGGAAATACCTACACGGCTATCTCTATAAATATGGAAATATCTACACCGCAATCTCTATAAACATGTAAATATCTACACCGCCATCTCTATAAACATGAAAATGTCTACACTGCCATGTCGAGAAACATGGGACTATCTAAACCGCCATCTGTATAAACATGGAAATATCTACACCACTATCGGTATAAACATGGAAATATCTACAATGTCATCTGTATAAATATGGAAATAACTATGCCGCGAGCTGTACAAACGTGGTAATATCTACACCGCTATCTGTATAAATATGGAAATACCAACAACGCTATCTATATAAACATGGAAATACCTACACAGCTATGTGTATAAACATGGAAATACCTACACCACTATCTCTATAAACATGGAAATATCTTCACCGCCGTCTGTATAATAATGGAAAAACCTACACCGCTATCTGTATAAACATGGAAATATTTACATCGCTATCTGAATAAACATGGAAATATCTACAACGCTATCTGTATAAATATGGGATAATCAACACAGCTATCTCTGTAAACATGGAAATGACTACACCGCTATCTCTATAAACATGGAAGGATCTACACAGCTATCTCTATAAACCTGAAAATATCTAAACAGACATCTGCAAAAGCATGGAAATACCTAAACAGTCATCTGTATAAACATGGAAATATCTACACCACTATCTGTATAAACATGGAGATATCTACAATGCCATCTGTATAAACATGGAAATGTGTACACAGCCATCTCTATAAACATGGAAATATCTACTTTGAAATCTGTATAAACATGGAAGTATCCCCACCGCTATCAGTACAAACATGGAAATATTGACACCGCTATCTATATAAACATGGAAATATCTACAACGCTATCTGTGTAAACATGGAAATAACTACACAGCTATCTGTGTAAACTGGGAAATATCTACATAGCTATCTGTGTAAAGATGGAAATATCTACACCTCAATCTGTGCAAAGATGGAAATATCTACATCACTATCTCTGTAAACATGGAAATACCTACACCGCTATCTGTGCAAAGATGGAAATATCTACATCACTATCTCTGTAAACATGGAAATATCTACACCGCTATCTGTATAAACATTGAAATATCTACACTGATATCTTTATAAACATGGAAATATCTCCACCGCTATCGGTATAAACGTGGAAATATCTACTCCGCTATCTGTATAAACATGGAAATATGTACAATGCTATCTGTATAAACACGGAAATATCTACAAAGCTATCTGTGTAGGCATGGAAATATCTAAACTGTTATCTGTGTAAACTTGGAAATATGGACACCGCTATCTGTGTAAAGGTGGAAATATCTAAACCGCTATTTGTGGAAAGATGGAAATATCTACACCGCTATCTCTGTAAACATGGAAATATCTACACCGGTATCTTTATAAACATGGAGATATCTACACCGCTATCTGTATAAACATGGAAATATCTCCACCATCATCTGTAAAAACATGGAAATATCTACACCACCATCTATTTGAACTTGGAAATAACTACAATGCCATCTGTATAAACATCGAAATATCTACACAGTCATCTGTGTAAACATGGAAATATCTACATCGCTATCTCTATAAACATGGAAATATCTACTCCGCTATCTCTATAAACATGGAAATATCTACATCGCTATCTGTATAAATATGGAAATATCTAAATCGCTATCTCTATAAACATGGAAATATCTACACCGCCATCTGCATAAACATGGAAATATCTACACCGCCATCTGTATAAACGTGGAAATATCTACACAGTCATCTGTATTAGCATGGAAATATCTACAACACTATCTTTATAAACATGGAAATAGCTACACCGCTATCTGTATAAACATGGAAATACCTACACCGCTATGTCTATAAACATGGAAATATCTACACCGCCAACTGTATAAACATGGAAGTATCTACACATTCATCTGTATTAGCATGGAAATATCTACACCACCATTTCTATAAACATGGAAATAACTACAAGGCCATCTTCATACACATGGAAGTATCTACACAGCCATCTGTATAAACATGGAAATATCTACAGCGCTGTGGTTAAACATGGAAATACCTACACCGCTATCTTTATAAACATGGAAATAACTACACCGCTATCTGTATAAACATGGAAATATCTACACCTCCATGTGTATAAACATGGAAATAGCTACACTGTCATCTGTATGAACATGGAAATATCTACTACACCATCTCTATAAACATGGAAATATCTACACTACCATCTGTATACACATGTAAATATCAACAAAGCCACCTTTATAAACGTGGAAATATCTACACCGCTATCTCTATAAACATGGAAATACCTACACCGCCATCTCCATAAACATGGAACTATCTTCACCGCCATCTGTATAAACTTGGAAATATCTACACTGCTATCTTTATAAACGTGGAAATATCTACACCGCTGTCTGTATTAACATGGAAATACCAACACCGCTATCTGAATATACTTGGAAATATCTACACCGCTTTGTGTATGACCATGTAAAAATCTACACCGCTATCTTTATAAACATGGAAATATCTACACTGCCATCTCCCTAAAGATGGAAATATCTACAACACGAGCTGTATAAACATGGAAATATTTACACCACTCTCTGTATAAACATGGAAATACCATCAACACTAACTAAATAAACATGGAAATATCTACACCGCTATCTGTATAAACATGGAAATATCTACACCACTATCTGTATAAAGATGGAAATATCTACAACGCTATCTGTGTAAACATGGAAATATCTACAGTGCTATCTGTGTAAACATGGAAATATCTACACTGCTATATCTATAAACATGAAAATATCTACATCGCCATCTCCATAATAATGGAACTGTCTACACCACAATCTGTGTAAAAATGGAAATATCTACACCGCTATCTGTAAAAACATGGAAATATCTACCCTGCTATCTGTATAAACATGGAAATATCTACAACGCTATCTGTGTAAATATGGAAATATCTAAAGAGATATCTGTGTAAACATGGAAATATCTACACAGCTATCTGTGTAAAGAAGGAAATAACTACACTGCAATCAGTGCAAATATGGAAATGTCTACACCGCTATCTGTATAAACATGGAAATATCTACACCACCATATCTATAAACATGGAAATATCTACACTGCCATCTCTATACACATGAAAATATCTACACAGCCATCTGTATAAATATGGAAATAACTAAACTGCTATCTGTGTAAACATGGAAATATCTACTCCGCCATCTGTATAAACATGGAAATCTACACCACTATCTGTATATATATGGAAAAACCTACACCGCTATTTCCACAAACATGGAAATATCTACACCGCTATCTGTATAAACATGGAAATATCTTCATCGTCATCTGTATAAACTTGCAAATATCTACAGAGTCATCTGTATTAGCATGGAAATATCTACACCGCTATCTTTATAAACTTGGAAATAGCTACACCGCTATCTGTACAAACATGGAAATATCTACACCGCCATCTGTATAAACATGGAAATATCTACACATTCATCAGTATTAGCATGGAAATATCTACACCACCATCTCTATAAACATGGAAATAACTACACGGCCATCTGTAAACACAGGGAAATACCTACACAGCCATCTGTATAAACATGGAAATATGTACAGCGCTATCTCTATAAACATGGAAATACCTACACCGCTTTCTCTATAAACATGGAAATATCTGCACCGCAATGTCTATAAACCTGGAAATATCTACACCGCCATCTCTATAAACATGAAAATATCTACACCGCCATCTCCATAATCATGGAACTATCTACACTGCCATCTGTATAAACATGGAAATATCTACACCGCCATCTGTATAAACATGGAAATATCTACACCACTATCAGTATAAACATAGAAATACCAACACAACTATCTGTATAAACATGGAAATCTCTACACAACTATCTGTATAAACATGGAAATATCTTCAACGCTATCTCTATAAACATGGAAATACCTACACCACTATCTGTATACTCATGAAAATTACTACATCGCTATCTCTATAAACATAGAAATATCTACACCGCCATCTCTATAAACATGGAAATATCTACACCGCTATCTGCATGAACATGGAAATATCTACACCGCTATCTGTGTAAACATGGAAATATCTACACTGACATCTGTGGAAAGATGGAAATAACTTCACCGCGATCTATATAAACATGGAAATAAGTACACCGCTACCTGTATAAACACGGAAACATCTACATCGCTATCTGTATAAACATGGAAATATCTACACCGCTATCTGTGTAAAGATGGAAATAACTACATCGCAATCTGTGTAAACAAGGAAATATCTACACCGCTATCTGTGTAAATGTGCAAATATCTACACCGCAATCTGTGCAAAGATGGAAGTCTATACAACGAAATGCCTATAAACATGGAAACAGCCACACCGCTATCTGTATAAACATGAAAATATCTACACCGCCATCTGTATAAACATGGAGATATCTACACCGCCATCTGTATAAACATGGAAATGTCTACACAGTCATCTGTATTAATATGGAAATATCTACAACAGTATCTTTATAAACATGGAAATAGCTACACCGCTATCTGTATAAACATGGAAATATCTACACAGCTATCTCTATAAACATGGAAATATCTACAACGCCATCTGTATAAACATGGAAATATCTACACATTCATCTGTATTAGCATGGAAATATCTACACCACCGTCTCTATAAACATGGAAATAACTACACGGCCATCTGTATACACATGGAAATATCTACACAGCCATCTGTATAAACGTGGAAATATCTACAGCGCTGTGTCTATAAACATGGAAATAACTGCACCGCTATCCCTATAAACATGTAAATATCTACACCGCTATCTGTATAAACATGGAAATATCTACACCGCCATCTCCATAAACATATAAATGTCTACACCACCATCTGTGTAAAAATGGAAATATCTACACTGCTATCTGTATAAGCATGGAAAAATCTATACCGCTGTCTGTATAAAGATGGAAATATCTGCTACGCTATCTCTATAAACATGGAAATACTTACACCAATATCTCTAAAAACATGGAAATAGCTACACCGCCATCTGCATAAACTTGCAAATATCTACACCGCCATGTGTATAAACTTGGGAATATCTACACCGCCATCTGTATAAACGTGGAAATATCTACACCATCATCTGTAGAAATATGGAAATAAGTGCACTGTGGTCTGTATAAACATGGAAATTTCTACACTGCTACCTTTATAAACATGGAAATATCTACACCGCTATCTGTGTAAACATGGAACTATCTACACCACGATCTGTATAAACATGGAAATATCTACACCACTATCTGTATAAACAAGGAAATATCTACACCGCTATCTGTATAAACTTGGAAATATATACACCGCTATCTGTATAAACATGGAAATAACTACACCGCCATCTGTTTAAACATGGAGATATCTACACCGCCATCTGTATAAACATGGAAATGTCTACACAGTCATCTGTATTAATATGGAAATATCTACAACAGTATCTTTATAAACATGGAAATAGCTACACCGCTATCTGTATAAACATGGAAATATCTACACAGCTATCTCTATAAACATGGAAATATCTACAACGCCATCTGTATAAACATGGAAATATCTACACATTCATCTGTATTAGCATGGAAATATCTACACCACCGTCTCTATAAACATGGAAATAACTACACGGCCATCTGTATACACATGGAAATATCTACACAGCCATCTGTATAAACGTGGAAATATCTACAGCGCTGTGTCTATAAACATGGAAATAACTGCACCGCTATCCCTATAAACATGGAAATATCTACACCGCTATCTGTATAAACATGGAAATATCTACACCGCCATCTCCATAAACATATAAATGTCTACACCACCATCTGTGTAAAAATGGAAATATCTACACTGCTATCTGTATAAGCATGGAAATATCTATACCGCTGTCTGTATAAAGATGGAAATATCTGCTACGCTATCTCTATAAACATGGAAATACTTACACCAACATCTCTATAAACATGGAAATAGCTACACCGCCATCTGCATAAACTTGCAAATATCTACACCGCCATGTGTATAAACTTGGGAACATCTACACCGCCATCTGTATAAACGTGGAAATATCTACACCATCATCTGTAGAAATATGGAAATATGTGCACCGTGGTCTGTATAAACATGGAAATTTCTACACTGCTACCTTTATAAACATGGAAATATCTACACCGCTATCTGTGTAAACATGGAAATATCTACACCACGATCTGTATAAACATGGAAATATCTACACCACTAACTGTATAAACAAGGAAATATCTACACCGCTATCTGTATAAACTTGGAAATATATACACCGCTATCTGTATAAACATGGAAATATCTACACTGCTATTCCTAAAAACATGGAAATGTCTACACCGCAATGTGTAGATATATGGAAATATCTAAACCGCCATCTCTATAAACAAGGAAATATCTGCAACGTTGTCTGTGTATACATGGAAATATCTATAGTGCTATCTGTGTAAACATGGAAATATCTACACCTCTATCTGTGTAAAGATGGAAATATGTACACCACAATCTGTGGAAAGATAGAAATACCTACACCGCCTTCTGTGTAAACATGGTAATATCTACACCGCTATCAGTATATACATGGAAATATCTACACCTCTATCTGTATAAACATGGAAATATCTACGCAGCCATCTCAATAAACATGGAAATATCTAGACGGCCATCTGTATAAACGTGAAAATAGCTACACCACTATCTGTATAAACATGGAAATATCTACACCGGTATCTCCACAAACATGGAAATATCCACACCACCATCTGTATAAACATGGAAATATCTACACTGCTATCTCTACAAACATGGAAATAACTACACCGCCATCTGTATAAACATGGAAATACATACAGAGTCATCTGTATAGGCATGGAAATATCTACACCACCATCTCTATAAACATGGAAATATCTTCACAGCCATCTGTATACACATGGAAATACCTACACAGCCGTATGTATAAACATGGAAACACCTACACCGCTATCTCTATAAACATGGAAATACCTACTACGGTATCTCTATAAACGTGGAAATATCTACAACGCTATCTTTATAAACTTGGAAATATCTACAACGGTATTTTTATAAACATGGAAATATCTACACCAACATCTGTATACACATGGAAATACATCCACTGTTCTCTGTATTAAGATGGAAATATCTCCACTGCTATCTGAATAAACATGGAATTATCTCCACCGCTATCTGAATAAAAATGGAATTATCTTCACCGCTATCTGTATAAACATGGAAATATCTACTCAGCTATCTGCGTAAACATGGAAATATCTTAACTGCTATCACTACAAACATGGAAATATCTACACCGTCATCCGTATAAACTTGCAAATATCTACACAGTCATCTGTATAAACATGAAATATCTGCACCACCGTCTCTATAAACATGGAAATATCTCCACTTCCATCTGTATACACATGGAAATATCCACACAGCCATCTGTATAAACATGGAAATATCCACATCGCTATCTCTATAAACATGGAAATATCTACACCGCTATCTGTATAAACATGGAAATATCTACTCAGCTATCTGTGTAAACATGGAAATATCTACAATGCTATCTGTGTAAACATGGAAATATCTACACTGTTATCTATGTGTGTAAACGTGGAAATATCTACACCGCTATGTGTGTAAAGTTGAAAATATCTACACCGCTATCTGTGTAAACATGGAAATATCTGCAACGCTATCTGTATAAACATGGAAATATCTACACCGCCATTCTCATAAACATGGAAATATCCACACAGTCATCTGTATAAACAAGGAAATATCTACTACACCATCTCTATAAACATGGAAATATCTACACTGCCATCTGTATACACATTGAAATATCAACAAAGCCATCTTTATGAACATGGAAATATCTACACCGCTATCTCCATAAACATGGACATATCTACAATGCTATCTCTGTAAACATGGAAATATCTACACAGCTATCTGTGTAAACTTCGAAATATCTACACCGCAATCTGTGTAAATTTGGCAATACCTACACCGCAATCTGTGCAAAGATGGAAATATCTACACCGCTATCTCTGTAAACATGGAAATATCTACACAGCTATCTGTAAAAACATGGAAATAACTACACTGCCATCTGTACAAACATGGAAATATCTACACAGCCATCTGTATAAAAATGGAAATATCTACAGCGCTATCTCTATAAACATGGAAATATCTACACCGTTATCTGTATAAACATGGAAATATCTACATCGCTATCTGTATAAACATGGAAATATATACAATGCTATCTGCGCAAACATGGAAATATCTACACCGCTATCTCTATAAACATGGAAATACCAATACCGTTATCTATATAAACATGGAATTATCTACACCGCTATTTCTATAAACATGAAAATACTTACACCACCATCTCTACAAGCATGGAAATATTTACTCCGCTATCTCTATAAACATACAAATAACTACACCGCCATCCCTATAAACATGGAAATATCTACACCGCCATCTGCATATACATGGAAATATCTACACACACATCTGTATAAACATGGAAATATCTGCACTGCCATCTGTATAAACTTGGAAATATCTACACTGACATCTGTAGAAATATGGAAATGTCTACAAAGCGATCTGTGTAAATTTGGCAATACCTACACCGCATTCTGTGCAAAGATGGAAATATCTACACCGATATCTCTGTAAACATGGAAATATCTACACAGCTATCTGTATAAACATGGAAATATCTACAGTGCCATGTGTATAAACATGGAAATATCTACACCGCTATCTCTATAAACATGGAAATATCTACACCGTTATCTGTATTAACATGGAAATATCTACATTGCTATCTGTATAAACAGGGAAATATCTCCACCGCTATCTGTATAAACATGGAAATATCTACACCGCTTTCTGTATAAACATGGAAATATCCACACCGCTATCTGTATAAACATGGAAATATATACAATGCTATCTGCATAAACATGGAAATATCTACACAGCTATCTGTGTAAACTTGGAAATATCTACACAGCTATGTGTGTAGAAATGGAAATATCTACACAGCAATCTGTGCAAAGATGGAAATATCTACAATGATATCTCTGTAAACATGGAAATATCTACACAGCTATCTCTATAAACATGGAAATATCTACACCGCTGTCTGTATAAACAAGGAAATATCTACACCACCATATGTAGAAACATGGAAATATCTACACCGCAATCTGTATAAAATGGAAATACCAACACCGCTATCTGTATAAACATGGAAATAACTACACCGCTATCTCTATAAACATGAAAATACTTACACCACCATCTCTATAAGCATGGAAATATTTACACCGCTATCTCTATAAACTTAGAAATAACTATACCGCCATCTCTATGAACATGGAAATATCTACACCGCTATCTGCATAAACATGGAAATATTTACACAGACATCTGTATAAACATGGAAATATCTACACCGCCATCTCTATAAACATGAAAATATCTACACCGCCATCTTCAGAAACATGGATGTATCTACACCGCCATCTGTATAAACATGGAAATATCTACACCGCTATCTCTATAAACATGGAAATATCTACACTGCAATCTCTATATACATGGAAATTTCTACACCGCCATCTCTATAAACATGAAAATATCTACAACGCCATCTTCAGAAACATGGATGTATCTCCACCGCCATCTGTATAAACTTGGAAATATCTACACCACTATCTGTATAAACATGGAAATATCTTCACTTCTATCTGTATAAACATGGAAATATGTACACCGTCATCTGTATAAAGATGGAAATATCTACACCGCAGTCTGTATAAATATGGAAATACCTACACCGCTACCTCTATACACATGTAAATATCTACACCGCTATCTGTATAAACCTGGAAATATCTACCAGCCATCTGTATAAAGATGGAAATATATACAATGCTATCTGCGTAAATATGGAAATATCTACACCGCTATCTCTATAAACATGGAAATACCAACACCGTTATCTGTATAAACATGGAAATATCTACACCGCTATCTGTATAAACGTGAAAATACTTACAACACCATCTCTATAAACATGGAAATATTTACACCGCTATCTCTATAAACATTGAAATAACTACACCGCCATCCCTATAAACATGGAAAAATCTACACAGCCATCTGTATAAACATGGATATATCTACACCGCTATCTCTATAAACATGGAAATATCTACACCGTTATCTGTATAAACATGGAAATATCTACATCGCTATCTGTATAAACAGGGAAATATCTCCACCGCTATCTGTATAAACATGGAAATATCTACACCGCTTTCTGAATAAACATGGAAATATCTACACCGCTCTCTGTATAAACATGGAAATATATACACTGCCATCTGTATAAACATGGAAATACCTACACCGCTTTCTCTATAAACATGAAAATATCTACACTGCTATCTCTATATACATGGAAATATCTACACCGCCATCTTCAGATACATGGGTGTATCTACACTGCCATCTGTATAAACATGGAAATATCTACACCACTATCTGTATATACATGGAAATATCTTCACTGTCATCTGTATAAACATGGAAATATCTACACCGCCATCTGTATAAAGATGGAAATATCTACACAGCCATGTGTATAAAGATGGAAATATCTACACCGCGAGCTGTATAAACATGGAAATATCTACACCGCCATCTGCATAAACATGGAAATACCAACACCGCTATGTGTCTAAACATGGAAATATCTACACCACTATCTCTATAAACATGAAAATACTTACATCACCATCTCAATAAACATGGAAATATTTACACCGCTATCTCTATAAACTTAGAAATAAATAGACCGCCATCTCTATAAACATGGAAATATCTACACCGCTATCTGCATAAACATGGAAACATCTACACAGACATCTGTATAAACATGGAAATATCTACACCACCATCGCTATAAACATGAAAATATCTACACCGCCATCTTCAGAAACATGGATGTTTCTACACCGCAATCTGTATAAACATGGAAATATATAGAGAGAACTCTGTATAAACATGGAAATATCGGCACAGCCATCTGTATAAACATGGAAATATCTACACCGTTATCTGCATGAACAAGGAAATATCCACACCGCTATGTGTATTAACGTGGAAATATCTCCATTTCTATCTGCATAAACATGGACATACCTCCACCGCAATCTGTAGAAACATGAAAATATCTACACGGCTATCTCTATAAACCTGAAAATATCTACACTGCCATCTGTACAAACATGGAAATATCTACACAGTCATCTGTAGAAACATGGAAATATCTACACCGCTATCTCTATAAACATGAAAATACTTACACCACCATTTCTATAAACATGGAAATATTTACAGCGCTATCTCTATAAACATAGAAATAACTACACCGCCATCTCTATAAATATGGAAATATCTACACCGCCATCTGCATAAACAATAAAATATCTACAGAGACATCTGTATAAACTTGGAAATATCTACATGTGTAGATGACATGTGTAGAACGTTGGAAATAGCTACAAAGCGATCTGTATAAACATGGCAATTTCTACACCGCTACCTGTATAAACATGGAAATATCTACACCGCTATCTGTATCAACTTGGAAATAACTACACCGCAATCTGTATAAACATGGAAATATCTACACAGCAATCTGTGCAAAGATGGAAATATCTACACCGCAGTCTCTATAAACATGGAAATATCTACACCGCTATCTGTATAAACATGGAAATAACTACACCGCTATCTGTATAAACATGGAAATTTTTACACCGCTATCGGTATAAACATGGAAATATTTCCACCGCTATCTTTATAAACACGGAAATACCTACACCGTTATCTTTAAAAACATGGAAATACCTACACCGCTATCTCTGTAAACAATGAAATATCTACAACGCTATATGTGTAAACATGGAAATATCTACACAGCGATCTGTGTAAACTTGGAAATATCTACACCGCAATCTGTGTAAGCATGGAAATATCTACAACGCTATCTGAGTAAACATGGAA
The DNA here is from genome assembly GCF_029289425.2 of Pan paniscus. Taxonomy (NCBI): domain Eukaryota; kingdom Metazoa; phylum Chordata; class Mammalia; order Primates; family Hominidae; genus Pan; species Pan paniscus. The sequence goes on from NC_073261.2 coordinate 12,418,164, forward strand.
ATATTTACAACGCTATCTGTGTAAACAGGGAAATATCTACACAGCTATCTGTAAAACGTGGAAATATCTACACCACTATCTGTATAACCCTGAAAATATCTACACCGCTATCTGTATCAACATGTAAATAACTACACCGCTATCTGTATAAACATGGAAATATCTACAATGATATCTCAGTAAACATGGAAATATCGACACAGTTATCTGTGAAAACTTGGAAATATCTACACCGCTATCTGTGTAAAGTTTGCAATGTCTACACCGCAATCTGTGAAAGATGGAAATTCCTTTACCGCTATATCTGTAAACATGGAAATATCTACACCGCTATATGTATAAACATGGAAATATCTACACCGCCATCTTCAGACACATGGGTGTATCTACACCGCCATCTGTATAAACATGGAAATATCTACACCACTATCTGTATATACATGGAAATATCTTCACTGTCATCTGTATAAACATGGAAATATCTACACCGCCATCTGTATAAACATGGAAATATCTCCACTGCTATCTGTATAAATATGGAAATATCTACACCGCGATCTGTATAAACATGGAAATATCTACACCGCGATCTGTATAAACATGGAAATACCTTCACCACGATCTGTATATACATGGAAATATCTACACCGCTATCTGTATAAACATGGTAATATCTACACCACCATGTATATAAGCATGGAAATATCTACACCGCCATCTCTATAAACATGGAAATATCTCCAACGCTATCTGTATAAACATGGAAATATCTCCACCGCTATCTGTATAAACATGGAAATATCTCTACTGCTATCTGTATAAATATGGAAATAACTACACCGCTATCTGTATAAACATGGAAATATCTACATCGTTATCTGTATAAACATGGAAATATCTCCACGGCTATCTCTATAAACATGGAAATATCTACACCGCTATCTTTATAAACATGGAAATATCTACAACGCTATCTGTATAAATATGGAAATATCTACACTACTATCTCTAGAAACATGGAAATAACTACACCGCTATCTGTATAAACATGGAAATATGTACACCGCTATCTCCATAAATATAGAAATATCTACACCGCTATCTGCATATACTTGGAAATATCTACACCGCCATCTGTAGAAAAATGGAAATATCTCCACCGCGACCTGTATAAACATGGAAATATCTCCACCGATGTCTGTATAAACATGGAAATATCTACACCACTATCTGTATAAACATGGAAATACCTACATCGCTATCTGTATAAACATGGAAATAGCCACACCACAATCTGAATAAACATGGAAATATCTACACCGCCATCTGTAAAAACATGGAAATATCTACACAGTAATCTGTAGAAACATGGAAATATCTACAACTCCATGTGTATAAACATGGAAATATCTACACCGCCATCTGTATACACATGGAAATATCAACACAGCCATCTCTATAAACATGGAAATATCTCTACCGCTATCTCTATAAACATGGAAATATCTACACCGCTATCTTTATAAACACGGAAATATCTACACCGCTATCTTTATAAACATGGAAATATCTACACCACTATCTGTATAAACTTCGAAATATCTACACCGCTATCTCGACATACATGGAAATATCTACATCGCTATTTGTATAAACATGGAAATAACTACACTGCCATCTGTATAAACATGGAAGTAGCCACACAGCTATCTGTATGAACATGGAAATATGTACACCGGCATTTGAATAAACATCGAAATATCTACACGGCTATCTGTATAAACATGGAAATATCTACACCACCATATGTATAAACATGGAAATATCTCCAACGCTATTTGTATAAACTTGGAAATATCTCCACCGCTATCTGTATAAACATGGAAATATCTCCCCCGCTATCTGTATGAACATGGAAATATCTACATCGATATCTCTACAAACATGGAAATATCTCCACCACTATCTCTGTAAACATGGAATTATCTACACCGCAATCTGTATAAACATGAAAATATGTCCATCGCAATCAGTATAAACATGGAAATACCTACACCGCTAACTGTATAAACATGTAAATATCTACACCGCTATCTGTATAAACATGGAAATATCTACATCCTTGTCTGTATAAATATGGAAATACCTACACCGATATCTCTATAGACATGGAAATATCTACACCGCTATCCGCATAAACATGGAAATATCTACACTGCCATCTGTAGAAACATGGAAATATCTACACAGCCCACTGTAAAAATATGGAAATATCTGCATAGGCATCTGTATAAACATGGAAATATCTGCACCGCTATCTGTATAAACATGGAAATACCTACACCGCTGTCTCTATAAACATGGAAATATGTACACCGCTATCTGTATAAACATGGAAATATCTGCACCGCTATCTCTATAAACATGGAAATATCTACAAAGACATCTGTATAAACATGGAAATAACTACACAGTCATGTGTAGCAACATTTAAATACCTACACTGCCATCTGAATTAACATAGAAATACCTACAAAGCCCTGTGTTTAAATATGGAAATATCTGCATAGGCATCTGTGTAAACATGGAAATATCTGCACCGCTATCTGTATGAACATGGAAATACCTACACCGCTGTCTCTATAAACATGGAAATATGTACACCGCTATGAGTATAAACATGGAAATATCTCCACTGCTCTCTGTATAAACATGGAAAAATCTCCACCGTTATCTGTAAACATGGAAATATCTACAGCGCCATCTCTATAAACATTGAAATATCTAAAGTGCCATCTGCAAAAACATGGAAATATCTACACCACCGTCTGTATATACAAGGAAATACCTACAACACCATCTGTATACACATGGAAATATCTACACAGATATCTGTATAAATATGGAAATAACTACACGGCCATCTGTATAAACATGGAAATATCTACACTGCCATCTGTTGAAAGATGGAAATATTTACTCTGCTATCTCTATAAGTATGGAAATATCTACACCGCCATCTGTATAAACATGGAAATAGCTACAAAGTCATCTGTATAAACATGGAAATATCTACACAGCCATCGGTATAAACACGGAAATATCTACACAGCCATCTGTATATACATGGAAATAACTACACCGCTATCTGTATAAACATGGAAATAACTACACCACTATTTTTATAAACAAGCAAATATCTGCACCGTGATCTGTATAAACATGGAAATATCTCGACCGCTATCTCTATAAACATGGAAATATCTCCACCGCAATCTCTATAAACATGGAAATATCTACACCGCTAACTTTATAAACATAGAAATACATACACCACTATCTGTACAAACTTGGAAATAAATTCACTGCCATCTGTATAAACATGGAAACAGCCACACCGCTATCTGTATAAACATGGAATTATCTACATCCTTATCTGTATGAACATGGAAATATTTCGACCGCTATCTGTATAAACATGGAAATATCTCCACCTCTATCTCTATAAACATGTAAATATCTACACGGCTATCTCTATAAACATGGAAATATCTCCAACGCTATCTGTATAAACATAGAACTATCTGAACTGCTATCTGTTTAAACATGGAAATACCTCTACTGCTATCTGTATAAACACGGAAATATCTACACCGCTATCTGTATAAACATGGAAATATCTACATCGTTATCTGTATAAACATGGAAATATCTCCACGGCTATCTCTATAAACATGGAAATATCTACACCGCTATCTTTATAAACATGGAAATATCTACACCGCTATCAGTATAAATATGGAAATATCTACACTGCTATCTCTAGAAACATGGAAATAACTACACCGCTATCTGTATAAACATGGAAATATCTACTCCGCTATCTCCATAAATATAGAAATATCTACACCGCTATCTGCATAAACTTGGAAATATCTACAGTGCCATCTGTATAAAAATGGAAATATCTCCACGGCTACCTGTATAAACATGGAAATATCTCCACAGCTGTCTGTATAAACATGGAAATATCTACACCGCTATCTGTATAAACATGGAAATATCTACACCGCTATCTGTATAAACTTGGAAATATCTACGCCACCATCTCTATAAACATGGAAATATCTCCAACGCTATCTGTATAAACATAGAAATATCTCCACTGCTATCTGTATAAACATGGAAATATCTCTACTGCTATCTGTATAAATATGGAAATATCTACACCGCTATCTGTATAAACATGGAAATATCTACATCGTTATCTGTATAAACATGGAAATATCTCCACGGCTATCTCTATAAACATGGAAATACCTTCACCACTATCTTTATAAACATGGAAATATCTACAACGCTATCTGTATAAATATGGAAATATCTACACTGCCATCTCTAGAAACATGGAAATAACTACACCGCTATCTGTATAAACATGGAAATATCTACACCGCTATCTGCATAAACTTGGAAATATCTACACCGCCATCTGTATAAAAATGGAAATATCTCCACGGCTACCTGTATAAACATGGAAATATCTCCACCACTCTCTGTATAAACATGGAAATATCTACACCACTATCTGTATAAACATGGAAATACCTACATCGCTATTTGTATAAACATGGAAATAGCCACACCGCAATCTGAATAAACATGGAAATATCTACACCTCCATCTGTATAAACATGGAAATATCAACACAGTTATGTATGTAAACCTGGATATATCTACACCGCCATCTGAATAAACATGGAATTAACTACACCGCTGTCTGTATAAATATGGAAATATCTACACTGCTATCTCTATAAACATGGAAATAAATACACCGCTATCTGTATAAACATGGAGATATCTACACAGCCATCTCTATTAACATGGAAATATCTACATCGCTATCTGTATAAACATCGAAATAGCCACACCGCTTTCTGTATAGACATGGTAATATCTACACGGCCATGTGTATAAACATGGAAATATCTACACAGTCATCTGTAGAAACATGGAAGTATCTACACCTCCATCTGTATAAACATGGAAATATCTACACTGCCATCTGTATATACATGGAAATAACTACACAGCAATCTGTATAAACATGGAAATATCTACACCGCTATCTCTATAAACATGGAAATACCTCCACCGCTATCTGTATAAACATGGAAATACCTACACCGCTATCTGTATAAACATGGAAATATCTACACCACTATCTGTATAAACCTGGAAATATCTCCACCGCCATCTGTATAAACATGTAAATATATACAACGCTATCTGTATAAACATGGAAATATCTACAACGCTATCTGTATTAACATGGAAATATCTACACTGCCATCTGTATAAACATGGAAATAGCCACACTGCTATCTGTATATACATGGAAATAGCTACTCTGCCATCTGTAAAAACATGGAAATATCCACACAGTCATCTGTATAAACATGGAAATACCTACACCTCCATCTGTGTAAACATGGAAATATCAACACTGCCATCTGTATACACATGGAAATATATACACCGCCATCTGTATAAACTTGGAAATATCTACACCGCTATCTCGACATACATGGAAATATTTACATCGCTATTTGTATAAACATGGAAATATCTACACTGCCATCTGTATAAACATGGAAGTAGCCACACCCCTATCTGTATGAACATGGAAATATCTACACCGGCATTTGAATAAACATCGAAATATCTACACGGCTATCTGTATAAATATGGAAATATCTACACCGCCATGTCTATAAACATGGAAATATCTCCAACGCTAATTGTATAAACATGGAAATATCTCCACCGCTATCTTTATAAACATGGAAATATCTCCACCGCTATCAATATGAACATGGAAATATCTACATCGATATCTGTACAAACATGGAAATATCTCCACCACTATCTCTGTAAACATGGAATTATCTACACCGCAATCTGTATAAACATGGAAATATCTCCATCGCAATCAGTATAAATGTGGAAATACCTACACCGCTATCTGTATAAACGTGTAAATATCTACACCGCTATCTGTATAAACATGGAAATATCTACATCCTTACCTGTATAAACATGGAAATATCTCGACCGCTATCTCTATAAACATGGAAATATCTCCACCGCTATCACTATAAACATGGAAATATCTACACGGCTATCTCAATAAACATGGAAATATCTACAGAGCTATCTATATAAACATGGAAATAAGTACAACGCAATCTCTAAAATCATGGAAATATCTACACTGTCATCTGAATAAACATGGAAATACATACACAGTCATCTGTATAAACATGGAAATAACCACACCGCTTTCTGTATAAACATGGAAATATCTACAGCGCTCTCTGTATAAACATGGAAATATCTACACTTCTGTGAGTATAAATATGGAAATATCTACACCGCTATCTCTATAAATATGGAAATATCTACACCGCTATCTCTATAAATATGGAAATATCTACACTGCTATCTCTAGAAACATGGAAATAACTACACCGCTATCTGTATAAACATGGAAATATCTACACCGCTATCTCCATAAATATAGAAATATCTACACCGCAATCTGCCTAAACTTGGAAATAACTACACCGCCATTTGTATAAAAATGGAAATATCTCCACCGCTACCTGTATAAACAGGGAAGTATCTCCACCGCTGTCTGTATAAACATGGAAATATCTACATCACTATCTGTATAAACATGGAAATACCTACATCGCTATCTGTATAAACATGGAAATAGCCACACCTCAATCTGAATAAACATGGAAATATCTACACTGCCATCTGTAAAAACCTGGAAATATCTACACAGTCATCTGCAGAAACATGGAAATATCTACACCTCCATCTGTATAAACATGGAAATATCTACACCGCCATCTGTATACACATGGAAATATCAACACAGCCATCTCTATAAACATGGAAATATCTACACCGCTATCTCTATAAACATGGAAATATCTACACCGCTATCTTTATAAACATGGAAATATCTACACCGCTATCTTTATAAACATGGAAATACCTACACCTCCATCTGTGTAAACATGGAAATATCTTCACTGCTATCTGTATACACATGGAAATATACACACAGCCATCTGTATAAACAGGGAAATATCTACACCGCTATCTCGACATACATGGAAATATCTACATCGCTATTTGTAAAAACATGGAAATATCTACACTGCCATCTGTATATACATGGAAGTAGCCACACCGCTATCTCTATGAACATGGAAATATCTACACCGGCATTTGAATAAACATCGAAATATCTACACGGCTATCTGTATAAATATGGAAATATCTACACCGCCATGTCTATAAACATGGAAATATCTCCAACGCTATCTGTATAAACATGGAAATATCTCCACCGCTATCTGTACAAACATGGAAATATCTCCACCGCTATCTCTGTAAACATGGAATTATCTTCACCGCAATCTGTATAAACATGGAAATATCTCCAACGCAATCAGTATAAACGTGGAAATACCTACACCGCTATCTGAATAAACATGTAAATATCTACACCGATATTTGTATAAATATGGAAATATCTACATCCTTATCTGTATAAACATGGAAATATCTCGACCGCTATCTCTATAAACATGGAAATAACTCCACCGCTATCTCTATAAACATGGAAATATCTACACCGCTATCTTTATAAACATAGAAATATCTACACCACTATCTGAATAAACACGGAAATATCTTCACTGCCATCTGTATAAACATGGAAACAGCCTCTCCGCTATCTGTATAAACATGGAAATATCTACATCCTTATCTGTATAAACATGGAAATATCTCGACTGCTATCTCTATAAATATGGAATATCTCCACCGCTATCTCTATAAACATGGAAATATCTACACCGCTATCTCTATAAACATGGAAATATCTACAAAGCTATCTGTATAAACATGGAAATAAGTACACCGCAATCTCTAAAATCATGGAAATATCTACACCGTCATCTGAATAAACATGGAAATATATACACAGTGATCTGTATAAACATGGAAATAACTACACAGCTATCTGTATAAACATGGAAATAGCCACACTGCAATCTGAATAAACATGGAAATATCTACACCTCCATCTGTAAAAACATGGAAATATCTACACAGTCATCTGTAGAAACACGGAAGTATCTACACCTCCATCTGTAAACGTGGAAATACGTACACTGCCATCTGTATACACATGGAAATATCTATAAAGTAATCCGTATAAACATGGAAATATCTACACTGCTATCACTATAAACATGGAAGTACCTTCAACGCTATCTGTAAACATGGAAATATCTACACCGCTATCTGTATAAACATGGAAATATCTAAACCGCTATCTGTATAAACTGGGAAATATCTATGCCACTATCTCTATAAACATGGAAATATCTCCAACGCTATCTGTATAAACATGGAAGTATCTCCACCGCTATCTGTTTAAACATGGAAATATCTGTACTGCTATCTGTATAAACAAGGAAATATCTACACAGCTATCTGTATAATCATGGAAATATGTACATCGTTATCTCTATAAACATGGAAATATCTACACCGCTATCTTTATAAACATGGAAATATCTACACCGCTATCTGTATAAATATGGAAATAGCTACACTGCTATCTCTAGAAACATGGAAATAACTACACCGCTATCTGTATAAACATGGAAATATCTACACCGCTATCTCCATAAATATAGAAATATCTACACCGCAATCTGCATAAACTTGGAAATATCTACACCGCCATTTGTATAAAAATGGAAATATCTCCACCGCTACCTGTATAAACAGGGAAGTATCTCCACCGCTGTCTGTATAAACATGGAAATATCTACATCACTATCTGTATAAACATGGAAATACCTACATCGCTATCTGTATAAACATGGAAATAGCCACACCGCAATCTGAATAAACATGGAAATATCTACACTGCCATCTGTAAAAACCTGGAAATATCTACACAGTCATCTGTAGATACATGGAAATATCTACACCTCCATCTGTATAAACATGGAAATATCTACACCGCCATCTGTATACACATGGAAATATCAACACAGCCATCTCTATAAACATGGAAATATCTACACCGCTATCTCTATAAACATGGAAATATCTACACCGCTATCTTTATAAACATGGAAATATCTTCACCGCTATCTTTATAAACATGGAAATACCTACACCTCCATCTGTGTAAACATGGAAATATCTTCACTGCTATCTGTATACACATGGAAATATACACACAGCCATCTGTATAAACAGGGAAATATCTACACCGCTATCTCGACATACATGGAAATATCTACATCGCTATTTGTAAAAACATGGAAATATCTACATTGCCATCTGTATATACATGGAAGTAGCCACACCGCTATCTCTATGAACATGGAAATATCTACACCGGCATTTGAATAAACATCGAAATATCTACACGGCTATCTGTATAAATATGGAAATATCTACACCGCCATGTCTATCAACATGGAAATATCTCCAACGCTATCTGTATAAACATGGAAATATCTCCACCGCTATCTGTACAAACATGGAAATATCTCCACCGCTATCTCTGTAAACATGGAATTATCTTCACCGCAATCTGTATAAACATGGAAATATCTCCAACGCAATCAGTATAAACGTGGAAATACCTACACCGCTATCTGAATAAACATGTAAATATCTACACCGATATTTGTATAAATATGGAAATATCTACATCCTTATCTGTATAAACATGGAAATATCTCGACCGCTATCTCTATAAACATGGAAATAACTCCACCGCTATCTCTATAAACATGGAAATATCTACACCGCTATCTTTATAAACATAGAAATATCTACACCACTATCTGAATAAACACGGAAATATCTTCACTGCCATCTGTATAAACATGGAAACAGCCTCTCCGCTATCTGTATAAACATGGAAATATCTACATCCTTATCTGTATAAACATGGAAATATCTCGACTGCTATCTCTATAAATATGGAATATCTCCACCGCTATCTCTATAAACATGGAAATATCTACACCGCTATCTCTATAAACATGGAAATATCTACACCGCTATCTTTATAAACATGAAAATATCTACACCGCTATCTGTATAAATATGGAAATATCTACACCGCTATCTTTATAAACATGGAAATACCTACACCTCCATCTGTGTAAACATTGAAATATCTACACTGCTATCTGTATACACATAGAAATATATACACAGCCATCTGTATAAACATGGAAATATCTACACTGCTATCTCGACATACATGGAAATATCTACATCGCTATTTGTATAAACATGGAAATATCTTCACTGCCATCTGTATAAACATGGAAGTAGCCACACCGCTATCTGTATGAACTTGGAAATATCTACACCGGCATTTGAATAAACATCGAAATATCTATACGGCTATCTGTATAAATATGGAAATATCTACACCGCCATGTCTATAAACATGGAAATATCTCCAACGCTATCTGTATAAACATGGAAATATCTCCACCGCTATCTGTATAAACATGGAAATATCTCCACCGCTATCTGTATGAACATGGAAATATCTACATCGATATCTGTACAAACATGGAAATATCTCCACCGCTATCTCTGTAAACATGGAATTATATACACCGAAATCTGTATAAACATGGAAATATCTCCAACGCAATCAGTATAAACGTGGAAAAACCTACACCGCTATCTGTATAAACATGTAAATATCTACACCGATATTTGTATAAACATGGAAATATCTACATCGTTATCTGTATAAACATGGAAATAACTCGACCGCTATCTCTATAAACATGGAAATAACTCCACCGCTATCTCTATAAACATGGAAATATCTACAAAGCTATCTGTATAAACATGGAAATAACTACACCGCAATCTCTAAAATCATGGAAATATCTCCACCGTCTTCTGAATAAACATGGAAATATATACACAGTCATCTGTATAAACATGGAAATAACTACACCGCTATCTGTATAAACATCGAAATAGCCACACTGCAATCTGAATAAACATGGAAATATCTACACCTCCATCTGTAAAATCATGGAAATATCTACACAGTCATCTGTCGAAACATGGAAGTATCTACACCTCCATCTGTAAACATGGAAATACATACACTGCCATCTGTATACACAAGGAAATATCTACAAAGTAATCCGTATAAACATGGAAATATCTGCACTGCTATCTCTATAAACATGGAAGTACCTTCAACGCTATCTGTAAACATGGAAATATCTACAACGCTATCTGCATAAACATGGAAATATCTAAACCGCTATCTGTATAAACTTGGAAATATCTATGCCACCATCTCTATAAACATGGAAATATCTCCAACGCTACCTGTATAAACATGGAAGTATCTCCACAGCTATCTGTATAAACATGGACATATATCTACTGCTATCTGTATAAACATGGAAATATCTACACCGCTATCTGTATGAACATGGAAATATCTTCACAGGCATTTGAATAAACATCGAAATATCTACACGGCTATCTGTATAAATATGGAAATATCTACACCGCCATGTCTATAAACAAGGAAATATCTCCAACACTATCTGTATAAACATGGAAATATCTCCACCGCTATCTGTATAAACATGGAAATACCTCCACCGCTATCTGTATGAACATGGAAATATCTACATCGATATCTGTACAAACATGGAAATATCTCCACCACTATCTCTGCAAACATGGAATTATCTACACCACAATCTGTATAAACATGGAAATATCTCCATCGCAATCAGTATAAATGTGGAAATACCTACACCGCTATCTGTATAAACATGTAAATATCTACACCGCTATCTGTATAAACCTGGAAATATCAAATCCTTATCTGTATAAACATGGAAATATCTCGACAGCTATCTCTATAAACATGGAAATATCTCCACCGCTATCTCAATAAACATGGAAATATCTACACCGCTATCTGTATAAACATGGAAATATCTACACTGCCATCTGCATACACATGGAAACAGCCACACAGCTATGTATATAAACCTGGATATATCGACACCGCCATCTGAATAAACATGGAATTATCTACACCGCTATCTGTATAAATATGGAAATATCTACACCGCTGTCTGTATAAACATGGAAATAACTACACCGCTATCTGTATAAACATGGAAATATCTACACAGCCATCTCTATAAACATGGAAATATCTACATCGCTATCTGTATAAACATGGAAATAGCCACACCGCTATCTGTATAAACATGGTAATACCTACACCGCCATGTGTAAAAACATGGAAATATCTACACAGTCATCTGTAGAAACATGGAAGTATCTACAGCTCCATCTGTATAAACATGGAAATATCTACACTGCCGTCTCTATACACACGGAAATATCTACACAGCAATGTGTATAAACATGGAAATATCTACACTGCTATCTCTATAAACATGGAAATACCTGCACCGCTATCTGTATAAACATGGAAATTCCTACACCTCTATCTGTATAAACATCGAAATATCTACACCAATATCTGTATAAACATGGAAATATCGCCACCGCTATTTGTATAAACATGGAAATATATACAACACTATCTGTATAAACATGGAAATATCTACAACGCTATCTGTATTAACATGGAAAATATCTACACTGCCATCTGTATAAACATGGAAATAGCCACACCGCTATCTGTATATACATGGAAATAGCTACACCGCCATCTGTAAAAACATGGAAATATCTACACAGTCATCTGTATAAACATGGAAATACCTACACCTCCATCTGTGAAAACATGGAAATATCTACACTGCCATCTGTATACACATGGAAATATCCACACAGCCATCTGTATTAACATGGAAATATCAACACCGCTATCTCGACATACATGGAAATATCTACATCGCTATTTGTATAAACTTGGAAATATCTACACTGTCATCTGAATAAACATGGAAGTAGCCACACCACTATCTGTATGAACATGGAAATATCTACACCACCATTTGAATAAACATCGAAATATCTACACGGCTATCTGTATAAATATGGAAATATCTACACCACCATGTCTATAAACATGGAAATATCTCCAACGCTATCTGTATAAACATGAAAATATCTCCCCCGCTATCTGTATAAACATGGAAATATCTCCACCGCTATCTGTATAAACATGGAAATACCTCCACCGCTTTCTGTATGAACATGGAAATATCTACATCGATATCTGTACAAACATGGAAATATTTCCACCGCCATCTCTGTAAACATGGAATTATCTACACCGCAATCTGTATAAACATGGAAATATCTCCACCGCAATGAGTATAAACTTGGAAATATCTACACCGCTATCTGTATAAACATGTAAATATCTACACCGCTATCTGTATAAAGATGGAAATATCTACATACTTATTTGTATAAACATGGAAATATCTCCACCGCTATCTCTAAAAACATGGAAATATCTCCACCGCTATGTCTATAAACATGGAAATATCTAAACCGCTATCTCTATAAACATGGAAATATCTCCACCGCTATGTCTATAAACATGGAAATATCTACACCGCTATCTCTATAAACAGGGAAATATCTACACAGCTATCTGTATAAACATGGAAATAAGTTCACCGCAATCTCTGAAATCATGGAAATATCTACACCGTCATATGAATAAACATGGAAATATCTACACAGCCATCTGTATAACCATGGAAATATCTACATCGCTATCTGTATTAACATAGAAATACCCACACCGCTATCTGTATAAACATGGAAATATCTACACCGCCATCTGTAAAAACATGGAAATATCTACACAGTCATCTGTAGAAACATGGAAGTATCTACACCTTCATCTGTATAAACATGGAATTTTCTACACCGCCATCTGTATACACATGGAAATATCAACACAGCCATCTCTATAAACATGGAAATAACTCCACCGCTATCTCTATAAACATGGAAATATCTACACCGCTATCTTTATAAACATGGAAATATCTACACCGCTATCTTTATAAACATGGAAATATCTACACCGCTATCTTTATAAACATGGAAATATCTACACCACTATCTGTATAAACATGGAAATATCTACACTGCCATCTGCATAAACATGGCAACAGCGACAGAGCTGTGTGTATAAACATGGAAATATCTACACCGCCTTCTGAATAAACGTGGAAATATCTACACTGCTCTCTGTATAAATATGGATATATATACACCGCTGTCTCTATAAACATGGAAATAACTTCTCCGCTCTCTGTATAAACATGGAAATATCTGCACCGCTATCTCTATAAACATGGAAATATCTACACCGCTATCTGCATAAACTTGGAATCATCTACACCGCCATCTGTATAAACATGAAAATATCTCCACCGCTATCTGTATAAACATGGAAATATCTACACCGCTATCTGTATAAACATGGAAATGTCTACATCGCTATCTGTATAAACATGGAAATAGCCACAACGCTATCTGTATAAACATGGAAATATCTACACCGCCATATGTAAAAACATGGAAATATCTACACAGTCATCTGTAGAAACATGGAAATATCTACACCTCCATCTGTATAAACGTGGAAACATCTACACCGCCGTCTGTATACACATGGAAATATCAACACAGCCATCTCTATAAACATGGAAATATCTCCACCGCTATCTCTATAAACATGGAAATATCTACACTGCTATCTTTATAAATATGGAACTATCTACACCGCTATCTTTATAAACATGGAAATAACTACACCACTATCGGTATAAACATGGAAATATCTACACTGCCATCTGTATACACATGGAAACAGCCACACAGCTATGTATATAAACCTGGATATATCTACACCGCCATGTGAATAAACATGGAATTATCTACACCGCTATCAGTATAAATATGGAAATAACTACACCGCCATGTGAATAAACATGGAATTATCTACACCGCTATCAGTATAAATATGGAAATATCTACACCGCTATCTCTATAAACATTGGAAATATCTACACCGCTATCAGTATAAACATGGAAATATCTACACAGCCATCTCTATAAACATGGGAAGATCTACACCGCCATCTGTAAAAACATGGAAATATCTACACAGTCATCTGTAGAAACATGGAAGTATCTACAACTCCATCAGTATAAACATGGAAATATCTACACTGCCATCTGTATACACATGGAACTATCTACACAGCAATCTGTTTAAACATGGAAATATCTACACCGCTATCTCTATAAACATGGAAATACCTACACCTCTATCTGTATAAACATGGAAATATATACACCAATATCTGTATAAACATGGAAATATCGCTACCGCTATCTGTATAAACATGGAAATATATGCAACGCTATGGGTATAAACATGGAAATATTTACAACACTATCTGTATTAACATGGAAATATCTACACTGCCATCTGTATAAACATGGAAATAGCCACACCGTTATCTGTATATACATGGAAATAGCTACACCACCATCTGTAAAAACATGGAAATCTCCACACAGTCATCTGTATAAACATGCAAATACCTACAACTCCATCTGTGTAAACATGGAATTATCAACACTGCCATCTGTATACACATGGAAATATCCACACAGCCATCTGTATTAACATGGAAATATCAACACCGCTATCTCGACATACATGGAAATATCTACACCGCTATCTTTATAAACATAGAAATATCTACACCACTGTCTGTATAAACATGGAAATATATTCACTGCCATCTGTATAAACATGGAAACAGCCACACCGCTATCTGTATAAACATGGAAATATCTAAATCCTTATCTGTATAAACATGGAAATGTCTACAACGCTATCTGTATAAACATGGAAATATCTACACCGCTATCTCTATAAACATGGAAATATTTATACCGCTATGTGTATAAAGATGGAAATTCCTCCACTGCTATCTGTATAAACATGGAAATATCTACACCGCCATCTGTATAAACATGGAAATATCTACACCACCATCTGTATTAAAGTGTATATATCTACTCCGCCATCTGAATAAACATGGAAATATCTACAATGCCATCTGTATACACATGGAAATACCAACACCGCTGTCTGTATAAACATTGAAGCATCAACACAGTCATCTGTATGAAAAAGGAAATAACTACACCGCTATCTGTATAAACATGGATGCATAAACTCCGCCATCAGTATGAAAATGGAAATATCTACACCACCATCTGTATAAACATTGCAATATCTACACTGCTATCTGTATAAACATGGAAATATCCACACCACCGTCTGTATTAACATGGAAAGATGTACACCGCCATCTGTATAAATATAGAAATATCTACACTGCTATCTGTATAAACATGGAAATACCTACACCGCTATCTCTATAAACATGGAAATATCTACACCGCCCACTGCATAAATATGCAAATATCTACACTGCTATCTCTATAAACATGGAAATAACTACACAACTATCTGTGTAAAGATGGAAATATCTACACCGCTATCATTGTAAAGATGGAAATATCTACACCGCAATCTGTGTAAACCTGAAAATATCTACTCCGCTATCTATATAAACAGGGAAATATCTACACGGCTATCTCTGTAAACATGGAAATATCTACACCGCTATCTGTGCAAACATGGAAATAACTACACCGCCATCTGTATAAATATGGCAATATCTACTCCGCTATCTGTATAAACTTTTAAATATCTACACCGCCATCTCTATAAACATGAAAATATCTACACTGCTGTCTCCATAAACATGGAACAATCTTCACCGCCATCTGTATAAATATGGAAATATCTACACTGCTATCTGCATAAACAAGGAAATAACAACATCGCTATCTGTATAAACGTGGAAATATCTACACCGGATATTTACAAACTTGAAAATATCTACACTGCTGTCTCCATAAACATGGAACTATCTACACCGCCATCTGTATAAATATGGAAATATCTACACCGCCATCGGTATAAACATGGAAATATCTACACCACCGTCTGAATAAACATAGAAATATCTACACTGCCATCTGTAAAAACATGGAAATATCTACAACACCATCTGTATAAACAAGGAAATATCATCACCGCTTTCTGTATTAACATGGAGTTATCAACACCTCCATCTGTATAAACATGGAAATATCTGCACCGCCATCTGTATAAACAGGGCAATATCTACACCTCTATCTGTATAAACATGAAAATAACTACACCGCTATCTGTATAAACATGGAAATATCTACACCGCCATCTGCATAAATATGGAATCATCTACACCGCTATCTCAATAAACATGGAAATATCTACACCATCATCCACATAAACATGGAATTATCTACACCGCCATCTGCATAAACATGGAAATAGCTACACCGCCATCTGCAAAAACATGGAAATTTCTACACCGCCATTTGTAAAAACATAGAAATATCTATACAGTCATCTGTATAAACATGGATATAGCTACACCACCATCTGTATAAACATGGAAATATCTACAATGCCATCTGTATACACTTGGAAATGTCTACACCGCCATCTGCATAAACATGGATATAACTTCACCGCCATCTGTATAAATATGGAAATATCTACATTGCTATATGTATAAACAAGGAAATACCAACATCGCTATCTGTATAAACGTGGAAATATCTACACCGGATATTTATAAATATGGAAATATCTACACTGCTACCTCTATAAACATGGAAATACCTATACCGCTATCTGTATAAACATGGAAATATCTACACCGCCATCTGTATAAATATGGATATATCTACACCGCTATCTGTATAAACATGGAAATATCTACACCGCTATCTGCATAAACATGGAAATATTTACTCTGTTCTCTATATAAACATAGAAATATCTACACCGCCATCAGTAAAAACATGGAAATACCTAAACAGTCATCTGTATAAACACGGAAATATCTACAACGCCATCTGTATAAACATGGAAATACCTACAACGCCATCTGTATAAACAGGGAAATATTAAACGTGGAAATATGTACACAGGGATATTTATAAATATGGAAATATCTACACTTCTATCTGTATAAACATGGAAATAACTACACCGCAATCTGCATTAGCATGGAAATATCTACACCGCAATCTGTATAAATATGGAAATATCTACACCGCTATCTCTATAAACATGGAATTATCTACACCGCCATCAGCATAAACATGGAAATATTTACTGTTCTCTGTAGAAACGTCGAATTATCTACACCGCCATCTGTAAAAACATGGAAATATTTAAACAGTCAACTGTATAAACATGGCAATATCTACTCCGCTATCTGTATAAACATGGAAACATCTACACCGCCATCTCTATAAACATGAAAATATCTACACAGCCGTCTCCATAAACATGGAACTATCTACACCGCCATCTGTATAAATATGGAAATATGTACACCACTATCTCTATAAACATGGAAATATCAACACCGCTATCTGTATAAACATGGTATTTTCAATACAACCATCTGTATAAACATGGAAATATCTGAACCGCCATCCGTATAAACATGGCAATATCTACACTGCTATCTGTATAAACATGGAAATATCTGCACCGCCATCTGTATATACATGGAAATATCTACAATGACATCTGTATAAACATGGAAATATCAACACTGTTATCTGTATAAACATGGAAGTATCAACACCGCCATCTGTATAAACATGGAAACATCAACACCGCTATCTGTATATACATGGAAGTAACAACACCGTCATTTCTTTAAACTTCGAAATATGTACACCGCCATCTGTATAAACATGCAAATACCTACACCGCTATCTATATAAACATGGAAATACCTACACCACCATCTGCATAAATATAGATATATCTACACCGCTATCTCTAGAAACTTGGAAATATCCACACCGCCATCTGTATAAATATGGAAATATCTACACAGATATCTGAATGAATATAGAAATATCTACACCACCATCTTCATAAACATGGAAATATCTACACCGCTATCTCTACAAACATGGAAATATCTACACCGTTATTTGTATAAACATGGAAATATCTACACCGCTATCTGTATAAACATGGAAATACCTTCACTGCCATCTGTATAAACATGGAAATATATACACCGCTATCTGCATAAATATGGAAATACCTACACCGCTATCAATATAAACATAGAAATATCTACACCATTATCTGTATAAACATGGAAATTTCTACACCGCTATCTGTATAAACATGGAAATATCTACATCGCCATCAGTATCAACATGGAAATATCTACACCGCCATCTTTATAACATGGAAATATCTACAATGCCATCTGAATAAACATGGAAATATCTACACCGCTATCTGTATAAATATGGAAATATCTTCACCGATGTCTCTATAAACATGGAAATATCTACACCGCTATCTGTAAAAACATGCTATTATCTCCACTGCTATCTCTATAAACATGGAAACATCTACACCGCTATCTGTATAAACATGGTAATATCTACACTGCTATCTGTATCAACATGGAAATATCTACACCGTTATCTGTATAAAGATGGAAATATCTACAACGATATCTGTGTAAACATGGAAATATCTACACAGCAATTTGTGTAAACACGGAAATATCTACACCGCTATCTGTGTAAAGATGGAAATTTCAACACCGCAATCTTAGCAAAGATGGAAATATCTACACCGCGATCTGTATTATCATGGAAATATCTACACAGTCATCTGCATAAACATGGAAATACCTACACTGACATCTGTATATACATGGAAATATCTACACAGCCCTCTGTATAAACATGGAAATATCTGCACAGCCGTCAGTATGAACATGGAAATATCTACACCGCTATCTGTATAAACATGGAAATATCAACACTGCTATGTGTATAAACATGGAAATGTCTCCATTGATATCTTTATAAACATCAACATATCTGCACCGCTATCTGTATAAACCTGGAAATATCTACACCGCTATCTCAATAACCATAGAAATATCTACACCGCCATCTGTAAAAACATGGAAATATCAACACAGTCTTCTGTATAAACATGGAAATATCTACACCACCATCTGTATAAATATGGAAATATCTACAATGCCATCTGTATACACATGGAAATAACTACACAGACTTCTGTATAAACATAGAAATAACTTCACTGCTATCTCTATAAACATGTAAGTATCTACACCGCGATCTGTATAATCATGGAAATATCAACACCGATATCTGTATAAACACGGAAATAACTACTATGTTATCTCCGAAATCTGTATAAACATGGAAATATCTACACCACTATCAATATAAACATGGAAATTCCTACAGCGCTATCTCTATAAAAATGGAAATATCTACACCGCTATCTCTATACACATGGAAATATCTACACCACCATCTCTATAAACTTGGAAATATTTACATCACCATCTGCATAAACATGGAAATACCTACACCACCATCTGCATAAACATGGCAATATCTACACCACTATCTGTATAAACATGGAAATATCTACACCACCATATGTGTAAACATGGAAATATCTACACCGTCATCTGTATAAACATGGAAATGTCTACACTGCCATCTGTATAAATATGGAAATATCTACACCGTGAGCTGTATAAACACGGAAACATCTACCCCACTATCTGTATGAACATGGAAATAACAACAGTGCTATCTGTTTAAACATGGAATTATCTACACCGCTATCTAAATAAAAATGGAAATATCTACATCGCTATCTCTATAAACATGGAAATACTTGCACCGCTTTCTGTATAAACATGGAAATATCTACACCGCTATATCTATAAACATGGAGGTATAAACACCGCCATGTCTATAAACACGGAAAAATCTGCACCGCCATCTACATAAACAAGGAAATATATTCACTTACATCTATATAAAAATGGAAATATCTACACGGCCGTCAGTATAAACATGGAAATATCTACACTGCCAACTGCAGAAAGATGGAAATACCTACACCGCGATCTGTATAAACCTGGAAATATCTTCACCAATATCTGTAGAAACATGGAAATATCTACTCCGCTATCTGTATAAATATGGAAATATTTACTCAGCTATCTATATAAACATGGAAATATCTTCAACTCCATCTGTATAAACATGGAAATATCTACACCACCATCTGTATAAACATGGAAGTATCTACACAGCCATGTGTATATACATGCAAATAGCAACAACGCTATCTGTATAAACATGTAAATAACTACACCACTATCTAAATAAACATGGAAATATCTACACCGCTATCACTATAAACATGGAAATATCAACACCGCTATCTGTATAAACACGGAAATATCTACACCGCTATCTAAAAAAACATGGAAATACGTACAGCGCTATCACTATAAACATGGAAATACCTGCACCGCTATCTCTATGAACATGAAAATACCTACACCGCCATCTCTATAAACATGGAAATATCTACACCGCTATCGCTATAAACTTAGAAATATCTACACCGTCATCTAGATAAACATGGAAATATCTACACCGCTATCTCTATAAAGTTGGAAATATCTACACAGTCCTCTGTATAAACATAGAAATATCTGCAGAGCCATCTGTATAAACATGGAAATATCTACACCGCTATCTCTATGAACATGGAAATATCTACACCGCTATGTGTATAAACATGGAAATATCTCCACTGCTATCTCTATAAACATGGAAATATCTACACCGCTATCAGTATCAACATGGAAATACCTACACTGCTATCTCTCTAAACATGGATATATCTACACCGCTATCTGTGAAAAGATGGAAATATCTACACCGCTATCAGTGTAAAGATGGAAATATCTACTCCGCTATCTGTGTAAAGATGCAAATTTCTACACCGGTATCTATATATATGGAAATATTTACACCACTATCTGTGTAAACATGGAAATATCTACACCGCTGTCCGTGCAAACATGGAAATAGTTACACCACCATCTGTATAAACATGGAAATATCTACACCGCCATCTCTATGAACATGGAAATATCTATACCGCCATCAGTATAAACATGGATATATCTGCACCGCCATCTGTATAAACATGGAAATATCTACAACGACATCTGTGTAAACATGGAAATATCAACACTGCCACCTTTATAAAGATGAAAGAATCAATACCTCCATCTGTATAAACATGGAAATAACTCCACCGGTATCTGTATAAACATGGAAAGATCTACACTGCCAACTGTAAAAACTTGGAAATATCTACCCAGTCATCTGTATGAACATGGAAATATCAACACCAACGTCTGTATAAACATGGAAATATCTTCACCGCTATCTCTATAAAAATGGAAATTCCTACTCCGCTATCTCTATAAACATGGAAATACCTACACCGCTATCTCTATAAACATGGAAATATCTACACCACCATCTCTATAAACCTGAAAATATCTACAGTGCCATTTCCATAAACATGTAACTATCTTCTCCGCCATTTGTATAAACATGGAAATATCTACACCCTCATCTGTGTAATCATGGATATATCAACACTGCGATCTGTATAAATATGTAAATATCTGCACCGCGAGGTGTATAAACATGGAAATATCTACACCCCTATCTGAATAAACATGGAAATACCAACACAGCTGTCTTTATAAACATGGAAATATCTACACTACCATCCATAGAAAGATGGAAATATCTACACCGCGATCTGTATAAACGTGGAAATAACTACACCGCTATCTGTATAAACATGGAAAAATCTACAGCGTTATCTGTATAAATATGGAAACATCTACACCACAATCTCTATAAACATGGAAACATCTACACCGCTATCTGTATAAACATGGAAATATCTACACCGCTATCTGTATAAACATGGAGATATCTACAGTGCTAACTGTATAAATATGGAAATATCTACACCACTATCTCTATAAACATGGAAATATCTTCACCCCATCTCTATAAACATGGAAATATCTATACCGCCATCTTCATATCCATGGAAATATCTCCACTGCTATTTGTGTAAACATGGAAATATCTACACCGCGAGCTATATAAACATGGAAATGTCTACACCGCTATCTGTATAAACATGGAAATATCTACACCGCTATCGTTATAAACATGGAATTTTCTACACCACTATCTGTATAAACATGGAAATATCTATTCCACTACCACTATAAACATGGAAATATATACACCGCCATCTCTATAAACATGGAAATATCTACACCACCATCTACATAAACAAAGAAATATCTACTCCGCCATGTGTATAAACATGGAAATATCTACACCGCCATCTGTATAAACAGAAATATCTACACTGCAATCTGTAGAAAGATGGAAATATCAACACCGCGTTCTGTGTAAACATGGAACTATCTACTCCGCTACCTATATAAACATGGAAATGACTACAATGCTGTCTGTATAAACATGGAAATATCTACACCGTTATCGGTATAAACATGGAAATATCTACACCGCTATCTGTATAAACATGGAAATATCTACACTGCCATCTGTATAAACATGGAAATATCTACATCACGATCTGTGTAAACATGGAAATATCTCCTCCGCGATCTTTATAAACATGGAAATATCTCCACCGCTATCTATATAAACATGGAAATATCAACACCGCTGTCTCTATAAACATGGAAATATATACACCGCTATCTCTATAAGCATGGACATATCTACACCGCAATCTGTATAAACATGGAAATAACTACACCGCTACCTCTATAAACATGGAAATATCTACACCGCCATCTCTGTAAACATTTAAATATCTACACCACATTCTGCACAAACATAGAAATACCTACACCGCCATCTGTATAAACATGGAAATGTCTTCACTGCAATCTGTATACACAAGGAAATATCTACACCGCCATCTGTAAAAACATGGATATATCTACAAAGTCATGTGTTTAAACATGAAAATATCTACACTGCTATCTTTATAAAGATGGAAATATTAACATCACTATCTGTATAAACTTGGAAATATCTACACCTCTATCTGAAAAAACATGGAAATATCTACACCGTTATCACTATAAACATGGAAATACCTACAACCCTATCTCTGTAAACATGGTAATATCTACACCGCTATCTCTATAAACATGGAAATATATACACCGGGATCTCTGTAAACATGGAAATATCTACACCGCCATCTACATAAACAAGGAAATATCTACACCGCCTTCCATATATACAGGGAAATATCTACACCATTCTCTATAAACATGGAAATATCAACATCGCCATTTGTAAAAACATGGAAATATCTACACAGTCATCTCTATAAACATGGAAATATCTACACCACCGTCTGTAGAATCATGGAAATATCTACACTGCCGTCTGTATACACATGGAAATATCTACACAGCCATCTGTATAAACATGGAAGTATCTACACCGCTATATCTATACACATGGAAATATCTACACCACTATTGCTATAAACATGGAAATATCTACACCGCCATCTCTATAAACGTGACAATGTCTACACTGACATCTCCATAAACATGAAACTAACTACACCACCATCTGTATAAACATTGAAATACCTACACGGCCCTCTGTATAAACAAGGAAATATCTACACTGCTATCTGTATAAAGATGAAAATATCTACACCACGAGCTGTATAAATATGGAAATATATACTCCACCATCTGTACAAACATGGAAATAACAACAAAGGTATCTGTATAAACATGGAAATATCTACACCACTATCTGTATAAACATGGAAATATCTACACCGCTATCTCTATAAACATGGAAATATCTACACCGCCATCTGTATAAACATGGAAATACCTACACAGTCATCAGTAAAAACATGGAAATATCTACAACGCAATCTGTATAAATATGGAATTATCTAGGCTATCTGTATAAACATGGAAATATCTACACAGCCATGTCTATAAACATAGAAATATCAACACCAATATCTGTATAAACGTGGAAATAGCCACACCGCTATCTGTAAAAACATGGAAATATCTACACCGCCATCTGGAGAAACATGGAAATATCTACACAGTCATCTGTATAAACATGGAAATATCTACACCTCCATCTCTATAAACATAGAAATATCTACACGGCCACCTGTATACATATGGAAATATTTACACCTCTATCTGGGTAAACATGGAAATATCTACATCGCTATCTGTATAAACATGGAAGTATCTCCACCGCTATCTCTATAAACATGGAAATACATCCACCGCTATCGCTATAAACATGGAAATACCTGCACCGCCATCTTTATAAACATGGAAATATCTACACCACGATCTCTATAAACATGGAAATATCTACACTGCCATCTGTATAAACATGGAAATATCTACAGTGCCTTCTGAATAAACATGGAAATATATACAGCGATATCTGAATAAATATGGAAATATCTACACCGCTATCTCTAGAAACATGGAAATACCTACAATGCTATCTGTATACACATGGAAATATCTACACCGCTATCTCTATAAACATGCAAATATCTACACTGCCATCTGTATAAACATGGAAATATCTACACTGCCACCTGTATACATATGGAAATAACTACCCCACTATCTGTGTAAACTTGGGAATATCTACATCGAACTCTGTAAAAACATGGAAATATCTACATCGCTATATTTATAAACATGGAAATATCTACTACGCTGCTTGTATGAAAATGGAATCATCTACAGCGCTATCTCTATAAACATGTAAATATCTACACCGCTGTCTGTATGAAAATGGAAATATCTACACCGCCATCTGTATAAACATGGAAATATCTACACCACTATCTGTATAAACTTGGAAATATCTCCACCGCTATCTGTATAATCATGGAAATATCTACACCACTATCTGAATGAAAATGGAAATATCTACAACGCTATCTGTATAAACATGCAAATAGTCACACCGCTATCTGTATAAACGTCAAATATCTACACCGCCATCTGAATAAAGGTGGAAATATCTCCACCGCTATGTCTATTAACATGGAAATATCAACACCGCTATCTGTTTAAACATGGAAATATCTACACCGCTATCTGTATAAATATGGAAATATCTACACCGCTATCTGTATAAACATGGAAATATCTACACCGCTATCTGTATAAACATTAAAATATCTACACCGCTATCTCTATAAACATGGAAATATCTACACCGCCATCTCTAAATACGGAAATATCTACACCGCTATCTCTTTAATCATGGAAATGTCTATACCGCTATCTGTATAAACATGTAAATATCTACATAGCTATCACTTTAAACATGGAAATATCTACCCCGACATCTGTATAAACATGGAAATAACTACACTGTCATCTCTATAAACATGGAAATATCAACACAGTCATCTGTACAAACAATGAAATATCTACGCCACCATCTGTATAAACATGGAAATATCTACACTGCCATCTGTATAAACATGCTAATATCTACACAGCCATCTGTATAAACATAGAAATATCTACATCGCTATCTCTATAAACATGGAAATAGCCACACCGCTATCTGTATAAACATGGAAATATCTACTCCGCCATCTGTAAAAACATGGAAATATCTACACAGTCATCTGTATTAACATGGAAATATCTACCCCTCCATCTGTATAAACATGGAAATATCTACACTGCCATCTGTATACACATGGAACTATCTACACCGCTATCTGTATAAACATGGAAATATCTACACCGCTGTCTTTATAAACATGGAAATATCTACATCGCTATCTGTATAAACATGGAAATATTTCCACCGCTATCTCTATAATCATGGAAATATCTACACCGCTATCTTTATAAACATGGAAATATGTACACCGCTATCTATATAAACATGGTAATATCTAAACTGCTATCTGTAAAAACATGGAAATATCTACACAGTCATCTGTATAAACATGGAAATATCCACACCGCTATCTCTATAAACATGTAAATACCTACAACGCTATCTGTATAAACATGTTAATATCTATAACGCTATCTCTAAAAACACGGAAATGTCTACACTGCCATCTGTATAAACTTGGAAATATCTACACCGACATCTCTATATACATGGAAATCTCCCCACCGCTCTCTGTATAAACGTGGAAATATCAACACCGCTATCTGTATTAACATGGAAATATCTACACCGCTATCTGTTTAAACATGGAAATATCTACACCGATATCTGTAAAAACATGGAAATTTCTACACCGCTATCTGTTTAAACATGGAAATATCTGCACTGCTATCTGTATAAACGTGGAAATACCTACACCGCTATCTGTATAAACATTTAAATATCTAAACCGCTACCAGTATAAACATGGAAAAATCTACATCGCTATCTGTATAAACATGGAAATATCTCCACTGCTTTCTCAATAAACATGGGAATATCTCCAAAACCATCTCTATATACATGCAAATGTCTACACCGCTATCTTCATAAACATGGAAATATCTACACCACTATCTGTATAAACACGGAAATGACTACATAGTCATCTGAATAAACATGGAAATATCTACACCACTGTGTGTAAAAACATCTAAATATCTACACCGCTACCTCTATGAACTTGGAAATATTTACACCGATATCTGTATAAACATGGAAATATCTACACTGCTATCACTATAAACATGGAAATATCTACACCGCCGTCTGTATAAACATGGAAGTATCTACACTGCCACCTATATACACATGGAAATATCTACTGCGCTATCTGTGTTAACTTGGAAATATCTACATCGCATTCTGTATAAACATGGAAATATCTACATTGCTATCTTTATAAACATGGAAATATCTATACCGCTATCTGTATATACATGGAAATATCTACACCACTATCCTTACAAAACATGGAAATATCTACACCCCTATCTGTATAAACATGGAAATATCAACACCACCATCTGAATAAACATGGAAATATCTGCACCACTATGTGAATAAACATGGAAATATCTACACCTCTATCTCTATAAACATGGAAATATATACAACGCTATTTGTGTAAACATGGAAACATCTACACTGCGATCTGTATCAACATGGAAATATCTACACCGCTATCTTTATAAAGATGGAAATATCTACAACGCTATATGTGTAAAGATGGAAATATCTGCAAAGATATCTGGGTAAACATGGAAATATCAACGTCACTATCTCTATAAACATGGAAATATTTGCACCGCTATCTGTAGAAACATGGAAATATCTACACCGCTATATCTATAAACTTGGAAATATCTACAACACTATCTGTGTAAACATGGAAATATCTACAAAGCTATCTGTGTAAACTTGGAAAATGTCTACAACGCTATCTGTGTTAAGATGGAAATATCTTCACCGCAATCTGTGCAAAGATGGAAATATCTACACCACGATCTGCAAAGATGGAAATATCTACACCACTAACTGTATAAACATGGAAACGTCTACAACGCTATATCTATAAAAATGGAAATATCTACACCGCTATCTCTATAAACATGGAAATGTCAACACCGCTATCTGTATAAACATGGAAAAATCTACACTGCCATCTGAATAAACATGGAAATATCTACACAGTCATCCGTATAAACATGGAAATATCTACACCGCTATCTCTATAAACATCGAAATAGCCACACCGCTATCTGTGTAAACATGGAAATATCTACACCGCCATCTGTAAGAACTTGGAAATACCTACACAGTCATCTGTATAAACAGGTAAATAACTACATCACTATCTGTATAAACATGGAAATATCTACACTGCCATCTGCATAAAAATGGAAATATCTACACAGACGTCTCTAAAAACAGGGAAATATCTACACCGCTATCTGTATAAAAATGGAAATAACCGCACCGCTATCTGCATAAACATGGAAATATCTACACCACCATCTGTAAAAACATGGAAATATCTACACTGTTATATCTATAAACATGGAACTATCTACACCTCCATCTGTATAAACATGGAAATAGCTACATTGCCATCTGTATACACATGGAAATATCTACACTACCATCTTTATAAACACAGGAATATCTACAGTGCTATTTCTATAAACATGGAAATACCCACACCGCTATCTGTATAAACATGGAAATATCTACTATGCTATATGTATAAACATAGAAATATCTACACCGCCATCCGTATAAACTTGGAAATATCTACACCGCCATCTGTATAAACATGGAAATATATATACCGCTATCTGTAGAAACATGGAAATATCTACATCGCTATCTGTATAAACATGGAAATATCTCCACCAATATCTGTGTAAATATGGAAACATCTACACCGCTATCTTTATAAACATAGAAATATCTATATCGCTATCTGTATAAACATGGAATTATCTACATCACTTTCTGTATAAACATTCAAGTGTCACCACCGCTATCTGTTTAAACATGGAAATATCTCTACTGCTATCAGTATAAACATGGAAATATCTACACCGCTATCTGTATAAACCAGGAAATATCTACAATGGTATCTGTGTAAACATGGAAATATCTAAACAGCTATCTGTGTAAACATGATAATATCTTCACTGATATCTGTGGAAAGATGGAAATAACTACACCGCAATCTGTGCAAAAATGGAAATATCTTCAATGTTATCTCTATAAAAATGGAAATATCTGCACCGGTATCTGTATAAACATGGAAATATCTATACCGCCATCTCCATAAACATGGAACTATCTACACTGCAATCTGTGTAAAAATGGAAATATCTACACCATGATCTCTGTAAACATGGAAATATCTCCTCCGCTATCTGTATAAACATAGAAATAACTACATCACTATCTCTATAAAGATGGAAATACTTACACCGCCATGTCTATAAACATTTAAATATCTACACCGCCATCTGCATAAACATGGAAATACCTACACCGCCGTCTGCATAAACATGGAAGTACTTACACTGCCATCTGTATGCACATGGAAATAACAACACAGCCATCTGTATAAACATGGAAATATCTACACCGCCATCTGTAAAAACATGTAAATATCTACAAAGTCATGTGTATAAACATGGACATATCTACACTGCAGTCTCTATACACATGGAAATACCTACACAGCCATCTGTATAAACATGGAAATATCTACATCGGTATCTGTATAAACATGGAAATATCTACACCACCATCTCTATAAACATGGAAATATCTACAGTGCCCTCTGTATAAATATGGAAATATCTACACAGCGAGCTGTATAAACATGGACATATCTACACCACTATCTGTATAAACATGGAAATATCAACACTGACATCTGTATAACCATGGAAATATCCACTCCGCTATCTGTATAAACATGGAAATACCTACACCGCTACCTTTATAAACATGGAAATATCTACACCGCCATCTGTATAAACATGGAAATATCTACACCTCTATTTGTATAAACATGGAAATGTCTACACCGCCATCTGTATAAACATAGAAATATCTAGACAGTCATCTTTATAAACATGGAAATATCTACACCACCATCTCTATAAACATGGAAATATCTACACTGCCATCTGTATACACATGGAAATATCTACACAGCCATCTGTATAAACATGGAAATATCTACACCGCTATCTCTATACACGTAGAAATAATTACACCGCTATCTCTATAAACATGGAAATATCTATAACGCTGTCTTTGTAAACATAGAAATATCTACACCGCTATCTTTATAAACGTGGAAATATCTACACTGCTATCTGTATAAACGTGGAAATATCTACACCGCTATCTCTGTAAATGTGTAAATATCTACAGCACCTTCTGAAAGAACGTGGAAACATCTACACCGCTATCTCTGTAAATGTGTAAACTTTTAAACCACTATCTGTATAAACATGGAAATATTTACACCGCTATCTCTATAAACATGGAAATATTTACAACGCTATCTGTATGAACATGGAAATATCCACACCGCTATCTCTATAAACATGGAAATACCTACACCGCTATCTGTATAAACATCAAAATATCTACACCGCTATCTCTATAAACGTGGAAATATCTACACTGCCATGTGTATAAACTTGGAAATATCTACACCGCCATCTCTATAAACATGGAAATATCTGCAGCGCTATCTGTATAAACATGGAAACTTCTCCACCGCTATCTGTATTAACATGGAAATATCTACACCGCTATCTGTTTAAACATGGAAATATCTACACAGCTATCTGTATAAACATGGAAATATCTCCACCGCTGTCTCTATAAACATGGAAATATCTCCACTGCTATCTAAATATGTAAATATCTACACCGCTGTCTGTATAAACATGGAAATATCTACATCGCTATGTGAATTATCATGGAAATATCTCCACCGCTATCTCCATAAACATGGAAATATCTACACCGCTATCTGTAAACATAGAAATACCAACAACGCTATCTGTATAAACAGAGAAATATCTACACCGCTACCTGTATAAACATGGAAAAATCTACATCACTATCTGCATAAACATGGAAATATCTCCACCGCTATCTCTAGAAACATGGAAATATCTATACCGCCATCTCTATAAACATGTTAATATCTAAACAGCCATTTGTATAAACATGGAAATAACAACACAGTCATCTGTATAAACAAGGAAATATCTACACCACCATCTGTATAAACATGGAAATATCTACACTGATATCTGTAAAAACATGGAAATATTTTCACAGCCATCTCTATAAACATGGAAATATCTACTCCGCTATCTGTATTAACATGGAAATAGCCACATCGCTATCTGTATAAACATGGACATATCTACACCGTAAACTGTAAAAACATGGAAATATCTACACAGTCATCTGTATAAACATGGAAATAACTACACCTCAATCTCTATAAACATGGAAATATCTACACTGCCACCTGTATACTCATGGAAATATCTACACTGCTATCCATATAAACATAGAAATATCTCCACTCCTATCTGTATAAACATGGAAATATCTCCTTTGCTATCTGTATTAACATGGAAATATGTACACCACTATTTGCATAAATATGGAAATATCAACACCGCTATCTCTATAAACATGGAAATGTCTACACCGCTAACAGTATAAACATGGAAATATCTGCAAGGCTATCTCTATAAACATGTTAATATCTAAACCGCCATCTGCATAAACATGGAAATAACTGCACAGTCATATGTCTTATGAACATGGAAATATCTACACCACCATCTGTATAAGCATGGAAATATCTAAACTGCCATCTGTGAAACATGGAAATATCTACACAGCCATATCTAATAACATGGAAATATCTAAACCACTATCTGTATACACATGGAAATATCTACACAGCTATCTCTATAAACATGGAAATATCTACACCGCCATCAGTATAAACATGGAAATATCTACCCTTCCAACAGTATAAACATGTAAATATCTACACCGCTATCTGTATAAACTTGGAAATAGATACATCGGTATCTGTATAAACATGGAAATATCTCCACCGCTATCTCTATAAACATGGAAATAACTACACCGCTATCTTTATAAACATGGAAATATCTACACTGCTATGTGTATAAATCTGGAAATATCTACGCTATCTGTATAAACATGGAAATATCTACACCGCTATCTGTATGAACATGGAAATATCTACACCGCTACCTGTATAAACATGGAAATATCTACATCGCTATCTACATAAACATGGAAGTATCTCAACCGCTATCTCTATAAACATGGAAATACCTCCACCGCTATCTCTATAAACATGGAAATACCTCCACCGCTATCTCTATAAACATGGAAATATCTACACCGCTGTCTTTATAAACATGGAAATATCTACACCGCTATCTGTATAGATATGGAAATATCTACACCGCCATCTGTATAAACATGGAAATAGTCACACCGCTATCTGTATCAACAAGGAAATATTTACACCGTTATCTGTATAAAGATGGAAATATCTACAATGCTATCTGTGTAAACATGGGAATATCTACACAGCTATTTGTGTAAACACGGAAATATCTTCACCGCTATCTGTGTAAAGATGGAAATATCAACACCGCAATCTTTGCAAAGATGGAAATATCTACATCGCTATCTCTAAAAATATGGAAATATCTGCACCGCTATCTGTATAAACATGGAAATACCTACACCATTATATCTATAAACATGAAAATATCTACACCGCTATCTGTATAAACATGGAATTATCTACAACGCTATCTGTATAAACATGAAAATAACTCCAACGCTGTCTCTATAAACATTGAAATATCTACACCGCTATCTGTATAAACATGGAAATATCTCCCCAGCGACCTGTATAAACATGGAAATATCTACAACGCTGTCTGTGTAAACATGGAAATATCTACACAACTATCTGGGTAAACATGGAAATATCTACACCGCTATCTGTGTAAAGATGGAAATATCTACACCGCAATCTGTGCAAAGATGGAAATATCTACAACACTATCTCTATAAACATGGAAATATCTGCACTGTCTTCTGAATAAGATGGAAATATCTACACAGCGAGCTGTATAAACATGGAAATATCTACACCGCTATCTGCATAAACATGGAAATATCAACACTTCCATCTGTATAATCATGGAAATATCCACTCCGCTATCTTTATAAACATGGAAATATCTAAACCGCTATCTTTACATACATGGAAATATCTACACCGCTATTTCTATAAACATGGAAATATCTACAACACTATCGGTGTAAACATGGAAATGTCTACACAGCTATCTGTGTAAACATGGAAATATGTACACCGCTATCCGTGTAAACATGGAAATATCTACACCGCAATCTGTGCATTTATGGAAATATCAACACCACTATCTCTTTAAAAATGGAAATATGTACACTGCTATCTGTATAAACAAGGAAATATCTACTCTGCTATCAGTATAAACATGGAAATATCTACACCACGATCTGTATATACCTGGAAATATCTACACCGTTAGCTGTATAAACATGGAAATATCAACACAGCTGTCTGTATAAACATGGAAATAAACAACAAAGCTATCTGCATAAATATGGAAATATCTACAATGCTATCTCTGTAAACATGGAAATGTGTACACCACTATCTGTATAAACTTGCAAATATCTACATGTCTTTGGTCTCCATAAACATGGAATTGTCTACACCGCCATCTGTATAAACATGGAAATACCTACACAGTCATCTGTATAAACATGTAAATATCTACACCACATTCTGTATAAACATGGAAATATCTACACTTCCTTCTGCATAAACATAGAAATATCTACACAGCCGTCTCTATAAACATGGAAATATCTACACCGCTACCTGTACAAACATGGGAATAACCACACCGCTATCTGTACAAACATGGAAATATCTACAACGCCATCTGTAATAACATGGAAGTATCTACACTGTTATCTGTATAAACATGGAAATATCTACACCTCCATCTGTATAAACATTGAAATAGCTACACTGCCATCTGTATACACATGGAAATATCTACACTGCCATCTTTATAAACACAGAAATATCTACAGTGCTATCTCTATAAACATGGAAATACCTACACCGCTATCTATATAAACATGGAAATATCTACTATGCTATGTGTATAAACGTAGAAATATCTACTCCGCCATCCATATGAACTTGGAAATATCTACACCGCCATCTGTATAAACATGGAAATATCTATACCGCTATCTGTAGAAACATGGAAATATCTACATCCCTATCTGTATAAACATGGAAATATCTCCACTGATATCTATATAAATATGGAAACATCTACACCGCTATCTTTATAAACATAGAAATATCTACATCGCTGTCTGTATAAACATGGAAATATCTACACAGCTTTCTGTATAAACATGGAATTATCTACACCGCCAACTGTATAAACATGGAAATATCTACATGGCTATCTCTATAAACATGGAAATATCTAGACCGCCATCTGTATAAACATGGAAATACCTACGCATTCATCTGTATAAACATGGAAATGTCTACAACACTAACTGTATAAACATGGAAATATCCACACTGCCATCGGTATAAACATGGAAATATGTACACAGACATCTGTATAAACACGGAAATATCTACACTGCCATCGGTATAAACATAGAAATATACACAGCCATTTGGATAAACATGGAAATATGTACAAAGCCATCTTAATCAACATGGAAATATCTACACCGCTATCTGAATAAACATGGAAATAGCCACACCGCTATCTGTATAAGCACGGAAATAACTACACTGCCATCTGTAAAAACATGGAAATACCTACACAGTCATCTTTATACACATGGAAATGTCTACAGCTCCATCTGTATAAACATGGAAATATCTACACTGCCATCTGTATACACGTGGAAATATCTACACAGCCATCTGTATAAACATGGAAATATCTAAAATGCTATCTCTCTAAACATGGAAATACCTAAACCGCAGTCTGTATAAACATGGAAATATCTCCACCGCTATCTGCATAAACCTGGAAATATGTACACCGCCATCTGTATAAACATCGAAATATCTCCACCGCTATCAGTATAAACATGGAAATATCTCCACCGCTATCTGTATAAACATGGAAATATCTACACCGCTATCTGTATAAACATGGAAAAAACTCCACCGCTATCTCTATAAACATTGAAATATCTACACCGCTATCTGTATAAACATGGAAATATCTCCCCCGCTACCTGTATAAACATGGAAATATCTACAACGCTAGATGTGTAAACATGGAAATATCGACACAAATATCTGTGTAAACATGGAAATATCTACACGGCTATCTGTGTAAAAATGGAAATATCTGCACCGCAATCTGTGCAAAGATGGAAATATCTACAACGCTATATCTATAAGCATGGAAATATCTGCACCGCTAACTGTATATACTTGCAAATATCAACACCGCTATCTCTATAAACATGGAAATATCTACACCGCAATTTGTATAAACATGGAAATATCTACACAGACAACTGTATATACATAGAAATATCTACACCACCATCTCTATAAACATGGAAATATCTACACTGCCATCTGTATACACCTGGAAATATCTACACAGCCATCAGTATAATCATGGAAACATCTGCACCACTATCTCTATACACATGGAAATACCTACATGGCAATTTCTATGAACTTGCAAATATCTACACCGCAATCTCTATAAACATGGAAATATCTACACCGCCATCTCTATAAACTTGAAAATATCTACACCGCCATCTCCATAAACATGGAACTATCTACACCGCCATCTGTGTAAACATGGAAATATCTACACCACGATGTGTACAAACATGGAATTATCTACACCGCTAACAGTATAAACATGGAAATATCTACACCACCATCTGAATAAACATGGAAATATTTTACAACGCCATCTGTAGAAACATGGAAATACCTACACAGTCATCTGTATAAACATGTAAATATCTACACCATTATCTATATAAACATGGAAATATCTACACTGCCATCTGCATAAACATGGAAATATCTACACAGCAGTCTCTATAAACATGGAAATATCTACACCGCTATCTGCACAAACATGGAAATAACCACACCGCTATCTGTATAAACATGGAAATATCTACACCACCATCTGTAAAAACATGGAAATATCTACACTGTTATCTGTATAAACATGGAAATATCTACACCTCCATCTGTATAAACATGGAAATAGCTACACTGCCATCTGTATACACATGGAAATATCTACACTGCCATCTTTGTAAACACAGAAATATCTACAATGCTATCTCTATAAATATGGAAATACCAACAATACTATCAGTATAAACATGGAAATATCTACTATGCTATCTGTATAAACATGGAAATATCTACTCCGCCATCCGTATAAACTTGGAAATATCTACACCGCCATCTGTATAAACATGGAAATATCTATACCGCTATCTGTAGAAACATGGAAATATCTTCATCGCTATCTGTATAAACATGGAAATATCTCCACTGATGTCTGTACAAATATGGAAACTTCTACACCGCTATCTTTATAAACATAGAAATATCTACATCGCTATCTGTATAAACATGGAAATATCTACACCGCTTTCTGTATAAATATGGAATTATCTACACCGACATCTGTATAAACATGGAAATATCTACATGGCTATCTCTATAAACATGGAAATATCTACACCGCCATCTGTATAAACATGGAAATACCTACACAGTCATCTGTATAAACATGGAAATGTCTACAAAACTATCTGTACAAACATGGAAATATCTACACTGCCATCGGTATAAACATGGAAATATGTACACAGCCATCTGTATAAACATGGAAATATCTACACTGCCATCGGTATAAACAATGAAATATGTACACAGCCATTTGTATAAACATGGAAATATCTACACAGCCATCTCTATCACCATGGAAATATCTACACCGCTATCTGAATAAACATGGAAATAGACACACAGCTATCTGTATAAGCATGTAAATAACTACACCGCCATCTGTTAAAACATGGAAATACCTACACAGTCATCTTTATAGACATGGAAATATCTACAGCTCCATCTCTATAAACATGGAACTATCTACACTGCCATCTGTACACACGTAGAAATACCTACACAGCCATCTGTATAAACATGGAAATATCTATAATGCTATCTCTATAAACATGGAAATACGTACACCGCAATCTGTACAAACATGGAAATAACCACACCGCAATCTGTGCAAAGATGGAAATATCTACAACGCTATCTCTATAAACATGGAAATATATGCACCGCCATCTGTATAAACATGGATATATCTACACAGACATCTGTATATACATAGAAATATCTACACCACCATCTCTATAAACATAGAAATATTTTACACCGCTATGTGTTAAAACATGGAAATATCGCCAAGGCTATCTCTATAAACATGGATATATCTGCACCGCCATCTGTATAAACATGGAAATACCTACACAGTCATCTGTATAAACATGGAAATATCTACACCACTATCTGTATAAACATGAAAATATCTACACCACCATCTGTATAAACTTGGAAACATCTACACCGCCATCTGTATAAACATGGAAATATCTATACCGCTATCTGTAGAAACATGGAAATATCTACATCGCTATCTGTATAAACATAGAAATATCTCCAATGATATCTGTATAAATTTGGAAACATCTATACCGCTATCTTTATAAACATAGAAATATCAACATCGATATCTGTATAAACATGGAAATATCTACACCACTATCTGTATAAACATGGACATATCTACACCGACATCTGTATAAACATGGAAATATCTACACAGCCATCTCTATAAACATGGCAATATCTACACTGCTATCTGTATAAAAATGGAAATAGCCACACTACTATATGAATAAACGTTGAAAAAACTAGACTGCCATCTGTAAAAACATGGAAATATCTACACAGTCATCTCTATAAACATGGAAATATCTACACTGCTATCTGTATCAACATGGAAATATCTACACCGCTATCTCTATAAACATGGAAATAACTCCACCGCTATCTCTATAAACCTTGAAATATCTACACCGCTATCTGTATAAACATGGAAATATTTACACCGCTTTCTGTATAAACATGGAATTATCTACACCGCCATCTGTATAATCTTGGAAATATCTACATGGCTATCTCTATAAACATGTAAATATCTCCACAGCCGTCTGTATAAAGATCGAAATACCTACACAGTCATCTGTATAAACATGGAAAAGTCTACAACACTATCTGTATAAACATGGAAATATCCACACTGCCATCGGTATAAACATGGAAATATGTACACAGCCATTTGCATAAACATGGAAATAACTACACAGCCATCTCTATCAACATGGAAGTATCTACACCGCTATCTGAATAAACATGGAAATAGCCACACCGCTATCTGTATAAGCATGGAAATAACTACACCGCCATCTGTAAAAACATGGGAATACCTACACAGTCATCTTTATACACATGGAAATATCTACAGCTCCATCTGTATAAGCATGGAAATATCTACACTCCCATCTGTATACACGTGGAAATATCTACACAGCCATCTGTATAAACATGGAAATATCTACAGTGCTATCTCTATAAACATGGAAATACCTACACCGCAATCTGTATAAACATGGAAATATCTCCACCGCTATCTGCATAAACTTGGAAATATGTACACCTCCATTTGTATAAACATGGAAATATCTCCACCGCTATCAGTATAAACTTGGAAATATCTCCACTGCTATCTGTATAAACATGGAAATATCTACACCGCTATCTGTATAAACATGGAAATAAATCCACCGCTATCTCTATAAACATTGAAATCTCTACACCGCTCTCTGTATAAACATGGAAATATCTCCCCCGCTACCTGTTTAAACATGGAAATATCTTCAACGCTATCTGTGTAAACATGGAAATATCTACACAACTATGTGTATAAACATGGAATTATCTACACCGCTATCTGTGTAAAGATGGAAATATCTACACCGCAATCTGTGTAAAGATGGAAATATCTACAATGCTGTCTCTATAAACATGGAAATATCTGCACCGCTAACGGTATATACTTGCAAATATCAACACCGCTATCTCTATAAACATGGAAATTCCTAAACCGCTGTCTCTATAATCATGGAAATATCTACACCACTATCTCTATAAACTTGGAAATATCTACACCGCCATTATATAAACTTTTAAATATCTACACTGCCATCTCCATACACATGGAAATATCTACACCACCATCTGCATAAACATGGAAATCTCTACACTGCCATCTGTATAGACATGGAAATATCTACACCGCAATCTGTATAAACATGGAAATAGCTGCAACGCTATCTGTGTAAACATGGAAATATCTACGCTGATATCTGTGTAAACATGGAAACATCTACACTGCTATCTATAAAATGTGGAAATATCTACAACGCTATCTGTATAAACATGGAAATATCTACACCACTATCTGTATAAACGTGGAAATATCTACAACGTTATCCGTATAAACCTGGAAATATCTGCAATGCTATCTGTATCAACATGGAAATATCTACACCGCTATCTGTATAAACATGGAAAGGTCTACAACGCTATCTGTGTAAACATGGAAATATCTACAGCGCTATCTGTGTAAACTTGGAAATATCTACACCGCTATCAGTGTAAAGATGGCAATATCTACACCGCAATCTGTGCAAGGAGGGAAATATCTACACCGCTATCTCTGTAAACATGGAAATATCTACACCGCTATCTCTATAAACATGGAAATATCTACACCTCAATCTGTCTAAACATGGAAATATCTACACCGCCATCTGTATGAACGTGGAAATTTCTCCAACAACATCTGTATAAACATGGAAATATCTACACCGCTATCTGTATAAATATGGAAATATCTACAACCCTATTTATAATAAACATGGAAATATCTACACAGCCATCGGTATAAACATGGAAATATCTACACCGCTATCTCTATAAACAGGGAAATATCTACACCATTATGTGTATAAACATGGAAATATCTACATCGCTATCTGTATAAAGATGGAAATATCTACACAGCTATCTTTATAAACATGGAAATATCTAAAACGCTATCTTTGTAAACATGGAAATATCTACATAGATATCTGTGTAAACTTGGAAATATCTACACAGTTATCAGTGTAAAGATGGAAATATCTACACCGCAATCTGTGCAAAGATGGAAATATCCACACCGCTATCTCTGTAAACATGGAATTATCTACACTGCTATCTCTACAAACATGGAAATACCTACACCTCTATCTGTAGAAACAAGGAAATATCTACACCGCCATCTGTAAACATGGAAATATCTACACCGCTCTCTGTATAAACATGGAAATACCTACACCGCCATCTCTATAAACATGGAAATATCTACACCGCTGTCTGTATGAACATGGAAATATCTACACCGCTATCTCTATAAACATGTAAATATCTACACCACTATCTGTATAAATATGGAAATATCTACACCACTATCTATGTAAACATGGAAATGTCTACACCGCTATCTGTATAAACATGGAAATATCTACACCACTATCTCTGTAAACATGAAAATATCTACACCGACATCTGTATAAACACGGAAATACCTACACAATCATCTGTATAAACATGGAAATATCTACACCGCTAACTCTGTAAATACGGAAATATCTACACCGCTATCTCTATAAACATGGAAATATCTACACCGTTATCTTTATAAACATGCAAATATCCACACCGTCGTCTGTATAAACATGGAAATATCAACACCACCATCTCTATAAACATGGAAATGTCTACACTACCATCTGCATACACATGGAAATATCTACACAGCCATCTGTATAAACATGGAAATATCTACACCGCTATCTGTATAAACATGGAAATACCTACACCGCTATCTCTATAAAAATAGAAATGTCTACACCGCAATCACTATAAACATGGAAATATCTAAACCGCCATCTGTATAAACATGGAAATATCTACCCCACTATCAGTATAAACTTGGAAATATCTACACTGCCATCTGTATAAAGATGGAAGTATCTACACCAAGAGCTGTATAAACATGGGAATATCTACACCGCTATCTGTATAAACATGGAAACAGCATCACCCCTATCTGTATAAACATGGAAATACCTACACTGCTATCTGTATAAACATGGAAATATGTACAACGCTATCTGTGTAAACATGGAAATATCTACACAGCTATCCGTGTTAACTTGGAAATATCTACAGTGCTATCTGTATAAACATGGAAATATCTGCAACGCTATCTCTACAAACATGGAAATATCTACACTGATAGCGGTAGAAACATTGGAATATCTACACCGATACCTGTATAAACATGGAAATATCTACACCACTGTCTCTATAAACATGGAAATATCCACACTACTATCTCTATAAACGTGGAAATATCTACAGAGCTGTCTGTATAAACTTGGAAATATCTACACTGCTTTCAGTATAAACATGGAAATATCTACTACGTTATCTGTACAAATATGGAAATATCTACAGCACTATCTCTATAAATGTGGAAATATGTACACCGGTTTTTGTAAAAATGTGCAAGTATCTGCACCGCTATCTGTATATACGTGGAAATACCTACACTGCTATCTCTGTAAACGTGCAAATATCTACACCACTTTCTGTATAAACGTGGAAATATCTAAACCACTGTCTCTATAAACATGGAAATATCTACACCGCTGTCTCTATACACATGGAGAAATCTACACCTCTATCTTTATATACATTGAAATATCTACACCGCTATCCATAGAAACATGGAAATATCTACAACGCTCTCTGCATAAACATGGAAATACCTACACCGCTATCTGTATAAACATGGAAATATCTACAACCCTATCTCTATAAACATATAAATATCTACACCGCTCTCTGTATAAACGTGGAAATGTCTACACCGCCATCTGTACAAACATGGAAATATCTACACCACCTTCTGTATAAACATGGAAATATCTACAGTGCCATCTCTATAAACATGGAAATATCTTGACCGCCATCTGCATAAAAATGAAAATGTCTACACCGCTACCTGTATAAACATGGAAATATCAACACCGCCATCTGTATATACGTGGAAATAACTGCACCGCCATCTGTATAAACATGGAAATATGTACACTGCCATCTCTATAAACATGGAAATATCTACACCGCCATCTCTATGAACATGGAAATATCTACACCGACATCTGTAGAAACATGGAAATATTTACACCGCCATCTGCATAAACGTGAAAATGTCTACACTGCTACATGTATAAACATGGACTTATTTATAACGCTATCTGTATTAACATGGAAATATCTACACCGCCATCTGTATAAACATGGAAATATCTAAACCGCTATCAGTATAAACGTGAAAATATCTACACCGCCATCTCTATAAACATGGAAATATCTACACCGCTACCTCTATAAACAAGGATATATCTACACCGCTATCTGTTCAAACATGGAAATATCTACACAGCCATCTGTACAAACATTGAAATATCTACACGGCTATCTCTATAAACATGGAAATATCTACACTGCCATCTCTATAAACATGAAAATATCTACACTGTCATCTCCATAAACATGGAACTATCTACACCGCCATATGTATAAACATGGAAATATCTACACATCCATCTGGATAAACATGGAAATATCTACACTGCCATCTGTATAAAGATGTAAATATCTACACTGCATGCAGTATAAACATGGAAATATCTACACCGCTATCTGTATAAACATGGAAATACCAACACTGCTATCTGTATTAACATGGAAATATCTACACCGCTATTTGGATAAACATGGAAATATCTACACCGCTATCTCTATAAACATGGAAATATATACACCGCCTTCTCTATAAACATGGAAATATCTACACCGCCATCTACATAAACAAGGAAATATCTACACCGCCATCTATATAAACATGTAAATATCTACACCGCCATCTGTATGAACATGGAAATATCTACTCTGCCATCTGCAGAAAGATGGAAATATCTACACCGTGATCTGTATAAACATGAAAATATATACACCGCTAACTGTATAAACATGGAAATATCTACACCGCTATCTCTATTAACATGGAAATATCTACACCACCATCTTTAAAACATGGAAATATCTACACACTCATCTGTATAAACATGGAAATATGTACACCA
Organism: Pan paniscus; assembly: GCF_029289425.2. Classification (NCBI taxonomy): domain Eukaryota; kingdom Metazoa; phylum Chordata; class Mammalia; order Primates; family Hominidae; genus Pan; species Pan paniscus. Next base: position 12,462,513 of record NC_073261.2, read on the forward strand.
CCATCTGTATAAACATGGAAAAGTCTACACTGCCAGGAGCTCAAGAGCAGCCTGGGCAATACAGCAAGTCCTCATCTCTGCAAAAAAATAAGAAAATTTAGCTGGACATGGTGGCGTGCACAGCAGCCACAGCTTCTTGGGAGGCTGAGGTGGGTGGATCCACGGAGCCCAGGAGTTTAAGGCTGCAATGAGCTTGGATAACGTCTGCACTCCAGCCTGGATGACAGAACAAGAACCTGTTTCAAAAAAGAAAAAAAAAAACCTAAAAGCTAAAAACTGGATGTAGTTTGCTAATAACTAAACTGCAAATTAATTGCAACATGCTTACATATCAATGATGTCTTTCTTCTTTGATCATAAACCTGCTCACTAAGAAGCTGCTGAAGTCCATGGTAGTGACAAGTGCATGTCTGCATCCTTGTCCTGACCTGCATCTTCTTTGATTGTCCCCATCTGTGTCTCCGACTGTCACTGCCGAACCGGCTTGCTACCTGACGCAGCACAAGTTCTATTTATTGCCATAGAAACATAGGTCATTTGGAAACACCTCCTTCACCTCCTTCATTTCTATGGAATGTTCAAACATTTCTGACATTTTGGACTCTGTTCTAGTTTCTTGTTAAATATATCCAGAAAAGAGACAAAGCTTTATGGGGGGGCTATATGCACACATATGCTATAGAATAAGCTATCTAAATGTTTAAAAATACTTTCCATCTGGCACTACACCTTAATAGGTAGACAGAAATTAAGTATGTGTATATCTATCTGTATAGATACATATAAATATATATCCCCAAAACAAAAACTCATTCTCTTACTTATACATAGGTAGAATATAGGTGAATATACATGTACATTTACAGGTAGAACAATAAAACCCCTCGGCCTCTTTAGGGCCATGTGTTTTCTCTGAGTAATTGTCACAATTAATTACAATACATGTGTATGCCTTTTTAGATAAATTCCATCAGACCAGTTTCTGTCTGGTTGGAAAATAATAACTGCCTATTTGCTAGGTGCCCCTGCCCCCATACTATGTTCCAGTGAACTAAAGACCTCTGGCAATCATAGATTTACAACTCAGCAAGATTAAACACTTTATTGTTATTTATGACATCCAAGCTGGATCTTCTGTATTATATTCCACATTAGCATCTATCACTTTACATTTGGGAGATCCTGTCCAAAAAATGATTATGCCTCCTAACCAAACATTCAGCAGGGCTGCAGGAACAGGCCCCCTGAACAAACATCCTGCCAAAGTACTTTAAAGCACCGTGAGCTCCCACAGCTGTGCATTTTCAGATGACTCAGCAGATTAGCCTGGAGTCTCTTAGCCTCTGCTTGGTCTGTTCCTTTCAGTGATCTCTCACATGGCCCAGTCCATTCGGTTTGAAAATCCTCATGAAATGAGCAGATTATGATCTGGCTTCAGTAGAGGGCCATGGGGTGGGCATGGAGGGGAGAGGGTTTTCTCTTAACACAGCTTGAGCCTCAGAAAGGTTTCAGATGGAATAGCATGGCACTGACTCAGCTCATGCTTAACAGGAAATAATGCACAGACCACACCAAAAAAGCCCTTTATGTTGTGTGAAAGTCTATGCCGGAGCAGCTGCTGCCACCTCATGTTCTGTGATAGAGTGTGCATGTGTGTGTTTGTGTGTGCATGAGTGTGAGTATGCACACAAATGTGTGCTGGGATGGGGAGGAGATCACACCTTCCACAGTCGCCACCTCAGCCTTAGCTAGCAGCGTGGAGAAATGCCAAAAGTCAACAGGAAGCTGCACCAAAGCAACTGTGATCACCACATCAGCAGGCGCTTTCTGGTTAGTAAAGCTACTGGGACTGAAAAACACACACGATCTCGTCCTTCTTTTATTTTAATCAGAGCAAACTATTTTTATAATAATTGTGTTATATGAAAAAATAATTCATAATGCTGTAACCCATTATCACATTCAATCCTCCGAACAACACTAGAAGATATGTAGACAAGTATTATTACTTTCCCTATTTTTATAAATGAGGAAATAAACCCCAGGAGGCTAGGCGACTTCCCCACGGTCATAGAAGTTGCAAACAGTAGTATCATGATTCAAATCCAAAGCTTCTCCTTTTGTCTTTATCATTTTAATTTTGAAGGTAATGCGTATGCATGTATGATCTTTTAAATCCAGAGATGTATATGGAATAGATAGGAAAAGGGACTCTCCTTCCCCATTATACACCCCCTCCACCCAAGCTATATACACTGTTGACTAGAGTATGTCCTTTCAATCCTATTTTCTATGCCTACATTATATACAGAAAAGCAGGATTACGTTACACACAATATTCCAGTCATTGCTGTTTTTCACCAACAAGCTATCATTCACATCTTTTTCATACTACATATAAATTTATATCCTTTATTTTAGTGGTGTACATTGTGCAGTTGTGTCATAAATTATGTACCTGTTCTCTGTTGAACATATAGATTTTTTCTGAGTTTTTCCTTAGCAAAATGCTGCAGTGAATACCCTTGTACACAGATGTTTGTACATTTGTTCTAGAAAAATCTACAGTAAAGATTCTTAGATTAAGAGATTCCCAGGTTATTAGAAAACTACTCTATTAATTTAGATATATACTTCCAAATTGCCTGACCAAAAAGTTATGTCAATTTAACTTCTATGAACAGTATACAAACATGACAATTTTCCATCACCTACACCAACTCTGGGTAATTTCATCTTTTTTACAAGTTGATGGATTGTTTTAATTTATATTTCTCTGGTTATTAATAAGGTTGGCCACCTGTTCATGTGTTATTATTGATGATATTTGTATTGAATTGTTTGAATTTTCTTGATTTCAAAAAACGTTTTACATGTCATAGATATTAAATATTTGTTGTAAAACTCTCCTTCCAGTATTGTGTATGTGTTTGGTCAAGTAGAATAAACTCTCGTCCTCTGATTTCAGATTCCTTTCTCTTTCCATTAGAAATCCCTAAATGTAAAACTACATATTGATAGCTAAAAACCAGGATGTTTACTAGAGAAAAAGAATACAAAGGCAATAACTAAATATTATATTTATACAAAATACCTACTAGTACAAACTTAAAAAGAGAAAGTAAAAGTCAAATGCTTCTACGACTTCAGACTAAGAAAAAGAAATTTTGAGGTTGAATGTTCCTGAAATTTTTCTTTTCATACAACTACGGACATGACTTCAAAAGTTGATGTGACTAAAAATGTAAGATATGAAAGATATTTGAAGACTCAGAGAAGGTGGATTTTCATTTTAACAAGTCACATATATATTCTAGATATCCTCTTATTCGTAACTAAGAGAGTCAAATCAGATGAAAGAATCTAAAAATTTCCCTTTGACTGTGTTTAGTAGAAGTAGTAGAGGCATATTGGCCAAATCTTGAGTGTTTGCAAATTGACTCTTAAGGCTATAGGCTGGCACAGGTCATTGAAGCCCTAGCTTTTTATCTTTAATTCTAAAATACCCAAACAATTTATACTAATTTTTCTTGTCCATTATTTCCAAATAATCTTGTTTAAATGTTATTACAGTGCTTGCTCATGTTACTGTTGTCTAACAGAAGGGTATCCGGGGCCTTAAAACTGAGAGGTTTAGGATTAATGATTCCAATACCTATGCTTGGACATCTCCAAAAGTGGGTTCCAACTTCTTGTCCTCAAGTCTGTATAGAAACTAGCAAACTTCCAGAGTTCACAAAAGGCTCAAAGAGAACAGATGTTTTATAGAAAATTCTTAGAGCAAGTTTCACGCATGATGTTGCTGATGCGTGTCTGCCTTTTCAATAAACATCACTATGATTTATCACAAGATTTAATAAAGCAGCTTAGTTAAAAATGCCATCTGGGTCTCTGGACACATTAAACAAAGCTTAAAATAACCACCCCAGCAACTGGGAGGACCCAGCTGTTCTCATAATCTGTCCCACTCCTTTTACTTCCCCAGAAAAAGAGTGAATGAAGACCACAGACTAAAAGCATCCAGAAGGAACTGACACAAACAGGGAGATAGATGGAGCCAAGGGCTCCTGTAAGTTTGCTATTGCTCACATAATAGATTTGCTAATTCCACAACCTGCGGATGGTGATTAAGAACGGGAAGCAGAAAGAGGGAAGAGAGAATCATAGAAGGGCTCATTCAAGTTTTCTAATGTATCACAAACCTGTCCTCCCTAATGTCTGGATCATAGCAGCCCATTCCATTCACCTATTCTGTAGTGAACTCCAATAGAAAATACAAAGCCATCACCACCCAGTTCTTTCTCCCTTCTAGAGATGAGCTATTAGCCACCCAATCCCAGATTCTCAGATCCATTCCAGGAAAGAAGCCCTAGGTATTGAAGCACAGCTTTCCCTCCCTCCCTTCTTTCTTCCACCCCAAGATTTGTTCCCCAGATAGTTCTAGTAAATGCAAAACCAAGTATATTCTCATTCTTTAGAGCAACCAGCTTTTCATGGCCAACTGGAATCAAATACAACCTGCACAAACATCTATCTGGAGGACACTCCCAAGGCTCCTACTGAGCCAGCCTTCTGCATACCACTGCATTTCAGCTTCCTAGTTCACAAGACACTGAGACATTCTTGAATTCTGCAAGGTGCACTGTGTGTTAATATCTTTGCTGCTCATCATGTGGCCAATAAAGTGCATGACTAGTCAACAAATAAATTTTCTCTTGGCTAAAACTTGCAACAAAACTGTAAGCTGTTTACCAAGGGGCCCACTACAGGTTATATTCAATATATACAGTCAAATCATAACTATCTGAGATATATTCAGTTGACCATACACCTTTATATTTCAGTAAAAGATCTTTACATTTCCCAGTGCTATCGATGTTACAAAGTGCTTTCATATGCAGTGCTTCATCTGATTTCCAGGATAATTAAACGATCCTGTCATACCTGATTTTTAGATGAGGAAACAAGTGGTTTCTGGGTATTTCAAGAGGCTAACGCATCTGCCCTCCAACTTGTATGTGAAAACCAAAAACAAAATTCCAAGGCCCCTCAACCATCTGAATGGACTTTGACTCTTTTGGTCAGTATATGGTAGAGCTAGGAAAAGAAGGTGAGTCTTCCAGCTGCTGATACAGGGTTTTTCCTACCATACTCCATTACCTCCAAGGCTAAAGTCAAAAGAGGGTGTGGTTATCACATGAAAAGATCTGGTTTGGATTTCCCAAATGTGTATGTAGTATTTGGTGATTTACCTTAATTTAACCTACAGTTCTTTTGGGTTGTAACAGTCTGACTCCATTTTTGAAAACAAAACAAAATCGATTTTAAATGCTGAATTATAGATCTTTGCTGTCCAGTATGGTAGCTACTAACCACTTATGGTTATTTGCATTTCTATTTTAATTAATTAAAATTAAGTAAAATGCAAAATTCAGTTCTTCAGTTGCTCTAGCCACATTTCAAGTGTTACAGTAGTCACATATGGCTAGTGGCTGGGACAATGCAGATTATAGAACAGTTCCATCATCAAAGAAACTTCTATTGAACAGTGCTATTATATAATGTCATCTCCAGAGAAAGAAGACCTTAGAAAAAGTCAGAAACGGCCGGGCGCAGTGGCTCACACGTGTAATCCCAGCACTTTGGGAGGCCAAGGCAGGCAGATCCCTTGAGGACAGGAGTTCAAGACCAGCCTGGCCAACATGGTGAAACCCCGTCTCTAGTAAAAATACAAAAAATTAGCTAGGCGTGGTGGTGCATGCCTGTAACCCCAGCTACTCAGGAGGCTGAGTTGGGAGAATCACTGGAACCCAGGAGGCAGAAGTTGTAGTGAGCCAAGATTGTGCCACTGCACTCTAGCCTGGGTGACAGAGCAAGACTCCATCTCAAAAAACAAAAAGAAAAAGAAAAAGTCAGAAACATCTTGAGGCAGGCATAGTGCTGTCATCTGTCCAATATTGAAGATGATTTAAGAATAAGAAAGAAGAAGAGAACAAAGAAGAGAAAAAGAAGTTGCCTTAGGTGTACCTACCCAGAAAAGGACAAGGGCATTCCTGTAGTCATTGTGTTGTATTTTAGCTCTTAAACTTTTTAAGAGATTAGAATAATTTGACACATAGAAGATCTAAACCACTGAAGAGGCTCTGAAGCAGATAAAAGTAGAAAGAAAATAAAAAACTAATTAGTTACAAACTAAGCTTAACCACAATTCGTTTAAACGATACTATTTACTCTTCACATGATTGGTTTTTCTTTTGCTTTATAGTATGACATAGTTTATATCTTTAAAGGGGAATTAAAATATTTCTGGGAATTTTTAAAAGTAAGTTCACACAGCCACATAAAAACTACAGAAACAGATAAAACCTATCTTCTCATTTATTCCCTAATCCATTCAAATTAAATATAAAAATCCAAGCAGCCACAGTGATATTCAAAAAAGCAAAAGTGAGACAAAACAAAATTCATTTGTCACCTGTGGAGGTAGTTAACTCACCTAATCTTCACTCCAAACACCAGTAATTTTTAAAAGACAGAAATAAACATATGTTCTGCCTTCCCGGAAGGAACTATGTTTCAGGGTAGCCAAATAACCCAGTTGTGAAGAAAATGGTCTGCTTATAGAAAAATGTCAGCTAAAACATGTAGATAGAATTAGAGAATTAGAAATTCACCATTTTGTAACCCCTAATGAAATAATCAACTCAAGGAAGGATCATTAATAAATGCTAAAACAATCAAGTAACTATTGATACAGAATATAACTGAATATACACATGGTACAAAGTTCACGTCACAGACTACTGGCTTGACCCAAGGGGGAATATAGCAGAGGAGATAGGCAGTGATCACCCTAACCTTGCGATCATCTCACCATCACTAATGATGGGATGTGAATACACATTATTGCCTATGAAATAGTCTTTAAAAAAAGAAGTTGAACCTGAATCTAACTAAACCTTGCAATGGGCTGAACGTGTATGTCTTCCCCAAATTAATATGTTGACATCCTAACCCCAAAGGTGCTGGTATTAAAAGGTGGGGCCTTTAGGGGGTCATTAGATCATAAGGACAGAGGCTTCATGATTGGAATTAGTGCCCTTATAAAAGAGGCCCCAGAGAGCTAGCTAGCCTCTCCCACTATGTGAGGGCCCAGCAAGAAGGCCAATCTATGAACCAGAAAGTTGGTCCTAACCAGATATCAAAACCACATGCTCCTTGATCTTAAACTTGCTAGCCTTTAGAACTGTGAGAAATAAATTTCTGTTCTTTATAAGTCATCCAGTTTTTGGTATTTTGTTATAGCAGGCCTAAAAGCCTTTAGAACTAACTTCCAGTTAACCAGGAAAAAAGAGAGTGAAAAGTTAAATGACACCATAAAAAGCAACCAGAAAATTCCAGAAGGGGAAATATTCTACAGGACAACTGACTAGTTTTTCAACAAGTCAATTTCACTAAATAAATACATAAACAAAGAGTATGGGTATTTTCCAGGTTAAAAAAGTATTGAGCTAAACAATCAAATGCAATGTGTGTCCCTTGATTAGAACAAACTAATTTGAACAAACCAGCTACAAAAGATATTTCAGAGAGACCAAGACGGAAGGATCACTTGAGGCCAGGAGTTTGAGACCAGCCTGGGCAACGTAGTAAGACCTCCATCTCTACAAAAACAATAAATTAGCTGGGCATGGTGGTGTGCACCTATAGTCCTAGCTACTCAGGAAGCTGAGGCAGGAAGATCACTTGAGCCCAGGAGTTTGAGGCTGCAATGAGCTATGATTGTTTCACTGCACTTCAGGCTGTGTGAAAGAGCAAGACTTTGTCTCAAAAAATAAAAGAACATTTCATAATACTTGAGGAAATCTGAATGTGGACTGGGTAATAAATGATATAAAAAAGCCATTTTTTATTTTGTTTGAAAAGATGATTTTGTAACTATACAGGAAAATGTTCTTATTTTTTTAGAAATCTGTACTAAAGAATTTAGGGGTAAAATATCATTTTCTTTAATATACTTTCAAACACAAGCAAAAAATAGTCATGACACAAATATAGCAAAATGTTTACAATCTATGTTCTATGCTTGCCTGTGAGTGCCACTAATCTCATCTCTCTGCTTTTCTGAAAGTTTCAAAATTTCAAAGTTTTATAATAAATTTTTTACATCCCATAATTTTATAATAATTTTTTTAAAGTTTGAAGCAAATCAACAACTATAGCTTCAAAAATATCCTGACCCACAATAAACATTGAGCAGGCTATATTTTTCCCATTTCCTAAAAAGTTGGCCCAGGAAGGAGTATGAGAGCTCCCATAGCTCTCCCAAGGTTCATTATTCTCCATCACTCCATGGGAAATCCCAAAATAAATTTTTTAAAAAGTTGTTTAAATTTATAATGTTTTTGATTCTATAATAATTTTATAATACAATAATTGTAAAATGTTTTTGATTTCATATTTTAATTTATAAAAATTTTTATACGTTTATGTTTGAAATGTCTATTTCAAACTTTATGAGATATTAAAATATAAGTAATATAGTTCATCATTTTAGAAATGCCATGCTTTTCTTCTCCAGCAATTACATAATCAAAGAGTAACTGTAGTTTTTCCTAGAACATTGCTTTGTAGGCTGGGCACGGTGGTTCATGACACTTTAGGAGGCCAAGGCAGGCAGATCTCTTGAGATCAGGAGTTTGAGACTAGACTGGGCAACACAGAGAAACCCTATGAGTAGTAAAAACACAAAAATCAGCTGTGCGTAGTGGCGTGCACCTATAGCCCCAGCTACTCAGGAGGCTGAGGTGGGAAGATCACCTGAATCTGGGGAGGTCAAGGCTACAGTGAGCCAAGACTGTTCCATTGCACTCCAGCCTGGGCAACAAAGTGAGACCCTGTCTCAAAAAAAAATGAAATTTAATTGAAAAAAAGAAAATTGCTTTGTAAAATTAACTTTTTCAATCAAAACCAAGATTTTTCAGATATAGAGAATGCAGCCCACTGGTCAGATTTGTCAGTTCAAAGAGAATAAATTCTAGTTTCCTATTTTTCTAGCCTGCTTATGATTATGCAGTAGGATATCAAAAAAGACCAAAGCCTTTGGGATCCATGTTCAGTATTCCTGAGTCTAACTCAGGATGCCAAATCAGGAGACAAGCACATTCTCATCAATTTTCAATCATTCGAGACCAATTTTGCTTATAATTATCCAGTTCTTTTAGACCACCTTTCTCCTGAAGCCAGCCTTATGGCTATTCACTTCACTTTAGCATAAGCCCCCAAGAAGGTGAACAAAATGAGGAAACGATTGGTTAAAGTTGGCGTTTGAAATTCTGAAACATGTCCACCATTCCCTTCACCCATGCCCGCCCCTCTTAGAAGTAGTACTTTCAGATTATTTAAGAGTCGATGCTTCTATGTGGATTTTGTCATCTGTCCTTTATAACAGCTAGTAGGTTTAATTTGACTCTATTTTAAGGATATATTCACCTATGCTAATTATCTGTTAAAATAAATTCCACTCTTAGAGTTAATAAAGTGTGTGTGTCATGGAAGATCCATTGAAGTAAGAAGCTGAGGAGCCCTTATGGTAAAGTGGGACAAGAAATAATAAGACGTAATAATTTTCCCATGCAAATCAACAACCGTAGCTTCAAAAATATCCTGACCCACAACAAGTATTGGACAGGCCATGTTTCTCTCACTCCCTAAAAAATTGGCTCAGGAAGGAGTATGAGAGCTCCCATAGCTCTCCCAAGGCTCATTATTCTCCATCACTCCACAGGAACAGCCTGTCAGAGAAGAGTGAAAGACCATTTGTCAACCTCTCTTCAACTCCCTGATTCTAGCCAAACTTCATCAATCTCAAGTGAGGAGCCAGAGAGAAATCAAACCCCATATATCCAGCATCATTGTCTACTGGAGTCAAAAATCACAATTCCACTACCCACCCCAACACCACTGGCCCTGTTTCTCCCAATTGCTTTTTATTGTGTTTTTTAAAAAATCCTCTTTCCCCATCCCTGCAACACCGAGAAGGAGGAATTATAGTAGATAAATATGAAGCATGGAGATCCATTAAAAATGTTTTTAATAATAAATGAGAAAATGAAAAGGAGAGGGTTGGGAAGGAAGGAGGGAATTCAAATGCCAGGGAATTGTTCAGTTTCGCCTTTAAAGATGTTAACACTCATTTATACATCTGCAAGACACTCCCCTTAAAGAAAAGTTCTATGAGTGTGGGTCTGGTTGCATGAATAAGGATAAAATTACTTTTTTAGACGATGTTTCCCACATATCATTCAGAGACCCCTGAAGTTAGGTATCCCTCTTGTAGATGTCCTTGAGATGCTGCTGGACCTGGGAAAGAGGAAACTGGGATACAGGTCTATGCCAAAAGGTGCTTCTAGTTATAGGACAGAGAGGAAAGGGGCAGAGGGAGAAAAACCCGAAGTCTGAGAATCTGGATTGCAGAAGACTACCGAGGTCGTGGGAGAAGGGATAGAAAACAAGGATGAAAAGCGAAAGGGGAAGAGGCATGAAATGTTGTCAAATGTCAAAAGGCATTTGGAGAGAAGTTGGGAATTGCATTAAGAAAACCACTGCAAATCTCATTTCACACCATTTAGAGATATGCCCCCTGGGAACTGCGAGCTCAGGCTATTTAGCATCAAACAAATGGATCCACTCCATCCCTACCCTAATTAAATAAATCATTCAGTAATTCCACTGGGTTAAAGAACCAAAATATTAAAAACCTTCAGGGCCTACTCTTGCCAAATATGTCAGGGAACGTGTGTGTGTGTGTGTGTGTGTGTGTGTGTGTGTGTGTGTGTGTGTGTGTTCTGAGACACCACTACTGTTAAATAGGCAGAGCTAAGACTTAGGGGACTGGCAGATTATTGCAAAAAGGGCACAGGGCAGAGGGACTATGTTGTGAGCCTGGGAAAGAAGTTTGTGTGGGGACTGTGGGCAGTGAACGCGTTGGGAACAATATGGAAAACTGGGAGCTGCCTTGGAATCTACAGAGCCGGGTAAGAGAATGTCCGAAAGAAAAATGAGCAGGTGCGGGATGTGTGCAGAGTCGGAGAAGAGTCCAGGGCACCCGGAGTGGCTCCAGGAACGATGGACACCCCTCAAGGCTTTTGGGGGCAGTGGGTACTAATAGAACCCAGTGTCCGGGGTGCGCCGGGGAGGCTGCGAGCACGGCGGGAGTGGGGCACTGGAGGGTGAGGACGCGGGAGTGAGGAAGCAAAGCCGGGGCCGGGCAGGGGCCTCCCAGCTGGGCCCGGAGGCAGCAGGGGGACAAGGGCTAGGAGAGGGCATGGCGGCAGCACGGCGGGAAGCGAGGGGCATCCGGACACTCACCCCATTGTCCGCGGCCATCTGCACCTTGATCTCGATGGCCGTCCTGCTAAAGTACCTGCCGTCGCTGCCCACAACCGTGGTGCAGCCCCGACGGTCGCGCAGGTCGATGGACGACAGCACGCTCTGGATGAAGTTGGGCAGGTAGTTGTGCTGGCCCTCGAAGAGGCCGGTAGGTGGCTGCAGACCCCCGCCGCCGGCCGGCCGCCGGTCCTCGTAGGGCGCGGTGGGCACTGTCAGCACTGGGAAGGGGCTCCCCTCCATGGCGCCTCCTGGCCGGTCCTGCTGCGGTTCCCGGGGCCGGAGGGAATCTGCAGCCTGCCGGGGGCCTCTGCCAGCCTGGCCGCGCACCGGGACTCTGCCTCGCGCCCGGGCCCCCCCTCAGGAAGGTCGACGCCCTGCGCCCGCCCGCCTGGGGACCGCCCGCCCCTCCTCTCCGCGTGGCCGCTCGCTGACTCCCTCGGCGGAGATTGCTTCTGCCTTCCTGTAAAGTTTTCTCCCGCCCACCTTCTCCGCTGCCAGACCGCCCGAGGTGCCCTCAGTTTCTCCCCAAGTTGGACTCACTTTCGGGGTGTCCCAAAAGCCTGATTCCAGGGCCTGCTAGCCCGACCCCGGTGACGCCTGCACCCGCGCCTGGCCCCAGCCTTCACGCGCGATCGCTGCCCTCCGGGGCACACCCTCCGCCAGAAAACAGCCGGCGGGCGGCGAGACTTTGGGCAGAGTCCGGGTTCCTCTCCGGCGCCAGGCCCGTCTCCCTGGGAGTGCGCAGCCTACACGCACCAGTTTCTCTTTAGAACAAGCACGGGGAGGGATTTGGGAGGGGGCTGAAACCTTTTGCCATCAGCGAACAGCCTCAGCCAAAAATAACCCTGGAAAGGCGAGCTAAGAATGGTTATCTCCTGCCAGCGCTGAAATCGGAGGCTGGGCGCTGCGTGTGGTGTGTGTGTGTGTGTGTGTGTTTGTGTGTGTGTGTGTGTGTGTGTACCCTCCACCACGACCATTTGTTGAAGGGAATCACCACTGTCAGACTTCAATCCAACAGGACCCACTCGAGCCATCCACACTTTCCCCAGCCTCCTCCAAAACAGCACACTTGCTGGTATGGACAATTCTTTTTTTTTTTTTACTTGTTTGTTTGTTCTGGTGGTTGCAACAGCAGCAACACAGACGACACATATTTCCCTATTCTTCTCGCCCTTCTCACCCTCCCTACCCAGCTCCTGCCTTAGAAACAGGCTTGGCCTACACTGTATCTGTCCACACTGCCTGAACTCTTCCCTGAATTAATCGTTTTCAATAGGAGGGGGCTAAATCCCTTATTAATGCCCTACCAGGAGTGAATGAATAAAGCCAAGTTAAAGGGGAACTGGGTACCACATACTGTGCTAGGTTCCTTTGCATGTATCCTTTCATTCTGCTGGAGCTAAAGATGTTCTGCCTCCTCTCCATAAAACGCACCCAAACTCCAAAACCAGGAAATTCTCCATAGAAAATAGGAGTGAAGAGAGAAAAGACTAACAGGATAAACCCCAAAGCAGGAAGAAAGTTTTGTCTCCCATTTCACTCAAGGAATTTTTGGACCCACCAAGGCTACTGTCCTGAAAGATCCTGCTGCTTCTCCTTCCCCAAATATTGTCCACTTCCTCAGAGTAGGGCTGACTTGCCGCAGGCTTATAAAGTGTTTGGTCACAGTAAGACAACTGTGAGTAATAACACACATTGTATACTGTTTTGGAATTGATAAAAGGCTTTGCATCTGTTTTTTCTTTGGAGGCTGAAGAAAAGAAGAATGGTATTCACGCAGTTCCCATTTTACAGATGAAACAAGAGGACTTTTTCTGTGAAGTCAGGAAAGTGGTTACAATGGTACTTTCCGCCTGTCCGAATTATGTATGGCCCCTCCCCTTTCTATTAATAACATTGAAGTGTGATGGGACAACCACTGAAGCCGTCAGTTGAAACCTGCTGGAACTTTTTAGCCATTCTCTTCAACATAAAGAATGGGTGTTTTTGGAGGGGGTGAGAGGAATGGGGAAATGTTGTCAAAGAGTACAATGTTTTAGTTGAGACAGGAAGAATACATTTTGTTGAGATCTACAGCACAGCATGGTGACTGTAGTTAACAATGAAGTATTGTGTATTTCAAAATTGCTAAGACAATAAATTTCAAATGTTCTCACCACAAAAAGATAGGTTTTGAGGTGATGAATCTATTAATTCTCTGGATTTAATTATTCCACAATGTATACATATATCATAACATCACATTATACCTCCATAAATACATACAATTTTAATTTGTCAATTAACATTTTTTTAAAAGAATAGTGTGGCCAGTTGGGGAGGTAGTTTTTTTTTTTTTTTCCTCTTGTCTCTACTCAGTCTCCAAGATCCCATTCCCCATAAAGTTCCTGTCACCCAGGTGGAGTGCAGTGGCACAGTCATGGCTCACTGCACCCTCTCCCTCTTGGGCTCAAGCGATCCTCCCGCCTACAGGTACATGCCACCACGCCCAGCTAATTTTTGTAGTTTTTGTAGACATGGGGTTTCACCATGTTGCCTAGGCTGGTCTCGAACTCCTCAGCTCAATCAATCTGCCCACTTTTGCCTCCCACAGTGATGGGATTACAGGTGGGAGCCACCAAGCCCAACCCATGAAGTCCCTAACTTTTTATCTCCCTAGGAGTGCACAGCCTACACACACCAGTTTCTCTTTAGAACATACTTAAGAGTCTTGGCTTAGCATCCAACAGACAGAACTTTAACACTTCTATGGATCTGTGCACCTGTCTATGGTGTGGGGTTTTTAAGATCTCTTTCTAATGACACTTTATTTTGCAAAGCAGGACAGTTTCATTCCCAGAAGAGCAGGTATGGTAAATCCTTTGTTCCAGTAACGAAGACAATGATCCAAACCCTAAGCCTCAGAGAAGCCCAGAAACCCTCCAGGCCTCCATCTCTCTGCTCCTAACACCTGCCTCTCTCTTGACATCAACATCATTCTCCCCTCTCACAGCCCAGCTCCTTCCACAGACCCAGGGATTAGGCACCAGCACCTCAGACTAGATTTTAGAGAATTACCATTCAAGAGGCAATCCTCTTCCCTTGGTTCCAATTTCAAGGTTCTCAAAGACTGGAACAGGGCTAGTTTGAGGCAATGTGCCCCATCGCATAGCCAGAAAGAACCTTACAGTGAAAAGGAGAACAATTCTTCCAAAGTAAGGGGGTGCTGATCCCCAGAGGGAGGACAGATGGGCAACCAAACAGTAACCGGGCCACCACATGCTTCACACTCACTGATCAAGGATTTCTAAAACCACTTTTCTTTTCTCTGAATTTATATAGTACTTTGTATCACTCATAAAGGAATATCTTATAGGCTGATAACACCTTTCTATTCATGCTTATACTTAACATTTAGGCTAGGATAATTTCCTAACCTCGGTGTCCTCACTATAAGATGGGAATTATTATAATCCCTACCTTATAAATTGTTGGGAGGATTAAAATACTTAGTAAAGTGCCTGACTAATAGAAAGGCATTCAATAAATGTTAGCCATTCATGGTATCATCATCATTATATTTACCATTATTACTAATTTCCTGTATTGCAAGAATTACAGTTTATATTTTTGTAGACCATCACTGTAGCTAAGGGGTCTTTGGGCCATAGGTGATATTCCATAAAGGTTGGTTAAATTGATCTGTGGTTTTTGACTCTGGAGACTCAGAACTCCCTCAAAATGTACAAAACAGATTTACCTGCTAAATAAATCTCTTCAAAGCTGACCCCAGGTTTAATTGAATTAATTCCAATGAATTTGTCACAATGATGGAGAAAGGAAACTTAGAGGGCCCCACAGTTGTTTGCTGGTAAAATGAGAAGTTTGGATTAGATCAATGTTTCCCAAAATATTTTCCTCAGAATGTTAGTGCCCCTCGAATCCTGCACAAAGCAAGAGTTTCATGACCAAGTAGCTTTTAAAACTCCTGTACACTCTACTCCCATTCTTCACAATGCACACTTTCATATTAAAAGTTCTGAGAGGTCCTCAACAGAAGACATCACTTAACTTTTTTTTTTTTTTTAAGACAGATTCTCACTCTGTCACCCAGGCTGGAGTACAGTGGCCACCACTCCTGGCCTAAACATTTTTTAACCTGGTGCTTCCCAATCTAAACTCACAGGGACCAGTTTTCTTAATGAAAGAGAATCAGACTAGCTTGTAACCATAGCTGGTGACACTTCCCTGCCCCATTCCTTGTATGTCCTCAGTGGACTAGGTCAGGAATAAATAAATTTTCCTGATTCTCAAGGGCTGGTCACTCCTTTGCACTGAGCTCAAAGCTTCTCTGTAGCATGGGTCACAATGAATGGTAGCCCTGATAGCCTAGAGTAGCCTTTCAGCCTTCTCTGAGCCTCTAAAGACTGAGGATCCTTGGCATGAAATGGAGCAACTGATATACCCTTGCTTCCCCTGGGGACTCTCTTGCTCTCCAAAAGGCATCAGCCATCATCTCCATCTAGAGAATATACTAGCTGACTCAGCTTGACCAGCCTGTCCCAAAATGAGAATCTGGGTAAAATAAGCATTGAAACACTTCATTCCTTGTAGATTCACAAAACATATTAGCATATTAAAGACTATGAAGTTCTGCAGGAAAAAAAAATCCTATTTAACTTTAATCCAACATTGCCAAGTTTTATTTGACCATGGAAGATTTTCCCAAAACACTTACAAACAGATCAAGGACATTAATCTTTCATGAAACACTAGATCCCCAGGGTCCTCTCCAGCTACATCATTCTGTGATTTTCTTTTTTATTTATGATGCATTAAAAGATTAATCTCTATCCGACTTCGATTTAGAAATTCACCAGAATGTGCAAAGGCAGCAGGTAAAATTGCTGAAGGGTATTATAAAAATACCCTCCAGTGATTTTTGAAACTTAAACTGAAATATTTATATAACTATATATTTCAGTTTGTATATTATATATATATGTATATACACACATACATATGTGTGTATATATATTGGTGTATGTATATCTATATCTATGTATATATGGCATTATATCCATTTTACAGATGCAGAAACTGAGCTTTAGAGGGGGTGAGCAATTGGTCCAAAGCCACACAGCACACAGGTAGTCATTGATAAAGGTAAAAACAAGAGTTGAAGCCTGAGGTGTAAGGACACAGAGACAAGTACACAAATGTTTACAAGTTACACATATGACACGTGCCTTTAACATGAATTTCTTGAACATTCATTTAGAGGCCTTACAATGAAGACATCAGAGTGGCAGCAAGTTCTGTTGGAATCAGGGGAGCGTGTTCTTCTATAATCCCCTGGCTAACAGGAAAGCACACTGATTTGGCCCATGGTAGTTATACACTCCCATTGAGTCAGGGGCCACTTCTATGCACACAGGAGTTGCTAAAAATATGCTGTTGACTCATTGCCTCTAAGAGCAGAAGAAATGCCAAAAGTATAGGACAAGAGGCAGAAAAGCACACGGAAAAATGTCGTAGGGCAGTCCTCTGAGGAAGTGTTAGATCCCTTTGAAATCTGTCCAAACACTTTCTTGTGCTGGGGAAAGTCAATTCCATATTTCAAGCAACCCCACATGTCATACGAGTATCTTGTACGTGTTTGTGTACTCGTGTCTGTGAACTTACATCTCAGACTTCAACTTCTCGCTCCCCACCCTTATCAATGACTGCCTGCATGGCCTTGGGCAAGTTGCTTTCCCTCTTCAAAGCTCAGTTTCTGCATCTATAAAATGGACATAATGCTACCTACCTCATGGGGTTAGTGATCACATTTAAGGAGCTAATATGTGGAAATTGCTTACACAGTACCTATCACACAATAAGGGTTTAATAAGTGTTTGATGTAATTGTTTTGATTATTACTACTATTACTAAAATAATAATTACTACAATAATAATGATTCTTATTCTCTATATTAGTATTATCTTTGAAAATGGGCATGGATTATGTCTATGTAACACTTTTGGCACAATATCTAGCATTATATCACACACAAATTAGAGAATTCATGTTATTAAGGAGGAAAAAATATTTTTACTGACCCTTAAATTCTTCGTAAGTAACTGCAAAAGAAGCCATTATCCCAACACATGAAATAAAAAAAAAAATTCAGTTCCTCTGGAGTTTGTTTTTGGAGGTAGCCACAGGATACCTAAATTTTTTTTTCTTTTCAGAGAGACCGAGGGGCTCACTAGGTTGACCAGGCTGGTCTTGAACTCCTGGTCTCAAGCCATCCTCCCACCTCAGCCTCCCAAAGTGCTGGGATTACATGCATGAGCCACCACATCCAGCCTACCTAAAATATTGAATGCTGTTAATAAATCTCCTGAGGCCAGCATAAGAAGATGATGGGCAAAACTAATGCAGGTATGTTTTTCTTGCTTTTTCATGTATTGGGCCAAACTTTGAAAAGCACTTACTATTAATGGCTAACTTGCAAAATTTGTGATTTATTAAAAGCAGATTTTAATTGTTTTACCTAAAAATAATAGGCCACTGATCTGCCAAAGATGAAGATTTAATTTCTAGGTGTTCCCCAAAATACCTAGAAACATCAGTGGAATCGATTATTAAACAATTTAGAACTATTCTCATCAAAGTTCTTTAATATATAATACAGCAAAAGAAAAGTTTCTTTTCTAAAGGCTTCTCTATACTTTTTTTAATAGTTGAATTTCATTTCTGAAGGCTCCTAAAAAGAATAGAATTTAGATCTTTATTAAAGAGGAAATATATTTTCCATGTTTAATTTAAATTACATTCCATCAGTCATTTGCAATCTTAGCCTACACGGAATTTTTTTTTGGTAGTTTTTATGTTTGGGCTTTAGGAGGGGATTCCCAATAATCTCTATATAAATATTTCTAATCTCTATATAAATATTTTAACATTTCAATGTAAATTAGTTTTTAAAGCTATTTTATCCATAAAAATAATGAATTTGCATGGCTGAGGGTGAAATAATGTGTTACCAGGACCCCTCAGTTGTGGGGGTTGTGAGTAGATCCCATCTTCCTGTTCCTCCAGCCCAGCCCAAGCGTGGCTCAGGTTCTCCTCCCCCATTTGTCAGGAACCACCATCCCCAGGGATTCTATGTGCCCTGCCTGACCAGTGTTCTCCATCAGAGTTTACCAATCTTTTGTTCATTCCCTCAGAGCACAGCTAAGCAAGAGTACACTAATTTGAAAATTAACTCAAGCAAATAGAGGAACAATATCCCCAACACATTGCAATTTAACATAGGGCTTCCTGGACACACTGTTTCAACCCAAGAGTTGGGCTAATAGTAGGAGTTCCATCTGCTAAAATACGGCTGTCAGCTTCAGAGGGAAATTCATGAACGTCTTCGTAGTTTGTTTTTACGTTTCACTTGGCACTGTTTCTAAAATTTCCTCTGAAGCCAAAAAATAAGTTATTTCCCAGCACACTGGTCACTTTTAATTTATCATTGGATTGATTTTTGAAACTTGCAGTAGGAGCTGAAATCGACCAGGGGGTTCTTATCCAACAGACAGCAGCAAAACTCTTTGTGTATCTGCATTCCTTTCAACAAGTGTGACTTCCTCAATGGCATCATTCGTGAGCATAACACAGAGCTCAGCAATAACGTTTCTTCACTAACCCTACCAGGTATCCAACATAGGATGTTACTTCCTTTCACTGTTTTCCGACTCCTGGCAGATATTAATCATTGGGATTTGGGAACAAGGAAATAGAATTTCTGAGAATGCTTGGGAATTCCCAAATTCATATGATTTTCATAACACTTCACTTACAAGTTTTTGAAAAATAATAAGTGACTATAATAACAAGCAAATAGTTGTTTTTTTCTGTAACAGGATAATATGAAAAGTTTTAGTAGTCTGTTTTAAAGAGATGATAACAAATGATGATTTATTATTATTATGAGCCAACATATTGTAACAAGATTATAAAATCCAATAGCATTAATAGAGAAAACATTAAAAAGAAATGAATATTATCACAAAATAAATGCTAAAGAAAAGTCCTTTAAAGATTGAAAGGTAACACCACAAATACTTAATGCTTTAATCATTGTTTACATGACATTGTTAAACAAGGCATCAATCATCCCCTCCAATACCATTTAAATAACATAACATTCTGATCTCCTGGCAAGATGAATAGCACTAGAAAGAAGCAACTGTCAAAATTGCCGATTTAAGGGCATATTTTGTTTCTAAAACTTGGCATTTCTTAGAAAACCTCTCATAGGATTTGTAAAACATATACAATGCCTATGAACACATTAATATTTATTTGCAGAAATGGTTCACTGTTAGCAGTGGACAAGGCCATGAACACACACTTGTAACACAGCAACAGATGCAAGAAAGTCTGACTGAGGCTCCTTTACTGCTCCTGTCCTGTTCACCTTAACTTTCATCTCCACATGTCAGTGCTTCCTCATCTTGCTTGACTTGAAGTCAGTGCATTTCTTCAAGCCAGTAAGTTCTCTATACTGATTATTAAGCTGTAATTTTCACAGGAAAATTAGAATGTTCCTTCCCATTTTCCTAATTTCTCAACTGATTTTTCTCAGAATTCAGAATCCATAAATATTGAAATGCCAGGAGAGAATTTCCAACTGGAAATGCTGTTCCCTTCGTCCATTTTCAGAAGAAACTGTAGGATAGTGTTAACCTTCTCTTCTCCAATTTTTTTTTCCTGCAAACTTATGATTATCACCTCTTTAAGTGAGTAGCTCACAATTTTGCCTCCCCTGCTAATGGTCCCAAAACAGTGAAGTGGGTCCTCTTTAGCTGTGTCTTTAGTACATAATCCTGCATTTCTGACCATATGCAGGGAGTGTGACCCAGGGAAGGATCCCTGACTCAATGGATTTCTCTTGCTGTCTCCAGAATTTGAACACCGGAACCCAGACGTACAGAGGCTGGGAGCCATCATGGTGTGCTATATTGATGACAGCAGCAGTGGGTGGTGTGGGGGCAGTTAATTGACAGCTACCTGTTGCTGACATCCCAGGAACTGCCTGAACCTCCTCTTTCCCAGTCATAAGATATCTAAGATTCTGCAGTATTCTTCATTAAATCCTAGCATGGTTTAAGCTAGCCAGAATTAGGTTCTGTTGCTTTCAATCAACAGAACCTTAGCTGATACGTTGTTATTTCCTGGTATTTGTTCCTTTAATTTTCCAGGAAAAGAAGGGAAAATGGCTTACTGGTTTTAAAAAGAGACAAGGGACAACATACCATTTATGCAAAATTTAGAAGCACTCAAAGGAAACTCTGGAAAGTTCCTGAGACATATATAGTTAGGATCAGCATAAAACTTGAACAGTGTATCTAGATCATGGTTGCCATGGTTGCCTTGACACAATGAACATCTGTATCAAGATCATATTTTCTTGGTGGGACAGAGAGAAGCACAAGGCAGGACTCACATTTACAGTAATCCTTGTTTTCCAGGGACCATACAACCCAGTTTGTCCAGAGCTGTTCATCTTAAGTTTGTTATCCCACCATAATTATAAATAGAACCTCCTTTTTCTCTCAAGAATATCCCACTTTGGATGAAAATTTCTATGACTACCCATTAAGAACATTTAATAACTATAGAAAACTACTTCTCTATATTTTTTGTATGTTTGAAACATTTAATAACAAAAATATCTTTAAAGTTATCAACTACACAGAATGTAGCTGCCAAATGCTCCTTCTCTGCTATTCTAACCATGAATGCCTCTGGGGCCCCTTCCTCCTACAGCGCTTGTGAGGATGAAATGAAATAAGCTCTATGAAGTGCCCAACAGTGACCAACACTGATTAAAATACAGCCACCATAGGTGGCCTTCCCTTATGTTCACCAAACTCCTGGTAAGTTATTCGGTGATGTTTTAGTCTTAATATTTTATGTAGATTATACATTCATCTGATTCAAAATGCAAAAGGTACAAAAGCGTATACAGTTAAAAGTTTCCCAACCCACTACCATTTATCTCCCTGGAGGCAACTGTTTCCAGATTTTTGAATATCCTTAAAGAATATCATATGTATGGAAAAGAAAGATTATATATTTATATGCATCTGTGTATGCATTTTCCTATAAGAGGCTCACAAAGTCTCCTTGAAGAGATATCATTATTACAAATACCCCTCAATTTACAATGGGGTTATATTCCAATAAACTTATGAAAATATTGTAAGCTGAAAATGCATTTAATACACTTAACCTACTAAACATCATAGCTTAGCTCGGCCTACCTTAAACACTCACATTAACCTACAGTTAGGCAAAATCATCTAACAGAAAGCCCATTTTATAATAAAGTGGGCTTTGAATATCTCATGTAATATAATGAATACTGTACTGAAAGTGGAAAACAGAATGGTTGTATGAGTACTCAAAGTACAGCTTCTGCTGAATGTGTATTGCTTTCAAACTATCTTAAAGTTGAAAAATCGTAAGTCAAAATATTCTAAGTCAGGGATTGTTTCTATTTCTACTTTACATGATGAAATTGAGCCTTGAAAAGATTAAGTGACTCGCCCAAGGCCACACTGGCAGTTAAATAGTGAAACTTGGATCCAAATTGTTCAGTCACTACATGTATTGTCTTGAAATTTGAAAAAGAGGAAGAGGAATTAAACTACTAAATTGAAGGACTATTTTAGGCATAGAAGAAGCAGATGCCTTCATGTCCAAGTGATTGTGAAAAGCCCACTTGCCCCAAAATATGTCTCCTGGTCATATGAAATTCCACCATTTCAGATTTTTACCTGGGGATTTAGAGTAATCTGCTGTTTTCCTAGAGCTCCCCTAAAATAGAAATAGAAAATTTTGGAAGGCTAAATATATGCTAACATTGGAAAACTCATTTTCTCCCCTTCGTAAGGCAAGATACTGAAGGAGGGGGCCCTACGGGCTGTGCAGGGACATCCTGGGGGCATGGGGAGAAGAAACTGAAAGGCAAGTTTGTATGGAACAAAGAATACCGATCTCAGGATTCTCCCTTGAACCTGCCCTAACTTTGTTCAAATAGACTTAGCCACTGACCTGCTGTCAAAAGACCACAGCCAATCTGACTTGTTTTCAATATAATGATGAATATTGATTTGGTCCCTTCATCCAACATTCTCAGCTGGATCTTTTTGACCGAGGATATACATTACTAGGTGAGTACAGGCAGTTAATTCTTCCACACGGGACTTCGGAGTTTCTGAGTTAACCAGAATCACCCACCTTAACATCTGCCAGTTTATACCCCAAGTCCTGACCAGTGCCCCCTACCTGCTATGCCTCATGTTTTCAATAGAGCATAAAATCAGAAATGAAAGATGAAACATCATAGCCAATATCACAGAAATACAAAGGATCCTAAGAAACTGCTAGGTATAATTACACACTAACTAATTGGATCATCTAGAAGAAATGGATAAATTCCCAGACACATAAAACCTACCAAGATTGACTCATGAAGAAATTTAAAAATCTGAACAGACTAATAGCAAGCAAGGAGGTTGAATCCGTAAGAAAATGTCTCCTATCAATGAAAAACCCAAAACCAGATGGCTTCCCAGATTAATTCTACCAAATATTTTAAGAAGAACTACTACCAGTCTTTCTCAAACTCTTCCAAAAAGCTGAAGTGGAGGGAATTCTTCCAAACTCATCTTACAGGGCCAGCATTACCCTGATTCCAAAGCCAGACAAGAACACTACAAGAAAGGAAAATGACAGGCCAATATCCTTGATCTACATAGATGCAAAAATCCTCAACAAAATCCTAGCAAACCAAAGTCAATAGCACATTGAAAGAATCATTCACCATGATCATGTCATGGTTCAACATAAGCAAATGAATACATATAATATACCATATTAGAAAAATAAATGATAGAAACTATATGGCCATCACAATAGATATAGAAAAAGCTTTTGACAAAATTCGAAACCCTTTCATGGTGAAAAAAAAAACACCCAACAGATCACGTATTGAGGGACTGTATCCCAAGAAAATAAAGGCCATATATGACAAACCCATATCTAACACCATAATCAATGGTGAAAAGTTGAAACTTTTCCTCTACCATCAGGAACAAGACAAGGATGCCCACAGACACCACTTCTCAGGGTAATTAGGCAAAAGAAAGAAATAAAAGGCATCCTAATAGGAAAGGAAGAAGTGAAACTGTCTCTACTGACGGCATGATCTTGTTATATATAGAAAACCCTACAAACTTCACTAAAAAAAGGTTAGAACTCAACACAAAGAAGGGAACAATAGACACTGGGGGACTCCAAAGGTGGGAGGGAAGGATGGTGGGAGCAAGGGTTGAAAAACTACCTATCCATTACTATGCTCACTGCTTGGGTGGTGGGATCATTAGAAGTCCAAACCTCAGCACCATGCAATATACCTGTTTAAGAAACCTGTACATCTACCCTCCTGACTCTAAAATGAAACATACAATATTTAAAAAACAAAAACAAATAAATACAATTTGAAAACTGTTAGAACTGAACTGATAGGTGAAATCAGTAAAGTTGTAGGATACAAAATCAACATATAGAGCCTTGAACACAGCAACATCCAGCTGTCTGACACGAAAGTCTCAGGGGCAGGAAAACCTCTATATGAACTCAGAAACAATGAGCTAAGTTGTGTTTATGTCTGAAAGGATGTTAAGAACTTCATTCATGTTACATCAGAGCCAACAGAAAGAACCAACAGGAAACCTGTACACAACAAACAGAAATGACAAGATGAAGGGAAAGCAGAGGTAAGGGCTTACCTTAGAAAGGGCAAGTGATTAGCTCAATATGCAATACAATGTTTGCTCCTGAGCCAAAACTTTGTACAATAATTTGGATATTACTTGCACAACCAGAAAAATCAGCCACTCATTAGGAAAATGTGTTTCTGTATAAGTCTTAGGACTCAGCTATCTATAATAACATGAAAAGACAATGTTTTCTTCCCAAATGGGTATTTTTGTTTGTCTTGGCTTGTTATTCTAACGTCAACAGCCTCTAAATAAACTGTTGAAGTACATGATATAACCACCTCTTTCTCCATCTTTCCCATTGCTCCCATAGGGTTTCAGTTGTGCAATTTCACCATTAGCAAAACTTTTTGCTGAAATCTGGCTTTTCAAAGGGAGAGTATCCAGAAACAGTAGATGCTGATCTGGGAGGCTCTTCCTAATAGAACTGCTGCTTCAGTTTTTTTTTTTTTTTTTTTTTTTGTTTTTGTTTTTGTTTTTGTTTTTGTTTTTGTTTTTGTTTTTGAGATGGAGTCTCGCTCTGTCGCCCAGGCTGGAGTGCAGTGGCGCGATCTCGGCTCACTGCAAGCTCCGCCTCCCGGGTTCACGCCATTCTCCTGCCTCAGCCTCCCGAGTAGCTGGGACTACAGGCGCCCGCTACCACGCCCGGCTAATTTTTTGTATTTTTTTAGTAGAGACGGGGTTTTACCGTGTTAGCCAGGATGGTCTCGATCTCCTGACCTCGTGATCCGCCCGCCTCGGCCTCCCAAAGTGCTGGGATTACAGGCGTGAGCCACCACGCCCGGCCGCTGCTTCAGTTTAACTTGAAAAAGCCCACACCCAGTTCCTAATGACAAACATCTGAACACCGGGTCTTCCCATGAGCAAGACCATGCTATGCCTCCTGCTCGCTCTGTTCTATAAGCAACCCACAGATTGCTCCCTGTGAAGAGGAGCCTGCAAGGGGAGCAGCATTCCACCAGACCCTGATTTAGCAAGATATTTCCGTATCATTCCCCCAACCAGCTGGAAGTCCTCCACTGCTCTTGTGTAAAAATCTAACTCATCTCGCTGAATTTCCTGATTTAAAAGTCTAATTCATTTCACCAAAAGTGTGACAGAAGGAAACCAAGTACACCATCTCTCTCTTACCAAACCAAAGCTATTGCATGTGCATTCTGGGGGAAAAACATGGTCCAAATATGTTATGGAGGGGGTGCCAGCCCAGTGTCATCCTCTTACTATTGCCATAGGATCTTGGCTGATGGCATCAGAGGAAAAACACGTTTATCGATTACTTTCAACCACTAAGCTCACTCCTCCATGAAAAATAAGTCACAAGTCCAATGTCTCTTATTAAAATAAGCACTGCAAAATATAAAGGAGTCACAGTTTTAAAATGGGACACACGTTCTGTAAGCGGTGAACCACGTTAGAGGTGCACTGTTTACATTGTATAAAGTCCCCTGGAGCCAGGGTTAGGAAGCGCATCTGTTCTTTGGTGTTCTGGGATGAAGGAGAAAGGAAAATGTGCTGCCAGAAGTGAGTGGGAAGGAGCCCATGAGATAAAGGAAGTAAATCCATTTGCTGATTGCAATAATAATGGTAATACATGAAGCTATACATACATACATACATACATGCAAACTTTCACATTTTTTAAAAAAAAGAACTTAAGGCTTCCACTCATGTAATCAGCCCTGATGAACTCTCCTGATTAGCTGCAAGGAAAATCTTCCTTTCTCCTCTTTCTTGCACCATCCTGGGCTCCCTTTTGACTTTTTATTTTTTTTTTTAACTTATAAACGATCAGCTCATATTCTGAAGTTTGTAGTCCCCTCCCGCCCCCTCTCTCTCTATACGGCTCATTTACATTGGCAGCTGTCGTGCTGCTGGGCATCCTCCAACCCACAAGTTTCCCTTTAATGTTTGAGCAGACAAACATGATCAAGCACTAGGCATCACTGTGCCACTCAAAATGCTTTTTTGTTTTTTTATTGCATCTGAGAGAAATCTCAAGGTTGCAAACCTGGAGTCAGAATTGTCTCCCTGTGTCTCAGTGGGAAGAGTATCGTGTGAAGAAACAAGTTGATTCTACTAATCAAAAGGAATTTTTTTTTTTTGATATCAGGTCATCCTCCGAATGAATTTATATTACCGAGTGGAGGGTCACATGAAGAAAATGGTCAAACAGCACCACCTAGAGCAAGAGCTGAGAAGTGCAGCGGAGCCGGGCTGTGTCAGGAAAGAAAAGCAAGCTGGGGCCTGGCTCAGCGCTCTCCCCTCTGCTCCTGTCTGCACGGAAAGATTAGGATGACAGTGGCAGGAAGCCTGTGCACCTAGTATGCATCACTTGAAGGGAACACACAGATTCCAGTAAACAGTTGGAAGGAAATGTTAATACCAGGCTCTGCTAAACAATATGAAATGACTCCTAGATGAGACAAGCGACTTTCATCAAAGTTTCCTGATACCTGAAAAGACAGCCCAGGGGATCCTGCACTACATGTGGTGTATGTAAATTAAGCGGGTTTTTTTCCCCTTTGTAATCAAGGCTCATACACAAACAAAATCACACTTTAGAAACGGCCTATTTCAACTTGTAACTAGCTTGCTTTCAGGGGCTCCAGGTCAAAAAGAAATAGAGCACAAAGACGCTTTCTCCTTAGGGATCATACACAAATTCACTCTGTCCGTTTCTTTCCCACATGGAGCAACAAAGCCGTCAGCTCTCTCCATCCACCCATCTGGTCCTTCCTGATTAAAGTGAGATAAATCACAGTCCTCTCTCTCCAGATGGCAGGCGACAAGAGGGGGATGCTTGCCTCAAGAAGTCCTCCCCATCCCTCTGCATTCATGCAAGCCTGAGCGGAGAGATGCAAGAAATTACGGATGCATTTTAATTCCCCAGACCCTGCAATTAAAAATGAAAATTTTTTGGCCATGCCTGTTGGCTCACGCCTGTAATCGCAGCACTTTCAGAGGCCGAGGTCGGCAGATCACCTGGAGTCAGGAGTTCGAGACCAGCCTGGCCAACATGGTGAAACCCTGTCTCTACTAAAAATACAAAAATTAGCTAGGAATGGTGGTGGGCGCCTGTAGTCCCAGCTACTCGGGAGGATGAGGCAGGAGAATCACTTGAACCCGGGAGGCAAAGTTTGCAGTGAGCCAAGATCGCACCACTGCACTCCACTCTGGGTGACAAAGGAAGACTTCACCTCAAAAAATGTTTTTAAAAAATGGAAGTGTTGTTCTTTCATTTGTAAATGTGTTTTGGTAAAAGAGGGGCAGTTTAAGCAACCCTTTCTATTGTCTACATTGTTAAAATTCATCTGACATGGACTCTTGACTCCGTTTTGCCTGGGCAGACCCAATTCAAGCATTTACAACAGCTATAACCTCCTCAAATCAAAAAGAGGAATCAGCATTATTGCTAAGTTCAAATAAGGTCTTGTTTTATTTCATTTTTATTTTTGAATGCAGCCATTCCTCCAGGTGCTGTCATCAGGTAAGATTGTCAGTCCTGATTAGGTAAAGGTATTATTACAAAATGCAATTCTTAAACATTCAGTGTCTAACTACACTTTTAATAAGCCTTTCCCCCTCCCCTATGTATTCTCCCTTAGACACCCCTTCTCAAATTTAAAATCACAGAAACTAAAATATGATGCCTAAAGAGAGCCTAGCGACTGCCCAGTCCTCTAATTTGATGAGTGGGAGTACTGAAGCCCAGAGGAGGTCAAGTAATTTGTTCCCAATGTCTTAGATAAGAAGAAAATGACCAGCTGGGAAATCACACTCATGTCAAGGCAGAGGCACAGGGCCACAGACTGTGGTTGAATTGTGCCACACTCCTACATCCTTCTTTAGGAATCACAGAACATTCCTGTGTTGAGTCGGAGTCACTGACTTCCTTTTCAGGCTGATTGAGTTCTGTCCTTATGGGCTGCGACAAGAAGTTTTGGTATTATGCTACACCAAGACCATTTATCTAGTTCAAGAAATGAGCACAGTCCTTAGAGCCCAGTAACTTTCCCCATGTCCAGTAAATGTAGCTTCTCCATTAGAAGCTGTCAGAATGGAGCCTTCTGGCTCATCTTGATTTTGATTTGTGCAAGAATGAATGCTTGTGCTAAGACAGCTTTCCTAGCTGATAGAGAGCGAAACTTTTTTCTCATAATCTATAAAAAAATTTAAATTAGAACTTTTTTCTCATAATCTGTGAAAAAATATTAAATTAAATCTGGCTCGTCTTGATTTTGAATTGTGCAAGAATGAATGGTAGTGCTAAGACAGCTTTCCTAGCTGATAGTGAGCCAAACATTTTTCTCATAATCTATAAAAAAATATTAAATTATAAGCATAGAGTTTATTTCATGACTTTTATCTTCCTGCAATTTTCTTGTGGGCATAAATGATTTGTTTTTATCCTGCCTGCCCCCCAATCCCTTTTCCAAGAGACTAAAAGAGTATCTAGTGTAAAGTAGAGACTCAAATATTTTTTAATAAACAGTGATCCCAGCCACCCAGTGCATGTTGCCAAATGCCAACCCCATAAATGATCAAACACATCATCTCATTCAGCCAATCAAAATCAAGTGCTACCTATTTTTTTAAGTTTTCATAGCCCTTGGGCATCTGCTTTTTCAGCATTTCCCAAACTTGAGTCATTCTCATCCTGCCTTCCTAATTGTGCTCTGTCAATTACCTCTACTATTATTTATTTCATATATTTTTCAATAGCCCCACTTTTGAAACTTAAATACATGCCTTTTAAAAGGAAGCTTTCTTACTACTATACATCAAAAGCCATTATTACTTGTTCTAAGTACTCATAACAACATGGTCACAACTATTAAAATTTACTAATGTGCATCCACATACTCTCTAAATTCATGGAGCATCTGCACACACTTTAAGAAACATTTCTGCATTACTCACTCAATTTTCTTGACATCCTTCTGAGGCAGGACAAACCTTGGGCCCAAAGAATTGAGGTAGGAGTCCAAGCAAGTTGCCAGCCACATAAAGGCAAACCTTGGCTCGGAAGTCAGGACTACCAGCCCCTAGGTTATGGTTCATGCACTTTCCTCTGCTCTCCAGAACCTCCTATCTCCAAGTGTAGTTAACAACCCAGATGCAGCAGCATCCTCTAGAGACTTGTTAAAAATGCAGAAGCTCAGGCTCCACCCCAGGCCTATGCAGACTGAATCTGCATTTTAACAAGGTCCAGGTAATTCACGTGCACATTAAGTTTGAAAAGGCCTGGTCTAGATCAGCGGTTCTCTAACTTAGCAGCACATTAGAACCATCTGTAGAGACTTTAAAAATACCAGTGCCTGGGCTTCACCTCCCAGAGAATCTGACTTAAGTGTCTGGGGTTTGCCCTGAGTCTAGGTATTTTTAAAAACTGCTCAGTTTATACAAAGCTGGCAGGGCCGGGCACAGTGGCTCATGCCTATAATTCCAGGACTTCGTGAGGTCAAAGTGGGCAGATTGCTTGAGTCCAGGAGTTTGAGATTAGCCTGGGCTAAAACCGCATCCCTACAAAAAAAAAAAAAATACAAAAAGTAGTTGGGCATGGTGGTGGCACATACCTGTAGTCCCGGCTACTCAGGAGGCTGAGTCCTCGTGAACCCAGGAGGTCACGGTCTGGTCAACAGAGCAAGACCCTGTATCAAAACAAACAAACAAGCAAACAAAAAATGCTAGCAGCTTACCAGCTAGGGAAGCCTGTAGAGCCAAGTTTTCCAAATGGGGCTACATTAGTTGTTCCAGAACTTTAGCTGCATCAAAACCACCTGGATGGCTTGTTCAGCTACAGAGGGTCTGGCCATGCCCCTAGAGTTTCCAGCTGAGGGTCTGGAATGAAGCCCGATGATTTGCATTTCTAACAATCTCCAGGTGATGCTGATGCTGTGGGTCCAGGGACCACATTTTGAGAATCTATGCTAAATGAATCGGAGAAGACCAAAGCTCAAACTTATTCCAAGAACTTTTCAAGGCCCACCTGCAAGTTGTAGTGGAAGTAAGCATCTAAGGGTGCAAAAAAGTTTCACTGTAGACTAAGGCCTTTTACCTGAGCTCTCAAATGTTCACATTTCTCTTATCAACCTAAATAACAAACAGAGAGAGGCTCTCCACAAGAAAAAGATATTCGTTTGGAAACAGAGACTTGTAATAGAAATAGGCAAGCCAGAGTAAACTATATGCATATTCACGGAGGTAAAGGAAGACAAAAGAAAAAATGAGGAAGATTATATGATCATTTGGAGATCATTATCCTTGGTTACAAAGATCAATAACAAAGGTGATGCCAGGCCCAGGTTGGACAGGCAGTTGTTGGGCAAATATCCTTCAGAAGCATTGTTGTGTGCAAAGTTGCAAAGGGCTTTGTGCAAGATTGTGATTTTTGCAGTCTTCTGTGATAAGTTTTTGTTATCAGGCATACAAGCCCAAGAATCTTTTTTGCGTGGCCTTCCCTGGCTCTATTTGTCAGGGTTTTGGTTAGGGGAGGGGTATTTTTAACACTCTCAATGTAAAAAATGCCATAAGGTAGGTACCCC
Organism: Pan paniscus; assembly: GCF_029289425.2. Classification (NCBI taxonomy): domain Eukaryota; kingdom Metazoa; phylum Chordata; class Mammalia; order Primates; family Hominidae; genus Pan; species Pan paniscus. Next base: position 12,493,256 of record NC_073261.2, read on the forward strand.
AATTGCTTGTTTCGTCTTCATAAAATAACTTTTCCACCCGAACAAAGTCTACACACAAATTGTAAAAATACCCTGGCATGCAGTCCCTGGAAAAGTCTGGAGTCATTCTCGGGGTTCCCACCCAGGTGGGCAAGCGTAGCCACCACAGATAAACACAAAGTAGGGGTGCCCGCTGGGGTTCAGCAGCAGGCAGTGGCCCTGGTTCTGATATTTGGCTGAAAACACAGCTCCTCTTTGTCACCCTCAGGACATTTCAGCTATTTCCTAGATAATAATCTCACCTCACCCTGCACAAAACAGGCACATGATCATGTCACTCTGACCTGGTTTGAGTCCAAGGAGACTTTTGTTTTTAAAATAATTTAGGTTAGTAGTTAAAATATGAACTTTGGGTCAGGAGTGGTGGCTCATGCCTATAATCCGAGCACTTCGTGAGGCCAAAGTGGGCAGATTGCTTGAGTCCAGGAGTTTGAGACTAGCCTGGGCTAAAACCCCATCCCTACAAAAAAAAAATACAAAAAGTAGTTGGGCATGGTGGTGGCACATACCTGTAGTCCCGGCTACTCAGGAGGCTGAGTCCTCGCTTGAACCCAGGAGGTCACGTTCTGGTCAACAGACCAAGAACCTGTATCAAAACAAACAAACAAACAAACAAACAAAAAACGCTAGCAGCTTACCAGCTAGGGAGGCCTGTAGAGCCAAGTTTTCCAAATGGGGCTACATTAGTTGTTCCAGAACTTTAGCTGCATCAAAACCACCTGGATGGCTTGTTCAGCTACAGAGGGTCTGGCCATGTCCCTAGAGTTTCCAGCTGAGGGTCTGGAATGAGGCCCGATGGTTTGCATTTCTAAGAATCTCCAGGTGATGCTGATGCTGTGGGTCCAGGAACCACATTTTGAGAATCTATGCTAAATGAATCGGAGAAGACCAAAGCTCAAACTTAATCCAAGAATTTTCAAAGCCCACCTGCAAGTTGTAGTGGAAGTAAGCATCTAAGGGTGCAAAAAAGTTTCACTGTAGACTAAGGCCTTTTACCTGAGCTCTCAAATGTTGACATTTATCAACCTAAATAAAAAACAGAGAGGGGCTCTCCACAAGAAAAAGATCTTCGTTTGGAAACAGAGCCATGCAATAGAAACAGGCAAGCCAGAGTAAACTATATGAATATTCACGGAGGTAAAGGAAGACAAAAGAAAAAATGAGGAAGATTATATGATCATTTGGAAATGATTATCCTTGGCTACAAAGATCAATAACAAAGGTGATGCCAGGCCCAGGTTGGACAGGCAGTTGTTGGGCAAATATAATTCAGAAGCATTGTTGTGTGCAAAGTTGCAATGGGCTTTGTGCAAGATTGTGTTTTTTGCAGTCTCCTGTGATAAGATTTTGTTATCAGGCACACAAGCCCAAGAATCATTTTTTGCATGGCCTTCCCTGGACCTATTCTTCAGGGTTTTGGTTAGGGGAGGGGTAATTTTAACACTCTCAATGTAAAAAATGCCATAAGGTAGGTACCCCAATGACTAGTTTCGTCTTAATAAAATAATTTTTCATAAAATTTCTGAAAACGTGGAAATTTCTAAACCATTTTCTGTATAAACGTGGAAATATCTACAACGCTATCTCTGTAAATGTGTAAACAATTACAACGCTATCTGTATAAACATGGAAATATTTATACTGCCGTCTCTATAAACATGGAAATATCTACACCGCTATCTCTATAAACATGGAAATATTTACACCGCTATTTGTAAAAACATGGAAATATGTAAACAGCTATCTGTATAAATATGGAAATATCAACACCGCTATCTCTATAAACATGGAAATGTCTACACCGCTATCTGTATAAACATGGAAATAACTTCATGGCTATCTCTACAAACATGGAAATAACTATACCGCCATCTGTATAAACATGGAAATACCTATATATTCATCTGTATAAACATGGAAATATCTACACAACTATCTGTATAAACATGGAAATATCTACACCGCTATCTGTATAAACATGGAAGTAGCCACACGGCTATCTGTATAAACATGGAAATATCTACACCGCCATCGGTAAAAACATTGAAATATCTACACAGTCATCTGTATAAACATGGAAATATCTACACCTCCATCTGTATACACATGGAAATACCTACACTGCCATCTGCATGCACATGGAAATATCTACACAGCCATCTGTATAAACATGGAAATATCTACACCGCTATCTTTGTAAACGTGGAAATATCTACACCGCTATCTGTATAAACATGGAAATATCTACACCGCTATCTGTTTAAACATGGAAATAACTACACCACGATCTGTATAAACATGGAAATATCTGCACCGCTATCTGTATGAACATGAAAATATCTACACTGCTATCTGTATAAACATGGAAATATCTACACCGCCATCTGTATACACATGGAAATATCTCCACTGCTATCTGTATAAACATGGAAATATCTACACCACTATCTGAATAAACATGGATATATGTACAAAGCCATCTGTATAAACCTGGAAATATCTACACCGCCATGTGTATAACCATGGAAATATCTCCACCGCTATCTGTATAATCATGCAAATAACTACACTGCTATCTGTATAAACATAGAAATATCTACACCGCTATCTGTATAAACATGGAAATATCTACACCGCTATCCGTATAAACATGGAAATATCTACACCGCTTTCTGTATAAACATGGAAATATCTACACCGCTATTCGTATAAATATGAAAATAGCTACACGCCTATCTTTATCAACCTGGAAATGTCTACACCACTATCTGTACACACATGGAAATATCTGCATGGCTATCTCTATAAACATGGAAATATCTACACCGTCATCTGTATAAACATGGATATATCTACACAGTCATCTGTATAAACATGGAAATATCTACACCAATATCTGTACAAACTTGGAAATATCTACACTGCCATCTGTATAAACTTGGAAATATCTACACAGCCATCTCCATAAACATTGAATTATCTACACCGCTATCAGTATAAATATGGAAATAGCCACAGAGCTATCTGTATAAACATGGAAATATCTGCATCGCCGTCCGTAAAAACATGGAAATATCTACACAGTCTTCTGTAAAAACATGGAAATATCTACACTGCTATCTGTAAAACCTGGAAATATCTACATCGCTATTTGTATAAACAGGGAAATATCTCCACCGCTATCTGTATAAACATGGAAATATCTACACCGCTATCTGTATAAACATGGAAGTCTCTTCACCGCTATCTGTATAAATATGGAAATATCTACGCCACGATCTGTATAAACATAGAAATATCTACACCGCTCTCTGTATAAACATGGTAATATCTACACCGCCATCAGCATAAACATGGAAATATCTACACCGCTATTTGTATAAATATGAAAATATCTACAAGGCTATCTTTATAAACCTGGAAATGTCTACACGACTATCAGTACAAACATGGAATTTTCTGCATGGCTATCTCTATAAACATGGAAATATCTACACCGTCATCTGTATATACATGGAAATATCTACACAGTCATCTGTATAAACATGGAAATATCTACACCAATATCTGTACAAACGTGGAAATATCTACACTGCCATCTGTATAAACTTGGAAATATCTACACAGCCATCTCCATAAACATTGAAATATCTACACTGCTATCAGTATGAATATGGAAATAGCCACACAGCTATCTGTATAAACATGGAAATATCTACACCGCTTTCTGTATAAACTTGGAAATATCTACACCGCTATTCGTATAAATATGAAAATAGCTACACGGCTATCTTTATCAACCTGGAAATGTCTACACCACTATCTGTACACACATGGAAATGACTGCATGGCTATCTCTATAAACATGTAAATATCTACACCGTCATCTGTATAAACCTGGAAATATCTACACAGTCATCTGTATATACATGGAAATATCTACACCAATATCTGTACAAACTTGGAAATATCTACACTGCAATCTGTATAAAGTTGGAAATGTCTACACAGCCATCTCCATAAACATGGAAATATCTACACTGCTATCAGTATGAATTTGGAAATAGCCACACAGCTAACTGTATAAATATGGAAATATCTGCATTGCTGTCTGTAAAAACATGGAAATATCTACACAGTCATCTGTATAATTATGGAAATATCTACACCTCCATCTGTATAAACCTGGAAATATCTACACCGCCATGTGTATAACCATGGAAATATCTCCACCGCTATCTGTATAAACATGGAAATAACTACACTGCTATCTGTATAAACATGGAAGTATCTACAACGCTATCTGAATAAACATGGAAATGACTACACCGCTATCTGTATAAACATGGAGATATCTACACCGCTATCTGTAAAACCTGGAAATATCTACATCGCTATCTGTATAAACAGGGAAATATCTCCACCGCTATCTGTATAAACATGGAAATACCTACACCGCTATCTGTATAAACATGGAAGTCTCTTCACCGCTTTCTGTATAAATATGGAAATATCTACACCACGATCTGTGTAAACATGCAAATATGTACACCGCTCTCTGTATAAACATGGTAATTTCTACACCGCTTTCTGTATAAACATGGAAATATCTACACCGCTATTTGTATAAACATGAAAATATCTACACGGCTATCTTTGTATACCTGGAAATGTCTACACCACTATCTGTACAAACATGGAAATATCTGCATGGCTATCTCTATAAACATGGAAATATCTACACCGTCATCTGTATAAACATGGAAATATCTACACAGTCATCTGTATAAACATGGAAATATCTACAACAATATCTGTACAAACTTGGAAATATCTACACTTCCATCTGTATAAACGTGGAAATATCTACACAGTCATCTCCATAAACATTGACATATCTACACTGCTATCAGTATGAATATGGAAATAGCCACACAGATATCAGTCTTAACATGGAAATATCTGCATTGCCGTCAGTAAAAACATGGAAATATCTACACAGTCATCTGTATAAACATGGAAATATCTACACCTCCATCTGTATAAACTTGGAAATGTCTACACTGCCATCTGCATACACATGGAAATATCGACACAGCCATCTGTATAAATATGGAAATATCTACAATGCTATCTCTGTAAACAAGGAAAAACCTACACTGCTATCTGGATAAACATGGAAATATCTACACCGCTATCCGTATAAACATGGAAATACCTACACCCCCATCTGTATAATCATGGAAACATCTCAACCTCTATCTGTATAAACATGGAAATATCAACACCGCTATCTGTATAAACATGCAAATATCTACACCGCTATCAGTATAAACATGGAAATATCAACACCGCAATCCGTATAAACCTGGAAATATCTACATCGCTATCTGTATAAACACGGAAATATCTCCATTTCAATGTGTATAAACATGGAAATATCTACACCGCTATCTGTATAAACATGGAAATATCTAAACCTCTTCCTGTATAAACATGGAAATGTCTACACCGCTATGTGTATAAACATGGAAATGTCTACATGGCTATCTCTACAAACATGGAAATATCTACACCGCCATCTGTATAAACATGGAAATACCTTTACATTCATCTGTATAAACATGGAAATATCTACACCACTATCTGTATAAACATGGAAATATCTACAACGCTATCTGTATAAACATGGAAATAGCCACACAGCTATCTGTATAAACATGGAAATATCTACACCACCATCTGTAAAAACATTGAAATATCAACACAGTCGTCTGTATAAACATGGAAATATCTACACCTCCATCTGTATACACATGGAAATATCTACACTGCCATCTGTATACACATGGAAATATCTACACAGCCATCTGTATAAACATGGAAATATCTACACCACCATCTTTGTAAACGTGGAAATATCTACACCGCTATCTGTATAAACATGGAAATATCTACACCGCTATCTGTTTAAACATGGACATATCTACACCACGATCTGTATAAACATGGAAATATCTACACCGCTATCTGTATGAACATGGAAATATCTCCACTGCTATCTGTATAAACATGGAAATATCTACACCGCTATCTGAATAAACATGGATATATGTACAAAGACATCTGTATAAACATGGAAATATCTACACCGCCATGTGTATAACCATGGAAATACCTCCACCGCTATCTGTATAAACATGGAAATAAATACACTGCTATCTGTATAAACATGGAAATATCTACACCGCTATCTCTATAAACATGGAAATATCTACACCGCTATCTGTATAAACATGGAAATATCTACACTGCTATCTGTAAAACCTGGAAATATCTACATCGCTATCTGTATAAACAGGGAAATAACTCCACCGCTATCTGTATAAACATGGAAATCTCTACACCGCTATCTGTATAAATATGGAAATATCTACACCACGATCAGTATAAACTTGGAGAAATCTACACCGCTCTCTGTATAAACATGGAAATATCTACAAAGCTTTCTGTTTAAACATGGAAATATCTACACCACTATTCGTATAAATATGAAAATATCTACACGGCTATCTTTATAAACCTGGAAATGTCTACACCACTATCTGTACACACATGGATATGTCTGCATGGCTATCTGTATAAACACGGAAATATCTACACCGTCATCTGTATAAACATGTAAATATCTACACAGTCATCTCTATAAACATCGAAATATCTACACCAATATCTCTACAAACTTGGAAATATCTACACTGCCATCTGAATAAACTTGGAAATATCTACACAGCCATCTCCATAAACATTGAAATAAGTTTAAAGCTATCAGTATAAATATGGAAATAGCCACAGAGCTATCTGTATAAACATGGAAATATCTGCATCGCGGTGTGTAAAAACATGGAAATATCAACACAGTCATCTGTATAAACATGGAAATATCTACACCGCTATCTGTAAAACCTGGAAATATCTACATCGCAATCTGTATAAACAGGGAAATATCTCCACCGCTATCTGTATAAACATGGAAATATCTACACCGCTATCTGTATAAACATGGAAGTCTCTTCACCGCTATCTTTATAAATATGGAAATATCTACACCACGATCTGTGTAAACATGGAAATATCTACACCGCTCTCTGTATAAACATGGTAATATCTACACCGCTTTCTGCATAAACATGGAAATATCTACACCGCTATTTGTATAAATATGAAAATATCTACACGGCTATCTTTATAAGCCTGGAAATGTCTACACCACTATCTGTACAAACATGGAAATATCTGCATGGCTATCTCTATAAACATGGAAATATCTACACAGTCATCTGTATAAACATGGAAATATCTACAACAATATCTGTACAAACTTGAAAATATCTACACTGCCATCTGTATAAACTTGGAAATATCTACACAGTCATCCCCATAAACATTGACATATCTACACTGCTATCAGTATGAATATGGAAATAGCCACACAGTTATCTGTATAAACATGGAAATATCTGCATTGCCGTCAGCAAAAACTTGGAAATATCTACACAGTCATCTGTATAAACATGGAAATATCTACACCGCTATCTGTATAAACATGGAAATACCTACACCCCCATCTGTATAAACATGGAAACATCTCAACCTCTATCTATATAAACATGGAAATATCGACACCGCTATCTGTATAAACATGCAAATATCTACACCGCTCTCTGTATAAACATGGAAATATCAACACCGCTATCTGTATAAACCTGGAAATATCTACATCGCTATCTGTATAAACATGGAAATATCTACACAGTCATCTGTATATAAATGGAAATATCTACACCACCATCTGTATAAACATGGAAATATCTACACTGCCATCTGTATAAACATGGAAATATCTACAAAGTCATCTGCATATACATGGAAATATATACACCACCATCTCTATAAACATGGAAATATCTACACTGGATTCTGTATACACGTGGAAATATCTACACAGACATCAGTATAAACATGGAAACACCTGCACCCCTATCTCTGTCCACATGGAAATAACAACACTGCAATCTCTATGAACATGGAAATATCTACACCGCAATCTCTATAAACATGGAAATATGTACACTGCCATCTTTATAAACATGAAAGTATCTACACCGCCATCTCCATAAACTTGGAACTATCTACACCGCCAACTGTGTAAACATGGAAATATCTACACCGCTATCTGTATAAACATGGAAATATCTACATTGCCATCAGTAGAAAGATGGAAATATCTACACCGCAATCTGCATAAACATGGAAATATCTACACCTCTTCCTGTATAAACATGGAAATATCTACACCGCTATCTGTATAAATATGGAAATATCAACACGGCTATCTCTATAAACATGGAAATGTCTACACTGCTATCTGTATAAACATCGAAATATCTCCATGGCTATCTCTACAAACATGTAAATATCTACACCGCCATCTGTATAAACATGGAAATATCTACACCGCTATTTGTATAAATATGAAAATATCTACACGGCTATCTTTATAAACCTGGAAATGTCTACACCACTATCTGTACAAACATGGAAATATCTGCATGGATATCTCTATAAACATGGAAATATCTACACCGCTATCTGTATAAACCTGGAAATATCTACACTGCTATCTGTATGAACATGGAAATATCTCCACTGCTATCTGTATAAACATGGAAATATCTACACCGCTATCTGAATAAACATGGATATATGTACAAAGCCATCTGTATAAACATGGAAATATCTACACCGCCATCTGTATAAACATGGAAATATCTCCACTGCTATCTGTATAAACATGGAAATATCTACACCGCTATCTGAATATACATGGATATATGTACAAAGACATCTGTATAAACCTGGAAATATCTACACCGCCATGTGTATAACCATGGAAATATCTCCACCGCTATCTGTATAAACATGGAAATAACTACACTGCTATCTGTATAAACATGGAAATATCTACACCGCTATCTGTATAAACATGGAAATATCTACACCGCTATCTGTATAAACATGGAAATATCTACACCGCTTTCTGTATAAACATGGAAATACCTACAGCGCTATTCGTATAAATATGAAAATAGCTACACGGCTATCTTTATCAACCTGGAAATGTCTACACCACTATCTGTACACACATGCAAATGTCTGCATGGCTATCTCTATAAACATGGAAATATCTACACAGTCATCTGTATAAACATGGAAATATCTACACAGTCATCTGTATAAACATGGAAATATCTACACCAATATCTGTACAAACTTGGATATATCTACACTGCCATCTGTATAAACTTGGAAATATCTACACAGCCATCTCCATAAACATTGAAATATCTACACCGCTATCAGTATAAACATGGAAGTCCCTTCACCGCTATCTGTATAAATATGGAAACATCTACGCCACGATCTGTATAAACATAGAAATATCTACACCGCTCTCTGTATAAACATGGTAATATCTACACCGCCATCTATATAAACATGGAAATATCTAAACCGCTATTTGTATAAATATGAAAATATCTACACGGCTATCTTTATAAACCTGGAAATGTCTACACCATTATCAGTACAAACATGGAATTATCTGCATGGCTATCTCTATAAACATGGAAATATCTACACCGTCATCAGTATATACATGGAAATATCTACACAGTCATCTGTATAAACATGGAAATATCTACACCAATATCTGTACAAACGTGGAAATATCTACACTGCCATCTGTATAAACTTGGAAATATCTACACAGCCATCTCCATAAACATTGAAATATCTACACTGCTATCAGTATGAATATGGAAATAGCCACACATCTATCTGTATAAACATGGAAATATCTGCATTGCTGTCTGTAAAAACATGGAAATATCTACACAGTCATCTGTATAAATATGGAAATATCTACACCTCCATCTGGATAAACTCGGAAATATCTAGACTGCCATCTGTATACACATGGAAATATCGACACAGCTATCTGTATAAACATGGAAATATCTACAATGCTATCTCTGTAAACATGGAAAAAACTACACCACTATCTGTATAAACATGGAAATATATACACCGCTATCTGTATAAACATGGAAATACCTACACCGCCATCTGTATTAACATGGAAATATCTCCACCTCTATCTGTATAAACATGGAAATATCGACACCGCTATCTGTATAAACATGCAAATATCTACACCGCTATCTGTATAAACATGGAAATATCAACACCGCTATCTGTATAAACGTGGAAATATCTACATCGCTATCTGTATAAACATGGAAATATCTCCACTTCAATGTGTATAAACATGGAAATATCTACACCGCTATCTGTATAAACATGGAAATATCTACACCTCTTCCTGTATGAACATGGAAATATCTACACCGCTATCTGTATAAATATGGAAATATCAACACCGCTATCTCTATAAACATGGAAATGTCTACAACGCTATCTGTATAAACATGGAAATATCTACATGGCTATCTCTACAAACATGGAAATATCTACACCGCCATCTGTATAAATATGGAAATACCTATACATTCATCTGTATAAACATGGAAATATCTACACAACTATCTGTATAAACATGGAAATATATACACCGCTATCTGTATAAACATGGAAATAGCCACACGGCTATGTGTATAAACATGGAAATATCTACACCACCATCTGTAAAAACATTGAAATATCTACACAGTCATCTGTATAAACATGGAAATATCTACACCTCCATCTGTATACACATGGAAATATCTACACTGCCATCTGCATACACATGGAAATATCTACACAGCCATCTGTATAAACATGGAAATATCTACACGGCTATCTTTGTAAACGTGGAAATATCTACACCGCTATCTTTATAAACATGGAAATATCTACACCGCTATCTGTTTAAACATGGAAATATCTACACCACGATCTGTATAAATATGGAAATATCTACACCGCTATCTGTATGAACATGGAAATATCTACACTGCTATCTGTATAAACATGGAAATATCTACACCGCCATCTGTATAAACATGGAAATATCTCCACTGCTATCTGTATAAACATGGAAATATCTACACCGCTATCTGAATAAACATGGATATATGTACAAAGCCATCTGTATAAACCTGGAAATATCTACACCGCCATGTGTTTAACCATGGAAATATCTCCACCGCTATCTGTATAAACATGGAAATATCTACAGCGCTATCTGTATAAACATGGAAATGTCTACAACGCTATCTGTATAAACATGGAAATATATACACCGCTTTCTGTATTAACATGGAAATATCTACACTGCTATGCGCATAAATATGAAAATAGCTACACGGCTATCTTTATCAACCTGGAAATGTCTACAACACTATCTGTACACACATGGAAATGTCTGCATGGCTATCTCTATAAACATGGAAATATCTACACCGTCATCTGTATAAACCTGGAAATATCTACACAGTCATCTGTATAAACATGGAAGTATCTACACCAATATCTGTACAGACTTGGAAATATCTACACTGCCATCTGCATAAACTTGGAAATATCTACACAGCCATCTCCATAAACATTGAAATATCTACACCGCAATCAGTATAAATATGGAAATATCCACAGAGCTATCTGTATAAACATGGAAATATCTGCATCGCCGTCTGTAAAAACATGGAAATATCTACACAGTCTTCTGTATAAACATGGAAATATCTACACCGCTATCTGTAAAACCTGGAAATATCTACATCGCTCTCTGTATAAACAGGAAAATATCTCCACCGCTATCTGTATAAACATGGAAATATCTACACCGTCATCTGTATAAACATGGAAATATCTACACAGTCATCTGTATAAACATAGAAATATCTACACCAATATCTGTACAAACTTGGAAATATCTACACTGCCATCTGCATAAACATGGAAATATCTACACAGCCATCTCCATAAACATTGAAATATCTACACTCCTATAAGTATGAATATGGAAATAGCCACAAAGCTATCTGTATAAACATGGAAATATCTACACCTCCATGTGTATAACCATGGAAATATCTCCACAGCTATCAGTATAAACATGGAAATAACTACACCGCTATCTGTATAAACATGGAAATATCTACACCGCTATCTGTATAAACATGGAAATATGTACACCGCAATCTGTAAAACCTGGAAATATCTACATCGCTATCTGAATAAACAGGGAAATAACTCCACCGCTATCTGTATAAACATGGAAGTCTCTACACGGGTATCTGCATAAATATGGAAATATCTACACCACGATCTCTATAAACATGGAAATATCTACACCGTCATCTGTATAAACATGGATATATCTACACAGTCATCTGTATAAACATGGAAATATCTACACCAATATCTGTACAAACTTGGAAATATCTACACTGCCATCTGTATAAACTTGGAAATATCTACACAGCCATCTCCATAAACATTGAATTATCTACACCGCTATCAGTATAAATATGGAAATAGCCACAGAGCTATCTGTATAAACATGGAAATATCTGCATCGCCGTCCGTAAAAACATGGAAATATCTACACAGTCTTCTGTAAAAACATGGAAATATCTACACTGCTATCTGTAAAACCTGGAAATATCTACATCGCTATTTGTATAAACAGGGAAATATCTCCACCGCTATCTGTATAAACATGGAAATATCTACACCGCTATCTGTATAAACATGGAAGTCTCTTCACCGCTATCTGTATAAATATGGAAATATCTACGCCACGATCTGTATAAACATAGAAATATCTACACCGCTCTCTGTATAAACATGGTAATATCTACACCGCCATCAGCATAAACATGGAAATATCTACACCGCTATTTGTATAAATATGAAAATATCTACAAGGCTATCTTTATAAACCTGGAAATGTCTACACGACTATCAGTACAAACATGGAATTTTCTGCATGGCTATCTCTATAAACATGGAAATATCTACACCGTCATCTGTATATACATGGAAATATCTACACAGTCATCTGTATAAACATGGAAATATCTACACCAATATCTGTACAAACGTGGAAATATCTACACTGCCATCTGTATAAACTTGGAAATATCTACACAGCCATCTCCATAAACATTGAAATATCTACACTGCTATCAGTATGAATATGGAAATAGCCACACAGCTATCTGTATAAACATGGAAATATCTACACCGCTTTCTGTATAAACTTGGAAATATCTACACCGCTATTCGTATAAATATGAAAATAGCTACACGGCTATCTTTATCAACCTGGAAATGTCTACACCACTATCTGTACACACATGGAAATGACTGCATGGCTATCTCTATAAACATGTAAATATCTACACCGTCATCTGTATAAACCTGGAAATATCTACACAGTCATCTGTATATACATGGAAATATCTACACCAATATCTGTACAAACTTGGAAATATCTACACTGCAATCTGTATAAAGTTGGAAATGTCTACACAGCCATCTCCATAAACATGGAAATATCTACACTGCTATCAGTATGAATTTGGAAATAGCCACACAGCTAACTGTATAAATATGGAAATATCTGCATTGCTGTCTGTAAAAACATGGAAATATCTACACAGTCATCTGTATAATTATGGAAATATCTACACCTCCATCTGTATAAACCTGGAAATATCTACACCGCCATGTGTATAACCATGGAAATATCTCCACCGCTATCTGTATAAACATGGAAATAACTACACTGCTATCTGTATAAACATGGAAGTATCTACAACGCTATCTGAATAAACATGGAAATGACTACACCGCTATCTGTATAAACATGGAGATATCTACACCGCTATCTGTAAAACCTGGAAATATCTACATCGCTATCTGTATAAACAGGGAAATATCTCCACCGCTATCTGTATAAACATGGAAATACCTACACCGCTATCTGTATAAACATGGAAGTCTCTTCACCGCTTTCTGTATAAATATGGAAATATCTACACCACGATCTGTGTAAACATGCAAATATGTACACCGCTCTCTGTATAAACATGGTAATTTCTACACCGCTTTCTGTATAAACATGGAAATATCTACACCGCTATTTGTATAAACATGAAAATATCTACACGGCTATCTTTGTATACCTGGAAATGTCTACACCACTATCTGTACAAACATGGAAATATCTGCATGGCTATCTCTATAAACATGGAAATATCTACACCGTCATCTGTATAAACATGGAAATATCTACACAGTCATCTGTATAAACATGGAAATATCTACAACAATATCTGTACAAACTTGGAAATATCTACACTTCCATCTGTATAAACGTGGAAATATCTACACAGTCATCTCCATAAACATTGACATATCTACACTGCTATCAGTATGAATATGGAAATAGCCACACAGATATCAGTCTTAACATGGAAATATCTGCATTGCCGTCAGTAAAAACATGGAAATATCTACACAGTCATCTGTATAAACATGGAAATATCTACACCTCCATCTGTATAAACTTGGAAATGTCTACACTGCCATCTGCATACACATGGAAATATCGACACAGCCATCTGTATAAATATGGAAATATCTACAATGCTATCTCTGTAAACAAGGAAAAACCTACACTGCTATCTGGATAAACATGGAAATATCTACACCGCTATCCGTATAAACATGGAAATACCTACACCCCCATCTGTATAATCATGGAAACATCTCAACCTCTATCTGTATAAACATGGAAATATCAACACCGCTATCTGTATAAACATGCAAATATCTACACCGCTATCAGTATAAACATGGAAATATCAACACCGCAATCCGTATAAACCTGGAAATATCTACATCGCTATCTGTATAAACACGGAAATATCTCCATTTCAATGTGTATAAACATGGAAATATCTACACCGCTATCTGTATAAACATGGAAATATCTAAACCTCTTCCTGTATAAACATGGAAATGTCTACACCGCTATGTGTATAAACATGGAAATGTCTACATGGCTATCTCTACAAACATGGAAATATCTACACCGCCATCTGTATAAACATGGAAATACCTTTACATTCATCTGTATAAACATGGAAATATCTACACCACTATCTGTATAAACATGGAAATATCTACAACGCTATCTGTATAAACATGGAAATAGCCACACAGCTATCTGTATAAACATGGAAATATCTACACCACCATCTGTAAAAACATTGAAATATCAACACAGTCGTCTGTATAAACATGGAAATATCTACACCTCCATCTGTATACACATGGAAATATCTACACTGCCATCTGTATACACATGGAAATATCTACACAGCCATCTGTATAAACATGGAAATATCTACACCACCATCTTTGTAAACGTGGAAATATCTACACCGCTATCTGTATAAACATGGAAATATCTACACCGCTATCTGTTTAAACATGGACATATCTACACCACGATCTGTATAAACATGGAAATATCTACACCGCTATCTGTATGAACATGGAAATATCTCCACTGCTATCTGTATAAACATGGAAATATCTACACCGCTATCTGAATAAACATGGATATATGTACAAAGACATCTGTATAAACATGGAAATATCTACACCGCCATGTGTATAACCATGGAAATACCTCCACCGCTATCTGTATAAACATGGAAATAAATACACTGCTATCTGTATAAACATGGAAATATCTACACCGCTATCTCTATAAACATGGAAATATCTACACCGCTATCTGTATAAACATGGAAATATCTACACTGCTATCTGTAAAACCTGGAAATATCTACATCGCTATCTGTATAAACAGGGAAATAACTCCACCGCTATCTGTATAAACATGGAAATCTCTACACCGCTATCTGTATAAATATGGAAATATCTACACCACGATCAGTATAAACTTGGAGAAATCTACACCGCTCTCTGTATAAACATGGAAATATCTACAAAGCTTTCTGTTTAAACATGGAAATATCTACACCACTATTCGTATAAATATGAAAATATCTACACGGCTATCTTTATAAACCTGGAAATGTCTACACCACTATCTGTACACACATGGATATGTCTGCATGGCTATCTGTATAAACACGGAAATATCTACACCGTCATCTGTATAAACATGTAAATATCTACACAGTCATCTCTATAAACATCGAAATATCTACACCAATATCTCTACAAACTTGGAAATATCTACACTGCCATCTGAATAAACTTGGAAATATCTACACAGCCATCTCCATAAACATTGAAATAAGTTTAAAGCTATCAGTATAAATATGGAAATAGCCACAGAGCTATCTGTATAAACATGGAAATATCTGCATCGCGGTGTGTAAAAACATGGAAATATCAACACAGTCATCTGTATAAACATGGAAATATCTACACCGCTATCTGTAAAACCTGGAAATATCTACATCGCAATCTGTATAAACAGGGAAATATCTCCACCGCTATCTGTATAAACATGGAAATATCTACACCGCTATCTGTATAAACATGGAAGTCTCTTCACCGCTATCTTTATAAATATGGAAATATCTACACCACGATCTGTGTAAACATGGAAATATCTACACCGCTCTCTGTATAAACATGGTAATATCTACACCGCTTTCTGCATAAACATGGAAATATCTACACCGCTATTTGTATAAATATGAAAATATCTACACGGCTATCTTTATAAGCCTGGAAATGTCTACACCACTATCTGTACAAACATGGAAATATCTGCATGGCTATCTCTATAAACATGGAAATATCTACACAGTCATCTGTATAAACATGGAAATATCTACAACAATATCTGTACAAACTTGAAAATATCTACACTGCCATCTGTATAAACTTGGAAATATCTACACTGTCATCCCCATAAACATTGACATATCTACACTGCTATCAGTATGAATATGGAAATAGCCACACAGTTATCTGTATAAACATGGAAATATCTGCATTGCCGTCAGCAAAAACTTGGAAATATCTACACAGTCATCTGTATAAACATGGAAATATCTACACCGCTATCTGTATAAACATGGAAATACCTACACCCCCATCTGTATAAACATGGAAACATCTCAACCTCTATCTATATAAACATGGAAATATCGACACCGCTATCTGTATAAACATGCAAATATCTACACCGCTCTCTGTATAAACATGGAAATATCAACACCGCTATCTGTATAAACCTGGAAATATCTACATCGCTATCTGTATAAACATGGAAATATCTACACAGTCATCTGTATATAAATGGAAATATCTACACCACCATCTGTATAAACATGGAAATATCTACACTGCCATCTGTATAAACATGGAAATATCTACAAAGTCATCTGCATATACATGGAAATATATACACCACCATCTCTATAAACATGGAAATATCTACACTGGATTCTGTATACACGTGGAAATATCTACACAGACATCAGTATAAACATGGAAACACCTGCACCCCTATCTCTGTCCACATGGAAATAACAACACTGCAATCTCTATGAACATGGAAATATCTACACCGCAATCTCTATAAACATGGAAATATGTACACTGCCATCTTTATAAACATGAAAGTATCTACACCGCCATCTCCATAAACTTGGAACTATCTACACCGCCAACTGTGTAAACATGGAAATATCTACACCGCTATCTGTATAAACATGGAAATATCTACATTGCCATCAGTAGAAAGATGGAAATATCTACACCGCAATCTGCATAAACATGGAAATATCTACACCTCTTCCTGTATAAACATGGAAATATCTACACCGCTATCTGTATAAATATGGAAATATCAACACGGCTATCTCTATAAACATGGAAATGTCTACACTGCTATCTGTATAAACATCGAAATATCTCCATGGCTATCTCTACAAACATGTAAATATCTACACCGCCATCTGTATAAACATGGAAATATCTACACCGCTATTTGTATAAATATGAAAATATCTACACGGCTATCTTTATAAACCTGGAAATGTCTACACCACTATCTGTACAAACATGGAAATATCTGCATGGATATCTCTATAAACATGGAAATATCTACACCGCTATCTGTATAAACCTGGAAATATCTACACTGCTATCTGTATGAACATGGAAATATCTCCACTGCTATCTGTATAAACATGGAAATATCTACACCGCTATCTGAATAAACATGGATATATGTACAAAGCCATCTGTATAAACATGGAAATATCTACACCGCCATCTGTATAAACATGGAAATATCTCCACTGCTATCTGTATAAACATGGAAATATCTACACCGCTATCTGAATATACATGGATATATGTACAAAGACATCTGTATAAACCTGGAAATATCTACACCGCCATGTGTATAACCATGGAAATATCTCCACCGCTATCTGTATAAACATGGAAATAACTACACTGCTATCTGTATAAACATGGAAATATCTACACCGCTATCTGTATAAACATGGAAATATCTACACCGCTATCTGTATAAACATGGAAATATCTACACCGCTTTCTGTATAAACATGGAAATACCTACAGCGCTATTCGTATAAATATGAAAATAGCTACACGGCTATCTTTATCAACCTGGAAATGTCTACACCACTATCTGTACACACATGCAAATGTCTGCATGGCTATCTCTATAAACATGGAAATATCTACACAGTCATCTGTATAAACATGGAAATATCTACACAGTCATCTGTATAAACATGGAAATATCTACACCAATATCTGTACAAACTTGGATATATCTACACTGCCATCTGTATAAACTTGGAAATATCTACACAGCCATCTCCATAAACATTGAAATATCTACACCGCTATCAGTATAAACATGGAAGTCCCTTCACCGCTATCTGTATAAATATGGAAACATCTACGCCACGATCTGTATAAACATAGAAATATCTACACCGCTCTCTGTATAAACATGGTAATATCTACACCGCCATCTATATAAACATGGAAATATCTACACCGCTATTTGTATAAATATGAAAATATCTACACGGCTATCTTTATAAACCTGGAAATGTCTACACCATTATCAGTACAAACATGGAATTATCTGCATGGCTATCTCTATAAACATGGAAATATCTACACCGTCATCAGTATATACATGGAAATATCTACACAGTCATCTGTATAAACATGGAAATATCTACACCAATATCTGTACAAACGTGGAAATATCTACACTGCCATCTGTATAAACTTGGAAATATCTACACAGCCATCTCCATAAACATTGAAATATCTACACTGCTATCAGTATGAATATGGAAATAGCCACACATCTATCTGTATAAACATGGAAATATCTGCATTGCTGTCTGTAAAAACATGGAAATATCTACACAGTCATCTGTATAAATATGGAAATATCTACACCTCCATCTGGATAAACTCGGAAATATCTAGACTGCCATCTGTATACACATGGAAATATCGACACAGCTATCTGTATAAACATGGAAATATCTACAATGCTATCTCTGTAAACATGGAAAAAACTACACCGCTATCTGTATAAACATGGAAATATATACACCGCTATCTGTATAAACATGGAAATACCTACACCGCCATCTGTATTAACATGGAAATATCTCCACCTCTATCTGTATAAACATGGAAATATCGACACCGCTATCTGTATAAACATGCAAATATCTACACCGCTATCTGTATAAACATGGAAATATCAACACCGCTATCTGTATAAACGTGGAAATATCTACATCGCTATCTGTATAAACATGGAAATATCTCCACTTCAATGTGTATAAACATGGAAATATCTACACCGCTATCTGTATAAACATGGAAATATCTACACCTCTTCCTGTATGAACATGGAAATATCTACACCGCTATCTGTATAAATATGGAAATATCAACACCGCTATCTCTATAAACATGGAAATGTCTACAACGCTATCTGTATAAACATGGAAATATCTACATGGCTATCTCTACAAACATGGAAATATCTACACCGCCATCTGTATAAATATGGAAATACCTATACATTCATCTGTATAAACATGGAAATATCTACACAACTATCTGTATAAACATGGAAATATATACACCGCTATCTGTATAAACATGGAAATAGCCACACGGCTATGTGTATAAACATGGAAATATCTACACCACCATCTGTAAAAACATTGAAATATCTACACAGTCATCTGTATAAACATGGAAATATCTACACCTCCATCTGTATACACATGGAAATATCTACACTGCCATCTGCATACACATGGAAATATCTACACAGCCATCTGTATAAACATGGAAATATCTACACGGCTATCTTTGTAAACGTGGAAATATCTACACCGCTATCTTTATAAACATGGAAATATCTACACCGCTATCTGTTTAAACATGGAAATATCTACACCACGATCTGTATAAATATGGAAATATCTACACCGCTATCTGTATGAACATGGAAATATCTACACTGCTATCTGTATAAACATGGAAATATCTACACCGCCATCTGTATAAACATGGAAATATCTCCACTGCTATCTGTATAAACATGGAAATATCTACACCGCTATCTGAATAAACATGGATATATGTACAAAGCCATCTGTATAAACCTGGAAATATCTACACCGCCATGTGTTTAACCATGGAAATATCTCCACCGCTATCTGTATAAACATGGAAATATCTACAGCGCTATCTGTATAAACATGGAAATGTCTACAACGCTATCTGTATAAACATGGAAATATATACACCGCTTTCTGTATTAACATGGAAATATCTACACTGCTATGCGCATAAATATGAAAATAGCTACACGGCTATCTTTATCAACCTGGAAATGTCTACAACACTATCTGTACACACATGGAAATGTCTGCATGGCTATCTCTATAAACATGGAAATATCTACACCGTCATCTGTATAAACCTGGAAATATCTACACAGTCATCTGTATAAACATGGAAGTATCTACACCAATATCTGTACAGACTTGGAAATATCTACACTGCCATCTGCATAAACTTGGAAATATCTACACAGCCATCTCCATAAACATTGAAATATCTACACCGCAATCAGTATAAATATGGAAATATCCACAGAGCTATCTGTATAAACATGGAAATATCTGCATCGCCGTCTGTAAAAACATGGAAATATCTACACAGTCTTCTGTATAAACATGGAAATATCTACACCGCTATCTGTAAAACCTGGAAATATCTACATCGCTCTCTGTATAAACAGGAAAATATCTCCACCGCTATCTGTATAAACATGGAAATATCTACACCGTCATCTGTATAAACATGGAAATATCTACACAGTCATCTGTATAAACATAGAAATATCTACACCAATATCTGTACAAACTTGGAAATATCTACACTGCCATCTGCATAAACATGGAAATATCTACACAGCCATCTCCATAAACATTGAAATATCTACACTCCTATAAGTATGAATATGGAAATAGCCACAAAGCTATCTGTATAAACATGGAAATATCTACACCTCCATGTGTATAACCATGGAAATATCTCCACAGCTATCAGTATAAACATGGAAATAACTACACCGCTATCTGTATAAACATGGAAATATCTACACCGCTATCTGTATAAACATGGAAATATGTACACTGCAATCTGTAAAACCTGGAAATATCTACATCGCTATCTGAATAAACAGGGAAATAACTCCACCGCTATCTGTATAAACATGGAAGTCTCTACACGGGTATCTGCATAAATATGGAAATATCTACACCACGATCTCTATAAACATGGAAATATCTACACCGCTCTCTGTATAACATGGAAATATCTACACAGCTTTCTGTATATACATGGAAATATCTACACCGATATTCGTATAAATATGAAAATATCTACACGGCTATCTTTATAAACCTGGATATGTTTACACCACTATCTGTACACACGGAAATGTCTGCATGGCTATCTCTATAAACATGGAAATATCCTCACCGTCATCTGTATAAACATGGAAATATCTACAACAATATCTGTACAAACTTGGAAATATCTAAACCGCCATCTGTATAAACATGGAAATACCTATACATTCATCTGTATAAACGTGGAAATATCTACACCACTATCAGTATAAACATGGAAATATCTACACCACTATCTGTATAAACATTGAAATAGCCACACGGCTATCTGTATAAACATGGAAATATCTACACCGCTATCTTTGTAAAAGTGGAATTATCTACACCGCTATGTGTATAAACATGGAAATATCTACACTGGATCTGTTTAAACATGGAAATATCTACACCACGATCTGTATAAACATGGAAATATCTACACCGCCATCTGTATAAACATGGAAATATCTCCACTGCTATCTGTATAAACATGGAAATATCTACACCGCTATCTGAATAAACATGGATATGTGTACAAAGCAATCTGTATAAACATGGAAATATCTACACTGCCATGTGTATAACCATGGAAATATCTCCACCGCTATCTGTATAAACATGGAAATAACTACACTGCTATCTGTATAAACATGGAAATATCTACACCGCTATCTGTATAAACATGGAAATATCTACACCGCTATCTGTATAAATATGGAAATATCTACACCGCTATCTGTAAAACCTGGAAATATCTACATCGCTATCTGTATAAACAGGGAAATAACTCCACAGCTATCTGTATAAACATGGAAGTCTCTACACAGCTATCTGTATAAATATGGAAATATCTACACCACGATCTCCATAAACATGGAAATACCTACACTGCTCTCTGTATAAACATGTTAATATCTACACCACTTTCTGTATAAACATGGAAATACCTACACCGCTCTTAGTATAAATATGAAAATATCTACACGGCTATCTTTATAAACTTGGAAATGTCTACACCACTATCTGTACACACATGGAAATGTGTGCATGGCTATCTATATAAACATGGAAATATCTACACCGTCATCTGTATAAATATGGAAATATCTACACAGTCATCTGTATAAACATGGAAATATCTACACCGCTATCTGTAAAAACGTGGAAATATCTACACTGCCATCTGTATAAACTTGGAAATATCTACACAGCCATCTCCATAAACATTGAAATATCTGCACCGCTATAAGTATAAATATGGAAATAGCCACAGAGCTCTCTCTATAAACATGGAAATAACTGCATCGCTGTCTGTAAAAACATGGATATATCTACACAGTCATCTGTATAAACATGGAAATATCTACACCGCTATCTGTAAAACCTGGAAATATCTACATCGTTATCTGTATAAACAGGGAAATATCTACACCGCTATCTGTATAAACATGGAAATATCTACACCGCTATCTGTATAAACATGGAAGTCTCTTCACCGCTATCTATATAAATATACAAATATCTACAACACGATCTGTATACACATGGAAATATCTACACCGCTCTCTGTATAAACATGGTAATATCTACACCGCCATCTGTATAAACATGGAAATATCAACACCGCTATCTGTATAACCTGGAAATATCTACATCGCTATCTGTATAAACGTGGAAGTCTCTACACCGCTATCTGTATAAACATGGAAATATTTTTACCTCTTCCTGTATAAACATGGAAATATCTACACCGCTTTCTGTATAAACATGGAAATATCAACACCTCTATCTCTATAAACATGGAAAAGTCTACACAGCTATCTGTATAAACATGGAAATATCTACATGGCTATCTCTACAAACATGGAAATATCTACACCGCCATCTGTATAAACATGGAAATACCTATACATTCATCTGTATAAACATGGAAATATCTACACCGCTATCTGTATAAACATGGAAGTATCTACACCGCTATCTGTATAAACACGGAAATAGCAGCATGGCTATCTGTATAAACATGGATATATCTACACCACCATCTGTAAAAACATTGAGATATCTACACAGTCATCTGTATAAACATGGAAATATCTACACCTCCATCTGTATACACATGGAAATATCTACACTTCCATCTGCATACACATGGACATATCTACACAGCCATCTGTATAAATATGGAAATATCTACACCGCTATCTTTGTAAACGTGGAAATATCTACACCGCTATCTGTATACACATGGAAATATCTACACCGCTATCTGTTTAAACATGGAAATATCTACACCACGATCAGTATAAACATGGAAATATCTACACCGCTATCTCTAAGAACATGGAAATATCTACACTGCTATCTGCAAACATGGAAATATCTACACCGCCATCTGTATAAACATGGAAATATCTCCACTGCTATCTGTATAAACATGGAAATATCTACACCGCTATCTGAATAAACATGGATATATGTACAAAGCCATCTGTATGAACATGGAAATCTCTACACCGCCATGTGTATAACCATGGAAATATCTCCACCGCTATCTGTATAAACATGGAAATTACTACACTGCTATCTGTATAAACATGGAAATATCTACACCGCTATCTGTATAAACATGGAAATATCTACACCGCTATCTGTATAAACATAGAAATATCTACACAGCTATCTGTAAAACCTGGAAATATCTACATCGCTATCTGTATAAACAGGGAAATAACTACACCGCTATCTGTATAAACATGGAAGTCTCTACACCGCTATCTGTATAAATATGGAAATATCTACACCACGATCTGCATAAACATGGAAATAGCTACACCGCTCTCTGTATAAACATGTTAATATCTACACCGCTTTCTGAATAAACATGGAAATATCTACACCGCTCTTTGTATAAATATGAAAATATCTACACGGCTATCTTTATAAACTTGGAAATGTCTACACCACTATCTGTACACACATGGAAATGTCTGCATGGCTATCTATATAAACATGGAAATATCTACACCGTCATCTGTATAAACATGGAAATATCTACACAGTCATCTGTATAAACATGGAAATATCTACACCGCTATCTGTACAAACTTGGAAATATCTACACTGCCATCTGTATAAACTTGGAAATATCTACACAGCCATCTCCATAAACATTGAAATATCTACACCGCTATAAGTATAAATATGGAAATAGCCACAGAGCTATCTGTATAAACCTGGAAATAACTGCATCGCTGTCTGTAAAAACATGGAAATATCTACACAGTCATCTGTATAAACATGGAAATATCTACACCGCTATCTGTAAAACCTGGAAATATCTACATCGTTATCTGTATAAACAGGGAAATATCTACACCGCTATCTGTATAAACATGGAAATATCTACACCGCTATCTGTATAAACATGGAAGTCTCTTCACCGCTATCTGTATAAATATGCAAATATCTACACCACGATCTGTATAAACATGGAAATATCTACACCGCTCTCTGTATAAACATGGTAATATCTACACCGCAATCTGTATAAACATGGAAATATCTACACCGCTATTTGTATAAATATGAAACTATCTACACGGCTATCTTTATAAACCTGGAAATGTCTACACCACTATCTGTACAAACATGGAAATATCTGCATGGCTATCTCTAGAAACATGGAAATATCTACACCGTCATCTGTATTAACATGGAAATATCAACACAGTCATCTGTATAAACATGGAAATATCTACACCAATATCAGTACAAACTTGGAAATACCTACACTGCCATCTGTATAAACTTGGAAGTATCTACACAGCCATCTCCATAAACATTGAAATATCTACACTGCTATCTGTATGAATATGGAAATAGCCATACAGATATCTGTATAAACATGCAAATATCTGCATTGCCGTCTGTCAAAACATGGAAATATCTACACAGTCATCTGTATAAATGTGGAAATATCTACACCTCCATCTGTATAAACTTGGAAATATCTAGACTGCCATCTGTATACACATGGAATTATCGACACAGCTATCTGTATAAAGATGGAAATATCTACAATGCTATCTCTGTAAACATGGAAAAAACTACACCGCTTTCTGTATAAACATTTGAATATATACAGCGCTATCTGTACAAACATGGAAATAACTACAACGCCATCTGTATAAACTTGGAAATATCTCCACCTCTATCTGTATAAACATGGAAATATCTACACCGCTATCTGTATAAACATGGAAATATCTACACTGCTATCTGTATAAACATGGAAATATCAACACCGCTATCTGTATAAACCTGGAAATATCTACATCGCTATCTGTATAAACATGGAAATATCTCCACTTCTATGTGTATAAACATTGAAATATCTACACCGCTATCTGTATAAACATGGAAATATCTACACCTGTTCCTGTATAAACATGGAAATATCTACACCGCTATCTGTATAAATATGGAAATATCAACAATGCTATCTCTATCAACATGGAAATGTCTACACCGCTATCTGTATAAACATGGAAATATCTACATGGCTATCTATACAAACATGGAAATATCTACACCGCCGTCTGTATAAACATGGAAATACCTATACATTCATCTGTATAAACATGGAAATATCTACACAACTATCTGTATAAACATGGAAATATCTACACCGTTAACTGTATAAACATGGAAATAGCCACACGGCTATCTGAATAAAAATGGAAATATCTACACCACCGTCTGTAATAACATTGAAATATCTACACAGTCATCTGTATAAACATGGAAATATCTACACCTCCATCTGTATACACATGGAAATATCTACACTGCCATCTGCATACACATGGAAATATCTAAACAGCCATCTGTATAAACATGGAAATATCTACACCGCTATCTTTGTAAACGTGGAAATATCTACACCGCTATCTGTATAAACATGGAAATATCTATAGCGCTATGTGTTTAAACATGGAAATATCTACACAACGATCTGTATAAACATGGAAATATCTACACCGCTATCTGTATGAACATGGAAATATCTACACTGCTATCTGTATAAACATGGAAATATCTACACCGCTATCTGTATAAACATGGAAATATCTCCACTGCTATCTGTATAAACATGGAAATTTCTACACCGCTATCTGAATAAACATGGATATATGTACAAAGCCATCTGTATAAACATGGAAATATCTACACCGCCATGTGTATAACCATGGAAATATCTCCACAGCTATCAGTATAAACATGGAAATAACTACACCGCTATCTGTATAAACATGGAAATATCTACACCGCTATCTGTATAAACATGGAAATATGTACACCGCAATCTGTAAAACCTGGAAATATCTACATCGCTATCTGAATAAAGAGGGAAATACCTCCACCGCTATCTGCATAAACATGGAAGTCTCTACACGGGTATCTGCATAAATATGGAAATATCTACACCACGATCTCTATAAACATGGAAATATCTACACCGCTCTCTGTATAACATGGAAATATCTACACAGCTTTCTGTATATACATGGAAATATCTACACCGATATTCATAAAAATATGAAAATATCTACACGGCTATCTTTATAAACCTGGATATGTTTACACCACTATCTGTACACACGGAAATGTCTGCATGGCTATCTCTATAAACATGGAAATATCCTCACCGTCATCTGTATAAACATGGAAATATCTACAACAATATCTGTACAAACTTGGAAATATCTAAACCGCCATCTGTATAAACATGGAAATACCTATACATTCATCTGTATACACATGGAAATATCTACACCACTATCAGTATAAACATGGAAATATCTACACCACTATCTGTAT
Organism: Pan paniscus; assembly: GCF_029289425.2. Classification (NCBI taxonomy): domain Eukaryota; kingdom Metazoa; phylum Chordata; class Mammalia; order Primates; family Hominidae; genus Pan; species Pan paniscus. Next base: position 12,521,290 of record NC_073261.2, read on the forward strand.
AAACATTGAAATAGCCACACGGCTATCTGTATAAACATGGAAATATCTACACCGCTATCTTTGTAAAAGTGGAATTATCTACACCGCTATGTGTATAAACATGGAAATATCTACACTGCTATCTGTTTAAACATGGAAATATCTACACCACGATCTGTATAAACATGGAAATAACTACACCGCCATCTGTATAAACATGGAAATATCTCCACTGCTATCTGTATAAACATAGAAATATCTACACCGCTATCTGAATAAACATGGATATATGTACAAAGCAATCTGTATAAACATGGAAATATCTACACTGCCATGTGTATAACCATGGAAATATCTCCACCGCTATCTGTATAAACATGGAAATAACTACACTGCTATCTGTATAAACATGGAAATATCTACACCTCTATCTGTATAAACATGGAAATATCTACACCGCTATCTGTACAAATATGGAAATATCTACACCGCTATCTGTAAAACCTGGAAATATCTACATCGCTATCTGTATAAACAGGGAAATAACTCCACCGCTATCTGTATAAACATGGAAGTCTCTACACAGCTATCTGTATAAATATGGAAATATCAACACCACGATCTGTATAAACATGGAAATATATACACCGCTCTCTGTATAAACATGGAAATATCTACACCGCTTTCTGTATAAACATGGAAATATCTACACTGCTATTCGTATAAATATGAATATATCTACACGGCTATCTTTATAAACCTGGAAATGTCTACACCACTATCTGTACACACATGGAAATGTCTGCATGGCTATCTCTATAAACATGGAAATATCTACACCGTCATCTGTATAAACATGGAAATATCTACACAGTCATCTGTATAAACATGGAAATATCTACACCAATATCAGTACAAACTTGTAAATATCTACACTGCCATCTGTAGAAACTTGGAAATATCTACACAGCCATCTCCATAAACTTTGTATTATCTACACCGCTATCAGTATAAATATGGAAATAGCCACAGAGCTATCTGTATAAACATGGAAATATCTGCATCGCCGTCTTAAAAAACATCGAAATATCTACACAGTCATCTGTATAAATATGGAAATATCTACACCGCTATCTGTAAAACCTGGAAATATCTACATCACTATCTGTATAAACAGGGAAATATCTCCACCGCTATCTGTTTAAACTTGGAAATATCAACACCGCTATCTCTATAAACAAGGAAATGTCTACACCGCTATCTGTATAAACATGGAAATACCTATACATTCATCTGTATAAAAATGGAAATATCTACACCACTATCTGTATAAACATGGAAATACCTACACCGCTATCTGTATAAACATGGAAATAGCCACACGGCTATCTGTATAAACATGGAAAAATCTACACCACCATCTGTAAAAACATGGAAATGTCTACATCACTATCTGTATAAACATGGAAACAGCCACACCACTATCTGTATAAACATGGAAATACCTACACCGCTATCTGTATAAACATGGAAATATCTACACCGCTATCTGTATAAACATAGAAATATATACACTGCCATCAGTATAAACATGGAAATATCAACACAGTCATCTGTATGAACATGGAAATATCTACACAGCCATCTCTATCAACATGGAAACATCTACACCGCTATCTGTATAAACATGGAAATATCTACACCGCTATCTGTATAAACATGGAAATATCTACACAGCTGTCTCTATAAACATGGAAACATCTACACCGCTATCTGTATAAACATGGAAATATCTACACCACTGTCTCTATAAACATGGAAATATCTACAACGGTATCTCTATAAACATGCAAACATCTACATCACTGTCTCTATAAACATGGAAATATCTACACCGCTATCTCTATAAACGTGGAAATATCTACAATGCTTTCTCTACAAACATGGAAATATCTACACTACTATCTCTATAAACGTGGAAATATCTACACCGCTATCTCTATAAAGATACAAATATCTACACCGCTATGTATATAAACGTGGGAACATCTACACCACTATCTCCATAAACCTGGAAATATCTACACCGCTATCTCTACAAACGTGGAAATATCTACAGCACAATCTGTATAAACGTGGAAATATCTCTACCGCTATCTAAACTTGGGAATACCTACACCGCTATCTGTATAAACGTGGAAATATCTACACCAATATATCTATAAGAGTGGAAATAGGGACAACGCAACCTGCATAAATGTGGAAATATCTACAGCGCTATCTTTGTAAACGTGGAAATATCTACACCGCTATTTCTATAAACATGGAAATATCTACACCGCTATCTCTATAAACATGGAAATATCTACACCGCAATCTCTAAAAACATGGAAATATCTACACCGCTATATCTATAAACATGGAAATACTTACACCGCTATCTGTATAAACATGGAAATATTTACAAAGCTATCTCTATAAACATGGAAATATCTACAGAGCTATCTCTGTAAACATGGAAAGATCGACACCGCTATCTGTAAAACATGAAAATATTTACACCGTTGTCTGTATAAACATGGAAATATCTACACTGCTATCTGTTTAAACATCGAAATAACTTCACCACTGACTGTACAAACATGGAAATATCTACACCGCTATCTGTATAAACATGGAAATATCTACACAGCTATCTGTATAAACATGGAAATAACTACACCGCTGTCTCTATTAACCTGGAAATATCTGCACTGCTATCTGTATTAACGTGAGAATATCTACAACGCTATCTGGATAGATGTGGAAATATCTACATCGCTATGTCTACAAACGTGGAACTGTCTACACCGCTATCTGTATAAACGTGGAAATATCTACACCGCTATGTCTATAAACGTGGAAATATCTACACCGCTATCTCTACAAACGTGGAAATATCAGCACCGCTATCTGTATAAATGTGGGAATATCTACACCGCTATCTCTATAAACGTGTAAACATTTACACGGCTATCTCTATAAACATGGAAATATCAACATCGCTATCTCTATAAACGTGGAAATATCTACACCGCTATCTATATAAACATGAAAATATTTACATCGCTATCTCTATAAACATGGAAATACACCGCTTTCTGTATAAACATGGAAATATGTACACCACTATCTCTATAAACATAGAAATACCTACACCGCTGTCTGTATAAACATGGAAATATCTAGAGCGCCATCTGTATAAACATGGAAATATCTACACCGCTGTCTCTATAAACATGGAAATATCTACAACGCTATCTGTGTAAACATGGAAATATCTACACTGATATATGTATAAATATGGAAATATGTACACTGCTATCTCTATAAACACGAAAATATCTGCGCCACCATCTGTATAAACATGGAAATATCTACAATGCCAGCTGTATAAACATGGAAATATCTACAACGCCAGCTGTATAAACATGGAAATATCTATACCGCCATCTGTATAAACGTGGAAATATCTACACAGTCATCTCTATAAACATGGAAATAACTACACCGCCAACTGTATAAACATGGAAATATCTACACTGCCATCTGTATAAATCTGGAAATATCTACACGGCCATCTGTATAAACTTGGAAATATCAACACTGCCATCTGTATAAAGCTGGAAATATCTACACTTCCGTCTGTATAAACATGGAAATATCTACACCGCCGTCTGTATAAACATGGAAATATCTACACCGCCATCTCTGAAAACATGGAAATATCTACACCGCCATCTGTATAAACATGGAAATATCTACACAGTCGTCTGTATAAACATGGAAATATCTACACCACCATCTGTATAAACATGGAAATACCTACACGGCCATCTGTATAAACATGGATATATCTACACAGCCATGTGTAAAAACATGAAAATATGTACACGGCAATCTGTATAAACATGGAAATACCTACACCGCTATCTGTATAAACATGGTAAAATCTAAACCGCTGTCCCTATAAACATGGAAATATCAACTCCGTTATCTGTATAAACTTGGAAATAACTACACCGCTATCTGGAAACATGGAAATATCTACAACACTAGTGCATAAACATGGAAATATCTACACCACTATCTGTGTAATCATGGAAATATCAACACCGCCATCTGTATAAACATGGAAATATCTACACCGCCATCTGTATAAACATGGAAATATCTACAAAGCAATCTGTATAAACATGGAATTAAGTTCACCGCCATCTGTATGTAGGTGGAAATAGCTACAGTGCCATCTGTATAAACATGGAAATATCTACACCGCTACCTGTATAAACATGGAAATATCTACACCCCCATCTGTATAAACATGGAAATTTCTACACCCCCATCTGTATAAACATGGAAATAGCTACACCGCTATTTGTGTAAACATAGAAATATCTACACCGCTATCTGCATAAACATGGAAATATCTATACCACTATCTGTGTAAACATGGAAATATCTACTCTGTCATCTCTATAAAGATGGAAATATCTACACTGTGAGCTGTATAAAAATGGAAATATCTACACCGCTATCTGTATAAACATGGAAATAAAAACACCGCTATCTGCATAAAAAAGGAAATTTCTACAGAAGTATCTCTATAAATATGGAAATATCTACATCACTATCTCTATATACATGGAAATACCTACACCGCTATTTCTATAAACATGGAAAGAACTATACCGCTATCTGTATAAACATGGAAATATCTACACCGCCATCAGTATAAACATGGAAATATCTACACTGCTATCTGTGTAAACATGGAAATATCTACCCTGCTGTCTGATTAAACATGGAAATATCTACACTGCCATCTCCATAAACATGGAAATATCTACACTGGCATCTCTATATATATGGAAATATCTACACCGCCATCTTTATAAACATGGAAATATCTACACTGCCATCTGTATATACATGGAAATATCTACACTGCCATTTCTATAAACATGGAAATATCTACTCAGCCATCTGTTTAAACATGGAAATATCTCCACTGTTATCTCTATAAAAATGGAAATATCTACACTGCTATCAGTGTATACATGGAAATATCTACACCGCGATCTGTAAAAACATGCAAATATCTAAACCGCTATCTGTGTAAACATGGAAATATCTACATCGATATCTGTACAAACATGGAAATATCTACTCCGCTATCTGTATAAACATGGAAATATCTACAATGCTATCTATGTAAACATGGAAATATCTACACAGATATCTGTGTAAACATGGAAATATCTACACCGCTATCTGTGTAAAGATGGAAATTTCTACACCGATATCGGTATAAATGAAGAAATATCTACAACGCTATTTCTATAAACATGGAAATGTCTAAACCGCTGTGTGTATAAACATGAAAATACCTACACAGTCATTTGTATAAACATGGAAATACCTACACCACCATCTGTATAAACATGGAAATATCTACACTGCCATCTGTATAAACATGGAAATATCTCCACAGTCATCTGTATAAACATGGAAATATCTACACCTACATCTGTATAAACGTGGAAATATATACGCAGCCATCTCTATAAACATGGAAATATATTCACCGCTATCTGTATAAACATGGAAATATCTCCACCGCTATCTGTATAAACATGGAAATATCTACACCGCTATCTGTATAAACATGGAAATATCTACACCGCAATCCCTATAAACATGGTAATGTCTACACCGCCATCTCTATAAATATGAAAATACCTACAACGCCATCTCCATAAAGAAGGAACAATCTACACCGCCATCTGCATAAACATGGTAATTTCTACACCGCTATCTGTATAAACATGGAAATATCTGCACAGCTATCTGTATGAACATGGAAATATCTACACTGCCATCTGTATAAACATGGAAACATCTACACGGCCATCTGTATAAACATGGAAATATCTACATCGTCATCTGAATAAACATGGAAATATCTACACAGCTATATGTATAAATATGCAAATATCTACACCCCTGTATCTATGAACATGCAAATATCTATACCACTATCTGTATAAACATGGAAGTATCCACACCGCTATCTCTATAAACATGGAAATATCCACAATGCCCTCTGTATACACATGGAAATATCTACATAGCCATCTGTATAAACATGGAAATACCTACACCGCCATTTGTATAAGCATAGAAATATCAACACCGCTATCTTCATAAACATGAAAGTATCAACACCGCCATCTGTGTAAACATGGAAATATCTACACCGCCATGTGAATAAACATGGAAATATCTACACCGTTATCTGTATAAAAAAGGAAATATCTACACCACGATTTGTATAAACATGGAAAGATCTACACCACTATCTGTATAAACTTGGAAATATCTACACTACCATCTGTATAAACATGGAAATATCTACACTGCTATCTGTATAAACATGGAAAGATCTACACCGCCATCTGTACAAACATGGAAATATATACACTGCTATCTCTATAAACATGGAAATATCTACACTGCCATCTGCATAAACATGGAAATATCTACACCGCTAACTCTACAAACATGGAAATATCTACATCACCATGTGTAAAAACATGGAAATATCTACACTGCCATCTCCATAAACATGGAAATATCTACACCGCTATCTCTATAAACATGGAAATATCTACACTGCTTTCTGTATAAACACGGAAATATCTACAGCGCTATGACTATAAACATGGAAATACCTACACCACCATCTCTATAAACATGGAAATATCTACACTGCTGTCTCTATAAACATGAAAATATCTACAACGCCATCTCTATAAACTTGGAAATATCTACACCGCCATCTGAATAAACATGGAAATACCAACAATGCCATCTACATAAACATGGAAATATCTACACTGCCGTCTGTCTAAACATGGAAATATCTACACAGCTAGCTGTATAAACATGGAAACACCAACACCGCTATATGTATAAGCATAGAAATATCTACATCGCAATCTCTATAAGCTTGCAAATATCTACACCGCAATCTGCATAAACATGGAAATATCTACACCGCCATCTCTATAAGCATGTGAATATCGACAATGGCATCTGTATAAACAAGAAAATATCTACACCGCGAGCTGTGTAAACATGGAAATATCTACACCGCTATCTGTATTAACATGGAAATCCCAACACCGCAATCTGAAAAACATGGAAATATCTACACCGCTATCTGTATAAACATGGAAATATCTACACCGCTATCTCTATAAACTTCGAAATACCTACACCGCTATCTGTATAAACATGGAAATATCTACACAGCTATCTCTATAAACATGGAATTATATACACCGCCTACTACATAAAGAAGGAAATAACCACACCGCCATCTATATAAACATGGATATATCTACACCGCCATATGTATAAACATGGAAATATCTACACTGCCATCTATAGAAAAATGGAAATGTTGACATCAAGATTTGTATAAACATGGAAACATCTACACCGCTATCTCTATAAACATGGAAATATCTACAACGCTATGTGTATAAACATGGAAATATCTACACAATGATCTGTATAAACATGGAAATATCTACACCACTATCTGTATAAACATGGAACTATCTACACCGCTATCCGTATAAAGATGGAAATATCTACACGGCTATGTGTATAAATATTGGAAGATTTACAACGCTATATCTTTAAACATGGAAATATCTACACCGTTATCTGTATAAACATGGAAATATCTAAACCGCTATATCTATAAACATAGAAGAATCTACACCGCTACCTGTATAAACATGGAAATGTCTACACAACTATCTGTATACACATGGAAATATCTACACCACGATCTGTATAAACATGGAAATATCTACACCGCCATCTGTATAAACATGGAAATATGTACACCGTCATCTCTATAAACATGGAAATATATACACCACCATCTCTATAAACATGGAAATATCTACACAGCCATCTCTATAAACATGGAAATATCTACACTGCCATCTGCATAAAGATGGAAATATCTACAACGCCAGTTGTATAAACATGGAAATATCTACACCGCTATCTGTATAAACTTGGAAATACCAACACCACCATCTGTATAAAAATGCATATATCTACACTGCCATCTGTATACTCATGGAAATATCATCACAGCCATCTGTATAAACATGGAAATATCTACACCGATATCTCTATAAACATGGAGATACCTACACCGCTATCTCTACAAACATGGAAATATCAACAACGCAAACTCTATAAACATGGAAATATCTACAACGCCATCTCTATAAACTCGTTAATATCTACACCGCCATCTGCATAAACATGGAAGTATCTACACCGCCATCTGTGTTGCATGGGAATATAAACACTGCCATCTGTATAAAGATGGAAATATCTACAACGTGAGCTGTATAAACATGGAAATAACTACACCGCTATCTGTAGAAAAATGGAAATACCAACACCGCTATCTGTAAAAACATGGAAATATCTACACCGCTATCTGTATAAACATGGATATATCTACACCGCTATCTGTATAAACATGGAAATATATACACCGCTATCTCTGTAAACATGGAAATATATTCACAGCCATCTCTATAAACATGGAAATATCTACACCGCCATCTACTTAAGCAAGGAAATATCTACTCCGCCATCTATATAAACATGGAAACATCTACACCACCTTATATATAAACATGGAACTATCTACACTGCCATCTGTAGAAAGATGTTAATAAGTACACCGCGATCGGTATAAACATGGAAATATCTACACCGAAATTTGTTCACAGATGGAAATATCTACACCGCTATCTCAATGAACATGGAGTTATCTACACAATGATTTGTATAAACATGGAAATATCTACAATGCTATCTGTATAAACATGGAAATATGTACATCGCTATCTGTATAAACATGGAAATACCTACACCGCTATCTGTATAAATATGGAAATATTTTCACCGCTATCTCTATAAACATGGAAATATCAACACCGCTATCTGTATAAACATGGAAATATCTATTCTGCTATCTCTACAAACATGGAAATATCTACACCGCTATCTGTACAAACATGGAAATATCTACACCACTATCTCTATAAACATGGAAATATCTTCACCGTCATCTGTATAAACATGGAAATATCTACAGAGTCATCTGTATAAACATGGAAATACCTACACTGCCATCTGTATCAACATGGAAATATCTACAGAGCCATCTCTATAAACATGGAAATATCTACACAGCCATCTGAATAAACATGGAAATATCTACACCGCTATCTCTATGAACATGGAAATATGTACACCGCTAAATCTATACACATGGAAATATCTACACCGCTATCTCTATGAACATGGAAATAATTACACCGCCATCTGTAAAAACATGGGAATATCTACACAGTCGTATGTATAAACATGGAAATACCAACAGCACCATCTGTATAAAAATAAAATATCTACACTGCCATCTGTATACACATGGAAATATCTTCACAGCCATCTGTATAAATATGGAAATATCTACACTGATATCTCTATAAACATGGAGATACCTACACCGCTATCTCTACAAAGATGGAAATATCAACAATGCAATCTCTATAAACATGGAAATATCTACAATGCCATCTCTATAAACACGTAAATATCTACACCGCCATCTGCATAAACATGGAAATATCTACACTGCCATCTGTATAAAAATGGAAATATCTACACCGCTATCTGTATAAACATGGAAATATGAACACCGCTATCTGTATAAACATGGAAATACCTACACCGCTATCTGCATAAACACGGAAATATCTACCCCACGGTCACTATAAACATGGAAATATCTACACCGCTATCTGTATATACATGGAAATATCTACACCACTGTCAGTGTAAACATGGAAATATCTACACCGCTATCTGTACAAACTTGGAAATACCAACACCGCTATCTGTAGAAACTTGGAAATATCTACACAGCCATCTGTACAAATATGGAAATATCTACACCGCTAACTGTATAAACATGGAAATATCTACACTGCTTTCTGTATACACACGGAAATATCTACAGCGCTGTGACTATAAACATGGAAATACCTACACCACCATCTCTATAAACATGGAAATATCTACACCGCTATCTCTATAAACATGGAAATATCTACACTGCTATCTCTATAAACATGGAAATATCTACACCGCCATCTGCATAAACATGGAGATATCTATACCGCCATCTGCTTAAACATGGAAATATCTTAACCTCCATCTGTATAAACATGGAAATATCTAAACAGCCATCTCTGTAAACATGGAAATATCTACACCGTCATCTGTGTATGCATGGGAATATCAACACTGCCATCTGTATAAAGATGGAAATATCTACACCGTGAGCTGTATAAACATGGTAATATCTACACCGCTATATGTAGAAAAATGGAAATACCAACACCGCTATCTGTAGAAACATGGAAATATCTACACCGCTATCTGTATAAACATGGAAATATCTACACCGGTATCTCTATAAACATGGAAATATATTCACAGCCATCTCTGTAAACATGGAAATATCTACACCGCCTTCGACTTAAGCAAGGAAATATCTACTCCGCCATCTATATAAACATGGAAATATCTACATCACCTTATGTATAAACATGGAACTATCTACACTGCCATCTGTAGAAAATGGTAATAACTACACCGCGATCGGTATAAACATGGAAATATCTACATTGCAATCTGTAAACATGGAAATATCTACACCGCTATCTCTATGAACATGGAAATATCTACACAATGATTTGTATAAACATGGAAATCTCTACAACGCTATCTGTATAAACATGGAAATATGTACACCGCTATCTGTATAAACATGGAAATACCTACACCGCTATCTGTATAAATATGGAAATATTTACACCGCTATCTCTATGAACATGGAAATATCTACACCGCTATCTGTATAAACATGGAAATATCTATTCCGCTATCTCTACAAACATGGAAATATCTACACCGCTATCTGTACAAACATGGAAATATCTACATCGCTATCTCTATAAACATGGAAATAGCTTCACCGTCATCTGTATAAACATGGAAATATCTACAGGGTCATCTGTATAAACATGGAAATATCTACACTGCCATCTGTATCAACATGGAAATATCTACAGAGCCATCAGTATAAACATGGAAATATCTACACAGCCATCTGAATAAACATGGAAACATCTACAACGCTATCTCTATGAACATGGAAATATGTACACCGCTATCTCTATAAACATGGAAATATCTACACCGCTATCTCTATGAACATGGAAATAATTACACCGCCATCTATAAAAACATGGGAATATCTACACAGTGGTAAGTATAAACATGGAAATACCTACACCACCATCTGTATAAAAATGGATATATCTACACTGCCATCTCTATACACATGGAAATATCTTCACAGCCATCTGTATAAACATGCAAATATCTACACCGATATCTCTATAAGCATGGAGATACCGACACCGCTATCTCTACAAACATGGAAATATCAACAACGCAGTCTCTATAAACATGGAAATATCTACAACGCCATCTCGATAAACACGTAAATACCTACACCGCCATCTGCATAAAGATGGAAATATCTACACCGCCATCTGTGTTTGCATGGGAATATCAACACTGCCATCTGTATAAAGATGGAAATACCTACACCGTGAGCTGTATAAACATGGAAATATCTACACCGCTATCTGTAGAAAAATGGAAATACCAACACCGCTATCTGTAGAAACATGGAAATATCTACACCGCTATCTGTATAAACATGGAAATATCTACACCGGTATGTCTATAAACATGGAAATATATTCACAGCCATCTCTGTAAACATGGAAATATCTACACCGCCTTCGACTTAAGCAAGGAAATATCTACTCCGCCATCTATATAAACATGGAAATATCTACATCACCTTGTGTATAAACATGGAACTATCTACACTGCCATCTGTAGAAAATGGTAATAACTACACCGCGATCGGTATAAACATGGAAATATCTACACTGCAATCTGTAAACATGGAAATATCAACACCGCTATCTCTATGAACATGGAAATATCTACACAATGATTTGTATAAACATGGAAATCTCTACAACGCTATCTGTATAAACATGGAAATATGTACACCGCTATCTGTATAAACATGGAAATACCTACACCGCTATCTGTATAAATATGGAAATATTTACACCGCTATCTCTATGAACATGGAAATATCTACACCGCTATCTCTATAAACTTCGAAATACCTACACCGCTATCTGTATAAACATGGAAATATCTACACAGCTATCTCTATAAACATGGAATTATATACACCGCCTACTACATAAAGAAGGAAATAACCACACCGACATCTATATAAACATGGATATATCTACACCGCCATATGTATAAACATGGAAATATCTACACTGCCATCTATAGAAAAATGGAAATGTTGACATCAAGATTTGTATAAACATGGAAACATCTACACCGCTATCTCTATAAACATGGAAATATCTACAACGCTATGTGTATAAACATGGAAATATCTACACAATGATCTGTATAAACATGGAAATATCTACACCACTATCTGTATAAACATGGAACTATCTACACCGCTATCCGTATAAAGATGGAAATATCTACACGGCTATGTGTATAAATATTGGAAGATTTACAACGCTATATCTTTAAACATGGAAATATCTACACCGTTATCTGTATAAACATGGAAATATCTAAACCGCTATATCTATAAACATAGAAGAATCTACACCGCTACCTGTATAAACATGGAAATGTCTACACAACTATCTGTATACACATGGAAATATCTACACCACGATCTGTATAAACATGGAAATATCTACACCGCCATCTGTATAAACATGGAAATATGTACACCGTCATCTCTATAAACATGGAAATATATACACCACCATCTCTATAAACATGGAAATATCTACACAGCCATCTCTATAAACATGGAAATATCTACACTGCCATCTGCATAAAGATGGAAATATCTACAACGCCAGTTGTATAAACATGGAAATATCTACACCGCTATCTGTATAAACTTGGAAATACCAACACCACCATCTGTATAAAAATGCATATATCTACACTGCCATCTGTATACTCATGGAAATATCATCACAGCCATCTGTATAAACATGGAAATATCTACACCGATATCTCTATAAACATGGAGATACCTACACTGCTATCTCTACAAACATGGAAATATCAACAACGCAAACTCTATAAACATGGAAATATCTACAACGCCATCTCTATAAACTCGTTAATATCTACACCGCCATCTGCATAAACATGGAAGTATCTACACCGCCATCTGTGTTGCATGGGAATATAAACACTGCCATCTGTATAAAGATGGAAATATCTACAACGTGAGCTGTATAAACATGGAAATAACTACACCGCTATCTGTAGAAAAATGGAAATACCAACACCGCTATCTGTAAAAACATGGAAATATCTACACCGCTATCTGTATAAACATGGATATATCTACACCGCTATCTGTATAAACATGGAAATATATACACCGCTATCTCTGTAAACATGGAAATATATTCACAGCCATCTCTATAAACATGGAAATATCTACACCGCCATCTACTTAAGCAAGGAAATATCTACTCCGCCATCTATATAAACATGGAAACATCTACACCACCTTATATATAAACATGGAACTATCTACACTGCCATCTGTAGAAAGATGTTAATAAGTACACCGCGATCGGTATAAACATGGAAATATCTACACCGAAATTTGTTCACAGATGGAAATATCTACACCGCTATCTCAATGAACATGGAGTTATCTACACAATGATTTGTATAAACATGGAAATATCTACAATGCTATCTGTATAAACATGGAAATATGTACATCGCTATCTGTATAAACATGGAAATACCTACACCGCTATCTGTATAAATATGGAAATATTTTCACCGCTATCTCTATAAACATGGAAATATCAACACCGCTATCTGTATAAACATGGAAATATCTATTCTGCTATCTCTACAAACATGGAAATATCTACACCGCTATCTGTACAAACATGGAAATATCTACACCACTATCTCTATAAACATGGAAATATCTTCACCGTCATCTGTATAAACATGGAAATATCTACAGAGTCATCTGTATAAACATGGAAATACCTACACTGCCATCTGTATCAACATGGAAATATCTACAGAGCCATCTCTATAAACATGGAAATATCTACACAGCCATCTGAATAAACATGGAAATATCTACACCGCTATCTCTATGAACATGGAAATATGTACACCGCTAAATCTATACACATGGAAATATCTACACCGCTATCTCTATGAACATGGAAATAATTACACCGCCATCTGTAAAAACATGGGAATATCTACACAGTCGTATGTATAAACATGGAAATACCAACAGCACCATCTGTATAAAAATAAAATATCTACACTGCCATCTGTATACACATGGAAATATCTTCACAGCCATCTGTATAAATATGGAAATATCTACACTGATATCTCTATAAACATGGAGATACCTACACCGCTATCTCTACAAAGATGGAAATATCAACAATGCAATCTCTATAAACATGGAAATATCTACAATGCCATCTCTATAAACACGTAAATATCTACACCGCCATCTGCATAAACATGGAAATATCTACACTGCCATCTGTATAAAAATGGAAATATCTACACCGCTATCTGTATAAACATGGAAATATGAACACCGCTATCTGTATAAACATGGAAATACCTACACCGCTATCTGCATAAACACGGAAATATCTACCCCACGGTCACTATAAACATGGAAATATCTACACCGCTATCTGTATATACATGGAAATATCTACACCACTGTCAGTGTAAACATGGAAATATCTACACCGCTATCTGTACAAACTTGGAAATACCAACACCGCTATCTGTAGAAACTTGGAAATATCTACACAGCCATCTGTACAAATATGGAAATATCTACACCGCTAACTGTATAAACATGGAAATATCTACACTGCTTTCTGTATACACACGGAAATATCTACAGCGCTGTGACTATAAACATGGAAATACCTACACCACCATCTCTATAAACATGGAAATATCTACACCGCTATCTCTATAAACATGGAAATATCTACACTGCTATCTCTATAAACATGGAAATATCTACACCGCCATCTGCATAAACATGGAGATATCTATACCGCCATCTGCTTAAACATGGAAATATCTTAACCTCCATCTGTATAAACATGGAAATATCTAAACAGCCATCTCTGTAAACATGGAAATATCTACACCGTCATCTGTGTATGCATGGGAATATCAACACTGCCATCTGTATAAAGATGGAAATATCTACACCGTGAGCTGTATAAACATGGTAATATCTACACCGCTATATGTAGAAAAATGGAAATACCAACACCGCTATCTGTAGAAACATGGAAATATCTACACCGCTATCTGTATAAACATGGAAATATCTACACCGGTATCTCTATAAACATGGAAATATATTCACAGCCATCTCTGTAAACATGGAAATATCTACACCGCCTTCGACTTAAGCAAGGAAATATCTACTCCGCCATCTATATAAACATGGAAATATCTACATCACCTTATGTATAAACATGGAACTATCTACACTGCCATCTGTAGAAAATGGTAATAACTACACCACGATCGGTATAAACATGGAAATATCTACACTGCAATCTGTAAACATGGAAATATCTACACCGCTATCTCTATGAACATGGAAATATCTACACAATGATTTGTATAAACATGGAAATCTCTACAACGCTATCTGTATAAACATGGAAATATGTACACCGCTATCTGTATAAACATGGAAATACCTACACCGCTATCTGTATAAATATGGAAATATTTACACCGCTATCTCTATGAACATGGAAATATCTACACCGCTATCTGTATAAACATGGAAATATCTATTCCGCTATCTCTACAAACATGGAAATATCTACACCGCTATCTGTACAAACATGGAAATATCTACATCGCTATCTCTATAAACATGGAAATAGCTTCACCGTCATCTGTATAAACATGGAAATATCTACAGGGTCATCTGTATAAACATGGAAATATCTACACTGCCATCTGTATCAACATGGAAATATCTACAGAGCCATCAGTATAAACATGGAAATATCTACACAGCCATCTGAATAAACATGGAAACATCTACAACGCTATCTCTATGAACATGGAAATATGTACACCGCTATCTCTATAAACATGGAAATATCTACACCGCTATCTCTATGAACATGGAAATAATTACACCGCCATCTATAAAAACATGGGAATATCTACACAGTGGTAAGTATAAACATGGAAATACCTACACCACCATCTGTATAAAAATGGATATATCTACACTGCCATCTCTATACACATGGAAATATCTTCACAGCCATCTGTATAAACATGCAAATATCTACACCGATATCTCTATAAGCATGGAGATACCGACACCGCTATCTCTACAAACATGGAAATATCAACAACGCAGTCTCTATAAACATGGAAATATCTACAACGCCATCTCGATAAACACGTAAATATCTACACCGCCATCTGCATAAAGATGGAAATATCTACACCGCCATCTGTGTTTGCATGGGAATATCAACACTGCCATCTGTATAAAGATGGAAATACCTACACCGTGAGCTGTATAAACATGGAAATATCTACACCGCTATCTGTAGAAAAATGGAAATACCAACACCGCTATCTGTAGAAACATGGAAATATCTACACCGCTATCTGTATAAACATGGAAATATCTACACCGGTATGTCTATAAACATGGAAATATATTCACAGCCATCTCTGTAAACATGGAAATATCTACACCGCCTTCGACTTAAGCAAGGAAATATCTACTCCGCCATCTATATAAACATGGAAATATCTACATCACCTTGTGTATAAACATGGAACTATCTACACTGCCATCTGTAGAAAATGGTAATAACTACACCGCGATCGGTATAAACATGGAAATATCTACACTGCAATCTGTAAACATGGAAATATCAACACCGCTATCTCTATGAACATGGAAATATCTACACAATGATTTGTATAAACATGGAAATCTCTACAACGCTATCTGTATAAACATGGAAATATGTACACCGCTATCTGTATAAACATGGAAATACCTACACCGCTATCTGTATAAATATGGAAATATTTACACCGCTATCTCTATGAACATGGAAATATCTACACCGCTATCTGTATAAACATGGAAATATCTATACCGCTATCTCTACAAACATGGAAATATCTACACCGCTATCTGTACAAACATGGAAATATCTACATCGCTATCTCTATAAACATGGAAATAGCTTCACCGTCATCTGTATAAACATGGAAATATCTACAGGGTCATCTCTATAAACATGGAAATATCTACACTGCCATCTGTATCAACATGGAAATATCTACAGAGCCATCAGTATAAACATGGAAATATCTACACAGACATCTGAATAAACATGGAAACATCTACAACGCTATCTCTATGAACATGGATATATGTACACCGCTATCTCTATAAACATGGAAATATCTACACCGCTATCTCTATGAACATGGAAATAATTACACCGCCATCTATAAAAACATGGGAATATCTACACAGTGGTAAGTATAAACATGGAAATACCTACACCACCATCTGTATAAAAATGGATATATCTACACTGCCATCTCTATACACATGGAAATATCTTCACAGCCATCTGTATAAACATGCAAATATCTACACCGATATCTCTATAAACATGGAGATACCGACACCGCTATCTCTACAAACATGGAAATATCAACAACGCAGTCTCTATAAACATGGAAATATCTACAACGCCATCTCGATAAACACGTAAATATCTACACTGCCATCTGCATAAAGATGGAAATATCTGCACCGCCATCTGTGTATGCATGGGAATATCAACACTGCCATCTGTATAAAGATGGAAATACCTACACCGTGAGCTGTATAAACATGGAAATATCTACACCGCTATCTGTAGAAAAATGGAAATACCAACACCGCTATCTGTAAAAACATGGAAATATCTACACCTATATCTGTATAAACATGGAAATATCTACACCGGTATCTCTATAAACATGGAAATATATTCACAGCCATCTCTATAAACATGGAAATATCTACACCGTCATCTACTTAAGCAAGGAAATATCTACTCCGCCATCTATATAAACATGGAAATATCTACACCACCTTATGTATAAACATGGAACTATCTACACTGCCATCTGTAGAAAGATGGTAATAACTACACCGCGATCGGTATAAACATGGAAATATCTACAATGCAATCTGTATAAACATGGAAATATCTTCACCGCTATCTCTATGAACATGGAAATATCTACACAATGATTTGTATAAACATGGAAAGAACTTCAACGCTATCTGTATAAACATGGAAATATGTACACCGCTATCTGTATAAACATGGAAATACCTACACCGCTATCTGTATAAATATGGAAATATTTACACCGCTATCTCTATAAACATGGAAATATCTACACCACTATCTGTATAAACATGGAAATATCTATACCGCTATCTCTACAAACATGGAAATATCTACACCACTATCTGAACAAACATGTAAATATCTACACCACTGTCTCTATAAACATGGAAATATCTTCACCGTCATCTGTATAAACATGGAAATATCTACAGAGTCATGTGTATAAACATGGAAATATCTACACTGCCATCTGTATCAACATGGAAATATCTACAGAGCCATCTCTATAAACATGGAAATATCTACACAGCCATCTGAATAAACATGGAAATATCTACACCGCTATCTCTATGAACATGGAAATATGTACACCGCTATCACTATAAACATGGAAATATCTACACCGTTATCTATATGAACATGGAAATAATTACACTGCCATCTGTAAAAACATGGGAATATCTACACAGTGGTATGTATAAACATGGAAATACCTACAGCACCATCTGTATAAACACGGAAATATCTACACCGATATCTGTATATACATGGAAATATCTACACCGCTATCTGTATGCACATGGAAATATCTACACCGCTACCAGTATAAACATGGAAATGTCTACCCCGCTATCTGTATACACATGGAAATATCTTCACAGCCATCTGCATAATCATGGAAATATCTTCACCGATATCTCTACAAACATGGAGATACATACACCGCTAACTCTACAAACATGGAAATATCTACACTGCTATCTCTATAAACATGGAAATATCTACACCGCTATCTGTATAAACATGTAAATACCAAAACCGATGTCTGAATAAACAATGAAATATCTACACCTCTATCTGTATAAACATGGAAATATCTCAACCGCAATATCTATAAATATGGAAATATCTACACTGCCATCTGTAGAAAGATGGAAATATCTACACCGCGATCTGTATAAACATGGAAATATTTACACCGTAAGCTGTATAAACGTGGAAATATCTACACCACGATCTGTGTAAACATGGAGATATCTACACTGCTATCTGTATAAACATGGAAACACCTCAACCGCTATCTCTTTAAACGTGGAAATATCTACACCGCCATCAGTAGAAACAAGGAAAAATATACACAGCGATCTGTATAAATATGGAAATATCTACACCGCTACCAGTATAAACATGGAAATATCTACACCGCTCTCTGTATAAACATGGAAATATCTACACCACGATCTGTAGAAACATGGAAATATCCACACCGCCATCTGTATAAACATGGAAATATCTACACCACCATCTGTATAAACGTGGAAATATCTACACTGCAATTTGTATAAAGATGCAAATATCTACACCGCGAGCTGTATATACATGGAAATACCTACACCGATATCCATATAAACATGGAAATACCAACACCGATATCTGTACAAACTTGGAAATATCTACTGAACCATCTGTACAAACATGGAAATATCTACATCGCTATCTGTATAAACATGGAAATAACCACACCGCTATCTGTATAAACATGGTAATACCTACACCACTAGCTCTATAAACATGGAAATATTAACACTGCTATCTGTATAAACATGGAAATCTCTACACCGCTATCTGTAAAAACATGGAAATATCTACAGCGCTATGACTATAAACATGGAAATACCTGCACCGCCATCTCTATTAACATGGAAATATCTACACTGCTGTCTCTATAAACATGGAAATATCTACAACACCATCTTTATAAACTTGGAAATATCTACACCGCAATCTGCATAAACATGGAAATACCTACACTGCCATCTACATAAACATGGATATATCTACACCGCCATCTGTCTAAACATGGAAATATCTACACCGCTATCTGTATAAACATGGAAATACCAACACCAGTATCTGTATAAACATGGAAATATCTACACAGCAATCTCTATAAACTTGCAAATATCTACACCGCCATCTGCATAAACATGGAAATATCTACACCGCTCTCTGTATAAACATGGAAATATCCACACCGCTATCTCTATAAACTTCGAAATACCTACACCGCTATCTGTATAAACATGGAAATATCACAACCGCAGTACCTATAAATATGGAAATATCTACACTGCCATCTGTAGAAGGATGGAAATGTTTACATCAAGATTTGTATAAACATGGAAACATCTACACCGCTATCTCTATAAACATGGAAATATCTACACGGCTATGTGTATAAATATTAGAATATTTACAACGCTATATCTATAAACATGGAAATATCTACACCGTTATCTGTATAAACATGGAAATATCTACACCGCTATATCTATAAACATAGAAGTATCCACACTGCCGTCTCTAAAAACATGGAAATATCTACAAGTCATATGTATAAACATGGAAATTCCTACAGCACCATCTGTGTAAACATGGAAATATCTTCATTGAGATCTGTATTCACATGGAAATATCTACAAAGCCATCTGTATAAACATGGAAATATCTACAGCGCTATCTCTATAAACATGGAAAAATCTACACCGCCATCTCTATAAACATGAAATAACTACACTGTCATCTCCATAAATTTGAAACTATCTACACCGCCATCTGTATAAACATGGAAATATCTATACCGCCATCTGTATAAACATGGAAATACCTACACTGCCATCTGTATAAGGATGTAAATACCTACACTGCGAGCTGTATAAACATGGAAATATCTACACCACTATCTCTATAAACATGGAAATATATACACCACCATCTCTATAAACATGGAAATATCTACACTGCGATCTGTAGAAAGATGGAAATATCTACACCGCTATCTGTATAAACATGGAAATATCTACTCCGCTATCTGTATAAATACGGAATTATCTACAATGCTATTCTTATAAACATGGAAATAGCTACAACATGATCTGTATAAACATTGAAATACCTACACCGCTGTCTCTATAAACATGGAAATATATACACTGCGATCTCTATAATCTTTTAATTATCTACACTGCCATCTTCATAAACAAGGAAATAACTACACTGCCATCTATATAAACATGGAAATATCTACACCGCTATCTCTATAAACATGGAAATATATACAATGCTATCTGTGTAAACATGGAAATAACTACACCGCTAACTGCATAAACATGGAAATATCTACACCGCTATCTCTATGAACATGGAAATATCTACACAATGATTTGTATAAACATGGAAAGAACTTCAACGCTATCTGTATAAACATGGAAATATGTACACCGCTATCTGTATAAACATGGAAATACCTACACCGCTATCTGTATAAATATGGAAATATTTACACCGCTATCTCTATAAACATGGAAATATCTACACCACTATCTGTATAAACATGGAAATATCTATACCGCTATCTCTACAAACATGGAAATATCTACACCACTATCTGAACAAACATGTAAATATCTACACCACTGTCTCTATAAACATGGAAATATCTTCACCGTCATCTGTATAAACATGGAAATATCTACACTGCCATCTGTATCAACATGGAAATATCTACAGAGCCATCTCTATAAACATGGAAATATCTACACAGCCATCTGAATAAACATGGAAATATCTACACCGCTATCTCTATGAACATGGAAATATGTACACCGCTATCACTATAAACATGGAAATATCTACACCGTTATCTATATGAACATGGAAATAATTACACTGCCATCTGTAAAAACATGGGAATATCTACACAGTGGTATGTATAAACATGGAAATACCTACAGCACCATCTGTATAAACACGGAAATATCTACACCGATATCTGTATATACATGGAAATATCTACACCGCTATCTGTATGCACATGGAAATATCTACACCGCTACCAGTATAAACATGGAAATGTCTACCCCGCTATCTGTATACACATGGAAATATCTTCACAGCCATCTGCATAATCATGGAAATATCTTCACCGATATCTCTACAAACATGGAGATACATACACCGCTAACTCTACAAACATGGAAATATCTACACTGCTATCTCTATAAACATGGAAATATCTATACCGCTATCTGTATAAACATGTAAATACCAAAACCGATGTCTGAATAAACAATGAAATATCTACACCTCTATCTGTATAAACATGGAAATATCTCAACCGCAATATCTATAAATATGGAAATATCTACACTGCCATCTGTAGAAAGATGGAAATATCTACACCGCGATCTGTATAAACATGGAAATATTTACACCGTAAGCTGTATAAACGTGGAAATATCTACACCACGATCTGTGTAAACATGGAGATATCTACACTGCTATCTGTATAAACATGGAAACACCTCAACCGCTATCTCTTTAAACGTGGAAATATCTACACCGCCATCAGTAGAAACAAGGAAAAATATACACAGCGATCTGTATAAATATGGAAATATCTACACCGCTACCAGTATAAACATGGAAATATCTACACCGCTCTCTGTATAAACATGGAAATATCTACACCACGATCTGTAGAAACATGGAAATATCCACACCGCCATCTGTATAAACATGGAAATATCTACACCACCATCTGTATAAACGTGGAAATATCTACACTGCAATTTGTATAAAGATGCAAATATCTACACCGCGAGCTGTATATACATGGAAATACCTACACCGATATCCATATAAACATGGAAATACCAACACCGATATCTGTACAAACTTGGAAATATCTACTGAACCATCTGTACAAACATGGAAATATCTACATCGCTATCTGTATAAACATGGAAATAACCTCACCGCTATCTGTATAAACATGGTAATACCTACACCACTAGCTCTATAAACATGGAAATATTAACACTGCTATCTGTATAAACATGGAAATCTCTACACCGCTATCTGTAAAAACATGGAAATATCTACAGCGCTATGACTATAAACATGGAAATACCTGCACCGCCATCTCTATTAACATGGAAATATCTACACTGCTGTCTCTATAAACATGGAAATATCTACAACACCATCTTTATAAACTTGGAAATATCTACACCGCAATCTGCATAAACATGGAAATACCTACACTGCCATCTACATAAACATGGATATATCTACACCGCCATCTGTCTAAACATGGAAATATCTACACCGCTATCTGTATAAACATGGAAATACCAACACCAGTATCTGTATAAACATGGAAATATCTACACAGCAATCTCTATAAACTTGCAAATATCTACACCGCCATCTGCATAAACATGGAAATATCTACACCGCTCTCTGTATAAACATGGAAATATCCACACCGCTATCTCTATAAACTTCGAAATACCTACACCGCTATCTGTATAAACATGGAAATATCACAACCGCAGTACCTATAAATATGGAAATATCTACACTGCCATCTGTAGAAGGATGGAAATGTTTACATCAAGATTTGTATAAACATGGAAACATCTACACCGCTATCTCTATAAACATGGAAATATCTACACGGCTATGTGTATAAATATTAGAATATTTACAACGCTATATCTATAAACATGGAAATATCTACACCGTTATCTGTATAAACATGGAAATATCTACACCGCTATATCTATAAACATAGAAGTATCCACACTGCCGTCTCTAAAAACATGGAAATATCTACAAGTCATATGTATAAACATGGAAATTCCTACAGCACCATCTGTGTAAACATGGAAATATCTTCATTGAGATCTGTATTCACATGGAAATATCTACAAAGCCATCTGTATAAACATGGAAATATCTACAGCGCTATCTCTATAAACATGGAAAAATCTACACCGCCATCTCTATAAACATGAAATAACTACACTGTCATCTCCATAAATTTGAAACTATCTACACCGCCATCTGTATAAACATGGAAATATCTATACCGCCATCTGTATAAACATGGAAATACCTACACTGCCATCTGTATAAGGATGTAAATACCTACACTGCGAGCTGTATAAACATGGAAATATCTACACCACTATCTCTATAAACATGGAAATATATACACCACCATCTCTATAAACATGGAAATATCTACACTGCGATCTGTAGAAAGATGGAAATATCTACACCGCTATCTGTATAAACATGGAAATATCTACTCCGCTATCTGTATAAATACGGAATTATCTACAATGCTATTCTTATAAACATGGAAATAGCTACAACATGATCTGTATAAACATTGAAATACCTACACCGCTGTCTCTATAAACATGGAAATATATACACTGCGATCTCTATAATCTTTTAATTATCTACACTGCCATCTTCATAAACAAGGAAATAACTACACTGCCATCTATATAAACATGGAAATATCTACACCGCTATCTCTATAAACATGGAAATATCTACAATGCTATCTGTGTAAACATGGAAATAACTACACCGCTAACTGCATAAACATGGAAATATCTACACCGCTATCTCTATAAACATAGAAATACCTACACCGCTATCTCTATAAACATGGTAATATCTACACTGCTATCTCTATAAACTTGGAAATATATACACCGCCATCTCTATAAACATGGACATATCCAAATTGCCTTCTACATAAAAAAGGAAATATCTCCACCACCATCTATATAAACATGGAAATATCTACTCCGCTATCCCTATAAACATGGAAATATCTACACAGCAATCTGTAAAAACATGGAATTATCTACACAGTCATCTGTATAAACATGGAAATGACTACACCACCATCTGTATAAACATGGAAATATCTACACTGCCATCTGTATACACATGGATATATCTACACAAACATCTGCATAAACATGGAAATATCAAACCGCTATCCCTGTAAAAATGGAAATATCTACATCACTATCTCTATAAACATGGAAATATCTACACCGCCATCTCTATAAACATGAAAATGACTACACTGCCGTCTCCATAGACATGAAACTATCTACACTGCCATCTGTATAAACATGGAAATATCTACACCACCATCTGTATAAACATGGAAATATGCACACTGACATCTGTATAAAGATATAAATATCAACACCACGAGCTCTATAAACATGGAAATATATACACCGCGATATGTATGAACATAGAAATACCAACACCGCTATCTGTACAAACACGGAAATATCTACACCGCCATCTACAAAAACAAGTAAATATCTACACTGCAATCTATATAAACATGGGAATATCTACACCGCCATCTCTAAAAACATGGAAATATCTACACAGTCATATGTATAAACATGGAAATACCTACACCACCATCAGTGTAAACATGGAAATATCTACATTGCGATCTCTATTCACATGGAAATACCTACAAAGACATCTGTATAAACATGGAAATATCTACAGCGCTATCTCTATAAACATGGAAATATCTACACCGCCATCTCTATAAACATGAAATAACTACACTGTCATCTCCATAAATTTCAAACTATCTACACCGCCATCTGTATAAACATGGAAATATCTATACCGCCATCTGTATAAACATGGAAATACCTACACTGCCATCTGTATAAGGATGTAAATACCTACACTGCGAGCTGTATAAACATGGAAATATCTACACCACTATCTCTATAAACATGGAAATATATACACCACCATCTCTATAAACATGGAAATATCTACACTGCGATCTGTAGAAAGATGGAAATATCTACACCGCTATCTGTATAAACATGGAAATATCTACTCCGCTATCTGTATAAATACGGAATTATCTACAATGCTATTCTTATAAACATGGAAATAGCTACAACATGATCTGTATAAACATTGAAATACCTACACCGCTGTCTCTATAAACATGGAAATATATACACTGCGATCTCTATAATCTTTTAATTATCTACACTGCCATCTTCATAAACAAGGAAATAACTACACTGCCATCTATATAAACATGGAAATATCTACACCGCTATCTCTATAAACATGGAAATATATACAATGCTATCTGTGTAAACATGGAAATAACTACACCGCTAACTGCATAAACATGGAAATATCTACACCGCTATCTCTATGAACATGGAAATATCTACACAATGATTTGTATAAACATGGAAAGAACTTCAACGCTATCTGTATAAACATGGAAATATGTACACCGCTATCTGTATAAACATGGAAATACCTACACCGCTATCTGTATAAATATGGAAATATTTACACCGCTATCTCTATAAACATGGAAATATCTACACCACTATCTGTATAAACATGGAAATATCTATACCGCTATCTCTACAAACATGGAAATATCTACACCACTATCTGAACAAACATGTAAATATCTACACCACTGTCTCTATAAACATGGAAATATCTTCACCGTCATCTGTATAAACATGGAAATATCTACACTGCCATCTGTATCAACATGGAAATATCTACAGAGCCATCTCTATAAACATGGAAATATCTACACAGCCATCTGAATAAACATGGAAATATCTACACCGCTATCTCTATGAACATGGAAATATGTACACCGCTATCACTATAAACATGGAAATATCTACACCGTTATCTATATGAACATGGAAATAATTACACTGCCATCTGTAAAAACATGGGAATATCTACACAGTGGTATGTATAAACATGGAAATACCTACAGCACCATCTGTATAAACACGGAAATATCTACACCGATATCTGTATATACATGGAAATATCTACACCGCTATCTGTATGCACATGGAAATATCTACACCGCTACCAGTATAAACATGGAAATGTCTACCCCGCTATCTGTATACACATGGAAATATCTTCACAGCCATCTGCATAATCATGGAAATATCTTCACCGATATCTCTACAAACATGGAGATACATACACCGCTAACTCTACAAACATGGAAATATCTACACTGCTATCTCTATAAACATGGAAATATCTATACCGCTATCTGTATAAACATGTAAATACCAAAACCGATGTCTGAATAAACAATGAAATATCTACACCTCTATCTGTATAAACATGGAAATATCTCAACCGCAATATCTATAAATATGGAAATATCTACACTGCCATCTGTAGAAAGATGGAAATATCTACACCGCGATCTGTATAAACATGGAAATATTTAC
The DNA here is from genome assembly GCF_029289425.2 of Pan paniscus. NCBI lineage: Eukaryota > Metazoa > Chordata > Mammalia > Primates > Hominidae > Pan > Pan paniscus. The sequence goes on from NC_073261.2 coordinate 12,549,239, forward strand.
ACCGTAAGCTGTATAAACGTGGAAATATCTACACCACGATCTGTGTAAACATGGAGATATCTACACTGCTATCTGTATAAACATGGAAACACCTCAACCGCTATCTCTTTAAACGTGGAAATATCTACACCGCCATCAGTAGAAACAAGGAAAAATATACACAGCGATCTGTATAAATATGGAAATATCTACACCGCTACCAGTATAAACATGGAAATATCTACACCGCTCTCTGTATAAACATGGAAATATCTACACCACGATCTGTAGAAACATGGAAATATCCACACCGCCATCTGTATAAACATGGAAATATCTACACCACCATCTGTATAAACGTGGAAATATCTACACTGCAATTTGTATAAAGATGCAAATATCTACACCGCGAGCTGTATATACATGGAAATACCTACACCGATATCCATATAAACATGGAAATACCAACACCGATATCTGTACAAACTTGGAAATATCTACTGAACCATCTGTACAAACATGGAAATATCTACATCGCTATCTGTATAAACATGGAAATAACCTCACCGCTATCTGTATAAACATGGTAATACCTACACCACTAGCTCTATAAACATGGAAATATTAACACTGCTATCTGTATAAACATGGAAATCTCTACACCGCTATCTGTAAAAACATGGAAATATCTACAGCGCTATGACTATAAACATGGAAATACCTGCACCGCCATCTCTATTAACATGGAAATATCTACACTGCTGTCTCTATAAACATGGAAATATCTACAACACCATCTTTATAAACTTGGAAATATCTACACCGCAATCTGCATAAACATGGAAATACCTACACTGCCATCTACATAAACATGGATATATCTACACCGCCATCTGTCTAAACATGGAAATATCTACACCGCTATCTGTATAAACATGGAAATACCAACACCAGTATCTGTATAAACATGGAAATATCTACACAGCAATCTCTATAAACTTGCAAATATCTACACCGCCATCTGCATAAACATGGAAATATCTACACCGCTCTCTGTATAAACATGGAAATATCCACACCGCTATCTCTATAAACTTCGAAATACCTACACCGCTATCTGTATAAACATGGAAATATCACAACCGCAGTACCTATAAATATGGAAATATCTACACTGCCATCTGTAGAAGGATGGAAATGTTTACATCAAGATTTGTATAAACATGGAAACATCTACACCGCTATCTCTATAAACATGGAAATATCTACACGGCTATGTGTATAAATATTAGAATATTTACAACGCTATATCTATAAACATGGAAATATCTACACCGTTATCTGTATAAACATGGAAATATCTACACCGCTATATCTATAAACATAGAAGTATCCACACTGCCGTCTCTAAAAACATGGAAATATCTACAAGTCATATGTATAAACATGGAAATTCCTACAGCACCATCTGTGTAAACATGGAAATATCTTCATTGAGATCTGTATTCACATGGAAATATCTACAAAGCCATCTGTATAAACATGGAAATATCTACAGCGCTATCTCTATAAACATGGAAAAATCTACACCGCCATCTCTATAAACATGAAATAACTACACTGTCATCTCCATAAATTTGAAACTATCTACACCGCCATCTGTATAAACATGGAAATATCTATACCGCCATCTGTATAAACATGGAAATACCTACACTGCCATCTGTATAAGGATGTAAATACCTACACTGCGAGCTGTATAAACATGGAAATATCTACACCACTATCTCTATAAACATGGAAATATATACACCACCATCTCTATAAACATGGAAATATCTACACTGCGATCTGTAGAAAGATGGAAATATCTACACCGCTATCTGTATAAACATGGAAATATCTACTCCGCTATCTGTATAAATACGGAATTATCTACAATGCTATTCTTATAAACATGGAAATAGCTACAACATGATCTGTATAAACATTGAAATACCTACACCGCTGTCTCTATAAACATGGAAATATATACACTGCGATCTCTATAATCTTTTAATTATCTACACTGCCATCTTCATAAACAAGGAAATAACTACACTGCCATCTATATAAACATGGAAATATCTACACCGCTATCTCTATAAACATGGAAATATCTACAATGCTATCTGTGTAAACATGGAAATAACTACACCGCTAACTGCATAAACATGGAAATATCTACACCGCTATCTCTATAAACATAGAAATACCTACACCGCTATCTCTATAAACATGGTAATATCTACACTGCTATCTCTATAAACTTGGAAATATATACACCGCCATCTCTATAAACATGGACATATCCAAATTGCCTTCTACATAAAAAAGGAAATATCTCCACCACCATCTATATAAACATGGAAATATCTACTCCGCTATCCCTATAAACATGGAAATATCTACACAGCAATCTGTAAAAACATGGAATTATCTACACAGTCATCTGTATAAACATGGAAATGACTACACCACCATCTGTATAAACATGGAAATATCTACACTGCCATCTGTATACACATGGATATATCTACACAAACATCTGCATAAACATGGAAATATCAAACCGCTATCCCTGTAAAAATGGAAATATCTACATCACTATCTCTATAAACATGGAAATATCTACACCGCCATCTCTATAAACATGAAAATGACTACACTGCCGTCTCCATAGACATGAAACTATCTACACTGCCATCTGTATAAACATGGAAATATCTACACCACCATCTGTATAAACATGGAAATATGCACACTGACATCTGTATAAAGATATAAATATCAACACCACGAGCTCTATAAACATGGAAATATATACACCGCGATATGTATGAACATAGAAATACCAACACCGCTATCTGTACAAACACGGAAATATCTACACCGCCATCTACAAAAACAAGTAAATATCTACACTGCAATCTATATAAACATGGGAATATCTACACCGCCATCTCTAAAAACATGGAAATATCTACACAGTCATATGTATAAACATGGAAATACCTACACCACCATCAGTGTAAACATGGAAATATCTACATTGCGATCTCTATTCACATGGAAATACCTACAAAGACATCTGTATAAACATGGAAATATCTACAGCGCTATCTCTATAAACATGGAAATATCTACACCGCCATCTCTATAAACATGAAATAACTACACTGTCATCTCCATAAATTTCAAACTATCTACACCGCGATCTGTATAAACATGGAAATATCTATACCGCCATCTGTATAAACATGGAAATACCTACACTGCCATCTGTATAAGGATGTAAATACCTACACCGCGAGCTGTATAAACATGGAAATATCTACAGCGCTATCTCTATAAACATGGAAATATATACACCACCATCTCTATAAACATGGAAATATCTACACTGCCATCTGTAGAAAGATGGAAATATCTACACCGCCATCTGTATAAACAGGGAAATATCTACACCGCTATCTGTATAAATATGGAATTATCTACAACGCTATTTTTAAAAACATGGAAATAGCTACAACATGATCTGTATAAACACTGAAATACCTACACCGCTGTCTCTATAAACATGGAAATATATACACTGCGATCTCTATAAACTTTTAATTATCTACACTGCCATCTTCATAAACAAGGAAATAACTACACTGCCATCTATATAAACATGGAAATATCTACACCGCTATCTCTATAAACATGGAAATATCTACAATGCTATCTGTGTAAACATGGAAATATCTACACCGCTAACTGCATAAACATGGAAATATCTACACCGCTAACTCTATAAACATAGAAATACCTACACCGCTATCTCTACAAACATGGAAATATCTACACTGCTATCTCTATAAACTTGGAAATATATACACCGACATCTCTATAAACATGGACATATCCACATTGCCTGCTACATAAAGAAGGAAATATCTCCACCACCATCTATATAAACATGGAAATATCTACTCCGCTATCTCTATAAACATGGAAATATCTACACAGCAATCTGTAAAAACATGGAATTATCTACACAGTCATCTGTATAAACATGGAAATGACTACACCACCATCTGTATAAACCTGGAAATATCTACACTGCCATCTGTATACACATGGATATATCTACACAAACATCTGTATAAACATGGAAATATCTAACCGCTATCCCTGTAGAAATGGAAATATCTACATCACTATCTCCATAAACTTGGAAATATCTACACCGCCATCTCTATAAACATGAAAATGTCTACACTGCCGTCTCCATAGACATGAAACTATATACACTGCCATCTGTATAAACATGGAAATATCTACACCACCATCTGTATAAACATGGAAACATGCACACTGACATCTGTATAAAGATATAAATAGCTACACCACGAGCTCTATAAACATGGAAATATATACACCGCTATATGTATGAACATAGAAATACCAATACCGCTATCTGTACAAACATGGAAATATCTACACCGCTATCTGTATAAACATGGTAATATATACACCGCTATGTCTATAAACATGCAAATGTATACACCGCCATCTCTATAAACACGGAAATATCTACACCGCCATCTACATAAACAAGTAAATATCTACACCGCAATCTATATAAACATGGGAATATCTAGGCCGCCATCTGTATAAACATGGAAATATCTACACTGCCTTATGTAGAAAGATTGAAATATTTACATCGTGATCTGTATAAACATGGAAATACCTACACCGCTATCTGTATAAACATGGAATTATCTACAATTCTATCTCTATAAACATGGAAATATCTACACCATGATCTGTATAAACATGGAAATATCTACACCACTATCTCTACAAACGCAGAAATATCTACACGGCCATCTGAATAAACATGGAAATATATACACCAACATCTGTATGAACATGGAAATATCTATAAGGCCATTTGTATAAACATGTAAATATCAACACTGCCATCTATATAAACATGGAAATATCTACAGTGCTATCTGTATAAACATGGAAATATCTACACTGCGAGATATATAAAAATGGAAATATCTTCATCGGTATCTATATTAACATGGAAATAACAACACCGCTATCTGTATAAACATGGAAATATCTATACCACCATCTGTATAAACATGGAAATATCTACGCTGCGATCTGTATTCACATGGAAATATCTACAAAGCCATCTGTATGAACATGGAAATATCTACACCGCTATCTCTATAAACATGGAAATATCTACACCGCCATTTCTATAAACATGAAAATAACTACACTGCCATCTCCATAAACATGAAACTATCTACACAGCCATCTCTATATACATGAAAATAGCCACACTGCCATCTCCATAAACATGAAATTACCTACACTGCCATCTGTATAAACATGGAAATATCTACACCGCCATCTGCATAAATATGGAAATACCTAATCTGCCATTTGTATAAAGATGTAAATATCTGCACCGCGAGCTGTAGAAACATGGAAATATCTACACCGCTATCTCTATAAACATGGAAATATATACACAGACATCTCTATAAATGTGGAAATATCCACACCGCCGTCTACATAAACAAGCAAATATCTACACTGCCATCTATATAAATATGGAAATATGTACACCGCCATCTGTATAAACATGGAAATAACTATACTGCCATCTGTAGAAAGATGGAAACATCTACACAACGATCCGTATAAACATGGAAATATCTACACCGCTATCTGTATAAATATGGAATTATGTACAACGCTACTTGCATAAACACGGAAATAACTACAACATGATCTCTATAAACATGGAAATGTCTGCACCGTTATCTCTATAAACATGGAAATATCTACACCGCCATCCCTATAAATATGGAAATATCTTCACCGCCATCTGCATAAACATGGAAACATCTACACCACCATCTGTATGAACATGGAAATATCAACATGGCCATCTGTATAAACATGGAAATTTCAACACCGCCGTCTAAATAAGCATGGAAATATCTACACGACTATCTGTATAAACATTTAAATATCTACACAATTATCTGTATAAACATGGAAATATTTTCACAGCTATCTGTATAAACATGGAAATATCTCAACTGCTATCTCTATAAACATGGAAATATCTACACTGCCATCTCTAGAAAGATGGAAATATCTACACCGCGATCTCTATAAACATGGAAATATCTACACCGATACCTGTATAAGGATGGAAATATCTACACCGCTATCTCTACAAACATGGAAATATCTACAATGCGAACTGTATTAACATGGAAATATCTACATCACTATCTGTATAAACATGGAAATATCTCAACCGATATCTCTATAATCATGAAAATATCTACACCGCCATCTGTAGAAATATGGAAACATCTAAACCGCGATCTGTATAACTATGGAAATATCTACACCGCTACCTGCATAAACAGGGAAATATCTACACCGCTATCTATATAAACATGGAAATATCTACACCATGATCTGTATGAATATGGAAATATCAACACCGCTATCTGTATAAACTTGGAAGTATATACACCGCCATCTGTATAAACATGGAAATATATACACCGCCATCTCTATAAACATGGAAATATCTACAACGCCATCTGTATAAACTTGGAAATATCAACACCGCCATCTGTATAAAGATGGAAATATCTACACCGCGAGCTGTATAAACATGGAAATAACTTCACCGCTATCAGTATAAACATGGAAATAACAACACCGGTAGCTGTATAAACTGGGAAATATCTACACCACCATCTATATAAAAGTGGAAATATCTACACTGCCATCTGTAGAAAGATTACAATAACTACACCACAATCTGTATAAACATGGAAATATCTACACCGTTATCTGTATAAACATGGAAATATCTACAACGCTATATGTATAAACAGGGAAATATCTACACCGTGATCTGTATAAACATGGAAATAACAACACTGATATCTGTATAAACATGGAAATATCTACACCGCTATCTCTATAAACATGGAAATATCTACATCGCTATCTGTATAAACATGGAAATACCTACACAGCTATCTCTATAAGCATGGAAATATCTACACCGCTATCTGAATAAGAATGGAAATATCTACACCGCTATCTCTATAAACATGGATATATGTACAAGGCTATCTCTATAAACATGGAAATATCTACACCGCCATGTCCATAAACATTTAAATATCTACACCGCCATCTGCATAAACATAGAAATATCTACACCGCCATCTGTATAAACATGGAAATATGTACACAGCCATCTGTATAAACTTGGAAATATCAACACCGCCATCTGCATAAACATGGAAATATCTACACCGCAAACTGTATAAACATGGAAATATCTACACTGCTATCTCTATAAACATGGAAATAACTACAGCGTTATCTGTATAATCGTGGAAATATCTGCAACACTATCTGTATAAAAATGGAAATATCTACACCATGATCTGTATAAACATGGAAATATCTTTACAGACTTCTGTATAAATGGGGAAATATTTACACCGATATCTCTACAAACATGAAGATACCTACACCGCTATCTCTACAAACATGGAAATATCTACACTGCTATATCTATAAACATGGAAATATCTACACCACCATATGCATAAACATGGAATTATCTACACTGCCATCTGTATAAACATGGAAATATCTTTGCCGCCATCTGTATAAACATGGAAATATCTACACCGCTATTTCTAAGAACATGGAAATATCTACACCGCTATCTATAAATATGGAAATATCTACACCGCAATCTCCATTAATACGGAAATATCAACACCGCTATCTCTATAAACTTGGAAATGTCTACACCGTTATCTGTATAAACATGGAAATATCTACATGGCTATCTATACAAACATGGAAATATCTACACCGCCTTCTGTATAAACATGGAAATACCAATACATTCATCTGTATAAACATGGAAATGTCTACACCACCATCTGTATAAACATGGAAATATCTACACCACTATCTGTATAAACATGGAAATAGCCATACGGCTATCTGTATAAACATGGAAAAATCTACACCACCATCTGTAAAAACATGGAAATATCTACACAGTCATCTGTATAAACATGGAAATATCTATACCTCCATCTGCATACACATGGAAATATCTACACTGCCATCTGTATACACATGGAAATATCTGCACAGCCATCTGTATAAACATGGAAATATCTACACCGCTATCTTTGTAAACGTGGAAATATCTACACCGCTGTCTGTATAAACATGGAAATATCTACACCGCTATCTGTATAAACATGGAAATATATACACTGCCATCAGTATAAACATGGAAATATCTACACAGTCATCTGTATGAACATGGAAATATCTACACAGCCATCTCTATCAACATGGAAATATCTACACCGCTATCTGTAGAAACATGGAAATATCCACACCGCTGTCTGTATAAACATGGAAATATCTACACTGCTATCTTTAAAAACATGGAAATAACTACACAGTCATCTCTATAAACATGGAAATCTCTACACCTGCGTCTGTATAAACATGGAAATATCTACACTGCCATCTGTATGCACATGGAAATATCTACACAGCCATCTGTATGAACATTGAAATATCTACACCGCTATCTCTATAAAGATGGAAATACCTGCACCGCAATCTGTATAAACTTGGAAATATCTACACCGCCATCTGTATAAACATGGAAATATCTCCACCGCTATCTGTATAAACATGGAAATATCTACACAGTCATCTGTATATAAATGGAAATATCTACACCACCATCTGTATAAACATGGAAATATCTACACTGCCATATGTATAAACATGGAAATATCTACAAAGTCATCTGTATATACTTGGAAATATCTACACCACCATCTCTATAAACATGGAAATATCTACACTGCCATCTGTATAAACATGGAAATATCTACACAGCCATATGTATGAACATGGAAATACCTACACAGCCATCACTATAAACATGGAAATATCTATGGAGCTATCTTTTTAAACCTGGGAATAACCACATCGCTATCTGTATAAACATGGATATATCTACACCGCCATCTGTAAAAACATGGAAATATCTACACAGTCATCTGTATAAACATGGAAATATCTACACCTCCATCTGTATAAACATGGAAATCACTACAACTCCATCTGTATAAACATGGAAATATCTACACTGCCATCTGTATACACATGGAAGTATCTACACAGCCATCTGTATAAACATTGAAATATCTACACCGCTATCTCTATAATCATGGAAATACCTACACTGCAATCTGTATAAACATGGAAATATCTACATCGCTATCTCTATAAACATGGAAATATCTGCACCGCCATCTGCATAAACATGGAAATATCTACACCGTCATCTGTATAAACATGGAAATATCTACACTGACATCTGTATAAACCTGGAAATATCTACACATCCATCTCTATAAACATGGAAATATGTACACTGCTATCTGTTTAAATGTGGAAATAGCCACAGTGCAATCTGTATAAACATGGAAATATCTACACCGCCATCTGTAAAAACATGAAAATATCTACAGAGTCGTCTATATAAACATGGAAATATCTACACCTCCATCTGTATAAACATGGAAATACCTACACCGCAATCTGTATAAACATGGAAATATCTCCACCGCTACGTGTATAAAAATGGAAATATCTTCTCCGCCATCTGCATAAACATGGAAATACCTACACCGCCATCTGTATAAACATGGAAACATCGACACTGCCATCTGAATAAACATGAAAATATCCACACAGCCATCGCTATAAACATGGAAATATCTACACTGCTATCTGAATAAGTGTGGAAATATCTACACCGCAATCTCTATAAATATGGAAATATCTACACCGCCATCTCTATAAACATGAAAATATCTACACTGCCATCTCCATAAAGATGGAAGTATCTACTCCGCCATGTGTATAAACACGGAAATATCTACACCACCATCTGTGTAAACATGGAAATATCTACACCGCTATCTGTATAAACATGGAAATATCTACACCGCCATCTGCATGTCCATGGGAATTTCTACGCCGCCATCTGTATAAACATGGAAATATCTACACGGCCATCTGTGTATAGATGGAAATATCAACACCGCCATCTGTACAAACATGGAAATATCTACACCGCTATCTCTATAAACATGGAAATATCTGCACTGCCATCTATAAAAACATGGAAATATATACACCGCTGTATGTATAAACATGGAAATATCTGCAGCACTATCTCTATAAACATGGAAAAATCTACAAAGACATCTGTATAAACATGGAAATACCTACACAGTCATGTGTAGGAACATTTAAATATCTACACTGTCATCTGTATAAACATAGAAATATCTGCAAAGCCCTCTGTATAAATATGGAAATATCTGCATAGGCATTTGTGTAAACATGGAAATATCTGCACCGCTATCTGTATAAACATGGAAATACCTACACCGCTGTCTCTATAAACATGGAAATATGTACACCGCTATGTGTATAAACATGGAAATATCTCCACTGATCTCTGTAGAAACATGGAAATATCTCCACCGTTATCTGTATAAACATGGAAATATCTACAGCGCCATCTCTATAAACATTGCAATATCTACACTGCCATCTGTAAAAACATGGAAATATCTACACCGCCAACTGTATAAACATGGAAATATCTACACCACCATCTGTATAAACATGGAAATACCTACAATACCATCTGTATACACATGGAAATACCTACACAGACATCTGTAATAAATATGGAAATATGTACAAGGCCATCTGTATATACATGGAAATATCAACACCGCCATCTGTACAAACATGGAAATATCTACATCGCTATCACTATAAACATGGAAATATCTGCACTGCCATCTGTAAAAACATGGAAATACGTATACAGTCATCTGTATAAACATGGAAATATCTACAATGCCATCTGTATACACATGGAAATATCTACACAGCCATCTGTAGAAACATGTAAATATCAACAATGCTATCTCTATAAACATGGAAATATCTACACCGCCATCTCCATAAACATGAAAATATCTACACTGCCATCTCCATAAACATGGAACTAACTACTCAGCCATCTGTATAAACATGGAAACATCTACACCGCCATCTGTGTGAATAAGGATATATCTACAATGACATCTGTATAAATATATAAATATCTGCACCTCGAGCTGTATAAACATGGAAATATCTACATCGCTATCGGTATAAACATGGAAATACCAACACCGCTATCAGTATAAACATGGAAATATCTACAACGCCATCTATATAAACATGGAAATATCTACACCGCTATGTCTATAAACATGGAAATACCTACACCGCTATCTCTATAAACATGGAAATATCTACACCGCTATCTGTATAAACATGGAAATATCTACACCACCATCTATATAAACATGGAAATATCTACAAAGACATCTGTATAAACATGGAAATACCTACACAGTCATGGGTAGGAACATTTAAATATCTACACTGCCATCTGTATAAACATAGAAATATCTACAAAGCCCTCTGTATAAATATGGAAATATCTGCATAGGCATCTGTGTAAACATGGAAAAATCTGCACCGCTATCTGTATAAACATGGAAATAACTACACCGCTGTCTCTATAAACATGGAAATATGTACACCGCTATGTGTAAACATGGAAATATCTCCACTGCTCTCTGTATAAACATGGAAATATCTCCACCGTTATCTGTATAAACATGGAAATATCTACAGCGCCATCTCTATAAACATTGAAATATCTACACTGCCATCTGTAAAAACATGGAAATATCTACACCGCCAACTGTATAAACATGGAAATATCTACACCACCATCTGTATAAACATGGAAATAACTACAATACCATCTGTATACACATGGAAATATCTACACAGACATCTGTATAAATATGGAAATAACTACACGGCTATCTGTATAAACATGGAAATATCTACACTGCCATCTGTAGAAAGATGGAAATATCTACACCGCTATCTCTATAAATATGGAAATATCTACACCGCCATCTCTATAAACATGAAAATATATACACTGCCATCTCCATAAAGATGGAAGTATCTACTCCGCCATGTGCATAAACACGGAAATATCTACACCACCATCTGTGTAAACATGGAAATATCTACACCGCTATCTGTATAAACATGGAAATATCTACACCGCCATTTGCATGTCCATGGGAATTTCTACGCCGCCATCTGTATAAACATGGAAATATCTACACGGCCATCTGTGTATAGATGGAAATATCAACACCGCCATCTGTACAAACATGGAAATATCTACACCGCTATCTCTATAAACATGGAAATATCTGCACTGCCATCTGTAAAAACATGGAAATACCTTCACCGCTATCTGTATAAACATGGAAATATCCACACCGCTATCTTTATAAACATGGAAATATCTACACCGTGATCTGTATAAACATGGAAATATTTACACCGCTATCTGTATAAACATGGAAATTTCTACACCGTTATCTGTATAAATATGGAAATATCTACACCGCTATCTCTATATACATGGAAATATGTACACCGCCATCTTTATAAACATCGAAATACATATAGAGTCATCTGTGTAATCATGGAAATATCTACACCACCATCTGTATAAACATGGAAATATCTTCAATGCCGTCTTTATACACATGGAAATACCTACACGGCAATCTGTGTATAGATGGAAACATCAACACCGCCATCTGTACAAACCTGGAAATATCTACACTGCTATCTCTATAAACATGGAAATATCTACACTGCGGTCTGTATAAACATGGAAATATCTACACCGGTATCTGTATAAACATGGAAATATCTACACCATGATCTGTATAAACATGGAAATATATACACCGCTATCTGTATAAACATGGAAATATCTGCACCGCTATCTCTATAAACATGGAAATATCTACAAAGACATCTGTATAAACATGGAAATAACTACACAGTCATGTGTAGGAACATTTAAATATCTACACTGCCATCTGTATAAACATGGAAATATCTACAAAGCCCTCTGTATAAATATGAAAATATCTGCATAGGCATCTATGTAAACATGGAAATATCTGCACCGCTATCTGTATAAACATGGAAATGAGTACACCGCTGTCTCTATAAACATGGAAATATGTACACCGCTATGAGTATAAACATGGAAATACCTCCACTACTCTCTGTATAAACATGGAAATATATCCACCGTTATCTGTATAAACATGGAAATATCTACAGCGCCATCTCTATAAACATTGCAATATCTACACTGCCATGTGTAAAAACATGGAAATATCTACACCGCCAACTGTATAAACATGGAAATATCTACACCACCATCTGTATAAACATGGAAATACCTACAATACCATCTGTATACACATGGAAATATCTACACAGACATCTGTATAAATATGGAAACAACTACACGGCCATCTGTATAAACATGTAAATATCTACACTGCCATCTGTAGAAAGACGGAAATATCTACACCGCTATCTCTATATATATGGAAATATCTACACTGACATCTCTATAAACATGAAAATATCTACACTGCCATCTCCATAAAGTTGGAAATATCTACTCCGCCATGTGTATAAACACGGAAATATCTACACCACAATCTGTGTAAACATGGAAATATCTACACCGCTATCTGTATAAACTTGGAAATATCTACACCGTCATCTGCATGTCCATGGGAATTTCTACGCTGCCATCTGTATAAACATGGAAATATCTACACCGCTATGTCTATAAACATGGAAATACCTACACCGCTATCTCTATGAGCATGGAAATATCTACACCGCTATCTGTATAAACATGGAAATATCTACACCGCTATCAGTATAAACACGGAAATATCTACACCGCGATCTGTATAAACATGGAAATATCTACACCGCGATCTGTATAAACATGGAAATATCTTCACCGCGACCTGTATATACATGGAAATATCTACACCGCTATCTGTATAAACATGGAAATATCTACACCGCGATCTGTATAAACATGGAAATATCTACACCGCGATCTGTATAAACATGGAAATATCTACACCGCTATCTCTATAAACATGGAAATATCTACACCGCGATATGTATAAACATGGAAATATCTACACCGCAATCTGTATAAACATTGAAATATCCACAAAGCTATCTCCATAAACATGGAAATATCTACACCGCCATCTGTATAAACATGGAAATACCTACAAAGTAATCTTTTTAAACGTGGAAATATCTACACAGCCATCTGTATAAACATGGAAATATCTACACAGACATCTGTATATACGTGGAAATATCTACACCGCTATCTGTATAAACATGGAAATAACTACACCGCTATTTGTATAAACAAGCAAATATCTACACCATGATCTGTATAAACATGGAAATATCTACACCGCCATCTCTATAAACATGGAAATATCTACACCCTTATCGGTATAAACATGGAAATATCCACACCGCTATCTCTGTAAACATGGAAAAATCTACAACGCTCTCTCTATGAACATGGAAATATCTACACCGCCATCTCTGTAAACATGGAAATATCTCCACCACGATCAGTATAAACATGGAAATACCTACACCGCTATCCATATAAACATGGAAATATCTCCATTGCTATCCCTATAAACATCGAAATATCTACACCGCCATCAGTATAAACATGGAAATACTTACAAAGTTATCTGTATAAACATGGAAATATCTACACCGCCTTCAGCATAAACATGGAAATATCTACACAGCCATGTGTCTTTACATGGAAATATCAACACCGCTATCTTTATAAACATGGAAATATCTACACCGCTATCTGTATAAACATGGAAATATCTACACCACCATCTACATATCCATGGAAATATCTGAGCCGCCATCAGTACAAACATGGAAATATCTACACAGTCATCTGTGTATAGATGGAAATATCAACACCGCCATCTGTACAAACATGGAAATATCTGCACCGCTATCTGTACAACCATGGAAATATCTACACCGTGGTCTGTATAAACATGGAAATATCTACACCGCTATCTGTATAAACATGGAAATATCTACACCGCTATCTCTATAAACATGGAAATATCTGCACCGTGATCTGTATAAACATGGAAATATTTACACCGCTATCTGTAAAAACATGGAAATTTCTACACCGTTATCTGTATAAATATGGAAATATCTACACTGCTATCTGTATAAACATGGAAATATCTACACCGCCATCTCTATAAACATGGAAATATCTACACCCCTATCTGTATAAACATGGAAATATCCACACCGCTATCTCTATAAACATGGAAAAATCAACACCGCTATCTCTATGAACATGGAAATATCTACACTGCCATCTCTATAAATATGGAAATATCTACACCACGATCAGTATAAACATGGAAACATCTACACCGCTATCTGTATAAACATGGAAATATCTCCACTCCTATCTCTGTAAACATCGAAATATCTACACCGCCATCTGTATAAACATGGAAATACTTACATAGTTATCTGTATAAACATGGAAATATCTACAACGCCATCTGTATAAACACGGAAATATCTACACAGCCATGTGTATATACATGGAAATATCTACACCACTATCTATATAAACATGGAAATAACTACACCGCTATCTGTATAAACATGGAAATATCTACACCACTATCTACATATCCATGGAAATATCTGGGCCGCCATCTTTATAAACATGGAAATATCTACACGGTCATCTGTGTATAGATGGAAATATCAACACCGCCATCTGTACAAACATGGAAATATCTGCACCGCTATCTGTATAACCATGGAAATATCTTCACCGCGGTCTGTATAAACATGGAAATATCTACACCGCTATCTGTATAAACATGGAAATATCTACACCGCTATCTGTATAAACATGGAAATGTCTACACCGCGATCTCTATAAACACGGAAATATCTACACCGCGATCTGTATAAACATGGAAATATCTCCACCACAATCTGTATAAACACGGAAATATTAACACCGCTACCTGTATAAACATGGTAATATCTACACCACCATCTATATAAACATGGAAATATCTACACCGCTATCTATATAAACATGGAAATATCTACAATGCCATCTGTAGAAAGATGGAAATAACTACACCGCAATCTGTGTAAACATGGAAATATCTACACCGCTATCTGTAAAAACATGGAAATATCTACACCGGTATCTGTATAAACATGGAAATATCTACACCGCGATCTGTGTAAACATGGAAATATCTACACCGCGATCTGTATAAACACGGAAACATCTACACCGCTATCTGAATAAACACGGAAATATCTACACAGCTATCTCTATAAACATGGAAATATCTACACCGCCATCTCTATAAACATGGAAATACGTACAAAGTCATCTGTATAAACATGGAAATATCTACACAGCCATCTGTATAAACATGGAAATATCTACACAGCCATCTGTATATACATGGAAATATCTACACCTCTGTCTGTATAAACATGGAAATAACTACACCGCTATTTGAATAAACAAGGAAATATCTACACCGTGATCTGTATAAACATGGAAATATCTGCACCGCCATCTCTATAAACATGGAAATATCTACACCCCTATCTGTATAAACATGGAAATATCCACACCGCTATCTCTATAATCATGGCAAAATCAACACCGTTATCTCTATGAACATGGAAATATCTACACCGCCATCTCTATAAATATGGAAATATCTACACCACCATCTTTATAAACATGAAAATATCTACACTGCCATCTCCATAAAGATGGAAGTATCTACTCCGCCATGTGTATAAACACGGAAATATCTACACCACTATCTGGGTAAACATGGAAATATCAACACCGCTATCTGTTTAAACATGGAAATATCTACACCGCCGTCTGCATGTCCATGGAAATATCTACGCTGCCATCTGTATAAACATGGAAATATCTACACAGCCATCTGTGTATAGATGGAAATATTAACACCGCCATCTGTAGAAACATGGAAATATCTACACCGCTATCTCTATAAACATGGAAATATCTGCACTGCCATCTGTAAAAACATGGAAATACGTATACAGTCATCTGTATAAACATTGAAATATCTACAATGCCATCTGTATACACATGGAAATATCTACACAGACATCTGTATATATATGTAAATATCTACACTGCTATCTCTATAAACATGGAAATACCTACACCGCCATCTCTATAAACATGAAAATATCTACACTGCCATCTCCATAAACATGGAACTAACTACTCTGCCATCTGTATAAACATGGAAACATCTACACCGCCATCTGTGTGAATAAGGAAATATCTACAATGCCATCTGTATAAAGATATAAATATCTGCACCGCGAGCTGTATAAACATGGAAATATCTACATCGCTATCTGTATGAACGTGGAAATACCAACACCGCTGTTGGTATAAACATGGAAATATCTACAACGCCATCTATATAAAAATGGAAATATCTACACCGCTATGTCTATAAACATGGAAATACCTACAACGCTATCTCTATAAACATGGAAATATCTACACCGCTATCTGTATAAACATGGAAATATCTACACCGCTATCTGTATAAACATGGAAATATCTACACCGTGATCTGTATAAACATGTAAATATCTACACAGCTACCTGTATAAACATGGTAATATCTACACCACCATCTATATAAACATGGAAATATCTACACCGCCATCTGTATAAACATGGAAATATCTACAATGCCATCTGTAGAAACATGGAAATACCTACACCGCAATCTGTGTAAACATGGAAATATCTACACCGATATCTGTAAAAACATGGAAATATCTGCACCGCTATCTCTATAAACATGGAAATATCTACACCGTGATCTGTATAAACATGGAAATATCTACACCGCGATCTGTATAAACATGGAAATATCTAAACCGCTATCTGTATAAACATGGAAATATCTACAAAGCTATAACTATAAACATGGGTAATCTACACCGCCATCTGTATAAACATGGAAATACCTACAAAGTCATCTGTATAAACATGGAAATACCTACACAGCCATCTGTATAAACATGGAAATATCTACACAGCCATCTGTATATACATGGAAATATCTACACCACTATCTGTATAAACATGGAAATAACTACACCGCTATTAGTATAAACAAGCAAATATCTACACCGTGATCTGTGTAAACATGGAAATATCTACACCGCCATCTCTATAAACATGGAAATATCTACACCCCTATCTGTATAAACATGGAAAGATCCACACCGCTATCTCTATAAACATGGAAAAATCAACACCGCTATCTCTATGAACATGCAAATATCTACACCGCCATCTCTGTAAACATGGAAATATCTACACCACGATCAGCATAAACATGGAAATATCTACACCGCTATCTGTATAAACATGTTAATATCTCCACTGCTATCTCTATAAACATCGAAATAACTACACCGCCATCTGTATAAACATGGAAATACTTACAAAGATATCTGTATAAACATGGAAATATCTACACCGCCATCTGTATAAACATGGAAATATCTACACAGCCATGTGTATATACATGGAAATAACTACACTGCAATCTATATAAACATGGAAATAACAACACCGCTATCTGTATAAACATGGAAATATCTACACCGCCATCTACATATTCATGGAAATATCTGCACCGCCATCTGTATAAACATGGAAATATCTACATGGTCATCTCTGTATAGAAGAAAAATATCAACACCGCCATCTGTACAAACATGGAAATATCTGCACCGCTATCTGTGTAAACATGGAAATATCTACACCGCGGTCTGTATGAACATGGAAATATCTACACAGCTATCTGTATAAATATGGAAATATCTACACTGCTATCTCTATAAACATGGAAATATCTACACCGTGATCTGTATAAACATGGAAATATTTACACCGCTATCTGTATAAACATGGAAATTTCTACACCGTTATCTGTATAAATATGGAAATATCAACACCGCTATCTCTATAAACATGGAAGTATCTACACCGCCATCTGTATAAACATCGAAATACCTATAGAGTCATCTGTGTAAACATGGAAATATCAACACCACCATCTGTATAAACATGGAAATATCTTCAATGCCATCTGTATACACATGGAAATACCTACACGGCAATCTGTGTATAGATGGGAACATCAACACCGCCATCTGTACAAACATGGAAATATCTACACCGCTATCTGTATAAACATGGAATTATCTACACCGCGAGCTGTATAAATATGGAAATAACTACACCTCGATCTGTATAAACATGGAAACATCTACACCGCTCTCTGTATAAACATGGAAATATCTACACAGCTTTTTCTATAAACATGGAAATATCTTCACCACCATCTGTATAAATATGGTAATATCTACACCACCATTTATATGAACATGGAAATATCTACACCGCGATCTGTTTAAACATGGAAATAACTACACCGCAATCTGTGTAAACATGGAAATATCTACACCGCTATCTGTAAAAACATGGAAATATCTACACTGCTATCTGTATAAACATGGAAATATCTACACCGCGATCTGTATAAACATGGAAATATCTACACCGCTATCTGTATAAACATGGAAATAACTACACAGCTATCACTATAAACATGGTAAATCTACACCGCCATCTGTATAAACATGGAAATACCTACAAAGTCATCTGTATAAACATGGAAATATCTACACGGACATCTGTATAAACATGGAAATATCTACACAGCCATCTGTATATACATGGAAATATCTACACAGCTATCTGTATAAACATGGAAATAACTACACCGCTATTAGTATAAACTAGGAAATAACTACACCGTGATCTGTATAAAGATGGAAATATGTACACCGCCATCTCTATAAACATGGAAATATCTACACCCCTATCTGTATAAACATGGAAAGATCCACACCGCTATCTCTATAAACATGGAAAAATCAACACCGCTATCTCTATGAACATGGAAATATCTACACCACCATCTCTATAAACATGGAAATATCTACACCACGATCAGTATAAACATGGAAATATCTACACCGCTATCTGTATAAACATGGAAATATCTCCACTACTATCTCTATAAACATCGAAATATCTACACCGCCATCTGTATTAACATGGAAATATTACAAAGTTATCTGTATAAACATGGAAATATCTACACCGCCATCTACATATCCATGGAAATATCTGTGCCGCCATCTGCATAAACAAGGAAATATCTACACGGTCATCTGTGTATAGATGGAAATAACAACACCGCCATCTGTACAAACATGGAAATATCTGCACCGCTATCTGTATAAACATGGAAATATCTACAGCACGGTCTGTATAAACATAGAAATATCTACACCGCTATCTGTATAAACATGGAAATATCTACACCGCTATCTCTATAAACATGGAAATATCTACACCGTGATCTGTATAAACATGGAAATATTTACACCGCTACCTGTATAAACATGGTAATAGCCACACCACCATCTATATAAACATGTAAATATCTACACCGCCATCTGTATAAACATGGAAATATCTACAATGCCATCTGTAGAAAGATGGAAATATCTACACCGCAATCTGTGTAAACATGGAACTATCTACACCGCTATCTGTAAACACATGGAAATATCTACACCGCTATCTGTATAAACATGGAAATACCTACACCGCGATCTGTATAAACATGGAAATATCTACACCGCGATCTGTATAAACACGGAAACATCTACACCGCTATCTGAATAAACACGGAAATATCTACACAGCTATCTCTATAAACATGGAAATATCTACACCGCCATCTCTATAAACATGGAAATACGTACAAAGTCATCTGTATAAACATGGAAATATCTACACAGCCATCTGTATAAACATGGAAATATCTACACAGCCATCTGTATATACATGGAAATATCTACACCGCTGTCTGTATAAACATGGAAATAACTACACCGCTATTTGAATAAACAAGGAAATATCTACACCGTGATCTGTATAAACATGGAAATATCTGCACCGCCATCTCTATAAACATGGAAATATCTACACCCCTATCTGTATAAACATGGAAATATCCACACCGCTATCTCTATAATCATGGCAAAATCAACACCGTTATCTCTATGAACATGGAAATATCTACACCGCCATCTCTATAAATATGGAAATATCTACACCACCATCTTTATAAACATGAAAATATCTACACTGCCATCTCCATAAAGATGGAAGTATCTACTCCGCCATGTGTATAAACACGGAAATATCTACACCACTATCTGGGTAAACATGGAAATATCAACACCGCTATCTGTTTAAACATGGAAATATCTACACCGCCGTCTGCATGTCCATGGAAATATCTACGCTGCCATCTGTATAAACATGGAAATATCTACACAGCCATCTGTGTATAGATGGAAATATTAACACCGCCATCTGTAGAAACATGGAAATATCTACACCGCTATCTCTATAAACATGGAAATATCTGCACTGCCATCTGTAAAAACATGGAAATACGTATACAGTCATCTGTATAAACATTGAAATATCTACAATGCCATCTGTATACACATGGAAATATCTACACAGACATCTGTATATATATGTAAATATCTACACTGCTATCTCTATAAACATGGAAATACCTACACCGCCATCTCTATAAACATGAAAATATCTACACTGCCATCACCATAAACATGGAACTAACTACTCTGCCATCTGTATAAACATGGAAACATCTACACCGCCATCTGTGTGAATAAGGAAATATCTACAATGCCATCTGTATAAAGATATAAATATCTGCACCGCGAGCTGTATAAACATGGAAATATCTACATCGCTATCTGTATGAACGTGGAAATACCAACACCGCTGTTGGTATAAACATGGAAATATCTACAACGCCATCTATATAAAAATGGAAATATCTACACCGCTATGTCTATAAACATGGAAATACCTACAACGCTATCTCTATAAACATGGAAATATCTACACCGCTATCTGTATAAACATGGAAATATCTACACCGCTATCTGTATAAACATGGAAATATCTACACCGTGATCTGTATAAACATGTAAATATCTACACAGCTACCTGTATAAACATGGTAATATCTACACCACCATCTATATAAACATGGAAATATCTACACCGCCATCTGTATAAACATGGAAATATCTACAATGCCATCTGTAGAAACATGGAAATACCTACACCGCAATCTGTGTAAACATGGAAATATCTACACCGATATCTGTAAAAACATGGAAATATCTGCACCGCTATCTCTATAAACATGGAAATATCTACACCGTGATCTGTATAAACATGGAAATATCTACACCGCGATCTGTATAAACATGGAAATATCTAAACCGCTATCTGTATAAACATGGAAATATCTACAAAGCTATAACTATAAACATGGGTAATCTACACCGCCATCTGTATAAACATGGAAATACCTACAAAGTCATCTGTATAAACATGGAAATACCTACACAGCCATCTGTATAAACATGGAAATATCTACACAGCCATCTGTATATACATGGAAATATCTACACCACTATCTGTATAAACATGGAAATAACTACACCGCTATTAGTATAAACAAGCAAATATCTACACCGTGATCTGTGTAAACATGGAAATATCTACACCGCCATCTCTATAAACATGGAAATATCTACACCCCTATCTGTATAAACATGGAAAGATCCACACCGCTATCTCTATAAACATGGAAAAATCAACACCGCTATCTCTATGAACATGCAAATATCTACACCGCCATCTCTGTAAACATGGAAATATCTACACCACGATCAGCATAAACATGGAAATATCTACACCGCTATCTGTATAAACATGTTAATATCTCCACTGCTATCTCTATAAACATCGAAATAACTACACCGCCATCTGTATAAACATGGAAATACTTACAAAGATATCTGTATAAACATGGAAATATCTACACCGCCATCTGTATAAACATGGAAATATCTACACAGCCATGTGTATATACATGGAAATAACTACACTGCAATCTATATAAACATGGAAATAACAACACCGCTATCTGTATAAACATGGAAATATCTACACCGCCATCTACATATTCATGGAAATATCTGCACCGCCATCTGTATAAACATGGAAATATCTACATGGTCATCTCTGTATAGAAGAAAAATATCAACACCGCCATCTGTACAAACATGGAAATATCTGCACCGCTATCTGTGTAAACATGGAAATATCTACACCGCGGTCTGTATGAACATGGAAATATCTACACAGCTATCTGTATAAATATGGAAATATCTACACTGCTATCTCTATAAACATGGAAATATCTACACCGTGATCTGTATAAACATGGAAATATTTACACCGCTATCTGTATAAACATGGAAATTTCTACACCGTTATCTGTATAAATATGGAAATATCAACACCGCTATCTCTATAAACGTGGAAGTATCTACACCGCCATCTGTATAAACATCGAAATACCTATAGAGTCATCTGTGTAAACATGGAAATATCAACACCACCATCTGTATAAACATGGAAATATCTTCAATGCCATCTGTATACACATGGAAATACCTACACGGCAATCTGTGTATAGATGGGAACATCAACACCGCCATCTGTACAAACATGGAAATATCTACACCGCTATCTGTATAAACATGGAATTATCTACACCGCGAGCTGTATAAATATGGAAATAACTACACCTCGATCTGTATAAACATGGAAACATCTACACCGCTCTCTGTATAAACATGGAAATATCTACACAGCTTTTTCTATAAACATGGAAATATCTTCACCACCATCTGTATAAATATGGTAATATCTACACCACCATTTATATGAACATGGAAATATCTACACCGCGATCTGTTTAAACATGGAAATAACTACACCGCAATCTGTGTAAACATGGAAATATCTACACCGCTATCTGTAAAAACATGGAAATATCTACACTGCTATCTGTATAAACATGGAAATATCTACACCGCGATCTGTATAAACATGGAAATATCTACACCGCTATCTGTATAAACATGGAAATAACTACACAGCTATCACTATAAACATGGTAAATCTACACCGCCATCTGTATAAACATGGAAATACCTACAAAGTCATCTGTATAAACATGGAAATATCTACACGGACATCTGTATAAACATGGAAATATCTACACAGCCATCTGTATATACATGGAAATATCTACACAGCTATCTGTATAAACATGGAAATAACTACACCGCTATTAGTATAAACTAGGAAATAACTACACCGTGATCTGTATAAAGATGGAAATATGTACACCGCCATCTCTATAAACATGGAAATATCTACACCCCTATCTGTATAAACATGGAAAGATCCACACCGCTATCTCTATAAACATGGAAAAATCAACACCGCTATCTCTATGAACATGGAAATATCTACACCACCATCTCTATAAACATGGAAATATCTACACCACGATCAGTATAAACATGGAAATATCTACACCGCTATCTGTATAAACATGGAAATATCTCCACTACTATCTCTATAAACATCGAAATATCTACACCGCCATCTGTATTAACATGGAAATATTACAAAGTTATCTGTATAAACATGGAAATATCTACACCGCCATCTACATATCCATGGAAATATCTGTGCCGCCATCTGCATAAACAAGGAAATATCTACACGGTCATCTGTGTATAGATGGAAATAACAACACCGCCATCTGTACAAACATGGAAATATCTGCACCGCTATCTGTATAAACATGGAAATATCTACAGCACGGTCTGTATAAACATAGAAATATCTACACCGCTATCTGTATAAACATGGAAATATCTACACCGCTATCTCTATAAACATGGAAATATCTACACCGTGATCTGTATAAACATGGAAATATTTACACCGCTACCTGTATAAACATGGTAATAGCCACACCACCATCTATATAAACATGTAAATATCTACACCGCCATCTGTATAAACATGGAAATATCTACAATGCCATCTGTAGAAAGATGGAAATATCTACACCGCAATCTGTGTAAACATGGAACTATCTACACCGCTATCTGTAAACACATGGAAATATCTACACCGCTATCTGTATAAACATGGAAATACCTACACCGCGATCTGTATAAACATGGAAATATCTACACCGCGATCTGTATAAACATGGAAATATATACACCGCGATCTGTATAAACATGGAAATATCTACATCGCTATCTGTATAAACATGGAAATATCTACACAGCTATCTCTATAAACATGGAAATATCTACACCGCCATCTGTATTAACATGGAAATACCTATACAGTCATCTGTGTAAACATGGAAATATCTACACCACCATCTGTATAAACATGGAAATAACTTCAGTGCCATCTGAATACACATGGAAATAACTACACGGCAATCAGTGTATAGATGGAAACATCAACACCGCCATATGTACAAACATGGAAATATCTACACTGCTATCTCTATAAACATGGAAATATCTACACTGCAGTCTGTATAAACATGGAAATATCTACACTGGTATCTGTATAAACATGGAAATATCTACACCATGATCTGTATAAACATGGAAATATATACACCGCTATCTGTATAAACATTGAAATATCTGCACCGCTATCTCTATATACATGGAAATATCTACAAAGACATCTGCATAAACATGGAAATAACTACACAGACATGTGTAGGAACATTTAAATATCTACACTGCCAACTGTATAAACATAGAAATATCTACAAAGCCCTCTGTATAAATATGGAAATATCTGCATAGGCATCTGTGTAAACATGGAAATATCTGCACCGCTATCTGAATAAACATGGAAATAACTACACGGCCATCTGTGTATAGATGGAAATAATAACACCGCCATCTGTAGAAACATGGAAATATCTACACCGCTATCTCTATAAACATGGAAATATCTGCACTGCCATCTGTAAAAACATGGAAATACGTATACAGTCATCTGTATAAACATGGAAATATCTACAATGCCATCTGTATACACATGGAAATTTCTACGCAGCCTTCTGTATATATATGTAAATATCTACACTGCTATCTCTAT
The DNA here is from genome assembly GCF_029289425.2 of Pan paniscus. NCBI lineage: Eukaryota > Metazoa > Chordata > Mammalia > Primates > Hominidae > Pan > Pan paniscus. Next base: position 12,575,769 of record NC_073261.2, read on the forward strand.
AAACATGGAAATACCTACACCGGCATCACTATAAACATGAAAATATCTACACTGCCATCTCCATAAACATGGAACTAACTACTAAGCCATCTGTATAAACATGGAAACAACTACACCGCCATCTGTGTGAATAAGGAAATATCTACAATGCCATCTGTATAAAGATATAAATATCTGCTCCGCGAGCTGTATAAACATGGAAATATCTACATCGCTATCGGTATAAACGTGGAAATACCAACACCGCTGTTGGTATAAACATGGAAATATCTACAACGCCATCTATATAAAAATGGAAATATCTACACCGCTATGTCTAAAAACATGGAAATAGCTACAACGCTATCTCTATAAACATGGAAATATCTACACCGCTATCTGTATAAACCTGGAAATATCTACACCGCTATCTGTATAAACATGGAAATATCTACACCGCGATCAGTATAAACATGTAAATATCTACACAGCTACCTGTATGAACATGGTAATATCTACACCACCATCTATATAAACATGGAAATATCTACACCGCCATCTGTATAAACATGGAAATATCTACAATGCCATCTGTAGAAAGATGGAAATATCTACACCGCAATCTGTGTAAACATGGAAATATCTACAACGATATCTGTAAAAACATGGAAATATCTACACCGCTATCTCTATAAACATGGAAATATCTACACCGCGATCTGTATAAACATGGAAATATCTACACCGCGATCTGTATAAACATGGATATATCTACACCACTATCTGTATAAACATGGAAATATCTACACAGCTATCACTATAAACATGGATAATCTACACCGCCATCTGTATAAACATGGAAATGCCTACAAAGTCATCTGTATAAACATGAAAATATCTACACAGCCATCTGTATAAACATGGAAATGTCTACACCGCTATCTGTATAAACATGGAAATATCTACACCGCCATCTACACATCCATGGAAATATCTGCACCGCCATCTGTATAAACATGTCAATATCTACACGGTCATCTCTGAATAGATGGAAATATCAACACCGCCATCTGTACAAACTTGGAAATATCTGCACCACTATCTGTATAAACAGGGAAATATCTACACCGCGGTCTGTATAAACATGGAAATATCTACACAGCTATCTGTATAAATATGGAAATATCTACACCGCTATCTCTATAAACATGGAAATATCTACACCGTGATCTGTATAAACATGGAAATATTTACACCGCTATCTGTATAATCATGGAAATATCTACACAGCTATCACTATAAACATGGATAATCTACACCGCCATCTGTATAAACATGGAAATACCTACAAAGTCATCTGTATAAACATGGAAATATCTACACAGCCATCTGTATAAACATGGAAATATCTACACAGCCATCTGTATATACATGGAAATATCCACACCACAATCTGTATAAACATGGAAATAACTACACCGCTATTAGTATAAACAAGGAAATATCTACACCGTGATCTTTATAAACATGGAAATATCTACACAGCCATCTCTATAATCATGGAAATATCTGCACCCCTATCTGTATAAACATGGAAAGATCCACACCGCTATCTCTATAAACATGGAAAAATCAACACCGCTATCTCTATGAACATGGAAATATCTACACCGCCATCTCTATAAACATGGAAATATCTACACCACGATCAGTATAAACATGGAGATATGTACACCGCTATCTGTATAAACATGGAAATATCTCCACTGCTATCTCTATATACATCGAAATACCTACACCGCCATCTGTATAAACATGGAAATACTTACAAAGTTATCTGTATAAACACGGAAATATCTACACCACTATCTGTGTAAACATGGAAATATCTACACCGCTATCTGTTTAAACATGGAAATATCTACACCGCCATCTGCATGTCCATGGAAATATCTACGCTGCCATCTGTATAAACATGGAAATATCTACACGGCCATCTGTGTAAAGATGGAAATATCAACACCGCCATCTGTACAAACATGGAAATATCTACACCGCTATCTCTATAAACATGGAAATATCTGCACTGCCATCTGTAAAAACATGGAAATACATATACAGTAATCTGTATAAACATTGAAATATCTACAATACCATCTGTATACACATGGAAATATCTACACAGCCATCTGCATATATATATGTAAATATCTACACTGCTATCTCTATAAACATGGAAATACCTACACCGCCATCTCTATAAACATGAAAATATCTACACTGCCATCTCCATAAACATGGAAATAACTACTCTGCCATCTGTATAAACATGGAAACATCTACACCGCCATCTGTGTGAATAAGGAAATATCTACAATGCCATCTGTATAAAGATATAAATATCTGCACCGCGAGCTGTATAAACATGGAAATATCTACATCGCTATCTGTATAAACGTGGAAATACCAACACCGCTGTTGGTATAAACATGGAAATATCTACAACGCCATCTACATTAACATGGAAATATCTACACCGCTATGTCTATAAACATGGAAATACCTACAATGCTATCTCTGTGAACATGGAAATATCTACACCGCGATCTGTATAAACATGGAAATATCTACACCGCGATCTGTATAAACATGGAAATATGTACACCGCGATCTGTATAAACATGGAAATATCTTCACCACAATCCCTGTAAACATGGAAATATCTACACCGCTACCTGTATAAACATGGTAATATCCACAACACCATCTATATAAACATGTAAATATCTACACCGCCATCTGTATAAACATGGAAATATCTACAATGCCATCTGTAGAAAGATGTTAATATCTACACCGCAATCTGTGTAAACATGGAACTATCTACACCGCTATCTGTAAACACATGGAAATATCTACACCACTATCTGTATAAACATGGAAATATCTACACCGCGATCTGTATAAACATGGAAATATCTACACCGCGATCTGTATAAACATGGAAATATCTACACCGCGATCTGTATAAACATGGAAATATCTACACCGCTATCTGTACAAACTTGGAAATATATACACAGCTATCTCTATAAACATGGACATATCTACACCGCCATCTGTATTAACATGGAAATACCTATACAGTCATCTGTGTAAACATGGAAATATCTACACCACCATCTGTATAAACATGGAAATATCTTCAGTGCCATCTGAATACACATGGAAATATCTACACGGCAATCTGTGTATAGATGGAAACATCAACACCGCCATCTGTACAAACATAGAAATATCTACATTGCTATCTCTATAAACATGGAAATATCTACACTGCGGTCTGTATAAACATGGAAATATCTACACCGGTATCTGTATAAACATGGAAATATCTACACCATGATCTGTATAAACATGGAAATATATACACCGCTATCTGTATAAACATGGAAATATCTGCACCGCTATCTCTATAAACATGGAAATATCTACAAAGACATCTGTATAAACATGGAAATACCTACACAGTCATGTGTAGGAACATTTAAATATCTACACTGCCATCTGTATAAACATAGAAATATCTACAAAGCCCTCTGTATAAATATGGAAATATCTGCATAGGCATCTGTGTAAACATGGAAATATCTGCACCGCTATCTGTATAAACATGGAAATAACTACACCGCTGTCTCTATAAACATGGAAATATGTACACCGCTATGTGTATAAACATGGAAATATCTCCAATGCTCTCTGTATAAACATGGAAATATCTCCACCGTTATCTGTATAAACATGGAATTGTCTACAGCGCCATCTCTATTAACTTTGAAATATCAACACTGCCATCTGTAAAAACATGGAAATATCTACACCGCCAAGTGTATAAACATGGAAATAGCTACACCACCATCTGTATAAACATGAAAATACCTACAATACCATCTGTATACACATGGAAATATCTACACAGACATCTGTATTAATATGGAAATATCTACACGGCCATCTGTATAAACATGGAAATATCTACACTGCCATCTGTAGAAAGATGGAAATATCTACACCGCTATCTCTATAAATATGGAAATATCTACACCGCCATCTCTATAAACATGAAAATATCTACACTGCCATCTCCATAAAGATGGAAGTATCTACTCCGCCATGTGTATAAACACGGAAATATCTACACCACTATCTGTGTAAACATGGAAATATCTACACCGCTATCTGTTTAAACATGGAAATATCTACACCGCCATCTGCATGTCCATGGAAATATCTACGCTGCCATCTGTATAAACATGGAAATATCTACACGGCCATCTGTGTAAAGATGGAAATATCAACACCGCCATCTGTACAAACATGGAAATATCTACACCGCTATCTCTATAAACATGGAAATATCTGCACTGCCATCTGTAAAAACATGGAAATACATATACAGTAATCTGTATAAACATTGAAATATCTACAATACCATCTGTATACACATGGAAATATCTACACAGCCATCTGCATATATATATGTAAATATCTACACTGCTATCTCTATAAACATGGAAATACCTACACCGCCATCTCTATAAACATGAAAATATCTACACTGCCATCTCCATAAACATGGAAATAACTACTCTGCCATCTGTATAAACATGGAAACATCTACACCACCATCTGTGTGAATAAGGAAATATCTACAATGCCATCTGTATAAAGATATAAATATCTGCACCGCGAGCTGTATAAACATGGAAATATCTACATCGCTATCTGTATAAACGTGGAAATACCAACACCGCTGTTGGTATAAACATGGAAATATCTACAACGCCATCTACATTAACATGGAAATATCTACACCGCTATGTCTATAAACATGGAAATACCTACAATGCTATCTCTGTGAACATGGAAATATCTACACCGCGATCTGTATAAACAAGGAAATATCTACACCGCGATCTGTATAAACATGGAAATATCTACACCGCGATCTGTATAAACATGGAAATATCTTCACCACAATCCCTGTAAACATGGAAATATCTACACCGCTACCTGTATAAACATGGTAATATCCACAACACCATCTATATAAACATGTAAATATCTACACCGCCATCTGTATAAACATGGAAATATCTACAATGCCATCTGTAGAAAGATGGAAATATCTACACCGCAATCTGTGTAAACATGGAACTATCTTCACCGCTATCTGTAAACACATGGAAATATCTACACCGCTATCTGTATAAACATGGAAATATCTACACCGCGATCTGTATAAACATGGAAATATCTACACCGCGATCTGTATAAACATGTTAATATCTACACCGTGATCTGTATAAACATGGAAATATCTACACCGCTACCTGTACAAACTTGGAAATATCTACACAGCTATCTCTATAAACATGGACATATCTACACCGCCATCTGTATTAACATGGAAATACCTATACAGTCATCTGTGTAAACATGGAAATATCTACACCACCATCTGTATAAACATGGAAATATCTTCAGTGCCATCTGAATACACATGGAAATATCTACACGGCAATCTGTGTATAGATGGGAACATCAACACCGCCATCTGTACAAACATGGAAATATCTACATTGCTATCTCTATAAACATGGAAATATCTACACTGCGGTCTGTATAAACATGGAAATATCTACACCGGTATCTGTATAAACATGGAAATATCTACACCATGATCTGTATAAACATGGAAATATATACACCGCTATCTGTATAAACATGGAAATATCTGCACCGCTATCTCTATAAACATGGAAATATCTACAAAGACATCTGTATAAACATGGAAATACCTACACAGTCATGTGTAGGAACATTTAAATATCTACACTGCCATCTGTATAAACATAGAAATATCTACAAAGCCCTCTGTATAAATATGGAAATATCTGCATAGGCATCTGTGTAAACATGGAAATATCTGCACCGCTATCTGTATAAACATGGAAATAACTACACCGCTGTCTCTATAAACATGGAAATATGTTCACCGCTATGTGTATAAACATGGAAATATCTCCAATGCTCTCTGTATAAACATGGAAATATCTCCACCGTTATCTGTATAAACATGGAATTATCTACAGCGCCATCTCTATTAACTTTGAAATATCAACACTGCCATCTGTAAAAACATGGAAATATCTACACCGCCAAGTGTATAAACATGGAAATAGCTACACCACCATCTGTATAAACATGAAAATACCTACAATACCATCTGTATACACATGGAAATATCTACACAGACATCTGTATTAATATGGAAATATCTACACGGCCATCTGTATAAACATGGAAATATCTACACTGCCATCTGTAGAAAGATGGAAATATCTACACCGCTATCTCTATAAATATGGAAATATCTACACCGCCATCTCTATAAACATGAAAATATCTACACTGCCATCTCCATAAAGATGGAAGTATCTACTCCGCCATGTGTATAAACACGGAAATATCTACACCACTATCTGTGTAAACATGGAAATATATACACCGCTATCTGTTTAAACATGGAAATATCTACACCGCCATCTGCATGTCCATGGAAATATCTACGCTGCCATCTGTATAAACATGGAAATATCTACACGGCCATCTGTGTAAAGATGGAAATATCAACACCGCCATCTGTACAAACATGGAAATATCTACACCGCTATCTCTATAAACATGGAAATATCTGCACTGCCATCTGTAAAAACATGGAAATACGTATACAGTAATCTGTATAAACATTGAAATATATACAATACCATCTGTATACACATGGAAATATCTACACAGCCATCTGCATATATATATGTAAATATCTACACTGCTATCTCTATAAACATGGAAATACCTACACCGCCATCTCTATAAACATGAAAATATCTACACTGCCATCTCCATAAACATGGAAATAACTACTCTGCCATCTGTATAAACATGGAAACATCTACACCGCCATCTGTGTGAATAAGGAAATATCTACAATGCCATCTGTATAAAGATATAAATATCTGCACCGCGAGCTGTATAAACATGGAAATATCTACATCGCTATCTGTATAAACGTGGAAATACCAACACCGCTGTTGGTATAAACATGGAAATATCTACAACGCCATCTACATTAACATGGAAATATCTACACCGCTATGTCTATAAACATGGAAATACCTACAATGCTATCTCTGTGAACATGGAAATATCTACACCGCGATCTGTATAAACATGGAAATATCTACACCGCGATCTGTATAAACATGGAAATATCTACACCGCGATCTGTATAAACATGGAAATATCTTCACCACAATCCCTGTAAACATGGAAATATCTACACCGCTACCTGTATAAACATGGTAATATCCACAACACCATCTATATAAACATGTAAATATCTACAACGCCATCTGTATAAACATGGAAATATCTACAATGCCATCTGTAGAAAGATGGAAATATCTACACCGCAATCTGTGTAAACATGGAACTATCTACACCGCTATCTGTAAACACATGGAAATATCTACACCACTATCTGTATAAACATGGAAATATCTACACCGCGATCTGTATAAACATGGAAATATCTACACCGCGATCTGTATAAACATGGAAATATCTACACCGCGATCTGTATAAACATGGAAATATCTACACCGCTATCTGTACAAACTTGGAAATATATACACAGCTATCTCTATAAACATGGACATATCTACACCGCCATCTGTATTAACATGGAAATACCTATACAGTCATCTGTGTAAACATGGAAATATCTACACCACCATCTGTATAAACATGGAAATATCTTCAGTGCCATCTGAATACACATGGAAATATCTACACGGCAATCTGTGTATAGATGGAAACATCAACACCGCCATCTGTACAAACATAGAAATATCTACATTGCTATCTCTATAAACATGGAAATATCTACACTGCGGTCTGTATAAACATGGAAATATCTACACCGGTATCTGTATAAACATGGAAATATCTACACCATGATCTGTATAAACATGGAAATATATACACCGCTATCTGTATAAACATGGAAATATCTGCACCGCTATCTCTATAAACATGGAAATATCTACAAAGACATCTGTATAAACATGGAAATACCTACACAGTCATGTGTAGGAACATTTAAATATCTACACTGCCATCTGTATAAACATAGAAATATCTACAAAGACCTCTGTATAAATATGGAAATATCTGCATAGGCATCTGTGTAAACATGGAAATATCTGCACCGCTATCTGTATAAACATGGAAATAACTACACCGCTGTCTCTATAAACATGGAAATATGTACACCGCTATGTGTATAAACATGGAAATATCTCCAATGCTCTCTGTATAAACATGGAAATATCTCCACCGTTATCTGTATAAACATGGAATTGTCTACAGCGCCATCTCTATTAACTTTGAAATATCAACACTGCCATCTGTAAAAACATGGAAATATCTACACCGCCAAGTGTATAAACATGGAAATAGCTACACCACCATCTGTATAAACATGAAAATACCTACAATACCATCTGTATACACATGGAAATATCTACACAGACATCTGTATTAATATGGAAATATCTACACGGCCATCTGTATAAACATGGAAATATCTACACTGCCATCTGTAGAAAGATGGAAATATCTACACCGCTATCTCTATAAATATGGAAATATCTACACCGCCATCTCTATAAACATGAAAATATCTACACTGCCATCTCCATAAAGATGGAAGTATCTACTCCGCCATGTGTATAAACACGGAAATATCTACACCACTATCTGTGTAAACATGGAAATATCTACACCGCTATCTGTTTAAACATGGAAATATCTACACCGCCATCTGCATGTCCATGGAAATATCTACGCTGCCATCTGTATAAACATGGAAATATCTACACGGCCATCTGTGTAAAGATGGAAATATCAACACCGCCATCTGTACAAACATGGAAATATCTACACCGCTATCTCTATAAACATGGAAATATCTGCACTGCCATCTGTAAAAACATGGAAATACATATACAGTAATCTGTATAAACATTGAAATATCTACAATACCATCTGTATACACATGGAAATATCTACACAGCCATCTGCATATATATATGTAAATATCTACACTGCTATCTCTATAAACATGGAAATACCTACACCGCCATCTCTATAAACATGAAAATATCTACACTGCCATCTCCATAAACATGGAAATAACTACTCTGCCATCTGTATAAACATGGAAACATCTACACCGCCATCTGTGTGAATAAGGAAATATCTACAATGCCATCTGTATAAAGATATAAATATCTGCACCGCGAGCTGTATAAACATGGAAATATCTACATCGCTATCTGTATAAACGTGGAAATACCAACACCGCTGTTGGTATAAACATGGAAATATCTACAACGCCATCTACATTAACATGGAAATATCTAGACCGCTATGTCTATAAACATGGAAATACCTACAATGCTATCTCTGTGAACATGGAAATATCTACACCGCGATCTGTATAAACAAGGAAATATCTACACCGCGATCTGTATAAACATGGAAATATCTACACCGCGATCTGTATAAACATGGAAATATCTTCACCACAATCCCTGTAAACATGGAAATATCTACACCGCTACCTGTATAAACATGGTAATATCCACAACACCATCTATATAAACATGTAAATATCTACACCGCCATCTGTATAAACATGGAAATATCTACAATGCCATCTGTAGAAAGATGGAAATATCTACACCGCAATCTGTGTAAACATGGAACTATCTTCACCGCTATCTGTAAACACATGGAAATATCTACACCGCTATCTGTATAAACATGGAAATATCTACACCGCGATCTGTATAAACATGGAAATATCTACACCGCGATCTGTATAAACATGGAAATATCTACACCGTGATCTGTATAAACATGGAAATATCTACACCGCTACCTGTACAAACTTGGAAATATCTACACAGCTATCTCTATAAACATGGACATATCTACACCGCCATCTGTATTAACATGGAAATACCTATACAGTCATCTGTGTAAACATGGAAATATCTACACCACCATCTGTATAAACATGGAAATATCTTCAGTGCCATCTGAATACACATGGAAATATCTACACGGCAATCTGTGTATAGATGGGAACATCAACACCGCCATCTGTACAAACATGGAAATATCTACATTGCTATCTCTATAAACATGGAAATATCTACACTGCGGTCTGTATAAACATGGAAATATCTACACCGGTATCTGTATAAACATGGAAATATCTACACCATGATCTGTATAAACATGGAAATATATACACCGCTATCTGTATAAACATGGAAATATCTGCACCGCTATCTCTATAAACATGGAAATATCTACAAAGACATCTGTATAAACATGGAAATACCTACACAGTCATGTGTAGGAACATTTAAATATCTACACTGCCATCTGTATAAACATAGAAATATCTACAAAGCCCTCTGTATAAATATGGAAATATCTGCATAGGCATCTGTGTAAACATGGAAATATCTGCACCGCTATCTGTATAAACATGGAAATAACTACACCGCTGTCTCTATAAACATGGAAATATGTTCACCGCTATGTGTATAAACATGGAAATATCTCCAATGCTCTCTGTATAAACATGGAAATATCTCCACCGTTATCTGTATAAACATGGAATTATCTACAGCGCCATCTCTATTAACTTTGAAATATCAACACTGCCATCTGTAAAAACATGGAAATATCTACACCGCCAAGTGTATAAACATGGAAATAGCTACACCACCATCTGTATAAACATGAAAATACCTACAATACCATCTGTATACACATGGAAATATCTACACAGACATCTGTATTAATATGGAAATATCTACACGGCCATCTGTATAAACATGGAAATATCTACACTGCCATCTGTAGAAAGATGGAAATATCTACACCGCTATCTCTATAAATATGGAAATATCTACACCGCCATCTCTATAAACATGAAAATATCTACACTGCCATCTCCATAAAGATGGAAGTATCTACTCCGCCATGTGTATAAACACGGAAATATCTACACCACTATCTGTGTAAACATGGAAATATCTACACCGCTATCTGTTTAAACATGGAAATATCTACACCGCCATCTGCATGTCCATGGAAATATCTACGCTGCCATCTGTATAAACATGGAAATAACTACACGGCCATCTGTGTAAAGATGGAAATATCAACACCGCCATCTGTACAAACATGGAAATATCTACACCGCTATCTCTATAAACATGGAAATATCTGCACTGCCATCTGTAAAAACATGGAAATACGTATACAGTAATCTGTATAAACATTGAAATATCTACAATACCATCTGTATACACATGGAAATATCTACACAGCCATCTGCATATATATATGTAAATATCTACACTGCTATCTCTATAAACATGGAAATACCTACACCGCCATCTCTATAAACATGAAAATATCTACACTGCCATCTCCATAAACATGGAAATAACTACTCTGCCATCTGTATAAACATGGAAACATCTACACCGCCATCTGTGTGAATAAGGAAATATCTACAATGCCATCTGTATAAAGATATAAATATCTGCACCGCGAGCTGTATAAACATGGAAATATCTACATCGCTATCTGTATAAACGTGGAAATACCAACACCGCTGTTGGTATAAACATGGAAATATCTACAACGCCATCTACATTAACATGGAAATATCTACACCGCTATGTCTATAAACATGGAAATACCTACAATGCTATCTCTGTGAACATGGAAATATCTACACCGCGATCTGTATAAACATGGAAATATCTACACCGCGATCTGTATAAACATGGAAATATGTACACCGCGATCTGTATAAACATGGAAATATCTTCACCACAATCCCTGTAAACATGGAAATATCTACACCGCTACCTGTATAAACATGGTAATATCCACAACACCATCTATATAAACATGTAAATATCTACACCGCCATCTGTATAAACATGGAAATATCTACAATGCCATCTGTAGAAAGATGGAAATATCTACACCGCAATCTGTGTAAACATGGAACTATCTACACCGCTATCTGTAAACACATGGAAATATCTACACCGCTATCTGTATAAACATGGAAATATCTACACCGCGATCTGTATAAACATGGAAATATCTACACCGCGATCTGTATAAACATGGAAATATCTACACCGCGATCTGTATAAACATGGAAATATCTACACCGCTATCTGTACAAACTTGGAAATATCTACACAGCTATCTCTATAAACATGGACATATCTACACCGCCATCTGTATTAACATGGAAATACCTATACAGTCATCTGTGTTAACATGGAAATATCTACACAGCTATCTCTATAAACATGGACATATCTACACCGCCATCTGTATTAACATGGAAATACCTATACAGTCATCTGTGTTAACATGGAAATATCTACACCAGCATCTGTATAAACATGGAAATATCTTCAGTGCCATCTGAATACACATGGAAATATCTACACGGCAATCTGTGTATAGATGGAAACATCAACACCGCCATCTGTACAAACATGGAAATATCTACATTGCTATCTCTATAAACATGGAAATATCTACACTGCGGTCTGTATAAACATGGAAATATCTACACCGGTATCTGTATAAACATGGAAATATCTACACCATGATCTGTATAAACATGGAAATATATACACCGCTATCTGTATAAACATGGAAATATCTGCACCGCTATCTCTATAAACATGGAAATATCTACAAAGACATCTGTATAAACATGGAAATACCTACACAGTCATGTGTAGGAACATTTAAATATCTACACTGCCATCTGTGTAAACATAGAAATATCTACAAAGCCCTCTGTATAAATATGGAAATATCTGCATAGGCATCTGTGTAAACATGGAAATATCTGCAACGCTATCTGTATAAACATGGAAATAACTACACCGCTGTCTCTATAAACATGCAAATATGTACACCGCTATGTGTATAAACATGGAAATATCTCCACTGCTCTCTGTATAAACATGGAAATATCTCCACCGTTATCTGTATAAACATGGAAATATCTACAGCGCCATCTCTATAAACATTGAAATATCTGCACTGCCATCTGTAAAAACATGGAAATATCTACACCGCCAACTGTGTAAACATGGAAATATCTACACCACCATCTGTATAAACATGGAAATAACTACAATACCATCTGTATACACATGGAAATATCTACACAGACATCTGTATAAATATGGAAATAACTACACGGCCATCAGTATAAAGATGGAAATATCTACACTGCCATCTGTAGAAAGATGGAAATATCTACACCGCTATCTCTATAAATATGGAAATATCTACACCGACATCTCTATAAACATGAAAATATCTACACTGCCAACTCCATAAAGATGGAAGTATCTACTCCGCCATGTGTATAAACACGGAAATACCTACACCACCATCTGTGTAAACATGGAAATATCTACACAGCTATCTGTATAAACATGGAAATATCAACACCGCCATCTGTACAAACATGGAAATATCTACACCGCTATCTCTATAAACATGGAAATACCTGCACTGCCATCTGTAAAAACATGGAAATACGTATACAGTTATCTGTATAAATATTGAAATATCTACAATGCCATCTGCATACACATGGAAATATCTACACAGCCATCTGCATATATATATGTAAATATCTACATTGCTATCTCTATAAACATGGAAATACCTACACCGCCATCTCTATAAACATGAAAATATCTACACTGCCATCTCCATAAACATGGAAATAACTACTCTGCCATCTGTATAAACATGGAAACATCTACACCGCCATCTGTGTGAATAAGGAAATATCTACAATGCCATCTGTATAAAGATATAAATATCTGCACCGCGAGCTGTACAAACATGGAAATATCTACATCGCTATCTGTATAAACGTGGAAATACCAACACCGCTGTTGGTATAAACATGGAAATATCTACAACGCCATCTACATAAACATGGAAATATCTAAACCGCTATGTCTATAAACATGGAAATACCTACAATGCTATCTCTGTGAACATGGAAATATCTACACCGCGCTCTGTATAAACATGGAAATATCTTCACCACAATCCCTGTAAACATGGAAATATCTACACCGCTACCTGTATAAACATGGTAATATCCACACCACCATCTATATAAACATGTAAATATCTGCACCGCCATCTGTATAAACATGGAAATATCTACAATGCCATCTGTAGAAAGATGGAAATATCTACACCGCAATCTGTGTAAACATGGAACTATCTACACCGCTATCTGTAAACACATGGAAATATCTACAATGCCATCTGCATAAAGATCAAAATATCCACACCGCTATCTCTATAAACATGGAAATATCTACACTGCTATCTCTGTAAACATGGAAATATCTTCACCGCATTCTCTATAAATATGGAAATACCTACACCGATATCTCTGTAAACATGGAAATATCTACACCGCTATCTGTATAAACATGGAAATATCTCCACCGCTATCCGTATATACATGAAAATATCTACCCCGATTCTGTATTAAAATGGAAATAAATACACAGTCATCTGTATAAATATGGAAATATGTACACCGCTTTCTGTATAAACATGGAAATATCTGCACCGCCATCTGCATAAACATGGAAATATCCACACCACCATCTGTATTAACATGGAAATATCTCCAACGCTATCTGTATAAACATGGAAATAGCCACACAGCTATCTGTATAAACATGGAAATACCTACACCGCTATCTCCATATACATGGAAATATCTCCAAAGCTAACTGTATAAACATGGAAATATCTCCACCGCTATCTGTATAAACATGGAAATATCTCCACCGCTATCTGTATAAACATGGAAATATCTCCACCACTATCTGTATAAACATGGAAATAGTGACACTGCTATCTGTATAAATATGGAAATATCTACACCGCTATCTCTATAAACATGGAAATGTCTTCACCGCTATCGGCATAAACATGGAAATATCTACATGGCTGTCTCTATGAACATGGAAATATAATCACCGCCATCTGTATAAACATGGAAATAACTACACAGTCATCTGTATAAACCTGGAAATATCCACACCACTATCTGTATAAACATGAAAATATCTACAATGCCATCTCTATAAACATGTAAATAACTACACAGCCATCTCTATAAACATGGAAATATCTACACCGCTATCTGTATAAACATGGAAATAGCCACACCGCTATCTGTATAAACATGGACATATCTACACCGCCATCTGTAAAAACATGGAAATATCTACACAGTCATCTGTATAAACATGGAAATATCTACACCTCCATCTGTATAAACATCGAAATACCTACACTGCCATCTGTATACACATGGAAATACCTACACAGCCATCTGTATAAACATGGAAATATCTACACCACTATCTGTATAAACATGGAAATAGCCACACCGCTATCTGTATAAACATGGAAATGTCTACATCGCCATCTGTATAAACATGAAAATACCTACACAGTCATCTGTATAAACATGGAAATATCTACACCACTGTCTGTACAAACATGGAAATATCTACACTGCCATCTGTATAAACATGGAAATACCTTCACAGCCATCTCTATAAACATGGAAAGATCTACACTGCTATCTGTATAAACTTGGAAATAGCCACACCGCTATCTGTATAAACATGGAAATATCTACACCGACATGTTTAAAAATATAAAAATATCTACAGAGTCATCTGTATAAACATGGAAATATCTCCACCGCTATCTCTATAAACATGGAAATATCTACACCGCCATCTGTATTAAAACGGAAATAACTACACAGTCATCTGTATAAATATGGAAATATGTACACCGCTATCTGTATAAACATGGAAATAGCCACACCGCTATCTGTATAAACATGGAAGTATCTGCACTGCCATCTGTAAAAACATGGGAATATCTACACAGTCATCTGTACAAACATGGAAATATCCACACCTCCATCTGTATAAACATGGAAATATCTACACTGCCATCTGTATAAATATGTAAATATCTACAAAGCCATCTCTATAAACATGGAAATATCTACACCGCTATCTGTATATACCTGGAAATAGCCACACAGCTATCTGTATAAACATGGAAATATCTACACCGCTATCTGTATAAACATGGAAATTGCCACACAGCTATCTGTATAAACATGGAAACATCTACACCGCTATCTCTATAAACATGGAAATATCTCCACCGCTATGCGTATAAACATGGAAATATCTCCCCCGCTATCTGTATAAACATGGAAATATCTCCACCGCTATCTGTATAAACATGGAAATAGTGACACCGCTATCTGTATAAATATGGAAATATCTACACCGCTATCTCTGTAAACATGGAAATGTCTACACCGCTATCTGTATAAACATGGAAATAACTTCGTGGCTATCTCTATAAACATGGAAATATCTACACAGCCATCTGTATAAACATGGAAATAGTGACACCGCTATCTGTATAAATATGGAAATATCTACACCGCTATCTCTGTAAACATGGAAATGTCTACACCGCTATCTGTATAAACATGGAAATATCTTCGTGGCTATCTCTATAAACATGGAAATATCTACACAGCCATCTGTATAAACATGGAAATATCTACACAGCCATCTCTATAAACATGGAAATATCTAAACTGCTATCTGTATAAACATGGAAATAGCCACACCGCTATCTGTATAAACATGGAAATATCTACACCGACATGTGTAAAAATATGAAAATACCTACACAGTCATGTGTATAAACATGGAAATATCTCCACCGCTATCTGTATAAACATGGAAATATCTACACCGCCATCTGTATAAAAATGGAAATAACTACACAGTCATCTGTATATATATGGAAATATGTGCACCGCTATCTGTATAAACATGGAAATATCTGCACCGCCATCTGCGTAAACATTGAAATATCTACACCGCCATCTGTATAAACATGGAAATATCTCCAAGGCTATCTGTACAAACATGTAAATAGCCACACAGCTATCTGTATAAACATTTAAATATCTACACCGCTATCTCTATAAACATGGAAGTATCTACACCGCTATCTGTATAAACATGGAAATATCTCCACCGCTATCTGTATGAACATGGAAATAGTGACACCGCTATCTGTATAAATATGGAAATATCTACACCGCTATCTCTATAAACATAGAAATGTCTACACCGCTATCTGTATAAATATGGAAATATCTACATGGCTGTCTCTATAAACATGGAAATATCTTCACCGCCATCTGTATAAACATGGAAATAACTACACAGTCATCGGTATAAACCTGGAAATATCTACACCACTATCTGTATAAACATGAAAATATCTACACTGCCATCTGTATAAACATGTAAATATCTACACAGCAATCTCTATAAACATGGAAATATCTACACCGCTATCTGTATAAACATGGAAATAGCCACACCTCTATCTGTATAAACATGGAAATATCTACACCGCCATCTGTAAAAACATGGGAATATCTACACAGTCATCTGTACAAACTTGGAAATATCCACACCTCCATCTGTATAAACATGGAAATATCTACACTGCCATCTGTATACACATGGAAATATCTACACAGCCATCTGTATAAACATGGAAATATCTACACCGCAATCGGTATAAACATGGAAATATCTACATCATTATCGGTCTAAACATGGAAATAACTGCACTGCCATCTGTATACACATGGAAATATCTACACAGCCATCTGTATAAACATGGAAATATCTACACCGCAATCGGTATAAACATGGAAATATCTACACCATTATCTGTCTAAACAAGGAAATATCTACAATGCCATCTGTATAAATATGTAAATATCTACACAGCCATCTCTATAAACATGGAAATATCTACACTGCTATCTGTATAAACATGGAAACAGCCACACCACTATCTGTATAAACATGGAAATATCTACACAGACATGTGTAAAAATATAAAAATATCTACACAGTCATCTGTATAAACATGGAAATATCTCCACCGCTATCTGTATAAACATGGAAATATCTACACCGCCATCTGTATACACATGGAAATAACTACACAGTCATCTGTATAAACCTGGAAATATCTACACCACTATCTGTATAAACATGAAAATATCTACACTGCCATCTGTATAAACATGTAAATATCTACACAGCCATCTCTATAAACATGGAAATATCTACACCGCTATCTGTATAAACATGGAAATAGCCACAGCGCTATCTGTATAAACATGGAAATATCTACACCGCCATCTGTAATAACATGGGAATATCTACACAGTCATCTGTACAAACATGGAAATATCCACACCTCCATCTGTATAAACATGGAAATATCTACACTGCCATCTGTATACACATGGAAATATCTACATAGCCATCTGTATAAACATGGAAATATCAGCACCGCAATCGGTATAAACATGGAAATATCTACACCATTATCAGTCTAAACATGGAAATAAATACACTGCCATCTGTATACACATGGAAATATCTACACAGCCATCTGTATAAACATGGAAATATCTACGCCGCAATCGGTATAAACATGGAAATATCTACACCATTATCTGTCTAAACATGGAGATATCTACACTGCCATCTGTATAAATATGTAAATATCTACACAGCCATCTCTATAAACATGGAAATATCCACACTGCTATCTGTATAAACATGGAAACCGCCACACCACTATCTGTATAAACATGGAAATATCTACACCGACATGTGTAAAAATATAAAAATATCTACACAGTCATCTGTATAAACATGGAAATACCTCCACTGCTATCTGTATAAACATGGAAATATCTACACCGCCATCTGTATAAAAATGGAAATAACTACACAGTCATCTCTATAAATATGGAAATATGAACACCGCTATCTGTATAAACATGGAAATACCTGCACCGCCATCTGCATAAACATGGAAATATCTACACCGCCATCTGTAGAAACATGGAAATATATCCAACGCTATCTGTATAAACATGGAAACAGCCACACAGCTATCTGTATAAACATGGAAATACCTACACCGCTATCTCCATAAACATGGAAATAGCTACACCGCAATCTGTATAAACATGGAAATATCTACACCGTTATCTGTCTAAACATGGAAATATCTACACTGCCATCTGTATAAACATGGAAACAGCCACACCACTATCTGTATAAACATGGGAATATCTACACAGACATGTGTAAAAATATAAAAATATCTACACAGTCATCTGTATAAACATGGAAATACCTCCACCGCTATCTGTATAAACATGGAAATATCTCCACCGCAATCTGTATAAACATGGAAATAGTGACACCGCTATCTGTATAAATATGGAAATATCTACACCGCTATCTCTATAAACATGGAAATGTCTACACCGCTATCTGTATAAACATGGAAATAACTTCATGGCTATCTCTATAAACATGGAAATATCTACACCGCCATCTGTATAAACATGGAAATACCTAAACAGTCATCTGTATAAACCTGGAAATATCTACACCACTATCTGTATAAACATGGAAATATCTACACTGCCATCTGTATAAACATGTAAATATCTACACAGCCATCTCTATAAACATGGAAATATCTAAACCACTATCTGTATAAACATGGAAATAGCCACACCGCCATCTGTATAAACATGGAAATATCTACACCGCCATCTGTATAAACATGGAAATAGCTACACAGTCATCTGTATAAACATGGAAATATCTACACCACTGTCTGTACAAACATGGAAATATCTACACTGCCATCTGTATAAACATGGAAATATCTACACAGCCATCTCTATAAACATGGAAATATCTACACTGCTATCTGTATAAACATGGAAATAGCCACACTGCTATCTGTATAAACATGGAAATATCTACACTGACATGTGTAAAAATATGAAAATATCTACACAGTCATCTGTATAAACATGGAAATATCTCCACCGCCATCTGTATAAACATGGAAATATCTACACCGCCATCTGTATAAAAATGGAAATAACTACACAGTCATCTGTATTAATATGGAAATATGCACACCGCTATCTGTATAAACATGGAAATATCTGCACCGCCATCTGCATAAACATGGAAATGTCTACACCGCCATCTGTATAAACATGGAAATATCTCCAACGCTATCCGTATAAACATGGAAATAGCCACACAGCTATCTGTATAAACATGGAAATATCTACACCGCTATCTCTATAAACATGGAAATATCTCCACCGCTATCTGTATAAACATGGAAAAAGTGACACCGCTATCTGTATAAATATGGAAATATCTACACCGCTATCTCTGTAAACATGGAAATGTCTACATCGCTATCTGTATAAACATGGAAATATCTACACCGCCATCTGTAAAAACATGGGAATATCTACACCGCCATCTGTAAAAACATGGGAATATCTACACCGCCATCTGTAAAAACATGGGAATATCTACACAGTCATCTGTACAAACATGGAAATATCCACACCTCCATCTGCAAAAACATGGAAATATCTACACTGCCATCTGTATACACATGGAAATATCTACACAGCCATCTGTATAAACATGGAAATATCTACACCGCAATCGGTATAAACATGGAAATATCTACACCATTATCAGTCTAAACATGGAAATAACTGCACTGCCATCTGTATACACATGGAAATATCTACACAGCCATCTGTATAAACATGGAAATATCTACACCGCAATCGGTATAAACATGGAAATATCTACACCATTATCTGTCTAAACAAGGAAATATCTACAATGCCATCTGTATAAATATGTAAATATCTACACAGCCATCTCTATAAACATGGAAATATCTACACTGCTATCTGTATAAACATGGAAACAGCCACACCACTATCTGTATAAACATGGAAATATCTACACCGACATGTGTAAAAATATAAAAATATCTACACAGTCATCTGTATAAACTTGGAAATACCTCCACCGCTATCTGTATAAACATGGAAATATCTACACAGCCATCTGTATAAAAATGGAAATAACTACACAGTCATCTGTATAAATATGGAAATATGAACACCGCTATCTGTATAAACATGGAAATATCTGCACCGCCATCTGCATAAACATGGAAATATCTACACCGCCATCTGTATAAACATGGAAATATCTCCAACGCTATCTGTATAAACATGGAAACAGCCACACCGCAATCTGTATAAACATGGAAATATCTACACCGTTATCTGTCTAAACATGGAAATATCTACACTGCCATCTGTATAAATATGTAAATATCTACACAGCCATCTCTATAAACATGGAAATATCTACACCTCTATCTGTATAAACATGGAAATAGCCACACGGCTATCTTTATAAACATGGAAATATCTACACCGCTATCTCTATAAACATGGAAATATCTCCACCGCTATCTGTATAAACATGGAAATATCTCCACCGCTATCTGTTTAAACATGGAAATATCTCCACCGCTATCTGTATAAACATGGAAATAGTGACACCGCTATCTGTATAAATATGGAAATATCTACACCGCTATCTCTATAAACATGGAAATGTCTACACCGCTATCTGTATAAACATGGAAATAACTTCATGGCTATCTCTATAAACATGGAAATATCTACACCGCCATCTGTATAAACATGGAAATACCTACACAGTCATCTGTATAAACCTGGAAATATCTACACCAATATCTGTATAAACATGGAAATATCTACACTGCCATTTGTATAAACATGTATATATCTACACAGCCATCTCTATAAACATGGAAATATCTAAACAACTATCTGTATAAACATGGAAATAGCCACACCGCTATTTGTATAAATATGGAAATATCTGCACCGCCATCTGTAAAAACATGGGAATATCTACACAGTCATCTGTACAAACATGGAAATATCCACACCTCCATCTATATAAACATGGAAATATCTACACTGCCATCTGTATAAATATGTAAATATCTACACAGCCATCTCTATAAACATGGAAATATCTACACCGCTATCTGTATATACATGGAAATAGACACACAGCTTTCTGTATAAAAATGGAAATATCTACACCGCTATCTGAATAAACATGGAAATAGCCACACAGCTATCTGTATAAACATGGAAATATCTACACCGCTATCTCTATAAACATGGAAATATCTCCACCGCTATCCATATAAACATGGAAATATCTCCACCGCTATCTGTATAAACATGGAAATATCTCCACCGCTATCAGTATAAACATGGAAATAGTGACACCGCTATCTGTATAAATATGGAAATATCTTCACCGCTATCTCTGTAAACATGGAAATGTCTACACTGCTATCTGTATAAACATGGAAATATTTTCATGGCTATCTCTATAAACATGGAAATATCTACACCGCCATCTGTATAAACATGGAAATACCTACACAGTCATCTGTATAAACCTGGAAATATCTACACCACTAACTGTATAAACATGGAAATACCTGCACTGCCATCTGTATAAACATGTAAATATCTACCCAGCCATCTCTATAAACATGGAAATATCTACACCGCTATCTGTATAAACATGGAAATAGCCACACCGCTATCTGTATAAACATGGAAATATCTACACCGCCATCTGTAAAAACATGGAAATACCTACAAGGTCATCTGTATAAACATGGAAATATCTACAACAATGTCTGTACAAACATGGAAATATCTACACTGCCATCTGTATAAACATGGAAATATCTACACAGCCATATCTATAAACATGGAAATATCTACACTGCTATCTGTATAAACATGGAAATAGCCACACCGCTATCTGTATAAACATGGAAATATCTACACCGACATGTGTAAAAATATGAAAATACCTACACAGTCATCTGTATAAACATGGAAATATCTCCACCGCTATCTGTATAAACATGGAAATATCTACACCGCCATCTGTATAAAAATGGAAATAACTACACAGTCATCTGTATAAATACGGAAATATGTACACCGCTATCTGTATAAACATGGAAATATCTGCACCGCCATCTGCGTAAACATTGAAATATTTACACCGCCATCTGTATAAACATGGAAATATCTCCAACGCTATCTGTATAAACATGGAAATAGCCACACAGCTATCTGTATAAACATTTAAATATCTACACCACTATCTCTATAAACATGGAAGTATCTACACAGCTATCTGTATAAACATGGAAATATCTCCACCGCTATCTGTATAAACATGGAAATAGTGACACCGCTATCTGTATAAATATGGAAATATCTACACCGCTATCTCTAAAACATGGAAATGTCTACACCGCTATCTGTATAAATATGGAAATATCTACATGGCTGTCTCTATAAACATGGAAATATCTTTACCGCCATCTGTATATACGTGGAAATAACTACACAGACATCTGTATAAACCTGGAAATATCTACACCACTATCTGTATAAACATGGAAATATCTACACTGCCATCTCTATAAACATGGAAATATCTACACCGCTATCTGTATAAACATGGAAATAGCCACACCGCTATCTGTATAAACATGGAAATATCTACACCGCCATCTGTAAAAACATGGGAATATCTACACAGTCATCTGTACAAACATGGAAATATCCACACCTCCATCTGTATAAACATGGAAATATCTACACTGCCATCTGTATACACATGGAAATATCTACACAGCCATCTGTATAAACATGGAAATATCTACACCGCAATCGGTATAAACATGGAAATATCTACACCATTATCAGTCTAAACATGGAAATAACTACACTGCCATCTGTATAAACATGGAAATATCTACACCGCAATCGGTATAAACATGGAAATATCTACACCATTATCTGTCTAAACAAGGAAATATCTACAATGCCATCTGTATAAATATGTAAATATCTACACAGCCATCTCTATAAACATGGAAATATCTACACTGCTATCTGTATAAACATGGAAACAGCCACACCACTATCTGTATAAACATGGAAATATCTACACCGACATGTGTAAAAATATAAAAATATCTACACAGTCATCTGTATAAACATGGAAATACCTCCACTGCTATCTGTATAAACATGGAAATATCTACACCGCCATCTGTATAAAAATGGAAATAACTACACAGTCATCTGTATAAATATGGAAATATGAACACTGCTATCTGTATAAACATGGAAATATCTGCACCGCCATCAGCATAAACATGGAAATATCTACACCGCCATCTGTAAAAACATGGAAATATCTCCAACGCTATCTCTATAAACATGGAAACAGCCACACAGCTATCTGTATAAACATGGAAATACCTACACCGCTATCTCCATAAACATGGAAATAGCTACACCGCATTCTGTATAAACATGGAAATATCTACACCATTATCTGTCTAAACATGGAAATATCTACACTGCCATCTGTATAAATATGTAAATATCTACACAGCCATCTCTATAAACATGGAAATATCTACACCTCTATCTGTATAAACATGGAAATAGCCACACAGCTATCTGTATAAACATGGAAATATCTACACCGCTATCTCTATAAACATGGAAATATCTACACCGCTATCTCTATGAACATGGAAATATCTCCACTACTATCTGTATAAACATGGAAATATCTCCACCGCTATCTGTATAAACATGGAAATGTCTACACCGCGAGCTGTGTAAACGTGGAAATATCTAAAACGCTATCTGTATAAACCTGGAAATATCTACACCGCAATCTGTGCAAATATGGGAATATCTGCAACGCTATCTCTGTAAACATGGAAATAACTACACCTCTATCTGTATAAACATGGAAATTTCTACATGACTATCTGTATAAACATGGATATGTCTACACCGCCATCTGTGTAAACATGGAAATACCTAGAGTCATCTGAATAAACATGGAAATATCTACACGACTATCTTTATAAACATGGAAATATCTACACTGCCATCTGTATAAACATGGAAATATCTTCACTGCTATCTGTATGAACATGGAAACATCTACACCGCTATCTCTATAAGCATGGAAATGTCTAGAACGCTATCTGTGTATACTTGGAAATATCTACAAAGCTGTCTGTGTAAACATGTAAATATCTACACCGCTATCTGTGTAAAGATGGAAATATCAACACCGCAATCTGTGCAAAGATGGAAACATATACAATGCTATCTGTATAAACATGGAAATAACTGCACTGAAATCTGTCTTAACATGGAAATATGTACACTGCTATCTCTATAAACACGGAAATATCTACACCGTCATCTCTATAAACATGGAAATATGTACACATTCATCTGTATGTACATGGAAATATCCACACCGCTATCTGTATAAACATGGAAATACCTACACTGCCATCTGTGTAAACATGGAAATATCTACACAGCCATCCATATAAACATGGAAATATCTACACAGCCATCCATATAAACATGGAAATATCTACACCGCTATCTGTATAAACATGGAAATATATACACCGCCATGTGTATACACATGGAAATATCTACACAGCCATCTGTATAAACATGGAAATATCTACACTGCTGTCTCTATAAATATGGAAATAACTACACCGCAATCTGTATAAATACGGAAATATCTACACCGCTATCTCTATAAACATGGAAATATATCCACCGCTATCTATATAAATATGGAAATAACTCCAGTGCTATCTGTATAAACATGGAAATATCTACACCGCTATCTCTATAAACATGGAATTATCTACATGGCTATCTTTATAAACATGGAAATACCTACACCGTTATCTGTATAAACATGGAAATATCTACCACACTATCTGTGTAAACATGGAAATATCTACACAGCTGTGTTAACATGGAAATATGTACTCCGCTGTCTGTGGTAAGATGGAAATAGCTGCACCGCACTCTGAGTAAATACGGAAATATCTACATCGCTATCTCTGTAAACATGGCAATATCTACACAGGTATCAGTATAAACATTGAAATATCTCCACCGCTATCCCTATAAAAATCGAAATGTCTACATCTCTATCTGTATAAACAGGGAAATATCCACATGGCTATGTCTGTAAACATGGAAATGCCTACACTGCCATCTGTATAACCATTGATATAACTACACATTCATCTGTATAAACCTGGAAATATCTACACTGCCATCTGTATAAACATGGAAATATCAACATGGCTATCTATATAAACATGGAAATGCCTACACCGCAATCAGTATAAACATGGAAATATCGACACTGCTATCTGTATATACATAGAAATATCTACACCGCTATCTGTATAAACATGGAAATACCTACACCGCTATGTGTATACACATGGAATTATCTACACCGCTATCTCTACAAACATAGAAATATCTAAAACGCCATCTCTGTAAACATGGAAATATCTACACATCCATCAGCTTATACATGGATATAACTACACCGCCATCTGTATAAACATGGAAATATCTACACCGCCATTTCTATAAACATAGACAGTTCTACACTGTCATTTCTAGAAAGATGGAAATGTCTTCACAGAGGTCTGCAAAAACACGGAAATATCTTCACCTCTACCTGTATAAACATGTAAAAATCTTCACCACTATCTGTATAAACATGGAAATATCGACACAGCCATCTGTATAAACATGAAAATATCTTCACCGCCATCTGAATAAAAATGGAAATATCTACATCAATATCTGTATCAATGTTGAAATATCCACACAGCTATCTCCATAAACATGGAAATATCTACACTGCTATCTGTGTAAACATGGAAATATCTACACCGCTATCTGTATAAACATGGAAATATCTACACCGCTATCTATGTAAACATGGAAATATCTACACCGCTATCTGTATAAACATGGAAATATCTACACCGCTATCTGTATAAACATGGAAATATCTACACCGCTATCTCTATAAACATGGAAATATCAAGCACGCTATCTGTCTAAACATTTAAATATCTACACAGCTATCTGTGTAAACATGGAAATATCTACAACGCTATCTTTGTAAAGATGGAAATATCTACAGCGCATTCTGTGCAAAGATGGAAATATCTAGAATGCTATCTGTATAAACATGGAAATAACTGCAATGATATCAGTATAAACATGGAAAAATCTACACCGCTATGTCTATAAACATGGAAATATCTACACCGCCCTCTGTATAAACATGGAAATATCTACACAGTCATCTGCATATATTTGGAGATATCTACACCACCATCTCTATAAACATGGAAATATCTACACTGCCATCTGTATACACATGGAAA
Source organism: Pan paniscus (assembly GCF_029289425.2). NCBI lineage: Eukaryota > Metazoa > Chordata > Mammalia > Primates > Hominidae > Pan > Pan paniscus. The sequence goes on from NC_073261.2 coordinate 12,603,462, forward strand.
TATCCACACAGCCAGCAGTATAAACATGGAAACATCTGCAACGCTATCTCTATACACATGGAAAAACCTACGCCGCAATCTCTATAAACATGGAACTAATTACATCGCTGTCTATGAAAACATGGTAATATCTACACCGCTATCTGTATAAACGTGGAAATATCTACACTGCCATCTGTATAAAAATGGAAATATCTACACCGCGAGCTGTAAAAACATGGAAATATCTACATCGCTATCTGTATAAACATGGAAATATCCCCAGCACTATCTCTATAAACATGGAAATATCTTCACTGCTATCTTTGTAAACATGGAAAAATCTAAACCGCGATCTGTATAAACATGGAAATATCTACAACACTATCTGTGTAAACATGGGAATATCTTCACAGCTACCTGTGTAAACATGAAAATATATACACCACTATCTGCGTAAAAATGGAAATATCTACACAGCAATATGCGCAAATATGGAAATACCTACACTGCTATCTCTGTAAACATAGAAATATTGACACCGCTATCTGTATAAACATTGAAATATCTGCACTGCTATCTGTATAAACATGGAAATATCTACATGGCTATCTCTATAAACATGGAAATATCTACAACGCCATCTGTATAAACATGGAAATACCAACATAGCCATCTGTATGAACATGGAAAAATCAACACCACTATCTGTATAAACAAGGAAACCTCTACACTGCCATCTGTATAAACATGGAAATATCTACACAGCATTCTGTATAAACATGGAAATAACTACACCGCCATCTCTATAAACATGGAAATATCTACACAGCTATCTGTATAAACATGGAAATAGCCACAGCGCTATCTGTATAAACATGGAAATATCTATACCGCCATCTGTAAAAACATGGAAATATCTACACAGTCATCTGTATAAACATGGAAATATGTACATCTCCATGTGTATAAACATGGAAATATCTACACCGCCTACTGTATACATATGGAAATATCTACACAGACATCTGTATAAACATGGAAATATCTACACCGCTATCTCCATAAACATGGAAATACCTACAACACAATCTGTACAAACATGGAAATATCTACACCGCTATCTGTATAAACATGGAAATATCTACACCGCTAGCTGTATAAACATGGAAATATCTACATGGATATCTCTATAAACATGGAAATATCTACACCGCCATATGTATAAACATGGTAATACCTACACAGTCAATTGCATAAACATGGAAATATCTACACCACTATTTGTAGAAACTTGGAAATATCTACACCGCTATCTGTATAAACTTGGAAATATCTACCCTGCCATCTCCACAAACATGGAAATATCTATACAGCTGTCTCTATAAACATGGAAATATCTACACTGCTATCTGCATAAACATGGAAATATCCACACTCCATCTGTGTAAACATGGAAATATCTACACTACCATCTGTATACACATTGAAATACCTATACCGCTATCTGTATCAGCATGGAAATATCTACACTGCTATCTCTATAAACATGGAAATACCTACACTGCAATCTGTATAAACATGGAATTATCTACACCGTTATCTGTATAAGCATGGAAATATCTACACCGCTATATGTGTAAACATGGAAATATCTACACCGCTATCTGTATAAACATGGAAATATCTACAATGCTATCTTCATAAACATGGAAATATCTACAACAATATCAGTGTAAACATGGAAATATCTACACAGATATCTGTGTAAACATGGAAATATGTACACTGCAATCTGTGCAAATATCAAAATACCTACACCGCTATCTCTGTAAACATGGAAATATCTACCCCGTTATCTATATAAACTATGAAATATCTACACCGCTATCTGTAAAAACATGAAAATATCTACAGCACGATCTGTATAAACATGGAAATGTCTACATCGCTATCTGTATAAACATGGAAGTATTTACACAACTATATGCATAAACATGGAAATATCTACACCGCTATCTCTATAAATATTGAGACACCTACAACGCTATCTCTATAAACATGAAAATACCTACACCGCTATCTTTATAAACATGGAAATATCTACATGGCTATCTCTATAAACATGGAAATATGTACACCACCATCTGTATAAACATGGGAATACCTACACAGTCATCTGTATAAACCTGGAAACATCTACACCACTATCTGTATAAACATGGAAATATCTACACTGCCATCTGTATAAACAGGGAAATATCTACACCGCTATCTTTACAAACATGGAAATATCTACACAGCCTTCTCTATAAACATGGAAATACCTACACTGCTGTCTGTATAAAAATAGAAATAGCGACACCGCTATCTGTATAAACATGGAAATATCTACACCGCCAAGTGTAAAAACATGAAAATATCTACACAGTCATCTGTATAAACATGGAAATATCTACACTGCCATCTGTATACACATGGAAATATCTACACAGCAATCTGTATAAACATTGAAATGTCTACAACGCTAACTTTATAAACTTGGAAATAGCTACACCGCCATCTGTATAAACATGGAATTATCCCCACAGCTATCTGTATAAACGTGGAAATATCTCCACCACGATCTGTATAAACATTGAAATATCTTCACCGCTATCTGTGTAAACATGGAAATATCTCCACAGCTATCTGTGTAAAGATGGAAATATCTTTACCGCTATCTGTATAAGCATGGAAATATCCCCAGCTCTATCTCTATAAACATGGAAATATCTACACCGCTATTTTTGTAAACATGGAAATACCTAAACCGCTACCTGTATAAACATGGTAATATCTACAACACTATCTATGTAAACATGGGAATATCTTCACAGCTACCTGTGTAAACATGGGAATATGTACACCACTATCTGTGTAAAGATGGAAATATCTACACCGCAATATGAGCAAATATGGAAATATCTACACCGCTATCTCTGTAAACATAGAAATATCTACACCGCTATCTGTATAAACATGGAAATACCTACACCGCCATCTGTATAAACAGAGAAATATCTTCACTGCCTTCCGTATAAACATGGAAATATCTACAGTGCTATCTGTATAAATATGCAATTAGGGACTGCGCTATCTCTAAAATCATGGAAATATCTACACCGCTATCTGCATAAACATGGAAATATCTACACTGTTATCTCTATAAACATGGAAATATCTACACCGCCATCGGTATAAACATGCAAATATCTACACAGTTATCTGTATAAACATGGAAATATCTACACCACCATATCTAAAAACATGGAAATACCTACACTGCCATCAGTATACACATGGAAATATCTACAAAGACATATGTAGAAACGTGGAAGTATCTACACCGCTATCTCCATAAACATGGATATACCTTCACCGCCATCTCTATAGACATGGAAATATCTTCACCGCATTCTGTATAAACATGGAAATATGTACACCACCATCTCTATAAACATGAAAATCTCTACATCACTATCAGTATGAACATCGAAATATCTACACTGCCATCTGAATAAAGATGGAAGTATCTACACCGGGAGCTGAATAAACATGGAAATATCCTCACCGCTATCTGTATAAACATGGAAATATGTACATCGCTATCTGTCTAAACATGGAATTATCTACACTGCTATCTGTATAAACATGGAAATATCTACACCGCTATCTGTATAAATATGGAAATATCTGCACCTCTATCTTTGTAAACATGAAAACATCTACACCGCTGTCTGAATAAACATGGAAATATGTACACCGCTATCTGTATAAACCTGAAAATATCTATACCGACATCTGTATAAACATGGAAATACCTACACAGTCATCTGTATAAACATGGAAATATCTACACCACTATCTGTATAAACGTGGAAATATCTACAGTGCCATCTGAATAAACATGGAAATATCTACACCGCTATCACTATAATCAAGGAAATAATTACACCGCCATCTGTATAAACATGTAAATAACTACACCGCCATCTGTATAAACATGGAAATATCTGCACCGCTATCTGTATAAATTTGGAAATATCTACACTCCTATCTCTATAAACATGGAAATACCTACACCGCTATCTCTATAAACATGGAAATATCTACACCGCAATCTCTATAAACATGGAAATATCTACACCGCAATCTCTATAAACATGGAAATATCTACACCGCCATCTCTATAAACATGGAAACATCAACACCGCAAAGTCTATAACCTTGGAAATATCTACACTGCCATCTCTATATACATGGAAATATCTACACCGCCATCTCTATAAACATGAAAATATCTACCCAGCCATCTCCAAACACATGGAACTATCTACACCGCTGTCTGTATAAACATGGAAATATCTACAGGACTATCTGTATAATGATGGAAATACCTACACTGCCAACTGTATAAATATGGAAATATCTACACCGCTATCTGTATAAACATGGAAATATCTACAATGCCAACTGTATAAACATGGAAATGTCTACACCGCTATCTGTAAAAACATGTAAATATCTACACTACCTTCTGTGGAAAGATGGAAATATATACACCGCGATCTGTATAAACATGGAAATTTCTATACCGCTACCTTTATAAACATGGAAATATCTACACCGGTATATGTATAAACATGGAAATATCTACACCACTATCACTATAAACATGGAAATAACTTCACCGCTATCTCTATAAACATGGAAATATCTACACCGCTATCAGTAGAAACATGGAAATATCTACACCGCTCTCTGTATAAATATGGAAATATCTACACCGCTATGTCTGTAAACATGGAAATGTCTACACCACTATCTGTATAAACATGGAAATATCTACACCGCTATCTCTATAAACCTGAAAATATCTACACCGACATCTGTATAAACATGGAAATACCTACACAGTCCTCTGTATAAACATGGAAATATCTACACCACTATCTCTATGAACATGGAAATATCTTCACTTCCATCTGTATATACATGGAAATATCTACACAGCCATCTCTATAAACATGGAAATACCTACTCCGCTATCTGTATAAACATGGGAATACCTACACCGCTATCTCTATAAACATGGAATTATCAACACCGTTATCTGAATAAACATGGAAATATCTACACTGCTCTCTGTATAAACATATAAATATCTACACCGCTATCATTATAAACATGGAAATACCTACACCGCTACCTCTATAAACATGGAAATATCTACACCGCTATCTCTATAAACGTGGAAATATCTACACCGCGATTCTATAAACTTGGAAATATCTATACCGCCATCTGCATAAACATAGAAATATCTACAACGCCATCTGCATAAACATGGAAATATCTACACTGCCATCTGTATAAACATGGAAATATCTACACAACTATCTGTAAAACGTGGAAATATCTACATCGCTATCTGTATAAATGTGGAAATATCTACACCGCTATCTGTATAAACGTGGGAATATCTACGCCGCTATCTTTATAAACATGGAAATATCTTCAAAACTATCTGTGTAAACATGGAAATATCTACACAGCTATCTGTGTAGACTTGGAAATACCTACACAGATATCTGTGTAAAGATGGAAATATGTACACCACAATCTGTGCAAAGATGGAAATATCTACACCGCTATCTCAGTAAACATGGAAATACCGACACCACTATCTGTATAAACATGAAAATATCTACACCGCTATCAGTATAAAGAAGGAAATATATACACCGCCATCTGTATAAACATGGAAATATCTACACCGCCATCTGAATAAACATGGAAATATCTGCACCGCTATCTGTATAAATACAGAAATATCGACACCGCTATCTCTATAAACATGGAAATACCTACACCGCTATCTCTACAAACATGGAAATATATACACCGCAATGTCAATAAACATGGAAATATCTACACCGCCATCTCTATCAACATTGAAATATCTACACCGCCATCTGTATAAACATGGAAATATCTGCACCGCTATCTGTATAAATATGGAAATATCTACACTGCTATCTCTATAAACATGGAAATACCTACACCGCTATCTCTATAAACATGGAAATATCTACACCGCAATCTCTATAAACATGGAAATATCTACACCGCCATCTCTATAAACATGGAAACATCAAGACCGCAATCTCTATAAACATGGAAATATCTACACCGCCATCTCTATAAACATGGAAATATCTACACCGCCATCTCTATAAACATGAAAATATCTACACCGCCGTCACCAAAAACATGGAACTATCTACACCACTGTCTGTATAAACATGGAAATATCTACACCACTATCTGTATAAAGATGGAAATACCTACACTGCCATCAGTATAAATATGGAAATATCTGCACCGTTTTCTGTATAAATGTGGAAATAACTACACCGCAATTTCTATAAACTTGGAAATATCTACACCGCTCCCTGTGTAAAGATGGAAATTTCTACGCTGCAGTCTGTGCAAAGATGGAAATATCTACAACCGCTATCTGTGTAAACATGGAAATATCTACACCACCATCTATATAAACATGGAAATATCTACACCGCCATCTGCATAAACATGGAAATATCTACTCCGCCATCTGCATAAACATGGAAATATCTACATCGCGATCTGTATAAACATGGAAATATCTACACCGCCATCTGTATAAACATGGAAATATCTACACCACCATCTGTATAAAGATGGATATAACTACACAGCGATGTGTGTAAAGATGGAAATATCTACACCGATATCTGTATAAACATGGAAATATCTACACTACTACCTGTATCAACATGGAAATATCTACACCGCTATCTGTATAAATGTGGAAATATCTACACCGCTATCTGTATAAACATGGAAATATCTGCACCGCTATCTATATAAATATGGAAATGTCTACAATGCTATCTCTATAAACATTGAAATGTCTACACCGCTATCTGTATAAACATGGAAATGTCTACATGGATATCTCTATAATCATCGAAATATCTACACCGTCATCTTCATAAACTTGGAAATAACTACTCAGTCTTCTGTATAAACATGGAAATATCTACACAGCCATCTCTATAAACATGGAAATATCTACACTGCTATCTGTATAAACATGGAAATGTATACACCGCTATCTATATAAACATGGAACTATCTACACCGCCACGTGTATAAACATGGAAATATAACACCGTCATCTGTATAAACATGGAAATATACCACAGCTATCTGTATAAACATGGAAATATCTACACCGCTGTCTCCATAAACATGGAAATATCTGCACCGCTATCTGTATAAACATGAAAATATCTACACCGGTATCTCTATGAACATGGAAATATCAACACCGCGAGCTGTATAAACATGGAAATATCTACAAAACTATCTCCAAAAACATGGAAATAACTACAATGCCATCTCTATAAACATGGAAATATCTACACCGCTATCTCTATAAATATAGAAATATCTACACCGCTATGTCTATAAACATTGAAATATTTACACAGCCATCTACAAAAAATGGAAATATCTACAACGCCATCTGTATAAACATGGAAATATCTACACTGCCGTCTGTAAAAAGATGGAAATATCTACAACATGATTGTATAAACATGGAAATATCTACACCGGTATCTGTATAAACATGGAAATATCTACACCACGATCTGTATAAACATGGAAATAACTACACCGCTATCTCCAGAAACATGGAAATGTCTACACCTCAATCTGTATAAACATGGAAATATCTACACCGCCATCTGTGTAAACATGGAAATATCTACACAGCTATCTGTATAAACATGGAAATATCTACACTGACATCTGTGTAAAGATGGAAATATGTACACCACGAGCTGTACAAACATGGAAATATCTACAACGCTATCTGTATAAACATGGAAATACCAACTCTGTTATCTGTATAACATGGAAAAATATACACGGCTATCTGTTTAAACAGGGAAATATCTAAAAAGCTAATTGTGTAAACATGGAAATATCTACGCTGCCATCTGCATACACATGGAAATATCTACAAAGCCATCAGTATAAACATGGAAACATCTACACCGCTATCTCTGTGCACATGGAAATAACTATACCGCTATCTCTATAAACATGGAAATATCTACACCGTCATCTCTGTAAAGATGAAAATATCTAAACCGCCATCTCCATAAACACGGAAATATCTACACCGCCATCTGAGTAAACATGGAAATATCTACACCGCTATCTGCATAAATATGGAAATATCTACACTGCCATCTGTATAAAGATGGAAATATCTACACCGCGATCTGTGTAAACATGGAAATATCTACACCGCTATCTGTATAAACATGGATATACCAACACCGCTATCAGTATAAACATGGAAATATCTACACTGCTATCTATATAAACAAGGAAATACCTACACCGCTTTCTCCATAAACATGGAAATACCTACACCGCCCTCTGTATAAACATGGAAATATCTACACCGCCATCTGTAAAAAGATGGAAGTATCTACACCGCGATCTGTATAAACATGGAAATATCTACAACGCTACCTGTACAAACATGGAAACATTTACACCGGTAGCTGTATAAACATGGAAATATCAACACTGCTATCTGTATAAATATGGAAATATCTACACCGCAATCTCTATGAACATGGAAATATCTACACCTCTATCTGTATAAACATGGAAATATGTACACCGCTATCAATATAAACATAGAAATATCTACACCGCTATCTCTATAAACATGGAACTATCTGCACCGCCATCTATATAAACATGGAAATATCTGCACCGCCATCTGCATAAACATGGAAATATCTACACGGCCATGTGTATAATCATGGAAATATCTACGCAGCCATCAGTATAAACATGGAAATACCAACATCGCCATCTGTATAAACATGGAAATACCTACATCACCATATGTATAAACATGGAAATATCTACAAAGCCATCTGTATAAACATGGAAATAGGTACAGCGCTCACTTTATAAAGATGGAAATGTCTGCACCGCTATCTCTATAAACATGGAAATAACTCCACCACTATCTGTATAAACATGGAAATATCTACACGGCTATCTCTATAAAGATGGAAATATCTACACTGCCATCTCTATAAACATGGAAATATCTACACAGTCATCTTTATAAACAACGAAATATGTACACAAACCTATGTATAAACGTGGAAATATCTTCACAGCCATCTGTAACAACACGCAAATATCAACGCCGCTATCTGTATAAACATGGAAATATCTACACCGGTATCTCTATAAACATGGAAATATCTACAACGCTATCTGTGTAAACATGGAAATATCTACACCGCTACCTCTATAAACATGGAAATATCTACACCGCTATCTCTATAAACATGGAAATATCTATACTGCCATTTGTATACACATGGAAAAATCTCCACAGCCATCTGTCTAAACATGGTAATTCCTACACCGCTATCTCTATAAACATGGAAACACCGACACGGCTATCTCTATAAACATGGAAATATCTACACTGCTATCTGCATAAACATAGAAATACCAACAGCGCTATCTGTACAAACAACGAAACATCTACACCACTATCAGTATAAACATGGAAATATCTACACCGCTATCTCTATAATCATGGAAATACGTACACCGTTATCTGTATAAACATGGAAATATCTACACCGCTGTCTCTATAAACATGTATATATATAGACCAATATCTCTATAAACATGGGAATGTGTACAACGCCATCTGTAAAAACATGGAAATATCTACAAAGTCATCTGTATAAACATGGAAATATGTACACCACCATCTGTATAAACATGGAAATATCTACACCGAGATATGTATAAATATGCAAATATCTACACAGCTACCTCTATGAACATGGAAATATCTACACTGATGTCAGTATATACATGGAAATGTCTACAACAATATTTCTATATACATGGGAATACCTACATCGCCGTATCTACACACTCATCTGTATAAACATGGAAATATTTACACCACCATCTCTATAAACATGGAAATATCTCCACTGCCATCTGTATACACCTGGAAAAATCCACACAGCCATCTGTATAAACATGGAAATATCTACAACGCTATCTCTATAAACATGGAAATATCTACACTGCTATCTGTATGAACAAGGAAATATCTACTCAGCTATATGTGTAAACATGGAAATATCTACAATGCTATCTCTATAAACACAGAAATATCTACTCCGCCATCTCCATAAACATGGAAATATCTACTCTGCCATCTGCAAATACATGGAAATATCTACACCGCCATCTGTGTAAACATAGAAATATCTACACCGCCATCTGTATAAACATGGAAATAACTTCCCTGCCATCTGTAGAAAGATGGATATAGCTACACCGCGATCTGCATAAACTTGGAAATTTCTACACCGCTACCTTTGTAAACATGGAAATACCTACTCCGCTATCTGTATAAACATGGAAATATGTACACCACTATCCTAGTAAACATGGAAATGTCTACACCGCTATCTGTAGATACATGGAAATATCTAAACCGCTATCTCTATAAACATGGAAATATCTACAACACTATCTGTGTAAACTTGGAAATATCTACAGAGTTATCTGTGTAAAGATGGAAATATCTACACCGCTATCTGTGTAAAGATGGAAATATCTACACCGCAATATGTGCAAAGATGGAAATATCCACACTGATATCTGTCTAAACATGGAAATATCTACACCGCTATCTGTATAAACATGGAAATATCAACACCACCATGTCTATAAACACGGAAATATCTACACCGCCATCTGTATAAACATGGAAATATCTACACCGCTATCTGTATAAATATGGATATATCTACAACGCTATCTCTATAAACATGGAAATAGCTACACCGCTATCTGTATAAACATGGAAATATCTACACAGCCATCTGTATACACATGGAAATATCAACACAGTCACCTGTATAAGCATGAAAATATCCACACCACCATCTCTATAAACGTGGAAATATCTACACTGCCATCTGTACACACATGGAAATACCTACACCGCTATCTGTATAAACATGGAAATATCTACTTCGCTATCTGTATAAAAATGGAAATATCTCCACCGGTATCTGTATAAACATGGAAATATCTACACCGCTATCTGTATAAATATGGAAATATCTACACCGCTATCTCTATAAACTTGGAAATATCTACACCGCTATATCTATAAACATAGAAATATCTACTCCGCCATCTCTGTAAACATGGACATATCTACTCCGCCATCTACATAAACATGGAAATATCTACACCACCATCTGCAAAAACATGGAAATATCTACACAGCCATCTGTATAAATAGGGAAATACCTACACCGCTGTCTGTATAAATATGGAAATATCTACACCACTATCTGTATAAACAGGCAAATATCTTCACTGCCATCTGTATAAAGATGGAAATATCTACACCGTGAGCTGTATAAAGATGGAAGTATCTACACCGCTATCTGTATAAACATGGAAATACCAACACCGCTATCTGTATAACCATGGAAATACCTGCAACGCTATCTGCATAAACATGGAAATATCTACTCCAAAATCACTATAAACATGGAAATAATTGCACCGCCATCTCTATAAACATGGAAATATCTACACCGCTATCTGTATAAATATGGAAATATCTACACCGCTATCTGTATAAACATGGAAATATCTACAACGCTATCTGCATAAATATGGAAATATCTACACCGCTATCTCTATAAACATGGAAATGTCTACACCGCTATCTGTATAAACGTGGAAATATCGACATGGCTATCTCTATAAACATGGGAATATTTACACCGCCATCTGTGTAAACATGGAAATGTCTACACCGCTATCTGTATAAACGTGGAAATATCGAGATGGCTATCTCTATAAACATGGGAATATTTTCACCGCCATCTGTATAAACATGGAAATACCTACACAGTCATCTATATAAACGGGAATATCTACACAACTATCTGTATAAACATGCAAATATCTACACTGCCCTCTGTATAAACATGGCAATATCTACACAGCCATCTCTATAAACATGGAAATAACTACACCGCCATCTGTGACAACATGAAAATATCTTCTCAGTCATCTGAATAAACATGGAAATGTCTACACCTCCATCTGTATAAACATGGAAATATCTACACTGCCATCTCTATAGACATGGAAATATCTACACAGCTGGCGGTATAAACATGGAAATATCTACACCGCTATCTCTATAAACCTGGTAATACCTACACCGCAATCTTTATAATCTTGGAAATAACTGCACCGCTATCTGAATAAACATGGAAATATCTACACCGCTATCTGTATAAACTTGGAAATACCTACATCACCATCTGTATAAAAATGGAAATATCTGTACCGCTATCTGTATAAACATGGAAATATCTACACTGCTATCTGTATAAACATGGAAATATCTACCCCGCTATCTCTATAAACATCGAAATGTGTACACCGTTATCTGTATAAACATGGAAATATCCACATGGCTATTTCTATAAACATGGAAATGTCTGCACTGCCATCTGTATAAACATGGAAATACCTACACAGTCATCTGTATAATCGTGGAAATATCTACAAAACTATCAGTATAAACATGGCAAAACTACACTGCCATCTGTATAAACATGGAAGTATCTACAAAGCCATATGCATAAACATGGAAATATCTACACAGCCATGTCTATAAACCTGGAAACATCTACAACGCTATCGGTATAAACATGGAAATAGCCACACGGCCATCTGTAAAAACATGGAAATATCTTCACAGTTTTATGTATAAACATGGAAATACCTACACCTCCATCTGTATAAATATGGAAATATCTACACTGCCATCTGTATAAACATGGAAATATATACACCACTATCTCTATATACATGGAATTGTCTACACCGCTATCTGAATAAACATGGAAATATCTACACCGCTATCTGTATAAACATGGAAATATCTACACCGCTATCTGTATAAACATGGAAATATCTACACCGCTATCTGTATAAATATGGTAACATCTACACTGCTATCTCTATAAACATGGAAATGCCTACACCGCTATCTGTATAAACATGGAAATATCTACATGGCTATCTCTATAAACATGGGAATATCTACACCGCCACCTGAATAAACATGGAAATATATTCACAGTTATCTGTATAAACATGGAAATATCTACACCACTATCTGTATAAACATGGAAATATCTACACTGCCATCTGTATAAATATGGAAATATCCACACAGCCATCTCTATAAACATGGACATATCTACACCACTATCTGTATAAACATTGAAATATCAACACCGCCATCTGTAAAAACATGGAAATATCTACACAGGCATGTGTATATACATGGAAATATCTCCACCGCTCTCTCTATAAAAATCGAAATGTCTACATCGCTATCTGTATAAACATGGAAATATCCACATGGCTACGTGTATAAACATGGAAATGCCTCCACTGCCATCTGTATAATCATGGATATAACTACACAGTCATCTGTATAAACGTGGAAATATCTACACCACTCTCTGTATAAACATGGAAATATCTACACTGACATCTGTATAAACATGGAAGTATCTACACAGCCATCTGTATAAACATGGAAATATCTACACAGCCATCTCTATAAACATGGATATATCTACACCACTATCTGTATAAACATGGAAATAGCCACACCGCTATCTGTATAAACATGGAAATATCAACACCGCCATCTGTATAAACATGGAAATATCTCCACCGCTATCTGTATAAACATGGAAATATCTACACCGCTATCTGCATAAATATGGAAATATGTACACCGTTATCTCTATATACATGGAAATGTCTACACCGCTATCTGTATAAACGTGGAAATATCTACATGGCTATCTCTAAAAACATGGGAATATCTACACCGCCATCTGTATAAACATGGAAATACCTACACAGTCATCTATATAAACATGGAATTATCTACACAACTATCTGTATAAACATGGAAATATCTACACAGCTGTCTGTATAAACATGGAAATATCTACACAGCCATCTCTATAAACATGGAAATAACTACACCGCCATCTGTGAAAACATGAAAATAGCTTCTCAGTCATCTGTATAAACACGGAAATGTCTACACCTCCATCTGTATAAACATGGAAATATCTACACTGCCATCTCTATAGACATGGTAATATCTACACCGATGTCTGAATAAATATGGAAATATCTACACCGCTATCTCTGTAAACATGGAAATGTCTACACCGCTATCTGTATATACATGGAAATATCTACATGGCTATCTCTATAAACATGGAAATATCTACACCACCATCTGTATAAACATGGAAATAACTACACAGTCATCTGTATAAACATGGAAATATCTACACCACTATCTGTGTAAACATGGAAATATGTACAACGCTATCTGTGTAAACATGGAAATATCTACACAGCTATCTGTGTGAACATGGAAATATGTACACCACTATCTGTGTAAATATGGGAATATCTACACCACAGTCTGTGCAAATATGGAAAGATATACACCGCTATCCCAGTAAATATGGAAATATCTACACCGCTATCTGTATAAACATGGAAATATCTACACCACTCTCTGTATAAACATGGAAATATCTACACTGCCGTCTGTATAAACGTGGATATATCTACACAGCCATCTCTGTAAACATGGAAATATCTACACCGCTATCTGTATAAACATGGAAATAGTGACACCTCTATCTGTATAAATATGGAAATATCTACTCCGCTATCTCTATAAACATGGAAATATCTACCCCGCTATTTGCATAAACAAGGAAATATCTACATGGCTATCTGTATAAACATGGAAATATCTACACCGCCATCTGTATAAACATGGAAATACCTACACAGTCATCTGAATAAACCTGGAATTATCTACACCACTATCTGTATAAACATGGAAATATCTACACGGCCATCTGCATAAACATGCATATATCTACACAGCCAACTCTATAAACATGGAAATATCTACACCGCTATCTGTATAAACATGGAAATAGCCACACCGCTATCTGCATAAACATGGAAATATCTCCAGCGCTATCTGTATAAACATGGAAATATCTCCACCGCTATCTGTATAAACATGGAAATATCTCCACCGCTATCTGTATAAACATGGAAATATCTACACCGCTCTCTGTATAAACATGGAAATACCTACACCGCCATCTCTATAAACATGGAAAGATCTACACCGCTATCTGTATAAACATGGAAATATCTTCGACACTATCTGTGTAAACATGGAAATATCTACACAGCTGTCTGTGTAAACACGGAAATATGTACTCCGCTTTCTGTGTAAAGATGGAAATATCTACACCGCAATCTGTGCAAATACGGAAATATCTACAGCGCTATCTCTGTAAACATGGCAATATCTACACCATTATCTGTATAAACATGGAAATATCTACACCGCTATCTCTATAAACATTGAAATGTCTACACCGCTATCTACATAAACATGGAAATATCCACATGGCTATGTCTATAAAGATGGAAGTGCCTACACTGCCATCTGTATAATCATGGAAATGCCTACACAGTCATCGGTATAAATGTGGAAATATCTACCCAACTATCTGTATAAACATGGAAATATCTACACTGCCGTCTGTATAAACATGGAAATATCTACTCAGCCATCTGTAAAAACATGGAAATATCTACACAGCCATATCTATAGGCATGGAAATAACTACACCGCTATCTGTATAAGCATTTAAATATCCAAACCGCTTTCTGCATAAACATGGAAATATCAACACCGCAATCTCTATAATCATGGAAATATCTACACCGCCATCTCTATAAACCTGAATATAGCTACACCACCATCTCCAGAAATATGGTACTATATACACCGCCATCTGAATAAACATGGAATATCAACACCACTATCTGTATAAACATGGAAATATTTACACTGCCATCTGTATAAAGATGGAAAATCTACACCGCGAGCTGCATAAACATGGAAATATCTACACCGAAATCTGTATAAGCATGGAAATACCTACACCGCTATCGCTATAAACTTGGAAATATCTACAACGCCATCTGTATAAACATGCAAATATCTACACATTCACTTGTATAAACATGGAAATATCTACACCACCATCTCTATAAACATGGAAATATCTACAACGCTATCTGTGTAAACATGGAAATATCTACACCGCTACCTCTATAAACATGGAAATATCTACACCGCTATCTCTATAAACATGGAAATATCTATACTGCCATTTGTATACACATGGAAAAATCTCCACAGCCATCTGTCTAAACATGGTAATTCCTACACCGCTATCTCTATAAACATGGAAACACCGACACGGCTATCTCTATAAACATGGAAATATCTACACTGCTATCTGCATAAACATAGAAATACCAACAGCGCTATCTGTACAAACAACGAAACATCTACACCACTATCAGTATAAACATGGAAATATCTACACCGCTATCTCTATAATCATGGAAATACGTACACCATTATCTGTATAAACATGGAAATATCTACACCGCTGTCTCTATAAACATGTATATATATAGACCAATATCTCTATAAACATGGGAATGTGTACAACGCCATCTGTAAAAACATGGAAATATCTACAAAGTCATCTGTATAAACATGGAAATATGTACACCACCATCTGTATAAACATGGAAATATCTACACCGAGATATGTATAAATATGCAAATATCTACACAGCTACCTCTATGAACATGGAAATATCTACACTGATGTCAGTATATACATGGAAATGTCTACAACAATATTTCTATATACATGGGAATACCTACATCGCCGTATCTACACACTCATCTGTATAAACATGGAAATATTTACACCACCATCTCTATAAACATGGAAATATCTCCACTGCCATCTGTATACACCTGGAAAAATCCACACAGCCATCTGTATAAACATGGAAATATCTACAACGCTATCTCTATAAACATGGAAATATCTACACTGCTATCTGTATGAACAAGGAAATATCTACTCAGCTATATGTGTAAACATGGAAATATCTACAATGCTATCTCTATAAACACAGAAATATCTACTCCGCCATCTCCATAAACATGGAAATATCTACTCTGCCATCTGCAAATACATGGAAATATCTACACCGCCATCTGTGTAAAGATAGAAATATCTACACCGCCATCTGTATAAACATGGAAATAACTTCCCTGCCATCTGTAGAAAGATGGATATAGCTACACCGCGATCTGCATAAACTTGGAAATTTCTACACCGCTACCTTTGTAAACATGGAAATACCTACTCCGCTATCTGTATAAACATGGAAATATGTACACCACTATCCTAGTAAACATGGAAATGTCTACACCGCTATCTGTAGATACATGGAAATATCTAAACCGCTATCTCTATAAACATGGAAATATCTACAACACTATCTGTGTAAACTTGGAAATATCTACAGAGTTATCTGTGTAAAGATGGAAATATCTACACCGCTATCTGTGTAAAGATGGAAATATCTACACCGCAATATGTGCAAAGATGGAAATATCCACACTGATATCTGTCTAAACATGGAAATATCTACACCGCTATCTGTATAAACATGGAAATATCAACACCACCATGTCTATAAACACGGAAATATCTACACCGCCATCTGTATAAACATGGAAATATCTACACCGCTATCTGTATAAATATGGATATATCTACAACGCTATCTCTATAAACATGGAAATAGCTACACCGCTATCTGTATAAACATGGAAATATCTACACAGCCATCTGTATACACATGGAAATATCAACACAGTCACCTGTATAAGCATGAAAATATCCACACCACCATCTCTATAAACGTGGAAATATCTACACTGCCATCTGTACACACATGGAAATACCTACACCGCTATCTGTATAAACATGGAAATATCTACTTCGCTATCTGTATAAAAATGGAAATATCTCCACCGGTATCTGTATAAACATGGAAATATCTACACCGCTATCTGTATAAATATGGAAATATCTACACCGCTATCTCTATAAACTTGGAAATATCTACACCGCTATATCTATAAACATAGAAATATCTACTCCGCCATCTCTGTAAACATGGACATATCTACTCCGCCATCTACATAAACATGGAAATATCTACACCACCATCTGCAAAAACATGGAAATATCTACACAGCCATCTGTATAAATAGGGAAATACCTACACCGCTGTCTGTATAAATATGGAAATATCTACACCACTATCTGTATAAACAGGCAAATATCTTCACTGCCATCTGTATAAAGATGGAAATATCTACACCGTGAGCTGTATAAAGATGGAAGTATCTACACCGCTATCTGTATAAACATGGAAATACCAACACCGCTATCTGTATAACCATGGAAATACCTGCAACGCTATCTGCATAAACATGGAAATATCTACTCCAAAATCACTATAAACATGGAAATAATTGCACCGCCATCTCTATAAACATGGAAATATCTACACCGCTATCTGTATAAATATGGAAATATCTACACCGCTATCTGTATAAACATGGAAATATCTACAACGCTATCTGCATAAATATGGAAATATCTACACCGCTATCTCTATAAACATGGAAATGTCTACACCGCTATCTGTATAAACGTGGAAATATCGACATGGCTATCTCTATAAACATGGGAATATTTACACCGCCATCTGTGTAAACATGGAAATGTCTACACCGCTATCTGTATAAACGTGGAAATATCGAGATGGCTATCTCTATAAACATGGGAATATTTTCACCGCCATCTGTATAAACATGGAAATACCTACACAGTCATCTATATAAACGGGAATATCTACACAACTATCTGTATAAACATGCAAATATCTACACTGCCCTCTGTATAAACATGGCAATATCTACACAGCCATCTCTATAAACATGGAAATAACTACACCGCCATCTGTGACAACATGAAAATATCTTCTCAGTCATCTGAATAAACATGGAAATGTCTACACCTCCATCTGTATAAACATGGAAATATCTACACTGCCATCTCTATAGACATGGAAATATCTACACAGCTGGCGGTATAAACATGGAAATATCTACACCGCTATCTCTATAAACCTGGTAATACCTACACCGCAATCTTTATAATCTTGGAAATAACTGCACCGCTATCTGAATAAACATGGAAATATCTACACCGCTATCTGTATAAACTTGGAAATACCTACATCACCATCTGTATAAAAATGGAAATATCTGTACCGCTATCTGTATAAACATGGAAATATCTACACCGCTATCTGTATAAACATGGAAATATCTACCCCGCTATCTCTATAAACATCGAAATGTGTACACCGTTATCTGTATAAACATGGAAATATCCACATGGCTATTTCTATAAACATGGAAATGTCTGCACTGCCATCTGTATAAACATGGAAATACCTACACAGTCATCTGTATAATCGTGGAAATATCTACAAAACTATCAGTATAAACATGGCAAAACTACACTGCCATCTGTATAAACATGGAAGTATCTACAAAGCCATATGCATAAACATGGAAATATCTACACAGCCATGTCTATAAACCTGGAAACATCTACAACGCTATCGGTATAAACATGGAAATAGCCACACGGCCATCTGTAAAAACATGGAAATATCTTCACAGTTTTATGTATAAACATGGAAATACCTACACCTCCATCTGTATAAATATGGAAATATCTACACTGCCATCTGTATAAACATGGAAATATATACACCACTATCTCTATATACATGGAATTGTCTACACCGCTATCTGAATAAACATGGAAATATCTACACCGCTATCTGTATAAACATGGAAATATCTACACCGCTATCTGTATAAACATGGAAATATCTACACCGCTATCTGTATAAATATGGTAACATCTACACTGCTATCTCTATAAACATGGAAATGCCTACACCGCTATCTGTATAAACATGGAAATATCTACATGGCTATCTCTA
Organism: Pan paniscus; assembly: GCF_029289425.2. Classification (NCBI taxonomy): domain Eukaryota; kingdom Metazoa; phylum Chordata; class Mammalia; order Primates; family Hominidae; genus Pan; species Pan paniscus. The sequence goes on from NC_073261.2 coordinate 12,623,751, forward strand.
TAAACATGGGAATATCTACACCGCCACCTGAATAAACATGGAAATATATTCACAGTTATCTGTATAAACATGGAAATATCTACACCACTATCTGTATAAACATGGAAATATCTACACTGCCATCTGTATAAATATGGAAATATCCACACAGCCATCTCTATAAACATGGACATATCTACACCACTATCTGTATAAACATTGAAATATCAACACCGCCATCTGTAAAAACATGGAAATATCTACACAGGCATGTGTATATACATGGAAATATCTCCACCGCTCTCTCTATAAAAATCGAAATGTCTACATCGCTATCTGTATAAACATGGAAATATCCACATGGCTACGTGTATAAACATGGAAATGCCTCCACTGCCATCTGTATAATCATGGATATAACTACACAGTCATCTGTATAAACGTGGAAATATCTACACCACTCTCTGTATAAACATGGAAATATCTACACTGACATCTGTATAAACATGGAAGTATCTACACAGCCATCTGTATAAACATGGAAATATCTACACAGCCATCTCTATAAACATGGATATATCTACACCACTATCTGTATAAACATGGAAATAGCCACACCGCTATCTGTATAAACATGGAAATATCAACACCGCCATCTGTATAAACATGGAAATATCTCCACCGCTATCTGTATAAACATGGAAATATCTACACCGCTATCTGCATAAATATGGAAATATGTACACCGTTATCTCTATATACATGGAAATGTCTACACCGCTATCTGTATAAACGTGGAAATATCTACATGGCTATCTCTAAAAACATGGGAATATCTACACCGCCATCTGTATAAACATGGAAATACCTACACAGTCATCTATATAAACATGGAATTATCTACACAACTATCTGTATAAACATGGAAATATCTACACAGCTGTCTGTATAAACATGGAAATATCTACACAGCCATCTCTATAAACATGGAAATAACTACACCGCCATCTGTGAAAACATGAAAATAGCTTCTCAGTCATCTGTATAAACACGGAAATGTCTACACCTCCATCTGTATAAACATGGAAATATCTACACTGCCATCTCTATAGACATGGAAATATCTACACCGATGTCTGAATAAATATGGAAATATCTACACCGCTATCTCTGTAAACATGGAAATGTCTACACCGCTATCTGTATATACATGGAAATATCTACATGGCTATCTCTATAAACATGGAAATATCTACACCACCATCTGTATAAACATGGAAATAACTACACAGTCATCTGTATAAACATGGAAATATCTACACCACTATCTGTGTAAACATGGAAATATGTACAACGCTATCTGTGTAAACATGGAAATATCTACACAGCTATCTGTGTGAACATGGAAATATGTACACCACTATCTGTGTAAATATGGGAATATCTACACCACAGTCTGTGCAAATATGGAAAGATATACACCGCTATCCCAGTAAATATGGAAATATCTACACCGCTATCTGTATAAACATGGAAATATCTACACCACTCTCTGTATAAACATGGAAATATCTACACTGCCGTCTGTATAAACGTGGATATATCTACACAGCCATCTCTGTAAACATGGAAATATCTACACCGCTATCTGTATAAACATGGAAATAGTGACACCTCTATCTGTATAAATATGGAAATATCTACTCCGCTATCTCTATAAACATGGAAATATCTACCCCGCTATTTGCATAAACAAGGAAATATCTACATGGCTATCTGTATAAACATGGAAATATCTACACCGCCATCTGTATAAACATGGAAATACCTACACAGTCATCTGAATAAACCTGGAATTATCTACACCACTATCTGTATAAACATGGAAATATCTACACGGCCATCTGCATAAACATGCATATATCTACACAGCCAACTCTATAAACATGGAAATATCTACACCGCTATCTGTATAAACATGGAAATAGCCACACCGCTATCTGCATAAACATGGAAATATCTCCAGCGCTATCTGTATAAACATGGAAATATCTCCACCGCTATCTGTATAAACATGGAAATATCTCCACCGCTATCTGTATAAACATGGAAATATCTACACCGCTCTCTGTATAAACATGGAAATACCTACACCGCCATCTCTATAAACATGGAAAGATCTACACCGCTATCTGTATAAACATGGAAATATCTTCGACACTATCTGTGTAAACATGGAAATATCTACACAGCTGTCTGTGTAAACACGGAAATATGTACTCCGCTTTCTGTGTAAAGATGGAAATATCTACACCGCAATCTGTGCAAATACGGAAATATCTACAGCGCTATCTCTGTAAACATGGCAATATCTACACCATTATCTGTATAAACATGGAAATATCTACACCGCTATCTCTATAAACATTGAAATGTCTACACCGCTATCTACATAAACATGGAAATATCCACATGGCTATGTCTATAAAGATGGAAGTGCCTACACTGCCATCTGTATAATCATGGAAATGCCTACACAGTCATTGGTATAAATGTGGAAATATCTACCCAACTATCTGTATAAACATGGAAATATCTACACTGCCGTCTGTATAAACATGGAAATGTCTACTCAGCCATCTGTAAAAACATGGAAATATCTACACAGCCATATCTATAGGCATGGAAATAACTACACCGCTATCTGTATAAGCATTTAAATATCCAAATCGCTTTCTGCATAAACATGGAAATATCAACACCGCAATCTCTATAATCATTTAAATATCTACACCGCCATCTCTATAAACCTGAATATAGCTACACCACCATCTCCAGAAATATGGTACTATATACACCGCCATCTGAATAAACATGGAATATCAACACCACTATCTGTATAAACATGGAAATATTTACACTGCCATCTGTATAAAGATGGAAAATCTACACCGCGAGCTGCATAAACATGGAAATATCTACACCGAAATCTGTATAAGCATGGAAATACCTACACCGCTATCGCTATAAACTTGGAAATATCTACAACGCCATCTGTATAAACATGCAAATATCTACACATTCACTTGTATAAACATGGAAATATCTACACCACCATCTCTATAAACATGGAAATATCTACAACGCTATCTGTGTAAACATGGAAATATCTACACCGCTACCTCTATAAACATGGAAATATCTACACCGCTATCTCTATAAACATGGAAATATCTATACTGCCATTTGTATACACATGGAAAAATCTCCACAGCCATCTGTCTAAACATGGTAATTCCTACACCGCTATCTCTATAAACATGGAAACACCGACACGGCTATCTCTATAAACATGGAAATATCTACACTGCTATCTGCATAAACATAGAAATACCAACAGCGCTATCTGTACAAACAACGAAACATCTACACCACTATCAGTATAAACATGGAAATATCTACACCGCTATCTCTATAATCATGGAAATACGTACACCATTATCTGTATAAACATGGAAATATCTACACCGCTGTCTCTATAAACATGTATATATATAGACCAATATCTCTATAAACATGGGAATGTGTACAACGCCATCTGTAAAAACATGGAAATATCTACAAAGTCATCTGTATAAACATGGAAATATGTACACCACCATCTGTATAAACATGGAAATATCTACACCGAGATATGTATAAATATGCAAATATCTACACAGCTACCTCTATGAACATGGAAATATCTACACTGATGTCAGTATATACATGGAAATGTCTACAACAATATTTCTATATACATGGGAATACCTACATCGCCGTATCTACACACTCATCTGTATAAACATGGAAATATTTACACCACCATCTCTATAAACATGGAAATATCTCCACTGCCATCTGTATACACCTGGAAAAATCCACACAGCCATCTGTATAAACATGGAAATATCTACAACGCTATCTCTATAAACATGGAAATATCTACACTGATATCTGTATGAACAAGGAAATATCTACTCAGCTATATGTGTAAACATGGAAATATCTACAATGCTATCTCTATAAACACAGAAATATCTACTCCGCCATCTCCATAAACATGGAAATATCTACTCTGCCATCTGCAAATACATGGAAATATCTACACCGCCATCTGTGTAAACATAGAAATATCTACACCGCCATCTGTATAAACATGGAAATAACTTCCCTGCCATCTGTAGAAAGATGGATATAGCTACACCGCGATCTGCATAAACTTGGAAATTTCTACACCGCTACCTTTGTAAACATGGAAATACCTACTCCGCTATCTGTATAAACATGGAAATATGTACACCACTATCCTAGTAAACATGGAAATGTCTACACCGCTATCTGTAGATACATGGAAATATCTAAACCGCTATCTCTATAAACATGGAAATATCTACAACACTATCTGTGTAAACTTGGAAATATCTACAGAGTTATCTGTGTAAAGATGGAAATATCTACACCGCTATCTGTGTAAAGATGGAAATATCTACACCGCAATATGTGCAAAGATGGAAATATCCACACTGATATCTGTCTAAACATGGAAATATCTACACCGCTATCTGTATAAACATGGAAATATCAACACCACCATGTCTATAAACACGGAAATATCTACACCGCCATCTGTATAAACATGGAAATATCTACACCGCTATCTGTATAAATATGGATATATCTACAACGCTATCTCTATAAACATGGAAATAGCTACACCGCTATCTGTATAAACATGGAAATATCTACACAGCCATCTGTATACACATGGAAATATCAACACAGTCACCTGTATAAGCATGAAAATATCCACACCACCATCTCTATAAACGTGGAAATATCTACACTGCCATCTGTACACACATGGAAATACCTACACCGCTATCTGTATAAACATGGAAATATCTACTTCGCTATCTGTATAAAAATGGAAATATCTCCACCGGTATCTGTATAAACATGGAAATATCTACACCGCTATCTGTATAAATATGGAAATATCTACACCGCTATCTCTATAAACTTGGAAATATCTACACCGCTATATCTATAAACATAGAAATATCTACTCCGCCATCTCTGTAAACATGGACATATCTACTCCGCCATCTACATAAACATGGAAATATCTACACCACCATCTGCAAAAACATGGAAATATCTACACAGCCATCTGTATAAATAGGGAAATACCTACACCGCTGTCTGTATAAATATGGAAATATCTACACCACTATCTGTATAAACAGGCAAATATCTTCACTGCCATCTGTATAAAGATGGAAATATCTACACCGTGAGCTGTATAAAGATGGAAGTATCTACACCGCTATCTGTATAAACATGGAAATACCAACACCGCTATCTGTATAACCATGGAAATACCTGCAACGCTATCTGCATAAACATGGAAATATCTACTCCAAAATCACTATAAACATGGAAATAATTGCACCGCCATCTCTATAAACATGGAAATATCTACACCGCTATCTGTATAAATATGGAAATATCTACACCGCTATCTGTATAAACATGGAAATATCTACAACGCTATCTGCATAAATATGGAAATATCTACACCGCTATCTCTATAAACATGGAAATGTCTACACCGCTATCTGTATAAACGTGGAAATATCGACATGGCTATCTCTATAAACATGGGAATATTTACACCGCCATCTGTGTAAACATGGAAATGTCTACACCGCTATCTGTATAAACGTGGAAATATCGAGATGGCTATCTCTATAAACATGGGAATATTTTCACCGCCATCTGTATAAACATGGAAATACCTACACAGTCATCTATATAAACGGGAATATCTACACAACTATCTGTATAAACATGCAAATATCTACACTGCCCTCTGTATAAACATGGCAATATCTACACAGCCATCTCTATAAACATGGAAATAACTACACCGCCATCTGTGACAACATGAAAATATCTTCTCAGTCATCTGAATAAACATGGAAATGTCTACACCTCCATCTGTATAAACATGGAAATATCTACACTGCCATCTCTATAGACATGGAAATATCTACACAGCTGGCGGTATAAACATGGAAATATCTACACCGCTATCTCTATAAACCTGGTAATACCTACACCGCAATCTTTATAATCTTGGAAATAACTGCACCGCTATCTGAATAAACATGGAAATATCTACACCGCAATCTGTATAAACTTGGAAATACCTACATCACCATCTGTATAAAAATGGAAATATCTGTACCGCTATCTGTATAAACATGGAAATATCTACACCGCTATCTGTATAAACATGGAAATATCTACCCCGCTATCTCTATAAACATCGAAATGTGTACACCGTTATCTGTATAAACATGGAAATATCCACATGGCTATTTCTATAAACATGGAAATGTCTGCACTGCCATCTGTATAAACATGGAAATACCTACACAGTCATCTGTATAATCGTGGAAATATCTACAAAACTATCAGTATAAACATGGCAAAACTACACTGCCATCTGTATAAACATGGAAGTATCTACAAAGCCATATGCATAAACATGGAAATATCTACACAGCCATGTCTATAAACCTGGAAACATCTACAACGCTATCGGTATAAACATGGAAATAGCCACACGGCCATCTGTAAAAACATGGAAATATCTTCACAGTTTTATGTATAAACATGGAAATACCTACACCTCCATCTGTATAAATATGGAAATATCTACACTGCCATCTGTATAAACATGGAAATATATACACCACTATCTCTATATACATGGAATTGTCTACACCGCTATCTGAATAAACATGGAAATATCTACACCGCTATCTGTATAAACATGGAAATATCTACACCGCTATCTGTATAAACATGGAAATATCTACACCGCTATCTGTATAAATATGGTAACATCTACACTGCTATCTCTATAAACATGGAAATGCCTACACCGCTATCTGTATAAACATGGAAATATCTACATGGCTATCTCTATAAACATGGGAATATCTACACCGCCACCTGAATAAACATGGAAATATATTCACAGTTATCTGTATAAACATGGAAATATCTACACCACTATCTGTATAAACATGGAAATATCTACACTGCCATCTGTATAAATATGGAAATATCCACACAGCCATCTCTATAAACATGGACATATCTACACCACTATCTGTATAAACATTGAAATATCAACACCGCCATCTGTAAAAACATGGAAATATCTACACAGGCATGTGTATATACATGGAAATATCTCCACCGCTCTCTCTATAAAAATCGAAATGTCTACATCGCTATCTGTATAAACATGGAAATATCCACATGGCTACGTGTATAAACATGGAAATGCCTCCACTGCCATCTGTATAATCATGGATATAACTACACAGTCATCTGTATAAACGTGGAAATATCTACACCACTCTCTGTATAAACATGGAAATATCTACACTGACATCTGTATAAACATGGAAGTATCTACACAGCCATCTGTATAAACATGGAAATATCTACACAGCCATCTCTATAAACATGGATATATCTACACCACTATCTGTATAAACATGGAAATAGCCACACCGCTATCTGTATAAACATGGAAATATCAACACCGCCATCTGTATAAACATGGAAATATCTCCACCGCTATCTGTATAAACATGGAAATATCTACACCGCTATCTGCATAAATATGGAAATATGTACACCGTTATCTCTATATACATGGAAATGTCTACACCGCTATCTGTATAAACGTGGAAATATCTACATGGCTATCTCTAAAAACATGGGAATATCTACACCGCCATCTGTATAAACATGGAAATACCTACACAGTCATCTATATAAACATGGAATTATCTACACAACTATCTGTATAAACATGGAAATATCTACACAGCTGTCTGTATAAACATGGAAATATCTACACAGCCATCTCTATAAACATGGAAATAACTACACCGCCATCTGTGAAAACATGAAAATAGCTTCTCAGTCATCTGTATAAACACGGAAATGTCTACACCTCCATCTGTATAAACATGGAAATATCTACACTGCCATCTCTATAGACATGGAAATATCTACACCGATGTCTGAATAAATATGGAAATATCTACACCGCTATCTCTGTAAACATGGAAATGTCTACACCGCTATCTGTATATACATGGAAATATCTACATGGCTATCTCTATAAACATGGAAATATCTACACCACCATCTGTATAAACATGGAAATAACTACACAGTCATCTGTATAAACATGGAAATATCTACACCACTATCTGTGTAAACATGGAAATATGTACAACGCTATCTGTGTAAACATGGAAATATCTACACAGCTATCTGTGTGAACATGGAAATATGTACACCACTATCTGTGTAAATATGGGAATATCTACACCACAGTCTGTGCAAATATGGAAAGATATACACCGCTATCCCAGTAAATATGGAAATATCTACACCGCTATCTGTATAAACATGGAAATATCTACACCACTCTCTGTATAAACATGGAAATATCTACACTGCCGTCTGTATAAACGTGGATATATCTACACAGCCATCTCTGTAAACATGGAAATATCTACACCGCTATCTGTATAAACATGGAAATAGTGACACCTCTATCTGTATAAATATGGAAATATCTACTCCGCTATCTCTATAAACATGGAAATATCTACCCCGCTATTTGCATAAACAAGGAAATATCTACATGGCTATCTGTATAAACATGGAAATATCTACACCGCCATCTGTATAAACATGGAAATACCTACACAGTCATCTGAATAAACCTGGAATTATCTACACCACTATCTGTATAAACATGGAAATATCTACACGGCCATCTGCATAAACATGCATATATCTACACAGCCAACTCTATAAACATGGAAATATCTACACCGCTATCTGTATAAACATGGAAATAGCCACACCGCTATCTGCATAAACATGGAAATATCTCCAGCGCTATCTGTATAAACATGGAAATATCTCCACCGCTATCTGTATAAACATGGAAATATCTCCACCGCTATCTGTATAAACATGGAAATATCTACACCGCTCTCTGTATAAACATGGAAATACCTACACCGCCATCTCTATAAACATGGAAAGATCTACACCGCTATCTGTATAAACATGGAAATATCTTCGACACTATCTGTGTAAACATGGAAATATCTACACAGCTGTCTGTGTAAACACGGAAATATGTACTCCGCTTTCTGTGTAAAGATGGAAATATCTACACCGCAATCTGTGCAAATACGGAAATATCTACAGCGCTATCTCTGTAAACATGGCAATATCTACACCATTATCTGTATAAACATGGAAATATCTACACCGCTATCTCTATAAACATTGAAATGTCTACACCGCTATCTACATAAACATGGAAATATCCACATGGCTATGTCTATAAAGATGGAAGTGCCTACACTGCCATCTGTATAATCATGGAAATGCCTACACAGTCATCGGTATAAATGTGGAAATATCTACCCAACTATCTGTATAAACATGGAAATATCTACACTGCCGTCTGTATAAACATGGAAATATCTACTCAGCCATCTGTAAAAACATGGAAATATCTACACAGCCATATCTATAGGCATGGAAATAACTACACCGCTATCTGTATAAGCATTTAAATATCCAAACCGCTTTCTGCATAAACATGGAAATATCAACACCGCAATCTCTATAATCATGGAAATATCTACACCGCCATCTCTATAAACCTGAATATAGCTACACCACCATCTCCAGAAATATGGTACTATATACACCGCCATCTGAATAAACATGGAATATCAACACCACTATCTGTATAAACATGGAAATATTTACACTGCCATCTGTATAAAGATGGAAAATCTACACCGCGAGCTGCATAAACATGGAAATATCTACACCGAAATCTGTATAAGCATGGAAATACCTACACCGCTATCGCTATAAACTTGGAAATATCTACAACGCCATCTGTATAAACATGCAAATATCTACACATTCACTTGTATAAACATGGAAATATCTACACCACCATCTCTATAAACATGGAAATATCTACAACGCTATCTGTGTAAACATGGAAATATCTACACCGCTACCTCTATAAACATGGAAATATCTACACCGCTATCTCTATAAACATGGAAATATCTATACTGCCATTTGTATACACATGGAAAAATCTCCACAGCCATCTGTCTAAACATGGTAATTCCTACACCGCTATCTCTATAAACATGGAAACACCGACACGGCTATCTCTATAAACATGGAAATATCTACACTGCTATCTGCATAAACATAGAAATACCAACAGCGCTATCTGTACAAACAACGAAACATCTACACCACTATCAGTATAAACATGGAAATATCTACACCGCTATCTCTATAATCATGGAAATACGTACACCATTATCTGTATAAACATGGAAATATCTACACCGCTGTCTCTATAAACATGTATATATATAGACCAATATCTCTATAAACATGGGAATGTGTACAACGCCATCTGTAAAAACATGGAAATATCTACAAAGTCATCTGTATAAACATGGAAATATGTACACCACCATCTGTATAAACATGGAAATATCTACACCGAGATATGTATAAATATGCAAATATCTACACAGCTACCTCTATGAACATGGAAATATCTACACTGATGTCAGTATATACATGGAAATGTCTACAACAATATTTCTATATACATGGGAATACCTACATCGCCGTATCTACACACTCATCTGTATAAACATGGAAATATTTACACCACCATCTCTATAAACATGGAAATATCTCCACTGCCATCTGTATACACCTGGAAAAATCCACACAGCCATCTGTATAAACATGGAAATATCTACAACGCTATCTCTATAAACATGGAAATATCTACACCGCTATCTGTAAAAACATGGATATATCTACACCGCCATCTGTATAAACATAGAAATATCTACACCGCCATCTGTATAAACATGGAAATACCTACGCCGCTAACTCTATAAACATGGAAATATCTACACGGTTATCTGTATAAACATGCAAATATCTACACACTCATCTGTATAAACATGGAAATATTTACACCACCATCTCTATAAACATGGAAATATCTCCACTGCCATCTGTATACACATGGAAATATCTACACAGCCATCTGTATAAACATGGAACTATCTACAACGCTATCTCTATAAACATGGAAATATCTACACTGCTATCTGTATAAACAAGGAAATATCTACTCAGCTATATGTGTAAACATGGAAATATCTACAATGCTATCTCTATAAACACAGAAATATCTACACCGCCATCTCCATAAACATGGAAATATCTACTCTGCCATCTGCAAATACATGGAAATATCTACACCGCCATCTGTGTAAACATGGAAATATCTACACCGCCATCTGTATAAACATGGAAATAACTTCCCTGCCATCTGGAGAAAGATGGATATAGCTACACCGCGATCTGCATAAACTTGGAAATTTCCACACCGCTACCTTTGTAAACATGGAAATACCTACTCCGCTATCTGTATAAACATGGAAATATGTACACCACTATCCTAGTAAACATGGAAATGTCTACACCACTATCTGTAGATACATGGAAATATCTTAACCGCTATCTCTATAAACATGGAAATATCTACAACACTATCTGTGTAAACTTGGAAATATCTACAGAGTTATCTGTGTAAAGATGGAAATATCTACACCGCTATCTGTGTAAAGATGGAAATATCTACACCGCAATATGTGCAAAGATGGAAATAACCACACTGTTATCTGTCTAAACATGGAAATATCTAAAACGCTATCTGTATAAACATGGAAATATCAACACCACCATGTCTATAAACACGGAAATATCTACACCGCCATCTGTATAAACTTGGAAATATCTACACCGCTATCTGTATAAATATGGATATATCTACAACGCTATCTCTATAAACATGGAAATAGCTACACCGCTATCTGTATAAACATGGAAATATCTACACAGCCATCTGTATACACATGGAAATATCTACACAGTCACCTATATAAGCATGAAAATATCCACACCACCATCTCTATAAACGTGGAAATATCTACACTGCCATCTGTACACACATGGAAATAACTACACCGCTATCTGTATAAACATGGAAATATCTACTTCGCTATCTGTATAAAAATGGAAATATCTCCACCGCTATCTGTATAAACATGGAAATATCTACACCGCTATCTGTATAAATATGGAAATATCTACACCGCTATCTCTATAAACTTGGAAATATCTACACCGCTATATCTATAAACATAGAAGTATCTACTCCGCCATCTCTGTAAACATGGACATATCTACTCCGCCATCTGCATAAACATGGAAATATCTACACCACCATCTGCAAAAACATGGAAATATCTACACCGCCATCTGTATAAATAGGGAAATACCTACACCGCTATCTGTATAAATATGGAAATATCTACACCACTATCTGTATAAACAGGCAAATATCTTCACTGCCATCTGTATAAAGATGGAAATATCTACACCGTGAGCTGTATAAAGATGGAAGTATCTACACTGCTATCTGTATAAACGTGGAAATACCAACACCGCTATCTGTATAACCATGGAAATACCTGCAACGCTATCTGCATAAACATGGAAATATCTACACCAAAATCACTATAAACATGGAAATAATTGCACCGCCATCTCTATAAACATGGAAATATCTACACCGCTATCTGTATAAATATGGAAATATCTACACCGCTATCTGTATAAAGATGGAAATACCTACACCGCTATCTCTATAAACATGGAAATATCTACACCGCTATCTGTATAAACATGGAAATATCTACAACGCTATCTGCATAAATATGGAAATATCTACACCGCTATCTCTATAAACATGGAAATGTCTACACCGCTATCTGTATAAACGTGGAAATATCGACATGGCTATCTCTATAAACATGGGAATATTTACACTGCCATCTGTGTAAACATGGAAATGTCTACACCGCTATCTGTATAAACGTGCAAATATCGAGATGGCTATCTCTATAAACATGGGAATATTTTCATCGCCATCTGTATAAACATGGAAATAACTACACAGTCATCTATATAAACATGGGAATATGTACACAACTATCTGTATAAACATGGAAATATCTACACTACCCTCTGTATAAACATGGCAATATCTACACAGCCATCTCTATAAACATGGAAATAACTACATCGCCATCTGTGACAACATGAAAATATCTTCTCAGTCATCTGAATAAACATGGAAATGTCTACACCTCCATCTGTATAAACATGGAAATATCTACACTGCCATCTCTATAGACATGGAAATATCTACACAGCTGGCTGTATAAACATGGAAATATCTACACCGCTATCTCTATAAACCTGGAAATACCTACACCGCAATCTTTATAATCTTGGAAATAACTGCACCGCTATCTGAATAAACATGGAAATATCTACACCGCTATCTGTATAAACTTGGAAATACCTACATCACCATCTGTATAAACATGGAAATATCTGTACCGCTATCTGTATAAACATGGAAATATCTACACCGCTATCTGTATAAACATGGAAATATCTACCCCGCTATCTCTATAAACATCGAAATGTGTACACCGTTATCTGTATAAACATGGAAATATCCACATGCCTATGTCTATAAACATGGAAATGTCTGCACTGCCATCTGTATAAACATGGAAATACCTACACAGTCATCTGTATAATCGTGGAAATATCTGCAACACTATCAGTATAAACATGGCAAAACTACACTGCCATCTGTATAAACATGGAAGTATCTACAAAGCCATATGCATAAACTTGGTAATATCTACACAGCCATGTCTATAAACCTGGAAACATCTACAACGCTATCCGTATAAACATGGAAATAGCCACACCGCCATCTGTAAAAACATGGAAATATCTGCACAGTGTTATGTATAAACATGGAAATACCTACACCTCCATCTGTATAAATATGGTAATATCTACACTGCTATCTCTATAAACATGGAATTGTCTACACCGCTATCTGAATAAACATGGAAATATCTACACCGCTATCTGTATAAACATGGAAATATATACACCGCTATCTGTATAAACATGGAAATATCTACACCGCTATCTGTATAAATATGGTAATATCTACACTGCTATCTCTATAAACATGGAAATGCCTACACCGCTATCTGTATAAACATGGAAATATCTACATGGCTATCTCTATAAACATGGGAATATCTACACCGCCACCTGTATAAACATGGAAATACATTCACAGTTATCTGTATAAACATGGAAATATCTACACCACTATCTGTATAAACATGGAAATATCTACACTGCCATCTGTATAAACATGGAAATATCTACACAGCCATCTCTATAAACATGGACATATCTACACCACTATCTGTATAAACATTGAAATATCAACACCGCCATCTGTAAAAACATGGAAATATCTACACAGTCATGTGTATATACATGGAAATATCTCCACCGCTCTCTCTATAAAAATCGAAATGTCTACATCGCTATCTGTATAAACATGGAAATATCCACATGGCTACGTGTATAAACATGGAAATGCCTCCACTGCCATCTGTATAATCATGGATGTAACTACACAGTCATCTGTATAAACGTGGAAATATCTACACCACTATCTGTATAAACATGGAAATATCTACACTGACATCTGTATAAACATGGAAGTATCTACACAGCCATCTGTATAAACATGGAAATATCTACACAGCCATCTCTATATACATGGATATATCTACAACGCTATCTGTATAAACATGGAAATAGCCACACCGCTATCTGTATAAACATGGAAATATCAACACCGCCATCTGTATAAACATGGAAATATCTCCACCGCTATCTGTTTAAACCTGGAAATATCTACACCGCTATCTGCATAAATATGGAAATATGTACACCGCTATCTCTATATACATGGAAATGTCTACACCGCTATCTGTATAAACGTGGAAATATCTACATGGCTATCTCTATAAACATGGGAATATCTACACCGCCATCTGTATAAACATGGAAATACCTACACAGTCATCTATATAAACATGGAATTATCTACACAACTATCTGTATAAACATGGAAATATCTACACTGCTGTCTGTATAAACATGGAAATATCTACACAGCCATCTCTATAAACATGGAAATAACTACACCGCCATCTGTGAAAACATGAAAATACCTTCTCAGTCATCTGTATAAACATGGAAATGTCTACACCTCCATCTGTATAAACATGGAAATATCTACACTGCCATCTCTATAGACATGGAAATATCTACACCGCTGTCTGAATAAATATGGAAATATCTACACCGCTATCTCTGTAAACATGGAAATGTCTACACCGCTATCTGTATATACATGGAAATATCTACATGGCTATCTCTATAAACATGGAAATATCTACACCACCATCTGTATAAACATGGAAATAACTACACAGTCATCTGTATAAACATGGAAATATCTACACCACTATCTGTGGAAACATGGAAATATGTACACCACTATCTGTGTAAAGATGGGAATATCTACACCACAGTCTGTGCAAATATGGAGAGATATACACCACTATCCCAGTAAACATGGAAATATCTACACCGCTATCTGTATAAACATGGAAATATCTACACCACTCTCTGTATAAACATGGAAATATCTACACTGCCGTCTGTATAAACGTGGATATATCTACACAGCCATCTCTGTAAACATGGAAATATCTACACCGCTATCTGTATAAACATGGAAATAGTGACACCTCTATCTGTATAAATATGGAAATATCTACTCCGCTATCTCTATAAACATGGAAATATCTACACCGCTATTTGCATAAACAAGGAAATATCTACATGGCTATCTCTATAAACATGGAAATATCTACACCTCCATCTGTATAAACATGGAGATACCTACACAGTCATCTGAATAAACCTGGAATTATCTACACCACTATCTGTATAAACATGGAAATATCTACACGGCCATCTGCATAAACATGCATTTATCTACACAGCCAACTCTATAAACATGGAAATATCTACACCGCTATCTGTATAAACATGGAAATAGCCACACCGCTATCTGCATAAACATGGAAATATCTCCACCGCTATCTGTATAAACATGGAAATATCTCCACCACTATCTGTATAAACATGGAAATATCTCCACCGCTGTCTGTATAAACATGGAAATATCTACACCACTCTCTGTATAAACATGGAAATACCTACACCGCCATCTCTATAAACATGGAAAGATCTACACCGCTATCTGTATAAACATGGAAATATCTTCGACACTATCTGTGTAAACATGGAAATATCTACACAGCTGTCCGTGTAAACACGGAAATATGTACTCCGCTTTCTGTGTAAAGATGGAAATATCTACACCGCAATCTGTGCAAATACGGAAATGTCTACAGCGCTATCTCTGTAAACATGGCAATATCTACACCATTATCTGTATAAACATGGAAATATCTACAACGCTATCTCTATAAACATCGAAATGTCTACACCGCTATCTACATAAACATGGAAATATCCACATGGCTATGTCTATAAAGATGGAAGTGCCTACACTGCCATCTGTATAATCATGGAAATGCCTACACAGTCATCGGTATAAATGTGGAAATATCTACCCAACTATCTGTATAAAAATGGAAATATCTACACTGCCGTCTGTATAAACATGGAAATATCTACTCAGCCATCTGTAAAAACATGGAAATATCTACACAGCCATCACTATAGGCATGGAAATAACTACACCGCTATCTGTATAAGCATTTAAATATCCACACCGCTATCTGCATAAACATGGAAATATCAACACCGCAATCTCTATAATCATGGAAATATCTACACCGCCATCTCTATAAACCTGAATATAGCTACACCACCATCTCCAGAATCATGGTACTATATACACCGCCATCTGAATAAACATGGAATATCAACACCACTATCTGTATAAACATGGAAATATGTACACTGCCATCTGTATAAAGATGGAAATATCTACACCACGAGCTGCATAAACATGGAAATATCCACACCGCTATCTGTATAAACATGGAAATACCAACACCGCTATCCATATAAACATGGAAATATCTACACCAAAATCTGTATAAGCATGGAAATACCTACACTGCTATCGCTATAAACTTGGAAATATCTACAACGCCACCTGTATAAACAGGCAAATATCTACACATTCACTAGTATAAACATGGAAATATCTACACCACCGTCTCTATAAACATGGAAATACCTACACTGCAATCTGTATACCCATGGAAATACCTACACAGCCATCTGTGTAAACATGGAATTATCTACTCCGGTAACTATATAAACATGGAAATAACTACACCGCTATCTCTATAAACATGGAAATATCTACAGCGCTATCTCTGTAAACATGGAAATACCAACACCGCTATCTGCATAAACTTGGAAATATCTACACCGCCATCTGTATAAACATTGAAATATCTACACCGCTATCTCTATGAATTTGGAAATATCTACACCGCTATCTCTATAAACATGGAAATATCTACAATGCTATATGTTTAACCATGGAAATATCTACTCCGCTAACTCTATAAACATGGAAATACCTACACCGTTATCTCTATAAACATGGAAATAGCTACACCGCCATCTCTATAAACATGGAAATATTTACACAGCCATCTCTATAAACATGAAAATATCTACACCGCCGTCTCTAGAAACATGGAGCTATCTACACCGCCATCTGTATAAACATGGAAATATCTACACCACTATCCGTATAAACATGGAAATACCTACAATGCCATCTGTATAAAGATGGAAATACCTCACTGTGATCTGTATAAACACGGAAATATCTATACCGCTATCTGTATAAACATGGAAATTCCAACAGCGCTATCTGTATAAACATGGAAAAATCTATCCGCTATCTGTATAAACATGGAAATATTTACAACGCTAACTGTGTAAACTTGGAAATATCTACATAGCTATCAGTGTAATGATGGAAATATCCACAACGCAATCTGTGCAAAGATGGAAATATCTACACCGCTTTCTCTGTAAACATGGAAATATCTACACCGCTGTCTGTATAAACATGTAAATATCTACATCGCTATCTGTATAAACGTGGAAATATATATGCTATCTCTATAAACGTGGAAATATTTACATCGATATCTGTATAAACGTGGAAATATCTCCACCGCTATCTGTATAAACATGGACATATCTGCACCGCTGTCATTATAAACATGGAAATATCTACACCACTATATGCATAAACATGGAAATATATACAATGCTATCTGTATAAACATGGAAATATCTACAATGGTATCTGTGTAAACATGGAAATATCTACACAGCTATCTGTGTAAACTTGGAAATATCTACACAGCTATCTGTGTAAAGATGGAAATAACTACACCACAATCGGTGCAATGATGGAAATATCTGCACCGCTATCTCTGTAAACATGGAAATATCTACACCGCTATCTGCATAAATATGGAAATATCTACACCGCAATTTGTATAAACAAGGAAATATCTACACCACCATCTGTATAAACATGGAAATATCTACACTGCTACCTGTATGAATGTGGAAATATCTACACCGCTATCTCTATAAACGTGGAAATATCTACACCACTATCTTTATAAACTTGGAAATATCAACTCCGCTAACTCTATAATCTTGGAATTACCTACACTGTTATCTCTATAAACATGGAAATATCTACACTGCCATCTGTATAAACATGCAAATATCTACAGAGTCATCTGTATAAACATGGAAATATCTACACCACCATCTCTATAAACATGGAAATAACTACACTGCTATCTGTATACACATGGAAATATCTACACAGCCATCTGTATAAACATGGAAATATCTACAATGTCATCTATATAAACATGGAAATATCTACACCACAATCTGTATAAACATGTAAATATCTACACTGCCATCTGTATACACATGGAAATGTCTACACAGCCATCTCTATAAACATGGAAATATCTACACCGCTATCTCTATCAACATGGAAATGCCTACACGGCCATCTCTATAAACATGGAAATATCTACACCGCTATCTCAATAAACAAGCAAATATCTACACCGCTATTTCTATAAACATGAAAATATCTACACAGCCATCTCCATAAACATGGAAATGTCTACAGCACCAACTGTATAAACATGGAAATATCAACACCGCCATCTGTATAAACATGGAAATATCTCCACCGCTATCTGTATAAACCTGGAAATATCTACACCGCTATCTGCATAAATATGGAAATATGTACACCGCTATCTCCATATACATGGAAATGTCTACACCGCTATCTGTATAAACGTGAAAATATCTACATGGCTATCTCTATAAACATGGGAATATCTACACCGCCATCTGTATAAACATGGAAATACCTACACAGTCATCTATATAAACATGGAATTATCTACACAACTATCTGTATAAACATGGAAATATCTACACTGCAGTCTGTATAAACATGGAAATATCTACACAGCCATCTCTATAAACATGGAAATAACTACACCGCCATCTGTGAAAACATGAAAATACCTTCTCAGTCATCTGTATAAACATGGAAATGTCTACACCTCCATCTGTATAAACATGGAAATATCTACACTGCCATCTCTATAGACATGGAAATATCTACACCGCTGTCTGAATAAATATGGAAATATCTACACCGCTATCTCTGTAAACATGGAAATGTCTACACCGCTATCTGTATATACATGGAAATATCTACATGGCTATCTCTATAAACATGGAAATATCTACACCACCATCTGTATAAACATGGAAATAACTACACAGTCATCTGTATAAACATGGAAATATCTACACCACTATCTGTGTAAACATGGAAATATGTACAACGCTATCTGTGTAAACATGGAAATATCTACACATCTATCTGTGTGAACATGGAAATATGTACACCACTATCTGTGTAAAGATGGGAATATCTACACCACAGTCTGTGCAAATATGGAGAGATATACACCACTATCCCAGTAAACATGGAAATATCTACACCGCTATCTGTATAAACATGGAAATATCTACACCACTCTCTGTATAAACATGGAAATATCTACACTGCCGTCTGTATAAACGTGGATATATCTACACAGCCATCTCTGTAAACATGGAAATATCTACACCGCTATCTGTATAAACATGGAAATAGTGACACCTCTATCTGTATAAATATGGTAATATCTACTCCGCTATCTCTATAAACATGGAAATATCTACCCCGCTATTTGCATAAACAAGGAAATATCTACATGGCTATCTCTATAAACATGGAAATATCTACACCTCCATCTGTATAAACATGGAGATACCTACACAGTCATCTGAATAAACCTGGAATTATCTACACCACTATCTGTATAAACATGGAAATATCTACACGGCCATCTGCATAAACATGCATATATCTACACAGCCAACTCTATAAACATGGAAATATCTACACCGCTATCTGTATAAACATGGAAATAGCCACACCGCTATCTGCATAAACATGGAAATATCTCCACCGCTATCTGTATAAACATGGAAATATCTCCACCACTATCTGTATAAACATGGAAATATCTCCACCGCTGTCTGTATAAACATGGAAATATCTACACCACTCTCTGTATAAACATGGAAATACCTACACCGCCATCTCTATAAACATGGAAAGATCTACACCGCTATCTGTATAAACATGGAAATATCTTCGACACTATCTGTGTAAACATGGAAATATCTACACAGCTGTCTGTGTAAACACGGAAATATGTACTCCGCTTTCTGTGTAAAGATGGAAATATCTACACCGCAATCTGTGCAAATACGGAAATGTCTACAGCGCTATCTCTGTAAACATGGCAATATCTACACCATTATCTGTATAAACATGGAAATATCTACACCGCTATCTCTATAAACATCGAAATGTCTAAACCGCTATCTACATAAACATGGAAATATCCACATGTCTATGTCTATAAAGATGGAAGTGCCTACCCTGCCATCTGTATAATCATGGAAATGCCTACACAGTCATCGGTATAAATGTGGAAATATCTACCCAACTATCTGTATAAAAATGGAAATATCTACACTGCCGTCTGTATAAACATGGAAATATCTACTCAGCCATCTGTAAAAACATGGAAATATCTACACAGCCATCACTATAGGCATGGAAATAACTACACCGCTATCTGTATAAGCATTTAATTATCCACACCGCTATCTGCATAAACATGGAAATATCAACACCGCAATCTCTATAATCATGGAAATATCTACACCGCCATCTCTATAAACCTGAATATAGCTACACCACCATCTCCAGAATCATGGTACTTTATACACCGCCATCTGAATAAACATGGAATATCAACACCACTATCTGTATAAACATGGAAATATGTACACTGCCATCTGTATAAAGATGGAAATATCTACACCACGAGCTGCATAAACATGGAAATATCCACACCGCTATCTGTATAAACATGGAAATACCAACACCGCTATCCATATAAACATGGAAATATCTACACCAAAATCTGTATAAGCATGGAAATACCTACACTGCTATCGCTATAAACTTGGAAATATCTACAACGCCACCTGTATAAACAGGCAAATATCTACACATTCACTAGTATAAACATGGAAATATCTACACCACCGTCTCTATAAACATGGAAATACCTACACTGCAATCTGTATACCCATGGAAATACCTACACAGCCATCTGTGTAAACATGGAATTATCTACTCCGGTAACTATATAAACATGGAAATAACTACACCGCTATCTCTATAAACATGGAAATATCTACAGCGCTATCTCTGTAAACATGGAAATACCAACACCGCTATCTGCATAAACTTGGAAATATCTACACCGCCATCTGTATAAACATTGAAATATCTACACCGCTATCTCTATGAATTTGGAAATATCTACACCGCTATCTCTATAAACATGGAAATATCTACAATGCTATATGTTTAACCATGGAAATATCTACTCCGCTAACTCTATAAACATGGAAATACCTACACCGTTATCTCTATAAACATGGAAATAGCTACACCGCCATCTCTATAAACATGGAAATATTTACACAGCCATCTCTATAAACATGAAAATATCTACACCGCCGTCTCTAGAAACATGGAGCTATCTACACCGCCATCTGTATAAACATGGAAATATCTACACCACTATCCGTATAAACATGGAAATACCTACAATGCCATCTGTATAAAGATGGAAATACCTCACTGTGATCTGTATAAACACGGAAATATCTATACCGCTATCTGTATAAACATGGAAATTCCAACAGCGCTATCTGTATAAACATGGAAAAATCTATCCGCTATCTGTATAAACATGGAAATATTTACAACGCTAACTGTGTAAACTTGGAAATATCTACATAGCTATCAGTGTAATGATGGAAATATCCACAACGCAATCTGTGCAAAGATGGAAATATCTACACCGCTTTCTCTGTAAACATGGAAATATCTACACCGCTGTCTGTATAAACATGTAAATATCTACATCGCTATCTGTATAAACGTGGAAATATATATGCTATCTCTATAAACGTGGAAATATTTACATCGATATCTGTATAAACGTGGAAATATCTCCACCGCTATCTGTATAAACATGGACATATCTGCACCGCTGTCATTATAAACATGGAAATATCTACACCACTATATGCATAAACATGGAAATATATACAATGCTATCTGTATAAACATGGAAATATCTACAATGGTATCTGTGTAAACATGGAAATATCTACACAGCTATCTGTGTAAACTTGGAAATATCTACACAGCTATCTGTGTAAAGATGGAAATAACTACACCACAATCGGTGCAATGATGGAAATATCTGCACCGCTATCTCTGTAAACATGGAAATATCTACACCGCTATCTGCATAAATATGGAAATATCTACACCGCAATTTGTATAAACAAGGAAATATCTACACCACCATCTGTATAAACATGGAAATATCTACACTGCTACCTGTATGAATGTGGAAATATCTACACCGCTATCTCTATAAACGTGGAAATATCTACACCACTATCTTTATAAACTTGGAAATATCAACTCCGCTAACTCTATAATCTTGGAATTACCTACACTGTTATCTCTATAAACATGGAAATATCTACGCTGCCATCTGTATAAACATGCAAATATCTACAGAGTCATCTGTATAAACATGGAAATATCTACACCACCATCTCTATAAACATGGAAATAACTACACTGCTATCTGTATACACATGGAAATATCTACACAGCCATCTGTATAAACATGGAAATATCTACAATGTCATCTATATAAACATGGAAATATCTACACCACAATCTGTATAAACATGTAAATATCTACACTGCCATCTGTATACACATGGAAATGTCTACACAGCCATCTCTATAAACATGGAAATATCTACACCGCTATCTCTATCAACATGGAAATGCCTACACGGCCATCTCTATAAACATGGAAATATCTACACCGCTATCTCAATAAACAAGCAAATATCTACACCGCTATTTCTATAAACATGAAAATATCTACACAGCCATCTCCATAAACATGGAAATGTCTACAGCACCAACTGTATAAACATGGAAATATCAACACCGCCATCTGTATAAACATGGAAATATCTCCACCGCTATCTGTATAAACCTGGAAATATCTACACCGCTATCTGCATAAATATG
This sequence comes from Pan paniscus, assembly GCF_029289425.2. NCBI lineage: Eukaryota > Metazoa > Chordata > Mammalia > Primates > Hominidae > Pan > Pan paniscus. The sequence continues at coordinate 12,647,863 of NC_073261.2, forward strand.
GAAATATGTACACCGCTATCTCCATATACATGGAAATGTCTACACCGCTATCTGTATAAACGTGAAAATATCTACATGGCTATCTCTATAAACATGGGAATATCTACACCGCCATCTGTATAAACATGGAAATACCTACACAGTCATTTATATAAACATGGAATTATCTACACAACTATCTGTATAAACATGGAAATATCTACACTGCAGTCTGTATAAACATGGAAATATCTACACAGCCATCTCTATAAACATGGAAATAACTACACCGCCATCTGTGAAAACATGAAAATACCTTCTCAGTCATCTGTATAAACATGGAAATGTCTACACCTCCATCTGTATAAACATGGAAATATCTACACTGCCATCTCTATAGACATGGAAATATCTACACCGCTGTCTGAATAAATATGGAAATATCTACACCGCTATCTCTGTAAACATGGAAATGTCTACACCGCTATCTGTATATACATGGAAATATCTACATGGCTATCTCTATAAACATGGAAATATCTACACCACCATCTGTATAAACATGGAAATAACTACACAGTCATCTGTATAAACATGGAAATATCTACACCACTATCTGTGTAAACATGGAAATATGTACAACGCTATCTGTGTAAACATGGAAATATCTACACATCTATCTGTGTGAACATGGAAATATGTACACCACTATCTGTGTAAAGATGGGAATATCTACACCACAGTCTGTGCAAATATGGAGAGATATACACCACTATCCCAGTAAACATGGAAATATCTACACCGCTATCTGTATAAACATGGAAATATCTACACCACTCTCTGTATAAACATGGAAATATCTACACTGCCGTCTGTATAAACGTGGATATATCTACACAGCCATCTCTGTAAACATGGAAATATCTACACCGCTATCTGTATAAACATGGAAATAGTGACACCTCTATCTGTATAAATATGGTAATATCTACTCCGCTATCTCTATAAACATGGAAATATCTACCCCGCTATTTGCATAAACAAGGAAATATCTACATGGCTATCTCTATAAACATGGAAATATCTACACCTCCATCTGTATAAACATGGAGATACCTACACAGTCATCTGAATAAACCTGGAATTATCTACACCACTATCTGTATAAACATGGAAATATCTACACGGCCATCTGCATAAACATGCATATATCTACACAGCCAACTCTATAAACATGGAAATATCTACACCGCTATCTGTATAAACATGGAAATAGCCACACCGCTATCTGCATAAACATGGAAATATCTCCACCGCTATCTGTATAAACATGGAAATATCTCCACCACTATCTGTATAAACATGGAAATATCTCCACCGCTGTCTGTATAAACATGGAAATATCTACACCACTCTCTGTATAAACATGGAAATACCTACACCGCCATCTCTATAAACATGGAAAGATCTACACCGCTATCTGTATAAACATGGAAATATCTTCGACACTATCTGTGTAAACATGGAAATATCTACACAGCTGTCTGTGTAAACACGGAAATATGTACTCCGCTTTCTGTGTAAAGATGGAAATATCTACACCGCAATCTGTGCAAATACGGAAATGTCTACAGCGCTATCTCTGTAAACATGGCAATATCTACACCATTATCTGTATAAACATGGAAATATCTACACCGCTATCTCTATAAACATCGAAATGTCTAAACCGCTATCTACATAAACATGGAAATATCCACATGGCTATGTCTATAAAGATGGAAGTGCCTACCCTGCCATCTGTATAATCATGGAAATGCCTACACAGTCATCGGTATAAATGTGGAAATATCTACCCAACTATCTGTATAAAAATGGAAATATCTACACTGCCGTCTGTATAAACATGGAAATATCTACTCAGCCATCTGTAAAAACATGGAAATATCTACACAGCCATCACTATAGGCATGGAAATAACTACACCGCTATCTGTATAAGCATTTAATTATCCACACCGCTATCTGCATAAACATGGAAATATCAACACCGCAATCTCTATAATCATGGAAATATCTACACCGCCATCTCTATAAACCTGAATATAGCTACACCACCATCTCCAGAATCATGGTACTTTATACACCGCCATCTGAATAAACATGGAATATCAACACCACTATCTGTATAAACATGGAAATATGTACACTGCCATCTGTATAAAGATGGAAATATCTACACCACGAGCTGCATAAACATGGAAATATCCACACCGCTATCTGTATAAACATGGAAATACCAACACCGCTATCCATATAAACATGGAAATATCTACACCAAAATCTGTATAAGCATGGAAATACCTACACTGCTATCGCTATAAACTTGGAAATATCTACAACGCCACCTGTATAAACAGGCAAATATCTACACATTCACTAGTATAAACATGGAAATATCTACACCACCGTCTCTATAAACATGGAAATACCTACACTGCAATCTGTATACCCATGGAAATACCTACACAGCCATCTGTGTAAACATGGAATTATCTACTCCGGTAACTATATAAACATGGAAATAACTACACCGCTATCTCTATAAACATGGAAATATCTACAGCGCTATCTCTGTAAACATGGAAATACCAACACCGCTATCTGCATAAACTTGGAAATATCTACACCGCCATCTGTATAAACATTGAAATATCTACACCGCTATCTCTATGAATTTGGAAATATCTACACCGCTATCTCTATAAACATGGAAATATCTACAATGCTATATGTTTAACCATGGAAATATCTACTCCGCTAACTCTATAAACATGGAAATACCTACACCGTTATCTCTATAAACATGGAAATAGCTACACCGCCATCTCTATAAACATGGAAATATTTACACAGCCATCTCTATAAACATGAAAATATCTACACCGCCGTCTCTAGAAACATGGAGCTATCTACACCGCCATCTCTATAAACATGGAAATATCTACACCACTATCCGTATAAACATGGAAATACCTACAATGCCATCTGTATAAAGATGGAAATACCTCACTGTGATCTGTATAAACACGGAAATATCTATACCGCTATCTGTATAAACATGGAAATTCCAACAGCGCTATCTGTATAAACATGGAAAAATCTATCCGCTATCTGTATAAACATGGAAATATTTACAAAGCTAACTGTGTAAACTTGGAAATATCTACATAGCTATCAGTGTAATGATGGAAATATCCACAACGCAATCTGTGCAAAGATGGAAATATCTACACCGCTTTCTCTGTAAACATGGAAATATCTACACCGCTGTCTGTATAAACATGTAAATATCTACATCGCTATCTGTATAAACGTGGAAATATCTATGCTATCTCTATAAACGTGGAAATATTTACATCGATATCTGTATAAACGTGGAAATATCTCCACCGCTATCTGTATAAACATGGACATATCTGCACCGCTGTCATTATAAACATGGAAATATCTACACCACTATATGCATAAACATGGAAATATATACAATGCTATCTGTATAAACATGGAAATATCTACAACGGTATCTGTGTAAACATGGAAATATCTACACAGCTATCTGTGTAAACTTGGAAATATCTACACAGCTATCTGTGTAAAGATGGAAATAACTACACCACAATCGGTGCAATGATGGAAATATCTGCACCGCTTTCTCTGTAAACATGGAAATATCTACACCGCTATCTGCATAAATATGGAAATATCTACACCGCAATTTGTATAAACAAGGAGATATCTACACCACCATCTGTATAAACATGGAAATATCTACACTGCTACCTGTATGAATGTGGAAATATCTACACCGCTATCTCTATAAACGTGGAAATATCTACACCACTATCTTTATAAACTTGGAAATATCAACTCCGCTAACTCTATAATCTTGGAATTACCTACACTGTTATCTCTATAAACATGGAAATATCTACGCTGCCATCTGTATAAACATGCAAATATCTACAGAGTCATCTGTATAAACATGGAAATATCTACACCACCATCTCTATAAACATGGAAATAACTACACTGCTATCTGTATACACATGGAAATATCTACACAGCCATCTGTATAAACATGGAAATATCTACAAAGTCATCTATATAAACATGGAAATATCTACACCACAATCTGTATAAACATGTAAATATCTACACTGCCATCTGTATACACATGGAAATGTCTACACAGCCATCTCTATAAACATGGAAATATCTACACCGCTATCTCTATCAACATGGAAATGCCTACACGGCCATCTCTATAAACATGGAAATATCTACACCGCTATCTCAATAAACAAGCAAATATCTACACCGCTATTTCTATAAACATGAAAATATCTACACAGCCATCTCCATAAACATGGAAATGTCTACAGCACCAACTGTATAAACATGGAAATATCTACACCGCTATCTGAGTACACATTGAAATATCTACACCGCTATCCCTATAAATATGGAAAATCAACACCGCTATCTGTATAAACAAGGAAATTTCTACACTGCTATCTCTATAAACAGGGAAATATCTACACCGCTATCAATATAAACATGGAAATACCTACACCGCCATCTCTATAAACATGGAAATATCTATACCGTCATCTACATAAACAAGGAAATATCTACACCGCCATCTGTATAAACATGGAAATATCTACACTGCCATCTGTATAAACAGGGAAATATCTACACTGCCATCTGTAGAAAGATGGGAATATCAACACCGCGATCTGTATAAACATGGAAATATCTACACAGCTATCTGTATAAACATGGAAATATCTACAACGCTATCAGTATAAACATGGAAATATCTACAACGCTATCGGTATAAACATGGAAATACCTACACTGCCGTCTCTATAAACATGGAAATACCTACACCACCATCTGTATAAACACGGAAATTTCTACACCGTCATTTGTATAAACATGGAAATATCCACACTGCAAGCTGTATAAACATGGAAATATCTACACACAAATCTGTCTAAACATGGAAATATCTACACAGCCATCTGTATAAACATGGAAACATCTACACCGATATCTCTATAAACGTGGAAATATCTACACCGCTTTCTTTATAAACATGGAATTATCTACTCCGCCATGTCTGTAAACATGAAACTATCTACAATTCCATCTCCATAAACATGGAACTATTTACACCGCCATTTGTATAAACATGGAAATATCTACACGGCCAACTGTATAAACATGGAAATATCTGCAACGCCATCTGTATTAAAATGGAGATATCCACCCTGCAAGCTGTATAAACATGGAAATATCTACACCGCTATCTGTATAAACATGGAAATACCAACACCGCTATCTGTATAAACATGGAAATACCAACACCGCTATCTGTAGAAACATGGAAATATCTACACCGCCATCTGTAAACATGGAAATATCTAAAATGCTATCTCTATAAACATGGAAATATCCACGCTGCCATCTCCATAAACATTGGAATATCTACACCGCTGTCTCTATAAACATGGAAATGCCTACACCGCCATCTGTAAAAACCTGGAAATATCAACAAAGTCATCTATATAAACATGGAAATATCTACACCACAATCTGTGTAAACATGGAAATAACTACACTGCCATCTGTATACACATGGAAATATCTACACAGCCATCTCTTTAAACATGGAAATATCTACACCGCTATCTCTATCAACATGGAAATACCTACACGGCCATCTCTATAAACATGGAAATATCTACACCGCTATCTCAATAAACAAGAAAATATCTACACCGCCATCTCTATAAACATGAAAATATCTACACAGCCATCTCCATAAACATGGAAATGTCTACAGTGCCAACTGTATAAACATGGAAATATCTACACTGCTATCTGTGTACACATTAAAATATCTACACCGCTATCCCTATAAATATGGAAAATCAACACCGCTATCTGTATAAACTTGGAAATTTCTACACCGCTATCTCTATAAACAGGCAAATATCTACACCACTATCAATATAAACATGGAAATACCTACACCGCTATCTCTATAAACATGGAAATATCTACAGAGCTATCTCTACAAACATGGAAATATATACACCGCCATCTCTATAAACATGGAAATATCTACACCATCATCTACATAAACAAGGAAATATCTACACCGCCATCTGTATAAACATGGAAATATCTACACCGCCATCTGTATAAACATGGAAATATCTACACTGCCGTCTGTAGAAAGATGGGAATATCTACACCGCGATCTGTATAAACATGGAAATATCTGCACCGCTATCTGTATAAACATGTAAATATCTAAAACGCTATCTGCATAAACGTGGAAATATCTACAACGCTATTCCTATAAACATGGAAATACCTACACCGCCATCTGTATAAACATGGAAATATCTACACCGTCATCTGCATAAACATGGAAATATCCACACTTCCAGCTGTATAAACATGTAAATATCTACACACCAATCTGTCTCAACATGGAAATATCTACACAGCCATCTGTATAAACATGAAAATATCTACACCGATATCTCTATAAACGTGGAAATATCTACACCGCTTTCTTTATAAACATGTAATTATCTACACCGCCATGTCTGTAAACCAGAAAATATCTACAAATCCATCTCCATAAACATGGAACTATTTACACCGCCATTTGTATAAACATGGAAATATCTACACGGCCAACTTTATAAACATGGAATATCTGCAACGCCATCTGTATAAAAATGGAGATATCTACACTGCAAGCTGTATAAACATGGAAATATCTACACCGCCATCTGTATAAACATGGAATTATCTACAATGCTATCTCTATAAACATGGAAATATCTACACTGCCATCTACATAAACATAGAAATATCTTCACCGCCATCTGTATAAACGTGGAAATATCTACACAACCATCTGAATAAAAATGGAAATATCTACATGGCGAGTTGTATAAACATGGAAATATCTACACCACTATCTGTATTAACATGGAAATAACAACACCGCTATCTGTATAAACATGGAAATATCTACACCGCTATCTGTATAAACATGGAAATATCTACACCGTCATCTACATAAACAAGGAAATATCTACACCGCCATCTGTATAATCATGGAAATATCTACACAGCCATCTGGGTAAACATGGAAATATCTACACTGCCATCTGTAGAAAGATGGGAATATCTACACCGCGATCTGTATAAACATGGAAATATCTACACCGCTATCTGTATAAACATGTAAATATCTACAACGCTATCTGTATAAACATGGAAATATCTACAACGCTATCTGTATAAACATGGAAATATCTACACCGCTATCTCTATAAACATGGAAATAGCTACACCGCCATCTGTATAAACATGGAAATATCTACACCGTCATCTGTATAAACATGGAAATATCCACACTGCCAGCTGTATAAACATGGAAATATCTACACACCAATCTGTCTAAACATGGAAATATCTACACAGCCATTTGTATTAACATGGAAATATCTACACGGCCAATTGTATAAACATGGAAATATCTGCAACGCCATCTGTATAAAAATGGAGATATCTACACTGCAAGCTGTATAAACATGGGAATATCTACACCGCTATCTGTAAACATGGAAATACCAACACCGCTATCTGTATAAACATGGAAATACCAACACCGCTATCCGCAGAAACATGGAAATATCTGCACCGCCATCTGTAAATATGGAAATATCTACAATGCTATCTCTATAAACATGGAAATATCTACGCTGCCATCTCCATAAACATAGAAATATCTACACCGCCCTCTGTATAAACATGGAAATATGTACACCGCCATCAGTATAAACGTGGAAATATCTACACAACCATCTGTATAAAAATGGAAATATCTACATGGCGAGCTATATAAACATGGACATATCTACACCGCTATCCCTACAAATATGGAAAATCAACACCGCTATCTCTATAAACATGGAAATTTCTACACCGCTATCTCTATAAACAGGGAAATATCTTCACCGCTATCAATATAAACATGGAAATACCTACACCGCTATCTCTGTAAACATGGAAATATCTAAAATTCCATCTCCATAAACATAGAAATATCTACACCGCCCTCAGTATAAATATGGAAATATGTACACCGTGATCTGTATAAACGTGGAAATAGCTATAGAACCATCTGTATAAAAATGGAAATATCTACATGGCGAGCTGTATAAACATGGAAATATCTACACCGCTGTCTGTATAAACATGGAAATAACAACACTGCTATCTGTATAAACATGGAAATATCTACACCGCTATCTGTATAAACATGGAAATATCTACACCGCCATCTGTAGAAACATGGAAATATCTACACCAACATCTCTATAAACATGGAAATAACTACAATGCCATCTACATAAACAAGGAACTATCTACACTGCCATCTATATAAACATTGAAATATCTACAACGCTATCTCTATAAACATGGAAATACCTACACCGCCATCTGTATAAACATGGAAATATCTACACCGCCATCTGTATAAACATGGAAATATCCACACTGCTAGCTGTATAAACATGGATATATCTACACACCAATCTGTATAAACATTGAAATATCTACACAGACATCTGTATAAACATGGAAATATCTACACCGATATCTCTATAAACGTGGAAATATCTACACCACTTTCTTTATAAACATGTAATTATCTATACCGCCATGTCTGTAAACATGAAAATATCTACAATTCCATTTCCATAAACATGGAACTATTTACACCGCCATTTGTATAAACATGGAAATATCTACACGGCCAACTGTATAAACATGGAAATATCTGCAATGCCATCTGTATAAAAATGGAGATATCTACACTGCAAGCTGTATAAACACGGAAATATCTACACCGCTATCTGTATAAACATGGAAATACCAACACCGCTATCTGTATAAACTTGGAATTACCAACACCGCTATCTGTATAAACATGGAAATATCAACACCGCCATCTGTATAAACGTGGAAATATCTACAATGCTATTTCTATAAACATGGAAATATCTACACTGCCATCTCCATAAACATGGAAATATCTACACCGCCCTCTGTATAAACATGGAAATATGTACACCGCCATCTGTATAAACGTGGAAATATCTACACCGCCCTCTGTATAAACATGGAAATACCAACACCGCTATCTGTATAAACATGGAAATATCTACACTGCCATCTGTAGAAAGATGGGAATATCTACACCACGATCTGTATAAACATGGAAATATCTACACAGCTATCTGTATAAACATGTAAATATCTACAACGCTATCTGTATAAACATGGAAATATCCACAACGCTATCTTTATAAACATGGAAATACCTACAAAGCCATCTCTATAAACATGGAAATACCTACACCGCCATCTTTATAAACATGGAAATATCTACACCGTCATCTGTATAAACATGGAAATATCCACACTGCAAGCTGTATAAACATGGAAATATCTACCCACAAATCTGTCTAAACATGGAAATATCTAGACAGCCATCTGTATAAACATGGAAACATCTACACCGACATCTCTATAAACGTGGAAATATCTACACCGCTTTCTTTATAAACGTGGAATTATCTACACCGCCATGTCTGTCAACATGAAAATATCTACAATTCCATCTCCATAAACATGGAACTATTTACACCGCCATTTGTATAAACATGGAAATATCTACACGGCCAACTGTATAAACATGGAAATATCTGCAACGCCATCTGTATGAAAATGGAAATATCTACACTGCAAGCTGTATAAACATGGAAATATCTACACTGCCATCTCCATAAACATAGAAATATCTACACCGCCCTCTGTATAAACATGGAAATATGTACACCGCCATCTGTATAAAAGTGGAAATATCTACACAACCATCTGTATAAAAATGGAAATATCTACATGGCGAGCTGTATAAACATGGAAATATCTACACCGCTATCTGTATTAACATGGAAATAACAACACCGCTATCTGTAAAAACATGGAAATATCTACACCACCATCTCTATAAACATGGAAATATCTACAATGCCATCTACATAAACAAGGAACCACCTTCACTGCCATCTATATAAACATTGGAATATCTACACCGCTGTCTCTATAAACATGGAAATGCCTACACCGCCATCTGTAAAAACCTGGAAGTATCTACAAAGTCATCTATATAAACATGGAAATATCTACACCACAATCTGTGTAAATATGGAAATATCTACACTACCATCTGTATACACATGGAAATATCTACACAGCCATCTCTATAAACATGGAAATATCTACACCGCTATCTCTCAACATGGAAATACCTACACGGCCATCTCTTTAAACATGGAAATATCTACACCGCTATCTCAATAAACAAGCAGATACCTACACCGCCATCTCTATAAACATGAAAATATCTACACAGCCATCTCCATAAACATGGAAATGTCTACAGTGCCAACTGTATAAATACGGAAATATCTACACCGCTGTCTGTGTACACATTGAAATACCTACACCGCTATCCCTATAAATATGGAAAATCAACACTGCTATCTGTATAAACATGGAAATTTCTACACCGCTATCTCTATAAACAGGCAAATATCTACACCGCTATCAATATAAACATGGAAATACCTACACCGCTATCTCTATAAACATGGAAATATCTACACAGCTATCTCTAAAAACATGGAAATATATACACCGCCATCTCTATAAACATGGAAATATCTACACCGTCATCTACATAAACAAGGAAATATCTACACTGACATCTGTATAAACATGGAAATATCTACACCGCCATCTGTATAAACATGGAAATATCTACACTGCCATCTGTAGAAAGATGGGAATATCTACACCGCGATCTGTATAAACATGGAAATATCTGCACCGCTATCTGTATAAACATGTAAATATCTAAAACGCTATCTGTATGAACGTGGAAATATCTACAACGCAATCCCTATAAACATCGAAATACCTACACCGTCATCGGTATAAACATGGAAATATCCACACTTCCAGCTGTATAAACATGGAAATATCTACACACCAATCTGTCTAAACATGGAAATATCTACACAGCCATCTGTATAAACTTGGAAATATCTACACCGATATCTCTATAAACGTGGAAATATCTACACCGCTTTCTTTATAAACATGGAATTAACTACACCGCCATGTCTGTAAACAAGAAAATATCTACAATTCCATCTCCATAAACATGGATCTATTTACACCGCCATTAGTATAAACATGGAAATATTTACACGGCCAAGTGTATAAACATGGAATGTCTGCAATGCCATCTGTATAAAAATGGAGATATCTACACTGCAAGCTGTATAAACATGGAAATATCTACACCGCCATCTGTATAAACATGGAAATATCTACAATGCTATCTCTATAAACATGGAAATATCTACACTGCCATCTCCATAAACATAGAAATATCTTCACCGCCCTCTGTATAAACATGGAAATATGTACACCGCCATCTGTATAAACGTGGAAATATCTACACAACCATCTGTATAAAAATGGAAATATCTACATGGCGAGTTGTATAAACATGGAAATACCTACACCACTATCTGTATTAACATGGAAATAACAACAACGCTATCTGTATAAACATGGAAATATCTACACCGTCATCTGTATAAACATGGAAATATCCACACTGCCAGCTGTATAAACTTGGATATATCTACACACCAATCTGTATAAACATTGAAATATCTACAACGCCATCTGTATAAAGACGGAAATATCTACACTGCGAGCTGTATAAACATGCAAATATCTACACCGCTATCTGTATAAACATGGAAATACCAACACCGGTATGTGTATAAACTTGGAAATAACAACACCGCTATCCGTATAAACATGGAAATACCTACACCGCCATCAGTATAAACATGGAAATACCTACACAGTCATCTATATAAACATGGAAATTTCTAAACTGCCATCTGTATAAATTTGGAAATATCTACAGAGCCATCTCTATAATCATGGAAATATCTACACTGCTATCTGTATAAACTTGGAAATAGCAACACCGCTATCTCTATAAACATGGAAATATCTTCACCGCGATCTGCAAAAACATGGAAATATCTACACAGTCATCTGTATAAAAATGGAAATATCTACACAGTCATCCTTATAAAAATGGAAATATCTACACCTGCATCTGTATCAACATGGACATATCTACACCGCTATCTCTATAAACATTGAAATGTCTACACTGCTATATGTGTAAACATGGAAATATCTACATGGCTATCTCTATGAACATGGAAATATCTACACCGCCATCTGTATAAACATGGAAATACCTACACAGTCATCTGTATATACATGGAAATATCTACACCATACCTGTATAAACATGGAAATATGTACACAGCCATCTCTATAAACATGGAAATATCTACACAGTTATCTGTATAAACATGGAAATAGCCACACCTCTATCTCTATAAACATGGAAATATCTACACAGCACCCTCTCTAAAGATGGAAATATCTACACCGCTATCTGTATAAACATGGAAATATCTACACCGCAATCTGTATAAACAAGGAAATATCTACACCGCTATCTCAATAAACATGGAAAGATCTACACCGCTACATCTATAAACATGGAAATATCTACACCGCCTTCTCTATAAACATGGAAATAACTGCAACACTCCGTCTATAAACATGGAAATATCTACACTGCCATCTCTGTAATCATTGAAATATCTACAACGCTATCTGTACAAACATGGAAATATCTACACCGCTACCTCTATAAACTTAGATAACTCTACTCCGCTATCTGTACAAACATGGAAATATCTACACAGCCATCTGTATAAACATGGAAATACCAACACTGCTACCTGTATAAACAGGGAAGTATCTACACCGCTATCTGTATAAACATGGAAATATCTACACTGCGATCTGTATAAACAAGATAGTATCTACACCGCCATCTGTATAAACATGGAAATATCTACACTGCTATCTGTATAAACATGGAAATATCTGCACCGCTATCTGTATAAACATGGAAATATCCACTCTGCCATCGGTAAAACATGGAATTATCTTCACCGCCATCTGTATAAACATGGAAATATGTACACCGCTGTCTGTATAAACATGGAAATATCTTCACCGCCTTCTCTATAGTCATGGAAATATCTACACCGCTATGTCTATAAACATGGAAATATTTACACCATCATCTCTATAAACATGGAAATATCTACACTGTCATCTGTATAAACATGGAAATATCTACAACACCATCTGTAAAAACATGGAAATAACTACACTGTCATCTCTACAAACATGGAAATATCTACACCTCCATCTGAATCAACCTGGAAATATCTACACCGCTATCTGTATAAACATGGAAATATCTACACCGGAATCTGTATAAACATGGAAATAACTCCACCGCTATCTGTATAAACATGGAAATATCTACACCGCTATCCGTATAAACATGGAAATATCTCCACCGTTATCTATATAAACATGGAAATATCTACACCGCTGTCTGTATAAACCTGGAAATATCTACACCGCTATCTGTATTAAAATGGATATATCTACATCGCTATCTGTATAAACATGGAAATATCTCCACCGCTGTCTCAATAAACATGGGAATATCTACACTGCTATCTTTATAAACAAGGAAATATCTACACTGCTATCTGTATAAACATTGAAATATCTACAACACTATCTGGGTATACATGAAAATATCTACACAGCTATCTGTGTAAACATGGAAATATGTACACCAGTATCCTTGTAAAGATGGAAATATCTACACCGCAATCTGTGCAAATATGGTAATACCTACACCGCTATCTCTGTAAACATGGAAATGACTACACCGCTATCTGTATAAACATGGAAATATCTACACCGCTATCTGTATAAATATGGAATTATCTACACCGCTATCTCTATAAACATGGAAAAGTGTACACCGCTATCTGTATAAACATGGAAATATCTACATGGCTATCTCTATAAACATGGAAATATCTGCACCGCCATCTGTATAAACCTGGAATTACCTACACAGTCATCAGTACAAACATGGAAATATCTACACCACTATCTCTATAAACATGGAAATATCTACACTGCCATCCGTATTAACATTGAAATACCTACAGAGACATCTCTACAGTCATGGAAATATCTACACCACTATCTGTATAAACATTGAAATAGCCACTCCGCTATCTGTATAAACATGGAAGTATCTACACCGCCATCTGTGAAAACATGGAAATATCTACACTGTCATCTGTATAAACATGGAAATATCTACACTTCCATCTGTTTAAACATGGAAATATCTGCACTGCCATCTGTATACACATGGAAGTGTCCTCACTGCCATCTGTATAAACATGGAAATATCTACACTGCTTTCTCTATAAACATGGAAATAACTACACCGCTATCTGTATAAACATGGAAATATCTACAACGCTATCTGTATAAACATAGAAATATCTACAACACTATCTGTGTAAACATGGAAATATCTACACAGCTATCTATGTATACATGGAAATATGTACACCACTATCTTTGTAAAGATGGAAATATCTACACCGCAATCGGTGCAAATATGGAAATATCTACAACGCTATCTCTGTAAACATGGAAATATCTACACCGCTATCTGTGTAAACATGGAAATATATACACCGCTATCTGTATAAACATGGAAATATCTACACCGCTATCTGTATAAACATGGAAATATCTACACCGCTATCTGTATAAACATGGAAATATCTGCACCACGATCTCTATAAACATGGATATATCTACACTGCCATATGTATAAACATGGAAATACCTCCACTGCTATCTGTATAAACATGGAAATATCTACACCGCGAGCTGTATAAACATGGAAATATCTACACAGCTATCTGTGTAAACATGGAAATATATACACAACTCTCTGTGTAGACATGGAAATATCTACACCGCAATCTGTGCAAATATGGAAATATCTACAACGCTATCTCTCTAAACACGGAAATACCTACACCACTATCTGTATAAACATGAAAATTTATACACCGCTATCTGTATAAACATGGAAATATCTACACCACGATCTGTATAAACATTGAAATATGTACACTGCTATCTGTATAAACATGGAAATACCTACATAGCTGTCTGTATAAATATGGAAATATCTACACCGCTATCTCTATAAACATTGAAATGTCTACACCGCTGTCTGTATAAACATGGAAATATCTACATGGCTATCTCTATCAACATGGAAATATCTACACCGCCATCTGTATAATCATGGAAATACCTACACAGTCTTCTCTATAAACATGGAAATATCTACACCACTATCTCTATAAACATGGAAATATCTACCCTGCCATCCGTATAAACATGGAAATATCTACACAGACATCTCTATAATCATGGAAATATCTACACCGCTATCTGTATAAACATGGAAATAGACACACCGCTATCTGCATAAACATGGAAATATCTACACCGCCATCTGTGAAAACATGGAAATAACCACACTGTCATCTGTATAAACATGGAAATATCTACACCTCCATCTGTATAAACATGGAAATATCTACACTGCCATCTGTATACACATGGAAATGTCTTCACTGCCGTCTGTATAAACATGGAAATATCTACACCGCTTTCTCTATAAACATGGAAATACCTACACCGCGATCTGTATAAACATGGAAATATCTACACCGCTATCTGTATAAACATGGAAATATCTACACCGCTATCTGTATAAACTTGGAAATATCTACACCACCATCTGTATAAACATGGAAATATCTACACTGCTATCTGTATAAACATGCAAATATCTACATCGCTATCTGTATAAACATGGAAATATCTCCACCGCTATCTGTACAAACAAGGAAATAACTGCACTGCTATCCCTATAAACATGGAAATATCCACACCGCTATCTGTGTAAACATGGAAATATCTACAACGCCATCTGTAGGAACATGGAAATATCTACAACGCTATCTCTACAAACGTGGAAAAACATACATCGCCATTTGTATAAACATGGAAATAACTACACTGCAATCTGTGAAAAGCATTTAAATACCTATACCGCTATCTGTATAAACTTGGAAATATCTACACCTCATTCTGTATAAACATGGAAATATCTCCATCGTTATCTGTATAAACATGGAAATAACTCCACCGCTATTTGTATAAACATGGAAACACCTACACCGCTATCTGTATAAACATGCAAATATCTACACTGCTATCTGTATACACATGCAAATATATACAGCGCTATCTGTGTTAACATGGAAATATCTATACCGCTGACTGTGTAAACATGGAAATATCTACACCGCAATCTCTGCAAAGATGGAAATATCTACACCGCTATCTCTGTAAACTTCGTAATATCTATACCGCTATCTGTATAAACATGGAAATAACTACACCTCTATCTGTATAAACATGGAAATATCTACACCGACATATGAATAAACTTGGAAATATCTACACTGCCATCTGTATAAATATGGAAGTATCTACAACGCTATCTCTATAAACATGGAAATATCTACACCGCTATCTGTATAAACATGGAAATACCTCCACCTATATCTGTATAAACATAGATTCATCTACACCGCTATCTGTATAAACATGGAAATATCTACACCACTATCTGCTATAAACATGGAAATATCTACACTACTATCTGTATAAACATGCAAATATATAAAACGGTATCTGTGCAAACATGGAAATATCTACACCACTGTCTGTATAAACATGGAATTATCTACATTGCCATCTGTATTCACATGGAAATATCTACACAGCCATCTGCATAAACATGGAAATATCAACCCCGCGATCTCCATAAACATGGAATTATCTACACCGCCATCTGTATAAACATGGAAATATCTCTACTGCTATCTGTGTAAAAATGGAAATATGTACACCGCCATCTGTATGAAGATGGAAATACTTACACCGCACTCTGTGTAAAGTTGGAAATATCTACTACGCTATCTCTGTTAACATGGAAATACCTTCACCGCTATCTGTATAAACGTGGAAATATCTACACCGCTATCTGTATAAACATGGAAATATCTACACCGCCATCTGTATAAACATGCCAATATCTACACAGTCATCTGTATAAACATGGATGTATCTACACCACCATCTCTATAAACATGGAAATATCTCCACTGCCATCTGTATACACATGGAAATATCTACACAGCCATCTGTATAAACATGGAAATATCTACAACGCTATCTCTATAAACATGGAAATATCTACACCGCTATCTGTATAAACAAGGAAATATCTACTCAGCTATCTGTGTAAACATGGAAATATCTACAATGCTATCTCTATAAACACAGAGATATCTACACCGCCATCTCCATAAACATGGAAATATCTACACTGCCATCTGCAAAAACATGGAAATACCTACAACGCCATCTGTGTAAACATGGAAATATCTACACCGCCATCTGCATAAACATGGAAATATCTTCCCTGCCATCTGTAGAAAGAAGGAAATAGCTACACCGCGATCTGTATAAACATGGAAATTTCTACACCGCTACCTTTGTAAACATGGAAATATCTACTCCGCTATCTCTATAAACATGGAAATATCTACACCAAGATCTGTATAAACAGGGAAATATCTACACCACTATCTGTATAAACAAGGAAATATCTCCACCGCTATCTGTATAAACATGGAAATATCTAGTTCGCTATCTGTATAAACGTGGAAATATGTACACCACTATCCCAGTAAACATGGAAATGTCTGCACCGCTATCTGTAGATACATGGAAATATCTAAACCGCTATCTCTATAAACATGCAAATATCTACAACGCTATCTGTGTAAACATGGACATAACTACGGAGTTATCTGTGTAAAGTTGGAAATACCTACACCGCTATCTGTGTAATGATGGACATATCTACACCGCAATCTGTGCAAAGATGGAAATATCTACACCGCTATCTCCGTAAACATGGAAATATCTACACCACTATCTGCATAAACATGGAAATATCAACACCACCATGTCTATAAACACGGAAATATCTACACCGCCATCTGTATAAACATGGAAATATCTACACCGCTATCTGTATAAATATGGATATATCTACACCGCTATCTCTATAAACGTGGAAATAGCTACACCACTGTCTGTATAAACATGGAAATATCTACACAGCCATCTGTATAAACATGGAAATAACTACACAGTCATCTGTATAAGCATGGAAATATCCACACCACCATCTTTGTGAACGTGGAAATATCTACACTGCCATCTGTATACACATGGAAATATCTACACCGCTATCTGTATAAACATGGAAATATCTACTCCGCTATCTGTATAAATATGGAAATATCTACACCGCTATCTCTATAAACTTGGAAATATCTACACCGCTATATCTATAAACATAGAAATATCTACACCGCCATCTCTGTAAACATGGACATATCTACTCCACCATCTGTATAAACATGGAAATATGTACACCACCATCAGTATAAACATGGAAATATCTACACCGCCATCTGTATAAATAGGGAAATACCTACACCGCAATCTGTATAAACATGGAAATATCTACACAGCCATCTGTATAAACATAGAAATATCTCCACCGCTGTCTGTATAAATAAGGAAATATCTACACCACTGTCTGTATAAACATGCAAATATCTTCACTCCAATCTGTATAAAGATGGAAATATCTACACCGCGAGCTGTATAAAGATGAAAGTATCTACACCACTATCTTTAAAAACATGGAAATAACAACACCGCTATCTGAATAAACATGGAAATACATGCACCGCTATCTGCATAAACATGGTAATATCTACACCACTATCACTATAAACATGGAAATAACTTCACTGCCATCTCTATAAACATGGAAATATATACACCGCTATCTGTATAAACTTGGAAATATCTACATCGCTATCTGTATAAATATGGAAATATCTACACCGCTATCTCTGTAAACATGGAAATGTCTACACCGCTTTCTGTATAAACATGGAAATATCTACATCGCTATCTCTATAAACCTGAAAATATCTACATCGACATCTGTATAAACATGGAAATACCTACACTGACATCTGTATAAACATGCAAATATCTAAACCACTATCTCTATTAACATGGAGATATCTACACTGCCATCTGTAAAAACATGAAAATATCTACACAGCCATCTCTATAAACATGGAAATATCTACACCGCTATCTGTATAAACATGGAAATACCAACACCGCTATCTTTATAAACATGGAAATATCTGCACCGCTGTCTCTATAATCATGGAATTATCAACACCACTTTCTGCATAAACATGGAAATAACTACACCGCTATCTGTATAAACATATAAATATCTACACTGCTAACTCTTTAAACATGGAAATAACTACACTGCTATCTCTATAAACATGGAAATATCTACACCGCTGTCTGTATAAACATGGAAATATCTACATCACTATCTGTATAAACATGGAAATATCTACATCGCTATGTCTGTAAACATGGAAATATGTACACCGATATCTTTATAAACTTGGAAATATTTACACCGGTGTCTGTATAAACATGGAAATATCTACAACACGATCTGTGTAAACATGGAAATATCTACACAGCTATCTGTAGAAACATGGAAATATCTACACCGCTATCTGTATAAACATGGAAATATCTACACCGTTATCAGCATACAGAAGGATATATCCACACCGTCATCTGTATAAACATGGAAATATCTACATCGCTATCTCCATAAACCTGAAAATATCTACACCGGTATCTGTATAAATATGGAAATATCTACACCGCTCTCTCTGTCAACATGAAAATGTCTACACCGCTATCTTTATAAACATGGAAATATCTACACCGCTGTCTCTATAAACATGGAATTATCAACACCACTATCTGCATAAACATGGAAATATCTACACCGCTATCTGTATAAACATATAAATATCTACACTGCTATCTCTTTTAACATGGAAATAACTACACTGCTATCTCTATAAACATGGAAATATCTACACCGCTGTCTGTATAAACATGGAAATATCTACATCGCTATCTGTATAAACATGGAAATATCTACACTGCTATCTCTATGAACATGGAAATGTCTACACCACTATCTGTATTAACATGGAAATACCAAAACCACTATCTGAATAAACATGGAAATATCTACTCCGCTATCTGTATAAACATTGAAATATCTACACCACTATCTCTATAAACATGGAAATAGGTACACCGCCATCTCTATAAACAAGGAAATATCTACACTGCTATCTCTATAAACAGAGAAATATCTACACAGCCATCTCTATAAACATGGAAATATCTAGACTGCTATCTGTATAAACATGGAAATAGCCACAACGTTATCTGTATAAACATGAAATATCTACACCACCATCTGTAAAAACATGGAAATATCTATAATGTCATCTGTAGAAACATGGAAATATCTACACCTCCATCTGTATAAACATGGAAATATCTGCACTGCCATCTGTATGAACATGGAAATATCTACACCTCTATCCCTATAAACATGTAAATACCTGCACCGCCATGTGTAAAAACGTGGAAATATCTACACCGATATCTGTAGAAACATGGAAATAACTACACCGGTATCTGTAAACGTGGAAATATCTACACCGCCATCGGTATAAACATGGAAATATCTCCAGTGCTATCTGTATAAACATGGAAATACCAACACAGTTATCTGTATAAATATGGAAATATCTACACTGCTATCTCTATGAACATGGAAATGTCTATACCACTATCTCTATAAACATGGAAATATCTACATGGCTATCTCTATAAACATCGAAATATCTTCACCGATATCTCTATAAACTTGGAAATGTCTACACCGCTATCTGTATAAACATGGAAATATCTACACCGCCATCTGTAAAAACATGGAAATATCTACACTGCTATCTGTATAACCATGGAGATATCTACACCGCTATCTTTTTAAACATGGAAATATCTACACCGCTATCTGTATAAACATGGAAATATCTATACAGTCATGTGTATAAACATGGAAATGTCTACACCTCCATCTCTATAAACATGGAAATATCTACACTGCCATCTGTATACACAAGGATATATCCACACCTTTATCTGTATAAACATGGAAATATCTTCACCGTTATCTCTATAAACCTGGAAATACCTACACCGCAATCTGTATAAACATGGATATAACTACACTGCTATCTGTATAAATATGGGAATATCTACACCGCAATCTGTGTAAAAATGGAAATATCTGCACCGATCTCTCTATATACATGGAATTGTCCACACTGCTGTCTGTATAAACATGAAATATCTACACCGCTATCTCTATAAACTTGGAAATATCTACACCACCATCTGCATAAAGATGGAAATATCCCCACCGCTATCTGTACAAACACGGAAATATCTCCACCGCTATCTGTATAAACATGGAAATATCTACACCGCTATCTGTATAAACATGGAAATATCTACACCGCGATCTGTGCAAATATGGAAATATCTACACCGCTATCTCTGTAAACATGGAAATACCTACACTGCTATCTGTATAAACATGGAAATATCTACATCTCCATCTGTATAAACAAGGAAATAACTTCAATGACATCTGTATAAACATGGAAATATTTGCACTGCCATCAGTGTAAACATGGAAATATCTACACATCTATCTATATAAACAAGGAAATACCTACACCGCAATCTGTATAAACATGGAAAAATCTACACCGTTATCTTTATAAACCTGGAAATATCTACACCGCTATCTGTATAAATATGGAAATATCTACACCGCTATCTCTATATACATGGAATTGTCTACACCGCTATCTGTATAAACATGGAAATAACTACACCGCCATCTGTATAAACCTGCAAATATCTACACCGCAATCTGTATAAACATGGAAATATCTACACCGTTATCTGTATAAACATGGAAATATCTACACGGCTATCTTTATAAATATGGAAATATTTACACCTCTATCTCTATAAACATGGAAATGTCTACACAGCTATCAGTATAAACATGGAAATATCTACATGGCTATGTCTATAAACATGGAAATATCTACATCGCTATATGTATAAACTTGGAAATACCTGCAACGCTATATCTATAAACATGGAAATATCTACACCGCTATCTTTATAAACATGGAAATATCTATGCCGCTGTCTGTATAAACATGGAAATATCTACAACACTATCTGTGTTAACATGGAAATATCTACACAGCAATCTGTGTAAGCATGGAAATATGTACGCCGCTATCTGTGTAAAGATGCAAATAACTACACCGCAATCTGTGCAAATATGGAAATATCTAAACCGCTATCTCAGTAAACATGGAAATATCTACACCACTATCTCTGTAAACGTCCAAATATCTACACCGCTATCTGTGTAAACATGGAAATATCTGCACAGCTATCTGTGTAAACATGGAAATATGTACACCGCTATCTCTGTAAAGGTGGAAATAACTACACTGCATTCTGTGTAAATATGGAAATATCAACACTGCTATCTCTGTAAACATGGAAACATCTCCACCGCTATCTGCATAAACATGGAAATATCTTCACCGATATCTCAATAAACCTGGAAATACCTACACCGAAATCTGTATAAACATGTATATAACTACACTGCTATCTGTATAAATATGGGAATATCTACACCGCAATCTGTGTAAATATGGAAATATCTGCACCGCTCTCTCTATATACATGGAATTGTCCACACTGCTATCTGTATAAACATGAAATATCTACACCGCAATCTGTATAAACTTGGAAATATCTACACCACCATCAGCATAAAGATGGAAATTTCTCCACCGCTATCTGTACAAACACGGAAATATCTCCACCTCTATCTGTATAAACATGGAAATATCTACACCGCTATCTGTATAAACATGGATACATCTACACCGTTATCTGTATAAACATCGAAATGTCTACACCGCTATCTGTATAAACATGGAAATATCTACATCGCTTTCAGTATAAACAAGGAAATATCTCCACCGCTACCTCTATAAACATTGAAATGTCTACACCGCTATCTTTACAAACATGGAAGTATCTACACCAATATCTGTATAAACATGGACATATCTACAACACTATCTGTGCAAACATCAAAATAACTACACAGCTATCTGTGTAAACATGGAAATATGTACACCGCTATCTTTGTAAAGATGGAAATATCTTCACCGCGATCTGTGCAAATATGGAAATATCTACACCGCTATCTCTGTAAACATGGAAATACCTACACTGCTATCTGTATAAACATGGAAATATCTACACCGTTATCTGTATAAACATGGAAATCTCTACACCGCTATCTGTATAAATATGGAAATTTCTACACCGCTATCTCTATAAACATCCAAACGTCTACACCGCTATCTGTATTAACATTGAAATATCTACATGGCTATGTCTACAAACATGGAAATATCTACACCGCTATCTGTATAAACATGGAAATATCTACGCAGGCATCTCTATAAACATGGAAATATCTACACCGCTACGTGTATAAACTTAGAAATAGCCACACCGCTATCTGTATAAACATGGAAATACCTACACCGCCATCTATAAAAACATGGAAGTATCTACACAGTCATCTGTATAAACATGGAAATATCTACATCTCCATCTGTATAAACATGGAAATAACTTCAATGCCATCAGTGTAAACATGGAAATATCTACACATCTATCTATATAAACAAGGAAATACCTACACCGCAATCTGTATAAACATGGAAAAGTCTACACCGTTATCTGTATAAACATGGAAATATCTACACCGCTATCTGTATTAACTTGGAAATATCTACACCGCTATCTCTATATACATGGAATTGTCTACACCGCTATCTGTATAAACATGGAAATAACTACACCGCCATCTGTATAAACCTGCAAATATCTACACCGCAATCTGTATAAACATGGAAATAACTACACTGCTATCTGTATAAACATGGAAATAACTACACCGCTATCTGTATAAACTTGGAAATAACTACACCGCCATCTGCATAAAGATGGTAACATCTCCACCGCTATCTGTATAAACATGAAATTATCTACACCGCTATCTGTATAAACATGGAAATATCTACATCGCTATATTTATAAACATGGATATAACTCCACCGCTATCTCCATAAACATGGATATATCTACACCGCTATCTTTATAAACATGGAAATATCTACACCGATGTCGGTATAAACATGGAAATATCTACACCGCAATCTGTATAAACATGGAAACATCTACACCGATATCTGTAAACCTGGAAATACCTACACCGCTATCTGTATAAACATGGAAATATCTACATGGCTATCTCTATAAACATGGAAATATCTACACAGCTATCTACATTAACAAGGAAATACCTACACCACAATGTGTATAAACATGGAAATATCTACACCGTTATCTGTATAAACATGGAAATATCTACACTGCTATCTTTATAAATATGGAAATTTCTACACCGCTATCTCTATAAACATGGAAATGTCTACAAAGCTATCACTATAAACATGGAAATATCTACATGGCTATGTCTATAAACATGGAAATATCTACATCGCTATATGTATAAACTTGGAAATACCTCCAACGCTATATCTATAAACATGGAAATATCTACACCGCTATCTTTATAAACATGGAAATATCTATGCCGCTGTCTGTATAAACATGGAAATATCTACAACACTATCTGTGTTAACATAGAAATATCTACACAGCTATCTGTGTAAGCATGGAAATATGTACGCCGCTATCAGTGTAAAGATGCAAATATCTACACCGCAATATGTGCAAATATGGAAATATCTACACCGCTATCTCTGTAAACATGGAAATATCTACACCGCTATCTCTGTTAACATCCAAATATCTACACCGCTATCTGTGTAAACATGGAAATATCTGCAAAGCTGTCTGTGTAAACATGGAAATATGTACACCGCTGTCTCTGTAAAGGTGGAAATAACTTCAATGCAATCTGTGTAAATATGGAAATAT
The DNA here is from genome assembly GCF_029289425.2 of Pan paniscus. Classification (NCBI taxonomy): domain Eukaryota; kingdom Metazoa; phylum Chordata; class Mammalia; order Primates; family Hominidae; genus Pan; species Pan paniscus. The sequence continues at coordinate 12,673,347 of NC_073261.2, forward strand.
CTACACCGCTATCTCTGTAAACATGGAAACATCTCCACCGCTATCTGTATAAACATGGAAATATCTACACCGTTATCTGTTTAAAAATGGAACTATATACACCGCAATCTCCATAAACATGGAAATATCTACACTGCTATCTGTATAAACATGGAAATATCTACACCGCTATCTGTATAAACATGAAAATATCTACACCGCTATCTCCATAAACATGGAAATATCTACACTGCTATCTGTATAAACATGGAAGTAGCCACACCGCTATCTGTACAAACATGGAAATACCTACATCGTCATCTGTAAAAATATGAAAATATCTACACAGTCATCTGTAAACACATGGAAATATCTACACTTCCATCAGTATAAACATGGAAATATCTACATTACCATCTTTATACACATGGAAATACCTACACCGCTATCTGTATAAACATGGAAATATCTACACCGCTATATTTATAAACTTGGAAATAGCCACTCCGCTATCTGTATAAACATGGAAATATCTGCAACACTATTTGTGTAAACATGGAAATATCTCCACCGCTATCTCTATAAACATGGAAATATCTACAGCGCTATCTGTGTAAACATGGAAATATCTACAACACTATCTGGGTTAACATGGAAATATCTTCACAGCTATCTGTGTAAACATGTAAATGTGTACAACGCTGTCTGTATTAACATGGAAACATCTACATCTCTACCTCTATAAACATGGAAATACCTACACCAACATCTGTATAAACATGGAAATAGCTGCACAGTCATCTGTATAAACATGGAAATATCTACACAGTCATCTGTATATACATGGAAATATCTACACCACCATCTCTATAAAACTGGAAATGTCTACACTGCCATCTGTATACACATGGAAATATCTACACAGCCATGAGTATAAGCATGGAAACATCTGCACCGCTATCTCTGTACACATGGAGATACCTACACCGCAATCTATATAAACATGGAACTATCTACAATGCCGTCTGTGTAAACATGGAATTATCTACACCACTATATCTATAAACATCGAAATGTCTACACCGCTATCTGTATAAACTTGGAAATATCTACACTGCTATCTATATAAACATGGAAATACCTACACCGCCATCTGTAAAAACATGGAAATATCTACACAGTCATCTGTATAAACATAGAAATATCTACACCTCCATCTGTATAAACATGGAAAATCTGCACTGCAATCTGCATACACATGGAAACATCTACAGAGCCATCTGTATTATCATGGAAATAGCTGCACCGCTATCTGTATAAACATGGAAATATCTACATCGCTATCTGTAAACATGGAATTACCTCCACCGCTATCTCTATAAATATGGAAATATCCACACAGCTATATTTATAAACATGGAAATATCTACGCCGCTATCTGTATAAAAATGGAAATAACTACAACACTATCTGTGTAAAGATGGAAATATCTACACAGCTATCAGTGTAAGCATGGAAACAAGTGCGCCGCTGTCTGTGTAAAGATGGAAATATCTACACCGCAATCTGTGAAAATATGGAAATGTCTACACCGCTGTCTCTTTAAACATGGAAATATCTACACTGCTATCTCTTTAATCGTGTAAATATCTACACCGCTATCTTTAGAAACATGGAATTATCTACCCAGCTATCAGTGTAAACATGGAAATATGTACACCACTATCTGTGTAAATGTGGAAATATCTACACAGCAATCTGTGCAAATATGGAAATATCTACAACGCTATCTCGGTAACGATGGAAATATCTCCACTGCTATGTGTATAAACTTGGAAACATCTACACCGCTATCTGCATAAACATGGAAATATCTACACCGCTATCTCTATAAACATGGAAATATCTAGAACGCTATCTGTGTAAACATGGAAATATTTCCACCGCAATCTGTATAAACATCGAAACATCTACACTGCTATCTGCATAAACATGGAAATGTCTACACCGCTATCTCTATAAACATTGAAATATTTAGAACGCTATCTGTGTAAACATGGAAATATCTACACAGCTATCTGTATGAACATGGAAATATCTACACAGCTATCTGTATAAACATGGAAATACCTACACTGCCATCTGTATATAAATGTAAATGTCTACATCGCGAGCTGTATAAACGTGGAAATATCTACAATGCTATCTGTATAAACATGGAAATATCTACACTGCAATTTGTGCAAATATGGAAATATCGACAATGCTATCTCAATAAACATGGAAATATCTACACCGCCATCTGTAAAAACATGGAAAAATCTCCACAGTCATCTGTGTAAACATAGAAATATCTACACCACCATCTGTATAAACATGGAAATATCTACACAGCAATCTGTATACACATGGAAATATCTACAGAGCCATCTGTATAAACATGGAAATAACTATACCGCTATTTCTATCAATATGGAAATGCCTACACCACAATCTGTAAAAACATGGAAATATCTGCACCACTATCTCTATAAATATGGAAATACCTACACCGCCATCTCTATAAACATGGAATTATCTGCACCGCTATCTCTATAAAAATAGAAATATCTACACCGCCATCTCTATAAACATGGAAATATCTACACCGCCACCTGTATAAACATGGAAACATCTACACCGCTATCTCTATAAACATGGAAATATATAGAACGCTATCTGGGAAAACATGGAAATGTCTACACAGCTGTCTGTGCAAACATGGAAATATCTACACCGCTATCTCTGTAAAGATGGAAATATCAACACTGCAATCTGTGCAAATATGGACATATATACAACGCTATCTGTATAAACATGGATATAACTGCACTGCAAGCCCTATTAGCATGGAAATATGTACACCGCTATCTCTATAAACACAGAAATAACTACACCGCCATCTGTATAAACATGGAAATATCTACACCAACATCTCAATAAACATGGAAATATTTACACTGCCATCTGTATACACATGGTAATATCTACACAGCCATCAGTATAAACATGGAAATATCTGCACCGCTATCTCTATACACATGGAAATACCTACACCGCAATCTCTATAAACATGGAACTATCTATGGCGCCGTCTGGGTAAACATGGAAATATCTACACCGCTATCTGTATAATCATGGAAACATCTACACTGCCATCTGTATAAAAATGGAAATGACAACACCGCAAGCTGTATAAACGTGGAAATATCTACACTGCTATCTGTATAAACATGGAAATATCTACACCGCAATCTGTGCAAACATGGAAATATCTACAACGCTATCTCTGTAAACATGGAAACATCTACACCGCTATCTGTATAAACATGGAAATATCTACATGGCTATCTCATTAAACATGGAAAGGATTACACCGCCAACAGTGTAAACATGGAAATACTTACGGAGCCATCTGTATAAACATGGAAATATCTACACCAATAACTGTAGAAACATGGAAATATCTACACAGACATCTCTATAAACACGGAAATATCTACACCGCTATCTCTATAAACTTCGAAATAGCCACAGAGCTATCTGTATAAAAATGGAAATATGTACACCGCCATCTGTAAAAGCATGGAAATATCTGCACAGTCATCTGTATAAACATAGAAAAATCTTCATCTCCATCTGTATAAACATGGAAATAACTACACTGCAATCTGTATACACATGGAAATATCTACACAGCCATCTGTATAAACATGGAAATATCTATACCGCTATCTCTATTAACATGGAAATGCCTACACCGCCATCTGCATAAACATGGAAATATCTTCACCGCGATCTCTATAAACATGGATATATCTACACCGCCATCTGTATAATCATAGAAACATCTACACTGCCATCTGTAGAAAGATGGACATGTCTACACCGTGATCTGTATAAACATAGGAATATCTACACCACTATCTGTATAAACATGGAAATATCTACACCGCTATCTGTATAAAGTTGGAAATATCTACACTGCCATTTGTATAAACATAGAAATATCTCCACCGCTATCTGTATAAACATGGAAATATCTACACCGCTATCTGTATAAACTTGGAAATATCTACACCGCTATCTGAATAAACTTGGAAATATCTACACCGCTATCTGCATAAACATGGAAATATCTACATCGCTAACTGTATAAACAAGGAAATACCTCGACCGCTATCTCTATAAACATGGAAATATCTACACCGCTATCTTTATAAACATGGAAATATCTACGCCGATATCAGTAAACATGGAAATAACGACAAAACTATCTGTGATAACATGGAAATATCTAGACAGCTATCTGTGTAAGCCTGGAAATATGTATGCCGCTATCTGTGTAAAGATGGAAATATCTACACCGCAATCTGTGCAAATATGGAAATATCGACACCGCTGTCTCTGTAAACAAGGAAATATCTACACCGCTATCTCTGTAAACGTGTAAATATCTATAGAGCTATCTGTATAAACATGGAAATATCTACAAATCTATCTGTGTAAACATGGAAATATGCACACCGCTATCTGTGTGAAGGTGGAAATATCTACACTGCATTCTGAGCAAATATGGAAATATCTCCACCACTGTCTCTGTAAACATGGAAATATCTCCACTGCTATCTGTATAAACATGGAAACATCTACACCGCTATCTGTATAAACATGGAGATATCTACACCGCTATCTCTATAAACATGGAAATATCTAGAACGCTGTCTGTGTAAACATGGAAATACCTACACAGCTATCTGTGTAAACATGGAAATATCTACACCGCTATCTGTGTAAAGTTGGAAATATCTACACCGCAATCTGTGCAAAGTTGGAAATATCTACAACGATATCTGTATAAACATGGAAATAACTGCACTAATATCTGTGTAAACATTGAAATATGTACACCGCTATCTCTATAAACATGGAAATATCTACACCGCCATCAGTATAAACATGGAAATGTCTACACCTTCCTCTGAATATACATGGAAATATCTACACTGCCATCTCTGTACACATGGAAATATCTACACTGCTATCTCTATAAACATGGAAATGCCTACACCTCAATCTGTATGAACATGGAAATAACTACAGCGCTATCTGTAAAAACATGGAAATATCTACACAGCTATCTCTATAAACATGGAAATACCTACACCGCAATCTGTATAAACATGGAAATATCCACACCGTTATCTGTTTAAACATGGAAATATCTACACCGCTATTTTTATAAACTTGGAAATAGCCACAACAGTATCTGTATAAACATGGAAATATCTACACCGCCATTTGTAAAAAAAAAGATGTATTTAAACTGTCATCTGTATAAGCATGGAAATATCTACACTGCCATCTGTATAAACATGGAAATATCTACACAGCTATCTCTATAAACATGGAAATAACTCACCGCTATCTGTATAAACATGGAAATATCTACAACGCTATCTGTATAAACATGGAAATATCTAGACCGCTATCTGTATAAACATGGAAATATCTACATCGCTATCTGTATAAACATGGAAATATCTACACCGCTATCTGTATAAACATGGAGATATCAACACCTCTATCTTTGTAAACATGGAAATATCTACACCGCTATCTGTATCAACATGGAAATTTCTACAACAATATCTGTGTAAACTTGGAAATATCTACACAGCTATGTGTGTAAACATGGAAATATGTACACCACTGTCTGTGTAAAGATGAAAATATCTACACTGCAATCTGTGCAAATATCAAAATATCTACACCGCTTTCTCTGTAAACGTGAAATAACTAACCCGATATCTGTATAAACATGGAAATATCTACACCGCTATCTCCATAAACATGGAAATATCTACACCAAGTTCTGTATAAACACGGAAATGTCTACACCGCCATCTGTATAAACATGGAAATATCTACACCTCTATCTGTACAAATATGGAAATAAGTACACCGCTATCTGTATAAACAAGGAAATATCTCCAACACCATCTGTTTGAACATGGAAATATCTACACCGCCAACTGTATAAACATGGAAATATCCACACCGCTACCTGTATAAATATGTAAATATCTACACCGCTATCTCTATAAATATGGAAATATCTACACTGCTATCTTTATAAACATGGAAATAACTACACTATTATCTTTATAAACATGGAAATATCTACACCGCCGTCTGTATAAACATAGAAATATCTACACAGTCATGTGTATAAACATGGAAATATCTACACTGCCATCTGTGGAAACATGGAAATATCTACACCACTATCTGTATAACCATGGAAATATCTACACCGCTACCAGTATAAATATGGAAATATCTACACCGCTGTCTGTACAAACATGGAAATGTCTACACCACGATCTGTATAAAAAAGGAAATATCTCCACCACCCTCTGTATCAACATGGAAATATCAACAACGCTATCTGTATAAACATGGAAATAACTACACCGCTATCTGTATAAACATGGAAATACCTACACCGCTATCTCTATAAACATGGAAATATCTACACTGCCATCTGCATAAACATGCAAATAGCTATGCAGTCTTCTGTAAAAACAAGGAAATATCTACACCACCATCTCTGTAAACATGGAAATATCTACACTGCCATCTGTATACCCATGGAAATAACTTCACAGCCATCTGTGTAAACACGGAAATATCTACTCCGTTATTTCTATAAACATGGAAATAGCTACAACGCTACCTCTATAAACATGGAAATATCTACACTGCAATCTCTATAAAAATGCAAATATCTACACCGCCATCTCTATAAACATGGAAATATCTACATCGCTATCTGTATAAACATGGAAATATCTACACCGCTATCTGTATAAACATGGAAATATCTACACCGCTATCTGTATAAACATGGAAATATCTACAAAGCTATCTGTTTAAACATGGAAATATCTACAACTATATCTGTGTAAACATGGAAATATCTACACAGATATTTATGTAAACTTGCAAATATATACACAGCTATCTGTGTAAAGATGGAAATATCTAGAGCACAATCTGTGCAAAGATGGAAATATATACTCCGCTATCTCTGTAAACATGGAAATATCTACTCCGCTATCTGTATCAACATGGAAAATCTACACCGCTATCTGTATAAACAAGGAAGTATCTACACCGCCATCTTTATAAACATGGAAATATCTACACCGCCGTCTCTATAAACAATGAAATATCTACAGCGCTATCTGTATAAATATGCAATTATCTACACCGCTATCTCTATAAACATGGAAATATCTACAGCGCTATCTTTATAAACATGGAAATATCTACACTGTTATCTCTATAAACATGGAAATTTCTACACCACAATCTCTATAAACATGGAAATATCAACACCACCATCTCTATCAATATGAAAATATCCACACCACTATCTGTATAAACATCGAAATATCAACACTGCCATCAGTATAAAGATGGAAATATCTACACCGGTAGCTGAATAAACATTGAAATATCTACACCCCTATCTGTATAAACATGGAAATTTCTACACCAATATCTCATTAAACATGGAAATAACTACACCGCTATCTGTATAAACATGGAAATATCTACACTGCTATCTTTATAAACATGGAAATATCTACACTGCTATCTGTACAAACATGGAAATATCTCCAACGCTGTCTGTGCAAAGTTGTAATTATCTACACTGGTATCTGTAAAACGTGGAAATAGCTACACCGCTATCTCTATAAACGTGGAAATATCTGCAACGCTATCTGTATAAACATGGAAATATGTACAACGCTATCTGTATAAACATGGAAATATCTACAACGCTATCTGTGCAAACATGGAAATATCTACACAGATAGCTGTGTAAACTTGGAAGTATCTACACAGCTATCTGTGTAAAGATGGAAATAGCTTCAGCGCAATCTGTTCATAGATGGAAATATCTACACCGCTATCTCTGTAAACATGGAAATACCTACACCACTATCTGTATCAACATGGAAATTTCTACACCGCTATCTCTGTAAACATGGAAATGTCTACACCGCAATCTGTATAAACATGGAAATATCTACACCGCTATCTGTATAAATATGGAAATATCTACACCACTGTCTCTGTAAACATGGAAATGTCTACACCGCCATCTGTATAAACATGCAAATATCTACACAGTCATCTGTATAAACATGGAAATATCTACACCACCATATCTATAAACTTGGAAATATCTACACTGCCATCTGTATACACATGGAAATATCTACAAAGCCTTCTGTAGAAACGTGGATGTATCTACACCGCTATCTCTATAAACATGGAAATACCTACACCGCCATCTCTATACACATGGAAATATCTACGCTGCAATCTCTATAAACATGGAAATATCTACAACACCATCTCTATAAATATGAAAATATGTACACCACTGTCTGTATAAACAACGAAATACCCACACAGCCATCTGTATAAAGATGGAAATACCTACACCGGGAGCTGAATAAACATAGAAATATCTGCACCGCACTCTGTATAAACATAGAAATGTCTACACCACTATCTCTATAAACATGGAAATATCTTCACCACCATGTCTATAAACATGGAAATATCTACACCGCTATCTGTATAAACATGGAAATATCTACACCGCTATCTGTATAAATATGGAAATATCTACACCACTATCTCTGTAAACATGGAAATGTCTACACCGCTATCGGTATAAACATGGAAATATGTACACCGCTATCTCTATAAACCTGATAAAGTCTACACCAACATCTGTATAAACATGGAAATACCTACACAGTAATCTGTATAAACATGGAAATATCTATACCACCATCTGTATAAACATGGAAATATCTACACTGCCATCTGTATAAACTTGGAAATATCTACAAAGCCATCTCTATAAACGTGGAAATATCTACCCCGCTATCTGTATAAACATGGAAATACCTACACCGCTATCTGTATAAACATGGAAATATCTACACCGCTATCCCTATACACATGGAAATATGAACACCGCAATCCACATAAACATGGAAATATCTTCACTGCTATCTGTATAAACATGGAAATATCTACACCGCTATCACTATAAACATGGAAATACATACACCGCTATCTTTATAAACATGGAAATATCTACACCGCTATCTCTATAAAGATGGAAATATCTACACCGCCATTCCATAAACTTGGAAATGTCTACACCGCCATCAGCATAAACATGGATATATCTACACCCTCATCTGCACATACATGGAAGTATCTACACCACGATCTGTATAAACAAGGAAATATCCCCACCACTATCTGTATAAACATGGAAATATCAACACCGCTATCTGTATAAACATGGAAATATCTACACCGCTATCTGTATAAACATGTAAATACCTACACCGCTATCTCTATAAACATGGAAATATCTACACCGCCGTCTGTATAAACATGCAAATGTCTACGAAATCATCTGTATAAACATGGAAATATCTACACAACCGTCTCTATAAACATGGAAATATCTACACTGCCATCTGTATACCCATGGAAATACCTACAAAGCCATCTGAGTAAACAAGGAAATATCTACTCCGCTATCTCTATAAACATGGAAATAACTACAACGCTATATCTATAAACATGGAAATATCTACACTGCAATCTCTATAAACATGGAAATATCTACACCGCCATCTCTGTAAACATGGAAATATCTACATCGCCATCTGTATAAACACGTTAGTATCTCCACCGCTATCAGTATAAACATGGAAATATCTACACCGCTATCTGTATAAACATGGAAATATCTACACTGCCATCTGGAAAAACATGGAAACTTCTACGCAGTCATATGCATAAACATGGAAAAACCTACATCTCCGTGTGTAAACATTAAATACCTACACTGCCATCTGTATACACATGGAAATATCTACACAGCCATCTGTATAAACACGGAAATATCTACACAGCTATCTCCCTAAACATGGGAATATCTACACAGCAATCTGTATAAACATGGGAATATCTACACCGCTAGCTGTATAAACATGGAAATATCTACATGGATGTCTCTAAAAACCTGGAAATATCTACACCGTCATCTGTATAAACATGGAAATAACTAAACAGTCAATTGCATAAACATGGAAATATCTACACCATTATATGTATAAACATGGAAATATCTATACCACTATCTGTATAAACATGGAAATATCTACACCGCTAACTGTATAAACATGGAAATTCCTACACCGCTATGTGTATAAATATGGAATTATCCACACCGCTATCTCTATAAACATAGAAATATCTAAAACGCCATCTCTATAAATATGGAAATATCTACACCGCCATCGGCATATACATGGAAATAACTACACCGCCATCTGTATAAACATGGATATATCTTCACTGCCAACCCTATAAACATAGAATCATCTACACTGACATCTTTAGAAAGATGGAATTATCTACACCGAGATCTGCATAAACGTGGAAATATCTACACCTCCACCTGTATGAACATGGAAATATCTACAGCACTATCTGTATAAACATGGAAATATATACACGGCAGTCGGTATAAACATGGAAATATATACACGGCAGTCGGTATAAACATGGAAATATCTACACAGCTGTCTCTATAAACATGGAAATATCTTCACTGCCATCTGTATACACATGGAAACACCTACACCGCTATCTGTATAAGCATGGAAATATCTACACCGCAATCTCTATAAACATGGAAATACCTACACTGCAATCCGTATAAACATGGAAATATCTGCACCGATATCTGTATAAACATGGAAATATATACAATATCTGTGTAAACAAGGAAATATCTACACAGCTATCTGTGTAGACATGGAAATATCTACAACGCTATCTGTGTAAAGATGAAAATATGTACACCGCAATCTGTGCAAATATCAAAATATCTACACCGCTATCATTGTAAACATGGAAATATCTACCCCGTTACCTGTATAAACATGGAAATATATACACCGCTATCGGTATAAACATGGAAATATCTACATGATGATCTGTACAAACATGGAAATGTCAACACAGCTATCTGTATAAACATGGAAATATCTACATGATGATCTGTATAAACATGGAAATGTCTACACAGCTATCTGTATAAACATGGAAATATCTACACCAATATCTGCATAAACATGGAAATATCTACACCGCTACATATATATATATTGAAATACCTACAACGCTATCTCTATAAACATGAAAATGCCAACACCGCTATCTTTATAAACATGGAAATACCTACACAGTCATCTGTATAAACATGGAAACAACTACACCACTATCTGTATAAACATGGAAATATCTACACTGCCATCTGTATAAACATGGAAATATCTACACCGCTATCTGTATAAACATAGAAATAGCGACATCGCTATCTGTATAAACATGGCAATATCTAAACCGCATTCTGTAAAAACATGAAAATATCTACACAGTCATCCGTATAAACTTCGAAATATCTACACCTCCATCTGTATAAATATGGAAGTATCAACACTGCCATCTGTATACACATGGAAATATCTACAAAGCCATCTGTATAAACATGGCAATATCTACACCGCTATCTCTATAAACATGGAAATACCTGCACGGCAATCTGTATGAACTTGGAAATATCTACAGCACTATCTGTATAAACATGGAAATAACTACACCGCTATCTTTATAAACTTGGAAATATCTACTCCGCCATCTGTATAAACATGGAAATATCTCCACCGCCATCTGTATAAACATGGACATATCTCCACCGCTATCTGTATAAACATGGAAATATCTACACCGCTATCTGTATAAACATGGAAATATCTCCACCGATATCTGTATAAACATGGAAATATCTACACCACAATCAATATAAACGTGGAAATATATACATCGCTATCTGTATAAACACGGAAATATCCGCAGCGCTGTCTTTATAAACATGGAAATATCTACACCGGTATCTTTGTAAACATGGAAATATCTACCCCGCTACCTGTAAAAACATAGAAATATCTACAACAGTATCTGTGTAAACATGGGAATATCTTCACAGCTATCTGTGTAACCATGGAAATATGTACAAGGCTATCTGTGTAAAGATGGAAATATGTAAACCGCAATATGCGCAAATATGGAAATATCTACACCACTATCTCTGTAAACATGGAACTATCTACACCGCTATCTGTATAAACATGGAAATATCTGCACTGCTATCTGTATAAACCTGGAAATATCTACATGGCTATCTCTATAAACATGGAAATATCTACACTGCCATCTGTATAAACATGGAAATACCTACACAGTCATCTGTACAAACATGGAAAAATCTACACCACTATCTGTATAAACATGGAAATATCTTCACTGCCATCTGTATAAACATGGAAATAACTACACAGCCATCTGTATAAACATGGAAATATCTACACAGCCATATCTATAAACATGGAAAGATCTACACACCTATCTGTATAAACTTGGAAATAGCCACACCGCTATCTGTATACACATGGAAATATCTACACCGCCATCTGTAAAAACATGGAAATATCTACATCTCCATGTGTATAAACATGGAAATACCAACACCACCATCTGTATACACATGGAAATATCAACACAGCCATCTGTATAAACATGGAAATATCTGCAGCGCTATCTCCATAAACATGGAAATACCTACACCGCAGTCTGTATAAACATGGAAATATCTACACCTCTATCTGCAGAAACATGGAAATATCTTCACCGCTAACTGTATAAACATGGAAATATCTACATGACTATCTCTATAAACATGGAAATACCTACACCGCCATCTGTATAAACATGGAAATACCTACAGAGTAAATTGCATAAACATGGAAATATCTACACCACTATCTGTATAAACATGGAAATATCTACACCTCTATCTGCAGAAACATGGAAATATCTTCACCGCTAACTGTATAAACATGGAAATATCTACATGACTATCTCTATAAACATGGAAATACCTACACCGCCATCTGTATAAACATGGAAATACCTACAGAGTAAATTGCATAAACATGGAAATATCTACACCACTATCTGTATAAACATGGAAATATCTACACTGCTATGTGTATAAATATGGAAATATCTACACCGCTATCTGCCTAAACGTGGAAATACCTACACCGCTATGTGTATAAACATGGAATTATCTACACCGCTATCTCTATAAACATAGAAATATCTAAAACGCCAACTCTGTAAACATGGAAATATCTACACCACCATGAGTATATACATGGAAATAACTGCACCGCCATCTGTATAAACATGGAAATATCTACACCTCCAACTCTATAAACATAGAAACATCTACACTGTCATCTCTAGAAAGATGGAAATATCTACACCGAGATCTGCATAAACATTTAAATATCTACAACTCTACCTGTATAAACATGGACATATCTACACCACTATCTGTATAAACATGGAAATATCTATACTGCAATCTGTATAAACATGGAAATATCTACACAGCTGTCTCCATAAACATGGAAATATCTACACTGCTATCTGTATAGACATGGAAATATCTACACTGCCATCTCTATAAACATGGAAATATCTACACTGACATCTGTATACACATGGAAATACTTACACCGCTATCTGTATAAGCATGGAAATATCTACACCGCTATCTCTATAAACATGGAAATACCTACACCGCAATCTGTATAACCATGGAAATATCTACCCCGTTATCAGTATAAACCTGGAAATATCTACTCCGCTGTATGTATAAACATGGAAATATCTATACCGCTATCTTTATAAACATGGAAATATGTAAAACGCTATCTGTATAAACATGGAAATATCTACACAATATCTGTGTTAACATGGAAATATCTACACAGTTATCTGTGTAAACATGGAAATATGTACACCACAATCTGTGCAAATATCAAAATATCTACACCGCTATCTCTGTAAACATGGAAATATCTACCCCGTTGTCTGTATAAACATGGATATATCTACACCGCTATCTGTATAAACATGGAAATATCTACACCACGATCTGTATAAACATGGAAATGTCTACACCGCTATTTGCATAAACATGGAAATATCTACAACGCAATCTCTGTAAACATGTAAATATCAGCACAGCTATATCTGTAAACGTGGATATATGTACACCGCTATCTGTGTAAAGATGGGAATATCTACACCACAGTGTTTGCAAATAAGGAAATATATACACCGCTATCCTTGTAAACATGAAAATATCTACACCGCTATCTGTATAAACATGGAAATATCTACACCACTATCTGTATAAACATGGAAATATCTACACCGCTATCTGTATAAACATGGAAATATCTACATGGCTATCTCTATGAACATGGAAATATCTACACCGCCATCTGTATAAACATGGAAATACCTACAGATTCATCTGTATAAACCTGGAAATATCTACACAACTATCTGTATAAACCTAGAAACATCTACACTGCCATCTGTATAAACATGTAAATATATTCCCATCCATCTCTATAAACATGGAAATATCCACACCACTATCTGTATAAACATGGAAATAGCCACACCGCTGTCTGTATAAACCTGGAAATATCTACACCGCTAACTCTATAAACATGGAAATATCTCCACCGCTGTGTGTATAATCATGGAAATATCTCCACCACCATCTGTATAAACATGAACATATCTACATCGCTATCTCTATAAACATGGAAATATCTACACCGCTATCTGTATAAACATGGAAATACCTACTCCGCTATCTGTATAAACATGGAAATTTCTACATCGCTATCTGTATAAACAAGGAAATATCTACACCGCTATCTCTATAAACTTGGAAATATCTACACCGCTATCTTTATAAACATGGAAATATCTACACCGCAATCTGTATAAACATGGAAATATCTACAACACTATCTTTGTAAACATGGAAATATCTACACAGCTTTCTGTGTAAACATGGAAATATATATTCCGATATCTGTGTAAAGATGGAAATATCTACACTACAATCTGTGCAAATACGGAAATATCTGCAGCGCCATTCCTGTAAACAAAGAAATAACTACACCGCTATCTGTATAAACATGGAATTATCTACACCGCTATCTGTATAAACATGGAGATATCTACACCCTTATCTGTATAAACATGGAGATATGTACACTGCTATCTGTATGAATATAGAAATATCTACACTGCTGTCTATATAAACATCAAAGTGCCTACACTGCTATCTGTATAAACTTGCAAATATCCACATGGCCATGTCTATAAACATGGAAATGTCTACACCGCCATCTGTATAATCTTCGAAATAACTACACTGTCATCTGTATAAACGTGGAAATATCTACATCACTATCTGTATAAACATGGAAATATCTACACTGCCATTTCTATAAACATGGAAGTAGCTACACTGCCATCTGCATAAACATGGAAATATCTACACAGCCATCCCTATAAATATGGAAATATCTACACCACTTTCTGTATAAACTTGGAAATAGCCTCACCGCTACCTGTATAAACATGGAAATGTCAACACCGCCATCTGTATAAACATGGTAATATCTACACTGTCATCTGTATAAACATGGAAATAACTACACCGCTATCTCTATAAACATGGAAATACCTACACCGCAATCAGTATAAACATGGAAATATGTACACCGCTATCAGTATAAACATGGAAATATCTACACCGCTATCTGCATATACATGGAATTGTCTACACCGCTATCTGAATAAACATGGAAATATCTACACAGCTATCTGTATAAACGTGGAAATACCTACACCGCTATCTGTGTAAACGTGGAAATATCTACACCGCTATCTGTATAAATATGGAAATATCTACACCACTATCTCTATAAACATGGAAAGGGGTACATCGCTATCTGTATAAACATGGAAATATCTACATGGCTATCTCTATAAACATGGAAATATCTACACCGCCATCTGTATAAATATGGAAATACCTACACAGTCATCTTTATAAACATGGAAATATCTACACCACTATCTGTATAAACATTGAAATATCTACACTGCCATCTGTACAAACATGGAGATATCTACACAGCCATCGCTATAAACATGGACATATCTACACCACTATCTGTATAAACATTGAAATATCAACACTGCCAACTGTAAAAACACGGAAATATCTACACATTCATGTGTATAAACATGGAAATATCTACACCTTCATCTGTATAAAGATGGAAATATATACACTTTCATCTGTATAAACATGGAAATAACTACACCGCTATGTATATAAACATGGAAATACCTACACTGCAATCTGTATAAACATGGAAATATCTACACCACTCTCTGTATAAACATGGAAATATCTACACTGCTATCAGTATTAACATCGAACTAACACCGCTATCTAAAACATGTAAATATCTACACCGCTATCTGTATAAACTTAGAAATACCTACACCGCCATCTCTATAAACATGAAAATACATCCACCGCTATCTGTATAAACATGGAAATATCTGCACCACTATCTCTAAAAACATGGAAATATATCCACCGCTATCTGTAAAAACATAGAAATATCTCCTCCGCTCTCTGTATAAATATGGAAATAACTCCACCGCTATCTGTATAAACTTGGAAATATCTACATCGCTATCTGTGTAAACAAGGAAATATCTACACTGCCATCTGTATAAACATGGAAATAGACACAACGCTATCTGTATAAACATGAAAATATGTACACCGCCATCTGAATGAACATGGAAATATCTACACGGCTATCGGTATAAACATGGAAATATCTACACCGCTGTCTCTATATACATGGAAATATCTACACCACTATCGGTATAAACATGAAAATATCTACACTGGCATCTGTATAAACATGGAAATATCTACACACCCATCTCTATAAACCTGCAAATATCTACATCGCTCTCTGTATAAACATGGAAATATCTACACCACCATCTGTAAAAACATGGAATTATCTACATAGTCACTGTATAAACATGGAAGAATCTACACCTCCAACTGTATAAACATGGGAATATCTGCACTACCATCTATATACACATGGAAATATCCACACAGACAACTGTATAAACCTGGAAATAACTTCACCGCTGTCTCTATAATCATGGAAATAGCTACAACGCTATCTGTATAAACATGGAAATATCTACACCGCTATCTGTATAAACATGGAAATATCTACACCACTATGTGTATAAATTTGGAAATATCTACACCGCCACCTCTATAAACATGGAAATATATCCACCACTATCTGTATAAACATGGAAATATCTACACCGCTATCTCTATAAACATGGAAATATCTACACCGCTATCTGTATAAACCTGGAAATACCTACACCGCTATCTGTATAAACATGGAAATATCTACAAAGCCATCTGTATAAACCTCGAAATATCTACATCGCTATCTGTATAAACATGTAAATATCCACACCGCTATCTGTATAAACATGGAAATATCTACTCTGCCATCTGTAAAAACATGGAAATATCTACATAGTCACTGTATAAACATGAAAGAATCTACACCTCCAACTGTATAAACAAGGGAATATATGCACTACCCTCTGTATACACATGGAAATATCTACACAGACAACTGTATAAACCTGGAAATACCTACACCGCTGTCTCTATAATCATGGAAACACCTACAACGCTATCTGTATAAACATGGAAATATCTACACCGCTATCTGTATAAACATGGAAATATCTACACCGCTATGTGTATAAACTTGGAAATATCTACAAAGACATCTCTATAAACGTGGAAATATATCCACCGCTGTCTGTATAAACATGGAAATATCTCCACCGCTATCTCTATAAACATGGAAATATCTACACCGCTATCTGTATAAACATGGAAATAACTGCACCGCCATCTGTATAAACATGGAAATATCTACACAGTCATCTGCATAAACATGGAAGTATCTACACCTCCATCTGTGTAAACATGGAAATATCTACACTGCCATCTGTATACACATGGAAATATCTACACAGGCAACTGTATAAACATGAAAATACCTACACCGCTATCTCTATAAACATGGAAATATCTAGACCGCTATCTGTATAAACATGGAACTATCTACACCGCTATCTATAAACATGTAAATATCTACACCGCTATCTGTATAAACTGAGAAATATCTACACCGCCATCTGTATAAACATGGAAATATCCCCAACACTATCTGTATAAACATGGAAATATCCCCACCGCTATCTGTATAAACATGGAAATATCTACACCGCTATCTGTATAAACATGGAAATGTCTACATCGCTATCTCTATAAACATGGAAATAGCCACACCGCTATCTGTAAAAACATGGAAATACCTACACAGTCATCTGTATAAACATGGAAATATCTACACCACCATCTGTATAAACATGGCAATATCTACACTGCCATCTGTATACACATGGATATAGCTACACAGCTATCTGTATATACAGGGAAATATCTACACCGCTATGTGTATAAACATGGAAATATCTACACCCCTATCTGTATAAACTAGGAAATATCTACACCGCCATCTCTATAAACATGGAAATATCTCCAACGCTATCGTTATAAACCTAGAAATATCTCCACCGCTATCTGTATAGACATGGATGTATCTCCACCGCTATCTGTATAAACATGGAAATATCTACACCGCTATCTGCATAAACATGGAAATATCTACAATGCTATCTGTATAAACATGGAAATATGTACATCGCTATCTGTATAAATATGGAAATAACCACACCGCTATCTGTATAAACTTTTTAATATCTACACCGCCATCTGTATAAACATGGAAATATCTACAACGCTATCTGTATAAACATGGAAATATCTCCACCGCTATCTGTATAAACATGGAAATATCTCCACCGCTATCTGTATAAACACGGAAATATATACACCGCTATCTGTAAACATGGAAATATCTAAAACGCTATCTGTATTAACATGGATATACCTACAGTGCCGACTGTATAAACATGGAAATAGCCACAGCGCTATCTGTATAAACATGGAAATGTCTACACCGACATCTGAATAAACATGGAAATATCTACACGGCTATCTGTATAAATATGGAAATACCTACACCGCTATCTCTATTTACATGGAAATGTCTACACCGCTATCTGTATAAACATGGAAATATCTACATTATCTCTATAAACATGGAAATATCTACACCGCCATCTGTATAAACATGGAAATATATACAGCACCATCTGTATAAACATGGAAATATCTACACGGCTATCTCTATAAACATGGAAATGTCTACACCGCTATCTGTATAAACATGGAAATATCTCCACCGTTATCTGTATAAACATGGAAATGTCTACACTTCCGTGTGTAAAAAATGGAAACAGCCACACTGCTAAGTGTATAAACCTGGAAATATCTATGCCGCCATCTGAATAAACATGGAATTATCTACACCGCTATCTGTATAAATATGGAAATATCTACACCGCTATCTCTATAAACATGGAAATAACTACACTGCTATCTGTATAAACATGGAAATAACTACACCGCTATCTCTATAAACATGCAAATATTTACATCGCTATCTGCATAAACTTGGAAATATATACACCGCCATCTGTATAAACATGGAAATACCCCACCACTATCTGTATAAACATGGAAATATCCCCACCGCTATCTGTATAAAAATGGAAATATCTACACCGCTATCTGTATAAACATGGAAATGTCAATATCGCTATCTCTATAAACATGGAAATAGCCAAACCGCTATCTGTAAAAACATGGAAATACCTACACAGTCATCTGTATAAACATGGAAATATCTACACCACCATCTGTAAAAACATGGCAATATCTACACTGCCATCTGTATACACATGGATATAGCTACACAGCTATCTGTATATACAGGGAAATATCTACACCGCTATGTGTATAAACATGGAAACATCTACACCCCTATCTGTATAAACTAGGAAATATCTACACCGCCATCTCTATAAACATGGAAATATCTCCAACGCTATCGTTATAAACCTAGAAATATCTCCACCGCTATCTGTATAGACATGGATGTATCTCCACCGCTATCTGTATAAACATGGAAATATCTACACCGCTATCTGCATAAACATGGAAATATCTACAATGCTATCTGTATAAACATGGAAATATATACATCGCTATCTGTATAAATATGGAAATAACCACACCGCTATCTGTATAAACTTTTTAATATCTACACCGCCATCTGTATAAACATGGAAATATCTACAACGCTATTTGTATAAACATGGAAATATCTACACTGCCATCTGTGTATACGTGGAATTATCTACACAGCCATCTCTATAAACCTGGAAATATCTACATCGCTATCTGTAAATCAAGGAAATAGCCACACCGCTATCTGAATAAACATGGAAATAGCTACACCGCCATCTATAAAAACATGGAAATACCTACACAGTCATCTGTATAAACGTGGAAATATCTACACCTCCATCTGTATATACATGGAAATATCTACACTGCCGTCTGTATACACATGGAAATATCTACACAGCCATCTGTATACACCTGGAAATATCTACACCTCTATCTCTATATACATGGAAATAACTACACTACTATCTGTATAAACATGGAAATATCTACATCGCTATCTGTATAAACTTGCAAATATCTACACCGCCATCCCTATAGACATAGAAGTATATCCACCGCTATCTGTATAAACATGGAAATATCACCACCGCTATCTGTATAAACATGGAAATATCTCCACCGCTATCTGTATAAACATGGAAATATCTACACCGCTATCTGTATAAACACGGAAATATCTACATTGCAATCTGCCTGAACATGGAAACATCTGCAATGCCATCTGTATAAACATGGAAATAGCCACACCGCTATCTGTATAAACATGGAAGTATCTACACCGCCTTCTCAATAAACATGGAAATACCTACAAACTCATCTGTATAAACATGGAAATACCTACACCACTATCTGTATAAACATGGAAATATCTACACTGCCATCTGCATAAACATGGAAATATCTACACAGCCATCTCTATAAAAATGGAAATATCTACACCGCTATCTGTAGAAACATGGAAATATCTCCACCGCTATCTGTATAAAAATGGAAATATCTACAATGATATCTGTATAAATATGGAAATATCTTCATCGCTAACTGTATAAACATGGAAATAGCCACACCGCTATCTTTATAAACATGGAAATATCTACACCTCCATCAGTATAAACTTGTTAATATCTACAATGCCATCTGTATACACATGGAAATATCTACACAGCCATCTTTATAAACATAGAAATATCTACACCGCTATCTCTATAAACATGGAAATACGTACTTCGCTATCTGTATAAACATGGAAATATCCACACCGCTATCTGTATAAATTTGGAAATATCTACACCGCCATCACGATAAACCCGGAAATATCTTCACCGCTATCTGTATAAACCTAGAAATATCTCCATCGCTATCTGTATAAACATGGAAATAACTCCACCGCTATCTGTATAAACATGGAAATATCTACACCACTATCTGTATAAACATGCAAATATCTACAACAGTATCTGTATAAACATGGAAATATCTACGCTGTCATCTGAATAAACATGGAAATAATTACACGGCTATCTGTATAAATATGGAAATACCTACACCGCTATCTCTATAAAACTGGAAATGTCTACACCGCTACCGGTATAAACATTTAAATATCTACGTGGCTATCTCTATAAACATGGAAATATCTACACCGTCATCAGTATAAATATGGAAATACCTAAACTGCTATCTCTATAAACATAGAAACGTCTACACTGCTGTCTGTATAAACATGGAAATATTTACAAGGCTATCTCAATAAACATTGAAATATCTACACCGCCTTCTCAATAAACATAGAAATACCTAGACACTCATCTGTATAAACATGGAAATACCTACACCACTATCTGTATAAACATGGAAATATCTACACTGCCATCTGCATAAACATCGAAACATCTACACACCTATGTGTATAAATATGGAAATATCTACACCGCCATCTCTATAAACATGGAAACATCTACACCGCCTACTGTAAAAACATGGAAATATTTACACAGTCATCTGTAAACATGCAAATAACTGCACCTCCATCTGTTTAAACATGGAAATATATACACAGCTATCTGTATACACATGGAAATATCCACACAGCCAACTGTATAAACATGGAAATATGTACACCGCTATCTGTAAAAACATGGATATATCTACATCCTCATCTGTATAAACATGGAAATATCTCGACCGCTATCTCTATAAACATGGAAATATTTCCCCCTTTATCTCCATAAACATGGAAATATCTACAGCTCTATCTTTATAAACATGGAAATATCTACACCACTATCTGTATAAACATGGAGATATCTACACTGCCATCTGTATAAACATGGAAACATCCACACCACTATCTGTATACACATGGAAATATCTACACCGCTATCTCTATAAACATGGAAATATCTACACCGTCATCTGAATAAACATGGAAAAATAAACACAGTCATCTGTATAAACATGGAAATAACTACACCACTATCTGTATAAACATGGAAATATCTACACCGCTATCTGTATAAACATGGAAATATCTACACCGCTATCAGTATAAATATGGAAATATCTACACTGCTATCTCTATAAATATGGAAATGTCTACACCGCTATCTGTATAAACATGGAAATAGCTACACTGCCACCTGTATAAAGATGGAAGTAGCCACATCACTAACTGTATAAACATGGAAATATCTACACCACCATCTGCATAAACATCGAAACATCTACACACCTATGTGTATAAATATGGAAATATCTACACCGACATCTCTATAAACGTGGAAATATCTCCAAAGCTATCTGTATAAACATGGAAATATCTCCACCGCTATCTGTATAAAAATAGAAATACCTCCACCGCTATCTGAATGAAAATGGAAATATCTACATCGCTATCTGTACAACCACCGAAATATCTCCACCGCTATCTCTATAAACATGGAATCATCTACACCGCTATCTGTACAAACAAGGAAATATCAATGCTGCTGTCTCTATAAACATGGAAATATCTACACCGCTATCTGTATAAACATGGAGATACCTACATCGCTATCTGTACAAACATGGAAATATCTATATCGATATCTGTATAAACATGAAAATATCACAACCGCTATCTCTATAAACATGGAAATATCTCCACTGCTATCTCTATAAACATGGAAATATCTCCACCGCTATCTTTATAAACGTGGAAATATCTACACCACTATCTGTATAAACATGGAAATATCTACACTACCATCTGAATAAACATAGAAACAGTCACAACGCTATCTGTATAAACATGGAAGTATATACACCGCCATCTGTATAAACATGGAAATATCTACACCGCTACCTGTATAAATATGGAAATATATACAGCGCTATCTCTATAAACATGGAAATAACTACACCGCAATCTTAATAAACATGGAAATAACTACACCGATATCTGCATAAACATGGAAATATCTACACCGCAATCTGTATAAACTTGGAAATATCTTCACTATTATCTGTATAAATATGGAAATATCTACACCGCTAACTCTATAAACATGGAAATATCTACACCGCTATCTGCACATACATGGAGATATCTACATGGCTATCTGTATAAACTTGGAAATATCTACACCGCCATCTGTATAAACATGGAAATATCTACATCGCTATCTTTATAAACATGGAAATAGCCACACCGCTATCTGTATAAACAAGGAAATATCTACACCGCCATCTGTGAAAACATGGAAATATCTACACAGTCATCTGTGTAAACATGGAAGATATCTACACCTCCATCTGTATAAACATAGAAATACCTACACCGCTATCTGTATAAACATGGAAATATCCATACCGCTATCTGTATAAACATGGAAATATCTACACCGCTATCTGTATAAACATGGAAATATTTACAATGCTCTCTGTATAAACTTGGAAATATCTACACCGCCATCACTATAAACATGGAAATATCTCCAACGCTGTCTGTATATACATGGAATTATCTCCACCGCTATCTGTATAAACATGTTAGTATATATACCGCTATCTGTAAACATGGAAATATCTACAACGCTATCTGTATTAACATGGAAATATCTACACTGCCGTCTGTATAAACATGGAAATAGCCACAGTGCTATTTGTGTAAACATGGAAATATCTACTCCGCCATCTGAATAAACATGGAAATATCTACAAGGCTATCTGTATAAATATGGAAATACCTACACCGCTATCTCTATAAACAGGGAAATGTCTACACCGCTATCTGTATAAACATGGAAATATCTACCTGTTTATCTCTATAAACATGGAAATATCTTCACTGCCATCTGTATAAATATCGAAATACCTACACTGCTATCTCTCTAGATATAGAAATGTCTACACCGCTATCTGTATAAACATGGAAATTTTTACATGGCTATCTTTATAAACATAGAAATATCTACACCGCCATCTCTACAAACATGGAAATAACTACACAGTCATCTGTATAAACATGGAGATACCTACACCATTATATGTATAAACATGGAAATATCTACACTGCCAACTGCATAAACATGGAAATATCTACACAGCCATCTCTATAAACATGGAAATATCTACATCGTTATCTGTATAAACATGGAAATAGCAACACCGATATCTATATAAACATGCAAATATCTACACCGCCATCTGTAAGAACATGGAAATATCTACACTTTCATCTGTATAAACATGGAAATACCTATGCCTCCAACTGTGTAAACATGGAAATATCTACACTGCCATCTGTATACACATGGAAATATACACACAGCCATCTGTATAAACATGGAAATATGTACACCGCTATCGCAATAAACATGAAAATATCTACATCGCTATCTGTATAAACATGGAAATATCTACACTGCCAACTTTATAAACATGGAAGTAGCCACACCGCTATCTGTATAAACATGGAAATATCTACAACATCATCGGAATAAACATCGAAATATCTACACACCTATCTGTATAAATATGGAAATATCTACATCACCATCTCTATAAACATGTAAGTAACTCCAACGCTATCTCTATAAACTTGGATATATCTCCACCGCTATCTGTATATACATGGAAATAACTCCACCGCTATCTGTATGAACATGGAAATATCTACATCGCTATCTGTACAAACATGGAAATATCTCTTCCGCTATCTCTATAAACATGGGATTATCTACACCGCTATCTGTATAAACATGGAAATATCTCCACCGCAATCAGTATAAACATGGAAATACCTACACCGCTCCCTGTATAAACATGTAAATATCTTCGCCGCTGTCTGTATAAACATGGAAATATCTACACCTCTATCTGTATAAATATGGAAATATATACACCGCTATCTCTTTAAACATGGAAATAACTACACCGCAATCTGAATAAACATGGAAATAACTACACCGCTATCTCTATAAACATGGAAATAACTACACCACTATCTGTTTAAACATGGAAATATATACACTGTTATCTCTATAAACATGGAAATATCTACACCGCTATCTGTATAAACTTGGAAATATCTAAACCGCCATCCATATAAACATGGAAATATCTCCACCACTATCTGTATAAACATGGAAATATCTCCATCGCTATCTGTATAAACATGGAAATATGTCCACCGCTATCTGTATAAACATGTAAATATCTGCACCGCTATCTGTATAAACACGGAAATATCTACATTGCTATCTGCATGAACATGGAAATATCTACAATGCCATCTGTATAAACATGGAAATAGCCACACCGCTATCTGTATAAACATGGAAGTATTTACACCGCCATCTGAATAAACATGGAAATACCTACACTGCTATCTGTTTAGATATGGAAATATCTACAACGCTATCTCTATAAACATGGAAATAACTACACAGCTATCTCTATAAATATGGAAATATCTACACCGCCATCTGTATAAACATGGAGATACCTACATCGCTATCTGTACAAACATGGAAATATCTATATCGATATCTGTATAAACATGAAAATATCACAACCGCTATCTCTATAAACATGGAAATATCTCCACTGCTATCTCTATAAACATGGAAATATCTCCACCGCTATCTTTATAAACGTGGAAATATCTACACCACTATCTGTATAAACATGGAAATATCTACACTACCATCTGAATAAACATAGAAACAGTCACAACGCTATCTGTATAAACATGGAAATATATACACCGCCATCTGTATAAACATGGAAATATCTACACCGCTACCTGTATAAATATGGAAATATATACAGCGCTATCTCTATAAACATGGAAATAACTACACCGCAATCTTAATAAACATGGAAATAACTACACCGATATCTGCATAAACATGGAAATATCTACACCGCAATCTGTATAAACTTGGAAATATCTTCACTATTATCTGTATAAATATGGAAATATCTACACCGCTAACTCTATAAACATGGAAATATCTACACCGCTATCTGCACATACATGGAGATATCTACATGGCTATCTGTATAAACTTGGAAATATCTACACCGCCATCTGTATAAACATGGAAATATCTACATCGCTATCTTTATAAACATGGAAATAGCCACACCGCTATCTGTATAAACAAGGAAATATCTACACCGCCATCTGTGAAAACATGGAAATATCTACACAGTCATCTGTGTAAACATGGAAGATATCTACACCTCCATCTGTATAAACATAGAAATACCTACACCGCTATCTGTATAAACATGGAAATATCGATACCGCTATCTGTATAAACATGGAAATATCTACACCGCTATCTGTATAAACATGGAAATATTTACAATGCTCTCTGTATAAACTTGGAAATATCTACACCGCCATCACTATAAACATGGAAATATCTCCAACGCTGTCTGTATATACATGGAATTATCTCCACCGCTATCTGTATAAACATGTTAGTATATATACCGCTATCTGTAAACATGGAAATATCTACAACGCTATCTGTATTAACATGGAAATATCTACACTGCCGTCTGTATAAACATGGAAATAGCCACAGTGCTATTTGTGTAAACATGGAAATATCTACTCCGCCATCTGAATAAACATGGAAATATCTACAAGGCTATCTGTATAAATATGGAAATACCTACACCGCTATCTCTATAAACAGGGAAATGTCTACACCGCTATCTGTATAAACATGGAAATATCTACCTGTTTATCTCTATAAACATGGAAATATCTTCACTGCCATCTGTATAAATATCGAAATACCTACACTGCTATCTCTCTAGATATAGAAATGTCTACACCGCTATCTGTATAAACATGGAAATTTTTACATGGCTATCTTTATAAACATAGAAATATCTACACCGCCATCTCTACAAACATGGAAATAACTACACAGTCATCTGTATAAACATGGAGATACCTACACCATTATATGTATAAACATGGAAATATCTACACTGCCAACTGCATAAACATGGAAATATCTACACAGCCATCTCTATAAACATGGAAATATCTACATCGTTATCTGTATAAACATGGAAATAGCAACACCGATATCTATATAAACATGCAAATATCTACACCGCCATCTGTAAGAACATGGAAATATCTACACTTTCATCTGTATAAACATGGAAATACCTATGCCTCCAACTGTGTAAACATGGAAATATCTACACTGCCATCTGTATACACATGGAAATATACACACAGCCATCTGTATAAACATGGAAATATGTACACCGCTATCGCAATAAACATGAAAATATCTACATCGCTATCTGTATAAACATGGAAATATCTACACTGCCAACTTTATAAACATGGAAGTAGCCACACCGCTATCTGTATAAACATGGAAATATCTACAACATCATCGGAATAAACATCGAAATATCTACACACCTATCTGTATAAATATGGAAATATCTACATCACCATCTCTATAAACATGTAAGTAACTCCAACGCTATCTCTATAAACTTGGATATATCTCCACCGCTATCTGTATATACATGGAAATAACTCCACCGCTATCTGTATGAACATGGAAATATCTACATCGCTATCTGTACAAACATGGAAATATCTCTTCCGCTATCTCTATAAACATGGGATTATCTACACCGCTATCTGTATAAACATGGAAATATCTCCACCGCAATCAGTATAAACATGGAAATACCTACACCGCTCCCTGTATAAACATGTAAATATCTTCGCCGCTGTCTGTATAAACATGGAAATATCTACACCTCTATCTGTATAAATATGGAAATATATACACCGCTATCTCTTTAAACATGGAAATAACTACACCGCAATCTGAATAAACATGGAAATAACTACACCGCTATCTCTATAAACATGGAAATAACTACACCACTATCTGTTTAAACATGGAAATATATACACTGTTATCTCTATAAACATGGAAATATCTACACCGCTATCTGTATAAACTTGGAAATATCTAAACCGCCATCCATATAAACATGGAAATATCTCCACCACTATCTGTATAAACATGGAAATATCTCCATCGCTATCTGTATAAACATGGAAATATGTCCACCGCTATCTGTATAAACATGTAAATATCTGCACCGCTATCTGTATAAACACGGAAATATCTACATTGCTATCTGCATGAACATGGAAATATCTACAATGCCATCTGTATAAACATGGAAATAGCCACACCGCTATCTGTATAAACATGGAAGTATTTACACCGCCATCTGAATAAACATGGAAATACCTACACTGCTATCTGTTTAGATATGGAAATATCTACAACGCTATCTCTATAAACATGGAAATAACTACACAGCTATCTCTATAAATATGGAAATATCTACACCGCCATCTGTATAAACATGGAAATATCTCCAACGCTATCTATATAAACATGGAAATATCTTCACCGCTATCTGTATAAACATGGAAATATCTACAACGCCATCTGTATAAATATGGAAATATCTACACCGCTCTCTCTGTAAATATGGAAATGTGTACACCGCTTTCGGTATAAATATGCAAATATCTACATGCGTATCTATATAAACATGGAAATATCTACATTGCCATCTGTGTAAACATGGAAATACCTACACAATCATCTGTATAAACATGGAAATACATACAGCACTATCTGTATAAACATGGAAATATCTACACTGCCATCTGAATGAATATGGAAATATCTACACAGCCATCTCGATAAACATGGAAATATATACATCGATATCTGTATAAACATGGAATTAACCACAACGCTATCTGTATAAACATGTAAATATCAACACCACCATCTGTAAAAACATGAAAATATCTACACAGTCAGCTGTATAAACATGGAAGTATCTACATCTCCATCTGTATGAAAATGGAAATAACTACACTGCCATCTGTATACACATGGAAATATCTAAACCGCCATCTGTATAAACATGGAAATAACTACACAGTCGTCTGTATAAACATGGAAGTATCTACACCACTATCTGTATAAACATGGAAATATCTACACAGCCATCTCTATAAACATGGAAATATCTACACCTCCATCAGTATAAACATGGAAATATATACAGTGCCATCTCTATACACATGGAAATATCTACACAGGAATCAGTATAAACATGGAAATATCTTCACCGCTATCTGTATAAACATGAAAATATCTACACCGCCATCTGTATAAACATCGAAATATCTCCACCGCTATCTGCTTAAACATGGAAATATGTCCACCGCTATCTGTATAAACATGGATATATCTACCCCACTATCTGTATAAGCATGGAATTACCTACACTGCTATCTGTAGAAACTTGGAAATATCTACACCGCTATCCGTATAAACATGGAAATAACTACATCGCTATCTTTATAAACATGGAAATAACTACTCCGCTACCTCTATAAACATGGAAATACCTACACGGCTAACTGCATAAACTTGTAAATATCTACACCGCCAACTGTATAAACATGGAAATATCTCCACCGCTCTCTGTATAAACATTTAAATATCAACACTGCTATCTGTATAAACATGGAAATATCTATATCGCTATCTGTATAAACCTGGAAATAGCCACACCGCTATCTGTATAAACATGGAAATATCTACACCGCCATCTGTAAAAACATAGAAATATCTACACAGTCATCTGTATAAACATGGAAGTATCTACCACTCCATCTGTATAAACATGGAAATATCTACACTGCCATCTGTATACACGTGGAAATATCTTCACAGCCATCTCTGTAAACCTGGAAATATCTACACCGCTATCGGTATAACCATGGAATTATCCACACCGCTATCTGTATAAACTTGGAAATAACTACACCGGCATCTCTATAAACATAGAAATATATCCACCGCAATCTGTATAAACATGGAAATATCTCCACCACTATCTGTATAAACATGGAAATATCTACACCGCTATCTGTATATACATGGAAATATCTACACCGCTATCTCTATATACATGGAAATATCTACACCGCTATCTGTATAAACATGGAAATATCTACATCGCTATCTGCATAAACATGGAAATATCTGCACTGCCATCTGTATAAACATGGAAATAGCCACACCGCAATCTGTATAAACATGGAAGTATCTACACCGCCATCTGAATAAACATGGAAATATCTACATGGCTATCTATATAAATATGGAAATATCTTCAATGCTATCTCTATAAACATGGAAATATATACACAGCTCTCTCTATAAACATGGAAATATCTGCACCACAATCTGTATAAACATGGAAATATCTACACCGCCCTCTGTATAAACATGGAAATATATACACCACCATCTGTATAAACATGGAAATAACTACACCGATATCTCTATAAACATGGAAGTATCTACACCGCTATCAGTATTAACATGGAAATTTCTTCAATGCTATCTGTATAAATATGGAAATATCTACACAGCCATCTCTATAAACATGGAAATATCTACATCGCTATCTGTATAATCATGGAAATAGGCACACCGATATCTGTATAAACATGGAAATATCTACACCGCCATCTGTAAAACATGGAAATAACTGCACCATCATCTGTATAAACATGGAAGTATCTACATCTCGGTCGGTATAAACATGGAAATATCTACACGGCTATCTGCATAAACGTGGAAATATCTACAAGGCTATCTGTATAAATATGGAAATATCTGCACCGCTATCTCTATAAACATGGAAATCTCTACACAGCCATCTATAAAAACATGGAAATATCTAAACCGCAATCTGTATAAACATGGAAATATCTACATGGCTATCTCTATATACATGGTAATATCTACACTGCACTCTGAATAACATGGAAATACCTACACAGTCATCTGTATAAACATGGAAATAACTACACTGCCATCTGTATACACATGGAAATATCTTCACAGCCATCTGCATAAACATGGAAATATCTACACTGCTATCTCTTTATACATGGAAATAACTACACCACTATCTGTATAATCATGGAAATATCTACACTGCCATCTGTATAAACAAGGAAATATCTACACAGCCAAGTATATAAACATGGAAATATCTACATCGCTATCTGTATAAACATGGAAATAGCCACACGGCTTTCTGTATAAACATGGTAATATCTACACTGCAATCTGTAGAAACCTGGAAATATCTACACCGTCATCTGTATAAACATGGAAGTATTTACAACTCCAAGTGTATAAACATGGAAATATCTGCACTGACATCTGTATACACATGGAAATATCTACACAGCCATCTGTATAAACCTGGAAATATCTACACCGCTATCTCCATTTATATGGAAATACCTTCACCGCCATCTGTATAAACATGGAAATATCTATACCGCCATCTGTATAAACATAGAAATATCTACACCGCCATTTGTATGAAATTGGAAATCGCTACACCGCCATCTGTATAGACATGGAAATATCTACACCGCAATCTCTAAATACATGGAAATATCCACACCGCTATCTGTATAAACATGGTATTAACTACACCGCCATCTGTATAAACATGGAAATATCTACATCGCTATCTGTGTAAACATGGAAATATCTACACTGCCATCTGTATAACCATGGAAATAGCCACACCGCTATCTGTATAAACATGGAAATATCTACACCGCCATCTGAATAGACATGGAAATATCTACACGGCTATCTGTGTAAATATGGAAATATCTACACCGCTTTCTCTATAAACATGGAAATATCTACACCGCTATCTATATAAACTTGGAAATATCTACACTGCTATCTGTATACATATGGAAATATCTACAACGCCATCTCTATATACATGGAAATGTCTACACCGTTTTCTGTATAAACATGGAAATATCTACATGGCTATCACTATATACATGAAAATATCTACACTGCCATCTGTTTAAACATGGAAATACCTATACACTCGTCTCTATAAACATGGAAATATTTACACCACTATCTGTATAAGCATGGAAATATCTACACTGCCATGTGTATAAACATGGAAATACCTACACCGCCATCTCTATAAACCTGTAAATATATACATCGCTATCTGTATAAACATGGAAATAGCCACCCCGCTATCTGAATAAACCTGGAAATATCTACACCGCCAAGTGTAAAAACGTGGAAATATCTACACCTCCATCTGTATAAACATGGAAATATCTACACTGCCATCTGTATACACATGGAAATATCTACACAGCCATCTGTATAAACCTGGAAATATCTACACCGCTATCTTTATAAACATGGAAATAACTACACCGCTATCTGTATAAACATGGAAATATCTCCACCGTTTTCTGTATAAACATGGAAATAACTAAACCGCTGTCTGTATAAACATGGAAATATCTACATCGCTATCTGCAGAAACACGGAAACACCTAAACTGCCATCTGTATAAACATAGAAATAGCCACACCACTATCCCTATAAACATGGAAGTATCTACACTGCCATCTGAACAAACAAGGGAATAGCTACATGACTATCTGTATAAATATGGAAAATCTACACCGCTATCTGTGTAAACATGGAAATATCTACATGGCTATCTCTATAAACATGGAAATATCTACACAGCCATCTCTATAATCATGGAAATATCTACACCGTCATCTGTATAAACATGGAATTATCTACACCTCCATCTCTATAAACATGGAAAAATCTTCATGGCTATCTCTATATACTTGGAAATATCTAAACCGCCATCTGTATAAACATGGAAATACCTACACAGTCGTCTGTATAAACATGGAAATATCTACACCACTATCTGTATAAACATGGAAATATCTACATTGCCATCTGTTTAAACATGGAAATATATACACAGCCATCTCTATAACCTGGAAATATCTACATCGCTATCTGTATAAACATGGAAACAGTCACACCGCTATCTGTATGAACATGGAAATATCTACACCGCCATCTGTAAAAACATGGTAATGTCTACACAGTCATCTGAATAAATATGGAAATACCTACAACTCCATCTCTATAAACATGGAAATAGCTACACTGCCATCTGTATACACATGGAAATATCTACACCTCCATCTGCATAAACATGGGAATACCTACACTGCCATCTGTATACACATGGAAATATCTACACAGCCATCTGTATAAAAATGGAAATATCTACAGCGCCATATGAATAAACATGGAAATATCTACACCGCTATCTGTATGAACATGGAAATATCTACACCGCCATCAGAATGAACATGGAAATACCTACAGCACTATCTGTATAAACCTGGAAATATCTACAATGCTATCTCTATGAACATGGAAATAGCTACACCGCTATCTGTATAAACATGGAAATATCTACACCGCTATCTGTAAAAACACGGAAATATCTACACCGATATCTGTATAAACTTGGAAATATCTACACCGCCATCTCTATGAACATGGAAATATATACTCCGCTATCTGTATAAAGATGGAAATATCTCCACAACTATCTATATAAACATGGAAATTAGTACACCGCTATCTGTATAAACATGGAAATATCTACACCGCCATCTGTATACACATGGAAATATCTACACAGCCATCTGTATAAAAATGGAAATATCTACCCCGCCATATGAATAAACATGGAAATATCTACACAGCTATCTGTATAAACATGGAAATATCTACACCGATATCTGTATAAACTTGGAAATATCTACACCGCCATCTCTATGAACATGGAAATATATCCTCCGCTATCTGTATAAAGATGGAAATATCTCCACCGCTATCTATATAAACCTGGAAATTAGTACACCGCTATCTGTATAAACATGGAAATATCTACACCGCCATCTGTGAAAACATGGAAATATCTACACAGTCATCTGTATAAATATGGAAGTATCTACACCGCCATCTGAATAAACATGGAATTATCTACATGGCTATCTATATAAATATGGATATATCTACACCGCTCTCTCTATAAACATGGAAATATCTACAGAGCTATCTCTATAAACATGGAAATATCTGCACCACCATTTGTATAAACATGTAAATATCTACACCTCCCTCTGTATAAACATGGAAATATATACACCACCATCTGTATAAACATGGAAGTAACTACACCGATATTTCTATAAACATGGAAGTATCTACACCGCTATCAGTATTAACATGGAAATTTCTACAATGCTATCTGTATAAATATGGAAATATCTACACCGCTATCTCCATAAACATGGAAATATCTACACACCTATCTGTATAAACATGGAAATATCTGCACCGCTATCTCTATAAACATGGAAATATCTCCACCGCTATCTGTATAAGCATGGAAATACCTACAACACTATCTGTATAAACATGGAAATATCTACAATGCTATCTCTATAAACATGGAAATATGTACACCGCTATCTGTATAAACATGGAAATATCTACATTGCTATCTTTATAAACATGGAAATGTCTACACTGCCATCTGTATAAACATGGAAATAGCCACACTGCTATCTGTATAAACATGGAAATATCTGCACCGCCATCTGAATAACCATGGAAATATCTACACGGTTATCTGTATAAATACGGAAATATCTACACCGCTATCTCCATAAACATGGAAATATCTACACACCTATCTGTATAAACATGGAAATATCTGCACCGCTATGTGTATAAACATGGAAATATCTACACCGCTATCTGTATAAACATGGAAATATCTACACCGCCATCTGTATAAACTTGGAGATATCTACACAGCCGTCTGTAAAAAGATGGAAATATCTACACCACGGTCTGTATAAACATGGAAATATCTACAACGCTACCTGTATAAACATGGAAATATCTACACCGGTATCTGTATAAACATGGAAATATCTACACCACGATCTGTATCAACATGGAAATATCTACTCCGCTATGGGTATAAACATGGAAATATCTACACCGCTATCTGTATAAACATGGAAATATCTACACCTCCATCTGTATGAACATGGAAATATCTACACTGCCATCTGTATACACATGGAAATACCTTCACCGCAATCAGTATAAACATGGAAATATCTCCACCGCTATCTCTATAAACATGGAAATTCCTACACCGCTATCTGTATAAACATGGAAATATATAACCCTCTATCTGTATAAACTTGGGGATATCTACACCGCTATCTGTATAAATATGGAAATATCTACACCGCTATCTCTATAAACATGGAAATGTCTACACGGCTATCTGTATAGACATGAAAGTATCTACATGGCTATCTCTATAAACATGGACATATCTACACCGCCATCTGTATAAACATGGAAATACCTACACAGTCATCTGTACAAACATGGAAATAACTACAGCACTATCTGTATAAACATGGAAATATCTACACTGCCATCTGTATAAACATGGAAATATCTACACAGCCATCTCTATAAACATGGAAATATCTACATCGATATCAGTATAAACATGGAAATAGACGCAGTGCTTTCTGTATAAACATGGAAATATCTACACAGCCATCTGTATAAACCTGGAAATATCTACAATGCTATCTCTATGAACATGGAAATAGCTACACCGCTATCTGTATAAACATGGAAATATCTACACCGCTATCTGTACAAACACGGAAATATCTACACCGATATCTGTATAAACTTGGAAATATCTACACCGCCATCTCTATGAACATGGAAATATATCCTCCGCTATCTGTATAAAGATGGAAATATCTCCAAAACTATCTATATAAACATGGAATTAAGTACACCGCTATCTGTATAAACACGGAAATATCTACACCGCCATCTGTATACACATGGAAATATCTACACAGCCATCTGCATAAAAATGGAAATATCTACCCCGCCATATGAATAAACATGGAAATATCTACACCGCTATCTGTATAAGCATGGAAATAACTACACAGTCATCGGTATAAACATGAAAATATCTACACCACTATCTGTATAAACTTGGAAATATCTACACTGCCATCTCTATAAACATGGAAATATCTACATCGCTATCTGTATAAACATGGAAATAGCCACATCAACATCTTTATAAACATGGAAATATCTACTCCGCCATCTGTAAAAACATGGAAATATCTACACAGTCATCTGTATAAACATAGAAATATCTACACCTCCATCTGTATAAACATGGAAATATCTACACTGCCATCTGTATTCACATGGAAGTATCTACACACCCATCTGTATAAACATGGAAATATCTACACAGCGATCTGTAAAAACTTGGAAATATGTACACCGCCATCTGTAAAAACATGGAAATATCTACACAGTCATCTGTATAAACATAGAAGTATCTACACCTCCATCTGTATAAACATGGAAATATCTACACTGCCATCTGTATACACATGGAAATACCTCCACCACAATCAGTATAAACATGGAAATATCTCCACCGCTATCTCTATGAACTTGGAAATTCCTACACCGCTATCTGTATAAACATGGAAATATATAACCCGCAATCTGTATAAACTTGGAGATATCTACACCGCTATCTGTATAAATATGGAAATATATACACCGCTATCTCTATAAACATGGAAATGTCTACACGGCAATCTGTATAGACATGAAAGTATCTACATGGCTATCTCTATGAACATGGACATATCTACACCGCCATCTGTATAAACATGGAAATACCTACACAGTCATCTGGATAAACATGGAAATAACTACAGCACTATCTGTATAAACATGGAAATATCTACACTGCCATCTGTATAAACATGGAAATATCTACACAGCCGTCTCTATAAACATGGAAATATCTACATCGCTATCTGTATAAACATGGAAATAGACGCAGTGTTATCTGTATAAACATGGAAATATCTACACAGCCATCTGTATAAACCTGGAAATATCTACAATGCTATCTCTATGAACATGGAAATAGATACACCGCTCTCTGCATAAACATGGAAATATCTACACCGCTATGTGTATAAACACGGAAATGTCTACACCGATATCTGTATAAACTTGGAAATATCTGCACCGCCATCTCTATGAACATGGAAATATGTCCTCCGCTATCTGTATAAAAATGGAAATATCTCCACCGCTACCTATATAAACATGGAAATTAGTACACCGCTATCTGTATAAACATGGAAATATCTACACCGCCATCTGTAAAAACCTGGAAATATCTACACAGTCATCTGTATGAACATGGAAGTATCTACAAATCCATCTGTATAAACGTGGAAATATCTACACTGCCATCTGTATACACCTGGAAATATCTACACAGCCATCTGTGTAAACCTGGCACTATCTACACCGCTATCTCTATAAACATGGAAATATCTACAACGCTATCTGTACAAACATGGAAATATCTACACCGCTATCTGTATAACCATGGAAATATCTACACCGCTATCTGTATAAACTTGGAAATATCTACACCGGCATCTCAATAAACATAGAAATATATCCACCACAATCTGTATAAACATGGAAATATCTCCACCGCTATCTGTATAAACATGGAAATATCTCCACCGCTATCTGTATAAACATGGAAATATCTACACCGCTATCTGTATAAACATGGAAATATCTACACAGTCATCTGTATAAATATGGAAATATCTTCACCTAAATTTGTATAAACATGGAAAAACCTACACTGCCATCTGTATACACATGGAAATATCTACACCTCCGTCTGTATAAACATGGAAATACCTACACTGCCATCTGTAAACACCTGGAAATATCTACACAGCCATCTGTATAAAAATGGAAATATCTACCCCGCCATATGAATAAACATGGAAATATCTACACCGCTATCTGTATAAACATGGAAATAACTACAGAGTTATCGGTGTAAACATGAAAATATCTACACCACTATCTGTATAAACTTGGGAATATCTACACTGCCATCTCTATAAACATGGAAATATCTACATCGCTATCTGTATAAACATGGAAATAGCCACATCGCCATCTTTATAAACATGGAAATATCTACTCCGCCATCTGTAAAAACATGGAATTATCTACACAGTCATCTGTATAAACATAGAAATATCTACACCTCCATCTGTATAAACATGGAAACATCTACACTGCCATCTGTATTCACATGGAAATATCTACACACCCATCTGTATAAACATGGAAATATCTACACAGCGATCTGTATAAACTTGGAAATATGTACACCGCCATCTGTAAAAACATGGAAATATCTACACAGTCATCTGTATAAACATGGAAGTGTCTACACCTCCATCTGTATAAACATGGAAATATCTACACTGCCATCTGTATACACATGGAAATACCTCCACCACAATCAGTATGAACATGGTATTATCTCCACCGCTATCTCTATAAACATGGAAATTCCTACACCGCTATCTGTATAAACATGGAAATATATAATCCGCTATCTGTATAAACTTGGAAATATCTACACCGCTATCTGTATAAATATGGAAATATCTACACCGCTATCTCTATAAACATGGAAATGTCTACACGGCTATCTGTATAGACATGAAAGTATCTACATGGCTATCTCTATAAACATGGACATATCTACACCGCCATCTGTATAAACATGGAAATACCTACACAGTCATCTGTATAAACATGGAAATAACTACAGCACTATCTGTATAAACATGGAAATATCTACACTGCCATCTGTATAAACATGGAAATATCTACACAGCCATCTCTATAAACATGGAAATATCTACATCGTTATCTGTATAAACATGGAAATAGACGCAGTGCTGTCTGTATAAACATGGAAATATCTACACGGCCATCTGTATAAACACGGAATTATCTACACCTCCATCTGTATAAACATGGAAATATCTAGACCGCCATCTGTATACACATGGAAATATCTACACAGCCATCTGTATAAACCTGGAAATATCTAAAATGCAGTCTCTATGAACATGGAAATACCTACACCGCTATCTGTATAAACATGGAAATATCTACACCGCTATCTGTATAAACATGGAAATATCTACACCGATTTCTGTATAAACTTGGAAATATCTACACCGCCATCTCTATGAACATGGAAATATATCCTCCGCTATCTGTATAAAGATGGAAAGATCTCCACCGCTATCTATATAAACACGGAAATTAGTACACCGCTATCTGTATAAACATGGAAATATCTACATCGCTATCTGTATAAACATGGAAATATCTACACCGCTATCTGTATACATAGGGAAATATCTACAGCGCCATCTCTATAAACATGGAAATGTCTACACCGCTTTCTGTATAAACATGGAATTACCTACATGGCTATCTCTGTATACATGGAAATATCTACATTGCCATCTGTTTAAACATGGAAATACCAACACAGTCGTCTGTATAAACATGGAAACATCTACACCACTATCTGTATAAACATGGAAATATCTACACTGCCATGTGTATAAACATGGAAATTCCTACACCGCCATCTCTACAAACCTGTAAATATCTAAATCGCTATTTGTATAAACATGGAAATAGCCACCCCGCTATCTGTATAAACCTGGAAATATCTTCACCGCCACGTGTAAAAACATGGAAATATCTACACCTCCATCTGTATAAACATGGAAATATCTACACTGCCATCTGTATACACATGAAATATCTACACAGCCATCTGTATAAACCTGGAAATATCTACACCGCTATCTTTATAAACATGGAAATAAATACACCGCTATCTGTATAAACATGGAAATATCTCCACCGTTTTCTGTATAAACTTGGAAATAACTACACCGCTGTCTGTATAAACATGGAAATATCTACATCGCTATCTGCATAAACACGGAAACACCCACACTGCCATCTGTATAAACATGGAAATAGCCACACCGCTATCCGTATAAACATGGAAGTATCTACACGGCCATCTGAATAAACAAGGGAATAGCTACCTGACTATCTCTATAAACATGGAAATAACTACACAACTATCTCTATAAACATGGAAATATCTACACCGCCATCTGTATAAACATGGAAATATATACACCACCATCTGTATATACATGGAAATAACTACACTGCTATCTGTATAAACATGGAAATATCTACACCGCTATCTGTATAAACATGGAAATATCTACAACGATTTCTGTATAAATATGGAAATATCTACACCGCTATCTGTATAAACATGGAAATGTCTACACTGCTATCTGAATAATCATGGAAATATCTACATGGGTATCACTATGAACATGGAAATATCTACACAGCCATCTCTATAAACATGGAAATATCTACACCGTCATCTGTATAAACATGGAATTATCTACACCTCCATCTGTATAAACATGGAAATACCTACTCAGTCTTCTGTATAAACATGGAAATATCTACACCACTATCTGTATAAACATGGAAATATCTACACTGCCATCTGTATAAACATGGAAATATATACACAGCCATCTCTAAAAACCTGAAAATATCTTCATCGCTATCTGTATAATCATGGAAGTAGCTACACTGCTATCTGTATGAAAATGGAAATATCTACACCGCCATCTGTAAAAACATGGTAATATCGACAGAGTCATCTGTATAAATATGGAAATACCTACACCTCCATCTGTATAAACATGGAAATACCTACACCGCCATCTGTATACACATGGAAATATCTACACCTCCATCTGTATAAACATGGAAATACCTACACTGCCATCTGTATACACATGGAAATATCTACACAGCCCTCTGTATAAAAGTGGAAATTTCTACACCGCCATATGAATAAACACGGAAATATCTACACCGCCATCTGTATAAACATGGAAATATCTACACAACTATCTCCATAAACATGGAAATATCTACACCGCCATCTGTATAAGCATGGGAATATCTACACAGCCATCTGTATAAACCTGGAAATATCTACAATGCTATCTCTATGAATATGGAAATATCTATACCGCTATCCCTATAAACATGGAAATATCAACACCGCTAACTGTATAAAGATGGAAAAAACTACACCGCTATTTGTATAAACATGTAAATATCTACACCGCCGTCTGTATAAACATGGAAATATCTGCAACGCTATCTGTGTAAACATGGAAATATCTGCCCCGCTATCTGTTTAAACATGGAAATATCTACCCTGCCATCTCCATAAACATGGAAATATCTACACCGCCATCTCTATAAATATGGAAATATCTACACCA
Source organism: Pan paniscus (assembly GCF_029289425.2). Classification (NCBI taxonomy): domain Eukaryota; kingdom Metazoa; phylum Chordata; class Mammalia; order Primates; family Hominidae; genus Pan; species Pan paniscus. Next base: position 12,715,679 of record NC_073261.2, read on the forward strand.
ACATCTCTATAAACATGGAAATATCTACCCCGCCATCTGTATATACATGGAAATATCTACACCGCCATTTCCATTAAAATGGAAATACCTACAAAGCCATCTGTATAAACATGGAAATATATACACCGCCATCTGTATAAACATGGAAATATCTACACTGCCATCTGTATAAAGATGGAATTATCTATACCACCAACTGTATAAACATGCAAATATCTTCACTTCTATCTGTATAAACATGGAAATATCTGCACCGCTATCTCTATAAACAAACAAATATCTACATCGCCATCTATATAAACATGGAAATATCTACCATCCCATCTGTATAAAGTTGGAATTATCTACACCATCATCTGTATAAACATGGCAATATCTACACCGCTATCTGAGTAAACATGGAAATGACTACACCGCCATCTGTATAAAAATGGAAATATCTACCAAGTCATCTGTATAAACATGGAAATATCTACACCAACATCTCTATAAACATGGAAATATCTACATTGCCATCTGTATAAACCTGGAAATATCTACACAGCCACCTGTATAAATATGCAAATATCTACACCAATAACTGAATAAACATGGAATTACCTACACCGCTATCTGTATAAACATTGAAATAGCTACACCGCTATCCCCACAAATATGGAAATATCAACACCGCTATCTGTATAAACATGAAAATAACTACACCGTTATCTGCATAAATATGCAAATATCTACACCGCCATATGTATAAACATGGAAATATCTACACCTCTATCTGTGTAATCATGGAAATCTCTACACCGCAATCTGTAAACATGGAAACATCTACACCACCATGTCTATAAATATGGGAATACCTAAACCGCCATCTTTATAAACATGGAAATATCTACAACATCATCAGTATAAACATTGAAATATCTACACGGCATTCTCAATAAAAATGGAAATATCTACACCGACATCAGTATGAACATGGAAATATCTTCATCACTATCTCTATAAACTTGGAAATATCTACACCGCCATCTGTATAAACATAGAAATAACTACACTGCCATCTATATAAACATGGAAATATCCACACCGCCGTCTGTATAAACATGGAAATACTACACTGCCATTAGTATAAACATGGAAATATCTACAACACTATCTGTATAAACTTGGAAATAACTACACCGCTATCTGTATAAACATGGAAATATCTACACAGCCATCTGTATAAACATGTAAATATCTACACTGCTATCTGTGTAATCATGGAAATCTCTACACCGCAATCTGTATAAACATGGGAGTATCTAAACCTCCATCTCTATAAACATGGAAATAACTTCACCGCCATCTGTGTAAACATGGAAACATCTACAACGCCATCAGTATAAACATTGAAATATCTTCACTGCCATCTCTATAAAAATGGAAATATCTACACCGTCATCTGTATGAACATGGAAATATGTACATCACTATCTGTATAAACATGGAAATATCTACACCGCGATCTGTATAAAGATGGAATAAACTACACAGCCATTTGTATAGACATGCAAATTCCTACACCGCTATCTTTATAAACATGGAAAGAGCTGCACCGCTATCTTTATAAACTTGGAAATATCTACAACACCATCTGTATAAACATGGAAATATCTACACTGACATCTGTATATGAATGGAAATATCTACACCACCATCTGTATAAACATGGAAATATCTACACTGCAATCTGTATAAACATGGAAATATCTACACAGTCCTATGTATAAACATGGAAATATCTACACCGCCATCTGTATAAACATGGAAATATCTACATTGCCATCTGTATTAACATGGAAATATCTTCAGTCACATTAGTATAAACATGGAAATATCTACACCGGTATCTGTATAAACATGGAAATAACTACTCCGCTATCTGTATAAACATGGAATTAACTACACCACTATCCTTATAAACACAGAAATATCAAAACCGCTCTCTCTATAAACATGGAAATAACTAAACCGCTATCCATGTAAACATGGAAATATCAACACCGCTATGTGAACAAACATGGAAATATCTAAACCGCTATCTGTGTAAAGTCGGAAATATCAACACCGCTATCTATGTAATCATGGATATGTCTACATCACTATCTGTATAAACATGGAAATATCTGCACTGCTACCTCTATAAACGTAGAAATATCTACACCAACATCTGAATAAACATGCAAATATTTACACCGCTATCTGTATAAACATGGAAATATCTACACCGTCATCTATATAAACAGGGAAATATCTACACCGCCATCTCTATAAACATGGAAATATCTACACCACCATCTGTACAAACATGGAAATATCTACACTGCCATCTGTATAAACGAGGAAATATCTACACCGCTATCTGTATAAACTTGGAAATAACTACACCGCTATCTGTATAAACATGGAATTATATACACCACTATCCTTATAAACATGGAAATATCAACACCGCTATCAGTATAAACATGGAAATATCTACTCCGCTATATGTGTAAACATGGAATTATTTACACCGCAATCTGTATAAACATGGAAATGTCTGAACAGCCATCTGTATAAACATGGAAATATCTATACCGCTATCTGTGTAAACATGGAAATATCTACAACACCATCTCTATAAAAAAGGAAATATCTACACCACCATCTGTATTAACCTGGAAATATCAACACTGCCATCAGTATAAACACGGAAATATCTACACAGTCATCTGTATAAACATGGAAAGATCTACAACACCAAATGAATAAAAATAGAAATATCTACACAGCCAACTGTATAAACATGGAAATACGTAAACCGCTATCCGTATAAACATGGAAATATCTACAACATGACCTGTATAAACATGGAAATATCTACACCGCGATCTGTGTAAAGACGGAAATATCTCCACCGTTATCTATGTAAACATGGAAATATCTACACGGCTATCTGAATAAACATGGAAATATCTACAGTGCTATCTGTGTAAACATGGGAATATCTACACCGGTATATTTATAAACATGGAAATATCTACAACATGACCTGTATAAACATGGAAATATCTACACGGCCATCTGTGTAAAGATGGAAATATCTACACCACCATCTCTATGAACTTGGAAGTATCTACACCGCCATCAGTATAAACATGGAAATATCTACACCGCCACGTGTATAAACATGGAAATATCTACACCGCCAGGTGTATAAACATGGAAATATCTACACCGTCATCTGTATAAACATGGAAATATCTACACTGTCATTTGTATAAACATGGAAATATCTACATCACCATCTGTATAAACTTGGAAATATTTACACAGCCATCTGTATAAACATGGAAATATATACACAGCCATCTATAAAAACATGGAAATACCTACACCGCTATCTCTATAAACTTGGAAATATCAACACCGCTATGTGTATAAACATGGAAATAACTACACCGCTATCTGTATAAACATGGAAATATATACAGCGTCATCTGAATAAGCATGGAAATATCTACACCACCATCTCTATAAACATGGAAATATCTACACTGCCATCTGTATAAACATGGAAATATGTACAAACCCACCTGTATAAATTTGCAAATATCTACACCGCTATCTGTATAAACATGGAATTACCTACACCGCTATCTGTGTAAACATTGAAATATCTACACCGCTATCCCCATAAACATGGAAATATTAACACTGCTATCTGTATAAAATTGAAAATAACTACACTGCTATCTGTATAAACATGGAAATATCTACACAGCCATCTGTATAAACATGGAAATATCTACACTGTTATCTGTGCAATCATGGAAATCTCTACACCGCAATCTATATAAACATGGAAATATCTACACCGGCATCTCTATAAACATGGAAATAACTACACCGCCATCTGTGTAAACATGGAAATATCTACAATGCCATCAGTATAAACATTGAAATATCTACACCGCAATCTCTTTAAAAATGGAAATATCTACTCCGTCATCTGTGTGAACATGGAAATCTCTACATCACTATCTGTATAAACATGGAAATATCTACACCGCCATCTCTATAAATATGGAAATATCTACACCACCATCTCTATAAACATGGAAATAGGTACACCGCCATCTGTATATACATGGAAATATCTACACCGCCAGATCTATAAACATGGAAATATCAACAGAGCCATCTGTATAAACATGGAAATATCTACACAGTCATCTGTATAAACATAGAAATATCTACACCACCATCTCTATAAACATAGAAATAGCTACACTGCCATCTGTATAAACATGGAAATATCTACACAGCCACCTGTATACACATGCAAATATCTACACCGCTATCTGTATAAGCATGGAAATATCTACACCCGTATGTGTATAAACATGGAAATATCTCAACCGCTATCCCCATAAACATGGAAATATCATCACCTCTATCTGTATAAACATGGAAATACCTACACTGCCATCTGTATAAACATGGAAATATCTACACCGCTATCTGTGTAATCATGGAAATCTCTACACCGCAATCTGTATAAACATGGAAATATCTACACCGCCATCTCTATAAACATTGAAATATCTACACCGCTATTTGTATAAACATAGAAATTCCTTCACCGCTATCTGTATAAAAATGGAAATATCTCCATCGCTATCTGTATAAACATGGAAATATATCAACCGCTGTCTGTATTAACGTGGAAACATCTACACAGCTATCTGTATAAACATGGAAATATCTACACCGCTATCAGTATAAACACGCAATTATTTACAACGGTATCTGTGTAAACATGGAAATATCAACACCACGATCTGTATAAACATGGAAATATCTACAGTGCTATCTGTATAAACATGGAAATATCTACACCGCTATCTGTATATACCTGGAAATAGCCACACCGCTATCTGTATAAACATGGAAATAGCTACTCCGTCATCTATAAAAACATGGAAATATCCACACCGTCATCTGTATAAACATGGAAATATCTACACCTCCATCTGTATTAACATGGAAATATCTACACTGCCATCTGTATAAACATGGAAATATCTACACCGCTATCTGTATAAACATGGAAATATCTACATTGCTATCTGTATAAACATGGGAATATCTCCACCGGTATCTGTATGAACATGGAAATATCTACACTACTATCTGTATAAATATTGAAATATCTTCACCGCTAGCTCTATAAACATGGAAATGTCTACACCGCCATCTCTATAAACATGCAAATATCTACACCGCTATCTGTATAAACATGGAAATATCTACACCGCTATCTGTATAAACATGGAAATATGTACACCGCTAACTCTATAAACATGGAAATGTCTACACCGCTATCTCTATAAACATGGAAATACCTATACCACTATCTCTATAAACATAGAAATACCTACACTGCTCTCTGTATAAACATGGAAATATCTTCACCGTTATCTGTGTAAACATGAAAATATCTACACTGCCAACTGTCTAAACATGGAAATACCTACACAGCCATCTCTATAAACATGGAAATATCTACACCGGTATCTGTATAAACATGGAAATATCTACACCGCTATCTGTATAAACATGGAAATATCTAGACAGCTATCTTTATAAACTTGGAAATATCAACACCGAAATCTGTATAAACATGGAAATATCTACACCGCTGCCTGTATAAACATGGAAATACCTACAACGAAATCTGTATGAACATGGAAATATCTCCATCGCTATCTGTGTAAACCTGGAAATATCTCCACCGCTATCTGTATAAACATGGAAACATCTACACCGAAATATGTATAAACGTGGAAATATCTACACCGCTACCTGTATAAACATGGAAATAACTACATCGCTATCTGTATAAACATGGAAATATCTACACCGCTATCTGTTTAAACATGGAAATATCTACACCGCCATCTATATAAACAAGGAAATAACTACACTGCCATCTGCATAAACATGGAAATATCTACACCGCTATCTGTATAAACAACGAAATATCTACACTGCTATCTGTATAAACATGGAAATATCTGCACCGCTAACTGTATAAACATGGAAATATCTACAACGAAATCTGTATAAACGTGATAATATTTACACCGCTACCTGTATAAACATGGAAATATCTCCATCGCTATCTGTGCAAACGTGGAAATAGCTACACCGTCATCTATAAAAACATGGAAATATCTACACCGCTATCTGTATAAAGATGGAAATATCTACAAAGCTATCTGTGTAAACATGGAAATATCTACACAGCTATCTGTGTAAAAATGGAAATATCTACACTGCTATCTGTGTAAAGATGGAAATATCTACACTGCAATGAGCAAAGATGGAAATATCTACATCGCTATCTCTATATACATGGAAATGTCTACACCGCTATCTCTATAAACATGGAAATACCTACACAACTATCTCTATAAACATGGAAATATCTACGCTGCTATCTGTAAAAACATGGAAATATCTACACCGCTACCTGTATAAACATGGAAATATCTACACTGCTATCTGTATAAATAAGGAAATATCTACACCGCTATCTCTATAAACATGGAAATCTCTACACCGCAATCTCTATAAACATGGAAATACCTACACCGCTATCTGTATAAACATGGAAATATCTATAATGCTATCTGTATAAACATGGAAATATCTACACCGCTATCTGTATAAACCTTGAAATAGCCACACCGCTCTCTGTGTAAACATGGAAATAGCTACACCGTCATCTATAAAAACATGGAAATATCCATCCGTCATCTGTATAAACATGGAAATATCTACAACTCCATCTGTATTAACATGGAAATATCTAAACTGCCATCTGTATACACATGGAAATATCTACACCGCTATATGTATAAACATGGAAATATCTACATCGCTATCTTTATAAACATGGGAATATCTCCACCGTAATCTGCATGAACACGGAAATATCTACATCGCTATCTGTATAAATATGGAAATACCTACACCGCTATCGCTATAAACATGGAAATATCTACACCGCTATTTGTGTAAACATGGAAATATCTACACAGCTATCGGTGTAAACATGGAAATCTCTACACCGCTATCTGAATAAAGATCTAAATATCTACAACTCTATCTGTGTCAACATGGAAATATCTGCACAGCTATCAGTGTAAACATGGAAATATCTGCACCGCTATCTGTATAAACCTGAAACTATCTACACCGCAATTTCTATAAACATGGAAATATCTACGCCGCCATCTGTATAAACATGGAAATACCTACACAGTCATCTGTATAAAGATGGAAATATCTACACCACCATCTCTATAAACATGGAAGTATATACACTGCCATCCGTATACACATGGAAATATCTACACAGCCATCAGTATAAATATGGAAATATCTGCACCGCTATCTCTATAAACATGGAAATACCTACACCGCCATCTCTATAAACATGAAAATATCTACACCGCCATCTCCATAAACATGGAACTATCTACAACGCCAACTGTATAAACATGAAAATATGTACAACGCTATCTGTAAAAACATGGACATATCTACATTGTCATCGGTAAAAAGATGGAAATATCTACACCACGATCAGTATAGACATGGAAATATCTACACCGATATCTGTATAAATATCGAAATATCTCCATCACTATCTGTGTAAACGTGGAAATATCTCCACCGCTATCTGTATAAACATGGAAATACCTACACCGAAATATGTATAAACGTGGAAATATCTACACCGCTACCTGTATAAACATGGAAATATCTACATCGCTATCTGTATAAACTTGGAAATATCTACACCGCCATCTCTATAAACATGAAAATACCTACACTGCCATCTACATAAACATGGAACTATCTACAAAGCCATCTGTATAAACATGGAAATATCTACACCGCTATCTGTATAAACATGGAAATATCTACAACGCTATCTGTAAAAACATGGACATATCTACATTGTCATCGGTAAAAAGATGGAAATATCTACACCACGAGCAGTATAGACATGGAAATATCTACACCGATATCTGTATAAATATCGAAATATCTCCATCACTATCTGTGTAAACGTGGAAATATCTCCACCGCTATCTGTATAAACATGGAAATACCTACACCGAAATATGTATAAACGTGGAAATATCTACACCACTATCTCTATAAACATGGAAATACGTAACCCGCCATCTCTATAAACTTGGAAATATCTACACCGCTATCTCTATAAACATGGAAATATCTACACTGCTATCTGTATAAACATGGAAATATCTACACCATGATCTGTATAAACATGGAAATATCTACACCACTATCTGTATAAATATCTAAATATTTACACCGCTATCTCTATAAACATGTAAATGTCAAAACCGCTATCTCTATAAACATGGAAATACCTACACAACCATCTCTATAAACATGGAAGTATCTACACTGCTATCTGTAAAAACATGGAAATATCTACACCGCTACCTGTATAAACATGGAAATATCTACACTGCTATCTGTATAAATATGGAAATATCTACACCGCTATCTCTATAAACATGGAAATCTCTACACCGCAATCTCTATAAACATGGAAATACCTACACCGCTATCTGTATAAACATGGAAATATCTATAATGCTATCTGTATAAACATGGAAATAGCTACACCGCTATCTGTATAAACATAGAAATAGCCACACCGCTCTCTGTGTAAACATGGAAATAGCTTCACCGTCATCTATAAAAACATGGAAATATCCACACCGTCATCTGTATAAACTTGGAAATATCTACAACTCCATCTGTATTAACATGGAAATGTCTACACTGCCATCTGTATACACATGGAAATATCTACACCGCTATATGTATAAACATGGAAATATCTACATCGCTATCTGTATAAACATGGGAATATCTCCACCGCTATCTGTTTGAACACGGAAATATCTACATCGCTATCTGTATAAATATGGAAATAGCCACACCGCTATCTCTAAAAACATGGAAATATCTACACCGCCATCTGTAAAAACATGGAAATATCTACACAGTCATCTGTATAAACATGGAAATACCTACACCTCCATGTGTATAAACATGGATATATCTACACTGCCATCTGTATAAAAACCGAAATAGCCACACCGCAATCTGTATAAACATGGAAATATCTAAACCGCCATCTGAATAAACATTGAAATATCTACACCGCTATCTGCATAAATATGGAAATATCTACACCGCTATATCTATAAACATGGAAATATCTACACCGATATCTGTATCTACATGGAAATATCTACACCACTATCTCCATAAACATGGCAATATCTCCATCGCCATCTGCATAAACTTGGAAATATCTCCACCGCCATCTGTATAAACATGGAAATACCTACACAGTCATCTGTATAAAAATGGAAATATGTGCACCAATATCTGTATAAACTTGGAAATATCAACACTGCCATCTGTATAAACATGGAAATATCTAAACAGCCATCTCTATAAACATGGAAATATCTACATAGCTATCTGCATAAACATGGAAACAGCCACACCGCCATCTGTAAAAACATGGAAATATCTACTCAGTCATCTGTATAAACATGGAAATATCTACACCGCCATCTGTATAAACATGGAAATATCTACACTGCCATCAGTATAAAAATGGAAATAGCCACACCGCTATCTGTATAAACATGGAAATATCTACACTACCAACTGAGTAAACATGGAAACAGCTTCACCGCTATCTCTATAAACATGGAAATATCTACACGGCTATCTGTATCTACATGGAAATATCTACACCGCTATCTCCATAAACATGGAAATATCTCCATCGCCATCTGCATAAACTTGGAAATATCTACACCTCCATCTGTATAAACATGTAAATATTTCCACCGCTATCTGTATAAACATGGAAATATCTGCACCGATATCTGTATAAACATGGAAATATCTCCACCGCTATCTGTATAAACATGGAAATATCTACACCGCTATCTGTATAAACATGGAAATATCTACCCCGCTGTCTGTATAAACATAGAAATATCAACAGTGCAATCTGTATTAAAATGGAAATATCTCCACCGCTATCTGTATAAACATGGAAGTATCTCCTCCGTTATCTTTATAAACTTGGAAATATCAAAACCGCTATCTGCATGAACTTGGAAATATCTACAACACTATCTGTGTAAACATGGAAATATCTACACACCTGTCTGTGTAAACATGGAAATATATACACTGCTATCTGTGTGAAGTTGGAAATATCGACACCGCAATCTGTGCAAATTTGGATATATCTACACCTCTATCTCTGTAAACATGGAAATTTCTACACCGCTATCTGTATAGACATGTAAATATCTACACCGCTATCTGTATAAACATGGAAATATCTACACCACGGTCTGTATAAACATGGATATATCTACACCGCTATCTGTATAAACATGTAAATATCTACACCGCTATCTGTATAAACTTGGAAATAAGTACATGGCTATCTCTATAAATGTGCAAATATCTACACCGCCATCTGTATAAACATGGAATTAACTACAAAGTCATCTATATAAACATGGAAATATCTACACCACTATCTCTATGAACCTGGAAATATCTACAATGCCATCTGTATATGCAAGGAAATATCTTCACAGCTATCTCTATAAACATGGAAGTAGCTACACCGATATCTGTATAAACATGGAAATATCTCCACCACTCTCTGTATAAACATGGAAATATCTACACCGCTATCTGTATAAACTTGGAAATATCTACGCCGCTTTATGTATAAACATGGAAATATCTTCACCGATATCTCTATCAACATGGAAATGTCTACACCACTATCTGTATAAACATGGAAATATCTACATGGCTATCTCTATAAAAATGGAAATATCTACACCGCCATCTGTATAAACATGGAAATAACTACACTGTCATCTGTATAAACATGGAAATATCTACACCACTATCTGTATAAACATGGAAATATCTACACAGCCATCTCTATTAACATGGAAATATCAACACAGACATCTCTATAAACTTGGAAATATCTACATCGCTATCTGCATAAACTTGGAAATAGCCACAACGCTATCTCTAAAAACATGGAAATATCTACACCGCCATCTGTAAAAACATGGAAATATCTACACAGTCATCTGTATAAACATGGAAATATCTACACCTCCATGTGTATAAACATGGATATATCTACACTGCCATCTGTATAAAAATGGAAATAGCCACACCGCAGTCTGTATAAACATGGAAATATCTACACCGCCATCTGAATAAACATGGAAATATCTACACCGCTATCTGCATAAATATGGAAATAACTACACCGCTATCTCTATAAACATGGAAATATCTACATCGCTATCTGTATCTACATGGAAATATCTACACCGCTATCTCTATAAACATGGTAATATCTCCACCGCAATCTGCATAAACTTGGAAATAACTCCACCGATATCTGTATAAACATGGAAATATCTCCACCGCTATCTATATAAACATGGAAATATCTACACCGCTATATGTATAAACATGGAAATATCTCCACCGCTATCAGAATAAACATGGAAATATCTGCACCGCTCTCTGTATAAAAATGAAATATCTACAACACTATCTGTGTAAACATGGAAATATCTACACAGCTGTCTGTGTAAACATAGAAATATATACAACGCTATCTGTGTGAAGATGGAAATATATACACCGCAATCTGGGCAAATATGGAAATATCTACACCTCTATCTCTGCAAACATGGAAATATCTACACCGTTATCTGTATAAACATGGAAATATCTACATGGCTATCTCTATAAACATGGAAATATCTACACCGCCATCTTTATAAACATGGAATTAACTACAAAGTCATCTGTATAAAGATGGAAATATCTACACCACTATCTGTATAAACATGGAAATATCTACAATGCCATCTGTATAAACATGGAAATAACATCACCGCTATCTCTATAAACATGGAAATACATACACCGCTATCTGTATAAACATGGAAATATCTCCACCGCTATCTGTATAAACATGGAAATATCTACACCGCTATCTGTATAAACTTAGAAATATCTACACCGCTATCTGTATAAATATGGAAATAACTTCACCGCTATCTCTATAAACATGGAAATGTCTTCACCGCTATCTGTTTAAATATGGAAATATCTTCACCGATAACTGTATAAACATGGAAAAGTCTACACCGCTATCTGTATAAACATGGAAATATCTGCATGGCTATCTCAATAAACATGGAAATATCTACACCGCCATCTGTATAAACATGGAAATATCTACACTGTCATCTGTATAAACATGGAAATATCTACACCACTATCTGTATAAACATGGAAATATCTACACAGTCATCTGTATAAACATGGAAATATCTACACCTCCATCTGTATAAACATGGATATAACTACACTGCCATCTGTATAAAAATGGAAATAGCCACACCGCAATCTGTATAAACATGGAAATACCTACACCGCCATCTGAATAAACTTGGAAATATCTACACCTCCTTCTGTATAAACATGTAAATACTTCCACCGCTATCTGTATAAACATGGAAATATCTGCACCGATATCTGTATAAACATGGAAATATCTCCACCGCTATCTGTATAAACATGGAAATATCTACACCGCTATATGTATAAACATGGAAATATCTACCCCGCAATCTGTATAAACAAAGAAACATCTACAGCGCTGTCTGTATAAAAATGGTAATATCTGCACCGCTATCTGTATAAACATGGAAGTATCTCCTCCGCTATCTTTATAAACATGGAAATACCTACACCGCTATTTGCATGAACTTGGAAATATCTACAACACTATCTGTGTAAACATGGAAATATCTACACACCTGTCTGTGTAAACATGGAAATATATACACCGCTATCGGTGTGAAGATGGAAATATCGACACCACAATCTGTGCAAATATGGATATATCTACACCTCTATCTCTGTAAACATGGAAATATCTACACCGCTATCTGTATAAACATGTAAATATCTACACCGCTATCTGTATAAACATGGAAATATCTACACCACGGTCTGTATAAACATGGATATATCTACACCGCTATCTGTATAAACATGGAAATATCTACACCGCTATCTGTATAAACTTGGAAATAAGTACATGGCTATCTCTATAAATGTGGAAATATCTACACCGCCATCTGTATAAAGATGGAATTATGTACACAGTCATCTATATAAACATGGAAATATCTACACCACTATCTCTATGAACATGGAAATATCTACAATGCCATCTGTATAAACATGGAAATATCTTCACCGCTATCTCTATAAGCATGGAAATAGCTACACCACATATCTGTATAAACATTGAAATATCTCCACCACTCTCTGTATAAACATGGAAATATCTACACCGCTATCTGTATAAACATGGAAATATCTACAATGCCATCTGAATAAACATGGAAATAATATCACCGCTATCTCTATAAACATGGAAATACCTACAACACTATCTGTATAAACATGGAATTATCTACGTGGCTATCTCTATAAACAAGGAAATATCTACACCACCATCTCTATAAACATGGAAATAACTACAATGTCATCTGTATAAACATGGAAATATCTACACCAATATCTGTATAAACATGGAAATATCTACACAGCCATCTCTATAAACATGGAAATATCTACACAGACATCTCTATAAATTTGGAAATATCTACATCGCTATCTGCATAAACATGGAAATAGCCACACCGCTATCTGTAAAAACATGGAAATACCTACACCGCCATCTGTAAAAACATGGAAATATCTACACAGTCATCTGAATAAACATGGAAATATCTACACCTCCATGTGTATAAACATGGATATATCTACACTGCCATCTGTATAAAAATGGAAATAGCCACACCGCAATCTGTATAAACATGGAAATATCTACACCGCCATCTGAATAAACATGGAAATATCTACAGAGCTATCTGCATAAATATGGAAATATCTACACCGCAATCTCTATAAACATGGAAATATCTACACCGCTATCTGTATCTACATGGAAATATCTACACCGCTATCTCTGTAAACATGGTAATATGTCCACCGCAATCTGCATAAACTTGGAAATATTTCCACCGATATCTGTATAAACAAGGAAATATCTCCACCGCTATCTTTATAAAGTTGGAAATATCTACACCGTTATCTGTATAAACATGGAAATATCTCCACCGCTATCTGTATAAACGTGGAAATATCTGCACCGCTATCTGTACAAAAATGAAATATCTACAACACTATCTGTGTAAACATGGAAATATCTACACAGCTCTCTGTGTAAACTTGGAAATATGTACAAAGCTATCTGTGTGAAGATGGAAATATATACACCGCTATCTGGGCAAATATGGAAATATCTACACCTCTATCTTTGTAAACATGGAAATATCTACACCGCTATCTGTATAAACATGAAAATATCTACACCGCTATCTGTATAAACATGGAAATATCTACACCACGGTCTGTATAAACATGGATATATCTACACCGCTATCTGTATAAACTTGGAAATATCTACACAGACATCTGTCTAAACATGGAAATATCTACACCTCCATCTGTATAAACATTAAAATATCTTCACTGCAATCTGTATAAACATGGAAATATCTACACAGCCATCTGTATAAGCATGTAAATATCTACACCGCTATCTCTATAAACTTGTAAGTACGTATACCGCTATCTGTATAAACATGGAAATATCGGCACCGCTATCTGTATATACATGGAAATATCTACACCGCTGTCTGTATAAAGATGGAAATATCTACAGCGCTATTTGTATAAACATGGAAATATCTCCACCGCTATCTGTATAAACATGGAAATATCTAAACCACTATCTTTATGAACATGGAAATATCTACACCGCTATCTGTATAAACACGGAAATATCCACAACACTATCTGTGTAAACATGGAAATATCTACACAGCTGTCTGTGTAAACATGGAAATATGCACACCGCTATCTGTGTGAAGATGGAAATATCTACACGGCAATCTGAGCAAATATGGAAATATCTACTCCTCTATCTCTGTAAACATGGAAATAACTACACCGCTATCTATATAAACATGGAAATATCTACACAGTCATCTGTATAAACATGGAAATATCTACACCACTATCTCTGTGAACATGGAAATACCTACACCGCAATGTGTATAAACATGGAAATATCTTCACCGCTATCTCTATGAACATGGAAATAGGTACACCGCTATCTGTATAAACATGGAAATATCTCCACCACTCTCTGTATAAACATGGAAAAAACTACACCGCTATCTGTATAAACATGGAAATATCTACACCGCTATCTGTATAAACTTGGAAATATCTACACCGCTATCTGTATAAATATGGAAATATCTTCACCGATATCTCTATAAACATGGAAATGTCTACACCAGTATCTGTATAAACATGGAAATATCTACATGGCTATCTCTAGAAACATGGAAATATCTACACCACCATCTGTATAAACATGGAAATAACTACACTGTTATCTGTAAAAACATGGAAATATCTACACCACTATCTGTATAAACATGGAAATATCTACACAGTCATCTGTTTAAACATGGAAATAGCTACACCTCCTTAAGTATAAACATGGATATGTCTACACTGCCATCTGTATAAAAATGGAAATAGCCACACCGCAATCTGTATAAACATGGAAATATCTACAACGCCATCTGAATAAACTTGGAAATATGTACACAGATATCTGCATAAATATGGAAATATCTACACCGCTATCTCTATAAACATGGAAATATCTACAGCGCTATCTGTAGAAACATGGAAATATCTACAGCGCTATCTTTATGAACATGGAAATACCTACACCGTCATCTGTATAAACATGGAAATATCTACACCACTATCTCTATAAACTTGGAAATATCTACACTACCATCTGCATAAACATGGAAATATCGACACAGCCATCTCTATAAACATGGAAATATCTCCATTGCTATCTGCATAAACATGGAAATAGCCACACCGCTATATGTATATACATGGATATATCTACACCGCTATCTGTATAAACATGGAAATATCTACAGCGCTATCTGTATAAACATGGAAATATCTCCAACGCTATCAGTATAAACATGGAAATATCTACACCACCATCTGTATAAACATGGAAATACCTACACAGTCATCTGTATAAACATGGAAATATCTGCACCACTATCTGTATAAACATGGAAATGTCTACACTGCCATCTGTATTAACATGGAAATATCTACACAGCCATCTTTATAAACATGGAAATGTCTACATCACTATCTGCATAAACATGGAAACAGCCTCACCGCTATCTTTATAAACATTGAAATATCTACACTGCCATCTGTAAAAACATGGAAATATCTACACAGTAATCTGGGTAAACATAGAAATATCTACACCTCCATCTTTATAAACATGGAAATATCTACCCTGCCATCTGTATAAAAATGGAAATAGCCACACCGCTATCTGTATAAACATGGAAATACCTACACCGCCATCTGAATAAACATGGAAGTATCTACACTGCTATCTGTATGAATATGGAAATATCTGCACAGCTATCTCTATAAACATGGAAATATCTACACCACTAACTGTATCTACATGGAAATATCTACACCGCCATCTGTATAAACATGTAAATATTTCCACTGCTCTCTGTATAAACATGGAAATATCTCCACAGATATCTGTATAAGCATGGAAATATCTACACCGCTGTCTGTAGAAACATGGCAATATCTACAGCGCTATCTGTATAAACATGGAAATATCTCCACCGCAATCTGTATAAACATGGAAATATCTACACCGCTATCTTTATAAACATGGAAATATCTACACCGCAATCTGTATAAACATGGAAATATCTACACCGCTATTTTATAAACATGGAAATATCTACACCGCTATCTGTATAAACATGGAAATATCTACAACACTATCTGTGTAATCATGGAAATATGTATACCGCTGTCTGTGTGAAGATGGAAATAACTACACGACAATCTGTGCAAATATGGAAATATCTACACCTTTATGTCTGTAAACATGGAAATATCGACGCCGCTATTTGTATAAACATGGAAATATCTACATGGCTATCTCTATAAACATGGAAATATCTACACCGCCATGTTTATAAACATGGAATAAACTACACAATCAACAGCATAAACATGGAAATATCTACACCGCCATCTGTATAAACATGGAAATATCTACACTGCCATCTGTATAAAAATGGAAATAACCACACCGCTATCTGTATAAACATGGAAATATCTACACCGCCAACTGAGTAAACATGGAAACATCTACACCGCTATCTCTGTAAATATGGAAATATCTACAAAGCTATCTCTATAAACATGGAAATATCTAAATGGCTATCCGTATCTACATGGAAATATCTACACCGCTATCTCTATAAACATGGAAATATCTCCATCGCAATCTGCATAAACTTGGAAATATCTACACCTCCATCTGTATAAACATGTAAATATTTCCACCGCTATCTGTATAAACATGGAAATATCTCCACCGATATCTGTATAAACATGGAAATATCTCCACCGCTATCTGTATAAACATGGAAATATCTACACCGCTATCTGTATAAACATGGAAATATCTACACCGCTATCTGTATAAACATAGAAATATCTACAGCGCTATCTGTATAAAAATGGAAATATGTCCACCGCTATCTGTATAAACATGGAAGTATCTCCTCCGCTATCTTTATAAACATGGAAATATCTACACCGCTATCTGCATGAACTTGGAAATATCTACAACACTATCTGTGTAAACATGGAAATATCTACACACCTGTCTGTGTAAACATGGAAATATATACACCGCTATCTGTGTGAAGATGGAAATATCGACACCGCAATCTGTGCAAATATGGGTATATACACACCTCTATCTCTGTAAACATGGAAATATCTACACCGCTATCTGTATAACCATGTAACTATCTACACCGCTATCTGTATAAACATGGAATTATCTACACCACGGTCTGTATAAACATAGATATATCTACACCGCTATCTGTATAAACATGTAAATATCTACACTGCTATCTGTATACACTTGGAAATAAGTACATGGCTATCTCTTTAAATGTGGAAATATCTACACCGCCATCTGTATAAACATGGAATTAACTACACAGTCATCTATATAAACATGGAAATATCTACACCACTATCTCTATGAACATGGAAATTTCAACAATGCCATCTGTATAAACATGGAAATATCTTCACCGCTATCTCTATAAACATGGAAATAGCTACACCGATATCTGTATAAACATGGAAATATCTCCACCACTCTCTGTATAAACATGGAAATATCTACACCGCTATCTGTATAAACTTAGCAATATCTACACCGCTATCTGTATAAACTTGGAAATATCGACACCGCTATCTGTATAAACAAGGAAATACCTTCACCGATATCTCTATCAACATGGAAATGTCTACACCACTATCTGTATAAACATGGAATTATCTACGTGGCTATCTCTATAAACAAGGAAATATCTACACCGCCATCTCTATAAACATGGAAATAACTAAAATGTCATCTGTATAAACATGGAAATATCTACACCAATATCTGAATAAACATGGAAATATCTACACAGCCATCTCTATAAACATGGAAATATCTACACAGACATCTCTATAAAGTTGGAAATATCTACATCGCTATCTGCATAAACATGGAAATAGCCACACCGCTATCTGTAAAAACATGGAAATATCTACACCGCCATCTGTAAAAACATGGAAATATCTACACAGTCATCTGTATAAACATGGAAATATCTACACCTCCATGTGTATAAACATGGATATATCTACACTGCCATCTGTATAAAAATGGAAATAGCCACACCGCAATGTGTATAAACATGGAAATATCAACACCACCATCTGAATAAACATGGAAATATCTACACAGCTATCTGCATAAATATGGAAATATCTACACCGCTATCTCTATAAACATGGAAATATCTACACCGCTATCTGTATCTACATGGAAATATCTACAATGCTATCTCTATAAACATGGTAATATGTCCACCGCAATCTGCATAAACTTGGAAATATCTCCACCGATATCTGTATAAACATGGAAATCTCTATACCGCTATCTTTATAAACATGGAAATATCTACACCGTTATCTGTATAAACATGGAAATATCTGCACCGCTATCTGTATAAAAATGAAATATCTAAAACACTATCTGTGTAAACATGGAAATATCTACACAGCTGTCTGTGTAAACATGGAAATATGTACAACACTATCTGTGTGAAGATGGAAATATCTACACGGCAATCTGTGCAAATATGGAAATATCTACTCCTCTGTCTCTGTAAACATGGAAATAACTACACCGCTATCTGTATAAACATGGAAATATCTACACCGATATCTGTATAAACATGGAAATATCTACACCGCTGTCTGTATAAACATGGAAATATGTACAGGGCTGTCTGTATAAACATGGAAATATCTCCACCGCTATCTGTATAAACATGGAAATATCTACACCGCTATCTTTATGAACATGGAAATATCTACACTGCTATCTGTGTAAACATGGAAATATATACAGAGCTGACTGTGTAAACATGGAAATATGTACACCGCTATCTGTGTGAAGATGGAAACATCTGCACGGCAATCTGTGCAAATATGGAAATATCTACTCCTCTATCTCTGTAAACATGGAAATATCTACACCGCTATCTGAATAAACATGGAAATATCTACATGGCTATCTCTATGAACATGGAAATATCTACACCGCCATCTTTATAAACATGGAATTAACTACACAGTCATCTGTATAAACATGGAAACATCTACACCACTATCTGTATAATCATGGAAATATCTACAATGCCATCTGTATAAACATGGAAATAACATCACCCCTAATTCTATAAACATGGAAATACCTACACCGCTATCTGTATAAACATGGAAATATCTCCACCGCTATCTGTATAAACATGGAAATATCTACACCGCTATCTGTATAAACTTAGAAATATCTACACCGCTATCTGTATAAATAGGGAAAAAACTTCACCGCTATCTCTATAAACATGGAAATGTCTACACCGCTAATTGTATAAACATGGAAATATCTACATGGCTATCTCTATAAACATGGAAATATCTACACAGCTATCTGTATCTACATGGAAATATCTACACCGCTATCTCTATAAACATGGAAATAAATCCACCGCAATCTGCATAACCTTGGAAATATCTACACCTCCATCTGTATAAACATGTAAATATTTCCACCGCTATCTTTATTAAGATGGAAATAACTACACCGCTATCTGTAAACACATGGAAATATCTACACCGCTGTCTGTATAAACATGGAAATATCTACAGCGCTATCTGTGTAAACATGGAAATATCTCCACCGCTATCTGCATAAACATGGAAATATCTACACTGCTATCTTTATAAACAAGGAAATATCTACACCGCTATCTGTATAAACATGGAAATATCTACAACACTATCTGTGTCAACATGGAAATATCTACACAGCTGTCTGTGTAAACATGGAAATATGTACACCGCTATCTGTGTGAAGATGGAAATATCTACACCTTTATCTCTGTAAACATGGAAATATCGACACCGCTATCTGTATAAACATGGAAATACCTCCACCGCTATCTGTATAAACTTGGAAATATCTACACCGCTATCTGTATAAATATGGAAATATCTTCACCGTTATCTCTATAAACATGGAAATGTCTACACTGCTATTTGTCTAAACATGGTAACGTCAACATGGCTGTGTCTATAAACATGGAAATATCTACACCGCCATCTGTATAAACATGGAAATATATACACCGTCATCTGTATAAACATGGAAATATCTACACCACTATCTATATAAACATGGAAATATCTACACTGCCATCTGTATAAACATGGAAATATCTACACAACCAACTCTATAAACATGGAAATATCTCCATCGCTATCTGCATAAACATGGAAATAGCCACACCGCTATCTGTATAAACATGGAAATATCTACAGCGCCATCTGTAAAAACATGGAAATATCTATACAGTCATCTGGATAAACATCGATATATCTACAACTCCATCTGTATAAACACGGAAATATCTACACTGCCATCTGTATAAAAATGGTTATAGCCACACCGCTATGTGTATAAACATGGAAATATCAACACCGCCATCTGAATAAACATGGAAATATCTACACCGCTATCTGTATAAATATGAAAATACCTTCACCGCTATCTCTATAAACATGGAAACATCTTCACCGCTATCTGTATCCACATGGAAATATCTACACCGTTATCTCTATAATAATGGAAATGTCTCCACCACTATCTGCATAAACTTGGAAATATCTACACCGCCATCTGTATAAACATGGAAATATCTCCACCAATTACTGTATAAACATGGAAATATCTCTACCGCTTTCTGTATAAACATGGAAATATCGCCAACGCTATCTGTATAAACATGGAAATATCTACACCGCTATCTGTATAAACATGGAAATATCTACACCGCTGTCTGTATAAACAGGGAAATATCTACATCGCTATCTGTATAAACATGGAAATATCTCCACCGCTATCTGTATAAACACGGAAATAACTCCACCGATATGTGTATACACATGGAAATATCTCCAACGCTATCTTTATTAACATGGAAATAACTACACCGCTATCTGTAAACACATGGAAATATCTACACCGCTGTCTGTATAAACATGGAAATATCTACAGCGCTATCTGTGTAAACATGGAAATATCTCCACCGCTATCTGCATAAACATGGAAATATCTACACTGCTATCTTTATAAACAAGGAAATATCTACACCGCTATCTGTATAAACATGGAAATATCTACAACAATATCTGTGTCAACATGGAAATATCTACACAGCTGTCTGTGTAAACATGGAAATATGAACAACGCTATCTGTGTGAAGATGGAAATATCTACACCTTTATCTCTGTAAACATGGAAATATCGACACCGCTATCTGTATAAACATGGAAATACCTCCACCGCTATCTGTATAAACTTGGAAATATCTACACCGCTATCTGTATAAATATGGAAATATCTTCACCGTTATCTCTATAAACATGGAAATGTCTACACTGCTATTTGTCTAAACATGGTAACGTCAACATGGCTGTGTCTATAAACATGGAAATATCTACACCGCCATCTGTATAAACATGGAAATATATACACCGTCATCTGTATAAACATGGAAATATCTACACCACTATCTATATAAACATGGAAATATCTACACTGCCATCTGTATAAACATGGAAATATCTACACAACCAACTCTATAAACATGGAAATATCTCCATCGCTATCTGCATAAACATGGAAATAGCCACACCGCTATCTGTATAAACATGGAAATATCTACAGCGCCATCTGTAAAAACATGGAAATATCTACACAGTCATCTGGATAAACATCGATATATCTACAACTCCATCTGTATAAACATGGAAATATCTACACTGCCATCTGTATAAAAATGGTTATAGCCACACCGCTATGTGTATAAACATGGAAATATCAACACCGCCATCTGAATAAACATGGAAATATCTACACCGCTATCTGTATAAATATGAAAATACCTTCACCGCTATCTCTATAAACATGGAAACATCTTCACCGCTATCTGTATCCACATGGAAATATCTACACCGTTATCTCTATAATAATGGAAATGTCTCCACCACTATCTGCATAAACTTGGAAATATCTACACCGCCATCTGTATAAACATGGAAATATCTCCACCAATTACTGTATAAACATGGAAATATCTCTACCGCTTTCTGTATAAACATGGAAATATCGCCAACGCTATCTGTATAAACATGGAAATATCTACACCGCTATCTGTATAAACATGTAAATATCTACACCGCTGTCTGTATAAACAGGGAAATATCTACATCGCTATCTGTATAAACATGGAAATATCTCCACCGCTATCTGTATAAACTTGGAAATATCTACACCGCTATCTGTATAAACAAGGAAATATCTACACCGCTATCTGCATGAACATGGAAATATCTACAACACTATCTGTGTAAACATGGAAATATCTACACACCTGTCTGTGTAAACATGGAAATATATACACCGCTATCTGTGTGAAGATGGAAATATCGACACCGCAATCTGTGCTAATATGGATATATCTACACCTCTATCTATATGTACATGGAAATGTCTACACTGCTATCTTTCTAAACATGGAAACATCTACATGGCTATCTCTATAAACATGGAAATATCTACACCGCCATCGTTATAAACATGTTATTAACTACACAGTCATCTGTATAAACATGGAAATATCTACACCACTATCTGTATAAACATGGAAATATCTAGAATGCCATCTGTATAAACATGGAAATAACATCACCGCTATCTCTGTCAACATCGAAATACCTACACTGCTATCTGTATAAACAATGAAATATCTCCACTGCTATCTGTATAAAAATGGAAATATCTACACCGCTCTCTGTTTAAATAGGGAAAAAACTTCACCGCTATCTCTATAAACATGGAAATGTCTACTCCACTCTCTGTATAAACATGGAAATATCTCCACCGCTATCTGTATAAGCATGGAAATATCTACACCGCTATCTGTATAAATGTGGAAATATCTTCACCACTATCTCTATAAACATGTAAATGTCTACACCGCTATCAGTATAAACATGGAAACAACTACATGGCTATCTCTATAAACATGGAAATATCTAAACCACCATCTGTATAAACATGGAAATACCTACAACATCATCTGTATAAACATGGAAATACCTACACCACTATCTCTATAAACATGGAAATATCTACACTGCCATCTGTAAACATGGAAATATCTACACAGCCATCTCTATAAACATGGAAATATCTCCATCGCTATCTGCATAAACATGGAAATAGCCACACCGCTGTCTGTATAAACATGGAAATATCTACAGCGCCATCTGAAAAAACATGGAAATATCTACACAGACATCTGTATAAACATGGAATTAACATCACAGTCATCTGTATAAACCTGGAAATATCTACACCACTATCTCTATGAACATGGAAATATCTACAATGCCATCTGTATAAACATGGAAATATCTTCACTGCTATCTCTATAAACATGGAAATAGCTACACCGCTATCTGTGGAAACATGGAAATATCTCCACCACTCTCTGTATAAACATGGAAATATCTACACCGCTATCTGTATAAACATGGAAATATCTACACCGCTATCTGTATATACTTGGAAATATCTATACTGCTATCTGTATAAACATGGAAATACCTTCACTGATATCTCTATAAACATGGAAATGTCTTCACCACTATCTGTATAAACATGGAAATATCCACATGGCTATCTCTATAAACATGGAAATATCTACACCGCCATCTGTATAAACATGGAAATAACTACACTGTCATCTGTATAAACATGGAAATATCTACACCTCTATCTCTGTAAACATGGAAATATGTTCACCGCTATCTGTATAAACATGGAAATATCTACACCATGGTCTGTATAAACATGGATATATCTACACCGCTATATGTATAAACTTGGAAATATCTACACAGCCATCATTCTAAACATGGAAGTATCTACACCTCCATCTGTATAAACATGGAAAGAACTTCATTGCAATCTGTATAAACATGGAAATATCTACACAGACATCTGTATAAGCATGTAAATATCTACACCGCTATCTCTATAAACATGGATGTACGTACACCGCTATCTGAATAAACATGGAAATATCTACACCGCTATCTGTACTAACATGGAAATATCTACAGCGCCATCTGAAAAAACATGGAAATATCTACACAGTCATCTGTATAAACATGGAATTAACTACACAGTCATCTGTATAAACATGGAATTAACTACACAGTCATCAGTATAAACCTGGAAATATTTACACCACTATCTCTATGAACATGGAAATATCTACATTGCCATCTGTATAAACATGGAAATATCTTCACCGCTATCTCTATAAACATGGAAATAGCTACACCGCTCTCTGTGTAAACATGGAAATACCTCCACCACTATCTGTATAAACATGGAAATATCTACATGGCTATCTGTGTAAACATGGAAATATCTACACCGCCATCTGTATAAACATGGAAGTAACTACACTGTCATCTGCATAAACATGGAAATATCTACACCACTATCTGTATAAACATGGAAATATCTACAAAGCCATCTCTATAAACATGGAAATATCTACACAGACATCTCTATAAACTTGGAAATATCTACATCGCTATCTGCATAAACATGGAAATAACCACACCGCTATCGGTAAAAACATGGAAATATCTACACCGGCATCTGTAAAAACATGGAAGTATCTACACAGTCATCTGTATAAACATGGAAATATCTCCACCACTCTCTGTATAAACATCGAAATATCTACACCTCTATCTTTATAAACATGGAAATATCCCCAACGCTATCTGTATAAACTTGGAAATATCTACACCGCTATCTGTATAAATATGGAAATATCTTCACCACTATCTCTATAAACATGTAAATGTCTACACCGCTATCTGTATAAACATGGAAACAACTACATGGCTATCTCTATAAACCTGGAAATATGTACACCGCCATCTGTATAAACATGGAAATACTTACACCGTCATCTGTATAAACACGGAAATATCTACAGCACTATCTCTATAAACATGGAAATATCTACACTGCCATCTGTAAACATGGAAATATCTACACAGCCATCTCTATAAACATGGAAATATCTCCATCGCTATCTGCATAAACATGGAAACAGCCACACCGCTATCTGTATAAACATGGAAATATCTACAGCACCATCAGAAAAAACATGGAAATATCTACACAGTCATCTGTATAAACATGGAATTAACAACACAGTCATCTGTGTAAACCTGGAAATATCTACACCACTATCTCTATGAACATGGAAATATCTACAATGCCATCTGTATAAACATGGAAATATCTTCACCGCTATCTCTATAAACATGGAAATAGCTACACCGCTATCTATATATAAATGGAAATATCTACAACACTATCTGTGTAAACATAGAAATATCTACACAGCTGTCTGTGTAAACATGGAAATATGCACAATGCTATCTGTGTGAAGATGGAAATATTTAAACCGCAATCTGGGCAAATATGGAAATATCTACACTTCTATCTCTGTAAACATGGAAATATCTACACCGCTATCTGTATAAACATGAAAATATCTACACCGCTATCTGAATAAACATGGAAACATTTACACCATGGTCTGTATAAACTTGGATATATCTCCACCGCTATATGTATAAACTTGGAAATATCTACACAGCCATCTTTTTAAACATGGAAATATCTACAACTCCATCTGTATAAACATGGAAATAACTTCACTGCAATCTGTATAAACATGAAAATATCTACGCAGCCATCTGTATAAGCATGTAAATATCTACACCGCTATCTCTATAAACATGGAAGTACGTACACCACTATCTGTATAAACAAGGAAATATCTACACCGCTATCTGTACAAACATGGAAATATCTACAGCGCCATCTGAAAAAACATGGAAATATCTACACAGTCATCTGTATAAACATGGAATTAACTACACAGTCATCTGTATAAACCTGGAAATATCTACACCACTATCTCTATGAACATGGAAATATCTACATTGCCATCTGTATAAACATGGAAATATCTTCACCGCTATCTCTATAAACATGGAAATAGCTACACCGCTCTCTGTGTAAAGATGGAAATATCTCCACCACTATCTGTATAAACATGGAAATATCTACATGGCTATCTCTATAAACATGGAAATATCTACACCGCCATCTGTGTAAACATGGAAGTAACTACACTGTCATCTGTATAAACATGGAAATATCTACACCACTATCTGTATAAACATGGAAATATCTACAAAGCCATCTCTATAAACATGGAAATATCTACACTGACCTCTCTATAAACTTGGAAATATCTACATCGCTATCTGCATAAACATGTAAATAGCCACACCGCTATCGGTAAAAACATGGAAATATCAACACCGCCATCTGTAAAAACATGGAAGTATCTACACAGTCATCTGTATAAACATGGAAATATCTAAACTTCCATGTGTATAAACATGGGTGTAACTACACTGCCATCTGTATAAAAATGGAAATAGCCACAACGCAAATTGTATAAACATGGAAATATCTACACCGCTATCTGAATAAACATGGAAATATCTCCACCGCTATCTGTATAAACATGGAAATATCTACACCGCTGTCTGTATAAACATGGAAATATCTACAGCGCTATCTGTATAAACATGGAAATATCTCCACCGCTAACTGTATAAACATGGAAATATCTTCAACACTATCTGTGTAAACATGGAAATATCTACACAGCTGTCTGTGTAAACATGGAAGTATGAACACTGCTATCTATGTGAAGATGGAAATATCTACACGGCAATCTGTGCAAATATGGAAATATCTTCAACTCTATCTATGTAAACATGGAAATATCTACCCCGCTATCCATATAAACATGGAAATATCTACATGGCTCTCTCTATAAACATGGAAATATCTACACCGCCATCTTTATAAACATGGAATTAACTACACAGTCATCTGTATAGACATGGAAATATCTACACCACTATCTGTATAAAAATGGAAATATCTACAATTCCATCTGTATAAACATGGAAAAACCTACACCGCTATCTGCATAAACATGGAAATATCTACACCGCTATCTCTATAAACATGCAAGTACGTACACCGCTATCTGTATAAACATGGAAATATCTACACCGCTATCTCTGTAAACATGGAAATACCTACACGGCTGTCTGTATAAACATGGAAATATCTTCACGGCTGTTTGTATAAACACGGAAATATCTCCACCGCTATCAGCATAAACATGGAAATAACTACACCGCTATCTTTATAAACATGGAAATATCTACACCGCTATCTGTATAAACATGGAAATATCTACAACACTATCTGTGTAAACATGAAAATATGTACACCGCTATCTGTGTGAAGATGGAAATATCTACACGGCAATCTGTGTAAATATGGAAATATCTACAACTCTATCTCTGTAAACATGGAAATATCTACACCACTATCTGTATAAACATGGAAATATGTACATGGTTATCTATATAAACATGGAAATATCTACACCGCCATCTTTATAAACATGGAATTAACTACACAGTCATCTGTATAAACATGAAAATATCTATACCACTACCTGTATAAACATGGAAATATCTACAATGCCATCTGTTTAAAGATGGAAATAGCATCGCCGCTATCTCTATAAACACGGAAATATCTACACCGCTATCTGTGTAAATATGGAAATATCTTCACCGATATCTCTATAAACATGAAAATGTCTACACCACTATCTGTATAAACATGGAAATATCTACATGGCTATCTCTATAAACATGGAAATACCTACACCGCCATCTGTATAAACATGGAAATAACTACACTGTCATCTGTATAAACATGGAAATATCTACACGACTATCTGTATAAACATGGAAATATCTACACCTCCATCTGTATGAGCATCGAAATATCTACACTGCCATCTGTATACACATGGAAATACCTACACCGCTATCTGTATAAACATGGAAATATCTACACCGCTATCTGTATAAATATGTAAATATCTACACCGCTATCTGTATAAACTTGGAAATATCTACACGGCCATCTCTATTAACATGGAAATATCTGCACCGCTATCTGTATAAACATGGAAATAACTCCACCGCTATATGTATAAACTTGGAAATATCTCAACTGCTATCTATATAAACCTGGAAATATACACAGCGCTATCTCTATAAACATGGAAATAGACACACCGCTATGTGAATAAATATGGAAATATATACACAGCTATCTCTATAAACATGGAAATGTCTACACCGCTATCTGTATAAACATGGAAATATCTACTTTTCTATCTCTATAAACATGTAAATATCTACACCGCCATCGGTATAAACATGAAAATACCTACAGAGTCATCTGTATAAACATGGAAATATCTACAAAGACATCTGTATAAACATTTAAATGTCTACACTGCCACCTCTATAAACATGGAAATATCAACACAGCCATCTCTATAAACATGGAAATATATACATCACTATCTACATAAACATGGAAATAGCCACAACCCTATCTGTATAAACATGGAAATGACTACACGGCCATCTGTAAAAACATGGAAACATCTGCACAGTCATCTGTATTCACATGGAAAAATCTACACAGCCATCTGTATAAACATGGAAATATCTACACCGCTGTCTCAAAAAACATGGAAATACCTACACCGCTATGTGTATAAACATGTTAATATCTACACCGCTATCTGTATAAACATGGAAATATCTACACCGCAAAGTGTATAAACTTGGAAATGTCTACACCGCCATCTCTATAAACATGGAAATATCTCCACCTCTATCTCTATAAACATGGAAATGTCTCCACCACTATCTGTATAAACATGGAAATAACTACACCGCTATCTGTAAAACCATGGAAATATCTACAGCGCTATCTCTATAAACATGGAAATCTCTACACCGCTCTCTGTATAAACATGGAAATATCTACACCACCATCTGTAGAAACTTGGAAATACCTACACAGTCATCTGTATAAACATGGAAATACCTACAACACTATCTGTATAAACATGGAAATATCTAGACTGCCATCTGTATAAACATGGAAATACCTACTCAGTCATCTCTATATAGATGGAAATACCTACACCGCTATCTGTAAAAACATGGAAATATCAACACAGTCATGTGTATAAACATGGAAATACCTACACCTACATCTGTAGAAACATGGAAATACCTACACTGCCATCTATATACACATGGAAATATCTACACAGCCATCTGTATAAACATGGAAATATCTACACCGCTATCTGTATAAACATGGAAAAACCTACACCGAAATCTGTATAAACATGGAAATATCTACACCGCTATCTGTATAAACTTGGAAATATCTACACCGCTATCTGTATAAACTTGGAAATATCTACACCGCCATCTCTATAAACATGGAAATATCTCCAACACTATCTTTATAAACATGGAAATATCTCCACCACTATCTGTATAAACATGGAAATATCTACACCGCTATCTGTATAAATATGGAAATATCTACACCGCTATCTCTATAAACATGGAAATGTCTACACCGCTATCTGTATAAACATGGAAATATCTCCATGGCTATCTCTATACACATGGAAATATCTACACCACCATCTGTAAAAACGTGGAAATAACTACACAGTCATCTGTATAAACATGGAAATATCTACACCTCCATCTGTATAAACATGGAAATATCTACACTGCCATCTGTATACACATGGAAATATCTACACAGCCATCTTTATAAACATGGTAATATCTACCCCGCTATCTCTATAAACATGGAAATACCAACACCGATATCTGTATATGCAGGGAAATATCTACACCGCTATCTGAATAAACATGGAAATATCTCCACCGCTATCTGTATAAACATGGAAATGTCCACACCGCTATCTGTGTAAACATGGAAATATCTACACCTCTATCTGTATAAACATGGAAATATCTACACCGCTATCTCTATAAACATGGAAATGTCTACACCGCTATCTGTATAAACATGGAAATATCTACATGGCTATCTCTATAAACATGGAAATATCTACACCGCCATCTGTATAAACATGGAAATACCTACAGAGTCATCTGTATGTACATGGAAATATCTACACCATTATCTGTATAAACATGGAAGTATCTACACTGCCATTTGTATAAACATGTAAATATATACACAGCCATCTCTATAAACATGGAAATATCTACATCGCTATCTGTATAAACATGGAAATAGCCACACCGCTGTGTGAATAAATATGGAAATATCTACGTAGCTATCTCTATAAACATGGAAATATCTACACCGC
This sequence comes from Pan paniscus, assembly GCF_029289425.2. NCBI lineage: Eukaryota > Metazoa > Chordata > Mammalia > Primates > Hominidae > Pan > Pan paniscus. The sequence goes on from NC_073261.2 coordinate 12,747,283, forward strand.
CATCGGTATAAACATGGAAATACCTACACAGTCATCTGTATAAACACAGAAACATCTACAAAGTCATCTGTATAAACATTGAAATGTCTTCACTGCCATCTCTATAAACATGGAAATATCTACACAGCCGTCTGTATAAACATGGAAATATCTACATCACAATCTGCATAAACATGGAAATAGCCACACCCCTATCTGTATAAACATGGAAATGTCTACACGGCCATCTGTAAAAACATGGAAACCTCTACACAGTCATCTGTATAAACATGGAAATATCTACAAATCCATCTGTATAAACATGGAAATATCTACACTGCCATCTGTATTCACATGGAAATATCTACACAGCCATCTGCATAAACATGGAAATATCTACACCACTATGTCTATAAACATGGAAATACCTACACCGCTATCTTTATAAACATGTTAATATCCACAACCTCTGTCTGTATAAACATGGAAATATCTACACCGCTATGTGTATAAACTTGGAAATTTCTACACCGCCATCTCTATAAACATGGAAATATCTCCACCGCTATCTCTATAAACATGGAAATATCTCAACAACTATCTGTATAAACGTGGAAATACCTACACCGTCATCCCTATAAACATGGAAATACCTACACCGCTATCTGTATAAACATGGAAATATCTACAATGCCATCTGTATAAACATGGAAATACCTACTCAGTCATCTCTATAAACATGGAAATACCTACACCGCTATCTGTAAAAACATGGAAATACCTACACAGTCATGGTTATAAACATGGAAATATCTACACCTACATCTGCGTAAACTTGGAAATATCTCCACTGCCATCTCTATACACATGGAAATATCTACACAGCCATCTGTATAAACATGGAAATATCTACACCGCTATCTCTATAAACATGGAAAAACCTACACCGCAATCTGTATAAACATGGAAATATCTACATGGCTATCTCTATAAATATGGAAATATCTACAACACCATCTGTAAAAACATGGAAATAACTACACAGTCATCTGTATAAACATGGAAATATCTACACTGTCATCTGTATACACATGGAAATATCTACACAGCCATCTTTATAAACATGGTAATATCTACCCCGCTATCTCTGTAAACATGGAATCAACTACACTGCTATCTGTATAAACATGGAAATATCTACACTGCTATCTGTATAAACATGGAAATATCTGCACCGCTATCTCTATAAACATGGAAATGTCTACACCGCTATCTCTATAAACATGGAAATATCTACATGGCTATCTCTATAAACATGGAAATACCTACACCGCCATCTGTATAAACATGGAAATACCTACAGAGTCATCTGCATGAACATGGAAATATCTACACCACTATCTGTATAAACATGGAAATATCTTCAGTGCCTTGTGTATAAACATGTAAATATATACACAGCCATCTCTATAAACATGTAAATATCTACACCGCCATCGGTATAAACATGGAAATACCTACACAGTCATCTGTATAAACACAGAAACATCTACAAAGTCATCTGTATAAACATTGACATGTCTACACTGCCATCTCTATAAACATGGAAATATCTACACAGCCATCTCTATAAACATGGAAGTATCTACATCACCATCTGCATAAACATGGAAATAGCCACAACCCTATCTGTATAAAAATGGAAATGTCTACACGGCCATCTGTAAAAACATGGAAACATCTACACAGTCATCTGTATAAACATGGAAATATCTACAACTCCATCTGTATAAACATGGAAATATCTACACTGCCATCTGTATTCACATGGAAATATCTACACAGCCATCTGTATAAACATGTAAACATCTACACCGCTATCTCTGTAAACATGGAAATACCTACACCGCTATCTGTATAAACATGTTAATATCTATAGTGCAATCTGTATAAACATGGAAATATCTACATCGCTATGTATATAAACTTGGAAATGTCTACACCGCCATCTCTATAAACATGGAAATATCTCCACCGCTATCTCTATAAACGTGGAAATATCTCCACCACTATCTGTATAAACATGGAAATAACTACACCGCTATCTGTATAAACATGGAAAAATCTACACGGCTATCTCTATAAACATGGAAATGTCTTCACCGCTATCTGTATAAACATGGAAATACCTACACCGCCATCTGTAAACGTGGAAATATCTACACAGTCATCGGTATAAACATGGAAATATCTTCACCACTATCTGTATAAACATGGAAATATCTACAATGCCATCTGTATTAACATGGAAATACCTACTCAGTCATCTCTATAAACATGGAAATATCTACACTGCTATCTTTAGAAACATGGAAATACCTACACAGTCATGGTTATAAACATGGATATATCTACACCTCCATCTGTATAAACTTGGAAATATCTACACTGCCATCTGTATACACATGGAAATATCTACACAGCCATCTGTATAAACATGGAAATATCTACACCGCTATCTCTATAAACATGGAAAAACCTACACCGCAATCTGTATAAACATGGAAATATCTGCACCGCTATCTGTATAAACTTGGAAATATCTACACCGCTATCTGTATAAACTTGGAAATATCTACACCACCATCTCTATAAACATGGAAATATCTCCAACACTATCTGTATAAACATGGAAATATCTCCAACACTATGTGTATAAACATGGAAATATCTACCCCGCTATCTGTATAAATATGGTAATATCTACACCGCTATCTCTATAAACATGGAAATGTCTACACCTCTATCTGTATAAACATGGAAATATCTACGTTTATCTCTATAAATATGGAAATATCTACACCACCATCTGTAAAAACATGGAAATAACTACACAGTCATCTGTATAAACATGGAAATATCTACACCTCCATCTGTATAAACATGGAAATATCTACACAGCCATCTGTATACACATGGAAATATCTACACAGCCATCTTTATAAGCATGGTAATATCTACACCGCTATCTCTATAAACATGGAAACAACTACACTGCTATCTGAAAAAACATGGAAATATCTACACCGCCATCTGTATAAATATTGAAATATCTACACCAACATCTCTATAAACATGGAAATATCTTCAACACTATCTGTGTAAACATGGAAATATCTACACAGCTGTCTGTGTAAACATGGAAATATGTACACTGCTATCTGTGTGAAGATGGAAATATCTACACGGCAATCTGTGCAAATATGGAAATATCTACACCTCTATCTCTGTAAACATGGAAATATCTACACCGCTATCTGTATAAACATGGAAATATCTACATGGCTATCTCTATAAACATGGAAATATCTACACCGCCATCTTTATAAACGTGGAATTAACTACACAGTCATCTGTATAAACATGGAAATATCTACACCACTATCTGTATAAACATGGAAATATCTACAATGCCATCTGTATAAACATGGAAATAACATCACCGTTATCTCTATAAACTTGGAAATTCCTACACCGCTATCTGTATAAACATGGAAATATCTCCACCGCTATCTGTATAAACATGGAAATATCTACACCGCTATCTGTATAAACTTAGAAATATCTACACCACTATCTGTATAAATATCGAAATAACTTCACCGCTATCTCTATGAACATGGAAATGTCTACACCGATATCTGTATAAATAAGCATATATCTACATGGCTATCTGTATAATCATGGAACTATCTACACCGCCATCTGTATAAACATGGAAATACCTACACAGTCATCTGTATAAACATGGAAATATCTGCACCAATATCTGTATAAACATGGAAATAACAACACTTCCATCAGTATAAACATGGAAATATCTACACAGCCATCTCTATAAACATGGAAATATCTATATCGCTATCTGCATAAACATGGAAACAGCCACACCGTTATCTGTATAAACATGGAAATATCTACACCGCCATCGGTAAAGAAATGGAAATATCCACACAGTCATCTGTATAAACATGGAAATATCTACACCTCCATCTGTATAAACATGGAAATATCTACACTGCCATCTGTATAAAAATGGAAATAACAACACCGCTATCTGTATAAACATGGAAATATCTACACCGCCATCTGAATAAACATGGAAATATCTACACTGCTATCTGTATAAATATGGAAATATCTACAAAGCTATCTCTATAAACATGGAAATATCAACACAGTTATCTGTATCGACATGGAAATATCTACACCGCTATCTCTATAAACATGGAAATATCTCCACCGCAATCTGCATAAACTTGGAAATATCTACACCTCCGTCTGTATAAACATGTAAATATTTCCACCGCTGTCTGTATAAACATGGAAATATCTCCACCGATATCTGAATAAACATGGAAATATCTCCACTGCTATCTGTATAAACATGGAAATATCTACAGCGCTATCTGTATAAACATGGAAATATCTACACCGCTATCTGTATAAACATGGAAATATCTACACCGATATCTTTATAAACATGGAAATATCTACTCTGCTATCTGTATAAACATGGAAATATCTACCACACTATCAGTGAAAACGTGGAAATATCTACACAGCTGTCTGTGTAAACATGGAAATATGTACACCGCTATCTGTGTGAAGATGGAAATATCTACACGGCAATCTGTGCAAATAGGGAAATATCTACACCTCTATCTCTATAAACATGGAAATATCTACACCGTTCTCTGTATAAACATGGAAATATCTACATGGCTATCTCTATAAACATGATAATATCTCCACCGCCATCTGTATAACATGGAATTAACTACACAGTCATCTGTATAAACAAGGAAATATCTACACCGCTCTTTGTATAAACATGGAAATATCTACAATGCCATCTGTATAAACATGGAAATACCTACACCGCTATCTGTATAAACATGGAAATATCTACACTGCTATCTGTATAAACATCGAAATATCTGCAGCGCTGCTTAAAAATGGAAATATCTCCACCGCTATCTGTATAAACATGGAAGTATCTACTCCGCTATCTTTATAAACATGGAAATATCTACACCGCTATCTGCATGAACATGGAAATATCTACAACACTATCTGTGTAAACATGGAAATATCTACACACCTGTCTGTGTAAACATGAAAATATATACACCGCTATCTGTGTGAAGATGGAAATATCGACACAGCAGTCTGCGCAAATATGGATATATCTACACCTCTATCTCTGTAAACATGGAAATATCTACAACGCTATCTGTATAAACATGTAAATATCTACACCGCTATCTGTATAAACATGGAAATATCTACACCACTGTCTGTTTAAACATGTATAAATCTACACCGCTATCTGTATAAACATGGAAATATCTACACCACTATCTGTATAAACGTTGAAATATGTACACCGCAATCTCTAAAAACATGGAAATATCCGCAGCCATCTGCAGGATGTGAGGAAGCAAAGCCTGGGCCGGGCAGGTGCCTCCCGGCTGGGCCCGGAGGCAGCAGGGGGACAAGGGCTACGAGAGGGCATGGCGGCGGCGCGGCGGGAAGCGAGGGGCATCCGGACACTCACCCTGTTGGCCGCGGCCATCTGCACCACGATCTTGATGGCCGTCCTGCTAAAGTACCTGCCGTCACTGCCCACCACCATGGTGCAGCCCCGACGGTCGCGCAGGTCGATGGACGACAGCACGCTCTGGATGAAGTTAGGCAGGTTGTTGCGCTGGCCCTCGACGAGGCCGGTAGGTCACCACAGACCCCCGCCGCCGGCCGGCCACCGGTCCTCGTAGGGCGCGGTGGGCACTGTCAGCACCGGGATGGGGCTCGCCTCCTGGCCGGTCCTACTGCGGCTCCCGGGGCCGGAGGGAATCTGCAGCCTGCCGGGGGCCTCCGCCAGCCTGGCCACGCGCCGGGTCTCCGCCTCGCGCCCGGGCCCCCTCTCTGGCAGGTCGGCGCCCTGCGCCCGCCCGCCTGGGGACCGCCCGCCCCTCCTCTCCGCGCGGCCACTCGCTGACTCCCTCGGCGGAGATTGCTTCTGCCTTCCTGTAAAGTTTTCTCCCGCCCACCTTCTCCGCTGCCAGACCGCCCGAGGTGCCCTCAGTTTCTCCCCAAGTGGGACTCACTTTCGGGGTGTCCCAAAAGCCTGATTCCAGGGCCTGCTAGCCCGACCCCGGTGACGCCTGCACCCGCGCCTGGCCCCAGCCTTCACGCGCGATCGCCACCCTCCGGGGCACACCCTCCGCCAGAAAACAGCCGGCGGGCGGCGAGACTTTGGGCAGAGTCCGGGTTCCTCTCCGGCGCCAGGCCCGTCTCCCTGTCTCCCTGGGAGTGAGCAGCCTACATGCACCAGTTTCTCTTTAGAACAAGCACAGGGAGGGATTTGGGAGGGGGCTGAAACCTTTTGCCATCAGCGAACAGCCTCAGCCAAAAATAACCCTGGAAAGGCGAGCTAACAATGGTTATCACCTGCCAGCGCTGAAATCGGAGGCTGGGCGCTGCGTGTGGGGTGTGTGTTTGTGTGTGTGTGTGTGTGTGTGTGTGTACCCTCCCACCCCGACCATTTGTTGAAGGGAATCACCACTGTTAGACTTCAATCCAACAGGACCCACTCGAGCCATCCACACTTTCCCCAGCCTCCTCCAAAACAGCACACTTTCCGGTATGGACAATTCTTTTTTTTTTTTTTGACTTGTTTGTTTGTTGTGGTGGTTGCAACAGCAGCAACACAGACGACACATATTGCCCTATTCTTCTCGCCCTTCTCACCCTCCCTACCCAGCTCCTGCCTTAGAAACAGGCTTGGCCTACACTGTATCTGTCCACACTGCCTGAACTCTTCCCTGAATTAATCGTTTTCGATAGGAGGGGGCTAAATCCCTTATTAATGCCCTACCAGGAGTGAATGAATAAAGCCAAGTTAAAGGGGAACTGGGTACCACATACTGTGCTAGGTTCCTTTGCATGTATCCTTTCATTCTGCTGGAACTAAAGATGTTCTGCCTCCTCTCCATAAAACGCACCCAAACTCCAAAACCAGGAAATTCTCCATAGAAAATAGGAGTGAAGAGAGACAAGACTAACAGGATAAACCCCAAAGCAGGAAGAACGTTTTCTCTCCCATTTCGCTCAAGGAATTTTTGGACCCACCAAGGCTACTGTCCTGAAAGATCCTGCTGCTTCTCCTTCCCCAAATATTGTCCACTTCCTCAGAGTAAGGCTGACTTGCCGCAGGCTTATAAAGTGTTTGGTCACAGTAAGACAACTGTGAGTATTAACACACATCGTATACTGTTTTGCAATTGATAAAAGGCTTTGCATCTGTTTTTTCTTTGGAGGCTGAAGAAAAGAAGAATGGTATTCACGCAGTTCCCATTTTACAGATGAAAACAAGAGGACTTTTTCTGTGAAGTCAGGAAAGTGGTTACAATGGTAATTTCCGCCTGTCCGAATTATGTATTGCCCCTCCCCTTTCTATTAATAACATTGAAGTGTGATGGGACAACCACTGAAGCCGTCAGTTGAAACCTGCTGGGACTTTTTAGCCATTCTCTTCAACATAAAGAATGGGTATTTTTGGAGGGGGTGATAGGAATGGGGAAATGTTGTCAAAGAGTACAATGTTTTAGTTGAGACAGGAAGAATACATTTTGTTGAGATCTACAGCACAGCATGGTGACTGTAGTTAACAATGAAGTATTGTGTATTTCAAAATTGCTAAGACAATAAATTTCAAATGTTCTCACCACAAAAAAGATAGGTTTTGAGGTGATGAATCTATTAATTCTCTGGATTTAATTATTCCACAATGTATACATATATCATAACATCACATTATACCTCCGTAAATACATACAATTTTAATTTGTCAATTAACATTTTTTAAAAGAATAGTGTGGCCAGTTGGGGAGGTAGTTTTTTTTTTTTTTTTCCTCTAGTCTCTACTCAGTCTCCAAGATCCCATTCCCCATAAAGTTCCTGTCACCCAGGTGGAGTGCAGTGGCACAATCATGGCTCACTGTACCCTCTCCCTCTTGGGCTCAAGCGATCCTCCCGCCTACAGGTACATGCCACCACACCCAGCTAATTTTTGTAGTTTTTGTAGACATGGGGTTTCTCCCTGTTGCCTAGGATGGTCTCGAACTCCTCAGCTCAATCAATCTGCCCACTTTACGCTCCCACAGTGCTGGGATTACAGGTGGGAGCCACCAAGCCCAACCCATAAAGTTCCTGACTTTTTATCTCCCTGGGAGTGCACAGCCTACACACACCAGTTTCTCTTTAGAACATACTTAAGAGTCTTGGCTTAGCATCCAACAGACAGAACTTTAACACTTCTACGGATCTGTGCACCTGTCTATGGTGTGGGGTTTTTAAGATCTCTTTCTAATGACACTTTATTTTGCAAAGCAGGACAGTTTCATTCCCAGAAGTGCAGGTATGGTAAATCCTTTGTTCCAGTAACGAAGACAATGATCCAAACCCTAAGCCTCAGAGAAGCCCAGAAACCCTCCAGGCCTCCATTTCTCTGCTCCTAGCACCTGCCTCTCTCTTGACATCAACATCATTCTCCCCTCTCACAGCCCAGCTCCTTCCACAGACCCAGGGATTAGGCACCAGCACCTCAGACTAGATTTTAGAGAATTACCATTCAAGAGGCAATCCTCTTCCCTTGGTTCCAATTTCAAGGTTCTCAAAGACTGGAACAGGGCTAGTTTGAGGCAATGTGCCCCATCGCATAGCCAGAAAGAACCTTACAGTGAAAAGGAAAACAATTCTTCCAAAGTAAGGGGGTGCTGATCCCAGAGGGAGGACAGATGGGCAACCAAACAGTAACCGGGCCACCACATGCTTCACACTCACTGATCAAGGATTTCTAAAACCACTTTTCTTTTCTCTGAATTTACATAGGACTTTGTATCACTCATAAAGGAATGTCTTATAGGCTAATAACACCTTTCTATTCATGCTTATACTTAACATTTAGGCTAGGATAATTTCCTAACCTCAGTGTCCTCACTATAAGATGGGAATTATTATAATCCCTACCTCATAAATTGTTGGGAGGATTAAAATACTTAGTAAAGTGCCTGACTAATAGAAAGGCATTCAATAAATGTTAGCTATTCATGGTGTCATCATCATTATATTTACCGTTATTACTAATCTCCTGTATTGCAAGAATTACAGTTTATATTTTTGTAGACCATCACTGTAGCTAAAGGGTCTTTGGGCCATAGGTGATATTCCATAAAGGTTGGTTAAATTGATCTGTGGTTTTTGACTATGGAAACTCAGAACTCCCTCAAAATGTACAAAACAGATTTACCTGCTAAATAAATCTCTTCAAAGCTGACCCCAGGTTTAATTGAATTAATTCCAATGAATTTGTCACAATGATGGAGAAAGGAAACTTAGAGGGCCCCACAGTTGTTTGCTGGTAAAATGAGAAGTTTGGATTAGATCAATGTTTCCCAAAATATTTTCCTCAGAATGTTAGTGCCCCTCGAATCCTGCACAAAGCAAGAGTTTCATGACGAAGTAGCTTTTAAAACTCCTGTACACTCTACTCCCATTCTTCACAATGCACACTTTCATATTAAAAGTTCTGAGAGGTCCTCAACAGAAGACATCACTTAACTTTTTTTTTTTTTTTTAAGACAGATTCTCACTCTGTCACCCAGGCTGGAGTACAGTGGCCACCACTCCTGGCCTAAAATTTTTTTAACCTGGTGCTTCCCAATCTAAACTCACAGGGACCAGTTTTCTTAATGAAAGAGAATCAGACTAGCTTGTAACCATAGCTGGTGACACTCCCCTGCCCCATTCCTTGTATGTCCTCAGTGGACTAGGTCAGGAATAAATAAATTTTCCTGATTCTCAAGGGCTGGTCACTCCTTTGCACTGAGCTCAAAGCTTCTCTGTAGCATGGGTCACAATGAATGGTAGCCCTGATAGCCTAGAGTAGCCTTTCAGCCTTCTCTGAGCCTCTAAAGACTGAGGATCCTTGGCATGAAATGGAGCAACTGATATACCCTTGCTTCCCCTGGGGACTCTCTTGCTCTCAAAAAGGCATCAGCCATCATCTCCATCTAGAGAATATACTAGCTGACTCAGCTTGACCAGCCTGTCCCAAAATGAGAATCTGGGTAAAATAAGCATTGAAACACTTCATTCCTTGTAGATTCACAAAACATATTAGCATATTAAAGACTATGAAGTTCTGCAGGAAAAAAAAACCTATTTAACTTTAATCCAACATTGCCAAGTTTTATTTGACCATGGAAGATTTTTCCAAAACACTTACAAACAGATCAAGGACATTAATCTTTCATGAAACACTAGATCCCCAGGGTCCTCTCCAGCTACATCATTCTGTGATTTTCTTTTTTATTTATGATGCATTAAAAGATTAATCTCTATCAGACTTCCATTTAGAAATTCACCAGAATGTGCAAAGGCAGCAGGTAAAATTGCTGAAGGGTATTATAAAAATACCCTCCAGTGATTTTTGAAACTTAAACTGAAATATTTATATAACTATATATTTCAGTTTGTATATTATATATATATGTATATACACACATATATATGTGTGTATATACATGTATATACACACATATATATGTGTGTATATATATTGGTGTATGTATATCTATATCTATGTATATATGGCATTATATCCATTTTACAGATGCAGAAACTGAGCTTTAGAGGGGGTGAGCAATTGGTCCAAAGCCACACAGCACACAGGTAGTCATTGATAAAGGTAAAAACAAGAGTTGAAGCCTGAGGTGTAAGGACACAGAGACAAGTACACAAATGTTTACAAGTTACACATATGACACGTGCCTTTAACATGAATTTCTTGAACATTCATTTAGAGGCCTTACAATGAAGACATCAGAGTGGCAGCAAGTTCTGTTGGAATCAGGGGAGCGTGTTCTTCTATAATCCCCTGGCTAACAGGAAAGCACACTGATTTGGCCCATGGTAGTTATACACTCCCATTGAGTCAGGGGCCACTTCTATGCACACAGGAGGTGCTAAAAATATGCTGTTGACTCATTGCCTCTAAGAGCAGAAGAAATGCCAAAAGTATAGGACAAGAGGCAGAAAAGCACACGGAAAAATGTCGTAGGGCAGTCCTCTGAGGAAGTGTTAGATCCCTTTGAAATCTGTCCAAACACTTTCTTGTGCTGGGGAAAGTAAATTCCATATTTCAAGCAACCCCACATGTCATACGAGTATCTTGTACGTGTTTGTGTACTCGTGTCTGTGAACTTACATCTCAGACTTCAACTTCTCGCCCCCCACCCTTATCAATGACTGCCTGCATGGCCTTGGGCAAGTTGCTTTCCCTCTTCAAAGCTCAGTTTCTGCATCTATAAAATGGACATAATGCTACCTACCTCATGGGGTTAGTGATCACATTTAAGGAGCTAATATGTGCAAATTGCTTACGCAGTACCTATCACATAATAAGGGTTTAATAAGTGTTTGATGTAATTGTTTTGATTATTACTACTATTACTAAAATAATAATTACTACAATAATAATGATTCTTATTCTCTATATTAGTATTATCTTTGAAAATGGGCATGGATTATGTCTATGTAACACTTTTGGCACAATATCTAGCATTATATCACACACAAATTAGAGAATTCATGTTATTAAGGATGAAAAAATATTTTTACTGACCCTTCAATTCTTCGTAAGTAACTGCAAAAGAAGCCATTATCCCAACACATGAAATAAAAAAGAAAATTCAGTTCCTCTGGAGTTTGTTTTTGGAGGTAGCCACAGGATACCTAAATTTTTTTTCTTTTCAGAGAGACCGAGGGGCTCACTAGGTTGACCAGGCTGGTCTTGAACTCCTGGTTTCAAGCCATCCTCCCACCTCAGCCTCCCAAAGTGCTGGGATTACATGCATGAGCCACCACATCCAGCCTACCTGAAATATTGAATGCTGTTAATAAATCTCCTGAGGCCAGCATAAGAAGGTGATGGGCAAAACTAATGCAGGTATGTTTTTCTGGCTTTTTCATGTATTGGGCCAAACTTTGAAAAGCACTTACTATTAATGGCTAACTTGCAAAATTTGTGATTTATTAAAAGCAGATTTTAATTGTTTTACCTAAAAATAATAGGCCTCTGATCTGCAAAAGATGAAGATTTAATTTCTAGGTGTTCCCCACAATACCTAGAAACATCAGTGGAATCGATTATTAAACACTTTAGAACTATTCTCATCAAAGTTCTTTAATATATAATACAGCAAAAGAAAAGTTTCTTTTCTAAAGGCTTCTCTATACTTTTTTTAATAGTTGAATTTCATTTCTGAAGGCTCCTAAAAAGAATAGAATTTAGATCTTTATTAAAGAGGAAATATATTTTCCATGTTTAATTTAAATGACATTCCATCAGTCATTTGCAATCTTAGCCTACAGGGAATTTGTTTTTTTTGGTAGTTTTTATGTTTGGCTTTAGGAGGGGATTCCCAATAATCTCTATATAAATATTTCTAATCTCTATATAAATATTTTAACATTTCAATGTAAATTAGTTTTTTAAAACTATTTTATCCATAAAAATAATGAATTTGCATGGCTGAGGGTGAAATAATATGTTACCAGGACCCGTCAGTTTTGGGGGTTGTGAGTAGATCCCATCTTCATGTTCCTCCAGCCCAGCCCAAGCCTGGCTCAGGTCCTCCTCCCCCATTTGCCAGGAACCACCATCCCCAGGGATTCTATGTGCCCTGCCTGACCAGTGTTCTCCATCAGAGTTTACCAATCTTTTGTTCATTCCCTCAGAGCACAGCTAAGCAAGAGTACACTAATTTGAAAATTAACTCAAGCAAATCGAGGAACAATATCCCCAACACATTGCATTTTAACATAGGGTTTCCTGGACACACTGTTTCAACCCAAGAGTTGGGCTAATAGTAGGAGTTCCATCTGCTAAAATACGGCTGTCAGCTTCAGAGGGAAATTCATGAACGTCTTCGTAGTTTGTTTTTACGTTTCACTTGGCACTGTTTCTAAAATTTCCTCTGAAGCCAAAAAATAAGTTATTTCCCAGCACACTGGGCACTTTTCATTTATCATTGGATTGATTTTTGTAACTTGCAGTAGGAGCTGAAATCGACCAGGGGGTTCTTATCCAACAGACAGCAGCAAAACTCTTTGTGTATCTGCGTTCCTTTCAACAAGCGTGACTTCCTCAATGGCATCATTCGTGAGCGTAACACAGAGCTCAGCAATAACGTTTCTTCACTAACCCTACCAGGTATCCAACATAGGATGTTACTTCCTTTCACTGTTTTCCGACTCTTGGCAGATATTAATCATTGGGATTTGGGAACAAGGAAATAGAATTTCTGAGAATGCTTGGGAATTCCCAAATTCATATGATTTTCATAACACTTCACTTACAAGTTTTTGAAAAATAATAAGTGACTATAATAACAAGCAAATAGTCGTTTTTTTCTGTAACAGGATTATATGAAAACTTTTAGTAGTCTTCTGTTTTAAAAAGATATGATAACAAATGATGATTTATTATTATTATGAGCCAACATATTGTAACAAGATTATAAAATCCAATAGCATTAATAGAGAAAACATTAAAAAGAAATGAATATTATCACCAAATAAATGCTAAAGAAAAGTCCTATAAAGATTGAAAGGTAACACCACAAATACTTAATGCTTTAATCATTGTTTACGTGACATTGTTAAACAAGGCGTCAATCATCCCCTCCAATACCATTTAAATAACATAACATTCTGATCTCCTGGCAAGATGAATAGCACTAGAAAGAAGCAACTGTCAAAATTGCCGATTTAAGGGCATATTTTGTTTCTAAAACTTGGCATTTCTTAGAAAACCTCTCATAGGATTTGTAAAACATATACTATGCCTATGAACACATTAATATTTATTTGCAGAAATGGTTCACTGTTAGCAGTGGACAAGGCCATGAACACACACTTGTAACACAGCAACAGATACAAGAAAGTCTGACTGAGGCTCCTTTACTGCTCCTGTCCTGTTCATCTTAACTTTCATCTCCACATGTCAGTGCTTCCTCATCTTGCTTGACTTGAAGTCAGTGCATTTCTTCAAGCCAGTAAGTTCTCTATACTGACTATTAAGCTGTAATTTTCACAGGAAAATTAGAATGTTCCTTCCCATTTTCCTAATTTCTCAACTGATTTTTCTCAGAATTCAGAATCCATAAATATTGAAATGCCAGGAGAGAATTTCCAAATGGAAATGCTGTTCCCTTCGTCCATTTTCAGAAGAAACCGTAGGATAGTGTTATCCTTCTCTTCTCCAATTTTTTTTTTCCTGCAAACTTATGGTTATCACCTCTTTAAGTGAGTAGCTCACAATTTTGCCTCCCCTGCAAATGGTCCCAAAACAGTGAAGCGGGTCCTCTTTAGCTGTGTCTTTAGTACATAATCCTGCATTTCTGACCATATGCAGGGAGTGTGACCCAGGGAAGGATCCCTGACTCAATGGGATTTCTCTTGCTGTCTCTAGAATTTGAACACCGGAACCCAGACATACAGAGGCTGGGAGCCATCGTGGTGTGCTATATTGATGACGGCAGCAGTGGGTGGTGTGGGGGCAGTTAATTGACAGCTACCTGTTGCTGACATCCCAGGAACTGCCTGAACCTTCTCTTTCCCAGTCATAAGATATCTAAGATTCTGCAGTATTCATTAAATCGTAGCATGGTTTAAGCTAGCCAGAATTAGGTTCTGTTGCTTTCAATCAACAGAACCTTAGCTAATACATTGTTATTTCCTGGTCTTTGTTCCTTTAATTTTCCAGGAAAAGAAGGGAAAATGGCTTATTGGTTTTAAAAAGAGACAAGGGACAACATACCATTTATGCAAAATTTAGAAGCACTCAAAGGAAACTCTGGAAAGTTCCTGAGACATATATAGGTAGGATCAGCATAAAACTTGAACAGTGTATCTAGATCATGGTTGCCATGGTTGCCTTGACACAATGAACATCTGTATCAAAACCATATTTTCTTGGTGGGACAGAGAGAAGCACAAGGCGGGACTCACATTTACAGTAATCCTTGTTTTCCAGGGTCCCTACAACCCAGTTTGTCCAGAGCTGTTCATCTTAAGTTTGTTATCCCAACATAATTATAAATAGAACCTCCTTTTTCTCTCAAGAATATCCCACTTTGGATGATAATTTCTGTGACTACCCATTAAGAATATTTAATAACTATAGAAAACTGCTTCTCTATATTTTTTGTATGTTTGAAACATTTTATAACAAAAATATCTTTAAAGTTATCACCTACACAGAATATAGCTGCCAAATGCTCCTACTCTGCTATTCTAACCATGAATCCCTCTGGGGCCCCTTCCTCCTACGGCGCTTGTGAGGATGAAATGAAATAAGCTCTATGAAGTGCCCAACAGTGACCAACACTGAATAAAATACAGCAACCATAGGTGGCCTTCCCTTATGTTCACCAAACTCCTGATAAGTTATTCGGTGATGTTTTAATCTTAATATTTTATGTAGATTATACATTCATCTGATTCAAAATGCAAAAGGTACAAAAGCGTATACAGTTAAAAGTTTCCCAACCCACTACCATTTATCTCCCTGGAGGCAACTGTTTCCAGATTTTTGAATATCCTTAAAGAATATCATATGTATGGAAAAGAAAGATTATATATTTATATGCATCTGTGTATGCATTTTCCTATAAGAGGCTCACAAAGTCTCCTTGAAGAGATATCATTATTACAAATACCCCTCAATTTACAATGGGGTTATATTCCAATAAACTTATGAAAATATTGTAAGCTGAAAATGCATTTAATACACTTAACCTACTAAACATCATAGCTTAGCTCGGCCTACCTTAAACACTCACATTAACCTACAGTTAGGCAAAATCATCTAACAGAAAGCCCATTTTATAATAAAGTGGGCTTTGAATATCTCATGTAATATAATGAATACTGTACTGAAAGTGGAAAACAGAATGGTTGTATGAGTACTCAAAGTACAGCTTCTGCTGAATGTGTATTGCTTTCAAACTATCTTAAAGTTGAAAAATCATAAGTCAAAATATTCTAAGTCAGGGATTGTTTGTACTTCTACTTTACATGATGAAATTGAGCCTTGAAAAGATTAAGTGACTCGCCCAAGGTCACACTGGCAGTTAAATAGTGAAACTTGGATCCAAATTGTTCAGTCACTACATGTATTGTCTTGAAATTTGAAAAAGAGGAAGAGGAATTAAACTACTAAATTGAAGGACTATTTTAGGCATAGAAGAAGCAGATGCCTTCATGTCCAAGTGATTGTGAAAAGCCCACTTGCCCCAAAATATGTCTCCTGGTCATATGAAATTCCACCATTTCAGATTTTTACCTGGGGATTTAGAGTAATCTGCTGTTTTCCTAGAGCTCCCCTAAAATAGAAATAGAAAATTTTGGAAGGCTAAATATATGCTAACATTGGAAAACTCATTTTCTCCCCTTTGTAAGGCAAGGTACTGAAGGAGGGGGCCCTACGGACTGTGCAGGGACATCCTGGAGGCATGGGGAGAAGAAACTGAAAGTCAAGTTTGTATGGAACAAAGAATACCGATCTCAGGTTTCTCCCTTGAACCTGCCCTAACTTTGTTCAAATAGACTTAGCCACTGACCTGCTGTCAAAAGACCACAGCCAATCTGACTTGTTTTCAATATAATGATGAATATTGATTTGGTCCCTTCATCCAACATTCTCAGCTGGATCTTTTTTGACCAAGGATATACATTACTAGGTGAGTACAGGCAGTTAATTCTTCCACACGGGACTTCGGAGTTTCTGAGTTAACCAGAATCACCCACCTTAACATCTGCCAGTTTATACCCCAAGTCCTGACCAGTGCCCCCTACCTGCTATGCCTCATGTTTTCAATAGAGCATAAAATCAGAAATGAAAGATGAAACATCATAGCCAATATCACAGAAATACAAAGGATCCTAAGAAACTGCTAGGTATAATTATACACTAACTAATTGGATCATCTAGAAGAAATGAATAAATTCCCAGACACATAAAACCTACCAAGATTGACTCATGAAGAAATTTAAAAATCTGAACAGACTAATAGCAAGCAAGGAGGTTGAATCCGTAAGAAAATGTCTCCTATCAATGAAAAACCCCAAACCAGATGGCTTCCCAGATTAATTCTACCAAATATTTTAAGAAGAACTAATACCAGTCCTTCTCAAACTCTTCCAAAAAGCTGAAGTGGAGGGAATACTTCCAAACTCATCTTACAGGGCCAGCATTACCCTGATTCCAAAGCCAGACAAGAACACTACAAGAAAGGAAAATGACAGGCCAATATCCTTGATCTACATAGATGCAAAAATCCTCAACAAAATCCTAGCAAACCAAATTCAATAGCACATTGAAAGAATCATTCACCATGATCATGTCATGGTTCAACATAAGCAAATCAATACATATAATATACCATATTAGAAAAATAAAGGATAGAAACTATATGGCCATCACAATAGATATAGAAAAAGCTTTTGACAAAATTCGAAACCCTTTCATGGTGAAAAAAAAAACACCCAACAGATCACGTATTGAGGGACTGTATCCCAAGAAAATAAAGGCCATATATGACAAACCCATAGCTAACGCCATGATCAATGGTGAAAAGTTGAAACTTTTCCTCTACCATCAGGAACAAGACAAGGATGCCCACAGACACCACTTCTCAGGGTAATTAGGCAAAAGAAAGAAATAAAAGGCATCTTAATAGGAAAGGAAGAAGTGAAACTGTCTCTACTGACGGCATGATCTTGTTCTATATAGAAAACCCTACAAACTTCACTAAAAAAAGGTTAGAACTCAACACAAAGAAGGGAACAATAGACACTGGGGGACTCCAAAGGTGGGAGGGAAGGATGGTGGGAGCAAGGGTTGAAAAACTACCTATCGATTACTATGCTCACTGCTTGGGTGGTGGGATCATTAGAAGCCCAAACCTCAGCACCATGCAATATACCTGTTTAAGAAACCTGTACATCTACGCTCCTGACTCTAAAATGAAACATGCAATATTTAAAAAACAAAAACAAATAAATAAAATTTGAAAACTGTTAGAACTGAACTGATAGGTGATATCAGTAAAGTTGTAGGATACAAAATCAACATATAGAGCCTTGAACACAGCAACATCCAGCTGTCTGACACGAAAGTCTCAGGGGCAATAAAACCTCTATATGAACTCAGAAACAAAGAGCTAAGTTGTGTTTATGTCTGAAAGGATGTTAAGAACTTCATTCATGTTACATCAGAGCCAACAGAAAGAACCAACAGGAAACCTGTACCCAACAAACAGAAATGACAAGATGAAGGGAAAGCAGAGGTAAGGGCTTACCTTAGAAAGGGCAAGTGATTAGCTCAATATACAATACAATGTTTGCTCCTGAGCCAAAACTTTGTACAATAATTTGGATATTACTTGCACAACCAGAAAAATCAGCCACTCATTAGGAAAATGTGTTTCTGTATAAGTCTTAGGACTCAGCTATCTATAATAACATGAAAAGACAATATTTTCATCCAAAATGAGTATTTTTGTTTGTCTTGGCTTGTTATTCTAACGTCAACAGCCTCTAAATAAACTGTTGAAGTACATGATATAACCACCTCTTTCTCCATCTTTCCCATTGCTCCCATAGGGTTTCAGTTGTGCAATTTCACCATTAGCAAAGCTTTTTGCTGAAATCTGGCTTTTCAAAGGGAGAGTATCCAGAAACAGAAGATGCTGATCTGGGAGGCTCTTCCTAATAGAACTGCTGCTTCAGTTTAACTTGAAAAAGCCCACACCCAGTTCCTAATGACAAACATCTGAACACCGGGTTCAGATGTTTGAACACCTGAGCAAGACCATGCTATGCCTCCTGCTCGCTCTGTTCTATAAGCAACCCACAGATTGCTCCCTGTGAAGAGGAGCCTGCCAGGGGAGCAGCATTCCACCAGACCCTGATTTAGCAAGATATTTCCGTATCATTCCCCCAACCAGCTGGAAGTCCTCCACTGCTCTTGTGTAAAAATCTAACTCATCTCGCTGAATTTCCTGATTTAAAAGTCTAATTCATTTCACCAAAAGTGTGACAGAAGGAAACCAAGTACACCATCTCTCTCTTACCAAACCAAAGCTATTGCATGTGCATTCTGGGGGGAAAACATGGTCCAAATATGTTATGGAGGGGGTGCCAGCCCAGTGTCATCCTCTTACTATTGCCATAGGATCTTGGCTGATGGCATCAGAGGAAAAACAAGTTTATCAATTACTTTCAACCATTAAGCTCACTCCTCCATGAAAAATAAGTCACAAGTCCAATGTCTCTTATTAAAATAAGCACTGAAAAATATAAAGGAGTCACAGTTTTAAAATGGGACACACGTTCTGTAAGAAGTAAACCATGTTAGAGGTGCACTGTTTACATTGTATAAAGTCCCCTGGAGCCAGGGTTAGGAAGCGCATCTGTTCTTTGGTGTTCGGGGATGAAGGAGAAAGGAAAATGTGCTGCCAGAAGTGAGTGGGAAGGAGCCCATGAGATAAAGGAAGTAAATCCATTTGCTGATTGCAATAATAATGGCAATACACGAAGCTATACATACATACATACATACATACATGCAAATTTTCACATTTTTTTAAAAAAAGAACTTAAGGCTTCCACTCATGTAATCAGCCCTTGTGAACTCTCCTGATTAGCTGCAAGGAAAATCTTCCTTTCTCCTCTTTCTTGCACCATCCTGGGCTCCCTTTTGACTTGTTTTTTTTTTTTAACTTATAAACGATCAGCTCATATTCTGAAGTTTGTAGTCCCCTCCCGCCCCCTCTCTCTCTATACGGCTCATTTACATTGGCAGCTGTCGTGCTGCTGGGCATCCTCAAACCCACCAGTTTCCCTTTAATGTTTGAGCAGACAAACATGATCATGCACTAGGCATCACTGTGCCACTCAAAATGCTTTTTAGTTTTTTTTATTGCATCTGAGAGAAATCTCAAGGTTGCAAACCTGGAGTCAGAATTGTCTCCATGTGTCTCAGTGGGAAGAGTATCGTGTGAAGAAACAAGTTGATTCTACTAATCAAAAGGAATTTTTTTTTGATATCAGGTCATCCTCCGAATGAATTTATATTACCGAGTGGAGGGTCACATGAAGAAAATGGTCAAACAGCACCACCTAGAGCAAGAGCTGAGAAGTGCAGCGGAGCCGGGCTGTGTCAGGAAAGAAAAGCAAGCTGGGGCCTGGCTCAGCGCTCTCCCCTCTGCTCCTGTCTGCACGGAAAGATTAGGATGACAGTGGCAGGAAGCCTGTGCACCTAGTATGCATCACTTGAAGGGAACACACAGATTCCAGTAAACAGTTGGAAGGAAATGTTAATACCAGGCTCTGCTAAACAATATGAAATGACTCCTAGATGAGACAAGCGACTTTCATCAAAGTTTCCTGATACCTGAAAAGACAGCCCAGGGGATCCTGCACTACATGTGGTGTATGTAAATTAAGCGGGTTTTTTTCCCCTTTGTAATCAAGGCTCATACACAAACAAAATCACACTTTAGAAACGGCCTATTTCAACTTGTAACTAGCTTGCTTTCAGGGGCTCCAGGTCAAAAAGAAATAGAGCACAAAGACGCTTTCTCTTTAGGGATCATACACAAATTCACTCTGTCCGTTTCTTTCCCACATGGAGCAACAAAGCCGTCAGACCTCTCCATCCACCCATCGGGTCCTTCCTGATTAAAGTGAGATAAATCACAGCCCTCTCTCTCCAGATGGCAGGCGACAAGAGGGGGATGCTTGCCTCAAGAAGTCCTCCCCATCCCTCTGCATTCATGCAAGCCCGAGCGGAGAGATGCAAGAAATTACGGATGCATTTTAATTCCCCAGACACTGCAATTAAAAATGGAAATTTTTTGGCCACGGCTGTTGGCTCACTCCTGTAATCCCAGCAATTCCAGAGGCCGAGCTCGGCGGATCACCTGGGGTCAGGAGTTCGAGACCAGCCTGGCCAACATGGTGAAACCCTGTCTCTACTAAAAATACAAAAATTAGCTAGGAATGGTTGTGGGCGCCTGTAGTCCCAGCTACTCGGGAGGATGAGGCAGGAGAATCACTTGAACCCGGGAGGCAAAGTTTGCAGTGAGCCAAGATCGCACCACTGCACTCCACTCTGGGTGACAAAGGAAGACTTCATCTCAAAAAATGTTTTTAAAAAATGGAAGTGTTGTTCTTTCATTTGTAAATGTGTTTTGGTAAAAGAGGGGCAGTTTAAGCAACCCTTTCTATTGTCTACATTGTTAAAATTCATCCGACATGGACTCTTGACACCGTTTTGCCTGGGCAGACCCAATTCAAGCATTTACAACAGCTATAACCTCCTCAAATCAAAAAGAGGAATCAGCATTATTGCTAAGTTCAAATAAGGTCTTGTTTTATTTCATTTTTATTTTTGAATGCAGCCATTCCTCCAGGTGCTGTCATCAGG
Source organism: Pan paniscus (assembly GCF_029289425.2). Classification (NCBI taxonomy): domain Eukaryota; kingdom Metazoa; phylum Chordata; class Mammalia; order Primates; family Hominidae; genus Pan; species Pan paniscus. The sequence goes on from NC_073261.2 coordinate 12,768,884, forward strand.
TAAGATTGTCAGTCCTGATTAGGTAAAGGTATTATTACAAAATGCAATTCTTAAACATTCAGTGTCTAACTACACTTTTAATAAGCCTTTCCCCCTCCCATATGTATTCTCCCTTAGACACCCCTTCTCAAATTTAAAATCACAGAAACTAAAATATGATGCCTAAAGAGAGCCTAGCGACTGCCCAGTCCTCTAATTTGATGAGTGGGAGTACTGAAGCCCAGAGGAGGTCAAGTAATTTGTTCCCAATGTCTTAGAGAAGAAGAAAATGACAAGCTGGGAAATCCCACTCATGTCAAGGCAGAGGCACAGGGCCACAGACTGTGGTTGAATTGTGCCACACTCCTACATCCTTCTTTAGGAATCACAGAACATTCCTGTGTTGAGTCGGAGTCACTGACTTCCTTTTCAGGCTGATTGAGTTCTGTCCTTACGGGCTGCAACAAGACGTTTTGGTATTATGCTACACCAAGACCATTTATCTAGTTCAAGAAATGAGCACAGTCCTTAGAGCCCAGCAACTTTCCCCATGTCCAGTAAATATAGCTTCTCCATTAGAAGCTGTCAGAATGGAGCCTTCTGGCTCATCTTGATTTTGATTTGTGCAAGAATGAATGGTTGTGCTAAGACAGCTTTCCTAGCTGATAGAGAAACTTTTTTCTCATAATCTATAAAAAAATTAAATTAGAACTATTTTCTCATAATCTGAGAAAAAATATTAAATTAAGTCTGGCTCATCTTGATTTTGATTTGTGCAAGAATGAATGGTTGTGCTAAGACAGCTTTCCTAGCTGATAGTGAGCAAAACTTTTTTCTCATAATCTATAAAAAAATATTAAATTAGAAGCATAGAGTTTATTTCATGACTTTTATCTTCCTGCAATTTTCTTGTGGGCATAAATGATTTGTTTTTATCCTGCCTGCCCCCCAATCCCTTTTCCAAGAGACTAAAAGAGTATCTAGTGCAAAGTAGAGACTCAAATATTTTTTAATAAACAGTGATCCCAGCCACCCAGTGCATGTTGCCAAATGCCAACCCCATAAATGATCAAACACATCATCTCATTCAGCCAATCAAAATCAAGTGCTACCTATTTTTTTAAGTTTTCATAGCCCTTGGGCATCTGCTTTCTCAGCATTTCCCAAACTTGAGTCATTCTCATCCTGCCTTCCTAATTTTGCTCTGTCAATTACCTCTACTATTATTTATTTCATATATTTTTAAATAACCCCACTTTTGAAACTTAAATACATGCCTTTTAAAAGGAAGCTTTCTTACTACTATACATCAAAAGCCATTATTACTTGTTCTAAGTACTCATAACAACATGTTCACAACTATTAAAATTTACTAATGTGCATCCACATACTCTCTAAATTCATGGAGCATCTGCACACACTTTAAGAAACAATTCTGTATTACTCACTCAAATTTCTTGACATCCTTCTGAGGCAGGACAAACCTTGGGCCCAAAGAATTGAGGTAGGAGTCCAAGCAAGTTGCCAGCCACATAAAGGCAAACCTTGGCTCGGAAGTCAGGACTACCAGCCCCTAGGTTATGGTTCATGCACTTTCCTCTGCTCTCCAGAACCTCCTATCTCCAAGTGTAGTTAACAACCCAGATGCAGCAGCATCCTCTAGAGACTTGTTAAAAATGCAGAAGCTCAGGCTCCACCCCAGGCCTATGCAGACTGAATCTGCATTTTAACAAGGTCCAGGTAATTCACGTGCACATTAAGTTTGAAAAGGCCTGGTCTAGATCAGCGGTTCTCTAACTTAGCAGCACATTAGAACCATCTGTAGAGACTATAAAAATACCAGTGCCTGGGCTTCACCTCCCAGAGAATCTGACTTAAGTGTCCGGGGTTTGCCCTGAGTCTAGGTATTTTTAAAAACTCCTCAGTTTATACAAAGCTGGCAGGGCCGGGCACAGTGGCTCATGCCTAGAATCCCAGCACTTCGTGAGGCTAAAGTGGGCAAATTGCTTGAGTCCAGGAGTTTGAGACTAGCCTGGGCTAAAACCCCATCCCTACAAAAAAAAAATACAAAAAGTAGTTGGGCATGGTGGTGGCACATACCTGTAGTCCCGGCTACTCAGGAGGCTGAGTCCTCACTTGAACCCAGGAGGTCACGGTCTGGTCAACAGAGCAAGACCCTGTATCAAAACAAACAAACAAGCAAACAAAAAATGTTAGCAGCTTACCAGCTAGGGAGGCCTGTAGAGCCAAGTTTTCCAAATGGGGCTACATTAGTTGTTCCAGAACTTTAGCTGCATCAAAACCACCTGGATGGCTTGTTCAGCTACAGAGGGTCTGGCCATGCCCCTAGAGTTTCCAGCTGAGGGTCTGGAATGAGGCCCGATGATTTGCATTTCTAACAATCTCCAGGTGATGCTGATGCTGTGGGTCCAGGGACCACATTTTGAGAATCTATGCTAAATGAATCGGAGAAGACCAAAGCTCAAACTTATTCCAAGAACTTTTCAAGGCCCACCTGCAAGTTGTAGTGGAAGTAAGCATCTAAGGGTGCAAAAAAGTTTCACTGTAGACTAAGGCCTTTTACCTGAGCTCTCAAATGTTCCCATTTCTCTTATCAACCTAAATAACAAACAGAGAGAGGCTCTCCACAAGAAAAAGATATTCGTTTGGAAACAGAGCCTTGCAATAGAAACAGGCAAGCCAGAGTAAACTATATGCATATTCACGGAGGTAAAGGAAGACAAAAGAAAAAATGAGGAAGATTATATGATCATTCGGAAATGATTATCCTTGGCTACAAAGATCAATAACAAAGGTGATGCCAGGCCCAGGTTGGACAGGCAGTTGTTGGGCAAATATCCTTCACAAGCATTGTTGTGTGCAAAGTTGCAATGGGCTTTGTGCAAGATTGTGTTCTTTGCAGTCTTCTGTGATAAGTTTTTGTTATCAGGCATACAAGCCCAAGAATCCTTTATTGCATGGCCTTCCCTGGCTCTATTTGTCAGGGTTTTGGTTAGGGGAGGGGTATTTTTAACACTCTCAATGTAAAAAATGCCATAAGGTAGGTACCCCAATTGCTTGTTTTGTCTTCATAAAATAACTTTTCCACCCGAACAAAGTCTACACATAAATTATAAAAATATCCTGGCATGCAGTCCCTGGAATAGTCTGGAGTCATTCTCGGGGTTCCCACCCAGGTGGGCAAGCGTAGCCACCACAGATAAACACAAAGTAGGGGTCCCCGCTGGGGTTTGGCGGCAGGCAGTGGCCCTGGTTCTGATATTTGGCTGAAAACACAGCTCCTCTTTGTCACCCTCAGGACATTTCAGCTATTTCCTAGATAATAATCTCACTTCACCCTGCACAAAACAGGCACATGATCATGTCACTCTGACCTGGTTTGAGTCCAAGGAGACTTTTGTTTTTAAAATTATTTAGGTTAGTAGTTAAAATATGAATTTTGGGCCAGGAGTGGTGGCCCATGCCTATAATCCCAGCACTTTGTGAGGCCAAAGTGGGCAGATTGCTTGAGTCCAGGAGTTTGAGATTAGCCTGGGCTAAAACCCCATCCCTACAAAAAAAAAATACAAAAAGTAGTTTGGCATGGTGGTGGCACATACCTGTAGTCCCGGCTACTCAGGAGTCTGAGTCCTCGCTTGAACCCAGGAGGTCACGGTCTGGTCAACAGAGCAAGACCCTGTATCAAAACAAAGAAACAAACAAACAAAAAATGCTAGCAGCTTACCAGCTAGGGAGGCCTGTAGAGCCAAGTTTTCCAAATGGGGCTACATTAGTTGTTCCAGAACTTTAGCTGCAACAAAACCACCTGGATGGCTTGTTCAGCTACAGAGGGTCTGGCCATGCCCCTAGAGTTTCCAGCTGAGGGTCTGGAATGAGGCCCGATGATTTGCATTTCTAACAATCTCCAGGTGATGCTGATGCTGTGGGTCCAGGGACCACATTTTGAGAATCTATGCTAAATGAATCGGAGAAGACCAAAGCTCAAACTTATTCCAAGAACTTTTCAAGGCCCACCTGCAAGTTGTAGTGGAAGTAAGCATCTAAGGGTGCAAAAAAGTTTCACTGTAGACTAAGGTCTTTTACCTGAGCTCTCAAATGTTCCCATTTCTCTTATCAACCTAAATAACAAACAGAGAGAGGCTCTCCACAAGAAAAAGATATTCGTTTGGAAACAGAGCCTTGCAATAGAAACAGGCAAGCCAGAGTAAACTATATGCATATTCACGGAGGTAAAGGAAGACAAAAGAAAAAATGAGGAAGATTATATGATCATTCGGAAATGATTATCCTTGGCTACAAAGATCAATAACAAAGGTGATGCCAGGCCCAGGTTGGACAGGCAGTTGTTGGGCAAATATCCTTCACAAGCATTGTTGTGTGCAAAGTTGCAATGGGCTTTGTGCAAGATTGTGTTTTTTGCAGTCTTCTGTGATAAGTTTTTGTTATCAGGCATACAAGCCCAAGAATCCTTTTTTCGCATGACCTTCCCTGGCTCTATATGTCAGGGTTTTGGTTAGGGGAGGGGTATTTTTAACACTCTCAATGTAAAAAATGCCATGAGGTAGGTACCCAATGACTTGTCTCGTCTTCATGAAATAACTTTTCATAAAAGCTCTGTAAACTTGCAAATATCTACACCACTTTCTGTATAAACGTGGAAATATCTACAACGCTATCTCTGAAAATGTGTAAACATTTACAAGGCTATCTGAATAAACATGGAACTATTAACACCGCCGTCTCTATAAACATGGAAATATCTACACCGCTATCTCTATAAACATGGAAATATTCACACCGCTATCTGTATAAACATGGAAATATGTAAACAGCTATCTCTATAAACATGGAAATATCTGCACTGCTATGTCTATAAACATGGAAATATCTACACCGCTATCTGTACAAACATGGAAATATCTACAACGCTGTCTCTATAAACATGGAAATAGCTACACCTCTATCTGTATAAACATGGAAACATCTACACCGCTGTCTCTATAAACATGGAAATATCAACAACGCAATCTCTATAAACATGCAAATATCTACATCGATGTCTCTATAAACATGGAAATATCTACACCGCTATTTCTATAAACATGGAAATATCTACACCGCTGACTGCAGAAACATGGAAATATCTACACCGCTATCTCCATAAAACTGGAAATATCTACACCGCTCTCTCTATAAACATGGAAATATCTACACCATCATCTCTATAAATATGGAAATATATACACAGCCATCCGTATAAACATGGAAATATCTACACCGCTATCTCTATAAACATGGAAATATCTACACCGCTGTCTCTAGAAACATGGAAATATCTACACTGCTATATCTATAAACGTGGAAATATCTACACCGCTATCTCTATAAACATGGAAATATCTACACCGCTATTTCTATAAACATGGAAATATCTACACCGCTGTCTCTAGAAACATGGAAATATCTACACCACTAAATCTATAAACGTGGGAACATCTAGACGGCTATTTCTATAAACCTGGAAATATCAACACCGCTATAAGTATAAATGTGGAAATATCTACACCTCTATATGTATAAACATGGAAATATCTACACCGCTATCTCTATAAACGTGGAAATATCTACAGCACAATCTGTATAAACGTAGAAATATCTATACCGCTATCTAAACTTGGAATTATCAACACCGCTATCTCTATAAACGTGGAAATATCTACACCACTATTTCTATAAGCGTGGAAATATGTACACTGCGATCTGCATAAACGTGGAAATATCTACACCGCTATCTGTATAAACATGGAAATATCTACATGGCTATCTCTATAAACGTGGAAATAGCTACACCGCTATCTGTACAAACGTGGAAATATCTACACCGCTATCTGTGTAAACGCGGAAATATCTACATTGCTATCTCTTTTAACGTGGAAATATCTACAAGACTTTCTGTATAAACGTGGAAATATCTACACCGCTATCTCTGTAAATGTGTAAACATTTAAACCACTATCAGTATAAACATGGAAATATTTACACCGCTATCTCTATAAACATGGAAATATTTACAATGCTATCTGTATAAACATGGAAATATGTACACCGCTATCTCTATAAACATGGAAATATCTACACTGTCATCTGTATAAAGATGGAAGTATCTACAGCACGAGCTGTATATATATGGAAATATCTACACCGCCATCTGTAAAAACATGGAAATATCTACACAGTCATCTGTATAAACAAGGAAATAACTACACCTCCAAAAATGTAAACATGGAAATATCCACACTGCCGTCTGTATACACGTGGAAATATCTACACAGCCATCAGTATAAACATGGAAAAATCTACCCAGCTATCTCTGTAAACGTGGAAATATCTACACCGCTATTTGTATAAACATGGAAATATCTACACCACTATCTGTATAAACAAGGAAATATCTACACGACTATCTGTTCAAACCTGGAAATATATACACCGCTGTCTGTATAAACATGAAAATATCTACACCGCCATCTGTATAAACATGGAATTATCTACACCACTATGTGTATAAACAAGGAAATATCCACACGACTATCTGTACAAACCTGGAAATATATACACCGCTATCTGTATAAACATGAAAATATCTACACCGACATCTGTATAAACATGGAAATATCTAAACAGCTATCTTTATAAACATGGAAATATCTACACCGCGATCTGTATATATATGGAAATATCTACACCGTTATCTCTATAAACATGGAAATGTCTACACCGCTATCTGTATAAACATGGAAATATCTACACGGCTATCTCTATAAACATGGAAATATCTAAACCACCATCTCTATAAAAATGGAAATAATTCCACAGTCATCTGCATAAACCTGGAATTATCTCCACCACCATCTGTATAAACATGGAAATATCTACACCGCCATCTGTATAAACATGGAAATATCTCCACCGCTCTCTGTATAAACATGGAATTATCTACACGGCTATGTGCATAAACATGGAAACATCTACACCGCTATCTGTGTAAACATGACAATATCTACACCGCTATCTGTGTAAACATGGAAACAACTACACTGCTAACTGTATAAACATGGAAATATATACACCGCTATCTGTATAAACATGCAAATATCTACAACGATATCTGTGTCACATGGAAATATCTACACCGCTATTTGTGTAAACATGGAAATATATACATCACTATGTGTGTAAAGATGTAAATAACTACACCGCAATCTGTGCCGAGGTGGAAATATCTACACCACTATCTGGGTAAAGATGGAAATATCTACACCACAATCTGTGCAAAGATGGAAATATCTACATCGCTATCTGTGTAAACATGGTAATATCTACACCGCTATCTCTATAAACATGGAAATATATACACCGCCATCTGTATAAACATGGAAATATCTACACAGTCATCTGTATAAACATGGAAATATCTACACCACTATCTGTTTAAACATGGAAATATCTACACTGCAATCTGTATAAACATGGAAATATCTACAGAGCGATCTCTATAAACTTGTCAATATTTACACCGCTATCTGTATAAACATGGAAATAACCACACCGCTATCTGTGTAAACATGGAAATATCTCCACCGCCATCTGTAAAAACATGGAAATATCTACACAGTCATCTTTATAAACATGGAAATATCTCCACCGCTATCTGTATAAACATGGAAACATCTACACCACTCTCTGAATAAACATGCAAATACCTACAACGCTATCTGTGTAAACATGGAAATATCTACACCGATATCTGTGTAAACATGGAAATATCTACACCGCTATCTGTGTAAAGATGGAAATATCTACATGGCTATCTCTATAAACGTGGAAATAGCTACACCGCTATCTGTACAAACGTGGAAATATCTACACCGCTATCTGTGTAAACGCGGAAATATCTACATTGCTATCTCTTTTAACGTGGAAATATCTACAAGACTTTCTGTATAAACGTGGAAATATCTACACCGCTATCTCTGTAAATGTGTAAACATTTAAACCACTATCAGTATAAACATGGAAATATTTACACCGCTATCTCTATAAACATGGAAATATTTACAATGCTATCTGTATAAACATGGAAATATGTACACCGCTATCTCTATAAACATGGAAATATCTACACTGTCATCTGTATAAAGATGGAAGTATCTACAGCACGAGCTGTATATATATGGAAATATCTACACCGCCATCTGTAAAAACATGGAAATATCTACACAGTCATCTGTATAAACAAGGAAATAACTACACCTCCAAAAATGTAAACATGGAAATATCCACACTGCCGTCTGTATACACGTGGAAATATCTACACAGCCATCAGTATAAACATGGAAAAATCTACCCAGCTATCTCTGTAAACGTGGAAATATCTACACCGCTATTTGAATAAACATGGAAATATCTACACCACTATCTGTATAAACAAGGAAATATCTACACGACTATCTGTTCAAACCTGGAAATATATACACCGCTGTCTGTATAAACATGAAAATATCTACACCGCCATCTGTATAAACATGGAATTATCTACACCACTATGTGTATAAACAAGGAAATATCCACACGACTATCTGTACAAACCTGGAAATATATACACCGCTATCTGTATAAACATGAAAATATCTACACCGACATCTGTATAAACATGGAAATATCTAAACAGCTATCTTTATAAACATGGAAATATCTACACCGCGATCTGTATATATATGGAAATATCTACACCGTTATCTCTATAAACATGGAAATGTCTACACCGCTATCTGTATAAACATGGAAATATCTACACGGCTATCTCTATAAACATGGAAATATCTAAACCACCATCTCTATAAAAATGGAAATAATTCCACAGTCATCTGCATAAACCTGGAATTATCTCCACCACCATCTGTATAAACATGGAAATATCTACACCGCCATCTGTATAAACATGGAAATATCTCCACCGCTCTCTGTATAAACATGGAATTATCTACACGGCTATGTGCATAAACATGGAAACATCTACACCGCTATCTGTGTAAACATGACAATATCTACACCGCTATCTGTGTAAACATGGAAACAACTACACTGCTAACTGTATAAACATGGAAATATATACACCGCTATCTGTATAAACATGCAAATATCTACAACGATATCTGTGTCACATGGAAATATCTACACCGCTATTTGTGTAAACATGGAAATATATACATCACTATGTGTGTAAAGATGTAAATAACTACACCGCAATCTGTGCCGAGGTGGAAATATCTACACCACTATCTGGGTAAAGATGGAAATATCTACACCACAATCTGTGCAAAGATGGAAATATCTACATCGCTATCTGTGTAAACATGGTAATATCTACACCGCTATCTCTATAAACATGGAAATATATACACCGCCATCTGTATAAACATGGAAATATCTACACAGTCATCTGTATAAACATGGAAATATCTACACCACTATCTGTTTAAACATGGAAATATCTACACTGCAATCTGTATAAACATGGAAATATCTACAGAGCGATCTCTATAAACTTGTCAATATTTACACCGCTATCTGTATAAACATGGAAATAACCACACCGCTATCTGTGTAAACATGGAAATATCTACACCGCCATCTGTAAAAACATGGAAATATCTACACAGTCATCTTTATAAACATGGAAATATCTCCACCGCTATCTGTATAAACATGGAAACATCTACACCACTCTCTGAATAAACATGCAAATACCTACAACGCTATCTGTGTAAACATGGAAATATCTACACCGATATCTGTGTAAACATGGAAATATCTACACCGCTATCTGTGTAAAGATGGAAATATCTACAGCGAAATCTGTGCAAAAATGGAAATATCTACACCACTATCTGTGTAAAAATGGAAATATTTACACCGCAATCTCTGCAAAGATGGAAATAACTACACTGATATCTCTGTAATCATGGTAATATCTACACCGCTATCTGTATAAACATGGAAATATCTACACCGCCATCTGTACAAACATGGAAATATCTACACCGCCATCTGAATAAACATTGAAATATCTACACTGCTATCTGCATAAAATGGAAATATGTACACCGCTATCTCTGTAAACATGGAAATATCTACACCGCTATCTGTATAAACATGGAAATATCTCCACCGCTATCTGTATAACCATGGAAACATCTACACCGCTATCTGTATAAACATGGAAATATCTACACCGCTATCTGTATAAACATGGAAATACCTTCAACGCTATCTGTGTAAACATGGAAATACCTACACAGCTATCTGTGTAAACATGGAAATATCTACACCGCTATATGTGTAAAGATGGAAATATCTACACCGCAATCTGTGCAAAGATGGAAATATCTACACTGGAATCTCTATAAACATGGAAATACCTCCACCGCTCTCTGTACAAATATGAATATATCTACATCGCTATCTCTATAAACATTGAAATATCTACACCGCCAACTGTATGAACATGGAAATATCTACACAGTCATCTGTATATGCGTGGAAATATTTACACCACCATCTCTGTAAACATGGAAATATCTACACTGCCATCTGTATACACATGAAAATATCTACACAGCCATCAGTATAAACATGGAAACATCTGCACCGCTATATCTATACACATGGAAATTCCTACACCGCAATCCCTATAAACATGGAAATATCTACACTGCTATCTGTTTAAAGATGGAAATAGCTAGACCGCTATCTGTATAAACATGGAAATATCTACATCACTATCTGTATATACCTGGAAATATCTACACTGCCATCTGTATAAAAATGGTAATAGCCACACGGCTATCTGTATAAACACGGAAATAGCCATACCGTTATCTGTATAAACATGGGAATATTTACACCGCCTTCTGAATAAATATGGAAATATCTACACGGCTATCTGTATAAATATGAAATGTCGACAATGCTACCTCTATAAACATGGAAATATCTACACTGCTATCTGCATAAACATGGAATATCTACACCGCTATCTCTATAAACATGGAAATATTTAAACGCCATCTCTGTAAACATGGAAATATATACACAGTCATCTGTATCAACATGGAAATAACTACATTTCTATCTGTATAAACTTGGAAATATCTTCGCCGCTATCACTATAAACATGGAAATATCTTCTCTGCCACCTGTATAAACATGGAAACATATACACAGTCATCTGTATAAACATGAAATATCTACACTTCTATCTGTAAACATGGAAATATCTACACCGCTATCTGTATAAAGATGGAAATATCAACACCGCTATCTGTATAAACATGGAATTATCTACATCGCTATCTGTATGAACGTGGAAATATCTACACTGCCATCTGTATAAACATGGAAGTAGACACACCGCTCTCTGTATAAACATGGAAATAGCCACACCGCTATCCATATAAACATGGAAATATCTACACCGCTATTCGTATAAACTTGGAAACATCTACAAGGCTATCTTTATAAATATGGATATATCTATACCGCTATCTCTATAAACTTGGAAATGTCTACACCGCTATCTTCATAAAGATGGAAATAACTACATGGCTATCTCTATAAACATGGAAATATCTACTACGCCGTCTCAATAAACATGGAAATACCTACACAGTCATCTGTATAAACATGGTAATATCTTCACCACTATCTGTATAAACATGGAAATATCTACACTGCCATATGTATAAACATGGAAATATCTATACAGCCATGTGTAAAAACATGGAAATATCTACAAAGTCATCTGTATAAACAGGGAAATATCTACACCTCCATCTGTATACACACGGAAATACATACACAGCCATCTGTATAAACATGTAAATATCTACACCGCTATCTCTATATACATGGAAATACCTACACCGCTATCTGTATAAACATGGAAATATCTACACCACCATCTGTATAAACTTGGAAAGATCTACACCGCCATCTCTATGAACATGGAAATATCTCAACCGCTATCTGCATAAACATGGAAATATCTACACCACCATCTATATAAACATGGAAATATCTATACTGCTCTCTGTATACACATGTACATATCTACACAGCCATCAGCATATACATGAAAATATCTAAACCGCTATCTCTAAAAACATGGAAATACCTACACCGCCATCTCTATAAACATGGAAATATCTACACCGCTATCTGTATAAACATGGAAATACCTACAATGCCATCTCTATAAACATGAAAATATCTACAATGCCATCTACATAAACATGGAGATATGTAGAGCACCATCTGAATAAACATGGAAATATCTACACCGCCATCTGTATTAACATAAAAATATCTACACCGCCGTCTGTATAAACATGGAAATATCTACACCGGGAGCTGTATAAACATGGAAATATCTACACCGCTATCTGAATAAACATGGAAATACCAACAACGCTATCTGTATAAACATGGAACTATCTAAACCACCATCTGTGTAAAAATGGAAATATCCACACCGCTATCTATATAAACATGGAAATATGTACACTGCCAACTGTATAAAGATGTAAATATCTACACCGCGAGCTGTATAAACATTGAAATATCTACACCGCTATCTGAATAAGCATGGAAATATCTACACCACTATCAGTATAAATATGGAAATATCTACACCGCTATCTGTATAAACAGGGAAATGTCTACACCGCTATCTTTATAAACATGGAAATATCTACATGGCTATCTCTATAAACATGGAAATATCTACACCGCCATCTGTAAAAACGTAGAAATACCTACACAGTCATCTGTATAAACATAGAAATATCTACACCACTATCTGTATAAACATGGAAATATCTACACAGCCGTCTGTATAAACATGGAAATATCTACACAGCCATCACTATAAACATGGAAATATCTACACAGCCATCTCTATAAACATGGAAATATCTACATCGCTATCTGGATGAACATGGAAATAGGCACAACGCTATCTGTATAAACATGGAAATATCTACACCGCCATCTGTAAAACATGGAAATATCTACACAGTCATCCTTATAATCATGGAAATATCTACAACTCTATCTGTATAAATATGGAAATATCTACACAGCCATTTGTATAACCATGGAAATATCTACACCTCTAAATCTATAAACGTGGAAATAGCCACACCGCTATATGTATAAACATGGAAATACCTACACCGCCATCGATAAAAACATGGAAATATGTACACAGTCATCTGTATAAACATGGAAATATCTACACCTCCATCTGTATCAACATGGAAATATCTACACTGCCATCTGTATAAACATGGAAAGAGCCACAACGCTATCTGCATAAACATGGAAATATCTCCACCGCTATCTGCATAAACTTGGAAATATCTACATTGCCATCTGTATAAACATGGAAATATCCCCACCGCTATCTGTATAAACATGGAAATATCTCCACCGCTATCTGTATAAACATGGAAATATCTACACGACTATCTTTATAAACATGGAAATATATACTCCGCAATCTGTATAAATATGGAAATACCTACAACACTATCTGTGCAAACATGGAAATATCTACACAGCTGTCTTTGTAAACATAGAAACATGTCCACCGCTATCTGAGCACATACGGAAATATCTACACCTGTATCTCTGTAAACATGGAAATATCTACACCGCTATCTTTATAAACAGGGAAATACCTACCCCGCCATCTGTATAAACATGTAAATATATACACAGTCATCTGTATAAACATGGAAATAACTACACCGCAATCTGTATAAACATGGAAATATCTACACCGCTATCTCCATAAACATGGAAATATCTCCACCGCTATCTGAATAAATATGGAAATATCTACACCGCTATCTCTATAAATATGGAAATGTCTACACCGCTATCTGTATAAACATGGAAATATCTACTTGGCTATCTCTATAAACATGGAAATATCTACACCACCATCTGTATAAGCATGGAAATACCTACACAGTCATCTGTATAAAGTTGGAAATATCTACACCGCTATCTCTTCAAAGATGGAAATATCTACAACGCTATCTCTATAAAGATGGAAATATCTACACCCATATCTGTATAAACATGGAAATATCTGCACCGTTATCTCTATAAACATGGAAATACCGACAAATTCATCTGTATAAACTTGGAAATATCTACACAGTCATCTGTATAAACATGGAAATAACTACACAGCCATCTGTATAAACGTGGAAATATTTACACAGCCATGTGTATAAACATGGAAATATCTACACCCCTATCTGTACAAACATGGAAATATCTACACCGCTATCTCTACAAACATGGAAATATCTACACCGCCATCAGGAAAAACATGGAAATCTCTACAAAGTCATCTGTATAAACATGGAAATATCTACACTACCATCTGTATTCACATGGAAATATCTACACCGGGAGCTGTATAAACATGGAGACCTCTACACCGCTACCTGGAGAAACATGGCAATACCAACACCGCTATCTCTATAAACATAGAAATATCTACAAACCTATCATTATAAACATGGAAATATCTACACCGTTATCTGTATAAACATGTAAATACCTACACCGCTATCTGTATAAACATGGAACTATCTACACCGCCATCTTTATAAACAAGGAAATATCTAAACCTCTATCTGTATAAACATGGAAATATCTACAAGGCTATCTGCATAAACATGGAAATAACCACACCATGATCTGAATAAACATTTAAATATCTACACCGCTATCTGTATAAAAATGGAAATATCTACACCGCTACCTCTATAAACATGGAAATATCTACATCGCTACCTCTATAAACATGGAAATATCTACACCGCTATCTGTATAAATATGGAAATATCTACACCGCTAACTCTATAAACATGGAAACACCTACAACGCCATCTGTATAAACAAGGAAATATCTGAACAGCAATCTGTATCAACATGGAAATATCTACACCCATATATATATAAACATGGAAATATCTACACCGCTCTCTGTATAAATATGGAAATATCTACACCGCTACCTCTATACACATGGAAATATCTATACCACTATATGTATACACATGGAAATATCTAAAGCGCTATCTCTATAAACATGGAAATATCTACAAGGCCGTCTGTAAAAACATGGTAATATCTACACAGTCATCTGTATAAACATGGAAATATCTACACCACCATCTATATAAACATGGAAATATCTTCACTGCCATCTGTATACACATGGAATAACTACACAGCCATCAGTATAAACATGGAAATATGTACACTGCTATCTCTAAAAACATGGAAATACCTACACCGCGGTCTGTATAAACATGGAAATATGTGCACCGCCATCTGTATAAACGTGGAAATATCTACACAGTCATCTGTATAAACATGGAAATATTTACACCGCTTTCTGTATAAATATGAAAATATCTACACCGCTATCTCTATAAACATGAAAATATGTACATCGCCATCTGCATAAACATCTAAATATCTACACCACCATCTGTATAAACATGGAAATATCTACACAGCCATCAGTATAAACATCGAAATATCTACACCGCCATCTGTATAAACATGGAAATATCTACACCGCGAACTGCATAAACATGGAAACCTCTACACCGCAATCTGTATAAACATGGAAATATGTAGACCTCTATCTCTATAAACTTGGAAATATCTACACTGCCATCTGCATAAACATGGAAATATCTACAACGCCATCTGTATAAACCTGGAAATATCTACAACGCCAACTGTATAATTATGGAAACATCCACACCACCATCTGTATAAACATGGAAATATCTACAACACCATCTCTAAAAATATTGAAATGTCTACACAGTCATCTGTATAAACATGGAAATATCTACACCTCCTTGAGTATAAACATGGAAATATCTACACCGCTATCTGTAAAACCATGCAAATATCTACAATGCTATCTGTGTAAACATGGAAACATCTACACAGCTATCTGTGTAAACATGGAAATGTCTACACCGCTATCTGTGTAAATATGGAAATTTCTACATCGCAATCACTGCAAAGTTGGAATTATCTACATCGCTATCTCTATAAACATGGAAATATCCGCAACGCTATCTGCGTAAACATAGAAATATCTACACCGCTATCTCTATAAACATGAAGATATGTACACCGCCATCTTTATAAACATGGAAATTACTACAGTCATCTGTATAAACATGGAAATATCTACACCAACATCTCTTTAAACATGGAAATATCTACACTGCTATCTGTATAAACATGGAAATACCTACGCAGCTATCTGTATAAACATGGAAATATCTACAGCGCTATCTTTATAAACAT
This sequence comes from Pan paniscus, assembly GCF_029289425.2. Taxonomy (NCBI): domain Eukaryota; kingdom Metazoa; phylum Chordata; class Mammalia; order Primates; family Hominidae; genus Pan; species Pan paniscus. The sequence continues at coordinate 12,785,363 of NC_073261.2, forward strand.
GGAAATACCTACACAGCCATCTGTATAAACATGGAGATTTCTACAGCGCTATCTGTATAAACATGGAAATATCTACACTACCTTCTGTATAAACATGACAATATCTACACAGTCATCTCTGTAAACATGGAAATATCTACATCGCTATCTTTATAAACTTGGAAATAGCCACACCGATATCTGCAGAAACATGGAAATAGCTACATCGCCATCTGTAAAAACAAGGAAATATCTACACAGTCATCTGTATAAACATAGAAATATCTACACCTCTATCTCCATAAACATGGAAATATCTACACCGCTATCTGTATAAACATGTAAATATCTACCCCGCTATCTCTATAAACATGGGAATTTCTACACCGCTATCTGCATAAACTTGAAAATATCTACACCGCTATCTGTATAAACATTGGAAATATCTACACAGCCATCTCTATAAACTTGGAAATATCTACACCGCTATCTGTATAAACATGGAAATAGCCTCACCGCTATCTGTATAAACATGGAAATATCCACACCGCCATCTGTTAAACCATGGAAATATCTACACAGTCATCTGTATAAACATGGAAATATGTACACCTGCATCTGTGTAAACATGGAAATATCTACACAGCCAAGTGTAAAAACAAGGAAATATCTACACCTCTATCTCTATAAACATGGAAATACCTTCAGCGCAATCTGTGTTAACATGGAAATATCTACACTGGTGTCTGGATAAACATGGAAATATCTACATCGCTATCTGTACAAACATGGACATATCTACACCACAATCTGTATAAACATGAAACTATCTACACCGCTGTCTGTATAAACACGGAAATATCTACACCACTATCTGTATACACATGGAAATAGCCACACCGCTATCTCTATAAACATGGAAATATCCATACCGCCATCTGAATAAACATGGAAATATCTACACCGCTATCTGTATAAATATTGAAATATATACACCGCTCTCTCTATAAACATGGAAATATCTACACTGCTATCTGGGTAAACATGGAAATATCTACAACGCTATCTTTATAAACATGGAAATATCTACACCACCATCTGTATAAACATGGAAATATATACACAGTCATCTGTATAAACATGGAAACATCTGCAGCACCATTTCTATAAACATGGAAATATCTACAATGCCATCTGTATTAACATGGAAATAAGTACAGAGCCCTCTGCATAAACATGGAAATATCTACACCACTATCTCTATACACATGGAAATATTTACACAGCTATCTATATAAACATGGAAATATCTACACCGCCAACTCTATAAACATGGAAATATCTACACAGTCATCTCCATAAACATGCAACTATCTACACCACCATCTGTGTAAAAATGGAAATAGCTACACCACTATCTGTATAAACATGGAAATACCTACATTGCCATCTGCGTAAAGATGGAAATATCTGCACCGTGAGCTGTATAAACATGGAAATAACTTCACCACTCTCTGTATAAACATGGAAATACCAACACCGCTATCTGTATAAAAATGGAAATATCTTCACCAGTATCTGTATAAACATGGAAATATCTACACTGCTTTCTGTATAAAAATGGAAAAATATACATCGCTATCTGTATAAAAATGGAAATATCTACACTGCCATGTGTAAAACATGGAAATAGTCACACCGCTATCTGTATAAACATGGAAATATCTACACTGCCATCTGAATAAACCTGGAAATATCAACAGCGCTATCAGTATAAACATGGAAATATCTACACTGCCATCTGAATAAACATGGAAATATCTTCACCGCTATCTGTATAAACATGGAAATATCTACACCGCTATCTGTATAAACACGGAAATACCTTCACTGCTATCTGTACAAATATGGAAATATCTGCACCGCTATCTCTAAAAACATGGAAATGTCTACACCGCTATCGGTAAAAAAAAGGAAATATCTACATGGCTCTCTCTATATACATGGAAATATCTACTCCCCCATCTGTATAAACACGGAAATACTTACACAGTCATCTGTATAAACATGGAAATATCTACACCACTATCTGTATAAACATGAAAAAATCTCCAACGCTATCTGTATAAACATGGAAGTATCTACACCGCTATCTGTATAAACATGGAAATAACTACACCACCATCTGTATAAACATGGAAATAACTACAGAGTCATCTGCATAAACAAGGAAATATCTACACCACTATCTGTATAAACATGGAAATATTTACACTGCAATCTGTATAAACATGGAAATATCTACACAGCAATCTTTATAAACATGGAAATATCTACATCGCTATCTGTTTAAACATGGAATATATCCACTGCTATCTGTATACACAAGGAAATAACTACACCGCCATCTGCAAAAACATGAAAATATCTACACAGCCATCTGTATAAACATGGAAATATCTACACCTAATTCTGTATAAACATGGAAATACCCACACTGCCATCTGTATACAGATGGAAATATCTACACAGCCATCTGTATAAACATGGAAATATCAACACCGCTATCTCTATAAACATGGAAATGCCTGCACCACGATCTGTATACTCATGGAAATATCTACACCACTGTCTGTATAAACATGGAAATATCTACACTGCCATCTGTATGAACTTGGAAATATCTCCACCACCATCTGTATAAACACGGAAATCTCTCCACCGCTATCTGTATAAACATGGAAATAACTCCACCGCTATCTGTATAAAGTTGGAAATATCGACACTGCTATCTGTACAAACATGGAAATACCTACACCGCTATCTGTATAAACATGGAAATATCTACACCGCTATCTGTATAAACATGGAAATATCTACATCGCTATCTGTATAAACATGGAAATATCTACACTGCCATCTGTATAAAAATGGAAATAACCACACCGCTATGTGTATAAAGATGGAAATATCAACACGGCCACCTCAATAAACATGGAAATATCTACACCACTATCTGTATAAATATGAAAGTACCTTCAACGCTATCTCTATAAACATGGAAATATCTCCACCGCTATCTGTATCCACATGGAAATATCTACACCGCTATCTCTATAATAATGGAAATATCTCCACGCTATCTGCATAAACTTGGAAATATCTCCACCGCTATCTGTATAAACATGGAAATATTTCCACAGCTATCTGTATAAACATGTAAATATCTCGAACGCTATCTGTATAAACATGGAAATATCTACACCGCTATCTGGTTAAACAGGGAAATATCTACACCGTTATCTATATAAACATGGAAATATCTACACTACGGTCTGTATAAACATGGATATATCTACACCGCTATCTGTATAAACAAGGAAATATCTACACCGCTATCTGTATAAACATGTAAATATCTACAATGCCATCTGAATAAACATGGAAATATCTACACCGCTATCTGTATAAATATGAAAATACCTTCACCGCAATCTCTATAGACATGGAAATATCTACAAGGCTATCTGTATCCACATGGAAATATCTACACCGCTATCTCTATAATAATGGAAATATCTCCACCGGTATCTGCATAAACTTGGAAATATCTACACAGCCATCTGTATAATCATGGAAATATCTACACCGCTATCGGTATAAACCTGTAAATATCTAAACCGCTATCTGTATAAACATGGAAATATCTACACCACGGTCTGTATAAACATGGATATATCTACACCGCGATCTGTATAAACATGGAAATATCTACACCGCTATCTGTATAAACATGGAAATATCTACACCGCAATCTGCATAACCTTGGAAATATCTACACCGCCATCTGTAGAAACATGTAATTATCTCCACCGCTATCTGTATAAACATGTAAATACCTCCACCGATATCTGTATAAATATGGAAATATCTCCACCGTTATCTGTATAAATATGGAATATCAACACCGCTATCTGTATAAACATGTGTATACCTCCACCATTATCTGTATAAACATGGAAATATCTACACTGCTAACTGTATAAACATGGAAATATCTACAACACTATCTGTGTAAACATGGAAATATCTACACCACGGTCTGTATAAACATGGATATATCTACACCGCTATCTGTATAAACATGGAAATATCTACACCGCTATCTCTATAAACATGGAAATATCTCCACCGCAATCTGCATAACCTTGGAAATATCTACACCGCCATCTGTAGAAACATGTAATTATCTCCACCGCTATCTGTATAAACATGGAAATACCTCCACCGATATCTGTATAAACATGGAAATATCTCCACCGCTATCTGTATAAACATGGAAATATCTACACCGCTATCTGTATAAACATGGAAATATCTACACCGCTATCTGTATAAACTTGGAAATATCTACAACGATGTCTGTATAAACATGGAAATATCTCCACCGCTATCTGTATAAACATGGAAATATCTACACCGCTATCTTTATAAACATGGAAATATCTACAACACTCTCTGTGTAAACATGGAAATATCTACACCGCTATCTATATAAACCTGTAAATATCTACACCGCTATCTGTATAAACATGGAAATATCTACACCACGGTCTGTATAAACATGGATATATCTACACCGCTATCTGTATAAACATGGAAATATCTACACCGCTATCTGTATAAACATGGAAATATCTCCACCGCAATCTGCATAAACTTGGAAATGTCTACACAGCCATCTGTCGAAACATGTAAATATCTCCACCGCTAACTGTACAAACATGGAAATATCTCCACCGATATCTGTATAAACATGGAAATATCTCCACCGCTATCTGCATGAACATGGAAATATCTACACCGCTATCTGTATAAACATGAATATATCTACACCGCTATCTGTATAAACTTGGAAATATCTACAACGCAGTCTGTATAAACATGGAAATATCTCCACCGCTATCTGTATAAACATGGAAATATAAACAACACTATCCTTATAAACATGGAAATATCTACACCGCTATCTGCATAAACATGGAAATATCTACAACACTATCTGTGAAAACATTGAAATATCTACAGAGTTGTTTGTGTAAACATGGAAATATGTACACCGCTGTCTGTGTGAAGATGGAAATTTCTACACGGCAGTCTGTGCAAATATGGAAATATCTACACCTCTATCTCAGTAAACATGGAAATATCTATACCGCTATCTGTATAAACATGGAAATATCTACATGGCTATCTCTATAAACATGGAAATATCTACACCGCAATCTGTATAAACATGGAATTAAATACCCTGTCATCTGTATAAACATGGAAATATCTACACCACTATCTGTATAAACATGGAAATATCTACAATGCCATCTGTATAAACATGGAAATACCTACACCGCTATCTGTATAAACATGGAAATATCTCCACCTCTATCTGTATAAAGATGGAAATATCTCCACCGCTCTCTATATAAACATGGAAATATCTACACCGCTATCTGTATAAACATGGAAATATCTGCACCGCTATCTGTATAAACTTGGAAATATCTACATCGCTATCTGTATAAATATGGAAATATGTTCACCGCTGTCTCTATAAACATGGAAATATCTACACCGCCATCTGTATAAACATGGAAATGCCTACACCATCATCTGTATAAACATGGAAATATCTACACCACTATCTCTATAAACATGGAGATATCTACACTGCCATCTGTATAAACATGGAAATGTCTACACAGCCATCTCTATAAACATGGAAATATATCCATCGCTATCTGCATAATCATGGAAATAGCCACACCGCTATCGATATAAACATGGAAATATCTACAGCGCCATCTGTAAAACATAGAAATATCGACACAGTCATCTGTATAAACATGGATATATCTACACCTCCATCTGTATAAACAAAGATATATCTACACTGCCATCTGTATAAAAATGGAAATAGCCACACCGCAATCTGTATAAACATGGAAATATCTACACCGCCATCTGAATAAACCTGGAAATATCTACACCGCTATGTGCATAAATATGGAAATATCTCCACCACTATCTCTATAAACATTGAAATATCTACACCGATATCTGTATCTACATGGAAATATCTACACCACTATCTCTATAAACATGGTAATATCTCCACCGCAATCTGCATGAACTTGGAAATATCTCCACCGTTATCTGTATAAACATGGAAATATCTCCACCGCTATCTTTATAAACATGGAAATATCTACACAGCTATCTGTATAAACATGGAAATATCTCCACCGCTATCTGTATAAACATGGAAATATCTACACGGCAATCTGTGCAAATATGGAAATATCTACTCCTCTATCTCTGTAAACATGGAAATATCTACACCGCTAATTGTATAAACATGGAAATATCTACATGGCTATCTCTATAAACATGGAAATATCTACACCGCCATCTTTATAAACATGGAATTAACTACACAGTCATCTGTATAAACATGGAAATATCTTCACCGCTATCAATATAAACATGGAAATACCTACACCGCTATCTGTATAAACATGGAGATATCTCCCCCGCAATCTGTATAAACATGGAAATATCTCCACCACTCTCTGTATAAACATGGAGATATTTCCACCGCTGTCTGTATAAACATGGAAATATCTCCACCGATATCTGTATAAACATGTAAATATTTCCACACTATATAAACATGGAAATATCTACACCGCTATCTGTATAAACATGGAAATATCTACACCAATGTCTGTATAAACATGGAAATATCTACAGCGCTATCTGTATAAAGATGGAAATATCTACACCGCTTTCTTTATAAACATGGAAATATCTAGACCGCTATCTATATAAACATGGAAATATCTACAACACTATCTGTGTGAACATGGAAATATCAACACAGCTGTCTGTGCAAACATGGAAATATGTACACCGCTATCTGTGTGAAGATGGAAATATCTACACGGCAATCTGTGAAAATATGGAAATATCTACACCTCTATCTCTGTAAACACAGAAATATCTACACCGCTATCTGTATAAACATGGAAATATCTACATGGCTATCTCTATAAACATGGAAATAACTACACCGCCATCTGTATAAACATGGAATTAACTACACAGTCATCTGTATAAACATGGAAATATCTACACCACTATCTGTGTAAACATGGAAATATCTACAATGCCATCTGTATAAACATGGAAATACCTACACCGCAATGTGTATAAACATGGAAATATCTCCACCTCTATCTGTATAAACATGGAAATATCTCCACCACTCTCTGTATAAACGTGGAAATATCTACACCGCAATCTGTATAAACATGGAAATATCTCCACCGCTATCTGTATAAACTTGAAAATATCTACACCGCTATCTGTATAAATATGGTAATATCTTCACCGCTATCTCTATAAACATGGAAATGTCTACACCGCTATCTGTGTAAACATGGAAACATCTACATGGCTATCTCTATAAACATGGAAATAACTACACCGCCATCTGTATAAACATGGATATACCAACACCATCATCTGTATAAACATGGAAATATCTACACAACTATCTCTATAAACATGGAAATATCTACCCTGCCATCTCTATAAACATGGAGATATCTACAGCGCTATCTGCATAAACATGGAAATGGCCACACCGCTATCTGTATAAACATGGAAATATCTACAGCGCCATCTGTAAAAACATGGAAATATCTACACAGTCATCTGTATAAACATGGATATATCTACACCTCCAACTGTATAAACATGGAAATATCTACACTGCCATCTGTATAAAATTGGAAATAGCCACACTGCTATGTGTATAAACATGGAAATATCAACACCGCCATCTGAATAAACATGGAAATATCTACACCACTGTCTGTATAAATATGAAATACCTTCACCGCTATCTCTATAAACATGGAAATATCTCCACCGCTATCTGTATCCACATGGAAATATCTACACCGCTATCTCTATAATAATGGAAATATCTCCACCGCTATCTGCATAAACTTGGAGATATCTACACCGCCATCTGTATAAACATGGAAATATCTCCACCGCTATCTGTATAAACATGGAAATATCTCCACCGCTATCTGTATAAACATGGAAATATCTACACCGCTATCTGCATAAACATGGAAATATCTACACCGCTATCTGTATAAACAGGGAAATATCTACAGCGCTATCTGTATAAACTTGGAAATATCTACACCGCTATCGGTATAAACTTGGAAATATCTACACCGCTATCTGTATAAACATGGAAATATGTACAACACTATCTGTGTAAACATGGAAATGTCTACAAAGCTTTCTGTGTAAACATGGAAATAGGTACACCGCTATCTGTGTTAAGATGGTAATATCTATACCGCAATCTGTGCAAACATGGAAATATCTACACCTCTATCTCTGTAAAAATGGAAATATCTACACCGCTATCTGTATAAACATGGAAATATCTACACCGTTATCTGTATAAACATGGAAATATCTACACCACGGACTGTATAAACATGGATATATCTACACCGCTGTCTGTATAAACAAGGAAATATCTACACCGCTATCTGTATAAACATGGAAATATCTACATGGCTATCTCTATAAACATGGAAATATCTACACCACGATCTTTATAAACATGGAATTAACTACACAGTCATCTGTTCAAACATGGAAATATCTGCACCACTATTTGTATAAACATGGAAAAATCTACAATGCCATCTGTATAAACATGGAAATAACATCACCGCTATCTCTATAAACATGGAAATACCTACACCGCTATCTGTAAACATGGAAATATCTCCACCGCTATCTGTATAAACATGGAAATATCTACACCGCTAACTGTATAAATAGGGAAATAACTTCACCACTATCTCTAAAACAGGGAAATGTCTACACCGCTATCTGTATAAACATGGAAATATCTACATGGCTATCTCTATAAACATGGAAATATCTACACGTGTATCTGTATCTACCTGGAAATATCTACACCGCTATCTCTATAAACATGGAAATATCTCCACCACAATCTGCATAACCTTTTAAATATCTACACCTCCATCTGTATAAACATGTAAATATTTCCACCGCTATCTGTATAGACATGGAAATATCTCCACCGATATCTGTATAAACATGGAAATATCTCCACCGCTATCTGTATAAACATGGAAATATCTACACCGCTATCTGTGTAAACATGGAAATATCTACACCGCTGTCTGTATAAACATGGAAATATCTACAGCGGTATCTGTATAAGCAAGGAAATATCTCCACCGCTATCCGTTTAAACATGGAAATATCTACACCGCTATCTCTATAAACCTGGTAATATCTCCACCGCAATCTGCATAAACTTGGAAATATCTCCACCAATATCTGTATAAACATCTAAATATCTCCACGGCTATCTTTAAAAACATGGAAATATCTACACCGCTATCTGTATAAACATGGAAATATCTGCTCCGCTAACTGTATAAAAATGGAAATAACTACAACAGTATCTGTGTAAACATGGAAATATCTACACAGCTGTCTGTGTAAACATGGAAATATGAACAACGCTATCTGTGTGAAGATGGAAATATCTGCACCGCAATCTGGGCAAATATGGAAATATCTACACCTCAATCTCTGTAAACATGGAAATATCTACAACGCTATCTGTATAAAGATGAGAATATCTACACCGCTATCTGTATAAACATGGAAATATCTACACTACGGTCTGTATAAACATGGACATATCTGCACTGCTATCTGTATAAACGTGGAAATATCTACACAGTCATCTTTCTAAACATGGAAATATATACACTTCCATCTGTATAAACATGGAAATATCTCCACCGCTATCCGTGTAAACATGGAAATATCTACACTGCTATCTTTATAAACATGGAAATATCTACACCGCTATCTGTATAAACTTGAAAATATCTACACCGCTATCTGTATAAATATGGTAATATCTTCACCGCTATCTCTATAAACATGGAAATGTCTACACCGCTATCTGTGTAAACATGGAAACATCTACATGGCTATCTCTATAAACATGGAAATAACTACACCGCCATCTGTATAAACATGGATATACCAACACCGTCATCTGTATAAACATGGAAATATCTACACAACTATCTCTATAAACATGGAAATATCTACCCTGCCATCTCTATAAACATGGAGATATCTACAGCGCTATCTGCATAAACATGGAAATGGCCACACCGCTATCTGTATAAACATGGAAATATCTACAGCGCCATCTGTAAAAACATGGAAATATCTACACAGTCATCTGTATAAACATGGATATATCTACACCTCCAACTGTATAAACATGGAAATATCTACACTGCCATCTGTATAAAATTGGAAATAGCCACACTGCTATGTGTATAAACATGGAAATATCAACACCGCCATCTGAATAAACATGGAAATATCTACACCACTGTCTGTATAAATATGAAATACCTTCACCGCTATCTCTATAAACATGGAAATATCTCCACCGCTATCTGTATCCACATGGAAATATCTACACCGCTATCTCTATAATAATGGAAATATCTCCACCGCTATCTGCATAAACTTGGAGATATCTACACCGCCATCTGTATAAACATGGAAATATCTCCACCGCTATCTGTATAAACATGGAAATATTTCCACCGCTATCTGTATAAACATGGAAATATCTACACCGCTATCTGCATAAACATGGAAATATCTACACCGCTATCTGTATAAACAGGGAAATATCTACAGCGCTATCTGTATAAACTTGGAAATATCTACACCGCTATCGGTATAAACTTGGAAATATCTACACCGCTATCTGTATAAACATGGAAATATGTACAACACTATCTGTGTAAACATGGAAATGTCTACAAAGCTGTCTGTGTAAACATGGAAATAGGTACACCGCTATCTGTGTTAAGATGGTAATATCTATACCGCAATCTGTGCAAACATGGAAATATCTACACCTCTATCTCTGTAAAAATGGAAATATCTACACCGCTATCTGTATAAACATGGAAATATCTACACCGTTATCTGTATAAACATGGAAATATCTACACCACGGTCTGTATAAACATGGATATATCTACACCGCTGTCTGTATAAACAAGGAAATATCTACACCGCTATCTGTATAAACATGGAAATATCTACATGGCTATCTCTATAAACATGGAAATATCTACACCACGATCTTTATAAACATGGAATTAACTACACAGTCATCTGTGCAAACATGGAAATATCTGCACCACTATTTGTATAAACATGGAAAAATCTACAATGCCATCTGTATAAACATGGAAATAACATCACCGCTATCTCTATAAATATGGAAATACCTACACCGCTATCTGTAAACATGGAAATATCTCCACCGCTATCTGTATAAACATGGAAATATCTACACCGCTAACTGTATAAATAGGGAAATAACTTCACCACTATCTCTAAAACAGGGAAATGTCTACACCGCTATCTGTATAAACATGGAAATATCTACATGGCTATCTCTATAAACATGGAAATATCTACACGTGTATCTGTATCTACCTGGAAATATCTACACCGCTATCTCTATAAACATGGAAATATCTCCACCACAATCTGCATAACCTTTTAAATATCTACACCTCCATCTGTATAAACATGTAAATATTTCCACCGCTATCTGTATAGACATGGAAATATCTCCACCGATATCTGTATAAACATGGAAATATCTCCACCGCTATCTGTATAAACATGGAAATATCTACACCGCTATCTGTGTAAACATGGAAATATCTACACCGCTGTCTGTATAAACATGGAAATATCTACAGCGGTATCTGTATAAGCAAGGAAATATCTCCACCGCTATCCGTTTAAACATGGAAATATCTACACCGCTATCTCTATAAACCTGGTAATATCTCCACCGCAATCTGCATAAACTTGGAAATATCTCCACCAATGTCTGTATAAACATCTAAATATCTCCACGGCTATCTTTAAAAACATGGAAATATCTACACCGCTATCTGTATAAACATGGAAATATCTGCTCCGCTATCTGTATAAAAATGGAAATAACTACAACAGTATCTGTGTAAACATGGAAATATCTACACAGCTGTCTGTGTAAACATGGAAATATGAACAACGCTATCTGTGTGAAGATGGAAATATCTGCACCGCAATCTGGGCAAATATGGAAATATCTACACCTCAATCTCTGTAAACATGGAAATATCTACAACGCTATCTGTATAAAGATGAGAATATCTACACCGCTATCTGTATAAACATGGAAATATCTACACCACGGTCTGTATAAACATGGACATATCTGCACTGCTATCTGTATAAACGTGGAAATATCTACACAGTCATCTGTCTAAACATGGAAATATATACACTTCCATCTGTATAAACATGGAAATATCTCCACCGCTATCCGTGTAAACATGGAAATATCTACACTGCTATCTTTATAAACATGGAAATATCTACACCGCTATCTGTATAAACTTGAAAATATCTACACCGCTATCTGTATAAATATGGTAATATCTTCACCGCTATCTCTATAAACATGGAAATGTCTACACCGCTATCTGTGTAAACATGGAAACATCTACATGGCTATCTCTATAAACATGGAAATAACTACACCGCCATCTGTATAAACATGGATATACCAACACCGTCATCTGTATAAACATGGAAATATCTACACAACTATCTCTATAAACATGGAAATATCTACCCTGCCATCTCTATAAACATGGAGATATCTACAGCGCTATCTGCATAAACATGGAAATGGCCACACCGCTATCTGTATAAACATGGAAATATCTACAGCGCCATCTGTAAAAACATGGAAATATCTACACAGTCATCTGTATAAACATGGATATATCTACACCTCCAACTGTATAAACATGGAAATATCTACACTGCCATCTGTATAAAATTGGAAATAGCCACACTGGTATGTGTATAAACATGGAAATATCAACACCGCCATCTGAATAAACATGGAAATATCTACACCACTGTATGTATAAATATGAAATACCTTCACCGCTATCTCTATAAACATGGAAATATCTCCACCGCTATCTGTATCCACATGGAAATATCTACACCGCTATCTCTATAATAATGGAAATATCTCCACCGCTATCTGCATAAACTTGGAGATATCTACACCGCCATCTGTATAAACATGGAAATATCTCCACCGCTATCTGTATAAACATGGAAATATCTCCACCGCTATCTGTATAAACATGGAAATATCCACACCGCTATCTGCATAAACATGGAAATATCTACACCGCTATCTGTATAAACAGGGAAATATCTACAGCGCTATCTGTATAAACTTGGAAATATCTACACCGCTATCGGTATAAACTTGGAAATATCTACACCGCTATCTGTATAAACATGGAAATATGTACAACACTATCTGTGTAAACATGGAAATGTCTACAAAGCTGTCTGTGTAAACATGGAAATAGGTACACCGCTATCTGTGTTAAGATGGTAATATCTATACCGCAATCTGTGCAAACATGGAAATATCTACACCTCTATCTCTGTAAAAATGGAAATATCTACACCGCTATCTGTATAAACATGGAAATATCTACACCGTTATCTGTATAAACATGGAAATATCTACACCACGGTGTGTATAAACATGGATATATCTACACCGCTGTCTGTATAAACAAGGAAATATCTACACCGCTATCAGTATAAACATGGAAATATCTACATGGCTATCTCTATAAACATGGAAATATCTACACCACGATCTTTATAAACATGGAATTAACTACACAGTCATCTGTGTAAACATGGAAATATCTGCACCACTATTTGTATAAACATGGAAAAATCTACAATGCCATCTGTATAAACATGGAAATAACATCACCGCTATCTCTATAAACATGGAAATACCTACACCGCTATCTGTAAACATGGAAATATCTCCACCGCTATCTGTATAAACATGGAAATATCTACACCGCTAACTGTATAAATAGGGAAATAACTTCACCACTATCTCTAAAACATGGAAATGTCTACACCGCTATCTGTATAAACATGGAAATATCTACATGGCTATCTCTATAAACATGGAAATATCTACACGTGTATCTGTATCTACCTGGAAATATCTACACCGCTATCTCTATAAACATGGAAATATCTCCACCACAATCTGCATAACCTTTTAAATATCTACACCTCCATCTGTATAAACATGTAAATATTTCCACCGCTATCTGTATAGACATGGAAATATCTCCACCGATATCTGTATAAACATGGAAATATCTCCACCGCTATCTGTATGAACATGGAAATATCTACACCGCTATCTGTGTAAACATGGAAATATCTACACCGCTGTCTGTATAAACATGGAAATATCTACAGCGGTATCTGTATAAGCAAGGAAATATCTGCACCGCTATCCGTTTAAACATGGAAACATCTACACCGCTATCTCTATAAACCTGGTAATATCTCCACCGCAATCTGCATAAACTTGGAAATATCTCCACCAATATCTGTATAAACATCTAAATATCTCCACGGCTATCTTTAAAAACATGGAAATATCTACACCGCTATCTGTATAAACATGGAAATATCTGCTCCGCTAACTGTATAAAAATGGAAATAACTACAACAGTATCTGTGTAAACATGGAAATATCTACACAGCTGTCTGTGTAAACATGGAAATATGAACAACGCTATCTGTGTGAAGATGGAAATATCTGCACCGCAATCTGGGCAAATATGGAAATATCTACACCTCAATCTCTGTAAACATGGAAATATCTACAACGCTATCTGTATAAAGATGAGAATATCTACACCGCTATCTGTATAAACATGGAAATATCTACACCACGGTCTGTATAAACATGGACATATCTGCACTGCTATCTGTATAAACGTGGAAATATCTACACAGTCATCTTTCTAAACATGGAAATATATACACTTCCATCTGTATAAACATGGAAATATCTCCACCGCTATCCGTGTAAACATGGAAATATCTACACTGCTATCTTTATAAACATGGAAATATCTACACCGCTATCTGTATAAACTTGAAAATATCTACACCGCTATCTGTATAAATATGGTAATATCTTCACCGCTATCTCTATAAACATGGAAATGTCTACACCGCTATCTGTGTAAACATGGAAACATCTACATGGCTATCTCTATAAACATGGAAATAACTACACCGCCATCTGTATAAACATGGATATACCAACACCGTCATCTGTATAAACATGGAAATATCTACACAACTATCTCTATAAACATGGAAATATCTACCCTGCCATCTCTATAAACATGGAGATATCTACAGCGCTATCTGCATAAACATGGAAATGGCCACACCGCTATCTGTATAAACATGGAAATATCTACAGCGCCATCTGTAAAAACATGGAAATATCTACACAGTCATCTGTATAAACATGGATATATCTACACCTCCAACTGTATAAACATGGAAATATCTACACTGCCATCTGTATAAAATTGGAAATAGCCACACTGCTATGTGTATAAACATGGAAATATCAACACCGCCATCTGAATAAACATGGAAATATCTACACCACTGTCTGTATAAATATGAAATACCTTCACCGCTATCTCTATAAACATGGAAATATCTCCACCGCTATCTGTATCCACATGGAAATATCTACACCGCTATCTCTATAATAATGGAAATATCTCCACCGCTATCTGCATAAACTTGGAGATATCTACACCGCCATCTGTATAAACATGGAAATATCTCCACCGCTATCTGTATAAACATGGAAATATTTCCACCGCTATCTGTATAAACATGGAAATATCTACACCGCTATCTGCATAAACATGGAAATATCTACACCGCTATCTGTATAAACAGGGAAATATCTACAGCGCTATCTGTATAAACTTGGAAATATCTACACCGCTATCGGTATAAACTTGGAAATATCTACACCGCTATCTGTATAAACATGGAAATATGTACAACACTATCTGTGTAAACATGGAAATGTCTACAAAGCTGTCTGTGTAAACATGGAAATAGGTACACCGCTATCTGTGTTAAGATGGTAATATCTATACCGCAATCTGTGCAAACATGGAAATATCTACACCTCTATCTCTGTAAAAATGGAAATATCTACACCGCTATCTGTATAAACATGGAAATATCTACACCGTTATCTGTATAAACATGGAAATATCTACACCACGGTCTGTATAAACATGGATATATCTACACCGCTGTCTGTATAAACAAGGAAATATCTACACCGCTATCTGTATAAACATGGAAATATCTACATGGCTATCTCTATAAACATGGAAATATCTACACCACGATCTTTATAAACATGGAATTAACTACACAGTCATCTGTGCAAACATGGAAATATCTGCACCACTATTTGTATAAACATGGAAAAATCTACAATGCCATCTGTATAAACATGGAAATAACATCACCGCTATCTCTATAAATATGGAAATACCTACACCGCTATCTGTAAACATGGAAATATCTCCACCGCTATCTGTATAAACATGGAAATATCTACACCGCTAACTGTATAAATAGGGAAATAACTTCACCACTATCTCTAAAACAGGGAAATGTCTACACCGCTATCTGTATAAACATGGAAATATCTACATGGCTATCTCTATAAACATGGAAATATCTACACGTGTATCTGTATCTACCTGGAAATATCTACACCGCTATCTCTATAAACATGGAAATATCTCCACCACAATCTGCATAACCTTTTAAATATCTACACCTCCATCTGTATAAACATGTAAATATTTCCACCGCTATCTGTATAGACATGGAAATATCTCCACCGATATCTGTATAAACATGGAAATATCTCCACCGCTATCTGTATAAACATGGAAATATCTACACCGCTATCTGTGTAAACATGGAAATATCTACACCGCTGTCTGTATAAACATGGAAATATCTACAGCGGTATCTGTATAAGCAAGGAAATATCTCCACCGCTATCCGTTTAAACATGGAAATATCTACACCGCTATCTCTATAAACCTGGTAATATCTCCACCGCAATCTGCATAAACTTGGAAATATCTCCACCAATGTCTGTATAAACATCTAAATATCTCCACGGCTATCTTTAAAAACATGGAAATATCTACACCGCTATCTGTATAAACATGGAAATATCTGCTCCGCTATCTGTATAAAAATGGAAATAACTACAACAGTATCTGTGTAAACATGGAAATATCTACACAGCTGTCTGTGTAAACATGGAAATATGAACAACGCTATCTGTGTGAAGATGGAAATATCTGCACCGCAATCTGGGCAAATATGGAAATATCTACACCTCAATCTCTGTAAACATGGAAATATCTACAACGCTATCTGTATAAAGATGAGAATATCTACACCGCTATCTGTATAAACATGGAAATATCTACACCACGGTCTGTATAAACATGGACATATCTGCACTGCTATCTGTATAAACGTGGAAATATCTACACAGTCATCTGTCTAAACATGGAAATATATACACTTCCATCTGTATAAACATGGAAATATCTCCACCGCTATCCGTGTAAACATGGAAATATCTACACTGCTATCTTTATAAACATGGAAATATCTACACCGCTATCTGTATAAACTTGAAAATATCTACACCGCTATCTGTATAAATATGGTAATATCTTCACCGCTATCTCTATAAACATGGAAATGTCTACACCGCTATCTGTGTAAACATGGAAACATCTACATGGCTATCTCTATAAACATGGAAATAACTACACCGCCATCTGTATAAACATGGATATACCAACACCGTCATCTGTATAAACATGGAAATATCTACACAACTATCTCTATAAACATGGAAATATCTACCCTGCCATCTCTATAAACATGGAGATATCTACAGCGCTATCTGCATAAACATGGAAATGGCCACACCGCTATCTGTATAAACATGGAAATATCTACAGCGCCATCTGTAAAAACATGGAAATATCTACACAGTCATCTGTATAAACATGGATATATCTACACCTCCAACTGTATAAACATGGAAATATCTACACTGCCATCTGTATAAAATTGGAAATAGCCACACTGGTATGTGTATAAACATGGAAATATCAACACCGCCATCTGAATAAACATGGAAATATCTACACCACTGTATGTATAAATATGAAATACCTTCACCGCTATCTCTATAAACATGGAAATATCTCCACCGCTATCTGTATCCACATGGAAATATCTACACCGCTATCTCTATAATAATGGAAATATCTCCACCGCTATCTGCATAAACTTGGAGATATCTACACCGCCATCTGTATAAACATGGAAATATCTCCACCGCTATCTGTATAAACATGGAAATATCTCCACCGCTATCTGTATAAACATGGAAATATCCACACCGCTATCTGCATAAACATGGAAATATCTACACCGCTATCTGTATAAACAGGGAAATATCTACAGCGCTATCTGTATAAACTTGGAAATATCTACACCGCTATCGGTATAAACTTGGAAATATCTACACCGCTATCTGTATAAACATGGAAATATGTACAACACTATCTGTGTAAACATGGAAATGTCTACAAAGCTGTCTGTGTAAACATGGAAATAGGTACACCGCTATCTGTGTTAAGATGGTAATATCTATACCGCAATCTGTGCAAACATGGAAATATCTACACCTCTATCTCTGTAAAAATGGAAATATCTACACCGCTATCTGTATAAACATGGAAATATCTACACCGTTATCTGTATAAACATGGAAATATCTACACCACGGTGTGTATAAACATGGATATATCTACACCGCTGTCTGTATAAACAAGGAAATATCTACACCGCTATCAGTATAAACATGGAAATATCTACATGGCTATCTCTATAAACATGGAAATATCTACACCACGATCTTTATAAACATGGAATTAACTACACAGTCATCTGTGTAAACATGGAAATATCTGCACCACTATTTGTATAAACATGGAAAAATCTACAATGCCATCTGTATAAACATGGAAATAACATCACCGCTATCTCTATAAACATGGAAATACCTACACCGCTATCTGTAAACATGGAAATATCTCCACCGCTATCTGTATAAACATGGAAATATCTACACCGCTAACTGTATAAATAGGGAAATAACTTCACCACTATCTCTAAAACATGGAAATGTCTACACCGCTATCTGTATAAACATGGAAATATCTACATGGCTATCTCTATAAACATGGAAATATCTACACGTGTATCTGTATCTACCTGGAAATATCTACACCGCTATCTCTATAAACATGGAAATATCTCCACCACAATCTGCATAACCTTTTAAATATCTACACCTCCATCTGTATAAACATGTAAATATTTCCACCGCTATCTGTATAGACATGGAAATATCTCCACCGATATCTGTATAAACATGGAAATATCTCCACCGCTATCTGTATGAACATGGAAATATCTACACCGCTATCTGTGTAAACATGGAAATATCTACACCGCTGTCTGTATAAACATGGAAATATCTACAGCGGTATCTGTATAAGCAAGGAAATATCTGCACCGCTATCCGTTTAAACATGGAAACATCTACACCGCTATCTCTATAAACCTGGTAATATCTCCACCGCAATCTGCATAAACTTGGAAATATCTCCACCAATATCTGTATAAACATCTAAATATCTCCACGGCTATCTTTAAAAACATGGAAATATCTACACCGCTATCTGTATAAACATGGAAATATCTGCTCCGCTATCTGTATAAAAATGGAAATAACTACAACAGTATCTGTGTAAACATGGAAATATCTACACAGCTGTCTGTGTAAACATGGAAATATGAACAACGCTATCTGTGTGAAGATGGAAATATCTGCACCGCAATCTGGGCAAATATGGAAATATCTACACCTCAATCTCTGTAAACATGGAAATATCTACAACGCTATCTGTATAAAGATGAGAATATCTACACCGCTATCTGTATAAACATGGAAATATCTACACCACGGTCTGTATAAACATGGACATATCTGCACTGCTATCTGTATAAACGTGGAAATATCTACACAGTCATCTGTCTAAACATGGAAATATATACACTTCCATCTGTATAAACATGGAAATATCTCCACCGCTATCCGTGTAAACATGGAAATATCTACACTGCTATCTTTATAAACATGGAAATATCTACACCGCTATCTGTATAAACTTGAAAATATCTACACCGCTATCTGTATAAATATGGTAATATCTTCACCGCTATCTCTATAAACATGGAAATGTCTACACCGCTATCTGTGTAAACATGGAAACATCTACATGGCTATCTCTATAAACATGGAAATAACTACACCGCCATCTGTATAAACATGGATATACCAACACCGTCATCTGTATAAACATGGAAATATCTACACAACTATCTCTATAAACATGGAAATATCTACCCTGCCATCTCTATAAACATGGAGATATCTACAGCGCTATCTGCATAAACATGGAAATGGCCACACCGCTATCTGTATAAACATGGAAATATCTACAGCGCCATCTGTAAAAACATGGAAATATCTACACAGTCATCTGTATAAACATGGATATATCTACACCTCCAACTGTATAAACATGGAAATATCTACACTGCCATCTGTATAAAATTGGAAATAGCCACACTGCTATGTGTATAAACATGGAAATATCAACACCGCCATCTGAATAAACATGGAAATATCTACACCACTGTCTGTATAAATATGAAATACCTTCACCGCTATCTCTATAAACATGGAAATATCTCCACCGCTATCTGTATCCACATGGAAATATCTACACCGCTATCTCTATAATAATGGAAATATCTCCACCGCTATCTGCATAAACTTGGAGATATCTACACCGCCATCTGTATAAACATGGAAATATCTCCACCGCTATCTGTATAAACATGGAAATATCTCCACCGCTATCTGTATAAACATGGAAATATCCACACCGCTATCTGCATAAACATGGAAATATCTACACCGCTATCTGTATAAACAGGGAAATATCTACAGCGCTATCTGTATAAACTTGGAAATATCTACACCGCTATCGGTATAAACTTGGAAATATCTACACCGCTATCTGTATAAACATGGAAATATGTACAACACTATCTGTGTAAACATGGAAATGTCTACAAAGCTGTCTGTGTAAACATGGAAATAGGTACACCGCTATCTGTGTTAAGATGGTAATATCTATACCGCAATCTGTGCAAACATGGAAATATCTACACCTCTATCTCTGTAAAAATGGAAATATCTACACCGCTATCTGTATAAACATGGAAATATCTACACCGTTATCTGTATAAACATGGAAATATCTACACCACGGTCTGTATAAACATGGATATATCTACACCGCTGTCTGTATAAACAAGGAAATATCTACACCGCTATCTGTATAAACATGGAAATATCTACATGGCTATCTCTATAAACATGGAAATATCTACACCACGATCTTTATAAACATGGAATTAACTACACAGTCATCTGTGTAAACATGGAAATATCTGCACCACTATTTGTATAAACATGGAAAAATCTACAATGCCATCTGTATAAACATGGAAATAACATCACCGCTATCTCTATAAACATGGAAATACCTACACCGCTATCTGTAAACATGTAAATATCTCGAACGCTATCTGTATAAACATGGAAATATCTACACCGCTATCTGGTTAAACAGGGAAATATCTCCACCGTTATCTATATAAACATGGAAATATCTACACTCCGGTCTGTATAAACATGGATATATCTACACCGCTATCTGTATAAACAAGGAAATATCTACACCGCTATCTGTATAAACATGTAAATATCTACAATGCCATCTGAATAAACATGGAAATATCTTCACCGCTATCAGTATAAACATGGAAATACCTACACTGATATCTGTATAAACATGGCGATATCTCCACCGCACTCTGTATAAACATGGAAATATCTCCACCACTCTCTGTATAAACACGGAAATATCTCCACCGCTATCTGTATAAACTTGGAAATATCTACACCGCTCTCTGTATAAATATGGAAATATCTTCACCGCACTCTCTATAAACATGGAAATGTCTACACCGCTATCTGTATAAACATGGAAACATCAACATGGCTAATTCTATTAACATGGAAATAACTACACCGCCATCTGTATAAACATGGATATACCTACACCGTCATCTGTATAAACATGGAAATATCTACCCCAATATCTGTATAAACTTGGAAATCTCTACACAGCCATCTCTATAAACATGGAAATATCTCCATCGCTATCTGCATAAACATGGAAATAGTCACACCGCTATCTGTATAAACATGGAAATACCTACAGCGCCATCTGTAAAAATATGGAAATATCTACACAGTCATCTGTATAAACTTGGATATATCTACACCTCCATCTGTATAAACATGGAAATATCTACACAGCCATGTGTATAAAAATGGAAATAGCCACACCGCTATGTGTATAAAGATGGAGATATCAACACCGCCATCGGAATAAACATGGAAATATCTACACCGCTATCTGTATAAATATGAAAGTACCTTCACCGCTATCTCTATACACATGGAGATATCTCCACCGCTATCTGTATACACATGGAAATATCTACAACGCTACCTCTTTAATAATGGAAATATCTCCACCGCTATCTGCATAATCTTGGAAATATCTACACCGCCATCTGGATAAACATGGAAATATCTCCACCGCTATCTGTATAAACATGGAAATATCTCCACGGC
This sequence comes from Pan paniscus, assembly GCF_029289425.2. Taxonomy (NCBI): domain Eukaryota; kingdom Metazoa; phylum Chordata; class Mammalia; order Primates; family Hominidae; genus Pan; species Pan paniscus. Next base: position 12,808,452 of record NC_073261.2, read on the forward strand.
TATCTGTATAAACATGTAAATATCTCCAACGCTATCTGTATAAACATGGAAATATCTACACTGCTATCTGGTTAAACAAGGAAATATCTACACCGCTATCAGTATAAACATGGAAATATCTACATGGCTATCTCTATAAACATGGAAATACCTACACCGCCATCTTTATAAACATGGAATTAACTACACAGTCATCTGTGTAAACATGGAAATATCTACACCCCTATCTGTATAAACATGGAAATATCTACAATGCCATCTGTATAAACATGGAAATAACATCACCGCTATCTCTATAAACATGGAAATACCTACACCGCTATCTGTATAAACATGGAAATATCTCCACCGCTATCTGTATAAACATGGAAATATCTACAGCGGTATCTGTATAAACATGGAAATATCTCCACAGCTATCCATATAAACATGGAAATACCTACACTACTATCTTTATAAACATGGTAATATCTACACGGCTATCTGTATAAACATGGAAATATCTACACCACTATCTCTATAAACATGGAAATATCTACACTGCCATCTGTGTAAACATGGAAATATCTACACCTCCTTCTGTATAAACATGGAAATATCTACACTGCCATCTCTATAAACATGGAAATATCTCCATCGCTATCTGCATAAACATGGAAATAGTCACACCGCTATCTGTAGAAACATGGAAATATGTACAGCGCCATCTGTACAAATATGAAAGTACCTTCAACGCTATCTCTATAAACATGGAAATATCTCCACCGCTATCTGTATCCACATGGAAATATCTACACCGCTATCTCTATAATAATGGAAATATCTCCACCGCTATCTGCATAAACTTGGAAATATCTACACCGCCAACAGGATAAACATGGAAATATCTCCACCGCTATCTGTATAAACATGGAAATATTTCCACCGCTATCTGTATAAACATGTAAATATCTCGAACGCTATCTGTATAAACATGGAAATATCTACACCGCTATCTGGTTAAACAGGGAAATATCTACACCGTTATCTATATAAACATGGAAATATCTACACTACGGTCTGTATAAACATGGATATATCTACACAGCTATCTGTATAAACAAGGAAATATCTACACCGCTATCTGTATAAACTTGTAAATATCTACAATGCCATCTGAATAAACATGGAAATATCTTCACCGCTATCAGTATAAACATGGAAATACCTACACTGATATCTGTATAAACATGGCGATATCTCCACCGCACTCTGAATAAACATGGAAATATCTCCACCACTCTCTGTATAAACACGGAAATATCTCCACCGCTATCTGTATAAACTTGGAAATATCTACACCGCTATCTGTATAAATATGGAAATATCTTCACCGCACTCTCTATAAACATGGAAATGTCTACACCGCTATCTGTATAAACATGGAAACATCAACATGGCTAATTCTATTAACATGGAAGTAACTACACCGCCATCTGTATAAACTTGGATATACCTACACCGTCATCTGTATAAACATGGAAATATCTACCCCAATATCTGTATAAACATGGAAATATCTACACAGCCATCTCTATAAACATTGAAATATCTCCATCGCTACCTGCATAAACATGGAAATAGTCACACCGCTATCTGTATAAACATGGAAATATCTACAGCCCCATCTGTAAAAAAAAGGAAATATCTACACAGTCATTTGTATAAACATGGATATATCTACACCTCCGTCTGTATAAACATGGAAATATCTACACAGCCATGTGTATAAAAATGGAAATAGCCACACGGCTATGTGTATAAAGATGGAGATATCAACACCGCCATCGGAATAAACATGGAAATATCTACACCGGTATCTGTATAAATATGAAAGTAACTTCACCGCTATCTCTATAAACATGGAAATATCTCCACCGCTATTTGTATACACATGGAAATATCTACACCGCTATCTCTTTAATAATGGAAATATCTCCACCGCTTTCTGCATAATCTTGGAAATATCTACACTGCCATCAGGATAAACATAGAAATATCTCCACCACTATCTGTATAAACATAGAAATATCTCCACCGCTATCTGTATAAACATGTAAATATCTCCAACGCTATCTGTATAAACATGGAAATATCTACACTGCTATCTAGTTAAACAGGGAAATATCTACACAGTTATCTGTATAAACATGGAAATATCTACACCATTATCTGTATAAACATGGATATATCTTCACAGCCATCTCTATAAACATGGAAATATCTACACAGACATCTCAATAAACTTGGAAATATCTATATCGCTATCTCCATAAACATGGATATAGTCACACCGCTATCTGTAAAAACATGGAAATATCTACACCGCCATCTGTAAAAACATGGAAATATCTACACACTCATCTGTATAAACATGGAAATATCTACACCTCCATCTGTATAAACATGGATATATCTACACAGCCATCTGTATAAAAATGGAAATAGCCACACCGCAATCTGTATAAACATGGAATATCTACACCGCCATCTGAATAAACATGGAAATATCTACACCGCTATCTGCATAAATATGGAAATATCTACACAGCTATCTCTATAAACATTGAAATATCTACACCAATATCTGTATCTACATGGAAATATGTACACCGCTATCTCTATAAACATTGTAATATCTCCACCGCAATCTGCATAAACTTGGAAATATCTCCACCAATATCTGTATAAACATGGAAATATCTCCACCGCTATCTTTATAAACATGGAAATATCTACACCGCTATCTGCATAAACATGGAAATATCTCCACCGCTATCTGTATAAACAAGGAAATATCTCCACCGCTATCTGTATAAAAATGGAAATATCTACAACACAATCTGTGTAAACATGGAAATATCTACACAGCTGTCTGTGTAAACATGGAAATATGTATAACGCTGTCTGTGTGAAGATGGAAATATCTACACCACAATCTGTTCAAATATGGAAATAACTACACCTCTATCTCTGTAAACATGGAAATATCTACACCGCTATCTGTATAAACATGAAAATATATACACCGCTATCTGTATAAACATGGAAATATCTACACCACAGTCTGTATAAACATGGATATATCTACACTGATATCTGTATAAACTTGGAAATATCTACACAGTCATCTGTCTAAACATGGAATTATCTACACCTCCATCTATATAAACATTTAAATAACTTCACTGCAATCTGTATAAACATGGAAATACCTACACAGACATCTGTATAAGCATGTAAATATCTACACTGCTATCTCTATAAACATGGAAGTTCGTACACCGCTATCTGTATAAACATGGAAATATCTACACTGTTATCTGTATAAACATGGAAATATCTACACCGCTATCTGTATAAAGTTGGAAATATCTACACTGCTCTCTTTATAAACATGGAAATATCTACACCGCTATCTGTATAAACACGGAAATATCTACAACAATATCTGTGTAAACATGGAAATATCTACAGAGCTCTCTGTTTAATCATGGAAATGTGTACACCGCTATCTGTGTGAAGATGGAAATATCTACACCTCTATCTCTGTAAATATGGAAATATCTACACCTCTGTCTGTATAAAGATGGAAATATCTACTTCGCCATCTGTAAAAACATGGAAATATCTACACAGTCGTCTGTATAAACATGGAAATACCTACACCTCCATCTGTATAAACATGGAAATATCTACACTGCCATCTGTATAAACATGCAAATAGCCACACAGCTATCTGTATAAACATGGAAATATCTACACCGCCATCTGAATAAACATGGAAATATCTACACCGCTATCTGCATAAATATGGAACTATCTATAAAACTATCTCTATAAACTTGGAAATAACTACACCGCTGTCTGTATAAACATGGAAATATCTACACCGCTGTCTGTATAAACATGGAAATAACTACAGCGCTATCTGTATGAACATGGAAATGTCTACACCGCTATCTGTATAAACATGGAAATATCTACATGGCTATCTCTATAAACATGGAAATATCTACACCGCCATCTGTATAAACATCGAAATACCTACACATTCATCTGCATAAACATGGAAATATCTCCACAAGTATCTGTATAAACATGGAAATATCTACAAAGCCATCTGTAAAAACATGGAAATATCTACACAGTCATCTGTATAAACATGGAAATATCTACACCGCTATCTCTATAAACATGGAAGTACATACACTGCTGTCTGTATAAACATGGAAATATCTACACCGCTGTCTGTATAAACTTGGAAAAATCTACAGCGCTATCTGTATAAACATGGAAATACCTCCACCGCTATCTGTATAAACATGGAAATATCTACACTGCTATCTTTATGAACATGGAAATATCTACACCGCTATCTGCATAAACATGGAAATATCCACAACACAATTTGTGTAAACATGGAAATAACTACACAGCTGTCTGTGTAAACATGGAAATATGTACACCGCTATTTTTGTGAAGATGGAAATATCTACATGGCATTCTGTGCAAATATGGAAATATCTACTCCTCTATCTCTGTAAACATGGAAATTTCTACACCGCTATCTGTATAAACATGGAAATATCTACATGGCTATCTCTATAAACATGGAAATATCTACAGCGCTATCTGTATAGACAGAATTGTCTACACCGCTATCAGTAAAAATAGGGAAATAACTTCACCGCTATCTCTATAAACATGGAAATGTCTACACCGCTATCTCTATAAACATGGAAATATCTACATGGCTATCTGTATAAACATGGAAATATCTACACCGCCATCTTTATAAACATGGAATTAACTACACAGTGACCTGTATTAACATGGAAATATCTACACCACTATCTGTATAAACATGGAAATATCTACAATGCCATCTGTATAAACACGGAAATAACATCACCGCTATCCCTATAAACATGGAAATACCTACACCGCTATCTGTATAAACATGGAAATATATCCACCGATCTCTGTATAAACATGGAAATATCTACACCGCTATCTGTATAGACTTAGAAATATCTACACCGCTATCTGTATGAATAGGGAAATAACTTCACCGCTATCTCTATAAACATGGAAATAACTACACCGCTATCTGTAAAAACATGGAAATATCTACATGGCTATCTCTATAAACATGGAAATATCTACACGGATATCTGTATTTACATGGAAATATCTAAACCGTTATCTGTATAAAGATGGAAATATCTCCACCGCAATCTGCATAACCTTGGAAATATCTACATCTCCATCTGTATAAACATGTAAATATTTCCACCACTATCTGTATTAACAAGGAAATATCTCCCCAGATATCTGTATAAACATGGAAATATCTCCACCGCTATCTGTATAAACATGGAAATACCTACACCGCTATCTGTATAAACATGGAAATATCTCCACCGCTATCTGTATAAACATGGAACTGTCTACACCGCTATCTTTATAAACATGGAAATATCTACACCGCTATCTGCATAAACATGCAAATATCTACACCGCTATCTGTATAAACATGGAAATATCTACGTGGCTATCTCTATAAACATGGAAATATCTACACCGCCATCTTTCTAAACGTGGAAATAACTACACAGTCATCTGTATAAACATGGAAATATCTACACCACTATCTGTATAAACATGGAAATATCTACAATGCCATCTGTATAAACATGGAAATAACATCACCGCTATCTCTATAAACATGGAAATACCTACACCGTCATCTGTCTAAACATGGAAATATCTACACCATTATCCCTATAAACATGGAAATATCTACACTGCCATCTGTATAAACATGGAAATATCTACACAGCCATCTCTATAAACATGGTAATATCTCCATCGCTCTCTGCATAAACATGGAAATAGCCACACCGCTATCTGTATATACATGGAAATACCTAATGCGCCATCTGTAAAAACATGGAAATATGTACACAGTCATCTGTATAAACATGGATATATCTACAAATCCATCTGTATAAACATGGAAATACCTACACTGCCATCTGTATAAAAATGGAAATAGCCAAACCGCTATGTGTATAAACATGGAAATATCAACACTGCAATCTGAATAAACATGGAAATATCTACAACACTATCTGTATAAATATGAAAATACCTTCACCGCTATCTCTATAAACATGGAAATATCTACACCGCTATCTGTATCAACACGGATATATCTACACCGCTATCTCTATAATAATGTAAATATCTCCACCGCTATCTGCATATACTTGGAAATATCTACACCGCCATCTGTATAAACATGGAAATATCTCCACCGCTTTGTGTATAAACATGGAAATATCTCCACGGCTATCTGTATAAACATGGAAATATCTCCAACGCTATCTGTATAAACATGGAAATATCTACACCGCTCTCTGTATAAACATGGAATTATCTACACTGCTATCTGTATAAACATGGAAATATATACAGTGCTATCTGTATAAACATGGAAATAGCTTCACCACTATCTTTATAAACTTGGAAATATCTACACCGCTATCTGTATAAACATGGAAATAACTACAACACTATCTGTGTAAACATGGAAGTATCTACACAGCTGTCTGTATAAACATGGAAATAGGCACACCGCTATCTGTGTGAAGATGGAAATATCTACACCGCATTCTGTGCAAATATGGAAATATCTACACCTCTATCTCTGTAAACATGGAAATATCTACACCGCTATCTGTATAAACATGGAAAATCTACACCGCTACCTATATAAACGTGGAAATATCTACAGCGCTATCTGTATAAAAATGGAAATATCTCCACCGCTATCTGTATAAACATGGAAGTATCTACTCCGCTATCTTTATAAACATGGAAACATCTACACCGCTATCTGCATGAACATGGAAATATCTAAAACAATATCTGTGTAAACATGGAAATGTCTACACACCTGTCTGCGTAAACATGGAAATATATACACCGCTATCTGTGTGAAGATGGAAATAGCGACACCGCAATCTGGGCAAATATGGAAATATGTACACCTCTATCTCTGTAAACATGGGAATATCTACACCGCCATCTTTATAAACATGTAATTAACTACACAGTCATCTGTATAAACATGGAAATATCTACACCACTATCTGCATAAACATGGAAATATATACAATGCCATCTGTATAAACATGGAAATAACGTCACCGCTATCAGTATAAACATGGGAATACCTACACCGCTATCTGTATAAACATGGAAATATCTCCACCGCTATCTGTATAAACATGGAAATATCTACACCGCTATCTGTTTAAATAGGGAAATAACTTCACCGCTATCTCTATAAACATGGAAATGTCTACACCGCTATCTGTATAAAGATGGAAATATCTACATGGCTATCTCTATAAACATGGAAATATCTTCACGGCTATCTGTATCTACATGGAAATATCTACACCGCTATCTCTATAAACATGGAAATATCTCCACCGCAATCTGCAAAACCTTGGAAATATCTACAACTCTATCTGTATAAACATTTAAATATTTCCACCGCTATCTGTATAAACATGGAAATATCTCCACCTATATCTGTATAAACATGGAAATATCTCCACCACTATCTGTATAAACATGGAAATATCTACTCCTCTATCTGTATAAACATGGAAATATCTACACCGCTGTCTGTATAAACATGGAAATATCAACAGCGCTATCTGTAAAAACATGGAAATATCTCCACCGCTATCTGTATAAATATGAAAATACCTACACCGCTATCTCTATAAACATGGAAATATCCATACCGCCATCTGTAAAAACATGGGAATATCTACACAGTCATCTGTATAAACATGGAAATATCTACACCTCCATGTGTATAAACATGGATATATCTACACTGCCATCTGTATAAAAATGGAAATAGCCACACCGCAATCTGTATAAACTTGGAAATATCTACACCGCCATCTGTATAAATATGGAAATATCTACACCACTATCTCTATAAACATGGAAATATCTCCACCTATATCTGTATAAACATGGAAATATCTCCACCGCTATCTTTATAAACATGGAAATATCTACAACGTTATCTGTATAAACATGGAAATATCCGCACCGCTATCTGTATAAAAATGGAAATATCTACAACACTATCTGTGTAAACATGGAAATATCTACACAGCTGTCTGTGTAAACATCGAAATAGGTACACCGCTATCTGTGTGAAGATGGAAATATCTACACGGCAATCTGTGCAAATATGGGAATATCTACACCTTTATCTCTGTAAACATGGAAATATCGACACCGCTATCTGTATATACATGGAAATATCTACATGGCTATCTCTAGAAACGTGGAAATATCTACAACGCCATCTGTATAAACGTGGAATTAACTACACAGTCATCTGTATAAACATGGAAATATCAACACCACTATCTGTATAAATATGGAAATATCTGCAATGCCATCTGTATAAACATGGAAATACCTACACCACTATCTGTATAAACATGGAAATATCTCCACCGCTATCCGTATAATCATGGAAATATCTCCACCACTGTCTGTATAAACATGGAAATATCTACACCACTATCTGTATAAACATGTAAATACCTCCACAGCTATCTGTATAAACTTGGAAATATCTACACCGCTATCTGTATAAATATGGAAATATCTTCATCGCTATCTCTATAAACATGGAAAAGTCTACACCGCTATCTGTATAAACTTGGAAATATCTACACCGCTATCTGTATAAATATGGAAATAACTTCACCGATATCTCTATAAACATGGAAATGTCTACACCACTCTCTGTATAAACTTGGAAATATCTACACAGACATCTCTATAAACATGGAAATATCTACACAGACATCTCTATAACCTTGGAAATATCTACATCGCTATCTGCATAAACATGGAAATAGCCACACCGCTATCTGTAAAAACATGGAAATAGCTACACCGCCATCTGTAAGAACATGGAAATATCTACAGATTCATCTGTATAAACATGGAATTATCTACAACTCCATGTGTATAAACATGGATATATCTACACAGCCATCTGTACAAAAATGGAAATAGCCACACCGCAATCTGTATAAACATGGAAATTCCTACACCGCCATCTGAATAAACATGGAAATATCTACATCGCTATCTGCATAAATATGGAAATATCTACACGGCTATCTCTACAAACATGGAAATATCTACACCGCTATCTGTATCTACATGGAAATATCTACACCGCTATCTCTATAAACATGGTAATATCTCCACCGCAGTCAGCATAAACTAGGAAATACCTCCACCGATTTCTGTATAAACATGGAAATATCTCCACCGCTATCTTTATAAACATGGAAATATCTACCCCGTTATCTGTATAAACATGGAAATATCTCCAATGCTATCTGTATTAACATGGAAATATCTACACCGCTATCTGTATAAACATGGAAATATCCACAACACTATCTGTGTAAACATGGAAATACCTTCACAGCTGTCTGTGTAAACATGGATATATGTACACCGCTATCTGAGTGAAGATGGAAATATCTACACGACAATCTGGGAAAATATGGAAATATCTACTCCTCTATCTCTGTAAACATGGAAATATCTAAACTGCTCTCTGTGTAAACATGGAAATATCTACATGGCTATCTCTATAAACACGGAAATATCTACACCGCCATCTTTATAAAGATGGAATTAACTACACAGTCATCCGTATAAACATGGAAATATCTACACGACTATCTGTATAAACATGGAATTATCTACAATGCCATCTGTATAAACTTGGAAATAACATCACCGCTATCTCTATAAACATGGAAATAACTACACCGCTATCTGTATAAACATGGAAATATGTCCACCGCTATCTGTATAAATATGGAAATATCTCCACCGCTATCTTTATAAACATGGAAATATCTACACCGTTAAATGTATAAACATGAAAATATCTCCACCGCTATCTCTATAAAAACGGAAATATCTGCACCGCTATCTGTATAGGCATGGAAATAACTCCACCGCTATCTGTATAAACATGGAAATATCTACACTGCCATCTTTATGAACATGGAAATATCTACACCGGTATCTGTGTAAAAATGGAAATATCCACAACACTATCTGCGTAAACATGGAAATATCTACACAGCTGTCTGTGTAAACATGGAAATATGTACACCGCTCTCTGTGTGAAGATGGAATATCTACACGGCAATCTGTGCAAATATGGAAATATCAACTCCTCAATCTCTGTAAACACGGAAATATCTACACCGCTATCTGTATAAACATGGAAATATCTACATGGCTATCTCTATAAACATGGAAATATCTACACCGCCATCTTTATAAACGTCGAATTACCTACACAGTCATCTGAACAAACATGGAAATATCTACACCACTATCTGTATAAACATGGAAATATCTACAATGCCAGCTGTATAAACATGGAAATAACATCACCGCTATCTCTATAAACATGGAAATACCTACACCGCTATCTGTATAAGCATGGAAATATCTCCACCACTATCTGTATAAACATAGAATTATCTACACCGCTATCTGTATAAACTTAGAAATATCTACACCGCTATCTGTATAAATAGGGAAATAACTTCACCGCTGTCTCTATAAACATGGAAATCTCTACACCGCTATCTGTATAAACATGGAAATATTTACACCGCTATCTGTATAAACATGGAAATATCTACACCGCTATCTGTATAAAAATGGAAATATCTACAGAGCTATCTGTATAAACATGGAAATATCTCCACCGCTATCTGTATAAACTTGGAAATATCTACACCGCAATCTGTATAAACATGGAAATATCTACAACACTATCTGTGTAAACATGGAAATATCTACACAGCTGTCTGTGTAAACATGGAAATAGGTACACCGCTATCTGTGTGAAGATGGAAATATCTACACCGCAATCTGTGCAAATATGGAAATATCTACACCTCTATGCCTGTAAACTTGGAAATACATACACCGCTATCTGTATGAACATGGAAATATCTACACCGATATCTGTATAAACATGGAAATATCTCCAATGCTATCTGTATTAACATGGAAATAACTATACCGCTATCTGTGTAAACATGGAAATATCTCCACCGCTATCTGTATAAACTCGGAAATATCTACACCGCAATCTGTATAAACATGGAAATATCTACAACACTATCTGTGTAAACATGGAAATATCTACACAGCTGTCTGTGTAAACATGGAAATAGGTACACCGCTATCTGTGTGAAGATGGAAATATCTACACCGCAATCTGTCCAAATATGGAAATATCTACACCTCTAAGTCTGTAAACTTGGAAATACCTGCACCGCTATCTGTATAAACATGGAAGTATCTACACCGATATCTGTATAAACATGGAAATATCTCCAATGCTATCTGTATTAACATGGAAATATCTACACCGCTATCTGCATGAACATGGAAATATCTACAACATTATCTGTGTAAACATGGAAATACCTACACACCTGTCTGTGTAAACATGGAAATATATACACCGCTATCTGTGTGAAGATGGAAATATCGACACCGCAATCTGTGCAAATATGGATATATTTACACCTCTATCTCTGTAAACATGGAAATATCTGCACCGCTATCTGTATAAACATGTAAATATCTACACCGCTATCTGTATAAACATGGAAATATCTACACCGCTATCTGTACATACATGGAAATATCTACACCGCTATGTGAATAAACTTGGAAATATGTACGCCGCTATCTGTATAAATATGGAAATATCTTCACCGATATCTCTATAAACATGGAAATGTCTACACCACTATCTGTATAAAAATGGAAATATCTATATGGCTATCTCTATAAACATAGAAATATCTACACCGCCATCTGTATAAACATGGAAATAACTACACTGTCATCTGTATAAACATGGAAATATCTACACCACTATCTGTATAAACATGGAAATATCTACACAGCCATCTCTATAAACATGGAAATATCTACACAGACATCTCTATAACCTTGGAAATACCTACATCGCTATCTGCATAAACATGGAAATAGCCACACCGCTATCTGTAAAAACATGGAAATAGCTACACCACCATCTGTAAAAACATGGAAATATCTACAGAGTCATCTGTATAAACATGGAATTATCTACATTTCCATGTGTATAAACATGGATATATCTACACTGCCATCTGAACAAAAATGGAAATAGCCATACCGCAATCTGTATAAACATGGAAATACCTACACCGCTATCTGAATAAACATGGAAATATCTACATCGCTATCTGCATAGATATGAAAATATCTACACGGCTATCTCTACAAACATGGAAATATCTACAATGCCATCTGTATAAACATGGAAATATCTTCACCGCTATCTCTATAAACATGGAAATAGCTACACCGCTATCTGTGTAAACATGGAAATATCTCCACCACTCTCTGAATAAACATGGAAATATCTACACCGCTATCTGTATAAACATGGAAATATGTACACCGCTGTCTGTATAAACTTGGAAATATCTTCACCGCTATCTGTATAAATATGGAAATATCTTCACCGATATCACTATAAACATGGAAATCTCTACACCACTATGTGTTTAAACATGGAAACCTCTACATGGCTATCTCTATAAACATGGAAATATCTACTCCGCAATCTGTATAAACATGGAAATAACTACAAAGCCATCTCTATAAACAAACATGGAAATATCTACACAGACATCTTTATAAACATGGAATTAACTACACAGTCATCTGTATAAACATGGAAATATCTACACCACTATGTGTATAAACATGGAAATATCTACAGTGCCATCTGTATAAACATGGAAATAACATCAGCGCTATCTCTATAAACATGGAAATACCTACACCGCTATCCGTAGAAACATGGAAATATCTCCAACGCTCTCTGTATAAACATGGAAACATCTACACCGATATTTGTATACACTTAGAAATATCTACACCGCTATCTGTATAAATAGGGAAACAACTTCACCGCTATCTCTATAAACATGGAAATGTCAACACCGCTATCTGTATAAACATGGAAATACCTACATGACTATCTATATAAACATGGAAATATCTACACCGCCATCTTTATAAACGTGGAACTAACTACAGAGTCATCTGTATAAACATGGATATATCTACACCACTATCTGTATAAACATGGAAATATCTACTATGCCATCTGTATAAACATGGAAATAACATCACTACTATCTCTATAAACATGGAAATATCTACACTGCTATCTGTATAAACATGGAAATATCTACACCACGGTCTGTATAAACATGGATATATCTAAACCGCTATCTGCATAATCTTGGAAATATCTACACTGCTATCTGTATAAAAATGGAAATATCTACAACACTATCTGGGTAAACATGGAAATATCTACAGAGCTGTCTGTGTAAACATGGAAATAGGTACACCGCTATCTGTGTAAACATGGAAATATGTAAAACGCTATCTGTGTGAAGATGGAAATATCTACAACGCAATCTGGACAAATATGGAAATATCTACACCTCTATCTCTGTAAACATGGAAATATCTACACCGCTATCTCTATAAACTTGAAAATATCTACACCGCTATCTGTATAAACATGGAAATATCTACACCACGGTCTGTATAAACATGGATATATCTACACCGCTATATGTATAAACTTGGAAATATCTACACAGTCATCTGTCTAAACATGGAAATATCTACACCTCCATCTGTATAAACATGGAAATACCTTCACTGCAATCTGTATAAACATGGAAATATCTACACAGCCATCTGTATAAGCATGTAAATATCTACACCGCTATCTCTATAAACATGGAAGTACGTACACCGCTATCTGTATAAACATGGAAATATCTACACCGCTATCTGTGTAAACATGGAAATATCTACACCACTATCTGTATAAACATGGAAATATCTACAATGCCATCTGTTTAAACATGGAAATAGCATCACCACTATCTCTATCAACATGGAAATACCTACACCGCTATCTGTATAAACATGGAAATATGTCCACCGCTGTCTGTATATACATGGAAATATGTACACCGCCGTCTGTATAAACTTAGAAATAACTACACCGCTATCTGTATAAATAGGGAAATAACTTCACCGCTATCTCTATAAACATGGAAATGTCTACACCGCTATCTGTATAAACATGGAAATATTTACATGGCTATCTCTATAAACATGGAAATATCTACATGGCTATCTGTATCTACATGGAAATATCTACACCGCTATCTCTATAAACATGGAAATATCTCCACCGCAATCTGCATAACCTTGGAAATATCTACACCTCCATCTGTATAAACATGTAAATATTTCCACCGCTATCTGTATAAACATGGAAATATGTCCAACGATATCTGTATAAACATGGAAATATCTCCACCGCTATCTATATAATCATGGAAATATCTACACCGCTATCTGTATAAACATGGAAATATCTACACAGCCATCTGGGTAAACATGGAAATATCTACACTGCCATCTGTAGAAAGATGGGAATATCTACACCGCGATCTGTATAAACATGGAAATATCTACACCGCTATCTGTATAAACATGTAAATATCTACAACGCTATCTGTATAAACATGGAAATATCTACACCGCTATCTGTATAAACATGGAAATAACTTCATGGCTATCTCTATAAACATGGAAATATCTACACAGCCATCTGTATAAACATGGAAATACCTACACCGTCATCTGTATAAACATGGAAATATCTACACCACTATCTCTATAAACATGGAAATATCTACACTGCCATCTGTATAAACATGGAAATATCTACACAGCCATCTCTATAAACATGGAAATATCTCCATCGCTATCTGCATAAACATGGAAATAGCCACACGGCTGTCTGTATGAACATGAAAATATCTACAGCGCCATCTGTAAAAACATGGAAATCTCTACACAGTCATCTGTATAAACATGGATATATCTACACCTCCATCTGTATAAACATGGAAATATCTACACTGCCATCTGTATAAAAATGGGAATAGCCACACCGCTATGTGTACAAACATGGAAATATCAACACCGCCATCTGAATAAACATGGAAATATCTACAGCGCTATCTGCATAAATATGGAAATAACTACACCGCTATCTCTATAAACATGGAAATATCTACACAGCTATCTGTATCTACATGGAAATATCTATACCGCTATCTCTATAAACATGGTAATATCTCCACACAATCTGCATAAACTTGGAAATATCTCCACACTATCTGTATAAACATGGAAATATCTACAACACTATCTGTGTAAACATGGAAATATCTACACAGCTGTCTGTGTAAACATGGAAATAGGTACACCGCTGTCTGGTTGAAGATGGTAATATCTTCACCACAATCTGTGCAAATATGGAAATATCTACACCTCTATCTCTGTAAACTTGGAAATATCTACACCGCTATCTGTATAAACATGGAAATATCTACATGGCTATCTCTATAAACATGGAAATATCTGCACCGCCATCTTTATAAACATGGTATTAACTACACAGTCATCTGTATAAACATGTAAATATCTACACCACTATCTGTATAAACATGGAAATATCTACAATGCCATCTGTATAAACATGGAAATAACATCACCGCTATCTCTATAAACATGGAAATACCTACACCGCTATCTGTATAAACATGGAAATATGTCCACCGCTGTCTGTATAAACATGGAAATATCTACACCGCTATCTGTATAAACTTAGAAATATCTACACCGCTATCTGTATAAATAGGGAAATAACTTCACCGCTATCTCTATAAACATGGAAATGTCTACACCGCTATCTGTATAAACATGGAAATAACTACATGGCTATCTCTATAAACATGGAAATATCTACACGGCTATCTGTATCTACATTGAAATATCTACACCGCTATCTCTATAAACATGGAAATATCTCCACCGATATCTGTATAAACATGGAAATATCTCCACCGCTATCTGTATAAACACGGAAATATCTACACCGCTATCTATATAAACATCGAAATATCTACACTGCTGTCTGTATAAACATGGAAATATCTACAGCGCTATCTGTATAAACATGGAAATATCTCCACTGCTATCTGTATAAGCATGGAAATATCTACACCGCTATCTGTATAAACATGGAAATATCTCCAACGCTATCTGTATAAACATGGAAATATTTACACCGCTATCTGTATAAACATGGAAATATCTACACCGCTATCTGCATAAACAGGGAAATATCTACAGCGCTCTCTATATAAACATGGAAATATCTCCACCGCTATGTGTATAAACTTGGAAATATCTACACCGCAATCTGTATAAAAATGGAAATATCTACAACACTATCTGTGCAAACATGGAAATATCAACAGAGCTGTCTGTGTAAACTTGGAAATAGGTACACCGCTATCTGTGTGAAGATGGAAATATCTACACCGCCATCTGTAAAAACATGGAAATATCTACACAGTCATCTGTATAAACATGGAAATATCTACACCTCCATGTGTATAATCATGGATATATCTACACTGCCATCTGCATAAACATGGAAATAGCCGCACCGCAATCTGTATCTACATGGAAATATCTACACCGCTATCTCTATAACCATGGTTTTATCTCCACACAATCTGCATAAACATGGAAATATCTCCACCGATATCTGTAAAAACATGGAAATATCTACACCGCTATCTATATAAACATGGAAATATCTACAACGTTATCTGTATAAACTTGGAAATATCTCCACCGCTATCAGTATAAGCATGGAAATATCTGCACAGCTATCTGTATAAAAATGGAAATATCTACAACACTATCTGTGTAAATATGGAAATATCTACACAGCTGTCTGTGTAAACATGGAAGTATGTACAACGCTCTCTGTGTGAAGATGGAAATATCTACACCGCAATCTGGGCAAATATGGAAATATCTACACCTCTATCTCTGTGAACATGGAAATATCTACAACGCTATCTGTAAAAACAGGAAAATATCTACACCGCTATCTGTATAAACATGGAAATATGTACACCTCGGTCTGTATAAACATGGACATATCTACACCGCTATCTGTATAAACTTGGAAATATCTACACCGCTATCTGTATAAACATGGAAATATCTACAACACTATCTGTGTAAACATGGAAATATCTACACAGCTGTCTGTGTAAACATGGAAATACGTACACCGCTATCTTTGTAAACATGGAAATATGTACAATGCTATCTGTGTGAAGATGGAAATATCTACACCGCAATATGGGCAAATATGGAAATATCTACACCTCTATCTCTGTAAACATGGATATATCTACACCGCTATATGTATAAACTTGGAAATATCTACACAGTCATCTGTCTATACATGGAAATATCTACACCTCCATCTGTATAAACATGGAAATACCTTCACTGCAATCTGTATAAACATGGAAATATCTACACAGCCATCTGTATAAGCACCTAAATGTCTACAAGGCTATCAGTATAAACATGGAAGTACGTACACCGCTATCTGTATAAACATGGAAATATGTACACCGCTATCTGAATAAACATGGAAATATCTACACCGCTGTCTGTATAAACATGGAAATATCTACAGCGCTATCTGTATAAACATGGAAATATCTCCACCGCTATCTGTATAAACATGGAAATACCTACACCGCTATCTGTATAAACATGGAAATATCCACGACACTATATGAGTAAACATGGAAATATCTACAGAGCTGTCTGTGTAAACATGGAAATATGTACACCGCTATCTGTGTGAAGATGGAAATATCTACACGGCAATCTGTGCAAATATGGAAATATCTACTTCTCTATCTCTGTAAACATGGAAATATCTACACCGCTATCTGTAAAAACATGGAAATATCTACATGGCTATCTGTATAAACATGGAAATATCTACACCGCCATCTTTATAAACATGGAATTAACTACACAGACATCTGTATAAACATGGAAATATCTACAGAAATATCTGTATAAATATGGAAATATCTGCAATGACATCTGTATAATCATGGAAATACCTACACCGCTATCTGTATAAACTTGTAAATATCTACATGGCTATCTGTATAAACATGGAAATATCTACACCGCCATCTTTATAAACATGGAATTAACTACACAGACATCTGTATAAACATGAAAATATCTACACCACTGTCTGTATAAACATGGAAATATCTACAATGCCAACTGTATAAACATGGAAATAACATCACCGCTATCTCTATAAACATGGAAATACCTACACCGCTATCTGTATAAACATGGAAATATGTCCACCGCTGTCTGTATAAAGATGGAAATATCTACACCGCTATCTGTATAAACTTAGAAATATCTACACTGCTATCTGTATAAATAGGGAAATAGCTTCACCGCTATCTCTATAAACATGGAAATGTCTACACCGCTATCTGTATAAACATGGAAATAACTACATGGCTATCTCTATAAACATGGAAATATCTACACGGCTATCTGTATCAACATTGAAATATCTACACCGCTATCTCTATAAACATGGAAATATCTCCACCGCAATCAGCATAACCTTGGAAATATCTACACCTCCATCTGTATAAACATGTAAATATTTACACCTCTATCTGTATAAACATGGAAATATCTCCACCGATATCTGTATAAACATGGAAATATCTCCACCGCTATCTGTATAAACATGGAAATATCTACACCGCAGTCTGTATAAACATGAAAATATCTACAGCTCTATCTGTATAAACATGGAAATATCTACACCGCCATCTTTATAAACATGGAATTAACTACAGTCATCTGTATAAACATGGAAATATCTACACCACTATCTGTATAAACATGGAAATATCTACAATGCCATCTGTATAAACATGGAAATAACATCACCGCTATCTCTATAAACATGGAAATACCTACAACGCTATCTGTATAAACATGGAAATATGTCCACCGCTGTCTGTATAAACATGGAAATATCTACACCGCTATCTGTATAAACTTAGAAATATCTACACCGCAATCTGTATAAATAAGGAAAAACTTCACCGCTATCTCTATAAACATGGAAATGTCTACACCGCTATCTGTATAAACATGGAAATAACTACAGGGCTATCTACATCTCCATTGAAATATCTACACCGCTATCTCTATAAACATGGAAATATCTCCACCGCAATCTGCATAACCTTGGAAATATCTAAACCTCCATCTGTAGGAACATGTAAATATTTCCACCGCTATCTGTATAAACATGGAAATATCTCCACCGATATCTGTATAAACATGGAAATATCTCCACCGCTATCTGTATAAACATGGAAATATCTCCACCGCTATCTGTATAAACACGGAAATATCTACACCGCTATCTATATAAACATCAAAATATCTACACTGCTGTCTGTATAAACATGGAAATATCTACAGCGCTATCTGTATAAACATGGAAATATCTCCACTGCTATCTGTATAAGCATGGAAATATCTACACCGCTATCTGTATAAACATGGAAATATCTACACCGCTATCTGTATAAACATGGAAATATCTACAACACTATCTGTGTAAACATGGAAATATCTACACAGCTGTCTGTGTAAACATGGAAATATGTACACCGTTATCTGTGTGAAGATGGAAATATCTACACGGCAATCTGTGCTAATATGGAAATATCTACACCTTTATCTCTGTAAACATGGAAATATCGACACCGCTATCTGTATAAACATGGAAATATCTACATGGCTATCTCTATAAACATGGAAATAGCTACACCGCCATCTGTATAAACATGGAATTAACTACACAGTCATCTGTATAAACATGGAAATATCTACACAAATATTTGTATAAATATGGAAATATCTGCAATGCCATCTGTATCATCATGGAAATACCTACACCGCTATCTGTATAAACATGGAAATATTACCACCGCAATCTGTATAAACATGGAAATATCTCCACCACTCTCTGTATAAACATGGAAATATCTACACCGCTATCTGTAAACATGGAAATACCTCCACCGCTATCTGTATTAACTTGGAAATATCTACACCGCTATCTGTATAAATATGGAAATATCTTCACCGCTATCTCTATAAATATGGAAATGTCTACACCGCGATCTGTCTAAACATGGAAACATCAACATGGCTATCTCTATAAACATGGAAATATCTACACCGCCATCTGTATAAACATGGAAATACCTACACCGTCATCTGTATAAACATGGAAATATCTACACCACTATCTCTATAAACATGGAAATATCTACACTGCCATCTGTATAAACATGGAAATATCTACACAGCCATCTCTATAAACATGGAAATATCTCCATCGCTATCTGCATAAACATGGAAATAGCCACACGGCTGTCTGTATGAACATGAAAATATCTACAGCGCAATCTGTAAAAACATGGAAATATCTACACAGTCATCTGTATAAACATGGATATATCTACACCTCCATCTGTAT
Organism: Pan paniscus; assembly: GCF_029289425.2. NCBI lineage: Eukaryota > Metazoa > Chordata > Mammalia > Primates > Hominidae > Pan > Pan paniscus. The sequence goes on from NC_073261.2 coordinate 12,829,252, forward strand.
AAACATGGAAATATCTACACTGCCATCTGTATAAAAATGGAAATAGCCACACCGCTATGTGTACAAACATGGAAATACCAACACCGACATCTGAATAAACATGGAAATATCTACACAGCTATCTGTATAAATATGAAAACACCTTCACCGCTATCTCTATAAACATGGAAATATCTACACGGCTATCTGTATCTACATGGAAATATCTACACCGCTATCTCTATAAACATGGAAATATCTCCACCGCAATCTGCATAACCTTGGAAATATCTACACCTCCATCTGTATAAACATGTAAATATTTCCACCGCTATCTGTATAAACATGGAAATATCTCCACCGCTATCTGTATAATCATGGAAATATCTACACTGCTATCTGAATTAACATGGAAATATTTACACCGCTATCTGTATAAACATGGAAATATCTACACCGCCATCGGTAAAAACATTGAAATATCTACACAGTCATCTGTATAAACATGGAAATATCTACACCTCCATCTGTATACACATGGAAATACCTACACTGCCATCTGCATGCACATGGAAATATCTACACAGCCATCTGTATAAACATGGAAATATCTACACCGCCATCTGTATAAACATGGAAATACCTACACCGTCATCTGTATAAACATGGAAATATCTACACCACTATCTCTATAAACATGGAAATATCTCCATCGCTATCTGCATAAACATGGAAATAGCCACACCGCTGTCTGTATGAACATGAAAATATCTACAGCGCAATCTGTAAAAACATGGAAATATCTACACAGTCATCTGTATAAACATGGATATATCTACACCTCCATCTGTATAAACATGGAAATATCTACACTGCCATCTGTATAAAAATGGAAATAGCCACACCGCTATGTGTACAAACATGGAAATATCAACACCGACATCTGAATAAACATGGAAATATCTACACCGCTATCTGTATAAATATGAAAACACCTTCACCGCTATCTCTATAAACATGGAAATATCTACACGGCTATCTGTATCTACATGGAAATATCTACACCGCTATCTCTATAAACATGGAAATATGTCCACCGCAATCTGCATAACCTTGGAAATATCTACACCTCCATCTGTATAAACATGTAAATATTTCCACCGCTATCTGTATAAACATGGAAATATTTCCACCGCTATCTGTATAAACATGGAAATATCTCCACCGCTATCTGTATAATCATGGAAATATCTACACAGCTATCTGTATAAACATGGAAATATGTACACCGCTATCTGTATAAACATGGAAATATCTACACCGCTATCTGCATAAACAGGGAAATATCTACAGCGCTATCTGTATAAACATGGAAGTATCTCCGCTGCTATCTGTATAAACATGGAAATATCTACAACACAATCTGTGTAAACATGGAAATATCTACAGAGCTGTCTGTGTAAACATGGAAATAGGTACACCGCTATCTGTGTGAAGATGGAAATATCTACACCGCCATCTGTAAAAACATGGAAATATCTACACAGTCATCTGTAAACTTGGAAATATCTACACATCCATGTGTATAAACATGGATATATCTACACTGCCATCTGCATAAACATGGAAATAGCCACACCGCAATCTGTATAAACATGGAAATAACTACACCGCCATCTGAATAAACATGGAAATATCTACATCGCTATCTGCATAAATATGGAAATATCTACACCGCTATCTCTATAAACATGGAAATATCTTCACCGCTATCTGAATCTACATGGAAATATCTACACCGCTATCTATATAACCATGGTATTATCTCCACACAATCTGCATAAACATGGAAATATCTCCACCGATATCTGTATAAACATGGAAATATCTACACCGCTATCTTTATAAACATGGAAATATCTACAACGTTATCTGTATAAACTTGGAAATATCTCCACCGCTATCTGTATAAACATGGAAATATCTGCACCGCTATCTGTATAAAAATGGAAATATCTACAACAATATCTTTGTAAACATGGAAATATCTTCACAGCTCTCTGTGTAAACATGGAAATATGTACAACGCTATCTGTGTGAAGATGGAAATATCTACACCGCAATCTGGGCAAATATGGAAATATCTACACCTCTATCTCTGTAAACATGGAAATATCTACACCGCTATCTGTATAAACATGAAAATATCTACACCGCTATCTGTATCAACATGGAAATGTCTACACCTCGGTCTGTATAAACAAGGAAATATCTACAACACGGTCTGTATATACATGGATATATCTACACCGCTATATGTATAAACTTGGAAATATCTACACCGATATCTGTATAAACATGGAAATATCTCCAATGCTATCTGTATTAACATGGAAATGTCTCCAATGCTATCTGTATTAACATGGAAATATCTACACCGTTATCTGTATAAACATGGAAATATCTACACCGATATCTGTATAAATATGGAAATATCTCCAATGCTGTCTGTATTAACATGGAAATATCTACACCGCTATCTGTATAAACATGGAAATATCTACATGGCTATCTCTATAAACATGGAAATATCTACACCGCCATCTTTATAAACATGGAATTAACTACACAGTCATCTGAATAAACATGGAAATATCTACACCACTATCTGTATAAACATGGAAATATCTACAATGCCATCTGTATAAACATGGAAATAACATCACCGCTTTCTCTATAAACATGGAAATACCTACTCCGCTATCTGTATAAACATGGAAATATGTCCACCGCTGTCTGTATAAACATGGAAATATCTACACCGCTATCTGTATAAACTTAGAAATATCTACACCGCTATCTGTATAAATAGGGAAATAACTTCACCGCTATCTCTATAAACATGGAAATGTCTACACCGCTATCTGTATAAACATGGAAATAACTACATGGCTATCTCTATAAACATGGAAATATCTACACGACTATCTGTATCTACATTGAAATATCTACACCGCTATCTCTATAAACATGGAAATATCTCCACCGATATCTGTATAAACATGGAAATATCTCCATCGCTATCTGTATAAACATCGAAATATCTACACTGCTGTCTGTATAAACATGGAAATATCTACAGTGCTATCTGTATAAACATGGAAATATCTCCACTGCTATCTGTATAAGCATGGAAATATCTACACCGCTATCTGTATAAACATGGAATTATCTACACCGCTATCTGTATAAACATGGAAATATCTACAACACTATCTGTGTAAACATGGAAATATCTACACAGCTGTCTGTGTAAACATGGAAATATGTACACCGTTATCTGTGTGAAGATGGAAATATCTACACGGCAATCTGTGCAAATATGGAAATATCTACACCTTTATCTCTGTAAACATGGAAATATCGACACCGCTATCTGTATAAACATGGAAATATCTACATGGCTATCTCTATAAACAAGGAAATACCTACACCGCCATCTGTATAAACATGGAATTAACTACACTGTCATCTGTATAAACATGGAAATATCTACACAACTATTTGTATAAATATGGAAATATCTGCAATGCCATCTGTATCATCATGGAAATACCTACACTGCTATCTGTATAAACATGGAAATATTACCACCACTATCTGTATAAACATGGAAATATCTCCACCACTCTCTGTATAAACATGGAACTATCTACACCGCTATCTGTATAAACATTTAAAACACCTCCACCGCTATCTGTATAAACTTGGAAATATCTACACCGCTATCTGTATAAATATGGAAATATCTTCACCGCTATCTGTATAAACAGGGAAATATCTACAGCGGTATCTGTATAAACATGGAAATATCTCCAACGCTATCTGTATAAACTTGGAAATATCTACACCGCAATCTGTATAAACATGGAAATATCTACAACACTATCTGTGTAAACATGGAAATATCTACACAGCTGTCTGTGTAAACATGGAAATAGGTACACCGCTGTCTGGTTGAAGATGGAAATATCTTCACCACAATCTGTGCAAATATGGAAATATCTACACCTCTATCTCTGTAAACTTGGAAATATCTACACCGCTATCTGTATAAACATGGAAATATCTACATGGCTATCTCTATAAACATGGAAATATCTACAACGCCATATTTATAAACATGGAATTAACTACACAGTCATCTGTATAAACATGGAAATATCTACACCGCTATCTGTATAAACTTAGAAATATCTACACCGCAATCTCTATAAACATGGAAATCACTACACCGCCATCTGAATAAACATGGAAATATCTACATCGCTATCTGCATAAATATGGAAATATCTACACCGCTATCTCTATAAACATTGAAATATCTTCACCGCTATCTGAATCTTCATGGAAATATCTACACCGCTATCTATATAACCATGGTATTACCTCCACACAATCTGCATAAACATGGAAATATCTCCACCGATATCTGTATAAACATGGAAATATCTACACCGCTATCTTTATAAACATGGAAATATCTACAACGTTATCTGTATAAACTTGGAAATATCTCCACCGCTATCTGTATAAACATGGAAATATCTGCACCGCTATCTGTATAAAAATGGAAATATCTACAACAATATCTTTGTAAACATGGAAATATCTTCACAGCTCTCTGTGTAAACATGGAAATATGTACAACGCTATCTGTGTGAAGATGGAAATATCTACACCGCAATCTGGGCAAATATGGAAATATCTACAACTCTATCTCTGTAAACATGGAAATATCTACACCGCTATCTGTATAAACATGAAAATATCTACACCGCTATCTGTATAAACATGGAAATGTCTACACCGCTATCTGTATAAACATGGAAATTTCTACAACACGGTCTGTATAAACATGGATATATCTACACCGCTATATGTATAAACTTGGAAATATCTACACCGATATCTGTATAAACATGGAAATATCTCCAATGCTATCTGTATTAACATGGAAATGTCTCCAATGCTATCTGTATTAACATGGAAATATCTACACCGCTATCTGTATAAACATGGAAATATCTACACCGATATCTGTATAAATATGGAAATATCTCCAATGCTGTCTGAATTAACATGGAAATATCTACACCGCTATCTGTATAAACATGGAAATATCTACATGGCTATCTCTATAAACATGGAAATATGTACACCGCCATCTTTATAAACATGGAATTAACTACACAGTCATCTGTATAAACATGGAAATATCTACACCGCTATCTGTATAAACATGGAAATATCTACAACACTATCTGTGTAAACATGGAAATATCTACACAGCTGTCTGTGTAAACATGGAAATATGTACACCGTTATCTGTGTGAAGATGGAAATATCTACACGGCAATCTGTGCTAATATGGAAATATCTACACCTTTATCTCTGTAAACATGGAAATATCGACACCGCTATCTGTATAAACATGGAAATATCTACATGGCTATCTCTATAAACATGGAAATAGCTACACCGCCATCTGTATAAACATGGAATTAACTACACAGTCATCTGTATAAACATGGAAATATCTACACAACTATTTGTATAAATATGGAAATATCTGCAATGCCATCTGTATCATCATGGAAATACCTACACTGCTATCTGTATAAACATGGAAATATTACCACCGCTATCTGTATAAACATGGAAATATCTCCACAACTCTCTGTATAAACATGGAACTATCTACACCGCTATCTGTATAAACATTTAAAATACCTCCACCGCTATCTGTATAAACTTGGAAATATCTACACCGCTATCTGTATAAATATGGAAATATCTTCACCGCTATCTGTATAAACAGGGAAATATCTACAGCGGTATCTGTATAAACATGGAAATATCTCCAACGCTATCTGTATAAACTTGGAAATATCTACACCGCAATCTGTATAAACATGGAAATATCTACAACACTATCTGTGTAAACATGGAAATATCTACACAGATGTCTGTGTAAACATGGAAATAGGTACACCGCTGTCTGGTTGAAGATGGAAATATCTTCACCACAATCTGTGCAAATATGGAAATATCTACACCTCTATCTCTGTAAACTTGGAAATATCTACACCGCTATCTGTATAAACATGGAAATATCTACATGGCTATCTCTATAAACATGGAAATATCTACAACGCCATATTTATAAACATGGAATTAACTACACAGTCATCTGTATAAACATGGAAATATCTACACCGCTATCTGTATAAACTTAGAAATATCTACACCGCAATCTCTATAAACATGGAAATAACTACACCGCCATCTGAATAAACATGGAAATATCTACATCGCTATCTGCATAAATATGGAAATATCTACACCGCTATCTCTATAAACATTGAAATACCTTCACCGCTATCTGAATCTACATGGAAATATCTACACCGCTATCTATGTAACCATGGTATTATCTCCACACAATCTGCATAAACATGGAAATATCTCCACCGATATCTGTATAAACATGGAAATATCTACACCGCTATCTTTATAAACATGGAAATATCTACAACGTTATCTGTATAAACTTGGAAATATCTCCACCGCTGTCTGTATAAACATGGAAATATCTGCACCGCTATCTGTATAAAAATGGAAATATCTACAACAATATCTTTGTAAACATGGAAATATCTTCACAGCTCTCTGTGTAAACATGGAAATATGTACAACGCTATCTGTGTGAAGACGGAAATATCTACACCGCAATCTGGGCAAATATGGAAATATCTACACCTCTATCTCTGTAAACATGGAAATATCTACACCGCTATCTGTATAAACATGAAAATATCTACACCGCTATCTGTATAAACTTGGAAATGTCTACACCTCGGTCTGTATAAACATGGAAATGTCTACAACACGGTCTGTATAAACATGGATATATCTACACCGCTATATGTATAAACTTGGAAATATCTACACCGATATCTGTATAAACACGGAAATATCTCCAATGCTATCTGTATTAACATGGAAATGTCTCCAATGCTATCTGTATTAACATGGAAATATCTACACCGCTATCTGTATAAACATGGAAATATCTACACCGATATCTGTATAAATATGGAAATATCTCCAATGCTGTCTGTATTAACATGGAAATATCTACACCGCTATCTGTATAAACATGGAAATATCTACATGGCTATCTCTATAAACATGGAAATATGTACACCGCCATCTTTATAAACATGGAATTAACTACACAGTCATCTGTATAAACATGGAAATATCTACACCACTATCTGTATAAACATGGAAATATCTACAATGCCATCTGTATTAACATGGAAATAACATCACCGCTTTCTCTATAAACATGGAAATACCTACTCCGCTATCTGTATAAACATGGAAATATCTAGACGGCTATCTGTATCTACATGGAAATATCTACACCACTATCTCTATAAACATGGAAATATCTCCACCACAATCTGCATAACCTTGGAAATATCTACAACTCCATCTGTATAAACATGGAAATATTTCCATCGCTATCTGTATAAACATGGAAATATCTCCACCGATATCTGTATAAACATGGAAATATCTCCACCGCTATCTGCATGAACATGGAAATATCTGCACCACTATCTGTATAAACATGGAAATATCAACACTGCCATCTGTATAAACATGGAAAAATCTACACAGCCATCTCTATAAACATGGAAATGTCTACACCGCTATCTTTATAAACATGGAAATATCTACACCGCTATCTGCATAAACATGGAATTGTCTGCACCGCTATCTGTATAAAAATGGAAATATCTACAACACTACCTGTGTAAACATTTAAGTATCTACACAGCTGTCTGTTTAAACATGGAAATATGTACAACGCTATCTGTGTGAAGATGGAAATATCTACACTGCAATCTGGGCAAATATGGAAATATCTACAACTCTATCACTGTAAACATGGAAATATCTACACCGCTATCTGTATAAACATGAAAATATCTACACCGCTATCTGTATAAACATGGAAATATCTACACCACAGTCTGTATAAAAATGGATATATCTACACCGCTATCTGTATAAAATTGGAAATATCTACACAGTCATCTGTCTAAACATGGAAATATCTACACCTCCATCAGTATAAACATGGAAATACCTTCACTGCAATCTGTATAAACATGGAAATATCTACACAGCCATCTGTATAAGCATGTAAATATCTACACCGCTATCTCTATAAACATGGAAGTACGTACACCGCTATCTGTATAAACATGGAAATATCTACACCGCTATCTGTATAAACATGGAATTATCTACACCGCTGTCTGTATAAACATGGAAATATCTACAGCGCTATCTGTATAAACATGGAAATATCTACACTGCTATCTTTATGAACATGGAAATATCTACACCGCTATATTTATAGACATGGAAATATCCACAACAGTATCTGTGTAAAGCTGGAAATATCTACACAGCTGTCTGTGTAAACATGGAAATATGTACACCGCTATCTGTGTGAAGATGGAAATATCTACACGGCAATCTGTGCAAATATGGAAATATCTACTCCTCTATCTCTGTAAACATGGAAGTATCTACATCGCTATCTGTATAAACATGGAAATATCTACATGGCTATCTCTATAAACATGGAAATATCTACACCGCCATCTTTATAAACTTGGAATTTACTACACAGTCATCTGTATAAACATGGAAATATCTACACCACAATCTTTATAAACATGGAAATATCTGCAATGCCATCTGTATAAACATGGAAATAACATCACCGCTATCTCTATAAACATGGAAATACCTACACCGCTATCTGTATAAACATGGAAATATCTCCACCGCTATCTGTATAAACATGGAAATATCTCCACCACTCTCTGTATAAACATGGAAATATCTACACCGCTATCTGTATAAACATGGAAATACCTCCACCGCTATCTGTATAAACTTGGAAATATCTACACCGCTATCTGTATAAATATGGAAATATCTTCACCGCTATCTCTATAAATATGGAAATGTCTACACCGCGATCTGTCTAAACATGGAAACATCAACATGGCTATCTCTATAAACATGGAAATATCTACACCGCCATCTGTAAACATGGAAATACCTACACCATCATCTGTATAAACATGGAAATATCTCCACCGCTATCTGTATAAACATGGAAATATCTCCACCACTCTCTGTATAAACATGGAACTATCTACACCGCTATCTGTATAAACATTTAAAATACCTCCACCGCTATCTGCATAAACTTGGAAATATCTACACCGCTATCTGTATAAATATGGAAATATCTTCACCGCTATCTGTATAAACAGGGAAATATCTACAGCGGTATCTGTATAAACATGGAAATATCTCCAACGCTATCTGTATAAACTTGGAAATATCTACACTGCAATCTGTATAAACATGGAAATATCTACAACACTATATGTGTAAACATGGAAATATCTACACAGCTGTCTGTGTAAACATGGAAATAGGTACACCGCTGTCTGGTTGAAGATGGAAATATCTTCACCACAATCTGTGCAAATATGGAAATATCTACACCTCTATCTCTGTAAACTTGGAAATATCTACACCGCTATCTGTATAAACATGGAAATATCTACATGGCTATCTCTATAAACATGGAAATATCTACAACGCCATATTTATAAACATGGAATTAACTACACAGTCATCTGTATAAACATGGAAATATCTACACCGCTATCTGTATAAACTTAGAAATATCTACACCGCAATCTCTATAAACATGGAAATCACTACACCGCCATCTGAATAAACATGGAAATATCTACATCGCTATCTGCATAAATATGGAAATATCTACACCGCTATCTCTATAAACATGGAAATATCTTCACCGCTATCTGAATCTTCATGGAAATATCTACACCGCTATCTATATAACCATGGTATTATCTCCACACAATCTGCATAAACATGGAAATATCTCCACCGATATCTGTATAAACATGGAAATATCTACACCGCTATCTTTATAAACATGGAAATATCTACAACGTTATCTGTATAAACTTGGAAATATCTCCACCGCTATCTGTATAAACATGGAAATATCTGCACCGCTATCTGTATAAAAATGGAAATATCTACAACAATATCTTTGTAAACATGGAAATATCTTCACAGCTCTCTGTGTAAACATGGAAATATGTACAACGCTATCTGTGTGAAGATGGAAATATCTACACCGCAATCTGGGCAAATATGGAAATATCTACAGCTCTATCTCTGTAAACATGGAAATATCTACACCGCTATCTGTATAAACATGGAAATATCTACATGGCTATCTCTATAAACATGGAAATATCTACACCGCCATCTTTATAAACATGGAATTAACTACACAGTCATCTGTATAAACATGGAAATATCTACACCACTATCTGTATAAACATGGAAATATCTACAATGCCATCTGTATTAACATGGAAATAACATCACCGATTTCTCTATAAACATGGAAATACCTACTCCGCTATCTGTATAAACATGGAAATATCTAGACGGCTATCTGTATCTACATGGAAATATCTACACCGCTATCTCTATAAACATGGAAATATCTCCACCACAATCTGCATAACCTTGGAAATATCTACAACTCCATCTGTATAAACATGGAAATATTTCCATCGCTATCTGTATAAACATGGAAATATCTCCACCGATATCTGCATAAACATGGAAATATCTCCACCGCTATCTGTATGAACATGGAATATCTGCACCACTATCTGTATAAACATGGAAATATCAACACTGCCATCTGTATAAACATGGAAATATCTACACAGCCATCTCTATAAACATGGAAATGTCTACACCGCTATCTTTATAAACATGGAAATATCTACACCGCTATCTGCATAAACATGGAAATGTCTGCACCGCTATCTGTATAAAAATGGAAATATCTACAACACTACCTGTGTAAACATTTAAGTATCTACACAGCTGTCTGTTTAAACATGGAAATATGTACAACGCTATCTGTGTGAAGATGGAAATATCTACACTGCAATCTGGGCAAATATGGAAATATCTACAACTCTATCACTGTAAACATGGAAATATCTACACCGCTATCTGTATAAACATGAAAATATCTACACCGCTATCTGTATAAACATGGAAATATCTACACCACAGTCTGTATAAACATGGATATATCTACACCGCTATCTGTATAAAATTGGAAATATCTACACAGTCATCTGTCTAAACATGGAAATATCTACACCTCCATCAGTATAAACATGGAAATACCTTCACTAAAATCTGTATAAACATTTAAATATCTACACAGCCATCTGTATAAGCATGTAAATATCTACACCGCTATCTCTATAAACATGGAAGTACGTACACCGCTATCTGTATAAACATGGAAATATCTACACCGCTATCTGTATAAACATGGAAATATCTACACCGCTGTCTGTATAAACATGGAAATATCTACAGCGCTATCTGTATAAACATGGAAATATCTACACCGCTATCTTTATGAACACGGAAATATCTACACCGCTATATTTATAGACATGGAAATATCCACAACAGTATCTGTGTAAAGCTGGAAATATCTACACAGCTGTCTGTGTAAACATGGAAATATGTACACCGCTATCTGTGTGAAGATGGAAATATCTACACGGCAATCTGTGCAAATATGGAAATATCTACTCCTCTATCTCTGTAAACATGGAAGTATCTACATCGCTATCTGAATAAACATGGAAATATCTACATGGCTATCTCTATAAACATGGAAATATCTACACCGCCATCTTTATAAACTTGGAATTTACTACACAGTCATCTGTATAAACATGGAAATATCTACACCACAATCTTTATAAACATGGAAATATCTGCAATGCCATCTGTATAAACATGGAAATAACATCACCGCTATCTCTATAAACATGGAAATACCTACACCGCTATCTGTATAAACATGGAAATATCTCCACCGCTATCTGTATAAACATGGAAATACCTCCACCGCTATCTGTATAAACTTGGAAATAACTACACCGCTATCTGTATAAATATGGAAATATCTTCACCGCTATCTCTATAAATATGGAAATGTCTACACCGCGATCTGTCTAAACATGGAAACATCAACATGGCTATCTCTATAAACATGGAAATATCTACACCGCCATCTGTAAACATGGAAATACCTACACCATCATCTGTATAAGCATGGAAATATCTCCACCGCTATCTGTATAAACATGGAAATATCTCCAACGCTATCTGTATAAACATGGAAATATTTACACCGCTATCTGTATAAACATGGAAATATCTACACCGCTATCTGCATAAACAGGGAAATATCTACAGCGCTATCTATATAAACATGGAAATATCTCCACCGCTATCTGTATAAACTTGGAAATATCTACAACACTATCTGTGTAAACATGGAAATATCAACAGAGCTGTCTGTGTAAACTTGGAAATAGGTACACCGCTATCTGTGTGAAGATGGAAATATCTACACCGCCATCTGTAAAAACATGGAAATATCTACACAGTCATCTGTATAAACATGGAAATATATACACCTCCATGTGTATAAACATGGATATATCTACACTGCCATCTGTATAAACATGGAAATATCCACACCGCAATCTGTATCTACATGGAAATATCTACACCGCTATCTCTATAACCATGGTTTTATCTCCGCACAATCTGCATAAACATGGAAATATCTCCACCGATATCTGTAAAAACATGGAAATATCTACACCGCTATCTTTATAAACATGGATATATCTACAACGTTATCTGTATAAACTTGGAAATATCTCCACCGCTATCAGTATAAACATGGAAATATCTGCACAGCTATCACTATCTATATGGAAATATCTTCAACACTATCTGTGTAAACATGGAAATATCTACACAACTGTCTTTGTAAACATGGAAGTATGTACAACGCTATCTGTGTGAAGATGGACATATCTACACCGCAATCCGGGCAAATATGGAAATATCTACACCTCTATCTCTGTAAACATGGAAATATCTACAACGCTATCTGTATAAACATGAAAATATCTACACCGCTATCTGTATAAACTTAGAAATATCTACACCGCTATCTGTATAAATAGGGAAATAACTTTACCGCTATCTCTATAAACATGGAAATGTCTTCACCGCTATCTGTATAAACATGGAAATATCTACATGGCTATCTCTATAAACATGGAAATATCTACAGGGCTATCTGTATCTACATGGAAATATCTACACCGCTATCTCTATAAACATGGAAATATCTCCACCGAAATCTGCATAAACTTAGAAATATCTACACCTCCATCTGTATAAACATGTAAATATTTCCACCACTATCTGTATGAACGTGGAAATATCTCCACCGATATCTGTATAAACATGGAAATATCTCCACCACTATCTTTATAAACATGGAAATATCTATACCGCTATCTGTATAAACATGGAAATATCTTCAACACTATCTTTGTAAACAAGGAAATATCTACACCGCTATCTATATAAATATGAAAATAACTTCACCGCTATCTCTATAAATATGGAAATATCTACACCGCTATCTGTATCCACATGGAAATATCTACACCGCTATCTCTATAATAATGGAAATATCTCCACCGCTATCTGCATAAACTTGGAAATATCTCCACAGCCATCTGTATAAACTTGGGAATATCTCCACCACTATCTGTATGAACATGGAAATATCTCCAACGCTATCTTTATAAACATGGAAATATCTACACCGCTATCTGTATAAACATGGAAATATCTACACCGCTATCTGTATAAACATGGAAATATCTCCACCGCGCTCTGTATAAACATGGAACTCTCTCCACCGCTATCTGTATAAACATGGAAATATCTCCACAGCTATCTCTATAAACATGGAAATATCACCACCACTCTCTGTATAAACATGAAAATATCTACACCGCTATCTGTATAAACATGGAAATACCTCCACCGCTATCTGTATAAACTTGGAAATATCTACACCGCTATCTGTATAAATATGGAAATATCTTCACCGCTATCTCTATAAATATGGAAATGTCTACACCGCGATCTGTCTAAACATGGAAACATCAACATGGCTATCTCTATAAACATGGAAATATCTACACCGCCATCTGTATAAACATGGAAATACCTACACCATCATCTGTATAAACATGGAAATATCTCCACCGCTATCTGTATAAACATGGAAATATCTCCAACGCTATCTGTATAAACATGGAAATATTTACACCGCTATCTGTATAAACATGGAAATATCTACACCGCTATCTGCATAAACAGGGAAATATCTACAGCGCTATCTATATAAACATGGAAATATCTCCACCGCTATGTGTATAAACTTGGAAATATCTACAACACTATCTGTGTAAACATGGAAATATCAACAGAGCTGTCTGTGTAAACTTGGAAATAGGTACACCGCTATCTGTGTGAAGATGGAAATATCTACACCGCCATCTGTAAAAACATGGAAATATCTACACAGTCATCTGTATAAACATGGAAATATCTACACCTACATGTGTATAAACATGGATATATCTACACTGCCATCTGTATAAACATGGAAATAGCCACACCGCAATCTGTATCTACATGGAAATATCTACACCGCTATCTCTATAACCATGGTTTTATCTCCACACAATCTGCATAAACATGGAAATATCTCCACCGATATCTGTAAAAACATGGAAATATCTACACCGCTATCTTTATAAACATGGATATATCTACAACGTTATCTGTATAAACTTGGAAATATCTCCAACGCTATCAGTATAAACATGGAAATATCTGCACAGCTATCTGTATAAAAATGGAAATATCTTCAACACTATCTGTGTAAACATGGAAATATCTACACAGCTGTCTGTGTAAACATGGAAGTATGTACAACGCTATCTGTGTGAAGATGGACATATCTACACCGCAATCTGGGCAATTATGGAAATATCTACACCTCTATCTCTGTAAACATGGAAATATCTACAACGCTATCTGTATAAATATGAAAATATCTACACCGCTATCTGTATAAACATGGAAATATCTACACCTCGGTCTGTATAAACATGGACATATCTACACCGCTATCTGTATAAACTTGGAAATATCTACAGCACTATCTGTATAAACATGGAAATATCTACAACACTATCTGTGTAAACATGGAAATATCTACACAGCTGTCTGTGTAAACATGGAAATAGGTACACCGCTATCTGTGTAAACATGGAAATATGTACAACGCTATCTGTGTGAAGATGGAAATATCTACACCGCAATCTGGGCAAATATGGAAATATCTACACCTCTATCTCTGTAAACATGGAAATATCTACACCGCTATCTCTATAAACATGAAAATATGTACACCGCTATCTCTATAAACATGGAAATGTCTACAACACGGTCTGTATAAACATGGATATATCTACACCGCTATATGTATAAACTTGGAAATATCTACACAGTCATCTGTCTATACATGGAAATATCTACACCTACATCTGTATAAACATGGAAATACCTTCACTGCAATCTGTATAAACATGGAAATATCTACACAGCCATCTGTATAAGCACCTAAATCTCTACAACGCTATCTCTATAAACATGGAAGTACGTACACCGCTATCTGTATAAACATGGAAATATGTACACCGCTATCTGTATAAACATGGAAATATCTACAGCGCTGTCTGTATAAACATGGAAATATCTACAGCGCTATCTGTATAAACATGGAAATATCTCCACCGCTATCTGTATAAACATGGAAATACCTACACCGCTATCTGTATAAACATGGAAATATCCACAACACTATATGTGTAAACATGGAAATATCTACACAGCTGTCTGTGTAAACATGGAAATATGTACACCGCTATCTGTGTGAAGATGGAAATATCTACATGGCAATCTGTGCAAATATCGAAATATCTACTCCTCTATCTCTGTAAACATGGAAGTATCTACATCGCTATCTGTATAAACATGGAAATATCTACATGGCTATCTCTATAAACATGGAAATATCTACACCGCCATCTTTATAAACATGGAATTAACTACACAGTCATCTGTATAAACATGGAAATATCTACACCACTATCTGTATAAACATGGAAATATCTACAATGCCATCTGTATAAACATGGAAATAACATCACCGCTATCTCTATAAACATGGAAATACATACACCGCTATCTGTATAAACATGGAAATATCTCCACTGCTAACTGTATAAACATGGAAATATCTACACCGCTATCTGTATAAACTTAGAAATATCTACACCGCTATCTGTATAAATAGGGAAATAACTTCACCGCTATCTCTATAAACATGGAAATGTCTTCACCGCTATCTGTATAAACATGGAAATATCTACATGGCTATCTCTTTAAACATGGAAATATCTACAGGGCCATCTGTATCTACATGGAAATATCTACACCGCTATCTGTAAACATGGAAATATCTCCACCGAAATCTGCATAAACTTGGAAATATCTACACCTCCATCTGTATAAACGTGTAAATATTTCCACCACTATCTGTATGAACATGGAAATATCTCCACCGATATCTGTATAAACATGGAAATATCTGCACCGCTATCTGTATAAAAATGGAAATATCTACAACAATATCTTTGTAAACATGGAAATATCTTCACAGCTCTCTGTGTAAACATGGAAATATGTACAACGCTATCTGTGTGAAGATGGAAATATCTACACCGCAATCTGGGTAAATATGGAAATATCTACACCTCTATCTCTGTAAACATGGAAATATCTACACCGCTATCTGTATAAACATGAAAATATCTACATGGCTATCTCTATAAACATGGAAATATCTACACCGCCATCTTTATAAACATGGAATTAACTACACAGTCTTCTGTATAAACATGGAAATATCTACACCACTATCTGTATAAACATGGAAATATCTACAATGCCATCTGTATAAACATGGAAATAACATCACCGCTATCTCTATAAACATGGAAATACCTACACCGCTATCTGTATAAACATGGAAATATCTCCACCGCTATCTGTATAAACATGGAAATATCTACACCGCTATCTGTATAAACTTAGAAATATCTACACCGCTATCTGTATAAATAGGGAAATAACTTCACCGCTATCTCTATAAACATGGAAATGTCTTCACCGCTATCTGTATAAACATGGAAATATCTACATGGCTATCTCTATAAACATGGAAATATCTACAGGGCTATCTGTATCTACATGGAAATATCTACACCACTATCTCTATAAACATGGAAATATCTCCACCGAAATCTGCATAAACTTAGAAATATCTAGACATCCATCTGTATAAACATGTAAATATTTCCACCACTATCTGTATGAACATGGAAATATCTCCACCGATATCTGTATAAACATGGAAATATCTCCACCACTATCTTTATAAACATGGAAATATCTATACCGCTATCTGTATAAACATGGAAATATCTTCAACACTATCGTTGTAAACAAGGAAATATCTACACCGCTATCTATATAAATATGAAAATAACTTCACCGCTATCTCTATAAACATGGAAATATCTACACCGCTATCTGTATCCACATGGAAATATCTACACCGCTATCTCTATAATAATGGAAATATCTCCACCGCTATCTGCATAAACTTGGAAATATCTCCACAGCCATCTGTATAAACATGGGAATATCTCCACCACTATCTGTATGAACATGGAAATATCTCCAACGCTATCTGTATAAACATGGAAATATCTATACCGCTATCTGTATATACATGGAAAATCTACACCGCTATCTGTATAATCATGGAAATATCTCCACCGCTATCTGTATAAACATGGAACTCTCTCCAACGCTATCTGTATAAACATGGAAATATCTCCACCGCTATCTGTATAAACTTGGAAATACCTACACCACTATCTGTATAAACATGGAAATATCTACACAGCTGTCTGTGTAAACATGGAAATAGGTACACCGCTATCTGTGTGAAGATGGAAATATCTACACCGCAATCTGAGCAAATATGGAAATATCTACACCTCTATCTCTGTAAACATGGAAATATCTACACCGCTATCTGTATAAACATGAAAACATCTACAGCGCTATCTGTATAAACATGGAAATATCTACACCACGGTCTGTATAAACATGGATATATCTACACCGCTATCTGTATAAACTTGGAAATATCTACACAGTCATCTGTCTAAACATGGAAATATCTACACCTCCATCAGTATAAACATGGAAATACCTTCACTGCAATCTGTATAAACATGGAAATATCTTCACAGCCATCTGTATAAGCATGTAAATATCTACACCGCTATCTCTATAAACATGGAAGTACGTACACCGCTATCTGTATAAACATGGAAATATCTACACCGCAATCTGTATAAACATGGAAATATCTACACCACTGTCTGTATAAACATGGAAATATCTACAGCGCTATCTGTATAAACATGGAAATATCTACACCGCTATCTTTATGAACATGGAAATAACTACACCGCTATATTTATAGACATGGAAATATCCACAACAGTATCTGTGTAAACCTGGAAATATCTACACAGCTGTCTGTGTAAACATGGAAATATGTACACCGCTATCTGTGTGAAGATGGAAATATCTACACGGCAATCTGTGCAAATATGGAAATATCTACTACTCTATCTCTGTAAACATGGAAATATCTACATCGCTATCTGTATAAACATGGAAATATCTACATGGCTATCTCTATAAACATGGAAATATCTACACCGCCATCTTTATAAACATGGAATTAACTACACAGTCATCTGTATAAACATGGAAATATCTACACCACTATCTTTATAAACATGGAAATATCTACAATGCCATCTGTATAAACATGGAAATAACATCACCGCTATCTCTATAAACATGGAAATACCTACACCGCTATCTGTATAAACATGGAAATATCTCCACCGCTATCTCTATAAACATGGAAATATCTCCACCACTCTCTGTATAAACATGAAAATATCTACACCGCTATCTGTATAAACATGGAAATACCTCCACCGCTATCTGTATAAACTTGGAAATATCTACACCGCTATCTGTATAAATATGGAAATATCTTCACCGCTATCTCTATAAATATGGAAATGTCTACACCGCGATCTGTCTAAACATGGAAACATCAACATGGCTATCTCTATACACATGGAAATATCTACACCGCCATCTGTATAAACATGGAAATACCTACACCATCATCTGTATAAACATGGAAATATCTCCACCGCTATCTGTATAAACATGGAAATATCTCCAACGCTATCTGTATAAACATGGAAATATTTACACCGCTATCTGTATAAACATGGAAATATCTACACCGCTATCTGCATAAACAGGGAAATATCTACAGCGCTATCTATATAAACATGGAAATATCTCCACCGCTATGTGTATAAACTTGGAAATATCTACAACACTATCTGTGTAAACATGGAAATATCAACAGAGCTGTCTGTGTAAACTTGGAAATAGGTACACCGCTATCTGTGTGAAGATGGAAATATCTACACCGCCATCTGTAAAAACATGGAAATATCTACACAGTCATCTGTATAAACATGGAAATATCTACACCTACATGTGTATAAACATGGATATATCTACACTGCCATCTGTATAAACATGGAAATAGCCACACCGCAATCTGTATCTACATGGAAATATCTACACCGCTATCTCTATAACCATGGTTTTATCTCCACACAATCTGCATAAACATGGAAATATCTCCACCGATATCTGTAAAAACATGGAAATATCTACACCGCTATCTTTATAAACATGGATATATCTACAACGTTATCTGTATAAACTTGGAAATATCTCCAACGCTATCAGTATAAACATGGAAATATCTGCACAGCTATCTGTATAAAAATGGAAATATCTTCAACACTATCTGTGTAAACATGGAAATATCTACACAGCTGTCTGTGTAAACATGGAAGTATGTACAACGCTATCTGTGTGAAGATGGACATATCTACACCGCAATCTGGGCAATTATGGAAATATCTACACCTCTATCTCTGTAAACATGGAAATATCTACAACGCTATCTGTATAAACATGAAAATATCTACACCGCTATCTGTATAAACATGGAAATATCTACACCTCGGTCTGTATAAACATGGACATATCTACACCGCTATCTGTATAAACTTGGAAATATCTACAGCACTATCTGTATAAACATGGAAATATCTACAACACTATCTGTGTAAACATGGAAATATCTACACAGCTGTCTGTGTAAACATGGAAATAGGTACACCGCTATCTGTGTAAACATGGAAATATGTACAACGCTATCTGTGTGAAGATGGAAATATCTACACCGCAATCTGGGCAAATATGGAAATATCTACACCTCTATCTCTGTAAACATGGAAATATCTACACCGCTATCTCTATAAACATGAAAATATGTACACCGCTATCTGTATAAACATGGAAATGTCTACAACACGGTCTGTATAAACATGGATATATCTACACCGCTATATGTATAAACTTGGAAATATCTACACAGTCATCTGTCTATACATGGAAATATCTACACCTCCATCTGTATAAACATGGAAATACCTTCACTGCAATCTGTATAAACATGGAAATATCTACACAGCCATCTGTATAAGCACCTAAATCTCTACAACGCTATCTCTATAAACATGGAAGTACGTACACCGCTATCTGTATAAACATGGAAATATGTACACCGCTATCTGTATAAACATGGAAATATCTACAGCGCTGTCTGTATAAACATGGAAATATCTACAGCGCTATCTGTATAAACATGGAAATATCTCCACCGCTATCTGTATAAACATGGAAATACCTACACCGCTATCTGTATAAACATGGAAATATCCACAACACTATATGTGTAAACATGGAAATATCTACACAGCTGTCTGTGTAAACATGGAAATATGTACACCGCTATCTGTGTGAAGATGGAAATATCTACATGGCAATCTGTGCAAATATCGAAATATCTACTCCTCTATCTCTGTAAACATGGAAGTATCTACATCGCTATCTGTATAAACATGGAAATATCTACATGGCTATCTCTATAAACATGGAAATATCTACACCGCCATCTTTATAAACATGGAATTAACTACACAGTCATCTGTATAAACATGGAAATATCTACACCACTATCTGTATAAACATGGAAATATCTACAATGCCATCTGTATAAACATGGAAATAACATCACCGCTATCTCTATAAACATGGAAATACATACACCGCTATCTGTATAAACATGGAAATATCTCCACCGCTAACTGTATAAACATGGAAATATCTACACCGCTATCTGTATAAACTTAGAAATATCTACACCGCTATCTGTATAAATAGGGAAATAACTTCACCGCTATCTCTATAAACATGGAAATGTCTTCACCGCTATCTGTATAAACATGGAAATATCTACATGGCTATCTCTTTAAACATGGAAATATCTACAGGGCCATCTGTATCTACATGGAAATATCTACACCGCTATCTGTAAACATGGAAATATCTCCACCGAAATCTGCATAAACTTGGAAATATCTACACCTCCATCTGTATAAACGTGTAAATATTTCCACCACTATCTGTATGAACATGGAAATATCTCCACCGATATCTGTATAAACATGGAAATATCTGCACCGCTATCTGTATAAAAATGGAAATATCTACAACAATATCTTTGTAAACATGGAAATATCTTCACAGCTCTCTGTGTAAACATGGAAATATGTACAACGCTATCTGTGTGAAGATGGAAATATCTACACCGCAATCTGGGTAAATATGGAAATATCTACACCTCTATCTCTGTAAACATGGAAATATCTACACCGCTATCTGTATAAACATGAAAATATCTACATGGCTATCTCTATAAACATGGAAATATCTACACCGCCATCTTTATAAACATGGAATTAACTACACAGTCTTCTGTATAAACATGGAAATATCTACACCACTATCTGTATAAACATGGAAATATCTACAATGCCATTTGTATAAACATGGAAATAACATCACCGCTATCTCTATAAACATGGAAATACCTACACCGCTATCTGTATAAACATGGAAATATCTCCACCGCTATCTGTATAAACATGGAAATATCTACACCGCTATCTGTATAAACTTAGAAATATCTACACCGCTATCTGTATAAATAGGGAAATAACTTCACCGCTATCTCTATAAACATGGAAATGTCTTCACCGCTATCTGTATAAACATGGAAATATCTACATGGCTATCTCTATAAACATGGAAATATCTACAGGGCTATCTGTATCTACATGGAAATAT
Organism: Pan paniscus; assembly: GCF_029289425.2. Lineage (NCBI taxonomy): Eukaryota > Metazoa > Chordata > Mammalia > Primates > Hominidae > Pan > Pan paniscus. Next base: position 12,851,938 of record NC_073261.2, read on the forward strand.
CTACACCACTATCTCTATAAACATGGAAATATCTCCACCGAAATCTGCATAAACTTAGAAATATCTAGACATCCATCTGTATAAACATGTAAATATTTCCACCACTATCTGTATGAACATGGAAATATCTCCACCGATATCTGTATAAACATGGAAATATCTCCACCACTATCTTTATAAACATGGAAATATCTATACCGCTATCTGTATAAACATGGAAATATCTTCAACACTATCGTTGTAAACAAGTAAATATCTACACCGCTATCTATATAAATATGAAAATAACTTCACCGCTATCTCTATAAACATGGAAATATCTACACCGCTATCTGTATCCACATGGAAATATCTACACCGCTATCTCTATAATAATGGAAATATCTCCACCGCTATCTGCATAAACTTGGAAATATCTCCACAGCCATCTGTATAAACATGGGAATATCTCCACCACTATCTGTATGAACATGGAAATATCTCCAACGCTATCTGTATAAACATGGAAATATCTACACCGCTATCTGTATAAACATGGAAAATCTACACCGCTATCTGTATAATCATGGAAATATCTCCACCGCTATCTGTATAAACATGGAACTCTCTCCAACGCTATCTGTATAAACATGGAAATATCTCCACCGCTATCTGTATGAACTTGGAAATACCTACACCACTATCTGTATAAACATGGAAATATCTACACAGCTGTCTGTGTAAACATGGAAATAGGTACACCGCTATCTGTGTGAAGATGGAAATATCTACACCGCAATCTGAGCAAATATGGAAATATCTACACCTCTATCTCTGTAAACATGGAAATATCTACACCGCTATCTGTATAAACATGAAAACATGTACAGCGCTATCTGTATAAACATGGAAATATCTACACCACGGTCTGTATAAACATGGATATATCTACACCGCTATCTGTATAAACTTGGAAATATCTACACAGTCATCTGTCTAAACATGGAAATATCTACACCTCCACCAGTATAAACATGGAAATACCTTCACTGCAATCTGTATAAACATGGAAATATCTACACAGCCATCTGTATAAGCATGTAAATATCTACACCGCTATCTCTATAAACATGGAAGTACGTACACCGCTATCTGTATAAACATGGAAATATCTACACCACTGTCTGTATAAACATGGAAATATCTACAGCGCTATCTGTATAAACATGGAAATATCTACACCGCTATCTTTATGAACATGGAATTATCTACACCGCTATATTTATAGACATGGAAATATCCACAACAGTATCTGTGTAAACCTGGAAATATCTACACAGCTGTCTGTGTAAACATGGAAATATGTACACCGCTATCTGTGTGAAGATGGAAATATCTACACGGCAATCTGTGCAAATATGGAAATATCTACTACTCTATCTCTGTAAACATGGAAATATCTACATCGCTATGTGTATAAACATGGAAATATCTACATGGCTATCTCTATAAACATGGAAATATCTACACCGCCATCTTTATAAACATGGAATTAACTACACAGTCATCTGTATAAACATGGAAATATCTACAACACTATCTTTATAAACATGGAAATATCTACAATGCCATCTGAATAAACATGGAAATAACATCACCGCAATCTCTATAAACATGGAAATACCTACACAGCTATCTGTATAAACATGGAAATATCTCCACAGCTATCTGTATAAACATGGAAATATCTCCACCACTCTCTGTATAAACATGAAAATATCTACACCGCTATCTGTATAAACATGGAAATACCTCCACCGCTATCTGTATAAACTTGGAAATATCTACACCGCTATCTGTGTAAATATGGAAATATCTTCACCGCTATCTCTATAAATATGGAAATGTCTACACCGCGATCTGTCTAAACATGGAAACATCAACATGGCTATCTCTATAAACATGGAAATATCTACACCGCCATCTGTATAAACATGGAAATACCTACACCATCATCTGTATAAACATGGAAATATCTCCACCGCTATCTGTATAAACATGGAAATATCTCCAACGCTATCTGTATAAACATGGAAATATTTACACCGCTATCTGTATAAACATGGAAATATCTACACCACTATCTGCATAAACAGGGAAATATCTACAGCGCTATCTATATAAACATGGAAATATCTCCACCGCTATCTGTATAAACATAGAAATATCTACTCCGCTATCTGTAAAAACTAAGAAATATCTACACCGCTAACTGTATAAATAGGGAAATAACTTCACCGCTATCTCTATAAACATGGAAATGTCTACACCGCTATCTGTATAAACATGGAAATATCTACATGGCTATCTCTATAAACATGGAAATATCTACACGGCTATCTGTATCTACATGGAAATATCTACACCGCTATCTCTATAAACATGGAAATATCTCCACCGCAATCTGCATAACCTTGGAAATATCTACACCTCCATCTGTATAAACATGTAAACATTTCCACCGCTATCTGTATAAACATGGAAATATCTCCACCGCTATCTGTATAAACATGGAAATATCTCCAATGCTATCTGTATAAACATGGAAATATTTACACCGCTATCTGTATAAACATGGAAATATCTACACCACTATCTGTATAAACAGGGAAATATCTACAGCGGTATCTGTATAAACATGGAAATATCTCCAACGCTATCTGTATAAACTTGGAAATATCTACACCGCAATCTGTATAAACATGGAAATATCTACAACACTATCTGTGTAAACATGGAAATATCTACACAGCTGTCTGTGTAAACATGGAAATATTTACACCGCTGTCTGGTTGAAGATGGAAATATCTTCCCCACAATCTGTGCAAATATGGAAATATCTACACCTCTATCTCTGTAAACTTGGAAATATCTACACCGCTATCTGTATAAACATGGAAATATCTTCATGGCTATCTCTATAAACATGGAAATATCTACACCGCCATCTTTATAAACATGGAATTAACTACACAGTCATCTGTATAAACATGGCAATATCTACACCACTATCTGTATAAACATGGAAATATCTGCAATGCCATCTGTATAAACATGGAAATAACATCACCGCTATCTCTATAAACATGGAAATACCTACACCGCTATCTGTATAAACATGGAAATATGTCCACCGCTGTCTGTATAAACATGGAAATATCTACACCGCTATCTGTATAAACTTAGAAATATCTACACCGCTATCTGTATAAATAGGGAAATAACTTCACCGCTATCTCTATAAACATGGAAATGTCTACACCGCTATCTGTATAAACATGGAAATAACTACTTGGCTATCTCTATAAACATGGAAATATCTACACGGCTATCTGTATCTACATTGAAATATCTACACCGCTATCTCTATAAACATAGAAATATCTCCACCGCAATCTGCATAACCTTGGAAATATCTACACCTCCATCTGTAGGAACTTGTAAATATTTCCACCGCTATCTGTATAAACATGGAAATATCTCCACCGATATCTGTATAAACACGGAAATATCTACACCGCTATCTGTATAAACATCGAAATATCTACACTGCTGTCTGTATAAACATGGAAATATCTACAGCGCTATCTGTATAAACATGGAAATATCTCCACTGCTATCTGTATAAGCATGGAAATATCTACACCGCTATCTGTATAAACATGGAAATATCTACACCGCTATCTGTATAAACATGGAAATATCTACAACACTATCTGTGTAAACATGGAAATATCTACACAGCTGTCTGTGTAAACATGGAAATATGTACACCGTTATCTGTGTGAAGATGGAAATATCTACACGGCAATCTGTGCAAATATGGAAATATCTACACCTTTATCTCTGTAAACATGGAAATATCGACACCGCTATCTGTATAAACATGGAAATATCTACATGGCTATCTCTATAAACATGGAAATACCTACACCGCCATCTGTATAAACATGGAATTAACTACACAGTCATCTGTATACACATGGAAATATCTACACAACTATTTGTATAAATATGGAAATATCTGCAATGCCATCTGTATCATCATGGAAATACCTACACCGCTATCTGTATAAACATGGAAATATTACCACCTCTATCTGTATAAACATGGAAATATCTCCACCACTCTCTGTATAAACATGGAAATATCTACACCACTATCTGTATAAACATGGAAATACCTCCAACGCTATCTGTATAAACTTGGAAATATCTACACCGCTATCTGTACAAATATGGAAATATCTTCACCGCTATCTCTATAAATATGTAAATGTCTACACCGCGATCTGTCTAAACATGGAAACATCAACATGGCTATCTCTATAAACATGGAAATATCTACACCGCCATCTGTATAAACATGGAAATACCTACACCGTCATCTGTATAAACATGGAAATGTCTACACCACTATCTCTATAAACATGGAAATATCTACACTGCCATCTGTATAAACATGGACATATCTACACAGCCATCTCTATAAACATGGAAATATCTCCATCGCTATCTGCATAAACATGGAAATAGCCACACCGCTGTCTGTATAAACATGAAAATATCTACAGCGCAATCTGTAAAAACATGGAAATATCTACACAGTCATCTGTATAAACATGGATATATCTACACCTCCATCTGTATAAACATGGAAATATCTACACTGCCATCTGTATAAAAATGGAAATAGCCACACCGCTATGTGTACAAACATGGAAATATCAACACCGACATCTGAATAAACATGGAAATATCTACACCGCTATCTGTATAAATATGAAAACACCTTCACCGCTATCTCTATAAACATGGAAATATCTACACGGCTATCTGTATCTACATGGAAATATCTACACCGCTATCTCTATAAACATGGAAATATCTCCACCGCAATCTGCATAACCTTGGAAATATCTACACCTCCATCTGTCTAAACATGTAAATATTTCCACCGCTATCTGTATAAACATGGAAATATCTCCACCGCTATCTGTATAATCATGGAAATATCTACACAGCTATCTGTATAAACATGGAAATATTTACACCGCTATCTGTATAAACATGGAAATATCTACACCGCTATCTGCATAAACAGGGAAATATCTACAGCGCTATCTGTATAAACATGGAAATATCTACAACAATATCTGTGTAAACATGGAAATATCTACAGAGCTGTCTGTGTGAACATGGAAATAGGTACACCGCTATCTGTGTGAAGATGGAAATATCTACACCGCCATCTGTAAAAACATGGAAATATCTACACAGTCATCTGTAAACATGGAAATATCTACACATCCATGTGTATAAACATGGATATATCTACACTGCCATCTGCATAAAAATGGAAATAGCCACACCGCAATCTGTATAAACATGGAAATAACTACATCGCTATCTGCATAAATATGGAAATATCTACACCGCTATCTCTATAAACATGGAAATATCTTCACCGCTATCTGAATCTACATGGAAATATCTACACCGCTATCTATATAACCATGGTATTATCTCCACACAATCTGCATAAACATGGAAATATCTCCACCGATATCTGTATAAACATGGAAATATCTACACCGCTATCTTTATAAACATGGAAATATCTACAACGTTATCTGTATAAACTTGGAAATATCTCCACCGCTATCTGTATAAACATGGAAATATCTGCACCGCTATCTGTATAGAAATGGAAATATCTACAACAATATCTTTGTAAACATGGAAATATCTTCACAGCTCTCTGTGTAAACATGGAAATATGTACAACGCTATCTGTGTGAAGATGGAAATATCTACACCGCAATCTGGGCAAATATGGAAATATCTACACCTCTATCTCTGTAAACATGGAAATATCTACAACGCTATCTGTATAAACATGAAAATATCTACACCGCTATCTGTATAAACATGGAAATGTCTACACCTCGGTCTGTATAAACATGGAAATGTCTACAACACGGTCTGTATCAACATGGATATATCTACACCGCTATATGTATAAACTTGGAAATATCAACACCGGTATTTGTATAAACATGGAAATATCTCCAATGCTATCTGTATTAACATGGAAATGTCTCCAATGCTATCTGTATTAACATGGAAATATCTACACCGCTATCTGTATAAACATGGAAATATCTACACTGATATCTGTATAAATATGGAAATATCTCCAATGCTGTCTGTATTAACATGGAAATATCTACACCGCTATCTGTATAAACATGGAAATATCTACATGGCTATCTCTATAAACATGGAAATATGTACACCGCCATCTTTATAAACATGGAATTAACTACACAGTCATCTGTATAAACATGGAAATATCTACACCACTATCTGTATAAACATGGAAATATCGACAATACCATCTGTATAAACATGGAAATAACATCACCGCTTTCTCTATAAACATGGAAACACCTACTCCGCTATCTGTATAAACATGGAAATATCTAGACGGCTATCTGTATCTACATGGAAATATCTACACCGCTATCTCTATAAACATGGAAATATCTCCACCACAATCTGCATAACCTTGGAAATATCTACAACTCCATCTGTATAAACATGTAAATATTTCCATCGCTATCTGTATAAACATGGAAATATCTCCACCGAAATCTGCATAAACATGGAAATATCTCCACCGCTATCTGTATAAACATGGATATATCTGCACCACTATCTGTATAATCATGGAAATATCAACACTGCCATCTGTATAAACATGGAAATATCTACACAGCCATCTCTATAAACATGGAAATGTCTACACCGATATCTTTATAAACATGGAAATATCTACACCGCTATCTGCATAAACATGGAAATGTCTGCACCGCTTTCTGTATAAAAATGGAAATATCTACAACACTAACTGTGTAAACATTTAACCATCTACACAGCTGTCTGTTTAAACATGGAAATATGTACAACGCTATCTGTGTGAAGATGGAAATATCTACACTGCAATCTGGGCAAATATGGAAATATCTACAACTCTATCTCTGTAAACATGGAAATATCTAAACCGCTATCTGTATAAACATGAAAATATCTACACCGCTATCTGTATAAACATGGAAATATCTACACCACCGTCTGTATAAACATGGATATATCTACACCGCTATCTGTATAAACTTGGAAATATCTACACAGTCATCTGTCTAAACATGGAAATATCTACACCTCCTTCTGTATAAACATGGAAATACCTTCACTGCAATCTGTATAAACCTGGAAATATCTACACAGCCATCTGTATAAGCATGTAAATATCAACACCGCTATCTCTATAAACATGGAAGTACGTACACCGCTATCTGTATAAACATTTAAATATCTACACCGCTATCTGTATAAACATGGAAATATCTACACCGATATCTGTATAAACATGGAAATGTCTCCAATGCTATCTGTATTAACATGGAAATATCTACACCGCTATCTATATAAACATGGAAATATCTACACCGATATCTGTATAAACATGGAAATATCTCCAATGCTATCTGTATTAACATGGAAATGTCTCCAATGCTATCTGTATTAACATGGAAATATCTACACCGCTATCTGTATAAACATGGAAATATCTACACCGATATCTGTATAAATATGGAAATATCTCCAATGCTAACTGTATTAACATGGAAATATCTACACCGCTATCTGTATAAACATGGAAATATCTACATGGCTATCTCTATAAACATGGAAATATCTACACCGCCATCTTTATAAACATGGAATTAACTACACAGTCATCTGTATAAACATGGAAATATCTACACCACTATCTGTATAAACACGGAAATATCTACAATGCCTTCTGTATAAACATGGAAATAACATCACCGCTATCTCTATAAACATGGAAATACCTACTCCGCTATCTGTATAACCATGGAAATATCTACACGGCTATCTGTATCTACATGGAAATATCTACACTGCTTTCCCTATAAACATGGAAATATCTCCACCGCAATCTGCATAACCTTGGAAATATCTACAACTCCATCTGTATTAACATGTAAATATTTCCACCGCTATCTGTATAAACATGGAAATTTCTCCACCGATATCTGCATAAACATGGAAATATCTCCACCGCTATCTGTATAAACATGGAAATACCTGCACCACTATCTGTATAAACATGGAAATATCAACACTGCCATCTGTATAAACATGGAAATATCTACACAGCCATCTGTATAAGCATGTAAATATCTACACCGCTATCTCTATAAACATGGAAGTACGTACACCGCTATCTGTATAAACATGGAAATATCTACACCGCTATCTGTATAAACATGGAAATATCTACACCGATATCTGTATAAACATGGAAATGTCTCCAATGCTATCTGTATTAACATGGAAATATCTACACCACTATCTATATAAACATGGAAATATCTACACCGATATCTGTATAAACATGGAAATATCTCCAATGCTATCTGTATTAACATCGAAATGTCTCCAATGCTATCTGTATTAACATGGAAATATCTACACCGCTATCTGTATAAACATGGAAATATCTACACCGATATCTGTATAAATATGGAAATATCTCCAATGCTAACTGTATTAACATGGAAATATCTACACCGCTATCTGTATAAACATGGAAATATCTACATGGCTATCTCTATAAACATGGAAATATCTACACCGCCATCTTTATAAACATGGAATTAACTACACAGTCATCTGTATAAACATGGAAATATCTTCACCACTATCTGTATAAACACGGAAATATCTACAATGCCTTCTGTATAAACATGGAAATAACATCACCGCTATCTCTATAAACATGGAAATACCTACTCCGCTATCTGTATAAACATGGAAATATCTACATGGCTATCTTTATCTACATGGAAATATCTACACAGCTATCTCTATAAACATGGAAATATCTCCACCGCAATCTGCATAACCTTGGAAATATCTACAACTCCATCTGTATAAACATGGAAATAACTCCACCGATATCTGTATAAACATGGAAATAACTCCACCGATATCTGCATAAACATGGAAATATCTCCACCGCTATCTGTATAAACATGGAAATATCTGCACCACTATCTGTATAAACATGGAAATATCAACACTGCCATCTGTATAAACGTGGAAATATCTACACAGCCATCTCTATAAACATGTAAATGTCTACACCGCTATCTTTATAAACATGGAAATATCTACACCGCTATCTGCATAAACATGGAAATGTCTGCACCGCTATCTGTATAAAAATGGAAATATCTACAACACTATCTTTGTAAACATGGAAATATCTACACCGCTATCTATATAAATATGAAAATAACTTCACCGCTATCTCTATAAACATGGAAATATCTACACCGCTATCTGTATCCACATGGAAATATCTACACCGCTATCTCTATAATAATGGAAATATCTCCACCGCTATCTGCATAAACTTGGAAATATCTCCACAGCCATCTGTATAAACATGGAAGTATCTCCACCACTATCTGTATGAACATGGAAATATCTCCAACGCTATCTTTATAAACATGGAAATATCTACACCGCTATCTGTATAAACATGGAAATATCTACACCGCTATCTGTATAAACATGGAAATATCTCCAGCGCTATCTGTATAAACATGGAACTCTCTCCACCGCTATATGTATAAACCTGGAAATATCTACAACACTATCTGTGTAAACATGGAAATATCTACACCGCTGTCTGTGTAAACATGGAAATATATACACCGCTATCCGTGTGAAGATGGAAATATCTACACCGCAATCTGGGCAAATATGGAAATATCTACACCTCTATCTCTGTAAACATGGAAATATCTACACCGCTATCTGTATAAACATGAAAATATCTACATGGCTATCTCTATAAACATGGAAATATCTACACCGCCATCTTTATAAACATGGAATTAACTACACAGTCATCTGTATAAACATGGAAATATCTACACCACTATCTGTATAAACATGGAAATATCTACACCGCTATCTGTATAAACATGGAAATATGTACACCTCGGTCTGTATAAACATGGACATATCTACACCGCTATCTGTATAAACTTGGAAATATCTACACCGCTATCTGTATAAACATTGAAATATCTACAACACTATCTGTGTAAACATGGAAATATCTACACAGCTGTCTGTGTAAACATGGAAATAGGTACACCGCTATCTGTGTAAACATGGAAATATGTACAACGCTATCTGTGTGAAGATGGAAATATCTACACCGCAATCTGGGCAAATATGGAAATATCTACACCTCTATCTCTGTAAACATGGAAATATCTACACCGCTATCTCTATCAACATGAAAATATGTACACCGCTATCTGTATAAACATGGAAATGTCTACAACACGGTCTGTATAAACATGGATATATCTACACCGCTATATGTATAAACTTGGAAATATCTACACAGTCATCTGTCTATACATGGAAATATCTACACCTCCATCTGTATAAACATGGAAATACCTTCACTGCAATCTGTATAAACATGGAAATATCTACACAGCCATCTGTATAAGCACCTAAATCTCTACAACGCTATCTCTATAAACATGGAAGTACGTACACCGCTATCTGTATAAACATGGAAATATGTACACCGCTATCTGTATAAACATGGAAATATCTACAGCGCTGTCTGTATAAACATGGAAATATCTACAGCGCTATCTGTATAAACATGGAAATATCTCCACCGCTATCTGTATAAACATGGAAATACCTACACCGCTATCTGTATAAACATGGAAATATCCACAACACTATATGTGTAAACATGGAAATATCTACACAGCTGTCTGTGTAAACATGGAAATATGTACACCGCTATCTGTGTGAAGATGGAAATATCTACATGGCAATCTGTGCAAATATCGAAATATCTACTCCTCTATCTCTGTAAACATGGAAGTATCTACATCGCTATCTGTATAAACATGGAAATATCTACATGGCTATCTCTATTAACATGGAAATATCTACACCACCATCTTTATAAACATGGAATTAACTACACAGTCATCTGTATAAACATGGAAATATCTACACCACTATCTGTATAAACATGGAAATATCTACAATGCCATCTGTATAAACATGGAAATAACATCACCGCTATCTCTCTAAACATGGAAATACATACACCGCTATCTGTATAAACATGGAAATATCTCCACCGCTAACTGTATAAACATGGAAATATCTACACCGCTATCTGTATAAACTTAGAAATATCTACACCGCTATCTGTATAAACAGGGAAATAACCTTACCGCTATCTCTATAAACATGGAAATGTCTTCACCGCTATCTGTATAAACATGGAAATATCTACATGGCTATCTCTATAAACATGGAAATATCTACAGGGCTATCTGTATCTACATGGAAATATCTACACCGCTATCTCTATAAACATGGAAATATCTCCACCGAAGTCTGCATAAACTTAGAAATATCTACACCTCCATCTGTATAAACATGTAAATATTTCCACCACTATCTGTATGAACGTGGAAATATCTCCACCGATATCTGTATAAACATGGAAATATCTCCACCACTATCTTTATAAACATGGAAATATCTATACCGCTATCTGTATAAACATGGAAATATCTTCAACACTATCTTTGTAAACAAGGAAATATCTACACCGCTATCTATATAAATATGAAAATAACTTCACCGCTATCTCTATAAACATGGAAATATCTACACCGCTATCTGTATCCACATGGAAATATCTACACCGCTATATCTATAATAATGGAAATATCTCCACCGCTATCAGCATAAACTTGGAAATATCTCCACAGCCATCTGTATAAACATGGGAATATCTCCACCACTATCTGTTTGAACATGGAAATATCTCCAACGCTATCTGTATAAACATGGAAATATCTACACCGCTATCTGTATAAACATGGAAATATCTACACCGCTATCTGTATAATCATGGAAATATCTCCACCGCTATCTGTATAAACATGGAACTCTCTCCAACGCTATCTGTATAAACACGGAAGTATCTCCACCGCTATCTGTATAAACTTGGAAATACCTACACCACTATCTGTATAAACATGGAAATATCTACACAGCTGTCTGTGTAAACATGGAAATAGGTACACCGCTATCTGTGTGAAGATGGAAATATCTACACCGCAATCCGAGCAAATATGGAAATATCTACACTTCTATCTCTGTAAACATGGAAATATCTACACCGCTATCTGTATAAACATGAAAACATCTACAGCGCTATCTGTATAAACATGGAAATATCTACACCACGGTCTGTATAAACATGGATATATCTACACCGCTATCTGTATAAACTTGGAAATATCTACACAGTCATCTGTCTAAACATGGAAATATCTACACCTCCATCAGTATAAACATGGAAATACCTTCACTGCAATCTGTATAAACATGAAAATATCTTCACAGCCATCTGTATAAGCATGTAAATATCTACACCGCTATCTCTATAAACATGGAAGTACGTACACCGCTATCTGTATAAAGATGGAAATATCTACACCGCAATCTGTATAAACATGGAAATATCTCCACCACTGTCTGTATAAACATGGAAATATCTACAGCGCTATCTGTATAAACATGGAAATATCTACACCGCTATCTTTATGAACATGGAAATATCTACACCGCTATATTTATAGACATGGAAATATCCACAACAGTATCTGTGTAAACCTGGAAATATCTACACAGCTGTCTGTGTAAACATGGAAATATGTACACCGCTATCTGTGTGAAGATGGAAATATCTACACGGCAATCTGTGCAAATATGGAAATATCTACTACTCTATCTCTGTAAACATGGAAATATCTACATCGCTATCTGTATAAACATGGAAATATCTACATGGCTATCTCTATAAACATGGAAATATCTACACCGCCATCTTTATCAACATGGAATTAACTACACAGTCATCTGTATAAACATGGAAATATCTACAACACTATCTTTATAAACATGGAAATATCTACAATGCCATCTGTATAAACATGGAAATAACATCACCGCTATCTCTATAAACATGGAAATACCTACACCGCTATCTGTATAAACATGGAAATATCTCCACCGCTATCTGTATAAACATGGAAATATCTCCACCACTCTCTGTATAAACATGAAAATATCTACACCGCTATCTGTATAAACATGGAAATACCTCCACCGCTATCTGTATAAACTTGGAAATATCTACACCGCTATCTGTATAAATATGGAAATATCTTCACCGCTATCTCTATAAATATGGAAATGTCTACACCGCGATCTGTCTAAACATGGAAACATCAACATGGCTATCTCTATAAACATGGAAATATCTACACCGCCATCTGTATAAACATGGAAATACCTACACCATCATCTGTATAAACATGGAAATATCTCCACCGCTATCTGTATAAACATGGAAATATCTCCAACGCTATCTGTATAAACATGGAAATATTTACACCGCTATCTGTATAAACATGGAAATATCTACACCGCTATCTGCATAAACAGGGAAATATCTACAGCGCTATCTATATAAACATGGAAATATCTCCACCGCTATCTGTATAAACATAGAAATATCTACTCCGCTATCTGTAAAAACTAAGAAATATCTACACCGCTAACTGTATAAATAGGGAAATAACTTCACCGCTATCTCTATAAACATGGAAATGTCTACACCGCTATCTGTATAAACATGGAAATATCTACATGGCTATCTCTATAAACATGGAAATATCTACACCGCTATCTGTATAAACATGGAAATATCTTCATGGCTATCTCTATAAACATGGAAATATCTACACCGCCATCTTTATAAACATGGAATTAACTACACAGTCATCTGTATAAACATGGCAATATCTACACCACTATCTGTATAAACATGGAAATATCTACAATGCCATCTGTATAAACATGGAAATAACATCACCGCTATCTCTATAAACATGGAAATACCTACACCGCTATCTGTATAAACATGGAAATATGTCCACCGCTGTCTGTATAAACATGGAAATATCTACACCGCTATCTGTATAAACTTAGAAATATCTACACCGCTATCTGTATAAATAGGGAAATAACTTCACCGCTGTCTCTATAAACATGGAAATGTCTACACCGCTATCTGTATAAACATGGAAATAACTACTTGGCTATCTCTATAAACATGGAAATATCTACACGGCTATCTGTATCTACATTGAAATATCTACACCGCTATCTCTATAAACATAGAAATATCTCCACCACAATCTGCATAACCTTGGAAATATCTACACCTCCATCTGTAGGAACATGTAAATATTTCCACCGCTATCTGTATAAACATGGAAATATCTCCACCGATATCTGTATAAACACAGAAATATCTACACCGCTTTCTGTATAAACATCGAAATATCTACACTGCTGTCTGTATAAACATGGAAATATCTACAGCGCTATCTGTATAAACATGGAAATATCTCCACTGCTATCTGTATAAGCATGGAAATATCTACACCGCTATCTGTATAAACATGGAAATATCTACACCGCTATCTGTATAAACATGGAAATATCTACAACACTATCTGTGTAAACATGGAAATATCTACACAGCTGTCTGTGTAAACATGGAAATATGTACACCGTTATCTGTGTGAAGATGGAAATATCTACACGGCAATCTGTGCAAATATGGAAATATCTACACCTTTATCTCTGTAAACATGGAAATATCGACACCGCTATCTGTATAAACATGGAAATATCTACATGGCTATCTCTATAAACATGGAAATACCTACACCGCCATCTGTATAAACATGGAATTAACTACACAGTCATCTGTATACACATGGAAATATCTACACAACTATTTGTATAAATATGGAAATATCTGCAATGCCATCTGTATCATCATGGAAATACCTACACCGCTATCTGTATAAACATGGAAATATTACCACCTCTATCTGTATAAACATGGAAATATCTCCACCACTCTCTGTATAAACATGGAAATATCTACACCACTATCTGTATAAACATGGAAATACCTCCAACGCTATCTGTATAAACTTGGAAATATCTACACCGCTATCTGTACAAATATGGAAATATCTTCACCGCTATCTCTATAAATATGGAAATGTCTACACCGCGATCTGTCTAAACATGGAAACATCAACATGGCTATCTCTATAAACATGGAAATATCTACACCGCCATCTGTATAAACATGGAAATACCTACACCGTCATCTGTATAAACATGGAAATGTCTACACCACTATCTCTATAAACATGGAAATAATTACACTGCCATCTGTATAAACATGGACATATCTACACAGCCATCTCTATAAACATGGAAATATCTCCATCGCTATCTGCATAAACATGGAAATAGCCACACCGCTGTCTGTATAAACATGAAAATATCTACAGCGCAATCTGTAAAAACATGGAAATATCTACACAGTCATCTGTATAAACATGGATATATCTACACCTCCATCTGTATAAACATGGAAATATCTACACTGCCATCAGTATAAAAATGGAAATAGCCACACCGCTATGTGTACAAACATGGAAATATCAACACCGACATCTGAATAAACATGGAAATATCTACACCGCTATCTGTATAAATATGAAAACACCTTCACCGCTATCTCTATAAACATGGAAATATCTACACGGCTATCTGTATCTACATGGAAATATCTACACCGCTATCTCTATAAACATGGAAATATCTCCACCGCAATCTGCATAACCTTGGAAATATCTACACCTCCATCTGTCTAAACATGTAAATATTTCCACCGCTATCTGTATAAACATGGAAATATCTCCACCGCTATCTGTATAATCATGGAAATATCTACACAGCTATCTGTATAAACATGGAAATATTTACACCGCTATCTGTATAAACATGGAAATATCTACACCGCTATCTGCATAAACAGGGAAATATCTACAGTGCTATCTGTATAAACATGGAAATATCTCCACTGCTATCTGTATAAACATGGAAATATCTACAACAATATCTGTGTAAACATGGAAATATCTACAGAGCTGTCTGTGTGAACATGGAAATAGGTACACCGCTATCTGTGTGAAGATGGAAATATCTACACCGCCATCTGTAAAAACATGGAAATATCTACACAGTCATCTGTAAACATGGAAATATCTACACATCCATGTGTATAAACATGGATATATCTACACTGCCATCTGCATAAACATGGAAATAGCCACACCGCAATCTGTATAAACATGGAAATAACTACATCGCTATCTGCATAAATATGGAAATATCTACACCGCTATCTCTATAAACATGGAAATATCTTCACCGCTATCTGAATCTACATGGAAATATCTACACCGCTATCTTTATAACCATGGTATTATCTCCACACAATCTGCATAAACATGGAAATATCTCCACCGATATCTGTATAAACATGGAAATATCTACACCGCTATCTTTATAAACATGGAAATATCTACAACGTTATCTGTATAAACTTGGAAATATCTCCACCGCTATCTGTATAAACATGGAAATATCTGCACCGCTATCTGTATAGAAATGGAAATATCTACAACAATATCTTTGTAAACATGGAAATATCTTCACAGCTCTCTGTGTAAACATGGAAATACGTACAACGCTATCTGTGTGAAGATGGAAATATCTACACCGCAATCTGGGCAAATATGGAAATATCTACACCTCTATCTCTGTAAACATGGAAATATCTACACCGCTATCTGTATAAACATGGAAATATCTACATGGCTATCTCTATAAACATGGAAATATCTACACCGCCATCTTTATAAACATGGAATTAACTACAAAGTCATCTGTATAAACATGGAAATATCTACACCACTATCTGTATAAACATGGAAATATCTACAATGCCATCTGTATTAACATGGAAATAACATCACCGCTTTCTCTATAAACATGGAAATACCTACTCCGCTATCTGTATAAACATGGAAATATCTAGACGGCTATCTGTATCTACATGGAAATATCTACACCGCTATCTCTATAAACATGGAAATATCTCCACCACAATCTGCATAACCTTGGAAATATCTACAACTCCATCTGTATAAACATGGAAATATTTCCATCGCTATCTGTATAAACATGGAAATATCTCCACCGATATCTGCATAAACATGGAAATATCTCCACTGCTATCTGTATGAACATGGAATATCTGCACCACTATCTGTATAAACATGGAAATATCAACACTGCCATCTGTATAAACATGGAAATATCTACACAGCCATCTCTATAAACATGGAAATGTCTACACCGCTATCTTTATAAACATGGAAATATCTACACCGCTATCTGCATAAACATGGAAATGTCTGCACCGCCATCTGTATAAAAATGGAAATATCTACAACACTAACTGTGTAAACATTTAAGTATCCACACAGCTGTCTGTTTAAACATGGAAATATGTACAACGCTATCTGTGTGAAGATGGAAATATCTACACTGCAATCTGGGCAAATATGGAAATATCTACAACTCTATCACTGTAAACATGGAAATATCTACACCGCTATCTGTATAAACATGAAAATATCTACACCGCTATCTGTATAAACATGGAAATATCTACACCACAGTCTGTATAAACATGGATATATCTACACCGCTATCTGTATAAAATTGGAAATATCTACACAGTCATCTGTCTAAACATGGAAATATCTACACCTCCATCAGTATAAACATGGAAATACCTTCACTAAAATCTGTATAAACATGGAAATATCTACACAGCCATCTGTATAAGCATGTAAATATCAACACCGCTATCTCTATAAACATGGAAGTACGTACACCGCTATCTGTATAAACATTTAAATATCTACACCGCTATCTGTATAAACATGGAAATATCTACACCGATATCTGTATAAACATGGAAATGTCTCCAATGCTATCTGTATTAACATGGAAATATCTACACCGCTATCTATATAAACATGGAAATATCTACACTGATATCTGTATAAACATGGAAATATCTCCAATGCTATCTGTATTAACATGGAAATGTCTCCAATGCTATCTGTATTAACATGGAAATATCTACACCGCTATCTGTATAAACATGGAAATATCTACACCGATATCTGTATAAATATGGAAATATCTCCAATGCTAACTGTATTAACATGGAAATATCTACACCGCTATCTGTATAAACATGGAAATATCTACATGGCTATCTCTATAAACATGGAAATATCTACACCGCCATCTTTATAAACATGGAATTAACTACACAGTCATCTGTATAAACATGGAAATATCTACAACACTATCTTTATAAACATGGAAATATCTACAATGCCATCTGAATAAACATGGAAATAACATCACCGCAATCTCTATAAACATGGAAATACCTACACCGCTATCTGTATAAACATGGAAATATCTCCACCGCTATCTGTATAAACATGGAAATATCTCCACCACTCTCTGTATAAACATGGAAATATCTACACCGCTATCTGTATAAACATGGAAATACCTCCACCGCTATCTGTATAAACTTGGAAATATCTACACCGCTATCTGTATAAATATGGAAATATCTTCACCGCTATCTCTATAAATATGGAAATGTCTACACCGCGATCTGTCTAAACATGGAAACATCAACATGGCTATCTCTATAAACATGGAAATATCTACACCGCCATCTGTAAACATGGAAATACCTACACCATCATCTGTATAAACATGGAAATATCTCCACCGCTATCTGTATAAAAATGGAAATATCTCCACCACTCTCTGTATAAACATGGAACTATCTACACCGCTATCTGTATAAACATTTAAAATACCTCCACCGCTATCTGCATAAACTTGGAAATATCTACACCGCTATCTGTATAAATATGGAAATATCTTCACCGCTATCTGTATAAACAGGGAAATATCTACAGCGGTATCTGTATAAACATGGAAATATCTCCAACGCTATCTGTATAAACTTGGAAATATCTACACTGCAATCTGTATAAACATGGAAATATCTACAACACTATATGTGTAAACATGGAAATATCTACACAGCTGTCTGTGTAAACATGGAAATAGGTACACCGCTGTCTGGTTGAAGATGGAAATATCTTCACCACAATCTGTGCAAATATGGAAATATCTACACCTCTATCTCTGTAAACTTGGAAATATCTACACCGCTATCTGTATAAACATGGAAATATCTACATGGCTATCTCTATAAACATGGAAATATCTACAACGCCATATTTATAAACATGGAATTAACTACACAGTCATCTGTATAAAAATGGAAATATCTACACCGCTATCTGTATAAACTTAGAAATATCTACACCGCAATCTCTATAAACATGGAAATCACTACACCGCCATCTGAATAAACATGGAAATATCTACATCGCTATCTGCATAAATATGGAAATATCTACACCGCTATCTCTATAAACATGGAAATATCTTCACCGCTATCTGAATCTTCATGGAAATATCTACACCGCTATCTATATAACCATGGTATTATCTCCACACAATCTGCATAAACATGGAAATATCTCCACCGATATCTGTATAAACATGGAAATATCTACACCGCTATCTTTATAAACATGGAAATATCTACAACGTTATCTGTATAAACTTGGAAATATCTCCACCGCTATCTGTATAAACATGGAAATATCTGCACCGCTATCTGTATAAAAATGGAAATATCTACAACAATATCTTTGTAAACATGGAAATATCTTCACAGCTCTCTGTGTAAACATGGAAATATGTACAACGCTATCTGTGTGAAGATGGAAATATCTACACCGCAATCTGGGCAAATATGGAAATATCTACACCTCTATCTCTGTAAACATGGAAATATCTACACCGCTATCTGTATAAACATGGAAATATCTACATGGCTATCTCTATAAACATGGAAATATCTACACCGCCATCTTTATAAACATGGAATTAATTACAAAGTCATCTGTATAAACATGGAAATATCTACACCACTATCTGTATAAACATGGAAATATCTACAATGCCATCTGTATTAACATGGAAATAACATCACCGCTTTCTCTATAAACATGGAAATACCTACTCCGCTATCTGTATAAACATGGAAATATCTAGACGGCTATCTGTATCTACATGGAAATATCTACACCGCTATCTCTATAAACATGGAAATATCTCCACCACAATCTGCATAACCTTGGAAATATCTACAACTCCATCTGTATAAACATGGAAATATTTCCATCGCTATCTGTATAAACATGGAAATATCTCCACCGATATCTGCATAAACATGGAAATATCTCCACTGCTATCTGTATGAACATGGAATATCTGCACCACTATCTGTATAAACATGGAAATATCAACACTGCCATCTGTATAAACATGGAAATATCTACACAGCCATCTCTATAAACATGGAAATGTCTACACCGCTATCTTTATAAACATGGAAATATCTACACCGCTATCTGCATAAACATGGAAATGTCTGCACCGCTATCTGTATAAAAATGGAAATATCTACAACACTACCTGTGTAAACATTTAAGTATCTACACAGCTGTCTGTTTAAACATGGAAATATGTACAACGCTATCTGTGTGAAGATGGAAATATCTACACTGCAATCTGGGCAAATATGGAAATATCTACAACTCTATCACTGTAAACATGGAAATATCTACACCGCTATCTGTATAAACATGAAAATATCTACACCGCTATCTGTATAAACATGGAAATATCTACACCACAGTCTGTATAAACATGGATATATCTACACCGCTATCTGTATAAAATTGGAAATATCTACACAGTCATCTGTCTAAACATGGAAATATCTACACCTCCATCAGTATAAACATGGAAATACCTTCACTAAAATCTGTATAAACATGGAAATATCTACACAGCCATCTGTATAAGCATGTAAATATCTACACCGCTATCTCTATAAACATGGAAGTACGTACACCGCTATCTGTATAAACATGGAAATATCTACACCGCTATCTGTATAAACATGGAAATATCTACACCGCTGTCTGTATAAACATGGAAATATCTACAGCGCTATCTGTATAAACATGGAAATATCTACACCGCTATCTTTATGAACACGGAAATATCTACACCGCTATATTTATAGACATGGAAATATCCACAACAGTATCTGTGTAAAGCTGGAAATATCTACACAGCTGTCTGTGTAAACATGGAAATATGTACACCGCTATCTGTGTGAAGATGGAAATATCTACATGGCAATCTGTGCAAATATGGAAATATCTACTCCTCTATCTCTGTAAACGTGGAAGTATCTACATCGCTATCTGTATAAACATGGAAATATCTACATGGCTATCTCTATAAACATGGAAATATCTACACCGCCATCTTTATAAACTTGGAATTTACTACACAGTCATCTGTATAAACATGGAAATATCTACACCACAATCTTTATAAACATGGAAATATCTGCAATGCCATCTGTATAAACATGGAAATAACATCACCGCTATCTCTATAAACATGGAAATACCTACACCGCTATCTGTATAAACATGGAAATATCTCCACCGCTATCTGTATAAACATGGAAATACCTCCACCGCTATCTGTATAAACTTGGAAATAACTACACCGCTATCTGTATAAATATGGAAATATCTTCACCGCTATCTCTATAAATATGGAAATGTCTACACCGCGATCTGTCTAAACATGGAAACATCAACATGGCTATCTCTATAAACATGGAAATATCTACACCGCCATCTGTAAACATGGAAATACCTACACCATCATCTGTATAAGCATGGAAATATCTCCACCGCTATCTGTATAAACATGGAAATATCTCCAACGCTATCTGTATAAACATGGAAATATTTACACCGCTATCTGTATAAACATGGAAATATCTACACCGCTATCTGCATAAACAGGGAAATATCTACAGCGCTATCTATATAAACATGGAAATATCTCCACCGCTATCTGTATAAACTTGGAAATATCTACAACACTATCTGTGTAAACATGGAAATATCAACAGAGCTGTCTGTGTAAACTTGGAAATAGGTACACCGCTATCTGTGTGAAGATGGAAATATCTACACCGCCATCTGTAAAAACATGGAAATATCTACACAGTCATCTGTATAAACATGGAAATATATACACCTCCATGTGTATAAACATGGATATATCTACACTGCCATCTGTATAAACATGGAAATATCCACACCGCAATCTGTATCTACATGGAAATATCTACACTGCTATCTCTATAACCATGGTTTTATCTCCGCACAGTCTGCATAAACATGGAAATATCTCCACCGATATCTGTAAAAACATGGAAATATCTACACCGCTATCTTTATAAACATGGATATATCTACAACGTTATCTGTATAAACTTGGAAATATCTCCACCGCTATCAGTATAAACATGGAAATATCTGCACAGCTATCTCTATAAATATGGAAATATCTTCAACACTATCTGTGTAAACATGGAAATATCTACACAACTGTCTTTGTAAACATGGAAGTATGTACAACGCTATCTGTGTGAAGATGGACATATCTACACCGCAATCCGGGCAAATATGGAAATATCTACACCTCTATCTCTGTAAACATGGAAATATCTACAACGCTATCTGTATAAACATGAAAATATCTACACCGCTATCTGTATAAACTTAGAAATATCTACACCGCTATCTGTATAAATAGGGAAATAACTTTACCGCTATCTCTATAAACATGGAAATGTCTTCACCGCTATCTGTATAAACATGGAAATATCTACATGGCTATCTCTATAAACATGGAAATATCTACAGGGCTATCTGTATCTACATGGAAATATCTACACCGCTATCTCTATAAACATGGAAATATCTCCACCGAAATCTGCATAAACTTAGAAATATCTACACCTCCATCTGTATAAACATGTAAATATTTCCACCACTATCTGTATGAACATGGAAATATCTCCACCGATATCTGTATAAACATGGAAATATCTCCACCACTATCTTTATAAACATGGAAATATCTATACCGCTATCTGTATAAACATGGAAATATCTTCAACACTATATTTGTAAACAAGGAAATATCTACACCGCTATCTATATAAATATGAAAATAACTTCACCGCTATCTCTATAAACATGGAAATATCTACACCGCTATCTGTATCCACATGGAAATATCTACACCGCTATCTCTATAATAATGGAAATATCTCCACCGCTATCTGCATAAACTTGGAAATATCTCCACAGCCATCTGTATAAACTTGGGAATATCTCCACCACTATCTGTATGAACATGGAAATATCTCCAACGCTATCTTTATAAACATGGAAATATCTACACCGCTATCTGTATAAACATGGAAATATCTACACCGCTATCTGTATAAACATGGAAATATCTCCACCGCTCTCTGTATAAACATGGAACTCTCTCCACCGCTATCTGTATAAACATGGAAATATCTCCACAGCTATCTCTATAAACATGGAAATATCACCACCACTCTCTGTATAAACATGGAAATATCTACACCGCTATCTGTATAAACTTAGAAATATCTACACCGCTATCTGTATAAATAGGGAAATAACCTTACCGCTATCTCTATAAACATGGAAATGTCTTCACCGCTATCTGTATAAACATGGAAATATCTACATGGCTATCTCTATAAACATGGAAATATCTACAGGGCTATCTGTATCTACATGGAAATATCTACACCGCTATCTCTATAAACATGGAAATATCTCCACCGAAGTCTGCATAAACTTAGAAATATCTACACCTCCATCTGTATAAACATGTAAATATTTCCACCACTATCTGCATGAACGTGGAAATATCTCCACCGATATCTGTATAAACATGGAAATATCTCCACCACTATCTTTATAAACATGGAAATATCTATACCGCTATCTGTATAAACATGGAAATATCTTCAACACTATCTTTGTAAACAAGGAAATATCTACACCGCTATCTATATAAATATGAAAATAACTTCACCGCTATCTCTATAAACATGGAAATATCTACACCGCTTTCTGTATCCACATGGAAATATCTACACCGCTATATCTATAATAATGGAAATATCTCCACCGCTATCAGCATAAACTTGGAAATATCTCCACAGCCATCTGTATAAACATGGGAATATCTCCACCACTATCTGTATGAACATGGAAATATCTCCAACGCTATCTGTATAAACATGGAAATATCTACACCGCTATCTGTATAAACATGGAAAATCTACACCGCTATCTGTATAATCATGGAAATATCTCCACCGCTATCTGTATAAACATGGAACTCTCTCCAACGCTATCTGTATAAACACGGAAGTATCTCCACCGCTATCTGTATAAACTTGGAAATACCTACACCACTATCTGTATAAACATGGAAATATCTACACAGCTGTCTGTGTAAACATGGAAATAGGTACACCGCTATCTGTGTGAAGATGGAAATATCTACACCGCAATCCGAGCAAATATGGAAATATCTACACTTCTATCTCTGTAAACATGGAAATATCTACACCGCTATCTGTATAAACATGAAAACATCTACAGCGCTATCTGTATAAACATGGAAATATCTACACCACGGTCTGTATAAACATGGATATATCTACACCGCTATCTGTATAAACTTGGAAATATCTACACAGTCATCTGTCTAAACATGGAAATATCTACACCTCCATCAGTATAAACATGGAAATACCTTCACTGCAATCTGTATAAACATGGAAATATCTTCACAGCCATCTGTATAAGCATGTAAATATCTACACCGCTATCTCTATAAACATGGAAGTACGTACACCGCTATCTGTATAAACATGGAAATATCTACACCGCAATCTGTATAAACATGGAAATATCTCCACCACTGTCTGTATAAACATGGAAATATCTACAGCGCTATCTGTATAAACATGGAAATATCTACACCGCTATCTTTATGAACATGGAAATATCTACACCGCTATATTTATAGACATGGAAATATCCACAACAGTATCTGTGTAAACCTGGAAATATCTACACAGCTGTCTGTGTAAACATGGAAATATGTACACCGCTATCTGTGTGAAGATGGAAATATCTACACGGCAATCTGTGCAAATATGGAAATATCTACTACTCTATCTCTGTAAACATGGAAATATCTACATCGCTATCTGTATAAACATGGAAATATCTACATGGCTATCTCTATAAACATGGAAATATCTACACCGCCATCTTTATCAACATGGAATTAACTGCACAGTCATCTGTATAAACATGGAAATATCTACAACACTATCTTTATAAACATGGAAATATCTACAATGCCATCTGTATAAACATGGAAATAACATCACCGCTATCTCTATAAACATGGAAATACCTACACCGCTATCTGTATAAACATGGAAATATCTCCACCGCTATCTGTATAAACATGGAAATATCTCCACCACTCTCTGTGTAAACATGAAAATATCTACACCGCTATCTGTATAAACATGGAAATACCTCCACCGCTATCTGTATAAACTTGGAAATATCTACACCGCTATCTGTATAAATATGGAAATATCTTCACCGCTATCTCTATAAATATGGAAATGTCTACACCGCGATCTGTCTAAACATGGAAACATCAACATGGCTATCTCTATAAACATGGAAATATCTACACCGCCATCTGTATAAACATGGAAATACCTACACCATCATCTGTATAAACATGGAAATATCTCCACCGCTATCTGTATAAACATGGAAATATCTCCAACGCTATCTGTATAAACATGGAAATATTTACACCGCTATCTGTATAAACATGGAAATATCTACACCGCTATCTGCATAAACAGGGAAATATCTACAGCGCTATCTATATAAACATGGAAATATCTCCACCGCTATCTGTATAAACATAGAAATATCTACTCCGCTATCTGTAAAAACTAAGAAATATCTACACCGCTAACTGTATAAATAGGGAAATAACTTCACCGCTATCTCTATAAACATGGAAATGTCTACACCGCTATCTGTATAAACATGGAAATATCTACATGGCTATCTCTATAAACATGGAAATATCTACACGGCTATCTGTATCTACATGGAAATATCTACACCGCTATCTCTATAAACATGGAAATATCTCCACCGCAATCTGCATAACCTTGGAAATATCTACACCTCCATCTGTATAAACATGTAAACATTTCCACCGCTATCTGTATAAACATGGAAATATCTCCACCGCTATCTGTATAAACATGGAAATATCTCCAATGCTATCTGTATAAACATGGAAATATTTACACCGCTATCTGTATAAACATGGAAATATCTACACCGCTATCTGTATAAACAGGGAAATATCTACAGCGGTATCTGTATAAACATGGAAATATCTCCAACGCTATCTGTATAAACTTGGAAATATCTACACCGCAATCTGTATAAACATGGAAATATCTACAACACTATCTGTGTAAACATGGAAATATCTACACAGCTGTCTGTGTAAACATGGAAATAGGTACACCGCTGTCTGGTTGAAGATGGAAATATCTTCCCCACAATCTGTGCAAATATGGAAATATCTACACCTCTATCTCTGTAAACTTGGAAATATCTACACCGCTATCTGTATAAACATGGAAATGTCTTCATGGCTATCTCTATAAACATGGAAATATCTACACCTCCATCTTTATAAACATGGAATTAACTACACAGTCATCTGTATAAACATGGCAATATCTACACCACTATCTGTATAAACATGGAAATATCTGCAATGCCATCTGTATAAACATGGAAATAACATCACCGCTATCTCTACAAACATGGAAATACCTACACCGCTATCTGTATAAACATGGAAATATGTCCACCGCTGTCTGTATAAACATGGAAATATCTACACCGCTATCTGTATAAACTTAGAAATATCTACACCGCTATCTGTATAAATAGGGAAATAACTTCACCGCTATCTCTATAAACATGGAAATGTCTACACCGCTATCTGTATAAACATGGAAATAACTACTTGGCTATCTCTATAAACATGGAAATATCTACACGGCTATCTGTATCTACATTGAAATATCTACACCGCTATCTCTATAAACATAGAAATATCTCCACCGCAATCTGCAAAACCTTGGAAATATCTACACCTCCATCTGTAGGAACATGTAAATATTTCCACCGCTATCTGTATAAACATGGAAATATCTCCACCGATATCTGTATAAACACGGAAATATCTACACCGCTATCTGTATAAACATCGAAATATCTACACTGCTGTCTGTATAAACCTGGAAATATCTACAGCGCTATCTGTATAAACATGGAAATATCTCCACTGCTATCTGTATAAGCATGGAAATATCTACACCGCTATCAGTATAAACATGGAAATATCTACACCGCTATCTGTATAAACATGGAAATATCTACAACACTATCTGTGTAAACATGGAAATATCTACACAGCTGTCTGTGTAAACATGGAAATATGTACACCGTTATCTGTGTGAAGATGGAAATATCTACACGGCAATCGGTGCAAATATGGAAATATCTACACCTTTATCTCTGTAAACATGGAAATATCGACACCGCTATCTGTATAAACATGGAAATATCTACATGGCTATCTCTATAAACATGGAAATACCTACACCGCCATCTGTATAAACATGGAATTAACTACACAGTCATCTGTATACACATGGCAATATCTACACAACTATTTGTATAAATATGGAATTATCTGCAATGCCATCTGTATCATCATGGAAATACCTACACCGCTATCTGTATAAACATGGAAATATTACCACCGCTATCTGTATAAACATGGAAATATCTCCACCACTCTCTGTGTAAACATGGAAATATCTACACCACTATCTGTATAAACATGGAAATACCTCCAACGCTATCTGTATAAACTTGGAAATATCTACACCGCTATCTGTACAAATATGGAAATATCTTCACCGCTATCTCTATAAATATGGAAATGTCTACACCGCGATCTGTCTAAACATGGAAACATCAACATGGCTATCTCTATAAACATGGAAATATCTACACCGCCATCTGTATAAACATGGAAATACCTACACCGTCATCTGTATAAACATGGAAATGTCTACACCACTATCTCTATAAACATGGACATATCTACACTGCCATCTGTATAAACATGGACATATCTACACAGCCATCTCTATAAACATGGAAATATCTCCATCGCTATCTGCATAAACATGGAAATAGCCACACCGCTGTCTGTATAAACATGAAAATATCTACAGCGCAATCTGTAAAAACATGGAAATATCTACACAGTCATCTGTATAAACATGGATATATCTACACCTCCATCTGTATAAACATGGAAATATCTACACTGCCATCAGTATAAAAATGGAAATAGCCACACCGCTATGTGTACAAACATGGAAATATCAACACCGACATCTGAATAAACATGGAAATATCTACACCGCTATCTGTATAAATATGAAAACACCTTCACCGCTATCTCTATAAACATGGAAATATCTACACGGCTATCTGTATCTACATGGAAATATCTACACCGCTATCTCTATAAACATGGAAATATCTCCACCGCAATCTGCATAACCTTGGAAATATCTACACCTCCATCTGTCTAAACATGTAAATATTTCCACCGCTATCTGTATAAACATGGAAATATCTCCACCGCTATCTGTATAATCATGGAAATATCTACACAGCTATCTGTATAAACATGGAAATATTTACACCGCTATCTGTATAAACATGGAAATATCTACACCGCTATCTGCATAAACAGGGAAATATCTACAGCGCTATCTGTATAAACATGGAAATATCTCCACTGCTATCTGTATAAACATGGAAATATCTACAACAATATCTGTGTAAACATGGAAATATCTACAGAGCTGTCTGTGTGAACATGGAAATAGGTACACCGCTATCTGTGTGAAGATGGAAATATCTACACCGCCATCTGTAAAAACATGGAAATATCTACACAGTCATCTGTAAACATGGAAATATCTACACATCCATGTGTATAAACATGGATATATCTACACTGCCATCTGCATAAACATGGAAATAGCCACACCGCAATCTGTATAAACATGGAAATAACTACATCGCTATCTGCATAAATATGGGAATATCTACACCGCTATCTCTATAAACATGGAAATATCTTCACCGCTATCTGAATCTACATGGAAATATCTACACCGCTATCTATATAACCATGGTATTATCTCCACACAATCTGCATAAACATGGAAATATCTCCACCGATATCTGTATAAACATGGAAATATCTACACCGCTATCTTTATAAACATGGAAATATCTACAACGTTATCTGTATAAACTTGGAAATATCTCCACCGCTATCTGTATAAACATGGAAATATCTGCACCGCTATCTGTATAGAAATGGAAATATCTACAACAATATCTTTGTAAACATGGAAATATCTTCACAGCTCTCTGTGTAAACATGGAAATATGTACAACGCTATCTGTGTGAAGATGGAAATATCTACACCGCAATCTGGGCAAATATGGAAATATCTACACCTCTATCTCTGTAAACATGGAAATATCTACAACGCTATCTGTATAAACATGAAAATATCTACACCGCTATCTGTATAAACATGGAAATGTCTACACCTCGGTCTGTATAAACATGGGAATGTCTACAACACGGTCTGTATCAACATGGATATATCTACACCGCTATATGTATAAACTTGGAAATATCTACACCGGTATTTGTATAAACATGGAAATATCTCCAATGCTATCTGTATTAACATGGAAATGTCTCCAATGCTATCTGTATTAACATGGAAATATCTACACCGCTATCTGTATAAACATGGAAATATCTACACCGATATCTGTATAAATATGGAAATATCTCCAATTCTGTCTGTATTAACATGGAAATATCTACACCGCTATCTGTATAAACATGGAAATATCTACATGGCTATCTCTATAAACATGGAAATATGTACACCGCCATCTTTATAAACATGGAATTAACTACACAGTCATCTGTATAAACATGGAAATATCTACACCACTATCTGTATAAACATGGAAATATCTACAATACCATCTGTATAAACATGGAAATAACATCACCGCTTTCTCTATAAACATGGAAACACCTACTCCGCTATCTGTATAAACATGGAAATATCTAGACGGCTATCTGTATCTACATGGAAATATCTACACCGCTATCTCTATAAACATGGAAATATCTCCACCACAATCTGCATAACCTTGGAAATATCTACAACTCCATCTGTATAAACATGTAAATATTTCCATCGCTATCTGTATAAACATGGAAATATCTCCACCGAAATCTGCATAAACATGGAAATATCTCCACCGCTATCTGTATAAACATGGATATATCTGCACCACTATCTGTATAATCATGGAAATATCAACACTGCCATCTGTATAAACATGGAAATATATATACAGCCATCTCTATAAACATGGAAATGTCTACACCGATATCTTTATAAACATGGAAATATCTACACCGCTATCTGCATAAACATGGAAATGTCTGCACCGCTTTCTGTATAAAAATGGAAATATCTACAACACTAACTGTGTAAACATTTAACCATCTACACAGCTGTCTGTTTAAACATGGAAATATGTACAACGCTATCTGTGTGAAGATGGAAATATCTACACTGCAATCAGGGCAAATATGGAAATATCTACAACTCTATCTCTGTAAACATGGAAATATCTAAACCGCTATCTGTATAAACATGAAAATATCTACACCGCTATCTGTATAAACATGGAAATATCTACACCACCGTCTGTATAAACATGGATATAACTACACCGCTATCTGTATAAACTTGGAAATATCTACACAGTCATCTGTCTAAACATGGAAATAACTACACCTCCTTCTGCATAAACATGGAAATACCTTCAATGCAATCTGTATAAACCTGGAAATATCTACACAGCCATCTGTATAAGCATGTAAATATCAACACCGCTATCTCTATAAACATGGAAGTACGTACACCGCTATCTGTATAAACATTTAAATATCTACACCGCTATCTGTATAAACATGGAAATATCTACACCGATATCTGTATAAACATGGAAATGTCTCCAATGCTATCTGTATTAACATGGAAATATCTACACCGCTATCTATATAAACATGGAAATATCTACACCGATATCTGTATAAACATGGAAATATCTCCAATGCTATCTGTATTAACATGGAAATGTCTCCAATGCTATCTGTATTAACATGGAAATATCTACACCGCTATCTGTATAAACATGGAAATATCTACACCGATATCTGTATAAATATGGAAATATCTCCAATGCTAACTGTATTAACATGGAAATATCTACACCGCTATCTGTATAAACATGGAAATATCTACATGGCTATCTCTATAAACATGGAAATATCTACACCGCCATCTTTATAAACATGGAATTAACTACACAGTCATCTGTATAAACATGGAAATATCTACACCACTATCTGTATAAACACGGAAATATCTACAATGCCTTCTGTATAAACATGGAAATAACATCACCGCTATCTCTATAAACATGGAAATACCTACTCCGCTATCTGTATAACCATGGAAATATCTACACGGCTATCTGTATCTACATGGAAATATCTACACTGCTTTCCCTATAAACATGGAAATATCTCCACCGCAATCCGCATATCCTTGGAAATATCTACAACTCCATCTGTATTAACATGTAAATATTTCCACCGCTATCTGTATAAACATGGAAATTTCTCCACCGATATCTGCATAAACATGGAAATATCTCCACCGCTATCTGTATAAACATGGAAATACCTGCACCACTATCTGTATAAACATGGAAATATCAACACTGCCATCTGTATAAACATGGAAATATCTACACAGCCATCTGTATAAGCATGTAAATATCTACACCGCTATCTCTATAAACATGGAAGTACGTACACCGCTATCTGTATAAACATGGAAATATCTACACCGCTATCTGTATAAACATGGAAATATCTACACCGATATCTGTATAAACATGGAAATGTCTCCAATGCTATCTGTATTAACATGGAAATATCTACACCACTATCTATATAAACATGGAAATATCTACACCGATATCTGTATAAACATGGAAATATCTCCAATGCTATCTGTATTAACATCGAAATGTCTCCAATGCTATCTGTATTAACATGGAAATATCTACACCGCTATCTGTATAAACATGGAAATATCTACACCGATATCTGTATAAATATGGAAATATCTCCAATGCTAACTGTATTAACATGGAAATATCTACACCGCTATCTGTATAAACATGGAAATATCTACATGGCTATCTCTATAAACATGGAAATATCTACACCGCCATCTTTATAAACATGGAATTAACTACACAGTCATCTGTATAAACATGGAAATATCTACACCACTATCTGTATAAACACGGAAATATCTACAATGCCTTCTGTATAAACATGGAAATAACATCACCGCTATCTCTATAAACATGGAAATACCTACTCCGCTATCTGTATAAACATGGAAATATCTACATGGCTATCTTTATCTACATGGAAATATCTACACAGCTATCTCTATAAACATGGAAATATCTCCACCGCAATCTGCATAACCTTGGAAATATCTACAACTCCATCTGTATAAACATGTAAATATTTCCACCGCTATCTGTATAAACATGGAAATAACTCCACCGATATCTGCATAAACATGGAAATATCTCCACCGCTATCTGTATAAACATGGAAATATCTGCACCACTATCTGTATAAACATGGAAATATCAACACTGCCATCTGTATAAACGTGGAAATATCTACACAGCCATCTCTATAAACATGTAAATGTCTACACCGCTATCTTTATAAACATGGAAATATCTACACCGCTATCTGCATAAACATGGAAATGTCTGCACCGCTATCTGTATAAAAATGGAAATATCTACAACACTATCTTTGTAAACATGGAAATATCTACACCGCTATCTATATACATATGAAAATAACTTCACCGCTATCTCTATAAACATGGAAATATCTACACCGCTATCTGTATCCACATGGAAATATCTACACCGCTATCTCTATAATAATGGAAATATCTCCACCGCTATCTGCATAAACTTGGAAATATCTCCACAGCCATCTGTATAAACATGGGAATATCTCCACCACTATCTGTATGAACATGGAAATATCTCCAACGCTATCTGTATAAACATGGAAATATCTACATGGCTATCTCTATTAACATGGAAATATCTACACCACCATCTTTATAAACATGGAATTAACTACACAGTCATCTGTATAAACATGGAAATATCTACACCACTATCTGTATAAACATGGAAATATCTACAATGCCATCTGTATAAACATGGAAATAACATCACCGCTATCTCTATAAACATGGAAATACATACACCGCTATCTGTATAAACATGGAAATATCTCCACCGCTAACTGTATAAACATGGAAATATCTACACCGCTATCTGTATAAACTTAGAAATATCTACACCGCTATCTGTATAAATAGGGAAATAACCTTACGGCTATCTCTATAAACATGGAAATGTCTTCACCGCTATCTGTATAAACATGGAAATATCTACATGGCTATCTCTATAAACATGGAAATATCTACAGGGCTATCTGTATCTACATGGAAATATCTACACCGCTATCTCTATAAACATGGAAATATCTCCACCGAAATCTGCATAAACTTAGAAATATCTACACCTCCATCTGTATAAACATGTAAATATTTCCACCACTATCTGTATGAACGTGGAAATATCTCCACCGATATCTGTATAAACATGGAAATATCTCCACCACTATCTTTATAAACATGGAAATATCTATACCGCTATCTGTATAAACATGGAAATATCTTCAACACTATCTTTGTAAACAAGGAAATATCTACACCGCTATCTATATAAATATGAAAATAACTTCACCGCTATCTCTATAAACATGGAAATATCTACACCGCTATCTGTATCCACATGGAAATATCTACACCGCTATATCTATAATAATGGAAATATCTCCACCGCTATCAGCATAAACTTGGAAATATCTCCACAGCCATCTGTATAAACATGGGAATATCTCCACCACTATCTGTATGAACATGGAAATATCTCCAACGCTATCTGTATAAACATGGAAATATCTACACCGCTATCTGTATAAACATGGAAAATCTACACCGCTATCTGTATAATCATGGAAATATCTCCACCGCTATCTGTATAAACATGGAACTCTCTCCAACGCTATCTGTATAAACACGGAAGTATCTCCACCGCTATCTGTATAAACTTGGAAATACCTACACCACTATCTGTATAAACATGGAAATATCTACACAACTGTCTGTGTAAACATGGAAATAGGTACACCGCTATCTGTGTGAAGATGGAAATATCTACACCGCAATCCGAGCAAATATGGAAATATCTACACTTCTATCTCTGTAAACATGGAAATATCTACACCGCTATCTGTATAAACATGAAAACATCTACAGCGCTATCTGTATAAACATGGAAATATCTACACCACGGTCTGTATAAACATGGATATATCTACACCGCTATCTGTATAAACTTGGAAATATCTACACAGTCATCGGTCTAAACATGGAAATATCTACACCTCCATCAGTATAAACATGGAAATACCTTCACTGCAATCTGTATAAACATGGAAATATCTTCACAGCCATCTGTATAAGCATGTAAATATCTACACCGCTATCTCTATAAACATGGAATTACGTACACCGCTATCTGTATAAACATGGAAATATCTACACCGCAATCTGTATAAACATGGAAATATCTCCACCACTGTCTGTATAAACATGGAAATATCTACAGCGCTATCTGTATAAACATGGAAATATCTACACCGCTATCTTTATGAACATGGAAATATCTACACCGCTATATTTATAGACATGGAAATATCCACAACAGTATCTGTGTAAACCTGGAAATATCTACACAGCTGTCTGTGTAAACATGGAAATATGTACACCGCTATCTGTGTGAAGATGGAAATATCTACATGGCAATCTGTGCAAATATGGAAATATCTACTACTCTATCTCTGTAAACATGGAAATATCTACATCGCTATCTGTATAAACATGGAAATATCTACATGGCTATCTCTATAAACATGGAAATATCTACACCGCCATCTTTATCAACATGGAATTAACTACACAGTCATCTGTATAAACATGGAAATATCTACAACACTATCTTTATAAACATGGAAATATCTACAATGCCATCTGTATAAACATGGAAATAACATCACCGCTATCTCTATAAACATGGAAATACCTACACCGCTATCTGTATAAACATGGAAATATCTCCACCGCTATCTGTATAAACATGGAAATATCTCCACCACTCTCTGTATAAACATGAAAATATCTACACCGCTATCTGTATAAACATGGAAATACCTCCACCGCTATCTGTATAAACTTGGAAATATCTACACCGCTATCTGTATAAATATGGAAATATCTTCACCGCTATCTCTATAAATATGGAAATGTCTACACCGCGATCTGTCTAAACATGGAAACATCAACATGGCTATCTCTATAAACATGGAAATATCTACACCGCCATCTGTATAAACATGGAAATACCTACACCATCATCTGTATAAACATGGAAATATCTCCACCGCTATCTGTATAAACATGGAAATATCTCCAACGCTATCTGTATAAACATGGAAATATTTACACCGCTATCTGTATAAACATGGAAATATCTACACCGCTATCTGCATAAACAGGGAAATATCTACAGCGCTATCTATATAAACATGGAAATATCTCCACCGCTATATGTATAAACATAGAAATATCTACTCCGCTATCTGTAAAAACTAAGAAATATCTACACCGCTAACTGTATAAATAGGGAAATAACTTCACCGCTATCTCTATAAACATGGAAATGTCTACACCGCTATCTGTATGAACATGGAAATATCTACATGGCTATCTCTATAAACATGGAAATATCTACACGGCTATCTGTATCTACATGGAAATATCTACACCGCTATCTCTATAAACATGGAAATATCTCCACCGCAATCTGCATAACCTTGGAAATATCTACACCTCCATCTGTATAAACATGCAAACATTTCCACCGCTATCTGTATAAACATGGAAATATCTCCACCGCTATCTGTATAAACATGGAAATATCTCCAATGCTATTTGTATAAACATGGAAATATTTACACCGCTATCTGTATAAACATGGAAATATCTACACCGCTATCTGTATAAACAGGGAAATATCTACAGCGGTATCTGTATAAACATGGAAATATCTCCAACGCTATCTGTATAAACTTGGAAATATCTACACCGCAATCTGTATAAACATGGAAATATCTACAACACTATCTGTGTAAACATGGAAATATCTACACAGCTGTCTGTGTAAACATGGAAATAGGTACACCGCTGTCTGGTTGAAGATGGAAATATATTCCCCACAATCTGTGCAAATATGGAAATATCTACACCTCTATCTCTGTAAACTTGGAAATATCTACACCGCTATCTGTATAAACATGGAAATATCTTCATGGCTATCTCTATAAACATGGAAATATCTACACCGCCATCTTTATAAACATGGAATTAACTACACAGTCATCTGTATAAACATGGCAATATCTACACCACTATCTGTATAAACATGGAAATATCTGCAATGCCATCTGTATAAACATGGAAATAACATCACCGCTATCTCTATAAACATGGAAATACCTACACCGCTATCTGTATAAACATGGAAATATGTCCACCGCTGTCTGTATAAACATGGAAATATCTACACCGCTATCTGTATAAACTTAGAAATATCTACACCGCTATCTGTATAAATAGGGAAATAACTTCACCGCTATCTCTATAAACATGGAAATGTCTACACCGCTATCTGTATAAACATGGAAATAACTACTTGGCTATCTCTATAAACATGGAAATATCTACACGGCTATCTGTATCTACATTGAAATATCTACACCGCTATCTCTATAAACATAGAAATATCTCCACCGCAATCTGCATAACCTTGGAAATATCTACACCTCCATCTGTAGGAACATGTAAATATTTCCACCGCTATCTGTATAAACATGGAAATATCTCCACCGATATCTGTATAAACACGGAAATATCTACACCGCTATCTGTATAAACATCGAAATATCTACACTGCTGTCTGTATAAACCTGGAAATATCTACAGCGCTATCTGTATAAACATGGAAATATCTCCACTGCTATCTGTATAAGCATGGAAATATCTACACCGCTATCAGTATAAACATGGAAATATCTACACCGCTATCTGTATAAACATGGAAATATCTACAACACTATCTGTGTAAACATGGAAATATCTACACAGCTGTCTGTGTAAACATGGAAATATGTACACCGTTATCTGTGTGAAGATGGAAATATCTACACGGCAATCGGTGCAAATATGGAAATATCTACACCTTTATCTCTGTAAACATGGAAATATCGACACCGCTATCTGTATAAACATGGAAATATCTACATGGCTATCTCTATAAACATGGAAATACCTACACCGCCATCTGTATAAACATGGAATTAACTACACAGTCATCTGTATACACATGGCAATATCTACACAACTATTTGTATAAATATGGAATTATCTGCAATGCCATCTGTATCATCATGGAAATACCTACACCGCTATCTGTATAAACATGGAAATATTACCACCGCTATCTGTATAAACATGGAAATATCTCCACCACTCTCTGTGTAAACATGGAAATATCTACACCACTATCTGTATAAACATGGAAATACCTCCAACGCTATCTGTATAAACTTGGAAATATCTACACCGCTATCTGTACAAATATGGAAATATCTTCACCGCTATCTCTATA
The DNA here is from genome assembly GCF_029289425.2 of Pan paniscus. Lineage (NCBI taxonomy): Eukaryota > Metazoa > Chordata > Mammalia > Primates > Hominidae > Pan > Pan paniscus. Next base: position 12,890,562 of record NC_073261.2, read on the forward strand.
AATATGGAAATGTCTACACCGCGATCTGTCTAAACATGGAAACATCAACATGGCTATCTCTATAAACATGGAAATATCTACACCGCCATCTGTATAAACATGGAAATACCTACACCGTCATCTGTATAAACATGGAAATGTCTACACCACTATCTCTATAAACATGGAAATATCTACACTGCCATCTGTATAAACATGGACATATCTACACAGCCATCTCTATAAACATGGAAATATCTCCATCGCTATCTGCATAAACATGGAAATAGCCACACCGCTGTCTGTATAAACATGAAAATATCTACAGCGCAATCTGTAAAAACATGGAAATATCTACACAGTCATCTGTATAAACATGGATATATCTACACCTCCATCTGTATAAACATGGAAATATCTACACTGCCATCTGTATAAAAATGGAAATAGCCACACCACTATGTGTACAAACATGGAAATATCAACACCGACATCTGAATAAACATGGAAATATCTACACTGCTATCTGTATAAATATGAAAACACCTTCACCGCTATCTCTATAAACATGGAAATATCTACACGGCTATCTGTATCTACATGGAAATATCTACACCGCTATCTCTATAAACATGGAAATATCTCCACCGCAATCTGCATAACATTGGAAATATCTACACCTCCATCTGTCTAAACATGTAAATATTTCCACCGCTATCTGTATAAACATGGAAATATCTCCACCGCTATCTGTATAATCATGGAAATATCTACACAGCTATCTGTATAAACATGGAAATATTTACACCGCTATCTGTATAAACATGGAAATATCTACACCGCTATCTGCATAAACAGGGAAATATCTACAGCGCTATCTGTATAAACATGGAAATATCTCCACTGCTATCTGTATAAACATGGAAATATCTACAACAATATCTGTGTAAACATGGAAATATCTACAGAGCTGTCTGTGTGAACATGGAAATAGGTACACCGCTATCTGTGTGAAGATGGAAATATCTACACCGCCATCTGTAAAAACATGGAAATATCTACACAGTCATCTGTAAACATGGAAATATCTACACATCCATGTGTATAAACATGGATATATCTACACTGCCATCTGCATAAACATGGAAATAGCCACACCGCAATCTGTATAAACATGGAAATAACTACATCGCTATCTGCATAAATATGGGAATATCTACACCGCTATCTCTATAAACATGGAAATATCTTCACCGCTATCTGAATCTACATGGAAATATCTACACCGCTATCTATATAACCATGGTATTATCTCCACACAATCTGCATAAACATGGAAATATCTCCACCGATATCTGTATAAACATGGAAATATCTACACCGCTATCTTTATAAACATGGAAATATCTACAACGTTATCTGTATAAACTTGGAAATATCTCCACCGCTATCTGTATAAACATGGAAATATCTGCACCGCTATCTGTATAGAAATGGAAATATCTACAACAATAACTTTGTAAACATGGAAATATCTTCACAGCTCTCTGTGTAAACATGGAAATATGTACAACGCTATCTGTGTGAAGATGGAAATATCTACACCGCAATCTGGGCAAATATGGAAATATCTAAACCTCTATCTCTGTAAACATGGAAATATCTACAACGCTATCTGTATAAACATGAAAATATCTACACCGCTATCTGTATAAACATGGAAATGTCTACACCTCGGTCTGTATAAACATGGAAATGTCTACAACACGGTCTGTATCAACATGGATATATCTACACCGCTATATGTATAAACTTGGAAATATCTACACCGGTATTTGTATAAACATGGAAATATCTCCAATGCTATCTGTATTAACATGGAAATGTCTCCAATGCTATCTGTATTAACATGGAAACATCTACACCGCTATCTGTATAAACATGGAAATATCTACACCGATATCTGTATAAATATGGAAATATCTCCAATGCTGTCTGTATTAACATGGAAATATCTACACCGCTATCTGTATAAACATGGAAATATCTACATGGCTATCTCTATAAACATGGAAATATGTACACCGCCATCTTTATAAACATGGAATTAACTACACAGTCATCTGTATAAACATGGAAATATCTACACCACTATCTGTATAAACATGGAAATATCTACAATACCATCTGTATAAACATGGAAATAACATCACCGCTTTCTCTATAAACATGGAAACACCTACTCCGCTATCTGTATAAACATGGAAATATCTAGACGGATATCTGTATCTACATGGAAATATCTACACCGCTATCTCTATAAACATGGAAATATCTCCACCACAATCTGCATAACCTTGGAAATATCTACAACTCCATCTGTATAAACATGTAAATATTTCCATCGCTATCTGTATAAACATGGAAATATCTCCACCGAATTCTGCATAAACATGGAAATATCTCCACCGCTATCTGTATAAACATGGATATATCTGCACCACTATCTGTATAATCATGGAAATATCAACACTGCCATCTGTATAAACATGGAAATATCTACACAGCCATCTCTATAAACATGGAAATGTCTACACCGATATCTTTATAAACATGGAAATATCTACACCGCTATCTGCATAAACATGGAAATGTCTGCACCGCTTTCTGTATAAAAATGGAAATATCTACAACACTAACTGTGTAAACATTTAACCATCTACACAGCTGTCTGTTTAAACATGGAAATATGTACAACGCTATCTGTGTGAAGATGGAAATATCTACACTGCAATCTGGGCAAATATGGAAATATCTACAACTCTATCTCTGTAAACATGGAAATATCTAAACCGCTATCTGTATAAACATGAAAATATCTACACCGCTATCTGTATAAACATGGAAATATCTACACCACCGTCTGTATAAACATGGATATAACTACACCGCTATCTGTATAAACTTGGAAATATCTACACAGTCATCTGTCTAAACATGGAAATATCTACACCTCCTTCTGTATAAACATGGAAATACCTTCACTGCAATCTGTATAAACCTAGAAATATCTACACAGCCATCTGTATAAGCATGTAAATATCAACACCGCTATCTCTATAAACATGGAAGTACGTACACCGCTATCTGTATAAACATTTAAATATCTACACCGCTATCTGTATAAACATGGAAATATCTACACCGATATCTGTATAAACATGGAAATGTCTCCAATGCTATCTGTATTAACATGGAAATATCTACACCGCTATCTATATAAACATGGAAATATCTACACCGATATCTGTATAAACATGGAAATATCTCCAATGCTATCTGTATTAACATGGAAATGTCTCCAATGCTATCTGTATTAACATGGAAATATCTACACCGCTATCTGTATAAACATGGAAATATCTACACCGATATCTGTATAAATATGGAAATATCTCCAATGCTAACTGTATTAACATGGAAATATCTACACCGCTATCTGTATAAACATGGAAATATCTACATGGCTATCTCTATAAACATGGAAATATCTACACCGCCATCTTTATAAACATGGAATTAACTACACAGTCATCTGTATAAACATGGAAATATCTACACCACTATCTGTATAAACACGGAAATATCTACAATGCCTTCTGTATAAACATGGAAATAACATCACCGCTATCTCTATAAACATGGAAATACCTACTCCGCTATCTGTATAACCATGGAAATATCTACACGGCTATCTGTATCTACATGGAAATATCTACACTGCTTTCCCTATAAACATGGAAATATCTCCACCGCAATCTGCATAACCTTGGAAATATCTACAACTCCATCTGTATTAACATGTAAATATTTCCACCGCTATCTGTATAAACATGGAAATTTCTCCACCGATATCTGCATAAACATGGAAATATCTCCACCGCTATCTGTATAAACATGGAAATACCTGCACCACTATCTGTATAAACATGGAAATATCAACACTGCCATCTGTATAAACATGGAAATATCTACACAGCCATCTGTATAAGCATGTAAATATCTACACCGCTATCTCTATAAACATGGAAGTACGTACACCGCTATCTGTATAAACATGGAAATATCTACACCGCTATCTGTATAAACATGGAAATATCTACACCGATATCTGTATAAACATGGAAATGTCTCCAATGCTATCTGTATTAACATGGAAATATCTACACCACTATCTATATAAACATGGAAATATCTACACCGATATCTGTATAAACATGGAAATATCTCCAATGCTATCTGTATTAACATCGAAATGTCTCCAATGCTATCTGTATTAACATGGAAATATCTACACCGCTATCTGTATAAATATGGAAATATCTCCAATGCTAACTGTATTAACATGGAAATATCTACACCGCTATCTGTATAAACATGGAAATATCTACATGGCTATCTCTATAAACATGGAAATATCTACACCTCCATCTTTATAAACATGGAATTAACTACACAGTCATCTGTATAAACATGGAAATATCTACACCACTATCTGTATAAACACGGAAATATCTACAATGCCTTCTGTATAAACATGGAAATAACATCACCGCTATCTCTATAAACATGGAAATACCTACTCCGCTATCTGTATAAACATGGAAATATCTACATGGCTATCTTTATCTACATGGAAATATCTACACAGCTATCTCTATAAACATGGAAATATCTCCACCGCAATCTGCATAACATTGGAAATATCTACAACTCCATCTGTATAAACATGTAAATATTTCCACCGCTATCTGTATAAACATGGAAATAACTCCACCGATATCTGCATAAACATGGAAATATCTCCACCGCTATCTGTATAAACATGGAAATATCTGCACCACTATCTGTATAAACATGGAAATATCAACACTGCCATCTGTATAAACGTGGAAATATCTACACAGCCATCTCTATAAACATGTAAATGTCTACACCGCTATCTTTATAAACATGGAAATATCTACACCGCTATCTGCATAAACATGGAAATGTCTGCACCGCTATCTGTATAAAAATGGAAATATCTACAACACTATCTTTGTAAACATGGAAATATCTACACCGCTATCTATATAAATATGAAAATAACTTCACCGCTATCTCTATAAACATGGAAATATCTACACCGCTTTCTGTATCCACATGGAAATATCTACACCGCTATCTCTATAATAATGGAAATATCTCCACCGCTATCTGCATAAACTTGGAAATATCTCCACAGCCATCTGTATAAACATGGAAGTATCTCCACCACTATCTGTATGAACATGGAAATATCTCCAATGCTATCTTTATAAACATGGAAATATCTACACCGCTATCTGTATAAACATGGAAATATCTACACCGCTATCTGTATAAACATGGAAATATCTCCAGCGCTATCTGTATAAACATGGAACTCTCTCCACCGCTATATGTATAAACCTGGAAATATCTACAACACTATCTGTGTAAACATGGAAATATCTACACCGCTGTCTGTGTAAACATGGAAATATATACACCGCTATCCGTGTGAAGATGGAAATATCTACACCGCAATCTGGGCAAATATGGAAATATCTACACCTCTATTTCTGTAAACATGGAAATATCTACACCGCTATCTGTATAAACATGAAAATATCTACATGGCTATCTCTATAAACATGGAAATACCTACACCGCCATCTTTATAAACATGGAATTAACTACACAGTCATCTGTATAAACATGGAAATATCTACACCACTATCTGTATAAACATGGAAATATCTACACCGCTATCTGTATAAACATGGAAATATGTACACCTCGGTCTGTATAAACATGGACATATCTACACCGCTATCTGTATAAACATGGAAATATCTACACAGCCATCTGTATAAGCACCTAAATCTCTACAACGCTATCTCTATAAACATGGAAGTACGTACACCGCTATCTGTATAAACATGGAAATATGTACACCGCTATCTGTATAAACATGGAAATATCTACAGCGCTGTCTGTATAAACATGGAAATATCTACAGCGCTATCTGTATAAACATGGAAATATCTCCACCGCTATCTGTATAAACATGGAAATACCTACACCGCTATCTGTATAAACATGGAAATATCCACAACACTATATGTGTAAACATGGAAATATCTACACAGCTGTCTGTGTAAACATGGAAATATGTACACCGCTATCTGTGTGAAGATGGAAATATCTACATGGCAATCTGTGCAAATATCGAAATATCTACTCCTCTATCTCTGTAAACATGGAAGTATCTACATCGCTATCTGTATAAACATGGAAATATCTACATGGCTATCTCTATTAACATGGAAATATCTACACCGCCATCTTTATAAACATGGAATTAACTACACAGTCATCTGTATAAACATGGAAATATCTACACCACTATCTGTATAAACATGGAAATATCTACAATGCCATCTGTATAAACATGGAAATAACATCACCGCTATCTCTATAAACATGGAAATACATACACCGCTATCTGTATAAACATGGAAATATCTCCACCGCTAACTGTATAAACATGGAAATATCTACACCGCTATCTGTATAAACTTAGAAATATCTACACCGCTATCTGTATAAATAGGGAAATAACCTTACCGCTATCTCTATAAACATGGAAATGACTTCACCGCTATCTGTATAAACATCGAAATATCTACATGGCTATCTCTATAAACATGGAAATATCTACAGGGCTATCTGTATCTACATGGAAATATCTACACCGCTATCTCTATAAACATGGAAATATCTCCACCGAAATCTGCATAAACTTAGAAATATCTACACCTCCCTCTGTATAAACATGTAAATATTTCCACCACTATCTGTATGAACGTGGAAATATCTCCACCGATATCTGTATAAACATGGAAATATCTCCACCACTATCTTTATAAACATGGAAATATCTATACCGCTATCTGTATAAACATGGAAATATCTTCAACACTATCTTTGTAAACAAGGAAATATCTACACCGCTATCTATATAAATATGAAAATAACTTCACCGCTATCTCTATAAACATGGAAATATCTACACCGCTATCTGTATCCACATGGAAATATCTACACCGCTGTATCTATAATAATGGAAATATCTCCACCGCTATCAGCATAAACTTGGAAATATCTCCACAGCCATCTGTATAAACATGGGAATATCTCCACCACTATCTGTATGAACATGGAAATATCTCCAACGCTATCTGTATAAACATGGAAATATCTACACCGCTATCTGTATAAACATGGAAAATCTACACCGCTATCTGTATAATCATGGAAATATCTCCACCGCTATCTGTATAAACATGGAACTCTCTCCAACGCTATCTGTATAAACACGGAAGTATCTCCACCGCTATCTGTATAAACTTGGAAATACCTACACCACTATCTGTATAAACATGGAAATATCTACACAGCTGTCTGTGTAAACATGGAAATAGGTACACCGCTATCTGTGTGAAGATGGAAATATCTACACCGCAATCCGAGCAAATATGGAAATATCTACACTTCTATCTCTGTAAACATGGAAATATCTACACCGCTATCTGTATAAACATGAAAACATCTACAGCACTATCTGTATAAACATGGAAATATCTACACCACGGTCTGTATAAACATGGATATATCTACACCGCTATCTGTATAAACTTGGAAATATCTACACAGTCATCTGTCTAAACATGGAAATATCTACACCTCCATCAGTATAAACATGGAAATACCTTCACTGCAATCTGTATAAACATGGAAATATCTTCACAGCCATCTGTATAAGCATGTAAATATCTACACCGCTATCTCTATAAACATGGAAGTACGTACACCGCTATCTGTATAAATATGGAAATATCTACACCGCAATCTGTATAAACATGGAAATATCTCCACCACTGTCTGTATAAACATGGAAATATCTACAGCGCTATCTGTATAAACATGGAAATATCTACACCGCTATCTTTATGAACATGGAAATATCCACACCGCTATATTTATAGACATGGAAATATCCACAACAGTATCTGTGTAAACCTGGAAATATCTACACAGCTGTCTGTGTAAACATGGAAATATGTACACCGCTATCTGTGTGAAGATGGAAATATCTACACGGCAATCTGTGCAAATATGGAAATATCTACTACTCTATCTCTGTAAACATGGAAATATCTACATCGCTATCTGTATAAACATGGAAATATCTACATGGCTATCTCTATAAACATGGAAATATCTACACCGCCATCTTTATAAACATGGAATTAACTACACAGTCATCTGTATAAACATGGAAATATCTACAACACTATCTTTATAAACATGGAAATATCTACAATGCCATCTGTATAAACATGGAAATAACATCACCGCTATCTCTATAAACATGGAAATACCTACACCGCTATCTGTATAAACATGGAAATATCTCCACCGCTATCTCTATAAACATGGAAATATCTCCACCACTCTCTGTATAAACATGAAAATATCTACACCGCTATCTGTATAAACATGGAAATACCTCCACCGCTATCTGTATAAACTTGGAAATATCTACACCGCTATCTGTATAAATATGGAAATATCTTCACCGCTATCTCTATAAATATGGAAATGTCTACACCGCGATCTGTCTAAACATGGAAACATCAACATGGCTATCTCTATAAACATGGAAATATCTACACCGCCATCTGTATAAACATGGAAATACCTACACCATCATCTGTATAAACATGGAAATATCTACACCGCTATCTGTATAAACATGGAAATATCTCCAACGCTATCTGTATAAACATGGAAATATTTACACCGCTATCTGTATAAACATGGAAATATCTACACCGCTATCTGCATAAACAGGGAAATATCTACAGCGCTATCTATATAAACATGGAAATATCTCCACCGCTATCTGTATAAACTTGGAAATATCTACAACACTATCTGTGTAAACATGGAAATATCAACAGAGCTGTCTGTGTAAACTTGGAAATAGGTTCACCGCTATCTGTGTGAAGATGGAAATATCTACACAGCCATCTGTAAATACATGGAAATATCTACACAGTCATCTGTATAAACATGGAAATATCTACACCTACATGTGTATAAACATGGATATATCTACACTGCCATCTGTATAAACATGGAAATAGCCACACCGCAATCTGTATCTACATGGAAATATCTACACCGCTATCTCTATAACCATGGTTTTATCTCCACACAATCTGCATAAACATGGAAATATCTCCACCGATATCTGTAAAAACATGGAAATATCTACACCGCTATCTTTATAAACATGGATATATCTACAACGTTATCTGTATAAACTTGGAAATATCTCCAACGCTATCAGTATAAACATGGAAATATCTGCACAGCTATCTGTATAAAAATGGAAATATCTTCAACACTATCTGTGTAAACATGGAAATATCTACACAGCTGTCTGTGTAAACATGGAAGTATGTACAACGCTATCTGTGTGAAGATGGACATATCTACACCGCAATCTGGGCAATTATGGAAATATCTACACCTCTATCTCTGTAAACATGGAAATATCTACAACGCTATCTGTATAAACATGAAAATATCTACACCGCTATCTGTATAAACATGGAAATATCTACACCTCGGTCTGTATAAACATGGACACATCTACACCGCTATCTGTATAAACTTGGAAATATCTACACCGCTATCTGTATAAACATGGAAATATCTACAACACTATCTTTGTAAACATGGAAATATCTACACAGCTGTCTGTGTAAACATGGAAATAGGTACACCGCTATCTGTGTAAACATGGAAAAATGTACAACGCTATCTGTGTGAAGATGGAAATATCTACACCGCAATCTGGGCAAATATGGAAATATCTACACCTCTATCTCTGTAAACATGGAAATATCTACACCGCTATCTCTATAAACATGAAAATATGTACACCGCTATCTGTATAAACATGGAAATGTCTACAAAACGGTCTGTATAAACATGAATATATCTACACCGCTATATGTATAAACTTGGAAATATCTACACAGTCATCTGTCTATACATGGAAATATCTACACCTCCATCTGTATAAACATGGAAATACCTTCACTGCAATCTGTATAAACATGGAAATATCTACACAGCCATCTGTATAAGCACCTAAATCTCTACAACGCTATCTCTACAAACATGGAAGTACGTACACCGCTATCTGTATAAACATGGAAATATGTACACCGCTATCTGTATAAACATGGAAATATCTACAGCGCTGTCTGTATAAACATGGAAATATCTACAGCGCTATCTGTATAAACATGGAAATATCTCCACCGCTATCTGTATAAACATGGAAATATCCACAACACTATATGTGTAAACATGGAAATATCTACACAGCTGTCTGTGTAAACATGGAAATATGTACACCGCTATCTGTGTGAAGATGGAAATATCTACATGGCAATCTGTGCAAATATCGAAATATCTACTCCTCTATCTCTGTAAACATGGAAGTATCTACATCGCTATCTGTATAAACATGGAAATATCTACATGGCTATCTCTATAAACATGGAAATATCTACACCGCCATCTTTATAAACATGGAATTAACTACACAGTCATCTGTATAAACATGGAAATATCTACACCACTATCTGTATAAACATGGAAATATCTACAATGCCATCTGTATAAACATGGAAATAACATCACCGCTATCTCTATAAACATGGAAATACATACACCGCTATCTGTATAAACATGGAAATATCTCCACCGCTAACTGTATAAACATGGAAATATCTACACCGCTATCTGTATAAACTTAGAAATATCTACACCGCTATCTGTATAAATAGGGAAATAACTTCACCGCTATCTCTATAAACATGGAAATGTCTTCACCGCTATCTGTATAAACATGGAAATATCTACATGGCTATCTCTTTAAACATGGAAATATCTACAGGGCCATCTGTATCTACATGGAAATATCTACACCGCTATCTGTAAACATGGAAATATCTCCACCGAAATCTGCATAAACTTGGAAATATCTACACCTCCATCTGTATAAACGTGTAAATATTTCCACCACTATCTGTATGAACATGGAAATATCTCCACCGATATCTGTATAAACATGGAAATATCTGCACCGCTATCTGTATAAAAATGGAAATATCTACAACAATATCTTTGTAAACATGGAAATATCTTCACAGCTCTCTGTGTAAACATGGAAATATGTACAACGCTATCTGTGTGAAGATGGAAATATCTACACCGCAATCTGGGTAAATATGGAAATATCTACACCTCTATCTCTGTAAACATGGAAATATCTACACCGCTATCTGTATAAACATGAAAATATCTACATGGCTATCTCTATAAACATGGAAATATCTACACCGCCATCTTTATAAACATGGAATTAACTACACAGTCTTCTGTATAAACATGGAAATATCTACACCACTATCTGTATAAACATGGAAATATCTACAATGCCATCTGTATAAACATGGAAATAACATCACCGCTATCTCTATAAACATGGAAATACCTACACCGCTATCTGTATAAACATGGAAATATCTCCACCGCTATCTGTATAAACATGGAAATATCTACACCGCTATCTGTATAAACTTAGAAATATCTACACCGCTATGTGTATAAATAGGGAAATAACTTCACCGCTATCTCTATAAACATGGAAATGTCTTCACCGCTATCTGTATAAACATGGAAATATCTACATGGCTATCTCTATAAACATGGAAATATCTACAGGGCTATCTGTATCTACATGGAAATATCTACACCACTATCTCTATAAACATGGAAATATCTCCACCGAAATCTGCATAAACTTAGAAATATCTAGACATCCATCTGTATAAACATGTAAATATTTCCACCACTATCTGTATGAACATGGAAATATCTCCACCGATATCTGTATAAACATGGAAATATCTCCACCACTATCTTTATAAACATGGAAATATCTACACCGCTATCTGCATAAACAGGGAAATATCTACAGCGCTATCTATATAAACATGGAAATATCTCCACCGCTATCTGTATAAACTTGGAAATATCTACAACACTATCTGTGTAAACATGGAAATATCAACAGAGCTGTCTGTGTAAACTTGGAAATAGGTTCACCGCTATCTGTGTGAAGATGGAAATATCTACACAGCCATCTGTAAATACATGGAAATATCTACACAGTCATCTGTATAAACATGGAAATATCTACACCTACATGTGTATAAACGTGGATATATCTACACTGCCATCTGTATAAACATGGAAATAGCCACACCGCAATCTGTATCTACATGGAAATATCTACACCGCTATCTCTATAACCATGGTTTTATCTCCACACAATCTGCATAAACATGGAAATATCTCCACCGATATCTGTAAAAACATGGAAATATCTACACCGCTATCTTTATAAACATGGATATATCTACAACGTTATCTGTATAAACTTGGAAATATCTCCAACGCTATCAGTATAAACATGGAAATATCTGCACAGCTATCTGTATAAAAATGGAAATATCTTCAACACTATCTGTGTAAACATGGAAATATCTACACAGCTGTCTGTGTAAACATGGAAGTATGTACAACGCTATCTGTGTGAAGATGGACATATCTACACCGCAATCTGGGCAATTATGGAAATATCTACACCTCTATCTCTGTAAACATGGAAATATCTACAACGCTATCTGTATAAACATGAAAATATCTACACCGCTATCTGTATAAACATGGAAATATCTACACCTCGGTCTGTATAAACATGGACACATCTACACCGCTATCTGTATAAACTTGGAAATATCTACACCGCTATCTGTATAAACATGGAAATATCTACAACACTATCTTTGTAAACATGGAAATATCTACACAGCTGTCTGTGTAAACATGGAAATAGGTACACCGCTATCTGTGTAAACATGGAAAAATGTACAACGCTATCTGTGTGAAGATGGAAATATCTACACCGCAATCTGGGCAAATATGGAAATATCTACACCTCTATCTCTGTAAACATGGAAATATCTACACCGCTATCTCTATAAACATGAAAATATGTACACCGCTATCTGTATAAACATGGAAATGTCTACAAAACGGTCTGTATAAACATGAATATATCTACACCGCTATATGTATAAACTTGGAAATATCTACACAGTCATCTGTCTATACATGGAAATATCTACACCTCCATCTGTATAAACATGGAAATACCTTCACTGCAATCTGTATAAACATGGAAATATCTACACAGCCATCTGTATAAGCACCTAAATCTCTACAACGCTATCTCTACAAACATGGAAGTACGTACACCGCTATCTGTATAAACATGGAAATATGTACACCGCTATCTGTATAAACATGGAAATATCTACAGCGCTGTCTGTATAAACATGGAAATATCTACAGCGCTATCTGTATAAACATGGAAATATCTCCACCGCTATCTGTATAAACATGGAAATATCCACAACACTATATGTGTAAACATGGAAATATCTACACAGCTGTCTGTGTAAACATGGAAATATGTACACCGCTATCTGTGTGAAGATGGAAATATCTACATGGCAATCTGTGCAAATATCGAAATATCTACTCCTCTATCTCTGTAAACATGGAAGTATCTACATCGCTATCTGTATAAACATGGAAATATCTACATGGCTATCTCTATAAACATGGAAATATCTACACCGCCATCTTTATAAACATGGAATTAACTACACAGTCATCTGTATAAACATGGAAATATCTACACCACTATCTGTATAAACATGGAAATATCTACAATGCCATCTGTATAAACATGGAAATAACATCACCGCTATCTCTATAAACATGGAAATACATACACCGCTATCTGTATAAACATGGAAATATCTCCACCGCTAACTGTATAAACATGGAAATATCTACACCGCTATCTGTATAAACTTAGAAATATCTACACCGCTATCTGTATAAATAGGGAAATAACTTCACCGCTATCTCTATAAACATGGAAATGTCTTCACCGCTATCTGTATAAACATGGAAATATCTACATGGCTATCTCTTTAAACATGGAAATATCTACAGGGCCATCTGTATCTACATGGAAATATCTACACCGCTATCTGTAAACATGGAAATATCTCCACCGAAATCTGCATAAACTTGGAAATATCTACACCTCCATCTGTATAAACGTGTAAATATTTCCACCACTATCTGTATGAACATGGAAATATCTCCACCGATATCTGTATAAACATGGAAATATCTGCACCGCTATCTGTATAAACATGGAAATATCTACAACAATATCTTTGTAAACATGGAAATATCTTCACAGCTCTCTGTGTAAACATGGAAATATGTACAACGCTATCTGTGTGAAGATGGAAATATCTACACCGCAATCTGGGTAAATATGGAAATATCTACACCTCTATCTCTGTAAACATGGAAATATCTACACCGCTATCTGTATAAACATGAAAATATCTACATGGCTATCTCTATAAACATGGAAATATCTACACCGCCATCTTTATAAACATGGAATTAACTACACAGTCTTCTGTATAAACATGGAAATATCTACACCACTATCTGTATAAACATGGAAATATCTACAATGCCATCTGTATAAACATGGAAATAACATCACCGCTATCTCTATAAACATGGAAATACCTACACCGCTATCTGTATAAACATGGAAATATCTCCACCGCTATCTGTATAAACATGGAAATATCTACACCGCTATCTGTATAAACTTAGAAATATCTACACCGCTATGTGTATAAATAGGGAAATAACTTCACCGCTATCTCTATAAACATGGAAATGTCTTCACCGCTATCTGTATAAACATGGAAATATCTACATGGCTATCTCTATAAACATGGAAATATCTACAGGGCTATCTGTATCTACATGGAAATATCTACACCACTATCTCTATAAACATGGAAATATCTCCACCGAAATCTGCATAAACTTAGAAATATCTAGACATCCATCTGTATAAACATGTAAATATTTCCACCACTATCTGTATGAACATGGAAATATCTCCACCGATATCTGTATAAACATGGAAATATCTCCACCACTATCTTTATAAACATGGAAATATCTACACCGCTATCTGCATAAACAGGGAAATATCTACAGCGCTATCTATATAAACATGGAAATATCTCCACCGCTATCTGTATAAACTTGGAAATATCTACAACACTATCTGTGTAAACATGGAAATATCAACAGAGCTGTCTGTGTAAACTTGGAAATAGGTTCACCGCTATCTGTGTGAAGATGGAAATATCTACACAGCCATCTGTAAATACATGGAAATATCTACACAGTCATCTGTATAAACATGGAAATATCTACACCTACATGTGTATAAACATGGATATATCTACACTGCCATCTGTATAAACATGGAAATAGCCACACCGCAATCTGTATCTACATGGAAATATCTACACCGCTATCTCTATAACCATGGTTTTATCTCCACACAATCTGCATAAACATGGAAATATCTCCACCGATATCTGTAAAAACATGGAAATATCTACACCGCTATCTTTATAAACATGGATATATCTACAACGTTATCTGTATAAACTTGGAAATATCTCCAACGCTATCAGTATAAACATGGAAATATCTGCACAGCTATCTGTATAAAAATGGAAATATCTTCAACACTATCTGTGTAAACATGGAAATATCTACACAGCTGTCTGTGTAAACATGGAAGTATGTACAACGCTATCTGTGTGAAGATGGACATATCTACACCGCAATCTGGGCAATTATGGAAATATCTACACCTCTATCTCTGTAAACATGGAAATATCTACAACGCTATCTGTATAAACATGAAAATATCTACACCGCTATCTGTATAAACATGGAAATATCTACACCTCGGTCTGTATAAACATGGACACATCTACACCGCTATCTGTATAAACTTGGAAATATCTACACCGCTATCTGTATAAACATGGAAATATCTACAACACTATCTTTGTAAACATGGAAATATCTACACAGCTGTCTGTGTAAACATGGAAATAGGTACACCGCTATCTGTGTAAACATGGAAAAATGTACAACGCTATCTGTGTGAAGATGGAAATATCTACACCGCAATCTGGGCAAATATGGAAATATCTACACCTCTATCTCTGTAAACATGGAAATATCTACACCGCTATCTCTATAAACATGAAAATATGTACACCGCTATCTGTATAAACATGGAAATGTCTACAAAACGGTCTGTATAAACATGAATATATCTACACCGCTATATGTATAAACTTGGAAATATCTACACAGTCATCTGTCTATACATGGAAATATCTACACCTCCATCTGTATAAACATGGAAATACCTTCACTGCAATCTGTATAAACATGGAAATATCTACACAGCCATCTGTATAAGCACCTAAATCTCTACAACGCTATCTCTACAAACATGGAAGTACGTACACCGCTATCTGTATAAACATGGAAATATGTACACCGCTATCTGTATAAACATGGAAATATCTACAGCGCTGTCTGTATAAACATGGAAATATCTACAGCGCTATCTGTATAAACATGGAAATATCTCCACCGCTATCTGTATAAACATGGAAATATCCACAACACTATATGTGTAAACATGGAAATATCTACACAGCTGTCTGTGTAAACATGGAAATATGTACACCGCTATCTGTGTGAAGATGGAAATATCTACATGGCAATCTGTGCAAATATCGAAATATCTACTCCTCTATCTCTGTAAACATGGAAGTATCTACATCGCTATCTGTATAAACATGGAAATATCTACATGGCTATCTCTATAAACATGGAAATATCTACACCGCCATCTTTATAAACATGGAATTAACTACACAGTCATCTGTATAAACATGGAAATATCTACACCACTATCTGTATAAACATGGAAATATCTACAATGCCATCTGTATAAACATGGAAATAACATCACCGCTATCTCTATAAACATGGAAATACATACACCGCTATCTGTATAAACATGGAAATATCTCCACCGCTAACTGTATAAACATGGAAATATCTACACCGCTATCTGTATAAACTTAGAAATATCTACACCGCTATCTGTATAAATAGGGAAATAACTTCACCGCTATCTCTATAAACATGGAAATGTCTTCACCGCTATCTGTATAAACATGGAAATATCTACATGGCTATCTCTTTAAACATGGAAATATCTACAGGGCCATCTGTATCTACATGGAAATATCTACACCGCTATCTGTAAACATGGAAATATCTCCACCGAAATCTGCATAAACTTGGAAATATCTACACCTCCATCTGTATAAACGTGTAAATATTTCCACCACTATCTGTATGAACATGGAAATATCTCCACCGATATCTGTATAAACATGGAAATATCTGCACCGCTATCTGTATAAACATGGAAATATCTACAACAATATCTTTGTAAACATGGAAATATCTTCACAGCTCTCTGTGTAAACATGGAAATATGTACAACGCTATCTGTGTGAAGATGGAAATATCTACACCGCAATCTGGGTAAATATGGAAATATCTACACCTCTATCTCTGTAAACATGGAAATATCTACACCGCTATCTGTATAAACATGAAAATATCTACATGGCTATCTCTATAAACATGGAAATATCTACACCGCCATCTTTATAAACATGGAATTAACTACACAGTCTTCTGTATAAACATGGAAATATCTACACCACTATCTGTATAAACATGGAAATATCTACAATGCCATCTGTATAAACATGGAAATAACATCACCGCTATCTCTATAAACATGGAAATACCTACACCGCTATCTGTATAAACATGGAAATATCTCCACCGCTATCTGTATAAACATGGAAATATCTACACCGCTATCTGTATAAACTTAGAAATATCTACACCGCTATCTGTATAAATAGGGAAATAACTTCACCGCTATCTCTATAAACATGGAAATGTCTTCACCGCTATCTGTATAAACATGGAAATATCTACATGGCTATCTCTATAAACATGGAAATATCTACAGGGCTATCTGTATCTACATGGAAATATCTACACCACTATCTCTATAAACATGGAAATATCTCCACCGAAATCTGCATAAACTTAGAAATATCTAGACATCCATCTGTATAAACATGTAAATATTTCCACCACTATCTGTATGAACATGGAAATATCTCCACCGATATCTGTATAAACATGGAAATATCTCCACCACTATCTTTATAAACATGGAAACATCTATACCGCTATATGTATAAACATGGAAATATCTTCAACACTATCGTTGTAAACAAGGAAATATCTACACCGCTATCTATATAAATATGAAAATAACTTCACCGCTATCTCTATAAACATGGAAATATCTACACCGCTATCTGTATCCACATGGAAATATCTACACCGCTATCTCTATAATAATGGAAATATCTCCACCGCTATCTGCATAAACTTGGAAATATCTCCACAGCCATCTGTATAAACATGGGAATATCTCCACCACTATCTGTATGAACATGGAAATATCTCCAACGCTATCTGTATAAACATGGAAATATCTACACCGCTATCTGTATAAACATGGAAAATCTACACCGCTATCTGTATAATCATGGAAATATCTCCACCGCTATCTGTATAAACATGGAACTCTCTCCAACGCTATCTGTATAAACATGGAAATATCTCCACCGCTATCTGTATAAACTTGGAAATACCTACACCACTATCTGTATAAACATGGAAATATCTACACAGCTGTCTGTGTAAACATGGAAATAGGTACACCGCTATCTGTGTGAAGATGGAAATATCTACACCGCAAACTGAGCAAATATGGAAATATCTACACCTCTATCTCTGTAAACATGGAAATATCTACACCGCTATCTGTATAAACATGAAAATATCTACACCGCTATCTGTATAAACATGGAAATATCTACACCACGGTCTGTATAAACATGGATATATCTACACCGCTATCTGTATAAACTTGGAAATATCTACACAGTCATCTGTCTAAACATGGAAATATCTACACCTCCATCAGTATAAACATGGAAATACCTTCACTGCAATCTGTATAAACATGGAAATATCTACACAGCCATCTGTATAAGCATGTAAATATCTACACCGCTATCTCTATAAACATGGAAGTACGTACACCGCTATCTGTATAAACATGGAAATATCTACACCGCAATCTGTATAAACATGGAAATATCTACGCCACAGTCTGTATAAACATGGAAATATCTACAGCGTTATCTGTATAAACATGGAAATATCTACACCGCTATCTTCATGAACATGGAATTATCTACACCGCTATATTTATAGACATGGAAATATCCACAACAGTATCTGTGTAAACCTGGAAATATCTACACAGCTGTCTGTGTAAACATGGAAATATGTACACCGCTATCTGTGTGAAGATGGAAATATCTACACGGCAATCTGTGCAAATATGGAAATATCCACTACTCTATCTCTGTAAACATGGAAATATCTACATCGCTATGTGTATAAACATGGAAATATCTACATGGCTATCTCTATAAACATGGAAATATCTACACCGCCATCTTTATAAACATGGAATTAACTACACAGTCATCTGTATAAACATGGAAATATCTACAACACTATCTTTATAAACATGGAAATATCTACAATGCCATCTGAATAAACATGGAAATAACATCACCGCAATCTCTATAAACATGGAAATACCTACACCGCTATCTGTATAAACATGGAAATATCTCCACCGCTATCTCTATAAACATGGAAATATCTCCACCACTCTCTGTATAAACATGAAAATATCTACACCGCTATCTGTATAAACATGGAAATACCTCCACCGCTATCTGTATAAACTTGGAAATATCTACACCGCTATCTGTATAAATATGGAAATATCTTCACCGCTATCTCTATAAATATGGAAATGTCTACACCGCGATCTGTCTAAACATGGAAACATCAACATGGCTATCTCTATAAACATGGAAATATCTACACCGCCATCTGTATAAACATGGAAATACCTACACCATCATCTGTATAAACATGGAAATATCTCCACCGCTATATGTATAAACATGGAAATATCTCCAACGCTATCTGTATAAACATGGAAATATTTACACCGCTATCTGTATAAACATGGAAATATCTACACCGCTATCTGCATAAACAGGGAAATATCTACAGCGCTATCTATATAAACATGGAAATATCTCCACCGCTATCTGTATAAACTTGGAAATATCTACAACACTATCTGTGTAAACATGGAAATATCAACAGAGCTGTCTGTGTAAACTTGGAAATTGGTACACCGCTATTTGTGTGAAGATGGAAATATCTACACCGCCATCTGTAAAAACATGGAAATAACTACACAGTCATCTGTATAAACATGGAAATATCTACACCTACATGTGTATAAACATGGATATATCTACACTGCCATCTGTATAAACATGGAAATAGCCACACCGCAATCTGTATCTACATGGAAATATCTACACCGCTATCTCTATAACCATGGTTTTATCTCCACACAATCTGCATAAACATGGAAATATCTCCACCGATATCTGTAAAAACATGGAAATATCTACACCGCTATCTTTATAAACATGGATATATCTACAACGTTACCTGTATAAACTTGGAAATATCTCCAACGCTATCAGTATAAACATGGAAATATCTGCACAGCTATCTGTATAAAAATGGAAATATCTTCAACACTATCTGTGTAAACATGGAAATATCTACACAGCTGTCTGTGTAAACATGGAAGTATGTACAACGCTATCTGTGTGAAGATGGACATATCTACACCGCAATCTGGGCAATTATGGAAATATCTACACCTCTATCTCTGTAAACATGGAAATATCTACAACGCTATCTGTATAAACATGAAAATATCTACACCGCTATCTGTATAAACATGGAAATATGTACACCTCGGTCTGTATAAACATGGACATATCTACACCGCTATCTGTATAAACTTGGAAATATCTACACCGCTATCTGTATAAACATGGAAATATCTACAACACTATCTGTGTAAACATGGAAATATCTACACAGCTGTCTGTGTAAACATGGAAATAGGTACACCGCTATCTGTGTAAACATGGAAATATGTACAACGCTATCTGTGTGAAGATGGAAATATCTACACCGCAATCTGGGCAAATATGGAAATATCTACACCTCTATCTCTGTAAACATGGAAATATCTACACCGCTATCTCTATAAACATGAAAATATGTACACCGCTATCTGTATAAACATGGAAATGTCTACAAAACGGTCTGTATAAACATGAATATATCTACACCGCTATATGTATAAACTTGGAAATATCTACACAGTCATCTGTCTATACATGGAAATATCTACACCTCCATCTGTATAAACATGGAAATACCTTCACTGCAATCTGTATAAACATGGAAATATCTACACAGCCATCTGTATAAGCACCTAAATCTCTACAACGCTATCTCTACAAACATGGAAGTACGTACACCGCTATCTGTATAAACATGGAAATATGTACACCGCTATCTGTATAAACATGGAAATATCTACAGCGCTGTCTGTATAAACATGGAAATATCTACAGCGCTATCTGTATAAACATGGAAATATCTCCACCGCTATCTGTATAAACATGGAAATATCCACAACACTATATGTGTAAACATGGAAATATCTACACAGCTGTCTGTGTAAACATGGAAATATGTACACCGCTATCTGTGTGAAGATGGAAATATCTACATGGCAATCTGTGCAAATATCGAAATATCTACTCCTCTATCTCTGTAAACATGGAAGTATCTACATCGCTATCTGTATAAACATGGAAATATCTACATGGCTATCTCTATAAACATGGAAATATCTACACCGCCATCTTTATAAACATGGAATTAACTACACAGTCATCTGTATAAACATGGAAATATCTACACCACTATCTGTATAAACATGGAAATATCTACAATGCCATCTGTATAAACATGGAAATAACATCACCGCTATCTCTATAAACATGGAAATACATACACCGCTATCTGTATAAACATGGAAATATCTCCACCGCTAACTGTATAAACATGGAAATATCTACACCGCTATCTGTATAAACTTAGAAATATCTACACCGCTATCTGTATAAATAGGGAAATAACTTCACCGCTATCTCTATAAACATGGAAATGTCTTCACCGCTATCTGTATAAACATGGAAATATCTACATGGCTATCTCTTTAAACATGGAAATATCTACAGGGCCATCTGTATCTACATGGAAATATCTACACCGCTATCTGTAAACATGGAAATATCTCCACCGAAATCTGCATAAACTTGGAAATATCTACACCTCCATCTGTATAAACGTGTAAATATTTCCACCACTATCTGTATGAACATGGAAATATCTCCACCGATATCTGTATAAACATGGAAATATCTGCACCGCTATCTGTATAAACATGGAAATATCTACAACAATATCTTTGTAAACATGGAAATATCTTCACAGCTCTCTGTGTAAACATGGAAATATGTACAACGCTATCTGTGTGAAGATGGAAATATCTACACCGCAATCTGGGTAAATATGGAAATATCTACACCTCTATCTCTGTAAACATGGAAATATCTACACCGCTATCTGTATAAACATGAAAATATCTACATGGCTATCTCTATAAACATGGAAATATCTACACCGCCATCTTTATAAACATGGAATTAACTACACAGTCTTCTGTATAAACATGGAAATATCTACACCACTATCTGTATAAACATGGAAATATCTACAATGCCATCTGTATAAACATGGAAATAACATCACCGCTATCTCTATAAACATGGAAATACCTACACCGCTATCTGTATAAACATGGAAATATCTCCACCGCTATCTGTATAAACATGGAAATATCTACACCGCTATCTGTATAAACTTAGAAATATCTACACCGCTATGTGTATAAATAGGGAAATAACTTCACCGCTATCTCTATAAACATGGAAATGTCTTCACCGCTATCTGTATAAACATGGAAATATCTACATGGCTATCTCTATAAACATGGAAATATCTACAGGGCTATCTGTATCTACATGGAAATATCTACACCACTATCTCTATAAACATGGAAATATCTCCACCGAAATCTGCATAAACTTAGAAATATCTAGACATCCATCTGTATAAACATGTAAATATTTCCACCACTATCTGTATGAACATGGAAATATCTCCACCGATATCTGTATAAACATGGAAATATCTCCACCACTATCTTTATAAACATGGAAATATCTACACCGCTATCTGCATAAACAGGGAAATATCTACAGCGCTATCTATATAAACATGGAAATATCTCCACCGCTATCTGTATAAACTTGGAAATATCTACAACACTATCTGTGTAAACATGGAAATATCAACAGAGCTGTCTGTGTAAACTTGGAAATAGGTTCACCGCTATCTGTGTGAAGATGGAAATATCTACACAGCCATCTGTAAATACATGGAAATATCTACACAGTCATCTGTATAAACATGGAAATATCTACACCTACATGTGTATAAACGTGGATATATCTACACTGCCATCTGTATAAACATGGAAATAGCCACACCGCAATCTGTATCTACATGGAAATATCTACACCGCTATCTCTATAACCATGGTTTTATCTCCACACAATCTGCATAAACATGGAAATATCTCCACCGATATCTGTAAAAACATGGAAATATCTACACCGCTATCTTTATAAACATGGATATATCTACAACGTTATCTGTATAAACTTGGAAATATCTCCAACGCTATCAGTATAAACATGGAAATATCTGCACAGCTATCTGTATAAAAATGGAAATATCTTCAACACTATCTGTGTAAACATGGAAATATCTACACAGCTGTCTGTGTAAACATGGAAGTATGTACAACGCTATCTGTGTGAAGATGGACATATCTACACCGCAATCTGGGCAATTATGGAAATATCTACACCTCTATCTCTGTAAACATGGAAATATCTACAACGCTATCTGTATAAACATGAAAATATCTACACCGCTATCTGTATAAACATGGAAATATCTACACCTCGGTCTGTATAAACATGGACACATCTACACCGCTATCTGTATAAACTTGGAAATATCTACACCGCTATCTGTATAAACATGGAAATATCTACAACACTATCTTTGTAAACATGGAAATATCTACACAGCTGTCTGTGTAAACATGGAAATAGGTACACCGCTATCTGTGTAAACATGGAAAAATGTACAACGCTATCTGTGTGAAGATGGAAATATCTACACCGCAATCTGGGCAAATATGGAAATATCTACACCTCTATCTCTGTAAACATGGAAATATCTACACCGCTATCTCTATAAACATGAAAATATGTACACCGCTATCTGTATAAACATGGAAATGTCTACAAAACGGTCTGTATAAACATGAATATATCTACACCGCTATATGTATAAACTTGGAAATATCTACACAGTCATCTGTCTATACATGGAAATATCTACACCTCCATCTGTATAAACATGGAAATACCTTCACTGCAATCTGTATAAACATGGAAATATCTACACAGCCATCTGTATAAGCACCTAAATCTCTACAACGCTATCTCTACAAACATGGAAGTACGTACACCGCTATCTGTATAAACATGGAAATATGTACACCGCTATCTGTATAAACATGGAAATATCTACAGCGCTGTCTGTATAAACATGGAAATATCTACAGCGCTATCTGTATAAACATGGAAATATCTCCACCGCTATCTGTATAAACATGGAAATATCCACAACACTATATGTGTAAACATGGAAATATCTACACAGCTGTCTGTGTAAACATGGAAATATGTACACCGCTATCTGTGTGAAGATGGAAATATCTACATGGCAATCTGTGCAAATATCGAAATATCTACTCCTCTATCTCTGTAAACATGGAAGTATCTACATCGCTATCTGTATAAACATGGAAATATCTACATGGCTATCTCTATAAACATGGAAATATCTACACCGCCATCTTTATAAACATGGAATTAACTACACAGTCATCTGTATAAACATGGAAATATCTACACCACTATCTGTATAAACATGGAAATATCTACAATGCCATCTGTATAAACATGGAAATAACATCACCGCTATCTCTATAAACATGGAAATACATACACCGCTATCTGTATAAACATGGAAATATCTCCACCGCTAACTGTATAAACATGGAAATATCTACACCGCTATCTGTATAAACTTAGAAATATCTACACCGCTATCTGTATAAATAGGGAAATAACTTCACCGCTATCTCTATAAACATGGAAATGTCTTCACCGCTATCTGTATAAACATGGAAATATCTACATGGCTATCTCTTTAAACATGGAAATATCTACAGGGCCATCTGTATCTACATGGAAATATCTACACCGCTATCTGTAAACATGGAAATATCTCCACCGAAATCTGCATAAACTTGGAAATATCTACACCTCCATCTGTATAAACGTGTAAATATTTCCACCACTATCTGTATGAACATGGAAATATCTCCACCGATATCTGTATAAACATGGAAATATCTGCACCGCTATCTGTATAAAAATGGAAATATCTACAACAATATCTTTGTAAACATGGAAATATCTTCACAGCTCTCTGTGTAAACATGGAAATATGTACAACGCTATCTGTGTGAAGATGGAAATATCTACACCGCAATCTGGGTAAATATGGAAATATCTACACCTCTATCTCTGTAAACATGGAAATATCTACACCGCTATCTGTATAAACATGAAAATATCTACATGGCTATCTCTATAAACATGGAAATATCTACACCGCCATCTTTATAAACATGGAATTAACTACACAGTCTTCTGTATAAACATGGAAATATCTACACCACTATCTGTATAAACATGGAAATATCTACAATGCCATCTGTATAAACATGGAAATAACATCACCGCTATCTCTATAAACATGGAAATACCTACACCGCTATCTGTATAAACATGGAAATATCTCCACCGCTATCTGTATAAACATGGAAATATCTACACCGCTATCTGTATAAACTTAGAAATATCTACACCGCTATGTGTATAAATAGGGAAATAACTTCACCGCTATCTCTATAAACATGGAAATGTCTTCACCGCTATCTGTATAAACATGGAAATATCTACATGGCTATCTCTATAAACATGGAAATATCTACAGGGCTATCTGTATCTACATGGAAATATCTACACCACTATCTCTATAAACATGGAAATATCTCCACCGAAATCTGCATAAACTTAGAAATATCTAGACATCCATCTGTATAAACATGTAAATATTTCCACCACTATCTGTATGAACATGGAAATATCTCCACCGATATCTGTATAAACATGGAAATATCTCCACCACTATCTTTATAAACATGGAAATATCTACACCGCTATCTGCATAAACAGGGAAATATCTACAGCGCTATCTATATAAACATGGAAATATCTCCACCGCTATCTGTATAAACTTGGAAATATCTACAACACTATCTGTGTAAACATGGAAATATCAACAGAGCTGTCTGTGTAAACTTGGAAATAGGTTCACCGCTATCTGTGTGAAGATGGAAATATCTACACAGCCATCTGTAAATACATGGAAATATCTACACAGTCATCTGTATAAACATGGAAATATCTACACCTACATGTGTATAAACGTGGATATATCTACACTGCCATCTGTATAAACATGGAAATAGCCACACCGCAATCTGTATCTACATGGAAATATCTACACCGCTATCTCTATAACCATGGTTTTATCTCCACACAATCTGCATAAACATGGAAATATCTCCACCGATATCTGTAAAAACATGGAAATATCTACACCGCTATCTTTATAAACATGGATATATCTACAACGTTATCTGTATAAACTTGGAAATATCTCCAACGCTATCAGTATAAACATGGAAATATCTGCACAGCTATCTGTATAAAAATGGAAATATCTTCAACACTATCTGTGTAAACATGGAAATATCTACACAGCTGTCTGTGTAAACATGGAAGTATGTACAACGCTATCTGTGTGAAGATGGACATATCTACACCGCAATCTGGGCAATTATGGAAATATCTACACCTCTATCTCTGTAAACATGGAAATATCTACAACGCTATCTGTATAAACATGAAAATATCTACACCGCTATCTGTATAAACATGGAAATATCTACACCTCGGTCTGTATAAACATGGACACATCTACACCGCTATCTGTATAAACTTGGAAATATCTACACCGCTATCTGTATAAACATGGAAATATCTACAACACTATCTTTGTAAACATGGAAATATCTACACAGCTGTCTGTGTAAACATGGAAATAGGTACACCGCTATCTGTGTAAACATGGAAAAATGTACAACGCTATCTGTGTGAAGATGGAAATATCTACACCGCAATCTGGGCAAATATGGAAATATCTACACCTCTATCTCTGTAAACATGGAAATATCTACACCGCTATCTCTATAAACATGAAAATATGTACACCGCTATCTGTATAAACATGGAAATGTCTACAAAACGGTCTGTATAAACATGAATATATCTACACCGCTATATGTATAAACTTGGAAATATCTACACAGTCATCTGTCTATACATGGAAATATCTACACCTCCATCTGTATAAACATGGAAATACCTTCACTGCAATCTGTATAAACATGGAAATATCTACACAGCCATCTGTATAAGCACCTAAATCTCTACAACGCTATCTCTACAAACATGGAAGTACGTACACCGCTATCTGTATAAACATGGAAATATGTACACCGCTATCTGTATAAACATGGAAATATCTACAGCGCTGTCTGTATAAACATGGAAATATCTACAGCGCTATCTGTATAAACATGGAAATATCTCCACCGCTATCTGTATAAACATGGAAATATCCACAACACTATATGTGTAAACATGGAAATATCTACACAGCTGTCTGTGTAAACATGGAAATATGTACACCGCTATCTGTGTGAAGATGGAAATATCTACATGGCAATCTGTGCAAATATCGAAATATCTACTCCTCTATCTCTGTAAACATGGAAGTATCTACATCGCTATCTGTATAAACATGGAAATATCTACATGGCTATCTCTATAAACATGGAAATATCTACACCGCCATCTTTATAAACATGGAATTAACTACACAGTCATCTGTATAAACATGGAAATATCTACACCACTATCTGTATAAACATGGAAATATCTACAATGCCATCTGTATAAACATGGAAATAACATCACCGCTATCTCTATAAACATGGAAATACATACACCGCTATCTGTATAAACATGGAAATATCTCCACCGCTAACTGTATAAACATGGAAATATCTACACCGCTATCTGTATAAACTTAGAAATATCTACACCGCTATCTGTATAAATAGGGAAATAACTTCACCGCTATCTCTATAAACATGGAAATGTCTTCACCGCTATCTGTATAAACATGGAAATATCTACATGGCTATCTCTTTAAACATGGAAATATCTACAGGGCCATCTGTATCTACATGGAAATATCTACACCGCTATCTGTAAACATGGAAATATCTCCACCGAAATCTGCATAAACTTGGAAATATCTACACCTCCATCTGTATAAACGTGTAAATATTTCCACCACTATCTGTATGAACATGGAAATATCTCCACCGATATCTGTATAAACATGGAAATATCTGCACCGCTATCTGTATAAACATGGAAATATCTACAACAATATCTTTGTAAACATGGAAATATCTTCACAGCTCTCTGTGTAAACATGGAAATATGTACAACGCTATCTGTGTGAAGATGGAAATATCTACACCGCAATCTGGGTAAATATGGAAATATCTACACCTCTATCTCTGTAAACATGGAAATATCTACACCGCTATCTGTATAAACATGAAAATATCTACATGGCTATCTCTATAAACATGGAAATATCTACACCGCCATCTTTATAAACATGGAATTAACTACACAGTCTTCTGTATAAACATGGAAATATCTACACCACTATCTGTATAAACATGGAAATATCTACAATGCCATCTGTATAAACATGGAAATAACATCACCGCTATCTCTATAAACATGGAAATACCTACACCGCTATCTGTATAAACATGGAAATATCTCCACCGCTATCTGTATAAACATGGAAATATCTACACCGCTATCTGTATAAACTTAGAAATATCTACACCGCTATGTGTATAAATAGGGAAATAACTTCACCGCTATCTCTATAAACATGGAAATGTCTTCACCGCTATCTGTATAAACATGGAAATATCTACATGGCTATCTCTATAAACATGGAAATATCTACAGGGCTATCTGTATCTACATGGAAATATCTACACCACTATCTCTATAAACATGGAAATATCTCCACCGAAATCTGCATAAACTTAGAAATATCTAGACATCCATCTGTATAAACATGTAAATATTTCCACCACTATCTGTATGAACATGGAAATATCTCCACCGATATCTGTATAAACATGGAAATATCTCCACCACTATCTTTATAAACATGGAAATATCTACACCGCTATCTGCATAAACAGGGAAATATCTACAGCGCTATCTATATAAACATGGAAATATCTCCACCGCTATCTGTATAAACTTGGAAATATCTACAACACTATCTGTGTAAACATGGAAATATCAACAGAGCTGTCTGTGTAAACTTGGAAATAGGTTCACCGCTATCTGTGTGAAGATGGAAATATCTACACAGCCATCTGTAAATACATGGAAATATCTACACAGTCATCTGTATAAACATGGAAATATCTACACCTACATGTGTATAAACATGGATATATCTACACTGCCATCTGTATAAACATGGAAATAGCCACACCGCAATCTGTATCTACATGGAAATATCTACACCGCTATCTCTATAACCATGGTTTTATCTCCACACAATCTGCATAAACATGGAAATATCTCCACCGATATCTGTAAAAACATGGAAATATCTACACCGCTATCTTTATAAACATGGATATATCTACAACGTTATCTGTATAAACTTGGAAATATCTCCAACGCTATCAGTATAAACATGGAAATATCTGCACAGCTATCTGTATAAAAATGGAAATATCTTCAACACTATCTGTGTAAACATGGAAATATCTACACAGCTGTCTGTGTAAACATGGAAGTATGTACAACGCTATCTGTGTGAAGATGGACATATCTACACCGCAATCTGGGCAATTATGGAAATATCTACACCTCTATCTCTGTAAACATGGAAATATCTACAACGCTATCTGTATAAACATGAAAATATCTACACCGCTATCTGTATAAACATGGAAATATCTACACCTCGGTCTGTATAAACATGGACACATCTACAACGCTATCTGTATAAACTTGGAAATATCTACACCGCTATCTGTATAAACATGGAAATATCTACAACACTATCTTTGTAAACATGGAAATATCTACACAGCTGTCTGTGTAAACATGGAAATAGGTACACCGCTATCTGTGTAAACATGGAAAAATGTACAACGCTATCTGTGTGAAGATGGAAATATCTACACCGCAATCTGGGCAAATATGGAAATATCTACACCTCTATCTCTGTAAACATGGAAATATCTACACCGCTATCTCTATAAACATGAAAATATGTACACCGCTATCTGTATAAACATGGAAATGTCTACAAAACGGTCTGTATAAACATGAATATATCTACACCGCTATATGTATAAACTTGGAAATATCTACACAGTCATCTGTCTATACATGGAAATATCTACACCTCCATCTGTATAAACATGGAAATACCTTCACTGCAATCTGTATAAACATGGAAATATCTACACAGCCATCTGTATAAGCACCTAAATCTCTACAACGCTATCTCTACAAACATGGAAGTACGTACACCGCTATCTGTATAAACATGGAAATATGTACACCGCTATCTGTATAAACATGGAAATATCTACAGCGCTGTCTGTATAAACATGGAAATATCTACAGCGCTATCTGTATAAACATGGAAATATCTCCACCGCTATCTGTATAAACATGGAAATATCCACAACACTATATGTGTAAACATGGAAATATCTACACAGCTGTCTGTGTAAACATGGAAATATGTACACCGCTATCTGTGTGAAGATGGAAATATCTACATGGCAATCTGTGCAAATATCGAAATATCTACTCCTCTATCTCTGTAAACATGGAAGTATCTACATCGCTATCTGTATAAACATGGAAATATCTACATGGCTATCTCTATAAACATGGAAATATCTACACCGCCATCTTTATAAACATGGAATTAACTACACAGTCATCTGTATAAACATGGAAATATCTACACCACTATCTGTATAAACATGGAAATATCTACAATGCCATCTGTATAAACATGGAAATAACATCACCGCTATCTCTATAAACATGGAAATACATACACCGCTATCTGTATAAACATGGAAATATCTCCACCGCTAACTGTATAAACATGGAAATATCTACACCGCTATCTGTATAAACTTAGAAATATCTACACCGCTATCTGTATAAATAGGGAAATAACTTCACCGCTATCTCTATAAACATGGAAATGTCTTCACCGCTATCTGTATAAACATGGAAATATCTACATGGCTATCTCTTTAAACATGGAAATATCTACAGGGCCATCTGTATCTACATGGAAATATCTACACCGCTATCTGTAAACATGGAAATATCTCCACCGAAATCTGCATAAACTTGGAAATATCTACACCTCCATCTGTATAAACGTGTAAATATTTCCACCACTATCTGTATGAACATGGAAATATCTCCACCGATATCTGTATAAACATGGAAATATCTGCACCGCTATCTGTATAAACATGGAAATATCTACAACAATATCTTTGTAAACATGGAAATATCTTCACAGCTCTCTGTGTAAACATGGAAATATGTACAACGCTATCTGTGTGAAGATGGAAATATCTACACCGCAATCTGGGTAAATATGGAAATATCTACACCTCTATCTCTGTAAACATGGAAATATCTACACCGCTATCTGTATAAACATGAAAATATCTACATGGCTATCTCTATAAACATGGAAATATCTACACCGCCATCTTTATAAACATGGAATTAACTACACAGTCTTCTGTATAAACATGGAAATATCTACACCACTATCTGTATAAACATGGAAATATCTACAATGCCATCTGTATAAACATGGAAATAACATCACCGCTATCTCTATAAACATGGAAATACCTACACCGCTATCTGTATAAACATGGAAATATCTCCACCGCTATCTGTATAAACATGGAAATATCTACACCGCTATCTGTATAAACTTAGAAATATCTACACCGCTATCTGTATAAATAGGGAAATAACTTCACCGCTATCTCTATAAACATGGAAATGTCTTCACCGCTATCTGTATAAACATGGAAATATCTACATGGCTATCTCTATAAACATGGAAATATCTACAGGGCTATCTGTATCTACATGGAAATATCTACACCACTATCTCTATAAACATGGAAATATCTCCACCGAAATCTGCATAAACTTAGAAATATCTAGACATCCATCTGTATAAACATGTAAATATTTCCACCACTATCTGTATGAACATGGAAATATCTCCACCGATATCTGTATAAACATGGAAATATCTCCACCACTATCTTTATAAACATGGAAACATCTATACCGCTATCTGTATAAACATGGAAATATCTTCAACACTATCGTTGTAAACAAGGAAATATCTACACCGCTATCTATATAAATATGAAAATAACTTCACCGCTATCTCTATAAACATGGAAATATCTACACCGCTATCTGTATCCACATGGAAATATCTACACCGCTATCTCTATAATAATGGAAATATCTCCACCGCTATCTGCATAAACTTGGAAATATCTCCACAGCCATCTGTATAAACATGGGAATATCTCCACCACTATCTGTATGAACATGGAAATATCTCCAACGCTATCTGTATAAACATGGAAATATCTACACCGCTATCTGTATAAACATGGAAAATCTACACCGCTATCTGTATAATCATGGAAATATCTCCACCGCTATCTGTATAAACATGGAACTCTCTCCAACGCTATCTGTATAAACATGGAAATATCTCCACCGCTATCTGTATAAACTTGGAAATACCTACACCACTATCTGTATAAACATGGAAATATCTACACAGCTGTCTGTGTAAACATGGAAATAGGTACACCGCTATCTGTGTGAAGATGGAAATATCTACACCGCAAACTGAGCAAATATGGAAATATCTACACCTCTATCTCTGTAAACATGGAAATATCTACACCGCTATCTGTATAAACATGAAAATATCTACACCGCTATCTGTATAAACATGGAAATATCTACACCACGGTCTGTATAAACATGGATATATCTACACCGCTATCTGTATAAACTTGGAAATATCTACACAGTCATCTGTCTAAACATGGAAATATCTACACCTCCATCAGTATAAACATGGAAATACCTTCACTGCAATCTGTATAAACATGGAAATATCTACACAGCCATCTGTATAAGCATGTAAATATCTACACCGCTATCTCTATAAACATGGAAGTACGTACACCGCTATCTGTATAAACATGGAAATATCTACACCGCAATCTGTATAAACATGGAAATATCTACGCCACAGTCTGTATAAACATGGAAATATCTACAGCGTTATCTGTATAAACATGGAAATATCTACACCGCTATCTTCATGAACATGGAATTATCTACACCGCTATATTTATAGACATGGAAATATCCACAACAGTATCTGTGTAAACCTGGAAATATCTACACAGCTGTCTGTGTAAACATGGAAATATGTACACCGCTATCTGTGTGAAGATGGAAATATCTACACGGCAATCTGTGCAAATATGGAAATATCCACTACTCTATCTCTGTAAACATGGAAATATCTACATCGCTATGTGTATAAACATGGAAATATCTACATGGCTATCTCTATAAACATGGAAATATCTACACCGCCATCTTTATAAACATGGAATTAACTACACAGTCATCTGTATAAACATGGAAATATCTACAACACTATCTTTATAAACATGGAAATATCTACAATGCCATCTGAATAAACATGGAAATAACATCACCGCAATCTCTATAAACATGGAAATACCTACACCGCTATCTGTATAAACATGGAAATATCTCCACCGCTATCTCTATAAACATGGAAATATCTCCACCACTCTCTGTATAAACATGAAAATATCTACACCGCTATCTGTATAAACATGGAAATACCTCCACCGCTATCTGTATAAACTTGGAAATATCTACACCGCTATCTGTATAAATATGGAAATATCTTCACCGCTATCTCTATAAATATGGAAATGTCTACACCGCGATCTGTCTAAACATGGAAACATCAACATGGCTATCTCTATAAACATGGAAATATCTACACCGCCATCTGTATAAACATGGAAATACCTACACCATCATCTGTATAAACATGGAAATATCTCCACCGCTATATGTATAAACATGGAAATATCTCCAACGCTATCTGTATAAACATGGAAATATTTACACCGCTATCTGTATAAACATGGAAATATCTACACCGCTATCTGCATAAACAGGGAAATATCTACAGCGCTATCTATATAAACATGGAAATATCTCCACCGCTATCTGTATAAACTTGGAAATATCTACAACACTATCTGTGTAAACATGGAAATATCAACAGAGCTGTCTGTGTAAACTTGGAAATTGGTACACCGCTATTTGTGTGAAGATGGAAATATCTACACCGCCATCTGTAAAAACATGGAAATAACTACACAGTCATCTGTATAAACATGGAAATATCTACACCTACATGTGTATAAACATGGATATATCTACACTGCCATCTGTATAAACATGGAAATAGCCACACCGCAATCTGTATCTACATGGAAATATCTACACCGCTATCTCTATAACCATGGTTTTATCTCCACACAATCTGCATAAACATGGAAATATCTCCACCGATATCTGTAAAAACATGGAAATATCTACACCGCTATCTTTATAAACATGGATATATCTACAACGTTACCTGTATAAACTTGGAAATATCTCCAACGCTATCAGTATAAACATGGAAATATCTGCACAGCTATCTGTATAAAAATGGAAATATCTTCAACACTATCTGTGTAAACATGGAAATATCTACACAGCTGTCTGTGTAAACATGGAAGTATGTACAACGCTATCTGTGTGAAGATGGACATATCTACACCGCAATCTGGGCAATTATGGAAATATCTACACCTCTATCTCTGTAAACATGGAAATATCTACAACGCTATCTGTATAAACATGAAAATATCTACACCGCTATCTGTATAAACATGGAAATATGTACACCTCGGTCTGTATAAACATGGACATATCTACACCGCTATCTGTATAAACTTGGAAATATCTACACCGCTATCTGTATAAACATGGAAATATCTACAACACTATCTGTGTAAACATGGAAATATCTACACAGCTGTCTGTGTAAACATGGAAATAGGTACACCGCTATCTGTGTAAACATGGAAATATGTACAACGCTATCTGTGTGAAGATGGAAATATCTACACCGCAATCTGGGCAAATATGGAAATATCTACACCTCTATCTCTGTAAACATGGAAATATCTACACCGCTATCTCTATAAACATGAAAATATGTACACCGCTATCTGTATAAACATGGAAATGTCTATAACACGGTCTGTATAAACATGGATATATCTACACCGCTATATGTATAAACTTGGAAATATCTACACAGTCATCTGTCTATACATGGAAATATCTACACCTCCATCTGTATAAACATGGAAATACCTTCACTGCAATCTGTATAAACATGGAAATATCTACACAGCCATCTGTATAAGCACCTAAATCTCTACAACGCTATCTCTATAAACATGGAAGTACGTACACCGCTATCTGTATAAACATGGAAATATGTACACCGCTATCTGTATAAACATGGAAATATCTACAGCGCTGTCTGTATAAACATGGAAATATCTACAGCGCTATCTGTATAAACATGGAAATATCTCCACCGCTATCTGTATAAACCTGGAAATACCTACACCGCTATCTGTATAAACATGGAAATATCCACAACACTATATGTGTAAACATGGAAATATCTACACAGCTGTCTGTGTAAACATGGAAATATGTACACCGCTATCTGTGTGAAGATGGAAATATCTACATGGCAATCTGTGCAAATATCAAAATATCTACTCCTCTATCTCTGTAAACATGGAAGTATCTACATCACTATCTGTATAAACATGGAAATACCTACATGGCTATCTCTATAAACATGGAAATATCTACACCGCCATCTTTATAAACATGGAATTAACTACACAGTCATCTGTATAAACATGGAAATATCTACACCACTATCTGTATAAACATGGAAATATCTACAATGCCATCTGTATAAACATGGAAATAACATCACCGCTATCTCTATAAACATGGAAATACATACACCGCTATCTGTATAAACATGGAAATATCTCCACCGCTAACTGTAAAAACATGGAAATATCTACACCGCTATCTGTATAAACTTAGAAATATCTGCACCGCTATCTGTATAAATAGGGAAATAACTTCACCGCTATCTCTATAAACATGGAAATGTCTTCACCGCTATCTGTATAAACATGGAAATATCTACATGGCTATCTCTATAAACATGGAAATATCTACACGGCTATCTGTATCTACATGGAAATATCTACACCGCTATCTCTATAAACATGGAAATATCTCCACCGAAATCTGCATAAACTTGGAAATATCTACACCTCCATCTGTATAAACATGTAAATATTTCCACCACTATCTGTATGAACATGGAAATATCTCCACCAATATCTGTATAAACATGGAAATATCTCCACCGCTATCTTTATAAACATGGAAATATCTATACCGCTATCTGTATAAACATGGAAATATCTTCAACACTATCTTTGTAAACATGGAAATATCTACACCGCTATCTATATAAATATGAAAATAACTTCACCGCTATCTCTATAAACATGGAAATATCTACACCGCTATCTGTATCCACATGGAAATATCTACACCGCTATCTGCATAAACTTGGAAATATCTCCACAGCCATCTGTATAAACATGGAAATATCTCCACCACTATCTGTATGAACATGGAAATATCTCCACCGCTATCTGTATAAACATGGAACTCTCTCCACTGCTATCTGTATAAACCTGGAAATATCTACAACACTATCTGTGTAAACATGGAAATATCTACATCGCTGTCTGTGTAAACATGGAAATATATACACCGCTATCCGTGTGAAGATGGAAATATCTACACCGCAATCTGGGCAAATATGGAAATATCTACACCTCTATCTCTGTAAACATGGAAATAACTACACCGCTATCTGTATAAACATGAAAATATCTACATGGCTATCTCTATAAACATGGAAATATCTACACCGCCATCTTTATAAACATGGAATTAACTACACAGTCATCTGTATAAACATGGAAATATCTACAACACTATCTGTATAAACATGGAAATATCTACAATGCCATCTGTATAAACATGGAAATAACATCACCGCTATCTCTATAAACTTGGAAATACCTACACCGCTATCTGTATAAACATGGAAATATCTCCACCGCTATCTGTATAAACATGGAAATATCTACACCGCTATCTGTATAAACTTAGAAATATCTACACCGCTATCTGTATAAATAGGGAAATAACTTCACAGCTATCTCTATAAACATGGAAATGTCTTCACCGCTATCTGTATAAACATGGAAATATCTACATGGCTATCTCTATAAACATGGAAATATCTACAGGGCTATCTGTATCTACATGGAAATATCTACACCGCTATCTCTATAAACATGGAAATATCTCCACCGAAATCTGCATAAACTTGGAAATATCTACACCTCCATCTGTATAAACATGTAAATATTTCCACCACTATCTGTATGAACATGGAAATATCTCCACCGATATCTGTATAAACATGGAAATATCTCCACCGCTATCTTTATAAACATGGAAATATATATACCGCTATCTGTATAAACATGGAAATATCTACAACATTATGTTTGTAAACATGGAAATATCTACACCGCTATCTATATAAATATGAAAATAACTTCACCGCTATCTCTATAAACATGGAAATATCTACACCGCTATCTGTATCCACATGGAAATATCTACACGGCTATCTCTATAATAATGGAAATATCTCCACCGCTATCTGCATAAACTTGGAAATATCTCCACAGCCATCTGTATAAACATGGAAATATCTCCACCACTATCTGTATGAACATGGAAATATCTACAACGCTATCTGTATAAACATGGATATATCTACACCGCTATCTGTATAAACATGGAAAATCTACACCGCTATCTGTATAATCATGGAAATATCTCCACCGCTATCTGTATAAACATGGAACTCTCTCCTACGCTATCTGTATAAACATGGAAATATCTCCACCGCTATCTGTATGAAGTTGGAAATACCTACACCACTATCTGTATAAACATGGAAATATCTACACAGCTGTCGGTGTAAACATGGAAATAGGTACACCACTATCTGTGTGAAGATGGAAATATCGACACCGCAATCTGTGCAAATATGGAAATATCTACACCTCTATCTCTGTAAACATAGAGATATCTACACCGCTATCTGTATAAACATGGAAATATCTACACCGATATCTGTATAAACATGGAAATATCTCCAATGCTATCTGTATTAACATGGAAATGTCTCCAATGCTATCTGTATAAACATGGAAATATCTACACCGATATCTGTATAAACATGGAAATATCTCCAATGCTATCTGTATTAACATGGAAATGTCTCCAATGCTATCTGTATTAACATGGTAATATCTACACCGCTATCTGTATAAACATGGAAATATCTACACCGATATCTGAATAAATATGGAAATAACTCCAATGCTATCTGTATTAACATGGAAATATCTACACCGCTATCTCTATAAACATGGAAATATCTACATGGCTATCTCTATAAACATGGAAATATCTACACCGCCATCTTTATAAACATGGAATTAACTACACAGTCATCTGTATAAACATGGAAATATCTACACCACTATCTGTATAAACATGGAAATATCTACAATGCCATCTGTATAAACATGGAAATAACATCACCGCTATCTCTATAAACATGGAAATACCTACTCCGCTTTCTGTATAAACATGGAAATATCTACACTGCTATCTGTATCTACATGGAAATATCTACACCGCTATCTCTATAAACATGGAAATATCTCCACCGCAATCTGCAAAACCTTGGAAATATCTACAACTCCATCTGTATAAACACGTAAATATTTCCACCGCTATCTGTATAAACATGGAAATATCTCCACCGATATCTTCATAAACATGGAAATATCTCCACCGCTATCTGTATAAACATGGAAATATCTGCACCACTATCTGTATAAACATGGATATATCAACACTGCCATCTGTATAAACATGGAAATATCTCCACAGCCATCTCTCTAAATATGGAAATGTCTACACCGGTATCTTTATAAACATGGAAATATCTACACCGCTATGTGCATAAACATGGAAATGTCTGCACCGCTATCTGTATAAACATGGAAATATCTACAACATTATCTGTGTAAACATGGAAATATCTACACCGCTATCTGTATAAACATGGAAATATCTACACCGCTATCTTTATCAACATGGAAGTATCTACACCGCTATATTTATAGACATGGAAATATCCACAACACAATCTGTGTAAACATGGAAATATCTACACAGCTGTCTGTGTAAACATGGAAATACGTACACCGCTATATGTGTGAAGATGGAAATATCTACACGGCAATCTGCGCAAATATGGAAATATCTTCTCCTCTATCTCTGTAAACATGGAAATATCTACATCGCTATCTGTATCAACATGGAAATATCTACATGGCTATCTCTATAAACATGGAAATATCTACACCACCATCTTTATAAACATGGAATTAACTACACAGTCATCTGTATAAACATGGAAATATCTACACCACTATCTGTATAAACATGGAAATATCTACAATGCCATCTGTATAAACATGGAAATAACATCATCGCTATCTCTATAAACATGGAAATACCTACACCGCTATCTGTATGAACATGGAAATATCTCCAATGCTATCTGTATAAACATGGAAATATCTACACCGCTATCTGTATAAACTTAGAAATATCCACACCGCTATCTGTATAAATAGGGAAATAACTTCACCGCTATCTCTATAAACATGGAAATGTCTTCACCGCTATCTGTATAAACATGGAAATATCTACATGGCTATCTCTATAAACATGGAAATATCTACAGGGCGATCTGTATCTACATGGAAATATCTACACCGCTATCTCAATAAACATGGAAATATCTCCACCGCAATCTGCATATACTTGGAAATATCTACACCTCCATCTGTATAAACATGTAAATATTTACAACGCTGTCTGTATAAACATGGAGATATCTCCACCGATATCTGCATAAACATGGAAATATCTCCACCGCTATCTTTATAAACATGGAAATATTTACACCGCTATCTGTATAAACATGGAAATATCTACAAAACTATCTTTGTAAACATGGAAATATCTACACCGCTCTCTATATAAATATGAAAATAATTTCACCGCTATCTCTATAAACATGGAAATATCTACACCGCTATCTGTATCCACATGGAAATATCTACACCGCTATCTCTATAATAATGGAAATATCTCCACCGCTATCTGCATAAACTTGGAAATATCTCCACAGCCATCTGTATAAACATGGAAATATCTCCACCACTATCTGTATGAACATGCAAATATCTCCAACGCTATCTGTATAAACATGGAAATATCTACACCGCTATCTGTATCAACATGGAACTCTCTCCACCGCTATCTGTATAAACATGGAAATATGTACAACATTATCTGTGTAAACATGGAAATATCTCCACCGCTATCTGTATAAACATGGAAATACCTACACCGCTATCTGTATAAACATGGAAATATCCACAACACTATATGTGTAAACATGGAAATATCTACACAGCTGTCTGTGTAAACATGGAAATATGTACACCGCTATCTGTGTGAAGATGGAAATATCTACATGGCAATCTGTGCAAATATCAAAATATCTACTCCTCTATCTCTGTAAACATGGAAGTATCTACATCACTATCTGTATAAACATGGAAATACCTACATGGCTATCTCTATAAACATGGAAATATCTACACCGCCATCTTTATAAACATGGAATTAACTACACAGTCATCTGTATAAACATGGAAATATCTCCACCACTATCTGCATAAACATGGAAATATCTACAATGCCATCTGTATAAACTTGGAAATAACATCACCGCTATCTCTATAAACATGGAAATACATACACCGCTATCTGTATAAACATGGAAATATCTCCACCGCTAACTGTATAAACATGGAAATATCTACACCGCTATCTGTATAAACTTAGAAATATCTGCACCGCTATCTGTATAAATAGGGAAATAACTTCACCGCTATCTCTATAAACATGGAAATGTCTTCACCGCTATCTGTATAAACATGGAAATATCTACATGGCTATCTCTATAAACATGGAAATATCTACACGGCTATCTGTATCTACATGGAAATATCTACACCGCTATCTCTATAAACATGGAAATATCTCCACCGAAATCTGCATAAACTTGGAAATATCCACACCTCCATCTGTATAAACATGTAAATATTTCCACCACTATCTGTATGAACATGGAAATATCTCCACCGGTATCTGTATAAACATGGAAATATCTCCACCGCTATCTTTATAAACATGGAAATATCTATACCGCTATCTGTATAAACATGGAAATATCTTCAACACTATCTTTGTAAACATGGAAATATCTACACCGCTATCTATATAAATATGAAAATAACTTCACCGCTATCTCTATAAACTTGGAAATATCTACACCGCTATCTGTATCCACATGGAAATATCTACACCGCTATCTGCATAAACTTGGAAATATCTCCACAGCCATCTGTATAAACATGGAAATATCTCCACCACTATCTGTATGAACATGGAAATATCTCCACCGCTATCTGTATAAACATGGAACTCTCTCCACTGCTATCTGTATAAACCTGGAAATATCTACAACACTATCTGTGTAAACATGGAAATATCTACATCGCTGTCTGTGTAAACATGGAAATATATACACCGCTATCCGTGTGAAGATGGAAATATCTACACCGCAATCTGGGCAAATATGGAAATATCTAAACCTCTATCTCTGTAAACATGGAAATAACTACACCGCTATCTGTATAAACATGAAAATATCTACATGGCTATCTCTATAAACATGGAAATATCTACACCGCCATCTTTATAAACATGGAATTAACTACACAGTCATCTGTATAAACATGGAAATATCTACAACACTATCTGTATAAACATGGAAATATCTACAATGCCATCTGTATAAACATGGAAATAACATCACCGCTATCTCTATAAACTTGGAAATACCTACACCGCTATCTGTATAAACATGGAAATATCTCCACCGCTATCTGTATAAACATGGAAATATCTACACCGCTATCTGTATAAACTTAGAAATATCTACACCGCTATCTGTATAAATAGGGAAATAACTTCACAGCTATCTCTATAAACATGGAAATGTCTTCACCGCTATCTGTATAAACATGGAAATATCTACATGGCTATCTCTATAAACATGGAAATATCTACAGGGCTATCTGTATCTACATGGAAATATCTACACCGCTATCTCTATAAACATGGAAATATCTCCACCGAAATCTGCATAAACTTGGAAATATCTACACCTCCATCTGTATAAACATGTAAATATTTCCACCACTATCTGTATGAACATGGAAATATCTCCACCGATATCTGTATAAACATGGAAATATCTCCACCGCTATCTTTATAAACATGGAAATATCTATACCGCTATCTGTATAAACATGGAAATATCTACAACATTATGTTTGTAAACATGGAAATATCTACACCGCTATCTATATAAATATGAAAATAATTTCACCGCTATCTCTATAAACATGGAAATATCTACACCGCTATCTGTATCAACATGGAAATATCTACACCGCTATCTCTATAATAATGGAAATATCTCCACCGCTATCTGCATAAACTTGGAAATATCTCCACAGCCATCTGTATAAACATGGAAATATCTCCACCACTATCTGTATGAACATGCAAATATCTCCAACGCTATCTGTATAAACATGGAAATATCTACACCGCTATCTGTATCAACATGGAAATATCTACACCACTATCTGTACAAACATGGAAATATCTCCACCGCTATCTGTATAAACATGGAACTCTCTCCACCGCTATCTGTATAAACATGGAAATATCTACAACATTATCTGTGTAAACATGGAAATATCTACACAGCTGTCTGTGTAAACATGGAAATATATACACCGCTATCCGTTTGAAGATGGAAATACCTACACCACAATCTGTGCAAATATGGAAATATCTACATCTCTATCTCTGTAAACATGGAAATATCTACACCGATATCTGTATAAACATGTAAACATCTACACCGCTATCCGTATAAATATGAAAATAACTTCACCGCTATGGCTATAAACATGGTAATATCTCCACCGCTATCTGTATAAACATGGAAATATCTACATGGCTATCTCTATAAACATGGAAATATCTACACCTCCATCTGTATAAACATGGAAATACCTACAAAGTCATCTGTATAAACATGGAAATATCTACTTCGCCATCTGTAAAAAGATGGAAATATCTACACAGTCATCAGTATAAACATGGAAATATCTACACCTCCAACTGTATAAACATGGGAATAACTACACTGCCATCTGTATAAAAATGGAAATAGCCACAACGCTATCTGTAGAAACATGGAATTATCTACACTGCCATCTGAATAAACATGAAAATATATACACCGCTATCTGCATAAATATGATAATATCTACAAATCTATCTCTATAAACATGGAAATATCTACACCGCTGTCTTTATATACATGGAAATATC
This sequence comes from Pan paniscus, assembly GCF_029289425.2. NCBI lineage: Eukaryota > Metazoa > Chordata > Mammalia > Primates > Hominidae > Pan > Pan paniscus. The sequence goes on from NC_073261.2 coordinate 12,935,507, forward strand.
TACACCGCTATCTCTATAAACATGGAAGTACCTCCACTGCAATCTGACTAAACTTGGAGATATCTACACCGCCTTCTGTATAAATATGTAAATATCTCCACCGCTATCTGTATAAACATGGAAATATCTCCACCGATATCTGTATAAACATGGAAATATCTCCACCGCTATCTGTATAAACATGGAAATATCTACACCACTATCTGTATAAACAAGGAAATATCTACACCGCTGTCTGTATAAACATGGAAATATCTACAGCACTATCTGTATAAACATGGAAATATCTCCACCGCTATCTCTATAAACATGGAAATATCTACACCACTATCTTTATAAACATGGAAATATCTACAACGCTATCTATATAAACATGGCAATATCTACAACACTATCTGTGTAAACATGGAAATATCTACACAGCTGTCTGTGGAAACATGGAAATATGTATACCGCTGTCTGTGTGAAGATGGAAATATCTACACGACAATCTGTGCAAATATGGAAATATCTACACCTTTATCTCTGAAAACATGGAAATATCGACACCGCTATCTGTATAAACATGGAAATATCTACATGGCTATCTCTATAAACATGGAAATATCTACACCGCCATGTTTATAAACATGGAATTAACTACACAGTCATCTGCGTAAACATGGAAATATCTACACCACTATCTGTATAAACATGGAAATGTCTACAATGCCATCTGTATAAACATGGAAATAACATCACCGCTATCTCTGTAAACATGGAAATACCTACACCACTATCTGTATAAACAATGAAATATCTCCACTGCTATCTGTATAAAAATGGAAATATCTACACCGCTATCAGTATAAACTTAGAAATATCTACACCGCTATCTGTGTAAATAGGGAAATAATTCACCGCTACCTCTATAAACATGGAAATGTCTACACCGCTATCTGTATAAACATGGAAATATCTACAGCGCTATCTGTATAAACATGGAAATATCTCCACCGCTATCTGTATAAACATGGAAATATCTACACCGCTATCTGTATAAACTTAGAAATATGTACACCGCCATCTGTATAAATAGGGAAATAACTTCACTGCTATCTATATAAACATGGAAATGTCTACACCGCTATCTGTATAAACATGGAAATATCTTCACCGATATCTCTATCAACATGGAAATGTCTACACCACTATCTGTATAAACATGGAAATATCTACATGGCTATCTCTGTAAACATGGAAATATCTACACCACCATCTGTATAAACATGGAAATAACTACACTGTCATCTGTATAAACATGGAAATAGCTACACCACTATCTGTATAATCATGGAAATATCTACACAGCCATCTCTATAAACATGGAAATATCAACACAGACACCTCTATAAAGTTGGAAATATCTACATCGCTATCTGAATAAACATGGAAATAGCCACACTGCTGTCTGTGAAAACATGGAAATATCTACACCGCCATCTGTAAAAACATGGAAATATCTACACAGTCATCTGTATAAACATGGAAATATCTACACCTCCATGTGTATAAACATGGATATATCTACACTGCCATCTGTATAAAAATGGAAATAGCCACACCGCAATCTGTATAAACATGGAAATATCTACACCGCCATCTGAATAAACATGGAAATATCTACACCGCTATCTGCATAAATATGGAAATATCTACAGCGCTATTTCTATGAACATGGGAATATCTACAATGTCATCTGTATATGCATGGAAATATCTTCACCGCTATCTCTATAAACATGGAACTAGCTACACCGATATCTGTATAAACATGGAAATATCCCCACCACTCTCTGTATAAACATGGAAATATCTACACCGCTATCTGTATAAACATCGAAATATCTACACCGCTATCTGTATAAACTTGGAAATATCTACACCGCTATCTGTATAAACATGGAAATAACTACACTGTCATCTGTATAAACATGGAAAAATCTACACCACTATCTCTATAAACATGGAAATATCTACACAGTCACCTGTATAAACATGGAAATACCTACACCTCCATCTGTATAAACATGGATATATCTACACTGCCATCTGTATAAAAATGGAAATAGCCACACCGCAATCTGTATAAACATGGAAATATATACACCATCATCTGAATAAACTTGGAAATATCTACACCTCCATCTGTATAAACATGTAAATATTTCCACCGCTATCTGTATAAACATGGAAATATCTGCACCGATATCTGTATAAACATGGAAATATCTCCAATGCTATCTCTATAAACATGGAAATATCTACACCGCTATCTGTATAAACATGGAAATATCTACACCGCTATCTGTATAAACATAGAAATATCTACAGCGGTATCTGTTTAAAAAAGGAAATATCTCCACCGCTATATGTATAAACATGGAAGTATCTCCTCCGCTATCTTTATAAACATGGAAATATCTACACCGCTATCTGCATGAACTTGGAAATATCTACAACATTATCTGTGTAAACCTGGAAATATCTACACACCTGTCTGTGTAAACATGGAAACATAAACACTGCTATCTGTTTGAAGATGGAAATATCGACACCGCAATCTGTGCGAATATGGATATATCTACACCTCTATCTCTGTAAACATGGAAATATCTGCACCTCTATCTGTATAAACATGTAAATATCTACACCGCTATCTGTATAAACATGGAAATACCTACACCGCGGTCTGTATAACCATGGATATATCTACACCGCTATCTGTATAAACATGTAAAAATCTACACCGCTATCTGTATAAACTTGGAAATAACTACATGGCTATCTCTATAAATGTGGAAATAACTACACCGCCATCTGTATAGACATGGAATTAACTACACAGTCATCTATATAAACATGGAAATATCTACACCACTATCTCTATGAACATGGAAATATCTACAATGCCATCTGTATAAACATGGAAATACCTTCACCGCTATCTCTATAAACATGGAAATATCTCCACCACTCTCTGTATAAACATGGAAATATCTACACCGCTATCTATATAAACATGGAAATATCTACACCGCTATCTGTATAAACTTGGAAATATCTACACCGCTATCTGTATAAACATGGAAATATCTTCACCGATGTCTCTATCAACATGGAAATGTCTACCCCAGTATCTGTATAAACATGGAATTATTTACGTGGCTATCTCTATAAACAAGGAAATATCTACACCGCCATCTGTATAAACATGGAAATAACTACAATGTCATCTGCATAAACATGGAAATATCTACACCAATATCTGTATAAACATGGAAATATCTACACAGCCATCTCTATAAACATGGAAATATCTACACAGACATCTCTATAAACTTGGAATTATCTATATCGCTATCAGCATAAACATGGAAATAGCCACACCGCTATCTGTAAAATCATGGAAATATCTACACCGCCATTTGTAAAAACATGGAAATATCTACACAGTCATCTGTATAAACATGGAAATATCTACACCTCCATGTGTATAAACATGGATATATCTACACTGCCATCTGTATAAAAATGGAAATAGCCACACCGCAATCTGTATAAACATGGAAATATCAACACCGCCATCTGAATAAACATGGAAATACCTACATCGCTATCTGCAGAAATATGGAAATATCTACAAAGCTATCTCTATAAACATGGAAATATCTACACCGCTGTCTGTATATACATGGACATATCTACCACACTATCTCCATAAACATGGAAATACCACCACTGCAATCTGACTAAACTTGGAAATATCTACACCGCCATCTGTATAAACATGTAAATATTTCCACCACTATCTGTATAAACATGGAGGTATCTCCACCGATATCTGTATAAACATGGAAATATCTCCACCGCTATCTGTATAAACTTGGAAATATCTACACGGCTATCTGTATAAACATGGAAATATCTACACTGCTATCTGTATAAACATGGAAATATCTGCAACACTATCTGTGTAAACATGGAAATATCTACACAGCTGTCTGTGTAAACATGGAAATATGTATACCGCTGTCTGTGAAGATGGAAATATCTACACGACAATCTGTGCAAATATAGAAATATCTACACCATTATGTCTGTAAACATGGAAATATCGAAACGGCTATCTGTATAAACATGGAAATATCTACATGTCTATCTCTTTGAACATGGAAATATCTACACCGCCATGTTTATAAACATGGAATTGACTACACAGTCATCTGCATAAACATGGAAATATCTACACCACTATCTGTATAAACATGGAAATGTCTACAATACCATCTGTATAAACATGGAAATAACATCACCGCTATCTCTGTAAACATGGAAATATCTACACCGCTATCTCTATAAACATGGAAATACCTCCACTGCAATCTGACTAAACTTGGAAATATCTCCACCACCATCTGTATAAACATGTAAATATTTCCACCGCTATCTGTATAAACATGGAAATATCTACATGGCTATCTGTATAAACATGGAAATATCTACAGGGCTATCTGTATCTACATGGAAATATCTACACCGCTATCTCTATAAACATGGAAATGTCTCCACCGCAATCTGCATAAACTTGGAAATATCCACACCTCCATCTGTATAAACATGTAAATATTTCCACCGCTATCTGTATAAACATGAAAATATCTCCACCGATATCTGTATAAACATGGAAATATCTCCACCGCTATCTTTCTAAACATGGAAATATCTACACCGCTATCTTTATAAACATGGAAATATCTACAACACTATCTTTGTAAACATGGAAATATCTACACTGCTATCTATATAACTTTGAAAATAACTTCACCGCTATCTCTATAAACAGGGAAATATCTACACCGCTATCTATATCAACATGGAAATATCTACACCGCTATCTCCATAATAATGGAAATATCTCCACCGCTATCTGCATAAACTTGGAAATATCTCCACAGCCATCTGTATAAACATGGAAATATCTCCACCACTATCTGTATGAACATGGAAATATCTCCAACGCTATCTGTATAAACATGGAAATATCTACACCGCTATCTGTATAAACATGGAAATATCTACACCGATATCTGTATAAACATGGAAATATCTCCACCGCTATCTGTATTAACATGGAACTCTCTCCACCGCTATCTGTATAAACATGGAAATATCTACAACACTATCTGGGTAAACATGGAAATATCTACACAGCTGTATGTGTAAACATGGAAATATATACACCGCTTTCAGTGTAAAGATTGAAATATCTACACCGCAATCTGTGCAAATATGGAAATATCTTCATCTCTATCTATGTAAAGATGGAAATATCTACACCGCTATCTGTATAAACATGTAAATATCTACACCGCTATCTGTATAAATTTTGAAATATCTTCACCGCTATCGCTATAAACATGGAAATATCTCCACCGCTATCTGTATAAACATGGAAACATCTACATGGCTATCTCTATAAACATGGAAATATCTACACCTCCATCTGTATAAACATGGAAATACCTACAAATTCACCTGTATAAACATGGAAATATCTGCACCACTATCTGTATAAACATGGAATTATCAACACTGCCATCTGTATAAACATGGAAATATCTACACAGCCATCTCTATACACATGGAAATATCTACATTGCTATCTGCATGAACATGGAAACTGCCACACCGCTATCTCTATAAACATGGAAATATCAACTTCGCCATCTGTAAAAAGATGGAAATATCTACACAGTCATCTGTATAAACATGGAAATATCTACACCTCCAACTGTATAAACATGGAAATAACTACACTGCCTTCTGTATAAAAATGGAAATAGCCACAACGCTATCTGTAGAAACATGGAATTATCTACACCGCCATCTGAATAAACATGAAAATATCTACACCGCTATTGGCATAAATATGGAAATATCTACAAAGCTATCTCTATAAGCATGGAAATATCTACACCGCTATCTCTATAAACATGGAAATAACTCCACTGCAATCTGACTAAACTTGGAAATATCTACACCGCCATCTGTATAAACATGTAAATATTTCCACCGCAATCTGTATAAACATGGAAATATCTACACCGATATCTGTATAAACATGGAAATATCTCCACCGCTATCTGTACAAACATGGAAATATCTACACCGCTATCTGTATAAACATGGAAATATCTACACCGCTGTCTGTATAAACATGGAAATATCTACAGCGCTATCTGTATAAACATGGAAATAACTCCACCGATATCTGTATAAACATGGAAATATCTACACCGCTATCTGTATAAACATGGAAATATCTCCACCGCTGTCTGTATAAACATGGAAATATCTACACAGCTATCTTTATAAACATGGAAATATCTACACCACTATCTGTATAAACATGAAAATATCTACACTGCCATCTGTATAAACATGGAAATAGCCACACCGCTATGTGTATAAACATGGAAATATCAACACCGCCATCTGAATAAACATGGAAATATCTACACCGCTATCTGTATAAATATGAAAATACCTTCACCGCTGTCTCTATAAACATGGAAATAACTTCACCGCTATCTGTATCCACATGGAAATATCTACACCGCTCTCTCCATAATAATGGAAATATCTCCAACGCTATCTGCATAAACTTGGAAATATCTCCACCGCCATCTGAATAAACATGGAAATATCTCCACCGCTATCTGTATAAACATGGAAATATCTCCACCGCTATCTGTATAAACATGGAAATATCTACAATTCCATCTGTAAAAACATGGAAATAACATCACTGCTATCTCTATAAACATGGAAATACCTACACCGCTATCTGTATAAACATGGAAATATCTCCACCGCTATCTGTATAAACATGGAAATATCTACACCGCTATCTGTATAAACTTAGAAATATCTACACCGCTATCTGTATAAATAGGGAAATAACTTCAACTCTATCTCTATTAACATGGAAATGTCTTCACCGCTATCTGTATAAACATGGAAATATCTACACGGCTATCTGTATCTACATGGAAATATCTACACTGCTATCTCTCTAAACATGGAAATATCTCCACCGCAATCTGCATAAACTTGGAAATATCTACACCTCCATCTGTATAAACTTGTAAATATTTCCTCCGCTATCTGTATAAACATGGAAATATCTCCACCGATATCTGTATAAACATGGAAATATCTCCAATGCTATCTTTATAAACATGGAAATATCTACACCGCCATCTGTATAAACATGGAAATATCTCCACCGCTATCTTTATAAACATGGAAATATCTACACCGCCATTTGTATAAACATGGAAATATCTCCACCGCTATCTGTATAAACATGGAAATATCTACACCGCTATCTTTAAGAACATGGAAATATCTACACCGCTATATTTATAGACATGGAAATATCCACAACAGTATTTGTGTAAACCTGGAAATATCTACACAGCTGTCCGTGTAAACATGGAAATATGTACACTTCTATCTGTGTAAAGATGGAAATATCAACACGGCAATCTGTGCAAATATGGAAATATCTAGTACTCTATCTCTGTAAACATGGAAATATCTACACCGCTATCTGTATAAACATGGAAATATCTACATGGCTATCTCTATAAACATGGAAATATCTCCACCGCCATCTTAATAAACATGGAATTAACTACACAGTCATCTGTATAAACATGGAAATATCTACACCACTATTTGTATAAACATGGAAATATCTAAAATGCCATCTGTATAAACATGGAAATAACATCGCTGCTATCTCTATAAACATGGAAATACCCACACCGCTATCTGTACAAACATGGAAATCTCTCCACCGCTATCTGTATAAACATGGAAATATCTACACTGCGATCTGTATAAACAGAGAAATATCTACACCGCTATCTGTATAAATAGGGAAATAACTTCACCGCTATCTCTATAAACATGGAAATGTCTTCACCGCTATCTGTATAAACATGGAAATATCTGCATGGCTATCTCTATAAAGATGGAAATATCTACAGGGCTATCTGTATCTACATGGAAATATCTACACCGCTATCTCTATAAACATGGAAATATCTCCACCGCAATCTGCATAAACTTGGAAATATCTACACCTCCTTCTGTATAAACATGTAAATATTTCCACCGCTATCTGTATAAACATGAAAATATCTCCACCGATATCTGTATAAACATGGAAATATCTCCACCGCTATCTTTATAAACATGGAAATATCTACACCGCTATCTGTATAAACATGGAAATATCTACAACACTATCTTTGTAAACATGGAAATATCTACACTGCTATCTATATAACTTTGAAAATAACTTCACCGCTATCTCTATAAACAGGGAAATATCTACACCGCTATCTGTATCAACATGGAAATATCTACACCGCTATGTCTACACTAATGGAAATATCTCCACCGCTATCTGCATAAACTTGGAAATATCTCCACAGCCATCTGTATAAACATGGAAATATCTCCACCACTATCTGTATGAACATGGAAATATCTCCAACGCTATCTGTATAAACATGGAAATATCTACACCACTATCTGTATAAACATGGAAATATCTACACCGCTATCTGTATAAACATGGAAATATCTCCACCGATATCTGTATTAACATGGAACTCTCTCCACCGCTATCTGTATAAACATGGAAATATCTACAACACTATCTGTGTAAACATGGAAATATCTACTCAGCTGTATGTGTAAACATGGAAATATATACACCGCTTTCAGTGTGAAGATTGAAATATCTACACCGCAATCTGTGCAAATATGGAAATATCTTCATCTCTATCTATGTAAAGATGGAAATATCTACACCGCTATCTGTATAAACATGTAAATATCTACACCGCTATCTGTATAAATTTTGAAATATCTTCACCGCTATCACTATAAACATGGAAATATCTCCACCGCTATCTGTATAAACATGGAAACATCTACATGGCTATCTCTATAAACATGGAAATATCTACACATCCATCTGTATAAACATGGAAATACCTAGAAATTCACCTGTATAAACATGGAAATATCTGCACCACTATCTGTATAAACATGGAAATATCAACACTGCCATCTGTATAAACATGGAAATATCTACACAGCCATCTCTATACACATGGAAATATCTACATCGCTATCTGCATGAACATGGAAACTGCCACAGCGCTATCTGTATAAACATGGAAATATCAACTTCGCCATCTGTAAAAAGATGGAAATATCTACACAGTCATCTGTATAAACATGGAAATATCTACACCTCCAACTGTATAAACATGGAAATAACTACACTGCCATCTGTATAAAAATGGAAATAGCCACAACGCTATCTGTAGAAACATGGAATTATCTACACCGCCATCTGAATAAACATGAAAATATCTACACCGCTATCGGCATAAATATGGAAATATCTACAAAGCTGTCTCTATAAGCATGGAAATATCTACACCGCTATCTCTATAAACATGGAAATACCTCCACTGCAATCTGACTAAACTTGGAAATATCTACACCGCCATCTGTATAAACATGTAAATATTTCCACCGCTATCTGTATAAACATGGAAATATCTACACCGATATCTGTATAAACATGGAAATATCTCCACCGCTATCTGTACAAACATGGAAATATCTACACCGCTATCTGTATAAACATGGAAATATCTACACCGCTGTCTGTATAGACATGGAAATATCTACAGCGCTATCTGTATAAACATGGAAATATCTCCACCGATATCTGTATAAACATGGAAATATCTACACCGCTATCTGTATAAACATGGAAATATCTCCACCGCTGTCTGTATAAACATGGAAATATCTACACAGCTATCTTTATAAACATGGAAATATCTACACCAGTATCTGTATAAACATGAAAATATCTACAATGCCATCTGTATAAACATGGAAATAGCCACACCGCTATGTGTATAAACATGGAAATATCAACACCGCCATCTGAATAAACATGGAAATATCTACACCGCTATCTGTATAAATATGAAAATACCTTCACCGCTGTCTCTATAAAGATGGAAATATCTACACCGCTATCTGTATCCACATGGAAATATCTACACCGCTCTCTCTATAATAATGGAAATATCTCCAACGCTATCTGCATAAACTTGGAAATATCTCCACCGCCATCTGAATAAACATGGAAATATCTCCACTGCTATCTGTATAAACATGGAAATATCTCCACCGCTATCTGTATGAACATGGAAATATCTACAATTCCATCTGTAAAAACATGGAAATAACATCACTGCTATCTCTATAAACATGGAAATACCCACACCGCTATCTGTATAAACATGGAAATATCTCCACCGCTATCTGTATAAACATGGAAATATCTACAATTCCATCTGTAAAAACATGGAAATAACATCACTGCTATCTCTATAAACATGGAAATACCTACACCGCTATCTGTATAAACATGGAAATATCTCCACCGCTATCTGTATAAACATGGAAATATCTACACCGCTATCTGTATAAACTTAGAAATATCTACACCGCTATCTGTATAAATAGAGAAATAACTTCAACTCTATCTCTATTAACATGGAAATGTCTTCACCGCTATCTGTATAAACATGGAAATATCTACACGGCTATCTGTATCTACATGGAAATATCTACACCGCTATCTCTCTAAACATGGAAATATCTCCACCGCAATCTGCATAAACTTGGAAATATCTACACCTCCATCTGTATAAACTTGTAAATATTTCCTCCGCTATCTGTATAAACATGGAAATATCTCCACCGATATCTGTATAAACATGGAAATATCTCCAATGCTATCTTTATAAACATGGAAATATCTACACCGCCATCTGTATAAACATGGAAATATCTCCACCGCTATCTTTATAAACATGGAAATATCTACACCGCCATTTGTATAAACATGGAAATATCTCCACCGCTATCTGTATAAACATGGAAATATCTACACCGCTATCTTTAAGAACATGGAAATATCTACACCGCTATATTTATAGACATGGAAATATCCACAACAGTATTTGTGTAAACCTGGAAATATCTACACAGCTGTCCGTGTAAACATGGAAATATGTACACTTCTATCTGTGTAAAGATGGAAATATCAACACGGCAATCTGTGCAAATATGGAAATATCTAGTACTCTATCTCTGTAAACATGGAAATATCTACACCGCTATCTGTATAAACATGGAAATATCTACATGGCTATCTCTATAAACATGGAAATATCTCCACCGCCATCTTAATAAACATGGAATTAACTACACAGTCATCTGTATAAACATGGAAATATCTACACCACTATTTGTATAAACATGGAAATATCTAAAATGCCATCTGTATAAACATGGAAATAACATCGCTGCTATCTCTATAAACATGGAAATACCCACACCGCTATCTGTACAAACATGGAAATCTCTCCACCGCTATCTGTATAAACATGGAAATATCTACACTGCGATCTGTATAAACAGAGAAATATCTACACCGCTATCTGTATAAATAGGGAAATAACTTCACAGCTATCTCTATAAACATGGAAATGTCTTCACCGCTATCTGTATAAACATGGAAATATCTGCATGGCTATCTCTATAAAGATGGAAATATCTACAGGGCTATCTGTATCTACATGGAAATATCTACACCGCTATCTCTATAAACATGGAAATATCTCCACCGCAATCTGCATAAACTTGGAAATATCTACACCTCCTTCTGTATAAACATGTAAATATTTCCACCGCTATCTGTATAAACATGAAAATATCTCCACCGATATCTGTATAAACATGGAAATATCTCCACCGCTATCTTTATAAACATGGAAATATCTACACCGCTATCTGTATAAACATGGAAATATCTACAACACTATCTTTGTAAACATGGAAATATCTACACTGCTATCTATATAACTTTGAAAATAACTTCACCGCTATCTCTATAAACAGGGAAATATCTACACCGCTATCTGTATCAACATGGAAATATCTACACCGCTATCTCTACACTAATGGAAATATCTCCACCGCTATCTGCATAAACTTGGAAATATCTCCACAGCCATCTGTATAAACATGGAAATATCTCCACCACTATCTGTATGAACATGGAAATATCTCCAACGCTATCTGTATAAACATGGAAATATCTACACCACTATCTGTATAAACATGGAAATATCTACACCGCTATCTGTATAAACATGGAAATATCTCCACCGATATCTGTATTAACATGGAACTCTCTCCACCGCTATCTGTATAAACATGGAAATATCTACAACACTATCTGTGTAAACATGGAAATATCTACTCAGCTGTATGTGTAAACATGGAAATATATACACCGCTTTCAGTGTGAAGATTGAAATATCTACACCGCAATCTGTGCAAATATGGAAATATCTTCATCTCTATCTATGTAAAGATGGAAATATCTACACCGCTATCTGTATAAACATGTAAATATCTACACCGCTATCTGTATAAATTTTGAAATATCTTCACCGCTATCACTATAAACATGGAAATATCTCCACCGCTATCTGTATAAACATGGAAACATCTACATGGCTATCTCTATAAACATGGAAATATCTACACATCCATCTGTATAAACATGGAAATACCTAGAAATTCACCTGTATAAACATGGAAATATCTGCACCACTATCTGTATAAACATGGAAATATCAACACTGCCATCTGTATAAACATGGAAATATCTACACAGCCATCTCTATACACATGGAAATATCTACATCGCTATCTGCATGAACATGGAAACTGCCACAGCGCTATCTGTATAAACATGGAAATATCAACTTCGCCATCTGTAAAAAGATGGAAATATCTACACAGTCATCTGTATAAACATGGAAATATCTACACCTCCAACTGTATAAACATGGAAATAACTACACTGCCATCTGTATAAAAATGGAAATAGCCACAACGCTATCTGTAGAAACATGGAATTATCTACACCGCCATCTGAATAAACATGAAAATATCTACACCGCTATCGGCATAAATATGGAAATATCTACAAAGCTGTCTCTATAAGCATGGAAATATCTACACCGCTATCTCTATAAACATGGAAATACCTCCACTGCAATCTGACTAAACTTGGAAATATCTACACCGCCATCTGTATAAACATGTAAATATTTCCACCGCTATCTGTATAAACATGGAAATATCTACACCGATATCTGTATAAACATGGAAATATCTCCACCGCTATCTGTACAAACATGGAAATATCTACACCGCTATCTGTATAAACATGGAAATATCTACACCGCTGTCTGTATAGACATGGAAATATCTACAGCGCTATCTGTATAAACATGGAAATATCTCCACCGATATCTGTATAAACATGGAAATATCTACACCGCTATCTGTATAAACATGGAAATATCTCCACCGCTGTCTGTATAAACATGGAAATATCTACACAGCTATCTTTATAAACATGGAAATATCTACACCAGTATCTGTATAAACATGAAAATATCTACAATGCCATCTGTATAAACATGGAAATAGCCACACCGCTATGTGTATAAACATGGAAATATCAACACCGCCATCTGAATAAACATGGAAATATCTACACCGCTATCTGTATAAATATGAAAATACCTTCACCGCTGTCTCTATAAAGATGGAAATATCTACACCGCTATCTGTATCCACATGGAAATATCTACACCGCTCTCTCTATAATAATGGAAATATCTCCAACGCTATCTGCATAAACTTGGAAATATCTCCACCGCCATCTGAATAAACATGGAAATATCTCCACTGCTATCTGTATAAACATGGAAATATCTCCACCGCTATCTGTATGAACATGGAAATATCTACAATTCCATCTGTAAAAACATGGAAATAACATCACTGCTATCTCTATAAACATGGAAATACCCACACCGCTATCTGTATAAACATGGAAATATCTCCACCGCTATCTGTATAAACATGGAAATATCTACACCGCTATCTGTATAAACTTAGAAATATCTACACCGCTATCTGTATAAATAGGGAAATAACTTCAACTCTATCTCTATTAACATGGAAATGTCTTCACCGCTATCTGTATAAACATGGAAATATCTACACGGCTATCTGTATCTACATGGAAATATCTACACCGCTATCTCTCTAAACATGGAAATATCTCCACCGCAATCTGCATAAACTTGGAAATATCTACACCTCCATCTGTATAAACTTGTAAATATTTCCTCTGCTATCTGTATAAACATGGAAATATCTCCACCGATATCTGTATAAACATGGAAATATCTCCAATGCTATCTTTATAAACATGGAAATATCTACACCGCCATCTGTATAAACATGGAAATATCTCCACCGCTATCTTTATAAACATGGAAATATCTACACCGCCATTTGTATAAACATGGAAATATCTCCACCGCTATCTGTATAAACATGGAAATATCTACACCGCTATCTTTAAGAACATGGAAATATCTGCACCGCTATATTTATAGACATGGAAATATCCACAACAGTATTTGTGTAAACCTGGAAATATTTACACAGCTGTCCGTGTAAACATGGAAATATGTACACTTCTATCTGTGTAAAGATGGAAATATCTACACGGCAATCTGTGCAAATATGGAACTATCTAGTACTCTATCTCTGTAAACATGGAAATATCTACACCGCTATCTGTATAAACATGGAAATATCTACATGGCTATCTCTATAAACATGGAAATATCTCCACCGCCATCTTAATAAACATGGAATTAACTACACAGTCATCTGTATAAACATGGAAATATCTACACCACTATTTGTATAAACATGGAAATATCTACAATGACATCTGTATAAACATGGAAATAACATCGCTGCTATCTCTATAAACATGGAAATACCTACACCGCTATCTGTACAAACATGGAAATCTCTCCACCGCTATCTGTATAAACATGGAAATATCTACACCGCGATCTGTATAAACTTAGAAATATCTACACCGCTATCTGTATAAATAGGGAAATAACTTCACCGCTATCTCTATAAACATGGAAATGTCTTCACCGCTATCTGTATAAACATGGAAATATCTACATGGCTATCTCTATAAAGATGGAAATATCTACAGGGCTATCTGTATCTACATGGAAATATCTACACCGCTATCTCTATAAACATGGAAATATCTCCACCGCAATCTGCATAAACTTGGAAATATCTACACCTCCATCTGTATAAACATGTAAATATTTCCACCGCTATCTGTATAAACATGAAAATATCTCCACCGATATCTGTATAAACATGCAAATATCTCCACCGCTATCTTTATAAACATGGAAATACCTACACCGCTATCTGTATAAACATGGAAATATCTACAACACTATCTTTGTAAACATGGAAATATCTACACTGCTATCTATATAACTTTGAAAATAACTTCACCGCTATCTCTATAAACAGGGAAATATCTACACCGCTATCTGTATCAACATGGAAATATCTACACCGCTATCTCTATAATAATGGAAATATCTCCACCGCTATCTGCATAAACTTGGAAATATCTCCACAGCCATCTGTATAAACATGGAAATATCTCCACCACTATCTGTATGAACATGGAAATATCTCCAACGCTATCTGTATAAACATGGAAATATCTACACCGCTATCTGTATAAACATGGAAATATCTACACCGCTATCTGTATAAACATGGAAATATCTCCACCGCTATCTGTATTAACATGGAACTCTCTCCACCGCTATCTGTATAAACATGGAAATATCTACAACACTATCTGTGTAAACATGGAAATATCTACACAGCTGTATGTGTAAACATGGAAATATATACACCGCTTTCAGTGTGAAGATTGAAATATCTACAACGCAATCTGTGCAAATATGGAAATATCTTCATCTCTATCTATGTAAAGATGGAAATATCTACACCGCTATCTGTATAAACATGTAAATATCTGCACCGCTATCTGTATAAATTTTGAAATATCTTCACCGCTATCGCTATAAACATGGAAATATCTCCACCGCTATCTGTATAAACATGGAAACATCTACATGGCTATCTCTATAAACATGGAAATATCTACACCTCCGTCTGTATAAACATGGAATTACCTACAAATTCACCTGTATAAACATGTAAATATCTGCACCACTATCTGTATAAACATGGAAATATCAACACTGCCATCTGTATAAACATGGAAATATCTACACAGCCATCTCTATAAACATCGAAATATCTACATCGCTATCGGCATAAACATGGAAACAGCCACACCGCCATCTGTAAAAACATGGAAATATCTAAACAGTCATCTGTATAAACATGGAAATATCTACACCTCCATGTGTATAAACATGGATATATCTACACTGCCATCTGTATAAAAATGGAAATAGCCACACCGCAATCTGTATAAACATGGAAATATCTACACCGCCATCTGAATAAACATGGAAATAACTACACCGCTATCTGCATAAATATGGAAATATCTACACCGCTATCTCTATAAACATGGAAATATCTACACCACTAGCTGTATCTACATGGAAATATCTACACCGCTATCTCTATAAACATGATAATATCTCCACCGCAATCTGCATAAACTTGGAAATATCTACACCGCTATCTGTATAAACATGGAAATATCTACGCCTCTGTCTGTATAAACATGGAAATATCTACAGCGCTATCTGTATAAACATGGAAATATCTCCACCGCTATCTGTATAAACATGGAAATATCTACACCGCTATCTGTATAAACATGGAAATATCCACAACACTATATGTGTAAACATGGAAATATCTACACAGCTGTCTGTGTAAACATGGAAATATGTACACCGCTATCTGTGTGAAGATGGAAATATCTACATGGCAATCTGTGCAAATATCAAAATATCTACTCCTCTATCTCTGTAAACATGGAAGTATCTACATCACTATCTGTATAAACATGGAAATACCTACATGGCTATCTCTATAAACATGGAAATATCTACACCGCCATCTTTATAAACATGGAATTAACTACACAGTCATCTGTATAAACATGGAAATATCTACACCACTATCTGTATAAACATGGAAATATCTACAATGCCATCTGTATAAACATGGAAATAACATCACCGCTATCTCTATAAACATGGAAATACATACACCGCTATCTGTATAAACATGGAAATATCTCCACCGCTAACTGTAAAAACATGGAAATATCTACACCGCTATCTGTATAAACTTAGAAATATCTGCACCGCTATCTGTATAAATAGGGAAATAACTTCACCGCTATCTCTATAAACATGGAAATGTCTTCACCGCTATCTGTATAAACATGGAAATATCTACATGGCTATCTCTATAAACATGGAAATATCTACACGGCTATCTGTATCTACATGGAAATATCTACACCGCTATCTCTATAAACATGGAAATATCTCCACCGAAATCTGCATAAACTTGGAAATATCTACACCTCCATCTGTATAAACATGTAAATATTTCCACCACTATCTGTATGAACATGGAAATATCTCCACCAATATCTGTATAAACATGGAAATATCTCCACCGCTATCTTTATAAACATGGAAATATCTATACCGCTATCTGTATAAACATGGAAATATCTTCAACACTATCTTTGTAAACATGGAAATATCTACACCGCTATCTATATAAATATGAAAATAACTTCACCGCTATCTCTATAAACATGGAAATATCTACACCGCTATCTGTATCCACATGGAAATATCTACACCGCTATCTGCATAAACTTGGAAATATCTCCACAGCCATCTGTATAAACATGGAAATATCTCCACCACTATCTGTATGAACATGGAAATATCTCCACCGCTATCTGTATAAACATGGAACTCTCTCCACTGCTATCTGTATAAACCTGGAAATATCTACAACACTATCTGTGTAAACATGGAAATATCTACATCGCTGTCTGTGTAAACATGGAAATATATACACCGCTATCCGTGTGAAGATGGAAATATCTACACCGCAATCTGGGCAAATATGGAAATATCTACACCTCTATCTCTGTAAACATGGAAATAACTACACCGCTATCTGTATAAACATGAAAATATCTACATGGCTATCTCTATAAACATGGAAATATCTACACCGCCATCTTTATAAACATGGAATTAACTACACAGTCATCTGTATAAACATGGAAATATCTACAACACTATCTGTATAAACATGGAAATATCTACAATGCCATCTGTATAAACATGGAAATAACATCACCGCTATCTCTATAAACTTGGAAATACCTACACCGCTATCTGTATAAACATGGAAATATCTCCACCGCTATCTGTATAAACATGGAAATATCTACACCGCTATCTGTATAAACTTAGAAATATCTACACCGCTATCTGTATAAATAGGGAAATAACTTCACAGCTATCTCTATAAACATGGAAATGTCTTCACCGCTATCTGTATAAACATGGAAATATCTACATGGCTATCTCTATAAACATGGAAATATCTACAGGGCTATCTGTATCTACATGGAAATATCTACACCGCTATCTCTATAAACATGGAAATATCTCCACCGAAATCTGCATAAACTTGGAAATATCTACACCTCCATCTGTATAAACATGTAAATATTTCCACCACTATCTGTATGAACATGGAAATATCTCCACCGATATCTGTATAAACATGGAAATATCTCCACCGCTATCTTTATAAACATGGAAATATATATACCGCTATCTGTATAAACATGGAAATATCTACAACATTATGTTTGTAAACATGGAAATATCTACACCGCTATCTATATAAATATGAAAATAACTTCACCGCTATCTCTATAAACATGGAAATATCTACACCGCTATCTGTATCCACATGGAAATATCTACACGGCTATCTCTATAATAATGGAAATATCTCCACCGCTATCTGCATAAACTTGGAAATATCTCCACAGCCATCTGTATAAACATGGAAATATCTCCACCACTATCTGTATGAACATGGAAATATCTACAACGCTATCTGTATAAACATGGATATATCTACGCCGCTATCTGTATAAACATGGAAAATCTACACCGCTATCTGTATAATCATGGAAATATCTCCACCGCTATCTGTATAAACATGGAACTCTCTCCTACGCTATCTGTATAAACATGGAAATATCTCCACCGCTATCTGTATGAAGTTGGAAATACCTACACCACTATCTGTATAAACATGGAAATATCTACACAGCTGTCGGTGTAAACATGGAAATAGGTACACCGCTATCTGTGTGAAGATGGAAATATCTACACCGCAATCTGTGCAAATATGGAAATATCTACACCTCTATCTCTGTAAACATGGAGATATCTACACCGCTATCTGTATAAACATGGAAATATCTACACCGATATCTGTATAAACATGGAAATATCTCCAATGCTATCTGTATTAACATGGAAATGTCTCCAATGCTATCTGTATAAACATGGAAATATCTACACCGATATCTGTATAAACATGGAAATATCTCCAATGCTATCTGTATTAACATGGAAATGTCTCCAATGCTATCTGTATTAACATGGTAATATCTACACCGCTATCTGTATAAACATGGAAATATCTACACCGATATCTGAATAAATATGGAAATAACTCCAATGCTATCTGTATTAACATGGAAATATCTACACCGCTATCTCTATAAACATGGAAATATCTACATGGCTATCTCTATAAACATGGAAATATCTACACCGCCATCTTTATAAACATGGAATTAACTACACAGTCATCTGTATAAACATGGAAATATCTACACCACTATCTGTATAAACATGGAAATATCTACAATGCCATCTGTATAAACATGGAAATAACATCACCGCTATCTCTATAAACATGGAAATACCTACTCCGCTTTCTGTATAAACATGGAAATATCTACACTGCTATCTGTATCTACATGGAAATATCTACACCGCTATCTCTATAAACATGGAAATATCTCCACCGCAATCTGCAAAACCTTGGAAATATCTACAACTCCATCTGTATAAACATGTAAATATTTCCACCGCTATCTGTATAAACATGGAAATATCTCCACCGATATCTTCATAAACATGGAAATATCTCCACCGCTATCTCTATAAACATGGAAATATCTGCACCACTATCTGTATAAACATGGATATATCAACACTGCCATCTGTATAAACATGGAAATATCTCCACAGCCATCTCTCTAAATATGGAAATGTCTACACCGGTATCTTTATAAACATGGAAATATCTACACCGCTATGTGCATAAACATGGAAATGTCTGCACCGCTATCTGTATAAACATGGAAATATCTACAACATTATCTGTGTAAACATGGAAATATCTACACCGCTATCTGTATAAACATGGAAATATCTACACCGCTATCTTTATCAACATGGAAGTATCTACACCGCTATATTTATAGACATGGAAATATCCACAACACAATCTGTGTAAACATGGAAATATCTACACAGCTGTCTGTGTAAACATGGAAATACGTACACCGCTATCTGTGTGAAGATGGAAATATCTACACGGCAATCTGCGCAAATATGGAAATATCTTCTCCTCTATCTCTGTAAACATGGAAATATCTACATCGCTATCTGTATCAACATGGAAATATCTACATGGCTGTCTCTATAAACATGGAAATATCTACACCACCATCTTTATAAACATGGAATTAACTACACAGTCATCTGTATAAACATGGAAATATCTACACCACTATCTGTATAAACATGGAAATATCTACAATGCCATCTGTATAAACATGGAAATAACATCATCGCTATCTCTATAAACATGGAAATACCTACACCGCTATCTGTATGAACATGGAAATATCTCCAATGCTATCTGTATAAACATGGAAATATCTACACCGCTATCTGTATAAACTTAGAAATATCCCCACCGCTATCTGTATAAATAGGGAAATAACTTCACCGCTATCTCTATAAACATGGAAATGTCTTCACCGCTATCTGTATAAACATGGAAATATCTACATGGCTATCTCTATAAACATGGAAATATCTACAGGGCGATCTGTATCTACATGGAAATATCTACACCGCTATCTCAATAAACATGGAAATATCTCCACCGCAATCTGCATATACTTGGAAATATCTACACCTCCATCTGTATAAACATGTAAATATTTACAACGCTGTCTGTATAAACATGGAGATATCTCCACCGATATCTGCATAAACATGGAAATATCTCCACCGCTATCTTTATAAACATGGAAATATTTACACCGCTACCTGTATAAACATGGAAATATCTACAAAACTATCTTTGTAAACATGGAAATATCTACACCGCTATCTATATAAATATGAAAATAATTTCACCGCTATCTCTATAAACATGGAAATATCTACACCGCTATCTGTATCCACATGGAAATATCTACACCGCTATCTCTATAATAATGGAAATATCTCCACCGCTATCTGCATAAACTTGGAAATATCTCCACAGCCATCTGTATAAACATGGAAATATCTCCACCACTATCTGTATGAACATGCAAATATCTCCAACGCTATCTGTATAAACATGGAAATATCTACACCGCTATCTGTATCAACATGGAACTCTCTCCACCGCTATCTGTATAAACATGGAAATATGTACAACATTATCTGTGTAAACATGGAAATATCTCCACCGCTATCTGTATAAACATGGAAATACCTACACCGCTATCTGTATAAACATGGAAATATCCACAACACTATATGTGTAAACATGGAAATATCTACACAGCTGTCTGTGTAAACATGGAAATATGTACACCGCTATCTGTGTGAAGATGGAAATATCTACATGGCAATCTGTGCAAATATCAAAATATCTACTCCTCTATCTCTGTAAACATGGAAGTACCTACATCACTATCTGTATAAACATGGAAATACCTACATGGCTATCTCTATAAACATGGAAATATCTACACCGCCATCTTTATAAACATGGAATTAACTACACAGTCATCTGTATAAACATGGAAATATCTCCACCACTATCTGCATAAACATGGAAATATCTACAATGCCATCTGTATAAACTTGGAAATAACATCACCGCTATCTCTATAAACATGGAAATACATACACCGCTATCTGTATAAACATGGAAATATCTCCACCGCTAACTGTATAAACATGGAAATATCTACACCGCTATCTGTATAAACTTAGAAATATCTGCACCGCTATCTGTATAAATAGGGAAATAACTTCACCGCTATCTCTATAAACATGGAAATGTCTTCACCGCTATCTGTATAAACATGGAAATATCTACATGGCTATCTCTATAAACATGGAAATATCTACACGGCTATCTGTATCTACATGGAAATATCTACACCGCTATCTCTATAAACATGGAAATATCTCCACCGAAATCTGCATAAACTTGGAAATATCTACACCTCCATCTGTATAAACATGTAAATATTTCCACCACTATCTGTATGAACATGGAAATATCTCCACCGATATCTGTATAAACATGGAAATATCTCCACCGCTATCTTTATAAACATGGAAATATCTATACCGCTATCTGTATAAACATGGAAATATCTTCAACACTATCTTTGTAAACATGGAAATATCTACACCGCTATCTATATAAATATGAAAATAACTTCACCGCTATCTCTATAAACATGGAAATATCTACACCGCTATCTGTATCCACATGGAAATATCTACACCGCTATCTGCATAAACTTGGAAATATCTCCACAGCCATCTGTATAAACATGGAAATATCTCCACCACTATCTGTATGAACATGGAAATATCTCCACCGCTATCTGTATAAACATGGAACTCTCTCCACTGCTATCTGTATAAACCTGGAAATATCTACAACACTATCTGTGTAAACATGGAAATATCTACATCGCTGTCTGTGTAAACATGGAAATATATACACCGCTATCCGTGTGAAGATGGAAATATCTACACCGCAATCTGGGCAAATATGGAAATATCTAAACCTCTATCTCTGTAAACATGGAAATATCTACACCGCTATCTGTATAAACATGAAAATATCTACATGGCTATCTCTATAAACATGGAAATATCTACACCGCCATCTTTATAAACATGGAATTAACTACACAGTCATCTGTATAAACATGGAAATATCTACAACACTATCTGTATAAACATGGAAATATCTACAATGCCATCTGTATAAACATGGAAATAACATCACCGCTATCTCTATAAACTTGGAAATACCTACACCGCTATCTGTATAAACATGGAAATATCTCCACCGCTATCTGTATAAACATGGAAATATCTACACCGCTATCTGTATAAACTTAGAAATATCTACACCGCTATCTGTATAAATAGGGAAATAACTTCACAGCTATCTCTATAAACATGGAAATGTCTTCACCGCTATCTGTATAAACATGGAAATATCTACATGGCTATCTCTATAAACATGGAAATATCTACAGGGCTATCTGTATCTACATGGAAATATCTACACCGCTATCTCTATAAACATGGAAATATCTCCACCGAAATCTGCATAAACTTGGAAATATCTACACCTCCATCTGTATAAACATGTAAATATTTCCACCACTATCTGTATGAACATGGAAATATCTCCACCGATATCTGTATAAACATGGAAATATCTCCACCGCTATCTTTATAAACATGGAAATATCTATACCGCTATCTGTATAAACATGGAAATATCTACAACATTATGTTTGTAAACATGGAAATATCTACACCGCTATCTATATAAATATGAAAATAATTTCACCGCTATCTCTATAAACATGGAAATATCTACACCGCTATCTGTATCCACATGGAAATATCTACACCGCTATCTCTATAATAATGGAAATATCTCCACCGCTATCTGCATAAACTTGGAAATATCTCCACAGCCATCTGTATAAACATGGAAATATCTCCACCACTATCTGTATGAACATGCAAATATCTCCAACGCTATCTGTATAAAGATGGAAATATCTACACCGCTATCTGTATCAACATGGAAATATCTACACCACTATCTGTACAAACATGGAAATATCTCCACCGCTATCTGTATAAACATGGAACTCTCTCCACCGCTATCTGTATAAACATGGAAATATCTACAACATTATCTGTGTAAACATGGAAATATCTACACAGCTGTCTGTGTAAACATGGAAATATATACACCGCTATCCGTTTGAAGATGGAAATACCTACACCGCAATCTGTGCAAATATGGAAATATCTACATCTCTATCTCTGTAAACATGGAAATATCTACACCGATATCTGTATAAACATGTAAACATCTACACCGCTATCCGTATAAATATGAAAATAACTTCACCGCTATGGCTATAAACATGGTAATATCTCCACCGCTATCTGTATAAACATGGAAATATCTACATGGCTATCTCTATAAACATGGAAATATCTACACCTCCATCTGTATAAACATGGAAATACCTACAAAGTCATCTGTATAAACATGGAAATATCTACTTCGCCATCTGTAAAAAGATGGAAATATCTACACAGTCATCAGTATAAACATCGAAATATCTACACCTCCAACTGTATAAACATGGGAATAACTACACTGCCATCTGTATAAAAATGGAAATAGCCACAACGCTATCTGTAGAAACATGGAATTATCTACACTGCCATCTGAATAAACATGAAAATATATACACCGCTATCTGCATAAATATGATAATATCTACAAATCTATCTCTATAAACATGGAAATATCTACACCGCTGTCTTTATATACATGGAAATATCTACACCGCTATCTCTATAAACATGGAAGTACCTCCACTGCAATCTGACTAAACTTGGAGATATCTACACCGCCTTCTGTATAAATATGTAAATATCTCCACCGCTATCTGTATAAACATGGAAATATCTCCACCGATATCTGTATAAACATGGAAATATCTCCACCGCTATCTGTATAAACATGGAAATATCTACACCACTATCTGTATAAACAAGGAAATATCTACACCGCTGTCTGTATAAACATGGAAATATCTACAGCACTATCTGTATAAACATGGAAATATCTCCACCGCTATCTCTATAAACATGGAAATATCTACACCACTATCTTTATAAACATGGAAATATCTACAACGCTATCTATATAAACATGGCAATATCTACAACACTATCTGTGTAAACATGGAAATATCTACACAGCTGTCTGTGGAAACATGGAAATATGTATACCGCTGTCTGTGTGAAGATGGAAATATCTACATGACAATCTGTGCAAATATGGAAATATCTACACCTTTATCTCTGAAAACATGGAAATATCGACACCGCTATCTGTATAAACATGGAAATATCTACATGGCTATCTCTATAAACATGGAAATATCTACACCGCCATGTTTATAAACATGGAATTAACTACACAGTCATCTGCGTAAACATGGAAATATCTACACCACTATCTGTATAAACATGGAATTGTCTACAATGCCATCTGTATAAACATGGAAATAACATCACCGCTATCTCTGTAAACATGGAAATACCTACACCACTATCTGTATAAACAATGAAATATCTCCACTGCTATCTGTATAAAAATGGAAATATCTACACCGCTATCAGTATAAACTTAGAAATATCTACACCGCTATCTGTGTAAATAGGGAAATAATTCACCGCTACCTCTATAAACATGGAAATGTCTACACCGCTATCTGTATAAACATGGAAATATCTACAGCGCTATCTGTATAAACATGGAAATATCTCCACCGCTATCTGTATAAACATGGAAATATCTACACCGCTATCTGTATAAACTTAGAAATATGTACACCGCCATCTGTATAAATAGGGAAATAACTTCACTGCTATCTATATAAACATGGAAATGTCTACACCGCTATCTGTATAAACATGGAAATATCTTCACCGATATCTCTATCAACATGGAAATGTCTACACCACTATCTGTATAAACATGGAAATATCTACATGGCTATCTCTGTAAACATGGAAATATCTACACCGCCATCTGTATAAACATGGAAATAACTACACTGTCATCTGTATAAACATGGAAATAGCTACACCACTATCTGTATAATCATGGAAATATCTACACAGCCATCACTATAAACATGGAAATATCAACACAGACACCTCTATAAAGTTGGAAATATCTACATCGCTATCTGAATAAACATGGAAATAGCCACACTGCTGTCTGTGAAAACATGGAAATATCTACACCGCCATCTGTAAAAACATGGAAATATCTACACAGTCATCTGTATAAACATGGAAATATCTACACCTCCATGTGTATAAACATGGATATATCTACACTGCCATCTGTATAAAAATGGAAATAGCCACACCGCAATCTGTATAAACATGGAAATATCTACACCGCCATCTGAATAAACATGGAAATATCTACACCGCTATCTGCATAAATATGGAAATATCTACAGCGCTATCTCTATGAACATGGGAATATCTACAATGACATCTGTATATGCATGGAAATATCTTCACCGCTATCTCTATAAACATGGAACTAGCTACACCGATATCTGTATAAACAAGGAAATATCCCCACCACTCTCTGTATAAACATGGAAATATCTACACCGCTATCTGTATAAACATCGAAATATCTACACCGCTATCTGTATAAACTTGGAAATATCTACACCGCTATCTGTATAAACATGGAAATATCTACATGGCTATCTCTATAAACATGGAAATATCTACACCGCAATCTGTATAAACATGGAAATAACTACACTGTCATCTGTAAACATGGAAAAATCTACACCACTATCTCTATAAACATGGAAATATCTACACAGTCACCTGTATAAACATGGAAATACCTACACCTCCATCTGTATAAACATGGATATATCTACACTGCCATCTGTATAAAAATGGAAATAGACACACCGCAATCTGTATAAACATGGAAATATATACACCATCATCTGAATAAACTTGGAAATATCTACACCTCCATCTGTATAAACATGTAAATATTTCCACCGCTATCTGTATAAACATGGAAATATCTGCACCGATATCTGTATAAACATGGAAATATCTCCAATGCTATCTCTATAAACATGGAAATATCTACACCGCTATCTGTATAAACATGGAAATATCTACACCGCTATCTGTATAAACATAGAAATATCTACAGCGGTATCTGTTTAAAAAAGGAAATATCTCCACCGCTATATGTATAAACATGGAAGTATCTCCTCCGCTATCTTTATAAACATGGAAATATCTACACCGCTATCTGCATGAACTTGGAAATATCTACAACATTATCTGTGTAAACCTGGAAATATCTACACACCTGTCTGTGTAAACATGGAAATATAAACACCGCTATCTGTTTGAAGATGGAAATATCGACACCGCAATCTGTGCGAATATGGATATATCTACACCTCTATCTCTGTAAACATGGAAATATCTGCACCTCTATCTGTATAAACATGTAAATATCTACACCGCTATCTGTATAAACATGGAAATACCTACACCGCGGTCGGTATAACCATGGATATATCTACACCGCTATCTGTATAAACATGTAAAAATCTACACCGCTATCTGTATAAACTTGGAAATAACTACATGGCTATCTCTATAAATGTGGAAATAACTACACCGCCATCTGTATAGACATGGAATTAACTACACAGTCATCTATATAAACATGGAAATATCTACACCACTATCTCTATGAACATGGAAATATCTACAATGCCATCTGTATAAACATGGAAATACCTTCACCGCTATCTCTATAAACATGGAAATATCTCCACCACTCTCTGTATAAACATGGAAATATCTACACCGCTATCTATATAAACATGGAAATATCTACACCGCTATCTGTATAAACTTGGAAATATCTACACCGCTATCTGTATAAACATGGAAATATCTTCACCGATGTCTCTATCAACATGGAAATGTCTACCCCAATATCTGTATAAACATGGAATTATTTACGTGGCTATCTCTATAAACAAGGAAATATCTACACCGCCATCTGTATAAACATGGAAATAACTACAATGTCATCTGTATAAACATGGAAATATCTACACCAATATCTGTATAAACATGGAAATATCTACACAGCCATCTCTATAAACATGGAAATATCTACACAGACATCTCTATAAACTTGGAATTATCTATATCGCTATCAGCATAAACATGGAAATAGCCACACCGCTATCTGTAAAATCATGGAAATATCTACACCGCCATTTGTAAAAACATGGAAATATCTACACAGTCATCTGTATAAACATGGAAATATCTACACCTCCATGTGTATAAACATGGATATATCTACACTGCCATCTGTATAAAAATGGAAATAGCCACACCGCAATCTGTATAAACATGGAAATATCAACACCGCCATCTGAATAAACATGGAAATACCTACATCGCTATCTGCAGAAATATGGAAATATCTACAAAGCTATCTCTATAAACATGGAAATATCTACACCGCTGTCTGTATATACATGGACATATCTACCACACTATCTCCATAAACATGGAAATACCTCCACTGCAATCTGACTAAACTTGGAAATATCTACACCGCCATCTGTATAAACATGTAAATATTTCCACCACTATCTGTATAAACATGGAGGTATCTCCACCGATATCTGTATAAACATGGAAATATCTCCACCGCTATCTGTATAAACTTGGAAATATCTACACGGCTATCTGTATAAACATGGAAATATCTACACTGCTATCTGTATAAACATGGAAATATCTGCAACACTATCTGTGTAAACATGGAAATATCTACACAGCTGTCTGTGTAAACATGGAAATGTGTATACCGCTGTCTGTGAAGATGGAAATATCTACACGACAATCTGTGCAAATATAGAAATATCTACACCATTATGTCTGTAAACATGGAAATATCGAAACGGCTATCTGTATAAACATGGAAATATCTACATGTCTATCTCTATGAACATGGAAATATCTACACCGCCATGTTTATAAACATGGAATTGACTACACAGTCATCTGCATAAACATGGAAATATCTACACCACTATCTGTATAAACATGGAAATGTCTACAATACCATCTGTATAAACATGGAAATAACATCACCGCTATCTCTGTAAACATGGAAATATCTACACCGCTATCTCTATAAACATGGAAATACCTCCACTGCAATCTGACTAAACTTGGAAATATCTACACCACCATCTGTATAAACATGTAAATATTTCCACCGCTATCTGTATAAACATGGAAATATCTACATGGCTATCTGTATAAACATGGAAATATCTACAGGGCTATCTGTATCTACATGGAAATATCTACACCGCTATCTCTATAAACATGGAAATGTCTCCACCGCAATCTGCATAAACTTGGAAATATCTACACCTCCATCTGTATAAACATGTAAATATTTCCACCGCTATCTGTATAAACATGAAAATATCTCCACCGATATCTGTATAAACATGGAAATATCTCCACCGCTATCTTTCTAAACATGGAAATATCTACACCGCTATCTTTATAAACATGGAAATATCTACAACACTATCTTTGTAAACATGGAAATATCTACACTGCTATCTATATAACTTTGAAAATAACTTCACCGCTATCTCTATAAACAGGGAAATATCTACACCGCTATCTGTATCAACATGGAAATATCTACACCGCTATCTCCATAATAATGGAAATATCTCCACCGCTATCTGCATAAACTTGGAAATATCTCCACAGCCATCTGTATAAACATGGAAATATCTCCACCACTATCTGTATGAACATGGAAATATCTCCAACGCTATCTGTATAAACATGGAAATATCTACACCGCTATCTGTATAAACATGGAAATATCTACACCGATATCTGTATAAACATGGAAATATCTCCACCGCTATCTGTATTAACATGGAACTCTTTCCACCGCTATCTGTATAAACATGGAAATATCTACAACACTATCTGGGTAAACATGGAAATATCTACACAGCTGTATGTGTAAACATGGAAATATATACACCGCTTTCAGTGTAAAGATTGAAATATCTACACCGCAATCTGTGCAAATATGGAAATATCTTCATCTCTATCTATGTAAAGATGGAAATATCTACACCGCTATCTGTATAAACATGTAAATATCTACACCGCTATCTGTATAAATTTTGAAATATCTTCACCGCTATCGCTATAAACATGGAAATATCTCCACCGCTATCTGTATAAACATGGAAACATCTACATGGCTATCTCTATAAACATGGAAATATCTACACCTCCATCTGTATAAACATGGAAATACCTACAAATTCACCTGTATAAACATGGAAATATCTACACCACTATCTGTATAAACATGGAATTATCAACACTGCCATCTGTATAAACATGGAAATATCTACACAGCCATCTCTATACACATGGAAATATCTACATTGCTATCTGCATGAACATGGAAACTGCCACACCGCTATCTCTATAAACATGGAAATATCAACTTCGCCATCTGTAAAAAGATGGAAATATCTACACAGTCATCTGTATAAACATTGAAATATCTACACCTCCAACTGTATAAACATGGAAATAACTACACTGCCTTCTGTATAAAAATGGAAATAGCCACAACGCTATCTGTAGAAACATGGAATTATCTACACCGCCATCTGAATAAACATGAAAATATCTACACCGCTATTGGCATAAATATGGAAATATCTACAAAGCTATCTCTATAAGCATGGAAATATCTACACCGCTATCTCTATAAACATGGAAATAACTCCACTGCAATCTGACTAAACTTGGAAATATCTACACCGCCATCTGTATAAACATGTAAATATTTCCACCGCAATCTGTATAAACATGGAAATATCTACACCGATATCTGTATAAACATGGAAATATCTCCACCGCTATCTGTACAAACATGGAAATATCTACACCGCTATCTGTATAAACATGGAAATATCTACACCGCTGTCTGTATAAACATGGAAATATCTACAGCGCTATCTGTATAAACATGGAAATAACTCCACCGATATCTGTATAAACATGGAAATATCTACACCGCTATCTGTATAAACATGGAAATATCTCCACCGCTGTCTGTATAAACATGGAAATATCTACACAGCTATCTTTATAAACATGGAAATATCTACACCACTATCTGTATAAACATGAAAATATCTACACTGCCATCTGTATAAACATGGAAATAGCCACACCGCTATGTGTATAAACATGGAAATATCAACACCGCCATCTGAATAAACATGGAAATATCTACACCGCTATCTGTATAAATATGAAAATACCTTCACCGCTGTCTCTATAAACATGGAAATAACTTCACCGCTATCTGTATCCACATGGAAATATCTACACCGCTCTCTCCATAATAATGGAAATATCTCCAACGCTATCTGCATAAACTTGGAAATATCTCCACCGCCATCTGAATAAACATGGAAATATCTCCACCGCTATCTGTATAAACATGGAAATATATCCACCGCTATCTGTATAAACATGGAAATATCTACAATTCCATCTGTAAAAACATGGAAATAACATCACTGCTATCTCTATAAACATGGAAATACCTACACCGCTATCTGTATAAACATGGAAATATCTCCACCGCTATCTGTATAAACATGGAAATATCTACACCGCTATCTGTATAAACTTAGAAATATCTACACCGCTATCTGTATAAATAGGGAAATAACTTCAACTCTATCTCTATTAACATGGAAATGTCTTCACCGCTATCTGTATAAACATGGAAATATCTACACGGCTATCTGTATCTACATGGAAATATCTACACCGCTATCTCTCTAAACATGGAAATATCTCCACCGCAATCTGCATAAACTTGGAAATATCTACACCTCCATCTGTATAAACTTGTAAATATTTCCTCCGCTATCTGTATAAACATGGAAATATCTCCACCGATATCTGTATAAACATGGAAATATCTCCAATGCTATCTTTATAAACATGGAAATATCTACACCGCCATCTGTATAAACATGGAAATATCTCCACCGCTATCTTTATAAACATGGAAATATCTACACCGCCATTTGTATAAACATGGAAATATCTCCACCGCTATCTGTATAAACATGGAAATATCTACACCGCTATCTTTAAGAACATGGAAATATCTACACCGCTATATTTATAGACATGGAAATATCCACAACAGTATTTGTGTAAACCTGGAAATATCTACACAGCTGTCCGTGTAAACATGGAAATATGTACACTTCTATCTGTGTAAAGATGGAAATATCAACACGGCAATCTGTGCAAATATGGAAATATCTAGTACTCTATCTCTGTAAACATGGAAATATCTACACCGCTATCTGTATAAACATGGAAATATCTACATGGCTATCTCTATAAACATGGAAATATCTCCACCGCCATCTTAATAAACATGGAATTAACTACACAGTCATCTGTATAAACATGGAAATATCTACACCACTATTTGTATAAACATGGAAATATCTAAAATGCCATCTGTATAAACTTGGAAATAACATCGCTGCTATCTCTATAAACATGGAAATACCCACACCGCTATCTGTACAAACATGGAAATCTCTCCACCGCTATCTGTATAAACATGGAAATATCTACACTGCGATCTGTATAAACTGAGAAATATCTACACCGCTATCTGTATAAATAGGGAAATAACTTCACCGCTATCTCTATAAACATGGAAATGTCTTCACCGCTATCTGTATAAACATGGAAATATCTGCATGGCTATCTCTATAAAGATGGAAATATCTACAGGGCTATCTGTATCTACATGGAAATATCTACACCGCTATCTCTATAAACATGGAAATATCTCCACCGCAATCTGCATAAACTTGGAAATATCTACACCTCCTTCTGTATAAACATGTAAATATTTCCACCGCTATCTGTATAAACATGAAAATATCTCCACCGATATCTGTATAAACATGGAAATATCTCCACCGCTATCTTTATAAACATGGAAATATC
The DNA here is from genome assembly GCF_029289425.2 of Pan paniscus. Classification (NCBI taxonomy): domain Eukaryota; kingdom Metazoa; phylum Chordata; class Mammalia; order Primates; family Hominidae; genus Pan; species Pan paniscus. Next base: position 12,969,066 of record NC_073261.2, read on the forward strand.
TACACCGCTATCTGTATAAACATGGAAATATCTACAACACTATCTTTGTAAACATGGAAATATCTACACTGCTATCTATATAACTTTGAAAATAACTTCACCGCTATCTCTATAAACAGGGAAATATCTACACCGCTATCTGTATCAACATGGAAATATCTACACCGCTATCTCTACACTAATGGAAATATCTCCACCGCTATCTGCATAAACTTGGAAATATCTCCACAGCCATCTGTATAAACATGGAAATATCTCCACCACTATCTGTATGAACATGGAAATATCTCCAACGCTATCTGTATAAACATGGAAATATCTACACCACTATCTGTATAAACATGGAAATATCTACACCGCTATCTGTATAAACATGGAAATATCTCCACCGATATCTGTATTAACATGGAACTCTCTCCACCGCTATCTGTATAAACATGGAAATATCTACAACACTATCTGTGTAAACATGGAAATATCTACTCAGCTGTATGTGTAAACATGGAAATATATACACCGCTTTCAGTGTGAAGATTGAAATATCTACACCGCAATCTGTGCAAATATGGAAATATCTTCATCTCTATCTATGTAAAGATGGAAATATCTACACCGCTATCTGTATAAACATGTAAATATCTACACCGCTATCTGTATAAATTTTGAAATATCTTCACCGCTATCACTATAAACATGGAAATATCTCCACCGCTATCTGTATAAACATGGAAACATCTACATGGCTATCTCTATAAACATGGAAATATCTACACATCCATCTGTATAAACATGGAAATACCTAGAAATTCACCTGTATAAACATGGAAATATCTGCACCACTATCTGTATAAACATGGAAATATCAACACTGCCATCTGTATAAACATGGAAATATCTACACAGCCATCTCTATACACATGGAAATATCTACATCGCTATCTGCATGAACATGGAAACTGCCACAGCGCTATCTGTATAAACATGGAAATATCAACTTCGCCATCTGTAAAAAGATGGAAATATCTACACAGTCATCTGTATAAACATGGAAATATCTACACCTCCAACTGTATAAACATGGAAATAACTTCACTGCCATCTGTATAAAAATGGAAATAGCCACAACGCTATCTGTAGAAACATGGAATTATCTACACCGCCATCTGAATAAACATGAAAATATCTACACCGCTATCGGCATAAATATGGAAATATCTACAAAGCTGTCTCTATAAGCATGGAAATATCTACACCGCTATCTCTATAAACATGGAAATACCTCCACTGCAATCTGACTAAACTTGGAAATATCTACACCGCCATCTGTATAAACATGTAAATATTTCCACCGCTATCTGTATAAACATGGAAATATCTACACCGATATCTGTATAAACATGGAAATATCTCCACCGCTATCTGTACAAACATGGAAATATCTACACCGCTATCTGTATAAACATGGAAATATCTACACCGCTGTCTGTATAGACATGGAAATATCTACAGCGCTATCTGTATAAACATGGAAATATCTCCACCGATATCTGTATAAACATGGAAATACCTACACCGCTATCTGTATAAACATGGAAATATCTCCACCGCTGTCTGTATAAACATGGAAATATCTACACAGCTATCTTTATAAACATGGAAATATCTACACCAGTATCTGTATAAACATGAAAATATCTACAATGCCATCTGTATAAACATGGAAATAGCCACACCGCTATGTGTATAAACATGGAAATATCAACACCGCCATCTGAATAAACATGGAAATATCTACACCGCTATCTGTATAAATATGAAAATACCTTCACCGCTGTCTCTATAAAGATGGAAATATCTACACCGCTATCTGTATCCACATGGAAATATCTACACCGCTCTTTCTATAATAATGGAAATATCTCCAACGCTATCTGCATAAACTTGGAAATATCTCCACCGCCATCTGAATAAACATGGAAATATCTCCACCGCTATCTGTATAAACATGGAAATATCTCCACCGCTATCTGTATGAACATGGAAATATCTACAATTCCATCTGTAAAAACATGGAAATAACATCACTGCTATCTCTATAAACATGGAAATACCCACACCGCTATCTGTATAAACATGGAAATATCTCCACCGCTATCTGTATAAACATGGAAATATCTACACCGCTATCTGTATAAACTTAGAAATATCTACACCGCTATCTGTATAAATAGGGAAATAACTTCAACTCTATCTCTATTAACATGGAAATGTCTTCACCGCTATCTGTATAAACATGGAAATATCTACACGGCTATCTGTATCTAAATGGAAATATCTACACCGCTATCTCTCTAAACATGGAAATATCTCCACCGCAATCTGCATAAACTTGGAAATATCTACACCTCCATCTGTATAAACTTGTAAATATTTCCTCTGCTATCTGTATAAACATGGAAATATCTCCACCGATATCTGTATAAACATGGAAATATCTCCAATGCTATCTTTATAAACATGGAAATATCTACACCGCCATCTGTATAAACATGGAAATATCTCCACCGCTATCTTTATAAACATGGAAATATATACACCGCCATTTGTATAAACATGGAAATATCTCCACCGCTATCTGTATAAACATGGAAATATCTACACCGCTATCTTTAAGAACACGGAAATATCTGCACCGCTATATTTATAGACATGGAAATATCCACAACAGTATTTGTGTAAACCTGGAAATATTTACACAGCTGTCCGTGTAAACATGGAAATATGTACACTTCTATCTGTGTAAAGATGGAAATATCTACACGGCAATCTGTGCAAATATGGAAATATCTAGTACTCTATCTCTGTAAACATGGAAATATCTACACCGCTATCTGTATAAACATGGAAATATCTACATGGCTATCTCTATAAACATGGAAATATCTCCACCGCCATCTTAATAAACATGGAATTAACTACACAGTCATCTGTATAAACATGGAAATATCTACACCACTATTTGTATAAACATGGAAATATCTACAATGCCATCTGTATAAACATGGAAATAACATCGCTGCTATCTCTATAAACATGGAAATACCTACACCGCTATCTGTACAAACATGGAAATCTCTCCACCGCTATCTGTATAAACATGGAAATATCTACACCGCGATCTGTATAAACTTAGAAATATCTACACCGCTATCTGTATAAATAGGGAAATAACTTCACCGCTATCTCTATAAACATGGAAATGTCTTCACCGCTATCTGTATAAACATGGAAATATCTACATGGCTATCTCTATAAAGATGGAAATATCTACAGGGCTATCTGTATCTACATGGAAATATCTACACCGCTATCTCTATAAACATGGAAATATCTCCACCGCAATCTGCATAAACTTGGAAATATCTACACCTCCATCTGTATAAACATGTAAATATTTCCACCGCTATCTGTATAAACATGAAAATATCTCCACCGATATCTGTATAAACATGCAAATATCTCCACCGCTATCTTTATAAACATGGAAATACCTACACCGCTATCTGTATAAACATGGAAATATCTACAACACTATCTTTGTAAACATGGAAATATCTACACTGCTATCTATATAACTTTGAAAATAACTTCACCGCTATCTCTATAAACAGGGAAATATCTACACCGCTATCTGTATCAACATGGAAATATCTACACCGCTATCTCTATAATAATGGAAATATCTCCACCGCTATCTGCATAAACTTGGAAATATCTCCACAGCCATCTGTATAAACATGGAAATATCTCCACCACTATCTGTATGAACATGGAAATATCTCCAACGCTATCTGTATAAACATGGAAATATCTACACCGCTATCTGTATAAACATGGAAATATCTACACCGCTATCTGTATAAACATGGAAATATCTCCACCGCTATCTGTATTAACATGGAACTCTCTCCACCGCTATCTGTATAAACATGGAAATATCTACAACACTATCTGTGTAAACATGGAAATATCTACACAGCTGTATGTGTAAACATGGAAATATATACACCGCTTTCAGTGTGAAGATTGAAATATCTACACCGCAATCTGTGCAAATATGGAAATATCTTCATCTCTATCTATGTAAAGATGGAAATATCTACACCGCTATCTGTATAAACATGTAAATATCTGCACCGCTATCTGTATAAATTTTGAAATATCTTCACCGCTATCGCTATAAACATGGAAATATCTCCACCGCTATCTGTATAAACATGGAAACATCTACATGGCTATCTCTATAAACATGGAAATATCTACACCTCCATCTGTATAAACATGGAATTACCTACAAATTCACCTGTATAAACATGTAAATATCTGCACCACTATCTGTATAAACATGGAAATATCAACACTGCCATCTGTATAAACATGGAAATATCTACACAGCCATCTCTATAAACATCGAAATATCTACATCGCTATCGGCATAAACATGGAAACAGCCACACCGCCATCTGTAAAAACATGGAAATATCTAAACAGTCATCTGTATAAACATGGAAATATCTACACCTCCATGTGTATAAACATGGATATATCTACACTGCCATCTGTATAAAAATGGAAATAGCCACACCGCAATCTGTATAAACATGGAAATATCTACACCGCGATCTGTATAAACTTAGAAATATCTACACCGCTATCTGTATAAATAGGGAAATAACTTCACCGCTATCTCTATAAACATGGAAATGTCTTCACCGCTATCTGTATAAACATGGAAATATCTACATGGCTATCTCTATAAAGATGGAAATATCTACAGGGCTATCTGTATCTACATGGAAATATCTACACCGCTATCTCTATAAACATGGAAATATCTCCACCGCAATCTGCATAAACTTGGAAATATCTACACCTCCATCTGTATAAACATGTAAATATTTCCACCGCTATCTGTATAAACATGAAAATATCTCCACCGATATCTGTATAAACATGCAAATATCTCCACCGCTATCTTTATAAACATGGAAATACCTACACCGCTATCTGTATAAACATGGAAATATCTACAACACTATCTTTGTAAACATGGAAATATCTACACTGCTATCTATATAACTTTGAAAATAACTTCACCGCTATCTCTATAAACAGGGAAATATCTACACCGCTATCTGTATCAACATGGAAATATCTACACCGCTATCTCTATAATAATGGAAATATCTCCACCGCTATCTGCATAAACTTGGAAATATCTCCACAGCCATCTGTATAAACATGGAAATATCTCCACCACTATCTGTATGAACATGGAAATATCTCCAACGCTATCTGTATAAACATGGAAATATCTACACCGCTATCTGTATAAACATGGAAATATCTACACCGCTATCTGTATAAACATGGAAATATCTCCACCGCTATCTGTATTAACATGGAACTCTCTCCACCGCTATCTGTATAAACATGGAAATATCTACAACACTATCTGTGTAAACATGGAAATATCTACACAGCTGTATGTGTAAACATGGAAATATATACACCGCTTTCAGTGTGAAGATTGAAATATCTACACCGCAATCTGTGCAAATATGGAAATATCTTCATCTCTATCTATGTAAAGATGGAAATACCTACACCGCTATCTGTATAAACATGTAAATATCTGCACCGCTATCTGTATAAATTTTGAAATATCTTCACCGCTATCGCTATAAACATGGAAATATCTCCACCGCTATCTGTATAAACATGGAAACATCTACATGGCTATCTCTATAAACATGGAAATATCTACACCTCCATCTGTATAAACATGGAATTACCTACAAATTCACCTGTATAAACATGTAAATATCTGCACCACTATCTGTATAAACATGGAAATATCAACACTGCCATCTGTATAAACATGGAAATATCTACACAGCCATCTCTATAAACATCGAAATATCTACATCGCTATCGGCATAAACATGGAAACAGCCACACCGCCATCTGTAAAAACATGGAAATATCTAAACAGTCATCTGTATAAACATGGAAATATCTACACCTCCATGTGTATAAACATGGATATATCTACACTGCCATCTGTATAAAAATGGAAATAGCCACACCGCAATCTGTATAAACATGGAAATATCTACACCGCGATCTGTATAAACTTAGAAATATCTACACCGCTATCTGTATAAATAGGGAAATAACTTCACCGCTATCTCTATAAACATGGAAATGTCTTCACCGCTATCTGTATAAACATGGAAATATCTACATGGCTATCTCTATAAAGATGGAAATATCTACAGGGCTATCTGTATCTACATGGAAATATCTACACCGCTATCTCTATAAACATGGAAATATCTCCACCGCAATCTGCATAAACTTGGAAATATCTACACCTCCATCTGTATAAACATGTAAATATTTCCACCGCTATCTGTATAAACATGAAAATATCTCCACCGATATCTGTATAAACATGCAAATATCTCCACCGCTATCTTTATAAACATGGAAATACCTACACCGCTATCTGTATAAACATGGAAATATCTACAACACTATCTTTGTAAACATGGAAATATCTACACTGCTATCTATATAACTTTGAAAATAACTTCACCGCTATCTCTATAAACAGGGAAATATCTACACCGCTATCTGTATCAACATGGAAATATCTACACCGCTATCTCTATAATAATGGAAATATCTCCACCGCTATCTGCATAAACTTGGAAATATCTCCACAGCCATCTGTATAAACATGGAAATATCTCCACCACTATCTGTATGAACATGGAAATATCTCCAACGCTATCTGTATAAACATGGAAATATCTACACCGCTATCTGTATAAACATGGAAATATCTACACCGCTATCTGTATAAACATGGAAATATCTCCACCGCTATCTGTATTAACATGGAACTCTCTCCACCGCTATCTGTATAAACATGGAAATATCTACAACACTATCTGTGTAAACATGGAAATATCTACACAGCTGTATGTGTAAACATGGAAATATATACACCGCTTTCAGTGTGAAGATTGAAATATCTACACCGCAATCTGTGCAAATATGGAAATATCTTCATCTCTATCTATGTAAAGATGGAAATATCTACACCGCTATCTGTATAAACATGTAAATATCTGCACCGCTATCTGTATAAATTTTGAAATATCTTCACCGCTATCGCTATAAACATGGAAATATCTCCACCGCTATCTGTATAAACATGGAAACATCTACATGGCTATCTCTATAAACATGGAAATATCTACACCTCCATCTGTATAAACATGGAATTACCTACAAATTCACCTGTATAAACATGTAAATATCTGCACCACTATCTGTATAAACATGGAAATATCAACACTGCCATCTGTATAAACATGGAAATATCTACACAGCCATCTCTATAAACATCGAAATATCTACATCGCTATCGGCATAAACATGGAAACAGCCACACCGCCATCTGTAAAAACATGGAAATATCTAAACAGTCATCTGTATAAACATGGAAATATCTACACCTCCATGTGTATAAACATGGATATATCTACACTGCCATCTGTATAAAAATGGAAATAGCCACACCGCAATCTGTATAAACATGGAAATATCTACACCGCCATCTGAATAAACATGGAAATAACTACACCGCTATCTGCATAAATATGGAAATATCTACACCGCTATCTCTATAAACATGGAAATATCTACACCACTAGCTGTATCTACATGGAAATATCTACACCGCTATCTCTATAAACATGATAATATCTCCACCGCAATCTGCATAAACTTGGAAATATCTACACCGCTATCTGTATAAACATGGAAATATCTACGCCTCTGTCTGTATAAACATGGAAATATCTACAGCGCTATCTGTATAAACATGGAAATATCTCCACCGCTATCTGTATAAACATGGAAATATCTACACCGCTATCTGTATAAACTTAGAAATATCTACACCGCCATCTGTATAAATAGGGAAATAACTTCACTGCTATCTCTATAAACATGAAAATGTCTACACCGCTATCTGTATAAACATGGAAATATCTACATGGCTATCTCAATAAACATGGAAATATCTACACCGCCATCTGTATAAACATGGAAATACCTACACAGTCATCTGTATAAAATTGGAAATATCTGCACCAATATCTGTATAAACATGGAAATATCAACACTGCCATCTGTATAAACATGGAAATATCTACACAGCCATCTCTATAAACATGGAGATATCTACATCGCTATCTGCATAAACATGGAAACAGCCACACCGCCATCTGTAAAAACATGGAAATATCTACACAGTCATCTGTATAAACATGGAAATATCTAGACCGCCATCTGTATAAACATGGAAATATCTATACTGCCATCTGTATAAAAATCGAAATAGCCACACCGCTATCTGTATAAACATAGAAATATCTACACCGACAACTGAGTAAACATGGAAACATCTACACCGCTATCTCTATAAATATGGAAATATCTTCAAATCTATCTCTATAAACATAGAAATATCTACACGGCTATCTGTATCTACATGGAAATATCTACACCGCTATCTCTATAAACATGGAAATATCTCTATCGCAATCTGCAGAAACTTGGAAATATCTACACCTCCATCTGTATGAACATGTAAATATTTCCACCGCTATCTGTATAAACATGGAAATATCTCCACCGATAGCTGTATAAACATGGAAATATCTCCACCAATATCTGTAGAAACATGGAAATATCTACACCGCTATCTGTATAAAAATGGAAATATCTCCACCACTATCTGTTTAAACATGGAAGTATCTCCTCCGCTATCGTTATAAACATGGAAATATCTACACCGCTATCTGCATGAACTTGCAAATATCTACAACACTATCTGTGTAAACATGGAAATATCTACACACCTGTCTGTGCAAACATGGAAATATATACACCGCTATCTGTGTGAAGATGGAAATATCGACACCGCAATCTGTGCAAAAATGGATATATCTACACCTCTATCTCTGTAAACATGGAAATATCTACACCGCTATCTGTACAAACATGTAAATATCTACACCACTATCTGTATAAACATGGAAATATCTACACCACGATCTGTATAAACATGGATATATCTACACCGCTATCTGTATAAACATGTAAATATCTACACCACTATCTGTATAAACATCGAAATATCTACATGGCTATCTCTATAAATATGGAAATATCTACACCACCATCTGTATAATCATAGAATTAACTACACAGTCATCTGTATAAACATGGAAATATCTACACCACCATGTCTATGAACATGGAAATATCTACAATGCCATCAGTATATGCATGGAAATATCTTCACCGCTATCTCTATAAACATGGAAATAGCTACACCGATATCTGTATAAACATGGAAATATCTCCACCACTCTCTGTATAAACATGGAAATATCTACACCGCTACCTGTATAAACATGGAAATATCTACACCGCTATCTGTATAAACTTGGAAATATCTACACCGCTCTCTGTATAAACATGGAAATATATTCACCGATATCTCTATCAACATGGAAATGTCTACACCACTAACTGTATAAACATGGAAATATCTACATGGCTATCTCTATAAACATGGAAATATCTACACCGCCATCTGTATAAACATGGAAATAACTACACTGTCATCTCTATAAACATGGAAATATCTACACCACTATCTGTATAAACATGGAAATATCTACACAGCCATCTCTCTAAACATGGAAATATCTACACAGACATCTCTCTAAACTTGGAAATATCTACATGGCTATCTGCATAAACATGGAAATACCCACACCGCTCTCTGTGAAAACATGGAAATATATACACCGCCATCTGTAAAAACATGGAAATATCTACACAGTCATCTGTATAAACATAGAAATATCTACACCTCCATGTGTATATACATGGATATATCTGCACTGCCATCTGTATAAAAATGGAAATAGCCACACCGCAATCTGTATAAACATGGAAATATCTACACCGCCATCTGAATAAACATGGAAATATCTACACCGCTATCTGCATAAATATGGAAATATCTACACCGCTATCTCTATAAACATGGAAATATCTACACCGCAAGCTGTATCTACATGGAAATATCTACACCGCTATCTCTATAAACATGGTAATATCTCCACTGCAATCTGCATAAACTTGGAAATATCTACACGGCTATCTGTATAAACATGGAAATATCTACGCCTCTGTCTGTATAAACATGGAAATATCTACAGCGCTATGTGTATATACATGGAAATATCTCCACCGCTATCTGTATAAACATGGAAATATCTACAATGCTATCTGTATAAACTTAGAAATATCTACACCGCCATCTGTATAAATAGGGAAATAACTTCACTGCTATCTCTATAAACATGGAAATGTCTACACCGCTATCTGTATAAACATGGAAATATCTACATGGCTATCTCAATAAACATGGAAATATCTTCACCGCCATCTGTATAAACATGGAAATAACTACACAGTCATCTGTATAAAAATGGAAATATCTGCACCACTATCTGTATAAACATGGAAATACCTACACCGCTATCTGCATAAACATAGAAATATCTACAGCGCTATCTGTATAAAAATGGAAATATGTCCACCACTATCTGTATAAACATGGAAGTATCTCCTCCGCTATCGTTATAAACATGGAAATATCTACACCACTATCTTTATAAACATGGAAATATCTACACTGCTATCTTTATAAACATGGAAATATCTAGACCGCTATCTGTATAAACATGGAAATATCTGCAACACTATCTTTGTAAACATGGAAATATCTACACCGCTATCTGTATAAATATGAAAATAACTTCACCGCTATCTCTATAAACCTGGAAATATCTACAATGCTATCTGTATCCATATAGAAATATCTACACCGCTATCTCTATAATAATGGAAATATCTCCACCGCTATCTGCATAAACTTGGAAATATCTCCACAGCCAACTGTATAAACATGGAAATATCTCCACCACTATCTGTATGAACATGGAAATATCTCCAACGCTATCTGTATAAACATGGAGATATCTACACCTCTATCTGTATAAACATGGAAATATCTACACCACTATCTGTATAAACATGGAAATATCTCCACCGCTATCTGTATAAACATGGAATTCTCTCCACCGCTATCTGTATAAACATGGAAATATGTACAACACTATCTGTGTAAACATGGAAATATCTTCACAGCTGTCTGTGTAAACATGGAAATATCTTCACAGCTGTCTGTGTAAACATGGAAATATATACACCACTATCCGTGTGAAGATGGAAATACCTACACCGCAATCTGTGCAAATATGGAAATATCTGCACCTCTATCTCTGTAAACATGGAAATATCTACACCGCTATCTGTATAAACATGGAAATATCTGCACCGCTATCTGTATAAATATGGAAATAACTCCACCACTCTCGCTATAAACATGGAAATACCTCCACCGATATCTGTATAAACATGGAAATATCTACATGGCTATCTCTATAAACATGGAAATATCTACACCTCCATTTGTATAAACATGGAAATACTTACAAAGTCATCTGTATAAACATGGAAATATCTGCACCACTATCTGTATAAACATGGAAATATCAACACTGCCATCTGTATAAACATGGAAATATCTACACAGCCATTTCTATAAACATGGAAATATCTACATCGCTATCTGCATAAACATGGAAACAGCCACACCGCAATCTGTATAAACATGGAAATATCTACTTCACCATCTGTAAAAAGATGGAAATATATACACAGTAATCTGTATAAACATGGAAATATCTACAACTCCATCTGTATAAACATGGAAATATCTACACTGCCATCTGTATAAAAATGGAAATTGCCACATCGCTATATGTAGAAACATGGTAATATCTCCACCGCCATCCGAATAAACATGAAAATATCTACACCGCTATCTGCATAAATATGGAAATATCTACAAAGCTATCTCTATAAACATGGAAATATCTACACCGCTATCTGCATATACATGGAAATATCTACACCATTATCTCTATAAACATGGAAATATGTCCACTGCAATCTCACTAAACTTGGAAATATCTACACCGCCATCTGTATGACCATGTAAATATTTCCACCACTATCTGTATAAACATGGAAATATCTCCACCGATATCTGTATAAAGATGGAAATATCTCCACCGCTATCTGTATAAACATGGAAATATCTACACCGCTATCTGTGTAAACATGGAAATATCTACACCGCTGTCTGTATAAACATGGAAATATCTACAGCGCTACCTTTATAAACATGGAAATATCTCCACCGCTATCTGTATAAACATGGAAATATCTACACTGCTATCTTTATAAACATGGAAATATCTACACCGCTATCTGTATAAACATTGAAATGTCTGCACCGCTCTCTGTACAAAAATGGAAATATCTACAACACTATCTGTGTAAACATGGAAATATCTACACAGCTGTCTGTGTAAACATGGAAATATATACAACGCTATCTGTGTGAAGATGGAAATATCAGCACCGCAATCTGGGCAAATATGGAAATATCTACACCTCTATCTCTGTAAACATGGAAATATCAACACCGCTATCTGTATAAACATGAAAATATCTACACCGCTATCTGTATAAACATGGAAATATCTACACCACAGTCTTTATAAACATGGATATATCTACACCGGTATCTGTATAAACTTGTAAATATCTACACAGTCATCTGTCTAAACATGGAAATATCTACACCGCCATCTGTATAAACATGGAAATACCTACACAGTCATCTGTATAAAAATGGAAATATCTGCACCACTATCTGTATAAACCTGGAAATATCAACACTGCCATCTGTATAAACATGGAAATATCTACACAGCCATCTCTATAAACCTGGAAATATCTATATCGCTGTCTGCATAAACATGGAAACATCCACACCGCCATCTGTAAAAACATGGAAATATCTACACAGTCATCTGTATAAACATGGAAATATCTACACCGCCATCTGTATAAACATGGAAATATCTACACTGCCATCTGTATAAAAATGGAAATAGCCACACCTCTATCTGTATAAACATGGAAATATCTCCACCGCCAACCGAGTAAACATGGAAACATCTCCACCGCTATCTTTTTAAACATGGAAATATCTACACCGCTATCTGTATAAACAGGGAAATATTTACAACACTATCTTTGTAAACTTGGAAATATCTACACCGCTATCTATATAAATATGAAAATAAATTCACCGCTATCTCTATAAACATGGAAATATCTACACCGCTATCTGTATCCACATGGAAATATCTACACCGCTATCTCTATAATAATGGAAATATCTCCACCGCTATCTGCATAAACTTGGAAATATCTCCACAGCCATCTGTATAAACATGGAAATATCTACACCACTATCTGTATGAACATGGAAATATCTCCAACGCTATCTTTATAAACATGGAAATATCTACACCGCTATCTGTATAAACATGGAAATATCTACACCGCTATCTGTATAAACATGGAAATATCTACAATGCCATCTGTATAAACATGGAAATAACTTCACCGCTATCTCTATAAACATGGAGATACATACACCGCTATCTGTATAAACATGGAAATATCTAAACCGTTATCTGTATAAACTTAGAAATATCTACACCGCTATCTGTATAAATAGGGAAATAACTTCACCGCTATCTCTATAAACATGGAAATGTCTTCACCGCTATCTGTATAAACATGGAAATAACTACATGGCTATCTGTATAAATATGGAAATATCTACAGGGCTATCTGTATCTACATGGAAATATCTACACCGCTATCACTATAAACATGGAAATATCTCCACCGCAATCTGCATAAACTTGGAAATATCTACACCTCCATCTGTATAAACATGTAAATATTTCCACCACTATCTGTATGAACATGGAAATACCTCCACCGTTATCTGTATAAACATGGAAATATCTACACCGCTATCTATATAAATATGAAAATAACTTCACCGCTATCTCTATAAACATGGAAATATCTACACCGCTATCTGTATCCACATGGAAATATCTACACCGCTATCTCCATAATAATGGAAATATCTCCACCGCTATCTGCATAAACTTGGAAATATCTCCACAGCCATCTGTATAAACATGGAAATATCTCCACCACTATCTGTATGAACATGGAAATATCTCCAACGCTAGCTGTGTAAACATGGAAATATCTACACCGCTATCTGTATAAACATGGAAATATCTACACCGCTATCTGTATAAACATGAAAATATCTCCGCTGCTATCTGTATAAACATGGGACTCTCTCCAACGCTATCTGTATTAACGTGGAAATATCTACAACACTATGTGTGTAAAAATGGAAATCTCTACACAGTCATCTGTCTAAACATGGAAATATCTACACCTCCATCTGTATAAACATGGAAATACCTTCACTGCAATCTGTATAAACATGGAAATATCTACACATCCATCTGTATAAGCATGTAAATATCAACACCGCTATCTCTATAAACATGGAAGTAAGTACACCGCTATCTGTAAAAACATGGAAATATCTACACAGCTATCTGTATAAACATGGAAATATCTCCACCGCTATCTGTATAAACATGGAAATACCTACACCGCTATCTTTATGAACATGGAAGTATCTACACCGCTATATTTATAGACATGGAAATATCCACAACACAATCTGTGTAAACATGGAAATATCTACACAGCTGTCTGTGTAAACTTGGAAATACGTACACCGCTATCTGTGTGAAGATGGAAATACCTACACGGCAATCTGTGCAAATATGGAAATATCTAATCCTCTATCTCTGTAAACATGGAAATATCTACATTGCTATCTGTATAAACATGGAAATATCTACATGGCTATCTCTATAAACATGGAAATATCTACACCGCCATCTTTATAAACATGGAATTAACTACACAGTCATCTGTATAAACATGGAAATATCTACACCACTATCTGTATAAACATGGAAATATCTACAATGCCATCTGTATAAACATGGAAATAACATCATCGCTATCTCTATAAACATGGAAATAACTACACCGCTATCTTTATAAACATGGAATTAACTACACAGTCATCTGTATAAACATGGAAATATCTACACCACTATCTGTATAAACATGGAAATATCTACAATGCCATCTGTATAAACATGGAAATAACATCACCGCTATATCTATAAACATGGAAATAACTACACCACTATCTGTATGAACATGGAAATATCTCCAATGCTATCTGTATAAACATGGAAATATCTACACCGCTATCTGTATAAACTTAGAAATATCTACACCGCTATCTGTATAAATAGGGAAATAACTTCACCGCTATCTCTATAAACATGGAAATGTCTTCACCGCTATCTGTATAAACATGGAAATATCTACATGGCTATCTCTATAAACATGGAAATATCTACAGGGCCGTCTGTATCTACATGGAAATATCTACACCGCTATCTCTATAAACATGGAAATATCTCCACCGAAATCGGCATACACTTGTAAATATCTACACCTCCATCTGTATAAACATGTAAATATTTCCACCACTATCTGTATGAACATGGAAATATCTCCACCGATATCTGTATAAACATGGAAATATCTCCACCGCTATCTTTATAAACATGAAAATATCTATATCGCTATCTGTATAAACATGGAAATATCTACAACATTATCTTTGTAAACATGGAAATATCTAAACCGCTATCTATATAAATATGAAAATAACTTCACCGCTATCTCTATAAACATGGAAATATCTACACCGCTATCTGTATCCACATGGAAATATCTACACCGCTATCTCTATAATAATGGAAATATCTCCACCGCTATCTGCATAAACTTGGAAATATCTCCCCAACCATCTGTATAAACATGGAAATATCTCCACCACTATCTGTATGAACATGGAAATATCTCCAACCGTATCTGTATAAACATGGAAATATCTACACCGCTATCTGTATAAACATGGAAAATCTACACCGCTATCTGTATAAACATGGAAATATCTCCACCTCTATCTGTATAAACATGGAACTCTCTCCAACGCTATCTGTATAAACATGGAAATATCTCCACCGCTATCTGTATAAAGTTGGAAATACCTACACCACTATCTGTATAAACATGGAAATATCTACACAGCTGTCTGTGTAAACATGGAAATAGGTACACCGCTATCTGTGTGAAGATGGAAATATCTACACCGCAATCTGTGCAAATATGGAAATATCTACACCTCTATCTCTGTAAACATGGAAATATCTACACCGCTATCTGTATAAACATGGAAATATCTACACCGATATCTGTATAAACATGGAAATATCTACAACACTATCTTTGTAAACATGGAAATATCTACACCGCTGTCTATATAAATATGAAAATCACTTCACCGCTATCTCATTAAACATGGAAATGTCTACACCGCTATCTGTATCAACATGGAAATATCTACACCGCTATCTCTATAATAATGGAAATATCTCCACCGCTATCTGCATAAACTTGGAAATATCTCCACAGCCATCTGTATAAACATGGAAATATCTCCACCACTATCTGTATGAACATGGAAATATCTCCAACGCTATCTGTATAAACATGGAAATATCTCCACCGCTATCAGTAAAAACATGGAATTATCTACACCGCTTTCTGTATAAACATGGAAATATCTCCACCACTATCTGTATAAACATGGAACTCTCTCCAACGCTATCTGTATAAACATGGAAATATCTCCACCGCAATCTGTATAAACTTGGAAATACCTACACCACTATCTGTATAAACATGGAAATATCTACACAGCTGTCTGTGTAAACATGGAAATAGGTACACCGCTATCTGTGTGAAGATGGAAATATCTACAACGCAATCTGTGCAAATATGGAAATATCTACACCTCTATCTCTGTAAACATGGAAATATCTACACCGCTGTCTGTATAAACATGGAAATATCTAAACCGATATCTGTATAAACATGGAAATGTCTCCAATGCTATCTGTATTAACGTGGAAATATCTACACCGCTATCTGTATAAACATGGAAATATCTACACCGATATCTGTATAAACATGGAAATATCTCCAATGCTATCTGTATTAACATGGAAATATCTCCAATGCTATCTGTATTAACATGGAAATATCTACACCGCTATCTGTTTAAACATGGAAATATCTATACCGTTATCTGTATAAATATGGAAATAACTCCAATGCTATCTGTATTAACCTGGAAATATCTACACCGCTATCTGTATAAACATGGAAATATCTACATGGCTATCTCTATAAACATGGAAATATCTACACCGCCATCTTTATAAACATGGAATTAACTACACAGTCATCTGTATAAACATGGAAATATCTACACCACTATCTGTATAAACATGGAAATATCTACAATGCCATCTGTATAAACATGGAAATATCATCACCGCTATCTCTATAAACATGGAGATACCTACTCCGATATCTGTATAAACACGGAAATATCTACACGGCTATCTGTATCTACATGGAAATAACTACACCGCTATCTCTATAAACATGGAAATATCTCCACCGCAATCTGCATAACCTTGGAAATATCTACAACTCCATCTGTATAAACATGTAAATATTTCCACCGCTATCTCTATAAACATGGAAATATCTCCACCAATATCTTCATAAACATGGAAATATCTCCACCGCTATCTGTATAAACATGGAAATATCTGCACCACTATCTGTATAAACATGGAAATATCAACACTGCCATCTGTATAAACATGGAAATATCTACACAGCCATCTCTATAAACATGGAAATGTCTACACCGGTATCTCTATAAACATGGAAATATCTACACCGCTATCTGCATAAACATGGAAATGTCTGCACCGCTATCTGTATAAAAATGGAAATATCTACAACACTACCTGTGTAAACATTTAAATATCTACACAGCTGTCTGTGTAAACATGGAAATATGTACAACGCTATCTGTGTGAAGATGGAAATATCTACACCGCAATCTGGGCAAATATGGAAATATGTACAACTCTATCTCTGTAAACATAGAAATATCTACACCGCTATCTGTATAAAAATGAAAATATCTACACCGCTATCTGTATAAACATGGAAATATCTACACCACAGTCTGTATAAACATGGATATATCTACACCGCTATCTGTATAAACTTGGAAATATCTACACAGTCATCTGTATAAACATGGAAATATCTACACCTCCAACTGTATAAACGTGGAAATACCTTCACTGCAATCTGTATAAACATGGAAATATCTACACAGCCATCTGTATAAGCATGTAAATATCTACACCGCTATCTCTATGAACATGGAAGTACGTACACCGCTATCTGTATAAACATGGAAATATCTACACCGCTATCTGTATAAACATGGAAATATCTACACCGCTGTCTGTATAAACATGGAAATATCTACAGCGCTATCTGTATAAACATGGAAATATCTACACCGCTATCTTTATGAACATGGAAATATCTACACCGCTATATTTATAGACATGGAAATATCCACAACAGTATCTGTGTAAACCTGGAAATATCTACACAGCTGTCTGTGTAAGCACGGAAATATGTACACCGCTATCTGTGTGAAGATGGAAATAACTACACGGCAATCTGTGCAAATATGGAAATATCTACTCCTCTATCTCTGTAAACATGGAAGTATCTACATCGCTATCTGTATAAACATGGAAATATCTACATGGCTATCTCTATAAACATGGAAATATCTACACCGCCACCTTTATAAACATGGAATTTACTACACAGTCATCTGTATAAACATGGAAATATCTACACCACTATCTTTATAAACATGGAAATATCTACATTGCCATCTGTATAAACATGGAAATAACATCACCGCTATCTCTATAAACATGGAAATACCTACACCGCTATCTGTATAAACATGGAATTATCTCCACCGCTATCTGTATACACATGGAAATATCTACACCGCTATCTGTATAAACTTAGAAATATCTACACCGCTATCTGTATAAATAGGGAAATAACTTCACCGCTATCTCTATAAACATGGAAATGTCTTAACCACTATCTGTATAAACATGGAAATATCTACATGGCTATCTCTATAAACATGGAAATATCTACAGGGCTATCTGTATCTACACGGAAATATCTACACCGCTATCTCTATAAACATGGAAATATCTCCACCGAAATCTGCATAAACTTGGAAATATCTACACCTCCATCTGTATAAACATGTAAATATTTCCACCACTATCTGTATGAACATGGAAATATCTCCACCGAAATCTGTATAAACATGGAAATCTCTCCACCGCTATCTTTATAAACATGGAAATATCTATACCGCTATCTGTATAAACATGGAAATATCTACAACACTATCTTTGTAAACATGGAAATATCTACACCGCTGTCTATATAAATATGAAAATCACTTCACCGCTATCTCTATAAACATGGAAATGTCTACACCGCTATCTGTATCAACATGGAAATATCTACACCGCTATCTCTATAATAATGGAAATATCTCCACCGCTATCTGCATAAACTTGGAAATATCTCCACAGCCATCTGTATAAACATGGAAATATCTCCACCACTATCGGTATGAACACGGAAATATCTCCAACGCTATCTGTATAAACATGGAAGTATCTACACCGCTATCTGTAAAAACATGGAAATATCTACACCGCTATCTGTATAAACATGGAAATATCTCCACCGCTATCTGTATAAACATAGAACTCTCTCCAACGCTATCTGTATAAACATGGAAATATCTCCACCGCAATCTGTATAAACTTGGAAATACCTACACCACTATCTGTATAAACATGGAAATATCTACACAGCCGTCTGTGTAAACATGGAAATAGGTACACCGCTATCTGTGTGAAGATGGAAATATCTACACCGCAATCTGTGCAAATATGGAAATATCTACACCTCTATCTATGTAAACATGGAAATACCTACACCGCTGTCTGTATAAACATGGAAATATCTACAGCGCTATCTGTATAAACATGGAAATATCTACACCGCTGTCTGTATAAACATGGAAATATCTACAGCGCTATCTGTATAAACATGGAAATATCTAAACCGCTATCTTTATGAACATGGAAATATCTACACCGCTATATTTATAGACATGGAAATATCCACAACAGTATCTGTGTAAACCTGGAAATATCTACACAGCTGTCTGTGTAAGCATGGAAATATGTACACCTCTATCTGTGTGAAGATGGAAATAACTACACGGCAATCTGTGCAAATATGGAAATATCTACTCCTCTATCTCTGTAAACATGGCAGTATCTACATCGCTATCTGTATAAACATGGAAATATCTACACCGATATCTGTATAAACATGGAAATATCTCCAATGCTATCTGTATTAACATGGAAATATCTCCAATGCTATCTGTATTAACATGGAAATATCTACACCGCTATCTGTTTAAACATGGAAATATCTACACCGTTATCTGTATAAATATGGAAATAACTCCAATGCTATCTGCATTAACATGGAAATGTCTACACCGCTATCTGTATAAACATGGAAATATCTACATGGCTATCTCTATAAACATGGAAATATCTACACCGCCATCTTTATAAACATGGAATTAACTACACAGTCATCTGTATAAACATGGAAATATCTACACCACTATCTGTATAAACATGGAAATATCTACAATGCCATCTGTATAAACATGGAAATATCATCACCGCTATCTCTATAAACATGGAAATACCTACTCCGCTATCTGTATAAACAAGGAAATATCTACACGGCTATCTGTATCTACATGGAAATATCTACACCGCTATCTCTATAAACATGGAAATATCTCCACCGCAATCTGCATAACCTTGGAAATATCTACAACTCCATCTGTATAAACATGTAAATATTTCCACCGCTATCTGTATAAACATGGAAATATCTCCACCAATATCTTCATAAACATGGAAATATCTCCACCGCTATCTGTATAAACATGGAAATATCAACACTGCCATCTGTATAAACATGGAAATATCTACACAGCCATCTCTATAAACATGGAAATGTCTACACGGGCATCTTTATAAACATGGAAATATCTACACCGCTATCTGCATAAACATGGAAATGTCTGCACCGCTATCTGTATAAAAATGGAAATATCTACAACACTAACTGTGTAAACATTTAAATATCTACACAGCTGTCTGTGTAAACATGGAAATATGTACAACGCTATCTGTGTGAAGATGGAAATATCTACACCGAAATCTGGGCAAATATGGAAATATGTACAACTCTATCTCTGTAAACATGGAAATATCTACACCGCTATCTGTATAAACATGAAAATATCTACACCGCTATCTGTATAAACATGGAAATATCTACACCACAGTCTGTATAAACATGGATATATCTACACCGCTATCTGTATAAACTTGGAAATATCTACACAGTCATCTGTCTAAACATGGAAATATCTACACTTCCATCTGTATAAACATGGAAATACCTTCACTGCAATCTGTATAAACTTAGAAATATCTACACCGCTATCTGTATAAATAGGGAAATAACTTCACCGCTATCTCTATAAACATGGAAATGTCTTCACCACTATCTGTATAAACATGGAAATATCTACATGGCTATCTGTATAAACATGGAAATATCTACATGGCTATCTCTATAAACATGGAAATATCTACACCTCCATCTTTATAAACATGGAATTAACTACACAGTCATCTGTATAAACCTGGAAATATCTACAACACTATCTTTATAAACATGGAAATATCTACAATGCCATCTGTATAAACATAGAAATAACATCACCGCTATCTCTATAAACATGGAAATACCTACACCGCTATCTGTATAAACATGGAAATATCTCCAACGCTATCTGTATAAACATGGAAATATCTACAACGCTATCTGTATAAACTTAGAAATATCTACACCGCTATCTGTATAAAAAGGGAAATAACTTCACGGCTATCTCTATAAACATGGAAATGTCTTCACTGCTATCTGTATAAACATGGAAATATCTACAAGGCTATCTCTATAAACATGGAAATATCTACAGGGCTATCTGTATCTACATGGAAATATCTACACCGCTATCTCTATAAACATGGAAATATCTCCACCGCAATCTGCATAAACTTGGAAATATCTACACCTCCATCTGTATAAACATGTAAATATTTCCACCACTATCTGTATAAACATGGAAATATCTCCACCGATATCTGTATAAACATGGAAATATCCCCACCGCTATCTTTATAAACATGGAAATATCTACACCGCTATCTGTATAAACATGGAAATATCTACAACATTATCTTTGTAAACATGGAAATATCTACACCGCTATCTATATAAATATGAAAATAACTTCACCGCTATCTCTATAAACATGGAAATATCTACACCGCTATCTGTATCCACATGGAAATATCTACACCGCTATCTCTATAATAATGGAAATATCTCCACCGCTATCTGCATAAAATTGGAAATATCTCCACAGCCATCTGTATAAACATGGAAATATCTCCACCACTATCTGTATGAACATGGAAATATCTTCAACGCTATCTTTATAAACATGGAAATATCTACACCGCTATCTGTATAAACATGGAAATATCTACACCGCTATCTGTATAAACATGGAAATATCTCCACCGCGCTCTGTATAAACATGGAACTCTCTCCACCGCTAGCTGTATAAACATGGAAATATCTACAACACTATCTGTGTAAACATGGAAATATCTACACCGCTGTCTTGTAAACATGGAAATATATACACAGCTATCCATGTGAAGATGGAAATATCTACACCGCAATCTGGGCAAATATGGAAATATCTACACCTCTATCTCTGTAAACATGGAAATATCTACACCGCTATCTGTATAAACATTAAAATATCTACATGGCTATCTCTATAAACATAGAAATATCTACACCGCCATCTTTATAAACATGGAATTAACTACACAGTCATCTGTATAAACATGGAAATATCTACACCACTATCTGTATAAACATGGAAATATCTACAATGCCATCTGTATAAACATGGAAATAACATCACCGCTATCTCTGTAAACATGGAAATACCTACACCGCTATCTGTATAAACATGGAAATATCTCCACCGCTATCTGTATAAACATGGAAATATCTACACCGCTATCTGTATAAACTTAGAAATATCTACACCGCTATCTGTATAAATAGGGAAATAACTTCACCGCTATCTCTATAAACATGGAAATGTCTTCATCGCTATCTGTATAAACATGGAAATATCTAGATGGCTATCTCTATAAACATGGAAATATCTACAGGGCTATCTGTATCTACATGGAAATATCTACACCGCAATCACTATAAACATGGAAATATCTCTACCGCAATCTGCATAAACTTGGAAATATCTACACCTCCATCTGTATAAACATGTAAATATTTCCACCACTATCTGTATGGACATGGAAATATCTCCACCGATATCTGTATAAACATGGAAATATCTCCACCGATATCTTTATAAACATGGAACTATCTACACCGCTATCTGTATCCACATGGAAATATCTACACCGCTATCTCTATAATAATGGAAATATCTCCACCGCTATCTGCATAAACTTGGAAATATCTCCACAGCCATCTGTATAAACATGGAAATATCTCCACCACTATCTGTATGAACATGGAAATATCTCCAACGCTATCTGTGTAAACATGGAAATATCTCCACTGCTATCTGTATAAACATGGAACTCTCTCCAACGCTATCTGTATAAACATGGAAATAACTACAACACTATCTGTGTAAACATGGAAGTATCTACAAGGCTGTCTGTGTAAACATGGAAATATATACACCGCTATGCGTGTGAAGATGGAAATATCTCCACCGCAATCTGGGCAAATATGGAAATATCTACACCTCTATCTCTGTAAACATGGAAATATCTACACCGCTATCTGTATAAACATGAAAATATCTACATGGCTATCTCTATAAACATGGAAATATCTACACCGCCATCTTTATAAACATGGAATTAACTACACAGTCATCTGTATAAACATGGAAATATCTACACCACTATCTGTATAACCATGGAAATATCTTCAATGCCATCTGTATAAACATGGAAATAACATCACCGCTATCTCTATAAACATGGAAATACCTACACCGCTATCTGTATAAACATGGAAATATCTCCACCGCTATCTGTATAAACTTGGAAATATCTACACCGCTATCTGTATAAACTTAGAAATATCTACACCGCTATCTGTATAAATAGGGAAATAACTTCACCGCTATCTCTATAAACATGGAAATGTCTTCACCGCTATCTGTATAAACATGGAAATATCTACATGGCTATCTCTATAAACATGGAAATATCTACAGGGCTGTCTGTATCTACATGGAAATATCTACACCGCTATCACTATAAACATGGAAATATGTCCACCGCAATCTGCATAAACCTGGAAATATCTACACCTCCATCTGTATAAACATGTAAATATTTCCACCACTATCTGTATGAAAATGGAAATATCTCCATCGATATCTGTATAAACAAGGAAATATCTCCACCGCTATCTTTATAAACATGGAAATATCTACACCGCTATCTGTATAAACATGGAAATATCTACAACACTATCTTTGTAAACATGGAAATATCTACACCGCTATCTATATAAATATGAAAATAACTTCACCGCTATCTCTATAAACATGGAAATATCTACACCGCTATCTGTATCCACATGGAAATATCTACACCGCTATCTCTATAATAATGGAAATATCTCCACCGCTATCTGCATAAACTTGGAAATATCTCCACAGCCATCTGTATAAACATGGAAATATCTCCACCACTATCTGTATGAACATGGAAATATCTCAAACGCTATCTGTGTAAACATGGAAATATCTACACCGCTATCTGTATAAACATGGAAATATCTCCACTGCTATCTGTATAAACATGGAACTCTCTCCAACGCTATCTGTATAAACATGGAAATATCTACAACACTAACTGTGTAAACATGGAAATATCTACACAGCTGTCTGTGTAAACATGGAAATATATACACCGCTATGCGTGTGAAGATGGAAATATCTTCACAGCAATCTGGGCAAATATGGAAATATCTACACCTCTATCTCTGTAAACATGGAAATATCTACACCACAGTCTGTATAAACATGGATATATCTACACCGCTATCTGTTTAAACTTGGAAATATCTACACAGTCATCTGTCTAAACATGGAAATATCTACACCTCCATCTGTATAAACATGGAAATACCTTCACTGCAATCTGTATAAACATGGAAATATCTACACAGCCATCTGTATAAGCATGTAAATATCTACACCGCTATCTCTATAAACATGGAAGTACGAACACCGCTATCTGTATAAACATGGAAATATCTACTTCGCCATCTGTAAAAAATGGAAATATCTACGCAGTCATCAGTATAAACATGGAAATATCTACACCTCCAACTGTATAAACATGGGAATAACTACACTGCCATCTGTATAAAAATGGAAATAGCCACAACGCTATCTGTAGAAACATGGAATTATCTACACCGCCATCTGAATAAACATGAAAATATATACACCGCTATCTGCATAAATATGGAAATATCTACAAATCTATCTCTATAAACATGGAAATATCTACACCGCTGTCTTTATATACATGGAAATATCTACACCGCTATCTCTATAAAGATGGAAATACCTCCACTGCAATCTGACTAAACTTGGAAATATCTACACCGCCTTCTGTATAAATATGTAAATATCTCCACCGCTATCTGTATAAACATGGAAATATCTCCACCGATATCTGTATAAACATGGAAATATCTACACCGCTATCTGTATAAACATGGAAATATCTACAACACTATCTGTATAAACAAGGAAATATCTACACCGCTGTCTGTATAAACATGGAAATATCTACAGCACTATCTGTATAAACATGGAAACATCTCCACCGCTATCTCTATAAACATGGAAATATCTACACCACTATCTTTATAAACATGGAAATATCTACAACGCTATCTATATAAACATGGCAATATCTACAACACTATCTGTGTAAACATGGAAATATCTACACAGCTGTCTGTGTAAACATGGAAATATATATACCGCTGTCAGTGTGAAGATGGAAATATCTACACGACAATCTGTGCAAATATGGAAATATCTACACCTTTATCTCTGAAAACATGGAAATATCGACACCGCTATCTGTACAAACATGGAAATATCTACATGGCTATCTCTATAAACATGGAAATATCTACACCGCCATGTTTATAAACATGGAATTAACTATACAGTCATCTGCATAAACATGGAAATATCTACACCACTATCTGTATAAACATGGAAATGTCTACAATGCCATCTGTATAAACATGGAAATAACATCACCGCTATCTCTGTAAACATGGAAATACCTACACCACTATCTGTATAAACAATGAAATATCTTCACCGCTCTCTGTATAAAAATGGAAATATCTACACCGCTATCAGTATAAACTAAGAAATATCTACACCGCTATCTGTGTAATTAGGGAAATAACTTCACCGCTATCTCTATAAACATGGAAATGTCTACACCGCTATCTGTATAAACATGGAAATATCTACAGCGCTATCTGTATAAACATGGAAATATCTCCACAGCTATCTGTATAAACATGGAAATATCTACACCGCTATCTGTATAAACTTAGAAATATTTACACCGCCATCTGTATAAATAGGGAAATAACTTCACTGCTATCTCTATAAACATGGAAATGTCTACACCGCTATCTGTATAAACTTGGAAATATCTTCACCGATATCTCTATCAACATGGAAATGTCTACACCACTATCTTTATAAACATGGAAATATCTACGTGGCTATCTCTGTAAACATGGAAATATCTACACCGCCATCTGTATAAACATGGAAATAACTTCACTGTCATCTGTATAAACATGGAAATATCTACACCACTATCTGTATAAACATGGAAATATCTACTCAGCCATCTCTATAAACATGGAAATATCAACACAGACATCTCTATAAACTTGGAAATATCTACATCGCTATCTGAATAAACATGGAAATAGCCACACTGCTATCTGTGAAAACATGGAAATATCTATACCACCATCTGTAAAAACATGGAAATATCTACACAGTCATCTGTATAAACATGGAAATATCTACACTTCCATGTGTATAAACATGGATATATCTACACTGCCATCTGTATAAAAATGGAAATAGCCACACCGCTATCTGTATAAACATGGAAATATCTACACCGCCATCTGAATAAACATGGAAATATCTTCACCTCTATCTGCATAAATATGGAAATATCTACACCGCTATCTCTATGAACATGGAAATATCTACAATGCCAACTGTATATGCATGGAAATACCTTCACCGCTATCTCTATAAACATGGAATTAGCTACACCGATATTTGTATAAACATGGAACTATCTCCACCAATCTCTGTATAAACATGGAAATATCTACACCGCTATCTGTATAAACATCGAAATATCTACACCGCTATCTGTATAAACTTGGAAATATCTACACCGCTATCTGTATAAAGATGGAAATATCTTCCCCGATATCTCTATCAACATGGAAATGTCTACACTACTATCTGTATAAACATGGAAATATCTACATGGCTATCTCTATAAACATGGAAATATCTACACCGCCATCTGTATAAACATGGAAATAACTACACTGTCATCTGTATAAACAAGGAAATATCTACACCACTATCTGTATAAACATGGAAATATCTACACAGCCATCTCTATAAACATGGAAATATCTACACAGACATCTCTATAAACTTGGAAATATCTTCATCGCTATCTGCATAAACATGGAAATAGCCACACCGCTATCTGTGAAAACATGGAAATATCTACACCGCCATATGTAAAAACATGGAAATATCTACACAGTCATCTGTATAAACATGGAAATATCTTCACCGATATCTCTATCAACATGGAAATGTCTACACCACTATCTGTATAAACATGGAAATATCTACGTGGCTATCTCTATAAACATGGAAATATATACACCGCCATCTGTATAAACATGGAAATAACTACACTGTCATCTGTATAAACATGGAAATATCTACACCACTATCTGTATAAACATGGAAATATCTACAGAGCCATCCCTATAAACATGGAAATATCTACACAGACATCTCTATAAACTGGGAAATATCTACATCGCTGTCAGCATAAACATGGAAATAGCCACACCGCTATCTGTGAAAACATGGAAATATCTACACCGCCATCTGTAAAAACATGGAAATATCTACACAGTCATCTGTATAAACATGGAAATATCTACACCTCCATGTGTATAAACATGCATATGTCTACACTGCCATCTGTATAAAAATGGAAATAGCCACACCGCAATCTATATAAACATGGAAATATCTACAGCGCCATCTGAATAAACATGAAAATATCTACACCGCTATCTGCATAAATATGGAAATATCTACACCGCTATCTCTATAAACATGGAAATATCTACACCGCGAGCTCTATCTACATGGAAATATCTACACCGCTATCTCTATAAACATGGTAATACCTCCACCGCAATCTGCATAAACTTGGAAATATCTTCACCGCTAGCTCTATCTACATGGGAATATCTACACCTCTATCTCTGTAAACATGGAAATATCTACACCGCTTTCTGTATGAACATGAAAATATCTACACCGCTATCTGTATAAACATGGAAAAATCTACACCATGGTCTGTATAAACATGGATATATCTACACCGCTATCTGAATAAACTTGGAAATCTCTACACAGTCATCTGTCTAAACATGGAAATATCTACACCTCCATCTGTATAAACATGGAAATATCATCACTGCAATCTGTATAAACATGGAAATATCTACACAGCCATCTGTATAAGCATGTAAATATCTACACAGCTATCTCTATGAACTTGGAAGTACGTACACCGCTATCTGTATAAACATGGAAATTTCGACACCGCTATCTGTATAAACATGGAAATATCTACACCGCTGTCTGTATAAACATGGAAATATCTACAGCGCTATCTGTATAAACATGGGAATATCTCCAACGCTATCTGAATAAACATGGAAATATCTACACCGCTATCTTTATGAACATGGAAATATCTACACCGCTATCTGTATAAACTTGCAAATATCCACAACACTATCTGTGTATACATGGAAATATCTACACAGCTGTCTGTGTAAACATGGAAATATGTACACCGCTATCTGTGTGAAGATGGAAATATCTACATGGCAATCTGTGCAAATATGGGAATATCTACTCCTCTATCTCTGTAAACATGGAAATAACTACACCGCTATCTGTATAAACATGGAAATATCTACACCGATATCTGTATAAACATGGAAATATCTCCAATGCTATCTCTATTAACATGGAAATATCTACACTGCTATCTGTATAAACATGGAAATATCTACACCGCTATCTGTATAAACATGGAAATATCTACTGTGCTATCTGTTTAAAAATGGAAATATCTCCACCGCTATCTGTATAAACATGGAAGTATCTACTCCGCTATCTTTATAAACATGGAAATATCTACACCGCTATCTGCATGAACATGGAAATATCTACAACACTATCTGTGTAAACATGGAAATATCTACACACCTGTCTGTGTAAACATGGAAATATATACTCCGTTATCTGTGTGAAGATAGAAATATCGACACCGCAATCTGTGCAAATATGGATATATATACACCTATATCTCTGTAAACATGGAAATATCTACACCGCTATCTGTATAAACATGTAAATATCTACACCACTATCTGTATAAACATGGAAATATCTACACCACAGTCTGTAAAAACATGGATATATCTACACCGCTATCTGTATAAACATGGAAATATCTACACCGCTATCTGTATAAACATAGAAATATCTACATGGCTATCTCTATAAACAAGGAAATATCTACACCGCCATCTGTATAAACATGGAATTAACTACACAGTCATCTGTATAAACATGGAAATATCTACACCACTATCTCTTTGAACATGGAAATATGTACAATGCCATCTGTATAAACATGGAAATATCTTCACCGCTATCTCTATGAACATGGAAATAGCTACACCGCTATCTGTATAAACATGGAAATATCTCCACCACTCTCTGTATAAACATGGAAATAACTGCACCGCTATCTGTATAAACATGGAAATATCTACACCGCTATCTGTATAAACTTGGAAATATCTACACCGCTATCTGTATAAATATGGAAATATCTTCACCGATATCTCTATAAACATGGAAATGTCTACACCACTATCTGAATAAACATGGAAATATCTACATGGCTATCTCTATAAACATGGAAATATCTACACCGCCATCTGTATAAACATGGAAATAACTACACTGTCATCTGTATAAACAGGGAAATATCTACACCACTATCTGTATAAACATGGAAATATCTACACAGTCATCTCTATACACATGGAAATATCTACACCTCCATCTGTATAAACATGGATATCTCTAAACTGCCATCTGTATAAAAATGGAAATAGTCACACCGCAATCTGTATAAACATGGAAATATCTACACCGCCATCTGAATAAACTTGGAAATATCTACACCTCCATCTGTATAAACATGTAAATATTTCCACCGCTATCTGTATAAACATGGAAATATCTGCACCGATATCTGTATAAACATGGAAATATCTCCACTGCTATCTCTATAAACATGGAAATATCTACACCGCTATCTGTATAAACATGGAAATATCTACACCGCTATCTGTATAAACATAGAAATATCTACAGCGCTATCTGTTTAAAAATGGAAATATCTCCACCGATATCTGTATAAACATGGAGGTATCTCCTCCGCTATCTTTATAAACATGGAAATATCTACACCGCTATCTGCATGAACTTGGAAATATCTACAACGCTATCTGTATAAACGTGGAAATATCTACACACCTGTCTGTGTAAACATGGAAATATAAACACCGCTATCTGTGTGAAGACGGAAATATCGACACCGCAATCTGTGCAAATATGGATATATCTACACCTCTATCTCTGTAAACATGGAAATATCTACAACTCTATCTGTATAAACATGTAAATATCTACACCGCTATCTGTATAAACATGGAAATATCTACATCACGGTCTGTATAAACATGGATATATCTACACCGCTATCTGTATAAACATGTAAATATCTACACCGCTATCTGTATAAACTTGGAAATAACTACATGGCTATCTCTATAAATGTGGAAATAACTACACCGCCATCTGTATAAACATGGAATTAACTACACAGTCATCTATATAAACATGGAAATATCTACACCGCTATCTCTATGAACATGGAAATATCTACAATGCCATCTGTATAAACATGGAAATACCTTCACCGCTATCTCTATAAACATGGAAATATCTCCACCACTCTCTGTATAAACATGGAAATATCTACACCGCTATCTGTATAAACATGGAAATATCTACACCGCTATCTGTATAAACTTGGAAATATCTACTCCGCTATCTGTATAAACATGGAAATATCTTCACCGATATCTCTATCAACATGGAAATGTCTACCCCAATATCTGTATAAACATGGAATTATTAACGTGGCTATCTCTATAAACAAGGAAATATCTACACCGCCATCTGTATAAACATGGAAATAACTACAATGTCATCTGTATAAACATGGAAATATCTACACCAATATCTGTATAAACATAGAAATATCTACACAGCCATCTCTATAAACATGGAAATATCTACACAGACATCTCTATAAACTTGGAATTATCTATATCGCTATCTGCATAAACATGGAAATAGCCACACCGCTATCTGTAAAATCATGGAAATATCTACACCGCCATTTTTAAAACCTGGAAATGTCTACAGAGTCATCTGTATAAACATGGAAATATCTACAACTCCATGTGTATAAACATGGATATATCTACACTGCCATCTGTATAAAAATGGAAATAGCCCCACCGCAATCTGTATAAACATGGAAATACCAACACCGCCATCTGAATAAACATGGAAATATCTACACAGCTATCTGCATAAATATGGATATATCTACAAAGCTATCTCTATAAACATGGAAATATCTACACCGCTGTCTGTATATACATGGAAATATCTACCACGTTATCTCCATAAACATGGAAATACCTCCACTGCAATCTGACTAAACTTGGAAATATCTACACCGCCATCTGTATAAACATGTAAATATTTCCACCACTATCTGTATAAACATGGAGATATCTACACCGATATCTGTATAAACATGGAAATATCTCCACCGCTATCTGTATAAACTTGGAAATATCTACACCGCTATCTGTATAAACATGGAAATATCTACACCGCTGTCGGTATAAACATGGAAATATCTACAGCGCTGTCTGTATAAACATGGAATAAACTCCACCACTATCTGTATAAACATGGAAATATCTACACCGCTATCTTTATAAACATGGAAATATCTACACCGCTATCTTTATAAACATGGAAATATCTGCAACACTATCTGTGTAAACATGGAAATATCGACACGGCTATCTGTATAAACATGGAAATATCTACATGTCTATCTCTATGAACATGGAAATATCTACACCGCCATGTTTATAAACATGGAATTGACTTCACAGTCATCAGCATAAACATGGAAATATCTACACCACTATCTGTATAAACATGGAAATGTCTACAATGCCATCTGTATAAACATGGAAATAACATCACCGCTATCTCTGTAAACATGGAAATAACTACAATGCTATCTCTATAAACATGGAAATACCTCCACTGGAATCTGACTAAACTTGGAAATATCTACACCACCATCTGTATAAACATGTAAATATTTCCACCGCTATCTGTATAAACATGGAAATATCTCCACCGATATCTGCATAAACATGGAAATATCTCCACTGCTATCTGTATAAACATGGAAATATCCACACCGCTATCTGTATAAACATGGAAATATCTACACCGCTGTCTGCATAAACATGGAAATATCTACACAGCTATCTTTATAAACATGGAAATATCTACACCGCAATTTGTATAAACATGGAAATATCTACACTGCCATCTGTATAAAAATGGAAATAGCCACACCGCTATGTGTATAAACATGGAAATTTCAACACCGCCATCTGAATAAACATGGAAATATCTACCCCGCTATCTGTATAAATATAAAAATACCTTCACCGCTGTCTCTATAAACATGGATATAACTACACCGCTATCCGTATCCACATGGAAACATCTACACCGCTCTCTCTATAATAATGGAAATATCTCCAACGCTATCTGCATAAACTTGGAAATATCTACACCACCATCTGTATAAACATGTTAATATCTCCAACGCTATCTGTATAAATATGGAAATATCTCCACCGCTATCTGTATAAACATGGAAATATCTACACCGCTATCTGTATAAACATGGAAATATCTCCACCGCTGTCTGTATAAACATGGAAATATCTACACAGCTATCTTTATAAACATGGAAATATCTAAACCGCTATCTGTATAAACATGGAAATATCTCCACCGCTATCTGTATAAACATGGAATTATCTACAATTCCATCTGTAAAAACATGGAAATAACATCACTGCTATCTCTATAAACATGGAAATACCTACACCGCTATCTGTATATACATGGAATTATCTACATGGCTATCTCTATAAACATGGAAATATCTACAGGGCTATCTGTATCTACATGGAAATATCTACACCGCTATCTCTTTAAACATGGAAATATCTCCACCTCAAGCTGCATAAACTTGGAAATATCTACACCTCCATCTGTATAAACATGTAAATATTTCCACCGCTATCTGTATAAACATGAAAATATCTCCACCGATATCGGTATAAACATGGAAATATCTCCACCGCTATCTTTATAAACATGGAAATATCTATACCGCTATCTGTATAAACATGGAAATATCTACAACTCTATCTTTGTAAACATGGGAATATCTACACCGCTGTCTATATAAATATGAAAATCACTTCACCGCTATCTCTATAAACATGGAAATATCTACACAGCTATCTGTATCCACATGGAAATATCTACACCGCCATCTCTATAATAATGGAAATCTCTCCCCCGCTATCTGCATAAACTTGGAAATATCTCCACAGCCATCTGTATAAACATGGAAATATCTCCACCACTATCTGTATGAACATGGAAATATCTCCAACGCTCTCTGTATAAACATGGAAATATCTACACCGCTATCTGTATAAACATGGAAATATCTACACCGCTATCTGTATAAACATGGAAATATCTCCACCGCTATCTGTATAAACATGGAACTCTCTCCAACGCTATCTGTATAAACATGGAAATATCTCCACCGCTATCTGTATAAACTTGGAAATACCTACACCACTATCTGTATAAACATGGAAATATCTACACAGCTGTCTGTGTAAACATGGAAATAGGTACACCGCTATCTGTGTGAAGATGGAAATATCTACACCGCAATCTGTGCAAATATGGAAATATCTACACCTCTATCTCTGTAAACATGGAAATATCTACACCGCTGTGTGTATAAACATGGAAATATCTACACCGATATCTGTATAAACATGGAAATGTCTCCAATGCAATCTGTATTAACATGGAAATATCTACACCGCTATCTGCATAAACATGGAAATATCTACACCGCTATCTGTATAAACATGGAAATATCTACACCTCGGTCTGTATAAACATGGACATATCTACACCGCTATCTGTATAAACTTGGAAATATCTACACCGCTATCTGTATAAACATGGAAATATCTACAACACTATCTGTGTAAACCTGGAAATATCTACACAGCTGTCTGTGTAAACATGGAAATAGGTACACCGCTATCTGTGTAAACATGGAAATATGTACAACGCTATCTGTGTGAAGATGGAAATATCTACACCGCAATCTGGGCAAATATGGAAATATCTACACCTCTATCTCTGTAAACATGGAAATATCTACACCGCTATCTCTATAAACATGAAAATATGTACACCGCTATCTGTATAAACATGGAAATGTCTACAACACGGTCTGTATAAACATGGATATATCTACACCGCTATATGTATAAACTTGGAAATATCTACACAGTCATCTCTCTATACATGGAAATATCTACACCTCCATCTGTATAAACATGGAAATACCTTCACTGCAATCTGTATAAACATGGAAATATCTACACAGCCATCTGTATAAGCACCTAAATCTCTACAACGCTATCTCTATAAACATGGAAGTACGTACACCGCTATCTGTATAAACATGGAAATATGTACACCGCTATCTGTATAAACATGGAAATATCTACAGCGCTGTCTGTATAAACATGGAAATATCTACAGCGCTATCTGTATAAACATGGAAATATCTCCACCGCTATCTGTATAAACATGGAAATATCCACAACACTATATGTGTAAACATGGAAATATCTACACAGCTGTCTGTGTAAACATGGAAATATGTACACCGCTATCTGTGTGAAGATGGAAATATCTACATGGCAATCTGTGCAAATATCGAAATATCTACTCCTCTATCTCTGTAAACATGGAAGTATCTACATCGCTATCTGTATAAACATGGAAATATCTACATGGCTATCTCTATAAACATGGAAATATCTACACCGCCATCTTTATAAACATGGAATTAACTACACAGTCATCTGTATAAACATGGAAATATCTACACCACTATCTGTATAAACATGGAAATATCTACAATGCCATCTGTATAAACATGGAAATAACATCACCGCTATCTCTATAAACATGGAAATACCTACACCGCTATCTTTATAAACATGGAATTAACTACACAGTCATCTGTATAAACATGGAAATATCTACAATGCCATCTGTATAAACATGGAAATAACATCACCGCTATCTCTATAAACATGGAAATAAATACACCGCTATCTGTATGAACATGGAAATATCTCCAATGCTATCTGTATAAACATGGAAATATCTACACCGCTATCTGTATAAACTTAGAAATATCAACACCGCTATCTGTATAAATAGGGAAATAACTTCACCGCTATCTCTATAAACATGGAAATGTCTTCACCGCTATCTGTATAAACATGGAAATATCTACATGGCTATCTCTATAAACATGGAAATATCAACAGGGATATCTGTATCTACATGGAAATATCTACACCACTATCTCTATAAACATGGAAATATCTCCACCGCAATCTGCATAAACTTGGAAATATCTACACCTCCATCTGTATAAACATGTAAATATTTACAACGCTATCTGTATAAACATGGAAATATCTCCACTGATATCTGCATAAACATGGAAATATCTCCACCGCTATCTTTATAAACATGGAAATATTTACACCGCTATCTGTATAAACATGGAAATATCTACAAAACTATCTTTGTAAACATGGAAATATCTACACCGCTATCTATATAAATATGAAAATAATTTCACCGCTATCTCTATAAACATGGAAATATCTACACCGCTATCTGTATCCACATGGAAATATCTACACCGGTATCTCTATAATAATGGAAATATCTCCACCGCTATCTGCGTAAACTTGGAAATATCTCCACAGCCATCTGTATAAACATGGAAATATCTCCACCACTATCTGTATGAACATGGAAATAACTCCAACGCTATCTGTATAAACATGGAAATATCTACACAGCTATCTGTATAAACATGGAAATATCTACACCGCTGTCTGTATAAACATGGAAATATCTACAGCGCTATCTGTATAAACATGGAAATATCTCCACCGCTATCAGTATAAACATGGAAATACCTACACCGCTATCTTTATGAACATGGAAGTATCTACACCGCTATATTTATAGACATGGAAATATCCACAACACAATCTGTGTAAACATGGAAATATCTACACAGCTGTCTGTGTAAACATGGAAATACGTACACCGCTATCTGTGTGAAGATGGAAATATCTACACGGAAATCTGTGCAAATATGGAAATATCTACTCCTCTATCTCTGTAAACATGGAAATATCTACATCGCTATCTGTATAAACATGGAAATATCTACATGGCTATCTCTATAAACATGGAAATATCTACACCGCCATCTTTATAAACATGGAATTAACTACACAGTCATCTGTATAAACATGGAAATATCTACAACACTATCTGTATAAACATGGAAATATCAACAATGCCATCTGTATAAACATGGAAATAACATCACCGCTATCTCTATAAACATGGAAATACCTATACCGCTATCTTTATAAACGTGGAATTAAGTATACAGTCATCTGTATAAACATGGAAATATCTACACAGCTGTCTGTGTAAACATGGAAATATATACACCGCTATCCGTTTGAAGATGGAAATATCTACACCGCTATCTGTGCAAATATGGAAATATCTACATCTCTATCTCTGTAAACATGGAAATATCTACACCGCTATCTGTATAAACATGTAAATATCTACAATGCTATCCGCATAAATATGGAAATAACTTCACCGCTATGGCTATAAACATGGAAATGTCTACACCGCTATCTGTATAAACATGGAAATATCTCCACCGATATCTGTATAAACATGGAAATATCTCCACCGCTATCTGTATAAACATGGAAATATATACACCGCTATCTGTATAAACATGGAAATATCTACACCGCTATCTGTATAAACATAGAAATATCTACAGCGCTATCTGTATAAAAATGGAAATAACTCCACTTCTATCAGTATAAACATGGAAGTATCTCCTCCGCTATCTTTATAAACATGGAAATAACTACACCGCTATCTGCATGAACTTGGAAATATCTACAACACTATCTGTGTAAACATGGAAATATCTACACACCTGTCTGTGTAAACATGGAAATATATACACCGCTATCTGTGTGAAGATGGAAATATCGACACCGCAATCTGTGCAAATATATATATATCTACACCTCTAACTCTGTAAACATGGAAATATCTAAACTGCTATCTGTATAAACATGTAAATATCTACACCGCTATCTGTATAAACATGGAAATATCTACACCACGATCTGTATAAACATGGATATATCTACACCGCTATCTGTATAAACATGTAAATATCTACACCACTATCTGTATAAACATGGAAATATCTACATGGCTATCTCTGTAAATATGGGAATATCTACACCGCCATCAGTATAAACATGGAATTAACTACACAGTCATCTGTATAAACATGGAAATATCTATACCACCATCTCTATGAACATGGAAATATCTACAATGCCATCTGCATATGCATGGAAATATCTTCACCGCTATCTCTATAAACATGGAATTAGCTACAACGATATCTGTATAAACATGGAAATATCTCCACCACTCTCTGTATAAACATGGAAATATCTACACCGATATCTGTATAAACATGGAAATATCTACACCGCTATCTGTATAAACTTGGAAATATCTACACCGCTATCTGTATAAACATGGAAATATCTTCACCGATATCTCTATCAACATGGAAATGTCTACACCACTAACTGTATAAATATGGAAATATCTACATGGGTATCTCTATAAACATGGAAATATCTACACCACCATCTGTATAAACATGGAAATAAGTACACTGTCATCTGTATAAACATGGAAATATCTACACCACTATATGTATAAACATGGAAATATCTACACCGCTATCTGTATAAACATGGAAATATCTTCACCGATATCTCTATCAACATGGAAATGTCTACACCACTATCTGTATAAATATGGAAATATCTACATGGCTATCTCTATAAACATGGAAATATCTACACCGCCATCTGTATAAACATGGAAATAACTACACTGTCATCAGTATAAACATGGAAATATCTACACCACTATCTCTGTAAACATGGAAATATCTACGCAGCCATCTCTATAAACATGGAAATATCTACACTGACATCTCTATAAACTTGGAAATATCTACATCGCTGTCAGCATAAACATGGAAATAGCCACACCGCTATCTGTGAAAACATGGAAATATCTACACCGCCATCTGCAAAAACATGGAAATATCTACACAGTCATCTATATAAACATGGAAATATCTACACCTCCATGTGTATAAACATGGATATATCTACACTGCCATCTGTATAAAAATGGAAATAGCCACACCGCAATCTGTATAAACATGGAAATATCTACACCGCCATCTGAATAAACATGGAAATATCTACACCGCTATCTACATAAATATGGAAATATCTACACCGCTATCTCTATAAACATGGAAATATCTACACTGCTAGCTGTATCTACATGGAAATATCTACACCGCTATCTCTATAAACATGGTAATACCTCCACCGCAATCTGCATAAACTTGGAAATACCTTCACCGCTATGTGAATAAACATGGAAATATCTACACCTCTGTATAAACATGGAAATATTTACAGCGCTATCTGAATAAACATGGAAATATCTCAACCGCTATCTGTATAAACATGGAAATATCTACACCGCTATGTGTATAAACTTAGAAATATTTACACCGCCATCTGTATATATAGGGAAATATCTTCACTGATATCTCTATAAACATGGAAATGTCTACACCGCTATCTGTATAAACATGGAAATATCTTCACCGATATCTCTATAAACATGGAAATGTCTACACCGCTATCTGTATAAACATGGAAATATCTACATTGCTATCTCAATAAACATGGAAATATCTACACCGCCATTGTATAAACATGGAAATACCTACACAGTCATCTGTATAAAAATGGAAATATCTGCACCAATATCTGTATAAACATGGAAATATCAACACTGCCATCTGTCTAAACATGGAAATACCTACACAGCCATCTCTATAAACATGGAAATATCTACATCGCTATCTGCATAAACTTGGAAACAGCCACACCGCCATCTGTAAAAACATGGAAATATCTACACAGTCATCTGTATAAACATGGAAATATCTACACCGCCGTCTGCATAAACATGGAAATATCTGCACTGCCATCTGTATAAAAATGGAATTAGCCACAACGCTATCTGTTTAAACATGGAAATATCTACACCGCTATCTGTATAAACATGGAAATATCTACACCGCTATCTGTATAAACTTGGAAATATCTACTCCGCTATCTGTATAAACATGGAAATATCTTCACCGATATCTCTATCAACATGGAAATGTCTACCCCAATATCTGTATAAACATGGAATTATTAACGTGGCTATCTCTATAAACAAGGAAATATCTACACCGCCATCTGTATAAACATGGAAATATCTACACCAATATCTGTATAAACATAGAAATATCTACACAGCCATCTCTATAAACATGGAAATATCTACACAGACATCTCTATAAACTTGGAATTATCTATATCGCTATCTGCATAAACATGGAAATAGCCACACCGCTATCTGTAAAATCATGGAAATATCTACACCGCCATTTTTAAAACCTGGAAATGTCTACAGAGTCATCTGTATAAACATGGAAATATCTACAACTCCATGTGTATAAACATGGATATATCTACACTGCCATCTGTATAAAAATGGAAATAGCCCCACCGCAATCTGTATAAACATGGAAATACCAACACCGCCATCTGAATAAACATGGAAATATCTACACAGCTATCTGCATAAATATGGATATATCTACAAAGCTATCTCTATAAACATGGAAATATCTACACCGCTGTCTGTATATACATGGAAATATCTACCACGTTATCTCCATAAACATGGAAATACCTCCACTGCAATCTGACTAAACTTGGAAATATCTACACCGCCATCTGTATAAACATGTAAATATTTCCACCACTATCTGTATAAACATGGAGATATCTACACCGATATCTGTATAAACATGGAAATATCTCCACCGCTATCTGTATAAACTTGGAAATATCTACACCGCTATCTGTATAAACATGGAAATATCTACACCGCTGTCGGTATAAACATGGAAATATCTACAGCGCTGTCTGTATAAACATGGAATAAACTCCACCACTATCTGTATAAACATGGAAATATCTACACCGCTATCTTTATAAACATGGAAATATCTACACCGCTATCTTTATAAACATGGAAATATCTGCAACACTATCTGTGTAAACATGGAAATATCGACACGGCTATCTGTATAAACATGGAAATATCTACATGTCTATCTCTATGAACATGGAAATATCTACACCGCCATGTTTATAAACATGGAATTGACTTCACAGTCATCAGCATAAACATGGAAATATCTACACCACTATCTGTATAAACATGGAAATGTCTACAATGCCATCTGTATAAACATGGAAATATCATCACCGCTATCTCTGTAAACATGGAAATAACTACAATGCTATCTCTATAAACATGGAAATACCTCCACTGGAATCTGACTAAACTTGGAAATATCTACACCACCATCTGTATAAACATGTAAATATTTCCACCGCTATCTGTATAAACATGGAAATATCTCCACCGATATCTGCATAAACATGGAAATATCTCCACTGCTATCTGTATAAACATGGAAATATCCACACCGCTATCTGTATAAACATGGAAATATCTACACCGCTGTCTGCATAAACATGGAAATATCTACACAGCTATCTTTATAAACATGGAAATATCTACACCGCAATTTGTATAAACATGGAAATATCTACACTGCCATCTGTATAAAAATGGAAATAGCCACACCGCTATGTGTATAAACATGGAAATTTCAACACCGCCATCTGAATAAACATGGAAATATCTACCCCGCTATCTGTATAAATATAAAAATACCTTCACCGCTGTCTCTATAAACATGGATATAACTACACCGCTATCCGTATCCACATGGAAACATCTACACCGCTCTCTCTATAATAATGGAAATATCTCCAACGCTATCTGCATAAACTTGGAAATATCTACACCACCATCTGTATAAACATGTTAATATCTCCAACGCTATCTGTATAAATATGGAAATATCTCCACCGCTATCTGTATAAACATGGAAATATCTACACCGCTATCTGTATAAACATGGAAATATCTCCACCGCTGTCTGTATAAACATGGAAATATCTACACAGCTATCTTTATAAACATGGAAATATCTAAACCGCTATCTGTATAAACATGGAAATATCTCCACCGCTATCTGTATAAACATGGAATTATCTACAATTCCATCTGTAAAAACATGGAAATAACATCACTGCTATCTCTATAAACATGGAAATACCTACACCGCTATCTGTATATACATGGAATTATCTACATGGCTATCTCTATAAACATGGAAATATCTACAGGGCTATCTGTATCTACATGGAAATATCTACACCGCTATCTCTTTAAACATGGAAATATCTCCACCTCAAGCTGCATAAACTTGGAAATATCTACACCTCCATCTGTATAAACATGTAAATATTTCCACCGCTATCTGTATAAACATGAAAATATCTCCACCGATATCGGTATAAACATGGAAATATCTCCACCGCTATCTTTATAAACATGGAAATATCTATACCGCTATCTGTATAAACATGGAAATATCTACAACTCTATCTTTGTAAACATGGGAAAATCTACACCGCTGTCTATATAAATATGAAAATCACTTCACCGCTATCTCTATAAACATGGAAATATCTACACAGCTATCTGTATCCACATGGAAATATCTACACCGCCATCTCTATAATAATGGAAATCTCTCCCCCGCTATCTGCATAAACTTGGAAATATCTCCACAGCCATCTGTATAAACATGGAAATATCTCCACCACTATCTGTATGAACATGGAAATATCTCCAACGCTCTCTGTATAAACATGGAAATATCTACACCGCTATCTGTATAAACATGGAAATATCTACACCGCTATCTGTATAAACATGGAAATATCTCCACCGCTATCTGTATAAACATGGAACTCTCTCCAACGCTATCTGTATAAACATGGAAATATCTCCACCGCTATCTGTATAAACTTGGAAATACCTACACCACTATCTGTATAAACATGGAAATATCTACACAGCTGTCTGTGTAAACATGGAAATAGGTACACCGCTATCTGTGTGAAGATGGAAATATCTACACCGCAATCTGTGCAAATATGGAAATATCTACACCTCTATCTCTGTAAACATGGAAATATCTACACCGCTGTGTGTATAAACATGGAAATATCTACACCGATATCTGTATAAACATGGAAATGTCTCCAATGCAATCTGTATAAACATGGAAATATCTACACCGCTATCTGCATAAACATGGAAATATCTACACCGCTATCTGTATAAACATGGAAATATCTACACCTCGGTCTGTAT
This sequence comes from Pan paniscus, assembly GCF_029289425.2. Taxonomy (NCBI): domain Eukaryota; kingdom Metazoa; phylum Chordata; class Mammalia; order Primates; family Hominidae; genus Pan; species Pan paniscus. The sequence continues at coordinate 13,013,233 of NC_073261.2, forward strand.
AAACATGGACATATCTACACCGCTATCTGTATAAACTTGGAAATATCTACACCGCTATCTGTATAAACATGGAAATATCTACAACACTATCTGTGTAAACCTGGAAATATCTACACAGCTGTCTGTGTAAACATGGAAATAGGTACACCGCTATCTGTGTAAACATGGAAATATGTACAACGCTATCTGTGTGAAGATGGAAATATCTACACCGCAATCTGGGCAAATATGGAAATATCTACACCTCTATCTCTGTAAACATGGAAATATCTACACCGCTATCTCTATAAACATGAAAATATGTACACCGCTATCTGTATAAACATGGAAATGTCTACAACACGGTCTGTATAAACATGGATATATCTACACCGCTATATGTATAAACTTGGAAATATCTACACAGTCATCTCTCTATACATGGAAATATCTACACCTCCATCTGTATAAACATGGAAATACCTTCACTGCAATCTGTATAAACATGGAAATATCTACACAGCCATCTGTATAAGCACCTAAATCTCTACAACGCTATCTCTATAAACATGGAAGTACGTACACCGCTATCTGTATAAACATGGAAATATGTACACCGCTATCTGTATAAACATGGAAATATCTACAGCGCTGTCTGTATAAACATGGAAATATCTACAGCGCTATCTGTATAAACATGGAAATATCTCCACCGCTATCTGTATAAACATGGAAATATCCACAACACTATATGTGTAAACATGGAAATATCTACACAGCTGTCTGTGTAAACATGGAAATATGTACACCGCTATCTGTGTGAAGATGGAAATATCTACATGGCAATCTGTGCAAATATCGAAATATCTACTCCTCTATCTCTGTAAACATGGAAGTATCTACATCGCTATCTGTATAAACATGGAAATATCTACATGGCTATCTCTATAAACATGGAAATATCTACACCGCCATCTTTATAAACATGGAATTAACTACACAGTCATCTGTATAAACATGGAAATATCTACACCACTATCTGTATATACATGGAAATATCTACAATGCCATCTGTATAAACATGGAAATAACATCACCGCTATCTCTATAAACATGGAAATACCTACACCGCTATCTTTATAAACATGGAATTAACTACACAGTCATCTGTATAAACATGGAAATATCTACAATGCCATCTGTATAAACATGGAAATAACATCACCGCTATCTCTATAAACATGGAAATAAATACACCGCTATCTGTATGAACATGGAAATATCTCCAATGCTATCTGTATAAACATGGAAATATCTACACCGCTATCTGTATAAACTTAGAAATATCAACACCGCTATCTGTATAAATAGGGAAATAACTTCACCGCTATCTCTATAAACATGGAAATGTCTTCACCGCTATCTGTATAAACATGGAAATATCTACATGGCTATCTCTATAAACATGGAAATATCAACAGGGATATCTGTATCTACATGGAAATATCTACACCACTATCTCTATAAACATGGAAATATCTCCACCGCAATCTGCATAAACTTGGAAATATCTACACCTCCATCTGTATAAACATGTAAATATTTACAACGCTATCTGTATAAACATGGAAATATCTCAACTGATATCTGCATAAACATGGAAATATCTCCACCGCTATCTTTATAAACATGGAAATATTTACACCGCTATCTGTATAAACATGGAAATATCTACAAAACTATCTTTGTAAACATGGAAATATCTACACCGCTATCTATATAAATATGAAAATAATTTCACCGCTATCTCTATAAACATGGAAATATCTACACCGCTATCTGTATCCACATGGAAATATCTACACCGGTATCTCTATAATAATGGAAATATCTCCACCGCTATCTGCGTAAACTTGGAAATATCTCCACAGCCATCTGTATAAACATGGAAATATCTCCACCACTATCTGTATGAACATGGAAATAACTCCAACGCTATCTGTATAAACATGGAAATATCTACACAGCTATCTGTATAAACATGGAAATATCTACACCGCTGTCTGTATAAACATGGAAATATCTACAGCGCTATCTGTATAAACATGGAAATATCTCCACCGCTATCAGTATAAACATGGAAATACCTACACCGCTATCTTTATGAACATGGAAGTATCTACACCGCTATATTTATAGACATGGAAATATCCACAACACAATCTGTGTAAACATGGAAATATCTACACAGCTGTCTGTGTAAACATGGAAATACGTACACCGCTATCTGTGTGAAGATGGAAATATCTACACGGCAATCTGTGCAAATATGGAAATATCTACTCCTCTATCTCTGTAAACATGGAAATATCTACATCGCTATCTGTATAAACATGGAAATATCTACATGGCTATCTCTATAAACATGGAAATATCTACACCGCCATCTTTATAAACATGGAATTAACTACACAGTCATCTGTATAAACATGGAAATATCTACAACACTATCTGTATAAACATGGAAATATCAACAATGCCATCTGTATAAACATGGAAATAACATCACCGCTATCTCTATAAACATGGAAATACCTATACCGCTATCTTTATAAACGTGGAATTAAGTATACAGTCATCTGTATAAACATGGAAATATCTACACAGCTGTCTGTGTAAACATGGAAATATATACACCGCTATCCGTTTGAAGATGGAAATATCTACACCGCTATCTGTGCAAATATGGAAATATCTACATCTCTATCTCTGTAAACATGGAAATATCTACACCGCTATCTGTATAAACATGTAAATATCTACAATGCTATCCGCATAAATATGGAAATAACTTCACCGCTATGGCTATAAACATGGAAATGTCTACACCGCTATCTGTATAAACATGGAAATATCTCCACCGATATCTGTATAAACATGGAAATATCTCCACCGCTATCTGTATAAACATGGAAATATATACACCGCTATCTGTATAAACATGGAAATATCTACACCGCTATCTGTATAAACATAGAAATATCTACAGCGCTATCTGTATAAAAATGGAAATAACTCCACTTCTATCAGTATAAACATGGAAGTATCTCCTCCGCTATCTTTATAAACATGGAAATAACTACACCGCTATCTGCATGAACTTGGAAATATCTACAACACTATCTGTGTAAACATGGAAATATCTACACACCTGTCTGTGTAAACATGGAAATATATACACCGCTATCTGTGTGAAGATGGAAATATCGACACCGCAATCTGTGCAAATATATATATATCTACACCTCTAACTCTGTAAACATGGAAATATCTAAACTGCTATCTGTATAAACATGTAAATATCTACACCGCTATCTGTATAAACATGGAAATATCTACACCACGATCTGTATAAACATGGATATATCTACACCGCTATCTGTATAAACATGTAAATATCTACACCACTATCTGTATAAACATGGAAATATCTACATGGCTATCTCTGTAAATATGGGAATATCTACACCGCCATCAGTATAAACATGGAATTAACTACACAGTCATCTGTATAAACATGGAAATATCTATACCACCATCTCTATGAACATGGAAATATCTACAATGCCATCTGCATATGCATGGAAATATCTTCACCGCTATCTCTATAAACATGGAATTAGCTACAACGATATCTGTATAAACATGGAAATATCTCCACCACTCTCTGTATAAACATGGAAATATCTACACCGATATCTGTATAAACATGGAAATATCTACACCGCTATCTGTATAAACTTGGAAATATCTACACCGCTATCTGTATAAACATGGAAATATCTTCACCGATATCTCTATCAACATGGAAATGTCTACACCACTAACTGTATAAATATGGAAATATCTACATGGGTATCTCTATAAACATGGAAATATCTACACCACCATCTGTATAAACATGGAAATAAGTACACTGTCATCTGTATAAACATGGAAATATCTACACCACTATATGTATAAACATGGAAATATCTACACCGCTCTCTGTATAAACATGGAAATATCTTCACCGATATCTCTATCAACATGGAAATGTCTACACCACTATCTGTATAAATATGGAAATATCTACATGGCTATCTCTATAAACATGGAAATATCTACACCGCCATCTGTATAAACATGGAAATAACTACACTGTCATCAGTATAAACATGGAAATATCTACACCACTATCTCTGTAAACATGGAAATATCTACGCAGCCATCTCTATAAACATGGAAATATCTACACTGACATCTCTATAAACTTGGAAATATCTACATCGCTGTCAGCATAAACATGGAAATAGCCACACCGCTATCTGTGAAAACATGGAAATATCTACACCGCCATCTGCAAAAACATGGAAATATCTACACAGTCATCTATATAAACATGGAAATATCTACACCTCCATGTGTATAAACATGGATATATCTACACTGCCATCTGTATAAAAATGGAAATAGCCACACCGCAATCTGTATAAACATGGAAATATCTACACCGCCATCTGAATAAACATGGAAATATCTACACCGCTATCTACATAAATATGGAAATATCTACACCGCTATCTCTATAAACATGGAAATATCTACACTGCTAGCTGTATCTACATGGAAATATCTACACCGCTATCTCTATAAACATGGTAATACCTCCACCGCAATCTGCATAAACTTGGAAATACCTTCACCGCTATGTGAATAAACATGGAAATATCTACACCTCTGTATAAACATGGAAATATTTACAGCGCTATCTGAATAAACATGGAAATATCTCAACCGCTATCTGTATAAACATGGAAATATCTACACCGCTATGTGTATAAACTTAGAAATATTTACACCGCCATCTGTATATATAGGGAAATATCTTCACTGATATCTCTATAAACATGGAAATGTCTACACCGCTATCTGTATAAACATGGAAATATCTACATGGCTATCTCAATAAACATGGAAATATCTACATGGCTATCTCAATAAACATGGAAATATCTACTCCGCCATCTGTATAAACATGGAAAAACCTACATAGTCATCTGTATAAAAATGGAAATATCTGCACCACTATCTGTATAAACATGGAAATATCAACACCGCCATCTTTATAAACATGGAAATATCTACACAGCCATCTCTATAAACATGGAAATATCTACATCGCTATCTGCATAAACATGGAAACAGCCACACCGCCATGTGTAAAAACATGGAAATGTCTACACAGTCATCTGTATAAACATGGAAATATCTACGCCGCCATCTGTATAAACATGGAAATATCTACACTGCCATCTGTATAAAAATGGAAATAGCTGCACCTCTATCTGTACAAACATGGAAATATCTACACCGCCAACTGAGTAAACATGGAAACATCTACACCGCTATCTCTATAAATATGGAAATATCTACAAAGCTATCTCTATAAACATGGAAATACCTACACGGCTATCTGTATCAACATGGAAATATCTACACCGCTATCTCTATAAACATGGAAATATCTCCATCGCAATCTGCATAAACTTGGAAACATCTTCAACTCCATCTGTATAAACATGTAAATATTTCCACCGCTATCTGTATAAACATGGAAATATCTCCACCGATATCTGTATAAACATGGAAATATCTCCACCGCTATCTGTATAAACATGGAAATATATACACCGCTATCTGTATAAACATGGAAATATCTACACCGCTATCTGTATAAACATAGAAATATCTACAGCGCTATCTGTATAAAAATGGAAATAACTCCACTTCTATCAGTATAAACATGGAAGTATCTCCTCCGCTATCTTTATAAACATGGAAATAACTACACCGCTATCTGCATGAACTTGGAAATATCTACAACACTATCTGTGTAAACATGGAAATATCTACACACCTGTCTGTGTAAACATGGAAATATATACACCGCTATCTGTGTGAAGATGGAAATATCGACACCGCAATCTGTGCAAATATATATATATCTACACCTCTAACTCTGTAAACATGGAAATATCTAAACTGCTATCTGTATAAACATGTAAATATCTACACCGCTATCTGTATAAACATGGAAATATCTACACCACGATATGTGTAAACATGGATATATCTACACCGCTATCTGTATAAACATGTAAATATCTACACCACTATCTGTATAAACATGGAAATATCTACATGGCTATCTCTGTAAATATGGGAATATCTACACCGCCATCAGTATAAACATGGAACTAACTACACAGTCATCTGTATAAACATGGAAATATCTATACCACCATCTCTATGAACATGGAAATATCTACAATGCCATCTGCATATGCATGGAAATATCTTCACCGCTATCTCTATAAACATGGAATTAGCTACAACGATATCTGTATAAACATGCAAATATCTCCACCACTCTCTGTATAAACATGGAAATATCTACACCGATATCTGTATAAACATGGAAATATCTACACCGCTATCTGTATAAACTTGGAAATATCTACACCGCTATCTGTATAAACATGGAAATATCTTCACCGATATCTCTATCAACATGGAAATGTCTACACCACTAACTGTATAAATATGGAAATATCTACATGGGTATCTCTATAAACATGGAAATATCTACACAACCATCTGTATAAACATGGAAATAAGTACACTGTCATCTGTATAAACATGGAAATATCTACACCACTATCTGTATAAACATGGAAATATCTACACCGCTATCTGTATAAACATGGAAATGTCTTCACCGATATCTCTATCAACATGGAAATGTCTACACCACTATCTGTATAAATATGGAAATATCTACATGGCTATCTCTATAAACATGGAAATATCTACACCGCCATCTGTATGAACATGGAAATAACTACACTGTCATCAGTATAAACATGGAAATATCTACACCACTATCTCTGTAAACATGGAAATATCTACACAGCCATCTCTATAAACATGGAAATATCTACACTGACATCTCTATAAACTTGGAAATATCTACATCGCTGTCAGCATAAACATGGAAATAGCCACACCGCTATCTGTGAAAACATGGAAATATCTACACCGCCATCTGTAAAAACATGGAAATATCTACACAGTCATCTATATAAACATGGAAATATCTACACCTCCATGTGTATAAACATGGATATATCTACACTGCCATCTGTATAAAAATGGAAATAGCCACACCGCAATCTGTATAAACATGGAAATATCTACACCGCCATCTGAATAAACATGGAAATATCTACACCGCTATCTACATAAATATGGAAATATCTACACCGCTATCTCTATAAACATGGAAATATCTACACTGCTAGCTGTATCTACATGGAAATATCTACACCGCTATCTCTATAAACATGGCAATACCTCCACCGCAATCTGCATAAACTTGGAAATATCTTCACCGCTATGTGAATAAACATGGAAATATCTACACCTCTGTCTGTATAAACATGGAAATATTTACAGCGCTATCTGAATAAACATGGAAATATCTCCACCGCTATCTGTATAAACATGGAAATATCTACACCGCTATGTGTATAAACTTAGAAATATTTACACCGCCATCTGTATATATAGGGAAATATCTTCACTGATATCTCTATAAACATGGAAATGTCTACACCGCTATCTGTATAAACATGGAAATATCTTCACCGATATCTCTATAAACATGGAAATCTCTACACCGCTATCTGTATAAACATGGAAATATCTACATGGCTATCTCAATAAACATGGAAATATCTACACCGCCATTGTATAAACATGGAAATACCTACACAGTCATCTGTATAAAAATGGAAATATCTGCACCAATATCTGTATAAACATGGAAATATCAACACTGCCATCTGTATAAACATGGAAATACCTACACAGCCATCTCTATAAACATGGAAATATCTACATCGCTATCTGCATAAACATGGAAACAGCCACACCGCCATCTGTAAAAACATGGAAATATCTACACAGTCATCTGTATAAACATGGAAATATCTACACCGCCATCTGCATAAACATGGAAATATCTGCACTGCCATCTGTATAAAAATGGAATTAGCCACAACGCTATCTATTTAAACATGGAAATATCTACACCGCCAACTGAGTAAACATGGAAACATCTACACCGCTATCTCTGTAAATATGGAAATATCTACAAAGCTATCTCTATAAACATGGTAATATCTACACAGCTATCTGTATCTACATGGAAATATCTACACCGCTATCTCTATAAACATGGAAATATCTCCATCGCCATCTGCATAAACTTGGAAACATCTACACCTCCATCTGTATAAACATGTAAGCATTTCCACCGCTATCTGTATAAACATGGAAATATCTGCACCGATATCTGTATAAACATGGAAATATCTCCACCGCTATCTGTATAAACATGGAAATATCTACAGCGCTATCTGCATAAACATGGAAATATCTACCCCGCTATCTGTATAAACATAGAAATATCTACAGCGCTATCTGTATAAAAATGGAAATATCTCCACCGCTATCTGTATAAACATGGAAGTATCTCCTCCGCTATCTTTATAAACATGGAAATATCTACACCGCTATCTGCATGAACTTGGAAATAACTACAACACTATCTGTGTAAACATGGAAATATCTACACACCTGTCTGTGTAACCATGGAAATATATACACCGCTATCTGTGTGAAGATGGAAATATCGACACCGCAATCTGTGCAAATATGGATATATCTACAACTCTATCTCTGTAAACATGGAAATATCTACACCGCTATCTGTATAAACATGTAAATATCTACACCGCTATCTGTATAAACATGGAAATATCTACACCACGGTCTGTATAAACATGGATATATCTACACCACTATCTGTATAAACATGTAAATATCTACACCGCTATCTGTATAAAGTTGGAAATAAATACATGGCTATCTCTAGAAGTGTGGAAATATCTACACCGCCATCTGTATAAAAATGGAATTAACTACAGAGTCATCTATATAAACATGGAAATATCTACACCACTATCACTATGAACATGGAAATATCTACAATGTCATCTGTATATGCATGGAAATATCTTCACCGCTATATCTATAAACATGGAAATAGCTACACCGATATCTGTATAAACATGGAAATATCTCCACCACTCTCTGTATAAACATGGAAATATCTACACCGCTCTCTGTATAAACATCGAAATATCTACACCGCTATCTGTATAAAATTGGAAATATCTACACCGCTATCTGTATAAACATGGAAATATCTTCACCGATATCTCTATCAACATGGAAATGTCTACACCACTATCTGTATAAACATGGAAATATCTACAAGGCTATCTCTATAAACATGGAAATATCTACACCGCCATCTGTATAAACATGGAAATAAATACACTGTCATCTGTATAAACATGGAAATATCTACACCACTATCTGTATAAACATGGAAATATCTACGCAGCCATCTCTATAAACATGGAAATATCTACACAGACATCTCTTTAAACTTGGAAATATCTACATCGATATCTGCATAAACATGGAAATAGCCACACCGCTATCTGTGAAAACATGGAAATATCTACACCGCCATCTGTAAAAACATGGAAATATCTACACAGTCATCTGTACAAACATGGAAATATCTTCACCGATATCTCTATCAACATGGAAATGTCTACACCACTATCTGTATAAACATGGAAATATCTACGTGGCTATCTCTATAAACATGGAAATATATACACCACCATCTGTATAAACATGGAAATAACTACACTGTCATCTGTATAAACATGGAAATATGTACACCACTATCTGTATAAACATGGAAATATCTACAGAGCCATCTGTATAAGCATGTAAATATCTACACCGCTATCTCTATAAACATGGAAGTACGTACACCGCTATCTGTATAAACATGGAAATATCTACACAGCTATCTGTATAAACATGGAAATATCTACACCGCTGTCTGTATAAACATGGAAATATCTACAGCGCTATCTGTATAAACATGGAAATATCTCCACCGCTATCTGTATAAACATGGAAATACCTACACCGCTATCTTTATGAACATGGAATTATCTACTCCTCTATATTTATAGACATGGAAATATCCACAACACAATCTGTGTAAACATGGAAATATCTACACAGCTGTCTGTGTAAACATGGAAATACGTACACCGCTATCTGTGTGAAGATGGAAATATCTACACGGCAATCTGTGCAAATATGGAAATATCTACTCTATCTCTGTAAACATGGAAATATCTACATCGCTATCTGTATAAACATGGAAATATCTACATGGCTATCTCAATAAACATGGAAATATCTACACCGCCATCTTTATAAACATGGAATTAACTACACAGTCATCTGTATAAACATGGAAATATCTACACCACTATCTGTATAAACATGGAAATATCTACAATGCCATCTGTATAAACATGGAAATAACATCACCGCTATCTCTATAAACATGGAAATACCTACACCGCTATCTTTATAAACATGGAATTAACTACACAGTCATCTGTATAAACATGGAAATATCTACACCACTATCTGTATATACATGGAAATATCTACAATGCCATCTGTATAAACATGGAAATAACATCAATGCTATCTCTGTAAACATGGAAATAACTACACCGCTATCTGTATGAACATGGAAATATCTCCAATGCTATCTGTATAAACATGGAAATATCTACACCGCTATCTGTATAAACTTAGAAATATCTACACCTCTATCTGTATAAATAGGGAAATAACTTCACCGCTATCTCTATAAACATGGAAATGTCTTCACCGCTATCTGTATAAACATGGAAATATCTACATGGCTATCTCTATAAACAAGGAAATATCTACAGGGCTATCTGTATCTACATGGAAATATCTACACCACTATCTCTATAAACATGGAAATATCTCCACCGCAATCTGCATAAACTTGGAAATATCTACACCTCCATCTGTATAAACATGTAAATATTTACAACGCTATCTGTATAAACATGGAAATATCTCCACCGATATCTGCATAAACATGGAAATATCTCCACCGCTATCTTTATAAACATGGAAATATTTACACCGCTATCTGTATAAACATGGAAATATCTACAAAACTATCTTTGTAAACATGGAAATATCTACACCGCTATCTATATATATATGAAAATAATTTCACCGCTATCTCTATAAACATGGAAATATCTACACCGCCATCTGTATCCACATGGAAATATCTACACCGGTATCTCTATAATAATGGAAATATCTCCACCGCTATCTGCGTAAACTTGGAAATATCTCCACAGTCATCTGTATAAACATGGAAATATCTCCACCACTATCTGTATGAACATGGAAATAACTCCAACGCTATCTGTATAAACATGGAAATATCTACACAGCTATCTGTATAAACATGGAAATATCTACACCGCTGTCTGTATAAACATGGAAATATCTACAGCGCTATCTGTATAAACATGGAAATGTCTCCACCGCTATCTGTATAAACATGGAAATACCTACACCGCTATCTTTATGAACATGGAATTATCTACACCGCTATATTTATTGACATGGAAATATCCACAACACAATCTGTGTAAACATGGAAATATCTACACAGCTGTCTGTGTAAACATGGAAATACGTACACCGCTATCTGTGTGAAGATGGAAATATCTACACGGCAATCAGTGCAAATATGGAAATATCTACTCTATCTCTGTAAACATGGAAATATCTACATCGCTATCTGTATAAACATGGAAATATCTACATGGCTATCTCTATAAACATGGAAATATCTACACCGCCATCTTTATAAACATGGAATTAACTACACAGTCATCTGTATAAACATGGAAATATCTACACCACTATCTGTATAAACATGGAAATATCTACAATGCCATCTGTAAACATGGAAATATCATCACCGCTATCTCTATAAACATGGAAATACTTACACCGCTATCTTTATAAACATGGAATTAACTACACAGTCATCTGTATAAACATGGAAATATCTACACCACTATCTGTATAAACATGGAAATATCTACAATGCCATCTGTATAAACATGGAAATAACATCAACGCTATCTCTATAAACATGGAAATAACTACACCGCTATCTGTATGAACATGGAAATATCTCCAATGCTATCTGTATAAACATGGAAATATCTACACCGCTATCTGTATAAACATGGAAATATCTACACCACAGTCTGTACAAACATGGATATATCTACACCGCTATCTGTATAAACTTGGAAATATCTACACAGTCATCTGACTAAACATGGAAATATCTACACCCCCATCTGTATAAACATGGAAATACATTCACTACAATCTGTATAAACATGGAAATATCTACACAGCCATCTGTATAAGCATGTAAATATCTACAGCGCTATCTCTATAAACATGGAAGTACGTACACCGCTATCTGTATAAACATGGAAATATCTACACAGCTATCTGTATAAACATGGAAATATCTACACCGCTGTCTGTATAAACATGGAAATATCTACAGCGCTATCTGTATAAACATGGAAATATCTCCACCGCAATCTGTATAAACATGGAAATACCTACACCGCTATCTTTATGAACATGGAATTATCTACACTGCTATATTTACAGACATGGAAATATCCACAACACAATCTGTGTAAACATGGAAATATCTACACAGCTGTTTGTGTAAACATGGAAATACGTACACCGCTATCTGTGTGAAGATGGAAATATCTACACAGCAATTTGTGCAAATATGGAAATATCTACTCTATCTCTGTAAACATGGAAATATCTACATCGCTATCTGTATAAACATGGAAATATCTACATGGCTATCTCTATAAACATGGAAATATCTACACCGCCATCTTTATAAACATGGAATTAACTACATAGTCATCTGTATAAACATGGAAATATCTACACCACTATCTGTATAAACATGGAAATATCTACAATGCCATCTGTATAAACATGGAAATAACATCACCGCTATCTCTATAAACATGGAAATACCTACACCGCTATCTTTATAAACATGGAATTAACTACACAGTCATCTGTATAAACATGGAAATATCTACAATGCCATCTGTATAAACATGGAAATAACATCACCGCTATCTCTACAAACATGGAAATAAATACACCGCTATCTGTATGAACATGGAAATATCTCCAATGCTATCTGTATAAACATGGAAATATCTACACCGCTATCTGTATAAACTTAGAAATATCAACACCGCTATCTGTATAAATAGGTAAATAACTTCACCGCTATCTCTATAAACATGGAAATACCTATACCGCTATCTTTATAAACATGGAATTAAGTATACAGTCATCTGTATAAACATGGAAATATCTACACAGCTGTCTGTGTAAACATGGAAATATATACACCGCTATCCGTTTGAAGATGGAAATATCTACACCGCTATCTGTGCAAATATGGAAATATCTACATCTCTATCTCTGTAAACATGGAAATATCTACACCGCTACCTGTATAAACATGTAAATATCTACAACGCTGTCCGCATAAATATGGAAATAACTTCACCGCTATGGCTATAAACATGGAAATGTCTACACCGCTATCTGTATAAACATGGAAATATCTACATGGCTATCTCAATAAACATGGAAATATCTACATGGCTATCTCAATAAACATGGAAATATCTATTCCGCCATCTGTATAAACATGGAAAAACCTACATAGTCATCTGTATAAAAATGGAAATATCTGCACCACTATCTGTATAAACATGGAAATATCAACACCGCCATCTTTATAAACATGGAAATATCTACACAGCCATCTCTATAAACATGGAAATATCTACATCGCTATCTGCATAAACATGGAAACAGCCACACCGCCATCTGTAAAAACATGGAAATGTCTACACAGTCATCTGTATAAACATGGAAATATCTACGCCGCCATCTGTATAAACATGGAAATATCTACACTGCCATCTGTATAAAAATGGAAATAGCCGCACCTCTATCTGTACAAACATGGAAATATCTACACCGCCAACTGAGTAAACATGGAAACATCTACACCGCTATCTCTATAAATATGGAAATATCTACAAAGCTATCTCTATAAACATGGAAATACCTACACGGCTATCTGTATCAACATGGAAATATCTACACCGCTATCTCTATAAACATGGAAATATCTCCATCGCAATCTGCATAAACTTGGAAACATCTTCACCTCCATCTGTATAAACATGTAAATATTTCCACCGCTATCTGTATAAACATGGAAATATCTCCACCGATATCTGTATAAACATGGAAATATCTCCACCGCTATCTGTATAAACATGGAAATATATACACCGCTATCTGTATAAACATGGAAATATCTACACCACTATCTGTATAAACATAGAAATATATACAGCGCTATCTGTATAAAAATGGAAATAACTCCACTTCTATCAGTATAAACATGGAAGTATCTCCTCCGCTATCTTTATAAACATGGAAATAACTACACCGCTATCTGCATGAACTTGGAAATATCTACAACACTATCTGTGTAAACATGGAAATATCTACACACCTGTCTGTGTAAACATGGAAATATATACACCGCTATCTGTGTGAAGATGGAAATATCGACACCGCAATCTGTGCAAATATATATATATCTACACCTCTAACTCTGTAAACATGGAAATATCTAAACTGCTATCTGTATAAACATGTAAATATCTACACCGCTATCTGTATAAACATGGAAATATCTACACCACGATCTGTATAAACATGGATATATCTACACCGCTATCTGTATAAACATGTAAATATCTACACCACTATCTGTATAAACATGGAAATATCTACATGGCTATCTCTGTAAATATGGGAATATCTACACCGCCATCAGTATAAACATGGAATTAACTACACAGTCATCTGTATAAACATGGAAATATCTATACCACCATCTCTATGAACATGGAAATATCTACAATGCCATCAGCATATGCATGGAAATATCTTCACCGCTATCTCTATAAACATGGAATTAGCTACAACGATATCTGTATAAACATGGAAATATCTCCACCACTCTCTGTATAAACATGGAAATATCTACACCGATATCTGTATAAACATGGAAATATATACACCGCTATCTGTATAAACTTGGAAATATCTACACCGCTATCTGTATAAACATGGAAATATCTTCACCGATATCTCTATCAACATGGAAATGTCTACACCACTAACTGTATAAACATGGAAATATCTACATGGGTATCTCTATAAACATGGAAATATCTACACCGCCATCTGTATAAACATGGAAATAAGTACACTGTCATCTGTATAAACATGGAAATATCTACACCACTATCTGTATAAACATGGAAATATCTACACCGCTATCTGTATAAACATGGAAATATCGTCACCGATATCTCTATCAACATGGAAATGTCTACACCACTATCTGTATAAATATGGAAATATCTACATGGCTATCTCTATAAACATGGAAATATCTACACCGCCATCTGTATAAACATGGAAATAACTACACTGTCATCAGTATAAACATGGAAATATCTACACCACTATCTCTGTAAACATGGAAATATCTACACAGCCATCTCTATAAACATGGAAATATCTACACTGACATCTCTATAAACTTGGAAATATCTACATCGCTGTCAGCATAAACATGGAAATAGCCACACCGCTATCAGAGAAAACATGGAAATATCTACACCGCCATCTGTAAAAACATGGAAATATCTACACAGTCATCTGTATAAACATGGAAATATCTACAACTCCATGTGTATAAACATGGATATATCTACACTGCCATCTGTATAAAAATGGAAATAGCCACACCGCAATCTGTATAAACATGGAAATATCTACACCGCCATCTGAATAAACATGGAAATATCTACACCGCTATCTACATAAATATGGAAATATCTACACCGCTATCTCTATAAACATGGAAATATCTACACTGCTAGCTGTATCTACTTGGAAATATCTACACCGCTATCTCTATAAACATGGTAATACCTCCACCGCAATCTGCATAAACTTGGAAATATCTTCACCGCTATGTGAATAAACATGGAAATATCTACACCTCTGTCTGTATAAACATGGAAATATTTACAGCGCTATCTGAATAAACATGGAAATATCTCCACCGCTATCTGTATAAACATGGAAATATCTACACCGCTATGTGTATAAACTTAGAAATATTTACACCGCCATCTGTATATATAGGGAAATATCTTCACTGATATCTCTATAAACATGGAAATGTCTACACCGCTATCTGTATAAACATGGAAATATCTTCACCGATATCTCTATTAACATGGAAATGTCTACACCGCTATCTGTATAAACATGGAAATATCTACATGGCTATCTCAATAAACATGGAAATATCTACACCGCCATTGTAGAAACATGGAAATACCTACACAGTCATCTGTATAAAATTGGAAATATCTGCACCAATATCTGTATAAACATGGAAATATCAACACTGCCATCTGTATAAATATGGATATACCTACACAGCCATCTCTATAAACATGGAAATATCTACATCGCTATCTGCATAAACATGGAAACAGCCACACCGCCATCTGTAAAAACATGGAAATATCTACACAGTCATCTGTATAAACATGGAAATATCTACACCGCCATCTGCATAAACATGGAAATATCTGCACTGCCATCTGTATAAAAATGGAATTAGCCACAACGCTATCTGTTTAAACATGGAAATATCTACATCGCCAACTGAGTAAACATGGAAACATCTACACCGCTATCTCTGTAAATATGGAAATATCTACAAAGCTATCTCTATAAACATGGTAATATCTACACAGCTATCTGTATCTCATGGAAATATCTACACCGCTATCTCTATAAACATGGAAATATCTCCATCGCCATCTGCATAAACTTGGAAACGTCTACACCTCCATCTGTATAAACATGTAAACATTTCCACCGCTATCTGTATAAACATGGAAATATCTGCACCGATATCTGTATAAACATGGAAATATCTCCACCGCTATCTGTATAAACATGGAAATATCTACAGCGCTATCTGCATAAACATGGAAATATCTACCCCGCTATCTGTATAAACATAGAAATATCTACAGTGCTATCTGTATAAAAATGGAAATATCTCCACCGCTATCTGTATAAACATGGAAGTATCTCCTCCGCTATCTTTATAAACATGGAAATATCTACACCGCTATCTGCATGAACTTGGAAATAACTACAACACTATCTGTGTAAACATGGAAATATCTACACACCTGTCTGTGTAACCATGGAAATATATACACCGCTATCTGTGTGAAGATGGAAATATCGACACCGCAATCTGTGCAAATATGGATATATCTACAACTCTATCTCTGTAAACATGGAAATATCTACACCGCTATCTGTATAAACATGTAAATATCTACACCGCTATCTGTATAAACATGGAAATATCTACACCACAGTCTGTATAAACATGGATATATCTACACCGCTATCTGTATAAACATGTAAATATCTACACCGCTATCTGTATAAACTTGGAAATAAATACATGGCTATCTCTAGAAGTGTGGAAATATCTACACCGCCATCTGTATAAAAATGGAATTAACTACAGAGTCATCTATATAAACATGGAAATATCTACACCACTATCTCTATGAACATGGAAATATCTACAATGTCATCTGTATATGCATGGAAATATCTTCACCGCTATCTCTATAAACATGGAAATAGCTACACCGATATCTGTATAAACATGGAAATATCTCCACCACTCTCTGTATAAACATGGAAATATCTACACCGCTCTCTGTATAAAGATCGAAATATCTACACCGCTATCTGTATAAAATTGGAAATATCTACACCGCTATCTGTATAAACATGGAAATATCTTCACCTATATCTCTATCAACATGGAAATGTCTACACCACTATCTGTATAAACATGGAAATATCTACAAGGCTATCTCTATAAACATGGAAATATCTACACCGCCATCTGTATAAACATGGAAATAAATACACTGTCATCTGTATAAACATGGAAATATCTACACCACTATCTGTATAAACATGGAAATATCTACGCAGCCATCTCTATAAACATGGAAATATCTACACAGACATCTCTTTAAACTTGGAAATATCTACATCGATATCTGCATAAACATGGAAATAGCCACACCGCTATCTGTGAAAACATGGAAATATCTACACCGCCATCTGTAAAAACTTCGAAATATCTACACAGTCATCTGTATAAACATGGAAATATCTTCACCGATATCTCTATCAACATGGAAATGTCTACACCGCTATCTGTATAAACATGGAAATATCTACGTGGCTATCTCTATAAACATGGAAATATATACACCACCATCTGTATAAACATGGAAATAACTACACTGTCATCTGTATAAACATGGAAATATGTACACCACTATCTGTATAAACATGGAAATATGTACAGAGCCATCCCTATAAACATGGAAATATCTACACAGACATCTCTATAAACTGGGAAATATCTACATCGCAGTCAGCATAAACATGGAAATAGCCACACCGCTATCTGTGAAAACATGGAAATATCTACACCGTCATCTGTAAAATCATGGAAATATCTACACAGTCATCTGTATAAACATGGAAATATCTACACCTCCATGTGTATAAACATGGATATATCAACACTGCCATCTGTATAAAATTGGAAATAGCCACACCGCAATCTATATAAACATGGAAATATCTACACCGCCATCTGAATAAACATGGAAATATCTACACCACTATCTGCATAAATATGGAAATATCTACACCGCTACCTCTATAAACATGGAAATACCTACACCGGTAGCTCTATCTACATGGAAATATCTACACCGCTATCTCTATAAACATGGTAATACCTCCTCCGCAATCTGCATAAACTTGGAAATATCTCCACCGCTATCTGTATAAACATGGAAATATCTACACCTCTGTCTGTATAAACATGGAAATATCTACAGCGCTATCTGTATAAACATGGATATATCTCCATCGCTATCTGTATAAACATGGAAATATCTACACCGCTATCTGTATAAACTTAGAAATATTTACACCGCCATCTGTATAAATAGGGAGATAACTTCACTGCTATATCTGTAAACATGGAAATGTCTACACTGCTATCTGTATAAACATGGAAATATCTTCACCGATATCTCTATCAACATGGAAATGTCTACACCACTATCTGTATAAACATGGAAATATCTACATGGCTATCTCTGTAAACATGGAAACATCTGCACCGCCATCTGTATAAACATGGAAATTACTACACTGTCATCTGTATAAACATGCAAATATCTACACCACTATCTGTATAAACATGGAAATATCTACACAGCCATCTCTATAAACATGGAAATATCAACACAGACATCTCTATAAACTTGGAAATATCTACATCGCTATCTGAATAAACATGGAAATAGCCACACTGCTATCTGTGAAAACATGGAAATATCTACACCGCCATCTGTAAAAACATGGAAATATCTACACAGTCATCTGTCTAAACATGGAAATATCTACACCTCCATGTTTATAAACATGGATATATCTAAACTGCCATCTGTATAAAAATGGAAATAGACACACCACAATCTGTATAAACATGGAAATATCTACACCGCCATCTGAATAAACATGGAAATATCTACACCGCTATCTGCATAAATATGGAAATATCTACACCGCTATCTCTATAAACATGGAAATATCTACACCGCTAGCTGTATCTACATGGAAATATCTACACCGATATCTCTATAAACATGGTAATACCTCCACCGCAAGCTGCATAAACTTGGAAATATCTACACCGCTATCTGTATAAACATGGAAATATCTACACCTCTGTCTGTACAAACATAGAAATATCTACAGCGCTATCTGTATAAACATGGAAATATCTCCACCGCTCTCTGTATAAACATGGAAATATCTACACCGCTATCTGTATGAACTTAGAAATATTTACACCGCCATCTGTATAAATAGGGAAATATCTTCACTGCTATCTCTCTAAACATGGAAATGTCTACACCGTTATCTGTATAAACATGGAAATATCTACATGGCTATCTCAATAAACATGGAAATATCTACACCGCCATTGTATAAACATGGAAATACCTACACACTCATCTGTATAAAAATGGAAATATCTGCACCAATATCTGTATAAACATGGAAATATCAACACTGACATCTGTATAAACATGGAAATACCTACACAGCCATCTCTATAAACATGGAAATATCTACATCGCTATCTGCATAAACATGGAAACAGCCACACCGCCATCTGTAAAAACATGGAAATATCTACACAGTCATCTGTGTAAACATGGAAATATCTACACCGCCATCTGCATAAACATGGAAATATCTACACTGCCATCTGTATAAAAATGGAAATAGCCACACCGCTATCTGTTTAAACATGGAAATATCTACACCGCCAACTGAGTAAACATGGAAACATCCACACCGCTATCTCTGTAAATATGGAAATATCTACAAAGCTATCTCTATAAACATGGAAATATCTACACAGCTATCTGTATCTACATGGAAATATCTACACGGCTATCTCTATAAACATGGAAATATCTCCATCGCCATCTGCATAAACTTGGAAACATCTACACCTCCATCTGTATAAACATGTAAATATTTCCACCGCTATCTGTATAAACATGGAAATATCTGCACCGATATCTGTATAAACATGGAAATATCTCCACCGCTATCTGTATAAACATGGAAATATCTACAGCGCTATCTGCATAAACATGGAAATATCTGCCCCGCAATCTGTATAAACATAGAAATATCTACAGCGCTATTTGTATAAAAATGGAAATATCTCCACCGCTATCTGTATAAACAGGGAAGTATCCCCTCCGCTATCTTTATAAACATGGAAATATCTACACCGCTATCTGCATGAACTTGGAAATATCTACAACACTATCTGTGTAAACATGGAAATATCTACACACCTGTCTGTGTAACCATGGAAATATATACACCGCTATCTGTGTGAAGATGGAAATATCGACACCGCAATCTGTGCAAATATGGATATATCTACAACTCTATCTCTGTAAACATGGAAATATCTACACCGCTATCTGTATAAACATGTAAATATCTACACCGCAATCTGTATAAACATGGAAATAACTACACCACGGTCTGTATAAACATGGATATATCTACAACGCTATCTGTATAAACATGTAAATATCTACACCGCCGTCTATATAAACTTGGAAATTACTACATGGCTATCTCTAGAAATGTGGAAATATCTACACCGCCATCTGTATAAACATGGAATTAACTACAGAGTCATCAATATAAACATGGAAATATCTACACCACTATCTCTATGAACATGGAAATATCTACAATGCCATCTGTATATGCATGGAAATATCTTCACCGCTATCTCTATAAACATGGAAATAGCTACACCGATATCTGTATAAACATGGAAATATCTCCCCCACTCTCTGTATAAACATGGAAATATGTACACCGCAATCTGTATAAACATCGCAATATCTACACCGCTTTCTGTATAAACTTGGAAATATCTACACCGCTATCTGTATAAAGACGGAAATATCTTCACCGATATCTCTATCAACATGGAAATGTCTACACTGCTATCTGTATAAACATGGAAATATCTACATGGCTATCTCTATAAACATGGAAATATCTACACCGCCATCTGTATAAACATGGAAATAACTACACGGTCATCTGTATAAACATGGAGATATCTACACCACTATCAGTATAAACATGGAAATATCTACATAGCCATCTCTATAAAAATGGAAATATCTACACAGACATCTCTATAAACTTGGAAATATCTACATCGATATCTGCATAAACATCGAAATAGCCACACCGCTATCTGTGAAAACATGGAAATATCTACACCGCCATCTGTAAAAACATGGAAATATCTACACAGTCATCTGTATAAACATGGAAATATCTTCACTGATATCTCTATCAACATGGAAATGTCTACACCACTATCTGTATAAACATGGAAATACCTACGTGGCTATCTCTATAAACATGGAAATATATACACCGCCATCTGTATAAACATGGAAATAACTACACTGTCATCTGTATAAACATGGAAATATCTACACCACTATCTGTATAAACATGGAAATATGTACAGAGCCATCCCTATAAACATGGAAATATCCACACAGACATCTCTATAAACTGGGAAATATCTACATCGCTGTCAGCATAAACATGGAAATAGCCACACCGCTATCTGTGAAAAAATGGAAATATCTACACTGCCATCTGTAAAAACATGGAAATATCTACACAGTCATCTGTATAAACATGGAAATATCTACCCCTCCATGTGTATAAACATGGATATATCTACACTGCCATCTGTGTAAAAATGGAAATAGCCACACCGCAATCTATATAAACATGGAAATATCTACACCGCCATCTGAATAAACATGGAAATATCTACACCGCTATCTGCATAAATATGGAAATATCTACACCACTATCTCTATAAACATGGAAATATCTACACCGCTAGCTCTATCTGCATGGAAATATCTACACCGCTATCTCTATAAACATGGTAATACCTCCAACGCAATCTGCATAAACTTGGAAATATCTTCACCGCTATCTGTATAAACATGGAAATATCTACACCTCTGTCTGTATAAACCTGGAAATACCTACAGCGCTATCTGTATAAACATGGAAATATCTCCATCGCTATCTGTATAAACATGGAAATATCTACACCGCTATCTGAATAAACTTAGAAATATTTACACCGCCATCTGTATAAATAGGGAGATAACTTCACTGCTATCTCTATAAACATGGAAATGTCAACACCGCTATGTGTATAAACATGGAAATATCTGCACCGATATCTCTATCAACATGGAAATGTCTACACCACTATCTGTATAAACATGGAAAAAACTACATGGCTATCTGTGTAAACATGGAAACATCTACACCGCCATCTGTATAAACATGGAAATAACTACACTGTCATCTGTATAAACATGGAAATATCTACACGACTATCTGTATAAACATGGAAATATCTACACAGCCATCTGTATAAACATGGAAATATCTACACAGCCATCTCTATAAACATGGAAATATCTACACAGACATCTCTATAAACTTGGAAATATCTACATAGCTATCTGCGTAAACATGGAAACAGCCACACCGCCATCTATAAAAACATGGAAATATCTACACAGTCATCTGTATAAACATGGAAATATCTTCACCGATATCTCTATCAACATGGAAATGTCTACACCACTATCTGTATAAACATGGAAATATCTACATGGCTATCTCTATAAACATGGAAATATCAACACCGCCATCTGTATAAACATGGAAATAACTACACTGTCATCTGTATAAACATGGAAATATCTACACCACTATCTGAATAAACATGGAAATATCTACACAGCCATCTCTATAAACATGGAAATATCTACACAGACATCTCTATAAACTTGGAAATATCTACACAGTCATCTGTTTAAACATGGAAATATCTACACCTCCATGTGTATAAACATGGATATATCTACACTGCCATCTGTATAAAGATGGAAATAACCACACCGCAATCTGTATAAACATGGAAATATCTACACCGCCATCTGAATAAACATGGAAATATCTACACCGCTATCTCTATAAACATGGAAATATCTACACCGCTAGCTGTATCTACATGGAAATATCTACACCGCTATCTCTATAAACATGGTAATACCTCCACCGCAAGCTGCATAAACTTGGAAATATCTACACCGCTATCTGTATAAACATGGAAATATCTACACCTCTGTCTGTACAAACATGGAAATATCTACAGCGCTATCTGTATAAACATGGAAATGTCTCCACCGCTATCTGTATAAACATGGAAATATCTACACCGCTATCTGTATGAACTTAGAAATATTTACACCGCCATCTGTATAAATAGGGAAATATCTTCACTGCTATCTCTATAAACATGGAAATGTCTACACCGCTATCTGTATAAACATGGAAATATCTACATGGCTATCTCAATAAACATGGAAATATCTACACTGCCTTTGTATAAACATGGAAATACCTACACAGTCATCTGTATAAAAATGGAAATATCTGCACCAATATCTGTATAAACATGGAAATATCAACACTGACATCTGTATAAACATGGAAATACCTACACAGCCATCCCTATAAACATGGAAATATCTACATCGCTATCTGCATAAACATGGAAACAGCCACACCGCCATCTGTAAAAACATGGAAATATCTACACAGTCATCAGTATAAAAATGGAAATATCTTCAACGCCATCTGCACAAACATGGAAATATCTACACTGCCATCTGTATAAAAATGGAAATAGCCACACCGCTATCTGTTTAAACATGGAAATAACTACACCGCCAACTGAGTAAACATGGAAACATCCACACCGCTATCTCTGTAAATATGGAAATATCTACAAAGCTATCTCTATAAACATGGAAATATCTACACAGCTATCTGTATCTACTTGGAAATATCTACACCGCTATCTCTATAAACATGGAAATATCTCCATCGCCATCTGCATAAACTTGGAAACATCTACACCTCCATCTGTATAAACATGTAAATATTTCCACCGCTATCTGTATAAACATGGAAATATCTGCACCGATATCTGTATAAACATGGAAATATCTCCACCGCTATCTGTATAAACATGGAAATATCTAGAGCGCTATCTGCATAAACATGGAAATATCTACCCCGCAATCTGTATAAACATAGAAATATCTACAGCGCTATTTGTATAAAAATGGAAATATCTCCACCGCTATCTGTATAAACATGGAAGTATCTCCTCCGCTATCTTTATAAACATGGAAATATCTACACCGCTATCTGCATGAACTTGGAAATATCTACAACACTATCTGTGTAAACATGGAAATATCTACACACCTGTCTGTGTAAACATGGAAATATATACACCGCTATCTGTGTGAAGATAGAAATATCGACACCGCAATCTGTGCAAATATGGATATATCCACCACTCTATCTCTGTAAACATGGAAATATCTACACCGCTATCTGTATAAACATGTAAATATCTACACCGCTATCTGTATAAACATGGAAATATCTACACCACGGTCTGTATAAACATGGATATATCTACACCGCTATCTGTATAAACATGTAAATATCTACACCGCCGTCTGTATAACCTTGGAAATAAATACTTGGCTATCTCTATAAATGTGGAAATATCTACACCGCCATCTGTATAAACATGGAATTAACTACAGAGTCATCTATATAAACATGGAAATACCTACACCACTATCTCTATGAACATGGAAATATCTACAATGCCATCTGTATATGCATGGAAATATCTTCACCGCTATCTCTATAAACATGGAAATAGCTACACCGATATCTGTATAAACATGGAAATATCTCCACCACTCTCTGTATAAACATGGAAATATCTACACCGCTATCTGTATAAACATCGAAATATCTACACTGCTATCAGTATAAACTTGGAAATATCTACACCGCTATATGTATAAAGATGGAAATATCTTCACCGATATCTCTATCAACATGGAAATGTCTACACCGCTATCTGTATAAACATGGAAATATCTACATGGCTATCTCTATAAACATGGAAATATCTACACCGCCATCTGTATAAACATGGAAATAACTAAACGGTCATCTGTATAAACATGGAAATATCTACACCACTATCAGTATAAACATGGAAATATCTACACAGCCATCTCTACAAACATGGAAATATCTACACAGACATCTCTATAAACTTGGAAATATTTACATCGCTATCTGCATAAACATCGAAATAGCCACACCGCTATCTGTGAAAACATGGAAATATCTACACTGCCATCTGTAAAAACATGGAAATATCTACACAGTCATCTGTATAAACATGGAAATATCTTCACCGATATCTCTATCAACATGGAAATGTCTACACCACTATCTGTATAAACATGGAAATATCTACGTGGCTATCTCTATAAACATGGAAATATATACACCGCCATCTGTATAAACATGGAAATAACTACACTGTCATCTGTATAAACATGGAAATATCTACACCACTATCTGTATAAACATGGAAATATGTACAGAGCCATCCCTATAAACATGGAAATATCCACACAGACATCTCTATAAACTGGGAAATATCTACATCGCTGTCAGCATAAACATGGAAATAGCCACACCGCTATCTGTGAAAACATGGAAATATCTACACCGCCATCTGTAAAAACATGGAAATATCTACACAGTCATCTGTATAAACATGGAAATATCTACCCCTCCATGTGTATAAACATGGATATATCTACACTGCCATCTGTATAAAAATGGAAATAGCCACACCGCAATCTATATAAACATGGAAATATCTACACCGCCATCTGAATAAACATGGAAATATCTACACCGCTATCTGCATAAATATGGAAATATCTACACCGCTATCTCTATAAACATGGAAATATCTACACCGCTAGCTCTATCTACATGGAAATATCTACACCGCTATCTCTATAAACATGGTAATACCTCCACCGCAATCTGCATAAACTTGGAAATATCTTCACCGCTATCTGTATAAACATGGAAATATCTACACTTCTGTCTGTATAAACATGGAAATACCTACAGCGCTATCTGTATAAACATGGAAATATCTCCATCGCTATCTGTATAAACATGGAAATATCTACACCGCTATCTGAATAAACTTAGAAATATTTACACCGCCATCTGTATAAATAGGGAGATAACTTCACAGCTATCTCTATAAACATGGAAATGTCAACACCGCTATGTGTATAAACATGGAAATATCTTCACCGATATCTCTATCAACATGGAAATGTCCACACCACTATCTGTATAAACATGGAAATATCTACATGGCTATCTCTGTAAACATGGGAACATCTACACCGCCATCTGTATAAACATGGAAATTACTACACTGTCATCTGTATAAACATGGAAATATCTACACCACTATCTGTATAAACATGGAAATATCTACACAGCCATCTCTATAAACATGGAAATATCTACACAGCCATCTCTATAAACATGGAAATATCTACACAGACATCTCTATAAACTTGGAAATATCTACATCGCTATCTGCATAAACATGGAAACAGCCACACCGCCATCTGTAAAAACATGGGAATATCTACACAGTCATCTGTATAAACATGGAAATATCTACTCCGCCATCTGCATAAACATGGAAATATCTACACTGCCATCTGTATAAAAATGGAAATAGCCACACCGCTATCTGTTTAAACATGGAAATATCTACACCGCCAACTGAGTAAACATGGAAACATCCACACCTCTATCTCTGTAAATATGGAAATATCTACAAAGCTATCTCTATAAACATGGAAATATCTACATAGCTATCTGTATCTACATGGAAATATCTACACCGCTATCTCTATAAACATGGAAATATCTCCATCGCCATCTGCATAAACTTGGGAACCTCTACACCTCCATCTGTATAAACATGTAAATATTTCCACCGCTATCTGTATAAACATTGAAATATCTGCACCGATAATCTGTATAAACATGGAAATATCTCCACCGCTATCTGTATAAACATGGAAATATCTACAGCGCTATCTGCATAAACATGGAAATATCTACCCCGCAATCTGTATAAACATAGAAATATCTACAGCGCTATCTGTATAAAAATGGAAATATCTCCACCGCTATCTGTATAAACATGGAAGTATCTCCTCCACTATCTTTATAAACATGGAAATATCTACACCGCTATCTGCATGAACTTGGAAATAACTACAACACAATCTGTGTAAACATGGAAATATCTACACACCTGTCTGTGTAAACATGGAAATATATACACCACTATCTGTGTGAAGATGGAAATATCGACACCGCAATCTGTGCAAATATGGATATATCTACAACTCCATCTCTGTAAACATGGAAATATCTACACCGCTATCTGTATAAACATGTAAATATCTACACCGCTATCTGTATAAACATGGAAATATCTACACCACGGTCTGTATAAACATGGATATATCTACACCGCTATCTGTATAAACATGTAAATATCTACACCGCTATCTGTATAAACTTGGAAATAAATACATGGCTATCTCTATAAATGTGGAAATATCAATACCGCCATCTGTATAAACATGGAATTAACTACAGAGTCATCTATATAAACATGGAAATATCTACACCACTATCTCTATGAATATGGAAATATCTACAATGCCATCTGTATATGCATGGAAATATCTTTACCGCTATCTCTATAAACATGGAAATAGCTACACCGATATCTGTATAAACATGGAAATATCTCCACCACTCTCTGTATAAACATGGGAATATCTACACCGCTATCTGTATAAACATCGAAATATCTACACCGCTATCTGTATAAACTTGGAAATATCTACACCGCTATCTGTATAAAAATGAAATATCTACAACACTATCTGTGTAAACATGGAAATATCTACACAGCTGTCTCTGTAAACATGGAAATATGTACAACGCTATCTGTGTGAAGATGGAAATATATACACCGCAATCTGGGCAAATATGGAAATATCTACACCTCTATCTCTGTAAACATGGAAATGTCTACACCGCTATCTGTATAAACATGGAAATATCTACACCGCTATCTGTATAAACATGGAAATATCTACACCACGGTCTGTATAAACATGGATATATCTAAACCGCTATCTGTATAAACTTGGAAATATCTACACAGTCATCAGTCTAAACATGGAAATCTCTACACCTCCATCTGTATAAACATGGAAATATCTTCACTGCAATCTGTATAAGCATGTAAATATCTACACCGCTATCTCTATAAACTTGGAATTTCGTACAACGCTATCTGTATAAACATGGAAATTTCGACACCGCTATCTGTATAAACATGGAAATATCTACACCGCTGTCTGTATAAACATGGAAATATCTACAGCGCTATCTGTATCAACATGGAAATATCTCCAACGCTATCTGTATAAACATGGAAATATCTACACCGCTATCTTTATGAACATGGAAATAACTACACCTCTATCTGTATAAACATAGGAATATCTACAGTGCTATCTGTATAAAAATGGAAATATCTCCACCGCTATCTGTATAAACATGGAAGTATCTCCTCCGCTATCTTTATAAGCATGGAAATATCTACACCGCTATCTGCATGAACTTGGAAATATCTTCAACACTATCTGTGTAAACATGGAAATATCTACACACCTGTCTGGGTAAACATGGAAATATGTACACCGCTATCTGTGTGAAGATGGAAATATCTACACGGCAATCTGTGCAAATATGGAAATATCTACTACTCTATCTCTGTAAACATGGAAATAACTACAAGGCTATCTGTATAAACATGGAAATATCTACACCGATATCTGTATCAACATGGAAATATCTCCAATGCTATCTGTATTAACATGGAAATATCTACACCGCTATCTGTATAAACATGGAAATATCTACACCGCTATCTGTATAAACATGGAAATATCTACTGTGCTATCGGTTTAAAAATGGAAATATCTCCACCGCTATCTGTATAAACATGGAAGTATCTACTACGCTATCTTTATAAGCATGGAAATATCTACACCGCTATCTGCATGAACTTGGAAATATCTACAACACTATCTGTGTAAACATGGAAATATCTACACACCTGTCTGTGTAAACATGGAAATATATACACCGCTATCTGTGTGAAGATAGAAATATCGACACCGCAATCAGTGCAAATATGGATATATATACACCTCTATCTCTGTAAACATGGAAATATCTACACCGCTATCTGTATAAACAAGTAAATATCTACACCACTATCTGTATAAACATGGAAATATCTACACCACGGTCTGTATAAACATGGATATATCTACACCGCTATCTGTATAAACATGGAAATATCTACACCGCTATCTGTATAAACATAGAAATATCTACATTGCTATCTCTATAAACATGGAAATATCTACACCGCCATCTGTATAAACATGGAATTAACTACACAGTAATCTGTATAAACATGGAAATATCTACACCACTATCTCTATGAACATGGAAATATCTACAATGCCATCTGTATAAACATGGAAATATCTTCACCGCTATCTCTATGAACATGGAAATAGCTACACCGCTATCTGCATAAACATGGAAATATCTGCACCACTCTCTGTATAAACATGGAAATATCTCCACCGCTATCTGTATAAACATGGAAATATCTACACCGCTATCTGTATAAACTTAGAAATCTTTACACCGCCATCTGTATAAATAGGGAAATACCTTCACTGCTATCTCTATAAACATGGAAATGTCTACACCGCTATCTGTATAAACATGGAAATATCTACATAGCTATCTCAATAAACATGGAAATATCTGCACTGCCATCTGTATAAACATGGAAAATCTACACAGTCATCTGTATAAAATTGGAAATATCTACACCAATATCTGTATAAACATGGAAATATCAACACTGCCATCTGTATAAACATGGAAATATCTTCACCGCTGTCTCTATAAACATGGAAATAGCTACACCGATATCTGTATAAAAATGGAAATATCTCCACCACTCTCTGTATTAACATGGAAATATCTACACCGCTATCTGTATAAACATGGAAATATCTACACCGCTATCTGTATAAAGATGGAAATATCTTCACCGATATCTCTATCAACATGGAAATGTCTACACCACTATCTGTATAAACATGGAAATATCTACATGGCTATCTCTATAAACCTGGAAATATCTACACCGCCACCTGTATAAACATGGAAATAACTACACTGTCATCTGTATAAACATGGAAATATCTACACCACTATCTGTATAAACATGGAAATATCTACGCAGACATCTGTATAAACATGGAAATATCTACACCTCCATCTGTATAAACATGGATATATCTACACTGCCGTCTGTATAGAAATGGAAATAGCCACACCGCAATCTGTATAAACATGGAAATATCTACACCGCCATCTTTATAAACATGGAATTAACTACATAGTCATCTGTATAAACATGGAAATATCTACACCACTATCTGTATAAACATGGAAATATCTACAATGCCATCTGTATAAACATGGAAATAACATCACCGCTATCTCTATAAACATGGAAATACCTACACCGCTATCTTTATAAACATGGAATTAACTACACAGTCATCTGTATAAACATGGAAATATCTACAATGCCATCTGTATAAACATGGAAATAACATCACCGCTATCTCTATAAACATGGAAATAAATACACCGCTATCTGTATGAACATGGAAATATCTCCAATGCTATCTGTATAAACATGGAAATATCTACACCGCTATCTGTATAAACTTAGAAATATCAACACCGCTATCTGTATAAATAGGGAAATAACTTCACCGCTATCTCTATAAACATGGAAATACCTATACCGCTATCTTTATAAACATGGAATTAAGTATACAGTCATCTGTATAAACATGGAAATATCTACACAGCTGTCTGTGTAAACATGGAAATATATACACCGCTATCCGTTTGAAGATGGAAATATCTACACCGCTATCTGTGCAAATATGGAAATATCTACATCTCTATCTCTGTAAACATGGAAATATCTACACCGCTATCTGTATAAACATGTAAATATCTACAACGCTATCCGCATAAATATGGAAATAACTTCACCGCTATGGCTATAAACATGGAAATGTCTACACCGCTATCTGTATAAACATGGAAATATCTACATGGCTATCTCAATAAACATGGAAATATCTACATGGCTATCTCAATAAACATGGAAATATCTATTCCGCCATCTGTATAAACATGGAAAAACCTACATAGTCATCTGTATAAAAATGGAAATATCTGCACCACTATCTGTATAAACATGGAAATATCAACACCGCCATCTTTATAAACATGGAAATATCTACACAGCCATCTCTATAAACATGGAAATATCTACATCGCTATCTGCATAAACATGGAAACAGCCACACCGCCATCTGTAAAAACATGGAAATGTCTACACAGTCATCTGTATAAACATGGAAATATCTACGCCGCCATCTGTATAAACATGGAAATATCTACACTGCCATCTGTATAAAAATGGAAATAGCCGCACCTCTATCTGTACAAACATGGAAATATCTACACCGCCAACTGAGTAAACATGGAAACATCTACACCGCTATCTCTATAAATATGGAAATATCTACAAAGCTATCTCTATAAACATGGAAATACCTACACGGCTATCTGTATCAACATGGAAATATCTACACCGCTATCTCTATAAACATGGAAATATCTCCATCGCAATCTGCATAAACTTGGAAACATCTTCACCTCCATCTGTATAAACATGTAAATATTTCCACCGCTATCTGTATAAACATGGAAATATCTCCACCGATATCTGTATAAACATGGAAATATCTCCACCGCTATCTGTATAAACATGGAAATATATACACCGCTATCTGTATAAACATGGAAATATCTACACCACTATCTGTATAAACATAGAAATATATACAGCGCTATCTGTATAAAAATGGAAATAACTCCACTTCTATCAGTATAAACATGGAAGTATCTCCTCCGCTATCTTTATAAACATGGAAATAACTACACCGCTATCTGCATGAACTTGGAAATATCTACAACACTATCTGTGTAAACATGGAAATATCTACACACCTGTCTGTGTAAACATGGAAATATATACACCGCTATCTGTGTGAAGATGGAAATATCGACACCGCAATCTGTGCAAATATATATATATCTACACCTCTAACTCTGTAAACATGGAAATATCTAAACTGCTATCTGTATAAACATGTAAATATCTACACCGCTATCTGTATAAACATGGAAATATCTACACCACGATCTGTATAAACATGGATATATCTACACCGCTATCTGTATAAACATGTAAATATCTACACCACTATCTGTATAAACATGGAAATATCTACATGGCTATCTCTGTAAATATGGGAATATCTACACCGCCATCAGTATAAACATGGAATTAACTACACAGTCATCTGTATAAACATGGAAATATCTATACCACCATCTCTATGAACATGGAAATATCTACAATGCCATCAGCATATGCATGGAAATATCTTCACCGCTATCTCTATAAACATGGAATTAGCTACAACGATATCTGTATAAACATGGAAATATCTCCACCACTCTCTGTATAAACATGGAAATATCTACACCGATATCTGTATAAACATGGAAATATATACACCGCTATCTGTATAAACTTGGAAATATCTACACCGCTATCTGTATAAACATGGAAATATCTTCACCGATATCTCTATCAACATGGAAATGTCTACACCACTAACTGTATAAACATGGAAATATCTACATGGGTATCTCTATAAACATGGAAATATCTACACCGCCATCTGTATAAACATGGAAATAAGTACACTGTCATCTGTATAAACATGGAAATATCTACACCACTATCTGTATAAACATGGAAATATCTACACCGCTATCTGTATAAACATGGAAATATCGTCACCGATATCTCTATCAACATGGAAATGTCTACACCACTATCTGTATAAATATGGAAATATCTACATGGCTATCTCTATAAACATGGAAATATCTACACCGCCATCTGTATAAACATGGAAATAACTACACTGTCATCAGTATAAACATGGAAATATCTACACCACTATCTCTGTAAACATGGAAATATCTACACAGCCATCTCTATAAACATGGAAATATCTACACTGACATCTCTATAAACTTGGAAATATCTACATCGCTGTCAGCATAAACATGGAAATAGCCACACCGCTATCAGAGAAAACATGGAAATATCTACACCGCCATCTGTAAAAACATGGAAATATCTACACAGTCATCTGTATAAACATGGAAATATCTACAACTCCATGTGTATAAACATGGATATATCTACACTGCCATCTGTATAAAAATGGAAATAGCCACACCGCAATCTGTATAAACATGGAAATATCTACACCGCCATCTGAATAAACATGGAAATATCTACACCGCTATCTACATAAATATGGAAATATCTACACCGCTATCTCTATAAACATGGAAATATCTACACTGCTAGCTGTATCTACTTGGAAATATCTACACCGCTATCTCTATAAACATGGTAATACCTCCACCGCAATCTGCATAAACTTGGAAATATCTTCACCGCTATGTGAATAAACATGGAAATATCTACACCTCTGTCTGTATAAACATGGAAATATTTACAGCGCTATCTGAATAAACATGGAAATATCTCCACCGCTATCTGTATAAACATGGAAATATCTACACCGCTATGTGTATAAACTTAGAAATATTTACACCGCCATCTGTATATATAGGGAAATATCTTCACTGATATCTCTATAAACATGGAAATGTCTACACCGCTATCTGTATAAACATGGAAATATCTTCACCGATATCTCTATTAACATGGAAATGTCTACACCGCTATCTGTATAAACATGGAAATATCTACATGGCTATCTCAATAAACATGGAAATATCTACACCGCCATTGTAGAAACATGGAAATACCTACACAGTCATCTGTATAAAATTGGAAATATCTGCACCAATATCTGTATAAACATGGAAATATCAACACTGCCATCTGTATAAACATGGATATACCTACACAGCCATCTCTATAAACATGGAAATATCTACATCGCTATCTGCATAAACATGGAAACAGCCACACCGCCATCTGTAAAAACATGGAAATATCTACACAGTCATCTGTATAAACATGGAAATATCTACACCGCCATCTGCATAAACATGGAAATATCTGCACTGCCATCTGTATAAAAATGGAATTAGCCACAACGCTATCTGTTTAAACATGGAAATATCTACACCGCCAACTGAGTAAACATGGAAACATCTACACCGCTATCTCTGTAAATATGGAAATATCTACAAAGCTATCTCTATAAACATGGTAATATCTACACAGCTATCTGTATCTCATGGAAATATCTACACCGCTATCTCTATAAACATGGAAATATCTCCATCGCCATCTGCATAAACTTGGAAACGTCTACACCTCCATCTGTATAAACATGTAAACATTTCCACCGCTATCTGTATAAACATGGAAATATCTGCACCGATATCTGTATAAACATGGAAATATCTCCACCGCTATCTGTATAAACATGGAAATATCTACAGCGCTATCTGCATAAACATGGAAATATCTACCCCACTATCTGTATAAACATAGAAATATCTACAGCGCTATCTGTATAAAAATGGAAATATCTCCACCGCTATCTGTATAAACATGGAAGTATCTCCTCCGCTATCTTTATAAACATGGAAATATCTACACCGCTATCTGCATGAACTTGGAAATAACTACAACACTATCTGTGTAAACATGGAAATATCTACACACCTGTCTGTGTAACCATGGAAATATACACAGCGCTATCTGTGTGAAGATGGAAATATCGACACCGCAATCTGTGCAAATATGGATATATCTACAACTCTATCTCTGTAAACATGGAAATATCTACACCGCTATCTGTATAAACATGTAAATATCTACACCGCTATCTGTATAAACATGGAAATATCTACACCACAGTCTGTATAAACATGGATATATCTACACCGCTATCTGTATAAACATGTAAATATCTACACCGCTATCTGTATAAACTTGGAAATAAATACATGGCTATCTCTAGAAGTGTGGAAATATCTACACCGCCATCTGTATAAAAATGGAATTAACTACAGAGTCATCTATATAAACATGGAAATATCTACACCACTATCTCTATGAACATGGAAATATCTACAATGTCATCTGTATATGCATGGAAATATCTTCACCGCTATCTCTATAAACATGGAAATAGCTACACCGATATCTGTATAAACATGGAAATATCTCCACCACTCTCTGTATAAACATGGAAATATCTACACCGCTCTCTGTATAAACATCGAAATATCTACACCGCTATCTGTATAAAATTGGAAATATCTACACCGCTATCTGTATAAACATGGAAATATCTTCACCTATATCTCTATCAACATGGAAATGTCTACACCACTATCTGTATAAACATGGAAATATCTACAAGGCTATCTCTATAAACATGGAAATATCTACACCGCCATCTGTATAAACATGGAAATAAATACACTGTCATCTGTATAAACATGGAAATATCTACACCACTATCTGTATAAACATGGAAATATCTACGCAGCCATCTCTATAAACCTGGAAATATCTACACAGACATCTCTTTAAACTTGGAAATATCTACATCGATATCTGCATAAACATGGAAATAGCCACACCGCTATCTGTGAAAACATGGAAATATCTACACCGCCATCTGTAAAAACTTCGAAATATCTACACAGTCATCTGTATAAACATGGAAATATCTTCACCGATATCTCTATCAACATGGAAATGTCTACACCACTATCTGTATAAACATGGAAATATCTACGTGGCTATCTCTATAAACATGGAAATATATACACCACCATCTGTATAAACATGGAAATAACTACACTGTCATCTGTATAAACATGGAAATATGTATACCACTATCTGTATAAACATGGAAATATGTACAGAGCCATCCCTATAAACATGGAAATATCTACACAGACATCTCTATAAACTGGGAAATATCTACATCGCAGTCAGCATAAACATGGAAATAGCCACACCGCTATCTGTGAAAACATGGAAATATCTACACCGTCATCTGTAAAATCATGGAAATATCTACACAGTCATCTGTATAAACATGGAAATATCTACACCTCCATGTGTATAAACATGGATATATCTACACTGCCATCTGTATAAAATTGGAAATAGCCACACCGCAATCTATATAAACATGGAAATATCTACACCGCCATCTGAATAAACATGGAAATATCTACACCACTATCTGCATAAATATGGAAATATCTACACCGCTACCTCTATAAACATGGAAATACCTACACCGGTAGCTCTATCTACATGGAAATATCTACACCGCTATCTCTATAAACATGGTAATACCTCCTCCGCAATCTGCATAAACTTGGAAATATCTCCACCGCTATCTGTATAAACATGGAAATATCTACACCTCTGTCTGTATAAACATGGAAATATCTACAGCGCTATCTGTATAAACATGGATATATCTCCATCGCTATCTGTATAAACATGGAAATATCTACACCGCTATCTGTATAAACTTAGAAATATTTACACCGCCATCTGTATAAATAGGGAGATAACTTCACTGCTATATCTGTAAACATGGAAATGTCTACACTGCTATCTGTATAAACATGGAAATATCTTCACCGATATCTCTATCAACATGGAAATGTCTACACCACTATCTGTATAAACATGGAAATATCTACATGGCTATCTCTGTAAACATGGAAACATCTGCACCGCCATCTGTATAAACATGGAAATTACTACACTGTCATCTGTATAAACATGCAAATATCTACACCACTATCTGTATAAACATGGAAATATCTACACAGCCATCTCTATAAACATGGAAATATCAACACAGACATCTCTATAAACTTGGAAATATCTACATCGCTATCTGAATAAACATGGAAATAGCCACACTGCTATCTGTGAAAACATGGAAATATCTACACCGCCATCTGTAAAAACATGGAAATATCTACACAGTCATCTGTCTAAACATGGAAATATCTACACCTCCATGTTTATAAACATGGATATATCTAAACTGCCATCTGTATAAAAATGGAAATAGACACACCACAATCTGTATAAACATGGAAATATCTACACCGCCATCTGAATAAACATGGAAATATCTACACCGCTATCTGCATAAATATGGAAATATCTACACCGCTATCTCTATAAACATGGAAATATCTACACCGCTAGCTGTATCTACATGGAAATATCTACACCGATATCTCTATAAACATGGTAATACCTCCACCGCAAGCTGCATAAACTTGGAAATATCTACACCGCTATCTGTATAAACATGGAAATATCTACACCTCTGTCTGTACAAACATAGAAATATCTACAGCGCTATATGTATAAACATGGAAATATCTCCACCGCTCTCTGTATAAACATGGAAATATCTACACCGCTATCTGTATGAACTTAGAAATATTTACACCGCCATCTGTATAAATAGGGAAATATCTTCACTGCTATCTCTATAAACATGGAAATGTCTACACCGCTATCTGTATAAACATGGAAATATCTACATGGCTATCTCAATAAACATGGAAATATCTACACCGCCATTGTATAAACATGGAAATACCTACACACTCATCTGTATAAAAATGGAAATATCTGCACCAATATCTGTATAAACATGGAAATATCAACACTGACATCTGTATAAACATGGAAATACCTACACAGCCATCTCTATAAACATGGAAATATCTACATCGCTATCTGCATAAACATGGAAACAGCCACACCGCCATCTGTAAAAACATGGAAATATCTACACAGTCATCTGTGTAAACATGGAAATATCTACACCGCCATCTGCATAAACATGGAAATATCTACACTGCCATCTGTATAAAAATGGAAATAGCCACACCGCTATCTGTTTAAACATGGAAATATCTACACCGCCAACTGAGTAAACATGGAAACATCCACACCGCTATCTCTGTAAATATGGAAATATCTACAAAGCTATCTCTATAAACATGGAAATATCTACACAGCTATCTGTATCTACATGGAAATATCTACACGGCTATCTCTATAAACATGGAAATATCTCCATCGCCATCTGCATAAACTTGGAAACATCTACACCTCCATCTGTATAAACATGTAAATATTTCCACCGCTATCTGTATAAACATGGAAATATCTGCACCGATATCTGTATAAACATGGAAATATCTCCACCGCTATCTGTATAAACATGGAAATATCTACAGCGCTATCTGCATAAACATGGAAATATCTGCCCCGCAATCTGTATAAACATAGAAATATCTACAGCGCTATTTGTATAAAAATGGAAATATCTCCACCGCTATCTGTATAAACAGGGAAGTATCCCCTCCGCTATCTTTATAAACATGGAAATATCTACACCGCTATCTGCATGAACTTGGAAATATCTACAACACTATCTGTGTAAACATGGAAATATCTACACACCTGTCTGTGTAACCATGGAAATATATACACCGCTATCTGTGTGAAGATGGAAATATCGACACCGCAATCTGTGCAAATATGGATATATCTACAACTCTATCTCTGTAAACATGGAAATATCTACACCGCTATCTGTATAAACATGTAAATATCTACACCGCAATCTGTATAAACATGGAAATATCTACACCACGGTCTGTATAAACATGGATATATCTACAACGCTATCTGTATAAACATGTAAATATCTACCCCGCCGTCTATATAAACTTGGAAATTACTACATGGCTATCTCTAGAAATGTGGAAATATCTACACCGCCATCTGTATAAACATGGAATTAACTACAGAGTCATCAATATAAACATGGAAATATCTACACCACTATCTCTATGAACATGGAAATATCTACAATGCCATCTGTATATGCATGGAAATATCTTCACCGCTATCTCTATAAACATGGAAATAGCTACACCGATATCTGTATAAACATGGAAATATCTCCCCCACTCTCTGTATAAACATGGAAATATGTACACCGCAATCTGTATAAACATCGCAATATCTACACCGCTTTCTGTATAAACTTGGAAATATCTACACCGCTATCTGTATAAAGACGGAAATATCTTCACCGATATCTCTATCAACAAGGAAATGTCTACACCGCTATCTGTATAAACATGGAAATATCTACATGGCTATCTCTATAAACATGGAAATATCTACACCGCCATCTGTATAAACATGGAAATAACTACACGGTCATCTGTATAAACATGGAGATATCTACACCACTATCAGTATAAACATGGAAATATCTACATAGCCATCTCTATAAAAATGGAAATATCTACACAGACATCTCTATAAACTTGGAAATATCTACATCGATATCTGCATAAACATCGAAATAGCCACACCGCTATCTGTGAAAACATGGAAATATCTACACCGCCATCTGTAAAAACATGGAAATATCTACACAGTCATCTGTATAAACATGGAAATATCTTCACTGATATCTCTATCAACATGGAAATGTCTACACCACTATCTGTATAAACATGGAAATACCTACGTGGCTATCTCTATAAACATGGAAATATATACACCGCCATCTGTATAAACATGGAAATAACTACACTGTCATCTGTATAAACATGGAAATATCTACACCACTATCTGTATAAACATGGAAATATGTACAGAGCCATCCCTATAAACATGGAAATATCCACACAGACATCTCTATAAACTGGGAAATATCTACATCGCTGTCAGCATAAACATGGAAATAGCCACACCGCTATCTGTGAAAACATGGAAATATCTACACTGCCATCTGTAAAAACATGGAAATATCTACACAGTCATCTGTATAAACATGGAAATATCTACCCCTCCATGTGTATAAACATGGATATATCTACACTGCCATCTGTGTAAAAATGGAAATAGCCACACCGCAATCTATATAAACATGGAAATATCTACACCGCCATCTGAATAAACATGGAAATATCTACACCGCTATCTGCATAAATATGGAAATATCTACACCACTATCTCTATAAACATGGAAATATCTACACCGCTAGCTCTATCTGCATGGAAATATCTACACCGCTATCTCTATAAACATGGTAATACCTCCAACGCAATCTGCATAAACTTGGAAATATCTTCACCGCTATCTGTATAAACATGGAAATATCTACACCTCTGTCTGTATAAACCTGGAAATACCTACAGCGCTATCTGTATAAACATGGAAATATCTCCATCGCTATCTGTATAAACATGGAAATATCTACACCGCTATCTGATTAAACTTAGAAATATTTACACCGCCATCTGTATAAATAGGGAGATAACTTCACTGCTATCTCTATAAACATGGAAATGTCAACACCGCTATGTGTA
Source organism: Pan paniscus (assembly GCF_029289425.2). Classification (NCBI taxonomy): domain Eukaryota; kingdom Metazoa; phylum Chordata; class Mammalia; order Primates; family Hominidae; genus Pan; species Pan paniscus. The sequence goes on from NC_073261.2 coordinate 13,055,096, forward strand.
TAAACATGGAAATATCTTCACCGATATCTCTATCAACATGGAAATGTCTACACCACTATCTGTATAAACATGGAAAAAACTACATGGCTATCTGTGTAAACATGGAAACATCTACACCGCCATCTGTATAAACATGGAAATAACTACACTGTCATCTGTATAAACATGGAAATATCTACACGACTATCTGTATAAACATGGAAATATCTACACAGCCATCTGTATAAACATGGAAATATCTACACAGCCATCTCTATAAACATGGAAATATCTACACAGACATCTCTATAAACTTGGAAATATCTACGTAGCTATCTGCGTAAACATGGAAACAGCCACACCGCCATCTATAAAAACATGGAAATATCTACACAGTCATCTGTATAAACATGGAAATATCTTCACCGATATCTCTATCAACATGGAAATGTCTACACCACTATCTGTATAAACATGGAAATATCTACATGGCTATCTCTATAAACATGGAAATATCAACACCGCCATCTGTATAAACATGGAAATAACTACACTGTCATCTGTATAAACATGGAAATATCTACACCACTATCTGAATAAACATGGAAATATCTACACAGCCATCTCTATAAACATGGAAATATCTACACAGACATCTCTATAAACTTGGAAATATCTACACAGTCATCTGTTTAAACATGGAAATATCTACACCTCCATGTGTATAAACATGGATATATCTACACTGCCATCTGTATAAAGATGGAAATAACCACACCGCAATCTGTATAAACATGGAAATATCTACACCGCCATCTGAATAAACATGGAAATATCTACACCGCTATCTCTATAAACATGGAAATATCTACACCGCTAGCTGTATCTACATGGAAATATCTACACCGCTATCTCTATAAACATGGTAATACCTCCACCGCAAGCTGCATAAACTTGGAAATATCTACACCGCTATCTGTATAAACATGGAAATATCTACACCTCTGTCTGTACAAACATGGAAATATCTACAGCGCTATCTGTATAAACATGGAAATGTCTCCACCGCTATCTGTATAAACATGGAAATATCTACACCGCTATCTGTATGAACTTAGAAATATTTACACCGCCATCTGTATAAATAGGGAAATATCTTCACTGCTATCTCTATAAACATGGAAATGTCTACACCGCTATCTGTATAAACATGGAAATATCTACATGGCTATCTCAATAAACATGGAAATATCTACACTGCCTTTGTATAAACATGGAAATACCTACACAGTCATCTGTATAAAAATGGAAATATCTGCACCAATATCTGTATAAACATGGAAATATCAACACTGACATCTGTATAAACATGGAAATACCTACACAGCCATCCCTATAAACATGGAAATATCTACATCGCTATCTGCATAAACATGGAAACAGCCACACCGCCATCTGTAAAAACATGGAAATATCTACACAGTCATCAGTATAAAAATGGAAATATCTTCAACGCCATCTGCACAAACATGGAAATATCTACACTGCCATCTGTATAAAAATGGAAATAGCCACACCGCTATCTGTTTAAACATGGAAATAACTACACCGCCAACTGAGTAAACATGGAAACATCCACACCGCTATCTCTGTAAATATGGAAATATCTACAAAGCTATCTCTATAAACATGGAAATATCTACACAGCTATCTGTATCTACATGGAAATATCTACACCGCTATCTCTATAAACATGGAAATATCTCCATCGCCATCTGCATAAACTTGGAAACATCTACACCTCCATCTGTATAAACATGTAAATATTTCCACCGCTATCTGTATAAACATGGAAATATCTGCACCGATATCTGTATAAACATGGAAATATCTCCACCGCTATCTGTATAAACATGGAAATATCTACAGCGCTATCTGCATAAACATGGAAATATCTACCCCGCAATCTGTATAAACATAGAAATATCTACAGCGCTATTTGTATAAAAATGGAAATATCTCCACCGCTATCTGTATAAACATGGAAGTATCTCCTCCGCTATCTTTATAAACATGGAAATATCTACACCGCTATCTGCATGAACTTGGAAATATCTACAACACTATCTGTGTAAACATGGAAATATCTACACACCTGTCTGTGTAAACATGGAAATATATACACCGCTATCTGTGTGAAGATAGAAATATCGACACCGCAATCTGTGCAAATATGGATATATCCACCACTCTATCTCTGTAAACATGGAAATATCTACACCGCTATCTGTATAAACATGTAAATATCTACACCTCTATCTCTATAAACATGGAAATATCTACACCACGGTCTGTATAAACATGGATATATCTACACCGCTATCTGTATAAACATGTAAATATCTACACCGCCGTCTGTATAACCTTGGAAATAAATACTTGGCTATCTCTATAAATGTGGAAATATCTACACCGCCATCTGTATAAACATGGAATTAACTACAGAGTCATCTATATAAACATGGAAATACCTACACCACTATCTCTATGAACATGGAAATATCTACAATGCCATCTGTATATGCATGGAAATATCTTCACCGCTATCTCTATAAACATGGAAATAGCTACACCGATATCTGTATAAACATGGAAATATCTCCACCACTCTCTGTATAAACATGGAAATATCTACACCGCTATCTGTATAAACATCGAAATATCTATACTGCTATCAGTATAAACTTGGAAATATCTACACCGCTATATGTATAAAGATGGAAATATCTTCACCGATATCTCTATCAACATGGAAATGTCTACACCGCTATCTGTATAAACATGGAAATATCTACATGGCTATCTCTATAAACATGGAAATATCTACACCGCCATCTGTATAAACATGGAAATAACTAAACGGTCATCTGTATAAACATGGAAATATCTACACCACTATCAGTATAAACATGGAAATATCTACACAGCCATCTCTACAAACATGGAAATATCTACACAGACATCTCTATAAACTTGGAAATATTTACATCGCTATCTGCATAAACATCGAAATAGCCACACCGCTATCTGTGAAAACATGGAAATATCTACACTGCCATCTGTAAAAACATGGAAATATCTACACAGTCATTTGTATAAACATGGAAATATCTTCACCGATATCTCTATCAACATGGAAATGTCTACACCACTATCTGTATAAACATGGAAATATCTACGTGGCTATCTCTATAAACATGGAAATATATACACCGCCATCTGTATAAACATGGAAATAACTACACTGTCATCTGTATAAACATGGAAATATCTACACCACTATCTGTATAAACATGGAAATATGTACAGAGCCATCCCTATAAACATGGAAATATCCACACAGACATCTCTATAAACTGGGAAATATCTACATCGCTGTCAGCATAAACATGGAAATAGCCACACCGCTATCTGTGAAAACATGGAAATATCTACACCGCCATCTGTAAAAACATGGAAATATCTACACAGTCATCTGTATAAACATGGAAATATCTACCCCTCCATGTGTATAAACATGGATATATCTACACTGCCATCTGTATAAAAATGGAAATAGCCACACCGCAATCTATATAAACATGGAAATATCTACACCGCCATCTGAATAAACATGGAAATATCTACACCGCTATCTGCATAAATATGGAAATATCTACACCGCTATCTCTATAAACATGGAAATATCTACACCGCTAGCTCTATCTACATGGAAATATCTACACCGCTATCTCTATAAACATGGTAATACCTCCACCGCAATCTGCATAAACTTGGAAATATCTTCACCGCTATCTGTATAAACATGGAAATATCTACACTTCTGTCTGTATAAACATGGAAATACCTACAGCGCTATCTGTATAAACATGGAAATATCTCCATCGCTATCTGTATAAACATGGAAATATCTACACCGCTATCTGAATAAACTTAGAAATATTTACACCGCCATCTGTATAAATAGGGAGATAACTTCACAGCTATCTCTATAAACATGGAAATGTCAACACCGCTATGTGTATAAACATGGAAATATCTTCACCGATATCTCTAACAACATGGAAATGTCCACACCACTATCTGTATAAACATGGAAATATCTACATGGCTATCTCTGTAAACATGGGAACATCTACACCGCCATCTGTATAAACATGGAAATTACTACACTGTCATCTGTATAAACATGGAAATATCTACACCACTATCTGTATAAACATGGAAATATCTACACAGCCATCTCTATAAACATGGAAATATCTACACAGCCATCTCTATAAACATGGAAATATCTACACAGACATCTCTATAAACTTGGAAATATCTACATCGCTATCTGCATAAACATGGAAACAGCCACACCGCCATCTGTAAAAACATGGGAATATCTACACAGTCATCTGTATAAACATGGAAATATCTACTCCGCCATCTGCATAAACATGGAAATATCTACACTGCCATCTGTATAAAAATGGAAATAGCCACACCGCTATCTGTTTAAACATGGAAATATCTACACCGCCAACTGAGTAAACATGGAAACATCCACACCTCTATCTCTGTAAATATGGAAATATCTACAAAGCTATCTCTATAAACATGGAAATATCTACATAGCTATCTGTATCTACATGGAAATATCTACACCGCTATCTCTATAAACATGGAAATATCTCCATCGCCATCTGCATAAACATGGGAACCTCTACACCTCCATCTGTATAAACATGTAAATATTTCCACCGCTATCTGTATAAACATTGAAATATCTGCACCGATAATCTGTATAAACATGGAAATATCTCCACCGCTATCTGTATAAACATGGAAATATCTACAGCGCTATCTGCATAAACATGGAAATATCTACCCCGCAATCTGTATAAACATAGAAATATCTACAGCGCTATCTGTATAAAAATGGAAATATCTCCACCGCTATCTGTATAAACATGGAAGTATCTCCTCCACTATCTTTATAAACATGGAAATATCTACACCGCTATCTGCATGAACTTGGAAATAACTACAACACAATCTGTGTAAACATGGAAATATCTACACACCTGTCTGTGTAAACATGGAAATATATACACCACTATCTGTGTGAAGATGGAAATATCGACACCGCAATCTGTGCAAATATGGATATATCTACAACTCCATCTCTGTAAACATGGAAATATCTACACCGCTATCTGTATAAACATGTAAATATCTACACCGCTATCTGTATAAACATGGAAATATCTACACCACGGTCTGTATAAACATGGATATATCTACACCGCTATCTGTATAAACATGTAAATATCTACACCGCTATCTGTATAAACTTGGAAATAAATACATGGCTATCTCTATAAATGTGGAAATATCAATACCGCCATCTGTATAAACATGGAATTAACTACAGAGTCATCTATATAAACATGGAAATATCTACACCACTATCTCTATGAACATGGAAATATCTACAATGCCATCTGTATATGCATGGAAATATCTTTACCGCTATCTCTATAAACATGGAAATAGCTACACCGATATCTGTATAAACATGGAAATATCTCCACCACTCTCTGTATAAACATGGGAATATCTACACCGCTATCTGTATAAACATCGAAATATCTACACCGCTATCTGTATAAACTTGGAAATATCTACACCGCTATCTGTATAAACTTGGAAATATCTACACCGCTATCTGTATAAAAATGAAATATCTACAACACTATCTGTGTAAACATGGAAATATCTACACAGCTGTCTCTGTAAACATGGAAATATGTACAACGCTATCTGTGTGAAGATGGAAATATATACACCGCAATCTGGGCAAATATGGAAATATCTACACCTCTATCTCTGTAAACATGGAAATGTCTACACCGCTATCTGTATAAACATGGAAATATCTACACCGCTATCTGTATAAACATGGAAATATCTACACCACGGTCTGTATAAACATGGATATATCTAAACCGCTATCTGTATAAACTTGGAAATATCTACACAGTCATCAGTCTAAACATGGAAATCTCTACACCTCCATCTGTATAAACATGGAAATATCTTCACTGCAATCTGTATAAGCATGTAAATATCTACACCGCTATCTCTATAAACTTGGAATTTCGTACAACGCTATCTGTATAAACATGGAAATTTCGACACCGCTATCTGTATAAACATGGAAATATCTACACCGCTGTCTGTATAAACATGGAAATATCTACAGCGCTATCTGTATCAACATGGAAATATCTCCAACGCTATCTGTATAAACATGGAAATATCTACACCGCTATCTTTATGAACATGGAAATAACTACACCTCTATCTGTATAAACATAGGAATATCTACAGTGCTATCTGTATAAAAATGGAAATATCTCCACCGCTATCTGTATAAACATGGAAGTATCTCCTCCGCTATCTTTATAAGCATGGAAATATCTACACCGCTATCTGCATGAACTTGGAAATATCTTCAACACTATCTGTGTAAACATGGAAATATCTACACACCTGTCTGGGTAAACATGGAAATATGTACACCGCTATCTGTGTGAAGATGGAAATATCTACACGGCAATCTGTGCAAATATGGAAATATCTACTACTCTATCTCTGTAAACATGGAAATAACTACAAGGCTATCTGTATAAACATGGAAATATCTACACCGATATCTGTATCAACATGGAAATATCTCCAATGCTATCTGTATTAACATGGAAATATCTACACCGCTATCTGTATAAACATGGAAATATCTACACCGCTATCTGTATAAACATGGAAATATCTACTGTGCTATCGGTTTAAAAATGGAAATATCTCCACCGCTATCTGTATAAACATGGAAGTATCTACTACGCTATCTTTATAAGCATGGAAATATCTACACCGCTATCTGCATGAACTTGGAAATATCTACAACACTATCTGTGTAAACATGGAAATATCTACACACCTGTCTGTGTAAACATGGAAATATATACACCGCTATCTGTGTGAAGATAGAAATATCGACACCGCAATCAGTGCAAATATGGATATATATACACCTCTATCTCTGTAAACATGGAAATATCTACACCGCTATCTGTATAAACAAGTAAATATCTACACCACTATCTGTATAAACATGGAAATATCTACACCACGGTCTGTATAAACATGGATATCTCTACACCGCTATCTGTATAAACATGGAAATATCTACACCGCTATCTGTATAAACATAGAAATATCTACATGGCTATCTCTATAAACATGGAAATATCTACACCGCCATCTGTATAAACATGGAATTAACTACACAGTAATCTGTATAAACATGGAAATATCTACACCACTATCTCTATGAACATGGAAATATCTACAATGCCATCTGTATAAACATGGAAATATCTTCACCGCTATCTCTATGAACATGGAAATAGCTACACCGCTATCTGCATAAACATGGAAATATCTGCACCACTCTCTGTATAAACATGGAAATATCTCCACCGCTATCTGTATAAACATGGAAATATCTACACCGCTATCTGTATAAACTTAGAAATATTTACACCGCCATCTGTATAAATAGGGAAATACCTTCACTGCTATCTCTATAAACATGGAAATGTCTACACCGCTATCTGTATAAACATGGAAATATCTACATAGCTATCTCAATAAACATGGAAATATCTGCACTGCCATCTGTATAAACATGGAAAATCTACACAGTCATCTGTATAAAATTGGAAATATCTACACCAATATCTGTATAAACATGGAAATATCAACACTGCCATCTGTATAAACATGGAAATATCTTCACCGCTGTCTCTATAAACATGGAAATAGCTACACCGATATCTGTATAAAAATGGAAATATCTCCACCACTCTCTGTATTAACATGGAAATATCTACACCGCTATCTGTATAAACATGGAAATATCTACACCGCTATCTGTATAAAGATGGAAATATCTTCACCGATATCTCTATCAACATGGAAATGTCTACACCACTATCTGTATAAACATGGAAATATCTACATGGCTATCTCTATAAACATGGAAATATCTACACCGCCACCTGTATAAACATGGAAATAACTACACTGTCATCTGTATAAACATGGAAATATCTACACCACTATCTGTATAAACATGGAAATATCTACGCAGACATCTGTATAAACATGGAAATATCTACACCTCCATCTGTATAAACATGGATATATCTACACTGCCGTCTGTATAGAAATGGAAATAGCCACACCGCAATCTGTATAAACATGGAAATATCTACACCGCCATCTGAATAAACTTGGAAATATCTACACCTGCATCTGTATAAACATGTAAATATTTCCACCGCTATCTGTATAAACATGGAAATATCTGCACCGATATCTGTATAAACATGGAAATATCTCCACTGCTATCTCTATAAACATGGAAATATCTACAGCGCTATCTGTATAAACATGGAAATATCTACACCGCTATCTGTATAAACATAGAAATATCTACAGCGCTATCTGTTTAAAAATGGAAATATCTCCACCGCTATCTGTTTAAACATGGAAGTATCTCATCCGCTATCTTTATAAACATGGAAATATCTACACCGCTATCTGCATGAACTTGGAAATATCTACAACACTATCTGTGTAAACATGGAAATATCTACACACCTGTCTGTGTCAACATGGAAATATATACACCGCTATCTGTGTGAAGATGGAAATATCGACACCGCAATCTGTGCAAATATGGATATATCTACAACTCTATCTCTGTAAACATGGAAATATCTACACCGCTATCTGTATAAACATGTAAATATCTACACCGCAATCTGTATAAACATGGAAATATCTACACCACGGTCTGTATAAACATGGATATATCTACAACGCTATCTGTATAAACATGTAAATATCTACACCGCCGTCTGTATAAACTTGGAAATTACTACATGGCTATCTCTAGAAATGTGGAAATATCTACACCGCCATCTGTATAAACATGGAATTAACTACAGAGTCATCAATATAAACATGGAAATATCTACACCACTATCTCTATGAACATGGAAATATCTACAATGCCATCTGTATATGCATGGAAATATCTTCACCGCTATCTCTATAAACATGGAAATAGCTACACCGATATCTGTATAAACATGGAAATATCTCCCCCACTCTCTGTATAAACATGGAAATATGTACACCGCAATCTGTATAAACATCGCAATACCTACACCGCTTTCTGTATAAACTTGGAAATATCTACACCGCTATCTGTATAAAGACGGAAATATCTTCACCGATATCTCTATCAACATGGAAATGTCTACACCACTATCTGTATAAACATGGAAATATCTACATGGCTATCTCTATAAACATGGAAATATCTACACCGCCATCTGTATAAACATGGAAATAACTACAATGTCATCTGTATAAACATGGAAATATCTACACCAATATCTGTATAAACATGGAAATATCTACACAGCCATCTCTATAAACGTGGAAATGTCTACACAGACATCTCTATAAACTTCGAATTATCTACATCGCTATCTGCATAAACATGGAAATAGCCACACCGCTATCTGTAAAATCATGGAAATATCTACACCGCCATTTGTAAAAACATGGAAATACCTACACAGTCATCTGTATAAACATGGAAATATCTACACCTCCATGTGTATAAACATGGATATATCTACACTGCCATCTGTATAAAAATGGAAATAGCCACACCGCAATCTGTATAAACATGGAAATATCAACTCCGCCATCTGAGTAAACATGGAATTATCTACACCGCTATCTGCACAAATATGGAAATATCTACAAAGCTATCTCTATAAACATGGAAATATCTACACCGCTGTCTGTATATACATGGAAATATCTACACCGCTATCTCCATAAACATGGAAATACCTCCACTGCAATCTGACTAAACTTGGAAATATCTACACCGCCATCTGTATAAACATGTAAATATTTCCACCACTATCTGTATAAACATGGAAATATCTCCACCGATATCTGTATAAACATGGAAATATCTCCACCGCTATCTGTATAAACTTGGAAATATCTACACCGCTATCTGTATAAACATGGAAATATCTACACCGCTGTCTGTATAAATATGGAAATATCTACAGCGCTATCTGTATAAAAATGGAAATATCTCCACCGCTATCTGTATAAACATGGAAATATCTACACCGCTATCTTTATAAACATGGAAATATCTACACTGCTATCTGTATAAACATGGAAATATTTGCAACACTATCTGTGTAAACATGGAAATATCTACACACCTGTCTGTGTAAACATGGAAATATGTATACCGCTGTCTGTGTTAAGATGGAAATATCTACACGACAATCTGTGCAAATATGGAAATATCTACACCATTATGTCTGTAAACATGGAAATATCGATACGGCTATCTGTATAAACATGGAAATATCTACATGGCTATCTCTATGAACATGGAAATATCTACACCGCCATGTTTATAAACATGGAATTGACTACACAGTCATCTGCAGAAACATGGAAATATCTACAACACTATCTGTATAAACATGGAAATGTCTACAATGCCATCTGTATAAACATGGAAATAACATCACCGCTATCTCTGTAAACATGGAAATATCTACACCACTATCTCTATAAACATGGAAATACCTCCACTGCAATCTGACTAAACTTGGAAATATCTACACCACCATCTGTATAAACATGTAAATATTTCCACCGCTATCTGTATAAACATGGAAATATCTCCACCGCTATCTGCAAAAACATGGAAATATCTCCACTGCTATCTGTATAAACATGGAAATATCTACACCGCTGTCGGTATAAACATGGAAATATCTACACCGCTGTCTGTATAAACATGGAAATATCTACACAGCTATCTTTATAAAGATGGAAATATCTACACCGCTATCTGTATAAACATGGAAATATCTACACAGCCAACTGTATAAAAATGGAAATAGCCACACCGCTATGTGTATAAACATGGAAATTTCAACAACGCCATCTGAATAAACATGGAAATATCTACACCGCTATCTGAATAAATGTAAATATAACTTCACCGCTATCTCTATAAACATGGATATAACTACACCGCTATCTGTATCCACATGGAAATATCTACAGCACTGTCTCTATAATATTGGAAATATCTCCAACGCTATCTGCATAAACTTGGAAATATCTACACTGCCATCTGTATAAACATGGAAATATCTACACCGCTGTCTGTATAAACATGGAAATATCTAAAGCGCTGTCGGTATAAACATGGAAATATCTCCACCGCTATCTGTATAAACATGGAAATATCTACACCGCTATCTTTATAAACATCGAAATATCTACACCGCTATCTGTATAAACATGGAAATATCTGCAACACTATCTGTGTAAACATGGAAATATCTACACAGCTGTCTGTGTAAACATGGAAATATGTATACCACTGTCTGTGTGAAGATGGAAATATCTACACGACAATCTGTGCAAATATGGAAATATCAACACCATTATGTCTGTAAACATGGAAATATCGACACGGCTATCTGTATAAACATGGAAATATCTACATGGCTATCTCTATGAACATGGAAATATCTACACCGCCATGTTTATAAACATGGAATTGACTACACAGTCATCTGCATATACATGGAAATATCTACACCACTATCTGTGTAAACATGGAAATGTCTACAATGCCATCTGTATAAACATGGAAATAACATCACCGCTATCTCTGTAAACATGGAAATATCTACACCACTATCTCTATAAACATGGAAATACCTCCACTGCAATCTGACTAAACTTGGAAATATCTACACCACCATCTGTATAAACATGTAAATATTTCCACCGCTATCTGTATAAACATGGAAATATCTACACTGATATCTGCATAAACATGGAAATATCTCCACTGCTATCTGTATAAACATGGAAATATCTACACCGCTATCTGTATAAACATGGAAATATCTACACCGCTGTCTGTATAAACATGGAAATATCTACACAGCCATCTTTATAAACATGGAAATATCTACACCGCTATCTGTATAAACATGGAAATATCTACACTGCCATCTGTATAAAAATGGAAATAGCCACACCGCTATGTGTATAAACATGGAAATTTCAACAATGCCATCTGAATAAAGATGGAAATATCTACACCGCTATCTGTATAAATATAAAAATACCTTCACCGCTATCTATATAAACATGGATATAACTACACCGCTATCTGTATCCACATGGAAATATCTACACCGCTCTCTCTATAATAATGGAAATATCTCCAACGCTATCTGCATAAACTTGGAAATATCTACACCGCCATCTGTATAAACATGGAAATATCTCCACTGCTATCTGTATAAACATGGAAATATCTCCACCGCTATCTGTATAAACATGGAAATATCTACAATTCCATCTGTAAAAACATGGAAATAACATCACTGCTATCTCTATAAACATGGAAATACCTACACCGCTATCTGTATAAACACGGAGATATCTCCACCGCTATCTGTATAAACATGGAAATATCTACACGGCTATCTGTATCTACATGGAAGTATCTACACCGCTATCTCCCTAAACATGGAAATATCTCCACCGCAATCTGCATAAACGTGGAAATATCTACACCTCCATCTGCATAAACTTGTAAATATTTCCACCGCTATGTTTATAAACATGGAAATATCTACACCGCCATCTGTATAAACATGGAAATATCTCCACCGCTATCTTTATAAACATGGAAATATCTACACCGCCATTTGTATAAACATGGAAATATCTCCAACGCTATCTGTATAAACATGGAAATATCTACATCGCTATCTTTATGAACATGGAAATATCTACACCGCTATATTTATAGACATGGAAATATCCACAACAGTATCAGTGTAAACCTGGAAATATCTACACAGCTGTCTGTGTAAACATGGAAATATGTACACCGCTATCTGTGTGAAGATGGAAATATCTACACGGCAATCTGTGCAAATATGGAAATATCTAGTCCTCTATCTCTGTAAACATGGAAATATCTACACCGCTATCTGTATAAACATGGAAATATCTACATGTCTATCTCTATAAACATGGAAATATTTCTACCGCCATCTTTATGAACATGGAATTAACTACACAGTCATCTGTATAAACATGGAAATATCTACACCACTATATGTATAGACATGGAAATATCTACAATGCCATCTGTATAAACATGGAAATAACAACACTGCTATCTCTATAAACATGGAAATAACTACACCGCTATCTGTACAAACATGGAAATCTCTCCACCGCTATCTGTATAAACATGGAAATATCTACACCGCGATCTGTATAAACTTAGAAATATCTACACCGCTATCTGTGTAAATAGGGAAATAACTTCACCGCTATCTCTATAAACATGGAAATGACTTCACCGCTATCTGTATAAACATGGAAATATCTACATGGCTATCTCTATAAACATGGAAATATCTACAGGGCTATCTGTATCTACATGGAAATATCTACAGCGCTATCTCTATAAACATGGAAATATCTCCACCGCAATCTGCATAAACTTGGAAATATCTACACCTCCATCTGTATAAACATGTAAATATTTCCACCGCTATCTGCATAAACATGGAAATATCTCCACCGCTATCTGTGAAAACATGGAAATATCTACACCGCCATCTGTAAAAAGATGGAAATATCTACACCGCCATCTGTATAAACATGGAAATACCTACACAGTCATCTGTATAAAAATGGAAATATCTGCACCAATATCTGTATAAACATGGAAATATCTACACAGCCATCTCTATTAACATGGAAATATCTACATCGCTATCTGCATAAACATGGAAACAGCCACACCGCCATCTGTAAAAACATGGAAATATCTACACAGTCATCTGTATAAACATGGAAATATCTACACCGCCATCTGTATAAACATGGAAATATCTACATTGCCATCTGTATAAAAATGGAAATAGCCACACCGCTATCTGTATAAACATGGAAATATATACACCACCATGTGAATAAACATGGAAATATCTACACGTCTATCTGAAAAAATATGGAAATATCTACACCACTATATCTGTAAACATGGAAATATATACACAGCTATCGGTATATACATGGAAATATTTACACCACCAAGTGAATTAACATGGAAATATCTACATGTCTATCTGTATAAATATGGAAATATCTACACCACTATATCTATAAACATGGAAATATCTGCACAGCTATCGATATAAACATGGAAATATCTACACTGCAATCTCTATAAACATGGAAATATCTCCACCGTCATCTGTATAAACATGGAAATATATGCACAGTCATCTGTATAAATATGGGAATAACTACACCGCTATCTGTATAAACATTGAAATATCCACACCGCTATCTGCATAAACATGGAAGTATCTACACCGCTATCTGTATAAATATGGAAATATCTACACCGCTATCTCTATAAACATGGAAACGTCTACACTGCAATCTGTATAAACAGGGAAATATCTACATGGCTATCTCTATAAACATCGAAATATCTACACCGCCATCTCTATAAACATGGAAATACCTGCACAGTCATCTGTAGAAACATGGAAAAATCTACACCACTATCTGTATAAACATGGAAATATCCACATTGCCATATGTATAAACATGGAAATATCTACACAGCCATCTCTATAACCATGGAAATATCCACATCGCTATCTGTATAAACATGGAAATAGCCACACCGCTATCTGTATAAACATGAAAATATCTACACCGCCATCTACAAAAACATGGAAATATCTACACACTCATCTGTAGAAACATGGAAATATCTACACCACCATCTGTATGAACATGGAAATATCTCCACCGCTATCTGTATAAAGATGGAAATATCTCCACCACTATCTGAATAAACATGGAAATGTCTACACTGCCAAATGTATAAACATGGAAATATCTACACAGCCATCTCTATAAACATGGAAATATCTACATCGCTATCTGTATCAGCATGGAAATAATCACACCGCTATCGGTATAAAAATGGAAATGTCTACACCGCCATCTGTAAAAACATGGAAATAACTAAACAGTCATCTGTATAAACATGGAAATATCTACACCTCCATCTCTATACACATGGAAATACCTGCACAGCTATCTGTATAAACATGGAAATATCTACACCACTATCTGTATAAACATGGAAATATCTACATAGATATCTTTATAAACCTGGAAATATGAACACCCCCATCTCTATGAACATGAAAATATCTCCACCGCTATCTGTAAAAACATGGAAATATCTACACCGCTATCTCAATGAACATGGAAATATCTACACAGCTGTCTGTATAAATAAGGAAATATCTACACTGGCATCTCTATCAACATGGAAATGTCTACACCGCTATCAGTATAAACATGGAAATATCTACATGGTTATCTCTATAAACATGGAAAAATGTTCACCGCCATCTGTATAAACATGGAAATACCTACAGAGTCATCTGTATAAACATGGAAATATCTACACCACTATCTGTATAAACATGGAAATATCTGCACTGTCATCTTTATAAACATGGAAATACCTACAGAGCCATCTGAATAAACATGGAAATATCTACAACGCTATCTCTATAAACTTGGAAATACCTACACTGCTATCTGTATAAATATGGAAATCTACACCGCTATCTGTATAAACATGGAAATATCTACACAGCCATCGGTAAGAACTTGAGAATATCTACAACGCCATCTGTTTAAACATGGAAATATCTCCACCACTATCTGTATAAACATGGAAATATCTCCACCACTATCTCTATAAACATGGAAATATCTAAACCGCTATCTGTATAAACTGGGAAATATCTACAATGCTATATGTATTAACATGGAAATATCTGCAGCGCTATCTGTATAAACATGGAAATATCTACAACGCTATCTGTATAAACATGGAAATATCTCCACCACTATCTCTATAAACATGGAAATATCTACACCGCTATCTGTATAAACATGGAAATATCTACAATGCTATCTGTATAAACATGGAAATATCTACACTGCCATTTGTATAAACATTGAAATAGGCACACCGCTATCTGTATAAACATGGAAATATCTACACCGCCATCTGAATAAACATTGAAATATCTACATGGCTATTTGTAAATATGGAAATATCTACACCGCTATCTCTATAAACATGGAAATATCTTCCCAGATATCTGTATAAACATGGAAATATCTACATAGCTATCTCTATAAACATGGAAATATCTACACCGCCATCTGTATAAACGTGGAAATAGCTACACAGGCATCTGTATAAACATGGAAATATCTACACCACTATCAGTATAAACATGGAAATATTTGCACTGTCATCTGTATAAACATGGAAATATATACACAGCCATCTGTATAAACATGGAAATATCTCCACAGCTATCTGTATAAACATGGAAATATCTCCACCGCTATCTGTATAAACATGGAAATATCTACACTGCTATCTGTATAAACTTTGAAATATCTACACCGCTATCTGTATAAACATGGAAATATCTACAACGCTATCTGTATAAACATGGAAATATCTACACTGCTTTCTGTATAAACATCGAAATATCTACACCGCCTTCAATATGAACTTGAAAATATCTACACCGCCATCTGTATAAACATGGAAATATCTCCAACACTATCTGTATAAACATGGAAATATCTACATAGTTATTTGTATAAACATGGAAATATCTCGACCGTTATCTCTATAAACATGGAAATATCTACACCTCCATCTTTAAAAACATGGAAATATCTACACTGCCATCTGTATATACATGGAAATATCTACACACCCATTTGTATAAACATTGAAATATCTTCACCACTATCTCTATAAACATGGAAACACCTACATCGCTATCTGTGTAAACATGGAAATATCTCCACCGCTATCTGAATAAACATGGAAATATCTTCATCGCTATCTCTGTAAACTTGGAAATATCTACACCGCTATCTGTATAAACATGGAAATATCTACACCGCTATCTGTATTAACATGGATATATCTACACTGCCGTCTGTATAAACATGGAAATAGCCACAGCGCTATCTGTATAAACATGGAAATATCTACACCGCGATCTGAGTAAACATGGAAATATCTACACGGCTATCTGTATAAACATGGAAATATCTACACCGCTATCTGTATAAACATGGAAAGAACTACAGTGCTATCGGTATAAACTTGGAAATATCTACACCGCCATCGCTATAATCATGGAAATATCTTCAACGCTATCTGTATAAACATGGAAATATCTCCACCGCTATCTGTATAAACATGGAAATAACTCAACCGCTATCTGTATAAACATGGAAGTATATACACTGCTATATGTAAACATGGAAATATCTACACCGCTATCTGCATAAATATGGAAATATCTACACCGCTACCTCTATAAACATGGAAATATCTACACCGGTAGCTCTATCTACATGGAAATATCTACACCGCTATCTCTATAAACATGGTAATACCTCCTCCGCAATCTGCATAAACTTGGAAATATCTCCACCGCTATCTGTATAAACATGGATATATCTACACCTCTGTCTGTATAAACATGGAAATATCTACAGCGCTATCTGTATAAACATGGATATATCTCCATCGCTATCTGTATAAACATGGAAATATCTACACCGCTATCTGTATAAACATAGAAATATTTACACCGCCATCTGTATAAATAGGGAGATAACTTCACTGCTATATCTGTAAACATGGAAATGTCTACACTGCTATCTGTATAAACATGGAAATATCTTCACCGATATCTCTATCAACATGGAAATGTCTACACCACTATCTGTATAAACATGGAAATATCTACATGGCTATCTCTGTAAACATGGAAACATCTGCACCGCCATCTGTATAAACATGGAAATTACTACACTGTCATCTGCATAAACATGGAAATATCTACACCACTATCTGTATAAACATGGAAATATCTACACAGCCATCTCTATAAACATGGAAATATCAACACAGACATCTCTATAAACTTGGAAATATCTACATCGCTATCTGAATAAACATGGAAATAGCCACACTGCTATCTGTGAAAACATGGAAATATCTACACTGCCATCTGTAAAAACATGGAAATATCTACACAGTCATCTGTCTAAACATGGAAATATCTACACCTCCATGTTTATAAACATGGATATATCTAAACTGCCATCTGTATAAAAATGGAAATAGACACACCACAATCTGTATAAACATGGAAATATCTACACCGCCATCTGAATAAACATGGAAATATCTACACCGGTAGCTCTATCTACATGGAAATATCTACACCGCTATCTCTATAAACATGGTAATACCTCCTCCGCAATCTGCATAAACTTGGAAATATCTCCACCGCTATCTGAATAAACATGGATATATCTACACCTCTGTCTGTATAAACCTGGAAATACCTACAGCGCTATCTGTATAAACATGGAAATACCTCCATCGCTATCTGTATAAACATGGAAATATCTACACCGCTATCTGAATAAACTTAGAAATATTTACACCGCCATCTGTATAAATAGGGAGATAACTTCACTGCTATCTCTATAAACATGGAAATGTCAACACCGCTATGTGTATAAACATGGAAATATCTTCACCGATATCTCTATCAACATGGAAATGTCTACACCACTATCTGTATAAACATGGAAAAAACTACATGGCTATCTGTGTAAACATGGAAACATCTACACCGCCATCTGTATAAACATGGAAATAACTACACTGTCATCTGTATAAACATGGAAATATCTACACAGCCATCTCTATAAACATGGAAATATCTACACAGACATCTCTATAAACTTGGAAATATCTACATAGCTATCTGCATAAACATGGAAACAGCCACACCGCCATCTATAAAAACATGGAAATATCTACACAGTCATCTGTATAAACATGGAAATATCTTCACCGATATCTCTATCAACATGGAAATGTCTACACCACTATCTGTATAAACATGGAAATATCTACGTGGCTATCTCTATAAACATGGAAATATCTACACCGCCATCTGTATAAACATGGAAATAACTATACTGTCATCTGTATAAACATGGAAATTTCTACACCACTATATGTATAAACATGGAAATATCTACAGAGCCATCCCTATAAACATGGAAATATTTACACAGACATCTCTATAAACTGGGAAATATCTACATCGCTGTCAGCATAAACATGGAAATAGCCACACCCCTGTCTGTGAAAACATGGAAATATCTACACCGCCATCTGTAAAAACATGGAAATATCTACACAGTCATCTGTATAAACATGGAAATATCTACACCTCCATGTGTATAAACATGGATATATCTACACTGCCATCTGTACAAAAATAGAAATAGCCACACCGCAATCTATATAAACATGGAAATATCTACACCGCCATCTGAATAAACATGGAAATATCTACACCGCTATCTGCATAAATATGGAAATATCTACACCGCTATCTCTATAAACATGGAAATATCTAGACCGCTAGCTCTATCTACATGGAAATATCTACACCGCTATCTCTATAAACATGGTAATAACTCCACCGCAATCTGCATAAACTTGGAAATATCTTCAACGCTATCTGTATAAACATGGAAATATCTACACCTCTGTCTGTATAAACATGGAAATATCTACAGCGCTATCTGTATAAACATGGAAATGTCTCCATCGCTATCTGTATAAACATGGAAATATCTACACCGCTATCTGTATAAACTTAGAAATATTTACACCGCCATCTGTATAAATAGGGAGATAACTTTACTGCTATCTCTATAAACATGGAAATGTCTACACCGCTATCTGTATAAACATGGAAATATCTTCACCGATATCTCTATCAACATGGAAATGTCTACACCACTATCTGTATAAACATGGAAATATCTACATGGCTATCTCTATAAACATGGAAATATCAACACCGCCATCTGTATAAACATGGAAATAACTACACTGTCATCTGTATAAACATGGAAATATCTACACCACTATCTGAATAAACATGGAAATATCTACACAGCCATCTCTATAAACATGGAAATATCTACACAGACATCTCTATAAACTTGGAAATATCTACACAGTCATCTGTTTAAACATGGAAATATCTACACCTCCATGTGTATAAACATGGATATATCTACACTGCCATCTGTATAAAGATGGAAATAACCACACCGCAATCTGTATAAACATGGAAATATCTACACCGCCATCTGAATAAACATGGAAATATCTACACCGCTATCTCTATAAACATGGAAATATCTACACCGCTAGCTGTATCTACATGGAAATATCTACACCGCTATCTCTATAAACATGGTAATTCCTCCACCGCAAGCTGCATAAACTTGGAAATATCTACACCGCTATCTGTATAAACATGGAAATATCTACACCTCTGTCTGTACAAACATGGAAATATCTACAGCGCTATCTGTATAAACATGGAAATGTCTCCACTGCTATCTGTATAAACATGGAAATATCTACACCGCTATCTGTATGAACTTAGAAATATTTACACCGCCATCTGTATAAATAGGGAAATATCTTCACTGCTATCTCTATAAACATGGAAATGTCTACACCGCTATCTGTATAAACATGGAAATATCTACATGGCTATCTCAATAAACATGGAAATATCTACACTGCCTTTGTATAAACATGGAAATACCTACACAGTCATCTGTATAAAAATGGAAATATCTGCACCAATATCTGTATAAACATGGAAATATCAACACTGACATCTGTATAAACATGGAAATACCTACACAGCCATCCCTATAAACATGGAAATATCTACATCGCTATCTGCATAAACATGGAAACAGCCACACCGCCATCTGTAAAAACATGGAAATATGTACACAGTCATCAGTATAAAAATGGAAATATCTTCAATGCCATCTGCACAAACATGGAAATATCTACACTGCCATCTGTATAAAAATGGAAATAGCCACACCGCTATCTGTTTAAACATGGAAATAACTACACCGCCAAGTGAGTAAACATGGAAACATCCACACCGCTATCTCTGTAAATATGGAAATATCTTCAAAGCTATCTCTATAAACATGGAAATATCTACACAGCTATCTGTATCTACATGGAAATATCTACACCGCTATCTCTATAAACATGGAAATATCTCCATCGCCATCTGCATAAACTTGGAAACATCTACACCTCCATCTGTATAAACATGTAAATATTTCCACCGCTATCTGTATAAACATGGAAATATCTGCACCGATATCTGTATAAACATGGAAATATCTCCACCGCTATCTGTATAAACATGGAAATATCTACAGCGCTATCTGCATAAACATGGAAATATCTACCCCGCAATCTGTATAAACATAGAAATATCTACAGCGCTATTTGTATAAAAATGGAAATATCTCCACCGCTATCTGTATAAACATGGAAGTATCTCCTCCGCTATCTTTATAAACATGGAAATATCTACACCGCTATCTGCATGAACTTGGAAATATCTACAACACTATCTGTGTAAACATGGAAATATCTACACACCTGTCTGTGTAAACATGGAAATATATACACCGCTATCTGTGTGAAGATAGAAATATCGACACCGCAATCTGTGCAAATATGGATATATCCACCACTCTATCTCTGTAAACATGGAAATATCTACACCGCTATCTGTATAAACATGTAAATATCTACACCGCTATCTGTATAAACATGGAAATATCTACACCACGGTCTGTATAAACATGGATATATCTACACCGCTATCTGTATAAACATGTAAATATCTACACCGCCGTCTGTATAACCTTGGAAATAAATACTTGGCTATCTCTATAAATGTGGAAATATCTACACCGCCATCTGTATAAACATGGAATTAACTATAGAGTCATCTATATAAACATGGAAATACCTACACCACTATCTCTATGAACATGGAAATATCTACAATGCCATCTGTATATGCATGGAAATATCTTCACCGCTATCTCTATAAACATGGAAATAGCTACACCGATATCTGTATAAACATGGAAATATCTCCACCACTCTCTGTATAAACATGGAAATATCTACACCGCTATCTGTATAAACATCGAAATATCTACACTGCTATCAGTATAAACTTGGAAATATCTACACCGCTATATGTATAAAGATGGAAATATCTTCACCGATATCTCTATCAACATGGAAATGTCTACACCGCTATCTGTATAAACATGGAAATATCTACATGGCTATCTCTATAAACATGGAAATATCTACACCGCCATCTGTATAAACATGGAAATAACTAAACGGTCATCTGTATAAACATGGAAATATCTACACCACTATCAGTATAAACATGGAAATATCTACACAGCCATCTCTACAAACATGGAAATATCTACACAGACATCTCTATAAACTTTGAAATATTTACATCGCTATCTGCATAAACATCGAAATAGCCACACCGCTATCTGTGAAAACATGGAAATATCTACACTGCCATCTGTAAAAACATGGAAATATCTACACAGTCATCTGTATAAACATGGAAATATCTTCACCGATATCTCTATCAACATGGAAATGTCTACACCACTATCTGTATAAACATGGAAAAATCTACGTGGCTATCTCTATAAACATGGAAATATATACACCGCCATCTGTATAAACATGGAAATTACTACACTGTCATCTGTATAAACATGGAAATATCTACACCACTATCTGTATAAACATGGAAATATCTACAGAGCCATCCCTATAAACATGGAAATATCCACACAGACATCTCTATAAACTGGGAAATATCTACATCGCTGTCAGCATAAACATGGAAATAGCCACACCACTATCTGTGAAAACATGGAAATATCTACACCGCCATCTGTAAAAACATGGAAATATCTACACAGTCATCTGTGTAAACATGGAAATATCTACCCCTCCATGTGTATAAACATGGATATATCTACACTGCCATCTGTATAAAAATGGAAATAGCCACACCGCAATCTATATAAACATGGAAATATCTACACCGCCATCTGAATAAACATGGAAATATCTACACCGCTATCTGCATAAATATGGAAATATCTACACCGCTATCTCTATAAACATGGAAATATCTACACCGCTAGCTCTATCTACATGGAAATATCTACACCGCTATCTCTATAAACATGGTAATACCTCCACCGCAATCTGCATAAACTTGGAAATATCTTCACCGCTATCTGTATAAACATGGAAATATCTACACTTCTGTCTGTATAAACATGGAAATACCTACAGCGCTATCTGTATAAACATGGAAATATCTCCATCGCTATCTGTATAAACATGGAAATATCTACACCGCTATCTGAATAAACTTAGAAATATTTACACCGCCATCTGTATAAATAGGGAGATATCTTCACTGCTATCTCTATAAACATGGAAATGTCAACACCGCTATGTGTATAAACATGGAAATATCTTCACCGATATCTCTATCAACATGGAAATGCCTACACCACTATCTGTATAAACATGGAAATATCTACATGGCTATCTCTGTAAACATGGGAACATCTACACCGCCATCTGTATAAACATGGAAATTACTACACTGTCATCTGTATAAACATGGAAATATCTACACCACTATCTGTATAAACATGGAAATATCTACACAGCCATCTCTATAAACATGGAAATATCTACACAGCCATCTCTATAAACATGGAAATATCTACACAGACATCTCTATAAACTTGGAAATATCTACATCGCTATCTGCATAAACATGGAAACAGCCACACCGCCATCTGTAAAAACATGGGAATATCTACACAGTCATCTGTATAAACATGGAAATATCTACTCCGCCATCTGCATAAACATGGAAATATCTACACTGCCATCTGTATAAAAATGGAAATAGCCACACCGCTATCTGTTTAAACATGGAAATATCTACACCGCCAACTGAGTAAACATGGAAACATCCACACCGCTATCTCTGTAAATATGGAAATATCTACAAAGCTATCTCTATAAACATGGAAATATCTACATAGCTATCTGTATCTACATGGAAATATCTACACCGCTATCTCTATAAACATGGAAATATCTCCATCGCCATCTGCATAAACTTGGGAACCTCTACACCTCCATCTGTATAAACATGTAAATATTTCCACCGCTATCTGTATAAACATTGAAATATCTGCACCGATAATCTGTATAAACATGGAAATATCTCCACCGCTATCTGTATAAACATGGAAATATCTACAGCGCTATCTGCATAAACATGGAAATATCTACCCCGCAATCTGTATAAACATAGAAATATCTACAGCGCTATCTGTATAAAAATGGAAATATCTCCACCGCTATCTGTATAAACATGGAAGTATCTCCTCCACTATCTTTATAAACATGGAAATATCTACACCGCTATCTGCATGAACTTGGAAATATCTACAACACAATCTGTGTAAACATGGAAATATCTACACACCTGTCTGTGTAAACATGGAAATATATACACCACTATCTGTGTGAAGATGGAAATATCGACACCGCAATCTGTGCAAATATGGATATATCTACAACTCTATCTCTGTAAACATGGAAATATCTACACCGCTATCTGTATAAACATGTAAATATCTACACCGCTATCTGTATAAACATGGAAATATCTACACCACGGTCTGTATAAACATGGATATATCTACACCGCTATCTGTATAAACATGTAAATATCTACACCGCTATCTGTATAAACTTGGAAATAAATACATGGCTATCTCTATAAATGTGGAAATATCAATACCGCCATCTGTATAAACATGGAATTAACTACAGAGTCATCTATATAAACATGGAAATATCTACACCACTATCTCTATGAACATGGAAATATCTACAATGCCATCTGTATATGCATGGAAATATCTTTACCGCTATCTCTATAAACATGGAAATAGCTACACCGATATCTGTATAAACATGGAAATATCTCCACCACTCTCTGTATAAACATGGGAATATCTACACCGCTATCTGTATAAACATCGAAATATCTACACCGCTATCTGTATAAACTTGGAAATATCTACACCGCTATCTGTATAAACTTGGAAATATCTACACCGCTATCTGTATAAAAATGAAATATCTACAACACTATCTGTGTAAACATGGAAATATCTACACAGCTGTCTGTGTAAACATGGAAATATGTACAACGCTATCTGTGTGAAGATGGAAATATATACACCGCAATCTGGGCAAATATGGAAAAATCTACACCTCTATCTCTGTAAACATGGAAATATCTACACCGCTATCTGTATAAACATGGAAATATCTACACCGCTATCTGTATAAACATGGAAATATCTACACCACGGTCTGTATAAACATGGATATATCTAAACCGCTATCTGTATAAACTTGGAAATATCTACACAGTCATCTGTCTAAACATGGAAATATCTACACCTCCATCTGTATAAACATGGAAATATCTTCACTGCAATCTGGATAAACATGGAAATATCTACACAGCCATCTGTATAAGCATGTAAATATCTACACCGCTATCTCTATAAACTTGGAATTTCGTACAACGCTATCTGTATAAACATGGAAATTTCGACACCGCTATCTGTATAAACATGGAAATATCTACACCGCTGTCTGTATAAACATGGAAATATCTACAGCGCTATCTGTATTAACATGGAAATATCTCCAACGCTATCTGTATAAACATGGAAATATCTACACTGCTATCTTTATGAACATGGAAATAACTACACCTCTATCTGTATAAACATAGGAATATCTACAGTGCTATCTGTATAAAAATGGAAATATCTCCACCGCTATCTGTATAAACATGGAAGTACCTCCTCCGCTATCTTTATAAGCATGGAAATATCTACACCGCTATCTGCATGAACTTGGAAATATCTACAACACTATCTGTGTAAACATGGAAATATCTACACACCTGTCTGTGTAAACATGGAAATATGTACACCGCTATCTGTGTGAAGATGGAAATATCTACACGGCAATCTGTGCAAATATGGAAATATCTACTACTCTATCTCTGTAAACATGGAAATAACTACAAGACTATCTGTATAAACATGGAAATATCTACACCGATATCTGTATCAACATGGAAATATCTCCAATGCTGTCTGTATTAACATGGAAATATCTACACCGCTATCTGTATAAACATGGAAATATCTACACCGCTATCTGTATAAACATGGAAATATCTACTGTGCTATCGGTTTAAAAATGGAAATATCTCCACCGCTATCTGTATAAACATGGAAGTATCTACTACGCTATCTTTATAAGCATGGAAATATCTACACCGCTATCTGCATGAACTTGGAAATATCTACAACACTATCTGTGTAAACATGGAAATATCTACACACCTGTCTGTGTAAACATGGAAATATATACACCGCTATCTGTGTGAAGATGGAAATATCGACACCGCAATCTGTGCAAATATGGATATATCTACACCTCTATCTCTGTAAACATCGAAATATCTACACCTCTATCTGTATAAACATGTAAATATCTACACCGCTATCTGTATAAACATGGAAATATCTACACCACGATCTGTATAAACATGGATATATCTACACCGCTATCTGTATAAACATGTAAATATCTACACCGCTATCTGTATAAACTTGGAAATAACTACATGGCTATCTCTATAAATGTGGAAATAACTACACCGCCATCTGTATAAACATGGAATTAACTACACAGTCATCTATATAAACATGGAAATATCTACACCACTATCTCTATGAACATGGAAATATCTACAATGCCATCTGTATAAACATGGAAATACCTTCACCGCTATCTCTATAAACATGGAAATAGCTACACCGATATCTGCATAAACATGGAAATATCTCCACCACTCTCTGTATAAACATGGAAATATCTACACCGCTATCTGTATAAACATGGAAATATCTACACCGCTATCTGTATAAACTTGGAAATATCTACACCGCTATCTGTATAAACATTGAAATATCTTCACCGATATCTCTATAACATGGAAATGTCTACCCCAATATCTGTATAAACATGGAATTATTTACCTGGCAATCTCTATAAACAAGGAAATATCTACACCGCCATCTGTATAAACATGGAAATAACTACAATGTCATCTGTATAAACATGGAAATATCTACACCAATATCTGTATAAACATGGAAATATCTACACAGCCATCTCTATAAACATGGAAATGTCTACACAGACATCTCTATAAACTTCGAATTATCTACATCGCTATCTGCATAAACATGGAAATAGCCACACCGCTATCTGTAAAATCATGGAAATATCTACACCGCCATTTGTAAAAACATGGAAATACCTACACAGTCATCTGTATAAACATGGAAATATCTACACCTCCATGTGTATAAACATGGATATATCTACACTGCCATCTGTATAAAAATGGAAATAGCCACACCGCAATCTGTATAAACATGGAAATATCAACTCCGCCATCTGAGTAAACATGGAACTATCTACACCGCTATCTGCACAAATATGGAAATATCTACAAAGCTATCTCTATAAACATGGAAATATCTACACCGCTGTCTGTATATACATGGAAATATCTACACCGCTATCTCCATAAACATGGAAATACCTCCACTGCAATCTGACTAAACTTGGAAATATCTACACCGCCATCTGTATAAACATGTAAATATTTCCACCACTATCTGTATAAACATGGAAATATCTCCACCGATATCTGTATAAACATGGAAATATCTCCACCGCTATCTGTATAAACTTGGAAATATCTACACCGCTATCTGTATAAACATGGAAATATCTACACCGCTGTCTGTATAAATATGGAAATATCTACAGCGCTATCTGTATAAAAATGGAAATATCTCCACCGCTATCTGTATAAACATGGAAATATCTACACCGCTATCTTTATAAACATGGAAATATCTGCACTGCTATCTGTATAAACATGGAAATATTTGCAACACTATCTGTGTAAACATGGAAATATCTACACAGCTGTCTGTGTAAACATGGAAATATGTATACCGCTGTCTGTGTTAAGATGGAAATATCTACACGACAATCTGTGCAAATATGGAAATATCTACACCATTATATCTGTAAACATGGAAATATCGATACGGCTATCTGTATAAACATGGAAATATCTACATGGCTATCTCTATGAACATGGAAATATCTACACCGCCATGTTTATAAACATGGAATTGACTACACAGTCATCTGCAGAAACATGGAAATATCTACACCACTATCTGTATAAACATGGAAATGTCTACAATGCCATCTGTATAAACATGGAAATAACATCACCGCTATCTCTGTAAACTTGGAAATATCTACACCACTATCTCTATAAACATGGAAATACCTCCACTGCAATCTGACTAAACTTGAAAATATTTACACCACCATCTGTATAAACATGTAAATATTTCCACCGCTATCTGTATAAACATGGAAATATCTCCACCGCTATGTGCATAAACATGGAAATATCTCCACTGCTATCTGTATAAACATGGAAATATCTACACCGCTGTCGGTATAAACATGGAAATATCTACACCGCTGTCTGTATAAACATGGAAATATCTACACAGCTATCTTTATAAAGATGGAAATATCTACACCGCTATCTGTATAAACATGGAAATATCTACACAGCCAACTGTATAAAAATGGAAATAGCCACACCGCTATGTGTATAAACATGGAAATTTCAACAACGCCATCTGAATAAACATGGAAATATCTACACCGCTATCTGTATAAATGTAAATATAACTTCACCGCTATCTCTATAAACATGGATATAACTACACCGCTATCTGTATCCACATGGAAATATCTACAGCACTGTCTCTATAATATTGGAAATATCTCCAACGCTATCTGCATAAACTTGGAAATATCTACACCGCCATCTGTATAAACATGGAAATATCTACACCGCTGTCTGTATAAACATGGAAATATCTAAAGCGCTGTCGGTATAAACATGGAAATATCTCCACCGCTATCTGTATAAACATGGAAATATCTACACCGCTATCTTTATAAACATCGAAATATCTACACCGCTATCTGTATAAACATGGAAATATCTGCAACACTATCTGTGTAAACATGGAAATATCTACACAGCTGTCTGTGTAAACATGGAAATATGTATACCACTGTCTGTGTGAAGATGGAAATATCTACACGACAATCTGTGCAAATATGGAAATATCAACACCATTATGTCTGTAAACATGGAAATATCGACACGGCTATCTGTATAAACATGGAAATATCTACATGGCTATCTCTATGAACATGGAAATATCTACACCGCCATGTTTATAAACATGGAATTGACTACACAGTCATCTGCATATACATGGAAATATCTACACCACTATCTGTATAAACATGGAAATGTCTACAATGCCATCTGTATAAACATGGAAATAACATCACCGCTATCTCTGTAAACATGGAAATATCTACACCGCTATCTCTATAAACATGGAAATACCTCCACTGCAATCTGACTAAACTTGGAAATATCTACACCACCATCTGTATAAACATGTAAATATTTCCACCGCTATGTGTATAAACATGGAAATATCTCCACTGATATCTGCATAAACATGGAAATATCTCCACTGCTATCTGTATAAACATGGAAATATCTACACCGCTATCTGTATAAACATGGAAATATCTACACCGCTGTCTGTATAAACATGGAAATATCTACACAGCCATCTTTATAAACATGGAAATATCTACACCGCTATCTGTATAAACATGGAAATATCTACACTGCCATCTGTATAAAAATGGAAATAGCCACACCGCTATGTGTATAAACATGGAAATTTCAACAATGCCATCTGAATAAAGATGGAAATATCTACACCGCTATCTGTATAAATATAAAAATACCTTCACCGCTATCTCTATAAACATGGATATAACTACACCGCTATCTGTATCCACATGGAAATATCTACACCGCTCTCTCTATAATAATGGAAATATCTCCAACACTATCTGCATAAACTTGGAAATATCTACACCGCCATCTGTATAAACATGGAAATATCTCCACTGCTATCTGTATAAACATGGAAATATCTCCACCGCTATCTGTATAAACATGGAAATATCTACAATTCCATCTGTAAAAACATGGAAATAACATCACTGCTATCTCTATAAACATGGAAATACCTACACCGCTATCTGTATAAACA
Organism: Pan paniscus; assembly: GCF_029289425.2. Lineage (NCBI taxonomy): Eukaryota > Metazoa > Chordata > Mammalia > Primates > Hominidae > Pan > Pan paniscus. The sequence continues at coordinate 13,085,876 of NC_073261.2, forward strand.
CGGAGATATCTCCACCGCTATCTGTATAAACATGGAAATATCTACACGGCTATCTGTATCTACATGGAAGTATCTACACCGCTATCTCCCTAAACATGGAAATATCTCCACCGCAATCTGCATAAACGTGGAAATATCTACACCTCCATCTGCATAAACTTGTAAATATTTCCACCGCTATGTTTATAAACATGGAAATATCTACACCGCCATCTGTATAAACATGGAAATATCTCCACCGCTATCTTTATAAACATGGAAATATCTACACCGCCATTTGTATAAACATGGAAATATCTCCAACGCTATCTGTATAAACATGGAAATATCTACATCGCTATCTTTATGAACATGGAAATATCTACACCGCTATATTTATAGACATGGAAATATCCACAACAGTATCAGTGTAAACCTGGAAATATCTACACAGCTGTCTGTGTAAACATGGAAATATGTACACCGCTATCTGTGTGAAGATGGAAATATCTACACGGCAATCTGTGCAAATATGGAAATATCTAGTCCTCTATCTCTGTAAATATGGAAATATCTACACCGCTATCTGTATAAACATGGAAATATCTACATGTCTATCTCTATAAACATGGAAATATTTCTACCGCCATCTTTATAAACATGGAATTAACTACACAGTCATCTGTATAAACATGGAAATATCTACACCACTATATGTATAGACATGGAAATATCTACAATGCCATCTGTATAAACATGGAAATAACAACACTGCTATCTCTATAAACATGGAAATAACTACACCGCTATCTGTACAAACATGGAAATCTCTCCACCGCTATCTGTATAAACATGGAAATATCTACACCGCGATCTGTATAAACTTAGAAATATCTACACCGCTATCTGTATAAATAGGGAAATAACTTCACCGCTATCTCTATAAACATGGAAATGACTTCACCGCTATCTGTATAAACATGGAAATATCTACATGGCTATCTCTATAAACATGGAAATATCTACAGGGCTATCTGTATCTACATGGAAATATCTACAGCGCTATCTCTATAAACATGGAAATATCTTCACCGCAATCTGCATAAACTTGGAAATATCTACACCTCCATCTGTATAAACATGTAAATATTTCCACCGCTATCTGCATAAACATGGAAATATCTCCACCGCTATCTGTGAAAACATGGAAATATCTACACCGCCATCTGTAAAAAGATGAAATATCTACACCGCCATCTGTATAAACATGGAAATACCTACACAGTCATCTGTATAAAAATGGAAATATCTGCACCAATATCTGTATAAACATGGAAATATCTACACAGCCATCTCTATTAACATGGAAATATCTACATCGCTATCTGCATAAACATGGAAACAGCCACACCGCCATCTGTAAAAACATGGAAATATCTACACAGTCATCTGTATAAACATGGAAATATCTACACCGCCATCTGTATAAACATGGAAATATCTACATTGCCATCTGTATAAAAATGGAAATAGCCACACCGCTATCTGTATAAACATGGAAATATCTACACCGACAACTGAGTAAACATGGAAACATCTACACCGCTATCTCTATAAATATGGAAATATCTACAAATCTATCTCTATAAACATGGAAATATCTACACAGCTATCGGTATAAACATGGAAATATGTACACCGCAATCTCTATAAACATGGAAATATCTCCACCGTCATCTGTATAAACATGGAAATATATGCACAGTCATCTGTATAAAAATGGGAATAACTACACCACTATCTGTATAAACATAGAAATATCTACACCGCTATCTGCATAAACATGGAAATAGCCACACCGCTATCTGTATAAACATGAAAATATCTACACCACCATCTTCAAAAACATGGAAATATCTACACAGTAATCTTAGAAACATGGAAATATCTACACCACCATCTGTATCAACTTGGAAATATCTCCACCGCTATCTGTATAAAGATGGAAATATCTCCACCACTATCTTTATAAACATGGAAATATCTACACTGCCATCTGTATAAACATGGAAATATCTACACAGCCATCTCTATAAACATGGAAATATCTACATCGTTATCTGTATAAGCATGGAAATACCCACACCGCTATCTGCATAAACTGGGAAATATCTACACGGCCATCTGTATAAACATGGAAATATCTCCACCGCTATCTGTATAAATATGGAGATATCTCCACCGCTATCTCTATAAACATGGAAATACCTACACCGCTATCTGTATAAACATGGAAATATCTACATCGCTATCTCTATAAACATGGAAATAGCCACACCGCTATCAGCAGAAACATGGAAATAACTTCACCGCCATCTGTAAAGACATGGAAATATCTACACAGTCATCTTTATCAACATGGAAATATCTACACCTCCATCTCTATAAACATGGAAATATCTGCACTGCCATCTGTATACACCTGGAAATATCAACACAGCCATCTGTATAAACATGGAAATAGCTGAACCGCTATCTGTATAAACATGGAAATACCTACACCGCTATCTGTATAAACATGGAAATATGTACACCGCTATCTGTATAAACAGGGAAATATCTACACTGCCATCTGTATAAACTTGGAAATATCTACACCGCCATCTGTATAAACAAAGAAATACCTACACATTCATCTGTGTAAACATGGAAATATCTACACCTCCATCTGTATAAACATGGAAATATCTACACTGCCATCTGTATATACCTGGAAATATCTTCACAGCCAGCTGTATAAGCATGGAAATATTTACACCGCTATCTGCATAAACATGGAAATATATACATCGCTATCTGTATAAACATTGAAATATCTACACTGCCATCTGTAGAAACATGGAAGGAGCCAAACCGCTATCTTTATAAACATGGAAATATATACACCACCATGTGAATAAACATGGAAATATCTACACGGCTATCTGCATAAATATGGAAATATCTACATCGCTATCTCTATAAACATGGAAATATCAACACGGCTATCTGCATAAATATGGAAATATCTACACCGCTATCTCTATAAACATGGAAATATCTAAACAGCAATCTGTATAAACGTGGAAATATCTACACCGCAATCTCTATACACATGGAAATATCTACACCGTCATCTGTATAAACTTGGAAATATATACACTGTCATCTGTATAAACATGGAAATAACTACACCGCTATCTGTATAAACATGGAAATATCTACACCACTATCTGAATAAACTTGGAAATATCTGCACCGCTATCAGTATAAATATGGAAATATCTACACCGCTATCTCTATTAATATGGAAACGTCTACACCGCAATCTGTATAAACATGGAAATATCTACACAGCCATCTCTACAAACATGGAAATATCAACACAGCCATCTGTATAAACATGGACATACCTTCACAGTCATCTGTAGAAACATGGAAAAATCTACACCACTATCTGCATAAACATTGAAATATCCACACTGCCATATGTATAAACAAGAAATATCTACACAGCCATTTCTATAAACATGAAAATATCTACATCGTTATCTGTATAAACATGGAAATATCCATACAGCTATCTGTATAAACATGAAAATATCTACAACGCCATCTATAAAAACATGGAAATATCTACACAGTCATCTATAGAAACATGGAAATATCTACACCTCCATCTTTATAAACATGGAGATTCCTACACTGCCGTCTGTATACACATGGAAATATCTGCACAGCGATCTGTATAAACATGGAAATATCTACACCACCGTCTGTATGATCATGGAAATATCTCCACAGCTATCTGTATAAAGATGGAAATAGCTCTAGCACTATCGGTATAAACATGGAAATATCTACACTGCCATCTGAATACACATGGAAATACCTACACCGCTATCTGTATAAACATGGAACTATCTACACCACTATCTGTATAAACATGGAAATATCTACACCGCTCTCTGTATAAGCATGGAAATACACAACGCTGTCTGTATAAATAGGGAAATATCTACACCGCTATCTCAATAAACATGGAAATGTCTACACAGCTATCTGTATAAACATCGAAATATCTACATGGCTATCTCTATAAACATGGAAATATCTACAACGTCATCTGTATAAACATGGAAATACCTACACTGCCATCTGTATAAACATGGAAATATCTAAACAGCCATCTCTATGAACATGGAAATAGCTACATCGCTATCTGTATAAACATGGAAATAGCCACAACGCTATCTGTATAAACATGGAAATATCTACACCGCCATCTTTAAAAAACATGGAAATATCTAGACAGTCATCTGTATAGACATGGAAATATCTACACCTCCATCTGTGTAAACATGGAAATATCTACACTGCCATCTGTATACACATGGAAATATTCACACAGCCATCTGTGTAAACATGGAAATATCTCCACCGCTATCTCTATTAACATGGAAATACCTACACCGCTATCTATATAAACATGGAAATATCTCCACCGTAATCTGTATACATATGGAAAAATCTACACTGCTATCTGTAAAAACATGTAAATATCTACATCGTTATCTGTATAAACATGGAAATATCTCCACCGCTATCTCTATAAACATGGAAATAACTACACCGCTATCTGTATAAACATGGAAATATCTACACCGCTATCTCCATAAACATGGAAATATTTACACCGCTATCTGCATAAACTTGGAAATATCCACACCGCCATCTGTATAAACATGGAAATATCTACACCGCCATCTGTAAAAACGTGTAAATATCATCACAGTCATCTGTAGAAACATCGAAATATCTACACCTCCATCTGCATAAACATGGAAATATCTACACTGCCATCTGTATACACATGGAAATATCAACACAGCCATCTGTATAAACATGGAAATATCTACACCGCTTTCTGTATAAACATGGAAATATCTACACCGCTATCTGTATAAACTTGGAAATATCTACACCGCCATCTGTATAAACATGGAAATAACTACACGGTCATCTGTATAGGCATGGAAATATCTACAACACTATCTGTATAAACATTGAAATATTTACACTGTGATCTGTATAAACATGGAAATATCTACACAGCCATCTCTATAAACATGGAAATATTTACATCACTATCTGTATAAACATGGAAACAGCCACACCTCTATCTGTGTAAACATGGAAATATCTACACCGCCATCTGAAAAAACGTGTAAATATCATCACAGTCATCTGTAGAAACATCGAAATATCTACACCTCCATCTGCATAAACATGGAAATATCTACACTGCCATCTGTATACACATGGAAATATCAACAGAGCCATCTGTATAAACATGGAAATATCTACACCGCTTTCTGTATAAACATGGAAATATCTACACCGCTATCTGTATAAACTTGGAAATATCTACACCACCATCTGTATAAACATGGAAATAACTACACGGTCATCTGTATAAGCATGGAAATATCTACAACACTATCTGTATAAACATGGAAATATTTACACTGTGATCTGTATAAACATGGAAATATCTACACAGCCATCTCTATAAACATGGAAATATTTACATCGCTATCTGTATAAACATGGAAACAGCCACACCTCTATGTGTATAAACATGGAAATATCTACACCACAATCTGTAAAAACATGGAGATATCTACACAGTCATCTGTGTAAACGTGGAAATATCTACACCACAATCTGTATAAACATGGAAATACGTACACTACCATCTGTATAAACATGGAAACAGCCACACCGCTATGTGTATAAACATAGAAATATCTACACCGACATCTGAATGAAGATGGAAATATCTACACGGCTATCTGTATAAATATGGAAATATCTACAACGCTATCTCCATAAACATGGAAACAACCACACCGCTATGTGTATAAACATGGAAATATCTACACCGCTATCTGCATAAACTTGGAAATATCTACACCGCCATCCGTATAAACATGGAAATATCTCCACCGCTATCTGTATAAACAGGGAAATATCTCCACTGCTATCCGCATAAACATGGAAATATCTGCACTGCTATCCGTATAAACATGGAAATATGTACATCGCTATCTGCATAAATATGGAAATAGCCACACCGCTATCTGTACAAACATGGAAATATCTACACCGCCATCAGTAAAAACTTGGAAATCTCTACACAGTCATCTGTATAAACATGGAAATATCTACACCTCCATCTTTAAAAACATGGAAATATCTACACTGCCATCTGTATAAACATGGAAATACCTTCACCGCCATCAGTAAAAACTTGGAAATCTCTACAAAGTCATCTGTATAAACATGGAAATATCTACACCTCCATCTTTAAAAACATGGAAATATCTACACTGCCATCTGTATAAACATGGAAATATCTACACAGCCATCTGTATAAACATGGAAATATCTATACCACTATCTCTATAAACATGGAAACAACTACATCGCTATCTGTATAAACATGGAAATATCTACACCGCTATCTGTATAAACTTGGAAATATCTACACCGCTATCTGTATAAACATGGATGTAGCCACACCGCTATCTGTATAAACATGGAAATATATACACCATCATGTGAATAAACATGGAAATATCTACACGTCTATCTGAAAAAATATGGAAATATCTACACCACTATATCTATAAACATGGAAATATATACACAGCTATCGGCATAGACATGGAAATATTTACACCACCAAATGAATTAACATGGAAATATCTACATGTCTATCTGTATAAATATGGAAATATCTACACCGCTATATCTATGAACATGGAAATATCTGCACAGCTATCGGCATAAACATGGAAATATCTACACTGCAATCTCTATAAACATGGAAATATCTCCACCGTCATCTGTATAAACATGGAAATATATGCACAGTCATCTGTATAAATATGGGAATAACTACACCGCTATCTGTATAAACATTGAAATATCTACACCGCTATCTGTATAAACATGGAAGTATCTACACCGCTATCTGTATAAATATGGAAATATCTACACCGCTATCTCTATAAACATGGAAACGTCTACACTGCAATCTGTATAAACAGGGAAATATCTACATGGCTATCTCTATAAACATCGAAATATCTACACCGCCATCTGTATAAACATGGAAATACCTGCACAGTCATCTGTAGAAACATGGAAAAATCTACACCACTATCTGTATAAACATGGAAATATCCACATTGCCATATGTATAAACATGGAAATATCTACACAGCCATCTCTATAACCATGGAAATATCCACATCGCTATCTGTATAAACATGGAAATAGCCACACCGCTATCTGTATAAACATGAAAATATCTACACCGCCATCTACAAAAACATGGAAATATCTACACACTCATCTGTAGAAACATGGAAATATCTACACCACCATCTGTATGAACATGGAAATATCTCCACCGCTATCTGTATAAAGATGGAAATATCTCCACCACTATCTGAATAAACATGGAAATATCTACACTGCCAAATGTATAAACATGGAAATATCTACACAGCCATCTCTATAAACATGGAAATATCTACATCGCTATCTGTATAAGCATGGAAATAGTCACACCGCTATCGGTATAAAAATGGAAATGTCTACACCGCCATCTGTAAAAACATGGAAATAACTAAACAGTCATCTGTATAAACATGGAAATATCTACACCTCCATCTCTATACACATGGAAATACCTGCACAGCTATCTGTATAAACATGGAAATATCTACACCACTATCTGTATAAACATGGAAATATCTACATAGATATCTTTATAAACCTGGAAATATGAACACCCCCATCTCTATGAACATGAAAATATCTCCACCGCTATCTGTAAAAACATGGAAATATCTACACCGCTATCTCAATGAACATGGAAATATCTACACAGCTGTCTGTATAAATAAGGAAATATCTACACTGGCATCTCTATCAACATGGAAATGTCTACACCGCTATCAGTATAAACATGGAAATATCTACATGGTTATCTCTATAAACATGGAAAAATGTTCACCGCCATCTGTATAAACATGGAAATACCTACAGAGTCATCTGTATAAACATGGAAATATCTACACCACTATCTGTATAAACATGGAAATATCTGCACTGTCATCTTTATAAACATGGAAATACCTACAGAGCCATCTGAATAAACATGGAAATATCTACAACGCTATCTCTATAAACTTGGAAATACCTACACTGCTATCTGTATAAATATGGAAATCTACACCGCTATCTGTATAAACATGGAAATATCTACACAGCCATCGGTAAGAACTTGAGAATATCTACACCGCCATCTGTTTAAACATGGAAATATCTCCACCACTATCTGTATAAACATGGAAATATCTCCACCACTATTTCTATAAACATGGAAATATCTAAACCGCTATCTGTATAAACTGGGAAATATCTACAATGCTATATGTATTAACATGGAAATATCTGCAGCGCTATCTGTATAAACATGGAAATATCTACAACGCTATCTGTATAAACATGGAAATATCTACACTGCCATCTGTATAAACATGGAAATAGGCACACCGCTATCTGTATAAACATGGAAATATCTACACCGCCATCTGAATAAACATGGAAATATCTACATGGCTATTTGTAAATATGGAAATATCTACACCGCTATCTCTATAAACATGGAAATATCTTCCCAGATATCTGTATAAACATGGAAATATCTACATAGCTATCTCTATAAACATGGAAATATCTACACCGCCATCTGTATAAACATGGAAATAGCTACACAGGCATCTGTATAAACATGGAAATATCTACACCACTATCAGTATAAACATGGAAATATCTACACCGCTATCTGTATAAACTTGGAAATATCTACAATGCTATATGTATTAACATGGAAATATCTGCAGCGCTATCTGTATAAACATGGAAATATCTACAACGCTATCTGTATAAATATGGAAATATCTACACTGCCATCTGTATAAACATTGAAATAGGCACACCGCTATCTGTATAAACATGGAAATATCTACACCGCCATCTGAATAAACATGGAAATATCTACATGGCTATTTGTAAATATGGAAATATCTACACCGCTATCTCTATAAACATGGAAATATCTTCCCAGATATCTGTATAAACATGGAAATATCTACATGGCTGTCTCTGTAAACATGGAAATATCTACACCGCCATCTGTATAAACATGGAAATAGCTACACAGGCATCTGTATAAACATGGAAATATCTACACCACTATCAGTATAAACATGGAAATATTTGCACTGTCATCTGTATAAACATGGAAATATATACACAGCCATCTGTATAAACATGGAAATATCTCCACAGCTATCTGTATAAACATGGAAATATCTCCACCGCTATCTGTATAAACATGGAAATATCTACACTGCTATCTATATAAACTTTGAAATATCTACACCGCTATCTGTATAAACATGGAAATAACTACACCTCTATCTGTATAAACATGGAAATATCTACACTGCTATCTGTATAAACATGGAAATATCTCCAACACTATCTGTATAAACATGGAAATATCTACATCGTTATTTGTATAAACATGGAAATATCTCGACCGTTATCTCTATAAACATGGAAATATCTACACCTCCATCTTTAAAAACATGGAAATATCTACACTGCCATCTGTATATACATGGAAATATCTACACACCCATTTGTATAAACATTGAAATATCTTCACCACTATCTCTATAAACATGGAAACACCTACATCGCTATCTGTGTAAACATGGAAATATCTCCACCGCTATCTGAATAAACATGGAAATATCTTCATCGCTATCTCTGTAAACTTGGAAATATCTACACCACTCTCTGTATAAACATGGAAATATCTACACCGCTATCTGTATTAACATGGATATATCTACACTGCCGTCTGTATAAACATGGAAATAGCCACAGCGCTATCTGTATAAACATGGAAATATCTACACCGCGATCTGAGTAAACATGGAAATATCTACACGGCTATCTGTATAAACATGGAAATATCTACACCGCTATCTGTATAAACATGGAAAGAACTACAGTGCTATCGGTATAAACTTGGAAATATCTACACCGCCATCTCTATAAACATGGAAATATCTTCAACGCTATCTGTATAAACATGGAAATATCTCCACCGCTATCTGTATAAACATGGAAATATCTCAACCGCTATCTGTATAAACATGGAAGTATATACACTGCTATATGTAAACATGGAAATATCTACAACGCTATCTGTATTAACATGGAAATATCTACCCTGCCGTCTGTATAAACATGGGAATAGCCACAGCGCTATCTGTATAAACATGGAAATATCTACACCGCCATCTGAATAAACATGGAAATATCTACACAGCTATCTGTATAAATATGGAAATAACTACACCGCTATCTCTATAAACATGGAAATGTCTACACCGCTATCTGTATAAACATGGAAATATCTACATGGTTATCTCTATAAACATGGAAATATCTAGACCGCCATCTCTATATATATCGAAATACCTACAATCCTATCTCTATAGACATAGAAATGTCTACACCGCTTTCTGTATAAACATGGAAATATCTACATGGCTATCTCTATAAACACGGAAATATCTACACCGCCAGGTCAACAAACATGGAAATACCTACACAGTCATCTGTATCAACATGTAAATACCTACACCATTATCTGTATGAACATGGAAATATCTACACTGAGAAATGCATAAACATGTAAATATCTACACAGCCATCTCTATAAACATGGAAATATCTTCATCGTTATCTGTATAAACATGGAAATAGCCACACCGACATCTATGTAAACATGGAAATATCTACACCGCCATCTGTAAAAACATGGACATATCTTCACCGCTATCTCTATAAACATGGAATTATCTACACCGCTATCTGTATAAACATGGAAATATCCCCACCACAATCAGTATAAACATGGAAATACCTACACCGCTAGCTGTATAAACATGTAAATATCTACGCCACTGTCTGTATAAACATGGAAATACCTACACCGCTATCTGCATAAACATGGAAATATCTACATCGTTATTTGTATAAACATGGAAATATCTCGACCGTTATCTCTATAAACATGGAAATATCTCCACCGCTATCTCTATAAACATGGAAATTTCTACACCACTATCTTTATAAACATGGAAATATCTACACCACAATCTGTATAAACATGGAAATACGTACACTACCATCTGTATAAACATGGAAACAGCCACACCGCTATGTGTATAAACATAGAAATATCTACACCGACATCTGAATGAAGATGGAAATATCTACACGGCTATCTGTATAAATATGGAAATATCTACAACGCTATCTCCATAAACATGGAAACAACCACACCGCTATGTGTATAAACATGGAAATATCTACACCGCTATCTGCATAAACTTGGAAATATCTACACCGCCATCCGTATAAACATGGAAATATCTCCACCGCTATCTGTATAAACAGGGAAATATCTCCACTGCTATCCGCATAAACATGGAAATATCTGCACTGCTATCCGTATAAACATGGAAATATGTACATCGCTATCTGCATAAATATGGAAATAGCCACACCGCTATCTGTACAAACATGGAAATATCTACACCGCCATCAGTAAAAACTTGGAAATCTCTACACAGTCATCTGTATAAACATGGAAATATCTACACCTCCATCTTTAAAAACATGGAAATATCTACACTGCCATCTGTATAAACATGGAAATACCTTCACCGCCATCAGTAAAAACTTGGAAATCTCTACAAAGTCATCTGTATAAACATGGAAATATCTACACCTCCATCTTTAAAAACATGGAAATATCTACACTGCCATCTGTATAAACATGGAAATATCTACACAGCCATCTGTATAAACATGGAAATATCTATACCACTATCTCTATAAACATGGAAACAACTACATCGCTATCTGTATAAACATGGAAATATCTACACCGCTATCTGTATAAACTTGGAAATATCTACACCGCTATCTGTATAAACATGGATGTAGCCACACCGCTATCTGTATAAACATGGAAATATATACACCACCATGTGAATAAACATGGAAATATCTACACGTCTATCTGAAAAAATATGGAAATATCTACACCACTATATCTATAAACATGGAAATATATACACAGCTATCGGTATAGACATGGAAATATTTACACCACCAAGTGAATTAACATGGAAATATCTACATGTCTATCTGTATAAATATGGAAATATCTACACCGCTATATCTATGAACATGGAAATATCTGCACAGCTATCGGCATAAACATGGAAATATCTACACTGCAATCTCTATAAACATGGAAATATCTCCACCGTCATCTGTATAAACATGGAAATATATGCACAGTCATCTGTATAAATATGGGAATAACTACACCGCTATCTGTATAAACATTGAAATATCTACACCGCTATCTGTATAAACATGGAAGTATCTACACCGCTATCTGTATAAATATGGAAATATCTACACCGCTATCTCTATAAACATGGAAACGTCTACACTGCAATCTGTATAAACAGGGAAATATCTACATGGCTATCTCTATAAACATCGAAATATCTACAACGCCATCTGTATAAACATGGAAATACCTGCACAGTCATCTGTAGAAACATGGAAAAATCTACACCACTATCTGTATAAACATGGAAATATCCACATTGCCATATGTATAAACATGGAAATATCTACACAGCCATCTCTATAACCATGGAAATATCCACATCGCTATCTGTATAAACATGGAAATAGCCACACCGCTATCTGTATAAACATGAAAATATCTACACCGCCATCTACAAAAACATGGAAATATCTACACACTCATCTGTAGAAACATGGAAATATCTACACCACCATCTGTATGAACATGGAAATATCTCCACCGCTATCTGTATAAAGATGGAAATATCTCCACCACTATCTGAATAAACATGGAAATATCTACACTGCCAAATGTATAAACATGGAAATATCTACACAGCCATCTCTATAAACATGGAAATATCTACATCGCTATCTGTATAAGCATGGAAATAGTCACACCGCTATCGGTATAAAAATGGAAATGTCTACACCGCCATCTGTAAAAACATGGAAATAACTAAACAGTCATCTGTATAAACATGGAAATATCTACACCTCCATCTCTATACACATGGAAATACCTGCACAGCTATCTGTATAAACATGGAAATATCTACACCACTATCTGTATAAACATGGAAATATCTACATAGATATCTTTATAAACCTGGAAATATGAACACCCCCATCTCTATGAACATGAAAATATCTCCACCGCTATCTGTAAAAACATGGAAATATCTACACCGCTATCTCAATGAACATGGAAATATCTACACAGCTGTCTGTATAAATAAGGAAATATCTACACTGGCATCTCTATCAACATGGAAATGTCTACACCGCTATCAGTATAAACATGGAAATATCTACATGGTTATCTCTATAAACATGGAAAAATGTTCACCGCCATCTGTATAAACATGGAAATACCTACAGAGTCATCTGTATAAACATGGAAATATCTACACCACTATCTGTATAAACATGGAAATATCTGCACTGTCATCTTTATAAACATGGAAATACCTACAGAGCCATCTGAATAAACATGGAAATATCTACAACGCTATCTCTATAAACTTGGAAATACCTACACTGCTATCTGTATAAATATGGAAATCTACACCGCTATCTGTATAAACATGGAAATATCTACACAGCCATCGGTAAGAACTTGAGAATATCTACACCGCCATCTGTTTAAACATGGAAATATCTCCACCACTATCTGTATAAACATGGAAATATCTCCACCACTATCTCTATAAACATGGAAATATCTAAACCGCTATCTGTATAAACTGGGAAATATCTACAATGCTATATGTATTAACATGGAAATATCTGCAGCGCTATCTGTATAAACATGGAAATATCTACAACGCTATCTGTATAAACATGGAAATATCTACACTGCCATCTGTATAAACATGGAAATAGGCACACCGCTATCTGTATAAACATGGAAATATCTACACCGCCATCTGAATAAACATGGAAATATCTACATGGCTATTTGTAAATATGGAAATATCTACACCGCTATCTCTATAAACATGGAAATATCTTCCCAGATATCTGTATAAACATGGAAATATCTACATGGCTGTCTCTATAAACATGGAAATATCTACACCGCCATCTGTATAAACATGGAAATAGCTACACAGGCATCTGTATAAACATGGAAATATCTACACCACTATCAGTATAAACATGGAAATATTTGCACTGTCATCTGTGTAAACATGGAAATATATACACAGCCATCTGTATAAACATGGAAATATCTCCACAGCTATCTGTATAAACATGGAAATATCTCCACCGCTATCTGTATAAACATGGAAATATCTACACTGCTATCTATATAAACTTTGAAATATCTACACCGCTATCTGTATAAACATGGAAATAACTACACCGCTATCTGTATAAACATGGAAATATCTACACTGCTATCTGTATAAACATGGAAATATCTCCAACACTATCTGTATAAACATGGAAATATCTACATCGTTATTTGTATAAACATGGAAATATCTCGACCGTTATCTCTATAAACATGGAAATATCTACACCTCCATCTTTAAAAACATGGAAATATCTACACTGCCATCTGTATATACATGGAAATATCTACACACCCATTTGTATAAACATTGAAATATCTTCACCACTATCTCTATAAACATGGAAACACCTACATCGCTATCTGTGTAAACATGGAAATATCTCCACCGCTATCTGAATAAACATGGAAATATCTTCATCGCTATCTCTGTAAACTTGGAAATATCTACACCGCTATCTGTATAAACATGGAAATATCTACACCGCTATCTGTATTAACATGGATATATCTACACTGCCGTCTGTATAAACATGGAAATAGCGACAGCGCTATCTGTATAAACATGGAAATATCTACACCGCGATCTGAGTAAACATGGAAATATCTACACGGCTATCTGTATAAACATGGAAATATCTACACCGCTATCTGTATAAACATGGAAAGAACTACAGTGCTATCGGTATAAACTTGGAAATATCTACACCGCCATCTCTATAAACATGGAAATATCTCCACCGCTATCTGTATAAACATGGAAATATCTCAACCGCTATCTGTATAAACATGGAAGTATATACACTGCAATATGTAAACATGGAAATATCTACAACGCTATCTGTATTAACATGGAAATATCTACCCTGCCGTCTGTATAAACATGGGAATAGCCACAGCGCTATCTGTATAAACATGGAAATATCTACACCGCCATCTGAATAAACATGGAAATATCTACACAGCTATCTGTATAAATATGGAAATAACTACACCGCTATCTCTATAAACATGGAAATGTCTACACCGCTATCTGTATAAACATGGAAATATCTACATGGTTATCTCTATAAACATGGAAATATCTAGACCGCCATCTCTATATATATCGAAATACCTACAATCCTATCTCTATAGACATAGAAATGTCTACACCGCTTTCTGTATAAACATGGAAATATCTACATGGCTATCTCTATAAACACGGAAATATCTACACCGCCAGGTCAACAAACATGGAAATACCTACACAGTCATCTGTATCAACATGTAAATACCTACACCATTATCTATATGAACATGGAAATATCTACACTGAGAAATGCATAAACATGTAAATATCTACACAGCCATCTCTATAAACATGGAAATATCTTCATCGTTATCTGTATAAACATGGAAATAGCCACACCGACATCTATGTAAACATGGAAATATCTACACCGCCATCTGTAAAAACATGGACATATCTTCACCGCTATCTCTATAAACATGGAATTATCTACACCGCTATCTGTATAAACATGGAAATATCCCCACCACAATCAGTATAAACATGGAAATACCTACACCGCTAGCTGTATAAACATGTAAATATCTACGCCACTGTCTGTATAAACATGGAAATACCTACACCGCTATCTGCATAAACATGGAAATATCTACATCGTTATTTGTATAAACATGGAAATATCTCGACCGTTATCTCTATAAACATGGAAATATCTCCACCGCTATCTCTATAAACATGGAAATTTCTACACCACTATCTTTATAAACATGGAAATATCTACACCACAATCTGTATAAACATGGAAATACGTACACTACCATCTGTATAAACATGGAAACAGCCACACCGCTATGTGTATAAACATAGAAATACCTACACCGACATCTGAATGAAGATGGAAATATCTACACGGCTATCTGTATAAATATGGAAATATCTACAACGCTATCTCCATAAACATGGAAACAACCACACCGCTATGTGTATAAACATGGAAATATCTACACCGCTATCTGCATAAACTTGGAAATATCTACACCGCCATCCGTATAAACATGGAAATATCTCCACCGCTATCTGTATAAACAGGGAAATATCTCCACTGCTATCCGCATAAACATGGAAATATCTGCACTGCTATCCGTATAAACATGGAAATATGTACATCGCTATCTGCATAAATATGGAAATAGCCACACCGCTATCTGTACAAACATGGAAATATCTACACCGCCATCAGTAAAAACTTGGAAATCTCTACACAGTCATCTGTATAAACATGGAAATATCTACACCTCCATCTTTAAAAACATGGAAATATCTACACTGCCATCTGTATAAACATGGAAATACCTTCACCGCCATCAGTAAAAACTTGGAAATCTCTACAAAGTCATCTGTATAAACATGGAAATATCTACACCTCCATCTTTAAAAACATGGAAATATCTACACTGCCATCTGTATAAACATGGAAATATCTACACAGCCATCTGTATAAACATGGAAATATCTATACCACTATCTCTATAAACATGGAAACAACTACATCGCTATCTGTATAAACATGGAAATATCTACACCGCTATCTGTATAAACTTGGAAATATCTACACCGCTATCTGTATAAACATGGATGTAGCCACACCGCTATCTGTATAAACATGGAAATATATACACCACCATGTGAATAAACATGGAAATATCTACACGTCTATCTGAAAAAATATGGAAATATCTACACCACTATATCTATAAACATGGAAATATATACACAGCTATCGGTATAGACATGGAAATATTTACACCACCAAGTGAATTAACATGGAAATATCTACATGTCTATCTGTATAAATATGGAAATATCTACACCGCTATATCTATGAACATGGAAATATCTGCACAGCTATCGGCATAAACATGGAAATATCTACACTGCAATCTCTATAAACATGGAAATATCTCCACCGTCATCTGTATAAACATGGAAATATATGCACAGTCATCTGTATAAATATGGGAATAACTACACCGCTATCTGTATAAACATTGAAATATCTACACCGCTATCTGTATAAACATGGAAGTATCTACACCGCTATCTGTATAAATATGGAAATATCTACACCGCTATCTCTATAAACATGGAAACGTCTACACTGCAATCTGTATAAACAGGGAAATATCTACATGGCTATCTCTATAAACATCGAAATATCTACAACGCCATCTGTATAAACATGGAAATACCTGCACAGTCATCTGTAGAAACATGGAAAAATCTACACCACTATCTGTATAAACATGGAAATATCCACATTGCCATATGTATAAACATGGAAATATCTACACAGCCATCTCTATAACCATGGAAATATCCACATCGCTATCTGTATAAACATGGAAATAGCCACACCGCTATCTGTATAAACATGAAAATATCTACACCGCCATCTACAAAAACATGGAAATATCTACACACTCATCTGTAGAAACATGGAAATATCTACACCACCATCTGTATGAACATGGAAATATCTCCACCGCTATCTGTATAAAGATGGAAATATCTCCACCACTATCTGAATAAACATGGAAATATCTACACTGCCAAATGTATAAACATGGAAATATCTACACAGCCATCTCTATAAACATGGAAATATCTACATCGCTATCTGTATAAGCATGGAAATAGTCACACCGCTATCGGTATAAAAATGGAAATGTCTACACCGCCATCTGTAAAAACATGGAAATAACTAAACAGTCATCTGTATAAACATGGAAATATCTACACCTCCATCTCTATACACATGGAAATACCTGCACAGCTATCTGTATAAACATGGAAATATCTACACCACTATCTGTATAAACATGGAAATATCTACATAGATATCTTTATAAACCTGGAAATATGAACACCCCCATCTCTATGAACATGAAAATATCTCCACCGCTATCTGTAAAAACATGGAAATATCTACACCGCTATCTCAATGAACATGGAAATATCTACACAGCTGTCTGTATAAATAAGGAAATATCTACACTGGCATCTCTATCAACATGGAAATGTCTACACCGCTATCAGTATAAACATGGAAATATCTACATGGTTATCTCTATAAACATGGAAAAATGTTCACCGCCATCTGTATAAACATGGAAATACCTACAGAGTCATCTGTATAAACATGGAAATATCTACACCACTATCTGTATAAACATGGAAATATCTGCACTGTCATCTTTATAAACATGGAAATACCTACAGAGCCATCTGAATAAACATGGAAATATCTACAACGCTATCTCTATAAACTTGGAAATACCTACACTGCTATCTGTATAAATATGGAAATCTACACCGCTATCTGTATAAACATGGAAATATCTACACAGCCATCGGTAAGAACTTGAGAATATCTACACCGCCATCTGTTTAAACATGGAAATATCTCCACCACTATCTGTATAAACATGGAAATATCTCCACCACTATCTCTATAAACATGGAAATATCTAAACCGCTATCTGTATAAACTGGGAAATATCTACAATGCTATATGTATTAACATGGAAATATCTGCAGCGCTATCTGTATAAACATGGAAATATCTACAACGCTATCTGTATAAACATGGAAATATCTACACTGCCATCTGTATAAACATGGAAATAGGCACACCGCTATCTGTATAAACATGGAAATATCTACACCGCCATCTGAATAAACATGGAAATATCTACATGGCTATTTGTAAATATGGAAATATCTACACCGCTATCTCTATAAACATGGAAATATCTTCCCAGATATCTGTATAAACATGGAAATATCTACATGGCTGTCTCTATAAACATGGAAATATCTACACCGCCATCTGTATAAACATGGAAATAGCTACACAGGCATCTGTATAAACATGGAAATATCTACACCACTATCAGTATAAACATGGAAATATTTGCACTGTCATCTGTGTAAACATGGAAATATATACACAGCCATCTGTATAAACATGGAAATATCTCCACAGCTATCTGTATAAACATGGAAATATCTCCACCGCTATCTGTATAAACATGGAAATATCTACACTGCTATCTATATAAACTTTGAAATATCTACACCGCTATCTGTATAAACATGGAAATAACTACACCGCTATCTGTATAAACATGGAAATATCTACACTGCTATCTGTATAAACATGGAAATATCTCCAACACTATCTGTATAAACATGGAAATATCTACATCGTTATTTGTATAAACATGGAAATATCTCGACCGTTATCTCTATAAACATGGAAATATCTACACCTCCATCTTTAAAAACATGGAAATATCTACACTGCCATCTGTATATACATGGAAATATCTACACACCCATTTGTATAAACATTGAAATATCTTCACCACTATCTCTATAAACATGGAAACACCTACATCGCTATCTGTGTAAACATGGAAATATCTCCACCGCTATCTGAATAAACATGGAAATATCTTCATCGCTATCTCTGTAAACTTGGAAATATCTACACCGCTATCTGTATAAACATGGAAATATCTACACCGCTATCTGTATTAACATGGATATATCTACACTGCCGTCTGTATAAACATGGAAATAGCGACAGCGCTATCTGTATAAACATGGAAATATCTACACCGCGATCTGAGTAAACATGGAAATATCTACACGGCTATCTGTATAAACATGGAAATATCTACACCGCTATCTGTATAAACATGGAAAGAACTACAGTGCTATCGGTATAAACTTGGAAATATCTACACCGCCATCTCTATAAACATGGAAATATCTCCACCGCTATCTGTATAAACATGGAAATATCTCAACCGCTATCTGTATAAACATGGAAGTATATACACTGCAATATGTAAACATGGAAATATCTACAACGCTATCTGTATTAACATGGAAATATCTACCCTGCCGTCTGTATAAACATGGGAATAGCCACAGCGCTATCTGTATAAACATGGAAATATCTACACCGCCATCTGAATAAACATGGAAATATCTACACAGCTATCTGTATAAATATGGAAATAACTACACCGCTATCTCTATAAACATGGAAATGTCTACACCGCTATCTGTATAAACATGGAAATATCTACATGGTTATCTCTATAAACATGGAAATATCTAGACCGCCATCTCTATATATATCGAAATACCTACAATCCTATCTCTATAGACATAGAAATGTCTACACCGCTTTCTGTATAAACATGGAAATATCTACATGGCTATCTCTATAAACACGGAAATATCTACACCGCCAGGTCAACAAACATGGAAATACCTACACAGTCATCTGTATCAACATGTAAATACCTACACCATTATCTATATGAACATGGAAATATCTACACTGAGAAATGCATAAACATGTAAATATCTACACAGCCATCTCTATAAACATGGAAATATCTTCATCGTTATCTGTATAAACATGGAAATAGCCACACCGACATCTATGTAAACATGGAAATATCTACACCGCCATCTGTAAAAACATGGACATATCTTCACCGCTATCTCTATAAACATGGAATTATCTACACCGCTATCTGTATAAACATGGAAATATCCCCACCACAATCAGTATAAACATGGAAATACCTACACCGCTAGCTGTATAAACATGTAAATATCTACGCCACTGTCTGTATAAACATGGAAATACCTACACCGCTATCTGCATAAACATGGAAATATCTACATCGTTATTTGTATAAACATGGAAATATCTCGACCGTTATCTCTATAAACATGGAAATATCTCCACCGCTATCTCTATAAACATGGAAATTTCTACACCACTATCTTTATAAACATGGAAATATCTACACCACAATCTGTATAAACATGGAAATACGTACACTACCATCTGTATAAACATGGAAACAGCCACACCGCTATGTGTATAAACATAGAAATACCTACACCGACATCTGAATGAAGATGGAAATATCTACACGGCTATCTGTATAAATATGGAAATATCTACAACGCTATCTCCATAAACATGGAAACAACCACACCGCTATGTGTATAAACATGGAAATATCTACACCGCTATCTGCATAAACTTGGAAATATCTACACCGCCATCCGTATAAACATGGAAATATCTCCACCGCTATCTGTATAAACAGGGAAATATCTCCACTGCTATCCGCATAAACATGGAAATATCTGCACTGCTATCCGTATAAACATGGAAATATGTACATCGCTATCTGCATAAATATGGAAATAGCCACACCGCTATCTGTACAAACATGGAAATATCTACACCGCCATCAGTAAAAACTTGGAAATCTCTACACAGTCATCTGTATAAACATGGAAATATCTACACCTCCATCTTTAAAAACATGGAAATATCTACACTGCCATCTGTATAAACATGGAAATACCTTCACCGCCATCAGTAAAAACTTGGAAATCTCTACAAAGTCATCTGTATAAACATGGAAATATCTACACCTCCATCTTTAAAAACATGGAAATATCTACACTGCCATCTGTATAAACATGGAAATATCTACACAGCCATCTGTATAAACATGGAAATATCTATACCACTATCTCTATAAACATGGAAACAACTACATCGCTATCTGTATAAACATGGAAATATCTACACCGCTATCTGTATAAACTTGGAAATATCTACACCGCTATCTGTATAAACATGGATGTAGCCACACCGCTATCTGTATAAACATGGAAATATATACACCACCATGTGAATAAACATGGAAATATCTACACGTCTATCTGAAAAAATATGGAAATATCTACACCACTATATCTATAAACATGGAAATATATACACAGCTATCGGTATAGACATGGAAATATTTACACCACCAAGTGAATTAACATGGAAATATCTACATGTCTATCTGTATAAATATGGAAATATCTACACCGCTATATCTATGAACATGGAAATATCTGCACAGCTATCGGCATAAACATGGAAATATCTACACTGCAATCTCTATAAACATGGAAATATCTCCACCGTCATCTGTATAAACATGGAAATATATGCACAGTCATCTGTATAAATATGGGAATAACTACACCGCTATCTGTATAAACATTGAAATATCTACACCGCTATCTGTATAAACATGGAAGTATCTACACCGCTATCTGTATAAATATGGAAATATCTACACCGCTATCTCTATAAACATGGAAACGTCTACACTGCAATCTGTATAAACAGGGAAATATCTACATGGCTATCTCTATAAACATCGAAATATCTACAACGCCATCTGTATAAACATGGAAATACCTGCACAGTCATCTGTAGAAACATGGAAAAATCTACACCACTATCTGTATAAACATGGAAATATCCACATTGCCATATGTATAAACATGGAAATATCTACACAGCCATCTCTATAACCATGGAAATATCCACATCGCTATCTGTATAAACATGGAAATAGCCACACCGCTATCTGTATAAACATGAAAATATCTACACCGCCATCTACAAAAACATGGAAATATCTACACACTCATCTGTAGAAACATGGAAATATCTACACCACCATCTGTATGAACATGGAAATATCTCCACCGCTATCTGTATAAAGATGGAAATATCTCCACCACTATCTGAATAAACATGGAAATATCTACACTGCCAAATGTATAAACATGGAAATATCTACACAGCCATCTCTATAAACATGGAAATATCTACATCGCTATCTGTATAAGCATGGAAATAGTCACACCGCTATCGGTATAAAAATGGAAATGTCTACACCGCCATCTGTAAAAACATGGAAATAACTAAACAGTCATCTGTATAAACATGGAAATATCTACACCTCCATCTCTATACACATGGAAATACCTGCACAGCTATCTGTATAAACATGGAAATATCTACACCACTATCTGTATAAACATGGAAATATCTACATAGATATCTTTATAAACCTGGAAATATGAACACCCCCATCTCTATGAACATGAAAATATCTCCACCGCTATCTGTAAAAACATGGAAATATCTACACCGCTATCTCAATGAACATGGAAATATCTACACAGCTGTCTGTATAAATAAGGAAATATCTACACTGGCATCTCTATCAACATGGAAATGTCTACACCGCTATCAGTATAAACAT
Organism: Pan paniscus; assembly: GCF_029289425.2. Taxonomy (NCBI): domain Eukaryota; kingdom Metazoa; phylum Chordata; class Mammalia; order Primates; family Hominidae; genus Pan; species Pan paniscus. The sequence continues at coordinate 13,109,757 of NC_073261.2, forward strand.
GGAAATATCTACATGGTTATCTCTATAAACATGGAAAAATGTTCACCGCCATCTGTATAAACATGGAAATACCTACAGAGTCATCTGTATAAACATGGAAATATCTACACCACTATCTGTATAAACATGGAAATATCTGCACTGTCATCTTTATAAACATGGAAATACCTACAGAGCCATCTGAATAAACATGGAAATATCTACAACGCTATCTCTATAAACTTGGAAATACCTACACTGCTATCTGTATAAATATGGAAATCTACACCGCTATCTGTATAAACATGGAAATATCTACACAGCCATCGGTAAGAACTTGAGAATATCTACACCGCCATCTGTTTAAACATGGAAATATCTCCACCACTATCTGTATAAACATGGAAATATCTCCACCACTATCTCTATAAACATGGAAATATCTAAACCGCTATCTGTATAAACTGGGAAATATCTACAATGCTATATGTATTAACATGGAAATATCTGCAGCGCTATCTGTATAAACATGGAAATATCTACAACGCTATCTGTATAAACATGGAAATATCTACACTGCCATCTGTATAAACATGGAAATAGGCACACCGCTATCTGTATAAACATGGAAATATCTACACCGCCATCTGAATAAACATGGAAATATCTACATGGCTATTTGTAAATATGGAAATATCTACACCGCTATCTCTATAAACATGGAAATATCTTCCCAGATATCTGTATAAACATGGAAATATCTACATGGCTGTCTCTATAAACATGGAAATATCTACACCGCCATCTGTATAAACATGGAAATAGCTACACAGGCATCTGTATAAACATGGAAATATCTACACCACTATCAGTATAAACATGGAAATATTTGCACTGTCATCTGTGTAAACATGGAAATATATACACAGCCATCTGTATAAACATGGAAATATCTCCACAGCTATCTGTATAAACATGGAAATATCTCCACCGCTATCTGTATAAACATGGAAATATCTACACTGCTATCTATATAAACTTTGAAATATCTACACCGCTATCTGTATAAACATGGAAATAACTACACCGCTATCTGTATAAACATGGAAATATCTACACTGCTATCTGTATAAACATGGAAATATCTCCAACACTATCTGTATAAACATGGAAATATCTACATCGTTATTTGTATAAACATGGAAATATCTCGACCGTTATCTCTATAAACATGGAAATATCTACACCTCCATCTTTAAAAACATGGAAATATCTACACTGCCATCTGTATATACATGGAAATATCTACACACCCATTTGTATAAACATTGAAATATCTTCACCACTATCTCTATAAACATGGAAACACCTACATCGCTATCTGTGTAAACATGGAAATATCTCCACCGCTATCTGAATAAACATGGAAATATCTTCATCGCTATCTCTGTAAACTTGGAAATATCTACACCGCTATCTGTATAAACATGGAAATATCTACACCGCTATCTGTATTAACATGGATATATCTACACTGCCGTCTGTATAAACATGGAAATAGCGACAGCGCTATCTGTATAAACATGGAAATATCTACACCGCGATCTGAGTAAACATGGAAATATCTACACGGCTATCTGTATAAACATGGAAATATCTACACCGCTATCTGTATAAACATGGAAAGAACTACAGTGCTATCGGTATAAACTTGGAAATATCTACACCGCCATCTCTATAAACATGGAAATATCTCCACCGCTATCTGTATAAACATGGAAATATCTCAACCGCTATCTGTATAAACATGGAAGTATATACACTGCAATATGTAAACATGGAAATATCTACAACGCTATCTGTATTAACATGGAAATATCTACCCTGCCGTCTGTATAAACATGGGAATAGCCACAGCGCTATCTGTATAAACATGGAAATATCTACACCGCCATCTGAATAAACATGGAAATATCTACACAGCTATCTGTATAAATATGGAAATAACTACACCGCTATCTCTATAAACATGGAAATGTCTACACCGCTATCTGTATAAACATGGAAATATCTACATGGTTATCTCTATAAACATGGAAATATCTAGACCGCCATCTCTATATATATCGAAATACCTACAATCCTATCTCTATAGACATAGAAATGTCTACACCGCTTTCTGTATAAACATGGAAATATCTACATGGCTATCTCTATAAACACGGAAATATCTACACCGCCAGGTCAACAAACATGGAAATACCTACACAGTCATCTGTATCAACATGTAAATACCTACACCATTATCTATATGAACATGGAAATATCTACACTGAGAAATGCATAAACATGTAAATATCTACACAGCCATCTCTATAAACATGGAAATATCTTCATCGTTATCTGTATAAACATGGAAATAGCCACACCGACATCTATGTAAACATGGAAATATCTACACCGCCATCTGTAAAAACATGGACATATCTTCACCGCTATCTCTATAAACATGGAATTATCTGCACCGCTATCTGTATAAACATGGAAATATCCCCACCACAATCAGTATAAACATGGAAATACCTACACCGCTAGCTGTATAAACATGTAAATATCTACGCCACTGTCTGTATAAACATGGAAATACCTACACCGCTATCTGCATAAACATGGAAATATCTACATCGTTATTTGTATAAACATGGAAATATCTCGACCGTTATCTCTATAAACATGGAAATATCTCCACCGCTATCTCTATAAACATGGAAATTTCTACACCACTATCTTTATAAACATGGAAATATCTACACCACAATCTGTATAAACATGGAAATACGTACACTACCATCTGTATAAACATGGAAACAGCCACACCGCTATGTGTATAAACATAGAAATATCTACACCGACATCTGAATGAAGATGGAAATATCTACACGGCTATCTGTATAAATATGGAAATATCTACAACGCTATCTCCATAAACATGGAAACAACCACACCGCTATGTGTATAAACATGGAAATATCTACACCGCTATCTGCATAAACTTGGAAATATCTACACCGCCATCCGTATAAACATGGAAATATCTCCACCGCTATCTGTATAAACAGGGAAATATCTCCACTGCTATCCGCATAAACATGGAAATATCTGCACTGCTATCCGTATAAACATGGAAATATGTACATCGCTATCTGCATAAATATGGAAATAGCCACACCGCTATCTGTACAAACATGGAAATATCTACACCGCCATCAGTAAAAACTTGGAAATCTCTACACAGTCATCTGTATAAACATGGAAATATCTACACCTCCATCTTTAAAAACATGGAAATATCTACACTGCCATCTGTATAAACATGGAAATACCTTCACCGCCATCAGTAAAAACTTGGAAATCTCTACAAAGTCATCTGTATAAACATGGAAATATCTACACCTCCATCTTTAAAAACATGGAAATATCTACACTGCCATCTGTATAAACATGGAAATATCTACACAGCCATCTGTATAAACATGGAAATATCTATACCACTATCTCTATAAACATGGAAACAACTACATCGCTATCTGTATAAACATGGAAATATCTACACCGCTATCTGTATAAACTTGGAAATATCTACACCGCTATCTGTATAAACATGGATGTAGCCACACCGCTATCTGTATAAACATGGAAATATATACACCACCATGTGAATAAACATGGAAATATCTACACGTCTATCTGAAAAAATATGGAAATATCTACACCACTATATCTATAAACATGGAAATATATACACAGCTATCGGTATAGACATGGAAATATTTACACCACCAAGTGAATTAACATGGAAATATCTACATGTCTATCTGTATAAATATGGAAATATCTACACCGCTATATCTATGAACATGGAAATATCTGCACAGCTATCGGCATAAACATGGAAATATCTACACTGCAATCTCTATAAACATGGAAATATCTCCACCGTCATCTGTATAAACATGGAAATATATGCACAGTCATCTGTATAAATATGGGAATAACTACACCGCTATCTGTATAAACATTGAAATATCTACACCGCTATCTGTATAAACATGGAAGTATCTACACCGCTATCTGTATAAATATGGAAATATCTACACCGCTATCTCTATAAACATGGAAACGTCTACACTGCAATCTGTATAAACAGGGAAATATCTACATGGCTATCTCTATAAACATCGAAATATCTACAACGCCATCTGTATAAACATGGAAATACCTGCACAGTCATCTGTAGAAACATGGAAAAATCTACACCACTATCTGTATAAACATGGAAATATCCACATTGCCATATGTATAAACATGGAAATATCTACACAGCCATCTCTATAACCATGGAAATATCCACATCGCTATCTGTATAAACATGGAAATAGCCACACCGCTATCTGTATAAACATGAAAATATCTACACCGCCATCTACAAAAACATGGAAATATCTACACACTCATCTGTAGAAACATGGAAATATCTACACCACCATCTGTATGAACATGGAAATATCTCCACCGCTATCTGTATAAAGATGGAAATATCTCCACCACTATCTGAATAAACATGGAAATATCTACACTGCCAAATGTATAAACATGGAAATATCTACACAGCCATCTCTATAAACATGGAAATATCTACATCGCTATCTGTATAAGCATGGAAATAGTCACACCGCTATCGGTATAAAAATGGAAATGTCTACACCGCCATCTGTAAAAACATGGAAATAACTAAACAGTCATCTGTATAAACATGGAAATATCTACACCTCCATCTCTATACACATGGAAATACCTGCACAGCTATCTGTATAAACATGGAAATATCTACACCACTATCTGTATAAACATGGAAATATCTACATAGATATCTTTATAAACCTGGAAATATGAACACCCCCATCTCTATGAACATGAAAATATCTCCACCGCTATCTGTAAAAACATGGAAATATCTACACCGCTATCTCAATGAACATGGAAATATCTACACAGCTGTCTGTATAAATAAGGAAATATCTACACTGGCATCTCTATCAACATGGAAATGTCTACACCGCTATCAGTATAAACATGGAAATATCTACATGGTTATCTCTATAAACATGGAAAAATGTTCACCGCCATCTGTATAAACATGGAAATACCTACAGAGTCATCTGTATAAACATGGAAATATCTACACCACTATCTGTATAAACATGGAAATATCTGCACTGTCATCTTTATAAACATGGAAATACCTACAGAGCCATCTGAATAAACATGGAAATATCTACAACGCTATCTCTATAAACTTGGAAATACCTACACTGCTATCTGTATAAATATGGAAATCTACACCGCTATCTGTATAAACATGGAAATATCTACACAGCCATCGGTAAGAACTTGAGAATATCTACACCGCCATCTGTTTAAACATGGAAATATCTCCACCACTATCTGTATAAACATGGAAATATCTCCACCACTATCTCTATAAACATGGAAATATCTAAACCGCTATCTGTATAAACTGGGAAATATCTACAATGCTATATGTATTAACATGGAAATATCTGCAGCGCTATCTGTATAAACATGGAAATATCTACAACGCTATCTGTATAAACATGGAAATATCTACACTGCCATCTGTATAAACATGGAAATAGGCACACCGCTATCTGTATAAACATGGAAATATCTACACCGCCATCTGAATAAACATGGAAATATCTACATGGCTATTTGTAAATATGGAAATATCTACACCGCTATCTCTATAAACATGGAAATATCTTCCCAGATATCTGTATAAACATGGAAATATCTACATAGCTATCTCTATAAACATGGAAATATCTACACCGCCATCTGTATAAACATGGAAATAGCTACACAGGCATCTGTATAAACATGGAAATATCTACACCACTATCAGTATAAACATGGAAATATCTACACCGCTATCTGTATAAACTTGGAAATATCTACAATGCTATATGTATTAACATGGAAATGTCTGCAGCGCTATCTGTATAAACATGGAAATATCTACAACGCTATCTGTATAAACATGGAAATATCTACACTGCCATCTGTATAAACATTGAAATAGGCACACCGCTATCTGCATAAACATGGAAATATCTACACCGCCATCTGAATAAACATGGAAATATCTACATGGCTATTTGTAAATATGGAAATATCTACACCGCTATCTCTATAAACATGGAAATATCTTCCCAGATATCTGTATAAACATGGAAATATCTACATGGCTGTCTCTATAAACATGGAAATATCTACACCGCCATCTGTATAAACATGGAAATAGCTACACAGGCATCTGTATAAACATGGAAATATCTACACCACTATCAGTATAAACATGGAAATATTTGCACTGTCATCTGTATAAACATGGAAATATATACACAGCCATCTGTATAAACCTGGAAATATCTCCACAGCTCTCTGTATAAACATGGAAATATCTCCACCGCTATCTGTATAAACATGGAAATATCTACACTGCTATCTATATAAACTTTGAAATATCTACACCGCTATCTGTATAAGCATGGAAATATCTACACTGCTATCTGTATAAACATGGAAATATCTCCAACACTATCTGTATAAACATGGAAATATCTACATCGTTATTTCTATAAACATGGAAATATCTCGACCGTTATCTCTAGAAACATGGAAAGATCTACACCTCCATCTTTCAAAACATGGAAATATCTACACTGCCATCTGTATAAACATGGAAATATCTACACACCCATTTGAATAAACATTGAAATATCTTCACCACTATCTCTATAAACATGGAAACACCTACATCGCTATCTGTGTAAACATGGAAATATCTCCACTGCTATCTGAATAAACATGGAAATATCTTCATCGCTATCTCTGTAAACTTGGAAATATCTACACCGCTATCTGTATAAACATGGAAATATCTACACTGCTATCTGTATTAACATGGATATATCTACACTGCCGTCTGTATAAACATGGAAATAGCCACAGCGCTATCTGTATAAACATGGAAATATCTACACCGCGATCTGAGTAAACATGGAATTATCTACACGGCTATCTCTATAAACATGGAAATATCTACACCGCTATCTGTATAAACATGGAAATATCTACAGTGCTATCTGTATAAACTGGGAAATATCTACACCGCCATCTCTATAAACATGGAAATATCTTCAACGCTATCTGTATAAACATGGAAATATCTCAACCGCTATCTGTATAAACATGGAAGTATATACACTGCTATATGTAAACATGGAAATATCTACAACGCTATCTGTATTAACATGGAAATATCTACCCTGCCGTCTGTATAAACATGGGAATAGCCACAGCGCTATCTGTATAAACATGGAAATATCTACACCGCCATCTGAATAAACATGGAAATATCTACACAGCTATCTGTATAAATATGGAAATAACTACACCGCTATCTCTATAAACATGGAAATGTCTACACCGCTATCTGTATAAACATGGAAATATCTACATGGTTATCTCTATAAACATGGAAATATCTAGACCGCCATCTCTATATATATGTCGAAATACCTACAATCCTATCTCTATAGACATAGAAATGTCTACACCGCTTTCTGTATAAACATGGAAATATCTACATGGCTATCTCTATAAACACGGAAATATCTACACCGCCAGGTCAACAAACATGGAAATACCTACACAGTCATCTGTATCAACATGTAAATACCTACACCATTATCTGTATGAACATGGAAATATCTACACTGAGAAATGCATAAACATGTAAATATCTACACAGCCATCTCTATAAACATGGAAATATCTTCATCGTTATCTGTATAAACATGGAAATAGCCACACCGACATCTATGTAAACATGGAAATATCTACACCGCCATCTGTAAAAACATGGACATATCTTCACTGCTATCTCTATAAACATGGAATTATCTGCACCGCTATCTGTATAAACATGGAAATATCCCCACCACAATCAGTATAAACATGGAAATACCTACACCGCTAGCTGTATAAACATGTAAATATCTACACCACTGTCTGTATAAACATGGAAATACCTACACCGCTATCTGCATAAACATGGAAATATCTACATCGTTATTTGTATAAACATGGAAATATCTCGACCGTTATCTCTATAAACATGGAAATATCTCCACCGCTATCTCTATAAACATGGAAATTTCTACACCACTATCTTTATAAACATGGAAATATCTACACCACAATCTGTATAAACATGGAAATACATACACTACCATCTGTATAAACATGGAAACAGCCACACCGCTATGTGTATAAACATAGAAATATCTACACCGTCATCTGAATGAAGATGGAAATATCTACACGGCTATCTGTATAAATATGGAAATATCTACCACGCTATCTCCATAAACATGGAAGCAACCACACCGCTGTGTGTATAAACATGGAAATATCTACACCGCTATCTGCATAAACTTGGAAATATCTACACCGCCATCCGTATAAACATGGAAATATCTCCACCGCTATCTGTATAAACAGGGAAATATCTCCACTGCTATCCGCATAAACATGGAAATATCTGCACTGCTATCCGTATTAACATGGAAATATGTACATCGCTATCTGCATAAATATGGAAATAGCCACACCGCTATCTGTACAAACATGGAAATATCTACACCGCCATCAGTAAAAACTTGGAAATCTCTACACAGTCATCTGTATAAACATGGAAATATCTACACCTCCATCTTTAAAAACATGGAAATATCTACACTGCCATCTGTATAAACATGGAAATACCTTCACCGCCATCAGTAAAAACTTGGAAATCTCTACAAAGTCATCTGTATAAACATGGAAATATCTACACCTCCATCTTTAAAAACATGGAAATATCTACACTGCCATCTGTATAAACATGGAAATATCTACACAGCCATCTGTATAAACATGGAAATATCTATACCACTATCTCTATAAACATGGAAACAACTACATCGCTATCTGTATAAACATGGAAATATCTACACCGCTATCTGTATAAACTTGGAAATATCTACACCGCTATCTGTATAAACATGGATGTAGCCACACCGCTATCTGTATAAACATGGAAATATATACACCACCATGTGAATAAACATGGAAATATCTACACGTCTATCTGAAAAAATATGGAAATATCTACACCAATATATCTATAAACATGGAAATATATACACAGCTATCGGTATAGACATGGAAATCTTTACACTACCAAGTGAATTAACATGGAAATATCTACATGTCTATCTGTATAAATATGGAAATATCTACACCGCTATATCTATAAACATGGAAATATCTGCACAGCTATCGGTATAAACATGGAAATATCTACACTGCAATCTCTATAAACATGGAAATATCTCCACCGTCATCTGTATAAACATGGAAATATATGCACAGTCATCTGTATAAATATGGGAATAACTACACCGCTATCTGTATAAACATTGAAATATCTACACCGCTATCTGTATAAACATGGAAGTATCTACACCGCTATCTGTATAAATATGGAAATATCTACACCGCTATCTCTATAAACATGGAAACGTCTACACTGCAATCTGTATAAACAGGGAAATATCTACATGGCTATCTCTATAAACATCGAAATATCTACACCGCCATCTGTATAAACATGGAAATACCTGCACAGTCATCTGTAGAAACATGGAAAAATCTACACCACTATCTGTATAAACATGGAAATATCCACATTGCCATATGTATAAACATGGAAATATCTACACAGCCATCTCTATAACCATGGAAATATCCACATCGCTATCTGTATAAACATGGAAATAGCCACACTGCTATCTGTATAAACATGAAAATATCTACACCGCCATCTACAAAAACATGGAAATAACTACACACTCATCTGTGGAAACATGGAAATATCTACACCACCATCTGTATGAACATGGAAATATCTCCACCGCTATCTGTATAAAGATGGAAATATCTCCACCACTATCTGAATAAACATGGAAATATCTACACTGCCAAATGTATAAACATGGAAATATCTACACAGCCATCTCTATAAACATGGAAATATCTACATCGCTATCTGTATAAGCATGGAAATACCCACACCGCTATCGGTATAAAAATGGAAATGTCTACACCGCCATCTGTAAAAACATGGAAATAACTAAACAGTCATCTGTATAAACATGGAAATATCTACACCTCCATCTCTATACACATGGAAATACCTGCACAGCTATCTGTATAAACATGGAAATATCTACACCACTATCTGTATAAACATGGAAATATCTACATAGATATCTTTATAAACCTGGAAATATGAACACCCCCATCTCTATGAACATGAAAATATCTCCACCGCTATCTGTAAAAACATGGAAATATCTACACCGCTATCTCAATGAACATGGAAATATCTACACAGCTGTCTGTATAAATAAGGAAATATCTACACTGGCATCTCTATCAACATGGAAATGTCTACACCGCTATCAGTATAAACATGGAAATATCTACATGGTTATCTCTATAAACATGGAAAAATGTTCACCGCCATCTGTATAAACATGGAAATACCTACAGAGTCATCTGTATAAACATGGAAATATCTACACCACTATCTGTATAAACATGGAAATATCTGCACTGTCATCTTTATAAACATGGAAATACCTACAGAGCCATCTGAATAAACATGGAAATATCTACAACGCTATCTCTATAAACTTGGAAATACCTACACTGCTATCTGTATAAATATGGAAATCTACACCGCTATCTGTATAAACATGGAAATATCTACACCGCCATCGGTAAGAACTTGAGAATATCTACACCGCCATCTGTATAAACATGGAAATATCTCCACCACTATCTGTATAAACATGGAAATATCTCCACCACTATCTCTATAAACATGGAAATATCTAAACCGCTATCTGTATAAACTTGGAAATATCTACAATGCTATATGTATTAACATGGAAATATCTGCAGCGCTATCTGTATAAACATAGAAATATCTACAACGCTATCTGTATAAACATGGAAATATCTACACTGCCATCTGTATAAACATGGAAATAGGCACACCGCTATCTGTATAAACATGGAAATATCTACACCGCCATCTGAATAAACATGGAAATATCTACATGGCTATTTGTAAATATGGAAATATCTACACCGCTATCTCTATAAACATGGAAATATCTTCCCAGATATCTGTATAAATTTGGAAATATCTACATAGCTATCTCTATAAACATGGAAATATCTACACCGCCATCTGTATAAACATGGAAATAGCTACACAGGCATCTGTATAAACATGGAAATATCTACACCACTATCAGTATAAACATGGAAATATCTACACCGCTATCTGTATAAACTTGGAAATATCTACAATGCTATATGTATTAACATGGAAATATCTGCAGCGCTATCTGTATAAACATGGAAATATCTACAACGCTATCTGTATAAACATGGAAATATCTACACTGCCATCTGTATAAACATGGAAATAGGCACACCGCTATCTGTATAAACATGGAAATATCTACACCGCCATCTGAATAAACATGGAAATATCTACATGGCTATTTGTAAATATGGAAATATCTACACCGCTATCTCTATAAACATGGAAATATCTTCCCAGATATCTGTATAAACATGGAAATATCTACATCGCTGTCTCTATAAACATGGAAATATCTACACCGCCATCTGTATAAACATGGAAATAGCTACACAGGCATCTGTATAAACATGGAAATATCTACACCACTATCAGTATAAACATGGAAATATTTGCACTGTCATCTGTATAAACATGGAAATATATACACAGCCATCTGTAAACATGGAAATATCTCCACAGCTATCTGTATAAACATGGAAATATCTCCACCGCTATCTGTATAAACATGGAAATATCTACACTGCTGTCTGAATAAACTTTGAAATATCTACACCGCTATCTGTATAAACATGGAAATAACTACAACGCTATCTGTATAGACATGGAAATATCTACACTGCTATCTGTATAAACATGGAAATATCTACACCGCCTTCAATATGAACTTGAAAATATCTACACCGCCATCTGTATAAACATGGAAATATCTCCAACACTATCTGTATAAACATGGAAATATCTACATCGTTATTTGTATAAACAGGGAAATATCTCGACAGTTATCTCTATAAACATGGAAAGATCTACACCTCCATCTTTAAAAACATGGAAATATCTACACTGCCATCTGTATAAACATGGATATATCTACACACCCATTTGTATAAACATTGAAATATCTTCACCACTATCTCTATAAACATGGAAACACCTACATCGCTATCTGTGTAAACATGGAAATATCTCCACTGCTATCTGAATAAACATGGAAATATCTTCATCGCTAACTCTGTAAACTTGGAAATATCTACACCGCTATCTGTATAAACATGGAAATATCTACACCGCTATCTGTATTAACATGGATATATCTACACTGCCGTCTGTATAAACATGGAAATAGCCACAGCGCTATCTGTATAAACATGGAAATATCTACACCGCGATCTGAGTAAACATGGAAATATCTACACGGCTATCTCTATAAACATGGAAATATCTACACCGCTATCTGTATAAACATGGAAATATCTACAGTGCTATCGGTATAAACTTGGAAATATCTACACCGCCATCTCTATAAACATGGAAATATCTTCAACGCTATCTGTATAAACATGGAAATATCTCCACCGCTATCTGTATAAACATGGAAATATCTCAACCGCTATCTGTATAAACATGGAAGTATATACACTGCTATATGTAAACATGGAAATATCTACAACGCTATCTGTATTAACATGGAAATATCTACCCTGCCGTCTGTATAAACATGGGAATAGCCACAGCGCTATCTGTATAAACATGGAAATATCTACACCGCCATCTGAATAAACATGGAAATATCTACACAGATATCTGTATAAATATGGAAATAACTACACCGCTATCTCTATAAACATGGAAATGTCTACACCGCTATCTGTATAAACATGGAAATATCTACATGGTTATCTCTATAAACATGGAAATATCTAGACCGCCATCTCTATATATATGTCGAAATACCTACAATCCTATCTCTATAGACATAGAAATGTCTACACCGCTTTCTGTATAAACATGGAAATATCTACATGGCTATCTCTATAAACACGGAAATATCTACACCGCCAGGTCAACAAACATGGAAATACCTACACAGTCATCTGTATCAACATGTAAATACCTACACCATTATCTGTATGAACATGGAAATATCTACACTGAGAAATGCATAAACATGTAAATATCTACACAGCCATCTCTATAAACATGGAAATATCTTCATCGTTATCTGTATAAACATGGAAATAGCCACACCGACATCTATGTAAACATGGAAATATCTACACCGCCATCTGTAAAAACATGGACATATCTTCACTGCTATCTCTATAAACATGGAATTATCTGCACCGCTATCTGTATAAACATGGAAATATCCCCACCACAATCAGTATAAACATGGAAATACCTACACCGCTAGCTGTATAAACATGTAAATATCTACACCACTGTCTGTATAAACATGGAAATACCTACACCGCTATCTGCATAAACATGGAAATATCTACATCGTTATTTGTATAAACATGGAAATATCTCGACCGTTATCTCTATAAACATGGAAATATCTCCACCGCTATCTCTATAAACATGGAAATTTCTACACCACTATCTTTATAAACATGGAAATATCTACACCACAATCTGTATAAACATGGAAATACGTACACTACCATCTGTATAAACATGGAAACAGCCACACCGCTATGTGTATAAACATAGAAATATCTACACCGTCATCTGAATGAAGATGGAAATATCTACACGGCTATCTGTATAAATATGGAAATATCTACCACGCTATCTCCATAAACATGGAAGCAACCACACCGCTATGTGTATAAACATGGAAATATCTACACCGCTATCTGCATAAACTTGGAAATATCTACACCGCCATCCGTATAAACATGGAAATATCTCCACCGCTATCTGTATAAACAGGGAAATATCTCCACTGCTATCCGCATAAACATGGAAATATCTGCACTGCTATCCGTATTAACATGGAAATATGTACATCGCTATCTGCATAAATATGGAAATAGCCACACCGCTATCTGTACAAACATGGAAATATCTACACCGCCATCAGTAAAAACTTGGAAATCTCTACACAGTCATCTGTATAAACATGGAAATATCTACACCTCCATCTTTAAAAACATGGAAATATCTACACTGCCATCTGTATAAACATGGAAATACCTTCACCGCCATCAGTAAAAACTTGGAAATCTCTACAAAGTCATCTGTATAAACATGGAAATATCTACACCTCCATCTTTAAAAACATGGAAATATCTACACTGCCATCTGTATAAACATGGAAATATCTACACAGCCATCTGTATAAACATGGAAATATCTATACCACTATCTCTATAAACATGGAAACAACTACATCGCTATCTGTATAAACATGGAAATATCTACACCGCTATCTGTATAAACTTGGAAATATCTACACCGCTATCTGTATAAACATGGATGTAGCCACACCGCTATCTGTATAAACATGGAAATATATACACCACCATGTGAATAAACATGGAAATATCTACACGTCTATCTGAAAAAATATGGAAATATCTACACCAATATATCTATAAACATGGAAATATATACACAGCTATCGGTATAGACATGGAAATATTTACACTACCAAGTGAATTAACATGGAAATATCTACATGTCTATCTGTATAAATATGGAAATATCTACACCGCTATATCTATAAACATGGAAATATCTGCACAGCTATCGGTATAAACATGGAAATATCTACACTGCAATCTCTATAAACATGGAAATATCTCCACCGTCATCTGTATAAACATGGAAATATATGCACAGTCATCTGTATAAATATGGGAATAACTACACCGCTATCTGTATAAACATTGAAATATCTACACCGCTATCTGTATAAACATGGAAGTATCTACACCGCTATCTGTATAAATATGGAAATATCTACACCGCTATCTCTATAAACATGGAAACGTCTACACTGCAATCTGTATAAACAGGGAAATATCTACATGGCTATCTCTATAAACATCGAAATATCTACACCGCCATCTGTATAAACATGGAAATACCTGCACAGTCATCTGTAGAAACATGGAAAAATCTACACCACTATCTGTATAAACATGGAAATATCCACATTGCCATATGTATAAACATGGAAATATCTACACAGCCATCTCTATAACCATGGAAATATCCACATCGCTATCTGTATAAACATGGAAATAGCCACACTGCTATCTGTATAAACATGAAAATATCTACACCGCCATCTACAAAAACATGGAAATAACTACACACTCATCTGTGGAAACATGGAAATATCTACACCACCATCTGTATGAACATGGAAATATCTCCACCGCTATCTGTATAAAGATGGAAATATCTCCACCACTATCTGAATAAACATGGAAATATCTACACTGCCAAATGTATAAACATGGAAATATCTACACAGCCATCTCTATAAACATGGAAATATCTACATCGCTATCTGTATAAGCATGGAAATACCCACACCGCTATCGGTATAAAAATGGAAATGTCTACACCGCCATCTGTAAAAACATGGAAATAACTAAACAGTCATCTGTATAAACATGGAAATATCTACACCTCCATCTCTATACACATGGAAATACCTGCACAGCTATCTGTATAAACATGGAAATATCTACACCACTATCTGTATAAACATGGAAATATCTACATAGATATCTTTATAAACCTGGAAATATGAACACCCCCATCTCTATGAACATGAAAATATCTCCACCGCTATCTGTAAAAACATGGAAATATCTACACCGCTATCTCAATGAACATGGAAATATCTACACAGCTGTCTGTATAAATAAGGAAATATCTACACTGGCATCTCTATCAACATGGAAATGTCTACACCGCTATCAGTATAAACATGGAAATATCTACATGGTTATCTCTATAAACATGGAAAAATGTTCACCGCCATCTGTATAAACATGGAAATACCTACAGAGTCATCTGTATAAACATGGAAATATCTACACCACTATCTGTATAAACATGGAAATATCTGCACTGTCATCTTTATAAACATGGAAATACCTACAGAGCCATCTGAATAAACATGGAAATATCTACAACGCTATCTCTATAAACTTGGAAATACCTACACTGCTATCTGTATAAATATGGAAATCTACACCGCTATCTGTATAAACATGGAAATATCTACACCGCCATCAGTAAGAACTTGAGAATATCTACACCGCCATCTGTATAAACATGGAAATATCTCCACCACTATCTGTATAAACATGGAAATATCTCCACCACTATCTCTATAAACATGGAAATATCTAAACCGCTATCTGTATAAACTTGGAAATATCTACAATGCTATATGTATTAACATGGAAATATCTGCAGCGCTATCTGTATAAACATAGAAATATCTACAACGCTATCTGTATAAACATGGAAATATCTACACTGCCATCTGTATAAACATGGAAATAGGCACACCGCTATCTGTATAAACATGGAAATATCTACACCGCCATCTGAATAAACATGGAAATATCTACATGGCTATTTGTAAATATGGAAATATCTACACCGCTATCTCTATAAACATGGAAATATCTTCCCAGATATCTGTATAAATTTGGAAATATCTACATAGCTATCTCTATAAACATGGAAATATCTACACCGCCATCTGTATAAACATGGAAATAGCTACACAGGCATCTGTATAAACATGGAAATATCTACACCACTATCAGTATAAACATGGAAATATCTACACCGCTATCTGTATAAACTTGGAAATATCTACAATGCTATATGTATTAACATGGAAATATCTGCAGCGCTATCTGTATAAACATGGAAATATCTACAACGCTATCTGTATAAACATGGAAATATCTACACTGCCATCTGTATAAACATGGAAATAGGCACACCGCTATCTGTATAAACATGGAAATATCTACACCGCCATCTGAATAAACATGGAAATATCAACATGGCTATTTGTAAATATGGAAATATCTACACCGCTATCTCTATAAACATGGAAATATCTTCCCAGATATCTGTATAAACATGGAAATATCTACATCGCTGTCTCTATAAACATGGAAATATCTACACCGCCATCTGTATAAACATGGAAATAGCTACACAGGCATCTGTATAAACATGGAAATATCTACACCACTATCAGTATAAACATGGAAATATTTGCACTGTCATCTGTATAAACATGGAAATATATACACAGCCATCTGTAAACATGGAAATATCTCCACAGCTATCTGTATAAACATGGAAATATCTCCACCGCTATCTGTATAAACATGGAAATATCTACACTGCTGTCTGAATAAACTTTGAAATATCTACACCGCTATCTGTATAAACATGGAAATAACTACAACGCTATCTGTATAGACATGGAAATATCTACACTGCTATCTGTATAAACATGGAAATATCTACACCGCCTTCAATATGAACTTGAAAATATCTACACCGCCATCTGTATAAACATGGAAATATCTCCAACACTATCTGTATAAACATGGAAATATCTACATCGTTATTTGTATAAACAGGGAAATATCTCGACAGTTATCTCTATAAACATGGAAAGATCTACACCTCCATCTTTAAAAACATGGAAATATCTACACTGCCATCTGTATAAACATGGATATATCTACACACCCATTTGTATAAACATTGAAATATCTTCACCACTATCTCTATAAACATGGAAACACCTACATCGCTATCTGTGTAAACATGGAAATATCTCCACTGCTATCTGAATAAACATGGAAATATCTTCATCGCTAACTCTGTAAACTTGGAAATATCTACACCGCTATCTGTATAAACATGGAAATATCTACACCGCTATCTGTATTAACATGGATATATCTACACTGCCGTCTGTATAAACATGGAAATAGCCACAGCGCTATCTGTATAAACATGGAAATATCTACACCGCGATCTGAGTAAACATGGAAATATCTACACGGCTATCTCTATAAACATGGAAATATCTACACCGCTATCTGTATAAACATGGAAATATCTACAGTGCTATCGGTATAAACTTGGAAATATCTACACCGCCATCTCTATAAACATGGAAATATCTTCAACGCTATCTGTATAAACATGGAAATATCTCCACCGCTATCTGTATAAACATGGAAATATCTCAACCGCTATCTGTATAAACATGGAAGTATATACACTGCTATATGTAAACATGGAAATATCTACAACGCTATCTGTATTAACATGGAAATATCTACCCTGCCGTCTGTATAAACATGGGAATAGCCACAGCGCTATCTGTATAAACATGGAAATATCTACACCGCCATCTGAATAAACATGGAAATATCTACACAGCTATCTGTATAAATATGGAAATAACTACACCGCTATCTCTATAAACATGGAAATGTCTACACCGCTATCTGTATAAACATGGAAATATCTACATGGTTATCTCTATAAACATGGAAATATCTAGACCGCCATCTCTATATATATGTCGAAATACCTACAATCCTATCTCTATAGACATAGAAATGTCTACACCGCTTTCTGTATAAACATGGAAATATCTACATGGCTATCTCTATAAACACGGAAATATCTACACCGCCAGGTCAACAAACATGGAAATACCTACACAGTCATCTGTATCAACATGTAAATACCTACACCATTATCTGTATGAACATGGAAATATCTACACTGAGAAATGCATAAACATGTAAATATCTACACAGCCATCTCTATAAACATGGAAATATCTTCATCGTTATCTGTATAAACATGGAAATAGCCACACCGACATCTATGTAAACATGGAAATATCTACACCGCCATCTGTAAAAACATGGACATATCTTCACTGCTATCTCTATAAACATGGAATTATCTGCACCACTATCTGTATAAACATGGAAATATCCCCACCACAATCAGTATAAACATGGAAATACCTACACAGCTAGCTGTATAAACATGTAAATATCTACACCACTGTCTGTATAAACATGGAAATACCTACACCGCTATCTGCATAAACATGGAAATATCTACATCGTTATTTGTATAAACATGGAAATATCTCGACCGTTATCTCTATAAACATGGAAATATCTCCACCGCTATCTCTATAAACATGGAAATTTCTACACCACTATCTTTATAAACATGGAAATATCTACACCACAATCTGTATAAACATGGAAATATGTACACTACCATCTGTATAAACATGGAAACAGCCACACCGCTATGTGTATAAACATAGAAATACCTACACCGACATCTGAATGAAGATGGAAATATCTACACGGCTATCTGTATAAATATGGAAATATCTACAACGCTATCTCCATAAACATGGAAGCAACCACACCGCTATGTGTATAAAGATGGAAATATCTACACCGCTATCTGCATAAACTTGGAAATATCTACACCGCCATCCGTATAAACATGGAAATATCTCCACCGCTATCTGTATAAACAGGGAAATATCTCCACTGCTATCCGCATAAACATGGAAATATCTGCACTGCTATCCGTATAAACATGGAAATATGTACATCGCTATCTGCATAAATATGGAAATAGCCACACCGCTATCTGTACAAACATGGAAATATCTACACCGCCATCAGTAAAAACTTGGAAATCTCTACACAGTCATCTGTATAAACATGGAAATATCTACACCTCCATCTTTAAAAACATGGAAATATCTACACTGCCATCTGTATAAACATGGAAATACCTTCACCGCCATCAGTAAAAACTTGGAAATCTCTACAAAGTCATCTGTATAAACATGGAAATATCTACACCTCCATCTTTAAAAACATGGAAATATCTACACTGCCATCTGTATAAACATGGAAATATCTACACAGCCATCTGTATAAACATGGAAATATCTATACCACTATCTCTATAAACATGGAAACAACTACATCGCTATCTGTATAAACATGGAAATATCTACACCGCTATCTGTATAAACTTGGAAATATCTACACCGCTATCTGTATAAACATGGATGTAGCCACACCGCTATCTGTATAAACATGGAAATATATACACCACCATGTGAATAAACATGGAAATATCTACACGTCTATCTGAAAAAATATGGAAATATCTACACCAATATATCTATAAACATGGAAATATATACACAGCTATCGGTATAGACATGGAAATATTTACACCACCAAGTGAATTAACATGGAAATATCTACATGTCTATCTGTATAAATATGGAAATATCTACACCGCTATATCTATAAACATGGAAATATCTGCACAGCTATCGGTATAAACATGGAAATATCTACACTGCAATCTCTATAAACATGGAAATATCTCCACCGTCATCTGTATAAACATGGAAATATATGCACAGTCATCTGTATAAATATGGGAATAACTACACCGCTATCTGTATAAACATTGAAATATCTACACCGCTATCTGTATAAACATGGAAGTATCTACACCGCTATCTGTATAAATATGGAAATATCTACACCGCTATCTCTATAAACATGGAAACGTCTACACTGCAATCTGTATAAACAGGGAAATATCTACATGGCTATCTCTATAAACATCGAAATATCTACACCGCCATCTGTATAAACATGGAAATACCTGCACAGTCATCTGTAGAAACATGGAAAAATCTACACCACTATCTGTATAAACATGGAAATATCCACATTGCCATATGTATAAACATGGAAATATCTACACAGCCATCTCTATAACCATGGAAATATCCACATCGCTATCTGTATAAACATGGAAATAGCCACACTGCTATCTGTATAAACATGGAAATATCTACACCGCTATAGGTATAAACTTGGAAATATCTACACCGCTATCTGTATAAACTTGGAAATATCTACATGGCTATCTCTATAAACATGGAAATATCTACACCGCCGTCTCAACAAAAATGGAAATACCTACACAGTCACCTGTATAAACATGGAAATACGACACCATTATCTGTATAAACATGGAAATATCTACACTTCCAACTGCATAAACATGCAAATATCTACACAGCAATCTCTATAAACATGGAAATATCTACATCGTTATCTGTATAAACATGGAAATAGCCTCACCGATATCTGTATATACATGGAAATATCTACACCGCCATCGGTAAAAACATGGAAATATCTACACAGTCATCTGTATAAACATGGAAATACCTACACCTCCATCTGTGTAAACATGGAAATATCTACACTGCCATCTGTATACACATGGAAATATCCGCACAGCCATCTGTATAAACATGGAAATATCTACACTGCTATCTCGATATACATGGAAATATCCACATCGCTATCTGCATAAACATGGAAATATCTACAATGCCATCTGTATAACATGGATGTAGCCACACCGCTATCTGTATAAACATGGAAATATCTACACCACCAGCTGAATAAACATCGAAATATCTACATGGCTATCTGTATAAACATGGAAATATCTACAAGGCCATATCTGTAAACATCGAAATATCTCCAACGCTATCTGTATAAACATGGAAATATCTCCACCGCTATCGGTATAAACATGGAAATATCTCCATTGCCATCTCTATAAACATGGAATTATCTACACCGCTATCTGTATAAACGTGGAAATACCTACGCCGCTACCTGTATAAACATGGAAATATCTACACCACTACCTCTATAAACATGGAAATATCTAAATCGTTATATGTATAAACATGGAAACATCTCGACCGCTATCTCTATAAACATGGAAATATCTCCACTGCTATATCTATAAACATGGAAATATCTACACCGCTATCTTTATACACATGGAAATATCTACACCGCTATCTCTATAAAAATGGAAATATCTACACCACTATCTGTATAAACATGGAAATATCTATACTGCCATCTGTATAAACATGGAATTAGCCACACCGCTATCTGTATGAACATGGAAATATATACACTGCCATTGGAATAAACATCGAGATATCTACACGACTGTCCGTATAAATATGGAAATATCTACACCACCATCTCTATAAACATGGAAATATCTCCAACGCTATCTGTATGAACATGGAAATATCTACATCGCTATCTGTACAAACATGGAAATATCTCCACCAATATCTCAATAAATATGGAATTATCTACACTGCTATCTGTATAAACATGGAAATATCTCCACCGCAATCACTATAAACTTGGAAATACCTACACCGATACCGGTATAAACATGTAAATATCTACGCGGCTGTCTGTATAAACATGGAAATAACTACACCGCTATCTGTATCAACATGGAAATAACTACACCGCTAACTCTATAAACATGGAAATATCTACACCGCTATCTGCATAAACTTGGAAATATCTACACCACCATCTGTATAAACATGGAAATATCTCCATCACTCTCTGAATAAACATGGAAAGATCTCCACCACTATCTGTATAAACGTGGAAATATATACACCGCTATCTGTATCAACCTGGAATTGTCTATATCGCTATCTGAATAAACATGGAAATAGCCACAACGCTACCTGTATAAACATGGAAATATCTACACCGCCATCTGTAAAAACATGAAAATACCTACAGAGTCATCTGTATAAACATGGAAATATCTACACCTCCATCTGTATAAACATGGAAATATCTCCATTGCCATCTGTATACACATGGAAATATCTACACGGCTATCTGCATGAACATGGAAATATCTACACCACTATCTGTATAAACATGGAAATATATATACCGCTATCTATGTAAACATGGAATTATCTACACCGCTAGGTGTATAAACATGGAAATATCTACAACGCTATCTGTATAAACATGGAAATATCTGCACAGCTATCTGTATAAACATGGAAATATCTACATCGCTCTCTGTATTAACATGGAAATAACTACACTGCCATCTTTATAAACGTGGAAATAGCCACACCGCTATCTGTATGAACATGGAAATATCTTCACCGCTATCTGTATAAACATGGAAATACCTACACCGCCATCTGTAAAAACATGGAAATATCTACACAGTCATCTCTATAAACATGGAAATACCTACACCTCCATCTGTGTAAACATGGAAATATCTACACTGCCATCTGTATACACATGGAAATATCCACAAAGCCATCTGTATAAACATGGAAATATCTACACCACTATCTCTATAAACATGGAAATATCTACATCGCTATATGTATAAACATGGAAATATCTATACTGCCATCTGTATAAACAAGGAATTAGCCACACCGCTATCTGTATAATCATGGAAATATATACACCGCCATCGGAATAAACATCGAAATATCTACACGGCTATCAGTGTAAATATGGAAATATCTACACCGCCATCTCTTTAAAGTTGGAAATATCTCCAACGCAATCTGTATGAACATGGAAATATCTACATCGCTCTCTGAACAAACATGGAAATATCTCCACCGCTATCTCTATAAACAAGGAATTCTACACCGCTATCTCTATACACATGGAAATATCTCCACCGCAATCAGTATAAACGTGGAAATACCTACACCGCTACCTGTATAAACATGTAAATATCTACGCCGCTATCTCTATAAACATGGAAATATCTACACCGCTGTCTGTATCAACATGGAAATATCCACATCGTTGTCTGTATAAACATGGAAATATCTCGACTGCTATCTCTAAAAACATGGAAATATCTCCACCGCTTTCACTATAAACATGGAAATACCTACACCGCTATCCTCATAAACATGGAAATATCTACACCACTATCTATATAAACATGGAAATACCTACACTGCCATCTCTATAAACATGGAAAGAGCCACAACGCTATCTGTATAAACAAGGAAATATCTACACCGCCATCTGTATAAACATGGAAATATCTCCACCGCTATCTGTATAAACATGGAAATATCCACACGCCTATCTGTATAAACATGGAAATATCTACACCGCCATCTGTGAAAACATGGAAATATCTACACTGCCATCTGTATACGCATGGAAATATCTACACAGCCATCTGTGTAAACATGGAAATATCTCCACCGCTATCTGTATAAACATGGAAATACCTACATCGCCATCTGTATAAACATGGAAATATCTATACCGCTACCTGTATAAACATGGAAATATCTACACAGCTATCTGTATAAATATGGAAATATCTACATCGCCATGCATATGAACTTGGAAATAAATACACCGCCATCTGTTTAAACATGGAAATATCTCTACCGCTATCTCAATATACATGGAAATATCTCCACCGCTTTCTGTATAAACATGGAAATATCTACACTGCTATCTCTATAAACATGGAAATATGTTCACCGCTATCTGTATAAACATGGAATTATCTACATTGCTAGCTGTATAAACATGGAAATATCTACAGTGCCATCTCGATAAACATGGAAATAGCCACACCGCTATCTGTATAAACATGGAAATATCTACACCGCCATCTGAATAAACATGGAAATGTCTACACCGCTATCTGTATAAACCTGGAAATATCTACAACGATATGCCTATGGACATGGAAATACCTACACCGCTATCTGTATAAACATGGAAATATCTACACCGCTATCTGTGCAAACATGGAAATATCTACACCGCTATCTGTATAAACTTGGAAATATCTACACCACCATCTCTGTAAACATGGAAATATATCCACCGCTATCTGCATTAACATGGAAAAATCTAAACTGCAATCTATATAAACATGGAAATAGCCACACTGCTATCTCTATATACATGGAAATATATACACCACCATCTGAATAAACATGGAAATATCTACAAGGCTATCTGTAAATATGGAAATATCTACACCGCTATCTCTATAAACATGTAAATACCTACACCGCTATCTCTATAAACATGGAAATATCTACACCGCCATCTCTATAAACATGGAAATATATACACAGTCATCTGTAGAAACATGGAAATAACTACACCGCTATCTGTATAAACATGGAAATAAGTATACAGATATCTGTATAAACTTGGAAATATCTACAACGCTATGTGCATAAATATGGAAATATCTACACCGCTATCTCTACAAACATGGAAATATCTACACCGCTATCTCTATAAACATGGAAATATCTACACCGCCATCTCTATAAACATGGAAATATATACACAGTCATCTGTATAAACATGGAAATAACTACACCGTTATCTGTATAAACATGGAAATAACTATACAGATATCTGTATAAACTTGGAAATATCTACAACGCTATGTGCATAAATATGGAAATATCTACACCGCTATCACTATACACATGGAAATATCTACACCGCTATCTGAATTAACATGGAAATATCTACATGGCAATCTCTATAAACATGGAAATATCTACACTGCTCTCTATAAACATGGAAATATGTGCACCGTTATCTGTATAAACATGGAAATGTCTACATTGCAAGCTATATAAACATGGAAATATCTACACTGCCATCTGTATAAAAATGGAAATATCTACACAGCTATCTGTATAAACATGGAAATATCTACACCTCTATCTCAATAATCATGGAAATATCTACAGAGCTATCTGTGTAAACATGGAAATATCTACACCGCTATCTCTATACTCATGGAAATATCTACACCACCATCTGCATAAACATGGAAATATGTCCACCACCATCTGTATAAACTTGGAAATAACTGCACCGCAATTTGTATAAACATGGGAATATCTACACCGCTATCTGTATAAACATGGAAATACCTACACCGCTATCTGTGTAAATATGGAAATATCTACACCGCTATCAACATAAACATGGGGATGTCTACACCACTATCTGTATAAACATGTAAATATCTACATTTCTATCTCTATAAACATGGAGGTATCTACACCAACATCTGTATAAACATGGAAATACCTACAGAGTCATCTGTATAAACATGGAAATATCTACACAGCCATCACCATAAACATGGAAATTTCTACACTGCCATCTGTATAAACATGGAAATATCTACACAGCCATCTCTATAAACATGGAAATATCTACATCGCTATCTGAATAAATATGGAAATAGCCACACCGCTATCTGTATAAACATGGAAATATCTACGCCGCCATCTGTAAAAACATGGAAATATCTACACCGCCATCTGTAAAAACATGGAAATATCTACACAGTCATCTGTTAAAACATGGAAGTATCTACACCTCCGTCTGTATAAACATAGAAATATCCACACTGCCATCTGTATACACATGGAAATAACTACGCAGACATCTGTATAAACCTGGAAATATCTACACCACTATCCCTATAAACATGGAACTACCAACACCGCTATCTGTATAAACATGGAAATATCAACACCGCCATCTGTATAAACATGGAAATATCTACAATGCAATCTGTATAAACTTGGAATTATCTACACCGCCATCTCTATAAACGTGGAAATATATCCACCGCTATCAGTATAAACATGGAAATATCTCCACTGCTGTCTGTATAAACATGGAAATATCTACACCGCTATCTGTATAAACATGGAAATCTCTACGCCGCTATCTGTATAAACTTGGAAATATCTACACCGCTATCTATATACCTATGGAAATATCTACACCGCCATCTCTATAAACAAGGATATGTCTACACTGCTATCAGTATAAACATGGAAATATCTACATGGCTATACCTATATACATGGAAATATCTACACAGTCATCTGTATAAAAATGGAAATACCTACACATTCGTCTGCATAAACATGGAAATATCTACACCACTATCTGTATAAACATGGAAATATCTACACTGCCATCTGTATAAACATGGAAATATCTACACAGCCATCTCTATAAACCTGGAAATATCTACATCGCTATATGTATAAACATGGAAATAGCCTCACCGCTATCTGTATAAACATGGAAATATCTACAACGCCATCTGTAAAAACATGGAAATACCTACAACGTCATGTGTGTAAACATGGAAATATCTACACCTCCATATGTATAAACATGGAAATATCTACACTGCCATCTGTATAAACCTGGAAATATCTACACAGCCATCTCTATAAACCTGGAAATATCTATATCGCTATTTGTATAAACATGGAAATAGCCACACCGCTATCTGTATAAACATGGAAATATCTACACTGCCATCTGTTTACACATGGAAATATCTACACAGCCATCTGTATAAACATGGAAATATCTACACAGCTATCTCTATATACATGGAAATAGCAACACCTCTATCTATTTAAACATGGAAATATCTACACAGCCATCTGTATAAACATGGAAATATCTACACAGCCATCTCTATAAACACGGAAATGTCTACACCGCTATCTATATAAACATGGAAATAACCACAATGCTGTCTGTATAAATATGGAAATATCTACACCGCCATGTGTAAAAATATGGAAATATCTACGCAGTCATCTGTATAAACATGGACGTATCTAAAACTCCATCTGTATAAACATGGAAATATCTACACTGCCATCTGTTTACACATGGAAATATCTACACAGCCATCTGTATAAACCTGGAAATATCAACAATGCTATCTCTATGAACATGGAAATACCTGCACCGCTATCTGTATAAACATGGAAATACCTACACCGCTATCAGTACAAACATGGAAATAGCTACACCGCCTTCTGTATGAACTTGGAAATCTCTATACCGCTATCTGTATAAACATTGAAATATCTCCACTGCTATCTGTATAAACATGGAAATATCTACACCGCTATCTCTATAAACATGGAAATATCTACACCGCTATCTGTATAAACATGGAAACACCTACACTGGTATCTGTATAAATATGGAAATATCTTCATTGCTATCTGTATAAACATGGAAATAGCTACACTGCCATCTGTATAAACATGGAAATAGCCACACCGCTATCGGTATAAAAATGGAAATAACTGCACTGCCATCTGAAAAAACATGGAAATGTCTACACGGCTATCTGCATAAATATGGAAATATCTACACCGCTCTCTCTGTAAACATGGAAATCTCTATACAGCTATCTGTATAAACATGGAAATACCTACACTGATATCTGTATAAATGTGGAAAAATCTTCATTTTTACCTGTATAAACATGGAAATATCTACACTGCCATCTGTATAAACATGGAAATAGCCACACCGCTATCTGTATAAACATGGAAATAGCCGCACTGCCATATGAATAAACATGGAAATGTCTACACGGCTATCTGTATAAATATGTAAATATCTACACCGCTCTCTCTGTAAAAATGGAAATATCTACACAGTTATCTGTATAAACGTGGAAATATCTTCACCTCCATCTGTATAAACATGGAAATATCTACACTGACATCTGTATACACATGGATATATCTACACAGCCATCTGTATAAACATGGAAATATCTACACCGCTATCTCTATAAACATGGAAATACATACACCGCTATCAGTATAAACATGGAAATATCTCCACCGCTATCTGTATAAACATGGAAATATCTCCACCACTATCTGTATAAACATGGAAATATCTACACCGCTATCTCTATAAACATGGAAATGTCTACACTGCAATCTGTATAAACATGGAAATATCTACGTTGGTATCTCTATAAAAATGGAAATATCTACACCGCCATCTGTAAAAACATGGAAATAACTACAAATTCAGCTGTATAAACATGGAAATATCTACACCACTATCTCCATAAATATGGAAATACCTACACCGCCATCTGTATAAACATGGAAATATCTACACCGCCATCTGTAAAAAATGGAGATATCTACACCGCCATCTGTATAAACATGGAAATATCTACAACGCTACCTGTATAAACATGGAAATATCTACACCGGTAGCTGTATAAACATGGAAATATCTACACCACGATCTGTATTAACATGGAAATGTCTGCACCGCTATCTTTATAAATATGGAAATATCTACTCCGCTATCTGTATAAACATGGAAATATCTACACCGCTATCTGTATAAATATGGAAATGTCTACACCGCTATGTCTATAAACATGGAAATGTCTACACCGCTATCTGTATAAACATCGAAATATCTACATGGCTATCTCTATAAACATGGAAATATCTATACAGCCATCTGCATAAACTTGGAAATACCTACGCAATCTTCTCTATAAACATGGAAATATCTACACAGCCATCTCTATAAACATGGAAATATCTACATCGCCATGTGTATAAACATGGAAATATATACACCGTCATCTGTATAAACATGGAAATATAACACCGCTATCTGTATAAACTTGGAAATATAACACCGCTATCTGTATAAACAGGGAAATATCTACACCGCTATTTCTATAAACATGGAAATATCTGCACCGCTATCTCTTTAAGCATGGAACTATCTACACCGCTATCTCTATATACATGGATATATCTACACCGCCATCTGTATAAACATGGAAATATCTACACAGACATTGGTATAAACATGGAAATATCTACACCACCATCTCTATAAACATGGAAATATCTACGCAGCCATCTGTATAAACATGGAAATATCTACACAGCCATTTCTATAAACATGGAAGTATCTACACCGCTATCTGTATAAACATGGAAGTAGCCACACCGCTATCTGTATATACATGGAAATCTCTACACCTCCATCTGTAAAAACATGGAAATAACTAAACAGTCATCTGTATAAACATGAAAATATCTACACGGCAATCTGTATACACATGGAAATATCTACGAAGCCATCTGTATAAAGATGGAAATATCTACACCGCTATCTGTATAAACATGGATATATCTACACCTCTATCTGTATAAACTAGGATATATCTACACCGCTGTCTGTATAAACATAGAAATAACTCCAGCGCCATCTGTATAAACTTGGAAAAACCTCCACCGCCATCTGTATAAACATGGAAATATCCCCACCGCCATCTGTATAAACATGGAAATATCTACACCGCTATCTGTATAAACATGGAAATAACTACTCCGCTATCTGTGTAAACATGGAAATATTTACACTGCCATCTGTGTAAACATGAAAATATCTACACCGATATCTGTATAAAAATGGAAATATCTACACCGCAATCTGTGCAAACATGGAAATATCTACACCGCTATCTCTGTAAACATGGAAATATCTACACCGCCATCTGTATATACATGGAAATATCTACATCACTATCTGTATAAACATGGAAATATCTACACCGCCATGAGTATAAACATGGAAATATCTGCATCGCCATCTGTATAAACATGGAAATCTCTACACCGCTATCTGTATAAATGTGGAAATATCTACAGCACTATCTCTATAAACATGGAAATATCTACACCGCTAACTGTGTAAAGATGGAAATTTCTACACCGCAATCTGTGCAAAGATGGAAATATCTACACCGCTTTCTGTGTAAACATGCAAATATCCACACCGCTATCTGTATAAACATGGAAATATCCACACTGCCATGTGTATAAACATTGAAATATCTACACCGTCATCTGTATGAACATGGAAATATGTACACTACTATCTGTATAAACATGGAAATATCTACAGCGCTATCTCTATATACATGGAAATATCTGCACCTCTAAGTGTATAAACTTGGAAATACCTACACCGCAATCTAAACATGGAAATATCTACACCGCTATCTGTACAAATATGGAAATGACAACACCGCAATCTCTATAAACATGGAAATATCTACACCGCCTTCTGTATAAACATGGAAATATCTACATAGCTATCTTTATAAACTTGGAAATGTCTACAACGCCATCTGTATAAACTTGGAAATACCTGCACAGCCTTCTGTATAAACTTGGAAATATCTTCACCACCATCTTTATAAACCTGGAAATATCTACAATGCCATCTGCTTAACCATGAAAATATCTCCACAGCAATCTCTATAAACATGGAAATATCTACACCGCCATCTGCATGAACATGGAAATATCTACACCGCTATCTGAATAAACATGGAAATATCTACTAACTCATCTGTATAAACATGGAAATATCTACAATGCCATCTGTATAAAGATGGAAATAACTACACCGCGAGCTGAATAAACATGGAAATACCTACACCGCTATCTGTATAAACATGGAAGTACCTACACCGCTATCTGTATAAACATGGAAATATTTACACCGATATCTGTATAAACTTGGAAATATCCACACCGCCATGTGTATAAACATGGAAATATCTACATCATCATCTGTATGAACATGGAAATATCTACACCGGTATCTATATAAACATGGAAATATCTACACCACCACCTGTAAAAAGATGGAAAAATCTACAACGCCATCTGTATAAACATGGAAATATCTACAATGCTACCTGTATAAACATGGAAATATCTACACCGGGAGCTGTATAAACATGGAAATACCTACACCAGGATCTGTATTAACATGGAAATGTCTGCACCGCTATCTGTATGAAGATGGAAATATCAACTCCGCTATCTGTATAAACATGGAAATGTCTACATCGCTATCTGTATAAATATGCAAATGTCTACACAGCTATCTCTATGAACATGGAAATGTCTACACTGCTATCTGTATGAACATCGAAATATCTACATGGCTATCTCTATAAACATGGGAATATCTACTACAGCCATTTGTATCAACTTGGAAATACCTACGCAATCTTCTGTATAAACATGGAAATATCTACACAGCCATCTCTATAAACATGGAAATATCTACACCGCCACGTGTATAAACATGGAAATATCTACACCGTCATCTGTATAAACATGGAAATATAACACCGCTATCTGTATAAACATGGAAATATAACACCGCTATCTCTATAAACAAGGAAATATCTACACCGCTATCTCTATAAACATGGAAATATCTGCACCGCTATCTCTTTAAGCATGGAACTATCAACACCGCTATCTCTATATACATGGAAATATCTACACCGACATCTGTATAAACATGGAAATATCTACACAGACATTGGTATAAACATGGAAATATCTACACCACCATCTCTATTAACATGGAGATATTTACACTGCCATCTGCATAAACATGGAAATATCTACACCGCCATCTGTATAAACATGGAAATATCTACAACGCCGTCTGTAAAAACATGGAAATATCTAAACCACGATCTGTATAAACATGGAAATATCTACAATGCTACCTGTATAAATATGGAAATATATACACCGGTATCTGTATAAACATGGAAATATCTTCACCAAGATCTGTATCAACTGGAATTATCTACACCGCTATCAGTATAAACATGGAAATATCTACACCGATATCTGTATAAACATGGAAATATCTACATGGCTAATTCTATACACATGGAAATATCTACACCGCCATCTGTATAAACTTGGAAATACCTACACAGTCTTCTGTATAAACATGGAAATATCTACACCACCATCTTTATAAACATGGAAATATTTACACTGCCATCTGTAAACATGGAAATATCTACACAGCCATCTCTATAAACATGGAAATATCTACACCGCTATCTGTATAAACATGGAAGTAGCCACACCAATATATGTATATACATGGAAATCTCTACACCTCCATCTGTAAAAACATGGAAATACCTAAACAGTCATCTGTATAAACATGGAAATATCTACACTGCTATCTGTATAAACATGGATATATCTACACCTCTATCTGTATAAACTTGGAAATATCTACACCGCTATCTGTATAAACATGGAAATAACTCCAGCGCCATCTGTATAGACATGGAAAAGCCTCCACCGCCATCTGTATAAACATGGAAATATCCTCAACGCCATCTGTATAAACATGGAAAAACCTCCACCGCCATCTGTATAAACATGGAAATATCCCCACCGCCATCTGTTTAAACATGGAAATATCTACACCGCTATCTGTATAAACATGGAAATAACTAATCCGCTATCTGTGTAAACATGGAAATATTTACACAGCCATCTGTGTAAACATGGAAATATCTACACCGATATCTGTACAAAGATGGAAATATCTACACCGCAATCTGTGCAAAGATGGAAATATCTACATCGCTATCTCTGTAAACATGGAAATATCTACACCGCCATGAGTATAAACATGGAAATATCTGCATCGCCATCTGTATAAACATGGAAATCTCTACACCGCTATCTGTATAAATGTGGAAATATCTACAGCGCTATCTCTATAAACATGGAAATATCTACACCGCTAACTGTGCAAAGATGGAAATTTCTACACCGCAATCTGTGCAAAGATGGAAATATCTACACTGCTATCTGTGTAAACATGGAAATATCTACACCGCTATCTGTATAAACATGGAAATACCCACACCGCCATGTGTATAAACATGGAAATATCTACACCGTCATCTGTATGAACATGGAAATATCTACACTACTATCTGTATATACATGGAAATATCTACAGCGCTATCTCCATATACATGGAAATATCTGCACCGCTAATTGTATGAACATGGAAATCCCTACACCGCAATCTAAACATGGAAATATCTACACCGCTATCTGTGAAAATATGGAAATGTCTACAACGCTATCTCTATTAACATGGAAATGTGTACACCGCTTTCTGTATAAACATGGAAATATATTCATGGCTATCTGTATAAACATGGAAATATCTACACTGCCATCTGTATAAACTTGTAATTACCTGCACAGTCTTCTGTATAAACATGGATATATCTAAACCACCATCTTTATAAACCTGTTAATATCTACACTGCCATCTGTATAAACATGGAAATATCTACACAGCCCTCTCTATAAACATGGAAAAATCTACACCGCTATCTGCATAAATATGGAAATATCTACACCGCTATATGTATAAACATGGAAATATCTACACCGCCATGTGTATGAACATGGAAATATCTACACCGCTATATCTATAAACATGGAAATATCTACACCACCATCTGTATACACATGGAAATATTTACACAGCCATCAATATAAACATGTAATTATCTACACCGCTATCTCTATAAATTTAGAAATATCTCCACCGCCATCTCTATTAACATGGAAATATCTACACCGCCATCTGCATAAACATGGAAATATCTACACCGCCATCTGTATAAACATGGAAATAACTATAACGCCGTCTGTAAAAAGATGGAAATATCTAAACCACGATCTGTATAAACATGGAAATATCTACTACGCTACCTGTATAAATATGGAAATATCTACACCGGTATCTGTATAAACATGGAAATATCTTCACCACGATCTGTATCAACATGGAAATATCTACACCGCTATCAGTATAAACATGGAAATATCTACACCGCTATCTGTATAAACATGGAAATATCTACATGGCTAACTCTATACACATGGAAATATCTACACCGCCATCTGTATAAACTTGGAAATACCTACACAGTCTTCTGTATAAACATGGAAATATCTACACCACCATCTTTATAAACATGGAAATATTTACACTGCCATCTGTATAAACATGGAAATATCTACACAGCTATCTGTATAAACATGGAAATATCTACACCGCTATCTGTATAATCATGGAAATATCTACACCGCCATGTGTATAAACATGGAAATATCTACACCGTCATCTGTATAAACATGGGAATGTAACACCGCTATCTGTATAATGATGGAAATAACTACACCGCTATCTCTGTAAACATGGAAATATCTACAACGCCATCTGTATAAACATGGAAATATCTACACCACCATCTCTATAAACATGGAAATATCTACACTGCCATCTGTATACACATGGAAATATCTACACAGCCATCAGTGTAAACATGGAAATATCTACACAGTCATCTGTATAAACATGGAAATATCTACACTGCCATCTGTATAAAGATGGAAATATCTACACCGCTATCTGTATAAACATGGAAGTACTTACACCGCTATCTGTAAAAACATGGAAATATCTACACCGCTATCTGTATAAACATGGATATATTTACACCACTATCTCCATAAACATAGAAATAACTACAACGCCATCTCCATAAACATGGAAATATCTAAACCGCCATCTGCATAAAAATGGAAATATCTACAACGCCATATGTATAAATATGGAAATATCTTCACTGCCGTGTGTAAAAAGATGGAAATTTCTACACCGCGATTTTTATAAACATGGAAATATCTACACCAGTATCTGTATAAACATGGAAATATCTACAGCACGATCTGTATCAACATGGAAATATCTACACCGCTATCTGTAGAAACATGGAAATATCTACACCGCTATCTGTTTAAACATGGAAATATCTACACCGCTATCTGTATAAATATGGAAATGTCTACACCGCTATCTCCATAAACATGGAAATGTATACACCGCTATCTGCATAAACATGGAAATATCTATGTGGCTATCTCTATAAACATGGAAATATCTACACCGTCATCTGCATAAAATTGGAAATAGCTACACAGTCTTCTGTAGAAACATGGAAATATCTACAACAACATCTGTATAAACATGGAAATATCTACACTGCCATCTGTATAAACATGGAAATATCTACACAGCCATCTCTATAAACATGGACATATGTACACCGCTATCTGTATAAACATGGAAATATCTACACCTCTATCTGTATAAACATGGAAATTTCTACACCCCCGTGTGTATAAACATGGAAATATCTACACCATCATCTGTATAAACATGGAAATATAACACCGCCATCTGTATAAACATGGAAATATCTAAACCGCTATCTGTATAAATGCGGAAATATCTACACCGCTATCTCTATAAACATGGAAATATCTACAACGCTACCTGTGTAAAGATGGAAATTTATAAACCACAATCTGTGCAAAGATGGAAATATCTACACCGCTATCTGTGTAAACATGGAAATATCTACACAGCTATCTGTATAAACATGGAAATATCTACACCGCTATCTGTATAAATATGGAAATGTCTACACCGCTATCTCTATGAACATGGAAATGTCTACACCGCTATCTGTATAAACATGGAAATATCTACATGGCTATCTGTATAAACATGGAAATATCTACACTGCAATCTGTATAAACATGGAAATATCTACACAGCCATCACTATAAACATGGAAATATCTACACCGCTATCTTTATGAACATGGAAATATCTTCACCGCTATCTGTATAAACATGGAAATATCTACACTGCCATGTGTATGAACATGGAAATATCTACACCATCATCTATATAAACATGGAAATATAACACCACTGTCTGTATAACCATGGAAATATCTACACAGCTATCTCTATAAACTTGGAAATATCTACACCACCATCTCTATACATATGGAAATATCTACACAGCCATCAGTATAAACATGGAAACATCTACACCGCTATCTCTATACACATGGAAATTCCTTCACCGCTATGTCTATAAACATGGAAATATCTACACTGCAATCTGCATAAACATGGAAATATCTACACCTCCATCGCTATAAACATGAAAATATCTACACCGCCATCTCCATAAACATGTAACTATCTACACCGCCATCTGTGTAAACATGGAAATGTCAACACTGCTATCTGTATAAACATGGAAATGTCTTCACTGCCATCTGTATAAATATGGAAATATCTACACCGTGATCTGTATAAACATGGAAATATCTACACCGCTACCTGTATTAACATGGAAATATCTATACCTCCATCTGTATAAACTTGGAAATACCTGCACAGTCTTATGTATAAACATGGAAATATCTACACCACCATCTGTATAATCACGGAAATATCTACACTGCCATCTGTAAAGATGGAAATATCTACACAGCCATCTCTATAGATATGGAAATATCTACACCACTGTCTCTATAAACATGGAAATATCTGCACTCCCATCTCCATAAACATGAAAATATCTACAATGCCATCTCCATAAACATGGAAATATCTTCACCGCCATCTGTATAAACATGGAAATATCTACACTGCCATCTGTATAATGATGTAAATATCTGCACCGTGAGCTGTATAAACATGCAAATATCTACACCGATATCTGTATAAACATGGAAATATCAACACCGCAATCTGCATAAACATGGAAATATCTACACTGCTATCTGTATAAACATGGAAATATCTACTCCACTATCTCTATAAACATGGAAATACCTACACCACTATCTCTATAAACATGGAAATATCTACACCGCTGTCTCTATAAACATGGCAATATATACACCGCCATCTTTATAAACATGGAAATATCTACCCCGCCATCTACATAAACAAGGAAATATCTACACCGCCATCTGTATAAACATGGAAATATCTACTCTGCCAGGAGCTCAAGAGCAGCCTGGGCAATACAGCAAGACCTCATCTCTACAAAAAAATAAGAAAAATTAGCTGGCCATGGTGGTGTGCGCCTGTAGTCCCTGCTTCTTGGGAGGCTGTGGTGGGAGTATCCACGGAGCCCAGGAGTTTAAGTCTGCAGTGAGCTTGGATAACATCTGCACTCCAGCCTGGATGATAGAACAAGAACCTGTTTCAAAAAAGAAAAAAGAAAAAATCCCTAAATCTAAAAACTGGATGTAGTTTGCTAATAACTAAATAGCAAATTAATTGTAACATGCTTACATATCAACGATGTCTTTCTTCTTTGATCATAAACCTGCTCAGTAAGAAGCTGCTGAAGTCCATGCTAGTGACAGGTACATGTCTGCATCCTTGTCCTGACCTGCATGTTCTTTGATTGTCCCCATCTGTGTCTCCGACTGGCACTGCCGAACCGGCTTGCTTCCTGATCAATGTTGTACTGAACCGGACTGCTAACTGATCAGTGTTGCTGAACTCACTGCACAAAGCTGTTCTTACATGGTAGATTTCTGCCTGGAATAGTCATATTTACACTGTTTATATTCCTTACTCCTGACCCATCCAATGCAGCACAAGTTCTATTTATTGCCATAGAAACATAGGTCATTTGGAAACACCTCCTTCATTTCTGTGGAATGTTCAATCATTTCTGACATTTTGGACTCTGTTCTAGCCTCTTGTTAAATATATCCAGAAAAGAGACAAAGCTTTATGGGGGGGCTATATGCACACATATGCTATAGAATAAGCTATCTAAATGTTTAAAAATACTTTCCATCTGGCACTGCACCTTAATAGGTAGACAGAAATTAAGTATGTGTGTATCTATCTGTATTGATACGTATAAATATATATCCCCAAAACAAAAACTCATTCTCTTACTTATACATAGGTAGAATAGAGGTGAATATACATATACATTTATAGGTAGAACAAAAAAACCCCTCAGCCTCTTTAGGGCCATGTGTTTTCTCTGAGTAATTGTCACAATTAATTACAATACATGTGTATGCCTTTTTAGATAAATTGCATCAGACCAGTTTCTGTCTGGTTGGAAAATAATAACTGCCTATTTGCTAAGTGCCCCTGCCCCTATACTATGTTCCAGTGAACTAAAGACCTCTGGCAATCATAGATTTACAACTCAGCAAGATTAAACAATTTATTGTTATTTATGACATCCAAGCTGGATCTTCTGTATCATATTCCACATTAGCATCTATCACTTTACATTTGGGAGATCCTGTCCAAAAAATGATTATGCCTGCTAACCAAACATTCAGCAGGGCTGCAGGAACAGGCCCCCTGAACAAACATCCTGCCAAAGTACTTTAAAGCACCGTGAGCTCCCACAGCTGTGCATTTTTCAGATGACTCAGCAGATTAGCGTGGAGTCTCTTAGCCTCTGCTTGGTCTGTTCCTTTCAGTGATCTCTCACATGGCCCAGTCCATTCGGTTTGAAAATCCTCATGAAATGAGCAGATTATGATCTGGCTTCAGTAGAGGGCCATGGGGTGGGCATGGAGGGGAGAGGGTTTTCTCTTAACACAGCCTGAGCCTCAGAAAGGTTTCAGATGGAAAAGCATGGCACTGACTCAGCTCATGCTTAACAGGAAATAATGCACAGACCACACCAAAAAAGCCCTTTACGTTGTGTGAAAGTCTATGCCGGAGCAGCTGCTGCCACCTCATGTACTGTGATAGAGTGTGCATGTGTGTGTTTGTGTGTGCGTTAGTGTGAGTATGCACACAAATGTGTGCTGGGAGGGGGAGGAGATCACACCTTCCACAGTCGCCACCTCAGCCTTAGCTAGCAGCATGGAGAAATGCCAAAAGTCAAGAGAAAGCTGCACCAAAGCAACTGTGATCACCACATCAGCAGGCGCTTTCTGGTTAGTAAAGCTACTAGGACTGAAAAACTCACATGATCTCGTCCTTCTTTTATTTTAATCAGAGCAAACTATTTTTATAATAATTGTGTTATATGAATAAATAATTCATAATGCTGTAACCCATTATCCCATTCAATCCTCCCAACAACCCTAGAAGATATGTAGACAAGTATTATTACTTTCCCTATTTTTATAAATGAGGAAATAAACCCCAGGAGGCTAGGCGACTTCCCCACGGTCCTAGAAGTTGCAAACAGTAGTATCATGATTCAAATCCAAAGCTTCTCCTTTTGTCTTTATCATTTTAATTTTGAAGGTAATGCATATGCATGTATGATCTTTTAAATCCAGAGATGTATATGGAATAGATAGGAAAAGGGACTCTCCTTCCCCATTATACACCCCCTCCACCCAATCTATATACACTGTTGACTAGAGTATGTCCTTTCAATCCTATTTTCTATGCCTACATTATATACAGAAAAGCAGGATTACGTTACACACAATATTCCAGTCATTGCTGTTTTTCACCAACAAGCTATCATTCACATCTTTTTCATACTACATATAAATTTATATCCTTTATTTTAGTGGTGTATATTGTGCAGTTGTGTCATAAATTATGTACCTGTTCTCTGTTGAACATATAGATTTTTTCTGAGTTTTTCCTTAGCAAAATGCTGCAGTGAGTACCCTTGTACACAGATGTGTGTACATTTGTTCTAGAAAAATCTACAGTAAAGATTCTTAGATTAAGACATTCCCAGGTTATTAGAAAACTACTCTATTAATTTAGATATATACTTCCAAATTGCCTGACCAAAATTTATGTCAATTTAACTTCTATGAACAGTATACAAACATGACAATTTTCCATCATCTACACCAACTCTGGGTAATTTCATCTTTTTTACAAGTTGATGGACTGTTTTAATTTATATTTCTCTGGTTATTAATAAGGTTGGCCACCTGTTCATGTGTTATTATTGATGATATTTGTATTGAATTGTTTGAATTTTCTTGATTTCAAAAAACGTTTTACATGTCATAGATATTAAATATTTGTTGTAAAACTCTCCTTCCAGTATTGTGTATGTGTTTGGTCAAGTAGAATAAACTCTCGTCCTCTGATTTCAGATTCCTTTCTCTTTCCATTAGAAATCCCTAAATGTAAAACTACATATTGATAGCTAAAAACCAGGATGTTTACTAGAGAAAAAGAATACAAAGGCAATAATTAAATATTATATTTATACAAAATACCTACTAGTACAAACTTAAAAAGAGAAAGTAAAAGTCAAATCCTTCTACGACTTCAGACTAAGAAAAAGAACTTTTGAGGTTGAATGTTCCTGAAATTTTTCTTTTCATACAACTACGGACATGACTTCAAAAGTTGATGTGACTAAAAATGTAAGATATGAAAGATATTTGAAGACTCAGAGAAGGTGGATTTTCATTTTAAGAAGTCACATATATATTCTAGATATTCTCTTATTCGTAACTAAGAGAGTCAAATCAGATGAAAGAATCTAAAAATTTCCCTTTGACTGTGTTAAGTAGAAGTAGTAGAAGCATATTGGCCAAATCTTGAGTGTTTGCAAATTGACTCTTAAGGCTATAGGCTGGCACAGGTCATTGAAGCCCTAGCTTTTTATCTTTAATTTTAAAATCCCCAAACAATGTATACTAATTTTTCTTGTCCATTATTTCCAAATAATCTTGTTTAAATGTTATTACAGTGCTTGCTCATGTTACTGTTGTCTAACAGAAGGGTATCCGGGGCCTTAAACCTGAGAGGGTTAGGATTAATGATTCCAATACCTATGCTTGGACATCTCCAAAAGTGGGTTCCAACTTCTTGTCCTCAAGTCTGTATAGAAACTAGCAAACTTCCAGAGTTCACAAAAGGCTCAAAGAGAACAGATGTTTTATAGAAAATTCTTAGAGCAAGTTTCACGCATAATGTTGCTGATGCGTGTCCGCCTTTTCAATAAACATCACTATGCTTTATCACAAGATTTAATAAAGCAGCTTAGTTAAAAATGCCATCTGGGTCTCTGGACACATTAAACAAAGCTTAAAATAACCACCCCAGCAACTGGGAGGACCCAGCTGTTCTCATAATCTGTCCCACTCCTTTTACTTCCCCATAAAAAGAGTGAATGAAGACCACAGACTAAAAGCATCCAGAAGGAACTGACACAAACAGGGAGATAGATGGAGCCAAGGGCTCCTGTAAGTTTGCTATTGCTCACATAATAGATTTGCTAATTCCACAACCTGCGGATGGTGATTAAGAACGGGAAGCAGAAAGAGGGAAGAGAGAATCATAGAAGGGCTCATTCAAGTTTTCTAATGTATCACAAACCTGTCCTCCCTAATGTCTGGATCATAGCAGCCCATTCCATTCACCTATTCTCTAGTGAACTCCAATAGAAAATACAAAGCCATCACCACCCAGTTCTTTCTCCCTTCTAGAGATGAGCTATTAGCCACCCAATCCCAGATTCTCAGATCCATTCCAGGAAAGAAGCCCTAGGTATTGAAGCACAGCTTTCCCTCCCTCCCTTCTTTCTTCCACCCCAAGATTTGTTCCCCAGATAGTTCTAGTAAATGCAAAACCAAGTATATTCTCATTCTTTAGAGCAACCAGCTTTTCATGGCCAACTGGAATCAAATACAACCTGCACAAACATCTATCTGGAGGACACTCCCAAGGCTCCTACTGAGCCAGCCTTCTGCATACCACTGCATTTCAGCTTCCTAGTTCACAAGACACTGAGACATTCTTGAATTCTGCAAGGTGCACTGTGTGTTAATATCTTTGCTCCTCATCATGTGGCCAATAAAGCGCATGACTAGTCAACGAATAAATTTTCTCTTGACTAAAACTTGCAACAAAACTGTAAGCTGTTTACCAAGGGTTCCACTACAGGTTATATTCAATATATACAGTCAAATCATAACTATCTGAGATATATTCAGTTGACCATACACCTTTATATTTCAGTAAAATGTCTTTACATTTCCCAGTGCTATCGATGTTACAAAGTGCTTTCATATGCAGTGCTTCATCTGATTTCCAGGATAATTAAATGATCCTGTCATACCTGATTTTTAGATGAGGAAACAAGTGGTTTCTGGGTATTTCAAGAGGCTAACGCATCTGCCCTCCAACTTGTATGTGAAAACCAAAAACAAAATTCCAAGGCCCCTCAACCATCTGAATGGACTTTGACTCTTTTGGTCAATATATGGCAGAGCTAGGAAAAGAAGGTGAGTCTTCCAGCTGCTGATACAGG
Organism: Pan paniscus; assembly: GCF_029289425.2. Taxonomy (NCBI): domain Eukaryota; kingdom Metazoa; phylum Chordata; class Mammalia; order Primates; family Hominidae; genus Pan; species Pan paniscus. The sequence goes on from NC_073261.2 coordinate 13,152,969, forward strand.
GTTTTTCCTGCCATACTCCATTACCTCCAAGGCTAAAGTCAAAAGAGGGTGTGGTTATCACATGAAAAAATCTGGTTTGGATTTCCCAAATGTGTATGTAGTATTTGGTGATTTACCTTAATTTAACCTACAGTTCTTTTGGGTTGTAACAGTCTGACTCCATTTTTGAAAACAAAACAAAATCGATTTTAAATGCTGAATTATAGATCTTTGCTGTCCAGTATGGTAGCTACTAACCACTTATGGTTATTTGCATTTCTATTTTAATTAATTAAAATTCAGTAAAATGCCAAATTCAGTTCTCCAGTTGCTCTAGCCACATTTCAAGTGTTACAGTAGTCACATATGGCTAGTGGCTGGGACAATGCAGATTATAGAACAGTTCCATCATCAAAGAAACTTCTATTGAACAGTGCTATTATATAATGTCATCTCCAGAGAAAGAAGACTTTAGAAAAAGTCAGAAACGGCCGGGCGCAGTGGCTCCCACGTGTAATCCCAGCACTTTGGGAGGCCAAGGCAGGCAGATCCCTTGAGGTCAGGAGTTCAAGACCAGCCTGGCCGACATGGTGAAACCCCGTCTCTGGTGAAAATACAAAAAATTAGATAGGCGTGGTGGTGCATGCCTGTAACCCCAGCTACTCAGGAGGCTGAGTTGGGAGAATCACTGGAACACAGGAGGCAGAAGTTGTAGTGAGCCAAGATTGTGCCACTGCAATCTAGCCTGGGTGACAGAGCAAGACTCCATCTCAAAAAAAAAAAAAAGGAAAAAGAAAAAGAGAAAGTCAGAAACATCTTGAGGCAGGCATAGTGCTGTCATCTGTCCAATATTGAAGATGATTTAAGAATAAGAAAGAAGAAGAGAACAAAGAAGAGAAAAAGAAGTTGCCTTAGGTGTACCTACCCAGAAAAGGACAAAGGCATTCTTGTAGTCATTGTGTTGTATATTAGCTCTTAAACTTTTTAAGAGATTAGAATAATTTGACACATAGAAGATGTAAACCACTGAAGAGGCTCTGAAGCAGATAAAAGTAGAAAGAAAATAAAAAACTAATTAGTTACAAGCTAAGCTTAACCACAATTCGTTTAAACGATAATATTTACTCTTCACATGATTGGTTTTTCTTTTGCTTTATAGTATGACATAGTTTATATCTTTAAAGGGGAATTAAAATATTTCTGGGAATTTTTAAAAGTAAGTTCACACAGCCACATAAAAACTACAGAAACAGATAAAACCTATCTTCTCATTTATTCCCTAATCCATTCAAATTAAATATAAAAATCCAAGCATCCACAGTGATATTCAAAAAAGCAAAAGTGAGACAAAACAAAATTCATTTGTCACCTGTGGAGGTAGTTAGCTCACCTAATCTTCACTCCAAACACCAGTAATTTTTAAAAGACAGAAATAAACATATGTTCTGCCTTCCCGGAAGGAACTATGTTTCAGGGTAGCCAAATAACCCAGTTGTGAAGAAAATGGTCTGCTTATAGGAAAATGCCAGCTAAAACATGTAGATAGAATTAGAGAATTAGAAATTCACCATTTTGAAACCCCTAATGAAATAATCAACTCAAGCAAGGATCATTAATAAATGCTAAAACAATCAAGTAACTATTGATACAGAATATAACTGAATATACACATGGTACAAAGTTCACGTCACAGACTACTGGCTTGACCCAAGGGGGAATATAGCAGAGGAGATAGGCAGTGATCACCCTAACCTTGCGATCATCTCACCATCACTAATGATGGGATGTGAATACACATTATTGCCTATGAAATAGTCTTTAAAAAAAGAAGTTGAACCTGAATCTAACTAAACCTTGCAATGGGCTGAACGTGTATGTCTTCCCCAAATAAATATGTTGACATCCTAACCCCAAAGGTGCTGGTATTAAAAGGTGGGGCCTTTAGGGGGTCGTTAGATCATAAGGACAGAGGCTTCATGATTGGAATTAGTGCCCTTATAAAAGAGGCCCCAGAGAGCTAGCTAGTCTCTCCCACTATGTGAGGGCCCAGCAAGAAGGCCAATCTATGAACCAGAAAGTTGGTCCTAACCAGATATCAAAACCACATGCTCCTTGATTTTAAACTTGCTAGCCTCTAGGACTGTGAGAAATAAATTTCTGTTCTTTATAAGTCATCCAGTTTTTGGTATTTTGTTATAGCAGGCCTAAAATCCTTTAGAACTAACTTCCAGTTAACCAGGATAAAACAGAGTGAAAAGTTAAATGACACCATAAAAAGCAACCAGAAAATTCCAGAAGGGGAAATATTCTACAGGACAACTGACTAGTTTTTCAACAAGTCAATTTCACTAAATAAATACATAAACAAAGAGTATCGGTATTTTCCAGGTTAAAACAGTCTTGAGCTAAATAATTAAATGCAATGTGTGTCCCTTGATTAGAAGAAACTAATTTGAACAAACCAGCCACAAAAGATATTTCAGGGAGACCAAGCTGGAAGGATCACTTGAGGCCAGGAGTTTGAGACCAGCCTGGGCAACGTAGTAAGACCTCCATCTCTACAAAAACAATAAATTAGCTGGGCATGGTGGTGTGCACCTATAGTCCTAGCTACTCAGGAAGCTGAGGCAGGAAGATCACTTGAGCCCAGGAGTTTGAGGCTGCAATGAGCTATGATTGTTTCACTGCACTTCAGGCTGTGTGAAAGAGCAAGACTTTGTCTCAAAAAATAAAAGGACATTTCATAATAATTGAGGAAATCTGAATGTGGACTGGGTAATAAATGATATAAAAAAGCCATTTTTTATTTTGTTTGAAAAGATGATTTTGTAACTATACAGGAAAATGTTCTTTTTTTTAGAAATCTGTACTAAAGAATTTAGGGGTAAAACATCATTTTCTTTAATATACTTTCAAACACAAGCAAAAAATAGTCACGACACAAATATAGCAAAATGTTTACAATCTATGTTCTATGCTTGCCTGTGAGTGCCATTAATCTCATCTCTCTGCTTTTCTGAAAGTTTGAAAATTTCAAAGTTTTATAATACATTTTTTTACATCCCATAATTTTATAATAATTTTTTTAAAGTTTGAAGCAAATCAACAACTATAGCTTCAAAAATATCCTGACCCACAATAAACATTGAACAGGGTATATTTCTCCCATTTCCTAAAAAAGTTGGCCCAGGAAGGAGTATGAGAGCTGCCATAGCTCTCCCAAGGCTCATTATTCTCCATCACTCCATGGGAAATCCCAAAATAAATTTTTTAAGAAGTTGTTTAAATTTATAATGTTTTTGATTCTATAATAATTTTATAATAAAATAATTGTAAAATGTTTTTGATTTTATATTTTTAATTTAAAAAATTTTTATACATGTTTATGTTTGAAATGTCTATTTCAAACTTTTTGAGATATTAAAATATAAGTAATATAGTTCATCATTTTAAAAATGCCATGCTTTTCTTCTCCAGCAATTACATAATCAAAGAGTAACTGTAGTTTTTCCTAGAACATTGCTTTGTAGGCTGGGCATGGTGGTTCATGACACTTTAGGAGGCCAAGGCAGGCAGATCTCTTGGGATCAGGAGCTTGAGACTAGACTGGGCAACACAGAGAAACCCTATGAGTAGTAAAAACACAAAAATCAGCTGTGCGTAGTGGTGTGCACCTATAGCCCCAGCTACTCAGGAGGCTGAGGTGGGAAGATCACCTGAATCTAGGGAGGTCAAGGCTACAGTGAGCCAAGACTGTACCATTGCATTCCAGCCTGGACAACAAAGTGAGACCCTGTCTCAAAGAAAGTGAAATTTAATTTAAAAAAAGAAAATTGCTTTGTAAAATTAACTTTTTCAATCAAAACCAAGATTTTTCAGATATAGAGAATGCAGCCCACTGGTCAGATTTGTCAGTTCAAAGAGAATAAATTCTAGTTTCCTATTTTTCTAGCCTGCTTATGATTATCCAATAGGATATCAAAAAAGACCAAAGCCTTTGGGATCCATGTTCAGTATTCCTGAGTCTAACTCAGGATGTCGAATCAGGAGACAAGCACATTCTCATCAATTTTCAATCATTCGAGACCAATTTTGCTTATAATTATCCAGTTCTTTTAGACCACCTTTCTCCTGAAGCCAGCCTTATGGCTATTCACTTCACTTTAGCATAAGCCCCCAAGAAGGTGAACAAAATGAGGAAACGATTGGTTAAAGTTGGCATTTGAAATTCTGAAACATGTCCACCATTCCCTTCACCCATGCCCGCCCCTCTTAGAAGTAGTACTTTCAGATTATTTAAGAGTCGATGCTTCTATGTGGATTTTGTCATCTGTCCTTTATAACAGCTAGTAGGTTTAATTTGACTCTATTTTAAGCATATATTGACCTATGCTAATTATCTGTTAAAATAAATTCCACTCTTAGAGTTAATAAAGTGTGTTTGTCATGGAAGACCCATTGAAGTAAGAAGCTGAGGAGCCCTTATGTTAAAGTGGGACAAGAAATAATAAGACATAATAATTTTCCCATGCAAATCAACAACCGTAGCTTCAAAAATATCCTGACCCACAACAAGTATTGGACAGGCCATGTTTCTCTCACTCCCTAAAAAATTGGCTTGGTAAGGAGTATGAGAGCTCCCATAGCTCTCCCAAGGCTCATTATTCTCCATCACTCCACAGGAACAGCCTGTCAGAGAAGAGTGAAAGACCATTTGTCAACCTCTCTTCAACTCCCTGATTCTAGCCAAACTTCATCAATCTCAAGTGAGGAGCCAGAGGGAAATCAAACCCCATATATCCAGCATCATTGTCTACTGGAGTCAAAAATCACAATTCCACTACCCACCCCAACACCACTGGCCCTGTTTCTCCCAATTGCTTTTTATTGTGTTTTTTAAAAAATCCTCTTTCCCCATACCTGCAACACCGAGAAGGAGGAATTATAGTAGATAAATATGAAGCATGGAGATCCATTAAAAATGTTTTTAATTATAAATGAGAAAATGAAAAGGAGAGTGTTGGGAAGGAAGGAGGGAATTCAAATGCCAGGGAAATGTTCAGTTGCGCTTTTAAAGATGTTAACACTCATTTATACATCTGCAAGAGACTCCCCTTAAAGAAAAGCTCTATGAGTGTGGGTCTGTTTGCATGAATAAGGATAAAATTACTTTTTTAGACGATGTTTCCCACATATCATTCAGAGACCCCTGAAGTTAGGTATCCCTCTTGTAGATGTCCTTGAGATGCTGCTGGACCTGGGAAAGAGGAAACTGGGATACGGGTCTAGGCCAAAAGGTGCTTCTAGTTATAGGACAGAGAGGAAAGGGGCAGTGGGAGAAAAACCTGAAGTCTGAGAATCTGGATTGCAGAAGACTACCGAGGTCGTGGGAGAAGGGAGAGAAAACAAGGATGAAAAGCGAAAGGGGAAGAGGCATGAAATGTTGTCAAATGTCAAAAGGCATTTGGAGAGAAGTTGGGAATTGCATTAAGAAAACCACTGCAAATCTCATTTCAGACTATTTACAGATATGCCCCCTGGGAACTGCGAGCTCAGGCTGTTTAGCATCAAACAAATGGATCCACTCCATCCCTACCCTAATTAAATAAATCATTCAGTAATTCAACTGGGTTAAAGAACCAAAATATTAAAAACCTTCAGGGCCTACTCTTGCCAAATATGTCAGGGATCGTGTGTGTGTGTGTGTGTGTGTGTGTGTGTTCTGAGACACCACTACTGTTAAATAGGCAGAGCTAAGACTTAGGGCACTGGCAGATTATTGCAAAAAGGGCACGGGGCAGAGGGACTATGTTGTGAGCCTGGGAAAGAAGTTTGTGTGGGGACTGTGGGCAGTGAACGCGTTGGGAACAATATGGAAAACTGGGAGCTGCCTCGGAATCTACAGGGCCGGGTAAGAGAATGTCCGAAAGAAAAATGAGCAGGTGCGGGATGTGTGCAGAGTCGGAGAAGAGTCCAGGGCTCCCGGAGTGGCTCCAGGAACGACGGACACCCCTCAAGGCTTTTGGGGGCGGTGGGTACTAATAGAACCCAGTGTCCGGGCTGCACCGGGGAGGCTGCGAGCGCGGCGGGATTGGGGCACTGGAGGGTGAGGACGCGGGAGTGAGGAAGCAAAGCCAGGGCCAGGCAGGGGCCTCCCAGCTGGGCCCGGAGGCAGCAGGGGGACAAGGGCTAGGAGAGGGCATGGCGGCGGTGTGGCGGGAAGCGAGGGGCATCCGGACACTCACCCCATTGGCCGCGGACATCTGCACCATGATCTCGATGGCCGTCCTGCTAAAGTACCTGCTGTCGCTGCCCACCACCGTGGTGCAGCCCCGACGGTCACGCAGGTTGATGGACGACAGCACGCTCTGGGTGAAGTTGGGCAGGTAGTTGCACTGGCCCTCGAAGAGGCCGGTAGGTCACCGCAGACCCCCGCCGCCGGCCGGCTGCTGGTCCTCGTAGGGCGCGGTGGGCACTGTCAGCACCGGGATGGGGCTCCCCTCCGTGGCCCCTCCTGGCCGGTCCTGCTGAGGCTCCCGGGGCCGGAGGGAATCTGCAGCCTGCCGGGGGCCTCCGCCAACCTGGCCGCGCGCCGGCACTCCGCCTCGTGCCCGGGCCCCCTCTCCGGCAGATCGGCACCCTGCGCCCTGCGCCCACCCGCCTGGGGACCGCCCGCCCCTCCTCTCTGTGCGGCCGCTCGCTGACTCCCTCGGCGGAGATTGCTTCTGCCTTCCTGTAAAGTTTTCTCCCGCCCACCTTCTCCGCTGCCAGACCGCCCGAGGTGCCCTCAGTTTCTCCCCAAGTTGGACTCACTTTCGGGGTGTCCCAAAAGCCTGATTCCAGGGCCTGCTAGCCCGACCCCGGTGACGCCTGCACCCGCACCTGGCCCCAGCCTTCACGCGCGATCGCCGCCCTCTGGGGCACACCCTCCACCAGAAAACAGCCGGCGGGCGGCGAGACTTTGGGCAGAGTCCGGGTTCCTCTCAGGAGCCAGGCCCGTCTCCCTGTCTCCCTGGGAGTGCGCAGCCTACACGCACCAGTTTCTCTTTAGAACAAGCACGGGGAGGGATTTGGGAGGGGGCTGAAACCTTTTGCCATCAGCGAACAGCCTCAGCCAAAAATAACCCTGGAAAGGCGAGCTAAGAATGGTTATCTCCTGCCAGCGCTGAAATCGGAGGCTGGGCGCTGCGTGTGGGGTGTGTGTGTGTGTGTGTGTGTGTGTGTGTGTGTGTGTGTGTGTAGCCTCCCACCCCGACCATTTGTTGAAGGGAATCACCACTGTCAGACTTCAATCCAACAGGACCCACTCGAGCCATCTACACTTTCCCCAGCCTCCTCCAAAACAGCACACTTTCCGGTATGGACAATTCTTTTTCTTTTTTTTTTTTCACTTGTTTGTTTGTTGTGGTGGTTGCAACAGCAGCAACACAGACAACACATATTTCCCTATTCTTCTCGCCCTTCTCACCCTCCCTACCCAGCTCCTGCCTTAGAAACAGGCTTGGCCTACACTGTATCTGTCCACACTGCCTGAACTCTTCCCTGAATTAATCGTTTTCAATAGGAGGGGGCTAAATCCCTTATTAATGCCCTACCAGGAGTGAATGAATAAAGCCAAGTTAAAGGGGAACTGGGTACCACATACTGTGCTAGGTTCCTTTGCATGTATCCTTTCATTCTGCTGGAGCTAAAGATGTTCTGCCTCCTCTCCATAAAACGCACCCAAACTCCAAAACCAGGAAATTCTCCATAGAAAATAGGAGTGAAGAGAGAAAAGACTAACAGGATAAACCCCAAAGCAGGAAGAAAGTTTTGTCTCCCATTTCGCTCAAGGAATTTTTGGACCCACCAAGGCTACTGTCCTGAAAGATCCTGCTGCTTCTCCTTCCCCAAATATTGTCCACTTCCTGAGAGTAAGGCTGACTTGCCACAGGCTTATAAAGTGTTTGGTCACAGTAAGACAACTGTGAGTAATAACACACATTGTATACTGTTTTGCAATTGATAAAAGGCTTTGCATCTGTTTTTTCTTTGGAGGCTGAAGAAAAGAATGGTATTCACGCAGTTCCCATTTTACAGATGAAAACAAGAGGACTTTTTCTGTGAAGTCAGGAAAGTGGTTACAATGGTACTTTCCGCCTGTCCGAATTATGTATTGCCCCTCCCCTTTCTATTAATAACATTGAAGTGTGATGGGACAACCACTGAAGCCGTCAGTTGAAACCTGCTGGGACTTTTTAGCCATTCTCTTCAACATAAAGAATGGGTGTCTTTGGAGGGGGTGAGAGGAATGGGGAAATGTTGTCAAAGAGTACAATGTTTTAGTTGAGACAGGAAGAATACATTTTGTTGAGATCTACAGCACAGCATGGTGACTGTAGTTAACAATGAAGTATTGTGTATTTCAAAATTGCTAAGACAATAAATTTCAAATGTTCTCACCACAAAAAAGATAGGTTTTGAGGTGATGAATCTATTAATTCTCTGGATTTCATTATTCCACAATGTATACATATATCATAACATCACATTATATCTCCGTAAATACATACAATTTTAATTTGTCAATTAATATTTTTTTAAAAGAATAGTGTGGCCAGTTGGGGAGGTAGTTTTTTTTTTTTTCCTCTAGTCTCTACTCAGTCTCCAAGATCCCATTCCCCATAAAGTTCCTGTCACCCAGGTGGAGTGCAGTGGCACAATCATGGCTCACTGCACCCTCTCCCTCTTGGGCTCAAGCGATCCTCCTGCCTACAGGTACATGCCACCACGCCCAGCTAATTTTTGTAGCTTTTGTAGACATGGGGTTTCACCATGTTGCCTAAGCTGGTCTCGAACACCTCAGCTCAATCAATCTGCCCACTTTAGCCTCCCACAGTGCTGGGATTACAGGTGGGAGCCACCAAGCCCAACCCATAAAGTTCCTAACTTTTTATATCCCTGGGAGTGCACAGCCTACACACACCAGTTTCTCTTTAGAACATACTTAAGAGTCTTGGCTTAGCATCCAACAGACAGAACTTTAACACTTCTATGGATCTGTGCACCTGTCTATGGTGTGGGGTTTTTAAGATCTCTTTCTAATGACACTTTATTTTGCAAAGAAGGACAGTTTCATTCCCAGAAGAGCAGGTATGGTAAATCCTTTGTTCCAGTAACGAAGACAATGATCCAAACCCTAAGCCTCAGAGAAGCCCAGAAACCCTCCAGACCTCCATCTCTCTGCTCCTAGCACCTGCCTCTCTCTTGACATCAACATCATTCTCCCCTCTCACAGCCCAGCTCCTTCCACAGACCCAGGGATTAGGCACCAGCACCTCAGACTAGATTTTAGAGAATTACCATTCAAGAGGTAATCCTCTTCCCTTGGTTCCAATTTCAAGGTTCTCAAAGACTGGAACAGGGCTAGTTTGAGGCAATGTGCCCCATCGCATAGCCAGAAAGAACCTTACAGTGAAAAGGAAAACAATTCTTCCAAAGAAAGGGGGTGCTGATCCCCAGGGGGAGGACAGATGGGCAAACAAACAGTAACCGGGCCACCACATGCTTCACACTCACTGATCAAGGATTTCTAAAACCACTTTTCTTTTCTCTGAATTTATATAGGACTTTGTATCACTCATAAAGGAATGTCTTATAGGCTGATAACACCTTTCTATTCATGCTTATACTTAACATTTAGGCTAGGATAATTTCCTAACCTCAGTGTCCTCACTATAAGATGGGAATTATTATAATCCCTACCTCATAAATTGTTGGGAGGATTAAAATACTTAGTAAAGTGCCTGACTAATAGAAAGGCATTCAATAAATGTTAGCTATTCATGGTGTCATCATCATTATATTTACCATCATAACTAATCTCCTGTATTGCAAGAATTACAGTTTATATTTTTGTAGACCATCACTGTAGCTAAAGGGTCTTTGGGCCATAGGTGATATTCCATAAAGGTTGGTTAAATTGATCTGTGGTTTTTGACTCAGAACTCCCTCAAAATGTACAAAACAGATTTACCTGCTAAATAAATCTCTTCAAAGCTGACCCCAGGTTTAATTGAATTAATTCCAATGAATTTGTCACAATGATGGAGAAAGGAAACTTAGAGGGCCCCACAGTTGTTTGCTGGTAAAATGAGAAGTTTGGATTAGATCAATGTTTCCCAAAATATTTTCCTCAGAATGTTAGTGCCCCTCGAATCCTGCACAAAGCAAGAGTTTCATGACCAAGTAGCTTTTAAAACTCCTGTACACTCTACTCCCATTCTTCACAATGCACACTTTCATATTAAAAGTTCTGAGAGGTCCTCAACAGAAGACATCACTTAACTTTTTTTTTTTTTTTTTTTAAGACAGATTCTCACTCTGTCACCCAGGGTGGAGTACAGTGGCAACCACTCCTGGCCTAAAATTTTTTAACCTGGTGCTTCCCAATCTAAACTCACAGGGACCAGTTTTCTTAATGAAAGAGAATCAGACTAGCTTGTAACCATAGCTGGTGACACTCCCCTGCCCCATTCCTTGTATGTCCTCAGTGGACTAGGTCAGGAATAAATAAATTTTCCTGATTCTCAAGGGCTGGTCACTCCTTTGCACTGAGCTCAAAGCTTCTCTGTAGCATGGGTCACAATGAATGGTAGCCCTGATAGCCTAGAGTAGCCTTTCAGCCTTCTCTGAGCCTCTAAAGACTGAGGATCCTTGGCATGAAATGGAGCAACTGATATACCCTTGCTTCCCCTGGGGACTCTCTTGCTCTCAAAAAGGCATCAGCCATCATCTCCATCTAGAGAATATACTAGCTGACTCAGCTTGACCAGCCTGTCCCAAAATGAGAATCTGGGTAAAATAAGCATTGAAACACTTCATTCCTTGTAGATTCAGAAAACATATTAGCATATTAAAGACTATGAAGTTCTGCAGGAAAAAAAAAAAACCTATTTAACTTTAATCCAACATTGCCAAGTTTTATTTGACCATGGAAGATTTTTCCAATACACTTACAAACAGATCAAGGACATTAATCTTTCATGAAACACTAGATCCCCAGGGTCCTCTCCAGCTACATCATTCTGTGATTTTCTTTTTTATTTATGATGCATTAAAAGATTAATCTCTATCAGACTTCCATTTAGAAATTCACCAGAATGTGCAAAGGCAGCAGGTAAAATTGCTGAAGGGTATTATAAAAATACCCTCCAGTGATTTTTGAAACTTAAACTGAAATATTTATATAACTATATATTTCAGTTTGTATATTATATATATATGTATATACACACATATATATGTGTGTATATATATTGGTGTGTGTATATATATTGGTGTATGTATATCTATATCTATGTATATATGGCATTATATCCATTTTACAGATGCAGAAACTGAGCTTTAGAGGGTGTGAGCAATTGGTCCAAAGCCACACAGCACACAGGTAGTCATTGATAAAGGTAAAAACAAGAGTTGAAGCCTGAGGTGTAAGGACACAGAGATAAGTACACAAATGTTTACAAGTTACACATATGACACGTGCCTTTAACATGAATTTCTTGAACATTCATTTAGAGGCCTTACAATGAAGACATCAGAGTGGCAGCAAGTTCTGTTGGAATCAGGGGAGCGTGTTCTTCTATAATCCCCTGGCTAACAGGAAAGCACACTGATTTGGCCCATGGTAGTTATACACTCCCATTGAGTCAGGGGCCACTTCTATGCACACAGGAGGTGCTAAAAATATGCTGTTGACTCATTGCCTCTAAGAGCAGAAGAAATGCCAAAAGTATAGGACAAGAGGCAGAAAAGCACACGGAAAAATGTCGTAGGGCAGTCCTCTGAGGAAGTGTTAGATCCCTTTGAAATCTGTCCAAACACTTTCTTGTGCTAGGGAAAGTCAATTCCATATTTCAAGCAACCCCACATGTCATACGAGTATCTTGTATGTGTTTGTGTACTCGTGTCTGTGAACTTACATCTCAGACTTCAACTTCTCGCTCCCCACCCTTATCAATGACTGCCTGCATGGCCTTGGGCAAGTTGTTTTCCCTCTTCAAAGCTCAGTTTATGCATCTATTAAATGGACATAATGCTACCTACCTCATGGGGTTAGTGATCACATTTAAGGAGCTAATATGTGGAAATTGCTTACACAGTACCTATCACATAATAAGGGTTTAATAAGTGTTTGATGTAATTGTTTTGATTATTACTACTATTACTAAAATAATAATTACTACAATAATAATGATTCTTATTCTCTATATTAGTATTATCTTTGAAAATGGGCATGGATTATGTCTATGTAACACTTTTGGCACAATATCTAGCATTATATCACACACAAATTAGAGAATTCATGTTATTAAGGATGAAAAAATATTTTTACTGACCCTTAAATTCTTCGTAAGTAACTGCAAAAGAAGCCATTATCCCAACACATGAAATAAAAAAAAAATTCAGTTCCTCTGGAGTTTGTTTTTGGAGGTAGCCACAGGACACCTAATTTTTTTTTCTTTTCAGAGAGACCGAGGGGCTCACTAGGTTGACCAGGCTGGTCTTGAACTCCTGGTCTCAAGCCATCCTCCCACCTCAGCCTCCCAAAGTGCTGGGATTACATGCATGAGCCACCACATCCAGCCTACCTAAAATATTGAATGCTGTTAATAAATCTCCTGAGGCCAGCATAAGAAGGTGATGGGCAAAACTAATGCCAGTATGTTTTTCTGGCTTTTTCATGTATTGGGCCAAACTTTGAAAAGCACTTACTATTAATGGCTAACTTGCAAAATTTGTGATTTATTAAAAGCAGATTTTAATTGTTTTACCTAAAAATAATAGGCCTCTGATCTGCCAAAGATGAAGATTTAATTTCTAGGTGTTCCCCACAATACCTAGAAACATCAGTGGAATCGATTATTAAACACTTTAGAAGTATTCTCATCAAAGTTCTTTAATATATAATACAGCAAAAGAAAAGTTTCTTTTCTAAAGGCTTCTCTATACTTTTTTTAATAGTTGAATTTCATTTCTGAAGGCTCCTAAAAAGAATAGAATTTAGATCTTTATTAAAGAGGAAATATATTTTCCATGTTTAATTTAAATTACATTCCATCAGTCATTTGCAATCTTAGCCTACACGGAATTTTTTTTTTGGTAGTTTTTATGTTTGGGCTTTAGGAGTGGATTCCCAATAATCTCTATATAAATATTTCTAATCTCTATAGAAATATTTTAACATTTCAATGTAAATTAGTTTTTTAAAGCTATTTTATCCATAAAAATAATGAATTTGCATGGCTGAGGGTGAAATAATGTGTTACCAGGACCCCTCAGTTTTGGGGGTTGTGAGTAGATCCCGTCTTCATGTTCCTCCAGCCCAGCCCAAGCCTGGCTCAGGTCCTCCTCCCCCATTTGTCAGGAACCACCATCCCCAGGGATTCTATGTGCCCTGCCTGACCAGTGTTCTCCATCAGAGTTTACCAATCTTTTGTTCATTCCCTCAGAGCACAGCTAAGCAAGAGTACACTAATTTGAAAATTAACTCAAGCAAATAGAGGAACAATATCCCCAACACATTGCATTTTAACATAGGGTTTCCTGGACACACTGTTTCAACCCAAGAGTTGGGCTAATAGTAGGAGTTCCATCTGCTAAAATACGGCTGTCAGCTTGTAACTTGCAGTAGGAGCTGAAATCGACCAGGGGGTTCTTATCCAACAGACAGCAGCAAAACTCTTTGTGTATCTGCGTTCCTTTCAACAAGCGTGACTTCCTCAATGGCATCATTCGTGAGTGTAACACAGAGCTCAGCAATAACATTTCTTCACTAACCCTACCAGGTATCCAACATAGGATGTTACTTCCTTTCACTGTTTTCCGACTCCTGGCAGATATTAATCATTGGGATTTGGGAACAAGGAAATAGAATTTCTGAGAATGCTTGGGAATTCCCAAATTCATATGATTTTCATAACACTTCACTTACAAGTTTTTGAAAAATAATAAGTAACTATAATAACAAGCAAATAGTCGTTTTTTTCTGTAACAGGATTATATGAAAAGTTTTAGTAGTCTTCTGTCTCAAAAAGATATGATAACAAATGATGATTTATTATTATTATGAGCCAACATATTGTAACAAGATTATCAAATCCAATAGCATTAATAGAGAAAACATTAAAAAGAAATGAATATTATCACAAAATAAATGCTAAGGAAAAGTCCTTTGAAGATTGAAAGGTAACACCACAAATACTTAATGCTTTAATCGTTGTTTACATGACATTGTTAAACAAGGCATCAATCATCCCCTCCAATACCATTTAAATAACATAACATTCTGATCTCCTGGCAAGATGAATAGCACTAGAAAGAAGCAACTGTCAAAATGGCCGATTTAAGGGCATATTTTGTTTCAAAAACTTGGCATTGCTTAGAAAACCTCGCATAGGATTTGTAAAACATATACTATGCCTATGAACACATTAATATTTATTTGCAAAAATGGTTCACTGTTAGCAGTGGACAAGGCCATGAACACACACTTGTAACACAGCAACAGATACAAGAAAGTCTGACTGAGGCTCCTTTACTGCTCCTGTCCTGTTCACCTTAACTTTCATCTCCACATGTTAGTGCTTCCTCATCTTGCTTGACTTGAAGTCAGTGCATTTCTTCAAGCCAGTAAGTTCTCTATACTGACTATTAAGCTGTAATTTTCACAGGAAAATTAGAATGTTCCTTCCCATTTTCCTAATTTCTCAACTGATTTTTCTCAGAATTCAGAATCCATAAATATTGAAATGCCAGGAGAGAATTTCCAAATGGAAATGCTGTTCCCTTCGTCCATTTTCAGAAGAAACCGTAGGATAGTGTTATCCTTCTCTTCTCCAATTTTTTTTTCCTGCAAACTTATGGTTATCACCTCTTTAAGTGAGTAGCTCACAATTTTGCCTCCCCTGCAAATGGTCCCAAAACGGTGAAGTGGGTCCTCTTTAGCAGTGTCTTTAGTACATAATCCTGCATTTCTGACCATATGCAGGGAGTGTGACCCAGGGAAGGATCCCTGACTCAATGGGATTTCTCTTGCTGTCTCTAGAATTTGAACACCGGAACCCAGACGTACAGAGGCTGGGAGCCATCGTGGTGTGCTATATTGATGACGGCAGCAGTAGGTGGTGTGGGGGCAGTTAATTGACAGCTACCTGTTGCTGACATCCCAGGAACTGCCTGAACCTCCTCTTTCCCAGTCATAAGATATCTAAGATTCTGCAGTATTCTTCATTAAATCCTAGCATGGTTTAAGCTAGCCAGAATTAGGTTCTGTTGCTTTCAATCAACAGAACCTTAGCTAATACATTGTTATTTCCTGGTCTTTGTTCCTTTAATTTTCCAGGAAAAGAAGGGAAAATGGCTTACTGGTTTTAAAAAGAGACAAGGGACAACATACCATTTATGCAAAATTTAGAAGCACTCAAAGGAAACTCTGGAAAGTTCCTGAGACATATATAGGTAGGATCAGCATAAAACTTGAACAGTGTATCTAGATCATGGTTGCCATGGTTGCCTTGACACAATGAACATCTGTATCAAGATCATATTTTCTTGGTGGGACAGAGAGAAGCACAAGGCGGGACTCACATTTACAGTAATCCTTGTTTTCCAGGGACCATACAACCCAGTTTGTCCAGAGCTGTTCATCTTAAGTTTGTTATCCCACCATAATTATAAATAGAACCTCCTTTTTCTCTCAAGAATATCCCACTTTGGATGATAATTTCTGTGACTACCCATTAAGAATATTTAATAACTATAGAAAACTGCTTCTCTATATTTTTTGTATGTTTGAAATATTTTATAACAAAAATATCTTTTAAGTTATCACCTACACAGAATATAGCTGCCAAATGCTCCTACTCTGCTATTCTAACCATGAATCCCTCTGGGGCCCCTTCCTCCTACGGCGCTTGTGAGGATGAAATGAAATAAGCTCTATGAAGTGCCCAACAGTGACCAAAACTGAATAAAATACAGCCACCATAGGTGGCCTTCCCTTATGTTCACCAAACTCCTGATAAGTTATTCGGTGATGTTTTAATCTTAATATTTTATGTAGATTATGCATTCATCTGATTCAAAATGCAAAAGGTACGAAAGCGTATACAGTTAAAAGTTTCCCAACCCACTACCATTTATCTCCCTGGAGGCAACTGTTTCCAGATTTTTGAATATCCTTAAAGAATATCATATGTATGGAAAAGAAAGATTATATATTATGGGGTTATATTCCAATAAACTTATGAAAATATTGAAAGCTGAAAATGCATTTAATACACTTAACCTACTAAACATCATAGCTTAGCTCGGCCTACCTTAAACACTCACATTAACCTACAGTTAGGCAAAATCATCTAACAGAAAGCCCATTTTATAATAAAGTGGGCTTTGAATATCTCATGTAATATAATGAATACTGTACTGAAAGTGGAAAACAGAATGGTTGTATGAGTACTCAAAGTACAGCTTCTGCTGAATGTGTATTGCTTTCAAACTATCTTAAAGATGAAAACTCATAAGTCAAAATATTCTAAGTCAGGGATTGTTTGTACTTCTACTTTACATGATGAAATTGAGCCTTGAAAAGATTAAATGACTCGCCCAAGGTCACACTGGCAGTTAAATAGTGAAACTTGGATCCAAATTGTTCAGTCACTACATGTATTGTCTTGAAATTTGAAAAAGAGGAAGAGGAATTAAACTACTAAATTGAAGGACTATTTTAGGCATAGAAGAAGCAGATGCCTTCATGTCCAAGTGATTGTGAAAAGCCCACTTGCCCCAAAATATGTCTCCTGGTCATATGAAATTCCACCATTTCAGATTTTTACCTGGGGATTTAGAGTAATCTGCTGTTTTCCTAGAGCTCCCCTAAAATAGAAATAGAAAGTTTTGGAAGGCTAAATATATGCTAACATTGGAAAACTCATTTTCTCCCCTTCGTAAGGCAAGATACTGAAGGAGGGGGCCCTACGGGCTGTGCACGGACATCCTGGAGGCATGGGGAGAAGAAACTGAAAGGCAAGTTTGTATGGAACAAAGAATACCGATCTCAGGATTCTCCCTTGAACCTGCCCTAACTTTGTTCAAATAGACTTAGCCACTGACCTGCTGTCAAAAGACCACAGCCAATCTGACTTGTTTTCAATATAATGATGAATATTGATTTGGTCCCTTCATCCAACATTCTCAGTTGGATCTTTTTTGACCAAGGATATACATTACTAGGTGAGTACAGGCAGTTAATTCTTCCACACGGGACTTCGCAGTTTCTGAGTTAACCAGAATCACCCACCTTAACATCTGCCAGTTTATACCCCAAGTCCTGACCAGTGCCCCCTACCTGCTATGCCTCATGTTTTCAATAGAGCATAAAATCAGAAATGAAAGATGAAACATCATAGCCAATATCACAGAAATACAAAGGATCCTAAGAAACTGCTAGGTATAATTACACACTAACTAATTGGATCATCTAGAAGAAATGGATAAATTCCCAGACACATAAAACCTACCAAGATTGACTCATGAAGAAATTTAAAAATCTGAACAGACTAATAGCAAGCAAGGAGGTTGAATCCATAAGAAAATGTCTCCTATCAATGAAAAACCCAAAACCAGATGGCTTCCCAGATTAATTCTACCAAATATTTTAAGAAGAACGAATACCAGTCCTTCTCAAACTCTTCCAAAAAGCTGAAGTGGAGGGAATACTTCCAAACTCATCTTACAGGGCCAGCATTACCCTGATTCCAAAGCCAGACAAGAACACTACAAGAAAGAAAAATGACAGGCCAATATCCTTGATCTACATAGATGCAAAAATCCTCAACAAAATCCTAGCAAACCAAATTCAATAGCACATTGAAAGAATCATTCACCATGATCATGTCATGGTTCAACATAAGCATATCAATACATATAATATACCATATTAGAAAAATAAAGGAGAGAAACTATATGGCCATCACAATAGATATAGAAAAACTTTTTGACAAAATTCGAAACCCTTTCATGGTGAAAAAAAAACACCCAACAGATCACGTATTGAGGGACTGTATCCCAAGAAAATAAAGGCCATATATGACAAACCCATAGCTAACACCATAATCAATGGTGAAAAGTTGAAACATTTCCTCTACCATCAGGAACAAGACAAGGATGCCCACAGACACCACTTCTCAGGGTAATTAGGCAAAAGAAAGAAATAAAAGGCATCCTAATAGGAAAGGAAGAAGTGAAACTGTCTCTACTGACGGCATGATCTTGTTCTATATAGAAAACCCTACAAACTTCACTAAAAAAAGGTTAGAACTCAACACAAAGAAGGGAACAATAGACACTGGGGGACTCCAAAGGTGGGAGGGAAGGATGGTGGGAGCAAGGGTTGAAAAACTACCTATCGATTACTATGCTCACTGCTTGGGTGGTGGGATCATTAGAAGCCCAAACCTCAGCACCATGCAATATACCTGTTTAAGAAACCTGTACATCTACCCTCCTGAATCTAAAATGAAACATACAATATTTAAAAAACAAAAACAAATAAATACAATTTGAAAACTGTTAGAACTGAACTGATAGGTGAAATCAGTAAAGTTGTAGGATACAAAATCAACATATAGAGCCTTGAACACAGCAACATCCAGCTGTCTGACACGAAAGTCTCAGGGGCAAGAAAACCTCTATATGAACTCAGAAACAATGAGCTAAGTTGTGTTTATGTCTGAAAGGATGTTAAGAACTTCATTCATGTTACATCAGAGCCAACAGAAAGAACCAACAGGAAACCTGTACCCAACAAACAGAAATGACAAGATGAAGGGAAAGCAGAGGTAAGGGCTTACCTTAGAAAGGGCAAGTGATTAGCTCAGTATGCAATACAATGTTTGCTCCTGAGCCAAAACTTTGTACAATAATTTGGATATTACTTGCACAACCAGAAAAATCAGCCACTCATTAGGAAAATGTGTTTCTGTAGAAGTCTTAGGACTCAGCTATCTATAATAACATGAAAAGACAATATTTTCATCCAAAATGAGTATTTTTGTTTGTCTTGGCTTGTTATTCTAACGTCAACAGCCTCTAAATAAACTGTTGAAGTACATGATATAACCACCTCTTTCTCCATCTTTCCCATTGCTCCCATAGGGTTTCAGTTGTGCAATTTCATCATTAGCAAAGCTTTTTGCTGAAATCTGGCTTTTCAAAGGGAGAGTATCCAGAAACAGAAGATGCTGATCTGGAAGGCTCTTCCTAATAGAACTGCTGCTTCAGTTTAACTTGAAAAAGCCCACACCCAGTTCCTAATGACAAACATCTGAACACTGGGTCTTCCCATGAGCAAGACCATGCTATGCCTCCTGCTCACTCTGTTCTATAAGCAACCCACAGATTGCTCCCTGTGAAGAGGAGCCTGCCAGGGGAGCAGCATTCCACCAGACCCTGATTTAGCAAGATATTTCCGTATCATTCCACCAACCAGCTGGAAGTCCTCCACTGCTCTTGTGTAAAAATCTAACTCATCTCGCTGAATTTCCTGATTTAAAAGTCTAATTCATTTCACCAAAAGTGTGACAGAAGGAAACCAAGTACACCATCTCTCTCTTACCAAACCAAAGCTATTGCATGTGCATTCTGGGGGAAAAACATGGTCCAAATATGTTATGGAGGGGGTGCCAGCCCAGTGTCATCCTCTTACTATTGCCATAGGATCTTGGCTGATGGCATCAGAGGAAAAACAAGTTTATCGATTACTTTCAACCACTAAGCTCACTCCTCCATGAAAAATAAGTCACAAGTCCAATGTCTCTTATTAAAATAAGCACTGCAAAATATAAAGGAGTCACAGTTTTAAAATGGGACACACGTTCTCTAAGCGGTGAACCACGTTAGAGGTGCACTGTTTACATTGTATAAAGTCCCCTGGAGCCAGGGTTAGGAAGCGCATCTGTTCTTTGGTGTTCTGGGATGAAGGAGAAAGGAAAATGTGCTGCCAGAAGTGAGTGGGAAGGAGCCCATGAGATAAAGGAAGTAAATCCATTTGCTGATTGCAACAATAATGGTAATACACGATGCTATACATACATACATACATACATACATGCAAACTTTCACATTTTTTTAAAAAAAAGAACTTAAGGCTTCCACTCATGTAATCAGCCCTTATGAACTCTCCTGATTAGCTGCAAGGAAAATCTTCCTTTCTCCTCTTTCTTGCACCATCCTGGGCTCCCTTTTGACTTTTTATTTTTTTTTTAACTTATAAACGATCAGCTCATATTCTGAAGTTTGTAGTCCCCTCCCGCCCCCTCTCTCTCTATACGGCTCATTTACATTGGCAGCTGTCGTGCTGCTGGGCATCCTCAAACCCACCAGTTTCCCTTTAATGTTTGAGTAGACAAACATGATCATGCACTAGGCATCACTGTGCCACTCAAAATGATTTTTTTGTTTTTTTATTGCACCTGAGAGAAAACTCAAGGTTGCAAATCTGGAGTCAGAATTGTCTCCATGTGTCTCAGTGGGAAGAATATCGTGTGAAGAAACAAGTTGATTCTACTAATCAAAAGGAATTTTTTTTGATATCAGGTCATCCTCCGAATGAATTTATATTACCGAGTGGAGGGTCACATGAAGAAAATGGTCAAACAGCACCACCTAGAGCAAGAGCTGAGAAGTGCAGCGGAGCCGGGCTGTGTCAGGAAAGAAAAGCAAGCTGGGGCCTGGCTCAGCGCTCTCCCCTCTGCTCCTGTCTGCACGGAAAGATTAGGATGACAGTGGCAGGAACCCTGTGCACCTAGTATGCATCACTTGGAGGGAACACACAGATTCCAGTAATCAGTTGGAAGGAAATGTTAATACCAGGCTCTGCTAAACAATATGAAATGACTCCTAGATGAGACAAGCGACTTTCATCAAAGTTCCCTGATACCTGAAAAGACAGCCCAGGGGATCCTGCACTACATGTGGTGTATGTAAATTAAGCGGGTTTTTTTTCCCCTTTGTAATCAAGGCTCATACACAAACAAAATCACACTTTAGAAACGGCCTATTTCAACTTGTAACTAGCTTGCTTTCGGGGGCTCCAGGTCAAAAAGAAATAGAGCACAAAGACGCTTTCTCCTTAGGGATCATACACAAATTCACTCTGTCCGTTTCTTTCCCACATGGAGCAACAAATCTGTCAGACCTCTCCATCCACCCATCTGGTCCTTCCTGATTAAAGTGAGATAATTCACAGTCCTCTCTCTCCAGATGGCAGGCGACAAGAGGGGGATGCTTGCCTCAAGAAGTCCTCCCCATCCCTCTGCATTCATGCAAGCCCGAGCGGAGAGATGCAAGAAATTACGGATGCATTTTAATTCCCCAGACCCTGCAATTAAAAATGGAAATTTTTTGGCCACGCGTGTTGGCTCACGCCTGTAATCCCAGCACATTCAGAGGCCGAGGTCGGCGGATCACCTGGGGTCAGGAGTTCGAGACCAGCCTGGCCAACATGGTGAAACCCTGTCTCTACTAAAAATACAAAAATTAGCTAGGAATGGTGGTGGGCGCCTGTAGTCCCAGCTACTCGGGAGGATGAGGCAGGAGAATCACTTGAACCCGGGAGGCAAAGTTTGCAGTGAGCCAAGATCGCACCACTGCACTCCACTCTGGGTGACAAAGGAAGACTTCACCTCAAAAAATGTTTTTAAAAAATGGAAGTGTTGTTCTTTCATTTGTAAATGTGTTTTGGTAAAAGAGGGGCAGTTTAAGCAACCCTTTCTATTGTCTACATTGTTAAAATTCATCCAACATGGACTCTTGACTCCGTTTTGCCTGGGCAGACCAAATTCAAGCATTTACAACAGCTATAACCTCCTCAAATCAAAAAGAGGAATCAGCATTATTGCTAAGTTCAAATAAGGTCTTGTTTTATTTCATTTTTATTTTTGAATGCAGCCATTCCTCCAGGTGCTGTCATCAGGTAAGATTGTCAGTCCTGATTAGGTAAAGGTATTATTACAAAATGCAATTCTTAAACATTCAGTGTCTAACTACATTTTTAATAAGCCTTTCCCCCTCCCCTATGTATTCTCCCTTAGACACCCCTTCTCAAATTTAAAATCACAGAAACTAAAGTATGATGCCTAAAGAGAGCCTAGCGACTGCCCAGTCCTCTAATTTGATGAGTGGGAGTACTGAAGCGCAGAGGAGGTCAAGTAATTTGTTCCCAATGTCTTAGATAAGAAGAAAATGACCAGCTGGGAAATCCCACTCATGTCAAGGCAGAGGCACAGGGCCACAGACTGTGGTTGAATTGTGCCACACTCCTACATCCTTCTTTAGGAATCACAGAACATTCCTGTGTTGAGTCGGAGTCACTGACTTCCTTTTCAGGCTGATTGAGTTCTGTCCTTATGGGCTGCGACAAGAAGTTTTGGTATTATGCTACACCAAGACCATTTATCTAGTTCAAGAAATGAGCACAGTCCTTAGAGCCCAGTAACTTTCCCCATGTCCAGTAAATGTAGCTTCTCCATTAGAAGCTGTCAGAATGGAGCCTTCTGGCTCATCTTGATTTTGATTTGTGCAAGAATGAATGGTTGTGCTAAGACAGCTTTCCTAGCTGATAGAGAGCGAAACTTTTTTCTCATAATCTATAAAAAAATTTAAATTAGAACTTTTTTCTCATAATCTGTGAAAAAATATTAAATTAAATCTGGCTCGTCTTGATTTTGATTTGTGCAAGAATGAATGGTTGTGCTAAGACAGCTTTCCTAGCTGATAGTGAGGAAAACTTTTTTCTCATAATCTATAAAAAAATATTAAATTAGAAGCATAGAGTTTATTTCATGACTTTTATCTTCCTGCAATTTTCTTGTGGGCATAAATGATTTGTTTTTATCCTGCCTGCCCCCCAATCCCTTTTCCAAGAGACTAAAAGAGTATCTAGTGCAAAGTAGAGACTGAAATATTTTTTAATAAACAGTGATCCCAGCCACCCAGTGCATGTTGCCAAATGCCAACCCCATAAATGATCAAACACATCATCTCATTCAGCCAATCAAAATCAAGTGCTACCTATTTTTTTAAGTTTTCATAGCCCTTGGGCATCTGCTTTCTCAGCATTTCCCAAACTTGAGTCATTCTCATCCTGCCTTCCTAATTTTGCTCTGTCAATTACCTCTACTATTATTTATTTCATATATTTTTAAATAGCCCCACTTTTGAAACTTAAATACATGCCTTTTAAAAGGAAGCTTTCTTACTACTATACATCAAAAGCCATTATTACTTGTTCTAAGTACTCATAACAACATGGTCACAACTATTAAAATTTACTAATGTGCATCCACATACTCTCTAAATTCATGGAGCATCTGCACACACTTTAAGAAACAATTCTGCATTACTCACTCAATTTTCTTGACATCCTTCTGAGGCAGGACAAACCTTGGGCCCAAAGAATTGAGGTAGGAGTCCAAGCAAGTTGCCAGCCACATAAAGGCAAACCTTGGCTCGGAAGTCAGGACTACCAGCCCCTAGGTTATGGTTCATGCTCTTTCCTCTGCTCTCCAGAACCTCCTATCTCCAAGTGTAGTTAGCAGCCCAGATGCAGCAGCATCCTCTAGAGACTTGTTAAAAATGCGGAAGCTCAGGCTCCACCCCAGGCCTATGCAGACTGAATCTGCATTTTAACAAGGTCCAGGTAATTCACGTGCACATTAAGTTTGAAAAGGCCTGGTCTAGATCAGCGGTTCTCTAACTTAGCAGCACATTAGAACCATCTGTAGAGACTTCAAAAATACCAGTGCCTGGGCTTCACCTCCCAGAGAATCTGACTTAAGTGTCTGGGGTTTGCCCTGAGTCTAGGTATTTTTAAAAACTCCTCAGCTTATACAAACCTGGCAGGGCAGGGCACAGTGGATCATGCCTATAATCCCAGGACTTCGTGAGGCCAAAGTGGGCAGATTGCTTGAGTCCAGGAGTTTGAGATTAGCCTGGGCTAAAACCCCATCCCTACAAAAAAAAAAAATACAAAAAGTAGTTGGGCATGGTGGTGGCACATACCTGTAGTCCCGGCTACTCAGGAGGCTGAGTCCTCGTGAACCCAGGAGGTCACGGTCTGGTCTACAGAGCAAGACCCTGTATCAAAACAAACAAACAAACAAACAAAAAATGCTAGCAGCTTACCAGCTAGGGAAGCCTGTAGAGCCAAGTTTTCCAAATGGGGCTACATTAGTTGTTCCAGAACTTTAGCTGTATCAAAACCACCTGGATGGCTTGTTCAGCTACAGAGGGTCTGGCCATGCCCCTAGAGTTTCCAGCTGAGGGTCTGGAATGAAGCCCGATGATTTGCATTTCTAACAATCTCCAGGTGATGCAGATGCTGTGGGTCCTGGGACCACATTTTGAGAATCTATGCTAAATGAATCGGAGAAGACCAAAGCTCAAACTTATTCCAAGAACTTTTCAAGGCCCACCTGCAAGTTTTAGTGGAAGTAAGCATCTAAGGGTGCAAAAAAGTTTCACTGTAGACTAAGGCCTTTTACCTGAGCTCTCAAATGTTCACATTTCTCTTATCAACCTAAATAACAAACAGAGAGGGGCTCTCCACAAGAAAAAGATATTCGTTTGGAAACAGAGCCTTGTAATAGAAATAGGCAAGCCAGAGTAAACTATATGCATATTCACGGAGGTAAAGGAAGACAAAAGAAAAAATGAGGAAGATTATATGATCATTTGGAGATGATTACCCTTGGCTACAAAGATCAATAACAAAGGTGATGCCAGGCCCAAGTTGGACAGGCAGTTGTTGGGCAAATATCCTTCAGAAGCATTGTTGTGTGGAAAGTTGCAATGGGCTTCGTGCAAGATTGTGATTTTTGCAGTCTTCTGTGATAAGTTTTTGTTATCAGGCATACAAGCCCAAGAACCCTTTTTTGCATGGCCTTCCCTGGCTCTATTTGTCAGGGTTTTGGTTAGGGGAGGGGTATTTTTAACACTCTCAATGTAAAAAATGCCATAAGGTAGGTACCCCAATTGCTAGTTTCGTCTTCATAAAATAACTTTTCCACCTGAACAAAGTCTACACACAAATTGTAAAATTACCCTGGCATGCAGTCCCTGGAAAAGTCTGGAGTCATTCTCGGGGTTCCCACCCAGGTGGGCAAGCGTAGCCACCACAGATAAACACAAAGTAGGGGTGCCCGCTGGGTTTCGGCGGCAGGCAGTGGCCCTGGTTCTGATATTTGGCTGAAAACACAGCTCCTCTTTGTCACCCTCAGGACATTTCAGCTATTTCCTAGATAATAATCTCACCTCAACCTGCACAAAACAGGCACATGATCATGTCACTCTGACATGGTTTGAGTCCAAGGAGACTTTTGTTTTTAAAATAATTTAGGTTAGTAGTTAAAATATGAACTTTGGGCCAGGAGTGGTGGCTCATGCCTATAATCCCAGCACTTCGTGAGGCCAAAGTGGGCAGATTGCTTGAGTCCAGGAGTTTGAGACTAGCCTGGGCTAAAACCCCATCCCTACAAAAAAAAAAACTACAAAAAGTAGTTGGGCATGGTGGTGGCACATACCTGTAGTCCCGGCTACTCAGGAGGCTGAGTCCTCGCTTGTACCCAGGAGGTCACGGTCTGGTCAACAGAGCAAGACCCTGTATCAAAACAAACAAACAAACAAACAAACAAACAAAAAATGCTAGCAGCTTACCAGCTAGGGAGGCCTGTAGAGCCAAGTTTTCCAAATGGGGCTAAATTAGTTTTTCCAGAACTTTAGCTGCATCAAAACCACCTGGATGGCTTGTTCAGCTACAGAGGGTCTGGCCATGCCCCTAGAGTTTCCAGCTGAGGGTCTGGAATGAGGCCCGATGGTTTGCATTTCTAACAATCTCCAGGTGATGCTGATGCTGTGGGTCCAGGGACCACATTTTGAGAATCTATGCTAAATGAATCAGACAAGACCAAAGCTCAAACTTATTCCAAGAACTTTTCAAGGCCCACCTGCAAGTTTTAGTGGAAGTAAGCATCTAAGGGTGCAAAAAAGTTTCACTGTAGACTAAGGCCTTTTACCTGAGCTCTCAAATGTTGACATTTCTCTTATCAACCTAGATAAAAAACAGAGAGGGGCTCTCCACAATAAAAAGATATTCGTTTGGAAACAGAGCCTTGCAATAGAAACAGGCAAGCCAGAGTAAACTATATGCATATTCACGGAGGTAAAGGAAGACAAAAGAAAAAATGAGGAAGATTATATGATCATTTGGAGATGATTATCCTTGGCTACAAAGATCAATAACAAAGGTGATGCCAGGCCCAGGTTGGACAGGCAGTTGTTGGGCAAATATCCTTCAGAAGCATTGTTGTGTGGAAAGTTGCAATGGGCTTTGTGCAAGATTGTGTTTTTTGCAGTCTTCTGTGATAAGTTTTTGTTATCAGGCATACAAGCCCAAGAATCATTTTTTGCATGGCCTTCCCTGGATCTATTCGTCAGGGTTTTGGTTAGGGGAGGGGTATTTTTAACACTCCCAATGTAAAAAATGCCATAAGGTAGGTACCCCAATTACTCCTTTCGTCTTCATAAAATAACATTTCATAAAATCTCTGAAAACGTGGAAATAACTAAACCGTTTTCTGTATAAACGTGGAAATATCTACACAGCTATCTCTATAAATGTGTAAACAATTACAACGCTATCTGTATAAACATGGAAATATTTACATCGCCATCTCTGTAAACATGGAAATATCTACACCGCAATCTCTATAAACATGGAAATATTTACACCGCTATTTGTAAAAACATGGAAATATGTAAACAGCTATCTCTATAAACATGGAAATATCTACACCGCTATCTCTATAAACATGGAAATATCTACACCGCTATCTGTATAAAGATGGAAATATCTACACCGCTGTCTCTATAGGCAAGGAAATATCAACACCGCTATCTGTATAAATATGGAAATATCTTCACAGGTGCCTCTATAAACATGGAAATATCTACACCTCTATCTGTATAAACATGGAAATATCTACACCACTGTCTGTATACACATGGAAATATCTACAATGATATCTCTATAAACATGCAAATATCTACATCACTGTCTCTATAAACATGGAAATATCTACGCCGCTATATCTATAAACGTGGAAATATCTACAATGCTGTCTCTAGAAACATGGAAATATCTACACTGTTATCTCTATAAACGTGGAAATATCTACATCGCTATCTCTATAAACATGGAAATATCTACACCGCTATGTCTATAAACGTGGGAACATCTACACCGCTATCTCTATAAACCTGGAAATATCTACACCGCTATAAGTATAAATGTGGAAATATCTACACCACTATATGTATAAACATGGCAATATCCACACCGCTATCTCTATAAACGTGGAAATATCTACAGCACAATCTGTATAAACGTGGAAATATCTATACCGCTATCTAAACTTGGAAATACCTACACCATTATCTGTATAAACGTGGAAATATCTACACCACTATCTCTATAAGCATGGAAATACGTACACCGCATCCTACATAAATGTGGAAACACCTACAGCGCTATCTTTGTAAACGTGGAAATATCTACACCGCTATTTCTATAAACATGGAAATATCTACACCGCTATCTCTATAAACATGGAAATATTTACACCGCTATCTCTATAAAGATGGAAATATCTACAACGCAATCTCTATAAAAATGGAAATATCTATACCGCTATATCTATAAACATGGAAATACTTACACCGCTATCTGTATAAACATGGAAATATTTACAAAGCTATCTCTATAAACATGGAAATATCTACACCGCTATCTCTGTAAACACGGAATGATCGACACCGCTATTTGTAAAACATGAAAATATCTACACCGTTGTCTGTATAAACATGGAAATATCCACACGGCCATCTGTTTAAACATCGAAATATCTTCACCACTGACTGTACAAACATGGAAATATCTACACCGCTATCTGTATAAACATGGAAATATCTACACAGCTATCTGTATAAACATGGAAATAACTACACCGCTGTCTCTATTAACCTGGAAATATCTGCACCGCTATCTGTATTAACGTGAAAATATCTACACCGCTATCTGTATAGACGTGGAAATATCTACATCGCTATGTCTACAAACGTGGAAATGTCTACAACGCTATCTGTAAAAACGTGGAAATATCTACACTGGTATGTGTATAAACGTGGAAATATCTACACCGCTATCTGTATAAACTTGCAAATCTCTACTCCGCTATCTGTATAAACGTGGAAATATCTTCACCGCTATGTCTATAAACGTGGAAATATCTACACCGCTATCTCTACAAACGTGGAAATATCAACACCGCTATCTGTATAAATCTGGGAATATCTACACTGCTATATCTATAAACGTGTAAACATTTACACGGCTATCTCTATAAACATGGAAATATCAACATCGCTATCTCTATAAAAGTGGAAATATCTACACCGCTATCTCTATAAACATGAAAATATTTACACCGCTATCTCTATAAACATGGAAATAATTACACCGCTTTCTGTATAAACATGGAATTATTTACACCGCTAACTCTATAAACATAGAAATACCTACACCGCTGTCTGTATAAACATGGAAATATCTAGAGTGCCAACTGTATAAACATGGAAATATCTACACCGCTGTCTCTATAAACATGGAAATATCTACACTGCTATCTGAATAAACATGGAAATATCTACACCGCTGTCTCTAAAAACATGGAAATATCTACACCGCTGTCTCTATAAACATGCAAATATCTACACAGCTGTCGAGATAAACTTGGAAATATCTACAGGGCCATCTCTATAAACGTGGAAATATCTGCACCACTGTCTATATAAACATGGAAATATCTACAGGGCCATCTCTATAAACGTGGAAATATCTGCACCACTGTCTCTATAAACATGGAAATATCTTCACCGCTATCTCTATAAACGTTGAAATATCTACACCGGTGTCCCTTTAAACATGGAAATATCTAAACAGCTATCTGTATATTCTTGGAAATATCAACACCGCTATCTCTATAAACGTGGAAATATCTACACCGCTGTCTTTATAAACATTGAAATATCTACACCGGTTTCTCTATAAACGTGGAAATATCTACACCGCTATCTGAATAAACGTCGAAATATCTACACCACTATCTGTATAAACGTGGAAATATCTACACGGCTGTCTGTATAAACATGGAAATATCTACACCGCTGTCTCTATAAACGTGGAAATATCTATACCGCTATCAGTATAAACGTGGAAATATCTACACCTCTTTCTGTGTAAACATGTAAATAACTACAATGCTATTTCTGTAAATGTGTAAACATTTAAACCGTTTTCTGTATGAACATGGCAATATTTACACCGCTATCTCCATAAACATGTAAATATTTTCAACGCTATCTGTAAAAACACGGAAATATTTAGACTGCTATCTGTATAAACATGGAAATATCTACACTGCCATCTGTATAAAGATGGAAATATCTACACCACGAGCTATATAAACATGGAAATACGTACACCGCTATGTCTAAAAACATGGAAATAGCTACACCACTGTCTGTATGAACATGAAAATATCTACACCGCTATCTTTGTAAACTTAGAAATAACTACACCGCTGTCTGTATAAACATGGAAATATCCACAGTGCCATCAGTATAAACATGGAAATATCTAAACGGCTGTCTCTACAAACATGGAAATATCTACACTGATATCTGTATAAACATGGAAATATCTACACCGCTATCTCTATAAACGTGGAAATATCTACACCGCTATCAGTATAAACGTGGAAATACCTACACCGCTGTCTGTATAAACATGGAAATATCTACACCACTATCTCTATAAACGTGGAAATATCTACACCACTATCTGCATAAACGTGGAAATATCTACACCGCTTTCTGTATAAACATGGAAATATCTACACCGCTATCTCTGTATACGTGGAAATATCTACACCAATTTCTGTGTAAACATGGAAATATCTACACCGCTATCTCTGTAAATGGGTAAACATTTAAACCATTATGTGTATAAACATGGAAATATTTACACCGCTATCTCTGTAAACATGGAAATATTTACAACGCTATCTGTATAAACATGGAAACATTTACACCGCTATCTTTATAAAGATGGAAATATCTACACCGCTATTTCTATAAACATGGAAATATTTACACCGCCATCTGTATAAAAATGGAAATATCTACACTGCCATCTGTATAAAGATGGAAATATCTACACTGTCATCTGTATACACATGGAAATATCTACACAGCCATCTGTATAAAGATGGAAATATCAACACCGCTATCTGTATACACATGGAAATACCTACACCGCTATCTCTATAAACAGAAATATCTACACCGCCATCTCTATAAACATGGAAATATATAAACCGCCATGTGTATAAATATGGAAATAACTACACAGTCATCTGTATAAACACGGAAATATCTACACCACCATCTGTATAAACATGGAAATATTTACTCCGCCATCTGTATAAACATGGAAATATCTCCACCACTATCTGTAAACATGGAAATATCTCCACCGCTATCTGTAAAAATATGGAAATATCTGCACTGCCCTCTCTATAAACATGGAAATATCTACACCGCCATCTGCATAAATGTGGAAATATCTACAACGTCATATGTATAAACATGGAAATATCTACACTGCCATCTGTATAAGCATAGAAATTCCTACACTGCCATGTGTAGAAAGATGGAAATATCTGCACCACGATCTGTATAAATATGGAAATAACAACACCTCCACCTGAATAAACATGGAAATAACTGCACGGCTATCTGAATAAATATGGAAGTATCAACACCGCTGTCTCTATGAACATGAAAATTTCAACACCGCAATCTGTATAAACATGGAAATATCTACATGGCAATCTCTATAAAAATGGAAATATCTGCAACGCCATCAGTATAAACATTGAAACTAATACACAGTCATCTGTATAAACCTGGAATTATATACAGCACTACCGGTATAAACATGGAAATAACTGCACGGCCATCTGTATAAACATGGAAATATCTACACTGCTATCTGTGTAAACATGGAAATATCTATACCGCTGTCTGTGTAAAGATGGAAATATCTACACCGCAGTCTGTGCAATGATGGAAATATCTACCCCTCTATCTGTGTAAAGTTGGAAACATCTACACCGCCATCTGTATAAACATGTAAATATCTACACCGCAATCTGAATAAACATGGAAATATCTACACCGCTATCTGTATAAATATGGAAATAACTACACTGCTATCACTATAAATTTGGAAATATCTACACCGATGTCTGTATAAACATGAAAATATCTCCACCGCTATCTGTATAAATATGGAAACAACTACACCGCTATCTGTATAAACATGTAAATATCTACACCACTATCTGTATAAACATGGAAATATCTACAACGTTATCTCTATAGACATGGAAATTTCTACACAGGTATCTGTGTAAACACGGAAATATCTTCACCGCTATCTGTGTAAAGATGGAATTATCTACACCGCAATCTGTGCAAGGATGGAAATATCTACACCGCTATCTCTGTAAACATGGAAGTATCTGCACCGCTATCTGTATAAACATGAAATACCTACACCGTCATCTTCATAAATAAGGAACTATCTACAGCGCCATCTGTGTAAACATGGAAATATCTACACCGCTATCTGTACAAACATGGAAATACCAACACCACTATCTGTATAAACTTGGAAATATCTACACCGCTATCTGTATAAACATGGAAATATCTCCACCACTATCTCTATAAAAATGGAAATAACTACACCGCCATCTCTATAAAGATGGAAGTATCTACAATGTTATCTCTATAAACATAGAAATATCTACAGCACCATCTCCATAAACATGGAAATATCTACACCAGCATCTGGATAAACATGGAAACATCTACACCGCCATCTGTATAAACATGGAAATATCTACACCGCAATCTGTATAAACATGGAAATATCTACATGGCAATGTCTATAAACATGAAAAACCTACACCGCCATCTGTATAAACATGGAAATACCTACACGGTCATCTGTATAAACATGGAAATATCTACTCCACTATCTGTATAAACATGGAAATATCTACAATGCCATCGGTATAAACATGGAAATATCTACACCGCCATCTATGTATACCTGGAAGTATCCACACAGCCATCTCTATAAACATGGAAATATCTACACCGCTATCCATATAAGCATGGAAATAGCCACACCGCTATCTGTATAAACATGGAAATATCCACACCAACATCTGTAAAAACATGGAAATATCTACAGATTCATGTGTATAAACATGGAAATATCTACACCTCCATCTTCATAAACATGGAAATATCTACAGCGCCCTCTGTATAGACATGGAAATATCTACACAGCCATCAGTATAAACATGGAAATATCTACACCGCTATCAGTATAAAGTTGAAAATATCTACACTGCTATCTGTATAAACATGGAAATATCTACACCGCTGTCTGTATAAACATGGAAATAACTACACTGCTATCTGTATAAACATGGAAATATCTACACCACTATCTCCATAAACATTGAAATACATACATCTCCATCTGTATTAACGTGGAAATATCTACACTGCCATCTGTATAAACATGGAAATATCTACACCACTATATCTATAAACATGGAAATAGCTACACCGCTATCTGTATAAATATGGAAATATCAACACCGCTATCTGTATAAACATGGAAATATCTCCACCGCTATCTGTACAAACATGGAAATATCTACACCGCCATCTGTATAAACATGGAAATATCTCCACCACTATCTCTATATACATGGAAATATCTACACCGTTATCTGTGTAAATATGGAAATTTCTACAGCGCAATCTGTGCAAACAGAAATATCTACACTGTGAGCTGTATAAACATGGAAATATCTACACCGCTATCTGTATGAACATGGAAATACCAACACGGCTATCTCTATAAACATGGAAATATCTACACTGCAATCTGTATATAAATGGAAATATATAAAACACTATGTCTATAAACATGGAAATACCTATATCGCCATCTCTATACACATGGAAATACCTACACCGCTATCTCTATAAACATAGAAATAACTACACCACCATCTCTATAAACATGGAAATATCTACACCGAAATCTGCATAAATATGGAAATACCTACACCGCTATCTGTATTAACATGGAAACATCTACACCGCCATCTGTATAAACTTGGAAATATCTACACTGTCATCTGTGGAAAGATGGAATTATCTACAACGCAACTGTATAAAAAAGGAAATATCTAAACAGCTATCTGTATAAACATGGAAATATGTACACCACTATCTGTATAAAAATGGAAATATGTACACCGCTATCTGTAGAAATATGAAAATATCTACACCGCTATCTCTATAAACTTGGAAATGTCTACACTGCTATCTGTATAAACATGGAAACTTCTACACCGCTGTCACTATAAACATGGAAATATCTACACCGCCATCTGTATAAAAATGGAAATACCTACACAGTCATCTGTATAAACATAGAAATACCTGCAACGCCATCTGTATAAACATGGAAATATGTACACTGCCTTCTGTATAAACATGGAAATATCTACACAGCAATCTCTATAAACATGGAAATATCTACACCACTATCTGTAAAAACATGGAAATATCCTCAACGCTATCTGTATAAACATGGAAATATCTACAACTTCATCTCTATAAACATGGAAATATCCACACTGCCATCTGCATAAACATGGTAATATCTACAACGCTATCTCTATAAACTTGGAAATGCCTACACCACTATCTGTAAAAACATGGAAATATCCTCAACGCTATCTGTATAAACATGGAAATATCTACAACTTCATCTCTATAAACATGGAAATATCCGCACTGCCATATCTATAAACATGAAAATATCTACACCATGATCTTCATAAACATGGAACTATCTACATCCCCATGTGTATAAACATGGAAATATCTACACTGCCATCTGTATAAAGATGTAAATATCTACACCATGAGCTGTATAAACATGGAAATATCTACACCGCTATCTGTATAAACATGGAAATAACAACACCGCTATCTCTATAAACATGGAAATATCTACACTGCTATCTGTATATCCATGGAAATATCTACAACACTATGTCTATAAACATGGAAATACCTACATCAACATCTCTATACACATGGAAATATCTACTCCGCTATCTCTATAAACATAGAAATACCTACACCGTTATCTGTATTAACATGGAAACATCTACACCGCCGTCTGTATAAACATGGAAATATCTACACTGCCATCTGCAGAAAGATGGAATTATCTACACCGCGATCTGTATAAACATGGAAATATCTACTACGCTATTTGTATAAACATGGAAAAATCTACACCGCTATCTGTATAAACATGAAAATATCTACACAGCGATCAGTATAAACAAGGAAATATCTACAACGCTATCTGTATAAACATGGAAATATCTACACCGCTATCTGTATAAACATGGAAATAACTACACTGCTATCTGTATAAATATGGAAATATCTTCACCGCTATCTCTATAAACATGGAAATGACTACACTGCTATCTGTATAAATATGGAAATGTCTACACCGCTGTCTCTATAAACATGGAAATAACTATACCGCCATCTGTATAAACATGGAAAGACTTACACAGTCATCTGTATAAACATAGAAATAACTACACCACCATCTGTATAAACATGGAAACATGTACACTACCATCAGTATAAACATGGAAATATCTACACAGCAATCTCTATAAACATGGAAATATCTACACCGCTATCTGTAAAAACATGGAAATATCCACAACGCTATCTGTATAAACATGGAAATATCTACACCTCCGTCTGTATAAACATGGAAATATCTACACTGCCATCTGTATACACATGGAAATATCTACACCGCCATCTTTAAAAACATGGAAATATCTACACCGCTATCTGTGTAAACGTGGAAATATCCCCACCGCTATCTTTATAAACATGGAAATATCTACATCGCTTTCTGTGTAAACATGGAAATATCTACACCGCTATCTGTGTAAAGATGTAAATTTCTACACCGCAATCTGTGCAAAGATGGAAATATCTGCATCGCGAGCTGCATAAACATGGAAATATCAACAGCGCTATCTGTATAAACATGGAAATAACAACATCGCTATCTGTATAAACATGGAAATACCTAAACTAATATCTGTATAAACATGGAAATATCTTCACCACTATCTACAAAAATATGGAAAAACCTACACCGCCATCTCTATAAACATGGAAATATCTACACAGCTATCTCTACAAACATATAAATATCTACACCACCATATCTATAAAGATGGAGATATCTACAACGCCATCTGCATAAACATGTAAATATCTACACCGCCATCTGTATAAACATGGAAATATCTACACAGCCAACTGTATAAACATAGAAATATCTACACTGCCATCTGTAAAAAGATGGAAATATCTACACCGATATCTGTATAAACATGGAAATACCTACACCCCTATCTCTATAAACATGGAAATACTGACACAGATATCTCTATAAACATGGAAATGTCTACACCACCATCTATATAAATATGAAAATATCTACACCACCGTCTCCATAAACATGGAACTATCTACACCGCCATTTGTATAAAAATGGAAATATCTACACCGCTATCTGTTTAAACATGGATATATCTACACAGCCATCTCTATAAACATGGAAATATCTACACAAATATCCATATCAACATGGAAAAAGCCACACCGCTATCTGTATAAACATGGAAATATCTACACCGCCAAGTGTTAAAAGTTTGAAATATCTACACAGTCATCTGTAAAAACATGGAAATATCTACACCTCCATCTATATAAACATGGAAATAACTGCACTACCATCTGTATACACATGGAAATATCTACACAGCCATCTGTATAAACATGGCAATATCTACACCGCTATCTATATAAATATGTAAATATCTACAATGGTATCTGTGTAATCATGGAAATATTTACACAGCTATATGTGTAAACATGGAAACATCTACAGGGCTATCTGTGTAAAGATGGAAATATCTACACCGCAATCTGTGCAAAGATGGAAATACGTACACCGCTATCTGTGTAAACATGGAAATATATACACCGCTATCTCTATAAACATGGAAATATCTACACCACTATCTGTATAAACAGGGAAATATCTTTACCGGCATCTGTATAAACATGGAAATATCTACACCGCCATCTGAATAAACATGGACATATCTACACCGCTATCTGTATAAATATGGAAATAACTACACGGCTATCTCTATAAACATGGAAATATCTACACCACTATCTCTGTAAACATGGAAATATCTACACTGCTATCTCTATAAACATGGAAATATCTACACCGCCATCTGTAAAAACATGGAAATATCCACACAGTCATCTCTATAAACATGGAAATATCTACAGCACTATCTCTATAAACATGGAAAGGTCTACACTGCCATCTCTATACACCTGGAAATATCTACACAGCCGTCTGTATAAAAATGGAAATATCTACACCGCTATCACTATACACATGGAAATACCTACACCGCTATCTATATAAACATGGAAATATCAATACCGCCATCTCTATAAACATGAAAGTATCTATACCGCCATCTCCATTAACATGGAACTATCTACACCACCATCTCTGTAAACATGGAAATATCTACACCGATATCTGTATAGGCATGTAAATATCTACACTGCCATTTGTATAAAGATGGAAATATCTACACCACCATCTGAATAAACTTCCAAATGTCTACACGGCTATTTGTACAAATATGGAAATATCTACACTGCTATCTCTATAAACATGAAATATCTACACAGCTATCTGTATAAACTTGGAAATATCTACACCGCTATCTCTATAAACATGGAAATATCTACACCGCTATCTCTATGAACATGGAAATATCTACATCGCTATCTGTACAAACATGGAAATATCTCCACCACTATCTCTATAAACATGGAATTATCTACACTTCTATCTGTATAAACATGGAAATAACTACACCACTATCTGTATGAACATGGAAATATCTACACTGCTATCTGTATAAACGTGGAAATATCTACACCACTATCTGTATAAACATGGAAATTTCTCAAACGCAATCTGTATAAACTTGGAAATACCTACACTGCTATCTGTATAAACTTGGAAATATCTGCACCGCTATCTGTATAAACATGGAAATACCTACACCACTATCTGTATAAACATGGAAATGTCTACATCTTTATCGGTATAAACATGGAAATATCTCCACAGCTATCTGTATAAACATGGAAATATCTACACCACTATCTGTATAAACATGGAAATGTCTACATCTTTTTCGGTATAAACGTGGAAATATCAACACCGCTATCTTTATTAACATGGAAATACTACACCGCTATCTGTATAAATATTGAAATATCTACACCGCTATCTCTATAAACATGGAAATAACTACACCGCTTTCTGTATAAACATGGAAATATCGACTCCGCTATCTCCATAAACATGGAAATATCTACACCGCTATCTGCATAAACTTGGAATTATCCACAACGCCATCTGTATAAACATGGGAAATATCTCCACTACTATCTGTATAAACATGGAAATATCTTCATCGCTATCTGTATAAACATGGAAATAGACACACCGCTGTCTGTATAAACATGGAAATATCTTCAATGCCATCTGTAAAAAGATGGAAATATCTACACAGTCATCTGTGTAAACATGGAAATATCTACACCGCTATCTTTATAAACAAGGAAATACCTACACCGCTATCTGTATAAACATGGAAATATCCACACTGCTATCTGTATAAACATGGAAATATCTACACCGCTATCTGTATAAACATAGAAATACCTACACCTCCATCTGTGTAAACATGGAAATATCAACACTACCATCTGTATACACCTGGAAATATCCACACTGCCATCAGTATAAACATGGAATTATCTACACCGCTATCTCTATAATCATGGAAATATCTACATCGCTATTTGTACAAACATGGAAATTTCTACACTGCCATCTGTATAAACATGGAAGTAGCCACACTGCTATCTGTATAAACATGGAAGTAGCCACACTGGAATCTGTATAAACATGGAAATACATACACCACCATCTGAAAAAACATCGAAATATCTACACAGCTATCTGTATAAATATGGAAATATCAACTCCGCCATCACTATAAACATGGAAATATCTCCAACGCTATCTGTATAAACATGGAAATATCTCCACCGCAATCTTTATAAACCTGGAAATATCTCCACCGCTATCTGTATGAACATGGAAATGTCTACATCGCTATCTGTACAAAGATAGAAATATCTCCACCGCTAACTCTATAAACATGGAATAATCTACATCGCTATCTGTATAAACATGGGAATATCTCCCCCGCAATCAGTATAAGCATGGAAATACCTACACCGCTATCTATATAAACATATAAATACCTACACCGCCGTCTGTATAAACATGGAAATATCTACACAGCCATCTCTGTAAACATGGAAATATCAACATCGCTATCTGTATAAACATTGAAAAAGCCACAGTGCTATCTGTCTAAACATGGAAATATCTACACCACCATCTGTATAAACATGGAAGTATCTACACCTCCCTCTGTATAAACATGGAAATATCTACACTGCTATCTGTATAAACATGGAAATATCTACACAGCCATCTGTATAAACCTGGAAATATCTACAAGGCTATCTCTATGAACATGGAAATACCTACACCGCGATCTGTAAAAACATGGAAATATCTACACCGCTATCTGTATAAACATGGAAACATCTACAACGCTATATGTAGAAACATGGAAATTTCTACACCGCCATCTCTATAAATATGGAAATCTATCCAACGCTATCTGTATAAACATTTTAATATTTCCACCGCTACCATATAAACATGGAAATAACTACACAGCTATCTGTATAAACATGGAAATATCTACAGCGCTATCAGTATAAACTTGGAAATATCTACACCGCCATCTCCATGAACATGGAAATGTCTACACTGCTATCTGTATAAACATGGATATATCTACATGGCTATCTCTATATACATGGAAATATCTAAACCACCATCGGTTTAAACATGGAAATAGCCACACAGTCGTCTGTGTAAACGTGGAAATATATACACCACTATCTGTATAAACATGGAAATATCCATACCGCTATCTGTATAAACATGGAAATATCTACACCGAAATCTGTAAAAACATGGAAATATTTACACATTAATCTGTATAAACATGGAAATATCTACACCACCATCTGAATAACCAGGGAAATATCTACACGGCTATCTGTATAAATATGGAAATACCTACACCGCTATCTCTACAAACATGGAAATATCTACAACGCTACCTATGTAAACATGGAAATATCTACACCGCCATCTGTATAAACATGGGAATAGCTACACCGCCATCTGTATAAACATGGAAATGTATACACCAACATCTGTATAAACATGGAAATAACTACACCGCTATCTGTATAAATATGGAAATATCTACACCGATATCTCAATAAACATTTAAATATCTACACCGCTATCTGTGTTAACATGGAAACATCTACACCGCTACCTGTATAAACATGGAAATATCTACACATTCATCTGTATAAACATTGAAATATCTACACCAATATCTCTATAAACATGGAAATACCTACACCGGCATCTCTATACACATGGAAATATCTACACCGCTATCTCAATAAACATACAGTATCTACACCGCCATCTCTAAAAACATTGAAATATCTACACCGCTATCTGTATAAACATGGAAATATCTATACCACTATCTCTATAAACTTGGAAATACCTACACCGCCATCTCTATAAACTTGTAATTATCTGCACCGGTATCTCTATAAACATAGAAATATCTACACAACCATCTCTATAAACATGGAAACATCTACACCGCCATCTACATAAACATGGAAATATCTACACCACCATCAGTATAATCATCGAAATATCTACACCGCCATCTGTATAAACATAGGAATATCTACACTGCCATCTGTAGAAAGATGGAGATATCTACACCACAATCTGAATAAACATGGAAATATCTACACCTCTACCTGTATAAACATGGAAATGTCTACACCACCATCTCTATAAACATGGAAATATCTATCTGCCATCTGTATACACATGGAAATATCCACACAGCCATCTGAATAAACATGGAAATATCTACACCGCTATCTGTACAAACTTGGAAATATCTACACCGCTATCTGTATAAACCTGGAAATAACTTCATCGCTATCTGTATAAGCATGGAAATATCTCCACCGCTATCTGTATAAATATGGGAAGATCTACACCGCCATCTGCATAAACATGGAAATAACAACACCGCTATCTCTACAAACCTGGAAATATCTACACCACTATCTGTACAAACTTGGAAATATCTACACCACTATCTGTATAAATATGGAAATATCTACACCTCCTTCTGAATAAACATGGAAATATCCACACCGCAATCTGTATAAATACGGAAATATCTACACCGCTATCTCTACAAACATGGAATTATCTACACCTCTATCTGTATAAACATGGAAACAGCTCCACTCTTATCTGTGTAAACATGGAAAGATGTACATCTTTATCTGTATAATCATGGAAATATCTACACAGCTATGTGTATAAACATGGAAATATCTACAACGCTATCTGTGTAAACACGGAAATATCTACACAGGTCTCTGTGTAAACATGGAAATATCTACCCCGCTATCTGTGTAAAGATGGAAATATCTACACCGCAATCTGTGCAACGATGGAAATACCTTCATCGCTATCTCTGTAAACATGGAAATAACTTCACTGCCATCTGTATATACATGGAAATATCTACACAGCCATCAGTATAAATATGGAAATATCTGCACCGCTATCTCTATAAACATGGAAATACCTGCACCTCTACCAGTATAAACATGGAAATATCTACAACGCTATCTCTATAAATATGGAAATATCTACACCGCCATCTCAATAAACATAAAAACATCTACACCGCCATCTCCATAAACATGGAACTATCTACACAACCATCTGTGTAAAAATGTTAAGGTCTACACCGCTATCTGTATATACATGGAAATATCTATACCGCTATCTGTATAAAGGTGGAAATAACTACAACGCTATCTGTGTAAACATGGAAATATCTACAGAGTTATCTGTGTAAACATGGAAATATCTACACCGCTATCTGTGTAAAGATGGAAAACTCTACACCGCAATCTGTGCAAAGGTGGAAATATCTACACCGACATCTGTGTAAACATGGAAATATCTACACAGCTATCTGAACAAACATGGAACTACCTACAACGCTATCTGTATAAACATGGAAATATCTACACCGCCATCATTATAAACATGGAAATATCTACACCGCCATCTGTGCAAACATGGAAATACCTACCCCACTATCTGTATAAATATATAAATATCTAAACCAATATCTCTATAAACATGGAAATATCTACACAGCTATCTGTATAAACATGGAAATATCTACACCGCCATCTGTATAAACATGGAAATATCTACACCGCTATCTGTATAAAGATGGAAATATCTACACCGCTATCTGTATAAACATGGAAATATCTACAACGCTGTCTGTATAAACATGGAAATATCTACATCGCTATCTGTATAAACATGGAAATATCTCCACCGCTATCTCTATAAACATGGAAATATCTACACCACAATCTTTATAAACATGGAAATATCTACACCGCTGTCTGTATAAACATGGAAATTTCTATAACACTATCTGTGTAAACATGGAAATACCTACACCGTTATCAGTATAAATATGGTAATATCTACACCACTATCTCTATTAATATGGAAATGTCTACACCGCTATCTGTATAAACATGGAAATATATACACAGCCATCTCTATAAACATGGAAATATCTCCATCGCTATCTGTATAAACATGGAAATTGCCACACCGCAATCTGTATAAACAAGGAAATATCTACACAGCCATGTGTAAAAACATGGAAATATCTACACAGTCATCTGTAGAAACATGGAAGTATCTACACCTCCATCTGTATAAACATGGGAATATCTACACTGCCATCTGTATACACATGGAAATATCTACACAGCAATCTGTATAAAGATGGAAATATCTTCATCGCTATCTCTATAAACATGGAAATAACTACCCCGCTATCTGTATAAACATGGAAATATCTACACCGCTATCTGTATAAACATGGAAATATCTACACAGCTATGTGTATAAACTTGGAAATATCTACACCGCCATCTCTATAAACATGGAAATATCCCCAACGTTATCTGTATAAACATGGAAATATCTTCACTGCTATCTGTATAAACATGGAAATAGCTCCACCGCTATCTCTATAAACATGGAAATATCTACACCACAATCTTTATAAATATGGAAATATCTCCACCGCTGTTGGTATAAACATGGAAATATCTACACCGCTATCTGTATAAACATGGAAATATCTACATGGCTACCTCTATGTACATGGAAATATCTACACTGCCATCTGTATAAACATGGAAATACCTACACAGTTGTCTCTGTAAACATGGAAATATCTACACCATTATCTGTATAAACATGGAATTATCTACACCTCGATCTGTATAAACATGGAAATGACTACACAGCCATCTCTATAAACCTGGAAATATTTACATCGCTATCTGTATAAACATGGAAATAAACATACCGCTATCTGAATAAACATGGAAATATCTACACCACCATCTGTAAAAATATAGAAATACCCACACAGTCATCTGTATAAACATGGAAGTAACTTCACCTCCTTCTGTATAAACATGGAAATATATACACTGCCATCTGTATACACATGGAAATATCTACACAGCCATCTGTATAAATCTGGAAATAACTACATCGCTATCTCTATAAACATGGAAATAACTACACCGTTATCTGTATAAACTTGGAAATACCTACACCGCTATCGGTATAAACTTGGAAATATCTACATCGCCATCTCTATAAACATAGAAATATATCCACAACTATCTCTATGTACATGGAAATATCTAAACCACTATCTCTATAAATATGGAAATATCTCCACCGCTATCTGTATAAACATGGAAATAACTCCACCGCTATCTGTATAAATACGGAAATATATACATCGCTATCTGCATAAACATGGAAATATCTACACTGCCATCTGTATAAAAATGGAAATAGCCACAAAACGATCTGTATAAACATGGAAGTATCTACACCGCCATCTGAATAAACATGGAAATATCTACATGGCTATCTGTATAAATATGGAAATATCTACAACGCTATCTCTATAAACACGGAAATATCTTCACAGCTATCTCTATAAACATGGAAATATCTACACCGCCATCTGTATAAACATGGACATATCTACACCGCCATCTGTATAAACATGGAAATATATACACCACCATC
Organism: Pan paniscus; assembly: GCF_029289425.2. Lineage (NCBI taxonomy): Eukaryota > Metazoa > Chordata > Mammalia > Primates > Hominidae > Pan > Pan paniscus. The sequence continues at coordinate 13,196,854 of NC_073261.2, forward strand.
TGTATAAACATGGAAATATCTACACCGCCATCTCTATAAACATGGAAATATCTACATCGCTATCTGCATAAACATGGAAATATCTATACTGCCATCTGTATAAACATGGAAATAGCCACACCGCTATCTGTATAAACATGGAAGTATCTACACCGCCGTCTGAATAAATATGGAAATATCTACACGGCTATCTGTATAAAGATGTAAATATCTACACTGCGTGCTGCATAAACAGGGAAATATCTACACCGATATCGGTATAAACATGGAAATATCTAATGGGGTATCTCTATAAACATGGAAATATCTACATCGCTATCTCTATAAACATGGAAATATCTACACCGCAATTTCGAAGAACATAGAAATATCTACACAGTCATGTGTATAAACATGGAAACATATTCACCTCCATCTGTAGAAACATGGAAATTTCTACACTGCCATCTGTATACAAATGGAAATATCTACACAGCCATCTGAATAAAAATGGAAATATCTACAACGTTATCTGTATAAACATGGAAATATCTACACTGTCATCTGTATACACATGGAAATAGCTACACAGCCATCAGTAAAAACATGGAAACAGCTACACCGCTATCTCTATACACATGGAAATACCTACACCGCTATCTCTATAAACATGGAAATATCTAAACCGGTATCTTTATAAACATAGAAATATCTACTCCGACATCTCTATAAACATGAAAATATCTACACCAACATCTACATAAACGTGGAAATATCTACACCACCATCTGTGTAAACCTGGAAATATCTACAACGCTATCTGCTTAAACATGGAAATATCTACACTGCCATCTGTAAAAAGATGGAAATACCTACAATGCCAGCTCTTTAAACGTGGAAATATCTACACCGCTATCTGTATAAACATAGAAATACCAACACCGCTATCTGTATAAACATGGAAATATCTACACTGCTATCTGTATAAACATAGAAATATCTACACCGCTATCCCATAAACATGGAAATACCCACACCGCCATCTCTATAAACATGGAATTATCTGCACCGCTCTCTCTATAAATATAGAAATAACTACACCATCATCTTTATAAACATGGAAATATCTACACCGCAATCTGCATATACATGGAAATACCTACACCGCCATCTGTATAAACATGGAAATATCTACACCGCCATCTGTATAAACATAGAAATATCTATACCGCCATCTGTAAAAAGATGGATATATCTACAACGCAATCTGTATAAACCTGGAAATATCTACACCGCTACCTGTATAAACCTGGAAATATCTACACCAACATGTGTATAAAGATGGAAATATCTACACCGTCATCTGTTTAAACATGGAAATATAACACTGCTATCTGTATAAACATGGAATTATCTACACCACAATCTGCATAAATATGGAAATATCTACACCAACATCTTTATAAACATGGAAATATCTACACCGCCATCTGTATAAACATAGAAATATTTACACCGCCATCTGTAAAAAGATTGAAAATTCTACACCGATATCTCTATAAACATGGAAATATGTACACCGCAACCTGTATAAACATGGAAATGTCTACACCGTTATCTGTATAATTATGGAAATGTCTACACCGCTATCTCTCTAAACATGGAGATGTCTACACGGCTATCTGTATGAACACGGAGATATCTACATGGCTATCTCAATAAACATGGAAATATCTACACCGCCATCTGTATAAACTTGGAAATACCTACACAGTCATTTGTATAAACATGGAAATATCTACACCGTCATCTGTATAAAGATGGAAATATCTACACCGCTATCTGTGTAAACATGGAAATATCTACACCGATATCTGTATAAACTTGGAAATACCTACACCGCTATCTGTATAAACATAGAAATATCTACACTGCCATCTGTAAAAACATGGGAATATCTCCACTGCTATCTGTATAAACATCCAAATATCTGCACCACTATCTGTATAAATATGGAGATGTGTACATCGCTATCTGTATAAGCATGGAAACATCTCCACCGCTATCTGTATAAACATGGAACTATCTTCACCGCTATCTTTATAAACATGGAAATAGATACAACGCTATCTGTGTAAACATGGAAATATCTACACAGCTATCTGTGGAAACATGGAAATATCTAAAACGCTATCTGTGTAAACATGGAAATAACTACACCGCAATCTGTGCAAAGGTGGAAATATGTACACCGCTATCATTGTAAACATGGAAATATCTGCACTACTATCTGTATAAACATGGAAATATCTACACCGCTATCTGTATAAACATGGAAATATTTATGACGCTATCTGTGAAAACATGGAAGTATCTACACCGGCATATGTATAAGCATGGAAATATCTACACCGCTATCTCTATAAACATGGAAATATCTACACCGCTATCTCTGTAAACATGGAAATATCTACACCGTCATCTCTGTAAATATGGAAATTTCTACACCTCCATCTGTAAAAACATGGAAATATATACACCGCCATCTGTAGAAACATGGAAATATCTACACCACGATCTGTATAAACGTGGAAATATCTAAAGCGCTATCTGTATAAACATGGAAATATCTACACCGTCAACTGTATAAGCATGAAAATATCTACACCGCTATCTGTGTAAAGATGGAAATATCCACACCGGTATCTATGTAAACATGGAAATGTCTATACTGTTATCTGTATAAACATGGAAATATCTACACCGCAATCTCTATAAATATGGAAATATCTTCACTGTCATCTCTATAATCATGGAAATATCTACACTGCCATCTGTATAAAGATGGAAATATCCACACTGCCATCTGTATAAACATGGAAATATCTACACAGCCATCTGTATAAACATGGAAATACCTACAAAGCCATCTGTATAAACATGGAAATATCTACACCGCTATCTCTATAAACTTGGAAACATCTACACCGCTATCTGTATAAACATGGAAATATCTCCACCGCTATCTGTATAAACATGGAAATATCCTCAAAGCTATCTGTATAAACATGGAAATATCTACACCGCTATCTGTATAAACATGGAAATATCTACACCGCTATCGGTATAAACATGGAAATATCAACACAGCTATTGGTATAAACATGGAAATATCTCCATCGCTATCTGTATAAACATGGCAATATCATCACCGCTATCTGTGTAAACATGGAAATGTCTACACCACGATCTGTATATACATGGTAATATCTACACCGCTATCTGTATAAACCTGGAAATATCTACACCGCTATCTGTATAAATATGGAAATATCTACACCGCTATCTCTATAAACATTTAGATGTCTACACCGATATCTGTATAAACATGGAAATATCTACAGGGCTATCTCTATAGACATGGAAATATCTACACCGCCATCTGTATAAACATGGAAATAACTACACAGTCATCTATATAAACATGGAAACATCTACACTACTATCTGTATAAACATGGAAATATCTACACTGCCATCTGTATAAACATGGAAATATCTACACAGCCATCTGTATAAACATGGAAATATCTACACCGCTATCTCTATAAACTTGGAAATATCTACACCGCTATCTCTATAAACATGGAAATATCTACACCGCCATCTGTATAAACATGGAAGTACCTACACCGTCATCTGTATAAACATGGAAATATCTACACCACTATCTGTATAAACAAGGAAATATCTACACTGTCATTTGTGTAAACTCGAAATATCTACACAGCCATCTCTATAAACATGGAAATATCTACACTGCTATCTGTATAAATATGGAAATAGCCCCACCGCTATCTGTATAAGCGTGGAAATACCTACACCGCCATCTGTAAAAACATGGAAATATCTACACAGTCATCTGTATAAAGATGAAAGTATCTACACCTCCATCTGTATAAACACGGAAATATCTACACTGCCATTTCTATCCATGGAAATATCTACACAGCCATCTGTAGGAACATGGAAATATCTACACCGCTATCTCCATAAACATGGAAATACCTGCACCGCAATCTGCATAAACATGGAAATACCATCACCGCTATCTGTATAAACATGGAATTATGTACACCACAATCTGTATAAACCTGGAAATATCTACAACACCATCTGTGTAAACATGGAAATGTATCCACTGCTATCTGTATAAACATGGAAATATCCCCACATCTATCTCTATAAACATGGAAATATCTACACCGCTATCTGTATAAACTTGGGAATATCTATACCGCTATCTGTATAAACATGGAAATACCTACACCGCTATCTGTATAAACATGGAAATATCTACACCGCTATCCGTATAAACATGGAAATATCTCCAAAGCTATCTGTATAAACATGGAAATATCTACACCGCTATCTGTATAAACATGGAAATATATACACAGCCATCTGTTTAAACATGGAAACATCTAAACCGCTATCTGTATAAACATGGAAATATCTACACCACTATTTGTATAAACATGCAAATATCTACAAACATATCTGTGTAAACATGGAAATATCTGCACCGCTATCTGTGTAAAAATGGAAATCTCTGCACCGCTATCTGTGTAAAGATGGAAATATCCACACCGCAGTCTGAGCAAAGATGGAAATATCTACACCTCTATCTGTGTAAAGTTGGAAATATCTACACTTCAATCTGTGTAAACATGGTAACATATACACTGCTATCTGTATAAACATGGAAATAACTATATCGCAATCTGTAAAAATATGGAAATATCTACACAGTCATCGATATAAAGTGGGAAATATCTAAACCTCCATCTCTATAAACATGGAAATATCTACAATGACATCTGCATTCACATGGAAATATCTACACAGCCATCTGTATAAACATGGAAATAACTACATCGCTATCTCTATAAACATGGAAATACCTACACCTCAATCTGTACAAACATGGAAATATCTACAATGCTATCTGTATAAACAAGGAAATATCTCCACTGCTATCTATATAAACATGGAAATATCTACATCGGTATCTTTATGAACATGGAAATATCTACACCACTACCTGTATAAATATGGAAATATCTACACCGCTATCTCTATAAACATGGAAATGTCTACACCGCTATCTGTATAAACATGGAAATATCTACATGGCTATCTCTATAAACATGGAAATATCAACACCGCCATTTATATAAACATGGAAATAATTACACGGCCATCTGCATAAACATGGAAATATCTACACCACTATCTGAATAAAGATGGAAATATCCACACTGCCATCTGTATAAACATGGAAATACCTACACAACCATCTGTATAAACATGGAAATATCTACACCGCCATCTGTATAAACATGGAAATATCTACACCGCTATCTGTATAAACACGGATATATCTGCACCACTATCTGTATAAACTTGGAAATATCTACACCACCATCTGTATGAACATTTAAATATCTACACCGCTATCTGTAAAAACATGGAAATATCTCCACTGCTATCGGTATAAACATGAAAATATCTACACGGCTATCTGTATAAACATGGAAATATCTACACCGCTATCTGTATGAACATGGAAATATATACACCGCTATCTGTATGAACATGGAAATATCCACACCGCTGACTGTATAAACATGGAAATATCTCCACCGCCATTTGTATAAACATGGAAATATCTACACCGCTATCTTTATAAACATGGAAATATCTACACCGCTATCTGTATAAATATGGAAATATCTACAAAACTGTCTGTGTAAACGTGGAAATATCTAAACAGCTATCTGTGTAAAGCTGGAAATATGTACACCGCTGTCTGTGTAAAGTTGGATATATCTACACCGCAATCAGTGCAAATATGTAAATATCTACACTGCTATCTGTGTAAACATGGAAAAACCTACACCGCAGTCTGTATAAATATGGAAATATCTACACAGCTATCTCTATAAACTGGGAAATGTCTACACCGCTATCTGTATAAACATGGAAATATCTACAGGGCTATCTCTATAAACATGGAAATATTTACACGGCCATCTGTATAAACATGGAAATACCTACACACTCATCTGTATAAACATGGAGATATCTACACTACTATCTGTATAAACATGGAAATAACTACACTGCCATCTGTATAAACATGGAAATATCTACACAGCCATCTCTATAAACATGGAAATATCTACACCGCTATCTCTATAAACATGGAAATACCTACACCGCAATCTGTATAAACATGGAAATATCTACACCGCTATCTGTATAAACATGGAAATATTTGCACCTCTATCTGTATAAACATTGAATTATCTACATGGCTATCTCTAAAAATATGGAAATATATACACCGCCATTTGTATAAACATGGAAACACCTACAGGGGCATCTGTATAAATATGGAAATATTTACACCACTATCTCTATGAACTTGGAAATATCTACACTGCCATCTGTAAAAACATGTATATATATACACAGCCATCTCTATAAACATGGAAATATCTTCAACGCTATCAGTATAAACATGGAAATAGCCACACTGCTATCTGTATAAACAAGGAAATATCTACACCAGCATCTGTAAAAATATGGAAATATCTACAAAGTCATTTGTAAAACCTTTGAAATATCTGTACCTCCATCTGCATAAACATGGAAATATCTACACTGCCATCTGAATACACGTGGAAATATCTACACAGCCATCTGTATAAACATGGAAATAACTGCACGCTATCTCTATAAACATGGAAATATGTACACCGCTATCTGTATAAACATGGAAATATCTGCACCACTATCTGTATAAGCTTGGAAATATCGACACCGCCATCTGAATAAACATGGAAACATCTCCACTGCTATCTATATAAACATGGAAATATCTGCACTGCTATCTGTATAAACATGGAAATATCTACACCGCTATCTGTATAAACATGGAAATATCTACACCGCTATCAGTATAAGCATGGAAATATCCACACCGCTATCTGTATATACATGGAAATAACTACACCGCTATCTCTATAAACATGGAAATATCTACACGACTATAAATATAAACATGGAAATATCTACACCGCCCTCTGTATAAACATGGAAATATCTACACCACTATCTGTATAAACATGGAAATATCTACACCGCTGTCTGTATAAACATGGAAATATCTACACAGCTATCTGTATAATGGAAATATCTACACCGCTATGTGTACAAATATGGAAATATCTACACCGCTATCTCTATAAACATGGAAATGCCTACACTGCTATCTGTATAAACATGGAAATATCTACAGGGCTATCTCTATAAACATGGAAATATCTCCACGGCCATCTGCATAAACATGGAAATATCTCCACTGCCGTCTGTATAAACATGGAAATATCTCCACCGCTATCTCTTTAAACATGGAAATATCTACACAGCTCTGTGTATAAACATGGAAATATCTACACCACTATCTGTATAAACATGAAAATATCTACATCGCTATCTGTATAAACATGGGAATATCTATACCGCTATCTGTAAAAACAAGGAAATATCCCCACCGCTATCTATATAAACATGGAAATATCTACCTCGGTAACTTTATAAACATGGAAATATCGACACCACTACCTGTATAAATATGGAAATATCTACACCGCTATCTCTGTAAACATGGAAATGTCTACACCGCTATCTGTATAAACATGGAAATATCTACATGGCTATCTCTATAAACATGCAAATATCAACACCGCCATTTATATAAACATGGAAATAATTACACAGCCATCTGTATAAACATGGAAATATCTACACCACTATCTGTATAAAGATGGAAATATCCACACTGCCATCTGTATAAACATGGAAATATCTACACCGCTATCTGTATAAACACGGATATATCTGCACCACTATCTGTATAAACTTGGAAATATCTACACCACCATCTGTATGAACATTTAAATATCTACACCGCTATCTGTAAAAACATGGAAATATCTCCACTGCTATCGGTATAAACATGAAAATATCTACACGGCTATCTGTATAAACATGGAAATATCTACACCGCTATCTGTATGAACATGGAAATATATACACCGCTATCTGTATGAACATGGAAATATCCACACCGCTGACTGTATAAACATGGAAATATCTCCACCGCCATTTGTATAAACATGGAAATATCTACACCGCTATCTTTATAAACATGGAAATATCTACACCGCTATCTGTATAAATATGGAAATATCTACAAAACTGTCTGTGTAAACGTGGAAATATCTAAACAGCTATCTGTGTAAAGCTGGAAATATGTACACCGCTGTCTGTGTAAAGTTGGATATATCTACACCGCAATCAGTGCAAATATGTAAATATCTACACTGCTATCTGTGTAAACATGGAAAAACCTACACCGCAGTCTGTATAAATATGGAAATATCTACACAGCTATCTCTATAAACTGGGAAATGTCTACACCGCTATCTGTATAAACATGGAAATATCTACAGGGCTATCTCTATAAACATGGAAATTTTTACACGGCCATCTGTATAAACATGGAAATACCTACACACTCATCTGTATAAACATGGAGATATCTACACTACTATCTGTATAAACATGGAAATAACTACACTGCCATCTGTATAAACATGGAAATATCTACACAGCCATCTCTATAAACATGGAAATATCTACACCGCTATCTCTATAAACATGGAAATACCTACACCGCAATCTGTATAAACATGGAAATATCTACACCGCTATCTGTATAAACATGGAAATATTTGCACCTCTATCTGTATAAACATTGAATTATCTACATGGCTATCTCTAAAAATATGGAAATATATACACCGCCATTTGTATAAACATGGAAACACCTACAGGGGCATCTGTATAAATATGGAAATATTTACACCACTATCTCTATGAACTTGGAAATATCTACACTGCCATCTGTAAAAACATGTATATATATACACAGCCATCTCTATAAACATGGAAATATCTTCAACGCTATCAGTATAAACATGGAAATAGCCACACTGCTATCTGTATAAACAAGGAAATATCTACACCAGCATCTGTAAAAATATGGAAATATCTACAAAGTCATTTGTAAAACCTTTGAAATATCTGTACCTCCATCTGCATAAACATGGAAATATCTACACTGCCATCTGAATACACGTGGAAATATCTACACAGCCATCTGTATAAACATGGAAATAACTGCACGCTATCTCTATAAACATGGAAATTCGTACACCGCTATCTGTATAAACATGGAAATATCTGCACCACTATCTGTATAAGCTTGGAAATATCGACACCGCCATCTGAATAAACATGGAAACATCTCCACTGCTATCTATATAAACATGGAAATATCTGCACTGCTATCTGTATAAACATGGAAATATCTACACCGCTATCTGTATAAACATGGAAATATCTACACCGCTATCAGTATAAACATGGAAATATCCACACCGCTATCTGTATAAACATGGAAATAACTACACCGCTATCTCTATAAACATGGAAATATCTACACGACTATAAATATAAACATGGAAATATCTACACCGCCCTCTGTATAAACATGGAAATATCTACACCACTATCTGTATAAACATGGAAATATCTACACCGCTGTCTGTATAAACATGGAAATATCTACACAGCTATCTGTATAATGGAAATATCTACACCGCTATGTGTACAAATATGGAAATGTCTACACCGCTATCTCTATAAACATGGAAATGCCTACACTGCTATCTGTATAAACATGGAAATATCTACAGGGCTATCTCTATAAACATGGAAATATCTCCACGGCCATCTGCATAAACATGGAAATATCTCCACTGCCGTCTGTATAAACATGGAAATATCTCCACCGCTATCTCTTTAAACATGGAAATATCTACACAGCTCTGTGTATAAACATGGAAATATCTACACCACTATCTGTATAAACATGAAAATATCTACATCGCTATCTGTATAAACATGGGAATATCTATACCGCTATCTGTAAAAACAAGGAAATATCCCCACCGCTATCTATATAAACATGGAAATATCTACATCGGTAACTTTATAAACATGGAAATATCGACACCACTACCTGTATAAATATGGAAATATCTACACCGCTATCTCTGTAAACATGGAAATGTCTACACCGCTATCTGTATAAACATGGAAATATCTACATGGCTATCTCTATAAACATGCAAATATCAACACCGCCATTTATATAAACATGGAAATAATTACACAGCCATCTGTATAAACATGGAAATATCTACACCACTATCTGTATAAAGATGGAAATATCCACACTGCCATCTGTATAAACATGGAAATATCTACACAGCCATCTGTATAAACATGGAAATATCTACACCGCCATCTGTATAAACATGGAAATATCTACACCGCTATCTGTATAAACACGGATATATCTGCACCACTATCTGTATAAACTTGGAAATATCTACACCATCCTCTGCATAAACATTTAAATATCTACTCCGCTATCTGCATAAACATGGAAATATCTCCACTGCTATCGGTATAAACATGAAAATATCTACACGGCTATCTGTATAAACATGGAAATATCTACACCGCTATCTGTATGAACATGGAAATATATACACCGCTATCTGTATGAACATGGACATACCCACACCGCTGTCTGTATAAACATGGAAATATCTCCACCGCCATTTGTATAAACATGGAAATATCTACACCGCTATCTTTATAAACATGGAAATATCTACACCGCTATCTGTATAAATATGGAAATATCTACAAAACTGTCTGTCTAAACGTGGAAATATCTAAACAGCTATCAGTGTAAAGCTGGAAATATGTACACCGCTGTCTGTGTAAAGTTGGATATATCTACATCACAATCAGTGCAAATATGTAAATATCTACACTGCTATCTGTATAAACATGGAAATATCTACACCGATGTCTTTATAAATATGGAAATATCTACACAGCTATCTCTATAAACTGGGAAATGTCTACACCGCTATCTGTATAAACATGGAAATATCTACAGGGCTATCTCTATAAACATGGAAATATTTATACCGCCATCTGTATAAACATGGAAATAACTACACACTCATCTGTATATACATGGAGATATCTACACTACTATCTGTATAAACATGGAAATAACTACACTGCGATCTGTATAAACATGGAAATATCTACACAGCCATCTGTATAAACATGGAAATATCTACACCGCTATCTCTATAAACATGGAAATACCTACACCGCAATCTGTATAAACATGGAAATATCTACACCGCTATCTGTATAAACATGGAAATATTTGCACCTCTATCTGTATAAACATTGAAATATCTACATGGCTATCTCTAAAAACATGTAAATATCTACATCGCCATTTGTATAAATATGGAAACACCTACAGGGGCATCTGTATAAATATGGAAATATTTACACCACTATCTCTATGAACTTGGAAATATCTACACTGCCATCTGTAAAAACATGTATATATCTACACAGCCATCTCCATAAACATGGAAATATCTTCAACGCTATCTGTATAAACATGGAAATAGCCACACTGCTATCTGTATAAACAAGGAAATATCTACACCAGCATCTGTAAAAATATGGAAATATCTACACAGTCATTTGTATAAACTTTGAAATATCTATACCTCCATCTGCATAAACATGGAAATATCTACACTGCCATCTGTATACACGTGGAAATGTCTACACAGCCATCTGTATAAACATGGAAATAACTGCACGCTATCTCTATAAACATGGAAATAGGTACACCGCTATCTGTATAAACATGGAAATATCTGCACCGCTATCTGTATAAGCTTGGAAATATCGACACCGCCACCTGAATAAACATGGAAATATCTCCACCGCTACCTATATAAACATGGAAATATCTGCACTGCTATCTGTATAAACATGCAAATATCTACACCGCTATCTGTACAAACTTGGAAATATCTACACCGCTATCAGTATAAACATGGAAATATCCACACCGCTATTTGTATAAACATGGAAATAACTACACCGCTATCTCTATAAACATGGAAGTATCTACACGACTATAAATATAAACATGGAAATATCTACGCCGCCCTATGTATAAACATGGAAATATCTACACCACTATCTGTATAAACATGGAAATATCTACACCGCTGTCTGTATAAACATGGAAATATCTACACAGCTATCTGTATAATGGAAATATCTACAACGCTATGTGTACAAATATGGAAATATCTACACCGGTATCTCTATAAACATGGAAATGCCTACACTGCTATCGGCATAAACATGGAAATATCTAGAGGGGTATCTCTATAAACATGGAAATATCTACACCGCCATCTGTATAAACATGGAAATACCTACACAGCCATCTGTATAAACATGGAAATATCTACGCTGTTATCTCTATAAACATGGAAATATCTACAATGCAGTCTGAATAAACATGGAAATATCTACACAGTCATCTGTATAAACATGGAAATATCGACACCGCTATCTGTAAAATTTGGAAATATCTACACCGCCATCTGTATAAACATGGAAATCTCTCCACCGCTATCTGTTTAAACATGGAAATATCTACAAAGCTATCTGTATAAACATGGATATATCTACACAGCTATCTGTATAAACATGGAAATATCTCCATCGCTATCTGTATAAACATGGAAATGTGTACATCGCTATCTGTATAAACATGGAAATATCTGCACCGCTACCTCTATAAACATGGAAATTTCTACACCGCTATCTGTATAAACATGGAAATAACTACACCACGATCTGTATAAACATGGAAATATCTACACCGCTATCTGTATAAACATGGAAATATCTACACCGCTATCTGTATAAGCATGGAAATATCTGCATAGCTATCAGTATAAATATGGTGATATCTACACCACTATCTCTGTAAACATGGAACTGTCTACACCGCTATCTGTATAAACATGGAAATATCTACAGGGTTATCACTATAAAAAGGGAAATATCTACAACGCCATCTGTATAAACCTGGAAATACCTACAGAGTCATCCGTATAAACATGGAAATATCTACAGAGCCTTCTGTATAAAGTTGGAAATATCTACACTGCTATCTGTGTAAACATGGAAATAGCCACACCGCTATCTGCATAAAGATGGAAATATCTACACCGCCATCTGTAAAAACAGGAAAATATCTACAGAGTCATCTGTATAAACATGGAAATATCTACACCTCCATCTGTATAAACATGGAAATATTCACACAGCCATCTGTATAAACATGGAAATATCTACATAGCCATCTCTATAAACATGGAAATATCTTCACCGCTATCTGTATAAACATGGAAATAGCCACACCGCCATCTGTAAAAACATGGAAATGTCTGCACAGTCATCTGTATAGACACGAAAATATCTACACTGCCATCTGTATAAACATGGAAATATCTACACTACCATCTGAATACAGATGGAAATATCAACACAGCCATCCGTACAAACATGGAAATATCTACACCGCTATCTGTATAAACATGGAAATACGGGCCCCGCAATCTGTATAAACATGGAAATATCTGCACCGCTATCTGTATAAACTTGGAAATATCTACACCGCCATCTGTATAAACATGGAAATAACTTCACCGCTATCTGTATAAAATTGGAAATATCTACACCGCTATGTGTATAAACATGGAAATATCTACACCGCTATCTGTATAAACATGGAAATATCTCCACTGATATCTGTACAAACATGGAAATATCTCCACCGCTATCTGTATCAACATGGAAATATCTACACGGCTATCTCTATTAACATGGGAATATCTACACCGATATCTGCATAAACATGGAAATATCTACACCGCTATCTGTATAAACATGGAAATATCTACACCGCTATCGGTATAAACATGGAAATATCTACACCGCTGTCTGTATAAACATGGAAATATCTCCACCGCTATCTGTATGAACATGGAAATATCTACACCACGATCTGTACAAACATGGAAATATCTACACCGCTATCTGCATAAACATGGAAATACCTACACAGCTATGAGTATATACATGGAAATATCTACACCTCCATCTGTATAAACATGGAAATATCTACACCACCATCTGAATAAACATGGAAATATCTACACCGATATCTGTAAAAACATGGAGATATCTACCCCGCTATGTCTAAAAACAAGAAATATCTACACCGCTATCTATATAAACATGGAAATATCTCCACTGCTGTCTGTATAAATGTGGAAACGTCTACACCACTGTCTGTATAAACACGGAAATATCTACACTGCTATATGTATAAACATGGAAATAACTACGCCGCTATCTGTGTAAAGATGGAAATATCTACACTGCAATCTGTGCAAAGTTGTAAATATCTTCACCGCTATCTCTATAAACATGGAAATATCTGCACCGGTATATGTACAAACATGGAAATATCTACACCGTTATCTCCATAAACATGGAAATGTCTACACCGCCATCTGTATAAACATGGAAATATCTACCCAGTCATCTGTATATACATGGAAATATCTACACCACCTTCTGTATAAACATAGAAATATCTACAGTGCCATCTGTAGAAAGATGGAAATATTTGCACCGCGATCTGCATAAAAATGGAAATATTTACAACTCTACCTGTATAAACATGGAAATATCTACACCAGTATCTGTATAAATATGGGAATATGTACACCGCTATCTGTATAAACATGGAAATATCTACAACGCTATCTGAATAAACATGGAAATACCTACACCGCTATGAGTATATACATGGAAATATCTACACCGCCATCTGTATAAACATGGAAATATTTACGCCGACATCTTTAAAAATATGAAAATATCTACAGAGTAGTCTGTATAAACATGGAAATATCTACACCTCCATCTGTATAAACATGGAAATATATACACTGCCATCTGTATACACATGGAAATATCTACACAGCCATCTGTATAAACTTGGAAATATCTACACCGCTATCTGTATAAACACGGAAATATCTACACAGCCATCTCTATAAAGATGGAAATATCTCCACCGCTATCTATATAAACATGGAAATACCTCCACCGCTATCTGTATAAACAGGGAAATATCGACACCGTTGTCTGTATAAACATGGACATATCTACACGGCTATCTCTATAAACATGGAAATACCTACACTGCAATCTGTATAAACATGGAAATACCTACACCGCTATCTGTATGAACATGGAAAAATATACACTGCTATCTGTATAGATATGGAAATATCTACACCGCTATCTGTATAAACATAAAAATGACTACAATGCTATCTGTATAAACATGGGAATATCCACATGGCTATGTCTATAAAGATGACAATGTCTACACCGAAATCTGTATAAACATGGAAATATCTACACAGTCATCTGCATAAACGTGGAAATATCTACACCACTATCTGTATAAACATAGAAATATATACACAGCCATCTGTATAAACATGGAAGTATCTACAAAGCCATCTGTATAAACATGGAAATATCTATACAGCCATCTGTATAAAAATGGAAAGATCTACACCGCCATCTGTATAAACATGGAAATAGCCACACCACTATCTGTATAAACATGGAAATAACAACACCGCCATCTGTAAAAACATGGAAATATCTACACAGTCATCTGTATAAACATGGAAATACCTACAGTGCCATCTGTATAAACATGGAAATATTTACACCGCGATCTATATGAACATGGAAATACCTACGCCGCAATCTTTATGAACATGGAAATATCTACACCGCTATATATATAAATATGGAAATATCTTCACCGCTATCTGTATAAACATGGAAATTCCTACACTGCTATCTGTATAAACAAGGAAATATCTACATCTCTATCTGTATAAACATGGAAATATCTCCACCGCTATCTCTATAAACAAGGAAATATCTACACCTCCATCAGTATAAACATGGGAAAACTACACTGCCATCTGTATTCACATGGAAATACCTACACAGCCATCAGTATAAACATGGAAATAACTTCACCGCAATCTCTGTAAACGTTGAAATATGTACACCGCTATGGGTATAAACATGCAAACATCTACACTGCTATCTACATAAACATGGAAATATCTACACCACTATCTGTATAAACATGGAAATATCTACAACGCTATCTGTGTAAACATGGGAATATCTACACAGCTATCTGTGTAAAGATGGGAATATCTACACCGCAGTCTGTGCAAATATGGAAATATATACACCGCTATCCCTGTAAACCTGGAAATATCTACACCGCTATCTGTATAAATACGGAAATATCTACACCACCCTCTGTATAAACATGGAAATATCTACACCAGGATCTGTATAAACATGGAAATATCTACACCGCTCTCTGTATAAACATGGAAATATCTACACCGCTATCTCTATAAACATGGAAATAGTGACACCGCTATCTGTATAAATATGGAAATATCTACACCGCTATCAATATAAACATGGAAATATCTACATGGCTATCTCTAAAAACATGGAAATATCTACATCGCTATCTGTATAAACATGGAAATACCTACACAGTCGTATGAATAAACCTGGAAATATCTATAGCATTATCTGTATAAACATGGAAATATCTACACTGCCATCTTTATAAACATATAAATATCTACACAGACATCTCTATAAACATGGAAATACCTACACCGCTATCTGTATAAACATGGAAATAGCCACACCGCTATTGGTATAAACATGGAAATATCTACTCCGCTATCTCTATATACTTGGAAAAATCTCCACCGCTATGTGTATAAACATGGAAATAGCTCCACCGCTATGTTTATAAACATGGAAATATCTACTCCGCTATCTCTATAAACACGGAAAAATCTCCACCGATATGTGTATAAACATGGAAATACCTCCACCACTATGTTTATAAACATGGAAATATCTACAACACTATCTGAGTAAACATGGAAATATCTACACAGCTATCTGTGTAAACATGGAAATATGTACTTCGCTATCTGTGTAAAGATGGAAATATCTTCATCGCAATCTGTGCAAATACGGAAATACCGACAGCGCCATCTCTGTAATCATGTAAATATCTACACCGCTATCTGTATAAAGATGGAAATACCTACACCGCTATCTGTATAAACATGGAAATGTCGACACCGCTATCTGTATAAATATGGAAATTTCTACACGGCTATCTCTATAAACATCGAAATGTCAACACCGCTGTCTGTATAAACATGAAAATATCCACATGGCTATGTCTATGAACATGGAAATGTCTACACTGCCATCTGTATAAACATGGAAATAGCTACACAGTCATCGGTATAAACGTGGAAATATCTACACAAATATCTGTATAAACATGGAAAATGTACACTGCCATCAGTATAAACATGGAAGTATCTACAAAGCCATCTGCATAAACATGGAAATATCTTCACAGCCATATCTATAAACATGGAAATATCTACACCGCTATCTGTATAAACATGGAAATATCAACAACGCCATCTGTAAAAACATGGAAATATCTACAGAGTCATCTGTATAAACTTGTAAATATCTACACCTACATCTGTATAAACATGAAAATATCTACACTGCCATCTGTGTAAACATGGAAATATCTACACCGCTATCTAAATAAACATGGAAATACCTACACCGCAATCTGTATAAACATGGAAAAATCTACACAACTATCTCTATAAACATGGAAATATCTTCACGGCTATCTGTATAAATATGGAAATATCTACACCGCTATCTCTATTTACATGGAAGTGTCTACACCGCTATGTGTATAAACATGGAAATATCTACACCGCTATCTGTATAAACATGGAAATATCTTCACCGCTATCTGTATAAATATGGAAATATCTACACCGCTATCTCTATATACATGGAATTGTCTACACCGCTATCTGTATAAACATGGAAATATCTCCACCGCTATCTCTATAAAAATCGAAATGTCTACATCGCTATCTGTATAAACATGGAAATATCCACATGGCTATGTCTGTCAAAATGCAAATGCCTACACTGCCATCTGTATAACCATGGATATAACTACACAGTCATCTGTATGAACATGGAAATATCTACACCGCTATCTGTATAAACATGGAAATACCTACTCCGCCATCTGTGTAAACATGGAAATATCTACAATGCTATCTGTATAAACATGGAAATATCTACACCGCTATCTCTATAAACTTGGAAATATCTCCACCGCTATCTGTATAAACATGGAAATATCTACACTGCTATGTGTATAAACATGGAAACATCTACACCTCTATCTGCATAAACTTGGAAATAGCTACACCGCTTTCTGTATAAACATGAAAATATCTACATCGCTATCTGTATAAAAATGCAAACATCTCCACTGCTATCTCTATAAACATGGAAATATCTACAACACTATCTTTATAAACGTGGAAATATCTACAAAGCTATCTGTATAAACATGGAATTATCTACCATGCTATCTGTGTAAACATGGAAATATCTACACAGCTATCTGTGTAAACATGGAAATATGTACACCGCTATCTTTGTAAAGATGGGAATAACTACACCGCAGTCTGTGCAAATATGGAAATATATACACCGCTATCCCTGTAAACTTGGAAATATCAACACCGCTATCTGTATAAACATGGAAATATCTAGACCACTATCTGTATAAACACGGAAATATCTACACCACGATCTGTATAAACATAGAAATATCTACACCGCTATTTGTATAAACATGGAAATATCTACAACGCTATCTGTATAAACATGGAAATAGCTGCACCGCTGTCTGTATAAATATGGAAATATCTACACCGCTATCTCTGTAAACATAGAAATGTCTACACATCTATCTGTATAAACATGGAAATAACTACATGGCTATCTATATAAACATGGAAATATCTACACCGATATCTGTATAAACATGGAAATACCTTCACAGTCATCTGTATAAACATGGAAATATTTACTCCACTATCTGTATAAACATGGAAATATCTACAATGCCATCTGTATACACATGGAAATAGCTACACGGCAATCTGTGCATAGATGGAAACATCACCACCGCCATCTGTACAAACATGAAAATATCTACACCGATATCTGTAAAAACATGGAAATATCTACACCGCTATCTGTATAAAAATGGAAATATCTACACAGCCATCTCTATAAAGATGGAAATATCTCCACCGCTATCTATATAAACATGGAAATACCTCCACCGCTATCTGTATAAACATGGAAATACCTACACCGCTATCTGTATGAACATGGAAAAATATACACTGCTATCTGTATAGATATGGAAATATCTACACCGCTATCTGTATAAACATAAAAATGACTACAATGCTATCTGTATAAACATGGGAATATCCACATGGCTATGTCTATAAACATGACAATGTCTACACCGAAATCTGTATAAACATGGAAATATCTACACAGTCATCTGCATAAACGTGGGAATGTCTACACCAATATCTGTATAAACATAGAAATATCTACACAGCCATCTGTATAAACATGGAAGTATCTACACAGCCATCTGTATAAACATGGAAATATCTATACAGCCATCTGTATAAAAATGGAAAGATCTACACCGCCATCTGTATAAACATGGAAATAGCCACACCACTATCTGTATAAACATGGAAATATCAACACCGCCATCTGTAAAAACATGGAAATATCTACACAGTCATCTGTATAAACATGGAAATATCTACACAGTCATCTCTATGAACATGGAAATATCTACACAGCCATTTCTATAAACATGGAAATATCTACAAAGTTATCTGTATAAACATGGAAATAGTCACACCGATATCTGTGTAAACATGTAAATATCTACACCTCTATGTGTATAAACATGGAAATACCTACAGTGCCATCTGTATTCACATGGAAATAGCAACACAGCCATCTATATTCACATGGAAATAACTACACAGCCATCTGTATAAACATGGAAATATCTCCACCGCTTTCTGTAGAAACATGGAAATATACACACCTCTATCTGTATAAATATGGAAATATCTACACCGCTATCTGTATAAATATGGAAATATCTACACCGCTGTCTGCATAAATATGAAAATATCTACAACGCTATCTGTGTAAACATGGAAATATCTACACAGCTCTCTGTGTAAACATGGAAATATCTACACCGCCATCTGTGTAAAAATGGAAATATCTACACCGAAATCTGTGCAAATATGGGAATATCTATACCGCTATATCTGTAAACATGGAAATATCTAAACCGCTATCTGTATAAACATGGAAATATGTACACCGCTATCTGTATAAACAAGGAAATATCTACGCCACCATCTGTATAAACATGGAAATATCTACACCGCCATCTGTTTCAACATGGAAATGTCTACACCGCTATCTGTTTAAATATGGAAATATCTACACCGCTATCTCTATAAACATGGAAATACCTACACAGCTCTCTGTGTAAACACGGATATACCAACTCCGCTATCTGTATAAACACGGAAATATCTACACCGCTATCTGTATAAACATGGAAATAGGTACACCGCTCTCTGTATAAACATGGAAATATCTACACCGCTATCTCTATAACCATGGAAATATCTACACCGCCATCTGTATAAAGATGCAAATACCTACCGAGTCATCTGTATAAACATGGAAATATTTACACCACTATCTCTATAAACATGGAAATATCTATACCGCCACCTGCATAAACATGCAAATATGTACCCAGTCATCTGTATAAACATGGAAATATCTACACCACCATCTCTATAAACATGGAAATATCTACACTGCTTCTGTATACACATGGAAATATCTACAACGCCATCTGTATAAACCTGGAAATATCTTCACTGCCATCTGTGGAAAGATGGAAATATCTACACCGTGATCCGTAAAAACGTGGAAATATCTACACCGCTACCTGTATAATTATGGAAATACCTACACCTCTATCTGTATAAACATGGAAATACCTACACTGCTATCTCTATAAACATGGAAATATCTACACCACCATCTGTATAAACATGCAAATATCTACCCAGTCATCTGTATAAACATGGAAATATCTACACCGCTATCTCTATAAACATGGAAATACCTACACCGCTATCTCTATAAACATGGAAATATCTACACCGCAATCCCTATAAACATGGAAATATCTACACCTCCATCTCTATAAATATGAAAACATCTACACCACCATCTCCAGAAACATGGAACTATCTACACCGCCGTCTGTATAAACATGGAAATATCTACACAGCCATCTGTATAAACATGGAAATATCTACACCGCCATCTGTATAAACATGGAAATATCTACACCGCTATCTGTATAAACACGGATATATCTGCACCACTATCTGTATAAACTTGGAAATATCTACACCACCCTCTGCATAAACATTTAAATATCTACTCCGCTATCTGCATAAACATGGAAATATCTCCACTGCTATCGGTATAAACATGAAAATATCTACACGGCTATCTGTATAAACATGGAAATATCTACACCGCTATCTGTATGAACATGGAAATATATACACCGCTATCTGTATGAACATGGACATACCCACACCGCTGTCTGTATAAACATGGAAACATCTCCACCGCCATTTGTATAAACATGGAAATATCTACACCGCTATCTTTATAAACATGGAAATATCTATACCGCTATCTGTATAAATATGGAAATATCTACAAAACTGTCTGTCTAAACGTGGAAATATCTAAACAGCTATCAGTGTAAAGCTGGAAATATGTACACCGCTGTCTGTGTAAAGTTGGATATATCTACATCACAATCAGTGCAAATATGTAAATATCTACACTGCTATCTGTATAAACATGGAAATATCTACACCGATGTCTTTATAAATATGGAAATATCTACACAGCTATCTCTATAAACTGGTAAATGTCTACACCGCTATCTGTATAAACATGGAAATATCTACAGGGCTATCTCTATAAACATGGAAATATTTATACCGCCATCTGTATAAACATGGAAATAACTACACACTCATCTGTATATACATGGAGATATCTACACTACTATCTGTATAAACATGGAAATAACTACACTGCGATCTGTATAAACATGGAAATATCTACACAGCCATCTGTATAAACATGGAAATATCTACACCGCTATCTGTATAAACATGGAAATACCTACACCGCAATCTGTATAAACATGGAAATATCTACACCGCTATCTGTATAAACATGGAAATATTTGCACCTCTATCTGTATAAACATTGAAATATCTACATGGCTATCTCTAAAAACATGTAAATATCTACATCGCCATTTGTATAAACATGGAAACACCTACAGGGGCATCTGTATAAATATGGAAATATTTACACCACTATCTCTATGAACTTGGAAATATCTACACTGCCATCTGTAAAAACATGTATATATCTACACAGCCATCTCCATAAACATGGAAATATCTTCAACGCTATCTGTATAAACATGGAAATAGCCACACTGCTATCTGTATAAACAAGGAAATATCTACACCAGCATCTGTAAAAATATGGAAATATCTACACAGTCATTTGTATAAACTTTGAAATATCTATACCTCCATCTGCATAAACATGGAAATATCTACACTGCCATCTGTATACACGTGGAAATGTCTACACAGCCATCTGTATAAACATGGAAATAACTGCACGCTATCTCTATAAACATGGAAATAGGAACACCGCAATCTGTATAAACATGGAAATATCTGCACCGCTATCTGTATAAGCTTGGAAATATCGACACCGCCACCTGAATAAACATGGAAATATCTCCACCGCTACCTATATAAACATGGAAATATCTGCACTGCTATCTGTATAAACATGCAAATATCTACACCGCTATCTGTACAAACTTGGAAATATCTACACCGCTATCAGTATAAACATGGAAATATCCACACCGCTATTTGTATAAACATGGAAATAACTACACCGCTATCTCTATAAACATGGAAGTATCTACACGACTATAAATATAAACATGGAAATATCTACGCCGCCCTATGTATAAACATGGAAATATCTACACCACTATCTGTATAAACATGGAAATATCTACACCGCTGTCTGTATAAACATGGAAATATCTACACAGCTATCTGTATAATGGAAATATCTACAACGCTATGTGTACAAATATGGAAATATCTACACCGGTATCTCTATAAACATGGAAATGCCTACACTGCTATCGGCATAAACATGGAAATATCTAGAGGGGTATCTCTATAAACATGGAAATATCTACACCGCCATCTGTATAAACATGGAAATACCTACACAGCCATCTGTATAAACATGGAAATATCTACGCTGTTATCTCTATAAACATGGAAATATCTACAATGCAGTCTGAATAAACATGGAAATATCTACACAGTCATCTGTATAAACATGGAAATATCGACACCGCTATCTGTAAAATTTGGAAATATCTACACCGCCATCTGTATAAACATGGAAATCTCTCCACCGCTATCTGTTTAAACATGGAAATATCTACAAAGCTATCTGTATAAACATGGATATATCTACACAGCTATCTGTATAAACATGGAAATATCTCCATCGCTATCTGTATAAACATGGAAATGTGTACATCGCTATCTGTATAAACATGGAAATATCTGCACCGCTACCTCTATAAACATGGAAATTTCTACACCGCTATCTGTATAAACATGGAAATAACTACACCACGATCTGTATAAACATGGAAATATCTACACCGCTATCTGTATAAACACGGAAATATCTACACCGCTATCTGTATAAGCATGGAAATATCTGCATAGCTATCAGTATAAATATGGTGATATCTACACCACTATCTCTGTAAACATGGAACTGTCTACACCGCTATCTGTATAAACATGGAAATATCTACAGGGTTATCACTATAAAAAGGGAAATATCTACAACGCCATCTGTATAAACCTGGAAATACCTACAGAGTCATCCGTATAAACATGGAAATATCTACAGAGCCTTCTGTATAAAGTTGGAAATATCTACACTGCTATCTGTGTAAACATGGAAATAGCCACACCGCTATCTGCATAAAGATGGAAATATCTACACCGCCATCTGTAAAAACAGGAAAATATCTACAGAGTCATCTGTATAAACATGGAAATATCTACACCTCCATCTGTATAAACATGGAAATATTCACACAGCCATCTGTATAAACATGGAAATATCTACAAAGCCATCTCTATAAACATGGAAATATCTTCACCGCTATCTGTATAAACATGGAAATAGCCACACCGCCATCTGTAAAAACATGGAAATGTCTGCACAGTCATCTGTATAGACACGAAAATATCTACACTGCCATCTGTATAAACATGGAAATATCTACACTACCATCTGAATACAGATGGAAATATCAACACAGCCATCCGTACAAACATGGAAATATCTACACCGCTATCTGTATAAACATGGAAATACGGGCCCCGCAATCTGTATAAACATGGAAATATCTGCACCGCTATCTGTATAAACTTGGAAATATCTACACCGCCATCTGTATAAACATGGAAATAACTTCACCGCTATCTGTATAAAATTGGAAATATCTACACCGCTATGTGTATAAACATGGAAATATCTACACAGCTATCTGTATAAACATGGAAATATCTACACCGCTATCGGTATAAACATGGAAATATCAACACAGCTATTGGTATAAACATGGAAATATCTCCATCGCTATCTGTATAAACATGGCAATATCATCACCGCTATCTGTGTAAACATGGAAATGTCTACACCACGATCTGTATATACATGGTAATATCTACACCGCTATCTGTATAAACCTGGAAATATCTACACCGCTATCTGTATAAATATGGAAATATCTACACCGCTATCTCTATAAACATTTAGATGTCTACACCGATATCTGTATAAACATGGAAATATCTACAGGGCTATCTCTATAGACATGGAAATATCTACACCGCCATCTGTATAAACATGGAAATAACTACACAGTCATCTATATAAACATGGAAACATCTACACTACTATCTGTATAAACATGGAAATATCTACACTGCCATCTGTATAAACATGGAAATATCTACACAGCCATCTGTATAAACATGGAAATATCTACACCGCTATCTCTATAAACTTGGAAATATCTACACCGCTATCTCTATAAACATGGAAATATCTACACCGCCATCTGTATAAACATGGAAGTACCTACACCGTCATCTGTATAAACATGGAAATATCTACACCACTATCTGTATAAACAAGGAAATATCTACACTGTCATTTGTGTAAACTCGAAATATCTACACAGCCATCTCTATAAACATGGAAATATCTACACTGCTATCTGTATAAATATGGAAATAGCCCCACCGCTATCTGTATAAGCGTGGAAATACCTACACCGCCATCTGTAAAAACATGGAAATATCTACACAGTCATCTGTATAAAGATGAAAGTATCTACACCTCCATCTGTATAAACACGGAAATATCTACACTGCCATTTCTATCCATGGAAATATCTACACAGCCATCTGTAGGAACATGGAAATATCTACACCGCTATCTCCATAAACATGGAAATACCTGCACCGCAATCTGCATAAACATGGAAATACCATCACCGCTATCTGTATAAACATGGAATTATGTACACCACAATCTGTATAAACCTGGAAATATCTACAACACCATCTGTGTAAACATGGAAATGTATCCACTGCTATCTGTATAAACATGGAAATATCCCCACATCTATCTCTATAAACATGGAAATATCTACACCGCTATCTGTATAAACTTGGGAATATCTATACCGCTATCTGTATAAACATGGAAATACCTACACCGCTATCTGTATAAACATGGAAATATCTACACCGCTATCCGTATAAACATGGAAATATCTCCAAAGCTATCTGTATAAACATGGAAATATCTACACCGCTATCTGTATAAACATGGAAATATATACACAGCCATCTGTTTAAACATGGAAACATCTAAACCGCTATCTGTATAAACATGGAAATATCTACACCACTATTTGTATAAACATGCAAATATCTACAAACATATCTGTGTAAACATGGAAATATCTGCACCGCTATCTGTGTAAAAATGGAAATCTCTGCACCGCTATCTGTGTAAAGATGGAAATATCCACACCGCAGTCTGAGCAAAGATGGAAATATCTACACCTCTATCTGTGTAAAGTTGGAAATATCTACACTTCAATCTGTGTAAACATGGTAACATATACACTGCTATCTGTATAAACATGGAAATAACTATATCGCAATCTGTAAAAATATGGAAATATCTACACAGTCATCGATATAAAGTGGGAAATATCTAAACCTCCATCTCTATAAACATGGAAATATCTACAATGACATCTGCATTCACATGGAAATATCTACACAGCCATCTGTATAAACATGGAAATAACTACATCGCTATCTCTATAAACATGGAAATACCTACACCTCAATCTGTACAAACATGGAAATATCTACAATGCTATCTGTATAAACAAGGAAATATCTCCACTGCTATCTATATAAACATGGAAATATCTACATCGGTATCTTTATGAACATGGAAATATCTACACCACTACCTGTATAAATATGGAAATATCTACACCGCTATCTCTATAAACATGGAAATGTCTACACCGCTATCTGTATAAACATGGAAATATCTACATGGCTATCTCTATAAACATGGAAATATCAACACCGCCATTTATATAAACATGGAAATAATTACACGGCCATCTGCATAAACATGGAAATATCTACACCACTATCTGAATAAAGATGGAAATATCCACACTGCCATCTGTATAAACATGGAAATACCTACACAACCATCTGTATAAACATGGAAATATCTACACCGCCATCTGTATAAACATGGAAATATCTACACCGCTATCTGTATAAACACGGATATATCTGCACCACTATCTGTATAAACTTGGAAATATCTACACCACCATCTGTATGAACATTTAAATATCTACACCGCTATCTGTAAAAACATGGAAATATCTCCACTGCTATCGGTATAAACATGAAAATATCTACACGGCTATCTGTATAAACATGGAAATATCTACACCGCTATCTGTATGAACATGGAAATATATACACCGCTATCTGTATGAACATGGAAATATCCACACCGCTGACTGTATAAACATGGAAATATCTCCACCGCCATTTGTATAAACATGGAAATATCTACACCGCTATCTTTATAAACATGGAAATATCTACACCGCTATCTGTATAAATATGGAAATATCTACAAAACTGTCTGTGTAAACGTGGAAATATCTAAACAGCTATCTGTGTAAAGCTGGAAATATGTACACCGCTGTCTGTGTAAAGTTGGATATATCTACACCGCAATCAGTGCAAATATGTAAATATCTACACTGCTATCTGTGTAAACATGGAAAAACCTACACCGCAGTCTGTATAAATATGGAAATATCTACACAGCTATCTCTATAAACTGGGAAATGTCTACACCGCTATCTGTATAAACATGGAAATATCTACAGGGCTATCTCTATAAACATGGAAATATTTACACGGCCATCTGTATAAACATGGAAATACCTACACACTCATCTGTATAAACATGGAGATATCTACACTACTATCTGTATAAACATGGAAATAACTACACTGCCATCTGTATAAACATGGAAATATCTACACAGCCATCTGTATAAACATGGAAATATCTACACCGCTATCTGTATAAACATGGAAATACCTACACCGCAATCTGTATAAACATGGAAATATCTACACCGCTATCTGTATAAACATGGAAATATTTGCACCTCTATCTGTATAAACATTGAAATATCTACATGGCTATCTCTAAAAACATGTAAATATCTACATCGCCATTTGTATAAACATGGAAACACCTACAGGGGCATCTGTATAAATATGGAAATATTTACACCACTATCTCTATGAACTTGGAAATATCTACACTGCCATCTGTAAAAACATGTATATATCTACACAGCCATCTCCATAAACATGGAAATATCTTCAACGCTATCTGTATAAACATGGAAATAGCCACACTGCTATCTGTATAAACAAGGAAATATCTACACCAGCATCTGTAAAAATATGGAAATATCTACACAGTCATTTGTATAAACTTTGAAATATCTATACCTCCATCTGCATAAACATGGAAATATCTACACTGCCATCTGTATACACGTGGAAATGTCTACACAGCCATCTGTATAAACATGGAAATAACTGCACGCTATCTCTATAAACATGGAAATAGGTACACCGCTATCTGTATAAACATGGAAATATCTGCACCGCTATCTGTATAAGCTTGGAAATATCGACACCGCCACCTGAATAAACATGGAAATATCTCCACCGCTACCTATATAAACATGGAAATATCTGCACTGCTATCTGTATAAACATGCAAATATCTACACCGCTATCTGTACAAACTTGGAAATATCTACACCGCTATCAGTATAAACATGGAAATATCCACACCGCTATTTGTATAAACATGGAAATAACTACACCGCTATCTCTATAAACATGGAAGTATCTACACGACTATAAATATAAACATGGAAATATCTACGCCGCCCTATGTATAAACATGGAAATATCTACACCACTATCTGTATAAACATGGAAATATCTACACCGCTGTCTGTATAAACATGGAAATATCTACACAGCTATCTGTATAATGGAAATATCTACAACGCTATGTGTACAAATATGGAAATATCTACACCGGTATCTCTATAAACATGGAAATGCCTACACTGCTATCGGCATAAACATGGAAATATCTAGAGGGGTATCTCTATAAACATGGAAATATCTACACCGCCATCTGTATAAACATGGAAATACCTACACAGCCATCTGTATAAACATGGAAATATCTACGCTGTTATCTCTATAAACATGGAAATATCTACAATGCAGTCTGAATAAACATGGAAATATCTACACAGTCATCTGTATAAACATGGAAATATCGACACCGCTATCTGTAAAATTTGGAAATATCTACACCGCCATCTGTATAAACATGGAAATCTCTCCACCGCTATCTGTTTAAACATGGAAATATCTACAAAGCTATCTGTATAAACATGGATATATCTACACAGCTATCTGTATAAACATGGAAATATCTCCATCGCTATCTGTATAAACATGGAAATGTGTACATCGCTATCTGTATAAACATGGAAATATCTGCACCGCTACCTCTATAAACATGGAAATTTCTACACCGCTATCTGTATAAACATGGAAATAACTACACCACGATCTGTATAAACATGGAAATATCTACACCGCTATCTGTATAAACACGGAAATATCTACACCGCTATCTGTATAAGCATGGAAATATCTGCATAGCTATCAGTATAAATATGGTGATATCTACACCACTATCTCTGTAAACATGGAACTGTCTACACCGCTATCTGTATAAACATGGAAATATCTACAGGGTTATCACTATAAAAAGGGAAATATCTACAACGCCATCTGTATAAACCTGGAAATACCTACAGAGTCATCCGTATAAACATGGAAATATCTACAGAGCCTTCTGTATAAAGTTGGAAATATCTACACTGCTATCTGTGTAAACATGGAAATAGCCACACCGCTATCTGCATAAAGATGGAAATATCTACACCGCCATCTGTAAAAACAGGAAAATATCTACAGAGTCATCTGTATAAACATGGAAATATCTACACCTCCATCTGTATAAACATGGAAATATTCACACAGCCATCTGTATAAACATGGAAATATCTACAAAGCCATCTCTATAAACATGGAAATATCTTCACCGCTATCTGTATAAACATGGAAATAGCCACACCGCCATCTGTAAAAACATGGAAATGTCTGCACAGTCATCTGTATAGACACGAAAATATCTACACTGCCATCTGTATAAACATGGAAATATCTACACTACCATCTGAATACAGATGGAAATATCAACACAGCCATCCGTACAAACATGGAAATATCTACACCGCTATCTGTATAAACATGGAAATACGGGCCCCGCAATCTGTATAAACATGGAAATATCTGCACCGCTATCTGTATAAACTTGGAAATATCTACACCGCCATCAGTATAAACATGGAAATAACTTCACCGCTATCTGTATAAAATTGGAAATATCTACACCGCTATGTGTATAAACATGGAAATATCTACACCGCTATCTGTATAAACATGGAAATATCTACACCGCTATCGGTATAAACATGGAAATATCAACACAGCTATTGGTATAAACATGGAAATATCTCCATCGCTATCTGTATAAACATGGCAATATCATCACCGCTATCTGTGTAAACATGGAAATGTCTACACCACGATCTGTATATACATGGTAATATCTACACCGCTATCTGTATAAACCTGGAAATATCTACACCGCTATCTGTATAAATATGGAAATATCTACACCGCTATCTCTATAAACATTTAGATGTCTACACCGATATCTGTATAAACATGGAAATATCTACAGGGCTATCTCTATAGACATGGAAATATCTACACCGCCATCTGTATAAACATGGAAATAACTACACAGTCATCTATATAAACATGGAAACATCTACACTACTATCTGTATAAACATGGAAATATCTACACTGCCATCTGTATAAACATGGAAATATCTACACAGCCATCTGTATAAACATGGAAATATCTACACCGCTATCTCTATAAACTTGGAAATATCTACACCGCTATCTCTATAAACATGGAAATATCTACACCGCCATCTGTATAAACATGGAAGTACCTACACCGTCATCTGTATAAACATGGAAATATCTACACCACTATCTGTATAAACAAGGAAATATCTACACTGTCATTTGTGTAAACTCGAAATATCTACACAGCCATCTCTATAAACATGGAAATATCTACACTGCTATCTGTATAAATATGGAAATAGCCCCACCGCTATCTGTATAAGCGTGGAAATACCTACACCGCCATCTGTAAAAACATGGAAATATCTACACAGTCATCTGTATAAAGATGAAAGTATCTACACCTCCATCTGTATAAACACGGAAATATCTACACTGCCATTTCTATCCATGGAAATATCTACACAGCCATCTGTAGGAACATGGAAATATCTACACCGCTATCTCCATAAACATGGAAATACCTGCACCGCAATCTGCATAAACATGGAAATACCATCACCGCTATCTGTATAAACATGGAATTATGTACACCACAATCTGTATAAACCTGGAAATATCTACAACACCATCTGTGTAAACATGGAAATGTATCCACTGCTATCTGTATAAACATGGAAATATCCCCACATCTATCTCTATAAACATGGAAATATCTACACCGCTATCTGTATAAACTTGGGAATATCTATACCGCTATCTGTATAAACATGGAAATACCTACACCGCTATCTGTATAAACATGGAAATATCTACACCGCTATCCGTATAAACATGGAAATATCTCCAAAGCTATCTGTATAAACATGGAAATATCTACACCGCTATCTGTATAAACATGGAAATATATACACAGCCATCTGTTTAAACATGGAAACATCTAAACCGCTATCTGTATAAACATGGAAATATCTACACCACTATTTGTATAAACATGCAAATATCTACAAACATATCTGTGTAAACATGGAAATATCTGCACCGCTATCTGTGTAAAAATGGAAATCTCTGCACCGCTATCTGTGTAAAGATGGAAATATCCACACCGCAGTCTGAGCAAAGATGGAAATATCTACACCTCTATCTGTGTAAAGTTGGAAATATCTACACTTCAATCTGTGTAAACATGGTAACATATACACTGCTATCTGTATAAACATGGAAATAACTATATCGCAATCTGTAAAAATATGGAAATATCTACACAGTCATCGATATAAAGTGGGAAATATCTAAACCTCCATCTCTATAAACATGGAAATATCTACAATGACATCTGCATTCACATGGAAATATCTACACAGCCATCTGTATAAACATGGAAATAACTACATCGCTATCTCTATAAACATGGAAATACCTACACCTCAATCTGTACAAACATGGAAATATCTACAATGCTATCTGTATAAACAAGGAAATATCTCCACTGCTATCTATATAAACATGGAAATATCTACATCGGTATCTTTATGAACATGGAAATATCTACACCACTACCTGTATAAATATGGAAATATCTACACCGCTATCTCTATAAACATGGAAATGTCTACACCGCTATCTGTATAAACATGGAAATATCTACATGGCTATCTCTATAAACATGGAAATATCAACACCGCCATTTATATAAACATGGAAATAATTACACGGCCATCTGCATAAACATGGAAATATCTACACCACTATCTGAATAAAGATGGAAATATCCACACTGCCATCTGTATAAACATGGAAATACCTACACAACCATCTGTATAAACATGGAAATATCTACACCGCCATCTGTATAAACATGGAAATATCTACACCGCTATCTGTATAAACACGGATATATCTGCACCACTATCTGTATAAACTTGGAAATATCTACACCACCATCTGTATGAACATTTAAATATCTACACCGCTATCTGTAAAAACATGGAAATATCTCCACTGCTATCGGTATAAACATGAAAATATCTACACGGCTATCTGTATAAACATGGAAATATCTACACCGCTATCTGTATGAACATGGAAATATATACACCGCTATCTGTATGAACATGGAAATATCCACACCGCTGACTGTATAAACATGGAAATATCTCCACCGCCATTTGTATAAACATGGAAATATCTACACCGCTATCTTTATAAACATGGAAATATCTACACCGCTATCTGTATAAATATGGAAATATCTACAAAACTGTCTGTGTAAACGTGGAAATATCTAAACAGCTATCTGTGTAAAGCTGGAAATATGTACACCGCTGTCTGTGTAAAGTTGGATATATCTACACCGCAATCAGTGCAAATATGTAAATATCTACACTGCTATCTGTGTAAACATGGAAAAACCTACACCGCAGTCTGTATAAATATGGAAATATCTACACAGCTATCTCTATAAACTGGGAAATGTCTACACCGCTATCTGTATAAACATGGAAATATCTACAGGGCTATCTCTATAAACATGGAAATATTTACACGGCCATCTGTATAAACATGGAAATACCTACACACTCATCTGTATAAACATGGAGATATCTACACTACTATCTGTATAAACATGGAAATAACTACACTGCCATCTGTATAAACATGGAAATATCTACACAGCCATCTCTATAAACATGGAAATATCTACACCGCTATCTCTATAAACATGGAAATACCTACACCGCAATCTGTATAAACATGGAAATATCTACACCGCTATCTGTATAAACATGGAAATATTTGCACCTCTATCTGTATAAACATTGAATTATCTACATGGCTATCTCTAAAAATATGGAAATATATACACCGCCATTTGTATAAACATGGAAACACCTACAGGGGCATCTGTATAAATATGGAAATATTTACACCACTATCTCTATGAACTTGGAAATATCTACACTGCCATCTGTAAAAACATGTATATATATACACAGCCATCTCTATAAACATGGAAATATCTTCAACGCTATCAGTATAAACATGGAAATAGCCACACTGCTATCTGTATAAACAAGGAAATATCTACACCAGCATCTGTAAAAATATGGAAATATCTACAAAGTCATTTGTAAAACCTTTGAAATATCTGTACCTCCATCTGCATAAACATGGAAATATCTACACTGCCATCTGAATACACGTGGAAATATCTACACAGCCATCTGTATAAACATGGAAATAACTGCACGCTATCTCTATAAACATGGAAATACGTACACCGCTATCTGTATAAACATGGAAATATCTGCACCACTATCTGTATAAGCTTGGAAATATCGACACCGCCATCTGAATAAACATGGAAACATCTCCACTGCTATCTATATAAACATGGAAATATCTGCACTGCTATCTGTATAAACATGGAAATATCTACACCGCTATCTGTATAAACATGGAAATATCTACACCGCTATCAGTATAAACATGGAAATATCCACACCGCTATCTGTATAAACATGGAAATAACTACACCGCTATCTCTATAAACATGGAAATATCTACACGACTATAAATATAAACATGGAAATATCTACACCGCCCTCTGTATAAACATGGAAATATCTACACCACTATCTGTATAAACATGGAAATATCTACACCGCTGTCTGTATAAACATGGAAATATCTACACAGCTATCTGTATAATGGAAATATCTACACCGCTATGTGTACAAATATGGAAATATCTACACCGCTATCTCTATAAACATGGAAATGCCTACACTGCTATCTGTATAAACATGGAAATATCTACAGGGCTATCTCTATAAACATGGAAATATCTCCACGGCCATCTGCATAAACATGGAAATATCTCCACTGCCGTCTGTATAAACATGGAAATATCTCCACCGCTATCTCTTTAAACATGGAAATATCTACACAGCTCTGTGTATAAACATGGAAATATCTACACCACTATCTGTATAAACATGAAAATATCTACATCGCTATCTGTATAAACATGGGAATATCTATACCGCTATCTGTAAAAACAAGGAAATATCCCCACCGCTATCTATATAAACATGGAAATATCTACCTCGGTAACTTTATAAACATGGAAATATCGACACCACTACCTGTATAAATATGGAAATATCTACACCGCTATCTCTGTAAACATGGAAATGTCTACACCGCTATCTGTATAAACATGGAAATATCTACATGGCTATCTCTATAAACATGCAAATATCAACACCGCCATTTATATAAACATGGAAATAATTACACAGCCATCTGTATAAACATGGAAATATCTACACCACTATCTGTATAAAGATGGAAATATCCACACTGCCATCTGTATAAACATGGAAATATCTACACCGCTATCTGTATAAACACGGATATATCTGCACCACTATCTGTATAAACTTGGAAATATCTACACCACCATCTGTATGAACATTTAAATATCTACACCGCTATCTGTAAAAACATGGAAATATCTCCACTGCTATCGGTATAAACATGAAAATATCTACACGGCTATCTGTATAAACATGGAAATATCTACACCGCTATCTGTATGAACATGGAAATATATACACCGCTATCTGTATGAACATGGAAATATCCACACCGCTGACTGTATAAACATGGAAATATCTCCACCGCCATTTGTATAAACATGGAAATATCTACACCGCTATCTTTATAAACATGGAAATATCTACACCGCTATCTGTATAAATATGGAAATATCTACAAAACTGTCTGTGTAAACGTGGAAATATCTAAACAGCTATCTGTGTAAAGCTGGAAATATGTACACCGCTGTCTGTGTAAAGTTGGATATATCTACACCGCAATCAGTGCAAATATGTAAATATCTACACTGCTATCTGTGTAAACATGGAAAAACCTACACCGCAGTCTGTATAAATATGGAAATATCTACACAGCTATCTCTATAAACTGGGAAATGTCTACACCGCTATCTGTATAAACATGGAAATATCTACAGGGCTATCTCTATAAACATGGAAATATTTACACGGCCATCTGTATAAACATGGAAATACCTACACACTCATCTGTATAAACATGGAGATATCTACACTACTATCTGTATAAACATGGAAATAACTACACTGCCATCTGTATAAACATGGAAATATCTACACAGCCATCTCTATAAACATGGAAATATCTACACCGCTATCTCTATAAACATGGAAATACCTACACCGCAATCTGTATAAACATGGAAATATCTACACCGCTATCTGTATAAACATGGAAATATTTGCACCTCTATCTGTATAAACATTGAATTATCTACATGGCTATCTCTAAAAATATGGAAATATATACACCGCCATTTGTATAAACATGGAAACACCTACAGGGGCATCTGTATAAATATGGAAATATTTACACCACTATCTCTATGAACTTGGAAATATCTACACTGCCATCTGTAAAAACATGTATATATATACACAGCCATCTCTATAAACATGGAAATATCTTCAACGCTATCAGTATAAACATGGAAATAGCCACACTGCTATCTGTATAAACAAGGAAATATCTACACCAGCATCTGTAAAAATATGGAAATATCTACAAAGTCATTTGTAAAACCTTTGAAATATCTGTACCTCCATCTGCATAAACATGGAAATATCTACACTGCCATCTGAATACACGTGGAAATATCTACACAGCCATCTGTATAAACATGGAAATAACTGCACGCTATCTCTATAAACATGGAAATTCGTACACCGCTATCTGTATAAACATGGAAATATCTGCACCACTATCTGTATAAGCTTGGAAATATCGACACCGCCATCTGAATAAACATGGAAACATCTCCACTGCTATCTATATAAACATGGAAATATCTGCACTGCTATCTGTAAAAACATGGAAATATCTACACCGCTATCTGTA
Source organism: Pan paniscus (assembly GCF_029289425.2). Lineage (NCBI taxonomy): Eukaryota > Metazoa > Chordata > Mammalia > Primates > Hominidae > Pan > Pan paniscus. The sequence goes on from NC_073261.2 coordinate 13,233,967, forward strand.
TAAACATGGAAATATCTACACCGCTATCAGTATAAACATGGAAATATCCACACCGCTATCTGTATAAACATGGAAATAACTACACCGCTATCTCTATAAACATGGAAATATCTACACGACTATAAATATAAACATGGAAATATCTACACCGCCCTCTGTATAAACATGGAAATATCTACACCACTATCTGTATAAACATGGAAATATCTACACCGCTGTCTGTATAAACATGGAAATATCTACACAGCTATCTGTATAATGGAAATATCTACACCGCTATGTGTACAAATATGGAAATGTCTACACCGCTATCTCTATAAACATGGAAATGCCTACACTGCTATCTGTATAAACATGGAAATATCTACAGGGCTATCTCTATAAACATGGAAATATCTCCACGGCCATCTGCATAAACATGGAAATATCTCCACTGCCGTCTGTATAAACATGGAAATATCTCCACCGCTATCTCTTTAAACATGGAAATATCTACACAGCTCTGTGTATAAACATGGAAATATCTACACCACTATCTGTATAAACATGAAAATATCTACATCGCTATCTGTATAAACATGGGAATATCTATACCGCTATCTGTAAAAACAAGGAAATATCCCCACCGCTATCTATATAAACATGGAAATATCTACATCGGTAACTTTATAAACATGGAAATATCGACACCACTACCTGTATAAATATGGAAATATCTACACCGCTATCTCTGTAAACATGGAAATGTCTACACCGCTATCTGTATAAACATGGAAATATCTACATGGCTATCTCTATAAACATGCAAATATCAACACCGCCATTTATATAAACATGGAAATAATTACACAGCCATCTGTATAAACATGGAAATATCTACACCACTATCTGTATAAAGATGGAAATATCCACACTGCCATCTGTATAAACATGGAAATATCTACACAGCCATCTGTATAAACATGGAAATATCTACACCGCCATCTGTATAAACATGGAAATATCTACACCGCTATCTGTATAAACACGGATATATCTGCACCACTATCTGTATAAACTTGGAAATATCTACACCATCCTCTGCATAAACATTTAAATATCTACTCCGCTATCTGCATAAACATGGAAATATCTCCACTGCTATCGGTATAAACATGAAAATATCTACACGGCTATCTGTATAAACATGGAAATATCTACACCGCTATCTGTATGAACATGGAAATATATACACCGCTATCTGTATGAACATGGACATACCCACACCGCTGTCTGTATAAACATGGAAATATCTCCACCGCCATTTGTATAAACATGGAAATATCTACACCGCTATCTTTATAAACATGGAAATATCTACACCGCTATCTGTATAAATATGGAAATATCTACAAAACTGTCTGTCTAAACGTGGAAATATCTAAACAGCTATCAGTGTAAAGCTGGAAATATGTACACCGCTGTCTGTGTAAAGTTGGATATATCTACATCACAATCAGTGCAAATATGTAAATATCTACACTGCTATCTGTATAAACATGGAAATATCTACACCGATGTCTTTATAAATATGGAAATATCTACACAGCTATCTCTATAAACTGGGAAATGTCTACACCGCTATCTGTATAAACATGGAAATATCTACAGGGCTATCTCTATAAACATGGAAATATTTATACCGCCATCTGTATAAACATGGAAATAACTACACACTCATCTGTATATACATGGAGATATCTACACTACTATCTGTATAAACATGGAAATAACTACACTGCGATCTGTATAAACATGGAAATATCTACACAGCCATCTGTATAAACATGGAAATATCTACACCGCTATCTCTATAAACATGGAAATACCTACACCGCAATCTGTATAAACATGGAAATATCTACACCGCTATCTGTATAAACATGGAAATATTTGCACCTCTATCTGTATAAACATTGAAATATCTACATGGCTATCTCTAAAAACATGTAAATATCTACATCGCCATTTGTATAAACATGGAAACACCTACAGGGGCATCTGTATAAATATGGAAATATTTACACCACTATCTCTATGAACTTGGAAATATCTACACTGCCATCTGTAAAAACATGTATATATCTACACAGCCATCTCCATAAACATGGAAATATCTTCAACGCTATCTGTATAAACATGGAAATAGCCACACTGCTATCTGTATAAACAAGGAAATATCTACACCAGCATCTGTAAAAATATGGAAATATCTACACAGTCATTTGTATAAACTTTGAAATATCTATACCTCCATCTGCATAAACATGGAAATATCTACACTGCCATCTGTATACACGTGGAAATGTCTACACAGCCATCTGTATAAACATGGAAATAACTGCACGCTATCTCTATAAACATGGAAATAGGTACACCGCTATCTGTATAAACATGGAAATATCTGCACCGCTATCTGTATAAGCTTGGAAATATCGACACCGCCACCTGAATAAACATGGAAATATCTCCACCGCTACCTATATAAACATGGAAATATCTGCACTGCTATCTGTATAAACATGCAAATATCTACACCGCTATCTGTACAAACTTGGAAATATCTACACCGCTATCAGTATAAACATGGAAATATCCACACCGCTATTTGTATAAACATGGAAATAACTACACCGCTATCTCTATAAACATGGAAGTATCTACACGACTATAAATATAAACATGGAAATATCTACGCCGCCCTATGTATAAACATGGAAATATCTACACCACTATCTGTATAAACATGGAAATATCTACACCGCTGTCTGTATAAACATGGAAATATCTACACAGCTATCTGTATAATGGAAATATCTACAACGCTATGTGTACAAATATGGAAATATCTACACCGGTATCTCTATAAACATGGAAATGCCTACACTGCTATCGGCATAAACATGGAAATATCTAGAGGGGTATCTCTATAAACATGGAAATATCTACACCGCCATCTGTATAAACATGGAAATACCTACACAGCCATCTGTATAAACATGGAAATATCTACGCTGTTATCTCTATAAACATGGAAATATCTACAATGCAGTCTGAATAAACATGGAAATATCTACACAGTCATCTGTATAAACATGGAAATATCGACACCGCTATCTGTAAAATTTGGAAATATCTACACCGCCATCTGTATAAACATGGAAATCTCTCCACCGCTATCTGTTTAAACATGGAAATATCTACAAAGCTATCTGTATAAACATGGATATATCTACACAGCTATCTGTATAAACATGGAAATATCTCCATCGCTATCTGTATAAACATGGAAATGTGTACATCGCTATCTGTATAAACATGGAAATATCTGCACCGCTACCTCTATAAACATGGAAATTTCTACACCGCTATCTGTATAAACATGGAAATAACTACACCACGATCTGTATAAACATGGAAATATCTACACCGCTATCTGTATAAACATGGAAATATCTACACCGCTATCTGTATAAGCATGGAAATATCTGCATAGCTATCAGTATAAATATGGTGATATCTACACCACTATCTCTGTAAACATGGAACTGTCTACACCGCTATCTGTATAAACATGGAAATATCTACAGGGTTATCACTATAAAAAGGGAAATATCTACAACGCCATCTGTATAAACCTGGAAATACCTACAGAGTCATCCGTATAAACATGGAAATATCTACAGAGCCTTCTGTATAAAGTTGGAAATATCTACACTGCTATCTGTGTAAACATGGAAATAGCCACACCGCTATCTGCATAAAGATGGAAATATCTACACCGCCATCTGTAAAAACAGGAAAATATCTACAGAGTCATCTGTATAAACATGGAAATATCTACACCTCCATCTGTATAAACATGGAAATATTCACACAGCCATCTGTATAAACATGGAAATATCTACATAGCCATCTCTATAAACATGGAAATATCTTCAACGCTATCTGTATAAACATGGAAATAGCCACACCGCCATCTGTAAAAACATGGAAATGTCTGCACAGTCATCTGTATAGACACGAAAATATCTACACTGCCATCTGTATAAACATGGAAATATCTACACTACCATCTGAATACAGATGGAAATATCAACACAGCCATCCGTACAAACATGGAAATATCTACACCGCTATCTGTATAAACATGGAAATACGGGCCCCGCAATCTGTATAAACATGGAAATATCTGCACCGCTATCTGTATAAACTTGGAAATATCTACACCGCCATCTGTATAAACATGGAAATAACTTCACCGCTATCTGTATAAAATTGGAAATATCTACACCGCTATGTGTATAAACATGGAAATATCTACACCGCTATCTGTATAAACATGGAAATATCTCCACTGATATCTGTACAAACATGGAAATATCTCCACCGCTATCTGTATCAACATGGAAATATCTACACGGCTATCTCTATTAACATGGGAATATCTACACCGATATCTGCATAAACATGGAAATATCTACACCGCTATCTGTATAAACATGGAAATATCTACACCGCTATCGGTATAAACATGGAAATATCTACACCGCTGTCTGTATAAACATGGAAATATCTCCACCGCTATCTGTATGAACATGGAAATATCTACACCACGATCTGTACAAACATGGAAATATCTACACCGCTATCTGCATAAACATGGAAATACCTACACAGCTATGAGTATATACATGGAAATATCTACACCTCCATCTGTATAAACATGGAAATATCTACACCACCATCTGAATAAACATGGAAATATCTACACCGATATCTGTAAAAACATGGAGATATCTACCCCGCTATGTCTAAAAACAAGAAATATCTACACCGCTATCTATATAAACATGGAAATATCTCCACTGCTGTCTGTATAAATGTGGAAACGTCTACACCACTGTCTGTATAAACACGGAAATATCTACACTGCTATATGTATAAACATGGAAATAACTACGCCGCTATCTGTGTAAAGATGGAAATATCTACACTGCAATCTGTGCAAAGTTGTAAATATCTTCACCGCTATCTCTATAAACATGGAAATATCTGCACCGGTATATGTACAAACATGGAAATATCTACACCGTTATCTCCATAAACATGGAAATGTCTACACCGCCATCTGTATAAACATGGAAATATCTACCCAGTCATCTGTATATACATGGAAATATCTACACCACCTTCTGTATAAACATAGAAATATCTACAGTGCCATCTGTAGAAAGATGGAAATATTTGCACCGCGATCTGCATAAAAATGGAAATATTTACAACTCTACCTGTATAAACATGGAAATATCTACACCAGTATCTGTATAAATATGGGAATATGTACACCGCTATCTGTATAAACATGGAAATATCTACAACGCTATCTGAATAAACATGGAAATACCTACACCGCTATGAGTATATACATGGAAATATCTACACCGCCATCTGTATAAACATGGAAATATTTACGCCGACATCTTTAAAAATATGAAAATATCTACAGAGTAGTCTGTATAAACATGGAAATATCTACACCTCCATCTGTATAAACATGGAAATATATACACTGCCATCTGTATACACATGGAAATATCTACACAGCCATCTGTATAAACTTGGAAATATCTACACCGCTATCTGTATAAACACGGAAATATCTACACAGCCATCTCTATAAAGATGGAAATATCTCCACCGCTATCTATATAAACATGGAAATACCTCCACCGCTATCTGTATAAACAGGGAAATATCGACACCGTTGTCTGTATAAACATGGACATATCTACACGGCTATCTCTATAAACATGGAAATACCTACACTGCAATCTGTATAAACATGGAAATACCTACACCGCTATCTGTATGAACATGGAAAAATATACACTGCTATCTGTATAGATATGGAAATATCTACACCGCTATCTGTATAAACATAAAAATGACTACAATGCTATCTGTATAAACATGGGAATATCCACATGGCTATGTCTATAAAGATGACAATGTCTACACCGAAATCTGTATAAACATGGAAATATCTACACAGTCATCTGCATAAACGTGGAAATATCTACACCACTATCTGTATAAACATAGAAATATATACACAGCCATCTGTATAAACATGGAAGTATCTACAAAGCCATCTGTATAAACATGGAAATATCTATACAGCCATCTGTATAAAAATGGAAAGATCTACACCGCCATCTGTATAAACATGGAAATAGCCACACCACTATCTGTATAAACATGGAAATAACAACACCGCCATCTGTAAAAACATGGAAATATCTACACAGTCATCTGTATAAACATGGAAATACCTACAGTGCCATCTGTATAAACATGGAAATATTTACACCGCGATCTATATGAACATGGAAATACCTACGCCGCAATCTTTATGAACATGGAAATATCTACACCGCTATATATATAAATATGGAAATATCTTCACCGCTATCTGTATAAACATGGAAATTCCTACACTGCTATCTGTATAAACAAGGAAATATCTACATCTCTATCTGTATAAACATGGAAATATCTCCACCGCTATCTCTATAAACAAGGAAATATCTACACCTCCATCAGTATAAACATGGGAAAACTACACTGCCATCTGTATTCACATGGAAATACCTACACAGCCATCAGTATAAACATGGAAATAACTTCACCGCAATCTCTGTAAACGTTGAAATATGTACACCGCTATGGGTATAAACATGCAAACATCTACACTGCTATCTACATAAACATGGAAATATCTACACCACTATCTGTATAAACATGGAAATATCTACAACGCTATCTGTGTAAACATGGGAATATCTACACAGCTATCTGTGTAAAGATGGGAATATCTACACCGCAGTCTGTGCAAATATGGAAATATATACACCGCTATCCCTGTAAACCTGGAAATATCTACACCGCTATCTGTATAAATACGGAAATATCTACACCACCCTCTGTATAAACATGGAAATATCTACACCAGGATCTGTATAAACATGGAAATATCTACACCGCTCTCTGTATAAACATGGAAATATCTACACCGCTATCTCTATAAACATGGAAATAGTGACACCGCTATCTGTATAAATATGGAAATATCTACACCGCTATCAATATAAACATGGAAATATCTACATGGCTATCTCTAAAAACATGGAAATATCTACATCGCTATCTGTATAAACATGGAAATACCTACACAGTCGTATGAATAAACCTGGAAATATCTATAGCATTATCTGTATAAACATGGAAATATCTACACTGCCATCTTTATAAACATATAAATATCTACACAGACATCTCTATAAACATGGAAATACCTACACCGCTATCTGTATAAACATGGAAATAGCCACACCGCTATTGGTATAAACATGGAAATATCTACTCCGCTATCTCTATATACTTGGAAAAATCTCCACCGCTATGTGTATAAACATGGAAATAGCTCCACCGCTATGTTTATAAACATGGAAATATCTACTCCGCTATCTCTATAAACACGGAAAAATCTCCACCGATATGTGTATAAACATGGAAATACCTCCACCACTATGTTTATAAACATGGAAATATCTACAACACTATCTGAGTAAACATGGAAATATCTACACAGCTATCTGTGTAAACATGGAAATATGTACTTCGCTATCTGTGTAAAGATGGAAATATCTTCATCGCAATCTGTGCAAATACGGAAATACCGACAGCGCCATCTCTGTAATCATGTAAATATCTACACCGCTATCTGTATAAAGATGGAAATACCTACACCGCTATCTGTATAAACATGGAAATGTCGACACCGCTATCTGTATAAATATGGAAATTTCTACACGGCTATCTCTATAAACATCGAAATGTCAACACCGCTGTCTGTATAAACATGAAAATATCCACATGGCTATGTCTATGAACATGGAAATGTCTACACTGCCATCTGTATAAACATGGAAATAGCTACACAGTCATCGGTATAAACGTGGAAATATCTACACAAATATCTGTATAAACATGGAAAATGTACACTGCCATCAGTATAAACATGGAAGTATCTACAAAGCCATCTGCATAAACATGGAAATATCTTCACAGCCATATCTATAAACATGGAAATATCTACACCGCTATCTGTATAAACATGGAAATATCAACAACGCCATCTGTAAAAACATGGAAATATCTACAGAGTCATCTGTATAAACTTGTAAATATCTACACCTACATCTGTATAAACATGAAAATATCTACACTGCCATCTGTGTAAACATGGAAATATCTACACCGCTATCTAAATAAACATGGAAATACCTACACCGCAATCTGTATAAACATGGAAAAATCTACACAACTATCTCTATAAACATGGAAATATCTTCACGGCTATCTGTATAAATATGGAAATATCTACACCGCTATCTCTATTTACATGGAAGTGTCTACACCGCTATGTGTATAAACATGGAAATATCTACACCGCTATCTGTATAAACATGGAAATATCTTCACCGCTATCTGTATAAATATGGAAATATCTACACCGCTATCTCTATATACATGGAATTGTCTACACCGCTATCTGTATAAACATGGAAATATCTACACCGCTATCTCTATAAAAATCGAAATGTCTACATCGCTATCTGTATAAACATGGAAATATCCACATGGCTATGTCTGTCAAAATGCAAATGCCTACACTGCCATCTGTATAACCTTGGATATAACTACACAGTCATCTGTATGAACATGGAAATATCTACACCGCTATCTGTATAAACATGGAAATACCTACTCCGCCATCTGTGTAAACATGGAAATATCTACAATGCTATCTGTATAAACATGGAAATATCTACACCGCTATCTCTATAAACTTGGAAATATCTCCACCGCTATCTGTATAAACATGGAAATATCTACACTGCTATGTGTATAAACATGGAAACATCTACACCTCTATCTGCATAAACTTGGAAATAGCTACACCGCTTTCTGTATAAACATGAAAATATCTACATCGCTATCTGTATAAAAATGCAAACATCTCCACTGCTATCTCTATAAACATGGAAATATCTACAACACTATCTTTATAAACGTGGAAATATCTACAAAGCTATCTGTATAAACATGGAATTATCTACGATGCTATCTGTGTAAACATGGAAATATCTACACAGCTATCTGTGTAAACATGGAAATATGTACACCGCTATCTTTGTAAAGATGGGAATAACTACACCGCAGTCTGTGCAAATATGGAAATATATACACCGCTATCCCTGTAAACTTGGAAATATCAACACCGCTATCTGTATAAACATGGAAATATCTAGACCACTATCTGTATAAACACGGAAATATCTACACCACGATCTGTATAAACATAGAAATATCTACACCGCTATTTGTATAAACATGGAAATATCTACAACGCTATCTGTATAAACATGGAAATAGCTGCACCGCTATCTGTATAAATATGGAAATATCTACACCGCTATCTCTGTAAACATAGAAATGTCTACACATCTATCTGTATAAACATGGAAATAACTACATGGCTATCTATATAAACATGGAAATATCTACACCGATATCTGTATAAACATGGAAATACCTTCACAGTCATCTGTATAAACATGGAAATATTTACTCCACTATCTGTATAAACATGGAAATATCTACAATGCCATCTGTATACACATGGAAATAGCTACACGGCAATCTGTGCATAGATGGAAACATCACCACCGCCATCTGTACAAACATGAAAATATCTACACCGATATCTGTAAAAACATGGAAATATCTACACCGCTATCTGTATAAAAATGGAAATATCTACACAGCCATCTCTATAAAGATGGAAATATCTCCACCGCTATCTATATAAACATGGAAATACCTCCACCGCTATCTGTATAAACATGGAAATACCTACACCGCTATCTGTATGAACATGGAAAAATATACACTGCTATCTGTATAGATATGGAAATATCTACACCGCTATCTGTATAAACATAAAAATGACTACAATGCTATCTGTATAAACATGGGAATATCCACATGGCTATGTCTATAAACATGACAATGTCTACACCGAAATCTGTATAAACATGGAAATATCTACACAGTCATCTGCATAAACGTGGGAATATCTACACCAATATCTGTATAAACATAGAAATATCTACACAGCCATCTGTATAAACATGGAAGTATCTACACAGCCATCTGTATAAACATGGAAATATCTATACAGCCATCTGTATAAAAATGGAAAGATCTACACCGCCATCTGTATAAACATGGAAATAGCCACACCACTATCTGTATAAACATGGAAATATCAACACCGCCATCTGTAAAAACATGGAAATATCTACACAGTCATCTGTATAAACATGGAAATATCTACACAGTCATCTCTATGAACATGGAAATATCTACACAGCCATTTCTATAAACATGGAAATATCTACAAAGTTATCTGTATAAACATGGAAATAGTCACACCGATATCTGTGTAAACATGTAAATATCTACACCTCTATGTGTATAAACATGGAAATACCTACAGTGCCATCTGTATTCACATGGAAATAGCAACACAGCCATCTATATTCACATGGAAATAACTACACAGCCATCTGTATAAACATGGAAATATCTCCACCGCTTTCTGTAGAAACATGGAAATATACACACCTCTATCTGTATAAATATGGAAATATCTACACCGCTATCTGTATAAATATGGAAATATCTACACCGCTGTCTGCATAAATATGAAAATATCTACAACGCTATCTGTGTAAACATGGAAATATCTACACAGCTCTCTGTGTAAACATGGAAATATCTACACCGCCATCTGTGTAAAAATGGAAATATCTACACCGAAATCTGTGCAAATATGGGAATATCTATACCGCTATATCTGTAAACATGGAAATATCTAAACCGCCATCTGTATAAACATGGAAATATGTACACCGCTATCTGTATAAACAAGGAAATATCTACGCCACCATCTGTATAAACATGGAAATATCTACACCGCCATCTGTTTCAACATGGAAATGTCTACACCGCTATCTGTTTAAATATGGAAATATCTACACCGCTATCTCTATGAACATGGAAATACCTACACAGCTCTCTGTGTAAACACGGATATACCAACTCCGCTATCTGTATAAACACGGAAATATCTACACCGCTATCTGTATAAACATGGAAATAGGTACACCGCTCTCTGTATAAACATGGAAATATCTACACCGCTATCTCTATAACCATGGAAATATCTACACCGCCATCTGTATAAAGATGCAAATACCTACCGAGTCATCTGTATAAACATGGAAATATTTACACCACTATCTCTATAAACATGGAAATATCTATACCGCCACCTGCATAAACATGCAAATATGTACCCAGTCATCTGTATAAACATGGAAATATCTACACCACCATCTCTATAAACATGGAAATATCTACACTGCTTCTGTATACACATGGAAATATCTACAACGCCATCTGTATAAACCTGGAAATATCTTCACTGCCATCTGTGGAAAGATGGAAATATCTACACCGTGATCCGTAAAAACGTGGAAATATCTACACCGCTACCTGTATAATTATGGAAATACCTACACCTCTATCTGTATAAACATGGAAATACCTACACTGCTATCTCTATAAACATGGAAATATCTACACCACCATCTGTATAAACATGCAAATATCTACCCAGTCATCTGTATAAACATGGAAATATCTACACCGCTATCTCTATAAACATGGAAATACCTACACCGCTATCTCTATAAACATGGAAATATCTACACCGCAATCCCTATAAACATGGAAATATCTACACCTCCATCTCTATAAATATGAAAACATCTACACCACCATCTCCAGAAACATGGAACTATCTACACCGCCGTCTGTATAAACATGGAAATATCTACACAGCCATCTGTATAAACATGGAAATATCTACACCGCCATCTGTATAAACATGGAAATATCTACACCGCTATCTGTATAAACACGGATATATCTGCACCACTATCTGTATAAACTTGGAAATATCTACACCACCCTCTGCATAAACATTTAAATATCTACTCCGCTATCTGCATAAACATGGAAATATCTCCACTGCTATCGGTATAAACATGAAAATATCTACACGGCTATCTGTATAAACATGGAAATATCTACACCGCTATCTGTATGAACATGGAAATATATACACCGCTATCTGTATGAACATGGACATACCCACACCGCTGTCTGTATAAACATGGAAACATCTCCACCGCCATTTGTATAAACATGGAAATATCTACACCGCTATCTTTATAAACATGGAAATATCTATACCGCTATCTGTATAAATATGGAAATATCTACAAAACTGTCTGTCTAAACGTGGAAATATCTAAACAGCTATCAGTGTAAAGCTGGAAATATGTACACCGCTGTCTGTGTAAAGTTGGATATATCTACATCACAATCAGTGCAAATATGTAAATATCTACACTGCTATCTGTATAAACATGGAAATATCTACACCGATGTCTTTATAAATATGGAAATATCTACACAGCTATCTCTATAAACTGGGAAATGTCTACACCGCTATCTGTATAAACATGGAAATATCTACAGGGCTATCTCTATAAACATGGAAATATTTATACCGCCATCTGTATAAACATGGAAATAACTACACACTCATCTGTATATACATGGAGATATCTACACTACTATCTGTATAAACATGGAAATAACTACACTGCGATCTGTATAAACATGGAAATATCTACACAGCCATCTGTATAAACATGGAAATATCTACACCGCTATCTGTATAAACATGGAAATACCTACACCGCAATCTGTATAAACATGGAAATATCTACACCGCTATCTGTATAAACATGGAAATATTTGCACCTCTATCTGTATAAACATTGAAATATCTACATGGCTATCTCTAAAAACATGTAAATATCTACATCGCCATTTGTATAAACATGGAAACACCTACAGGGGCATCTGTATAAATATGGAAATATTTACACCACTATCTCTATGAACTTGGAAATATCTACACTGCCATCTGTAAAAACATGTATATATCTACACAGCCATCTCCATAAACATGGAAATATCTTCAACGCTATCTGTATAAACATGGAAATAGCCACACTGCTATCTGTATAAACAAGGAAATATCTACACCAGCATCTGTAAAAATATGGAAATATCTACACAGTCATTTGTATAAACTTTGAAATATCTATACCTCCATCTGCATAAACATGGAAATATCTACACTGCCATCTGTATACACGTGGAAATGTCTACACAGCCATCTGTATAAACATGGAAATAACTGCACGCTATCTCTATAAACATGGAAATAGGTACACCGCAATCTGTATAAACATGGAAATATCTGCACCGCTATCTGTATAAGCTTGGAAATATCGACACCGCCACCTGAATAAACATGGAAATATCTCCACCGCTACCTATATAAACATGGAAATATCTGCACTGCTATCTGTATAAACATGCAAATATCTACACCGCTATCTGTACAAACTTGGAAATATCTACACCGCTATCAGTATAAACATGGAAATATCCACACCGCTATTTGTATAAACATGGAAATAACTACACCGCTATCTCTATAAACATGGAAGTATCTACACGACTATAAATATAAACATGGAAATATCTACGCCGCCCTATGTATAAACATGGAAATATCTACACCACTATCTGTATAAACATGGAAATATCTACACCGCTGTCTGTATAAACATGGAAATATCTACACAGCTATCTGTATAATGGAAATATCTACAACGCTATGTGTACAAATATGGAAATATCTACACCGGTATCTCTATAAACATGGAAATGCCTACACTGCTATCGGCATAAACATGGAAATATCTAGAGGGGTATCTCTATAAACATGGAAATATCTACACCGCCATCTGTATAAACATGGAAATACCTACACAGCCATCTGTATAAACATGGAAATATCTACGCTGTTATCTCTATAAACATGGAAATATCTACAATGCAGTCTGAATAAACATGGAAATATCTACACAGTCATCTGTATAAACATGGAAATATCGACACCGCTATCTGTAAAATTTGGAAATATCTACACCGCCATCTGTATAAACATGGAAATCTCTCCACCGCTATCTGTTTAAACATGGAAATATCTACAAAGCTATCTGTATAAACATGGATATATCTACACAGCTATCTGTATAAACATGGAAATATCTCCATCGCTATCTGTATAAACATGGAAATGTGTACATCGCTATCTGTATAAACATGGAAATATCTGCACCGCTACCTCTATAAACATGGAAATTTCTACACCGCTATCTGTATAAACATGGAAATAACTACACCACGATCTGTATAAACATGGAAATATCTACACCGCTATCTGTATAAACACGGAAATATCTACACCGCTATCTGTATAAGCATGGAAATATCTGCATAGCTATCAGTATAAATATGGTGATATCTACACCACTATCTCTGTAAACATGGAACTGTCTACACCGCTATCTGTATAAACATGGAAATATCTACAGGGTTATCACTATAAAAAGGGAAATATCTACAACGCCATCTGTATAAACCTGGAAATACCTACAGAGTCATCCGTATAAACATGGAAATATCTACAGAGCCTTCTGTATAAAGTTGGAAATATCTACACTGCTATCTGTGTAAACATGGAAATAGCCACACCGCTATCTGCATAAAGATGGAAATATCTACACCGCCATCTGTAAAAACAGGAAAATATCTACAGAGTCATCTGTATAAACATGGAAATATCTACACCTCCATCTGTATAAACATGGAAATATTCACACAGCCATCTGTATAAACATGGAAATATCTACAAAGCCATCTCTATAAACATGGAAATATCTTCACCGCTATCTGTATAAACATGGAAATAGCCACACCGCCATCTGTAAAAACATGGAAATGTCTGCACAGTCATCTGTATAGACACGAAAATATCTACACTGCCATCTGTATAAACATGGAAATATCTACACTACCATCTGAATACAGATGGAAATATCAACACAGCCATCCGTACAAACATGGAAATATCTACACCGCTATCTGTATAAACATGGAAATACGGGCCCCGCAATCTGTATAAACATGGAAATATCTGCACCGCTATCTGTATAAACTTGGAAATATCTACACCGCCATCTGTATAAACATGGAAATAACTTCACCGCTATCTGTATAAAATTGGAAATATCTACACCGCTATGTGTATAAACATGGAAATATCTACACCGCTATCTGTATAAACATGGAAATATCTCCACTGATATCTGTACAAACATGGAAATATCTCCACCGCTATCTGTATCAACATGGAAATATCTACACGGCTATCTCTATTAACATGGGAATATCTACACCGATATCTGTATAAACATGGAAATATCTACACCGCTATCTGTATAAACATGGAAATATCTACACCGCTATCGGTATAAACATGGAAATATCTACACCGCTGTCTGTATAAACATGGAAATATCTCCACCGCTATCTGTATGAACATGGAAATATCTACACCACGATCTGTACAAACATGGAAATATCTACACCGCTATCTGCATAAACATGGAAATACCTACACAGCTATGAGTATATACATGGAAATATCTACACCTCCATCTGTATAAACATGGAAATATCTACACCACCATCTGAATAAACATGGAAATATCTACACCGATATCTGTAAAAACATGGAGATATCTACCCCGCTATGTCTAAAAACAAGAAATATCTACACCGCTATCTATATAAACATGGAAATATCTCCACTGCTGTCTGTATAAATGTGGAAACGTCTACACCACTGTCTGTATAAACACGGAAATATCTACACTGCTATATGTATAAACATGGAAATAACTACGCCGCTATCTGTGTAAAGATGGAAATATCTACACTGCAATCTGTGCAAAGTTGTAAATATCTTCACCGCTATCTCTATAAACATGGAAATATCTGCACCGGTATATGTACAAACATGGAAATATCTACACCGTTATCTCCATAAACATGGAAATGTCTACACCGCCATCTGTATAAACATGGAAATATCTACCCAGTCATCTGTATATACATGGAAATATCTACACCACCTTCTGTATAAACATAGAAATATCTACAGTGCCATCTGTAGAAAGATGGAAATATTTGCACCGCGATCTGCATAAAAATGGAAATATTTACAACTATACCTGTATAAACATGGAAATATCTACACCAGTATCTGTATAAATATGGGAATATGTACACCGCTATCTGTATAAACATGGAAATATCTACAACGCTATCTGAATAAACATGGAAATACCTACACCGCTATGAGTATATACATGGAAATATCTACACCGCCATCTGTATAAACATGGAAGTATTTACGCCGACATCTTTAAAAATATGAAAATATCTACAGAGTAGTCTGTATAAACATGGAAATATCTACACCTCCATCTGTATAAACATGGAAATATATACACTGCCATCTGTATACACATGGAAATATCTACACAGCCATCTGTATAAACTTGGAAATATCTACACCGCTATCTGTATAAACACGGAAAGATCTACACAGCCATCTCTATAAAGATGGAAATATCTCCACCGCTATCTATATAAACATGGAAATACCTCCACCGCTATCTGTATAAACAGGGAAATATCGACACCGTTGTCTGTATAAACATGGACATATCTACACGGCTATCACTATAAACATGGAAATACCTACACTGCAATCTGTATAAACATGGAAATACCTACACCGCTATCTGTATGAACATGGAAAAATATACACTGCTATCTGTATAGATATGGAAATATCTACACCGCTATCTGTATAAACATAAAAATGTCTACAATGCTATCTGTATAAACATGGGAATATCCACATGGCTATGTCTATAAAGATGACAATGTCTACACCGAAATCTGTATAAACATGGAAATATCTACACAGTCATCTGCATAAACGTGGAAATATCTACACCACTATCTGTATAAACATAGAAATATATACACAGCCATCTGTATAAACATGGAAGTATCTACAAAGCCATCTGTATAAACATGGAAATATCTATACAGCCATCTGTATAAAAATGGAAAGATCTACACCGCCATCTGTATAAACATGGAAATAGCCACACCACTATCTGTATAAACATGGAAATAACAACACCGCCATCTGTAAAAACATGGAAATATCTACACAGTCATCTGTATAAACATGGAAATACCTACAGTGCCATCTGTATAAACATGGAAATATTTACACCGCGATCTATATGAACATGGAAATACCTACGCCGCAATCTTTATGAACATGGAAATATCTACACCGCTATATATATAAATATGGAAATATCTTCACCGCTATCTGTATAAACATGGAAATTCCTACACTGCTATCTGTATAAACAAGGAAATATCTACATCTCTATCTGTATAAACATGGAAATATCTCCACCGCTATCTCTATAAACAAGGAAATATCTACACCTCCATCAGTATAAACATGGGAAAACTACACTGCCATCTGTATTCACATGGAAATACCTACACAGCCATCAGTATAAACATGGAAATAACTTCACCGCAATCTCTGTAAACGTTGAAATATGTACACCGCTATGGGTATAAACATGCAAACATCTACACTGCTATCTACATAAACATGGAAATATCTACACCACTATCTGTATAAACATGGAAATATCTACAACGCTATCTGTGTAAACATGGGAATATCTACAGAGCTATCTGTGTAAAGATGGGAATATCTACACCACAGTCTGTGCAAATATGGAAATATATACACCGCTATCCCTGTAAACCTGGAAATATCTACACCGCTATCTGTATAAATACGGAAATATCTACACCACCCTCTGTATAAACATGGAAATATCTACACCAGGATCTGTATAAACATGGAAATATCTACACCGCTCTCTGTATAAACATGGAAATATCTACACCGCTATCTCTATAAACATGGAAATAGTGACACCGCTATCTGTATAAATATGGAAATATCTACACCGCTATCAATATAAACATGGAAATATCTACATGGCTATCTCTAAAAACATGGAAATATCTACATCGCCATCTGTATAAACATGGAAATACCTACACAGTCGTATGAATAAACCTGGAAGTATCTATAGCATTATCTGTATAAACATGGAAATATCTACACTGCCATCTTTATAAACATATAAATATCTACACAGACATCTCTATAAACATGGAAATACCTACACCGCTATCTGTATAAACATGGAAATAGCCACACCGCTATTGGTATAAACATGGAAATATCTACTCCGCTATCTCTATATACTTGGAAAAATCTCCACCGCTATGTGTATAAACATGGAAATAGCTCCACCGCTATGTTTATAAACATGGAAATATCTACAACACTATCTGAGTAAACATGGAAATATCTACACAGCTATCTGTGTAAACATGGAAATATGTACTTCGCTATCTGTGTAAAGATGGAAATATCTTCATCGCAATCTGTGCAAATACGGAAATACCGACAGCGCCATCTCTGTAATCATGTAAATATCTACACCGCTATCTGTATAAAGATGGAAATACCTACACCGCTATCTGTATAAACATGGAAATGTCGACACCGCTATCTGTATAAATATGGAAATTTCTACACGGCTATCTCTATAAACATCGAAATGTCAACACCGCTGTCTGTATAAACATGAAAATATCCACATGGCTATGTCTATAAACATGGAAATGTCTACACTGCCATCTGTATAAACATGGAAATAGCTACACAGTCATCGGTATAAACGTGGAAATATCTACACAAATATCTGTATAAACATGGAAAATGTACACTGCCATCAGTATAAACATGGAAGTATCTACAAAGCCATCTGCATAAACATGGAAATATCTTCACAGCCATATCTATAAACATGGAAATATCTACACCGCTATCTGTATAAACATGGAAATATCAACAACGCCATCTGTAAAAACATGGAAATATCTACAGAGTCATCTGTATAAACTTGTAAATATCTACACCTACATCTGTATAAACATGAAAATATCTACACTGCCATCTGTGTAAACATGGAAATATCTACACCGCTATCTAAATAAACATGGAAATACCTACACCGCAATCTGTATAAACATGGAAAAATCTACACAACTATCTCTATAAACATGGAAATATCTTCACGGCTATCTGTATAAATATGGAAATATCTACACCGCTATCTCTATTTACATGGAAGTGTCTACACCGTTATGTGTATAAACATGGAAATATCTACACCGCTATCTGTATAAACATGGAAATATCTTCACCGCTATCTGTATAAATATGGAAATATCTACACCGCTATCTCTATATACATGGAATTGTCTACACCGCTATCTGTATAAACATGGAAATATCTACACCGCTATCTGTATAAACATGGAAATATCTACACTGCCATTTGCATACACATGGAAACATCAACACAGCCATCTGTATAAACATGGAAATAACTACCCCGCTATCTCTATAAACATGGAAATACCTACACCGTAATCTGTATAAACATGGAAATATCTACACCGCTATCTCTATAAACATGGAAAAATCTCCACCGCTATCTGTATAAATATGTAAATACCTACACCGCTATCTGTATAAACATGGAAATATCTACACCGCTATCTCTATAAACATGGAAATATCTACACGTCTATCTTTATAAATATGGAAATATCCACACCGCTATCTGTACAAACATGGAAATATCTACAACAATATCTGTGTAAACGTGGAAATATCTACACAGCTGTGTAAACATGGAAATATGTACTCCGCTATCTGTGGTAAGATGGAAATATCTACACCGTAATCTGAGCAAATACGGAAATATCTACAGTGCTATCTCTGTAAACATGGCAATATCTAACCCGCTATCTGTATAAACATGGAAATATCTCCACCGCTATCTCTATAAAAATCGAAATGTCTACATCGCTATCTGTATAAACATGGAAATATCCACATGGCTATGTCTGTCAACATGCAAATGCCTACACTGCCATCTGTATAACCATGGATATAAATACACAGTCATCTGTATGAACATGGAAATATCTACACCGCTATCTGTATAAACATGGAAATACCTACTCCGCCATCTGTGTAAACATTGAAATATCTACAATGCTATCTGTATAAACATGAAAATATCTACACCGCTATCTCTATAAACTTGGAAATATCTACACTGCCATCTGTATAAACATGGAAATTTCTTCACCGCTATCTGTATAAAAATGGAAATATCTCCACCGCTATCTGTATAAACATGGAAATACCTACACTGCTATGTGTATAAACATGGAAACATCTACACCTCTATCTGCATAAACTTGGAAATAGCTACACCGCTATCTGTATAAACATGAAAATATCTACATCGCTATCTGTATAAAAATGCAAACATCTCCACTGCTATCTCTATAAACATGGAAATATCTACAACACTATCTTTATAAACGTGGAAATATCTACAAAGCTATCTGTATAAACATGGAATTATCTACCATGCTATCTGTGTAAACATGGAAATATGTACACCGCTATCTTTGTAAAGATGGGAATAACTACACCGCAGTCTGGGCAAATATGGAAATATATACACCGCTATCCCTGTAAACTTGGAAATATCAACACCGCTATCTGTATAAACATGGAAATATCTAGACCACTATCTGTAGAAACATGGAAATAACTACCCCGCTATCTCTATAAACATGGAAATACCTACACCGCAATCTGTATAAACATGGAAATATCTACACCGCTATCTCTATAAACATGGAAAAATCTCCACCGCTATCTGTATAAATATGTAAATACCTACACTGCAATCTGTATAAACATGGAAATACCTACACCCCTATCTGTATGAACATGGAAAAATATACACTGCTATCTGTATAGATATGGAAATATCTACACCGCTATCTGTATAAACATCAAAATGATTACAATGCTATCTGTATAAACATGGGAATATCCACATGGCTATGTCTATAAACATGACAATGTCTACACCGAAATCTGTATAAACATGGAAATATCTACACAGTCATCTGCATAAATGTGGAAATAGCTACACCACTATCTGTATAAACATAGAAATATCTACACAGCCATCTGTATAAACATGGAAGTATCTACACAGCCATCTGTATAAACATGGAAATATCTATACAGCCATCTGTATAAAAATGGAAAGATCTACACCGCCATCTGTATAAACATGGAAATAGCCACACCACTATCTGTATAAACATGGAAATATCAACACCGCCATCTGTAAAAACATGGAAATATCTACACAGTCATCTGTATAAACATGGAAATACCTACAGTGCCATCTGTATAAACATGGAAATATTTACACCGCGATCTATATGAACATGGAAATACCTACGCCGCAATCTTTATGAACATGGAAATATCTACACCGCTATATATATAAATATGGAAATATCTTCACCGCTATCTGTATAAACATGGAAATTCCTACACTGCTATCTGTATAAACAAGGAAATATCTACATCTCTATCTGTATAAACATGGAAATATCTCCACCGCTATCTCTATAAACAAGGAAATATCTACACCTCCATCAGTATAAACATGGGAAAACTACACTGCCATCTGTATTCACATGGAAATACCTACACAGCCATCAGTATAAACATGGAAATAACTTCACCGCAATCTCTGTAAACGTCAAAATATGTACACCGCTATGGGTATAAACATGCAAACATCTACACTGCTATCTACATAAACATGGAAATATCTACACCACTATCTGTATAAACATGGAAATATCTACAACGCTATCTGTGTAAACATGGGAATATCTACACAGCTATCTGTGTAAAGATGGGAATATCTACACCGCAGTCTGTGCAAATATGGAAATATATACACCACTATCCCTGTAAACCTGGAAATATCTACACCGCTATCTGTATAAACACGGAAATATCTACACCACCCTCTGTATAAACATGGAAATATCTACACCAGGATCTGTATAAACATGGAAATATCTACACCGCTCTCTGTATAAACATGGAAATATCTACACCGCTATCTCTATAAACATGGAAATAGTGACACCGCTATCTGTATAAATATGGAAATATCTACACCGCTATCAATATAAACATGGAAATGTCTACACCGCTATCTGTATAAACATGGAAATATCTACATGGCTATCTCTATAAACATGGAAATATCTACATCGCCATCTGTATAAACATGGAAATACCTACACAGTCGTATGAATAAACCTGGAAATATCTATAGCATTATCTGTATAAACATGGAAATATCTACACTGCCATCTTTATAAACATATAAATATCTACACAGACATCTCTATAAACATGGAAATACCTACACCGCTATCTGAATAAACATGGAAATAGCCACACTGCTATCAGTATAAACATGGAAATATCTACTCCGCTATCTCTATATACTTGGAAAAATCTCCACCGCTATGTGTATAAAGATGGAAATAGCTCCACCGCTATGTTTATAAACATGGAAATATCTACTCCGCTCTCTCTATAAACACGGAAAAATCTCCACCGATATGTGTATAAACATGGAAATACCTCCACCGCTATGTTTATAAACATGGAAATATCTACAACACTATCTGAGTAAACATGGAAATATCTACACAGCTATCTGTGTAAACATGGAAATATGTACTTCGCTATCTGTGTAAAGATGGAAATATCTACATCGCAATCTGTGCAAATACGGAAATACCGACAGCGCCATCTCTGTAATCATGTAAATATCTACACCGCTATCTGTATAAAGATGGAAATACCTACACCGCTATCTGTATAAACATGGAAATGTCGACACCTCTATCTGTATAAATATGGAAATTTCTACACGGCTATCTCTATAAACATCGAAATGTCAACACCGCTGTCTGTATAAACATGAAAATATCCACATGGCTATGTCTATAAACATGGAAATGTCTACACTGCCATCTGTATAAACATGGAAATAGCTACACAGTCATCGGTATAAACGTGGAAATATCTACACAAATATCTGTATAAACATGGAAAATGTACACTGCCATCAGTATAAACATGGAAGTATCTACAAAGCCATCTGCATAAACATGGAAATATCTTCACAGCCATCTCTATAAACATGGAAATATCTACACCGCTATCTGTATAAACATGGAAATATCAACAACGCCATCTGTAAAAACATGGAAATATCTACAGAGTCATCTGTATAAACTTGTAAATATCTACACCTACATCTGTATAAACATGAAAATATCTACACTGCCATCTGTGTAAACATGGAAATATCTACACCGCTATCTAAATAAACATGGAAATACCTACACCGCAATCTGTATAAACATGGAAAAATCTACACAACTATCTCTATAAACATGGAAATATCTTCACGGCTATCTGTATAAATATGGAAATATCTACACCGCTATCTCTATTTACATGGAAGTGTCTACACCGCTATGTGTATAAACATGGAAATATCT
Organism: Pan paniscus; assembly: GCF_029289425.2. Classification (NCBI taxonomy): domain Eukaryota; kingdom Metazoa; phylum Chordata; class Mammalia; order Primates; family Hominidae; genus Pan; species Pan paniscus. Next base: position 13,257,862 of record NC_073261.2, read on the forward strand.
ACACCGCTATCTGTATAAACATGGAAATATCTTCACCGCTATCTGTATAAATATGGAAATATCTACACCGCTATCTCTATATACATGGAATTGTCTACACCGCTATCTGTATAAACATGGAAATATCTACACCGCTATCTGTATAAACATGGGAATATCTACACTGCCATTTGCATACACATGGAAACATCAACACAGCCATCTGTATAAACATGGAAATATCTACACCGCTATCTCTATAAACATGGAAAAATCTCCACCGCTATCTGTATAAATATGTAAATACCTACACCGCTATCTGTATAAACATGGAAATATCTACACCGCTATCTCTATAAACATGGAAATATCTACACGTCTATCTTTATAAATATGGAAATATCCACACCGCTATCTGTACAAACATGGAAATATCTACAACAATATCTGTGTAAACGTGGAAATATCTACACAGCTGTGTAAACATGGAAATATGTACTCCGCTATCTGTGGTAAGATGGAAATATCTACACCGTAATCTGAGCAAATATGGAAATATCTACAGTGCTATCTCTGTAAACATGGCAATATCTAACCCGCTATCTGTATAAACATGGAAATATCTCCACCGCTATCTCTATAAAAATCGAAATGTCTACATCGCTATCTGTATAAACATGGAAATATCCACATGGCTATGTCTGTCAACATGCAAATGCCTACACTGCCATCTGTATAACCATGGATATAACTACACAGTCATCTGTATGAACATGGAAATATCTACACCGCTATCTGTATAAACATGGAAATACCTACTCCGCCATCTGTGTAAACATGGAAATATCTACAATGCTATCTGTATAAACATGGAAATATCTACACCGCTATCTCTATAAACTTGGAAATATCTACACTGCCATCTGTATAAACATGGAAATTTCTTCACCGCTATCTGTATAAAAATGGAAATATCTCCACCGCTATCTGTATAAACATGGAAATACCTACACTGCTATGTGTATAAACATGGAAACATCTACACCTCTATCTGCATAAACTTGGAAATAGCTACACCGCTATCTGTATAAACATGAAAATATCTACATCGCTATCTGTATAAAAATGCAAACATCTCCACTGCTATCTCTATAAACATGGAAATATCTACAACACTATCTTTATAAACGTGGAAATATCTAGAAAGCTATCTGTATAAACATGGAATTATCTACCATGCTATCTGTGTAAACATGGAAATATGTACACCGCTATCTTTGTAAAGATGGGAATAACTACACCGCAGTCTGGGCAAATATGGAAATATATACACCGCTATCCCTGTAAACTTGGAAATATCAACACCGCTATCTGTATAAACATGGAAATATCTAGACCACTATCTGTATAAACACGGAAATATCTACACCACGATCTGTATAAACATAGAAATATCTACACCGCTATTTGTATAAACATGGAAATATCTACAACGCTATCTGTATAAACATGGAAAAAGCTGCACCGCTATCTGTATAAATATGGAAATATCTACACCGCTATCTCTGTAAACATAGAAATGTCTACACATCTATCTGTATAAACATGGAAATAACTACATGGCTATCTATATAAACATGGAAATATCTACACCGCTATCTGTATAAACATGGAAATACCTTCACAGTCATCTGTATAAACATGGAAATATTTACTCCACTATCTGTATAAACATGGAAATATCTACAATGCCATCTGTATACACATGGAAATAGCTACACGGCAATCTGTGCATAGATGGAAACATCACCACGGCCATCTGTACAAACATGGAAATATCTACACCGATATCTGTAAAAACATGGAAATATCTACACCGCTATCTGTATAAAAATGGAAATATCTACACAGCCATCTCTATAAAGATGGAAATATCTCCACCGCTATCTATATAAACATGGAAATACCTCCACCGCTATCTGTATAAACAGGGAAATATCTACACCGTTGTCTGTATAAACATGGACATATCTACACGGCTATCTCTATAAACATGGAAATACCTACACTGCAATCTGTATAAACATGGAAATACCTACACCGCTATCTGTATGAACATGGAAAAATATACACTGCTATCTGTATAGATATGGAAATATCTACACCGCTATCTGTATAAACATCAAAATGATTACAATGCTATCTGTATAAACATGGGAATATCCACATGGCTATGTCTATAAACATGACAATGTCTACACCGAAATCTGTATAAACATGGAAATATCTACACAGTCATCTGCATAAATGTGGAAATAGCTACACCACTATCTGTATAAACATAGAAATATATACACAGCCATCAGTATAAACATGGAAGTATCTACACAGCCATCTGTATAAACATGGAAATATCTATACAGCCATCTGTATAAAAATGGAAAGATCTACACCGCCATCTGTATAAACATGGAAATAGCCACACCACTATCTGTATAAACATGGAAATATCAACACCGCCATCTGTAAAAACATGGAAATATCTACACAGTCATCTGTATAAACATGGAAATATCTACAGTGCCATCTGTATAAACATGGAAATATTTACACCGCGATCTATATGAACACGGAAATACCTACGCCGCAATCTTTATGAACATGGAAATATCTACACCGCTATATATATAAATATGGAAATATATTCACTGCTATCTGTATAAACATGGAAATTCTTACACTGCTATCTGTATAAACAAGGAAATATCTACATCTCTGTCTGTATAAACATGGAAATATCTCCACCGCTATCTCTATAAACAATGAAATATCTACACCTCCATCAGTATAAACATGGGAAAACTACACTGCCATCTGTATTCACATGGAAATACCTAAACAGCCATCAGTATAAACATGGAAATAACTTCACCGCAATCTCTGTAAACGTCGAAATATGTACACCGCTATGGGTATAAACATGCAAACATCTACACTGCTATCTACATAAACATGGAAATATCTACACCACTATCTGTATAAACATGGAAATATCTACAACGCTATCTGTGTAAACAAGGGAATATCTACACAGCTATCTGTGTAAAGATGGGAATATCTACACCGCAGTCTGTGCAAATATGGAAATATATACACCGCTATCCCTGTAAACCTGGAAATATCTACACCGCTATCTGTATAAACACGGAAATATCTACACCACCCTCTGTATAAACATGGAAATATCTACACCAGGATCTGTATAAACATGGAAATATCTACACCGCTCTCTGTATAAACATGGAAATATCTACACCGCTATCTCTATAAACATGGAAATAGTGACACCGCTATCTGTATAAATATGGAAATATCTACACCGCTATCAATATAAACATGGAAATGTCTACACCGCTATCTGTATAAACATGGAAATATCTACATGGCTATCTCTATAAACATGGAAATATCTACATCGCCATCTGTATAAACATGGAAATACCTACACAGTCGTATGAATAAACCTGGAAATATCTATAGCATTATATGTATAAAAATGGAAATATCTACACTGCCATCTTTATAAACATATAAATATCTACACAGACATCTCTATAAACATGGAAATACCTACACTGCTATCTGTATAAACATGGAAATAGCCACACCGCTATCGGTATAAACATGGAAATATCTACTCCGCTATCTCTATATACTTGGAAAAATCTCCACCGCTATGTGTATAAACATGGAAATACCTCCACCGCTATGTTTATAAACATGGAAATATCTACAACACTATCTGAGTAAACATGGAAATATCTACACAGCTATCTGTGTAAACATGGAAATATGTACTTCGCTATCTGTGTAAAGATGGAAATATCTACATCGCAATCTGTGCAAATACGGAAATACCGACAGCGCCATCTCTGTAATCATGTAAATATCTACACCGCTATCTGTATAAAGATGGAAATACCTACACCGCTATCTGTATAAACATGGAAATGTCGACACCGCTATCTGTATAAATATGGAAATTTCTACACGGCTATCTCTATAAACATCGAAATGTCAACACCGCTGTCTGTATAAACATGAAAATATCCACATGGCTATGTCTATGAACATGGAAATGTCTACACTGCCATCTGTATAAACATGGAAATAGCTACACAGTCATCGGTATAAACGTGGAAATATCTACACAAATATCTGTATAAACATGGAAAATGTACACTGCCATCAGTATAAACATGGAAGTATCTACAAAGCCATCTGCATAAACATGGAAATATCTTCACAGCCATCTCTATAAACATGGAAATATCTACACCGCTATCTGTATAAACATGGAAATATCAACAACGCCATCTGTAAAAACATGGAAATATCTACAGAGTCATCTGTATAAACTTGTAAATATCTACACCTACATCTGTATAAACATGAAAATATCTACACTGCCATCTGTGTAAACATGGAAATATCTACACCGCTATCTAAATAAACATGGAAATACCTACACCGCAATCTGTATAAACATGGAAAAATCTACACAACTATCTCTATAAACATGGAAATATCTTCACGGCTATCTGTATAAATATGGAAATATCTACACCGCTATCTCTATTTACATGGAAGTGTCTACACCGCTATGTGTATAAACATGGAAATATCTACACCGCTATCTGTATAAACATGGAAATATCTTCACCGCTATCTGTATAAATATGGAAATATCTACACCGCTATGTCTATATACATGGAATTGTCTACACCGCTATCTGTATAAACATGGAAATATCTACACCGCTATCTGTATAAACATGGAAATATCTACACTGCCATTTGCATACACATGGAAACATCAACACAGCCATCTGTATAAACATGGAAATAACTACCCCGCTATCTCTATAAACATGGAAATACCTACACCGCAATCTGTATAAACATGGAAATATCTACACCGCTATCTCTATAAACATGGAAAAATCTCCACCGCTATCTGTATAAATATGTAAATACCTACACCGCTATCTGTATAAACATGGAAATATCTACACCGCTATCTCTATAAACATGGAAATATCTACACGTCTATCTTTATAAATATGGAAATATCCACACCGCTATCTGTACAAACATGGAAATATCTACAACAATATCTGTGTAAACGTGGAAATATCTACACAGCTGTGTAAACATGGAAATATGTACTCCGCTATCTGTGGTAAGATGGAAATATCTACACCGTAATCTGAGCAAATACGGAAATATCTACAGTGCTATCTCTGTAAACATGGCAATATCTAACCCGCTATCTGTATAAACATGGAAATATCTCCACCGCTATCTCTATAAAAATCGAAATGTCTACATCGCTATCTGTATAAACATGGAAATATCCACATGGCTATGTCTGTCAACATGCAAATGCCTACACTGCCATCTGTATAACCATGGATATAAATACACAGTCATCTGTATGAACATGGAAATATCTACACCGCTATCTGTATAAACATGGAAATACCTACTCCGCCATCTGTGTAAACATTGAAATATCTACAATGCTATCTGTATAAACATGAAAATATCTACACCGCTATCTCTATAAACTTGGAAATATCTACACTGCCATCTGTATAAACATGGAAATTTCTTCACCGCTATCTGTATAAAAATGGAAATATCTCCACCGCTATCTGTATAAACATGGAAATACCTACACTGCTATGTGTATAAACATGGAAACATCTACACCTCTATCTGCATAAACTTGGAAAAAGCTACACCGCTATCTGTATAAACATGAAAATATCTACATCGCTATCTGTATAAAAATGCAAACATCTCCACTGCTATCTCTATAAACATGGAAATATCTACAACACTATCTTTATAAACGTGGAAATATCTACAAAGCTATCTGTATAAACATGGAATTATCTACCATGCTATCTGTGTAAACATGGAAATATGTACACCGCTATCTTTGTAAAGATGGGAATAACTACACCGCAGTCTGGGCAAATATGGAAATATATACACCGCTATCCCTGTAAACTTGGAAATATCAACACCGCTATCTGTATAAACATGGAAATATCTAGACCACTATCTGTAGAAACATGGAAATAACTACCCCGCTATCTCTATAAACATGGAAATACCTACACCGCAATCTGTATAAACATGGAAATATCTACACCGCTATCTCTATAAACATGGAAAAATCTCCACCGCTATCTGTATAAATATGTAAATACCTACACTGCAATCTGTATAAACATGGAAATACCTACACCCCTATCTGTATGAACATGGAAAAATATACACTGCTATCTGTATAGATATGGAAATATCTACACCGCTATCTGTATAAACATCAAAATGATTACAATGCTATCTGTATAAACATGGGAATATCCACATGGCTATGTCTATAAACATGACAATGTCTACACCGAAATCTGTATAAACATGGAAATATCTACACAGTCATCTGCATAAATGTGGAAATAGCTACACCACTATCTGTATAAACATAGAAATATCTACACAGCCATCTGTATAAACATGGAAGTATCTACACAGCCATCTGTATAAACATGGAAATATCTATACAGCCATCTGTATAAAAATGGAAAGATCTACACCGCCATCTGTATAAACATGGAAATAGCCACACCACTATCTGTATAAACATGGAAATATCAACACCGCCATCTGTAAAAACATGGAAATATCTACACAGTCATCTGTATAAACATGGAAATAACTACAGTGCCATCTGTATAAACATGGAAATATTTACACCGCGATCTATATGAACATGGAAATACCTACGCCGCAATCTTTATGAACATGGAAATATCTACACCGCTATATATATAAATATGGAAATATCTTCACCGCTATCTGTATAAACATGGAAATTCCTACACTGCTATCTGTATAAACAAGGAAATATCTACATCTCTATCTGTATAAACATGGAAATATCTCCACCGCTATCTCTATAAACAAGGAAATATCTACACCTCCATCAGTATAAACATGGGAAAACTACACTGCCATCTGTATTCACATGGAAATACCTACACAGCCATCAGTATAAACATGGAAATAACTTCACCGCAATCTCTGTAAACGTCAAAATATGTACACCGCTATGGGTATAAACATGCAAACATCTACATTGCTATCTACATAAACATGGAAATATCTACACCACTATCTGTATAAACATGGAAATATCTACAATGCTATCTGTGTAAACATGGGAATATCTACACAGCTATCTGTGTAAAGATGGGAATATCTACACCGCAGTCTGTGCAAATATGGAAATATATACACCGCTATCCCTGTAAACCTGGAAATATCTACACCGCTATCTGTATAAACACGGAAATATCTACACCACCCTCTGTATAAACATGGAAATATCTACACCAGGATCTGTATAAACATGGAAATAACTACACCGCTCTCTGTATAAACATGGAAATATCTACACCGCTATCTCTATAAACATGGAAATAGTGACACCGCTATCTGTATAAATATGGAAATATCTACACCGCTATCAATATAAACATGGAAATGTCTACACCGCTATCTGTATAAACATGGAAATATCTACATGGCTATCTCTATAAACATGGAAATATCTACATCGCCATCTGTATAAACATGGAAATACCTACACAGTCGTATGAATAAACCTGGAAATAGCTATAGCATTATCTGTATAAACATGGAAATATCTACACTGCCATCTTTATAAACATATAAATATCTACACAGACATCTCTATAAACATGGAAATACCTACACCGCTATCTGAATAAACATGGAAATAGCCACACCGCTATCAGTATAAACATGGAAATATCTACTCCGCTATCTCTATATACTTGGAAAAATCTCCACCGCTATGTGTATAAACATGGAAATAGCTCCACCGCTATGTTTATAAACATGGAAATATCTACTCCGCTCTCTCTATAAACACGGAAAAATCTCCACCGATATGTGTATAAACATGGAAATACCTCCACCGCTATGTTTATAAACATGGAAATATCTACAACACTATCTGAGTAAACATGGAAATATCTACACAGCTATCTGTGTAAACATGGAAATATGTACTTCGCTATCTGTGTAAAGATGGAAATATCTACATCGCAATCTGTGCAAATATGGAAATACCGACAGCGCCATCTCTGTAATCATGTAAATATCTACACCGCTATCTGTATAAAGATGGAAATACCTACACCGCTATCTGTATAAACATGGAAATGTCGACACCGCTATCTGTATAAATATGGAAATTTCTACACGGCTATCTCTATAAACATCGAAATGTCAACACCGCTGTCTGTATAAACATGAAAATATCCACATGGCTATGTCTATAAACATGGAAATGTCTACACTGCCATCTGTATAAACATGGAAATAGCTACACAGTCATCGGTATAAACGTGGAAATATCTACACAAATATCTGTATAAACATGGAAAATGTACACTGCCATCAGTATAAACATGGAAGTATCTACAAAGCCATCTGCATAAACATGGAAATATCTTCACAGCCATCTCTATAAACATGGAAATATCTACACCGCTATCTGTATAAACATGGAAATATCAACAACGCCATCTGTAAAAACATGGAAATATCTACAGAGTCATCTGTATAAACTTGTAAATATCTACACCTACATCTGTATAAACATGAAAATATCTACACTGCCATCTGTGTAAACATGGAAATATCTACACCGCTATCTAAATAAACATGGAAATACCTACACCGCAATCTGTATAAACATGGAAAAATCTACACAACTATCTCTATAAACATGGAAATATCTTCACGGCTATCTGTATAAATATGGAAATATCTACACCGCTATCTCTATTTACATGGAAGTGTCTACACCGCTATGTGTATAAACATGGAAATATCTACACCGCTATCTGTATAAACATGGAAATATCTTCACCGCTATCTGTATAAATATGGAAATATCTACACCGCTATCTCTATATACATGGAATTGTCTACACCGCTATCTGTATAAACATGGAAATATCTACACCGCTATCTGTATAAACATGGAAATATCTACACTGCCATTTGCATACACATGGAAACATCAACACAGCCATCTGTATAAACATGGAAATATCTACACCGCTATCCCTATAAACATGGAAAAATCTCCACCGCTATCTGTATAAATATGTAAATACCTACACCGCTATCTGTATAAACATGGAAATATCTACACCGCTATCTCTATAAACATGGAAATATCTACACGTCTATCTTTATAAATATGGAAATATCCACACCGCTATCTGTACAAACATGGAAATATCTACAACAATATCTGTGTAAACGTGGAAATATCTACACAGCTGTGTAAACATGGAAATATGTACTCCGCTATCTGTGGTAAGATGGAAATATCTACACCGTAATCTGAGCAAATATGGAAATATCTACAGTGCTATCTCTGTAAACATGGCAATATCTAACCCGCTATCTGTATAAACATGGAAATATCTCCACCGCTATCTCTATAAAAATCGAAATGTCTACATCGCTATCTGTATAAACATGGAAATATCCACATGGCTATGTCTGTCAACATGCAAATGCCTACACTGCCATCTGTATAACCATGGATATAACTACACAGTCATCTGTATGAACATGGAAATATCTACACCGCTATCTGTATAAACATGGAAATACCTACTCCGCCATCTGTGTAAACATGGAAATATCTACAATGCTATCTGTATAAACATGGAAATATCTACACCGCTATCTCTATAAACTTGGAAATATCTACACTGCCATCTGTATAAACATGGAAATTTCTTCACCGCTATCTGTATAAAAATGGAAATATCTCTACCGCTATCTGTATAAACATGGAAATACCTACACTGCTATGTGTATAAACATGGAAACATCTACACCTCTATCTGCATAAACTTGGAAATAGCTACACCGCTATCTGTATAAACATGAAAATATCTACATCGATATCTATATAAAAATGCAAACATCTCCACTGCTATCTCTATAAACATGGAAATATCTACAACACTATCTTTATAAACGTGGAAATATCTACAAAGCTATCTGTATAAACATGGAATTATCTACCATGCTATCTGTGTAAACATGGAAATATGTACACCGCTATCTTTGTAAAGATGGGAATAACTACACCGCAGTCTGGGCAAATATGGAAATATATACACCGCTATCCCTGTAAACTTGGAAATATCAACACCGCTATCTGTATAAACATGGAAATATCTAGACCACTATCTGTAGAAACACGGAAATATCTACACCACGATCTGTATAAACATAGAAATATCTACACCGCTATTTGTATAAACATGGAAATATCTACAACGCTATCTGTATAAACATGGAAATAGCTGCACCGCTATCTGTATAAATATGGAAATATCTACACCGCTATCTCTGTAAACATAGAAATGTCTACACATCTATCTGTATAAACATGGAAATAACTACATGGCTATCTATATAAACATGGAAATATCTACACCGCTATCTGTATAAACATGGAAATACCTTCACAGTCATCTGTATAAACATGGAAATATTTACTCCACTATCTGTATAAACATGGAAATATCTACAATGCCATCTGTATACACATGGAAATAGCTACACGGCAATCTGTGCATAGATGGAAGCATCACCACGGCCATCTGTACAAACATGGAAATATCTACACCGATATCTGTAAAAACATGGAAATATCTACACCGCTATCTGTATAAAAATGGAAATATCTACACAGCCATCTCTATAAAGATGGAAATATCTCCACCGCTATCTATATAAACATGGAAATACCTCCACCGCTATCTGTATAAACAGGGAAATATCGACACCGTTGTCTGTATAAACATGGACATATCTACACGGCTATCTCTATAAACATGGAAATACCTACACTGCAATCTGTATAAACATGGAAATACCTACACCGCTATCTGTATGAACATGGAAAAATATACACTGCTATCTGTATAGATATGGAAATATCTACACCGCTATCTGTATAAACATAAAAATGACTACAATGCTATCTGTATAAACATGGGAATGTCCACATGGCTATGTCTATAAAGATGACAATGTCTACACCGAAATCTGTATAAACATGGAAATATCTACACAGTCATCTGCATAAACGTGGAAATATCTACACCACTATCTGTATAAACATAGAAATATATACACAGCCATCTGTATAAACATGGAAGTATCTACAAAGCCATCTGTATAAACATGGAAATATCTATACAGCCATCTGTATAAAAATGGAAAGATCTACACCGCCATCTGTATAAACATGGAAATAGCCACACCACTATCTGTATAAACATGGAAATAACAACACCGCCATCTGTAAAAACATGGAAATATCTACACAGTCATCTGTATAAACATGGAAATACCTACAGTGCCATCTGTATAAACATGGAAATATTTACACCGCGATCTATATGAACATGGAAATACCTACGCCGCAATCTTTATGAACATGGAAATATCTACACCGCTATATATATAAATATGGAAATATCTTCACCGCTATCTGTATAAACATGGAAATTCCTACACTGCTATCTGTATAAACAAGGAAATATCTACATCTCTATCTGTATAAACATGGAAATATCTCCACCGCTATCTCTATAAACAAGGAAATATCTACACCTCCATCAGTATAAACATGGGAAAACTACACTGCCATCTGTATTCACATGGAAATACCTACACAGCCATCAGTATAAACATGGAAATAACTTCACCGCAATCTCTGTAAACGTTGAAATATGTACACCGCTATGGGTATAAACATGCAAACATCTACACTGCTATCTACATAAACATGGAAATATCTACACCACTATCTGTATAAACATGGAAATATCTACAACGCTATCTGTGTAAACATGGGAATATCTACACAGCTATCTGTGTAAAGATGGGAATATCTACACCGCAGTCTGTGCAAATATGGAAATATATACACCGCTATCCCTGTAAACCTGGAAATATCTACACCGCTATCTGTATAAATACGGAAATATCTACACCACCCTCTGTATAAACATGGAAATATCTACACCAGGATCTGTATAAACATGGAAATATCTACACCGCTCTCTGTATAAACATGGAAATATCTACACCGCTATCTCTATAAACATGGAAATAGTGACACCGCTATCTGTATAAATATGGAAATATCTACACAGCTATCAATATAAACATGGAAATATCTACATGGCTATCTCTAAAAACATGGAAATATCTACATCGCCATCTGTATAAACATGGAAATACCTACACAGTCATCGGTATAAACGTGGAAATATCTACAGAGTCATCTGTATAAACTTGTAAATATCTACACCTACATCTGTATAAACATGAAAATATCTACACTGCCATCTGTGTAAACATGGAAATATCTACACCGCTATCTAAATAAACATGGAAATACCTACACCGCAATCTGTATAAACATGGAAAAATCTACACAACTATCTCTATAAACATGGAAATATCTTCACGGCTATCTGTATAAATATGGAAATATCTACACCGCTATCTCTATTTACATGGAAGTGTCTACACCGCTATGTGTATAAACATGGAAATATCTACACCGCTATCTGTATAAACATGGAAATATCTTCACCGCTATCTGTATAAATATGGAAATATCTACACCGCTATCTCTATATACATGGAATTGTCTACACCGCTATCTGTATAAACATGGAAATATCTACACCGCTATCTGTATAAACATGGAAATATCTACACTGCCATTTGCATACACATGGAAACATCAACACAGCCATCTGTATAAACATGGAAATAACTACCCCGCTATCTCTATAAACATGGAAATACCTACACCGCAATCTGTATAAACATGGAAATATTTACACCGCTATCTCTATAAACATGGAAAAATCTCCACCGCTATCTGTATAAATATGTAAATACCTACACCGCTATCTGTATAAACATGGAAATATCTACACCGCTATCTCTATAAACATGGAAATATCTACACGTCTATCTTTATAAATATGGAAATATCCACACCGCTATCTGTACAAACATGGAAATATCTACAACAATATCTGTGTAAATGTGGAAATATCTACACAGCTGTGTAAACATGGAAATATGTACTCCGCTATCTGTGGTAAGATGGAAATATATACACCGTAATCAGAGCAAATACGGAAATATCTACAGTGCTATCTCTGTAAACATGGCAATATCTAACCCGCTATCTGTATAAACATGGAAATATCTCCACCGCTATCTCTATAAAAATCGAAATGTCTACATCGCTATCTGTATAAACATGGAAATATCCACATGGCTATGTCTGTCAAAATGCAAATGCCTACACTGCCATCTGTATAACCATGGATATAACTACACAGTCATCTGTATGAACATGGAAATATCTACACCGCTATCTGTATAAACATGGAAATACCTACTCCGCCATCTGTGTAAACATGGAAATATCTACAATGCTATCTGTATAAACATGGAAATATCTACACCGCTATCTCTATAAACTTGGAAATATCTCCACCGCTATCTGTATAAACATGGAAATATCTACACTTCTATGTGTATAAACATGGAAACATCTACACCTCTATCTGCATAAACTTGGAAATAGCTACACCGCTTTCTGTATAAACATGAAAATATCTACATCGCTATCTGTATAAAAATGCAAACATCTCCACTGCTATCTCTATAAACATGGAAATATCTACAACACTATCTTTATAAACGTGGAAATATCTACAAAGCTATCTGTATAAACATGGAATTATCTACCATGCTATCTGTGTAAACATGGAAATATCTACACAGCTATCTGTGTAAACATGGAAATATGTACACCGCTATCTTTGTAAAGATGGGAATAACTACACCGCAGTCTGTGCAAATATGGAAATATATACACCGCTATCCCTGTAAACTTGGAAATATCAACACCGCTATCTGTATAAACATGGAAATATCTAGACCACTATCTGTATAAACACGGAAATATCTACACCACGATCTGTATAAACATAGAAATATCTACACCGCTATTTGTATAAACATGGAAATATCTACAACGCTATCTGTATAAACATGGAAATAGCTGCACCGCTATCTGTATAAATATGGAAATATCTACACCGCTATCTCTGTAAACATAGAAATGTCTACACATCTATCTGTATAAACATGGAAATAACTACATGGCTATCTATATAAACATGGAAATATCTACACCGATATCTGTATAAACATGGAAATACCTTCACAGTCATCTGTATAAACATGGAAATATTTACTCCACTATCTGTATAAACATGGAAATATCTACAATGCCATCTGTATACACATGGAAATAGCTACACGGCAATCTGTGCATAGATGGAAACATCACCACCGCCATCTGTACAAACATGAAAATATCTACACCGATATCTGTAAAAACATGGAAATATCTACACCGCTATCTGTATAAAAATGGAAATATCTACACAGCCATCTCTATAAAGATGGAAATATCTCCACCGCTATCTATATAAACATGGAAATACCTCCACCGCTATCTGTATAAACATGGAAATACCTACACCGCTATCTGTATGAACATGGAAAAATATACACTGCTATCTGTATAGATATGGATATATCTACACCGCTATCTGTATAAACATAAAAATGACTACAATGCTATCTGTATAAACATGGGAATATCCACATGGCTATGTCTATAAACATGACAATGTCTACACCGAAATCTGTATAAACATGGAAATATCTACACAGTCATCTGCATAAACGTGGAAATATCTACACCAATATCTGTATAAACATAGAAATATCTACACAGCCATCTGTATAAACATGGAAGTATCTACACAGCCATCTGTATAAACATGGAAATATCTTCATGGCTATCTCTATAAACATTGAAATATCTACACTGCCATCTGTATAAACATGGAAATAGCGACACAGTCATCTGTATAAACATGGAAATATCTACCCTGCTACCTGTATAGACATGGAAATATCTACAATGCCATCTGTATAATCATGGAAATATCTCCACAGACATCTCTATAAACATGTCAATATCTACAACGCTATGTGTATAAACATGGAGATAGCCACACCGCTATCTGTATAAACATGGAAATATCTACACCGCCATCTGTAAAAACATGGAAATAACTACAAACTAATCTGTATAAACATGGATATAACTACACCTCCATCTGTATAAACATGGAAATAACTACACTGCCATCTGTATACACATGAAGATATCTACACAGCCATCAGTATAAATATGGAAACATCTGCACCGCTATCTCAATACATATGGAAATACCTACACTTCTACCTGTAAACATTTAAATATCTATACCGCTATCTGTATAAATATGGAAAAATCTACACCACCATCTCTATAAACATGAAAATATCTACAGCGCCATCTCCATAAACATGGAACAATCTACAACACCATCTGTGTAAATATGGAAATATCTACACCGCTATCTATGTAAACATGTAAATATCTACACCGCAATCTGTGTAAACATGGAAATATCTACACCGCTATCTGTATAAACATGGAAATATCTACATCGCCATTTGTATAAACATGGAAATATCTACACCGCCATCTCTATAAACATGGAAATATCTACACTGCTATCTGTATAAACATGGAAATACCTACATTGTCATCTGAATAAAGATGGAAATATCTACACCCGTAGCTGTATAAACATGGAAATACCTACACCGCTATCTGTATAAACATGGAAATGCCAACTCCGCTATCTGTATAAACATGGAAATATCTGCACCGCTATCTGTATAAACATGGAAATATCTACACCGCTATATCTATAAACATGGAATTACTTACACTCCCATCTCTAAAAACATGGAAATATCTACACTGCTATCTCTATAAACATAGAAATATCTTCACCGCCATCTATATAAAAATGGAAATATCCACACCGTCATCCGCATAAACATGGAAATATCTACACCGCCACCTGTATAAACATGGAAATATCTACACCGCCAACTGTACAAACATAGAAATATACACACTGCCATCTGTAGAAAGATGGAAATGACTACACCGCGATCTGTATAAACATGGAAATATCTACACCGCTACCTATATAAACATGGAAATATGTACACCGCTATCTGTACAAACATGGAAATATCTACACCACGATCTTTATAAACATGTAAATATCTACACTGCTATCTGTATAAACATGGAAATATTTACACCGCTATCTGTATAAATATGGAAATATCTACACTGCTATCTCTATAAACATGGAAATGTCTACACCGCTATCTGTATAATCATGGAGATATCTACATGGTTATGAATATAAACATGGAAATATCCAAACCTCCTTCTGTATAAACATGGATATAACTACAGAGTCATCTGTATAAACATTGAAATATCTACACCACCGTCTGTATAAACATGGAAATATCTACACTGCATCTGTATAAACATGAAAATAACTACAAAGCCATCTATATAAACATGGAAATGTCTACACCGCCGTCTGTGTAAACATGGAAATACATACACAGTCATCTGTATAAAAAAATTGGAAATATCTACACCACTATCTGTATAAAAACGGAAATATCTACAATGCCATCTGTATAAACATGGAAGTATCTACACAGCCATCTGTATAAACATGGAAATATCCACACAGCCATCTCTAAGAACATGGAAATGTATACACAGCCATTTCTATAAACATGGAAATATCTACAAAGCTATCTATATAAACATGGAAATAGACACACCGCTTTCTGTATAAACATGGAAATATCTACAACTCCATGTGTATAAAAATGGTAATATCTACACTGCCATCTGTATACAGATGGAAATATCTACACAGCCATCTGTACAAACTTGGAAATGTCTACACCGATATCTCAATAAACATGGAAATACCTACACCGCAATCTGAATAAACATGGAAATATCTACACCGCTATCAGTATAAACATGGAAATATCTCCACCTCTATCTGTATAAACATGGAAATATCTCCACCGCTATCTGTATAAACATAGAAATAGCTACACCGCTATCTGTATAACTATGGAAATATCTATAATGCTTTCTCCATAAACATGGAAATCTCTACACAGCTATCTGTATAAACATGGAATTATCCACATGGCTATCCATATAAACATGGAAATATCTACACCGCCATCTGTATAAGTATGGAAATACCTACACAGTCATCTGTATAAACATGGAAATATCTACTCCACTATCTGTATAAACATGGAAATATCTACACTGCTCTCTGTATAAATATGTAAATATCTACACAGCCATCTCTATAAACACGGACATATCTACACCACTCTCTGTATAAACATGGAAATATCCACACTGCTATCTGTATAAACTTTGCAATATCTACACCGCTATCTCTATAAACATGGAAATATCTCCATCGCTATCTGTATAAACATGGAAATATCTCCACTGCTATCTGAATAAACATGGAAATATCTCCACCGCTATCTGTATAAACATGGAAATATCTACACCGCTCTCTCTATAAACATGGAAATACCTACACCGCCATCTGTATAAACATGGAAATATCTACACCGCTATCTGTATAAAAATGGAAATATCTACAACACTATCTGTGTAAACATGGAAATATTTACACAGCTGTCTGTGTAAACACGGAAATATGTACTCCGCTATCTGTGAAAAGATGGAAATACCTACACCGCAATCTGTGCAAATAAGGAAATATCTGCGGCGATATCTCTGTAAACATGGCAATATCTACACCATTTTCTGCATAAACAAGGAAATATCTACACCGCTATCGCTATAAACATCGAAATGTCTACACTGCTATCTATATAAACATGGAAATATACACATGGCTATATCTATGAAGATGGAAATGCCTACAATGCAGTCTGTATAATCATGGAAATACCTACACAGTCATCGGTATAAACGTGGAAATATCAACAAAACTATCTGTATAAACATGGAAATATCTACATTGCCGTCTGTATAAACATGGAAATATCTACACAGCCATGTGTAAAAACATGGAAATATCTACACAGCCATCTCTATAAGCAAGGAAATAACTACACCGCTATCTGTATAAGCATGGAAAGAGCCACACCACTATCTGCATAAACATGGAAATATCAACACCGCCACCTGTAAAAACATGGAAATCGCTACACAGTCATCTGTATAAACATGGAAATATCTACACCTCCATCTGTATAAACATGGAAATATCTACACTGCCATCTGTATAAACATGGAAATATCTACACCGCTATCTATGTAAACATGGAAATACCTACACCGGAATCTGTATAAACATGGAAATATCTACACAGCTATCTGTATAAATATGAAAATAACTACACCGCTATCTCTATACACATGGAATTGTCTACACCGCTATCTGTATAAACATGGAAATATCTACACCACCATCTGTATAAACATGGAAATAACTACACAGTCGACTGTATAATCATGGAAATATCTACACCACTATCTGTATAAAAATGGAAATATATAAACTGCAATCTGTACAAACATGGCAATATCGACACAGCCATCTCCATAAACATGGAAATATCTACACTGCTATCTGTATAAACATGGAAATAGCCACAACGCTATCTGTATAAACATGGAAATATCTACACCGCCAACTGTGAAAACATGGAAATATATTCACAGTAATCTTTACAAACATGGAAATATCTACACCTCCATCTGTGTAAACATGGAAATATCTACACTGCCATAAGTATAAACATGGAAATATCTACACAGTCGTCTGTATAAACATGGAAATATCTACAAAGCTATCTCTATAAACATGGAAATACCTACACCGCCATCTCCATAAACATGAAAATATCTACAGCGCCATCTTCATAAACATGGAACTATCTACACCGCCATCTGTATAAACATGGAAATATCTACACAGCTATCTGTGTAAATATGGAAATATCTACACTGCTATCTCTGTAAACATGGAAATATCTACACCGCTATGTGCATAAACATGGAAATATCTACATCGCTAACTCTATAAACCTGAAAATATCTACACCGACATCTGTACAAACATGGAAATGCCTACACAGTCATCTGTATAAACATGGAAATATCTACACCAGTATCTCTATAAACATGGAAATATCTTCACTGCCATCTGTATAAACAGTTAAATATCTACACCGCTATCTGCATAAACATGTAAATATCGGCACCGCTATCATTATAAACATGGAAATACCTACACCGCTATCTCTATAAACATGGAAATATCTACACCGCTATCTCTATAAACGTGGAAATATCTACACCGCTTTTGTATAAACTTGGAAATATCGACACCGCTATCTCTATAAACATGGAAATATTTATACCGTCATCTCTATAAACATGAAAATATCTACACAGCCATTTACATAAACATGGAACTATCTACACCGCGAGCTCTATAAACATGGAAATATCTACACCGCTATCTGTATAAACACGGAAATATCTACACCGCTATCTCTATAAACATGGAAAAACTTACACAGCCATCTCTATAAACATGGAAATACCTACACAGCTATCTCTATAAAAATAGAAATATGTACACCACCATCTCTATAAACATGGAAATATCTACACCGCCATCTGCATATACATGGAAATATCTACACCGCCATCTGAATAAACATGGAAATACCTACACCGCCATCTGCATAAACATGGAAATATCTACACTGCGATCTGTATAAACATGGAAATATATTCACCACTATCTGCATAAACATGAAAATATCTACACCCCTATCTCTATAAACATGGAAATACCTACACTGCCATCTGAGGAAAGATGTTAGTATCTACACCACGATCTGTATAAATGTGGAAATATCTACACCGCTAACTTTATAAACATGGAATTATCTACACCGCAATCTGTATAAACGTGGAAATATCTACACCACGATCTGTATAAACAGCGAGATATCCGCACCGCTATCTGTTTAAACATGGAAATATCTACACCGCCATCTGTATAAACCTGGATATATCTACACCGCCATCTGAATAAACATAGAAATATCTACAACAATATCTGTATAAATATGGAAATATCTACACCACTATCTCTATAAACATGGAAATGTCTACACTGCTATCTATATAAACATGGAAATATCCAAAACACTATCTCTATAAACATGGAAATATTTACAACGATCTCTGTGTAAACATGGAAATATCTACAGAGCTATCTGTGTAAACATGGAAATATCTAAACCGCTATCTGAATAAACATGGAAATATCTACACTGCAATCTGTGCAAAGATGGAAATATCTACACCACTATCTGTGTAAACAAGGAAATATATACACCGCTATCTGTAAAACATGGAAATATCTACACCGCTATCAATATAAACATGGAAATCTCTACACCGCCATCAGTATAAACATGGAAATCTCTACACCGCTATCTCTACAAACATGGAAATATCTACACCTCTATCTCTACAAACATGGAAATATCTACACCGTTATCAGTATAAACATGGAAATATCTACACCGGATCTGTATAAACATGGAAATATATACACCGCAAACGGTAAAAACATGGAAATATCTACACCGCCATCTGTATAAACATGGAAAAATCTACACCACCATCTCCATAAACATTGAAATATCTACGTGACCATCTGTATACACATGGATATATCTACACCACTATCAATATAAACTTGGAAATATCTACACCGCTATATGTATAAACATGGAAATATCTACACCACTATCTGTATAAATATGGAATTATCTTCACCGCTATCTCTATAAAGATGGAAATGTATCCACTGCCATCTGTATAAACATGGAAATATCTAAACCGCTATCTCTATAAGCATGGAAATACTTACAAAGCTATTTGTGTAAACATGGAAGTATCTACAGAGCTATCTGTGTAAACATGGAAATATCTACACGGCTACCTGAATAAACATGGAAATACCTACACTGCAATCTGAGCAAAGATGGAAATATCTACACCGCTGTCTGTGCAAAGATGGAAATATCTACACCGCTATCAGTATAAACATGGAAATATCTACAACGCTATCTGTGTAAACGTGGAAATATCTACACAGCTATCTGTGTAAACTTGGAAATATCCACACGGCTATCTGTATAAACTGGGAAATAGCTACAACGCTATCTGTGTAAACATGGAAATATCCACAACGCTATCTCTGTAAACATGGAAATATCTACACCACTATCTTTATATACTCGGAAATATTCACACCGCCATCTGTAAAATCATGGAAATAGCTACACTGCCATCTGTATAAACATGGAAATATCTACAGCGTTATCACTGTAAACATGGAAATATCTACAACACTATCTTTATAAACATAATAATATCTACACTGCCATCTGTATAAACAAGGAAATATCTACACCGCCATCTCTATAAACATGGAAACTTCTACACCGCTATCTCTATAACCATAGAAATATCTACACCGCCATCACTATAAACATGGAAATATCTACACCGCTATCTGTATAAACATGGAAATATCTACACCGCCATCTGTATAAACATGGAAATATCTACACCGCTAAATGTATAAACATGGAAATATATACAGCGCCACCTGTATAAACATGGAAATATCTACACGGCCATCTGTGTAAACATGGAAATATGTACACAGCCATCTGAATAACCATGGAAATATATACAGCTCCA
Source organism: Pan paniscus (assembly GCF_029289425.2). Taxonomy (NCBI): domain Eukaryota; kingdom Metazoa; phylum Chordata; class Mammalia; order Primates; family Hominidae; genus Pan; species Pan paniscus. The sequence continues at coordinate 13,279,895 of NC_073261.2, forward strand.
TCTGTATAAACATGGGAATATCTACACCGCCATCTGTATAAACTTGGAAATATCTACAGCGCCATCTGTATAAACATGCAAATACCTACACCGCTTTCGTTATAACCATGGAAATATCTACACCGCCATCTGTATAAACAAGGAAATACCTACACCGCTATCTCTATAAACATGGAAATTTGTACACCACTATCTCTATAAACATTGAAATATCTACACCGCCATCTCTGGAAACATGAAATATCTACACGCTTATCGGTATAAACATGGAAATATCTACATCGCCATCTGCATAAACATAGAAATATCTACACTACCATCTGCAAAAACATGCAAATACCTACACCGCTATCTTTATTATCATGAAAATATCTACACCGCCATCAGTATAAACAAGGAATTATCAACAACGCTGTCTCAATAAACATGGAAATATCTACACTGATATCTCTATAAACATGGAAGCAGCTACACTGCCATCTCTGTAAACACGGAAATAACTACACCTCCATCTCTATAAACATGGAAATATCTACACTGCCATACGTATAAAAATGGTAATATCTACTTCGCGATCTGTATGAACATGGAAACATCAACACAGACATCTGTAAAAACATGGAAATATCTACACCGCCATCTGAATAAACGTGGAAATATCTACACCGCTATCTATATAAACATGGATATATCTACACCGCTATCTGTATAAACATGGAAATATATACACCGCTAACTGTACAAACATGGAAATATCTACACTGCTATCTCCATAAACATCGAAATATCTACACGGTCATCAGTGTAAACATGGAAATATCTACACCGCTATCTGTATACACATGGAAATATCTACACAAATATCTGTAGAAACATGGAAATATCTTCACCGCTATCTCCAAAAACATGGAAATGTCTACACCGCCATCTCTATAAACATGGAAATATCTACACTGCCATCGGTATACATATGGAAATATATACACAGCCATCTGTATAAACATGAAAATATCTACACTGCTATCTGTGTAAATATGGAAATATCTACACCACAATCTGTTCAAAGATGGAAATATCTACACCGCTATCTCTTTAAACATGGAAATATCTACCTCGCTATCTGTATAAACATGGAAATATCTACACCGCTATCTGTATAAACGTGGAAATATCTACAACGCCATCTGTATAAACATGGAAATATTTACACCGGGATCTGTATAAACATGGATATATCTTAACCACTATCTGTATAAATATGGAAATATGTAAACCGCTATCTCTATAAACTTGGAAATATCTACACCGCTATCTGCAAAAACATGGAAATATCTACGCAGTTATCTCTATAAACATGGAAATTCCTACACCGCCATCTGCATAAACATGCAAATATCTCCACAGTCATCTGTATAAACATGGAAATATCTACAACACCATCTCTATAAACATGGAAATATCTGCACTGCTTGTCTGTATACACATGGAAAAATCTACATAGCCGTCTGTAAACATGGAAATATCTAAACCGCTATCTCCAGAAACATGGAAATAACTACACAGCTATCTCTATAACCATGGAGATATCTACACCACAATCTCTATAAACACCTAAATATCTACACCGCCATCTCTATAAACATGAATATATCTACACCACCATCTCCATAAACATGGAACTAACACCGCCCTCTGTATAAACATGGAAATATCTACACCGCTATCTGTATAAACAGGGAAATATCTACACTGCCATCTGTATAAAGATGGAAATATCTATACCGCGAGCTGTATAAAGATGGAAATATCCAGACCGCTATCTGTATAAACATGGAAATATCAACACCGCTATCTGTATAAACATGGAAATATCTACACCGCTATCTGTATAAACAAGGAAATATCTACATCGCTATCTCTATAAACATGGAAATACCAACACCGCTATCTGTATAAACATGGAAATATCTACACCACCATCTGTATAAATCTGGAAATATCTACACGACTATCTTCATAAACATGGAAATATCTACACGGCCATCTGTATAAAAAAGGGAACATCTACACGGCCATCACTGAAAACATGGAATTATCTACACCGTTCTCTCTATAAACGTCAAAATATCTACATCGACATCTGTATAAACATGGAAATATATACACTGCTATCTGAATAAACATGGAAATACCTACACCGGCATCTTTATAAACTTGGAAATATCTACACTGCCACCTGTATAAACATGGAAATATCTACACCGTCATCTGTATAATCATGGAAATATCTACAGCGCTATCTGTATAAACATGCAAATATCCACACCTCCATCTGTATACACATGGCAAAATCTACACCGCCATCTGTATATACATGGAAATATCTACACCGCCGTCTGTATAAATATGGAAATATCTACACCACTATGTTTATAAACTTGGAAATATTCACACGGCCATCTTTAAAAACATGGATATAGCTTCACTGCCATCTGTATAAACATGGAAATATCTAAACCGCTATCACTATAAGCATGGAAATATCTACAACGCTATCTTTATAATCATGGAAATATCTCCACCGCCATCGGTATAAACAAGGAAATACCTACACCGCCATCTCTATAAACATGGAAATATCTACAACGCTATCTCTATAAACATGGAAATATCTACACAGCCATCACTATAAACATGGAAATATCTACACCGCTATCTGTATAAACATGGAAATATGTACACCGCTATCTGTATAAACATGGAAATATCTACACATCCATCTGTATAAACGTGGGAATATCTACACCGCCATCTGTACAAACATGGAAATATCTACAGCGCCATCTTTATAAACATGGAAATATCTACAACGCTTTCTATATAAACATGGATATATCTACACCGCCATCTGTATAAACAAGGAAATATCTACACAGCTATCTCTATAAACATGGAAGTATGTACCCCGCTATGTCTATAAACATTGAAATATGTACACAGCCATCTCTATAAACATGGAAATATCTACACCCCTATCTGTATAAACATGGAAATACCAATACCGCCATCTGTATAAACATAGAAATATCTACACTGCCATCTGTATAAACATGGAAATATCTACACCGCTATCTCTATAAATTTGTAAACAATTACACGGCTATCTATATAAACATGGAAATATTTACACTGCTATCTCTATTAGCATGGAATTATCTACAGCGCTATCTCTATAAACATGAAAATATTTACACCACTATCTGTATAAACATGGAAATATTTACACCGCTGTCTGTATAAACATGTAAACATGTACACCGCTATCTCTATAAACATGGAAATTTCTACACCGCTGTCTGTATAAACATGAAATTATCTACACCGCTATCTCTATAAACGTAGAAATATCTACATTGCTCTCTGTATAAACATGGAAATATCTACTCTGCCATCTGTATAAACATAGAAATATCTACACCGCTGTCTCTATAAACATGGAAATATCTACACTGCTATCTGTAAAACAGGGAAATATTTACACAGCTATCACTATTAACATGGAAATGTCTACACAGCTATCTGTATAAACATGGAAGTATCTACACCACTATCTGTATAAACTTGCAAATACCTACACCGTTATCTGTAAAAACATTGAAATCACTATACCGCTATCTCTATAAACATCGAAATATCTACAACGCTATCTGTATAAACAAGGATATATCTGCACTGCTATCTCTACAAAGAGGGCAATATCTACACCGCTATCTGTATAAACATGCAAATACCTACACCGTTATCTGTATAAACATTGAAATAACTATACCGTTATCTCTATAAACATCGAAATGTCTACACTGATATCTGTATAAACATGGAAATATCTACAATGCCATCTCTAAAATCATGGAAAAATCTACATCGCTATCTGTATTAACGTGGAAATAACTACAGCGCTCTCTCTATAAACATGGAAATATCTACACCGCTATATATATAAACATGGAAAGTTCTACACGGTTATGTGTACAAACATGGGAATATCAACACCGCTATTTGTATAAACATGAAAATATCTACACCGCTATCTCTATAAACATGGAAATATCTACACCACTATGTGTAAAAACAAGGAAATATCTACAATGCTATCTGTAAAACAGGGAAATACCTACACCGCTATCTCTATAAAAATGGAAATTTCTACACTTCTATCTGTATAAATGTGGAAACATATACAACGCTATCTGTATATACATGGAAATATCTACAATGCTATCACTGTAAACATGGAAATATCTGCATGGCTATGTGTATAAACCTGGAAATATCTACACCGCTATCTCAACAAACATGAAATATCTTCACCGCTATCTGTAGAAACATGGAAATATCTACACCGCTATCTGTATAAAGATGTAAATATCCACACCGCTATTTCTATAAGCATGTAAATATCTACACGGCTATCTGTATAAACATGGAATGTCTACACCGCTATCACTATAAACTTCGAAATATCTTCACCACAATGTGTATTAATATGGAAATGTCTACACCGCATTCTCTATAAACATGGAAATATCTACACTGCTATCTGAATAAACATGGAAATATCTTCACCGCTGTCTCTATAAACAAGGAAATATTTGCACCGCTATCTGTATAAAGATGGAAACATCTACACCACTATCTCTATAAACATGGAAATATCTACTCCGATATCTGTATAAACATGGGAATATCTACACCTCTATCTGTATAAACATGGAAATATCAACACCGCTATCTCTGTAAACATGGAAATATCTACACCACTATCTGTATAAACATGGAAATATCTACACCGCTCTCTGTATAAATATGGAAATATCTACATCGCTATCTGTATAAACATGGAAATATCTACACTCCTATGTGTTTAAACAAGGAAATATCTGTACCGCTATCTCTATAAACATGGAAATATCTACACCGCTTTCTCTATAAACATGGAAATATCTACACCGCTATCTCTATAAACATGGAAATATCTATACCGCCATCTGTAGAAGCCTGGAAATATCTACAACACTATCTCTGTAAACATGGAAATATTTACACCGCCATTTGTATAAACATGGAAATATCTACACTGCTATCCCTATAAACATGCAAATATCTACACCGCCATCTCTATAAACTTTGAAATATCTACACCGCTATCCATATAAACATGGAAATATCTTCACCGCTATCCCTATAAACATAGAAATATCTACACAGCTACCTGTATAAACATGGAAATATTTTCACCGCTATCTATATAAACACGGAAATATCTATATCGCTATCTGCATAAAGTTGGAAACACCTACACCGCTATCTCTATAATCATGGAAATATCTACACCGATAGCTGTAGAAACATTGGAATATCTACACCGATACCTGTATACACACGGAAATCTCCACAACCCTATCCGTATTAACATGGAAATATCCACACCGCTGCTTCTATAAACATGGTAATATCTTCAAAGCAATCTGCATAAACATGGAAATAACTACATCGCTGTCTCTATAAACATGGAAATATCTACACCGCTATCGCTGTAAACGTGGAAATATCTACACCACTGTCTCTATAATCATGGAAATAACTACACCGCTTCTCTATGAACGTGGAAATACCTACACAGCTGTCTGTATAAAGTTGGAAATATCTACACCACTTTCAGTATAAACGTGGAAATATCTACAATGCTATCTGTATAAACATGGACATATCTACACTGCTATCTCTATAAAGGTGGAAATATCTACACCGGTATCTGTAAAAATGTGGAAGTATCTGCACCGCTATCTGTATAAACGTGGAAATAACTACACCGCTATCTCTGTAAACGTGGAAGTATCTACACCACTTTCTGTATAAACATGGAAATACCTAAACCACTATCTCTATAAACGTGGAAATATCTACAACGCTGTCTCTATAAACATGGAAATATCTACACTGCTATCTCTATAAACATGGATATATATACACCGCTATCTGTATGAACATGGGAATATTTACAATGCTACCTCCATAAACATGGAAATATCTACATGGCTATCTCTATAAACGTGGAAATATCTACACCGCTGTCAGTATAAACATGGAAATATCTAAACCGCTATCTGTATAAACGTGGAAACATCTACACCGCTATGTCAACAAACGTTGAAATATCTACACCGCTATCTCTATATCCGCGGAAATATCTACACCGCTATGTGTATAAATGTGGAAATATCTACACCGCTAAGTGTATAGTTGTGGAAACATCTACACCGCTATCTCTATTAACGTGTATATATCTACACCACTATCTGTATAAACGTGGAAATATCTACACCGCTACCTGTATATACATGGAAATATCTACACCGCTATCTGTATAAACATGGTAATATCTACACCTCTATCTCTAGAAACATGGAAATATTTACAACGCTATCTGTATGAACCTGGGAATATCTACACCGCTACCTCTATAAACATGAAAATATCTACACTGCTATCTGTATAAACAAGGAAATACCTACACCGCCATCTATATACACATGGAAATATGTACACCGCTATCTGTATAAACATGCAAATAACTACACCGTTATCTGTATAAACATTGAAATAACTATACCTCTATCTCTGTAAACATCGAAATATCTACACCGCTATCTGCATAAACAAGGAAATATCTGCACTGCTATCTCCATAAACATGGAAATATCCACATTGCTATCTCTATAAACATGGAAATGTCTGCATGACTATCTGTATAAACATGGTAATATCTTCACCGCTATCTGTATAAACATGGAAATATCTACAATGACATCTCTATAAACCTGGAAATATCTACACCGCTATCTGTATTAACATGGAAATATCTACAGCGCTATCTCTATAAAAATGGAAATATCTACACCGCTATATATATAAACTTGGAAATATCTACACGGTTATGTGTACAAACGTGGGAATATCTATTCCGTCATCTGTATAAAGATGAAAATATCTTCACCGCTATATCTATAAAAATGGAAATAACTACACCACTATCTGTATAAATATGGAAATATCTACACTGCTATGTGTAAAACAGAGAAAAAACTACACCGCTATCTGTAAAACAGAGAAAAACCTACACCGCTATCTCTATAAACATGGAAATGTCTACACCACTGTCTGTATAAACATGTAAATATCTACACTGCTATCTCTATAAACATGGAAATAGCTACACCGCTGTCTTTATAAACATGGGAATATCTACACCGCTATCTGTATAAACATGGAAATATGTACACCACTATCTATATAAACGTGGAAATTTCTACACCACTATCTGTATAAACATGGAAATATCTACACCGCTATCTCTATAAACTTGTAAATTTCTACACGGCTTTCTGTATAAAGATGGAAACATGTACACCGCTATCTGTATAAACAAGGAAATATCTGCACTGCTATCTCTGTAAAAATGGAAATATCTACACTATCTGTATAAACATGGAAATGTCTACACCACTATCTCTATAAACATGGAAATATCTACACGGCTGTCTCTTTAAACATGGAAATATCTACACCACCATCTGCAGGAACATGGAAATATCTACACCGCTATCTGTATACACATGGAAATACCTACACAGCCATCTCTGTAAACATGGAAATATCTACACCGCTATCTCTATGAACATGGAAATAACTACACCGCTGTCTCTATAAACATGGAAATATCTAAACCGTTCTGTCTGTAAATGTGGAAATATCTACACCACTATCTGTATAAACATGGAAATATCTACACCGCTATCTGTATAAACATGGAAATATATACACCGCTATCTGTATAAACATGGAAATATCTGCAGCGCTATCTGTATAAACATGAAAATATCTACACCGCTATGTCTATAAACATGGAAATATTTACACCGCCATCTCTATAAACATGGAAATATCTACACCGCCATCTGTATAAACATGGAAATGTCTACACCGCTACCTCTATAAACATGGAAATATCTGCACCTCTATCTGTATAAACATGGAATTATATACACCGCCACCTCTTTAAACATGGAAATATCTGCACCGCGATCTACATAAACAGGAAATATCTACACCGCCATCTTTATAAACATGGAAATATCTACACCGCCACCTATATAAACATGGAAGTATCTACTCCGCCATCTGTATAAACATTGAAATCTCCACATCGCTATCTCTACAACCATGGAAATATCTACACCGTCATCTCTACAAACATGGAAATATCTACACCGCCGTCTCTGTAAACATGGAAATAACTACACCACCTTCTCTATAAACATGGAAATATCTACACCGCAATCTCTGTAAGTTTGAAATATCTACACTGCTCCTTCTCTAAAGACGGAAATATCTATACCGCTCTCTGTACAAACATGGAAATATCTACACCTCTACCTCTATAAACTTGGATATATCTACACCACTATCTGTACAAACATGGAAATATCTACATAGCCATTTGTATAAACATGGAAACAACTACACCGCTGGCTCTATAAACAGGGAAATAACTACACCGCTATCTCTATAAACATGGAAATATCTACACCACCATCTCTATAAACATGGAATTATCTACACCGCCATCTGTATAAACATGAAAACATCTACACTGTCATCTCCATAAACATGGAAGTATCTACTCTGCCATCTCTATAAACATGGAAATATCTACACCGCCATCTGTATAAACATGGAAATATCTAAGCTACCATCTATATTAAGATGTAAATTTCTACACCGCCCGCTGTATAAACATGGAAATATCTACACCGCTATCTGTATAAACATGGAAATACCAACACTGCTATCTGTATAAACATGGAAATATCTACACCACTATCTGTATAAAAATGGAAAAATCTACACCGCTATCTCTATAAACATGGAAATATATACACAGCCATCTCTATAAACATGGAAATATCTACACCGCCATCTACATAAACAAGGAAATATCTACACCTCCATCAATATAAATATGGAAATATCTACACCGCCATCTGCAGAAACATGGAAATATCTACAGCGTGATCTGTATAAACATGGAATTATCTACACTGCTATCAGTATAAACCTGGAAATATCTCCACCGGTATCCATATGAACATGGAAATAACTACACCCTGATCTGTATAAACATGGAAATATCTGCACCGCTATCTGTATAAACATGGAAATATCTACACCGCTCTCCATATAAACATGGAAATATCTACACCGGTATATGTATAAACATGGAAATATATCAACCGCTATCTCTGTAAACATGGAAATATCTTTACCGCCATCTGTAGAAAGATGGAAATACCTGCACCGCGATCTGTGTAAACATGGAAATATCTACACCGCTATCTCTATAAACATGGAAATATCTACACCGCTATCTCTATAAACATGCAAATATCTACACCGCTATCTCTATAAACATGGAAATATCTACACCGCCATCTTTAAAAACATGGAAATATGTACACTGCCAGGAGCTCAAGAGCAGCCTGGGCAATGCAGCAAGATCTCATCTCTACAAAAAAATTAGAAAAATTAGCTGGGCATGGTGGCGTGCACCTGTAGTCCCAGCTTCTTGGGAGGCTGAGGTGGTTGGATCCACGGAGCCCAGGAGTTTAAGGCTGCAGTGAGCTTGGATAACATCTGCACTCCATCCTGGATGACAGAACAAGAACCTGTTTCAAAAAAGAAAAAGGAATAAAAACCTAAAAACTAAAAACTGGATGTAGTTTGCTAATAACTAAACAGCAAATTAATTGTAACATGCTTACATATCAACAATGTCTTTCTTCTTTGATCATAAACCTGCTCACTAAGAAGCTGCTGAAGTCCATGTTAGTGACAGGTACATGTCTGCATCCTTGTCCTGACCTGCATCTTCTTTGATTGTCCCCATCTGTGTCTCCGACTGGCACTGCCGAACCGGCTTGCTACCTGATCAATGTTGTACTGAACCGGACTGCTAACTGATCAATGTTGTTGAGCTCACTGCACAAAGCTGTTCTTACATGGTAGATTTCTGCCTGGAATAGTCATACTTACACTGTTTATGTTCCTTACTCCTGACCCATCCAACGCAGCACAAGTTCTATTTATTGCCATAGAAACATAGGTCATTTGGAAACACCTCCTTCATTTCTATGGAATGTTCAAACATTTCTGACATTTTGGACTCTGTTCTAGCCTCTTGTTAAATATATCCAGAAAAGAGACAAAGCTTTATGGGGGGGCTATATGCACACATATGCTATAGAATAAGCTATCTAAATGTTTAAAAATACTTTCCATCTGGCACTGCACCTTAATAGGTAGACAGAAATTAAGTATGTGTATATCTATCTGTATAGATACGTATAAATATATATCCCCAAAACAAAAACTCATTCTCTTACTTATACATAGGTAGAATATAGGTGAATATACATATACATTTATAGGTAGAACAAAAAAACCCCTCAGCCTCTTTAGGGCCATGTGTTTTCTCTGAGTAATTGTCACAATTAATTACAATACATGTGTATGCCTTTTTAGATAAATTCCATCAGACCAGTTTCTGTCTCGTTGGAAAATAATAACTGCCTATTTGCTAAGTGCCCCTGCCCCTATACTATGTTCCAGTGAACTAAAGACCTCTGGCAATCATAGATTTACAACTCAGCAAGATTAAACAATTTATTGTTATTTATGACATCCAAGCTGGATCTTCTGTATCATATTCCACATTAGCATCTATCACTTTATATTTGGGAGATCCTGTCCAAAAAATGATTATGCCTCCTAACCAAACATTCAGCAGGGCTGCAGGAACAGGCCCCCTGAACAAACATCCTGCCAAAGTACTTTAAAGCACCGTGAGCTCCCACAGCTGTGCATTTTCAGATGACTCGGCAGATTAGCGTGGAGTCTCTTAGCCTCTGCTTGGTCTGTTCCTTTCAGTGATCTCTCACATGGCCCAGTCCATTCGGTTTGAAAATCCTCATGAAATGAGCAGATTATGATCTGGCTTCAGTAGAGGGCCATGGGGTGGGCATGGAGGGGAGAGGGTTTGCTCTTAACACAGCCTGAGCCTCAGAAAGGTTTCAGATGGAAAAGCATGGCACTGACTCAGCTCATGCTTAACAGGAAATAATGCACAGACCACACCAAAAAAGCCCTTTATGTTGTGTGAAAGTCTATGCCGGAGCAGCTGCTGCCACCTCATGTGCTGTGATAGAGTGTGCATGTGTGTGTTTGTGTGTGCGTGAGTGTGAGTATGCACACAAATGTGTGCTGGGAGGGGGAGGAGATCACACCTTCCACAGTCGCCACCTCAGCCTTAGCTAGCAGCGTGGAGAATTGCCAAAAGTCAACAGGAAGCAGCACCAAAGCAACTGTGATCACCACATCAGCAGACGCTTTCTGGTTAGTAAAGCTACTGGGACTGAAAAACACACACGATCTCGTCCTTCTTTTATTTTAATCAGAGCAAACTATTTTTATAATAATTGTGTTATATGAATAAATAATTCATTATGCTGTAACCCATTATCCCATTCAATCCTCCCAACAACCCTAGAAGATATGTAGACAAGTATTATTACTTTCCCTATTTTTATAAATGAGGAAATAAACCCCAGGAGGCTAGGCGACTTCCCCACGGTCCTAGAAGTTGCAAACAGTAGTATCATGATTCAAATCCAAAGCTTCTCCTTTTGTCTTTATCATTTTAATTTTGAAGGTAATGCATATGCATGTATGATCTTTTAAATCCAGAGATGTATATGGAATAGATAGGAAAAGGGACTCTACTTCCCCATTATACACCCCCTCCACCCAAGCTATATACACTGTTGACTAGAGTATGTCCTTTCAATCCTATTTTCTATGCCTACATTATACACAGAAAACCAGGATTACGTTACACACAATATTCCAGTCATTGCTGTTTTTCACCAACAAGCTATCATTCACATCTTTTTCATACTACATATAAATTTATATCCTTTATTTTAGTGGTGTATATTGTGCAGTTGTGTCATAAATTATGTACCCGTTCTCTGTTGAACATATAGATTTTTTCTGAGTTTTTCCTTAGCAAAATGCTGCAGTGAGTACCCTTGTACACAGATGTTTGTACATTTGTTCTAGAAAAATCTACAGTAAAGATTCTTAGATTAAGAGATTCCCAGGTTATTAGAAAACTACTCTATTAATTTAGATATATACTTCCAAATTGCCTGACCAAAAAGTTATGTCAATTTAACTTCTATGAACAGTATACAAACATGACAATTTTCCATCACCTACACCAACTCTGGGTAATTTCATCTTTTTTACAAGTTGATGGATTGTTTTAATTTATATTTCTCTGGTTATTAATAAGGTTGGCCACCTGTTCATGTGTTATTATTGATGATATTTGTATTGAAATGTTTGAATTTTCTTGATTTCAAAAAACGGTTTACATGTCATAGATATTAAATATTTGTTGTAAAACTCTCCTTCCAGTATTGTGTATGTGTTTGGTCAAGTAGAATAAACTCTCGTCCTCTGATTTCAGATTCCTTTCTCTTTCCATTAGAAATCCCTAAATGTAAAACTACATATTGATAGCTAAAAACCAGGATGTTTACTAGAGAAAAAGAATACAAAGGCAATAATTAAATATTATATTTATACAAAATACCTACTAGTACAAACTTAAAAAGAGAAAGTAAAAGTCAAATGCTTCTACGACTTCAGACTAAGAAAAAGAAATTTTGAGGTTGAATGTTCCTGAAATTTTTCTTTTCATACAACTACGGACATGACTTCAAAAGTTGATGTGACTAAAAAATGTAAGATATGAAAGATATTTGAAGACTCAGAGAAGGTGGATTTTCATTTTAACAAGTCACATATATATTCTAGATATCCTCTTATTCGTAACTAAGAGAGTCAAATCAGATGAAAGAATCTAAAAATTTCCCTTTGACTGTGTTAAGTAGAAGTAGTAGAGGAATATTGGCCAAATCTTGAGTGTTTGCAAATTGACTCTTAAGGCTATAGGCTGGCACAGGTCATTGAAGCCCTAGCTTTTTATCTTTAATTTTAAAATCCCCAAACAATGTATACTAATTTTTCTTGTCCATTATTTCCAAATAACCTTGTTTAAATGTTATTACAGTGCTTGCTCATGTTACTGTTGTCTAACAGAAGGGTATCCGGGGCCTTAAAACTGATAGGTTTAGGATTAATGATTCCAATACCTATGCTTGGACACCTCCAAAAGTGGGCTCCAACTTCTTGTCCTCAAGTCTGTATAGAAATTAGCAAACTTCCAGAGTTCACAAAAGGCTCAAAGAGAACAGATGTTTTATAGAAAATTCTTAGAGCAAGTTTCACGCATGATGTTGCTGATGCGTGTCTGCCTTTTCAATAAACATCACTATGCTTTATCACAAGAGTTAATAAAGCAGCTTAGTTAAAAATGCCATCTGGGTCTCTGGACACATTAAACAAAGCTTAAAATAACCACCCCAGCAACTGGGAGGACCCAGCTGTTCTCATAATCTGTCCCACTCCTTTTACTTCCCCATAAAAAGAGTGAATGAAGACCACAGACTAAAAGCATCCAGAAGGAACTGACACAAACAGGGAGATAGATGGAGCCAAGGGCTCCTGTAAGTTTGCTATTGCTCACATAATAGATTTGCTAATTCCACAACCTGCGGATGGTGATTAAGAACGGGAAGCAGAAAGAGGGAAGAGAGAATCATAGAAGGGCTCATTCAAGTTTTCTAATGTATCACAAACCTGTCCTCCCTAATGTCTGGATCATAGCAGCCCATTCCATTCAACTATTCTGCAGTGAACTCCAATAGAAAATACAAAGCCATCACCACCCAGATCTTTCTCCCTTCTAGAGATGAGCTATTAGCCACCCAATCCCAGATTCTCAGATCCATTCCAGGAAAGAAGCCCTAGGTATTGAAGCACAGCTTTCCCTCCCTCCCTTCTTTCTTCCACCCCAAGATTTGTTCCCCAGATAGTTCTAGTAAATGTAAAACCAAGTATATTCTCATTCTTTAGAGCAACCAGCTTTTCATGGCCAACTGGAATCAAATAAAACCTGCACAAATATCTATCTGGAGGACACTCCCAAGGCTCCTACTGAGCCAGCCTTCTGCATACCACTGCATTTCAGCTTCCTAGTTCACAAGACACGGAGACATTCTTGAATTCTGCAAGGTGCACTGTGTGTTAATATCTTTGCTGCTCATCGTGTGGCCAATAAAGGGCATGACTAGTCAACAAATAAATTTTCTCTTGGCTAAAACTTGCAACAAAACTGTAAGCTGTTTACCAAGGGGCCCACTACATGTTATATTCAATATATACAGTCAAATCATAACTATCTGAGATATATTCAGTTGACCATACACCTTTATATTTCAGTAAAAGGTCTTTATATTTCCCAGTGCTATCGACGTTACAAAGTGCTTTCATATGCAGTGCTTCATCTGATTTCCAGGATAATTAAATGATCCTGTCATACCTGATTTTTAGATGAGGAAACAAGTGGTTTCTGGATATTTCAAGAGGCTAACGCATCTGCCCTCCAACTTGTATGTGAAAAACAAAAACAAAATTCCAAGGCCCCTCAACCATCTGAATGGACTTTGACTCTTTTGGTCAATATATGGCAGAGCTAGGAAAAGAAGGTGAGTCTTCCAGCTGCTGATACAGGATTTTTTCTGCCATACTCTATTACCTCCAAGGCTAAAGTCAAAAGAGGGTGTGGTTATCACATGAAACAATCTGGTTTGGATTTCCCAAATGTGTATGTAGTATTTGGTGATTTACCTTAATTTAACCTACAGTTCTTTTGGGTTGTAACAGTCTGACTCCATTTTTGAAAACAAAACAAAATCGATTTTACATGCTGAATTATAGATCTTTGCTGTCCAGTATGGTAGCTACTAACCATTTATGGTTATTTGCATTTCTATTTTAATTAATTAAAACTCAGTAAAATGCAAAATTCAGTTCTTCAGTTGCTCTAGCCACATTTCAAGTGTTACAGTAGTCACATATGGCTAGTGGCTGGGACAATGCAGATTATAGAACAATTCCATCATCAAAGAAACTTCTATTGAACAGTGCTATTATAGAATGTCATCTCCAGAGAAAGAAGACTTTAGAAAAAGTCAGAAACGGCCGGGCGCAGTGGCTCACACGTGTAATCCCAGCACTTTGGGAGGCCAAGGCAGGCAGATCCCTTGAGGTCAGGAGTTCAAGACCAGCCTGGCCGACATGGTGAAACCCCGTCTCTAGTAAAAATACAAAAAATTAGCTAGGCGTGGTGGTGCATTTCTGTAACCCCAGCTACTCAGGAGGCTGAGTTGGGAGAATCACTGGAACCCAGGAGGCAGAAGTTGTAGTGAGCCAAGATTGTGCCACTGCACTCTAGCCTGGGTGACAGAGCAAGACTCCATCTCAAAAAAAAAAAAAAAAGAAAAAGAAAAAGAAAAAGTCGGAAACATCTTGAGGCAGGCATAGTGCTGCCATCTGTCCAATATTGAAGATGATTTAAGAATAAGAAAGAAGAAGAGAACAAAGAAGAGAAAAAGAAGTTGCCTTAGGTGTACCTACCCAGAAAAGGACAAAGGCATTCTTGTAGTCATTGTGTTGTATTTTAGCTCTTAAACTTTTTAAGAGATTAGAATAATTTGACACATAGAAGATCTAAACCACTGAAGAGGCTCTGAAGCAGATAAAAGTAGAAAGAAAATAAAAAACTAATTAGTTACAAACTAAGCTTAACCACAATTCGTTTAAACGATACTATTTACTCTTCACATGATTGGTTTTTCTTTTGCTTTGTAGTATGACATAGTTTATATCTTTAAAGGGGAATTAAAATATTTCTGGGAATTTTTAAAAGTAAGTTCACACAGCCACATAAAAACTACAGAAACAGATAAAACCTATCTTCTCATTTATTCCCTAATCCATTCAAATTAAATATAAAAATCCAAGCGGCCACAGTGATATTCAAAAAAAGCAAAAGTGAGACAAAACAAAATTCATTTGTCACCTGTGGAGGTAGTTAGCTCACCTAATCTTCACTCAAAACACCAGTAATTTTTAAAAGACAGAAATAAACATATGTTCTGCCTTCCCGGAAGGAACTATGTTTCAGGGTAGCCAAATAACCCAGTTGTGAAGAAAATGGTCTGCTTATAGAAAAATGCCAGCTAAAACATGTAGATAGAATTAGAGAATTAGAAATTCACCATTTTGAAACCCCTAATGAAATAATCAACTCAAGCAAGGATCATTAATAAATGCTAAAACAATCAAGTAACTATTGATACAGAATATAACTGAATATACACATGGTACAAAGTTCACGTCACAGACTACTGGCTTGACCCAAGGGGGAATATAGCAGAGGAGATAGGCAGTGATCACCCTAACCTTGCGATCATCTCACCATCACTAATGATGGGATGTGAATACACATTATTGCCTATGAAATAGTCTTTAAAAAAAGAAGTTGAACCTGAATCTAACTAAACCTTGCAATGGGCTGAACGTGTATGTCTTCCCCAAATAAATATGTTGACATCCTAACCCCAAAGGTGCTGGTATTAAAAGGTGGGGCCTTTAGGGGGTCGTTAGATCATAAGGACAGAGGCTTCATGATTGGAATTAGTGCCCTTATAAAAGAGGCCCCAGAGAGCTAGCTAGTCTCTCCCACTATGTGAGGGCCCAGCAAGAAGGCCAATCTATGAACCAGAAAGTTGGTCCTAACCAGATATCAAAACCACATGCTCCTTGATTTTAAACTTGCTAGCCTCTAGGACTGTGAGAAATAAATTTCTGTTCTTTATAAGTCATCCAGTTTTTGGTATTTTGTTATAGCAGGCCTAAAATCCTTTAGAACTAACTTCCAGTTAACCAGGATAAAACAGAGTGAAAAGTTAAATGACACCATAAAAAGCAACCAGAAAATTCCAGAAGGGGAAATATTCTACAGGACAACTGACTAGTTTTTCAACAAGTCAATTTCACTAAATAAATACATAAACAAAGAGTATCGGTATTTTCCAGGTTAAAACAGTCTTGAGCTAAATAATTAAATGCAATGTGTGTCCCTTGATTAGAAGAAACTAATTTGAACAAACCAGCCACAAAAGATATTTCAGGAGACCAAGCTGGAAGGATCACTTGAGGCCAGGAGTTTGAGACCAGCCTGGGCAACGTAGTAAGACCTCCATCTCTACAAAAACAATAAATTAGCTGGGCATGGTGGTGTGCACCTATAGTCCTAGCTACTCAGGAAGCTGAGGCAGGAAGATCACTTGAGCCCAGGAGTTTGAGGCTGCAATGAGCTATGATTGTTTCACTGCACTTCAGGCTGTGTGAAGGAGCAAGATTTTGTCTCAAAAAATAAAAGAATATTTCATAATAATTGAGGAAATCTGAATGTGGACTGGGTAATAAATGATATAAAAAAGCCATTTTTTATTTTGTTTGAAAAGATGATTTTGTAACTATACAGGAAAATGTTCTTATTTTTTTAGAAATCTGTACTAAAGAATTTAGGGGTAAAATATCATTTTCTTTAATATACTTTCAAACACAAGCAAAAAGTAGTCATGACACAAATATAGCAAAATGTTTACAATCTATCTTCTATGCTTGCCTGTGAGTGTCATTAATCTCATCTCTCTGCTTTTCTGAAAGTTTGAAAATTTCAAAGTTTTATAATAAATTTTTTTACATCCCATAATTTTATAATAATTTTTTTAAAGTTTGAAGCAAATCAACAACTATAGCTTCAAAAATATCCTGACCCACAATAAACATTGAACAGGGTATATTTCTCCCATTTCCTAAAAAGTTGGCCCAGGAAGGAGTATGAGAGCTGCCATAGCTCTCCCAAGGCTCATTATTCTCCATCACTCCATGGGAAATCCCAAAATAAATTTTTTAAAAAGTTGTTTAAATTTATAATGTTTTTGATTCTATAATAATTTTATAATAAAATAATTGTAAAATGTTTTTGATTTTATATTTTTAATTTATAAAAATTTTTATACATGTTTATGTTTGAAATGTCTATTTCAAACTTTATGAGATATTAAAATATAAGTAATATAGTTCATCATTTTAGAAATGCCATGCTTTTCTTCTCCAGCAATTACATAATCAAAGATTAACTGTAGTTTTTCCTAGAACATTGCTTTGTAGGCTGGGCATGGTGGTTCATTACACTTTAGGAGGCCAAGGCAGACAGATGTCTTGAGATCAGGAGTTTGAGACTAGACTGGGCAACACAGAGAAACCCTATGAGTAGTAAAAACACAAAAATCAGCTGTGCGTAGTGGTGTGCACCTATAGCCCCAGCTACTCAGGAAGCTGAGGTGGGAAGATCACCTGAATCTGGGGAGGTCAAGGCTACAGTGAGCCAAGACTGTACCACTGCACTCCAGCCTGGGCAACAAAGTGAGGCCCTGTCTCAAAAAAAATGAAATTTAATTTAAAAAAAGAAAATTGCTTTGTAAAATTAACTTTTTCAATCAAAACCAAGATTTTTCAGATATAGAGAATGCAGCCCACTGGTCAGATTTGTCAGTTCAAAGAGAATAAATTCTAGTTTCCTATTTTTCTAGCCTGCTTATGATTATCCAATAGGATATCAAAAAAGACCAAAGCCTTTGGGATCCATGTTCAGTATTCCTGAGTCTAACTCAGGATGCCAAATCAGGAGACAAGCACATTCTCATCAATTTTCAATCATTCGAGACCAATTTTGCTTATAATTATCCAGTTCTTTTAGACCACCTTTCTCCTGAAGCCAGCCTTATGGCTATTCACTTCACTTTAGCATAAGCCACCAAGAAGGTGAACAAAATGAGGAAACGATTGGTTAAAGTTGGCATTTGAAATTCTGAAACATGTCCACCATTCCCTTCACCCATGCCCGCCCCTCTTAGAAGTAGTACTTTCAGATTATTTAAGAGTCGATGCTTCTATGTGGATTTTGTCATCTGTCCTTTATAACAGCTAGTAGGTTTAATTTGACTCTATTTTAAGCATATATTGACCTATGCTAATTATCTGTTAAAATAAATTCCACTCTTAGAGTTAATAAAGTGTGTTTGTCATGGAAGACCCATTGAAGTAAGAAGCTGAGGAGCCCTTATGTTAAAGTGGGACAAGAAATAATAAGACATAATAATTTTCCCATGCAAATCAACAACCGTAGCTTCAAAAATATCCTGACCCACAACAAGTATTGGACAGGCCATGTTTCTCTCACTCCCTAAAAAATTGGCTCGGGAAGGAGTATGAGAGCTCCCATAGCTCTCCCAAGGCTCATTATTCTCCATCACTCCACAGGAACAGCCTGTCAGAGAAGAGTGAAAGACCATTTGTCAACCTCTCTTCAACTCCCTGATTCTAGCCAAACTTCATCAATCTCAAGTGAGGAGCCAGAGAGAAATCAAACCCCATATATCCAGCATCATTGTCTACTGGAGTCAAAAACCACAATTCCACTACCCACCCCAAAACCACTGGCCCTGTTTCTCCCAATTGCTTTTTATTGTGTTTTTTAAAAAATCCTCTTTCCCCATCCCTGCAACACCGAGAAGGAGGAATTATAGTAGATAAATATGAAGCATGGAGATCCTTTAAAAATGTTTTTAATAATAAATGAGAAAATGAAAAGGAGAGGGTTGGGAAGGATGGAGGGAATTCAAATGCCAGGGAAATGTTCAGTTTCGCTTTTAAAGATGTTAACACTCATTTATACATCTGCAAGACACTCCCCTTAAAGAAAAGTTCTATGAGTGTGGGTCTGGTTGCATGAATAAGGATAAAATTACTTTTTTAGACGATGTTTCCCACATATCATTCAGAGACCCCTGAAGTTAGGTATCCCTCTTGTAGATGTCCTTGAGATGCTGCTGGACCTGGGAAAGAGGAAACTGGGATACGGGTCTATGCCAAAAGGTGCTTCTAGTTATAGGACAGAGAGGAAAGGGGCAGAGGGAGAAAAACCCGAAGTCTGAGAATCTGGATTGCAGAAGACTACCGAGGTCGTGGGAGAAGGGAGAGAAAACAAGGATGAAAAGCGAAAGGGGAAGAGGCATGAAATGTTGTCAAATGTCAAAAGGCATTTGGAGAGAAGTTGGGAATTGCATTAAGAAAACCACTGCAAATCTCATTTCAGACCATTTAGAGATATGCCCCCTGGGAACTGCAAGCTCAGGCTGTTTAGCATCAAACAAATGGATCCACTCAATCCCTACCCTAATTAAATAAATCATTCAGTAATTCCACTGGGTTAAAGAACCAAAATATTAAAAACCTTCAGGGCCTACTCTTGACAAATATGTCAGGGATCGTGTGTGTGTGTGTGTGTGTGTGTGTGTGTGTGTGTGTGTGTGTGTGTGTTCTGAGACACCACTACTGTTAAATAGGCAGAGCTAAGACTTAGGGGACTGGCAGATTATTGCAAAAAGGGCACGGGGCAGAGGGACTATGTTGTGAGCCTGGGAAAGAAGTTTGTGTGGGGACTGTGGGCAGTGAACGCATTGGGAACAATATGGAAAACTGGGAGCTGCCTTGGAATCTACAGGGCCGGGTAAGAGAATGTCCGAAAGAAAAATGAGCAGGTGCGGGATGTGTGCAGAGTCGGAGAAGAGTCCAGGGCTCCCGGAGTGGCTCCAGGAACGACGGACACCCCTCAAGGATTTTGGGGGCGGTGGGTACTAATAGAACCCAGTGTCCGGGGTGCGCCGGGGAGGCTGCAAGCACGGTGGGAGTGGGGCGCTGGAGGGTGAGGACGCGGGAGTGAGGAAGCAAAGCCTGGGCCGGGCAGGGGCCTCCCAGCTGGGCCTGGAGGCAGCAGGGGGACAAGGGCTAGGAGAGGGCATGGCGGCAGCGTGGCGGGAAGCGAGGGGCATCTGGACACTCACCCCGTTGGCCACGGCCATCTGCCCCACGATCTCGATGGCCGTCCTGCTAAAGTACCTGCCGTCGCTGCCCACCACCGTGGTGCAGCCCCGACGGTCGCGCAGATCAATGGACGATAGCACGCTCTGGATGAATTTGGGCAGGTAGTTGCGCTGGCCCTCGAAGAGGCTGGTAGGTCGCCGCAGAACCCCGCCGCCGGCCCGCCGCGAGTCCTCGTAGGGCACGGTGGGCACTGTCAGCACCGGGATGGGGCTCCCCTCCGTGGTGCCTCCTGGCCGGTCCTGCTGTGGCTCCCGGGGCCGGAGGGAATCTGCAGCCTGCCGGGGGCCTCCACCAGCCTGGCCGCGTGCCGGGACTCCGCCTCGCGCCCAGGCCCCCTCTCCGGCAGGTCGGCACCCTGCGCCCTGCGCCCGCCCGCCTGGGGACCGCCTGCCCCTCCTCTCCACGCGGCTGCTCGCTGACTCCCTCGGCGGAGATTGCTTCTGCCTTCCTGTAAAGTTTTCTCCCGCCCACCTTCTCCGCTGCCAGACCGCCCGAGGTGTCCTCAGTTTCTCCCCAAGTTGGACTCACTTTCGGGGTGTCCCAAAAGCCTGATTCCAGGGCCTGCTAGCCAGACCCCGGTGACGCCTGCACCCGCGCCTGGCCCCAGCCTTCACGCGCGATCGCCGCCCTCCGGGGCACACCCTCCGCCAGAAAACAGCCGGCGGGCGGCGAGACTTTGGGCAGAGTCCGGGTTCCTCTCCGGCGCCAGGCCCGTCTCCCTGTCTCCCTGGGAGTGCGCAGCCTACACGCACCAGTTTCTCTTTAGAACAAGCATGGGGAGGGATTTGGGAGGGGGCTGAAACCTTTTGCCATCAGCGAACAGCCTCAGCCAAAAATAAGCCTGGAAAGGCGAGCTAAGAATGGTTATCTCCTGCCAGCGCTGAAATCGGAGGCTTGGTGCTGCGTGTGGGGTGTGTGTGTGTGTGTATGTGTGTGTGTACCCTCCCACCCCGACCATTTGTTGAAGGGAATCACCACTGTCAGACTTCAATCCAACAGGACCCACTCGAGCCATCCACACTTTCCCCAGCCTCCTCCAAAACAGCACACTTTCCGGTATGGACAATTCTTTTTTTTTTTTTTCACTTGTTTGTTTGTTTTGGTGGTTGCAACAGCAGCAACACAGACGACACATATTTCCCTATTCTTCTCGCCCTTCTCACCCTCCCTACCCAGCTCCTGCCTTAGAAACAGGCTTGGCCTACACTGTATCTGTCCACACTGCCTGAACTCTTCCCTGAATTAATCGTTTTCAATAGGAGGGGGCTAAATCCCTTATTAATGCCCTACCAGGAGTGAATGAATAAAGCCAAGTTAAAGGGGAACTGGGTACCACATACTGTGCTAGGTTCCTTTGCATGTATCCTTTCATTCTGCTGGAGCTAAAGATGTTCTGCCTCCTCTCCATAAAACGCACCCAAACTCCAAAACCAGGAAATTCTCCATAGAAAATAGGAGTGAAGAGAGAAAAGACTAACAGGATAAACCCCAAAGCAGGAAGAAAGTTTTGTCTCCCATTTCGCTCAAGGAATTTTTGGACCCACCAAGGCTACTGTCCTGAAAGATCCTGCTGCTTCTCCTTCCCCAAATATTGTCCACTTCCTGAGAGTAAGGCTGACTTGCCACAGGCTTATAAAGTGTTTGGTCACAGTAAGACAACTGTGAGTAATAACACACATTGTATACTGTTTTGCAATTGATAAAAGGCTTTGCATCTGTTTTTTCTTTGGAGGCTGAAGAAAAGAAGAATGGTATTCACGCAGTTCCCATTTTACAGATGAAAACAAGAGGACTTTTTCTGTGAAGTCAGGAAAGTGGTTACAGTGGTACTTTCCGCCTGTCCAAATTATGTATTGCCCCTCCCCTTTCTATTAATAACATTGAAGTGTGATGGGACAACCACTGAAGCTGTCAGTTGAAACCTGCTGGGACTTTTTAGCCATTCTCTTCAACATAAAGAATGGGTGTTTTTGGAGGGGGTGAGAGGAATGGGGAAATGTTGTCAAAGAGTACAATGTTTTAGTTGAGACAGGAAGAATACATTTTGTTGAGATCTACAGCACAGCATGGTGACTGTAGTTTACAATGAAGTATTGTGTATTTCAAAATTGCTAAGACAATAAATTTCAAATGTTCTCACCACAAAATGATAGGTTTTGAGGTGATGAATCTATTAATTCTCTGGATTTAATTATTCCACAATGTATACATATATCATAACATCACATTATACCTCCGTAAATACATACAATTTTAATTTGTCAATTAACATTTTTTAAAAGAATAGTGTGGCCAGTTGGGGAGGTAGTTTTTTTTTTTTTTTTCCTCTAGTCTCTACTCAGTCTCCAAGATCCCATTCCCCATAAAGTTCCTGTCACCCAGGTGGAGTGCAGTGGCACAATCATGGCTCACTGCACCCTCTCCCTCTTGGGCTCAAGCGATCCTCCCGCCTACAGGTACATGCCACCACGCCCAGCTAATTTTTGTAGTTTTTGTAGACATGGGGTTTCACCATGTTGCCTAGGCTGGTCTCGAACTCCTCAGCTCAATCAATCTGCCCACTTTAGCCTCCCACAGTGCTGGGATTACAGGTGGGAGCCACCAAGCCCAACCCATAAAGTTCCTAACTTTTTATCTCCCTGGGAGTGCACAGCCTACACACACCAGTTTCTCTTTAGAACATACTTAAGAGTCTTGGCTTAGCATCCAACAGACAGAACTTTAACACTTCTACGGATCTGTGCACCTGTCTATGGTGTGGGGATTTTAAGATCTCTTTCTAATGACACTTTATTTTGCAAAGCAGGACAGTTTCATTCCCAGAAGAGCAGGTATGGTAAATCCTTTGTTCCAGTAACGAAGACAATGATCCAAACCATAAGCCTCAGAGAAGCCCAGAAACCCTCCAGGCCTCCATTTCTCTGCTCCTAGCACCTGCCTCTCTCTTGACATCAACATCATTCTCCCCTCTCACAGCCCAGCTCCTTCCACAGACCCAGGGATTAGGCAGCAGCACCTCAGACTAGATTTTAGAGAATTACCATTCAAGAGGCAATCCTCTTCCCTTGGTTCCAATTTCAAGGTTCTCAAAGACTGGAACAGGGCTAGTTTGAGGCAATGTGCCCCATCGCATAGCCAGAAAGAACCTTACAGTGAAAAGGAAAACAATTCTTCCAAAGTAAGGGGGTGCTGATCCCAGAGGGAGGACAGATGGGCAACGAAACAGTAACCGGTCCACCACATGCTTCACACTCACTGATCAAGGATTTCTAAAACCACTTTTCTTTTCTCTGAATTTACATAGGACTTTGTATCACTCATAAAGGAATGTCTTATAGGCTAATAACACCTTTCTATTCATGCTTATACTTAACATTTAGGCTAGGATAATTTCCTAACCTCAGTGTCCTCACTATAAGATGGGAATTATTATAATCCCTACCTCATAAATTGTTGGGAGGATTAAAATACTTAGTAAAGTGCCTGACTAATAGAAAGGCATTCAATAAATGTTAGCTATTCATGGTGTCATCATCATTATATTTAACATTATTACTAATCTCCTGTATTGCAAGAATTACAGTTTATATTTTTGTAGACCATCACTGTAGCTAAAGGGTCTTTGGGCCATAGGTGATATTCCATAAAGTTTGGTTAAATTGATCTGTGGTTTTTGACTATGGAAACTCAGAACTCCCTCAAAATGTACAAAACAGATTTACCTGCTAAATAAATCTCTTCAAAGCTGACCCCAGGTTTAATTGAATTAATTCCAATGAATTTGTCACAATGATGGAGAAAGGAAACTTAGAGGGCCCCACAGTTGTTTGCTGGTAAAATGAGAAGTTTGGATTAGATCAATGTTTCCCAAAATATTTTCCTCAGAATGTTAGTGCCCCTCGAATCCTGCACAAAGCAAGAGTTTCATGACCAAGTAGCTTTTAAAACTCCTGTACACTCTACTCCCATTCTTCACAATGCACACTTTCATATTAAAAGTTCTGAGAGGTCCTCAACAGAAGACATCACTTAACTTTTTTTTTTTTTTTTTAAGACAGATTCTCACTCTGTCACCCAGGCTGGAGTACAGTGGCCACCACTCCTGGCCTAAAATTTTTTTAACCTGGTGCTTCCCAATCTAAACTCACAGGGACCAGTTTTCTTAATGAAAGAGAATCAGACTAGCTTGTAACCATAGCTGGTGACACTCCCCTGCCCCATTCCTTGTATGTCCTCAGTGGACTAGGTCAGGAATAAATAAATTTTCCTGATTCTCAAGGGCTGGTCACTCCTTTGCACTGAGCTCAAAGCTTCTCTGTAGCATGGGTCACAATGAATGGTAGCCCTGATAGCCTAGAGTAGCCTTTCAGCCTTCTCTGAGCCTCTAAAGACTGAGGATCCTTGGCATGAAATGGAGCAACTGATATACCCTTGCTTCCCCTGGGGACTCTCTTGCTCTCAAAAAGGAATCAGCCATCATCTCCATCTAGAGAATATACTATCTGACTCAGCTTGACCAGCCTGTCCCAAAATGAGAATCTGGGTAAAATAAGCATTGAAACACTTCATTCCTTGTAGATTCACAAAACATATTAGCATATTAAAGACTATGAAGTTCTGCAGGAAAAAAAAAACCTATTTAACTTTAATCCAACATTGCCAAGTTTTATTTGACCATGGAAGATTTTTCCAAAACACTTACAAACAGATCAAGGACATTAATCTTTCATGAAACACTAGATCCCCAGGGTCCTCTCCAGCTACATCATTCTGTGATTTTCTTTTTTATTTATGATGCATTAAAAGATTAATCTCTATCAGACTTCCATTTAGAAATTCACCAGAATGTGCAAAGGCAGCAGGTAAAATTGATGAAGGGTATTATAAAAATACCCTCCAGTGATTTTTGAAACTTAAACTGAAATATTTATATAACTATATATTTCAGTTTGTATATTATATATATATATGTATATACACACATATATATGTATGTATATACACACATATATATGTGTGTATATATATGTATACACACATATATATGTGTGTATATATATTGGTGTATGTCTATCTGTATCTATGTATATATGGCATTATATCCATTTTACAGATGCAGAAACTGAGCTTTAGAGGGGGTGAGCAATTGGTCCAAAGCCACACAGCACACAGGTAGTCATTGATAAAGGTAAAAACAAGAGTTGAAGCCTGAGGTGTAAGGACACAGAGACAAGTACACAAATGTTTACAAGTTACACATATGACACGTGCCTTTAACATGAATTTCTTGAACATTCATTTAGAGGCCTTACAATGAAGACATCAGAGTGGCAGCAAGTTCTGTTGGAATCAGGGGAGCGTGTTCTTCTATAATCCCCTGGCTAACAGGAAAGCACACTGATTTGGCCCATGGTAGTTATACACTCCCATTGAGTCAGGGGCCACTTCTATGCACACAGGAGGTGCTAAAAATATGCTGTTGACTCATTGCCTCTAAGAGCAGAAGAAATGCCAAAAGTATAGGACAAGAGGCAGAAAAGCACACGGAAAAATGTCGTAGGGCAGTCCTCTGAGGAAGTGTTAGATCCCTTTGAAATCTGTCCAAACACTTTCTTGTGCTGGGGAAAGTCAATTCCATATTTCAAGCAACCCCACATGTCATACGAGTATCTTGTACGTGTTTGTGTACTCGTGTCTGTGAACTTACATCTCAGACTTCAACTTCTCGCTCCCCACCCTTATCAATGACTGCCTGCATGGCCTTGGGCAAGCTGTTTCCCTCTTCAAAGCTCAGTTTCTGCATCTATAAAATGGACATAATGCTACCTACCTCATGGGGTTAGTGATCACATTAAGGAGCTAATATGTGGAAATTGCTTACACAGTACCTATCACATAATAAGGGTTTAATAAGTGTTTGATGTAATTGTTTTGATTATTACTACTATTACTAAAATAATAATTACTACAATAATAATGATTCTTATTCTCTATATTAGTATTATCTTTGAAAATGGGCATGGATTATGTCTATGTAACACTTTTGGCACAATATCTAGCATTATATCACACACAAATTAGAGAATTCATGTTATTAAGGATGAAAAAATATTTTTACTGACCCTTAAATTCTTCGTAAGTAACTGCAAAAGAAGCCATCATCCCAACACATGAAATAAAAAAAAAAATTCAGTTCCTCTGGAGTTTGTTTTTGGAGGTGGCCACAGGATACCTAATTTTTTTTTTCTTTTCAGAGAGACCGAGGGGCTCACTAGGTTGACCAGGCTGGTCTTGAACTCCTGGTCTCAAGCCATCCTCCCACCTCAGCCTCCCAAAGTGCTGGGATTACATGCATGAGCCACCACATCCAGCCTACCTCAAATATTGAATGCTGTTAATAAATCTCCTGAGGCCAGCATAAGAAGGTGATGGGCAAAACTAATGCAGGTATGTTTTTCTGGCTTTTTCATGTATTGGGCCAAACTTTGAAAAGCACTTACTATTAATGGCTAACTTGCAAAATTTGTGATTTATTAAAAGCAGATTTTAATTGTTTTACCTAAAAATAATAGGCCTCTGATATGCCAAAGATGAAGATTTAATTTCTAGGTGTTCCCCACAATACCTGAAACATCAGTGGAATCGAGTATTAAACACTTTAGAACTATTCTCATCAAAGTTCTTTAATATATAATACAACAAAAGAAAAGTTTCTTTTCTAAAGGCTTCTCTATACTTTTTTTAATAGTTGAATTTCATTTCTGAAGGCTCCTAAAAAGAATAGAATTTAGATCTTTATTAAAGAGGAAATATATTTTCCATGTTTAATTTAAATTACATTCCATCAGTCATTTGCAATCTTAGCCTACACGGAATTTCTTTTTTTGGTAGTTTTTATGTTTGGGCTTTAGGAGGGGATTCCCAATAATCTCTATATAAATATTTCTAATCTCTATATAAATATTTTAACATTTCAATGTAAATTAGTTTTTTAAAGCTATTTTATCCATAAAAATAATAAATTTGCATGGCTGAGGGTGAAATAATGTGTTACCAGGACCCCTCAGTTTTGGGGGTTGTGAGTAGATCCCATCTTCATGTTCCTCCAGCCCAGCCCAAGCCTGGCTCAGGGCCTCCTCCCCCATTTGCCAGGAACCACCATCCCCAGGGATTCTATGTGCCCTGCCTGACCAGTGTTCTCCATCAGAGTTTACCAATCTTTTGTTCATTCCCTCAGAGCACAGCTAAGCAAGAGTACACTAATTTGAAAATTAACTCAAGCAAATAGAGGAACAATATCCCCAACACATTGCATTTTAACATAGGGTTTCCTGGACACACTGTTTCAACCCAAGAGTTGGGCTAATAGTAGGAGTTCCATCTGCTAAAATACGGCTGTCAGCTTCAGAGGGAAATTCATGAACGTCTTCGTAGTTTGTTTTTACGTTTCACTTGGCACTGTTTCTAAAATTTCCTCTGAAGCCAAAAAATAAGTTATTTCCCAGCACACTGGTCACTTTTCATTTATCATTGGATTGATTTTTGTAACTTGCAGTAGGAGCTGAAATCGACCAGGGGGTTCTTATCCAACAGACAGCAGCAAAACTCTTTGTGTATCTGCGTTCCTTTCAACAAGCGTGACTTCCTCAGTGGCATCATTCGTGAGCGTAACACAGAGCTCAGCAATAACGTTTCTTCACTAACCCTACCAGGTATCCAACATAGGATGTTACTTCCTTTCACTGTTTTCCGACTCCTGGCAGATATTAATCATTGGGATTTGGGAACAAGGAAATAGAATTTCTGAGAATGCTTGGGAATTCCCAAATTCATATGATTTTCATAACACTTCACTTACAAGTTTTTGAAAAATAATAAGTGACTATAATAACAAGCAAATAGTCGTTTTTTTCTGTAACAGGATTATATGAAAAGTTTTAGTAGTCTTCTATTTTTAAAAGATATGATAACAAATGATGATTTCTTATTATTAGGAGCCAACATATTGTAACAAGATTATAAAATCCAATAGCATTAATAGAGAAAACATTAAAAAGAAATGAATATTATCACAAAATAAATGCTAAAGAAAAGTCCTTTAAAGATTGAAAGGTAACACCACAAATACTTAATGCTTTAATCGTTGTTTACATGACATTGTTAAACAAGGCATCAATCATCCCCTCCAATACCATTTAAATAACATAACATTCTGATCTCCTGGCAAGATGAATAGCACTAGAAAGAAGCAACTGTCAAAATGGCCGATTTACGGGCATATTTTGTTTCTAAAACTTGGCATTTCTTAGAAAACCTCTCATAGGATTTGTAAAA
The DNA here is from genome assembly GCF_029289425.2 of Pan paniscus. Lineage (NCBI taxonomy): Eukaryota > Metazoa > Chordata > Mammalia > Primates > Hominidae > Pan > Pan paniscus. Next base: position 13,309,334 of record NC_073261.2, read on the forward strand.
CATATACTATGCCTATGAACACATTAATATTTATTTGCAGAAATGGTTCACTGTTAGCAGTGGACAAGGCCATGAACACACACTTGTAACACAGCAACAGATACAAGAAAGTCTGACTGAGGCTCCTTTACTGCTCCTGTCCTGTTCACCTTAACTTTCATCTCCACATGTCAGTGCTTCCTCATCTTGCTTGACTTGAAGTCAGTGCATTTCTTCAAGCCAGTAAGTTCTCTATACTGACTATTAAGCTGTAATTTTCACAGGAAAATTAGAATGTTCCTTCCCATTTTCCTAATTTCTCAACTGATTTTTCTCAGAATTCAGAATCCATAAATATTGAAATGCCAGGAGAGAATTTCCAAATGGAAATGCTGTTCCCTTAGTCCATTTTCAGAAGAAACCGTAGGATAGTGTTATCCTTCTCTTCTCCATTTTTTTTTTCCTGCAAACTTATGGTTATCACCTCTTTAAGTGAGTAGCTCATAATTTTGCCTCCCCTGCAAATGGTCCCAAAACAGTGAAGTGGGTCCTCTTTAGCTGTGTCTTTAGTACATAATCCTGCATTTCTGACCATATGCAGGGAGTGTGACCCAGGGAAGGATCCCTGACTCAATGGGATTTCTCTTGCTGTCTCTAGAATTTGAACACCGGAACCCAGACGTACAGAGGCTGGGAGCCATCGTGGTGTGCTATATTGATGACGGCAGCAGTGGGTGGTGTGGGGGCAGTTAATTGACAGCTACCTGTTGCTGACATCCCAGGAACTGCCTGAACCTCCTCTTTCCCAGTCATAAGATATCTAAGATTCTGCAGTATTCTTCATTAAATCCTAGCATGGTTTAAGCTAGCCAGAATTAGGTTCTGTTGCTTTCAATCAACAGAACCTTAGCTAATACGTTGTTATTTCCTGGTCTTTGTTCCTTTAATTTTCCAGGAAAAGAAGGGAAAATGGCTTATTGGTTTTAAAAAGAGACAAGGGACAACATACCATTTATGCAAAATTTAGAAGTACTCAAAGGAAACTCTGGAAAGTTCCTGAGACATACCTAGGTAGGATCAGCATAAAACTTGAACAGTGTATCTAGATCATGGTTGCCATGGTTGCCTTGACACAATGAACATCTGTATCAAGATCATATTTTCTTGGTGGGACAGGGAGAAGCACAAGGTGGGACTCACATTTACAGTAATCCTTGTTTTCCAGGGACCATACAACCCAGTTTGTCCAGAGCTGTTCATCTTAAGTTTGTTATCCCACCATAATTATAAATAGAACCTCCTTTTTCTCTCAAGAATATCCCACTTTGGATGATAATTTCTGTGACTACCCATTAACAATATTTAATAACTATAGAAAACTGCTTCTCTATATTTTTTGTATGTTTGAAACATTTTATAACAAAAATATCTTTAAAGTTATCACCTACACAGAATATAGCTGCCAAATGCTCCTACTCTGCTATTCTAACCATGAATCCCTCTGGGGCCCCTTCCTCCTATGGCGCTTGTGAGGATGAAATGAAATAAGCTCTATGAAGTGCCCAACAGTGACCAACACTGAATAAAATACAGCCACCATAGGTGGCCTTCCCTTATGTTCACCAAACTCCTGATAAGTTATTCGGTGATGTTTTAATCTTAATATTTTATGTAGATTATACATTCATCTGATTCAAAATGCAAAAGGTACAAAAGCGTATACAGTTAAAAGTTTCCCAACCCACTACCATTTATCTCCCTGGAGGCAACGGTTTCCATATTTTTGAATATCCTTAAAGAATATCATATGTATGGAAAAGAGATTATATATTTATATTCATCTGTGTATGCATTTTCCTATGAGAGGCTCACAAAGTCTCCTTGAAGAGATATCATTATTACAAATACCCCTCAATTTACAATAGGGTTATATTCCAATAAACGTATGAAAATATTGTAAGCTGAAAATGCATTTAATACACTTAACCTACTAAACATCATAGCTTAGCTCGGCCTACCTTAAACACTCACATTAACCTACAGTTAGGCAAAATCATCTAACAGAAAGCCCATTTTATAATAAAGTGGGCTTTGAATATCTCATGTAATATAATGAATACTGTACTGAAAGTGGAAAACAGAATGGTTGTATGAGTACTCAAAGTACAGCTTCTGCTGAATGAGTATTGCTTTCAAACTATCTTAAAGTTGAAAAATCATAAGTCAAAATATTCTAAGTCAGGGATTGTTTGTACTTCTACTTTACATGATGAAATTGAGCCTTGAAAAGATTAAGTGACTCGCCCAAGGTCACACTGGCAGTTAAATAGTGAAACTTGGATCCAAATTGTTCAGTCACTACATGTATTGTCTTGAAATTTGAAAAAGTGGAAGAGGAATTAAACTACTAAATTGAAGGACTATTTTAGGCATAGAAGAAGCAGATGCCTTCATGTCCAAGTGATTGTGAAAAGCCCACTTGCCCCAAAATATGTCTCCTGGTCATATGAAATTCCACCATTTCAGATTTTTACCTGGGGATGTAGAGTAATCTGCTGTTTTCCTAGAGCTCCCCTAAAATAGAAATAGAAAATTTTGGAAGGCTAAATATATGCTAACATTGGAAAACTCATTTTCTCCCCTTCGTAAGGCAAGGTACTGAAGGAGGGGGCCCTACGGGCTGTGCACGGACATCCTGGAGGCATGGGGAGAAGAAACTGAAAGGCAAGTTTGTATGGAACAAAGAATACCGATCTCAGGATTCTCCCTTGAACCTGCCCTAACTTTGTTCAAATAGACTTAGCCACTGACCTGCTGTCAAAAGACCACAGCCAATCTGACTTGTTTTCAATATAATGATGAATATTGATTTGGTCCCTTCATCCAACATTCTCAGCTGGATCTTTTTTGACCAAGGATATACATTACTAGGTGAGTACAGGCAGTTAATTCTTCCACACGGGACTTCGGAGTTTCTGAGTTAACCAGAATCACCCACCTTAACATCTGCCAGTTTATACCCCAAGTCCTGACCAGTGCCCCCTACCTGCTATGCCTCATGTTTTCAATAGAGCATAAAATCAGAAATGAAAGATGAAACATCATAGCCAATATCACAGAAATACAAAGGATCCTAAGAAACTGCTAGGTATAATTACACACTAACTAATTGGATCATCTAGAAGAAATGGATAAATTCCCAGACACATAAAACCTACCAAGATTGACTCATGAAGAAATTTAAAAATCTGAACAGACTAATAGCAAGCAAGGAGGTTGAATCAGTAAGAAAATGTCTCCTATCAATGAAAAACCCAAAACCAGATGGCTTCCCAGATTAATTCTACCAAATATTTTAAGAAGAACTAATACCAGTCCTTCTCAAACTCTTCCAAAAAGCTGAAGTGGAGGGAATACTTCCAAACTCATCTTACAGGGCCAGCATTACCCTGATTCCAAAGCCAGACAAGAACACTACAAGAAAGGAAAATGACAGGCCAATATCCTTGATCTACATAGATGCAAAAATCCTCAACAAAATCCTAGCAAACCAAATTCAATAGCACATTGAAAGAATCATTCACCATGATCATGTCATGGTTCAACATAAGCAAATCAATACATATAATATACCATATTAGAAAAATAAAGGATAGAAACTATATGGCCATCACAATAGATATAGAAAAAGCTTTTGACAAAATTCGAAACCCTTTCGTGGTGAAAAAAAAAAACACCCAACAGATCACGTATTGAGGGACTGTATCCCAACAAAATAAAGGCCATATATGACAAACCCATAGCTAACACCATGATCAATGGTGAAAAGTTGAAACTTTTCCTCTACCATCAGGAACAAGACAAGGATGCCCACAGACACCACTTCTCAGGGTAATTAGGCAAAAGAAAGAAATAAAAGGCATCTTAATAGGAAAGGAAGAAGTGAAACTGTCTCTACTGACGGCATGATCTTGTTATATATAGAAAACCCTACAAACTTCACTAAAAAAAAGGTTAGAACTCAACACAAAGAAGGGAACAATAGACATTGGGGGACTCCAAAGGTGGGAGGGAAGGATGGTGGGAGCAAGGGTTGAAAAACTACCTATCGATTACTATGCTCACTGCTTGGGTGGTGGGATCATTAGAAGCCCAAACCTCAGCACCATGCAATATACCTGTTTAAGAAACCTGTACATCTACGTTCCTGACTCTAAAATGAAACATGCAATATTTAAAAAACAAAAACAAATAAATAAAATTTGAAAACTGTTAGAACTGAACTGATAGGTGATATCAGTAAAGTTGTAGGATACAAAATCAACATATAGAGCCTTGAACACAGCAACATCCAGCTGTCTGACACGAAAGTCTCAGGGGCAAGAAAACCTCTATATGAACTCAGAAACAATGAGCTAAGTTGTGTTTATGTCTGAAAGGATGTTAAGAACTTCATTCATGTTACATCAGAGCCAACAGAAAGAACCAACAGGAAACCTGTACCCAACAAACAGAAATGACAAGATGAAGGGAAAGCAGAGGTAAGGGCTTACCTTAGAAAGGGCAAGTGATTAGCTCAATATACAATACAATGTTTGCTCCTGAGCCAAGAATTTGTACAATAATTTGGATATTACTTGCACAACCAGAAAAATCAGCCACTCATTAGGAAAATGTGTTTCTGTAGAAGTCTTAGGACTCAGCTATCTATAATAACAGGAAAAGACAATATTTTCATCCAAAATGAGTATTTTTGTTTGTCTTGGCTTGTTATTCTAACGTCAACAGCCTCTAAATAAACTGTTGAAGTACATGATATAACCACCTCTTTCTCCATCTTTCCCATTGCTCCCATAGGGTTTCAGTTGTGCAATTTCACCATTAGCAAAGCTTTTTGCTGAAATCTGGCTTTTCAAAGGGAGAGTATCCAGAAACAGAAGATGCTGATCTGGGAGGCTCTTCCTAATAGAACTGCTGCTTCAGTTTAACTTGAAAAAGCCCACACCCAGTTCCTAATGACAAACATCTGAACACCGGGTTCAGATGTTTGAACACCTGAGCAAGACCATGCTATGCCTCCTGCTCGCTCTGTTCTATAAGCAACCCACAGATTGCTCCCTGTGAAGAGGAGCCTGCCAGGGGAGCAGCATTCCACCAGACCCTGATTTAGCAAGATATTTCCGTATCATTCCCCCAACCAGCTGGAAGTCCTCCACTGCTCTTGTGTAAAAATCTAACTCATCTCGCTGAATTTCCTGATTTAAAAGTCTAATTCATTTCACCAAAAGTGTGACAGAAGGAAACCAAGTACGCCATCTCTCTCTTACCAAACCAAAGCTATTGCATGTGCATTCTGGGGGGAAAACATGGTCCAAATATGTTATGGAGGGGGTGCCAGCCCAGTGTCATCCTCTTACTATTGCCATAGGATCTTGGCTGATGGCATCAGAGGAAAAACAAGTTTATCGATTACTTTCAACCATTAAGCTCACTCCTCCAAGAAAAATAAGTCACAAGTCCAACGTTTCTTATTAAAATAAGCACTGCAAAATATAAAGGAGTCACAGTTTTAAAATGGGACACACGTTCTCTAAGCAGTGAACCATGTTATAGGTGCACTGTTTACATTGTATAAAGTCCCCTGGAGCCAGGGTTAGGAAGCGCATCTGTTCTTTGGTGTTCTGGGATGAAGGAGAAAGGAAAATGTGCTGCCAGAAGTGAGTGGGAAGGAGCCCATGAGATAAAGGAAGTAAATCCGTTTGCTGATTGCAATAATAATGGTAATACACGAAGCTATACATACATACATACATACATACATACATACATACATACATACATGCAAATTTTCACATTTTTTTAAAAAAAGAACTTAAGGCTTCCACTCATGTAATCAGCCCTTATGAACTCTCCTGATTAGCTGCAAGGAAAATCTTCCTTTCTCCTCTTTCTTGCACCATCCTGGGCTCCCTTTTGACTTGTTTTTTTTTTTTTTTTTAACTTATAAACGATCAGCTCATATTCTGAAGTTTGTAGTCCCCTCCCGCCCCCTCTCTCTCTATACGGCTCATTTACATTGGCAGCTGTCGTGCTGCTGGGCATCCTCAAACCCACAAGTTTCCCTTTAATGTTTGAGCAGACAAACATGATCATGCACTAGGCATCACTGTGCCACTCAAAATGCTTTTTTGTTTTTTTTATTGCATCTGAGAGAAATCTCAAGGTTGCAAACCTGGAGTCAGAATTGTCTCCATGTGTCTCAGTGGGAAGAGTATCGTGTGAAGAAACAAGTTGATTCTACTAATCAAAAGGAATTTTTTTTGATATCAGGTCATCCTCCGAATGAATTTATATTACCGAGTGGAGGGTCACATGAAGAAAATGGTCAAACAGCACCACCTAGAGCAAGAGCTGAGAAGTGCAGTGGAGCCGGGCTGTGTCAGGAAAGAAAAGCAAGCTGGGGCCTGGCTCAGCGCTCTCCCCTCTGCTCCTGTCTGCACGGAAAGATTAGGATGACAGTGGCAGGAAGCCTGTGCACCTAGTATGCATCACTTGAAGGGAACACACAGATTCCAGTAAACAGTTGGAAGGAAATGTTAATACCAGGCTCTGCTAAACAATATGAAATGACTCCTAGATGAGACAAGCGACTTTCATCAAAGTTCCCTGATACCTGAAAAGACAGCCCAGGGGATCCTGCACTACATGTGGTGTATGTAAATTAAGCGGGTTTTTTTTCCCCTTTGTAATCAAGGCTCATACACAAACAAAATCACACTTTAGAAACGGCCTATTTCAACTTGTAACTAGCTTGCTTTCAGGGGCTCCAGGTCAAAAAGAAATAGAGCACAAAGACGCTTTCTCCTTAGGGATCATACACAAATTCACTCTGTCCGTTTCTTTCCCACATGGAGCAACAAAGCCGTCAGACCTCTCCATCCACACATTGGGTCCTTCCTGATTAAAGTGAGATAAATCACAGCCCTCTCTCTCTAGATGGCAGGCGACAAGAGGGGGATGCTTGCCTCAAGAAGTCCTCCCCATCCCTCTGCATTCATGCAAGCCCGAGCGGAGAGATGCAAGAAATTACGGATGCATTTTAATTCCCCAGACCCTGCAATTAAAAATGGAAATTTTTTGGCCACGCCTGTTGGCTCACGCCTGTAATCCCAGCACATTCAGAGGCCGAGGTCGGCGGATCACCTGGGGTCAGGAGTTCGAGACCAGCCTGGCCAACATGGTGAAACCCTGTCTCTACTAAAAATACAAAAATTAGCTAGGAATGGTGGTGGGCGCCTGTAGTCCCAGCTACTCGGGAGGATGAGGCAGGAGAATCACTTGAACCCGGGAGGCAAAGTTTGCAGTGAGCCAAGATCGCACCACTGCACTCCACTCTGGGTCACAAAGGAAGACTTCATCTCAAAAAATGTTTTTAAAAAATGGAAGTGTTGTTCTTTCATTTGTAAATGTGTTTTGGTAAAAGAGGGGCAGTTTAAGCAACCCTTTCTATTGTCTACATTGTTAAAATTCATCCGACATGGACTCTTGACTCCGTTTTGCCTGGGCAGACCCAATTCAAGCATTTACAACAGCTATAACCTCCTCAAATCAAAAAGAGGAATCAGCATTATTGCCAAGTTCAAATAAGGTCTTGTTTTATTTCATTTTTATTTTTGAATGCAGCCATTCCTCCATGTGCTGTCATCAGGTAAGATTGTCAGTCCTGATTAGGTAAAGGTATTATTACAAAATGCAATTCTTAAAAATTCAGTGTCTAACTACACTTTTAATAAGCCTTTCCCCCTCCCCTATGTATTCTCCCTTAGACACCCCTTCTCAAATTTAAAATCACAGAAACTAAAATATGATGCCTAAAGAGAGCCTAGCGACTGCCCAGTCCTCTAATTTGATGAGTGGGAGTACTGAAGCCCAGAGGAGGTCAAGTAATTTGTTCCCAATGTCTTAGAGAAGAAGAAAATGACCAGCTGGGAAATCCCACTCATGTCAAGGCAGAGGCACAGGGCCACAGACTGTGGTTGAATTGTGCCACACTCCTACATCCTTCTTTAGGAATCACAGAACATTCCTGTGTTGAGTCGGAGTCACTGACTTCCTTTTCAGGCTGATTGAGTTCTGTCCTTACAGGCTGCGACAAGAAGTTTTGGTATTATGCTACACCAAGACCATTTATCTAGTTCAAGAAATGCACAGTCCTTAGAGCCCAGCAACTTTCCCCATGTCCAGTAAATGTAGCTTCTCCATTAGAAGCTGTCAGAATGGAGCCTTCTGGCTCATCTTGATTTTGATTTCTGCAAGAATGAATGGTTGTGCTAAGACAGCTTTCCTAGCTGATAGAGAGTGAAACTTTTTTCTCATCATCTATAAAAAAATTAAATTAGAACTTTTTTCTCATAATCTGTGAAAAAATATTAAATTAAATCTGGCTCGTCTTGATTTTGATTTGTGCAAGAATGAATGGTTGTGCTAAGACAGCTTTCCTAGCTGATAGTGAGCAAAACTTTTTTCTCATAATCTATAAAAAATATTAAATTAGAAGCATAGAGTTTATTTCATGACTTTTATCTTCCTGTAATTTTCTTGTGGGCATAAATGATTTGTTTTTATCCTGCCTGCCCCCCCAATCCCTTTTCCAAGAGACTAAAAGAGTATCTAGTGCAAAGTGGAGACTCAAATATTTTTTAATAAACAGTGATCTCAGCCACCCAGTGCATGTTGCCAAATGCCAACCCCAAAAATGATCAAACACATCATCTCATTCAGCCAATCAAAATCAAGTGCTACCTATTTTTTTAAGTTTTCATAGCCCTTGGGCATCTGCTTTCTCAGCATTTCCCAAACTTGAGTCATTCTCATCCTGCCTTCCTAATTTTGATCTGTCAATTACCTCTACTATTATTTATTTCATATATTTTTAAATAGACCCACTTTTGAAACTTAAATACACGCCTTTTAAAAGGAAGCTTTCTTACTACTATACATCAAAAGCCATTATTACTTGTTCTAAGTACTCATAACAAGATGGTCACAACTATTAAAATTTACTAATGTGCATCCACATACTCTCTAAATTCATGGAGCATCTGCACACACTTTAAGAAACAATTCTGCATTACTCACTCAATTTTCTTGACATCCTTCTGAGGCAGGACAAACCTTGGGCCCAAAGAATTGAGGTAGGGGTCCAAGCAAGTTGCCAGCCACATAAAGGCAAACCTTGGCTCGGAAGTCAGGACTACCAGCCCCTAGGTTATGGTTCATGCTCTTTCCTCTGCTCTCCAGAACCTCCTATCTCCAAGTGTAGTTAGCAGCCCAGATGCAGCAACATCCTCTAGAGACTTGTTAAAAATGCAGAAGCTCAGGCTCCACCCCAGGCCTATGCAGACTGAATCTGCATTTTAACAAGGTCCAGGTAATTCACGTGCACATTAAGTTTGAAAAGGCCTGGTATAGATCAGCGGTTCTCTAACTTAGCAGCACATTAGAACCATCTGTAGAGACTTTAAAAATACCAGTGCCTGGGCTTCACCTCCCAGAGAATCTGACTTAAGTGTCTGGGGTTTGCCCTGAGTCTAGGTATTTTTAAAAACTCCTCAGCTTATACAAAGCTGGCAGGGCCGGGCACAGTGGCTCATGCCTATAATTCCAGCACTTCGTGAGGCCAAAGTGGGCAGATTGCTTGAGTCCAGGAGTTTGAGATTAGCCTGGGCTAAAACCCCATCCCTACAAAAAAAAAAATACAAAAAGTAGTTGGGCATGGTGGTGGCACATACCTGTAGTCCCGGCTACTCAGGAGGCTGAGTCCTCACTTCAACCCAGGAGGTCACGGTCTGGTCAACAGAGCAAGACCCTGTATCAAAACAAACAAACAAGCAAACAAAAAATGCTAGCAGCTTACTAGCTAGGGAGGCCTGTAGAGCCAAGTTTTCCAAATGGGGCTACATTAGTTGTTCCAGAACTTTAGCTGCATCAAAACCACCTGGATGGCTTGTTCAGCTACAGAGGGTCTGGCCATGCCCCTAGAGTTTCCAGCTGAGGGTCTGGAATGAGGCCCGATGATTTGCATTTCTAACAATCTCCAGGTGATGCTGATGCTGTGGGTCCAGGGACCACATTTTGAGAATCTATGCTAAATGAATCGGAGAAGACCAAAGCTCAAACTTATTCCAAGAACTTTTCAAGGCCGACCTGCAAGTTGTAGTGGAAGTAAGCATCTAAGGGTGCAAAAAAGTTTCACTGTAGACTAAGGCCTTTTACCTGAGCTCTCAAATGTTCACATTTCTCTTATCAACCTAAATAACAAACAGAGAGGGGCTCTCCACAAGAAAAAGATATTCGTTTGGAAACAGAGCCTTGCAATAGAAACAGGCAAGCCAGAGTAAACTATATGCATATTCACGGAGGTAAAGGAAGACAAAAGAAAAAATGAGGAAGATTATATGATCATTTGGAAATGATTATCCTTGGCTACAAAGATCAATAACAAAGGTGATGCCAGGCACAGGTTGGACAGGCAGTTGTTGGGCAAATATCCTTCAGAAGCATTGTTGTGTGCAAAGTTGCAATGGGCTTTGTGCAAGATTGTGTTTTTTGCAGTCTTCTGTGATAAGTTTTTGTTATCAGGCATACAAGCCCAAGAATCCTTTATTGCATGGCCTTCCCTGGCTCTATTTGTCAGGGTTTTGGTTAGGGTAGGGGTATTTTTAACACTCTCAATGTAAAAAATGCCATAAGGTAGGTACCCCAATTGCTTGTTTCGTCTTCATAAAATAACTTTTCCACCCGAACAAAGTCTACACATAAATTGTAAAAATACCCTGGCATGCAGTCCCTGGAAAAGTCTGGAGACATTCTCGGGGTTCCCACCCAGGTGGGCAAGCGTAGCCACCACAGATAAACACAAAGTAGGGGTCCCCGCTGGGGTTCGGCGGCAGGCAGTGGCCCTGGTTCTGATAATTGGCTGAAAACACAGCTCCTCTTTGTCACCCTCAGGACATTTCAGCTATTTCCTAGATAATAATCTCACTTCAACCTGCACAAAACAGGCACATGATCATGTCACTCTGACCTGGTTTGAGTCCAAGGAGAATTTTGTTTTTAAAATCATTTAGGTTAGTAGTTAAAATATGAACTTTGGGCCAGGAGTGGTGGCCCATGCCTATAATCCCAGCACTTCGTGAGGCCAAAGTGGGCAGATTGCTTGAGTCCAGGAGTTTGAGACTAGCCTGGGCTAAAACCCCATCCCTACAAAAAAAAAAAATACAAAAAGTAGTTGGGCATGGTGGTGGCACATACCTGTAGTCCCAGCTACTCAGGAGGCTGAGTCCTCGCTTGAACCCAGGAGGTCACGGTCTGGTCAACAGAGCAAGACCCTGTATCAAAACAAAGAAACAAACAAACAAAAAATGCTAGCAGCTTACCAGCTAGGGAGGCCTGTAGAGGCAAGTTTTCCAAATGGGGCTACATTAGTTGTTCCAAAACTTTAGCTGCATCAAAACCACCTGGATGGCTTGTTCAGCTACAGAGGGTCTGGCCATGCCCTAGAGTTTCCAGCTGAGGGTCTGGAATGAGGCCCGATGATTTGCATTTCTAACAATCTCCAGGTGATGCTGATGCTGTGGGTCCAGGGACCACATTTTGAGAATCTATGCTAAATGAATCGGAGAAGACCAAAGCTCAAACTTATTCCAAGAACTTTTCAAGGCCCACCAGCAAGTTGTAGTGGAAGTAAGCATCTAAGGGTGCAAAAAAGTATCACTGTAGACTAAGGCCTTTTACCTGAGCTCTCAAATGTTCACATTTCTCTTATCAACCTAAATAACAAACAGAGAGAGGCTCTCCACAAGAAAAAGATATTCGTTTGGAAACAGAGCCTTGCAATAGAAACAGGCAAGCCAGAGTAAACTATATGCATATTCACGGAGGTAAAGGAAGACAAAAGAAAAATGAGGAAGTTTATATGATCATTTGGAAATGACTATCCTTGGCTACAAAGATCAATAACAAAGGTGATGCCAGGCACAGGTTGGACAGGCAGTTGTTGGGCAAATATCCTTCAAAAGCATTGTTGTGTGCAAAGTTGCAATGGGCTTTGTGCAAGATTGTGTTTTTTGCAGTCTTCTGTGATAAGTTTTTGTTATCAGGCATACAAGCCCAAGAATACTTTATTGCATGGCCTTTCCTGGCTCTATATGTCAGGGTTTTGGTTAGGGTAGGGGTATTTTTAACACTCTCAATGTAAAAAATGACATAAGGTAGGTACCCCAATGACTTGTTTGGTCTTCATAAAATAACTTTTCATAAAATCTCTGTAAACGTGGAAATATCTACACTGCTATCTCTGTAAATATGTAAACATTTACAACGCTATCTGTATAAGCATGGAACTATTTACACCGCCATCTCTATAAACATGGAAATATCTACACCGCTATCTCTATAAACATGGAAATATCTACACCGCTATCTCTATAAACATGGAAATACCTACACCGCTATCTGTATAAACATGGAAATATCTACACTGCTTTCTCTATAAACATGGAAATATCTACACCTCTATCTGTATAAACATGGAAATATCTACACCACTGTCTCTATAAACATGGAAATATCTACAATGCTATCTCTATAAACATGCAAATATCTACATCACTGTCTCTATAAACATGGAAATATCTACACCGCTATCTCTATGAACAACGAAATATCTACACCGCTGTCTCTAGAAACATGGAAATATCTACACCGCTATCTCTATAAACGTGGAAATATATACACCGCTATCACTAAAAACATGGAAATATCTACACCGCTATCTCTATATACGTGGGAACATCTACACCGCTAACTCAATAAACCTGGAAATATCTACACCGCTATAAGTATAAATGTGGAAATATCTACACCGCTATCTGTATAAACATGGAAATAACTACATCGCTATCTCTATAAACATGGAAATACTTACACCGCTATCTGTATAAACATGGAAATATTTACAAACCTATCTCTATAAACATGGAAATATCTACACCGCTATCTCTATAAACATGGAAATATCTACACCACTATCTGTAAAACATGGAAATATCTACACCGCTGTCTGTATAAACATGGATGTATATACACGGCTATCTGTTTAAACATGGAAATATCTACAGCACTGACTGTATAAACATGGAAATATCTACACCGATATCTGTATAAACATGGAAATAACTACACAGCTGTATCTATAAACATGGAAATATCTACACCGCTATCTGTAGAAACATGGAAATATCTACACCGCTGTCTCTATAAACCTGGAAATATCTACACCGTTATCTCTATTAATGTGGAAATATCTACACCGCTATCTGTATAGACGTGGAAATATCTACATCGCTATGTCTACAAACGTAGAATTATCTACACCGCTATCTGTATAAACATGGAAATATCTACACCGGTATGTGTATAAACGTGGAAATATCTGCACCGCTGTGTGTATAAGCTTGGAAATTTCTACACCGCAATCTGTATAAAAGTGGAAATATCTTCACCGCTATCTGTATAAACGTGGAAATATCTACACCGCAATCTGTATAAATATGGAAATACCTATACCGCTACCTCTATAGACATGTAAATATCTACACCGCTATCTGTATAAACATGGAAATATCTACACTGCCATCTGTATAAAGATGGAAATATCTACACCGCGAGCTCTATAAACATGGCAATATCTACACCGCTATCACTATAAACATGGAAATACCAACACCGTTATCTGTATAAACATGGAAATATCTACACCGCTATCTCTATAAACATGAAAATACTTACACCACCATCTCTATAAGCATGGAAATATTTACACCGCTATCTCTATAAACATAGAAATAACTACACTGCCATCCCTATAAACATGGAAATATCTAAACCGCCATCTGCATATATATGGAAATATCTACACACACATCTGTATAAACATGGAAATATCTACACTGCCATCTGTATAAACTTGGAAATATCTACACTGATATCTGTAGAAAGAAGGAAATGTCTACAAAGCGATCTGTATAAACATGGGAATTTCTACACCGCTACCTGTATGAACATGGAAATAGCTACACCACTATCTGTATCAACATGGAAATAACTACACCGCAATCTGTATAAACATGGAAATATCTACAATGCTATCTCTGTAAACATGGAAATACCTACACAGCTATCTGTGTAAACTTGGAAATATCTCAACCGCAATCTGTGTAAATTTGGCAATACCTACACCGCAATCTGTGCAAAGATGGAAATATCTGCACCGCTATCTCTGTAAACATGGAAATATCTACACAGCTATCTGTATAAACATGGAAATATCTACACTACCATCTGTATAAACATGGAAATATCTACAGCGCCATCTGTATAAACATGGAAATATCTACACAGCAATCTGTGCAAAGATGGAAATATCTACACTGCTATCTCTGTAAACATGGAAATATCTACACCGCTATCTGTATAAACATGGAAATATCTATACCGCAGTCTCTATAAACATGGAAATATCTCCACCGCTATCTGTATAAACATGAAAATATCTACACCGCTATCTGTATAATCATGGACATATCTAAATCGCAATCTGTATAAACATGGAAATATCTACCACGGTATGTGTGTAAACATGGAAATATCTACACAGCTATCTGTGTAACCTTGGAAATATCTACACAGCTATCTCCGTAAACATGTAAATATCTACACGGCAATCTGTGCAAAGATGGAAATAACTACACCGCTATCTCGGTAAACTTGGAAATATCTACACCGCTACCTGTATAAACATGGAAATATCTACACAGCTGTCTGTATAAACAAGGAAATATCTACAACGCCATCTGTAGAAACATGGAAATATCTACACCGCAATCTGTATAAACATGGAAATACCTACACCGCTATCTGTATAAATATGGAAATATCTACACCGCTATCTCTATAAACATGGAAATACCAACACCGCTTTCTCTATAAACATGAAAATATCTACACTGCTGTCTCTATATACATGGAAATATCTACACCTCCATCTCTATAAACATGAAAATATCTACACCGCCATCTTCAGAAACATGAATATATCTACAACGCCATCTGTATAAACATGGAAATATATACCCCACTATCTGTATAAACATGGAAATATCTTCAGTGCCATCTGTATAAACATGGAAATATCTACACTGCCATCTGTATAAAGATGGAAATATCTACACCACAATCTGTATAAATATGGAAATAACTACACCGCTATCTCTATAGACATGGAAATATCTACACTGCTATCTGTATAAACATGGAAATATCAACACTGCCATCTGTATAAAGATGGAAATATCTACACCGCGAGCTGTATAAACATGGAAATATCTACACCGCTATCTGTATAAAGATGGAATTACCAACACCGCTATCTCTATAAACATGGAAATACCTACACCGCTATCTCTATAAACATGAAAATACTTACACCACCATCTCTATAAACATGGAAATATTTACACCGCTATCTCTATAAACTTAGAAATAACTGTACCGCCATCTCTATGAACATGGAAATGTCTACAGCGCTATCTGCATAAACATGGAAATATCTACACAGACATCTGTATAAATGTGGAAATATCTACACCGCCATCTCTATAAACATGAAAATATCTACACCGCCATCTTCAGAAACATAGATGTATCTACACCGCCATCTGTATAATCATGGAAATATCTACACCACTATCTGTATAAACATGGAAATATCTTCACTGCCATGTGTGTGAACATGGAAATATCTACACCACCATCTGTATAAAGTTGGAATTATCTACACCGCAATCTGTATAAATATGGAAATACCTACACCGCTATCTGTATAGACATGGAAATTTCTCCAGCGCTATCTGTATAAACATGGAAATATCTACACTTCCATCTGTATAAAGATGGAAATATCTACACCACGAGCTGTATAATCATGGAAATATCTACACCGCTATCTGTACAATCATGTAAATACCAATACCGTTATCTGTATAAACATGGAAATATCTACACCGCTATCTCTATAAATATGAAAATACTTACACCATCATCTCTATAAACATGGAGATATTTACACCGCTATCTCTATAAACATAGAAATAACTACACCGCCATCTCTATAAACATGGAAATATCTACACCGCCATCTGCATAAACATGGAAATATCTACACAGACATCTGTATAAACATGGAAATATCTACAATGCCGTCTGTATAAACTTGGAAATATCTACACTGACATCTGTAAAAAGATGGAAGTGTGTACAAAGCGATCTGTATCAACATGGGAATTTCTACACCGCTACCTGTATAAACATGGTAATATCTACACCGCTATCTGTATCAACATGGAAATAACTACACCACAATCTGTATAAACATGGAAATACCAACACCGCTTTCTCTATAAACATGAAAATATCTACACTGCTATCTCTATATACATGGAAATATCTACACGTCCATCTCTATAAACATGAAAATATCTACACCGCCATCTTCAGAAACATGAATATATCTACACCGCCATCTGTATAAACATGGAAATATATACCCCACTATCTGTATAAACATGGAAATATCTTCACTGCCATCTGTATAAACATGGAAATATCTACACTGCCATCTGTATAAAGATGGAAATATCTACACCACAATCTGTATAAATATGGAAATAACTACACCGCTATCTCTATAGACATGGAAATATCTACACTGCTATCTGTATAAACATGGAAATATCAACACTGCCATCTGTATAAAGATGGAAATATCTACACCGCGAGCTGTATAAACATGGAAATATCTACACCGCTATCTGTATAAAGATGGAATTACCAACACCGCTATCTCTATAAACATGGAAATACCTACACCGCTATCTCTATAAACATGAAAATACTTACACCACCATCTCTATAAACATGGAAATATTTACACCGCTATCTCTATAAACTTAGAAATAACTGTACCGCCATCTCTATGAACATGGAAATATCTACAGCGCTATCTGCATAAACATGGAAATATCTACACAGACATCTGTATAAATGTGGAAATATCTACACCGCCATCTCTATAAACATGAAAATATCTACACCGCCATCTGTATAAACATGGAAATATCTACACCGATGTCTGTATAAACAAGGAAATGTCTACACCGCCATCTGTAGAAACATGGAAATAACTACACCACAATCTGTATTAACATGGAAATAACTATAACGCTATCTGTATAAATATGGAAATATCTACACCGCTATCTCTATAAACATGGAAATAACTTCACCGCTTTCTCTATAAACATGGAAATATCTACACTGCAATCTCAATATACATGGAAATATCTACACTGCCATCTCTATAAACAAGAAAATATCTACACCGCCATCTTCAGAAACATGGATGTATCTACACCGCCATCTGTATAAACTTGTAAATATCTACACCACTATCTGTATAAACATGGAAATATCTTCATACTTCTATCTGTATAAACATGGAAATATCTACACCGCCATCTGTATAAAGATGGAAATATCTACACCGGAATCTGTATAAATATGGAAATACCTACACCGCAATCTCTATAAACATGGAAATATCTACACCGCTATCTGTATAAACATGGAAATATCTCCACTCCCATCTGTATAAAAATGGAAATATCTACACCGCGAGCTCTATAAACATGAAAATACTTACACCACCATCTCTATAAGCATGGAAATATTTTCACCGCTATTTATATAAACATAGAAATAACTACACCGCCATCCCTATAAACATGGAAATATCTACACCGCCATCTGCATATACATGGAAATATCTACACACACATCTGTATAAACATGGAAATATCTACACAGCTATCTGTGTAAACTTGGAAATATCTACACGGCAATCTGTGTAAATTTGGAAATACCTACACTGCAATCTGTGCAAAGATGGAAATATCTAACCCGCTATCTCTGTAAACATGGAAATATCTACACAGCTATCTGTATAAACATGGAAATATCTACAGTGCCATCTGTATAAACATGGAAATATCTACAGTACCATCTGTATAAACATGGAAATATCTACAGTGCCATCTGTACAAACATGGAAATATCGACACAGCCATCTGTATAAACATGGAAATATCTACACCGCTATCTCTATAAACATGGAAATATCTACACCGTTATCTGTATAAACATGGAAATATCTACATCGCTATCTGTATAAACAGGGAAATATCTCCACCGCTATCTGTATAAACATGGAAATATCTACACCGCTTTCTGCATAAACATGGAAATATCTACACCGCTATCTGTATAAACATGGAAATATATACAATGCTATCTGTGTAAACATGGAAATATCTACACAGCTATCTGTGTAAACTTGGAAGTATCTACACAGCTATCTGTGTAAAAAGGGAAATATCTACACAGCAATCTGTGCAAAGATGGAAATCTCTACACTGCTATCTCTGTAAACATGGAAATATCTACTCCGATATCTGTATAAACATGGAAATATCTATACCGCAGTCTCTATAAACATGGAAATATCTCCACCGATATCTGTGTAAACATGAAAATATCTATACCGCTATCTGTATAATCATGGAAATATCTAAACCGCAATCTGTATAAACATGGAAATATCTACCACGGTATGTGTGTAAAGATGGAAATATCTACACAGCTATCTGTGTAAACTTGGAAATATCTACACAGCTGTCTGCGTAAACATGGAAATATCTACACGGCAATCTGTGCAAAGATGGAAATAACTACACTGCTATCTCTGTAAACTTGGAAATATCTACACCGCTACCTGTATAAACATGGAAATATCTACACCGATGTCTGTATAAACAAGGAAATGTCTACACCGCCATCTGTAGAAACATGGAAATAACTACACCACAATCTGTATTAACATGGAAATACCTATAACGCTATCTGTATAAATATGGAAATATCTACACCGCTATCTCTATAAACTTGGAAATAACTTCACCGCTTTCTCTATAAACATGGAAATATCTACACTGCAGTCTCAATATACATGGAAATATCTACACTGCCATCTCTATAAACAAGAAAATATCTACACCGCCATCTTCAGAAACATGGATGTATCTACACCGCCATCTGTATAAACTTGTAAATATCTACACCACTATATGTATAAACATGGAAATATCTTCACTTCTATCTGTATAAACATGGAAATATCTACACCGCCATCTGTATAAAGATGGAAATATCTACACCGGAATCTGTATAAATATGGAAATACCTACACTGCAATTTCTATAGACATGGAAATATCTACACCGCTATCTGTATAAACATGGAAATATCTCCACTCCCATCTGTATAAAAATGGAAATATCTACACCGCGAGCTCTATAAACATGAAAATACTTACACCACCGTCTCTATAAACATGGAAATATTTTCACTGCTATCTCTATAAACATAGAAATAACTACACCGCCATCTCTATAAACATGGAAATATCTACACCGCCATCTGCATAAACATGGAAATATCTACACAGACATCTGTATAAACTTGGAAATATCTACACTGACATGTGCAGAAAATGGAAATATCTACAAAGCAACCTGTATAAACATGGGAATTTCTACACCGCTACCTGTATAAACATGGAAATATCTACACCGCTATCTGTATCAACATGGAAATTACTACCACGCTATCTGTAAAAACATGGAAATGTCTACACAGCAGTCTGTGCAAAGATTGAAATATATACACCGCAGTATCTATAAACATGGAAATATCTACACCGCTATCTGTATAAACATGGAAATAAATACACTGCTATCTGTATAAACATGGAAATTTTTACACCGCTATCTGTATAAACATGGAAATATTTCCACTGCTATCTTTATAAATACGGAAATACCTACACCGGTGTCTTTAAAAACATGGAAATACCTACACCACTATCTCTGTAAACAATGAAATATCTATAACGCTATCTGTGTAAACATGGAAATATCTATACAGCTATCTGTGTAAACTTCAAAATACATACACCGCAATCTGTGTAAGCATGGAAATATCTACAACGCTATCTGTGTAAACATGGAAATATTTACAACGCTATCTGTGTAAACAGGGAAATATCTACACAGCTATCTGTAAAACGTGGAAATATCTACACCACTATCTGTATAACCCTGAAAATATCTACACCGCTATCTGTATCAACATGTAAATAACTACACCGCTATCTGTATAAACATGGAAATATCTATAATGATATCTCTGTAAACATGGAAATATCGACAAAGTTATCTGTGTAAACTTGGAAATATCTACACCGCTATCTGTGTAAAGTTTGCAATATCTACACCGCAATCTGTGCAAAGATGGAAATATCTTTACCGCTATATCTGTAAACATGGAAATATCTACAACGCTATATGTATAAACATGGAAATATCTACACCACCATCTGTATACACATGGAAATATCTACACAGCCATCTGTATAAACATGGAATTATCTACACCGCTATCTCTATAAACATGGAAATATCTACACCGCTATCTGTATAAACATGGAAATATCTACATCGCTATCTGTATAAACAGGGAAATAACTCCACCGCTATCTGTGTAAACATGGAAATATCTACACCGCTATCTGTATATACATGGAAATATCTACACCGCTATCTGTATAAACAAGGAAATATCTACACCGCCATCTTTAGAAACATGGAAATAACTACACCGCCATCTGTATAAACATGGAAATACCTACACCGCTACCTGTATAAATATGGAAATATCTACACCGCTATCTCTATAAACATGGAAACACCTACACCACTTGCACTACAAACATGGAAATATCTATATCGCTATCTCTGTAAACATGGAAATATTTACACCGCCATCTATATAAACATGAAAATATCTACACTGCCATCTTCAAAAACATGGCTGTCTCTACACCGCCATCTGTATAATCATGGAAATATCTACACCACTATCTGTATAAAGATGGAAATACTTAAACCGCGATCTCTATAAACATGGAAATATCTACACCGCTATCTCTATAAACATGGAAATATTTACACTGCCAACTGTATTAACATGGAAATATCTACACAGTCATCTGTATAAACTGGTAAATATCTACACTGTCATCTATATAAACATGGAAATATCTGGAGAGAACTCTGTATAAACATGGAAATGTCGGCACAGCCATCTGTATAAACATGGAAATATCTACACCGCTATCTGTATAAACAAGGAAATATCTACACCGCTATGTGTATTAACGTGGAAATATCTCCATTTCTATTTGTATAAACATGGACATACCTCCACCGCAATCTGTATAAACATGAAAATATCTACACGGCTATCTCTATAAACATGGAAATATCTACACTGCCATCTGTACAAACATGGAAATATCTACACAGTCATCTGTAGAAACATGGAAATATCTACACCGCTATCTCTATAAACATAAAAATACTTACACCACCATTTGTATAAACATGGAAATATTTACACCGCTATCTGTATAAACATAGAAATATCTACGCCGCCATCTCTTTAAATATGGATATATCTACACCGCCATCTGCATAAACAATGAAATATCTACACAGACATCTGTATAAACTTGGAAATATCTGCACTGACATGTGTAGAAAGATGGAAATATCTACAAAGCGATGTGTATAAACATGGGAATTTCTACACCGCTACCTGTATAAACATGGAAATATCTACACCGCTATCAGTATCAACATGGAAATAAATACACCGCTATCTGTATAAACATGGAATTATCTACACAGCAGTCTGTGCAAAGATGGAAATACCTACACCGCAGTATCTATAAACATGGAAATATCTAAACCGCTATCTGTATAAACATGGAAATAAATACACCGCTATCTGTATGAACATGGAAATTTTTACACCGCTATCTGTATAAACATGGAAATATTTCCACCGCTATCTTTATAAACAAGGAAATACCTACACGGGTATCTTTAAAAACATGGAAATACCTACACCGCTATCTCTGTAAACAATGAAATATCTACAACGCTATATGTGTAAACATGGAAATATCTACACAGCTATCTGTGTAAACTTGGAAATATCTACACCGCAATCTGTGTAAGCATGGAAATATCTACAACGCTATCTGTGTAAACATGGAAATATTTACAACGCTATCTGTGTAAACAGGGAAATATCTACACAGCTATCTGTAAAATGTGGAAATATCTACACCACTATCTGTATAACCCTGAAAATATCTACACCGCTATCTGTATCAACATGTAAATAACTACACCTCTATCTGTATAAACATGGAAATATCAACAATGATAACTCTGTAAACATGGAAATATCGACACAGTTATCTGTGTAAACTTGGAAATATCTACACCGCTATCTGTGTAAAGTTTGCAATGTCTACACCGCAATCTGTGAAAGATGGAAATATCTTTACCGCTATATCTGTAAACATGGAAATATCTACACCGCTATATGTAAACATGGAAATATCTACACCGCCATCTGTATACACATGGAAATATCTACACAGCAATCTGTATAAACATGGAAATATCTACACCGCTATCTCTATAAACATGGAAATATCTACACCGCTATCAGTATAAACATGGAAATATCTACATCGCTATCTGTATAAACAGGGAAATATCTCCACCGCTATCTGTGTAAACATGGAAATATCTACACCGCTATCTCTATATACATGGAAATATCTACACCGCTATCTGTATAAACAAGGAAATATCTAATCCGCCATCTTTAGAAACATGGAAATATCTATACCGCCATCTGTATAAACATGGAAATACCTAAACCGCTACCTGTATAAATATGGAAATGTCTACACCGCTATCTCTATAAACATGGAAATACCTACACCACTTGCACTATAAACATGGAAATAACTACACCGCAATCTCTGTAAATATGGAAATATCTACACCGCCATCTACGTAAACATGAAAATATCTCCACTGCCATCTTCAGAAACATGGCTGTATCTACACCGCCATCTGTATAAACATGGAAATATCTACACCACTATCTGTATAAAGATGGAAATATTTAAACCGCTATCTCTATAAACATGGAAATATCTACACCGCTATCTCTATAAACATGGAAATATCTACACCGCCATCTGTATTAACATGGAAATATCTACTCAGTCATCTGTATAAACCGGGAAATATCTACACTGTCATCTATATAAACATGGAAATATCTAGAGAGAACTCTGTATAAACATGGAAATATCGGCACAGCCATCTGTATAAACATGGAAATATCTACACCGCTATCTGCATAAACATGGAAATATCTACACCGCTATGTGTATTAAAGTGGAAATATCTCCATTTCAATCTGTATAAACATGGACATACCTCCACCGCAATCTTTGTAAACATGAAAATATCTACACGGCTATCTCTATAAACATGGAAATATCTACACTGCCATCTGTACAAACATGGAAATATCTACACAGTCATCTGTAGAAACATGGAAATATCTACACAGCTATCTCTATAAAAATGGAAACAACTTCACCGCTATCTCTTTAAACATGGAAATATCTACACCGCTATCTCCATCAACATGGAAATATGCACACCGCCATCTCTTTAAACATGGAGGTATCTACAGCGCCATCTACATAAACAAGAAAATATCTACACTGCCATCTGTATAAACATGGAAATATCTACACAGCCAAATGTATATACATGGAAATATCTACACCGCTATCTCTATAAACATGGAAATATATACACAGACATCTGTTTATACATGGAAATATCTACACCACTATCTGTATAAACATGCTAATAACTACACCGCTATCAGTATAAATGTGGAAATATTTGCACCGCCATCCCTATAAACATGGTAATATCAACATCGCGATCTGTATAAACATGGAAATATCTACACCATGATCGGTATAAACTTGGAAATATCTACACCACGATCTGTATAAACATGGAAATATCTACACCCCTATCTGTATAAACATGGAAATTTCCACACAGCTATCTCTATAAACAAGGAAAAATAAACACCGCTATCTCAAAGAACTTGGAAATATCTACACCGCCATCTCTATAAACATGGAAATATCTACACCGCGATCAGTATAAACATGGAAATATCTACTCCGCTATCTGTATAAACATGGAAATATCTCTACTGCTCTCTCTATAAACATCGAAATATCTCCAACGCCATCTGTATAAACATGGAAATACTTACAACGTTCTCTGTATAAACATGGAAATATCTACACCGCCATCTGTATAAACATGGAAATATCTACACATCCATGTGTATATACATGGAAATATCTACACCGCTATCTACATAAAAATGGAAATAACTACACCGCTATCTGTATAAACTTGGAAATATCCACACCGCCATCTACTTATCCATAGAAATATCTGTGCCGCCATCAGTATAAACATGGAAATATCTACACGGTCATCTGTGTATAGATGGGAATATCAACACCGCCATCTGTACAAACATGGAAATATCTGCACCGCTTTCTGTATAAACATGGAAATATCTACCCCGCGGTCTGTATGAACATGGAAATATCTACACCGCTATCTGTATAAACATGGAAATATCTACACCGCTATCTCTATAATCATGGAAATATCTACACCATGATCTGTATAAACATGGAAATATTTACACCGCTCTCTGTATAAACATGGAAATATCTACACAGTTATCTGTTTAAATATGAAAATATCTACACCGCTATCTCTATAAACATGGAAATAACTAAACCGCCATCTGTATAAACATGGAAATATCTACACTGCTATCTGTATAAACATGGAAATATCTACAATGTCATCTGTAAAAACAAGGAAATACCTATACAGTCATCTGTATAAACATGGAAATATCTACACCACCATCTGTATAAACATGGAAATATCTACAATGCCATCTGTATACACATGGAAAAACTACACGGCAATCTGTGTATAGATGGAAACATCAACACCGCCATCTGTACAAACATAGAAATATCTACACCGCTATCTCCATAAACATGGAAATATCTACAACACGATCTGTATGAACATGGAAATATTCACACCGCTATCTGTATAAACATGGAAATATCTGCACCGCTATCTCTATAAAGATGGAAATATCTACAAAGCCATCTGTATAAACATGGAAATACCTAAACAGTCATGTGTAGGAACATGGAAATATCTACACTGCCATCTGTATAAACATGGAAATATCTACACAGCCCTCTGTAAAAATATGGAAATATCTGCATAGGCATCTGTATAAACTTGGAAATATCTGCACCGCTATCTGTATAAACATGGAAATACCTACACCACTGTCTCTATAAACATGGAAATATGTACTCCGCTATCTGTATAAACATGGAAATATCTGCACCGCTATCTCTATAAACATGGAAATATCTACAAAGACATCTGTATAAACATGGAAATACCTACACAGTCAGGTGTAGGAACATTTAAATATCTATACTGCCATCTGTATAAACATAGAAATATCTACAAAGCCCTCTGTATAAATATGGAAATATCTGCATAGGCTTCTGAGTAAACATGGAAATACCTACACCGCTATATGTATAAACATGGAAATACCTACACCGCTGTCTCTATAAACATGGAAATATGTACACCGCTATGTGAATAAACATGGAAATATCTCCACTGCTCTCTGTATAAACATGGAAATATCTCCACCGTTATCTGTAAACATGGAAATATCTACAGCGCCATCTCTATAAACATTGAAATATCTACACTGTCATCTGTAAAAACATGGAAATATCAACACCGCCATCTGTACAAACATGGAAATATCTGCACCGCTATCTGTATAACCATGGAAATATCTACACTGCGGTCTGTATAAACATGGAAGTATCTACACCGCTATCTCTATAAACCTGGAAATAAATACACCGCTATCAGTATAAACATGGAAATATCTACATCGCTATCTGTATAAACAGGGAAATATCTCCACCGCTATCTGTGTAAACATGGAAATATCTACACCGCTATCTCTATATACATGGAAATATCTACACCGCTATCTGTATAAGCAAGGAAATATCTTAACCGCCATCTTTAGAAACATGGAAATATCTATACCGCCATCTGTATAAACATGGAAATACCTAAACCGCTACCTGTATAAATATGGAAATGTCTACACCGCTATCTCTATAAACATGGAAATACCTACACCACTTGCACTATAAACATGGAAATATCTACACCGCAATCTCTGTAAACATGGAAATATCTACACCGCCATCTATGTAAACATGAAAATATCTACCCTGCCATCTTCAGAAACATGGCTGTATCTACACCGCCATCTCTATAAACATGGAAATATCTACACCACTATCTGTATAAAGATGGAAATATTTAAACAGCTATCTCTATAAACATGGAAATATCTACACTGCTATCTCTATAAACATGGAAATATCTACACCACGATCTGTATAAACATGGAAATATCTACACCGCAATCTGTATAAACATGGATATATCTACAAAGCTATCTCATAAATATGGAAATATCTACACCGCCATCTGTATAACCATGGAAATAGCTACAAAGAAATCTGTATAAACATGGAAATACCTACATAGCCATCTGTATAAACATGGAAATATCTACACAGCCATCTGTATATACCTGGAAATATCTACACCGATATCGTTATAAACATGGAAATAACTACACCGCTATTTGTATAAACAAGCAAATATCTACACCGTGATCTGTATAAACATTGAAATATCTACACCGCCATCTCTATAAACTTGGAAATATCTACACCCCTATCTGTATAAACATGGAAATATCCACACCGCTATCTCTGTAAACATGGAAAAATCAACACCGCTATCTCTATGAACATGGAAATATCTACAACGCCATCTCTGTAAACATGGAAATATCTACACAACGATCAGTATAAACATGGAAATATCTACACCGCTATCTATATAAACATGGAAATATCTCCACTGCTATCTCTATAAACATCGAAATATCTACAACGCCATCTGTATAAACATGGAAATACTTACAAAGTTATCTGTATAAACATGGAAATATCTACGCCGCCATCTGTATAAACATGGAACTATCTACACAGCCATGTGTATATACATTGAAATATCTACAGCGCTATCTATATAAACATGGAAATAACTACACCGCTATCTGTATAAACATGGAAATATCTACACCACCATCTACATATCCATGGAAATATCTGAGCCACCATCTGTATAAACCTGGAAATATCTACACGGTCATCTGTGTATAGATGGAAATATCAACACCGCCATCTGTACAAACATGGAAATATCTGCACCGCTCTCTGTGTAACCATGGAAATACCTACACCGCGGTCTGTATAAACATGGAAATATCTACACCGCTATCTGTATAAACATGGAAATATCTACACCGCTATCTCTATGAACATGTAAATATCTTCACCGTGATCTGTATAAACATGGAAATATTTACACCGCTATCTGTATAAACATGGAAATTTCTACACCGTTATCTGTATAAATATGGAAATATCTACACCGCTATCTGTATAAACAAGGAAATATCTACACCGCACTCTGTATAAACATGGAAATATCTACAGGGCCATCTCTATAAACATTGAAATATCTACACCGCCATCTGTAAAACATGGAAATATCTACACAGTCATCTGAATAAACATGGAAATATCTACACAACCATCTGTATAAACATGGAAATATCTACACCACTATCTGTATAAACACGGAAATATCTACACCACCATCTGTGTAAACATGGAAATATCTACACCGCTATCTGTATAAACCTGGAAATATCTACACCACCATCTGCATGTCCATGGAATTATCTATGCCGCCATCTGTATAAACATGGAAATATCTACACGGCCATCTGGGTATAGATGGAAATATCAAAACCGCCATCTGTACAAACATGGAAATATCTACACCTCTATCTCTATAAAAATGGAAATATCTGCACTGCCATCTGTAAAAACATGGAAATACCTATACAGTCATCTGTATAAACATGGAAATATCTACAATGCCATCTGTATAAACATGGAAATATCTACACAGCCATCTGTATAAACATGTAAATATCTACACTTCTATCTCTATAAACATGGATATATCTACACCGCCATCTCTATAAACATGAAAATATCTACACTGCCATCTCCAAAAACAGGGAACTAACTACTCAGCCATCTGTATAAACATGGAAACATCTACACCTCCATCTGTGTGAATAAGGAAATATCTACAATGCCATCTGTATAAAGATATAAATATCTGCACCGCGAGCTGTATAAACATGGAAATATCTACATCGCGATCTGTATAAACGTGGAAATACCAACGCCGCTATCGGTATAAACATGGAAATATCTACAACGCCATCTATATAAACATGGAAATATCTACACCGCTATGTCTATAACCATGGAAATACCTACACCGCTATCTCTATGAACATGGAAATATCTACACCGCTATCTGTATAAACATGGAAATATCTACACCGCTATCTGTCTAAACATGGAAATATCTACATCGCGATGTGTATAAACATGGAAATATCTACACCACGATCTGTATAAACATGGAAATATCTTCACCACGATCTGTATAAACATGGAAATATCTACACCGCTATCTGTATAAACATGGTAATATCTACACCACCATCTATATAAACATGGAAATATTTACACCGCTATCTGCATAAACATGGAAACTTCTTCACCGTTATCTGTATAAATATGGAAATATCTACACCGCTATCTGTATAAACATGGAAATATTTACACCGCTATCTGCATAAACATGGAAACTTCTACACAGTTATCTGTATAAATATGGAAATATCTACACCGCTATCTCTATAAACTTGGAAATATCTACACCGCCATCTGTATAAACATGGAAATACCTATACAGTCATCTGTGTAAACATGGAAATATCTACACCACAATCTGTATAAACGTGGAAATGTCTACAATGCCATCTGTATACACATGGAAATACCTACACGGCAATCTGTGTATAGATGGAAACATCAACACCGCCATCTGTACAAAATGGAAATATCTACACTGCTATCTCTATAATCATGTAAATATCTACACTGCGGTCTGTATAAACATGGAAATATCTACACTGGTATCTGTATAAACATGGAAATATCTACACCACGATCTGTATAAACATGGAAATATATACACCGCTATCTGTATAAACATGGAAATATCTGCACTGCTATCTCTATAAACATGGAAATATCTACAAAGCCATCTGTATAAACATGGAAATAACTACACAGTCATGTGTAGGAACATGGAAATATCTACACTGCCATCTGTATAAACATAGAAATATCTACACAGCCCTCTGTATAAATATGGAAATATCTGCATAGTCTTCTGTATAAACATGGAAATATCTGCACCGCTATCTGTATAAACATGGAAATACCTACACCGCTGTCTCTATAAACATGGAAATATGTACACCGCTATGTGTATAAACATGGAAATATCTCCACTGCTCTTTGTATAAACATGGAAATATCTCCACCGTTATCTGTATAAACATGGAAATATCTACAGCGCCATCTCTATAAACATTGAAATATCTACACTGCCATCTGTAAAAACATGGAAATATCCACACAGTCATCTGAATAAATATGGAAATATCTACACCGCCATTTGTATATACGTGGAAATACCTACAATACCATCTGTATACACATGGAAATATCTACACAGACATCTGTATGAATATGGAAATATCTACACGGCCATCTGTATAAACATGGAAATATCTACACTGCCATTTGTAGAAATATGGAAATATCTACACCGCTATCTCTATAAATATGGAAATATCTACACCGCCATCTCTATAAACTTGAAAATACCTACACTGCCATCTCCATAAAGATGGAAGTATCTACTCTGCCATGTGTACAAACACGGAAATGTCTATACCACCATCTGTGTAAACATGGAAATATCTATACCGCTATCTGTATAAACATGGAAATATCTACACCACCATCTGCATGTCCATGGAAATATCTACGCCGCCATCTGTATAAACATGGAAATATCTACATGGCCATCTGAGTATAGATGGAAATATCAACACCGCCATCTGTACAAACATGGAAATATCAACACCGCTATCTCTATAAACATGGAAATATCTGCACTGCCATCTGTAAAAACATGGAAATACCTATACAGTCATCTGTATAAACATGGAAATATCTTCAATGCCATCTGTATACACATGGAAATATCTACACAGCCATCTGTATGAACATGTATATATCTACACTGCTATCTCTATAAACATGGAAATATCTACACCGCCATCTCTATAAACATGAAAATATCTACACTGCCATCTCCATAAACATGGAACTAACTACTCCGCCATCTGTATAAACATGGAAACATCTACACCGCCATCTGTGTGAATAAGGAAATATCTACAATGCCATCTGTATAAAGATATATATATCCGCACCGCGAGCTGTATAAACATGGAAATATCTACATCGCTATCTGTATAAAAGTGGAAATACCAACACCGCTATCGGTATAAACATGGAAATATCTACAACGCCATCTATATAAACATGGAAATATCTACAACGCCATCTATATAAACATGGAAATATCTACACCGCTATGTCTATAAACATGGAAATACCTACACCGCTCTCTCTATAAACATGGAAATATCTACACCGCTATCTGTATAAACATGGAAATATCTACACCGCTATCTGTATAAACATGGAAGTATCTACATCGTGATCTGTATAAACATGGAAATATCTACACCGCGATATGTATAAACATGGAAATAACTTCCCCGCGATCTGTATAAAGATGGAATTATCTACACCGCTATCTGTATAAACATGGTTATATCTACACCACCATCTATATAAACATGGAAATATCTACACCGCCATATGTGTAAACATGGAAATATCTACAATGCCATCTGTAGAAAGATGGAAATATCTACACCGCAATCTGTGTAAACATGGAAATATCTACACCGATATCTGTAAAAACATGGAAATATCTACACCGCTATCTGTATAAACATGGAAATATCTACACCGCGCTCTGTATAAACATGGAAATATCTACAGGGCCATCTCTATAAACATTGAAATATCTACACCGCCATCTGTAAAAACATGGAAATATCTAAACAGTCATCTGAATAAACATGGAAATATCTACACCACCATCTGTATAAACATGGAAATATCTTCACCGCTATCTGTATAAACACGGAAATATCTACACCACCATCTGTGTAAACATGGAAATATCTACACCGCTATCTGTATAAACATGGACATATCTACACCACCATCTGCATGTCCATGGAATTATCTACGCCGCCATCTGTATAAACATGGAAATATCTACACGGCCATCTGGGTATAGATGGAAATATCAACACCGCCATCTGTACAAACTTGGAAATATCTACACCGCTATCTCTATAAACATGGAAATATCTGCACCGCCATCTGGAAAAACATAGAAATACCTATACAGTCATCTGTATAAACCTGGAAATATCTACAATGCCATCTGTCTACACATGTAAATATCTACACAGCCATCTGTATAAACATGTAAATATCTACACTGCTATCTCTATAAACATAGATATATCTACACCGCCATCTCTATAAACATGAAAATATATACACTGCCGTCTCCATAAACATGGAACTAACTACTCCGCCATCTGTATAAACATGGAAATATCTACACCGCCATCTGTGTATAAGGAAATATCTACAATGCCATCTGTATAAAGATATAAATATCTGAACCGCGAGCTGTATAAACATGGAAATATCTACATCGCTATCTGTATAAACGTGGAAATACCAACACCGCTATCGGTATAAACATGGAAATATCTAAAACGCCATCTATATAAACATGGAAATATCTACACCGCTATGTCTATAACCATGGAAATACCTACACCGCTATGTCTATAACCATGGAAATACATACACCACTATCTCTATAAACATGGAAATATCTACACCGCTATCTGTATAAACATGGAAATATCTACACCGCGATCTGTATAAACATGGAAATATCTTCACCACGATCTGTATAAACATGGAAATATCTACACCGCTATCTGTATAAACATGGTAATATCTACACCACCATCTATATAAACATGGAAATATCTACACCGCTATCTGTATAAACATGGAAATATTTACACCGCTATCTCTATAAACATGGAAATATCTACACCGCTATCTGTATAAACATGGAAATATCTACACCGCGATCTGTATAAACATGGAAATATCTTCACCACGATCTGTATAAACATGGAAATATCTACACCGGTATCTGTATAAACATGGAAATATCTACACCACGATCTGTATAAACATGGAAATATCTGCACTGCTATCTCTATACACATGGAAATATCTACAAAGCCATCTGTATAAACATGGAAATACCTACACAATCATGTGTAGGAACATGGAAATATCTACACTGCCATCTGTATAAAAATAGAAATATCTACACAGCCCTCTTTATAAATATGGAAATATCTGCATAGTCATCTGTATAAACATGGAAATATCTGCACCGCTATCTGTATAAACATGGAAATACCTACACCGCTGTCTCTATAAACATGGAAATGTCTACACTGCCATCTGTACAAACATGGAAATTTCTACACAGTCATCTGTATAAACATGGAAATATCTACACCGCTATCTGTATCAACATGGAAATAACTACACCGCATGCTGTATAAACACGGAAATATCTAAAATGCTATCTCTGTAAATATGGAAATATCTACACAGCTATCTGTGTAAACTTGGAAATATCTACACCGCCATCTGTGTAAATTTGGCAATACCTACACTGCAATCTGTGCAAAGAAGGAAATACCTACACCGCTATCTCTGTAAACATGGAAATATCTACACCGATATCTGTATAAACATGGAAATATCTTCAACGATATCAGTGTAAACATGGAAATATCTACACAGCTATCTGTGTAAACTTGGAAATATCTACACAGCTATCTGTGTAAAAATGGAAATATCTACACAGCAATCTGTGCAAAGATGGAAATATGTACACTGCTATCTCTGTAAACATGGAAATATCTACACCGCTATCTGTATAAACATGGAAATATCTATACTGCAGTCTCTATAAACATGGAAATATCTACACCGCTATCTGTATAAACATGAAAATATCTACACCGCTTTCTTTGTAAACATGGACATATCTACACCTCAATCTCTATAAACATGGAAATATCTACAACGCTATGTGTGTAAACATGGAAATATCTACACAGCTATCTTTGTAATGTTGGAAATATCTACACAGCAATCTGCGTAAACATGGAAATACCTACACGGCAATCTGTGCAAAGATGGAAATAACTACACCGCTATCTCTTTAAACATGGAAATATCCACACCGCCACCTGTATAAACATGGAAATATCTACACCGCTGTGTGTATAAACAAGGAAATATCTACACCGCCATCTGTAGAAACATGGAAATATCTACACCGCTATCTGTATAAACATGGAAATACCTACACCGCGATCTGTATAAATATGGAAATGTCTACACCGCTATCTCTATAAACATGGAAATACCTACACCACTTTCTCTGTAAACATGGAAATGTATACACTGCAATCTCTATATACATGGAAATATCTGCACCGCCATCTCTATAAACATGAAAATATCTACACCGCCATCTTCAGAAACATGGATGTATCTACACCGCCATCTGTATAAACTTGGAAATATCTACACCACTATCTGTATAAACATGGAAATATCTTCAATTCTATCTGTATAAACATGGAAATATCTACACGGCCATCTGTATAAAGATGGAAATATCTACACCGCAATCTATATAAATATGGAAATACCTACAACGCTATCTCTATAGACATGGAAATATCTACACCGCTATCTGTATAAGCATGGAAATATCTCCAATCCCATCTGTATAAAGATGGAAATATCTACACCGCGAGCTGTATAAACATGGAAATATCTACATCGCTATCTGTATAAACATGGAAGTAGCAACACCGCTATCTGTATAAACATGGAAATATCTACACCGCTATCTCTATAAACATGAAAATACTTACACCACCATCTCTATAAACATGGAAATATTTACACGGCTATCTCTATAAACATAGAAATAACAACACCGCCATCACTATAAACATGGAAATATCTACACCGCCATCTGCAAAAACATGGAAATATATAGACAGACATCTGTATAAACTTGGAAATATGTACACTGACATCTGTAGAAAAATGGAAATACCTACAAAGCGATCTCCATAAACATGGGAATTTCTAAACCGCTACCTGTATAAACAAGGAAATATCTCCAACGTTATCTGTATAAACATGGAAATATCTACAGCGCCATCTCTATAAACATTGAAATATCTACAGTGACATCTGTAAAAACATGGAAATATCTACACAGTCATCTGAATAAACATGGAAATATCTACACCACCATGTGTATAAACATGGAAATACCTACAATACCATCTGTATACACATGGAAATATCCACACAGACATCTGTATAAACATGGAAATATCTACACTGCCATCTGTAGAAAGATGGAAATATCTACACCGCTATCTCTATAAATATGGAAATATCTACACCGCCACCTCTATAAACATGAAAATATCTACACTGCCATCTCCATAAAGATGGAAGTATCTACACCGCCATGTGTATAAACACGGAAATATCTACACCACCATCTGTGAAAACATGGAAATATCTACACCGCTATCTGTATAAACATGGAAATACCTACACCGCCATCTGCATGTCCATGGAAATAGCTACGCCGCCATCTGTATAAAGATGGAAATATCTACACGGCCATCTGTGTATAGATGGAAATATCAACACCGCCATCTGTACAAACATGGAAATATCTTCACCGCTATCTCTATAAACATGGAAATATCTGCACTGCCATCTGTAAAAACATGGAAATACCTATACAGTCATCTGTATAAACATGGAAATATCTACAATGCCATCTGTATACACATGGAAATATCTACACAGCCATCTGTATAAACATGTAAATATCTACAGTGCTATCTCTATAAACATGGAAATATCTACACCGCCATCTCTATAAACATGAAAATATCTACACTGCCATCTCCATAAACATGGAACTAACAACTCCGCCCTCTGTATAAACATGGAAACATCTACACCGCCATCAGTGTGAATAAGGAAATATCTTCAATGCCATCTGTATAAAGATATAAATATCTGCACCGTGAGCTGTATAAACATGGAAATATCTACATCGCTATCTGTGTAAACTTGGAAATACCAACACTGCTGTCGGTATAAACATGGAAATATCTACAACGCCATCTACATAAACATGGAAATATCTACACCGCTATGTCTATAAACATGGAAATACCTACACCGCTATCTCTATAAACATGGAAATGTCTACACGGCTATCAGTGTAAACATGGAATTATCTCCACTGCTATCTGTAGAAACATGGAAATATCTACATCGCTATATGTATAAACACGGAAATATCTCCACCGCTATCTCTATAAAGATGGAAATATCTACACCGCTATCTTTATAAACTTGGAAATATCTACACCGCTATCTTTATAAACATGGAAATATCTATAACACTATCTGTGTAAACATGGAAATATCTACACAGCAATCTGTGTAAACATGGAAATATGTACACAGCTCTCTGTGTAAAGATGGAAATATCTACACCGCAATCTGTGCAAATATGGAAATATCTACACCGCTATCTCTGTAAACATGGAAATAACTACACCTCTATCTGTATAAACATGGAAATATCAACACCGCTATCTGTATAAACATGGAAATGTCTACACCACGATCTGTATAAACATGGAAATATCTACACCGCTATATGCATAAACATGGAATTATCTACACTGCTATCAGTATAAACATGGAAATATCTACACCGCTATCTGTATAAACATGGAAATATCTACACCACGACATGTATAAACATGGAAATATCTACACCGCCATGTGAATAAACATGGAAATATCTACACCACGACGTGTATAAACATTGAAATATCTACACCGCTATCAGTATAAACATGGAAATATTGACACCGCTATCTGTATAAATATGGAAATATCTACACCACTATCTCTATAAACATGGAAATATCTACACCGTTATCTGTATAAACAAAGAAATATCTCCACCGCTGTCTGTATGAACATGGAAACATCTACACCGCTAGCTGTATAAACATGGAATTATCTGCAGCGTTATCTGAATAAACATGGAAATATCTACACCGCAGTCTGTGCAAAGATGGAAATATCTACAATGCTATCTCAATAAACATGGAAATATCGACACCGCTATCTGTACACACATGGAAATACCTACACAGTCATCTGTATAAACATGGAAATATCTACACCACTATCTGTACAAACATGGAAATATATACACTGCCATCTGTATAAACATGGAATTACCTACACAGACATCTCTATAATCATTGAAATATCTACACCGCTATCTGTATAAACATGGAAGTAGCCACACCGCTATCAGTATAAACATGGAAATATCTACACCGCTATCTGTATAAACATGGAAATATCTACACCACGACGTGTATAAACATGGAAATATCTACACCGCTATGTGAATAAACATGGAAATATCTACACCGCTATCAGTATAAACATGGAAATATTGACACCGCTATCTGTATACATATGGAAATATCTACACCACTATCTCTATAAACATGGAAATATCTACACCGTTATCTGTATAAACAAAGAAATATCTCCACCGCTGTCTGTATGAACATGGAAACATCTACACCGCTAGCTGTATAAACATGGAATTATCTGCAGCGTTATCTGTATAAACATGGAAATATCTACACCGCAGTCTGTGCAAAGATGGAAATATCTACAATGCTATCTCAATAAAAATGGAAATATCGACACCGCCATCTGTACACACATGGAAATACCTAAACAGTCATCTATATAAACATGGAAATATCTACACCACTATCTGTATAAACATGGAAATATCTACACTGTCATCTTTATAAACATGGAAATATCTACACGTCCGTCTGTATAAACATGGAAATATCTACACTGCCATCTGTATATACCTGGAAATAACTACACTGCCATCTGTATAAACATGGAAATATCTACACCGCTATCTCTATAAACATGGAAATGTCTACATGGCTGTCTGTATAAACATGGAAATATCTCCACCGCTATCTGTAGAAACATGGAAAAATCTACATCGCTATCTGTATAAACATGGAAATATCTCCACCGCTATCTCTATAAATATGGAAATATCTACACCGCTATCTTTATAAACATGGAAATATCTACACCGCTATCTGTATAAACATGGAAATATCTATAACACTATCTGTGTAAACATGGAAATATCTACACAGCTATCTGTGTAAACATGGAAATATGTACACAGGTCTCTGTGTAAAGATGGAAATATCTACACCGCAATCTGTGCAAATATGGAAATATCTACACCGCTATCTCAGTAAACATGGAAATATCTACACCGCTATCTGTATAAACATGGAAATATCAACACCGCTATCTCTATAAACATGGAAATGTCTACACCACGATCTGTATAAACATGGAAATATCTACACCGCTATATATATAAACATGGAAATATCTTCACCGCTATCAGTATAAACATGGAAATAATTACACCGCTATCTGTATAAACATGGAAATATCTACACCACGACATGTATAAACATGGAAATATCTACACCGCCATGTGAATAAACATGGAAATATCTACACCGCTATCAGTAACAACATGGAAATATTGACAACGCTATCTGTATAAATATGGAAATATCTACACCACTATCTCTATAAACATGGAAATATATACACCGTTTTCTGTATAAACAAAGAAATATCTCCACCGCTGTCTGTATGAACATGGAAACATCTACACCGCTACCTGTATAAACATGGAATTATCTGCAGCGTTATCTGTATAAACATGGAAATATCTACAGCGCAGTCTGTGCAAAGATGGAAATAACTACAATGCTATCTCAATAAACATGGAAATATCGACACCGCCATCTGTACACACATGGAAATACCTACACTGTCATCTTTATAAATATGGAAATATCTACACGTCCGTCTGTATAAACATGGAAATATCTACACTGCCATCTGTATACACCTTAAAATATCTACATTGCCGTCTGTATAAACATGGAAATATCTACACCTCTATCTCTATAAACATGTAAATGTCTACACGGCTATCAGTATAAACATGGAAATATCTCCACTGCTATCTGTAGAAAGATGGAAATATCTACATCGCTATATGTATAAACAAGGAAATATCTCCACCGCTATCTCTATAAAGATGGAAATATCTACACCGCTATCTTTATAAACTTGGAAATATCTACACCGCTATCTGTATAAACATGGAAATATCTATAACACTATCTGTGTAAACATGGAAATATCTACACAGCAATCTGTGTAAACATGGAAATATGTACACAGCTCTCTGTGTAAAGATGGAAATATCTACACCGCAATCTGTGCAAATATGGAAATATCTACACCGCTATCTCTGTAAACATGGAAATAACTAAACCTCTATCTGTATAAACATGGAAATATCAACACCGCTATCTGTATAAACATGGAAATGTCTACACCACGATCTGTATAAACATGGAAATATCTACACCGCTATATGCATAAACATGGAAATATCTACACTGCTATCAGTATAAACATGGAAATATCTACACCGCTATCTGTATAAACATGGAAATATCTACACCACGACGTGTATAAACATGGAAATATCTACACCGCTATGTGAATAAACATGGAAATATCTACACCGCTATCAGTATGAACATGGAAATATCTACACCGCTATCTGTATATATATGGAAATATCTACAGCACTATCTCTATAAACATGGAAATATCTACACCGTTATCTGCATAAACAAAGAAATACCTCCACCGCTGTCTGTATGAACATGGAAACATCTACACCGCTAGCTGTATAAACATGGAATTATCTGCAGCGTTATCTGTATAAGCATGGAAATATCTACACCTCAGTCTGTGCAAAGATGGAAATATCTACAATGCTATCTCAATAAACATGGAAATATCGACACCGCCATCTGTACACACATGGAAATACCTACACAGTCATCTGTATAAACATGTAAATATCAACACCACTGTCGGTACAAACATGGAAATAACTACACTGCCATCTGTATAAACATGGAATTATCTACACAGACATCTCTATAACCATTGAAAAATCTACACCGCTATCTGTATACACATGGAAGTAGCCACACCGCTATCTGTATAAACATGGAAATATCTACACGGCCATCTGTGAAAACATGGAAATATCAACACTGTCATCTTTATAAACATGGAAATATCTACACGTCCTTCTGTATAAACATGGAAATATCTACACTGCCATCTGTATATACCTGGAAATATCTACACTGCCATCTGTATAAACATGGAAATATCTACACCGGTATCTCTATAAACATGGAAATGTCTACACGGCTATCTGTATAAGCATGGAAATATCTCCACTGCTATCTGTAGAAACATGGAAATATCTACATCGCTATCTGTATAAACATGGAAATATCTCCACCGCTATCTCTATAAAGATGGAAATATCTACACCGCTATCTTTATAAACATGGAAATATCTACACCGCTATCTGTATAAACATGGGAATATCTATAACACTATCTGTGTAAACATGGAAATATCTACACAGCTATCTGTGTAAACATGGAAATATGTGCACAGGTCTCTGTGTAAAGATGGAAATATCTACACCGCAATCTGTGCAAATATGGAAATATCTACACAGCTATCTCAGTAAACATGGAAATACCTACACCGCTATCTGTATAAACATGGAAATATCAACACCACTATCTGTATAAACATGGAAGTGTCTACACCACGATCTGTATAAACATGGAAATATCTACACCGCTATATGTATAAACATGGAAATATCTACACCGCTATCAGTATAAACATGGAAATATCTACACCGCTATCTGTGTAAACATGGAAATATCTACACCACGACATGTATAAACATGGAAATATCTACACCGCCATGTGAATAAACGTGGAAATATCTACACCGCTATCAGTAAAAACATGGAAATATCGACACCGCTATCTGTATAAATATGGAAATATCTACACCACTATCTCTATAAATATGGAAATATCTACACCGTTATCTGTATAAACAAAGAAATATCTCCACCGCTGTCTGTATGAACATGGAAACAACTACACCGCTAGCTGTATAAACATGGAATTATCTGCTGCGTTATCTGTATAAACATGGAAATATCTACACCACAGTCTGTGAATAGATGGAAATATCTACAATGCTATCTCAATAAACATGGAAATATCGACACCGCCATCTGTACACACATGGAAATACCTACACAGTCATCTGTATAAACATGGAAATATCTACACCGCTATCTGTATAAACATGGAAATATCTGCACTGCCATCTGTATAAACATGGAATTACCTACACAGACATCTCTATAATCATTGAAATATCTACACCGCTATCTGTATAAACATGGAAGTAGCCACACCGCTATCAATATAAACATGGAAATATCTACACCGCTATCTGTATAAACATGGAAATATCTACACCACGACGTGTATAAACATGGGAATATCTTCACCGCAATGTGAATAAACATGGAAATATCTACACCGCTATCAGTATAAACATGGAAATATTGACACCGCTATCTGTATAAATATGGAAATATCTACACCACTATCTCTATTAACATGGAAATATCTACACCGTTATGTGTATAAACAAAGAAATATCTCCACCGCTGTCTGTATGAACATGGAAACATCTACACCGCTAGCTGTATAAACATGGAATTATCTGCAGCGTTATCTGTATAAACATGGAAATATCTACACCGCAGTCTGTGCAAAGATGGAAATATCTACAATGC
Source organism: Pan paniscus (assembly GCF_029289425.2). Taxonomy (NCBI): domain Eukaryota; kingdom Metazoa; phylum Chordata; class Mammalia; order Primates; family Hominidae; genus Pan; species Pan paniscus. The sequence goes on from NC_073261.2 coordinate 13,350,933, forward strand.
TATCTCAATAAACATGGAAATATCGACACCGCCATCTGTACACACATGGAAATACCTACACAGTCATCTGTATAAACATGGAAATATCTACACCACTGTCTGTAGAAACATGGAAACACCTACACTGCCATCTGTAAAAACATGGAATTATCTACACAGACATCTCTGTAACCATTGAAAAATCTACACCGCTATCTGTATACACATGGAAGTAGCCACACCGCTATCTGAATAAACATGGAAATATCTACACCGCCATCTGTGAAAACATGGAAATATCTACACTGTCATCTTTATAAACATGGAAATATCTACACGTCCATCTGTATAAACATGGAAATATCTACACTGCCATCTGTATATACCTGGATATATCTACACGTCCATCTGTATAAACATGGAAATATCTACACTGCCGTCTGTATATACCTGGAAATATCTTCACAGCTATCTCTATAAACATGGAAATGTCTACAGGGCTATCTGTATAAACATGGAAATATCTCCACTGCTATCTGTAGAAACATGGAAATATCTACATCGCTATCTGTATATACATGGAAATATCTCCACTGCTATCTCTATAAAGATGGAAATATATACACCACTATCTTTATAAACATGGAAATATCTACACTGCTATTTGTATAAACATGGAAATATCTATCACACTATCTGTGTAAACATGGAAATATCTACACAGCTATCTGTGTAAACATGGAAATATGTGCACAGGTTTCTGTGTAAAGATGGAAATATCTACACCGCAATCTGTGCAAATATGGAAATATCTACACCGCTATCTCAGTAAACATGGAAATATCTACACCGCTATCTGTATAAACATGGAAATATCAACACCGCTATCTGTATAAACATGGAAATGTCTACACCACGATCTGTATAAACATGGAAATATCTACACCGCTATATGCATAAACATGGAAATATCTACACTGCTATCAGTATAAACATGGAAATATCTACACCGCTATCTGTATAAACATGGAAATATCTACACCACGACGTGTATAAACATGGAAATATCTACACCGCTATGTGAATAAACATGGAAATATCTACACCGCTATCAGTATGAACATGGAAATATCTACACCGCTATCTGTATATATATGGAAATATCTACAGCACTATCTCTATAAACATGGAAATATCTACACCGTTATCTGCATAAACAAAGAAATACCTCCACCGCTGCCTGTATGAACATGGAAACATCTACACCGCTAGGTGTATAAACATGGAATTCTCTGCAGCGTTATCTGTATAAACATGGAAATATCTACACCGCAGTCTGTGCAAAGATGGAAATATCTACAATGCTATCTCAATAAACATGGAAATATCGACACCGCCATCTGTACACACATGGAAATACCTACACAGTCATCTGTATAAACATGGAAATATCTACACCACTATCTGTATAAAGATGGAAATACCTACAATGCCATCTGTATAAACATGGAATTATCTACACAGACATCTCTATAACCATTGAAATATCTACACCACTATCTGTATAAACATGGAAGTAGCCACACCGCTATCTGTATAAACCTGGAAATATCTACACCGCCATCTGTGAAAACATGGAAATATCTACACTGTCATCTTTATAAACATGGAAATATCTACACTGCCATCTGTATATACCTGGAGATATCTACACTGTCATCTGTATAAACATGGAAATATCTACACCGCTATCTCTATAAACATGGAAATGTCTACACGGCTATCTGTATAAACATGGAAATATCTACCCCACGACATGTATAAACATGGAAATATCTACACCGCCATGTGAATAAACATGGAAATATCTACACCACTATCAGTAAAAACATGGAAATATCTACACCACTATCTGAATAAACATGGAAATATCTACACTGCCATCTGTATAAACATGGAATTACCTACACAGACATCTCTATAATCATTGAAATATCTACACCACTATCTGTATAAACATGGAAGTAGCCACACCGCTATCAGTATAAACATGGAAATATCTACACCGCTATCTGTATAAACATGGAAATATCTACACCACGACGTGTATAAACATGGAAATATCTACACTGCTATGTGAATAAACATGGAAATATCTACACCGCTATCAGTATAAACATGGAAATATTGACACTGCTATCTGTATAAATATGGAAATATCTACACCACTATCTCTATAAACATGGAAATATCTACACCGTTATCTGTATAAACAAAGAAATATCTCCACTGCTGTCTGTATGAACATGGAAACATCTACACCGCTAGCTGTATAAACATGGAATTATCTGCAGCGTTATCTGTATAAACATGGAAATATCTACACGGCCATCTGTGAAAACATGGAAATATCTACACTGTCATCTTTATAAACATGGAAATATCTACACGTCCATCTGTATAAACATGGAAATATCTACACTGCCATCTGTATATACCTGGAAATATCTACACTGCCATCTGTATAAACATGGAAATATCTACACCGGTATCTCTATAAACATGGAAATGTCTACACGGCTATCTGTATAAGCATGGAAATATCTCCACTGCTATCTGTAGAAACATGGAAATATCTACATCGCTATCTGTATAAACATGGAAATATCTCCACCGCTATCTCTATAAAGATGGAAATATCTACACCGCTATCTTTATAAACATGGAAATATCTACACCGCTATCTGTATAAACATGGGAATATCTATAACACTATCTGTGTAAACATGGAAATATCTACACAGCTATCTGTGTAAACATGGAAATATGTGCACAGGTCTCTGTGTAAAGATGGAAATATCTACACCGCAATCTGTGCAAATATGGAAATATCTACACCGCTATCTCAGTAAACATGGAAATATCTACACCGCTATCTGTATAAACATGGAAATATCAACACCACTATCTGTATAAACATGGAAAAGTCTACACCACGATCTGTATAAACATGGAAATATCTACACCGCTATATGTATAAACATGGAAATATCTACACCGCTATCAGTATAAACATGGAAATATCTACACCGCTATCTGTGTAAACATGGAAATATCTACACCACGACATGTATAAACATGGAAATATCTACACCGCCATGTGAATAAACGTGGAAATATCTACACCGCTATCAGTAAAAACATGGAAATATCGACACCGCTATCTGTATAAATATGGAAATATCTACACCACTATCTCTATAAACATGGAAATATCTACACCGTTATCTGTATAAACAAAGAAATATCTCCACCGCTGTCTGTATGAACACGGAAACAACTACACCGCTAGCTGTATAAACATGGAATTATCTGCAGCGTTATCTGTATAAACATGGAAATATCTACACCGCAGTCTGTGAATAGATGGAAATATCTACAATGCTATCTCAATAAACATGGAAATATCGACACCGCCATCTGTACACACATGGAAATACCTACACAGTCATCTGTATAAACATGGAAATATCTACACCGCTATCTGTATAAACATGGAAATATCTGCACTGCCATTTGTATAAACATGGAATTACCTACACAGACATCTCTATAATCATTGAAATATCTACACCGCTATCTGTATAAACATGGAAGTAGCCACACCGCTATCAATATAAACATGGAAATATCTACACCGCTATCTGTATAAACATGGAAATATCTACACCACGACGTGTATAAACATGGAAATATCTTCACCGCAATGTTAATAAACATGGAAATATCTACACCGCTATCAGTATAAACATGGAAATATTGACACCACTATCTGTATAAATATGGAAATATCTACACCACTATCTCTATTAACATGGAAATATCTACACCGTTATGTGTATAAACAAAGAAATATCTCCACCGCTGTCTGTATGAACATGGAAACATCTACACCGCTAGCTGTATAAACATGGAATTATCTGCAGCGTTATCTGTATAAACATGGAAATATCTACACCGCAGTCTGTGCAAAGATGGAAATATCTACAATGCTATCTCAATAAACATGGAAATATCGACACCGCCATCTGTACACACATGGAAATACCTACACAGTCATCTGTATAAACATGGAAATATCTACACCACTGTCTGTATAAACATGGAAACACCTACACTGCCATCTGTAAAAACATGGAATTATCTACACAGACATCTGTATAACCATTGAAAAATCTACACCGCTATCTGTATACACATGGAAGTAGCCACACCGCTATCTGAATAAACATGGAAATATCTACACCGCCATCTGTGAAAACATGGATATATCTACACTGTCATCTTTATAAACATGGAAATATCTACACGTCCATCTGTATAAACATGGAAATATCTACACTGCCATCTGTATATACCTGGATATATCTACACGTCCATCTGTATAAACATGGAAATATCTACACTGCCGTCTGTATATACCTGGAAATATCTACACAGCTATCTCTATAAACATGGAAATGTCTACACGGCTATCTGTATAAACATGGAAATATCTCCACTGCTATCTGTAGAAACATGGAAATATCTACATCGCTATCTGTAGATACATGGAAATATCTCCACTGCTATCTCTATAAAGATGGAAATATATACACCACTATCTTTATAAACATGGAAATATCTACACTGCTATTTGTATAAACATGGAAATACCTATCACACTATCTGTGTAAACATGGAAATATCTACACAGCTATCTGTGTAAACATGGAAATATGTGCACAGGTCTCTGTGGAAAGATGGAAATATCTACACCGCAATCTGTGCAAATATGGAAATATCTACACCGCTATCTCAGTAAACATGGAAATACCTACACCACTATCTGTATAAACATGGAAATATCAACACCGCTATCTGTATAAACATGGAAATGTCTACACCACGATCTGTATAAACATGGAAATATCTACACCGCTATATGCATAAACATGGAAATATCTACACTGCTATCAGTATAAACATGGAAATATCTACACCGCTATCTGTATAAACATGGAAATATCTACACCACGACGTGTATAAACATGGAAATATCTACACCGCTATGTGAATAAACATGGAAATATCTACACCGCTATCAGTATGAACATGGAAATATCTACACCGCTATCTGTATATATATGGAAATATCTACAGCACTATCTCTATAAACATGGAAATATCTACACCGTTATCTGCATAAACAAAGAAATACCTCCACCGCTGCCTGTATGAACATGGAAACATCTACACCGCTAGCTGTATAAACATGGAATTATCTGCAGCTTTATCTGTATAAACATGGAAATATCTACACCGCAGTCTGTGCAAAGATGGAAATATCTACAATGCTATCTCAATAAACATGGAAATATCGACACCGCCATCTGTACACACATGGAAATACCTACACAGTCATCTGTATAAACATGGAAATATCTACACCACTATCTGTATAAACATGGAAATACCTACAATGCCATCTGTATAAACATGGAATTATCTACACAGACATCTCTATAACCATTGAAATATCTACACCACTATCTGTATAAACATGGAAGTAGCCACACCGCTATCTGTATAAACCTGGAAATATCTACACCGCCATCTGTGAAAACATGGAAATATCTACACTGTCATCTTTATAAACATGGAAATATCTACACGTCCATCTGTATAAACATGGAAATATCTACACTGCCATCTGTATATACCTGGAGATATCTACACTGTCATCTGTATAAACATGGAAATATCTACACCGCTATCTCTATAAACATGGAAATGTCTACACGGCTATCTGTATAAACATGGAAATATCTACCCCACGACATGTATAAACATGGAAATATCTACACCGCCATGTGAATAAACATGGAAATATCTACACCGCTATCAGTAAAAACATGGAAATATCTACACCACTATCTGAATAAACATGGAAATATCTACACTGCCATCTGTATAAACATGGAATTACCTACACAGACATCTCTATAATCATTGAAATATCTACACCACTATCTGTATAAACATGGAAGTAGCCACACCGCTATCAGTATAAACATGGAAATATCTACACCGCTATCTGTATAAACATGGAAATATCTACACCACGACGTGTATAAACATGGAAATATCTACACTGCTATGTGAATAAACATGGAAATATCTACACCGCTATCAGTATAAACTTGGAAATATTGACACTGCTATCTGTATAAATATGGAAATATCTACACCACTATCTCTATAAACATGGAAATATCTACACCGTTATCTGTATAAACAAAGAAATATCTCCACTGCTGTCTGTATGAACATGGAAACATCTACACCGCTAGCTGTATAAACATGGAATTATCTGCAGCGTTATCTGTATAAACATGGAAATATCTACACCTCAGTCTGTGCAAAGATGGAAATATCTACAATGCTATCTCAATAAACATGGAAATATCGACACCGCCATCTGTACACACATGGAAATACCTACACAGTCATCTGTATAAACATGTAAATATCTACACCACTGTCGGTACAAACATGGAAATAACTACACTGCCATCTGTATAAACATGGAATTATCTACACAGACATCTCTATAACCATTGAAAAATCTACACCGCTATCTGTATACACATGGAAGTAGCCACACCGCTATCTGTATAAACATGGAAATATCTACACGGCCATCTGTGAAAACATGGAAATATCTCCACTGTCATCTTTATAAACATGGAAATATCTACACGTCCATCTGTATAAACATGGAAATATCTACACTGCCATCTGTATATACCTGGAAATATCTACACTGCCATCTGTATAAACATGGAAATATCTACACCGGTATCTCTATAAACATGGAAATGTCTACACGGCTATCTGTATAAGCATGGAAATAACTCCACTGCTATCTGTAGAAACATGGAAATATCTACATCGCTATCTGTATAAACATGGAAATATCTCCACCGCTATCTCTATAAAGATGGAAATATCTACACCGCTATCTTTATAAACATGGAAATATCTACACCGCTATCTGTATAAACATGGGAATATCTATAACACTATCTGTGTAAACATGGAAATATCTACACAGCTATCTGTGTAAACATGGAAATATGTGCACAGGTCTCTGTGTAAAGATGGAAATATCTACACCGCAATCTGTGCAAATATGGAAATATCTACACCGCTATCTCAGTAAACATGGAAATATCTACACCGCTATCTGTATAAACATGGAAATATCAACACCACTATCTGTATAAACATGGAAATGTCTACACCACGATCTGTATAAACATGGAAATATCTACACCACTATCAGTATAAACATGGAAATATCTACACCGCTATCTGTGTAAACATGGAAATATCTACACCACGACATGTATAAACATGGAAATATCTACACCGCCATGTGAATAAACGTGGAAATATCTACACCGCTATCAGTAAAAACATGGAAATATCGACACCGCTATCTGTATAAATATGGAAATATCTACACCACTATCTCTATAAACATGGAAATATCTACACCGTTATCTGTATAAACAAAGAAATATCTCCACCGCTGTCTGTATGAACATGGAAACAACTACACCGCTAGCTGTATAAACATGGAATTATCTGCAGCGTTATCTGTATAAACATGGAAATATCTACACCGCAGTCTGTGAATAGATGGAAATATCTACAATGCTATCTCAATAAACATGGAAATATCGACACCGCCATCTGTTCACACATGGAAATACCTACGCAGTCATCTGTATAAACATGGAAATATCTACACCGCTATCTGTATAAACATGGAAATATCTGCACTGCAATCTGTATAAGCATGGAATTACCTACACAGACATCTCTATAATCATTGAAATATCTACACCGCTATCTGTATAAACATGGAAGTAGCCACACCGCTATCAATATAAACATGGAAATATCTACACCGCTATCTGTATAAACATGGAAATATCTACACCACGACGTGTATAAACATGGAAATATCTTCACCGCAATGTGAATAAACATGGAAATATCTACACCGCTATCAGTATAAACATGGAAATATTGACACCGCTATCTGTATAAATATGGAAATATCTACACCACTATCTCTATTAACATGGAAATATCTACACCGTTATGTGTATAAACAAAGAAATATCTCCACCGCTGTCTGTATGAACATGGAAACATCTACACCGCTAGCTGTATAAACATGGAATTATCTGCAGCGTTATCTGTATAAACATGGAAATATCTACACCGCAGTCTGTGCAAAGATGGAAATATCTACAATGCTATCTCAATAAACATGGAAATATCGACACCGCCATCTGTACACACATGGAAATACCTGCAGAGTCATCTGTATATACATGGAAATATCTACACCACTGTCTGTATAAACATGGAAACACCTACACTGCCATCTGTAAAAACATGGAATTATCTACACAGACATCTCTATAACCATTGAAAAATCTACACCGCTATCTGTATACACATGGAAGTAGCCACACCGCTATCTGAATAAACATGGAAATATCTACACCGCCATCTGTGAAAACATGGATATATCTACACTGTCATCTTTATAAACATGGAAATATCTACACGTCCATCTGTATAAACATGGAAATATCTACACTTCCATCTGTATATACCTGGATATATCTACACGTCCATCTGTATAAACATGGAAATATCTACACTGCCGTCTGTATATACCTGGAAATATCTACACAGCTATCTCTATAAACATGGAAATGTCTACACGGCTATCTGTATAAACATGGAAATATCTCCACTGCTATCTGTAGAAACATGGAAATATCTACATCGCTATCTGTATATACATGGAAATATCTCCACTGCTATCTCTATAAAGATGGAAATATATACACCACTATCTTTATAAACATGGAAATATCTACACTGCTATTTGTATAAACATGGAAATATCTATCACACTATCTGTGTAAACATGGAAATATCTACACAGCTATCTGTGTAAACATGGAAATATGTGCACAGGTCTCTGTGGAAAGATGGAAATATCTACACCACAATCTGTGCAAATATGGAAATATCTACACCGCTATCTCAGTAAACATGGAAATATCTACACCGCTATCTGTATAAACATGGAAATATCAACACCGCTATCTGTATAAACATGGAAATGTCTACACCACGATCTGTATAAACATGGAAATATCTACACCGCTATATGCATAAACATGGAAATATCTACACTGCTATCAGTATAAACATGGAAATATCTACACCGCTATCTGTGTAAACATGGAAATATCTACACCACGACGTGTATAAACATGGAAATATCTACACCGCTATGTGAATAAACATGGAAATATCTACACCGCTATCAGTATGAACATGGAAATATCTACACCGCTATCTGTATATATATGGAAATATCTACAGCACTATCTCTATAAACATGGAAATATCTACACCGTTATCTGCATAAACAAAGAAATACCTCCACCGCTGCCTGTATGAACATGGAAACATCTACACCGCTAGCTGTATAAACATGGAATTATCTGCAGCGTTATCTGTATAAACATGGAAATATCTACACCGCAGTCTGTGCAAAGATGGAAATATCTACAATGCTATCTCAATAAACATGGAAATATCGACACCGCCATCTGTACACACATGGAAATACCTACACAGTCATCTGTATAAACATGGAAATATCTACACCACTATCTGTATAAACATGGAAATACCTACAATGCCATCTGTATAAACATGGAATTATCTACACAGACATCTCTATAACCATTGAAATATCTACACCACTATCTGTATAAACATGGAAGTAGCCACACCGCTATCTGTATAAACCTGGAAATATCTACACCGCCATCTGTGAAAACATGGAAATATCTACACTGTCATCTTTATAAACATGGAAATATCTACCCGTCCATCTGTATAAACATGGAAATATCTACACTGCCATCTGTATATACCTGGAGATATCTACACTGTCATCTGTATAAACATGGAAATATCTACACCGCTATCTCTATAAACATGGAAATGTCTACACGCCTGTCTGTATAAACATGGAAATATCTACCCCACGACATGTATAAACATGGAAATATCTACACCGCCATGTGAATAAACATGGAAATATCTACACCGCTATCAGTAAAAACATGGAAATATCTACACCACTATCTGAATAAACATGGAAATATCTACACTGCCATCTGTATAAACATGGAATTACCTACACAGACATCTCTATAATCATTGAAATATCTACACCACTATCTGTATAAACATGGAAGTAGCCACACCGCTATCAGTATAAACATGGAAATATCTACACCGCTATCAGTATAAACATGGAAATATCTACACCACGACGTGTATAAACATGGAAATATCTACACTGCTATGTGAATAAACATGGAAATATCTACACAGCTATCTCTATAAACATGGAAATGCCTACACGGCTATCTGTATAAACATGGAAATATCTCCACTGCTATCTGTAGAAACATGGAAATATCTACATCGCTATCTGTATAAACATGGAAATATCTCCACCGCTATCTCTATAAAGATGGGAATATCTACACCACTATCTTTATAAACATGGAAATATCTACACTGCTATCTGTATAAACATGGAAATATGTATCACGATATCTGTGTAAACATGGAAATATCTACACAGCTATCTGTGTAAACATGGAAATATATGCACAGGTCTCTGTGTAAAGATGGAAATATCTACACCGCAATCTGTGCAAATATGGAAATATCTACACCGCTATCTCAGTAAACATGGAAATATCTACACCGTTATCTGTATACACAAAGAAATACCTCCACCGCTGTCTGTATGAACATGGAAACATCTACACCGCTAGCTGTATAAACATGGAATTATCTGCAGCGTTATCTGTATAAACATGGAAATATCAACACCGATATCTGTATAAACATGGAAATGTCTACACCACTATACGTATAAACATGGAAATATCTACACAGCTATCAGTATAAACATGGAAATATCTACACCGCTATCTGTATAAACATGGAAATATCTACACCACTATATGTATAAACATGGAAATATCTACACAGCTATCAGTATAAACATGAAAATATTTACACCGCTATCTGTATAAACATGGAAATATCTACACCACGACATGTATAAACATGGAAATATCTTCACCGCCATGTAAATAAACATGGAAATATCTACACCGCTATCTGTAAAAACATGGAAATATTGACACCGCTATCTCTATAAATATGGAAATATCTACACCACTATCTATATAAACATGGAAATAACTACACCGCTATCTGAATAAACATGGAAATATCTACACCAGGACATGTATAAACATGGAAATATCTACACCGCCATGTGAATAAACGTGGAAATATCTACACTGCTATCAGTAAAAACATGGAAATATCGACACCGCTATCTGTATAAATATGGAAATATCTGCACCACTATCTCTATAAACATGGAAATATCTACACCGTTATCTGTATAAACAAAGAAATATCTCCACCGCTGTCTGTATGAACATGGAAACAACTACACTGCTAGCTGTATAAACATGGAATTATCTGCAGCGTTATCTGTATAAACATGGAAATATCTACACCGCAGTCTGTGAATAGATGGAAATATCTACAATGCTATCTCAATAAACATGGAAATATCGACACCGCCATCTGTACACACATGGAAATACCTACACAGTCATCTGTATAAACATGGAAATATCTACACCGCTATCTGTATAAACATGGAAATATCTACACTGCCATCTGTATAAACATGGAAATATCTACACTGCCATCTGTATACACCTTAAAATATCTACATTGCCATCTGTATAAACATGGAAATATCTACACCGCTATATCTATAAACATGGAAATGTCTACACAGCTATCAGTATAAACATGGAAATATCTACATCGCTATCTGTATAAACATGGAAATAGCTCCACTGCTATCTCTATAAAGATGGAAATATCTACACCACTATCTTTATAAACATGGAAATATCTACACTGATATCTGTATAAACATGGAAATATCTATCACACTATCTGTGTAAACATGGAAATATCTACACAGCTATCTGTGTAAACATGGAAATATGTGCACAGTTCTCTGTGTAAAGATGGAAATATCTACACCGAAATCTGTGCAAATATGGAAATATCTACACCGCTATCTCAGTAAACATGGAAATATCTACACCGCTACCTGTATAAACATGGAAATATCAACACCGCAATCTGTATAAACATGGAAATATCTACACAGCTATCAGTATAAACATGGAATTATCTACACCGCTATATGTATAAACATGGAAATATCTACACCACGGCATGTATAAACATGGAAATATCTTCACCGCCATGTGAATAAACATGGAAATATCTACACCGCTATCTGTAAAAACATGGAAATATCGACAATGCTATCTGTATAAATATGGAAATATCTACACCACTATCTTTATAAACATGGAAATATCTACACCGCTATCTGTATAAACATGGAAATATCTACACCACGACATGTATAAACATGGAAATATCTTCACCGCCATGTAAATAAACATGGAAATATCTACACCGCTATCTGTAAAAACATGGAAATATCGACACCGCTATCTGTATAAATATGGAAATATCTACACCACTATCTCTATAAACATGGAAATATCTACACCGTTATCTGTATAAACAAAGAAATATCTCCACTGCTGTCTGTATGAACATGGAAACATCTACACCGCTAGCTGTAGAAACATGGAATTATCTGCAGAGTTATCTGTATAAACATGGAAATATCTTCACCGCAGTCTGTGCAAAGATGGAAATATCTACAATGCTATCTCAATAAACATGGAAATATCGACACCGCCATCTGTACACACTTGGAAATACCTACACAGTCATCTGTATAAACATTGAAATATCTACACCGCTATCTGTATAAACATGGAAATATCTATAACACTATCTGAGTAAACATGGAAATATCTACACAGCTATCTGTGTAAACATGGAAATATGTACACAGGTCTCTGTGTAAAGATGGAAATATCTACACCGCTATCTCAGTAAACATTGAAATATCTACACCGCTATCTGTATAAACATGGAAATATCAACACCACTATCTGCATAAACATGGAAATGTCTACACCACGATCTGTATAAACATGGAAATATCTACACCGCTATATGTATAAACATGGAAATATCTACACCGCTATCAGTATAAACATGGAAATATCTACACCGCTATCTGTGTAAACATGGAAATATCTACACCACGACATGTATAAACATGGAAATGTCTACACGGCTATCAGTATAAACATGGAAATATCTACATCGCTATCTGTATAAACATGGAAATAGCTCCACTGCTATCTCTATAAAGATGGAAATATCTACACCACTATCTTTATAAACATGGAAATATCTACACTGATATCTGTATAAACATGGAAATATCTATCACACTATCTGTGTAAACATGGAAATATCTACACAGCTATCTGTGTAAACATGGAAATATGTGCACAGGTCTCTGTGTAAAGATGGAAATATCTACACCGCAATCTGTGCAAATATGGAAATATCTACACCGCTATCTCAGTAAACATGGAAATATCTACACCGCTACCTGTATAAACATGGAAATATCAACACCGCAATCTGTATAAACATGGAAATATCTACACAGCTATCAGTATAAACATGGAATTATCTACACCGCTATATGTATAAAAATGGAAATATCTACACCACGACATGTATAAACATGGAAATATCTTCACCGCCATGTGAATAAACATGGAAATATCTACACCGCTATCTGTAAAAACATGGAAATATCGACACTGCTATCTGTATAAATATGGAAATATCTACACCACTATCTTTATAAACATGGAAATATCTACACCGCTATCTGTATAAACATGGAAATATCTACACCACGACATGTATAAACATGGAAATATCTTCACCGCCATGTAAATAAACATGGAAATATCTACACCGCTATCTGTAAAAACATGGAAATATCGACACCGCTATCTGTATAAATATGGAAATATCTACACCACTATCTCTATAAACATGGAAATATCTACACCGTTATCTGTATAAACAAAGAAATATCTCCACTGCTGTCTGTATGAACATGGAAACATCTACACCGCTAGCTGTAGAAACATGGAATTATCTGCAGAGTTATCTGTATAACATGGAAATATCTTCACCGCAGTCTGTGCAAAGATGGAAATATCTACAATGCTATCTCAATAAACATGGAAATATCGACACCGCCATCTGTACACACTTGGAAATACCTACACAGTCATCTGTATAAACATTGAAATATCTACACCGCTATCTGTATAAACATGGAAATATCTATAACACTATCTGAGTAAACATGGAAATATCTACACAGCTATCTGTGTCAACATGGAAATATGTACACAGGTCTCTGTGTAAAGATGGAAATATCTACACCGCTATCTCAGTAAACATTGAAATATCTACACCGCTATCTGTATAAACATGGAAATATCAACACCACTATCTGCATAAACATGGAAATGTCTACACCACGATCTGTATAAACATGGAAATATCTACACCGCTATATGTATAAACATGGAAATATCTACACCGCTATCAGTATAAACATGGAAATATCTACACCGCTATCTGTGTAAACATGGAAATATCTACACCACGACATGTATAAACATGGAAATATCTACACCGCCATGTGAATAAACGTGGAAATATCTACACCGCTATCAGTAAAAACATGGAAATATCGACACCGCTATCTGTAGAAACATGGAAATATCTTCATCGCTATCTGTATAAACATGGAAATATCTCCACCGCTATCTCTATAAAGATGGAAATATCTACACCGCTATCTTTATAAAAATGGAAATATCTACACCGGTTTCTGTATAAACATGGAAATATCTATAATACTATCTGTGTAAACATGGAATTATCTACACAGCTATCTGTGTAAACATGGAAATATGTACACAGGTCTCTGTGTAAAGATGGAAATATCTACACCGCAATCTGTGCAAATATGGAAATATCTACACCGCTATCTCAGTAAACATGGAAATATCTACACCGCTATCTGTATAAACATGGAAATATCTACACCGCTATATGTATAAACATGGAAATATCTACACCGCTATCAGTATAAACATGGAAATATCTACACCGCTATCTGTATAAACATGGAAATATCTACACCACGACATGTATAAACATGGAAATATCTACACCGCCATGTGAATAAACATGGAAATATCTACACCGCTATCAGTAAAAACATGGAAATATCGACACCGCTATCTGTATAAATATGGAAATATCTACACCACTATCTCTATAAACATGGAAATATCTACACCGTTATCTGTATAAACAAAGAAATATCTCCACCGCTGTCTGTATGAACATGTAAATATCTACACCGCTAGATGTATAAACAGGGAATTATCTGCAGCGTTATCTGTATAAACATGGAAATATCTACACCGCAGTCTATGCAAAGATGGAAATATCTACAATGCTATCTCAATAAACATGGAAATATCGACACCGCCATCTGTACACACATGGAAATACCTACACTGTCATCTTTAAAAACATGGAAATATCTACACGTCCATCTGTATAAACATGGAAATATCTACACTGCCATCTGTATACACCTTAAAATATCTACATTGCCATCTGTATAAACATGGAAATATCTACACCGCTATATCTATAAATATGGAAATGTCCACACGGCTATCAGTATAAACATGGAAATATCTACATCGCTATCTGTATAAACATGGAAATAGCTCCACTGCTATCTCTATAAAGATGGAAATATCTACACCACTATCTTTATAAACATGGAAATATCTACACTGATATCTGTATAAACATGGAAATATCTATCACACTATCTGTGTAAACATGGAAATATCTACACAGCTATCTGTGTAAACATGGAAATATGTGCACAGGTCTCTGTGTAAAGATGGAAATATCTACACCGAATTTGTGCAAATATGGAAATATCTACACCGCTATCTCAGTAAACATGGAAATATCAACACCGCAATCTGTATAAACATGGAAATATCTACACAGCTATCAGTATAAACATGGAATTATCTACACCGCTATATGTATAAACATGGAAATATCTACACCACGACATGTATAAACATGGAAATATCTTCACCGCCATGTGAATAAACATGGAAATATCTACACCGCTATCTGTAAAAACATGGAAATATCGACAATGCTATCTGTATAAATATGGAAATATCTACACCACTATCTTTATAAACATGGAAATATCTACACCGCTATCTGTATAAACATGGAAATATCTACACCACGACATGTATAAACATGGAAATATCTTCACCGCCATGTAAATAAACACGGAAATATCTACACCGCTATCTGTAAAAACATGGAAATATCGACACCGCTATCTGTATAAATATGGAAATATCTACACCACTATCTCTATAAACATGGAAATATCTACACCGTTATCTGTATAAACAAAGAAATATCTCCACTGCTGTCTGTATGAACATGGAAACATCTACACCGCTAGCTGTAGAAACATGGAATTATCTGCAGAGTTATCTGTATAAACATGGAAATATCTACACCGCAGTCTGTGCAAAGATGGAAATATCTACAATGCTATCTCAATAAACATGGAAATATCGACACCGCCAACTGTACACACTTGGAAATACCTACACAGTCATCTGTATAAACATTGAAATATCTACACCGCTATCTGTATAAACATGGGAATATCTATAACACTATCTGAGTAAACATGGAAATATCTACACAGCTATCTGTGTAAACATGGAAATATGTACACAGGTCTCTGTGTAAAGATGGAAATATCTACACCGCTATCTCAGTAAACATTGAAATATCTACACCGCTATCTGTATAAACATGGAAATATCAACACCACTATCTGCATAAACATGGAAATGTCTACACCACGATCTGTATAAACATGGAAATATCTACACCGCTATATGTATAAACATGGAAATATCTACACCGCTATCAGTATAAACATGGAAATATCTACACCGCTATCTGTGTAAACATGGAAATATCTACACCACGACATGTATAAACATGGAAATATCTACACCGCCATGTGAATAAACGTGGAAATATCTACACCGCTATCAGTAAAAACATGGAAATATCGACACCGCTATCTGTAGAAACATGGAAATATCTACATCGCTATCTGTATAAACATGGAAATATCTCCACCGCTATCTCTATAAAGATGGAAATATCTACACCGCTATCTTTATAAAAATGGAAATATCTACACCGGTTTCTGTATAAACATGGAAATATCTATAACACTATCTGTGTAAACATGGAAATATCTACACAGCTATCTGTGTAAACATGGAAATATGTACACAGGTCTCTGTGTAAAGATGGAAATATCTACACCGCAATCTGTGCAAATATGGAAATATCTACACCGCTATCTCAGTAAACATGGAAATATCTACACCGCTATCTGTATAAACATGGAAATATCTACACCGCTATATGTATAAACATGGAAATATCTACACCGCTATCAGTATAAACATGGAAATATCTACACCGCTATCTGTATAAACATGGAAATATCTACACCACGACATGTATAAACATGGAAATATCTACACCGCCATGTGAATAAACATGGAAATATCTACACCGCTATCAGTAAAAACATGGAAATATCGACACCGCTATCTGTATAAATATGGAAATATCTACAACACTATCTCTATAAACATGGAAATATCTACACCGTTATCTGTATAAACAAAGAAATATCTCCACCGCTGTCTGTATGAACATGTAAATATCTACACCGCTAGATGTATAAACAGGGAATTATCTGCAGCGTTATCTGTATAAACATGGAAATATCTACACCGCAGTCTGTGCAAAGATGGAAATATCTACAATGCTATCTCAATAAACATGGAAATATCGACACCGCCATCTGTACACACATGGAAATACCTACACTGTCATCTTTATAAACATGGAAATATCTACACGTCCATCTGTATAAACATGGAAATATCTACACTGCCATCTGTATACACCTTAAAATATCTACATTGCCATCTGTATAAATATGGAAATATCTACACCGCTATATCTATAAACATGGAAATGTCTACACGGCTATCAGTATAAACATGGAAATATCTACATCGCTATCTGTATAAACATGGAAATAGCTCCACTGCTATCTCTATAAAGATGGAAATATCTACACCACTATCTTTATAAACATGGAAATATCTACACTGATATCTGTATAAACATGGAAATATCTATCACACTATCTGTGTAAACATGGAAATATCTACACAGCTATCTGTGTAAACATGGAAATATGTGCACAGGTCTCTGTGTAAAGATGGAAATATCTACACCGCAATCTGTGCAAATATGGAAATATCTACACCGCTATCTCAGTAAACATGGAAATATCTACACCGCTACCTGTATAAACATGGAAATATCAACACCGCAATCTGTATAAACATGGAAATATCTACACAGCTATCAGTATAAACATGGAATTATCTACACCGCTATATGTATAAAAATGGAAATATCTACACCACGACATGTATAAACATGGAAATATCTTCACCGCCATGTGAATAAACATGGAAATATCTACACCGCTATCTGTAAAAACATGGAAATATCGACACTGCTATCTGTATAAATATGGAAATATCTACACCACTATCTTTATAAACATGGAAATATCTACACCGCTATCTGTATAAACATGGAAATATCTACACCACGACATGTATAAACATGGAAATATCTTCACCGCCATGTAAATAAACATGGAAATATCTACACCGCTATCTGTAAAAACATGGAAATATCGACACCGCTATCTGTATAAATATGGAAATATCTACACCACTATCTCTATAAACATGGAAATATCTACACCGTTATCTGTATAAACAAAGAAATATCTCCACTGCTGTCTGTATGAACATGGAAACATCTACACCGCTAGCTGTAGAAACATGGAATTATCTGCAGAGTTATCTGTATAAACATGGAAATATTTTCACCGCAGTCTGTGCAAAGATGGAAATATCTACAATGCTATCTCAATAAACATGGAAATATCGACACCGCCATCTGTACACACTTGGAAATACCTACACAGTCATCTGTATAAACATTGAAATATCTACACCGCTATCTGTATAAACATGGAAATATCTATAACACTATCTGAGTAAACATGGAAATATCTACACAGCTATCTGTGTAAACATGGAAATATGTACACAGGTCTCTGTGTAAAGATGGAAATATCTACACCGCTATCTCAGTAAACATTGAAATATCTACACCGCTATCTGTATAAACATGGAAATATCAACACCACTATCTGCATAAACATGGAAATGTCTACACCACGATCTGTATAAACATGGAAATATCTACACCGCTATATGTATAAACATGGAAATATCTACACCGCTATCAGTATAAACATGGAAATATCTACACCGCTATCTGTGTAAACATGGAAATATCTACACCACGACATGTATAAACATGGAAATATCTACACCGCCATGTGAATAAACGTGGAAATATCTACACCGCTATCAGTAAAAACATGGAAATATCGACACCGCTATCTGTAGAAACATGGAAATATCTTCATCGCTATCTGTATAAACATGGAAATATCTCCACCGCTATCTCTATAAAGATGGAAATATCTACACCGCTATCTTTATAAAAATGGAAATATCTACACCGGTTTCTGTATAAACATGGAAATATCTATAATACTATCTGTGTAAACATGGAATTATCTACACAGCTATCTGTGTAAACATGGAAATATGTACACAGGTCTCTGTGTAAAGATGGAAATATCTACACCGCAATCTGTGCAAATATGGAAATATCTACACCGCTATCTCAGTAAACATGGAAATATCTACACCGCTATCTGTATAAACATGAAAATATCTACACCGCTATATGTATAAACATGGAAATATCTACACCGCTATCAGTATAAACATGGAAATATCTACACCGCTATCTGTATAAACATGGAAATATCTACACCACGACATGTATAAACATGGAAATATCTACACCGCCATGTGAATAAACATGGAAATATCTACACCGCTATCAGTAAAAACATGGAAATATCGACACCGCTATCTGTATAAATATGGAAATATCTACACCACTATCTCTATAAACATGGAAATATCTACACCGTTATCTGTATAAACAAAGAAATATCTCCACCGCTGTCTGTATGAACATGTAAATATCTACACCGCTAGATGTATAAACAGGGAATTATCTGCAGCGTTATCTGTATAAACATGGAAATATCTACACCGCAGTCTATGCAAAGATGGAAATATCTACAATGCTATCTCAATAAACATGGAAATATCGACACCGCCATCTGTACACACGTGGAAATACCTACACTGTCATCTTTAAAAACATGGAAATATCTACACGTCCATCTGTATAAACATGGAAATATCTACACTGCCATCTGTATACACCTTAAAATATCTACATTGCCATCTGTATAAACATGGAAATATCTACACCGCTATATCTATAAATATGGAAATGTCCACACGGCTATCAGTATAAACATGGAAATATCTACATCGCTATCTGTATAAACATGGAAATAGCTCCACTGCTATCTCTATAAAGATGGAAATATCTACACCACTATCTTTATAAACATGGAAATATCTACACTGATATCTGTATAAACATGGAAATATCTATCACACTATCTGTGTAAACATGGAAATATCTACACAGCTATCTGTGTAAACATGGAAATATGTGCACAGGTCTCTGTGTAAAGATGGAAATATCTACACCGCAATTTGTGCAAATATGGAAATATCTACACCGCTATCTCAGTAAACATGGAAATATCTACACCGCTATCTGTATAAACATGGAAATATCAACACCGCAATCTGTATAAACATGGAAATATCTACACAGCTATCAGTATAAACATGGAATTATCTACACCGCTATATGTATAAACATGGAAATATCTACACCACGACATGTATAAACATGGAAATATCTTCACCGCCATGTGAATAAACATGGAAATATCTACACCGCTATCTGTAAAAACATGGAAATATCGACACTGCTATCTGTATAAATATGGAAATATCTACACCACTATCTCTATAAACATGGAAATATATACACCGTTATCTGTATAAGCAAAGAAATATCTCCACCGCTGTCTGTATGAACATGGAAACATCTACACCGCTAGCTGTAGAAACATGGAATTATCTGCAGCGTTATCTGTATAAACATGGAAATATCCACATCGCAGTCTGTGCAAAGATGGAAATATCTACAATGCTATCTCAATAAACATGAAAATATCGACACCGCCATCTGTACACACATGGAAATACCTACACAGTCATCTGTATAAACATGGAAATATCTACACCGCTATCTGTATAAACATGGAAATATCTATAACACTATCTGTGTGAACATGGAAATATCTACACAGCTATCTGTGTAAACATGGAAATATGTACACAGGTCTCTGTGTAAAGATGGAAATATCTACACCGCTATCTCAGTAAACATGGAAATATCTACACCGCTATCTGTATAAACATGGAGATATCAACACCACTATCTGCATAAACATGGAAATGTCTACACCACGATCTGTATAAACATGGAAATATCTTCACCGCTATATGTATAAACATGGAAATATCTACACCGCTATCAGTATAAACATGGAAATATCTACACCGCTATCTGTGTAAACATGGAAATATCTACACCACGACATGTATAAACATGGAAATATCTACACCGCCATGTGAATAAACGTGGAAATATCTACACCGCTATCAGTAAAAACATGGAAATATCGACACCGCTATCTGTATAAATATGGAAATATCTACACCACTATCTCTATAAACATGGAAATATCTACACCGTTATCTGTATAAACAAAGAAATATCTCCACCGATGTCTGTATGAACATGGAAACAACTACACCGCTAGCTGTATAAACATGGAATTATCTGCAGCGTTATCTGTATAAACATGGAAATATGTACACCGCATTGTGTGAATAGATGGAAATATCTACAGTGCTATGTCAATAAACATGGAAATATCGACACCGCCATCTGTACTCACATGGAAATACCTACACAGTCATCTGTATAAACATGGAAATATCTACACCACTATCTGTATCAACATGGAAATATCTACACTGCCATCTGTATAAACATGGAATTACCTACACAGACATCTCTATAATCATTGAAATATCTACACCGCTATCTGTATAAACATGGAAGTAGCCACGCCGCTATCAGTATAAACATGGAAATATCTACACCGCTATCTGTATAAACATGGAAATATCTACACTGCCATCTGTATATACCTGGAAATATCTACACTGCCATCTGTATAAACATGGAAATATCTACACAGCTATCTCTATAAACATGGAAGTGTCTACAGGGCTATCTGTATAAACATGGAAATATCTCCACTGCTATCTGTAGAAACATGGAAATATCTACATCGCTATCTGTATAAACATGGAAATATCTCCACTGCTATCTCTATAAAGATGGAAATATCTACACCACTATCTTTATAAACATGGGAATATCTACACTGGTATCTGTATAAACATGGAAATATCTATCACACTATCTGTGTAAACATGGAAATATCTACACAGCTATCTGTATAAACATGGAAATATCAACACCGCTATCTGTATAAACATGGAAATGTCTACGCCACGATCTGTATAAACATGGAAATATCTACACCACTATATGTATAAACATGGAAATATCTACACAGCTATCAGAATAAACATGGAAATATCTACACCGCTATCTGTATAAACATGGAAATATCTACACCACGACATGTATAAACATGGAAATATCTTCACTGCCATGTAAATAAACATGGAAATATCTACACCGCTATCTGTAAAACATGGAAATATCGACACCGCTATCTGTATAAATATGGAAATATCTACACCACTATCTCTATAAACATGGAAATATCTGCACCGTTATCTGTATAAACAAAGAAATATCTCCACCGCTGTCTGTATGAACATGGAAACATCTACACCGCTAGCTATGTAAACATGGAATTATCTGCAGCGTTATCTGTATAAACATGGAAATATCTACACCGCAGTCTGTGCAAAGATGGAAATATCTACAATGCTATCTCAATAAACATGGAAATATCGCACCGCCATCTGTACACACATGGAAATACCTACACAGTCATCTGTATAAACATGGAAATATCTACACCACTATCTGTATAAACATGGAAATACCTACACTGCCATCTGTATAAACATGGAATTATATACACAGACATCTCTATAACCATTGAAATATCTACACAGCTATCTGTATAAACATGGAAGTAGCCACACCGCTATCTGTATAAACATGGAAATATCTACACCGCCATCTGTGAAAACATGGAAATATCTACACTGTCATCTTTATAAACATGGAAATATCTACACGTCCATCTGTATAAACATGGAAATATCTACACTGCCATCTGTATATACCTGGAAATATCTACACTGCCATCTGTATAAACTTGGAAATATCTACACCGCTATCTCTATAAACATGGACATGTCTACACGGCTATCTGTATAAACATGGAAATATCTCCACCGCTTTCTGTAGAAACATGGAAATATCTACATCGCTATCTGTATAAACATGGAAATATCTCCACCGCTATCTCTATAAAGATGGAAATATCTACACCGCTATCTTTATAAACATGGAAATATCTACACCGTTCTCTGTATAAACATGGAAATATCTATAACACTATCTGTGTAAACATGGAAATATCTACACAGCTATCTCCGCAAAAAAGGAAATATGTACACAGGTCTCTGTGTAAAGATGGAAATATCTACAACGCAATCTGTGCAAATATGGAAATATCTACACCGCTATCTCAGTAAACATGGAAATATCTACACCGCTATCTGTATAAACATGGAAATATCAACACCGCAATCTGTATAAACATGGAAATGTCTACACCACGATCTGTATAAACATGGAAATATCTACACCGCTACATGTATAAACATGGAAATATCTACACCGCCATGTGAATAAACATGGAAATATCTACACAGCTATCAGTAAAAACATGGAAATATCGACACCGCTATCTGTATAAATATGGAAATATCTACACCACTATCTCTATAAACATGGAAATATCTACACCGTTATCTGTATAAACAAAGAAATATCTCCACCGCTGTCTGTATGAACATGGAAACATCTACACCGCTAGCTGTATAAACATGGAATTATCTGCAGCGTTATCTGTATAAACATGGAAATATCTACACCGCAGTCTGTGCAAAGATGGAAATATCTACAATGCTATCTCAATAAACATGGAAATATCGACACCGCCATCTGTACACACATGGAAATACCTACACAGTCATCTGTATAAACATGGAAATATCTACACCACTATCTGTATAAACCTGGAAATATCTACACTGCCATCTGTATAAACATGGAATTACCTACACAGACATCTCTATAATCATGGAAATAACTACACCGCTATCTGTATAAACATGGAAGTAGCCACACCGCTATCAGTATAAATATGGAAATATCTACACCGCTATCTGTATAAACATGGAAATATCTACACCATGACGTGTATAAACATGGAAATATCTACACCGCTATGTGAATAAACATGGAAATATCTACACCGCTATCAGTATAAACATGGAAATATTGACACCGCTATCTGTATAAATATGGAAATATCTACACCACTATCTCTATAAACATGGTAATATCTACACCATTATCTGTATAAACAAAGATATATCTCCACCGCTGTCTGTATGAACGTGGAAACATCTACACCGTTAGCTGTATAAACATGGAATTATCTGCAGCGTTATCTGTATAAACATGGAAATATCTACACCGCAGTCTGTGCAAAGATGGAAATATCTACAATGCCATCTCAATAAACATGGAAATATCGACACCGCCATCTGTACACACAAGGAAATACCTACACAGTCATCTGTATAAACATGGAAATATCTACACCACTATGTGTATAAACATGGAAATGCCTACACTGCCATCTGTATAAACATGGAATTATCTACACAGACATCTCTATAACCATTGAAATATCTACACCGCTCTCTGTATAAACATGGAAGTAGCCACACCGCTATCTGTATAAACATGGAAATATCTACACCGCCATCTGTGAAAACATGGAAATATCTACACTGTCATCTTTATAAACATGGAAATATCTACACGTCCATCTGTATAAACATGGAAATATCTACACTGCCATCTCTATATACCTGGAAATATCTACACTGCCATGTGTATAAACATGGAAATATCTACACCGCTATCTCTATAAACATGGAAATGTCTACACGGCTATCTGTATAAACATGGAAATATATCCACCGATATCTGTGGAAACATGGAAATATCTACACCGCTATCTGTATAAACATGGAAATATCTCCACCGCTATCTCTATAAAGATGGAAATATGTACACCGCTATCTGTATAAACATGGAAATATCTCCAGTGCTATCTCTATAAAGATGGAAATATCTACATCGCTATCTTTATAAACATGGAAATATCTACATTGCTATCTGTATAAACATGGAAATATCTATCACACTATCTGTGTAAACATGGAAATATCTACACAGCTATCTGTGTAAACATGGAAATATGTGCACAGGTCTCTGTGTAAAGATGGAAATATCTACACCGCAATCTGTGCACATATGGAAATATCTACACCGCTATCTCAGTAAACATGGAAATATCTCCACCGCTATCTCTATGAAGATGGAAATATCTACACCGCTATCTTTATAAACATGGAAATATCTACACCGCTCCCTGTATAAACATGGAAATATCTACACCACGACATGTATAAACATGGAAATATCTACACCGCCATGTGAATAAACATGGAAATATCTACACCGCTATCTGTAAAAACATGGAAATATCAACACCGCTATCTGTATAAATATGGAAATATCTACACCACTATCTCTATAAACATGGAAATATCTACACCGTTATCTGTATAAACAAAGAAATATCTCCACCGCTGTCTGTATGAACATGGAAACATCTACACCGCTAGCTGTAGAAACATGGAATTATCTGCAGAGTTATCTGTATAAACATGGAAATATCTACACCGCAGTCTGTGCTAAGATGGAAATATCTACAATGCTATCTCAATAAACATGGAAATATCGACACCGCCATCTGTACACACATGGAAATACCTACACAGTCATCTGTATAAACATGGAAATAGCCACACCGCTATCTGTATAAACATGGAAATATCTACACCGCCATCTGTGAAAACATGGAAATATCTACACTGTCATCTTTATAAACATGGAAATATCTACACGTCCATCTGTATAAACATGGAAATATCTACACTGCCATCTGTATATACCTGGAAATATCTACACTGCCATCTGTATAAACTTGGAAATATCTACACCGCTATCTCTATAAACATGGACATGTCTACACGGCTATCTGTATAAACATGGAAATATCTCCACCGCTTTCTGTAGAAACATGGAAATATCTACATCGCTATCTGTATAAACATGGAAATATCTCCACCGCTATCTCTATAAAGATGGAAATATCTACACCGCTATCTTTATAAACATGGAAATATCTACACCGTTCTCTGTATAAACATGGAAATATCTATAACACTATCTGTGTAAACATGGAAATATCTACACAGCTATCTCCGCAAAAAAGGAAATATGTACACAGGTCTCTGTGTAAAGATGGAAAAATCTACAACGCAATCTGTGCAAATATGGAAATATCTACACCGCTATCTCAGTAAACATGGAAATATCTACACCGCTATCTGTATAAACATGGAAATATCAACACCGCAATCTGTATAAACATGGAAATGTCTACACCACGATCTGTATAAACATGGAAATATCTACACCGCTACATGTATAAACATGGAAATATCTACACCGCCATGTGAATAAACATGGAAATATCTACACAGCTATCAGTAAAAACATGGAAATATCGACACCGCTATCTGTATAAATATGGAAATATCTACACCACTATCTCTATAAACATGGAAATATCTACACCGTTATCTGTATAAACAAAGAAATATCTCCACCGCTGTCTGTATGAACATGGAAACATCTACACCGCTAGCTGTATAAACATGGAATTATCTGCAGCGTTATCTGTATAAACATGGAAATATCTACACCGCAGTCTGTGCAAAGATGGAAATATCTACAATGCTATCTCAATAAACATGGAAATATCGACACCGCCATCTGTACACACATGGAAATACCTACACAGTCATCTGTATAAACATGGAAATATCTACACCACTATCTGTATAAACCTGGAAATATCTACACTGCCATCTGTATAAACATGGAATTACCTACACAGACATCTCTATAATCATGGAAATAACTACACCGCTATCTGTATAAACATGGAAGTAGCCACACCGCTATCAGTATAAATATGGAAATATCTACACCGCTATCTGTATAAACATGGAAATATCTACACCATGACGTGTATAAACATGGAAATATCTACACCGCTATGTGAATAAACATGGAAATATCTACACCGCTATCAGTATAAACATGGAAATATTGACACCGCTATCTGTATAAATATGGAAATATCTACACCACTATCTCTATAAACATGGAAATATCTACACCATTATCTGTATAAACAAAGATATATCTCCACCGCTGTCTGTATGAACGTGGAAACATCTACACCGTTAGCTGTATAAACATGGAATTATCTGCAGCGTTATCTGTATAAACATGGAAATATCTACACCGCAGTCTGTGCAAAGATGGAAATATCTACAATGCCATCTCAATAAACATGGAAATATCGACACCGCCATCTGTACACACAAGGAAATACCTACACAGTCATCTGTATAAACATGGAAATATCTACACCACTATCTGTATAAACATGGAAATACCTACACTGCCATCTGTATAAACATGGAATTATCTACACAGACATCTCTATAACCATTGAAATATCTACACCGCTCTCTGTATAAACATGGAAGTAGCCACACCGCTATCTGTATAAACATGGAAATATCTACACCGCCATCTGTGAAAACATGGAAATATCTACACTGTCATCTTTATAAACATGGAAAT
Organism: Pan paniscus; assembly: GCF_029289425.2. Classification (NCBI taxonomy): domain Eukaryota; kingdom Metazoa; phylum Chordata; class Mammalia; order Primates; family Hominidae; genus Pan; species Pan paniscus. Next base: position 13,379,622 of record NC_073261.2, read on the forward strand.
ATCTACACGTCCATCTGTATAAACATGGAAATATCTACACTGCCATCTCTATATACCTGGAAATATCTACACTGCCATGTGTATAAACATGGAAATATCTACACCGCTATCTCTATAAACATGGAAATGTCTACACGGCTATCTGTATAAACATGGAAATATATCCACCGATATCTGTGGAAACATGGAAATATCTACACCGCTATCTGTATAAACATGGAAATATCTCCACCGCTATCTCTATAAAGATGGAAATATGTACACCGCTATTTGTATAAACATGGAAATATCTCCAGTGCTATCTCTATAAAGATGGAAATATCTACATCGCTATCTTTATAAACATGGAAATATCTACATTGCTATCTGTATAAACATGGAAATATCTATCACACTATCTGTGTAAACATGGAAATATCTACACAGCTATCTGTGTAAACATGGAAATATGTGCACAGGTCTCTGTGTAAAGATGGAAATATCTACACCGCAATCTGTGCACATATGGAAATATCTACACCGCTATCTCAGTAAACATGGAAATATCTCCACCGCTATCTCTATGAAGATGGAAATATCTACACCGCTATCTTTATAAACATGGAAATATCTACACCGCTCCCTGTATAAACATGGAAATATCTACACCACGACATGTATAAACATGGAAATATCTACACCGCCATGTGAATAAACATGGAAATATCTACACCGCTATCTGTAAAAACATGGAAATATCAACACCGCTATCTGTATAAATATGGAAATATCTACACCACTATCTCTATAAACATGGAAATATCTACACCGTTATCTGTATAAACAAAGAAATATCTCCACCGCTGTCTGTATGAACATGGAAACATCTACACCGCTAGCTGTAGAAATATGGAATTATCTGCAGAGTTATCTGTATAAACATGGAAATATCTACACCGCAGTCTGTGCTAAGATGGAAATATCTACAATGCTATCTCAATAAACATGGAAATATCGACACCGCCATCTGTACACACATGGAAATACCTACACAGTCATCTGTATAAACATGGAAATATCTACACCGCTATCTGTATAAACATGGAAATATCTACACCGCCATCTGTGAAAACATGGAAATATCTACACTGTCATCTTTATAAACATGGAAATATCTACACGTCCATCTGTATAAACATGGAAATATCTACACTGCCATCTGTATATACCTGGAAATATCTACACTGCCATCTGTATAAACTTGGAAATATCTTCACCGCTATCTCTATAAACATGGACATGTCTACACGGCTATCTGTATAAACATGGAAATATCTCCACCGCTATCTGTAGAAACATGGAAATATCTACATCGCTATCTGTATAAACATGGAAATATCTCCACCGCTATCTCTATAAAGATGGAAATATCTACACCGCTATCTTTATAAACATGGAAATATCTACACCGCTTTCTGTGTAAACATGGAAATATGTACACAGGTCTCTGTGTAAAGATGGAAATATCTACAACGCAATCTGTGCAAATATGGAAATATCTACACCGCTATCTCAGTAAACATGGAAATATCTACACCGCTATCTGTATAAACATGGAAATATCAACACCGCTATCTGTATAAACATGGAAATGTCTACACCACGATCTGTATAAACATGGAAATATCTACACCGCTATATGTATAAACATGGAAATATCTACACCGCTATCAGTATAAACATGGAAATATCTACACCGCTATCTGTATAAACATGGAAATATCTACACCACGACATGTATAAATATGGAAATATCTACACAGCCATGTGAATAAACATGGAAATATCTACACCGGTATCAGTAAAAACATGGAAATATCGACACCGCTATCTGTATAAATATGGAAATATCTACACCATTATCTCTATAAACATGCAAATATCTACACCGTTATCTGTATAAACAAGGAAATATCTCCACCGCTGTCTGTATGAATATGGAAACATCTACACCGCTACCTGTATAAACATGGAATTATCTTCAGCGTTATCTGTATAAACATGGAAATATCTACACCGCAGTCTGTGCAAAGATGGAAATATCTACAATGCTATCTCAATAAACATGGAAATATCGACACCGCCATCTGTACACACATGGAAATACCTACACAGTCATCTGTATAAACATGGAAATATCTACACCAGTATCTGTATAAACATGGAAATACCTACACTGCCATCTGTATAAACATGGAATTATCTACACAGACATCTCTATAACCATTGAAATATCTACACCGCTATCTGTATAAATATGGAAGTAGCCACACCGCTATCTGTATAAACATGGAAATATCTACACCGCCATCTGTGAAAACATGGAAATATCTACACTGTCATCTTTATAAACATGGAAATATCTACACGTCCATCTGCATAAACATGGAAATATCTACACTACCATCTGTATATACCTGAAAATATCTACACTGCCATCTGTATAAACATGGAAATATCTACACCGCTATCTCTATAAACATGGAAATGTCTACACGGCTATCTGTATAAACATGGAAATATCTCCACCGCTGTCTGTAGAAACATGGAAATATCTACATCGCTATCTGTATAAACATGAAAATATCTCCACCATTATCTCTATAAAGATGGAAATATCTACACCGCTATCTTTATAAATATGGAAATATCTACACCGCTATCTGTATAAACATGGAAATATCTATAACACTATCTGTGTAAACATGGAAATATCTACACAGCTATCTGTGTAAACATGGAAATATGTACACAGGTCTCTGTGTAAAGATGGAAATATCTACAACGCAATCTGTGCATATATGGAAATATCTACACCGCTATCTCAGTAAACATGGAAATATCTACACCGCTATCTGTATAAACATGGAAATATCAACACCGCTATCTGTATAAACATGGAAATATCTACACCTCTATCTGTATAAACATGGAAATATCTACACCACGACATGTATAAACATGGAAATATCTACACCGCCATGTGAATAAACATGGAAATATCTACACCGCTATCAGTAAAAACATGGAAATATCGACACCGCTATCTGTATAAATATGGAAATATCTACACCACTATCTCTATAAACATGGAAATATCTACACCGTTATCTGTATAAACAAAGAAATATCTCCACCGCTGTCTGTATGAACATGGAAACATCTACACCGCTAGCTGTAAAAACATGGAATTATCTGCAGCGTTATCTCTATAAACATGGAAATATCTACACCGCAGTCTGTGCAAAGATGGAAATATCTACAATGCTATCTCAATAAACATGGAAATATCGACACCGCCATCTGTACACACATGGAAATACCTACACAGTCATCTGTATAAAGATGGAAATATCTACACCACTATCTGTATAAACATGGAAATACCTACACAGACATCTCTATAATCATTGAAATATCTACACCGCTATCTGTATAAACATGGAAGTAGCCACACCGCTATCAGTATAAACATGGAAATATCTACACCACTATCTGTATAAACATGGAAATATCTACACCACGATGTGTATAAACATGGAAATATCTACACCGCTAAGTGAATAAACATGGAAATATCTACACCGCTATCAGTATAAACATGGAAATATTGACACCGCTATCTGTATAAATATGGAAATATCTACACCACTATCTCTATAAACATGGAAATATCTACACCGTTATCTGCATAAACAAAGAAATATCTCCACCGCTGTCTGTATGAACATGGAAACATCTACACCGTCAGCTGTATAAACATGGAATTATCTGCAGTGTTATCTGTATAAACATGGAAATATCTACACCGCAGTCTTTGCAAAGATGGAAATATCTACAATGCTATCTCAATAAACATGGAAATATCAACACCGCCATCTGTACACACATGGAAATACCTACACAGTCATCTGTATAAACATGGAAATATCTACACCACTATCTGTATAAACATGGAAATACCTACACTGCCATCTGTATCAACATGGAATTATCTACACAGACATCTCTATAACCATTGAAATATCAACACCGCTATCTGTATAAACATGGAAGTAGCCACACCGCTATCTGTATAAACATGGAAATATCTACACCGCCATCTGTGAAAACATGGAAATATCTACACTGTCATCTTTATAAACATGGAAATATCTACACGTCCATCTGTATAAACATGGAAATATCTACAATGCCATCTGTATATACCTGGAAATATCTACACTGCCATCTCTATAAACATGGAAATGTATACACGGCTATCTGTATAAACATGGAAATATCTCCACCGCTATCTGTAGAAACATGGAAGTATCTACATCGCTATCTGTATAAACATGGAAATATCTCCATCGCTATCTCCATAAAGATGGAAATATCTACACCGCTATCTTTATAAACATGGAAATATCTACACCGCTATCTGTATAAACATGGAAATATCTATAACACTATCTGTGTAAACATGGAAATATCTACACAGCTATCTGTGTAAACATCAAAATATGTACACAGGTCTCTGTGTAAAGATGGAAATATCTACACCACAATCTGTGAAAATATGGAAATATCTACACCGTTATCTCAGTAAACATGGAAATATCTACACCGCTATCTGTATAAACATGGAAATATCAACACCGCTATCTGTATAAACATGGAAATGTCTACACCACGATCTGTATAAACATGGAAATATCTACACCGCTATATGTATAAACATGGAAATATCTACACCGCTATCAGTATAAACATGGAAATATCTACACCGCTATCTGTATAAACATGGAAATATCTACACCACGACATGTATAAACATGGAAATATCTACACCGCCATGTGAATAAACAGGGAAATATCTACACCGCTATCAGTAAAAACATGGAAATACTGACACCGCTATCTGTATAAACATGGAAATATCTACACCACTATCTCTATAAACATGGAAATATCTACACCGTTATCTGTATAAACAAATAAATATCTCCACCGCTGTCTGTATGAACATGGAGACATCTACACCGCTAGCTGTATAAACATGGAATTAACTGCAGCGTTATCTGTATAAACATGGAAATATCTACACAGCCATGTGAATAAACATGGAAATATCTACACTGGTATCAGTAAAAACATGGAAATATCGACACCGCTATCTGTATAAATATGGAAATATCTACACCATTATCTCTATAAACATGCAAATATCTACACCGTTATCTGTATAAACAAAGAAATATCTCCACCGCTGTCTGTATGAACATGGAAACATCTACACCGCTACCTGTATAAACATGGAATTATCTGCAGCGTTATCTGTATAAACATGGAAATATCTACACCGCAGTCTGTGCAAAGATGGAAATATCTACAATGCTATCTCAATAAACATGGAAATATCGACACCGCCATCTGTACACACATGGAAATACCTACACAGTCATCTGTATAAACATGGAAATATCTACACCACTATCTGTATAAACATGGAAATACCTACACTGCCATCTGTATAAACATGGAATTATCTACACAGACATCTCTATAACCATTGAAATATCTACACCGCTATCTGTAAATATGGAAGTAGCCACACCGCTATCTGTATAAACATGGAAATATCTACACCGCCATCTGTGAAAACATGGAAATATCTACACTGTCATCTTTATAAACATGGAAATATCTACACGTCCATCTGCATAAACATGGAAATATCTACACTACCATCTGTATATACCTGAAAATATCTACACTGCCATCTGTATAAACATGGAAATATCTACACCGCTATCTCTATAAACATGGAAATGTCTACACCGCTATCTGTATAAACATGGAAATATCTCCACCGCTATCTGTAGAAACATGGAAATATCTACATCGCTATCTGTATAAACATGAAAATATCTCCACCATTATCTCTATAAAGATGGAAATATCTACACCGCTATCTTTATAAATATGGAAATATCTACACCGCTATCTGTATAAACATGGAAATATCTATAACACTATCTGTGTAAACATGGAAATATCTACACAGCTATCTGTGTAAACATGGAAATATGTACACAGGTCTCTGTGTAAAGATGGAAATATCTACAACACAATCTGTGCATATATGGAAATATCTACACCGCTATCTCAGTAAACATGGAAATATCTACACCGCTATCTGTATAAACATGGAAATATCAACACCGATATCTGTATAAACATGGAAATGTTTACACCTCGATCTGTGTAAACATGGAAATATCTACACCGCTATATGTATAAACATGGAAATATCTACACCGCTATCAGTATAAACATGGAAATATCTACACCTCTATCTGTATAAACATGGAAATATCTACACCACGACATGTATAAACATGGAAATATCTACACCGCCATGGGAATAAACATGGAAATATCTACACCGCTGTCAGTAAAAACATGGAAATATCGACACCGCTATCTGTATAAATATGGAAATATCTACACCACTATCTCTATAAACATGGAAATATCTACACCGTTATCTGTATAAACAAAGAAATATCTCCACCGCTGTCTGTATGAACATGGAAACATCTACACCGCTAGCTGTATAAACATGGAATTATCTGCAGCGTTATCTCTATAAACATGGAAATATGTACACCGCAGTCTGTGCAAAGATGGAAATATCTACAATGCTATCTCAATAAACATGGAAATATCGACACCGCCATCTGTACACACATGGAAATACCTACACAGTCATCTGTATAAAGATGGAAATATCTACACCACTATCTGTATAAACATGGAAATACCTACACAGACATCTCTATAATCATTGAAATACCTACACCGCTATCTGTATAAACATGGAAGTAGCCACACCGCTATCAGTATAAACATGGAAATATCTACACCGCTATCTGTATAAACATGGAAATATCTACACCACGATGTGTATAAACATGGAAATATCTACACCGCTATGTGAATAAACATGGAAATATCTACACCGCTATCAGTATAAACATGGAAATATTGACACCGCTATCTGTATAAATATGGAAATATCTACACCACTATCTCTATAAACATGGAAATATCTACACCGTTATCTGTATAAACAAAGAAATATCTCCACCGCTGTCTGTATGAACATGGAAACATCTACACCGTTAGCTGTATAAACATGGAATTATCTGCAGTGTTATCTGTATAAACATGGAAATATCTACACCGCAGTCTGTGCAAAGATGGAAATGTCTACAATGCTATCTCAATAAACATGGAAATATCGACACCGCCATCTGTACACACTTGGAAATACCAACACAGTCATCTGTATAAACATGGAAATATCTACACCACTATCTGTATAAACATGGAAATACTTACAATGCCATCTGTATAAACTTGGAATTATCTACACAGACATATCTATAACAATTGAAATATCTACACCGCTATCTGCATAAACATGGAAGTAGCCACACCGCTATCTGTATAAACATGGAAATATCTACACCGCCATCTGTGAAAACATGGAAATATCTACACTGTCATCTTTATAAACATGGAAATATCTACACGTCCATCTGTATAAACATGGAAATATCTACACTTCCATCTGTATATACCTGGAAATATCTACACTGCCATCTGTATAAACATGGAAATATCTACACTGCTATCTCTATAAACATGTAAATGTCTACACGGCTATCTGTATAAACATGGAAATATCTCCACTGCTATCTGTAGAAACATGGAAATATCTACATCGCTCTCAGTATAAACATGGAAATATCTCCACCGCTATCTCTATAAAGATGATAATATCTACACCGCTATCTTTATAAACATGGAAATATCTACACCGCTATCTGTATAAACATGGAAATATCTATAACACTATCTGTGTAAACATGGAAATATCTACACAGCTATCTGCGTAAACATCAAAATATGTACACAGGTCTCTGTGTAAAGATGGAAATATCTACACCGCAATCTGTGCAAATATGGAAATATCTACACCGCTATCTCAGTAAACATGGAACTATCTACACCGCTATCTGTATAAACATTTAAATATCAACACCGCTCTCTGTTTAAACATGGAAATGTCTACACCACCATCTGTATGAACCTGGAAATATCTACACCGCTATATGTATAAACATGGAAATATCTACACCGCTATCAGTATAAACATGGAAATATCTACACCGCTATCTGTATAAACATGGAAATATCTACACCACGACATGTATAAACATGGAAATATATACACCGCCATGTGAATAAACATGGAAATATCTACACAGCTATCAGTAAAAACATGGAAATATCGACCACCCTATCTGTATAAATATGGAAATATCTACACCACTATCTCTATAAACATGGAAATATCTACAACGTTATCTGTATAAACAAAGAAATATCTCCACCGCTGTCTGTATGAACATGGAAACATCAACACCGCTACCTGTATAAACATGGAATTATCTGCAGCGTTATCTGTATAAACATGGAAATAGCTACACCACAGTCTGTGCAAAGATGGAAATATCTACAATGCTATCTCAATAAACATGGAAATATCCACACCGCCATCTGTACACACATGGAAATACCTACACAGTCATCTGTATAAACATGGAAATATCTACACCACTATCTGTATAAACATGGAAATATCTACACTGCCATCTGTATAAACATGGAATTACCTACACAGACATCTCTATAATCATTGAAATATCTACACCGCTATCTGTATAAACATGGAAGTAGCCACACCGCTATCTGTATAAACATGGAAATATCTACACCGCCATCTGTGAAAACATGGAAATACCTACACCACGACGTGTATAAACATGGAAATATCTACACCTCTATGTGAATAAACATGGAAATATCTACACCGCTATCAGTATAAACATGGAAATATCGACACCGCTATCTGTATAAATATGGAAATATCTACACCACTATCTCTATAAACATGGAAATATCTACACCGTTATCTGTATAAACAAAGAAATATCTCCACCGCTGTCTGTATGAACATGGAAACATCTACACCGCTAGCTGTATAAACATGGAATTATCTGCAGCGTTATCTGTATAAACACGGAAATATCTACACCGCAGTCTGTGCAAAGATGGAAATATCTACAATGCTATCTCAATAAAGATGGAAATATCGACACCACCATCTGTACACACATGGAAATACCTACACAGTCATCTGTATAAACATGGAAATATCTACACCACTATCTGTATAAACATGGAAATACCTACACTGCCTTCTGTATAAACATGGAATTATCAACACAGACATCTGTATAACCATTGAAATATCTACACCGCTATCTGTATAAACATGGAAGTAGCCACACCGCTATCTGTATAAACATGGAAATATCTACACCGCCATATGTGAAAACATGGAAATATCTACACTGTCATCTTTATAAACATGGAAATATCTACACGTCCATCTGTATAAACATGGAAATATCTACACTGCCATCTGTATATACCTGGAAATATCTACACTGTCATCTGTATAAACATGGAAATATCTACACCGCTATCTCTATAAACATGTAAATGTCTACACGGCTATCTGTATAAACATGGAAATATCTCCACCGCTATCTGTAGAAACATGGAAATATCTACATCGCTCTCAGTATAAACATGGAAATATCTCCACCGCTATCTCTATAAAGATGATAATATCTACACCGCTATCTTTATAAACATGGAAGTATCTACACCGCTATCTGTATAAACATGGAAATATCTATAACACTATCTGTGTAAACATGGAAATATCTACACAGCTATCTGCGTAAACATCAAAATATGTACACAGGTCTCTGTGTAAAGATGGAAATATCTACACCGCAATCTGTGCAAATATGGAAATATCTACACCGCTATCTCAGTAAACATGGAACTATCTACACCGCTATCTGTATAAACATGGAAATATCAACACCGCTCTCTGTTTAAACATGGAAATGTCTACACCAAGATCTGTATGAACCTGGAAATATCTACACCGCTATATGTATAAACATGGAAATATCTACACCGCTATCAGTATAAACATGGAAATATCTACACCGCTATCTGTATAAACATGGAAATATCTACACCACGACATGTATAAACATGGAAATATATACACCGCCATGTGAATAAACATGGAAATATCTACACAGCTATCAGTAAAAACATGGAAATATCGACCACCCTATATGTATAAATATGGAAATATCTACACCACTATCTCTATAAACATGGAAATATCTACACCGTTATCTGTATAAACAAAGAAATATCTCCACCGCTGTCTGTATGAACATGGAAACATCTACACTGCTACCTGTATAAACATGGAATTATCTGCAGCGTTATCTGTATAAACATGGAAATAGCTACACCGCAGTCTGTGCAAAGATGGAAATATCTACAATGCTATCTCAATAAACATGGAAATATCCACACCGCCATCTGTACACACATGGAAATACCTACACAGTCATCTGTATAAACATGGAAATATCTACACCACTATCTGTATAAACATGGAAATATCTACACTGCCATCTGTATAAACATGGAATTACCTACACAGACATCTCTATAATCATTGAAATATCTACACCGCTATCTGTATAAACATGGAAGTAGCCACACCGCTATCTGTATAAACATGGAAATATCTACACCGCCATCTGTGAAAACATGGAAATATCTACACCACGACGTGTATAAACATGGAAATATGTACACCGCTATGTGAATAAACATGGAAATATCTACACCGCTATCAGTATAAACATGGAAATATTGACACCGCTATCTGTATAAATATGGAAATATCTACACCACTATCTCTATAAACATGGAAATATCTACACCGTTATCTGTATAAACAAAGAAATATCTCCACCGCTGTCTGTATGAACATGGAAACATCTACACCGCTAGCTGTATAAACATGGAATTATCTGCAGCGTTATCTGTATAAACATGGAAAAAGCTACACCGCAGTCTGTGCAAAGATGGAAATATCTACAATGCTATCTCAATAAACATGGAAATATCGACACCACCATCTGTACACACATGGAAATACCTACACAGTCATCTGTATAAACATGGAAATATCTACACCACTATCTGTATAAACATGGAAATACCTACACTGCCATCTGTATAAACATGGAATTATCAACACAGACATCTCTATAACCATTGAAATATCTACACCGCTATCTGTATAAACATGGAAGTAGCCACACCGCTATCTGTATAAACATGGAAATATCTACACCGCCATCTGTGAAAACATGGAAATATCTACACTGTCATCTTTATAAACATGGAAATATCTACACGTCCATCTGTATAAACATGGAAATATCTACACTGCCATCTGTATATACCTGGAAATATCTACACTGCCATCTGTATAAACATGGAAATATCTACACCGCTATCTCTATAAACATGGAAATGTCTACACGGCTATCTGTATAAACATGGAAATGTCTCCACCGCTATCTGTAGAAACATGGAAATATCTACATCGCTATCAGTATAAACATGGAAATATCTCCACCGCTATCTCTATAAAGATGATAATATCTACACTGCTATCTTTATAAACATGGAAATATCTACACCGCTATCTGTATAAACATGGAAATATCTATAACACTATCTGTGTAAACATGGAAATATCTACACAGCTATCTGTGTAAACATGGAAATATGTACACAGGTCTCTGTGTAAAGATGGAAATATCTACAACGCAATCTGTGCAAATATGGAAATATCTACACCGCTATCTCAGTAAACATGGAAATATCTACACCGCTATCTGTATAAACATGGAAATATCAACACAGCTATCTGCATAAACATGGAAATGTCTACACCTCGATCTGTATAAACATGGAAATATCTACACCGCTATATGTATAAACATGGAAATACCTACACCGCTATCAGTATAAACATGGAAATATCTACACCTCTATCTGTATAAACATGGAAATATCTACACCACGACATGTATAAACATGGAAATATCTACACCGCCATGTGAATAAACATGGAAATATCTACACCGCTATCAGTATGAACATGGAAATATCTACACCGCTATCTGTATAAATATGGAAATATCTACACCACTATCTCTATAAACATGGAAATATCTACACCGTTATCTGTATAAACAAAGAAATATCTCCACCGCTGTCTGTATGAACATGGAATCATCTACACCGCTAGTTGTATAAACATGGAATTATCTGCAGCGTTATCTCTATAAACATGGAAATATCTACACCGCAGTCTGTGCAAAGATGGAAATATCTACAATGCTATCTCAATAAACATGGAAATATCGACACCGCCATCTGTACAAACATGGAAATACCTACACAGTCATCTGTATAAAGATGGAAATATCTACACCACTATCGGTATAAACATGGAAATACCTACACAGACATCTCTATAATCATTGAAATATCTACACCGCTATCTGTATAAACATGGAAGTAGCCACACCGCTATCAGTATAAACATGGAAATATCTACACCGCTATCTGTATAAACATGGAAATATCTACACCACGATGTGTATAAACATGGAAATATCTACACCGCTATGTGAATAATCATGGAAATATCTACACCGCTATCAGTATAAACATGGAAATATTGACACCGCTATCTGTATAAATATGGAAATATCTACACCACTATCTCTATAAACATGGAAATATCTACACCGTTATCTGTATAAACAAAGAAATATCTCCACCGCTGTCTGTATGAACATGGAAACATCTACACCGCTAGCTGTATAAACATGGAATTATCTGCAGCGTTATCTGTATAAACATGGAAATATCTACACCGCAGTCTGTGCAAAGATGGAAATATCTACAATGCTATTTCAATAAACATGGAAATATCGACACCACCATCTGTACACACATGGAAATACCTACACAGTCATCTGTATAAACATGGAAATATCTACACCACTATCTGTATAAACATGGAAATACCTACACTGCCATCTGTATAAACATGGAATTATCAACACAGACATCTCTATAACCATTGAAATATCTACACCGCTATCTGTATAAACATGGAAGTAGCCACACCGCTATCTGTATAAACATGGAAATATCTACACCGCCATCTGTGAAAACATGGAAATATCTACACTGTCATCTTTATAAACATGGAAATATCTAAACGTCCATCTGTATAAACATGGAAATATCTACACTGCCATCTGTATATACCTGGAAATATCTACACTGCCATCTGTATAAACATGGAAATATCTACACCGCTATCTCTATAAACATGTAAATGTCTACACGGCTATCTGTATAAACATGGAAATATCTCCACCGCTATCTGTAGAAACATGGAAATAACTACATCGCTCTCAGTATAAACATGGAAATATCTCCACCGCTATCTCTATAAAGATGATAATATCTACACCGGTATCTTTATAAACATGGAAATATCTACACCGCTATCTGTATAAACATGGAAATATCAATAACACTATCTGTGTAAACATGGAAATATCTACACAGCTATCTGCGTAAACATCAAAATATGTACACAGGTCTCTGTGTAAAGATGGAAGTATCTACACCGCAATCTGTGCAAATATGGAAATATCTACACCGCTATCTCAGTAAACATGGAACTATCTACACCGCTATCTGTATAAACATGGAAATATCAACACCGCTCTCTGTTTAAACATGGAAATGTCTACACCACGATCTGTATGAACCTGGAAATATCTACACCGCTATATGTATAAACATGGAAATATCTACACCGCTATCAGTATAAACATGGAAATATCTACACCGCTATCTGTATAAACATGGAAATATCTACACCACGACATGTATAAACATGGAAATATATACACCGCCATGTGAATAAACATGGAAATATCTACACAGCTATCAGTAAAAACATGGAAATATCGACCACCCTATATGTATAAATATGGAAATATCTACACCACTATCTCTATAAACATGGAAATATCTACACCGTTATCTGTATAAACAAAGAAATATCTCCACCGCTGTCTGTATGAACATGGAAACATCTACACTGCTACCTGTATAAACATGGAATTATCTGCAGCGTTATCTGTATAAACATGGAAATAGCTACACCGCAGTCTGTGCAAAGATGGAAATATCTACAATGCTATCTCAATAAACATGGAAATATCCACACCGCCATCTGTACACACATGGAAATACCTACACAGTCATCTGTATAAACATGGAAATATCTACACCACTATCTGTATAAACATGGAAATATCTACACTGCCATCTGTATAAACATGGAATTACCTACACAGACATCTCTATAATCATTGAAATATCTACACCGCTATCTGTATAAACATGGAAGTAGCCACACCGCTATCTGTATAAACATGGAAATATCTACACCGCCATCTGTGAAAACATGGAAATATCTACACCACGACGTGTATAAACATGGAAATATGTACACCGCTATGTGAATAAACATGGAAATATCTACACCGCTATCAGTATAAACATGGAAATATTGACACCGCTATCTGTATAAATATGGAAATATCTACACCACTATCTCTATAAACATGGAAATATCTACACCGTTATCTGTATAAACAAAGAAATATCTCCACCGCTGTCTGTATGAACATGGAAACATCTACACCGCTAGCTGTATAAACATGGAATTATCTGCAGCGTTATCTGTATAAACATGGAAAAAGCTACACCGCAGTCTGTGCAAAGATGGAAATATCTACAATGCTATTTCAATAAACATGGAAATATCGACACCACCATCTGTACACACATGGAAATACCTACACAGTCATCTGTATAAACATGGAAATATCTACACCACTATCTGTATAAACATGGAAATACCTACACTGCCATCTGTATAAACATGGAATTATCAACACAGACATCTCTATAACCATTGAAATATCTACACCGCTATCTGTATAAACATGGAAGTAGCCACACCGCTATCTGTATAAACATGGAAATATCTACACCGCCATCTGTGAAAACATGGAAATATCTACACTGTCATCTGTATAAACATGGAAATATCTAAACGTCCATCTGTATAAACATGGAAATATCTACACTGCCATCTGTATATACCTGGAAATATCTACACTGCCATCTGTATAAACATGGAAATATCTACACCGCTATCTCTATAAACATGTAAATGTCTACACGGCTATCTGTATAAACATGGAAATATCTCCACCGCTATCTGTAGAAACATGGAAATAACTACATCGCTCTCAGTATAAACATGGAAATATCTCCACCGCTATCTCTATAAAGATGATAATATCTACACCGGTATCTTTATAAACATGGAAATATCTACACCGCTATCTGTATAAACATGGAAATATCAATAACACTATCTGTGTAAACATGGAAATATCTACACAGCTATCTGCGTAAACATCAAAATATGTACACAGGTCTCTGTGTAAAGATGGAAGTATCTACACCGCAATCTGTGCAAATATGGAAATATCTACACCGCTATCTCAGTAAACATGGAACTATCTACACCGCTATCTGTATAAACATGGAAATATCAACACCGCTCTCTGTTTAAACATGGAAATGTCTACACCACGATCTGTATGAACCTGGAAATATCTACACCGCTATATGTATAAACATGGAAATATCTACACCGCTATCAGTATAAACATGGAAATATCTACACCGCTATCTGTATAAACATGGAAATATCTACACCACGACATGTATAAACATGGAAATATATACACCGCCATGTGAATAAACATGGAAATATCTACACAGCTATCAGTAAAAACATGGAAATATCGACCACCCTATATGTATAAATATGGAAATATCTACACCACTATCTCTATAAACATGGAAATATCTACACCGTTATCTGTATAAACAAAGAAATATCTCCACCGCTGTCTGTATGAACATGGAAACATCTACACTGCAACCTGTATAAACATGGAATTATCTGCAGCGTTATCTGTATAAACATGGAAATAGCTACACCGCAGTCTGTGCAAAGATGGAAATATCTACAATGCTATCTCAATAAACATGGAAATATCCACACCGCCATCTGTACACACATGGAAATACCTACACAGTCATCTGTATAAACATGGAAATATCTACACCACTATCTGTATAAACATGGAAATATCTACACTGCCATCTGTATAAACATGGAAATACCTACACAGACATCTCTATAATCATTGAAATATCTACACCGCTATCTGTATAAACATGGAAGTAGCCACACCGCTATCAGTATAAACATGGAAATATCTACACCGCTATCTGTATAAACATGGAAATATCTACACCACGATGTGTATAAACATGGAAATATCTACACCGCTATGTGAATAATCATGGAAATATCTACACCGCTATCAGTATAAACATGGAAATATTGACACCGCTATCTGTATAAATATGGAAATATCTACACCACTATCTCTATAAACATGGAAATATCTACACCGTTATCTGTATAAACAAAGAAATATCTCCACCGCTGTCTGTATGAACATGGAAACATCTACACCGCTAGCTGTATAAACATGGAATTATCTGCAGCGTTATCTGTATAAACATGGAAATATCTACACCGCAGTCTGTGCAAAGATGGAAATATCTACAATGCTATTTCAATAAACATGGAAATATCGACACCACCATCTGTACACACATGGAAATACCTACACAGTCATCTGTATAAACATGGAAATATCTACACCACTATCTGTATAAACATGGAAATACCTACACTGCCATCTGTATAAACATGGAATTATCAACACAGACATCTCTATAACCATTGAAATATCTACACCGCTATCTGTATAAACATGGAAGTAGCCACACCGCTATCTGTATAAACATGGAAATATCTACACCGCCATCTGTGAAAACATGGAAATATCTACACTGTCATCTTTATAAACATGGAAATATCTAAACGTCCATCTGTATAAACATGGAAATATCTACACTGCCATCTGTATATAGCTGGAAATATCTACACTGCCATCTGTATAAACATGGAAATATCTACACCGCTATCTCTATAAACATGTAAATGTCTACACGGCTATCTGTATAAACATGGAAATATCTCCACCGCTATCTGTAGAAACATGGAAATAACTACATCGCTCTCAGTATAAACATGGAAATATCTCCACCGCTATCTCTATAAAGATGATAATATCTACACCGGTATCTTTATAAACATGGAAATATCTACACCGCTATCTGTATAAACATGGAAATATCAATAACACTATCTGTGTAAACATGGAAATATCTACACAGCTATCTGCGTAAACATCAAAATATGTACACAGGTCTCTGTGTAAAGATGGAAGTATCTACACCGCAATCTGTGCAAATATGGAAATATCTACACCGCTATCTCAGTAAACATGGAACTATCTACACCGCTATCTGTATAAACATGGAAATATCATCACCGCTCTCTGTTTAATCATGGAAATGTCTACACCACGATCTGTATGAACCTGGAAATATCTACACCGCTATATGTATAAACATGGAAATATCTACACCGCTATCAGTATAAACATGGAAATATCTACACCGCTATCTGTATAAACATGGAAATATCTACACCACGACATGTATAAACATGGAAATATATACACCGCCATGTGAATAAACATGGAAATATCTACACAGCTATCAGTAAAAACATGGAAATATCGACCACCCTATCTGTATAAATATGGAAATATCTACACCACTATCTCTATAAACATGGAAATATCTACAACGTTATCTGTATAAACAAAGAAATATCTCCACCGCTGTCTGTATGAACATGGAAACATCTACACCGCTACGTGTATAAACATGGAATTATCTGCAGCGTTATCTGTATAAACATGGAAATAGCTTCACCGCAGTCTGTGCAAAGATGGAAATATCTACAATGCTATCTCAATAAACATGGAAATATCCACACCGCCATCTGTACACACATGGAAATACCTACACAGTCATCTGTATAAACATGGAAATATCTACACCACTATCTGTATAAACATGGAAATATCTACACTGCCATCTGTATAAACATGGAATTACCTACACAGACATCTCTATAATCATTGAAATATCTACACCGCTATCTGTATAAACATGGAAGTAGACACACCGCTATCGGTATAAACATGGAAATATCTACACCGCCATCTGTGAAAACATGGAAATATCTACACCACGACGTGTATAAACATGGAAATATCTACACCGCTATGTGAATAAACATGGAAATATCTACACCGCTATCAGTATAAACATGGAATTATTGACAGCGCTATCTGTATAAATATGGAAATATCTACACCACTATCTCTATAAACATGGAAATATCTACACCGTTATCTGTATAAACAAAGAAATATCTCCACCGCTGTCTGTATGAACATGGAAACATCTACACCGCTAGCTGTATAAACATGGAATTATCTGCAGCGTTATCTGTATAAACATGGAAATATCTACACCGCAGTCTGTGCAAAGATGGAAATATCTACAATGCTATCTCAATAAACATGGAAATATCAACACCACCATCTGTACACACATGGAAATACCTACACAGTCATCTGTATAAACATGGAAATATCTACACCACTATCTGTATAAACATGGAAATACCTACACTGCCATCTGTATAAACATGGAATTATCAACACAGACATCTCTATAACCATTGAAATATCTACACCGCTATCTGTATAAACATGGAAGTAGCCACACCGCTATCTGTATAAACATGGAAATATCTACACCGCCATCTTTGAAAACATGGAAATATCTACACTGTCATCTTTATAAACATGGAAATATCTACACGTCCATCTGTACAAACATGGAAATATCTACACTGCCATCTGTATATACCTGGAAATATCTACATTGTCATCTGTATAAACATGGAAATATCTACACCGCTATCTCTATAAACATGTAAATGTCTACACGGCTATCTGTATAAACATGGAAATATCTCCACAGCTATCTGTAGAAACATGGAAATATCTACATCGCTATCAGTATAAACATGGAAATATCTCCACCGCTATCTCTATAAAGATGATAATATCTACACTGCTATCTTTATAAACATGGAAATATCTACACCGCTATCTGTATAAACATGGAAATATCTATAACACTATCTGTGTAAACATGGAAATATCTACACAGCTATCTGTGTAAACATGGAAATATCGACACAGGTCTCTGTGTAAAGATGGAAATATCTACAACGCAATCTGTGCAAATATGGAAATATCTACACCGCTATCTCAGTAAACATGGAAATATCTACACCGCTATCTGTATAAACATGGAAATATCAACACAGCTATCTGCATAAACATGGAAATGTCTACACCTCGATCTGTATAAACATGGAAATATCTACACCGCTATATGTATAAACATGGAAATACCTACACCGCTATCAGTATAAACATGGAAATATCTACACCTCTATCTGTATAAACATGGAAATATCTACACCACGACATGTATAAACATGGAAATATCTACACCGCCATGTGAATAAACATGGAAATATCTACACCGCTATCAGTAAAAACATGGAAATATCGACACCGCTATCTGTATAAATATGGAAATATCTACACCACTATCTCTATAAACATGGAAATATCTACACCGTTATCTGTATAAACAAAGAAATATCTCCACCGCTGTCTGTATGAACATGGAAACATCTACACCGCTAGTTGTATAAACATGGAATTATCTGCAGCGTTATCTCTATAAACATGGAAATATCTACACCGCAGTCTGTGCAAAGATGGAAATATCTACAATGCTATCTCAATAAACATGGAAATATCGACACCGCCATCTGTACAAACATGGAAATACCTACACAGTCATCTGTATAAAGATGGAAATATCTACACCACTATCTGTATAAACATGGAAATACCTACACAGACATCTCTATAATCATTGAAATATCTACACCGCTATCTGTATAAACATGGAAGTAGCCACACCGCTATCAGTATAAACATGGAAATATCTACACCGCTATCTGTATAAACATGGAAATATCTACACCACGATGTGTATAAACATGGAAATATCTACACCGCTATGTGAATAAACATGGAAATATCTACACCGCTATCAGTATAAACATGGAAATATTGACACCGCTATCTGTATAAATATGGAAATATCTACACCACTATCTCTATAAACATGGAAATATCTACACCGTTATCTCTATAAACAAAGAAATATCTCCACCGCTGTCTGTATGAACATGGAAACATCTACACCGCTAGCTGTATAAACATGGAATTATCTGCAGCGTTATCTGTATAAACATGGAAATATCTACACCGCAGTCTGTGCAAAGATGGAAATATCTACAACGCTATCTCAATAAACATGGAAATATCGACACCACCATCGGTACACACATGGAAATACCTACACAGTCACCTGTATAAACATGGTAATATCTACACCACTATCTGTATAAACATGGAAATACCTACACTGCCATCTGTATAAACATGGAATTATCAACACAGACATCTCTATAACCATTGAAATATCTACACCGCTATCTGTATAAACATGGAAGTAGCCACACCGCTATCTGTATAAACATGGAAATATCTACACCGCCATCTGTGAAAACATGGAAATATCTACACTGTCATCTTTATAAACATGGAAATATCTAAACGTCCATCTGTATAAACATGGAAATATCTACACTGCCATCTGTATATACCTGGAAATATCTACACTGTCATCTTTATAAACTTGGAAATATCTAAACGTCCATCTGTATAAACATGGAAATATCTACACTGCCATCTGTATATACCTGGAAATATCTACACTGCCATCTGTATAAACATGGAAATATCTACACCGCTATCTCTATAAACATGTAAATGTCTACACGGCTATCTGTATAAACATGGAAATATCTCCACAGCTATCTGTAGAAACATGGAAATATCTACATCGCTCTCAGTATAAACATGGAAATATCTCCACCGCTATCTCTATAAAGATGATAATATCTACACCGCTATCTTTATAAACATGGAAATATCTACACCGCTATCTGTATAAACATGGAAATATCTATAACACTATCTGTGTAAACATGGAAATATCTACACAGCTATCTGCGTAAACATCAAAATATGTACACAGGTCTCTGTGTAAAGATGGAAATATCTACACCGCAATCTGTGCAAATATGGAAATATCTACACCGCTATCTCAGTAAACATGGAACTATCTACACCGCTATCTGTATAAACATGGAAATATCTACACCACGACATGTATAAACATGGAAATATATACACCGCCATGTGAATAAACATGGAAATATCTACACAGCTATCAGTAAAAACATGGAAATATCGACCCCCCTATCTGTATAAATATGGAAATATCTACACCAATATCTATATAAACATGGAAATATCTACAACGTTATCTGTATAAACAAAGAAATATCTCCACCGCTGTCTGTATGAACATGGAAACATCTACACTGCTACCTGTATAAACATGGAATTATCTGCAGCGTTATCTCTATAAACATGGAAATAGCTACACCGCAGTCTGTGCAAAGATGGAAATATCTACAATGCTATCTCAATAAACATGGAAATATCCACACCGCCATCTGTACACACATGGAAATACCTACACAGTCATCTGTATAAACATGGAAATATCTACACCACTATCTGTATAAACATGGAAATATCTACACTGCCATCTGTATAAACATGGAATTACCTACACAGACATCTCTATAATCATTGAAATATCTACACCGCTATCTGTATAAACATGGAATTAGCCACACCGCTATCTGTATAAACATGGAAATATCTACACCGCCATCTGTGAAAACATGGAAATATCTACACCACGACGTGTATAAACATGGAAATATGTACACCGCTATGTGAATAAACATGGAAATATCTACACCGCTATCAGTATAAACATGGAAATATTGACACCGCTATCTGTATAAATATGGAAATATCTACACCACTATCTCTATAAACATGGAAATATCTACACCGTTATCTGTATAAACAAAGAAATATCTCCACCGCTGTCTGTATGAACATGGAAACATCTACACTGCTACCTGTATAAACATGGAATTATCTGCAGCGTTATCTGTATAAACATGGAAATAGCTACACCGCAGTCTGTGCAAAGATGGAAATATCTACAATGCTATCTCAATAAACATGGAAATATCGACACCACCATCTGTACACACATGGAAATACCTACACAGTCATCTGTATAAACATGGAAATATCTACACCACTATCTGTATAAACATGGAAATACCTACACTGCCATCTGTATAAACATGGAATTATCAACACAGACATCTCTATAACAATTGAAATATCTACACCGCTATCTGTATAAACATGGAAGTAGCCACACCGCTATCTGTATAAACATGGAAATATCTACACCGCCATCTGTGAAAACATGGAAATATCTACACTGTCATCTTTATAAACATGGAAATATCTACACGTCCATCTGTATAAACATGGAAATATCTACACTGCCATCTGTATATACCTGGAAATATCTACACTGCCATCTGTATAAACATGGAAATATCTACACCGCTATCTCTATAAACATGGAAATGTCTACACGGCTATCTGTATAAACATGGAAATATCTCCACCGCTATCTGTAGAAACATGGAAATATCTACATCGCTATCAGTATAAACATGGAAATATCTCCACCGCTATCTCTATAAAGATGATAATATCTACACTGCTATCTTTATAAACATGGAAATATCTACACCGCTATCTGTATAAACATGGAAATATCTATAAAACTATCTGTGTAAACAAGGAAATATCTACACAGCTATATGTGTAAACATGGAAGTATGTACACAGGTCTCTGTGTAAAGATGGAAATATCTACAACGCAATCTGTGCAAATATGGAAATATCTACACCGCTATCTCAGTAAACATGGAAATATCTACACCGCTATCTGTATAAACATGGAAATATCAACACAGCTATCTGCATAAACATGGAAATGTCTACACCTCGATCTGTATAAACATGGAAATATCTACACCGCTATATGTATAAACATGGAAATACCTACACCGCTATCAGTATAAACATGGAAATATCTACACCTCTATCTGTATAAACATGGAAATATCTACACCACGACATGTATAAACATGGAAATATCTACACCGCCATGTGAATAAACATGGAAATATCTACACCGCTATCAGTAAAAACATGGAAATATCGACACCGCTATCTGTATAAATATGGAAATATCTACACCACTATCTGTATAAACATGGAAATATCTCCACTGCCATCTGTATAAACATGGAATTACCTACACAGACATCTCTATAAACATTGAAATATCTACACCGCTATCTGTATAAACATGGAATTAGCCACACCGCTATCAGTATAAACATGGAAATATCTACACCGCTATCTGTATAAACATGAAAATATCTACACCACGACGTGTATAAACATGGAAATATCTACACCCCTATGTGAATAAACATGGAAATATCTACACCGCTATCAGTATAAACATGGAAATATCGACACCGCTATCTGTATAAATATGGAAATATCTACACCACTATCTCTATAAACATGGAAATATCTACACCGTTATCTGTATAAACAAAGAAATATCTCCACCGCTGTCTGTATGAACATGGAATCATCTACACCGCTAGCTGTATAAACATGGAATTATCTGCAGCGTTATCTGTATAAACATGGAAATATCTACACGGCAGTCTGTGCAAAGATGGAAATATCTACAATGCTATCTCAATAAACATGGAAATATTGACACCGCCATCTATACACACATGGAAATACCTACACAGTCATCTGTATAAACATGGAAATATCTACACCACTATCTGTATAAACATGGAAATACCTACAATGCCATCAGTATAAGCATGGAATTATCTACACAGACATCTCTATAACCATTGAAATATCTACACCGCTATCTGTATAAACATGGAAGTAGCCACACCGCTATCTGTATAAACATGGAAATATCTACACCGCCATCTGTGAAAACGTGGAAATATCTACACTGTCATCTTTATAAACAGGGAAATATCTACACGTCCATCTGTATAAACATGGAAATATCTACACTGCCATCTGTATATACCTGGAAATATCTACACTGCCATCTGTATAAACATGGAAATATCTACACCGCTACTCTATAAACATGGAAATGTCTACACGGCTATCTGTATAAACATGGAAATATCTCCACCGCTATCTGTAGAAATATGGAAATATCTACATCACTATCTGTATAAACATGGAAATATCTCCACCGCTATCTCTTTAAAGATGGAAATATCTACACCGCTATCTTTATAAACATGGAAATATCTACACCGCTATCTGTATAAACATGGAAATATCTATTACACTATCTTTGTAAACATGGAAATATCTACACAGCTATCTGTGTAAACATGGAAATATGTACACAGATCTCTGTGTAAAGATGGAAATATCTACACCGCAATCTGTGCAAATATGGAAATATCTACACCACTATCTCTATAAACATGGAAATATCTACACCGTTATCTGTATAAACAAAGAAATATCTCCACCGCTGTCTGTATGAACATGGAAACATCTACACCGCTAGCTGTATAAACATGGAATTATCTGCAGCGTTATCTGTATAAACATGGAAATATCTACACCGCAGTCTGTGCAAAGATGGAAATATCTACACCGCTATCTCAGTAAACATGGAAATATCTACACCGCTATCTGTATAAACATGGAAATATCAACACCGCTATCTGTATAAACATGGAAATGTCTACACCACGATCCGTATAAACATGGAAATATCTACACCGCTATATGTAGAAACATGGAAATATCTACACTGCTATCAGTATAAACATGGAAATATCTACAACGCTATCTGTATAAACATGGAAATATCTACACCACGACATGTATAAACATGGAAATATCTACACCGCCATGTGAATAAACATGGAAATATCTACACCGCTATCAGTAAAAACATGGAAATATCGACAACGCTATCTGTATAAAGATGGAAATATCTACACCACTATCTCTATAAACATGGAAATATCTACACTGTTATCTGTATAAACAAAGAAATATCTCCACCGCTGTCTGTATGAACATGGAAACATCTACACCGCTAGCTGTATAAACATGGAATTATCTGCAGCGTTATCTGTATAAACATGGAAATATCTACACCGCAGTCTCTGCAAAGATGGAAATATCTACAGCGCAATCTGTGCAAATATGGAAATAACTACACCGCTATCTCTGTAAACATGGAAATATCTACACCGCTATATGTATAAACATGGAAATACCAACACCGTTATCTGTATAAACATGGAAATATCTACACCACGATCTGTATAAACATGGAAATAACTACACCGCTATATGTATAAACATGTAAATTTCTACACCGCTATCTGTATAAACATGGAAATATCTACAGCACGATCTGTATAAACATGGAAATATCTACACCGTTATCAGTATAAACATAGAAGTATCTCCACTACTGTCTGTATAAACATGGAAACATCTGCACCGCTATCTCTATAAACATGTAAATATCTACAGCGTCATCTCTGTAAACACGGAAATATCTACACCGCTATCTGTATAAACATGAAAATATCTACAACACTATCTGTGTAAACATGGAAATATCTACACCGCCATCTCTATAAACATGAAATTATCTTCACTGCCATCTCCATAAACAAGGAACAATCTACACCGCCATCTGTGTAAACATGGAAATATCTCCACTGTTATCTCTATAAACATGGAAATATCTCACCGCTATCTTTATAAACATGGAACTATCTACACGGCTATCTGTATAAACATGAAAATAACTACAACACTATCTGTGTAAACATGGAAATATCT
The DNA here is from genome assembly GCF_029289425.2 of Pan paniscus. Lineage (NCBI taxonomy): Eukaryota > Metazoa > Chordata > Mammalia > Primates > Hominidae > Pan > Pan paniscus. The sequence goes on from NC_073261.2 coordinate 13,405,958, forward strand.
ACACAGCTATCTGTGTAAACATGGAAATATGTACACCGCTATCTTTGTAAAGATGGAAATATCTACACTGAAATCTGAGCAAATATGGAAATAGCTACACCGCTATCTCAGTAAACATGGAAATATCTACACCGATATCTGTAAAAACATGGAAACAACTACACCGCTATCTGTATAAACATGGAAATATCATCACCGCTATCTGTATAAACATGGAAATATCTACACCGCTATCTTTATAAACTTGGAAATATCTACACCGCCATCTGTATAAACATGGAAATATCTCCACCGCTTTCTGTATAAAGATGGAAATATCTCCACTGTTATCTGAATAAACATGGAAATATCTACATCGCTATCTGTAGGAACATGGAAATATCTCCACCGCTATCACTATAAACATAGACATATCTACAAAGCTATCTATATAAACATGGAAATATGTACACCGCTATCTGTATAAACATGGAAATACCTACAACGTTATCTGTGTAAACATGGAAATATCTACACAGCTTTCTGTGTAAACATGGAAATATCTACAGCGCTACCTGTATAAACATGGAAATATCTACACCGCTATCTGTATAAACATGGAAATATCCGTACCGCCATCTGCATAAACATGGAAATATCTACACCGCCATCTGTATAAACATGGAATCATCTACAATGCCATCTGTATAAACATGGAAATATCTACACAGCCATCTCTATTAACATGGAAATATAAACACTGCTATCTGTATAAACGTGGAAATAGCCACACCTGTTTCTGTATAAACATGGAAATATCTACACAGACATCTGTAAAAACATGAAAATATCTCCACGGCTATCTGTGTAAAGTTGGAAATACCTAGAACGCTATCTGTATAAATATGGAAATATCTACATCGCCATCTGTATAAACATGGAAATATCTACACCGCTTACTCTACAAACATGGAAATATGTACATCCTTGTCTGTTTGAACATGGAAATATCTACACCGGATCTGTAAAAACATGGAAATATCTACACGGCCATCTATATAAACATGGAAATACCTAAACCGCCATCTGTATAAACATGGAAATATCTACACCGCTATCTCTATAAACACGGAAATATCTACACCGCCATCTGCATAAACATGGAAATATCTACACCGCTACCTCCATAAAAATGGAAATAACTACACTGCCATCTGTATAAACATGGAAATATCTACACAGTGATTTGTATATAGATGGAAATATCTACACCACCTTCTCTGTAAACATGGAAATATCTACACTGCCATCTGTATACACATGGAAATAACTACATAGCCTTCAGTATAATCATGGAAAGATCTCCACTGCTATCTCTATACTCATGGAAATATCTACACCGCCATCTCTATAAACATAGAAATATCTACACCACCATCTCTATAAACATGAAATTAACTTCACCGCCATCTCCATAAACAAGGAACAATCTACACCGCCATCTGTGTAAACATGGAAATATCTACACCGCTATCTGTATAAACGTGGAAATATCTACACCGCTACATGTGTAAACATGGAAATATATACACCGCTATCTGTATATACTTGGAAATATCTACAATGCCATCTGTATAAACATGGAAATATCACCACTGTTATCTCTATAAACATGGAAATATCTCACCGCTATCTTTATAAACATGGAACTATCTGCACCGCTATCTGTATAAACATGAAAATAAATACAACACTCTCTGTGTAAACATGGAAATATCTACACAGCTATCTGTGTAAACATGGAAATATGTACACCGCTATCTGTGTAAAGATGGAAATATCTACACAGAAATCTGAGCAAATATGTAAATAGCTACACCGCTATCTCAGTAAACATGGAAATATCTACACCGATATCTGTAAAAACATGGAAACAACTACACCGCTATCTGTATAAACATGGAAATATCATCACCGCTATCTGTATAAACATGGAAATATCTACACCGCTATCTTTATAAACTTGGAAATATCTACACCGCCATCTGTATAAACATGGAAATATCTCCACCGCTTTCCGTATAAAGATGGAAATATCTCCACTGTTATCTGAATAAACATGGAAATATCTACATCGCTATCTGTAGGAACATGGAAATATCTCCACCGCTATCACTATAAACATAGACATATCTACAAAGCTATCTATATAAACATGGAAATATGTACACCGCTATCTGTATAAACATGGAAATACCTACAACGTTATCTGTGTAAACATGGAAATATCTACACAGCTTTCTGTGTAAACATGGAAATATCTACACCGCGATCTGTATATACATGGAAATAATTACACCGCTATTTGTATAAACATGGAAATATCTACAGCGCTATATCTATAAACTTGGAAATATCTGCACTGACATGTGTATAAACATGGAAATATCTCAACCGCTATCTCTATAAACATGGAAATAACTACACTGCCATCTGTAGAAAGATGGAAATATCTACACTGCTCTCTCTATAAACATGGAAATATCTGCACCGCTACCTCTATAAACATGGAAATATCTACACCGCTATCTGTATAAACGTGGAAATGTCTTCACAGCTATCTCTACAAACATGGAAATATCTATACCGCCATCTGTAAAAACATGGAAATATCTACACAGTCATCTGTATAAACATGGAAATATCTACACTGCTGTCTCTATAAACATGGAAATATCTACACCGCGGTCTCCATAAACATGGAAATAACTGCACCGCTACCTTTATAAACATGGAAATATCTACACCGCTATCTCCATAAACATGGAAATATCTACACAGTCATCTGTATAAACATGGAAATATCTACACACCCATGTGTATAAACATGGAAATATCTACACAGCCATCTGTATAAACATGGAAATGTCTACACCGCTATCTGTATAAACATGGAAATATCTACACCGCTATCTCTATAAACATGGAAATATCTACACCGCTATGTGTATAAACATGGAAATATCTACACTGCCATCTACATAAACAAGGAAATATCTACACCGCCATCTGTATAAACATGGAAATATCTACACCGCCATCTGTATACACATGGAAATAACTACGCTGCCATCTGTAGAAAGATGGAAATATCTACACCGCGATCTGTATAAACATGGATATATCTACACCGCTATCTGTATAAACATGGAAATATCTACAACGCAGTCTGAATAAAGATGGAAATATCTACATCCTGATCTGTATAAACATGGAAATATCTACACCGCTATCTGTACAAAATGGAAATATCTTCACCGCTATCTGTATAAATATGGAAATACCTACACTGCTATCTCTTTACACATGGAAATTTCTACACTGCTATCTGTATAAACATGGAAATATCTACACCGCCAATTGTATAAACATGGAAATATCTACACAGTCATCTGTATGTACATGGAAATATCTACACCCACATCTCTATAAACATGGATATATCTACACCTCTATCTGTATAATTAAAGAAATATCTACACTGCTATCTCTATAAACATGGAAATATCTACACAGCCATAAGTATAAACATGGAAACATGTGCACCACTATCTCTATACACATGGAAATACCCACACCGCAATCTCTATAAACATGGAAATATCCACACCGCAATCTCTATAAACATGGAAATACCTACACAGCCATCTCTATAAACATGAAAATATATACACCGCCATCTCCATAAACATGGAAATATCTACACCGCCATCTGTGGAAACATGCAAATATCTACACTGCTATGAGCATAAACATGGAAATATGTACATTGCTATCTCTATAAACATGTTAATATTTACACCGCTATCTCTATAAACATGGAAATGTCTACACCGCTATCTGTATAAACATGGAAATACCTACACCTCCTTCTGTATAAACACGGATATATCTACACTGCCATTTGTATACACATGGAAATATCTACACCGCCAACTGTATAAACATGAAATATCTACACCGCTATCTGTATAAACATGGAAATATCTACACCACGATCTCTATAAATATGGAAACATCCACACCGCTGTCTGTATAAACATGGAAATATCTACACCACTCTCTGTATAAATATAGAAATATCTACACGGTCATCTCTTTAAACATGGTATCTTCTATACCGCTATCTGTATGAACATAGAAATATCTACATGGCTATCTCTATAAACATGGAAATATCTACAACGCCATCTGTATAAACATGGAAATACCTACACAGTCTTCTGTATAAACATGAAAATATCTACACCACTATCTGCATAAACATGGAAATATCTACATTGCCATCTGTATAAACATGGAAAATCTACACAGCCATCTCTATAAACATGGAAATATCTACACTGATATCTATATAAACATGGAAATAGCCCCACTGCTATCTGTATAAAGATGGAAAAATCTACACTGCCATCTGTAAAAACATGAAAATATCTACACAGTCATCTGTATAAACATGGAAATATCTACACCTTCATCTGTATAAAAATGGAAATATCTACACTGCCATCTATATACAGATGGAAATATCTACAGAGCCATATGTATAAACAACGAAATATCTGCACCGCTATCTCTATAAACATGGAAATAACTACACCGCAGTCTGTATAAACATGGAAATATCTACACCGCTCTCTGTATAAAAATGGAAATATCTACAATGCTATCTTTTTTAACTTTGAAATATCTACACCGCCATCTGTATAAATATGGAAATATCTCCACCATTATCTGTATAAACCTGTGAATATCTCCACCGCTATCTGTATAAACATGGAAATATCTACACCGCCATCTGTGTAAACATGGAAATATCTCCACCACTATCTGTATAAACATGTAAGTATCTCCACCGCTATCTGTATAAACATGGAAATATCTACATCGCTATCTGTATAAACATGGAAATATCTACACCGCTATCTCTATAAACATGGAAATATCTATACCGCAATCTGTATAAACATGGAAATATCTACAACGCTATCTGTGTTAACATGGAAATATCTACACTGCTATCTCTGTAAACATGGAAATATGTACACCGCTATCTGTGTAAAGATGGAAATATCTACACCGTTATCTGTGCAAATATAGAAATATCTACACCGCTATCTCTATAAACATGGAAATACCTACACCGCCATTTGTATAAACATGGAAATATCTACACAGTCATCTGTATGTACATGGAAATATCTACACCCCCATCTCTATAAACATGGATATATCTACACCTCTATCTGTATAATTAAAGAAATATCTACACCGCTATCTCTATAAACATGGAAATATCTACACAGCCATCAGTATAAACATGGAAACATGTGCACCACTATCTCTATACACATGGAAATACCCACACCGCAATCTCTCTAAAAATGGAAATATCCACACTGCAATCTCTATAAACATGGAAATACCTACACAGCCATCTCTATAAACATGAAAATATCTACACCGCCATCTCCATAAACATGGAAATATCTACACAGCCATCTGTGGAAACATGAAAATATCTACACTGCTATGAGCATAAACATGGAAATATGTACATTGTTATCTCTATAAACATGTTAATATTTACACCGCTATCTCTATAAACATGGAAATGTCTACACCGCTATCTGTATAAACATGGAAATACCTACACCTCCTTCTGTATAAACACGGATATATCTACACTGCCGTTTGTATACACATGGAAATATCTACACCGCCAACTGTATAAACATGGAAATATCTACACCGCTATCTGTATAAACATGGAAATATCTACACCACGATCTCTATAAATATGGAAACATCCACACCGCTGTCTGTATAAACATGGAAATATCTACACCACTCTCTGTATAAATATGGAAATATCTACACGGGTATCTCTTTAAACATGGTATCGTCTATACCGCTATCTGTATGAACATGGAAATATCTACATGGCTATCTCTATAAACATGGAAATATCTACAACGCCATCTGTATAAACATGGAAATACCTACACAGTCATCTTTATAAACATGGAAATATCTACACCACTATCTGTATAAACATGGAAATATCTACACTGCCATCTGTATAAACAAGGAAATATCTACACAGCCATCTCTATAAACATGGAAATATCTACACTGATATCTGTATAAACATGGAAATAGCCCCACTGCTATCTGTATAAACATGGAAAAATCTACACCGCCATCTGTAAAAACAGGAAAATATCTACACAGTCATCTGTATAAACATGGAAATATCTACACCTTCATCTGTATAAAATTGGAAATACCTACACTGCCATCTATATACACATGGAAATATCTACAGAGCCATATGTATAAACAACGAAATATCTGCACCGCTATCTCTATAAACATGGAAATATCTACACCGCAGTCTGTATAAACATGGAAATATCTACACCGCTCTCTGCATAAAAATGGAAATGTCTACAATGCTATCTTTTTTAACTTTGAAATATCTACACCGCCATCTGTAAAAATATGGAAATATCTCCACCATTATCTGTATAAACCTGTAAATATCTCCACCGCTATCTGTATAAACATGGAAATATCTACACCGCCATCTGTGTAAACATGGAAATATGTACACCGCTATCTGTGAAAAGACGGAAATATCTACACCGCTATCTGTGCAAATATAGAAATATCTACACCGCTATCTCTATAAACATGGAAATGCCTACACCGCTATCTGTATAAACATGGAAATACCTACACCGCTATCTGCATAAATATGGAAATATCTACACCACGATCTCTATAAACATGAAATAGCCACACCTTTATCTGCAAAAACAAGGTAATATCTACACCGCCATCTGTAAAAACATGAAAATATCTACACAGTCATCTGTATAAACATGGAAATATCTACACCGCTCTCAGTATAAACATGGAAATATCTACACTGCCATCTGTATAAACATGGAAATAACTACACAGCCATCTCTATAAACATGGAAATACCTACACTACTATCTGTATAAACATGGAAATAGCCACACCGCTATCTGTATAAACATGGAAATATCTACACCGCCATCTGTAAAAACATGAAAATACCTACACAGTCATCTGTGTAAACATGGAAATATCTGCAACTCCATCTGTAGAAACCTGAAAATATCTCCACGGCCATCTCTATACACATGGAAATATCTACACTGCCATCTGTATAAACATGGAAATACCTACACCGCTATCTCTAAAAACACGGAAATACCTACACAGCTATCTGTATAAACATGGAAATATCTACACCGCTATCTGTAGAAACAAGGAAATATCTACACCGCTATCTGTATAAACTTGGAAATATCTACACCTCCATCTGTATAATCATGGAAATACCTACACTGCCATCTGTATACACATGGAAATATCTACACTGCCATGTGAACAAACATGGAAATATCTACACCGTTATCTCAATAAACATGGAAATTCCTACAACGCTATCTGTATAAACATGAAAGTATCTACGTTGATATCTGTATAAACATGGAAGTATCTACGTAGCTATCTGTATAAACATTGAAATACCTACAACGCCATCTGTATAAACATGGAAATACATACACAGTCATGTGTATAAACATGGATATATCTACACCACTATCTGTATAAACATGGAAATACCAACACCACTATCTGTATAAACATGGAAATATCTCCACTGCTATCAGTATAAACATGGAAATATCTACACAAATATCTTTATAAACATGAAAATATCTACACCGCCATCTCCATAATCATGGAACTATCCACAATGCCATCTGTATAAACATGGAAATATCTACACCGCCATCTGTATATACATGGAAATATCTTCACTGCCATCTGTATAAACATGGAAATATCTACACTGCCATCTGTATAAAGATGGAAATATCTACACTGAAAGGTGTATAAAGATAGAAATATCTTCACGGCTCCCTGTATAAACATGGAATTACCAACACCGCCGTCTGTATATACATGCAAATATCTACACAGCCATCTGTATAAACATGGAAATATCTACACCATTATCTCTATCAAAATGGAAATATCTACACCGCCATCTCTATAAACCTGGAATTATCTGCATCGCTATCTCTGTAAACATAGAAATATCTACACTGCAATCTCTATAAACATGGAAATATCTACAACGCCATCTGCATAAACATGGAAATATCTACACCGCGATGCCTATAAACTTGGAAATATCGACACCGCCATCTGTATAAACATAGAAATATCTACACTGCCATCTGTAGAAAGATGGAAATGTCTACACCGTGATCTGCATAAACATGGGAATATCTACACCGCTACCTGTATAAACATGGAAATATCTACACCGCTATCTGTATAAATATGAAAATATCTACAGTGTTATCTCGATAAGCATGGAAGTGTCTACACCGTTTTCAGTATCAACATGGAAATATCTACTCTTCTATCTCTATAATCATGGAAATATCTAAACTGCCATCTGTATATACATGGAAATAACTACACAGTCATCTGTATAAAGATGGAAATATCTATACCACCATCTGTATAAACATGGAGGTATCTACACTGCCATTTGTATAAACATGGAAATATCTACACTGCCATCTCGATAAACATGGAAATAACTACACCGCTATCTGTATAAACATGGAAATATCTACACCACCATCTGTAAAAACATGGAAATATCTACACAGTCATCTGTATAAACATGGAAATATCTACACCTCCATCTGTATAACCATGGAAATATCTACACTGCCACCTGTATACACATGGAAATATCTACACTACTGTCTGTATAAACATGGAAATATCTACACCGCTATCTGTATAAACATGGAAATATCTACACCGCTATCTGTATAAACGTGGAAATATCTATACCGCCATCTGTATAAACATGGAAATATCTCCACCGCTATCTTTATAAACTTGGAAATATCTCCACCGCTGTCTGTATAAACATGGAATTATCTACACCTTTATCGGTATAAACATTGAAATATCTACACCGCTATCTGTATAAACATGGAAATAACTTCAACGCTATCTTTGTAAACAGGAAATTTCTACACAGCTATCTGTGTAACATGGAAATATATTCACCGCTATCAGAGTAAACATGGAAATATCTACACCGCAGTCTGTGCAAAGATGGAAATATCTACACCGCTATCTCAGTAAACATGGAAATATCTACACCGCTATCTGTATAAACATGGAAATATCAACACCGCTATCTGTATAAACATGGAAATGTGTACACCACGATCCGTATAAACATGGAAATATCTACACCGCTATATGTAGAAACATGGAAATATCTACACCGCTATCAGTATAAACATGGAAATATCTACAACGCTATCTGTATAAACATGGAAATATCTACACCACGACATGTATAAACATGGAAATATCTACACCGTCATGTGAATAAACATGGAAATATCTACACCGCTATCAGTAAAAACATGGAAATATCGACAACGCTATCTGTATAAAGATGGAAATATCTACACCACTATCTCTATAAACATGGAAATATCTACACTGTTATCTGCATAAACAAAGAAATATCTCCACCGCTGTCTTTATGAACATGGAAACATCTACACCGCTAGCTGTATAAACATGGAATTATCTGCAGCGTTATCTGTATAAACATGGAAATATCTACAGCGCAATCTGTGCAAATATGGAAATATCTACACCGCTATCACTGTAAACATGGAAATATCTACACCGCTATATGTATAAACATGGAAATACCAACACCGTTATCTGTATAAACATGGAAATATCTACACCACGATCTGTATAAACATGGAAATAACTACACCGCTATATGTATAAACATGTAAATTTCTACACCGCTATCTGTATAAACATGGAAATATCTACACCACGATCTGTATAAACATGGAAATATCTACACCGTTATCAGTATAAACATAGAAGTATCTCCACTACTGTCTGTATAAACATGGAAACATCTGCACCGCTATCTCTATAAACATGTAAATATCTACAGCGTCATCTTTGTAAACATGGAAGTATCTACAACGCTATCTGTGTAAACATGGAAATACCTACACAGTTGTCTGAGTAAACATGGAAATATCTACAGCGCTATCTGTGTAAAGATGGAAATATCAACACCGCAGTCTGTGCAAAGATGGAAATATCTACAACGCTATCTCTGTAAACATTGTAAACATGGAAATATCTTCACTGCTATCTCTATGAACATGGAAATGTCTACACCGCTCTCTGTATGAACATGGAAATATCTATATTTCTATCTCTATAAACATGTAAATATCTACACCGCTATCTGTATAAACCTGAAAATATCTGCATCACTATCTGTATAAACATGGAAATATCCACACCGCTATCTCAATAAACATGGAAATATCTACACCGCTATCTGTATCAACATGGAAATATGTACACCACGATCTGTATATACATGGAAATATCTACACCGCTATCTGTATAAACATGGAAATATATACACCGCTATCGCTATAAACGTGGAAATATCTACACCGCTATCTGTATAAACTTGGAAATACCTACATGGCTATCTCCATAAACATGGAAATATGTACACCGCCATCTGTGTAAACACGGAAATACCTACACAGTCATCTGCATGAACATGGAAATATCTCCATCGCTATCTGTATAAACAAGGAAATATCTACACCGCCATGTGTAAAAACATGGAAACATCTACACAGTCATCTGTATAAACATGGAAATATCTACACCTCCAACCGTATAAACATGGAAATACCTAAACTGCCATCTGTATACACATGGAAATATCTACACAGCCATCTGTATAAACTTGGAAATATCTACACCGCTGTCTCTATAAACATGGAAATACATGCACTGCTATCTATATAAACATGGAAATATCTACACCGCTATCTGTATAAACATGGAAATATCTAAACTGCCATCTGTATGAACTTGGAAATATCTACACCGCCATCTGTATAAACATGGAAATAGCCACAAAGCTATCTGTATAAACATGGAAATATCTACACCGACATCTGAATAAACATGGAAATATCTACACGGCTATCTGTATTAATATGGAAATATCTGCACCGCTATGTCTATAAAGATGGAATTTCCTCCACCGCTATCTGTATAAACATGGAAATATCTCCACCGCTATCTGCATAAACATGAAAACATCTGCACCGCTATCTGTATAAACATGGAAATATCTACACCGCCATCTGTATAAACATGGAAATATCTACACCGCAATCTGTGTAAACATGGAAATATCTACACAACTATCTCTATAAATATGGAAATTTCTACACCGCTATATTTATAAACATGGAAATATCTACACCGCTACCTGTATAAAGATGGAAATATCTACAACACTATCTGTGTAATCACGGAAATATCTACACAGCTATCTGTGTAAACATGGCAATATGTACATTGCTATCTGTGTAAAGATGGAAATATCTACACGGCAATTTGTGCAAATATGGAAATATCTACACCGCTATCTCTGTAAACATGGAAATATCTACACCGCTATCTGTATAAACATGGAAATATCAACACCGCTATATGTATAAACATGGAAATATCTACACCGCTAACAGTATAAACATGGAAATATCTACACCGGTATTTGTATAAACATGGAAATATCAACACCACGATCTGTGTAAACATGGAAATATCTACACCGCTATCTGTATAAACATGGAAATATCTACACCGCTATCTGTATAAATATGGAAATATCCACACCGCTATCTGTATAAATATGGAAATATCTACAGTGCGATCTCTATAAACAGGGAAATATCTACACTGTTATCTTTATAAACATGGAAATATCTCCACAGCTGTCGGTATGAACATGGAAACAACTACACTGCTATCTGTATAAACATGGAAATATATACAGCGTTATCTGTATAAAAATGGAAATATCTACAACGCTATCTGTGTAAACATGGAAATATCTACACAGCTATCTGTGTAAACATGGAAATATCCACAGCGCTATCTCTGTAAAGTTGGAAATATCTACACCGTAGTCTGTGCAAAGTTGGAAATATCTACAACGCTATCTCAGTAAACATGGAAATATCTACACAGCTATCTCTATGAACATGGAAATGTCTACACCGCTCTCTGTATAAACATGGAAATATCTACATGGCTATCTCTATAAACATGCAAATATCTACACCGCTATCTGTACAAAGCTGGAAATATCTGCATCACTATCTGTATAAACATGGAAATATCCACACCGCTATCTCTATAAACGTGGAAATATCTGCACTGCTATCTGTATAAACATGGAAATATGTACACCACGATCTGCATATACATGGAAATATCTACATCGCTATCTGTATAAACATGGAATTATCTACACCGCTATCTGTATAAATATGGAAATATCTAAAAGGCTATCTCTATAAACATGGAAATGTCTACACCACTATCTTTGTAAACATGCAAATATCTACAAGGCTATCTCTATAAACATAGAAATAACTACACTGACATCTGTATAAACATGGAAATACCTACACAGTCATCTGTATAAATATGGAAATATCTACACCACTATCTTTATAAACATGGAAATACGTACAGTGCCATCTGTATAAACATGGAAATATCTACAAAGCCATCTCTAGAAACATGGAAATAACTCCACTGCTATGTGTATAAACATGGAAATAGCCAAACCGCTATCTGTATAAACGTGGAAATATCTACACCGCCATCTGTAAAAACATGGAAATATCTACACAGTCATCTGTATAAACATGGAAATATCTACACCTCCATCTCAATAAACATGGAAATATCTACACTGCCATCTGTATGCACATGGAAATATCTACACTGCCATCTGTATAATCATGGAAAATCTCCACCGCTCTCTCTATAAACATGGAAATAACTACACCGCTATCTGAATAAACATGGAAATATCTACACCGCTATCTGCATAAACATGGAAATATCTACACCGCTATCTGTATAAACTTGGAAATATCTACACCACCGTCTGTATAAACATGGAAATATCTGCACCACAATCTATATAAGCATGGAAATATCTCCACCGCTATCTGTATAAACATGGAAATAAATACACCGCTATCTGTATAAACATGGAAATATCTGCATCGCTATCTGTATAAACATGGAAATACCTACACAGTCATCTGTATAAACATGGAAATATCTACACCACTGTCTGTATAATCATGGAAATATATCCTCTGCCATCTGTATAAACGTGGAAATAACTACACCTCCATCTGTATAAACGTGGAAATATCTACACTGCCATCTGTATACACCTGGAAATATCTACACAGCCATCTGTATAAACATGGAAATATCTACACCGCAATCTGTATAAACATGGAAATATCTTCTCTGCTATCTTTATAAACATGGAAATATCTACAACACTCTCTGTATAAATATGGAAATACCTACACCGCTATCTGTATAAACATTGAAATAACTCCACCGCTATCTGTACAAACATGGAAATATCTACATCGCTATCTGTATAAACATGGAAATTTCTCTACTGCTATTTCTATAAAGATGGAAATATCTACACCGGTATTTTATAGACATGGAAATATCTACACCGCTATCTGTATAAACATGGAAATATCTATAACACTATCTGTGTAAACATGGAAATATCTACACAGCTATCTGTGTAAACATGGAAATAAGTACACAGCTCTCTGTGTATAGATGGAAATATCTACACCACGATCTGTATAAACATGGAAATCTCTACACTGCTATATGTATAAACATGGAAATATCTACACCGCTATCAGTATAAACATGGAAATATCTACACCGCTCTCTGTATAAACATGGAAATATCTACACCACGACGAGTATAAACATGGAAATACCTACACCGCTATGTGTATAAACATGGAAATAGCTACACCGCTATTAGTATAAACATGGAAATATCTACACCGCTATCTGTATAAATATGAAAATATCTACACCACTATCTCTATAAAAATGGAAATACCTACACCGTTATCTGTATAAACATGGAAATATCTGCACCGCTGTCTGTATGAACATGGAAACATCTACAACGCTAGCTGTATAAACATGGAAATATCTACACCGCCATAAGTATAAACATGGAAATACCTACACAGTCATCTGCATAAACATGGAAATATCTATACCACTATCTGTATAAACATGGAAATATCTACACTGCCATCGGTATAAACATGGAATTATCTACACAGACATCTCTATACTCATGGAAAAATCTACACCACTATCTCTATAAACATGGAAATATCTACACCGCTATGTGAATACACCTGGAAATATCTCCACTGCTATCTGTATAAACATGGAAATACCTACACCGCTATCTGTATAAACATGGAAATAACTACACCGCTCTCTGTATAAACGGGGAAATACACACACCGCTATCTCTATAAACATCGAAATGTCTACAACGCTATCTGTGTATACATGGAAACATCTACACCGCTATCTGTGTAAACATGGAAACAGCTAAACCGCTATCTGTATAAACATGGAAATACCTACATGTGTATCTCTATAAATATGGAAATATCTACACGGCCATCTGTATAAACATGGAAATAACAAGAGAGTCGTCTGTATAAAGATGGAAATATCTACACCACTATCTCTATAAACATGGAAATATCTACACGGCCATATGTATAAACCTGGAAATATGTACACAGCCATCTCTATAAACATGGAAATATATGCACTGCTTTCAGTATAAACATGGAAATAGCCACACCGCTATTTCTATAAACATGGAACTATCTACACCCCCATCTGTATAAACATGGAAATATCTACACTGCCATCTGTATACACATGGAAATATCTACACCGTCATCTATATAAACATGGATATATCTACACCGCTATCTCTATAAACTCGGAATTATCTACACCGCAATGTGTATAAACATGGAAATATCTACAACGCTATCCGTATAAAAATGGAAATAGCCACACCACTATCTGCATAAGCATGGAAATAGCTACACTGCCTTCTGTATAAACATGGAAATATCTACACAGTCATCTGTATATAGATGGAGATATCTACACCACCATCTCTGTAAACACGGAAATATCTACACCGCTATCTGTATAAACATGAAAATAACTACAACACTATCTGTGTAAACATGGAAATATCTACACAGCTATCTGTGTAAACATGGAAATATGTACACCGCTATCTGTGTAAAGATGGAAATATCTACACTGAAATCTGAGCAAATATGGAAATAGCTACACCGCTATCTCAGTAAACATGGAAATATCTACACCGATATCTGTAAAAACATGGAAACAACTACACCGCTATCTGTATAAACATGGAAATATCATCACCGCTATCTGTATAAACATGGAAATATCTACACCGCTATCTTTATAAACTTGGAAATATCTACAAAGCCATCTGTATAAACATGGAAATATCTCCACCGCTTTCTGTATAAAGATGGAAATATCTCCACTGTTATCTGAATAAACATGGAAATATCTACATCGCTATCTGTATGAACATGGAAATATCTCCACCGCTATCACTATAAACATAGACATATCTACAAAGCTATCTATATAAACATGGAAATATCTACAGCCCTATCTGAATAAACATGGAAATATCTACAACGTTATCTGTGTAAACATGGAAATATCTACACAGCTTTCTGTGTAAACATGGAAATATGTACGCCGCTATCTGTGTAAATATGGAAATATCTACACAGCAATCTGTGCAAATATGGAAATATCTCCACCAGTATCTCTGTAAACACGCAAATAGGTACACCGCTATCTGTATAAACATGGAAATATCTACACCACTATCTGTATAAACATGGAAATATCTACAACTCAATCTCTATAAACATGGAAATATCTACACCGATGTCTGTATCAACATGGAAATATCTTCACCGCTATCTGTATAAACATGGAAATATCTACATCACTATCTGTATAAATATGGAAATATCTACACCACTATCTCTATAAACCTGGCAGTTTCTACACCGCTATCTGTGTAAACATGGAAATATCTGCATGGATATCCCTATAAACATGGATATATCTACACCGCCATCTGTATAAACATGGAAATACCTAAACGGTCATCTATATAAACATGGAAATATCTACACCACTACCGGTATAAACATGGAAATACCTACAATGCCATCTGTATAAACATGGAAATACCTACACAGCCATCTCTATAAACATGGAAATATCTACACCGCAATCTGTATAAACATGGAAATAGCCACACCACTATATGTATCAACATGGAAATACCTTCACCGCCATCTGTAAAAGCATGGAAATAGCTGCACCTCCAACTGTATAAACATAGAAATATCTGCATCGCTATCTTTATAACCATGGAAATATCTACACCGCTATCTCTATAAACATGGAAATATCTACAGCACTATCTTAGTAAACATGGAAATATCTACACAACTATCTGTGTAAACATGGAAATATGTACACCGCTATCTGATTAAACTTGGAAATGTCTACACCGCCATCTGTATAAACATGGAAATATCTCCACCGCTATCTGTAGAAACATGGAAATATCTCCACCAATATCTGTATAAACATGGAAATATCTACACCGCTATCTGTATAAACATGGAAATATCTACACCGCTATCTGAATGAACATGGAAATATCTACAACTCTATCAGTATAAACATGGAAATATCCACATCACTTTCTGCATAAACATGGAAATATCTGCACCGCTATCTGTATGAACCTGGAAATATCTACAACAGTATCTGTGAAAACATGGAAATATCTACACAGATATCTGTGTAAACATGGAAATATGGACACCGCTATCTGTGTAAAGATGGAAATATCTCCACTGCAATCTGTGCAAGTATGGAAATATCTACACCGCTCTCTGTGTAAACATGGAAATATCTACACTGCCATCTGTATAAACATTGATATATCTACAGAGCCATCTGTATATACCTGGAAATATCTACACCTCTCTCTCCATACACATGGAAATACCTACAATGCTATCTCTATAAAAATGGAAATATCTACACCGCCATCTCTATTAACATGAAAATATCTACACCGATATCTCCATAAACACGGAACTTTCTACACCACCTTCTGTGTAAAAATGGAAATGCCTACACCGTTATCTGTATAAACATGGAAATATCTACACCGCCATCTGTATAAACATGGAAGTATCTACACCACTATCTCTATAAACATGGAAATGCCTACACTGCCATCTCTATAAAGATGGAATTATCTGCCCCGCTATCTTTATAAACCTAGAAATATCTACACCGCCATCTCTATAAACATGGAAATATCTACACCGCCATCTGCATAAACATGGAAATATCTACACCACGATCTCTATAAACATGGAAATATCTACACCGCCATCCCTATAAACTTAGAAATTTCTACACTGCCATCTGAAGAAAGGTGGAAACGTCTACACCGTGATCTGTATAAACACGGGGATATCTACACCGCTACCTGTATCAACATGGAAATATCTACACCGCTATCTGTATAAACATGGAAATATCCGTACCGCCATCTGCATAAACATGGAAATATCTACACCGCCATCTGTATAAACATGGAAACATCTACAATGCCATCTGTATAAACATGGAAATATCTACACGGCCATCTCTATTAACATGGAAATATAAACACTGCTATCTGTATAAACGTGGAAATAGCCACACCTGTTTCTGTATAAACATGGAAATATCTACACAGACATCTGTAAAAACATGAAAATATCTCCACGGCTATCTGTGTAAAGTTGGAAATACCTAGAATGCTAACTGTATAAATATGGAAATATCTACATCGCCATCTGTATAAACATGGAAATATCTACACCGCTATCTCTACAAACATGGAAATATGTACATCGTTGTCTGTTTGAACATGGAAATATCTACACCGGATCTGTAAAAACATGGAAATATCTACACGGCCATCTATATAAACATGGAAATACCTAAACCGCCATCTGTATAAACATGGAAATATCTACACCGCTATCTCTATAAACACGGAAATATCTACACCGCCATCTGCATAAACATGGAAATATCTACACCGCTACCTCCATAAAAATGGAAATAACTACACTGCCATCTGTATAAACATGGAAATATCTACACAGTGATTTGTATATAGATGGAAATATCTACACCACCATCTCTGTAAACATGGAAATATCTACACTGCCATCTGTATACACATGGAAATAACTACATAGCCTTCAGTATAATCATGGAAAGATCTCCACTGCTATCTCTATACTCATGGAAATATCTACACCGCCATCTCTATAAACATAGAAATATCTACACCGCCATCTCTATAAACATGAAATTATCTTCAACGCCATCTCCATAAACAAGGAACAATCTACACCGCCATCTGTGTAAACATGGAAATATCTACACCGCTATCTGTATAAACGTGGAAATATCTACACCGCTACATGTGTAAACATGGAAATATATACACCGCTATCTGTATATACTTGGAAATATCTTCATTGCCATCTGTATAAACATGGAAATATCTCCATTGTTATCTCTATAAACATGGAAATATCTCACCGCTATCTTTATAAACATGGAACTATCTACACCGCTATCTGTATAAACATGAAAATAACTACAACACTATCTGTGTAAACATGGAAATATCTACACAGCTATCTGTGTAAACGTGGAAATATGTACACCGCTATCTGTGTAAAGATGGAAATATCTACACTGAAATCTGAGCAAATATGGAAATAGCTACACCGCTATCTCAGTAAACATGGAAATATCTCCACCGCTATCTGTAGAAACATGGAAATATCTCCACCAATATCTGTATAAACATGGAAATATCTACACCGCTATCTGTATAAACATGGAAATATCATCACCGCTATCTGTATAAACATGGAAATATCTACACCGCTATCTTTATAAACTTGGAAATATCTACACCGCCATCTGTATAAACATGGAAATATCTCCACCGCTTTCTGTATAAAGATGGAAATATCTCCACTGTTATCTGAATAAACATGGAAATATCTACATCGCTATCTGTATGAACATGGAAATATCTCCACCGCTATCACTATAAACATAGACATATCTACAAAGCTATCTATATAAACATGGAAATATCTACAGCCCTATCTGAATAAACATGGAAATATCTACAACGTTATCTGTGTAAACATGGAAATATCTACACAGCTTTCTGTGTAAACATGGAAATATGTACACCGCTATCTGTGTAAATATGGAAATATCTACACCGCAATCTGTGCAAATATGGAAAAATCTCCAACAGTATCTCTGTAAACATGCAAATAGGTACACCGCTATCTGTATAAACATGAAAATATCTACACCACTATCTGTATAAACATGGAAATATCTACAACTCAATCTCTATAAACATGGAAATATCTACACCGATATCTGTATAAACATGGAAATATCTTCACCGCTATCTGTATAAACATGGAAATATCTACATCACTATCTGTATAAATATGGAAATATCTACACCGCTATCTCTATAAACCTGGCAATTTCTACACCGCTATCTGTGTAAACATGGAAATATCAACATGGATATCTCTATAAACATGGATATATCTACACCGCCATCTGTATAAACATGGAAATACCTAAACGGTCATCTATATAAACATGGAAATATCTACACCACTACCGGTATAAACATGGAAATACCTAAAATGCCATCTGTATAAACATGGAAATACCTACACAGCCATCCCTATAAACATGGAAATATCTACACAGCCATCTCTATAAACTTGGAAATATCTACACCGCAATCTGTATAAACATGGAAGTAGCCACACCGCTATATGTATCAACATGGAAATACCTTCACCGACATCTGTAAAAGCATGGAAATAACTGCACCTCCAACTGTATAAACATGGAAATATCTGCATCGCTATCTTTATAACCATGGAAATATCTACACCGCTATGTCTATAAACATGGAAATATCTACAACACTATCTTAGTAAACATGGAAATATCTACACAACTATCTGTGTAAACATGGAAATATGTACACCGCTATCTGATTAAACTTGGAAATGTCTACACCGCCATCTGTATAAACATGGAAATATCTCCACCGCTATCTGTAGAAACATGGAAATATCTCCACCACTATCTGTATAAACATGGAAATATCTGCACCGCTATCTGAATAAACATGGAAATATCTACACCGCTATCTGAATGAACATGGAAATATCTACAACGCTATCAGTATAAACATGGAAATATCCACATCACTGTCTGTATAAACATGGAAATATCTGCACCGCTATCTGTATGAACATGGAAATATCTACAACAATATCTGTGTAAACATGGAAATATCTACACAGATATCTGTGTAAACATTGAAATATGGACACCGCTATCTGAGTAAAGATGGAAATATCTTCACTGCAATCTGTTCAAATATGGAAATACCTACACCGCTCTCTCTGTAAACATGGAAATATCTACACTGCCATCTGTATAAACATTGAAATATCTACAGAGCCATCTGTATATAACTGGAAATATCTACACATCTCTCTCTATACACATGGAAATACCTACAACGCTATCTCTATAAAAATGGAAATATCTACACCGCCATCTCTATAAACATGGAAATATCTACACTGCCATCTCTATTAACATGAAAATATCTACACCGACATCTCCATAAACATGGAACTATCTACACCAGCATCTGTGTAAAAATGGAAATGCCTACACCGTTATCTGTATAAACATGGAAATATCTACACCGCAATCTGTATAAACATGGAAATAGCCACACCGCTATATGTATCAACATGGAAATACCTTCACCGCCGTCTGAAATGCATGGAAATAACTGCACCTCCAACTGTATAAACATAGAAATATCTGCATCGCTATCTTTATAACCATGGAAATATCTACACCGCTATCTCTATAAACATGGAAATATCTACAGCACTATCTTAGTAAACATGGAAATAACTACACAACTATCTGTGTAAACATGGAAATATGTACACCGCTATTTGATTAAACTTGGAAATGTCTACACCGCCATCTGTATAAACATGGAAATATCTCCACCGCTATCTGTAGAAACATGGAAATATCTCCACCAATATCTGTATAAACATGGAAATATCTACACCGCTATCTGTATAAACATGGAAATATCTACACCGCTATCTGAATGAAAATGGAAATATCTACAACGCTATCAGTATAAACATGGAAATATCCACATCACTGTCTGCATAAACATGGAAATATGTGCACCGCTATCTGTATGAACATGGAAATATCTACAACAGTATCTGTGAAAACATGGAAATATCTACACAGATATCTGTGTAAACATGGAAATATGGACACCGCTATCTGTGTAAAGATGGAAATATCTTCACTGCAATCTGTGCAAATATGGAAATATCTACACCGCTCTCTGTGTAAACATGGAAATACCTAAACTGCCATCTGTATAAACATTGATATATCTACAGAGCCATCTGTATATACCTGGAAATATCTACACCTCTCTCTCTATACACATGGAAATACCTACAATGCTATCTCTATAAAAATGGAAATATCTACACCGCCATCTCTATTAACATGAAAATATCTGCACCGATATCTCCATAAACATGGAACTTTCTACACCACCTTCTGTGTAAAAATGGAAATGCCTACACCGTTATCTGTATAAACATGGAAATATCTACACCGCCATCTGTATAAACATGGAAGTATCTACACCACTATCTCTATAAACATGGAAATGCCTACACTGCCATCTCTATAAAGATGGAATTATCTGCCCCGCTATCTTTATAAACCTAGAAATATCTACACCGCCATCTCTATAAACATGGAAATATCTACACCGCCATCTGCATAAACATGGAAATATCTACACCACGATCTCTATAAACATGGAAATATCTACACCGCCATCCCTATAAACTTAGAAATTTCTACACTGCCATCTGAAGAAAGGTGGAAACGTCTACACAGTGATCTGTATAAACACGGGGATATCTACACCGCTACCTGTATAAACATGGAAATATCTACACCGCTATCTGTATAAACATGGTAATATCCGTACCGCCATCTGCATAAACATGGAAATATCTACACCGCCATCTGTATAAACATGGAAACATCTACAATGCCATCTGTATAAACATGGAAATATCTACACAGCCATCTCTATTAACATGGAAATATAAACACTGCTATCTGTATAAACGTGGAAATAGCCACACCTGTTTCTGTATAAACATGGAAATATCTACACAGACATCTGTAAAAACATGAAAATATCTCCACGGCTATCTGTGTAAAGTTGGAAATACCTAGAATGCTAACTGTATAAATATGGAAATATCTACATCGCCATCTGTATAAACATGGAAATATCTACACCGCTATCTCTACAAACATGGAAATATGTACATCGTTGTCTGTTTGAACATGGAAATATCTACACCGGATCTGTAAAAACATGGAAATATCTACACGGCCATCTATATAAACATGGAAATACCTAAACCGCCATCTGTATAAACATGGAAATATCTACACCGCTATCTCTATAAACACGGAAATATCTACACCGCCATCTGCATAAACATGGAAATATCTACACCGCTACCTCCATAAAAATGGAAATAACTACACTGCCATCTGTATAAACATGGAAATATCTACACAGTGATTTGTATATAGATGGAAATATCTACACCACCATCTCTGTAAACATGGAAATATCTACACTGCCATCTGTATACACCTGGAAATAACTACATAGCCTTCAGTATAATCATGGAAAGATCTCCACTGCTATCTCTATACTCATGGAAATATCTACACCGCCATCTCTATAAACATAGAAATATCTACACCGCCATCTCTATAAACATGAAATTATCTTCAACGCCATCTCCATAAACAAGGAACAATCTACACCGCCATCTGTGTAAACATGGAAATATCTACACCGCTATCTGTATAAACGTGGAAATATCTACACCGCTACATGTGTAAACAAGGAAATGTATACACCGCTATCTGTATATACTTGGAAATATCTACATTGCCATCTGTATAAACATGGAAATATCTCCACGGTTATCTCTATAAACATGGAAATATCTCACCGCTATCTTTATAAACATGGAACTATCTACACCGCTATCTGTATAAACATGAAAATAACTACAACACTATCTGTGTAAACATGGAAATATCTACACAGCTATCTGTGTAAACATGGAAATATGTACACCGCTATCTGTGTAAAGATGGAAATATCTACACTGAAATCTGAGCAAATATGGAAATAGCTACACCGCTATCTCAGTAAACATGGAAATATCTCCACCGCTATCTGTAGAAACATGGAAATATCTCCACCAATATCTGTATAAACATGGAAATATCTACACCGCTATCTGTATAAACATGGAAATATCATCACCGCTATCTGTATAAACATGGAAATATCTACACCGCTATCTTTATAAACTTGGAAATATCTACACCGCCATCTGTATAAACATGGAAATATCTCCACCGCTGTCTGTATAAAGATGGAAATATCTCCACTGTTATCTGAACAAACATGGAAATATCTACATCGCTATCTGTATGAACATGGACATATCTCCACCGCTATCACTATAAACATAGACATATCTACAAAGCTATCTATATAAACATGGAAATATCTACAGCCCTATCTGAATAAACATGGAAATATCTACAACGTTATCTGTGTAAACATGGAAATATCTACACAGCTTTCTGTGTAAACATGGAAATATGTACACCGCTATCTGTGTAAATATGGAAATATCTACACCGCAATCTGTGCAAATATGGAAAAATCTCCAACAGTATCTCTGTAAACATGCAAATAGGTACACCGCTATCTGTATAAACATGAAAATATCTACACCACTATCTGTATAAACATGGAAATATCTACAACTCAATCTCTATAAACATGGAAATATCTACACCGATATCTGTATAAACCTGGAAATATCTTCACCGCTATCTGTATAAACATGGAAATATCTACATCACTATCTGTATAAATATGGAAATATCTACACCGCTATCTCTATAAACCTGGCAATTTCTACACCGCTATCTGTGTAAACATGGAAATATCAACATGGATATCTCTATAAACATGGATATATCTACACCGCCATCTGTATAAACATGGAAATACCTAAACGGTCATCTATATAAACATGGAAATATCTACACCACTACCGGTATAAAAATGGAAATACCTAAAATGCCATCTGTATAAACATGGAAATACCTACACAGCCATCTCTATAAACATGGAAATATCTACACAGCCATCTCTATAAACTTGGAAATATCTACACCGCAATCTGTATAAACATGGATGTAGCCACACCGCTATATGTATCAACATGGAAATACCTTCACCGCCATCTGTAAAAGCATGGAAATAACTGCACCTCCAACTGTATAAACATGGAAATATCTGCATCGCTATCTTTATAACCATGGAAATATCTACACCGCTATGTCTATAAAGATGGAAATATCTACAACACTATCTTAGTAAACATGGAAATATCTGCACAACTATCTGTGTAAACATGGAAATATGTACACCGCTATCTGTAGAAACATGGAAATATCTCCACCACTATCTGTATAAACATGGAAATATCTGCACCGCTATCTGAATAAACATGGAAATATCTACACCGCTATCTGAATGAACATGGAAATATCTACAACGCTATCAGTATAAACATGGAAATATCCACATCACTGTCTGTATAAACATGGAAATATCTGCACCGCTATCTGTATGAACATGGAAATATCTACAACAATATCTGTGTAAACATGGAAATATCTACACAGATATCTGTGTAAACATTGAAATATGGACACCGCTATCTGAGTAAAGATGGAAATATCTTCACTGCAATCTGTTCAAATATGGAAATACCTACACCGCTCTCTCTGTAAACATGGAAATATCTACACTGCCATCTGTATAAACATTGAAATATCTACAGAGCCATCTGTATATAACTGGAAATATCTACACATCTCTCTCTATACACATGGAAATACCTACAACGCTATCTCTATAAAAATGGAAATATCTACACCGCCATCTCTATAAACATGGAAATATCTACACTGCCATCTCTATTAACATGAAAATATCTACACCGACATCTCCATAAACATGGAACTATCTACACCAGCATCTGTGTAAAATGGAAATGCCTACACCGTTATCTGTATAAACATGGAAATATCTACACCGCAATCTGTATAAACATGGAAATAGCCACACCGCTATATGTATCAACATGGAAATACCTTCACCGCCGTCTGAAATGCATGGAAATAACTGCACCTCCAACTGCATAAACATAGAAATATCTGCATCGCTATCTTTATAACCATGGAAATATCTACACCGCTATCTCTATAAACATGGAAATATCTACAGCACTATCTTAGTAAACATGGAAATATCTACACAACTATCTGTGTAAACATGAAAATATGTACACCGCTATCTGATTAAACTTGGAAATGTCTACACCGCCATCTGTATAAACATGGAAATATCTCCACCGCTATCTGTAGAAACATGGAAATATCTCCACCAATATCTGTATAAACATGGAAATATCTACACCGCTATCTGTATAAACATGGAAATATCTACACCGCTATCTGAATGAAAATGGAAATATCTACAACGCTATCAGTATAAACATGGAAATATCCACATCACTGTCTGCATAAACATGGAAATATCTGCACCGCTATCTGTATGAACATGGAAATATCTACAACAGTATCTGTGAAAACATGGAAATATCTACACAGATATCTGTGTAAACATGGAAATATGGACACCGCTATCTGTGTAAAGATGGAAATATCTTCACTGCAATCTGTGCAAATATGGAAATATCTACACCGCTCTCTGTGTAAACATGGAAATACCTAAACTGCCATCTGTATAAACATTGATATATCTACAGAGCCATCTGTATATACCTGGAAATATCTACACCTCTCTCTCTATACACATGGAAATACCTACAACGCTATCTCTATAAAAATGGAAATATCTACACTGCCATCTCTATTAACATGAAAATATCTACACCGACATCTCCATAAACATGGAACTATCTACACCACCTTCTGTGTAAAAATGGAAATGCCTACACCGTTATTTGTATAAACATGGAAACATCTACACCGCCATCTGTATAAACATGGAAGTATCTACACCACTATCTCTATAAACATGGAAATGCCTACACTGCCATCTCTATAAACATGGAATTATCTGCCCCGCTATCTTTATAAACCTAGAAATATCTACACCGCCATCTCTATAAACATGGAAATACCTACACCGCCATCTGCATAAACATGGAAATATCTACACCACGATCTCTATAAACATGGAAATATCTACACCGCCATCCCTATAAACTTAGAAATTTCTACACTGCCATCTGTAGAAAGGTGGAAACGTCTACACCGTTATCTGTATAAACACGGGGATATCTACACCGCTACCTGTATAAACATGGAAATATCTACACCGCTATCTGTATAAACATGGAAATATCCGTACCGCCATCTGCATAAACATGGAAATATCTACACCGCCATCTGTATAAACATGGAAACATCTACAATGCCATCTGTATAAACATGGAAATATCTACACAGCCATCTCTATTAACATGGAAATATAAACACTGCTATCTGTATAAACGTGGAAATAGCCACACCTGTTTCTGTATAAACATGGAAATATCTACACAGACATCTGTAAAAACATGAAAATATCTCCACGGCTATCTGTGTAAAGTTGGAAATACCTAGAACGCTATCTGTATAAATATGGAAATATCTACATCACCATCTGTATAAACATGGAAATATCTACACCGCTATCTCTACAAACATGGAAATATGTACATCGTTGTCTGTATGAACATGGAAATATCTACACCGGATGTGTAAAGACATGGAAATATCTACACCGCCATCTATATAAACATGGAAATACCTAAACCGCCATCTGTATAAACATGGAAATATCTACACTGCTATCTCTATAAACACGGAAATATCTACACCGCCATCTGTATAAACATGGAAATATCTACACCGCCATCTGTATAAACATGGAAATATCTACACAGTCATCTGTATAAACATGAAAATATCTACCCCTCCATCTCTATAAACATGGAAATATCTACAAGGCCATCTGTATAAACATGGAAATGTCTTCACCGCTATCTCTATAAACATGGAAATACCTATAACACCATCTCTATAAACAGGAAAATATCTACACCGCCATCTCCATAAACATGGAATTATCTACACCGCCATCTGTATAAACATGGAAAAATCTCCCCCGCTATCTGTATAAACATGGAAATATCTACACTGCGACCTGTGTAAAGATGGAAATATCTATACCGTGAGCTCTACCAACGAGGAAATATCTACACCACTGTCTGCATAAACATGGAATTACCAACACCGCTATCTGTATAAACAAGGAAATATCTGCACCGCTATCTGTATAAGCATGGCTATATCTACACCGCTATCTCTATAAACATGGAAATACTTACACCGCCATCTCTCTAAACATGGAAATACCTATACCGCTATCAGTATAAACAGGGAAATATCTACACCGCTATCTCTATAAACATGGAAATACCTACACTGCAATCTGTATAAACATGGAAATATCTACACCGCTATATGTGTAAACATGGATATAGCTATAGTGCCATTTGTATAAACACGGAAATAGCTCTAGTGCCATCTGTATAAACATGGAAATATCAACACCGCTATCTGTAAGAATTTGGAAATATCTGCACCGCTATCTCTATAAACATGGAAATATCTACATCGCTATCTCTGTAAACATGGAAATACCTTCACCGCCATCTGTATAAACATGGAAATATCTACATAGTCATCTTTATAAACGTGGAAATATCTACACCACCATCTCTTAAAACATGGAAATATCTACACTGCCATCTGTATACACAAGGAAATATCTATATATCCATCTGAATCAACTTGGAAATATCTACACCACCATCTCCATAAACATGGAAATACCTACACCGCTATCTCTATAAACATGGAAATATCTACACCGCCATCTCTATAAAGTTGGAAATATCTACACCGCTACCTCTATAAACATGGAAATATCTTCACCGCAATCTGTATAAACATGGAAATATCTACACCGCCATCTCTATAAACATGGAAATATCTACATCGCAATCCGTAGAAACATGGAAATATCTCCACAGCTATCTGTATAAACACGGAAATATCTACATCACTCTCTTTATGCACATGGAAATATCTAAACCTCTATCTCTATAAAAATGGAAATATCTACACCTCTGTCTGTATAAACATGGAAATATCCACACTGCTGTTTGTAAAACAGGGAAATATCTCAACCGCCATCTCTAGAAACATGAAAATGTCTACACTGATATCTGTATAAACATGGAAAAATCTACACCACTATCTGTATAAACATGGAAATAACTTCATTGCTGTCTCTATAAACATGGAAATATCTACACCGCTATCTGTATAAACAAGGAAGTATCTACACTGCTATCTCTATAAACATGGAAATATTTACAGCGCTAACTTTGTAAACATGGAAATATCTACACCACTATCTGTATAAACATGGGAATATCTACAACGATATCTTTATAAACATGGAAATACCTACACCGCTATCTCTATTAACATGGTAATATCTACACGACTATCTGCAAAAACAAGGAAGTATCTACACTGCTATCTCCATAAAAATGGAAATCCCTACAGCGCTAACTCTGAAAACATGGAAGTATCTACACCGCTATCTGTATAAACAAGGAAATATCTACACCGCTATCTCTATAAACATGGAAATATCTGCAGCGCTATCTGTGTAAACATGGAAATTTCTACACCGCTATCTTTATGAACATGGAAATATCTACACCGCTGTCTGTATAAACATGGAAATATCTACAACGCTATCTGTGTAAACATGGAAATATCTACACAGCTATCTGTGTAAACATGGAAATATGTACACCGCTATCTGTATAAACTTGGAGAAATCTACACCGCCCTCTGTATAAACATGGAAATATCTCCACCGCTATCTGCATAAACATGGAAATATCTCCACCGCAGTCTGTATAAACCTGGAAATATCTACACCTGTATCTGTATAAACATGGAAATATCTCGACCGCTATCTGTTTAAACATGGAAATATCTACACCGCTATCGGTATAAAAATTGAAATATCTACACCGGTGTCTGTATAAACATCGAAATATCTCCATGGCTATCTGTATAAACATGGAAATATCAACACCGCTATCTGTATAAACAAGGAAATATCTACAACACTATCTGTGTAAACATGGAAATATCTACACAGCTATCTTTGTAAACATGAAAATATGTACACCGCTATCTGTGTAAAGATGGAAATATCTACACCGCAATCTGTGCAATATGGAAATATCTAAACCGCTATATCTGTAAACATGGAAATATCTTCAGCACTATCTGTATAAACATGGAAATATCTACACCACTATCTGTATAAAGAAGGAAACATCTACACCGCTATCTCTACGAACATGGAAATATCTACACCGCTATCTGTATAAACATGGGAATATCTACAACGATATCTTTATAAACACGGAAATACCAACACCGATATCTCTATTAACATGGAAATATCTACACTGCTATCTGTATAAACATGGAAGTATCTACACTGCTATCTCTATAAACATGGAAATACCTACAGCGCTAACTCTGTAAACATGGAAATATCTACACCGCTATCTGTATAAACAAGGAAATATCTACACCGCTATCTCTATAAACATGGAAATATCTGCAGCGCTATCTGTGTAAACGTGGAAATTTCTACACCGCTATCTTTATGAACATGGAAATATCTACACCGCTGTCTGTATAAACATGGAAATATCTACAACGCTATCTGTGTAAACATGGAAATATCTACACAGCTATCTGTGTAAACATGGAAATATGTATACGGCTATCTGTATAAACTTGGAGATATCTACACCGCCCTCTGTATAAACATGGAAATATCCCCACCGCTATCTGCATAAACATGGAAATATCTCCACCGCAGTCTGTATAAACGTGGAAATATCTACACCTGTATCTGTATAATCATGGAAATATCTCGACGGATATCTGTATAAACATGGAAATATCTACACCGCTATCGGTATAAAAATTGAAATATCTACACCGGTGTCTGTATAAACATCGAAATATTTCCATGGCTATCTGTATAAACATGGAAATATCAACACCGCTATCTGTATAAACATGGAAATATCTACAACACTATCTGTGTAAACATGGAAATATCTACACAGCTATCTTTGTAAACATGGAAATATGTACACCGCTATCTGTGTAAAGATGGAAATATCTACACAGCAATCTGTGCAATATGGAAATATCTACACCGCTATATCTGTAAACATGGAAATATCTTCAGCACTATCTGTATAAACATAGAAATATCTACACCGCTATTTGAATAAACATGGAAATATCTACACCACGGTCTGTATAAACATGGAAATAGCTACACCGCCGTCTGTATAAACATAGAAAAACATACACGGTCATCTGTGTAAACATGGAAATATCTACACAACTATCTGTATAAACATTGAAATATCTACACTGCCATCTGTTTAAA
Organism: Pan paniscus; assembly: GCF_029289425.2. Lineage (NCBI taxonomy): Eukaryota > Metazoa > Chordata > Mammalia > Primates > Hominidae > Pan > Pan paniscus. The sequence continues at coordinate 13,437,165 of NC_073261.2, forward strand.
CATGGAAATATCTACACGGCCATCTGAATACACATGGAAATATCTACACAGCCATCTCTATACACATGGAAATATCTACACCGCTATCTGTATAAACATGGAAATAGCCACAATGCTATCTGTGTAAACATGGATATATGTACACTACAATCTCTGAAAACATGGAAATATCTACACAGTCATCAGTATAAACATGGAAACATCTACACTGCTGTCTGTATAAACATGGAAATACCTACACCGCAATCTGTATAAACATGGAAATATCTAAACCGCTATTTGTATAAACATGGGAATATCTTCACCACTATCTGTATAAACTTGGAAATATCTACACCGCCATCTATATAAACATGGAAATATCAACACAGTCATCTGTATAAACATGGAAATATCTACACTGCTCTCTCTATACACATGGAAATTCCTACAACGCTAACTCTATAAACATGGAAATATCTACACCGCCATCTCTATAAACATGGAAATATCTACACCGCCATCTCTATAAACATGAAAATATCTACACTGACATCTCCATAAACATGGAACTATCTACACCACCATCTGTGTAAAAATGGAAATGCCGACACCGTTATCTGTATAAACATGGAAATACCTACACTGCATTCCGTATAAAGATGGAATTATCTACACTGTGAGCTGTATAAACATAGAAATATCTACAAAGCTATCTGTATAAACATGGAATTACCAAAAATGCCATCTGTATAAATATGGAAATATCTAAAAGCCATCTTTATAAACATGGAAATATCTACACCACTGTCTCTATAAACATGGAAATACCTACACCGCCATCTCTATAAACATGGAATTATCTGCCCCGCTATCTCTACAAACATAGAAGTATCATCACTGAAATCTCTATAAACATGGAAATATCTACACAGCCATCTCTATAAACATAGAAATATCTATACTGCCATCTGTAGAAAGGTGGAAAAGTCTACACCGTGATCTGTATAAACACGGGAATATCTACACCGCCATCTGTATAAACATGGAAATATCTACACCGCTATCTGTATGAAAATGGAAACATCTACACCGCCATCTGTATAAACATGGAAATATCTACAATGCCATCTGTATAAACATGGAAATAACTACACAGCCATCTCTATACATATGTAAATATCTACTCAGCCATCTCTATAAACATGGAGATATCTACACTGCTATCTGTATAAACGTGGAAAAAGCCTCACCGCAATCTCTATAAACATGGAAATATCTACACTGCCATCTGTATAAACATGGAAATATCTACATGGCTGTCTCTATAAACATGGAAATATCTACACCTCCATCTGTATTAACATAGAAATATCTACACTGCCATCTGTATACACATGGAAATATCAACACAGCCATCTGTATTAACATGGAAATATCTACACCGCTATCTCTAAAAACATGGAAATACCTACACCGCTATCTCTATAAACATGGAAATGTCTACACCGCTATATGTATAAACATGGAAATATCTACACTGCTATCTGTATTAACATGGAAATATCTACACTGCCGTCCGTATAAACATGGAAATAGCCACAGCGCTATCTGTATAAACATGAAAATATCTTCACCGCCATCTGAATAAACATGGAAATATCTACACGGCTATCTGTATAAACATGGAAATATCTACACCGCTATCTGTATCAATATGGAAATATCTACAGCGGTATCGGTATAAACTTGGAAATATCTACACTGCCATCTCTATAAACATGGAAATATCTCCAATGCTATCTGTATAAACATGGAAATATCTCACCCGCTATCTGTATAAACATGGAAATATCTCAACTGCTATCTGTATAAACATGGAAATATATACACCGCTATCTGTAAACATGGAAATATCTACAACGCTATCTGTATTAACAAGGAAATATCTACCCTGCCGTCTGAATAAACATGGGAATAGCCACAGCGCTATCTGTATAAACATGGAAATATCTACACCGCCATCTGTATAAACATGGAAATATCTACACGGGTATCTGTATAAATATGGAAATAACTACACCGCTATCTCTATAAACATGGAAATGTCTACACCGCCATCTGTATAAACATGGAAATATCTACATGGTTATCTCTATAAACTTGGAAATATCTACACAGCCATCTGTATATATATCGAAATACCTACAATCCTATCTCTATAGACATAGAAATATCTACACCGATTTCAGTATAAACATGGAAATATCTACATGGCTATCTCTATAAACACGGAAATATCTACACAGCCAGTTCAACAAACATGGAAATAACTACACAGTCATCTGTATAAACATGTAAATACCAACACCATTATCTGTATAAACATGGAAATATCTACACCACCATTTGAATGAACATCGAAATGTCTACACGATTATTTGTATAAATATGGAAATATCTACACCGCTATCTCTATAAACATGGAAATATCTACAAAGCAATCGGTATAAACATGGAAATATCTACACCGCTATCTCTATAAGCTTGGAAATATCTACAATGCTATCTCTATAAACATGGAAATGTCTACATTGCTATCTGTACAAACATGGAAATATCTCCACCACTATATCTGTTAACATGGAATTATCTACACTTCTATCTCTATAAACAAGGAAATATCTACACTGGTATCTCTATGAACCTGGAAATATCTACACCGACACCTGAATAAACATGGAAAATCTACACCTCTATCTGTATAAATATGGAAATACTTACACAGCTATCTCTGTAAACATGGAAATAACTACACCGTTATCTGTATAAAAATGGAAATAACTACACCGTTATCTCTATAAACATGGAAATATCTACACCGCTATCTGCATAAACTTGGAAATATCTACACCGCCATCCATATAAACATGGAAATGTCTCCACCGCTATCTGTATAAACAGGGAAATATCTCCACTGCTATCTGTAAACATGGAAATATCTACACTGCTGTCTGTATAAACATGGAAATATCTACATCGCTATCTGTATAAACATGGAAATAGCCACACCGCTATCTGCATAAACATGGAAATATCTACACCGCCATCAGTAAAAACATGGAAATCTCTACACAGTCATCTGTATAAACATGGAAATATCTACACCTCCATCTTTAAAACATGGAAATATCTACACAGCCATCTGTATAAACATGGAAATATCTACACCACTATCTCTATAAACATGGAAACACATACATCGCTATCTGTATAAACATGGAAATATCTACACCGCTATCTGTATAAACTTGGAAATATCTACACCGCTATCTGTATAAATTTAGAAATATGTACACCGCTATCTGTATAAATATGGAAATATCTACACCTCTCTCTTTATATACATGGAAATATCTACATGGATCTCTATATAAACTTGGAAATATCTATACCGCCATCTGTATAAACATAGAAGTAAGTACACAGTCGTATCTATAAACATGGAAATATCTACACCTCTATCTGTATAAACATGGAAATATCTACACTGCGATGTGTATAAACATGGAAATAGCCACACCACCATCTGTGTAAACATACAAATACCTACACAGTCATCCGCATAAACACGGAAATATATACAACACTATCTGAATAAACATGGAAATATCTACACCGTGATCTGTATAAACATGGAAATACCTACACAGCCATCTCTATAAACATGGAAATATCTACATCGCTATCTGTATAAACATGGAAACAGCCACTCCGCTATTGGTATAAACATGGAAATATCTACACCGCCATCTGTAAAAACATGGAAATATCTTCACAGTCATCTGTATAAACATGGAAATATCTACACTGCCATCTGTATACACATGGAAATATCTACACAGCCATCTGTATAAACATGGAAATATCTACACCGCTATCTCTATAAACATGGAATTACATGCACCGCTATCTGTATAAACATGGAAATATCTACACCGCCATCTGTATACACATGCAAATATGTACACCGCTATCTGTATAAACTTGGAAATATCTACACCGCCATCTCTATAAACATGGAAATATCTCGAACGCTATCGTTATAAACCTAGAAATATCACCACCGCTAGCTGTATAAACATGGAAATATCTCCACCGCTATCTGTATAAACATGGAAATTTTTCCACCGCTATCAGTATGAACATGGAAATATCTACATCGCTATCTGTACTAACATGAAAATATCTCCACCGCTATCTCTATAAATATAGAATTATCTACACCGCTATCGCTATACACGTGGAAATATCTCCACCGCAATCAGTATAAACATTTAAATACCTACACCACTATCTGTATAAACATGTAAATATCTACACCGCTATCTGTATAAACATGGAAATATCTCCACCGCAATCAGTAAAAACATGGAAATACCTACACCGCTATCTGTATAAACATGGAAATATCTACACCTCTATCTGTATTAACATGGAAATATCAACACCAATGTCTGTATTAACATGGAAATATCTACATCTTCATCTGTATAAACATGGAAATACCGCCACCGCTATCTATATAAACATGAAAATATCTCCACCGCTATCTCTATAAACATGGAAATATCTACACCACTATCTTTATTAACATCAAAATATCTACACCGCTATCTGTATAAACATGGAAATATCTACACCACTATCTCTATAAACATGGAAATATCTACACTGCTCTCTGTATAAACATTGAAATATCTACACCGCTATCTCCGTAAACATGGAAATATCTACACCGCTATCTGCATAAACTTGGAAATATCTACACTGCCATCTGTGTAAACAAGGAAATATCTCCACCGCTATCTGTATAAACATGGAAATATCTTCATCGCTATCTGTGTAAACATGGAAAAAGCCACAACGCTATCTGTATAAACATGGAAATATCTTCACCGCCATCTGTAAAAACATGGAAATATCTACACAGTCATCTGTAGAAACATGGACATATCTACATCTCCATCTGTATTAACATGGAAATATCTACACTGCCATCTCTATACACATGGAAATATCAACACAGCCATCTGTATTAACATGGAAATATCTACACCGCTATCTCTATAAACATGGAAATACCTACACCGCTATCTCTATAAACATGGAAATATCTACACCGCTATCTGTATAAACATGGAAATATCTACAGCGCTATCTGTATTAACATGAAAATATCTACACTGCCGTCTGTATAAACATGGAAATAGTCACAGGGCTATCTGTATAAACATGGAAATATCTACACCGCCATCTGAATAAACATGGAAATATCTACACGGCTATCTGTATAAACATGGAAATATCTACACCGCCATCTGTATAAACATGGAAATAACTGCACAGCCATCTGTATAAACATGGAAATATCTACACGGCAAACTCTGTCAACATGGAAATACCTACACCGCTATCTGTATATACATGGAAATAACTACACCGCCATCTTTATAAACATGGAAATGTCTACACGGCATTCTCTATAAACATGGAAATACCTACACCGCTATCTGTATAAACTTGGAAATATTTACACCACCATCTGTATAAACATGGAAGTATCTCAACCGCTATCTCTATAAACATGGAGATATCTCCACCGCTATCTGTATAAACATGGAAATTTCTACACAGCTGTCCGTATAAATGTGGAAAAATCTCCACCACTATCTGTATAAACATGGACATATCTACACTGCCATCTGCATAAACATGGAAATATCTACACAGCCATCTCTATAAACATGGAAATATCTACATCGCTATCTGTATAAACATGGAAATAGCCACACCGCAATCTGTATAAACATGGAAATACCTACACCGCCATCTGTAAAAACAAGGAAATATATACACAGTCATCTGTTTAATCATGGAAATCTCTACACCGCAATCTGTATAAACTTGGAAATATCTACACCGCCATCTGTATAAACATGGAAATACCTACACCGCCATCTGTATAAACATGAAAATATCTACAACGCCATCTGTATAAACATTGAAATATCTACACCACAATCTCTATAAAAATGGAAATATCTACACAGTCATCTGTATGAACATGGAAATATCTACATCACTATCTGTATAAAGATGGAATTTTCTACACCGCCATTTGTATAAACATGCAAATTCCTACACCTCTTTCTGGGTAAACTTGGAAATAGCTGCACCGCTATCTCTATAAACATGGAAATATCTACGCCGCCATCTGTATAAACATGGAAATACCTACACTGCCATCTGTATATGAATGGAAATATCTACACAGTCATTTGTACAAACATGGAAATATCTACACCACCATCTGTTTAAACATGGAAATATCTAAAATTCCATCTGTATAAACATGGAAATACCTTCACTGCCATCTGTATAAAGATGGAAATATCTACACCGCTATCTGTGTAAACATGGAAATAACTACACCGCTATCTGCAAAAGCATGAAATTACCTACACCACTATCGCTATAAACATGGAAATATCAACACCGCTATCGGTATAAACATGGAAATAACTTAACCGCTATCTGTATAAACATGGAAATATGTACACCGCTATCTGTATAAACATGGAAATATCTACACCGCTATCTGTGTAAAGACGGAAATATCTACAGCGCTATCAATGTAAACTTTCAAAAATCTATTGCGCTATCTGTATAAACATGGAAATGTCTACACCAATATTTGTGTAAACATGGAAATATCTACTCTGTAATCTGTATAAAGATGGAAATATCTACACCGCAAGCTGTATAAACATGGAAATACCAACATCGCTATCTGTATAAACATGGAAATTTCTACACCGGTATCTGTATAAATATGGAAATATCTACATCACTATCTCTATAAACATGGATATACCTACACCGCCATTTCTATAAACATGGAAAGATCTACACCGCTTTGTGTATAAACATAGAAATATCTACACCGCTATCTGTATAAACATGGAAATATTTACACAACTACTTCTAAGAACAAGGAAATATCTACAGCGCTATCCCTAAAAACATGGAAATATCAACAGCGTCATCTGTATAAACATGGAAATAACTACACCGCTATCTGTATAAACATGGAATTATCTACACCGCCATCTGTATAAACATGGAAATATCTACAACGCTATCTGCGAGAACATGGAAATATCTACCCCGCTATCTGTTTAAACATGGAAATATCTTCACTGCCATCTGCATAAACATGGAAACATCTACTCCGCCATCTCTATAAATATGGAAATATCTACACAGCCATCTCTATAAACATGGAATTATCTACACCGCCATCGTTATATACGTGGAAATATCTACACCGCCATTTCTATAAACATGGAAATATCTACACAGCCATCTGTTTAAACATGGAAATATCTGCACCGTTATCTCTATAAACATGGAAATATCTACACTGCTATCGGTATATACATGGAAATATCTACACAACGATCTGTATAAACATGCAAATATATAACGGCTATCTGTGTAAACATGGAAATATCTACATCGCTATCTGAATAAACATGGAAACATCTCCACCGCTATCTGTATAAACATGGAAATAATTACAGCGCTATGTGTATAAACATGGAAATATCTACACCGCTATCTGTATAAACATGGAAGTGTCTACAACGCTATCTGTGTATACATGGAAATATCTACACAGCTATCTGTGTGAACATGGAAATATCTACACCGCAATCTGTGTAAAGATGGAAAATTCTACACCGCAATCTGTGCAAAGATGGAAATGTCTACATCGCGAGATGCATAAACCTGGAAATATCTACACCGCTATCTGTATAAACATGGAAATACCAACACCACTATCTGTATTAACATGGAAATATCTACACTGATATCTGTATACACATGGAGATATCTACACCACTGTCTCCATAAACGTGGAAATACCTACACCGCCACATCTATAAACATGGAATTGTCTACACTGCTATCGCTATAAACATAGAAATATCTACAGCGCCATCTCTATAAACATGGAAATATCTTCACAGACATCTGTATATACGTGGAAATATCTACACCTCCATGAGTATAAACATGGAAATATCTGCACTGCCATCTGTATACACATGGAAATATCTACCCAGCCATCAGTATAAACGTGGAAATATCTACACTGCTACCTCCATAAACATGGAAATACCTACACCGCTATCTGTATAAACGTGGAGGTATCTACACCGCTATCTGTATGAACATGGAAATAGCCACACCGGTATCTGTATAAACATGGAAATATATACACCGCCATCTGTAAAAACATGGAAATATCTACACAGTCATCTTTATAAACATGGAAATATCTACACCTCCATTTTCAGAAACATGGAAATACCTACACCGCTATCTATATAAACATGGAAATGTCTACACCACTATCTGTATGAACATGGAAATATCTACACGGCTATCTGTATAAATATGGATATATCTAAACTGATATCTCCATAAACATGGAAATGTCTACACCGCTATCTGTATAAACATGGACATAACTACACAGTCATTTGTATAAACATGGAGATATCTACCCGACCATCTGTATAAACATGGAAATATATACACTGCCATCTGTATAAACATGGAAATATCTACACAGCCATCATTTCCAACACGGAAATAGCTACACCGCTATCTGTATAAACATGGAAATACCAACACCGCTATCTGTATAAAGATGGAAATATCTGCACCGTCATCTGTAAATACATGGAAATATCTACGCTGCCATCTGTAGAAAGATGGAAATATCTACACCGCGATCTGTATAAACTTGGAAATATCTATGCCGCTATCTGTATAAACATGGAAATATCTACAACGCTGTCTGTAAACATGGAAATATCTACAACGCTGTCTGTATAAACATGGAAATATCTACATCATGAATTGTATAAACATGGAAATATCTACACCGCTATCTGTAAAAAATGGAAATATCTACACCGCTATCTGTATAAATATGGAAATATCTACACCGCTATCTCTTTACACATGGAAATATCTACACCGCAATTTGTTTCAACATGAAAATATCTACATCGCTATCTGTATAAACATGGAAATATCTACACCGCCATTTGTAAAAAAATGGAAATATCGACACAGTCATCTGAATAAACATGGAAATAACTACACCACCATCTGTATGAACATGGAAATATCTACACTGCCATCTCTATACACAAGGAAATATCTACACAGCCATCTTTATAAACATGGAAATGCCTACACCGATATCTCTATAAATATGGAAATATCTACACCACTTTCTTCATAAACATGGAAATATCCACACCGCCATCTCTGTAAACATGAAAATATCTACACTGCCAACTCCATAAACATGGAACTGTTTACACCGCCATCTGTACAAACATGGAAATACCTTCACCGCTATCTGTAGAAACATGGAAATACCAACACCGCTATTTGTATAAACATGAAAATATCTACACCGCTATCTGTATAAAAATGGAAATATCTACGCCGCCATCTCTATAAACATGGTAATACCTACAATGCTATCTTTATAAACATAGGAATATTTACAGCGCTATCTCTATATACATGGAAATATATACACCGCCATCTCTATAAACTTGGAAATATCTACACCGCCATCTACATAAACAAGGAAATATCTACACCGCCATCTATATAAACATGGAAATATCTCCACCGCTATCTCTATAAACATGGAAATATATACACCGCCATCTCTATAAACTTGGAAATATCTACACCGCAATCTACATAAACCAGGAAATATCTACACCGCCATCTATTTAAACATGGAAATATCTACACCACCACCTGTTTAAACATGGAAATATCTACACTGCCATCTGTAAATAGATGGAAATATCTACACCGCGATCTGTGTAAACATGGAAATATCTACACAGCTATGTGTATAAACATGGAAATATTTGCAACGCTATCTGTATAACCATGGAAATATCTACACCATGATGTGTATAAACGTGGAAATATCTACACCGCTATCTGTATAAACATGGAAATATCTACACCGCCATCTGTATAAACGTGGAAATATCTTCACAGCCATTTGTAGAAACATGGAAATAACAACACAGCCATCTGTATAAACATGGAAATACCTTCACAGCCATCTGTATAAACATGGAAATGTCTACACCGCTATGTGTAGAAACATGGAAATATCTACAACACCATCTCTATATACATGGAAATATCTACACCGCTACGTGTATAAACATGGAAATATCTGCAACGACATCTACGTAATCACTCAAATAACTACACCGCCATCTGTATAAACATGGAAATATCTATAACGCCAACTGTATACAGATGGAAATATCTACACCGCGATCTGTATATACATGGAAATAATTACACCGCTATTTGTATAAACATGGAAATATCTACAACGTTATCTCTATAAACATGGAAATATCTACACTGCCATCTATATAAACATGGAAATACCTCAACCGCTATCTCTATACACATGGAAATACCTACACTGCCATCTATAGAAAGACGGAAATATGTACACCGCGGTCTGTATAAACATGGAAATATCTACACCGCCATCTCTATAAACAAGGAAATATCTACAATGCTATCTCTATAAACATGGAAATATCTACCCGGCCATCAGTAAAAACATGGAAATATCTACACAGACATCTGTAAAAACATGGAAATAACTACACCGCTATCTCTATAAACATGGAAATACCTACACCACTATCTCTATAAACATGGAAATATCTACACCGCTAGGTCTATAAACATGGAAACATCTACTCTGCCATCTCCATAAACATAGAACTATCTACACCACCATCTGCATAAACATCTAAATATGTACAACGCCATCTGTATAAACGTCGAAATACCTACACCGCCATCTGTATAAAAATGGAAATATCTTCATGGTGAGCTGTATAAACATGGAAATGTCTACACCGCTATCTCTACTAACATGGAAATACCAACACCGCTATCTGCATAATCATGGAAATATCTACACCGGTATTTGTATAAACATGGAAATACCTACAACGCTATCTGTTTAAATATGGAAATATCTACACAGCTATCTGTGTAAACATGGAAATAACTACATCGCTATCTGTGTAAAGATGGAAATATCTACGCAGCTATCAGTGTAAAGATGGAAATATCTACACCGCTATCTGTGTAAACATGGAAATATCTACACCGCCATCTATATAAACACGGAAATATATACACCGATACCTGTGTAAACCTGGAAATATCTACACCGCTATCTGTGCAAACATGGATATATCTACACCGCCATCTGTGTAAACATGGAATTTTCTACAACGCCATCTCTATAAACATGGAAATATCTACACCGCCATCTGTATAAACTTGGAAATATCTACACCGCCATCTGTATAAACATGGAAATATCTACACCACCATCTGTATAAACATGGAAATAACAACACCGCTATCTGCATAAACATGGAAGTATCAACACCGCCATCTGTATGAACATGGAAATGTCTACACCGCCATCTGTGTAAACATGAAAATAACTACACCGGTATCTCTGTAAAAAAGGAAATATCTACACCACGATCTGTATAAACATGGAATGATCTACACCACTATCTGTATAAACATGGAAATACCTACACAGTCATCTGTATCAACATGGAAATATCTACACTGCTATCTCTATAAAGATGGAAATATCTACACCGCTGTCTCTATAAACATGGAAATATCTACACCGCTATCTGTGTAAACATGGAAATATCTACATCGCTATCTGTATAAACATGGAAATATCTACACCGCTGTCTTTATAAACATGGAAATGTATACACCGCCATCTCTATAAACACGGAAATATCTACAATGCCATCTACATAAACAAGGAAATATCGACCCCGCCATCTATATAAACATGGAAATATCTACTCCGTTATCTCCATAAACATGGAAATGTCTACACCGCCATCTGTGAAAACATGGAAATATCTACAAAGTCATCTGTACAAACATGGAAATATCTACACTGCCATCTGTATACACATGGAAATATCTACAAAGCCATCTCTATAAACATGGAACTATCTACACCGCTATCTCTATAAACATGGAAATGTCTACACCGCCATCTGTGAAAACCTGGAAATATCTACAAAGTCATCTGTACAAACATGGAAATATCTACACTCCCATCTGTATACACATGGAGATATCTACAAAGCCATCTCTATAAACTTGGAAATATCTACACCGCTAACTCTATAAACATGGAAAAACCTACACCACCATCTGTTTAAACATGGAAATATCTACACCGCTATCTCAATAAACATGCAAATAACTACACGGCCATCTCTATAAACTAGAAAATATCTACACAGTCATCTCCATAAACATTTAACCATCTACACGGCCAACTGTGTAAAGATGGAAATATCTATACCGCTATCTGAGTACACATTGAAATATCTACACGGTTCTCCCTAGAAATATGGAAATATCAACACCCCTATATGTGTAAACATGGAAATATCTACCGTGCGATCTCTATAAACATGGAAATATCTACACCGCTATCAATATAAACATGGAAATACCTACACCGCTATCTCTATAAGCATGGAAATATCTACACCGCTATCTCTATAAACATAGAAATATATACACCGCCATCTCTATAGACATGGAAAAATCTACACCGCCATCTACATAAAAAAGGAAATATCTACACCGCCATCTATATAAACATGGAAATACCTAAACGGCTATCTCGATAAACATGGAAATATATAGACCGCCATCTATACAAACATGGAAATATCTACACCGCTATCTCTATAAACATAGAAATATATACACCGCCATCTCTATAAACATGGAAAAATCTACACCGCCATCTGTATAAACATGGAAATATCTACACCTCCATCTGTATAAACATGGAAATAGCTACACTGCCATCTGTAAATAGATGGAAATATCTACACCGCAATCTGTCTAAACAAGGAAATATCTACACCGCTATGTGTATAAACATGGAAATATTTGCAACGATATCTGTAAGAACATGGAAATATCTACACCATGATCTGTATAAACATGGAAATATCTACACCGCTATGTGTATAAACATGGAAATATCTACACCGCTCTCTGTATAAACATGGAAATATCTTCACCGCTATCTGTATAACTATGGAAATATCTACAAGGCTATCTCTATAAACATGGAAATATCTACACCGCTATCTGTATAAACATGGAAATATCTACACCGCTATCTCTATAAACCTGGAAATATCTACACCGCTATCTCTATGAACATGGAAATATCTACGGCGACATCTGCATAAACATGGAAATATTTACACCGCCATCTGTATGAACATGGAAATATCTACACGGCCAACTGTTTAAACATGGAAATTTCAAGATCGCCATCTGCATCAACATGGAAATACCTACACCGCTATCTGTATAAACATGGAAATACCTACACCGCGATCTGTATAAACATGGAAATATCTACACCGCTATCTGTGTAAACATGGAAATATCTACACCGCGATCTGTATATACATGGAAATAATTACACCGCTATTTGTATAAACATGGAAATATCTATAGCGCTATATCTATAACCTGGAAATATCTACACTGCCTTCTGTATAAACATGGAAATATCTCAACCGCTATCTCTATAAACATGGAAATAACTACACTGCCATCTGTAGAAAGATGGAAATATCTACACTGCTCTCTCTATAAACATGGAAATATCTGCACCGCTACCTTTATAAACATGGAAATATCTACACCGCTATCTGTATAAACGTGGAAATGTCTTCACAGCTATCTCTACAAACATGGAAATATCTATACTGCCATCTGTAAAAACATGGAAATATCTACACAGTCATCTGTATAAACATGGAAATATCTACACTGCTGTCTGTATAAACATGGAAATATCTACACCACTGTCTCCATAAACATGGAAATAACTGCACCGCTACCATTATAAACATAGAAATATCTACACCGGATCTCCATAAACATGGAAATATCTACACAGTCATCTGTATAAACATGGAAATATCTACACTCCCATGTGTATAAACCTGGAAATATCTACACAGCCATCTGTATAAAAATGGAAATGTCTACACCGCTATCTGTATAAACATTGAAATATCTACACCGCTATCTCTATAAACATGGAAATATCTACACCGCTATCTGTATAAACATGGAAATATCTACACCGCTACCTCTATAAACCTGGAAATATCTACACCGCTATCTCTATGAACATGGAAATATCTACGGCGACATCTGCATAAACATGGAAATATTTACACCGCCATCTGTATGAACATGGAAATATCTACACGGCCAACTGTGTAAACATGGAAATATCAAGATCGCCATCTGCATCAACATGGAAATACCTACACCGCTATCTGTATAAACATGGAAATACCTACACCGCGATCTGTATAAACATGGAAATATCTACACCGCTTTCTGTGTAAACATGGAAATATCTACACCGCGATCTGTATATACATGGAAATAATTACACCGCTATTTGTATAAACATGGAAATATCTACAGCGCTATATCTATAACCTGGAAATATCTACACTGCCATCTGTATAAACATGGAAATATCTCAACCGCTATCTCTATAAACATGGAAATAACTACACTGCCATCTGTAGAAAGATGGAAATATCTACACTGCTCTCTCTATAAACATGGAAAGATCTGCACCGCTACCTTTATAAACATGGAAATATCTACACCGCTATCTGTATAAACGTGGAAATGTATTCACAGCTATCTCTACAAACATGGAAATATCTATAACGCCATCTGTAAAAACATGGAAATATCTACACAGTCATCTGTATAAACATGGAAATATCTACACTGCTGTCTGTATAAACATGGAAATATCTACACCGCTGTCTCCATAAACATGGAAGTAACTGCACCGCTACCTTTATAAACATGGAAATATCTACACCGCTATCTCCATAAACATGGAAATATCTACACAGTCATCTGTATAAACATGGAAATATCTACACACCCATGTTTATAAACATGGAAATATCTACACAGCCATCTGTATAAACATGGAAATGTCTACACCGCTATCTGTATAAACATGGAAATATCTACACCGCTATCTCTATAAACATGGAAATATCTACACCGCTATGTGTATAAACATGGAAATATCTACACTGCCATCTCCATAAACAAGGAAATATCTACACCGCCATCTGTATAAACATGGAAATATCTACACCGCCATCTGTATACACATGGAAATATCTACGCTGCCATCTGTAGAAAGATGGAAATATCAACACCGCGATGTGTATAAACATGGATATATCTACACCGCTATCTGTATAAACATGGAAATATCTACAAAGCTGTCTGTATAAACATGGAAATATCTACATCCTGATCTGTATAAACATGGAAATATCTACACCGCTATCTGTACAAAATGGAAATATGTACACCACTATCTGTATAAATATGGAAATACCTACACTGCTATCTCTTTACACATGGAAATATCTACACTGCAATGTGTATAAACATGGAAATATCTACATCGCTATCTCAATAAACATGGAAATATCTACACCGCCAAGTGTAAAAACATGGAAATATCGACACAGTCATCTGTATAAACATGGAAATATCTTCACCACCATCTGTATGAATATGGAAATATCTACACTGCCATCTCTAAACACATGGAAATATCTACAGAGCCATCTTTATAACCGTGGAAATGCCTACACTGCTATCTCTATATACATGGAAATATCTACACGGCTTTCTTTATAAACATGGAAATCTCTACACCGCCATCCCTGTAAACATGAAAATATCTACACTGCCATCTCCATAAACATGAAACTATTTACACCGCCATGTGTATAAACATGGAAACATCTACACAGCTATCTGTAGAAACATGGAATTACCAACACCGCAATATGTATTAACATGGAAATATCCACAACGCTATCTGTATAAAAATGGAAATAACAACACCGCTATCTCTATAAACATGAAAATACCTACACCGCTATCTCTATAAACATGGAAATACCTACACCGCAATCTCTATAAACATGGAAATATATACACCGCCATCTCTATAAACATGGAAATATCTACACCGCCGTCTACATAAACATTGAAATATCTACACTGCCATCTATATAAAGATGGAAATATCTACACCGCCATCTGCATAAACATGGAAATATCTACACCGCTATCTGTAGAAACATGGAAATACCAACACAGCTATTTGTATAAACATGGAAATATCTACACTGCTATCAATATAAACATTCAAATTCCTACACCGATATCTCTGTAAACATGGAAATATCTACACAGCTATCTCTATAAACATGGAAATATATAAACCGCCATCTCTATAAACATGGAAATATCTACACCGCCATCTACATAAACAAGGAAATATCTACACCGCCATCTGTATAAACATGGAAATATCTACACCACCATCTGTATATACATGGAAATGTCTACACCGCTATCTGTATAAACATGGAAATATCTACACCGCTATCTCTATAAACATGGAAATATATACACCGCTATGTGCATAAACATGGAAATATCTACACTGCCATCTACATAAACAAGGAAATATCTTCACCGCCATCTGTATAAACATGGAAATATCTACACCGCCATCTGTATACACATGGAAATATCTACGCTGCCATCTGTAGACAGATGGAGATATCTACACCGCGATCTGTATAAACATGGAAATATCTACACCACTATCGGTATAAACATGGAAATATCTACATTGCTGTCTGTATAAACATGGAAATATCTACATCCTGATCTGTATAAACATGGAAATATCTACACCGCTATCTGTAGAAACATGGAAATACCAACACCGCTATTTGTATAAACATGGAAATATCTACACAGCTATCTCTATAAACATGGAAATATATAAACCGCCATCTCTATAAACATGGAAATATCTACACCGCCATCTACATAAACAAGGAAATATCTACACTGCCATCTGTATAAACATGGAAATATCTACACCACCATCTGTATACACATGGAAATGTCTACACCGCTATCTGTATAAACATGGAAATATCTACACCGCTATCTCTATAAACATGGAAATATATACACCGCTATGTGCATAAACATGGAAATATCTACACTGCCATCTACATAAACAAGGAAATATCTACACCGCCATCTGTATAAACATGGAAATATCTACACCGCCATCTGTATACACATGGAAATATCTACGCTGCCATCTGTAGAAAGATGGAGATATCTACACCGCGATCTGTATAAACATGGAAATATCTACACCACTATCGGTATAAACATGGAAATATCTACATTGCTGTCTGTATAAACTTGGAAATATCTACATCCTGATCTGTATAAACATGGAAATATCTACATCGCTATCTGTATAAAAATGGAAATATCTACACCACTATCTGTATGAATATGGAAATATCTACACCGCTATCTCTTTACACTTGGAAATATCTACACCACAATCTGTATAAACATGGAAATATCTACACCGCCATTTGTAAAAACATGGAAATATCGACACAGTTATCTGCATAAACATGGAAATATCTACACCACCATCTGTATGAACATGGAAATATCTACACTGCCATCTCTAAACACATGGAAATATCTACACAGCCATCTTTATAAACCTGGAAATGCCTACACAGCTATCTCTATAAACATGGAAATATCTACACCGCTTTCTTTATAAACATGGTAACATCTACACCGCCATGTCTGTAAACATGAAAATATCTACACTGCCATCTCCATAAACATGGAAGTATTTACACCGCCATCTGTATAAACATGGAAATACCTACATCGTTATCTGTAGAAACATGGAAATACCAACACTGCTACTTGTATAAACATGGAAATATCTACACCGCTATCTGTATAAAAATGGAAATATCTACACCCCTATCTGTATAAACATGGAAATAACTACAGCGCTATCTCTATAAGCATGGAAATATCTACACCGCTATCTCTATAAACATAGAAATATATACACCGCCATCTCTATAAACATGGAAAAATCTACACCGCCATCTACATAAAAAAGGAAATATCTACACCGCCATCTATATAAACATGGAAATATCTAAACGGCTATCTCTATAAACATGGAAATATATAGACCGCCATCTATACAAACTTGGAAATATCTACACCGCTATCTCTATAAACATAGAAATATATACACGGCCATCTCTCTAAACATGGAAAAATCTACACCGCCATCTGTATAAACATGGAAATATCTACACCTCCATCTGTATAAACATGGAAATATCTACACTGCCATCTGTAAATAGATGGAAATATCTTCACCGCAATCTGTCTAAACAAGGAAATATCTACACCGCTATGTGTATAAACATGGAAATATTTGCAACGATATCTGTATGAACATGGAAATATCAACACCATGATCTGTATAAACATGGAAATATCTACACCGCTATGTGTATATACATGGAAATATCTTCAACGCTATCGGTATAACTATGGAAATATCTACAAAGCTATCTCTATAAACATGGAAATATCTACACCGCTATCTCTATAAACATGGAAATATCTACACCGCCAAGTGTAAAAACATGGAAATATCGACACAGTCATCTGTATAAACATGGAAATATCTTCACCACCATCTGTATGAACATGGAAATATCTACACTGCCATCTCTAAACACAAGGAAATATCTACACAGCCATCTTTATAAACGTGGAAATGCCTACACTGCTATCTCTATATACATGGAAATATCTACACCGCTTTCTTTATAAACATGGAAATATCTACACCGCCATCTCTGTATACATGAAAATATCTACACTGCCATCTCCATAAACATGAAACTATTTACACCGCCATCTGTATAAACATGGAAATATCTACACCGCTATCTGTAGAAACATGGAATTACCAACACCGCTATATGTATAAACATGGAAATATCTACACCGCTTTCTGTATAAAAATGGAAATAACAACACCGCTATCTCTATAAACATGAAAATACCTACACCGCTATCTCTATAAACATGGAAATACCTACACCGCAATCTCTATAAACTTGGAAATATATACACCGCCATCTCTATAAACATGGAAATATCTACACCGCCGTCTACATAAACATTGAAATATCTACACTGCCATCTATATAAAGATGGAAATATCTACACCGCCATCTGTATAAACATGGAAATATCTACACCGCTATCTGTAGAAACATGGAAATACCAACACCGCTATTTGTATAAACATGGAAATATCTACACCGCTATCAATATAAACATTGAAATTCCTACACCGATATCTCTGTAAACATGGAAATATCTACACAGCTATCTGTATAAACATGGAAATATATAAACCGCCATCTCTATAAACATGGAAATATCTACACCGCCATCTACATAAACAAGGAAATATCTACTCTGCCATCTGTATAAACATGGAAATATCTACACCGCCATCTGTATACACATGGAAATATCTACGCTGCCATCTGTAGAAAGATGGAGATATCGACACCGCGATCTGTATAAACATGGAAATATCTACACCACTATCTGTATAAACATGGAAATATCTACAATGCTGTCTGTATAAACATGGAAATATCTACATCCTGATCTGTATAAACATGGAAATATCTACATCGCTATCTGTATAAAAATGGAAATATCTACGCCACTATCTGTATGAATATGGAAATATCTACACCGCTATCTCTATAAGCATGGAAATATCTACACCGCTATCTCTATAAACATAGAAATATATACACCACCATCTCTATAAACATAGAAAAATCTACACCGCCATCTACATAAAAAAGGAAATATCTACACCGCCATCTATATAAACATGGAAATACCTAAACGGCTATCTCGATAAACATGGAAATATATAGACCGCCATCTATACAAACTTGGAAATATCTACACCGCTATCTCTATAAACATAGAAATATATACACCGCAATCTCTATAAACATGGAAAAATCTACACCGCCATCAGTATAAACATGGAAATATCTACACCTCCATATGTATAAACATGGAAATAGCTACACTGCCATCTGTAAATAGATGGAAATATCTACACCGCAATCTGTCTAAACAAGGAAATATATACACCGCTATGTGTATAAACATATCTTCACCGCTATCTGTATAACTATGGAAATATCTACAAAGCTATCTCTATAAACATGGAAATATCTACACCGCTATCTGTATAAACATGGAAATATCTACACCGCTATCTCTATAAACATGGAAATATCTACACCGCTATCTCTATGAACATGGAAATACCTACGGCGCCATCTGCATAAACATGGAAATATTTACACCGCCATCTGTATAAACATGGAAATATCTACACGGCCAACTGTGTAAACATGGAAATATCAAGATCGCCATCTGCATCAACATGGAAATATATACACCGCTATCTGTATAAACATGGAAATACCTACACCGCGATCTGTATAAACATGGAAATATCTACACCGCTATCTGTGTAAACATGGAAATATCTACACCGCGATCTGTATATACATGGAAATAATTACACCGCTATTTGTATAAACATGGAAATACCTACACCACTATCTGCATAAACATGGAAATATCTACACCGCTATCTGTATAAACGTGGAAATGTCTTCACAGCTATCTCTACAAACATGGAAATATCTATACCGCCATCTGTAAAAACATGGAAATATCTAGAAAGTCATCTGTATAAACATGCAAATATATACACTGCTGTCTCTATAAATGTGGAAATATCTACACCGCTGTCTCCATAAACATGGAAATAACTGCACCGCTACCTTTATAAACATGGAAATATCTACACCGCTATCTCCATAAACATGGAAATATCTACACAGTCATCTGTATAAACATGGAAATATCTACACACCCATGTGTATAAACATGGAAATATCTACACAGCCATCTGTATAAACATGGAAATATCTACACCGCTATCTGTATAAACATGGAAATATCTACACCGCTATCTCTATAAACATGGAAATATCTACACCGCTATGTGTATAAACATGGAAATATCTACACTGCCATCTACATAAACAAGGAAATATCTACACCGCCATCTGTATAAACATGGAAATATCTACACCGCCATCTGTATACACATGGAAATATCTACGCTGCCATCTGTAGAAAGATGGAAATATCTACACCGCGATCTGTATAAACATGGATATATCTACACCGCTATCTGTATAAACATGGAAATATCTACAATGCTGTCTGAATAAACATGGAAATATCTACATCCTGAACTGTATAAACATGGAAATATCTACACCGCTATCTGTACAAAATGGAAATATCTACACCGCAATCTGTATAAACATGGAAATATCTACATCGCTATCTCAATAAACATGGAAATATCTACACCGCCAAGTGTAAAAACATGGAAATATCGACAAAGTCATCATTATAAACATGGAAATATCTTCACCACCATCTGTATGAACATGGAAATATCTACACTTCCATCTCTAAACACATGGAAATATCTACACAGCCATCTTTATAAACGTGGAAATGCCTACACTGCTATCTCTATATACATGGAAATATCTACACCGCTTTCTTTATAAACATGGAAATATCTACACCGCCATCTCTGTAAACATGAAAATCTCTACACTGCCATCTCCATAAACATGAAACTATTTACACCGCCATCTGTATAAACATGGAAATATCTACACCGCTATCTGTAGAAACATGGAATTACCAACACAGCTATATGTATAAACATGGAAATATCTACACCGCTATCTGTATAAAAATGGAAATAACTACACCTCTATCTCTATAAACATGGAAATACCTACACCAATATCTCTATAAACTTGGAAATACCTACACCGCAATCTCTATAAACATGGAAATATATACACCGCCATCTCTATAAACATGGAAATATCTACACCGCCGTCTACATAAACATTGAAATATCTACACTGCCATCTATATAAAGATGGAAATATCTACACTGCCATCTGTATAAACATGGAAATATCTACACCGCTATCGGTAGAAACATGGAAATAACAACACTGCTATTTGTATAAACATGGAAATATCTACACCGCTATCAATATAAACATTGAAATTCCTACACCGATATCTCTGTAAACATGGAAATATCTACAAAGCTATCTCTATAAACATGGAAATATATACACCGCCATCTACATAAACAAGGAAATATATACACCGCCATCTGTATAAACATGGAAATATCTACACCGCCATCTGTATACACATGGAAATATCTACGCTGCCATCTGTAGAAAGATGGAGATATCTACACCGCGAGGTGTATAAACATGGAAATATCTACACCACTATCGGTATAAACATGGAAATATCTACATTGCTGTCTGTATAAACATGGAAATATCAACATCCTGATCTGTATAAACACGGAAATATCTACATCGCTGTCTGTATAAAAATGGAAATATCTACACAACTATCTGTATGAATATGGAAATATCTACACCGCTATCTCTTTACACTTGGAAATATCTACCCCGCAATCTGTATAAACATGGAAATATCTACACCGCCATTTGTAAAAACATGGAAATATCGACACAGTTATCTGCATAAACATGGAAATATCTACACCACCATCTGTATGAACATGGAAATATCTACACTGCCATCTCTAAACACATGGAAATATCTACACAGCCATCTTTATAAACCTGGAAATGCCTACACAGCTATCTCTATAAACATGGAAATATCTACACCGCTTTCTTTATAAACATGGTAACATCTACACCGCCATGTCTGTAAACATGAAAATATCTACACTGCCATCTCCATAAACATGGAAGTATTTGCACCGCCATCTGTATAAACATGGAAATACCTACATCGCTATCTGTAGAAACATGGAAATACAAACACTGCTATTTGTATAAACATGGAAATATCTACACCGCTATCTGTATAAAAATGGAAATATCTACACCCCTATCTGTATAAACATGGAAATATCTACACACCCATGTGTATAAACATGGAAATACCTACACAGCCATCTGTATAAACATGGAAATGTCTACACCGCTATCTGTATAACCATGGAAATATTTATACCGCTCTCTGTATAAACATGGAAATATCTACACTGCCATCTGTTTACACATGGAAATATCTACATTGCCATGTGTATCAACATGGAAATATCTACTCCGTTATCTCTATAAACATGGAAATTCCAACACCGCTATCTGTATAAACATGGAACTATCTACGTTGTTATCTGTATAAACATGGAAATATCTACAACGCTATCTGTATAAACATGGTAATATCTCCACCGCTATTGATATAAACATGGAAATATCTACACCGCTGTCTTTATAAAGACAGAAATATCTACACCGCTATCTGTATAAACATGGAAAAACCACAACACTATCTGTATAAACATGGAAATGTCTAAACCGCTATCTGTATAAATATGGAAATATCTACACCACGATCTGTATAAATATGGAAATATCTACACCGCTATCTGTATGAACATGGAAATGTATACACCGCTATCTGTATAAACATGGAAATATCTTCACGGTTATCTCTATAAACATGGAAATAACTACACCGCCATCTTTATAAACATGGAAATACCTACACAGTCATCTGTATAAACATGGAAATATCTACACCGCTATCTGTATAAACATGGAATATCTACACGGCCATCGGTATAAACATCGAAATATCTACACAGCCATCTCTATAAACATGGAAATATTTACACTGCTATCTGTATAAACAAGGAAATGTCTACAAAGCTATCTCTATAAACATGGAAATACCTACACTGCTATCTGTATAAACATGGAAATAGCCACACCGCTATCTGTATAAACATGGAAATATCTACACCGCCATCTATAAAAACATGAAAATATCTACAGAGTCATCGGTATAAACATGGAAATATCTACACCTCCATCTGTATAAACATGGAAATATCTACAATGCCATCTGTATACACATATAAATATCTACACAGCCATCTGTATAAACATGGAAATATCTACACCGCTATCTCTATAAACATGGAAAAACCTACACCGCAATCTGTATAAACATGGAAATATCTACACCTCTATCTCTATAAACATGGAAAAACCTACACCGCAATCTGTATAAACACGGAAATATCCTCACCGTTATCTGTATAAACATGGAAATATCTACAACTCTATCTTTTTAAACTTGGAAATATCTACAGCGCCATCTTTGTAAACATGGAAATATCTACACAGCTATCTGTATAAACATGGAAATATCTCCAATGCTATCTGGATAAACATGGAAGTAACTCCACCGCTATCTGTATAAACATGGAAATATCTATATCAATATCTGTATAAACATGGAAATATCTCCACAGCCATATCTATAAACATGGAAATATCTACACCACTATCTTTATAAACATGGAAATATCTACAACGCTATCTGTATAAACATGGAAATATCTATACCGCTATCTGTGTAAACATGGAAATAACTACACAGCTATCTGTGTAAACATGGAAATATGTACTCCGCTATCTGTGTAAAGATGGAAATATCTACACCGCAATCTATACAAATACGGAAATATCTGCAGCGCCATCTCTGTAAACATGGAAATACCTTCACCGCTATCTGTATAAACATGGAATTATCTACACCGCTATCTGTATAAACATGGAAATTTCTACACCGCTATCTGTATTAATATGGAAATATCTACACCGCTATCTCCATAAACATCGAAATGTCTACACCGCTATCTGTATAAACATGGAAATATCGACATGGATATGTCTATAAACATGGAAATGTCTGCACTGCCATCTGTATAAACATGGAAATACCTACACAGTCCTCTGTATAAACGTGGAAATATCTACACCACTATCAGAATAAACATGGAAAACCTACACTGCCATCTGTATAAACATGGAAGTATCTACAAAGCCATCTGCAGAAACATGGAAACATCTACACCTCTATCTGTATTAACGTGCAAATAGCCACACCACTATCTGTAGAAACATGGAAATATCAACACCACCATCTGTAAAAACATGGAAATATCTACAGAGTCATCTGTATAAACATGGAAATATCCACACTTCCATCTGTATAAACACGGAAATACCCACACTGCCATCTGTATAGACATGGAAATATCTACACCGCAATCTCTATAAACATGGAATTGTCTACACCGCTATCTGTATAAACGTGGAAATATCTACACGGCTATCTGTATAAATATGGAAATATCTACACCGCTATCTCTATAAACATAGAAATGGCTACACCGCTTTCTGCATAAAGATGGAAATATCTACATGGCAATCTCTATAAACATGGAAATATCTTCACCGCCATCTGTATAAACATGGAAATACCTACACAGTCA
Organism: Pan paniscus; assembly: GCF_029289425.2. Lineage (NCBI taxonomy): Eukaryota > Metazoa > Chordata > Mammalia > Primates > Hominidae > Pan > Pan paniscus. The sequence continues at coordinate 13,462,954 of NC_073261.2, forward strand.
TCTGTATAAACATGGACATATCTACACCATTATCTGTATAAACGTGGAAATATCTACACTGCCATCTGTATAAACATGTAAATATCTACACAGCCATCTCTATAAACATGGGCATATGTACAACCCTATCTGTATAAACATTGAAATATCAACACCGCCATCTGTAAAAACATGGAAATATCTACACAGCCAAGTGTATAAACATGGAAATATCTACACCTCCATCTGTATAAACATGGAAATATATACACTGTCATCTGTATAAACATGGAAATATCTACACCGCTATCTATATAAACATGGAAATACCTACACCGCAATCTGTAAAAACATGGAAATATCTACACCGCTATCTGTATAAACATGGAAATATCTACAATGCTATCTGTATAAATATGGAAATACCTACACCGCTATCTCTATAGGCATGGAAATGACTGCAATGATATCTGTATAAACCTGGAAATATCAACACCGCCATCTGTAAGAACATGGAAATAACTATGAAGTCATGTGTATAAACATGGAAATATCTACACCTCCATCTGTATAAACATGGAAATACCTACACAGTCATCTGCATAAACATGGAAATATCTACACCACTATGTGTATAAACATGGAAACACGTACATTGCCATCTGTATAAACATGGAAATATTTACACAGCCATCTCTATGAACATGGAAATATCTACAATGCTATCTGTATAAACATGCAAATATCTGCACCGCCATCTGTAAAAACATGGAAATATTTACACAGTCATCTGTATAAACTTGGAAATATCTACACCTCCATCTGAAAAACATGGAAATATCTACACTGCCATCTGTATACACTCGGAAATATCTACACAGCCATCTGTATAAACATGGAAATAACTAGACCGTTATGTCTATAAACATGGAAATACCTACACCGCTATCTCTATAAACATGGAAATATCTTCACCGATATCTGGGTAAACATGGAAATATCTACACCGCTATCTCTGTAAACATGGAAATATCTACACTGTGATCTGTATAAACATGGAAATATCTACACCGCCATCTGTATAAACATGGAAATATCGACCCCGCCATCTGTATAAACATGGAAATATCTACACTGCCATCTGAATAAACATTGAAATATCTACACAGCTATCTCTACATACATGGAAATATCTACACCGCTATCTCTACAAACATGGAAATATCTACACCGCTATCTCTATAAACATGGAAATATCTACACTGCTATCTGTAAAGATGAAAATACCTACACAATGACTGTATAAACATGGAAAATCTACACCGCTATCGGTATAAACATGGAAATATCTACACCACTATCTGAATAAACATGAAAATATCTACCCCATTATCTGTATAAATATGGAAATATTTACACCGCTATCTCTATAAACATGGAAATATCTACATTGCCATCTGTATAAACATGGAAATATCTACAAAGTCATCTGTATAAACATGGAAATATCTACACTGCCATCTGTATAAATGTGGAAATATCTACACAGCCATCTGTATAAACATGGAAATAACTACACAGCGATGTGAATAAACATGGAAATATCTACACCGCTATCTCTATAAACATTGAAATATGTACACTGCTATCTCTATAAACGTGGAAATATCTACACAGTTATCTCTGTAAATATGGAGATAATTACACCGCCATCTGTAAAAACATGGAAATATCTACACAGTCATCTGTATAAACATGGAAATATCTACACCACCATATATATAAACATGGAAATATCTGCACTGCCATCTGTTTACAAATGGAAATATCTACAAGGCCATCTGTATAAGCACCGAAATATCTACAACGCTATCTCTATAAACATGGAAATACCTACACCGCTATCTCTATAAACGCGGAAACACCTACACCGCTATCTCATTAAACATGGAAATATACATGGAAATGTATACACCTCCGTCTGTATTTACATGGAATTATCTACACTGCCATCTCTCTACACATTGAAATATCTACACAGCCATCTGTATAAACATGGAAATCTCTACACCCTTATCTGTATAAAAATGGAAATATACATGGAAATGTATACACCTCCATCTGTATTAACATGGAAATATCTACACTGCCATCTGTTTACACATTGAAATATCTACACAGCCATCTGTATAAACATGGAAATATCTACAACGCTATCTCTGTAAACATGGAAAAACCTACAACGCTATCGGTATAAACATGGAAATATCTACACTGCTCTCTATATAAACATGGAGATATCTACACCGCCATCTGTATAAACTTGGAAATATCTACACCACCATCTGTATAAACATGGAAATATGTCCACGGCTATCTGTATAAACTTGGAAATATCTACACAGCTATCTGTATAAACATGGAAATATCTACACCGCTATCTGTATAAACATGGAAATACATACACCGCTATTCTGTATGAACTTGGAAATATCTACAGCGCTATCTCTATAAACATGGAAATGTCTACACCGCTATCTGTATAAACATAGAAATATCTACATGGCTATCTCTATAAACATGGAAATATCTACACCGCCATCTGTATATACATGGAAATACCTACACCACCGTCTGCATAAACATGGAAATATGTACACCGCCATCTGTATAAACATGGAAATACCTTCACCGCCATGTGTATAAATATAGAAATATCTACAATGCCATCTGTATAAACATGGAAATACCTACAGAGTCATCTGTAAAAACATGGAAATATCTACACTGCTATATGTGTAAACATGGAAATATCTACACCGCTATCAGTGTAAACATGGAAATATCTACACCGCTATCTGTATTAACATGGAAATATCTACACCGCTATCTGCATGAACATGGAAATACCTACACTGCCGTCTGTGTAAAGATGGAAATATCTACACCGCGAGATATATAAACATGGAAATATCTAACCCGCTATCTGTATAAACATGGAAATATCTACACCACTATCTCTATAAACTTGGAAATACATAAACCACCATCTTCATAAACATGGAAATATCTACCCCGCTATCTGTATAATCATGGAAATATCTACACCACTATCTCTATAAACTTGGAAATACCTTAACCACCATGTTCATAAACATGTAAATATCTACAGCGCTATCTCTATAAACATGGATATATCTACACCACTACCTCAATAAACATGGAAATACCTACACCGCTATCTGCATGAAGTTGGAAATATCTACACCGCCATCTGTTTAAACATGCAAATGTTTCCACCGCTATCTGTATAAACATGGAAATATCTCCACAGCTATCTGTATAAACATGGAAATATCTACACCGCTATCTGTATAAACATGGAAATATCTACACCGCTATCACTATAAACATGCAAATATCTACAATGATTTCTGTGTAAACATGGAAATATCTACACCGCTATCTGTGTAAACATTGAAATATCACCACTGTTATCTGCGTAAATATGGAAATATCTACACTGCAATCTGTGCAAAGATGGAAATATCTACACCGCTATCTTAGTAAGGTTGGAAATATCTACACCGCAATCTGTGCAAAGATGGAAATATCTACACCGCTATCTGTGTAAACATGGTAATATCTACACCACTCTCTGTATAAACATGGAAATATCTACACTGCTATATGTATAAACATGGAAATATCTACAGCGCCATCTGTAAACTCGTGGAAATATCTACACAACCATCTGAATATACATGGAAATAACTACAACGCTAACACTATAAACGTGGAAATATCTACACCGGAATCTCTATAAGAATGTAAATATCTACACCGCTATCTGTATAAACAAGGAAATAACTCCACCGCTATCTGTATAAACATTGAAACATCTTCACACCTAATATCTGTAAACATGGAATTATCTACACCTCTATCTGTTTAAACATGGAAATGTCTACAACGCTATCTGTGTAAACATGGAAATATCTACACCGCTATCTGTGTAAAGATGGAAATAACTGCACCACAATCTGTGCAAAGTTGCAAATATCTACACCGCTATCTCTATAAACGTGGAAATATCTGCACCGCTATCTGTATAAACATGGAAATATCTACACTGCTATCTCTATAATCATGGAAATATCTACACCGCCTTCTGTAGAAACATGGAAATATCTACACAGTCATGTGTATATACATGGAAATATCTACAACACCATCTCTATACACATGGAAATATCTACACAGCCATGTGTATACACGTGGAAATATCTACACAGCCATCAGTATAAACTTGGAAACATCTGCACCGCTATCTGTATACACATGGAAATACCTACACCACTATCTCCATAGACATTGAAATAACTACACCGCTATCAGTATAAAAATGGAAATATCTACACCGCTATCTGAATAAACATGGAAATACCTACACTGCCATCTGTATAAAGATGGAAATATCTACACCGTGAGCTGTATAAACATGGAAATATCTTCACAGCAATGTGTGTAAACATGGAAATACCAACACTGCTATCTGTATAAACATGGAAATATCTACAGCGCCGACTGTAAACATGGAAATATCTACCCCAATATCTCTATAAATATGGAAATAACTACACCGCCATCTCTATAAACATGGAATTATCTACACCACTATCTTTATAAACATAGAAATATCTACAACGCAATCTCTGTAAACATGGAAATATCTACACCGCCATCAGCATAAACATGGAAATATCTACAACGCAATCTGTGTAAAAATGGAAATATCTACACCGCCATCTGTGTAAACGTATAAATACCTACACTGCCATCTGTAGAAAGATGGAAATATCTACACCGTGATCTGTATAAACATGGAGATATCTACACCTCTTCCTGTATAAACATGGAGGTATCTACACCGCTATCTGTATAAATATGGAAATATCTACACCGTTATCTCTATATACATGGAAATGTCTTCACTGCTATCTGTATAAACATGGAAATATCTACATGGCTATCTGTATGAACTTGGAAATATCTACACTGCCTTCTGTATATACATGGAAATACCTACAGAGTAATCTGTATCAACATGGATAAATCTACACCACTATCTGTATAAACATGGAAATATCTACACAGCCATCTGTATAAACATGGAAATATCCTCACAGCCATCTCTATAAACATGGAATTATCTACACCGCTATCCCTATAAACATGGAAATAGCGACAACGCTATCTGTATAAACATGGAAATATCTACACCGCATCTGTAAAAATATGGAAATATCTACACAGTCATCTGTATAAACATGGAAATATCTACACCTCCATCTGTATAAATATGGAAATATCTACACTGCCATCTGAATACACATGGAAATGACTACACAGTCATCTGTATAAACATGGAAATATCTACACCGCTATCTCTATAAACATATAAACATGGAAATAGCTACACCGCTACCTGTATAAACATGGAAATATCTACACGACTATCTGCATAAACATGTAAATACCTTCACTGTCATCTGTATAAAGATGGAAATATCTACACTGCGAGCTGTATAAACATGGAAATATCTACAACGCTATCTGTATAAACATGGAAATATCTACACAGCTATCTGTGTAAAGATGGAAATATCTACACCGGTATCTCTATACACATGGAAGTCATTACACAGCTATCTCTATAAACATGGAAATATCTACACCGCCATCTATATAAGCCTGGAAATATCTACACCGCCACCTTTATAAACGTGAAAATATCTACACCGCCATCTCCATAAACATGGAACTATCTACAACAGTGTCTGTGTAAAATTGGAAATATCTAAACCGCTATCTCCATAAACATGGAAATATCTAAACTGCCATCTCCATAAAAATGGAACAAACTACACTGCCATCTGTGGAAACATGGAAATTTCTACACAGCTATCTGTATAAACATGGAAATATCTACACCACTATCTCTATAAACATGGAAATACCTACACCGCCATCTCTATAAACATGGAATTATCTACAACGCTATCTCAACAAACCTTGAAATATCTACACCGCCATCTCTATAAATATGGAAATATCTACAGCGCCATCAGCATAAACATGGAAATAACTACACCGCCATCTGTATAAACATGGAGTAATCAACACTGCCATCTCTATAAACATAGAAATATCTACACTGCCATCTGTGGAAAGATGGAAATATCTACACCGACATCTGCATAAACATGGAAATATCTACACCTCTATCTGTATAAACATGGAAATATCTACACAGCTGTCAGTATAAATATGGAAATATCTACACCACTATCTCTATGAACATGGAAATGTCTACACCCCTATCTTTATAAACATGGAAATATCTAAACTGCCATCTGTATGAACATGGAAATACCTACACAGTCATCTGTATAAACATGGAAATACCTACACCACTATATGTCTAAACATGGAAATATCTACACCACGGTCTGTATAAACATGGAAATATCTACAACGCTATCTGTATAAACATGGAAATATCTACACTGCAATCTGTATAAACATGGAAATATCTAGACTGCTATTAGTATAAACGTGGTTATATGTACACCGCCGTCTGTATAAACATGGAAATATCTACACCGTCATCTGAATAAACATGGAAATCTCTACACCGCTATCTGTATAAATATGGAAATATGTACACCGCTATCTCTATAAACATGGAAATATATACACCGCTATATGTATAAACAAGGAAATATCTCCACTTTTATCTGTATAAATATGGAAACATCTACGCCATTATCTTTATAAAAATGCAAATATGTACACCGCTATCTGTATAAACATGGAAATATCCACACCGCTATCTGTATAAATATGGAAATATCTCCACCGCTACCTGTATAAACATGGAAATATCTACACTGCTATCTGTATAAATATGGAAACATATACACTGCTATCTCTATAAACATGGAAATATCTACACCGCTATCTGTATAAACATGGAAATATCTACATGGCTATCTCTACAAAGATGGAAATATCTACACCGCCATCTGTATAAACATGGAAATAGTTGCACAGCCATCTGTATCAACATGGAAATATCTACAAAACTATCTGTATAAACATGGAAATATCTACACTGCCATCTGTATAAACATGCAAATATCTACACAGCAATCTCTATAAACGTGGAAATATCTACACCACTATCTGCATAAACATGGAAATATATACACAACCATCTGTAAAAACATGGAATTATCTACACAGTCATCTGTATAAACATGGAAATATCTACACTTCCATCAGTAAACACATGGAAATATCTACACAGCCATCCGTATACACATGGAAATATCTACACAGCCATCTGTATAAACATGGAAATATGTACACCGCTATCTGAATAAACATGGAAATATCTACACCACTATCTGTATAAACTTGGAAATATCTACACCGCCATCTGTATAAACATGGAAATATCTCCACCACTATCTGTATAAACATGGAAATATCTCCACTGCTATCTGCATATCTCTATAAAAATAGAAATTCCTTCACCGCTATCTGTTTAAACATGGAAGTATTTACATGGCTATCTGTATAAACATGGAAATATCTACAACGCCATCTGTATAAACATGGAAATACGTACATAGTCATCTGTATAAACATGGAAATATCTACACCACTGTCTGTATAAACATGGAAATATCTACACTGCCATCTGTATAAACATGGAAATATCTACACAGCCATCTCTATAAACATGGAAATATCTACACTGCTATCTGTATAAACATGGAAATAGCCACACCGTTATATGTATAAACATGGAAATATGTACACCGCCATCTGTATAAAGATGGAAATATCTACACCGCTATATGTGTAAATATGGAAATATCTACACCACGATCTCTATAAATATGGAAATATCTACACCACTATCTGTATAAACATGGAAATATATACAAAATTATCAGTGTTAACATGGAAATATCTTCACCGCTATCTGTGTAAACATGGAAATATGTACACCGCTATCTGTGTAAAGATGGAAATACCTACACCGCAATCATTGCAAATGTGGAAATATCTACACCGCTATCTCTGTAAACATGGAAATACCTACAACGCTCTCTGTATAAACATGGAAATATCCACACATCTATCTGTATAAACATGGAAATATCTGCACCATGATCTGTATAAACATGGAAATACCTCCACCTCTATCTGTATAGACATGGAAATATCTACACCGCTATCTGTATAAACCTGGAAATATCTACAATGCTATCTGTGTAAACATGGAAATATCTAAACAGCTATTTGTGTAAACATGGAAATATGTACACCGCTCTCTGAGTAACGATGGAAATATCTACACCGCAGTCTGTGCAAATATGGAAATATCTACACCGATATCTCTGTAAACATGGAATTACCTACACTGCTATCTGTATAAACATGGAAATATCTACACCGCTATCTCTATAAACATGGAATTGTCTACACCACTATCTGTATAAAAATGGAAATATCTACACAGTCATCTGTATAAACATGGAAACATCTACACATCCATCATTATAAACATGCAAATATCTACACTGCCATCACTATACACATGGAAATATCTTCACTGCCATCTGCATAAACATGGAAATATCTACACCGCTATCTCTATAAACATGGAAATACCTACCCCGCTATCTGTGTAAATATGGAAATATCTACACCACTATCGCTATATACATGGAATTGTCTACACCGCTATCTGTATAAACATGAAATATCTACACCGCTATCTGTATAAACATGGAAATATCTACACCGCTATCTGTATAAACATGGAAATATGTACAACGCTATCTGTATAAATATGGAAATATCTACTCCGCTATCTCCATAAACATGGAAATGTCTACATCGCAATCTGTATAAACATGGAAATGTCTACATGGCTATCTCTATAAACATGGAAATATCTCCACCGCCATCTTTATAAACATGGAAATACCTAGAGAGTCGTCTGTATAAATATGGAAATATCTACAACACAATCTGTATAAACATGGAAAAATCTACACTGCCATCTGTATAAACCTGGAAATATCTACACAGCCATCTCTATAAACATGGAAATAACTACACTGCTATCAGTGTAAACATGGAAATAGCCACACCGCTATCTGTATAAACATGGAAATATCTACATCGCCATCTGTAAAAACAGTAAATATCTACACACTCATCTGTATGAACATGGAAATATCTACACCTCCATCTGTATAAACATGGAAATATCTACACTGCCATTTGTATACACATGGAAATACCTACACAGCCATCTGTATAAACATTGAAATATCTACACCGCTATCTGTATAAATATGGAAATATCTACACCGCTATCTCTATAAACATGGAAATGTCTACAGAGCTATCTGTATAAACATGGAAACATCTACATGGTTATGTCTATAAACATGGAAATACCTACAACGCCATCTGTATAAACATGGAAATACCTACACAGCCATCTGTGTAAACATGGAAATATCTACACCGGTTTCTCTATAAACATGGAAATACCTACACCGCAATCTGTATAAACATGGAAATATCTACACCGCTATCTGTATAAACATGGAAATATCTACACCGATATGTTTATAAACTTGGAAATATATACACAGCCATTTGTATAAAGATGGAAATATCTCCACCACTATCTGTATAAATATGGAAATATCTCCACAGCTATCCGTATAAACATGTAAATATCTACACCGTTATCGGTATAAACATGGACATATTTACACCGCTACCTCTATAAACATGGAAATACCTACACTGCAATCTGTTTAAACATGGAAATATCTACACCGCTATCTACATAAACACGGAAATTTCTACACCGCTATCTGTAAACTTGGAAATATCTACACCACTATCTGTATAAATATGGAAATATCTACACCACTATCTCGATAAACATCGAAATGTCTACAACGCTATCTGTATAAACATGGAAATATCTACATGGCTATGTCTATAAACATGGAAATATCTACATGGCTATGTCTATAAACATGGAAATATCTACACTGCCATCTGCATAACATGGAAATACCTACACAGTCCTCTGTATAAACGTGGAAATATCTACACCATTATCTGTATAAACATGGAAATATCTCCATTGCTATCTGCATAAACATGGAAATATCCACAACGCAATCTGTATAAACATGGAAACAACTACACCGCCACCTGTTAAAACATGGAAATATCTACACAGTCATATGTATAAACATGGAAATATCTACATCTCCATTTGTATAAACATGGAAACATCTTCAATGCCATCTGTATAAACATAGAAATACCTACACTGCCATCTGTATAAACATGGAAATATCTACACAGCTATCTATATAACAAGGAAATACTTACACCGCTATCTGTATAAATATGGAAATATCTACACCGCTATCTGTATAAATATGGAAATATCTACACCGCTATCTCTATATACATGGAATTGTCTACACCGCTATCTGTATAAACATGGAAATAACTACACCGCCATCTGTATAAAAATGCAAATATCAACACCGCAATCTGTATAAACATGGAAATAACTACACTGCTATCTGTATAATCATGGGAATATCTACACCGCTATCTGTATAAACTTGGAAATATCTACACCGCCATGTGCATATAGATGGGAATATCTCCACCGCTATCTGTATAAACATGGAAATATCTACACCGAAATCTGTATAAACATGGAAATATCTAAATCGCTATATGTATAAACATGGATATATCTCCACCGCTATCTCTATAAACATGGATATATCTACACCTCTATCTTTATAAACATGGAAATATCTACAACGCTCACTGTATAAACATGGAAATATCTACACCGCTATCTGTATAAACATGGAAACATCCACACCGCTATCTGTATAAACATGGAAATATCTACACCGCGATCTCTATATACATGGAAATACCTACACCGCAATTTGTATAAACTTGGAAATATCTACACCGCTATCAGTATAAACATGGAAATATCTACACCGCTATCTGCATAAACATGGAAATAACTACACTGTCATCTGCATAAACATGGAAATATCTAAACCGCGGGCTGAATAAACATGGAAATGTCAACACCGCTATGTGTATAAACATGGAAATATCAACATCACGATTTGTATAAACATTGAAGTACCTGCACTGCTATCTGTATAAGCATGGAAAAATCTACACCTCTATCTTTATAAACATGGAAATATCTACATAGCTATCTGTATAACCATGGAAATATCTAGTTCACTATCTGTGTAAACATGGAAATATCAACACCACTCTCTGTATTACTATCGAAATATCTACACCGATTTCTCTATAAACGTGGAAATATCTACATCGCTATCTGTATGAACATGAAAATGTCTACACCGCTATCTGTATAAAATGGTAATACCTACATGGCTATCTCTATAAACATGGAAATATCTACACCGCCATCCGTATAAACATGGAAATACCTACACAGTCATCTGTAGACACCTGGAAATATCTACACCACTATCTGTATAAACATGGAAATATCTGCACTGCCATCAGTATAAACTTGGAAATATCTACACAGCCATCTCTGTAAACATGGAAATATCTACACTGCTATCTTTTTAAACATGGAAATTGCCACAGCGCTATCTGTATAAACATGGAAATATCTAAACCACCATCTGTATAAACAAGGAAATATCTCCACTGCTATCTGTATAAACATCTGAATATCTACATCGCTATCTGTATAAACATGGAAATTTCTACACTGCTACCTCTATAAACATGGAAATATCTACACCGCTATCTTTATAAACATGGAAATATCTACACCGCTATCTCTGTAAACATGGAAATATGTACACCGCTATCTGTGGAAAGATGGAAATATCTACACCGAAATCTGTGCAAATATGGAAATATCTACACCAATATCTCTGTAAACATGGAAATATCTACACTGCTATCTGTATAAACATGGAAATATCTACACCGCCAATTGTATAAACATGGAAATATCTACACAGTCATCTGTATGTACATGGAAATATCTACACCCCCATCTCTATAAACATGGATATATCTACACCTCTATCTGTATAATTAAAGAATTATCTACACCGCTATCTCTATAAACATGGAAATATCTACACAGGATCAGTATAAACATGGAAACATGTGCACCACTATCTCTATACACATGGAAATACCCACACCGCAATCTCTATAAACATGGAAATATCCACACCGCAATCTCTATAAACATGGAAATACCTACACAGCCATCTCTATAAACATGAAAATATATACACCGCCATCTCCATAAACATGGAAATATCTACACCTCCATCTGTGGAAACATGGAAATATCTACACTGCTATGAGCATAAACATGGAAATATGTACATTGCTATCTCTATAAACATGTTAATATTTACACCGCTATCTCTATAAACATGGAAATGTCTACACCGCTATCTGTATAAACATGGAAATACCTACACCTCCTTCTGTATAAACACGGATATATCTACACTGCCATTTGTATACACATGGAAATATCTACACCGCCAACTGTATAAACATGGAAATATCTACACCGCTATCTGTATAAACATGGAAATATCTACACCACGATCTCTATAAATATGGAAACATCCACACCGCTGTCTGTATAAACATGGAAATATCTACACCACTCTCTGTATAAATATGGAAATATCTACACGGTCATCTCTTTAAACATGGTAACTTCTATACCGCTATCTGTATGAACATAGAAATATCTACATGGCTATCTCTATAAACATGGAAATATCTACAACGCCATCTGTATAAACATGGAAATACCTACACAGTCATCTGTATAAACATGAAAATATCTACACCACTATCTGCATAAACATGGAAATATCTACACTGCCATCTGTATAAACATGGAAATATCTACAACGCAATCTGTGTAAAAATGGAAATATCTACACCGCCATCTGTGTAAACGTATAAATACCTACACTGCCATCTGTAGAAAGATGGAAATATCTACACCGTGATCTGTATAAACATGGAGATATCTACACCTCTTCCTGTATAAACATGGAGGTATCTACACCGCTATCTGTATAAATATGGAAATATCTACACCGTTATCTCTATATACATGGAAATGTCTTCACTGCTATCTGTATAAACATGGAAATATCTACATGGCTATCTGTATGAACTTGGAAATATCTACACTGCCTTCTGTATATACATGGAAATACCTACAGAGTAATCTGTATCAACATGGATAAATCTACACCACTATCTGTATAAACATGGAAATATCTACACAGCCATCTGTATAAACATGGAAATATCCTCACAGCCATCTCTATAAACATGGAAATATCTACACCGCTATCCCTATAAACATGGAAATAGCGACAACGCTATCTGTATAAACATGGAAATATCTACACCGCATCTGTAAAAATATGGAAATATCTACACAGTCATCTGTATAAACATGGAAATATCTACACCTCCATCTGTATAAATATGGAAATATCTACACTGCCATCTGAATACACATGGAAATGACTACACAGTCATCTGTATAAACATGGAAATATCTACACCGCTATCTCTATAAACATATAAACATGGAAATAGCTACACCGCTACCTGTATAAACATGGAAATATCTACACGACTATCTGCATAAACATGTAAATACCTTCACTGTCATCTGTATAAAGATGGAAATATCTACACTGCGAGCTGTATAAACATGGAAATATCTACAACGCTATCTGTATAAACATGGAAATATCTACACAGCTATCTGTGTAAAGATGGAAATATCTACACCGGTATCTCTATACACATGGAAATCATTACACAGCTATCTCTATAAACATGGAAATATCTACACCGCCATCTATATAAGCCTGGAAATATCTACACCGCCACCTTTATAAACGTGAAAATATCTACACCGCCATCTCCATAAACATGGAACTATCTACAACAGTGTCTGTGTAAAATTGGAAATATCTAAACCGCTATCTCCATAAACATGGAAATATCTAAACTGCCATCTCCATAAAAATGGAACAAACTACACTGCCATCTGTGGAAACATGGAAATTTCTACACAGCTATCTGTATAAACATGGAAATATCTACACCACTATCTCTATAAACATGGAAATACCTACACCGCCATCTCTATAAACATGGAATTATCTACAACGCTATCTCAACAAACCTTGAAATATCTACACCGCCATCTCTATAAATATGGAAATATCTACAGCGCCATCAGCATAAACATGGAAATAACTACACCGCCATCTGTATAAACATGGAGTAATCAACACTGCCATCTCTATAAACATAGAAATATCTACACTGCCATCTGTGGAAAGATGGAAATATCTACACCGACATCTGCATAAACATGGAAATATCTACACCTCTATCTGTATAAACATGGAAATATCTACACAGCTGTCAGTATAAATATGGAAATATCTACACCACTATCTCTATGAACATGGAAATGTCTACACCCCTATCTTTATAAACATGGAAATATCTAAACTGCCATCTGTATGAACATGGAAATACCTACACAGTCATCTGTATAAACATGGAAATACCTACACCACTATATGTCTAAACATGGAAATATCTACACCACGGTCTGTATAAACATGGAAATATCTACAACGCTATCTGTATAAACATGGAAATATCTACACTGCAATCTGTATAAACATGGAAATATCTAGACTGCTATTAGTATAAACGTGGTTATATGTACACCGCCGTCTGTATAAACATGGAAATATCTACACCGTCATCTGAATAAACATGGAAATCTCTACACCGCTATCTGTATAAATATGGAAATATGTACACCGCTATCTCTATAAACATGGAAATATATACACCGCTACATGTATAAACAAGGAAATATCTCCACTTTTATCTGTATAAATATGGAAACATCTACGCCATTATCTTTATAAAAATGCAAATATGTACACCGCTATCTGTATAAACATGGAAATATCCACACCGCTATCTGTATAAATATGGAAATATCTCCACCGCTACCTGTATAAACATGGAAATATCTACACTGCTATCTGTATAAATATGGAAACATATACACTGCTATCTCTATGAACATGGAAATATCTACACCGCTATCTGTATAAACATGGAAATATCTACATGGCTATCTCTACAAAGATGGAAATATCTACACCGCCATCTGTATAAACATGGAAATAGTTGCACAGCCATCTGTATCAACATGGAAATATCTACAAAACTATCTGTATAAACATGGAAATATCTACACTGCCATCTGTATAAACATGCAAATATCTACACAGCAATCTCTATAAACGTGGAAATATCTACACCACTATCTGCATAAACATGGAAATATATACACAACCATCTGTAAAAACATGGAATTATCTACACAGTCATCTGTATAAACATGGAAATATCTACACTTCCATCAGTAAACACATGGAAATATCTACACAGCCATCCGTATACACATGGAAATATCTACACAGCCATCTGTATAAACATGGAAATATGTACACCGCTATCTGAATAAACATGGAAATATCTACACCACTATCTGTATAAACTTGGAAATATCTACACCGCCATCTGTATAAACATGGAAATATCTCCACCACTATCTGTATAAACATGGAAATATCTCCACTGCTATCTGCATATCTCTATAAAAATAGAAATTCCTTCACCGCTATCTGTTTAAACATGGAAGTATTTACATGGCTATCTGTATAAACATGGAAATATCTACAACGCCATCTGTATAAACATGGAAATACGTACATAGTCATCTGTATAAACATGGAAATATCTACACCACTGTCTGTATAAACATGGAAATATCTACACTGCCATCTGTATAAACATGGAAATATCTACACAGCCATCTCTATAAACATGGAAATATCTACACTGCTATCTGTATAAACATGGAAATAGCCACACCGTTATATGTATAAACATGGAAATATGTACACCGCCATCTGTATAAAGATGGAAATATCTACACCGCTATATGTGTAAATATGGAAATATCTACACCACGATCTCTATAAATATGGAAATATCTACACCACTATCTGTATAAACATGGAAATATATACAAAATTATCAGTGTTAACATGGAAATATCTTCACCGCTATCTGTGTAAACATGGAAATATGTACACCGCTATCTGTGTAAAGATGGAAATACCTACACCGCAATCATTGCAAATGTGGAAATATCTACACCGCTATCTCTGTAAACATGGAAATACCTACAACGCTCTCTGTATAAACATGGAAATATCCACACATCTATCTGTATAAACATGGAAATATCTGCACCATGATCTGTATAAACATGGAAATACCTCCACCTCTATCTGTATAGACATGGAAATATCTACACCGCTATCTGTATAAACCTGGAAATATCTACAATGCTATCTGTGTAAACATGGAAATATCTAAACAGCTATTTGTGTAAACATGGAAATATGTACACCGCTCTCTGAGTAACGATGGAAATATCTACACCGCAGTCTGTGCAAATATGGAAATATCTACACCGATATCTCTGTAAACATGGAATTACCTACACTGCTATCTGTATAAACATGGAAATATCTACACCGCTATCTCTATAAACATGGAATTGTCTACACCACTATCTGTATAAAAATGGAAATATCTACACAGTCATCTGTATAAACATGGAAACATCTACACATCCATCATTATAAACATGCAAATATCTACACTGCCATCACTATACACATGGAAATATCTTCACTGCCATCTGCATAAACATGGAAATATCTACACCGCTATCTCTATAAACATGGAAATACCTACCCCGCTATCTGTGTAAATATGGAAATATCTACACCACTATCGCTATATACATGGAATTGTCTACACCGCTATCTGTATAAACATGAAATATCTACACCGCTATCTGTATAAACATGGAAATATCTACACCGCTATCTGTATAAACATGGAAATATGTACAACGCTATCTGTATAAATATGGAAATATCTACTCCGCTATCTCCATAAACATGGAAATGTCTACATCGCAATCTGTATAAACATGGAAATGTCTACATGGCTATCTCTATAAACATGGAAATATCTCCACCGCCATCTTTATAAACATGGAAATACCTAGAGAGTCGTCTGTATAAATATGGAAATATCTACAACACAATCTGTATAAACATGGAAAAATCTACACTGCCATCTGTATAAACCTGGAAATATCTACACAGCCATCTCTATAAACATGGAAATAACTACACTGCTATCAGTGTAAACATGGAAATAGCCACACCGCTATCTGTATAAACATGGAAATATCTACATCGCCATCTGTAAAAACAGTAAATATCTACACACTCATCTGTATGAACATGGAAATATCTACACCTCCATCTGTATAAACATGGAAATATCTACACTGCCATTTGTATACACATGGAAATACCTACACAGCCATCTGTATAAACATTGAAATATCTACACCGCTATCTGTATAAATATGGAAATATCTACACCGCTATCTCTATAAACATGGAAATGTCTACAGAGCTATCTGTATAAACATGGAAACATCTACATGGTTATGTCTATAAACATGGAAATACCTACAACGCCATCTGTATAAACATGGAAATACCTACACAGCCATCTGTGTAAACATGGAAATATCTACACCGGTTTCTCTATAAACATGGAAATACCTACACCGCAATCTGTATAAACATGGAAATATCTACACCGCTATCTGTATAAACATGGAAATATCTACACCGATATGTTTATAAACTTGGAAATATATACACAGCCATTTGTATAAAGATGGAAATATCTCCACCACTATCTGTATAAATATGGAAATATCTCCACAGCTATCCGTATAAACATGTAAATATCTACACCGTTATCGGTATAAACATGGACATATTTACACCGCTACCTCTATAAACATGGAAATACCTACACTGCAATCTGTTTAAACATGGAAATATCTACACCGCTATCTACATAAACACGGAAATTTCTACACCGCTATCTGTAAACTTGGAAATATCTACACCACTATCTGTATAAATATGGAAATATCTACACCACTATCTCGATAAACATCGAAATGTCTACAACGCTATCTGTATAAACATGGAAATATCTACATGGCTATGTCTATAAACATGGAAATATCTACATGGCTATGTCTATAAACATGGAAATATCTACACTGCCATCTGCATAACATGGAAATACCTACACAGTCCTCTGTATAAACGTGGAAATATCTACACCATTATCTGTATAAACATGGAAATATCTCCATTGCTATCTGCATAAACATGGAAATATCCACAACGCAATCTGTATAAACATGGAAACAACTACACCGCCACCTGTTAAAACATGGAAATATCTACACAGTCATATGTATAAACATGGAAATATCTACATCTCCATTTGTATAAACATGGAAACATCTTCAATGCCATCTGTATAAACATAGAAATACCTACACTGCCATCTGTATAAACATGGAAATATCTACACAGCTATCTATATAACAAGGAAATACTTACACCGCTATCTGTATAAATATGGAAATATCTACACCGCTATCTGTATAAATATGGAAATATCTACACCGCTATCTCTATATACATGGAATTGTCTACACCGCTATCTGTATAAACATGGAAATAACTACACCGCCATCTGTATAAAAATGCAAATATCAACACCGCAATCTGTATAAACATGGAAATAACTACACTGCTATCTGTATAATCATGGGAATATCTACACCGCTATCTGTATAAACTTGGAAATATCTACACCGCCATGTGCATATAGATGGGAATATCTCCACCGCTATCTGTATAAACATGGAAATATCTACACCGAAATCTGTATAAACATGGAAATATCTAAATCGCTATATGTATAAACATGGATATATCTCCACCGCTATCTCTATAAACATGGATATATCTACACCTCTATCTTTATAAACATGGAAATATCTACAACGCTCACTGTATAAACATGGAAATATCTACACCGCTATCTGTATAAACATGGAAACATCCACACCGCTATCTGTATAAACATGGAAATATCTACACCGCGATCTCTATATACATGGAAATACCTACACCGCAATTTGTATAAACTTGGAAATATCTACACCGCTATCAGTATAAACATGGAAATATCTACACCGCTATCTGCATAAACATGGAAATAACTACACTGTCATCTGCATAAACATGGAAATATCTAAACCGCGGGCTGAATAAACATGGAAATGTCAACACCGCTATGTGTATAAACATGGAAATATCAACATCACGATTTGTATAAACATTGAAGTACCTGCACTGCTATCTGTATAAGCATGGAAAAATCTACACCTCTATCTTTATAAACATGGAAATATCTACATAGCTATCTGTATAACCATGGAAATATCTAGTTCACTATCTGTGTAAACATGGAAATATCAACACCACTCTCTGTATTACTATCGAAATATCTACACCGATTTCTCTATAAACGTGGAAATATCTACATCGCTATCTGTATGAACATGAAAATGTCTACACCGCTATCTGTATAAAATGGTAATACCTACATGGCTATCTCTATAAACATGGAAATATCTACACCGCCATCCGTATAAACATGGAAATACCTACACAGTCATCTGTAGACACCTGGAAATATCTACACCACTATCTGTATAAACATGGAAATATCTGCACTGCCATCAGTATAAACTTGGAAATATCTACACAGCCATCTCTGTAAACATGGAAATATCTACACTGCTATCTTTTTAAACATGGAAATTGCCACAGCGCTATCTGTATAAACATGGAAATATCTAAACCACCATCTGTATAAACAAGGAAATATCTCCACTGCTATCTGTATAAACATCTGAATATCTACATCGCTATCTGTATAAACATGGAAATTTCTACACTGCTACCTCTATAAACATGGAAATATCTACACCGCTATCTTTATAAACATGGAAATATCTACACCGCTATCTCTGTAAACATGGAAATATGTACACCGCTATCTGTGGAAAGATGGAAATATCTACACCGAAATCTGTGCAAATATGGAAATATCTACACCAATATCTCTGTAAACATGGAAATATCTACACTGCTATCTGTATAAACATGGAAATATCTACACCGCCAATTGTATAAACATGGAAATATCTACACAGTCATCTGTATGTACATGGAAATATCTACACCCCCATCTCTATAAACATGGATATATCTACACCTCTATCTGTATAATTAAAGAAATATCTACACCGCTATCTCTATAAACATGGAAATATCTACACAGGATCAGTATAAACATGGAAACATGTGCACCACTATCTCTATACACATGGAAATACCCACACCGCAATCTCTATAAACATGGAAATATCCACACCGCAATCTCTATAAACATGGAAATACCTACACAGCCATCTCTATAAACATGAAAATATATACACCGCCATCTCCATAAACATGGAAATATCTACACCTCCATCTGTGGAAACATGGAAATATCTACACTGCTATGAGCATAAACATGGAAATATGTACATTGCTATCTCTATAAACATGTTAATATTTACACCGCTATCTCTATAAACATGGAAATGTCTACACCGCTATCTGTATAAACATGGAAATACCTACACCTCCTTCTGTATAAACACGGATATATCTACACTGCCATTTGTATACACATGGAAATATCTACACCGCCAACTGTATAAACATGGAAATATCTACACCGCTATCTGTATAAACATGGAAATATCTACACCACGATCTCTATAAATATGGAAACATCCACACCGCTGTCTGTATAAACATGGAAATATCTACACCACTCTCTGTATAAATATGGAAATATCTACACGGTCATCTCTTTAAACATGGTAACTTCTATACCGCTATCTGTATGAACATAGAAATATCTACATGGCTATCTCTATAAACATGGAAATATCTACAACGCCATCTGTATAAACATGGAAATACCTACACAGTCATCTGTATAAACATGAAAATATCTACACCACTATCTGCATAAACATGGAAATATCTACACTGCCATCTGTATAAACATGGAAATATCTACACAGCCATCTCTATAAACATGGAAATATCTACACTGATATCTGTATAAACATGGAAATAGCCCCACTGCTATCTGTATAAACATGGAAAAATCTACACCGCCATCTGTAAAAACATGAAAATATCTACACAGTCATCTGTATAACCATGGAAATACCTACACCTTCATCTGTATAAAAATGGAAATATCTACACTGCCATCTATATACACATGGAAATATCTACAGAGCCATATGTATAAACAACGAAATATCTGCACCGCTATCTCTATAAACATGGAAATACCTACACCGCAGTCTGTATAAACATGGAAATATCTACACCGCTCTCTGTATAAAAATGGAAATATCTACAATGCTATCTTTTTTAACTTTGAAATATCTACACCGCCATCTGTATAAATATGGAAATATCTCCACCATTATCTGTATAAACCTGTGAATATCTCCACCGCTATCTGTATAAACATGGAAATATCTACACCGCCATCTGTGTAAACATGGAAATATCTCCACCACTATCTGTATAAACATGTAAATATCTCCACCGCTATCTGTATAAACATGGAAATATCTACACCGCTATCTGTATAAACATGGAAATATCTACACCGCTATCTCTATAAACATGGAAATATCTATACCGCAATCTGTATAAACATGGAAATATCTACAACGCTATCTGTGTTAACATGGAAATATCTACACTGCTATCTCTGTAAACATGGAAATATGTACACCGCTATCTGTGTAAAGATGGAAATATCTACACCGTTATCTGTGCAAATATAGAAATATCTACACCGCTATCTCTATAAACATGGAAATATCTACACCGCCATTTGTATAAACATGGAAATATCTACACAGTCATCTGTATGTACATGGAAATATCTACACCCCCATCTCTATAAACATGGATATATCTACACCTCTATCTGTATAATTAAAGAAATATCTACACCGCTATCTCTATAAACATGGAAATATCTACACAGCCATCAGTATAAACATGGAAACATGTGCACCACTATCTCTTTACACATGGAAATACCCACACCGCAATCTCTCTAAACATGGAAATATCCACACTGCAATCTCTATAAACATGGAAATACCTACACAGCCATCTCTATAAACATGAAAATATCTACACCGCCATCTCCATAAACATGGAAATATCTACACAGCCATCTGTGGAAACATGAAAATATCTACACTGCTATGAGCATAAACATGGAAATATGTACATTGCTATCTCTATAAACATGTTAATATTTACACCGCTATCTCTATAAACATGGAAATGTCTACACCGCTATCTGTATAAACATGGAAATACCTACACCTCCTTCTGTATAAACACGGATATAACTACACTGCCGTTTGTATACACATGGAAATATCTACACCGCCAACTGTATAAACATGGAAATATCTACACCGCTATCTGTATAAACATGGAAATATCTACACCACGATCTCTATAAATATGGAAACATCCACACCGCTGTCTGTATAAACATGGAAATATCTACACCACTCTCTGTATAAATAAGGAAATATCTACACGGGTATCTCTTTAAACATGGTATCGTGTATACCGCTATCTGTATGAACATGGAAATATCTACATGGCTATCTCTATAAACATGGAAATATCTACAACGCCATCTGTATAAACATGGAAATACCTACACAGTCATCTTTATAAACATGGAAATATCTACACCACTATCTGTATAAACATGGAAATATCTACACTGCCATCTGTATAAACAAGGAAATATCTACACAGCCATCTCTATAAACATGGAAATATCTACACTGATATCTGTATAAACATGGAAATAGCCCCACTGCTATCTGTATACACATGGAAAAATCTACACCGCCATCTGTAAAAACATGAAAATATCTACACAGTCATCTGTATAAACATGGAAATATCTACACCTTCATCTGTATAAAAATGGAAATACCTACACTGCCATCTATATACACATGGAAATATCTACAGAGCCATATGTATAAACAAAGAAATATCTGCACCGCTATCCCTATAAACATGGAAATATCTACACCGCAGTCTGTATAAACATGGAAATATCTACACCGCTCTCTGTATAAAAATGGAAATGTCTACAATGCTATCTTTTTTAACTTTGAAATATCTACACCGCCATCTGTAAAAATATGGAAATATCTCCACCATTATCTGTATAAACCTGTAAATATCTCAAACGCTATCTGTATAAACATGGAAATATCTACACCGCCATCTGTGTAAACATGGAAATATCTCCACCACTATCTGTATAAACATGTAAATATCTCCACCGCTATCTGTATAAACATGGAAATATCTACACCGCTATCTGTATAAACATGGAAATATCTACACCGCTATCTCTATAAACATGGAAATATCTATACCGCAATCCATATAAACATGGAAATATCTACAACACTATCTGTGTTAACATGGAAATTTCTACACTGCTATCTCTGTAAACATGGAAATATGTACACGGCTATCTGTGTAAAGATGGAAATACCTGCACCGTTATCTGTGCAAATATAGAAATATCTACACCGCTATCTCTATAAACATGGAAATATCTACACCGCTATCTGTATAAACATGGAAATATCTACATCACTATCTGTATAAATATGGAAATATCCACACCACGATCTCTATAAACATGGAAATAGCCACACCGCCATCTGCGTAAACATGGAAATATCTACACCGCCATCTGTAAAAACGTGAAAATATCTACACAGTCATCTGTATAAACAAGGAAATATCTACACCTCCATCTGTATAAACATGGAAATATCAACACTGCCATCTGTATACACCTGGAAATATCTGCACAGCCATCTGTATAATAATGGAAATATCTACACAGCTATCTCTATAAACATTGAAATACCTACACCGCAATCTGCATAAACATGGAAATATCTACACCGCTCTCTGTATAAACATGGAAATATCTACACCGCTATCTTTCTAAACTTGGAAATATCTACACTGCCATCTGTATAAACATGGAAATATCTCCAGCGCTATCTCTATGAACATGGAAATATGTACACCGCTACCTGTATAAACATGGAAATATCTACAACACTATCCGTGTAAACATGGAAATATCGACACCACTCTCTCTATACATATGGAAATATCTACACCGCTATCTGTATAAACATGGAAATATCTACATCGCTATCTGTATAAACATGAAAATATCTGCAGGGCTATCTCTATAATCATGGAAATATCTACACCGCTACATGTATAAACATGGAAATATCTACAACACTATCTGTATAAACATGGAAATATCTACACAGATATCTGTGTAAACCTGGAAATATGCACACCACTATCTGTGTAAAGATGGAAATATCTACACCGCAATCTGTGCAACTATCGAAATATCTACACCGCTACTTCGGTAAACCTGGATATATCTACACCGCTGTCTGTATAAACATGGAAATATCTACACCGCTATCAGTATAAACATGGAAATATCTACAATGTCGTCTGTAAAAACATGGAAATATCTACACTGTCGTCTGTGTAAACATGGAAATAACTACACCTCCATCTGTATAAACATGGAAATACCAAAACTGCCATCTGTATACATATGGAAATATGTACACTGCCATCTGTATGAACATGGAAATATCTACACCTCTATCTCTATAAATGTGGAAATACCTACACTGCCATCTGTATAAACATGGAAATATCTACAACAATATCTGTATAAAGATGGAAATATCTACACCGCTATCTTTATAAACATGGAAATATCTACACTACTATCCGCATAAACATGGAAATATCTACAACACTATCTGTGTTAACATGGAAATATCTATAACACTATCTCTCTAAACATGGAAATATCTACACAGCTATCTGCATAAACATGGAAATATATACACAGCTATCTGTGTAAAGATGGAAATATCTACAGCGTAATCTGTGCAAATATGGAAATATCTACACCGCTCACTCTGTAAACATGGAAATATCTAAACCGCTGTCTGTATAAACATGGAAATAACTACACCTCTATCTGTATAAATATGGAAATAACTACACCAAGATCTCTATAAACATGGAAATATCTACACTACTGTAAATGTAAATATGGAAATATCTACAACGCTATCTCTATTAACATGGAAATATCTACACCGCTATCTGTATAAACATGGAAATATCTACAACACTATCTGTCTAAACATGGAAATTCCTACAACGCCATCTGTATAAACATGGAAATACCTACACCGCTATCTCTATAATCATGGAAATATCTATACCGCAATCCGTATAAACATGGAAATACCTACAACACTATCTGTGTTAACATGGAAATATCCATACAACTATCTGTGTAAACATGGAAATATGTACACTGTTATCTGTGAAAAGACGGAAATACCTACACCGCTATCTGTGCAAATATAGAAATATCTACACCGCTATCTCTATAAACATGGAAATGCCTACACCGCTATCTGTATAAACATGGAAATACCTACACCGCTATCTGCATAAATATGGAAATATCTACACCACGATCTCTATAAACATGAAATAGCCACACCTTTATCTGCAAAAACATGGTAATATCTACACCGCCATCTGTAAAAACATGAAAATATCTACACAGTCATCTGTATAAACATGGAAATATCTACACCGCTCTCAGTATAAACATGGAAATATCTACACTGCCATCTGTATAAACATGGAAATACCTATACAGCCATCTCTATAAACATGGAAATACCTACACTACTATCTGTATAAACATGGAAATAGCCACACCGCTATCTGTATAAACATGGAAATATCTACACCGCCATCTGTAAAAACATGAAAATACCTACACAGTCATCTGTGTAAACATGGAAATATCTGCAACTCCATCTGTAGAAACCTGAAAATATCTCCACGGCCATCTCTATACACATGGAAATATCTACACTGCCATCTGTATAAACATGGAAATATCTACACCGCTATCTCTAAAAACACGGAAATACCTACACAGCTATCTGTATAAACATGGAAATATCTACACCGCTATCTGTAGAAACAAGGAAATATCTACACCGCTATCTGTATAAACTTGGAAATATCTACACCTCCATCTGTATAATCATGGAAATACCTACACTGCCATCTGTATACACATGGAAATATCTACACTGCCATGTGAACAAACATGGAATTATCTACACCGTTATCTCTATAAACATGGAAATTCCTACAACGCTATCTGTATAAACATGAAAGTATCTACGTTGCTATCTGTATAAACATGGAAATAACTACGTAGCTATCTGTATAAACATTGAAATACCTACAAAGCCATCTGTATAAACATGGATATACATACACAGTCATGTGTATAAACATGGATATATCTACACCACTATCTGTATAAACATGGAAATACCAACACCACTATCTGTATAAACGTGGAAATATCTCCACTGCTATCTGTATAAACATGGAAATATCTACACAAATATCTTTATAAACATGAAAATATCTACACCGCCATCTCCATAATCATGGAACTATCCACAATGCCATCTGCATAAACATGGAAATATCTACACCGCCATCTGTATATACATGGAAATATCTTCACTGCCATCTGTATAAACATGGAAATATCTACACTGCCATCTGTATAAAGATGGAAATATCTACACTGAAAGGTGTATAAAGATAGAAATAACTTCACGGCTCCCTGTATAAACATGGAATTACCAACACCGCCGTCTGTATATACATGCAAATATCTACACAGCCATCTGTATAAACATGGAAATATCTACACCATTATCTCTATCAAAATGGAAATATCTACACCGCCATCTCTGTAAACCTGGAATTATCTGCATCGCTATCTCTGTAAACATAGAAATATCTACACTGCAATCTCTATAAACATGGAAATATCTACAACGCCATCTGAATAAACATGGAAATATCTACACCGCGATGCCTATAAACTTGGAAATATCGACACCGCCCTCTGTATAAACATAGAAATATCTACACTGCCATCTGTAGAAAGATGGAAATGTCTACACCGTGATCTGGATAAACATGGGAATATGTACACCGCTACCTGTATAAACATGGAAATACCTACACCGCTATCTGTATAAATATGAAAATATCTACAGTGTTATCTCGATAAGCATGGAAGTGACTACACCGTTTTCAGTATCAACATGGAAATATCTACGCTTCTATCCCTATAATCATGGAAATATCTAAAATGCCATCTGTATATACATGGAAATAACTACACAGTCATCTGTATAAAGATGGAAATATCTATACCACCATCTGTATAAACATGGAAGTATCTACACTGCCATTTGTATAAACATGGAAATATCTACACTGCCATCTCGATAAACATGGAAATAACTACACCGCTATCTGTATAAACATGGAAATATCTACACCACCATCTGTAAAAACATGGAAATATCTACACAGTCATCTGTATAAACATGGAAATATCTACACCTCCATCTGTATAAACATGGAAATATCTACACTGCCACCTGTATACACATGGAAATATCTACACTACTGTCTGTATAAACATGGAAATATCTACACCGCTATCTGTATAAACATGGAAATATCTACACCGCAATCTGTATAAACGTGGAAATATCTATACCGCCATCTGTATAAACATGCAAATATCTCCACCGCTATCTTTATAAACTTGGAAATATCTCCACCGCAGTCTGTATAAACATGGAATTATCTACACCTTTATTGGTATAAACATGGAAATATCTACACCGCTATCTGTATAAACATGGAAATAACTTCAACGCTATCTTTGTAAACAGGAAATATCTACACAGCTATCTGTGTAACATGGAAATATATTCACCGCTATCAGAGTAAAGATGGGAATATCTACATCGCAGTCTGTAGAAATATGGAAATATATACCCCGCTATCCCTGTAAACATGAAGATATCTACACCGCTATCTGTGTAAACATGGAAATATCTACACCGCTATCTGTATAAACATGGAAATATCTACACCACTATCTGTATAAATATGGAAATATCTACACCGCTATCTCTATAAACATGGAAATGCCTACACTGCTATCTGTATAAACATGGAAATATCTTCACTGCCTTATGTATAAACATGGAAATCCCTTCACCACGAGCTGTATAAACATGGAAATATCTGCATCGCTATCTGTGTAAACATGGAAATACCAACACCTCTATCTGTATAAACATGGAAATACCTACACCGCAATCTCTGTAAACATGGAAATATTTACACCGCTATCTGTATAAACATGGAAATATCTACACCGCTATCTTTATAAACTTGGAAATAGCCACACTGCTATCTGCATAAACATGGACATATCTACACGGCCATCTGTAAAAACATGGAAATATCTACACTGACATCTGTATAAACATGGAAATATCTACAATGCCCTCTGTATAAACTTGGAAATATCTACACCGCTATCTCTATAAGCATGGAAATAACTACACCGCTATCTGTATAAACATGGAAATATCTACACTGGTATTTGTATAAACATGGAAATATCCACATCTCTATCTGCATAAACATGGAAATATCTACACCGCTATCTGTATAAACATGGAAATATCTACACCGCTATCTTTATAAACATGAAAATATCTACACCGCTATCTGTATAAACATGGAAATAGCTACAACAATATCTGTGTAAATATGTAAATACCTACACAGCTATCTGTGTAAACATGGAAATATGTACACCACTATCTGTGTAATGATGAAAATATCTACACCTCAATCTGTGCAAATATCAAACTATCTACACCGCTATCTCTGTAAACATGGAAATATCTACCCCGTTATCTGTATAAACATGGATATACCTACACCACGATCTGTATAACCATGGAAATGTCTACATAACTATCTGTATAAACATGGAATTATCCACACTGCTATTTGTATAAACATGGAAATATCTACACCACTATCTCTATAAACATCTAAATATCTACAAGGGTATCCCTGTAAACATAGAAATATCTACACCGCCATCTGTATAAACATGGAAATACCAACACAGTCATCTGCATAAAGATGGAATTATCTACACCACTATCTCTATGAACATGGAAATATCTACACTGCTATCTGTATAAACTTGGAAATATCTACACCGCAATCTGTATAAACAAGGAAATGTCTACACAGCTATCTCTATAAACATGGAAATACCTACAATGCTATCTGTATAAACATGGAAATAGCCACACCGCTATCTGTATAAACCTGGAAATATCTACACCGCCATCTATAAAAACATGAAAATATCTACAGAGTCATCGGTGTAAACATGGAAATATCTACACCTCCATCTGTATAAGCATGGAAATATCTACAATGCCATCTCTATACACATGGAAATATCTACACAGCCATCTGTATAAACATGGAAATATCTACACCGCTATCTATATAAACATGGAAAAACCTACACCACAATCTGTATAAACATGGAAATATCTACACCTCTATCTCTATAAACATGGAAAAACCTACACCGCAATCTGTATAAACACGGAAATATCCTCACCGTTATAAACATGGAAATATCTACAACGCTATCTTTATAAACTTGGAAATATCTACAGCGCCATCTTTGTAAACATGGAAATATCTACACAGCTATCTGTATAAACATGGAAATATCTCCAAAGCTATCTGTATAAACATGGAAATAACTCGACCGCTATCTGTATAAACATGGAAATATCTATATCAATATCTGTATAAACATGGAAATATCTCCACAGCTATCTCTATAAACATGGAAATATCTACACCGCTATCTTTATAAACATGGAAATATCTACAACGCTATCTGTATAAACATGGAAATATCTACACTATCTGTGTAAACTTGGAAATATCTACACAGCTATCTGTGTAAACATTGAAATATGTACTCTGCTTAATGTGTAAAAATGGAAATATCTACACCGCAAACTGTGCATATACAGAAATATCTGCAGTGCTATCTCTGTAAACATGGCAATATCTACACCGCTATCTGTATAAACGTGGAAATATCTACACCGCTATCTGTATAAACATGGAAATATCTACACTGCTATCTGTATAAATGTAGAACTATCTACACCGCTATCTCTATAAACATCGAAATGTCTACACCGCTAACTGTATAAACATGGAAATATCCACATGGCTATGTCTATAAACATGGAAATGCCTACACTGCCATCTGTATAATCATGGAAATACGTACACAGTCATCTGTATAAACTTGGAAATATCTACACCACTGTCTGTAAAAACATGGAAATATCTTCACTGCCATCTGTATAAACATGGAAATATCCACACAGCTGTCTCAATAAACATGGAAATATCTACAATGCTATCTGTATAAACATGGAAATATCTACACTGCCATCTGTATAAACATGGAAATATCTACAGTGTAATCTGTATACACATGGAAATCCCTACACCGCTATCTGTATAAGCATGGAAATATCTACACCGCTATCTCTATAAACATGGAAATACCTACACCGCAATCTCTATAAACATGGAAATATTTACACCGCTATCAGTATAAACATGGAAATATCTACACCGCTATCTTTATAAACTTGGAAATAGCCACACTGCTATCTGTATAAAAAGGATATATCTACACCGCCATCTGTAAAAATATGAAAATATCTACACTGTCATCTGTATAAACATGGAAATATCTACACTGCCCTCTGTATAAACTTGGAAATATCTACACCGCTATCTCTATAAGCATGGAAATAACTACACCGCTATCTGTATAAACATGGAAATATCTACACTGCTATCTGTATAAACATGGAAATATCCACATCTCTATCTGCATAAACAACGAAATATCTACACCGCTATCTGTATAAACATTGAAATATCTACACCGCTATCTTTATAAACAGGAAAATATCTACACCGCTATCTGTATAAACATGGAAATAGCTAAAACAATATCTGTGTAAATATGGAAATATCTACACAGCTATCTGTGTAAACATGGAAATATGTACACCGCTATCTGTGTAATGATGAAAATATCAACATCTAAATCTGTGCAAATATCAAAATTTCTACACCGCTATCTCTGTAAACATGGAAATATCTACCCCGTTATCTGTATAAACATGGAAATGTCTACACCAATATCTGTATAAACATGGAAATATCTACACTGCTATCTGTATAAACATGGAAATATCTACACTGCTATCTGTATAAATATTGAAATATCTACTCCGCTATCTCTATAAACATGGAAATGCCTACACCGCTATCTGTATAAATATCTAAATATCTACATGGCTATCTCTGTAAACATGGAAATATCTACACCGCCATCTGTATAAACATGGAAATACCTACACAGTCATCTGTATAAAGATGGAATTATCTACACCACTATCTGAATAAACATGGAAATATATACACTTCCATCTATATAAACATGGAAATATCTACTCGGCTATCTGTATAAACATGGAAATATCTACACAGCTATCTCTATAAACATGGAATTACCTACACCGCAATCTCTATAAACATGTAGATATTTACACCGCTATCTGTATAAACATGGAAATATCTACACCGCTATCTTTATAAACTTGGAAATAGCCACACTGCTATCTGTATAAACATGGACACATCTACACCACCATCTGTAAAAACATGGAAATATCTACACTGTCACCTGTATAAACATGGAAATATCTTCACTGCCCTCTGTATAAACTTGGAAATATCTACACCGCTATCTCTATAAGCATGGAAATAACTACACCGCTATCTGTATAAACATGGAAATATCTACACTGCTATCTGTATAAACATGGAAATATCCACATCTCTATCTGCATAAACATGGAAATATCGACACCGCTATCTGTATAAACATGGAAATATCTACACCGCTATCTTTATAAACATGAAAATATCTACACCGCTATCTGTATAAACATGGAAATAGCTACAACAATATCTGTGTAAATATGGAAATATCTACACAGCTATCTGTTTAAACATGGAAATATCTACACCGCTATCTCAATAAACATGCAAATAACTACACGGCCATTTCTATAAACTAGAAAATATCTACACAGTCATCTCTATAAACATTTAACCATCTACACGGCCAACTGTGTAAAGATGGAAATATCTATACCGCTATCTGAGTACACATTGAAATATCTACACGGTTCTCCCTAGAAATATGGAAATATCAACACCGCTATATGTGTAAACATGGAAATATCTACCGTGCGATCTCTATAAACATGGAAATATCTACACCGCTATCAATATAAACATGGAAATACCTACACCGCTA
The DNA here is from genome assembly GCF_029289425.2 of Pan paniscus. NCBI lineage: Eukaryota > Metazoa > Chordata > Mammalia > Primates > Hominidae > Pan > Pan paniscus. The sequence continues at coordinate 13,495,870 of NC_073261.2, forward strand.
TCTCTATAAGCATGGAAATATCTACACCGCTATCTCTATAAACATAGAAATATATACACCGCCATCTCTATAAACATGGAAAAATCTACACCGCCATCTACATAAAAAAGGAAATATCTACACCGCCATCTATATAAACATGGAAATACCTAAAAGGCTATCTCGATAAACATGGAAATATATAGACCGCCATCTATACAAACTTGGAAATATGTACACAGCTATCTCTATAAACATAGAAATATATACACCGCCATCTCTATAAACATGGAAAAATCTACACCGCCATCTGTATAAACATGGAAATATCTACACCTCCATCTGTATAAACATGGAAATAGGTACACTGCCATCTGTAAATAGATGGAAATATCTACACCGCAATCTGTCTAAACAAGGAAATATCTACACCGCTATTTGTATAAACATGGAAATACTTGCAACGATATCTGTAAGAACATGGAAATATCTACACCATGATCTGTATAAACATGGAAATATCTACACCGCTATGTGTATAAACATGGAAATATCTACTCCGTTATCTGTATAAACATGGAAATATCTTCACCGCTATCTGTATAACTATGGAAATATCTACAAAGCTATCTCTATAAACATGGAATTATCTACACCGCTATCTGTATAAACATGGAAATATCTACACCGCTATCTCTATAAACCTGGAAATATCTACACCGCTATCTCTATGAACATGGAAATATCTACGGCGACATCTGCATAAACATGGAAATATTTACACCGCCATCTGTATGAACATGGAAATATCTACACGGCCAACTGTGTAAACATGGAAATATCAAGATCGCCATCTGCATCAACATGGAAATACCTACACCGCTATCTGTATAAACATGGAAATACCTACACGGCGATCTGTATAAACATGGAAATATCTACACCGCTATCTGTATAACCATGGAAATATCTACACCGCCATCTGTATAAACGTGGAAATATCTACACAGCCATTTGTATAAACATGGAAATAACAACACAGCCATCTGTATAAACATGGAAATACCTTCACAGCCATCTGTATAAACATGGAAATGTCTGCACCGCTATGTGTAGAAACATGGAAATATCTACAACACCATCTCTATATACATGGAAATATCTACACCGCTACGTGTATAAACATGGAAATATCTGCACCGACATCTACGTAATCACTCTAATAACTACACCGCCATCTGTATAAACATGGAAATATCTACAACGCCATCTGTATACAGATGGAAATATCTACACCGCGATCTGTAAATACATGGAAATAATTACACCGCTATTTGTACAAACATGGAAATATCTACAACGTTATCTCTATAAACATGGAAATATCTACACTGCCATCTATATAAACATGGAAATACCTCAACCGATATCTCTATAAACATGGAAATACCTACACTGCCATCTAAAGAAAGATGGAAATATCTACACCGCGGTCTGTATAAACATGGAAATATCTACACTGCCATCTGTATATACCTGGAAATATCTACACTGCCATCTGTATAAACATGGAAATATCTACACCGCTATCTCTATAAACATGGAAATGTCTTCACGGCTATCTGTATAAACATGGAAATATCTCCACCGCTATCTGTAGAAACATGGAAATATCTACATCGCTATCAGTATAAACATGGAAATATCTCCACCGCTATCTCTATAAAGATGATAATATCTACACCGCTATCTTTATAAACATGGAAATATCTGCACCGCTATCTGTATAAACATGGAAATATCTATAACACTATCTGTGTAAACATGGAAATATCTACACAGCTATCTGTGTAAACATGGAAATATGTACACAGGTCTCTGTGTAAAGATGGAAATATCTACAACGCAATCTGTGCAAATATGGAAATATCTACACCGCTATCTCAGTAAACATGGAAATATCTACACCGCTATCTGTATAAACGTGGAAATATCAACACAGCTATCTGTATAAACATGGAAATGTCTACACCTCGATCTGTATAAACATGGAAATACCTACACCGCTATCAGTATAAACATGGAAATATCTACACCTCTATGTGTATAAACATGGAAATATCTACACCACGACATGTATAAACATGGAAATATCTACACCGCCATGTGAATAAACATGGAAATATCTACACCGCTATCAGTAAAAACATGGAAATATCAACACCGCTATCTGTATAAATATGGAAATATCTACACCACTATCTCTATAAACATGGAAATATCTACACCGTTATCTGTATAAACAAAGAAATATCTCCACCGCTGTCTGTATGAACATGGAAACATCTACACCGCTAGTTGTATAAACATGGAATTATCTGCAGCGTTATCTCCATAAACATGGAAATATCTACACCGCAGTCTGTGCAAAGATGGAAATATCTACAATGCTATCTCAATAAACATGGAAATATCGACACCGCCATCTGTACACACATGGAAATACCTACACAGTCATCTGTATAAAGATGGAAATATCTACACCACTATCTGTATAAACATGGAAATACCTACACAGACATCTCTATAATCATTGAAATATCTACACCGCTATCTGTATAAACATGGAAGTAGCCACACCGCTATCAGTATAAACATGGAAATATCTACACCGCTATCTGTATAAACATGGAAATATCTACACCACGATGTGTATAAACATGGAAATATCTACACCGCTATGTGAATAATCATGGAAATATCTAAACCGCTATCAGTAGAAACATGGAAATATTGACACCGCTATCTGTATAAATATCGAAATATCTACACCACTAGCTCTATAAACATGGAAATATCTACACCGTTATCTGTATAAACAAAGAAATATCTCCACCGCTGTCTGTATGAACATGGAAACATCTACACCGTTAGCTGTATAAACATGGAATTATCTGCAGTGTTATCTGTATAAACATGGAAATATCTACACCGCAGTTTGTGCAAAGATGGAAATATCTACAAGGCTATCTCAATAAACATGGAAATATCGACACCGCCATCTGTACACACATGGAAATACCTACACAGTCATCTGTATAAACATGGAAATATCTACACCACTATCTGTATAAACATGGAAATACCTACACTGCCATCTGTATAAACTTGGAATTATCTACACAGACATCTCTATAACCATTGAAATATCTACACCGCTATCTGTATAAACATGGAAGTAGCCACACCGCTATCTGTATAAACATGGAAATATCTACACCGCCATCTGTGAAAACATGGAAATATCTACACTGTCATCTTTATAAACATGGAAATATCTACACGTCCATCTGTATAAACATGGAAATATCTACACTGCCATCTGTATATACCTGGAAATATCTACAATGCCATCTGTATAAACATGGAAATATCTACACCGCTATCTCTATAAACATGGAAATGTCTACACGGCTATCTTTATAAACATGGAAATATCTCCACTGCTATCTGTAGAAACATGGAAATAAATACATCGCTATCAGTATAAACATGGAAATATCTCCACCGCTATCTCTATAAAGATGATAATATCTACACCGCTATCTTTATAAACATGGAAATATCTACACCGCTATCTGTATAAACATGGAAATATCTATAACACTATCTGTGTAAACATGGAAATATCTACACAGCTATCTGTGTAAACATCGAAATGTGTACACAGGTCTCTGTGTAAAGATGGAAATATCTACACCGCAATCTGTGCAAATATGGTAATATCTACACCGCTATCTCAGTAAACATGGAAATATCTATACCGCTATCTGTATAAACATGGAAATATCAACACCGCTCTCTGTTTAAACATGGAAATGTCTACACCACGATCTGTATGAACATGGAAATATCTACACCGCTGTATGTATAAACATGGAAATATCTACACCGCTATCAGTATAAACATGGAAATCTCTACACCGCTATCTGTATAAACATGGAAATATCTACACCACGACATGTATAAACATGGAAATATCTACACCGCCATGTGAATAAACATGGAAATATCTACACAGCTATCAGTATAAACATGGAAATATCGACCACGCTATCTGTATAAATATGGAAATATCTACACCACTATCTCTATAAACATGGAAATATCTACACCGTTATCTGTATAAACAAAGAAATATCTCCACCGCTGTCTGTATGAACATGGAAACATCTACACCGCTACATGTATAAAGATGGAATTATCTGCAGCGTTATCTCCATAAACATGGAAATATCTACACCGCAGTATGTGCAAAGATGGAAATATCTACAATGCTATCTCAATAAACATGGAAATATCCACACCGTCATCTGTACACACATGGAAATACCTACACAGTCATCTGTATAAACATGGAAATATCTACACCAGTATCTGTATAAACATGGAAATATCTACACTGCCATCTGTATAAACATGGAATAACCTACACAGACATCTCTATAATCATTGAAATATCTACACCGCTATCTTTATAAACATGGAAGTAGCCACAATGCTATCTGTATAAACATGGAAATATCTACACCGCCATCTGTGAAAACATGGAAATATCTACACCACGACGTGTATAAACATGGAAATATCTACACCGCTATGTGAATAAACATGGAAATATCTACACCGCTATCAGTATAAACATGGAAATATTGACACCGCTATCTGTATAAATATGGAAATATCTACACCACTATCTCTATAAACATGGAAATATCTACACCGTTATCTGTATAAACAAAGAAATATCTCCACCGCTGTCTGTATGAACATGGAAACATCTACACCGCTAGCTGTATAAACATGGAATTATCTGCAGCGTTATCTGTATAAACATGGAAATATCTACACCGCAGTCAGTGCAAAGATGGAAATATCTACAATGCTATCTCAATAAACATGGAAATATCGACACCACCATCTGTACACACATGGAAATACCTACACAGTCATCTGTATAAACATGGAAATATCTACACCACTATCTGTATAAACATGGAAATACCTACACTGCCATCTGTATAAACATGGAATTATCAACACAGATATCTCTATAACCATTGAAATATCTACACCGCTATCTGTATAAACATGGAAGTAGCCACACCGCTATCTGTATAAACATGGAAATATCTACACCGCCATCTGTGAAAACATGGAAATATCTACACTGTCATCTTTATAAACATGGAAATATCTACACGTCCATCTGTATAAGCATGGAAATATCTACACTGCCATCTGTATATACCTGGAAATATCTACACTGCCATCTGTATAAACATGGAAACATCTACACCGCTATCTCTATAAACATGGAAATGTCTACACGGCTGTCTGTATAAACATGGAAATATCTCCACCGCTATCTGTAGAAACATGGAAATATCTACATCACTATCAGTATAAACATGGAAATATCTCCACCGCTATCTCTATAAAGATGGAAATATCTACACCTCTATCTTTATAAACATGGAAATATCTACACCGCTATCTGTAAACATGGAAATATCTATAACACTATCTGTGTAAACATGGAAATATCTACACAGCTATCTGTGTAAACATGGAAATATGTACACAGGTCTCTGTGTAAAGATGGAAATATCTACACCGCAATCTGTGCAAATATGGAAATATCTACACCGCTATCTCAGTAAACATGGAAATATCTACACCGCTATCTGTATAAACATGGAAATATCAACACCGCTATCTGTATAAACATGGAAATGTCAACACCACGATCTGTATGAAATTGGAAATATCTACACAGCTATATGTATAAACATGGAAATATATACACCGCTATCAGTATAAACATGGAAATATCTCCACCGCTATCTGTATAAACATGGAAATATCTACACCACGACATGTATAAACATGGAAATATCTACACCGCCATGTGAATAAACATGGAAGTATCTACACCGCTATCAGTAAAAACATGGAAATACTGACACCGCTATCTGTATAAATATGGAAATATCTACACCACTATCTCTATAAACATGGAAATATCTACACCGTTATCTGTATAAACAAAGAAATATCTCCACCGCTGTCTGTATGAACATGGAAACATCTACACCGCTAGCTGTATAAACATGGAATTATCTGCAGCGTTATCTGTATAAACATGGAAATATCTACACCGCAGTCTGTGCAAAGATGGAAATATCTACAATGTTATCTCAATAAACATGGAAATATCGACACCACCATCTGTACACACATGGAAATACCTACACAGTCATCTGTATAAACATGGAAATATCTACACCACTATCTGTATAAACATGGAAATACCTACACTGCCATCTGTATAAACATGGAATTATCTACACAGACATCTCCATAACCATTGAAATATCTACAACGCTATGTGCATAAACATGGAAGTAGCCACACCACTATCTGTATAAACATGGAAATATCTACACCGCCATCTGTGAAAACATGGAAATATCTACACTGTCATCTTTATAAACATGGAAATATCTACACGTCCATCTTTATAAACATGGAAATATCTACACTGCCATCTGTATATACCTGGAAATATCTACACTGCCATCTGTATAAACATGGAAATATCTACACCGCTATCTCTATAAACATGGAAATGTCTACACGGCTATCTGTACAAACATGGAAATATCTCCACCGCTATCTGTAGATACATGGAAATATCTACATCGCTATCTGTATAAACATGGAAATATCTCCACCGCTATCTCTATAAAGATGGAAATATCTACACCGCTATCTTTATAAACATGGAAATATCTACACCACTATGTGTATAAACATGGAAATATCTATAACACTATCAGTGTGAACATGGAAATATCTACACAGCTATCTGTGTAAACATGGAAATATGTACACAGGTCTCTGTGTAAAGATGGAAATATCTACAACGCAATCTGTGCAAATATGGAAATATCTACACCGCTATCTCTGTAAACATGGAAATATCTACACCGCTATCTGTATAAACATGGAAATATCAACACCGCTATCTGTATAAACATGGAAATGTCTACACCACGATCTGTATAAACATGGAAATATATACACCGCTATATGTATAAACATGGAAATATCTACACCGCTATCAGTATAAACTTGGAAATATCTACACCGCTATCTGTATAAACATGGAAATATCTACACCACGACATGTATAAATATGGAAATATCTACACTGCCATGTGAATAAACATGGAAATATCTACAACGCTATCAGTAAAAACATGGAAATATCGACACCGCTTTCTGTATAAATATGGAAATATCTTCACCACTATCTCTATAAACTTGGAAATATCTACACCGTTATCTGTATAAACAAAGAAATATCTCCACCTCTGTCTGTATGAACATGGAAACATCTACACCGCTAGCTGTATAAACATGGAATTATCTGCAGCATTATCTGTATAAACATGGAAATATCTACACCGCAGTCTGTGCAAAGATGGAAATATCTACAATGCTATCTCAATAAACATGGAAATATCGACACTGCCATCTGTACACACATGGAAATACCTACACAGTCATCTGTATAAACATGGAAATATCTACACCACTATCTGTATAAACATGGAAATATCTACACTGCCATCTGTATAAACATGAAATTACCTACACAGACATCTCTATAATCATTGAAATATCTACACCGCTATCTGTATAAACATGGAATTAGCCACACCGCTATCAGTATAAACATGGAAATATCTACACCGCTATCTGTATAAACATGAAAATATCTACACCACGACGTGTATAAACATGGAAATATCTACACCCCTATGTGAATAAACATGGAAATATCTACACCGCTATCAGTATAAACATGGAAATATCGACACCGCTATCTGTATAAATATGGAAATATCTACACCACTATCTCTATAAACATGGAAATATCTACACCGTTATCTGTATAAACAAAGAAATATCTCCACCGCTGTCTGTATGAACATGGAATCATCTACACCGCTAGCTGTATAAACATGGAATTATCTGCAGCGTTATCTGTATAAACATGGAAATATCTACACGGCAGTCTGTGCAAAGATGGAAATATCTACAATGCTATCTCAATAAACATGGAAATATCGACACCGCCATCTGTACACACATGGAAATACCTACACAGTCATCTGTATAAACATGGAAATATCTACACCACTATCTGTATAAACATGGAAATACCTACAATGCCATCAGTATAAGCATGGAATTATCTACACAGACATCTCTATAACCATTGAAATAACTACACCGCTATCTGTATAAACATGGAAGTAGCCACACCGCTATCTGTATAAACATGGAAATATTTACACCGCCATCTGTGAAAACATGGAAATATCTACACTGTCATCTTTATAAACAGGGAAATATCTACAGGTCCATCTGTATAAACATGGAAATATCTACACTGCCATCTGCATATACCTGGAAATATCTACACTGCCATCTGTATAAACATGGAAATATCTACACCGCTATCTCTATAAACATGGAAATGTCTACACGGCTATCTGTATAAACATGGAAATATCTCCACCGCTATCTGTAGAAACATGGAAATATCTACATCGCTATCTGTATAAACATGGAAATATCTCCACCGCTATCTCTATAAAGATGGAAATATCTACACCGCTATCTTTATAAACATGGAAATATCTACACCGCTATCTGTATAAACATGGAAATATCTATAACACTATCTTTGTAAACATGGAAATATCTACACAGCTATCTGTGTAAACATGGAAATCTGTACACAGGTCTCTGTGTAAAGATGGAAATATCTACACCGCAATCTGTGCAAATATGGAAATATCTACACCACTATCTCTATAAACATGGAAATATCTACACCGTTATCTGTATAAACAAAGAAATATCTCCACCGCTGTCTGTATGAACATGGAAACATCTACACCGCTAGCTGTATAAACATGGAATTATCTGCAGCGTTATCTGTATAAACATGGAAATATCTACACCGCAGTCTGTGCAAAGATGGAAATATCTACACCGCTATCTCAGTAAACATGGAAATATCTACACCGCTATCTGTATAAACATGGAAATATCAACACCGCTATCTGTATAAACATGGAAATGTCTACACCACGATCCGTATAAACATGGAAATATCTACACCGCTATATGTAGAAACATGGAAATATCTACACCGCTATCAGTATAAGCATGGAAATATCTACAACGCTATCTGTATAAACATGGAAATATCTACACCACGGCATGTATAAACATGGAAATATCTACACCGTCATGTGAATAAATATGGAAATATCTACACCGCTATCAGTAAAAACATGGAAATATCGACAACGCTATCTGTATAAAGATGGAAATATCTACACCACTATCTCTATAAACATGGAAATATCTACACTGTTATCTGTATAAACAAAGAAATATCTCCACCGCTGTCTGTATGAACATGGAAACATCTACACCGCTAGCTGTATAAACATGGAATTATCTGCAGCGTTATCTGTATAAACATGGAAATATCTACACCGCAGTCTGTGCAAAGATGGAAATATCTACAGCGCAATCTGTGCAAATATGGAAATATCTACACCGCTATCTCTGTAAACATGGAAATATCTACACCGCTATATGTATAAACATGGAAATACCAACACCGTTATCTGTATAAACATGGAAATATCTACACCACGATCTGTATAAACATGGAAATAACTACACCGCTATATGTATAAACATGTAAATTTCTACACCGCTATCTGTATAAACATGGAAATATCTACACCACGATCTGTATAAACATGGAAATATCTACACCGTTATCAGTATAAACATAGAAGTATCTCCACTACTGTCTGTATAAACATGGAAACATCTGCACCGCTATCTCTATAAACATGTAAATATCTACAGCGTCATCTTTGTAAACATGGAAGTATCTACAACGCTATCTGTGTAAACATGGAAATACCTACACAGCTGTCTGAGTAAACATGGAAATATCTACAGCGCTATCTGTGTAAAGATGGAAATATCAACACCGCAGTCTGTGCAAAGATGGAAATATCTACAACGCTATCTCTGTAAACATTGTAAACATGGAAATATCTTCACTGCTATCTCTATGAACATGGAAATGTCTACACTGCTCTCTGTATGAACATGGAAATATCTATATTTCTATCTCTATAAACATGTAAATATCTACACCGCTATCTGTATAAAACTGAAAATATCTGCATCACTATCTGTATAAACATGGAAATATCCACACCGCTATCTCAATAAACATGGAAATATCTACACCGCTATCTGTATCAACATGGAAATATGTACACCACGATCTGTATATACATGGAAATATCTACACCGCTATCTGTATAAACATGGAAATATATACACCGCTATCGCTATAAACATGGAAATATCTACACCGCTATCTGTATAAACTTGGAAATACCTACATGGCTATCTCCATAAACATGGAAATATGTACACCGCCATCTGTGTAAACACGGAAATACCTACACAGTCATCTGTATGAACATGGAAATATCTCCATCGCTATCTGTATAAACAAGGAAATATCTACACCGCCATGTGTAAAAACATGGAAACATCTACACAGTCATCTGTATAAACATGGAAATATCTACACCTCCAACTGTATAAACATGGAAATACCTAAACTGCCATCTGTATACACATGGAAATATCTACATAGCCATCTGTATAAACTTGGAAATATCTACACCGCTGTCTCTATAAACATGGAAATACATGCACTGCTATCTATATAAACATGGAAATATCTACACCGCTATCTCTATAAACATGGAAATATCTACACTGCCATCTGTATGAACTTGGAAATATCTACACCGCCATCTGTATAAACATGGAAATAGCCACAAAGCTATCTGTATAAACATGGAAATATCTACACCGACATCTGAATAAACATGGAAATATCTACACGGCTATCTGTATTAATATGGAAATATCTGCACCGCTATCTGCATAAACATGGAAACATCTGCACCGCTATCTGTATAAACATGGAAATATCTACACCGCTATCTGCATAAACATGGAAACATCTGCACCGCTATCTGTATAAACATGGAAATATCTACACCGCCATCTGTATAAACATGGAAATATCTACACCGCAATCTGTATAAACATGGAAATATCTACAACGCAACCTGTATAAAGATGGAAATATCTACAGCACTATCTGTGTAATCACGGAAATATCTACACAGCTATCTGTGTAAACATGGCAATATTTACATTGCTATCTGTGTAAAGATGGAAATATCTACACGGCAATTTGTGCAAATATGGAAATATCTACACCGCTATCTCTGTAAACATGGAAATATCTACACCGCTATCTGTATAAACATGGAAATATCAACACCGCTATATGTATAAACATCGAAATATCTACACCGCTAACAGTATAAACATGGAAATATCTACACCGGTATTTGTACAAACATGGAAATATCAACACCACGATCTGTATAAACATGGAAATATCTACACCGCTATCTGTATAAACATGGAAATATCTACACCGCTATCTGTATAAATATGGAAATATCCACACCGCTATCTGTAGAAATATGGAAATATCTACAGCGCGATCTCTATAAACAGGGAAATATCTACACTGTTATCTTTATAAACATGGAAATATCTCCACAGCTGTCGGTATGAACATGGAAACATCTACACTGCTATCTGTATAAACATGGAAATATATACAGCGTTATCTGTATAAAAATGGAAATATCTACAACGCTATCTGTGTAAACATGGGAATATCTACACAGCTATCTTTGTAAACATGGAAATATCCACAGCGCTATCTCTGTAAAGTTGGAAATATCTACACTGCAGTCTGTGCAAAGTTGGAAATATCTACAACGCTATCTCAGTAAACATGGAAATATCTACACAGCTATCTCTATGAACATGGAAATGTCTACACCGCTCTCTGTATAAACATGGAAATATCTACATGGCTATCTCTATAAACATGCAAATATCTACACCGCTATCTGTACAAAGCTGGAAATATCTGCATCACTATCTGTATAAACATGGAAATATCCACACCGCTATCTCTATAAACGTGGAAATATCTGCACTGCTATCTGTATAAACATGGAAATATGTACACCACGATCTGCATATACATGGAAATATCTACATCGCTATCTGTATAAACATGGAATTATCTACACTGCTATCTGTATAAATATGGAAATATATAAAAGGCTATCTCTCTAAACATGGAAATGTCTACACCACTATCTTTGTAAACATGCAAATATCTACAAGGCTATCTCTATAAACATAGAAATAACTACACTGACATCTGTATAAACATGGAAATACCTACACAGTCATCTGTATAAACATGGAAATATCTACACCACTATCTTTATGAACATGGAAATATGTACAGTGCCTTCTGTATAAACATGGAAATATCTACAAAGCCATCTCTAGAAACATGGAAATAACTGCACTGCTATGTGTATAAACACGGAAATAGCCAAACCGCTATCTGTATAAACGTGGAAATATCTACACCGCCATCTGTAAAAACATGGAAATATCTACACAGTCATCTGTATAAACATGGAAATATCTACACCTCCATCTCAATAAACATGGAAATATCTACACTGCCATCTGTATGCACATGGAAATATCCACACTGCCATCTGTATAATCATGGAAAATCTCCACCGCTCTCTCTATAAACATGGAAATAACTACACCGCTATCTGTATAAACATGGAAATATCTACACCGCTATCTGTATAAACATGGAAATATCTACACCGCTATCTGTATAAACTTGGAAATATCTACACCACCGTCTGTATAAACATGGAAATATCTGCACCGCTATCTATATAAGCATGGAAATACCTCCACCGCTATCTGTATAAACATGGAAATAAATACACCGCTATCTGTATAAACATGGAAATATCTGCATCGCTATCTGTATAAACATGGAAATACCTACACAGTCATCTGTATAAACATGGAAATATCTACACCACTGTCTGTATAATCATGGAAATATATCCTCTGCCATCTGTATAAACGTGGAAATAACTACACCTCCATCTGTATAAACGTGGAAATATCTACACTGCCATCTGTATACACATGGAAATATCTACACAGCCATCTGTATAAACATGGAAATATCTACACCGCAATCTGTATAAACATGGAAATATCTTCTCTGCTATCTTTATAAACATGGAAATATCTACAACACTCTCTGTATAAATATGGAAATACCTACACCGCTATGTGTATAAACATTAAAATAACTCCACCGCTATCTGTACAAACATGGAAATACCTACATCGCTATCTGTATAAACATGGAAATTTCTCTACTGCTATTTCTATAAAGATGGAAATATCTACACCGGTATCTTTATAGACATGGAAATATCTACACCGCTATCTGTATAAACATGGAAATATCTATAACACTATCTGTGTAAACATGGAAATATCTACACAGCTATCTGTGTAAACATGAAAATAAGTACACAGCTCTCTGTGTATAGATGGAAATATCTACACCACGATCTGTATAAACATGGAAATCTCTACACCGCTATATGTATAAACATGGAAATATCTACACCGCTATCAGTATAAACATGGAAATATCTACACCGCTCTCTGTATAAACATGGAAATATCTACCCCACGACGAGTATAAACATGGAAATATCTACACCGCTATGTGTATAAACATGGAAATAGCTACACCGCTATCAGTATAAACATGGAAATATCTACACCGCTATCTGTATAAATATGAAAATATCTACACCACTATCTCTATAAACATGGAAATACCTACACCGTTATCTGTATAAACATGGAAATATCTGCACCGCTGTCTGTGTGAACATGGAAACATCTACAACGCTAGCTGTATAAACATGGAAATATCTACACCACCATAAGTATAAACATGGAAATACCTACACAGTCATCTGCATAAACATGGAAATATCTATACCACTATCTGTATAAACATGGAAATATCTACACTGCCATCGGTATAAACGTGGAATTATCTACACAGACATCTCTATAATCATGGAAAAGTCTACACCACTATCTCTATAAACATGGAAATATCTACACCGCTATGTGAATACACCTGGAAATATCTCCACTTCTATCTGTATAAACATGGAAATACCTACACCGCTATCTGTATAAACATGGAAATAACTACACCGCTCTCTGTATAAACGGGGAAATACCTACACCGCTATCTCTATAAACATGGAAATGTCTACAACGCTATCTGGGTATACATGGAAATATCTACACCGCTATCTGTGTAAACATGGAAACAGCTAAACCGCTATCTGTATAAACATGGAAATACCTACATGTGTATCTCTATAAATATGGAAATATCTACACGGCCATCTGTATAAACATGGAAATAACAAGAGAGTCGTCTGTATAAAGATGGAAATATCTACACCACTATCTCTATAAACATGGAAATATCTACACGGCCATATGTATAAACCTGGAAATATGTACACAGCCATCTCTATAAACATGGAAATATATACACTGCTTTCTGTATAAACATGGAAATAGCCACACCGCTATTTCTATAAACATGGAACTATCTACACCCCCATCGGTATAAACATGGAAATATCAAAACTGCCATCTGTATACACATGGAAATATCTACACCGTCATCTGTATAAACATGGATATATCTACACCGCTATCTCTATAAACTCGGAATTATCTACACCGCAATGTGTATAAACATGGAAATATCTACAACGCTATCCGTATAAACATGGAAATAGCCACACCACTATCTGCATAAGCATGGAAATAGCTACACTGCCTTCTGTATAAACATGGAAATATCTACACAGTCATCTGTATATAGATGGAGATATCTACACCACCATCTCTGTAAACACGGAAATATCTACACCGCTATCTGTATAAACATGAAAATATCTACAACACTATCTGTGTAAACATGGAAATATCTACACCGCCATCTCTATAAACATGAAATTATCTTCACCGCCATCTCCATAAACAAGCAACAATCTACACCGCCATCTGTGTAAACATGGAAATATCTACACCGCTATCTGTATAAACGTGGAAATATCTACACCACTACATGTGTAAACATGGAAATATATACACCGCTATCTGTATATACTTGGAAATATCTACATTGCCATCTGTATAAACATGGAAATATCTCCACTGTTATCTATATAAACATGGAAATATCTCACCGCTATCTTTATAAACATGGAACTATCTACACGGCTATCTGTATAAACATGAAAATAACTACAACACTATCTGTGTAAACATGGAAATATCTACACAGCTATCTGTGTAAACATGGAAATATGTACACCGCTATCTGTGTAAAGATGGAAATATCTACACTGAAATCTGAGCAAATATGGAAATAGCTACACCGCTATCTCAGTAAACATGGAAATATCTACACCGCTATCTGTAAAAACATGGAAACAACTACACCGCTATCTGTATAAACATGGAAATATCATCACCGCTATCTGTATAAACATGGAAATATCTACACCGCTATCTTTATAAACTTGGAAATATCTACACCGCCATCTGTATAAACATGGAAATATCTCCACCGCTTTCTGTATAAAGATGGAAATATCTGCACCGCTATCTATATAAGCATGGAAATATCTCCACCGCTATCTGTATAAACATGGAAATAAATGCACCGCTATCTGTATAAACATGGAAATATCTGCATCGCTATCTGTATAAACATGGAAATACCTACACAGTCATCTGTATAAACATGGAAATATCTACACCACTGTCTGTATAATCATGGAAATATATCCTCTGCCATCTGTATAAACGTGGAAATAACTACACCTCCATCTGTATAAACGTGGAAATATCTACACTGCCATCTGTATACACATGGAAATATCTACACAGCCATCTGTATAAACATGGAAATATCTACACCGCAATCTGTATAAACATGGAAATATCTTCTCTGCTATCTTTATAAACATGGAAATGTCTACAACACTCTCTGTATAAATATGGAAATACCTACACCGCTATCTGTATAAACATTGAAATAACTCCACCGCTATCTGTACAAACATGGAAATATCTACATCGCTATCTGTATAAACATGGAAATTTCTCTACTGCTATTTCTATAAAGATGGAAATACCTACACCAGTATCTTTATAGACATGGAAATATCTACACCGCTATCTGTATAAACATGGAAATATCTATAACACTATCTGTGTAAACATGGAAATATCTACACAGATATCTGTGTAAACATTTAAATAAGTACACAGCTCTCTGTGTATAGATGGAAATATCTACACCACGATCTGTATAAACATGGAAATCTCTACACCGCTATATGTATAAACATGGAAATATCTACACCGCTATCAGTATAAACATGGAAATATCTACACCGCTCTCTGTATAAACATGGAAATATCTACACCACGACGAGTATAAACATGGAAATGTCTACACCGCTATGTGTATAAACATGGAAATAGCTACACCGCTATCAGTATAAACATGGAAATATCTACACCGCTATCTGTATAAATATGAAAATATCTACACCACTATCTCTATAAACATGGAAATACCTACACCGTTATCTGTATAAACATGGAAATATCTGCACCGCTGTCTGTATGAACATGGAAACATCTACAACGCTAGCTGTATAAACATGGAAATATCTACACCGCCATAAGTATAAACATGGAAATACCTACACAGTCATCTGCATAAACATGGAAATATCTATACCACTATCTGTATAAACATGGAAATATCTACACTGCCATCGGTATAAACATGGAATTATCTACACAGACATCTCTATAATCATGGAAAAGTCTACACCACTATCTCTATAAACATGGAAATATCTACACCGCTATGTGAATACACCTGGAAATATCTCCACTGCTATCTGTATAAACATGGAAATACCTACACCGCTATCTGTATAAACATGGAAATAACTACACCGCTCTCTGTATAAACGGGGAAATACCTACACCGCTATCTCTATAAACATGGAAATGTCTACAACGCTATCTGGGTATACATGGAAATATCTACACCGCTATCTGTGTAAACATGGAAACAGCTAAACCGCTATCTGTATAAACATGGAAATACCTACATGTGTATCTCTATAAATATGGAAATATCTACACGGCCATCTGTATAAACATGGAAATAACAAGAGAGTCGTCTGTATAAAGATGGAAATATCTACACCACTATCTCTATAAACATGGAAATATCTACACGGCCATATGTATAAACCTGGAAATATGTACACAGCCATCTCTATAAACATGGAAATATATACACTGCTTTCTGTATAAACATGGAAATAGCCACACCGCTATTTCTATAAACATGGAACTATCTACACCCCCATCTGTATAAACATGGAAATATCTACACTGCCATCTGTATACACATGGAAATATCTACACCGTCATCTGTATAAACATGGATATATCTACACCGCTATCTCTATAAACTCGGAATTATCTACACCGCAATGTGTATAAACATGGAAATATCTACAACGCTATCCGTATAAACATGGAAATAGCCACACCACTATCTGCATAAGCATGGAAATAGCTACACTGCCTTCTGTATAAACATGGAAATATCTACACAGTCATCTGTATATAGATGGAGATATCTACACCACCATCTCTGTAAACACGGAAATATCTACACCGCTATCTGTATAAACATGAAAATATCTACAACACTATCTGTGTAAACATGGAAATATCTACACTGCCATCTCTATAAACATGAAATTATCTTCACCGCCATCTCCATAAACAAGGAACAATCTACACCGCCATCTGTGTAAACATGGAAATATCTACACCGCTATCTGTATAAACGTGGAAATATCTACACCGCTACATGTGTAAACATGGAAATATATACACCGCTATCTGTATATACTTGGAAATTTCTACATTGCCATCTGTATAAACATGGAAATATCTCCACTGTTATCTCTATAAATATGGAAATATCTCACCGCTATCTTTATAAACATGGAACTATCTACACGGCTATCTGTATAAACATGAAAATAACTACAACACTATCTGTGTAAACATGGAAATATCTACACAGCTATCTGTGTAAACATGGAAATATGTACACCGCTATCTGTGTAAAGATGGAAATATCTACACTGAAATCTGAGCAAATATGGAAATAGCTACACCGCTATCTCAGTAAACATGGAAATATCTACACCGATATCTGTAAAAACATGGAAACAACTACACCGCTATCTGTATAAACATGGAAATATCATCACCGCTATCTGTATAAACATGGAAATATCTACACCGCTATCTTTATAAACTTGGAAGTATCTACACCGCCATCTGTATAAACATGGAAATATCTCCACCGCTTTCTGTATAAAGATGGAAATATCTCCACTGTTATCTGAATAAACATGGAAATATCTACATCGCTATCTGTATGAACATGGAAATATCTCCACCGCTATCACTATAAACATAGACATATCTACAAAGCTATCTATATAAACATGGAAATATCTACAGCCCTATCTGAATAAACATGGAAATATCTACAACGTTATCTGTGTAAACATGGAAATATCTACACAGCTTTCTGTGTAAACATGGAAATATGTACACCGCTATCTGTGTAAATATGGAAATATCTACACCGCAATCTGTGCAAATATGGAAATATCTCCACCAGTATCTCTGTAAACACGCAAATAGGTACACCGCTATCTGTATAAACATGGAAATATCTACACCACTATCTGTATAAACATGGAAATATCTACAACTCAATCTCTATAAACATGGAAATATCTACACCGATGTCTGTATCAACATGGAAATATCTTCACCGCTATCTGTATAAACATGGAAATATCTACATCACTATCTGTATAAATATGGAAATATCTACACCACTATCTCTATAAACCTGGCAGTTTCTACACCGCTATCTGTGTAAACATGGAAATATCTGCATGGATATCCCTATAAACATGGATATATCTACACCGCCATCTGTATAAACATGGAAATACCTAAACGGTCATCTATATAAACATGGAAATATCTACACCACTACCGGTATAAACATGGAAATACCTACAATGCCATCTGTATAAACATGGAAATACCTACACAGCCATCTCTATAAACATGGAAATATCTACACAGCCATCTCTATAAACATGGAAATATCTACACCGCAATCTGTATAAACATGGAAGTAGCCACACTGCTATATGTATCAACATGGAAATACCTTCACCGCCATCTGTAAAAGCATGGAAATAACTGCACCTCCAACTGTATAAACATGGAAATATCTGCATCGCTATCTTTATAACCATGGAAATATCTACACCGCTATGTCTATAAACATGGAAATATCTACAACACTATCTTAGTAAACATGGAAATATCTACGCAACTATCTGTGTAAACATGGAAATATGTACAACGCTATCTGATTAAACTTGGAAATTTCTACACCGCCATCTGTATAAACATGGAAATATCTCCACCGCTATCTGTAGAAACATGGAAATATCTCCACCAATATCTGTATTAACATGGAAATATCTAAACCGCTATCTGTATAAACATGGAAATATCTACACCGCTATCTGAATGAACATGGAAATATCTACAATGCTATCAGTATAAACATGGAAATATCCACATCACTGTCTGTATAAACATGGAAATATCTGCACCGCTATCTGTATGAACATGGAAATATCTACAACAATATCTGTGTAAACATGGAAATATCTACACAGATATCTGTGTAAACATTGAAATATGGACACCGCTATCTGCGTAAAGATGGAAATATCTTCACTGCAATCTGTGCAAATATGGAAATACCTACACCGCTCTCTCTGTAAACAAGGAAATATCTACACTGCCATCTGTATAAACATTGAAATGTCTACAGAGCCATCTGTATATACCTGGAAATATCTACACCTCTCTCTCTATACACATGGAAATACCTACAACGCTATCTCTATAAAAATGGAAATATCTACACCGCCAGCTCTATAAACATGGAAATATCTACACCGCCATCTCTATTAACATGAAAATATCTACACCGACATCTCCATAAACATGGAACTATCTACACCAGCATCTGTGTAAAAATGGGAATGCCTACACCGTTATCTGTACAAACATGGAAATACCTACACCGCAATCTGTATAAACATGGAAATAGCCACACCGCTATATGTATCAACAGGGAAATACCTTCACCGCCATCTGTAAATGCATGGAAATAACTGCACCTCCAACTGTATAAACATAGAAATATCTGCATCGCTATCTTTATAACCATGGAAATATCTACACCGCTATCTCTATAAACATGGAAATATCTACAGCACTTAGTAAACATGGAAATATCTACACAACTATCTGCGTAAACATGGAAATATGTACACCGCTATCTGATTAAAGTTGGAAATGTCTACACCGCCATCTGCATAAACATGGAAATATCTCCACCGCTATCTGTAGAAACATGGAAATATCTCCACCAATATCTGTATAAACATGGAAATATCTACACCGCTATCTGTATAAACATGGAAATATCTACACCGCTATCTGAATGAAAATGGAAATATCTACAACGCTATCAGTATAAACATGGAAATATCCACATCACTGTCTGCATAAACATGGAAATATCTGCACCGCTATCTGTATGAACATGGAAATATTTACAACAATATCTGTGTAAACATGGAAATATCTACACAGATATCTGTGTAAACATGGAAATATGGACACCGCTATCTGTGTAAAGATGGAAATATCTTCACTGCAATCTGTGCAAATATGGAAATACCTACACCGCTCTCTCTGTAAACATGGAAATATCTACACTGCCATCTGTATAAACATTGAAATATCTACAGAGCCATCTGTATATACCTGGAAATATCTACACCTCTCTCTCTATACACATGGAAATACCTACAACGCTATCTCTATAAAAATGGAAATATCTACACCGCCATCTCTATAAACATGGAAATATCTACACCGCCATCTCTATTTACATGAAAATATCTACACCGACATCTCCATAAACATGGAACTATCTACACCAGCATCTGTGTAAAAATGGAAATGCCTACACCGTTATCTGTATAAACATGGAAAGATCTACACCGCAATCAGTATAAACATGGAAATAGCCACAGCGCTATATGTATCAACATGGAAATACCTTCACCGCCATCTGTAAAAGCATGGAAATAGCTGCACCTCCAACTGTATAAACATAGAAATATCTGCATCGCTATCTTTATAACCATGGAAATATCTACACCGCTATCTCTATAAACATGGAAATATCTACAGCACTATCTTAGTAAACATGGAAATATCTACATAACTATCTGTGTAAACATGGAAATATGTACACCGCTATCTGATTAAACTTGGAAATGTCTACACCGCCATCTGTATAAACATGGAAATATCTCCACCGCTATCTGTAGAAACATGGAAATATCTCCACCAATATCTGTATAAACATGGAAATATCTACACCGCTATCTGTATAAACATGGAAATATCTACACCGCTATCTGAATGAAAATGGAAATATCTACAACTCTATCAGTATAAACATGGAAATATCCACATCACTGTCTGCATAAACATGGAAATATCTGCACCGCTATCTGTATGAACCTGGAAATATCTACAACAGTATCTGTGAAAACATGGAAATATCTATACAGATATCTGTGAAAACATGGAAATATGGACACCGCTATCTGTGTAAAGATGGAAATATCTCCACTGCAATCTGTGCAAATATGGAAATATCTACACCGCTCTCTGTGTAAACATGGAAATATCTACAATGCCATCTGTATAAACATTGATATATCTACAGAGCCATCTGTATATACCTGGAAATATCTACACCTCTCTCTCTATACACATGGAAATACCTACAACGCTATCTCTATAAAAATGGAAATATCTACACCGCCATCTCTATTAACATGAAAATATCTACACCGATATCTCCATAAACATGGAGCTTTCTACACCACCTTCTGTGTAAAAATGGAAATGCCTACACCGTTATCTGTATAAACATGGAAATATCTACACCGCCATCTGTATAAACATGGAAGTATCTACAGCACTATCTCAATAAACATGGAAATGCCTACACTGCCATCTCTGTAAAGATGGAATTATCTGCCCCGCTATCTTTATAAACCTAGAAATATCTACACCACCATCTCTATAAACATGGAAATATCTACACCGC
The DNA here is from genome assembly GCF_029289425.2 of Pan paniscus. Lineage (NCBI taxonomy): Eukaryota > Metazoa > Chordata > Mammalia > Primates > Hominidae > Pan > Pan paniscus. The sequence continues at coordinate 13,518,492 of NC_073261.2, forward strand.
CATCTGCATAAGCATGGAAATATCTACACCACGATCTCTATAAACATATAAATATCTACACCGCCATCCCTATAAACTTAGAAATTTCTACACTGCCATCTGAAGAAAGGTGGAAACGTCTACACCGTGATCTGTATAAACACGGGGATATCTACACCACTACGTGTATAAACATGGAAATATCTACACCGCTATCTGTATAAACATGGAAATATCCGTACCGCCATCTGCATAAACATGGAAATATCTACACCGCCATCTGTATAAACATGGAAACATCTACAATGCCATCTGTATAAACATGGAAATATCTACACAGCCATCTCTATTAACATGGAAATATAAACACTGCTATCTGTATAAACGTGGAAATAGCCACACCTGTTTCTGTATAAACGTGGAAATAGCCACACCTGTTTCTGTATAAACATGGAAATATCTACACAGACATCTGTAAAAACATGAAAATATCTCCACGGCTATCTGTGTAAAGTTGGAAATACCTAGAACGCTAACTGTATAAATATGGAAATATCTACATCGCCATCTGTATAAACATGGAAAAATCTACACCGCTATCTCTACAAACATGGAAATATGTACATCGTTGTCTGTTTGAACATGGAAATATCTACACCGGATCTGTAAAAACATGGAAATATCTACACGGCAATCTATATAAACATGGAAATACCTAAACCGCCATCTGCATAAACATGGAAATATCTACACCGCTATCTCTATAAACACGGAAATATCTACACCGCCATCTGCATAAACATGGAAATATCTACACCGCTACCTCCATAAAAATGGAAATAACTACACTGCCATCTGTATAAACATGGAAGTATCTACACAGTGATTTGTATATAGATGAAAATATCTACACCACCATCTCTGTAAACATGGAAATATCTACACTGCCATCTGTATACACATGGAAATAACTACATAGCCTTCAGTATAATCATGGAAAGATCTCCACTGCTATCTCTATACTCATGGAAATATCTACATCGCCATCTCTATAAACATAGAAATATCTACACCGCCATCTCTATAAACATGAAATTATCTTCAACGCCATCTCCATAAACAAGGAACAATCTACACCGCCATCTGTGTAAACATGGAAATATCTACACCGCTATCTGTATAAACGTGGAAATATCTACACCGCTACATGTGTAAACATGGAAATATATACACCGCTATCTGTATATACTTGGAAATATCTACATTGCCATCTGTATAAACATGGAAATATCTCCACTGTTATCTCTATAAACATGGAAATATCTCACCGCTATCTTTATAAACATGGAACTATCTACACCGCTATCTGTATAAACATGAAAATAACTACAACACTATCTGTATAAACATGGAAATATCTACACAGCTATCTGTGTAAACATGGAAATATGTACACCGCTATCAGTGTAAAGATGGAAATATCTACACTGAAATCTGAGCAAATATGGAAATAGCTACACCACTATCTCAGTAAACATGGAAATATCTACACCGATATCTGTAAAAACATGGAAACAACTACACCGCTATCTGTATAAACATGGAAATATCATCACCGCTATCTGTATAAACATGGAAATATCTACACCGCTATCTTTATAAACTTGGAAATATCTACACCGCCATCTGTATAAACATGGAAATATCTCCACCGCTTTCTGTATAAAGATGGAAATATCTCCACTGTTATCTGAATAAACATGGAAATATCTACATCGCTATCTGTATGAACATGGAAATATCTCCACCGCTATCACTATAAACATAGACATATCTACAAAGCTATCTGTATAAACATGGAAATATCATCACCGCTATCTGTATAAACATGGAAATATCTACACCGCTATCTTTATAAACTTGGAAATATCTACACCGCCATCTGTATAAACATGGAAATATCTCCACCGCTTTCTGTATAAAGATGGAAATATCTCCACTGTTATCTGAATAAACATGGAAATATCTACATCGCTATCTGTATGAACATGGAAATATCTCCACCGCTATCACTATAAACATAGACATATCTACAAAGCTATCTATATAAACATGGAAATATCTACAGCCCTATCTGAATAAACATGGAAATATCTACAATGTTATCTGTGTAAACATGGAAATATCTACACAGCTTTCTGTGTAAACATGGAAATATGTACACCGCTATCTGTGTAAATATGGAAATATCTACACCGCAATCTGTGCAAATATGGAAAAATCTCCAACAGTATCTCTGTAAACATGCAAATAGGTACACCGCTATCTGTATAAACATGAAAATATCTACACCACTATCTGTATAAACATGGAAATATCTACAACTCAATCTCTATAAACATGGAAATATCTACACCGATATCTGTATAAACATGGAAATATCTTCACCGCTATCTGTATAAACATGGAAATATCTACATCACTATCTGTATAAATATGGAAATATCTACACCGCTATCTCTATAAACCTGGCAATTTCTACACCGCTATCTGTGTAAACATGGAAATATCAACATGGATATCTCTATAAACATGGATATATCTACACCGCCATCTGTATAAACATGGAAATACCTAAACGGTCATCTATATAAACATGGAAATATCTACACCACTACCAGTATAAACATGGAAATACCTACAATGACATCTGTATAAACATGGAAATACCTACACAGCCATCTCTATAAACATGGAAATATCTACACAGCCATCTCTATAAACTTGGAAATATCTACACCGCAATCTGTATAAACATGGAAGTAGCCACACCGCTATATGTATCAACATGGAAATACCTTCACCGCCATCTGTAAAAGCATGGAAATAACTGCACCTCCAACTGTATAAACATGGAAATATCTGCATCGCTATCTTTATAACCATGGAAATATCTACACCGCTATCTCTATAAACATGGAAATATCTACAGCACTATCTTAGTAAACATGGAAATATCTACACAACTATCTGTGTAAACATGGAAATATGTACACCGCTATCTGATTAAACTTGGAAATGTCTACACCGCCATCTGTATAAACATGGAAATATCTCCACCGCTATCTGTAGAAACATGGAAATATCTCCACCACTATCTGTATAAACATGGAAATATCTACACCGCTATCTGTATAAACATGGAAATATCTACACCGCTATCTGAATGAACATGGAAATATCTACAACGCTATCAGTATAAACATGGAAATATCCACATCACTGTCTGTATAAACATGGAAATATCTGCACCGCTATCTGTATGAACATGGAAATATCTACAACAATATCTGTGTAAACATGGAAATATCTACACAGATATCTGTGTAAACATTGAAATATGGACACCGCTATCTGAGTAAAGATGGAAATATCTTCACTGCAATCTGTTCAAATATGGAAATACCTACACCGCTCTCTCTGTAAACATGGAAATATCTACACTGCCATCTGTATAAACATTGATATATCTACAGAGCCATCTGTATATACCTGGAAATATCTACACCTCTCTCTCTATACATATGGAAATACCTACAACGCTATCTCTATTAAATTGGAAATATCTACACTGCCATCTCTATTAACATGAAAATATCTACACCGACATCTCCATAAACATGGAACTATCTACACCACCTTCTGTGTAAAAATGGAAATGCCTACACCGTTATCTGTATAAACATGGAAATATCTACACCGCCATCTGTATAACCATGGAAGTATCTACACCACTATCTCTATAAACATGGAAATGCCTACACTGCCATCTCTATAAACATGGAATTATCTGCCCCGCTATCTTTATAAACCTAGAAATATCTACACCACCATCTCTATAAACATGGAAATACCTACACCGCCATCTGCATAAACATGGAAATATCTACACCACGATCTCTATAAACATGGAAATATCTACACCGCCATCCCTATAAACTTAGAAATTTCTACACTGCCATCTGTAGAAAGGTGGAAACGTCTACACCGTGATCTGTATAAACACGGGGATATCTACACCGCTACCTGTATAAACATGGAAATATCTACACCGCTATCTTTATAAACATGGAAATATCCGTACCGCCATCTGCATAAACATGGAAATATCTACACCGCCATCTGTATAAACATGGAAACATCTACAATGCCATCTGTATAAACATGGAAATATCTACACAGCCATCTCTATTAACATGGAAATATAAACACTGCTATCTGTATAAACGTGGAAATAGCCACACCTGTTTCTGTATAAACATGGAAATATCTACACAGACATCTGTAAAAACATGAAAATATCTCCACGGCTATCTGTGTAAAGTTGGAAATACCTAGAACGCTATCTGTATAAATATGGAAATATCTACATCGCCATCTGTATAAACATGGAAATATCTACACCGCTATCTCTACAAACATGGAAATATGTACATCGCTGTCTGTATGAACATGGAAATATCTACACCGGATCTGTAAAGACATGGAAATATCTACACCGCCATCTATATAAACATGGAAATACCTAAACCGCCAACTGTATAAACATGGAAATATCTACACCGCTATCTCTATAAACACGGAAATATCTACACCGCCATCTGTATAAACATGGAAATATCTACACCGCCATCTGTATAAACATGGAAATATCTACACAGTCATCTGTATAAACATGAAAATATCTACACCTCCATCTCTATAAACATGGAAATATCTACAAGGCCATCTGTATAAACATGGAAATGACTTCACCGCTATCTCTATAAACATGGAAATACCTATAACACCATCTCTATAAACATGAAAATATCTACACCGCCATCTCCATAAACATGGAATTATCTACACCGCCATCTGTATAAACATGGAAAAATCTCCCCCGCTATCTGTATAAACATGGAAATATCTACACTGCGATCTGTGTAAAGATGGAAATATCTATACCGTGAGCTCTACCAACGAGGAAATATCTACACCACTGTCTGCATAAACATGGAATTACCAACAACGCTATCTGTATAAACAAGGAAATATCTGCACCGCTATCTGTATAAGCATGGCTATATCTACACCGCTATCTCTATAAACATGGAAATACTTACACCGCCATCTCTCTAAACATGGAAATACCTATACCGCTATCAGTATAAACAGGGAAATATCTACACCGCTATCTGTATAAACATTGAAATACCTACACCGCAATCTGTATAAACATGGAAATATCTACACCGCTATATGTGTAAACATGGATATAGCTATAGTGCCATTTGTATAAACACGGAAATAGCTCTAGTGCCATCTGTATAAACATGGAAATATCAACACCGCTATCTGTAAGAATTTGGAAATATCTGCACCGCTATCTCTATAAACATGGAAATATCTACATCGCTATCTCTGTAAACATGGAAATACCTTCAACGCCATCTGTATAAACATGGAAATATCTACATAGTCATCTTTATATACGTGGAAATATCTACACCACCATCTCTTAAAACATGGAAATATCTACACTGCCATCTGTATACACAAGGAAATATCTACATATCCATCTGAATCAACTTGGAAATATCTACACCACCATCTCCATAAACATGGAAATACCTACACCGCTATCTCTATAAACATGGAAATATCTACACCGCCATCTCTATAAAGTTGGAAATATCTACACCGCTACCTCTATAAACATGGAAATATCTTCACCGCAATCTGTATAAACATGGAAATATCTACACCGCCATCTCTATAAACATGGAAATATCTACATCGCAATCCGTAGAAACATGGAAATATCTCCACAGGTATCTGTATAAACACGGAAATATCTACATCACTCTCTTTATGCACATGGAAATATCTAAACCTCTATCTCTATAAAAATGGAAATATCTACACCTCTGTCTGTATAAACATGGAAATATCCACACTGCTGTTTGTAAAACAGGGAAATATCTCAACCGCCATCTCTAGAAACATGAAAATGTCTACACTGATATCTGTATAAACATGGAAAAATCTACACCACTATCTGTATAAACATGGAAATAACTTCATTGCTGTCTCTATAAACATGGAAATATCTACAACGCTATCTGTATAAACAAGGAAGTATCTACACTGCTATCTCTATAAACATGGAAATATTTACAGCGCTAAGTTTGTAAACATGGAAATATCTACACCACTATCTGTATAAACATGGGAATATCTACAACGATATCTTTATAAACATGGAAATACCTACACCGCTATCTCTATTAACATGGTAATATCTACACGGCTATCTGCAAAAACAAGGAAGTATCTACACTGCTATCTCTATAAAAATGGAAATCCCTACAGCGCTAACTCTGTAAACATGGAAGTATCTACACCGCTATCTGTATAAACAAGGAAATATCTACACCGCTATCTCTATAAACATGGAAATATCTGCAGCGCTATCTGTGTAAACATGGAAATTTCTACACCGCTGTCTTTATGAACATGGAAATATCTACACCGCTGTCTGTATAAACATGGAAATATCTACAACGCTATCTGTGTAAACATGGAAATATCTACACAGCTATCTGTGTAAACATGGAAATATGTACACCGCTATCTGTATAAACTTGGAGAAATCTACACCGCCCTCTGTATAAACATGGAAATATCTCCACCGCTATCTGCATAAACATGGAAATATCTCCACCTCAGTCTGTATAAACCTGGAAATATCTACACCTGTATCTGTATAAACATGGAAATATCTCGACCGCTATCTGTTTAAACATGGAACTATCTACACCGCTATCGGTATAAAAATTGAAATATCTACACCAGTGTCTGTATAAACATCGAAATATCTCCATGGCTATCTGTATAAACATGGAAATATCAACACCGCTATCTGTATAAACAAGGAAATATCTACAACACTATCTGTGTAAACATGGAAATATCTACACAGCTATCTTTGTAAACATGGAAATATGTACACCGCTATCTGTGTAAAGATGGAAATATCTACACCGCAATCTGTGCAATATGGAAATATCTACACCGCTATATCTGTAAACATGGAAATATCTTCAGCACTATCTGTATAATCATGGAAATATCTACACCACTATCTGTATAAAGAAGGAAACATCTACACCGCTATCTCTACGAACATGGAAATATCTACACCACTATCTGTATAAACATGGGAATATCTACAACGATATCTTTATAAACACGGAAATACCAACACCGATATCTCTATTAACATGGAAATATCTACGCCGCTATCTGTATAAACAAGGAAGTATCTGCACTGCTATCTCTATAAACATGGAAATACCTACAGCGCTAACTCTGTAAACATGGAAATATCTACACCGCTATCTGTATAAACAAGGAAATATCTACACCGCTATCTCTATAAACATGGAAATATCTGCAGCGCTATCTGTGTAAACATGGAAATTTCTACACCGCTATCTTTATGAACATGGAAATATCTACACCGCTGTCTGTATAAACATGGAAATATCTACAACGCTATCTGTGTAAACATGGAAATATCTACACAGCTATCTGTGTAAACATGGAAATATGTACACGGCTATCTGTATAAACTTGGAGATATCTACACCGCCCTCTGTATAAACATGGAAATATCTCCACCGCTATCTGCATAAACATGGAAATATCTCCACCGCAGTCTGTATAAACGTGGAAATATCTACACCTGTATCTGTATAATCATGGAAATATCTCGACGGATATCTGTATAAACATGGAAATATCTACACTGCTATCGGTATAAAAATTGAAATATCTACACCGGTGTCTGTATAAACATCGAAATATCTCCATGGCTATCTGTATAAACATGGAAATATCAACACCGCTATCTGTATAAACATGGAAATATCTACAACACTATCTGTGTAAACATGGAAATATCTACACAGCTATCTTTGTAAACATGGAAATATGTACACCGCTATCTGTGTAAAGATGGAAATATCTACACAGCAGTCTGTGCAATATGGAAATATCTACACCGCTATATCTGTAAACATGGAAATATCTTCAGCACTATCTGTATAAACATAGAAATATCTACACTGCTATCTGAATAAACATGGAAATATCTACACCACGGTCTGTATAAACATGGAAATAGCTACACCGCCGTCTGTATAAACATAGAAAATCATACACGGTCATCTGTGTAAACATGGAAATATCTACACAACTATCTGTATAAACATTGAAATATCTACACTGCCATCTGTTTAAACATGGAAATATCTACACGGCCATCTGAATACACATGGAAATATCTACACAGCCATCTCTATACACATGGAAATATCTACACCGCTATCTGTATAAACATGGAAATAGCCACAATGCTATCTGTGTAAACATGGATATATCTACACTGCAATCTGTGAAAACATGGAAATATCTACACAGTCATCAGTATAAACATGGAAACATCTACACTGCTGTCTGTATAAACATGGAAATACCTACACCGCAATCTGTATAAACATGGAAATATCTAAACCGCTATTTGTATAAACATGGGAATATCTACACCACTATCTGTATAAACTTGGAAATATCTACACCGCCATCTATATAAACATGGAAATATCAACACAGTCATCTGTATAAACATGGAAATATCTACACCGCTCTCTCTATACACATGGAAATTCCTACAACGCTAACTCTATAAACATGGAAATATCTACACCGTCATCTCTATAAACATGGAAATATCTACACCGCCATCTCTATAAACATGAAAATATCTACACTGACATCGCCATAAACATGGAACTATCTACACCACCATCTGTGTAAAAATAGAAATGCCTACACCGTTATCTGTATAAACATGGAAATATCTACACTGCCATCCGTATAAAGATGGAATTATCTACACTGTGAGCTGTATAAACATAGAAATATCTACAAAGCTATGTGTATAAACATGGAATTACCAACAACGCCATCTGTATAAATATGGAAATATCTAAAAGCCATCTTTATAAACATGGAAATATCTACACCACTGTCTCTATAAACATGGAAATACCTACACCGCCATCTCTATAAACATGGAATTATCTGCCCCGCTATCTCTGCAAACATAGAAATATCATCACTGAAATCTCTATAAACATGGAAATATCTACACAGCCATCTCTATAAACATAGAAATATCTATACTGCCATCTGTAGAAAGGTGGAAAAGTCTACACCGTGATCTGTATAAACACGGGAATATCTACACCGCCATCTGTATAAACATGGAAATATCTACACCGCAATCTGTATAAAAATGGAAACATCTACACCACCATCTGTATAAACATGGAAATATCTACAATGCCATCTGTATAAACATGGAAATAACTACACAGCCATCTCTATACATATGTAAATATCTACACAGCCATCTGTATAAACATGGAAATATCTACAACGCTATCTCTGTAAACATGGAAAAACCTACAACGCTATCGGTATAAACATGGAAAAATCTACACTGCTCTCTATATAAACATGGAGATATCTACACCGCCATCTGTATAAACTTGGAAATATCTACACCACCATCTGTATAAACATGGAAATATGTCCACGGCTATCTGTATAAACTTGGAAATATCTACACTGCTATCTGTATAAACATGGAAATATCTACACCGCTATCTGTATAAACATGGAAATACATACACCGCTATTCTGTATGAACTTGGAAATATCTACAGCGCAATCTCTATAAACATGGAAATACCTACACCGCCATCTGTATATACATGGAAATACCTACACCACCGTCTTCATAAACATGGAAATATGTACACCGCCATCTGTATAAACATGGAAATACCTTCACCGCCATGTGTATAAATATAGAAATATCTACAATGCCATCTGTATAAACATGGAAATAACTACAGAGTCATCTGTAAAAACATGGAAATATCTACACTGCTATATGTGTAAACATGGAAATATCTACACCGCTATCAGTGTAAACATGGAAATAACTACACCGCTATCTGTATTAACATGGAAATATCTACACCGCTATCTGCATGAACATGGAAATACTTACACTGCCGTCTGTGTAAAGATGGAAATATCTACACCGCGAGATATATAAACATGGAAATATCTAACCCGCTATCTGTATAAACATGGAAATATCTACACCACTATCTCTATAAACTTGGAAATACATAAACCACCATCTTCCTAAACATGGAAATATCTACCCCGCTATCTGTATAATCATGGAAATATCTACACCACTATCTCTATAAACTTGGAAATACCTTAACCACCATGTTCATAAACATGTAAATATCTACAGCGCTATCTCTATAAACATGGATATATCTACACCGCTACCTCAATAAACATGGAAATACCTACACCGCTATCTGCATGAAGTTGGAAATATCTACACCGCCATCTGTTTAAACATGGAAATGTTTCCACCGCTATCTGCATAAACATGGAAATATCTCCACAGCTATCTGTATAAACATGGAAATATCTACACCGCTATCTGTATAAACATGGAAATATCTACACCACGAAGTGTATAAACATGGAAATGACTACACCACTTTCCGTATAAACATGGAAACATCTACACCGCTATCTGTATAAACATGGAAATATCTACACCGCTATCACTATAAACATGCAAATATCTACAATGATTTCTTTGTATACATGGAAATATCTGCACCGCTATCTGTGTAAACATTGAAATATCACCACTGTTATCTGCGTAAATATGGAAATATCTACACTGCAATCTGTGCAAAGATGGAAATATCTACACCGCTATCTTAGTAAGGTTGGAAATATCTACACCGCAATCTGTGCAAAGATGGAAATATCTACACCGCTATCTGTGTAAACATGGTAATATCTACACCACTCTCTGTATAAACATGGAAATATCTACACTGCTATATGTATAAACATGGAAATATCTACAGCGCCATCTGTAAACTCGTGGAAATATCTACACCACCATCTGAATAAACATGGAAATAACTACACCGCTAACACTATAAACGTGGAAATATCTACACCGGAATCTCTATAAGAATGTAAATATCTACACCGCTATCTGTATAAACAAGGAAATAACTCCACCGCTATCTGTATAAACATTGAAACATCTTCACACCTATATCTGTAAACATGGAATTATCTACACCTCTATCTGTTTAAACATGGAAATGTCTACAACGCTATCTGTGTAAACATGGAAATATCTACACCGCTATCTGTGTAAAGATGGAAATAACTGCACCACAATCTGTGCAAAGTTGCAAATATCTACACCGCTATCTCTATAAACATGGAAATATCTGCACCGCTATCTGTATAAACATGGAAATATCTACACTGCTATCTCTATAATCATGGAAATATCTACACCGCCTTCTGTAGAAACATGGAAATATCTACACAGTCATCTGTATATACATGGAAATATCTACAACACCATCTCTATACACATGGAAATATCTACACAGCCATGTGTATACACGTGGAAATATCTACACAGCCATCAGTATAAACTTGGAAACATCTGCACCGCTATCTGTATACACATGGAAATACCTACACCACTATCTCCATAGACATTGAAATAACTACACCGCTATCGGTATAAAAATGGAAATATCTACACCGCTATCTGAATAAACATGGAAATACCTACACTGCCATCTGTATAAAGATAGAAATATCTACACCGTGAGCTGTATAAACATGGAAATATCTTCACAGCTATGTGTGTAAACATGGAAATACCAACACTGCTATCTGTATAAACATGGAAATATCTACAGCGCCGACTGTAAACATGGAAATATCTACCCCAATATCTCTATAAATATGGAAATAACTACACCGCCATCTCTATAAACATGGAATTATCTACACCGCTATCTCTATAAACATAGAAATATCTACAACGCAATCTCTGTAAACATGGAAATATCTACACCGCCATCTGCATAAACATGGAAATATCTACAACGCAATCTGTGTAAAAATGGAAATATCTACACCGCCATCTGTGTAAACGTATAAATACCTACACTGCCATCTGTAGAAAGATGGAAATATCTACACCGAGATCTGTATAAACATGGAGATATCTACACCTCTTCCTGTATAAACATGGAGGTATCTACACCGCTATCTGTATAAATATGGAAATATCTACACCGTTATCTCTATATACATGGAAATGTCTACACTGCTATCTGTATAAACATGGAAATATCTACATGGCTATCTGTATGAACTTGGAAATATCTACACTGCCTTCTGTATATACATGGAAATACCTACAGAGTAATCTGTATCAACATGGATATATCTACACCACTATCTGTATAAACATGGAAATATCTACACAGCCATCTGTATAAACATGGAAATATCCTCACAGCCATCTCTATAAACATGGAAATATCTACACCGCTATCCCTATAAACATGGAAATAGCGATACCGCTATCTGTATAAACATGGAAATATCTACACCGCATCTGTAAAAATATGGAAATATCTACACAGTCATCTGTATAAACATGGAAATATCTACACCTCCATCTGTATAAATATGGAAATATCTACACTGCCATCTGAATGCACATGGAAATGACTACACAGTCATCTGTATAAACATGGAAATATCTACACCGCTATCTCTATAAACATATAAACATGGAAATAGCTACACCGCTACCTGTATAAACATGGAAATATCTACACGACTATCTGCTTAAACATGTAAATACCTTCACTCTCATCTGTATAAAGATGGAAATATCTACACTGCGAGCTGTATAAACATGGAAATATCAACAACGCTATCTGTATAAACATGGAAATATCTACACAGCTATCTGTGTAAAGATGGAAATATCTACACCACTATCTCTATACACATGGAAATCATTACACAGCTATCTCTATAAACATGGAAATATCTACACCGCCATCTATATAAGCCTGGAAATATCTACACCGCCACCTTAATAAACGTGAAAATATCTACACCGCCATCTCCATAAACATGGAACTATCTACAACAGTGTCTGTGTAAAATTGGAAATATCTAAACCGCTATCTCCATAAACATGGAAATATCTAAACTGCCATCTCCATAAACATGGAACAAACTACACTGCCATCTGTGGAAACATGGAAATTTCTACACAGCTATCTGTATAAACATGGAAATATCTACACCACTATCTCTATAAACATGGAAATACCTACACCGCCATCTCTATAAACATGGAATTATCTACAACGCTATCTCAACAAACCTTGAAATATCTACACCGCCATCTCTATAAATATGGAAATATCTACAGCGCCATCAGCATAAACATGGAAATAACTACACCGCCATCTGTATAAACATGGAGTAATCAACACTGCCATCTCTATAAACATAGAAATATCTACACTGCCATCTGTGGAAAGATGGAAATATCTACACCGACATCTGCATAAACATGGAAATATCTACACCTCTATCTGTATAAACATGGAAATATCTACACAGCTGTCTGTATAAATATGGAAATATCTACACCACTATCTCTATGAACATGGAAATGTCTACACCCCTATCTTTATAAACATGGAAATATCTAAACTGCCATCTGTATGAACATGGAAATACCTACACAGTCATCTGTATAAACATGGAAATATCTACACCACTATATGTCTAAACATGGAAATATCTACAGCACGGTCTGTATAAACATGGAAATATCTACAACGCTATCTGTATAAACATGGAAAAATCTACACTGCAATCTGTATAAATATGGAAATATCTACACTGCTATCAGTATAAACGTGGTTATATGTACACTGCCGTCTGTATAAACATGGAAATATCTACACCGTCATCTGAATAAACATGGAAATCTCTACACCGCTATCTGTATAAATATGGAAATATGTACACCGCTATCTATATAAACATGGAAATACATACACCGCTATATGTATAAACATGGAAATATCTCCACTTTTATCTGTATAAATATGGAAACATCTACACCATTATCTTTATAAACATGCAAATATGTACACCGCTATCTGTATAAACATGGAAATATCCACACCGCTATCTGTATAAATATGGAAATATCTCCACCGCTACCTGTATAAACATGGAAATATCTACACCGCTATCTGTATAAATATGGAAACATATACACTGCTATCTCTATAAACATGGAAATATCTACACCGCTATCTGTATAAACATGGAAACATCTACATGGCTATCTCTACAAAGATGGAAATATCTACACCGCCATCTGTATAAACATGGAAATACTTGCACAGCCATCTGTATCAACATGGAAATATCTACAAAACTATCTGTATAAACATGGAAATATCTACACTGCCATCTGTATAAACATGCAAATATCTACACAGCAATCTCTATAAACGTGGAAATATCTACACCACTATCTGCATAAACATGGAAATATATACACAACCATTTGTAAAAACATGGAATTATCTACACAGTCATCTGTATAAACATGGAAATATCTACACTTCCATCAGTAAACACATGGAAATATCTACACAGCCATCCGTATACACATGGAAATATCCACACAGCCATCTGTATAAACATGGAAATATGTACACCGCTATCTGAATAAACATGGAAATATCTACACCACTATCTGTATAAACTTGGAAATATCTACACCGCCATCTGTATAAACATGGAAATATCTCCACCGCTATCTGTATAAACATGGAAATATCTCCACCGCTATCTGCATATCTCTATAAAAATAGAAATTCCTTCACCGCTATCTGTATAAACATGGAAATATCTACAACGCCATGTGTATAAACATGGAAATACATACATAGTCATCTGTATAAACATGGAAATATCTACACCACTGTCTGTATAAACATGGAAATTTCTACACTGCCATCTGTATAAACATGGAAATATCTACACAGCCATCTCTATAAACATGGAAATATCTACACTGCTATCTGTATAAACATGGAAATAGCCACACCGTTATCTGTATAAACATGGAAATATGTACACCGCCATCTGTATAAAGATGGAAATATCTACACCGCTATATGTGTAAATATGGAAATATCTACACCACGATCTCTATAAATATGGAAATATCTACACCACTATCTGTATAAACATGGAAATATATACAAAATTATCAGTGTTAACATGGAAATATCTTCACCGCTATCTGTGTAAACATGGAAATATGTACACCGCTATCTGTGTAAAGATGGAAATACCTACACCGCAATCATTGCAAATGTGGAAATATCTACACCGCTATCTCTGTAAACATGGAAATACCTACAACGCTCTCTGTATAAACATGGAAATATCCACACATCTATCTGTATAAACATGGAAATATCTGCACCACGATCTGTATAAACATGGAAATACCTCCACTTCTATCTGTATAGACATGGAAATATCTACACCGCTATCTGTATAAACCTGGAAATATCTACAATGCTATCAGTGTAAACGTGGAAATATCTAAACAGCTATTTGTGAAAACATGGAAATATGTACACCGCTCTCTGAGTAACGATGGAAATATCTACACCGCAGTCTGTGCAAATATGGAAATATCTACACCGCTATCTCTGTAAACATGGAATTATCTACACTGCTATCTGTATAAACATGGAAATATCTACACAGCTATCTATATAAACATGGAAATATCAACACCGTTATCTGTATAAACATGGAAATATCTACACCGCTATCTGTATAAATATGGAAATATCTACACCGCTATCTCTATAAACATGGAATTGTCTACACCACTATCTGTATAAAAATGGAAATATCTACACAGTCATCTGTATAAACATGGAAACATCTACACATCCATCATTATAAACATGCAAATATCTACACTGCCATCTCTATACACATGGAAATATCTTCACTGCCATCTGCATAAACATGGAAATATCTACACCGCTATCTCTATAAACATGGAAATACCTACCCCGCTATCTGTGTAAATATGGAAATATCTACACCACTATCCCTATATACATGGAATTGTCTACACCGCTATCTGTATAAACATGAAATATCTACACCGCTATCTGTATAAACATGGAAATATCTACACCGCTATCTGTATAAACATGGAAATATGTACACCGCTATCTGTATAAATATGGAAATATCTACTCCGCTATCTCCATAAACATGGAAATGTCTACATCGCAATCTGTATAAACATGGAAATGTCTACATGGCTATCTCTATAAACATGGAAATATCTCCACCGCCATCTCTATAAGCATGGAAATACCTAGACAGTCGTCTGTGTAAATATGGAAATATCTACAACACAATCTGTATAAACATGGAAAAATCTACACTGCTATCTGTATAAACCTGGAAATATCTACACAGCCATCTCTATAAACATGGAAATAACTACACTGCTATCAGTGTAAACATGGAAATAGCCACACCGCTATCTGTATAAACATGGAAATATCTACATCGCCATCTGTGAAAACAGTGAATATCTACACACTCATCTGTATGAACATGGAAATATCTACACCTCCATCTGTATAAACATGGAAATATCTACACTGCCATTTGTATACACATGGAAATACCTACACAGCCATCTGTATAAACATTGAAATATCTACACCGCTATCTGTATAAATATGGAAATATCTACACCGCTATCTCTATAAACATGGAAATGTCTACTGAGCTATCTGTATAAACATGGAAACATCTACATGGTTATGTCTATAAACATGGAAATACCTACAACGCCATCTGTATAAACATGGAAATACCTACACAGCCATCTGTGTAAACATGGAAATATCTACACCGGTTTCTCTATAAACATGGAAATACCTACACCGCAATCTGTATAAACATGGAAATATCTACACCGCTATCTGTATAAACATGGAAATATCTACACCGATATGTTTATAAAATTGGAAATATATACACAGCCATCTGTATAAAGATGGAAATATCTCCACCACTATCTGTATAAATATGGAAATATCTCCACAGCTATCCGTATAAACATGTAAATATCTACACCGTTATCTGTATAAACATGGACATATTTACACCGCTACCTCTATAAACATGGAAATACCTACACTGCAATCTGTTTAAACATGGAAATATCTACACCGCTATCTGCATAAACACGGAAATTTCTACACCGCTATCTGTAAACTTGGAAATATCTACACCGCTATCTGTATAAATATGGAAATATCTACACCGCTATCTCGATAAACATCGAAATGTCTACAACGCTATCTGTATAAACATGGAAATATCTACATGGCTATGTCTATAAACATGGAAATATCTACATGGCTATGTCTATAAACATGGAAATATCTACACTGCCATCTGCATAACATGGAAATACCTACACAGTCCTCTGTATAAACGTGGAAATATCTACACCATTATCTATATAAACATGGAAATATCTCCATTGCTATCTGCATAAACATGGAAATACCCACAACGCAATCTGTATAAACATGGAAACAACTACACCGCCACCTGTTAAAACATGGAAATATCTACACAGTCATATGTATAAACATGGAAATATCTACATCTCCATCTGTATAAACATGGAAACATCTTCAATGCCATCTGTATAAACATAGAAATACCTACACTGCCATCTGTATAAACATGGAAATATCTACACAGCTATCTATATAACAAGGAAATACTTACACCGCTATCTGTATAAATATGGAAATATCTACACCGCTATCTGTATAAATATGGAAATATCTACACCGCTATCTCTATATACATGGAATTGTCTACACCGCTATCTGTATAAACATGGAAATAACTACACCGCCATCTGTATAAAAATGCAAATATCAACACCGCAATCTGTATAAACATGGAAATATCTACACTGCTATCTGTATAATCATGGGAATATCTACACCGCTATCTGTATAAACTTGGAAATATCTACACCGCCATGTGCATATAGATGGGAATATCTCCACCGCTATCTGTATAAACATGGAAATATCTACACCGAAATCTGTATAAACATGGAAATATCTAAATCGCTATATGTATAAACTTGGATATATCTCCACCGCTATCTCTATAAATATGGATATATCTACACCTCTATCTTTATAAACATGGAAATATCTACAACGCTCACTGTATAAACATGGAAATATCTACACCGCTATCTGTATAAACATGGAAACATCCACACCGCTATCTGTATAAACATGGAAATATCTACACCGCGATCTCTATATACATGGAAATACCTACACCGCAATTTGTATAAACTTGGAAATATCTACACCGCTATCAGTATAAACATGGAAACATCTACACCGCTATCTGCATAAACATGGAAATAACTACACTGTCATCTGCATAAACATGGAAATATCTAAACCGCGGGCTGAATTAACATGGAATTGTCAACACCGCTATGTGTATAAACATGGAAATATCATCATCACGATTTGTATAAACATTGAAGTACCTGCACTGCTATCTGTATAAGCATGGAAAAATCTACACCTCTATCTTTATAAACATGGAAATATCTACATAGCTATCTGTATAACCATGGAAATATCTAGTTCACTATCTGTGTAAACATGGAAATATCAACACCACTCTCTGTATTACTATCGAAATATCTACACCGATTTCTGTATAAACGTGGAAATATCTACATCGCTATCTGTATGAACATGAAAATGTCTACACCGCTATCTGTATAAAATGGTAATACCAACATGGCTATCTCTATAAACATGGAAATATCTACACGGCCATCCATATAAACTTGGAAATACCTACACAGTCATCTGTATACACCTGGAAATATCTACACCACTATCTGTATAAACATGGAAATATCTGCCCTGCCATCAGTATAAACTTGGAAATATCTACACAGCCATCTCTGTAAACATGGAAATATCTACACTGCTATATTTTTAAACATGGAAATTGCTACAGCGCTATCTGTATAAACATGGAAATATCTAAACCACCATCTGTATAAACAAGGAAATATCTCCACTGCTATCTGTATAAACATCTGAATATCTACATCGCTATCTGTATAAACATGGAAATTTCTCCACCGCTACCTCTATAAACATGGAAATATCTACACCGCTATCTTTATAAACATGGAAATATCTACACCGCTATCTCTGTAAACATGGAAATATGTACACCGCTATCTGTGTAAAGATGGAAATATCTACACCGAAATCTGTGCAAATATGGAAATATCTACACCAATATCTCTGTAAACATGGAAATATCTACACTGCTATCTGTATAAACATGGAAATATCTACACCGCCAATTGTATAAACATGGAAATATCTACACAGTCATCTGTATGTACATGGAAATATCTACACCCCCATCTCTATAAACATGGATATATCTACACCTCTATCTGTATAATTAAAGAAATATCTACACCGCTATCTCTATAACCATGGAAATATCTACACAGCCATCAGTATAAACATGGTAACATGTGCACCACTATCTCTATACACATGGAAATACCCACACCGCAATCTCTATAAACATGGAAATATCCACACCGCAATCTCTATAAACATGGAAATACCTACACAGCCATCTCTATAAACATGAAAATATATACACCGCCATCTCCATAAACATGGAAATATCTACACCGCCATCTGTGGAAACATGGAAATATCTACACTGCTATGAGCATAAACATGGAAATATGTACATTGCTATCTCTATAAACATGTTAATATTTACACCGCTATCTCTATAAACATGGAAATGTCTACACCGCTATCTGTATAAACATGGAAATACCTACACCTCCTTCTGTATTAACACGGATATATCTACACTGCCATTTGTATACACATGGAAATATCTACACCGCCAACTGTATAAACATGGAAATATCTACACCGCTATCTGTATAAACATGGAAATATCTTCACCACGATCTCTATAAATATGGAAACATCCACACCGCTGTCTGTATAAACATGGAAATATCTACACCACTCTCTGTATAAATATGGAAATATCTACACGGTCATCTCTTTAAACATGGTATCTTCTATACCGCTATTTGTATGAACATAGAAATATCTACATGGCTATCTCTATAAACTTGGAAATATCTACAACGCCATCTGTATAAACATGGAAATACCTACACAGTCATCTGTATAAACATGAAAATATCTACACCACTATCTGCATAAACATGGAAATATCTACACTGCCATCTGTATAAACATGGAAATATCTACACAGCCATCTCTATAAACATGGAAATATCTACACTGATATCTGTATAAACATGGAAATAGCCCCACTGCTATCTGTATAAACATGGAAAAATCTACACCACCATCTGTAAAAACATGAAAATATCTACACAGTCATCTGTATAAACATGGAAATATCTACACCTTCATCTGTATAAAAATGGAAATATCTACACTGCCATCTATATACACATGGAAATATCTACAGAGCCATATGTATAAACAACGAAATATCTGCACCGCTATCTCTATAAACATGGAAATACCTACACCGCAGTCTGTATAAACATGGAAATATCTACACCGCTCTCTGTATAAAAATGGAAATATCTACAATGCTATCTTTTTTAACTTTGAAATATCTACACCGCCATCTGTATAAATATGGAAATATCTCCACCATTATCTGTATAAACCTGTGAATATCTCCACCGCTATCTGTATAAACATGGAAATATCTACACCACCATCTGTGTAAACATGGAAATATCTCCACCACTATCTGTATAAACATGTAAATATCTCCACCGCTATCTGTATAAACATGGAAATATCTACACCGCTATCTGTATAAACATGGAAATATCTACACCGCTATCTCTATAAACATGGAAATATCTATACCGCAATCTGTATAAACATGGAAATATCTACAACGCTGTCTGTGTTAACATGGAAATATCTACACTGCTATCTCTGTAAACATGGAAATATGTACACCGCTATCTGTGTAAAGATGGAAATATCTACACCGTTATCTGTGCAAATATAGAAATATCTACACCGCTATCTCTATAAACATGGAAATATCTACACCGCCATTTGTATAAACATGGAAATATCTACACAGTCATCTGTATGTACATGGAAATATCTACACCCCCATCTCTATAAACATGGATATATCTACACCTCTATCTGTATAATTAAAGAAATATCTACACCGCTTTCTCTATAAACATGGAAATATCTACACAGCCATCAGTATAAACATGGAAACATGTGCACCACTATCTCTATACACATGGAAATACCCACACCGCAATCTCTCTAAACATGGAAATATCCACACTGCAATCTCTATAAACATGGAAATACCTACACAGCCATCTCTATAAACATGAAAATATCTACACCGCCATCTCCATAAACATGGAAATATCTACACAGCCATCTGTGGAAACATGAAAATATCTACACTGCTATGAGCATAAACATGGAAATATGTACATTGCTATCTCTATAAACATGTTAATATTTACACCGCTATCTCTATAAACATGGAAATGTCTACACCGCTATCTGTATAAACATGGAAATACCTACACCTCCTTCTGTATAAACACGGATATATCTACACTGCCGTTTGTATACACATGGAAATATCTACACCGCCAACTGTATAATCATGGAAATATCTACACCGCTATCTGTATAAACATGGAAATATCTACACCACGATCTCTATAAATATGGAAACATCCACACCGCTGTCTGTATAAACATGGAAATATCTACACCACTCTCTGTATAAATATGGAAATATCTACACAGGTATCTCTTTAAACATGGTATCGTCTATACCGCTATCTGTATGAACATGGAAATATCTACATGGCTATCTCTATAAACATGGAAATATCTACAACGCCATCTGTATAAACATGGAAATACCTACACAGTCATCTTTATAAACATGGAAATATCTACACCACTATCTGTATAAACATGGAAATATCTACACTGCCATCTGTATAAACATGGAAATATCTACACAGCCATCTCTATAAACATGGAAATATCTACACTGATATCTGTATAAACATGGAAATAGCCCCACTGCTATCTGTATAAACATGGAAAAATCTACACCGCCATCTGTAAAAACATGAAAATATCTACACAGTCATCTGTATAAACATGGAAATATCTACACCTTCATCTGTATAAAAATGGAAATACCTACACTGCCATCTATATACACATGGAAATATCTACAGAGCCATATGTATAAACAACGAAATATCTGCACCGCTATCTCTATAAACATGGAAATATCTACACCGCAGTTTGTATAAACATGGAAATATCTACACCGCTCTCTGTATAAAAATGGAAATGTCTACAATGCTATCTTTTTTAACTTTGAAATATCTACACCGCCATCTGTAAAAATATGCAAATATCTCCACCATTATCTGTATAAACCTGTAAATATCCCCACTGCTATCTGTATAAACATGGAAATATCTACACCGCCATCTGTGTAAACATGGAAATATCTCCACCACTATCTGTATAAACATGTAAATATCTCCACCGCTATCTGTATAAACATGGAAATATCTACACCGCTATCTGTATAAACATGGAAATATCTACACCGCTATCTCTATAAACATGGAAATATCTATACCGCAATCTGTATAAACATGGAAATATCTACAACACTATCTGTGTTAACATGGAAATATCTACAATGCTATCTCTGTAAACATGGAAATATGTACACGGCTATCTGTGTAAAGATGGAAATATCTGCACCGTTATCTGTGCAAATATAGAAATATCTACACCGCTATCTTTATAAACATGGAAATATCTACACCGCTATCTGTATAAACATGGAAATATCTACATCACTATCTGTATAAATATGGAAATATCCACACCACGATCTCTATAAACATGGAAATAGCCAAACCGCCATCTGCGTAAACATGGAAATATCTACACCGCCATCTGTAAAAACGTGAAAATATCTACACAGTCATCTGTATAAACAAGGAAATATCTACACCTCCATCTGTATAAACATGGAAATATCAACACTGCCATCTGTATACACATGGAAATATCTACACAGCCATCTGTATAATAATGGAAATATCTACACCGCTATCTCTATAAACATTGAAATACCTACACCGCAATCTGCATAAACATGGAAATATCTACACCGCTCTCTGTATAAACATGGAAATATCTACACCGCTATCTTTCTAAACTTGGAAATATCTACACTGCCATCTGTATAAACATGGAAATATCTCCAGCGCTATCTCTATGAACATGGAAATATGTACACCGCTACCTGTATAAACATGGAAATATCTACAACACTATCCGTGTAAACATGGAAATATCGACACCACTCTCTCTATACATATGGAAATATCTACACCGCTATCTGTATAAACATGGAAATATCTACATCGCTATCTGTATAAACATGAAAATATCTGCAGGGCTATCTCTATAATCATGGAAATATCTACACCGCTACATGTATAAACATGGAAATATCTACAACACTATCTGTATAAACATGGAAATATCTACACAGATATCTATGTAAACCTGGAAATATGTACACCACTATCTGTGTAAAGATGGAAATATCTACACCGCAATCTGTGCAACTATCGAAATATCTACACCGCTACTTCGGTAAACCTGGATATATCTACACCGCTGTCTGTATAAACATGGAAATATCTACACCGCTATCAGTATAAACATGGAAATATCTACACCACGATCTGTATAAACATGGAAGTATCTACACTGCTATCTGTATCAACATGGAATAATCTACACCGCTATCTGTATAAACATGGAAATTACACCGCTACCAGTATAAAAATGGAAGTATCTACACCGCCATTTGAATAAACATGGAAATATTTTACACCGCTATCTCTATATACATGGAAATATATACACCATTATCTGCACAAACATGGAAATAACAACCATACCATCTGTATAAACATGGAAATGCCTACACCGTCATTTGTAAAAACATGGAAATATCTACACTGTCGTCTGTATAAACATGGAAATACCTACACCTCCATCTGTATAAACATGGAAATATCAAAACTGCCATCTGTATACATATGGAAATATGTACACTGCCATCTGTATGAACATGGAAATATCTACACCTCTATCTCTATAAATGTGGAAATACCTACACTGCCATCTGTATAAACATGGAAATATCTACAACACTATCTGTATAAAGATGGAAATATCTACACCGCTATCTTTATAAACATGGAAATATCTACACTACTATCCGCATAAACATGGAAATATATACACAGCTATCTGTGTAAAGATGGAAATATCTACAGCGTAATCTGTGCAAATATGGAAATATCTACACCGCTATCTCTGTAAACATGGAAATATCTAAACCGCTGTCTGTATAAACATGGAAATAACTACACCGCTATCTGTATAAATATGGAAATAACTACACCAAGATCTCTATAAACATGGAAATATCTACACTGCTGTCAATGTAAATATGGAAATATCTACAACGCTATCTCTATTAACATGGAAATATCTACACCGCTATCTGTATAAACATGGAAATATCTACAACACTATCTGTCTAAACATGGAAATTCCTACAACGCCATTTGTATAAACATGGAAATACCTACACCGCTATCTCTATAATCATGGAAATATCTATACCGCAATCCGTATAAACATGGAAATATCTACAACACTATCTGTGTTAACATGGAAATATCCATACCACTATCTGTGTAAACATGGAAATATGTACACCGCTATCTGTGAAAAGACGGAAATATCTACACCGCTATCTGTGCAAATATAGAAATATCTACACCGCTATCTCTATAAACATGGAAATGCCTACACCGCTATCTGTATAAACATGGAAATACCTACACCGCTATCTGCATAAATATGGAAATATCTACACCACGATCTCTATAAACATGGAAATAGCCACACCTTTATCTGCAAAAACATGGTAATATCTACACCGCCATCTGTAAAAACATGAAAATATCTACACAGTCATCTGTATAAACATGGAAATATCTACACCGCTCTCAGTATAAACATGGAAATATCTACACTGCCATCTGTATAAACATGGAAATACCTACACAGCCATCTCTATAAACATGGAAATACCTACACTACTATCTGTATAAACATGGAAATAGCCACACCGCTATCTGTATAAACATGGAAATATCTACACCGCCATCTGTAAAAACATGAAAATACCTACACAGTCATCTGTGTAAACATGGAAATATCTGCAACTCCATCTGTAGAAACCTGAAAATATCTCCACGGCCATCTCTATACACATGGAAATATCTACACTGCCATCTGTATAAACATGGAAATATCTACACCGCTATCTCTAAAAACACGGAAATACCTACACAGCTATCTGTATAAACATGGAAATATCTACACCGCTATCTGTAGAAACAAGGAAATATCTACACCGCTATCTGTATAAACTTGGAAATATCTACACATCCATCTGTATAATCATGGAAATACCTACACTGCCATCTGTATACACATGGAAATATCTACACTGCCATGTGAACAAACATGGAAATATCTACACCGTTATCTCTATAAACATGGAAATTCCTACAAGGCTATCTGTATAAACATGAAAGTATCTACGTTGCTATCTGTGTAAACATGGAAGTATCTACGTACCTATCTGTATAAACATTGAAATACCTACAACGCCATCTGTATAAACATGGAAATACATACACAGTCATGTGCATAAACATGGATATATCTACACCACTATCTGTATAAACATGGAAATACCAACACCACTATCTGTATAAACATGGAAATATCTCCACTGCTATCTGTATAAACACGGAAATATCTACACAAATATCTTTATAAACATGAAAATATCTACACCGCCATCTCCATAATCATGGAACTATCCACAATGCCATCTGTATAAACATGGAAATATCTACACCGCCATCTGTATATACATGGAAATATCTTCACTGCCATCTGTATAAACATGGAAATATTTACACTGCCATCTGTATAAAGATGGAAATATCTACACCGAAAGGTGTATAAAGATAGAAATATCTTCACGGCTCCCTGTATAAACATGGAATTACCAACACCGCCGTCTGTATATACATGCAAATATCTACACAGCCATCTGTATAAACATGGAAATATCTACACCATTATCTCTATCAAAATGGAAATATCTACACCGCCATCTCTATAAACCTGGAATTATCTGCATCGCTATCTCTGTAAACATAGAAATATCTACACTGCAATCTCTATAAACATGGAAATATCTACAACGCCATCTGCATAAACATGGAAATATCTACACCGCGATGCCTATAAACTTGGAAATATCGACACCGCCATCTGTATAAACATAGAAATATCTACACTGCCATCTGTAGAAAGATGGAAATGTCTACACCGAGATCTGCATAAACATGGGAATATCTACACCGCTACCTGTATAAACATGGAAATATCTACACCGCTATCTGTATAAATATGAAAATATCTACAGTGTTATCTCGATAAGCATGGAAGTGACTACACCGTTTTCAGTATCAACATGGAAATATCTACGCTTCTATCTCTATAATCATGGAAATATCTAAACTGCCATCTGTATATACATGGAAATAACTACACAGTCATCTGTATAAAGATGGAAATATCTATACCACCATCTGTATAAACATGGAAGTATCTACACTGCCATTTGTATAAACATGGAAATATCTACACTGCCATCTCGATAAACATGGAAATATCTACACCGCTATCTGTATAAACATGGAAATATCTACACCACCATCTGTAAAAACATGGAAATAACTACACAGTCATCTGTATAAACATGGAAATATCTACACCTCCATCTGTATAAACATGGAAATATCTACACTGCCACCTGTATACACATGGAAATATCTACAGTACTGTCTGTATAAACATGGAAATATCTACACCGCTATCTGTATAAACATGGAAATATCTACACCGCTATCTGTATAAACGTGGAAATATCTATACCGCCATCTGTATAAACATGGAAATATCTCCACCGCTATCTTTATAAACTTGGAAATATCTCCACCGCTGTCTGTATAAACATGGAATTATCTACACCTTTATCGGTATAAACATGGAAATATCTACACCGCTATCTGTATAAACATGGAAATTACTTCAACGCTATCTTTGTAAACAGGAAATATCTACACAGCTATCTGTGTAACATGGAAATATATTCACCGCTATCAGAGTAAAGATGGGAATATCTACATCGCAGTCTGTAGAAATATGGAAATATATACCCCGCTATCCCTGTAAACATGAAGATATCTACACCGCTATCTGTGTAAACATGGAAATATCTACACCGCTATCTGTATAAACATGGAAATATCTACACCACTATCTGTATAAATATGGAAATATCTACACCGCTATCTCTATAAACATGGAAATGCCTACACTGCTATCTGTATAAACATGGAAATATCTTCACTGCCTTATGTATAAACATGGAAATCCCTTCACCACGAGCTGTATAAACATGGAAATATCTGCACCGCTATCTGTGTAAACATGGAAATACCAACACCTCTATCTGTATAAACATGGAAATACCTACACCGCAATCTCTGTAAACATGGAAATATTTACACCGCTATCAGTATAAACGTGGAAATATCTACACCGCTATCTTTATAAACTTGGAAATAGCCACACTGCTATCTGTATAAACGTGGATATATCTACAACGCCATCTGTAAAAATATGGAAATATCTACACTGTCATTTGTATAAACATGGAAATATCTACACTGCCCTCTGTATAAACTTGGAAATATCTACACCGCTATCGCTATAAGCTTGGAAATATCTACACCACTATCTGTATAAACATGGAAATATCTACACTGCTATCTGTATAAACATGGAAATATCCACACCTCTATTTGCATAAACATCTAAATATCTACACCGCAATCTGTATACACATGGAAATATGTACACCGCTATCTGTGTAATGATGAAAATATCTACACCTCAATCTGTACAAATATCAAAATATCTACACCGCTATCTCTGTAAACATGGAAATATCTACCCCGTTATCTGTATAAACTTGGAAATATCTACACCAATATCTGCATAAACATGGAAATATCTACACTGCTATCTGTATAAACATGGAAATATCTACACTGCTATCTGTATAAATATTGAAATATCTACTCTGCTATCTCTATAAACATGGAAATGCCTACACCGCTATCTGTATAAACATCTAAATATCTACATGGCTATCTCTGTAAACATGGAAATATCTACACCGCCATCTGTATAAACACGGAAATACCTACACTGTCATCTGTATAAAGACGGAATTATCTACACCACTATCTGTATAAACATGGAAATATATACACTTCCATCTGTATAAACATGGAAATATCTACTCGGCTATCTGTATAAACATGGAAATATCTACACAGCTATCTCTATAAACATGGAAATACCTACACCGCAATCTCTATAAACATGTAGATATTTGCACCGCTATCTGTATAAACATGGAAATATCTACACCGCTATCTTTATAAACATGGAAATAGCCACACTGCTATCTGCATAAACATGGACATATCTACACGGCCATCTGTAAAAACATGGAAATATCTACACTGACATCTGTATAAACATGGAAATATCTACAATGCCCTCTGTATAAACTTGGAAATATCTACACCGCTATCTCTATAAGCATGGAAATAACTACACCGCTATCTGAATAAGCATGGAAATATCTACACTGCTATCTGTATAAACATGTAAGTATCCACATCTCTATCTGCATAAACATGGAAATATCCACACCGCTATCTGTATAAACATGGAAATATCTCCACTGCTATCTGTATAAACACGGAAATATCTACACAAATATCTTTATAAACATGAAAATATCTACACCGCCATCTCCATAATCATGGAACTATCCACAATGCCATCTGTATAAACATGGAAATATCTACACCGCCATCTGTATATACATGGAAATATCTTCACTGCCATCTGTATAAACATGGAAATATTTACACTGCCATCTGTATAAAGATGGAAATATCTACACCGAAAGGTGTATAAAGATAGAAATATCTTCACGGCTCCCTGTATAAACATGGAATTACCAACACCGCCGTCTGTATATACATGCAAATATCTACACAGCCATCTGTATAAACATGGAAATATCTACACCATTATCTCTATCAAAATGGAAATATCTACACCGCCATCTCTATAAACCTGGAATTATCTGCATCGCTATCTCTGTAAACATAGAAATATCTACACTGCAATCTCTATAAACATGGAAATATCTACAACGCCATCTGCATAAACATGGAAATATCTACACCGCGATGCCTATAAACTTGGAAATATCGACACCGCCATCTGTATAAACATAGAAATATCTACACTGCCATCTGTAGAAAGATGGAAATGTCTACACCGAGATCTGCATAAACATGGGAATATCTACACCGCTACCTGTATAAACATGGAAATATCTACACCGCTATCTGTATAAATATGAAAATATCTACAGTGTTATCTCGATAAGCATGGAAGTGACTACACCGTTTTCAGTATCAACATGGAAATATCTACGCTTCTATCTCTATAATCATGGAAATATCTAAACTGCCATCTGTATATACATGGAAATAACTACACAGTCATCTGTATAAAGATGGAAATATCTATACCACCATCTGTATAAACATGGAAGTATCTACACTGCCATTTGTATAAACATGGAAATATCTACACTGCCATCTCGATAAACATGGAAATATCTACACCGCTATCTGTATAAACATGGAAATATCTACACCACCATCTGTAAAAACATGGAAATAACTACACAGTCATCTGTATAAACATGGAAATATCTACACCTCCATCTGTATAAACATGGAAATATCTACACTGCCACCTGTATACACATGGAAATATCTACAGTACTGTCTGTATAAACATGGAAATATCTACACCGCTATCTGTATAAACATGGAAATATCTACACCGCTATCTGTATAAACGTGGAAATATCTATACCGCCATCTGTATAAACATGGAAATATCTCCACCGCTATCTTTATAAACTTGGAAATATCTCCACCGCTGTCTGTATAAACATGGAATTATCTACACCTTTATCGGTATAAACATGGAAATATCTACACCGCTATCTGTATAAACATGGAAATTACTTCAACGCTATCTTTGTAAACAGGAAATATCTACACAGCTATCTGTGTAACATGGAAATATATTCACCGCTATCAGAGTAAAGATGGGAATATCTACATCGCAGTCTGTAGAAATATGGAAATATATACCCCGCTATCCCTGTAAACATGAAGATATCTACACCGCTATCTGTGTAAACATGGAAATATCTACACCGCTATCTGTATAAACATGGAAATATCTACACCACTATCTGTATAAATATGGAAATATCTACACCGCTATCTCTATAAACATGGAAATGCCTACACTGCTATCTGTATAAACATGGAAATATCTTCACTGCCTTATGTATAAACATGGAAATCCCTTCACCACGAGCTGTATAAACATGGAAATATCTGCACCGCTATCTGTGTAAACATGGAAATACCAACACCTCTATCTGTATAAACATGGAAATACCTACACCGCAATCTCTGTAAACATGGAAATATTTACACCGCTATCAGTATAAACGTGGAAATATCTACACCGCTATCTTTATAAACTTGGAAATAGCCACACTGCTATCTGTATAAACGTGGATATATCTACAACGCCATCTGTAAAAATATGGAAATATCTACACTGTCATTTGTATAAACATGGAAATATCTACACTGCCCTCTGTATAAACTTGGAAATATCTACACCGCTATCGCTATAAGCTTGGAAATATCTACACCACTATCTGTATAAACATGGAAATATCTACACTGCTATCTGTATAAACATGGAAATATCCACACCTCTATTTGCATAAACATCTAAATATCTACACCGCAATCTGTATACACATGGAAATATGTACACCGCTATCTGTGTAATGATGAAAATATCTACACCTCAATCTGTACAAATATCAAAATATCTACACCGCTATCTCTGTAAACATGGAAATATCTACCCCGTTATCTGTATAAACTTGGAAATATCTACACCAATATCTGCATAAACATGGAAATATCTACACTGCTATCTGTATAAACATGGAAATATCTACACTGCTATCTGTATAAATATTGAAATATCTACTCTGCTATCTCTATAAACATGGAAATGCCTACACCGCTATCTGTATAAACATCTAAATATCTACATGGCTATCTCTGTAAACATGGAAATATCTACACCGCCATCTGTATAAACACGGAAATACCTACACTGTCATCTGTATAAAGACGGAATTATCTACACCACTATCTGTATAAACATGGAAATATATACACTTCCATCTGTATAAACATGGAAATATCTACTCGGCTATCTGTATAAACATGGAAATATCTACACAGCTATCTCTATAAACATGGAAATACCTACACCGCAATCTCTATAAACATGTAGATATTTGCACCGCTATCTGTATAAACATGGAAATATCTACACCGCTATCTTTATAAACATGGAAATAGCCACACTGCTATCTGCATAAACATGGACATATCTACACGGCCATCTGTAAAAACATGGAAATATCTACACTGACATCTGTATAAACATGGAAATATCTACAATGCCCTCTGTATAAACTTGGAAATATCTACACCGCTATCTCTATAAGCATGGAAATAACTACACCGCTATCTGAATAAGCATGGAAATATCTACACTGCTATCTGTATAAACATGTAAGTATCCACATCTCTATCTGCATAAACATGGAAATATCTACACCGCTATCTGTATAAACATGGAAATATCTACACCGCTATCTTTATAAACATGAAAATATCTACACCGCTATCTGTATAAACATGGAAATAGCTACAACAATATCTGTGTAAATATGGAAATACCTACACAGCTATCTGTGTAAACATGGAAATATGTACACCACTATCTGTGTAATGATGAAAATATCTACACCTCAATCTGTGCAAATATCAATATATCTACACCGCTATCTCTGTAAACATGGAAATATCTACCCCGTTATCTGTATACACATGGAAGTATCTACACCGGTACCTGTTTAAACATGGAAATACCTACACCACGATCTGTATAACCATGGAAATGTCTACATAACTATCTGTATAAACATGGAAATATCCACACTGCTATTTGTATAAACATGGAAATATCTACACCACTATCTGTATAAATATTGAAATATCCACAATGCTATCTCCATGAACATGGAAATGCCTACACCGCTATCTGTATAAACATCTAAATATCTACAAGGGTATCTCTGTAAACATAGAAATATCTACACCGCCATCTGTATAAACATGGAAATACCAACACAGTCATCTGTATAAATATGGAATTATCTACACCACTATCTCTATGAACATGGAAATATCTACA
Source organism: Pan paniscus (assembly GCF_029289425.2). Taxonomy (NCBI): domain Eukaryota; kingdom Metazoa; phylum Chordata; class Mammalia; order Primates; family Hominidae; genus Pan; species Pan paniscus. Next base: position 13,551,506 of record NC_073261.2, read on the forward strand.
CTGCTATCTGTATAAACTTGGAAATATCTACACCGCAATCTGTATAAACAAGGAAATGTCTAAACAGCTATCTCTATAAACATGGAAATACCTACAATGCTATCTGTATAAACATGGAAATAGCCACACCGCTATCTGTATAAACATGGAAATATCTACACCGCCATCTATAAAAACATGAAAATATCTACAGAGTCATCTGTGTAAACATGGAAATATCTACACCTCCATCTGTATAAGCATGGAAATATCTACAATGCCATCTCTATACACATGGAAATATCTACACAGCCATCTGTATAAACATGGAAATATCTACACCGCTATCTCTATAAACATGGAAAAACCTACACCACAATCTGTATAAACATGGAAATATCTACACCTCTATCTCTATAAACATGGAAAAACCTACACCGCAATCTGTATAAACACGGAAATATCCTCACCGTTATAAACATGGAAATATCTACAACGCTATCTTTATAAACTTGGAAATATCTACAGCGCCATCTTTGTAAACATGGAAATATCTACACAGCTATCTGTATAAACATGGAAATATCTCCAAAGCTATCTGTATAAACATGGAAATAACTCGACCGCTATCTGTATAAACATGGAAATATCTATATCAATATCTGTATAAACATGGAAATAGCTCCACAGCTATCTCTATAAACATGGAAATATCTACACCGCTATCTTTATAAACATGGAAATATCTACAACGCTATCTGTATAAACATGGAAATATCTACACTATCTGTGTAAACTTGGAAATATCTACACAGCTATCTGTGTAAACATTGAAATATGTACTCTGCTAAATGTGTAAAAATGGAAATATCTACACCGCAAACTGTGCATATAAAGAAATATCTGCAGTGCTATCTCTGTAAACATGGCAATATCTACACCGCTATCTGTATAAACGTGGAAATATCTACACCGCTATCCGTATAAACATGGAAATATCTACACTGCTATCTGTATAAATATAGAACTATCTACACCGCTATCTCTATAAACATCGAAATGTCTACACCACTAACTGTATAAACATGGAAATATCCACATGGCTATGTCTATAAACATGGAAATGCCTACACTGCCATCTGTATAATCATGGAAATACGTACACAGTCATCTGTATAAACTTGGAAATATCTACACCACTGTCTGTAAAAACATGGAAATATCTACACTGCCATCTGTATAAACGTGGAAATATCCACACAGCTGTCTCAATAAACATGGAAATATCTACAATGCTATCTGTATAAACATGGAAATATGTACACTGCCATCTGTATAAACATGGAAATATCTACAGTGTAATCTGTATACACATGGAAATCGCTACACCGCTATCTGTATAAGCATGAAAATATCTACACCGCTATCTCTATAAACATGGAAATACTTACACCGCAATCTCTATAAACATGGAAATATTTACACCGCTATCAGTATAAACATGGAAATATCTACACCGCTATCTTTATAAACTTGGAAATAGCCACACTGCTATCTGTATAAAAAGGATATATCTACACCGCCATCTGTAAAAATATGGAAATATCTACACTGTCATCTGTATAAACAAGGAAATATCTACACTGCCCTCTGTATAAACTTGGAAATATCTACACCGCTATCTCTATAAGCATGGAAATAACTACACCGCTATCTGTATAAACATGGAAATATCTACACTGCTATCTGTATAAAGATGGAAATATCCACATCTCTATTTGCATAAACAACGAAATATCTACACCGCTATCTGTATAAACATGGAAATATCTACACCGCTATCTTTATAAACATGGAAATATCTACACCGCTATCTGTATAAACATGGAAATAGCTACAACAATATCTGTGTAAATATGGAAATATCTACACAGCTATCTGTGTAAACATGGAAATATGTACACCGCTATCTGTGTAATGATGAAAATATCAACACCTAAATCTGTGCAAATATCAAAATTTCTACACCGCTATCTCTGTAAACATGGAAATATCTACCCCGTTATCTGTATAAACATGGAAATGTCTGCACCAATATCTGTATAAACATGGAAATATCTACACTGCTATCTGCATAAACATGGAAATATCTACACTGCTATCTGTATAAATATTGAAATATCTACTCCGCTATCTCTATAAACATGGAAATGCCTACACCGCTATCTGTATAAACATCTAAATATCTACATGGCTATCTCTGTAAACATGGAAATATCTACACCGCCATCTGTATAAACATGGAAATACCTACACAGTCATCTGTATAAAGATGGAATTATCTACACCACTATCTGAATAAACATGGAAATATATACACTTCCATCTGTATAAACATGGAAATATCTACCCGGCTATCTGTATAAACATGGAAATATCTACACGGCTATCTCTATAAACATGGAATTACCTACAACGCAATCTCTATAAACATGTAGTTATTTACACCGCTATCTGTATAAACATGGAAATATCTACACCGCTATCTTTATAAACTTGGAAATAGCCACACTGCTATCAGTATAAACATGGACATATCTACACCACCATCTGTAAAAACATGGAAATATCTACACTGTCATCTGTATAAACATGGAAATATCTTCACTGCCCTCTGTATAAACTTGGAAATATCTACACCGCTATCTCTATAAGCATGGAAATAACTACACCGCTATCTGTATAAACATGGAAATATCTACACTACTATCTGTATAAACATGGAAATATCCAACTCTCTATCTGCATAAACATGGAAATATCTACACCGCTATCTGTATAAACATGGAAATATCTACACCGCTATCTTTATAAACATGAAAATATCTACACCGCTATCTGTATAAACATGGAAATAGCTACAACAATATCTGTGTAAATATGGAAATATCTACACAGCTATCTGTGTAAACATGGAAAGATGTACACCGCTATCTGTGTAATGATGAAAATACCTACACCTCATTCTGTACAAATATCAAAATATCTACACCGCTATCTCTGTAAACATGGAAATATCTACCCCGTTATCTGTATAAACATGGAAATATCTACACCAATATCTGTATAAACATGGAAATATCTACACTGCTATCTGTATAAACATGGAAATATCTACACTGCTATCTGTATAAATATTGAAATAACTACTCCGCTATCTCTATAAACATGGAAATGCCTACACCGCTATCTGTATAAACATCTAAATATTTACATGGCTATCTCTGTAAACATGGAAGTATCTACACCGCCATCTGTATAAACATGGAAATACCTACACAGTCATCTGTATAAAGATGGAATTATCTACACCACTATCTGTATAAACATGGAAATATATACACTTCCGTCTGTATAAACATGGAAATATCTACTCGACTATCTGTATAAACATGGAAATATCTACACCGCTATCTCTAAAAACACGGAAATACCTACACAGCTATCTGTATAAACATGGAAATATCTACACCGCTATCTGTAGAAACAAGGAAATATCTACACCGCTATCTGTATAAACTTGGAAATATCTACACCTCCATCTGCATAATCATGGAAATACCTACACTGCCATCTGTATACACATGGAAATATGTACACTGCCATGTGTATAAACATGGAAATATCTACACCGTTATCTCTATAAACATGGAAATTCCTACAACGCTATCTGTATAAACATGAAAGTATCTACGTTGCTATCTGTATAAACGTGGAAATATCTACACCGCTATCTTTATAAACTTGGAAATAGCCACACTGCTATCTGTATAAACGTGGATATATCTACACCGCCATCTGTAAAAATATGGAAATATCTACACTGTCATTTGTATAAACATGGAAATATCTACACTGCCCTCTTTATAAACTTGGAAATATCTACACTGCTATCTCTATAAGCTTGGAAATAACTACACCACTATCTGTATAAACATGGAAATATCTACACTGCTATCTGTATAAACATGGAAATATCCACATCTCTATCTGCATAAACATCTAAATATCTACACCGCAATCTGTATACACATGGAAATATGTACACCGCTATCTGTGTAATGATGAAAATATCTACACCTCAATCTGTACAAATATCAAAATATCTACACCGCTATCTCTGTAAACTTGGAAATATCTACCCCGTTATCTGTATAAACATGGAAATATCTACACCAATATCTGTATAAACATGGAAATATCTACACTGCTATCTGTATAAACATGGAAATATCTACAATGCTATCTGTATAAATATTGAAATATCTACTCCGCTATCTCTATAAACATGGAAATGCATACACCGCTATCTGTATAAACATCTAAATATCTACATGGCTATCTCTGTAAACATGGAAATATCTACACCGCCATCTGTATAAACACGGAAATACCTACACTGTCATCTGTATAAAGATGGAATTATCTACACCACTATCTGTATAAACATGGAAATATATACACTTCCATCTGTATAAACATTGAAATATCTACTCGGCTATCTGTATAAACATGGAAATATCTACACAGCTATCTCTATAAACATGGAAATACCTACACCGCAATCTCTATAAACATGTAGATATTTACACCGCTATCTGTATAAACATGGAAATATCTACACCGCTATCTCTATAAACTTGGAAATAGCCACACTGCTATCTGCATAAACATGGACATATCTACACGGCCATCTGTAAAAACATGGAAATATCTACACTGTCATCTGTATAAACATGGAAATATCTACAATGCCCTCTGTATATACTTGGAAATATCTACACCGCTATCTCTATAAGCATGGAAATAACTACAGCGCTATCTGTATAAACATGGAAATATCTACACTGCGATCTGTATAAACATGGAAATATCCACATCTCTATCTGCATAAACATGGAAATATCTACACCGCTATCTGTATAAACATGGAAATAGCTACAACAATATCTGTGTAAATATGGAAATACCTACACAGCTATCTGTGTAAACATGGAAATATGTACACCACTATCTGTGTAATGATGAAAATATCTACACCTCAATCTGTGCAAATATCAAAATATCTACACCGCTATCTCTGTAAACATGGAAATATCTACCCCGTTATCTGTATACACATGGAAATATCTACACCGCTACCTGTATAAACATGGAAATACCTACACCACGATCTGTATAACCATGGAAATGGCTACATAACTATCTGTATAAACATGGAAATATCCACACTGCTATTTGTATAAACATGGAAATATCTACACCACTATCTGTATAAATATTGAAATATCAACAATGCTATCTCCAAACATGGAAATGCCTACACCGCTATCTGTATAAACATCTAAATATCTACAAGGGTATCTCTGTAAACATAGAAATATCTACACCGCCATCTGTATAAACATGGAAATACCTACACAGTCATCTGTATAAAGATGGAATTATCTACACCACTATCTCTATGAACATGGAAATATCTACACTGCTATCTGTATAAACTTGGAAATAGCTACACCGCTATCTGTATAAACAAGGAAATGTCTACACAGCTATCTCTATAAACATGGAAATACCTACAATGCTATCTGTATAAACATGGAAATAGCCACACCGCTATCTGTATAAACATGGAAATATCTACACCGCCATCTATAAAAACATGAAAATATCTACAGAGTCATCGGTGTAAACATGGAAATATCTACACCTCCATCTGTATAAGCATGGAAATATCTACAATGCCATCTCTATACACATGGAAATATCTACACAGCCATCTGTATAAACATGGAAATATCTACACCGCTATCTATATAAACATGGAAAAACCTACACCACAATCTGTATAAACATGGAAAAATCTACACCGTTATCTGTATAAATATGGAACTATCTACACCGCTATCTGTATAAATATGGAAATAACTACACCGTTATTTCTACAAACATGGAAATATCTACACCGCTATCTGTATAAATATGGAAATACCTTCATCGTCCTCTGTATAAACTTGCAAATATCTACAGAGTCATCTGTATTAGCATGGAAATATCTACATCGCTATCTTTATAAACTTTTAAATAGCTACACCGCTATCTGTACAAACATGGAAATATCTACACCGCCATCTGTATAAACATGGAAATATCTACACATTCATCTGTATTAGCATGGAAATATCTACACCACCATCTCTATCAACATGGAAATAACTACACGGCCATCTGTAAACACATGGAAATACCTACACAGCCATCTGTATAAACATGGAAATATGTACAGCGCTATCTCTATAATCATGGAAATACCTACATCGCTATCTCTATAAACATGGAAATATCTGCACCGCAATGTCTATAAACATGGAAATATCTACACCGCCATCTCTATAAACATGAAAATATCTACACCGCCATCTCCATAATCATGGAACTATCTACACTGCCATCTGTATAAACATGGAAATATCTACACCGCCATCTGTATAAACATGGAAATATCTACACCGCTATCTCTATAAACATAGATATACCAACACAACTATCTGTATAAGCATGGAAATCTCTACTCCGCTATCTGTATAAACATGGAAATATCTTCAACGCTATCTCTATAAACATGGAAATACCTACATCGCCATCTGTATACTCATGAAAATTAATACACCGCTATCTCTATAAACATAGAAATATCTACAACGCTATCTCTATAAACATGGAAATATCTACACCGCCATCTGCATGAACATGGAAATATCTACACCGCTATCTGTGTAAACATGGAAATATCCACACTGACATCTGTGGAAAGATGGAGATAACTTCACCGCGATCTATATAAACATGGAAATACGTACACCGCTACCTGTATAAACACGGAAACATCTACACCGCTATCTGTATAAACATGGAAATTTCTACACCGCTATCTGTGTAAAGATGGAAATAACTACATCGCAATCTGTGTAAACATGGAAATATCTACACCGCTATCTGTGTAAAGGTGCAAATATCTACACCGCAATCTGTGCAAAGATGGAAATCTCTACAACGCAATGCCTATAAACATGGAAATATCTGCATCGCTATCTGTATAAACATGAAAATATCTATACCGCTATCTGTATAAACATGGAAATATCTACCCTGCTATCTGTATAAACATCGAAATATCTACACCGCTATCAGTATAAACATGGAAATATCTCCACTGCTATCTCTATAAACATCGAAATATCTACACCGCCATCTGTATAAACATGGAAATAGTTACAAAGTTATGTGTATAAACATGGAAATATCTACACCGCCATCTGTATAAACATGGAAATATCTACACAGCCATGTGTATATACAAGGAAATACCTACACCGCTATCTATATAAACATGGAAATAACTACACTGCTATCTGTATACATGGAAATATCTACACCGCCATCTACATATCCATAGAAATATCTGTGCTGCCATCTGTATAAATATGGAAATATCTGCACCGCTATCTGTATAAACATGGAAATATCTACACCGCGGTCTGTATAAACATGGAAATATCTACACCGCTATCTGTATAAAAATGGAAATCTCTACACTGCTATCGCTATCACCATGGAAATATCTACAAAGCCATCTGTATAAACATGGAAATACCTACAAAGTCGTGTTTTGGAACATGGAAATACCTACACTGCCATCTGTATAAACATGGAAATATCTACACACCCCTCTGTATAAATATGGAAATATCTGCATAGGCATCTGTATAAACATGGAAATATCTGCACTGCTATCTGTAAAAACATGGAAAGACCTACACCGCTGTCTCTATAAACATGGAAATATGTACACCGCTATGTGTAAGAACATGGAATATCTCCACTGCTGTCTGTATAAACATGGAAATATCTACACCGCGATCTGCTTAAACATGGAAATAGTTACACCGCTATCTGTATAAACATGGAAATATCTACACAGTTATCTCTATAAATATGGAAATACCTACACTGCCGTCTGTATAAACATGGAAATACCTACAAAATCATCTGTATAAACATGGAAATATCTACAAAGCCATCTGTATAAACATGGAAATACCTACACAGCCATCTGTATATACATGGAAATATCTACACCGCTATCTGAATAAACATGGAAATAACTACACCGCAATTTGTATAAACAAGGAAATATCTACGCCGCCATCTGTTTAAACATGGAAATATATACACAGACATCTGTTTATACATGGAAATATCTACACCGCTCTCTGTATAAACATGCTAATAATTACACCGCTATCTGTATAAATGTGGAAATATTTGCACCTGTATACCTATAAACTTGGAAATATCAACACCGCGATCTGTATAAACATGGAAATATCTAAGCCTTGATCTGTATAATCATGGAAATACCTACACCGCAATTTGTATAAACATGGAAATATCTACACCGTGATCTGTATAAACATGGAAATATCTACTCCGCCATCTCTATAAACATGGAAATATCCACACCCCTATCTGTATAAACATGGAAATATCCACAATGCTATCTCTATAAACATGGAAAAATCAACACCGCTATCTCTATGAACATGGAAATATCTACACTGCCATCTCTATAAACATGGAAATATCTACACCACGATCAGTATAAACGTGGAAATATCTACACCGCTATCTGTATAAACATGGAAATATCTCCACTGCTACCTCTATAAACATCGAAATATCTACACCGCCATCTCTGTAAACATGGAAATATCTACACTGCCATCTGTAGAAAGAAGGAACTATCTACACCGCTATCTCTATAAAAATGGAAATATCTACACCGCCATCTCTATAAACATGAAAATATCTACACTGCCATCTCCATAAAGAAGGAAATATCTACTCCGCCACGTGTATAAACTCGGAAATATCTACACCACCATCTGTGTAAACATGGAAATATCTACAACGCTATCTGTATAAACATGGAAATATCTACACCGCCATCTGCATGACCATGGAAATATCTACGCCGCCATCTGTATAAACATGGAAATATCTGCATGGCCATTTGTGTATAGATGGAAATATCAACACCGCCATCTGTACAAACATGGAAATATCTACACCGCCATCTCTATAAACATGAAAATATCTACCCTGCCATCTCCATAAACAAGGAACTAACTACTCCGCCATCTGTATAAACATGGAAACATCTACACCGCCCTCTGTGTGAATAAGGAAATATCTACAATGCCATCTGAATAAAGATATAAATATCTGCACCACGAGCTGTATAAACATGGAAATATCTACATCGCTATCTGTATAAACGTGGAAATATCAAAACCGCTATCGGTATAAACATGGAAATATCTACAACGCCATCTATATAAACATGGAAATATCTACAACGCTATGTCTATAAACATGGAAATACCTACACTGCTATCACTATAAACATGGAAATATCTACACCGCTATCTGTATAAACATGGAAATAACTATACAGTCATCTGTGTAAACATGGAAATATCTACACCACCATATGTATAAACATGGAAATATTTACAATGCCATCTGTATACACATGGAAATACCTACACGGCAATCTGTGTATAGATGGAAACATCAACACCACCATCTGTACAAAGTTGGAAATAACTACACTGCTATCTGTATAAACATGGAAATATCTACACCGTGATCTGTATAAACATGGAAATATCTTCAACAAGATCTGTATAAACATGGAAATATCTACACCGCTATGTGTATAAACATGGTAATATCTACACCACCATCTATGTAAACTTGGAAATATCTACACAACCATCTCTATAAACATGAAATATCTACAATGCCATCTGTAGAAAGATGGAAATATCTACACCGCAATCTGTGTAAACATGGAAATATCTACACCGTGATCTGTACAAACATGGAAATATCAACACCGCTATCTGTATAAACATGGAAATAAGTACACAGCTATCTCTATAAACATGGAAATATCTACACCGCCATCTGTATAATCATGGAAATACCTACAAAGTCATCTGTATAAACATGGAAACATCTACACAGCCATCTGTATAAACATGGAAATATCTACACTGCCATCTGTATATACATGGAAATAACTACACCGCTATCTGTATAAACATGGAAATAACTACACCGCTATTTGTATAAACAAGGAAATATCTACACCGTGATCTGTATAATCATGGAAATATCTACACCGCTATTTCTATAAACAAGGAAATATCTACACCGCTATCCGTATAAGCATGGAAATAACTACACCGCTGTTTGTATAAACAAGGAAATATCTACACCGTGATCTGTATAAACATGGAAATAACTACACCGCTACTTGTATAAACAAGGAAATATCTACACCGCTATCTGTATAAACATGCTAATAACTACACCGCTATCTGTATAAATGTGGAAATATTTGCACCGCTATCCCTAAAAACATGGTAATATCAACACCGGGATCTGTATAAACATGGAAATATCTACACCATGATCTGTATAAACATGGAAATACCTACACCGCGATCTGTATAAACATGGAAATATCTACACCGTGATCTGTATAAACATGGAAATGTCTACACTGCCATCTCTAGAAACATGGAAATATCTACACCCCTATATGTATAAACATGGAAATACCACACCGCTATCTCTATAAACATGGAAAAATCAACACCGCTATTTCTATGAACATGGAAATATCTACACTGCCATCTCCATAAACATGGAAATATCTACACCGCGATCAGTATAAACGTGGAAATATCTACACCGCTATCTGTATAAACATGGAAATATCTCCACTGCTATCTCTATAAACCTCGAAATATCTACACCGCCATCTGTATAAACATGGAAATACTTACAAATTATCGGTATAAACATGGAAATATCTACACCGCCATCTGTATAAACATGGAAATATCTACACAGCCATGTGTATATACATGGAAATATGTACACCACTATCTATATAAACATGGAAATAACTACACCGCTATCTGTGTAAACATGGAAATATTTACCACGCCATCTACATATCCATGGAAATATCTGCGCCGCCATCTGTATAAACATGGAAATATCTACACGGACATCTGTGTATAGATGGAAATATCAACACCGCCATCTGTACAAACATGGAAATATCTGCACCGCTATCAGTATAAACATGGAAATATCTACACCGCGGTCTGTATAAACATGGAAATATCTAAACCGCTATCTGTATAAACATGGAAATATCTACACTGCTATCTCTATAAACATGGAAATATCTACACCGTGATCTGTATAAACATGGAAATATTTACACCGCTATCTGTATAAACATGGAAATTTATACACCGTTATCTGTATAAATATGAAAATATCTACACCGCTATCTCTATAAACATGGAAATATCTACACCGCCATCTGTATAAACATGGAAATACCTATACAGTCATCTGTGTAAAAATGGAAATATCTACACCACCATCTCTATAAACATGGAAATATTTACAATGCCATCTGTATACACATGGAAATACCTACACGGCAATCTGTGTATAGATGGAAACATCAACACCACCATCTGTACAAACTTGGAAATATCTGCACTGCTATCTCTATAAACATGGAAATATCTACACTGCGGTCTGTATAAATATGGAAATATCTACACCGGTATCTGTATAAACATGGAAATATTTACACCACGATCTGTATAAACATGGAAATATATACACCGCTATCTGTATAAACATGGAAATATCTGGACCGCTATATCTATAGACATGGAAATATCTGCAAAGCCATCTGTATAAACATGGAAATACCTTCTCAGTCATGTGTAGGAACATGGAAATATCTACACAGCCATCTGTATAAACATAGAAATATCTACACAGCCTTCTGTATAAATATGGAGATATCTGCATAGGCATCTGTATAAACATGGAAATATCTGCACCGCTATCTGTATAAACATGGAAATACCTACACCGCTGTCTGTATAAACATGAAAATATCCACACATCCATCTCTATAAACATGAAAATATCTACACTGCCATCTCCATAAACATGGAAATAACTACTCCGCCATCTGTATAAACATGGAAATACCTACAAAGTCATCTGTATAAACATGGAATTATCTACACAAAATCTGTATAAACATGGAAATATCTACACAGCCATCTGTATATACATTGAAATATCTACACCGATATCTGTATAAACATGGAAATAACTACACCGCTATTTGAATAAACAAGGAAATATCAACACTCCCATCTGTTTAAACATGGAAATATATACACAGACATCTGTTTATACGTGGAAATATTTACCCCGCTATCTGTATAAACATGCTAATAACTACACCGCTATCTGTATAAATGTGGAAATATTTGCACCGCTATCGCTATAAACATGGTAATATCAAGACTGCGATCTGTATAAACAGGGAAATATCTACACCATGATCTGTATAAACATGCAAACATCTACACCGTGATCTGTATAAACATGGAAATATCTACACTGCTATCTCTATAAACATGGAAATATCTACAATGCCATCTGTAAAAACATGGAAATACCTATACAGTCATCTGTATAAACATGGAAATATCTACACCAACATCCGTACAAAGATGGAAATATCTACAATGCCATCTGTAAACACATGGAAATACCTACACTGCAATCTGTGTATAGACGTTAACATCAACACCGCCATCTTTACAAACATGGAAATATCTACACCGCTATCTCTATAAACATGGAAATATCTACACTGCGGTCTGTATAAACATGGAAATATCGAAACCGCTATCTCTATAAACATGGAAATATCTACACAGCCATCTGTATATACATGTAAATATCTACACTGCTATCTCAAAAACATGGAAATATCCACACCACCATCTCTATAAACATGAAAATACCTACACTGCCATCTCCATAAACATGGAACTAACAACTCCACCATCTGTACAAACATGGAAACATCTACACCGCCATCTGTGTGAATAAGGAAATATCTACAACGCCATCTGTATAATGATATAAATATCTGCACCGTGAGCTGTATAAACATGGAAATATCTACATCGCTTTCTGCTTAAACGTGGAAATACCAACACCGCTATCTGTATAAACATGGTAGTATCTACCCCACCATCTATATAAACATGGAAATATCTTCACCGCCATCTGTATAAACATGGAAAGATCTTCACCTCGATCTGCATAAACATGGAAATATCTACACTGCTATCTGTATAAACATGGTAGTATCTACCCCACCATCTATATAAACATGGAAATACCTTCACCGCCATCTGTATAAACATGGAAATATCTACACCGCCATCTGTATAAACATGGAAATACCTACAAAGTCTTCTGTATAAACATGGAAATATCTACAAAGCCATCTGTATAAATATGGAAATATCTTCACAGCCATCTGTATATACATGGAAATATCTACACCGCTATCTGTATAAACATGGAAATAACTTCACCGCTATTTGTATAAACAAGGAAATATCTACACCGTGATCTGTATAAACATGGAAATATTTACACCACTATCTGTATAAACATGGAAATTTCTACTCTGTTATCCGTATAAATATGGAAATATCTACACCGCCATCTCTATCAACATGGAAATATCTACACCGCCATCTGTATAAACATGGAAATACATATACAGTCATCTGTGTAAAATGGAAATATCTAAACCACCATCTATATATACATGGAAATGTCTACACCGCTATGTCTCTAAACATGGAAATATCTACACCACCATCTGTATAAACATGGAAATATCTACAATGCCATCTGTATACACATGGAAATACCTACACGGTAATCTGTGTATAGATGTAAACATGAACACCTCCATCTGTACAAACTTGGAAATATCTGAACTGCTATCTCTATAAACATGGAAATATCTACACTGCGGTCTGTATAAACATGGAAATATCAACACCCGTGTCTGTATAAACATGGAAATAACTACACCGCTATTTGTATAAACAAGGAAATATCTACAACGCCATCTGTTTGAACATGGAAATATATACACAGACATCTGTTTATACATGGAAATATCTACACCGCTATCTGTATAAACATGCTAATAACTACACCGCTATCTGTATAAATGTGGAAATATTTGCACCGCTATCCCTATAAACATGGTAATATCAACACTGCGATCTCTATAAACATGGAAATATCTACACCATGATCTGTATAAACATGGAAATACATACTCCGCGATCTGTATAAACATGGAAATATCTACAACCCTATCTTTATAAACATGGAAGTATCCACACAGCTATCTCTATAAACATGGAAAAACCAACACCGCTATCTCTATGAACATGGAAATATCTACACCGCCATCTCTATAAATCTGGAAATATCTACACCGCGATCAGTATAAACGTGGAAATATCTACACCGCTATCTGTATAAACATGGAAATATCTCCACTGCTATCTCTATAAACATCGAAATATCTACACCGGCATCTGTATAAACATGGAAGTACTTACAAAGTTATCGGTATAAACATGGAAATATCTACACCGCCATCTGTATAAACATGGAAATATCTTCACAGCCATGTGTATATACATGGAAATATGTACACCGCTATCTATATAAACATGGAAATAACTACACCGCTATCTGTGTAAACATGGAAATATCTACACCGCCATCTACATATCCATGGAAATATCTGCACCGCCATCTGAATAAACATGGAAATATCTACACGGTAATCTGTCTATAGATGGAAATGTCAACAACGCCATCTGTACGAACATGGAAATATCTGCACCGTTATCTGTATAAACATGGAAATATCTACACCGCGGTCTGTATAAACATGGAAATATCTAAACCGCTATCTCTATAAACATGGAAATATCTACACCGCTATCTCTATAAACATGGAAATATCTACACCGTGATCTGTATAAACATGGAAATAACTTCACCACGATCTGTATAAACATGGAAATATCTACACTGCTATCTGTATAAACATGGTAATATCTACACCACCATCTATATAAACATGGAAATATCTATACCCTCATCTGTATATATATAGAAATAACTACAATGCCATCTGTAGAAAGATGGAAATATCTACACTGCAATCTGTGTAAACATGGAAATATCTACACCGCTAACTGTATAAACATGGAAAAACCAACACCGCGATCTGTATAATCATGGAAATATCTACACCATGATCTGTATAAACATGGAAATATGTACACCGCTATCTGTATAAACATGGAAATATCTTCACAGATATCTCTATAAACATGGAAATATCTACACCGCCATCTGTATAAACATGGAAATACCTACAAACTCTTCTGTATAAACATGGAAATATCCACAAAGCCATCTGTATAAACATGGAAATATCTACACAGCCATCTGTATATACATGGAAATATCTACACCTCTATCTGTATAAACATGGAAATAACTACACCGCTATTTGTATAAACAAGGAAATATCTACACCGTGATCTGTATAAACATGGAAATATTTACACCGATATCTGTATAAACATGGAAATTTCTATACCGTTCTCTGTATAAATATGGAAATATCTACACCGCTATCTCTTTCAACATGGAAATATCTACACCGCTATCCCTATAAACATGGAAATATCTACACCGTGATGTGTATATACATGGAAATATTAACACCACTATCTGTATAAACATGGAATTTTCTACACCGCCATCTGTATAAACATGGAAATACCCATACAGTCATCTGTGTAAACATGGAAACACCTACACCACCATCTGTATAAACATGGAAATATCTACAATGCCATCTGTATACACATGGAAATACCTAAACGGCAATCTGTGTATAGATGGAAACATCAACACCGCCATCTGTACAAACTTGGAAATATCTACACTGCTATCTCTATAAACATGGAAATATCTACACTGCGGTCTGTATAAACATGGAAATATCTACACCGGTATCTGTATAAACATGGAAATATCTACACCACGATCTGTATAAACATGGAAATATATACAACACTATCTGTATAAACATGGAAATATCTGCACCGCTATCTCTATAGACATGGAAATATCTACAACACGATCTGTATAAACATGAAAATATCTACACCTCTATCTGTATAAACATGGAAATGTCTACACCGCCATCTGTATAAACATGGAAATATCTACACTGCGTTCTGTATAAACATGGAAATAACTTCACCACGATCTGTATAAACATGGAAATATCTACACCGCTATCTGTATAAACATGGTAATATCTACGCCACCATGTATATAAACATGGAAATATCTACACCACCATCTGTATAAACATGGAAATATCTACAATGCCATCTGTAGAAATATGGAAATATCTACACCTCAATCTCTGTAAACATGGAAATATCTACACCGATATCTGTAAAAACATGGAAATATCTACACCGCTATCTGTATAAACATGGAAAAATCTACACCACGATCTGTATAAACATGGAAATATCTACACCGTGATCTGTATAAACATGGAAATATATACACAAGTATCTGTATAAACATGGAAATATCTTCACAGTTATCTCTATAAACATGGAAATATCTACACCGCCATCTGTATAAACATGGAAATACCTACAAAGTCATCTGTATAAACATGGAAATATCTACAAAGCCATCTGTATAAACATGGAAATATCTACACAGCCATCTGTATATACATGGAAGTAACTTCACCGCTATCTGTATAAACATGGAAATAACTACACCGCTATTTCTATAAACATGGAAATATCTACACCGTGATCTGTATAAACATGGAAATATTTACACCGCTATCTGTATAAACATGGAAATTTCTACACCGTTATCTGTAAATGTGGAAATATCTACACCGCTATCTCTATCAACATGGAAATATCTACACCGCCATCTGTATAAACATGGAAATACCTATACAGTCATCTGTGTAAACATGGAAATATCTACACCACCATCTGTATAAACATGGAAATATCTACAATGCCATCTGTATACACATGGAAATACCTACACGGAAATCTGTGTATATATGGAAACATCAACACCGCCATCTGTACAAACTTGGAAATATCTGAACTGCTATCTCTATAAACATGGAAATATCTACAATGCGGTCTGTATAAACATGGAAATATCTACACCGGTATGTGTATAAACATGTAAATAACCACACGGCTATTTGTATAAACAAGGAAATATATACACCGCCATCTGTTTAAACATGGAAATATATACACAGACATCTGTTTATACATGGAAGTATCTACACCGCTATCTGTATAAACATGCTAATAACTACACCGCTATCTGTATAAATGTGGAAATATTTGCACCGCTATTCCTATAAACATGGTAATATCAACACCGCGATCTGTATAAACATGGAAATATCTACACCGTGATCTGTGTAAACATGGAAATATCTACACCGCCATCTCTATAAACATGGAAATATGTACACCCCTATCTGTATAAACATGGAAATATCCACACCGCTATCTCTATAAACATGGAAAAATCAACACCGCTATCTCTATGAACATGGAAACATCTACACCGCCATGTCTATAAATATGGAAATATCTAAACCGCGAACAGTATAAACGTGGAAATATCTCCACTGCTATCTCTACAAACATCGAAATATCTACACCGGCATCTGTATAAACATGGAAATACTTACAAAGTTATCGGTATAAACATGGAAATATCTACACCGCTATCTGTATAAACATGGAAATATCTACACAGCCATGTGTATATACATGGAAATATCTACACCGCTATCTATATAAACATGGAAATAACTACACCGCTATCTGTGTAAACATGGAAATATCTACACCGCCATGTACATATCCATGGAAATATCTGCACCGCCATCTGTATATACATGCAAATATCTACGCCGCTATCTGTATAAACATGGAAATACCTATACAGTCATCTGTGTAAACATGGAAATATCTACACCACCATCTGTATGAACATGGAAATATCTACAATGCCATCTGTATACACATGGAAATACCCACACGGCAATCTGTGTATAGATGGAAACGTCAACACCGCCATCTGTACAAACATGGAAATATCTACACTGCTATCTCTATAAACATTTAAATATCTACACTGCGGTCTGTATAAACATGGAAATATCTACACCGGTATCTGTATAAACATGGAAATATCTGCCCCGCTATCTGTATAAACATGGAAATACCTACACCGCTGCCTCTATGAACATGGAAATATGTACACCGCTATGTGTATACACATGGAAATATCTCCACTGCTCTCTGTATAAACATGGAAATATCTCCACCGATATCTGTATAAACATGGAAATATCTACAGCGCCATCTCTATAAACATTGAAATACCTACATTGGAATCTGTAAAAACATGGAAATGTCTACTCAGTCATCTGAATAAACATGGAAATATCTACACCACCATCTGTATAAACATGGATATACCTACAATACCATCTGTATACACATGGAAATATCTACACAGACATCTGTATAAATATGGAAATATCTACACCGCCATCTGTATAAACATGGAAATATCTACACTGCCATCTGTAGAAAGATGGAAATATCTACAACGCTATCTCTATAAACATGGAAATATCTACACCGCGATCTGTATCAACATGGAAATATCTACACCGCGATCTGTATACACATGGAAATATCTTTACCACGATCTGTATAAACATGGAAATATCTACACCGCTATCTGTATAAACATTGTAATATCTACACCACCATATATATAAACATGTAAATATCTACGCCGCCATCTGCATAAACATGGAAATATCTACACCGCCATCTGTATAAACATGGAAATATGTACACAGCCATCTGTATAAACTTGGAAATATCAACACCGCAATCTGTATAAACATGGAAATATCTACACCGCAAACTGTATAAACATGGAAATATCTACACTGCTATCTCTATAAACATGGAAATACCTACAGCGTTTTCCGTATAATCGTGGAAATATCTGCAACAATATCTGTATAAAAATGGAAATATCTACACCATGATCTGTATAAACATGGAAATATCTTTACAGACTTCTGTATAAACAGGGAAATATCTACACCGATATCTCTACAAACATGGAGATACCTACACCGCTATCTCTACAAACATGGAAATATCTACACTGCAATCTCTATAAACATGGAAATATCTACACGCCATCTCTATAAACATGTTAATATCTACACTGCCATCTGAATAAACATGGAAATGTCTACACCGCTACCTGTATAAACATGGAAATATCTACACTGCTATCTGTATTAACATGGAAATATCAACACAGCTATCTGTATAAACCTGGAAATATCTACATCGCTATCTGTATAAACATGGGAATACCTCCACTTCTATGTGTATAAACATGGAAATATCTACACCGCTATCTGTATAAACAGGGAAATATCTACACCTCTTCCTGTATAAACATGGAAATATCTACACCGCTATCTGTATAAATATGGAAATAACAACACTGCTATCTCTATAAACATGGAAATATGCTCACCGTCATCTGTATAAACATGGAAATATCTACACCAATATCTGTACAAACTTGGAAATATCTAAACCGCCATCTGTATAAACATGGAATTACCTATACATTCATCTGTATAAACATGGAAATATCTCCACTGCTATCTGTATAAACATGGAAATATCTACACCGCTATCTGAAGAAACATGGATATATGTACAAAGCAATCTGTATAAACATGGAAATATCTACACCGCCATGTGTATAACCATGGAAATATCTCCACCGCTATCTGTATAAACATGGAAATAACTACACTGCTATCTGTATAAACATGGAAATTTCTACACCGCTATCTGTATAAACATGGAAATATCTACACCGCTCTCTGTATAAACATGGAAATATCTACACCGCTATCTGTATAAACATGGAAATACCTACACCGCTATCTGTAAAACCTGGAAATATCTACATCGCTATCTGTATAAACAGGGAAATAACTCCACTGCTATCTGTATAAACATGGAAGTCTCTACACCGCTATCTGTATAAATATGGAAATATCTACACCACGATCTGTATAAACATGGAAATATCTACACCGTTTTCTGTATAAACATGGAAATATCTACACCGCTATTCATATAAATATGAAAATATCTACACGGCTATCTTTATAAACCTGGAAATGTCTACACCACTATCTGTACACACATGGAAATGTCTGCATGGCTATCTCTATAAACATGGAAATATCTACACCGTCATCTGTATAAACATGGATATATCTACACAGTCATCTGTAAAAACATGGAAATATCTACACGAATGTCTGTACAAACTTGGAAATATCTACACTGCCATCTGTATAAACTTGGAAATATCTACACAGCCATCTAAATAAACTTTGAATTATCTACACCGCTATCAGTATAAATATGGAAATAGCCACAGAGCTATCTGAATAAACATGGAAATATCTACACCGCTATCTGTAAAACCTGGAAATATCTACATCACTATCTGTATAAACAGGGAAATATCTCCACCGCTATCTGTATAAACATGGAAATATCTACACCGCTACCTGTATAAACATGGAAGTCCCTCCACCGCTATCTGTATAAATATGGAAATATCTACACCACGATCTGTGTAAACATGGAAATATCTACACCGCTCTCTGTATCAACATGTTAATATCTACACCGATTTCTGTATAAACATGGAAATATCTACACCGCTATTTGTATAAACATGAAAATATCTACACGGCTATCTTTGTAAACCTGGAAATGTCTACACCACTATCTGTACAAACATGGAAATATCTGCATGGCTATCTCTATGAACATGGAAATATCTACACCGCAATATCTATAAACATGGAAATATGTACACTGCCATCTCTATAAACATGAAAGTATCTACACCGCCATCTCCATAAACTTGGAACTATCTACACCGCCAACTGTGTAAACATGGAAATATCTACACCGCTATCTGTACGAACATGGAAATATCTACACTTCTATCTGTAGAAACATGGAAATGTCTACACCGCCATCTGAATATACATGGAAATAACTCCACTGCTATCTGTATAAACATGGAAATATCTACACCGCTATCTGAATAAACATGGATATATGTACAAACCCAACTGTATAAACCTGGAAATATCTACACCGCCATGTGTATAACCATGGAAATATCTCCACCGCTATCTGTAAAAACATGGAAATAACTACACTGCTATCTGTATAAACATGGAAGTATCTACACCGCTATCTGTATAAACATGGAAATGGCTACACCGCTATCTGTATAAACATGGAAATATCTACACCGCTATCTGTAAAACCTGGAAATATCTACATCGCTATCTGTATAAACAGGGAAATAATTCCACCGCTATCTGTATAAACATGGAAGTCTCTACACCGCTATCTGTATAAATATGGAAAGATCTACACCACAATCTGTATAAACATGGAAATATCTACACCGCTCTCTGTATAAACATGGAAATATCTACACCGCTTTCTGTATAAACATGGAAATATCTACACCGCTATTAGTATAAATATGAAAATATCTACACGGCTATCTTTATAAACCTGGAAATGTCTACACCACTATCTGTACACACATGGAAATGTCTGCATGGCTATCTCTATAAACATGAAAATATCTACACCGTCATCTGTATAAACATGGAAATATCTACACAGTCATCTGTATAAATATGGAAATATCTACACCAATATCTGTACAAACTTGGAAATATCTACATTGCCATCTGTATAAACTTGGAAATATCTACACAGCCATCTCCATAAACATTGAAATATCTACACCGCTATCAGTATAAATATGGAAATAGCCACAGAGCTATCTGTATAAACATGGAAATATCTGCATCGCCGTCTGTAAAAACATGGAAATGTCTACACCGCTTTCTGTATAAACATAGAAATATCTACACCGCTATCTGCAAAACCTGGAAATATCTACATCGCAATCTGTATAAACAGGGAAATATCTCCACCGATATCGGTATAAACATGGAAATATCTACACCGCTATCTGTATAAACATGGATGTCTCTTCACCGCTATCTGTATAAATATGGAAATATCTACACCACGATCTGTATAAACATGGAAATATCTACACCGCTCTCTGTATAAACATGGTAATATCTACACCGCTTTCTGTATAAACATGATATATCTACACCGCTATTTGTATAAATATGAAAATATCTACACAGCTATCTTTATAAACCTGGAAAAGTCTACACCACTATCTGTATAAACATGGAAATATCTGCATGGCTATCTCTATAAACATGGAAATATCTACACCATCTTCTATATAAACATGGAAATATCTACTCAGTCATCTGTATAAACAAGGAAATATCTACACCAATATCTGTACAAACTTGGAAATATCTACACTGCCATCTTTATAAACTTGGAAATATCTACACAGCCATCTCCATAAACATTGACATATCTACACTGCTATCAGTATGAATATGGAAATAGCCACACAGCTATCTGTATAAACATGGAAATATCTGCATTGCCGTCAGTAAAAACATGGAAATATCTACAAAGTCATCTGTATAAACATGGGAATATCTACACCTCCGTCTGTATAAACTTGGAAATATCTACACTGCCATCTGTATACACATGGAAATATCGACACAGCCATCTGTATAAACATGGAAATATCTACAATGCTATCTCTGTAAACATGGAAAAACCTACACCGCTATCTGTATAAACATGGAAATATCTACACCGCTATCTGTATAAACATGGAAATACCTACACCCCAATCTGTATAAAGATGGAAATATCTCAACCTCTATCAGTATAAACATGGAAATATCGACACCGCTATCTGTATAAACATGCAAATATCTACACCGCTATCTGTATAAACATGGAAATATCAACACCGCTATCTGTATAACCTGGAAATATCTACATCGCTATCTGTATAAACATGGAAGTCTCTACACCGCTATCTGTATAAACATGGAAATATTTTCACCTCTTCCTGTATAAACATGGAAATATCTACACCGCTTTCTGTATAAACATGGAAATATCAACACCTCTATCTCTATAAACATGGAAATGTCTACACAGCTATCTGTATAAACATGGAAATATTTACATGGCTATCTCTACAAACATGGAAATATCTACACCGCCATCTGAATAAACATGGAAATACCTATACATTCATCTGTATAAACATGGAAATATCTACACAACTATCTGTATAAATATGGAAGTATCTACACCGCTATCTGGATAAACACGGAAATAGCAACATGGCTATCTGTATAAACATGGAAATATCTACACCACCATCTGTAAAAACATTGAAATATCTACACAGTCATCTGTAAAAACATGGAAATATCTTCACCGCTATCTGTACAAACATGGAAATATCTACACTGCCATCTGTATAAACTTGGAAATATCTACACAGCCATCTCCATAAACATTGAAATATCTACACCGCTATAAGTATAAATATGGAAATAGCCACAGAGCTATCTGTATAAACATGGAAATAACTGCATCGCCGTCTGTAAAAACATGGAAATATCTACACAGTCATCTGTATAAACATGGAAATATCTACACCGCTATCTGTAAAACCTGGAAATATCTACATCGTTATCTGTATAAACAGGGAAATAACTACACCGCTATTTGTAAAACCTTGAAATATCTACATCGCTATCTGTATAAACATGGAAATATCTACACCGCTATCTGTATAAACATGGAAATATCTACACCGCTATCTGTATAAACATGGAAATATCTACACCGCTATCTGTAAAACCTGGAAATATCTACATCGCTATCTGTATAAACAGGGAAATAACTCCACCGCTATCTGTATAAACATGGAAGTCTCTACACCGCTATCTGTATAAATATGGAAATATCTACACCACGATCTGCATAAACATGTAAATACCTACACCGCTATCTGTATAAACATGTTAATATCTTCACCGCTTTCTGTGTAAACATGGAAATATCTACACCGCTCTTTGTATAAATATGAAAATATCTACACGGCTATCTTTATAAACTTGGAAATGTCTACACCACTATCTGTACACACATGGAAATGTCTGCATGGCTATCTCTATAAACATGGAAATATCAACACCGTCATCTGTATAAACATGGAAATATCTACACAGTCATCTGTATAAACATGGAAATATCTACAACGCTATCTGTACAAACTTGGAAATATCTACACTGCCATCTGTATAAACTTGGAAATATCTACACAGCCATCTCCATAAACAATGAAATATCTACACCGCTATAAGTATAAATATGGAAATAGCCACAGAGCTATCTGTATAAACATGGAAATAACTGCATCGCCGTCTGTAAAAACATGGAAATATCTACACAGTCATCTGTATAAACATGGAAATATCTACACCGCTATCTGTAAAACCTGGAAATATCTACATCGTTATCTGTATAAACAGGGAAATATCTACACCGCTATCTGTATAAACATGGAAATATCTACACCGCTATCTGTATAAACATGGAAGTCTCTTCACCGCTATCTATATAAATATGCAAATATCTACACCACGATATGTATACACATGGAAATATCTACACCGCTCTCTGTATAAACATGGTAATATCTACACCGCCATCTGAATAACCATGGAAATATCTACACCGCTATTTGTATAAATATGAAACTATCTACACGGCTATCTTTATAAACCTGGAAATGTCTACACCACTATCTGTACAAACATGGAAATATCTGCATGGCTATCTCTAGAAACATGGAAATATCTACACCATCATCTGTATTAACATGGAAATATCTACACAGTCATCTGTATAAACATGGAAATATCTACACAAATATCAGTACAAACTTGGAAATACCTACACTGCCGTCTGTATAAACTTGGAAGTATCTACACAGCCATCTCCATAAACATTGAAATATCTACACTGCTATCTGTATGAATATGGAAATAGCCACACAGATATCTGTATAAACATGTAAATATCTGCATTGCCGTCTGTCAAAACATGGAAATATCTACACAGTCATCTGTATAAATGTGGAAATATCTACACCTCCATCTGTATAAACTTGGAAATATCAAGACTGCCGTCTGTATACACATGGAAATATCGACACAGCTATCTGTATAAACATGGAAATATCTACAATGCTATCTCTGCAAACATGGAAAAAACTACACCGCTTTCTATATAAACATTTAAATATATACAGCGCTATCTGTATAAACATGGAAATAACTACAGCGCCATCTGTATAAACTTGGAAATATCTCCACCTCTATCTGTATAAACATGGAAATATCTACACCGCTATCTGTATAAACATGGAAATATCTACACTGCTATCAGTATAAACATGGAAATATCAACACCGCTATCTGTATAAACCTGGAAATATCTACATCGCTATCTGTATAAACATGGAAATATCTCCACTTCTATGTGTATAAACATGGAAATATCTACAGCGCTATCTGTATAAACATGGAAATATCTTCACCTCTTCTTGTATAAACATGGAAATATCTACACCGCTATCTGTATAAATATGGAAATATCAACAATGCTATCTCTATCAACATGGAAATGTCTACACTGCTATCTGTATAAACATGGAAATATCTACATGGCTATCTCTACAAACATGGAAATATCTACACCGCCATCTGTATAAACATGGAAATACCTATACATTCATCTGTATAAACATGGAAATATCTACACAACTATCTGTATAAACAAGGAAATATCTACACCACTAACTGTATAAACATGGAAATAGCCACACGGCTATCTGAATAAAAATGGAAATATCTACACCACCATCTGTAATAACATTGAAATATCTACACAGTCATCTGTATAAACATGGAAATATCTACACCTCCATCTGTATACACATGGAAATATCTACACTGCCATCTGCATACACATGGAAATATCTAAACAGCCATCTGTATAAACATGGAAATATCTACACCGCTATCTTTGTAAACGTGGAAATATCTACACCGCTATCTGTATAAACATGGAAATATCTACACCGCTATGTGTTTAAACATGGAAATATCTACACCACTATCTGTATAAACATGGAAATATCTACACCGCTATCTGTATAAACATGGAAATAGCCACAGAGCTATCTGTATAAACATGGAAATATCTACACCGCTTTTCGTATAAATATGAAAATATCTACACGGCTATCTTTATAAACCTGGAAATGTTTACACCACTATCTGTACACACATGGAAATGTCTGCATGGCTATCTCTATAAACATGGAAATATCCTCACCGTCATCTGTATAAACATGGAAATATCTACACCAATATCTGTACGAACTTGGAAATATCTACACCGCCATCTGTATAAACATGGAAATACCTATATATTCATCTGTATAAACATGGAAATACCTACACCACTATCTGTATAAACATGGAAATATCTACACCGCTATCTGTATAAACATTGAAATAGCCACACTGCTATCTGTATAAATATGGAAATATCTACACCACCATCTGTAAAAACATTGAAATATCTACACAGTCATCTGTATAAACATGGAATTATCTACACCTCCATCTGTATACACATGGAAATATCTACACTGCCATCTGTATAAACATGGAAATATCTACACAGCAATCTGTATAAACATGGAAATATCTACACCGCTATCTTTGTAAACGTGGAATTATCTACACCTCTATGTGTATAAACATGGAAATATATACACTGCTATCTGTTTAAACATGGAAATATCTACACCACGATCTGTATAAACATGGAAATATCTACACCGCCATCTGTATAAACATGGAAATATCTCCACTGCTATATAAACATGGAAATATCTACACCGCTATCTGAATAAACATGGATATATGTACAAAGCAATCTTTATAAACATGGAAATATCTACACCGCCATGTGTATAACCATGGAAATAGCTCCACCGCTATCTGTATAAACATGGAAAAAACTACACTGCTATCTGTATAAACATGGAAATATCTACACCGCTATCTGTATAAACATGGAAATATCTACACCGCTATCTGTATAAACATGGAAGTCTCTTCACCGCTATCTGTATAAATTTGGAAATATCTACACCACGATCTATAAAAACATGGAAATATCTACACCGCTCTCTGTATAAACATGGAAATATCTACACCGCTTTCTGTATAAACATGGAAATATCTACACCGCCATCTGTATAAACATGGAAATATCTCCAATGCTATCTGTATAAACATGGAAATATCTACACCGCTATCTGAAGAAACATGGATATATGTACAAAGCAATCTGTATAAACATGGAAATATCTACACCGCCATGTGTATAACCATGGAAATATCTCCACCGCTATCTGAATAAACATGGAAATAACTACACTGCTATCTGTATAAATATGGAAATATCTACACCGCTATCTGTATAAACATGGAAATATCTACACCGCTATCTGTATAAATATGGAAATATCTAAAGCGCTATCTGTAAAACCTGGAAATATCTACATCGCTATCTGCATAAACAGGGAAATAACTCCACCGCTATCTACATAAACATGGAAGTCTCTACACAGCTATCTGTATAAATATGGAAATATCTACACCACGATCTGTATGAACATGGAAATATCTACACCACTCTCTGTATAAACATGGAAATATCTACACCGCTTTCTGTATAAACATGGAAATATCTACACCGCTATTTGTATAAATATGAAAATATCTACACGGCTATCTTTATAAACCTGGAAATGTCTACACCACTATCAGTACAAACATGGAAATATCTACACCGTTATCTGTATGAACATGGAAATATCTACACTGCTATCTGTATAAACATGCAAATATCTACACCGCCATCTGTATAAACCTGGAAATATCTACATCGCTATCTGTATAAACATGGAAATATCTCAACTTCAATGTGTATAAACATGGAA
Source organism: Pan paniscus (assembly GCF_029289425.2). Classification (NCBI taxonomy): domain Eukaryota; kingdom Metazoa; phylum Chordata; class Mammalia; order Primates; family Hominidae; genus Pan; species Pan paniscus. The sequence goes on from NC_073261.2 coordinate 13,579,874, forward strand.
ATATCTACACCGCTATCTGTAAAAACATGTAAATATCTAAACCTCTTCCTGTATAAACATGGAAATGTCTACACTGCTATGTGTATAAACATGGAAATATCTACATGGCTATCTCTACAAACATGGAAATATCTACACCGCCATCTGTATAAACATGGAAATATCTACATGGCTATCTCTACAAACATGGAAATATCTACACCGCCATCTGTATAAACATGGAAATACCTTTACATTCATCTGTATAAACATGGAAATATCTACACCACTATCTGTATAAACATGGAAATATCTACACCGCTATCTGTATAAACATGGAAATAGCCACACAGCTATCTGTATAAACATGGAAATAACTACACCACCATCTGTAAAAACATTGAAATATCTACACAGTCGTCTGTATAAACATGGAAATATCTACACCTCCATCTGTATATACATGGAAATATCTACACTGCCATCTGTATACACATGGAAATATCTACACAGCCATCTGTATAAACATGGAAATATCTACACCGCTATCTTTGTAAACGTGGAAATATCTACACCGCTATCTGTATAAACATGGAAATATCTACACCGCTATCTGTTTAAACAAGGAAATATCTACACCATTATCTGTATAAACATGGAAATATCTACACCGCTATCTGTATGAACATGGAAATATCTCCACTGCTATCTGTAAAAACATGGAAATATCTACAACGCTATCTGTACAAACTTGGAAATATCTACACTGCCATCTGTATAAACTTGGAAATATCTACACAGCCATCTCCATAAACAATGAAATATCTACACCGCTATAAGTATAAATATGGAAATAGCCACAGAGCTATCTGTATAAACATGGAAATAACTGCATCGCCGTCTGTAAAAACATGGAAATATCTACACAGTCATCTGTATAAACATGGAAATATCTACACCGCTATCTGTAAAACCTGGAAATATCTACATCGTTATCTGTATAAACAGGGAAATATCTACACCGCTATCTGTATAAACATGGAAATATCTACACCGCTATCTGTATAAACATGGAAGTCTCTTCACCGCTATCTATATAAATATGCAAATATCTACACCACGATATGTATACACATGGAAATATCTACACCGCTCTCTGTATAAACATGGTAATATCTACACCGCCATCTGAATAACCATGGAAATATCTACACCGCTATTTGTATAAATATGAAACTATCTACACGGCTATCTTTATAAACCTGGAAATGTCTACACCACTATCTGTACAAACATGGAAATATCTGCATGGCTATCTCTAGAAACATGGAAATATCTACACCATCATCTGTATTAACATGGAAATATCTACACAGTCATCTGTATAAACATGGAAATATCTACACAAATATCAGTACAAACTTGGAAATACCTACACTGCCGTCTGTATAAACTTGGAAGTATCTACACAGCCATCTCCATAAACATTGAAATATCTACACTGCTATCTGTATGAATATGGAAATAGCCACACAGATATCTGTATAAACATGTAAATATCTGCATTGCCGTCTGTCAAAACATGGAAATATCTACACAGTCATCTGTATAAATGTGGAAATATCTACACCTCCATCTGTATAAACTTGGAAATATCAAGACTGCCGTCTGTATACACATGGAAATATCGACACAGCTATCTGTATAAACATGGAAATATCTACAATGCTATCTCTGCAAACATGGAAAAAACTACACCGCTTTCTATATAAACATTTAAATATATACAGCGCTATCTGTATAAACATGGAAATAACTACAGCGCCATCTGTATAAACTTGGAAATATCTCCACCTCTATCTGTATAAACATGGAAATATCTACACCGCTATCTGTATAAACATGGAAATATCTACACTGCTATCAGTATAAACATGGAAATATCAACACCGCTATCTGTATAAACCTGGAAATATCTACATCGCTATCTGTATAAACATGGAAATATCTCCACTTCTATGTGTATAAACATGGAAATATCTACAGCGCTATCTGTATAAACATGGAAATATCTTCACCTCTTCTTGTATAAACATGGAAATATCTACACCGCTATCTGTATAAATATGGAAATATCAACAATGATATCTCTATCAACATGGAAATGTCTACACTGCTATCTGTATAAACATGGAAATATCTACATGGCTATCTCTACAAACATGGAAATATCTACACCGCCATCTGTATAAACATGGAAATACCTATACATTCATCTGTATAAACATGGAAATATCTACACAACTATCTGTATAAACAAGGAAATATCTACACCACTAACTGTATAAACATGGAAATAGCCACACGGCTATCTGAATAAAAATGGAAATATCTACACCACCATCTGTAATAACATTGAAATATCTACACAGTCATCTGTATAAACATGGAAATATCTACACCTCCATCTGTATACACATGGAAATATCTACACTGCCATCTGCATACACATGGAAATATCTAAACAGCCATCTGTATAAACATGGAAATATCTACACCGCTATCTTTGTAAACGTGGAAATATCTACACCGCTATCTGTATAAACATGGAAATATCTACACCGCTATGTGTTTAAACATGGAAATATCTACACCACTATCTGTATAAACATGGAAATATCTACACCGCTATCTGTATAAACATGGAAATAGCCACAGAGCTATCTGTATAAACATGGAAATATCTACACCGCTTTTCGTATAAATATGAAAATATCTACACGGCTATCTTTATAAACCTGGAAATGTTTACACCACTATCTGTACACACATGGAAATGTCTGCATGGCTATCTCTATAAACATGGAAATATCCTCACCGTCATCTGTATAAACATGGAAATATCTACACCAATATCTGTACGAACTTGGAAATATCTACACCGCCATCTGTATAAACATGGAAATACCTATATATTCATCTGTATAAACATGGAAATACCTACACCACTATCTGTATAAACATGGAAATATCTACACCGCTATCTGTATAAACATTGAAATAGCCACACTGCTATCTGTATAAATATGGAAATATCTACACCACCATCTGTAAAAACATTGAAATATCTACACAGTCATCTGTATAAACATGGAATTATCTACACCTCCATCTGTATACACATGGAAATATCTACACTGCCATCTGTATAAACATGGAAATATCTACACAGCAATCTGTATAAACATGGAAATATCTACACCGCTATCTTTGTAAACGTGGAATTATCTACACCTCTATGTGTATAAACATGGAAATATATACACTGCTATCTGTTTAAACATGGAAATATCTACACCACGATCTGTATAAACATGGAAATATCTACACCGCCATCTGTATAAACATGGAAATATCTCCACTGCTATATAAACATGGAAATATCTACACCGCTATCTGAATAAACATGGATATATGTACAAAGCAATCTTTATAAACATGGAAATATCTACACCGCCATGTGTATAACCATGGAAATAGCTCCACCGCTATCTGTATAAACATGGAAAAAACTACACTGCTATCTGTATAAACATGGAAATATCTACACCGCTATCTGTATAAACATGGAAATATCTACACCGCTATCTGTATAAACATGGAAGTCTCTTCACCGCTATCTGTATAAATTTGGAAATATCTACACCACGATCTATAAAAACATGGAAATATCTACACCGCTCTCTGTATAAACATGGAAATATCTACACCGCTTTCTGTATAAACATGGAAATATCTACACCGCCATCTGTATAAACATGGAAATATCTCCAATGCTATCTGTATAAACATGGAAATATCTACACCGCTATCTGAAGAAACATGGATATATGTACAAAGCAATCTGTATAAACATGGAAATATCTACACCGCCATGTGTATAACCATGGAAATATCTCCACCGCTATCTGAATAAACATGGAAATAACTACACTGCTATCTGTATAAATATGGAAATATCTACACCGCTATCTGTATAAACATGGAAATGTCTACACCGCTATCTGTATAAATATGGAAATATCTAAAGCGCTATCTGTAAAACCTGGAAATATCTACATCGCTATCTGCATAAACAGGGAAATAACTCCACCGCTATCTACATAAACATGGAAGTCTCTACACAGCTATCTGTATAAATATGGAAATATCTACACCACGATCTGTATGAACATGGAAATATCTACACCGCTCTCTGTATAAACATGGAAATATCTACACCGCTTTCTGTATAAACATGGAAATATCTACACCGCTATTTGTATAAATATGAAAATATCTACACGGCTATCTTTATAAACCTGGAAATGTCTACACCACTATCAGTACAAACATGGAAATATCTACACCGTTATCTGTATGAACATGGAAATATCTACACTGCTATCTGTATAAACATGCAAATATCTACACCGCCATCTGTATAAACCTGGAAATATCTACATCGCTATCTGTATAAACATGGAAATATCTCAACTTCAATGTGTATAAACATGGAAATATCTACACCGCTATCTGTAAAAACATGTAAATATCTAAACCTCTGCCTGTATAAACATGGAAATGTCTACACTGCTATGTGTATAAACATGGAAATATCTACATGGCTATCTCTACAAACATGGAAATATCTACACCGCCATCTGTATAAACATGGAAATATCTACATGGCTATCTCTACAAACATGGAAATATCTACACCGCCATCTGTATAAACATGGAAATACCTTTACATTCATCTGTATAAACATGGAAATATCTACACCACTATCTGTATAAACATGGAAATATCTACACCGCTATCTGTATAAACATGGAAATAGCCACACAGCTATCTGTATAAACATGGAAATAACTACACCAACATCTGTAAAAACATTGAAATATCTACACAGTCGTCTGTATAAACATGGAAATATCTACACCTCCATCTGTATATACATGGAAATATCTACACTGCCATCTGTATACACATGGAAATATCTACACAGCCATCTGTATAAACATGGAAATATCTACACCGCTATCTTTGTAAACGTGGAAATATCTACACCGCTATCTGTATAAACATGGAAATATCTACACCGCTATCTGTTTAAACAAGGAAATATCTACACCATTATCTGTATAAACATGGAAATATCTACACCGCTATCTGTATGAACATGGAAATATCTCCACTGCTATCTGTAAAAACATGGAAATATCTACACTGCTATCTGAATAAACATGGATATATGTACAAAGCCATCTGTATAAACATGGAAATATATACACCACCATGTGTATAACCATGGAAATATCTCCACTGCTATCTGTATAAACATGGAAATAAATACACTGCTATCTGTATAAACATGGAAATATCTACACCGCTATCTGTATAAACATGGAAATATATACACCGCTATCTGTATAAACATGGAAATATCTACACCGCTATCTGTAAAACCTGGAAATATCTACATCGCTATCTGTATAAACAGGGAAATAACTCCACCGCTATCTGTATAAACAGGGAAGTCTCTACACCGCTATCTGCATAAATATGGAAATATCTACACCACGATCTGTATAAACTTGGAAAAATCTACACCGCTCTCTGTATAAACATGGAAATATCTACACAGCTTTCTGTATAAACATGGAAATACCTACACCGCTATTCGTATAAATATGAAAATATCTACACGGCTATCTTTATAAACCTGTAAATGTCTACACCACTATCTGTACACACATGGAAATGTCTGCATGGCTATCTCTATAAACATGGAAATATCTACACCGTCATCTGTATAAACATGGAAATATCTACACAGTCATCTGTATAAACATGGAAATATCTACACCAATATCTGTACAATCTTGGAAATATCTACACTGCCATCTGTATAAACTTGGAAATATCTACACACCCATCTCCATAAACATTGAAATATCTACACCGCTATCAGTATAAATATGGAAACAGCCACAGAGCTATCTGTATAAACAAGGAAATATCTGCATCGCGGTGTGTAAAAACATGGAAATATCTACACAGTCATCTGTATAATCATGGAAATATCTACACCGCTATCTGTAAAACCTGGAAATATCTACATCGCTATCTGTATAAACAGGGAAATATCTCCACCGCTATCTGTATAAACATGGAAATATCTACACCGCTATCTGTATAAACATGGAAGTCTCTTCACCGCTATCTGTATAAATATGGAAATATCTACACCACGATCTGTATAAACATGGAAATATCTACACCGCTCTCTGTATAAACATGGTAATTTCTACACCGCTTTCTGCATAAACATGGAAATATCTACACCGCTATTTGTAGAAATATGAAAATATCTACACGGCTATCTTTATAAGCCTGGAAATGTCTACACCACTATCTGTACAAACATGGAAATATCTGTATGGCTATCTCTATAAACATGGAAATATCTACACCGTCATCTGTATAAACATGGAAATATCTACAAAGTCATCTGTATAAACATGGAAATATCTACAACAATATCTGTACAAACTTGGAAATATCTACACTGCCGTCTGTATAAACTTGGAAATATCTACACAGTCATCCCCATAAACATTGACATATCTACACTGCTATCAGTATGAATATGGAAATAGCCACACAGATATCTGTATAAACATGGAAATATCTGCATTGCCGTCAGTAAAAACGTGGAAATATCTACACAGTCATCTGTATAAACATGGAAATATCTACACCTCCATCTGTATAAACTTTAAATATCTACACTGCCATCTGTATACACATGGAAATATCGACACAGCCATCTGTATAAACATGGAAATATCTACAATGCTATCTCTGTAAACATGGAAAAAAATACACCGCTATCTGTGTAAACATGGAAATATCTACACCGCTATCTGTATAAACATGGAAATACTTACACCCCCATCTGTATAAACATGGAAACATCTCAACATCTATCTGTATAAACATGGAAATATCGACACCGCTATCTGTATAAACATGCAAATATCTACACTGCTATCTGTATAAACATGGAAATATCAACACCGCTATCTGTATAAACCTGGAAATATCTACATCGCTATCTGTATAAACATGGAAATATCAACACCGCTATCTGTATAAACCTGGAAATATCTACACCGCTATCTGTATAAACATGGAAATATCTAAACCTCTTCCTGTATAAACATGGAAATATCTACACCGCTATCTGTTTAAATTTGGAAATATGAACACCGCTATCTCTATAAACTTGGAAATAGCCACACGGCTATCTTTATAAACATGGAAATATCTACATGGCTATCTCTACAAACATGGAAATATCTACAGCGCCATCTGTATAATCATGGAAATACCTATACATTCATCTCTATAAACATGGAAATATCTACACCACTATTTGTATAAACATGGAAATATCTACACCGCTATCTGTATAAACATGGAAATAGCCACACGGCTATCTGTATAAACATGGAAATATCAACAGCACCATCTGTAAAAACATTGAAATATCTACACAGTCATCTGTATAAACATGGAAATATCTACACCGCTATCTTTGTAAACGTGGAAATATGTACACCTCTATCTGTATAAACATGGAAATATCTACACCGCAATCTGTATAAACATGGAAATATCTACACCTCCATCTGTATAAACTTTTAAATATCTACACTGCCATCTGTATACACATGGAAATATCGACACAGCCATCTGTATAAACATGGAAATATCTACAATGCTATCTCTGTAAACATGGAAAAAAATACACCGCTATCTGTATAAACATGGAAATATCTACACCGCTATCTGTATAAACATGGAAATACCTACACCCCCATCTGTATAAACATGGAAACATCTCAACATCTATCTGTATAAACATGGAAATATCTACACCGCTCTCTGTATAAACATGGTAATATCTACACCGCTTTCTGTATAAACATGATATATCTACACCGCTATTTGTATAAATATGAAAATATCTACACAGCTATCTTTATAAACCTGGAAAAGTCTACACCACTATCTGTATAAACATGGAAATATCTGCATGGCTATCTCTAGAAACATGGAAATATCTACACCGTCATCTGTATTAACATGGAAATATCTACACAGTCATCTGTATAAACATGGAAATATCTACACCAATATCAGTACAAACTTGGAAATACCTACACTGCCATCTGTATAAACTTGGAAGTATCTACACAGCCATCTCCATAAACATTGAAATATCTACACTGCTATCTGTATGAATATGGAAATAGCCACACAGATATCTGTATAAACATGTAAATATCTGCATTGCCGTCTGTCAAAACATGGAAATATCTACACAGTCATCTGTATAAATGTGGAAATATCTACACCTCCATCTGTATAAACTTGGAAATATCTAGACTGCCATCTGTATACACATGGAAATATCGACACAGCTATCTGTATAAACATGGAAATATCTACAATGCTATCTCTGCAAACATGGAAAAAACTACACCGCTTTCTGTATAAACATTTGAATATATACAGCGCTATCTGTATAAACATGGAAATAACTACAGCGCCATCTGTATAAACTTGGAAATATCTCCACCTCTATCTGTATAAACATGGAAATATCTACACCGCTATCTGTATAAACATGGAAATATCTACACTGCTATCAGTATAAACATGGAAATATCAACACCGCTATCTGTATAAACCTGGAAATATCTACATCGCTATCTGTATAAACATGGAAATATCTCCACTTCTATGTGTATACACATGGAAATATCTACAGCGCTATCTGTATAAACATGGAAATATCTTCACCTCTTCTTGTATAAACATGGAAATATCTACACCGCTATCTGTATAAATATGGAAATATCAACAATGCTATCTCTATCAACATGGAAATGTCTACACCGCTATCTGTATAAACATGGAAATATCTACATGGCTATCTCTACAAACATGGAAATATCTACACCGCCATCTGTATAAACATGGAAATACCTATACATTCATCTGTATAAACATGGAAATATCTACACAACTATCTGTATAAACATGGAAATATCTACACCACTAACTGTATAAACATGGAAATAGCCACACGGCTATCTGAGTAAAAATGGAAATATCTACACCACCATCTGTAATAACATTGAAATATCTACACAGTCATCTGTATAAACATGGAGATATCTACACCTCCATCTGTATACACATGGAAATATCTACACTGCCATCTGCATACACATGGAAATATCTAAACAGCCATCTGTATAAACATGGAAATATCTACACCGCTATCTTTGTAAACGTGGAAATATCTACACCGCTATCTGTATAAACATGGAAATATCTACACCGCTATGTGTTTAAACATGGAAATATCTACACCACGATCTCTATAAACATGGAAATATCTACACCGCTATCTGTATGAACATGGAAATATCTACACTGCTCTCTGTATAAACATGGAAATATCTACACCGCCATCTGTATAAACATGGAAATATCTCCACTGCTGTCTGTATAAACATGGAAATTTCTACACCACTATCTGAATAAACATGGATATATGTACAAAGCCATCTGTATAAACATGGAAATATCTACACCGCCATGTGTATAACCATGGAAATATCTCCACAGCTATCAGTATAAACATGGAAATAACTACACCGCTATCTCTATAAACATGGAAACATCTACACCGCTATCTGTATAAACATGGAAATATGTACACCGCTATCTGTAAAACCTGGAAATATCTACATCGCTATCTGAATAAACAGGGAAATAACTCCACCGCTATCTGTATAAACATGGAAGTCTCTACACCGCTATCTGCATAAATATGGAAATATCTACACCACGATCTGTATAAACATGGAAATATCTACACCGCTCTCTGTATAACATGGAAATATCTACACAGCTTTCTGTATAAACATGGAAATATCTACACCGATATTCGTATAAATATGAAAATATCTACACGGCTATCTTTATAAACCTGGATATGTTTACACCACTATCTGTACACACATGGAAATGTCTGCATGGCTATCTCTATAAACATGGAAATATCCTCACCGTCATCTGTATAAACATGGAAATATCTACACCAATATCTGTACAAACTTGGAAATATCTACACCGCCATCTGTATCAACATGGAAATACCTATACATTCATCTGTATAAACATGGAAATATCTACACCACTATCTGTATAAACATGGAAATATCTACACCAGTATCTGTATAAACATTGAAATAGCCACACGGCTATCTGTATAAACATGGAAATATCTACACCGCTATCTTTGTAAAAGTGGAATTATCTACACCGCTATGTGTATAAACATGGAAATATCTACACTGCTATCTGTTTAAACATGGAAATATCTACACCACGATCTGTATAAAGATGGAAATATCTACACCGCCATCTGTGTAAACATGGAAATATCTCCACTGCTATCTGTATAAACATGGAAATATCTACACCGCTATCTGAATAAACATGGATATATGTACAAAGCAATCTGTATAACATGGAAATATCTACACCGCCATGTGTATAACCATGGAAATATCTCCACCGCTATCTGTATAAACATGCAAATAACTAGACTGCTATCTGTATAAACATGGAAATATCTACACCGCTATCTGTATAAACATTGAAATATCTACACCGCTATCTTTGTAAACGTGGAAATATCTACACCGCTATCTGTATAAACATGGAAATATCTACACCGCTATGTGTTTAAACATGGAAATATCTACACCACGATCTGTATAAACATGGAAATATCTACACCGCTATCTGTATGAACATGGAAATATCTACACTGCTCTCTGTATAAACATGGAAATATCTACACCGCCATCTGTATAAACATGGAAATATCTCCACTGCTGTCTGTATAAACATGGAAATTTCTACACCGCTATCTGAATAAACATGGATATATGTACAAAGCCATCTGTATAAACATGGAAATATCTACACCGCCATGTGTATAACCATGGAAATATCTCCACAGCTATCAGTATAAACATGGAAATAACTACACCGCTATCTCTATAAACATGGAAACATCTACACCGCTATCTGTATAAACATGGAAATATGTACACCGCTGTCTGTAAAACCTGGAAATATCTACATCGCTATCTGAATAAACAGGGAAATAACTCCACTGCTATCAGTATAAACACGGAAGTCTCTACACCGCTATCTGCATAAATATGGAAATATCTACACCACGATCTGTATAAACATGGAAATATCTACACCGCTCTCTGTATAACATGGAAATATCTACACAGCTTTCTGTATAAACATGGAAATATCTACACCGATATTCGTATAAATATGAAAATATCTACACGGCTATCTTTATAAACCTGGATATGTTTACACCACTATCTGTACACACATGGAAATGTCTGCATGGCTATCTCTATAAACATGGAAATATCCTCACCGTCATCTGTATAAACATGGAAATATCTACACCGCTATCTGTAAAACCTGGAAATATCTACATCGTTATCTGTATAAACAGGGAAATATCTACACCGCTATCTGTATAAACATGGAAATATCTACACCGCTATCTGTATAAACATGGAAGTCTCTTCACCGCTATCTATATAAATATGCAAATATCTACACCAAGATATGTATACACATGGAAATATCTACACCGCTCTCTGTATAAACATGGTAATATCTACACCGCCATCTGAATAAACATGGAAATATCTACACCGCTATTTGTATAAATATGAAACTATCTACACGGCTATCTTTATAAACCTGGAAATGTCTACACCACTATCTGTACAAACATGGAAATATCTGCATGGCTATCTCTAGAAACATGGAAATATCTACACCGTCATCTGTATTAACATGGAAATATCTACACAGTCATCTGTATAAACATGGAAATATCTACACCAATATCAGTACAAACTTGGAAATACCTACACTGCCATCTGTATAAACTTGGAAGTATCTACACAGCCATCTCCATAAACATTCAAATATCTACACTGCTATCTGTATGAATATGGAAATAGCCACACAGATATCTGTATAAACATGTAAATATCTGCATTGCCGTCTGTCAAAACATGGAAATATCTACACAGTCATCTGTATAAATGTGGAAATATCTACACTTCCATCTGTATAAACTTGGAAATATCTAGACTGCCATCTGTATACACATGGAAATATCGACACAGCTATCTGTATAAACATGGAAATATCTACAATGCTATCTCTGCAAACATGGAAAAAACTACACCACTTTCTGTATAAACATTTGAATATATACAGCGCAATCTGTATAAACATGGAAATAACTACAGCGCCATCTGTATAAACTTGGAAATATCTCCACCTCTATCTGTATAAACATGGAAATATCTACACCGCTATCTGTATAAACATGGAAATATCTACACTGCTATCAGTATAAACATGGAAATATCAACACCGCTATCTGTATAAACCTGGAAATATCTACATCGCTATCTGTATAAACATGGAAATATCTCCACTTCTATGTGTATACACATGGAAATATCTACAGCGCTATCTGTATAAACATGGAAATATCTTCACCTCTTCTTGTATAAACATGGAAATATCTACACCGCTATCTGTATAAATATGGAAATATCAACAATGCTATCTCTATCAACATGGAAATGTCTACACCGCTATCTGTATAAACATGGAAATATCTACATGGCTATCTCTACAAACATGGAAATATCTACACCGCCATCTGTATAAACATGGAAATACCTATACATTCATCTGTATAAACATGGAAATATCTACACAACTATCTGTATAAACATGGAAATATCTACACCACTAACTGTATAAACATGGAAATAGCCACACGGCTATCTGAGTAAAAATGGAAATATCTACACCACCATCTGTAATAACATTGAAATATCTACACAGTCATCTGTATAAACATGGAAATATCTACACCTCCATCTGTATACACATGGAAATATCTACACTGCCATCTGCATACACATGGAAATATCTAAACAGCCATCTGTATAAACATGGAAATATCTACACCGCTATCTTTGTAAACGTGGAAATATCTACACCGCTATCTGTATAAACATGGAAATATCTACACCGCTATGTGTTTAAACATGGAAATATCTACACCACGATCTCTATAAACATGGAAATATCTACACCGCTATCTGTATGAACATGGAAATATCTACACTGCTCTCTGTATAAACATGGAAATATCTACACCGCCATCTGTATAAACATGGAAATATCTCCACTGCTGTCTGTATAAACATGGAAATTTCTACACCACTATCTGAATAAACATGGATATATGTACAAAGCCATCTGTATAAACATGGAAATATCTACACCGCCATGTGTATAACCATGGAAATATCTCCACAGCTATCAGTATAAACATGGAAATAACTACACCGCTATCTCTATAAACATGGAACATCTACACCGCTATCTGTATAAACATGGAAATATGTACACCGCTATCTGTAAAACCTGGAAATATCTACATCGCTATCTGAATAAACAGGGAAATAACTCCACCGCTATCTGTATAAACATGGAAGTCTCTACACCGCTATCTGCATAAATATGGAAATATCTACACCACGATCTGTATAAACATGGAAATATCTACACCGCTCTCTGTATAACATTGAAATATCTACACAGCTTTCTGTATAAACATGGAAATATCTACACCGATATTCGTATAAATATGAAAATATCTACACGGCTATCTTTATAAACCTGGATATGTTTACACCACTATCTGTACACACATGGAAATGTCTGCATGGCTATCTCTATAAACATGGAAATATCCTCACCGTCATCTGTATAAACATGGAAATATCTACACCAATATCTGTACAAACTTGGAAATATCTACACCGCCATCTGTATAAACATGGAAATACCTATACATTCATGTGTATAAACATGGAAATATCTACACCACTATCTGTATAAACATGGAAATATCTACACCAGTATCTGTATAAACATTGAAATAGCCACACGGATATCTGTATAAACATGGAAATATCTACACCGCTATCTTTGTAAAAGTGGAATTATCTACACCGCTATGTGTATAAACCTGGAAATATCTACACTGCTATCTGTTTAAACATGGAAATATCTACACCACGATCTGTATAAAGATGGAAATATCTACACCGCCATCTGTGTAAACATGGAAATATCTCCACTGCTATCTGTATAAACATGGAAATATCTACACCGCTATCTGAATAAACATGGATATATGTACAAAGCAATCTGTATAAACATGGAAATATCTACACCGCCATGTGTATAACCATGGAAATATCTCCACCGCTATCTGTATAAACATGCAAATAACTAGACTGCTATCTGTATAAACATGGAAATATCTACACCGCTATCTGTATAAACATGGAAATATCTACACCGCTATCTGTATAAATATGGAAATATTTACACCGCTATTCTGTAAAACCTGGAAATATCTACATCGCTATCTGTATAAACAGGGAACTAACTCCACCGCTATCTGTATAAACATGGAAGTCTCTACACAGCTATCTGTATAAATATGGAAATATGTACACCACGATCTGTATGAACATGGAAATATCTACACCGCTCTCTGTATAAACATGGAAATATCTACACCGCTTTCTGTATAAACATGGAAATATCTACACCGCTATTTGTATAAATATGAAAATATCTACATGGCTATCTTTATAAACCTGGAAATGTCTACACCACTATCTGTAAAAACATGGAAATACCTACACCGCTATCTGTATGAACATGGAAATATCTACAATGCTATCTGTATAAACATGCAAATATCTACACCGCCATCTGTATAGACATGGAAATATCTCCACTGCTATCTGTATAAACATGGAAATATCTACACCGCTATCTGAATAAACATGGATATATGTACAAAGCCATCTGTATAAACATGGAAATGTCTACACCACCATGTGTATAAACATGGAAATATCTCCACCGCTATCTGTATAAACATGGAAATAAATACACTGTTATCTGTATAAACATGGAAATATCTACACCGCTACCTGTATAAACATGGAAATATCTACACCGCTATCTGTATAAACATGGAAATACCTACACCGCTATCTGTAAAACCTGGAAATCTCTACATCGCTATCTGTATAAACAGGGAAATAGCTCCACTGCTATCTGTATAAACATGGAAGTCTCTACACCGCTATCTGTATAAATATGGAAATATCTACACCACGATCTGTATAAACATGGAAATATCTACACCGCTCTCTGTATAAACATGGAAATATCTACACCGCTTTCTGTATAAACATGGAAGTATCTACACCGCTATTCGTATAAATATGAATGTATCTACACGGCTATCTTTATAAACCTGGAAATGTCTACACCACTATCTGTACACACATGGAAATGTCTGCATGGCTATCTCTATAAACATGGAAATATCTTCACCGTCATCTGTATAAACATGGAAATATCTACACAGTCATCTGTATAAACATGGAAATATCTACACCAATATCTGTACAAACTTGGAAATATCTACACTGCCATCTGTATAAACTTGGAAATATCTACACAGCCATCTCCATAAACTTTGAATTATCTACACCGCTATCAGTATAAATGTGGAAATAGCCACAGAGCTATCTGTATAAACATGGAAATATCTGCATCGCCGTCTGTAAAAAACATCGAAATATCTACACAGTCATCTGTATAAACATGGAAATATCTGCACCGCTATCTGTAAAACCTGGAAATATCTACATCACTATCTGTATAAACAGGGAAATATCTCCACCGCTATCTGTATAAACATGGAAATATCTACACCGCTATCTGTATAAACATGGAAGTCTCTTCACCGCTATCTGTATAAATTTGGAAATATCTACACCACGATCTGTATAAACATGGAAATATCTACACCGCTCTCTGTATAAACATGGAAATATCTACACCGCTTTCTGTATAAACATGGAAATATCTACACCGCTATTTGTATAAACAAGAAAATATCTACACAGCTATCTTTGTAAACCTGGAAATGTCTACACCACTATCTGTACAAACATGGAAATAACTGCATGGCTATCTCTATAAACATAGAAATATCTACACCGTCATCTGTATAAACATGGAAATATCTACACAGTCATCTGTATAAACATGGAAATATCTACAACAATATCTGTACAAACTTGGAAATATCTACACAGCCATCTGTATAAACTTGGAAATATCTACACCGTCATCTCCATAAACATTGACATATCTACACTGCTATCAGTATGAATATGGAAATAGCCACAGAGATATCTGTATAAACATGGAAATTTCTGCTTTGCCTTCAGTAAAAACATGGAAATATCTACACAGTCATCTGTATAAACATGGAAATATCTACAACTCCATCTGTATAAACTTGGAAATGTCTACACTGCCATCTGTATACACATGGAAATATCGACACAGCCATCTGTATAAACATGGAAATATCTACAATGCTATCTCTGTAAACATGGAAAAACCTACACTGCTATCTGTATAAACATGGAAATATCTACACCGCTATCTGTATAAACATGGAAATACCTACACCCCCATCTGTATAAACATGGAAACATCTCAACCTCTATCTGTATGAACATGGAAATTTCGACACTGCTATCTGTATAAACATCCAAATATCTACACCGCTATCTGTATAAACATGGAAATATCAACACCGATATCTGTATAAACCTGGAAATATCTACATCGCTATCTGTATAAACATGGAAATATCTCCACTTCTATGTGTATAAACATGGAAATATCTACACCGCTATCTGTATAAACATGGAAATATCTAAACCTCTTCCTGTATAAACATGGAAATGTCTACATCGCTATGTGTATAAACATGGAAATATCTACATGGCTATCTCTACAAACATGGAAATATCTACACCGCCATCTGTATAAACATGGAAATAACTTTACATTCATCTGTATAAACATGGAAATATCTACACCACTATCTGTATAAACATGGAAATATCTACACCGCTATCTGTATAAACATGGAAATAGCCACAGAGCTATCTGTATAAACATGGAAATATCTACACCGCTTTTCGTATAAATATGAAAATATCTACACGGCTATCTTTATAAACCTGGAAATGTTTACACCACTATCTGTACACACATGGAAATGTCTGCATGGCTATCTCTATAAACATGGAAATATCCTCACCGTCATCTGTATAAACATGGAAATATCTACAACAATATCTGTACAAACTTGGAAATATCTACACCGCCATCTGTATAAACATGGAAATACCTATATATTCATCTGTATAAACATGGAAATACCTACACCACTATCTGTATAAACATGGAAATATCTACACCGCTATCTGTATAAACATTGAAATAGCCACACTGCTATCTGTATAAATATGGAAATATCTACACCACCATCTGTAAAAACATTGAAATATCTACACAGTCATCTGTATAAACATGGAAATATCTACACCGCTATCTGTTTAAACAAGGAAATATCTACACCGCTATCTTTGTAAACGTGGAAATATCTACACCGCCATCTGTATAAACATGGAAATATCTACACCGCTATCTGTTTAAACAAGGAAATATCTACACCATTATCTGTATAAACATGGAAATATCTACACCGCTATCTGTATGAACATGGAAATATCTCCACTGCTATCTGTAAAAACATGGAAATATCTACATTGCTATCTGAATAAACATGGATATATGTACAAAGCCATCTGTATAAACATGGAAATATATACACCACCATGTGTATAACCATGGAAATATCTCCACTGCTATCTGTATAAACATGGAAATAAATACACTGCTATCTGTATAAACATGGAAATATCTACACCGCTATCTGTATAAACATGGAAATATCTACACCGCTATCTGTATAAACATGGAAATATCTACACCGCTATCTGTAAAACCTGGAAATATCTACATCGCTATCTGTATAAACAGGGAGATAACTCCACCGCTATCTGTATAAACAGGGAAGTCTCTACACCGCTATGTGTATAAATATGGAAATATCTACACCACGATCTGTATAAACTTGGAAAAATCTACACCGCTCTCTGTATAAACATGGAAATATCTACACAGCTTTCTGTACAAACATGGAAATATCTAAACCGCTATTCGTATAAATATGAAAATATCTACACGGCTATCTTTATAAACCTGTAAATGTCTACACCACTATCTGTACACACATGGATATGTCTGCATGGCTATCTCTATAAACATGGAAATATCTACACCGTCATCTGTATAAACATGGAAATATCTACACAGTCATCTGTATAAACATGGAAATATCTACACCAATATCTGTACAATCTTGGAAATATCTACACTGCCATCTGTATAAACTTGGAAATACCTACACACCCATCTCCATAAACATTGAAATATCTACACCACTATCAGTATAAATATGGAAACAGCCACAGAGCTATCTGTATAAACAAGGAAATATCTGCATCGCGGTGTGTAAAAACATGGAAATATCTACACAGTCATCTGTATAATCATGGAAATATCTACACCGCTATCTGTAAAACCTGGAAATATCTACATCGCTATCTGTATAAACAGGGAAATATCTCCACCGCTATCTGTATAAACATGGAAATATCTACACCGCTATCTGTATAAACATGGAAGTCTCTTCACCGCTATCTGTATAAATATGGAAATATCTACACCAAGATCTGTATAAACATGGAAATATCTACACCGCTCTCTGTATAAACATGGTAATTTCTACACCGCTTTCTGCATAAACATGGAAATATCTACACCGCTATTTGTATAAATATGAAAATATCTACACGGCTATCTTTATAAGCCTGGAAATGTCTACACCACTATCTGTACAAACATGGAAATATCTGTATGGCTATCTCTATAAACATGGAAATATCTACACCGTCATCTGTATAAACATGGAAATATCTACACAGTCATCTGTATAAACATGGAAATATCTACAACAATATCTGTACAAACTTGGAAATATCTACACTGCCGTCTGTATAAACTTGGAAATATCTACACAGTCATCCCCATAAACATTGACATATCTACACTGCTATCAGTATGAATATGGAAATAGCCACACAGATATCTGTATAAACATGGAAATATCTGCATTGCCGTCAGTAAAAACGTGGAAATATCTACACAGTCATCTGTATAAACATGGAAATATCTACACCTCCATCTGTAAAAACTTTTAAATATCTACACTGCCATCTGTATACACATGGAAATATCGACACAGCCATCTGTATAAACATGGAAATATCTACAATGCTATCTCTGTAAACATGGAAAAAAATACACCGCTATCTGTATAAACATGGAAATATCTACACCGCTATCTGTATAAACATGGAAATACCTACACCCCATCTGTATAAACATGGAAACATCTCAACATCTATCTGTATAAACATGGAAATATCGACACCGCTATCTGTATAAACATGCAAATATCTACACTGCTATCTGTATAAACATGGAAATATCAACACCGCTATCTGTATAAACCTGGAAATATCTACATCGCTATCTGTATAAACATGGAAATATCTCCACTTCTATGTGTATAAACATGGAAATATCTACACCGCTATCTGTATAAACATGGAAATATCTAAACCTCTTCCTGTATAAACATGGAAATATCTACACCGCTATCTGTTTAAATTTGGAAATATCAACACCGCTATCTCTATAAACTTGGAAATAGCCACACGGCTATCTTTATACACATGGAAATATCTACATGGCTATCTCTACAAACATGGAAATATCTACAGCGCCATCTGTATAAACATGGAAATATCTACACCACTATTTGTATAAACATGGAAATATCTACACCGCTATCTGTATAAACATGGAAATAGCCACACGGCTATCTGTATAAATATGGAAATATCAACAGCACCATCTGTAAAAACATTGAAATATCTACACAGTCATCTGTATAAACATGGAAATATCTACACCGCTATCTTTGTAAACGTGGAAATATGTACACCACTATCTGTATAAACATGGAAATATCTACACCGCTATCTGTTTAAACATGGAAATATCTACACCGCTATCTTTGTAAACGTGTAAATATCTACACCGCTATCTGTATAAACATGGAAATATCTACACCGCTATCTGTTTAAACATGGAAATATCTACACCACGATCTGTATAAACGTGGAAATATCTACACCGCCATCTGTATAAACATGGAAATATCTCCACTGCTATCTGTATAAACATGGAAATATCTACACCGCTATCTGAATAAACATGGATATATGTACAAAGCCATCTGTATAAACATGGAAATAACTCCACCGCTATCTGTATAAACATGGAAATATCTACACAGTCATCTGTATATAAATGGAAATATCTACACCACCATCTGTATAAACATGGAAATATTTACACTGCCATCTGTATAAACATGGAAATATGTACAAAGTCATCTGTATATACATGGAAATATATACACCACCATCTCTATAAACATGGAAATATCTACACTGCCTTCTGTATACACATGGAAATATCTACACAGACATCAGTATAAACATGGAAACACCTGCACCCCTATCTCTGTCCACATGGAAATAACAACACCACAATCTCTATGAACATGGAAATATCTACACCGCAATCTCTATAAACATGGAAATATGTACACTGCCGTCTCTATAAACATGAAAGTATCCACACCACCATCTCCATAAACTTGGAACTATCTACACCGCCAACTGTGTAAGCATGGAAATATCTACACCGCTATCTGTAAAAACATGGAAATATCTACATTGCCATCAGTAAAAATCTACACCGCAATCTGCATAAACATGGAAATATCTACACCTCTTCCTGTATAAACATGGAATTATCAACACCGCTATCTGTATAAACCTGGAAATATCTACATCGCTATCTGTATAAACATGGAAATATCTCAACTTCAATGTGTATAAACATGGAAATATCTACACCGCTATCTGTAAAAACATGTAAATATCTAAACCTCTTCCTGTATAAACATGGAAATGTCTACACCGCTATGTGTATAAACATGGAAATATCTACATAGCTATCTCTACAAACATGGAAATATCTACACCGCCATCTGTATAAACATGGAAATATCTACATGGCTATCTCTACCAACATGGAAATATCTACACCGCCATCTGTATAAACATGGAAATACCTTTACATACATCTGTATAAACATGGAAATATCTACACCACTATCTGTATAAACATGGAAATATCTACACCGCTATCTGTATAAACATGGAAATAGCCACACAGCTATCTGTATAAACATGGAAATAACTACACCACCATCTGTAAAAACATTGAAATATCTACACAGTCGTCTGTATAAACATGGAAATACCTACACCTCCATCTGTATATACATGGAAATATCTACACTGCCATCTGTATACACATGGAAATATCTACACAGCCATCTGTATAAACATGGAAATATCTACACCGCTATCTTTGTAAACGTGGAAATATCTACACCGCTATCTGTATAAACATGGAAATATCTACACCGCTATCTGTTTAAACAAGGAAATATCTACACCATTATCTGTATAAACATGGAAATATCTACACCGCTATCTGTATGAACATGGAAATATCTCCACTGCTATCTGTAAAAACATGGAAATATCTACACTGCTATCTGAATAAACATGGATATATGTACAAAGCCATCTGTATAAACATGGAAATATATACACCACCATGTGTATAACCATGGAAATATCTCCACTGCTATCTGTATAAACATGGAAATAAATACACTGCTATCTGTATAAACATGGAAATATCTACACCGCTATCAGTATAAACATGGAAATATCTACACCGCTATCTGAATGAACATGGATATATCTACACCGCTATCTGTAAAACCTGGAAATATCTACATCGCTATCTGTATAAACAGGGAAATAACTCCACCGCTATCTGTATAAACAGGGAAGTCTCTACACCGCTATCTGTATAAATATGGAAATATCTACACCACGATCTGTATAAACTTGGAAAAATCTACACCGCTCTCTGTATATACATGGAAATATCTACACAGCTTTCTGTATAAACATGGAAATATCTACACCGCTATTCGTATAAATATGAAAATGTCTACACGGCTATCTTTATAAACCTGTAAATGTCTACACCACTATCTGTACACACATGGATATGTCTGCATGGCTATCTCTATAAACATGGAAATATCTACACCGTCATCTGTATAAACATGGAAATATCTACACAGTCATCTGTATAAACATGTAAATATCTACACCAATATCTGTACAAACTTGGAAATATCTACACTGCCATCGGTATAAACTTGGAAATATCTACACAGCCATCTCCATAAACATTGAAATATCTACACCGCTATCATTATAAATATGGAAACAGCCACAGAGCTATCTGTATAAACAAGGAAATATCTGCATCGCGGTGTGTAAAAACATGGAAATATCTACACAGTCATCTGTATAATCATGGAAATATCTACACCGCTATCTGTAAAACCTGGAAATATCTACATCGCTATCTGTATAAACAGGGAAATATCTCCACCGCTATCTGTATAAACATGGAAATATCTACACCGCTATCTGTATAAACATGGAAGTCTCTTCACCGCTATCTGTATAAATATGGAAATATCTACACCAAGATCTGTATAAACATGGAAATATCTACACCGCTCTCTGTATAAACATGGTAATTTCTACACCGCTTTCTGCATAAACATGGAAATATCTACACCGCTATTTGTATAAATATGAAAATATCTACACGGCTATCTTTATAAGCCTGGAAATGTCTACACCACTATCTGTACAAACATGGAAATATCTGTATGGCTATCTCTATAAACATGGAAATATCTACACCGTCATCTGTATAAACATGGAAATATCTACACAGTCATCTGTATAAACATGGAAATATCTACAACAATATCTGTACAAACTTGGAAATATCTACACTGCCGTCTGTATAAACTTGGAAATATCTACACAGTCATCCCCATAAACATTGACATATCTACACTGCTATCAGTATGAATATGGAAATAGCCACACAGATATCTGTATAAACATGGAAATATCTGCATTGCCGTCAGTAAAAACGTGGAAATATCTACACAGTCATCTGTATAAACATGGAAATATCTACACCTCCATCTGTAAAAACTTTTAAATATCTACACTGCCATCTGTATACACATGGAAATATCGACACAGCCATCTGTATAAACATGGAAATATCTACAATGCTATCTCTGTAAACATGGAAAAAAATACACCGCTATCTGTATAAACATGGAAATATCTACACCGCTATCTGTATAAACATGGAAATACCTACACCCCATCTGTATAAACATGGAAACATCTCAACATCTATCTGTATAAACATGGAAATATCGACACCGCTATCTGTATAAACATGCAAATATCTACACTGCTATCTGTATAAACATGGAAATATCAACATCGCTATCTGCATAAACATGGAAATATCTCCACTTCTATGTGTATAAACATGGAAATATCTACACCGCTATCTGTATAAACATGGAAATATCTAAACCTCTTCCTGTATAAACATGGAAATATCTACACCGCTATCTGTTTAAATTTGGAAATATCAACACCGCTATCTCTATAAACTTGGAAATAGCCACACGGCTATCTTTATAAACATGGAAATATCTACATGGCTATCTCTACAAACATGGAAATATCTACAGCGCCATCTGTATAAACATGGAAATACCTATACATTCATCTGTATAAACATGGAAATATCTACACCACTATTTGTATAAACATGGAAATATCTACACCGCTATCTGTATAAACATGGAAATAGCCACACGGCTATCTGTATAAACATGGAAATATCAACACCACCATCTGTAAAAACATTGAAATATCTACACAGTCATCTGTATAAACATGGAAATATCTACACCGCTATCTTTGTAAACGTGGAAATATGTACACCACTATCTGTATAAACATGGAAATATCTACACCGCTATCTGTTTAAACATGGAAATATCTACACCGCTATCTTTGTAAACGTGTAAATATCTACACCGCTATCTGTATAAACATGGAAATATCTACACCTCTATCTGTTTAAACATGGAAATATCTACACCACGATCTGTATAAACGTGGAAATATCTACACGGCCATCTGTATAAACATGGAAATATCTCCACTGCTATCTGTATAAACATGGAAATATCTACACCGCTATCTGAATAAACATGGATATATGTACAAAGCCATCTGTATAAACATGGAAATAACTCCACCGCTATCTGTATAAACATGGAAATATCTACACAGTCATCTGTATATAAATGGAAATATCTACACCACCATCTGTATAAACATGGAAATATCTACACTGCCATCTGTATAAACATGGAAATATGTACAAAGTCATCTGTATATACATGGAAATATATACACCACCATCTCTATAAACATGGAAATATCTACACTGCCTTCTGTATACACATGGAAATATCTACACAGACATCCGTATAAACATGGAAACACCTGCACCCCTATCTCTGTCCACATGGAAATAACAACACCACAATCTCTATGAACATGGAAATATCTACACCGCCATCTCTATAAACATGAAAGTATCTACACCGCCATCTCCATAAACATGGAACTATCTTCACCGCCATCTGTGTAAACATGGAAATATCTACACCGCTATCTGTATAAACATGGAAATATCTACACTGCCATCTGTAGAAAGATGGAAATATCTACACCGCAATCTGCATTAACATGGCAATATCTACACCTCTTCCTGTATAAACATGGAAATATCTACACCGCTATCTGTATAAATACGGAAATATCAACACCGCTATCTCTATAAACATGGACATGTCTACACTGCTATCTGTATAAACATGGAAATAACTATACATTCATCTGTATAAACATGGAAATATCTACACCACTATCTGTATAAACATGGAAATACCTACACCGCTATCTGTATAAACATGGAAATAGCCACAAGGCTATCTGTATAAACATGGAAAAATCTACACCACCATCTGTAAAAACATGGAAATATCTACATCACTATCTGTATAAACATGGAAACAGCCACACCGCTATCTGTATAAACATGGAAATACCTACACCGCTATCTGTATAATCATGGAAATATCTACACCGCAATCTGTATAAACATAGAAATATATACACTGCCATCAGTATAAACATGGAAATATCTACACAGTCATCTGTATGAACATGGAAATATCTACACAGCCATCTCTATCAACATGGAAACATCTACACCGCTATCTGTATAAACATGGAAATATCCACACCGCTATCTGTATAAACATGGAAATATCTACACTACCATCTTTAAAAACATGGAAATAACTACACAGTCACCTGTATAAACATGGAAATCTCTACACCTGCGTCTGTATAAACATGGAAATATCTACACTGCCATCTGTATGCACATGGAAATATCTACACAGCCATCTGGATAAACATTGAAATATCTACACCGCTATCTCTATAAAGATGGAAATACCTGCACCGCAATCTGTATAAACTTGGAAATATCTTCACCGCCATCTGTATAAACATGGAAATATCTCCACCCATATCTGTATAAACATGGAAATACCTCCACCGCTATCTGTACAAACGTGGAAATATCTACACCGCAATCTCTATAAACATGGACATATCTACACCACCATCTCTATAAACATGAAAGTATCTACACCGCCTTCTCCATAAACATGGAACTATCTACACCGCCATCTGTGTAAACATGGAAATATCTACACCGCAATCTGCATAAACATGGAAATATCTACACCTCTTCCTGTATAAACATGGAAATATCTACACGGCTATCTGTATAAATACGGAAATATCAACACCGCTATCTCTATAAACTTGGAAATGTCTACACTGCTATCTGTATAAACATGGAAATATCTACATGGCTATCTATACAAACATGGAAATTTCTACACCGCCATCTGTATAAACATGGAAATACCTATACATTCATCTGTATAAACATGTAAATATCTACACCACTATCTGTATAAACATGGAAATATCTACAACGCTATCTGTATAAACATGGAAATAGCCACACGGCTATCTGTATAAACATGGAAAAATCTACACCACCATCTGTAAAAACATGGAAATATTTACACAGTCATCTGTATAAACATGGAAATATCTATACCTCCACCTGCATACACATGGAAATATCTACACCGCCATCTGTATACACATGGAAATATCTGCACAGCCATCTGTATAAACATGGAAATATCTACACCGCTATCTTTGTAAACGTGGAAATATCTACACCGCTATCTGTTTGAACATGGAAATATCTACACCGCTATCTGTATAAACATGGAAATATCTACAACACTATCTGTATAAACATGGAAATATCTACACCACAATATGTGCAAATATGGAAATATGTACACCTCTATCTCTGTAAACTTGGAAATATCTACACCGATATCTGTATAAACATGGAACTATCTACACCGCTATTTGTATAAACATGGAAATATCTACACCACTATCTCTATTAACATGGAAATATCTTCACCACCATCTCTATAAACATGGAAATATGTACATCGCTATCTGTATGAAGATGGAAATATCTACACTGCTATCTGTATAAACATGGAAATGTCTACACCGCTATCTGTATAAATATGGAAATATCTGCAACGCTATCTCTGTAAACCTCGAAACATCTACACCGCTGTCTGTATAAACATGGAAATATCTACACCGTTATCTCTATAAACCTGAAAATAACTACACCACTATCTGTATAAACGTGGAAATATCTGCAGTGCCATCTGTATAAACATGGAAATATCTACACAGCCATCTCTATAAAAATGGAAATATCTACAAGGCTATCTCTATAAACATGGAAATATCTACACCGCCATCTGTATAAACATGGAAATAGCTACACAGTCAATTGCATAAACATGGAAATATCTACACCACTGTTTGTATAAACATGGAAATATCTACACCGCTATCTGTATAAACATGGAAATATCTACACCGCTATCTGTATAAACATGGGAATACCTACACCGCTATGTGTATAAACATGGAATTATCTACACCGCTATCTCTATAAAAATAGAAATATCTAAAACGCCATCTCTGTAAACATGGAAATATCTACACCGCCATCAGCATAAAAATGGAAATAGCTTCACCGCCATCTGTATAAACCTGGAAATATCTACACTGCCCTCTGTATACACATGGAAATACCTACACCGCTATCTGTGTAAGTATGGAAATATCTACACCGCTATCTCTATAAACATGGAAATATCTTCACCGCAATCCTTATAAACATAGAAATATCTACACCGCTATCTGTATAAACATGGAAATACCTACAACAATATCTGTGTAAACATGTAAATATCTACACAGCTATCTGTGTAGACATGGAAATATGTACACTGCTATCTGTTTAAAGATGAAAATATGTACACCGCAATCTGTGCAAATATCAAAATATCTACACCGCTATATCTGTAAACATGGAAATATCTACCCCGTTATCTGTGTAAACATGAAAATATCTACACCGCTATGTGTATAAACGTGGAAATATCTACACCACTATCAGCATAAAGAAGGAAATATCTACACCGCCATCTGTATAAACATAGAAATATCTACACCGCCATCTGTATAAACATGGAAATATCTGCAACGCTTTCTGTATAAATATGGAAATAACTACCCCGCTATCTCTATAAACATGGAAATAACTACACAGCTATCTCTATAAACATGGAAATATCTACACCGCCATCTGCATGAACATGGAAATATCTACACCGCTATCTCTATAAATATGGAAATATCCACAATGCCATCTGTGGAAAGATGGAAATATCTACTCCGTGATCTGTATAAACATGCAAAATTCTACACTGCCGTCTGTATAAAGATGGAAATATCTACACCACGAGCTGTATAAACATGGAAATATCTACACCGCTATCTGTATAATCATGGAAATATCTACATCACTATCTCTATAAACATGGAAATATCTACACCGCCATTTGTAAAAACATGGAAATATCCACACTGTCATCTGTGGAAAGATGGAAATATCTACACCACGATCTCGAAACATGGAAATTTCTACAACACTACCTGTATAAACATGGAAATATCTACACTGCTATCTGTATAAACATGGTTATATCTACACCGCGATCTGTATAAACACGCAAATATCTACACTGCCATCTGTATAAAGATATAATATCTAAACAGTCATCTGTATAATATCTACACAGTCATCTGTATAAACATGGAAATACCTACATCTCCACATGTATAAACATGGAAATGTCTACACTGCCATGTGTATACACATGGAAACATCTACACAGCCATCTTTATAAACATGGAAATATCTACACCGCTATCTCTAAAAACATGGAAATACCTACACCACTATCTGTATAAATATGGAAATATGTAAACCGCTATCTGTATAAACATGGAAATGTCTCCACTGCTATCTGTATAAAAATGGAAATATCTACACCGCAATCTTTATAAACATGGAAATATCTACACCGCTATATGTATAAATGTGGAAATAATTACACCGCTATCTCTATAAACATGGAAATATCTATATCGCCATCTGTATAAACATAGAAATAACTACACCGCTGTCTCTATAAACATGGAAATACCTACACAGTCATCTGTATTAACATGGAAATATCTTCTCACCATCAGTATAAACATGGAAATATTTACACTGCCATCTGTATAAACATGGAAATATTTACACAGCCATCTCTATAAATATGGAAATAGCTACACCGCTATCTGTATAAACATGGAAATAGCCATACCGCTATCTGTATAAACATGGAAATATCTACACAACCATCTGTAAAAACATGGAAATATCTACACAGTCATCTGTATAAACATGGAAATATCTACACAGCCATCTCTATGAACACGGAAATAGCTACACCGCTATCTGTATAATCATGGAAATATCTACACAATCATGTGTACAAACATGGAAACATCTACACCTCCATCTATATAAACATGGACATATCTACACTGCCATCTGTATACACATGGAAATATCTACACAGCCATCTGTATAAACATGGAAATATCTACACCACTATCTCTATAAACATGGAAATAGCTACACCGCTATCTGTACAAACCTGGAAATATCTACACCGCTATCTGTATAAACATGGAAATATCTCCACCGCTATGTGTAAACATGGAAATATCTACACTGCTACCTGTATAAACATGGAAATATCTACACCGCTATCTGTATAAACATGGAAATATCCACACCGCCATCTGTATAAAAACGGAAATACCTAACACGCTATCTATATAAAAAAGGAAATGTCTACAATGCCATCGTTAGAAAGATAGAAATATCTACCACACGATCTGCGTAAACATGAAAATATCTACACCGCTACCTGTTCAAACATGGAAATATCTACACCGCTATCTGTATAAACATGGAAATATCTGCGCCGATATCTCTATAAACAAGGAAATATCTACACAGCTATCTTTATAAATATGGAAATATCTGCACCACTATCTCTATAAACATGGAAATGTCTACACCGCTATCTGTATAAACATGGAAACGCCTACACGGCTATCTCTATAAACATGGAAATATCTATGCCACCATCTGTATAAACATGTAAATACCTACACAGTCATCTGTATTAACATGGAAATATCTACCCCACCATCTGTATAAACACGGAAATATCTACACTGCCATCTGTATAAACACGGAAATATCTACACCGCCATCTGTATAAACATAGAAATATCTACACTGCCATCTGTAGAAAGATGGAAATATCTACACTGTGATCTGTGTAATCATGGATATATCTACACCGCTACCTGTATAAACATGGAATTATCTACACCGCTATCTGTATAAACATGGAAATATCTACACCACGATCTGTATAAACATGGAAATATCTACACCACTATCTGTATAAACATGGAAATATCTGCACCGCTATCTGTATAAACATGGAAATATCTACAGCACTATATTTATAAATATGGAAATATCTACATGGCTATCTCTATAAACATAGAAATGTCTACAGCGCTATCTGTATACACATGGAAATATCTACACGGCTATCTCCATAAACATGGAAATATCTACACCGCTATCTCTATAAACATGGAAATACCTGCATAGTCATCTGTATTAACATGGAAATATCTACCCCACCATCAGTATAAACATGGTAATATCTACACCACCATCTGTAAAAACATGGAAATATCTACACAGTCATCTGTATAAACATGGAAATATCTACACCTCCACCTGCATAAACTTGGAAATATCTACACTGCCATGTGTATACACATGGAAACATCTACACAGCCATCTGTATAAACATGGAAATATCTACACCGCCATCTGTATAAACGTGGAAATATCTACACCGTCATCTGTATAATCATGGAAATCTCTGCACGGTTATCTGTATAAACATGGAAATATCTACACCGATAATTGTATAAACATGCAAATACCTACATCGCTATCTGTATAAACATGGAAATACCTACACCGCTATTTGTATAAACATACAGTGCTATCCCTATAAACATGGCAATATCAACACCGCTATCCGAATAAACATGGAAATATCTACACCGCTATCTGTATAAACACGGAAATATCTACACCGCTATCACTAAAAACATGGAAATACCTACACCTCTATCTCTATAAACATGGAAATATCTACACCGCTATCTCTATTAACATGGAAATATCTATACCTCAATCTCTATAAACTTGGAAATATTTACAACGCCATCTGCATAAACATGGAAATATCTACACCGCCATCTGCATAAACATGGAAATATCTACACCGCTACCTGTATAAACATGGAAATATCTACACCGCTATCTGTAAAAACATGAAAATATCTACACCGCGATCTACATGAACATGGAAGTATCTACACCGCTATCTGTATAAACATGGAAATATTTTCACCGCTATCTGTATAAACATGGAATTATCTACACTGCTATCTGTATAAATATGGAAATATCTTTACCACTATCTCTGTTAACATGGAAATGCCTACACCGCTATCTGTATAAACATGGAAATATCTACATGGGTATCTCAAAAACATGGAAATATATACACCACCATATGTATAAACATGGAAATAACTAGACAGTCATCTGTATGAACATGGAAATATCTACACCACCATCTGTATAAACATGGAAATATCTACACTGCAATCTATGTAAACATGGAAATATCTACACAGCCATCTCTATAAACATGGAAATAGCTACACCGCTATCTGTATAAACATGGAAATAGGCACACCGCTATCTGTATACACATGGAAATATCTACACCACCATCTGTAAAAACATGGAAATATCTACACAGTCATCTGTATACACATGGAAATATCTACACCTCCACCGGTATAAACTTGGAAATGTCTACACTGCCATGTGTATACACATGGAAACATCTACACAGCCATCTGTATAAACATGGAAATATCTACACCGCCATCTGTATAAACGTGGAAATATCTACACCGTCATCTGTATAATCCTGGAAATCACCACACGGTTATCTGTATAAACATGGAAATATCTACACCGCTAATTGTATAAACATGGAAATACCTACACCGCTATCTGTTTAAACATGGAAATATGTACACCGCTATCACTATAAACATGGAAATATCAACACCACTATCCTTATAAACATGGAAATATCTACACCGCTATCTCTATAAACTAGGAAATATCTACACCAACATCTGCATAAACATGGAAATATCTACACCGTTATCTGTATAAACGTGGAAATATCAACAACGCTATCTGTAAAAACGTGGAAATATCTACATCGATAAGTGTAAAAACGTGGAAATATCTCCACTGCCATCTGTATAAACGTGGAAATATCTACACCGCTCTCTGTATAAACGTGGAAATATCTACACCGCTAACTTTATAAACATGGAAATACCTGCAACGCTATCTGTGTAAACATAGAAATATCTGCTCAGCTATCCGTGTAAACTTGGAAATATCTACAACGCTATCTGTGTAAAGATGGAAATATCTACACCGCAGTCTGTTCAAAGATGGAAATATCTACACCGGTATCTCTGAAAACATGGATATATCTACACGGCTATCTGTATAAACATGGAAATATCTACACCGCTATCTGTATAAATATGGAAATATCTACACCGCTGTCTCTAAAAACATGGAAATACCTACACAGTCATCTGTATTAACATGTAAATATGTACACCACCATCAGTATAAACATGGAAATATCTACACCGCTATCTGTAAAAACATGAAAATATCTACACCGCGATCTACATGAACATGGAAGTATCTACACCGCTATCTGTATAAACATGGAAATATTTTCACCGCTATCTGTATAAACATGGAATTATCTACACTGCTATCTGTATAAATATGGAAATATCTTTACCACTATCTCTGTTAACATGGAAATGCCTACACCGCTATCTGTATAAACATGGAAATATCTACATGGGTATCTCAAAAACATGGAAATATATACACCACCATATGTATAAACATGGAAATAACTAGACAGTCATCTGTATGAACATGGAAATATCTACACCACCATCTGTATAAACATGGAAATATCTACACTGCAATCTATGTAAACATGGAAATATCTACACAGCCATCTCTATAAACATGGAAATAGCTACACCGCTATCTGTATAAACATGGAAATAGGCACACCGCTATCTGTATACACATGGAAATATCTACACCACCATCTGTAAAAACATGGAAATATCTACACAGTCATCTGTATACACATGGAAATATCTACACCTCCACCGGTATAAACTTGGAAATGTCTACACTGCCATGTGTATACACATGGAAACATCTACACAGCCATCTGTATAAACATGGAAATATCTACACCGCCATCTGTATAAACGTGGAAATATCTACACCGTCATCTGTATAATCCTGGAAATCACCACACGGTTATCTGTATAAACATGGAAATATCTACACCGCTAATTGTATAAACATGGAAATACCTACACCGCTATCTGTTTAAACATGGAAATATGTACACCGCTATCACTATA
The DNA here is from genome assembly GCF_029289425.2 of Pan paniscus. Classification (NCBI taxonomy): domain Eukaryota; kingdom Metazoa; phylum Chordata; class Mammalia; order Primates; family Hominidae; genus Pan; species Pan paniscus. The sequence continues at coordinate 13,613,594 of NC_073261.2, forward strand.
AACATGGAAATATCAACACCACTATCCTTATAAACATGGAAATATCTACACCGCTATCTCTATAAACTAGGAAATATCTACACCAACATCTGCATAAACATGGAAATATCTACACCGTTATCTGTATAAACGTGGAAATATCAACAACGCTATCTGTAAAAACGTGGAAATATCTACATCGATAAGTGTAAAAACGTGGAAATATCTCCACTGCCATCTGTATAAACGTGGAAATATCTACACCGCTCTCTGTATAAACGTGGAAATATCTACACCGCTAACTTTATAAACATGGAAATACCTGCAACGCTATCTGTGTAAACATAGAAATATCTGCTCAGCTATCCGTGTAAACTTGGAAATATCTACAACGCTATCTGTGTAAAGATGGAAATATCTACACCGCAGTCTGTTCAAAGATGGAAATATCTACACCGGTATCTCTGAAAACATGGATATATCTACACGTCTATCTGTATAAACATGGAAATATCTACACCGCTATCTGTATAAATATGGAAATATCTACACCGCTGTCTCTAAAAACATGGAAATACCTACACAGTCATCTGTATTAACATGTAAATATGTACACCACCATCAGTATAAACATGGAAATATCTACACAGCCATCTGTATAAACATGGAAATATTTACAAAGCCATCTCTATTAACATGGAAATAGCTACATCGCTATCTGTATAAACATGGAAATAGCCGCACCGCTATCTGTATAAAAATGGAAATATCTACACCACCATCTGTAAAAACATAGAAATATCTACACAGTCATCTGTATAAACATGGAAATTTCTAAAACTCCACCTGTATAAACATGGAAATATCTACATTGCCATGTGTATACACATGGAAAAAATCTACACAGCCATCTGTATAAACATGGAAATAACTACACCGCTATGTCTATAAACATGGAAATACACCGCTATCACCGTAAACATGGAAATATCTACACCACTATCTCTATGAACATGGAAATATCTTCACCGCCATCTGCATAAACATGGAAATATCTACACTGCCATCTGTATAAAAATGTAAATATCTACATCGTGAGCTGTATAAACATGAAAATCTCTACACCGCTATCTCTATAAACATGGAAATACCAACACCACAATCTGTATAAACATGGAAATATCTACACCGCTATCTGTATAAACATGGAAATATCGACTGCACTATCTCTATAAACATGGAAATACCTACACCGCTATCTCTATAAACATGGAAATATATACAACATCATCTCTATAAACATGGAAATATCTACACAGACATCTACATAAACAAGGAAATATATACAATGCCATCTATATAAACATGGAAATATCTACAATGCCATCTGTAAAAACATGGAAATCCCTACAAAGTCATCTGTATAAACATGGAAGTATCTACACCACCATCTGTATAAATTTGGAAATATCTTCTCTGCCATCTGTACACACATGGAAATATCTACACAGCCATCTGTATAAACTTGGAAATATCTACACTGCTATCTCTATAAACATGGAAATACCTACACCGCTATCTTAATAAACATGGAAATATCTACACCGCCATCTCTATAAACATGGAAATATCTACACCGCTATCTCTAGAAACATGGAAATACCTACACCGCTATCTTTATAAACATGGAAATATCTACACCGCCATCTGTATAAAAATGGAAGTATCCACACCGCTATCTGTATAAACGTGGAATTATCAGCACCGCCATCTGTGTAAACATGGAAATATCTAAATCGCTATCTGTATGAACATGGAAATAGCTACACTACCATCTGTATAATGATGGAAATTTCTTCACCATGATCTGTATAAATATGGAAATATCTACACCGCTACCTATATAAACATGGAAATATGTACACCGGTATCTGTGTAAACATGGAAATATCTACACCGCCACCTGTATAATCATGGAAATATCAACACAGTCATCAGTATATACATGGAAATATTTACACCTCCATCTCTATAAACATGAAAATATCTACACTGCGATCTGTATACACAGGGAAATAACTACACAGCCATCAGTATAAACATGGAAACATCTTCACCGCTATCTCTATACACATGGAAATACCAACACCGCTATCTGTATAAACATGGAAATATCTACCCGGCAATCTCTATAAACATGGAAATATCTACACCGACATCTCTATAAACATGAAAATATCTACACTGCCATGTCCATACACAGGGAATTAAGTATATCGCCATCTGTGTAAACATGGAAATATCTACACAGCTATCTGTATGAACATGGAAATATCTACACTGCCATCTGTATAAAGATGGAAATATCTACACTGCGAGCTGTATAATCATGGAAATATCTTCACCGCTATCTGTATAAACATGGAAATATCAACACTGCTATCTATATAGACATGGAAATATCTACACCGCTATCTGTATAAAAATGGAAATATCTGCAACGCTAATTGGGTAAACATGGAAATATCAACACTGCCATCTGTATACACATGGAAATATCTACACAGCCATCAGTATAAACATGGATTCATCCACACCGCTATCTCTATTCACATGGAAATAACTATTCCGCTATCTCCATAAACATGGAAATATCTACACCCTCATCTCTATAAACATGAAAATATCTACACCGCCATCTCAATAAACATGGAACTATCTACACCACCATCTGTGGAAACATGGAAATACCTTCACCGCTGTCTGTATAAACATGGAAATAACTACACTGATATCTGTTTAAAGATGAAAATATCTACACCCTGAGCTGTATAAACATGGAAATTTCTTCACCGCTATCTCTATAAACATGGAAATATCTACACCACCATCTGCAGAATCATGGATATATCTACAAAGTCATCTGTATAAACATGGAAGTATCTACACCACCATCCGTATAAACTTGGAAATATCTACTCTGCCATCTGTATACACATGGAAATATCTACACAGCCATGAGTAAAAACATGGAAACTTCTACACTGCTATCTCTATACACATGGAAATACCGACACCGCTATCTCTATAAACATGGAAATATCTACACCGCCATCTCTATAAACATGAAAATTTCTACGCCGCAATCTACATAAACCTGGAAATATCTACACCACCATCTGTGTAAACATGGAAATATCCACACCACTATCTGTATAAACATGGAAATATCTACACTGCCACCTGTGTAAACATGGAAATATCTACACCGCTGTCTCTATAAACATGGAAATACCTACACCGCCATCTGCAAAAACCTGGAAATATCTACACAGTCACCTGTATAGACATGGAAATATCTACACCACCATCTGCATAAACATGGAAATACCTACACTGCCATCTTTATACACATGGAAATATCTTCACAGCCATCTGTATCAACATGGAAATAACTAAACCGCTATCTCTATAAACATGGAAATACACTGCTATCACTGTAAACATGGAAATATCTACACCACTATCTCTATGAACATGGAAATATCTACAGCGCCATCTGTATAAACATGGAAATATCTACACTGCCATCTATATAAAGATGTAAATATCTACACCGTGAGCTCTATTAACATGAAAATATCTACACCGCTATCTCTATAAACTTGGAAATACCAACAACACAATCTGTATAAACATGGAAATATCTACACCGCTATCTGTATAAACATGGAAATAGCCACACGGCTATCTGTATAAACATGGAAAAATCTACACCACCATCTGTAAAAACATGGAAATATTTACACAGTCATCTGTATAAACATGGAAATATCTATACCTCCACCTGCATACACATGGAAATATCTACACCGCCATCTGTATACACATGGAAATATCTGCACAGCCATCTGTATAAACATGGAAATATCTACACCGCTATCTTTGTAAACGTGGAAATATCTACACCGCTATCTGTTTGAACATGGAAATATCTACACCGCTATCTGTATAAACATGGAAATATCTACAACACTATCTGTATAAACATGGAAATATCTACACCACAATATGTGCAAATATGGAAATATGTACACCTCTATCTCTGTAAACTTGGAAATATCTACACCGATATCTGTATAAACATGGAACTATCTACACCGCTATTTGTATAAACATGGAAATATCTACACCACTATCTCTATTAACATGGAAATATCTTCACCACCATCTCTATAAACATGGAAATATGTACATCGCTATCTGTATGAAGATGGAAATATCTACACTGCTATCTGTATAAACATGGAAATGTCTACACCGCTATCTGTATAAATATGGAAATATCTGCAACGCTATCTCTGTAAACCTCGAAACATCTACACCGCTGTCTGTATAAACATGGAAATATCTACACCGTTATCTCTATAAACCTGAAAATAACTACACCACTATCTGTATAAACGTGGAAATATCTGCAGTGCCATCTGTATAAACATGGAAATATCTACACAGCCATCTCTATAAAAATGGAAATATCTACAAGGCTATCTCTATAAACATGGAAATATCTACACCGCCATCTGTATAAACATGGAAATAGCTACACAGTCAATTGCATAAACATGGAAATATCTACACCACTGTTTGTATAAACATGGAAATATCTACACCGCTATCTGTATAAACATGGAAATATCTACACCGCTATCTGTATAAACATGGGAATACCTACACCGCTATGTGTATAAACATGGAATTATCTACACCGCTATCTCTATAAAAATAGAAATATCTAAAACGCCATCTCTGTAAACATGGAAATATCTACACCGCCATCAGCATAAAAATGGAAATAGCTTCACCGCCATCTGTATAAACCTGGAAATATCTACACTGCCCTCTGTATACACATGGAAATACCTACACCGCTATCTGTGTAAGTATGGAAATATCTACACCGCTATCTCTATAAACATGGAAATATCTTCACCGCAATCCTTATAAACATAGAAATATCTACACCGCTATCTGTATAAACATGGAAATACCTACAACAATATCTGTGTAAACATGTAAATATCTACACAGCTATCTGTGTAGACATGGAAATATGTACACTGCTATCTGTTTAAAGATGAAAATATGTACACCGCAATCTGTGCAAATATCAAAATATCTACACCGCTATATCTGTAAACATGGAAATATCTACCCCGTTATCTGTGTAAACATGAAAATATCTACACCGCTATGTGTATAAACGTGGAAATATCTACACCACTATCAGCATAAAGAAGGAAATATCTACACCGCCATCTGTATAAACATAGAAATATCTACACCGCCATCTGTATAAACATGGAAATATCTGCAACGCTTTCTGTATAAATATGGAAATAACTACCCCGCTATCTCTATAAACATGGAAATAACTACACAGCTATCTCTATAAACATGGAAATATCTACACCGCCATCTGCATGAACATGGAAATATCTACACCGCTATCTCTATAAATATGGAAATATCCACAATGCCATCTGTGGAAAGATGGAAATATCTACTCCGTGATCTGTATAAACATGCAAAATTCTACACTGCCGTCTGTATAAAGATGGAAATATCTACACCACGAGCTGTATAAACATGGAAATATCTACACCGCTATCTGTATAATCATGGAAATATCTACATCACTATCTCTATAAACATGGAAATATCTACACCGCCATTTGTAAAAACATGGAAATATCCACACTGTCATCTGTGGAAAGATGGAAATATCTACACCACGATCTCGAAACATGGAAATTTCTACAACACTACCTGTATAAACATGGAAATATCTACACTGCTATCTGTATAAACATGGTTATATCTACACCGCGATCTGTATAAACACGCAAATATCTACACTGCCATCTGTATAAAGATATAATATCTAAACAGTCATCTGTATAATATCTACACAGTCATCTGTATAAACATGGAAATACCTACATCTCCACATGTATAAACATGGAAATGTCTACACTGCCATGTGTATACACATGGAAACATCTACACAGCCATCTTTATAAACATGGAAATATCTACACCGCTATCTCTAAAAACATGGAAATACCTACACCACTATCTGTATAAATATGGAAATATGTAAACCGCTATCTGTATAAACATGGAAATGTCTCCACTGCTATCTGTATAAAAATGGAAATATCTACACCGCAATCTTTATAAACATGGAAATATCTACACCGCTATATGTATAAATGTGGAAATAATTACACCGCTATCTCTATAAACATGGAAATATCTATATCGCCATCTGTATAAACATAGAAATAACTACACCGCTGTCTCTATAAACATGGAAATACCTACACAGTCATCTGTATTAACATGGAAATATCTTCTCACCATCAGTATAAACATGGAAATATTTACACTGCCATCTGTATAAACATGGAAATATTTACACAGCCATCTCTATAAATATGGAAATAGCTACACCGCTATCTGTATAAACATGGAAATAGCCATACCGCTATCTGTATAAACATGGAAATATCTACACAACCATCTGTAAAAACATGGAAATATCTACACAGTCATCTGTATAAACATGGAAATATCTACACAGCCATCTCTATGAACACGGAAATAGCTACACCGCTATCTGTATAATCATGGAAATATCTACACAATCATGTGTACAAACATGGAAACATCTACACCTCCATCTATATAAACATGGACATATCTACACTGCCATCTGTATACACATGGAAATATCTACACAGCCATCTGTATAAACATGGAAATATCTACACCACTATCTCTATAAACATGGAAATAGCTACACCGCTATCTGTACAAACCTGGAAATATCTACACCGCTATCTGTATAAACATGGAAATATCTCCACCGCTATGTGTAAACATGGAAATATCTACACTGCTACCTGTATAAACATGGAAATATCTACACCGCTATCTGTATAAACATGGAAATATCCACACCGCCATCTGTATAAAAACGGAAATACCTAACACGCTATCTATATAAAAAAGGAAATGTCTACAATGCCATCGTTAGAAAGATAGAAATATCTACCACACGATCTGCGTAAACATGAAAATATCTACACCGCTACCTGTTCAAACATGGAAATATCTACACCGCTATCTGTATAAACATGGAAATATCTGCGCCGATATCTCTATAAACAAGGAAATATCTACACAGCTATCTTTATAAATATGGAAATATCTGCACCACTATCTCTATAAACATGGAAATGTCTACACCGCTATCTGTATAAACATGGAAACGCCTACACGGCTATCTCTATAAACATGGAAATATCTATGCCACCATCTGTATAAACATGTAAATACCTACACAGTCATCTGTATTAACATGGAAATATCTACCCCACCATCTGTATAAACACGGAAATATCTACACTGCCATCTGTATAAACACGGAAATATCTACACCGCCATCTGTATAAACATAGAAATATCTACACTGCCATCTGTAGAAAGATGGAAATATCTACACTGTGATCTGTGTAATCATGGATATATCTACACCGCTACCTGTATAAACATGGAATTATCTACACCGCTATCTGTATAAACATGGAAATATCTACACCACGATCTGTATAAACATGGAAATATCTACACCACTATCTGTATAAACATGGAAATATCTGCACCGCTATCTGTATAAACATGGAAATATCTACAGCACTATATTTATAAATATGGAAATATCTACATGGCTATCTCTATAAACATAGAAATGTCTACAGCGCTATCTGTATACACATGGAAATATCTACACGGCTATCTCCATAAACATGGAAATATCTACACCGCTATCTCTATAAACATGGAAATACCTGCATAGTCATCTGTATTAACATGGAAATATCTACCCCACCATCAGTATAAACATGGTAATATCTACACCACCATCTGTAAAAACATGGAAATATCTACACAGTCATCTGTATAAACATGGAAATATCTACACCTCCACCTGCATAAACTTGGAAATATCTACACTGCCATGTGTATACACATGGAAACATCTACACAGCCATCTGTATAAACATGGAAATATCTACACCGCCATCTGTATAAACGTGGAAATATCTACACCGTCATCTGTATAATCATGGAAATCTCTGCACGGTTATCTGTATAAACATGGAAATATCTACACCGATAATTGTATAAACATGCAAATACCTACATCGCTATCTGTATAAACATGGAAATACCTACACCGCTATTTGTATAAACATACAGTGCTATCCCTATAAACATGGCAATATCAACACCGCTATCCGAATAAACATGGAAATATCTACACCGCTATCTGTATAAACACGGAAATATCTACACCGCTATCACTAAAAACATGGAAATACCTACACCTCTATCTCTATAAACATGGAAATATCTACACCGCTATCTCTATTAACATGGAAATACCTATACCTCAATCTCTATAAACTTGGAAATATTTACAACGCCATCTGCATAAACATGGAAATATCTACACCGCCATCTGCATAAACATGCAAATATCTACACCGCTACCTGTATAAACATGGAAATATCTACACCGCTATCTGTAAAAACATGAAAATATCTACACCGCGATCTACATGAACATGGAAGTATCTACACCGCTATCTGTATAAACATGGAAATATTTTCACCGCTATCTGTATAAACATGGAATTATCTACACTGCTATCTGTATAAATATGGAAATATCTTTACCACTATCTCTGTTAACATGGAAATGCCTACACCGCTATCTGTATAAACATGGAAATATCTACATGGGTATCTCAAAAACATGGAAATATATACACCACCATATGTATAAACATGGAAATAACTAGACAGTCATCTGTATGAACATGGAAATATCTACACCACCATCTGTATAAACATGGAAATATCTACACTGCAATCTATGTAAACATGGAAATATCTACACAGCCATCTCTATAAACATGGAAATAGCTACACCGCTATCTGTATAAACATGGAAATAGGCACACCGCTATCTGTATACACATGGAAATATCTACACCACCATCTGTAAAAACATGGAAATATCTACACAGTCATCTGTATACACATGGAAATATCTACACCTCCACCGGTATAAACTTGGAAATGTCTACACTGCCATGTGTATACACATGGAAACATCTACACAGCCATCTGTATAAACATGGAAATATCTACACCGCCATCTGTATAAACGTGGAAATATCTACACCGTCATCTGTATAATCCTGGAAATCACCACACGGTTATCTGTATAAACATGGAAATATCTACACCGCTAATTGTATAAACATGGAAATACCTACACCGCTATCTGTTTAAACATGGAAATATGTACACCGCTATCACTATAAACATGGAAATATCAACACCACTATCCTTATAAACATGGAAATATCTACACCGCTATCTCTATAAACTAGGAAATATCTACACCAACATCTGCATAAACATGGAAATATCTACACCGTTATCTGTATAAACGTGGAAATATCAACAACGCTATCTGTAAAAACGTGGAAATATCTACATCGATAAGTGTAAAAACGTGGAAATATCTCCACTGCCATCTGTATAAACGTGGAAATATCTACACCGCTCTCTGTATAAACGTGGAAATATCTACACCGCTAACTTTATAAACATGGAAATACCTGCAACGCTATCTGTGTAAACATAGAAATATCTGCTCAGCTATCCGTGTAAACTTGGAAATATCTACAACGCTATCTGTGTAAAGATGGAAATATCTACACCGCAGTCTGTTCAAAGATGGAAATATCTACACCGGTATCTCTGAAAACATGGATATATCTACACGGCTATCTGTATAAACATGGAAATATCTACACCGCTATCTGTATAAATATGGAAATATCTACACCGCTGTCTCTAAAAACATGGAAATACCTACACAGTCATCTGTATTAACATGTAAATATGTACACCACCATCAGTATAAACATGGAAATATCTACACCGCTATCTGTAAAAACATGAAAATATCTACACCGCGATCTACATGAACATGGAAGTATCTACACCGCTATCTGTATAAACATGGAAATATTTTCACCGCTATCTGTATAAACATGGAATTATCTACACTGCTATCTGTATAAATATGGAAATATCTTTACCACTATCTCTGTTAACATGGAAATGCCTACACCGCTATCTGTATAAACATGGAAATATCTACATGGGTATCTCAAAAACATGGAAATATATACACCACCATATGTATAAACATGGAAATAACTAGACAGTCATCTGTATGAACATGGAAATATCTACACCACCATCTGTATAAACATGGAAATATCTACACTGCAATCTATGTAAACATGGAAATATCTACACAGCCATCTCTATAAACATGGAAATAGCTACACCGCTATCTGTATAAACATGGAAATAGGCACACCGCTATCTGTATACACATGGAAATATCTACACCACCATCTGTAAAAACATGGAAATATCTACACAGTCATCTGTATACACATGGAAATATCTACACCTCCACCGGTATAAACTTGGAAATGTCTACACTGCCATGTGTATACACATGGAAACATCTACACAGCCATCTGTATAAACATGGAAATATCTACACCGCCATCTGTATAAACGTGGAAATATCTACACCGTCATCTGTATAATCCTGGAAATCACCACACGGTTATCTGTATAAACATGGAAATATCTACACCGCTAATTGTATAAACATGGAAATACCTACACCGCTATCTGTTTAAACATGGAAATATGTACACCGCTATCACTATAAACATGGAAATATCAACACCACTATCCTTATAAACATGGAAATATCTACACCGCTATCTCTATAAACTAGGAAATATCTACACCAACATCTGCATAAACATGGAAATATCTACACCGTTATCTGTATAAACGTGGAAATATCAACAACGCTATCTGTAAAAACGTGGAAATATCTACATCGATAAGTGTAAAAACGTGGAAATATCTCCACTGCCATCTGTATAAACGTGGAAATATCTACACCGCTCTCTGTATAAACGTGGAAATATCTACACCGCTAACTTTATAAACATGGAAATACCTGCAACGCTATCTGTGTAAACATAGAAATATCTGCTCAGCTATCCGTGTAAACTTGGAAATATCTACAACGCTATCTGTGTAAAGATGGAAATATCTACACCGCAGTCTGTTCAAAGATGGAAATATCTACACCGGTATCTCTGAAAACATGGATATATCTACACGTCTATCTGTATAAACATGGAAATATCTACACCGCTATCTGTATAAATATGGAAATATCTACACCGCTGTCTCTAAAAACATGGAAATACCTACACAGTCATCTGTATTAACATGTAAATATGTACACCACCATCAGTATAAACATGGAAATATCTACACAGCCATCTGTATAAACATGGAAATATTTACAAAGCCATCTCTATTAACATGGAAATAGCTACATCGCTATCTGTATAAACATGGAAATAGCCGCACCGCTATCTGTATAAAAATGGAAATATCTACACCACCATCTGTAAAAACATAGAAATATCTACACAGTCATCTGTATAAACATGGAAATTTCTAAAACTCCACCTGTATAAACATGGAAATATCTACATTGCCATGTGTATACACATGGAAAAAATCTACACAGCCATCTGTATAAACATGGAAATAACTACACCGCTATGTCTATAAACATGGAAATACACCGCTATCACCGTAAACATGGAAATATCTACACCACTATCTCTATGAACATGGAAATATCTTCACCGCCATCTGCATAAACATGGAAATATCTACACTGCCATCTGTATAAAAATGTAAATATCTACATCGTGAGCTGTATAAACATGAAAATCTCTACACCGCTATCTCTATAAACATGGAAATACCAACACCACAATCTGTATAAACATGGAAATATCTACACCGCTATCTGTATAAACATGGAAATATCGACTGCACTATCTCTATAAACATGGAAATACCTACACCGCTATCTCTATAAACATGGAAATATATACAACATCATCTCTATAAACATGGAAATATCTACACAGACATCTACATAAACAAGGAAATATATACAATGCCATCTATATAAACATGGAAATATCTACAATGCCATCTGTAAAAACATGGAAATCCCTACAAAGTCATCTGTATAAACATGGAAGTATCTACACCACCATCTGTATAAATTTGGAAATATCTTCTCTGCCATCTGTACACACATGGAAATATCTACACAGCCATCTGTATAAACTTGGAAATATCTACACTGCTATCTCTATAAACATGGAAATACCTACACCGCTATCTTAATAAACATGGAAATATCTACACCGCCATCTCTATAAACATGGAAATATCTACACCGCTATCTCTAGAAACATGGAAATACCTACACCGCTATCTTTATAAACATGGAAATATCTACACCGCCATCTGTATAAAAATGGAAGTATCCACACCGCTATCTGTATAAACGTGGAATTATCAGCACCGCCATCTGTGTAAACATGGAAATATCTAAATCGCTATCTGTATGAACATGGAAATAGCTACACTACCATCTGTATAATGATGGAAATTTCTTCACCATGATCTGTATAAATATGGAAATATCTACACCGCTACCTATATAAACATGGAAATATGTACACCGGTATCTGTGTAAACATGGAAATATCTACACCGCCACCTGTATAATCATGGAAATATCAACACAGTCATCAGTATATACATGGAAATATTTACACCTCCATCTCTATAAACATGAAAATATCTACACTGCGATCTGTATACACAGGGAAATAACTACACAGCCATCAGTATAAACATGGAAACATCTTCACCGCTATCTCTATACACATGGAAATACCAACACCGCTATCTGTATAAACATGGAAATATCTACCCGGCAATCTCTATAAACATGGAAATATCTACACCGACATCTCTATAAACATGAAAATATCTACACTGCCATGTCCATACACAGGGAATTAAGTATATCGCCATCTGTGTAAACATGGAAATATCTACACAGCTATCTGTATGAACATGGAAATATCTACACTGCCATCTGTATAAAGATGGAAATATCTACACTGCGAGCTGTATAATCATGGAAATATCTTCACCGCTATCTGTATAAACATGGAAATATCAACACTGCTATCTATATAGACATGGAAATATCTACACCGCTATCTGTATAAAAATGGAAATATCTGCAACGCTAATTGGGTAAACATGGAAATATCAACACTGCCATCTGTATACACATGGAAATATCTACACAGCCATCAGTATAAACATGGATTCATCCACACCGCTATCTCTATTCACATGGAAATAACTATTCCGCTATCTCCATAAACATGGAAATATCTACACCCTCATCTCTATAAACATGAAAATATCTACACCGCCATCTCAATAAACATGGAACTATCTACACCACCATCTGTGGAAACATGGAAATACCTTCACCGCTGTCTGTATAAACATGGAAATAACTACACTGATATCTGTTTAAAGATGAAAATATCTACACCCTGAGCTGTATAAACATGGAAATTTCTTCACCGCTATCTCTATAAACATGGAAATATCTACACCACCATCTGCAGAATCATGGATATATCTACAAAGTCATCTGTATAAACATGGAAGTATCTACACCACCATCCGTATAAACTTGGAAATATCTACTCTGCCATCTGTATACACATGGAAATATCTACACAGCCATGAGTAAAAACATGGAAACTTCTACACTGCTATCTCTATACACATGGAAATACCGACACCGCTATCTCTATAAACATGGAAATATCTACACCGCCATCTCTATAAACATGAAAATTTCTACGCCGCAATCTACATAAACCTGGAAATATCTACACCACCATCTGTGTAAACATGGAAATATCCACACCACTATCTGTATAAACATGGAAATATCTACACTGCCACCTGTGTAAACATGGAAATATCTACACCGCTGTCTCTATAAACATGGAAATACCTACACCGCCATCTGCAAAAACCTGGAAATATCTACACAGTCACCTGTATAGACATGGAAATATCTACACCACCATCTGCATAAACATGGAAATACCTACACTGCCATCTTTATACACATGGAAATATCTTCACAGCCATCTGTATCAACATGGAAATAACTAAACCGCTATCTCTATAAACATGGAAATACACTGCTATCACTGTAAACATGGAAATATCTACACCACTATCTCTATGAACATGGAAATATCTACAGCGCCATCTGTATAAACATGGAAATATCTACACTGCCATCTATATAAAGATGTAAATATCTACACCGTGAGCTCTATTAACATGAAAATATCTACACCGCTATCTCTATAAACTTGGAAATACCAACAACACAATCTGTATAAACATGGAAATATCTACACCGCTATCTGTATAAACATGGAAATAGCCACACGGCTATCTGTATAAACATGGAAAAATCTACACCACCATCTGTAAAAACATGGAAATATTTACACAGTCATCTGTATAAACATGGAAATATCTATACCTCCACCTGCATACACATGGAAATATCTACACCGCCATCTGTATACACATGGAAATATCTGCACAGCCATCTGTATAAACATGGAAATATCTACACCGCTATCTTTGTAAACGTGGAAATATCTACACCGCTATCTGTTTGAACATGGAAATATCTACACCGCTATCTGTATAAACATGGAAATATCTACAACACTATCTGTATAAACATGGAAATATCTACACCACAATATGTGCAAATATGGAAATATGTACACCTCTATCTCTGTAAACTTGGAAATATCTACACCGATATCTGTATAAACATGGAACTATCTACACCGCTATTTGTATAAACATGGAAATATCTACACCACTATCTCTATTAACATGGAAATATCTTCACCACCATCTCTATAAACATGGAAATATGTACATCGCTATCTGTATGAAGATGGAAATATCTACACTGCTATCTGTATAAACATGGAAATGTCTACACCGCTATCTGTATAAATATGGAAATATCTGCAACGCTATCTCTGTAAACCTCGAAACATCTACACCGCTGTCTGTATAAACATGGAAATATCTACACCGTTATCTCTATAAACCTGAAAATAACTACACCACTATCTGTATAAACGTGGAAATATCTGCAGTGCCATCTGTATAAACATGGAAATATCTACACAGCCATCTCTATAAAAATGGAAATATCTACAAGGCTATCTCTATAAACATGGAAATATCTACACCGCCATCTGTATAAACATGGAAATAGCTACACAGTCAATTGCATAAACATGGAAATATCTACACCACTGTTTGTATAAACATGGAAATATCTACACCGCTATCTGTATAAACATGGAAATATCTACACCGCTATCTGTATAAACATGGGAATACCTACACCGCTATGTGTATAAACATGGAATTATCTACACCGCTATCTCTATAAAAATAGAAATATCTAAAACGCCATCTCTGTAAACATGGAAATATCTACACCGCCATCAGCATAAAAATGGAAATAGCTTCACCGCCATCTGTATAAACCTGGAAATATCTACACTGCCCTCTGTATACACATGGAAATACCTACACCGCTATCTGTGTAAGTATGGAAATATCTACACCGCTATCTCTATAAACATGGAAATATCTTCACCGCAATCCTTATAAACATAGAAATATCTACACCGCTATCTGTATAAACATGGAAATACCTACAACAATATCTGTGTAAACATGTAAATATCTACACAGCTATCTGTGTAGACATGGAAATATGTACACTGCTATCTGTTTAAAGATGAAAATATGTACACCGCAATCTGTGCAAATATCAAAATATCTACACCGCTATATCTGTAAACATGGAAATATCTACCCCGTTATCTGTGTAAACATGAAAATATCTACACCGCTATGTGTATAAACGTGGAAATATCTACACCACTATCAGCATAAAGAAGGAAATATCTACACCGCCATCTGTATAAACATAGAAATATCTACACCGCCATCTGTATAAACATGGAAATATCTGCAACGCTTTCTGTATAAATATGGAAATAACTACCCCGCTATCTCTATAAACATGGAAATAACTACACAGCTATCTCTATAAACATGGAAATATCTACACCGCCATCTGCATGAACATGGAAATATCTACACCGCTATCTCTATAAATATGGAAATATCCACAATGCCATCTGTGGAAAGATGGAAATATCTACTCCGTGATCTGTATAAACATGCAAAATTCTACACTGCCGTCTGTATAAAGATGGAAATATCTACACCACGAGCTGTATAAACATGGAAATATCTACACCGCTATCTGTATAATCATGGAAATATCTACATCACTATCTCTATAAACATGGAAATATCTACACCGCCATTTGTAAAAACATGGAAATATCCACACTGTCATCTGTGGAAAGATGGAAATATCTACACCACGATCTCGAAACATGGAAATTTCTACAACACTACCTGTATAAACATGGAAATATCTACACTGCTATCTGTATAAACATGGTTATATCTACACCGCGATCTGTATAAACACGCAAATATCTACACTGCCATCTGTATAAAGATATAATATCTAAACAGTCATCTGTATAATATCTACACAGTCATCTGTATAAACATGGAAATACCTACATCTCCACATGTATAAACATGGAAATGTCTACACTGCCATGTGTATACACATGGAAACATCTACACAGCCATCTTTATAAACATGGAAATATCTACACCGCTATCTCTAAAAACATGGAAATACCTACACCACTATCTGTATAAATATGGAAATATGTAAACCGCTATCTGTATAAACATGGAAATGTCTCCACTGCTATCTGTATAAAAATGGAAATATCTACACCGCAATCTTTATAAACATGGAAATATCTACACCGCTATATGTATAAATGTGGAAATAATTACACCGCTATCTCTATAAACATGGAAATATCTATATCGCCATCTGTATAAACATAGAAATAACTACACCGCTGTCTCTATAAACATGGAAATACCTACACAGTCATCTGTATTAACATGGAAATATCTTCTCACCATCAGTATAAACATGGAAATATTTACACTGCCATCTGTATAAACATGGAAATATTTACACAGCCATCTCTATAAATATGGAAATAGCTACACCGCTATCTGTATAAACATGGAAATAGCCATACCGCTATCTGTATAAACATGGAAATATCTACACAACCATCTGTAAAAACATGGAAATATCTACACAGTCATCTGTATAAACATGGAAATATCTACACAGCCATCTCTATGAACACGGAAATAGCTACACCGCTATCTGTATAATCATGGAAATATCTACACAATCATGTGTACAAACATGGAAACATCTACACCTCCATCTATATAAACATGGACATATCTACACTGCCATCTGTATACACATGGAAATATCTACACAGCCATCTGTATAAACATGGAAATATCTACACCACTATCTCTATAAACATGGAAATAGCTACACCGCTATCTGTACAAACCTGGAAATATCTACACCGCTATCTGTATAAACATGGAAATATCTCCACCGCTATGTGTAAACATGGAAATATCTACACTGCTACCTGTATAAACATGGAAATATCTACACCGCTATCTGTATAAACATGGAAATATCCACACCGCCATCTGTATAAAAACGGAAATACCTAACACGCTATCTATATAAAAAAGGAAATGTCTACAATGCCATCGTTAGAAAGATAGAAATATCTACCACACGATCTGCGTAAACATGAAAATATCTACACCGCTACCTGTTCAAACATGGAAATATCTACACCGCTATCTGTATAAACATGGAAATATCTGCGCCGATATCTCTATAAACAAGGAAATATCTACACAGCTATCTTTATAAATATGGAAATATCTGCACCACTATCTCTATAAACATGGAAATGTCTACACCGCTATCTGTATAAACATGGAAACGCCTACACGGCTATCTCTATAAACATGGAAATATCTATGCCACCATCTGTATAAACATGTAAATACCTACACAGTCATCTGTATTAACATGGAAATATCTACCCCACCATCTGTATAAACACGGAAATATCTACACTGCCATCTGTATAAACACGGAAATATCTACACCGCCATCTGTATAAACATAGAAATATCTACACTGCCATCTGTAGAAAGATGGAAATATCTACACTGTGATCTGTGTAATCATGGATATATCTACACCGCTACCTGTATAAACATGGAATTATCTACACCGCTATCTGTATAAACATGGAAATATCTACACCACGATCTGTATAAACATGGAAATATCTACACCACTATCTGTATAAACATGGAAATATCTGCACCGCTATCTGTATAAACATGGAAATATCTACAGCACTATATTTATAAATATGGAAATATCTACATGGCTATCTCTATAAACATAGAAATGTCTACAGCGCTATCTGTATACACATGGAAATATCTACACGGCTATCTCCATAAACATGGAAATATCTACACCGCTATCTCTATAAACATGGAAATACCTGCATAGTCATCTGTATTAACATGGAAATATCTACCCCACCATCAGTATAAACATGGTAATATCTACACCACCATCTGTAAAAACATGGAAATATCTACACAGTCATCTGTATAAACATGGAAATATCTACACCTCCACCTGCATAAACTTGGAAATATCTACACTGCCATGTGTATACACATGGAAACATCTACACAGCCATCTGTATAAACATGGAAATATCTACACCGCCATCTGTATAAACGTGGAAATATCTACACCGTCATCTGTATAATCATGGAAATCTCTGCACGGTTATCTGTATAAACATGGAAATATCTACACCGATAATTGTATAAACATGCAAATACCTACATCGCTATCTGTATAAACA
The DNA here is from genome assembly GCF_029289425.2 of Pan paniscus. NCBI lineage: Eukaryota > Metazoa > Chordata > Mammalia > Primates > Hominidae > Pan > Pan paniscus. The sequence goes on from NC_073261.2 coordinate 13,632,742, forward strand.
TGGAAATACCTACACCGCTATTTGTATAAACATACAGTGCTATCCCTATAAACATGGCAATATCAACACCGCTATCCGAATAAACATGGAAATATCTACACCGCTATCTGTATAAACACGGAAATATCTACACCGCTATCACTAAAAACATGGAAATACCTACACCTCTATCTCTATAAACATGGAAATATCTACACCGCTATCTCTATTAACATGGAAATACCTATACCTCAATCTCTATAAACTTGGAAATATTTACAACGCCATCTGCATAAACATGGAAATATCTACACCGCCATCTGCATAAACATGCAAATATCTACACCGCTACCTGTATAAACATGGAAATATCTACACCGCTATCTGTAAAAACATGAAAATATCTACACCGCGATCTACATGAACATGGAAGTATCTACACCGCTATCTGTATAAACATGGAAATATTTTCACCGCTATCTGTATAAACATGGAATTATCTACACTGCTATCTGTATAAATATGGAAATATCTTTACCACTATCTCTGTTAACATGGAAATGCCTACACCGCTATCTGTATAAACATGGAAATATCTACATGGGTATCTCAAAAACATGGAAATATATACACCACCATATGTATAAACATGGAAATAACTAGACAGTCATCTGTATGAACATGGAAATATCTACACCACCATCTGTATAAACATGGAAATATCTACACTGCAATCTATGTAAACATGGAAATATCTACACAGCCATCTCTATAAACATGGAAATAGCTACACCGCTATCTGTATAAACATGGAAATAGGCACACCGCTATCTGTATACACATGGAAATATCTACACCACCATCTGTAAAAACATGGAAATATCTACACAGTCATCTGTATACACATGGAAATATCTACACCTCCACCGGTATAAACTTGGAAATGTCTACACTGCCATGTGTATACACATGGAAACATCTACACAGCCATCTGTATAAACATGGAAATATCTACACCGCCATCTGTATAAACGTGGAAATATCTACACCGTCATCTGTATAATCCTGGAAATCACCACACGGTTATCTGTATAAACATGGAAATATCTACACCGCTAATTGTATAAACATGGAAATACCTACACCGCTATCTGTTTAAACATGGAAATATGTACACCGCTATCACTATAAACATGGAAATATCAACACCACTATCCTTATAAACATGGAAATATCTACACCGCTATCTCTATAAACTAGGAAATATCTACACCAACATCTGCATAAACATGGAAATATCTACACCGTTATCTGTATAAACGTGGAAATATCAACAACGCTATCTGTAAAAACGTGGAAATATCTACATCGATAAGTGTAAAAACGTGGAAATATCTCCACTGCCATCTGTATAAACGTGGAAATATCTACACCGCTCTCTGTATAAACGTGGAAATATCTACACCGCTAACTTTATAAACATGGAAATACCTGCAACGCTATCTGTGTAAACATAGAAATATCTGCTCAGCTATCCGTGTAAACTTGGAAATATCTACAACGCTATCTGTGTAAAGATGGAAATATCTACACCGCAGTCTGTTCAAAGATGGAAATATCTACACCGGTATCTCTGAAAACATGGATATATCTACACGGCTATCTGTATAAACATGGAAATATCTACACCGCTATCTGTATAAATATGGAAATATCTACACCGCTGTCTCTAAAAACATGGAAATACCTACACAGTCATCTGTATTAACATGTAAATATGTACACCACCATCAGTATAAACATGGAAATATCTACACCGCTATCTGTAAAAACATGAAAATATCTACACCGCGATCTACATGAACATGGAAGTATCTACACCGCTATCTGTATAAACATGGAAATATTTTCACCGCTATCTGTATAAACATGGAATTATCTACACTGCTATCTGTATAAATATGGAAATATCTTTACCACTATCTCTGTTAACATGGAAATGCCTACACCGCTATCTGTATAAACATGGAAATATCTACATGGGTATCTCAAAAACATGGAAATATATACACCACCATATGTATAAACATGGAAATAACTAGACAGTCATCTGTATGAACATGGAAATATCTACACCACCATCTGTATAAACATGGAAATATCTACACTGCAATCTATGTAAACATGGAAATATCTACACAGCCATCTCTATAAACATGGAAATAGCTACACCGCTATCTGTATAAACATGGAAATAGGCACACCGCTATCTGTATACACATGGAAATATCTACACCACCATCTGTAAAAACATGGAAATATCTACACAGTCATCTGTATACACATGGAAATATCTACACCTCCACCGGTATAAACTTGGAAATGTCTACACTGCCATGTGTATACACATGGAAACATCTACACAGCCATCTGTATAAACATGGAAATATCTACACCGCCATCTGTATAAACGTGGAAATATCTACACCGTCATCTGTATAATCCTGGAAATCACCACACGGTTATCTGTATAAACATGGAAATATCTACACCGCTAATTGTATAAACATGGAAATACCTACACCGCTATCTGTTTAAACATGGAAATATGTACACCGCTATCACTATAAACATGGAAATATCAACACCACTATCCTTATAAACATGGAAATATCTACACCGCTATCTCTATAAACTAGGAAATATCTACACCAACATCTGCATAAACATGGAAATATCTACACCGTTATCTGTATAAACGTGGAAATATCAACAACGCTATCTGTAAAAACGTGGAAATATCTACATCGATAAGTGTAAAAACGTGGAAATATCTCCACTGCCATCTGTATAAACGTGGAAATATCTACACCGCTCTCTGTATAAACGTGGAAATATCTACACCGCTAACTTTATAAACATGGAAATACCTGCAACGCTATCTGTGTAAACATAGAAATATCTGCTCAGCTATCCGTGTAAACTTGGAAATATCTACAACGCTATCTGTGTAAAGATGGAAATATCTACACCGCAGTCTGTTCAAAGATGGAAATATCTACACCGGTATCTCTGAAAACATGGATATATCTACACGTCTATCTGTATAAACATGGAAATATCTACACCGCTATCTGTATAAATATGGAAATATCTACACCGCTGTCTCTAAAAACATGGAAATACCTACACAGTCATCTGTATTAACATGTAAATATGTACACCACCATCAGTATAAACATGGAAATATCTACACAGCCATCTGTATAAACATGGAAATATTTACAAAGCCATCTCTATTAACATGGAAATAGCTACATCGCTATCTGTATAAACATGGAAATAGCCGCACCGCTATCTGTATAAAAATGGAAATATCTACACCACCATCTGTAAAAACATAGAAATATCTACACAGTCATCTGTATAAACATGGAAATTTCTAAAACTCCACCTGTATAAACATGGAAATATCTACATTGCCATGTGTATACACATGGAAAAAATCTACACAGCCATCTGTATAAACATGGAAATAACTACACCGCTATGTCTATAAACATGGAAATACACCGCTATCACCGTAAACATGGAAATATCTACACCACTATCTCTATGAACATGGAAATATCTTCACCGCCATCTGCATAAACATGGAAATATCTACACTGCCATCTGTATAAAAATGTAAATATCTACATCGTGAGCTGTATAAACATGAAAATCTCTACACCGCTATCTCTATAAACATGGAAATACCAACACCACAATCTGTATAAACATGGAAATATCTACACCGCTATCTGTATAAACATGGAAATATCGACTGCACTATCTCTATAAACATGGAAATACCTACACCGCTATCTCTATAAACATGGAAATATATACAACATCATCTCTATAAACATGGAAATATCTACACAGACATCTACATAAACAAGGAAATATATACAATGCCATCTATATAAACATGGAAATATCTACAATGCCATCTGTAAAAACATGGAAATCCCTACAAAGTCATCTGTATAAACATGGAAGTATCTACACCACCATCTGTATAAATTTGGAAATATCTTCTCTGCCATCTGTACACACATGGAAATATCTACACAGCCATCTGTATAAACTTGGAAATATCTACACTGCTATCTCTATAAACATGGAAATACCTACACCGCTATCTTAATAAACATGGAAATATCTACACCGCCATCTCTATAAACATGGAAATATCTACACCGCTATCTCTAGAAACATGGAAATACCTACACCGCTATCTTTATAAACATGGAAATATCTACACCGCCATCTGTATAAAAATGGAAGTATCCACACCGCTATCTGTATAAACGTGGAATTATCAGCACCGCCATCTGTGTAAACATGGAAATATCTAAATCGCTATCTGTATGAACATGGAAATAGCTACACTACCATCTGTATAATGATGGAAATTTCTTCACCATGATCTGTATAAATATGGAAATATCTACACCGCTACCTATATAAACATGGAAATATGTACACCGGTATCTGTGTAAACATGGAAATATCTACACCGCCACCTGTATAATCATGGAAATATCAACACAGTCATCAGTATATACATGGAAATATTTACACCTCCATCTCTATAAACATGAAAATATCTACACTGCGATCTGTATACACAGGGAAATAACTACACAGCCATCAGTATAAACATGGAAACATCTTCACCGCTATCTCTATACACATGGAAATACCAACACCGCTATCTGTATAAACATGGAAATATCTACCCGGCAATCTCTATAAACATGGAAATATCTACACCGACATCTCTATAAACATGAAAATATCTACACTGCCATGTCCATACACAGGGAATTAAGTATATCGCCATCTGTGTAAACATGGAAATATCTACACAGCTATCTGTATGAACATGGAAATATCTACACTGCCATCTGTATAAAGATGGAAATATCTACACTGCGAGCTGTATAATCATGGAAATATCTTCACCGCTATCTGTATAAACATGGAAATATCAACACTGCTATCTATATAGACATGGAAATATCTACACCGCTATCTGTATAAAAATGGAAATATCTGCAACGCTAATTGGGTAAACATGGAAATATCAACACTGCCATCTGTATACACATGGAAATATCTACACAGCAATCAGTATAAACATGGATTCATCCACACCGCTATCTCTATTCACATGGAAATAACTATTCCGCTATCTCCATAAACATGGAAATATCTACACCCTCATCTCTATAAACATGAAAATATCTACACCGCCATCTCAATAAACATGGAACTATCTACACCACCATCTGTGGAAACATGGAAATACCTTCACCGCTGTCTGTATAAACATGGAAATAACTACACTGATATCTGTTTAAAGATGAAAATATCTACACCCTGAGCTGTATAAACATGGAAATTTCTTCACCGCTATCTCTATAAACATGGAAATATCTACACCACCATCTGCAGAATCATGGATATATCTACAAAGTCATCTGTATAAACATGGAAGTATCTACACCACCATCCGTATAAACTTGGAAATATCTACTCTGCCATCTGTATACACATGGAAATATCTACACAGCCATGAGTAAAAACATGGAAACTTCTACACTGCTATCTCTATACACATGGAAATACCGACACCGCTATCTCTATAAACATGGAAATATCTACACCGCCATCTCTATAAACATGAAAATTTCTACGCCGCAATCTACATAAACCTGGAAATATCTACACCACCATCTGTGTAAACATGGAAATATCCACACCACTATCTGTATAAACATGGAAATATCTACACTGCCACCTGTGTAAACATGGAAATATCTACACCGCTGTCTCTATAAACATGGAAATACCTACACCGCCATCTGCAAAAACCTGGAAATATCTACACAGTCACCTGTATAGACATGGAAATATCTACACCACCATCTGCATAAACATGGAAATACCTACACTGCCATCTTTATACACATGGAAATATCTTCACAGCCATCTGTATCAACATGGAAATAACTAAACCGCTATCTCTATAAACATGGAAATACACTGCTATCACTGTAAACATGGAAATATCTACACCACTATCTCTATGAACATGGAAATATCTACAGCGCCATCTGTATAAACATGGAAATATCTACACTGCCATCTATATAAAGATGTAAATATCTACACCGTGAGCTCTATTAACATGAAAATATCTACACCGCTATCTCTATAAACTTGGAAATACCAACAACACAATCTGTATAAACATGGAAATATCTACACCGCTATCTGTATAAACATGGAAATATCGACTCCGCTATCTCTATAAACATGGAAATACCTACACCGCTATCTCTATAAACATGGAAATATATACACCATCATCTCTATAAACATGGAAATATCTACACGGCCATCTACATAAACAAGGAAATATATACATTGCCATCTATATAAACATGGAAATATCTACACCGCTATCTCTATAAACATGGAAATATCTACACCGCCATCTGTAAAAACATGGAAATCTCTACAAAGTCATCTGTATAAACATGGAAGTATCTACACCACCATCTGTATAAATTTGGAAATATCTACTCTGCCATATGTACACACATGGAAATATCTACACAGCCATCAGTAAAAACTTGGAAATATCTACACTGCTATCACTATAAACATGGAAATACCTACACCGCTATCTTAATAAACATGGAAATATCAACACCACCATCTGTATAAACATGGAAATATCTACAACGCTATCTCTAGAAACATGGAAATACCTACACCGCTATCTTTATAAACATGGAAATATCCACACCGCCATCTGTATAAAAATGGAAATATCCACACCGCAATCTGTATAAACTTGGAACTATCTGCACCGCCATCTGTGTAAACATGGAAGTATCTAATCCGCTATCTGTATAAACATGGAAATATCTACACTGCCATCTGTATAAAGATGGAAATTTCTACACCATGATCTGTATAAATATAGAAATATCTACACCGCTACCTATATAAACATGGAAATATCTACACCGGTATCTGAGTAAACATGGAAATATCTACACCGCTGTCTTTATAAACAGGGAAATATCTAAAATGCCATCTGTATAAACATGGAAATATCAACACAGTCAACTGTATATACATGCAAATATCTACACCACCATCTCTATAAACATGAAAATATCTACACAGCCATCTGTATACACATGGAAATATCTACACAGCCATCAGTATAAACATGGAAACATCTACACCGCTATCTCTATACCCATGGAAATACCTACACTGCTATCTCTATGAACATGGAAATATCTACCCGGCAATCTCTATAAACATGGAAATATCTACACTGACATCTCTATAAACATGAAAATACCTACACAGCCATGTCCAAAAACATGGAACTAACTACATCGCCATCTGTGTAAACATGGAAATATCTACACAGCAATCTGTATGAACATGGAAATATCTACACTGCCATCTGTATAAAGATGGAAATATCTACACCGCGAGCTGTATAAACATGGAAATATCAACACTCCTATCTATATAAACATGTAAATATCTACACCGCTATCTGTATAAAAATGGAAATATCTACAACGCTAATTGGGTAAACATGGAAATATCAACACTGCCACCTGTATACATATGGAAATATCTTCAGAGCCATCAGTATAAACATGGAAACATCCACACCGCTAACTCTATAGACATGGAAATACCTATACCGCTATCTCTATAAACATGGAAATATCTACACCGTCATCTCTATAAACATGAAAATATCTACACCGCCATCTCCATAAACATGGAACTATCTACACCACCATCTGCGTAAACATGGAAATATCTACACCGCTATGTGTATAAACATTAAAATATCAACAACACTACCTGGGTAAACATGGAAATATGTACACAGATATCTGTGGAAACATGTAAATATGTACACCGCTATTTGTGTAAAGATGCAAATATCTACACCGCAATTTGTGCAAATATGGAAATATCTACACCGCTATCTCTGTAAACATGGAAATATCTACACCGCTATCTGTATAAATATGGAAATATCTTCACAGCTATCTGTGTAAACATGGAAATACCAACACCGCTATCGGTATAAACATGGAAATATCTACAACGCTATCAGTATAAACAAGGAAATCTCAACACGGCCATCTGTATATACATGGAAATATCTAAACCGCCATCTGAATAAACATGGAAATATCTACACCGCTATCTGTGTAAACATGGAAATATCTCCACCGCTATCTGCATAAACATGGAAACATCTACACCGCTATCTGTATAAACATGGAAATATCTACACCGCTATCTCTATAAACATGGAAATATCTACACCGCTACCTGTGTAAAAATGGAAATATCTACACCGCAATCTGTGCAAAGAAGGAAATATCTACAACGCTATCTGTATAAACATGGAAATAACCGCACTGCTGTCTGTATAAACAAGGAAATATCTAAACCACTATCTCTATAAACATGGAAATATCTACACCGCCATCTGTGTAAACATGGAAATATCTACACAGTCATCCGTATATACATGGAAATATCTACACCATCATCTCTATAAACATGGAAATATCTACACCGCCATCTGTATAAACATGGAAACATCTACACAGTCATCCGTATATTCATGGAAATATCTACACCACCATCTCCATAAACATGGAAATATCTACACTGCCATCTGTATACACATGGAAATGCCTACACAGAAATCAGTATAAACATGGAAATATCTGCACTGCTATCTCTGTACACATGGAAATACCTACACCGCAATCTCTATAAACATGGAACTATCTACAATGCCGTCTGTGTAAACATGGAAATATCTACACCGCTATCTCTATAAACATCGAAATGTCTACACCGCTATCTGTATAAACTTGGAAATATCTACGCCGCTATCTTTATAAACATGGAAATAACTACAACACTATCTGTGTTAACATGGAAATATACACACAGCTATCTGTGTAAGCATGGAAATATGTGTGCCACTATCTGTGTAAAGATGGAAATGTCTACACCGCAATCTGTGCAAATATGGAAATATCTACACCGCTGTCTCTGTAAACATGGAAATATCTACACCGTTATCTCTGTAAACGTGTAAATATCTACACCGCTATCTGTATAAACATGGAAATATCTACACAGCTATCTGTGTAAACTTGGAAATATGTACACCGCTATCTGTGTAAAGGTGGAAATCTCTTCAATGCAATCTGTGCAAATATGGAAATATCTACACCGCTATCTCTATTAACATGAAAATATCTAGAACGCTATCTGTGTAATCATGGAAATATCTCCACCGCTATCTGTATAAACATGGAAACATCTACACCGCTATGTGCATAAACATGGAAATATCTACACCGCTATCTCTATAAACATGGAAATATCTAGAATGCTATCTGTGTAAACATGGAAATATCTACACAGCTATCTGTGTGAACATGGAAATATCTACACAGCTATCTGTATAAACAAGGAAATATCTACACTGCCTTCTGTATAAAAATGTAAATGTCTACACCGCGAGCTGTATAAACGTGGAAATATCTACAACGGTATCTGTATAAACATGAAAATATCTACACTGCTATCTTTTTACATTTCGAAATATCTACACCGCCATCTGTAAAAATATGAAAATATCTACACTGTCATCTGTATACACATGGAAATATCTACACTTCCATCTGCATAAACATGGAAATAACTTCACAGCCATTTGTATACACATGGAAATAGCTACACCGCTATCTGCATAAACATGGAAATATCTACACCGCTATCTCTGTAAACTTGGAAATAGCCACTCCGCTATCTGTATAAACATGGAAATGTCTACAACACTATCTGTGTAAACATGGAAATACCTCCACCGCTATATCTATAAACATTGAAATATCTACACCGCTATGTGTATAAACATGGAAATATCTACAACACTATCTGGGTAAACATGGAAATATCTAAACAAATATCTGTGAAAACATGTAAATATGTACACCGCTATCTGTATAAATATTGAAATATCTACACCGCTTTCTCTATAAACATGGAAATATCTACACCGCTATCTGTGTAAAGATGGAAATATCTACACCGCAATCTGTGCAAAGATGGAAATATCAACAACGCTATCTGTGTAAACATGGAAATAACTGCACTGCTATCTGTATAAACAAGGAAATATCTACACCGCTATCTGTATAAACAAGGAAATATCTACACTGCCATTTGTATAAACATGGAACTATCTACACAGCTATCTATGTAAGCAAAGAAATATCTACTCCGCAATCTGTATATATGTGGAAATATCTTCACCGTTATCTGTGTAATCATGGAAATATCTACACCGCTATCTGTATAAATATGGAAATATCTACACCGCTATCTCTATAAACATGGAAATAACTACACCGCCATCTGTATAAAGATGGAAATATCTACACCACAATCTGTATAAATATGGAAATATCTACACCGCTATCTCTATAGACATGGAAATACCTACACCGCTCTCTGTATAAACATGGGAATATCTGCAACAATATCTGTGTGAACATGGAAATATCTACACAGCTATCTGTGTAAACATGGAAATATGTACACCACTATCTGTGTAAAGATGAAAATATGTACAAGGCAATCTATGCAAATATCAAAATATCTACACTGCTATCTCTGTTAACATGGAAATATCTACCCCGTTATCTGCATAAACATGGAAATATCTACATCGCTATATGTATAAATATGGAAACATCTACACCACTATCTGTCTAAACATGGAAATATCTACACTGCCATCTGTATAAACATGGAAATATCTACGCCGCTATCTCTATAAACATGGAAATATCTAGACCGCTATCTTTATAAACATGGAAATATCTACACCGCTAACTGTATAAACATGGGAATATCTACAACAATATCTGTGCAAACATGGAAATATCTACACAGCTATCTGTGTAAACATGGAAATTTGTACTCCGCTGTCTGTGTAAAGATGAAAATATGTACACCGCAATCTGTGCAAATATCAAAATATCTACTACGCTATCTCTGTAAACATGGAAATATCTACCCCGTTATTTGTATAAACATGGAAATATCTACACCGTTATCTGTATAAACATGGAAATATCTACACCACGATCTGTATAAACGCGGAAATGTCTACACCACGATCTGTATAAACATGGAAATATCTACACGGCTATCTGTGTAAACATGGAAACATCTACACCGCTATCTCTATAAATATTGAAATATCTACAACACTATCTCTATAAACATGGAAATGCCTACACAGCTATCTGTATAAACATGCAAATAACTACATGGCTATCTCTAAAAACATGGAAATATCTACACCGCCATCTGTATAAACATGGAAATATATACACAGTCATCTGTATAAATATGGAAACATCTACACCACTATCTGTATAAACATGGAAATATCTACACTGCCATCTGTATGAACATGGAAATATCTACACAGCTATCTCTATATACGTGGAAATATCTACACTGCTATCGGTACAAACATAGAAATAGCGACACCACTATCTGTATAAACATGGAAATATCTACACCGCCAGCTGTAAAAATATGAAAACATCTACTCAGTCATCTGTATAAACTCGGAAATATCTACACCTTCATCTGTATAAACATGGAAATATCTGCACTGCCATCTGTATACATATTTAAATATCTACACAGCCATCTGTATAAACATGGAAATATCTACACCGCTATCTCTATAAGCATGGAAATACGTACATCGCAATCTGTATAAACATGGAAATATCTACACCGCTATCTGTATAAAAATGGAAATATCTACACCGCTATCTGTATAAACATGGAAATATCTCCACCGCTATCTGTATAAACATGGAAATATCTACACCGCTATCTGTATAAACATGGAAATATCTACATCGATATCTGTATAAACATGGAAATATCTCCAGTGCCATCTCTATAAACATGGAAATATCTACACCACTATCTTTGTAAACATGGAAATATCTACAACCATATCTGTATAAACATGGAAATATGTCCAGCGCTATCTCTATAAACATGGAAATATCTACACCGCTATCTTTGTAAACATGGAAATATCTACATTGCTACCTGTATATACGTGGAAATATATACAACACTATCTGTGTAAACATGGGAATATCTTCACAGCTATCTGTGTAAACATGGAAATATGTACACCGCTATCTGTGTAAAGATGGAAATATCTACCCCGCAATGTGCGCAATTTTGGAAATATCTACACCGCTATATCTGTAAACATGGAAATATCTACACCGCTATCTGTATAAACACGGAAATATCTGCACTGCTATCTGTACAAACATGGAAATATCTACATGGCTATCTCCATAAACATGGAACTATCTACACCGCCATCTGTGTAAACATGGAAATACCTACACAGTCATCTTTATAAACATGGAAAAATCTACACCACTATCAGTATAAACATGGAAATACCAACACTGCCATCTCTATAAACATGGAAATATCTACACAGCCATCTGTATAAACATGGAAATATCTACACTGCCATCTATATAAAGATGTATATATCTACACCGCCAGCTGTATAAACATGGAAATATCTACACTACAATCTGTAGAAAGATGGAAATATTTACACCGCGATCTGTATATACATGGATATATCTACACAGTCATCTGTATAAACATGGAAATATCTACACCACCATCTCTATAAACATGGAAAATCAACCCTGCCATCTGTATACACATGGAAATATCTACACAGCCTTCTGCATAAACATGGAAATATCTACACCGCTATCTATATAAACATGGAAATACCTACAACGCTATCTCTATAAACATGAAAATATCTACACTGACATATCCATAAACATGGAACTATCTACACCACCATCTGTATAAACATGGAAATATCTACACAAGTATCTGTATGAACATGGAAATATCTACACTGCCATCGGTATAAAGATGGAAATATCTACACTGCGAGCTGTATAAACATGGAAATATCTACACTGGCATCTGTCGAAAGATGGAAATATCTACACCGCTACCTGTATAAACATGGAAATATCGACACCGCTATCTCTATAAACATGGAAATATCTACACCGCTATCTCTATAAACATCGAAATACCTACACCGCTATCTCTATAAACATGGAAATATCTACAACGCCTTATGTAACAACTTGGAAATATCTACACCTCTATCTGTATAAACATGGAAATATCAACAACGCTATCTGTGTAAACATGGAAATATCTACAAAGCTATCTGTGTAAACATGGAAATATCTAGATCGCTATCTGTGTAAAGATGGAAATATCTACACTGCAATCTGTGCAAATATGGAAATATCTGCAACGCTGTCTCTGTAACATGGAAATATCTTCACAGCTATCTTTATAAATATGGAAATATCTACACTGCTATCTGTATAAACATGGAAATATCTATACCGCTATCTGTATAAAAATGGAAATATCTACATCGCCATCTGTGTAAACATGGAAATATCTACACCGCTATCTGTATAAATATGGTAATATCTACACCGCTATCTCTATAATCATGTTAATATCGACACCGCTATCTGTATAAACTTGGAAATATCTACATCGCTATCTCTATAAACATGGAAATGTCTACACCAACAACTGTATAAACGTAGAAATAGCTACACAGTCATCTGATTAAACATGGAAATATCTACACCACTATCTGTGTAAACATGGAAATATCTACACGGCCGTCTGTATACACATGGATATATCTACACAGCCATCTGTATAAACATGGAAATATGTACACCGCTATCTCTATAAACATGGAAATATCTACACCACCATCTGTATAAAGATGGAAATAACTACACTGCCATCTCCATAAACATGGAACTTTCTACACTGCCATCTGTATAATCATGGAAATATCTACACCGCTATCTGTAGAAACATGAAATTATCTACAACGATACCTCCATCTGTATAAACATGGAAATAACTACACTGCCATCTGTACCCATGGAAATATCTACACAGCAATCTGTATAAACATGGAAATATCTCCACCGCTATCTGTATAAAATTGGACATATCTACACTGCCATCTGTATAAACATAGAAATATCTCCACCGCTATCTCTATAAACATGGAAATATCTGCACCGCTATCTGTGTATACATGGTAATATCTACACCGCGATCTGTATAAACACGGAAATATCTACACCGGGATGTGTATAAACATGGAAATATCTGCATCACTATCTGTATAAACATGGAAGTATCTCCAGCGCTATCTCTATAAACATGGAAATATCTACACAGCTATCTTTGTAAACATGGAATTATGTACACCGCTATCTGTGTAAAGATGGAAATATGAACACTGCAATCTGTGCAAATATGGAAATATCTACACCGCTATCTCTGTAAATATGGAAATATCTACACCTCTATCTCTATAAACATGGAAATACCTACACCACTATCTGTATAAACATGGAAATATCTCCACCGCTATCTGTATAAACATTCAAATATCTACATGGCTATCTCTATAAACATGGAAATATCGGCACCACTATCTGCATAAACATGGAAATATACACACTGCCATGTGTATACACATGCAAATATCTACACCGCTATCTCTATAAACATGGAAATAACTACAAGGCTATCTGTATAAACATGGAAATATCTACAGTGCTATCTGTATAAACATGGAAATAGCGACACCACTATCTGTATAAACATGGAAATATCTAAACCGCCATCTGTAAAAACATGAAAATATCTACACAGTCATCTATATAAAAATGGAAATATTTACACCTCCATCTGTATACACATGGGAATATATACACTGCCATCTGTATACCCATGGAAATATCTGCACATCCATGTGTGTAAACATGGAAATAAGTATGCCGCTATGTGTATAAGATGGAAATATCTACAACGCAATCTGTGCAAATATGGAAATATCTACACCGCTATCTCTGTAAACATGGAAATATCTCCACCGCCATCTGCATAAACATGGAAATATCTACACCGCCATCTGTATAAACATGGAAACATCTACACTGCCATCTCTATAAACATGGAAATATCTACACAGCCATCTCTAAAAACATGGAAATTTCTACACCGCTATGTGAATAAACTTGGAAATATATACACCGCCATCTGTAAAACATGGAAATATCTCCACCGCTATCTGTATAAACATGGAAATATCTCCACCGCTATCTGTGTATCCATGGAAATACCTTCACCGTGATCTGTATAAACATGGAAATATTTACAACCCTATCTGTATAAACAAGGAAATATCTACTCCACTATCTGTATAAACATGGAAATATCTGCACCGCGATCTGTATAAACATGGAAATATCTGCATCGCTATCTGTATAAACATGGAAATATCTCCAGCGCTAACTCTATAAGCATGGAAATATTTACACTGCTGTCTTTATAAACATGGAAATATCTATACAGCTATCTGTATTAACATGTAAATGTCTACAAAACTATCTGTGTAAACATGGAAATATCTACACAGCTATCTGTGTAAACATGGAAATATGTAAACCGCTATCTGTGTAAAGATGGAAATATCTACACTCCAATCTGTGCAAATATGGAAATATCTACACCGCTATCTCTGTAAACATGGAAATATGTCCACCGCTATCTGTATAAACGTGGAAACATCTACACCGAAATCTTTATAAAAATGGAAATATCTACACGGCTTTCTGTATAAACATGGAACTATCTACACCACTATCTGTATAAACATGGAAATACCTACACTGCCATGTGTATAAACATGGAAATATCTACACAGCCATCTGCATGAACATGGAAATATCCACAAGGCCATCTCTATAAACGTGGAAATATCTACACAGCTATCTTTATAAACATGGAAATAGCCACAACGCTATCTGTATTAACATGGAAGTATCTACACCGCCATCTGGAAAAAGATGGAAATATCTGCACAGTCATCTGTCTCAACATGGAAATATCTACACATCCGTCTGAATAAACATGGAAATATCTACACCTCCATCTGTATAAACATGGAAATATCTACACCTCCATCTGTATAAAGATTGAAATATCTAAACTGCCGTCTGTAAACACATGGAAATATCTACACAGCCCTCTGAATAAACATGGAAATATCTGCACTGCCATCTGTATACATATGGAAATATCTACACCGCTATCCCTATAAACATGCAAATACCTACACCGCAATCTGTATAAACATGGAAATATCTACATCGCTATCTCTATAAACATGGAAATATCTGCAACGCCATCTGCATAAACATGGAAATATCTACACCGCCATACGTATAAACATGGAAATATCTACACTGCCATCTGTATAAACATGGAAATATCTACACAGCCATCGCTATAAACATGGAAATACCTACACTGCTATCTGTATAAATGTGGAAATAGCCACACCTCTATGTGTATAAACATGAAAATATCTAAACCGCCATCTGTAAAAATATGAAAATATCTACAGAGTCATCTATATAAACATGGAAATATCTACACCTCCATGTCTATAAACTTGGAAATACCTACACCGCAATCTGTATAAACATGGAAATATCTGCACCACTATCTGTATAAACATGGAAATATCTACACTGCCATCTGTATAAACATTGAAATATCTACACGGCTATCTGTATAAACCTGGAAATATCTACACTGCCATCTGCAAAAACAGGGAAATATCTCCACCGCTGTCTGTATAAACATGGAAATATCTCCACCGCTATCTGTATAAACGTGGAAATATATACACCGCTATTTGTATAAACATGGAAATATCTACAACGCTATCCCTACACACATGGAAATATCTACACCGTTATCTCTATAAACATAGAAATATCTTCACAGCCATCTGTATGAACATGGAAATATCTACACAGCCATCTCTATAAACTTGGAAATATCTACAGAGATACCTTTATAAACATGGAAATAGCCACAATGCTACCTGTATAAACATGGAAATATCTACAGTGCTATCTGTATAAACATGGAAATATATTCACCGCTATCTGTAGAAACATGGAAATATCTACACCGTTATCTGTATAAACATGGACATATCTACACCGCTATCACTATAAACAAGGAAATAACTACACTGCAATCTGTATAAACATGGAAATATCTACACCGCTCTCTGTATATACAGGGATATATCTACACTGCTTTCTGTATAAATTTGGAAATATCATCAACGCATTCTGCGCAAATATGGAAATACCTACACTGCAATCTCAATAAACATGGAAATATCTACACCGCTATCTGTATAAACATGGAAATGTCTACACCGTTATATGTATAAATACGGAAATATCTCCACCTCTATCTCTATAAACATGGAAATGTTTACACCGCTATCCATATAAACATGGAAATATCTAAACCGCTATCTCTATAAACATGGAAATATTTACAACGCTATCTGTGTTAGCATGGAAATATCTACAGAGCTTTCTGTGTAATCATGGAAATGTCTGCACCGCAATCTGAATAAACATGGCAATATCTACACCGCAATCTGTGCAGAGATGGAAATATCTACACCGCTATTTGTGTAAACATAGAAATATATACACCACCATCTATATAAACATGGAAATATCTATAGCTCCATCTGTATAAACCTGGAAATATATACACCACTATCTGTATAAAGATGGAAATATCTACACCGCTATCTCTATAAACATGGAAATAACTATACCGCCATCTGTATAAACATGGAAATATCTACACCGCTATCTCTGTAAACATGGAAATATCTACACCGCCATCTGTATAAACATGGAAATATCTACACAGTCATCAGTATAAACATGGAAATATCTACACAGTCATATGTATGCACATGGAAATATCTACAGAGCCATCTGTATAAACATAGAAACATCTACACCGCTATCACTATAAACATGTAAATATCTACACCACCATCTATATAAGCCTGAAAATATCTACACTGCAATCTCCATAAACATGGAACTGTCTACACCGTCATCTGTATGAACATGGAACTATCTTCACCGCTATCTGTATAAACATGGAAATATCTGCACTGCCCTCTGAAAAAAGATGGAAACATCTACATTACGAGTTGTATAAACATGGAACTATCTACACCGCTGTCTCTATAAACATGGAAATATATACAACGCTATCTCTATAAACATAGAAACATCTACACCACTATCCCTATAAACATGGAAATATCTAGACGGCAATCTGCATAAACATGGAACAATCTACACTTCCATCTGTATAAACATGCAAATACCTACACCGCCATCTGTATAAACATGGAAATACCTACACCGCCATCTCTATACACATAGAAATATCTACACCGCCATCTCTATAAACATGAAAATATCTACACCGCCATCTCCATAAACATGGAACTAGCTACCACGCCATCTGTATAAACACGGAAATATCTACACCGCTATCTGTATAAACATGGAAATATCTACACTGCCATATGTATAAAGATGGATATAACTACACTGCGAGCAGTATAAACATGGAAACACCAACACCGCTATCTGTATATACATGGAAATATCTACACCGCTATCTGTTTAAACATGTAAATATCTACAACACTATCTCTATAAACATTGAAATACCTACACCGCCATCACTATACACATAGAAATATCTACACCGCTATCACTATAAACATAGAAATATCTACACCACCATTTCTATAAACATGGAAATATCTTCACCGCCATCTGTATGAACATGGAAATATCTACACCGATATCTGTATAAACATGGAAACATCTACAGCACCATCTGTGTAAACATGGATATATCTACACTGCCATCTGTGGAAAGATGGAAATATCTACATCACCATCAGTATATACATGGAATTATCTACACCGCTACCAGTATAAACCTGGAAATATCTATATCGCTATCTGTATAAACATGGAAATATCTACACCACGATTTGTATAAACAAGGAGATATCTCCACTGCCATCTGTATAAACATGGAAATATCTACACCACTATCTGTATAAACATGAAAATATTTACAACGCTCTTTGTATAAACATAGAAATATCTCCACCGCTATCTTTATAAACATGGAAATAACCACACTGCCATCTGTATAAACATGGAAATATCTACACAGATATCTGTATAAATAAGGAAATATCTACACCGCAATCTGTATAAATATGGAAATATCTACACTGCTGTCTCTATACACATGGAAATATCTACACCGCTATCTGTATAAACATGGAAATATCTACACTGCCCTCTGTACAAAGATGGAAATATCCACATTGCGAGCTGTATAAACATGGAAATATCTGCACCGCCATCTGTATAAACATAGAAATATCTACACCGTCATCTCTATAAATATAGAAATATCTACACGGCTATCTCTATACACATGGAAATATCTACAACGCTATCTCAATAAACATAGTAATTTCTACACCGCCATCTCTATAAACATGGAAATATCTACACCGCCATCTGCATGAACATGGAAATATCTACACCGTTATCTGTATAAAGATGTTAATATCTACAGTGCCATCTGTATAAACATGGAAATATCAACAATGCCATCTGTGGAAAGATGGAAATATCTACACCACTATCTGTATAAACATGGAAATATCTACAACGCTATCTGTATAAATGTGGAAATATATACACCACTATCTGTATAAATATGGAAATATCTTCACCGCTATCTCTGTAAACATGGAAATGCCTACACCGCTATCTGTATAAACATGGAAATATCTAAACCGCTATCTCTATATACATGGAAATATCTACACGGCAATGTTTATAAACATGGAAATATATACACTGCTATCTGTGTAAACATGGAAATTTCGACTCCGCTACCTGTATAAACATGGAAATATCTACACCACTATCTGTATAAACATGGAAATACCTACACCGCCATGTCTATACA
This sequence comes from Pan paniscus, assembly GCF_029289425.2. Classification (NCBI taxonomy): domain Eukaryota; kingdom Metazoa; phylum Chordata; class Mammalia; order Primates; family Hominidae; genus Pan; species Pan paniscus. The sequence goes on from NC_073261.2 coordinate 13,652,977, forward strand.
AATGGAAATATCTACACCGCTATCTCTATTAACATACAAATATCTACACCGACATCTCTGTAAACATGGAAATACGTTTACCGCCGTCTGCAACAACTTGGAAATATCTACACCGCTATCTGTATAAACCTGGAAATATCTACAGCGCAATCTGTATAAACATGGAAATATCTACACTGCCATCTGTGGAAAGATGGAAATATCTACATCAAGATCTGTATAAACATGGAAATATCTACATCAAGATCTGTATAAACATGGAAATATCTACACCCCTACCTGTATAAACATGGAAATATCTACACAGACATCTGTATACACTGGGAAATACTTACACAACCATCTGTATGAACATGGAAATATCTACTACGCTATCTCTATAAACATGTAAATGTATACACCGCCATCTTTATAAACATGAAAATATCTACAATGCCATCTCCATAAACATGGAACTATCTACACTTTTATCTGTATAAACATGGAAATATCTACACTGCTATCTGTATAAACAGGGAAATATCTGCACTGCCCTCTGTACAAAGATGGAAATATCTACATTGCGAGCTGTAGAAACATGGAAATATCTATACCACTATCTGTATAAACATAGAAATATCTACAGCGCCGTCTGTATAAACATGGAAATATCTACTCTGCCATCTGTGGAAAGATGGAAATATCTACACCACGATCTCTATAAACATGGAAATATCTACACCGCTACCAGTATAAACATGGAAATATCTACACCGTTAACTCTATAAACATGGAAATATCTACACCACGATCTGTATAAAAAAGGAGACATTTCCACTGGTATCTGTTTAAACATGGAAATATCTACACCACTATCTGTATAAACATGGAAATATCTACACCGCCATCTGTATAAACATGGAAATACCTACACAGTCATCTGTATAAAGATGGAAATATCAACAACACCATCAATTTAAACATGGAAATAACTACACTGCCATCTGTATACACAAGGAAATATCTACACAGCCATCTCTATAAACATGGAAATATCTACACTGCCATCTGTATAAAGACGGAAATATCTACACCGCGAGCTGTATAAACATGGAAATATCTACACCGCTATCTGTATACACATGGAAATACCAACACCGCTTTCTGTATATACTTGGAAATATCCACACCGCTATCCATATAAACATGGAAATATCTACACCGCTATCTCTATGAACATGGGAATATCTACACGGCTATCACTATAAACATGGATATATCTCAACCAATATCTCTATAAACATAGAAATATATACACTGCCATGTGTAGAAAAATGGAAGTATCTACAACGCGATCTGTATAAACATTTAAATATCTACACTACCACCTGTATAAACATGGAAATATCTACACCGCTATCTGTAGAAACATGGAAATATCTACACCAAGATCAGTATAAACATGGAAATATCCACACCGCTATCTTTTTAAACATGGAAATATCTACACCGCTATCTCTATAAACATGGAAATATCTACACCACCAACTGGATAAACATGGAAATAGATACACAGTCATCTGTATAAACATGGAAATATCTACACCGCCATCTGTATAAACATGGAAATATCTACACTGACATCTGTATAAACACGGCAATATCTTCACCGCTATCTGTATAAACATGGAAATAACTACACCGCTGTATGTATATACATGGAAATATCTACACCGCTGTCTGTATAAACATGGAAATATCTACACCGCTATCTGTATAAACATGGAAATATCTACACCGCTGACTCTATAAACATGGAATTATCTACACCGCTACCTCTACAAACATGGAAATATCTTCACGGCTATCTCTAAAAACATTGAAACACCTACACAGCTGTCTGTATAAACGTGGAAATATCTACACCGCTTTCAGTATAAACGTGGAAATATCTACAACGCTATCTGTATAAACATGGAAATACCTACACCGCTATCTCTGTAAACGTGGAAATATTTACACCGGTATCTCTAAAAATCTGGAAGTATCTGCACCGCTATCTGTATATACGTGGAAATACCTACACCGTTATCTCTGTAAACGTGGAAATATCTACACCACTTTCTGTATAAACGTGGAAATATCTAAACCGCTTTGTCTATAAACATGGAAATATCTGCACCGCTGTCTCTGTATACATTGAAATACCTACACCGCTATCTGTACAAACATGGAAATAACAACAGCGCTATCTCTATAAACATGGAAATATCTACACTGCTCTCCGTATAAACATGGAAATATCTACACCGCTACCTCTATAAACAAGAAAATACCTACACTGTAATCTCTATAAACATTGAAATAACTAAAGCGCTATCTGTATAAACATGGAAATACCTACAGCGTTATCTGTATAAACATTGAAATAACTATACCGCTATATATGTAAACATGGAAATATCTACACCGCTATCTCTATAAACAAGAAAATATCTGCACCTCTATCTCTATAAACATGGAAATATCTACACCGCTATCTCTATAATCATGGAAAAGTCTACAATGCTATCTGTATATACATGGAAATATCTACACCGTTATCTGCATAAACATGGAAATATCTACAGCGCTATCTCTATAAACATGGAATTATGTACACTGCTACATATATAAACATGGAAATGTCTACACGGTTACGTGTATAAATATGGGAATTTCTACACCACTATCTGTATAAACGAAAATACCTACACCGCTGTCTCTATAAACATGGAAATATCTACACCACTATCTGTATAAACATGGAAATATCTACACTGCCACCTGTAAAGCAGGGAAATATCTACACCGCTATCTCTATGAACATGGAAATGACTTCACTGCTATCTGTATAAACATGGAAATATCTAAAATGCTGTCAGTATAAACATGGAAATATCTACACCGCTATCTCTATAAACATGGAAATATCTACACAGATATCTGTATAAACATGGGAATTTCTACACCTCTATCTGTATAAACATGGAAATATCAACGCCACTATCTCTATAAACATGGAAATATCTACACCACTATCTGTATAAACATGGAAATATCTACACCGCTATCTGTATAAATATGAAAATCTCTACACCACTATCTGTATAAACATGGAAATATCTCCAACAGCTGTTTGTATAAACATAGAAATATCTACACCGCTATCTGTATAAAGATGGAAACACCTACAACGCTATCTCTATAAACTTGGAAATAATTACACAGGTATCTGTGTAAACATGGAAATATATACACCACTATCTGTATAAACATGGAAATAACTACACCGCTCTCTTTATAAACATGGAAACATCTACACCGCTATCTGTATAAACGTGGAAATATCTACAATGCTATCTCTATAAATCTGGAAATATCTACACCGATAGTTGTAGAAACATTGGAATATCTACACCAATACCTGTATATACATGTAAATATCTACACTGCTATCCGTATAAACATGGAAATATCTACACCGCTGCTTCTATAAACTTGGTGATATCTTCACAGCAATCTGTATAAACATGGAAATATCTACATCGCTGTCTCTATAAACATGGAAATATCTACACCACTATCTCTGTAAACATGAAAATATCTACACCGCCGTCTCTATAAACATGGAAATATCTACACCGCTATCTCTGTAAACGTGGAAATATCTACACCGCTGCCTCTATAAACTTGGAAATATCTACAATGCTATCTCTATAAATGTGGAAACGTCTACAATACTATCTCTATATATATGGAAATAACTACAGCGTTATCCCTATAAGCGATGAAATATCTACACAGCTGTCTGTATAAACGTGGAAATGTCTACACCGCTTACAGTATAAATGTGGAAATATCTACAACGCTATCTGTATAAACATGGAAATATCTACACCGCTATCTCTATAAACGTGAAAATATCTACACCGTTATCTGTAAAAATGTGGAAGTATCTGCACCAGTCTCAGTATAAACGTGGAGACACCTACACCGCTATATCTGTAAATGTGGGAATATCTACACCACGTTCTGTATTAACGTGGAAATATCTAAACCACTATCTCTATAAACGTGGAAATATCTGTACCGCTGTCTCTATAAACATGGAAATACCTACAACGCTATCTCTAGAAAGGTGGAAATATCTACACCGCTGTCTCTATAAACATGGAAATATCTACACCGCTATCTGTATAAACGTGGAAATATATACACCGCTATGTCAACAAACGTTGAAATATCTACACCGCTATCTCTATAAACGTGGAAATATATACACCACTATCTGTATAAACGTGAAAATATCTACACGGCTACCTCTATGTACATGGAAATATCTACACCACTATCTGTGTAAACATGAAAATATCTACACCGCTATCTCTATAAACATGGAAATATCTACACCGCTATCTCTATGAACATGGGAATATCTACACGGCTATCTCCATAAGCATGGAAATATCTACACTGCTATCTCTGTAAACATGGAAATATCTACACCGCTACCTCTATGTACATGGAAATATCTACACCAATATCTGTGTAAACATGGAAATATCTACACGGCTATCTCTATAGATGAGGAAATATCTACACCGCTATCTCTATAAACATGGAAATGTCTACACCGCTTTCTGTATAAACATGGAAATATCTTCACCTCAATCTTAATAAACATGGAAATGTCTATACATCTATCTCTATAAACATGGAAATATCTACACCAATATCTTTATAAACATGGAAACATCTACACCGCAATCTGTATAAACATGTAAATATCTACACTGCTATCTCCATAGACATCGAAATATCTACACTGCTATCTTTATAAACATGGGAATATCTACACGGCTATCTGTAAAAACATGGAAATATCTACACAGCTATCTCTATAAACATGGAAATACCAACACCACTATCTGAATAAACATGGAAATGTCTACACCGCTATCTCTGTAAACATGGAAATATCTACACCGCTATCTGTAGAAAGATGGAAACAAGTACACCGCTATCTGTATAAAGAAGGAAATATCTGTAGCGCTATCTCTGTAAAAATGGAAATATCTACACCGCTATCTGTATAAACATGGAAATATCTACACCGCCATCTCTGTAAACATGGAAATATCTACACCGCTATCTCTATGAACATGGAAATAAATACACCGCTGTCGCTATAAACATGGAAATATCTACACCGTTATGTCTGTAAACGTGGAAATATCTACACCACTTTCTGTGTAAACGTGTATATAACTATACCGCTATCTCTATAAACGTGGAATTGCCTACACTGTTGTCTCCACAAACATGAAAATATCTACACGGCTATGTGAATAAACATGGAAATACCTACACCGCTATCTCTATAAACATGGAAATACCTACACCACTATCTGTATAAACATGGAAATATCTACACCACTGTCTGTATAAACAAGGAAATATCTGCACTGCTATCTCTATAAACATGGAAATATCAACACTGCTATCTCTATAAGCATGGAAATATCTACATCGCCATCTGTAGGAACATGGAAATATCTACAACGCTATCTCTAAAAACATGGAAATAACTACACCGCTATTTGTAGAAACTTGGAAATATCTACACCTCAATCTGTATAAACTTGGAAATATTTACAACGCCATCTCTATAAACATGGAAATAACTACACCGTTATCTGTATAAACATGGAAACAACTACACCGCTATCTATATAAACACCAAAATATCTACACCTCTATCTGTCTAAACATGGAAATATCTACAACGATATCTGTAAAACACGAAAATATCTACATCCCTATCTCTATAAACCTGGAAATGTCTACACTGCTATCTGTATAAACTTGGAAATACCTACACTGCTATCTCTATAAACATGGAAATATCTACACCGCTATCTGTATAAACATGGAAATATCTACAGTGCTATCTGTATAAACATGGATATATCTACCCCGCTATCTCTATAAACATGGAAAAATTTACACCGCTGTCTGTATAAACGTGCAAATATCCACACTGCCATCTCTATAAACATGGAAATATCTACACCGTTATCTGTATAAACATGGAAATATCTACACCGCTATCTATATAAACGTGGAAATATCTACTCCGCTATCTGCATAAATGTGGAAATATCTCCACCACTATCTGTGTAAATCTGGAAATATCTTCACCGCTATCTCTATAAACATGGAAAAATCTACACCACTGTCTTTATAAACATGGAAATATCCACACCGCCATCTGCATAAACAAGGAAATATCTACACCGCTGTATCTATAAATATGGAAATATCTACACCACTATCTGTATAAACATATAAATATCTACACTGCCATTTGTATAAAGGTGGAAATATCTACACCGTGAGCTGTATAAACATGGAAATATCTACAAAGCTATCTGTGTAAACATGGAAATATCTACGCAGTTATCTGTTTAAACATGGAAATACCTACACAGTTATCTGTGTAAATTTGGAAATATCCACACCGCAATCTGTGCAAAGATGGAAATATCTACACCGCTATCTCTGTAAACATGGAAATATCTACACAGCTATCTGTATAAACATGTAAATATCTACACCGCTATCTGTAAAACGTGGAAATATCTACACCACTGTCTGTATAAATGTGGAAATATCTAAACCGCTATCTGTATAAACGTGGAAATATCTACAACGCTATCTTTGTAAACGTGGAAATAACTACAGCGCTATCTGTGTAAACATGGAAATATCTACACAGCTATCTTTGTAAACTTGGAAATATCTACACAGCTATCTGTGTAAAGATGGAAATACCTACACCACTATCTCTGTAAACATGGAAATATCTACACTGCTATCTCTATAAATATGGAAATATCTACACCTCTATCTCATTAAACATAGAAATATGTTCACCGCTATCTTTATAAACATGGAAATATCTACAATGTTATCTCTATAAACATGGAAATATCTACACAGCCACCCATATAAACATGCAAATATCTACACAGTCACCTGTATAAACATGGAAATATCTACACCACAATCTCTATAAACATGGAAATATCTACACTAACATCTGTATACACATGGAAATATCTACACAGCCATCTGTATAAACATGGAAATATCTACACCGCTATCTCTATAATCATGGAAATACCTACACCGCTATCTCTATAAACATGGAAATATCTACACCGCAATCTCTATAAATATGGAAATATCTACAGCGCCATCTCTATAAGCATGAAAATGTCAACATCGCCATCACCAGAAACACGGAATTATCTACACCGCCATCTGTATAAACATGGAAATATCTACACCACTATCTGTATAAACATGGAAATATCTACACTGCCATCTGTATAAAGATGGAAATATCTACACCACGAGCTGTATAAACATGGAAATATCTAAACCGCTATTTGTATAAACATGGAAATACCAACACCGCTATCTGTATAAACATGGAAATATCTACATTGCTATCTGTATAAACATGGAAATATCTGCAATGCTATCTGTGTAAACATGGAAATATCTACACAGCTATCTGTGTAAAGTTGGAAATATCTAGACAGCTATCTGTGTAAAGATGGAAATATCCACACCGCAATCTGTGCAAAGATGGAAATAACTACACCGCTATCTCTGTAAACGTGGAAATATCTACACCCCATCTGTAAAAACATGTAAATATCTACACCGCTAGCTGTAAAACGTGGAAAGATCTACACCGCTATCTGTATAAACGTGGCAATATCTACACCGCTATCTGTTAAACGTGGAAATATCTACAACGCTTTCTATATGAACGTGGAAATATCTTCATCGATATCTTTATAAACGTGGAAATATCTCCACCGCTCTCAGTATAAACGTGGAAATATGTACACCAGTATCTGTATATATATGGAAATATCTACAACACTATCACTGTAAACACAGAAATATCTACACCACTATCTTTATAAACATGGAAATATCTACACTGTTATCTCTATAAACATGGAAATATCTACACTGCCATCTTTATAAACAGGCAAATATCTACACAGTCATCTGTATAAACATTGAAATACCTACAATGCCATCTCTATAAACATGGAAATATCTACACCACCATCTCCATAAACATGAAAATATCTACACCGCCATCTCCAGAAACATGGAACTATCTACACCGCCATCTGTATAAACATGGAAATATCTACAACACTATGTGTGTAAACATGCAAATATCTATACTGCCATCTGTATAACATGGAAATATCTACACTGCGATCTGTATAAACATAGAAATATATACACCGTGATCTGTATAAACATGGAAATACCAACACCGCTGTCTGTATAAACATGGAAATACCTACACCGCTATCTCCATACACATGGTAATATCTACACGGCTATCTCTATAAACATGGAAATAACTAAACCACTATCTGTATAAACATAGAAATACCTACACCGCTATCTCTATAAACATGGAAATATCTACACCGCCATCTGTATAAACATGCAAATATCTACACAGTCATATGTATAAACATGGAAATATCTATACCACCATCTCTAGAAACATGGATATATATACACTGCAATCTCTATAAACATGGAAATATCTACACCGCCATCTCTATAAACCTGGAAATATCTACAATGCTATCTGCGTAAACATGGAAATATCTAAAGCACTATCTGTGTAAATTTGGAAACATGTGCACAGCTATCTGTGTGAAGACGGAAATATCTACACCGCAATCTGTGCAAAGATGGAAATATCTACACCAGTATCTCTGTAAACATGGAAATACCTACACCGCTATCTGTATAAAGATGGAAATATCTACAATGCTATCTGTATAAACATGGATATACCAACACCTCTGTTTGTATAAACACGGAAATATCTACACCGCAATCTGTATAAACATGGAAATATCTTCACCACTATCTCTATAAACATGGAAATACCTACACCACCATCTCTATACACATGGAAATATCTACACCGCTATCTCTATAAACATAGAAATATCTACACCGCCATCTCTATATACATGGAAATATCTACACTGCCATCTGCATGAACATGGAAATATCTAAACCGCTATCTCTATAAACATGGAAATATCTACGTAGTCATCGGGATAAACATTGAAATATCTACACTGCCATCTGTGGAAAGATGGATATATCTACACCACGGTCTGTATAAACATGGAGATATGTACACCGCTTCCTTTATAAATATGGAAATATCTACACCACGATCTGTATAAACAAGGAAATATCTCCACCACTATTTGAATAAACATGGAAATATCAACACCGTTATCTGTATTAACATGGAAATAAGTACTCCGCTATCTGTATAAACATAGAAATACCTACACCGCTATCTCTACAAACATGGAGATATCTACACCGCCATCTGTATAAACATGCAAATATCTACACCGTGAGCTGTATAAACATGGAAATATATGCACCGCTATGTGTATAAATATGGAAATAACAACACAACCCTCTGTATAAACATGCAAATATCTACACCGTTATCTCTATAAACATGGGAATACCTACACCGCTATCTATATAAACATGGAAATATCTAAACCACAATCTTTATAAACATGGAAATATCTACACCGCCATCTCTATAAACATGGAAATACCTACATCGCAATCTGTATAAACATGGAAATATATGCACCGCTATGTGTATAAATATGGAAATAACAACACAACCCTCTGTATAAACATGCAAATATCTACACCGCTATCTGCGTAAACATGGAAATACCTACACTGCTATCTGTATAAACATGGAAATATCTAAATCCCTATCTGTGTAAACATGGAAATATCTACACAGATATCTGTGTAAACTTGGAAATATCTACATAGATATCTGTGTAAAGATGGAAATATCTTCACCGCAATCTGTGCAAAGATGGAAATGTCTACACCGCTATCTCTGTAAACATGGAAATATCTACACCGCTATCTGTATAAACATGGAAATATCTACACCGCCATCAGTATAAACAAGGAAATATCTACACAGCTATCTGTATAAACATGGAAATATCTACACCACGATCTGTATAAATAAGGAAATATCTCCACCATTATCTGTATACACATGGAAATATCTGCACAGCGATCTGTATAAACTTGCAAATATCTATGCAGTCATCTGTATAAACATGGAAATATCTACACCGCCATCTCTATAAACATGGAAATAACTACACCACCATCTGTATAAACATGGAAATATCTACACTGCTATCTGTAGAAACATGGAAATATCTACACCGTTATCTCTATAAACATGGAAATATCTACACCGCTGACTTTATAAACATGGAAATATCTACAATGTTATCTCTATAAACATGGAAATATCTACACCGCGATCTGTATAAACATGCAAATATCTACACAGTCATATGTAGAAACATGGAAATACCTACACCACCATCTCTATAAACGTGGAAATATCTACACTACCATCTATATACACATGGAAATATCTACACAGCCTTCTGTATAAACATGGAAATATCTACACCGCTATCTCTATAAACATGGAAATATCTACACTGCAATCTCTATAAACATGGAAATATCTACTCTGCCATCTCTTTAAACATGAAAATAACTTCACCACAATCTCCAGAAACATGGAACTATCTACACCGCCATCTGCATAAATATGGAAATAACTACACCACAATCTATATAAACATGAAAATATCTACACCACAATAGCCAGAATCATGGAACTATCTACACCGCCATGTGTATAAACATGGAAATGTCGACACCACTATCTCTATAAACATGGAAAAAACTACATTGCCATCTGTATAAAGATGGAAATATCTACATCGTGAACTGTATAAACATGGAAATATCTACACCACTATCTGTGTAAACATGGAAATATCTACAAAGCTATCTGTGTAAACATGGAAATGTCTACACAGCTATCTGTGTAAACTTGCAAATATCTACCCAGCTATCTGTGTAACGATGGAAATATCTACACCGCAATCTTTGCAAAGATGGAAATATCAACACCGATATCTTTGTAAAGATGGAAAAATCTACACCGCTATCACTATAAACCTTGGAATTACCAACACCGCTACCAGAATAAACATGGAGATACCAACACCGCTATCTGAATGAATATGGAAATATTTACATCGCTATCTGTATAAACATGGAAATAACTTCAACACTATCTCTATAAACATGGAAATACCTACACTGCCATCTCTATACACATGGAAATATCTACAATGCTATCTCTATAAACATATAAATATCTACAACGACATCTCGATTAACGTGAAAATATCTACACTGCCATCTGCATGAACATAGAAATATCTACACCGCTATCTGTATAAACATCTAAATATCTACACCGCCTTCTGTATAAACATGGAAATATCTACACTGCCGTCTGTGGAAAGATGGAAATATCTACTCCGCGATGTGTATAAACATGGAAATATCAACACCGCTACCTGTATAAATATGAAAATATCTCCACCGATATCAGTACAAACATGGAAATATCTACACCATCATCTCTATAAACATGGAAATATCTACACTGCCATCTGTACACATGGAAATATCTACACAGCCATCTGTATAAACATGGAAATATCTACACAGCTATCTCAATAAACATGGAAATAACTACACCGCTATCTCTATAAACGTGGAAATATCTACACCGCAATCTCTATAAACATGGAAATGTCAACACCGCCATCTCCAGAAACATGGAACTATCTACAGCGCCATCTGTATAAACATGGAAATATCTACACCACTATATGTATAAACATGGAAATATCTACACTGCCGTCTGTATAAAGAATGGAAATATCTACAACACGAGCTGAATAAACATGGAAACATCTACACCGCTATCTGTATAAACATGGAAATACCAACACCGCTATCTGTATAAACATGGAAATATCTAAACTGCTCTCTGTATAAACATGGAAATATCTACAACGCTATCTGTGTAAACATGGAAATATCTACACAGCTATCTGTGTAAACTTGGAAATATCAACAAAGCTATCTGTGTAAAGATGGAAGTATCTACACCGCAAGTTGTGCAAAGATGGAAATACCTACACCGCTATCTCTCCAAACATGGAAATATCTACATGGCTATCTGTATAAACATGGAAATATCTACACCGCCATCAGTATAAACAAGGAAATATCTACACAGCTATCTGTATAAACATGGAAATATCTACACCACGATCTGTATAAATAAGGAAATATCTCCACCATTATCTGTATACACATGGAAATATCTGCACAGCGATCTGTATAAACTTGCAAATATCTATGCAGTCATCTGTATAAACATGGAAATATCTACACCGCCATCTCTATAAACATGGAAATAACTACACCACCATCTGTATAAACATGGAAATATCTACACTGCTATCTGTAGAAACATGGAAATATCTACACCGTTATCTCTATAAACATGGAAATATCTACACCGCTGACTTTATAAACATGGAAATATCTACAATGTTATCTCTATAAACATGGAAATATCTACACCGCGATCTGTATAAACATGCAAATATCTACACAGTCATATGTAGAAACATGGAAATACCTACACCACCATCTCTATAAACGTGGAAATATCTACACTACCATCTATATACACATGGAAATATCTACACAGCCTTCTGTATAAACATGGAAATATCTACACCGCTATCTCTATAAACATGGAAATATCTACACTGCAATCTCTATAAACATGGAAATATCTACTCTGCCATCTCTTTAAACATGAAAATAACTTCACCACAATCTCCAGAAACATGGAACTATCTACACCGCCATCTGTATAAATATGGAAATAACTACACCACAATCTATATAAACATGAAAATATCTACACCACAATAGCCAGAATCATGGAACTATCTACACCGCCATGTGTATAAACATGGAAATGTCGACACCACTATCTCTATAAACATGGAAAAAACTACATTGCCATCTGTATAAAGATGGAAATATCTACATCGTGAACTGTATAAACATGGAAATATCTACACCACTATCTGTGTAAACATGGAAATATCTACAAAGCTATCTGTGTAAACATGGAAATGTCTACACAGCTATCTGTGTAAACTTGCAAATATCTACCCAGCTATCTGTGTAACGATGGAAATATCTACACCGCAATCTTTGCAAAGATGGAAATATCAACACCGATATCTTTGTAAAGATGGAAAAATCTACACCGCTATCACTATAAACCTTGGAATTACCAACACCGCTACCAGAATAAACATGGAGATACCAACACCGCTATCTGAATGAATATGGAAATATTTACATCGCTATCTGTATAAACATGGAAATAACTTCAACACTATCTCTATAAACATGGAAATACCTACACTGCCATCTCTATACACATGGAAATATCTACAATGCTATCTCTATAAACATATAAATATCTACAACGACATCTCGATTAACGTGAAAATATCTACACTGCCATCTGCATGAACATAGAAATATCTACACCGCTATCTGTATAAACATCTAAATATCTACACCGCCTTCTGTATAAACATGGAAATATCTACACTGCCGTCTGTGGAAAGATGGAAATATCTACTCCGCGATGTGTATAAACATGGAAATATCAACACCGCTACCTGTATAAATATGAAAATATCTCCACCGATATCAGTACAAACATGGAAATATCTACACCATCATCTCTATAAACATGGAAATATCTACACTGCCATCTGTACACATGGAAATATCTACACAGCCATCTGTATAAACATGGAAATATCTACACAGCTATCTCAATAAACATGGAAATAACTACACCGCTATCTCTATAAACGTGGAAATATCTACACCGCAATCTCTATAAACATGGAAATGTCAACACCGCCATCTCCAGAAACATGGAACTATCTACAGCGCCATCTGTATAAACATGGAAATATCTACACCACTATATGTATAAACATGGAAATATCTACACTGCCGTCTGTATAAAGAATGGAAATATCTACAACACGAGCTGAATAAACATGGAAACATCTACACCGCTATCTGTATAAACATGGAAATACCAACACCGCTATCTGTATAAACATGGAAATATCTAAACTGCTCTCTGTATAAACATGGAAATATCTACAACGCTATCTGTGTAAACATGGAAATATCTACACAGCTATCTGTGTAAACTTGGAAATATCAACAAAGCTATCTGTGTAAAGATGGAAGTATCTACACCGCAAGTTGTGCAAAGATGGAAATACCTACACCGCTATCTCTCCAAACATGGAAATATCTACATGGCTATCTGTATAAACATGGAAATACCTACACCGCTATCTGTATAAACAAGGAAATATCTACACCGCCATCTGCATAAACATGGAAATATCTACACCGCCATCTGTATAATCATGGAAATACCTACACCGCTATCTGTATTAATATGGAAATATCTACACCGCTATCTCTATAAACATGGAAATATCTTCACCGCTATCTTTATAAACATGGAAATATCTACACTGTTATCTTCATAAACATGGAAATATCTACAACGCCGTCTGTATAAACATGCAAATATTTACACAGTCCCCTGTATAAACATGGAAATATCTACACCACCATCTCTATAAACATGGAATTACCTACACTGCCATCTGTATACACATGGAAATATCTATACAGCCATCTGTATAAACATGGAAATATTGACACTGCTATCTGTATAAACATGGAAATATCGACACCGCTATCTGTATAAACATGGAAATATCGACACCGCTAGCTGTTTAATCATGGAAATATCTACACCACAATCTGTATAAAAATGGAAATACGCACACCGCTATCTCTACAAACATGGAAATATCTACATTGGCATCTGTGTAAACTTGCAAATATCTACACAGTCATCTGCATAAACTTCTAAATATCTACCCCACCATCTCTATAAATGTGGAAATATCTACACTGCCATCTGCATATCCATGGAAATTCCTACAAAGCCATCTGTGTAAACTTGGAAATATCTACTCCGCTATCTCTATAAACATGGAAATACTTCCACAGCTATCTCTATAAACATGGAAATATCTACACTGCAACCTCTATAAACGTGGAAATATCTACACCGCCATCTCTATAAACACGGAAATATGTACATCGCTATATGTATAAACATCGAAATATCTACACCGCTATCAGTATAAACATGGAAATATCTACACCGTTATCTGTATAAACATCGAAATATCTTCACCGCTATCAGTATAAACATGGAAATATCTACACTGTTATCTGTATAAACATGGAAATATCTACACCGCTATCTGTATAAAGATGAAAATATCTACACCGCTATCTGTATAAACATGGAAATATCTACAACACTATCTGTGTAAAAAAGGAAATATCTACACAGATATCTGTGTAAAGATGGAAATATCTACACCACAATCTGAGCAAAGATGGAAATACCCACACCGCTATCTCTGTAAACATGGAAATATCTACACCTCTATCTGTAAACATGGAAATATCTACACCGCTATCTGTATAAACATGGAATTACCAACACCGCTATCTGAACAAACATGGAAATATCTAAACGGCTTCCTGTATAAACATGGAAATAACTTCACCACTATCTCTATAAACATGGAAATAACTACACCGCCATCTCTATACACATCGAAATATCTAAACTGCTATCTCTATAAACATAGAAATATCTACAAGGCCATCTCCATAAACATGCAAATATATACACCGCCATCTGCATGAACATGGAAATATCTACACAGCGATCTGCATAAACATGGAAATATCTACATCGCTACCTGTATAAACATGGAAATATCTACACCACGATCTGTATAAACAAGGAAATATCTCCACCACTATCTCTATAAACACGGAAATATCTACATCGCTATCTGTATAAACATGGAAATATTTACACCGATATCTGTATAAACATGGAAATATCTTCACCACCATCTCTATAAACGTGGAAATATCTTCACTGCCATCTGTATAACCATGGAAATACCTACAAAGCCATCAGTGTAAACATGGAAATATCTTCTCCGCTATATCAATAAACATGGAAATACCTTCACCGCTATCTCTATAAACATGGAAATATCTACGCCTCCATCTCTATAAACATGGAAATATCTACATCGCTATCTGTATAAACATGGAAATGTCTCAACAGCTATCAGTATAAACATGGAAATATCTACACAGCTATCTGTATAAACATGGAAATATCTAAACCACTATCTGTATAAACTTGGAAATATCTGCAACGCTATCTGTGAAAACATGGAAATATCTACACAGCTATCTGTGTAAACGGGGAAATATCTACACAGCTATCTGTGTAAAGACGGTAATATCTACACCGCAATCTGTGCAAAGATGGAAATATATACACCGCTATCTCTGTAAACATGGAAATATCTACACCGCTATCTGTATAAACAAGGAAATACCTACACCACCATATGTATAAACATGCAAATATCTATACCGCCATCTGTATAAACATGGAAATACCTACACCACTATCTGTATAAATATCGAATTATCTACACCGCTATCTCTATAAACATAGAAACATCTACACCGCTAACTTTATAAACATGGAAATATCTACAACGTTATCTCTATAAACATGGAGAAAACTACACCGCGATCTGTATAAACATGCAAATATCTACACAGTCATATGTACAAACATGGAAATATCTACACCACCATCTCTATAAATTTGGAAATATCTACTCTGCCATCTATGTACACATGGAAATATCTACACAGCCATCTGTATAAACATGGAAATATCTACATCGCTATGTGTATAAATATGGAAATATCTGCACCGCTATCTGTATAAACATGGAAGTATCTACTTCGCTATCGATATAAACATGGAAATATCTACACCACTATCTGTATAAACATTGAAATATCTACAATGCTATCTGTGTAAATATGGAAATATTTACACCGCTAACTCTGTAAACATGGAAATATCTACACTGCCATCTCTGTAAACATGGAAATATCTACACCGCTATCTGTATAAAAATGGAAATTTCAACACCGCTATCTGTATAAAGAAGGAAATATCTACACCACCATCTGTATAAACATGGAAATATCTACACCGCCATCTATAAACATGGAAATATCCACACCGCCATCTGTATAAACATGGAATTATCTACACCGCTATCTCTATAAACATAGAAATATCTACACCGCTATCTGTATAAACATCGAAATATCTACACTGTGATCTGTATAAACATGGAAATATCTACACCGCTGTCTGTATAAACATGGAAATATCTACACTGCTATCTGTGTAAATATGGAAATATTTACACCGCTAACTCTGTAAACATGGAAATATCTACACTGCCATCTCTGTAAACATGGAAATATCTACACCGCTATCTGCATAAACATGGAAATATCTACACCGCCATCCGTATAAACATGGAAATAACTAAACGGCCATCTGTATAAACATGGAAATATGAACACTGCCATCTGTATAAACCTGGAAATATCTACACCGCTATCTGTATAAACACGGAAATATCTACACCACGATCTGTATTAACATGTAAATAACTACACCGCTATCTGTATAAACATGGAAATATCTACACCGCTATCTGTATAAACATGGAAATAACTACACCGCCATCTGTATAAACATGGAAATATCTACACTGCCATCTGCAGAAAGATGGAAATATCTACACCGTGAATTGTATAAACCTGGAAATATCTACAACGCTATCTGTACAAACATGGAAATATCTACACCATGATCTGTATAAACTTGGAAATATCTGCACCACTATCTGTATAAACATGGAAATATCTACACCGCTATCTGTGTAAACATGGATTTATCTACACCGCCATCTGTATAAACATGGAAATATGTACATCGCCATATGTATAAACATGGAAATATCTCAACCACTAACTCTATAAACATGGAAATATCTACACCGCCACGTGTAAAATCATGGAAACATCTACACTGTCGTCTGTTTAAACATGGAAATATCTTCACCACCATCTGTATAAACATGGAAATATCTACACTGCCATTTGTATACACCTCTAAATATCCACGCAGCCATCTGTATAAACATGGAAATAACTACACCGCTAGCTCTATAAACATGGAAATGCCTACACCGCTATCTCTATAAACATGGAAATACCTGCACGGCCATCTCTATAAACATGGAAATATCTACACAACCATCTCTACAAACACCAAAATATCTACACTGCCATCTCCATAAACGTTGAACTGTCTACAACGCCGTCTGTATAAACATGGTAATATCTACACCACCATCTGTAAAACATGGAAATATCTACACTGCCATCTGTAAAAAGATGTAAATATCTACACCACACGCTGCATAAACATGGAAACATCTACACTGCTAAGTGTGTAAACATGGAAAAACCAACACTGCTATCTGTATAAGCAAGGAAATATCTACACCGCTATCTGTATAAACATGGAAATATCTACACCACTAAGTCTATAAACATGGAAATATCTACACTGTCATCTGTATAAACATGGAAATACCTACACAGTCATCTGTATAAACTTGGAAATATCTACACCACCATCTGTATAAACATGGAAGTATCTACACTGCCTTCTGTATAAACATAGAAATATCCACACAGCCATCTGTGTAAACATACAAATATCTACTAAGCTATCTGTATAAACATGGAAATAACTACACCTCTATCTGTATAAACATGGAAATATCTACACCGCTATCCTGAGAAACATGGAAATATCAACACCGTTATCTTCATAAACATGGAAATATCTACACCACTATCTGTATAAACATGGAAATATCTGCAAGGCTATCACTATAAACATGGAATTATCTACACCGCCATCTCTATAAACTAGGAAATATCTACACCGCTATCTCTATAAACATGGAACTATATACACCACCATCTCTGAAAACATGGAATTATCTACACCGTCATCTACATATACAAGGAAATAACTACACCTCCATCTATAAAAACATGGAAATATCTACACAGCCGTCTGTATAAACATTGAAATATCAACACTGCCATCTGTAGAAAGATGGAAATATCTACACCGCGATCTGTATAAACATGGAAATATCTACACCGCTATCTGCATAAACTTGGAAATATCTGCACCGCTATCTGTATAAATATGGAAATATCTTCACCGCTATCTCTATAAACATGGAAATATCTACACGGCTATCTCTATAAACATGGAAATATCTACGACGCTATCTCTATAAACATGGAAATATCTAAAACGCCATCTGTTGAAACTTGGAAATATCTGCACAGTCATCTGTGTAAACATGGAAATATCTACACCACCATCTGTATAAACATAGAAATATCTGCACTGCCATCTGTATACACCTGGAAATATCTACACAGCCATCTGTATAAACATAGAAATATCTACACCGCTATCTGTTTAAACATGGAAATACCTACACCGCTATCTCTATATATGCATGGAAATATGTACACCGCTATCTCTAAAAACATGGAAATATCTACACCGCCCTCTGTATAAACATGGAAATATCTACACTACCATCTGTATAAAGTTATTAATTTCTACACCACGAGCTGTAGAAACATGGAAATATCTTCACTGCTATCTGTATAAACATGGAAATATCTAGACCGCTATCTGTATAAACATGGAAATATCTACACCGCGATCTGTATTAACATGTAAATATCTACACCGCTATCTGTATAAACATGGAAATAACTACACCGCCATCTGTATAAATATGGAAATATCTACACTGCTATCTCTATAAACATGGAAATATCTACACCACTATCTGTATAAACATGGAAATATCTACAGCGCCATCTCTATAAACATGGAAATATCTACACCGCCATCTTTAAAAACATGGAAATATCTGCACACTCATCTGTATAAACATGGAAATATCTACACCACCATCTGTATAAACATGGAAATATCTACACTGCCAGGAGCTCAAGAGCAGCCTGGGCAATACAGCAAGACCTCATCTCTGCAAAAAAAAAATAAGAAAAATTAGCTGGCCTTGGTGGTGTGCACCTGTAGTCCCAGCTTCCTGGGTGGCTGAGGTGGGAGGATCCATGCAGCCCAGGAGTTTAAGGCTGCAGTGAGCTTGGATAACGACTGCACTCCAGCCTGGATGACAGAACAAGAACCTGTTTCAAAAAAGAAAAAAGAAAAAAATACCTAAAAACTAAAAACTGGATGTAGTTTGCTAGTAACTAAACAGCAAATTAATTGTAACATGCTTACATATCAACGATGTCTTTCTTCTTTGATCATAAACCTGCTCACTAAGAAGCTGCTGAAGTCCATGGTAGTGTCAGGTACATGTCTGAATCCTTGTCCTGACCTGCATCTTCTTTGATTTTCCCCATCTGTGTCTCCGACTGGCACTGCCGTACCGGCTTGCTACCTGATCAATGTTGTACTGAACCAGACTGCTAACTGATCAATGTTGTTGAGCTCACTGCACAAAGCTGTTCTTACAAGGTAGATTTCTGCCTGGAATAGCCATACTTACACTGTGTATATTCCTTACTCCTGACCCATCCAACGCAGCACAATTTATATTTATTGCCATAGAAACATAGGTCATTTGGAAACACCTCCTTCATTTCTATGGAATGTTCAAACATTTCTGACATTTTGGACTCTGTTCTAGCCTCTTGTTAAATATATCCAGAAAAGAGACAAAGATTTATGGGGGGGCTATATGCACACATATGCTATAGAATAAGCTATCTAAATGCTTAAAAATACTTTCCATCTGGCACCGCACCTTAATAGGTAGACAGAAATTAAGTATGTGTATATCTATCTGTATAGATACATATAAATATATATCCCCAAAACTAAAACTCATTCTCTTACTTATACATAGGTAGAATTTAGGTGAATATACATATACATTTATAGGTAGAACAAAAATCCCCTCAGCCTCTTTAGGGCCATGTGTTTTCTCTGAGTAATTTTCATAATTAATTAAAATACATGTGTATGCCTTTTTAGATAAATTCTATCAGACCAGTTTCTGTCTGTTTGGAAAATAATAACTGCCTACTTGCTAAGTGCCCCTGCCCTCATACTATGTTCCAGTGAACTAAAGACCTCTGGCAATCACAGATTTACAACTCAGCAAGATTAAACAATTTATTGTTATTTATGACATCCAATCTGGATCTTCTGTATTATATTCCACATTAGCATCTATCACTTTTCATTTGGGAGATCCTGTCCAAAAAATGATTATGCCTCCTAACCAAACATTCAGCAGGGCTGCAGGAACAGGACCCCTGAACAAACATCCTGCCAAAGTACTTTAAAGCACCGTGAGCTCCCACAGCTGTGCATTTTCAGATGACTCAGCAGATTAGCGTGGAGTCTCTTAGCCTCTGCTTGGTCTGATCCTTTCAGTGATCTCTCACATGGCCCAGTCCATTCGGTTTGAAAATCCTCATGAAATGAGCAGATTATGATCTGGCTTCAGTAGAGGGCCATGGGGTGGGCATGGAGGGGAGAGGGTTTGCTCTTAACACAGCCTGAGCCTCAGAAAGGTTTCAGATGGAAAAGCATGCCACTGACTCAGCTCATGCTTAACAGGAATTAATGCACAGACCACACCAAAAAAGCCCTTTATGTTGTGTGAAAGTCTATGCCGGAGCAGCTGCTGCCACCTCATGTACTGTGATAGAGTGTGCATGTGTGTGTTTGTGTGTGCATGAGTGTGAGTATGCACACAAATGTGTGCTGGGAGGGGGAGGAGATCACACCTTCCACAGTCGCCACCTCAGCCTTAGCTAGCAGCGTGGAGAATTGCCAAAAGTCAACAGGAAGCTGCACCAAAGCAACTGTGATCACCACATCAGCAGGCGCTTTCTGGTTAGTAAAGCTACTGGGACTGAAAAACACACACGATCTCGTCCTTCTTTTATTTTAATCAGAGCAAAATATTTTTATAATAATTGTGTTATATGAATAAATGATTCATAATGCTGTAACCCATTATCACATTCAATCCTCCCAACAAACCTAGAAGATATGTAGACAAGTATTATTACTTTCCCTGTTTTTATAAATGAGGAAATAAACCCCAGGAGGCTAGGTGACTTCCCCACGGTCATAGAAGTTGCAAACTGTAGTATCATGATTCAAATACAAAGCTTCTCCTTTTGTCTTTATCATTTTAATTTTGAAGGTAATGCATATGCATGTATGATCTTTTAAATCCAGAGATGTATATGGAATAGATAGGAAAAGGGACTCTCCTTCCCCATTATTCACCCCCACCACCCAAGCTATGTACACTGTTGACTAGAGTATGTCCTTTCAATCCTATTTTCTATGCCTACATTATATACAGAAAAGCAGGATTACGTTACACACAATATTCCAGTCATTGCTGTTTTTCACCAACAATCTATCATTCACATCTTTTTCATGCTACATATAAATTTATATCCTTTATTTTAGTGGTGTATATTGTGCAGTTGTGTCATAAATTATGTACCTGTTCTCTGTTGAACATATAGATTTTTTCTGAGTTTTTCCTTAGCAAAATGCTGCAGTGAGTACCCTTGTAGACAGATGTTTGTACATTTGTTCTAGAAAAATCTACAGCAAAGATTCTTAGATTAAGAGATTCCCAGGTTATTAGAAAACTACTCTATTAATTTAGATATATACTTCCAAATTGCCTGACCAAAAATTTATGTCAATTTAACTTCTATGAACAGTATACAAACATGACAATTTTCCATCACCTACACCAACTCTGGGTAATTTCATCTTTTTTACAAGTTGATGGATTGTTTTAATTTATATTTCTCTGGTTATTAATAAAGTTGGCCACCTGTTCATGTGTTCTTATTGATGATATTTGTATTGAATTGTTTGAATTTTCTTGATTTCAAAAACGTTTTACATGTCATAGATATTAAATATTTGTTGTAAAACTCTCCTTCCAGTATTGTGTATGTGTTTGGTCAAGTAGAATAAACTCTCGTCCTCTGATTTCAGATTCCTTTCTCTTTCCATTAGAAATCCCTAAATGTAAAACTACATATTGATAGCTAAAAACCAGGATGTTTACTAGAGAAAAAGAATACAAAGGCAATAATTAAATATTATATTTATACAAAATACCTACTAGTACAAACTTAAAAAGAGAAAGTAAAAGTCAAATGCTTCTACGACTTCAGACTAAGAAAAAGAACTTTTGAGGTTGAATGTTCCTGAAATTTTTCTTTTCATACAACTACGGACATGACTTCAAAAGTTGATGTGACTAAAAATGTAAGATATGAAAGATATTTGAAGACTCAGAGAAGGTGGATTTTCATTTATACTAACTTTTCTTATCCATTATTTCCAAATAATCTTGTTTAAATGTTATTACAGTGCTTGCTCATGTTGTCTAACAGAATGGTATCCGGGGCCTCAAAACAGAGGGCTAGGATTAATGATTCCAATACCTATGCTTGGACATCTCCAAAAGTGGGTTCCAACTTCTTGTCCTCAAGTCTGTATAGAAACTAGCAAACTTCCAGAGTTCACAAAAGGCTCAAAGAGAACAGATATTTTATCGAAAATTCTTAGAGCAAGTTTCACGCATAATGTTGCTGATGCGTGTCTGCCTTTTCAATAAACATCACTATGCTTTATCACAAGATTTAATAAAGCAGCTTAGTTAAAAATGCCATCTGGGTCTCTGGACACATTAAACAAAGCTTAAAATAACCACCCCAGCCACTGGGAGGACCCAGCTGTTCTCATAATCTGTCCCACTCCTTTTACTTCCCCATAAAAAGAGTGAATGAAGACCACAGACTAAAAGCATCCAGAAGGAACTGACATAAACAGGGAGATAGATGGAGCCAAGGGCTCCTGTAAGTTTGCTATTGCTCACATAATAGGTTTGCTAATTCCACAACCTGCGGATGGTGATTAAGAACGGGAAGCAGAAAGAGGGAAGAGAGAATCATAGAAGGGCTCATTCAAGTTTTCTAATGTATCACAAACCTGTCCTCCCTAATGTCTGGATCATAGCAGCCCAATCCATTCACCTATTCTGTAGTGAACTCCAATAGAAAATACAAAGCCATCACCACCCAGTTCTTTCTCCCTTCTAGAGATGAGCTATTATCCACCCAATCCCAGATTCTCAGATCCATTCCAGGAAAGAAGCCCTAGGTATTGAAGCACAGCTTTCCCTCCATCCCTTCTTTCTTCCACCCCAAGATTTGTTCCCCAGATAGTTCTAGTAAATGCAAAACCAAGTATATTCTCATTCTTTAGAGCAACCAGCTTTTCATGGCCAACTGGAATCAAATACAATCTGCACAAACATCTATCTGGAGGACACTCCCAAGGCTCCTACTGAGCCAGCCTTCTGCATACCACTGCATTTCAGCTTCCTAGTTCACAAGACAATGAGACATTCTTGAATTCTGCAAGGTGCACTGTGTGTTAATATCTTGGCTGCTCATCATGTGGCCAATAAAGGGCATGACTAGTCAACAAATAAATTTTCTCTTGGCTAAAACTTGCAACAAAACTGTAAGCTGTTTACCAAGGGGCCCACTACAGGTTATATTCAATATATACAGTCAAATCATAACTACCTGAGATATATTCAGTTGACCATACACCTTTATATTTCAGTAAAAGGTCTTTATATTTCCCAGTGCTATCGATGTTACAAAGTGCTTTCATATGCAGTGCTTCATCTGATTTCCAGGATAATTAAATGATCCTGTCATACCTGATTTTTAGATGAGGAAACAAGTGGTTTCTGGGTATTTCAAGAGGCTAACGCATCTGCCCTCCAACTTGTATGTGAAAACCAAAAACAAAATTCCAAGGCCCTTCAACCATCTGAATGGACTTTGACTCTTTTGGTCAATATATGGCAGAGCTAGGAAAAGAAGGTGAGTCTTCCAGCTGCTGATACAGGGTTTTTTCTGCCATACTCCATTACCTCCAAGGCTAAAGTCAAAAGAGGGTGTGGTTATCACATGAAAAAATCTGGTTTGGATTTCCCAAATGTGTATGTAGTATTTGGTGATTTACCTTAATTTAACCTACAGTTCTTTTGGGTTGTAACAGTCTGACTCCATTTTTGAAAACAAAACAAAATCGATTTTAAATGCTGAATTATAGATCTTTGCTGTCCAGTATGGTAGCTACTAACCACTTATGGTTATTTGCATTTCTATTTTAATTAATTAAAATTCAGTAAAATGCAAAATTCAGTTCTTCAGTTGCTCTAGCCACATTTCAAGTGTTACAGTAGTCACATATGGCTAGTGGCTGGGACAATGCAGATTATAGAACAGTTCCATCATCAAAGAAACTTCTATTGAACACTGCTATTATATAATGTCATCTCCAGAGAAAGAAGACTTTAGAAAAAGTCAGAAACGGCCGGGCGCAGTGGCTCACACGTGTAATCCCAGCACTTTGGGAGGCCAAGGCAGGCAGATCCCTTGAGGTCAGGAGTTCAAGACCAGCCTGGCCAACATGGTGAAACCCCGTCTCTAGTAAAAATACAAAAAATTAGCTAGGCGTGGTGGTGCATGCCTGTAACCCCAGCTACTCAGGAGGCTGAGTTGGGAGAATCACTGGAACCCAGGAGGCAGAAGTTGTAGTGAGCCAAGATTGTGCCACTGCACTCTAGCCTGGGTGACAGAGCAAGGCTCCATCTAAAAAAAAATAAAAAAAAGAAAAGAAAAAGTCAGAAACATCTTGAGGCAGGCATAGTGCCGTCATCTGTCGAATATTGAAGATGATTTAAGAATCAGAAAGAAGAATAGAACAAAGAAGAGAAAAAGAAGTTGCCTTAGGTGTACCTACCCAGAAAAGGACAAAGGCATTCTTGTAGTCATTGTGTTGTATTTTAGCTCTTAAACTTTTTAAGAGATTAGAATAATTTGACACATAGAAGATCTAAACCACTGAAGAGGCTCTGAAGCAGATAAAAGTAGAAAGAAAATAAAAAACTAATTAGTTACAAACTAAGCTTAACCACAATTCGTTTAAACGATACTATTTACTCTTCACATGATTGGTTTTTCTTTTGCTTTATAGTATGACATAGTTTATATCTTTAAAGGGGAATTAAAATATTTCTGGGAATTTTTAAAAGTAAGTTCACACAGCCACATAAAATCTACAGAAACAGATAAAACCTATCTTCTCATTTATTCCCTAATCCATTCAAATTTAATATAAAAATCCAAGCAGCCACAGTGATATTCAAAAAAGCAAAAGTGAGACAAAACAAAATTCATTTGTCACCTGTGGAGGTAGTTAACTCACCTAATCTTCACTCCAAACACCAGTAATTTTTGAAAGACAGAAATAAACATATGTTCTGCCTTCCCGGAAGGAACTATGTTTCAGGGTAGCCAAATAACCCAGTTGTGAAGAAAATGGTCTGCTTATAGAAAAATGCCAGCTAAAACATGTAGATAGAATTAGAGAATTAGAAATTCACCATTTTGAAACCCCTAATGAAATAATCAACTCAAGCAAGGATCATTAATAAATGCTAAAACAATCAAGTAACTATTGATACAGAATATAACTGAATATACACATGGTACAAAGTTCACGTCACAGACTACTGGCTTGACCCAAGGGGGAATATAGCAGAGGAGATAGGCAGTGATCACCCTAACCTTGCGATCATCTCACCATCACTAATGATGGGATGTGAATACACATTATTGCCTATGAAATAGTCTTTAAAAAAAGAAGTTGAACCTGAATCTAACTAAACCTTGCAATGGGCTGAACGTGTATGTCTTCCCAAAATTAATATGTTGACATCCTAACCCCAAAGGTGCTGGTATTAAAAGGTGGGGCCTTTAGGGGGTCATTAGATCATAAGGACAGAGGCTTTATGATTGGAATTAGTGCCCTTATAAAAGAGGCCCCAGAGAGCTAGGTAGTCTCTCCCACTATGTGAGGGCCCAGCAAGAAGGCCAATCTATGAACCAGAAAGTTGGTCCTAACCAGATATCAAAACCACATGCTCCTTGATCTTAAACTTGCTAGCCTCTAGGACTGTGAGAAATAAATTTCTGTTCTTTATAAGTCATCCAGTTTTTGGTATTTTGTTATAGCAGGCCTAAAATCCTTTAGAACTAACTTCCAGTTAACCAGGAAAAAACAGAGTGAAAAGTTAAATGACACCATAAAAAGCAACCAGAAAATTCCAGAAGGGGAAATATTCTACAGGACAACTGACTAGTTTTTCAACAAGTCAATTTCACTAAATAAATACATAAACAAAGAGTATGGGTATTTTCCAGGTTAAAACAGTCTTGAGCTAAATAATCAAATGCAATGTGTGTCCCTTGATTAGAAGAAACTAATTTGAACAAACCAGCCACAAAAGATATTTCAGGGAGACCAAGCTGGAAGGATCACTTGAGGCCAGGAGTTTGAGACCAGCCTGGGCAACGTAGGAAGACCTCCATCTCTACAAAAACAATAAATTAGCTGGGCATGGTGGTGTGCACCTCTAGTCCTAGCTACTCAGGAAGCTGAGGCAGGAAGATCACTTGAGCCCAGGAGTTTGAGGCTGCAATGAGCTATGATTGTTTCACTGCACTTCAGGCTGTGTGAAAGAGCAAGACTTTGTCTCAAAAAATAAAAGGACATTTCATAATAATTGAGGAAATCTGAATGTGGACTGGGTAATAAATGATATAAAAAAGCCATTTTTTATTTTGTTTGAAAAGATGATTTTGTAACTATACAGGAAAATGTTCTTATTTTTTTAGAAATCTGTACTAAAGAAGAATTTAGGGGTAAAATATCATTTTCTTTAATATATTTTCAAACACAAGCAAAAAATAGTCATGACACAAATATAGCAAAATGTTTACAATCTATGTCCTATGCTTGCCTGTGAGTGCCATTAATCTCATCTCTCTGCTTTTCTGAAAGTTTGAAAATTTCAAAGTTTTATAATAAATTTTTTTACATCCCATAATTTTATAATAAATTTTTTAAAGTTTGAAGCAAATCAACAACTATAGCTTCAAAAATATCCTGACCCACAATAAACATTGAACAGGGTATATTTCTCCCATTTCCTAAAAAAGTTGGCCCAGGAAGGAGTATGAGAGCTGCCATAGCTCTCCCAAGGCTCATTATTCTCCATCACTCCATGGGAAATCCCAAAATAAATTTTTTAAAAAGTTGTTTAAATTTATAATGTTTTTGATTCTATAATAATTTTATAATAAAATAATTGTAAAATGTTTTTGATTTTATATTTTTAATTTATAAAAATTTTTATACATGTTTATGTTTGAAATGTCTATTTCAAACTTTATGAGGTATTAAAATATAAGTAATATAGTTCATCATTTTAGAAATGCCATGCTTTTCTTCTCCAGCAATTACATAATCAAAGAGTAACTGTAGTTTTTCCTAGAACATTGCTTTGTAGGCTGGGCATGGTGGTTCATGACACTTTAGGAGGCCAAGGCAGGCAGATCTCTTGAGATCAGTAGTTTGAGACTAGACTGGGCAACACAGAGAAACCCTATGAGTAGTAAAAACACAAAAATCAGCTGTGCGTAGTGGCGTGCACCTATATCCCCAGCTATTCAGGAGGCTGAGGTGGGAAGATCACCTGAATCTGGGGAGGTCAAGGCTACAGTGAGCCAAGACTGTACCATTGCACTCCAGCCTGGGAAACAAAGTGAGACCGTGTCTCAAAAAAAATGAAATTTAACTGAAAAAAAGAAAATTGCTTTGTAAAATTAACTTTTTCAATCAAAACCAAGATTTTTCAGATATAGAGAATGCAGCCCACTGGTCAGATTTGTCATTTCAAAGAGAATAAATTCTAGTTTCCTATTTTTCTAGCCTGCTTATGATTATCCAATAGGATATCAAAAAAGACCAAAGCCTTTGGGATCCATGTTCAGTATTCCTGAGTCTAACTCAGGATGCCAAATCAGGAGACAAGCACATTCTCATCAATTTTCAATCATTCGAGACCGATTTTGCTTATAATTATCCAGTTCTTTTAGACCACCTTTCTCCTGAAGCCAGCCTTATGGCTATTCACTTTACTTTAGCATAAGCCCCCAAGAAGGTGAACAAAATGAGGAAACGATTGGTTAAAGTTGGCGTTTGAAATTCTGAAACATGTCCACCATTCCCTTCACCCATGCCCGCCCCTCTTAGATGTAGTACTTTCAGATTATTTAAGAGTCGATGCTTCTATGTGGATTTTGTCATCTGTCCTTTATAACAGCTAGTAGGTTTAATTTGACTCTATTTTAAGCATATATTGACCTATGCTAATTATCTGTTAAAATAAATTCCACTCTTAGAGTTAATAAAGTGTGTTTGTCATGGAAGACCCATTGAAGTAAGATGCTGAGGAGCCCTTATGGTAAAGTGGGACAAGAAATAATAAGACATAATAATTTTCCCATGCAAATCAACAACCGTAGCTTCAAAAATATCCTGACCCACAACAAGTATTGGACAGGTCATGTTTCTCTCACTCCCTAAAAAATTGGCTCGGGAAGGAGTATGAGAGCTCCCATAGCTCTCCCAAGGCTCATTATTCTCCATCACTCCACAGGAACAGCCTGTCAGAGAAGAGTGAAAGACCATTTGTCAACCTCTCTTCAACTCCCTGATTCTAGCCAAACTTCATCAATCTCAAGTGAGGAGCCAGAGAGAAATCAAACCCCATATATCCAGCATCATTGTCTACTGGAGTCAAAAATCACAATTCCACTACCCACCCCAACACCACTGGCCCTGTTTCTCCCAATTGCTTTTTATTGTGTTTTTTAAAAAATCCTCTTTCCCCATCCCTGCAACACCGAGAAGGAGGAATTATAGTAGATAAATATGAAGCATGGAGATCCTTTAAAAATGTTTTTAATAATAAATGAGAAAATGAAAAGGAGAGGGTTGGGAAGGAAGGAGGGAATTCAAATGCCAGGAAATTGATCAGTTTCGCTTTTAAAGATGTTAACACTCATTTATACATCTACAAGACACTCCCCTTAAAGAAAAGTTCTACGAGTGTGGGTCTGGTTGCATGAATAAGGATAAAATTACTTTTTTAGACGATGTTTCCCACATATCATTCAGAGACCCCTGAAGTTAGGTATCCCTCTTGTAGATGTCCTTGAGATGCTGCTGGACCTGGGAAAGAGGAAACTGGGATACGGGTCTATGCCAAAACTATGTCTAGTTATAGGACAGAGAGGAAAGGGGCAGAGGGAGAAAAACGTGAAGTCTGAGAATCTGGATTGCAGAAGACTACCGAGGTCGTGGGAGAAGGGAGAGAAAACAAGGATGAAAAGCGAAAGGGGAAGAGGCATGAAATGTTGTCAAATGTCAAAAGGCATTTGGAGAGAAGTTGGGAATTGCATTAAGAAAACCACTGCAAATCTCATTTCAGACCATTTAGAGATATGCCCCCTGGGAACTGCGAGCTCAGGCTGTTTAGCATCAAACAAATGGATCCACTCCATCCCTACCCTAATTAAATAAATCATTCAGTAATTCCACTGGGTTAAAGAACCAAAATATTAAAAACCTTCAGGGCCTACTCTTGCCAAGTATGTCAGGGTTCGTGTGTGTGTGTGTGTGTGTGTGTGTGTGTGTGTGTGTGTGTTCTGAGACACCACTACTGTTAAATAGGCAGAGCTAAGACTTAGGGGACTGGCAGATTATTGCAAAAAGGGCACGGGGCAGAGGGACTATGTTGTGAGCCTGGGAAAGAAGTTTGTGTGGGGACTGTGGGCAGTGAACGCGTTGGGAACAATATGGAAAACTGGGAGCTGCCTTGGAATCTACAGGGCCGGGAAAGAGAATGTCCGAAAGAAAAATGAGCAGGTGCGGGATGTGTGCAGAGTCGGAGAAGAGTCCAGGGCGCCCGGAGTGGCTCCAGGAACGACGGACACCCCTCAAGGCTTTTGGGGGCGGTAGGTACTAATAGAAGCCAGTGTCCCGGGTGCGCCGGGGAGGCTGTGAGCACAGCGGGAGTGAGGCGCTGGAGGGTAAGGACGCGGGAGTGAGGAAGCAAAGCCGGGGCCAGGCAGGGTCCTCCCAGCTGGGCCCGGAGGCAGCAGGGGGACAAGGGCTAGGAGAGGGCATGGCGGCGGTGCGGCGGGAAGCGAGGGGCATCCGGACACTCACCCCGTTGGCCGCGGCCATCTGCACCACGATCTCGATGGCCGTCCTGCTAAAGTACCTGCCGTCGCTGCCCACCACCGTGGTGCAGCCCCGACGGTCGCGCAGGTCGATGGACGACAGCACGCTCTGGATGAATTTGGGCAGGTAGTTGCGCTGGCCCTCGAAGAGGCCGGTAGGTCGCCACAGACCCCCGCCGCCGGCCAGCCGCGAGTCCTTGTAGGTCACGGTGGGCACTGTCAGCACCGGGATGGGGCTCCCCTCCGTGGTACCTCCTGGCCGGTCCTGCTGCGGCTCCCGGGGCCGGAGGGAATCTGCAGCCTGCCGGGGGCCTCCACCAGCCTGACCACGTGCCAGGACTCCGCCTCACGCCCGGGCCCCCTCTCCGGCAGTTCGGCACCCTGTGCCCTGCGCCCGCCCTCCTGGGGACCGCCCGCCCCTCCTCTCCACACGGCCGCTTGCTGACTCCCTCGCTGGAGATTGCTTCTGCCTTCCTGTAAAGTTTTCTCCCGCCCACCCTCTCCGCTGCCAGACCGCCCGAGGTGCCCTCAGTCTCTCCCCAAGTTGCACTCACTTTCGGGGTGTCCCAAAAGCCTGATTCCAGGGCCTGCTAGCCCGACCCCGGTGACGCCTGCACCCGCGCCTGGCCCCAGCCTTCACGCGCGATCGCCGCCCTCCGGGGCACATCCTCCGCCAGAAAACAGCCGGCGGGCGGCGAGACTTTGGGCAGAGTCCGGGTTCCTCTCCAGCGCCAGGCCCGTCTCCCTGTCTCCCTGGGAGTGCGCAGCCTACACGCACCAGTTTCTCTTTAGAACAAGCACAGGGAGGGATTTGGGAGGGGGCTGAAACCTTTTGCCCTCAGCGAACAGCCTCAGCCAAAAATAACCCTGGAAAGGCGAGCTAAGTATGGTTATCTCCTGCCAGCGCTGAAATTGGAGGCTGGGCGCTGCGTGTGGGGTGTGTGTGTGTGTGTATGTGTGTGTGTACCCTCCCACCCCGACCATTTGTTGCAGGGAATCACCACTGTCAGACTTCAATCCAACAGGACCCACTCGAGCCATCCACACTTTCCCCAGCCTCCTCCAAAACAGCACACTTTCCGGTATGGACAATTCTTTTTTTTTTTTTCACTTGTTTGTTTGTTGTGGTGGTTGCAACAGCAGCAACACAGACGACACATATTTCCCTCTTCTTCTCGCCCTTCTCAGCCTCCCTACCCAGCTGCTGCCTTAGAAACAGGCTTGGCCTACACTGTATCTGTCCACACTGCCTGAACTCTTCCCTGAATTAATCGTTTTCAATAGGAGGGGGCTAAATCCCTTATTAATGCCCTACCAGGAGTGAATGAATAAAGCCAAGTTAAAGGGGAACTGGGTACCACATACTGTGCTAGGTTCCTTTGCATGTATCCTTTCATTCTGCTGGAGCTAAAGATGTTCTGCCTCCTCTCCATAAAACGCACCCAAACTCCAAAACCAGGAAATTCTCCATAGAAAATAGGAGTGAAGAGAGAAAAGACTAACAGGATAAACCCCAAAGCAGGAAGAAAGTTTTGTCTCCCATTTCGCTCAAGGAATTTTTGGACCCACCAAGGCTACTGTCCTGAAAGATCCTGCTGCTTCTCCTTCCCCAAATATTGTCCACTTCCTGAGAGTAAGGCTGACTTGCCGCAGGCTTATAAAGTGTTTGGTCACAGTAAGACAACTGTGAGTAATAACACACATTGTATACTGTTTTGCAATTGATAAAAGGATTTGCATCTGTTTTTTCTTTGGAGGCTGAAGAAAAGAAGAATGGTATTCACGCAGTTCCCATTTTACAGATGAAAACAAGAGGACTTTTTCTGTGAAGTCAGGAAAGTGGTTACAATGGTACTTTCCACCTGTCCGAATTATGTATTACCCCTCCCCTTTCTATTAATAACATTGAAGTGTGATGGGACAACCACTGAAGCCGTCAGTTGAAACCTGCTGGGACTTTTTAGCCATTCTCTTCAAAATAAAGAATGGGTGTTTTTGGAGGGGGTGAGAGGAATGGGGAAATGTTGTCAAAGTGTACAATGTTTTAGTTGAGACAGGAAGAATATATTTTGTTGAGATCTACAGCACAGCATGGTGACTGTAGTTAACAATGAAGTATTGTGTATTTCAAAATTGCTAAGACAATAAATTTCAAATGTTCTCACCACAAAAAAGATAGGTTTTGAGGTGATGAATCTATTAATTCTCTGCATTTAATTATTCCACAATGTATACATATATCATAACATCACATTATACCTCCGTAAATACATACAATTTTAATTTGTCAATTAACATTTTTTAAAAAGAATAGTGTGGCCAATTGGGGAGGTAGTTTTTTTTTTTTCCTCTAGTCTCTACTCAGTCTCCAAGATCCCATTCCCCATAAAGTTCCTGTCACCCAGTTGGAGTGCAGTGGCACAATCATGGCTCACTGCACCCTCTCCCTCTTGGGCTCAAGCGATCCTCCCGCCTACAGGTACATGCCAACACGCCCAGCTAATTTTTGTAGTTTTTGTAGACATGGGGTTTCACCATGTTGCCTAGGCTGGTCTCGAACTCCTCAGCTCAATCAATCTGCCCACTTTAGCCTCCCACAGTGCTGGGATTACAGGTGGGAGCCACCAAGCCCAACCCATAAAGTTCCTAACTTTTTATCTCCCTGGGAGTGCACAGCCTACACACACCAGTTTCTCTTTAGAACATACTTAAGAGTCTTGGCTTAGCATCCAACAGACAGAACTTTAACACTTCTACGGATCTGTGCACCTGTCTATGGTGTGGGGTTTTTAAGATCTCTTTCTAATGACACTTTATTTTGCAAAGCAGGACAGTTTCATTCCCAGAAGAGCAGGTATGGTAAATCCTTTGTTCCAGTAACGAAGACAATGATCCAAACCCTAAGCCTCAGAGAAGCCCAGAAACCCTCCAGGCCTCCATCTCTCTGCTCCTAGCACCTGCCTCTCTCTTGACATCAACATCATTCTCCCCTCTCACAGCCCAGCTCCTTCCACAGACCCAGGGATTAGGCACCAGCACCTCAGACTAGATTTTAGAGAATTACCATTCAAGAGGCAATCCTCTTCCCTTGGTTCCAATTTCAAGGTTCTCAAAGACTGGAACAGGGCTAGTTTGAGGCAATGTGCCCCATCGCATAGCCAGAAAGAACCTTACAGTGAAAAGGAGAACAATTCTTCCAAAGTAAGGGGGTGCTGATCCCCAGAGGGAGGACAGATGGGCAACCAAACAGTAACCGGGCCACCACATGCTTCACACTCACTGATCAAGGATTTCTAAAACCACTTTTCTTTTCTCTGAATTTATATAGGACTTTGTATCATTCATAAAGGAATGTCTTATAGGCTGATAACACCTTTCTATTCATGCTTATACTTAACATTTAGGCTAGGATAATTTCCTAACCTCAGTGTCCTCACTATAAGATGGGAATTATTATAATCCCTACCTCATAAATTGTTGGGAGGATTAAAATACTTAGTAAAGTGCCTGACTAATAGAAAGACATTCAATAAATGTTAGCTATTCATGGTGTCATCATCATTATATTTACCATTATTACTAATCTCCTGTATTGCAAGAATTACAGTTTATATTTTTGTAGACCATCACTGTAGCTAAAGGGTCTTTGGGACATAGGGGATATTCCATAAAGGTTGGTTAAATTGATCTGTGGTTTTTGACTCTGGAAACTCAGAACTCCCTCAAAATGTACAAAACAGATTTACCTGCTAAATAAATCTCTTCAAAGCTGACCCCAGGTTTAATTGAATTAATTCCAATGAATTTGTCACAATGATGGAGAAAGGAAACTTAGAGGGCCCCACAGTTGTTTGCTGGTAAAATGAGAAGTTTGGATTAGATCAAAGTTTCCCAAAATATTTTCCTCAGAATGTTAGTGCCCCTCGAATCCTGCACAAAGCAAGAGTTTCATGACCAAGTAGCTTTTAAAACTCCTGTACACTCTACTCCCATTCTTCACAATGCACACTTTCATAGTAAAAGTTCTGAGAGGTCCTCAACAGAAGACATCACTTAACTTTTTTTTTTTTTTTTTTAAAGACAGATTCTCACTCTGTCACCCAGGCTGGAGTACAGTGGCCACCACTCCTGGCCTAAAATTTTTTTAACCTGGTGCTTCCCAATCTAAACTCACAGGGACCAGTTTTCTTAATGAAAGAGAATCAGACTAGCTTGTAACCATAGCTGGTGACACTCCCCTGACCCATTCCTTGTATGTCCTCAGTGGACTAGGTCAGGAATAAATAAATTTTCCTGATTCTCAAGGGCTGGTCACTCCTTTGCACTGAGCTCAAAGCTTCTCTGCAGCATGGGTCACAATGAATGGTAGCCCTGATAGCCTAGAGTAGCCTTTCAGCCTTCTCTGAGCCTCTAAAGACTGAGGATCCTTGGCATGAAATGGAGCAACTGATATACCCTTGCTTCCCCTGGGGACTCTCTTGCTCTCAAAAAAGAATCAGCCATCAACTCCATCTAGAGAATATACTAGCTGACTCAGCTTGACCAGCCTGTCCCAAAATGAGAATCTGGGTAAAATAAGCATTGAAACACTTCATTCCTTGTAGATTCACAAAACATATTAGCATATTAAAGACTATGAAGTTCTGCAGGAAAAAAAAAAACCTATTTAACTTTAATCCAACATTGCCAAGTTTTATTTGACCATGGAAGATTTTTCCAAAACACTTACAAACAGATCAAGGACATTAATCTTTCATGAAACACTAGATCCCCAGGGTCCTCTCCAGCTACATCATTCTGTGATTTTCTTTTTTATTTATGATGCATTAAAAGATTAATCTCTATCAGACTTCCATTTAGAAATTCACCAGAATGTGCAAAGGCAGCAGGTAAAATTGATGAAGGGTATTATGAAAATACCCTCCAGTGATTTTTGAAACTTAAACTGAAATATTTATATAACTATATATTTCAGTTTGTATATTATATATATATGTATATACACACATATATATGTGTGTATATATATTGGTGTATGTCTATCTATATCTATGTATATATGGCATTATATCCATTTTACAGATGCAGAAACTGAGCTTTAGAGGGGGTTAGCAATTGGTCCAAAGCCACACAGCACACAGGTAGTCATTGATAAAGGTAAAAACAAGAGTTGAAGCCTGAGGTGTAAGGACACAGAGACAAGAACACAAATGTTTACAAGTTACACATATGACACGTGCCTTTAACATGAATTTCTTGAACATTCATTTAGAGGCCTTACAATGAAGACATCAGAGTGGCAGCAAGTTCTGTTGGAATCAGGGGAGCGTGTTCTTCTATAATCCCCTGGCTAACAGGAAAGCACACTGATTTGGCCCATGGTAGTTATACACTCCCATTGAGTCAGGGGCCACTTCTATGCACACAGGAGGTGCTAAAAATATGCTGTTGACTCATTGCCTCTAAGAGCAGAAGAAATGCCAAAAGTATAGGACAAGAGGCAGAAAAGCACACGGAAAAATGTCGTAGGGCAGTCCTCTGAGGAAGTGTTAGATCCCTTTGAAATCTGTCCAAACACTTTCTTGTGCTGGGGAAAGTCAATTACATATTTCAAGCAACCCCATATGTCATATGAGTATCTTGTACGTGTTTGTGTACTCGTGTCTGTGAACTTACATCTCAGACTTCAACTTCTCGCTCCCCACCCTTATCAATGACTGCCTGCATGGCCTTGGGCAAGTTGCTTTCCCTCTTCAAAGCTCAGTTTCTGCATCTATAAAATGGACATAATGCTACCTACCTCATGGGGTTAGTGATCACATTTAAGGAGCTAATATGTGGAAATTGCTTACACAGTACCTATCACATAATAAGGGTTTAATAAGTGTTTGATGTAATTGTTTTGATTATTACTACTATTACTAAAATAATAATTACTACAATAATAATGATTCTTATTCTCTATATTAGTATTATCTTTGAAAATGGGCATGGATTATGTCTATGTAACACTTTTGGCACAATATCTAGCATTATATCACACACAAATGAGAGAATTCATGTTATTAAGGATGAAAAAATATTTTTACTGACCCTTAAATTCTTTGTAAGTAACTGCAAAAGAAGCCATTATCCCAACACATGAAATAAAAAAAAATTCAGTTCCTCTGGAGTTTGTTTTTGGAGGTAGCCACAGGATACCTAATTTTTTTTTCTTTTCAGAGAGACCGAGGGGCTCACTAGGTTGACCAGGCTGGCCTTGAACTCCTGGTCTCAAGCCATCCTCCCACCTCAGCCTCCCAAAGTGCTGGGATTACATGCATGAGCCACCACATCCAGCCTACCTAAAATATTGAATGCTGTTAATAAATCTCCTGAGGCCAGCATAAGAAGGTGATGGGCAAAACTAATGCAGGTATGTTTTTCTGGCTTTTTCATGTATTGGGCCAAATTTGAAAAGCACTTGCTATTAATGGCTAACTTGCAAAATTTGTGATTTATTAAAAGCAGATTTTAATTGTTTTACCTAAAAATAATAGGCCTCTGATCTGCCAAAGATGAAGATTTAATTTCTAGGTGTTCCCCACAATACCTAGAAACATCAGTGGAATCGAGTATTAAACACTTTAGAACTATTCTCATCAAAGTTCTTTAATATATAATACAGCAAAAGAAAAGTTTCTTTTCTAAAGGCTTCTCTATACTTTTTTAATAGTTGAATTTCATTTCTGAAGGCTCCTAAAAAGAATAGAATTTAGATCTTTATTAAAGAGGAAATATATTTTCCATGTTTAACTTAAATTACATTCCATCAGTCATTTGCAATCTTAGCCTACACGGAATTTTTTTTTTGGTAGTTTTTATGTTTGGGCTTTAGGAGGGGATTCCCAATAATCTCTATATAAATATTTCTAATCTCTATATAAATATTTTAACATTTCAATGTAAATGAGTTTTTTAAAGCTATTTTATCCATAAAAATAATAAATTTGCATGGCTGAGGGTGAAATAATATGTTACCAGGACCCCTCAGTTTTGGGGGTTGTGAGTAGATCCCATATTCATGTTCCTCCAGCCCAGCCCAAGCCTGGCTCAGGTCCTCCTCCCCCATTTGTCAGGAACCACCATCCCCAGGGATTCTATGTGCCCTGCCTGACCAGTGTTCTCCATCAGAGTTTACCAATCTTTTGTTCATTCCCTCAGAGCACAGCTAAGCAAGAGTACACTAATTTGAAAATTAACTCAAGCAAATAGAGGAACAATATCCCCAACACATTGCATTTTAACATAGGGTTTCCTGGACACACTGTTTCAACCCAAGAGTTGGGCTAATAGTAGGAGTTCCATCTGCTAAAATACGGCTGTCAGCTTCAGAGGGAAATTCATGAACGTCTTCGTAGTTTGTTTTTACGTTTCACTTGGCACTGTTTCTAAAATTTCCTCTGAAGCCAAAAAATAAGTTATTTCCCAGCACACTGGGCACTTTTCATTTATCATTGGATTGATTTTTGTAACTTGCAGTAGGAGCTGAAATCGACCAGGGGGTTCTTATCCAACAGACAGCAGCAAAACTCTTTGTGTATCTGCATTCCTTTCAACAAGCATGATTTCCTCAATGGCATCATTCGTGAGCGTAACACAGAGCTCAGCAATAACGTTTCTTCACTAACCCTACCAGGTATCCAACATAGGATGTTACTTCCTTTCACTGTTTTCCGACTCCTGGCAGATATTAATCATTGGGATTTGGGAACAAGGAAATAGAATTTCTGAGAATGCTTGGGAATTCCCAAATTCATATGATTTTCATAACACTTCACTTACAAGTTTTTGAAAAATAATAAGTGACTATAATAACAAGCAAATAGTCGTTTTTTCTGTAACAGGATTATATGAAAAGTTTTAGTAGTCTTCTGTTTTTAAAAGATATGATAACAAATGATGATTTATTATTATTATGAGCCAACATATTGTAACAAGATTATAAAATCCAATAGCATTAATAGAGAAAACATTAAAAAGAAATGAATATTATCACAAAATAAATGCTAAAGAAAATCCTTTAACGATTGAAAGGTAACACCACAAATACTTAATGCTTTAATCATTGTTTACATGACATTGTTAAACAAGGCATCAATCATCCCCTCCAATACCATTTAAATAACATAACATTCTGATCTCCTGGCAAGATGAATAGCACTAGAAAGAAGCAACTGTCAAAATTGCTGATTTAAGGGCATATTTTGTTTCTAAAACTTGGCATTTCTTAGAAAACCTCTCATAGGATTTGTAAAACATATACTATGCCTAGGAACACATTAATATTTATTTGCAGAAATGGTTCACTGTTAGCAGTGGACAAGGCCATGAACACACACTTGTAACACAGCAACAGATACAAGAAAGTCTGACTGAGGCTCCTTTACTTCTCCTGTCCTTTTCAGCTTAACTTTCATCTCCACATGTCAGTGCTTCCTCATCTTGCTTGACTTGAAGTCAGTGCATTTCTTCAAGCCAGTAAGTTCTCTATACTGACTATTAAGCTGTAATTTTCACAGGAAAATTAGAATGTTCCTTCCCATTTTCCTAATTTCTCAACTGATTTTTCTCAGAATTCAGAATCCATAAATATTGAAATGCCAGGAGAGAATTTCCAAATGGAAATGCTGTTCCCTTCGTCCATTTTCAGAAGAAACTGTAGGATAGTGTTATCCTTCTCTTCTCCAATTTTTTTTTTCCTGCAAACTTACGGTTATCACCTCTTTAAGTGAGTAGCTCACAATTTTGCCTCCCCTGCAAATGGTCCCAAAACAGTGAAGTGGGTCCTCTTTAGCTGTGTCTTTAGTACATAATCCTGCATTTCTGACCATATGCAGGGAGTGTGACCCAGGGAAGGATCCCTGACTCAATGGGATTTCTCTTGCTGTCTCTAGAATTTGAACACCAGAACCCAGATGTACAGAGGCTGGGAGCCATCATGGTGTGCTATATTGATGACGGCAGCAGTGGGTGGTGTGGGGGCAGTTAATTGACAGCTACCTGTTGTTCACATCCCAGGAACTGCCTGAACCTCCTCTTTCCCAGTCATAAGATATCTAAGATTCTGCAGTATTCTTCATTAAATCCTAGCATGGTTTAAGCTAGCCAGAATTAGGTTCTGTTGCTTTCAATCAACAGAACCTTAGCTAATACATTGTTATTTCCTGGTCTTTGTTCCTTTAATTTTCCAGGAAAAGAAAGGAAAATGGCTTACTGGTTTTAAAAAGAGACAAGGGACAACATACCATTTATGCAAAATTTAGAAGCACTCAAAGGAAACTCTGGAAAGTTCCTGAGACATATATAGGTAGGATCAGCATAAAACTTGAACAGTGTATCTAGATCATGCTTGCCATGGTTGCCTTGACACAATGAACATCTGTATCAAGATCATATTTTCTTGGTGGGACAGAGAGAAGCACAAGGCGGGACTCACATTTACAGTAATCCTTGTTTTCCAGGGACCATACAACCCAGTTTGTCCAGAGCTGTTCATCTTAAGTTTGTTATCCCACCATAATTATAAATAGAACCTCCTTTTTCTCTCAAGAATATCCCACTTTGGATGATAATTTCTGTGACTACCCATTAACAATATTTAATAACTATAGAAACCTGCTTCTCTGTATCTTTATATGTTTGAAACATTTTATAACAAAAATATCTTTAAAGTTATCACCTACACAGAACATAGCTGCCAAATGCTCCTACTCTGCTATTCTAACCATGAATCCCTCTGGGGCCCCTTCCTCCTACGGCGCTTGTGAGGATGAAATGAAATAAGCTCTATGAAGTGCCCAACAGTGACCAACACTGAATAAAATACAGCCACCATAGGTGGCCTTCCCTTATGTTCACCAAACTCCTGATAAGTTATTCGGTGATGTTTTAATCTTAATATTTTATGTAGATTATACATTCATCTGATTAAAAATGCAAAAGGTACAAAAGTGTATACAGTTAAAAGTTTCCCAACCCACTACCATTTATCTCCCTGGAGGCAACTGTTTCCAGATTTTTGAATATCCTTAAAGAATATCATATGTATGGAAAAGAAAGATTATATATTTATATGCATCTGTGTATGCATTTTCCTATGAGAGGCTCACAAAGTCTCCTTGAAGAGATATCATTATTACAAATACCCCTCAATTTACAATGGGGTTATATTCCAATAAACTTATGAAAATATTGCAAGCTGAAAATGCATTTAATACACTTAACCTACTAAACATCATAGCTTAGCTCGGCCTACCTTAAACACTCACATTAACCTACAGTTAGGCAAAATCATCTAACAGAAAGCCCATTTTATAATAAAGTGGGCTTTGAATATCTCATGTAATATAATGAATACTGTACTGAAAGTGGAAAACAGAATGGTTGTATGAGTACTCAAAGTACAGCTTCTGCTGAATGTGTATTGCTTTCAAACTATCTTAAAGTTGAAAAATCATAAGTCAAAATATTCTAAGTCAGGGATTGTTTGTACTTCTACTTTACATGATGAAATTGAGCCTTGAAAAGATTAAGTGACTCGCCCAAGGTCACACTGGCAGTTAAATAGTGAAACTTCAGTCACTACATGTATTGTCTTGAAATTTGAAAAAGAGGAAGTGGAATTAAACTACTAAATTGAAGGACTATTTTAGGCATAGAAGAAGCAGATGCCTTCATGTCCAAGTGATTGTGAAAAGCCCACTTGCCCCAAAATATGTCTCCTGGTCATATGAAATTCCACCATTTCAGATTTTTACCTGGGGATTTAGAGTAATCTGCTGTTTTCCTAGAGCTCCCCTAAAATAGAAATAGAAAATTTTGGAAGGCTAAATATATGCTAACATTGGAAAACTCATTTTCTCCCCTTCGTAAGGCAAGGTACTGAAGGAGGGGGCCCTAC
Organism: Pan paniscus; assembly: GCF_029289425.2. Taxonomy (NCBI): domain Eukaryota; kingdom Metazoa; phylum Chordata; class Mammalia; order Primates; family Hominidae; genus Pan; species Pan paniscus. The sequence continues at coordinate 13,695,440 of NC_073261.2, forward strand.
GGGCTGTGCAGGGACATCCTGGAGGCATGGGGAGAAGAAACTGAAAGGCAAGTTTGTATGGAACAAAGAATACCGATCTCAGGATTCTCCCTTGAACCTGCCCTAACTTTGTTCAAATAGACTTAGCCACTGACCTGCTGTCAAAAGACCACAGCCAATCTGACTTGTTTTCAATATAATGATGAATATTGATTTGGTCCCTTCATCCAACATTCTCAGCTGGATCTTTTTTGACCAAGGATATACATTACTAGGTGAGTACAGGCAGTTAATTCTTCTACACGGGACTTCGGAGTTTCTGAGTTAACCAGAATCACCCACCTTAACATCTGCCAGTTTATACCCCAAGTCCTGACCAGTGACCCCTACCTGCTATGCCTCATGTTTTCAATAGAGCATAAAATCAGAAATGAAAGATGAAACATCATAGCCTATATCACAGAAATACAAAGGATCCTAAGAAACTGCTAGGTATAATTACACACTAACTAATTGGATCATCTAGAAGAAATGGATAAATTCCCAGACACATAAAACCTACCAAGATTGACTCATGAAGAAATTTAAAAATCTGAACAGACTAATAGCAAGCAAGGAGGTTGAATCAGTAAGAAAATGTCTCCTATCAATGAAAAACCCAAAACCAGATGGCTTCCCAGATTAATTCTACCAAATATTTTAAGAAGAACAAATACCAGTCCTTCTCAAACTCTTCCAAAAAGCTGAAGTGGAGGGAATACTTCCAAACTCATCTTACAGGGCCAGCATTACCCTGATTCCAAAGCCAGACAAGAACACTACAAGAAAGGAAAATGACAGGCCAATATCCTTGATCTACATAGATGCAAAAATCCTCAACAAAATCCTAGCAAACCAAATTCAATAGCACATTGAAAGAATCATTCACCATGATCATGTCATGGTTCAACATAAGCAAATCAATACATATAATATACCATATTAGAAAAATAAAGGATAGAAACTATATGGCCATCACAATAGATATAGAAAAAGCTTTTGACAAAATTCGAAACCCTTTCATGGTGAAAAAAAAACACCCAACAGATCACGTATTGAGGGACTGTATCCCAACAAAATAAAGGCCATATATGACAAACCCATAGCTAACACCATAATCAATGGTGAAAAGTTGAAACTTTTCCTCTACCATCAGGAACAAGACAAGGATGCCCACAGACACCACTTCTCAGGGTAATTAGGCAAAAGAAAGAAATAAAAGGCATCCTAATAGGAAAGGAAGAAGTGAAACTGTCTCTACTGACGGCATGATCTTGTTATATATAGAAAACCCTACAAACTTCACTAAAAAAAGGTTAGAACTCAACACAAAGAAGGGAACAATAGACACTGGGGGACTCCAAAGGTGGGAGGGAAGGATGGTGGGAGCAAGGGTTGAAAAACTACCTATCGATTACTATGCTCACTGCTTGGGTGGTGGGATCATTAGAAGCCCAAACCTCAGCACCATGCAATATACCTGTTTAAGAAACCTGTACATCTACCCTCCTGACTCTAAAATGAAACATACAATATTTAAAAAACAAAAACAAATACATAAAATTTGAAAACTGTTAGAACTGAACTGATAGGTGAAATCAGTAAAGTTGTAGGATGCAAAATCAACATATAGAGCCTTGAACACAGCAACATCCAGCTGTCTGACACGAAAGTCTCAGGGGCAAGAAAACCTCTATATGAACTCAGAAACGATGAGCTAAGTTGTGTTTATGTCTGAAAGGATGTTAAGAACTTCATTCATGTTACATCAGAGCCAACAGAAAGAACCAACAGGAAACCTGTACCCAACAAACAGAAATGACAAGATGAAGGGAAAACAGAGGTAAGGGCTTACCTTAGAAAGGGCAAGTGATTAGCTCAATATGCAATACAATGTTTGCTCCTGAGCCAAAAATTTGTACAATAATTTGGATATTACTTGCACAACCAGAAAAATCAGCCACTCATTAGGAAAATGTGTTTCTGTAGAAGTCTTAGGACTCAGCTATCTATAATAACATGAAAAGACAATATTTTCATCCAAAATGAGTATTTTTGTTTGTCTTGGCTTGTTATTCTAACGTCAACAGCCTCTAAATAAACTGTTGAAGTGCATGATATAACCACCTCTTTCTCCATCTTTCCCATTGCTCCCATAGGGTTTCAGTTGTGCAATTTCACCATTAGCAAAGCTTTTTGCTGAAATCTGGCTTTTCAAAGGGAGAGTATCCAGAAACAGAAGATGCTGATCTGGGAGGCTCTTCCTAATAGAACTGCTGCTTCAGTTTAACTTGAAAAAGCCCACACCCAGTTCCTAATGACAAACATCTGAACACCGGGTCTTCCCATGAGCAAGACCATGCTATGCCTCCTGCTCGCTCTGTTCTATAAGCAACCCACAGATTGCTCCCTGTGAAGAGGAGCCTGCCAGGGGAGCAGCATTCCACCAGACCTGATTTAGCAAGATATTTCCGTATCATTCCCCCAACCAGCTGGAAGTCCTCCACTGCTCTTGTGTAAAAATCTAACTCATCTCGCTGAATTTCCTGATTTAAAAGTCTAATTCATTTCACCAAAAGTGTGACAGAAGGAAACCAAGTACACCATCTCTCTCTTACCAAACCAAAGCTATTGCATGTGCATTCTGGGGGAAAAACATGGTCCAAATATGTTATGGAGGGGGTGCCAGCCCAGTGTCATCCTCTTACTATTGCCATAGGATCTTGGCTGATGGCATCAGAGGAAAAACAAGTTTATCAATTACTTTCAACCATTAAGCTCACTCCTCCATGAAAAATAAGTCACAAGTCCAATGTCTCTTATTAAAATAAGCACTGCAAAATATAAAGGAGTCACAGTTTTAAAATGGGACACACGTTCTCTAAGCAGTGAACCACGTTAGAGGTGCACTGTTTACATTGTATAAATCCCCTGGAGCCAGGGTTAGGAAGCACATCTGTTCTTTGGAGTTCTGGGATGAAGGAGAAAGGAAAATGTGCTGCCATAAGTGAGTGGGAAGGAGCCCATGAGATAAAGGAAGTAAATCCATTTGCTGATTGCAATAATAATGGTAATACACGAAGCTATACATACATACATACATACATACATACATGCAAATTTTCACATTTTTTTAAAAAAAGAACTTAAGGCTTCCACTCATGTAATCAGCCCTTATGAACTCTCCTGATTAGCTGCAAGGAAAATCTTCCTTTCTCCTCTTTCTTGCACCATCCTGGGCTCCCTTTTGACTTTTTTTTTTTAACTTATAAACGATCAGCTCATATTCTGAAGTTTGTAGTCCCCTCCCGCCCCCCCTCTCTCTATACGGCTCATTTACATTGGCAGCTGTCGTGCTGCTGGGCATCCTCAAACCCACAAGTTTCCCTTTAATGTTTGAGCAGACAAACATGATCATGCACTAGGCATCACTGTGCCACTCAAAATGCTTTTTTGGTTTTTTATTGCATCTGAGAGAAATCTCAAGGTTGCAAACCTGGAGTCAGAATTGTCTCCATGTGTCTCAGTGGGAAGAGTATCGTGTGAAGAAACAAGTTGATTCTACTAATCAAAAGGAATTTTTTTTGATATCAGGTCATCCTCCGAATGAATTTATATTACCGAGTGGAGGGTCACATGAAGAAAATGGTCAAACAGCACCACCTAGAGCAAGAGCTGAGAAGTGTAGCGGAGCCGGGCTGTGTCAGGAAAGAAAAGCAAGCTGGGGCCTGGCTCAGCGCTCTCCCCTCTGCTCCTGTCTGCACGGAAAGATTAGGATGACAGTGGCAGGAAGCCTGTGCACCTAGTATGCATCACTTGAAGGGAACACACAGATTCCAGTAAACAGTTGGAAGGAAATGTTAATACCAGGCTCTGCTAAACAATATGAAATGACTCCTAGATGAGACAAGCGACTTTCATCAAAGTTTCCTGATACCTGAAAAGACAGCCCAGGGGATCCTGCACTACATGTGGTGTATGTATATTAAGCGGGTTTTTTTCCCCTTTGTAATCAAGGCTCATACACAAACAAAATCACACTTTAGAAACGGCCTATTTCAACTTGTAACTAGCTTGCTTTCAGGGGCTCCAGGTCAAAAAGAAATAGAGCACAAAGATGCTTTCTCCTTAGGGATCATACACAAATTCACTCTGTCCGTTTCTTTCCCACATGGAGCAACAAAGCCGTCAGACCTCTCCAACCACCCATCGGGTCCTTCCTGATTAAAGTGAGATAAATCACAGCCCTCTCTCTCCAGATGGCAGGCGACAAGAGGGGGATGCTTGCCTCAAGAAGTCCTCCCCATCCCTCTGCATTCATGCAAGCCCGAGCGGAGAGATGCAAGGAATTACGGATGCATTTTAATTCCCCAGACACTGCAATTAAAAATGGAAATTTTTTGGCCATGCGTGTTGGCTCACGCCTGTAATCCCAGCACTTTCAGAGGCCGAGGTCGGCGGATCACTTGGAGTCAGGAGTTAGAGACCAGCCTGGCCAACATGGTGAAACCCTGTCTCTACTAAAAATACAAAAATTAGCTAGGAATGGTGGTGGGCGCCTGTAGTTCCAGCTACTCGGGAGGATGAGGCAGGAAAATCACTTGAACCCGGGGCGCAAAGTTTGCAGTGAGCCAAGATCGCACCACTGCACTCCACTCTGGGTGACAAAGGAAGACTTCATCTCAAAAAATGTTTTTAAAAAATGGAAGTGTTGTTCTTTCATTTGTAAATGTGTTTTGGTAAAAGAGGGGCAGTTTAAGCAACCCTTTCTATTGTCTACATTGTTAAAATTCATCCGACATGGACTCTTGACTCCGTTTTGCCTGGGCAGACCCAATTCAAGCATTTACTACAGCTATAACCTCCTCAAATCAAAAAGAGGAATCAGCATTATTGCTAAGTTCAAATAAGGTCTTGTTTTATTTCATTTTTATTTTTGAATGCAGCCATTCCTCCAGGTGCTGTCATCAGCTAAGATTGTCAGTCCTGATTAGGTAAAGGTATTATTACAAAATGCAATTCTTAAACATTCAGTGTCTAACTACACTTTTAATAAGCCTTTCCCCCTCCCCTATGTATTCTCCTTTAGACACCCCTTCTCAAATTGAAAATCACAGAAACTAAAATATGATGCCTAAAGAGAGCCTAGCGACTGCCCAGTCCTCTAATTTGATGAGTGGGAGTACTGAAGCCCAGAGGAGGTCAAGTAATTTGTTCCCAATGTCTTAGATAAGAAGAAAATGACCAGCTGGGAAATCCCACTCATGTCAAGGCAGAGGCACAGGGCCACAGACTGTGGTTGAATTGTGCCACACTCCTACATCCTTCTTTAGGAATCACAGAACATTCCTGTGTTGAGTCGGAGTCACTGACTTCCTTTTCAGGCTGATTGAGTTCTGTCCTTACGGGCTGCGACAAGAAGTTTTGGTATTATGCACACCAAGACCATTTATCTAGTTCAAGAAATGAGCACAGTCCTTAGAGCTCAGCAACTTTCCCCATGTCCAGTAAATGTAGCTTCTCCATTAGAAGCTGTCAGAATGGAGCCTTCTGGCTCATCTTGATTTTGATTTGTGCAAGAATGAATGGTTGTGCTAAGACAGCTTTCCTAGCTGATAGTGAGCAAAACTTTTTTCTCATAATCTATAAAAAACATATTAAATTAGAAGCATAGAGTTTATTTCATGACTTTTATCTTCCTGCAATTTTCTTGTGGGCATAAATGATTTGTTTTTATCCTGCCTGCCCCCCAATCCCTTTTCCAAGAGACTAAAAGAGTATCTAGTGCAAAGTAGAGACTCAAATATTTTTTAATAAACAGTGATCCCAGCCACCCAGTGCATGTTGCCAAATGCCAACCCCATAAATGATCAAACACATCATCTCATTCAGCCAATCAAAATCAAGTGCTAACTGTTTTTTTAATTTTCATAGGCCTTGGGCATCTGCTTTCTTAGCATTTCCCAAACTAGAGTCATTCTCATCCTGCCTTCCTAATTTTGCTCTGTCAATTACCTCTACTATTATTTATCTCATATATTTTTAAATAGCCCCACTTTTGAAACTTAAATACATGCCTTTTAAAAGGAAGCTTTCTTACTACTATACATCAAAAGCCATTATTACTTGTTCTAAGTACTCATAACAACATGGTCACAACTATTAAAATTTACTAATGTGCATCCACATACTCTCTAAATTCATGGAGCATCTGCACACACTTTAAGAAACAATTCTGCATTACTCACTCAATTTTCTTGACATCCTTCTGAGGCAGGACAAACCTTGGGCCCAAAGAATTGAGGTAGGAGTCCAAGCAAGTTGCCAGCCACATAAAGGCAAACCTTAGCTTGGAAGTCAGGACTACCAGCCCCTAGGTTATGGTTCATGCTCTTTCCTCTGCTCTCCATAACCTCCTATCTCCAAGTGTAGTTAGCAGCCCAGATGCAGCAGCATCCTCTAGAGACTTGTTAAAAATGCAGAAGCTCAGGCTCCACCCCAGGCCTATGCAGACTGAATCTGCATTTTAACAAGGTCCAGGTAATTCACGAGCACATTAACTTTGAAAAGGCCTGGTCTAGATCAGCGGTTCTCTAACTTAGCAGCACATTACAACCATCTGTAGAGACTTTAAAAATACCAGTGCCTGGGCTTCACCTCCCAGAGAATCTGATTTAAGTGTCTGGGGTTTGCCCTGAGTCTAGGTATTTTTAAAAACTCCTCAGCTTACACAAAGCTGGCAGGGCCAGACACAGTGGCTCATGCCTATAATCCCAGCAGTTCGTGAGGCCAAAGTGGGCAGATTGCTTGAGTCCAGGAGTTTGAGATTAGCCTGGGCTAAAACCCCATCCCTACAAAAAAAAAATACAAAAAGTAGGTGGGCATGGTGGTGGCACATACCTGTAATCCCGGCTACTCAGGAGGCTGAGTCCTCGCTTGAACCCAGGAGGTCACGGTCTGGTCAACAGAGCAAGACCCTGTATCAAAACAAACAAACAAACAAACAAAAATACTAGCAGTTTACCAGCTAGGGAGGCCTGTAGACCAAGTTTTCCAAATGGGACTACATTAGTTGTTCCAGAACTTTAGCTGCATCAAAACCACCTGGATGGCTTGTTCAGCTACAGAGGGTGTGGCCATGCCCCTAGAGTTTCCAGCTGAGGGTCTGGAATGAGGCCCGATGATTTGCATTTCTAACAATCTCCAGGTGATGCTGATGCTGTGGGTCCAGGGACCACATTTTGAGAATCTATGCTAAATGAATCGGAGAAGACCAAATCTCAAACTTATTCCAAGAACTTCTCAAGGCCCACCTGCAAGTTGTAGTGGAAGTAAGCATCTAAGGGTGCAAAAAAGTTTCACTGTAGACTAAGGCCTTTTACCTGAGCTCTCAAATGTTCACATTTCTCTTATCCACCTAAATAACAAACAGAGAGAGGCTCTCCACAAGAAAAAGATATTCGTTTGGAAACAAAGCCTTGCAATAGAAACAGGCAAGCCAGAGTAAACTATATGCATATTCACGGATGTAAAGGAAGACAAAAGAAAAAATGAGGAAGATTATATGATCATTTGGAAATGATTATCCTTGGCTACAAAGATCAATAACAAAGGTGATGCCAGGCCCAGGTTGGACAGGCAGTTGTTGGGCAAATATCCTTCAGAAGTATTGTTGTGTGCAAAGTTGCAATGGGCTTTGTGCAAGATTGTGTTTTTTGCAGTCTTCAGTGATAAGTTTTTGTTATCAGGCATACAAGCCCAAGAATTCTTTTTTGCATGGCATTCCCTGGCTCTATTTGTCAGGGTTTTGGTTAGGGGAGGGATATCTTTAACACTCTCAATGTAAAAAATGCCATAAGGTAGGTAACCCAATTGCTTGTTTCATCTTCATAAAATAACTTTTCATAAAATCTCTGTAAACGTGGAAATATCTAAACCGTTTTCTGTATAAACGTGGAAATATCTACACAGCTATCTCTGTAAAAGTGTAAACATTTACAGCGGTATCTGTATAAACATGGAACTATTACACCTCTGTCTCTATAAACATGGAAATATCTACACCGCTATCTCTATAAACATGGAAATATTTACACCGCTATCTCTATAAACATGGAAACAACTACACCGCTGTCTCTATAAGCAAGGAAATATCAGCACCGCTATCTGTATAAACATGGAAATATCTACACCGCTGTCTCTATAAACATGGAAATAACTACACGTCTATCTGTATAAACATGGAAATATCTACACCACTGTCTCCATAAACATTGAAATATCTACAAGGCTATCTCTATAAACATCCAAATATCTACATCAGTGTCTCTATAAACATGGAAATATCTACACCACTATCTCTATAAACGTGGAAATATCTACACTGCTGTCTCTAGAAACATGGAAATATCTACACCGCTATCTCTATAAACGTGGAAATATCTACACCACTATCTCTATAAACATGGAAATATCTACACCGCTATCTCTATCAACGTGGGCACATCTACACCGCTATCTCTATAAACCTGGAAATATCTACACCGCTATAAGTATAAATGTGGAAATAACTACATCGCTATCAGTATAAACGTGGAAATATCTACACCGCTATCTGTATAAACATGGAAATATCTAAACCGCTGTCTCTAAAAACAGGGAAATATCCATACCGCTGTCTCTATAAACATGCAAATATCTATACCGCTCTCTCCATAAACTTGGAAATATCTACACGGCTATCTCTATAAACATGGAAATATCTACACCGCTATCTCTATAAACGTGGAAATATCTACACCGGTGTCTCTGTAAACATAGAAATATCTACACCGCTATCTGTGTAAACTTGGAAACATCTACACCGCTATCTCTATAAACGTGGAAATATCTACACTGCTATCAGTATAAACGTGAAAATATCTACACCGCTGTCTGTATAAACATGGAAATATCTACACAGCTATCTCTATAAACATGGAAATATCTACACCGCTATCTGCATTAATGTGGAAATATCTACACGGCTATCTGTATAAACGTGGAAATATATACACTGATATCCCTGTAAACGTGGAAATATCTTCACCACTTTCGGTAAAAACATGGAAATATCTACACTGCTATCTCTGTAAATGTGTAAACATTTAAACCGTTATCTGTATAAACATGGAAATATTTACACCGCTATCTCTATAAACATGGAAATATTTACAACGATATCTGTATAAACATGGAAATACTTACACCGCTATCTATAAACATGGAAATAACTACACAGCTATCTCTATAAACATGGAAATATCTACACCGCCATCTGTATAAACATGGAAATATCTACATCGCTGTCTGTATAAACAAAGAAATATCTATACCGCTATCTGTATAAACATGGAAATATCTACACCTCTATATCTATAAACATGGAAATGTCTACAACGCTATCTGTATAAACATGGAAATATCTACACCGCTATCTATATAAACATGGAAATATCTACACCGTTATCTCTATAAACATGCAAATATCTACACCGCTATCTGTATATACATGGAAATACCAACACAGTCATCTGTATAAACATGGAAATACCTAAACCACTATCTGTACAAACGTGGAAATATCTACATTGCCATCTGTATGAACATGGAAATATCCTCACAGCCATCTCTATAAACATGGAAATATGTACACCGCTATTTCAATAAACATGGAAATAACTACATCGCTCTCTGTGTAAACATGCAAATATCTACACCGCTATCTGTATAAACATGGAAATATCTACACCGTTATCTACATAAACTTGGAAATATCTACACCGCCATCTCTATAAACATGGTAATACCTCCACCGCTATCTGTATAATCATGGAAATATCTTCACTGCTCTCAGTGCAAATATGGAAATATCTACACCTCTATCTCTGTAAACATGGAAATATCTACACCATGATCTGTATAAACATAGATATATCTACACCGATATCTGTATAAACATGGAAACATCTACACCGCTATCTGTATAAACATGGAAATATCTACACCGCTATCTGTATAAATATGGAAATATATACACCGCTATATCTATAAACATGGAAATGTCTACACCGCTATCTGTATAAACATGGAAATATCTACACGGATATTTCTATAAATATGGAAATATCTACACCGCCATGTATATAAACATGGAAATAACTACACAGTCATCTGTATAAACATGGAAATATTCACACCACTATCTGTATAAACATGGAAATATCTACACTGCCATCTGTATAAACTTGGAAATATCTACACATCCATCTATATATACATGTAAATACCTACACAGCCATTTGTAAAAATATGGAAATAAACAGTCATGTGCATAAACATGGAAATATCTACACCTCCATCTGTATAAACATGGAAATATCTACATTGCCATTTGTATACACATGGAAATATCCACACAGCCATCTGTATAAACATGGAAATATCTACACTGCTATCTCTATAAACATGCAAATACGTACACCGCTATCTATATAAACATGGTAGTATCTACAATGCTATCTGTATAAACATGGAAATATCTACACTGCCAGCTGTATAAACATGGAATTATCCCCACCGCCATCTGTATAAACATGGAAATAGCTACACGGCTATCTCTATAAACATGGAAATACCTACACCGCTATCTGTATAAACATGGAAATATCTACACCGCTATCTGTATATACATGGAAATAACTACACAGTCATCTGTATAAACATGGAAATACCTAAACCACTATCTGAATAAACGAAGAAATGTCTACACTGCCATCTCTATAAACATGGAAATATCCTCACAGCCATCTCTATAAACATGGAAATATCTACACCACTATCTCTATAAACATGGAAATAGCCACACCGCTATCTGTATAAACGTGGAAATATCTACACCTCCATCTGTACAAACATGGAAATATCTACACTGCCATCTGTATACACATGGAAATATCTACACAGCCATCAGTATAAACATGGAAATATCTACACTGCTATCTCTATAAACATGGAAATACCTACACCGCTATCTGTATAAACATGGAAATATCTACACTGCCATCTGTATAAACATGGAAATATCTACACTGCCATCTGTATAAACATGGAATTATCTCCACCGCCATCTGTATAAACATGGAAATATCTACACTGATATCTCTATAAATATGGAAATACCTACACCGCTGTCTGTATAAACATGGAAATATCTACACCGCTATTTGTATATACATGGAAATACCTACACAGTAATCTGTATAAACTTGGAAATACCTAAACCACTATCTGTATAAACGTGGAAATATATACACTGCCATCTGTATAAACATGGAAATATCCTCACAGCCATCTCTATAAACATGGAAATATCTACACCGCTATCTCTATAAACATGGAAATAACTACATTCCTATTTGTGTAAACATGCAAATATCTACACCGCTATCTGTATAAACATGGAAATATCTACACCGCTATCTACATAAACTTGGAAATATCTACACCGCAATCTCTGTAAACATGGTAATATCTCCACCGCTATCTGTATAATCATGGAAATATCTACACAGCTATCTGTGCAAATATGGAAATATCTACACCTCTATCTCTGCAAACATGGAAATATCTACACCGCTATCTGTATAAACATGGAAATATCTACACCACGATCTGTATAAACATGGATATATCTACACCGCTATCTGTATAAACATGGAAACATCTACACCGCTATCTGTATAAACATGGAAATATCTACACCGCTATCTGTGTAAGTATGGAAATATATACACCGCTATCTCTATGAACATGGAAATGTCTACACCGCAATCTGTATAAACATGGAAATATCTACACAGCCAACTCTATAAACATGGAAATAGCTACAGCGCCATTTGTAAAAATATGGAAATATCTAAACATTCATGTGCATAAACATGGAAATATCTACACCTCCATCTGAATAAACATGGAAATATCTGCACTGCCATCTGTATACACATGGAAATATCTACACAGCCATCTGTATAAACATGCAAATATCTACACTGCTATCTCTATAAACATGGAAATACCTACACCGCTATCTGTATAAACATGGAAATATCTACACCGCTATCTGTATATACATGGAAATACATACACAGTCATCTGTATAAACATGGAAATAACTAAACCACTATCTGTATAAACGTGGAAATATCTGCACTGCCATCTGTACAAACATGGAAATATCCTCACAGCCATCTCTATAAACATGGAAATATCTACACCGCTATCTCTATAAACATGGAAATAGCCACACCGCTATCTGTATAAACATGGAAATATCTACACCTCCATCTGTACATGGAAATATCTACACTGCCATCTGTATACACATGGAAATATCTACACAGCCATCTGTATAAACATGGAAATATCTACATCGCTATCTCTATAAACATGGAAATACCTACACCGCTATCTGTATAAACATGGAAATGTCTACACTGCTGTCTGTATAAACATGGAAATATGTACACTGCCATCTGTATAAACATGGAATTATCTCCACCGAAATCTGTATAAAGTTGGAAATATCTACACTGCTATCTCTATAAACATGGAAATACCTACTCTGCTATCTGTATAAACATGGAAATATCTACACCTCTATCTGTATATACATGGAAATACCTACACAGTCATCTGTATAAACATGGAAATACCTAAACCACTATCTGTACAAACGTGGAAATATCTACATTGCCATCTGTATAAACATGGAAATATCCTCACAGCCATCTCTATAAACATGGAAATATGTACACCGCTATCTCTATAAACATGGAAATAACTACATCGCTCTCTGTGTAAACATGCAAATATCTACACCGCTATCTGTATAAACATGGAAATATCTACACCGTTATCTACATAAACTAGGAAATATCTACACCGCCATCTCTATAAACATGGTAATACTTCCACCGCTATCTGTATAATCATGGAAATATCTACACTGCTCTCAGTGCAAATATGGAAATATCCACACCTCTATCTCTGTAAACATGGAAATATCTACACCATGATCTGTATAAACCTGGATATAACTACACCGCTATCTGTATAAACATGGAAACATCTACACCGCTATCTGTATAAACATGGAAATATCTACACCGCTATCTGTATAAATATGGAAATATATACACCGCTATATCTATAAACATGGAAATGTCTACACCGCTATCTGTATAAACTTGGAAATATCTACACGGATATTTCTATAAATATGGAAATATCTACACCGCCATGTGTATAAACATGGAAATAACTACACAGTCATCTGTATAAACCTGGAAATATTCACACGACTATCTGTATAAACATGGAAATATCTACACTGCCATCTGTATAAACTTGGAAATATCTACACAGCCATCTCTATATACATGGAAATATCTACACAGCCATTTGTAAAAGTATGGAAATATCTAAACAGTCATGTGCATAAATATGGAAATATCTACACCTCCATCTGTATAATCATGGAAATATCTACATTGCCATTTGTATACACATGGAAATATCTACACAGCCATCTGTATAAACATGGAAATATCTACACTGCTATCTGTATAAACATGGAATTATCTCCACCGCCATCAGTATAAACATGGAAATAGCTACACGGCTATCTCTATAAACATGGAAATACCTACACCACTATCTGTATAAACATGGAAATATTTACACCGCTATCTGTATATACATGGAAATAACTACACAGTCATCTGTATAAACATGGAAATACCTAAACCACTATCTGTATAAACGAAGAAATATCTACAATGCCATCTGTATAAACATGGAAATATCTACACAGACATCAGTATAAACATGGAAATATCTACACTGCTATCTCTATAAACATGGAAATACCTACACCGCTATCTGTATAAACATGGAAATATCTACACTGCTATCTGTATAAACATGGAAATATCTACACTGCCATCTGTATAAACATGGAATTATCTCCACCGCCATCTGTATAAACATGGAAATATCTACACTGATATCTCTATAAATATGGAAATACCTACACCGCTGTCTGTATAAACATGGAAATATCTACACCGCTATTTGTATATACATGGAAATACCTACACAGTAATCTGTATAAACTTGGAAATACCTAAACCACTATCTGTATAAACGTGGAAATATATACACTGCCATCTGTATAAACATGGAAATATCCTCACAGCCATCTCTATAAACATGGAAATATCTACACCGCTATCTCTATAAACATGGAAATAACTACATTGCTATTTGTGTAAACATGCAAATATCTACACCGCTATCTGTATAAACATGGAAATATCTACACCGCTATCTACATAAACTTGGAAATATCTACACCGCCATCTCTGTAAACATGGTAATATCTCCACCGCTATCTGTATAGTCATGGAAATATCTACACAGCTATCTGTGCAAATATGGAAATATCTACACCTCTATCTCTGCAAACATGGAAATATCTACACCGCTATCTGTATAAACATGGAAATATCTACACCACGATCTGTATAAACATGGATATATCTACACCGCTATCTGTATAAACATGGAAACATCTACACCGCTATCTGTATAAACATGGAAATATCTACACCGCTATCTGTGTAAGTATGGAAATATATACACCGCTATCTCTATGAACATGGAAATGTCTACACCGCAATCTGTATAAACATGGAAATACCTACACAGCCAACTCTATAAACATGGAAATAGCTACAGCGCCATTTGTAAAAATATGGAAATATCTAAACATTCATGTGCATAAACATGGAAATATCTACACCTCCATCTGAATAAACATGGAAATATCTGCACTGCCATCTGTATACACATGGAAATATCTACACAGCCATCTGTATAAACATGGAAATATCTACACAGCCAACTCTATAAACATGGAAATAGCTACAGCGCCATTTGTAAAAATATGGAAATATCTAAACATTCATGTGCATAAACATGGAAATATCTCCACCGCTATCTGTATAAACATGGAAACATCTACACCGCTATCTGTATAAACATGGAAATATCTACACCGCTATCTGTGTAAGTATGGAAATATATACACCGCTATCTCTATGAACATGGAAATGTCTACACCGCAATCTGTATAAACATGGAAATACCTACACAGCCAGCTCTATAAACATGGAAATAGCTACAGCGCCATTTGTAAAAATATGGAAATATCTAAACATTCATGTGCATAAACATGGAAATATCTACACCTCCATCTGAATAAACATGGAAATATCTGCACTGCCATCTGTATACACATGGAAATATCTACACAGCCATCTGTATAAACATGGAAATATCTACACTGCTATCTCTATAAACATGGAAATACCTACTCCGCTATTTGTATAAACATGGAAATATCTACACTGCTATCAGTATAAACATGGAAATATCTACACTGCCATCTGTATAAACATGGAATTTTCTCCACCGCCATCTGTATAAACATGGAAATATCTACACTGCTATCTCTATAAACATGGAAATACCTACACCGCTATCTGTATAAACATGGAAATATCTACACCGCTATCTGTATATACATGGAAATACATACACAGTCATCTGTATAAACATGGAAATAACTAAACCACTATCTGCATAAACGTGGAAATATCTGCACTGCCATCTGTACAAACATGGAAATATCCTCACAGCCATCTCTATAAACATGGAAATATCTACACCGCTATCTCTATAAACATGGAAATAGCCACACCACTATCTGTATAAACATGGAAATATCTACACCTCCATCTGTACATGGAAATATCTACACTGCCATCTGAATACACATGGAAATATCTACACAGCCATCTGTATAAACATGGAAATATCCACATCGCTATCTCTATAAACATGGAAATACCTACACCGCTATCTGTATAAACATGGAAATGTCTACACTGCTGTCTGTATAAACATGGAAATATGTACACTGCCATCTGTATAAACATGGAATTATCTCCACCGAAATCTGTATAAAGTTGGAAATATCTACACTGCTATCTCTATAAACATGGAAATACCTACTCTGCTATCTGTATAAACATGGAAATATCTACACCTCTATCTGTATATACATGGAAATACCTACACAGTCATCTGTATAAACATGGAAATACCTAAACCACTATCTGTACAAACGTGGAAATATCTACATTGCCATCTGTATAAACATGGAAATATCCTCACAGCCATCTCTATAAACATGGAAATATGTACACCGCTATCTCTATAAACATGGAAATAACTACATCGCTCTCTGAGTAAACATGCAAATATCTCCACCGCTATCTGTATAAACATGGAAATATCTACACCGTTATCTACATAAACTTGGAAATATCTACACCGCCATCTCTATAAACATGGTAATACCTCCACCGCTATCTGTATAATCATGGAAATATCTACACTGCTCTCAGTGCAAATATGGAAATATCTACACCTCTATCTCTGTAAACATGGAAATATCTACACCATGATCTGTATAAACATGGATATAACTACACCGCTATCTGTATAAACATGGAAACATCTACACCGCTATCTGTATAAACATGGAAATATCTACACCGCTATCAGTATAAATATGGAAATATATACACCTCTATATCTATAAACATGGAAATGTCTACAACGCAATCTGTATAAACTTGGAAATATCTACACGGATATTTCTATAAATATGGAAATATCTACACCGCCATGTGTATAAACATGGAAATAACTACACAGTCATCTGTATAAACATGGAAATATTCACACCACTATCTGTATAAACATGGAAATATCAACACTGCCATCTGTATAAACTTGGAAATATCTACACAGCCATCTCTATATACATGGAAATATCTACACAGCCATTTGTAAAAATATGGAAATATCTAAACAGTCATGTGCATAAACATGGAAATATCTACACCTCTATCTGTATAAACATGGAAATATCTACATTGCCCTTTGTATACACATGGAAATATCTACACAGCCATCTGTATAAACATGGAAATATCTACACTGCTATCTGTATAAACATGGAATTATCTCCACCGCCATCAGTATAAACATGGAAATAGCTACACGGCTATCTCTATAAACATGGAAATACCTACACCACTATCTGTATAAACATGGAAAAATTTACACCGCTATCTGTATATACATGGAAATAACTACACAGTCATCTGTATAAACATGGAAATACCTAAACCACTATCTGTATAAACGAAGAAATATCTACACTGCCATCTGTATAAACATGGAAATATACTCACAGCCATCTCTGTAAACATGGAAATATCTACACCGCAATCTCTATATACATGGAAATAGCCACACCGCTATCTGTATAAACGTGGAAATATCTACACCTCCATCTGTACAAACATGGAAATATCTACACTGCCATCTGTATACACATGGAAATATCTACCCAGCCATCAGTATAAACATGGAAATATCTACACTGCTATCTGTATAAACATGGAAATATTTACACTGCCATCTGTATAAACATGGAATTATCTCCACCGCCATCTGTATAAACATGGAAATATCTTCACTGATATCTCTATAAATACGGAAATACATACACCGCTGTCTGTATAAACATGGAAATAACTACACCGCTATTTGAATATACATGGAAATACCTTCACAGTAATCTGTATAAACTTGGAAATACCTAAACCACTATCTGTATAAACGTGGAAATATATACACTGCCATCTGTATAAACATGGAAATATCCTCACAGCCATCTCTATAAACATGGAAATATCTACACCGCTATCTCTATAAACATGGAAATACCTACACCGCTATCTGTATAAACCTGGAAATATCTGCACTTCCATCTGTATAAACATGGAAATAACTTCACTGCCATCTGTGTACACATGGAAATATCTACAAAGCCATCTGTATAAACATGGAATTATTTCCAAAGCCAAATGTATGAACATGGAAATATCTACACCGCTATCTGTATAAACATGGAAATATCTACACCGCTATCTGTATAAACATGGAAATATCTACACCGCTATCTGTATAAACATGGAAATATATACAGTGATGTCTGTATAAAGATGGAAATATCTACACCGCTATCTGTATAAACATGGTAATATCTACACCGATATCTGTCTAAATATGGAAATATCTACACTGCAGTCTGTATATACATGGAAATAGCCACACCGTTATCTGTATAAACATGGAAATATCTACACCTCCATCTGAATAAACATGGAAATATCTACACGGTTATCTGTATAAATATGGAAATATCTACACCGCTATCTCTATAAACTTGGAAATATCTGCACCGCTATCTCTATAAACATGGAGATGTCTACACAGCTATCTATATAAACATGGAAATATCTACATGGCTATCTCTATAAACATAGAAATATCTACACCGCCATCTGTATATACATGTAAAAACCTACACAGTAATCTGTATAAACATGGAAATACCTACACCACTATCTGTGTAAACGTGGAAATATCTACACTGCCATCTGTAAAAACATGGAAATATCCTCACAGCCATCTCTATAAACATGGAAACATCTACACCGCTATCTCTATAAACATGGAAATAGCCACACCACTATCTGTATAAACATGGAAATATTTACACCGACATCTGTAAAAACATGGAAATACCTACACAGTCATCTGTATAAACATGGAAATATCTGCACCTCCATCTGTATAAACATGGAAATATCTACACCGCGAGCTGTATAAACATGGAAATATCTACACCGCTATCTGTATATACATGGAATTTTCTCCACCGCCATCTGTATAAACATGGAAATATCTACACTGCTATCTCTATAAACATGGAAATACCTACACCGCTATCTGTATAAACATGGAAATATCTACACCGCTATCTGTATGTACATGGAAATACATACACAGTCATCTGTATAAACATGGAAATAACTAAACCACTATCTGTATAAACGTGGAAATACCTACACTGCCATCTGTACAAACATGGAAATATCCTCACAGCCATCTCTATAAACATGGAAATCTCTACACCGCTATCTCTATAAACATGGAAATAGCCACACCGCTATCTGTATAAACATGGAAATATCTACACCTCCATCTGTACATGGAAATATCTACACTGCCATCTGTATACACATGGAAATATCTACACAGCCATCTGTATAAACATGGAAATATCTACATCGCTATCTCTATAAACATGGAAATACCTACACCGCTATCTGTATAAACATGGAAATGTCTACACTGCTGTCTGTATAAACATGGAAATATGTACACTGCCATCTGTATAAACATGGAATTATCTCCACCGAAATCTGTATAAAGTTGGAAATATCTACACTGCTATCTCTATAAACATGGAAATACCTACTCCGCTATCTGTATAAACATGGAAATATCTACACCGCTATCTGTATATACATGGAAATACATACACAGTCATCTGTATAAACATGGAAATACCTAAACCACTATCTGTACAAACGTGGAAATATCTACATTGCCATCTGTATAAACATGGAAATATCCTCACAGCCATCTCTATAAACATGGAAATATGTACACCGCTATCTCTATAAACATGGAAATAACTACATCGCTCTCTGTGTAAACATGGAAATATCTACACCGCTATCTGTATAAACATGGAAATATCTATACCATTATCTACATAAACTTGGAAATATCTACACCGCCATCTCTATAAACATGGTAATACCTCCACCGCTATCTGTATAATCATGGAAATATCTACACTGCTCTCAGTGCAAATATGGAAATATCTACACCTCTATCTCTGTAAACATGGAAATATCTACACCATGATCTGTATAAACATGGATATATCTACACCGCTATCTGTATAAACATGGAAACATCTACACGGCTATCTGTATAAACATGGAAATATCTACACCGCTATCTGTATAAATATGGAAATATATACACCGCTATATCTATAAACATGGAAATGTCTACACCGCTATCTCTATAAACTTGGAAATATCTACATGGATATTTCTATAAATATGGAAATATATACAGCGCCATGTGTATAAACATGGAAATAACTACACAGTCATCTGTATAAACATGGAAATATTCACACCACTATCTGTATAAACATGGAAATATCTACACTGCCATCTGTATAAACTTAGAAATATCTACACAGCCATCTCTATATACATGGAAATATCTACACAGCCATTTGTAAAAATATGGAAATATCTAAACAGTCATGTGCATAAACATGGAAATATCTACACCTCCATCTGTATAAACATGGAAATATCTACATTGCCATTTGTATACACATGGAAATATCTACACAGCCATCTGTATAAAAATGGAAATATCTACACTGCTATCTCTATAAACATGCAAATACCTACACCACTATCTGTATAAAAATGGAAATATCTACAATGCTATCTGTATAAACATGGAAATATCTACACTGCCATCTGTATAAACATGGAATTATCTCCACCACCATCAGTATAAACATGGAAATAGCTACACGGCTATCTCTATAAACATGGAAAAGCCTCCACCACTATCTGTGTAAACATGGAAATATTTACACCGCTATCTGTATATACATGGAAATAACTACACAGTCATCTGTATAAACATGGAAATACCTAAACCACTATCGGTATAAACGAAGAAATATCCACACTGCCATCTGTATAAACATGGAAATATCCTCACAGCCATCTCTGTAAACTTGGAAATATCTACACCGCTATCTCTATAAACATGGAAATAGCCACACCGCTATCTGTATAAACTTGGAAATATCTACACCTCCATCTGTACAAACATGGAAATATCTACACTGCCATCTGTATACACATAGAAATATATACACAGCCATCAGTATAAACATGGAAATATCTACACTGCTATCTCTATAAACATGGAAATACCTACACCGCTGTCTGTATAAACATGGAAATATCTACACTGCAATCTGTATAAACATGGAAATATCTACACTGCCATCTGTATAAACATGGAATTATCTCCACCGCCATCTGTATAAACATGGAAATATCTTCACTGATATCTCTATAAATATGGAAATACCTACACCGCTGTCTGTATAAACATGGAAATATCTACACCGGTATTTGAATATACATGGAAATACCTACACAGTAATCTGTATAAACTTGGAAATACCTAAACCACTATCTGTATAAACGTGGAAATATATACACTGCCATCTGTATAAACATGGAAATATCCTCACAGCCATCTCTATAAACATGGAAATATCTACACCGCTATCTCTATAAACATGGAAATACCTACACCGCTATCTGAATAAACCTGGAAATATCTGCACTTCCATCTGTATAAACATGGAAATAACTTCACTGCCATCTGTGTACACATGGAAATATCTACAAAGCCATATGTATAAACATGGAAATATTTCCAACGCCAAATGTATGAACATGGAAATATCTACACCGTTATCTGTATAAATATGGAAATATCTACACCGCTATCTCTATATACATGGAAATATGTACACCTCCATCTTCATAAACATCGAAATACCTACAGAGTCATCTGTGTAAACATGGAAATATCTACACCACCATCTGTATAAACATGGAAATAACTTCAATGCCATCTTTATACACATGGAAATACCTACACGGCAATCTGTGTATAGATCGGAACATCAACACCGCCATCTGTACAAACATGGAAATATCTACACTGCTATCTCTATAAACATGGAAATATCTACACTGCGGTCTGTATAAACATGGAAATATCTACACCGGTATCTGTATAAACATGGAAATATCTACACCATGATCTGTATAAACATGGAAATATATACACCGCTATCTGTATAAACATGGAAATATCTGCACCGCTATCTCTATAAACATGGAAATATCTACAAAGACATCTGTATAAACATGGAAATACCTACACAGTCATGTGTAGGAACATTTAAATATCTACACTGCCATCTGTATAAACATAGAAATATCTACAAAGCCCTCTGTATAAATATGGAAATATCTGCATACGCATCTGTGTAAACATGGAAATATCTGCACCGCTATCTGTATAAACATGGAAATAAGTACACCGCTGTCTCTATAAACATGGAAATATGTACACCGCTATGTGTATAAACATGGAAATATCTCCTCTACTCTCTGTATAAACATGGAAATATCTCCACCATTATCTGTATAAACATGGAAATATCTACAGCGCCATCTCTATAAACATTGAAATATCTACACTGCCATCTGTAAATACATGGAAATATCTACACCGCCAACTGTATAAACATGGAAATATCTACACAACCATCTGTATAAACATGGAAATATCTACAATACCATCTGTATACACATGGAAATATCTACACAGACATCTGTATAAATATGGAAATCACTACACGGCCATCTGTATAAACATGGAAATATCTGCACTGCCATCTGTAGAAAGATGGAAATATCTACACCGCTATCTCTATAAATATGGAAATATCTACACCGCCATCTCTATAAACATGAAAATATCTACACTGCCATCTACATAAAGATGGAAGTATCTACTCCGCCATGTGTATAAACACGGAAATATCTACACCTCCATCTGTGTAAACATGGAAATATCTACAACCCTATCTGTGTAAACATTGAAATATCTACACCGCCATCTGCATGTCCATGGGAATTTCTATGCCGCCATCTGTATAAACATGGAAATATCTACACGGCCATCTGTGTATAGATGGAAATATCAACACCGCCATCTGTACAAACATGGAAATATCTACACCGCTATCTCTATAAACATGGAAATATCTGCACTGCCATCTGTAAAAACATGGAAATACCTTCACCGCTATCTGTATAAACATGAAAATATCTACACCGCTATCTCTATAAACATGGAAATATCTACACCGTGATCTGTATAAACATGGAAATATTTACACCGCTATCTGTATAAACATGGAAATTTCTACACCGTTATCTGTATAAATATGGAAATATCTACACCGCTATCTCTATATACATGGAAATATGTACACCGCCATCTTTATAAACATCGAAATACCTATACAGTCATCTGTGTAAACATGGAAATATCTACACCACCATCTGTATAAACATGGAAATATCTTCACTGCCATCTGTATACACATGGAAATACCTACACGGGAATCTGTGTATAGATGGGAACATCAACACCGCCATCTGTACAAACATGGAAATATCTACACTGCTATCTCTGTAAACATGGAATTATCTCCTCTGCGGTCTGTATAAACATGGAAATATCTACACAGGTATCTGTATAAATATGGAAATATCTACACCACCATCTGCATGCCCATGGAAATATCTACGCCGCCATCTGTATAAACATGGAAATATCTACAATGCCATCTGTAGAAAGATGGAAATATCTACACCGCAATCTGTGTAAACATGGAAATATCTACACCGATATCTGTAAAAACATGGAAATATCTACACCGCTATCTCTATAAACATGGAAATATCTACACCGTGATCTGTATAAACATGGAAATATCTACACCGCGATCTGTATAAACATGGAAATATCTACACCGCTATCTGTATAAACATGGAAATATCTGCACAGCTATCACTATAAACATGGAAAATCTACACCGCCATCTGAATAAACATGGAAATACCTACAAAGTCATCTGTATAAACATGGAAATATCGACACAGCCATCTGTATAAACATGGAAATATCTAGAGAGCCATCTGTATATACATGGAAATATCTACACCGCTATCTGTATAAACATGGAAATAACTACACCGCTATTAGTATAAACAAGGAAATATCTACACCGTGATCTGTATAAACATGGAAATATCTACACCGCCATCTCTATAAACATGGAAATATCTACACCCTTATCTGTATAAACATGGAAATATCCACAACGCTATCTCTATAAACATGGAAAAATCAACACCGCTATCTCTATGAACATGGAAATATCTACACCGCCATCTCTATAAACATGGAAATATCTACACCACGATCAGTACAAACATGGAAATATCTACATCGCTATCTCTATAAACATGGAAATATCTGCACTGCCACTTGTAAAATCATGGAAATACGTATACAGTCGTCTGTATAAACATGGAAATATCTACAATGCCATCTGTATACACATGGAAATATCTACACAGCCATCTGAAGAAACATGTCAATATCTACACTGCTATCTCTATAAACATTGAAATATCTACACCGCCATCTCAATAAACATGGAAATATCTACAGTGCCATCTCCATAAACATGGAACTAACTACTCCGACATCTGTATAAACATGGAAACATCTACACCGCCATCTGTGTGAATAAGGAAATATCTACAATGCCATCTGTATAAAGATATAAATATCTGCATCGCGAGCTATATAAACATGGAAATATCTACATCGCTATCTGTATAAACATGGAAATACCAACACCGCTATCGGTATAAACATGGAAATATCTACAACACCATCTATATAAACACGGAAATATCTACACCGCTATGTCTATAAACATGGAAATACCTACACCGCTAACTCTATAAACATGGAAATATCTACACCGCGATCTGTATAAACATGGAAATATCTACACCGCAATCTGTATAAACATGGAAACATCTACACCGCTATCTGTATAAACATGGAAATATCTCCACTGCTATCTCAATAAACATCGAAATAACTACACCGCCATCTGTATAAACATAGAAATACTTACAAAGTTATCTCTAAAAACATGGAAATATCTACACCGCCATCTGTATAAACATGGAAATATCTACACAGCCATGTGTATATACATGGAAATAACTACACCGCAATCTATATAAAAATGGAAATATCTACACAGCCATCTACATATCTATGGAAATATCTATACCGCAATCTGTGTAAACATGGAAATATCTACACCGATATCTGTAAAAACATGGAAATATCTACACCGCTATCTGTATAAACATGGAAATATCTACACCGCGATCTGTATAAACCTGGAAATATCTACACCGCGATCTGTATAAACATGGAAATATCTACACCACAATCTGTATAAACATGGAAATATCTACAAAGCTATCTCCATAAACATGGAAATATCTACACCGCCATCTGTATAAACATGGAAATACCTACAAAGTAATCTGTATAAACATGGAAATATCTACACAGCCATCTGTATATACGTGGAAATATCTACACCGCTATCTGTATAAACATGGAAATAACTACACCGCTATTTGTATACACAAGCAAATATCTACACCGTGATCTTTATAAACATGGAAATATCCACACCGCCATCTCTATAAACATGGAAATATCTACACCCCTATCTGTATAAACATGGAAATATCCACACCGCTATCACTGTAAACATGGAAAAATCAACACCGGTATCTCTATGAACATGGAAATATCTACACCGCCATCTCTGTAAACATGGAAATACCTACACCACGATCAGTATAAACATGGAAATATCTACACCGCTATCTGTATAAACATGGAAATATCTCCACTGCTATCTCAATAAACATCGAAATATCTACACCGCCATCTGTATAAACATGGAAATAGTTACAAATTTATCTGTATAAACATGGAAATATCTACACCGCCATCTGTATAAACATGGAAATATCTACACAGCCATGAGTATATACATGGAAATATCTACACCGCTATCTATATAAACATGGAAATAACTACACCGCTATCTGTATAAACATGGAAATATCTACACCACCATCTACATATCCATGGAAATATCTGAACCGCCATCTGTATAAACATGGAAATATCTACACGGTCATCTGTGTATAGATGGAAATATCAACACTGCCCTCTGTACAAACATGGAAATATCTGCAACGCTATCTGTATAACCATGGAAATATCTACACCGCAGTCTGTATAAACATGGAAATATCTACACCGCTATCTGTATAAACATGGAAATAGCTGCACCGCTATCTCTATAAACATGGAAATATCTACAAATACATCTGTATAAACATGGAAATACCTACACAGTCATGTGTAGGAACATTTAAGTATCAACACTGCCATCTGTATAAACATAGAAATATCTACAAAGCGCTCTATATAAATATGGAAATAACTGCATAGGCATCTGTGTAAACATGGAAATATCTGCACCGCTATCTGTATAAACATGGAAACACCTACACCGCTGTCTCTATAAACATGGTAATATGTACACCGCTATGTGTATAAACATGGAAATATCTCCACTGCTCTCTGTATAAACATGGAAATATTTCCACCGTTATCTGTATATACATAGAAATATCTACAGCGCCATCTCTATAAACTTTGAAATATCTACACTGCCATCTGTAAAAACATGGAAATATCTACACCGCCAACTGTATAAACATGGAAATATCTACACCACCATCTGTATATACATGGAAATAACTACAATACCATCTGTATACACATGGAAATATCTACACAGACATCTGTATAAATATGTAAATAACTACACGGCCATCTGTATAAACATGGAAATATCTACATTGCCATCTGTAGAAAGATGGAAATATCTACACCGCCATCTCTATAAACATGAAAATATCTACACTGCCAACACCATAAAGATGGAAGTATCTACTCCGCCATGTGTATAAACACGGAAATACCTACACCACCATCTGTGTAAACATGGAAATATCTACACCGCTATCTGTATAAACATGGAAATATCTACACCGCCATCTGCATGACCATGGGAATTACTCCGCCGCCATCTGTATAAACATGGAAATATCTACACGGCCATCTGTGTATAGTTGGAAATATCAACACTGCCATCTGTACAAACATGGAAATATCTACACCGCTATCTCTATAAACATGGAAATATCTGCACTGCCATCTGTAAAAACATAGAAATAACTATACAGTCATCTGTATAAACATGGAAATATCTACAATGCCATCTGTATACACATGGAAATATCTAAACAGCCATCTGTATAAGCATATAAATATCTACATTGCTATCTCTATAAACATGGAAATATCTACACCGCCATCTCTATAAACATGAAAATCTCTAAACTGCCATCTCCATAAATATGGAACTAACTACTCCACCATCTGTATAAACATGGAAACATCTACACCGCCATTTGTGTGAACAAGGAAATATCTACAATTCCATCTGTATAAAGATATAAATATCTGCACCGCGAGCTGTATAAACATGGAAATATCTACATCACTATCTGTATAAATGTGGAAATACCAACACCGCTACCGGTATAAACATGGAAATATCTACAACGCCATCTATATAAACATGGAAATATCTACACCGCTATGTCTATAAACATGGAAATACCTACACCGCTATCTCTATAAACATGGAAATATCTACACCGCTATCTGTATAAACATGGAAATATCTACACCGCTATCTCTATAAACATGGAAATATCTACAACGCGATCTGTATAAACATGGAAATAACTACACCGCGATCTGTATAAATATGGAAATAACTACAATGCCATCTGTAGAAAGATGGAAATATCTACCCCGCAATCTGTGTAAACATGGAAATATCTGCACCGCTATCTGTATAAACATGGAAATATCTACACCGCTATCAGTATAAACATGGTAATATCTACACCACCATCAATATAAACTTGGAAATATCTACACCGCCATCTATATAAACATGGAAATATCTACAATGCCATCTGTAGAAAGATGGAAATATCTACCCCGCAATCTGTGTAAACATGGAAATATCCACACCGATATCTGTAAAAACATGGAAATATCTACACCGCTATCTGTATAAACATGGAAATATCTACACCGCGATCTGTATGAACATGGAAATATCTACACCGCGATCTGTATAAACATGGAAATAACTACACCTCTATCTGTATAAACATCGAAATATCTACACCGCGATCTGTATAAACATGGAAATACCTACACCGCTATCTGTATAAACATGGAAATATCTACACCGCTATCTCTATAAACATGGAAATATCTACACCGCCATCTCTATAAACATGGAAATACCTACAAAGTCATCTGTATAAACATGGAAATATTTACACAGCCATCGGTATAAACATGGAAATATCTACACAGCCATCTGTATATACATGGAAATATCTACACCGCTATCTGTATAAACATGGAAATAACTACACCGCTATCTGTATAAACATGGAAATATCTACACCGCTATCTCTATAAACATGGAAAAATCAACACCGCTATCTCTATGAACATGGAAGTATCTACACCGCCATCTCTATAAACATGGAAATATCTACACCACGATCAGTATAAACATGGAAACATCTACACTGCTATCTGTATAAACATGGAAATATCTCCACTGCTATCTCTATAAACATCGTAATATCTATACCGCCATCTGTATAAACATGGAAATACTTACAAAGTTATCTGTATAAACATGGAAATATCTACACCGCCATCTGTATAAACATGGAAATATCTACACAGCCATGTGAATATACATGGAAATATCTACACCGCTATCTATATAAACATGGAAATAACTACACCGCTATCAGTATAAACATGGAAATATCTACACCACCATCTACATATCCATGGAAATATCTGCACCGCCATCTGTATAAACACGGAAATATCTACACGGTCATCTGTGTATAGATGGAAATATCAACACCGCCATCTGTACAAAGATGGAAATATCTGCACCGCTATCTGTATAACCATGGAAATATCTACACCGCGGTCTGTATAAACATGGAAATATCTACACCGCTATCTGTATAAACATGGAAATATCTACACCGCTATCTCTATATACTTGGAAATATCTACACCGTGATCTGTATAAACATGGAAATATTTACATCGCTATCTGTATAAACATGGAAATTTCTACACTGTTATCTGTATAAATATGGAAAAATCTACACCGCTATCTGTATAAACATGGAAATGCCTACACCGCTATCTGTATAAACATGGAAATATCTACACCGCGATCTGTATAAACATGGAAATATCTACACCGCGATCTGTATAAACATGGAATTATCTTCACCACAATCTGTATAAACATGGAAATATCTACACCGCTACCTGTATAAAGATGGTAATATCTACAACACCATCTATATAAACATGGAAATATCTACACCGCTATCTGTATAAACATGGAAATATCTACAATGCCATCTGTAGAAAGATGGAAATAACTACACCGCAATCTGTGTAAACATGGAAATATCTACACCGCTATCTGTAAAAACATGGAAATATCTACACCGCTATCTGTATAACCATGGAAATATCTACACCGCGATCTGTATAAACATGGAAATATCTACAACGCGATCTGTATAAACATGGAAACATCTACACCGCTATCTGTATAAACATGGAAATATCTACACAGCTATCTCCATAAACATGGAAATATCTACACCGCCATCTGTATAAACATGGAAATTCCTACAAAGTCATCTGTATAAACATGGAAATATCTACACAGCCATCTGTATAAGCATGGAAATATCTACACAGCCATCTGTATATCCATGGAAATATCTACAACGCTATCTGTATAAACATGGAAATAACTACACCGCTATTTGTATAAACAAGGAAATATCTACACCGTGATCGGTATAAACATGGAAATATCTACACCGCCATCTCTATAAACATGGAAATATCTACACCCCTATCTGTATAAACATGGAAATATCCACACCGCAATCTCTATAAACATGGAAAAATCAACACCGCTATCTCTATGAACATGGAAATATCTACACCGCCATCTCTATAAACATGGAAATATCTACACCACGGTCAGTATAAACATTGAAATATCTACACCGCTATCTGTATAAACATGGAAATATCTCCACTGCTATCTGTATAAACATCGAAATATCTACACCGCCATCTGTATAAACATGGAAATACTTACAAAGTAATCTGTATAAACATGGAAATATCTACACAGCCATCTGTATAAACATGGAAATATCTACACAGCCATCTGTATATACGTGGAAACATCTACACCGCTATCTGAATAAACATGGAAATATCTGCACCGCTATCTCCATAAACATGGAAATACCTACACCGCTGTCTCTATAAACATGGAAATATGTACACCGCTATGTGTATAAACATGGAAATATCTCCACTGCTCTCTGTATAAACATGGAAATATCTCCACCGTTATCTGTATAAACATGGAAATATCTACAGCGTCATCTCTATAAACATTGAAATATCTACACTGCCATCTGTAAAAACATGGAAATAGCTACACCGCAATCTGTATAAACATGGAAATATCTACAAAGCTATCTCCATAAACATGGAAATATCTACACCGCCATCTGTATAAACATGGAAATACCTACAAAGTAATCTGTATAAACATGGAAATATCTACACAGCCATCTGTATATACGTGGAAATATCTACACCGCTATCTGTATAAACATGGAAGTAACTACACCGCTATTTGTATACACAAGCAAATATCTACACCGTGATCTTTATAAACATGGAAATATCTACACCGCTATCTCTATAAACATGGAAATATCTACACCCCTATCTGAAGAAACATGGAAATATCCACACCGCTTTCTCTGTAAACATGGAAAAATCAACACCGGTATCTCTATGAACATGGAAATATTTACACCGCCATCTCTGTAAACATGGAAATATCTACACCACGATCAGTATAAACATGGAAATACCTACACCGCTATCTGTATAAACATGGAAATATCTCCACTGCTATCTCTATAAACATCGAAATATCTACACCGCCATCGGTATAAACATGGAAATAGTTACAAATTTATCTGTATAAACATGGAAATATCTACACCGCCATCTGTATAAACATGGAAATATCTACACAGCCATGTGTATATACATGGAAATATCTACACCGCTGTCTATATAAACATGGAAATAACTACACCGCTATCTGTATAAACATGGAAATATCTACACCACCATTTACATATACATGGAAATATCTGAGCCGCCATCTGTATAAACATGGAAATATCTACACGGTCATCTGTGTATAGATGGAAATATCAACACTGGCATCTGTACAAACATGGAAATATCTGCAACGCTATCTGTATAACCATGGAAATAACTACACCGCAGTCTGTATAAACATGGAAATATCTACACTGCGGTCTGTATAAACATGGAAATATCTACACCGGTATCTGTATAAACATGGAAATATCTACACCGTGATCTGTATAAACATGGAAATATCTACACCGCGATCTGTATAAACATGGAGATATCTACACCGCGATCTGTATAAACATGGAAATATCTTCACCACAATCTGTATAAACATGGAAATATCTACACCGCTACCTGTATAAACATGGTAATATCCACCCCACCTTCTATATAAACATGTAAATATCTACACCGCCATCTGTATAAACATGGAAATATCTACAATGCCATCTGTAGAAAGATGGAAATATCTACACCTTAATCTGTGTAAACATGGAACTATCTACACCGCTATCTGTAAACACATGCAAATATCTACACCGCTATCTGTATAAACATGGAAATATCTAGACCGCGATCTGTATAAACATGGAAATATCTCCACCGTGATCTGTATAAACATGGAAATATCTACACCGCGATCTGTATAAACATGGAAATATCTACACCGCTATCTGTATAAACATGGAAATATCTACACAGCTGTCTCTATAAACATGGAAATATCTACACCGCCATCGGTATTAACATGGAAATACCTCTACAGTCATCTGTGTAAACATGGAAATATCTACACCACCATCTGTATAAACATGGAAATATCTTCAGTGCCATCTGAATACACAGGGAAATACCTACACGGCAATCTGTGTATAGATGGAAACATCAACACCGCCATCTGTACAAACATGGAAATATCTACACTGCTATCTCTATAAACATGGAAATATCTACGCTGCGGTCTGTATAAACATGGAAATATCTACACCGGTATCTGTATAAACATGGAAATATCTACACCATGATCTGTATAAACATGGAAATATATACACCGCTGTCTGTATAAACATGGAAATATCTGCACCGCTATTTCTATAAACATGGAAATATCTACAAAGACATCTGTATAAACATGGAAATACCTACACAGTCATGTGTAGGAACATTTAAATATCTACACTGCCATCTGTATAAACATAGAAATATCTACAAAGCCCTCTATATAAATATGGAAATATCTGCATAGGCATCTGTGTAAACATGGAAATATCTGCACCTCTATCTGTATAAACATGGAAACACCTACACCGCTGTCTCTATAAACATGGTAATATGTACACCGCTATGTGTATAAACATGGAAATATCTCCACTGCTCTCTGTATAAACATGGAAATATCTCCACCGTTATCTGTATAAACATGGAAATATCTACAGCGCCATCTCTATAAACATTGAAATGTCTACACTGCCATCTGTAAAAACATAGAAATATCTACACCGCCAACTGTATAAACATGGAAAAATCTACACCACCATCTGTATAAACATGGAAATAACTACCATACCATCTGTATACACATGGAAATATCTACACAGACATCTGTACAAATATGTAAATAACTACTCGGCAATCTGTATAAACATGGAAATATCTACACTGCCATCTGTAGAAAGATGGAAATATCTACACCGCCATCTCTATAAACATGAAAATATCTACACTGCCAACACCATAAAGATGGAAGTATCTACTCCGCCATGTGTATAAACACGGAAATACCTACACCACCATCTGTGTAAACATGGAAATATCTACACCGCTATCTGTATAAACATGGAAATATCTACACCGCCATCTGCATGACCTTGGGAATTACTACGCCACCACCTGTATAAACATGGAAATATCTACAGGGCCATCTGTGTATAGATGGAAATATCAACACTGCCAACTGTACAAACATGGAAATATCTACACCGCTATCTCTATAAACATGGAAATATCTGCACTGCCATCTGTAAAAACATGGAAATACCTATACAGTCATCTGTATAAACATGGAAATATCTACAATGCCATCTGTATACACATGGAAATATCTAAACAGCCATCTGTATAAGCATGTGAATATCTACACTGCTATCTCTATAAACATGGAATATCTACACCGCCATCTCTATAAACATGAAAATATCTACACTGCCCTCTCCATAAATATGGAACTAACTACTACGCCATCTGTATAAACATGGAAACATCTACACCGCCATTTGTGTGAACAAGGAAATATCTACAATGCCATCTGTATACACATGGAAATATCTAAACAGCCATCTGTATAAGCATATAAATATCTACATTGCTATCTCTATAAACATGGAAATATCTACACCGCCATCTCTATAAACATGAAAATCTCTAAACTGCCATCTCCATAAATATGGAACTAACTACTCCACCATCTGTATAAACATGGAAACATCTACACCGCCATTTGTGTGAACAAGGAAATATCTACAATTCCATCTGTATAAAGATATAAATATCTGCACCGCGAGCTGTATAAACATGGAAATATCTACATCGCTATCTGTATAAATGTGGAAATACCAACACCGCTACCGGTATAAACATGGAAATATCTACAACGCCATCTATATAAACATGGAAATATCTACACCGCTATGTCTATAAACATGGAAATACCTACACCGCTATCTCTATAAACATGGAAATATCTACACCGCTATCTGTATAAACATGGAAATATCTACCCCGCTATCTCTATAAACATGGAAATATCTACAACGCGATCTGTATAAACATGGAAATAACTACACCGCGATCTGTATAAATATGGAAATAACTACAATGCCATCTGTAGAAAGATGGAAATATCTACCCCGCAATCTGTGTAAACATGGAAATATCTGCACCGCTATCTGTATAAACATGGAAATATCTACACCGCTATCAGTATAAACATGGTAATATCTACACCACCATCAATATAAACTTGGAAATATCTACACCGCCATCTATATAAACATGGAAATATCTACAATGCCATCTGTAGAAAGATGGAAATATCTACCCCGCAATCTGTGTAAACATGGAAATATCCACACCGATATCTGTAAAAACATGGAAATATCTACACCGCTATCTGTATAAACATGGAAATATCTACACCGCGATCTGTATGAACATGGAAATATCTACACCGCGATCTGTATAAACATGGAAATAACTACACCTCTATCTGTATAAACATCGAAATATCTACACCGCGATCTGTATAAACATGGAAATACCTACACCGCTATCTGTATAAACATGGAAATATCTACACCGCTATCTCTATAAACATGGAAATATCTACACCGCCATCTCTATAAACATGGAAATACCTACAAAGTCATCTGTATAAACATGGAAATATTTACACAGCCATCGGTATAAACATGGAAATATCTACACAGCCATCTGTATATACATGGAAATATCTACACCGCTATCTGTATAAACATGGAAATAACTACACCGCTATCTGTATAAACATGGAAATATCTACACCGCTATCTCTATAAACATGGAAAAATCAACACCGCTATCTCTATGAACATGGAAGTATCTACACAGCCATCTCTATAAACATGGAAATATCTACACCACGATCAGTATAAACATGGAAACATCTACACTGCTATCTGTATAAACATGGAAATATCTCCACTGCTATCTCTATAAACATCGTAATATCTATACCGCCATCTGTATAAACATGGAAATACTTACAAAGTTATCTGTATAAACATGGAAATATCTACACCGCCATCTGTATAAACATGGAAATATCTACACAGCCATGTGAATATACATGGAAATATCTACACCGCTATCTATATAAACATGGAAATAACTACACCGCTATCAGTATAAACATGGAAATATCTACACCACCATCTACATATCCATGGAAATATCTGCACCGCCATCTGTATAAACACGGAAATATCTACACGGTCATCTGTGTATAGATGGAAATATCAACACCGCCATCTGTACAAAGATGGAAATATCTGCACCGCTATCTGTATAACCATGGAAATATCTACACCGCGGTCTGTATAAACATGGAAATATCTACACCGCTATCTGTATAAACATGGAAATATCTACACCGCTATCTCTATATACTTGGAAATATCTACACCGTGATCTGTATAAACATGGAAATATTTACATCGCTATCTGTATAAACATGGAAATTTCTACACCGTTATCTGTATAAATATGGAAAAATCTACACCGCTATCTGTATAAACATGGAAATGCCTACACCGCTATCTGTATAAACATGGAAATATCTACACCGCGATCTGTATAAACATGGAAATATCTACACCGCGATCTGTATAAACATGGAATTATCTTCACCACAATCTGTATAAACATGGAAATATCTACACCGCTACCTGTATAAAGATGGTAATATCTACAACACCATCTATATAAACATGGAAATATCTACACCGCTATCTGTATAAACATGGAAATATCTACAATGCCATCTGTAGAAAGATGGAAATAACTACACCGCAATCTGTGTAAACATGGAAATATCTACACCGCTATCTGTAAAAACATGGAAATATCTACACCGCTATCTGTATAACCATGGAAATATCTACACCGCGATCTGTATAAACATGGAAATATCTACAACGCGATCTGTATAAACATGGAAACATCTACACCGCTATCTGTATAAACATGGAAATATCTACACAGCTATCTCCATAAACATGGAAATATCTACACCGCCATCTGTATAAACATGGAAATTCCTACAAAGTCATCTGTATAAACATGGAAATATCTACACAGCCATCTGTATAAGCATGGAAATATCTACACAGCCATCTGTATATCCATGGAAATATCTACAACGCTATCTGTATAAACATGGAAATAACTACACCGCTATTTGTATAAACAAGGAAATATCTACACCGTGATCGGTATAAACATGGAAATATCTACACCGCCATCTCTATAAACATGGAAATATCTACACCCCTATCTGTATAAACATGGAAATATCCACACCGCAATCTCTATAAACATGGAAAAATCAACACCGCTATCTCTATGAACATGGAAATATCTACACCGCCATCTCTATAAACATGGAAATATCTACACCACGGTCAGTATAAACATTGAAATATCTACACCGCTATCTGTATAAACATGGAAATATCTCCACTGCTATCTGTATAAACATCGAAATATCTACACCGCCATCTGTATAAACATGGAAATACTTACAAAGTAATCTGTATAAACATGGAAATATCTACACAGCCATCTGTATAAACATGGAAATATCTACACAGCCATCTGTATATACGTGGAAACATCTACACCGCTATCTGAATAAACATGGAAATATCTGCACCGCTATCTCCATAAACATGGAAATACCTACACCGCTGTCTCTATAAACATGGAAATATGTACACCGCTATGTGTATAAACATGGAAATATCTCCACTGCTCTCTGTATAAACATGGAAATATCTCCACCGTTATCTGTATAAACATGGAAATATCTACAGCGTCATCTCTATAAACATTGAAATATCTACACTGCCATCTGTAAAAACATGGAAATAGCTACACCGCAATCTGTATAAACATGGAAATATCTACAAAGCTATCTCCATAAACATGGAAATATCTACACCGCCATCTGTATAAACATGGAAATACCTACAAAGTAATCTGTATAAACATGGAAATATCTACACAGCCATCTGTATATACGTGGAAATATCTACACCGCTATCTGTATAAACATGGAAGTAACTACACCGCTATTTGTATACACAAGCAAATATCTACACCGTGATCTTTATAAACATGGAAATATCTACACCGCTATCTCTATAAACATGGAAATATCTACACCCCTATCTGAAGAAACATGGAAATATCCACACCGCTTTCTCTGTAAACATGGAAAAATCAACACCGGTATCTCTATGAACATGGAAATATTTACACCGCCATCTCTGTAAACATGGAAATATCTACACCACGATCAGTATAAACATGGAAATACCTACACCGCTATCTGTATAAACATGGAAATATCTCCACTGCTATCTCTATAAACATCGAAATATCTACACCGCCATCGGTATAAACATGGAAATAGTTACAAATTTATCTGTATAAACATGGAAATATCTACACCGCCATCTGTATAAACATGGAAATATCTACACAGCCATGTGTATATACATGGAAATATCTACACCGCTGTCTATATAAACATGGAAATAACTACACCGCTATCTGTATAAACATGGAAATATCTACACCACCATTTACATATACATGGAAATATCTGAGCCGCCATCTGTATAAACATGGAAATATCTACACGGTCATCTGTGTATAGATGGAAATATCAACACTGGCATCTGTACAAACATGGAAATATCTGCAACGCTATCTGTATAACCATGGAAATAACTACA
This sequence comes from Pan paniscus, assembly GCF_029289425.2. NCBI lineage: Eukaryota > Metazoa > Chordata > Mammalia > Primates > Hominidae > Pan > Pan paniscus. The sequence continues at coordinate 13,733,389 of NC_073261.2, forward strand.
CCGCAGTCTGTATAAACATGGAAATATCTACACTGCGGTCTGTATAAACATGGAAATATCTACACCGGTATCTGTATAAACATGGAAATATCTACACCGTGATCTGTATAAACATGGAAATATCTACACCGCGATCTGTATAAACATGGAGATATCTACACCGCGATCTGTATAAACATGGAAATATCTTCACCACAATCTGTATAAACATGGAAATATCTACACCGCTACCTGTATAAACATGGTAATATCCACCCCACCTTCTATATAAACATGTAAATATCTACACCGCCATCTGTATAAACATGGAAATATCTACAATGCCATCTGTAGAAAGATGGAAATATCTACACCTTAATCTGTGTAAACATGGAACTATCTACACCGCTATCTGTAAACACATGCAAATATCTACACCGCTATCTGTATAAACATGGAAATATCTAGACCGCGATCTGTATAAACATGGAAATATCTCCACCGTGATCTGTATAAACATGGAAATATCTACACCGCGATCTGTATAAACATGGAAATATCCACACCGCTATCTGTATAAACATGGAAATATCTACACAGCTGTCTCTATAAACATGGAAATATCTACACCGCCATCGGTATTAACATGGAAATACCTCTACAGTCATCTGTGTAAACATGGAAATATCTACACCACCATCTGTATAAACATGGAAATATCTTCAGTGCCATCTGAATACACAGGGAAATACCTACACGGCAATCTGTGTATAGATGGAAACATCAACACCGCCATCTGTACAAACATGGAAATATCTACAATGCTATCTCTATAAACATGGAAATATCTACGCTGCGGTCTGTATAAACATGGAAATATCTACACCGGTATCTGTATAAACATGGAAATATCTACACCATGATCTGTATAAACATGGAAATATATACACCGCTGTCTGTATAAACATGGAAATATCTGCACCGCTATTTCTATAAACATGGAAATATCTACAAAGACATCTGTATAAACATGGAAATACCTACACAGTCATGTGTAGGAACATTTAAATATCTACACTGCCATCTGTATAAACATAGAAATATCTACAAAGCCCTCTATATAAATATGGAAATATCTGCATAGGCATCTGTGTAAACATGGAAATATATGCACCTCTATCTGTATAAACATGGAAACACCTACACCGCTGTCTCTATAAACATGGTAATATGTACACCGCTATGTGTATAAACATGGAAATATCTCCACTGCTCTCTGTATAAACATGGAAATATCTCCACCGTTATCTGTATAAACATGGAAATATCTACAGCGCCATCTCTATAAACATTGAAATGTCTACACTGCCATCTGTAAAAACATAGAAATATCTACACCGCCAACTGTATAAACATGGAAAAATCTACACCACCATCTGTATAAACATGGAAATAACTACCATACCATCTGTATACACATGGAAATATCTACACAGACATCTGTACAAATATGTAAATAACTACTCGGCAATCTGTATAAACATGGAAATATCTACACTGCCATCTGTAGAAAGATGGAAATATCTACACCGCCATCTCTATAAACATGAAAATATCTACACTGCCAACACCATAAAGATGGAAGTATCTACTCCGCCATGTGTATAAACACGGAAATACCTACACCACCATCTGTGTAAACATGGAAATATCTACACCGCTATCTGTATAAACATGGAAATATCTACACCGCCATCTGCATGACCTTGGGAATTACTACGCCACCACCTGTATAAACATGGAAATATCTACAGGGCCATCTGTGTATAGATGGAAATATCAACACTGCCAACTGTACAAACATGGAAATATCTACACCGCTATCTCTATAAACATGGAAATATCTGCACTGCCATCTGTAAAAACATGGAAATACCTATACAGTCATCTGTATAAACATGGAAATATCTACAATGCCATCTGTATACACATGGAAATATCTAAACAGCCATCTGTATAAGCATGTGAATATCTACACTGCTATCTCTATAAACATGGAATATCTACACCGCCATCTCTATAAACATGAAAATATCTACACTGCCCTCTCCATAAATATGGAACTAACTACTACGCCATCTGTATAAACATGGAAACATCTACACCGCCATTTGTGTGAACAAGGAAATATCTACAATTCCATCTGTATAAAGATATAAATATCTGCACCGCGAGCTGTATAAACATGGAAATATCTACATCGCTATCTGTATAAATGTGGAAATACCAACACCGCTATCGGTATAAACATGGAAATATCTACAACGCCATCTATATAAACATGGAAATATCTACACCGCTATGTCTATAAACATGGAAATACCTACACCGCTATCTCTATAAACATGGAAATATCTACACCGCTATCTCTATAAACATGGAAATATCTACACCGCGATCTGTATAAACATGGAAATAACTACACCGCGATCTGAATAAATATGGAAATATCTACAATGCCATCTGTAGAAAGATGGAAATATCTACCCCGCAATCTGTGTAAACATGGAAATATCTACACCGCTATCTGTATAAACATGGAAATATCTACACCGCTATCAGTATAAACATGGTAATATCTACACCACCATCTATATAAACTTGGAAATATCTACACCGCCATCTATATAAACATGGAAATATCTACAATGCCATCTGTAGAAAGCTGGAAATATCTACCCCGCAACCTGTGTAAACATGGAAATATCTATACCGCTATCTGTATAAACATGGAAATATCTCCACTGTTTCTCTATAAACATCGAAATATCTAAACCGACATCTGTATAAACATGGAAATACTTATAAAGTTATCTGTATAAACATGGAAATATCTACACCGCCATCTGTATAAACATGGAAATATCTACACAGCCATGTGAATATACATGGAAATATCTACACCGCTATCTATATAAACATGGAAATAACTACACCGCTATCAGTATAAACATGGAAATATCTACACCACCATCTACATATCCATGGAAACATCTGCACCGCCATCTGTATAAACATGGAAATATCTACACGGTCATCTGCGTATAGATGGAAATATCAACACCGCCATCTGTACAAACATGGAAATATCTGCACCGCTGTCTGTATAACCATGGAAATATCTACACCGCGGTCTGTGTAAACATGGAAATATCTACACCGCTATCTGTATAAACATGGAAATATCTACACCGCTATCTCTATAAACATGGAAATATCTACACCGTGATCTGTATAACCATGGAAATATTTACAACGCTATCTGTATAAACATGGAAATTTCTACACCGTTATCTGTATAAATATGGAAAAATCTACACCGCTATCTGTATAAACAAGTAAATATCTACACCGCTATCTGTATAAACATGGAAATATCTACACCGCGATCTGTATAAACATGGAAATATCTACACCGCGATCTGTATAAACATGGAAATATCTACACCGCTATCTCAATAAACATGGAAATATCTACACCGCTACCTGTATAAACATGGTAATATCTACACCACCATCTATATAAACATGGAAATATCTACACCGCTATCTGTATAAACATGGAAATATCTACAACGCGATCTGTATAAACATGGAAATATCTACACCGCGATCTGTATAAACATGGAAACATCTACACCACTATCTGTATAAACATGGAAATATCTACACAGCTATCTCTATAAACATGGAAATATCTACACCGCCATCTGTATAAACATGGAAATACCTACAAAGTCATCTGTATAAACATGGAAATATCTACACAGCCATCTGTATAAACATGGAAATATCTTCACAGCCATCTGTATAAACATGGAAATATCTACACAGCCATCTGTATATACATGGAAATATCTACAACGCTATCTGTATAAACATGGAAATAACTACACCGCTATTTGTATAAACATGGAAATATCTACACCGCTACCTGTATAAACATGGTAATATCCACACCACCATCTATATAAACATGTAAATATCTACACCGCCATCTGTATAAACATGGAAATATCTACAATGCCATCTGTAGAAAGATGGAAATATCTACACCGCAATCTGTGTAAACATGGAACTATCTACACCGCTACCTGTATAAACATGGTAATATCCACACCACCATCTATATAAACATGTAAATATCTACACCGCCATCTGTATAAACATGGAAATATCTACAATGCCATCTGTAGAAAGATGGAAATATCTACACCGCAATCTGTGTAAACAAGGAACAATCTACACCGCTATCTGTAAACACATGGAAATATCTACACCGCTATCTGTATAAACATGGAAATATCTACACCGCGATCTGTATAAACATGGAAATATCTACACCGCGATCTGTATGAACATGGAAATATCTACACCGCTATCTGTATAAACATGGAAATATCTACACAGCTATCTCTATAAACATGGAAATATCTACACCGCCATCTGTATTAAAATGGAAATACCTCTACAGTCATCTGTGTAAACATGGAAATATCTACACCACAATCTCTATAAACATGGAAATATCTTCAGTGCCATCTAAATACACATGGAAATACCTACACGGCAATCTGTGTATAGATGGAAACATCAACAACGCCATCTGTACAAACATGGAAATATCTACACTTCTATCTCTATAAACATGGAAATATCTACACTGCGGTGTGTATAAACATGGAAATATCTACACCGGTATCTGTATAAACATGGAAATATCTACACCATGATCTGTATAAACATGGAAATATATACACCGCTGTCTGTATAAACATGAAAATATCTGCAACGCTATCTCTATAAACATGGAAATATCTTCAAATACATCTGTATAAACATGGAAATACCTACACAGTCATGTGTAGGAACATTTAAATGTCAACACTGCCATCTGTATAAACATACAAATATCTACAAAGCCCTCTATATAAATATGGAAATATCTGCATAGGCATCTGTGTAAACATGGAAATATCTGCACCGCTATCTGTATAAACATGGAAACACCTACACCGCTGTCTCTATAAACATGGTAATATGTACACCGCTATGTGTATAAACATGGAAATATCTCCACTGCTCTCTGTATAAACATGGAAATATCTCCACCGTTATCTGTATAAACATGGAAATATCTACAGCGCCATCTCCATAAACATTGAAATATCTACACTGCCATCTGTAAAAACATGGAAATATCTACACCGCCAACTGTATAAACATGGAAATATCTACACCACCATCTGTATAAACATGGAAATAACTACAATACCATCTGTATACACATGGAAATATCTACACAGACATCTGTATAAATATGTAAATAACTACACGGCCATCTGTATGAACATGGAAATATCTACACTGCCATCTGTAGAAAGATGGAAATATCTACACCGCCATCTCTATAAACATGAAAATATCTACACTGCCAACCCCATAAAGCTGGAAGTATCTACTCCGCCATGTGTATAAACACGGAAATACCTACACCACCATCTGTTTAAACATGGAAATATCTACACCGCTATCTGTATAAACATGGAAATATCTACACCGCCATCTGCATGACCATGGGAATTACTACGCCGCCATCTGTATAAACATGGAAATATCTACACGGCCATCTGTGTATAGATGGAAATATCAACACCGCCATCTGTACAAACATGGAAATATCTACACAGCTATCTCTATAAACATGGAAATATCTGCACTGCCATCTGTAAAAACATGGAAATACCTATACAGTCATCTGTATAAACATGGACATATCTACAATGCCATCTGTATACACGTGGAAATATCTAAACAGCCATCAGTATAAGCATGTAAATATCTACACTGCTATCTCTATAAACATGGAAATATCTACACCGCGATCTGTATAAACATGGAAATATCTTCACCACAATCTGTATAAACATGGAAATATCTACACCGCTACCTGTATAAACATGGTAATATCCACACCACCATCTATATAAACATGTTAATATCTACACCGCCATCTGTATAAACATGGAAATATCTACAATGCCATCTGTAGAAAGATGGAAATATCTACACCGCAATCTGTGTAAACATGGAACTATCTACACCGCTATCTGTAAACACATGGAAATATCTACACCGCTATCTGTATAAACATGGAAATATCTACACCGCGATCTGTATAAACATGGAAATATCTACACCGCGATCTGTATAAACATGGAAATATCTACAACGCGATCTGTATAAACATGGAAATATCTACACCGCTATCTGTATAAACATGGAAATATCTACACAGCTATCTCTATAAACATGGAAATATCTACACCGCCATCTGTATTAAAATGGAAATACCTCTACAGTCATCTGTGTAAACATGGAAATATCTACACCACAATCTCTATAAACATGGAAATATCTTCAGTGGCATCTAAATACACATGGAAATACCTACACGGCAATCTGTGTATAGATGGAAACATCAACAACGCCATCTGTACAAACATGGAAATATCCACACTGCTATCTCTATAAACATGGAAATATCTACACTGCGGTGTGTATAAACATGGAAATATCTACACCGGTATCTGTATAAACATGGAAATATCTACACCATGATCTGTATAAACATGGAAATATATACACCGCTGTCTGTATAAACATGAAAATATCTGCAACGCTATCTCTATAAACATGGAAATATCTTCAAATACATCTGTATAAACATGGAAATACCTACACAGTCATGTGTAGGAACATTTAAATGTCAACACTGCCATCTGTATAAACATACAAATATCTACAAAGCCCTCTATATAAATATGGAAATATCTGCATAGGCATCTGTGTAAACATGGAAATATCTGCACCGCTATCTGTATAAACATGGAAACACCTACACCGCTGTCTCTATAAACATGGTAATATGTACACCGCTATGTGTATAAACATGGAAATATCTCCACTGCTCTCTGTATAAACATGGAAATATCTCCACCGTTATCTGTATAAACATGGAAATATCTACAGCGCCATCTCCATAAACATTGAAATATCTACACTGCCATCTGTAAAAACATGGAAATATCTGCACCGCCAACTGTATAAACATGGAAATATCTACACCACCATCTGTATAAACATGGAAATAACTACAATACCATCTGTATACACATGGAAATATCTACACAGACATCTGTATAAATATGTAAATAACTACACGGCCATCTGTATAAACATGGAAATATCTACACTGCCATCTGTAGAAAGATGGAAATATCTACACCGCCATCTCTATAAACATGAAAATATCTACACTGCCAACCCCATAAAGCTGGAAGTATCTACTCCGCCATGTGTATAAACACGGAAATACCTACACCACCATCTGTTTAAACATGGAAATATCTACACCGCTATCTGTATAAACATGGAAATATCTACACCGCCATCTGCATGACCATGGGAATTACTACGCCGCCATCTGTATAAACATGGAAATATCTACACGGCCATCTGTGTATAGATGGAAATATCAACACCGCCATCTGTACAAACATGGAAATATCTACACAGCTATCTCTATAAACATGGAAATATCTGCACTGCCATCTGTAAAAACATGGAAATACCTACACAGTCATCTGTATAAACATGGAAATATCTACAATGCCATCTGTATACACATGGAAATATCTAAACAGCCATCAGTATAAGCATGTAAATATCTACACTGCTATCTCTATAAACATGGAAATATCTACACCGCCATCTCAATAAACATGAAAATATCTACACTGCCATCTCCATAAATATGGAACTAACTACTCCACCATCTGTATAAACATGGAAACATCTACACCGCCATTTGTGTGAACAAGGAAATATCTACAATTCCATCTGTATAAAGATATAAATATCTGCACCGCGAGCTGTATAAACATCGAAATATCTACATCGCTATCTGTATAAATTTGGAAATACCAACACCGCTATCGGTATAAATATGAAAATATCTACAACGCCATCTATATAAACATGGAAATATCTACACCGCTGTGTCTATAAACATGGAAATACCTACACCGCTATCTCTATAAACATGGAAATATCTACACCGCTATCTGTATAAACATGGTAATATCTACACCGCGATCTGTATAAACATGGAAATATCTACACCGCGATCTGTATAAACTTGGAAATATCTACACCGCTATCTGTATAAACATCAAAATACCTACACCGCGATCTGTATAAACATGGAAATACCTACACAGCCATCTGTATAAACATGGAAATATCTACACAGCTATCTCTATAAACATGGAAATATCTACACCGCCATCTCTATAAACATGGAAATACCTACAAAGTCATCTGTATAAACATGGAAATATTTACACAGCCATCGGTATAAACATGGAAATATCTACACAGCCATCTGTATATACATGGAAATATCTACACCGTTATCTGTATAGACATGGAAATAACTACACCGCTATTTGTATAAACAAGGAAATATCTACACCGTGATCTGTATAAACATGGAAATATCTACACCACCATCTCTATAAACATGGAAATATCTACACCCCTATCTGTATAAACATGGAAATATCCACACCGCTATCTCTATAAACATGGAAAAATCAACCCCGCTATCTCTATGAACATGGAAATATCTACACCGCCATCACTATAAACATGGAAATATCTACACCACGATCAGTATAAACATGGAAACATCTACACAGCTATCTGTATAAAAATGGAAATATCTCCACTGCTATCTCTATAAACATCGAAATATCTACACCGCCATCTGTATAAACATGGAAATACTTACAAAGTTATCTGTATAAACATGGAAATATCTACACCGCCATCTGTATAAACATGGAAATATCTACACAGCCATGTGTATATACATGGAAATATCTACGCCACTATCTATGTAAACATGGAAATAACTACACCGCTATCTGTATAAACATGGAAATATCTACACCACCATCTACATATCCATGGAAATATCTGCGACGCCATCTGTATAAACATGGAAATATCTTCACGGTCATCTGTGTATAGATGGAAATATCAACACCGCCATCTGTACAAACATGGAAATATCTGCACCGCTATCTGTATAACCATGGAAATATCTACATCGCGGTCTGTATAAACATGGAAATATCTACACCGCTCTCTGTATAAACATGGAAATACCTACAGCGCTATCTGTATAAACATGGAAATATCTACACCATGATCTGTATAAACATGGAAATATTTACACCGCTATCTGTATAAACATGGAAATTTCTACAACGTTATCTGTATAAATATGGAAATATCTACACCGCTATCTGTATAAACATGGAAATATCTACACCGCTATCTGTATAAACATGGAAATATCTACACCGCGATCTGTATAAACATGGAAATATCTACACAGCGATCTGTATAAACATGGAAATACCTTCACCACAATCTGTGTAAACATGGAAATATCTACAACGCCACCTGTATAAACAAGGAAATATCTACAGCGCCATCTCTATAAACTGTAAAATATCTACACTGCCATCTGTAAAAACATGGAAATATCTACACCGCCAACTGTATATACATGGAAATATCTACACCACCATCTGTATAAACATGGAAATACCTACAATACCATCTGTATACACATGGAAATACCTACACAGACATCTGTATAAATATGGAAATATCTACAAGGCCATCTGTATAAACATGGAAATATCTATGCTGCCATCTGTAGAAAGATGTTAATATCTACACCGCTATCTCTATAAATATGGAAATATCTACACCGCCATCTCTATAAAGATGAAAATATCTACACTGCCATCTCCATGAAGATGGAAGTACCTACTCCGCCATGTGTATAAACACGGAAATATCTACACCACTATCTGTGTAAACATGGAAATATCTACACCGCTATCTGTTTAAACATGGAAATATCTACACCGCCATCTGCATGTCCATGGAAATATCTACGCTGCCATCTGTATAAACATGGAAATGTCTACACGGCCATCTGTGTCTAGATGGAAATATTAACACCGCCATCTGTAGAAACATGGAAATATCTACACCGCTATCTCTATAACCATGGAAATATCTGCACTGCCATCTGTAAAAACATGGAAATACGTATACAGTCATCTGTATAAACATGGAAATATCTACAATGCCATCTGTATACACATGGAAATATCTACACAGCCATCTGTATATATATGTAAATATCTACACTGCTATCTCTATAAACATGGAAATAACTACACCGCCATCTGTATATATATGTAAATATCTACACTGCTATCTCTATAAACATGGAAATACCTACACCGCCATCTCTATAAACATGAAAATATCTACACAGCCATCTCCATAAACATGGAACTAACTACTCTGCCATCTGTATAAACATGGAAACATCTACACCGCCATCTGTGTGAATAAGGAAATATCTACAATGCCATGTGTATAAAGATATAAATATCTGCAGCGCGAGGTGTATAAACATGGAATTATCTACATCGCTATCTCTATAAACGTGGAAATACCAACACCGCTGTTGGTATAAACATGGAAATATCTACAACGCCATCTATATAAAAATGGAAATATCTACACCGCTATGTATATAAACATGGAAATACCTACAACGCTATCTGTATAAACATGGAAATATCTACACCGCTATCTGTATAAACATGGAAATATCTACACCGCGATCTGTATAAACATGTAAATATCTACACAGCTACCTGTATAAACATGGTAATATCTACACCACCATCTATATAAACATGGAAATATCTACACCGCCATCTGTATATACATGGAAATATCTACAATGCCATCTGTAGAAAGATGGAAATATCTACACCGCAATCTGTGTAAACATGGAAATGTCTACACCGATATCTGTAAAAACATGGAAATATCTACACCGCTATCTCTATAAACATGGAAATATCTACACAGCCATCTGTATAAACATGGAAATATCTACACAGCCATCTGTATACACATGGAAATATCTACACCACTATCTGTATAAACATGGAAATAACTACACCGCTATTAGTATAAACAAGCAAATATCTACACCGTGATCTGTATAAACATGGAAATATCTACACCGCCATCTCTATAAAGATGGAAATATCTACACCCCTATCTGTATAAACATGGAAAGTTCCACACCGCTATCTCTATAAACATGGAAAAATCAACAACGCTATCTCTATGAACATGGAAATATCTACACCGCCATCTCTATAATCATGGAAATACCTACACCACGATCAGTATAAACATGGAAATATCTACACCGCTATCTGTATAAACATGGAAATATCTCCACTGCTATCTCTATAAACATCGAAATATCTACCCCGCCGTCTGTATAAACATGAAAATACTTACAAAGTTATCTGTATAAACCTAGAAATATCTACACCGCCATCTGTATAAACATGGAAATATCTACACAGCCATGTGTATATACATGGAAATAACTACACTGCTATCTATATAAACATGGAAATAACAACACCGCTATCTGTATAAACATGGAAATATCTACACCGCCATCTACATATCCATGGAAATATCTGCACCGCCATCTGTATAAACATGGAAATAACTACACGGTCATCTCTGTATAGATGGAAATATCAACACCGCCATCTGTACAAACATGGAAATATCTGCACCGCTATCTGTATAAACATGGAAATATCTACACCGTGGTCTGTATAAACATGGAAATATCTACACAGCTATCTGTATAAATATGGAAATATCTACACCGCTATCTCTATAAACATGGAAATATCTACACCGTGATCTGTATAAAAATGGAAATATTTACACCGCTATCTGTATAAACATGGAAATTTCTACACCGTTATCTGTAAAATATGGAAATATCTACACCGCTATCTCTATAAACATGGAAATATCTACACCGCCATCTGTATAAACATCGAAATACCTATACAGTCATCTGTGTAAACATGGAAATATCTACACCACCATCTATATAAACATGGAAATATCTTCAATGCCATCTGTATTCACATGGAAATACCTACACGGCAATCTGTGTATAGATGGGAACATCAACACCGCCATCTGTACAAACATGGAAATATCTACACTGCTATCTCTATAAACATGGAAATATCTACACTGCGGTCTGAATAAACATGGAAATATCTACACCGGTATCTGTATAAACATGGAAATATCTACACCGCGATCTGTATAAACATCGAAATATCTACACCGCTATCTGTATAAACATGGAATTATCTACACCGCGATCTGTATAAACATGAAAATATCTACACCGCTATCTGTATAAACATGGAAATATCTACACCGCTATCTGTATAAACATGGAAATATCTACACCGCGATCTGTATAAACATGGAAATACCTTCACCACAATCCGTATAAACATGGAAATATCTACACCGCTACCTGTATAAGCATGGTAATATCTACACCACCATTTATATAAACATGGAAATACCTACACCGCTATCTGTATAAACATGGAAATATCTACACAGCTATCTCTATAAACATGGAAATATCTACACTGCCATCTGTATAAACATGGAAATACCTACAAAGTCATCTGTATAAACATGGAAATATTTACACAGCCATCGGTATAAACATGGAAATATCTACACAGCCATCTGTATATACATGGAAATATCTCCACCGCTATCTGTATAAACAGGGAAATAACTACACCGCTATTTGAATAAACAAGCAAATATCTACACCGTGATCTGTATAAACATGGAAATATCTACACCGCCATCTCTATAAACATGGAAATATCTACACCCCTATCGGTATAAACATGGAAATATCCACACCGCTATCTCTATAAACATGGAAAAATCAACACTGCTATCTCTATGAACATGGAAATATGTACACCGCCCTCTCTATAAACATGGAAATATCTACACCACGATCAGTATAAACATGGAAACATCTACACCGCTATCTGTATAAAAATGGAAATATCTCCACTGCTATCTCTATAAACATCGAAATATCTACACAGCGATCTATCTAAACATGGAAATACTTACAAAGTTATCTGTATAAACATGGAAATAACTACACCGCTATCTGTATAAACATGGAAATATCTACACACCATCTACATATCCATGGAAATATCTGCGCCGCCATCTGTGTAAACATGGAAATATCTACACGGTCATCTGTGTATAGATGGAAATATCAACACCGCCATCTGTACAAACATGGAAATATCTGCACCGCTATCTGTATAACCATGGAAATATCTAAACCGCGGTCTGTATAAACATGGAAATATCTACACTGCTATCTGTATAAACATGGAAATATCTACACCGCTATCTCTATAAACATGGAAATATCTACACCGTGATTTGTATAAACATGGAAATATTTACACCGCTATCTGTATGAACATGGAAATTTCTACACCGTTATCTGTATAAATATGGAAATATCTACACCGCTATCTGTATAAACATGGAAATATCTACACCGCTATCTCTATAAACATGGAAATATCTACAACGCGATCTGTATAAACATGGAAATAACTACACCGCGATCTGTATAAATATGGAAATATCTACAATGCCATCTGTAGAAAGATGGAAATATCTACCCCGCAATCTGTGTAAACATGGAAATATCTGCACCGCTATCTGTATAAACATGGAAATATCTACACCGCTATCAGTATAAACATGGTAATATCTACACCACCATCTATATAAACTTGGAAATATCTACACCGCCATCTATATAAACATGGAAATATCTACAATGCCGTCTGTAGAAAGATGGAAATATCTACCGCGCAATCTGTGTAAACATGGAAATATCTACACCAATATCTGTAAAAACATGGAAATATCTACACTGCTATCTGTATAAACATGGAAATATCTACACTGCCATCTGTAGAAAGATGGAAATATCTACACCGCCATCTCTATAAACATGAAAATATCTACACTGCCAACCCCATAAAGCTGGAAGTATCTACTCCGCCATGTGTATAAACACGGAAATACCTACACCACCATCTGTTTAAACATGGAAATATCTACACCGCTATCTGTATAAACGTGGAAATATCTACACCGCCATCTGCATGACCATGGGATTTACTACGCCGCCATCTGTATAAACATGGAAATATCTACACGGCCATCTGTGTATAGATGGAAATATCAACACCGCCATCTGTACAAACATGGAAATATCTACACAGCTATCTCTATAAACATGGAAATATCTGCACTGCCATCTGTAAAAACATGGAAATACCTATACAGTCATCTGTATAAACATGGAAATATCTACAATGCCATCTGTATACACATGGAAATATCTAAACAGCCATCAGTATAAGCATGTAAATATCTACACTGCTATCTCTATAAAAATGGAAATATCTACACCGCGATCTGTATAAACATGGAAATATCTTCACCACAATCTGTATAAACATGGAAATATCTACACCGCTACCTGTATAAACATGGTAATATCCACACCACCATCTATATAAACATGTTAATATCTACACCGCCATCTGTATAAACATGGAAATATCTACAATGCCATCTGTAGAAAGATGGAAATATCTACACCGCAATCTGTGTAAACATGGAACTATCTACACCGCTATCTGTAAACACATGGAAATATCTACACCGCTATCTGTATAAACATGGAAATATCTACACCGCGATCTGTATAAACATGGAAATATCTACACCGCGATCTGTATAAACATGGAAATATCTACACCGCGATCTGTATAAACATGGAAATATCTACACCGCTATCTGTATAAACATGGAAATATCTACACAGCTATCTCTATAAACATGGAAATATCTACACCGCCATCTGTATTAAAATGGAAATACCTCTACAGTCATCTGTGTAAACATGGAAATATCTACACCACAATCTCTATAAACATGGAAATATCTTCAGTGGCATCTAAATACACATGGAAATACCTACACGGCAATCTGTGTATAGATGGAAACATCAACAACGCCATCTGTACAAACATGGAAATATCTACACTGCTATCTCTATAAGCATGGAAATATCTACACTGCGGTGTGTATAAACATGGAAATATCTACAATGGTATCTGTATAAACATGGAAATATCTACACCATGATCTGTATAAACATGGAAATATATACACCGCTGTCTGTATAAACATGAAAATATCTGCAACGCTATCTCTATAAACATGGAAATATCTTCAAATACCTCTGTATAAACATGGAAATACCTACACAGTCATGTGTAGGAACATTTAAATGTCAACACTGCCATCTGTATAAACATACAAATATCTACAAAGCCCTCTATATAAATATGGAAATATCTGCATAGGCATCTGTGTAAACATGGAAATATCTGCACCGCTATCTGTATAAACATGGAAACACCTACACCGCTGTCTCTATAAACATGGTAATATGTACACTGCTATGTGTATAAACATGGAAATATCTCCACTGCTCTCTGTATAAACATGGAAATATCTCCACCGTTATCTGTATAAACATGGAAATATCTACAGCGCCATCTCCATAAACACTGAAATATCTACACTGCCATCTGTAAAAACATGGAAATATCTACACCGCCAACTGTATAAACATGGAAATATCTACACCACCATCTGTATAAACATGGAAATAACTACATTACCATCTGTATACACATGGAAATATCTACGCAGACATCTGTATAAATATGTAAATAACTACACGGCCATCTGTATAAACATGGAAATATCTACACTGCCATCTGTAGAAAGATGGAAATATCTACACCGCCATCTCTATAAACATGAAAATATCTACACTGCCAACCCCATAAAGCTGGAAGTATCTACTCCGCCATGTGTATAAACACGGAAATACCTACACCACCATCTGTTTAAACATGGAAATATCTACACCGCTATCTGTATAAACATGGAAATATCTACACCGCCATCTGCATGACCATGGGAATTACTACGCCGCCATCTGTATAAACATGGAAATATCTACACGGCCATCTGTGTATAGATGGAAATATCAACACCGCCATCTGTACAAACATGGAAATATCTACACAGCTATCTCTATAAACATGGAAATATCTGCACTGCCATCTGTAAAAACATGGAAATACCTATACAGTCATCTGTATAAACATGGAAATATCTACAATGCCATCTGTATACACATGGAAATATCTAAACAGCCATCAGTATAAGCATGTAAATATCTACACTGCTATCTCTATAAACATGGAAATATCTACACCGCCATCTCAATAAACATGAAAATATCTACACTGCCATCTCCATAAATATGGAACTAACTACTCCACCATCTGTATAAACATGGAAACATCTACACCGCCATTTGTGTGAACAAGGAAATATCTACAATTCCATCTGTATAAAGATATAAATATCTGCACCGCGAGCTGTATAAACATCGAAATATCTACATCGCTATCTGTATAAATGTGGAAATACCAACACCGCTATCGGTATAAATATGAAAATATCTACAACGCCATCTACATAAACATGGAAATATCTACACCGCTGTGTCTATAAACATGGAAATACCTACACCGCTATCTCTATAAACATGGAAATATCTACACTGCTATCTGTATAAACATGGTAATATCTACACCGCGATCTGTATAAACATGGAAATATCTACACCGCGATCTGTATAAACATGGAAATATCTACACCGCTATCTGTATAAACATCAAAATACCTACACCGCGATCTGTATAAACATGGAAATACCTACACAGCCATCTGTATAAACATGGAAATATCTACACAGCTATCTCTATAAACATGGAAATATCTACACCGCCATCTCTATAAACATGGAAATACCTACAAAGTCATCTGTATAAACATGGAAATATTTACACAGCCATCGGTATAAACATGGAAATATCTACACAGCCATCTGTATATACATGGAAATATCTACACCGTTATCTGTATAGACATGGAAATAACTACACCGCTATTTGTATAAACAAGGAAATATCTACACCGTGATCTGTATAAACATGGAAATATCTACACCACCATCTCTATAAACATGGAAATATCTACACCCCTATCTGTATAAACATGGAAATATCCACACCGCTATCTCTATAAACATGGAAAAATCAACCCCGCTATCTCTATGAACATGGAAATATCTACACCGCCATCACTATAAACATGGAAATATCTACACCACGATCAGTATAAACATGGAAACATCTACACAGCTATCTGTATAAAAATGGAAATATCTCCACTGCTATCTCTATAAACATCGAAATATCTACACCGCCATCTGTATAAACATGGAAATACTTACAAAGTTATCTGTATAAACATGGAAATATCTACACCGCCATCTGTATAAACATGGAAATATCTACACAGCCATGTGTATATACATGGAAATATCTACGCCACTATCTATGTAAACATGGAAATAACTACACCGCTATCTGTATAAACATGGAAATATCTACACCACCATCTACATATCCATGGAAATATCTGCGACGCCATCTGTATAAACATGGAAATATCTTCACGGTCATCTGTGTATAGATGGAAATATCAACACCGCCATCTGTACAAACATGGAAATATCTGCACCGCTATCTGTATAACCATGGAAATATCTACATCGCGGTCTGTATAAACATGGAAATATCTACACCGCTCTCTGTATAAACATGGAAATACCTACAGCGCTATCTGTATAAACATGGAAATATCTACACCATGATCTGTATAAACATGGAAATATTTACACCGCTATCTGTATAAACATGGAAATTTCTACAACGTTATCTGTATAAATATGGAAATATCTACACCGCTATCTGTATAAACATGGAAATATCTACACCGCTATCTGTATAAACATGGAAATATCTACACCGCGATCTGTATAAACATGGAAATATCTACACAGCGATCTGTATAAACATGGAAATACCTTCACCACAATCTGTGTAAACATGGAAATATCTACAACGCCACCTGTATAAACAAGGAAATATCTACAGCGCCATCTCTATAAACTGTAAAATATCTACACTGCCATCTGTAAAAACATGGAAATATCTACACCGCCAACTGTATATACATGGAAATATCTACACCACCATCTGTATAAACATGGAAATACCTACAATACCATCTGTATACACATGGAAATACCTACACAGACATCTGTATAAATATGGAAATATCTACAAGGCCATCTGTATAAACATGGAAATATCTATGCTGCCATCTGTAGAAAGATGTTAATATCTACACCGCTATCTCTATAAATATGGAAATATCTACACCGCCATCTCTATAAAGATGAAAATATCTACACTGCCATCTCCATGAAGATGGAAGTACCTACTCCGCCATGTGTATAAACACGGAAATATCTACACCACTATCTGTGTAAACATGGAAATATCTACACCGCTATCTGTTTAAACATGGAAATATCTACACCGCCATCTGCATGTCCATGGAAATATCTACGCTGCCATCTGTATAAACATGGAAATGTCTACACGGCCATCTGTGTATAGATGGAAATATTAACACCGCCATCTGTAGAAACATGGAAATATCTACACCGCTATCTCTATAACCATGGAAATATCTGCACTGCCATCTGTAAAAACATGGAAATACGTATACAGTCATCTGTATAAACATGGAAATATCTACAATGCCATCTGTATACACATGGAAATATCTACACAGCCATCTGTATATATATGTAAATATCTACACTGCTATCTCTATAAACATGGAAATAACTACACCGCCATCTGTATATATATGTAAATATCTACACTGCTATCTCTATAAACATGGAAATACCTACACCGCCATCTCTATAAACATGAAAATATCTACACAGCCATCTCCATAAACATGGAACTAACTACTCTGCCATCTGTATAAACATGGAAACATCTACACCGCCATCTGTGTGAATAAGGAAATATCTACAATGCCATGTGTATAAAGATATAAATATCTGCAGCGCGAGGTGTATAAACATGGAATTATCTACATCGCTATCTCTATAAACGTGGAAATACCAACACCGCTGTTGGTATAAACATGGAAATATCTACAACGCCATCTATATAAAAATGGAAATATCTACACCGCTATGTATATAAACATGGAAATACCTACAACGCTATCTGTATAAACATGGAAATATCTACACCGCTATCTGTATAAACATGGAAATATATACACCGCGATCTGTATAAACATGTAAATATCTACACAGCTACCTGTATAAACATGGTAATATCTACACCACCATCTATATAAACATGGAAATATCTACACCGCCATCTGTATATACATGGAAATATCTACAATGCCATCTGTAGAAAGATGGAAATATCTACACCGCAATCTGTGTAAACATGGAAATGTCTACACCGATATCTGTAAAAACATGGAAATATCTACACCGCTATCTCTATAAACATGGAAATATCTACACAGCCATCTGTATAAACATGGAAATATCTACACAGCCATCTGTATACACATGGAAATATCTACACCACTATCTGTATAAACATGGAAATAACTACACCGCTATTAGTATAAACAAGCAAATATCTACACCGTGATCTGTATAAACATGGAAATATCTACAGCGCCATCTCTATAAAGATGGAAATATCTACACCCCTATCTGTATAAACATGGAAAGTTCCACACCGCTATCTCTATAAACATGGAAAAATCAACAACGCTATCTCTATGAACATGGAAATATCTACACCGCCATCTCTATAATCATGGAAATACCTACACCACGATCAGTATAAACATGGAAATATCTACACCGCTATCTGTATAAACATGGAAATATCTCCACTGCTATCTCTATAAACATCGAAATATCTACCCCGCCGTCTGTATAAACATGAAAATACTTACAAAGTTATCTGTATAAACCTAGAAATATCTACACCGCCATCTGTATAAACATGGAAATATCTACACAGCCATGTGTATATACATGGAAATAACTACACTGCTATCTATATAAACATGGAAATAACAACACCGCTATCTGTATAAACATGGAAATATCTACACCGCCATCTACATATCCATGGAAATATCTGCACCGCCATCTGTATAAACATGGAAATAACTACACGGTCATCTCTGTATAGATGGAAATATCAACACCGCCATCTGTACAAACATGGAAATATCTGCACCGCTATCTGTATAAACATGGAAATATCTACACCGTGGTCTGTATAAACATGGAAATATCTACACAGCTATCTGTATAAATATGGAAATATCTACACCGCTATCTCTATAAACATGGAAATATCTACACCGTGATCTGTATAAAAATGGAAATATTTACACCGCTATCTGTATAAACATGGAAATTTCTACACCGTTATCTGTAAAATATGGAAATATCTACACCGCTATCTCTATAAACATGGAAATATCTACACCGCCATCTGTATAAACATCGAAATACCTATACAGTCATCTGTGTAAACATGGAAATATCTACACCACCATCTATATAAACATGGAAATATCTTCAATGCCATCTGTATTCACATGGAAATACCTACACGGCAATCTGTGTATAGATGGGAACATCAACACCGCCATCTGTACAAACATGGAAATATCTACACTGCTATCTCTATAAACATGGAAATATCTACACTGCGGTCTGAATAAACATGGAAATATCTACACCGGTATCTGTATAAACATGGAAATATCTACACCGCGATCTGTATAAACATCGAAATATCTACACCGCTATCTGTATAAACATGGAATTATCTACACCGCGATCTGTATAAACATGAAAATATCTACACCGCTATCTGTATAAACATGGAAATATCTACACCGCTATCTGTATAAACATGGAAATATCTACACCGCGATCTGTATAAACATGGAAATACCTTCACCAGAATCCGTATAAACATGGAAATATCTACACCGCTACCTGTATAAGCATGGTAATATCTACACCACCATTTATATAAACATGGAAATACCTACACCGCTATCTGTATAAACATGGAAATATCTACACAGCTATCTCTATAAACATGGAAATATCTACACTGCCATCTGTATAAACATGGAAATACCTACAAAGTCATCTGTATAAACATGGAAATATTTACACAGCCATCGGTATAAACATGGAAATATCTACACAGCCATCTGTATATACATGGAAATATCTCCACCGCTATCTGTATAAACAGGGAAATAACTACACCGCTATTTGAATAAACAAGCAAATATCTACACCGTGATCTGTATAAACATGGAAATATCTACACCGCCATCTCTATAAACATGGAAATATCTACACCCCTATCGGTATAAACATGGAAATATCCACACCGCTATCTCTATAAACATGGAAAAATCAACACTGCTATCTCTATGAACATGGAAATATGTACACCGCCCTCTCTATAAACATGGAAATATCTACACCACGATCAGTATAAACATGGAAACATCTACACCGCTATCTGTATAAAAATGGAAATATCTCCACTGCTATCTCTATAAACATCGAAATATCTACACAGCGATCTATCTAAACATGGAAATACTTACAAAGTTATCTGTATAAACATGGAAATAACTACACCGCTATCTGTATAAACATGGAAATATCTACACACCATCTACATATCCATGGAAATATCTGCGCCGCCATCTGTGTAAACATGGAAATATCTACACGGTCATCTGTGTATAGATGGAAATATCAACACCGCCATCTGTACAAACATGGAAATATCTGCACCGCTATCTGTATAACCATGGAAATATCTAAACCGCGGTCTGTATAAACATGGAAATATCTACACTGCTATCTGTATAAACATGGAAATATCTACACCGCTATCTCTATAAACATGGAAATATCTACACCGTGATTTGTATAAACATGGAAATATTTACACCGCTATCTGTATGAACATGGAAATTTCTACACCGTTATCTGTATAAATATGGAAATATCTACACCGCTATCTGTATAAACATGGAAATATCTACACCGCTATCTCTATAAACATGGAAATATCTACAACGCGATCTGTATAAACATGGAAATAACTACACCGCGATCTGTATAAATATGGAAATATCTACAATGCCATCTGTAGAAAGATGGAAATATCTACCCCGCAATCTGTGTAAACATGGAAATATCTGCACCGCTATCTGTATAAACATGGAAATATCTACACCGCTATCAGTATAAACATGGTAATATCTACACCACCATCTATATAAACTTGGAAATATCTACACCGCCATCTATATAAACATGGAAATATCTACAATGCCGTCTGTAGAAAGATGGAAATATCTACCGCGCAATCTGTGTAAACATGGAAATATCTACACCAATATCTGTAAAAACATGGAAATATCTACACTGCTATCTGTA
The DNA here is from genome assembly GCF_029289425.2 of Pan paniscus. Taxonomy (NCBI): domain Eukaryota; kingdom Metazoa; phylum Chordata; class Mammalia; order Primates; family Hominidae; genus Pan; species Pan paniscus. Next base: position 13,756,115 of record NC_073261.2, read on the forward strand.
TAAACATGGAAATATCTACACTGCCATCTGTAGAAAGATGGAAATATCTACACCGCCATCTCTATAAACATGAAAATATCTACACTGCCAACCCCATAAAGCTGGAAGTATCTACTCCGCCATGTGTATAAACACGGAAATACCTACACCACCATCTGTTTAAACATGGAAATATCTACACCGCTATCTGTATAAACGTGGAAATATCTACACCGCCATCTGCATGACCATGGGATTTACTACGCCGCCATCTGTATAAACATGGAAATATCTACACGGCCATCTGTGTATAGATGGAAATATCAACACCGCCATCTGTACAAACATGGAAATATCTACACAGCTATCTCTATAAACATGGAAATATCTGCACTGCCATCTGTAAAAACATGGAAATACCTATACAGTCATCTGTATAAACATGGAAATATCTACAATGCCATCTGTATACACATGGAAATATCTAAACAGCCATCAGTATAAGCATGTAAATATCTACACTGCTATCTCTATAAAAATGGAAATATCTACACCGCGATCTGTATAAACATGGAAATATCTTCACCACAATCTGTATAAACATGGAAATATCTACACCGCTACCTGTATAAACATGGTAATATCCACACCACCATCTATATAAACATGTTAATATCTACACCGCCATCTGTATAAACATGGAAATATCTACAATGCCATCTGTAGAAAGATGGAAATATCTACACCGCAATCTGTGTAAACATGGAACTATCTACACCGCTATCTGTAAACACATGGAAATATCTACACCGCTATCTGTATAAACATGGAAATATCTACACCGCGATCTGTATAAACATGGAAATATCTACACCGCGATCTGTATAAACATGGAAATATCTACACCGCGATCTGTATAAACATGGAAATATCTACACCGCTATCTGTATAAACATGGAAATATCTACACAGCTATCTCTATAAACATGGAAATATCTACACCGCCATCTGTATTAAAATGGAAATACCTCTACAGTCATCTGTGTAAACATGGAAATATCTACACCACAATCTCTATAAACATGGAAATATCTTCAGTGGCATCTAAATACACATGGAAATACCTACACGGCAATCTGTGTATAGATGGAAACATCAACAACGCCATCTGTACAAACATGGAAATATCTACACTGCTATCTCTATAAGCATGGAAATATCTACACTGCGGTGTGTATAAACATGGAAATATCTACAATGGTATCTGTATAAACATGGAAATATCTACACCATGATCTGTATAAACATGGAAATATATACACCGCTGTCTGTATAAACATGAAAATATCTGCAACGCTATCTCTATAAACATGGAAATATCTTCAAATACCTCTGTATAAACATGGAAATACCTACACAGTCATGTGTAGGAACATTTAAATGTCAACACTGCCATCTGTATAAACATAGAAATATCTACAAAGCCCTCTATATAAATATGGAAATATCTGCATAGGCATCTGTGTAAACATGGAAATATCTGCACCGCTATCTGTATAAACATGGAAACACCTACACCGCTGTCTCTATAAACATGGTAATATGTACACCGCTATGTGTATAAACATGGAAATATCTCCACTGCTCTCTGTATAAACATGGAAATATCTCCACCGTTATCTGTATAAACATGGAAATATCTACAGCGCCATCTCCATAAACACTGAAATATCTACACTGCCATCTGTAAAAACATGGAAATATCTACACCGCCAACTGTATAAACATGGAAATATCTACACCACCATCTGTATAAACATGGAAATAACTACATTACCATCTGTATACACATGGAAATATCTACACAGACATCTGTATAAATATGTAAATAACTACACGGCCATCTGTATAAACATGGAAATATCTACACTGCCATCTGTAGAAAGATGGAAATATCTACACCGCCATCTCTATAAACATGAAAATATCTACACTGCCAACCCCATAAAGCTGGAAGTATCTACTCCGCCATGTGTATAAACACGGAAATACCTACACCACCATCTGTTTAAACATGGAAATATCTACACCGCTATCTGTATAAACATGGAAATATCTACACCGCCATCTGCATGACCATGGGAATTACTACGCCGCCATCTGTATAAACATGGAAATATCTACACGGCCATCTGTGTATAGATGGAAATATCAACACCGCCATCTGTACAAACATGGAAATATCTACACAGCTATCTCTATAAACATGGAAATATCTGCACTGCCATCTGTAAAAACATGGAAATACCTATACAGTCATCTGTATAAACATGGAAATATCTACAATGCCATCTGTATACACATGGAAATATCTAAACAGCCATCAGTATAAGCATGTAAATATCTACACTGCTATCTCTATAAACATGGAAATATCTACACCGCCATCTCAATAAACATGAAAATATCTACACTGCCATCTCCATAAATATGGAACTAACTACTCCACCATCTGTATAAACATGGAAACATCTACACCGCCATTTGTGTGAACAAGGAAATATCTACAATTCCATCTGTATAAAGATATAAATATCTGCACCGCGAGCTGTATAAACATCGAAATATCTACATCGCTATCTGTATAAATGTGGAAATACCAACACCGCTATCGGTATAAATATGAAAATATCTACAACGCCATCTACATAAACATGGAAATATCTACACCGCTGTGTCTATGAACATGGAAATACCTACACCGCTATCTCTATAAACATGGAAATATCTACACTGCTATCTGTATAAACATGGTAATATCTACACCGCGATCTGTATAAACATGGAAATATCTACACCGCGATCTGTATAAACATGGAAATATCTACACCGCTATCTGTATAAACATCAAAATACCTACACCGCGATCTGTATAAACATGGAAATACCTACACAGCCATCTGTATAAACATGGAAATATCTACACAGCTATCTCTATAAACATGGAAATATCTACACCGCCATCTCTATAAACATGGAAATACCTACAAAGTCATCTGTATAAACATGGAAATATTTACACAGCCATCGGTATAAACATGGAAATATCTACACAGCCATCTGTATATACATGGAAATATCTACACCGTTATCTGTATAGACATGGAAATAACTACACCGCTATTTGTATAAACAAGGAAATATCTACACCGTGATCTGTATAAACATGGAAATATCTACACCACCATCTCTATAAACATGGAAATATCTACACCCCTATCTGTATAAACATGGAAATATCCACACCGCTATCTCTATAAACATGGAAAAATCAACCCCGCTATCTCTATGAACATGGAAATATCTACACCGCCATCACTATAAACATGGAAATATCTACACCACGATCAGTATAAACATGGAAACATCTACACAGCTATCTGTATAAAAATGGAAATATCTCCACTGCTATCTCTATAAACATCGAAATATCTACACCGCCATCTGTATAAACATGGAAATACTTACAAAGTTATCTGTATAAACATGGAAATATCTACACCGCCATCTGTATAAACATGGAAATATCTACACAGCCATGTGTATATACATGGAAATATCTACGCCACTATCTATGTAAACATGGAAATAACTACACCGCTATCTGTATAAACATGGAAATATCTACACCACCATCTACATATCCATGGAAATATCTGCGACGCCATCTGTATAAACATGGAAATATCTTCACGGTCATCTGTGTATAGATGGAAATATCAACACCGCCATCTGTACAAACATGGAAATATCTGCACCGCTATCTGTATAACCATGGAAATATCTACATCGCGGTCTGTATAAACATGGAAATATCTACACCGCTCTCTGTATAAACATGGAAATACCTACAGCGCTATCTGTATAAACATGGAAATATCTACACCATGATCTGTATAAACATGGAAATATTTACACCGCTATCTGTATAAACATGGAAATTTCTACAACGTTATCTGTATAAATATGGAAATATCTACACCGCTATCTGTATAAACATGGAAATATCTACACCGCTATCTGTATAAACATGGAAATATCTACACCGCGATCTGTATAAACATGGAAATATCTACACAGCGATCTGTATAAACATGGAAATACCTTCACCACAATCTGTGTAAACATGGAAATATCTACAACGCTACCTGTATAAACAAGGAAATATCTACAGCGCCATCTCTATAAACTGTAAAATATCTACACTGCCATCTGTAAAAACATGGAAATATCTACACCGCGATCTGTATAAACATGGAAATATCTACACCGCGATCTGTATAAACATGGAAATACCTAAACCACTATCTGTATAAACGAAGAAATATCTACACTGCCCTCTGTATAAACATGGAAATATCCTCACTGCCATCTCTGTAAACATGGAAATATCTACACCGCTATCTCTATATACATGGAAATAGCCACACCGCTATCTGTATAAACGTGGAAATATATACACTGCCATCTGTATAAACATGGAAATATCCTCACAGCCATCTCTATAAACATGGAAATATCTACACCGCTATCTCTATAAACATGGAAATACCTACACCGCTATCTGAATACACCTGGAAATATCTGCACTTCCATCTGTATAAACATGGAAATAACTTCACTGCCATCTGTGTACACATGGAAATATCTACAAAGCCATATGTATAAACATGGAAATATTTCCAACGCCAAATGTATGAACATGGAAATATCTACACCGCTATCTGTATAAACATGGAAATACCAACACCGCTATCGGTATAAACATGGAAATATCTACAACGCCATCTATATAAACATGGAAATATCTACACCGCTATGTCTATAAACATGGAAATACCTACACTGCTATCTCTATAAACATGGAAATATCTACACTGCCATCTGTAAAAACATGGAAATATCTACACCGCCAACTGTATAAACATGGAAATATCTACACCGCTATCTGTATAAACATGGAAATATCTACACCACCATCTATATAAACATGGAAATATCTACAAAGACATCTGTATAAACATGGAAATACCTACACAGTCATGTGTAGGAACATTTAAATATCTACACTGCCATCTGTATAAACATAGAAATATCCTCAAAGCCCTCTGTATAAATATGGAAATATCTGCATAGGCATCTGTGTAAACATGGAAATATCTGCACCGCTATCTGTATAAACATGGAAAAACTACACCGCTGTCTCTATAAACATGGAAATATGTACACCGCTATGTGTATAAACATGGAAATATCTCCACTACTCTCTGTATAAACATGGAAATATCTCCACCGTTATCTGTATAAACATGGAAATGTCTACAGAGCCATCTCTATAAACATTGAAATATCTACACTGCCATCTGTAAAAACATGGAAATATCTACACCGCCAACTGTATAAACATGGAAATAACTACATCACCATCTGTAAAAACATGGAAATAACTACAATACCATCTGTATACACATGGAAATATCTACACAGACATCTGTATAAATATGGAAATAACTACACGGCCATCTGTATAAACATGGAAATATCTACACTGCCATCTGTAGAAAGATGGAAATATCTACACCGCTATCTCTATAAATATGGAAATATCTACACCGCCATCTCTATAAACATGAAAATATCTACACTGCCATCTCCATAAAGATGGAAGTATCTACTCCGCCATGTGTATAAACACGGAAATATCTACACCACCATCTGTGTAAACATGGAAATATCTACACCGCTATCTGTATAAACATGGAAATATCTACACCGCCATCTGCATGTCCATGGGAATTTCTACGCGGCCATCTGTAAAAACATGGAAATATCTACACGGCCATCTGTGTATAGATGGAAATAGCAACACCGCCATCTGTACAAACATGGAAATATCTACACTGCTATCTCTATAAACATGGAAATATCTGCACTGCCATCTGTAAAAACATGGAAATATCTTCACCGCTATCTGTAAAAACATGGAAATATCTACACCGCTATCTCTATAAACATGGAAATATCTACACCGTGATCTGTATAAACATGGAAATATTTACACCCCTATCTGTATAAACATGGAAATATCTACACCGTTATCTGTATAAATATGGAAATATCTACACCGCTATCTCTATATACATGGAAATACGTACACCTCCATCTTTATAAACATCGAAATACCTATAGAGTCATCTGTGTAAACATGGAAATATCTACACCACCATCTGTATAAACATGGAAATAACTTCAATGCCATCTTTATACACATGGAAATACCTACACGGCAATCTGTGTATAGATGGGAACATCAACACCGCCATCTGTACAAACACGGAAATATCTGCACTGCTATCTCTATAAACATGGGAATATCTTCACTGCGGTCTGTATAAACATGGAAATATCTACACCGGTATCTGTATAAACATGGAAATATCTACACCATGATCTGTATAAACATGGAAATATATACACCGCTATCTGTATATCTGCACCGCTATCTCTATAAACATGGAAATATCTACAAAGACATCTGTATGAACATGGAAATACCTACACAGTCATGCGTAGGAATATTTAAATATCTACACTGCCATCTGTATAAACATAGAAATATCTACAAAGCCCTCTGTATAAATATGGAAATATCTGCATAGGCATCTGTGTAAACATGGAAATATCTGCACCGCTATCTGTATAAACATGGAAATAACTACACCGCTGTCTCTATAAACATGGAAATATGTACACCGCTATGTGTATAAACATGGAAATATCTCCTCTGCTCTCTGTATAAACATGGAGATATCTCCACCGTTATCTGTATAAACATGGAAATATCTACAGCACCATCTCTATAAACATTGAAATATCTACACTGCCATCTGTAAAAACATGGAAATATCTACACCGCCAACTGTATAAACATGGAAATATCTACACCAACATCTGTATAAACATGGAAATATCTACAATACCATCTGTATACACATGGAAATATCTACACAGACATCTGTATAAATATGGAAATAACTACACGGCCATCTGTATAAACATGGAAATATCTGCACTGCCATCTGTAGAAAGATGGAAATATCTACACCGCTATCTCTATAAATATGGAAATATCTACACCGCCATCTCTATAAACATGAAAATATCTGCACTGCCATCTCCATAAAGATGGAAGTATCTACTCCGCCATGTGTATAAACACGGAAATATCTACACCACCATCTGTGTAAACATGGAAATATCTACACCGCTATCTGTATAAACATGGAAATATCTACACCGCCATCTGCATGTCCATGGGAATTTCTACGCCGCCATCTGTATAAACTTGGAAATATCTACACGGCCATCTGTGTATAGATGGAAATATCAACACCGCCATCTGTACAAACATGGAAATATCTACACCGCTATCTCTATAAACATGGAAATATCTGCACTCCCATGTGTAAAAACATGGAAATATCTTCACCGCTATCTGTATAAACATGGAAATATCTACACCGCTATCTCTATAAACATGGAAATATCTACACCGTGATTTGTATAAACATGGAAATATTTACACCGCTATCTGTATAAAAATTGAAATATCTACACCGTTATCTGTATAAATATGGAAATATCTACACTGCTATCCCTATATACATGGAAATATGTACACCGCCATCTTTATAAACATCGAAATACCTATAGAGTCATCTGTGTAAACATGGAAATATCTACACCACCATCTGTATAAACATGGAAATGTCTTAAATGCCATCTTTATACACATGGAAATACCTACACGGCAATCTGTGTATAGATGGGAACAACAACCCCGCCATCTGTACAAACATGGAAATATCTACACTGCTATCTCTATAAACATGGAAATATCTACACTGCGGTCTGTATAAACATGGAAATATCTACACCGGTATCTGTATAAACATGGAAATATCTACACCATGATCTGTATAAACATGGAAATATATACATCGCTATCTGTATAAACATGGAAATATCTGCACCGCTATCTCTATAAACATGGAAATATCTACAAAGACATCTGTATAAACATGGAAATACCTACACAGTCATGTGTAGGAACATTTAAATATCTACACTGCCATCTGTATAAACATAGAAATATCTACAAAGCCCTCTGTATAAATATGGAAATATATGCATAGGCATCTGTGTAAACATGGAAATATCTGCACCGCTATCTCTATAAACATGGAAATAACTACACCGCTGTCTCTATAAACATGGAAATATGTACACCGCTATGTGTATAAACATGGAAATATCTCCACTGCTCTCTGTATAAACATGGAAATATCTCCACCGTTATCTGTATAAACATGGAAATATCTACAGCACCATCTCTATAAACATTGAAATATCTACACTGCCATCTGTAAAAACATGGAAATATCTACACCGCCAACTGTATAAACATGGAAATATCTACACCGCCATCTGTATAAACATTGAAATAACTACAATACCATTTGTATACACATGGAAATATCTACACAGACATCTGTATAAATATGGACATAACTACACGGCCATCTGTATAAACATGGAAATATCTGCACTGCCATCTGTAGAAAGATGGAAATATCTACACCGCTATCTCTATAAATATGGAAATATCTACACCGCCATCTCTATAAACATGAAAATATCTACACTGCCATCTCCATAAAGATGGAAGTATCTACTCCACCATGTGTATAAACACGGAAATATCTACACCACCATCTGTGTAAACATGGAAATATCTACACCGCTATCTGTATAAACATGGAAATATCTACACCGCCATCTGCATGTCCATGCGAATTTCTATGCCGCCATCTGTATAAACATGGAAATATCTACACGGCCATCTGTGTATAGATGGAAATATCAACACCGCCATCTGTACAAACATGGAAATATCTACACCGCTATCTCTATAAACATGGAAATATCTGCACTGCCATCTGTAAAAACATGGAAATATCTTCACCGCTATCTGTATAAACATGGAAATATCTACACCGCTATCTCTATAAACATGGAAATATCTACACCGTGATCTGTATAAACATGGAAATATTTACACAGCTATCTGTATAAACATGGAAATTTCTACAACGTTATCTGTATAAATATGGAAATATCTACACCGCTATCTCTATATACATGGAAATATGTACACCGCCATCTTTATAAACATCGAAATACCTATAGAGTCATCTGTGTAAACATGGAAATATCTACACCACCATCTGTATAAACATAGACATATCTTCAATGCCATCTTTATACACATGGAAATACCTACACGGCAATCTGTGTATAGATGGGAACATCAACACCGCCATCTGTACAAACATGGAAATATCCACACTGCTATCTCTATAAACATGGAAATATCTACACTGCGGTCTGTATAAACATGGAAATATCTACACCGGTATCTGTATAAACATGGAAATATCTACACCATGATCTGTATAAACATGGAAATATATACACCGCTATCTGTATAAACATGGAAATATCTGCACCGCTACCTCTATAAACATGGAAATATCTACAAAGACATCTGTATAAACATGGAAATACCTACACAGTCATGTGTAGGAACATTTAAATATCTACACAGCCATCTGTATAAACATAGAAATATCTACAAAGCCCTCTGTATAAATATGGAAATATCTGCATAGGCATCTGTGTAAACATGGAAATATCTGCACCGCTATCTGTATAAACATGGAAATAACTACACCGCTGTCTCTATAAACATGGAAATATGTACACCGCTATGTGTATAAACATGGAAATATCTCCACTGCTCTCTGTATAAACATGGAAATATCTCCACCGTTATCTGTATAAACATGGAAATATCTACAGCGCCATCTCTATAAACATTGCAATATCTACACTGCCATCTGTAAAAACATTGAAATATCTACACCGACAACTGTATAAACATGGAAATATCTACACCACCATCTGTATAAACATGGAAATACCTACAATACCATCTGTATACACATGGAAATATCTACACAGACATCTGTATAAATATGGAAATATCTACAAGGCCTTCTTTGTATACATGGAAATATCAACACCGCCATCTGTACAAACATGGAAATATCTACATCGCTATCTCTATAAACATGGAAATATCTGCACTGCCATCTGTAAAAACATGGAAATACGTATACAGTCATCTGTATAAACGTGGAAATACCTACAATGCCATCTGTATACACATGGAAACATCTACACAGCCATCTGTAGAAACATGTAAATATCTACACTGCTATCTCTGTAAACATGGAAATATCTACACCGCCATCTCAATAAACATGAAAATATCTACACTGCCATCTCCATAAACATGGAACTAACTACTCCGACATCTGTATAAACATGGAAAAATCTACACCGCCATCTGTGTGAATAAGGAAATATCTACAATGCCATCTATATAAAGATATAAATATCTGCACCGCGAGCTGTATAAACATGGAAATATCTACATCGCTATCTGTATAAACATGGAAATACCAACACCGCTATCGGTATAAACGTGGAAATATCTACAACGCCATCTATATAAACATGGAAATATCTACACCGCTATGTCTATAAACATGGAAATACCTACACCGCTATCTCTATAAACATGGAAATATCTACACCGCTATCTGTATAAACATGGAAATATCTACACCACCATCTATATAAACATGGAAATATCTACAAGGCATCTGTATAAACATGGAAATACCTACACAGTCATGTGTAGGAACGTTTAAATATCTACACTGCCATCTGTATAAACATAGAAATATCTACAAAGCCCTCTCTATAAATATGGAAATATCTGCATAGGCATCTGTGTAAACATGGAAATATCTGCACCGCTATCTGTATAAACATGGAAATATCTACACCGCTATCTCTATAAACATGGCAATATCTACACCGCGGTCTGTATAAACATGGAAATATTTACACCGCTATCTGTATAAACATGGAAATTTCTACACCGTTATCTGTATAAATATGGGAATATTTACATCGCTATCTGTATAAACATGGAAATATCTACACCGCTATCTGTATAAACATGGAAATATCTACACCGCGATCTGTATAAACATGGAAATATCTACACCGCGATCTGTATAAACATGGAAATACCTTTAGCACAATCTGCATAAACATGGAAATATCTACACCGCTACCTGTATAAACATGGTAATATCTACACCACCATCTATATAAACATGTAAATATCTACACCGCCATCTGTATAAACATGGAAATATCTACAATGCCATCTGTAGAAAGATGGAAATATCTACACCGCAATCTGTGTAAACATGGAAATATCTACACCGCTATCTGTAAACACATGGAAATATCTACACCGCTATCTGTATAAACATGGAAATATCTACACCGCGCTCTGTATAAACATGGAAATATCTACACCGCGATCTGTATAAACATGGAAATATCTACACCGCGATCTGTATAAACATGGAAATATCTACATCACCGTCTGTATAAACATGGAAATATCTTCAATGCCATCTGAATACACATGGAAATACGTACACGGCAATCTGTGTAAAGATGGAAACATCAACACCACCATCTGTACAAACATGGAAATATCTACACTGCTATCTATATAAACATGGTAATATCTAAACTGTGGTCTGTATAAACATGGAAATATCTACACCGGTATCTGTATAAACATGGAAATATCTACACCCTGATCTGTATAAACATGGAAATATATACACCGCTATCTGTATAAAGATGGAAATATATGCACCGCTATCTCTATAAACATGGAAATATCTACAAAGACATCTGTATAAACATGGAAATACCTACACAGTCATGTGTAGGAACATTTAAATATCTACACTGCCATCTGTATAAACATGGAAATATCTACAATGCCATCTGTATACACATGGAAATATCTACACAGCCATCTGAAGAAACATGTCAATATCTACACTGCTATCTCTATAAACATTGAAATATCTACACCGCCATCTCAATAAACATGGAAATATCTACACTGCCATCTCCATGAACATGGAACTAACTACTCCGCCATCTGTATAAACATGGAAACATCTACACCGCCATCTGTGTGAATAAGGAAATATCTACAGTGCCATCTGTATAAAGATATAAATATCTGCATCGCAAGCTGTATAAACATGGAAATATCTACATCACTATCTGAATAAACATGGAAATATCTACACCGCTATCTGAATAAACATGGAAATATCTACACTGCTATCTGTATAAACATGGAAATATCTACACCGCGATCTGTATAAACATGGAAATATCTACACCGCGATCTGTATAAACATGGAAATATCTTCACCGCGATCTGTATAAACATGGAAATATCTACACCGCTATCTGTATAAACATGGTAATATCTACACCACCATCTATGTAAACATGGAAATATCTACACCACCATCTGTATAAACATGGAAATATCTACAATGCCATCTGTAGAAAGATGGAAATATCTACACCGCAATCTGTGTAAACATGGAAATATCTACACCGATATCTGTAAAAACATGGAAATATCTACACCGCTATCTCTATAAACATGGAAATATCTACACCGTGATCTGTATAAACATGGAAATATCTACACCGCGATCTGTATAAACATGGAAATATCTACACCGCTATCTGTATAAACATGGAAATATCTACACAGCTATCACTATAAACATGGAAAATCTACACCGCCATCTGTATAAACATGGAAATACCTACAAAGTCATCTGTATAAACATGGAAATATCGACACAGCCATCTGTATAAATATGGAAATATCTACAGAGCCATCTGTATATACATGGAAATAACTACACCGCTATCTGTATAAACATGGAAATAACTACACCGCTATTAGTATAAACAAGGAAATATCTACACCGTCATCTGTATAAACATGGAAATATCTACACCGCCATCTCTATAAACATGGAAATATCTACACCCTTATCTGTATAAACATGGAAATATCCACAACGCTATCTCTATAAACATGCAAAAATCAACACCGCTATCTCTATGAACATGGAAATATCTACACCGCCATCTCTATAAACATGGAAATATCTACACCACGATCAGTATAAACATGGAAACATGTACACCGCTATCTGTATAAACATGGGAATATCTCCACTGCTATCTCTATAAACATCGAAATAACTACACCGCCATCTGTATAAACATGGAAATACTTACAAAGTTATCTGTATAAACATGGAAATATCTTCACAGCCATGTGTATATACATGGAAATAACTACACCGCTATCTATATAAACATGGAAATAACTACACCGCTATCTATATAAACATGGAAATAACTACACCGCTATCTGTATAAACATGGAAATATCTACACCTCCATCTACATATCCATGGAAATATCTGTGCCGCCATCTGTATAAACATGGAAATATCTACACAGTCATCTCTGTATAGATGGAAATATCAACACCGCCATCTGTACAAACATGGAAATATCTGCACCGCTATCTGTATAAACATGGAAATATCTACACCGCGGTCTGAATAAACATGGAAATATCTACACCGCTATCTGTATAAACATGGAAATATCTACACCGCTATCTCTATATACATGGAAATATCTACACCGTGATCTGTATAAACATGGTAATATTTACACCGCTATCTGTATAAACATGCAAATTTCTACACCGTTATCTGTATAAATATGGAAATATCTACACCGCTATCTCTATAAACATGGAAATACCTGCACCGCCATCTGTATAAACATCGAAATACCTATGCAGTCATCTGTGTAAACATGGAAATATCTACACCACCATCTGTATAAACATGGAAATATCTTCAATGCCATCTGTATACACATGGAAATAACTACACGGCAATCTGTGTATAGATGGGAACATCAACACCGCCATCTGTACAAACATGGAAATATCTACACTGCTATCTCTGTAAACATGGAATTATCTACTCTGCGGTCTGTATAAACATGGAAATATCTACACAGGTATCTGTATAACATGGAAATATCTACACCACCATCTGCATGCCCATGGAAATATCTACGCCGCCATCTGTATAAACATGGAAATATCTACACGGCCATCTGTGTATACATGGAAATATCAACACCATCATCTGTACAAACATGGAAATATCTACATCGCTATCTCTATAAACATGGAAATATCTGCACTGCCACTTGTAAAAACATGGAAATACGTATACAGTCATCTGTATAAACATGGAAATATCTACAATGCCATCTGTATACACATGGAAATATCTACACAGCCATCTGAAGAAACATGTCAATATCTACACTGCTATCTCTATAAACATTGAAATATCTACACCGCCATCTCAATAAACATGGAAATATCTACAGTGCCATCTCCATAAACATGGAACTAACTACTCCGACATCTGTATAAACATGGAAACATCTACACCGCCATCTGTGTGAATAAGGAAATATCTACAATGCCATCTGTATAAAGATATAAATATCTGCATCGCGAGCTGTATAAACATGGAAATATCTACATCGCTATCTGTATAAACATGGAAATACCAACACCGCTGTCGGTATAAACATGGAAATATCTACAACGCCATCTATATAAACATGGAAATATCTACACCGCTATGTCTATAAACATGGAAATACCTACACCGCTATCTCTATAAACATGGAAATATCTACACCGCGATCTGTATAAACATGGAAATATCTACACCGCGATCTGTATAAACATGGAAATATCTCCACTGCTATCTCTATAAACATCGAAATAACTACACCGCCATCTGTATAAACATGGAAATACTTACAAAGTTATCTGTAAAAACATGGAAATATCTACACCGCCATCTGTATAAACATGGAAATATCTACACAGCCATGTGTATATACATGGAAATAACTACACTGCAATCTATATAAAAATGGAAATATCTACACAGCCATCTACATATCTATGGAAATATCTACACCGCAATCTGGGCAAACATTGAAATATCTACACCGATATCTGTAAAAACATGGAAATATCTACACCGCTATCTGTATAAACATGGAAATATCTACACCGCGATCTGTATAAACATGGAAATATCTACACCGCGATCTGTATAAACATGGAAATATCTACACCACAATCTGTATAAACATGGAAATATCTCCACTGCTATCTCTATAAACATCGAAATATCTACACCGCCATCTGTATAAACATGGAAATAGTTACAAATTTATCTGTATAAACATGGAAATATCTACACCGCCATCTGTATAAACATGGAAATATCTACACAGCCATCAGTATATACATGGAAATATCTACACCGCTATCTATATAAACATGGAAATAACTTCACCGCTATCTGTATAAACATGGAAATATCTACACCACCATCTACATATCCATGGAAATATCTGAACCGCCATCTGTATAAACATGGAAATATCTACACGGTCATCTGTGTATAGATGGAAATATCAACTCTGCCCTCTGTACAAACATGGAAATATCTGCAACGCTATCTGTATAACCATGGAAATATCTACACCGCAGTCTGTATAAACATGGAAATATCTACACCGCTATCTGTATAAACATGGAAATATCTGCACCGCTATCTCTATAAACATGGAAATATCTACAAACAAATCTGTATAAACATGGAAATACCTACACAGTCATGTGTAGGAACATTTAAATATCAACACTGCCATCTGTATAAACATAGAAATATCTACAAAGCGCTCTATATAAATATGGAAATAACTGCATAGGCATCTGTGTAAACATGGAAATATCTGCACTGCTATCTGTATAAACATGGAAACACCTACACCGCTGTCTCTATAAACATGGTAATATGTACACCGCTATGTGTATAAACATGGAAATATCTCCACTGCTCTCTGTATAAACATGGGAATATCTCCACCGTTATCTGTATATACATGGAAATATCTACAGCGCCATCTCTATAAACATTGAAATATCTACAATGCCATCTGTAAAAACATGGAAATATCTACACCGCCAACTGTATAAACATGGAAATATCTACACCACCATCTGTATATACATGGAAATAACTACAATACCATCTGTATACATATGGAAATATCTACACAGACATCTGTATAAATATGTAAATAACTACACTGCCATCTGTATAAACATGGAAATATCTACATTGCCATCTGTAGAAAGATGGAAATATCTACACCGCCATCTCTATAAACATGAAAATATCTACACTGCCAACACCATAAAGATGGAAGTATCTACTCCGCCATGTTTATAAACACGGAAATACCTACACCACCATCTGTGTAAACATGGAAATATCTACACCGCTACCTGTATAAACTTGGAAATATCTACACCGCCATCTGCATGACCATGGGAATTACTCCGCCGCCATCTGTATAAACATGGAAATATCTACACGGCCATCTGTGTATAGATGGAAATATCAACACTGCCATCTGTACAAACATGGAAATATCTACACCGCTATCTCTATAAACATGGAAATATCTGCACTGCCATCTGTAAAAACATAGAAATAACTATAAAGTCATCTGTATAAACATGGAAATATCTACAATGCCATCTGTATACACATGGAAATATCTAAACAGCCATCTGTATAAGCATATAAATATCTACACTGCTATCTCTATAAACATGGAAATATCTACACCGCCATCTCTATAAACATGAAAATATCTACACTGCCATCTCCATAAATATGGAACTAACTACTCCGCCATCTGTATAAACATGGAAACATCTACACTGCCATTTGTGTGAACAAGGAAATATCTACAATTCCATCTGTATAAAGATATAAATATCTGCACCGCGAGCTGTATAAACCTGGAAATATCTACATCGCTATCTGTATAAATGTGGAAATACCAACACCGCTACCGGTATAAACATGGAAATATCTACAACGCGATCTATATAAACATGGAAATATCTACACCGCTATGTCTATAAACATGGAAATACCTACACCGCTATCTCTATAAACATGGAAATATCTACACCGCTATCTGTATAAACATGGAAATATCTACACCGCTATCTCTATAAACATGGAAATATCTACAACGCGATCTGTATAAACATGGAAATAACTACACCGCGATCTGTATAAATATGGAAATATCTACAATGCCATCTGTAGAAAGATGGAAATATCTACCCCGCAATCTGTGTAAACATGGAAATATCTGCACCGCTATCTGTATAAACATGGAAATATCTACACCGCTATCAGTATAAACATGGTAATATCTACACCACCATCAATATAAACTTGGAAATATCTACACCGCCATCTATATAAACATGGAAATATCTACAATGCCATCTGTAGAAAGATGGAAATATCTACCCCGCAATCTGTGTAAACATGGAAATATCTACACCGATATCTGTAAAAACATGGAAATATCTACACCGCTATCTGTATAAACATGGAAATATCTACACCGCGATCTGTATGAACATGGAAATATCTACACCGCGATCTGTATAAACATGGAAATATCTACACCTCTATCTGTATAAACATCGAAATATCTACACCGCGATCTGTATAAACATGGAAATACCTACACCGCTATCTGTATAAACATGGAAATATCTACACCGGTATCTCTATAAACATGGAAATATCTACACCGCCTTCTCTATAAACATGGAAATACCTACAAAGTCATCTGTATAAACATGGAAATATTTACACAGCCATCGGTGTAAACATGGAAATATCTACACAGCCATCTGTATATACATGGAAATATCTACACCGCTATCTGTATGAACATGGAAATAACTACACCGCTATTTGTATAAACAAGCAAATATCTACACCATGATCTGTATAAACATGGAAATATCTACACCGCTATCTCTATAAACATGGAAATATCTACACCCCTATCTGTATAAACATGGAAATATCCACACCGCTATCTCTATAAACATGGAAAAATCAACACCGCTATCTCTATGAACATGGAAGTATCTACACCGCCATCTCTATAAACATGGAAATATCTACACCACGATCAGTATAAACATGGAAACATATACAATGCTATCTGTATAAACATGGAAATATCTCCACTGCTATCTCTATAAACATCGTAATATCTATACCGCCATCTGTATAAACATGGAAATACTTACAAAGTTATCTGTATAAACATGGAAATATCTACACCGCCATCTGTATAAACATGGAAATATCTACACAGCCATGTGAATATACATGGAAATATCTACACCGCTATCTATATAAACATGGAAATAACTACACCGCTATCAGTATAAACATGGAAATATCTACACCACCATCTACATATCCATGGAAATATCTGCACCGCCATCTCTATAAACACGGAAATATCTACACGGTCATCTGTGTATAGATGGAAATATCAACACCGCCATCTGTACAAACATGGAAATATCTGCACCGCTATCTGTATAACCATGGAAATATCTACACCGCGGTCTGTATAAACATGGAAATATCTACACCGCTATCTGTATAAACCTGGAAATATCTACACCGCTATCTCTATATACTTGGAAATAACTACACCGTGATCTGTATAAACATGGAAATATTTACATCGCTATCTGTATAAACATGGAAATTTCTACACCGTTATCTGTATAAATATGGAAAAATCTACACCGCTATTTGTATAAACATGGAAATGTCTACACCGCTATCTGTATAAACATGGAAATATCTACACCGCGATCTGTATAAACATGGAAATATCTACACCGCGATCTGTATAAACATGGAAATATCTTCACCACGATCTGTATAAACATGGAAATATCTACACCGCTACCTGTATAAACATGGTTATATCTACACCACCATCTATATAAACATGGAAATATCTACACCGCTATCTGTATAAACATGGAAATATCTACAATGCCATCTGTAGAAAGATGGAAATAACTACACCGCAATCTGTGTAAACATGGAAATATCTACACCGCTATCTGTAAAAACATGGAAATATCTACACCGCTATCTGTATAACCATGGAAATATCTACACCGCGATCTGTATAAACATGGAAATATCTACACCGCGATCTGTATAAACATGGAAACATCTACACAGCTATCTGTATAAACATGGAAATATCTACACAGCTATCTCTATAAACATGGAAATATCTACACCGCCATCTGTATAAACATGGAAATTCCTACAAAGTCATCTGTATAAACATGGAAATATCTACACAGCCATCTGTATAAGCATGGAAATATCTACACAGCCATCTGTATATGCATGGAAATATCTACAACGCTATCTGTATAAACATGGAAATAACTACACCGCTATTTGTATAAACAAGGAAATATCTACACCGTGATCGGTATAAACATGGAAATATCTACACCGCCATCTCTATAAACATGGAAATATCTACACCCCTATCTGTATAAACATGGAAATATCCACACCGCAATCTCTATAAACATGGAAAAATCAACACCGCTATCTCTATGAACATGGAAATATCTACACCGCCATCTCTATAAACATGGAAATATCTACACCACGGTCAGTATAAACATTGAAATATCTACACCGCTATCTGTATAAACATGGAAATATCTCCACTGCTATCTCTATAAACATCGAAATATCTACACCGCCATCTGTATAAACATGGAAATACTTACAAAGTAATCTGTATAAACATGGAAATATCTACACAGCCATCTGTATAAACATGGAAATATCTACACAGCCATCTGTATATACGTGGAAACTTCTACACCGCTATCTGAATCAACATGGAAATATCTGCACCGCTATCTCTATAAACATGGAAATACCTACACCGCTGTCTCTATAAACATGGAAATATGTACACCGCTATGTGTATAAACATGGAAATATCTCCACTGCTCTCTGTATAAACATGGAAATATCTACAGCACCATCTCTATAAACTGTAAAATATCTACACTGCCATCTGTAAAAACATGGAAATATCTACACCGCCAACTGTATAAACATGGAAATATCTACACCACCATCTGTATAAACATGGAAATAACTACAATACCATCTGTATACACATGGAAATACCTACACAGACATCTGTATAAATATGGAAATATCTACAAGGCCATCTGTATAAACATGGAAATATCTATGCTGCCATCTGTAGAAAGATGTTAATCTCTACACCGCTATCTCTATGAATATGGAAATATCTACACCACCATCTCTATAAACATGAAAATATCTACACTGCCATCTCCATGAAGATGGAAGTATCTACTCCGCCATGTGTATAAACACGGAAATATCTACACCACTATCTGTGTAAACATGGAAATATCTACACCGCTATCTGTTTAAACATGGAAATATCTACACCGCCATCTGCATGTCCATGGAAATATCTACGCTGCCATCTGTATAAACATGGAAATGTCTACACGGCCATCTGTGTATAGATGGAAATATTAACACCGCCATCTGTAGAAACATGGAAATATCTACACCGCTATCTCTATTAACATGGAAATATCTGCACTGCCATCTGTAAAAACATGGAAATACGTATACAGTCATCTGTATAAACATGGAAATATCTACACTGACATCTGTATACACATGGAAATATCTACACAGCCATCTGTATATATATGTAAATATCTACACTGCTATCTCTATAAACATGGAAATACCTACACCGCCATCTCTATAAACATGAAAATATCTACACAGCCATCTCCATAAACATGGAACTAACTACTCTGCCATCTGTATAAACATGGAAACATCTACACTGCCATCTGTGTGAATAAGGAAATATCTACAATGCCATCTGTATAAAGATATAAATATCTGCAGCGCGAGGTGTATAAACATGGAATTATCTACATCGCTATCTGTATAAACGTGGAAATAGCAACACCGCTGTTGGTATAAACATGGAAATATCTACAACGCCATCTATATAAAAATGGAAATATCTACACCGCTATGTATATAAACATGGAAATACCTACAACGCTATCTCTATAAACATGGAAATATCTACACCGCTATCTGTATAAACATGGAAATATCTACACCGCTATCTGTATAAACATGGAAATATCTACACCGCGATCTGTATAAACATGTAAATATCTACACAGCTACATGTATAAACATGGTAATATCTACACCACCGTCTATATAAACATGGAAATATCTACACCGCCATCTGTATAAACATGGAAATATCTACAATGCCATCTGTAGAAAGATGGAAATATCTACACCGCAATCTGTGTAAACATGGAAATATCTACACAGCCATCTGTATACACATGGAAATATCTACACCACTATCTGTATCAACATGGAAATAACTACACCGCTATTAGTATAAACAAGCAAATATCTACACCATGATCTGTATAAACATGGAAATATCTACACCGCCATCTCTATAAACATGGAAATATCTACACCCCTATCTGTATAAACATGGAAAGTTCCACACCGCTATCTCTATAAACATGGAAAAATCAACACCGGTATCTCTATGAACATGGAAATATCTACACCGCCATCTCTATAATCATGGAAATATCTACACCACGATCAGTATAAACATGGAAATATCTACACCGCTATTTGTATAAACATGGAAATATCTCCACTGCTATCTCTATAAACATCGAAATATCTGCCCCGCCGTCTGTATAAACATGGAAATACTTACAAAGTTATCTGTATAAACCTAGAAATATCTACACCGCCATCTGTATAAACATGGAAATATCTACACAGCCATGTGTATATACATGGAAATAACTACACTGCTATCTATATAAACATGGAAATAACAACACCGCTATCTGTATAAACATGGAAATATCTACACCGCCATCTACATATCCATGGAAATATCTGCACCGCCATCTGTATAAACATGGAAATATCTACACGGTCATCTCTGTATAGATGGAAATATCAACACCGCCATCTGTACAAACATGGAAATATCTGCACCGCTATCTGTATAAACATGGAAATATCTACACCGCGGTCTGTATAAACATGGAAATATCTACACAGCTATCTGTATAAATATGGAAATATCTACACCGCTATCTCTATAAACATGGAAATATCTACACCGTGACCTGTATAAAAATGGAAATATTTACACCGCTATCTGTATAAACATGGAAATTTCTACACCGTTATCTGTAAAATATGGAAATATCTACACTGCTATCTCTATAAACATGGAAATATCTACACCGCCATCTGTATAAACATCGAAATACCTATACTGTCATCTGTGTAAACATGGAAATATCTACACCACCATCTATATAAACATGGAAATATCTTCAATGCCATCTGTATTCACATGGAAATACCTACACGGCAATCTGTGTATAGATGGGAACATCAACACCGCCATCTGTGCAAACATGGAAATATCTACACTGCTATCTCTAAAAACATGGAAATATCTACACTGCGGTCTGAATAAACATGGAAATATCTACACCGCTATCTGTATAAACATGGAAATATCTACACCGCGATCTGTATAAACATGGAAATATCTACACCGCTATCTGTATAAACATGGAATTTTCTACACCGCGATCTGTATAAACATGGAAATATCTACACCGCTATCTGTATAAACATGGAAATATCTACACCGCTATCTGTATAAACATGGAAATATCTACACCGCGATCTGTATAAACATGGAAATACCTTCACCACAATCCGTATAAACATGGAAATATCTACACCGCTACCTATATAAGCATGGTAATATCTACACCACCATTTATATAAACATGGAAATACGTACACCGCTATCTGTATAAACATGGAAATATCTACACAGCTATCTCTATAAACATGGAAATATCTATACTGCCATCTGTATAAACATGGAAATACCTACAAAGTCATCTGTATAAACATGGAAATATTTACACAGCCATCGGTATAAACATGGAAATATCTACACAGCCATCTGTATATACATGGAAATATCTACACCGCTATCTGTATAAACAGGGAAATAACTACACCGCTATTTGAATAAACAAGCAAATATCTACACCGTGATCTGTATAAACATGGAAATATCTACACCGCCATCTCTATAAACATGGAAATATCTACACCCCTATCGGTATAAACATGGAAATATCCACACCGCTATCTCTATAAACATGGAAAAATCATCACTGCTATCTCTATGAACATGGAAATATGTACACCGCCCTCTCTATAAACATGGAAATATCTACACCACGATCAGTATAAACATGGAAACATCTACACCGCTATCTGTATAAAAATGGAAATATCTCCACTGCTATCTCTATAAACATCGAAATATCTACACAGCCATCTATCTAAACATGGAAATACTTACAAAGTTATCTGTATAAACATGGAAATAACTGCACCGCTATCTGTATAAACATGGAAATATCTACACATCATCTACATATCCATGGAAATATCTGCGCCGCCATCTGTGTAAACATGGAAATATCTACACGGTCATCTGTGTATAGATGGAAATATCAACACCGCCGTCTGTACAAACATGGAAATATCTGCACCGCTATCTGTATAACCATGGAAATATCTACACCGCGGTCTGTATAAACATGGAAATATCTACACTGCTATCTGTATAAACATGGAAATATCTACACCGCTATCTCTATAAACATGGAAATATCTACACCGTGATCTGCATAAACATGGAAATATTTACACCGCTATCTGTATGAACATGGAAATTTCTACACCGTTATCTGTATAAACATGGAAATATCTACACCGCTATCTGTATAAACATGGAAATATCTACACCGCTATCTGTATAAACATGGAAATATCTACACCGCTATCTGTATAAACATGGAAATATCTACACCGCTATCTCTATAAACATGGAAATATCTACACCGCGAACTGTATAAACATGGAAATATTTACACCGCTATCTGTATAAACATGGAAATTTCTACACAGTTATCTGTATAAATATGGAAATATCTACACCGCTATCTGTATAACCATGGAAATATCTACACCGCTATCTGTATAAACATGGAAATATCTACACCGCGATCTTTATAAACATGGAAATATCTACACCGCGATCTGTATAAACATGGAAATATCTTCACCACAATCTGTATAAACATGGAAATATCTACACAGCTATCTGAATAAACATGGAAATATCTACACCGTGATCTGTATAAACATGGAAATATCTACACCGCCATCTGTATAAACATGGAAATACCTATACAGTCATCTGTGTAAACATGGAAATATCTACATCACCATCCATATAAACATGGAAATATTTTCAATGCCATCTGAATACACATGGAAATACCTACACGGCAATCTGTGTATAGATGGAAACATCAACACCGCCATCTGTACAAACATGTAAATATCTACACTGCTATCTCTATACACATGGAAATATCCACACTGCGGTCTCTATAAACATGGAAATATCTACACCGGTATCTGTATAAACATGGAAATATCTACACCATGATCTGTATAAACATGGAAATTTATACACCGCTATCTTATAAACATGGAAGTATCTGCACCGCTATCTCTATTAACATGGAAATATCTACAAAGACATCTGTATAAACATGGAAATAACTACACAGTCATGTGTAGGAACATTTAAATATCTACACTGCCATCTGTATAAACATAGAAATATCTACAAAGCCCTCTGTATAAATATGGATATATCTGCATAGGCATTTGTGTAAACATGGAAATATCTGCACCGCTATCTGTATAAACATGGAAATACCTACACCGCTGTCTCTATAACATGGAAATATGCACACTGCTATGTGTATAAACATGGAAATACCTCCACTGCTCTCTGAATAAACATGGAAATATCTCCACCGTTATCTGTATAAACTTGGAAATGTCTACAGCGCCATCTCTATAAACATTGAAATATCTACACTGCCATCTGTAAAAACATGGAAATATCTACACCGCCAACTGTATAAACATGGAAATATCTACACCGCTGTCTCTATAAATATGGAAATATCTACACCGCCATCTCTATAAACATGAAAATATCTACACTGCCATCTCCATAAAGATGGAATTATCTACTCCGCCATGTGTATAAACACGGAAATATCTACACCACCATCTGTGTAAACATGGAAATATCTACACCGCTATCTGTATAAACATGGAAATATCTACACTGCCATCTGCATGTCCATGGGAATTTCTACGCCGCCATCTGTATAAACATGGAAATATCTTCACGGCCATCTGTGTAGATGGAAATATCTACACCCCTATCTGTATAAACATGGAAATATCCACACCGCTATCTCTATAAACATGGAAAAATCAACACCACTATCTCTATGAACATGGAAATATCTACACCGCCATCTCTATAAACATGGAAATATCTACACCACGAGCAGTATAAACATGGAAACATCTACACTGCTATATGTATAAAAATAGAAATATCTCCACTGCTATCTCTATAAACATCGAAATATCTACACCGCCATCTGAATAAACATGAAAATATCTGCACTGCCATCTCCATAAATATGGAACTAACTACTCCGCCATCTGTATAAACATGGAAACATCTAAACCGCCATCTGTGTGAACAAGGAAATATCTACAATGCCATCTGTGTAAAGATATGAATATCTGCACCTCGAGCAGTATAAACATGGAAATATCTACATCGCTATCTGTATAAACGTGGAAATACAAACACCGCAATCGGTATAAACATGGAAATATCTACAACGCCATCTATATAAACATGGAAATATCTACAACGCTATGTCTATAAACATGGAAATACCTACACCGCTATCTCTATAAACATGGAAATATCTACACCGCTATCTGTATAAACATGGAAATATCTACACCGCTATCTGTATAAACATGGAAATATCTACACCGCGATCTGTATAAACATGGAAATATCTACACCGCCATCTCTATAAACATGGAAAAATCAACACCGCTATCTCTATGAACATGGAAATATCTACACCGCCATCTCTATAAACATGGAAATATCTACACCACGATCAGTATAAACACAGAAACATCTACACCGCTATCTGTATAAAAATGGAAATATCTCCACTGCTATCTCTATAAACATCAAAATATCTACACCGCCATCTGTATAAACATGGAAATACTTACAAAGTTATCTGTATAAACATGGAAATATCTACACTGCCATCTGTATAAACATGGAAATATCTACACAGCCATGTGTATATGCATGGAAATATCTACACCACTATCTCTATAAACATGGAAATAACTACACCGCTATCTGTATAAACATGGAAATATCTACACACCATCTACATATCCATGGAAATATCTGCGCCGCCATCTGTATAAACATGGAAATATCTACACCGCTATCTGTATAAACATGGAAATATCTACACCGCCATCTATATAAACATGGAAATATATACAGTGCCATCTGTAGAAACATGGAAATATCTACCCCGCAATCTGTGTAAACATGGAAATATCTACACCGATGTCTGTAAAAACATGGAAATATCAACACCGCTATCTGTATAAACATGGAAATATCTACACCGCGATCTGTATAAACATGGAAATATCTACACCGCGATCTGTATAAACATGGAAATATCTACACAGCTATCTGTATAAACATGGAAATATCTACACCGCGGTCTGTATAAACAGGGAAATACCTACACCGCCATCTGTATAAACATGGAAATATCTACACAGCTATCTCTATAAACATGGAAATATCTACACCGCCATCTGTATAAACATGGAAATACCCACAAAGTCATCTGTATAAACATGGAAATATTTACACAGCCATCGTTACAAACATGGAAATATGTACAAAGCCATCTGTATATACATGGAAATATCTACACCGCTATCTGTATAAACCTGGAAATAACTACACCGCTATTTGTATAAACAAGCAAATATCTACACCGTGATCTGTATAAACATGGAAATATCTACACCGCCATCTCTATAAACATGGAAATATCTACACCCCTATCTGTATAAACATGGAAATATCCACACCGCTATATCTATAAACATGGAAAAATCAACACCGCTATCTCTATGAACATGGAAATATCTACACCGCCATCTCTATAAACATGGAAATATCTACACCACGAGCAGTATAAACATGGAAACATCCACACCGCTATCTGTATAAAAATGGAAATATCTCCACTGCTATCTCTATAAACATCGAAATATCTACACCGCCATCTGTATTAACATGGAAATACTTACAAAGTTATCTGTATAAACCTGGAAATATCTACACCGCCATCTGTATATACATGGAAATATCTACACAGCCATGTGTATATGCATGGAAATATCTACACCACTATCTATATAAACATGGAAATAACTACACCGCTATCTGTATAAACATGGAAATATCTACACACCATCTACATATCCCTGGAAATATCTGTGCCGCCATCTGTATAAACATGGAAATATCTACACCGTTATCTGTATAAACATGGAAATATCTACACCGCTATCTGTATAAACATGGAAATATCTACACCGGTATCTGTATAAACATGGAAATATCTACACCATGATCTGTATAAACATTGAAATATGTACACCGCTATCTGTATAAACATGGAAATATCTGCACCGCTATCTCTATAAACAAGTAAATATCTACAAAGACATCTGTATAAACATGGAAATACCTACACAGTCATGTGTAGGAACATTTAAATATCTACACTGCCATCTGTGTAAACATAGAAATATCTACAAAGCCCTCTGTATAAATATGGAAATATCAGCATAGGCATCTCTGTAAACATGGAAATATCTGCACCGCTATCTGTATAAACATGGAAATATCTACACTGCCATCTGCATGTCCATGGGAATTTCTACGCCGCCATCTGTATAAACATGGAAATATCTACACGGCCATCTGTGTAGATTGAAATATCAACACCGCGAACTGTACAAACATGGAAATATCTACACCGCTATCTCTATAAACATGGAAATAGCTGCACTGCCATCTGTAAAAACATGGAAATAAATATAAAGTCATCTGTATAAACATGGAAATATCTACACTGCCATCTGTATACACATGGAAATATCTAAACAGCCATCTGTATAAGCATGTAAATATCTACACTGCTATCTCTATTAACATGGAAACATCTACACCGCCATCTCTATAAACATGAAAATATCTACACTGCCATCTCCATAAAGATGGAACTAACTACTACGCCATCTGTATAAACATGGAAACATCTAAACCGCCATCTGTGTGAACAAGGAAATGTCTGCAACGCCATCTGTATAAAGATATAAATATCTGCACCTCGAGCTGTATAAACATGGAAATATCTACATCGCTATCTGTATAAACGCGGAAATACAAACACCGCTATGGGTATAAACATGGAAATATCTACAACGCCATCTATATAAACATGGAAATATCTACACCGCTATGTCTATAAACATGGAAACAACTACACCGCTATCTCTATAAACATGGAAATATCTACACCGCTATCTGTATAAACATGGAAATATCTACACCGCGATCTGTATAAACATGGAAATATCTACACTGCGATCTGTATAAACATGGAAATATCTTCACCACGATCTGTATATACATGGAAATATCTGCACCGCTATCTTTATAAACATGGTAATATCTACACCACCATCTATATAAACATGGAAATATCTACACTGCCATCTATATAAACATGGAAATATCTACAATGCCATCTGTAGAAACATGGAAATATCTTCCCCGCAATCTGTGTAAACATGGAAATATCTACACCGACATCTGTAAAAACATGGAAATATCTTCACCGCTATCTGTATAAACATGGAAATATCTAAACCGCGATCTGTATAAACAAGGAAATATCTACACGGCCATCTGTGTATACATGGAAATATCAACACCGCCATCTGTACAAACTTGGAAATATCTTCATCGCTATTTCTATAAACATGGAAATATCTGCACTGCCATCTGTAAAAACATGGAAATACGTATACAGTCATCTGTATAAACATGGAATTATCTACAATGCCATCTGTATACACATGGAAATATCTACATAGCCATCTGTTGAAACATGTAAATATCTACACTGCTATCTCTATAAACATGGAAATATCTACACCGCCATCTCAATAAACACGAAAATATCTACACTGCCATCTCCATAAACTTGGAACTAACTACTCCGCCATCTGTATAAACATGGAAACACCTACACCGCCATCTGTGTGAATAAGGAAATATCTACAATGCCATCTTTATAAAGATATAAATATCTGCACCGCGAGCTGTATAAACATGGAAATATCTACATCGCTATCTGTATAAACATGGAAATATCTACATCGATATCTGTATAAACATGGAAATACCAACACCGCTATCGGTATAAACATGGAAATATCTACAACGCCATCTATATAAACATGGAAATATCTACACCGCTATGTCTATAAACATGGAAATACCTACACCGCTATCTCTATAAACATGGAAATATCTACACCGCTATCTGTATAAACATGGAAATATCTACACCGCTATCTGTCCAAACATGGAAATATCTACACCGCGATCTGTAAAACCATGTAAATATCTACACAGCTACCTGTATAAACATGGTAATATCTACACCACCATCTATATAAACATGGAAATATCTACACCGCCATCTGTATAAACATGGAAATATCTACAATGCCATATGTAGAAAGATGGAAATATCTTCACCGCAATCTGTGTAAACATGGAAATATCTACACCAATATCTGTAAAAACATGGAAATATCTACACCGCTATCTCTATAACCATGGAAATATCTACACTGCGATCCTTGTAAACATGGAAATATCTACACCGCGATCTGTATAAACATGGAAATATCTACACCGCTGTCTGTATAAACATGGAAATATCTACACAGCTATCACTATAAACATGGAAATATCTACACCGCCATCTGTATAAACATGGAAATACCCACAAAGTCATCTGTATAAACATGGAAATATTTACACAGCCATCGTTACAAACATGGAAATATGTACAAAGCCATCTGTATATACATGGAAATATCTACACCGCTATCTGTATAAACATGGAAATAACTACACCGCTATTTGTATAAACAAGCAAATATCTACACCGTGATCTGTATAAACATGGAAATATCTACACCGCCATCTCAATAAACATGGAAATATCTACACCCCTATCTGTATAAACATGGAAATATCCACACCGCTATATCTATAAACATGGAAAAATCAACACCGCTATCTCTATGAACATGGAAATATCTACACCGCCATCTCTATAAACATGGAAATATCTACACCACGAGCAGTATAAACATGGAAACATCCACACCGCTATCTGTATAAAAATGGAAATATCTCCACTGCTATCTCTATAAACATCGAAATATCTACACCGCCATCTGTATTAACATGGAAATACTTACAAAGTTATCTGTATAAACCTGGAAATATCTACACCGCCATCTGTATAAACATGGAAATATCTACACAGCCATGTGTATATGCATGGAAATATCTACACCACTATCTATATAAACATGGAAATAACTACACCGCTATCTGTATAAACATGGAAATATCTACACACCATCTACATATCCCTGGAAATATCTGCGCCGCCATCTGTATAAACATGGAAATATCTACACCGCTATCTGTATAAACATGGAAATATCTACACCGCTATCTGTATAAACATGGAAATATCTACACCGGTATCTGTATAAACATGGAAATATCTACACCATGATCTGTATAAACATTGAAATATGTACACCGCTATCTGTATAAACATGGAAATATCTGTACCGCTATCTCTATAAACAAGTAAATATCTACAAAGACATCTGTATAAACATGGAAATACCTACACAGTCATGTGTAGGAACATTTAAATATCTACACTGCCATCTGTATAAACATAGAAATATCTACAAAGCCCTCTGTATAAATATGGAAATATCAGCATAGGCATCTCTGTAAACATGGAAATATCTGCACCGCTATCTGTATAAACATGGAAATATCTACACTGCCATCTGCATGTCCATGGGAACTTCTACGCCGCCATCTGTATAAACATGGAAATATCTACACGGCCATCTGTGTAGATTGAAATATCAACACCGCGAACTGTACAAACATGGAAATATCTACACCGCTATCTCTATAAACATGGAAATAGCTGCACTGCCATCTGTAAAAACATGGAAATAAATATAAAGTCATCTGTATAAACATGGAAATATCTACACTGCCATCTGTATACACATGGAAATATCTAAACAGCCATCTGTATAAGCATGTAAATATCTACACTGCTATCTCTATTAACATGGAAACATCTACACCGCCATCTCTATAAACATGAAAATATCTACACTGCCATCTCCATAAAGATGGAACTAACTACTACGCCATCTGTATAAACATGGAAACATCTAAACCGCCATCTGTGTGAACAAGGAAATGTCTGCAACGCCATCTGTATAAAGATATAAATATCTGCACCTCGAGCTGTATAAACATGGAAATATCTACATCACTATCTGTATAAACGCGGAAATACAAACACCGCTATCGGTATAAACATGGAAATATCTACAACGCCATCTATATAAACATGGAAATATCTACACCGCTATGTCTATAAACATGGAAACAACTACACCGCTATCTCTATAAACATGGAAATATCTACACCGCTATCTGTATAAACATGGAAATATATGCACCGCGATCTGTATAAACATGGAAATATCTACACTGCGATCTGTATAAACATGGAAATATCTTCACCATGATCTGTATATACATGGAAATATCTGCACCGCTATCTTTATAAACATGGTAATATCTACACCACCATCTATATAAACATGGAAATATCTACACCGCCATCTATATAAACATGGAAATATCTACAATGCCATCTGTAGAAACATGGAAATATCTTCCCCGCAATCTGTGTAAACATGGAAATATCTACACCGACATCTGTAAAAACATGGAAATACCTACACCGCTATCTGTATAAACATGGAAATATCTAAACCGCGATCTGTATAAACAAGGAAATATCTACACGGCCATCTGTGTATACATGGAAATATCAACACCGCCATCTGTACAAACTTGGAAATATCTTCATCGCTATTTCTATAAACATGGAAATATCTGCACTGCCATCTGTAAAAACATGGAAATACGTATACAGTCATCTGTATAAACATGGAATTATCTACAATGCCATCTGTATACACATGGAAATATCTACATAGCCATCTGTTGAAACATGTAAATATCTACACTGCTATCTCTATAAACATGGAAATATCTACACCGCCATCTCAATAAACATGAAAATATCTACACTGCCATCTCCATAAACTTGGAAGTAACTATTCCGCCATCTGTATAAACATGGAAACACCTACACCGCCATCTGTGTGAATAAGGAAATATCTACAATGCCATCTGTATAAAGATATAAATATCTGCACCGCGAGCTGTATAAACATGGAAATATCTACATCGCTATCTGTATAAACATGGAAATATCTTCATCGATATCTGTATAAACATGGAAATACCAACACCGCTATCGGTATAAACATGGAAATATCTACAACGCCATCTATATAAACATGGAAATATCTACACCGCTATGTCTATAAACATGGAAATACCTACACCGCTATCTCTATAAACATGGAAATATCTACACCGCTATCTGTATAAACATGGAAATATCTACACCGCTATCTGTCTAAACATGGAAATATCTACACCGCGATCTGTAAAAACATGTAAATATCTACACAGCTACCTGTATAAACATGGTAATATCTACACCACCATCTATATAAACATGGAAATATCTACACCGCCATCTGTATAAACATGGAAATATCTACAATGCCATATGTAGAAAGATGGAAATATCTACACCGCAATCTGTGTAAACATGGAAATATCTACACCAATATCTGTAAAAACATGGAAATATCTACACCGCTATCTCTATAACCATGGAAATATCTACACTGCGATCCGTATAAACATGGAAATATCTACACCGCTGTCTGTATAAACATGGAAATATCTACACAGCTATCACTATAAACATGGATAATCTACACCGACGTCTGTATAAACATGGAAATACCTACAAAGTCATCTGTATAAACATGGAAATATCTACACAGCCATCTGTATAAACCTGAAAATATCTACACAGCCATCTGTATATACATGGAAATATCTACACCACTATCTGTATAAACATGGAAATAACTACACTGCTATTAGTATAAACAAGCAAATACCTACACCGTGATCTGTATAAACATGGAAATATCTACACCGCCATCTCTATAAACATGGAAATATCTACACCACTATCTGTATAAACATGGAAAGATCCACACCGCTATCTCTATAAACATGGAAAAATCAACACCGCTATCTCTATGAACATGGAAATATCTACACCACGATCAGTATAAACATGGAAATATCTACACCGCTATCTGTATAAACATGGAAATATCTCCACTGCTATCTCTATAAACATCGAAATATCTACACCGCCATCTGTATAAACATGGAAATAGTTACAAATTTATCTGTATAAACATGGAAACATCTACACCGCCATCTACATACTCACGGAAATATCTGCACCGCCATCTGTATAAACATGGAAATATCTACAAGGTCATCTCTGTATAGAAGAAAAATATCAACACCGCCATCTGTACAAACATGGAAATAACTGCAGCGCTATCTGTATAAACATGGAAATATCTACACCGCGGTCTGTATAAACATGGAAACATCTACACAGCTATCTGTATAAATATGGAAATATCTACACCACTATCTCTATAAACATGGAAATATCTACACCGTGATCTGTATAAACATGGAAATATTTACACCGCTATCTGTATAAACATGGAAATTTCTATGCCGTTATCTGTATAAATATGGAAATATCAACACCGCTATCTCTATAAACATGGAAGTATCTACACCGCCATCTGTATAAACATCGAAATACCTATACAGTCATCTGTGTAAACATGGAAATATCAACACCACCATCTGCATAAACATGGAAATATCTTCAATGCCATCTGTATACACATGGAAATACCTACTCGGCAATCTGTGTATAGATGGGAACATCAACACCGCCATCTGTACAAACATGGAAATATCTACACCGCTATCTGTATAAACATGGAAATACCTATACAGTCATCTGTGTAAACATGGAAATATCTACACCACCATCTATATAAACATGCAAATATCTACACTGCGGACTGTATAAACATGGAAATATCTACACCGGTATCTGTATGAACATGGAAATATCTACACCATGATCTGTATAAACATGGAAATATATACAACCCTATCTGTATAAACATGGAAATATCTGCACCTCTATCTCTATAAACATGGAAATATCTACAAAGACATCTGTATAAACATGGAAATACCTACACAGTCATGTGTAGGAACATTTAAATATCTACACTGCCATCTGTATAAACATAGAAATATCTACAAAGCCCTCTGTATAAATATGGAAATATCTGCATAGGCATCTGTGTAAACATGGAAATATCTGCACCGCTATCTGTATAAACATGGAAATAGCCACACCGCTGTCTCTATAAACATGGAAATATGTACACCGCTATGTGTATAAACATGGAAATATCTTCAATGCTCTCTGTATAAACATGGAAATATCTCCACCGTTATCTGTATAAACATGGAAATATCTACAGCGCCATCTCTATTAAGTTTGAAATATCTACACTGCCATCTGTAAAAACATGGAAATATCTACACCGCCAAGTGTATAAACATGGAAATATCTACACCACCATCTGTATAAACATGGAAATAACTACCATATCATCTGTATACACATGGAAATATCTACATAGACATCTGTATTAATATGGAAATATCTACACGGCCATCTGTATAAACATGGAAATATCTACACTGCCATCTGTAGAAAGATGGAAATATCTACACCGCTATCTCTATAAATATGGAAATATCTACACCGCCATCTCTATAAACATGAAAATATCTACACTGCCATCTCCATAAAGATGGAAGTATCTTCTCCGCCATGTGTATAAACACGGAAATATCTACACCACTATCTCTGTAAACATGGAAATATATACACCGCTATCTGTTTAAACATGGAAATATCTACACCGCCATCTGCATGTCCATGGAAATATCTACGCTGCCATCTGTATAAACATGGAAATACCTACACGGCCATCTGTGTATAGATGGAAATATCAACACCGCCATCTGTAGAAACATGGAAATATCTACACCGCTATCTCTATAAACATGGAAATATCTGCACTTCCATCTGTAAAAACATGGAAATACGTATACAGTCATCTGTATAAACATTGAAATATCTACAATGCCATCTGTATACCCATGGAAATATCTACACAGCCATCTGCATATACATATGTAAATATCTACACTGCTATCTCTATAAACATGGAAATACCTACACCGCCATCTCTATAAACATGAAAATATCTACACTGCCATCTCCATAAACATGGAACTAACTACTCTGCCATCTGTATAAACATGGAAACATCTCCACCGCCATCTGTGTGAATAAGGAAATATCTACAATGCCATCTGTATAAAGATATAAATATCTGCACCGCGAGCTGTATAAATATGGAAATATCTACATCGCTATCTGTATAAACGTGGAAATACCAACACCGCTGTCGGTATAAACATGGAAATATCTACAACGCCATCTACATAAACATGGAAATATCTACACCACTATGTCTATAAACATGGAAATACCTACAACGCTATCTCTATAAACATGGAAATATCTACACCGCGATCTGTATAAACAAGGAAATATCTACACCGCGATCTGTATAAACATGGAAATAACTACACCGCGATCTGTATAAACATGGAAATATCTTCACCACAATCTGTATAAACATGGAAATATCTACACCGCTACCTGTATAAACATGGTAATAGCCACACCACCATCTATATAAACATGTAAATGTCTACACCGCCATCTGTATAAACATGGAAATATCTACAATGCCATCTGTAGAAAGATGGAAATATCTACACCGCAATCTGTGTAAACATGGAACTATCTACACCGCTATCTGTAAACACATGGACATATATACACCGCTATCTGTATAAACATGGAAATATCTACACCGCGATCTGTATAAACATGGAAATATCTACACCGCGATCTGTATAAACATGGAAATATCTACACCGCTATCTGTATAAACATGGAAATATCTACACAGCTATCTCTATAAACATGGAAATATCTACACCGCCAAGTGTATTAACATGGAAATATCTATACAGTCATCTGTGTAAACATGGAAATATCTACAGCACCATCTGTATAAACTTGGAAATATCTTCAATGCCATCTTTATACACATGGAAATACCTACACGGCAATCTGTGTATAGAAGGGAACAACAACCCCGCCATCTGTACAAACATGGAAATATCTACACTGCTATCTCTATAAACATGGAAATATCTACACTGCGGTCTGTATAAACATGGAAATATCTACACCGGTATCTGTATAAACATGGAAATATCTACACCATGATCTGTATAAACATGGAAATATATACATCGCTATCTGTATAAACATGGAAATATCTGCACCGCTATCTCTATAAACATGGAAATATCTACAAACACATCTGTATAAACATGGAAATACCTACACAGTCATGTGTAGGAACATTTAAATATCTACACTGCCGTCTGTATAAACATAGAAATATCTACAAAGCCCTCTGTATAAATATGGAAATATCTGCATAGGCATCTGTGTAAACATGCAAATATCTGCACCGCTATCTGTATAAACATGGAAATAACTACACCGCTGTCTCTATAAACATGGAAATATGTACACCGCTATGTGTATAAACATGGAAATATCTCCACTGCTCTCTGTATAAACATGGAAATATCTCCACCGTTATCTGTATAAACATGGAAATATCTACAGCACCATCTCTATAAACATTGAAATATCTACACTGCCATCTGTAAAAACATGGAAATATCTACACCGCCAACTGTATAAACATGGAAATATCTACACCACCATCTGTATAAACATGGAAATAACTACAATACCATCTGTATACACATGGAAATATCTACACAGACATCTGTATAAATACGGAAATAACTACACGGCCATCTGTATAAACATGGAAATATCTACACTGCCATCTGTAGAAAGATGGAAATATCTACACCGCTATCTCTTTAAATATGGAAATATCTACACCGCCATCTCTATAAACATGAAAATATCTACACTGCCAACTCCATAAAGATGGAAGTATCTCCTCCGCCATGTGTATAAACACGGAAATAACTACACCACCATCTGTGTAAACATGGAAATATCTACACCGCTATCTGTATAAACATGGAAATATCTACACCGCCATATGCATGTCCGCGGGAATTTGTACGCCGCCATCTGTATAAACATGGAAATATCTACACGGCCATCTGTGTATAGATGGAAATATCAACACCGCCATCTGTACAAACATGGAAATATCTACACCGCTATCTCTATAAACATGGAAATATCTGCACTGCCATCTGTAAAAACATGGAAATACCTGTACAGTCATCTGTATAAACATGGAAATATCTACAATGCCATCTGTATACACATGGAAATATCTAAACAGCCATCTGTATAAGCATGTAAATATCTACACTGCTATCTCTATAAACATGGAAATATCTACACCGCCATCTCTATAAACATGAAAATATCTACACTGCCATCTCCATAAATATGGTACTAACTACTCCGCCATCTGTATAAACATGGAAACATCTACACCGCCATTTGTGTGAACAAGGGAATATCTACAATTCCATCTGTATAAAGATATATATATATGCACCGCGAGCTGTATAAACATGGAAATATCTACACCGCGATCTGTATAAACATGGAAATATCTACACCGCGATCTGTATAAACATGGAAATATCTACACCGCGATCTGTATAAACATGGAAATATCTTCACCACAATCTGTATAAACATGGAAATATCTACACCGCTACCTGTATAAACATGGAAATATCCACACCACCATCTATATAAACATGTAAATATCTACAACGCCATCTGTATAAACATGGAAATATCTACAATGCCATCTGTGTAAAGATGGAAATATCTACACCGCAATCTGTGTAAACATGGAACTATCTACACCGCTATCTGTAAACACATGGAAATATCTACACCGCTATCTGTATAAACATGGAAATATCTACACCGCGATCTGTATGAACATGGAAATATCTACACCGCGATCTGTATAAACATGGAAATATCTACACCGCGATCTGTATAAACATGGAAATATCTACACCGCTATCTGTATAAACATGGAAATATCTACACAGCTATCTCTATAAACATGGACATATCTACACCGCCATCTGTATTAACATGGAAATACCTATACAGTCATCTGTGTGAACATGGAAATATCTACACCACCATCTATATAAACATGGAAATATCTTCAATGCCATCTGAATACACATGGAAATACCTACACGGCAATCTGTGTATAGATGGAAACATCAACACCGCCATCTGTACAAATATGGAAATATCTACACTGCTATCTCTATAAACTTGGAAATATCTACACTGCGGTCTGTATAAACATGGAAATATCTACACGGGTATCTGTATAAACATGGAAATATCTACACCATGATCTGTATAAACATGGAAATATATACACCGCTATCTGTATAAACGTGGAAATATCTGCACCTCTATCTCTATAAACATGGAAATATCTAAAAAGACATCTGAATAAACATGGAAATACCTACACAGTCATGTGTAGGAACATTTAAATATCTACAC
Organism: Pan paniscus; assembly: GCF_029289425.2. Lineage (NCBI taxonomy): Eukaryota > Metazoa > Chordata > Mammalia > Primates > Hominidae > Pan > Pan paniscus. Next base: position 13,795,629 of record NC_073261.2, read on the forward strand.
TGCCATCTGTATAAACATAGAAATATCTACAAAGCCCTCTGTATAAATATGGAAATATCTGCATAGGCATCTGTGTAAACATGGAAATATCTGCACCGCTATATGTATAAACATAGAAATAACCACACCGCTGTCTCTATAAACATGGAAATATGTACACCGCTATGTGTGTAAACATGGAAATATCTCCAATGCTCTCTGTATAAACATGGAAATATCTCCACCGTTATCTGTATAAACATGGAAATATCTACAGCGCCATCTCTATTAAGTTTGAAATATCTACACTGCCATCTGTAAAAACATGGAAATATCTACACCGCCAAGTGTATAAACATGGAAATATCTACACCACCATCTGTATAAACATGGAAATAACTATAATATCATCTGTATACACATGGAAATATCTACATAGACATCTGTATTAATATGGAAATATCTACACGGCCATCTGTATAAACATGGAAATATCTACACTGCCATCTGTAGAAAGATGGAAATATCTACACCGCTATCTCTATAAATATGGAAATATCTACACCGCCATCTCTATAAACATGAAAATATCTACACTGCCATCTCCATAAAGATGGAAGTATCTATTCCGCCATGTGTATAAACACGGAAATATCTACACCACTATCTGTGTAAACATGGAAATATATACACCGCTATCTGTTTAAACATGGAAATATCTACACCGCCATCTGCATGTCCATGGAAATATCTACGCCGCCATCTGTATAAACATGGAAATACCTTCACGGCCATCTGTGTATAGATGGAAATATCAACACCGCCATCTGTAGAAACATGGAAATATCTACACCGCTATCTCTATAAACATGGAAATATCTGCACTTCCATCTGTAAAAACATGGAAATACGTATACAGTCATCTGTATAAACATTGAAATATCTACAATGCCATCTGTATACCCATGGAAATATCTACACAGCCATCTGCATATACATATGTAAATATCTACACTGCTATCTCTATAAACATGGAAATACCTACACCGCCATCTCTATAAACATGAAAATATCTACACTGCCATCTCCATAAACATGGAACTAACTACTCTGCCATCTGTATAAACATGGAAACATCTCCACCGCCATCTGTGTGAATAAGGAAATATCTACAATGCCATCTGTATAAAGATATAAATATCTGCACCGCGAGCTGTATAAATATGGAAATATCTACATCGCTATCTGTATAAACGTGGAAATACCAACACCGCTGTCGGTATAAACATGGAAATATCTACAACGCCATCTACATAAACATGGAAATATCTACACCACTATGTCTATAAACTTGGAAATACCTACAACGCTATCTCTATAAACATGGAAATATCTACACCGCGATCTGTATAAACATGGAAATATCTACACCGCGATCTGTATAAACATGGAAATAACTACACCGCGATCTGTATAAACATGGAAATATCTTCACCACAATCTGTATAAACATGGAAATATCTACACCGCTACCTGTATAAACATGGTAATAGCCACACCACCATCTATATAAACATGTAAATGTCTACACCGCCATCTGTATAAACATGGAAATATCTACAATGCCATCTGTAGAAAGATGGAAATATCTACACCGCAATCTGTGTAAACATGGAACTATCTACACCACTATCTGTAAACACATGGACATATATACACTGCTATCTGTATAAACATGGAAATGTCTACACCGCGATCTGTATAAACATGGAAATATCTACACCGCGATCTGTATAAACATGGAAATATCTACACCGCTATCTGTATAAACATGGAAATATCTACACAGCTATCTCTATAAACAAGGAAATATCTACACAGCCAAGTGTATTAACATGGAAATATCTATACAGTCATCTGTGTAAACATGGAAATATCTACACCACCATCTGTATAAACTTGGAAATATCTTCAATGCCATCTTTATACACATGGAAATACCTACACGGCAATCTGTGTATAGATGGGAACAACAACCCCGCCATCTGTACAAACATGGAAATATCTACACTGCTATCTCTATAAACATGGAAATATCTACACCGCCATCTGTATAAACATCGAAATACCTATACAGTCATCTGTGTAAACATGGAAATATCTACACCACCATCTCTATAAACATGCAAATATCTACACTGCGGTCTGTATAAACATGGAAATATCTACACCGGTATCTGTATGAACATGGAAATATCTACACCATGATCTGTATAAACATGGAAATATATACACCCCTATCTGTATAAACATGGAAATATCTGCACCTCTATCTCTATAAACATGGAAATATCTACAAAGACATCTGTATAAACATGGAAATACCTACACAGTCATGTGTAGGAACATTTAAATATCTACACTGCCATCTGTATAAACATAGAAATATCTACAAAGCCCTCTGTATAAGTATGGAAATATCTGCATAGGCATCTGTGTAAACATGGAAATATCTGCACCGCTATATGTATAAACATAGAAATAACCACACCGCTGTCTCTATAAACATGGAAATATGTACACCGCTATGTGTGTAAACATGGAAATATCTCCAATGCTCTCTGTATAAACATGGAAATATCTCCACCGTTATCTGTATAAACATGGAAATATCTACAGCGCCATCTCTATTAAGTTTGAAATATCTACACTGCCATCTGTAAAAACATGGAAATATCTACACCGCCAAGTGTATAAACATGGAAATATCTACACCGCGATCTGTATAAACATGGAAATATCTACACCGCGATCTGTATAAACATGGAAATAACAACACCTCGATCTGTATAAACATGGAAATATCTTCACCACAATCTGTATAAACATGGAAATATCTACACCGCTACCTGTATAAACATGGTAATAGCCACAACACCATCTATATAAACATGTAAATATCTACACCGCCATCTGTATAAACATGGAATATCTACAATGCCATCTGTAGAAAGATGGAAATATCTACACCGCAATCTGTGTAAACATGGAACTATCTACACCGCTATCTGTAAACACATGGAAATATATACACCGCTATCTCTATAAACATGGAAATATCTACACCGCGATATGTATAAACATGGAAATATCTACACCGCGATCTGTATAAACATGGAAATATCTACACCGCGATCTGTATAAACATGGAAATATCTACACCGATATCTGTATAAACATGGAAATATCTACACAGCTATCTCTATAAACATGGAAATATCTACACCGCCAAGTGTATTAACATGGAAATATCTATACAGTCATCTGTGTAAACATGGAAATATCTACACCACCATCTGTATAAACGTGGAAATATCTTCAATGCCATCTTTATACACATAGAAATACCTACACGGCAATCTGTGTATAGATGGGAACAACAACCCCGCCATCTGTACAAACATGGAAATATCTACACTGCTATCTCTATAAACATGGAAATATCTACACTGCGGTCTGTATAAACATGGAAATATCTACACCGGTATCTGTATAAACATGGAAATATCTACACCATGATATGTATAAACATGGAAATATATACATCGCTATCTGTATAAACATGGAAATATCTGCACCGCTATCTCTATAAACACGGAAATATCTACAAAGACATCTGTATAAACATGGAAATACCTACACAGTCATGTGTAGGAACATTTAAATATCTACACTGCCATCTGTATAAACATAGAAATATCTACAAAGCCCTCTGTATAAATATGGAAATATCTGCATAGGCATCTGTATAAACATGCAAATATCTGCACCGATATCTGTATAAACATGGAAATAACTACACCGCTGTCTCTATAAACATGGAAATATGTACACCGCTATGTTTATAAACATGGAAATATCTCCACTGCTCTCTGTATAAACATGGAAATATCTCCACCGTTATCTGTATAAACATGGAAATATCTACAGCACCATCTCTATAAACATTGAAATATCTACACTGCCATCTGTAAAAACATGGAAATATCTACACCGCCAACTGTATAAACATGGAAATAGCTACACCACCATCTGTATAAACATGGAAATACCTACAATACCATCTGTATACACATGGAAATATCTACACAGACATCTGTATAAATATGGAAATAACTACACGGCCATCTGTATAAAGATGGAAATATCTACACTGCCATCTGTAGAAAGATGGAAATATCTACACCGCTATCTCTATAAATATGGAAATATCTACACCGCCATCTCTATAAACATGAAAATATCTACACTGCCAACTCCATAAAGATGAAAGTATCTACTCTGCCATGTGTATAAACACGGAAATAACTACACCACCATCTGTGTAAACATGGAAATATCTACACCGCTATCTGTATAAACATGGAAATATCTACACCGCCATCTGCATGTCCACGGGAATTTCTACGCCGCCATCTGTATAAACATGGAAATATCTACACGGCCATCTGTGTATAGATGGAAATATCAACACCGCCATCTGTACAAACATGGAAATATCTACACCGCTATCTCTATAAACATGGAAATATCTGCACTGCCATCTGTAAAAACATGGAAATACCTGTACAGTCATATGTATAAACATGGAAATATCTACAATGCCATCTGTATACACATGGAAATATCTAAACAGCCATCTGTATAAGCATGTAAATATCTACACTGCTATCTCTATAAACATGGAAATATCTACACCGCCATCTCTATAAACATGAAAATATCTACACTGCCATCTCCATAAATATGGTACTAACTACTCCGCCATGTGTATAAACACGGAAATACTTACACCACCATCTGTGTAAACATGGAAATATCTTCACGCTATCTGTATAAACATGGAAATATCTACACAGCCATCTGCATGTCCATGGGAATTTCTACGCCGCCATCTGTACAAACATGGAAATATCTACACCGACATCTCTATACTCATGAAAATATCTACACTGCCATCTCCATAAATATGGAACTAACTACTCCGCCATCTGTATAAACATGGAAACATCTACACCGCCATTTGTGTGAACAAGGAAATATCTACAATTCCATTTGTATAAAGATATAAGTATCTGCACCGCGAGCTGTATAAACATGGAAATATCTACATCGCTATCTGTATAAATGTGGAAATACCAACACCACTATCGGTATAAACATGGAAATATCTACAACGCCATCTATATAAACATGGAAATATCTACACCGCTATGCCTATAAACATGGAAATACCTACACCGCTATCGCTATAAACATGGAAATATCTACACCGCTATCTGTATAAACATGGAAATATCTACACTGCTATCTGTATAAACATGGAAATATCTACACCGCGATCTGTATAAACATGGAAATAACTACACCACGATCTGTATAAACATGGAAATATCTTCACCACGATCTGTATATACATGGTAATATCTACACTGCTATCTGTATAAACATGGTAATATCTACACCACCATCTCTATAAACTTGGAAATATCTACACCGCCGTCTATATAAACATGGAAATATTTACAATGCCATCTGTAGAAAGATGGAAATATCTACCCCGCAATCTGTGTAAACATGGAAATATCTACACCGATATCTGTAAAAACATGGAAATACCTACAAAGTCATCTGTATAAACATGGAAATATTTACACAGCCATCGGTATAAACATGGAAATATCTACACAGCCATCTGTATATACATGGAAATATCTACACCGCTATCTGTATAAACATGGAAATAACTACACCGCTATTTGTATAAACAAGCAAATATCTACACCGTGATCTGTATAAACATGGAAATATCTACACCGCCATCTCTATAAACATGGAAATATCTACACCCCATCTGTATAAACATGGAAATATCCACACCGCTATCTCTATAAACATGGAAAAATCAACAGCGCTATCTATATGAACATGGAAATATCTACACCGCCATCTCTATAAACATGGAAATATCTACACCACGATCAGAATAAACATGGAAACATCTACACCGCTATCTGTATAAACATGGAAATATCTCCACTGCTATCTCTATAAACATCGAAATATCTACACCGCCATCTCTAAAAACATGGAAATACTTACAAAGTTATCTGTATAAACATGGAAATATCTACACTGACATCTGTATAAACATGGAAATATCTACACAGCCATGTGTATATACATGGAAATATCTACACCACTATCTATATAAACATGGAAATAACTACACCGCTAACTGTATGAACATGGAAATATCTACACGGCCATCTGTGTATAGATGGAAATATCAACACCGCCATCTGTACAAACATGGAAACATCTACACCGCTATCTGTATAAACATGGAAATATCTCCACTGCTATCTCTATAAACATCGAAATATCTACACCGCCATCTCTAAAAACATGGAAATACTTACAAAGTTATCTGTATAAACATGGAAATATCTACACTGACATCTGTATAAACATGGAAATATCTGCACTGCCATCTGTAAAAACATGGAAATAACTATACAGTCATCTGTATAAACATGGAAATATCTACAATGCCATCTGTATACACATGGAAATATCTAAACAGCCATCTGTATAAGCATGTAAATATCTACACTGCTATCTCTATACACATGGAAATATATACACCGCCATCTCTATAAACATGAAAATATCTACACTGCCATCTCCATAAATATGGTACCAACTACTCCGCCATCTGTATAAACATGGAAACATCTACACCGCCATTTGTGTGAACAAGGAAATATCTACAATTCCAGCTGTATAAAGATATAAATATCTGCACCGCGAGCTCTATAAACATGGAAATATCTACACCGCGATCTGTATAAACATGGAAATATCTACACCGCGATCTGTATAAACATGGAAATATCTACACCGTGATCTGTATAAACATGGAAATATCTTCACCAAAATCTGTATAAACATGGAATTATCTACACCGCTACCTGTATAAACATGGAAATATCCACACCACCATGTATATAAACATGTAAATATCTACACCGCCATCTGTATAAACATGGAAATATATACAATGCCATCTGTGTAAAGATGGAAATATCTACACCGCAATCTGTGTAAACATGGAACTATCTACACCGCTATCTGTAAACACATGGAAATATCTACACCGCTATCTGTATAAACATGGAAATATCTACACCGCGATCTGTATAAACATGGAAATATCTACACCGCGATCTGTATAAACATGGAAATATCTACACCGCGATCTGTATAAACATGGAAATATCTACACCGCTATCTGTATAAACATGGAAATATCTACACAGCTATCTCTATAAACATGGAGATATCTACACCGCCATCTGTATTAACATGGAAATACCTATACAGTCATCTGTGTAAACATGGAAATATCTACACCACCATCTGTATAAACATGGAAATATCTTCAGTGCCATCTGAATACACATGGAAATACCAACACGGCAATCTGTGTACAGATGGAAACATCAACACCGCCATCTGTACAAACATGGAAATATCTACACTGCTATCTCTATAAACATGGAAATATCTACACTGCGGTCTGTACAAACATGGAAATATCTACACCATGATCTGTATAAACATGGAAATATATACACCGCTATCTGTATAAACATGGAAATATCTGCACCGCTATCTCTATAAAAATGGAAATATCTACAAAGACATCTGTATAATCATGGAAATACCTACACAGTCATGTGTAGGAACACTTAAATATCTACACTGCCATCTGTATAAACATAGAAATATCTACAAAGCCCTCTATATAAATATGGAAATATCTGCATAGGCATCTATGTAAACATGGAAATATCTGCACCGCTATCTGTATAAACATGGAAATACCTACACCGCTGTCTCTATAAACATGGTAATATGTACACCACTATGTGTATAAACATGGAAATATCTCCACTGCTCTGTATAAACATGGAAATATCTCCAACGTTATCTGTATAAACATGGAAATATCTACAGCGCCATCTCTAAAAACATTGAAATATCTACACTGCCATCTGTAAAAACATGGAAATATCTACACCGCCAACTGTGTAAACATGGAAATATCTACACAACCATCTGTATAAACATGGAAATAACTACAATACCGTCTGTTTACGCATGGAAATATCTACACAGACATCTGTATAAATATGGAAATAACTTCACGGCCATCTGTATAAACATGGAAATATCTACACTGCCATCTGTAGAAAGATGGAAATATCTACACCGCTATCTCTAAAAATATGGAAATATCTACACCGCCATCTCTATAAACATGAAAATATCTACACTGCCAACTCCATAAAGATGGATGTATCTACTCCGCCATGTGTATAAACACGGAAATACTTACACCACCATCTGTGTAAACATGGAAATATCTTCACGCTATCTGTATAAACATGGAAATATCTACACAGCCATCTGCATGTCAATGGGAATTTCTACGTCGCCATCTGTACAAACATGGAAATATCTACACCGCTATCTCTATAAACATGGAAATATCTGCACTGCCATCTGTGAAAACATGGAAACACCTATACAGTTATCTGTATAAACATGGAAATATCTACAATGCCATCTGTATACACATGGAAATATCTAAACAGCCATCTGTATAAACATGTAAATATCTACACTGCTATCTCTATAAACATGGAAATATCTACACCGACATCTCTATACACATGAAAATATCTACACTGCCATCTCCATAAATATGGAACTAACTACTCCGCCATCTGTATAAACATGGAAACATCTACACCGCCATTTGTGTGAAAAAGGAAATATCTACAATTCCATCTGTATAAAGATATAAGTATCTGCACCGCGAGCTGTATAAACATGGAAATATCTACATCGCTATCTGTATAAATGTGGAAATACCAACACCACTATCGGTATAAACATGGAAATATCTACAACGCCATCTATATAAACATGGAAATATCTACACCGCTATGCCTATAAACATGGAAATACCTACACCGCTATCGCTACAAACATGGAAATATCTACACCGCTATCTGTATAAACATGGAAATATCTACACCGCTATCTGTATAAACATGGAAATATCTACACCGCGATCTGTATAAACATGGAAATAACTACACCGCGATCTGTATAAACTTGGAAATATCTTCGCCACGATCTGTATATACATGGTAATATCTACACCGCTATCTGTATAAACATGGTAATATCGACAACACCATCTCTATAAGCTTGGAAATATATACACCGCCGTCTATATAAACATGGAAATATCTACAATGCCATCTGTAGAAAGATGGAAATATCTACCCCGCAATCTGTGTAAACATGGAAATATCTACACCGATATCTGTAAAAACATGGAAATATCTACAACGCTATCTTTATAAACATGGAAATATCTACACCGCCATCTCTATAAACATGGAAATACCTACAACGTCATCTCTATAAACATGCAAATATCTACACCCCTATCTGTATAAACATGGAAATATCCACACCGCTGTCTCTATAAACATGGAAAAATCAACACCTCTATCTCTATGAACATGGAAATATCTACACCGCCATCTCTATAAACATGGAAATATCTACACCACGATCAGTATAAACATGGAAACATCTACACCGCTATCTGTATAAACATGGAAATATCTCCACTGCTATCTCTATAAACATCGAAATATCTAAACCGCCATCTGTATAAACATGGAAATACTTACAAAGTTATCTGAATAAACATGCAAATATCTACACAGCCATCTGTATAAACATGGAAATATCTACACAGCCATGTGAATATACATGTAAATATCTACACCACTATCTATATAAACATGGAAATAACTACACCGCTCTCGGTATAAACATGGAAATATCTACACCACCATCTACATATCCATGGAAATATCTGCACCGCCATGTGTATAAACATGGAAATATCTACACGGCCATCTGTGTATAGATGGAAATATCAACACCGCCATCTGTTGAAACATGGAAATATCTACACTGCCATCTGTAGAAAGATGGAAATATCTACACCGCTATCTCTATAAATATGGAAATATCTACACCGCCATCTCTATAAGCATGAAAATATCTACATTGCCATCTCCATAAAGATGGAAGTATCTACTCCGCCATGAGTATAAACACGGAAATATCTACACCACCATCTGTGTAAACATGGAAATATCTACACCGCTATCTGTATAAACATGGAAATATCTACACCGCCATCTGCATGCCCATGGAAATATCTACGCCGCCATGTGTATAAATATGGAAATATCTACACCGCCATCTGTGTATACATGGAAATATCAACACCGCCATCTGAACAAACATGGAAATATCGACATCGCTATCTGTATAAACATGGTAATATCCTCACCACCATCTATATAAACATGGAAATAACTACACAGCCATCTGTATAAACATGGAAATATCTACAATGCCATCTGTAGAAAGATGGAAATATCTACACCGCAATCTGTGTAAACATGGAAATATCTACACCGATATCTGGAAAAACATGGAAATATCTACACCGCTATCTGTATAAACATGGAAATATCTACACCGCGATCTTTTTAAACATGGAAATATCTACACCGTGATCTCTATAAACATGGAAATATCTACACCGCCATCTGTATAAACATGGAAATACCTACAAAGTCATCTGTATAAACATGGAAATATCTACAAAGCCATCTCTATAAACATGGAAATATCTACACAGCCATCTGTATAAACATGTAAATATCTACACAGCTATCTCTATAAATATGGAAATATCTACACCGCCATCTCTATAAACATGAAAATATCTACACTGCCAACTCCATAAACATGGAACTAACTACTCCGTCATCTGTATAAACATGGAAACATCTACACCGCCATCTGTGTGAATAAGGAAATATCTACAATGCCATCTGTATAAAGATATAAATATCTGCACCGCGAGCTGCATAAACATGGAAATATCTACACCGCGATCTTTATAAACATGGAAATATCTACACCGCTATCTGTATAAACATTTAAATATCTACATCGCTATCTGTATAAACATGGAAATATCTACACCGTGATCTTTATAAACATGGAAATATCTACACCGCTATCTCTATAAACATGGAAATATCTACATCGCTATCTGTATAAACATGGAAATATCTACACCGTGATCTGTATAAACATGGAAATATCTTCACCACGATTTGTATAAACATGGAAATATCTACACTGCTATCTGTATAAACATGGTAATATCCACACCACCATCTATATAAACATGGAAATATCTACACCGCCATCTGTATAAACATGGAAATATCTACAATGCCATCTGTAGAAAGATGGAAATATCTACACCGCAATCTGTGTAAACATGGAAATATCTACACCGATATCTGGAAAAACATGGAAATATCTACACTGCTATCTGTATAAACATGGAAATATCTACACCGCGATGTTTATAAACATTGAAATATCTACACCGCAATCTGTAGAAACATGGAAATATCTACACCGCTATCTGTATAAACATGGAAATATCTACACAGCTATCTCTATAAACATGGATATATCTACACCGCCATCTGTATAAACATGGAAATATCTACACAGCTATCTGTATAAATATGAAATATCTAAACCGCTATCTCTATAAAAGTGGAAATATCTCCACTGCTATCTGTATAAACTTGGAAATACCTTCAATTCTATCTGTATAAACATGGAAATATCAACACCGCCATCTGTATAAACATGGAAATATCTCCTCTGCTATCTCTATAAACATCGAAATATCTACACCACCATCTGTATAAACATGGAAATACTTAGAATGTTATGTGTATATACATGGAAATATCCTCACCGCTATCTATATAAACATGGAAATAACTACACTGCTATCTGTATAAACATGGAAATATCTACACCGCCATCTACATATCCATGGAAATATCTGCGCCGCCATCTGTATAAACATGGAAATATCTCCACCGTTATCTGTTTAAACATGGAAATATCTACAGCGCCATCTCTATAAACATTGAAATATCTACACTGCCATCTGTAAAAACATGGAAATATCTACACAGTCATCTGAATAAACATGGAAATATCTACATCACCATCAGTATAAACATGGAAATATCTACAATACCATCTGTATACACCTGGAAATAGCTACACAGACATCTGTATAAATATGGAAATATCTACACCATCTGTATAAACATGGAAATATCTACACTGCCATCTGTTGAAAGATGGAAATATCTACACCGCTATCTCTACAAATATGGAACGATCTACACCGCCATCTATATAAACATGAGAATATCTACACTGCCATCTCCATAAAGATGGAAGTATCTACTCCGCCATGTGTATAAACACGGAAATATCTACACCACCATCTTTGAATACATGGAAATATCTACACCGCGATCTGTATAAACATGGAAATATCTACACCGCCATCTGCATGTCCATGGAATTTTCTACGCCGCCATCTGTATAAACATGGAAATATCTACACGGCCATCTGTGTATAGATGGAAATATCAACACAGCCATCTGTACAAACATTGAAATATCTACACCGCTATCTCTATAAACATGGAAATATCTGCACTGCCATCTGTAAAAACATGGAAATACCTATACAGTCATCTGTATAAACATGGAAATATCTACAATGCCATCTGTATACACATGGAAATATCTACACAGCCATCTGTATAAACATGTAAATATCTACACTGCTATCTCTATAAACATGGAAATACCTACACACCATCTCTATAAACATGAAAATATCTACACTGCCATCTCCATAAACATGGAACTAACTACTCCGCCATCTGTATAAACATGGAAACATCTACACCGCCACCTGTGTGAATAAGGAAATATCTACAATGCCATCTGCATAAAGATATAAATACCTGCACCGCGAGCTGCATGAACATGGAAATATCTACATCGCTATCTGTATAAACGTGGAAATACCAACACCGCTATCGGTATAAACATGGAAATATATACAACGCCATCTATATAAACATGGAAATATCTACAACGCTATGTCTATAAACATGGAAATACCTACTCCGCTATCTCTATAAACATGGAAATATCTACACCGCGATCTGTATAAACATGGAAATATCTTCACCACGATCTTTATAAACATGGAAATACCTACACCGCAATCTGTATAAACATGGTAATATCTACACCACCATCTATATAAACATGGAAATATGTACACCGCCATCTGTATAAACATGGAAATATCCACACCACTATCTCTATAAACATGGAAAAATCATCACCGCTATCTCTAGTAACATGGAAATATCTACACCACCATCTCTATAAACATGGAAATATCTACACTGCAATCAGTAGGAACATGGAAATATCTACACCGCTATCTGTATAAACATGGAAATTTCTACACCGTTATCTCTATAAATATGGAAATATCTACACTGCTATCTCTATAAACATGGAAATATCTACACCGCCATCTGTATAAACATGGAAATACCTACAGAGTCATCTGTGTAAACATGGAAACATCTACAACACCATCTGTATAAACATTGAAATATCTACAATGCCATCTGTATGCACATGGAAATACCTACACGGCAATCTGTTTATAGATGGAAACATCAACACCGCCCTCTGTACAAACTTGGAAATATCTACACTGCTATCTCAATAAACATGGAAATATCTACACTGCGGTCTGTATAAACATGGAAATATATACACCGCTATCTGTATAAACATGGAAATATCTGCACCGCTATCTCTATAGACATGGAAATATCTACAAAGCCATCTGTATAAACATGGAAATACCTACACAGTCATGTGTAGGAACATGGAAATATCTACACTGCCATCTGTATAAACATAGAAATATCTACACAGCCCTCTTTATAAATATGGAGATATCTCCATAGGCATCTGTATAAACATGGAAATATCTGCACCAATATCTGTATAAACTTTGAAATACCTACACTGTTGTCTCTATAAACATGGAAATATGTACACCGCTATTTGTATAAACATGGAAATGTCTCCACTGCTGTCTGTATAAACATGGAAATATCTCCACCGTTATCTGTATAAACATGGAAATATCTACAGCGCCATCTCTATAAACATTGAAATATCTACAGTGCCATCTGTAAAAACATGGAAATATCTACACAGTCATCTGAATAAACATGTTAATATCTACATCACTATCTGTATAAACATGGAAATACCTACAATACCATCTGTATACACCTGGAAATATCTACACAGTCATCTGTATAAATATGGAAATATCTACAACGCCATCTGTATAAACATGGAAATATCTACACTGCCATCTATAAAAAGATGGAAATATCTACACCGCTATCTCTATAAATATGGAAGTATCTACACCGCCATCTATATAAACATGAGAATATCTACACTGCCATCTCCATAAAGATGGAAGTATCTACTCCGCCATGTGTATAAACACGGAAATATCTACACCACCATCTTTGAAAACATGGAAATATCTACACCGCTATCTGTAGAAACATGGAAATATCTACACTGCCATCTGCATGTCCATGGAATTATCTACGCTGCCATCTGTATAAACATGGAAATATCTACACGGCCATCTGTGTATAGATGGAAATATCAACACAGCCATCTGTACAAACATGGAAATATCTACACCGCTATCTCTATAAACATGGAAATATCTGCACTGCCATCTGTAAAAACATGGATATACCTATACAGTCATCTGTATAAACATGGAAATATCTACAATGCCATCTGTATACACATGGAAATATCTACACAGCCATCTGTATAAACATGTAAATATCTACACTGCTATCTCTATAAACATGGAAATACCTACACCACCATCTCTATAAACATGAAAATATCTACACTGCCATCTCCATAAACATGGAACTAACTACTCCGCCATCTGTATAAACATGGAAACATCTACACCGCCACCTGTGTGAATAAGGAAATATCTACAATGCTATCTGTATAAAGATATAAATATCTGCATCGCGAGCTGCATGAACTTGGAAATATCTACATCGCTATCTGTATAAACGTGGAAATACCAACACTGCTATCTCTATCAACATGGAAATATCTACAAAGACATCTGTATAAACATGGAAATACCTACACAGTCATGTGTAGGAATACTTAAATATCTACACTGCCATCTGTATAAACGTAGAAGTATCTACACAGCCCTCTGTATAAATATGGAAATATCTGCATAGGCATCTGTGTAAACCTGGAAATATCTGCACCGCTATCTGTATAAACATGGAAATAACTACACCGCTGTCTCTATAAACATGGAAATATGTACACCGCTATGTGTAGAAACATGGAAATATCTCCACTGCTCTCTGTATAAACATGGAAATATCTCCACCGTTATCTGTATAAACATGGAAATATCTACAGCGCCATCTCTATAAACATTGACAAATCTACACTGCCATCTGTAAAAACATGGAAATATCTACACAGTCATCTGAATAAACATGGAAATACCTACACCACCATCTGTATAAACATGGAAATACCTACAATACCATCTGTATACACAAGGAAATACCTACACGGCCATCTGTATAAACATGGAATTATCTACACTTCCATCTGTAGAAAGATGGAAATATCTACACCACTATCTGTATAAATATGGAAATATCTACACCGCCATCTCTGTAAACATGAAAATATCTACACTACCATCTCCATAAAGATGGAAGTATCTACTCCGCCATGTGTATAAACACGGAAATATTTACACCACCATCTGTGTAAACATGGAAATATCTACACCGCTATCTGTATAAACATGGAAATATCTACACCACGATCTGCATATCCATGGAAATATGTACACCGCTATCTCTATAAACATGGAAATACCTGTACAGCCATCTGTATAAACATGGAAATATCTACAATGCCATCTGTATACACATGGAAATATCTACACTGCCATCTGTACAAACATGGAAATATCTACACAGTCATCTGTAGAAACATGGAAATGTCTACACCGCAATCTGTATAAACATGGAAATATCTACACCGATATCTGTATAAATATGAACTATCTAAACCGCTATCTCTATAAAACTGGAAATATCTACACTGCTATCTGTATAAACATGGAAATATCCTCACTGCTATCTCTATGAACATGGATATATCTACAACGCTATCTCTATAAACATGGAAATATCTACAACGCCATCTCTATAAACAGGGAAATATCTACACCGCCATCTGTATAAACATGGAAATATCTACACCCCTATCTGTATAAACATGGAAATATCTACACAGCCATGAGTATATACATGGAAATATCTACACCGCTATCTATATAAACATGGAAATAACTACACCGCGATCTGTATAAACATGGAAATATCTACACCGCCATCTACACATCCATAGAAATATCTGTGCCGATATCTGTATAAACATGGAAATATCTACACGGTCATCAGTGTATAGATGGAAATATCAACACCGCTATCTGTACAAACATGGAAATATCTGCACCGCTATCTGTATAAACATGGAAATATCTAAACCGCGGGCTATATAAACATACAAATATCTACACCGCTATCTGTATAAACATGGAAATATCTACACCGCTATCTCTTTAAACATGGAAATATCTACAAAGCCATCTGTATCAATATGGAAATATCTGCATAGGCATCTGTATAAACATGGAAATATCTGCACCGCTATCTGTATAAACATGGAAATACCAACACCGCTGTCTCCATAAACATGGAAATATGTACACCGCTATGTGTATAAACTTGGAAATATCTCCACTGCTGTCTGTATAAACATGGAAATATCACCGTGATCTGTATAAACATGGAAATATCTACACCGCTATCTGTATAAACATGGAAATACCTGCACAGCAATCTCTATAAAAATGGAAATACCTACACTGACATCTGTATAAACATGGAAATACCTACAAAGTCATCTGTAAAAACATGGAAATATCTACACAGCTATCTGTATAAACATGGAAATATCTACACATCCATCTGTATATACATGGAAATATCTACACCGATATCTGTATAAACATGGAAATAACTACACCGCTATTTGTATAAACAAGGAAATACCTACACCGCTATCTGTTTAAACATGGAAATATATTCACAGACATCTGTTTATACATGGAAATATCTACACCGCTATCTGTATAAACATGCTAATAACTACACCGCTATCTGTATAAATGTGGAAATATTTGCACAGCTATCCCTATAAACATGGTAATATCAACACCGCGATCTGTATAAACATGGAAATATCTACACCATGATCTGCATAAACATGGAAATATCTACACCACGATCTGTATAAACATGGAAATATCTACCCCGTGATCTGTATAAACATGGAAATATCTACACCGCCATCTCTATAAACATGGAAATATCGACACCCCTATCTGTATAAACATGGAAATATCCACACAGCTATCTCTATAAACATGGAAAAATCAACACCGCTATCTCTATGAACATGGAAATATTTACACCGCCATCTCTATAAACATGGAAATACCTACACCGCAATCAGTATAAACACGGAAAAATCTACACCGCTATCTGTATAAACATGGAAATATCTCCACTGCTATCTCTATAAACATCGAAATATCTACACCGCCATCTATATAAACATGGAAATACTTACAAAGTTATCTGTATAAACATGGAAATATCTACACCGCCATCTGTATAAACATGGAAATATCTACACAGCCATGTGTATATACATGGAAATATCTACACCGCTATCTATATAAACATGGAAATAAGTACACCGCTATCTGTATAAACATGGAAATATCTCCCCTGCTATCTCTATAAACATCGAAATATCTACACCGCCATCTGTATAAACATGGAAATTCTTACAAAGTTACCTGTATAAACATGGAAAAATCTACACCGCCATCTGTATAAACATGGAAATATCTACACAGCCATGTGTACATATATGGAAATCTCTACACCGCTCTCTATATAAACATGGAAATAAGTGCAGCGCTATCTGTATATATATGGAAATAACTACACCACCATCTACATATCCATAGAAATATCTGCACCGGCATCTGTATAAACATGGAAATATCTACACGGTCATCTGTGCATAGATGGAAATATCAACAACGCCATCTGTACAAACATGGAAATATCTGCACCGCTATCTGTATAAACATGGAAATATCTACACCGCTATCTGTATAAACATGGAAATATCTACTCCGCTATCTGTATAAACATGGAAATATCTGCACCGCTATCTCTATAAACATGGAAATATCTACACCGTGATCTGTATAAACATGGAAATATTTACACCGCTATCTGTATAAACATGGAAATTTCTACACCGTTATCTGTATAAATATGGAAATGTCTACACGGCCATCTGTATAAACATGGAAATACCTATACAGTCATCTGTATAAACATGGAAATATCTACACCACCATCTGTATAAACATGGAAATATCTACAATGCCATCTGTATACACATGGAAATACCTACACGGCAATCTGTGTATAGATGGAAACTTTAACACCGCCATCTGTACAAACATGGATATATCTACACTGCTATCTCTATAAACATGGAAATATCCACACTGCGGTCTGCATAAACATGGAAATATCTACACCGGTATCTGTATAAACATGGAAATATCTACACCACGATCTGTATAAACATGGAAATATATACACCGCTATCTGTATAAACATGGAAATATCTGCAACGCTATCTCTATAGACATGGAAATATCTACAAAGACATCTGTATAAT
Source organism: Pan paniscus (assembly GCF_029289425.2). Taxonomy (NCBI): domain Eukaryota; kingdom Metazoa; phylum Chordata; class Mammalia; order Primates; family Hominidae; genus Pan; species Pan paniscus. The sequence goes on from NC_073261.2 coordinate 13,814,703, forward strand.
CATGGAAATACCTACACAGTCATGTGTAGGAACATTTAAATATCTACAATGCCATCTGTATAAACATATAAATATCAACACAGCCCTCTGCATAAATATGGAGGTATCTGCATAGGCATCTGTATAAACATGGAAATATCTGTACCGCTATCTGTATAAACATGGAAATACCTACACAGCTGTCCCTATAAACATGGAAATATGTACACCGCTATGTGAATAAACATGGAAATATCTCCACTGCTCTCTGAATAAACATGGAAATATCTCCACCGTTTTCTCTATAAACATGGAAATATCTACAGTGCCATCTATATAAACATTGAAATATCCACACTGCCATCTGTAAAAACATGGAAATATCTACACAGTCATCTGAATAAACATGGAAACATCTACACCACCAGCTGTATTAACATTGAAATACCTACAATACCATCTGTATACACATGGAAAAGTCTACACAGACATCTGTATAAATATGGAAATATCTACACCGCCATCTGCATAAACATGGAAATATCTGCACTGCCATCTGTAGAAAGATGGAAATATCTACACCGCTATCTCTATAAATATGGAAATATCTACACCGCCATCTCTATAAACATGAAAATATCTACACTGCCATCTCCATAAAGATGGAAGTATGTACTCCGCCATGTGTATAAACACGGAAATATCTACACCACCATCTGTGTAAACATGGAAATATCTACACCGCTATCTGTATAAACATGGAAATATCTACACCGCCATCTGCATGTCCATGGAAATATCTACGCCGCCATCTGTATAAACATGGAAATATCTACACGGCCATCTGTGTATAGATGGAAATATCAGCACCGCCATCTGTACAAACATGGAAATATCTACACCGCTATCTCTATATACATGGAAATATCTGCACTGCCATCTGTAAAAACATGGAAATACCTATACAGTCATCTGTATAAACATGGAAATATCTACAATGAATCTGTATACACATGGAAATATCTACACAGCCATCTGTATAAACATGTAAATATCTACACTGTTATCTCTATAAACATGGAAATATCTACACTGCCATCTCCATAAACATGGAACTAACTACTCCGCCATCTGTATAAACATGGAAACATCTACACCGCCATCTGTGTGAATAAGGAAATATCTACAAAGCCATCTGTATAAAGATATAGATATCTGCACCGTGAGCTGTATAAACCTGGAAATATCTACATCGCTATCTGTATAAACGTGGAAATACCAACACCGCTATCGGTATAAACATGGAAATATCTACAACGCCATCTATATAAACATGGAAATATCTACACCGCTATGTCTATAAACATGGAAAAAACTACACCGCTATCTCTATAAACATGGAAATATCTACACTCCTATCTGTATTAACATGGAAATATCTACATCGCTATCTGCATAAACATGGAAATATCTACACCGCGATCTGTATAAACATGGAAATATCTACACCGTGATCTGTATAAAGATGGAAATATCTTCACCACGATCGGTATAAACATGGAAATATCTACACCGCTATCTGTATAAACATGGTAATATCTACACCACCATCTCTATAAACATGGAAATATCTACACCGCCATCTGTATAAACATGGAAATATCTACAATGCCATCTGTAGAAAGATGGAAATATCTACACCGCAATCTGTGTAAACATGGAAATATCTACAACGATATCTGGAAAAACATGGAAATATCTACACCGCTATCTGTATAAACATGGAAATATCTACACCGTGATCTTTATAAACATGGAAATATCTACACCGCTATCTGTATAAACATGCTAATAAATACGCCGCTATCTGTATAAATGTGGAAATATTTGCACCGCTATGCCTATAAACATGGCAATATCAACACCACGATCTGTATAAACATGGAAATATCTACACCATGATCTGCATAAACATGGAAATATCTACACCGCGATCTGTATAAACATGGAAATATCTACACCGTGATCTGTATAAACATGGAAATATCCACACCGCCATCTCTATAAACATGGAAATATCTACACCCCTATCAGTATAAACATGGAAATATCCACACAGCTATCTCTATAAGCATGGGAAAATCAACACCGCTATCTCTATGAACATGGAAATATTTACACCGCCATCTCTATAAACTTGGAAATATCTACACCGCGATCAGTATAAACACGGAAAAATCTACACCGCTATCTGTATAAACATGGAAATATCTCCACTGCTATCTCTATAAACATCGAAATATCTACACCACCATCTGTACAAACACGGAAATACTTACAAAGTTATCTGTATAAACATGGAAATATCTACACCACCATCTGTATAAACATGGAAATATCTACATCGCTATCTGTATAAACATGGAAATATCTCCACTGCTATCTGTATAAACATAGAAATAACTACACCGCCATCGGTGTAAACATGGAAATACTTCCAAAGTTATCTATATAAACATGGAAATACCTACACCGCCATCTGTATAAACATGGAAATATCTACAGAGCCATGTGTACATACATGGAAATATCGACACCGCTCTCTATATGAACATGGAAATAAGTACAGCGCTATCTGCATATACATGGAAATATCTACACCACCATCTACATATCTATAGAAATATCTGTGCCGCCATTTGTATAAACATGGAAATATCTACATGGTCCTCTGTGTATAGATGGAAATATCAACACCGCCATCTGTACAAACATGGGAATATCTGCACCGCTATCTGTATAAACATGGAAATATCTTCACCACGATCTGTATAAACATGGAAATATCTACACCGCTATCTGTATAAACATGGTAATATCTACACCAACATCTATATAAACATGGAAATATCTACACCGCCATCTGTATAAACATGGAAATATCTACAATGCCATCTGTAGAAAGACGGAAATAACTACAACGCAATCTGTGTAAACATGGAAATATCTACACCGATATCTGTAAAAACATGGAAATATTTACACCCCTATCTGTATAAACATGGAAATATCCACACCGCTATCTCTATAAACATGGAATAATCAACACCGCTATCTCTATGAACATGGAAATATCTACACCGCCATCTCTATAAACATGGAAATATCTATACCACGATCAGTATAAACATGGAAATATCTCCACTGCTATCTCTATAAACATCAAAATATCTACACCGCCATCTGTAGAAACATGGAAGTACTTACAAAGTTATCTGTATAAACATGGAAATATCTACACCGCCATCTGTATAAACATGGAAATATCTACACAGCCAGGTGTATATACATGGAAATATCGACACCGCTATCTATATGAACGTGGAAATAACTACACCGCTATCTGTATAAACATGGAAATATCTACACCGCCATCTACATATCCATGGAAATATCTGCACCGCCATCTGTATAAACATGGAAATATCTACAAGGTCATCTGTGTATAGATGGAAATATCAACAACGCAATCTGTACAAACATGGAAATATCTGCACCGCTATCTGTACAAACTTGGAGATATCTACACCGCGGTCTGCATAATCATGGAAATCTCTACACCGCTATCTGAATAAACATGGAAATATCTACACCGCTATCTCTGTAAAGTTGGAAATATCTACAAAGATATCTGCATAAACATGGAAATACCTACACAGTCATGTGTAGGAACATTTAAATATCTACACTGCCATCTGAATAAACATAGAAACATCTACACAGCCCTCTGTATAAATATGGAAATATCCGCATAGGCATCTGTGTAAACCTGGAAATATCTGCACCGCTATCTGTATAAACATGGAAATACCTACACCGCTGTCTGAATAAACATGGAAATATGTACACCGCTATGTGTATAAACATGGAAATATCTCCACTGCTCTCTGTATAAACATGGAAATATCTCCACCCTTATCTGTATAAACATGGAAATATCTGCAGCGCCATCTCTATAAACATTGAAAAATGTACACTGCCATTTGTAAAAACATGGAAATATCTACACAGTCATCTGAATAAACATGGAAATATCTACACAACCATCAGTATAAACATGGAAATACCTACAATACCATCTGTATACACATGGAAATATCTCCACAGACATCTGTATAAATATGGAAATATCTACACGGCCATCTGTATAAACATGGAATTATCTACACTGCCATCTGTAGAAAGATGGAAATATGTACACCGCTATCTCTTTAAATATGGAAATATCCACACAGCCATCTCCTTAAACATGAAAATATCTACACTGCCATCTCCATAAAGATGGAACTATCTACTACGCCATGTGTATAAACACGGAAATATCTACACCACCATCTGTGTAAACATGGAAATATCTACACCGCGATCTGTATAAACATGGAAATATCTACACCGCGATCTGTATAAACATGGAAATATCTACACCGCTATCTGTATATACATGGAAATATCTACAAATCTATCTCTATAAACATGGAAATATCTACACCGCCATCTGTATAAACATGGAAATACCTACAAAGTCACCTGTATAAACATGGAAATATCTACAGCGCCATCTCTATAAACATTGAGAAATCTACACTGCCATCTGTAAAAACATGGAAATATCTACACAGTCATCTGAATAAACATGGAAATATCTACACCACCATCTGTATAAACATGGAAATACCTAAAATACCATCTGTATACACATGGAAATATCTACACAGACATCTGTATAAATATGGAAATATCTACACGGCCATCTGTATAAACATGGAATTATCTACACTGCCATCTGTAGAAAGATGGAAATATCTACACCGCTATCTCTATAAATATGGAAATATCTACACCGCTATCTCTATAAACATGAAAATATCTACACTGCCATCTCCATAAAGATGGAAGTATCTACTCCGCCATGTGTATAAACACGGAAATATCTACACCACCATCTGTGTAAACATGGAAATATCTACGCCGCCATCTGCATAAACATGGAAATACCTACACCGCTATCTGTATAAACATGGAAATATCTACACCGCGATCAGTATAAACATGGAAATATCTACACCGCGATCTTTATAAACATGGAAATACCTTCACCGCGATCTGTATAAACATGGAAATATCTACACAGCCATGTGTATATACATGGAAATATCTACACCGCTATCTATATAAACATGGAAATAACTACACCGCTATCTGTATAAACATGGAAATATCTCCACTGCTATCTCTATAAACATAGAAATAACTACACCGCCATCGGTGTAAACATGGAAATACAAAGTTATCTGTATAAACATGGAAATATCTACACCGCCATCTGTATAAACATGGAAATATCTACAGAGCCATGTGTACATACATGGAAATATCGACACCGCTCTCTATATAAACATGGAAATAAGTACAGCGCTATCTGCATATACATGGAAATATCTACACCACCATCTACATATCCATAGAAATATCTGTGCCGCCATCTGTATAAACATGGAAATATCTACACGGTCCTCTGTGTATAGATGGAAATATCAACACCGCCATCTGTACAAACATGGGAATATCTGCACCGCTATCTGTATAAACATGGAAATATCTTCACCACGATCTGTATAAACATGGAAATATCTACACCGCTATCTGTATAAACATGGTAATATCTACACCACCATCTATATAAACATGGAAATATCTACACCGCCGTCTGTATAAACATGGAAATATCTACAATGCCATCTGTAGAAAGATGGAAATAACTACACCGCAATCTGTGTAAACATGGAAATATCTACACCGATATCTGTAAAACATGGAAATATCTACACCCCTATCTGTATAAACATGGAAATATCCACACCGCTATCTCTATAAACATGGAATAATCAACACCGCTATCTCTATGAACATGGAAATATCTACACCGCCATCTCTATAAACATGGAAATATCTATACCACGATCAGTGTTAACATGGAAATATCTACACCGCTATCTATATAAACATGGAAATATCTCCACTGCTATCTCTATAAACATCGAAATATCTACACCGCCATCTGTAGAAACATGGAAATACTTACAAAGTTATCTGTATAAACATGGAAATATCTACACCGCCATCTGTATAAACATGGAAATATCTACACAGCCAGGTGTATATACATGGAAATATCTACACCGCTATCTATATGAACGTGGAAATAACTACACCGCTTTCTGTATAAACATGGAAATATCTACACCGCCATCTACATATCCATGGAAACATCTGCACCACCATCTGTATAAACTTGGAAATATCAACAAGGTCATCTGTGTATAGATGGAAATATCAACAACGCAATCTGTACAAACATGGAAATATCTGCACCGCTATCTGTATAAACTTGGAAATATCTACACCGCAGTCTGCATAATCATGGAAATATCTACACCGCTATCTGTATAAACATGGAAATATCAACACCGCTATCTCTGTAAACATGGAAATATCTACAAAGACATCTGTATAAACATGGAAATACCTACACAGTCATGTGTAGGAATATTTAAATATCTACACTGCCGTCTGAATAAACGTAGAAATATCTACACAGCCCTCTGTATAAATATGCAAATATCTGCATACGCATCTGTGTAAACCTGGAAATATCTGCACCGCTATCTGTATAAACATGGAAATACCTACACCGCTGTCCCTATAAACATGGAAATATGTACACCGCTATGTGTATAAACATGGAAATATCTCCACCGTTATCTGTATAAACATGGAAATATCTGCAGCGCCATCTCTATAATCATTGAAAAACGTACACTGCCATTTGTAAAAACATGGAAATATCTACACAGTCATCTGAATAAACATGGAAATATCTACACAACCATCTGTATAAACATGGAAATACCTACAATACCATCTGTATACACATGGAAATATCTACACAGACATCTGTATAAATATGGAAATATCTACACGGCCATCTGTATAAACATGGAATTATCTACACTGCCATCTGTAGAAAGATGGAAATATGTACACCGCTATCTCTATAAATATGGAAATATCGACACAGCCATCTCTATAAACATGAAAATATCTACACTACCATCTCCATAAAGATGGAGCTATCTACTACGCCATGTGTATAAACACGGAAATATCTACGCCACCATCTGTGTAAACATGGAAATATCTAAACCGCGATCTTTATAAACATGGAAATATCTACACCGCGATCTGTATATACACGGAAATATCTACACCGCTATCTGTATAAACATTGAAATATCTACAAAGCTATCTGTATAAACATGGAAATATCTACACCGCCATTTGTATAAACATGGAAATACCTACAAAGTCATCTGTATAAACATGGAAATATCTACAGCGCCATCTCTATAAACATTGAGATATCGACACTGCCATCTGTAAAAACATGGAAATATCTACACAGTCATCTGAATAAACATGGAAATATCTACACCACCATCTGTATAAACATGGAAATACCTACAATACCATCTGTATACACATGGAAATATCTACACAGACATCTGTATAAATATGGAAATATCTACACGGCCATCTGTATAAACATGGAATTATCTACACTGCCATCTGTAGAAAGATGGAAATATCTACACCGCTATCTCTATAAATATGGAAATATCTACACCGCCATCTCTATAAACATGAAAATATCTACACTGCCATCTCCATAAACATGGAAGTATCTACTCCGCCATGTGTATAAACACGGAAATATCTACACCACCATCTGTGTAAACATGGAAATATCTATGCCGCCATCTGCATAAACATGGAAATATCTACACCGCTATCTGTATAAACATGGAAATATCTACACTGCTATCTCTATGAACATGGAAATATCTACACCGCGATCAGTATAAACATGGAAATATCAACACCGCGATCTGTATAAACATGGAAATATCTTCACCGTGATCTGTATAAACATGGAAATATCTACACCGCTATGTGTATAAACATGGTAATATCTGCACCACCATCTCTATAAACATGGAAATATCTACACCGAGGTCTGTATAAACATGGAAATATCTACTCCGCTATCTGTATAAACATGGAAATATCTACACCACTATCTCTATAAACATGGAAATATCTACACCGTGATCTGTATAAACATGGAAATATTTACACCGCTATCTGTATAAACATGGAAATTTCTACACCGTTGTCTGTATAAATATGGAAATATCTCCACCGCCATCTGTATAAACAAGGAAATACCTATACAGTCATCTGTGTAAACACGGAAATATCTATACCACCATCTGTATAAACATGGAAATAACTAAAATGCCATCTGTATACACATGGAAATACCTACACGGCAATCTGTGTATAGATGGAAACATCAACACTGCCATCTGTACATACATGGAAATATCTACACCGCTATCTCTATAAACACGGACATATCTACAAAGACATCTGTATAAACATGGAAATACCTACACAGTCATGTGTAGGAACATTTAAATATCTACACTGCCATCTGTATAAACTTAGAAATATCTACACAGCCCTCTGTATAAATATGGAAATATCTGCATAGGCATCTGTGTAAACATGGAAATATCTGCACCACAATCAGTATAAACATGGAAATAACTACACCACTGTCTCTATAAACATGGAAATATGTACACCGCTATGTGTATAAACATGGAAATATCTCCACTGCTCTCTGTATAAACATGGAAATATCTCCACCGTTATCTGTATAAACATGGAAATATCTACAGCACCATCTCTATAAACATTGAAATATCTACATTGCAATCTGTAAAAACATGGAAATATCTACACACTCATCTGAATAAACATGGAAATATCTACACCACCATCTGTATAAACATGGAAATAGCTACAATACCATCTGTATACACATGGAAATATCTACACAGACATCTGTATAAATATGGAAATATCTACACCGCCATCTGTATAAACATGGAAATATTTACACTGCCATCTGTAGAAAGAGGGAAATATCTACACCGCTATCTCTATAAATATAGAAATATCTACACCGCTATCTCTATAAACATGAAAATATCCGCACTGCCATCACCATAAAGATGGAAGTATCTACTCCGACATGTGTATAAACATGGAAATCTCTACACCACCATCTGTGTAAACATGGAAATATCTACACCGCTATCTGTAGAATCATGGAAATATCTACACCGCCGTCTGCATGTCCATGGAAATATCTATGCCGCCATCTGTATAAACATGGAAATATCTACACGGCCATCTGTGTATAGATGGAAATACCAACACCGCCATCTGTAGAAACATGGAAATATCTACACCGCTATCTCTATAAACATGCAAATATCTGCACTGCCATCTGTAAAAACATGGAAATACCTATAGAGTCATCTGTATAACCATGGAAATATCTACAATGCCATCTGTATACACATGGAAATATCTACACAGCCATCTGTATAAACATGTAAATATCTTCTCTGCTATCTCTATATACATGGAAATATCTACACCGCCATCTCTATAAACATGAAAATATCTACACTGCCATCCCCATAAACATGAAACTAACCACTCCGCCATCTGTATAAACATGGAAACATCTACACCGCCATCTGTGTGAATAAGGAAATATCTACAATGCCATCTATATAAAGATATAAATATCTGCACCGCGAGCTGTATAAACATGGAAATATCTACATCGCTATCTGTATAAACGTGGAAATACCAACACCGCTATTGGTATAAACATGGAAATATCTACAACGCCATCTATATAAACATGGAAATATCTACACCGCTATGTCTATAAACATGGAAATACCTACACTGCTATCTCTATAAACATGGAAATATCTACACCGCTATCTGTTTAAACATGGAAATATATACACCGCTATGTGTATAAACATGGAAATATCTACACAGCGATCTCTATAAACATGGAAATACCTACACTGCCATTTGTATAAACATGGAAATACATACAAAGTCATCTGTATAAACATGGAAATATCTTCACAGCCATCTGTATAAACATGGAAATACCTACACAGCCATCTGTATATACATGGAAATATATACACCGCTATCTGTATAAACATGGTAATCACTACACCGCTATTTGTTTAAACAAGGAAATATCTACACCGCCATCTGTTTAAACATGGAAATATATACACAGACATCTGTTTATACATGGAAATATCTACACCGCTATCTGTATAAACATGCTAATAACTGCACCTCTCTCTGTATAAATGTGGAAATATTTGCACCGCTATCCATTTAAACATGGTAATATCAAAACCGCGATCTGTATAAACATGGAAATATCTACACCATGATCTCTATAAACATGGAAATATCTACACCCCAATCTGTATAAACATAGAAATATCCACACAGGTATAACTATAAACATGGAAAAATCAACACCGCTATCTCTATGAACATGGAAATATCTACACCGCCATCTCTATAAACATGGAAATATGTACACCACGATAAGTATAAACATGGAAATACCTACAACGCTATCTGTATAAACATGGAAATATCTCTACTGCTATCTCTATAAACATCGAAATATCTACACCGCCATCTGTATAAACATGGAAATACTTACAAAGATATCTGTATAAGCATGTAAATATCTACACCGCAATCTGTATAAACATGGAAATATCTACAGAGCCATGTGTATATACATGGAAACATCTACACCGCTATCTATATAAACATGGAATTAACTAAACCGCCTTCTGTATAAACATGGAAATATCTCCACTGCTATCTCTATAAACATCAAAATATCTACACCGCCATCTGTATAAACATGGAAATACTTACAAAGTTATCTGTAGAAACATGGAAATATCTAAACCGCCCTCTGTATAAACCTGGAAATATCTACACAGCCATGTGTACATACATGGAAATGTCTACACCGCTCTCTATATAAACATGGAAATAAGTACAGCGCTATCTGTATATACATGGAAATATCTACACCACCATCTACATATCCATAGAAATATCTGCACCGGCATCTGAATAAACATGGAAATATCTACACCACCATCTGTATATACATGGAAATATCTACAATGCCATCTGTATACACATGGAAATACCTACACGGCAATCTGTGTATAGATGGAAACATCAACACCGCCTTCTGTACAAACATGGATATATCTACACTGCTATCGCTATAAACATGGAAATATCTACACTGCGGTCTGTATGAACATGGAAATATCTACACCAGTATCTGTATAAACATGGAAATATCTACACCACGATCTGTATAAACATTGAAATATATACACCGCTATCTGTATAAACATGGAAATATCTGCACCGCTATCTCTATAGACATGGAAATATCTACAAAGACATCTGAATAAACATGGAAATACCTACACAGTCATGTGTAGGAACATTTAAATATCTACACTGCCATCTGTATAAACATAGAAATATCTACACAGCCCTCTGTATAAATATGGAGATATCTGCATAGGCATCTGTATAAACATGGAAATATCTGTACCGCTATCGGTATAAACATGGAAATACCTACTCTGCTGTCTCTATAAACATGGAAATATGTACACCGCTATGTGTATAAACATGGAAATATCTCCACTGCTCTCTGTATAAACATGGAAATATCTCCACCGTTATCTGTATAAACATGGAAATATCTACAGCGCCATCTCTACAAAAATTGAAATATCCACACTGCCATCTGTAAAAACATGGAAATATTTACACAGTCATCTGAATAAACATGGAAATAACTACACCACCATCAGTATAAACATGGAAATATCTACAATACCATCTGTATACACATGGAAATACCTACACAGACATCTGTATAAATATGGAAATATCTACAAAGCCATCTGTATAAACATGGAAATATCTACACTGCCATCTGTAGAAAGATGGAAATATCTACACCGATATCTCTATAAATATGGAAATATCTACACCGCCATCTCTATAAACATGAAAATATCTACACTGCCATCTCCATAAAGATGGAAGTATCTACTCTGCCATGTGTATAAACACGGAAATCTCTACACCACCATCTGTGTAAACATGGAAATATCTACACCGCTATCTGTAGAAACACGGAAATATCTACACCGCCATCTGCATGTACATGGAAATATCTACGCCGCCATCTGTATAAATATGGAAATATCTACACGGCCATCTGTGTATAGATGGAAATATCAGCACCGCCATCTGTACAAACATGGAAATATCTACACCGCTATCTCTATATACATGGAAATATCTGCACTGCCATCTGCAAAAACATGGAAATAAGTATACAGTCATCTGTATAAACATGGAAATATCTCCAATGCCATCTGTATACACATGGAAATATCTACACAGCCATCTGTATAAACATGTAAATATCTACACTTCTATCTCTATAAACATGGAAATATCTACACCGCCATCTTTATAAACATGAAAATATCTACACTGCCATCTCCATAAACATGGAACTAACTACTCCGCCATCTGTATAAACATGGAAACATCTACACCGCCATCTGCGTGAATAAGGAAATATCTACAAAGCCATCTGTATAAAGATATAAATATCTGCACCGCGAGCTGTATAAACATGGAAATACCTACATCGATATCTGTATAAACGTGGAAATACCAACATCGCTATCGATACAAACATTGAAATATCTACAACGCCATCTATATAAACATGGAAATATCTACACCGCTATGTCTATAAACATGGAAATACCTACACCGCTATCTCTATAAACATGGAAATATCTACACCGCTATCTGTATAAACATGGAAATATCTACTGCGCTATCTGTATAAACATGGAAATATCTACACCGCGATCTGTATAAACATGGAAATATCTACACCGTGATCTGTATAAACATGGAAATATCTTCACCACGATCTGTATAAACATGGAAATATCTACACCGCTATCTGTATAAACCTGGTAATATCCTCACCACCATCTATATAAACATGGAAATAACTACACCGCCATCTGTATAAACATGGAAATATCTACAATGCCATCTGTAGAAAGATGGAAATATCTACACCGCAATCTGTGTAAACATGGAAATATCTACACCGATATCTGGAAAAACATGGAAATATCTACACCGCTATCTGTATAAACATGGAAATATCTACACCGCGATCTTTATAAACATGGAAATATCTACACCGTGATCTCTATAAACATGGAAATATCTACACCGCCATCTGTATAAACATGGAAATACCTACAAAGTCATCTGTATAAACATGGAAATATCTACAAAGCCATCTCTATAAACATGGAAATATCTACACAGCCATCTGTATAAACATGTAAATATCTACACAGCTATCTCTATAAATATGGAAATATCTACACCGCCATCTCTATAAACATGAAAATATCTACACTGCCATCTCCATAAACATGGAACTAACTACTCCGTCATCTGTATAAACATGGAAACATCTACACCGCCATCTGTGTGAATAAGGAAATATCTACAATGCCATCTGTATAAAGATATAAATATCTGCACCGCGAGCTGCATAAACATGGAAATATCTACATCGCTATCTGCATAAACGTGGAAATACCAACACCGCTATCAGTATAAACATGGAAATATCTACAACGCCATCTATATAAACATGGAAATCTCTACACCGCTATGTCTATAAACATGGAAATACCTACACCGCTATCTCTATAAACATGGAAATATCTACACCGCTATCTGTATAAACATGGAAATATCTACATCGCTATCTGTATAAACATGGAAATATCTACACCGTGATCTGTATAAACATGGAAATATTTACACCGCTATCTGTATAAACATGGAAATTTCTACACCGTTATCTGTAGAAATATGGAAATATCTACACCGCTATCTCTATAAACATGGAAATATCTACACCGCCATCTGTATAAACATGGAAATACCTATAAAGTCATCTGTGTAAACATGGAAATATCTACACCACCATCTGTATAAACATGGAAATATCTACAATGACATCTGTATACACATGGAAATACCTACACGGCAATCAGTGTATAGATGGAAATATCAACACCGCCATCTGTACAAACACGGAAATATCTACACTGCTATCTCTATAAACATGGAAATATCTACACTGCGGTCTGTATAAACATGGAAATATCTACACCGGTATCTGTATAAACATGGAAATATCCACACCATGATCTGTATAAACATGTAAATATATACACCGCTATCTGTATAAACATGGAAATATCTACATCGCTACGTCTATAAACATGGAAATATCTACAAGAGATCTGTATAAACATGGAAATACCTACACAGTCATGTGTAGGAACATTTAAATATCTATACTGCCATCTGTATAAACATAGAAATATCTACACAGCCCTCTGTATAAATATGAAAATATCTGCATAGGCATCTGTGTAAACATGGAAACATCTGCACCGCTATCTCTGTAAACATGGAAATACCTAAACCGCTGTCTCTATAAACATGGAAATATGTACACCGCTATGTGTATAAACATGGAAATATCTACAAAGCTATCTCTATAAACATGGAAATACCTACACCGCCATCTGTATAAACATGGAAATACCTACAAAGTCATCTGTATAAACATGGAAATATCTACGCAGCCATCTGTATAAACATGGAAATATCTACACCACGATCTGTATAAACATGGAAATATATACACCGCTATCTGTATAAACATGGAAATATCTGCACCGCTATCTCTACAGACATGGAAATATCTACAAAGACATCTGAATAAACATAGAAATACCTACACAGTCATGTGTAGGAACATTTAAATATCTACACTGCCATCTGTATAAACATAGAAATATCTACACAGCCCTCTGTATAAATATGGAGATATCTGCATAGGCATCTGTATAAACATGGAAATATCTGTACCGCTATCTGTATAAACATGGAAATACCTACTCTGCTGTCTCTATAAACATGGAAATATGTACACCGCTATGTGTATAAACATGGAAATATCTCCACTGCTCTCTGTATAAACATGGAAATATCTCCACCGTTATCTGTATAAACATGGAAATATCTACAGCGCCATCTCTACAAAAATTGAAATATCCACACTGCCATCTGTAAAAACATGGAAATATTTACACAGTCATCTGAATAAACATGGAAATAACTACACCACCATCAGTATAAACATGGAAATATCTACAATACCATCTGTATACACATGGAAATACCTACACAGACATCTGTATAAATATGGAAATATCTACAAAGCCATCTGTATAAACATGGAAATATCTACACTGCCATCTGTAGAAAGATGGAAATATCTACACCGATATCTCTATAAATATGGAAATATCTACACCGCCATCTCTATAAACATGAAAATATCTACACTGCCATCTCCATAAAGATGGAAGTATCTACTCTGCCATGTGTATAAACACGGAAATCTCTACACCACCGTCTGTGTAAACATGGAAATATCTACACCGCTATCTGTAGAAACATGGAAATATCTACACCGCCATCAGCATGTCCATGGAAATATCTACGCCGCCATCTGTATAAACATGGAAATATCTACACGGCCATCTGTGTATAGATGGAAATATCAGCACCGCCATCTGTACAAACATGGAAATATCTACACCGCTATCTCTATATACATGGAAATATCTGCACTGCCATCTGCAAAAACATGGAAATAACTATACAGACATCTGTATAAACATGGAAATATCTCCAATGCCATCTGTATACACATGGAAATATCTACACAGCCATCTGTATAAACATGTAAATATCTACACTTCTATCTCTATAAACATGGAAATATCTACACCGCCATCTCTATAAACATGAAAATATCTACACTGCCATCTCCATAAACATGGAACTAACTACTCCGCCATCTGTATAAACATGGAAACATCTACACCGCCATCTGTGTGAATAAGGAAATATCTACAAAGCCATCTGTATAAAGATATAAATATCTGCACCGCGAGCTGTATAAACATGGAAATACCTACATCGATATCTGTATAAACGTGGAAATACCAACACCGCTATCGATATAAACATTGAAATATCTACAACGCCATCTATATAAACATGGAAATATCTACACCGCTATCTCTATAAACATGGAAATATCTACACAGCTATCTGTATAAACATAGAAATATCTACTTCGCTATCTGTATAAACATGGAAATATCTACACCGCGATCTGTATAAACATGGAAATATCTACACCGTGATCTGTATAAACATGGAAATATCTTCACCACGATCTGTATAAACATGGAAATATCTACACCGCTATCTGTATAAACATGGTAATATCCTCACCACCATCTATATAAACGTGGAAATAACTACACCGCCATCTGTATAAACATGGAAATATCTACAATGCCATCTGTAGAAAGATGGAAATATCTACACCGCAATCTGTGTAAACATGGAAATATCTACACCGATATCTGGAAAAACATGGAAATATCTACACTGCTATCTGTATAAACATGGAAATATCTACACCGCGATGTTTATAAACATTGAAATATCTACACCGCGATCTGTAGAAACATGGAAATATCTACACCGCTATCTGTATAAACATGGAAATATCTACACAGCTATCTATATAAACATGGAAATATCTACACCGCCATCTGTATAAACATGGAAATATCTACACAGCTATCTGTATAAATATGAAATATCTAAACCGCTATCTCTATAAAAGTGGAAATATCTCCACTGCTATCTGTATAAACTTGGAAATATCTTCAATTCTATCTGTATAAACATGGAAATATCAACACCGCCATCTGTATAAACATGGAAATATCTCCTCTGCTATCTCTATAAACATCGAAATATCTACACCACCATCTGTATAAACATGGAAATACTTAGAAAGTTATCTGTATAAACATGGAAATATCTACACAGCCATGTTTATATACATGGAAATATCTACACCGCTATCTATATAAACATGGAAATAACTACACTGCTATCTGTATAAACATGGAAATATCTACACCGCCATCTACATATCCATGGAAATATCTGCGCCGCCATCTGTATAAACATGGAAATATCTACACGGTCATCTGTGTATAGATGGAAATATCAACACCGCCATCTGTACAAACATGGAAATATCTGCACCGCTATCTGTATAAACATGGAAATATCTACACCACGGTCTGTATAAACATGGAAATATCTACACCACTATCTGTATAAACATGGAAATATCTACACCGCTATCTCTATAAACATGGAAATATCTACACCGTGATCTGCATAAACATGGAAATATTTACACCGCTATCTGTATAAACATGGATATTTCTAAACCGTCATCTGTATAAATATGGAAATATCTTCACCGCTATCTCTATAAAGATGGAAATATCTACACCGCCATCTGTATAAACATGGAAATACCTATAAACTCATCTGTGTAAACATGGAAATATATACACCACCATCTGTATAAACATGAAAATATCTACAATGCCATCTGTATACACATGGAAACACCTACACGGCAATCTGTGTATAAATGGAAACATCAACACTGCCATCTGTACAAACATGGAAATATCTACACTGCTATCTCTATAAACATGGAAATATCTACACTGCGGTCTGTATAAACATGGAAATATCTACACCGGTATCTGTATAAACATGGAAATATCTACACCATGATCTGTATAAACATGGAAATATATACACCGCTATCTGTATAAACATGGAAATATCTGCACCGATATCTCTATAAACATGGAAATAACTACAAAAACATCTGTAGAAACATGGAAATACCTACACAGTCATGTGTAGGAACACTTAAATATCGACACTGCCATCCGTATAAACATAGAAATATCTACACAGCCCTCTGTATAAATCTGGAAATATCTGCATAGGCATCTGTGTAAACCTGGAAATATCTGCACCGCTATGTGTAGAAACATGGAAATACCTACACCGCTGTCTCTATAAACATGGAAATAAGTACACCGCTATGTGTATAAACATGGAAATATCTCCACTGCTGTCTGTATAAACATGGAAATATGTCCACCGTTATCTGTATAAACATGGAAATATCTACAGCGCCTTCTCTATAAACATTGAAATATCTACACTGCCATCTGTAAAAACATGGAAATATCTACACCGCCAACTGTATAAACATGGAAATATCTACACCACCATCTGTATAAACATGGAAATACCTACAATACCATCTGTATACACATGGAAATATCTACACGGCCATCTGTATAAACATGGAATTATCTACACTGCCATCTGTAGAAAGATGGAAATATCTACACCGCTATCACTATAAATATGGAAATATCTACACCGCCATCTCTATAAACATGAAAATATCTACACTTCCATCTCCATAAAGATGGAAGTATCTACTCCGCCATGTGTATAAACACGGAAGTATCTACACCACCATCTGTGTAAACATGGAAATACCTACACCGCTATCTGTATAAACATGGAAATACCTACACCGCTATCTGCATGCCCATGGAAATATCTATGCCGCCATCTGTATAAACACGGAAATATCTACACTGCGGTCTGTATAAACATGGAAATATCTACACCGCGATCTGTATGAACATGGAAATATCTTCACCACGATCTGTATAAACATGGAAATATCTACACCGCTATCTGTATAAAGATGGTAATATCTACACCACCATCTATATAAACTTGGAAATATCTACACCGCCATCTGTATAAACATGGAAATATCTACAATGCCATCTGTAGAAAGATGGAAATATGTACACCGCAATCTGTGTAAACATGGAAATATCTACAACAATATCTGTAAAAACATGGAAATATCTACAGCCCTATCTGTATAAACATGGAAATATCTACACCGCTATCTCTATACACATGGAAAATTCGACACTGCTATCTCTATGAACATGGAAATATCTACACCGCCATCTCTATAAACATGGAAATATCTACACCACGATCAGTATAAACATGGAAATATCTACACCGCTATCTGTATAAACATGGAAATATCTCCACTGCTATCTCTATAAATATCGAAATATCTACACCGCCATCTGTATAAACATGGAAATACTTACAAAGTTGTCTGTATAAACATGGAAATATCTACACAGCCATGTGTATATACATGGAAATATCCACACAGCTATCTATATAAACATGGAAATAACTACACCGCTATCTGTATAAACATGGAAATATCTACCCCGCTGTCTACATATCCATGGAAATATCTGCGCTGCCATCTGTATAAACATGGAAATATCGACACTGTTATCTGTGTATAGATGGAAATATCAACACCGCCATCTGTACAAACATGGAAATATCTGCACCGCTATCTGTATAAACATGGAAATATCTACACCGCGATCTGTATAAAAATGGAAACATATACAGCGATATCTCTATAAACATGGGAATTTCTGCACCGCTATCTCTATAAACATGGAAATATCTACAAAGCCATCTGTATAAACATGGAAATACCTACACAGTCCTGTGGAGGAACATGGAAATATCTACACTGCCCTCTGTATAAACATAGAAATATCTACACAGCCCTCTCTATAAATATGGAAATATCTGCATAGGCATCTGTGTAAACATGGAAATATCTTCACCGCTATCAGAATAAACATGGAAATACCTACACCGCTGTCTCTATAAACATGGAAATATGTACACCGCTATGTGTATAAACATGGAAATATCTCCACTGCTGTCTGTATAAACATGGAAATATCTCCACCGTTATCTGTTTAAACATGGAAATATCTTCTCCACGATCTGTATGAACATGGAAATATCTACACCGCTATCTGTATAAACATGGTAATATCTACACCACCATCTATATAAACATGGAAATATGTACACCGCCATCTGTATAAACATGGAAAAATCCACACCGCTATCTCTATAAGCGTGGAAAAATCAAAACCGCTATCTCTATGAACATGGAAATATCTACACCACCATCTCTATAAACATGGAAATATCTACACTGCGATCAGTATAAACATGGAAATATCTACACCGCCATCTGTATAAACATGGAAATACCTATAGAGTCATCTGTGTAAACATGGAAATATCTACACCACCATCTGTATAAACATGGAAATATCTACAATGCCATCTGTATGCACATGGAAATACCTACACGGCAATCTGTGTATAGATGGAAACATCAACACCGCCCTCTATACAAACTTGGAAATATCTACACTGCTATCTCAATAAACATGGAAATATCTACACTGCGGTCTGTATAAACATGGAAATATATACACCGCTATCTGTATAAACATGGAGATATCTGCACCGCTATCTCTATAGACATGGAAATATCTACAAAGCCATCTGTATAAACATGGAAATACCTACACAGTCATGTGTAGGAACATGGAAATATCTACACTGCCATCTGTATAAACATAGAAATATCTACACAGCCCTCTTTATAAATATGGAGATATCTGCATAGGCATCTGTATAAACATGGAAATATCTGCACCAATATCTGTATTAACATGGAAATACCTACACTGTTGTCTCTATAAACATGGAAATATGTACACCGCTATGTGTATAAACATGGAAATATCTCCACTGCTGTCTGTATAAACATGGAAATATCTCCACCGTTATCTGTATAAACATGGAAATAAATACAGCGCCATCTCTATAAACATTGAAATATCTACACTGCCATCTGTAAAAACATGGAAATATCTACACAGTTATCTGAATAAACATGGAAATATCTACATAACCATCTGTATAAACATGGAAATACCTACAATACCATCTGTATACACCTGGAAATATCTACACAGACATCTATATAAATATGGAAATATCTACAACGCCATCTGTATAAACATGGAAATATCTACACCGCAATCTGTGCAAATATGGAAATATCTACACCTCTATCTCTGTAAATATGGAAATATCTACACCGCTATCTGTATGAACATGGAAATATCTACACCGCTATCTGTATAAACATGGAAATATATACACCACGATCTGTATAAACATGGATATATCTACACCGCTATCTGTATAAACATGGAAACATCTACACCGCTATCTGTATAAACATGGAAATATGTACACCGCTATCTGTATAACTGTGGAAATATCTACACCGCTATCTCTATAAACATGGAAATGTCTACACCGCTGTCTGTATAAACATGGAAATATCTTCATGGCTATCTCTCTAAACATGGAAATATCTACAACGCCATATGTATAAACATGGAAATACCTACACAGTCATCCCTATAAACATGGAAATATCTACTCCACTATCTGTATAAACATGGAAATATCTACACTGCAATCTGTATAAACATGGAAATAACTACACAGCCATCTCTATAAACATGGAAATATCTACAGCGCTATCTGTATAAACATGGAAATATCCACACTGCTATCTGCGTAACATGGAAATATTTACACAGCCATTTATAAAAAAACATGGAAATATCTACACCGCTATCTGCGTAACATGGAAATATTTACAAGGCCATTTGTAAAAAACATGGAAATATCTACACATTCATCTGTATAAACATGGAAATAACTACACCCCAAGCTGTAAAAACATGGAAATATCTACACCACTGTCTCTACAAACATGGAAATACCTGCACCGCTATCTGTATAAACACGGAAATATCGACAACGCTATCTGTATAAACTTGGAAATATCTACACTGCCATCTCTATAAATATGAAAATATGTCCACCGCTATCTGTATAAACTTGAAGATATCTCCACCGCTATCTGCATAAACATGGAATTATCTACACCGCTATCTGTTAAAACATGGAAATATCTACACCGTTATCTGTATAAACATGGAAATCTCTAGACCGCTATCTGTATAAACATTCAATATCTACATTGCTATCTGTATAAACATGGAAATATCTACACCGCTATCTGTATAAACATGGAAATATCTACACCGCTATCTCTATAAACATACAAATATCTACAGTGCTATCGATATAAACATGGAAATATCTCCACCGTTATCTGTATAAACATGGAAATATCTACACCGCTATCTTTATAAACATGGAAATATCTACCCTGCAA
This sequence comes from Pan paniscus, assembly GCF_029289425.2. Classification (NCBI taxonomy): domain Eukaryota; kingdom Metazoa; phylum Chordata; class Mammalia; order Primates; family Hominidae; genus Pan; species Pan paniscus. The sequence goes on from NC_073261.2 coordinate 13,837,117, forward strand.
TCTCTATAAACATGTTAATATCTACAACACTATCTGTGTAAACATGGAAATATCTTCACAGCTGTTTGTGTAAACATGGAAATATGTACACCACAATGTGAGTGAATATGGAAATATCTACACCTCTGCCTCTGTAAACATGGAAATATCTACACCACTATCTGTATAAACATGGAAATATCTACACCGCTATCTGTATAAACATGGAAATATCTACACCACAATCTGTTTAAACATGGATATACCTACACCGCTATCTGTATAAACTTGTTAATATCTACACTGCTATCTCTATAAATCTGGAAATATCTACACTGCTATCTCTATAAACATGGAAATATCTATATGGCTATCTCTAAAAACATGGAAATATCTTCACCGCCTTCTGTATAAACATGGAAATATCTACACTGCCATCTGTATGAACATTTAAATAACTAAACCGCTATCTCTATAAACATTGAAATATCTACACCGCTATCTGTATAAACGTGGAAATATGTACACCGCAATCTGTGCAAATATGGAAATATCTACACCTCTATCTCTGTAAATATGGAAATATCTACACCGCTATCTGTATAAACATGGAAATATCTACACCGCAATCAGCATAAACATGGATATACCTACACCGCTCTCTGTATAAACATGGAAATATCTACACCGCTATCTGTATAAACATGGAAATATGTACAAAGTCATCTGTACAAACATGGAAATAACTACACAACTATCTGTATAAACGTGGAAATATCTACACCGCTATCCGTATAAACATGGAAATATCTACACCGCTATCTGTATAAATATGGAAATATACACACCGCAATCCCTATAAACATGGAAATGTCTACACCGCTATCTGTATCAACATGGAAATATCTACATGGCTATCTCTATAAACATGGAAATGTCTACACCGCTATCTGCATAAACACGGAAATATCTACACCGCTATCTGCATAGACATGGAAATATCTACATTGTTATCTGTACAAACATGGAAATATCTCCATCGCTATCTCTATGAACATGGAAATATCTCCACCGCTATCTCTATAAACTTGGAAATATCTTCACCGCTATCTTTATAAACATGGAAATATCTTCTCCACTATCTGTATAAACATGGATATATTTATACTGCCATCTGTATAAACGTGGTAATACCCACACCGCTATCTGTATAAACATGAAAATATCTACACCACCGTCTGAATAAACATACAAATATCTGAACTGATATCTGTATAAATATGGAAGTATGTACACCGATATCTCTGTAAACATGGAAATATCTACACCGCTACCTGTTTAAACATTTACATATCTACACCACCATCTCTAGAAACATGGAAATATCTGCACCGCTATCTGTATAAACATGGAAATATCTCCTCCACTCTCTGTATATACATGGAAATAACTACACTGCTATCTGTATAAACATGGAAATATCTACACCACAATCTCTATAAAAATGGAAATATCTACAACACTATCTGTGTAAACATGGAAATAACTACACCGCAATCTGTGCAAATATGGAAATATCTACACCTCTATCTCTGTAAACATGGAAATATCTACACCACTCTCTGTATAAGCATGGAAATATCGTCACCGCTATCTGTATAAACATGGAAATATCTACACCACAATCTGTATAAGCGTGGATATATCTACAACGCTATCTGTATAAACAGGGAAATATCTACACCACTATCTGTATAAACATGGAAATATCTACACCGCTATCTGTATAAACATGGAAATATCCACACCAAAATCTGTATAAACATGGAAATATCTACACCACAATCTGTATAAACATGGAAATATCTACACCACTATCTGTATAAACATGGAAATATCTACTCCGCTATCTGTATAAATATGGAAATATCTACACCGATATCTCTATAAACATGGAAATATCTACACTGCCATCAGCATATACATGGAAATAGCTACACAGTCATCTGTATAAACAAGGAAACATCTACAGCACTATCTGTATAAACGTGGAAATACCTTCACTGCCATCTGTGTAAACATAGAAATATCTACACAGCCATCTCTATAAACATGGAAATATCTACAATGTACCTCTATAAACATTGAAATAGCCACACCGCTATCTGCATAAACATGGAAATATCTACACTGCCATCTGTATACACATGGAAATATCAACAACGACATCTGTATAAACATGGAAATATCTACAACGTTATTTGTGTAAACATGGAAATATCTACCCCGCTATCTGTGTAAAGATGGAAACATCTACACCGCAATCTGTGGAAATATGGAAATATCTACACATCTATCTCTGTAAATATGGAAATATGTACTCCGTTATCTATATAAACATGAAAATATCTACACCGCTGTCTGTATAAACATGGAAATATCTACACCACGATCTGTATATACATGGATATATCTACACCACAATCTGTATAATCATGGAAACATCTACACCGCTATCTGTGTAAACATGGAAATATCTACACCGCTATCTGCATAAATATGGAAATATCTACACCGCTATCTCTATAAACATGGAAATGTCTACACCGCTATCTGTATAAACATGGAAATATCTACATGGTTATTTCTATAAATATGGAAATACCTACACCGCCATCTGTAGAAACATGGAAATACCTACACATTCATCTGTTTAAACATAGAAATATTCACACTACTATCTGAAAAAACACGGAAATATCTACACTGACATCTGTATAAACATGGAAATATCTACACAGCCACCTCCATAAACATGGATATATCTACATCGCTATCTGAATAAACATGGAAATAGCTAAATCGCTATCTGTATAAACCTGGAAATATCTACAACACCATCTGTAAAATATGGAAATATCTACACAGTCATCTGTAGAAACATGGACATATCTACAACGCCATCAGTATACACATGGAAATATCTCCACCGATATCTGTATAAACATGGAAATATCTACACCGATATCTGTAGAAACATGGAAATATCTACACCACTATTTGGATGGACATGGAAATATCTACACCGCAATCTGTATAAACATGGAAATATCTACAATGTTATCTGTATAAACATGGTAATATCTACACCGCTATCTGTATAAACATGGAAATATCTACACTGCCATCTGTATAAACATGGAAATAGCCACACCGCTATCTGTATAAATATGGAAATAACTACACCGCCATCTGAATAAACATGGAAATATCTACACCGCCATCTGAATAAACACACAAATATCTACACCGCTATCTCTATAAATATGGAAGTATCTACACTGCAATCTCTGCAAACACGGAAATATCTACACCGCTACCTGTATGAACATGGAAATATCTACACCACTATCTCTATAAACATGGAAATATCTACACCGCTATCTCCATTTACTTGAAAATATCTACACCACCATCTCCATAAACATTGAAATATCTCCACCGCTATCTGTATAAACATGGAAATATCTCCACCGCTCTCTTTATAAACATGGAAATAGTTACACCGCTATCTGTATAAACATGGAAATACCTACACCGCTATCTGTATAAACATGGAAATATCTACACCGCTATCTGTATAAACATGCAAATATCTACAGCGTTATGAGTATAAACTTGGAAATATCTCCTCCGCTATCTGTATAAACATGGAAATATCTACACTGCTATCTTTATAAACATGGAAATATCTACACCGCAATCTCTATAAACATGGAAATACCTACAACACTATCTGTGTAAACAAGGAAATATCTACACAGCTGTCTGTGTAAACATGGAGATATGTACACCGCAATCTGTGTGAGGATGGAAATATCTACACCGCAATCTGTGCAAATATGGAAATATCTACACCTCTATCTCTGTAAACATGAAAATATCTACACCACAATCTGTATAAACATGGAAATATCTACACCACTATGTGTATAAACATGGAAATATCTACTCCGCTATCTGTATAAATATGGAAATATCTACACCGCTATCTCTATAAACATGGAAATGTCTACACCGCCTTCTGTATAAACATGAAAATATCTACACTCCCATCTGTATAAACACGGAAATAACTACACCGCTATCTCTATAAACATGGAAATATCTACACTGCCACCTGTATATGCATGGAAATAGCTACACAGTCATCTGTATAAACATGGAAACATCTACACCACTATCTGTATAAACGTGGAAATGTCTACACTGCCAACTGTATAAACATGGAAATATCTACACAGCCATCTCTATAAACATGGAATTATCTACAACGCTACCTCTATAAACATGGAAATAGCCACACCGCTGTCTACATAAACATGGAAATATCTACACTGCCATCTGTATACACATCGAAATACCTACACAGTCATCTGTATAAAGATGGAAATATCTACACCGTTATCTGTATAAACATGGAAATACCTACAACACTATCTGTGTGAACATGGAAATATCTACACAGCTGTCTGGGTAAACATGGAAATATGTACACCGCAATCTGTGTGAGGATGGAAATATCTACACCGCAATCTGTGCAAATATGGAAATATCCACACCTCTATCTCTGTAAACATGGAAATATCTACACCAATATCTGTATAAACATGGAAATATCTACACCGCTATCTGTATAAACTTGGAAATATCCACACCAAAATCTGTATAAACATGGAAATATCTACACCAAAATCTGTATAAACATGGAAATATCTACACCACTATCTGTATAAACATGGAAATATCTACTCCGCTATCTGTATAAACATGGAAATATCTACACCGCTATGTGTATAAACATGGTAATACCTACACCATCTATATAAACATGGAAATATCTACACCGCCATCTGTATAAACATGGAAATATCTACAATGCCATCTGTAGAAAGATGGAAATATCTACACCGCAATCTGTGTAAACATGGAAATACCTACACCGATATCTGTAAAAACATGGAAATATCTACACCGCGGTCTGTAGAAACATGGAAATACCTACACCGATATCTGTAAAAACATGGAAATATCTCCACCGCGGTCTGTATAAACATGGAAATATCTACACCGCTATCTCTATAAACATGGAAATATCTACACCGTGATATTAATAAACATGGAAGTATTTACACCAATATCTGTATAAACATGGAAATGTCTACACCGTTATCTCTATAAACATGGAAAAATCAACACCGCTATCTCTATGAACATGGAAATATCTACACCGCCATCTCTATAAACATGGAAATATCTACACCACGATCAGTATAAACATGGAAATATCTACACCGCTATCTGTATAAACATGGAAATATCTCCACTGCTATCTCTATAAACATCGAAATATCTACACCGCCATCTGTATAAACATAGAAATTCTTACAAAGTTATCTGTATAAACATGGAAATATCTACACCGCTATCTGTATAAACATGGAAATATCTACACAACCATGTGTATATACATGGAAATATCTACACTGATATCTATATAAACATGGAAGTAACTACACCGCTATCTGTATAAACATGGAAATATCTACACCGCCATCTACATATCCATGGAAATATCTGCGCCGCCATCTGTATAAACATGGAAATATCGACACGGTCATCTGTGTATAGATGGAAATATCAACACCGCCATCTGTACAAACATGGAAATATCTGCACCGCTATCTGTATAAACATGGAAATATCTACCCCGCGGTCTGTATAAACATGGAAATATCTACACCGCTATCTGTATAAACATGGAAATATCTACACCACTATCTCTGTAAACATGGAAATATCTACACCGTCATATGTATAAACATGGAAATATTTATAACACTATTTGTATAAACATGGAAATGTCTACACCGTTATCTGTATAAATATGGAAATATCTTCACCGGTATCTCTATAAACATGGAAATATCTACACCGCCATCTGTATAAACATGGAAATACCTATACAGTCCTCTGTGTAAACATGGAAATATCTACACCACCATCCGTGTAAACATGGAAATATCTACAATGCCATCTGTATACACATGGAAATAACGACACGGCAATCTGTGAATAGATGGAAACATCAACACCGCCATCTGTACAAACATGGAAATACCTACACTGCTCTCTATAAACATGGAAATATCTACACTGCGGTCTGTATACACATGGAAATGTCTACACCGGTATCTGTATAAACATGGAAATATCTACACCATGATCTGTATAAACATGGAAATATATACACCGCTATCTGTAAAAATATGGAAATATCTGCACCGCTTTCTCTATAAACATGGAAATATCTACAAAGACAACTGTATAAACATGGAAATACCTACACAGTCAAGTGTAGGAACATTTAAATATCTACACTGCCATCTGTATAAACGTAGAAATATCTACACAGCCCTCTGTTTAAATATGGAAATATCTGCATAGGCATCTGTGTAAACCTGGAAATATCTGCACCGCTATCAGTATAAATATGGAAATACCTACACCGCTGTCTCTATAAACATGGAAATATGTACACCGCTATCTGTATAAACATGGAAATATCTCCACTGCTCTCTGTATAAACATGGAAATATCTCCACCGTTATCTGTATAAACATGGAAATATCTACAGCGCCATCTCTATAAACATTGAAAAGTCTACACTGCCATCTGTGAAAACATGGAAATATCTACACAGTCATCTGAATAAACATGGAAATATCTACACCACCATCTGTATAAACATGGAAATACCTACAATACCATCTGTATACACATGGAAATATCTTCACGGCCATCTATATGAACATGGGATTATCTACACTGCCATCTGTAGAAAGATGGAAATATCTACACCGCTATCTCTACAAATATGGAAATATCTACACTGCCATCTCTATAAACATGAAATATCTACACTGCCATCTCCATAAAGATGGAAGTATCTACTCCGCCATGTGTATAAACACGGAAATATCTACACAACCGTCTGTGTAAACATGGAAATATCTACACCGCTATCTGAATAAACATGGAAATATCTACAGCGCCATCTCTATAAACATTGACAAATCTACACTGCCATCTATAAAAACATGGAAATATCTACACAGTCATCTGAATAAACATGGAAATATCTACACCACCATCTGTATAAACATGGAAATATCTACACCGCCATCTGTATAAACATGGAATTATCTACACTGCCATCTGTAGAAAGATGGAAATATCTACACCGCTATCTCTATAAATATGGAAATATCTACACCGCCATCTCTATAAACATGAAAATATCTACACTGCCATCTCCATAAAGATGGAAGTATCTACTCCGCAATGTGTATAAACACGGAAATATCTACACCACCATCTGTTTAAACATGGAAATATCTACACCGCTATCAGTATAAACATGGAAATATCTACACCGCCATCTGCATATCCATGGAAATATCTACACCACCATCTGTATAAACATGGAAATATCTACACGGCCATCTGTGTATAGATGGAAATATCAACACCGCCATCTGTACAAACATGGAAATATCTACACCGCTATCTCTATAAACATGGAAATATCTGCACTGCCATCTATAAAAACATGGAAATACCTATACAGTCATCTGTATAAACATGGAAATATCTACAATGCCATCTGTATACACATGTAAATGTCTACACAGCCATCTGTATAAACATGTAAACATCAACACTGCTATCTCTATAAACATGGAAATATCTACACCGCCATCTCTATAAACATGAAAATATCTACACTGCCATCTCCATAAACATGGAACTAACTACTCCACCATCTGTATAAACATGGAAACATCTACACCGCCATCTGTGTGAATAAGGAAATATCTACAATGCCATCTGTATAAAGATATAAATATCTGCACCGCGAGCTGTATAAACATGGAAATATCTACAACGCTATCTGTATAAACGTGGAAATACCAACACCGCTATTGGTATAAACATAGAAATATCTACAACGCCATCTATATAAACATGGAAATACCTACACCGCTATGTCTATAAACATGGAAATAACTACACCGCTATCTCTATAAATGTGGAAATATCTTCACCACTATCTGTATAAACATGGAAATATCTACACCGCTATCTGTATAAACAGGGAAATATCTACACCGTGATCTGTATAAACATGGAAATATCTACAAAGCTATCTCTATTAACATGGAAATATCTACACCGCTACCTGTATAAACATGGAAATACCTACAATGTCATCTGTATGAACATGGAAATATCTACACAGCCATCTGTATATACATGGAAATATCTACACAATTCTCTGTATAAACATGGAAATAACTACAACGCTATTTTTATGAACAAGGAAATATCTACACCGTGACTTGTATAAACATGGAAATATTTACACCGATATCTGTATAAACATGGAAATTTCTACACCTTTATCTGTATAAATACGGAAATATCTACACCGCTATCTCTATCAACATGGAAATATCTACACCGCCATCTGTATAAACATGGAAATACCTATACAGTCATCTGTGTAAACATGGAAATATCTACACCACCATCTGTATAAACATGGAAATATCTACAATGCCATCTGTTTACACATGGAAATACCTACACAGCAATCTGTGTATAGATGGTAACATCAACACCGCCATCGGTACAAACATGGAAATATCTACACTGCTATCTCTATAAACATGGGAATATCTACTCTGCGGTCTGTATAAACATGGATATATCTACACCGGTATCTGTATAAACATGGAAATATCTACACCATGATCTGTATAAACATGGAAATATATACACCGCTATCTGTATAAACATGGAAATGTCTGCACCGCTATCTCTATAAACATGGAAATATCTACAAAGACATCTGTATAAACATGGAAATACCTACACAGTCATGTGTAGGAACATTTAAATATCTACACTGCCATCTGTATAAACGTAGAAATATCTACACAGCCCTCTGGATAAATATGGAAATATCTGCATAGGCATCTGTGTAAACCTGGAAATATCTGCACCGCTATCTGTATAAACATGGAAATACCTACACCGCTGTCTCTATAAACATGGAAATATGTACACCGCTATGTGTATAAACATGGAAATATCTACACTGCTCTCTGTATAAACATGGAAATATGTCCACCGTTATCTGTATAAACATGGAAATATCTACAGCGCCATCTCTATAAACATTGAAATATCTACACTGCCATCTGTAAAAACATGGAAATATCTACACCGCCAACTGTATAAACATGGAAATATCTACACCACCATCTGTATAAACATGGAAATACCTACAATACCATCTGTATACACATGGAAATATCTACACGGCCATCTGTATAAACATGGAATTATCTACACTGCCATCTGTAGAAAGATGGAAATATCTACACCGCTATCACTATAAATATGGAAATATCTACACCGCCATCTCTATAAACATGAAAATATCTACACTGCCATCTCCATAAAGATGGAAGTATCTACTCCGCCATGTGTATAAACACGGAAGTATCTACACCACCATCTGTGTAAACATGGAAATACCTACACCGCTATCTGTATAAACATGGAAATATCTACACCGCTATCTGCATGCCCATGGAAATATCTACGCCGCCATCTGTATAAACACGGAAATATCTACACCGCGATCTGTATAAACATGGAAATATCTACACCGCGATCTGTATGAACATGGAAATATCTTCACCACGATCTGTATAAACATGGAAATACCTACACCGCTATCTGTATAAAGATGGTAATATCTACACCATCATCTATATAAACATGGAAATATCTACACCGCCATCTGTATAAACATGGAAATATCTACAATGCCATCTGTAGAAAGATGGAAATATGTACACCGCAATCTGTGTAAACATGGAAATCTCTACACCAATATCTGTAAAAACATGGAAATATCTACAGCCCTATCTGTATAAACATGGAAATATCTACACCGCTATCTCTATAAACATGGAAAATTCGACACTGCTATCTCTGTGAACATGGAAATATCTACACCGCCATCTCTATAAACATGGAAATATCTACACCGCGATCAGTACAAACACGGAAATATCTACACCGCTATCTGTATAAACATGGAAATATCTCCACTGATATCTCTATAAACATCGAAATATCTACACCGCCATCTGTATAAACATGGAAAAACTCACAAAGTTATCTGTATAAACATGGAAATATCTACTCCGCCATCTGTATAAACATGGAAATATCTACACAGCAATGTGTATATACATGGAAATATCTACACCGCTATCTGTATAAACATGGAAATACTTCCACCGCCATCTACATATCCATGGAAATATCTGCGCCGCCATCTGTATAAACATGGAAATGTCTACACGGTCATCTGTGTATAGATGGAAATATCAACACCGCCATCTGTACAAACATGGAAATATCTGCACCGCTATCTGTATAAACATGGAAATATCTACACCGCGGACTGTATAAACATGGAAATATCTAAACCGCTATCTGTATAAACATGGAAATATCTACACCGCTATCTCTATAAACATGGAAATAACTACACTGTGATCTGTATAAACATGGAAATATTTACACCGCTATCTGTATAAACATGGAAATATCTACACCGTTATCTGTATAAATATGGAAATATCTACACCGCTATCTCGATAAACATGGAAATATCTACACCGCCATCTGTATAAACATGGAAGTATCTACAATGCTCTCTCTATAAACATGGAAATATCTGCAATGCCATCTGTAAAAACATGGATATACCTGTACAGTCATATGTATAAACATGGAAATATCTACACCACCATCTGTATAAACATGGAAATATCTACAATGCCATCTGTATACACATGGAAATACCTACACGGCAATCGGTGTATAGATTGAAACATCACCACCGCCATCTGTACAAACATGGAAATATCTACACTGCCATGTGTACATACATGGAAATATCTACACCGCTCTCTATATAAACATGGAAATAACTACACCGCTATCTGTATATACATGGAAATATCAACACCGCCATCTACATATCCATTGAAATATCTGCGCCGCCATCTGTATAAACATGGAAATATCTACACGGTCATCTGTGTATACATGGAAATATCAACACCGCCATCTGTACAAACATGGAAATATCTGCACCGCTATCTGTATAAACTTGGAAATATCTACACCGCGGTCTGTATAAACATTGAAATATCTACACCGTGATCTGTGTAAACATGGAAATATCTACACCGATATCTGTATAAACATGGAAATTTCTACACCGTTATCTGTATAAATCTGGAAATATCTACACCGCTATCTCTATAAACATGGAAATATTTACAACGCCATCTGTATAAACATGGAAATATCTACATTGCTATCTCTATAAACATGGAAATATCTACACCGCTATCTGTATAAACATGGAAATACCTAAACCGCTATCTGTATAAACATGGAAATATCTACAACGCTATCTGTGTAAACATGGAAATATCTACAACGCCATCTGTGTAAACATGGAAATATCTACACAGCTATCTTTGTAAACTCGGAAATATCTACACCACTATCTGTGTAAAGATGGAAATACCTACACTGCAAACTGTGCAAAGATGGAAATATCTACACCGCTATCTCTCTAAACACGGAAATATCAACACCACCATCTGCATAAACATGGAAATATCTACACTGCCATCTGTATAAACTTGGAAATATCTACAGAGCCATCTGTATAAACATGGAAATATCTACACCGCTATCTGTATTAGCATGGAAATACCTACACCGCTATCTGTATAAACATGAAAATATCAACACCGCTATCCGTATAAACATGGAAATATCTACACCGCTATCCATATAAACATGGAAATATCTACAACGCTATCACTATAAACATGGAAATTCCTACAACGCTATCACTATAAACATGGAAATATCTACACCGCTATATGTATAAATATGGAAGTATCTACACCGCTATATGTATAAACATGGAAATATCTACACCACTATCTGTATAAACATGGAAATGTCTACACCACTATCACAATAAACATGGAAATATCTACACCGCCATCTGTGTAAACATGGAAAAACTACACCGCTACCTGTATAAAAATGGAAATATCTACACCGTTATCTGTATAAATATGGAAATATCTACACCGCTATCTCTATAAACATGGAAATATCTACACCGCCACCTGTATAAACATGGAAATATCTACACTGCTCTCTCTTTAAACATGGAAATATCTACAATGCCATCTGTAAAAACATGGATATACCTGTACAGTCATATGTATAAACATGGAAATATCTACACCACCATCTGTATAAACATGGAAATATCTACAATGCCATCTGTATACACATGGAAATACCTACACGGCAATCTGCGTATAGATTGAAACATCACCACCGCCATCTGTACAAACATGGAAATATCTACACAACCATGTGTACATACATGGAAATATCTACACCGCTCTCTATATAAACATGGAAATAACTACACCGCTATCTGTATATACACGGAAATATCTACACCGTCATCTACATATCCATAGAAATATCTGCGCCGCCATCTGTATAAACATGAAAATACCTACACGGTCATCTGTGTATACATGGAAATATCAACACCGCCATCTGTACAAACATGGAAATATCTGCACCGCTATCTGTATAAACATGGAAATATCTACACCGCGGTCTGTATAAACATTGAAATATCTACACCGCTATCTTTATAAACATGGAAATATCTACGCTATCTCTATAAACATGGAAATATCTACACCGTGATCTCTGTAAACATGGAAATATTTACACCGATATCTGTATAAACATGGAAATTTCTACACCGTTATCTCTATAAATATGGAAATATCTAAACCGCTATGTCTATAAACATGGAAATATGTACAACGCCATCTGTATAAACATGGAAATATCTACATTGCTATCTCTATAAACATGGAAATATCTACACCGCTATCTGTATAAACATGGAAATATGTTCAACGCCATCTGTATAAACATGGAAATATCTACATTGCTATCTCTATAAACGTGGAAATATCTACACCGCTATCTGTATAAACATGGAAATACCTAAACCGCTATCTGTATAAACATGGAAATATCTACAACGCTATCTGTGTAAACATGGAAATATCTACAACGCCATCTGTGTAAACATGGAAATATCTACACAGCAATCTTTGTAAACTCGGAAATATCTACACCACTATCTGTGTAAAGATGGAAATACCTACACTGCAAACTGTGCAAAGTTGGAAATATCTACACTGCTATCTCTGTAAACACGGAAATATCTACACCGCTATCTGTATAAACATGGAAATATCCACACCGCTATCTCTATAAACATGGAAAAATCTACACCGCGATCAGTATAAACGTGGAAATATCTACACCGCTATCACTATAAACATTGAAATATCTCCATTGCTATCTCTACAAACATCGAAATATCTACACCGCCATCTGTATCAACATGGAAATACTTACAAAGTTATCGGTATAAACATGGAAATATCTACAATGCCATCTGTATAAACATGGAAATAACTACACCGCCTTCTACATATCCATGGAAATACCTGCGCTGCCATCTGTATAAACATGGAAATGTCTACACGGTCATCTGTGTATAGATGGAAATATCAACACCGCCATCTGTACAAACATGGAAATATCTGCACCGCTATCTGTATAAACATGGAAATATCTACACCGCGGTCTGTATAAACATGGAAATAGCTAAACCGCTATCTGTATAAACATGGAAATATGTACACCGCTATCTCTATAATCATGGAAATATCTACAATGCCATCTGTAAAAACATGGAAATACCTATACAGTCACCTGTGTAAACATGGAAATATCTACACCACCATCTGCATAAACATGGAAATATCTACAATGCCATCTGTATACACTTGGAAATACCTACACGGCAATCTGTGTATAGATGGAAACATCAACACCGCCATCTGTACAAACATGGAAATATCTACACCGCTATCTGTATAAACATGGAACTATCTACACTGCGGTCTATATAAACATGGAAATTTCTACACCGGTATCTGTATAAACATGCAAATATCTACACCACGATCTGTATAAACATGGAAATATTGACACCACTATCTGTATAAACATGGAAATATCTACCCCGCTATCTCTATTAACATGGAAATATCTACAAAGCCATCTGTATAAACATGGAAATACCAACACAGTCATGTATAGGAACATGGAAATATCTACACCGCGATTTGTATAAACATGGAAATATCTTCACCGCGATCTGTATAAACATGGAAATATCTACACCGCTATCTGTATAAACATGGAAATATCTACAAAGCTATCTCTATAAACATGGAAATATCTACACCGCAATCTGTATAAACATAGAAATACCTACAAAGTCATCTGTATAAACATGGAAATATCTACACAGCCATCTCTACATACATGGAAATATCTACACAGCCGTCTGTATATACATGGAAATATCTACACCGCTATCCGTATAAACATGGAAATAAATACACCGCTATTTGTATAAACAAGGAAATATCTACACCACCATCTGTTTAAACATGGAAATATCTACACAGACATCTGTTTATACATGGAAATATCTACACCGCTATCTGTATAAACATGCTTATAACTACAGTGCTATCTGTATAAATGTGGAAATATTTGCACCGCTATCCCTATAAACATGGTAATATCAACACCGCGATCTGTATAAACATGGAAATATCTACACCATGATCTGTATAAACATGGAAATATCTACACCGCGATCTCTATAAACATGGAAATATCTACAACGTGAACTGTATAAACATGGAAAT
Source organism: Pan paniscus (assembly GCF_029289425.2). Classification (NCBI taxonomy): domain Eukaryota; kingdom Metazoa; phylum Chordata; class Mammalia; order Primates; family Hominidae; genus Pan; species Pan paniscus. Next base: position 13,852,164 of record NC_073261.2, read on the forward strand.
ATCTACACCGCCATCTCTATAAACATGGAAATATCTACACCCCTATCTGTATAAACATGGAAATATCCACACCGCTATCTCTATGAACACAGAAATATCTACACCGCCATCTCTATAAACATGGAAATATCTACACGGTCATCTGTGTATAGATGGAAATATCAACACCGCCATCTGTACAAACATGGAAATATCTGCACCGCTATCTGTATAAACATGGAAATATCTACACCGCGGACTGTATAAACATGGAAATATCTAAACCGCTATCTGTATAAACATGGAAATATTTACACCGCTATCTGTATAAACATGGAAATATCTACACCGTTATCTGTATAAATATGGAAATATCTACACCGCTATCTCTATTAACATGGAAATATCTACACTGCCATCTGTATAAACATGGAAGTATCTACACTGCTCTCTCTATAAACATGGAAATATCTGCAATGCCATCAGTAAAAACATGGATATACCTGTACAGTCATATCTATAAACAAGGAAATATCTACACCACCATCTGAATAAACATGGAAATATCTACAATGCCATCTGTATACACATGGAAATAACTACACAGCAATCTGTGTATAGATTGAAACATCACCACCGCCATCTGTACAAACATGGAAATATCTACAAAGCCATGTGTACATACATGGAAATATCTACACCGCTCTCTATATAAACATGGAAATAACTACACCGCTATCTGTGTATACATGGAAATATCTACACCGCCATCTACATATCCATAGAAATATCTGCGCCGCCATCTGTATAAACATGGAAATATCTACACGGTCATCTGTGTATACATGGAAATATCAACACCGCCATCTGTACAAACATGGAAATATCTGCACCGCTATCTGTATAAACATGGAAATATCTACACCGCGGTCTGTATAAACATTGAAATATCTACACCGCTATCTGTATAAACATGGAAATATCTAAAACGCTATCTCCACAAACATTGAAATATCTACACCATGATCTGTGTAAACATGGAAATATCTACACCGATATCTGTATAAACATGGAAATTTCTACACCGTTATCTGTATAAATATGGAAATATCTACACCGCTATCTCTATAAACATGGAAATATTTACAACGCCATCTGTATAAACATGGAAATATCTACATTGCTATCTCTATAAACATGGAAATATCTACACCGCTATCTGTATAAACATGGAAATACCTAAACCGCTATCAGTATAAACATGGAAATATCTACAACGCCATCTGTGTAAACATGGAAATATCTACACAGCTATCTTTGTAAACTCAGAAATATCTACACCACTATCTGTGTAAAGATGGAAATACCTACACCGCAAACTGTGCAAAGATGGAAATATCTACACCGCTATCTCTGTAAACACGGAAATATCAACACCACCATCTGCATAAACATGGAAATATCTACACTGCCATCTGTATAAACATGGAAATATCTACAGAGCCATCTGTATAAACATGGAAATATCTACACCGCTATCTGTATTAGCATGGAAATACCTACACCGCTATCTGTATAAACATGAAAATATCAACACCGCTATCCGTATAAACATGGAAATATCTACACCGCTATCCATATAAACATGGAAATATCTACACCGCTATCACTATAAACATGGAAATGCCTACACCGCTATCACTATAAACATGGAAATATCTACACCGCTATATGTATAAATATGGAAATATCTACACCGCTATCTCTATAAACATGGAAATATCTACACCACTATCTGTATAAACATGGAAATGTCTACACCGCTATCTCAATAAACATGGAAATATCTACACCGCCATCTGTGTAAACATGGAAATAACTACACCGCTACCTGTATAAAAATGGAAATATCTACACCGTTATCTGTATAAATATGGAAATATCTACACCGCTATCTCTATAAACATGGAAATATCTACACCGCCATCTGTATAAACATGGAAATATCTACACTGCTCTCTCTATAAACATGGAAATATCTACAATGCCATCTGTAAAAACATGGATATACCTGTATAGTCATATGTATAAACATGGAAATATCTACACCACCATCTGTATAAACATGGAAATATCTACAATGCCATCTGTATACACATGGAAATACCTACACGGCAATCTGTGTATAAATTGAAACATCACCACCGCCATCTGTACAAACATGGAAATATCTACACAGCCATGTGTACATACCAGGAAATATCTACACCGCTCTCTATATAAACATGGAAATAACTACACCGCTATCTGTATATACATGGAAATATCTACACCACCATCTACATATCCATAGAAATATCTGCGCCGCCATCTGTATAAACATGGAAATATCTACACTGTCATCTGTGTATACATGGAAATATCAACACCGCCATCTGTACAAACATGGAAATATCTGCACCGCTATCTGTATAAACATGGAAATATCTACACCGCGGTCTGTATAAACATTGAAATATCTACACCGCTATCTGTATAAACATGGAAATATCTACAACGCTATCTCTATAATCATGGAAATATCTACACCGTTATCTGTGTAAACATGGAAATATTTACACCGATATCTGCATAAACATGGAAATTTCTACACCGTTATCTGTATAAATGTGGAAATATCAACACCGCTATCTCTATAAACATGGAAATATGTACAACGCCATCTGTATAAACATGGAAATATCTACATTGCTATCTCTATATACATGGAAATATCTACACCGCTATCTGTATAAACAAGGAAATACCTAAACCGCTATCTGTATAAACCTGGAAATATCTACAATGCTATCTGTGTAAACATGGAAATATCTACAACGCCATCTGTGTAAACATGGAAATATCTACACAGCTATCTTTGTAAACTCGGAAATATCTACACCACTATCTGTGTAAAGATGGAAATACCTACACTGCAAACTGTGCAAACATGGAAATATCTACACCGCTATCTCTGTAAACACGGAAATATCTACACCCCTATCTGTATAAACATGGAAATATCCACACCGCTATCTCTATAAACATGGAAAAATCTACACCGCGATCAGTATAAACGTGGAAATATCTACACCGCTATCTCTATAAACATGGAAATATCTCCACTGCTATCTCTATAAACATCGAAATATCTACACCGCCATCTGTATAAACATGGAAATACTTACAAATTTATCGGTATAAACATGGAAATACCTACAATGCCATGTGTATACACATGGAAATAACTACACCGCCTTCTACATATCCATGGAAATACCTGAGCCGCCATCTGTATAAACATGGAAATATCTACACGGTCATCTGTGTATAGATGGAAATATCAACACTGCCATCTGTGCAAACATGGAAATATCTGCACCGCTATCTGTATAAACATGGAAATATCTACACCACGGTCTGTATAAACATGGAAATAGCTAAACCGCTATCTTCATAAACATGGAAAAATCTACACCGCTATCTCTATAATCATGGAAATATCTACAATGCCAACTGTAATAACATGGAAATACCTATACAGTCATCTGTGTAAACATGGAAATATCTACACCACCATCTGCATAAACATGGAAATATCTACAATGCCATCTGTATACACATGGAAATACCTACACGGCAATCTGTGTATAGATGGAAACATCAACACCGCCATCTGTACAAACATGGAAATATCTACACCGCTATCTGTATAAACATGGAAATATCTACACTGCGGTCTGTATAAACATGGAAATTTCTACACCGGAATCTGTATAAACATGGAAATATCTACACCACGATCTGTATAAACATGGAAATATTGACACCTCTATCTGTATAAACATGGAAATATCTACACCGCTATCTCTATTAACATGGAAATATCTACACAGCTATCTCTATTAACATGGAAATATCTACAAAGCCATCTGTATAAACATGGAAATACCAACACAGTCATGTATAGGAACATGGAAATATCTACACCGCGATTTGTATAAACATGGAAATATCTTCACCACGATCTGTATAAACATGGAAATATCTACACCGCTATCTGTATAAACATGGAAATATCTACACAGCTATCTCTATAAACATGGAAATATCTACACCGCAATCTGTATAAACATAGAAATACCTACAAAGTCATCTGTATAAACATGGAAATATCTACACAGCCATCTCTATATACATGGAAATATCTACACAGCCGTCTGTATATACATGGAAATATCTACACCGCTATCTGTATAAACATGGAAATAAATACACCGCTATTTGTATAAACAAGGAAATATCTACACCACCATCTGTTTAAACATGGAAATATCTACACAGACATCTGTTTATACATGGAAATATCTACACCGCTATCTGTATAAACATGCTAATAACTACACCGCTATCTGTATAAATGTGGAAATATTTACACCGCTATCCCTATAAACATGGTAATATCAACACCGCGTTCTGTATAAACATGGAAATATCTACACCATGATCTGTATAAACATGGAAATATCTACACCGCGATCTGTATAAACATGGGAATATCTACACCGTGATCTGTATAAACATGGAAATATCTACACCGCCATCTCTATAAACATGGAAATATCTACACCCCTATCTGTATAAACATGGAAATATCTACACCACGATCTGTATAAACATGGAAATATTGACACCGCTATCTGTATAAACATGGAAATATCTACACAGCCATCTCTATATACATGGAAATATCTACATAGCCGTCTGTATATACATGGAAATATCTACACCGCTATTTGTATAAACATGGAAATAAATACACCGCTATTTGTATAAACAAGGAAATATCTACACCACCATCTGTTTAAACATGGAAATATCTACACAGACATCTGTTTATACATGGAAATATCTACACCGCTATCTGTATAAACATACTAATAACTACACCGCTATCTGTATAAATGTGGAAATATTTGCACCGCTATCCCTATAAACATGGTAATATCAACACTGCGTTCTGTATAAACATGGAAATATCTACACCATGATCTGTATATACATGGAAATATCTACACCGCGATCTGTATAAACATGGAAATATCCACACCGCTATCTCTATAAACATGGAAATATCAACAACGCTATCTCTATGAACATGGAAATATCTACACCGCCATCTCTATAAACATGGAAAATCTACACCGCGATCAGTATAAACATGGAAATATCTACACCGCTATCTGTATAAACATGGAAATAGCTCCACTGCTATCTCTATAAACATCGAAATATCTACACCGCCATCTGTATAAACATGGAAAAACTCAGAAAGTTATCTGTATAAACATGGAAATATCTACACCGCCATCTGTATAAACATGGAAATATCTACGCAGCCATGTGTATATACATGGAAATATCTACACCGCTATCTATATAAATATGGAAATAACTACACAGCTATCTGTATAAACATGGAAATATTTCCACCGCCATCTACATATCCATGGAAATATCTGCGCCGCCATCTGTATAAACATGGAAATATCTACACGGTCATCTGTGTATAGATGGAAATATCAACACCGCCATCTGTACAAACATGGAAATATCTGCACCGATATCTCTATAAACATGGAAATATCTACACCGTGGTCTGTATAAACATGGAAATATCTAAACCGCTATCTGTATAAACATGGAAATATCTATACTGCTATCTCTATAAACATGGAAATAACTACACCGTGATCTGTGTAAACATGGAAATATCTACACCGCTACCTGTATAAACATGGAAATATCTACACCGTTATCTGTATAAATATGGAAATATCTACACCGCTATCTCTGTAAACATGGAAATATCTACACCGCCATCTGTATAAACATGGAAATATCTACACTGCTCTCTCTATAAACATGGAAATATCTACAATGCCATCTGTAAAAACATGGATATACCTGTACAGTCATATGTATAAACATGGAAATATCTACACCACCATCTGTATAAACATGGAAATATCTACAATGCCATCTGTATACACATGGAAATACCTACATGGCAATCTGTGTATAGATTGAAACATCACCACCGCCATCTGTACAAACATGGAAATATCTACACAGCCATGTGTATATACATGGAAATATCTACACCGCTCTGTATATAAACATGGAAATAACTACACCGCTATCTGTATATACATGGAAATATCTACACCGCCATCTACATATCCATAGAAATATCTACGCCGCCATCTGTATAAACATGGAAATATCTACACTGCCATCTGTATCAACATGGAAATATCTACACATCCATCTGTATAAACATGGAAATATCTACACCGCTATCTGTATTAGCATGGAAATAACAACACCGCTATCTGTATAAACATGAAAATATCAACACCGCTATCCGTATAAACATGGAAATATCTACACCGCTATCCACATAAACATGGAAATTCCTACACCGCTATCACTATAAACATGGAAATATCTACACCGCTATATGTATAAATATGGAAATATCTACACCGCTATCTCTGTAAACATGGAAATATCTACACCACTATCTGTATAAACATGGAAATGTCTACACCGCTATCTCAATAAACATGGAAATATCTACACCGTCATCTGTGTAAACATGGAAATAACTACACCGCTACCTGTATAAAAATGGAAATATCTACACCGTTATCTGTATAAATATGGAAATATCTACACCGCTATCTCTATAAACATGGAAATATCTACACTGCCATCTGTATAAACATGGAAATATCTACACTGCTCTCTCTATAAACATGGAAATATCTACAATGCCATCTGTAAAAACATGGATATACCTGTACAGTCATATGTATAAACATGGAAATATCTACACCACCATCTGTATAAACATGGAAAAATCTACAATGCCATCTGTATACACATGGAAATACCTACACGGCAATCTGTGTATAGATTGAAACATCACCACCGCCATCTGTACAAACATGGAAATATCTACACAGCCATTTGTACATACATGGAAATATCTACACCGCTCTCTATATAAACATGGAAATAACTTCACCGCTATCTGTATATACACGGAAATATCTACACCGCCATCTACATATCCATAGAAATATCTGCGCCGCCATCTGTATAAACATGGAAATATCTACACGGTCATCTGTGTATACATGGAAATATCAACACCGCCATCTGTACAAACATGGAAATATCTGCACCGCTATCTGTATAAACATGGAAATATCTACACCGCGGTCTGTATAAACATTGAAATATCTACACCGCTATCTGTATAAACATAGAAATATCTACAACGCTATCTCTATAAACATGGAAATATCTACACCGTTATCTGTGTAAACATAGAAATATTTACACCGATATCTGTATAAACATGGAAATTTCTACACCGTTATCTGTATAAATATGGAAATATCTACACCGCTATCTCTATAAACATGGAAATATGTACAACGCCATCTGTATAAACATGGAAATATATACATTGCTATCTCTATAAACATGGAAATATCTACACCGCTATCTGTATAAACATGGAAATATGTTCAACGCCATCTGTATAAACATGGAAATATCTACATTGCTATCTCTATAAACATGGAAATATCTACACCGCTATCTGTATAAACATGGAAATACCTAAACCGCTATCTGTATAAACATGGAAATATCTACAACGCTATCTGTGTAAACATGGAAATATCTACAACGCCATCTGTGTAAACATGGAAATATCTACACAGCAATCTTTGTAAACTCGGAAATATCCACACCATTATCTGTGTAAAGATGGAAATACCTACACTGGAAACTGTGCAAAGATGGAAATATCTACACCGCTATCTCTGTAAACACGGAAATATCTATACCCCTATCTGTATAAACATGGAAATATCCACACCGCGATCAGTATAAACGTGGAAATATCTACACCGCTATCACTATAAACATGGAAATATCTCCACTGCTATCTCTACAAACATCGAAACATCTACACCTCCATCTGTATAAACATGGAAATACTTACAAAGTTATCGGTATAAACATGGAAATATCTACAATGCCATCTGTATAAACATGGAAATATCTACACCGCTATCTGTATAAACATGGAAATAAATACACCGCTATTTGTATAAACAAGGAAATATCTACACCACCATCTGTTTAAACATGGAAATATCTACACAGACATCTGTTTATACATGGAAATATCTACACCGCTATCTGTATAAACATGCTTATAACTACACCGCTATCTGTAGAAATGTGGAAATATTTGCACCGCTATCCCTATAAACATGGTAATATCAACACCGCGATCTGTATAAACATGGAAATATCTACACCATGATCTGTATAAACATGGAAATATCTACACCGCGATCTGTATAAACATGGAAATATCTACAACGTGAACTGTATAAACATGGAAATATCTACACCGCCATCTCTATAAACATGGAAATATCTACACCCCTATCTGTATAAACATGGAAATATCCACACCGCTATCTCTATGAACATGGAAATATCTACACCGCCATCTCTATAAACATGGAAATATCTACACTGCGATCAGTGTAAACATGGAAATATCTACACCGCTATCTGTATAAACATGGAAATATCTCCACTGCTATCTCTATAAACATCGAAATATCTACACAGCCATGTGTATATACATGGAAATATCTACACCGCTGTCTGTGTAAACATGGAAATACCTAAACCGCTATCTGTATAAACATGGAAATATCTACAACGCTATCTGTGCAAAGATGGAAATACCTACACTGCAAACTGTGCAAAGATGGAAATATCTACACCGCTATCTCTGTAAACACGGAAATATCTACACCCCTATCTGTATAAACATGGAAATATCCACACCGCTATCTCTATAAACATGGAAAAATCTACACCGCGATCAGTATAAACGTGGAAATATCTACACCGCTATCTCTATAAACATGGAAATATCTCCACTGCTATCTCTACAAACATCGAAATATCTACACCGCCATCTGTATAAACATGGAAATACTTACAAAGTTATCGGTATAAACATGGAAATATCTACAATGCCATCTGTATAAACATGGAAATAACTACACCGTCTTCTACATATCCATGGAAATACCTGCGCCGCCATCTGTATAAACATGGAAATATCTACACGGTCATCTGTGTATAGATGGAAATATCAACACCGCCATCTGTACAAACATGGAAATATCTGCACCGCTATCTGTATAAAAATGGAAATATCTACACCGCGGTCTGTATAATCATGGAAATAGCTAAACCGCTATCTGTATAAACATGGAAAAATCTACACCGCTATCTCTATAATCATGGAAATATCTACAATGCCATCTGTAAAAACATGGAAATACCTATACAGTCATCTGTGTAAACATGGAAATATCTACACCACCATCTGCATAAACATGGAAATATCTACAAGGCCATCTGTATACACATGGAAATACCTACACGGCAATCTGTGTATAGATGGAAACATCAACACCGCCATCTGTACAAACATGGAAATATCTACACCGCTATCTGTATAAACATGGAAATATCTACACTGCGGTCTGTATAAACATGGAAATTTCTACACCGGTATCTGTATAAACATGGAAATATCTACACCACGATCTGCATAAACATGGAAATATTGACACCGCTATCTGTATAAACATGGAAATATCTACACCGCTATCTCTATAAACATGGAAATATCTACAAAGCCATCTGTATAAACATGGAAATACCAACACAGTCATGTGTAGGAACATGGAAATATCTACACCGCGATTTGTATAAACATTGAAATATCTTCACCGCGATCTGTATAAACATGGAAATATCTACACCGCTATCTGTATAAACATGGAAATATCTACACAGCTATCTCTATAAACATGGAAATATCTACACCGCAATCTGTATAAACTTAGAAATACCTACAAAGTCATCTGTATAAACATGGAAATATCTACACAGCGATCTCTATATACATGGAAATATCTACACAGCCGTGTGTATATACATGGAAATATCTACACCGCTATCTGTATAAACATGGAAATAAATACACTGCTATTTGTATAAACAAGGAAATATCTACACCACCATCTGTTTAAACATGGAAATATCTACACAGACATCTGTTTATACATGGAAATATCTACACCACTATCTGTCTAAACATGCTTATAACTACACCGCTATCTGTATAAATGTGGAAATATTTGCACCGCTATCCCTGTAAACATGGTAATATCAACACCGCGATCTGTATAAACATGGAAATATCTACACCATGATCTGTATAAACATGGAAATATCTACACCGCGATCTGTATAAACATGGAAATATCTACACCGTGAACTGTATAAACATGGAAATATCTACACCGCCATCTCTGTAAACATGGAAATATCTATACCCCTATCTGTATAAACATGGAAATATCCACACCGCTATCTCTATAAACATGGAAATATCAACAACGCTATCTCTATGAACATGGAAATATCTACACCGCCATCTCTATAAACATGGAAATATCTACACCGCGATCAGTATAAAACGGAAATATCTACACCGCTATCTGTATTAACATGGAAATATCTCCACTGCTATCTCTATAAACATCGAAATATCTACACCGCCATCTGTATAAACATGGAAAAACTCACAAAGTTATCTGTATAAACATGGAAATATCTACACCGCCATCTGTATAAACATGGAAATATCTACACCGCCATCTCTATAAACATGGAAATATCTACACCGCCATCTTTAAAAACATGGAAATATCTACACACTCATCAGTATAAACATGGAAATATCTACACCATCATCTGTATAAACATGGAAATATCTACACTGCCAGGAGCTCATGAGCAGCCTGGGCAATACAGCAAGGCCTCATCTCTACAAAAAATTAGAAATATTAGCTGGCCATGGTCGTGTGCACCTGTAGTCCCAACTTCTTGGGAGGCTGAAGTGGGAGGATCTATGGAGCCCAGGATTTTAAGGCTGCAGTGAGCTTGGATAACGACTGCACTCCAACCTGGATGACAGAACAAGAACCTGTTTCAAAAAAGAAAAAAGAAAAAAAAACCTAAAAACTAAAAACTGGATGTAGTTTGCTAGTAACTAAACAGCAAATTAATTGTAACATGCTTACATATCAACGATGTCTTTCTTCTTTGATCATAAACCTGCTCACTAAGAAGCTGCTGAAGTCCATGGTAGTGACAGGTACATGTCTGCATCCTTGTCCTGAGCTGCATCTTCTTTGATTGTCCCCATCTGTGTCTCCGACTGGCACTGCCGAACCGTCTTGCTACCTTATCAATATTGTACTGAACCGGACTGCTAACTGATCAATGTTGTCGAGCTCACTGCACAAAGCTGTTCTTACAAGGTAGATTTCTGCCTGGAATAGCCATACTTACACTGTTTATATTCCTTACTCCTTACCCATCCAACGCAGCACAAGTTCTATTTATTGCCATAGAAACATAGGTCATTTGGAAACACCTCCTTCATTTCTATGGAATGTTCAAACATTTCTGACATTTTGGACTCTGTTCTAGCCTCTTGTTAAATATATCCAGAAAAGAGACAAAGCTTTATGGGGGGGCTATATGCACACATATGCTATAGAATAAGCTATCTAAATGCTTAAAAATACTTTCCATCTGTCACCGCACCTTAATAGGTACACAGAAATTAAGTATGTGTATATCTGTCTGTATAGATACGTATAAATATATATCCCCAAAACAAAAACTCATTCTCTTACTTATACATAGGTAGAATATAGGTGAATATACATATACATTTATAGGTAGAACAAAAAACCCTCAGCTTCTTTAGGGCCATGTGTTTTCTCTGAGTAATTGTCACAATTAATTAAAATACATGTGTATGCCTTTTTAGATAAATTTCATCAGACCAGTTTCTGTCTGGTTGGAAAATAATAACTGCCTATTTGCTAAGTGCCCCTGCCCCCATACTATGTTCCAGTGAACTAAAGACCTCTGGCAATCATATATTTACAACTCAGCAAGATTAAACAATTTATTGTTATTTATGACATCCAAGCTGTATCTTCTGTATTATATTCCACATTAGCATCTATCACCTTACATTTGGGAGATCCTGTCCAAAAAATGATTATGCCTCCTAACCAAACATTCAGCAGGGCTGCAGGAACAGGCCCCCTGAACAAACATCCTGCCAAAGTACTTTAAAGCACCGTGAGCTGCCACAGCTGTGCATTTTCAGATGACTCAGCAGATTAGCGTGGAGTCTCTTAGCCTCTGCTTGGGCTGTTCCTTTCAGTGATCTCTCACATGGCCCAGTCCATTCGGTTTGAAAATCCTCATGAAATGAGCAGATTATGATCTGGCTTCAGTAGAGGGCCATGGGGTGGGCATGGAGGGGAGAGGGTTTGCTCTTAACACAGCCTGAGCCTCAGAAAGGTTTCACATGGAAAAGCATGGCACTGACTCAGCTCATGCTTAACAGGAAATAATGCACAGACCACACCAAAAAAAGCCCTTTATGTTGTGTGAAAGTCTATGCCGGAGCAGCTGCTGCCACCTCATGTACTGTGATAGAGTGTGCATGTGTGTGTTTGTGTGCGCATGAGTGTGAGTATGCACACAAATGTGTGCTGGGAGGGGGAGGAGATCACACCTTCCACAGTCGCCACCTCAGCCTTAGCTAGCAGCGTGGAGAATTGCCAAAAGTCAACAGGAAGCTGCACCAAAGCAACTGTGATCACCACATCAGCAGGCGCTTTCTGGTTAGTAAAGCTACTGGGACTGAAAAACACACACGATCTCGTCCTTCTTTTATTTTAATCAGAGCAAAATATTTTTATAATAATTGTGTTATATGAATAAATAATTCATAATGCTGTAACCCATTATCACATTCAATCCTCCCAACAACCCTAGAAGATATGTAGACAAGTATTATTACTTTCCCTATTTTTATAAATGAGGAAATAAACCCCAGGAGGCTAGGCGACTTCCCCACGGTCATAGAAGTTGCAAACAGTAGTATCATGATTCAAATCCAAAACTTCTCCTTTTGTCTTTATCATTTTAATTTTGAAGGTAATGCGTATGCATGTATGATCTTTTAAATCCAGAGATGTATATGGAATAGATAGGAAAAGGGACTCTCCTTCCCCATTATACACCCCCTCCACCCAAGCTATATACACTGTTGACTAGAGTATGTCCTTTCAATCCTATTTTCTATGCCTACATTATATACAGAAAAGCAGGATTACGTTACACACAATATTCCAGTCATTGCTGTTTTTCACCAACAAGCTATCATTCACATCTTTTTCATACTACATATAAATTTATATCCTTTATTTTAGTGGTGTATATTGTGCAGTTGTGTCATAAATTATGTACCTGTTCTCTGTTGAACATATAGATTTTTTCTGAGTTTTTCCTTAGCAAAATGCTGCAGTGAGTACCCTTGTACACAGATATTTGTACATTTGTTCTAGAAAAATCTACAGTAAAGATTCTTAGATTAAGAGATTCCCAGGTTATTAGAAAACTACTCTATTAATTTAGATATATACTTCCAAATTGCCTGACCAAAAAGTTATGTCAATTTAACTTCTATGAACAGTATACAAACATGACAATTTTCCATCACCTGCACCAACTCTGGGTAATTTCATCTTTTTTACAAGTTGATGGATTGTTTTAATTTATATTTCTCTGGTTATTAATAAGGTTGGCCACCTGTTCATGTGTTATTATTGATGATATTTGTATTGAATTGTTTGAATTTTCTTGATTTCAAAAAACGTTTTACATGTCATAGATATTAAATATTTGTTGTAAAACTCTCCTTCCAGTATTGTGTATGTGTTTGGTCAAGTAGAATAAACTCTCGTCCTCTGATTTCAGATTCCTTTCTCTTTCCATTAGAAATCCCTAAATGTAAAACTACATATTGATAGCTAAAAACCAGGATGTTTACTAGAGAAAAAGAATACAAAGGCAATAATTAAATATTATATTTATACAAAATACCTACTAGTACCAACTTAAAAAGAGAAAGTAAAAGTCAAATGCTTCTACGACTTCAGACTAAGAAAAAGAACTTTTGAGGTTGAATGTTCCTGAAATTTTTCTTTTCATACAACTACGGACATGACTTCAAAAGTTGATGTGACTAAAAAATGTAAGATATGAAAGATATTTGAAGACTCAGAGAAGGTGGATTTTCATTTTAACAAGTCACATATATATTCTAGATATCCTCTTATTCGTAACTAAGAGAGTCAAATCAGATGAAAGAATCTAAAAATTTCCCTTTGACTGTGTTAAGTAGAAGTAGTAGAGGCATATTGGCCAAATCTTGAGTGTTTGCAAATTGACTCTTAAGGCTATAGGCTGGCACAGGTCATTGAAGCCCTAGCTTTTTATCTTTAATTTTAAAATCCCCAAACAATTTATACTAATTTTTCTTGTCCATTGTTTCCAAATAATCTTGTTTAAAGGTTATTACAGTGCTTGCTCATGTTACTGTTGTCTAACAGAAGGGTATCCGGGGCCTTAAAACTGAGAGGGTTAGGATTAATGATTCCAATACCTATGCTTGGACATCTCCAAAAGTGGGTTCCAACTTCTTGTCCTCAAGTCTGTATAGAAACTAGCAAACTTCCAGAGTTCACAAAAGGCTCAAAGAGAACAGATGTTTTATAGAAAATTCTTAGAGCAAGTTTCACGCATAATGTTGCTGATGCGTGTCTGCCTTTTCAATAAACATCACTATGCTTTATCACAAGATTTAATAAAGCAGCTTAGTTAAAAATGCCATCTGGGTCTCTGGACACATTAAACAAAGCTTAAAATAACCACCCCAGCAACTGGGAGGACCCAGCTGTTCTCATAATCTGTCCCAATCCTTTTACTTCCCCATAAAAAGAGTGAATGAAGACCACAGACTAAAAGCATCCAGAAGGAACTGACACAAACAGGGAGATAGATGGAGCCAAGGGCTCCTGTAAGTTTGCTATTGCTCACATAATAGATTTGCTAATTCCACAACCTGCGGATGGTGATTAAGAACGGGAAGCAGAAAGAGGGAAGAGAGAATCATAGAAGGGCTCATTCAAGTTTTCTAATGTATCACAAACCTGTCCTCCCTAATGTCTGGATCATAGCAGCCCATTCCATTCACCTATTCTGTAGTGAACTCCAATAGAAAATACAAAGCCATCACCACCCAGTTCTTTCTCCCTTCTAGAGATGAGATATTAGCCACCCAATCCCAGATTATCAGATCCATTCCAGGAAAGAA
The DNA here is from genome assembly GCF_029289425.2 of Pan paniscus. Taxonomy (NCBI): domain Eukaryota; kingdom Metazoa; phylum Chordata; class Mammalia; order Primates; family Hominidae; genus Pan; species Pan paniscus. Next base: position 13,867,615 of record NC_073261.2, read on the forward strand.
GCCCTAGGTATTGAAGCACAGCTTTCCCTCCCTCCCTTCTTTCTTCCACCCCAAGATTTGTTCCCCAGATAGTTCTAGTAAATGCAAAACCAAGTATATTCTCATTCTTTAGAGCAACCAGCTTTTCATAGCCAACTGGAATCAAACACAACCTGCACAAACATCTATCTGGAGGACACTCCCAAGGCTCCTACTGAGCCAGCCTTCTGCATACCACTGCATTTCAGCTTCCTAGTTCACAAGACACTGAGACATTCTTGAATTCTGCAAGGTGCACTGTGTGTTAATATCTTGGCTGCTCATCATGTGGCCAATAAAGGGCATGACTAGTCAACAAATAAATTTTCTCTTGGCTAAAACTTGCAACAAAACTGTAAGCTGTTTACCAAGGGGCCCACTACAGGTTATATTCAATATATACAGTCAAATCCTAACTATCTGAGATATATTCAGTTGACCATACACCTTTATATTTCAGTAAAAGGTCTTTACATTTCCCAGTGCTATCGATGTTACAAAGTGCTTTCATATGCAGTGCTTCATCTGATTTCCAGGATAATTAAATGATCCTGTCATACCTGATTTTTAGATGAGGAAACAAGTGGTTTCTGGGTATTTCAAGAGGCTAACGCATCTGCCCTCCAACTTGTATGTGAAAACCAAAAACAAAATTCCAAGGCCCTTCAACCATCTGAATGGACTTTGACTCTTTTGGTCAATATATGGCAGAGCTAGGAAAAGAAGGTGAGTCTTCCAGCTGCTGATACAGGGTTTTTTCTGCCATACTCCATTACCTCCAAGGCTAAAGTCAAAAGAGGGTGTGGTTATCACATGAAAAAATCTGGTTTGGATTTCCCAAATGTGTATGTAGTATTTGGTGATTTACCTTAATTTAACCTACAGTTCTTTTGGGTTGTAACAGTCTGACTCCATTTTTGAAAACAAAACAAAATCGATTTTAAATGCTGAATTATAGATCTTTGCTGTCCAGTATGGTAGCTACTAACCACTTATGGTTATTTGCATTTCTATTTTAATTAATTAAAATTCAGTAAAATGCAAAATTCAGTTCTTCAGTTGCTCTAGCCACATTTCAAGTGTTACAGTAGTCACATATGGCTAGTGGCTGGGACAATGCAGATTATAGAACAGTTCCATCATCAAAGAAACTTCTATTGAACAGTGCTATTATATAATGTCATCTCCAGAGAAAGAAGACTTTAGAAAAAGTCAGAAACGGCCGGGTGCAGTGGCTCACACGTGTAATCCCAGCACTTCGGGAGGCCAAGGCAGGCAGATCCCTTGAGGTCAGGAGTTCAAGACCAGCCTGGCCGACATGGTGAAACCCCGTCTCTGGTAAAAATACAAAAAATTAGCTAGGCGTGGTGGTGCATGCCTGTAACCCCAGCTACTCAGGAGGCTGAGTTGGGAGAATCACTGGAACCCAGGAGACAGAAGTTGTAGTGAGCCAAGATTGTGCCACTGCACTCTAGCCTGGGTGACAGAGAAAGACTCCATCTCAAAAAAAAAAAAAGAAAAAGAAAAAGAGAAAGTCAGAAACATCTTGAGGCAGGCATAGTGCTGTCATCTGTCCAATATTGAAGATGATTTAAGAATAAGAAAGAAGAAGAGAACAAAGAAGAGAAAAAGAAGTTGCCTTAGGTGTACCTACCCAGAAAAGGACAAAGGCATTCTTGTAGTCATGGTGTTGTATTTTAGCTCTTAAACTTTTAAAGAGATTAGAATAATTTGACACATAGAAGATCTAAACCACTGAAGAGGCTCTGAAGCAGATAAAAGTAGAAAGAAAATAAAAAACGAATTAGTTACAAACTAAGCTTAACCACAATTCGTTTAAACGATACTATTTACTCTTCACATGGTTGGTTTTTCTTTTGCTTTATAGTATGACATAGTTTATATCTTTAAAGGGGAATTAAAATATTTCTGGGAATTTTTAAAAGTAAGTTCACACAGCCACATAAAAACTACAGAAACAGATAAAACCTATCTTCTCATTTATTCCCTAATCCATTCAAATTAAATCTAAAAATCCAAGCAGCCACAGTGATATTCAAAAAAGCAAAAGTGAGACAAAACAAAATTCATTTGTCACCTGTGGAGGTAGTTAGCTCACCTAATCTTCACTCCAAACACCAGTAATTTTTAAAAGACAGAAATAAACATATGTTCTGCCTTCCCGGAAGGAACTATGTTTCAGGGTAGCCAATAACCCAGTTGTGAAGAAAATGGTCTGCTTATAGAAAAATGCCAGCTAAAGCATGTCGATAGAATTAGAGAATTAGAAATTCACCATTTTGAAACCCCTAATGAAATAATCAACTCAAGCAAGGATCATTAATAAATGCTAAAACAATCAAGTAACTATTGATACAGAATATAACTGAATATACACATGGTACAAAGTTCACGTCACAGACTACTGGCTTGACCCAAGGGGGAATATAGCAGAGGAGATAGGCAGTGATCACCCTAACCTTGCGATCATCTCACCATCACTAATGATGGGATGTGAATACACATTATTGCCTATGAAATAGTCTTTAAAAAAAGAAGTTGAACCTGAATCTAACTAAACCTTGCAATGGGCTGAACGTGTATGTCTTCCCCAAATTAATATGTTGACATCCTAACCCCAAAGGTGCTGGTATTAAAAGGTGGGGCCTTTAGGGGGTCATTAGATCATAAGGACAGAGGCTTCATGATTGGAATTAGTGCCCTTATAAAAGAGGCCCCAGAGAGCTAGCTAGTCTCTCCCACTATGTGAGGGCCCAGCAAGAAAGCCAATCTATGAACCAGAAAGTTGGTCCTAACCAGATATCAAAACCACATGCTCCTTGATTTTAAACTTGCTAGCCTCTAGGACTGTGAGAAATAAATTTCTGTTCTTTATAAGTCATCCAGTTTTTGGTATTTTGTTATAGCAGGCCTAAAAGCCTTTAGAACTAACTTCCAGTTAACCAGGAAAAAACAGAGTGAAAAGTTAAATGACACCATAAAAAGCAACCAGAAAATTCCAGAAGGGGAAATATTCTACAGGACAACTGACTAGTTTTTCAACAAGTCAATTTCACTAAATAAATACATAAACAAAGAGTATGTGTATTTTCCAGGTTAAAACAGTCTTGAGCTAAATAATCAAATGCAATGTGTGTCCCTTGATTAGAAGAAACTAATTTGAACAAACCAGCCACAAAAGATATTTCAGGGAGACCAAGCTGGAAGGATCACTTGAGGCCAGGAGTTTGAGACCAGCCTGGGCAACGTAGTAAGACCTCCATCTCTACAAAAACAATAAATTAGCTGGGCATGGTGGTGTGCACCTCTAGTCCTAGCTACTCAGGAAGCTGAGGCAGGAAGATCACTTGAGCCCAGGAGTTTGAGGCTGCAATGAGCTATGATTGTTTCACTGCACTTCAGGCTGTGTGAAAGAGCAAGACTTTGTCTCAAAAAATAAAAGGACATTTCATAATAATTGAGGAAATCTGAATGTGGACTGGGTAATAAATGATATAAAAAAGCCATTTTTTATTTTGTTTGAAAAGATGATTTTGTAACTATACAGGAAAATGTTCTTATTTTTTTAGAAATCTGTACTAAAGAATTTAGGGGTAAAATATCATTTTCTTTAATATACTTTCAAACACAAGCAAAAAATAGTCATGACACAAATATAGCAAAATGTTTACAATCTATGTTCTATGCTTGCCTGTGAGTGCCATTAATCTCATCTGTCTGCTTTTCTGAAAGTTTGAAAATTTCAAAGTTTTATAATAAATTTTTTTACATCCCATAATTTTATAATAATTTTTTTAAAGTTTGAAGCAAATCAACAACTATAGCTTCAAAAATATCCTGACCCACAATAAACGTTGAACAGGGTATATTTCTCCCATTTCCTAAAAAAGTTGGCCCAGGAAGGAGTATGAGAGCTGCCATAGCTCTCCCAAGGCTCATTATTCTCCATCACTCCATGGGAAATCCCAAAATAAATTTCTAAAAAAAGTTGTTTAAATTTATAATGTTTTTGATTCTATAATAATTTTATAATAAAATAATTGTAAAATGTTTTTGATTTTATAATTTATAAAAATTTTTATACATGTTTATGTTTGAAATGTCTATTTCAAACTTTATGAGATATTAAAATATAAGTAATATAGTTCATCATTTTAGAAATGCCATGCTTTTCTTCTCCAGCAATTACATAATCAAAGAGTAACTGTAGTTTTTCCTAGAACATTGCTTTGTAGGCTGGGCATGGTGGTTCATGACACTTTAGGAGGCCAAGGCAGGCAGATCTCTTGAGATCAGGAGTTTGAGACTAGACTGGGCAACAGAGAAACCCTATGAGTAGTAAAAACACAAAAATCAGCTGTGCATAGTGGCGTGCACCTATAGCCCCAGCTACTCAGGAGGCTGAGGTGGGAAGATCACCTGAATCTGGGGAGGTCAAGGCTACAGTGAGCCAAGACTGTACCATTGCACTCCAGCCTGGGCAACAAAGTGAGACCCTGTGTCAAAAAAAAAAAAATGAAATTTAATTGAAAAAAAGAAAATTGCTTTGTAAAATTAATTTTTCAATCAAAACCAAGATTTTTCAGATATAGAGAATGCAGCCCACTGGTCAGATTTGTCAGTTCAAAGAGAATAAATTCTAGTTTCCTATTTTTCTAGCCTGCTTATGATTATCCAATAGGATATCAAAAAAGACCAAAGCCTTTGGGATCCATGTTCAGTATTCCTGAGTCTAATTCAGGATGCCAAATCAGGAGACAAGCACATTCTCATCAATTTTCAATCATTCGAGACCAATTTTGCTTATAATTATCCAGTTCTTTTAGACCACCTTTCTCCTGAAGCCAGCCTTATGGCTATTCACTTCACTTTAGCATAAGCCCCCAAGAAGGTGAACAAAATGAGGAAACGATTGGTTAAAGTTGGCATTTGAAATTCTGAAACATGTCCACCATTCCCTTCACCCATGCCCGCCCCTCTTAGAAGTAGTACTTTCAGATTATTTAAGAGTCGATGCTTCTATGTGGATTTTGTCATCTGTCCTTTATAACAGCTAGTAGGTTTAATTTGACTCTATTTTCAGCATATATTGACCTATGCTAATTATCTGTTAAAATAAATTCCACTCTTAGAGTTAATAAAGTGTGTGTGTCATGGAAGACCCATTGAAGTAAGAAGCTGAGGAGCCCTTATGGTAAAGTGGGACAAGAAATAATAAGACATAATAATTTTCCCATGCAAATCAACAACCGTAGCTTCAAAAATATCTTGACCCACAACAAGTATTGGACAGGCCATGTTTCTCTCACTCCCTAAAAAATTGGCTCGGGAAGGAGTATGAGAGCTCCCATAGCTCTCCCAAGGCTCATTATTCTCCATCACTCCACAGGAACAGCCTGTCAGAGAAGAGTGAAAGACCATTTGTCAACCTCTCTTCAACTCCCTGATTCTAGCCAAACTTCATCAATCTCAAGTGAGGAGCCGGAGAGAAATCAAACCCCATATATCCAGCATCATTGTCTACTGGAGTCAAAAATCACAATTCCACTACCCACCCCAACACCATTGGCCCTGTTTCTCCCAATTGCTTTTTATTGTGTTTTTTAAAAAATCCTCTTTCCCCATCCCTGCAACACCGAGAAGGAGGAATTATAGTAGATAAATATGAAGCATGGAGATCCTTTAAAAATGTTTTTAATAATAAATGAGAAAATGAAAAGGAGAGGGTTGGGAAGGAAGGAGGGAATTCAAATGCCAGGGAATTGTGCAGTTTCGCTTTTAAAGATGTTAACACTCATTTATACATCTGCAAGACACTCCCCTTAAAGAAAAGTTCTATGAGTGTGGGTCTGGTTGCATGAATAAGGATAAAATTACTTTTTTAGACGATGTTTCCCACATATCATTCAGAGACCCCTGAAGTTAGGTATCCCTCTTGTAGATGTCCTTGAGATGCTGCTGGACCTGGGAAAGAGGAAACTGGGATACGGGTCTATGCCAAAAGGTGCTTCTAGTTATAGGACAGAGAGGAAAGGGGCAGAGGGAGAAAAACCCGAAGTCTGAGAATCTGGATTGCAGAAGACTACCGAGGTCGTGGGAGAAGGGAGAGAAAACAAGGATGAAAAGCGAAAGGGGAAGAGGCATGAAATGTTGTCAAATGTCAAAAGGCATTTGGAGAGAAGTTGGGAATTGCATTAAGAAAACCACTGCAAATCTCGTTTCAGACCATTTAGAGATATGCCCCCTGGGAACTGCGAGCTCAGGCTGTTTAGCATCAAACAAATGGATCCACTCCATCCCTACCATAATTAAATAAATCATTCAGTAATTCCACTGGGTTAAAAAACCAAAATATTAAAAACCTTCAGGTCCTACTCTTGCCAAATATGTCAGGGATCGTGTGTGTGTGTGTGTGTGTGTGTGTGTTCTGAGACACCACTACTGTTAAATAGGCAGAGCTAAGACTTAGGGGACTGGCAGATTATTGCAAAAAGGGCACGGGGCAGAGGGACTATGTTGTGAGCCTGGGAAAGAAGTTTGTGTGGGGACTGTGGGCAGTGAACGCATTGGGAACAATATGGAAAACTGGGAGCTGCCTTGGAATCTACAGGGCCGGGTAAGAGAATGTCCGAAAGAAAAATGAGCAGGTGCAGGATGTGTGCAGAGTCGGAGAAGAGTCCAGGGCGCCCGGAGTGGCTCCAGGAACGACGGACACCCCTCAAGGCTTTTGGGGGCGGTGGGTACTAATAGAACCCAGTGTCCGGGGTGCGCCGGGGAGGCTGCAAGCACGGTGGGAGTGGGGCGCTGGAGGGTGAGGACGCGGGAGTGAGGAAGCAAAGCCTGGGCCGGGCAGGGGCCTCCCAGCTGGGCCTGGAGGCAGCAGGGGGACAAGGGCTAGGAGAGGGCATGGCGGCGGCGCGGCGGGAAGCGAGGGGCATCTGGACACTCACCCCGTTGGCCGCGGCCATCTGCCCCACGAGCTCGATGGCCGTCCTGCTAAAGTACCTGCCGTCGCTGCCCACCACCGTGGTGCAGCCCCGACGGTCGCGCAGGTCAATGGACGATAGCACGCTCTGGATGAATTTGGGCAGGTAGTTGCGCTGGCCCTCGAAGAGGCCGGTAGGTCGCCGCAGAACCCCGCCGCCGGCCCGCCGCGAGTCCTCGTAGGGCGCGGTGGGCACTGTCAGCACCGGGATGGGGCTCCCCTCCGTGGTGCCTCCTGGCCGGTCCTGCTGTGGCTCCCGGGGCCGGAGGGAATCTGCAGCCTGCCGGGGGCCTCCACCAGCCTGGCCGCGTGCCGGGACTCCGCCTCACGCCCGGGCCCCCTCTCCGGCAGGTCGGCGCCCTGCGCCCTGCGCCCGCCCGCCTGGGGACCGCCCGCCCCTCCTCTCCGCGCGGCCGCTCGCTGACTCCCTCGGCGGAGATTGCTTCTGCCTTCCTGTAAAGTTTTCTCCCGCCCACCTTCTCCGCTGCCAGACCGCCCGAGGTGTCCTCAGTTTCTCCCCAAGTTGGACTCACTTTCGGGGTGTCCCAAAAGCCTGATTCCAGGGCCTGCTAGCCCGACCCCGGTGACGCCTGCACCCGCGCCTGGCCCCAGCCTTCACGCGCGATCGCCGCCCTCCGGGGCACACCCTCCGCCAGAAAACAGCCGGCGGGCGGCGAGACTTTGGGCAGAGTCCGGGTTCCTCTCCAGAGCCAGGCCCGTCTCCCTGTCTCCCTGGGAGTGCGCAGCCTACACGCACCAGTTTCTCTTTAGAACAAGCATGGGGAGGGATTTGGGAGGGGGCTGAAACCTTTTGCCCTCAGCGAACAGCCTCAGCCAAAAATAACCCTGGAAAGGCGAGCTAAGAATGGTTATCTCCTGCCAGCGCTGAAATCGGAGGCTTGGTGCTGCGTGTGGGGTGTGGGTGTGTGTGTATGCGTGTGTGTACCCTCCCACCCCGACCATTTGTTGAAGGGAATCACCACTGTCAGACTTCAATCCAACAGGACCCACTCGAGCCATCCACACTTTCCCCAGCCTCCTCCAAAACAGCACACTTTCCGGTATGGACAATTCTTTTTTTTTTTTTTTTTTCACTTGTTTGTTTGTTTTGGTGGTTGCAACAGCAGCAACACAGACGACACATATTTCCCTATTCTTCTCGCCCTTCTCACCCTCCCTACCCAGCTCCTGCCTTAGAAACAGGCTTGGCCTACACTGTATCTGTCCACACTGCCTGAACTCTTCCCTGAATTAATCGTTTTCAATAGGAGGGGGCTAAATCCCTTATTAATGCCCTACCAGGAGTGAATGAATAAAGCCAAGTTAAAGGGGAACTGGGTACCACATACTGTGCTAGGTTCCTTTGCATGTATCCTTTCATTCTGCTGGAGCTAAAGATGTTCTGCCTCCTCTCCATAAAACGCACCCAAACTCCAAAACCAGGAAATTCTCCATAGAAAATAGGAGTGAAGAGAGAAAAGACTAACAGGATAAACCCCAAAGCAGGAAGAAAGTTTTGTCTCCCATTTCGCTCAAGGAATTTTTGGACCCACCAAGGCTACTGTCCTGAAAGATCCTGCTGCTTCTCCTTCCCCAAATATTGTCCACTTCCTCAGAGTAAGGCTGACTTGCCACAGGCTTATAAAGTGTTTGGTCACAGTAAGACAACTGTGAGTAATAACACACATTGTATACTGTTTTGCAATTGATAAAAGGCTTTGCATCTGTTTTTTCTTTGGAGGCTGAAGAAAAGAAGAATGGTATTCACGCAGTTCCCATTTTACAGATGAAAACAAGAGGGCTTTTTCTGTGAAGTCAGGAAAGTGGTTACAGTGGTAATTTCCGCCTGTCCAAATTATGTATTGCCCCTCCCCTTTCTATTAATAACATTGAAGTGTGATGGGACAACCACTGAAGCTGTCAGTTGAAACCTGCTGGGACTTTTTAGCCATTCTCTTCAACATAAAGAATGGGTGTTTTTGGAGGGGGTGAGAGGAATGGGGAAATGTTGTCAAAGAGTACAATGTTTTAGTTGAGACAGGAAGAATACATTTTGTTGAGATCTACAGCACAGCATTGTGACTGTAGTTTACAATGAAGTATTGTGTATTTCAAAATTGCTAAGACAATAAATTTCAAATGTTCTCACCACAAAAAAGATAGGTTTTGAGGTGATGAATCTATTAATTCTCTGGATTTAATTATTCCACAATGTATACATATATCATAACATCACATTATACCTCCGTAAATACATACAATTTTAATTTGTCAATTAACATTTTTTAAAAGAATAGTGTGGCCAGTTGGGGAGGTAGTTTTTTTTTTTTTTTTTCCTCTAGTCTCTACTCAGTCTCCAAGATCCCATTCCCCATAAAGTTCCTGTCACCTAGGTGGAGTGCAGTGGCACAATCATGGCTCACTGCACCCTCTCCCTCTTGGGCTCAAGCGATCCTCCCGCCTACAGATACATGCCACCACGCCCAGCTAATTTTTGTAGTTTTTGTAGACATGGGGTTTCACCATGTTGCCTAGGCTGGTCTCGAACTCCTCAGCTCAATCAATCTGCCCACTTTAGCCTCCCACAGTGCTGGGATTACAGGTGGGAGCCACCAAGCCCAACCCATAAAGTTCCTAACTTTTTATCTCCCTGGGAGTGCACAGCCTACACACACCAGTTTCTCTTTAGAACATACTTAAGAGTCTTGGCTTAGCATCCAACAGACAGAACTTTAACACTTCTACGGATCTGTGCACCTGTCTATGGTGTGGGGTTTTTAAGATCTCTTTCTAATGACACTTTATTTTGCAAAGCAGGACAGTTTCATTCCCAGAAGAGCAGGTATGGTAAATCCTTTGTTCCAGTAACGAAGACAATGATCCAAACCCTAAGCCTCAGAGAAGCCCAGAAACCCTCCAGGCCTCCATTTCTCTGCTCCTAGCACCTGCCTCTCTCTTGACATCAACATCATTCTCCCCTCTCACAGCCCAGCTCCTTCCACAGACCCAGGGATTAGGCACCAGCACCTCAGACTAGATTTTAGAGAATTACCATTCAAGAGGCAATCCTCTTCCCTTGGTTCCAATTTCAAGGTTCTCAAAGACTGGAACAGGGCTAGTTTGAGGCAATGTGCCCCATCGCATAGCCAGAAAGAACCTTACAGTGAAAAGGAAAACAATTCTTCCAAAGTAAGGGGGTGCTGATCCCAGAGGGAGGACAGATGGGCAACCAAACAGTAACCGGGCCACCACATGCTTCACACTCACTGATCAAGGATTTCTAAAACCACTTTTCTTTTCTCTGAATTTACATAGGACTTTGTATCACTCATAAAGGAATGTCTTATAGGCTAATAACACCTTTCTATTCATGCTTATACTTAACATTTAGGCTAGGATAATTTCCTAACCTCAGTGTCCTCACTATAAGATGGGAATTATTATAATCCCTACCTCATAAATTGTTGGGAGGATTAAAATACTTAGTAAAGTGCCTGACTAATAGAAAGGCATTCAATAAATGTTAGCTATTCATGGTGTCATCATCATTATATTTACCGTTATTACTAATCTCCTGTATTGCAAGAATTACAGTTTATATTTTTGTAGACCATCACTGTAGCTAAAGGGTCTTTGGGCCATAGGTGATATTCCATAAAGGTTGGTTAAATTGATCTGTGGTTTTTGACTATGGAAACTCAGAACTCCCTCAAAATGTACAAAACAGATTTACCTGCTAAATAAATCTCTTCAAAGCTGACCCCAGGTTTAATTGAATTAATTCCAATGAATTTGTCACAATGATGGAGAAAGGAAACTTAGAGGGCCCCACAGTTGTTTGCTGGTAAAATGAGAAGTTTGGATTAGATCAATGTTTCCCAAAATATTTTCCTCAGAATGTTAGTGCCCCTCGAATCCTGCACAAAGCAAGAGTTTCATGACGAAGTAGCTTTTAAAACTCCTGTACACTCTACTCCCATTCTTCACAATGCACACTTTCATATTAAAAGTTCTGAGAGGTCCTCAACAGAAGACATCACTTAACTTTTTTTTTTTTTTTTAAGACAGATTCTCACTCTGTCACCCAGGCTGGAGTACAGTGGCCACCACTCCTGGCCTAAAATTTTTTTAACCTGGTGCTTCCCAATCTAAACTCACAGGGACCAGTTTTCTTAATGAAAGAGAATCAGACTAGCTTGTAACCATAGCTGGTGACACTCCCCTGCCCCATTCCTTGTATGTCCTCAGTGGACTAGGTCAGGAATAAATAAATTTTCCTGATTCTCAAGGGCTGGTCACTCCTTTGCACTGAGCTCAAAGCTTCTCTGTAGCATGGGTCACAATGAATGGTAGCCCTGATAGCCTAGAGTAGCCTTTCAGCCTTCTCTGAGCCTCTAAAGACTGAGGATCCTTGGCATGAAATGGAGCAACTGATATACCCTTGCTTCCCCTGGGGACTCTCTTGCTCTCAAAAAGGCATCAGCCATCATCTCCATCTAGAGAATATACTAGCTGACTCAGCTTGACCAGCCTGTCCCAAAATGAGAATCTGGGTAAAATAAGCATTGAAACACTTCATTCCTTGTAGATTCACAAAACATATTAGCATATTAAAGACTATGAAGTTCTGCAGGAAAAAAAAACCTATTTAACTTTAATCCAACATTGCCAAGTTTTATTTGACCATGGAAGATTTTTCCAAAACACTTACAAACAGATCAAGGACATTAATCTTTCATGAAACACTAGATCCCCAGGGTCCTCTCCAGCTACATCATTCTGTGATTTTCTTTTTTATTTATGATGCATTAAAAGATTAATCTCTATCAGACTTCCATTTAGAAATTCACCAGAATGTGCAAAGGCAGCAGGTAAAATTGCTGAAGGGTATTATAAAAATACCCTCCAGTGATTTTTGAAACTTAAACTGAAATATTTATATAACTATATATTTCAGTTTGTATATTATATATATATGTATATACACACATATATATGTGTGTATATACATGTATATACACACATATATATGTGTGTATATATATTGGTGTATGTATATCTATATCTATGTATATATGGCATTATATCCATTTTACAGATGCAGAAACTGAGCTTTAGAGGGGGTGAGCAATTGGTCCAAAGCCACACAGCACACAGGTAGTCATTGATAAAGGTAAAAACAAGAGTTGAAGCCTGAGGTGTAAGGACACAGAGACAAGTACACAAATGTTTACAAGTTACACATATGACACGTGCCTTTAACATGAATTTCTTGAACATTCATTTAGAGGCCTTACAATGAAGACATCAGAGTGGCAGCAAGTTCTGTTGGAATCAGGGGAGCGTGTTCTTCTATAATCCCCTGGCTAACAGGAAAGCACACTGATTTGGCCCATGGTAGTTATACACTCCCATTGAGTCAGGGGCCACTTCTATGCACACAGGAGGTGCTAAAAATATGCTGTTGACTCATTGCCTCTAAGAGCAGAAGAAATGCCAAAAGTATAGGACAAGAGGCAGAAAAGCACACGGAAAAATGTCGTAGGGCAGTCCTCTGAGGAAGTGTTAGATCCCTTTGAAATCTGTCCAAACACTTTCTTGTGCTGGGGAAAGTAAATTCCATATTTCAAGCAACCCCACATGTCATACGAGTATCTTGTACGTGTTTGTGTACTCGTGTCTGTGAACTTACATCTCAGACTTCAACTTCTCGCCCCCCACCCTTATCAATGACTGCCTGCATGGCCTTGGGCAAGTTGCTTTCCCTCTTCAAAGCTCAGTTTCTGCATCTATAAAATGGACATAATGCTACCTACCTCATGGGGTTAGTGATCACATTTAAGGAGCTAATATGTGCAAATTGCTTACGCAGTACCTATCACATAATAAGGGTTTAATAAGTGTTTGATGTAATTGTTTTGATTATTACTACTATTACTAAAATAATAATTACTACAATAATAATGATTCTTATTCTCTATATTAGTATTATCTTTGAAAATGGGCATGGATTATGTCTATGTAACACTTTTGGCACAATATCTAGCATTATATCACACACAAATTAGAGAATTCATGTTATTAAGGATGAAAAAATATTTTTACTGACCCTTCAATTCTTCGTAAGTAACTGCAAAAGAAGCCATTATCCCAACACATGAAATAAAAAAGAAAATTCAGTTCCTCTGGAGTTTGTTTTTGGAGGTAGCCACAGGATACCTAAATTTTTTTTCTTTTCAGAGAGACCGAGGGGCTCACTAGGTTGACCAGGCTGGTCTTGAACTCCTGGTTTCAAGCCATCCTCCCACCTCAGCCTCCCAAAGTGCTGGGATTACATGCATGAGCCACCACATCCAGCCTACCTGAAATATTGAATGCTGTTAATAAATCTCCTGAGGCCAGCATAAGAAGGTGATGGGCAAAACTAATGCAGGTATGTTTTTCTGGCTTTTTCATGTATTGGGCCAAACTTTGAAAAGCACTTACTATTAATGGCTAACTTGCAAAATTTGTGATTTATTAAAAGCAGATTTTAATTGTTTTACCTAAAAATAATAGGCCTCTGATCTGCAAAAGATGAAGATTTAATTTCTAGGTGTTCCCCACAATACCTAGAAACATCAGTGGAATCGATTATTAAACACTTTAGAACTATTCTCATCAAAGTTCTTTAATATATAATACAGCAAAAGAAAAGTTTCTTTTCTAAAGGCTTCTCTATACTTTTTTTAATAGTTGAATTTCATTTCTGAAGGCTCCTAAAAAGAATAGAATTTAGATCTTTATTAAAGAGGAAATATATTTTCCATGTTTAATTTAAATGACATTCCATCAGTCATTTGCAATCTTAGCCTACAGGGAATTTGTTTTTTTTGGTAGTTTTTATGTTTGGCTTTAGGAGGGGATTCCCAATAATCTCTATATAAATATTTCTAATCTCTATATAAATATTTTAACATTTCAATGTAAATTAGTTTTTTAAAACTATTTTATCCATAAAAATAATGAATTTGCATGGCTGAGGGTGAAATAATATGTTACCAGGACCCGTCAGTTTTGGGGGTTGTGAGTAGATCCCATCTTCATGTTCCTCCAGCCCAGCCCAAGCCTGGCTCAGGTCCTCCTCCCCCATTTGCCAGGAACCACCATCCCCAGGGATTCTATGTGCCCTGCCTGACCAGTGTTCTCCATCAGAGTTTACCAATCTTTTGTTCATTCCCTCAGAGCACAGCTAAGCAAGAGTACACTAATTTGAAAATTAACTCAAGCAAATAGAGGAACAATATCCCCAACACATTGCATTTTAACATAGGGTTTCCTGGACACACTGTTTCAACCCAAGAGTTGGGCTAATAGTAGGAGTTCCATCTGCTAAAATACGGCTGTCAGCTTCAGAGGGAAATTCATGAACGTCTTCGTAGTTTGTTTTTACGTTTCACTTGGCACTGTTTCTAAAATTTCCTCTGAAGCCAAAAAATAAGTTATTTCCCAGCACACTGGGCACTTTTCATTTATCATTGGATTGATTTTTGTAACTTGCAGTAGGAGCTGAAATCGACCAGGGGGTTCTTATCCAACAGACAGCAGCAAAACTCTTTGTGTATCTGTGTTCCTTTCAACAAGCGTGACTTCCTCAATGGCATCATTCGTGAGCGTAACACAGAGCTCAGCAATAACGTTTCTTCACTAACCCTACCAGGTATCCAACATAGGATGTTACTTCCTTTCACTGTTTTCCGACTCCTGGCAGATATTAATCATTGGGATTTGGGAACAAGGAAATAGAATTTCTGAGAATGCTTGGGAATTCCCAAATTCATATGATTTTCATAACACTTCACTTACAAGTTTTTGAAAAATAATAAATGACTATAATAACAAGCAAATAGTCGTTTTTTTCTGTAACAGGATTATATGAAAAGTTTTAGTAGTCTTCTGTTTTAAAGAGATATGATAACAAATGATGATTTATTATTATTATGAGCCAACATATTGTAACAAGATTATAAAATCCAATAGCATTAATAGAGAAAACATTAAAAAGAAATGAATGTTATCACAAAATAAATGCTAAAGAAAAGTCCTTTAAAGATTGAAAGGTAACACCACAAATACTTAATGCTTTAATCATAGTTTACATGACATTGTTAAACAAGGCATCAATCATCCCCTCCAATACCATTTAAATAACATAACATTCTGATCTCCTGGCAAGATGAATAGCACTAGAAAGAAGCAACTGTCAAAATTGCCGATTTAAGGGTATATTTTGTTTCTAAAACTTGGCATTTCATAGAAAACCTCTCATAGGATTTGTAAAACATATACTATGCCTAGGAACACATTAATATTTATTTGCAGAAATGGTTCACTGTTAGCAGTGGACAAGGCCATGAACACACACTTGTAACACAGCAACAGATACAAGAAAGTCTGACTGAGGCTCCTTTACTGCTCCTGTCCTGTTCACCTTAACTTTCATCTCCACATGTCAGTGCTTCCTCATCTTGCTTGACTTGAAGTCAGTGCATTTCTTCAAGCCAGTAAGTTCTCTATACTGACTATTAAGCTGTAATTTTCACAGGAAAATTAGAATGTTCCTTCCCATTTTCCTAATGTCTCAACTGATTTTTCTCAGAATTCAGAATCCATAAATATTGAAATGCCAGGAGAGAATTTCCAAATGGAAATGCTGTTCCCTTCGTCCATTTTCAGAAGAAACCGTAGGATAGTGTTATCCTTCTCTTCTCCAATTTTTTTTTCCTGCAAACTTATGGTTATCACCTCTTTAAGTGAGTAGCTCACAATTTTGCCTCCCCTGCAAATGGTCCCAAAACAGTGAAGTGGGTCCTCTTTAGCTGTGTCTTTAGTACATAATCCTGCATTTCTGACCATATGCAGGGAGTGTGACCCAGGGAAGGATCCCTGACTCAATGGGATTTCTCTTGCTGTCTCTAGAATTTGAACACCGGAACCCAGACGTACAGAGGCTGGGAGCCATCGTGGTGTGCTATATTGATGACGGCAGCAGTGGGTGGTGTGGAGGCAGTAAATTGACAGCTACCTGTTGCTGACATCCCAGGAACTGCCTGAACCTCCTCTTTCCCAGTCATAAGATATCTAAGATTCTGCAGTATTCTTCATTAAATCCTAGCATGGTTTAAGCTAGCCAGAATTAGGTTCTGTTGCTTTCAATCAACAGAACCTTAGCTAATACATTGTTATTTCCTGGTCTTTGTTCCTTTAATTTTCCAGGAAAAGAAGGGAAAATGGCTTACTGGTTTTAAAAAGAGACAAGGGACAACATACCATTTATGCAAAATTTAGAAGCACTCAAAGGAAACTCTGGAAATTTCCTGAGACATACCTAGGTAGGATCAGCATAAAACTTGAACAGTGTATCTAGATCTTGGTTACCATGGTTGCCTTGATACAATGAACATCTGTATCAAGATCATATTTTCTTGGTGGGACAGAGAGAAGCACAAGGCAGAACTCACATTTACAGTAATCCTTGTTTTCCAGGGACCATACAACCCAGTTTGTCCAGAGCTGTTCATCTTAAGTTTGTTATCCCACCATAATTATAAATAGAATCTCCTTTTTCTCTCAAGAATATCCCACATTGGATGATAATTTCTGTGACTACCCATTAAGAATATTTAATAACTATAGAAAACTGCTTATCTATATTTTTTGTATGTTTGAAACATTTTATAACAGAAATATCTTTAAAGTTATCACCTACACAGAATATAGCTGCCAAATGCTCCTACTCTGCTATTCTAACCATGAATCCCTCTGGGGCCCCTTCCTCCTACGGCGCTTGTAAGGATGAAATGAAATAAGCTCTATGAAGTGCCCAACAGTGACCAACACTGAATAAAATACAGCCACCATAGGTGGCCTTCCCTTATGTTCACCAAACTCCTGATAAGTTATTCGGTGATGTTTTAATCTTAATATTTTATGTAGATTATACATTCATCTGATTCAAAATGCAAAAGGTACAAAAGCGTATACAGTTAAAAGTTTCCCAACCCACTACCATTTATCTCCCTGGAGGCAACTGTTTCCAGATTTTTGAATATCCTTAAAGAATATCATGTGTATGGAAAAGAAAGATTATATATTTATATGCATCTGTGAATGCATTTTCCTATGAGAGGCTCACAAAGTCTCCTTGAAGAGATATCATTATTACAAATACCCCTCAATTTACAATGGGTTATATTCCAATAAACTTATGAAAATATTGTAAGCTGAAAATGCATTTAATACACTTAACCTACTAAACATCATAGCTTAGCTTGGCCTACCTTAAACACTCACATTAACCTACAATTAGGCAAAATCATCTAACAGAAAGCCCATTTTATAATAAAGTGGGCTTTGAATATCTCATGTAATATAATGAATACTGTACTGAAAGTGGAAAACAGAATGGTTGTATGAGTACTCAAAGTACAGCTTCTGCTGAATGTGTATTGCTTTCAAACTATCTTAAAGTTGAAAAATCATAAGTCAAAATATTCTAAGTCAGGGATTGTTTGTACTTCTACTTTACATGATGAAATTGAGCCTTGAAAAGATTAAGTGACTCGCCCAAGGTCACACTGGCAGTTAAATAGTGAAACTTGGATCCCAATTGTTCAGTCACTACATGTATTGTCTTGAAATTTGAAAAAGAGGAAGAGGAATTAAACTACTAAATTGAAGGACTATTTTAGGCATAGAAGAAGCAGATGCCTTCATGTCCAAGTGATTGTGAAAAGCCCACTTGCCCCAAAATATGTCTCCTGGTCATATGAAATTCCACCATTTCAGATTTTTACCTGGGGATTTAGAGTAATCTGCTGTTTTCCTAGAGCTCCCCTAAAATAGAAATAGAAAATTTTGGAAGGCTAAATATATGCTAACATTGGAAAACTCATTTTCTCCCCTTCGTAAGGCAAGGTACTGAAGGAGGGGCCCCTACGGGCCGTGCAGGGACATCCTGGAGGCATGGGGAGAAGAAACTGAAAGGCAAGTTTGTATGGAACAAAGAATACCGATCTCAGGATTCTCCATTGAACCTGCCCTAACTTTGTTCAAATAGACTTAGCCACTGACCTGCTGTCAAAAGACCACAGCCAATCTGACTTGTTTTCAATATAATGATGAATATTGATTTGGTCCCTTCATCCAACATTCTCAGCTGGATCTTTTCTGACCAAGGATATACATTACTAGGTGAGTACAGGCAGTTAATTCTTCCACACGGGACTTCGGAGTTTCTGAGTTAACCAGAATCACCCACCTTAACATCTGCCAGTTTATACCCCAAGTCCTGACCAGTGCCCCCTACCTGCTATGCCTCATGTTTTCAATAGAGCATAAAATCAGAAATGAAAGATGAAACATCATAGCCAATATCACAGAAATACAAAGGATCCTAAGAAACTGCTAGGTATAATTACACACTAACTAATTGGATCATCTAGAAGAAATGGATAAATTCCCAGACACATAAAACCTACCAAGATTGACTCATGAAGAAATTTAAAAATCTGAACAGACTAATAGCAAGCAAGGAGGTTGAATCTGTAAGAAAATGTCTCCTATCAATGAAAAACCCAAAACCAGATGGCTTCCCAGATTAATTCTACCAAATATTTTAAGAAGAACGAATACCAGTCCTTCTCAAACTCTTCCAAAAAGCTGAAGTGGAGGCAATACTTCCAAACTCATCTTACAGGGCCAGCATTACCCTGATTCCAAAGCCAGACAAGAACACTACAAGAAAGGAAAATGACAGGCCAATATCCTTGATCTACATAGATGCAAAAATCCTCAACAAAATCCTAGCAAACCAAATTCAATAGCACATTGAAAGAATCATTCACCATGATCATGTCATGGTTCAACATAAGCAAATCAATACATATAATATACCATATTAGAAAATTAAAGGATAGAAACTATATGGCCATCACAATAGATATAGAAAAAGCTTTTGACAAAATTCGAAACCCTTTCATGGTGAAAAAAAAAAAACACCCAACAGATCACGTATTGAGGGACTGTATCCCAACAAAATAAAGGCCATATATGACAAACCCATAGCTAACACCATAATCAATGGTGAAAAGTTGAAACTTTTCCTCTACCATCAGGAGCAAGACAAGGATGCCCACAGACACCACTTCTCAGGGTAATTAGGCAAAAGAAAGAAATAAAAGGCATCCTAATAGGAAAGGAAGAAGTGAAACTGTCTCTACTGACGGCATGATCTTGTTATATATAGAAAACCCTACAAACTTCACTAAAAAAAGGTTAGAACTCAACACAAAGAAGGGAACAATAGACACTGGGGGACTCCAAAGGTGGGAGGGAAGGATGGTGGGAGCAAGGGTTGAAAAACTACCTATCCATTACTATGCTCACTGCTTGGGTGGTGGGATCATTAGAAGCCCAAACCTCAGCACCATGCAATATACCTGTTTAAGAAACCTGTACATCTACCCTCCTGACTCTAAAATGAAACATACAATATTTAAAAAACAAAAACAAATAAATAAAATTTGAAAACTGTTAGAACTGAACTGATAGGTGAAATCAGTAAAGTTGTAGGATGCAAAATCAACATATAGAGCCTTGAACACAGCAACATCCAGCTGTCTGACACGAAAGTCTCAGGGGCAAGAAAACCTCTATATGAACTCAGAAACAATGAGCTAAGTTGTGTTTATGACTGAAAGGATGTTAAGAACTTCATTCATGTTACATCAGAGCCAACAGAAAGAACCAACAGGAAACCTGTACCCAACAAACAGAAATGACAAGATGAAGGGAAAGCAGAGGTAAGGGCTTACCTTAGAAAGTGCAAGTGATTAGCTCAATATGCAATACAATGTTTGCTCCTGAGCCAAAAATTTGTACAATAATTTGGATATTACTTGCACAACCAGAAAAATCAGCCACTCATTAGGAAAATGTGTTTCCGTATAAGTCTTAGGACTCAGCTATCTATAATAACATGAAAAGACAATATTTTCATCCAAAATGAGTATTTTTGTTTGTCTTGGCTTGTTATTCTAACGTCAACAGCCTCTAAATAAACTGTTGAAGTACATGATATAACCACCTCTTTCTCCATCTTTCCCATTGCTCCCATAGGGTTTCAGTTGTGCAATTTCACCATTAGCAAAGCTTTTTGCTGAAATCTGGCTTTTCAAAGGGAGAGTATCCAGAAACAGAAGATGCTGATCTGGGAGCCTCTTCCTAATAGAACTGCTGCTTCAGTTTAACTTGAAATAGCCCACACCCAGTTCCTAATGACAAATATCTGAACACCGGGTCTTCCCATGAGCAACACCATGCTCTGCCTCCTGCTCGCTCTGTTCTATAAGCAACCCACAGATTGCTCCCTGTGAAGAGGAGCCTGCAAGGGGAGCAGCATTCCACCAGACCCTGATTTAGCAAGATATTTCTGTATCATTCCCCCAACCAGCTGGAAGTCCTCCACTGCTCTTGTCTAAAAATCTAACTCATCTCGCTGAATTTCCTGATTTAAAAGTCTAATTCATTTCACCAAAAGTGTGACAGAAGGAATCCAAGTACACCATCTCTCTCTTACTAAACCAAAGCTATTGCATGTGCATTCTGGGGGAAAAACATGGTCCAAATATGTTATGGAGGGGGTGCCAGCCCAGTGTCATCCTCTTACTATTGCCATAGGATCTTGGCTGATGGCATCAGAGGAAAAACAAGTTTATCGATTACTTTCAACCATTAAGCTCACTCCTCCATGAAAAATAAGTCACAAGTCCAATGTCTCTTATTAAAATAAGCACTGCAAAATATAAAGGAGTCACAGTTTTAAAATGGGACACACGTTCTCTAAGCGGTGAACCACGTTAGAGGTGCACTGTTTACATTGTATAAAGTCCCCTGGAGCCAGGGTTAGGAAGCGCATCTGTTCTTTGGTGTTCTGGGATGAAGGAGAAAGGAAAATGTGCTGCCAGAAGTGAGTGGGAAGGAGCCCATGAGATAAAGGAAGTAAATCCATTTGCTGATTGCAATAATAATGGTAAAACACGAAGCTATACATACATACATACATACATACATACATACATACATAATAATGGTAATACACGAAGCTATACATACATACATACATACATGCAAACTTTCACATTTTTTAAAAAAAGAACTTAAGGCTTCCACACATGTAATCAGCCCTTATGAGCTCTCCTGATTAGCTGCAAGGAAAATCTTCCTTTCTCCTTTTTCCTGCACCATCCTGGGCTCCCTTTTGACTTTTTTTTTTTTTTTTAACTTATAAACGATCAGCTCATATTCTGAAGTTTGTAGTCCCCTCCCGCCCCCTCTCTCTCTACACCGCTCATTTACATTGGCAGCTGTCGTGCTGCTGGGCGTCCTCAAACCCACCAGTTTCCCTTTTATGTTTGAGCAGACAAACATGATCATGCACTAGGCATCACTGTGCCACTCAAAATGCTTTTTTGTTTTTTTATTGCATCTGAGAGAAATCTCAAGGTTGCAAACCTGGAGTCAGAATTGTCTCCATGTGTCTCAGTGGGAAGAGTATCGTGTGAAGAAACAAGTTGATTCTACTAATCAAAAGGAATTTTTTTTTTGATATCAGGTCATCCTCCGAATGAATTTATATTACCGAGAGGAGGGTCACATGAAGAAAATGGTCAAACAGCACCACCTAGAGCAAGAGCTGAGAAGTGCAGCGGAGCCGGGCTGAGTCAGGAAAGAAAAGCAAGCTGGGGCCTGGCTCAGCGCTCTCCCCTCTGCTCCTGTCTGCATGGAAAGATTAGGATGACAGTGGCAGGAAGCCTGTGCACCTAGTATGCATCACTTGAAGGAAACACACAGATTCCAGTAAACAGTTGGAAGGAAATGTTAATACCAGGCTCTGCTAAACAATATGAAATGACTCCTAGATGAGACAAGCGACTTTCATCAAAGTTTCCTGATACCTGAAAAGGTAGCCCAGGGGATCCTGCACTACATGTGGTGTATGTAAATTAAGCGGGTTTTTTTCCCCTTTGTAATCAAGGCTCATACACAAACAAAATCACACTTTAGAAATGGCCTATTTCAACTTGTAACTAGCTTGCTTTCAGGGGCTCCAGGTCAAAAAGAAATAGAGCACAAAGACGCTTTCTCCTTAGGGATCATACACAAATTCACTCTGTCCGTTTCTTTCCCACATGGAGCAACAAAGCCATCAGACCTCTCCATCCACCCATCGGGTCCTTCCTGATTAAAGTGAGATAAATCACAGCCCTCTCTCTCCAGATGGCAGGCGACAAGAGGGGGATGCTTGCCTCAAGAAGTCCTCCCCATCCCTCTGCATTCATGCAAGCCCGAGCGGAGAGATGCAAGAAATTACGGATGCATTTTAATTCCCCAGACCCTGCAATTAAAAATGGAAATTTTTTGGCCACGCGTATTGGCTCACGCCTGTAATCCCAGCACTTTCAGAGGCCGAGGTCGGCGGATCACCTGGGGTCAGGAGTTCGAGACCAGCCTGGCCAACATGGTAAAACCCTGTCTCTACTAAAAATACAAAAATTAGCTAGGAATGGTGGTGGGCGCCTGTAGTCCCAGCTACTCGGGAGGATGAGGCAGGAGAATCACTTGAACCCGGGAGGCAAAGTTTGCAGTGAGCCAAGATCGCACCACTGCACTCCACTCTGGGTGACAAAGCAAGACTTCATCTCAAAAAATGTTTTTAAAAAATGGAAGTGTTGTTCTTTCATTTGTAAATGTGTTTTGGTAAAAGAGGGGCAGTTTAAGCAACCCTTTTTATTGTCTACATTGTTAAAATTCATCAGACATGGACTCTTGACTCCGTTTTGCCTGGGCAGACCCAATTCAAGCATTTACAACAGCTATAACCTCAAATCAAAAAGAGGAATCAGCATTATTGCTAAGTTCAAATAAGGTCTTGTTTTATTTCATTTTTATTTTTGAATGCAGCCATTCCTCCAGGTGCTATCATCAGGTAAGATTGTCAGTCCTGATTAGGTAAAGGTATTATTACAAAATGCAATTCTTAAAAATTCAGTGTCTAACTACACTTTTAATAAGCCTTTCCCCCTCCCCTATGTATTCTCCCTTAGACACCCCTTCTCAAATTTAAAATCACAGAAACTAAAATATGATGCGTAAAGAGAGCCTAGCGACTGCCCAGTCTTCTAATTTGATGAGTGGGAGTACTGAAGCCCAGAGGAGGTCAAGTAATTTGTTCCCAATGTCTTAGATAAGAAGAAAATGACCAGCTGGGAAATCCCACTCATGTCAAGGCAGAGGCACAGGGCCACAGACTGTGGTTGAATTGTGCCACACTCCTACATCCTTCTTTAGGAATCACAGAACATTCCTGTGTTGAGTCGGAGTCACTGACTTCGTTTTCAGGCTGATTGAGTTCTGTCCTTATGGGCTGCGACAAGAAGTTTTGGTATTATGCTACACCAAGACCATTTATCTAGTTCAAGAAATGAGCACAGTCCTTAGAGCTCAGCAACTTTCCCCATGTCCAGTAAATGTAGCTTCTCCAATAGAAGCTGTCAGAATGGAGCCTTCTGGCTCATCTTGATTTTGATTTGTGCAAGAATGAATGGTTGTGCTAAGACAGCTTTCCTAGCTGATAGTGAGCAAAACTTTTTTCTCATAATCTATAAAAAAATATTAAATTAGAAGCACAGAGTTTATTTCATGACTTTTATCTTCCTGCAATTTTCTTATGGGCATAAATGATTTGTTTTTATCCTGCCTGCCCCCACCAATCCCTTTTCCAAGAGACTAAAAGAGTATCTAGTGCAAAGTAGAGACTCAAATATTTTTTAATAAACAGTGATCCCAGCCACCCAGTGCATGTTGCCAAATGCCAACCCCATAAATGATCAAACACATCATCTCATTCAGCCAATCAAAATCAAGTGCTACCTATTTTTTTAAGTTTTCATAGCCCTTGGGCATCTGCTTTCTCAGCATTTCCCAAACTTGAGTCATTCTCATCCTGCCTTCATAGTTTTGCTCTGTCAATTACCTCTACTATTATTTATCTCATATATTTTTAAATAGCCCCACTTTTGAAACTTAAATACATGCCTTTTAAAAGGAAGCTTTCTTACTACTATACATCAAAAGCCATTATTACTTGTTCTAAGTACTCATAACAACATGTTCACAACTATTAAAATTTAGTAATGTGCATCCACATACTCTCTAAATTCATGGAGCATCTGCACACACTTTAAGAAACAATTCTGCATTACTCACTCAATTTTCTTGACATCCTTCTGAGGCAGGACAAACCTTGGGCCCAAAGAATTGAGGTAAGAGTCCAAGCAAGTTGCCAGCCACATAAAGGCAAATCTTGGCACGGAAGTCAGGACTACCAGCCCCTAGGTTATGGTTCATGCTCTTTCCTCTGCTCTCCAGAACCTCCTATCTCCAAGTGTAGTTAGCAGCCCAGATGCAGCAGCATCCTCTAGAGACTTGTTAAAAATGCAGAAGCTCAGGCTCCACCCCAGGCCTATGCAGACTGAATCTGCATTTTAACAAGGTCCAGGTAATTCATGTGCAGATTAAGTTTGAAAAGGCCTGGTCTAGATCAGCGGTTCTCTAACTTAGCAGCACATTAGAACCATCTGTAGAGACTTTAAAAATACCAGTGCCTGGGCTTCACCTCCCAGAGAATCTGATTTAAGTGTCTGGGGTTTGCCCTGAGTCTAGGTATTTTTAAAAACTCCTCAGCTTATACAAAGCTGGCAGGACCGGGCACAGTGGCTCATGCCTATAATCCCAGCACTTCGTGAGGCCAAAGTGGGCAGATTGCTTGAGTCCAGGAGTTTGAGACTAGCCTGGGCTAAAACCCTATCCCTACAAAAAAAAAATACAAAAAGTAGTTGGGCATGGTGGTGGCACATACCTGTAGTCCCGGCTACTCAGGAGGCTGAGTCTTCGCTTGAACCCAGGAGGTCACGGTCTGGTCAACAGAGCAAGACCCTGTATCAAAACAAACAAACAAACAAACAAAAAATGCTATCAGCTTACCAGCTAGGGAGGCCTGTACAGCCAAGTTTTCCAAATGGGGCTACATTAGTTGTTCCAGAACTTTAGCTGCATCAAAACCACCTGGATGGCTTGTTCAGCTACAGAGGGTCTGGCCATGCCCCTAGAGTTTCCAGCTGAGGGTCTGGAATGAGGCCCGATGATTTGCATTTCTAACAATCTCCAGGCGATGCTGATGCTGTGGGTCCAGGGACCACATTTTGAGAATCTATGCTAAATGAACCGGACAAGATCAAAGCTCAAACTTATTCCAAGAACTTTTCAAGGCCCACCTGCAAGTTGTAGTGGAAGTAAGCATCCAAGGGTGCAAAAAAGTTTCACTGTAGACTAAGTCTCTAATAAAATACAAAAACTAGCCTGGTGTGGTCGTATGCACCTGTAGTCCCAGCTGCTTCTGCTTGGGAGACTGAGGCAGGAGAATTGCTTGAACCTGGGAAGTGGAGGTTGCAGTGAGCTGAGATCACTCCACTGCACTCCAGCCTCAGCAACAGTGCAAGACTCTGTCTAAAAAAAAAAAAAAAAGAGTCATGGAGCTGGAGGTTGTGCTCTGGTTGTTTAAGTAGCTTGTGTTTAAAGGGAAACTTAGAAAGGCCCCCAGAAACAAGTGGTTTTGTTTTAGAGAGCAGCCTGGCAGCTTATTGGATGCCCAACAGAAATGACTAGCAGGCTCTCGAAATAAATAAATGGCATTTTGAATAGGACAGAGGCTCAGGAGGAAGAGGTCGTAGCGGTAGATTTTACTGCAGGTCATCATCATAAATATAACTGGTTTCATCAGAGATGTAATAAGGTTCTTGTGGGTGGAGTGTGCTGGTTTAGAGGTCCTAGCAGTAGATTTAACTGCAGGTCATCATCATAAATATAACTGGTTTCATCAGAGCTGTGATAAGGTTCTTGTGGGTGGAGTGTGCTTGTTTTGCTGTCAGAAATTGAGTAATGCAGTGTTAGTGCTACAGCTATTGACAACAAAACAAATTTCTATGGAAATTACTTTTAATATTGAGTTACTACAATTTAATGGCCACAATTTTTTTAAAGATTGGCTAAATCAAAGAACACTGACTCCTCTCATCCTTCATAAAATTAAAGGTGAAACAGCAAACAGAGTTGAAAAACCTACCTAGTCAATGAAAACACTGCGCCGTACCTTTCCCTTTATTTTTATGCGTGTATTTATTTATTTTTGAGAGACAGGGTCTCGCTCTGTTGACCAGGCTGGAGTGCAGTGCTGCAACTGTGGCTCACTGCAGCCTCGACTTCCTATGCTCAAGTGATCCTCCCATCTAAGCCTCCTGAATAGCTGCAGCTACAAGTGCACACCACCATACCCAGCTAATTAAAAAAAATTTTTTGTAGAGGCGTGGTCTCACTACATGCCTAGGCTGATCTCAAACTCCTAGGCTCAAGGAATCCTCCTGCCTCAGCCTCCCAAAGTGCTGGGATTACAGGCGTGAGACACCTTTCCTTTTATTGGTAGAGATAGTTCTAATATGTTCTGCAAAAGGGCCTAAAGCAGTGTTTCTCATGTTTTTTGATATTATTAATTTTTACTTTGTCTTAGCTCAGGCTGCTGTAACAAAATGCCATAGATTGAATAGTTTAAACAATAGACATTTATTTTCTTACAATTTTGGAGACTGGAAATCCAATATGAGGGTCTAGCACAGTGAGATTCAGGTGAGGGCCCTCTCCTGGGTTGCAGACCGGTGACTTCTTTATCCTCACCTGGTAGGAAGACAATGAGAGCTCTCTGGGGTCTCTCTTTTTTTTTTTTTTTTTTTGAGACGGAGTCTTGCTCTGTCGCCCAGGCTGGAGTGCAGTGGCACGATCTCGGCTCACTGCAACCTCCGCCTCCCACGTTCAAGCGATTCTTCTGCCTCAGCCTCCCGAGTAGCTGGGATTACAGGGGTGCACCACCATACCCAGCTAATTTTTGTATTTTTAGTAGAGATGGGGTTTCAACATCTTGGTCAGGCTGGTCTTAAACTCCTGACCTCGTGATCCACCCGCCTTGGCCTCCCAAAGTGCTGGGATTACAGATGTGAGCGACCGTGCCCAGCCTCTCTGGGGTCTCTTATAAAAGCACCAATCCCACTCATGAGGATTCCATCCGCTATGACCTAATCATTTTCCAAAGGCCCCACCTCCTAATACCATTACATTTGGGGTTAGGATTTCTTTCTTTCTTTCTTTCTTTCTTTCTTTCTTTCTTTCTTTCTTTCTTTCTTTCTTTCTTTCTTTCTTTTTGAGACGGAGTTTCACTCTGTCACCCAGGCTGGAGTGCAGTGGCACAATCTCAGCTCACTGCAACCTCTGCCTCCCGGGTTTAAGCGATTCTCCTGCCTCAGCCTCCAGAGTAGCTGGGATTACAGGCTTGCACCACCACGCCTGGCTAATTTTTTGTATTTTTAGTAGAGACGGGGTTTCATCATGTTGGTCAGGCTGGTCTCGAACTCCTGACCTCGTGATCCGCCTGCCTCGGCCTCCCAAAGTGCTGGGATTACAGGCGTGAGCCACCATGCATGGCCAGGATTAGGATTTCAATATATGGATTTTGAGGGAATACAAACATTCGGTCTATAACACACTTTCTAAGCAGAAAATTTATGGTAATTTAATAAATTTAAACTAATTAAAGTTAAACAAATTAAGTTCCATAATAGGAAATTATAACATATATATAATTTAATTTCTCCCTAGTGAGAGAAATATTAAAGAAGAAGAATTTGTCAGGTAGGATTTGACTTTGGAGGGCTACACACCATTGTAATATCTAGGATTTCTTGGCCCCCCAAGAACCAGTTTTAACTTCTGAGAATTCATGGCCTAAAGGAGAAACAAAGAAAACACACACACACACACACACACACACACACACACACATACACACGTTGCAGAGCAGCATTATCTTATGATCTGTAAAGGATTGTACTAAATGGGAACTAAATGGTCATTGTGATGGTTATTTTGTTTGTTTGTTTTTGAGACGGAATCTCTCTGTCACCAGGCTGGAGTGCAGTGGCAAAATCTCAGCTCACTGCAACCTCTGCTCCCCGGTTCAAGCGATTCTTCTGTCTCAGCCTGCCTAGTAGCTGGGACGACAGGCACAAGCCACCACGCCCAGATAATTTTTTTGTATTTTTAGTAGAGACAGGGTTTCACCATGTTGGCTAGGATGGTCACTGCAGTAAGCATTTTGCCTGCATTATTTGTTTAATCCTCACAACAACCCTATGAAGCATATACTACTGTTGTTCACCTTTTATAAATTAAGAGAGGCTCTGAGAAGTTAACAGCTGTCAGCTTTTAAGTAGCAGAGCTGTGAATCCTACTCATCTCTGTTCCCCACACAGCTCCCAGGCTGCAGCCACTGCAGAGGATAGCATCCTCTGGAAGTGTTCTTAGTATCTATGTGAATTTTGTCCTTGGGGCCATCTCACCTCTCCTTCCCCTTCTCTTCCACTCCTGGCCTGCTCCCTTGTTCCTATTACCCAGTATAAAACTTATTCCTCCTGAATCAGGGTTGGAAAGCAATCTGATAAATAGTTATTATTGGCTTGGGATTCCTAGCATTTGCCTTTCAGCAAAGGATATCTGTAACTCCCAAAAACTGAGTGGTGGGATTTGAGCAGGGGGGAGGAATTTCAGCAGGTGGGTAAAGTATTTGGAGGCTATGTGAGTTAGGCTACTGACAGGAGGAGGGTGGTACCCTTAGGTGGGGAATGGAGGAGAATTTAATAAAGAGATAATTTACAGAGGTTTGAGGAAGGTTAAGGGAAACCAACATGGGATAGCAACAGGCCTCCCCGGGGATGGCAACAAAGGGAGCCACAACCACCCGACACCTGAAGGGACAAGGAATAGTCCTAGGAACCCAAGAAAGGGGCTGAAGCTTTGGAGAATGCCATCTGGCAGAGACCTTGGCTTCAGCAGAGACCTGCAGCCAACCTCTGGTCACCCAGCAGGGAGAAAACCAGGGAAAGAAAGACTCCTTCCTTGCCCTTGTCCTACCCTCCTACTTTTAAGGGTACCTCTTATGACCACACGCAAACTAAAGCCAGAGGACAAGGGGCCTGTTGATGCAGTCCATAGAGGCCAGATTTTGGGACACAGAGCAGTGTGGAGAAGAGGGCACAGGGGACCTGGAGGGCAGCGTTACAGCCTAGGATGGTGGCCGTCTGAGACAGGTGAACACAGGGCCAGTTTCATAAATGAAGCACAGAGGATACCTCAGTTTTCATCAAGTGGCTGGGAGCATAGCAACGAAGGACACAGGGAGCTGGACTGCCTGGCTTGAAGACTGCCCTGCCATTTCTACATTGGTGACTTTGGTGAAGTTCCTTAACCCTTCTGTGCCTTGGTTTCCTTATCTGTGAAACAGGCATGATAATCTCTACTCATAGGATTGTGAGGATAGAATTAATTGTAGCACTTGAACAAGGTCTGACTGAATTAACACCATCCTTATGACACTCCAGGTACAAAGCAGGTAGGAAGAAGCAATGTGCCCTTAGGTACTTACACGCTAAGGGGGAGACACACACACCAGCCCTCACGACACAAGGTTAGGTGAGCTGGCAACTGAGGAGAAAGACTTGGCCGAAGGAGGGGTTGATCCTGCACCTCAGTGGGTCAGGTAGGGTTTTGCAGAGGAGGAGCCTTGAGCAAGGACTTGCAGAATGAGTTGATTTACAGATGTGCCCAGTACACATCAATTAACAGTTCTGGAACTTTAAGGAAGGAAGGAAGTCCAGTTGGGTATTAAAAAGACTGGTAGATTTGTGGATTGTCAGAGGACAAGAAAGAACCCTGGAAATTAGGGCACAACTAAGCAGTGCAACAAGAATCCAGTAGGTGGCATAAATACGCCATTCATTTGGAGTTCCATTTGTCGTTTTTTTGTTTTGGTTTTTGGTTTTTTTTTTTGTTTTGGATTTGGGAACTTTCTTTTTTTCTTCTTCTCTTCCCTAAGCTGCCCATTTCACCAACACTGTTGTTAGCAGTTTTACGTGATCTTTATTTAATGTGATTAGATTTGTCTTTAGATCGAAGCAAACTATTTACAGTTGATATAATAACTAAGCACCTCTCCAGAAAGAAGGTTTACTGTTTTGCAATTATGAGCCCATTGTCTTAGTCCATGTGTGCTGCTGTAACGAAATATCACAGACTGGGTAATTTACAGCCATGAGCCACTATGCCCGAGGTGCTGAGGCCACCTCTTCACCTCTTTTTTTTTTTTTTTTTTTGTGATGGAGTTTCACTCTTGTTGCCCAAGCTGGAATGCAATGGGGCAATCTCAGCTCACTGCAACCTCTGCCTCCCAGGTTCAAGTGATTCTCCGGCCTCAGCCTCCCAAGTAGCTGAGATTACAGGCACATGCCACCATGCCTGGCTAATTTTTTTGTATGTTTAGTAGAAATGGGGTTTCACCATGTTAGCCAGGCTGGTTTCGAACTCCTGTCCTCAGATAATCCACCCACCTCGGCCTCCCAAAGTGCTGGGATTACAAGTGTGAGCCACCGTGCCCGGCCTAAGGCCACCTCTTAATACATCATATTGGTGATTAAGTTTGAACACATGAATTTTGCAGGACATTCCGACCGTAGTACCATATTTAAAGAAAGGCTGATTCACGTTGAGGTGAACCATCTAAACCCAATTTTCGTTATATTGTTTTCTAGAAAATAGATTAAAAATTAAAATACTCCCAAGCTTAGCATGGTGGCTCACACCTGTAATCCCAGCTACTTGGGAGGCTAAGGTAGGAGAACTGATTGAGCCCAGGAGGTGGATGTTGCAGCAAGCCAAGATCACCCCACTGCACTCCAGCCTAGGCAACAGAGCAAGATGCTGTCAAAAAAAAAAAAAGGAAGGGAGGGAGGGAAATAATATTATAGAAAGCATATAAAAATATTAAGAAAGAGAAAAAAAATCAACTCAGGTATCTTTGTAGAAAATGCTAGCAATTTGAGGTATTGCCTTCCTTTTTCTTTTTTAAAGAAAATTAAATCACTTATTGATTACACATGATAATAGATGATACAAGCTTCATTCCAATCTATAATTTTATCTGGTAGCATTATTCAATTTAGATACATTGCATAGGATGTGCTAACAACCATTTTTATAACCACATGATTTTGCTTGATCCCTTTTAATGGTGAACTTCAGGTCACAACAGTAACTATCAGATCAACTACACCAAGATTTCTGAAGACAATGGCATCTCCACCCAAGCGGGTTGTAAATAAATTCCGAATAGAACCTGTCATCACCCTGAAGGAATTCTAACTTCACACTGTTGGGGAAATTTACCAAGATGGCTTCAGAATAGACTAACTTTACACAGCACATTTTTCAGAAAGACATTTATTCAGCATCATGATCAGAGTATTACATTTAGCAATCAACAGCATGGGTGCAAAAAAAAAAAAAAACTACATTAAAACTCTTTGTTGGAATGCTCTTCACTTTCCACAGAGCAGAAACTAAAATTACCTGTTATACAATTAGTCACAAATAGTCCTTGAGTGTTTTGCCCATACACATGAGCATTTGTCTAAAACATGTCTTATTTGGAGCAGCTATTGCCTTTCTTTTCCTTTGCATATTTTCTTTTTCTTTTCTTTTTTTTTTTTTTTTTTTTTGTTTGTTTTGAGATTTTGTCTCGATTTGTTGCCCAGGCTGGAGTACAGTGGCGTGATCTTGGCTCACTGCAACCTCTGCCTCCCAGGTTCAAGCAATTCTCCTGCCTCAGCCTCCCAAGTAGCTGGGATTACAGGTGCCTGCCACCATGCCCGGCTAATTTTTTGTGTTTTAGTAGAGACAGGGTTTCACCATGTTGGCAGGCTGGTCTCCAACTCCTGACCTCAAGTGATCCACTTGCCTCGGCCTCCCAAAGTGTTGGGATTACAGGCGTAAGCCACCGCACCCGGCCACATATTTTCATTTATTCATGGAACAGATAGTAACTGATCAAATGTTATTCTGGGATATGGGGATCTAATAGCAAACAATTGGCAAAGCTCCTGTTGTCATAAAGTAAACAAGAAAATGAATGAATAAGCTGAAATAAGGATAATTTCACATTCACCGGAGAAGAAAATTGAACAAGGTGATAAGGAGGTTTGTGTTCTCTTCTTTAGATCGGGCTTTCAGGGAAAGCCTCATTAGGGCATGATGTTGAGCCACACTTGACTTGAATTGCTAGGAAGGATGTAGCATGTGAAGAGAGGGAGAAGGGCATTCCAGGCAGAGGGAAGAGCTGTGCAGAGATCCCAGGGTGCAAACAAGCTGGGTGTGTATGAGGCACCAAAAGAGGTCCTGAGTAGCTGGAGCACAGCAAGAGACCAGGAGAGAGGGAGGAGATGTGGTCAGAGAGCTGGACAGAGGGCTGAATCATGCAGGCCTGGACAAAGGTGTGGGACTTTATTATAACTGTTAATCATTGTATATGAGTTTGTAAGAACACATTTATCCTTCTGCCTTTTTCCCTTTGACATTATTAATACACTTTCTCCATGTCATTACATAGAGCTCAAAGCCATCATTTAAAATCAATACATACAATTCCATCAAGTGGATAATAATTTACTTAACCATTTTCCCCGTGAAAAGCATGTCCTCTTAACAAATATCCCTGAGTGGCAATATGTAGGCCAGGCACAGTGGCTCACGCCTGTAATTCCAGCACTTTGGGAGGCTGAGGCAGGCGGATCATCTGAGGTCAGGAGTTCAAGACCAGCCTGGCCAACCTGGTGAAACCCCATCTCTACTAAAAATACAAAAAAAATAGCCAGGCGTGGTGGCGGTTGCCTGTAGTCCCAGCTACTCAGGAGGTTGAGGCATAAGAATCTCTTGAATCTGGGAGGTGGAGATTGCAGTGAGCCGAGATCACACCACTGCACTTCCAGCCTTGGTGACAGAGTGAGGCTCCGTCTCAAAAAAGCAAAAACAAAAATCAAAAACAACAACAACAAAGCAAAACAAGGAAATAGTTGGGACACAGACATGCGCACAGGGAGAACACATGAAGATGAAAGCCAAGATGAGGGTGATGCTTCTGCAAGCCAAGGAACAGCAAAGATATTTGAAAGCGCCTTGTGGTACAAGTGCCTTCAGATGTGAGCACAGACATCAGTTGAAATACAAGACAGTCGTAATAGAGCTAAATTTGATAAGCCACTCAAGCATGACCCAGGCAACCCAGCCTGTTAAATCAGGATGCACAATTAATTGCTACTCTTTTATTTATTATCTTTAATCCCTCATTGGATACAGTTGACTTGCTACTTCCTGGGATGAGGCCACAGCATAGGCAGGGATGAATAATTTTTAAATTATGAAGCAATTTCTTTGTTACAAACCTGGGCTCAGATGTAAATTCTAATCATTTCCTTTTCCCAGGACAGTGCCCTCTGAACTCAAAAGGGCGTTCATCCTTTTCCTCCTTCTACCCGTAGCGGGCAGCAAGCCAGGCATGTCTAGTTCTTAGAGGTCATTGTTGTTTTTCTTGCCCTCACTAAGGAATTGGCATATTCCCCTGAGACTCCTTTTTGACACCCTAAAGGCTCATTTAAACCCTATCTGATATTACAAATAATAAAACTCTCCTGGGTGAACTAGCTCTTTCTCCAACCCTCTTCCACCCTGCCTCTCACTTTGCTTCTTCATTCATGTTCATTTTTTGTTGTTGTTTTTTTGAGATGGAGTCTCACTCCATCACTCAGGCTAGAATGCAGTGGCGAGATCTGAGCTCACTGCGACCTCCACCTCCCGAGTTCAAGTGATTCTCCTGCCTCAGCTTCCAAAGTATCTGGGATTATAGGTGCATGGCATTATGCCCAGCTAATTTTTGTATTTTAGTAGAGAGGCGGGTTTCACCATGTTGCTTATGCTGATCTCAAACTCTTGACCTCAAGTGATCCGCCCTCCTTGGCCTCCCAACATTCATGTTTATTTTAGCAAGTTTTGTACCTCTTAGGAAATAAGGTTTTTCTCACTTTGAGCTGTCAGTGGTTTTGAGCTGAGCCAGAATGAATAACTCAACCAAATGAATTAACAGGCTTTGATTTCAGGAACATCAGGAAGCCATTTTCCTTCCTGCTTATTCCACAGCTTCCTCCATTGTCTTGGTGTTGCCTAAAATGCCACTCTTAGGAATTTCATCCTTTCTTTCCTGGTAAAACGTACATTCTTGTGGCAAGCATAATGCTTTATGCCTTTTTACAGTTGAGCTTGAGTTCACAGAATCCCATGCTGAGAGGAGGCCATGTAAGGGGGAGGAGAGGAGGGAAGTGAAGAGTGGGACAGTTGTGATGGGAGAAGGGCCACACGTCTGGAGATACCCAGAGAGCAGGAAACTGCATTGAGGGAGCACTGATGTGGAAGAAAAGCATTACCATGGAGGGTGCAGCACAATCGCCCCTCGGTCTCCACGGGGGATGGGTTCCAGGACCCCTTTCTTTTTTTTTTTTTGAGGTGGAGTATCACTCTGTCCCCCAGGCTGGAGTGCTGCAGCGTGATCTCAGCTCACTGAAACCTCCACCTCCCAGGTTCAAGTGATTCTCCTGCCTCAGCCTCCCCAGTAGCTGGGATTACAGATGTGCACCACCACGCCCAGCTAATTTTTTTTTTTTAATTTTTAGTAGAGACGGGGTTTCACCATGTTGGCCAGGCTCATCTTGAACTCCTGACCTCAAGTGATCCTCCTGCCTCGGCCTCCCAAAGTGCTGGGATTGCAGGCGTGAGCCACTGTGCCCGGCCCGGGACACCTTTCAGATACCAAAATCCACAGATGCTCAAGTCCCATGGCGTAATGTTTGCGTATAATTTACATAGACTCTTCCATGTACCTTAAATCATCTCTGGATTACTTATAATACCTAAAACAATGTAAATGCTATGTAAATAGTTGTTATACTGTATTGGAAAGGAATAATAACAGAAAAAAAATCTGTACATTTTAGGTACAGAATCAACCATCCATTTTTTGCCCCAAATATTTTCCATCTGCTGTTGGTCGAATCCACTGATGAGGGTACCCACAGATATGGACAGCTGACTGTACATATATACCCTAAGATGCTTCTTTATTAAAAACAATTCCTGATTATAGAAGTAATTGATACTTATGATAGAAAACTTTATAAAATTTGTAAAATATTAAAAATGCCCATAATCTTTACAGGCCAGAGATATCTAATAATTTTCCATGGTGATGTTTCATGGCCCCATAATATCCCGTCATTTATTTTACCAATTCCCCATCAATTTTTGCTATTACAAGTGATAATAGCTAACTTTTACAAAGCCTTCTAGGCTCTTTTCTAAATGGCTGGTGTCAGTTAATTCACTCAATCTTTAAAGCAGCCCAGTGAGGAGGTACAGGTATTATGCTCACTTTAGAGATGAGGAAACAGGCAGTGGGGGGTAAGCTGTCCAGAGCCACACGCTAGACAACAGTGAATTCAAGATTCATACCCTGGCAGTTTGTCTCCAGGCCTTGGGCTCTTAATGTTTCTGCACAAATTGTTTTCTGAGGCTATTTTCCCTAAGATAGCATCTCTGGGTCCAAAGTTCAAGAGCATATTTAAGGCTCTTGAAATATTGCTAAATTGCTCTCTGTAAAATTTACTCACTTGGCAATGCGTTTCCACTTCATTTGCTTCTTTGATGTTTGAAAACAAAATGAGGCCGGGCGCGGTGGCTCACACCTGTAATCCCAGCACTTTGGGAGGCTGAGGCAGGCAGATCACGAGGTCAGGAGACCGAGACCATCCTGGCTAACACGGTGAAACCCCGTCTCTACTAAAAATATAAAAAATTAGCCGGGCGTGGTGGCGGGTGCCTGTAGTCCCAGCTACTCGGGAGGCTGAGGGAG
This sequence comes from Pan paniscus, assembly GCF_029289425.2. Classification (NCBI taxonomy): domain Eukaryota; kingdom Metazoa; phylum Chordata; class Mammalia; order Primates; family Hominidae; genus Pan; species Pan paniscus. Next base: position 13,903,626 of record NC_073261.2, read on the forward strand.
GAGAATGGCGTGAACCCAGGAGGCGGAGCTTGCGGTGAGCTGAGATCAGGCCACTGCACTCCAGGCTGGGCAACAGAGCGAGACTCTGTCTCAAAACAAAACAAAACGAAACACCTGTGTTGCTGTAGCTGAATAGCTCTATTTACATTTTGTCTCCCATCCCTGAGCTGGCAGCAGGAGAAGGGACCAGAGAAACAATGATTTGTCTGCACAGGAGACCTGAAGTCCTTGAATTATGACAGCTTTGGAGATTTCTAAAAGCACATTTCGATCAGGCACATCCTGGGCTTGGCCTCCCTGTTCTTTCAGTTGCCTTGGATATGAGGTGAATTATCAGTGTCACTCCTTTTGGGCTTTTCTTTTTTTTTAAACCACATGTCTGGGAGGCAATGACAGAATTCCTCCCCAGTCCTCTGTCTTCAGAGCACAGTATGTGCACTAGGACACTGGCATGGGGGAGGTGCCCCTCGGAAGGGCAGCAGGGACCCGATAGTAGCCTGAGCTAGAAAGCCCAGAGGTTTACTTGGTTGGTTGGTTGTTCGTATGTTTGTTTGTTTGTTTGTTTTTTGGAGATGGAGTCTCACTCTGTTGCCCAGGCTGGAGTGCAATGGCGTGATCTTGGCCCACTGCAACCTCTGCCTCCTAGGTTCAAGCGATTCTCCTGCCTCAGCCTCCCGAGTAGCTTGGATTACGGGCATGCACCACCATGTCCAGCTAATTTTTTTATTTTTAGTAGAGACGGGGTTTCACCATGTTAGCCAGGCTGGTCTTGAACTCCCGACCTCAGGTGATCCACCCTCCTTGGCCTCCGAAAGTGCTGGGATTACGGGCATGAGCCACTGCGCCCAGCCTATTTGTTTTTTATAGAAAAGGCTTTTAAATGTCTCATGAGAGATCAGTTAACTGAATTATGGAATATCCATTCAATGGGATACTATGAATGAGGTAGATCAGTATACACTGACATGGAAAGATGACCAAGGCATTCTTTTACGTAAAAAAAGAAACAAAGAACAAATTACAGAACTGCACCCGTCATATAATCCCATTTCAGAAAATGCATAGAAAAGATTTCCTCTAGAAACTGCGATGGGCCGGGCGCAGTGGCGCACGCCTGTAATCCCAGCACTTTGGGAGGCCAAGGTGGGCAGAGCACAAGGTCAGGAGATCGAGACCATCCTGGCTAACACGGTGAAACCCCGTCTCTACTAAAAATACAAAAAATTAGCCTGGCGTGGTGGCGGGAGCCTGTAGTCCCAGCTACTCGGGAGGCTGAGGCAGGAAAATGGTGTGAACCTGGGAGGCGGAACTTGGAGTGAGCTAAGATCGCGCCACTGCACTCCAGCCTGGGCGACAGAGCGAGACTCCGTCTCAAAAAAAAAATAAGTTAATAAAAATAAATAAAAGAAACTGGGATGGATAGAGTTTAGGGCCTTCCATTTTCTTTTTGAGATGGTGTTCACTCTTGTCATCCAGGCTGGAGTACAATGGTGAGATCTTGGCTCACTGCAACTTCTGCCTCCCGGATTCAAGCGATTCTCCTGCCTCAGACTCCAGAGTAGCTGGAATTAGAGGCGTGCACCACCACACCCAGCTAATTTTTGTATTTGTTGTGGAGATGGGGTTTCGCCATGTTGACCATCCTGGTCTCAAACTCCTGACCTCAATCTGCCCGCCTCAGCCTCCCAAAGTGCTGGGATTACAGGCGTGAGCCACCGTGCTGGGCCCCATTTTTTATTTTGTAAATATTTCCTTGAAATTTTCAGTGAACTTATGTTACTTTTAAAATTAATATAAAATCAATAGAGACTTTATAGTAAGGTGGAACAGTTGGATTATAAAATTTTAAAATATGCATCACTTGAGCCCAGGAGTTTAAGACTAGTCTGGGCAACACAGCAAGACCTCATCTCTCCAAAATAAATAAATAAATAAATAAATAAATAAATAAATAAATAAATAAATAAATAGGCCAGGCGCGGTGGCTCAAGCCTGTAATCCCAGCACTTTGGGAGGCTGAGGCGGGCAGATCACGAGGTCAGGAGTTTGAGACCAGCCTGGCCAACATGGTGAAACCCTGTCTCTACTAAAAATACAAAAATTAGCCAGGTGTGGTGGCACGTGCCTGTATTCCCAGCTACTTGGGAGGCTGAGGCAGAAGAATCGGTTGAACCCAGGAGGCAGAGTTTGCAGTGAGCCAAGATTGTGCCACTGCACTCCAGCCTGGATGACAGAGCGAGACTCCATCTCAAAACATAAAATAAATGAATGAAATTTAAACATTGTATCTTAATTAGGTGGGCATGATGGCATATACTTGTGGTCCCAGCTACTCAAGGGGGTGAGGTGGGAGGAGCCCTTGAGACAACGAGGTGGAGGCTGTAGTGAGCCATGATCACCCCACTGCATTCCAGTGTGGGTGACAGAGCAAGATCCTGTCTCTAAAAAATAATATTAAAATAAACATTGTAAATATGCAAACATATAAACTCATATTTATAAATAGAGAAAATTTTACATGTAGAAGTAGAAAACAGGATCTCAAGGAATATTAAAATAGTACTAATTGAACTGGTGTTTGGGGAATGGAAATATGTTGTTTTCCTTTGTATTTTCTAAATGCTTGGTAATTTCATTGCATAGCTACTGTACACTATTAACATACTTTAAATATAGATGCAGTGAAAGAAGGAATGAAATCATATTAAAATTAAAAAGGCAACTCTGAAAGGAAAGGAGAGAACGTGGAGCAGCCGTAGGAGTGGAAAATCAGGATCCAGACACCTGACTTCTCCCCGAGGCTTAAACTGTGTGATCTGGGACAAGTCACTCTACCTTTCTGGGCTTCAGATTCTGCATCTAGCCTGGGGGTCCTCAAACCTAACTACACATCAGAATCACCTCAGGGGCTTTAAAGCAATCAGTGTTCCAGCCCCTCTGAGGTGGGGCCTGGGAAGGCTCAGCAGGTGATTCTGATGAGCAGACAAGGCTGGGAACACTGAGCCAGCCCGAGCTCTGGGAGGGGCCCACCCTCCACCCAGGCCCAGAGTGATCATTTAAATAAGTAAATAAGTAGATGTTTGTGCAGATCTTGAAGAAGAAGAGCTTTAAAGACACAATGTGGCCAGATCGCCCATCAGTTTTGAAAAGTGGTTGCTCCTGACTGTGCGCGGTGGCTCACGCCTGTAATCCCAACACTTTGGGAGGCCAAGGTGGGCGGTCTGGCCAACATGGTGAAACCCCGTCTCTAGTAAAAATACAAAAATTAGCCAGGCATGGCGGCACACACCTGCAATCCCAGCTACTCGGGAAATTGAGGCAGGAGAATTGCTTGACCCAGGAGGTGGAGGTTGCAGTGAGCCGAGATTGTGCCACTGCACTCCAGCCTGGGTGACAGAGTCAGACTCTGTCTCAAAAAAAAAAAAAGTGGTTGCTCTTTGCCTATAACAACCACTTTCCATTGGGGTTTTCACTCGGCATTTGGATGTAAAGAGTATGCATTTTTAAAGCTGTCCAAATGCCTATTTATGCAGCAGACCATAACTCCTCTCTTGATAGGCTGCTATGCTTTATCATGTAAATGATACACATTTAAAAAACTGTCTGAAGGAGCATTTACCTGAGGGACTTTTATTGTGTGTTTTTTTTTTTTTTTTTTTGAGCTCTCATGGTTCATTGGGTAAATAATATCTTCTAACCAATTTTTAAATAGACATGTCTAGCAAGATGCCATTTTATCAATCTTACATACCCTTACAATCTCTCATACCCTTCAGAGAGGGCTCCTTTAGGTCATTTTAGTTTTAAATTTCACCTTAAGGCCAGGTGCGGTGGCTCACGCCTGTAATCCCAGCACTCTGGGAGGCTGAGGTGGGTGGATCACCTGAGGTCAGGAGTTCAAGACCAGCCTGGCCCACATGGGGAAACCCCATCTCTACTAAAAATACAAAAAAAAAAGTAGCCAGGCGTGGTGGTGGGCATCTGTAATCCCAGACACTTGGGAGGCTGTGGCAGGAGAATTGCTTGAACCCGGGAGGCAGAGGTTGCAGTGGGCCGAGATTGTGCCATTGCATTCCAGCCTGGGCGACAAGAGTGAAACTCTGTCTCAAAAAAATAAATAAATACAAATAAAAAATAGTAAATTTCACAGTAAGATATTTTACAAAAAAGGAAAAAGAAAGGATCAAATCTTTAAAAATGGCTTTGAAGCAAGCATCTGGCACCTGACTTTTTTTTTACCTTTAGTAGATAAAAATACTTTTTTCACTTATTCTTCTGTGGTGCTACTTCAGGGCTAAAATCGGAATATATTTGCCTTTACGGCAATAGACCCCAGCCCTGTTGTTCAGTGAGGATTCATGGATTATTTTTGAAGAAGGTGGGGAGATTGGAAATGTTGCAGAATGAGAGGGAGTTACTTAGATATGACTGGGAAGTAGAACGACTTCTGGTAGGACAGGGTTTGTGTCAGCATGAGTCACGTGACTCCTCTAAGAACTAGAGGCAGGCACAGAGCATTGACATAGGGATCCTAATGAGGAGAAGAGGAGGATTCAGTAGAAAATGGCAAGTGACTAGAGCATCAGTAAATAAAACCAAGGATCTTATGTGGATCAGTGTTCTTAGTTGCAGACAACAGAATTCACTCAAGCTAGTTTAAGCAGAAAGGGGTTTACCAATGGGTATTACTGGATTCACAGAATCCCCAGGAAAGCCACACAACCTTGGAAGTTATACATAGGAACAATGCAGCCACAGAGAGAGCAGCCACAAGAAATGAACCACACTTTTAAAGAGTGGTTTCCAAAGTGTGTCCCCCAACCAGTAGCATCAGCATCACCTGCGAACTTCATAGACGTGGGAATTCTCCGGCCACTCCTCAGATCTCCTGAAGGAGAAACTATGGAGTTGAGGCCCAGCAATCTGTGTTTTAATAAGCTTTCCAGTTGATTCTGATGTACAGTGAAGTTTGCATACCACTGCCTGATGATTCTAGTGCAAGCACTAATGCTGCTGCTTCCCACTCTTTGGCACCTGCGAAATTAGGGACTGGATGCTGGAGATTCTGCCAGAGTTAACGCAGAAGAATCAGCTGTGTCTGCCCGTGTGTTTGCCAAAAGAACTCATTCCCCCCTGCCTATATATGGCTGCTGTATCACACCGGTTACTTCTAGCTCTGAGACTCCTGGAAGTCATCCTCTGGGGGAGAACCAGAACCATGTTACGTATGTGCACCCTAGCTGCAGAGGACACAAGAAATCACGTTTAGGCCGGGCACAGTGGCTCATTCCTGTATCCCCACCATCTTGAGAGGCTGAGGTAGGTGGATTGCTAGAGGCAGGGACAGAGCATTGACATAGGGATCCTAATGATGAGAAAAGGAGAATTCAGTAGAAAATGGCAAGTGACTAGAGCATCAGTAAATAAAACCAAGGATCTTATGTGGATCAGTGTTCTTAGTTGCAGACAACAGAATTCACTCAAGCTAGTTTAAGCAGAAAGGGAGTTTGAGACCAGCCTGGGCAAAATGGCAAAACCCCATCTCTATAAAAAATACAAAAATTAGCTAGGCAGGGTGGCATGTGCCTGTAGTCCCAGCTACTTGGGAGGCTGAGGTGGGAGGATGCCTTGAACCCAGGAGGTCAAGGCCGCAGTGAGCCAAGATTGTGTCACTGCATTCCAGCCTGGACAACAGTGAGACCCTGTTTCAAAAAAAAGAAATGGAATTTAGCTTTCCATAATCTTCAGCTCAGAATTTAGCTAGAAAGCAACCGGAATGCATATTGAGAGAGCTAACATCAAGCCATTGACTCCATATCCCCTTCCTCTTGTGGATGTCCATGACTACATGTAAGACAGCGTTTTACAGCAGGGTGGGCACAGAAAATGAAAGCCATTGAGACTGGCCACCCAGTCCTGGCTCCACACACAGGACAGACAACACCCCATAGGAACCCCAGCCACTGCGTGGAATCCAAAGACTTCTCCCAGATTTCAGGGAGCCTTAATTCAGACTGTGTATGAGTTACCGTAACCGTGACAGAAGGATGGCAGAAGTGGTCTGTGGTTTAAAGAAAATAACGTCCTTCCTAGCTCCCTTTTAAAATAGGAAATCGAGGTAGAAGTTGTTTCCAAGGGAACATCCCTTCCCTGCCTTGATGAAGTGGATTGTTTCCCAATACTGAACAGTTAACAAGCTTACATCCAACTGTGTGCACACATTTATTTCACAATCAGAGCAAAATCTTTGTCAATACGTTTTTTGTATTTACACTTGCCCTATTAAGTAGTATTGCTTTAACAGTACTGACTGGAAGGTATATCAAAGCTCATTACCAACAGCAGAAGTTCATTTACTTGGTAGGCGCTGCCTGCCCCAGGTGGAGGCAGGCCAGGAAGACTGAATAAATCCAGCATTGTGTCTCTTGAGGCCCCGCTTCAACGTAACAACGCTGTACCTCCTTGTAATTCTGCTCAAACATCATCTCCTTAAAGAGGCTCTGCTTGAGCACACAGCTCACGTTGTCCAGCCAGAGGTCGCTGTGGGTCACAGTGCCTTGCATCGGCAGCTTCTCAGTACTTAGCACTCTGAAATGAGCTCATGTTCATGTTTATTTCCCTGGTGGAACAGAAGCTCCATGGGGGAGGGACTGGTCCATCTTGTTCACCGTGGCGGCTCCATGCCTTCCTTCTCCAGTGTCTAACAGGCTCACAATGCAGTGACTATTGTGGAATGAACAAGTGAGTTTGGGTGGCCCCAGGGCTGCGGTGCTGATGTCACTAGAGTGTGGTGGGAAGCTATCACTCACCTCGCAGGTGGGAGAGGTGATGTTGGGGGATATGGCTCCTTTAAAATAGCCGCCTGTTCTGCTCGGCCGGTGCGGTGGCTCACACCTGTCATCCCAGCACTTTGGGAAGCCGAGGTGGGTGGATCATGAGGTCAGGAGATGGAGACCATCCTGGCCAACGTGGTGAAACCCCGTCTCTACTAAAAATACAAAAATTAGCCAGGCATGGTGGCACACACCTGTCATCCCAGCTACTCAGGAGGCTGAAGCAGGAGAATCACTGGAACCTGGGAGGCGGAGGTTGCTGTGAGCCGAGATTGCGCCACTGCACTCCAGCCTGGTGACAGAGCGAGACCCTGTCTCAAAAGAATTGTGCCTGTTCTTTCCTCTAGAGACGGGTAGAGCGGGCTCACAGGGTACGGCCAGGAGGGAGGCACCCCGTGGAAGAGGCATCTCAGGCACGGCCTCGGGAAGGATCGTGTTTGTGCCAGAAGGATTGTTTCCTCCAGCCTACTCCTGAACCTGGAAACCAGCAGCTGCTCTCTCAATCAAGGAGAAAGAAAGTAGAGGCGGCACCTTCCTTACGTGGTGCTCATGGCTTCAGGGAAGAAACCCACATCATGACATGAAGGTATCTTACCTGGGGTCTTTGGTTTAAACTTGCTGTGTGTGACTAATTTAAAGAGATTTGTACTGTTTCTCATAGGTAGGCTTTTCCTTTCTCATTGCTACACAGTTGTAATTATCCTGGGTAATTTCCTTTCAGATATTTTTGTTTTATTTTAAAAATGTGAACATTGGCCGGGCGCAGTGGCTCACACCTGTAATCCCAGCACTTTGGGAGGCCGAGGCGGGTGGATCATTTGATGTCAGGAGTTCAAGACTAGCCTGGCCAATGTGGTGAGACCCCTGTCTACTAAAAATACAAAAACTAGCTGGGCGTGGAGGTGTGCACCTGTAGTCCCAGCTACTTGGGAGGCTGAGGCAGGAGAATAGCTTGAAACCGAACCTGGGAGGCAGAGGTTGCAGTGAGCCAAGATCGCGCCATTGCACTCCAGCCTGGGCGACGGAGTGAGACTCCATCTCAAAAAATAAATGTAAAAATGTGAACATTGATGTAGTGTTTCCCCCACATATTTTAGTTTTACATTTCCTAAAACTACAAAAAGCAAAATAAGCAGAAAAGAAGCACACTTTGTTCAGACCTAAGTGCTCTGATACCGTAGTTTCCCACCATACGCAGCAGAACATGTGGGTTAAGAACATGGGCACAGAGGTAGTTTGGTTCACCTATGGGGGCCTCTGTAGTTCATTTAACATCTCAGAGCCTTTAGTGTCCTCTTTTTTAAAATGAGGATGGTGAGAGCCTCTTAAGATTTTTGTGGTAATATAATGAGCTACTGCGTGTAAAATTAGATACGGCCTGGCCCAGAGTAAGTGCTCAACTATCATTACCTGGGAGCAGACCAGGGGCTAAGGTAAGGGTATCCTCAGGAGAGTAAGCTAATCAGCCACTTTGGAACATGCCCCCAGCTCTCACACAGGAAGATTTAGTCACTGTCCTGGGTTGACAATTGTCATATCACCCCCCCACCCCCAAATTCATGTTCACCTGGAACCTCAGAATGTGATCTCATTTGGAAATAGGATCTTTGTAGATGTAATTAGTCAATTTAAAGTGAGGTCAGGCAGGGCACAGTGGCTCATGCCTATAATCCCAGCACTTTGGGAGGCTGAGGCGGGCAGATTGCTTGAGCCTAGGAGTTGGAGACCAGCCTGGGCAATATGGCAAAACTCCTCCCTACCAAAAAATACAAAAATTATCCTGATGTGGTGGCGTGCACCTGTAGACTCAGCTATTCAAGGGGCTGAGGTGGGAGGATTGCTTGAGCCCTGGAGGTCAAGGCTGCCGTGAGCCATGATCCACTGCACTCTAGCCTGGGTGACAGAGACCCTGTCCAAAAAAGCCAACAAAAAAACAAATTGATGTCATACTGGATTAGAGGGGGCTAATTCAATTCCTGGTATCCTTATATGAAGAGGGAGAATGTGGACACAGACACACAGGGGACAACACCATGTGAAGACCCAGACACAGAGGGAAGAGGACCGGATGAAGACAGGTAGAGTTTGCAGTGATGTATCTACACACCAAGGAACGCCAGGGTTGCTAGCCACCACTGGAAGTGAGTGGAGACAAGGGCTCTCTTATATTCTTCAAAGAGAGCTTAGTGCTGCCAGCACCTTGATTTTGGACTTCCAGCCTCCAGAACTGTGAGACAATTTATATTGTTTTAAGTCACCCAGTTTGTAGTAATTTTGTTATAGTAGTCCTCGCAAACCAACAGTCATTTAGCAGAGACCACACTGCATCGAGCGGGCCTTATGCCCTGCTTTCAGCTAAAGCCACTTGCTTTCTTTAGTGGGAAATTTTAGCATGAAGGAGATTAAGAGAACAAGACTTTAGGGTTTTGACAAATGGGCTATAGCTCATACTTCATTAGATTGTCAGGCATGTGAACAGATTGAGGAGGATCTTAGAGCATGCATTAATTACTTAGAACATTAATTAATTACTGAACTCAGAAATGTTGCTGCAGCAGCAGCAGCACTGACAGGCTTTCCCTGTGACTTTTTTTTTTTTTTTTTTTGGCCAAGGTCTCACTCTGTTGCCGAGGCTGAAGTGCAGTGGCACCATCACGGCTCACTGCAGTCTCAACCAGGGCTCAGGCGATCGTTCCACTTCAGCCATCCAAATAGCTGGGACTACAGGCATGTGCCACCATGCCTGGCTAATTTTAAAATTTTTTGTAGCGATGAAGTCATACTATGTTGCCCAGGCTGGTGTCAAACTCCTGGAATCAAGCAATCCTGTCTTGGCCTCCCAAGGAGCTGGGATTACAGGTGTAAGCCACCACACCCAGTCTCTGTGACTTTTTTTTTGTTGGAGTTTCACTCTGTTGCTAGGCTGGAGTGCAGTGGCGTGATCTTGGCTCATTGCAACCTCCACCTCCCAGGTTCAAGCGATTCTCATGCCTCAGCCTCCTGAGGTGTGTGCCACCGTGCCCAGCTAATTTTCGTAGTTTTAGTGGAGATGAGGTTTCACCATGTTGGCCAGGATGGTCTCAGTCTCCTGACCTCATGATCTGCCCACCTTGGCCTCCCAAAGTGTTGGGATTACAGGTATGAGCCACTGTGCCCGGCCTCCTGTGACTTTTAAGAGTCCGTGTAGCACTGTGCAGTTAGGGTATTTTACAGTGCAAAGTGCTCATCAACAGAAAACAAGTGAGAAACCAGCACCACTCAGTGTGGTGCAGAGGTGCCAGCCACACCAGCCTTCCCTCATTAGACCCTGTGCCCTGGCCTGCAGGGTATGTGCAGTGGCCCAAGAAGCAGCCGCACCCTACCATAGCATCCTAGCTGGACTCCAGCCCCGCACAGCATCTTGTTCATTTATTTGCTTACTACACGTCTATATCTCTCCTAAACTAAGCAAAATCAATTGAAGCGACAACAAAAATCTTTTCCTCCATCTTGCAGCCCTAGTTACTGCCATTTAGCCAACCACCTTTCCCCATTCAAGTGTCCATTTCCTTATTCAGCATAGATAGATGGAGCTCATTTATGTGCTGGACGCTGGACAAGCTGGGAATAACAGCAGATACTTAGCACTCTGTTGGGCACTGTGCTGAAAGATTTGCATATATTATCCCTTCCAATCTTCACAACCCCACTAAATAGATAATAGAAAATTTTCTATTTTACAGATGAAGAAACAGGCACAGTGTTGGCAGGTGACTTGTTCAAAGAGCTAGACCAGCTCAAGGCCTACGTTCTTTACCACTGAGGCCTGTGTGTCTCTTAGAGTAAGATACAATCCCACCCTCCAAGGAGCCCATCTGGAAACTTCCCAGCACCTTTTCCTAAAAGCTTTGATCCTGGCCAGAAGACCTCAGCTTTCGTTTTTTCATCTATAAAATATGAACTCTAATACTCTCAGCTTCTTAGAACTGCTGAGTAAGTAAAGTGATGCTTAAGAGTGATAAGCCGAGCGCTCCAAGGTGTCTGTTGAATGGAAGTGACAACAATTTATATTAATTGATTCCAAATGTGCATTTATTGTCATGGAATCAGGTGCGTTCAGCTCAGTTTTGTGGGTTCAAGGTCATGACACCCCTTTCTGTCCTGCTCTCTGCTACATACTCGGCAAAAGGGGCCTCAAAAGGGCGGCCTCCCCTGCTACAGAAGCTTGTGATAGGATAAGACCACATAGATGAGAAGAGAGCTAAGATTTTCTCAATCCTTTTCATCTTTCTTCGACCAAATGCATCCTGCAAACGAACTGACTATATACAGATATCTTCGCAAGCTCTTGAAGACTCCAAACAGTACCTTTTGGAGGGTGGCTATTATGGGCTGAATTGTGTGCTCCCCAGCAAAATTCCTATGTTGAAGTCCTAACCTTGCAGGACCTTAGAATGTGACTATATTTGGAGATAGGGTCTTTAAAGAAGTACTTCCATTAACATGAGATAAATAGGGTGGGCCCTGATCCAGTATGACTGGTGGCTCTCTAAGAAGAGGAAATTTGGCCGGGCACGGTGGCTCACGCCTGTAATCGCAGACCTTTGGGAGGCCAAGGTGGGTGGATCACCTGAGGAGTTCGTGACCAGCCTGGCCAACATGGTGAAACCCCGTCTCTACTAAAAATACAAAAATTAGCCAGGCGTGATGGTAGGCACCTGTAATCCTAGCTACTTGGGCAGCTGAGGCAGGAGAGTTGCTTGAACCCAGGAGGAGGAGGTTGCAGTGAGCTGAAATGAGGCCATTGCACTCCACACTGGGTGACGAGTGAAACTCTGTCTCAAAAAAAAAAAAAAAAAAAAGAAATTTGGATACAAACATACATGGAAAGATGTGAATACACCTGAGAAAGATGGCCATGTACAACCTAAAGAGGCTTGAACAGATCCTTTTTTTGTGTGGTCTTGGAAGGAACCGACCCTCCAGAAACCTTGCTCTGAGACCCATCCTGCAGAACTGTGAGGCATACACTGTTGTGAGGCCGCCCGGTATGTGGCGCTTTGTTCCTGCAGCCCTAGAAACCGAATACAGTGGCTTGCACATGAACAGGAAACTCTTTAGGCTCCAGAAGGTTGGGGGGGGTGGGGAGATTTTGTGGTTTAATCAGTCTTCAGAGATATCCACACAAAAAGGCCTGAACTACAGTGTGAGACAATCAGTGAAGACGCTAAGATTTATAAAACTTTTAGCTCCCAAAGGGTATTGTGGAATCAACTTTATTGAAATTCCCTAAAAACTGAGCAGACTCTCCCTTATTATGGATTAAATCACTGTAGAAAGAGTTTTGGAGTAGCTGTTAGGAAGATGCTTGACTTTTAGTCCTTTCTGCGCTAGTATTAGGATGGGCTAGGTTATGCTGTAGAAACCTACAAGCTAAAAATTTCAGTGGCTTAAAATGACAAACATATTTTTGCTTTTTTGTTTTTGAGACAGCTTTGCTCTGTTGCTCAGGCTGGAGAGAAGTGGCATGACCTCAGCTCACTGCAACGTCTGCTTCTGAGGTTCAAGTGATCCTCCCCTCTCAGCCTCCCAAATAGCTGGGACTCTAGGTGCATACCCGGTTAATGTTTGTTTTGTTTTGTTTTCGTAGAGACAGGTTTTACTTTGTTGCTCAAGCTAGTCTTGAACTTCTGAGCTCAAACAATCCACCCCCCTCAGCCTCCCGCAGTGCCGGGATTATAGGGTGAGCCACTGAGCCTGGCCTGTGGGGTTTTTGCTCATCCAACTTGTCCATCAGTGCACTGTTGGCTGGAGGCTCTGCTTTGCATCCTTCCTGCAGGCCCCAGGCTAAAGGAGCAGCCACTCTCTAGAACATTCCCAGTCATTGTAAAGGGAAAGGGAGCTCTCGAGGGTCTCACACTGACAATTACATACTCAGGCTCAGAAGTGACATATGTCACTTCTGCTCATGATTCATTGGTCAGAACTAGTCATTCAGTCTCTACCAACTACAAGGGGGACAGGAAGTGCAGCCCTACCCTGTCCCCAGAATAAGAGCGAACTAGAATACTTGGTGAATATCACTGATAACTGTAACAGTCGACCCATCTGGTAACCAAATATTCAATTCAGCCCTCCTTCCCACGCAATATACCCATCCCTCTCCCATTTCCCAGGGAGCCCCAGCGTCCCATCCAGTTTCAGTATTCAGCTCAAAGTTTAGGATGTCACGATGGTGTCTACTTTAGTGAATGAGGCGCAGTCTCACTGATGTGGAGTACGGCTCCTCTTGATTTTGAAACCAGCGAACTAGGAAAATGAGCTATTCGTGTTCTCTCTCTAAAAATGCAATCGTTGAATAAGGCTGGGATAACAGCATTAAATGCTCCCAGTGGAAATGGGAGAAGTGGGAGATGTACAGCATTTGCTGGTCCATAGCAATCCTGAAGTAGACTAAGGGTGGGCGGACGTTCGGAGACCTCCACTCTTGCAGAGACGGTATGTTTCTTGAATCGGCAGCCCTGGGTCAGCTCCCACGAGTTGTTCCCTGTCTGTGTTCTCCATGGCCTTTGGTTCTGCTTTGTTTTTTCTTTACTTTCTTGGGTATCATCTGAAGAGGGCATAAATGAGATGATCTGTTATATATTATGATATATATGACATATTTGAAAGAATACACACAGGTTTTCATCCACATTTCCTGGCTCATAACTCCCATAGCCCTTGTTATAATGTTAGGGCCCTTTAGGCCTTAGAAAACAATCTCTCTTTCTCTTGCCCTCCATTCACTTGCTCATTTTCTTTCCAAGGCAGGAATGTCCCCTAGCCTTTCGGTCTTGGAGCTGACTATAAAGAAATTCTCTGATCTATCTTGTCTGATTATAGGCCATAAGATGTAAAGAAAGGGTCCTGCCCCATACCCAGGAGGAAGGAATGCTGCACAGAGAGGCCAAGAAGAATCTGAACAGACAGGCCTTGCTGGGTTTCCCCACTCAGTCTATTAGTATTTATTAGATCATACCTTTTTTGTCCAGCCATTTCCACATGGCTATCCATCTTTCAGTCATGCCTATCAAACGAAGTCTCTGTAAAAGGCCCAAGGGGGTGGATTCTCCATACCTCTCTAAAAGTATGGAGAACTTCTGGATAGCTGAATACGTGGAGGTTCCTGGAATGCAGTGTCCTTAGGGAGGGCATGGAATCTCCATACCCCTTCCATACATATCTATGTATCTTTTTATCTGTATCCTTTGTAATATTCTTTTTTTTTTTTTTTTTTTTTGAGATGGCATCTTGCTGTGTCACCCAGGCTGGAGTACAGTGGTGTGATCTCAGCTCACTGCAACCTCCACCTCCCGGGCTCAAGTGGTTCTCCTGCCTCAGCCTCCTGAGTAGCTGGGGTTACAGGTGTGCACTGCTAAGCCTGGCTAATGTTTTTGTATTTTTAGTAGAGACGGGGTTTCACCATGTTGGCCAGGTTGGTCTCGAACTCCTGACCTCAGGTGATCCACCTGCCTTGGCCTCCCAAAGTGCTGGGATTACAGGTGTGAGCCAGTGCGCCTGGCCTGTAATATTCTTTCTAATAAACCAGTAAACCTAAGTGTTTCCCTGAGTTCTGTAAGCCATCCTAGCAAATCAGACTCAAAGAGGAGGTTGTGGGATCCCCAATTTACAGCTAGTTGGTCAGAAGCATGTAACACAACCTTAGGCTTTCAACTGGCATCAGAATTGGGGACAGTCTTGTGGGACTGAGCCCTCAGCATGTGGTGTCTGACACTGTCTCCAGGTAGAGAGTGTTGGAGTTGAACTGGATTGGAGGATACCCAGATGATGTCACTGCATGTTGATTTACTTGCTTGGCACGTAGGGAAAAACCCCTACACATCTGGCCACAGAAGCCCTCAGTGTTGATTATTGTGGAATGAGCATAGAGGAAAGACAGTTTGTGATTTGACCTCACAACCTCCTTGGGGGATGAACAGCATTCTCTGACTGGTTGCTGCTCCACAGTGATGGTGGGCGGCGGGGAGGGGAGGAATAAGTGAACTAAGGACTGGGGAGGGGAGAAGGAAAGGGGAAAATGGGGAGAAGCTGGCCAACAGGTACCAGGTTTCAATTAGATAGAAGTAAATTCTGGTGTTCTTTTAGTCAGGTGACGATGATTATTGGTAAGGTACTGAATATTATAAAACAGCTAAAATAGAGGCTTTTGGATGTTCTCGCTGCAAAGAAATAAGTGCCTGAAGTGACACAGTAAAAACCCTGATTTGATCGTTATACAGTATATAATATCAAAACATCAAATTGTATCCCATAAATATCTATAATTACAAGATGTCATTACAAGGATCATTTAAAATCTCCAGCAGTCACAAACATTTTTAGGCTAGGCTAGTGATTCCTTTAAAAACACGGTTAACTTCTTGACTATTTTAGTCTAGTCAGTGCTGAGGCTAAAGCAGCTCCATCTTTGATGCTAATCTGCCACGTTGACTTCTTCAACGCTAGTTCCGGGAATGCCTGTAAGATTTCTACTTTCATGTACCACAAATCCTGCCATTAGATTGTTTACCTTGATGTTAATGTAAACACATACTTAGCATAAATACTGCCCTGAGGCAAATTCCCTCTAATATATAAGCCCTGGGTCTGGGATGGGGGTAACAGAGAGGGGATACACCATCTCTTCGCCTGCAGCCTGAGGCATGGCTTGTGTTTTTAAGGGCCTATTACAGTTTTGTTTTTTTCCCCCCTGAGAAACTGGATTTGTTGCCTCCTCCTCTGGCCCCTCAGCTTCCTCAGACTTTGAGGGTAGGTTTACATAGACCTGCTTAGCACAGAACATTTTCAGGTGCTTTTTTTTTTTAATTGGCATCTTGTAATTATAGATATTTATGAAATACAGTTTGATGTTTTGATATTATATATTGTATAATGATCAAACCAGGGTATTTAATGTGTCACCTCATGCACTTATTTCTTTGTGGTGAGAACATGGCAAAAGCCTCTATTTTAGCTGTTTTAGAATATTCAGTACCTTCCCGTTAATCGTCGTCACCTGACTAGCACAACGCCAGAACTTACTTCTATCTAACTGAAACCTGGTACCTGTTGGCCAGCTTCTCCCCATTTTCCCCTTTCCTTCTCCCCTCCCCAGTCCTTATTTTCACTTAACATAATGTCCTACAGGTTCATGGATATTGTCACAAATGACAGGACTTCATTCTTTTTTATGGTGGAATAGTATTGTGTATGATAACTACATTTTCTTTATCCATTTGTCACTTGCTGGTCCCTTAGGTTGATTCCATAGTTTGGCTATTGTGACTAGTCCTGCAGTAAACATGGATGTACAGCTATCTCTCCGATATACTGGATTTCCTTTAGCTATCTGGTAGTGAGACTGCTAGATCGTGGTAGTTCTATTTTTAATTTTTTGTGGAACCTCTGTACTATTTTCCACTATACTAAAATACAGTCCCATCAACACTGTATGTTCCCTTTTCTCCACATCCTTGACAAATCTTGTTTTCTTTATTTTTTATTATAGTCATTGTAATTGGAGTGAGGTGGTATCTCATTGTGGCTTTGATTTGCATTTCCCTGACAATTAGTGATGTTGAAAATTTTTTCCTGTACCCTCTAGCCATTTATATGTCTTCTTTTAAGAAATGTCTATTAAGGCATTTTGCCCATTTTAAAATCAGGTTGTTATTATTTGCGGTTAAGTTTCTTATATATTCTGGGCCAGGGGTGGTGGCTTATGCCTATAATCCCAGCACTTTGGGAGAGCGAGGCAGGTGGATCACCTGAGGGTCAGGAGTTCGAGACCAGCCTGGCCAACATGGTGAAACCTTGTCTCTACTAAAAGTACAAAAATTAGCCAGGTGTGGTGGCACATGCCTGCAATCCCAGCTACTTGGGAGGCTGAGGTAGGAGAATTGCTTGAACCTGGGAGGCAGAGGTTGCAGTGAGTCGAGATTGGGCCACTCCACTCCAGCCTGGGCAACACAGCAAGACTCTGTCTTGGGTGGGGGAAAAAAGTTCCTTATATATTCTGGATATTAATCCCTTGTCAGATGTAGAGTTTGTAAATATTTTCTCCCATTCTGTAGATTTTCTCTTCACTCTGTTGTTTCCTTTGTTATGCAAGAGCTTTTCAGTTTGATGTAATCCATTTTGTCTAGTTTTGCTTTTGTTACCTGTGCTTTTGAGGTCTTCTTTAAAAAACCCTTGTGGAGCCCAATGTTGTAAAGCATTTCCCCTATGTTTTCTTCTAGTAGTTTTATACTGTTGGGTTTTACGTTTAAGTCCTTAATCCATTTTGAATTGATTTTTGTATAAGGTGAGAGGTAGGGGTCTAGTTTCATTTTTCTGTATGTGGATATCCAATTTTCCCAACACCATTTATTGAAGAGACTACGTTTTCCCTAATGTATGTTCTTGATATGTTTATTGAAAATCAGGTGGGGCATGGTGGCTCATGCCTATAATCCCAGCATTTTGGGAGGCCAAGGTGGGTGGATCACTTGAGATCAGGAGTTTGAGACCAGCCTGGCCAACATGGTGAAACCGTCTCTCTACTAAAAATACAAAAATGTTAGCCAGGTGTGGTGATCCGTACCTGTAGTCCCAGCTATTCAGGAGGCTGAGGTGGGAGAATCACTTGAACCTGGGAGGTGGAGGCTGCAGTGAGCCGACATAGTGCCATTGCACTCCAGCTTGGGTGACAGAGTGAGACTCTGTCTCAAAAAAAAAAAAAAAAAGTTGGCTGTGGGTGCATGAACTTATTTTTGGGCCCTCTATACTGTTGCATTGCTCTGTGTGTCTGTATTTATGCCAACTTTAATCATGTTGCTTTGTTTACTACAGTATAATTTGAAATAAAGTAGTATGATACCTCTAGATTTGTTCTTTTTGCTCAGGATTGTTTTGGCTATTGTGAGGTCTTTTGTGGTTCCATATGAGTTTTAGTATTTTTTCTGTTTCTGTGAAGAATGTCATTGGCATTTTGATAGGGATTGCATTGAATCTGTAGATCACTTTGGATAGTATGGCCATCTTAACAAAATTATTCTAATCCATTAACATAGGATAGCTTTCCATTTATTTGTGTCATCTTTCATCAGTGTTTTATAGTTTTAATTGTAGAGATCTTTCACTGTCTTGGTAAAGTTTATCCCTAGGTATCTTATTGGTTTTGTAGCTATTGTAAATAGAATTGTTTTGTTAATTTCTTTTTCAGATAGTTAACTATTAACAAATAGAAACACTTGATTTTCGTGTGTTGATTTTGTTTCCTGTGACTTTAAATTCATTTTTTAGTTCTAACAGTATTTTGGTGGAGTCTTTAGGGTTTTCTATATGTAAGATCATGTAGTCTGAAAACAGGGACAATTCGACCATCGGGGGACCGGCCCCGATAATCACGTAGGTTCTTTTCTATTTTCCTAAGCGTTGGCTGGCTTGAGAAATAAAAGGACAGAGTACAAAAGAGAGAAATTTTAAAGCTAGGTGTCCGGGGGAGACATCACACATAGGTAGGATCCGTGATGCCCCACAAGCCACAAAAACCAGAAAGTTTTTATTAGGGAGTTTCAAAAGGGGAGGGAGTATATGAATAGGTGTGGGTGACAGACATCAAGTACTTAACAGGGTAATAGAATATCACAAGGCAAGTGGAGGCAGGGTGAGATCACAGGACCACAGGACAGAAGCAAAATTAAAATTGCTAATGAAGTTTTGGGCACCATTGTCATTGATAACATCTTATCAGGAGGCAGGGTTTTGAGATCAACTGCTCTGACCAAAATTTATTAGGTGGGAATTTGCTTTTCCTAATTAGCCTGGAAGTGCTATGGGAGACTGGAGTTTATTTCACTCCTGCAGTCTCAACCACAGGTACGCCCCAGTGGGGCCAGTTCAGAGACCTACCCCTAGGTGTGCATTCTCTTTCTCAGGGATATCCCATGCTGAGAAAAAGAATTCAGCAATATTTCTCCCATTTGCTTTTGAAAGAAGAGAAATATGGCTCTGTTCTGCCCATTCTGCCCGGCTCACCAGCGGTCAGAGTTTAAGGTTATCTCTCTTATTCCCTGAAAAATTGCCGTTATCCTGTTCTTTTTTCAGGGTGCCCACATTTCATATTGCTCAAACACACATGCTGTACAATTTTTGTAGTTAACGCAATTATTACAGGGTCCTGGAACAATATACATCCTTCTCGGCTGACAGGATTAAGAGATTAAAGTAAAGACAGGCATAGGAAATCACAAGGGTATTGACTGGGGAAGTTGTTAAGTGTCCATGAAATCTTTACAATTTATGTTTAAAGATTACAGTAAAGATAGCCATAAGAAATTACAAAAGTGTTAATTTGGGGAGCTAATAAATGTCCATAAAATCTTCACAATCCATGTTCTTCTGTCATGGCTTCAGCCAGTCCCTCCGTTTGGGGTCCCTGATTTCCTGCAACATTCGACTCCCCTCTTTGCAATTTGGATACCTTTTTTTATTGTCTAATTGCTGTGACTAGGACTTCCAGTACTAGGTTGAATAGGATTGGTAAAAGTGGGCATCCTTATCTTGTTCCTGATCATACCCCATTCAGTATGTTAGCTATGGGTTTGTCATATATGGCCTTTATTGTGTTGAGGTACATTCTTTCTCTACGTAATTTGTTGAGAGTTTTTTCATGAAGCAATGAATTTTGTCAAGTACTTTTTCTGTATCGATTGAAATGATAATGATTATTTTTGTTTCTTTTTGTTAATGTGATATATCACATTTATTGATTTGAGTATATTGAACCATCCTTGTATCTCTTGGATGAATCCTATTTGATCATAATGAATTATCTTTTTAGTGTGCTATTGAATTTCCTTTACTGGTATCTTGTTGAGAATTTTTGCATCTATGTTTATCAAAGATACTGGCCTGTAGTTTTCTTTTTTGTTGTGTCCTTGTCTGGTTTTGGAATCAGGGTAATATTGGCCTCATAAAATGAATTTGAAAGTATTCCATCCTCTCAAGTTTCTGAAATAGTTTGAGGAAAATGGTGTTAGTTCTTCTGTAAATGTGTAGTAGAATTCAGCAGTGAAGTCATCAGGTTCTGGGCTTTTTTTTTTTTTTTTTTTTTTTTTTTTTTGGAAGACTTCAACTTTTCTGAGTTGCTACTAGTCTGTTCAGATTTTCTATTTATTCATAATTCAATTTTGGTAGGTTGTATGTGTCTAGGAATTTATCCATTTCTTGAGTGTTCTCACATTTGTTGGCATATAGTTACTCATAATGGTGTCTTATGATCCTTCATATTTCTATGATATAAGTTGTAATGTCTACTTTTTCATCTCTGATTTCATTTATTTGGGTCTTTTTTTCTTAGTCTAGCTAAAGGTTTATTGATTTTTGCTTATCTTTTCAAAAAACCAACTCTTCATTTTGTTGATCTTCTGAAATGTTTAGTCTGTATTTTATTTCTGCTCTGAGCTTTATTCTTTTCTCCCTTCTACCAATGTTGGGCTTAGTTTGTTCTTGTAGTTCCTTGAGGTGCATGGTTAGCTTGTTTATTATAAATCTTTCTCCTTTGTTGATGTAGGCATTTGTTGCTATGAACTTCTCCCTCTTAGAACTGTTTTGCTGTGACCCATAGGTTTTGGAGTGTGCTTCCAGTCTCATTTGTCTTAAGGAATTTTTAAATTCCCCCCCCTTATTGTCTTCATTGACCCACTGGTTATTTAGAAGCATGCTCCATTTATTTATAGAGTTTCTAAAGTTTTCCTATTGATTTCTAGTTTTATACCATTGCATTCCAAAAAGATACTTATTATTTCAGTTTGTTAAAACTTGTTTTGTGGCCTACTGAGATTTCTTAGCTTTTGCTTGTCTGGGAGGGTCTTCATTTTGCCTTCATTTCTGAAGGATAGCTTTGCCAAATAGTTTATTCTTGGTGGAAGTTTTTTTTTTTTTTCTTTCAACACTTTGAAGTTTATAATCCCATTGTCTCCTGACCTGTAAAGTTTCTGCTGATAAATCTGCTGATAGTCTAATGGAGATTCCCTTGTATATGCCTTGATGTTTTCTCTTACAGCTGTTAGAATCCTTACTTTGCCTTTGCCTTTTGACAGTTTGATATAATGTACCTTGAAAGGGTTTCTAGGGGTTGAATCTTATTGGGGACTTTTTTTTTTTAGGCAGGATCTTGCTCTCTGTTGTCCAGACTTGAGTGTAGTAGTGTGATTGTAGCTCATTGCAACCTCAAATTCCTGGACTCAAGTGATCCTCCTGCCTTAGCCTCCCAAGTAGCTAGTAGTTAGTATTAGTATTAGTTTGTTTGTTTGTTTTTGTAGAGACAGGGTATCACTGTGTTGCCCAGGCTGGTCTCAAACTCCTGGACTCAAGTGATCCTCCCACCTCAGCCTCTCAAAGTGCTAAGATTGCAGACATGAGCCACCATGCCTGGTCTCATTGGGGACTTTTAAGCTTCCTGGATTTGGATATACATCTCTCTCAAGATTTAGGAAGTCTTCAGCTATTATTTCATTAAATAGGTTTTATATTCCTTTCTCCACTTCCTCTCCTTTTGACATTTCTATAATATAAATACTTGTTTGCTTAAACAAGTATTAAATTTTCATTTTATTTTTATTTTTATTTTTTGTCACCCAGGCTGGAATGCAGTGGTGTGAACATGGCTTATTGCAACTTCAACCTCCGAGGCTCAAGCAATCTTCCTGCCTTAGCCTCCTGAGTAGCTAGGACCACAGGCACTTGCCATCATGGCTGGCTAATTTTTGTGTCTTTTGTAGACACGAGGTTTTGCCATGTTGCCCAGGCTGATCTTGAACTCCTGAGCTCAAACAATCTGCCCATCTCTGCCTCCCAAAGTGCTGGGATTACAGGCAAGAGCCACCATGCCCAGTCAACACCTGTCTTAAAGTTCAGAAATTCATTTGCTTAATCTAGTCTGCTGTTGAAGCTCTCAGTTGTATTTTTTTTATTTCATTCATTGAACTCTCCAGCTCCAAGATTTCTTTTTTGATTCCTTTTTATGGTATCTATCTCTGTTGAATTTCTCATTCAGATTATAAATTCTTCCTGGTTTCACTACATTGTTTGTATTCTCTTGTATCTTGTTGTGATTCCTTAAGATCATTACTTGGAATTTCTTTTTCTTTTCAGCCATTTCATAAATAACCTTTTCTTTGGGATCTATTATGGAGATGTATTGTGTTCCATTGGGGGTGTCATGTTTCCTTGATTTTTCTCATGTTTCTTATATCCCTACATTGAGATCTATGCATCTAGTGGAACAGGCACTTTTTCCAATTTTATGGAGTGGCTTTTATAGGAAGAGTTTTTTCCCTGTAATTGGGTCCTAGGATGTTGATTGGGAATGGTGCATTGCTTTCGGTTCTGGATGAACTCAGTAACATGGTCTTTGTACAGATTCTTCCACTGTAATTCTTGATTGTGATGTCTGCAATTGTCTCAGTGACTTAGGCCATGGGGGTTCGTGACAGTGGTGTTGCAGTTTTGCTGGGGCTGGGGGCACTGGGTTGGTTGTCAGGTCAGAGGAGGGGTGTGTGTGTGTGTGTGTGTGTGTGTGTGTGTGTGATGAGGTGGCAAGCTGTGCAGTGAGCTCTGCAGAAGGGCAGGGACACCACTAGGCTGGGTGCGGGCATGCATGCCAGGGAGCTGTGTGGGGCTCTCTCTGGAGGAACAGGGTTGCATCCTCTTGGCTGCATGTTTGGCTGAGGGTAGGTACATGAGAGCTGGGTAGCTATGAGTAGCTCTTTGGCAAGTAGGGGGCATCTCTAGGCTGGCTGTCATGCCAGGGGCAGGCACATGCAGGCCAGGCTGCTGTCATGGCTTCCCCACTATGCAGGTCCTCCTGTTTCCCTGGGGAATAGGGTTTCTCATGGGTTCAGATATTGGGGTTTTGGTCATTCCTCCAGGCCTAGGCTCTGAGCAGTTGGAGTATTGGTGCTGTAAGTAACATGTGAACGTAGTGGGATGATGGCAGGGCCTCAGGAATGGAGGGGGGTTAGTGGCTACTGGCCCTTAGGACAGGATGTACTCCAGCTCTGGGTCTGGTTTCAAGATGGTGTTGTGCCCTACCAGCTTAGATCATGGAGGTTGGGAGTGCCAAGAGTGTTCCTGTTCTGGGGCAAGGTAGTGGTGTGGACTCCTGGCAACAGTTTCTCCTGGATTTAAGGACTGTGAGGACTGGGAGACCCTCCTATAGCAATGATTTCTGGTGTTTGTGGCAGTGGTGGGGACCTGTGAGGGTCTCCAGCTTACCTTTTTCCCCGTAAGAAGAGGTCTCCTCTGGCTCTGAGCTGAATCCAGTTGGGGAGACAGTGTGTCAGAGGCAGGATGCCTCACTTCCCTCTCTGTGGTGCCATCCTGAGCTCCTGTGCCCTGCAGGGATTTCACCACTCCACTGGTACTTTCCAGCATTCTTTCTCCATCACTCTAGTCAAAATACAGTTTGTTTTTTTTTGGTCTTCCTCAAAGCCAACATGGAAGAATGTTTTTCACAAGACAGGCATTAGATTAATATGGGCCAGGCGCGGTGGCTTACTCCTCTAGTCTCGGCACCTTGGGAGGCCAAAGTGGGCAGATCACTTGAGGCCAGGAGCTGAAGACCAGCCTGATCAACATGGCAAAACCTCATCTCTACTAAAAATACAAAACTTAGCCGGGTGTGGTGGTGCACGCCTGTAATCCCTACTACTCGGGAGGTTGAGGCACGAGAATCACTTGAACCTAGGAGGCAGTGAGCCGAGAATGCATCACTGCAATGGTAGCGTTGCTAGCCTGAGCAACAGAGCAAGACTGTCTCATTTAAAAAAAAAAGGCTGATACGTAATATCACAAGTGACATTCTATCACCCTTTGCCATATTGTTTTGATTGAAGCAAGTCCCAGGTCCCACCCACAGTTGGAGATGCACATCACATAAGTGTGAATGTCACAGGCCCAGATGATGGGACAACCATTAAATCTGTCTGCCACACTAATTTTCTGATTATGTGTGTGTATGTGTGTATATATATATATATTTTTTTTTTTTTTTTTTTTTTTTGAGATGGAGTTTTGCTCTTGTTGCCAGGCTGGAGTTCAGTGGTGCGATCTTGGCTCACTGCAACCTCTGCCTCCCAGGTTCAAGCGATTCTCCTGCTTCAACCTCCTGAGTAGCCGGGATTACAGGCATGCATCACCATGCCTGACTAATTTTGTATTTTTAGTAGAGACAGGGTTTCTCCATGTTGGTCAGGATGGTCACGGACTCCAACCTCAGGTGATCCACCCGCCTTGGCCTCCCGAAGTGTTGGGATTACAGGCATAAGCCACTGCACTGTGCCAATTTTCTAATTATTTAAAGTGCATATCTAGCTTCTGTAATAATGTGCTATTTTTAAAATATTGGGCCAGATTCAGTGGCTCATGCCTGTAATCCCAGCACTTTGGGAGGCTGAGGTGGGTGGATCACCTGAGGTCAGGAGTTCGAGACCAGCCTGGTCAAAATGGTGAAACTCTGTCTGTACTAAAAATATAAAAATTAGTGGGGCGTGGTGGCATGCACCTGTAATCCTAGCTTCTCAGAAGGCTGAGGCTGGAGAATGGCTTGAACCTGGGAGGCGGAGGTTGCAGTGAGCTGAGGTTGTGCCACCGTACTCCAGCTGGGATGACAGAGCAAGATTTGGTCTCAAAAAAAAAAAAAAAAGCTAGTTGAGGATGGTGGCCAGCGCCTATAATCCCAGCTACTTGGGAGGCTGAGGCACGAGAATCACTTGAACCTGGGAGGCTGAGGTTGCAGTGAGCCAAAATTGTACCACTGCACTCCAACCTGGGTGACAAGAGCAAGACTCCGTCTCAAAAAATAAATAAAATGTTGTATTAAAGTTTTAAAACTTTAAAAATCAACAGAAAAATGATTATAAATAACACTGCAAGGTACTAATTTCTTTGTGAAAAATTTGTTAAAAGTTATGCACAGTTCTAATTATTGTGCTTCTAAAGTTAAAGTGTATTTAATAAAGCTAATAGGAAAGATCGAATTTTTTTTTTTTTTTTTTTGAGATGGAGTTTTGCTCTTCTTGCCCAGGCTGGAATGCAATGGTGCGATCTCAGTTCACTGCAGCGTCTGCCTCCTGGGTTCAAGTGGTTCTCCTGCCTCATTCTCACAAGTAGCTGGGATTTCAGGTGCACGCCACTATGCCCGGCTAATTTTGTATTTTTAGTAGAGATGGGGAAGGCTGGTCTCGAACTTCTGACTTCAAGTGATTTTCCCGCCTCAGCCTCCCAAAGTGCTGGGATTACAGGCTTTTTTTTTTTTTTCTTCTGAATCCTTACCTCAAATAGGTGGAGGCTTGTCAAAGATTAAAATAATCTCAGCACTTAGGGAGGTTGAGGTGGGTGGACCACCTGAGGTCAAGAGTTCGAGACCAGCCTGACCAACATGGTGAAACCCTGTCTCTACTTAAAAAAAAAGAACAAAACAAACAAAAAAAGCCGGGCATGGTGGTGGGCTCCTGTAGTTCCAGCTACTACGGAGGCTGAGAGAGAATTGCTTGAACCTGGGAGGCGGAGGTTGCAGTGAGCCGAGATCATGCCACTGCACTCCAGCTTGGGTGACAGAGTGAGACTCCATCTTAAAAAAAAAAAAAAAAAAAAGATTAAAAACACTGTTGGCAATGGGGGTCATGTCTAGAAGGCGATGCCTCTCATCAAGCCTTTATGGGGTTGTCACTAGAAATTCAAATGTTTTCTCTGGAGGCTGTCATGGATGGAGACCTAAACTAGAATGTGGAGGACCTGGGTTCACTTCTCCGGGCATTAATTTTCTTTTCTTTTCTTTCTTTTTTTTTTTTTTTTTGAGATAGAGTTTCACTCTGTTGCCTAGGCTGGAGCGCAGTCGCGGCTCACTGCAACCTCTGCCTCCTGGGTTCAAGCAATTCTCATGCCTCAGCCTCCCGAGCAGCTGGGATTACAGGCACATGCCACCACACCCAGGTAGTTTTTTTATATTTTTAGTAGAAACAGAGTTTTGCCATGTTGGCCAGGCTGGTCTTGAACTCCTGACCTCAGGTGATCCACCTGCCTCGGCCTCCCAAAGTGCTGGGATTACAGGTGTGAGCAACTGCACCCGGCCTAATTTTCTTATATTTAAGATAGGGATAAAAATGATACTTGTACCAGTTGACTCTTCAGAGGCAGATGGATGAAAAAAATCAATCTGTACTATTTGGCTTTCTAGAAGTTCAATATCTAGAGTCTATAGATAGGGGCATTCTTAATCCTCAGCTTTTCTTTTTTATTTCATTTTACTTTGAATTCTGGGATACATGTGCAGAACATGCAGGTTTGTTACGTAGGTATACATGTGCCATGGTGGTTTGCTGCACCCATCGACTCATCTAGGTTTTAGGCCCTGCATGCATTAGGTATTTATCCTAATGTTCTCCCCACCCTTGCCCCCCACCCCCTGACAGGCCCCAGTGTGTGATGTTCCCCTCCCTGTGTCCATGTGTTCTCATTGTTCAACTCCCACTTATGAGTGAGAACATGTGGTGGTTGGTTTTGTGTTCCTATGTTAGTTTGCTGAGAATGATGGTTTCCAGTTTCATCCATGTCTCTGCAAAGGATATGAACTCATTCATTTTGATGGCTGCATAGTGCTCCATGGTGTATATGTGCCACATTTTCTTTATCCAGTCTATCATTGATGGGCATTTGGGTTGGTTTGAAGCCTTTGCTATTGTAAATAGTGCTGCAATAAACATGTGTGCATGTGTTTTTTATAGTAGAATGATTTGTAATCCTTTAGATATATACCCAGTAATGGGATTGCTGGGTCAAATGGTATTTGTGGTTCTAGATCCTTGAGGAATCGCCACACTGTCTTCCACAATGGTTGAACTAATTTACACTCCCACCAACAGTGTAAAAGCATTCCTATTTCTTCACATCCTCTCTAGCATCTGTTGTTTCCTGACATTTTAATGATCGCCATTCTAACTGGCGTGAGATGGTATCTCATTGTGGTTTTGATTTGCATTTCTCTAATGACCAGTCATGATGGGCTTTTTTTCATGTTTGTTGGCTGCATACATGTCTTCTTTTGAGAAGTATCTGTTCATATCCTTCACCCACTTTTTGATGGGGTTGTTTCTTTCTTGCAAATTTAAGTTCCTTGTAGATTCTGGATATTAGACCTTTGTCAGATGCATAGATTGCAAAAATTTTCTCCCATTCTGCAGGTTGCTTGTTCACTCTGATAGTTTGTTTTGCTGTGCAGAAGCTCTTTAGCTTAATTAGATACCATTTGACAATTTTGGCTTTTGTTGCAATTGCTTTTGGTGTTTTAGTTATGAAATCTTTGTGCATGCCTATGTCCTGAATGGTATTGTCTTGGTTTTCTTCTAGGGTTTTTATGGTTTTAGGTTTTAGGTTTAAGTCTTTAATCCATCTTGAGTTAATTTTTGTATAACGTGTAAAGAAGGGTCCAGTTTCAGGTTTCTGTGTATGGCTAGCCATTTTTCCCAGCACCATTTATTAAATAGGGAATCCTTTTCCCATTGCTTGTTCTTGTCAGGTTTCTCAAAGATCAGATGGTTGTAGATGTGTGGTGTTATTTCTGAGGACTCTGTTCTGTTCCATAGGTCTGTATATCTGTTTTGGTACCAGTACTGTGCTGTTTTGGTTACTGCAGCCTTGTAGTATAGTTTGAAGTCAGGCAGCATGATGCCTCCAGCTTTGTTCTTTTTGCTTAGGATTGTCTTGGCTATATGGACTCTTTTTTTTGTTCCATATGAAATTTAAAGTAGTTTTTCTCTAATTCTGTGAAGAAAGTCAATGGTAGCTTGATGGGGATAGCATTGAATCTATAAATTACTTTGGGCAGTATGGCCATTTTTCACGATATTGATTCTTCCTATTCGTGAGCATGGAATTTTTTTTCCATTTGTTTGTGTCCTCTCTTATTTCCTTGAGCAGTGGTTTGTAGTTCTTGAAGAGGTCATTCACATCCCTTGTAAGTTGTATTCCTAGGTATTTTATTCTCTGTACAGCAATTGTGAATGGGAGTTCACTCATGATTTGGCTCTCTGTTTGTCTATTATTGGTGTATAGAAATGCTTGTGATTTTTGCACATTGATTTTTGTATCCTGAGATTTTGGTGAAGTTCCTTATCAGCTTAAGGAGTTTTGGGGCTGAGACAATGAGGTTTCTAAATATACAATCATGTCATCTACAAAGAGAGACAATTTGGCTTCCTATTTGAACACTCTATATCTCTTTCTCTTGCCTGATTGTCCTGGCCAGAACTTCCAATACTACGCTGAATAGGAGTGGTGAGAGAGGACATCCCTGTCTTGTGCTGGTTTTCAAAGGGAATGCTTCCTGCTTTTGGCCATTCAGTATGATATTGGCTATGGATTTTTCATTAATAGCTCTTATTATTTTGAGATGTTCCATCAATACCTAGTTTGAGTTTGTAGCATGAAGCAGTGTTCAATTTTATTGAAGGCATTTTCTGTGTCTATTGAGATAATTGTGGTTTTTGTCATTGGTTCTGTTTATGTGATGGATTATGTTTATTGATTTGCATATGTTGAACCAGCCTTGCATCCCGGGGATGAGGCCAACTTGATCGTGGTAGATAAGCTTTTTGATGTTCTGCTGGATTTGGTTTGCCAGTATTTTGAGGATTTTTGCATTGATGTTCATCAGGGCTATTGGCCTGAAATTTTCTTTTTTTGTTGTGTCTCTGCCAGCTTTTGGTATCAGGATGATGCTGGCCTCATAAAATGAGTTAGGGAGGAGTCCCTTTTTTTCTATTGTTTGGAGTAGTTTCAGAAGGAATGTACCAGCTTATCTTTGTACCTCTGGTAGAATTTGGCTGTGAATCCATCTGTTCTTGGGCTTTTTATGGTTGGTAGGCTATTAATTACTGCCTCAATTTCAGAACTTGTTATTGGTCTATTCAGGGATTAAACTTCTTGGTTTAGTCTTGGGTGTATGTGTCTGGGAATTTGTCCATTTCTTCTAGATTTTCTAGTTTATTTGTGTAGAGGTGTTTATAGTATTCTCTGATAGTAGTTTGTATTTATGTGGGATTAGTGGTGATATTCCCTTTATCATTTTTTATTGTGTCTATTTGATTCTTCTCTATTTTCTTCTGTATTAGTCTGGCTAGCGGTTTATCTATTTTGTTAATCTTTTCAAAAAAAGAACTCCTGGATTCATTGATTTTTTTCAAAGGGTTTTTCATGTCTTGCTCATTCAGTTCTAATCTGATCTTAGTTATTTCTTGTCTTCTGCTAGCTTTTGAATTTGTTTGCTCTTGCTTCTCTAGTTCTTTTAATTGTAATGTTAGGGTGTCAATTTCAGATCTTTGCCGCTTTCTGATGTGGGCATTTAGTGCTATAAATTTCCCTCATAACACTGCTTTAGCTGTGTCCCAGAGATTCTGGCATGTTGTGTCTTTGTTTTCATTGATTTCAAAGAACTTATTTCTGCCTTAATTTTGTTATTTGCCCAGTAGTCGTTCAGGAGCAAGTTGTTCAATTTCCATGTAGTTGTGTGGTTTTTAGTGAGTTTCTTAATCCTGAGTTCTAATTTGATTGCACCGTGGACTGAGAGACTGTTTGTTATGATTTCCGTTCTTTTGCATTTGCTGAGGAGTGTCTTACTTCCAGTTATGTGGTCAATTTTAGAAAAAGTGAGATGTGGTACTGAGAAGAATGTATATTCTGTTGATTTGGGGTGGAGAGTTCTGTAGGATTCTATTAGGTCTACTTGTTCCAGAGCTGAGTTCAAGTCCTGAATATCCTTGCTAATTTTCTGTCTCGTTGATCTAATATTGACAGTGGGGTATTAAAGTCTCCCACTATTATTGTGTGGGAGTCTAAGTCTCTTTGTAGGTCTCTAAGAACTTGCTTTGTGAATCTGGATGCTCCTGTATTGGGTGCATATGTATTTAGGGTAGTTAGCTCTTCTTGCATTGATCCCTTTACCATTATGTAGTGCCCTTCTTTGTCTTTTTTGAGCTTTGTTGGTTTAAAGTCTGTCTTGTCAGAGACTAGGATTGCAACCTCTGCTTTTTTTTTTTTTGCTTTTCATTTGCTTGGTAAATATTCCTCCATCCCTTTATTTTGAGCCTATGTGCGTCTTTGCACGTGTGATGTGTCTCCTGAATACAGCACACCAATGGGTCTTAGCTCCTGAATACAGCACACCGATGGGTCTCTTTATCCAATTTGCCAGTCTGTGTCTTTTAACTGGAGCATTTAGGCCATCTACATTTAAGGTTAATATTGTTATATGTGAATTTGATCCTGTCATCATGATGCTAGCTGGTTATTTTGCACATTAATTGATGCAATTTCTTCATAGTGTCATTGGTCTTTACATTTTGATGTGTTTTTGCAGTGGATGGTACCAGTTTTTCTCTTCCATATTTAGTGCTTCCTTCAGGAGCTCTTGTAAGGCAGGCCTGGTAGTGACAAAATCTCTCAGCATTTGCTTGTATATAAAGGCTTTTAATTCTCCTTTGCTTATGAAGCTTAGTTTGGCTGGATATGAAATTCTGGGTTGAAAATTCTTTAAGAATGTTGAATATTGGCCCCCACTCTCTTCTGACTTATAGGGTTTCTGTAGAGAGATCTGCTGTTAGACTGATGGGCTTCCCTTTGTGGGTAACCCGACCTTTCTCTCTGGCTGCCCTTAACATTTTTTCCTTCGTTTCAACCTTGAAGAATCTGAGAATTATGTGTCTTGGGGTTGCTCTTCTTGAGTATCTTAGTAGTATTCTCTGTATTTCCTGAATTTGAATGTTGGCCTGTCTTACTAGGTTGTGGAAGTTCTCCTGGATAATATCCTGAAATGTGTTTTCCAACTTGATTCCTTTCTCCCTTTCACTTTCGGGTACACCAATCAGTTGTAGGTCTTTTCACATAGTCCCATATTTCTTGGAGGCTTTGTTCGTTCCTTTTCATTCTTTCTTCTCTAATCTTGTCTTCATAACGTATTTCGGTAAGTTGATCTTCAATCTCTGATCCTTTTTTCCACTTGATTGATTTGGCTATTGATACTTGTGTACACTTCACGAAGTTCTTGTGCTATGTTTCTCAGCTCCATCAGGTCATTTATGTTCTTTTCTAAACTGGTTATTCTAGTTAGCAGTCTCTGTAACATTTTATCAAGGTTCTTAGCTTCTTTGCATTTGGTTAGAACATGCTCCTTTAGCTCAGAGGAGTTGATTACCCACCTTCTGTAGCCTACTTCTGTTAATTGGTCAAACTCACTCTCCATCCAGTTTTGTGCCCTTGCTGGAGAGGAGTTGCAATCATTTGGAGGAGAAGAGGCATTCTGGTTTTTG
Organism: Pan paniscus; assembly: GCF_029289425.2. Classification (NCBI taxonomy): domain Eukaryota; kingdom Metazoa; phylum Chordata; class Mammalia; order Primates; family Hominidae; genus Pan; species Pan paniscus. The sequence continues at coordinate 13,934,827 of NC_073261.2, forward strand.
GAAGTTTTAGCATTTTTGCACTGCTTTTTCCTCATCTTTGTGGATTTATCTACCCTCAATCTTTGAGGCTGGTGACCTTTGGATGGGGTTTTTGTGTGGGGATCCTTTTTGTTGATGTTGATGTTACTGCTTTTTGTCAGTTTCTCTTCTAACAGGACTGTCTTCTGCAGGTCTGCTGCAGCTTGCTGGAGGTCCACTCCAGGCCCTGTTTGCCTGGGTATCACCAGCGGAGGCTGCAGAACAGAAAGATTGCTGCCTGGCCCTTCCTCTGGAAGCTTCGTCCCAGAGGGGCACTAGCCTGATGCCAACCAGAGCTCTCCTGTATGAGGTGTCTGTCGACCCCTGTTGGATGGTCTCTCCCAGTCAGGAGGCACCGAGGTCAGGGACCCACTTGAGGCAGTCTGTCCCTTAGCAGAGCTCGAGCGCTGTGCTGGGAAATCTGCTGCTCTCTTCAGAGCCGGCAGGCAGGAACGTTTAAGTCTGCTGAAGCTGCGCCCACAGCTGCCCCTTCCCCCAGGTGCTCTGTCTCAGATAGATGGGAGTTTTATCTGTAAGACCCTGACTGGGTTGCTCCCTTTCTTTCAGAGATGCCCTGCCCAGTGAGGAGGACTCTAGAGAGGCAGTCTGGCCACAGCCGCTTTGCAGTGCTGTAGTGAGTTCCACCCAGTCCAAACTTCCTGGCATCCTTAGCACTGTCAGGGGAAAGCCACCTACCCAAGCCTCAGTAATGGTGGACATCCCTCCCCCAACCAAGCTCGAACGTCCCAGGTGGACTTCAGACTGCTGTGCTGGCCGCAAGAATTTCAAGCCAGTGGTTTTTAGCTTGCTGGGTTCCATGGGAGTGGGACCTGTTGAGTGAGACCACTTGGCTCCCTGGCTTCAGCCCCCTTTCCAGGGGAGTGAACAGTTCTGTCTCGCTGGGGTTCCGGGCACTGCCAGGGTACAAAAAAAACCCTGCAGCTAGGTTGGTGTCTGCCCAAACAGCCACCTAGTTTTGAGCTTGAAACCCAGTGCCCTGGTGGTGTAGGCACACGAGAGAATCTCATTTGCAGATTGCAAAAACCATGGGAAAAGCATAGTACCTGGGCCAGAGAGCACAGTCCCTTACAACTTTCCTTGGCTTGGGGAGGGAGGCCCCTGGGTCCTTGCGCTTCCAGGGTAAGGCAACTCCTCACCCTGCTTCTGCTTGCCTTCTGTGGGCTGTACCCACTGTCTAACCAGTCCTAATGAGATGGCCAGGGTACCTCAGTTGGCAATGCAGAAATCATCCGCCTTCTGCATTGGTCTTGCTGGGATCTGCAGACCAGAGCTGTTCCTATTTGGCCATCTTGCCAGAGCCACCCCCAGTCCTCAGTTTTTCTAGGAACTCAAATTGGAAATCAAAAACTAGATCTATCTTTTTTTTTTCTATTTACATTCCTCCTATAAATAGTCTCAAACCTCCCTGAGGCATAAGAATCACCTTAGGCTTACTAGGGGAAAAGTCATTTACAAAATATAAAAGAGAAAAATACATCTAAAATATATTATCCTTATTACATTCTTTCAGACTTTCCATAATGTCCTTTACTTTATTGCCTGTCACCCAAACTCCCTGTCAAGCCCTGCCCAAATTGCCAACTGAGGTAATGACAGTAATGATTGTTTATTAGCTACTTAGTATCAGACAAATGTGCTTTTAAACTTTACCATAAACTTGCAGATGTTCATATCCCCATTGAACAGATGAGAAGCTGGATCTTAGCAAAGGAGACTTGTGCAAAGTAGCAGAGCTAATTTTGGGGAGAAAAATAGTTTAGAAAAAACTGATTTGTGTCTTGTTTGTTTTTTCTCACTTTGGCTCAGAAGTCATTCATTCATTCAAATGCTGCAACTTTAAAACACAGCTAGAAAAACATCCATTAAATAATATGGATGCTTACACACTGCTCAGTAAACAGCAACAAATATTACTTATTAATATTTATGATGACCAGGAAGATAAATGTCTTAGTGTGCAGAGAACAGAGTCCATCATGGCCAAAATCTTAGTACAGTTTGATATTTCAACAGCTGGGCAGGAAAGAAAGTAAAGTGCTTTGGGAAGACAATAGATCCTGGGTGAGATGGAAATGGGATTGGGTTTCCCCTTTTCTTTTGGATGGGAATTCGGAACACCTGGGATCTTGTTCAGGTTTGGCTAATACTGTGGAGAGACCATTTAAGGACCTTGTAGTTTAGTTTCCTTACCCATAAAATGACAGGTCAGGATGTTGGCAGCGAATCTGTATGGGTCTGCAGCAACTTCAGTGCTTGCCACCTCAGAAGAAAGAATTTGAGGGGCATAAGGCAGAGGGAGAGACTGAGGCAAGGTTTAGAGCATGTCGACAAAAAGAGTCAAACTCTGTAAAGTATTTGAAGACATTTATTCTGAGCCAAATATGAGTGACACAGCCCCCAGGAGGTCCTGAAAACATGTGCCCAAAGTGGTCAGGGTGCAGCTTGGTTTTATACATTTCAGGGAGGCAAGAGACATCAATCAAATACATTTGAGTACTACATTGGTTTAGTCCAGAAAGGTGGGGCAAGTCAAAGGGTTGAGAGGGTGGGGCGTGGGTTTCCAGGCTATAGGTGAGTTTAAATATTTTGATAATTGGTTGAGTTTGTCTGAAGACTTGGGATTCATAGAAAAGGAATGTTCAGGTTAAGATAAAGATTGTGGAGACCTAAGTTGTTTTGAAGTCTCATAGTGCTGCCCTTAGAGACAACAGATGACAAATGTTTCTTATTTAGATCTTAGTTAATCTCTTTAGGATTGGGAGGGTCTGGAAGAAAAAGATCTAGCTATGTTAATAGATACTTTACAGATGCAAATTTTCCCCTATACAGAACAGCTTTGCAGGGCCATTACAAAATATGACGAACATGTTTTGGGGTAAAATATTTTGATTTTCTCCCTTGTCTCATGTTATGCCAGAGTCAGTTTGGAAAGTAAGTCACAATATATAGGGCTAATTAAAACCCATCTGATGAGAATTTGTGATTTGTAGGGCGTGATGCCCCAGACCCCTTCGATAGGAGTTTGGGCAAGATAAAAAAACATAATTTAGTCCTCGTGGGGTTTCACCCTGTTGCCCAGGCTGGTCTTGAACTCCTGACCTCAAGTGATCTGCTTGCGTCAGCCTCCCAAAGTGCTGGGATTATAGGCCTGAGCCACTGCACCCAGCCTGATCTATGCTTTGCAGGCACTTTATCTGTGATATTTCATTTAATGTTTATAACATCATACCCATTTGGCTTTCTAGAAGTTCAGTGGTTACAAGTCTAGAGACAGGCATTTTTACCATCCATATTCTATAGACGTAGAAACTAGGGCTTAAAACGGTAAAGTCCCTTGCTCGAAGTCTCGGCTGGTAAACGGGAAGCTAGGAGTCTAAGTTAGGTCTGTCTGGTTCCAGAGCTGCTGCTTTCTGGAACCCTGCAACATGGTGGCGCTTGTTCTCCATTGCAGAGCATTGGGGTTGGTCGTAAGGTGATGGCGATGGCGGTGGCCGTACGGTGGAAGGAACTTCATCCTTCGCAGACCAAGGGATATCGAGGAGAGTGCAATGTGCAGATTCAGACACTAGGTGGCAGAGTGCCACAGGGCAGACAACTCGCTAGGCCTGGATCTGCGGGGTGTGGTTCTCTCCTGCGTCCTGGATTCTTTTAAATTAAGAAAAGGCTACGCGCTCCTGTAAACCCTGTGGTCTTTTACACTAGGGCCAGGGTATGTGCAACTAGATATATGCCCAAACTGTACGTGTTTCTTCCTTTATTGCGAGACATGAAGGAATTAAAGAACGAAAGAGAAAAGGAAAAGAGCAGTGGACTCAATACTGTAAAAGGCAAAGATTCCCTTTAAATTGCTTTTTAGAAAGTTTTTTCAAAAAGATTTTTAAAGTTTTTTAAACACCATTTTAATAAATTATAATGTTTTATTTGGAAACACTTAATATTAAATTTCATTTAATTTCCACTTAGTTTTTAAAATTATTTTTATTTTACTCTGTCGCCCAGGCTGGAGTGCAGTGGTGCCATCTCCACTTACTGCAACCTCTGCCTCCTCAGCTCAAGCGATTCTCCTGCCTCAGATTCTGGAACAGCTGGGATTAAAGGCGCCCACCACCATGCCCAGCTCATTTTTTTGTATTTTCAGTAGAGAGGGAGTTTCGCCATGTTGGCCAGGCTGGTCTCGAACTCCTGATCTCGAGTGATCCGCCTGCCTTGGCCTCCCAAAGTGCTATGATTACGGGCGTGAGCCACTGTGCCCGACCTCCACCTAGTTTTTGAAAGAAGTAGTTGTCTTTGAATTTTTCTTTTTTATTTATTTATTTTTTTGAGATGGAGTCTCACTCTGTCGCCCAAGCTGGAGTGCGGTGGCGCAATCTCGGCTCACTGCAAGCTCCGCCTCCTGGGTTCACGCCATTCTCCTTCCTCAGCCTCCCGAGTAGCTGGGACTACAAGCGCGAGCCACCACACCCAGTAATTTTTTTGTATTTTTAGTAGAGATGGGGTTTCACCGTGTTAGCCAGGATGGCCTCGATCTCCTGACCTCGTGATCCACCCGCCTCGGCCTCCCAAAGTTCTGGGATTACAGGCGTGAGCCACCGCGCCCGGCCCCAAAATAGGCTCATCTTTTGATGTTGCCCACAAGTGAATAAAGTTAAGGCAAAAGGTAGGTCTAGTGTAGCTGGTCCTTGGAAGCCCGTCTTTTGGCCTTCACCTTACTTTAGGACGAAGTAGGGTCTGTCCGGTGGCCTACAAGAGGAAGTAATTCTGCTTTTTCCAAAGTTGCCTGGAGCATGTTTTCAAAAATGAAGACTCTCACTTTAACCATATGAAGTCTGGTGCACACTATTTTGCATGCTGTGATTACTGGTTATTTAAGCTTCATCAATGAAAAGAAACAGCAGAGCAAGAGTCAAGCTTTAGTCTAATAAGAAATGAGAAACTGAAGCTGTCAGCCACCGAATGGGAACGAAGGGGCACTGAGCCAAGGACATGCCACCTTCCTACTCTACATCTCGGAACCTCACAAGGGAGGCTGTTTTGCCTCTCTAGTTCCATGTTAAGCTGGTTTTAATCTCCATCTTGATTGCCTTCCTTCCAAATGGATGGATATATTCAGAGAGATTGTCCTGATCCATCCTGATTGTCTGCCAATGTATCTGCTGATGTGGGTAGGGCCACCTGGCATACACTTGCAGGGCCACGTTCCTGTGAATCAGGCAGTCACATTGCATGGCAAAGGAGACCTGCATTTGATGTTCAAAAATGAGAGAGCCCAAGGAGCCTCAGCTCTTGGTTGCAACACTGGGGACAAACTATGAATTATAAAGTGAGTGACACAAGGGCTTAAGGTCAGGAACTCCTGTGGCATTTTGGTTTAGCTCAGTTGGAAGTGTGGGAGGAGTGTGATGGAGCTGAACCCAGATTACGGAGGAAGCTTCATCATGCCAGACCAAGCTGAAACCATTGAGTAGCTTTCAACAGGGAATAACATGACTGTACTGAAAGGGACAGGGCTGACAGTGGGGAGACCAGTTCAGATGACCTTGTAGCAGTCCAGAAGAAATGATGGTGCTCTGAACTATGTTAGCAGCAGTGGAAGAGGGTGGACCCAAGAGCTGTGGGGAGGAAGAACCTGTAGACTTGACCACCTAGCTAACATATTCATGGGAATGAGTCTTGGAAGTTCTACAGCACACCTGGAGGGATGGTGGGATCAGCGAGGCCAGCACTGAGAGAAACGCAGGTGTGGATGCCCTGGCACAACCTCGCAGCAGATCCTAATTCCTGGGAGGACCCCTTTCCTTCCCACATTTGACAAAGACAGTCTACGCAGATTCCCTAGAAAAACCTCCTCGCTGCCCACAGGTTGCTTTTTGTTGTTGTTGTTCCCCATCAGAGCAGCCTGCTGGAACTCAGCAAGGCAGTGGACAATCCAATGGTCGTACCAGCTATTGTCCATACCTGTGGGATAACTTGGAAGACAGTTACTTTTGTGTGAGTGCCTGTGTGCTCTGGGGAGAGATGCCAGTGAGTGAAACTGGAATGAACAACCTGACCTCGAGGAAAAAAATGACCTTATCGTTAACAAAATAGCGAATGCTTCCACAGTGCCTGTTTGTACAGAGTGCTTCACAAGCATGAGCTCATGTGATTTCCTCATCACTTGGTTTTCCAGCTGTAACAGGTTTGGAGAAGGCAGCGGTGGATTCTCTTTAGCTTTTGTTTGAGAGGTTTCTCTCTTCCTGGTCAAGAAGCCACATGACCTAAATGTAACTAGAACGGTGTTGTTGAGCACTTGCTTGTGGACTCCTCTGGGGTCTGCAGATGACGGGCAGGATGCTGGAGCCTGCAGGTTTTGCTAGTTTCCTACTTGCATGGATTCTTTCTTGCCCCAGCTCTGGATAGGTTCCCAGGCTTCATTAGAATTCATGGACGGTTATCTGCAAAGACTTCTGGACAAGAAGGTATAATGGTTCTTTTATGTGTCAATTTGACTGTCAAGGGATGCTCAGAAAGCTGGCAAACCTCTGCGTGGGTGTCTCTGAAAGGGATGAGCATTTGAATTGGTGACCGAGTAAAGAAGGCTTTCCTCACCACTGCGGGTGGGTACCATTCAGTCTACAGAGGGCTTGAATAGGACAAAAATGTGTAGGAAGATAGAGTTCCCGTTCGGCTTGAGCTGGGGCCTCCATCCTCTCCTGCCCTCAGACACTGGCTTCCCTGGTTCTTAGGCCTTTGGGTCTAGGCTGGAGCCACACCCCTGGCTTTCCTGGGCCTCCACCTCACAGATGGCAGACCACAGGACTTCCTGGTCTCAGTAATTGCATATGCCAGTCCCTTGTAATCTATCACTTTCTATACATCTATATGTATCCTATTGGTTCTGCTCCTCTGGAGAGCCCTAATACAATGGAGTATCACAGGAGTGTGTCCCCCAAACCCTATGCTGTGTAGCACCCTGATTCCTGTGGCACCTTTCTTCTGATGTAGGAGATGTTAATACTGGTGGTAAGGTTGAAAATAATTTTTTAAAATGGCTAGACACACAAAGTAGCAATGTATTTAAACCTTGTCTGCTATTTTAGTAGCATGAGGCATTCCTGAATAAAAAGGAAATAGAAGAAGCAAGCAGGCTGGTCGCTTGGGAAGGACACCTTGAGGGGCCCTTATCAGAGCTACAGCCCGAGGTACTGTGGCAGGTAAATAAGTTCTGTTCTTGTTGACCGATCAATGGAAGTGTATAGACTTGCCGGCGAAAACCACAACCTAGAGAACACAGATGGCCCCACTGCAAGGACAAGGAGTCTCTTGGAGCTCAGACTTTCGCATAATATATTTTCTCCACAGTGCCTGGAAATTGTGTTCTTGTTGATTTTCTGGGAGACAGCAAAGCCTCCCTCCTCCTTCCCCTCATCCTCAGGGTGGGAGTGACAGCCTCATCACTTGCATTTTCAAGTAAATCTGGCTTGGAGAAAGCAGCTGTGGATTCTCTTTGGCTTTCTTTCTAGAAGTTTCTGTCTTCCTAGTCAATGAGTCACATGATTTAAATGTAACAAGGGCATGGTTCTCAGGTGCCTGATGCTTCTGGGCTTTGTAGAGTACTGGCCAAACCCACCATGGTGGCCATGGTAGGCTGGGGTGTGGGACTCAGGCACACAGAACACTGCACATTTGGGACTTCAAGAGCAAGGGCATCTCCAGAATCAGACTTCTGTGTCCTTAAGCAGGGTCTAGAATGTGTCAGGGAACCAGTTCTGGGCCTGAAGAATTGTCATTTGTCCTGTTGTTCCTAGATTGTCATAGTCAGAGGAAGAGACTGTCTCACAAGCCCCATGCAGAATTTGGGACCGTCGATGTTTGTGTAAAGGCAGGTATAACTTGCAGTCTTGCCTTTGGAATACATTTGTCTTCCTAAGTTAATCTGTTACAGGACACTGTATTTGATTTCTTGTCTGGAATTTGAGTCTCTTATCACTAGAAATACGGTGTTGCTTTGGTGAAGAATGCTTTTCTGTCTGCAAGAGGGGCAGTGTGGGGAAGTGATTCAGTGCAGGGACTTGGTGCAGGTCTGCCTGGCTTTCTCACTAATAGCTGTGTGATCTCGGACAAGTTACTTAACCTCTCGATGTTTCTGTTGCTTCATCTATAAAAAGGGGATAGTAATGGTGTTCAACTACTTTATAGGTTTCTGGAAAGGAGAAAATAAGGGAACGTGAGCAAACCACTCAGAACAGTGCCTGCTGTGTGGTTAAGTGCTATCTAAGGGTTTGTTATTTTTCACGACTTGGAATTGGAACAGAATATGAAATAAAGGGTGTCAAGGCAAAGCAGGCTTGTCAGTAGCTTGGAGTAGTGGCAAAAGTCTTGGCTTAGAAGGCAGGAGGTCTGCTCTTTCTGATCAGCCTTCCCGCTAAGTAGTGGGCTCACCCTGAGCCAGTCTGAGCTTCACTTACTTTATTTTAAAATGAGGTGGTAGCTGGGTGTGGTGGCTCATGCCTGTAATCCTAGCACTTAGGGAGGCCGAGACAGGAGGATCATTTGAGACCAACCTGGGCAACAGGGTGAAACCCCATCTCTACAAAAAATTCGCCAGGCGTGGCAGTGCGCACCTGCAATCCCAGCTACCTGGGAGGCTTTAGGTGAGAGGATCACCTGAGCCCGAGAAGTCCAGGCTGCAGTGAGCCATGATTGCGCCACTGCACTCCAGCCTGGGTGACAGAGTAAGACCTTGTCTCAAATAAAATAAGATGAGGTGGTGATAACAAATGAATGCATAAACAAAAGGCAGAATATACATACAGTGCACTACTATTCAGCTATGAAAAGGAATTAAGTTCTGACATGTCCTACAACATGGATGAACCTTGAGGATATTATGCTAAGAGAAATAAATCAGACACAAAAGGACAACTGTTGCATGATTCCGCTATGTGAGCTATCTAGAATAGGCAAAGGCATAGAGACAGGAAGTGGAACTGAAGATACCGGGGTTGAGGGAGGGGATATGGACAGTTTTGCTTAATGGTTATGGAGTTTCTTTTATGGGTGATGAAAAAGTTTTGGATCTGGATAGTGGTGCTAGTTACAAAATATTGTAAATACAATTCATGTCACTGAATTATACACTTAAAATAGTAAAGATGGCAAACTTCATATTATGTATGTTTTACTACAATAAAAAAGTCGAACATAATTAAAAAGAAGAGTGAAGTAGGCTGATGTTGAAAGAAAAAGTTACTTGCTATAAACGTTGAAACTTTTCTAGACCATGAGGCTACCAGACAAAAAAGTGACTAGCCTGGGCAACATAGTGAGATCCTGCCTCAACATTAGCCTAGTGTGGTAGAGTGCGCCTGTGGTCCCAGCCACTTGGGAGGCTTCAGTGGGAGGATTGCTTGAGCCCAGGAGGTTGAGGCTGCAGTGAGCCATGAGTGCACAACTGCACTCCAGCCTGCGTGATAGTGAGTCCCTGTCTTAAGGAGAAACCAAAAAACCCCAAACACATGTTATTTTGTGACTGAGATGATATACACACACACACACATACACACACGTAAAGCTTCATGAAATGATGTTACCATCAATTTATCTGATACAATCAAGATTTCAGATTTATTCAACTTTTAAAAATGCTTGTAGTTACATTAATTTTGTAACCCATTATGTCCTGTTTTAAAAACATTGTTGGCCAGGCACGGTGGCTCATGCCTGTAATCTCAGCACTTTGGAAGGCTGAGGCAGGTGGATCACCTGAGGTCAGGAGTTCGAGACCAGCCTGGCCAACATGGTGTGAAACCTGGTCTCTACTAAAAATACAAAATTAGCTAATGTGGTGGTGCCTGCCTGTAATCCCAGCTACTTGGGAGGCAGAGGCAGGAGAATCGCTTGAACCTGGGAGGTAGAGGTTGCAATGAGCTGAAATCGTTCCACTGCACTCCACCCTGGATGACAGAGGGAGACTCTGTCTCAAAATAAATAAATAAATAAAATTAAACGTTGTTGGGAGACTGGCTCATGCTTGGATGTGTCTCCCACTGGCCACTAGGGAGAGCTGATAGGTCAGGCTGAGGAGTGAAGGGAACTGGTGGGGTTGCAGGTAGTAGTAGTCTCTGTGCTGGCTGGGACCCTTCTCAGCTAACCTCTCGCACTCCTTACCAAGGCCTTTCACAGGGGGGCGGGTGGTGCTCATTTGGAGTTTAGTTGAACAAGTGTCTGTTTATTTGAAGAAACCTTCCCTGCCTCATTCCCGCCTGGGGGAGCCCATTTAAATGTGTGCTAGTTGTTGGATTTTTGGCTCAGCACTTGGACCCTCTTCCTCCTGGAGAAGAACAGAACATGTCTCTTTCCTGTTGGCATAATGGCCCCCTTCAGATGTGTCACTGACAGCCTTAAGACTTGCCATGAATGGGCACGGTGGCTCACGCCTGTAATCCTAGCACTTTGGGAGGCCGAGGCAGGCAGATCACGAGGTCAGGAGTTCGAGACCAGTCTGGCCAACATAGTGAGACCCTGTCTCTACTAAAAATACAAAAAATTAGCCAGGTGTGGTGGTGTGCGCCTGTAATCCCAACTACTTGGGAGGCTGAGGCAGGAGAATTGCTTGAACTCGGGAGGCGTAGGGTGCAGTGAGCCAAGATCGCACCACTGCACTCCAGCCTGATGATGGAGTGAGACTCCCTCTCAAAAAAAAGAAAAAGATTTGCCACGAACAACCTGCAAAATTCACCTCACTAGACAGGTTCTGAACCCTACTGTGTGTCAGGTGCCCTCCTCTCAACCTCAGCAAATGAGGCTGGTTCTGCCTGCCATTTTGGTTGTTAGGAAAATGGCATCCCTAGAAGGGAGTTGAAGCTCAGCAGGGAAGCAGCACAGAGAAGCAGCCATGCATGGGGTTGGAAGTCAGCTCCAATGGGGACTGCCTTGCCTGCCCTGGGCTCTCTCTGAAGCAGGTGTGACAAGTCACCTATGTTGGCCGGGTGCGGTGGCTCATGCCTGTAATCCCAGCACTTTGGGAGGCTGAGGCGGGTGGATCACCTGAGGTCAGGAGTTTGAAACCAGCCTGGCCAACATGGCAAAAATCCGTCTCTACTAAAAATACAAAAAAAAAATTAGCTGGGAGTGGTAGTGGGTGCCTGTAATCCCAGCTACTTGGAAGGCTGAGGCAAGAGAATCGCTTAAACCTGGGAGTCGGAGGTTGCAGGGAGTGGAGATCTCGCCACTGCACTCCAGTCTGGGCGACAGAGTGGGACTCCTTCTCCAAAAAAAAAAAAAAAAAAAAAAAAAGTCACCTATCTTAGCTCCAGGATCTCTTCTGTTTTTGCAGGGAGAAGCCAGAGGTCGTCAGGCATTTCAGCCTCCCTCCATGAGCAGAAGGAGGATCAGACCACTGGCTGATTAACCCCATCATGTTCAGTGCTTCCAAAAGTGTTGAACACGATTTTTATCTTTGTTCCCCCACTAGCTCCACCTGCTCTCCTATAAGGCTGTTGTTCATGTTTGACCAAAGTGATGACCACAGCATGTTCCACCTTCAGAGCAGGCAGAAGAGCTGAAACATCCTTGCGCAATGAGGATTCCCTTAACTTCATTAGCAAGTGGTAACCTCTCCTCTCAGTCAGTTCCTCCACTTCCTCCTCCTGGGGTTAGTATGGCACAACCAATGTCCAACTCCTATGTGACAAGTTAGTCTGGGATCAGCTGTCAAAGTTAAGGAAGAGATGCCTTCAGGTCACTTCCCAGAGACAGAGCTAGACTTGCTTGATAAGACTGCCTCAGAGTAGTTCTTCCACAGGAATTCAGAAATGACTATGCAGCCTTTTCCTGTTGGCCACAGGAAATAGCCATGGCTTGTGGTGAAATAACGCTCACCAGCTAAGGGTTTAAGGGGACTCTACTATGACTCATGCCTGTCCTTGCTTTGATCCTCAGTTGGAAGCCAAAGGCTGTGGAGGTCAGATTTCCCTAGTGCTTTATGGTACAGTCTCCTCAGTGGGAACAGGCTGGAGATGGAATTTTTCCGTCACTGGTGCTTCACCCCGGTACTCGTCAAAAATACCGCTTGAAACTAGCTCCCAAGGCTGTGTGTGGTGGTCACGCCTGTAATCTCAGCGCTTTGGGAGGCCGAGGCGGGTGGATCACTTCAGGCCAGGAGTTCGAGACCAGCCTGGCCAACATGTTGAAACCCCGTCTCTACTAAAAATACAAAAATGAGCCAGGTATGGTGGCCCATGTCTGTAATCCCAGCTACTCAGGAGGCTGAGGCAGGAGAATCACTTGAACCCAGGAGGCAGAGGTTGGAGTGAGCTGAGATCGTATCACTGCACTCCAGCCTGGTGACAGAGTGAGACTCTGCTTTAAAAAACAACCCCCAAAAAACTAGCTCTCAAGACTTTTATGATAGCTCTCTTCTCTTACAGCTGTTTTTGGGTTACCACCCCCATATTTTCCAACAAGCTACCATTTTCTACCTTCCGCTTACATTCACGGTCACTGGACACTTAGCAGATGATGGCTCTGGTTAGTGGCTTCTTGATGGCAGCACTCAAGGTAGTGATAATGGTGTGGCTGAGAACTTACAAAAGGGCTCCAGCACAGAAAAGGCTCTGCAGACATCAATCTCAAGGGTGGACCAGAGTTCCTAGCTCCACCCTTCCCCACAGGTATTTAAGTAGGTTATTAGAAGTATGCCTCCTGAGCAATTCCAAAATCCTGGCCAGAGCTATTATTGGGAGAGGATCCCACTCTGATGGGTTTATTGCATTTTATGGCTCCAAATCCTTTCTTTCTTTCTATAGCCAAACATTCCGGCATGTGGCTTTGCAGTTCCTTTCACTGAAGGATTTGTTTCCCAATCTCTTTGAATCTGGACTGGTCTTATGATTTGCTTGGGCCAGTGGAGTGCCATGAAATTAATGGAGTACGAGTTCTGAGCCTGAGCCTCCAGGATCCCTGTCCACCTGTATTCTTGCATTTCTGTTATGGCCATGAGAACGCACTTCAGCTACCCAGCCTAGGTCAGCTGACAGCTGTGAGACCGGCCAAGTTCCGCAGAGCCACTTCGCTGGGCACCCAGAGGTGTGAGCAGTGCATGCTTACTATGGTAGGCTACTGAGGCTTTGAGGACTGTTACCTAACAATATCGTGACCATAAATAACCGAAATGTCCCACTTAGAATGATGCACTTCTTGAAGAGTTATCAGAAGCAACTTTCACCTTCAAATAAAATAGTTCCCTGTAGATTGCTTCTTTCCTTGCATTGCCCCAAACTGAATATCTTTCACTGGTCTTCAGCGCTATAGATGTGTTTCATATCTTGGTAAAAACTGGACAATGAGCACAAGTGAAAAGTCATGCTTTATTAGGCATCAAATGAACAGGAGGGGGAAGCAAAGGGAAGAGTGACTGCCTACGTTTCTGTAGACTCTGGCTAACAGCCTGTCTACTCGGATGGGTGGATTGCTAATAGCAGTTAATGTTCATCATGTTGGCACCTGGGTGAAACTCCTTTCCATGCAGAGGTAAATGTAGGTACAGATCATTGAAAGGTAATCTTTAATTAATTGATTGTTTTTGAGACAGAGTCTCACTCTTGTCGCCCAGGCTGGAAGTGCAGTGGTGTGATCTCAGCTCACTGCAACCTCTGCCTCCTGGGTTCAAGGGATTCTTCTGCCTCAGCCTCCCAAGTGCTGAGCAGCTGGGATTACAGGTGCAAGCCACCACGACCGGCTAATTTTTGTATTTTTGGTAGAGACAGGGTTTCACCACGTTGGCCAGGCTGGTCTCCAACTCCTGACCTCAGGTGATCCACCCGCCTCGGCCTCCCGAAGTGCTGGGGTTATAGGTGTGAGCCACCGCACCCGGCCGAGAGGTAATCTTCAGAAGACTTACTGGTGGGTGATGACAGTGTTTGGGCCCCTAATTTTAAAAAGGATTAGAAGCAGTGACAAGAATTTGGCAAAACAAATTTCTGAACCCAAGACTGTTGTGCACTGGCAAGTGTAGGATGTTTGTCCTCAGCTGGAGTCCCTAAACTCCGACACACACAAGTAAGTAAAATGACTGTGCTCTATCTTTTTAAATATGTGCCAGGCACAGTGACTCATGCCTGTAATCTTAGCACTTTGGGACGCTCAGGTGGGCAGATCACCTGACATCAGGAGTTTGAGACCAGCCTGGGCAACATAATGAAACCCCGGCTCTCCTAAAAATATAAAAATTAGCCAGGCGTGGTGGTGTGTGCCTGTAATCCAAGCTGCTTGGGAGGCTGAGGCACGAGAATCGCTTGAACCCAGGAGGTGGAGGTTGCAGTGAGCCAAGATCTCGTCACTGCACTCCAGCTTGGGCAACAGAGTGAGACTCCGCCTCAAAAAAAAAAAAATGTTCTACAGACCAATATCTATAGCAAGGTTTATAAGACAGACACCAAGCTTCTGGCTCTTTGGTTATGTAGTGGTCATATATCTCTGATGATGACTGAATGAAGCATATGGGGAACTTCATTAACATTCCTTTGGTCATTCAAGGCCTTCCATCAATCAATCTCAGCAAGTGTACTTTCTGAGTGTCTTGTCTCTTGGAGGTTAATTTACAGATGAGAGAAGGTATAAACAAGTTGCCTCCTTTCCCAGTGAAACACTGATGTCTTCTCCCTCTTCTAACTCATCTCAACTTGGTCTCTGAACTTAGCGCTGTGGACATACCATATGTGTCCTTAGGCAAGAGGATCTTCAATTGGTTCCTGGGTTCATTGGGCTCCTGTGGCTTTCCAACACAGATTACTCAGTCTCTTGCCTCTCAGTGTGAACACCTAGGATGACCGTTTTTCTGCTCTGGAAAGGAAAAACACTGTGCACTTCTGCCCGATGGCAGAATCAGAACCCAGGATGGAATGCAGAGGCAGCAGCTGAGAGGGCAGCAGTGCAGCACACTCTCCTCCATGCCACCTGGGTTTCCAGAGGAGAGCATGATTTTTAAAATTATTTTTTGAGACAAAGTTTTCCTCTTGTTGCCCAGGAGTGCAACGGCACTATCTCGGCTCATTGTAACCACCGCCTCCCGGGTTCAAGCGATTCTCCTGCCTCAGCCTCCTGAGTAGCTGGGATTACAGGTGCCCACCACCATGCCCAGCTAATTTTTGTATTTTTATTAGAGACAGGATTTCACTATGTTGGCCAGGCTAGTCTCGAACTCCTGACCTCAGGCGATCCACCCACCTCAGCCTCCCAAAGTACTGGGATTACAGGCATGAGCCACCGCACCCGGCCAACCATGATTTTTTAAAATGTGCATTCATAAGGGAGTGAGCTAACACAGAAACTCATGGGATTAGCATAAAGAAACATTTCTTTCTAAGGGAAATGTATGAGTCATTTTTTTTTTCTTATAAGACTGCTGTGAGTCAAGTTCTATGGCCAAATTCTGGATGAATACAGGATTTATAAACACTTGATATATTGTACAAGCTGTAGAAAGACTTCCTATTGGGCAATGGTATCTTTGCGGAATTTGTTTTTTATACTGGGAAGCAAAAGTTCCACAGGGAACAAGTTAACTCCTAAGGTTTAGTCACTGGAAACTGCAAAAGACGAAAGCCTACAAAGATGAAAGAACAGACACTTTAGAGCTCCCTAATGGACAGGAATCCTACTCATCAGAGCTCTTCCTCTACAGCAGCATTTCTCAGAGTGGGGCTTCTGGACCAGAAGCATCAGCACCACCTGGGAACTTGTTAGAAATGCCAATTCTTGAGCCTCTTTCCAGACCTACCGAATTGGAAAGTCGGGGTTGAGGCCCAGCAGTGTGTTTTCACAAACCCTCCTGGGGATTCCGATGCACACCAAAGTTTGAGAGCTACACGTTTCTAAGAGACAATCTAGGCAGACTGTACACAGGAAATGGCTTTCCTTTCACAAAAATGTTTAGTCCCTAGTGCCCTAAGGCATCCACTGTAGATAATGGGCTACATTCTCTCTCTGCAACTAGGATGGTACTGGTATGTACCATCCCTGGGGATTATTGAGAAAATAGTCATCCAAATAGTTGTCATTGTTCTATGATTAAGTCCCCAGTGACAGTTTTGTTGCTGTCCACCAATCAACTACTAAGCCATTTGGTTACACAGCAGCACTTCACTTCGAGGAACCAGTTTTTGTATGGATAAAGAAAATCTAAGTTACGCTGTGCCAGCAAGTCACTCCCTAGCTTCTCTGGCTTAGCATAATAAAGGATTATTTCTTGTTCCTAATACACCTGCAACACAGCTTGGCAAGGAAACTCTATTCCATGTAGTCACTCAGGGATGACGCTAATGGGATGTCTGTGTCAACACTTGCTTCCGTGATCATCACTATGACAAGGGGAGTACAAGATACGGTAAACTGCACTGGCTTTTAAAGCTTCCATCTGGAATTGACACATAACCTTTTCTGTTTCATTGGAGAAGTCACATGGCCAAGTGTAACTTCAAAAGTGTGTGGGTAGTACATCCTATCCTGTTGTGCCCAGAAAAAGAACTGGAGTATCTGAGAACAGCCCTCGTGACTGCTATTCAAGGTTATGAGTGGGCCACAATGGCCATCATGCAAAGCTATGTGTTCACATTCAAGAAATAGCAGGGCTAAGAGTTTCCAGTTTTTACCTTCTTTCACTATCTCTTTGATTATATTGACTCTCAAATCTGCACCTTCCTTCCCAAGGTCTTTTTTGATCAACCTTTTTCATTTTCTTAAACTTTTAAAAAAAAATTGAAGTTAATATACATACAGGAAAGCACACACCTGTGTCTACAGCCTGATGAATGGTCACAAAGTGAGCATAACAGTGCAACTACCCCCCAGGCAAGAAATTGACCATTACCAGGAACTCACCAGCCCCATTTGGGCTCCTTCCAGCTCCCTCATGGCAACACTCCTGACTTCTAACACCATCAGTTATTTTTTTACACTCATTCATTCAACTAGTATTTCTCAGCTAGGCACCGGAACTTCTCAGTCCTGGCAGATGGTGTTACAAACCGAAGCATGAGATTTCATCCTAGTAAGCTTCCTGTTGGAAGACTGGATTTTTCTGGGGGTGGGGGTGACATATTTTAGGCAGGATTGGGGGTGGGTGAGCTCTCTCAACTCTCAGGGATTTTACCTAATAAATATTTTCCTTATTACCTGTTTAAGCACATCCAGTACTTCCTAAAAGAGCAGATGGGACCATAGCAAGAATCTCTTTGCTGCCTGACACATGAGAAGCGGCCTGCCCAGCTGGCACTTGCTCTCCTACAATCAGCCTCAACAAGGCATCCAGCTGCCTGCACCAGTGACAGCAAAGCAGCACCTGCCTGTCTGCAGCTCAGGGATTTTCTCTGGCTCTCAGTGGCACAGCCTTAGCCTTCCAGGCGGTTTCCAGGGCTGGGTAACTAGTTCCTTCTGGGTTGGGGAATGGGAAACAAGTGTAAAAGTTATTTTGGCTCAAATACAAGATTGACATTTGGTTTTAGAAATAGGAATATTTGTTATGCAGCTTCCATTTTATGAAAATGAGGGATATGTTTTCCATCCTCTTACCTATTTAATCAACAAAGGTCTTAATGGAGATGCAGTGGGCAGCTGGATTCTTAAAATGCCAGCTCCTTCCCAATATCCTCTAAATCAGACATTTCTGTCTAAGCATGCGCCTGCAAAAATGATTTGTTTTCCAGCTTCACTACAAGATCCCTGCCAGAATTCAGGATAGGTATCTCAAGGATATCATTACAAGTTCCAAATAATGCCATCTTTCATGCTTGAAAAGCCATGACTGTCTGGTCCCTGCAGGGAGTAGCTGGTGCCTTCAGTGGGGAGGGGTTCAAGCGTGAGCAGCTCAGGAACATTGTGGTCTACGGTTCAGCCGCATCCTTTGTGGTAAGAAACTGCAACAAAATGTACTTTATATTTTTATAATCAGCTGGCTTTTAAATTACAGCCATGCTGAATAAGAGCAGAGAAAACGTATGATTAGTAATTTCCTTATGCAGAAAGTAGAACAGTTTCTGGCTAAGGTCTAGCGCTTTAAAAAAAAAAAAAGGTGCTTTTAGTAAAAAAAAGAAAATGGAAAACTCTTTATTCCAAAGCCAAAGCAATGGTTCATGGCCTCCTTCTGAGCAGTAATAGTCCAGCTCCACGAGGAAGTGGAAATGGAAAAGATTAGCTTGGGAAAATATTCTAAGAGCTGTCTGCCTGCCCAGCCACTGTCACCTATATACTGAGCCACCTTCTCTGGTCCTTACAAGCACGGAAAAATGGATCTGTGGCAGCCATGGTTCCTGGACTTCTAGAAATGACTATATTCCAGGAGATGCAGAAATGCTACTGAACATGGATGTGCAGCACCACAGAAAACCTATGTGGGATCCTGATCACCAGTGGAAGGCCGGCTCCTTATAGAGCTAAGGTAAAACCAATGTTTGTTTTGATGTAGTTCCCCCACCCTGCCTAACATGTTTGGGGAAGAACAGATGTATCATGTCTCATACTTTGGGAGCAACAGCTTCTTACTGTGGACCAAAGGCTATGTTCAGAAACACCTGGGATGCTTGTTAAGGATGGGGATTCTCAGACCAGGCTGGAAATTTGCTTTTTGGTTTGTTTGTTTGTTTTTTGAGAACAGAGTCTTATTCTGTTGGCCGGGCTGGAGTGCCATGGCGCGATCTTGACTCACTGCAACCTCCGCCTCCTGAGTAGCTGAGATTACAGGCGTGCACCACCACGTCCGGCTAGTTTTTTGTAGTTTTAGTAGAGATGGGGTTTCACCATGTTGCCCAGGCTGATCTCAAATTCCTGAGCTCAGGTGATCTGCCTGCCTCGGCCTCCCAAAGTGCTGGGATTATTGGCCTGAGCCACCACACCCACCTAGACTTCTCTTAAGCTGGAAAATAAGATCAGGAGTTGCCAACCCCATGCTGGTCTTACTTGGGAACCTTGCCCAAGCCTCCTGTCACAAATCCCTTTTATGGAGTTTGTGCCTCAATAAACTGCAGCTGTACCAATGGGCATAATCAGGCTTGTTTATATAGTATATCAGGATCCCAAGACAAAAGGCATTCTAAATGCCTAGTGTGATTAGAGCAAACAAGGTACCAGCCAGCATTCATTACTTAGAGGTCAGATACCTATCTTGTATCTGATAAAACAAGCACTCATTTTCTTTTTCAAAATCTAGCATGAGAAATCAGAAGGGCAGCATGCAGACACGGGGATTCATTTGCTCATTCATTTACATTCATGCCTTTCCTTTCTCAGATGGAACAAAGAAAATTCCCAGGCCCAGGAACCACCACAGGTACTACCTTATTTGCTCAAAAGGTAGGTTATGCCCATAAGGGGCAGACCACGCATGGCTCTACCTCTCTCTCTCTCTACACACACACACACACACACACACACACACACACACTCACACTCTCTCTCTCTCTCCTGCTTTTATTGTGCCATTTTGGATCTGTAGGAACTTGGGCTTGAAGAGCTACATGATCTGAAATTCAGCATGTATCAGCTAGTAGGTTATATCCCGAGAGGGATGTGCCTCCAGGTGGCTGTGACCTCACTTTCACAGTTCATGCAGAGGAAAGTCATCCTTGTGGTCCTGGGAGAGCTGGTCTGTTGCTGCCCAGGTTTGCCTGCACTGCCAGCATGGCTCTCACAGCCCCCCAAGTTGCTTTCCTCTGAAAGGTTCAAATCTTGACTCTGAAACAGACCTCATAATGAAACACCTATGGGAAAAGTCTATTCTCTGGCCTCTTTCCTGAGCTCAATAATGTTTAATTTTTAAAAGCGGGGGAGGGAGGGAGGGAAAGAAGTCTCTGATATTTCTCCAGTGCACTTGGCTCTCATAGATGTCCTTGGCCAAAACTCACCACCAGCGATTGTGCCAAAACACCTGGTTTGAATTCTGGCTGTCATGCTGCTTCATTTAATGAGATGGTCCCAACTTACTTTACTGTTTAAAAAGAATTTGGGGCCAGATGCAGTGGCTCATGCTTTTAATCTCAGCACTTTAGGAGGCCGAGGTGGGCTGATCACGAGGTCAGGAGATCGAGACCATCCTGGCCAACACGATGAAACCCCGTCTCTACTAAAAATACAAAAAATTAGCCGGGCGTGGTGGCGGGCGCCTGTAGTCCCAGCTACTTGGGAGGTTGAGGCAGGAGAATGGCGTGAACCCAGGAAGCGGAGCTTGCAGTGAGCCAAGATCATGCTACTGCACTCCAGCCTGGGCAACAGAGTGAGACTCCATTCTCAAAAAAAAAAAAAAAAAAAAAAAAGTGTCCGGCTTCATGTCTCCTTTCTTGTCACTACACGTATCACCTAGTCACCCAGCAGTTGTACTCAGAGTCAAGGGCTAGTGCTTCTGCACACGAGAAGAACCATCTCGGGCTCCCCATCAGAAGAGCACTTTGTCTAAGGAGGCCTCAAACTTCAGCCTCCCGACTTGCAATCTGAGTCAGGAGCCAAGCTGTGGAAGTGGACAAGTGCCCTCGGAAGATGCTGTCTCCCTGTCGGAGCCGACTGGCGCACTCACCCTCCCTGCTCAGCTCAATCCATCAGCGTGTGCTGCCACTGCCGTAAGTCAATCGGCTCGGGGCGGACAGCTATCAGAGATGAAACAGGGACAAGGAAAAGAGCTTAATGAAATTTTATTTCGAAAATATGGCAAGAGTCTAAGGCACTTCAAACATTTAAATACATAGAGGACCAAAGTAAATGTGACACGGTAAAAAGGAATCCATAAATACAAAGAGAACTATACTGTGTTTCTCTAGAGGCAAATACAGAGCCGATTCCTCTAACACAATCCAACCTTTAGCATTGGAGTTGTGCAATTAGTACAAATGATGATGTTACGTGTAGTTCTTCATGGCTTCAGTATGGAATACAAAAGCTGAAAAGACTGTGTCAAGTTCATATAGATACCCTTTTTATAAAAAGTCATATATTACATCTACCTGGCTAAGACCAAATGAGCATCATCTTTTCTAAGTTTTATACTTTGAGAGTTGTGTCTGGCCCAGGCCCACGTTACCAATGATCAAAGTCATCTCGACTTCCTTATTTTAAAATAAGACAAAAGAAAAATCCAAAACTATGCTGGAATGAGATTTTGGAAGAACTTTCTGGTGGTTCCACATTTAGTAAATATAAATATTTGTGGAAAAATCTTAAAACGTCTCAGTGAGAACCAGACACTTCTTTGTGGGAGTGAACAGAAGGTGCCCCTTCAGATCAGAATTCCCTATGACTGTACAAAACGGAGCAGAGACCCAACAGCAACAGGGACTGGGTTAAAGTGTGCCCTACACAGAAGATGGCCAGAAAGGAGGTGCGTGTGCCCAGGCTAGCAGTCTCTGCACTGTGAAAGCTTCAGCCTTTACCCCTGGGCTTGATGCTTCTGTTTGCTGGTGAGCTCAGGCACAATACGTATACATTCAGTATCTGTCACCCCAACAGGAACAATTAGCAGCTGAATAGTGGCATGTAAATGAAGGGCTATTTGCATACAATCAATCAAATGAACCTCGGTGGGTGGGGCCAGGAGACGTCTTCCTTCCAAGCCTAGGGGTGCCCTAGAGACCAGGAAAGGAAAAAAACTGGGGGTTAATAAGTGACCTCAGGCAGATGTGTACCCTGTGACCTTGGATCTGGGCCCACCACAGCCAACAACCAGCTGTGAGCCCGAGCCAGGAGAGCTCTGGCTGAGAACAGGGAACAGGTGTCCACAGCTCCAAGGCCAGCTGGGCTCAGCAGTGCTATGTCCGGCTGTCCTGGGAAGTCACCTTCCCACTCAGAGTGAACTGTGGACTACAGGCTGCCTGCCATCTGCTTCAGGAACAATGCCAGAACCATGGTGAAATATCCCCATGGGCTCGGGGGGTGCTATCTGGATAATTCTGCACAGAATCAAAACCTCTATGGGAAGCTGTGAGCATATGTCTTGCAAGGACAAGCAAGGCCCAGCCTCCGCTAAAACATTAGTTCTCCTGCCTTTTGCGGGGTGGAGGCAGAAAGGATGAACTCTAAAGCTCCAGACTAAAACTTCCATTTTCTGAGTCAACATAAAATCTGTCTCCCGTCAATTCCTGGAGGAAGGGGGTCCACCAGTCTGGTGGATTTCAGCCTATTTACAAATGCCAAATGCACAACACTGACCGGAGACGGGGCTTTTGCAAAGTTGACATGGGCATACAGAAGAACAGCGATGTCCTTGTGTCCTGCTTCCAGGGCGATTGAGAGCGCAGTGCTGCCATCCTTAAGATAAGATGGAAAGAACAAGCCATGTTGGGTTTCTCAAACCTCCAGACAACCGAAAGGTAACAGAACAAAACACCCTCCAATAATTGGCAAGGTTCCCCAAATATCCCTACTCGTTTGGTCTTCTGGGAAACTTTTTTGGGACCTCTAAGGGTGAAGGCCTGAGGATGTGAAGATGAATGAGGCAAGCCTCCACCCTCCAGAGGTCCCAGTTAAGAGGATTATCTTACTCAACCATTCTGTCCACCAGGAGGGGGAAGCAGAAGATGGGGATAGAAAGTTTTTTTTTCTTCTAATTATGAATGACCAGGCAAGCAGCAGTAGTGTGTGTTTAGAGACTCTGCAATTTGCCAAAGATCTTTTACCTTTCCTCTTAGAGAGGGCACTGTGATCCTAAAACCCTAACCACCTCGGTTTAAGGCTACAAGTAACATCTGTGTGTAAGCACGCAATCCCAGTGGGTTGCACAGATCCATCTTCTGGAAATAAGAGGGGAAACACTACATATGGGTGAAAAAAGCTTCACTTAACTGCTTGACTTCCATTAAATTTCAGGGATTTAAATGGATATAAAGGAGTATCAAGGGAAAGAACAACACAACTTGTTTTCTGTCTGTTTTTTGAGACAGGGTTTGTCTCCCAGGCTGCAGTGCAGTGGCACGATCACACATCACTGTAGCCTTGACCTCCAGGGCTCAAGTGATTCTCCTGCCTCAACCACCACCGTATCTGAGACTACAGGTGCATACCACCACACCTGGATAATTTTTTTTTGTAGAGATGGGAGTCTCACTATGTTGCCCAGGCTGGTCTTGAACTCCTGGGCTCGAGCGATCCTCCTGTCTCAGCCTCCCAAGGTGCTGGAATTACAGGAGTGACCCACTGTGCCCAGCCTATCTAGTCTTGAAATAAGGATTTCCCTCTGGTCAGCAGCAGCAGCAGGACACAGTTCTCTTTGGTTTAATCTTATGATCCTTCCCCTCACAAGCTTTGAAAGATAATAGAAGTAAAATCAAACAAAAACCACAGCACAGCTAACAAACTCTTCTGCAAGAAAGAAGTCAGTCAGAAGCTCTCCCTCCCACAGAGGGGAAGAAGGGAATCTGCTACAGCTGTAGCTTCCGTGTGCTCCTGTGGAGATGGCTGAGTGTGAAGCTAGTCAGTCCCTCATACCAGTGAAAAACTCCGCTGGTTTTTCTCCCTGCTGGCTTGGGCCCAGAAGAATCTGACCTACAAAGGATATTTTCCTAACTTTTTGGTGTTTTGAGCTAAAGAAGCTCTGATCCAAACCTGTGATCCATAGAGATAAACTTTGAAAACCGGAACCAAGCCAACCCGACCTCTGTGACCTTTAAACCATCTCACTGCCTACATGCCAGTTCCTACCTTCTACCTATCACCACTCCTCTCCTTTGGCCTAGAGACATGCAGAAGTACCCCCTTTGGTTGAGTTTCCCGGTCAAGGAGTTATCTGGAAATGTGGACAGCCTGGGAACTGGGAGAAGAGAGCAGAGTGGTGTTGATGGGACAGACTAAGCAGAAATGGGAAAATGCTTCAAGAAGTCAAGCTACTCTACAGGCTCCGGCATATGCTGGTCACAAGCTACTCACTTTGATGGGTCACAGTGCCTTCACTTTGGGTGGGAAAAGGTTCACTATAGTAGGAACTGGTTTTAGTCACCGTGTAACCCCAGCCTGTAATGATAATCCAGATTTCCAAGTGCACCTGTCAGAAGTCACCTACACTGAATTTGATTCTGCAAATCCATTGATTTCCCTTTTGTAGAGGGGCTCTTGGACACGCCCGTTAAATCACTTTTTCATTTCATGAATTTTTGGGGTGGGGCCTATTTATTCTGCTTTGGGTACTAGTTTATGAGCGTGTTAGTTTGCACACAGTAAGTGTAGCCAAGCTTGGCTGTGAAGGGAGGCACCTAGATGGCGACACAAATCCCAGAGGAGAATAGAGGAGGATTTGGTCGCTCCTGGCCAAAAGGCACTCCCAGGGCTCCCGTCCAGAGTCCCCCAGACCCCTGGCCAGGAGGCCCAATGGAGACAGCTTACGTTGTCCTCTAGGTGACCGTGGCAGCCGGGCTGGGCCAGCAGCAGCTTGACAATCTCCACGTGCCCATGCTCGCTGGCACACATGAGGGCCGTGGAGCCCTCATCATCCTGGATGTTGACATCAACCCCACAGGCCAGAAGGCCCTTCACCATGTCTATCCGTCCGTGACTGACCGCCAGCATGAGGGCCGTCTGTCCCGCCTATGGGAAGAGATGACAAGGACTTCAGAAGTACGTACTGAGCTGGCAGTGGTGGCCTCTAGTGGGGCTGTGCTAGGGAAAGGGGGAAGAGTGTGGTGACAGAAGGGAAAGAACTGGCGATGGAACTACTTGGGGCAGGTGGTGGCAAGCAGGGAGAAACCAGCTTCCCATGAGCTCTGAGCAAAGGAAGGGCATAAAGTAAGGAGCCAGCTTCATTTCAGCGTGGAGGATGTCTCAGTAGAGTAAGGGGCTGGAAGTTCAGGTGGTGTTTAAAAGTCAAGCTGTGGGCCTGGAGTGGTGGGTCACGCCTGTAACCCTAGCACTTTGGGAGGCTGAGGCAGGCGGATTGTCTGAGCTCAGGAGCTCAAAAGCAGCCTGGGCAACACTGAAACCCCATCTCTACTTAAAAAAAAGCCAGGGGCTGGCGCAGTAGCTCATGCCTGTAATCCCAGCACTTCAGGAGGCTGAGTCAGGTGGATCATGAGGTCAGGAGATCAAGACCATCCTGGCTAACACGGTGAAACCTTGTCTCTACTAAAAATACAAAAAATAAGCCGGATGTGGGGGTGGGAGCCTGTAGTCCCAGCTACTTGGGAGGCTGAGGCAGGAGAATGGTGTGAACCCGGGAGGCAGAGCTTACAGTGGGCCAAGATCGCACCACTGCACTCCAGCCTGGGTGACAGAATGAGACTTAGTCTCCAAAAAAAAAAAAAAAAAGCCAGGTGTGGTGGTGTGTGCCTGTTAGTCCCTGCTACTCGGGAGGCTAAGGCAGGAGAATCACTCCAACCAGGGAGCCCGATGTGGTTGCAGTGAGCCAAGATCACGCCACTGCACTCCAGCCTGGGGGACAGAGCAAGACTGTCTCTTAAAAAAAAAAAAAAAGTCAAGCTGTGAACACATCTGGACCTGGGACACTGTTTGCTATGAAGACACTACAACACAGAGACAGGAAGCAACAGTCACTGAGTATCTGATGGGGATGCCCAATCATTTTTATGTAGGGGAACTAACAGTATTTCCATGCAAACTATGCAAGTGGACAAAAGGCAAAGGAGGGAGAAGTTTCCAGTGTGAAATTTAAGCCCTTATTTCCCTGGTATGTTTGGTCAGCCAGGACTACCAGGCAGTGTATGGACTCAGGGCAGGCCTGCAAACAAGTGCACTGTGGTGGGAGCGTGGCATCTATGCCTGCTCTGCCAGAGTGGCCACCGCAGTCCTGTCTGCTGCCTGCTGGTTAGGGGTGCATTCCTGAGCACAGGAACCAGGTGCACTAACCTGACTAGCTTTGGCATTCACATCCCCACAGCCAAAGAGTTCTTCCACAACCCGCATGTCCTTCTCTGCTTCCACAGCGGCGAGGGCCGCCAGCATGATGGGGGTGTAGCCTGCCTTGTTCTGGTGATCCACATTACACACATCTGCAAAAAAAAAGTCTCTTAGGAAGCAGCCCCTTCTAACAGCAGCCGCTTACGAAGACACTGAAGGGATGGTGTTTACAGGAGCCCAGTGAAATGGTACCAGGTGGCTGGAGACCAAGAGTGACTTAGAAGGAAATGTGAGAGATGTTTTCATACTAAACCAAAAACCTTTTCTTCCCCCCCATTTCACGAGACCTGAAGCAAGAGAAACAACGGTAAGCTTCTACAGCGTATCTTGTTTGCAACTGGTGGCTGAAATGCAATGGCTTGGAAGTCTGGGTGGTTGTTCTAATGGCTGCTCTTGAGAATAAACGATCATATGGAATCTAGGCACTCAGCTGTGTTTAGGAAAGTGAAGCAGGTAGTGAGCTACTCATCAACGAAGTGTTTGTAAACGCTTACGTATGGAACGTTGGACAGGGTGGCACCTACTTATCCAAACACTACTCATTCTGAGACTCTGAATTTACTACTCTGGCCTGTTGGGGGTCCTGAAAAGCAGAATTCCAATCATATAACATCCAGCTCCAGAATTTATGGTCGAGAGCAAATGCAGTTAAGTCCCCTCAACAGAACCGATGAACCAGACCTTTTCTATTCTTGTAATTCTTAAGGAGTCTTCAGGGATAAAAATATCCTTCGGGCATTTAAAAGTTCCTTCGGCACTTTCTCTGAAATGACCGGAATGGGGAGTGTCAGAAAGTAGCTTTTATGTGGGACCAAATATGAAGTTAAAAATGTTCAGAATGTTTCTATCATAAAGGAAAATAAAAGGTACCATGAACATTTACCTTAAGATCCCAAACAACCCCATACTAAGGACATGTTTTTAAAAGCGGGTGTTTTTAATGCAGAAAATAAAAGGCCCTGTGGCGGAGAAGCAGGTGAGTTCGTGTGCGCTTCGGGGCTCCTCAGCACCTCGGACTTTGCTCTGCATAGATGCTGAAGCATCCGAGATCTACACCTTACGGAGCCAGAATCTCAGCCTAGAAGGGGGAGCAGTAACCATTAAGATAAGTGATTAACCCAAACCATCCAGCAATAGAATTAAAATTACTTAATTTGCCAAGATGTTTTATCAACTTCTAAGGGTATACTAAGCTGTTCCTGTCAGGAGTGATAGTGAAATCTTGTTTTCAGCCTCCCTGGATATTATCTACTTCTGTTTAAACAATCACTCCGGCTGACTGTGTCACCAGCTCTGTTTATAGTCTAGAAAGCCTGAAGAGGAGGGGCTTGAAATTCCTTCCTGTAAGATGGAAGCAGTTATACCCTAACATGGCTCCAAAAAGAGGGAACAAACACACTTATAAGAGAAAGGAAGGATAAATCTGCTTGGCTTTCTTCTCTGCATCAATTCCAAGTTCCCAAAACAGAGCAGAAGCGATTGGACAGTGGATGAAGACAGAATTTCAGAAAATTGGACAGTTTGATTGCATATTCTAAGGTTCACACTGCATCCTCATTAATCAGACTGAGATACTGTGACTTCTCTGTCACACACTAGAAATAAAAATATGTATTACAAAAATTAAAAGATTTGGGGTCTATGTGGCATTAGGCTGCTCCATTTGAACAAGAAGTTGAAAGCTCACAGTTTCTTGAGGGTACCATCTGTGTATGTGCCCCTCCCTCACTTCATGTCTAAGATGTCCACTGGCTCTATTCTGGGATAACAAGTTTCTACTATTCTATTATGGTTGAGAGACAAGAATAACATGCCCTTTGCTCTATGCTGTTTCCCCAATAACAGTATATTTTGGTGAGAATGGTGATCATTTGACCATCTGTTAAGGTGGCTTTGCTTAGTCCCCATCTTGACTAACCACACACTTCTGCAAGGACAGCAGTCATGGAGTAGGGTCAAATCAAGTAGTCCACACGCACCAAGGCTGTGACCCTGGGCCTGTAAGCAGCACTCTGCCTCCTGAGTGCAAACCGGCCAAGCCCGAATGATTCAGCTCAGGAGCGAACGTGAGTCATGCTTCTTACCAGGGATACACCTCTCACTTGAATGCAGCTGAAGTGCAGCAAGAAGATCCTCAAAACCTCCTTTCAAAAACAGATCTAGAATCTGTGTCACCCAGTTTTGTTTAAACTTCAAGCCTCTTATGAATGACTCAAGAAAATTCTTGCCATGTCATGTGGAAAAGCAATAAAAAGGATTTTAGCATGGTCAGAGAATTCAGGAGGGGCTCAACCAGGTTCTCTGAGGTGAGTCACAACCCAAGTGCTGTCAGAGAAGAGGGGGTGGAAGGGCAGCCAACATACCGGCATCTAACAGCAGCTTCACAATCTCGAAGTTGGAGTGGGACACGCTGTAATGGAGGGCTGTGTTGCCGTTGCCGTCTGCCAAGTTGATGACATAGCGGAGGACATCTGGGGACATGGCCTCAAAAGCAGCTATGTAGTCCCCCACCATGGCTGGAATGGCTGACTTCTGACTGGACACGCGGAACCACTCGTGCTGGAGGGTGTTCAGACAGAACCTCTGCCAAAACACCAAGTGGTCGTTAGTTCTTCTATTTATAGACTTTTTGAGACCTAGTTGAAAGCACAAGTAACCTGTCCTTTTACAGTCAAAGTATATATATGCAGTTAGAATCTGCTCTCAAAAACCAACAGCCCTAAGAGAAGCTTCAAACACCAAACTGGGACATTTCTCCTGATTTTAAACGACATGTAGATTCTAATGTCTATAAAGGAGACCAGACAGCACCGTGCAGAAGCAGAGGCTCTGGAGCCAGACCACTGAGTTTCAAATGCAGGCTCTGCTACCTAAAAGCTTTATGACCCTAGGGAAGTTATTCTGCTTCTGTTTCCTCATCTGAAAAATTGGATAATAGCATGCTTTCATAGTTTTTGTGATGAGAATAAACACTCAGGCTTGGCTCCATGTATTAAGCTATTAATATTATGTAATCATACTGGCCTTGCAAACAATTTTCATAGAAATTAGGAAGAAATTAACTAGCCTACACTGAATTATGCTGCTTCCTTCCTATCCAGACCAAACTCACCTCCTTCAACTCCTCAGCACAGCACTAGGTTGGGAGACTGTACGTGTATAGCCAACCCAATTCCCACCCCAATCCCAAATACAACTGTTCAACCATGGAAAGGGAAAATAAAAGGGAAGCCCGTCTGGAACTCATTTCATTCTCTCATCAGCTCCACTCTGACTTCCTTAGGCTGCGGACACATGAAGAAGGCACTTGCTTTGTGGATGATCAACTCAACCCTGGGTCACGTGAAGCTCAGTGGAGACTGAGCAGTCAGTACTGGTGATGAGGATGACTACAGTGTCTTTTCAATGGGCCTTCATGAGTTTAATATTCATTTCTGCTGTGCTTACTCTTTAAAAGTTTAAAAATATATCAAAGAAAGACAGCCTATGTCAAAAGCACCAGAACCCAAGAAGTCCTCTTTCTGTAGAAAAGGTAGAGTTGGGATTATAGAGCTTCCATCTCTTTATCATCCTGCTACTGATTATTTAGTTTTAACCATTTCAATCACATTTTGGGTCACTTGAAAAGTGTCCTTTTTTTTCTGTATATATTCAGATTCCTGTTTCTTTGGAGTTGTCACACTGAAAGAAGGGAAATTATGTCTTCTGGTCATCCTAATTCTATTACTGCTAAATAACTGGTGTCCTGACATGATTATCTAGCCCTGGCATTGTGTTCACTCGTCCACTACTTTTACAACACAATACTTTAAACACTGTCACACCAAATGAAAATTCAACTAAAAAGATGTACCCATCACAGTGTGTGTGGATGACACCATGCTCAGCAATTTGGAGGATGCAGGAAAACAGAATCCTTCCCAAAGGCCACGTAACCTAGTATTTTGAGAACAGTGAAAGAAAAGTGTACTATGGCTATAAAATCTGGTGTTGTAAGGCACCAGTTTTAAGTTTAGGTTAAACCTGATGGGAAATACTGACACTGCAGTGAGATTTTATGGTTTTACTAGTGACCAGGGTATAGCCAGGTATTTTCATGAATACAAATCCAAGAATTTCAATATGTAGTTCTATGTTTCCCCTTGACTAGGAATTTTTTTTTTTTTTTTTTGAGAGGGTGTCACTCTGTCTCCCAGGCTGGAGTGCAGTGGCATGATGATGGAGCACTGCAGCCTCAACTTCCTGGGCCTCCAGCTATCTTCCTGCCTCAGCCTCCCAAGTAGCTAGGACCATGGGTACATGCCATCATACCTGGCTAATTTTTGTAGAGACAGGGTTTTGCCATGTTGCCCAGGCTGGTCTCAAACTGAACTCCTGGGCTCAAGTGATCCACTGCCTTGGCCTCTCAAAGTGCTGGGATTACAGGTGTGAGCCACTGTGCCTGGACTTGACCAGCAATTTTATTTAGTACAGCTGGCCCTCTGTATCTACAGGTTCCATTTCCATAGATTCAACCACTGGCAGAGTGAAAATATTTAAAAAATATGTAATACAAAACAATACAGTATAACAACTATTTATATAGCATTTACATTGTGTTAAGTTTTTGAGGCCAGGCGCGGTGGGTCATGCCTGTAATCCCAGCACTTTGGGAGGCATGGTGGCTCACGCCTGTAATCCCAGAACTTTGGGAGGCCACGATGGGCGGACCACGAGGTCAGGAGATCGAGACCATCCTGACTAACACGGTGAAACCCGGTCTCTACTAAAAATACAAAAAAATTAGCCGGGCGTTGTGGTGGACGCCTGTAGTCCCAGCTACTTGGGAGGGTGAGGCAGGAGAATGGCCCGAACCCGGGAGGCGGAGCTTGCAGTGAGCCCAGATCACGCCACTGCACTCCAGGCTTTTTTTCAGACCGAGTCTCACTCTGTCACCCAGGCGTGAGTGCAGAGGTGCAATCTTGGCTCACTGCAACCATCACCTCCCGGGTGCAAGCAATTCTCCAGCCTCAGACTCCCGAGTAGCTGGGATTACAGGAGTGTACCACCATGCCTGGCTAACTTTTTGTATTTTTAGTAGAGACAGGGTTTCACCATGTTGGCTAAGCTCGTCTCGAACCCCAGACCTCATGTGATCGGCCTGCATCGGCCTCCTGAAGTGTTTGGGATCATAGGTGTCAGCCACTGCACCTGGCCCTGTATTAGGTATTATGATATAGAAATGATTTAAAATATATGGCAGAATTTAAAGTATATGCATAGTTTATATGCAAATACTACACCATTTTACATAAGGGACTTGAGTATCTGTGCATTTCGGTATCCTTAGGGGATCCTACATTTTCTCAATGCACTAATAAAAAAGACAGCTGTCAACCAGTGGGTTAGTCTGGCCTATGAAAGAATGTACACATAACTTCGACACATGAGAATATGTCATTCTTGGCCATGGTGTCAGATTAACCATTGCCATAGAAATACTTGTGTCCTATGTTGTACCATTCATGATCACTAAGGCAACCACAAACTCTTTGCTGTTTGCTCTGAATTTCTTAGACTGCGAGATGACAAGTGCGGTTATTTTTATGTTTAAAAATAGTGGCTGCCTGCATTCCACATCAGAGCATAACATACAGTTTCATAACTGAAAGGAATGCTGACCTTGGCTCAGATAGGTTTCTTTTAAAAACATATGCTAACTTAAAAAAAAAAAATTCTTGGATGCTGCTCCCTGGATCTTACTGTTCTATAAATAGAAATGAAATATGTAGAAAGATGACGACTGACTGCAATTAGCCCTCCTTTCTGTCTGCAAGTGTATGCCTCACAGATGCCTCCACCCCAGGAAAAGTCCAGGGTGGGTAAAGGATGTCTGAAGTTGGGCCTCAAGGAAACGCTGGCAGTGTGATCCAGGGAGCAAGACCACATGATGTTCACCCAGTCCACTCATGCTGGAAACAGTACAGGAGAAAAGCATGCAAGCAACAACTCGGGCAGCCTACAGCTGGCCTTGACAACCCACTCATGCACTTTGTACATGCTGGGGATGGTGTTTGCAGGTCAGACTCACCATATCTTTGCTGGTCAAAGCTTTGGGGTCATTTATAGTATTTTTCAGTAAGTTGCATGCAGACAACATCTTTTCACTTAATTCATACCTGAAAGGAGAAAAAACAAGTTACGATTGGTCACAAGAAGAAAATCATTTTTATTTCAACCCAAATATATAATTTTTTTTTTGAGACAGGGTCACGCTCTGTTACCCAGACTGGAGTGCAGTGGCATGATATTGGCTCACTGCAACCTCCGCCTCCTGGATTCAAGCAATCCTCCTGCCTCAGCCTCCCTAGTAGCTGGGACTACAGGTGTGCACCACCAGGCCCAGCTAATTTTTGTATTTTTAGTAGAGACAGGGTTTCACTATGTTGGCCAGGCTGGTTTTGAACTCCTGACCTCAGGTGATCCACCTGCCTCGGCTTCCCAAAGTGCTGGGATTACAGGTGTGGGACACTGTGCGCAGCTTCAACTTTTAAAAATATATTTTTAAAAGGCAAGTGGCCCCAAGCCAGCCTAGGCAGGTCATTATGGCACAAGATGCTTGGGTGGAGGCAGCACAGAAATCCTTAGGGGTCTAAGGGTTACGTCCACTGTGCAGAGCCAACACCTCCAGCCAGAGATTGAGGCCTTGTTTGGGAGGGTGACATCCGGCTTCACCAATTGGCCTTTATGACATTCTGGAATAACATTTAGAGATTTTTTTTGCCATTTTTAAGTTGTTTTTTTTTTTTTTTTTTTTTTTTTTGAGACAAGGTCTCACTCTGTTGCCCAGGCTGGAGTGCAGTGGTGCAATCACGGCTCACTGTAGTTTTGCTGTCCCAGCCTCAAGCAATCTTTCTACCTCAGCTTCCCAAGTAACTGGGATTACACGTGTGTGCCACCGCACCCGGCTTTGTATTTGTAGAGACAGGGTTTCACCATGTTGCCCAGGCTGGTCTCGAACTCTTGGGCTCAAGCTATCTGCCTGCCTGCCTCAGCCTCCCAAAGTATTGGGATTATGGGTGTGAGCCACTGTGCCCAACCTGTTCTAAGTTTTTAAAAAATATTTTTAATCTTAAGGGGGTTGAAGGAGACCCAAATTACTTTTTTTCTGAGACGGTCTTGCTCTGTCACCCAGACTGGAGTGCACTGGCTCACTGCAGCCTCAACCTCCAGGGTTCAAGTGATCCTCCCACCTTATCCTCCAGAGCAGCTGGCATGTGACACCATGCCCAGGTAATTGATATTTTTGTAGGGATGAGGTCTTACTATGTTGTCCAGGCTAGTCTCAAACTCCTGTGCTCAAGTGATCCTCTTGCCTTGACTTTCCACAAATTACCATATATCCATTGTGCTGACCAGTAAACCACACATCTGAACCCACATTTGGTGACTCAAGTGTTTAACCCATATGAAGAGTAAAAAAATGACATATGGTATATAAATTACATCTCAAAGCTGTTAAAAAGCCATGTGAAACACTTGGAAATATAAACTAAAAACACTTACCTTGTGTTAATGCAGTTAAACTTTCATTTGCCAAATTAAATAGAGGTAAGTTTTGTGAAATGTTCTATTTCTATTTCACATAGTGAAGAACCATACTGAAGTTTCCACCTTTTCTACTCTCTATATTATGAGCATCAAATCCTTATCTAATGGTCTTGAAAACTTACATTTTGAGGCACCTGTTTCAGCCAACCAGAGTGTTTTTCAGCTACTATTTATGATATACCCAATTCCATTCTTGTGGTATTCCTGATCATTCAGTGTGTAACAAAATACAAACATGTAAGTGATATGCATCACCTTTACAGTATATGTGATCTCTCGCTGAGGCCTCATCCACACAATGATCCTGTAATAATGATACTGACACCTGTATCAAGATAAATGGCTAAACATAAAATCTGAAATCTCACAGTAGGCTGGCCACCAAAAAATTAAAATGTCTTTATAAGGTAAGGTGTTCAAACAATGGAAGTTTTAGTGGATTGTGGTTCCATATGTTAAATTATATAGCAGAGTTAAGGTTTCAGAAAACAAGGGTGATTAGGTTATCGGGCCATTCTACCATAAGGGATCTAAGAGTTGCAATACTCTGCACTTGTATATATTAGTATCTCATAGATGTGTATACCTCTGAGGAACAGATAAAAGCAAACATTTAATTACAAAAGCTCTGAACTGGCCAACTCTATTGCCAAAGTACATTAAATGTGGGAGGGGCAAGGGAGGGAAGGGGAATGTACCACACCTCTCTCTGATTTCCACCTTCTCAGGTTCACATTCTTGAACCTGCATTTCATCTTCCACCCTGGCAGACTTCAAATCTTCAATATTAACTGCATGGTGCCCTTCTGCCATTCCCCGAGTGTCTTCATCCTCCTCCTCCTCCTCCTCTTCTTCAAGAGGATACTCAATGACATCACACTCGTCATCTGACTCAAGAAGAGCTTTCATCTAAGCTGGAATCATCACTTGAAGTTGTTTCATACCTAGGTGGCAATTGGGATTTCAGGAGATGCAAGGTGTGCTCACGAAGACCCAGTGATTGATAGAAATTTCTATGAAGGGATTTGCTAATTGACTCCAGAAATTTCACTAGTGGTTTTAGATCCTGCACTTAGAAGTTCAAAGTAAGGTCTATTTAAATGCCTGGTGGTTTTGAATGGACTCTAACTTAAATTGGTAATCGGTATCATATAACCAATTGGTATCATGTAACACTTGTTAAAGAAAATAATGGCATCTCCGGCTTAGTATAAATCAAGAGAAAACATACTTTATGGAAAACAGATCGGTAGGTGCTTTTTGTCCCCCCCCCCACCCCATTTCTTCCTATTTCATCCTATTAATTCTCCCAGTATCAAGGTGAATAGATTACATAGGCAATCAATAGTTTTTCTGGTGTATGCCCTCCAAAATCTCCTGGCCATTATCACTGAATAAAACTTCTAGATTTGGAAAACAGGCACCATAAGGTTAAACCCTAATGGTACACTTTGTATTATTTCTTTCTTGTGGGGGCCATGTATCAATTCATTGATTTGATTCAATTGTAGGACAACAAAGGGGCTTAACTATGTACGTGGGCCAATGGAAAGAGAAGGAACAAACAATAACCATTCTATTTAGAAAGCAAACTGGTGATGTGGTTATCAATTGTCAAAGGCCCTACAATTTGGGTCGTAAACATGGAGAGCTAAGCAAAAGGACCCATTTTGAAGGAATAGATGACGATCGTTGGCCCAGAGAGTGATGCTCTCAGTCTTTTTCTGCTCAATTGTGAGTTCTCATATAGGTAAGTACAAGTTGTCCAACACAGTGCAGGAACCCTGCTGCGTTCGCTGAAGACTATTTCTTTCAGATCAGAGGTGAGATGTAAACCGCTCAGCTTCATCGGGTATCCTTAAGAGAGTGACAAATCCTTAAAGACAGCACCAGAGGAGGAAAGAAAAGCCCAAATGCACCTTTCCGCCTTTCTGAGGAGGGAATCTTTCATCACTGCGCTGTGGCCGCTTCCCCGACTAGGCACCTTGAAATGTGACTTAGGCAGGAGGCAAAGGAGACTGACAGCATTAGCCTCTAGAACCACCATCTTTCCTTACCCTCCATTAATGCCAACAAACTGAAGATTCTTTTTTGTGCCGTTTGAATCTTTGTTACCATCTTTCTTCTTCATGATGGACTTCAATGTACTTTCATTGTTTGTACATGCTGTGAAAAAGTCAAGGCAATAAAAATGAAAACTCACACCCATACATGTTAAATGATCTTTTTTCCTGTACAGTTCTTTTCTCATGCATGTAAATGTAGATCTTGGCATATATATGTGAGAAGTTTCCACAAAATTCAATGGGAAAGTGTGTGCATGCAAAGAAAATAATTCAAAGTTCCATTAATAACATTCTTCACATGGGAAAAAAATCAATTAGTACTTCCAGACATAACAAAGCCAGTGAAGATTGACATTTGTATCCGGCTTTATTGCTTATAAAGTGATGTCGTGTCTCACGAGCCTCAAGGACCATTTACGTACTAAACAGGGATTATTATTTTTCTTCAGCTGAGATAACCTGAAAAAACTTATGCCTGCCAGAACGTGAATAAAATGCTATTTAAAATATTTCATAATTTGTAATATCAGGTAAGCTTTCTTGTGCAGCTTTCTTTCTTTGGTAATTTTGAGACAGGGTCTCTTTCTGTCACCCAGGCTGGAGTGCAGTGGCATGATCTCAGCTCACTGCAACCTCCACCTCCCAGGTTCAAGTGATTCTCCCACCTCAGCTGCCGGAGTAGCTGGGACTACAGGTGTGCACCACCATGCCTGGCTAATTTTTGTATTTTTTAGTAGAGACAGGATTTCACCATGTTGGCCAGGCTGGTCTCGAACTCCTGGCCTCAAGTGATCTGCCTGCCTTGGCCTCCCAAAGTGCTGGGATCACAGGTGTGAGCCACCATGCCCGGCCTCTTTGGTAACCTTATTTAAAGATATTCTGGGC
The DNA here is from genome assembly GCF_029289425.2 of Pan paniscus. Classification (NCBI taxonomy): domain Eukaryota; kingdom Metazoa; phylum Chordata; class Mammalia; order Primates; family Hominidae; genus Pan; species Pan paniscus. The sequence continues at coordinate 13,971,267 of NC_073261.2, forward strand.
CTACCTTCCGAATAACGATATTAACTTTCTTCCAGGTCAATTTAAAAGGTACATTGACATTAAATTGGAATGCTGGCAATGCTGGCCCTAGAATCCTGATGCCAATGACTGTGAGTGAGAAAAGTTACCATAGAGGCCAGCGGCGATCTGGTCGTCTGTCAGGTTCACTGGAGACAGCGTACCTTCCTGAGTGGGGAAGGCATCCAGGCTGCTGATTGGCTTTCCTTCTGAGGTCCCCACTTCTTGCTCAGGCTGGGATGTCTGGGAGCTTAAGGGACTTCCTGACTGAAGGCCTCCGCACTTACAGGTATATCCCAAATAATTGCCTATCAGGAAAAAGAAAGGTACACAGTGTGTGATGCTAGGACTGAAAAAGCAGGCTTAAAAAAAAAAAAACAATTCTTGCCATTCATAATTTAAAATGGGACTATTATCCCAGCCACCAAAACTCAGAAGCCCCTTTGACTCTCCAGCCTTCCTGATTTCATGAGCATGGGCAGACTGCCGAGCCTCGCCATTCTAACTCCACAGCACCTCTCCTTTTCTCTGTTTCGGCTGCTACCATCGTAGCCTTGGTTTCTAGTCACGGAAGTAGCATTCTTACTGCCCCTCTTCCATTACTGTTTCCACTCTGGCACAATGTTTCAGAGCATTACTCCCAGCCAGCTCCAATGCCATCATTATTCCAGCTAAGACAAAATGTGGCAACGCCTAAAAAGCACCCACTGCTCAGGAAATGTAGTCCACACTGCAGAGCCAGAGATTCTAAACTATCCATAACCTGGTACTGGCTGACCCCCCCAACTTCATTTCCCACTCCTCCTGTCGTCCTTACTGGGACAGGGACTGCATCCCATTAAGTGCCAGTACTCGCTGTATAGAGATGCAGGTCTCTTGTTTCCCGGCAGCATGCCTCAGCTTATGCCCTTCTACTACCTGGAATACCTTTCTTCCCCCATCTTCACACAGCCGCACCCTCCCATCACTGCCTCTCCAGGCCCTTCCCTGATCTCCTTCACTAACAATGTTCTTGCCCTGAACTCTCACAGCCCATCTTCTGTACCTTCTCCTGGGATCTGTGATACAATGTACAAGATGACTTGTATGATGGTTTTAGACTCCCTTGTAGATGGTCAATATTTTGAGGGCATCAAACAGTTCTGATCAACTTTCTCTTAACAAATCTACTAGAGTGCTTTTGTATATGTTAGCCACTTAAAATCTGTATACTGACCGAAGCAATTTGGATTAAATAACATTTTGTAATTAATGTATACAGATATGTCAGTGAAAAGAGTCAAACTATGTAAAAAAGAGGTTTACTCTGAGCCAAGTATGAATGACCAAGGCCAAAAGCACAATCTCACGAGGTCCTGACAACATGTGCCCAAGGTGGCTGGGTTACAGCTTAATTTTATACATTTTAGTGGACTAGAAGTTACAGGCAAACACAAATCAATGCATGTAAGGTATACGCTAATTTAGAAAGGTGGAAGAACTCAAATAAGGGTGGGCTTCCAGGTCTTCGGTAGATTCAAAGATACTCTGATTGGCAAATGGTTGAAAAAGTTAACTTATTATCTAAAGGCCTGGAATCAACAGAAAGGAGTGTCTGGGTTAAGATAAGGGGTTGTGAAGACCAAGGTTCTTATTATGTAGATGAAACCTCCAGGTAGCAGGCTTCATCTACATAGATGGTAAACGTCTCTTTTCAGACCTCTATATAGATGGTAAATGTCTCTTTTCAGACCTAAATAGGTACCAGATTCTGAATCTCTCCTGATCAGGAAAAGGCCTGGACAGGTAAGGGGATTCTCTACATAATGTAGATATTCCCCACAAGAGACAGCCTTGCAGGGCCATTTCAATATACATTGAAGAGGCCGGGAGCAGTGGCTCATGCCTGTAACCCCAGCACTTTGGGAGGCCAAGGCAGGTGGATCACCTGAGGTCAAGAGTTCGAGACCAGCCTGGTCAACACAGTGAAACCCCGTCTCTACTAAAAATACAAAAATTAGCCAGGCATGGTGGGGGGTGCCTGTAGTCCCAGCTACTTGGGAGGCTGAGGCAGGAGAATGGCTTGAACCCGGGAGGTGGAGGTTGTAGTGCCTAGATTGTGCCATTGCACTCCAGCCTGGGTGACAGAGTGACAGAGTGAGACTCCATCTCAAGAAAACAAAAGAAACAAAACAAAAAAAGACAAAATACATCGAAGAAATATATTTTAGGGTAAAATACTTCAATTTCTTTTAGGGTCTGCTGTCATGTGATGCTATAGGAGAGTCAGGTTGGAATTTGTTATCTTATTGCTATAAAGAGTCTGTTTGTCACTCCTAAGATTTCTGTTTTAATGTTAATGCTGGTCAGTTGTGCCTGAATTCCAAAGGGAGGACGGTATAATGAGGCATGTTTGACACCTCCTTCCCATCATGGCCTGAACTAGTTTTTCAGGTTTACTATGGAATCCCCTGGCTGACAGGAGGGATCTATTCCGTTGGTTAGGGGGCTTAGAATTTTATTTTTGGTTTACAGATATATTGTAGAATTTTCAATGTGGGTGATGTGGAAAAATGTTTGTAATATATGGTTAATTGAAAAAAAGCAGATAATAAAATTCCATGTATTGTGTGATCCTATTAAAATACATTACCACACACACACACACGAAAAGTTATCTGACTCTGTGCTAAATGAAACAGCTATGGTAGTTTTAATTTTTCTCTGGATTAGGCTGGGCGTGGTGGCTCCTGCCTGTAATTCCAGCACTTTGGGAGGCTGAGGCAGGTAGATTACTTGAGGTCAGGAGTTTGAGACCAGCCTGGCCAACATGGTGAAACTCCATCTCTACAAAAATACAAAAATTAGCTGGGCATGGTGGTGAGTGCCTGTAATCCAGAGCTGCTCGGGAGGCTGAGGTAGGAGAATCACTTGAACCCGGGAGGCAGAGGTTGCAGTGAGCCAAGATCGTCCCACTGCACTCCAGCCTGGGCGGCAGAGCGAGACTCTAAAAAAAAAAAAAAAAAAAAAAAAAAAATTTCCTTGGATTTGCCATTTTTTCTATAGTGAATATGGGTTAACTGTGTTCAAAATCACTTTTAAAAATGAAAAATTATTTCACTTAATTGTCTAAAAGTTTTATCCTAAGGATGTACAAAAAGATACAGAAGGCTATTGTTTCCATGTTTAAAACAGTAAAAAGAGGCAGACAGTCTGCTTGTAAGAAACAACCATATAAGCACTGGTATATTTATACAAAGGAATTCTATATGGCCATTACAAATCTTGATATAGGAGAATATTAACATAGATGAGCATGATGTGTATTAAAAATAGGTCATACAATAATACGGATAAAATAAACCTACTTTGGTAAATAATTTTTTATTTTAATTGAGAGAGTGTCTTGTCTTGTGCTGTTGCCCAGGCTGGAGTGCAGTGGAGCAATCCTGGCTCACCGCAACCTCTGCCTTCTTGGTTCAAGAGATTCCTGTGCCTCAGCCTCCCGAGTAGCTGGGATTATGGGCACCTGCCACCACGCCTGGCTAATTTTTGTATTGTTAGTAGAGACGGGGTTTTACCATGTTGGCCAGGCTGGTCTTGAACTTGTGACCTCAGGAAATCTGCCCACCTTGACCTCCCAAAGCGTTGGGATTATAGGCATGAGCCACCACGCCTGGCCTTATTTTTAATTTTTGTCTCCGTTCAAGTTTTTTTCTTTTGAGACAGAGTCTTACTCTGTTGCTAGGCTACAGTGCAGTGGTGCGATCTTGGCTCACTGCAACCTGCGCCTTCCCGGTTTAAGCAATTCTCCTGCCTCAGCCTCCCGAGTAGCTGGGGCTACAAGCAAGTGCCACCATGCCTAGCTAATTTTTGTATTTTTAGTAGAGACTCAGTTTCACCATGTTGGCCAGGTTGGACTCGAACTCCTGACCTCAGGTGATCCACCCGCCTCAGCCTCCCAAAGTGCTGGGGTTAGAGGCGTGAGCCACCGTGCCTGGCCTCTCAGTTCAAGTTTAACGGAAACTAGAAAAGATCAATGGGCTTATTCCCTCTAATGATACATCGCACAAATCAGCGGCCTGCCCCACAACACAGCTCAGGCCATTCCCACCAAGAGAAGAAAGGCTGGCCTCTCCACCCCTTGTAGGAAAGGCCTGCCTTATAGCACACCAGAATTGATCTGAATCTGAAGTCTTATGTTTGACTCATGGGAAAAAAAAATACAAAAGAGGTTTGTTCTCATTGCTGCCTACTGGCATTAGTAAATAATTATATTTACATATATACGTATTAGAAAAATCATGGAAGGATATACAGGAAACCCATTTGACACTGCTTTGCTAAGGCTAAAGAGTCACAGGCTACTATAACTTTTTTCTTTTTGTCTCTAGTATTTCCTAAATTATACTTTATAAATTACTAACAAAAATTAAACATTTAAATCTACTCACAATGTCAGGTGATTACAACTTTATCCCTTTCAAAGTAAAGCTCTGAAATCTCTTAGATTCTTAGAAGAAAAGCAGCTTAAGTGTTGATTGTATTTTGAGGCAATATGAAGAAAAAGAACGAATAACGAGCCCTAAAACTGCTCTGAGTTCTATTCTTCATAAGAATCACCTGTGACATTGGCTAAAATGCAGATTCCCAGGCACATGCTGCCAGAAGATCATTCTGCAGTTCTGGGATGGGGGCCAAGTGATGGCATTTCTGACATTCCCCACCACCTACAAGAATCACTGATGCAGGTGGCCCACTTTGAAAACTGGTTTAAAACAATGACGCTATAGTAAAAGAGTGAGAGCTGGCAAAAAATTCAATGTAAGGCATTAGAGATCATCTAAATTTTTTTTTTTTTTTTTTGAGACAGAGTCTTGCTCTGTCACCCAGGCTGGAGTGAGGGCTGTGGCGTGATCTCAGTTCACTGCAACCTCCGCCTCCCGGGTTCAAGCGATTCTCCTGCCTCAGCCTCCCAAGTAGCTGGGGCTACAGGTGTGCACAACCACGCCTGGCTAATTTTTGTATTTTTAGTAGAGACCGAGTTTTACCATGTTGGTTAGCCTGGCCTCAAACTCCTGACCTCAAGGGATATCACCTAATTTTTAATTCTCATACTTCCAGCTAAGGATTCTGAAGGCCAGCTAGGTTCAGGACTTGCCCCAGGCCACAGAGCTGAACTAGAACTCACATTTCCTAATTCTGTGAACAGTCCCTTGTCCACCAATCAACAGCACAATGCTTTCTCCTTTAGCTGTGGGACATGGGGGCTACCTGGACGATTCCTTTACAACTCTAACTTCCTCCTCAACACACATACACACAATACTGAATTCAGCGGTCCAAACAACGTTTAACACTATGTGACCTGATGTCCCCTAACTGCAAATATGAAATGCCTAATGTGCCTTTGACTTTTTTTAAGCAAAGTAAATAAAGCAGGGCATTTATCTTCATTTTTCCTTCTCCAAGTCCATTCATCATTACTTAGAAAATATTGCAGCGGCCTCCAAAAAGTCTCACTAGTTAATCACTGAATGCCAGAACACTCTTTTTTTTTGAGATTGAGTCTCGCTCTGTCGCCCAGCCTGGAATGCAGTGGCACGATCTCTGCTCACTGCAACCTCCACCTCCCGGGTTCAAGTGATTCTCCTGCTTCAGCCTCCTGAGTAGCTGGGACTACAAGCCCCCGCCACCACGCCCAGCTGTTTTTTGTATTTTTAGTAGAGATGGGATTTTACTATGTTGGCTAGGCTGGTCACGAACTCCTGACCTCAGGTGATCCACCTACCTACCTCGGCCTCCCAAAGTTCTGGGATTACAGGTGTGAGCCACCGTGCCTGGCCGCCAGAACACTCTTTTTAGAGAAATGCTTGTACGAAGCATTTTCCTCTTCAATAACCAACAATGACTTTTTAAATGCAAATACATGATAGTTTTGACTATTATTGAAACCATAAAACAGATACAAAAGTAGATAATAGTTTAATAAACTCCTGTCTTCCCATTACTAGCTTCAACAATGATTAGAAAATATCTGGTTTCTCTGATAACTCCCTCTGCCCACTCACACTGGATTATTTTGAAGCAACAGCTAGAGATTCAATCATTTTCATCCATAAATATTTCAGTATATGTCCCTAAAAGAACTCTAAAAAATGCAAACCATTGAGGCTAAAACTATCAAATCTTAAAAAAAGATAAGTATGATTATCACATAATCCAGTCAGTATTCAAATTTCTCCAATAGTCTTTTTTTTTGATATGGCATCTCACTCTGTCACCCAGGCTGGAGTGCAGTGGCGTGATCTCTGCTCACCGCAACCTGTCTCCCAGGCTTAATCAATCCTCCCACCGCAGCCCCCCAAGTAGCTGGGACCACAGACGCACAAAACCACGCCTGGCTTCTTTTTTTTTTTTTTTTCGTATTTTTAATAGAGATGGGTTTCACTATGTTGCCCAGGCTAGTCTCGAACTGCTGGGTTCAAGCTATCCACCCACCTTGGCCTCTGAAAGTACTGGAATTACAGGCATGAGCTACTGTGCCCAATCTCCAATAGTCTCTAAAAAATTTCTTTAATAGGGTGTTTGCATCAGAATTCCAGTCATGTATTTCCATTGGTTGCTATTATTTTAAAGTCTTTTAATCCATAGGTTCTCTTTGTTTAAATACAACTTAAAATTTTTAAAAAATTCAAACACAATTTATAGACAATAAAATGCACAGAATGAATTACAGACAGGGTCTCACACTGTCACCCAGGCTAGAGTGCAATGGAATGTGATCATAGCTAACTGTAGCCTTGAACTCTTGGGCTCAAGCAATCCTCCCACCTTGGCCTTTGGAGTAGCTAGGACCACAGGACCCAGGGGCTTGTGACCATGCCCCACGAAAATGCACTGATTTTAAGTGTAAGTTGTATGGAATTTGGTAAATGTATACGCCTGTGTGACCACCTCTGTAACAGAGATACAGAACATTTCTAACAACCTGGTAAGCCTTTCCTCCCACCCCTTCCAGATAGTGTCACCCAGGAATACCAGGTGCTATAATTTTTCTCACCACAGCTTACTTTTGTAAACTAGGGCTTTTTAAAGCTTCTCCAATCAAGGTCCACCTCCTCCTGCAGGCATCCAAGGGTCAAGGTGGAAGGTTTCATCTTGCCTGCGGGAACTTTACCTCTCAGCTACTCCTCCACTCTGTCCGTTCTGTTCAGAGTGGTCCTGTGACTTAATTACTCCAACTCTGTGAGTAGGGAGTAATTAGATCATCCTATAGGTCTGGAAATGCACCATCCTTCACCAGCTGAATTCGACCCATACTCTTTTCAAGGCTTGGCCCAAGTTCTATCTTCTCTAGTCTTTTTCCTATGATACCATTCCAACCATTCCACAGAGATCTCTTTTTTCCCCATCATTGTCCTGTAGCACTTACGCCAGATTCAAATATGCCCTGTCTCCTCAATGAGATGGTCAGCATCTTGAGTTCCTCCATGCTACATTCTTATTTGGTGTCCTGTCCAGTGCTTAGAACAGTGCGGGACCATTGAGAGCCTTTAATAAGTGTCCATGTAATTCAACCAAAGGTCATGAGGATTCTACTGAGGCTTAACTGGTAAGGAAAAGAACCTCATTAAATTCCAAACTGGCTCTCCTTTGTCAAGTCAGAGGGAATTGGTCACCTATATTGCCAGAAAATGTTCTTTGGATGGTGTTGAAACTCTGGCTGGTCTTGAGTGGCCTATAAACAATTCTCTGAACTTGATAAGGACCCATTTGTAGTTGTAGGCACCACATGCACCAATGTAGGACTGACAAATGACTGCTGTGTTTGAGCAAAACGAAGAAAACGTGCAGCCAGGAAAGCCAAAGAATAAAGAGGCCAACAAACAAAATTCAGTCGTTTCAACCCTAGCTACCCTTTAGAATCACCTGAATCGAGGGTGAGACTTTAAAAAATGTAGATACAATGAACTATCTGGATGGGTCCAGATATGAGAGAGACAGAGCAAGAGAGACAGAGACAGAGAGAGAGAGAATGAACATTTGCAGTTGAAGTGAAACTCCATCTCAAAAAAATAAAATAAATAAAATAGAATTCAGGGCCCTTCCATAATTCTAACCTTGTGTGCTTTCATTAGTTTTACAAAGGCAGTTTAGTCTTGGGAAGGGCTATTATCATCCTTGCTTTAAGGTTAAATTATAAACCAAATTCTACCCACAGTTAGCTTGGCCTGTGCCTAGGAATGAACAAGGACAGCTTGGAGGTCAGAAGTAAGACGGAGTCAGCTATGTCAGGTTTCTTTTACTGTCATGATTTTGGAAAGGCAGTTTCAATGTCCCCACCCCCTTGGGTTTCGGTACACCTCAATCCTGAGGTGTGAGCTATGGAGATGGGAAAGGCTAATGACAGCTCTAATTTCTTCTTGCTTATGGAACATTGTTGGGGAAGGGGTTGCCCCCAAGGTAAGAGGAGTGAAACCATCTTGAAGTTGACCGTATGCCTTCACTGGTGTCTGGTTGGGGTCATTCTTATCCACAGTTTTAGTACAGCACATAAGTGAACAGCAGACTGTAAGATTAATAGTAAGCCCTACCACAAGAAGTGAAAGTCCTAGCTTCAGGAGTCCCTGTAGAACCAACCTGAAGCCTTGAGGGACCCAGGTAAATGACCTTGAGAACCAATCAATTATTGAGTTATCAGCAGATAACCTTATCCAAAAAAATGGACAAGGCTGGAGTCAATAAAAGGGGTACTACAGTTTTTCTGAAACATAATTTTTCTCTCTCTGGTTTTCTATTTCTACCAAAGACCAATCATAGTAGGACCAATTTATTTCCAAAATAAGTTTTAGTCTTATTATGCTTGGGCTAATTATTTGCATAAAGTGCAGCAAGAGTAAGTATTTGCCATATAGCCCCCCCCCTTTTTCTTTTACATTGACTTTGCTGAAATTTTTCATAAGGAATCTCAAATTAGACCTTTTACAAACCTCTTGAGCCCAGACAAGAATTTATTTGTGCCTGCAGATACCTATATAAATTAGGTGACTTCCTCTTTTCCCGAGGTCCCAAAATAACTTGGGGCTCCTGAGCTTGTCAGAAAGTGACATTCTTTACTTACCACAGGTTAGGAACCCTGTAAATGACAAGGTATGAGGGAGGTCAGTTTTTCCAAGGGGCTTCCATTGGCTCTAAAGATCAACTTCAGTTCCCCAAAGCAGTCTGTAAACATGCCATTCCAGTCAAAGCCTTGGTAATACAACTAGTGTCTCCAATTGCAGGCATCAGTATTTTCAAACTTCTCCCTAGGTGATTCTGTTGTGCTGCCAGGATTGAGATCCACTGAATTAAATTAACCAATATAAAAGTTGACTACTGAAATGAAGAATTTAGACTCCCCTCTAGTTTCAACCCATCAACTTGGATCCATGTGAATTTTTAGGAACTGCTGGTGGTTTAATTAACAGCCCTGGGCCACTAATGGTAGATGTTCATACTAAACAGAAAGTAAGTGCTACCTGAACAATAGGGATAAAAACAGGAGTAATTACAGGCTGGGAGTGGCTCACACCTGTAATCCCAGTACTTTGAGGGGCTGAGGCTGGAGGATGCTTTGAGGCTGGGAGATTGAGACTGCATTCCAACCTGGGTGACAGAATGAAACCCCGTCTCTGAGGAAAAACAAAACAGGCTGGGTGCATTGGCTTACGCCTGTAATCCCAGCACTTAGTGAGGCTGAGGTAGGTTAACTGCTTGAGCCTAGGAGTTGCAGATCAGCCTGAGCAACATAGTGAGACCCCCCTCTCTAACAAACAAAACAAAACAAAACAAAACAAAAAACAGCTGGGCATGGTGGTAAGTGCCTGTAGTCCTAGCTATCGGGAGGTTCACGTGTGAGGATAGCTTGAGCTTGGCAGTTAGGGGCTATGCTGAGCTATGATTGCACCACTGCACTCCAGCCTGGAAGACAGAGTGAGACCTTGTCTCAACAAAACAAAATGACAGCAACATGTGGAGTAATCACAAAACACCTTCAGAATTCTGGCACTCTGGTCTAGATGCTCAAAATTCTCACCAGGTGGCAACGGTTTTCACAGGCACAACTGGGAAGTTAATGGACAGCAGAGTGGGCAACTGTGAAGTCTTCTGTCATTAACTCAAACTTATAAAGGCCATAAACACCAATAAAGCATGAGCCTCATTTTACGACTTGGTCAGATTAGTGATCACTAAAGGACAACAAGTGACAGACATCTCAGTGTCCTGGAAAATAAGAGGAACACCTTTGATGCATTAATTATCATTCCGAAGTGCACTTAGCTTTTATAATTATCCATATATTAAATTCTAAGGCAAATGAGATGACTATAATGAAAAACAAGCCACTTAAAATGAAAACTTTATGTCCTTGACATAAAGGAATGTTAAAAGCAAACTGTTTTACAAGAAAAATAATTCAATGAAACTAGAGCTGGAAGGTGGGAGGATCACTTGAGCCCTGAGCCCAGAAGTTGGGGGCTGCAGTGGTGTGAGCCCGGATCATGCCACTGCACTCTAGTCTGGGTGACAAAGCAAGACCCCATCTCTTAAAAAAAAGAAAAAAAAAATCACCCAACACTAGAGCTGAATGGGTTTTAAAGAGATCAATTCTCCAGTCTTCTATGTAACATTTATCTGTCCAGAATGGGTATTAGTTATTGGTATATAGCCATGGGTTTCCAAATTTGTTAGAAAATCAATTTAAAAATATATATTAAAATGGATTTTAAAAGTTGCTCTGTTCACCTATTCCAACTGTTCTGGTATGCTGATCTATATTTGTATTGATAGTGCCAAGAACTTTCTGAAAACACAAAAAAGAAGAGTGTAGCCAGCTAATTAACCATGTTGCTGTGCCACATTTTCAGCTTGACATTCTGATTTCATTTTTAAAGAACATCTAAACTTACTCATTGAGAACAGGTAGGCCTGAAATTTCCAATTCATTATGGAGTCCTTTCAAATATTTAGGTTAATTTCCCACAGTATGACTAAAAATTCAAAGGGATCTGAAATAATGTTTGTTTTTAAGAAAAAGGGCTTGAGGCCGGGCGCGCTGGCTCATGCCTGTAATCCCAGCACTTTGGGAGGCTGAGGCGGGTGGATCATGAGGTTAGAAGATCGAGACCAGCCTGGCCAACAAGGTTAAACCCCGTCTCTACTAAAAATAATAATAAAAAAAAATTTAGCGGGGCGTGGTGGCATGTTCCTGTAGTCCCAGCTATTCAGGAGGCTGAGGCAGGACAATCACTTGAACCCAGGAGGTGGAGGTTGCAATGAGCCGAGATTGCACCACTGCACTCCAGCCTGGGTGACAGAGTGTGACTCTGTCTCAAAAAAAATAAAATAAAATAAAAATAAAAATAAATAATAAAAAAAAAGGGCTCGAGCATGAATTCACTCTTTAAGCCCAAATGATGGTTTGGGGAACAGGCAGTCGAGATTATTCATGAAGGACCATCTTCTTTTTTGGTACATACTACTTTGTGAGGAAAAGCATGTAGCTTTGATAGAGGAGAAAGGACAAATATGTTGTTTCTACGCTCTCCTCTCAGACCTCAGCCTGAATGCTAATACATGTGTGGTCACCAACATAAACAGTTAACTCACACTTGTACAGAATAATCCTGCTGAAGGGACTGTAGGAGAAAAACTAATCTCACCCTATTTATTTGACACAGGAGGCCATGGAAGTCCACAATCTCCCTTTCTAAAATGATACAGTGGCCTGGCATGGTGGCTCACACCTGTAATCCCAATAATTTGGGAGGCTGAGGCAGGCGAATTGCTCGAGCCCAAAAGTTCAAGACCAGCCTGGGCAACATGGGGAGACCTTGTCTCTAAAAATAATACAAAAATTAGCCAGGTATGGTGGCATGCACCTGTAGTCCCAGCTACTCGGGAAGCTGAAGAGGGAGGATGGTTAGAGCTCGGGAAGTTCAGGCTACAGCAAGCTGTGATCATGCCACTGCACTCTAGCCTGGGTGACAGAGTGAGACTGTCTTAAAAGTAAAAAAAAAAAAAAAAAAAAAAAAAAAAGACACAGCAAGTTACCTACACAGCCAGTATGAGAGGTCAGCTCTTCTGACTTCTAGGCCTTCCACTACCTACATCATATTTGTATATCTGCAGGGTCCCAGAAACACTTGGATTGCATTGTTTTGGTGCTTTTGAGCATTAAAAGAAAGTGATTAAGAAGCCAAGTGCTAAGACAGGTAAATGATATATTATTTTAACGAGGAGAAAACTACCTAGAAATGTATTTTGTAATGACTACTTTTGCTTTGGCTCAGATCTCGTCTACAACTTACTTTCATAGTTATGGGAATGACTTCGAGTTCATTAACTTTTGATGAACTAAGATAACTAAGAGTATAAATACGGAAGCTGATTTTAAAAAGCAGGTCTTTTCAATATGAGAGATGAATGTTCTATAAATCATGGGGCAGGCAGTTAAATTCCACTGTTATAGTTTTGTTTGTATTTGCTCAGAGACAGTTATATATTTTTAGAGTATCTGTAAGTCATTTGTCTGGAATTTTCTCTCTCCTCTTCCCTCTCTAGAAGAAAATAGTAATTAAAAAAAGAAAACACTAATCTATGTCTCAAACGAAAACAATCCAACTGATTTACAGCAAGAATAAACTTTTTTTACCAACATTTTTGTTATAACAGAAACTCATTTCCTCTTAACTTTTTTATTTTATAAAAGAAAATATTAAATGCATTAAACTCATACTATCAGGAATTAAAAAATACAGAACACCTCTGGTCACTATCAGGTTCCAATTCCATCAAAACCAAGACACTGTCTCTCAAATCCTAGAAAAATATTCGTGACCTTTTAGGTGAAAAAACAAAGAGGCAGACTATGTATGATTCAAATTTTATTACAAAAATATATGTTTCTAAAATACAGACGTGCAAGCATGGACATCTGTAAATACCAAACACACGCGGGCTACCACAGGAGTGCGCCAGGGAGGCTTTAACTCTTTTATTATATGCTCTTCTGAACTTTTAATTTCTTTTTCCTTTTTCTTTTCTTTTTTTGAGACAGGGTGTCACTCTGTCACCCAGGCTAGAGTCGGTGACAATCATGGCTCACTGCAGCCTCCACCTCTCGGGCTCCGGTGATCTTCCCACCTCAGCCTCCTGAGTAGCTGGGACTACAGGGGTCTGCCATCACGCCTGGCAAATTTTTGTATTTTTAGTAAAGACGGGGTTTTACCATATTGCCCAGGATGGTCTCGAACTCCTGGGCTCGAGCACTCTGCCAGCCTCAGCTCTCAGAATGCTAGAATTACAGGTGTGAGCCACCGTGCACAATCTCCCCCCACCACCCCCACCCCCAGACAAGGTCTCATTCTGTCACCCAGGCTGGAGTGTAGTGGTGTGATCACAGCTCACTGCAGCCTCAAATCAACCTCCTGGGCTCAAGAGATCATCCTACCTCAGTTTCCTGAGTAGCTGAGGCTACAGGCACAGGATAACATGACCAGACAATTTAAAAAAATTTTTTTGTAGAGACAAGGTCTCACTACGTTGCCTATGCTTGAACTATTAATTTCTTATGATGCATGCTCTAGTTGTAATTTTAAGAAATTAAATATAGTGTTAAGCATTATGATGCTGCTAAAAATAACACTTTTTTGCATACTGAAAAGTGACACCATCATCAAATCTTCAACTCTAGGAGAAATGAACAGAATTCTATGGATTGGCCGCTAATATACTTCGTTTTGAGCTTTGACACGGATTCTGAATGACTCTGGACTGAACATTTATCAATTTTGTGTTTCCCATTGTTATCTATTTACTTCTTTATATTGATACAATGGTTAGTTGGAGAGGTATAATAATTGGGTAGGGGCATCACCCAGAATAATGAAGATAAAAATTTAGGTTGAAAACAAAAGACCACTTGTACAATTTCTGTGTGGCATCATTTGTTCTAGATCTACATTTCTATTTCTGGAAATACTCTAACCATAACAACAACGTCAGCCAACTTTCATTGAGCATTTATACTCTGTGCTTTACTCCCATTGACTCACTGAATCTTCATTACAACCCTGTGAAGGAACAAAGACAATCTGTTCTAGTGACAGAGAAAGAATGTGAACCCACACTGTCTAGCTTCAGAGCCCAAACTGAACAACTTCCTTAAATTAGAATACTGCATTAGGTTCATATAAGTGATCATTTATATGCTCTTTTTGGTAGGTGTCAGACCCAAATTCCCTACTGTTTTATTTGGGGAAAACAAACATTGAGATGAATACCCTTCTATACTCCAGTATATCTTTTGGTTCAGAAATACATTCTAGACTGTGGTGAGTGCTATTCTCTATGGTATGGTGTGCACAGGAATGCACAGTGCACCCTGAGCCACCTGGATTCTCAAAGCTTCTAAGTGTTGAGCATCTCTACTTTACTATATCAAGTTGCTTTAATTTTCAGTCCACATGACAAATGCCAGATAACAAAAATGGAATACTCTGCGTTCATTTCCTAACCTAATTAATTCCTCATTAGAACGTTAAACAAAATGGTGAAAACACAAATATGATGTGCATTACAGAAATACTTAAAATTTGTTCTTGTGTGCTCTGAGAGGGGCTGCCATTGTGACTAAATAAGTGCTGTTAACAATATTTATTGTTTTGTTCACAAGTACTGTAGGTCTTCTGTATTTTAGCTGATTAATTAGGTGTTTGTTAGCAGGGTTGGATCTAACCAGTGATGTGTGGCATGTCAGTGTGACTGGAAATAGACCAAAAAACACTGTCACACAGCCAGACCAAACTTGCTCCCTGGTCTCCGTGCTCAGAGGGTCAGCAAATTACTTCAGTGTTACAGCTGAATATTTTTGGCAAGAATGTGAAATAGAAACCCCAGTTTGGGGAGGAGGGAGGAAGGCTGGGAACAAAATGCTTTTATAATGGATGATCCACTGTGCCATCTGTGTCTGGAGGTATTTAAGAATTTTATTTTGACTTCATCTGACATCATGATTTTTAAAAGGATGTCAAAGCAGACATGGCATGAGTTCTTGCAGACTCTGTTTGAGTCCACAGATCATTTTAATCCTGTTTATTCTAAAGTGACTTCCCTGTATGTTTATTAGACTCTTTGGATTCTAAAAGGCAAAAACCCCACACATGAGCTGTCATATTCATTTTTTTCTTCCACAACAAACTAACTGTCCTATAGCACAGATACTGAAAACTAACAATAATTCAGGTTTGAAAGTGGAAACCTAGGAAGATATAAAAATAATATATTTCAGTCTATTTTAATCATTGCCCCATCAGACACTAATAGAAAGACTGGAATTTCTGTGGATGGCTTAAGTCTGTATTACACATTTTCATGTAAAATTAATCTAATGCACACTCTTTCCCAGGTCACACTGATTCATGAGAATTGGAGAGCCAGCAACGGAAGCCAGGCAGTGTGCTCCTAAGCTGAGGATGATGTTATACACTGTGAGAGGCAGTGCACATGGTCACAAGCAAAATCAGGTTGGTAAGGCTCACAGGGAATTACTGTAAGCCATAAAATCATCCAGGGTGGCTTTCTGATTATTAGCTTCAATTTCAAGAAGGAAGAGTGAGCAGGAATCCCAATGAATACGAGAAAGAATAAGACAGACAAAAATGTAAGCGCCTATCGGGCCAGGTGTGGTGGCTCATGTCTGTAATCCCAGCACTTTGGGAGGCCGAGGTGGGTAGATCACCTGAGGTCAGGAGTTCAAGATCAGCCTGACCAATGTGGTGAAACCCTATCTCTACTAAAATACAAAAAAGTGGCTGGGCATAGTGGTGGGCACCTGTAGTCCCAGCTACTCAGGAGGTTGAGACACAAGAATCCCTTGTACCTGGGAGGCAGAGGTTGCAGTGAGCCGAGATGGCACCACCACCCTCCAGCCTGGGTGACAGAGCGACTCTGTCTCAAAAAAAAAAAAAAAAGAGTGGGAAAAGACTCCCTTCTCTCCAAGTTTGACCACCTCATCTCAAACAGCCCTCACCCTGACCACTACCACTCGCTGTTCCCATAACCGGAGTTAATTTCTTCACAGTATTTATCACCTCCTGACATATTATAGATCTACTGTCTATATCCTGCACCCTACCTAGAATGTAAGCACCGCAGGGACAGGGGCTCTGTTCTGTTTTGTTCACACTATCTTCACAGCCTATAGCTTGAGACAGAGTAGGAATCCAAGTAATAATAATTTTTACTTCATATTTTTTTAGAAATGGAGGTCTTACTATGTTGCCCAGGCTGGCCTCAAATTTCTGGGCTCTAGCAATCCTCCCGCCTCAGCCTCTAGAGTAGCTGGGACTACAGATGTGTACCATTGCACCTGGCTCAAATTCAATAATTATTTGCTGAATTAAAGAATGAATTAATGGAGTCTCTCCTCTCATAAACGTTTTAACTGAAAACATTTTATGCCAGTATTTCAATTGCTAATATACTGGTAATAGTGGGTACAAACAGGGTAGGATTTTTTAAAGGCAGTTCTATAAATAATGAGCAAGTAAATAACTGAAAGACAAAGAATAAAGCATCTTACCAAACTAGCAGCCCCAGAAGACAACCTCTAGGCCAGCCAACACCAGTTTACTTTTCTGCCAGCGTTAGTCCTCAGCCAGAGGCCAGTGAGGCTACCAGATAATAAGAATCAGCAGAGGTGCTTACAGATTTTGATTCTTAGTTTTCATTCTACAGATTACCACTCTAAAACTTTCTCCATTTCTCCTCCAAAAATGGTTCCAGCAGTTAAAAAATAATCCTTAGCTTCTGGAAAGACATTTTCCCCCATCCTTCCTCATTCCCAGGTCCTCAGGGTACCACCTACCTGTGATTTTACCCAGACTGGTTTTCTGGAAGTCAGGGTTCCTCAGCTCTTCAGTGCTTGCAGATTTCATGACATAGTTGATAGACGACAGGGTGCTGATGAGCTGAGAGTTGAGGGAGCCAATCTGTGAGTGAGGCTCCCCGAAAGCTTCTGCCAGTTCACTATAGTTCTCAGCCAGCAGTGTCTGCTGTTCTGCCAGCAGCTTCTGGATGCGCTCAATGTAGTGATCCAGGCCGGTCATCATTCCAGGTGGAGCTTGAGGCTGGGGGTTCTCCAGAGATTCCCCTACAGGGTCACCCCCAACCCCCACGCTCCTTCTGCTGGCTGTCAGCCCCACAGTCAACGGTGGTGGCCCACAAGCTATGGTCCTCATTTTGAGACCAACCAGATAGTTGTCGTTTATATTTATCTGCCCCACACCTGACTCTTTGGTCTTCACAGCTGATGGCCTGTCAAACCCAGAATGGCCAGAAAGCAACGTTCCAACACCAATGGACCGCGTCTTGGTGGAGGAGTTGATGTCCTTGACACGGCCTTCTCCTACAGCTACTGTCCGTGTCTCCACAGTCTGGGTGCTGGTCTGCTTGTCCCAAGTGCTTAGACAAGTGTTGGTGCAGGACTCTATGAGGGTGGCCGTCTCGGTGTTGGTGAACTGGTGCACCTGTTCCAAATCCGTGCTAGTGTCCTGGTCTGCAGTACGAGGCACTGCCATGACGGCAGCTTCCACCTGGCTAACAGCCTCAGTGTTCACGCCCCGGGAGGTGCACTCCTTTGGAGAGCAGACGGTCACGTCAACAGAACAATCTCCACAACCGATAGACCGCACTTCTTTGAGATTCAAGTTTGTCTTGAGGAGTGTGAGGTCGTTCACAGACTCCTCTGTGTTGCTGCCTGTTTCACAGACGCTGACTTCCACACTCACACTCTTGTCACACATTTCCACAGACCTCCCAGCACATCGGTCATGCATTTCCACCCTCTCCTTAACAATCCACCAATTCATAGGCAGCTCAGGCCCTACGACTTTATTCTTACATTCGGGCTGGCAGGAGATGCCTACACTGTTTGTTTCCACGGAGGTCCCAACACACGTGTCCACCAGGTCCATGTGACTGCCGACCATTTGGTCTCTGGTCTGCACCACTGCCTCCACCACCTTACTGAAAACAAGCGGCTGGGCCATCGTGGCTTTGTCAACCTTTTTCCTCGATCCAGCAGACTGCAGCTCTTGTTTTAGTTTAGTCATCTCCCGGTCATGGGTGGTTTCTCTAAGCTGTACTTCTAGGCGATAGATCTTTTCCTTCAAGGCTTCTATGGTCTGCTGTTGCAGCTCAATTTCTTTGTCAGCTTCAGTCATCACTCCAAGTATGGCCTCTGTCACGCTGACCCCACAATTTCTCATCTCAACAAGTGTCCCTACAGCTGCATCCTTACAGGACCTGGAGCCTCTGTGGTACACGACGATGTCGTTCATGTTCTCCTCGGCACCCACAGCCACAGACCGGCACTCTCCATTCTCCCTGAGCTCTGAGGAGGCCTCACAGCTGCTGTCCTGGATCTTCTGCTCCAGGGCTTGCATGTCTGCTGTAAGCTACCGGAACTCCTTTATCCTCTGCGTGCTCTGTTCTACGGTCTCCATTTCTTCCTCCTCATAGTCAATGTATAATTCCCCGCCACTTCTTCGGGCCCGGGAGAGCTGTTCCAGCTGGGAGGCATTCCCCGCACTGTAGGACCGCTTCCTCACACCACAGACATTGTTCTGGGATGCAGCCCTTTGGTTTTTCAGCTGTGAGACCAACTGCCTTTTCTCTTCTTGCAAGTTGCAAGACAGAGATCTTTACCTGGAGCACAGGGATGGTTCGCACCTGCTCCTCCAGCTCCTTCAGGCGTTTCAGAGCAATGGCCACCTGCTCGCGGATGTGCTGCAGGTGCATGGGGCTCACGTTGGTCACTGGGGTGGAGATCCCTGAGCTCAGGGGGCTGTGGCGGATGGAGCTCCCCATGGAGGAAGTGGTGGGAGCAGCTGGGGCATAGCTACCATAATCCCCATTACCTTGGTATCCATTCTGAAGCTGGTGCATGGCAGGATTGTGGTTTCCAGAACCCACAAAAGAAGGGAGGGAGCTTGTGGAGCCCATGCCTCCAAAACTGGCCAGCCTGGGCCTTCTGAACTCACCCGGTGTCATCTGCATGGTGGCTCTCTCCTGTTCCAGTCTTCTCCGGGTCTCCATCAGTGTCTTGGTGACATGAAGGTTATGCTTTGGGAGTTGTGGTGAGGGAGGTGGCAGCTGTCGATTTTCTGGGATGGTAAGAAAAGGGAGTGAGGTCTCCAGAGGGGGAGGTGGCTTTGAGATTGGAGTTGATGTAACTTGACTTCTGGCTATGAGGAAGTTGGGGCACTGCTTGTTGTCATCACTGTTGGAGGATGAGAGGGATTCAGTGGAAGTCCATATACCTTGCTGACCAGATGTGGTCCTGGGTTCTGGGCATGGCACGGACGGCTTCCGCCTCTTCTGGATGTTCAGTCTTTTGATGGTATTTCCCTTCTGTATGTCATCCACATATTTGAGGAAATCTAAGTCTAGTTGATAACCATAGGGGGTCTCCACAAAGTAAGGGTCTTTCTGTTCCTTGTCCTGGTCTCCATTGAGAATATCACCTGCTTTTCCTAGAAAAGGGAGAAAAGAATATTATAATGACATGCAATACACCTAATGGTAAAAACTAATATTTGTGTTTGTTGCAGTACAGCAAGCTGGTATGATTTTAAGAGTTGACACACCTATGTTTTGAACCTGGATCTACAACAGCTGGGTAAGCAAGTTTTTTTTTTTTTTTTTTTTTTTTTTGAGACAAGTCATTCTGTCACCCAGGCTGGAGCTGCAATGGCATGATCTCGGTTCACTGCAGCCTCCGTCTCCTGGGATCAAGCAATTCTCCTACCTCAGCCTCCTGAGTTGCTGGGATTATAGGGGTGCACCACCACGCCTGGCTAATTTTTACACTTTTAGTAGAGACAGGGTTTCACTATGTTGGCCAGGCTGGTCTCGAACTCCTGACCTTA
This sequence comes from Pan paniscus, assembly GCF_029289425.2. NCBI lineage: Eukaryota > Metazoa > Chordata > Mammalia > Primates > Hominidae > Pan > Pan paniscus. Next base: position 13,991,240 of record NC_073261.2, read on the forward strand.
GGTGATCCACCCAACCTGGCCTCCCAAAGTGCTGGGATTACAGGCGTGAGCCACTGTGCCCGGCTTGGGTAAGCAAGTTAATAAACCTCTCTTAACTTCAGTTTCTCGCTGAGTAAAAATGGAGATGCAAATATTTAACTCAGGCTTAAAAACAATGTAATGAGATAATGATAGTATTATTTTTTAAAATTGTATCTTAGATTCAGGGAGTACATGTGCAGGCTTGTTACAAGGATATATTGTGTAATGATGAGCTTTGAGCTTCCAGTGTACATATCACCCAAATAGTGAACACCGTACTCAATAGGTAATTTTTCAACCCTCACTCCCCTCTTTCCCCACTTTTGTAGTCTAAAATGTGTACTATTTCCATCTTTTTCCATCTTTATGTCCATCAGTACTCAGAGATAATGATTAATGAGACAAGCACATAGTAAGTCCTTACTAAATATTTTTAAAAGAATTCATTATAAAAGACACGAAAGGCTGGGCATGGTGCTCACTCCTGTAATCCTAGCACTTTGGGAGGCCAAGGCGGGTGGATCACCTGAGGTCAAGAGTTTGAGACCAGCCTGGCCAACATGTGGTAAAACCTCGTCTCTACTAAAAATAAAAAATTGGCTGGGCATGGTGGCAGGCGCCTGTAATCCCAGTTACTTGGGAGGCTGAGGCAGGAGAATTGCTTGAATCCAGGAGGTGGAGGTTGCAGTGGGGCGAGGTCACACCATTGCATTCTAGCCTGGGCAATAGAGCAAAAACTCCATCTCAAAAAAAAGACATGAAAGCATTGTCCAGTAGATAATTTCATTGGTCATCTACAGTCTCTTGGAATATAGACAGCAGACATTAAGATTCCTGTTTTTCAAAGTGTTATCTGAGGCACACAAAAAAACTAAAAGTCAGTAGCAGACAGACAAAGTCAGCAGCATAACCAGGAGGCCTGGGATGAGATGTCCCTGCTGCTGTCTTTTGCAGACTGGGCTGCCTTTCTAAATGGAGGTCAAGGGCACTCAGCTCCTGACTACCTCCATGGGCTTACAATTTGCCTTGGCACCTCCCTGGCTGAGAAAGCTGGGGCATGGGATATTTAGTGATTAACTCTGGCAGCATGAATAGAAGCACACAGAGGAAAGACTTCAACTCTATTTTGTGTTTTCCACTTCTCAGTTTCTCTCCTCATTTAAAAACAAAACCAAACCCTGTCTTAACTGTAGGAAAAGTTTTCTCCGTGTTGGCTTCTTTTGGACAAAACATTCCCTATCCCAGGAACACCTTGTTTTGTATTGTCATGAGTTCAAACAGATGCAAAGAATGAAGATAAGGGCAAAACCTACATACTCCAACCACTGGATCATGTGGCACTCAGTAAATACTACTTAAGGCTAAACCAGACATTTAAAAGAGGAAACACAAGAACCTTTCAAAGCGCAGACCTTGTCGCTGACCTGGGCTATGCATTTCAAACTTAAAAGCAAGGTCATTTTTATTTTTTTAAATTGTAGGATCAGGTCATGTGTTGTTTTCCCAGAGCCACGCTAATAAGCTGTGCATGTTTAGAGCGATGGAAAGAACTCAAAAGCAATGAGTGAAAATGTAAGCCATCAGTCTCCTTGCCCTCTCCTGAGTATACAAACCCACTTGACTGCTGTCCAGTTTGAAGTAACTTCCAGCAAACCTGGTTGCTGTCTGCCCTCCCAACCCCCAGCACTGCCGAACATTTACACCCGACAGTGAGAATGCTATGAAGAACACTTCTGCTTCCATCTGCCCGCTTTCTTCCCAAATGTTGGAAAGAAAGTACAAAAATAAGATTGCCAAGCAGAGGAATAAAAAGGACATATATTCCTTACGTCCCAATTTAAAACAATATTAAATTGCTCTAGCTGTTCGATTCTAACACGTGTGGGAAGTGAATTCTATGTGAAAGAAGTGCCCAGCAGCAGTCCTGCTCCAGCCTAAGAATGGGAGGGCTGGTCGGGAGTGCTGTGCCTGGAAACTTGTGCTCGTGTTAATAGCACGTAGCTGTCCTTCTCTCTTTCCCTTTTAACTTTCATCTGCACATGGAGAAGGTGATCACTCAAAATATGCAGCCAGACCTGTTTCCAGTACTGTCTGAAATTCCATTAACAAAGGGAAACTGCAGCTTGGGTGTCAGGCAGGCGGATCTGGCCCTCCCGGGATGTGTGTGTGAGCCGGCGAGTCTAAGCTGGACTCCTGTAGACCTGTGGGGTCGCTGCGGTGGAGTAAAGTGGCCGAGCAGCGCACAGCCTTCCCGGCCGGCCCCCCTCGCCCAGGCCCCCCTGGAATTCGGCCAGCGGTGACCGCCCCACGCCACTCGCAGCTCACCTACCAGGTGGCGCCCGCTGCGCTCCCTGCCAGCCCGCGCTGCACCGCACGCCAGCTCGCTCCCAGCTCACCCGGACCCAGCCTCAGACGTCCTCGATCCTCACCCCATAAGGAAAAGTTGCAACATTCGTGTAAACTTGGCCGGCCACGCACAAATGCCATAGGCTGAGTTTTCACCAATGAAGTCTCCCTCCGGCCGCAGTGACACCGCCCCCACCACACTCAGCTGTTCCGCATTCCCTGTTTTCTTAATGAAAACAGGAAACTGGTATCTTCTGAAAATGTGTGTTCTTCACTCCCGTTTTGCCAGTTGATTTTTAAATAAAGCTAGCACTTCAAGCATCTCTACAGAGAGGCTCTGTTTTTCCTATACTAGTCACTTCTTCATGAAAGAGTCTGTGTCCTCCTGCTCAGCCCTGGGTCACCTGAGGAGGTGCAGAGGCACAATCAGCCCCACTGTTCTCTGTGGGTTCTCAGGATCCCGGCAGCACTCACTGGTTTCAGAGCCCTGCCTGACTCTTCTCAGCCCTGGGCTTATGACACGTGGCAAGTCCTTTATCATTAATTTCAACTGAGCCTTTGCCACTGATGAAAGCTTCTTCTTAAAAAATGAAAGAAAAACAAACCTTTTTCCAGATACAAAAGTAGTACATGCTTGTAAAACATTAAAACAAAAGAAAAAAGCCACATACAGATAATTTAAAGAACGTAAAAAAAAGGGCACTCAGATCTTACCATCAAGTGACAAGCGTTAATATTTTGGTGTAACTCCTACTTTTTCTATGTATTTCTTAACATAGCTACTTTTCCCACTTAAGGATTTTCAGTAGGAAAGATGAACTGACTCAACATCAGTATTTAAAACACAACAAAACTTATCACAGTTTTTACCAAAACCTAACTGGTCCATCTTTAGTTATTTCTTTAGTTCACCTTGTAGAAATCACAAAAAGCATGTATCACGTTAAATTACCCCCAAATGAACTTTGGACTTCTGGGAATCAGGAGAGGTTAGAATTTAATTAAGTTAGGCTTGCTTATTTCCTAATACTGCTTAAACCAGCCTACCCAAAGGACTTGTAATTCAAGTTTCATTCTCCAGCAAGTAAAAAAGTAAGATGTGTTTTCAAGGTGTCATTTTCACAAACAATTGTCCATGGTAAAAATTATTCTACAATAAAACTACCCGGTGTCATTATTTTTTTAATATCCTGTTTTCTAGTGTATGTTTACATACATCAACATAAATTAGGCACTTATGAGTCCCTGATTTATTTCCCAACTTTAACAAGACCAAAACACTTTTTTGTCTTTTGTACCAGACTATAAGCACCCAGAGAGCAAAAAATTTAATTAAAAAATTTTTTTTTTGGAGAGGACGCTGGCTCACACCTGTAATCCCAGCACTTTGGGAGACCGAGGAGGGTGGATCACTTGAAGGTCAGGAGCTTGAGACCAACCTGGCCAACATGGTAAAACCCCACCTCTACTAAAAATATAAAAAATTACCCAAGCATAGTGGCGGGCACCTGTAATCCCAGCTACTTGGGAGGCTGAGGCAGAAGAATCGCTTGAACCTGGGAGGTGAAGGTTGCAGTGAGCCAAGATCACACACATTGCACTCCAGCCTGGGCAACAAGAGCAAAACTTCATCTCCACCCCCACCCCCCCAAAAAAAATATACTTTTTTTTTTTTTTCATTGCTTCCTCTCCCAACCACACACCAATTATCAACATGCTGGGAAGAAAGGAGATGTTTGACAATGTTTATTGAAGGAATAAATAACTGAATATATACTATAACATAATAAACTTGCTAGAGTGCAGTGGCGCCATCTTGGCTCACTGCAACCTCCACCTCCCTGGTTCAAGGGATTCTCCTGCCTCAGCCTCCTGAGGAGCTGGGATTACAGGCGTGTGCCACCACGCCCAGCTAATTTTTGTATTTTTAGTAGAGATGGGGTTTCACTATGTTGGCCAGGCTGGTCTCAAACTCCTGACCTCAGGTAATCTGCCTGCCTCGGCCTCCCAAAGTGCTGGGATTACAGCTGTGAGCCACTGTGCCTGGCCAAGAGTATAAGATAATAAACTTTGAAAAACATCTTGATGCTCTGAAGACAGAAGTTGTTCGTTAAATATTAGTGTTAAGGACATTTCTTACATGATACTGTTTCAGTTGTTATCTTTAGGTTGTGGAATTATAGATGATTTTTATTCTTTATATTTTATAATTTTTACAACACATGGGTATTGCTCTTTTTTTTTTTTTTTTTTTGAGACAGGGTCGGACTCTGTTGCCCAGGCTGGAGTGCAGTGGTGTGATCATGGCTCACTATAGTCTCTACCTCCTGGGCTCAAGTGATCCTCCTGCCTCAGCTTCCTGAGTAGCTGGGAACTATAGGTATGTAGCACCACGCCTGGCTAATTTTAATTTTTTAAAATTATTTTTAATAGAGATGAGGTCTTGCTATTTTGCTCAGGCTGGTCTTGAACTCCTGACCTCAAGCAATCCTCCCACCTCAGCCTCTCAACATGCTGGGATTACAGGTATAAGCCACTATACCTGGCCTGGGCATTTGTCTTAAAATATATTACAAGAAGTCACTGTTTGGAAGGCGACTGGAATTGACTGCAATAAACTGAGAAAGTTCACTTGGGAGGTGAATGAATGGGGGTGGCCATGGCAAAGACAGCTTGATGTTCTTTACTATGCATTATCCCCTCCTTCCACACTAATAGGGGCAAATAAAAGTCTGTAAGCAGAAGTGTCATGTAGTATACCCCAGGAACCTCCATTAAAAAACACAGAAATAATCCTTTCACCTATGTTCTTCTTTGTGCCTTCCTCCATCCTGCTGCCTGGAATGCAGATATGATGACTAGAACACTAGTGTAACTTTGAAACATGAGTTCATATCTAGGGGTGGAGGAACGATGTACTAGAAGGAACTTGGGCCTCAAAGGACTTTGTGGATCAGAGCTACTATAACATTTCTGAAAAGCCTACCTCTATACTTTTAAGTGAAAAAGATATAAAGGTCTATTTTGTTTTAGCTATCGTTTGTTTTGGGTCTTGTTTACTTGGAGTTACACTGAATTCTAACAGGTACTACAGTTCTTCCCCCCTCCCCTCTCAAAAATTAAGACTAGATCTTAAAAAGGAGAAAGATGCTAAATTATTAACTGGAAAAGCGTTACAATAAAACTTAAATTATTAATTCAGGATCAAGAGGAAGTATAAAAACAACAGTTTTGGCCGGGCACAGTAGCTCACGCCTGTAATCCCAGCACTTTGGGAGGCCGAGGTGGGTAGATTGCCTGAGGTCAGGAGTTCAAGACCAGTCTGTCCAACATGGTGAAACCAGGTCTCTACTAAAAATGCAAAAAATTTAGCTGGGCATGGTGGTGTGCACCTGTAATCCCAGCTATTCAGGAGGCTGAGGCAGGGGAATTGCTTGAACCAGAGACGTGGAGGTTGCAGTGTGTCAAGATCACGCCACTGCATTCCAGACTGGGTGACAGAGCAAGACTCCGCCTCAAAAAAAAAAAAAAGCAGTTAAAAAAAAAAATCTACCTGGGTTATAAAGAGACTCTTAACTAAGCCTTTTTGGACTAACAGAACTATGCCTGCTTTTGCACAGTCAAAATTCCACTGGCTATATCTGCAACTGAAATCCTGAGAGTAATAGCTTCCAACTAAATATTCTGGAATTGGAGGGCTGTCCCTGGTGTTTACAAGAATTTTTTGAATGTCTGGAAATCCAGTGGTGGAGACTGCTCCTGGCACCACCTCTACCTTCATTATATAAACATTTATTAAAAGCTTAATTGGCTACAGAAAATGGTCCTATTCAGTGGAAGGAGTAAGAGGAAAAATTTATAAGAAATAAAATGAGATATAGTCTAGCTGACAGATGACTACCAAACACCCTTAACATAACACTAATTGAGATCAGTGACAAAGGCATAGATCAACAATGCAGGCCATGAGTGGAGGCTCATGCCTGTAATCCTAGCACTTTGGGAGGCCAGGGTGGGCAGTTCACTTGAGATCAAGAGTTCGAGACCAGCCTGGCTAACATGGTGAAACCCTGTCTCTACTAAAAATACAAAAATTAGCTGGGTGTGGTGGCACATGCCTGTAAACCCAGCTACTTGGGAGGCTGAGGCAGGAGAATCGCTTGAACCTGGGAGGCGGAGGCTACAGTGAACCGAGATTGCACCACCGCATTCCAGCCTGGGCAACAGAGAGAGACTCCGTCTGAAAAAACCCCAAAAAACAACAACCCCGCCCCCACTCCAAAAAACCAAAACACAAAGCAGTATGAAAGTATGTAAACTAGTGATCAAAACAGAACCGAGTTAAGGAGAGATGAGTGCTGAAGACAAGGTAAATGACAAGAGTAAAAAGGTGAAGAGCCAGGGCAGAACCTGTTGGTGCTGCTGAAGGAATGCCAAGGTTAGACAAGGAGAAGAAGATGAGTACAGGAGAGGCCACCAATCTCACATCCTGGAGCAGGGCAAGTTTTTCCACTGAAACTAGGGGCTAAAAGGCATCAACAAAGATCGTCTTGACAATTGTGTGTGCGTGAGACTGACGTAGGGAAAGAGGCTAAATTCAATAGGACCAGTTAAAATGTTATAATATCCAGTGGGAAGTGCAGACCAAATAAAACATTTATTCACACATTCGACTTACATTATAATTGATATTGATAATAAAGGCACATGAATTAATATCTACTTTCTGTCTCTGTCTCTCTTTCTCTATCTCTCTAGTTTTCTGTGGATCTTCACTTACTATTTACCATGCACTGTTCTAGGAGCTGGGGACACTGAACAAAATGGACAAAGTCTCTGCTCTCACAAGGCTCACAGTCTAGTGGGGATGGGGTGCATAGAAAAGTCATTAAAGTCAGAAGTGAAGCAAACAGCTACATGACAGCTGGCATTGCCAGAATTTATACCAGTGTCTCAAGGTAAGTGGATGGCCTGCTAACTAACACTGGGCTCCATGTTGTCTCAGGTTGGCATCATCTCTGAGCCAACTCACTCCTAGACACCAAGGGTCACAGAGTCCATTTCCTCCCTCTCGCTCCCAACTAAGTTTGCACAGTCTGCAATTTGGGGTAACCAAACACCAATGCAACGGCATCAATTAGAGAAAACTCTCCAAGTTCAGACCAAATTCCTATGTGTTCAGAGAAAAGGTGAAATCAACAAACTGATGGCAAGTCTGCTCCTTATTTATATATTTATCTCCTATAAAACTTAGTGCTCTGTGAGAGGGGCCCAATTTACTGCCTCAAGAACAGTGCGAAATTTGCTTGCAATTCTTCTGCATTAACAAAGTGAAATGGAGTTATGGATATTTCAAAAATCATTTCATCTAGATTCATAAAGTACTATATGATTTTAACTTTCAATGAAACTAAACTTGCTGTCCAAATAATACATGGTTTTGAAAGACATAAAAATTAACGTACTCACCAGGAAGAAGATTAGATCGCAGGAAACTAGTCGAGTACTAACCTGCTTGCAGTGATTCTCAACTGGAGGTAATTTTTCTTTTAAACCAACCAAACGAGGCGTGGAGGTGATTTTGTCCCCGCAAAGGGACATTTGGCAATGTCTGAAGATATTTATCGTTGTCACTGCTTGGGGTGCTACCCGAATCTAGTGTGCAGAGGCCAGAGCTGCTGCACACATTTTGCCATGCACAAGACAGGCCCTCCTTCCCCCAACAAAGAATTATCTAGCTCATAATGTCAGTAGCGCTGAGGCTGAGAAAGCCTGTGCTGGAGACAGCGAGAAGAATAAAAACTCACAGATAGCAACTGAAATTTTGGCCATATAATCTGTATTCTTCCATTGGGCACAGAGGCTCATGCCTGTAATCCCAGCACTTTGGGAGGCCAAGGCGGGTGGATCACCTGAGGTGGGGAGTTCGAGACCAGGCTGACCAACATGGAGAAACCCCACCTCTACTAAAAATACAAAATTAGCCCAGCATGGTGGTGCATGCCTGTAATCCCAGGTACTTGCGAGGCTGAGGCAGGAAAATTGCTTGAACCTGTGAGGCAGAGGTTGTGGTGAGCCAAGATCATGACATTGCACTCCAGCCTGGGCAAGAGTGAAACTCCATCTCAAAAAAAAAAAAAAAAAAAATCTGTAGTCTTCAAGTCTTTCATTTCCTATTGGGGCCAATAACACTATGCTCAAGTGCTCAAGTGATAAAAGATGCCACTTTTGAGTAAAGAAAAGCATTCAATACTTTCTACATACTCTACCACAATGAGCCATTCTTTAATATGAGCAAAAAGCACTGGGGTGAAATAATGTGTCCTGTGGACTTTAAAATGGAGGAGACTTTGATATTATTACTTTATCTATTAATTAGGACACACTGACTTCTTTGTTCTGATTTCACTGCTGCACACTCTAGGCCCAGTTACTGACTGACGATGCTGTGAAAAATAATTACGCCCCTGTGCCACAACTTTCACACACTATTTATGTGTTTTTCTTCGCCAGATACCACACCTGACTGTTGAAACTGAAGAACTTTGCTAATTCCCATTAATGTTATTGTCCCCTCTCACATGAAGCATGAAGATTTTGCTTGAAGAGCTGAGTCAGTCCTAGAGAAGTACATAATTATCACAGATTTCCACATTTAAAAGCCCCAGAGTGTAAGCATCCTGCTGTTCGAAGCAGTCAAAAAGATCCCACGTCAGCAGGAAAGCAAACCAGTAGGATGAACTCAGGAAGAGAGGCCAGTTCTCATGAAGCTAATTACTCAGAGTATGAGAGTAATTAAGTTAGCACATCAACTTTTCCAGGAGTGGAAAGTGTTCTAAGAAGACAGCGAAGTACAACAGCATCCTTCTGAACGGGTTTAGCAGGTGGCATCTCCTGATGACACTGTTAGCATTAAGCTCTTTGAGACCCAGCAGCTTCGCTACCTGTAGCAAATTTGTGTGAGGAACACCATTTGTTAGAGAACACACAATAAAAAGGGTAGCAATATGAGTGTTCCTCCTTCTGGTTTAAAGGAAATGTATAACAGATGAGATTTTCTTTTGCTCTTGCATTTACCAAAGAGTTGTTTTTAAGCCTGCTCTTTTCCCTCCCAGATAAAACCCATTCATTCAGTCATTCAAATGATGGGCACCTGCCAAGTGCTAGGTTTTTTCTAAGAAGCCTGAAATCCTTCTCCTCACAGAGTTTATACTGCCTACTGCAATTCACCAATACCTCTTCAGGTTACAGGTAGGTAGGTAGGTAAGTATGTATTCATTCATTCTTTTAGAGACAGGGTCTTGCTCTGTCACTCAGGCTGGAGTGTAGCGGCACGATCACAGCTCACTGCAGCCTTGAACTCCCCAGCTCAAGAGATCCTCCTGCCTCAGCCTCTCTAGTAGCTAGGACTACAGATGTGTGTGACCAAACCCGGCTGATTTTTAAATTTTTTATAGAGATGGGGTCCCACTATGTTGCCCAGGCTAGTATAGCTGTTTTAAAAAGCTACCTAAACACTTCATGCAAATAAAATTGTAACATTAAAGAAAGCAAAAGTATATGCCAGAAGTTCCTAAGAAATATCAGGTCAGTTGACACATATGTAGCATAACTGCAATTTTACAGGCTTGGTTTGTTTATACGATTAAGTTAGAATGTGGTCTTGCTTCCTGTACTCCTAACTCTTCCTAACTCCTTTTGGCTTCTCCCCACAAATCTTTGGATTTCCTCTCACAGATAATCTTATCTGGACTTTTTTAACAGACATTAACCTGCACACTACTCCTACATCTTCCACTGTCTCCCATCACTACCCTTCTCCATACCAGCTCCATCTTCCACATCTACCTGTTCCCACACTCTGTAAAGAGAATGCTGATGTAAGGAAGATGCAGTTGTTAACACTGAAAGATGGATGTATTCTTTCATTCAGCAAATATTTATTAAGTGCCTGCAATAGGCCAAACACTGCTAGGTGCTAAGCAAAACAGACACAGAGCCTGTCTGGGTAGAACTATGAAGTATAGGAGGAGACAGACAAGTGATCACATAAATAACAACTGTATTAAGTGTTGTGAAAGTAAAATGCAGGCGTTATGTTGGAACAGAGCAGGGACCCTGCCTAGGCTACGGGTAGGGAGGGTTCTTCAAGGGAGCGGTAGCTAAGGAGTCCACCGGGCAGTGTGGTGGGGATGTGTGGAGGGATGGCAGAAATTCTAGGCAGAGGAAAGAGCATATGCAAAACCTGCCACTTTTAAGAACTGGGAAGGGGACTTTGCAAAGACTGCAGTGAGGCAGAAAGGGGACAGACAGAGCCCTAATTCCACAGGACCCTGGGGATCAAGTTTTTGCATCATAGATGCATTGGTAAGCTATTGAAGGGTTTTAAACAAGGGAGTGAAATGATCAGATTTGCATTTTAATAAGATTGCTCTGGCTAGATGCTGGAGATTAAAATTCTCCATTAGGGTTTCCATGGATTATTCAAGTCCCCATGAATTTTTGTCTAGGTATAACAAATTCCTTTGCACCATATGAGTTTTATCTACCCAATTAGATAGTAAGTGGTAATAGTAAGGTAAGTTCTGGTGGTATTCAACAACTAGAATTTTGACACTGTCTGCATTTGGGCTAGCCAGCCTGTAGCCTTAACTTTGTCTGCCCCTAATACTTAGGAGGAAACTGAGAAGGCCTGACAAATTCCAGCTACTCTGGGCTGAGCTGGAGACCAGGATCAGGTCTCTGGGCTTGTCTTCTAGGGCTCTGTTACCTCATTCTGCTATTAAAAAAGAAAATTTTTTCTTTAAACCAATGGATGACTCACCGCAGAGAAAAGTGATGGGATTCCTTTTCTGAAGGTCATTAAAGTATGAGAAATCTAACCTGGGAAGGAAGGATATGGCATGAGTGAGGGCAGGAAGAAACAGGAGACAACATTTTAGGGAATCCAGGTTCTGATTTAGCATGTTGAGATGCAGAACACAGACTTGCTCTGTGTTTGAAACTCTAGGATGGGAAGAGCAAGGACTGAAAACGCCTGTGAGGCTAAGACAACACCGACCCTGGCAGCCAGCAAGTGTCTCTGGAGGCAGGAGAGAAAGGCGGGCAGCACGCTGTTTCCAGCTTTGTGTACCTCTCCACCCGCATCTGACCAGGGCCTGAATTGGCCAACAGGGAAAGCTAAAGGTAGACGATAGGCCTGGGGAACTTAATAGACTCTGAAAACGCAAAACTTCCACCCACCAGCTGGTCTCTGACAAGCTGAATTTCAGGTTGCCTTGCCTCTGGGGTCCCGAGTGTTACTGTTGGCCTGCCTACAACAGATCTTGTTGCAGGTGACCCATATTGTCTGAGATAAATACATATCTAGAACTCAGGTAACACCCTCCGCCTACCAGTTATTAGTCTCAATCGTCAGCACACATCAGATTGGCTATTTAATGCCAGTGTCAAGGGTCTATTTGATTCAAACTCTTTTGAACCCCCACTAGCCAAATCTAGGATAATTTGAGCATTAAAATAATATAATTAATGATAGTAACAAGTTACAATCCAGAGAATAGGTATCTACTTGTGAGTCCATCATGCTATAATAAATATGTAGGAATACCAACTAATATATACAAGGAATTATGTCAACAGAAAATCACCATGGACCAACTATTAGAACAGTGGCGGATTCAGGTAGGAATCACTAGCTAAGGCTAGTGGGTAGAGATTTCCTACTAAAGACTAAGATATTGATGTGGTCTCAGAATATCTCACCAGAAAATATTCCTGGCAACGTCTACAACTTCTCAATTACTATCCTTGCAAAGTGATGTTCCAGGAGCTCCATTTTAAAGAATAAAGCCTAAAAGCTCTTTTCTGTGGCATGAAATGTCAACCATAAAAAAAAAATGGTGACTCTATGATGAGAAAGCTGACAAATAACCACCTCGACCAGGTGATCAAAGTTGACATCATGTATCTGCATGGGGAAGAGCAGAGCATCACTTTTGCACTGTCCTGCCAGGAAGGCATGGCCTGGACCCTGCCTGAAACACATTCTACAGAATGTCAGGCCTCTCTTTTTAAAACCATCATGGCCATGAAAAAAAGGTAAAAATGAGAACTTTTCAGATGGTAGGAGGCCAAAAAGACATGACAACTGCATTTCTACACACAGACACCCACCCACACACACACACAGATGGAACAAATATGGTAAAATGTTAACCACTGGGAAAGCTGAGTCTGGGTGAGGAAGACATGAGAGCTCTTTTTATGTACGACTAAAATTATTTAAAAATAAATTTTATTTCTGTCTTTCCTTTCTTCATCTGTGCATCAATGTCCTTAGGGTGCACGAGTGCAGTCAGCCTGCCACTAGGGAGCACAGCCCAGACTCTGCTGTTACTCATACTGCAAATATGCAGCCTGTTTTCAGGGGCAGATGGCTTTGCTTTCCTGTATTACATATTATTTGAGAAATTTTACATTTGTTTCAGGTATTCCTAGAAACGTCTACAACTTCTCAATCACTATCCTTGCGAAGTGATGTGCCAGGAGCTCCACTTTAAAGAAGAAAGCCTAAAAGTTCTTTTCTGTGGCACGAAATGTCAACAATTTAGCCCCAATCCAGCACCTCCCAGGTTCCTCCCCACCCCAAACCTCAACATACTGAGAAATTTTCAAGCTTATCTATCTTTGCTCATTCTATCCCCTCTACCCAGCACACCCTTCCCCACACTCTCCCATCTGTCAAAATCAGCTGCATTGTCCTAAAGGGCCCAACCCAGATACCTCATTTTTGTAAAGCCCTACTTACCCTCAACTGCTCTGTCCTGGGAAGAACTGGTCCCCTTCTTCCCTCTTTTTTCCTAAGTCACTTTGCCTATATATGCGGAACTGTATTACAGTTAGCAAGCACATGCCTGTGTTTCTCTACCAGACTCTAAGTGTCTAGGGGAGGCAGAAGTCAAGCAGTTTTTTGTTTTTTTTTTTGAGATGGAGTCTCGCTCTGTCGCCCAGGCTGGAGTGCAGTGGCATGATCTCGGCTCACTGCAAGCTCCGCCTCCCGGGTTCATGCCATTCTCCTGCCTCAGCCTCCCGAGTAGCTGGGACTACAGGCGCCCACCACCATGCCCGGCTAATGTTTTGTATTTTTAGTAGAGACGGCATTTCACCATGTTAGCCAGGATGGTCTCGATCTCCTGGACTCGTGAGCCGGGCTTCCCAAAGTGCTGGGATTACAGGCGTGAGCCACCGCGCCTGGCCCTCAAGCAGTATTTATGTTTGTATTCCTCAGCACTTCGCGCTTGGTACATGGCCCTCTTAGTATCTGCCGAAGTGTAAAGCCCCACATCTAGGCATCTACTGATAAATAAGTATAACAGAGGAAGAGATGTAGTGATTTGAAGCAGGCACTCTGGGGCCAGACTGCCTGGGTTTGAATCCTGGCTCTGCTGCTTTGCAGCTGTCGGCAAATTAGACTATATTCCAATTGTTTGAGAAAATAATAGTACCTGCATCAGTGTGTTGTCACTTAGAACAATGTGTGGGTTCTATTGTCACTACTAGTGGTACTGGATCACCCTCTGTTGTCTGGAGAAGAACACAACCCTGGCCCCCCAGAGAGGATCCAGAACCCTTCCTCCTCTATACCCTGCCCCCACCCCCATGAACTCAGGGTTTAAGGTATTTGTGATACTTGTTCAAGACCAAGTAAGTCTGCTAAAATCTTGAGTTCTACATTGGTTTCTTCTTCTTAAGAGTGTATGAAGGAGATGCCAGCAGGGAGCTGTAGGGGATGTGTGTGTGCACTGCTTGGGCAGAGTGGTATGTACTAGTTAGATAAGGGGGAGTCCCAGTCCAGCACAGGAAGGAAATAAAAGCAAAAGCAGACAAACACCCCCCAACTTTTAAAGCATATTATGGCCAGGTTAAAATATCTCCATCTCACAACATGAGGACAAAGGTGAGTACCGATTATTCTGCACACTCATTCTGCAGCTCTCCCAAAGTCCTCAGGGCACAGTGCTCTCTAACACACTGTGCAAAGACGGTGCTCTAAACCACCCCGAGCACCTCCATGGCAGACGTCCTGAATGGCCTGCCTAGGCTGGGGGAAGGTATACTTTTGTTTTCATAAAACAAGAACAGGAACTATGATCACTTCCTAGTTCATGGATGAGCAATGGGCAAGAGAGCCCTGGAATCATACAATGCAGTGATGTGATTCATACCCTTAAAATGAGGGGGGTCAGTGGAACTCTGATTTCCAAAGTTGCTTCCAGGCTATGAGTAACTGTCGACTATACTTGATACAAAATTTCTTAACAGGGCATGAAGAAAAATGAATCACAGCAGGTGTCAGACCAGATGAGCTCAGGCAGACAGAGCCTGCAGTCTTCCCCTCTGCACGTCCCACTCAGCAGCACCTTTCCAGCTGCATCCTAACTGGCATGACCTAACAATCCCCAGTGCAGTGTCCCTCCTGGGTATTGCCAATTCTACTCTGGGCATGAGTTAAGAGGCCAGAAGCCAGGCTGCACGTAGGAGTGAGGGGAAGACAGTGGAAAGGGTTACTATTCTCAGTAGTGGAACGGCCTGTCTTAATAAAGGGCACATTGTGCTAGGGAGGCATGTGATGGTAACAGGGGCCTTGCGGTTTATACAGTGGCCCTCTTCTCCAGTGTTCAGTGCCAACTACAAGATGCAGCAACTCTTTACCCCAAATCTGTCTCAAAACAGCCAAAATGCCATGGGCTCCTAAGTGCAACCCCAACTATGCTGCTCTCTAATGTCCACTGTCTCATTTTAAAAGTTATTGCTGAAATACAGCCCAAATCAATCATGCATGCACAGAAGAGAATGAGCTTGGACTGTTATTTTCCAAACTTTCTTGAAAAGTAACATGCTGTTCTAAGCGTAAAAAGGAAATGTGCCAGTTCAGAGAGTAATTCTGTGAAAAGCAGAAAAGGAGCACTGGCTAACTTAGGGATAAAACAGGCTTTTCTAACAAAACATTACAGTTTTTTGGCCAGGGGGAGGTGGGGTGGTAGTGGAAAACTAGTATTTGTATGAATCCCTGTCCTTATTTTGTTTTATAGTGTGTTTATACAAGAAGCCAGCTTTAATGAATATTGAGCAACTCCCTATTGGAAAAACAGAGCTGAAAACAAATACCCAAAGATGGATTTAGCAACAAAAAAGGAAATTATTGAATTGAACTAAACCTTAAACTCAAAAACTCAAATCTTAGCATATATATATGTACAACCATTCACTCCTGCAACAATGACATCTTTATGTTAAAGCCATAGGTAAAGCTGAAATTTTCACTGCACCAAAAATCAAGTACTGGGTTATTCTTTCTAGCTTGAAGTAAAAGCAAATCTTTTTCACAACACACAGAGCTCGAGTTTATATTTCACCAACCCCCACCCAAACATCATGCTCTCCTCCTCTCTTTCTTTTGTGGGCATTCTTACTTACCCACCCAGAAACAACATAACTGTGATTTTCAGCGAGCAGGAAGCCAGGTCTCAGGCAAACTTCCCTCAGCATTAAAGGGACTCCACACATTAGCAGGCAAAGAGCCCAGGAGCTGTTGCAGAGAATTTATTTATACCCATTTGGAATTTCCTGACGAACTAACAGCCTGCTGGCCACGGGGTTTAATTCCAGGACTCTTGGCGTCAGTGAGACAGCAAAAATTACCAACAAACAAAACTGCTAGCAAGATCTTAAAAAAGAGGCAAAGCCCTCTCTCATCTTCCTTCTGATTTTTCAAACTATCCTCATACTCTTCAGGCATATGAAATGCTGACCTAGAAATGCAGCTGTAAGCCTGTTAATTCTAGGAAGAAATCAGAAAGGCAGCAAATGTTTCCTCATTGTTTGTGCTGACTTACTCCCTCTTTCCCCAACCCTCCACTGCAGAGAAAGGCTCTCTGTTACAATTTGAGCTATAGCACAGCAGCTGGCTTGTGAAGGAAATGATTGAGTTTTATGCTGAACCGAGGCTGGAGTGGAGGCAAGTGGTTCCTTTTTGGTTTCTTCTTATTTAATGCAACATATAATTAGAAGGCTAAAAACAATCACCATTTGTAAACCATAGGCCCAAGCCTCCTTCCCTTGCTCTGTACCCTCATATTCTTAAACATTTTATTCATAACATCTTCGAGCAACCTTTGTTTTTGTTTCAAAAAGTTAGTAAGAATGGTATGTTCCCCTAATGATTTAAATTCATTACCTCAAAAAAAAAAAAAAGTTCTTTTTTGAGATAGTGTATCACTCTGTCACTTAGGCTGGAGTACAGCGGTGCAATCACAGCTCACTGTAGCCTCAACCTCCTGGGCTCATGTGATCCTCCCACCTCAGCCTCCAGAGTAGCACGACACCATGCTCAGCTAATTTCTGTATTTTTCTTGTAGCGATGGGGTCTCACTATGTTGCCCAGGTTGGGCTCGAATGCCTGAGCTCAAGAAGTCCTCCAGCTTTGGCTTCCCAAAGTGCTGGGATTACAGGCATGAACCACCACACATGGCCCAGAATTTTTTTTTTTTTCAAAAGCAGAAGAAAACATTTCTGTCAAAAGTAAATGATAACATAAACCTCAAGAGAATTTTTAGTGTTATGGGTATGTTCTAAAACTGGATTGTGGATATACAACTGTCCACATATACTAAAACTTATCAAACCATACACTTCAAATGGGTGAATTCTATGGTATGTAAAACAGCTCAATAAAGTTTAAAGTAAAAAAAAAAAAAAAAGGAAGAAAACATCTAACCCAAATCTCTTACTAATGGAGGCCTTGTTGTGTAAAGTAATATGAAATTATTTGGATCTGCTGTTTCAAAATACCTGGCACTTGAAACTTTGTTTTTAGTTTGTTATTTTTTAATCTGTTGGTTTATTTGGTATAAACCAAGCCCAAATAAGTGCCATGGTCTTATAGAGTTTAATCTTTGTGTCTTCGCTCAGGAAAGTATGTGTCTCAAAGATAATCACCTTTAAGGTCTCCCATCAGTAACTGTGGTCACCAGTAGGAGACGAGACAGAAGGAAAGTAAATGGAATAAGGCAGGGCATGTGCAGGCACCAAGATGAGCCAAACTAGGCAGGTCTAGTGAATTCTTATAAAACTGTGCCTCTCTCTACACAGCTGTCCCCTGTTTTGAATTTTACAAAGCAGGCTATTTAGAGTCATCGCTCATCTTTGTTGATCTCTGTTTTATTGTTTAGAACTGGCTTTGCCTGCCTGCCCTGTGATAAAATTCAGTAAATCTTGTTCAACTAGTGCCACATTTACCCAATGTACTTAGACAAAGGTGAAGAAGGCATTTAAAAGAACCCTTTTTGGGGGGCATGGTGGCTCATGCGTGTAATCCCAATTCTTTGGCAAGCTGAGGAAGGAGGATTACTTGAGCCCAGGAGTTTGAGACCAGCCTGGATGACACAGTGACACTCTGTCTCTACCAAAAAAAAAAAAAAAAAATGGCTTGCTCCTGTAGTCTCAGTTTCTCGGGAGCTGAGACTGCAAGGATTACTTGAACCTGGGAGGTTGAGGCTGCAGTGAGCTATGATCATGCTACTGTACTCCAGCCTGGGTGACAGAGTGAGACTCTGGTCTCAAAAAAAAAAAGAAAATTCTGGTATTATTTAGTTACATTATTATATTCCAAACTAAGATTTAATATTGGCTGGGTGCAGTGGCTCATACCTGCAATCCTAGCACTTTGGGAGGCCAAGGCAGGAGGATCACTTGAGCTCAGGAGTTTGAGACCAGCCTAAACAAAATAGTGAGACCTTGTCTCTATTAAAAATAAATAAATAAATAAATATATATATATACACACACACACACACATAAAATTTTAAAACTATCAAAAGACTTGTTCTTAAAAGTTAAACGAATAAAGTACTGAATGTAGTGTTTCTTGATCCTGCAAAAAAAAAATCTGCTACATTCATAAATATTGTGTTCTGGTAAGAGTTTAGATTACATAAAGCAGTCGAAGTCAATCATTTTGCTAAAGTAGCTTGTATCTGACCCTATGGGTGTTTGCCTCTGTGCTTCTGTGAAGGTGAGGTCCACCAGAAAAAGTCATTGTATGCAAATAAATGCCTAGTCCTTTATCAGACGATGACAAGGGTTGGGAAGGGAAACAATTAAAAATATGAACCCCTTCTGCCTGGAAACCATCAGTCACAAAGGTTCCCACTGAAGAGAGAAACACACACCTATCTGCCTTTACTCTTTCAATATACATACAAAGAAAGAAGCCAAGTAAGATGTGGGAAGATGAAGATATACTCAAGGCTTGGCCTCTGACAGGTGGAGAGTAGCCAGAAAAGGTGACGCCCAGTGAGAAAAGGAACCTGCTGGAGACAAAAGCCTTCTGTGGTACCCGGCTGGCTGAGAGTACACCAGCACAGTCTTTATCCCCGGGATGGTGGCTTTTGAACTTTGAGACTTCAACCTGAACCTTCAGTTCTTACACTTAACAGGATTACTGCAGCAAGACTTTTCCCCCAGAGAGCCTGCTCCCTTAGTCTAGAGATAAGAACAAAGTTAAATTAAGTAGTGAGTGGTGGCCTGAATTACACTGTGGACAGGTCAAGATGCCTATTTCCTGACATCCATTGAATTTACTTTCCTCCCCCAATGTTCCCTGCCCCCATCTTTCCCCACCACCCACTGTGCACAATTCTTCTGGACTCCACTGCTGCAGGTGCCTTATACATACACAAATTCATTTAATCCTCACAACAACCCTACAGCAAGGTATGATTACTTTAGCCTTTTACAGATGAAGCTTATGTCATGCATAAGCATGCTGCTATTCTACTGCTACTGCTTACTCTACTGCTGAATGCATACTATTTTGGTACTGAAAAGCCATAAACTAGGGACATTCTCTCTTGTAGCCTTTTTTTTTTTTTTTTCTTTTTTTTGAGACAGAGTCTCGCTCCGTCACCCAGGCTGGAGTACAATGGCGGGATCTTGGCTCACTGCAACCTCTGCCTCCCAGGTTCAACCAATTCTCCTGCCTCAGTCTCCTAAATAGCTGGGATTACAGGGGCCTGCCACCACATCCAGCTAGTTTTTTTTTTTTTTTTTTTTTTTTTGTATTTTTAGAAGAGATGGGGTTTCACCATGTTGGCCAGCCTGGTCTCAAACTCCTGACCTCAGGTGATCCACCCACCTCGGCCTCCCAAAGTGCTGGGATTACAGGCATGAGACACCGTGCCCAGCCTCTTGTGGCTCTTATAAACAACAATAACAACAGCAACAACAAAACCCAAGGACAACAATCAAAACAATCTCACATTCCTCCCACCCTTTCTTGCTCAGGTAAGCTTACCTTGCAAAAACTCTACCTATGAGTATTTGCCTTAGAAAGAGATAGGGTGAAAGGAGGATGCTCTGCTACCCCACGCTGAGGGCCTGGGTTATTTCTGTTATACTGGACTTCCCCAAACCCCTAAAGAGTTCAAATACTGTATTGTGCTGCTTTAACCACCCCTCCCCTGAGGTGCTTGGGATGGGTGTGAGACCCACGCTGTGAGCTGCAATGAGGGAGAAAGTGGGTATGGCCCTTTCCACAGCACCAAGGCTCTTCTCCACCCATCTTTTTCATAGTCTTAGGGTGTGACAGGATTTAGGGGATTAAAAGGAAAGTCCAGCGAAGGCGCCTGCTTTTCCATTCCTCCTCCTGTGAGGTGTGCACCATGTTGGGTCTTGGAAGAGGACTCCTCCTTTACATGCCTGGATTAGAAGGATCCGCTCAGAAGACTTAATAGGAGGGGAGATTTTCCAAGGAGAGGCCACCCTGCCTTCCACATGAGGAGGGTGTGCCACGGCAGAGGGGTCTGATTCTTGTCAGGAGAGTGACTTTAGGAAGACGATGCTATCTGATGGTCCTACCTTAAAAGACAAGAAAAATAAAAAGTCTTCTGTCTTCTTATCCTTTATTCAACAAATGCATTTCCCCAAACACATGTGAAGGCTTAAAACTAGTGTCGCATGGGCTTTCTACACCTTAGGCTTTCTTTACAGTCTGGATTGCCCCATGGTTATTACCTTTGTCACATCTAAAGAAGAGATGGTCTCATAATATATTTTCATCCAAGATTTGAAATCAGCATTAAGAAAAGCCAATATCAAATGAATTGGGGGGACACAGAACTAAATAAGAACATTAAGACCTTAACTTAGATTACTACAAAGACTCTATGAAGGCTGTAAATAAGGGATAATAAGGACTATTTATCTCCTCACACCTAAAAGAGGTGAGGTCTGTAGAGACCTTCCCAAGAAAACAGTGGGAAAGAAGGAAAGCAGGCCAGCCAGCCATACCCCCAGGGCTACCAGCTAGGTTCTTACCTACAGTTGCAACCAGCCCACCAAGCTGCACCAGAGAATAAGCCTGAGACAAAAGGAACCAACTGGAGTCCCACCTCCTCCCTATCTGGTTGTGCTGCTAACATGCCACAAAAAGCAATGAAAGGCCATGGCAGCCAGAAAGAACTTTCCAAATGGCCCCTGACAATAATCTTCCCCTCAAGACAGCCACAACGTACCTGGTCACCTCTCTCTGGAACCCAAGGCACTTAACAGACAATACCATCTTTCTTTCTCACTCTTTTTTTTTTTTTTTGAGACAAAGTCTCACTCTGTCGCTCAGGCTGAAGTGCAGATCTCGGCTCACTGCGACCTCCACCTCTCGGGTTCAAGCTATTCTCCTGCCTCAGCCTCCCAAGTAGTTGGGATTACAGGTGCCCGCTGCGACGCCCAGCTAATTTTTGTATTTTTAGTAGAGACGGGGTTTCACCCTGTTGGCCAGGCAGATCTCAAACTCCTGACTTCAACTGATCTGCCTGCCTTGGCCTCCCAAAGTGTTGGGATTACAAGCATGAGCCACCACACCCAGCAACAACACCATCTTAAGCCTGCCTTAGAGCAAGTGAGGGAGAGAAAGCAGATAACTACAACTTTCAGGAGAGGAGGCAGAACGCAAGAGTGTGTGTGTGACACAGTAAAAGCCATCTGTTCACCCAGGAAACACACCCAGGTGAAGTGTCACACATGAATTCACAGAGCGACCAACTGGGAACTTAGGGGAAAAGGCTGGAAGAAAACTGCAAAGAATATAGCACATCAGACTGGCAACTGGCAGGGCTCAGGCCCACAAATTCTTAGGCAGGTGCTGGGCCTGATTTTTGACCTGTATTATATGCCCAGCATCATGCCAGCACAAAGTAGGTGCTCTGCAAATATTTGCTGGTTGAACATTGAATCTGTTGACTGTACAAGGACTACTAAGCAAGGCATTGTTGGGCATATGAAGAAGATGACATGATTCTTGCCTCTTAAAACACTCAAGTTTATAACATTAGTGAGGCACACAACCGTAACTCTTAATTAAAAGCAACTGATGGCAATTATTTAATAGAAATAATAATAGAATAATAACAGAATAAAAGGAATAAAGAAGAGGAAGAGAGGAACTCCCATTGGGAGTATCTGAGAATGCCTGTTGGGAGAGGTAAGAGAGGTAGCAAGACTTGAAAGATAAGAAGGGCTTATATTAATAGATATGGGAAAGATATCCAGGTCAAGAAAGCAAAGACACTAACTGGGGAACAGGGCAGGGTGGGGCTGGGAAACAGCACTGGGAGGGAGCAGATGCCCCTATCTTACACAACTCTTTGGATACAGCTGGTCTCTGAGTACCTGTAGTCATGGACCTCCGGTAAGGCCTACTGTGATTTTTACAGACACAAGAACTGAAGAAATGGAAATAGACCATGATTTCAGACAAAATAAGGTCCAAAACAAAAGTTCAGAGTTAAGATAAGGGAATAATAGTTAGAGATTAAAGTTTGTGAAAGTGAAAATGTTTGGGGAGACAGAAAAATAACAGAAAATACAAAGCTCAATGATCCTTAATCTTGCCAGCCATCCTTACATACACAAAACCACAAAGCAGGGAGAAAAAGGCAAAGGACCAATGCTCGCAGCCTCGGGTCTGGTCCATCACACAAAGAAGGAAAATGGCAAAGACGTAATCTGCCAAATACATCTGTATGGTCATTTAAAAGTGAGCCACTGAATGAATGAACTCACTGAATTGAAGTATTTCTATGGAGTTTCATAACATTCCTTCCAGTAGTCCCCAAACAACACCCCAATTGAAATGCAGCAGTATTTAAAAAGAAAAGAAAAGAAAAGAAAAGACATTCAGCAGTATCTGCAAAGTCTCATCTCAAAGCATCCAGGGACAACATGCCAAAGGATAAGAGCCCAGAGGAAAAGCCCCCAGCCCTAAGCCCCCTTTACCTTTCTAGAAGATGTTTAGTCTCAGGATTCTTCATTTACAATCAGCGTCCTGAGGTGTTGTGAATTCCAGCTGCTGTTTTCTAGCACCCAAGTAACATCCTAGCATGTTCCTCAGAGAACACTCACCTCCAGCACGTGTGTGATGCTTGGGCCCACTCAGATCCCTTACCGGATAGGCTCATAGGTAACAATCATTGCACTTATGATGTGATGCTGCCATTTCCCCTCACACTGCCAAACAGTTGTCCCTGGGGCAGACTTGGAAGCTGTATAAAGTGTGGTGCTAATGGAAAAATCTGGTGGCAAAGAGCATCACAGTGTTTTGCAATTAATTTTTTTTTCCTGTAAGCTGCATTGTTGAAATGGTTTGACATGCAAACCATCCCTCCCTCCCCGACCAGTGTACAGACTTCCAGGTCTCCACCCTAGCGTGTTCTAAAAATCAGTGTATCATCAGGCTGATTCACCACTTGAAGAGGTCGGGCCCCGGTTGGGGTACATGCTGCATAAGCTCAGCAGGTACTTCTGCCTCCTCTGCCAGGTCACAAGAAGACAAACCAGTCTTTGTCCTCACAGCTGAGGGGGAACATGCCAAATGGGTTGCCCCAAAAAACATATTCATGGTGCATCCCTGAGTTGAATAAAGCATCCCAGTCAATCCACCTAAAAATGCTGAGGGAAAAATAAATAAATCGGCTGCACCGTGTTGGGTAGATAGACTTACATGAGGGGTATACTGAGAACAGAGGAAGAGAGAACTTTTTTCTGGTTTTAGTTAGAAAAAAGTAAGAGCTGATGCACATGAGTAGCGTTTTTAAGATATTAAGCACTGGGCATATAAGTTACTGGAAATACCCCATCTCTCTCTTTGATGTTTTCAGTTTAGAATATTCTTCCCCCTTTCTTCCTGGAGAGTCTTAAATGTACCTGCTGTACAGAAACACTTCAAACGCCTTGGCCTAATGGACAGTGGATGCAAATGGAAAAGGCACTCAGTAAACTGGGCAGGGATGGGAAAATTGGGCAGGACAAGCTGAATCAATGTTTTCACAAAATTATTTGCAAAGCTGATGGATGGGATTTATCAACTAAACCAAATATTGTGAGACTAAATTCAGAAAGCCACACAGCTATCTTTTGATTCTGCCTAACAGAGATCATGTCCAAAGTATAAAAGATCCCTGAGAGAAAACTTTTCCAATGGAATAAAATCATGAAAAAGGAACTAAAATAAACTCAGTACTAGTAACTATTAGTAGCAAACTGTTTCCATAAATGGTTACGCTAGTACTACCTCCTTTAAGTAAAGGTTTGTATGGTGAAATTCCAATTCCACAACCTCTGATCCAGTTGGGAGGGAAATCAGGGATCAGGCAAATCTGGCCATAAACAAGGTAAGAGTACAAAGATTTAACTTTCAGGATAAGAACAAATCCTACAAATCCAACAATTTGTCCCTTAGCACAGCTCTCCCTTATGTCTATAGTTCTGTTTTTCTATCTTTTGATTAGAGTGACCTTCTCATTTTTATAGAATATTGTTTAATCTGAGTTTCAGCCATGGCTTGCTTTAACTAGGATAAGAATTCTGGTCACTATATATATTTTTAAACCTCAAAATAGCAGCGTACTTATTTTTAAGTGGTGAGATAACTCGTCGTATAGAACTACCAGCTGAGATGACTAATGCTATATGTACAAATGGGCTGCATTTCAAAAACCTGTGTTTTCCGGATTCATAATGAACTGCAGCTCAAAAGCAGAACCAGGCTTAGCCTGTAAAACATGAGCATACTTTTTCTAAAGCATGTGGAAATGAGTAACTCAGTTAAGGCTCACTCCAAAAATACCCAACAGAGAAGCCAAGGAAGGAAAAAGAAAATAGTCTGCTTTTGGTTTTTGAACTTAGAATTTCTACAACTGTTTGAATGAATCTTATAATCTGATTTCCTGGATGGGTCTTCTTAAAGGTTTTATTAGAGAAGTCTACCCAATGCAATTAATTTTTTTTTTTTTTTTTTTTTTTTGGTCAGGAAAGAGCAAGAACTTATCGTTTCTGTGAATTTGAGGTTTATGATAATATTTTTCATGCCAGATCAAATCAAACCACCTTTTATAGAAAAGGAGCCAAAGCGGTGACTGTGAGCTTTAGTCACGATCATTTCCCTCCAAGCCCATACAAACCTTTCTCAGAAACTGCACAAAGGAGATGAACTGAAATTATCCCAGAAGCAGGAAGAAGGCAAACCCTGGAAAAGGAAGCAAATGAGTTATACCTTTGATGGGCTCAGCTAGCCCACCCAACTCATTCAAGAAAGAGGGGAAGTGCATAATCAGAAATAAATGCCAATACTCACAACGAGAAGTCTGCTGAGGAAGAGCAGAGCACAGAGTTTTCAAATCCTTGTAGGAAGGGCTGTTTTAATCCTTTGGCTACCCAGTCTCTTAGAATAATAGCAACAGCTCGAGTTCTTAACACAGCGAATCTCCCTGTTGGGTGTTTATTTTGTATGTGTTTTTTTCTTTCTTTCTTGTTGGCACCTATAAAGTTGGTACTAGGCAAAAATCCCCAACCAAAGGGTTTCTTTGCCCAGTACCCAGGAGCAGGAGCACAGATTTTTCTCCTTCCTACACTCAAATAGGCTGGTACTCACTGGAAGATAAATCATCCTTTCTTGGCTTAGCTGGAGAGCTAATCGCCTGTCTGAAATCTGATGCTTAAGTCATTATGACTGGCTCAAGGCTTGGAGCAAGAAAGCTTATAAGGTGAAGCTGGCTACAGGTTAAAACAAAGCCTTAAGAGTTTATGAAACAAGCAAGCTCTGATGAGTGAGGGGCTTTTCAAAACCTCTCCGGGGGCTGGGTGAATTCTGAGGTTCTGATTAACCACACAGGCAAGACTTCAAAACCCAGGGTGTCCCCCATTTGTAGGTGGTCCCAACATTTTAAGGGTTATGAAATTGAAATCTAAGAAGTAGTTACATTATCTTCTCAAACACCACCACTATAAGAAAATTATTTCATCTATAAATTTCAGCGTGAAATTAGCCTTCAAAAGACTAACAACTACAGTTTCATTGAAAGTTGAAATGCATAATCTAATTAAATGCAATTATTAAACACACTAATACTAGGATGAAGCTGTATGATGCAATAAATAAAGGAATAAGAATATGTTTATTAATTTGAAATAATCCATACTAAGAAAAAAAGTAACTTACCAACATAATCCCTATCAGGGAGGACGTTTTATTTTTCAGCACTGTACTTTAGCGTTTTATGCAGTTTTCTGAAATACATCCTTTTCACTTGATCTGTTTAATCAGAACTTCACAGATATCACACTTCTGATTTTAAATGTCAACATAATAAATAACCTTGAACAAAGGAAAAATGTTCTCCATGTCCAACTTCTGGCTTAGTCATTAGCTGTGTGAGCTCAGCAACTTGTGTTTTGTCATCTGAGAGTATGGAAGGAAGGCTGGACAACTGAAATGAAAACACGCCCTTTTAGTTCTTACCTACGTGCTTATGGCAGGCTCCTACCTATGTGTTTATGTCAGGCTCCTACCTATGTGTTTATGTTTTACCCTCTCAGCTATTCTAATAGTCTCCAACACACTACTTATGGGAGAATACAAAGCACAAATAAGAACACACATTTTAATCCTTCTGCAAATCCATTCAACCAGGAGACCCTGAAAAGTCACGGAGGGTACCCACGAATTAAAGCAGCCATAGTTTCTAATCAGCAAACTCTCTGCCTTCGGGGTAATGCTAACACAGATGACAGGTCTAAGACTCACCACCACGGGCACACTGCCTCTGCTGTGCTGTGTGTTTCCTTACAGATGATCTCAGAAAACACCAGGTGGGTTCTAGCCAGACCAGTCACTGCAAACTAGTCTTATACTTGACAAATAGCACGTAATTCCTGCTATCAGGTTCACCGCAGTGGGCTCAGAGTTCTGTTTGAGAAACGCTCCTGCCCAGAAAAATATTTACACAAGCGAGAGTGGGGTGCACCGCACTGCAGCATTCTGCCTACCCTGCCATGAGTCTGGCTCTGTCTGGCTGACCCGGTCTTATCAGTGGCCTTTGTACTCACTTAAGATCGGCATAGAGACAAAAGCTGGAGCCAAATAACTGACCAAGATAACAAGATTCAAGCCCCACAACAGTTACTAAAGCCATGAAAACATTGTGCCCTTTAACCCAGTCATCCTGCTTCTTTGAAATTGTTGGGAAATAATAAAAAAGGAGGAGAAAAATGAACAGGCAAGATGTTCTCTGCAACATCATCTACCATAGGGAAAATGTGGAAGCAGTCCAAACATCCAAACAAAAAAAGAATAATTCAACTGCTAGAAACACCATAAGGAATATTATACAGTCATCGAAAATAATAATTTGAAAACTATTTTCCATGAAGACTTGGAAAAATGCAAAGAATGTTAAAGTCAAGAGCTGATATCCAAATTATAAAAGCTTATTGAAACTGTGTTTAAGTTTGTTAGCCTGAAAAGGATGAAAAATAAATACTAAAAATAAGACCTAGTGTGGAATTTTGAGTAATTCTTCTCTTCTGGTTTCCTATCAAATTTTATGTTATCATTAATTTAAATAACTTTTTTTTTTTTTTGAGATGGAGTCTCACTTTGTCATGGAGGCTGGAGTGCAGTAGCACTGTGTCGGGTCACTGCAACCTTCGTCTCCTGGGTTCAAGCAATTCTCCTGCCTCAGCCTCCCGAGTAGCTGGAATTACAGGTGCCCACCACCACACCCAGCTAGTTTTTATATTTTTAGTAGAGACGGGTTTTCACCATGTTGGCCAGGCTGGTCTCGAGCTCCTGACCTCAGGTGATCCACCTGCATCGGCCCCCCTAAGTGCTGGAATTACAGGCGTAAGCCACCGTGCCCAGCCTAAATAACGTTTTAATGCAATTCAATAAGCATCTTTAATAAATAAATATGTATCTGTCTCAAAAAAATATATATCCAGGCTGCAAAAAAAGAAATAGCATGAGGGAAAAGCTATAATCAATTGGGGAAGGCAACTATTAGCAAAAATAAAGATGATAAGAGCAGGCATAAAAAGTCACCTCCCAGTGCTCATCCATTGATGTCATTTAACTGGGTTTAATGAGGATGTTAATACAACTCTGGCCCCAATATCATGGTGTCCAGCAGGGCCTGACATGAGGGTACCTGGGATGTTTCCTGATCAGCGGCTCATGACAAGGACAAGAGAATAAGGGGAATGGTGCTATCCCCTGATATCTGACCAGCACTTTATGTTTTAAAAAGTGTTTTTACAGCTATTATTTTTTTCCCCACACAACCACCTTGTGAAGAAGGTAGGATAGCTATTATTATCTTTCTTTCACAAATAAGCCACTTGTTATTTGGCTTCTAAAGCATATCTAAGCTCTAATTAAAGTTTCACAACATTAGTGTTTAGAGAGGTATCAATCAGTGCATTCAGTTTACAACATGATTCAGAAACTTGGGGAAAAAGCAGACTGCCTCATCCCTACACCCCAAAGAAACACAGCTATTTTCCTAACCAACAATCACCATTTACTTCCTAGCTGGCTATGAGAGAACAGTCAAGAGCAATTTATGATGCTCTTACCTCCTTAACAAAAGACACTGCAGTACTGTTAGCAGTACCATAATAAAATGTTTTTTGTTTTTTGCTTTAGAGATAGGGTCTGGCTCTGTCACCCAGGCTGGAGTGCAGTGGTACCATCATAACTCACTGCAGCCTCAAACTACTGGGCTCAAGCAATCCTCCCACCTCAGCCTCCTGAGTAGCTGGGACTACAGGTGCATGCCACTATGCCTGGGTAATTAAAAAAAATTTTTTTTTGCAGCGATGGAGTCTGGCTATGTTGCCCACACCGGTCTTGAACTCCTGACCTCAAGCAATCCTCCCTCCTCGGCCTTCCAAAGTGTTGGGATTACAGGTCTGAGCCACCCCATCTGGCCTAAAATGTTTTGAATTAATGAAAACAATACTGTACCAATCAAGAGAAGTAGGATGGAGGATCTGGTGAAAAAGAGATAACACTATGAGGACTGATTGATTTTGATGGGCTGGTGGTAAGGAAGGGCAGGGGGTGCAATCTGGAAGGGGTACACAGGTAGGGCTGCACACAAAAGTAGAGCACCATTAAACTGAATTTTAGATAAACAATGAACACTTTTTTAGTATTTTTTTTTTCTGGCAACCGTGTACACAGGAGACTTTAACTTTCCCTAGAATGTACAATCCTTGAGGGCAGAAATTTTTGCCTCTTTGGTTCACTGCTGTATCCCCAGTACCTAAAACAGCACATGGTAGGTGCTCATGTATATCTGGCCTATATTAATAAGGTTTATTTCTTAAGCTAAGTAGTGTGTACAAAGGTGCTTGTTATATAACTTTCACACATTTTGTATGTCTGAAGTGTGGCATAATACATTTTACAAATTACAGCATTAATGAATAGCTCGTTTTAAAAGCAGTTTCTTTTACCCAGCCTCCGTGAGGGACTCCAAGGGGGAAGTCAGAGTATAAAAGGTTGTGAATCACCCCTTATCCCATTTAAATATTACATGGGGATGTCAACTTGAGATGATCAGTCGTCGGATGTGTTTTGTGCCAAGGGCATGGTTTGCCCTTTCCCAGAGGCTCCTCTTTTGCTTGTTTTATTACTAAGACTATGGAAAGTGCTTCTTTTGCCACTGCCCTGAATCCATCGTCACATGAAATTTCCCCTCATGCTCTACGAAGCCCAAGCAGCAATTTTTGGAAATTGAAGAAACATATAATTTACTCCACATCTGAAACTCCTACTAAACCCAAATAGCTTATCCTTTTCTCATAGGAGACCAGTAATTGGCCCTCACTAGCTGCCATGAAGCCCTCTTTATCTCATATTCATCTAGGTTCTCTAAATGTTATTTACACGCATAGAAGTGTATTTATAACCCGCATCTCTTACATGGAGTATTTTTTTAAACATTGGAGAGGTGTTTCTTTTGTAATACAAAGTGGGAAAAGGTAAAGGAATGATTTTTATTAACATATTCTCAACCATGTGAAATATATAACATTTGACAACTATATAAAAAATAGGAAGACATTTATTTCTAGGTGGTATTATCACCAGTAATTCTTGCTTTTGTTTTGGTTTTCAGACAATACAACACGCATCTATACTTTTAAATTTTCAGCTGGGTGCGATGGCTCATGCCTGTAATCCCAAAGTGCCGAGGTAGGCAGATCACCTGAAGTCATGAGTTCAACCCCAGCCTGGTTAACATGGTGAAACCTCATCTCTACTAAAAATACAAAAATTGGCCGGGCGTGATGGCATGGGCCTGTAATCCCAGCTACGTGGGAGGCTGAGGCACAAGAATCACTTGAACCCAGGAGGCAGAGGTTGCAGTGAGCCGATATCGTGCCACTGCACTCCAGCCTGGGTGACAGAGCAAGACTCCATCTCAAAAAAAATTTTTTTTTTCTATGAGTGTCATATATATGGTGTACACACATTTGTGTTTGTATATACATATATGTATGTATATATTACTATGTGGGTATATACATATACAGACACATACACATATATGTATGTTTGCATATATATTACTGTTTATGGTTGAGTCTCTAATTAGATTTGCTTACAGATGTACATGGGTCATGGTGACTAGAATAAGTAAAAAATCTTCCCCTGCACAGTCCAGATAACTGTCTGCAGTAACAATTCATACTCTGACACCCTGAAAGTCACAAATCGAGAGCTTTCTTTTGCTTTCAACCTCAATGCCCAGACCTGTTAGGCAGGATACCAGGTGGGAAGGAAAAGTTACAGCTTGCTTATTAGATCTCAGGAACAAAGAAAAAAGGTAAGTACACAACAAACCAAGTTGGAAAGGAATTAGTGGGGTAGGTATCTAAACCCATGAAGAAAGGATTTTGCCCAAGGCACCAGAAGAAGGTTGAGGTCTTGAGGCACCAACAATCTTAAACACCCCTTCCCCTGAGCATGTGAATGGAAGCAAATGGAGGGCAAGGGAGGAAACCACATCATCAGAGGGAATTAAAACCCACCCACTACACTTGAAATTTCATAATGTTTCAATCTCCTCTCTCACCAAATATTTTACTGGAGAAAGTCATCATAATTCTGATTTATTTTATTTTTTGATATGGAGTCTCACTCTGTCACTCAGGCTGGAGGGCAGTAGTGCAATCTGGGCCCACTGCAACCTCTGCCTCCCAGGTTCCAGCCATTCCTGTCTTAGCCTCCTAAGTAGCTGGGATTACAGGCATGTGCCACCATGCCTGGCTAATTTTTGTATTTTTGTAGAGATGGGGTTTTGTCATGTTGGCCAGGCTGGTCTTGAACTACCGACCTTGGGTGATCCATCCCCCTCAGCCTCCCAAAATGCTGGGATTACAGGTGTGAGCCACTGCCCATAATTCTGATTTTTCTTACTTCATTTACAGTAAGTCCTCAAACTTCTCTGTGACATTACATAGGGATGATGATGACAGTAAAATAATAGCTTAATCTCATTAGATTATTGTGAGGATTAAGTATGAAAATGCAGGCAAAGCATTTTAGGCACCATGGTGCATTTAAGTGTTCAGTGAATGTTAGATATTCTCATCCATGTCTTTATTATTGATAGCAGTCCCACAGCAGAATCTATAAAAGTCTCAAGAAGCTGGGCAGTAAAAAGGTCAAAAATGGAATGGACAGGGAAAGATCAGTCATCCCAGAACAAATAACTGAGTTTATCTGCGTTTGGGTTATAGTGTTCTACCCAGAGGAGATACTTGCAGCTGAGACCGCTAGAATAAAAAGTCACATTCATGGGCTGGGAATGCCCACTTTAGAGGTCACTTCCTGCTGTTGTCTTCAAAAGTGCTTTACGGCTTACATAGCTCCTCTAAGTATGTTTCTGGTGCGCTCACTGGTCCTAAACCGGCAGGTGGATATACTTACCGATGGTTTACATGTGGAGAAATAGCCCTGCCCAATATTTCACGGTTAGTGCTGGAACTAGGACTCAAATTCAGGTTTCCTGGCCCCAATTCTACACTTGCTCCAGTATATAATGTTGTCATTTGAAGGTGTTCAGAGCCAGCAGACGTAGGACTCTGGACTCAGACGCTCAGAAAAAATTTCTGCATAGACAATTACTATTCTCACTAATTCAGCTATTTGGTACATAACTCAAAAAAGAAATGAACACTTGGCATGCCATTTTGGGCAGGTTGTCCCCATGGTGATGTGTCTCTTAGGAGGATCTTCTCTGCATTTCGTGTACAGATTTCTCCCGAATCTCACAGAAGCAATATTGGAACAGAAAGTGAAACTATGTAAGTCTCTAATATAACCAAAATAAGAATTCAAATACAGGTCTTTATGATTCATAATATGGCTTATTGCATATTCCTAAGAGAATCATTTTACAGAATATATACTTCTCTTCCCTCCTTTCTCTTTGTTTAGCAACATCAAACAAAAGCTGCTTGGGAGTGGCTACTAGGAATTGGTTTTAAGCATCCAAACTAATTTCCTCTCTCCTCATTCAATCCCTCAGAAAGAAGTGCAAGAGGAGTATACATTACATTTGCATCAGCATTCAGCATTTACATTTGTCTTTCAACACTTCAACAGAATTGACTTAGGTAATAATTTACCCAACTGATTTCAGTGCAAGACTCTAAGATAAAAGCAAATTTTCTGAGAGTAAAACAAAACAAACCCAAACTTCAACGGACAGAAAATTGCTTTGAAATCCTAGTTATCTAGGCAACTTGCTATTATCCGTTCATTATTAAAGAGAATAAAAAATTAGTTTGAGAAAAGACATACATTTAACACACAAACTCCAGAGCACAGGGTTACCTGAGGCACTGCCGTTAACCTTTGTGGTGTGAGCCATGCTGGCTTGAGTCCAATGAGAGATTCAGAAAGGAGTGAGGAGTCATGCAAATTTTATGCATCAAGTTCTCAAAGGCATTCAACCTGAAACAATAAAGAGAGCCCCATCAAAATGGATCATTTAAAAAATGTACAACACTAAATCTTAGACTTCCGTTTACAAAGATGACTGCTAACAGAGAAAGGAAATCGGAATGGGGGGAGAAAGACTATAGATCCAGGAGGTGACTGCATTGGACCTGGCAGTATGGAGATAACACCCACGGATGTACCAGTGGCTACATACTGAAAGGGGGTCTCTACACATAATAATCTATGGGAAACAAAATTGGTTCTCTAGAAATGAGACTATTTTAGCAAAGTGGTCACCAAATACAAATGACTTCCTAATGTGTAGCACTCTACAAAATATTTTTGGTTTTTAAGCATATCTTCCTTTCCAAATTCGGGTTCAAAAAGTTCATTTATTCAACTGCAATTTCAAAGCAATTATTGCACCAAATGTTTACATTTTTAAAAAGATTAACTTCATGGAAATTCTTTTGAGATATCTGAAGTCTTTCTACCAACGCCTCTTTCTTACATGCAACCACTTTTCTAAAGCACAAATCTGATCCAGTCAGTCCTCCTCCTCTTAAACAAAAATACATTATCTCCCACTGTGCCGTTGGATAAACTTCAAATTATTAGAGGCATTCGGACCAGAGCAACTCCATCTTGAATAGGGGCTAGATAAAATAAGGCTGAGACCTTTATTTTAAGTCTAAATTCCCAGGAGGTTAGGCATTCTTAGTCACAGGAGGAGACAGGTCAGCACAAGATACAGGTCACAAAGACCTTGCTGATAAAACAGGTTGTGGTAAAGAAGCCGTCCAAAACCCACCAAAACCAAGATGGAGATGAAAGTGATCTCTGGTCATCCTCACTGCTCATTATATGCTAATTATAATGCATTAGCATGCTAAAAAACATTCCCACCGGCAGCAGGACAGTTTACAAATGCCATGGCAATGTCAGGAAGTTATCCTATATGGTCTAAAAAGGGGAGGACCCCTCACTTCCAGGAACTGCCCACCCCTTTCCTGCAAAACACAAGAATAATCCACCTCTTGTTTACCATCAAGAAGTAACTGTGTGTACAATCAGTTGAGCAGCCTACGCTCCTGCTCTGCCTATGGAGTAGCCATTCTTTATTCCTTTATTTTCTTAATAAACTTGCTTTTACTTTACTCTATGGATTCACCTCTAATTCCTTCTTGTGAGAGATCCAAGATCTTGGGGTCTGGATTAAGACCCCTTTCCAGTAACAAAATGATAGAGCATGGCACATAGTTCTGAAACACCGGGGTCCACATTGGGCAATATATTCATTTTACATTGATATTTCTATTTCAAAGTTACCTGAGATTACCATAATAAGACTTATATTTCAATCACAAAATTTAAAACAAAAAAAGAAGAAATACAAAAAAGAACACTGTTTCCCCTTTGGTTTTTGCAAATACCTTCCGAAACATACTAGCAAACAGTAAACAACAGTACATATAGAAATTCCATTTCCATTGTGCCCAAACTCTGACTCTAGACCCATGAAATCAGAAGAAGTTGGGAGAAATAAACTCTTAAGTTGAAAATTAAAGTGTCAATTCAGAAACCCACATGACCTCTTAACAACAGAATGCTAAAATAATATCCATATACACTAATTCTAATGCAGCCATTGAAATCATATAAGTTTTTAATAAGGTAAAATATTCAAAGTATGTTGGTTAAAAAAAAAACTGTATACTATCCTAAACCTAATTTTATTAAAAATATGTATGTGTATATGTACACATTTAATTTAAACGATGAGAAGTAAATCTACCAAAATGTTCACTGTGGTGGTTGCCTCTGGGTGATGAAATCATGGATTTTAGCTCTTTTCTTACTTTTGTAATAACAATTATTAAAAATAAATATTTAGGCCGGGCGCGGTGGCTCACACCTGTAATCCCAGCACTGTGGGAGGCTGAGGCGGGCAGATCACCTGAGGTCAGGAGTTTGAGACCAGCCTGGCCAACATGGCAAAATCTCGTCTCTACTAAAAAATACAAAAATTAGCCAGGGCTGGTGGTGCACGCCTGTAATCCCAGCTACTCGGGAGGCTGAGGCACCAGAACCACTTGAACCTGGGAGACAGAGATTGCGGTGAGCTGAGATTGCACCACTGCACCCCAGCCTGGGTGACAGAACGAGACTGTCTCAAAAAATAAAACTAAAAATTTAGACCCCTTCTGTCTTGTTTTATTTGCTTTAAAACCCTCAGGGAAAAGAAAAGGTATTTTTTTTAATGCTATTCAAAAAAGGAAACTATCAGGCTACAATCATGAAGATTATAAGGGGGTCAGAAATATAAGTAAATAAAAAGGAAGGAAAAGGAAATGGCTGATTGCTTTGATCACACAGGGTGAGAATTTCTTGCCACTTAGTGAAATTTCCCTCATTGTTTAAATGGGTTTGCACCACAGTTCAAAGCTAAGTACTGTGAAAGCAACTCAGTGTAAACTCAAAAGGACCCTTTTTTCTTTTTTTTTTTTTTTTAAACAGATTGCTTCTGACAAGCCTGCCCGCTGCGTGGCTTTTCCAGCTACACTGACTAGCATTGTGTCCACCTGGAGAGAGGAGATTCTAAACCATCCACTCCCTGCTGATCCTTAGTTTCTGGCTGGTGACACACCAGAAGGATAGGATGGCTCCAATCTCCCTGATGAAGGGGTAATCACCTGACTTTCTCTTGGAAACAGAGGCACTGGTTCAGGTCCACAACATTGAACTTGGAGAGCAATAACCTGTGTGTGCACAGTCATTGCTGGCTGAATCAAAAGGCAGGCATTAGGGATAAACACTGTCTTTTAAGAATAGGAGTGAATGTCTCTACATTTCTGACAAACGCAGTTTTATTTAAAAAAAAAAAAAAAAGTGGAGACTGGGAAGACCAGAGAGGGAGGGGCAAATGAAGGGGCAAAGGAAAGAAGCCCAGTTTCTGGAATTATTCAACTAAGTATGCTTTTAAAAGCTAACAACCACAAAACCCTAAGCCAAACCCTGTTTACTGGCCCCTTGCTAGCCTTGTGTGTTTGCACTCCTGCTCCATAACGGCTTGTAAATACCACCATGTAAAACCTTGAAGGCAAACAGAAGACAAGACGGGACAAGCTGCATGTGCTAAGGGTGAATGAAGTATGCGTCAAGGTATTTGGATGGAGATGTGCCCAGAATCTTCCTAGTCAAGCTTAATAAACTTTGGCCCAAGGTCCTCTCCTGTTATTGAAACTCTTCCATCTGGCAGAAGATCTTTTTCTCAGATCCAAATTGGTGCCTCCCACCCTTCCCCAAACTGAACAATAAAACCAAAATAAGGAGGAAGCCTAAAATTAGGAACTATAAGCATATCACTGGTAAAATAACAAGACACTGTTGTCCAGGCACGGTGGCTCACGCCTATAATCCCAGCACTTTGGGAGGCCGAGGTGGGTGGATCACTTGAGGCCTGGAGTTCAAGACCAGGCTGGCCAACATGGCAAAATCCCATCTCTACTACAACTACAAAAATTAGCTGGGTAGGGTGGTACACGCCTGTGATCCCAGCTACTTGGGAGGCTGAGGCACAAGAATCACTTGAACAGGGAGGCAGAGGTTGCGGTGAGCCGAGATCACGCCACTGCATTCCAGCCTGCACAGCAGAGTGAGAGACCCTGTCTCAAAAAAAAAAAAAAAGAAAGAAAAAAAGAAGACACTGTCACTGGGTGTGAATCCTGGCAGTGTCTGTGCAAAGAGAACAGTTGTATATTGTGTATTGATTTTTCTCAGTTATTATTCATGCTGACAGGCGGCCTCAAATTGTGAGTGCTCATTCTTCTTAATGCTATGCAGATTCTTATGTCGGTGCATTGTATAAACCAGAAAAGGTTTGGCCACAGTCCATTCCTGTGTTACAGATCAATAAATTGCTTCTTTTCTCCCTCAGAGGACAGTGCAAACCAGTAAATCTTAAGTGGTACAATGGTGGCTTAGTTCTCCTAGCTAAGAAAGAAACCACTCCTGCGAAAGGATTTAGGAAAATACATCAACAGAGAAAATAAAGAATTTGTCTTTGTCTCTATTTATTTCGGGAGACTGAAGGATGCTGATGCATGTTTTAGTAGATCGCCAAGTAAGGTACAATGAATGACGGAAACATTGCATGAGCTGACCCCATAAATACTTTACATTAGCTAAAATGATACAAATATGAAAAACAGCACACTAGAACTTTGATAAAAGTACACCAATGCAAACAAGTAGTTAGATAAAATTGAGATTTGATATATACTCTAGCACTGCTAAACTATCAAATGCCACTATCTCAGTTAGAAACAAGATAATGCTGATGATAATATTGATGGTAATGTTGATGGCAGCTAATGTTAATAGACCTCTTACTATTAGTTATTGAAATATAAAATGTCACCCAAAGTGTAACATTAAGTACTACTAATAAGAAAAGATGTCACTAAATGATAAAATGCTTATTAAGAAATTGCATTCATTATAAGACACATCCACATTTCAGAGGCCATATGAGAAAAATGCATACCTTACCACTGATGCAATTGTTACGTTCAAGGGACTTTTAAAAACACTTAACAGTTATTACCTTGTTTAAACTTCACAACCACCCTACAAAGTACTACCCCTTCTCTCCATTGTATACATAAGAAACAAGCACAGGCAGTTTTAGAACTTGCTCACATCACACAGCTAGTATGACAGCGCTGACATTTAAAGCTGAGCAATTCAGCCCTAGGGCTCTTGTGATTATGTGATTTAGAGTAAGGGCACTATTGTTTCAACAAATGAGAACTTAGGGCATAAATGAGTGATGCATATACGTAAGGTAGTCACCTTAGTTACCTATATGCTTACTGCAAGGAGGCTTTGCGCAAATCTTTTTTAGATAAGAAAGCTGCATCTCGGAATTTTATGGAATTTTTTTTCTTTTTTGAGACGGAGTCTCGCTCTGTCGCCCAGGCTGGAGTGCAGTGGCGCATTCTGCTCACTGCAACCTCTGCCTCCCAGGTTCAGGTGATTCTCCTGCCTCAGCCTCCCAAGCAGCTGGGATTACAGGTGTGTACCACCATGCCCAGCTAATTTTTGCATTTTTAGTAGAGATGGGGTTTCACCATGTTGTCCAGGCTGGTATAATATGTTTTTAGAGCAACTGTATTTGCAACCTTATTCCTTGGAGTAACACATTGAAGAGCCTGAAGTACTTACATGACACACAGGAAATGCTTCTCAGTACTTAACCAGTACACTCTTTTCTTCTTTTTTTTTTTTTTTTTTTTTTTTTTTTTGAGACGGAGTTTTGCTCTGTCACCCAGGCTGGAGCACAGTGGCGCCATCTCGGCACACTGCAAGCTCCGCCTCCTGGGTTCACGCCATTCTCCTGCCTCAGCCTCCCGATTAGCTGGGACTACAGGCACAGACCACCACGTCCAGCTAATTTTTTGTATTTTCAGTAGAGACGCGGTTTCACCGTGTTAGCCAGGATGGTCTTGATCTCCTGACCTTGTGATCTGCATGCCTCGGCCTCCCAAAGTGCTGGGATTACAGGTGTGAGCCACCGCGCACGGTCCCAGTACACTCTTTTCTAGACTGCACAGAATTAGTAGAGCAGGCTTGATTATCAACCTTGTTCTTTATATGAATGTCAACTGTTTCAAAAAATCAAATACTTCCAGAACTGAAAAAAAAAAAAAAAAACTCCACCAGGTAGAAGGTTCTAAATGCAATGGTAGGAGTTTCAAAAATGCATAAAAACTAAGGCAGGATACGGGAATCAGATTCTTGCCACTCAAAATAAGAATTATACTTTAAAAATGTAGATGAAAGCTGGCTTCACTTCTCCCCACAGAATAACCAAAATAAATATACATCAACGAGATTATCACCAGCAATCTCCCAGAACTCATGAAAGAGAATCGGTCAGTTCCTGGGGCCACTGAGAAATAAAAACAAAACAAAACAAAACAAAAAACAAAACAAAACTCCAGCAGACAGTAAGAGAATCAGATTTTCATATCTGTGACACCCTTCCCCCAGTCTGCTTGGTATCAAGCACATGTAAAACTTCCCCCAACTCAGATTCTACACTGGAAAAAGTGAGATTAAGTTGGACACACAACTTGCCTACCATCTTGGCTTCTTTGGCAGGAGACCTATCCATGCCTCAACCCATGAGAAGCATCAGGAGTGCCTGAAGGGAGATATCACCCTGTGGACAGCCGGACACAAAGGAAGGAGGCAGGATTACCATCTCCAGCCCTGGAAGCTCCGCTCTGTAACTCAACCAAAGGAGATGCCAAATCAGAGTGGCTGTTCGGCAGCACTACGCTGTAGGAGGTAGATTCCACAGGTCTCTTGGGCATGAACTCCTAGCCAGCCTTTCCATACCACAGGGATAGCTCCTTTGGAACCTCCCCCATTCCAGCCAGGCAATCCTCTGATCCTTTGCTGGAAGAACAGAGGCAAACCTGGGTTTTAAGTACCATTTAGTGCTGAAAAAGAGGCAGTGACCTAGCGGGAAAAATGTGTAAGAAATTCAACAGCTAAATTACAAATAATCTCTAAGCAAACATACCAGTAAAAACCAAAACAGACTAGACAGAGAAGATTGGAATAAATAATAAATCCTTTAATGCAAAGACACAGACATATATCCATAAGAACATGGAACCATGACCTCCCCAAATGTATAAAGCAAGGAACCAGTGACTGACCCTAATGAGATGGTGATTCATGAACTCTCTGACCAAGAATTCAAAATAGCAGTTTTACAGAAACTCAGGGATCTCCAAGACAACAAAGAAAAGCAATTCAGAAACTTATCAGAGGAATTTAACAGAGATCGAAGTGATAAAAAATCAGACGAATCTTGAAATTGAAAAATATATTTGCTAACTGAAAAATTTATTGGAGGCTCTCAACAGCAGAATGCATCAAGCAGAGGAAAGAATCAGTCAGCCCAAAGACAGGCTCTTTGAAATTACATAGAGGAGAAAAAGTAAAATGAATGGAAATATATTCTACAAAGATTGCCTACAAGATACAGAAAATTACCTTAAAAGACCAAATCTAAGAATTATTGGTGTTCAAGAGAAAGTTGAGCAAGAGTGAGGGGTAGAAAAAAGCTTACTCAATAAATAATAACAGAAAACTTTCCAAAATATGAGAAAAATATCCAGGTAGAGGAAGGTCAGAAAACACTAAACAGATTTGACCCAAATAAAACTACACCCAAGGCATATAATAATAAAACTCTCAAAGGTCAAGGACAAAAAGAGGATACTAAAAGCAGCAAGAAAAAAGGAGGATATAACATACAACGAAACTCCACTTCAGTTGGCAACACACTTCTCAATGGAAACCGTAAGTCAGGAGGAAGTGGAATGATATTTTCAAAGTGCTGAAAGAAAAAACCCCAAAAAACCCTGCTATCCTCAAATACTTTATCCAGCAAACAGCAGAAATATCCTTCAAGTATGAAGGAGAGATAGTC
The DNA here is from genome assembly GCF_029289425.2 of Pan paniscus. Taxonomy (NCBI): domain Eukaryota; kingdom Metazoa; phylum Chordata; class Mammalia; order Primates; family Hominidae; genus Pan; species Pan paniscus. The sequence goes on from NC_073261.2 coordinate 14,031,469, forward strand.
TTTTTCTGACAAACAAAAGCTAAGGGAATTTACCACTACTAGATCTGTCTTACAAGAAATGTTAAAGATGGTTCTTCAATCTGAAATGAAAAAACATTAATGTGCAAAAAGAAAACATTTGAAGGTATAAAACCTACGGGTAACATCAAGTATAGAAACCCCCAGAATATTCAAATACTGTAATTGTCATGTGCAGTCCACCCATAAGTTACCCATAATTCTAGTATGACACCTAGAAGACAAATCTATCAAAAACCCTAACAGCTACAGCAACCTGCTAAGAGATAGGCAATATCAAAATACGTAAATTCAGACCAACAAAAGTCAAAATGTCAGGGGATGGAATTAAAGATGGAGGGTTGTTTTAAAGTTTTTTATTTATTCTTTTTTTGTGTGATCTAAGACAGGGATCTCCAACTCCTGAGCCATGGACCAGCACTGGTCCGTGGCTTGTTAGGAACCAGGTCACACAGCACTGCCTGCTCCACCTCCTGTCAGATCATTAGCAGCATAGATTCTCATAAGAGTGCAAACCCTATTGTGAACTGCAAGTGCGAAGGATCTAGGTTGAGCGTTCCTTATGAGGATCTAATGCCTGATGATCTGAGGTAGAACAGTTTCATCCTAAAACCATCCCCACTGCCCGATCTATGGAAAAATTGTCTTCCATGAAACTGGTCCCTGGTGCCAAAACAGACTGGGGACTGCTTATCTAAGATAAGCTGTCATCTCTTTAAAATAACTTGTTATATCTATAAGATGTTTTCTATAAGCCTCATGGTAACCACAATGTAAAAACCTATAATAAACACACTAAAAAAACCCACAACAAATTAAAACATAGTTCCAGAGAAAGTCACTTAACCATAAAGGATGACAGGAAGAAAGGAGGAGAAGAGTTACAAAACAACCAGAATACAAGAAACAAAATGGTAATTCTCCATTCAGAAATTTATCAGAGAAATTTAACAAAGAGACATCATTCAAAAAATCAAACAGAAATCTTAGAACTGATTAATACATTTGATGGACTGAAATTCAGCTCCCAAGTATATAAAGCAAACATTAATAGATACAAAGAGAGAGAGAGAGATTGTAATACAATAATAGTGGAGGACATCAAATACCCCACTTTCACCAATGAACAGATCATCTAGACAGAAAATTAACAAAGAAACCATTGTATCAAACTACACATCGGACCAAATAGGTCCAACTGATATTTATAAAACACTTCACTCAACTATTCAGAATACACGTTTCATCAGTACATGGAACATTCCCCAGAATAAACCATATTTTAGGCCACAAAACAAGTCTTAACAAATTTTTAAAAGTAGAAATCATATCAAGTATCCTTTCTGACCACAATGGAATAAAACTAGATATCAATAACAAGAGGAATTTTGGGCTGGGTGTGGTGGCTCATGCCTGTAATCCCAGTACTTTGGGAGGCTGAGGTGGGTGGATCATCTGATGTCAGGAGTTCGGGACCAGCCTGACCAACATGGCAAAACCCTGTCTCATTAAAAATACAAAAATTAGCTGGGTGTGGTGGTGTACACCTGTAATCCCAGCTACTTGGGAGGCTGAGGCAGGAGAATCACTTGAACCCAGGAGGTGGAGGTGGCAGATTGCACCACTGCACTCCAGCCTGGATGACAGAGGGAGACTCCATCTCAAAAAAAAAAAAAAAAACACAAAAAACACCTTTGGAAATTAAACAAAAACATGGAAATTAAACAACATGCTCCTGAATAAACAATGAGTTGATGAAGAAATAAGAACATTTAAAAATTTCTCAAAACAAATAAAAATGGAAACACAACATATCAAAATCTATGGGATACAGTAAACACAGTACTAAGAGGGAGGTTTATAGCAATAAACATCTACATCAAAAAAGTTGAAAGACTTCCAAAAGACAACCTAATAATGGAGCATCTCAAGGAACTAGAAAAGCAAGACCAAGCCAAACCCAAATTTACTAGGAGAAAGGAAATAATAAAGATCAGAGCAAAAATAAATGAAATTGAGATTAAAACATTACTGAAGATCAACAAAACAAGTTTAGTTAAAAAAAAAACTGACAAAACTTTAGCAAGACTAACTAAAAAGAGAGGACCCAAATAAATAAAATCAGAAACAAAAAAGATACAAAACAACAGAGACCATAGGAGTACAAAGAATCATTAGAGACAATTGCCAACAAATTGAAAAATCTAGAAGACAAAGATACATTCCTGGAAATATACAACCAAAATTGAACCACGAAGAAAGAGAAAACCTCAACAAACCAATAGCAAGTAATAAGATCAAAGCTATAATTAAAAGTCTCCTATCAAAGAAAAGTCCAGGATCTGATGAATTCTATTAAACATTTCAAGAAAAACTATAATAATTCTACTCAAACTCTTCAAAAAAAAAAAAAATTGAAGAGGAAGGAATGCTCAAACTCATCCTGCAAGTCGGGCATTACCCTGATACCAAAAAGAGATAAGGCCACAAAAAAAAAAAAAAAAAAAAGACAACAATAGGCTAATTTCACTGAGGAACACAGATAGAAAAATCCTCAACAAAAAATATTAACAAACTGAATTCAGCAAGATATTAAAAAGATCATTCAACATTATCAAGTGGGATTCATCCCAGGGATGCAAAGATGGTGCAGCATATGCAAATCAATAAATGTGATACACATTAACAGAACCAAGAACAAAAACCATATGATCATTTCAGTAAGTGCTGAAAAGTATTCATAAAATTCAATATCCCTTTTGATAAAAACCCTCAACAAACCGGGTACAGAGGAAACATACCTCAAAATAATAAAGGCCATATATGACAAATCCACAGCCGACATCATACCAAACAGGGAAAACCTAAAAGGCTTTCCACTAAGATCTGGAACAAGACAAGGGTGTGCACTTTCACTACTTTCATTCAACATAAAGTGAAAGTCCTGGCCAGTTAGTCAAGAAAAATAAATAAAGGTGTTCATACTGGAAAGAAAGAAGTCAAATTCGCTTTGAATGTAGATGACAGGATCTTCTATTTTTAAAAACCAAAAAACTATTAGAAGTAATAAGTGAATTCAGTAAAGTTGCAGGATACAAAGCCAACATACAAAATTCAGTAGCATTTATATATACCAATAGTGAACAATCTGAAAAAGAAAGAAAGCAATCTAATTTATCGTATCTACACAGAATGTAAAATACCCAGGAATATTTTGTTTTTTTTTTTTTGAGACAGGGTTTTGCTCTGTCACCCAGGTTTGCAGTCTGTCACCAGTGCAGTGAGCACTGCAGTCTCGATTTCTTGGTCTCAAGCTTTGCACTCTGTCACCAGTGCAGTGAGCACTGCAGTCTTGATTTCTTGGTCTCAAGCTTTGCAGTCTGTCACCAGTGCAGTGAGCACTGCAGTCTTGATTTCTTGGTCTCAAGCGATCCTCTGACTTCAGCCTCCCAAGTAGCTGCAACCACAGGCACATGCCACCACGTCTGGCTAATATTTTGATTTTTTTTTAAGAGATGAGGTCACACTATGCTGCCCAGGCTGGCCTCAAACTCCTGGGATCAAGCAATTCTCCCGCTTTGGCCTCTCGAAGTGTTGGGATGGCAGGTGTCAGCCACTGTGCCCGGCCCCTGAGAATCAATTTAACCAAAGCTGTGAAAGATCTTTACAAGGATCACTATAAAAAACTGATTAAATAAATAGAAGATGAATCAAAAAATGGAAAAGATATTATTCCATGCTCACGGATTGAAAGAATATTGTTAAAATGACAATCCTACCCAAAGCAGTTTGCTGATTCAATGTAATCCCTATCAAAATACCAACAATATTCCCCATAGAAATAGAGCAGACAATCCTAAATTTTATATGGAACCACAAATAACCAAAGCAATCTTGAGCAAAAAGAGCAAAGCTGGAGGCCTCACACTACTTGACTTAAAAATATACTACAAGGCTATAGTAGCCAGATCAGCACGGTACTGGCATAAAAAACAGACACAGACACCGACTGAACAGAATAGTGAACCCAGATATAAATCCATGCCATTTGCAGCCAACTAATTTTTGACAGAGGTGCCAACAATATGCAACAGGGAAAGGACAGTCTCTTCAATAAATGGCACTGGGAAAACTGGACAACTATATGTAGAAGAATGAAACTAGACCTCTATCTCTCACCATGTACAAATATCAAATACAAATGGATTTAGACTTAAATATAACACCTGAAATTATAAAACTACTAAAAGAAAACATTGGGGAAATGCTCCAGGACATTGGTCTGGGCAAAAATTTTTTGTTGAAGTTCTCAAAAGCATAGGCAACAAAAACAAAAATGGACAAATGGGATTACATCAAGCTGAAAAGCTTCTGCACAGCAAAGGAAACAGTCAAACAAGGTGAAGAAACAACCCATAGAATAAGAGAAAGTATTTGCAAACTACCCATCTGACAAGATAAATAACCAGAATATATAAGGAGCTCAAACAACTCAATAGCAAAAAGTCATTAATCTGATTTTTAAAAGGGCAAAAGGCCTGAACAGGTATTTCTCAACAGAGGACAAATGAACAAAGGGTATAAGAAATGCTCAACATCAGTAATTATCCAGAAAATGCAAATCAAAACCACAATGAGATATAATCTCACCCCAATTAGAATAGCTTTTATCAAAAAAGACAGGGAATAACATGCTGGTGAGGATGCAGAGAAAGAAAAATCCTCACACATTGTTGGGGGGAATGTAAATTAGTACAGCCACTATAGAAAACAGTTCAGAGGTTCCTCAAAAATGTAAAAGTAGAATACTATATGATCCAGCAATTCCACTACTGAGTATTTATCTAAAAGAAAGAAAACCAATATATTGAAGAGAGATTTGTACTTGCATGTTTATTGCAGCACTATTCATAATAGACAAAATATGTAATCAACCTAAGTGTCCATCAATGGATGAATAAAGAAAATGTGGAGGCCAAGGCAGGTGGATCGCTTGAGTCCAGGAGTTTGAGACTAGCCTGGACAATATAGCAGGACTCTGTCTCTACAAAATAATAATGAATATTTAAAAAGAAAGTGTGGTAAAAATACACAATAGAATATTATCCAGCCATAAAAAGAATTAAATCCTGTCATTTGGAGCAAGATGGATGAAACTGGGGGTCATTATATTCAGTGAAACAAGCAAAGCACAGAAAGACAATGTCGCATGTTCTCACTCATATGTGGGAGCTACAAAAGTGAATCTCATGAAGATAGAGAGTAGACTAGTGGTTACCGGAGGCTGGGAAGGGTAGCGGGGATGGGGAATGAAGAGCAGTAGATTAATGGGTACAAATACACTTAGAAGAAATAAGACTTGGTGTTCGATAGATCAGTAGGACAACTACAGTTAACATTAATCAAGCGTAAAGATCTCATGAAAACTCACTATTACAAGAACAGAATCAGGGTAACTGCCCCCATGATTCAATTACCTCCCATCGAGTCCCTCCCACAACACACGAGATTATGGGAACTACAATTCAAGATGAGATCTGGGTGAGGATACAGCCAAACCATACGACCTTATTTGAAGAGTTCCCATGATAGCATCTGCCTCCTTGTGTCCCAAAGTGGGCATGAGTGTGTTCAACCTTCCTAGAAACCTTCACTGCTCATCCATTCTACATCATGAAAGTAAACATTAGTATCTTTCCAAGAGTGTACACAAGGGCTGCACTTCCAAGGAACAGGTTAAAACCATCTCAGAGCCTGCAAATGCTTTCAGAATCCCGTGCTGGCTCTGCTCCAGCTGGGTCTGAGACCCACACAGCTTCCTGAACATTTAAAGATAACTGACACTTGCAAAGTTTCTTTCCAAGAAACTGTCTATGGTGAAGGTTTATCAGATCATGAAAACCTAGGCCGAAAATCAGCTGTTCTGCTACAAAAGAAAGCAGCAATAGATAGTCTAAAGAAGAGCATCAGAATGAAAATCAGAATGATTAAACTTTCTCTTTTTCAGTTAACCAACTTTATGCTTCTTCCTGACTTGGGAGGAAAATAATTTTATGACTCGGTATAGGTACATTAAAACAGTATTTACTGATTTGCTTTCATTTGTTTGTAATAGATTTAGGGAAAACAGACCCTGGCAGACACCTAAACCTTGACTTTATAAATATGACTGTGTTAGTGGGGTCTTGCTCTTACTGAGCAAGCATTCCTACTGCTGGTAGTTTCAACTAAAACATCAGTGCTTTCACCTATTTAAGCATTAAAGAACAACAATGTAGTAGCCACAGATATAAGTTAGTTTAGTATGATTTGAAAGGCTTTCTGTTCATTTATTTATTTTAAATGTACAGTTCTCATTTATTTTCTGCTTAGCAAAAATTTTTCCTCTAATTCCACTGAGATTGGATTCTTGTATGACCTTCTCTGATCAACTCTTAAATTGATGAATATTGTTAATGACAAGCTCAAGTGTGCCTGGGACTGTCACTAAGTAAAAGGGGGACATGTAACACATCCTCAGATTCATTTTCTTCTGAAAATAAGTTTTACTTAAATAAGGGTTTAGGCCAGGCATGGTGGCTCATGCCTGTAATCCTAGGACTTTGGGAGGCCAAGGTGGGTGGATCACCTGAGGTCAGGAGTTTGAGACCAACCTGGCCAACAGGGTGAAACCCCATCTCTACTAAAAATACAAAAATTAGCCAGGCGTGGTGGCAGGTGCCTGTAATCCCAGCTACTCAGGAGACTGAGGCAGGAGAATCACTTGAACCCAGGAGGCGGAGATTGCAGTGAGCTGAGATCGCGCCACTGCACTCCAGCCTGGGCAACAGAGCAAGACCCTGTCTCAAAAAAAAAAAAAATTAATTTTTGTATAAGGTGTAAGGAAGGGATGCAGTTTCAGCTATCTAAATATAGCTAGCCAGTTTTCCCAGCCCCACTTATTAAACAGGGAATGCTTTCTTCATTTCTTGTGTTTGTCAGGTTTGTCAAAGATCAGATGGTTGTAGATGTGTGGTGTTATTTCTGAGGCCTCTGTTCCATTCCATTAGTGTCTATCTCTGTTTTGGTACCAGTACCATGCTGTTTTGGTTACTGAAGCCTTGTAGCATAGTTTAAAGTCAGGTAGCATGATGCCTCCAGCTTTGTTCTTTTTGCTTAGGACTGTCTTGGCAATGCGGGCTCTTTTTTGGTTCCATATGAACTTTAAAGTAGTTTTTCCCAATTCTGTGAAGAAAGTCATTGGTAGCTTGATGGGGATGGCACTGAACCTATAAATTACCTTGGGCAGTATGGTCATTTTCACAATATTGATTCTTCCTATTCATAAGCATGGAATGTTCTTCCATTTGTCTGTGTCCTCTTTTATTTTGTTGAGCAGTGGTTTGTACTTCTCCTTGAAGAGGTCCTTCACATCCCTTGTAAGTTGGATTCCTAGGTATTTTATTCTCTTTGAAGCAATTGTGAATGGGAGTTCACTCATGATTTGGCTTCTACCCATCTGACAAAGGGCTAATATCCAGATTCTACAAAGAACTTAAACAAATTTACAAGAAAAAATCAAACAACCCCATCAAAAAGTGGGCGAAGGATATGAACAGACACTTCTCAAAAGAAGACATTTAAGCTTTGTTCTAAAGCATCTGCTTGAGCTCTTCCTCGAGTCGGCCCACCTTGGCTCAATGGCATGCCTACCTGCAGCCACACCCCAGCCTCTGCTCTGTGATCTCCTCTAGGAGTTGGCCCTTGATGGAAATTTCCTCTTTAAATCCAAACGACCTTATCCAAATCTCACATTTCACATTTCTTCACGCTCACATTTCTCAGGCTCCTAACACCCACCTGATTTGATAAGAGTCATGTAAAGAAACCCCATCTGGGGGGAAATGTCCACCTTTCACTTCCCAAGTCTCTCCCTAGAGTACCAGTGAAATTGACTAATGGCTTTGCAGATAAAGGGACTCCAGATGATGTTATGAATTTTTCTGAAGTCATTATGAAAGCAAAAAAACAGCCACAATAATGATAAATTGGGGTTGAGATGTTAATTGTTAAAGAAAGTAGCCGGTGTTATATTAGTAACAAAGGAGTCCACTTTCACAAATCTCTCCTCTGTCCTCTCATGCCAGTGCACAGGTATATCAAAGAGCAATTCTTTTTGCTCAGGATGTTTCTCTTATTTCACTTTTGTTGCTTTTGGCTGAACTACTAAACAGGTTATAAAATGAACAAATGCTCACAATATGCGCACAAATCACATTATATGTTTTAATGGGATGTGTGGGCAATACAAAGTCAAACCCCTATTATCAGAAGTAGTGGTAGGGATAAACATTTCAGGTCTGTTCGGGGGTTTGAGGCTTTTGGCCAGCATACAGAGACACAGATGTGTTATAAAAGAAACTCTGTATTTTCCCAGAAAGATAATTTTTCTAAAGAGATGGGACTTCTAGGGTCCTATATGTGTTCTATGGAAGCACCTAACAGAGGGAACAATGAATTTTCATGTGTTTTAGAGGATATTAATCAAAAAGTATGGATCAAAAGGCAATAGGGGCTGGGCATGGTGGCTCACGCCTATAATCCCAGCACTTTGAGAGGCTGAGGCAGGAGGATTGCTTGAGTCCAGGAGTTTGAGACCAGCCTAGGCAGCATAGTGAGACCTTGTCTCTACAAAAAATAAAAATAAAAAATTAGCCAGGTAGGGTGGTGCATGTCTGTGTTCCCAGCTACTTGGGAGGCTGAGATGGGAGGATCACTTGAGCCTGGAAGTTCATTGTAGTGAGCTGTGATTGTGCCACTGCCCTCCAGCCTAGGCAACAGACGGACCCCTTCCCCACCCCAAAAAAACGTAGGTCTATTCCTAGGTCATAACTGAAAGGCTCAATATATTAATACATATTTTTAAAAAGCTAAAGAAAATTAACAATAATTATTTACAAAGTAATCTGAAAAACTATAAAATAGAGATATGTGAGGTTCACACAGCAGAGTCCTCTGGAAGCTCTGAGGGACTCTGAAATGTGAATATACACAGCAAGAAAGCACCCCTGCCTCACTAGCATCCACATGTGGAAGACGGGGCCTGGGCACAGCCACTGGCCAACATTTAGTCCTTAATGTGGAAGCACAGGAGACTACTCATGAGAATCCACTGCCTATGCTTCACTCTCTTATCCATAAAGCCCCATTGCCATGACAATAATAGCTAACTTCATTGAACGCATATTGTGGACTGGCACTGCTCTAAGCACTATATATATATATATATATATATATATATATATAACCTAATTTAATCCTCAGTACGAGACCCCGTGCTATGGTTTGAATGTTTATCCCCTTCAAAATTTCTGTTGAAACTTCATCCCTAGTGTGGCAGTATCGAGAGGTGGGGGCTTTAAGAAGGGATTTGGTCATGAGGACTCTGACCTCATGAATGGATTAACTCATTCATGGATTAGTGGATTAAAGAGTTACCATGGGAGTGGGTCTGGTGGCTTTAAAAGAGGAGGAAGAGAGACCTGAGCTAGCATGCTCAGCCCCCTCACCCCCTGTACTACCTTGGGACTCTGCAGAGTCCTCGACAGTAAGAAGGCTCTCACCTGTTATGCCCCTGGACCTTGGACTTCTCAGCCTCCATAACTGTAAGAAATGAATTCCTTTTCTTCATAAATTACCAAGTTTCAGGTATTCTGTTATAAGAAACCAAAAATAGACTAAGACACCCTGAGAAGTTAGGTAAACAGCCCAAGGTCATAAAGTCAGAAGGCAGAGGAGTTAGAATTCAACCCCAGGTAGTCTGAATGCAGAGGCCAATAAAGGTCAGCGAGTTCCATGTCCCACTTCGTACATGAGCTCATTTGAGTACACTGGCAGACATAAATGCTTGCTTTTCTTAAACTACATTCCCTGTCTCTCCCTCCCACCCCAAAATATAGGTAGTAGAATCTGTGTGAGACAATCTTTATGAACAATGTCATCATGATTTAAAAACACTCCCCAGCTCTATCCTTGAGATTCACGCTGAAGCCACGGACCTCCCTGAATCTAGCAGAACACCTTACACAGAGAATATTAACACATTTTGTTGGCACTGAAGTTTGCTAAAGGAAAAGGGAACATGGAAGGGAAGATGAGCTCCATCAGGAATATCCAGTACCATGCAGTGTGCTTGGCACACAAAAGGGGCTAAAAAAGGTTTTTTGGAAAATGGAAATGTGAGAGGTAGGCAAGGTGGGGAGGAAGGGAAGATAAGAAAAGAAGGAAGGAAGGAAGGAGGGAGAAGGGAAGGAGAAGGGAAGGAGAAGTGAAGGGAAGGAGGGAGGAATACAGATGGAGGGAAAGGGTGGGAAGAAGGAAGAAAGGGATAAAGAGGAGAGGATGAGAAAGAAGGACAGATGACTACTTGAGCACATGCAAAGGTCAGAGGCAAGAACCACTGTTCCAATTTGAATACTACTGTCAGTTATTAGTGAGTCTCAGAGTATTTGCAGGGGTAGGAGGAGATAAGAAGAAGGTCCTGAATTCCCCCTCCAGAACTGCACCCCAATGGACTCACCTAGATCGTACCCCTTTGCCATCAATTGGGTCCTAATTACTGCAGTTACTCTTTCTGGAAGGAAAAAAGAAAGATCTTGCTTTGGAGGACAAATGTATCCATTCTTAGTCATTTAGTTTGGGAAGGAATGACCCTCCTCCTAGCTCTACCTAATGAGGGGAAGGAGGCTTAAGACTGTCAGTCTATCCCATCGTCTATAGCCCCAGGGAATCAATGAGTCAGAGAAAGTACAAACCCCAACCAAAGTCAAGACTTGAGTTGATGTTTTCAGTTTCTTCTTGGAAAGAAAAGCTTTGTCGTCCATCTTCATAGACAAGCTGGTGTAAGAGCATGGGGTCTAGAAATCCTGCAGACACTTGCTATCTGGACCACACAGTCAGAGGCTCAGAGCCTAGGGATAAGAGTGATACCATCTAAGGCAAAGCAGACAAGAGGGAATACCAGGTCAAATGGTAGTATCATGTGAGCTGCTGGATCACGGTTCACCTGAGGCCAATCTACTTCAGTTATGTGGGCCAACACATTCCTTTTGCTATTTAGGCCCCATTTCAGCTAGTTTTCTCTAATTTGCTGCACAGAGATCCCAAGTGATATGATCTCTCTGTGAGTCCTGGTGGATCTTGCATTCTTAAATACAGGCATCAACTTACAAGGAGTTTTCCCTCATGCCAGAATATAAACCACCAATGCCATCAGGGACTCTAAAAGAACTTGGAACTCCAAATGACAAATTTAATCATCAGGCAGCAACTTGATCAGAGATGAGATGACTGGATTCCCAGGTCTGGATTCCGCCCTCACCTGTGTAGGGCATATAGATAGGGCTGACAAGATTTGTTTTCATTTTTTCCTAGGCTCGGGCATCTCATATCCAACTGCTAACACATTATTTACTAGAGGATCTCATTGTACTTAATCTATATCTTTTACGTTTCTGGTCATCAGTGTTGTCTATCTCAGATTTAAAACTTAGGCTGGGTGCAGTAGCTCACACCTCTAATCCCAGCACTTTGGGAGGCCAAGGTGGGTGGATCACTTGAGGCCAGGAGTTAAAAACCAGCCTGGCCAACATGGCAAAACCCTGTCTCTAGTAAAAATACAAAAAAATTAGCCAGGCATTTTGTCACATGCCTGTAATCCCAGCTACTCAGGAGGCTGAGGCATGAGAATTGCTTGAACCTAGGAGGCAGAGGTTGCAGTGAGCCGAGACTGCACCACTGCACTCCAGCCTGGGCAACACAGCAAGACTTCATCTCCAAAACAAAACAAAACAAAACAACCTCTAGAAGGAATCATACCTGCTTAACCCACTTTACCCAGAATATAAGGGAGAAAAGCTGCTGAAGCCTAATAAATACTTTTTAATGCAGCTGCTGCTGATGATCTTCAAGCAGATCCTGAGGCAAAGATGTAAATTTCCAACCTTACCTTGAACTACGGTCAACATTTTCCTGGAAGTCTTAAGTTAAAGCCAGGACTGCTTCTTTCAGAGTTTTACTAAACAGTAGTGATATTCAACGTCAAAATTACAGATGTATTGGGTTGAAATTAATTCTGCTTATCTGATGTTATCTACCACCTTGGGGGTAATACAGGTCTCTCTCCCTACCCCCACCCCTACCCCCACACCAACCCACACGAATGACTTTCACTCAGAGTATAATCAGAACTTTTCCTGCCCTCACAAATAAGGAATAGTGAAGAGATTATGAGGCTTGAGCCAGATAATCTGGTACCAATATTGACTAATTTATTCTGTGTGACCTTGGGCAATTACTTAACGTCTCATCATCATATTTTTCTGTAAATACAATGTCAATAATAGTGCCTGCCTCAAATACTTCTGAAGGTTTGTGTGACAATCAAACAACATACTATATAACATAGTGGTCCCCAACCTTTTTGGCACCAGGGACCAGTTTCATGGAAGACAATTTTTCCACAGACTGGGGGAGGGGGATGATTTGGGGATGATTCGAGAACATTCCATTTATTGTGCACTTTATTTCTATTATTATTACGTTGTAATATATACTGAAATAATTATACAACACACCATAATGTAGAATCAGTGGGAGCCCTGAGCTTGTTTTCCTGAAACTAGATGGTTCCCATCTGGAGATGATGGGAGACAGTGACAGATCATCAGGCATTAGATTCTCATAAGGAGCATGCAACCTAGACTCCTCACATGCACAGTTCACAGTAGGATTTGCTCTCCTATGAGAATCTAATGCTGCCACCAATCTGACAGGAGGTGGCACTCATGCAGTAATGCTCACTCACCTGCTATGTGGCCTGGGGTTGGGGATCTCTGCTGTAATAGAGTTCACTTGTAAATAAAAATGCTTTCCTGAGCACACAAAACTTTCAGGCAGCATCTTGATTCACCCTGCGCATCTATCTTAGATACTATCTTTCCCTCAGCATGACAGGTAAAGTGAAATCAGTGATATTTAGCAAGCATTTAAGCAGTATTTCAATAGACCCAGCTCAACACTACCCTAGAAAGTTGAAGATGAAATCCATTTTAAAACTTTTTTGGTGGGGAGAGCTACAAAATACATTTTGAAATATAAAGCACACACAAGAACTGCAATGCTCTTTCACTCCAGAAGTACCTTCAGGCCTAAGATGACTTAACATTATCCTCCTTCATTTTAAAACGTTGTCAAGCACCAAACTTCTCTGGTGGCTTGACAGAGCATATGATTGAGAGTTAGGCCGGGCTAAACTACCTTCCTTATATCTTTTATATCACCAATAAATTTGACTAATGACTGATATCTGAGAACCTCCAACTCTGTAAGTTATGTCTTTTCCAAAGACAAGATTGCAGGCCATATATTTATGTCCTGGTTCAAACAAAAAGGAAAGCAGTAAACAGTGATTCCAGAGACAATTCAACTCACCTGAACCTAACCAATGTTTACTGGTGGTCTAGTAAATACAAACCTCTATGCTGGGAACTAGAGTCATTCAAAGAGAGCAATGATTCTTGCCCCTAGTCAGAAAAGAAGTTCCAAGAGAGATGCTTTGTTTTATTTTTAAATAAATAGAGTTTGATTATTTTTATCACCTTTATCAAGGTATAGTTTATATAAAATAAAATTCATTACTTCTTTTTTTATTTTTTTTGAGAAGGAGTCTCACTCTGTCACCCAGGCTGGAGTGCAGTGGCAGGATCTCAGCTCACTGCAAGCTCTGCCTCCCAGGTTTAAGCGATTCTCATGCCTCAGCCTCCCAAGTAGCTGGGATTACAAGCCTGCGCCACCACACCCAGCTAATTTTTGCATTTTTAGTAGAGACAGGGGCTTCGCCATGTTAGCCAGGCTGGTCTTGAACTCCTGACCTCAAGTGATCCTCCTGCCTCAGCCTCCCAAAGTGCTGGGATTACAGGTGTGAGCCACTGCGCCCAGCCAAAATTCATCACTTCTAAGTGTACAGTTTCATGAGCCATGACAAATACACACACACACACACACACACACACACACACACACACATATATATATATATAGCTGTGTAACTACCACTGTAATCAAGATATGGAACATTTTTATCAGCTCAAAACATATACCTCATGCCTCTTTGCAGTAATCAATGGGATTGATTTTTAAATTGAATAAATATTTTAAGTCACAAGCAATAAAAGAGAGAGGTTATTTAACCAAATGTAGCCTCGGAAGACCAAAATTGAGATTACAAAGGCAGGCCATGAAGTTAATGTTCCCATTGGAGAACAACAGCATGCCACATGTTCGAGACTGAGTGGCACTGAGACTGGATGGCATTGAAACCCCAGTTTAAAGTAGCCTTGAATCCCTAATCAGACAGGGCGATTCTAAGGAGCTTCTTTCAGTATTGGATCCATCCACCACTGGTCAAAGTGACTTGTTTAGACCAAGAAGGGCCACATAGGTGGGAGGGCTGAAAATAGACTGCTGGACACCCTAAATAATGACAATGCCCTTCCCGAGACAGAATCTGAGTATCAAAGAGTCCTCACAAATACAGCAGATAAAAGAGAGCTGACTTCCAAAAAAGGTTCGTCTTTCAGTTCTCATGGGAGAGTGATGACGACTATATATTTTAGCACTTGGGTTACTTAACATTCATCTAAGTGTTTTTCTGACTAACTCAGATAGCAGAAACCCAAGATGGGTCAGAAAAATTGAATAAAAGACGATGCATCCAGCATTTCCAAGAGGATTTAGCCACTATCTCCAAATCTCCTACAGTTTATAGTCTTAAGTGTTAACAATTTATTCCTCTCACTCTAGCCAGTTAATACATAAATGCTTTTTACTAACTACAGGCCTGAGATCACTTTCCCATTAGACACCAACTCTTAGAAACACACAATTACAGACTTGAACCAGTCTCAGCATCCTTTCCAGTAGATCAACACACAAACCATAAAGGAAGGCCACCTTATGCGTCTTGTAAATGCCTTGGTAGTGAATCCAGTCCTCATTCAATTTGCCAGGGCAGGGAATAAACAACCTTGCGCTTAAGTTCAGGCTGTGGGGAGTTTTTCATTATCGACTAGGAAATAACTACAATGCAGTTGCTTCCTTTCATCTCACATTGATTAAGCTGTATTTGCTAAGAGCGTCAGTACCCACATATCATTACTAAAAATCCAACTCATTACAAACTCACCTAAATGTAAATGAAAACCACAAATCAGGCATAGTTTTATTATATCCAAAGGAGATTGGGTCATTATGCACCATTCATTTTCTTATTAGTCGGTTATATTTTTCTTTGCAATCAACAGATAGTATCACCAGATGTCTCTCTGTACCAAAGTCAAAAGAAGCATGTTGATAGCTCATAGTAGTTAACTTTTTGAAATATCTGTTGGGGTGGAGGGAACATGGTATCAAAGGACTTACTGAGAAGGGGATGCTTGACTCAAGCCATAAAAGATAAAGAAGAACAAAGTGGAATGAGGTGGGGCAAAGGGAATACATTTCAGGGACAGAAGTGCATGCAAAGGCACAGAAATGTGAGGGCATCGAATTTGGGGAACTGTAAGCAGCATGACATGTTTAGAGTGTAGGATAAGAATGTCTGCAGGAGTGAAGTGTTCATAATCAGGAGATTATGCGTGTTCTATAATCAGGAGATTATGCATGTTGTATAGTCAGGAGACGGAATCTCCTGCAGGCATTCAAAGCCCACCAGCCCATTTTAAACAAGGGAAGAAAATGCACGACTTTCTGCTTTAGAACAACTGCCCTTGGGACAGTACAGAAGAGGAAATGAAGGAGACGAAGTCTAGAGGAAGTGGGAACAGTTTATTGACTATTACAATAGTCCAAGCAAAAGATAATGAGAACGTAAAGTAGAAAAGGAAAAGTAGGAATGGAGAAGAAATAACGATTTAAAAACATTTAAGGGGTCCTTCTAACAAAACCCAGTGATTAGTGGTACATCTGGAATGAGGGATTATTCCAAGGTTTATTATTTAGATAATAGGTGACTCATGCAGAGACTAAACATAGGAAAAACAATTTTCAGGAAAAATTAGAAAAGTTGCTATTTATACATGTTCAATTTGAGTTGTCTATAACAGATCTGTCTACTGATATCAATTTGGCTATCGAACTCAGGAGTAAAATTTTGTCTAAAGATAAAAGATGAAAATTAGAAGTGCCTAAAACTGACAAAGGGTCTAGTATCTAGATCATCCAAGGAACTTCTGCAAATTCATCAGACTAAAAAGAAGAACCCTAAATAGAAAAAAAAAAAAAATGGTCAAAGGACAGCAATAGGAAATTAATAGAAAAGGAAACTCCCAAATTTCTCAAGCATATGAAGAGATGCTTAAACTCATTAGTAATGTGAGACATGAAAAATTAAAATTGCAATGGTATGTTACTCTCTATCTAGTCTACTGGATAAAAATTAGAAAGTTAGACAACATGAAGTGTTGGCCTGGATTTGAAGATGCAGGAACTTAGAGACTGGTTGGAGAAGCAGGCAAGAGATGGGCATTCTGGAGTGCAATCTGACAGTATTTGGTTAAAATTGACTAAATTAAGTATAGACACCCCCTCTGGCCCAATAATTCTGCTTCTGAATACACGTGTTGAAGAGATCCTCACACATATCCACAGGGTGCCTGTGCAGCAGTATTCACTGTGATAGGAAGTGAGAAGCAGTCAGAGTGTTCATTGCTGAGGGAATCAAGGGCAAAATATCATGGATGCACTCATGGACAAATAAGCAGCAGTTTGAAGCAACACCCTAGATGGATGTACAGCCAACAAGAGGATCTTAAAGTGTGGTCTTTAGTGGAAAAAAAGGTAAGAAATCAAATACAATCTCTTATATAGTACTAGTCATATTAAGTAAAAATATATGCAAAAAATATATACACAAAACCCAATAAACACATTTTTTTGTGGTTGTCTATGGTGGGACAGTCAAACAGACAGAAAAGAAATGCATTATCATTTTTAAAGTAATAAGAAATGAGCCTTCAATCAGACCAATTATTAAAGGTTTGTTCAATGATGAGTATGATTCACTCGACTCTTTATGCCTGAGGTCCAAAAAAGAGGGAAGAGGGTGAGACTAGGAGATAAGCAAGTAGAAATAAGCAAAAAGATGGGCCATTGTGCCATTTATGCTGGTGGCTTTTTGTCCCCTTCTACCCCAAAGTCCCCACTTCATCAAATGCCCTGTTCTCTTCCCCAGGAGGCAGAACTCCATAGGCTGCCCTCTGGCTTCCAGCGCAGTTTGGTTATAGGAGGCACCAGCAGGAGGTTGGAGGGTGAGAAGAGACAAGTTGGGGCATTTCTCCCCCCTGCCAAGTTCAGCTCTTGTCTGACCACCCACTTTTCACAACTCCAGACCTCACTAGGCTGTGGTCACCCTGACCTCTCCCCTGGACCCTTCTTAGTCCTAGGGGTGTTAACAGCTTCCTGCTATTGCTGATGCTAAGGTACCTCCCCATTCCTTCTTGTGTTTTTTGGTTTCCTTAACCTCATCCGTTCCTTAGACCAGGTTATTAAGTTACAATTACTAAATTCTCTTTAGTAAGACCTTTTTGAGGGTGCCATGTCTTTCCTGCCTTGATCCTGACTGAATCAGCTATACAGAGTTTCAGGGCAATAACTTACAGGATAAAGGGCTTTCTTCTTTTTTTCTTTTATGTTAATATAGGTTACATTTGAACATATTTATCTGCTAAAGCAAAATAATTCCCATCATTCTATAGCAGAAGCAATGTATGGGAGACTGAGTAATTACATATGAGCTCACATCGCTATCTCTTCCACCACTGTCATCCATCATGACTGATCTGGGAGATGAAACAGCACAGATCTAAAGGACGTGGTAAGAATCGAGATCACCAGAGATCAGTAGATACTTGCATACTTGCAGGATGAACACTGTCTGGATTCCAACGATCAGCTGAGTATGTTCAAGATAAAGCTATAGTACATATTTTAGATTGGGGATTGGCAACAAATAGCTGTAGACTACCTTCTGAGGAATAAGTGTTTTCACATGTGTGGGTGTCATTTCTAATCCCAGCATCACAGTCAGGTCCAGATACCTGTTTCTGATCTTTGGTCCTATGCCTAATCTCCTCCAAGAGTCCTTCCCTGGACCTCCTATCTAAGCAAGATGCTCGATGCCCACCAATGAGTACTGCACCAAGTTCATTTCCACTAGCCTGTGTTACAATTTGTGTTTCTGTATGTTTCCCTTACTTGTTATTCTTTGTCTTCCCCATTAGACTGAAAGCACCGCCACGGGGACCATGTCTAGGACATAGGAGGTCCTTAATAAATATTTCTTGAGTGGCTAAATGGTGAACCATAGGGGTGGCATAAGAGCAAATAGAGGGTAGATGAGCACTAATCCATTCACCACCCTGTTTATGGGTGGTGGACCTTGGATGGCCTTTTTCATAGTCAAAACATACTTTTTAGATCTGGCTTCTTGGGATGTATTCAAGGATGCTAGCCGTGTTTGAGACTGTAAATATGTCTAGTGAATAGGGTTTCAGGCTGTGTGTGTTTGCCTTGTTTTGCACAGAATTCAGCACAGCCCCAAGCACAGATGGGTGCTTCATAAATATTGTTGAAGGATGATGACACAAAGGATTATTTAATACCTCTACACGGGGTGGAGACGGACCTCAGGCCACAAACATACTTTCAATGTGTTTTACTTCTGAAATCATTTGAACCAAAATGTTTCCGCAACACAGATTCATCTGCAACCACAAATCAGACACATTCAGAATGACAAAGCCCCAAAAGAATGCCATTTTCAAGGCTGAAACTGTATTATTCTGGGCTAAATGGAATCCTTGTTTTAGTGACACTGTAAGAGTAGAAATTAAAGACACTGAAAATCTTCCCTTGGGGAACCACAATTATCTGTGAACAATGAAAGTTTGTCTGAATAATTCATCAGCCTCAAGGGTACAGGCCTCCCCTTATTCTGGAATCCCAGGAGTTTAGGCAAGTGTGTCATTTAATGGGTCTCAACTGTGTCCTCAGTTGTTACTACTCCAGGGCCTGGCATTTATGGGCACATTCCTATAATGTTACTAATTAAAGAAAAAATAAGCTATGTGGGAAACCACTGTCAAGGTCGAAATTTTGAAGCTGCATTGATTTTACCCAGGAAGAAAGAGGCTTATAAAGTGTCCATCATGAGAATCCACCTGGGACCTACACAACAGATCAAATACCCAGAACAAATCACCACGTCAGAGCCCCACAGAATTCTGATTCCCAGCCAGCAAGCATGAATAATCCTTTTAAATGGTCACTTACATATCAGAACAGGTCCTTTGTGAAATTTCTAAGCAAGGCCTCTGGTTTCTGACTGAAACAGAGATTTATTGAGAAGGAGGGGTAAAGTGAAATCAAGAACTGCTGGGAAATTTCCACGAGAAACAAGGACAAATGGTTTTTGTTGTCAGAGTAAAACAAGCCTCCCCTAGCCATGGTTTGGAAAGTTATTTGCTAGCCCACAGGGGACAATATTCTCAGCTGGTTTATCAGGGACCCTTTTGATCCAATTATAGTTATTGGGCAGATACAGTAGTACCCTATTATCAGAAGACCTAGTTTCAAATCCTGAGTCAATTTCTAATTCACTGTGTGACCTTGTACAAGTCACTTAAGCTCTCTGATCATTGGTTCAACATCTTTAATATGAGGAGAGTAATGCCTATCTCAATTACCTCATAAAATTATTGCAAAGATCAAGTGAGTTGATATGTTACAAATTATTTCTAAATTATAAGATTCTGTACAAGTGGAAGGGTTAAATATACTCCCATATTATTAAATACCCTACATATTACTCAGGATCCTATATGACTCTGAGTTCTCAATTTCTAGAAATGGTCCCATTTTTGCTTTGTTCCCTACAATTCTATGGAGTCTTTTTTTTTTAAAGGAAGGGTGTAGGCAAAGGTAAATGGGAGAAAACATGGCATCACATACCACTCTTTGGTGCTGCTAGGCAAGAATTTTAAACTGAATTTAGTTCACCATCGTGGACTTAAGGTCCATATCACCTCAGGGAGACAAGTAGAGTGGGAGGCATCCAAAAGGTAGGTGATTCTTCTCCCCTCTAGTGAAGAATACAAGGTCAATTTACAAAAAAGCACCAGCAGCAAATAATTGGAAAATTAAATTCATAAAACATTTATAATAGCGTCAAAATAAAGAAAATACCCAGAAATAAATTTAACAAAAATTGTATAAGATCTCTACATTAAAAATTATGAAATACATGTAAGAGAAATTAAAGAAAACCTAAATAGAGAGATATACCACATTCATGGATTGGAAGATTCAAGATTATTAAAATACTATTCTCCCTAAATGGCTCTATAGATTCAACATAATCCCAATCAAAATCCCAGTAGGCTTTGGTAGAAATTGAGATGTTGGTTCTAAAATGAAATAAAATGCAGAGGACCTGGAATATATAATTTCCCTTTAATTTGACAAAGAAGAAAAACATGTTGGGAAGCTCACCTACTTTCAGTGTAATATTTACATACAAATCAACAAATGGATCAGTGGTATAGAATAGAGAATCCTGAAATAGATCTACATATATATGGTCAACAGATTTTTAATAATGGTGCCAAGGCTATTCAGGGGAAAGAAAATTCTTTTTTAAAAATGGGATTGGAAAAACTGGATAAGGGAAATAAGTGAACCTCGACCCCTACCTTATACCGTGCTCAAAAATTAATTCAAAATCATTCTAGACATAAATGTAAAAGTTGAAACTGCAATGACTCTAGAAGAAAATATAGAGAAAATATCTCTCTGACCTTGGAGGAAGCAAAAATTTCTTGTAGTTGACAAAGACATATATAATAATCATATAATCCATTAATTATAAGAAAAATAAACTAGACTTCATCAAAATTTAAAACTTCTGCTCATCAAAAGATACTAATAAGAAGATTAAAAGTAGCCAGGTTCAGTGGCTCATGCCCATAATCCCAGCACTTTGGGAGGCTGAAGCAGGGGGATCACTTGAGGCCAGGAGTTTGAGACCAGCCTAGGCAACATAGCAAGATCTCATTTCTACAAAAAATGTTTTTAAAATTAACTGGGTGTGATGGCGCATGTGTAGTCCTAGCTACTCAGGAGGCTGAGTTGGGAAGATTGCTTGAGCCCAGCAGTTGAAGGTTACAGTGAACTATGATCGTACCACTGCACTCCAGCCTGGGCAACAGAGTGAGACCCTTTCTCTAAAATAAACAAATAAATAATTTTTATGTCATCTGAAACTAAGATCATACTGAAATTTTCCCTCAGTGTCTCCAGAATGTCTTTTTTGAATGGTTTGCCCAATGTAGTATCTCATTTAGAACCACGTGTTATGGCCCTTCAGTTTTTTTGTTGTTGTTGTTGCGACAGAGTTTCACTCTTGTTCTCTTGTTGCCCAG
Source organism: Pan paniscus (assembly GCF_029289425.2). NCBI lineage: Eukaryota > Metazoa > Chordata > Mammalia > Primates > Hominidae > Pan > Pan paniscus. The sequence goes on from NC_073261.2 coordinate 14,053,002, forward strand.
GCTGGAGTGCAATGGCATGGTATTGGCTCACTGCAACCTCTGACTCCTGGGTTCAAGCGATTTTTCTGCCTCAGCCTCCCAAGTAGCTGGGATTACAGGCGTGCGCCATCACACCCGGCTAATTTGTCCCATAGAATCTCATCTTCTGGATTTCGTGGCTATTTTTTCATGGTGTTGATTCATTCATAAGGTAAAATTTATATACAGTGAAATGCATCTTATGGGTACAATTCAATGTTTTGAAAAGTGTGCACATCCATGTAACCACCACCCAGATTAAGACACAGAACATTCCCGTCACCTCAGAATGTTTCCCGGTGCCTTCTTCCTACCCCTCAAACAGTAACATTGTAATAATTTCTATTGCCACATATATGTTTACCTGTTCTGAAACTTCACAGAAATGGAATTATATATTATGTATTTGTTTGTTACTGGCTTTTTATCATTTAATTTTTTTTTATTCATCCACACCCACTGCATGTGTCAGTATTTCATTCCTTCTTGTTATTGTGTAGTATACGAATATATATATATATCACAATTTATTTTTGCAATCTCCTGTTGATGGACATTTGTATTGTTTCCAGTTATTAGCTATTATGAATCATGCAACTATGTATATTATTATACAGGTCTTTTGTGGACACATCTCCATTATTTTTGAGTAAATATTTAGGAATGGAATGTTGGTCAGCTGTAGGCTCCATTTTACAAGAAACTGCCAAACTGTCTTCCATTCTACACTTTCGTTTGCAATGTATGAAAGTTCTGGTTGCTTCCTATCCTAATCAACATTTGGTGTGGGACTACAGGAACATGCCACTACACCTGGTTGATTAAAGAAAATTTTTTGTAGAGACAGGGTTTTGCTCTATTGCCCAGGCTGGTCTTGAATTCCTGGCCTCAAGTGATCCTCCCACCTCAGCCACTCAAAGCTCTAGGATTACAGGTGTGAGTCGCCACGCCCGGCCAAAATTTATTAATTGGTAGTTGGCAATTGTTGATGGAAAAGAAAAAGCAGTTTACAAGCAATGTACTTTTTGATGTCTTTGGTATTATCACAGGCAAATAAATTATATATGTATATATATTATGTATATTATATTATGTATTTTAATTATATGTGTATAACATATATGTATAGAAAGAGATACAGTAAGGAATATAAGTTTTTCTATTAACATAGGTAACCCAAGGTAGGGGATATGATGTTTACATTCTCTTATTTGTGTTTTCTAACTTTCCACCAGGCACATACACTGTTTCTATAATAACACGTGCTGGTTGAAAATGTCAGACTCTGAAATTCAATGTTTTATAATATAGGGTGATAGACAAGAGGGATGGAGAGAGCAAGAAGAATGAAACCTAATAGGGTTAGTTAGAGCCCTACTGAGTGAATCTCTTGTTGGGTATTTTCCATGCACTGTCTCATTTCATTCTTACAGTAAACCTATGAAGTATCATTTTTCTATTTGTACAGCGCTAATAAGGCTATAAGTTAGCATTTGAACATAATATAGTCTGACCTCAAAACCCATGCTTTTTTCCCCTCACTTATACATACATACTTTCAGGTTAATAAGTTCTGTTGCTAAACATTTATGTAGTATTTACTATGTACCAGGCACCATGTTAAATGTTCTACATGAAGCACCTCATTTGTACTTCATGACAATCCATATAAAGATACCACTATTATTATCCACATTTTACAGATAAGAAAACTGAGGCACAGAGACTAAATAAGTCTAAATTCCCACAGCTAGTAAGTGGCAGAACCAAGAATTAAGCTCAGGCCACCTGATTCTCCAGCTTCTACCCAGTACACTATACCGTGTTCCCATGCTTTCAACGCATTCCCAAATGGAGCAGGGGAGAATAAGCGCCAGCAACCAACAAAGGAGACATCAACGCCAAAGGTCTACCATAAAGTTTTTCACGGTGACATCCTTGCTTACCTGTCCAGGGCCATGCTGGTTGGCATACTCCTCCCAAACCCGCGGACCCCCATCTGACGGAAACATGGAATGCAAGAGAGGTTGGCAGCAATGATGGCCAGGGAGTCAGAAGGGCTCACAAAGAAGCCATTTTGGCCTAGGATCATGTAACGGTCCTGTAGGAAGGAATGTGTAAAAATGATCGGACAGAAGCATCTGCTAGCAGCCCATTCCCATAATCATCACGATCCACTTTACTGCCATCTTATATTTAACAATCTAACAACTTGAATGAGGCCAAAGAGAACATGGGAAACATTCTTCGAAACCTCTGAGTACCAAGGGCCCAGAATCTTGACACACCAGGAACATGTTCCACCTGTTGAAATGTGGCTCAAGCTTTAGAAGCCCCCAAATACCTAATTCTTTCTTTCTCCCAAACATAATAGAGAACACTGCTTCTTGCAGAAATAGCTGATTTCTTAACTTGGTGCTTTCAACAACACCAGCCATAAATAAAGATTTACTGAATAATATATATTTTTAAATAAACAACCTTTGTATGCCATAATGTAAATCTGGAACTAAGAAAAGTAATCGCTATTTAATTGCAACACTTAGTCATTAAACAGAAGGGCAGATGCAGAGCCAGTTAGGGCACACATGTCCCATACATGTTAGCTCCAGATGTGTTCATTAATTCTCTGCTTTCCAGTGCATGGCTCATTATACGATCAAAGGGTCAGCAGACAGAGAGCTTTCCTACTTACCCCATCAGCATCAAATGCAACTCCAAATCCATATTCTCCTCCTTTCATTGCTTCCAGAAGAGTCGTTGCATATGTCAGGTTTGGGTCAGGGTGCTGCCCTCCAAAGTCTTCCAGGGGAACACAGTTTATTGCAGAATTGGCTGGGGCCCCCAGCTCATCACACAGAACTTTTCTCACATAAGGTCCCATAACTAAAAATAGATACACAGCAATATTAAATATTTGCAGAACCTGCTCCCCAGAGTATTTTGTTCTGAATAGTACAGGAAACACCATTTAATAACCCAGAAGAAAAATATAAATTTACAATCGTTTTAAAGATACAATATAGAACAATATTTGCTTGAACTACTATTTATTGAGCATCTACTATGTGCCAGTTACTGTGGTAGGAATACAGAAGATGTATTCAATCATCTAGTTACATACATTTTTTCACCTGAAATTTTTCTAAAAGGTTGCCAGAAAGAAATCAGCTACATAATAATGATTCATTGCCTGTTGCTTTTCATGTATTAAAAGCTTTAGCTGAATATATGCAAAAGCATTAAAGGGCTCCAGCAATGTTCTTTGTCTCTGCAATCATTTGGACTCTGCCAAGTATATAATTAAACACTATAAACCACTGAAGCATATAAAAACAAGCACATTTTACCAAAATACATGCCAAGGAATAGTATTTTCCAGTTCAATGAACATTATGGAGTATGCAATATGGAGCTGCTCTGCTAGGAAACGAAGGGATCATATTGAAGGGATGCAAAGCACATAGTTTCTACATTCCTGGGCTTGTAATCTAGTAGTGGGATGAGTCAAAGCTGCAAATGAATGACTGCAGTGGAAAGACTAAACAATGCACATTGATGAAATAATTATATCCAACGGCTTCAGAGAAGCAATAACCACACATAAGGCTTCAAGGAAGAAGCAGCATTTCTGGTGGAACTTGACGGAATAATATAAAGTTGGCAAGTGTTTGGGTTTGGAGTGGGAAGCCCATCTAAATCGAAGGAACATTATGAGCAAGGGAACAGAGCCTGAGGTAGAACATAAGGCACATTTGTGGAACAGCATGTAATCCTCCTAGCTGAAATATCTGAAAGATATTGCTTTCCACTTATTTTCCACCAATACAACACACAATCCTCCAATAGTGAACATCTCTTGATTGTGCCTGCCCAGCACACATTTCCTCTTCCTCTGGATACAGCATTTGGGATTTCTATTGGAGAAAAACTCCCTTCCCCATCTCAGTTCATGGGGTCTGGGTATGGCTAAATCCCACCTCCCCAAGGCTAAGGAGGTGACCTAGGTCTGCGCAGTCAGCGTCCTCCATCTTCCAGCCAGAGCAATTGATTCAAAGATGGACATACAGTATAAACCAGGCAATGAGGCTGAAACCCAGAAACATTGCTCATACTATTTGGAAAAAAAGCAAAGCTGTCTTCCCTGTAGGCCAGATAATGCTAAGGCAAGAACCTGAAAGTTCTTTTCCTGAGGAATATGATCAGCCCAACAAGAAAGAACAGAACAGCCTAGCCAGAAGCCCTTAGAGTAAGGCCCATGGAGAAGACCCACAGCAGGCTCAGAGCTCCCAGCAGATTTTTAGTGCCTCATTCTTAAATATGCCAGAAAGCCAAGGATCACCAAAATTTTGAGGAATGTATTTGAGATGAGGTGAAAATAAACAAAAAGAGAAACCTGGAGGAAACAAAAATTATACAGGGAGAAGAAAACTTTTTAAAATATATCAGTAATATCCTAATAGAGATTAACAAGATAGAGTAGAATGGCTAAAATGGAAAAGACTGACAGTAGCAAGTATTGGTGAAGATACAGATAAACTGGAGCCCTCATGCATTGCCAGTGGTGCAAATGGAACAGGCATTTTGGAAAATGACTTGGCCATTTCTTATAAAGGTAAACATACACGTATCATATGACTCAGCAATCCCATTCCTAGCTGTTTACCCAAGACAAATGAAAACATACAGACTTGTTCACGAATGTTCACAGTATCTTTCTTTACAATAGCCAACAACTAGAAGAAAAAGAAATCTAATTTTCATTAACCAGTGAATGGATAAACAAATGGTGGTATATCGACAACACAATAAAATTGTACTCAGCAGTAAAAGGAACAACTTACTGATACATGCAACACCAAGAATGTATATCAAAATTATTATGCTGAGTGAAAGAAGCTTGAAGCAAAAGGTGACATGTTGTATGCTTCCATTTATATAACTTTCTGGAAAATGTAAAACTATGGGAGCAGAAAGCAGATGAGTGGTTGCCAGGGGCTGGGGATAAGGGGAGAGGTTTGACTACAAAGGGCTGCAAAAAACTCTTTGGGGTGATGGAAATATTCAATCTTGATTGTGATAGTGGTTACATGACTGTATATGTTCATCAAATCTTATCAAACTGTATACCTACCAGGAGTGAGTTTTACTGTGTAGAAATTATACCTCAGTAAACCTAAGTTTAAAAAGATATGGTATGCATGAAACATAACTAGGATGTGTTTTTACAAGAGAGAATCTTTGGAAAATACAAACAAAAGTTTTGGGAAATTAAAAATATAATGGTAGAACTAAAGGACTGGAAGATAAAGTCAAGGAAATTTCCCAGAAAGTAGAACAAAATAAAGAGATGAAAAACTGGGGAGGAGAAGGGGAAATAGAATAATTAAAGGATCGATTCAGTAGTAAAAATAACCAGAATGGTTACTAAATAGTAATTCAAAAACTTTTCCAGAATTAAAGGACACAAGTGTTCAGACTGAAAGGGTCCATCAGGTATCCGATATAATAAAGATAGAGTCCCATACTAAGATCCATTAGTGTAAAACAGAGGAACACTGAAGATAAGTCAAAGGTCCTAAAAGCTTCCAGAGAAGAAAAAGGAAAGACAATGGATTAAAAATCAAAATAGCACTGGATTTCTCAAGTTTAATATAATAGCTATAACACAGTAGAGCAATGCCCTCAAACTTCTGAAGAAAAATAATATCCAACTTAGATTTCCATATCAGTCAAATATTAATCAAGGGCAAGTGTAGAATAAAGGGCCTTTTCAGATATACAATACACAAAATATTTACCTACCATGAGCTTTCTCTCACTGAGCTCCTGGAGAATGTGTTCCTCCAAAATGTGCGAGTAAATCAAGGTGTCAGACAAAGAAACCAGGGGACAGGACATTTAACATAGGAGATGTGTAAAAAGAATTACTACCATGGTGATAAAGGGAGATTTCATGATGACAGCATGCTCAGAGAGCAACCAGGGCAGAGTGGGGCAGATCAAAGTCTCCAGGAAAATGAAGTGAAGGAAGATTTAGACATTAGCAGAGAGCTTGAGGATTAAGAGTGGTAAACATACTTGATTAAAAGCAAGCAATGAGAAAACAAGATAATTGCTGTTTCCAAGGAAATCAAAAAGTTGTACTGTAAAGGAAATATAATTATAGCATATTGCATGGCTCAGCAGTGTTGTGGTAATGTAAACACTAGATAATGATCTTACCAAACTGATGATATAATTAGGGAAGCATGCTAGGATTCCCTAACTGGTGGGTGGAAAGGGTGGGTGGAGAGGTGGGTGGTGGGTGGAGAGGGTGAAAAAGAGCTGCAGCTCCAGTTCCTGTAGTACGAATTCAGTAATGCTCAAAACTGAAAAATCAACAAGGGTCTGTATATTCATAATATTTAATGATAGGGAGATAAATACAAAAAAGAAACAGCTGAAAAAATGGAAAAATTTAACTCTGGAAGGTAACAAATTGGGGGAAGATAGGAGTTGGGTACAGATTTTTTTCACAATAAATCTTGAACTATTTGACTGTTTAAACTATGCCATGCATATGATCAAATAAATAACAGTTTTACTATACTCCACACTTGAACATGCATAGCCTCAAACTCATTTGTTCAACTTTTGTTTTCATTTACATCCAAAGACAGAAATAAGGGTCCTGAAGTTTTCCAGAGCATTCCAAATATCTGAACATACACATGTTGTGTGAATATCTATGAATCCAACTTTCCTCTTAACCTCTGAAACCCAACAGGTGTAGAGGTCTCAATATTTCCTGCCCACTGATTTGGAGAAAATCACAAGCTTACCTCCATGCATTGCGTCAACGCGAATCTTCAGTTGGCTGGGCCCAGTCAGCAAACTCTTGATGGCATGAAAGTCAAAGATGGTCCGAAGGAGGTTAATATAGATATCCACTGGGTCCACTATCTCCACTAAAGATAGAAAAACAAAGGAAAATGTCATTGACTGTACCCATGAAAGATACTTGGAAGCATAAAAGGAATCACTACCTTAACAGCATGAAATTCTGGTCACAAGCCCATCATATCCCTACACATGATGTGGGAAGCGAAGTGCCCATTTGTTGACAAAAATCACAAATCAGGGCACAATCAAGATACTACAAGCTTTTCAGGTGCTCAATGGGTATAAATGATACCAAGTTATAAATTCTTCTTTGCAAGGAAAATATCAACCACAAGAATAAATTAAGATAAAAATGTGCCCTGTGACTCCTGCTCCCACTTCCCCTCCCAAAAAAATGCACACAGCACACATCTCAATGTTCAGAGGCATTTTGGCATATCCAGTTGCCTTTCTTGTGGGGGCTGGCCAAAGACTGACTCAGCTGGTATGAAACAAATCAGCAAGTGACCTCAGTAGTGACCCCTATTTTCCAAATGCCATTGTGGTTACCAGATTCGAGTGCAGAATTGGTGGTGAATATATTCCTGGGTTTGAGTGAAATCTCATTCATGCCCAATCTAGCACCCAATTTCCAAGTGAATGGCAAATATCTAGAAGTTCTCATTAAACACAAATGCTTTCCAGTATCTAGCACCACCCAGTAACCAAGAATCCAAAAAGTTTTATTCATTTATGTGACATACCAAAAAGCTCAGAATACATTTTTCATACTTGTCAATCAGTGTATAATTAATGCTCGGAAAGTACTTTTCCAAGAAGTAGTAAATCAATTCTTTAGGTGCTAAAATTTGTCCAGGAGCCCTGCTTTTTTAAATTCTTAGCTAAATTTTGAAACTTATGTATATTGTTTTCAGATTTTTCAAATACATACTACTTTGAAACCCTGAAATACTTTTAAACTTGCACTGAAGATATTACCAACCCACTTTCAATAATTTTTAGTAAATCCAGGTGTGATATTTCATGGATGAGATCTTAATATGCCATATAATATTATCCCTTCATCTGATCAAATACATATCTAAAAATATTTTTTCTTACACTTAAGTCAATGTAATCTATGTGTTCATTCAAATATAATTATATTTGTAACATGGATACTTTTAAATTATCTTTTTACATGAGGAGCATAATAATCTATGAAGTAATTAAAAATTAACCTGTATAAAGTGTACACCTGACAATGGTTAAAATGGTAAATTTTGGGGCCGGGCGCGGTGGCTCACGCCTGTAATCCCAGCACTTTGGGAGGCCGAGGCGGGCGGATCACGAGGTCAGGAGATCGAGACCATTCTGGCTAATACGGTGAAACCCCGTCTCTACTAAAAATACAAAAAATTAGCCGGGCGTGGTAGCGGGCGCCTGTAGTCCCAGCTACTCGGGAGGCTGAGGCAGGAGAATGGCGTGAACCCGGGAGGCGGAGCTTGCAGTGAGCCGAGATCGCGCCACTGCACTCCAGCCTGGGCCACAGAGCGAGACTCCGTCTCAAAAAAAAAAAAAAAAAAAAAAAAAAAGGTAAATTTTGTTATGTATATTTTACCGCCATAAAAAAATTAATCTGTAAGACAAAAGGTTATGCCCTGAGTACTTTGGAAGTTTTACTCACTCTACAGTATAGGATAATGTTTTTGACAATTTCATTCTGGCTCTTCAATTCTTGAACCACTTGCCTAAATACATTTGGTATTTACAATAGGTAACACACAGTACCAAACAAATGTGAAAAACGAGGGAACAAGAAGTCAGTAAAAATTGAAAGTTCACATCATATAGTTCATGCTCTTGACACTTTAAAGTGAAATGCAGAGGAATTATTTGTTCCTAATTAACTCAAGCTTTGCTCAACACTTGAACCAGCAAGAATACAGCACATAAATTATCCCAAACGATTATCTCCAAATTCTTGGAAGCCAGGGAATCCCTCTACCTATCTCCTGGTATCAGTAACATTTTTAGAAAACTCGTTCAACTAGCAATGTGGCTGCAGCAATGAGCCTGAATGAGAGCCCACGAAGATTCAGGTCTCTTGGACAACTATAAAAATTGTGAAGATGCCAAAAATAAGCCTAGTCCTTCCAACCATATGTAATCAGCGTATTGAAATCATTTTGCTTAATATAATGGACCCCTTGCCTTTAATTGTCCAGCCATCCCATGCGTGTGCACACATATGCCTATGCAATCTCCCAGCTAGATTAGCAAAAGCAGGCACTGTTGCTTCCAGTGAGTATCATGGCTCTCTGTAAATTTCTGCTCATTACCTAAGCAAACAACTGACTCAAAACTTCTCAAGAAAGATTTGGTAACATTGGGCAAATACTGTGACCCCCACACAATCCATTTTAATCTTTTCTCTATCCCTAAAATATCACATGGACACAAACCAGGTATTTCCTCTTTTGGGCTAAGTTAAATTACTTCTAAAATGAGGATACCATCTTAACACAAACTGCATTCAAGCTTATAGAAGCACTAAAAAAGTAAAACATGTTAGATCTATTGCTATTCTATGCCTTCTAGGAAAAAGCAATATGATAAAATATAGGGGGAAAATGTTGTATACATACATGTTATTAATGTTGTTGTCATATGGTCTAAAATTAATCTATAAAACAAAAAGCTATCTTCTGAATACTGTAGAAGTTATATTTGCTTTACAATATAAGATAATATTTTTGACAATCTCATTTTGGTTCTTTAATTTTTGAATCACTTGCCTAAATATATTTGGTAGTTACTGAATTCCTTTTTAAAATCTCCTAACACGGTGCTTGGTATAGGGCAGGTGATCAATAATTATGCATTCAATAAGCTGATGCATAATTATTCCAAGCTTGGTTATGGCTTGGAAAAGAAACTCCTACCTTTCATGAGAAATTTAATAACCCATTGACTTGTTAGGTTTCTTCTTAACTAAGGCATTCCAGCATCTTCACCTTAATTGCTTAGACAAGTTTTGGCAATTCACAGTCTATTTTTGGAATGCTATAATGAAGTCAACCATAAAACTTTTCCTATGTTGAAAATGATATCGAGTTTTGGAAGTGGTTTTTGAAAGTTTCCAGTTCTGAATATCTTGGCTGCTCTCATGTCTTCTCTCTACACCATATTAAGTTTACACACATTTATCGAGTCACCCCTGAGATTAACAATGCAATAATTTTCATGAGTTTACTTCCCTACAGAAACCAGTCAGCCCCATCCACATAGTTACTCTGACTTCTTCAAAATAAAATCTCTGTTACCTCTGAATGGTTTGAATTTGTTCTCTAGGTCAAATTCTTGTCTTCCTAGTCGAGATAGGTCGATTCGGAGATCAGCACATATAGCATATTCCTCAATCGTTTTGCTGATTTGGTAGATTTTGTCTGAGACAACATCGGGTGCAGGACCTAAAATTTGAACACCAAAAATACATGTTTTTGAAAGTCTCGTGAGTTTCAAGCAGTGAAATGTTACCATCCTCCTCCAGCAGGCAGAGAAAGATTCATTTGTTCTCTAAACAATGATCAATGGTTCACAGTTCAATTAGCCTTGATATTTCTTATACTGTACTCATCCACTATGGGGGAAATTTGATCAGCCTCACCTGTTCTATGTAGACTAACAACCCATATGTTTGTTTGTTTGTTTTAATCCACTTCTAAGCAATGACACATCTTTCCTAAAAACAGTTTCACACCTGCCAGGGAAACCTGGTTACATAATCAGCTTTATTCAGGTTATGGGACACAAACAGGATATGCATTTGACAGAAGTGAGGGATTCCAGATTTCCATGCAGCTTCCCCAGTGCATCTAGAAGAGGAAACTATGCTTTCTATTCCCAGCTCTGCTACCTAATTGATGTGTGAGCTTAGCAGGGTAAGTTAATTATTTTCCCCAACTCACAATCTCTGGTCACTTCTAAAATGAAGCTCAACTAAAAATATATGACACATTTCCTCGGAAGGCCAAATTGACAAGTAGTATTAGACTTTAAATAAATTGAACATGAAATCAATACTTGTTCACCTTTTGGGTTTTTTTTTTTTTTTTTTTTTTTTAACCTTGTGTATCTTAATGCAAGCCATTTCAGATTTTTTTTTTTGCAACAACGTTGAGAAACAAATAAGTAGATTGAAAGATCTAAAGTATAAATGATTGCTAGATGTATAGATAGCTTTCTGTATGAATCTTACTTGTCAACTATACTGTAACTTTCTACTGAACACAAATTGTTTCTTGATTTTTAAAATACCTCAATCCTTAGAACTGCATTTTCCAATACAATTGTTACTAGTCACATTTAGCTGTTGAGCACTTAAAATGTGGCTAGTCAAGTTGAGGTGTGCTGCAATTGTAAATGCACACCAAATTTTGAAGAGTTAGTAGAAAATGCAATCGATTGCATTAATAATTTTTATATTGATGACATGGTATAATAATATTTTAGATATAGTAGTTTAAATAAAACACAATGTGAATTTCACTTGTTTCTTTTCACTTTTTTAATGTGGCTACTAAAAATGTACAGTATGTATGTGACTCACAATATTTTTCTGTTGGACAACACTGCCTTAGAGTGTAGCACCATCACCGTATTCCAATAAATGCTCATAAAAAAGAATAGCAATAGTCCTATTCTAGTAAGTGGGAGAGAAGACAGCCCAGAAGATTTTACCAACAATTTTCTTGTTGTGTGGGAAAAGTGAAGACCTCAAAGAAATAAACATAGCCCTTTGCTTCACTACTTACCATTTTCTACCCTTCACAAAACTTAAAGAATAGGTAGTCTTGTTTTGTTTTTGCATTATTTTATGCTTGCCAGATTATAGAATGCATGAATATCTCCCTCCACTCCCTACACCCCAGGCACCATACTATATTCTTTGGCTGTGTCCATCATTTTCAAGTCCCTGAGTTTTAATGCCAGCACACTGATTTCCAAAAGTAAAGCAAGTACTGTCTCTCTAGATAGTTGTCTATGATGCCATTCAACCATCCATGCTGATAACTTCAGAGTTCATCAACAACTTCTGAATTCCTTTTCAATTTCCAAGCTCCTTGATATCTTCCACTCCAATGACTTTCACCATATGCACACCGAAAATATGTACAATTATAATATATATTAAAATAATTGTTTTTTAAAGGATACGGCAAATCTACAGGCACTCATATAAAAATAAATTTTAAGATGCTAAAAAAGAATACCCAGAGATTTTGAAGTGTATAAAATAAATAAATGAAAAATGGAAAAGCTAAAAAGCTTTTTAATTTGAGGTGGTCCCATTTATTTGTTTTTGCTTTTGTAGCCCGAGCTTTTGATGTGATATCCAAGAAATCATTGCCAAGGCCAATGTCAAATAACGTTTTCCCTATGTTCTCTTCTAGGATTTTTATGGTTTCAGATCTTATATTTAGTTCTTTTATTCATTTTGAGCTTATTTCTGTGTATAGTGTAAGATAAGGGTCCAATTTCATTCCTTTACATTTTTGTTTTCCCAGGCACCATTTATTGAAGAGGTTTTTTTCTTTCTCCATTATGTCCTCTTGGTGCCCTGCTCCAAAATTAGTTGACTATATATGTCTTGATTTATTTCTGGGCTCTCTATTCTGTTCCATTGGTCTATGTTTCTGTTTTTATGCCAGTATCATACTGTTTTGGTTTTACTTTAGCTTTGTAATATAATTTTAAATCAGCAAGTGTGGTACCTCCAACTTTTTTTCCCTCAACATTGCTTTGGTTTTTTGTGGCTCCATACAAATTTTAGTATTGCTTTTCTATTTCCATGAAGAATGTTATTGAAATTTTGATAGGGGTTGTGTTAAATCTGTATACTGTTTTTGGTAGTATGAATGTTTTAATAATATTAATGTTTTTGATCCATGATCAGTGAGCACAGGATATCTATTTATTTGTGTCTTATTCAATCAATGTTTTATAGTTTTCAGTATACTTTCACCCCTTGGTTAAATTTATTCCTAAGTATTTTTTTTGATGCTATCATAAATGGCATTGTTTTCTTGATTATTTTCAGCTGGGTCATTATTTATGTATAGAAATGCTACTGATGTTTGTATGTTGATTTTGTATCCTGCAACTTATTGAATTCATTTATTAGTTCTAAAAATTTGTGTGTGTGTTTGTGTGTGCATGTGTAGAATCTTTAGAATTTTCTATATATAGGATCATATCATCTGTAAATAGAGATTATTTTACTTTCTCCTTTCCAATTTGGATGACTTTTATTTATTTTTCTTGTCTGATTGCTCTTGCTAGTACTTCCAAAACTATGTTGAATAGAAATAGCAAGAGTGGGCATCCCTGCCATGTACTAAATTGTGGAAAAGTTTTCAGTTGTCCCCAATGGATTATGATGTTAGCTGTGGGTTTCTTATAAACGACCTTTATTATGTTGAGAAACTTTCCTTCTATACCTAAAGTGTTAAGAGTTTTTGTTAAGAAAGAATGCTGAACTTTGTAAAATGCCTTTCCTGCACCAGTTGAGATGATAATGTGGTTTTTATCTTTCATTCTGTTTAGCCAGTCTTGCATGTCAGGGATAAATCCCACTTGGCCATGATTCATAATTTCTTTAATGTGTTGTTGAATTTGGTTTTCATCAATATTTATCAGAGATATTGGCCTGTGGTTTTATTTTCTTACAATATGTTTGTCTGGCTTTAGGTATCAAGGTGATGCTGGCCTCACAAAATGTGTTTGGAAGTATTCCCTGTAGCTCTAATTTTTGGAAGAGTCTAAGAAGTGTTGGTAATAATTATTCTTTGAATGTTTGATAAAATTCAGCCATGAAGCCATTTGGTCCTAGGCTTTTCTATTTTGGAAAGTTTTTAATCACTTCTTCAATTTCTTTATTTGTTGTTGGAGTGTTCAAACTTTTTGTTTCTTCCCAATTCAATCTTGTTGGGTTAGTTTTTCTAGAAATTTATCCATTTCTTCTAGGTCCTCCAATTTGTTGGCATAAAATTGTTCATAATAATCCCTTATGACCATTTTTATTTCTGAGGTATCTATTGCAATGTCTCCACTTTCATTTCTGATTTTATTTATTTGAGTCCACTTTTTTTAGTGAATCTAGCTAGGAGTTTGTAGATTTTATTTTTTCAAAGAACCAACTTTTGATTTTATTTATATTTTCTATAGTTTTACTATAGTACATTTTATTTGCTTCTGTTCTGATCTTCATTATTTCCTTCCTTTTGCTCACTTTGGGTTTAGTTTGTTCTTTCTTTAGCTCCTTGGGGCATAGTGTTAGTCTACTTATTTAGATCTTTTTCCTTTTCTAATCTAGGCATTTATTGCTATAAACTTCTCTCTTAGAACTGACTTTGCTGCATACTGTAGGTTTTGATACATTGTGTTTCCATTGTCATTAATCTCAAAATATTTTTTAATTTCCCTCTTGATTTCTTCTTTGACCCATTAGTTCATCATAAGCATGTTGTTTAATTTCCACATATTGGTAAATTTTCCAAGATTCCTCCTGTTATTGATTTTTAGCTTCACACCATTGTGGTTGGAAACAATACTAGACATGATTTCAATCTTTTTGAATTTGTTAAGGTTTATTTTGTGGCCTAACATATGGTCTATCCTGGAGAATATTCTATGTATGCTAGAGAAGAATGTATATTCTGCTGTTGTTGGATGAATGTAGGTCTGGTAGGTCCATTTGGTCTGAAGTATAGTTCAAATTTATTGTTGTCTTGTTAATTTTTTGTCTGGTTGATCTCTCCATTGTTGCAAGTGGAGTACTGAAGTCCCCATTAGTGTTATATTGCTGTATATTTCTTCCTTCATGTCCACTAATATTTGCTTTACATATTTAAGTGCTTCAATTTTGGATGCATATATGTTTACAATTGTTATGTCCTCTTGATAAGATGACCTCTTTATCATTAAATCATGACCTTCTTTGTCTCTTGGAACAGCTTTTTACTGGAAGTCTGTTTTATCTGATATAAGTATAGGCATCCCTGCTCTCTTTTGGTAACTGTCTGTTTTCATGGAATATCTCCTTCTATCCCTTTACTTTCAGTATATGCCTATTCTTAAAGTTTAAAAATGGGTCTCTTGTAGGCAGCATCTAGTTGGATCTTGTTGTTGATCCACTCAGCCATTCTATATCTTTTGATTGGACAGTTTAACCCATGTACCAGCAAGGTTATTATTGATAGTAAAAGACTTACTCCTGCCATTTTGCTAATTGTTTTCTGGTTACTTTGTAGATAATTTGTTCTCTTCTCCCTCTATTGTTGTCTACCTTTGTGGTTTGGTGGTTTAGTTTTCTGCTTTGTGGTTACAATATTGTTTTTTAAATATTCAACATGAATACACTTTCTTGTTTGGATAACGTGTAAAACGTCTACAAGGAGGGATAGATAATAAGTTTTCCCTTCAGAATGCACTGCTTTGCCTGGGATGAGGAATAATTTATAATGGTAACTGTTGCTGGTTAAAATTTGGCTCCTACCCACATTCATGCAAACTCAGCGTTCTAGATTAAAAGAGATTTAAGAGACTTGCCAAGCAAATGCATGGCATCCTTAGATGTATCCTGATTTGAATAAAACAGCTATAAATAATAATATTTTGGGGATTATTGAAAAATTTGACTATAGATTAGTTTTCAGGTGATATTGGAGAATTAATGTTATTATTGTTAGGTATGTTAGCACGGTCATGCAGCAATGTGTCTTTCTTTTTAAGAGATGCATACAAAAATATTTGGGTGTGAAATGTTCTTGTGCTATAATTTGCTTTAAAATTCTTCAGAAAAAAAAGATAAGCAAAATAGAAAAACAAGATAATGGGTACATGTTATCTATTTCGTATTCTCCCTATTTTTTTGTGTGTTCAATTTTTAAAAGAAATTTACTGCATACATATATCCCACCCCCTCCACTAAGGACCCCCAAACTATAAAGTGCTGTGAATATAAGAAAAAGTGAAACAATTCTATGATTTTGAGAGAAAGTCAACACTGTAGGAAAAAGACAGCCCAGGATTTGGGCTAAAATCATTAATCTCACCCTGATCAACCCTGTGGCCTTCAGCAGTAACTCAGCCTCTCAGGCCTTTGATTTGTTCATGTGTAAAATGAGGGTCATTGTCATTTAGACAACGACCTTCAGGGTATGTTTTAATGTTAAAATTCAGAGTCCTTCCATATCAGATAAGCATCAACTATTCAATAGTTTATGCTGAAGAGTACAGGGGACCAAGAGACCACCCAAATGGGTTCATGAGCCCATCATGCCACTTCTTTGTTGGGTCACTTTGGGCACCTCACTAAATTTTTCTGAGCTAGGTCCTCTGCACCTTGCTTGTCTATCATCAAAGGGTCACTGTGAGACTATAATAATATAAGAGGAAAGAAATCGTGATTATTAAGGCATATGCTGAACCACATACCTCCATTGGCAACATTAAACTTCACTCCAAACTCTCCCCTTGGTCCTCCAGGGCAGTGGCTGGCTGTTAGAATGATTCCACCAGCTGCCTTGATCTTCCTGATAATGCAGGAGACCGCAGGTGTAGACAAGATGCCATTCTGTCCAATAATCAGTCGTCCAATCTAAACCATCCAAAAAAAAAAATCAATCCAGTTGCTTGGGATTAAAGGCATTTCAACAGGAAAGTGCCCCAGGCTCTGTTAACATACAGCCAATCACTTGATAAAAGAAACAGAGTAGGCTTTAGATTAGGGGAGGCAGGGTAGGGGGAGCACTGACATTGTCTCTCCTATCTAATGTCTCTAAGACCATTTGGTGCACCTGCATCTAGTAGTCAATTATTAACCTGTAAATAGGATATGCCTCACTGATCTTCAGTCGTTTGAAACATCTGCTTCTGATAATCGAGGGGTTAGCTTGAATCACACAAGAAGTTCTTAGTTTGCTACTGACTCAGAAACTATGCATATGAACATGCTAGAGATTACAAGAAAAAAGAAATGGAATGCTTCTCTGCTTCTTCTGCTTCCTGTAACTTAGAACAAGCTCAGAGAGCAAGGGGACTGATTTACTACAACCTCATCATCTGTAGGCATATTTTAACTGTAATCTTCAGGAATGACTTTTCTCCTGAAAGTAGGAATTCTCTTTCTGCTGTTAAGTGACAGCATGTGCTGGAGACATTGGAGAAATTACCCAGTCATGCTAAGCAGAGATCTGGAGGTCATCCATGGATGCAGCCAGATTCTTTCTAGAGCTACAAACCTGACTTTCTAAAAAGTCAGCAACACAGCGCTGAAGAACATTTATTGCTACACCTTGTTTTAAAATTGGATTCAATATCATCCAATCTAGTAGTTCTCAATATTTCTACAAAATAGAATCACTTATGAAGCTTTTTAAAATCCTAGTACTCAAACTGCATTCTAGACTGATGATATTGCAATCTCTGGGTTTGAGAGCCCAGCATTAGTAGTTTTAAAGCTCCACAGATGATCCCAATGTTTAGCCAAGCTCGGTAATAAAGCCCCCTTGTTACTCAAAGGGCTGGCAGCATAGGCATACCTGCAAGCTTGATAGAAATACAGAACCTCAGCTGGGCATGGTGGCTCCACCTAAAATCCCAGCACTTTGGGAGGCTGAGGTGGGCAGATCACTTGAGCTCCAGAGTTCGAGACCAGCCTGGCCAATGTGGTGAAACCCTATTTCTACTAAAAATACAAAAATTAGCTGATCATGGTGGTGCACGCCTGTAGTCCCAGCTACTCCGGAGGCTGAGGTGGGAGAATTGCTTGAACCTGGGAGGCAGAGGGTGCAGTGAGCTAAGATGGCATCACGGCACTCCAGCCTTGGCTACAGAGTGAGACTCTGTCTGAAGGAAGGAAGGAAGGAAGGAAGGAAGGAAAGGAAGGAAGGAAAGAAAGAAAGGAAGGAAGGAAAGAAAGAAAGAAAGAAAGGGAAAGAAAGAAAGAGAAAGAAAAAGAAAGAGAAGGAAAGAAAGAGAAAGAAAAAAGAAAGAGAAAGAAAGAAATAGAAAGAAAGAGAAAGAAAGAAATGCAGAACCTCAAGGCCCACCCAAGGCCTACCGAATAAGAACCTGTATTTTAATAAGATCCTCTCCTCTCTTCCCAGATAATTCATTTGATAAGTACTGATATAACCAACAAGCCAAAACAAACCTTAACATACAGTTCAACAACAATGTTGCCCTGGCACCATCATTGCTAGAGGTCAGTCAGTGACCAAATATAACAATCAGTGAGATCAGGGGAAAAAAAATTACAGAAGAGATCAAAACACACACACACACACACACACAGAGAGAGAGAGAGAGAGAGAGCTCAAAAGCAAAGTGGCCTTGGGATGATTTAGTATGGAAATCCACAAGATCCCCAGGCTACATATTTTCAAGTAGAGGAGACAGATTATAAACAAATAAGCAATAATAATCATAGTTACTAGTGAGGTACATATTAGGAAGGAATTAGGCTGCTGTTATAAAGGACGTCAATTTTAATAATAATATAATAATAATAGCTAAGGGAGCTTAGATTTTATTCTAAGTACAACCAGAATCCATTGAAAGGTTTTAAACAGTGGAAGTGACCTGATTGCATTTTTAAACATCATGGGCTGAGCAGCCCAAATGGTCCTATTAAAAAGTAAGTCACATCAAGTCACTAAAACATTCCAATAGCTTTCCTTGTCCCCCACCAACCCAAAACAAAGCCAAAGTCTTCATTGTAGTCTACAAGGCCCTACATAATCTGACCTCCAGCATGTACCATTCTCCATCGCCCTCCCGCCCTCCTTCTTCTGTTCCAGCCACAATGGAACAGAACAGCTATTCCTCAAACATACCAAACATGATCCTGCCTCAGGGCCCTTGCATTTTCTTTTTCCTCTGCTTACAATACTTGCCCAGATATTAACATACCTGCCTTCTACTGTCTTTTGGGTTTCTGTTTCAGTGTAAGCTAATCAGAGATAGCATCCTTGACAGCCCTATATAATACTATAGCCAGAAGTCCCTAACTTTTCTATTGTTTCCTATTTCCTTCACCCTGCTATAATTTTCTGGATCACATATGTTGCCTTTAACATTTTCCATATTATTTATTTTCCCACTGTATGTAAAGCCCAAGGACTTTTCACTGCTATATCCCAAGAACCTAAAATAAATCTGGCATGTGGTAAGCGTACAATAAATATTTGTTGAATTAATCAATGGAGAATAATGAATGCATGAAGAATGGCTTCTCTGGGAGAAATACCTTGAAGGGGGGCAAGAGCAGAAAGAGGAATATCAGATGGGAGACTCTTCAAGTCGAGTGTTGATAGAGTCTTGGACTAGGCTAGAGCCAACAGAAATGAAAATTAGTCATTTGGTTTGAGATACATTTTTGGAAGGAGGATGAACAGAATATGCAGGTGGACTGGAATATGGAAGAGAGGGGCTGTGGTAAATAGCCTCCAAAATGGCCCCAATGGTCCTTGCCTTTTGGCATTTTTGCCTTTTTGTGGTCCCCTCCCACACTGAACGATGCAGATCTGGGTAATCAGTATATATTGCAGAAGTGATTGTGTGTGACTTCCATGGTGAGGCCGTAAATGGCATGGACACTTCTGCCCTGCTCTCTTGGACAGCTTATTTTGGGAGAGGCCAGCCGCCATGTCATGAAGACACTCAAGAAGCCCTGTGAAGAGGAAGCAAGGCCTGCCAACAGCAGCCAGCACCAGCTTTCCAGCCAAGGGATTGAGCCATCTCACAGTGGATCCTCCAGCCCCCACCAAGCCTTCATATGACCAAACCAATACCAACATGTAACTGTGACCTCATGTGAGTCCCCAAGCCAGAATATCCATCTCCTCTCTCAGAAATGATGAGAAATAATAAATATATGTGCTCACACATATTACCATCTAATTTTCTACATTATATGTTTATTTCCCCACTGTATATAAGATCCAAGGACTGTTTTTTTTCACTGCTATATTCCAAGAACCTAGAACAAATCTGGCATATGGTAAGTATACAATAAATATCTGTTGAATTAATTAATGGGAAAAATAAATGAATGATGAATGGCTGCTCTGGAAAAAAATACCTTGAAGAGTGGCAGGAATGGAAAGAGGAGGATCAGATGGGAGGCTAACAGCCAGCACCGCCTTGCCAGCCAAGTGACTGAGCCATCTTGCAGTGGATCCTCCAGCCCCCATCAAGCCCCAACTAAGCCACTAAGTTTAATGGTAATTTCTTACACTGCAATAAATAACTAATACTGGACCAGTGAGAAAAGGAGTCAAGAATAATCTCAGCTTTCTATCTTTAGTAACAATGGATAGTGGTGCTATTAATCAAGTCAGGAAAGAGAAAGGACAATAATTACACCTATAGTATTACCCAAAGTCATGATAAATTATTTTCCATATGCTCTTGCTAAAATTTATGTAGTCATTCAACTCATTTTATTGAGTATCTACCATGAAACCGGCAATATGGAAGAACCTTCTGATATAGAACTGAATATAATTTAGTCACTGCCCTCAAGTAATAAGTCTGGAGAATCAAGAATCTGAAAAATGTTTGTAGCTTTTGTTCAAAATTTTCTCTCAGCCATTTAAAGGGAAAATTATGAAGATTGTATAGTGGTGAGAGACTGGGATAGCAGTCCACAAAAACTTAGAAAGCCCTTCCATAGCACAGAGTCAATGCTGAGGAACAGCAGCCCAGCCAGGGGCTACATTTTCCAACCCACCCTAGCATCTAGGTGTGGCCACATGGTGCATTTGGACAATGGGTGATAAACTAGTATGAGAATAAGAACAGAAGTAATGTGTGTTTCTTCTAGGCTGAGGATATCAGAAAACAGACATATCATCTCTACACTGCTTATTTCTCTTTCTACAGATTCAGTACAGGTAATCATGTGGCTCTAGGCAATGCCAGAGTCACAAGAGGGAAGGAAACTGAGTCCCCATCCCATTTGGTAGACAAGAGTCTTTGCCCACCAGGGACATCCTCATTGGACTATTGTGAGAGTGAGAAATAACATTCTATTGTTTTTGAGGCAATAAAAATTGCCTACATTTCAGGTTTATTTATTACAACCACCCACATTTTCTTAAGCAGTAGCGAAAGAAACATAAACAATAGTTTAATGCCAAATCAAAAATGTCAAATGCAAAATTATTTTATGCTATTACAGTATAAAATTATGTCCACTTTGGGGCAAGGACTTAGAAAAATGCAGAAATAAACATGTAAAGTTATTAAGTAGGAACGATTATAGATACATTTTTATCTTATTAAATTTCAGTTATTTTTGAAAAGGTAATATACATTCTGTTTAAGAAGGTTAAAGTGAGTAATTACACTTGAATAAAGTTTCAACCTGAAATACTTTAGTTATAATTGGAGAATTAACAGAAGATTAAATTCTAGATATCTGGACATTTTACCTATGTGAGATCTGCTCATTAACCCATCAATACCAGAGAGAAGAGGTATTGCTGGACATGGTCCTATCATCTGGGGGATAAGTACTGGAGGAGATGTGAAAGAGAGGGTGATGGGGCTTCTGAGGTAAGACATGGAAAATCATGAAGATATTTGTGTCCCTTATGGACACTCACCAAATGGTGACCTAGGCAGAGGAGGATTTTAATAACAGGATCACCAGTTCTGTGGATGTCAATGAGTGGCTTTCCCCCAGCCATTCCTGTCATTGTCCAATGGGCTCATGAGCCAAGTGGCTGTTATGGTTTAGATGTTTGTCTCCTCCAAATCTCATATTGAAATGTAATCCTCAGTGTTAGCGGTGGGGCCCAGTGAGAGGTGTTTGGATCATGGGGACGAGTCCCTCACGAATGGTTTAGCACCATGCCCTTGATGATAAATGTGTTCTCGCTCTGCGTTTACATGAGATCTGCTTGTTTAAAAGTATGTGGCACCTTCTCTTTTGTTCTCTTGCTCCCACTCTTGCTGTGTGATATGCCTGCTCCCACTTTGTCATCCGCCATGTGTAAAAGCTCCTGAGGCCTCACCAGAAGCCAAGGAGATGCGGGCACCAGGCTTGTACGCCTTCAGAACCATGAGCTAAGGAAACTTCTTTTCTTTGTAAATTACCCAGCCTCAGGTATTTCTTTATAGCAATGCAAGAATGCTGTAATACCATGGCCGTGATGGTAGGGATGAAGGCTATGCATGGGCTCAACAACATGGACATTCACTCACCAAGGCTGACCTGGCTATGGCCACTGCAGAGTGCCTACTCTACCAGCAGCAGGGACCAACACTGAGTCTCCTTATGGTACCATTCCCCAAATGATCAGCCAGCTACCTGGTGGTAGATTGGTTAATTTGGGCCACTTCCATCACGGAAGATGCAGCACTTTGTACTTACTAGAACAGACACAAAGAAGAGGAGATATGAAGACAGATGCAAAGATTGGAGTGATGCAGCCACACCCGGGAAGCCAAGGAATGTATTCTGCTGCCAGAAGCTGGAAGAGGCAGGGAGCAGATTCTCCCTAGAGCATCTACAGAGTGTGGCCATGCCGATACCTTGATTTTGACTTCTGGCCTCCAGAACTGTGAGAGAATAAATTTCTGTGATTTTAAACCACCAAATATGTGGTAATTTGTTATGGGAGTCCTAGGAAATGAATACAAAGTTTGTAATCTAATACGAAGTTTGTATTAGCTTCACAAGGCTGCTATAACAAATTGCCATAAACTTGGTGGCTAAAAGCAATTAAAATTTATTCCCTAACAGTTCTGGAGGACAGAAGTTCAAAATCAAGGTGTCACTGGGGGTCTGCCTCATCGAAAGGCTCTAGGGGAGGATCCTCCCTTGCTTCTTCCAGTTTCTGTTGCCTCCACATATTTCCGAGCTTGTGTTCACATCACTCCAATCTCTGCCTCTGTTTTCACGTCACTTTCTTCTCTGCGTGTCTATGTCTTCTCTTCTGTTCACCCTCTCTCTACCAATTAGCCCAGGATAAATGCCATCAGAAAAGGTATGGCTTTCAAGATCTAGTCATTGATAAAAAGAAATATAACTTTTGGAAGCCCTTTTGTATAAAGAAAAAGCACTCAACTTGAAGTTAAAAGGCATAGGTATGAGTCTTGACTCTACCCCCTGACATAGGATCAATCATTTAACTTCTCTGAGGCTCTGCGTCTTTATCTGAAAAGCCAAGGAAGAAGAGTGTTGTTAAAATCCACCGAAGATCAGATTCTATAAACAAAAACCCTTTGTTAAATTAACCATGACACAAATTATTCTATTGTCTTCCCCAAATCCCACAACCCCCTCCAACATTTAAAATTCATCTTTAGATAGCAGATTATCCCTTAAAGTACCATTTTACTCTCTGAAAATGTCCTAGAAATACTAACCCTCTGTCAATGCAGCAGACCGCTACCTTGCAAGGAAAAGATGGTCTACTTACATAATTATCCTTAGTTATGTTTACAGCATTGAAGCAGGCAATATCTGACTTTCATTCCTGAGTGAAATCCAGACCACAGCCCAGGGAGGACCAAGCCATGGCATTCTGTTGCTCCCCGCTGAACGTCCCACACCATAGGGTCTGGCTTTGGCTGGAAGAAGGGCAACCTCACCCAGTCCTCCAGAAGGTGCACACACCCAAGCGGATGCTACTGCCTTTAAGGGGCATTTCCTTCAACTCCCACGTGGAAAAGGGGGCAAAGTGGACCCTAGTCCACTGTCACTCACACACACGTACAGATCCCAGGGTCCACACAGATACAGATCCCAGGGTCCACATCTATCACATATATGAACATTATCACACAGACCCCTGCAGACACATCTGTGAGGCATATGCATTCCCAAACACACAGACAGACTCATGATAAATTTGTTCCTACCCAGCTGTGACTTCTAAATGCTTGGGGAAACCAAGACATAGTAGAAAGGAGTGTGCAATTATCATTTCCCATGATGCCGTTACTTAAGAACTCTTTGTGTCCGTCCTTCTAATGGCACCAATGCCTCCCATCAAGCCTTAAACCTCACCTAAATTATGTCATTGGGCTTTTTCATCCATAAATGAGCATACCAGGTGCCAAGGGAATCAATATGCCCTTTCACATGCCTTAGAACAGTGTCCAAAGAAAGATAAAATGTTATTCTATAAAAGCTTTCTCCCAGCATTTCTATTCCTTTACATTTTGTGCCATATACAACTATGGTTTTTTAATGATCTTATTTCTGACAGCTGTTTTTCTTCAGAACATCAACAGCTTCTTTCCTAAATTAGTTTTAGTATGAGTTCCATTTCTAATTAACTCAAATTAAAGTCCTAGAGAGCAGCGAGGTAATATTTAAACCCTCAGGCTAAAATTTCAGAGTAGGTGCAGAATGTTGACTCTAAATGAGTTTTTCCTGTGACATAACACGCATGAAAGCAGGATTTCTTTCATGTGTGAAATGTCTTAAATCAGACTTACCCTTTGTGATTCTCTTTTAGCTTTAAATGTCATTTAAGAAAAAAAAGAAAAGAAAATTAAGCATGACATTCCCCAATATCCTCTGCTCACTGTGTTATAATCCCTATCACTCCCCAAGTGAACTGGAGAGAGTGAAGACACAATGAACAGAAACTTCCCTGATGCTTCACAGAGGAAGTGTTCTCCAGGACCACACAGCCTCCACCATGTCCATCTACGAAGGGCTGTGGCAAGCCATATACACAAAGATGCCTGTTTCCTGTCTTCTCGGTTAAAAACAAAAACAAAACACTGGAAGGAACCCCAAAGCCAAGCTGCCATGGGTTGCAGAGTGCCAGCCGTGAAGTAGTGTTGTCCATGGGTAAACAGGAGATGGATAAGGGCAATTTCAAGAAATAACAAACTCGAGGCATGAATGTGGTTATCCAAACATCAAGGGACTCCTTCATTTGCATTTGGATAATTGTGCAGTTATATGATTTGTTACATGGAGACCAGATGGAAGTAAGAGAGCTCATCCTCAACTTCCTGTACCTCTGGAAGTCTTTACACACATGCTGGAGAGATAGATGAGAGTTCATTAGCATCAAACCACCATGGATTTCATAATCAATTCCTAATATCTGAATAAGTGCAGAAAAGTCACAGGCATCTAGAAGTGTGGCCCAAGTCCTGTTCTTCAATCGGCCCACCCATTTCTCAAGATTTCATTGAGAAGATCAAGAAATCTAATCTTCCTTGGATGCAAAATGGAGGTGGTGAAAATTGGAAGTACGTCCTTCCTGGTAATGAGGCAACTTCAGTATATAGGAAGTGCTCTGAAATCTTTAAGGTATACAGTCTGACTCACTAGAACAAGAAAGGGCCCCACTTGTTGCCATTTTATGAGGTGACCACCCCAGCTGGATAAGAACTACAAGTGTCCATGGGGTCTACCTGGGTGTGGGTCAAGAAAGCAGAGTTGAGTGCCCTGAGGTAAGCTGAGATTTTGGTTTTCAATGGGAAAGAATGTAAGAATTGACTTTGCCACCTACTGCCTGGGTGACTTTGCACAAGATCCCAAATCCCTATGTATCTCGATTTTGTTATCTAAAAGATCACATGATGGAGGATGTAAGCAAGTAACACAGCCAAGACCCAGTTTACAGTGTCTAGTACCTAACAGACTCTTGACACGTTTCACTTGCCCTTGAGTCAATCTTTCCATGTCACTGAATATTCTTGCACAACACGATTTTAATGGATATAGTCGTACATTGTTTAAATGTACCATTATTGACCAATGTAAAAATGTTCTTTTACCTCAAATTTTTATATGTAAAACAAAAACATGTTTGAGGACTAAACCCACACTGTAGTATAAATTAAACTGGATGTAGGCCAGGCATGGTGAGTCACACCTATAGTCCCAGCACTTTGGGAAACCAAGACAGGAGGATGGCTTGAAGCCAGGAGCTCAAGAGCAGCCTGGGCAATACAGCAAGACCTCATCTCTACAAAAAAATAAGAAAAATTAGCTGGCCACGGTGGCGTGCACCTGTAGTCCCAGCTTCTTGGGAGGCTGAGGTGGGAGGATCCACGGAGCCCAGGAGTTTAAGGCTGCAGTGAGCTTGGATAACGACTGCACTCCAGCCTGGATGACAGAACAAGAACCTGTTTCAAAAAAGAAAAAAGAAAAAAAACCCTAAAATCTAAAAACTGGATGTAGTTTGCTAATAACTAAACAGCAAATTAATTGTAACATGCTTACATATCAACGATGTCTTTCTTCTTTGATCATAAACCTGCTCACTAAGAAGCTGCTGAAGTCCATGGTAGTGACAGGTACATGTCTGCATCCTTGTCCTGACCTGCATCTTCTTTGATTGTCCCCATCTGTGTCTCCGACTGGCACTGCCGAACCGGCTTGCTACCTGATCAATGTTGTACTGAACCGGACTGCTAACTGATCAATGTTGTTGAGCTCACTGCACAAAGCTGTTCTTACAAGGTAGATTTCTGCCTGGAATAGCCATACTTACACTGTTTATATTCCTTACTCCTGACCCATCCAACGCAGCACAAGTTCTATTTATTGCCATAGAAACATAGGTCATTTGGAAACACCTCCTTCATTTCTATGGAATGTTCAAACACTTCTGACATTTTGGACTCTGTTCTAGCCTCTTGTTAAATATATCCAGAAAAGAGACAAAGCTTTATGGGGGGGCTATATGCACACATATGCTATAGAATAAGCTATCTAAATGCTTAAAAATACTTTCCATCTGGCACCGCACCTTAATAGGTAGACAGAAATTAAGTATGTGTATATCTATCTGTATAGATACGTATAAATATATATCCCCAAAACAAAAACTCATTCTCTTATTTATACATAGGTAGAATATAGGTGAATATACATATACATTTATAGGTAGAACAAAAAAACCCCTCAGCCTCTTTAGGGCCATGTGTTTTCTCTGAGTAATTGTCACAATCAATTAAAATACACGTGTATGCCTTTTTAGATAAATTCCATCAGACCAGTTTCTGTCTGGTTGGAAAATAATAACTGCCTATTTGCTAAGTGCCCCTGCCCCCATACTATGTTCCAGTGAACTAAAGACCTCTGGCAATCATAGATTTACAACTCAGCAAGATTAAACAATTTATTGTTATTTATGACATCCAAGCTGGATCTTCTGTATTATATTCCACATTAGCATCTATCACTTTACATTTGGGAGATCCTGTCCAAAAAATGATTATGCCTCCTAACCAAACATTCAGCAGGGCTGCAGGAACAGGCCCCCTGAACAAACATCCTGCCAAAGTACTTTAAAGCACCGTGAGCTCCCACAGCTGTGCATTTTCAGATGACTCAGCAGATTAGCGTGGAGTCTCTTAGCCTCTGCTTGGTCTGTTCCTTTCAGTGATCTCTCACATGGCCCAGTCCATTCGGTTTGAAAATCCTCATGAAATGAGCAGATTATGATCTGGCTTCAGTAGAGGGCCATGGGGTGGGCATGGAGGGGAGAGGGTTTGCTCTTAACACAGCCTGAGCCTCAGAAAGGTTTCACATGGAAAAGCATGGCACTGACTCAGCTCATGCTTAACAGGAAATAATGCACAGACCACACCAAAAAAGCCCTTTATGTTGTGTGAAAGTCTATGCCGGAGCAGCTGCTGCCACCTCATGTACTGTGATAGAGTGTGCATGTGTGTGTTTGTGTGTGCGTGAGTGTGAGTATGCACACAAATGTGTGCTGGGAGGGGGAGGAGATCACACCTTCCACAGTCGCCACCTCAGCCTTAGCTAGCAGCGTGGAGAAATGCCAAAAGTCAACAGGAAGCTGCACCAAAGCAACTGTGATCACCACATCAGCAGGCGCTTTCTGATTAGTAAAGCTACTGGGACTGAAAAACACACACGATCTCGTCCTTCTTTTATTTTAATCAGAGCAAACTATTTTTATAATAATTGTGTTATATGAATAAATAATTCATAATGCTGTAACCCATTATCACATTCAATCCTCCCAACAACCCTAGAAGATATGTAGACAAGTATTATTACTTTCCCTATTTTTATAAATGAGGAAATAAACCCCAGGAGGCTAGGCGACTTCCCCACGGTCATAGAAGTTGCAAACAGTAGTATCATGATTCAAATCCAAAGCTTCTCCTTTTGTCTTTATCATTTTAATTTTGAAGGTAATGCATATGCATGTATGATCTTTTAAATCCAGAGATGTATATGGAATAGATAGGAAAAGGGACTCTCCTTCCCCATTATACACCCCCTCCACCCAAGCTATATACACTGTTGACTAGATTATGTCCTTTCAATCCTATTTTCTATGCCTACATTATATACAGAAAAGCAGGATTACGTTACACACAATATTCCAGTCATTGCTGTTTTTCACCAACAAGCTATCATTCACATCTTTTTCATACTACATATAAATTTATATCCTTTATTTTAGTGGTGTATATTGTGCCGTTGTGTCATAAATTATGTACCTGTTCTCTGTTGAACATATAGATTTTTTCTGAGTTTTTCCTTAGCAAAATGCTGCAGTGAGTATCCTTGTACACAGATGTTTGTACATTTGTTCTAGAAAAATCTACAGTAAAGATTCTTAGATTAAGAGATTCCCAGGTTATTAGAAAACTACTCTATTAATTTAGATATATACTTCCAAATTGCCTGACCAAAAAGTTATGTCAATTTAACTTCTATGAACAGTATACAAACATGACAATTTTCCATCACCTACACCAACTCTGGGTAATTTCATCTTTTTTACAAGTTGATGGATTGTTTTAATTTATATTTCTCTGGTTATTAATAAGGTTGGCCACCTGTTCATGTGTTATTATTGATGATATTTGTATTGAATTGTTTGAATTTTCTTGATTTCAAAAAACGTTTTACATGTCATAGATATTAAATATTTGTTGTAAAACTCTCCTTCCAGTATTGTGTATGTGTTTGGTCAAGTAGAATAAACTCTCGTCCTCTGATTTCAGATTCCTTTCTCTTTCCATTAGAAATCCCTAAATGTAAAACTACATATTGATAGCTAAAAACCAGGATGTTTACTAGAGAAAAGGAATACAAAGGCAATAATTAAATATTATATTTATACAAAATACCTACTAGTACAAACTTAAAAAGAGAAAGTAAAAGTCAAATGCTTCTACGACTTCAGACTAAGAAAAAGAACTTTTGAGGTTGAATGTTCCTGAAATTTTTCTTTTCATACAACTACGGACACGACTTCAAAAGTTGATGTGACTAAAAATGTAAGATATGAAAGATATTTGAAGACTCAGAGAAGGTGGATTTTCATTTTAACAAGTCACATATATATTCTAGATATCCTCTTATTCGTAACTAAGAGAGTCAAATCAGATGAAAGAATCTAAAAATTTCCCTTTGACTGTGTTAAGTAGAAGTAGTAGAGGCATATTGGCCAAATCTTGAGTGTTTGCAAATTGACTCTTAAGGCTATAGGCTGGCACAGGTCATTGAAGCCCTAGCTTTTTATCTTTAATTTTAAAATCCCCAAACAATTTATACTAATTTTTCTTGTCCATTATTTCCAAATAATCTTGTTTAAATGTTATTACAGTGCTTGCTCATGTTACTGTTGTCTAACAGAAGGGTATCTGGGGCCTTAAAACTGAGAGGGTTAGGACTAATGATTCCAATACCTATGCTTGGACATCTCCAAAAGTGGGTTCCAACTTCTTGTCCTCAAGTCTGTATAGAAACTAGCAAACTTCCAGAGTTCACAAAAGGCTCAAAGAGAACAGATGTTTTATAGAAAATTCTTAGAGCAAGTTTCACGCATAATGTTGCTGATGTGTGTCTGCCTTTTCAATAAACATCACTATGCTTTATCACAAGATTTAATAAAGCAGCTTAGTTAAAAATGCCATCTGGGTCTCTGGACACATTAAACAAAGCTTAAAATAACCACCCCAGCAACTGGGAGGACCCAGCTGTTCTCATAATCTGTCCCACTCCTTTTACTTCCCCAAAAAAAGAGTGAATGAAGACCACAGACTAAAAGCATCCAGAAGGAACTGACACAAACAGGGAGATAGATGGAGCCAAGGGCTCCTGTAAGTTTGCTATTGCTCACATAATAGATTTGCTAATTCCACAACCTGCGGATGGTGATTAAGAACGGGAAGCAGAAAGAGGGAAGAGAGAATCATAGAAGGGCTCATTCAAGTTTTCTAATGTATCACAAACCTGTCCTCCCTAATGTCTGGATCATAGCAGCCCATTCCATTCACCTATTCTGTAGTGAACTCCAATAGAAAATACAAAGCCATCACCACCCAGTTCTTTCTCCCTTCTAGAGATGAGATATTAGCCACCCAATCCCAGATTCTCAGATCCATTCCAGGAAAGAAGCCCTAGGTATTGAAGCACAGCTTTCCCTCCCTCCCTTCTTTCTTCCACCCCAAGATTTGTTCCCCAGATAGTTCTAGTAAATGCAAAACCAAGTATATTCTCATTCTTTAGAGCAACCAGCTTTTCATGGCCAACTGGAATCAAATACAACCTGCACAAACATCTATCTGGAGGACACTCCCAAGGCTCCTACTGAGCCAGCCTTCTGCATACCACTGCATTTCAGCTTCCTAGTTCACAAGACACTGAGACATTCTTGAATTCTGCAAGGTGCACTGTGTGTTAATATCTTTGCTGATCATCATGTGGCCAATAAAGGGCATGACTAGTCAACAAATAAATCTTCTCTTGGCTAAAACTTGCAACAAAACTGTAAGCTGTTTACCCAGGGGCCCACTACAGGTTATATTCAATATATACAGTCAAATCATAACTATCTGAGATATATTCAGTTGACCATACACCTTTATATTTCAGTAAAAGGTCTTTACATTTCCCAGTGCTATCGATGTTACAAAGTGCTTTCATATGCAGTGCTTCATCTGATTTCCAGGATAATTAAATGATCCTGTCATACCTGATTTTTAGATGAGGAAACAAGTGGTTTCTGCGTATTTCAAGAGGCTAACGCATCGGCCCTCCAACTTGTATGTGAAAACCAAAAACAAAATTCCAAGGCCCCTCAACCATCTGAATGGACTTTGACTCTTTTGGTCAATATATGGCAGAGCTAGGAAAAGAAGGTGAGTCTTCCAGCTGCTGATACAGGGTTTTTTCTGCCATACTCCATTACCTCCAAGGCTAAAGTCAAAAGAGGGTGTGGTTATCACATGAAAAAATCTGGTTTGGATTTCCCAAATGTGTATGTAGTATTTGGTGATTTACCTTAATTTAACCTACAGTTCTTTTGGGTTGTAACAGTCTGACTCCATTTTTGAAAACAAA
Organism: Pan paniscus; assembly: GCF_029289425.2. Classification (NCBI taxonomy): domain Eukaryota; kingdom Metazoa; phylum Chordata; class Mammalia; order Primates; family Hominidae; genus Pan; species Pan paniscus. The sequence continues at coordinate 14,084,269 of NC_073261.2, forward strand.
ACAAAATCGATTTTAAATGCTGAATTATAGATCTTTGCTGTCCAGTATGGTAGCTACTAACCACTTATGGTTATTTGCATTTCTATTTTAATTAATTAAAATTAAGTAAAATGCAAAATTCAGTTCTTCAGTTGCTCTAGCCACATTTCAAGTGTTACAGTAGTCACATATGGCTAGTGGCTGGGACAATGCAGATTATAGAACAGTTCCATCATCAAAGAAACTTCTATTGAACAGTGCTATTATATAATGTCATCTCCAGAGAAAGAAGACTTTAGAAAAAGTCAGAAACGGCCGGGCGCAGTGGCTCACACGTGTAATCCCAGCACTTTGGGAGGCCAAGGCAGGCAGATCCCTTGAGGTCAGTTCAAGACCAGCCTGGCCGACATGGTGAAACCCCGTCTCTAGTAAAAATACAAAAAAACTAGCTAGGCGTGGTGGTGCATGCCTGTAACCCCAGCTACTCAGGAGGCTGAGTTGGGAGAATCACTGGAACCCAGGAGGCAGAAGTTGTAGTGAGCCAAGATTGTGCCACTGCTCTCTAGCCTGGGTGACAGAGCAAGACTCCATCTCAAAAAAAAAAAAAAAAAAGAAGAAGAAAAAGTCAGAAACATCTTGAGGCAGGCATAGTGCTGTCATCTGTCCAATATTGAAGATGATTTAAGAATAAGAAAGAAGAAGAGAACAAAGAAGAGAAAAAGAAGTTGCCTTAGGTGTACCTACCCAGAAAAGGACAAAGGCATTCTTGTAGTCATGGTGTTGTATTTTAGCTCTTAAACTTTTTAAGAGATTAGAATAATTTGACACATAGAAGATCTAAACCACTGAAGAGGCTCTGAAGCAGATAAAAGTAGAAAGAAAATAAAAAACTAATTAGTTACAAACTAAGCTTAACCACAATTCGTTTAAACGATACTATTTACTCTTCACATGATTGGTTTTTCTTTTGCTTTATAGTATGACATAGTTTATAGCTTTAAAGGGGAATTAAAATATTTCTGGGAATTTTTAAAAGTAAGTTCACACAGCCACATAAAAACTACAGAAACAGATAAAACCTATCTTCTCATTTATTCCCTAATCCATTCAAATTAAATCTAAAAATCCAAGCAGCCACAGTGATATTCAAAAAAGCAAAAGTGAGACAAAACAAAATTCATTTGTCACCTGTGGAGGTAGTTAACTCACCTAATCTTCACTCCAAACACCAGTAATTTTTAAAAGACAGAAATAAACATATGTTCTGCCTTCCCGGAAGGAACTATGTTTCAGGGTAGCCAAATAACCCAGTTGTGAAGAAAATGGTCTGCTTATAGAAAAATGCCAGCTAAAGCATGTAGATAGAATTAGAGAATTAGAAATTCACCATTTGGAAACCCCTAATGAAATAATCAACTCAAGCAAGGATCATTAATAAATGCTAAAACAATCAAGTAACTATTGATACAGAATATAACTGAATATACACATGGTACAAAGTTCACGTCACAGACTACTGGCTTGACCCAAGGGGGAATATAGCAGAGGAGATAGGCAGTGATCACCCTAACCTTGCGATCATCTCACCATCACTAATGATGGGATGTGAATACACATTACTGCCTATGAAATAGTCTTTAAAAAAAGAAGTTGAACCTGAATCTAACTAAACCTTGCAATGGGCTGAACGTGTATGTCTTCCCCAAATTAATATGTTGACATCCTAACCCCAAAGGTGCTGGTATTAAAAGGTGGGGCCTTTAGGGGGTCATTAGATCATAAGGACAGAGGCTTCATGATTGGAATTAGTGCCCTTATAAAAGAGGCCCCAGAGAGCTAGCTAGTCTCTCCCACTATGTGAGGGCCCAGCAAGAAGGCCAATCTATGAACCAGAAAGTTGGTCCTAACCAGATATCAAAACCACATGCTCCTTGATTTTAAACTTGCTAGCCTCTAGGACTGTGAGAAATAAATTTCTGTTCTTTATAAGTCATCCAGTTTTTGGTATTTTGTTATAGCAGGACTAAAAGCCTTTAGAACTAACTTCCAGTTAACCAGGAAAAAACAGAGTGAAAAGTTAAATGACACCATAAAAAGCAACCAGAAAATTCCAGAAGGGGAAATATTCTACAGGACAACTGACTAGTTTTTCAACAAGTCAATTTCACTAAATAAATACATAAACAAAGAGTATGGGTATTTTCCAGGTTAAAAAAGTCTTGAGCTAAATAATCAAATGCAATGTGTATCCCTTGATTAGAAGAAACTAATTTGAACAAACCAGCCACAAAAGATATTTCAGGGAGACCAAGCTGGAAGGATCACTTGAGGCCAGGAGTTTGAGACCAGCCTGGGCAACGTAGTAAGACCTCCATCTCTACAAAAACAATAAATTAGCTGGGCATGGTGGTGTGCACCTATAGTCCTAGCTACTCAGGAAGCTGAGGCAGGAAGATCACTTGAGCCCAGGAGTTTGAGGCTGCAATGAGCTATGATTGTTTCACTGCACTTCAGGCTGTGTGAAAGAGCAAGACTTTGTCTCAAAAAATAAAAGGACATTTCATAATAATTGAGGAAATCTGAATGTGGACTGGGTAATAAATGATATAAAAAAGCCATTTTTTATTTTGTTTGAAAAGATGATTTTGTAACTATACAGGAAAATGTTCTTATTTTTTTAGAAATCTGTACTAAAGAATTTAGGGGTAAAATATCATTTTCTTTAATATACTTTCAAACACAAGCAAAAAATAGTCACGACACAAATATAGCAAAATGTTTACCATCTATGTTCTATGCTTGCCTGTGAGTGCCATTAATCTCATCTCTCTGCTTTTCTGAAAGTTTGAAAATTTCAAAGTTTTATAATAAATTTTTTTACATCCCATAATTTTATAATAATTTTTTTAAAGTTTGAAGCAAATCAACAACTATAGCTTCAAAAATATCCTGACCCACAATAAACATTGAACAGGGTATATTTCTCCCATTTCCTAAAAAAGTTGGCCCAGGAAGGAGTATGAGAGCTGCCATAGCTCTCCCAAGGCTCATTATTCTCCATCACTCCATGGGAAATCACAAAATAAATTTTTTAAAATGTTGTTTAAATTTATAATGTTTTTGATTCTATAATAATTTTATAATAAAATAATTGTAAAATGTTTTTGATTTTATATTTTTAATTTATAAAAATTTTTATACATGTTTATGTTTGAAATGTCTATTTCAAACTTTATGAGATATTAAAATATAAGTAATATAGTTCATCATTTTAGAAATGCCATGCTTTTCTTCTCCAGCAATTACATAATCAAAGAGTAACTGTAGTTTTTCCTAGAACATTGCTTTGTAGGCTGGGCATGGTGGTTCATTACACTTTAGGAGGCCAAGGCAGGCAGATCTCTTGAGATCAGGAGCTTGAGACTAGACTGGGCAACACAGAGAAACCCTATGAGTAGTAAAAACACAAAAATCAGCTGTGCGTAGTGGTGTGCACCTATAGCCCCAGCTACTCAGGAGGCTGAGGTGGGAAGATCACCTGAATCTGGGGAGGTCAAGGCTACAGTGAGCCAAGACTGTACCATCGCACTCCAGCCTGGACAACAAAGTGAGACCCTGTGTCAAAAAAATGAAATTTAATTAAAAAAAAGAAAATTGCTTTGTAAAATTAACTTTTTCAATCAAAACCAAGATTTTTCAGATATAGAGAATGCAGCCCACTGGTCAGATTTGTCAGTTCAAAGAGAATAAATTCTAGTTTCCTATTTTTCTAGCCTGCTTATGATTATCCAATAGGATATCAAAAAAGACCAAAGCCTTTGGGATCCATGTTCAGTATTCCTGAGTCTAACTCAGGATGCCAAATCAGGAGACAAGCACATTCTCATCAATTTTCAATCATTCGAGACCAATTTTGCTTATAATTATCCAGTTCTTTTAGACCACCTTTCTCCTGAAGCCAGCCTTATGGCTATTCACTTCACTTTAGCATAAGCCCCCAAGAAGGTGAACAAAATGAGGAAACGATTGGTTAAAGTTGGCATTTGAAATTCTGAAACATGTCCACCATTCCCTTCACCCATGCCCGCCCCTCTTAGAAGTAGTACTTTCAGATTATTTAAGAGTCGATGCTTCTATGTGGATTTTGTCATCTGTCCTTTATAACAGCTAGTAGGTTTAATTTGACTCTATTTTAAGCATATATTGACCTATGCTAATTATCTGTTAAAATAAATTCCACTCTTAGAGTTAATAAAGTGTGTTTGTCATGGAAGACCCATTGAAGTGAGAAGCTGAGGAGCCCTTATGGTAAAGTGGGACAAGAAATAATAAGACATAATAATTTTCCCATGCAAATCAACAACCGTAGCTTCAAAAATATCCTGACCCACAACAAGTATTGGACAGGCCATGTTTCTCTCACTCCCTAAAAAATTGGCTCGGGAAGGAGTATGAGAGCTCCCATAGCTCTCCCAAGGCTCATTATTCTCCATCACTCCACAGGAACAGCCTGTCAGAGAAGAGTGAAAGACCATTTGTCAACCTCTCTTCAACTCCCTGATTCTAGCCAAACTTCATCAATCTCAAGTGAGGAGCCAGAGAGAAATCAAACCCCATATATCCAGCATCATTGTCTACTGGAGTCAAAAATCACAATTCCACTACCCACCCCAACACCACTGGCCCTGTTTCTCCCAATTGCTTTTTATTGTGTTTTTTAAAAAATCCTCTTTCCCCATCCCTGCAACACCGAGAAGGAGGAATTATAGTAGATAAATATGAAGCATGGAGATCCATTAAAAATGTTTTTAATAATAAATGAGAAAATGAAAAGGAGAGGGTTGGGAAGGAAGGAGGGAATTCAAATGCCAGGGAAATGTTCAGTTTCGCTTTTAAAGGTGTTAACACTCATTTATACATCTGCAAGACACTCCCCTTAAAGAAAAGTTCTATGAGTGTGGGTCTGGTTGCATGAATAAGGATAAAATTACTTTTTTAGACGATGTTTCCCACATATCATTCAGAGACCCCTGAAGTTAGGTATCCCTCTTGTAGATGTCCTTGAGATGCTGCTGGACCTGGGAAAGAGGAAACTGGGATACGGGTCTATGCCAAAAGGTGCTTCTAGTTATAGGACAGAGAGGAAAGGGGCAGAGGGAGAAAAACCCGAAGTCTGAGAATCTGGATTGCAGAAGACTACCGAGGTCGTGGGAGAAGGGAGAGAAAACAAGGATGAAAAGCGAAAGGGGAAGAGGCATGAAATGTTGTCAAATGTCAAAAGGCATTTGGAGAGAAGTTGGGAATTGCATTAAGAAAACCACTGCAAATCTCATTTCAGACCATTTAGAGATATGCCCCCTGGGAACTGCGAGCTCAGGCTGTTTAGCATCAAACAAATGGATCCACTCCATCCCTACCCTAATTAAATAAATCATTCAGTAATTCCACTGGGTTAAAGAACCAAAATATTAAAAACCTTCAGGGCCTACTCTTGCCAAATATGTCAGGGTTCGTGTGTGTGTGTGTGTGTGTGTGTGTGTGTGTGTGTGTGTGTGTGTGTGTGTTCTGAGACACCACTACTGTTAAATAGGCAGAGCTAAGACTTAGGGCACTGGCAGATTATTGCAAAAAGGGCACGGGGCAGAGGGACTATGTTGTGAGCCTGGGAAAGAAGTTTGTGTGAGGACTGTGGGCAGTGAACGCGTTGGAAACAATATGGAAAACTGGGAGCTGCCTTGGAATCTACAGGGCCGGGTAAGAGAATGTCCGAAAGAAAAATGAGCAGGTGCGGGATGTGTGCAGAGTCGGAGAAGAGTCCAGGGCGCCCGGAGTGGCTCCAGGAACGACGGACACCCCTCAAGGCTTTTGGGGGCGGTGGGTACTAATAGAACCCAGTGTCCGGGGTGCACCGGGGAGGCTGCGAGCGCGGCGGGATTGGGGCACTGGAGGGTGAGGACGCGGGAGTGAGGAAGCAAAGCCGGGGCCAGGCAGGGGCCTCCCAGCTGGGCCCGGAGGCAGCAGGGGGACAAGGGCTAGGAGAGGGCATGGCGGCGGCGCGGCGGGAAGCGAGGGGCATCCGGACACTCACCCCATTGGCCGTGGACATCTGCACCATGATCTCGATGGCCGTCCTGCTAAAGTACCTGCCGTCGCTGCCCACCACCGTGGTGCAGCCCTGACGGTCGCGCAGGTCGATGGACGACAGCACGCTCTGGAAGAAGTTGGGCAGGTAGTTGCACTGGCCCTCGAAGAGGCCGGTAGGTCACCGCAGACCCCCGCCGCCGGCCGGCCGCCGGTCCTCGTAGGGCGCGGTGGGCACTGTCAGCACCGGGATGGGGTTCCCCTCCGTGGCGCCTCCTGGCCGGTCCTGCTGAGGCTCCCGGGGCCGGAGGGAATCTGCAGCCTGCCGGGGGCCTCCGCCAACCTGGCCGCGCACCGGCACTCCGCCTCGCGCCCGGGCCCCCTCTCCGGCAGGTCGGCACCCTGCGCCCTGCGCCCACCCGCCTGGGGACCGCCCGCCCCTCCTCTCCGCGCGGCCGCTCGCTGACTCCCTCGGTGGAGATTGCTTCTGCCTTCCTGTAAAGTTTTCTCCCGCCCACCTTCTCCGCTGCCAGACTGCCCGAGGTGCCCTCAGTTTCTCCCCAAGTGGGACTCACTTTAGGGGTGTCCAAAAAGCCTGATTCCAGGGCCTGCTAGCCCGACCCCGGTGACGCCTGCACCCGCCCCTGGCCCCAGCCTTCACGCGCGATCGCCGCCCTCCGGGGCACACCCTCCGCCAGAAAACAGCCGGCGGGCGGCGAGACTTTGGGCAGAGTCCGGGTTCCTCTCCGGAGCCAGGCCCGTCTCCCTGTCTCCCTGGGAGTGCGCAGCCTACACGCACCAGTTTCTCTTTAGAACAAGCACGGGGAGGGATTTGGGAGGGGGCTGAAACCTTTTGCCATCAGCGAACAGCCTCAGCCAAAAATAACCCTGGAAAGGCGAGCTAAGAATGGTTATCTCCTGCCAGCGCTGAAATCGGAGGCTGGGCGCTGTGTGTGGGGTGTGTGTGTGTGTGTGTGTGTGTGTGTGTGTGTACCCTCCCACCCCGACCATTTGTTGAAGGGAATCACCACTGTCAGACTTCAATCCAACAGGACCCACTCGAGCAATCTACACTTTCCCCAGCCTCCTCCAAAACAGCACACTTTCCGGTATGGACAATTCTTTTTTTTTTTTTCACTTGTTTGTTTGTTGTGGTGGTTGCAACAGCAGCAACACAGACAACACATATTTCCCTATTCTTCTCGCCCTTCTCACCCTCCCTACCCAGCTCCTGCCTTAGAAACAGGCTTGGCCTACACTGTATCTGTCCACACTGCCTGAACTCTTCCCTGAATTAATCGTTTTCAATAGGAGGGGGCTAAATCCCTTATTAATGCCCTACCAGGAGTGAATGAATAAAGCCAAGTTAAAGGGGAACTGGGTACCACATACTGTGCTAGGTTCCTTTGCATGTATCCTTTCATTCTGCTGGAGCTAAAGATGTTCTGCCTCCTCTCCATAAAACGCACCCAAACTCCAAAACCAGGAAATTCTCCATAGAAAATAGGAGTGAAGAGAGAAAAGACTAACAGGATAAACCCCAAAGCAGGAAGAAAGTTTTGTCTCCCATTTTGCTCAAGGAATTTTTGGACCCACCAAGGCTACTGTCCTGAAAGATCCTGCTGCTTCTCCTTCCCCAAATATTGTCCACTTCCTCAGAGTAAGGCTGACTTGCCACAGGCTTATAAATTGTTTGGTCACAGTAAGACAACTGTGAGTAATAACACACATTGTATAATGTTTTGCAATTGATAAAAGGCTTTGCATCTGTTTTTTCTTTGGAGGCTGAAGAAAAGAAGAATGGTATTCACGCAGTTCCCATTTTACAGATGAAAACAAGAGGACTTTTTCTGTGAAGTCAGGAAAGTGGTTACAATGGTACTTTCCGCCTGTCCGAATTATGTATTGCCCCTCCCCTTTCTATTAATAACATTGAAGTGTGATGGGACAACCACTGAAGCCGTCAGTTGAAACCTGCTGGGACTTTTTAGCCATTCTCTTCAACATAAAGAATGGGTGTTTTTGGAGGGGGTGAGAGGAATGGGGAAATGTTGTCAAAGAGTACAATGTTTTAGTTGAGACCGGAAGAATACATTTTGTTGAGATCTACAGCACAGCATGGTGACTGTAGTTAACAATGAAGTATTGTGTATTTCAAAATTGCTAAGAAAATAAATTTCAAATGTTCTCACCACAAAAAAGATAGGTTTTGAGGTGATGAATCTATTAATTCTCTGGATTTAATTATTCCACAATGTATACATATATCATAACATCACATTATACCTCCGTAAATACATACAATTTTAATTTGTCAATTAACATTTTTTTAAAAGAATACTGTGGCCAGTTGGGGAGGTAGTTTTTTTTTTTTTTTCCTATAGTCTCTACTCAGTCTCCAAGATCCCATTCCCCAGAAAGTTCCTGTCACCCAGGTGGAGTGCAGTGGCACAATCATGGCTCACTTCACCCTCTCCCTCTTGGGCTCAAGCAATCCTCCCGCCTACAGGTACATGCCACCACGCCCAGCTAATTTTTGTAGCTTTTGTAGACATGGGGTTTCACCATGTTGCCTAAGCTGGTCTCGAACTCCTCAGCTCAATCAATCTGCCCACTTTAGCCTCCCACAGTGCTGGGATTACAGGTGGGAGCCACCAAGCCCAACCCATAAAGTTCCTAACTTTTTATCTCCCTGGGAGTGCACAGCCTACACACACCAGTTTCTCTTTAGAACATACTTAAGAGTCTTGGCTTAGCATCCAACACACAGAACTTTAACACTTCTACGGATCTGTGCACCTGTCTATGGTGTGGGGTTTTTAAGATCTCTTTCTAATGACACTTTATTTTGCAAAGCAGGACAGTTTCATTCCCAGAAGAGCAGGTATGGTAAATCCTTTGTTCCAGTAACGAAGACAATGATCCAAACCCTAAGCCTCAGAGAAGCCCAGAAACCCTCCAGGCCTCCATCTCTCTGCTCCTAGCACCTGCCTCTCTCTTGACATCAACATCATTCTCCCCTCTCACAGCCCAGCTCCTTCCACAGACCCAGGGATTAGGCACCAGCACCTCAGACTAGATTTTAGAGAATTACCATTCAAGAGGCAATCCTCTTCCCTTGGTTCCAATTTCAAGGTTCTCAAAGACTGGAACAGGGCTAGTTTGAGGCAATGTGCCCCATCGCATAGCCAGAAAGAACCTTACAGTGAAAAGGAGAACAATTCTTCCAAAGTAAGGGGGTGCTGATCCCCAGAGGGAGGACAGATGGGCAACCAAACAGTAACCGGGCCACCACATGCTTCACACTCACTGATCAAGGATTTCTAAAACCACTTTTCTTTTCTCTGAATTTATATAGGACTTTGTATCACTCATAAAGGAATGTCTTATAGGCTGATAACACCTTTCTATTCATGCTTATACTTAACATTTAGGCTAGGATAATTTCCTAACCTCAGTGTCCTCACTATAAGATGGGAATTATTATAATCCCTACCTCATAAATTGTTGGGAGGATTAAAATACTTAGTAAAGTGCCTGACTAATAGAAAGGCATTCAATAAATGTTAGCTATTCATGGTGTCATCATCATTATATTTACCATTATTACTAATCTCCTGTATTGCAAGAATTACACTTTATATTTTTGTAGACCATCACTGTAGCTAAAGGGTCTTTGGGCCATAGGTGATATTCCATAAAGGTTGGTTAAATTGATCTGTGGTTTTTGACTCTGGAAACTCAGAACTCCCTCAAAATGTACAAAACAGATTTACCTGCTAAATAAATCTCTTCAAAGCTGACCCCAGGTTTAATTGAATTAATTCCAATGAATTTGTCACAATGATGGAGAAAGGAAACTTAGAGGGCCCCACAGTTGTTTGCTGGTAAAATGAGAAGTTTGGATTAGATCAATGTTTCCCAAAATATTTTCCTCAGAATGTTAGTGCCCCTCGAATCCTGCACAAAGCAAGAGTTTCATGACCAAGTAGCTTTTAAAACTCCTGTACACTCTACTCCCATTCTTCACAATGCACACTTTCATATTAAAAGTTCTGAGAGGTCCTCAACAGAAGACATCACTTAACTTTTTTTTTTTTTTTTTAAGACAGATTCTCACTCTGTCACCCAGGCTGGAGTACAGTGGCCACCACTCCTGGCCTAAAATTTTTTTAACCTGGTGCTTCCCAATCTAAACTCACAGGGACCAGTTTTCTTAATGAAAGAGAATCAGAATAGCTAGTAACCATAGCTGGTGACACTCCCCTGCCCCATTCCTTGTATGTCCTCAGTGGACTAGGTAAGGAATAAATAAATTTTCCTGATTCTCAAGGGCTGGTCACTCCTTTGCACTGAGCTCAAAGCTTCTCTGTAGCATGGGTCACAATGAATGGTAGCCCTGATAGCCTAGAGTAGCCTTTCAGCCTTCTCTGAGCCTCTAAAGACTGAGGATCCTTGGCATGAAATGGAGCAACTGATATACCCTTGCTTCCTCTGGGGACTCTCTTGCTCTCAAAAAGGCATCAGCCATCATCTCCATCTAGAGAATATACTAGCTGACTCAGCTTGACCAGCCTGTCCCAAAATGAGAATCTGGGTAAAATAAGCATTGAAACACTTCATTCCTTGTAGATTCACAAAACATATTAGCATATTACAGACTATGAAGTTCTTCAGGAAAAAAGAAACCTATTTTACTTTAATCCAACATTGCCAAGTTTTATTTGACCATGGAAGATTTTTCCAAAACACTTACAAACAGATCAAGGACATTAATCTTTCATGAAACACTAGATCCCCAGGGTCCTCTCCAGCTACATCATTCTGTGATTTTCTTTTTTATTTATGATACATTAAAAGATTAATCTCTATCAGACTTCCATTTAGAAATTCACCAGAATGTGCAAAGGCAGCAGGTAAAATTGCTGAAGGGTATTATAAAAATACCCTCCAGTGATTTTTGAAACTTAAACTGAAATATTTATATAACTATATATTTCAGTTTGTATATTATATATATATGTATATACACACATATATATGTGTGTATATATATTGGTGTATGTATATCTATATCTATGTATATATGGCATTATATCCATTTTACAGATGCAGAAACTGAGCTTTAGAGGGGGTGAGCAATTGGTCCAAAGCCACACAGCACACAGGTAGTCATTGATAAAGGTAAAAACAAGAGTTGAAGCCTGAGGTGTAAGGACACAGAGACAAGTACACAAATGTTTACAAGTTACACATACGACACGTGCCTTTAACATGAATTTCTTGAACATTCATTTAGAGGCCTTACAATGAAGACATCAGAGTGGCAGCAAGTTCTGTTGGAATCAGGGGAGCGTGTTCTTCTATAATCCCCTGGCTAACAGGAAAGCACACTGATTTGGCCCATGGTAGTTATACACTCCCATTTAGCCAGGGGCCACTTTTATGCACACAGGAGGTGCTAAAAATATGCTGTTGACTCATTGCCTCTAAGAGCAGAAGAAATGCCAAAAGTATAGGACAAGAGGCAGAAAAGCACACGGAAAAATGTCGTAGGGCAGTCCTCTAAGGAGGTGTGAGATCCCTTTGAAATCTGTCCAAACACTTTCTTGTGCTGGAGAAAGTCAATTACATATTTCAAGCAAGCCCACATGTCATACGAGTATCTTGTACGTGTTTGTGTACTCGTGTCTGTGAACTTACATCTCAGACTTCAACTTCTCGCTCCCCACCCTTATCAATGACTGCCTGCATGGCCTTGGGCAAGTTGCTTTCCCTCTTCAAAGCTCAGTTTCTGCATCTATAAAATGGACATAATGCTACCTACCTCATGGGGTTAGTGATCACATTTAAGGAGCTAATATGTGGAAATTGCTTACACAGTACCTATCACATAATAAGGGTTTAATAAGTGTTTGATGTAATTGTTTTGATTATTACTACTATTACTAAAATAATAATTACTACAATAATAATGATTCTTATTCTCTATATTAGTATTATCTTTGAAAATGGGCATGGATTATGTCTATGTAACACTTTTGGCACAATATCTAGCATTATATCACACACAAATTAGAGAATTCATATTATTAAGGATGAAAAAATATTTTTACTGACCCTTAAATTCTTCGTAAGTAACTGCAAAAGAAGCCATTATCCCAACACATGAAATAAAAAAAAAATTCAGTTCCTCTGGAGTTTGTTTTTGGAGGTAGCCACAGGATACCTAAATTTTTTTTCTTTTCAGAGAGACCGAGGGGCTCACTAGGTTGACCAGGCTGGTCTTGAACTCCTGGTTTCAAGCCATCCTCCCACCTCAGCCTCCCAAAGTGCTGGGATTACATGCATGAGCCACCACATCCAGCCTACCTAAAATACTGAATGCTGTTTAATAAATCTCCTGAGGCCAGCATAAGAAGGTGGTGGGCAAAACTAATGCAGGTATGTTTTTCGGGCTTTTTCATGTATTGGGCCAAACTTTGAAAAGCACTTACTATTAATGGCTAACTTGCAAAATTTGTGATTTATTAAAAGCAGATTTTAATTGTTTTACCTAAAAATAATAGGCCTCTGATCTGCCAAAGATGAAGATTTAATTTCTAGGTGTTCCTCACAATACCTAGAAACATCAGTGTAATCGATTATTAAACACTTTAGAACTATTCTCTTCAAAGTTCTTTAATATATAATACAGCAAAAGAAAAGTTTCTTTTCTAAAGGCTTCTCTATACTTTTTTTAATAGTTGAATTTCATTTCTGAAGGCTCCTAAAAAGAATAGAATTTAGATCTTTATTAAAGAGGAAATATATTTTCCATGTTTAATTTAAATTACATTCCATCAGTCATTTGCAATCTTAGCCTACACGGAATTTTTTTTTTTCTGGTAGTTTTTATGTTTGGGCTTTAGGAGGGGATTCCCAATAACCTCTATATAAATATTTCTAATCTCTATAGAAATATTTTAACATTTCAATGTAAATTAGTTTTTTAAAGCTATTTTATCCATAAAAATAATGAATTTGCATGGCTGAGGGTGAAATAATGTGTTACCAGGACCCGTCAGTTTTGGGGGTTGTGAGTAGATCCCATCTTCATGTTCCTCCAGCCCAGCCCAAGCCTGGCTCAGGTCCTCCTCCCCCATTTGTCAGGAACCACCATCCCCAGGGATTCTATGTGCCCTGCCTGACCAGTGTTCTCCATCAGAGTTTACCAATCTTTTGTTCATTCCCTCAGAGCACAGCTAAGCAAGAGTACACTAATTTGAAAATTAACTCAAGCAAATAGAGGAACAATATCCCCAACACATTGCATTTTAACATAGGGTTTCCTGGACACACTGTTTCAACCCAAGAGTTGGGCTAATAGTAGGAGTTCCATCTGCTAAAATACGGCTGTCAGCTTCAGAGGGAAATTCATGAACGTCTTCGTAGTTTGTTTTTACGTTTCACTTGGCACTGTTTCTAAAATTTCCTCTGAAGCCAAAAAATAAGTTATTTCCCAGCACACTGGTCACTTTTCATTTATCATTGGATTGATTTTTGTAACTTGCAGTAGGAGCTGAAATCGACCAGGGGGTTCTTATCCAACAGACAGCAGCAAAACTCTTTGTGTATCTGCGTTCCTTTCAACAAGCGTGACTTCCTTAATGGCATCATTCGTGAGCGTAACTCAGTGCTCAGCAATAACATTTCTTCACTAACCCTACCAGGTATCCAACATAGGATGTTACTTCCTTTCACTGTTTTCCGACTCCTGGCAGATATTAATCATTGGGATTTGGGAACAAGGAAATAGAATTTCTGAGAATGCTTGGGAATTCCCAAATTCATATGATTTTAATAACACTTCACTTACAAGTTTTTGAAAAATAATAAGTGACTATAATAACAAGCAAATAGTCGTTTTGTTCTGTAACAGGATTATATGAAAAGTTTTAGTAGTCTTCTGTTTTAAAGAGATATGATAACAAATGATGATTTATTATTATTATGAGCCAACATATTGTAACAAGATTATAAAATCCAATAGCATTAATAGAGAAAACATTAAAAAGAAATGAATATTATCACAAAATAAATGCTAAAGAAAAGTCCTTTAAAGATTGAAAGGTAACACCACAAATACTTAATGCTTTAATCGTTGTTTACATGACATTGTTAAACAAGGCATCAATCATCCCCTCCAATACCATTTAAATAACATAACATTCTGATCTCCTGGCAAGATGAATAGCACTAGAAAGAAGCAACTGTCAAAATGGCCGATTTAAGGGCATATTTTGTTTCTAAAACTTGGCATTGCTTAGAAAACCTCTCATAGGATTTGTAAAACATATACTATGCCTATGAACACATTAATATTTATTTGCAGAAATGGTTCACTGTTAGCAGTGGACAAGGCCATGAACACACACTTGTAACACAGCAACAGATACAAGAAAGTCTGACTGAGGCTCCTTTACTGCTCCTGTCCTGTTCACCTTAACTTTCATCTCCACATGTCAGTGCTTCCTCATCTTGCTTGATTTGAAATCAGTGCATTTCTTCAAGCCAGTAAGTTCTCTATACTATTAAGCTGTAATTTTCACAGGAAAATTAGAATGTTCCTTCCCATTTTCCTAATTTCTCAACTGATATTTCTCAGAATTCAGAATCCATAAATATTGAAATGCCAGGAGAGAATTTCCAAATGGAAATGCTGTTCCCTTCGTCCAATTTCAGAAGAAACCGTAGGATAGTGTTATCCTTCTCTTCTCCAATTTTTTTTTCCTGCAAACTTATGGTTATCACCTCTTTAAGTGAGTAGCTCACAATTTTGCCTCCCCTGCAAATGGTCCCAAAACGGTGAAGTGGGTCCTCTTTAGCTGTGTCTTTAGTACATAATCCTGCATTTCTGACCATATGCAGGGAGTGTGACCCAGGGAAGGATCCCTGACTCAATGGGATTTCTCTTGCTGTCTCTAGGATTTGAACACCGGAACCCAGACGTACAGAGGCTTGGAGCCATCGTGGTGTGCTATATTGATGATGGCAGCAGTGGGTGGTGTGGGGGTAGTTAATTGACAGCTACCTGTTGCTGACATCCCAGGAACTGCCTGAACCTCCTCTTTCCCAGTCATAAGATATCTAAGATTCTGCAGTATTCTTCATTAAATCCTAGCATGGTTTAAGCTAGCCAGAATTAGGTTCTGTTGCTTTCAATCAACAGAACCTTAGCTAATACGTTGTTATTTCCTGGTCTTTGTTCCTTTAATTTTCCAGGAAAAGAAGGGAAAATGGCTTACTGGTTTTAAAAAGAGACAAGGGACAACATACCATTTATGCAAAATTTAGAAGCACTCAAAGGAAACTCTGGAAAGTTCCTGAGACATATATAGGTAGGATCAGCATAAAACTTGAACAGTGTATCTAGATCATGGTTGCCATGGTTGCCTTGACACAATGAACATCTGTATCAAGATCATATTTTCTTGGTGGGACAGAGAGAAGCACAAGGCGGGACTCACATTTACAGTAATCCTTGTTTTCCAGGGACCATACAACCCAGTTTGTCCAGAGCTGTTCATCTTAAGTTTGTTATCCCACCATAATTATAAATAGAACCTCCTTTTTCTCTCAAGAATATCCCACTTTGGATGATAATTTCTGTGACTACCCATTAAGAATATTTAATAACTATAGAAAACTGCTTCTCTATATTTTTTGTATGTTTGAAACATTTTATAACAAAAATATCTTTAAAGTTATCACCTACACAGAATATAGCTGCCAAATGCTCCTACTCTGCTATTCTAACCATGAATCCCTCTGGGGCCCCTTCCTCCTACGGCGCCTGTGAGGATGAAATGAAATAAGCTCTATGAAGTGCCCAACAGTGACCAACACTGAATAAAATACAGCCACCATAGGTGGCCTTCCCTTATGTTCACCAAACTCCTGATAAGTTATTCGGTGAACTTTTAATCTTAATATTTTATGTAGATTATACATTCATTTGATTCAAAATGCAAAAGGTACAAAAGCATATACTGTTAAAAGTTTCCCAACCCACTACCATTTATCTCCATAGAGGTAACTGTTTCCAGATTTTTGAATATCCTTAAAGAATATCATATGTATGGAAAAGAAAGATTATATATTATGGGGTTATATTCCAATAAACTTATTAAAATATTGTAAGCTGAAAATGCATTTAATACACTTAACCTACTAAACATCATAGCTTAGCTCGGCCTACCTTAAACACTCACATTAACCTACAGTTAGGCAAAATCATCTAACAGAAAGCCCATTTTATAGTAAAGTGGGCTTTGAATATCTCATGAAATATAATGAATACTGTACTGAAAGTGGAAAACAGAATGGTTGTATGAGTACTCAAAGTACAGCTTCTGCTGAATGTGTATTGCTTTCAAACTATCTTAAAGTTGAAAAGTCATAAGTCAAAATATTCTAAGTCAGGGATTGTTTGTACTTCTACTTTACATGATGAAATTGAGCCTTGAAAAGATTAAGTGACTCGCCCAAGGTCACACTGGCAGTTAAATAGTGAAACTTGGATCCAAATTGTTCAGTCACTACATGTATTGTCTTGAAATTTGAAAAAGAGGAAGAGGAATTAAACTACTAAATTGAAGGACTATTTTAGGCATAGAAGAAGCAGATGCCTTCATGTCCAAGTGATTGTGAAAAGCCCACTTGCCCCAAAATATGTCTCCTGGTCTTATGAAATTCCACCATTTCAGATTTTTACCTGGGGATTTAGAGTAATCTGCTGTTTTCCTAGAGCTCCCCTAAAATAGAAATAGAAATTTTGGAAGGCTAAATATATGCTAACATTGGAAAACTCATTTTCTCCCCTTCGTAAGGCAAGGTACTGAAGGAGGGGCCCCTACGGGCCGTGCAGGGACATCCTGGAGGCATGGGGAGAAGAAACTGAAAGGCAAGTTTGTATGGAACAAAGAATACCAATCTCAGGATTCTCCCTTGAACCTGCCCTAACTTTGTTCAAATAGACTTAGCCACTGACCTGCTGTCAAAAGACCACAGCCAATCTGACTTGTTTTCAATATAATGATGAATATTGATTTGGTCCCTTCATCCAACATTCTCAGCTGGATCTTTTTGACCAAGGATATACATTACTAGGTGAGTACAGGCAGTTAATTCTTCCACACGGGACTTCGGAGTTTCTGAGTTAACCAGAATCACCCACCTTAACATCTGCCAGTTTATACCCCAAGTCCTGACCAGTGCCCCCTACCTGCTATGCCTCATGTTTTCAATAGAGCATAAAATCAGAAATGAAAGATGAAACATCATAGCCAATATCACAGAAATACAAAGGATCCTAAGAAACTGCTAGGTATAATTACACACTAACTAATTGGATCATCTAGAAGAAATGGATAAATTCCCAGACACATAAAACCTACCAAGATTGACTCATGAAGAAATTTAAAAATCTGAACAGACTAATAGCAAGCAAGGAGGTTGAATCAGTAAGAAAATGTCTCCTATCAATGAAAAACCCAAAACCAGATGGCTTCCCAGATTAATTCTACCAAATATTTTAAGAAGAACTAATACCAGTCCTTCTCAAACTCTTCCAAAAAGCTGAAGTGGAGGGAATACTTCCAAACTCATCTTACAGGGCCAGCATTACCCTGATTCCAAAGCCAGACAAGAACACTACAAGAAAGGAAAATGACAGGCCAATATCCTTGATCTACATAGATGCAAAAATCCTCAACAAAATCCTAGCAAACCAAATTCAATAGCACATTGAAAGAATCATTCACCATGATCATGTCATGGTTCAACATAAGCAAATCAATACATATAATATACCATATTAGAAAAATAAAGGATAGAAACTATATGGCCATCACAATAGATATAGAAAAAGCTTTTGACAAAATTCGAAACCCTTTCATGGTGAAAAAAAAAAACACCCAACAGATCACATATTGAGGGACTGTATCCCAACAAAATAAAGGCCATATATGACAAACCCATAGCTAACACCATAATCAATGGTGAAAAGTTGAAACTTTTCCTCTACCATCAGGAACAAGACAAGGATGCCCACAGACACCACTTCTCAGGGTAATTAGGCAAAAGAAAGAAATAAAAGGCATCTTAATAGGAAAGGAAGAAGTGAAACTGTCTCTACTGACGGCATGATCTTGTTATATATAGAAAACCCTACAAACTTCACTAAAAAAAGGTTAGAACTCAACACAAAGAAGGGAACAATAGACACTGGGGGACTCCAAAGGTGGGAGGGAAGGATGGTGGGAGCAAGGGTTGAAAAACTACCTATCGATTACTATGCTCACTGCTTGGGTGGTGGGATCATTAGAAGCCCAAACCTCAGCACCATGCAATATACCTGTTTAAGAAACCTGTACATCTACGCTCCTGACTCTAAAATGAAACATGCAATATTTAAAAAACAAAAACAAATAAATACAATTTGAAAACTGTTAGAACTGAACTGATAGGTGATATCAGTAAAGTTGTAGGATACAAAATCAACATATAGAGCCTTGAACACAGCAACATCCAGCTGTCTGACACGAAAGTCTCAGGGGCAATAAAACCTATATATGAACTCAGAAACAATGAGCTAAGTTGTGTTTATGTCTGAAAGGATGTTAAGAACTTCATTCATGTTACATCAGAGCCAACAGAAAGAACCAACAGGAAACCTGTACCCAACAAACAGAAATGACAAGATGAAGGGAAAGCAGAGGTAAGGGCTTACCTTAGAAAGGGCAAGTGATTAGCTCAATATACAATACAATGTTTGCTCCTGAGCCAAAAATTTGTACAATAATTTGGATATTACTTGCACAACCAGAAAAATCAGCCACTCATTAGGAAAATGTGTTTCTGTAGAAGTCTTAGGACTCAGCTATCTATAATAACATGAAAAGACAATATTTTCATCCAAAATGAGTATTTTTGTTTGTCTTGGCTTGTTATTCTAACGTCAACAGCCTCTAAATAAACTGTTGAAGTACATGATATAACCACCTCTTTCTCCATCTTTCCCATTGCTCCCATAGGGTTTCAGTTGTGCAATTTCACCATTAGCAAAGCTTTTTGCTGAAATCTGGCTTTTCAAAGGGAGAGTATCCAGAAACAGAAGATGCTGATCTGGGAGCCTCTTGCTAATAGAACTGCTGCTTCAGTTTAACTTGAAAAAGCCCACACCCAGTTCCTAATGACAAACATCTGAACACCGGGTCTTCCCCTGAGCAAGACCATGCTATGCCTCCTGCTCGCTCTGTTCTATAAGCAACCCACAGATTGCTCCCTGTGAAGAGGAGCCTGCAAGGGGAGCAGCATTCCACCAGACCCTGATTTAGCAAGATATTTCCGTATCATTCCCCCAACCAGCTGGAAGTCCTCCACTGCTCTTGTGTAAAAATCTAACTCATCTCGCTGAATTTCCTGATTTAAAAGTCTAATTCATTTCACCAAAAGTGTGACAGAAGGAAACCAAGTACACCATCTCTCTCTTACCAAACCAAAGCTATTGCATGTGCATTCTGGGGGGAAAACATGGTCCAAATATGTTATGGAGGGGGTGCCAGCCCAGTGTCATCCTCTTACTATTGCCATAGGATCTTGGCTGATGGCATCAGAGGAAAAACAAGTTTATCGATTACTTTCAACAATTAAGCTCACTCCTCCATGAAAAATAAGTCACAAGTCCAATGTCTCTTATTAAAATAAGCACTGCAAAATATAAAGGAGTCACAGTTTTAAAATGGGACACACGTTCTCTAAGCAGTGAACCACGTTAGAGGTGCACTGTTTACATTGTATAAAGTCCCCTGGAGCCAGGGTTAGGAAGCGCATCTGTTCTTTGGTGTTCTGGGATGAAGGAGAAAGGAAAATGTGCTGCCAGAAGTGAGTGGGAAGGAGCCCATGAGATAAAGGAAGTAAATCCATTTGCTGATTGCAATAATAATGGTAATACACGAAGCTATACATACATACATACATACATACATACATGCAAATTTTCACATTTTTTTAAAAAAAGAACTTAAGGCTTCCACTTATGTAATCAGCCCTTATGAACTCTCCTGATTAGCTGCAAGGAAAATCTTCCTTTCTCCTCTTTCTTGCACCATCCTGGGCTCCCTTTTGACTTGTTTTTTTTTTTTTTAACTTATAAACGATCAGCTCATATTCTGAAGTTTGTAGTCCCCTCCCGCCCCCTCTCTCTCTATACGGCTCATTTACATTGGCAGCTGTCGTGCTGCTGGGCATCCTCAAACTCACAAGTTTCCCTTTAATGTTTGAGCAGACAAACATGATCATGCACTAGGCATCACTGTGCCACTCAAAATGCTTTTTTGTTTTTTTTATTGCATCTGAGAGAAATCTCAAGGTTGCAAACCTGGAGTCAGAATTGTCTCCATGTGTCTCAGTGGGAAGAGTATCGTGTGAAGAAACAAGTTGATTCTACTAATCAAAAGGAATTTTTTTTGATATCAGGTCATCCTCCGAATGAATTTATATTACCGAGTGGAGGGTCACATGAAGAAAATGGTCAAACAGCACCACCTAGAGCAAGAGCTGAGAAGTGCAGCGGAGCCGGGCTGTGTCAGGAAAGAAAAGCAAGCTGGGGCCTGGCTCAGCGCTCTCCCCTCTGCTCCTGTCTGCACGGAAAGATTAGGATGACAGTGGCAGGAAGCCTGTGCACCTAGTATGCATCACTTGAAGGGAACACACAGATTCCAGTAAACAGTTGGAAGGAAATGTTAATACCAGGCTCTGCTAAACAATATGAAATGACTCCTAGATGAGACAAGCGACTTTCATCAAAGTTCCCTGATACCTGAAAAGACAGCCCAGGGGATCCTGCACTACATGTGGTGTATGTAAATTAAGCGGGTTTTTTTTTCCCCTTTGTAATCAAGGCTCATACACAAACAAAATCACACTTTAGAAACGGCCTATTTCAACTTGTAACTAGCTTGCTTTCAGGGGCTCCAGGTCAAAAAGAAATAGAGCACAAAGACGCTTTCTCCTTAGGGATCATACACAAATTCACTCTGTCCGTTTCTTTCCCACATGGAGCAACAAAGCCGTCAGACCTCTCCATCCACACATCGGGTCCTTCCTGATTAAAGTGAGATAAATCACAGCCCTCTCTCTCTAGATGGCAGGCGACAAGAGGGGGATGCTTGCCTCAAGAAGTCCTCCCCATCCCTCTGCATTCATGCAAGCCCGAGCGGAGAGATGCAAGAAATTACGGATGCATTTTAATTCCCCAGACCCTGCAATTAAAAATGGAAATTTTTTGGCCACGTGTGTTGGCTCACGCCTGTAATCCCAGCACTTTCAGAGGCCGAGGTCGGCGGATCACCTGGGGTCAGGAGTTCGAGACCAGCCTGGCCAACATGGTGAAACCCTGTCTCTACTAAAAATACAAAAATTAGCTAGGAATGGTGGTGGGCGCCTGTAGTCCCAGCTACTCGGGAGGATGAGGCAGGAGAATCACTTGAACCCGGGAGGCAAAGTTTGCAGTGAGCCAAGATCGCACCACTGCACTCCACTCTGGGTGACAAAGGAAGACTTCATCTCAAAAAATGTTTTTAAAAAATGGAAGTGTTGTTCTTTCATTTGTAAATGTGTTTTGGTAAAAGACGGGCAGTTTAAACAACCCTTTCTATTGTCTACATTGTTAAAATTCATCCGACATGGACTCTTGACTCCGCTTTGCCTGGGCAGACCCAATCCAAGCATTTACAACAGGTATAACCTCCTCAAATCAAAAAGAGGAATCAGCATTATTGCTAAGATCAAATAAGGTCTTGTTTTATTTCATTTTTATTTTTGAATGCAGCCATTCCTCCATGTGCTGTCATCAGGTAAAATTGTCAGTCCTGATTAGGTAAAGGTATTATTACAAAATGCAATTCTTAAACATTCAGTGTCTAACTACACTTTTAATAAGCCTTTCCCCCTCCCCTATGTATTCTCCCTTAGACACCCCTTCTCAAATTTAAAATCACAGAAACTAAAATATGATGCCTAAAGAGAGCCTAGCGACTGCCCAGTCCTCTAATTTGATGAGTGGGAGTACTGAAGCCCAGAGGAGGTCAAGTAATTTGTTCCCAATGTCTTAGAGAAGAAGAAAATGACCAGCTGGGAAATCCCACTCATGTCAAGGCAGAGGCACAGGGCCACAGACTGTGGTTGAATTGTGCCACACTTCTACATCCTTCTTTAGGAATCACAGAACATTCCTGTGTTGAGTCGGAGTCACTGACTTCCTTTTCAGGCTGATTGAGTTCTGTCCTTACGGGCTGCGACAAGAAGTTTTGGTATTATACTACACCAAGACCATTTATCTAGTTCAAGAAATGCACAGTCCTTAGAGCCCAGCAACTTTCCCCATGTCCAGTAAATGTAGCTTCTCCATTAGAAGCTGTCAGAATGGAGCCTTCTGGCTCATCTTGATTTTGATTTGTGCAAGAATGAATGGTTGTGCTAAGACAGCTTTCCTAGCTGATAGAGAGCGAAACTTTTTTCTCATAATCTATAAAAAAATTAAATTAGAACTTTTTTCTCATAATCTGTGAAAAAATATTAAATTAAATCTGGCTCGTCTTGATTTTGATTTGTGCAAGAATGAATGGTTGTGCTAAGACAGCTTTCCTAGCTGATAGTGAGCAAAACTTTTTTCTCATAATCTATAAAATATATTAAATTAGAAGCATAGAGTTTATTTCATGACTTTTATCTTCCTGCAATTTTCTTGTGGGCGTAAATGATTTGTTTTTATCCTGCCTGCCCCCCAATCCCTTTTCCAAGAGACCAAAAGAGTATCTAGTGCAAAGTAGAGACTCAAATATTTTTTAATAAACAGTGATCCCAGCCACCCAGTGCATGTTGCCAAATGCCAACCCCATAAATTATCAAACACATCATCTCATTCAGCCAATCAAAATCAAGTGCTACCTATTTTTTTAAGTTTTCATAGCCCTTGGGCATCTGCTTTCTCAGCATTTCCCAAACTTGAGTCATTCTCATCCTGCCTTCCTAATTTTGATCTGTCAATTACCTCTACTATTATTTATTTCATATAATTTTAAATAGACCCACTTTTGAAACTTAAATACACGCCTTTTAAAAGGAAGCTTTCTTACTACTATACATCAAAAGCCATTATTACTTGTTCTAAGTACTCATAACAACATGGTCACAACTATTAAAATTTACTAATGTGCATCCACATACTCTCTAAATTCATGGAGCATCTGCACACACTTTAAGAAACAATTCTGCATTACTCACTCAATTTTCTTGACATCCTTCTGAGGCAGGACAAACCTTGGGCCCAAAGAATTGAGGTAGGAGTCCAAGCAAGTTGCCAGCCACATAAAGGCAAACCTTGGCTCGGAAGTCAGGACTACCAGCCCCTAGGTTATGGTTCATGCTCTTTCCTCTGCTCTCCAGAACCTCCTATCTCCAAGTGTAGTTAGCAGCCCAGATGCAGCAGCATCCTCTAGAGACTTGTTAAAAATGCAGAAGCTCAGGCTCCACCCCAGGCCTATGCAGACTGAATCTGCATTTTAACAAGGTCCAGGTAATTCACGTGCACATTAAGTTTGAAAAGGCCTGGTATAGATCAGCTGTTCTCTAACTTAGCAGCACATTAGAACCATCTGTAGAGACTTTAAAAATACCAGTGCCTGGGCTTCACCTCCCAGAGAATCTGACTTAAGTGTCTGGGGTTTGCCCTGAGTCTAGGTATTTTTAAAAACTCCTCAGCTTATACAAAGCTGGCAGGGCCGGGCACAGTGGCTCATGCCTATAATCCCAGCAGTTCGTGAGGCCAAATTGGGCAGATTGCTTGAGTCCAGGAGTTTGAGATTAGCCTGGGCTAAAACCCCATCCCTACAAAAAAAAAATACAAAAAGTAGTTGGGCATGGTGGTGGCACATACCTGTAGTCCCGGCTACTCAGGAGGATGAGTCCTCACTTCAACCCAGGAGGTCACGGTCTGGTCAACAGAGCAAGACCCTGTATCAAAACAAACAAACAAGCAAACAAAAAATGCTAGCAGCTTACCAGCTAGGGAGGCCTGTAGAGCCAAGTTTTCCAAATGGGGCTACATTAGTTGTTCCAGAACTTTAGCTGCATCAAAACCACCTGGATGGCTTGTTCAGCTACAGAGGGTCTGGCCATGCCCCTAGAGTTTCCAGCTGAGGGTCTGGAATGAGGCCCGATGATTTGCATTTCTAACAATCTCCAGGTGATGCTGATGCTGTGGGTCCAGGGACCACATTTTGAGAATCTATGCTAAATGAATCGGAGAAGACCAAAGCTCAAACTTATTCCAAGAACTTTTCAAGGCCCACCTGCAAGTTGTAGTGGAAGTAAGCATCTAAGGGTGCAAAAAAGTATCACTGTAGACTAAGGCCTTTTACCTGAGCTCTCAAATGTTCACATTTCTCTTATCAACCTAAATAACAAACAGAGAGAGGCTCTCCACTAGAAAAAGATATTCGTTTGGAAACAGAGCCTTGCAATAGAAACAGGCAAGCCAGAGTAAACTATATGCATATTCACGGAGGTAAAGGAAGACAAAAGAAAAAATGAGGAAGATTATATGATCATTTGGAAATGATTATCCTTGGCTACAAAGATCAATAACAAAGGTGATGCCAGGCACAGGTTGGACAGGCAGTTGTTGGGCAAATATGCTTCAGAAGCATTGTTGTGTGCAAATTTGCAATGGGCTTTGTGCATGATTCTGTTTTTTGCAGTCTTCTGTGATAAGTTTTTGTTATCAGGCATACAAGCCCAAGAATCCTTTATTGCATGGCCTTCCCTGGCTCTATTTGTCAGGGTTTTGGTTAGGGGAGGGGTATTTTTAACACTCTCAATGTAAAAAATGCCATAAGGTAGGTACCCCAATTGCTTGTTTCGTCTTCATAAAATAACTTTTCCACCCGAACAAAGTCTACACATAAATTGTAAAAATACCCTGGCATGCAGTCCCTGGAAAAGTCTGGAGTCATTCACAGGGTTCCCACCCAGGTGGGCAAGCGTAGCCACCACAGATAAACACAAAGTAGGGGTCCCCGCTGGGGTTCAGCGGCAGGCAGTGGCCCTGGTTCTGATATTTGGCTGAAAACACAGCTCCTCTTTGTCATCCTCAGGACATTTCAGCTATTTCCTAGATAATAATCTCACTTCACCCTGCACAAAACAGGCACATGATCATGTCACTCTGACCTGGTTTGAGTCCAAGGAGAATTTTGTTTTTAAAATAATTTAGGTTAGTAGTTAAAATATGAACTTTGGGCCAGGAGTGGTGGCCCATGCCTATAATCCCAGCACTTCGTGAGGCCAAAGTGGGCAGATTGCTTGAGTCCAGGAGTTTGAGATTAGCCTGGGCTAAAACCCCATCCCTACAAAAAAAAAAATACAAAAAGTAGCTGGGCATGGTGGTGGCACATACCTGTAGTCCCGGCTACTCAGGAGGATGAGTCCTCGCTTGAACCCAGGAGGTCACGGTCTGGTCAACAGAGCAAGACCCTGTATCAAAACAAAGAAACAAAAAAACAAAAAATGCTAGCAGCTTACCAGCTAGGGAGGCCTGTAGAGGCAAGTTTTCCAAATGGGGCTACATTAGTTGTTCCAAAACTTTAGCTGCATCAAAACCACCTGGATGGCTTGTTCAGCTACAGAGGGTCTGGCCATGCCCCTAGAGTTTCCAGCTGAGGGTCTGGAATGAGGCCCGATGATTTGCATTTCTAACAATCTCCAGGTGATGCTGATGCTGTGGGTCCAGGGACCACATTTTGAGAATCTATGCTAAATGAATCGGAGAAGACCAAAGCTCAAACTTATTCCAAGAACTTTTCAAGGCCCACCTGCAAGTTGTAGTGGAAGTAAGCATCTAAGGGTGCAAAAAAGTTTCACTGTAGACTAAGGCTTTTTACCTGAGCTCTCAAATGTTCACATTTCTCTTATCAACCTAAATAACAAACAGAGAGAGGCTCTCCACAAGAAAAAGATATTCGTTTGGAAACAGAGCCCTGCAATAGAAACAGGCAAGCCAGAGTAAACTATATGCATATTCACGGAGGTAAAGGAAGACAAAAGAAAAAATGAGGAAGATTACATGATCATTTGGAAATGACTATCCTTGGTTACAAAGATCAATAACAAAGGTGATGCCAGGCAAAGGTTGGACAGGCAGTTGTTGGGCAAATATCCTTCAAAAGCATTGTTGTGTGCAAAGTTGCAATGGGCTTTGTGCAAGATTGTGTTTTTTGCAGTCTTCTGTGATAAGTTTTTGTTATCAGGCATACAAGCCCAAGAATCCTTTATTGCATGGCCTTTCCTGGCTCTATATGTCAGGGTTTTGGTTAGGGTAGGGGTATTTTTAACACTCTCAATGTAAAAAATGACATAAGGTAGGTACCCCAATGACTTGTTTGGTCTTCATAAAATAAATTTTCATAAAATCTCTGTAAACGTGGAAATATCTACACCACTATCTCTGTAAATGTGTAAACATTTACAACGCTATCTGTATAAACATGGAACTATTTACACCGTCGTCTCTATAAACATGGAAATATCTACACCGCTATCTGTATAAACATGGAAATATCTACACCGCTATCTCTATAAACATGGAAATACCTACACCGCTATCTGTATAAACACGGAAATATCTACACCGTGATCTGTATAAACATGGAAATATTTACACCGCTATCTGTGTAAACATGGAAATTTCTAAACGGTTATCTGTATAAACATGGAAATAATTACACCACTATCTCTATAAACATGGAAATATCTACACCGCCATCTGTATAAACATGGAAATACCTATACAGTCATCAGTGTAAACATGGAAATATCTACACCACCATCTGTATAAACATGGAAATATCTACAATGCCATCTGTATACACATGGAAATACCTACACGGCAATCTGTGTATAGATGGAAACATCAACACCGCCATCTGTACAAACATGGAATTATCTACACTGCTATCTCTATAAACATGGAAATATCTACACTGCGGTCTGTATAAACATGGAAATATCTACACCGGTATCTGTATAAACATGGAAATATCTACACCATGATCTGTATAAACATGGAAATATATACACCTCTAACTGTATAAACATGGAAATATCTGCATCACTATCTCTATAAACATGGAAATATCTCCAAAGACATCTGTATAAACATGGAAATACCTACACAATCATGTGTAGGAACATTTAAATATCTACACTGCCATCTGTATAAACATAGAAATATCTACACAGCCCTCTGTATAAATATGGAAATATCTGCATAGGCATCTGTGTAAACATGGAAATATCTGCACCGCTATCTCTATAAACATGGAAATACCTACACCGCTGTCTCTATAAACATGGAAATATGTACACCGCTATGTGTATAAACATGGAAATGTCTACACCGCTATCTGTATAAACATGGAAATATCTACACCGCGATCTGTGTAAACATGGAAATATCTACACCGCGATCTGTATAAAGATGGAAATATCTTCACCGCGATCTGTATAAACATGGAAATATCTACACCGCTATCTGTATAAACATGGTAATATCTACACGACCATCTATATAAACATGGAAATATCAACACCGCTATCTCTATAAACATGGAAATATCTACGCCGTCATCTGTGTAAGCATGGAAATATCTACACCGTCATCTGTACAAAGATGGAAGTACCTACACCGCAATCGGTGCAAAAACGGAAATATCTACACCGCTATCTCTGTAAACATGGAAATATCCATATCGCTATCTGTATAAACAGGGAAATATCTACACCGCCATCTGTGTAAACGTGGAAATATCTACACCGCCATCTGAATAAACATGGAAATATCTACACCGCTATCTGTATAAATATGGAAATATATAAAACGCTGTCTCCATAAACATGGAAACATCTGCACCGCTATCTGTATAAACATGGAAATATCTACACAACTATCTCTATAACCATGGAAATATCTACACCGCCATCTGTATAAGTATGGAAATATCCTCAGAGTCATCTGTAGAAACATGGAAATATCTACACGGCAATCTCTATAACCATGAAAATATCTACAGCGCCATCTCCATTAACATGGAACTATCTACACCACCAGCTGTGTAAACATGGAAATATCTACACCGCTATCTGTATAAACATGGAAATATCTACACTGCCATCTGTATAAAGATGGAAATATCTACACCGCGAGCTGTATAAACATGGAAATATCTACACCGCGATCTGTATAAACATGGAAATACAACACCGCTATCTGCATAAACATCGAAATATCTACACCGCTATCTGTATGAACATGGAAATACCTACACCGCTATCTCTATAAACCTGAGAATACCTACACTGCCTTCTCTATAAACATGGAATTATCTACACCGCTATCTCTATAAACATAGAAATATATACACGGCCATCTCTATGAACATGGAAATATCTACTCCACCATCTGCATAAACATGGAAATATCTACACCGCCATCTGTATAAACATGGAAATATCTACACCGCTATCTCTATAAACATAGAAATATCTACACCGCCATCTCTATAAACAGGGAAATATCTACACCGCCATATGTATAAACATAGAAATAACTACACTGCCATCTGTAGAAAGATGGAAATGTCTACACCGCGATCTGTAGAAACATGGAAAAATCTACAGCGCTACCTATATAAATAGGGAAATATCTACACCGCTATCTGTATAAATATGGAAATATCTACACCAAGATCTCTATAAACATGGAAATATCTACAACGCTATATGTATAAACATGGAAATATCTAAACCGCTATCTGTATAAACATGGAAATAACTACACCGCGATCTGTATAAACATGAAAATATCTACACTGCCATCTGTATACACATGGAAATATCTACACAGCCATCTGTATAAACATGGAAATATATACACCGCTATCTCTATAAACCTGGAAATACCAACACTGCAATCTGTATAAACATGGAAATAACTGCACTGCTATCTGTATAAACATGGAACTATCTACACCGCTATCTGTATAAACTTGGAAATATGTCTACCACTATCTGTATAAACAAGGCAATACCTCCACCCCTATCTGTATAAACATGGAAATATCTCCACCACTATCTTTATAAACATGGAAATATCTACACCGCTATCTCTATAAACTTGGAAATATCTTCTCCGCTATCTGTATAAACTTGGAAATACCTACACTGATATCTGTATAAACATGGAAATAGCTACATCGCTATCTGTATAAACATGGAAATATCTCCACCGCTATCTCTATAAACAAGGAAATATCTACATCTCCATCAGTATAAACATGGGAAAACTATACTGCCATCTGTATACACATGGAAATATCTACACAGCCATCAGTAAAAACATGGAAATATCTACACCGCAATCTCTTTAAATGTGGAAATGTACACCGCTATGCGTATAAACATGCAAATATGTACACCATTATCTGCATAAACATGGAAATATCTACACGGCTATCTGTACAAACTTGGAAATATGGACAACGTTATCTGTGTAAACATGAAAATATCTACACCGCCATCTGTATAAACATGGTAGTATCTCCACATCTATCTGTAAAAACATGGAAATATCTCCACCGCTATCTGTATAAACATGGAAATATATACACCGCTATCTGTATAAATATGGAAATATCTACACCGCTATCTGTATAAATATGGAAATATCTACACAGCTATCTGTATAAATATTGAAATATCTACAACGCTATCTGTGAAAACATGGAAATACCTACACCGCTATCTGTGTAAAAATGGAAATATCTACACCGCAATCTGTGCAAAGATGGAAATATCTACACCGCTATCTGTGTAAACATGGAAATATCATCACCGCTATCTGTATAAACACGGAAATATCCACCGCTATCTGTATAAACAGGGAAATATCTACACCGCCATCTGTATAAACATGGAAATATCTATGCCGCTATCTGTATAAATATGGAAATATATACAAGGCTGTCTCTATAAACATGGAAATATCTGCACCGCTATCTGTATAAACTTGAAAATATCTACACCACTATCTCTATAAACATGGAAATATCTACACCGCCATCTGTATAAGTATGGAAATATCTTCAAAGTCATCTGTATAAATATGGAAATATCTACACCGCAATCTCTATAAACATGAAAATATCTACACCGTCATCTCCATTAACATGGAAATATCTACACCACCAGCTGTGTAAACATGGAAATATCTACACCGCTATCTTTATAAACAGGGAAATATCTACACTGCCATCTGTATAAAGATGGAAATATCTACACCGTGAGCTGTATAAACATGGAAATATCTACACCGCTATCTGTATAAACATGGAAATACCAACACTGCTATCTGTATAAACATGGAAATAACTACACTGCTATCTCTATGAACCTGGAAATATCTACACCGCTATCTCTGTAAACCTGAGAATACCTACACCGCCTTCTCTATAAACATGATTATCTACACCGCTATCTCTATAAACATAGAAATATATACAGGGCCATCTCCATAAACATGGAAATATCTACTCGACCATCTGCATAAACATGGAAATACCTACACCGCCATCTGTATAAACTTGGAAATATCTACACCGCTATCTCTATAAACATAGAAATATCTACAACGCCATCTCTATAAACAGGGAAATATCTACACCGCCATCTGTATAAACACAGAAATATCTACACTGCCATCTGTAGAAAGATGCAAATGACTGCACCGTGATCTGTATTAACATGGAAATATCTACAGCGCTACCTGTATAAATAGGGAAATATCTACACCGCTATCTGTATAAACATGGAAATATCTACACCAAGATTTCTATAAACACGGAAATATCTACACCGCTACATGTATAAAGCAGGAAATATCTAAACCGCTATCTGTATAAACATGGAAATAACTACATCGCGATCTGTATAAACATGGAAATATCTACATGGCTATCTCTATAAGCATGGAAATATCTTAACCATCATCTGTATAAACATGGTAATAACAACACAGTCATCTGTGTAAACGTGGAAATATCTACACCACCATCTGTATAAACATGGAAATATCAACACCGGGATCTGAGTAAACATGGAAATATCTACACCACAATCTGTGTAAAGATGGAAATATCTACACCACAATATGTGCCAAGGTGGAAATATCTACACCACTATCTGTGTAAAGATGGAAATATCTACACCGCAATCTGTGCCAAGGTGGAAATATCTACTCCGTCATCTGTATAAACATGGAAATATCTACAACGCTATCTGTATAAACCTGGAAATATCTACAACGTTATCTGTATAAACGTGGAAATATCTACACCGCTGTCTGTATAAACGTGGAAATATCTACACCGCTATCTGTATAAACCTGGAAATATCTACAACGTTATCTGTATAAACGTGGAAATATCTACACCGCTATCTGTATAAACGTGGAAACATCTACAACGCTATCTGTATAAAAATGGAAATGTCTACAACACCATCTATGTAAACATGGAAATATCTACACAGCTATCTGTGTAGACTTGCAAATATCTACACAGTTATCTGTGTAAAGATGGAAATATGTACACCGCAATCTGTGCAAAGATGGAAATATCTACACCAATATCTCTGTAAACATGGAAATATGTACACCGCTATCTGTATAAACATGGAAATTTCTACACCGCTAGCAGCATAAAGAAGGAAATATCTACACCGCCATCCGTATAAACATGGAAATATCTGCACCGCTTTCTATATAAATATGGAAATAACTACGCCGCTATCTCTAGAAACATGGAAATAACTACACAGCTATCTCTATAAACATGGAAATATCTACACCGCCATCTGCATGAACATGGAAATATCTACACCGCTATCTCTATAAATATGGAAATATCCACACTGCCATCTGTGGAAAGATGGAAATATCTACGCCGTGATCTGTATAAACATGCAAATATCTACACTGCCGTCTGTATAAAGATGGAAATATCTACACCACGAGCTGAATAAACATGGAAACATCTACACCGATCTCTGTATAAACGTGGAAATAACAACCCCGCTATCTGTATAAACTTGGAAATAACTGCACCGCTATCTGTATAATCATGGAAATATCTACATTACTATCTCTATAAACATGGAAATATCTACACCGCCATTTGTAAAAACATGGAAATATCCACACAGCCATCTGTGGAAAGATGGAAATATCTACACCACGATCTGTAAACATGGAAATTTCTACAACACTACCTGTATAAACATGGAAATATCTACACTGCTATCTGTATAAACATGGATATATCTACACCGCAATCTGTATAAACACGCAAATATCTACACTGCCATCTGTATAAAGATATAATATCTACACAGTCATCTGTATAATATCTACACAGTCATCTGTATAAACATGGAAATATGTGCATCTCCACCTGTATAAACATGGAAATACCTACACTGCCACGTGTATACACATGGAAACATCTACACAGCCATCTGTATAAACATGGAAATATCTACACCGCTATCTCTACAAACATGGAAATACTTACACCACTATCTGTATAAACATGGAAATATGTAAACCGCTATCTATATAAACATGGAAATATCTCCACTGCTATCTGTATAAACATGGAAATATCTACACTGCAATCTTTATAAACATGGAAATATCTACACCGCTATATGTATAAATGTGGAAATAACTACACCACTATCTCTATAAACATGGAAATATCTATATTGCAATCTGTATAAACATAGAAATAACTACACCGCTGTCTCTATATACATGGAAATACCTACACAGTCATCTGTATTAACATGGAAATATCTTCTCACCATCAGTATAAACATGGAAATATTTACACTGCCATCTGTATAAACATGGAAATATTTACGCAGCCATCTCTATAAACATGGAAATAGCTACACCGCTATCTGTATAAACATGGAAATAGCCACACCACTATCTGAATAAACATGGAAATATGTACACAACCATCTGTAAAAACATGGAAATATCCACACAGTCATCTGTATAAACATGGAAATATCTACACAGCCATCTCTATAAACACGGAAATAGCTACACCGCTATCTGTATAATCATGGAAATATCTACACAATCATGTGCACAAACATGGAAACATCTACACCTCCATCTATATAAACATGGACATGTCTACACTGCCATCTGTATACACATGGAAATATCTACACAGCCATCTTTATAAACATGGAAATATCTACACCACTATCTCTATAAACATGGAAATAGCTACACCGCTATTTGTATAAACATGGAAATATCTACACTGCTATCTGTATAAACATGGAAATATCTCCACCGCTATGTGTATAAACATGGAAATATCTACTGTGCTACCTGAATAAACATGGAAATATCTACACCGCTATCTGTATAAACATGGAAATATCCACACCGCCATCTGTATAAACACGGAAATACCTAACACGCTATCTCTATAAACAAGGAAATATCTTCAATGCCATCTGTAGAAAGATGGAAATATCTACCACGTGATCTGCGTAAACATGGAAATATCTACACCGCTACCTGTATAAACATGGAAATATCTACACCGCTATCTGTATAAACATGGAAATATCTGCGCTGATATCGCTATAAACAAGGAAATATCTACACTGCAATCTTTATAAATATGGAAATATCTACACCACTATCTCTATAAACAAGGAAATGTCTACACCGCTATCTGTACAAACATGGAAATGCCTACACGGCTATCTCTATAAACATGGAAATATCTATGCCACCATCTGTATAAACATGCAAATACCTACACAGTCATCTGTATTAACATGGAAATATCTACCCCACCATCTGTATAAACACGGAAATATCTACACTGCCATCTGTATAAACATGGAAATATCTACACCGCCATCTGTATAAACATAGAAATATCTACACTGCCATCTGTAGAAAGATGGAAATATCTACACCGTGATCTGTGTAATCATGGATATATCTACACCGCTACCTGTATAAACATGGAATTATCTACACCGCTATCTGTATAAACATGGAAATATCTACACCACAATCTGTATAAACTTGGAAATATCTACACCACTATCTGTATAAACATGGCAATATCTGCACCGCTATCTGTATAAACATGGAAATATCTACAGCGCTATATTTATAAATATGGAAATATCTACACGGCTATCTCTATAAACATGGAAATGTTTACACCGCTATCTCTATACACATGGAAATATCTACACGGCTATCTCTATAAACATGGAAATATCTACACCGCTATCTCTATAAACATGGAAATACCTGCATAGTCATCTGTATTAACATGGAAATATCTACCCAACCATCAGTATAAACATGGAAATATCTACATCGCAGTCTGTATAAACATAGAAATAACTACACCGCTGTCTCTATAAGCCTGGAAATACCTACACAGTCATCTGTATTAACATGGAAATATCTACCCCACCATCAGTATAAACATGGAAATATCTACATCACCCTCTGTAAAAACATGGAAATATCTACACAGTCATCTGTATAAACCTGGAAATATCTACACAGACATCTGTATACACATGGAAATATCTACACAGCCATCTGTATAAACATGGAAATATCTACACCGCTATCTCTACAAACCTGGAAATACCTACACCACTATCTGTATAAACATGGAAATATCTAAACCGCTATCTGTATAAACATGGAAATATCTCCTCTGCTATCTGTATAAACATGGAAATATCTACAGCGCAATCTTTATAAACAATGAAATATCTACACCGCTATATGTATAAATGTGGAAATAATTACACCGCTATCTCTATAAACATGGAAATATCTACATCGCTATCTGTATAAACATAGAAATAACTACACCGCTGTCTCTATAAACATGGAAGTACCTACACAGTAATCTGTATTAACATGGAAATATCTACCCACCATCAGTATAAACATGGAAATATCTACACTGCCATCTGTATAAACATGGAAATATTTACACAGCCATCTCTAAAACCATGGAAATAGCTACACCGTTATCTGTATAAACATGGAAATAGCCACACCGCTATCTGTATAAACATGGAAATATCTACACCACCATCTGTAAAAACATGGAAATATGTACACAGTCATCTGTATAAACATGGAAATATCTGCACCTCCACCTGTATAAACTTCGAAATATCTACACTGCCATGTGTATACACATGGAAACATGTACACAGCCATCTGTATAAACATGGAAATATCTACACCGAAATCTGAGTAAACGTGGAGGTATCTACAGCGTCATCTGTATAATCATGGAAATCACTACACGGTTATCTGTATAAACATGGAAATATCTACACCGCTAATTGTATAAACATGCAAATACCCACACCGCTATCTGTTTAAACATGGAAATATCTACACCGCTATCACTATAAACATGGAAATATCAACACCACTATCCTTATAAACATGGAAATATCTACACCGCTATCTGTAAAAACATGGAAATATCTACACCGCTAACTCTATAAACATGGAAATATCTACATCGGTATCTCTATAAACATGGAAATATCAACACCACTATCCTTATAAACATGGAAATATCTCCACTGCCATCAGTATAAACGTGGAAATATCTACACCGCTCTCTGTATAAATGTGGAAATATCTACACCGCTAACTTTATAAACATGGAAATACCTACAACGCTATCTGTGTAAACATGGAAATATCTGCTCTGCTATACGTGTAAACATGGAAATATATACATCGGTATCTCTATAAACAAGGAAATATCTACACCGCCATCTCTATAAACTAGGAAATATCTACACCGTTATCTGTATAAACGTGGAAATATCTACAACGCTATCTGTGTAAAGATGGAAATATCTACACCGCAGTCTGTTCAAAGATGGAAATATCTTCACCGTTATCTGTATAAACAACGAAATATCTACACCGCTATCTCGAAAACATGGAAATATCTACACTGCAATCTGTATAAAGATGCATATATCTACACCGTGAGCTATATAAACATGGAAATAACTTCACCGCTATCTGCATAAACATGGAAATATCTTCCCCGTTATCTCTATAAACATGGAAATACCTACACCGCTATTTCTATAAACATGGAAATATATACACCGCCGTCTCTATAAACATGGGAAGACCTACAACGCCATCTACATAAACAAGGAAATATCTACACCGCCGTCTATATAAACATGGAAATATCTACACCATTATCTCTATAAACATGGAAATAACTACACCGCCATCTGAAGAATCATGGATATGTCTACAAAATCATCTGTATAAACATGGAAGTATCTACACCACCATCTGTATAAACTTGGAAATATCTACTCTGCCATTTGTATACACATGGAAATATCTACACAGCCATCAGTAAAAACATGAAAACATCTACACTGCTCTCACTATACACATGGAAATACCGACACCGCTATTTCTATAAATATGGAAATATCTACACCGCCATCTCTATAAACATGAAAATTTCTACACCGCCATCTCCATAAACCTGGAACTATCTACACCACCATCTCTGTAAACATGGAAATATCCACACCGCTATCTGTATAAACATGGAAGTATCTACACTGCTATCTGTATAAATATAGAACTATCTACACCGCTATCTCTATAAACATCGAAATGTCTACACCGCTAACTGTATAAACATGGAAATATCCACATGGCTATGTCTATAAACATGGAAATGCCTACACTGCCATCTGTATAATCATGGAAATACGTACACAGTCATCTGTATAAACTTGGAAATATCTACACCACTGTCTGTAAAAACATGGAAATATCTACACTGCCATCTGTATAAACTTGGAAATATCCACACAGCTGTCTCAATAAACATGGAAATATCTACAATGCTATCTGTATAAACATGGAAATATCTACACTGCCATCTGTATATACATGGAAATATCTACACCGCTGTCTCTATAAACATGGAAATATCTACACCGCCATCTGTAAAAACCAGGAAATATCTACACAGTCATCTGTATAGACATGGAAATATCTACACCACCATCTGCATAAACATGGAAATACCTACACTGCCAACTTTATACACATGGAAATATCTTCACAGCCATCTTTATCAACATGGAAATAACTACACCGCTACCTCTATAAACATGGAAATACACCGCTATCACCGTAAACATGGAAATATCTACACCACTATCTCTATGAACATGGAAATATCTTCACCGCCATCTGAATAAACATGGAAATATCTACACTGCCATCTGTATAAAGATGTAAATATCTACACCGTGAGCTGTATAAACATGAAAATCTCTACACCGCTATCTCTATCAACATGGAAATACCAACACCACAATCTGTATAAACATGGAAATAACTACACCGCTATTTGTATAAACATGGAAATACCGACTCCGCTATCTCTATAAACATGGAAATACCTACACCGCTATCTCTATAAACATGGAAATATATACAACATCATCTCTATAAACATGGAAATATCTACACGGACATCTATATATACAAGGAAATATATACACCGCTATCTATATAAACATCGAAATATCTACACCGTTATCTCTATAAACATGGAAATATCTACACTGCCATCTGTAAAAACATGGAAATCCCTACAAAGTCATCTGTATAAACATGGAAGTATCTTCACCACCATCTGTATAAATTTGGAAATATCTTCTCTGCCATCTGTACACACATGGAAATATCTACACAGCCATCTGTATAAACTTGGAAATATCTACACTGCTATCTCTATAAACATGGAAATACCTACGCTGCTATCTTAATAAACATGGAAATATCTACACCGCCATCTGTATAAACATGGAAATATCTACAACGAAATCTCTAGAAACATGGAAATACTGACACCGCTATCTTTATAAACATGGAAATATCTACACCACCATCTGTATAAAAATGGAAGTATCCACACCGCTATCTGTATAAACTTGGAATTATCAGCCCCGCCATCTGTGTAAACATGGAAATAACTACCCGGCAATCTCTATAAACATGGAAATATCTACACTGCCATGTCCATACACAGGAAACTAAGTACATCGCCATCTGTGTAAACATGGAAATATCTACACAGCTATCTGTATGAACATGGAAATATCTAGACTGCCATCTGTATAAAGATGGAATTATCTACACCGCGAGCTGTATAAACATGGAAATATCTTCACCGCTATCTGTATAAACATGGAAATATCAACACAGCTATCTATATAGACATGGAAATATCTACACCGCTATCTGTATAAAATGGAAATATCAACAACGCTAATTGGATAAACATGGAAATATCATCACTGCCATCTGTATACACATGGAAATATCTACACAGCCATCAGTATAAACATGGAAACATCCACACCGCTATCTCTATACACATGGAAATACCTATTCCGCTATCTCTATATACATGGAAATATCTACACCCTCATCTCTATAAACATGAAAATATCTACACAGCAATCTCAATAAACATGGAAATATCTACACCACCATCTGTGTAAACATGGAAATATCTTCACCGCTGTCTGTATAAACATGGAAATAACTACACTGATATCTGTTTAAAGATGGAAATATCTACACCGTGAGCTGTATAAACATGGAAATTTCTTCACCGCTATCTCTATAAACATGGAAATATCTACATCGCCATCTGTAGAATCATGGATATATCTACAAAGTGATCTGTATAAACATGGATGTATCTACACCACCATCTGTATAAACTTGGAGATATCTACTCTGCCATCTGTATAATCATGGAAATATCTACACAGCCATGAGTAAAAACATGGAAACATCTACACTGCTATCTCTATACACATGGAAGTACCGACACGGCTATCTCTATAAACATGGAAATATCTACACCGCCATCTCTATAAACATGAAAATTTCTACACCGCCATCTACATAAACCTGGAACTGTCTACACCACCATCTGTGTAAACATGGAAATATCCACACCGCTATCTGTATAAACATGGAAATATCTACACTGCCATCTGTGTAAACATGGAAATATCAACACCGCTATCTCTATAAACATGGAAATACCTACACCGCCATCTGCAAAAACCTGGAAATATCTACACAGTCATCTGTATAGACATGGAAATATCTACACCACCATCTACATAAACATGGAAATACCTACACTGCCATCTTTATACACATGGAAATATCTTCACAGCCATCTGTATCAACATGGAAATAACTAAACCGCTATCTCTATAAACATGGAAATACACCGCTATCACTGTAATCATGGAAATATCTACACCACTGTCTCTATGAACATGGAAATATCTACAGCACCAACTGTATAAACATGGAAATATCTACACTGCCATCTATATAAAGATGTAAATATCTACACCATGAGCTGTATAAACATGAAAATATCTACACCGCTATCTGTATAAACATGGAAATACCAACACCACAATCTGTATATACATGGAAATATCTACACTGCTATCTGTATAAACATGGAAATATCGACTCCGCTATCTCTATAAACATGGAAATACCTACACCGCTATCTCTATAAACTTGCAAATATATACACCATCATCTCTATAAACATGGATATATCTACACGGCTATCTACATAAACAAGGAAATATATACACCGCCATCTATATAAACATGGATATATCTACACCGCTATCTCTATAAACATGGAAATATCTACACCGCCATCTGTAAAAACATGGAAATCTCTACAAAGTCATCTGTATAAACATGGAAGTATCTACACCACCATCTGTATAAATTTGGAAATATCTACTCTGTCATATGTACACACATGGAAATATCTACACAGCCATCTGTAAAAACTTGGAAATATCTACACTGCTATCACTATAAACATGGAAATACCTACACCGCTATCTTAATAAACATGGAAATATCAACACCACCATCTGTATAAACATGGAAATATCTACACCGCTATCTCTAGAAACATGGAAATACCTACACCGCTATCTTTATAAACATGGAAATATCTACACCGCCATCTGTATAAAAATGGAAATATCCACACCGCAATCTGTATAAACTTGGAATTATCTGCACCGCCATCTGTGTAAACATGGAAGTAACTAAACCGCTATCTGTATAAACATGGAAATATCTACACTGCCATCTGTATAAAGACGGAAATTTCTACACCATGATCTGTATAAATATAGAAATATCTACACCGCTACCTATATAAACATGGAAATATCTACACCGGTATCTGTGTAAACATGGTAATATCTACGCCGCTATCTGTATAAACATGGAAATTTCTAAAACGCCATCTCTATAAACATGGAAATATCAACACAGTCATCTGTATATACATGAAAATATCTACACCACCATCTCTATAAACATGAAAATATCTACACAGCCATCTGTATACACATGGAAATATCTACTCAGCCATCATTATTAACATGGAAACATCTACACCGCTATCTCTATACACATGGAAATACCTACACTGCTATCTCTATGAACATTGAAATATCTACCCGGCAATCTCTATAAACATGGAAATATCTACACCGACATCTCTATAAACATGAAAATACCTACACAGCCATGTCCAAAAACATGGAACTAACTACATCGCCATCTGTGTAAACATGGAAATATCTACACAACTATCTGTATGAACATGGAAATATCTACACTGCCATCTGTATAAAGATGGAAATATCTACACCGCGAGCTGTATAAACATGGAAATATCAACACTGCTATCTATATAAACATGTAAATATCTACACCGCTGTCTGTATAAAAATGGAAATATCTACAACGCTAATTGGGTAAACATGGAAATATCAACACTGCCATCTGTATACACATGGAAATATCTTCAGAGCCACCAGTATAGACATGGAAACATCCACACCGCTATCTCTATACACATGGAAATACCTATACCGCTATCTCTATAAACATGGAAATATCTACACCGTCATCTCTATAAACATGAAAATATCTACACCGCCATCTCCATAAACATGGAACTATCTACACCACCATCTGTGTAAACATGGAAATATCTACACCGCTGTCTGTATAAACATGGAAATAACTACACTGATATTTGTAAAAAGATGGAAATATCTACACCGAGAGCTGTATAAACATGGAAATATCTACACCGCTATCTGTATAAACATGGAAATACCAACACTGCTGTCTGTATAAACATGGAAATATCTACACCGCTATCTGTAAAAACATGGAAATATCTACAGCACTATGTCCATAAACTTGTAGATACCTACACCGCCATTTCTATAAACATGGAATTATCTACACCGCTATCTCCATAAATATAGAAATATCTACACCGCCATATCTATAAACAAGGAAATATCTACACCGACATCTGTATAAACACTGAAATATCTACACTGCCATCTGTAAAAAGATGGAAATTTCTACACAGAGATCTGTATAAACATGGATATATGTACACCGCTACCTAAATAAACATGGAAATATCTACACCGCTATCTGTATAAAGATGGAAATGTCTACACCGCTTTCTCTATGAACATGGAAATGTCTACACCGCTCTCTGTATAAACATGGAAATATCTACATGGTTATCTCTATAAACATGGAAATGTCTACACCGCCATCTGCATAAAGTTGGAAATACCTACAAAGTCTTCTCTACAAACATGGAAATATCAACACCACTATCTGTATAAACATGAAAATATCAACACTGTCATCTGTGTAAACATGGGAATATCTACACAGCGATCTCTAAATACATGGAAATATCTACACCGCTATCTATATAAACATGGAAATATCTACACCGCCATGTGTATAAAAATGGAAATATCTACACCGTCATCTGTATAAACTTGGAAATATAACACCGCTATCTGTATAAACATGGAAATATCTACACTGTCATCTGTATAAACATGGAAATAAAACACCGCTATCTGTATAAACATGGAAATATCTACACCGCTATCTCTATGAACATGGAAATAGCTGCACCGCTATCTGTATAAACATGGAAATATCTACAGCATTATCTCTATAAACATGGAAATATCTACACTGCCATCTGTATAAACATGGAAATATCAACACAGTCACTTGTATAAACATGGAAATATCAACACCACCATGTTTATAAACATGGAGATATCTACACTGCCATCTGTATACACATGGAAATATCTACGCAGCCATCAGTATAAACATGGAAACATCTACACCGCTATCTCTACACACATGGAAATACCAAAACCGCTACCTCTATAAACATGGAAATATCTACACCACAATCTCTATAAACATGGAAATAACTACACCGCCATCTCTATAAACATGAAAATATCTGCACCGCCATCTCCATAAACATGGAACTATATACACAACCATCTGTGTAAACGTGAAAAAACCTACACCGCTATCTGTATAAACATGGAAACATCTCCACCGCTATCTGTATAAACATGGAACTATCTACACGGCTATCTGTATAAACATGGCAATATTTACAACGCTATGTGTGTAAACATGGAAATATCTACACAGCTATCTGTGTAAACATGGAAATATCTACACCGCTATCTGTGTAAACATGGAAATATCTACACCGCAAACTGTGCAAAGATGGAAATATCTACAACGCTATCTCTGTAAACATGGAAATATCTACACCGCTATCTGTTTAAACATGGAGATACCTACATTGCTATCTTTATAAACATGGAAATATCTCCACCGCTATCCTTATAAACATGGAAATATCTACAACGCTATCTGTGTAAACATGGAAATATCTGCACAGCTATCTGTGTAAACATGGAAATAACTACACCGCTATCTTTGTAAACATGGAAATATCTACACCGCCATTTGTATAAACATGGAAATATCTACACCGCCATCTGTATAAACATGGAAATATCTACACTGCTATGTGTATAAACATGGAAATATCTTCACCGTCATCTGTATAAACTTGGAATTATCTACACTAGTATCTGTATAAACATGGAAATATATACACCACCATCTCTATAAACAAGGAAATATCTACACTGCCATCTGTATACACTTGGAAATATCTACACAGCCAACAGTATAAACATGGAAACATCTACACCGCTATCTCAATACACATGGAAATACCTATACCGCTATCTCTACAAACATGGAAACATGTACACCGTCATCTGTATAAACTTGGAAACACCTACACAGTCTTCTGTATAAACATGGAATTATCTACTCCACCATCTTTATAAACATGGAAATTTCTACACTGCCATCTGTATAAACATGGAATTATCTACCCAGGCATCTCTATAAACATGGAAATATATACACCGCTATCTCTATAAACATGGAAATATCTACTCCGCTATCTGTATAAACATGGAAATATCTACACCGCCATGTGTACAAACATGGAAATATCTACACCGTCACCTGTATAAACCTGGAAATATATCACCGCTAACTGTATAAACATGGAAATATTTACACCGCTATCTCTATAAACATGGAAAAATCTGCACCGCTATCTATATAAAAATGGAAATATCTACACCGCCATCTGTATAAACATTTAAATATCTACACCACCATCTTTATACACATGGAAATACCTACACAGCCATCACTATCAACATGGAAACATCTACACCGCTACCTCTATACACTTGGAAATACCTAAACCGCTATCTCTATAAACATGGAACTATCTACACCACCATCTGTATAAACATGGAAATATCTACACTGCCATCTGTATAAAGATGGAAATATCTACACCGTGATCTCTATAAACATGGAAATATCTATACCACTACCTGTGTAAACATTGAAATATCTACACCGGTATCTGAATAAACATGGAAATATCTACACCGCTATCTGTGTAAACATGGAAATATCTAAACTGCTATCTGTATAAATTTGGAAATGTATACACCACTATCTCTATAA
The DNA here is from genome assembly GCF_029289425.2 of Pan paniscus. Lineage (NCBI taxonomy): Eukaryota > Metazoa > Chordata > Mammalia > Primates > Hominidae > Pan > Pan paniscus. The sequence continues at coordinate 14,128,640 of NC_073261.2, forward strand.
ACATGGAAATGTCCACACCGCTACCTGTATAAACATGGAAATATCTACATGGCTATCTCTATGAACTTGGAAATATCTACCCCGAAATCTGTATAAACTTGGAAATACCTGCACAGTCTTCTGTATAAACATGGAAATATTTACACCAAGATCTGTATAAACATGGAAGTATCTACTCAGCCATCTGTATAAACATGGAAATAGCCCCACCGCTATCTGTATATACATGTAAATTTCTACAAAGCCATCTGTAAATACATGGAAATATCTACACAGTGATTTGTATAAACATGGAAATACTTATAATACTATCTCTATAAACATGGAAATATCTACACCACCATATATATAAACATGGAAATATCTACACTGCCATCTGTATACACATGGAAATATCTACACAGCCATCACTATAAACATGGAAACATCTACACCGCTATCTCTATACACATGGAAATATCTGTAGTGCTATCTCTATAAACATGGAAATACCTACACTGTCATCTGTATAAACATGGAAATATCTACACTACTATCTGTATAAACATGGACATATCTACACCACCATCTCTATAAACATGGAAATATCTACACTGCGATCTGCATACACATTAAATTATCTACACAGCCATCGGTACAAACATGGAAACATCTACACCGCTCTCTCTATACACATGGAAATACATATACCGCTATATCTATAAACATGGAAATACCTACACCGTCGTCTCTATAAACATGAAAATATCTACACTGCCATCTCCATAAACATGGAAATAGCTACACTGCCATGTCTATAAATATGGAAATATCTACACCTCCATCTGTATAAACATGGAAATATCTACACTGCCATGTGTATACACATGGAAACATCTACACTGCCATCTGTAAACATGGAAATATCTACACTGCTATCTATAGAAACATGGAAATACCTACACCGCTATCTGTATAAACATGGAAATGCCTTCACCGCTATCTTTATAAACATGGAAATATCTACACCGCCAAGTGTATAGACATGGAAATATCTACACCATCATCGGTATAAACATGGAAATATCTACTCTACTATCTGAATAAACATGGAAATATCTACACCACCATCTCTATAAACATTGAAATATCTACACTGCCATCTGTATACACATGCAAATATCTACACAGCCATCAGTATCTACATGGAAATATCTAAACCACTATATCTATAAACATGGAAATATCTACACCATCACCTGTATAAACTTGGAAATATCTACACATTCTTCTTTATAAACAAAGAAATAAATACACCACCAAATGTATAAACTTGGAAATATCTACACAGTCTTCTGTATAAACAAAGAAATATATACACCACCAACTTTATAAACATGGAAATATCTACACAGCCATCTGTATAAACATGGAAATATCTACACCGCTATCTGTATAAACATGGAAATATCTACACCGCTATCTCTAAAAACATGGAAATATATACACCGCCATCTCTATAAACATGGAAATACCTACGCCGCCATATACATAAACAAGGAAATAACTACACCGTCATCTCTATAAACTTGTAAAAACCTTCACCGCCATCTGTATAAACATAGAAATACCTACACTCCATCTGTGGAAAGTTGGAAATATCTACACCGCGATCTGTTTAAACATGGAAATAACTAAACCGCTACCTGTATAAACATGGAAATATCTACACCGGTATCCGTATAAACCTGGGAATATCTACACAGCGATCTGTGTAAACATGGTAATACCTACACCGCTATCTGTATAAACATGGAAAAATCAACACTGCTATCTGTATAAACATGGAAATACCTACACCGCTATCTGTATAAATATGGAAATATCTGTACCCCTATCTCTGTAAACATGGAAATGTCTACACCGCTATCTGTATAAACATGGAAATATCTACACGGCTATCTCTATAAACATGGAAAAATCTACACCGCTATCTGTTTAAAGATGGAAATTTCTACACCGCAATCTGTGCAAAGATGGAAATACCTACACCGCTATCTGTGTTAACATGGAAATAACTACACCACTATCTGTATAAACATGGAAATATCTACACTGCTATCTGTATAAACATGGAAATATCTACACCGCAATGTGTATAAACATGGAAATATCTACAACGTCATCTGTATAAACATGGAAATATCTACACTACTATATGTATAAACATGGAAATATCTACACCACCATCTCTACAAACATGGAAATATCTACACTGACATCTTTACACCCATGGAAACATCTACACCGCAATCTCTATAACATGGAAATACCTATACCACTATCTCTATTAACATGGAAATATCTACACCGTCATCTCTACAAACATGAAAATATCTACACTGCCATCTCCGTAACCATGGAAATATCTACACCGCCATTGGTGTAAACATGGAAATATCTACACCGCTATCTGTATAAACATGGAATTAACTACACGGACATCTGTATAAAGATGGAAATATCTACACCGCTATCTGTATAAACATGGAAATATCTGCACCGCTATCTGTATAAACATGGAAATACCAACACCGCTATCTGTACAAACATGGACATATCAACATGGCTATCTGTATAAACATGGAAATATCTACACTATGTCCATAAACATGGAAATACCTACACCGCCATCTCTATAAACATGGAATTATCTACACCGCTATCTCTATAAATATAGAATATGTACACCGCCATCTCTATAAACATGGAAATATCAACACAACCGTCTGTAAAATGATGGAAATATCTACACCGCGATCTGTATAAACATGGAAATATCTACAACGCTACCTGTATAAACATGGAAATATCTACGCCGGTATCTGTATAAACATGGAAATATCTACACCACGGTCTGTATCAACATGGACATATCTACACCGCTATCTGTATTAACATGGAAATATCAACAACCGCTATCTGTATAAACCTGGAAATATCTTCACCGCTATCTGTATAAATATGGAAATGTCTACACAGCTCTCTGTATAAACCTGGAAATAACTACACTGCTATCTGTATAAACTAGGAAATATCTACACCGCTATCTGTATAAACATAGAAATATCTACACCGCTATCTGAATAAATATCGAAATATCGACACTGCTATCTCTATAACCATGGAAATGTCTACAACGCTATCTGTATAAACATGGAAATAACTACACTGCTATCTGTATAAACTTGGAAATATCTACACCGCTATCTGTATAAACATGGAAATATCTACACCGCTATCTCTATATACATGGAAATATCTACACCGCTATCTGTATAAATATGAAAATATCTACACCGCTATCTCTATAAAGATGGAAATATGTACACCGCTAGCTGTATAAACATGGAAATATCTACATTGCTATTTGTATAAACATGGAAATATCTACACAGCCATCTGTATAAACATGGGAATATCTACATGGCTATCTCTATAAACATTGAAATATCTACAGAGCTATCTGTATAAACATGGAAATATCTACACCTCTATCTGTATAAGCATGCAAATATCTACAGCGTGATCTTTATAAATATGGAACTATCTACACTGCTATCTCTATAAACATGGAAATGTCTACACCGCTATGTGTATAAACATGGAAATATCTACAGGGCAATCTCTATGAATATGGAAATATCTAAACCCTCATCTGTATAAACATGGAAATATCTCCTCCGCCATCTGAATAAACATGGAAATACCTACACGGCTATCTGTATAAATTTTGAAATATCTACACCGCTATCTCTATAAACATGGAAATATCTACACAGCTATCTGTATAAACATGGAAATATCTTCACCGCTATCTCTATAAACATGGACATATCTACATTGCCATCAGTATAAACCTGGAAATATATACAGTGTCATCTGTATAAACATGGAAATAACTACACCGCTATCTGTATAAACATGGAAATAACCATACCGCTATCTGTATAAACATGGAAATATCTACACCGCTCTCTGTATAAACTTGGAAATACCTTCACCGCTATCTGTATAAATATGGAAATATCTACACCGTTATCTATATAAACATGGAAATGTCTACAAAGCTATCTTTATAAACATGGAAATATCTACATGGCTATCTGTATAAACATGGAAATATCTACACCGCCATCTCTATGAACATGGAAATAACTACACTGCCATCTGTATACTCATGGAAATATCTACACAGCCATCTTTATAAACTTGGAAATATCTACACCGCTATCTCTATAAACATGGAAATACCTACACCGCTAACTGTATAAACATGGAAATATCTACACCACTATCTGTATAAACATGGAAATAACTACACCGCCATCTGTAAAAACATGGAAGTATCTACACAGTCATCTGTACAAACTTGGAAGTACCTTCACCTCCATCTGTATAAACATGGAAATATCTACACTGCCATCTGTATACACATGGAAATATCTTCACCGCCATCTGTATAAACCTGGAAACATCTACACTGCTTTCTCTATAAATATGGAAATACCTACACCACTATATGTATAAACAGGGAATTATGTACACCGCTATCTGTATAAACATCAAATATCCACAACACTATCTGTACAAACTTGGAAATATCTACACCGACATCTCTATAAACATGGAAATATCTCCACCGCTATGTGTATAAACATGGAAATATCTCCACCGCTATCTGTATGAACATGGAAATATCTACACCGCTATCTCTATAAACATGGAAATATCTACACCGCTATCTGTATAAACTTGGAAATATCTACAACGCTATCTGTATAAATATGGAAATATCTAAACCGCTATCTCTATAAACATGGCAATGTCTACACTGCTATCTCTATAAACAAGAAAATATCTACATGGCTATCTCTATAAACATGAAAATATGCTCACCACCATCTGTATAAATATGGAAATATCTACAAAGTCATCTGTATAAACATGGATATATCTACACCACTATCTGTATAAAAATGGAAATATCTACACTGCCATCTGTATAAACATGGAAATATCTGCACAGCAATCTGCATAAACATGGAAATATCTACATCACCATCTGTATAGACTTCGAAGTAGCCACACTGCTATCTGTATAATCATGGAAATGACTACACAGCCATCTGTAAAAACATGGAAATATCTACACAGTCATCAGTATAAACATGGAAATATCTACACTTCTGTCTGTATAAACATGGAAATATCTACACTGCCATCTCTATACACATGGAAATATCTACACAGCCATCTGTATAAACCTGGAAATATCTCCACTGCTACCTCTATAAACATCGAAATACCTACACCGCTATCCGTATAAACATGGAAGTATCTACACTGCTATCTGTATAAACATAGAAATATCTACATGGATATCTGTATAAACTTGGAAATATCTACAATGACATCTCTGTAAACATGGAAATATCTCCACCGCTATCTGTATAAATATGGAAATATCTACAACGCTATCTCTATAAACATGGAAAAATCTACACCGCTATCCGTATAAACTTGGAAATATCTACACGGCTATCTCTATAAATAAGGAAATATCTAAACCGCCATCTGTATAAACATGGAAATAACTACACAGTCTTCTGTATGAACATGGAAATATCTACACCACCATCTGTGAAAACTTGGAAATATCTACACTGCCATCTCTATAAACATGGAAATATCTACACCGCTATCTGTATAAACATGGAAATATTTCCACCGCTATCTGTATAAACATGCAAATATCTACAACGCTATCTGAGTAAACATGGAAATATCTACACCGCTATATGTATAAACATGGAAATATCTACCCTGCTATCTGTGTAAACATGGAAATATCTACACTGCTATCTGTGTAAAGTTGGAAATATCTACACCGCAATCTGTGCAAAGATGGAAGTATCTGAACAGCTATCTGTGTTAACATGGTAATATCTACAACACTATCTGTGTAAACATGGAAATATCTACAGAGCTGTCTGTGTAAACATGCCAATATGTACACCGATATCTGTGTGAAGTTGGAAATATCTACACCGCAATCCGTGCAAATATGAAAATAGCTACACCTCTATCTCTGTAAATATGGAAATATCTACACTGCTATCTGAATAAACATGGAAATATCTACACCACGATCTGTATAAACATGGATATATCTACACCGCTGTCTGTATAAACCTGGAAATATCTACACCGCTATCTGTATAAACGTGGAATTACCTACACCACTATCTGTATAAATATGGAAATATCTACACCACTGTCTCTATAAACATGGAAATGTCTACACTGCTATCTGTTTAAACATGGAAATATCTACATGGCTATCTCTATAAACATGGAAATAAGCACACCGCCATCTGTATAAACATGGAAATATCTACAGAGTCCTCTGTATAAACATGGAAATATCTACACCAATATATGTATAAAAATGGAAATATCTACACTGCCATCTGTATAAACATGGAAATATCTACACAGCCATCTCTATAAACATGGAAATATCTACATCGCCATCTGTATAAACATGGAAATAGCCACACCGCTATCTGTATAAACATGGAAATATCTACACAGCCATCTGTAAAAACATGGAAATATCTACACAGTCATCTGTATAGACATGGAAATATCTACAATTCATTCTGTATAAACATGGAAATATCTACACTGCCATCTGTATACACATGGAAATATCTACACAGCCATCTGTATAAACATGGAAATATCTACACCGCTATCTCTATAAACATGGAAATACCTACACCGCTATCTGTATTAACATGGAAATATCTACACCGCCATCTGTATGAACTTGGAAATATCTACACCGCCATCGGAATAAACATGGAAATAACTACACCGCTATCTGTAAAAACATGGAAATATCTACACCGCTATCTCTATAAACATGGAAATATCTACACCGCCATCTTTATGAACTTGGAAATGTCTACACCACCAACTGTATAAACATGGAAAAATCTGCACCGCTATCTGTATAAACATGGAAATATCTCCACCGCCATCTGTATAAACATGGAAATACCTACACCGCTATCTGTATAAACATGGAAATATCTACATTGTTATCACTATAAACATGGAAATATCTACACCGCTATCTGTATAAACATGAAAATGTCTCCACCGCTATCTGTATAAACAGGGAAATACCTATGCCGCTATCTGTATAAACATGGAAATATCTAAACCGCTATCTGTATAAACATGGAAATAACTACATCGCTATCTTTATAAACATGGCAACAACTACACTGCCATCTGTACAAACACGGAAATATCTACATGGCTATCTCTATAAACATGGAAATATCTACACAGCCATCTGCATAAACATGGAAATACCTACACAGTCATCTATATAAACATGGAAATATCTACACCACTATCTGTATAAACATGGAACTATCTACACTGCCAGCTGTATAAACATGGAAATATCTACACAACCATCTCAACAAACATGGAATTATCTACATCGCTATCTCTGCAAACATCGAAATACCTACACTGCCATCTGTATAAACTTGGAAGTAGCCATACCGCTATCTGTATAAACATGGAAATATCTACACCGCCATCTGAATAAACTTGGAAATAACTACATGGCTATCTGTATGAATATGGAAATATCTACACGGCTATTTCTTTAAACATGGAAATATCTACACGGCCATCTGTATAAACATGGAAATACATACAAAGTCATCTGTATAAACCTGGAAATAACTATGCCGCTATTAGTATAAACATGGAAATATCTACACCGCTATCTTTATAAACATGGAAATATCTACACCGAAATCTGTATAAACATGGAAATATCTGCAACACTATCTGTATAAACTTTGAAATATCTACACAGCTGTCTGTGTAAACATGGAAATATGTACACCGCTATCTGTGTGAAGATGGAAATATCTACAACGCAATCTGTGCAAATATGGAAATATCAACACCTCTATCTCTGCAAACATGGAAATATCTACACTGCTATCTGTATAAACATGGAAATATCTACATCGCTATCTGTATAATGGTGGAAATATCTACACTGACATCTCTATAAACATGGAAATAGCCACACCGCTATCAGTATAAACATGGAAATATCTACACCGCCATCTGAATAAACTTGGAAATAACTACATGGCTATCTGTATGAATATGGAAATATCTACACGGCTATTTCTTTAAACATGGAAATATCTACACAGCCATCTGTATAAACATGGAAATACATACAAAGTCATCTGTATAAACATGGAAATAACTATGCCGCTATTAGTATAAACATGGAAATATCTACACCGCTATCTTTATAAACATGGAAATATCTACACCGAAATCTGTATAAACATGGAAATATCTGCAACACTATCTGTATAAACTTTGAAATATCTACACAGCTGTCTGTGTAAACATGGAAATATGTACACCGCTATCTGTGTGAAGATGGAAATATCTACAACGCAATCTGTGCAAATATGGAAATATCAACACCTCTATCTCTGTAAACATGGAAATATCTACACTGCTATCTGTATAAACATGGAAATATCTACATCGCCATCTGTATAATGATGGAAATATCTACACTGACATCTCTATAAACATGGAAATAGCCACACCGCTATCAGTATAAACATGAAAATATCTACACCGCCATCTACAAAAACATGGAAATATCTACACAGTCATCTGTAGAAAGATGGAAATATCTACACCACTATCTGTATAAACATGGAAATATCCACATCGCCATATGTATAAACATGGAAATATCTACACAGCCATCTCTATAACCTTGGAAATATCCACATCGCTATCTGTATAAACATGGAAATAGCCACACCGCTATCAGTATAAACATGAAAATATCTACACCGCCATCTACAAAAACATGGAAATATCTAAACAGTCATCTGTAGAAAGATGGAAATATCTACACCACCATCTGTGTGAACATGGAAATATCTCCACCGCTATCTGTATAAAGATGGAAATATCTCCACCACTATCTGTATAAACATGGAATTATCTACACTGCTATCTGTATAAACATGGAAATATCTACACAGCCATCTCTATAAACATGGAAATATCTACATCTCTATCTGAATAAGCATGGAAATAGCCACACCGCTATCTGCATAAACTGGGAAATATATACACCGCCATGTGTATAAACATGGAAATATCTCCACCGCTATCTGTATAAACATGGAAATATTTCCACCGCTATCAGTATAAACATGGAAATATCTACACCGCTGTCTGTATAAACATGGAAATATCTACATCGCTATCTCTATAAACATGGAAATAGCCAAACCGCTATCAGTAGAAAAATGGAAATATCTACACCGCCATCTGTAAAAACATGGAAATATCTACACAGTCATCTTTAGCAACATGGAAATATCTACACCTCCATCTGTATAAACATGGAAATATCTACACTGCCATCTGTATACACATGGAAATATCAACACAGCCATCTGTATAAACATGGAAATAGCTGCACCACTATCTGTATAAACATGGAAATACCTACAACGCTATCTGTATAAACATGGAAATATCTACACCGCTATCTGTATAAACATGGAAATATCTCCACCACTATCTGTATAAACATGGAAATATCTACACTGCCAAATATATAAACATGGAAATATCTACACAGCCATCTCTATAAACATGAAAATATCTACATCGCCATCTGTATAAGCATGGATATAGCCACACCGCTATCTGTAAAAAAATGGAATGTCTACACCGCCATCTGTAAAAACATGGAAATAACTAAACAGTCATCTGTATAAACATGGAAATATCGACACCTCCATCAGTATAAACATGGAAATACCTACACTGCCATCTCTATACACATGGAAATAACTACACCGCTCTCTGTATAAACATGGAAATATCTACACAACTATCTGTATAAACATGGAAATAACTACATTGCTATCTGTATAAACCTGGAAATATGAACACCCCCATCTCTATGAACATGAAAATACCTCCACCGCTATCTGTAAAAACATGGAAATATCTACACCGCTATCTCTATGAACATGGAATTATCTACAATTCTATCTGTATAAACATGGAAATATCTACACCGCTATCTGTATAAACTTGAAAATATCTACACAGCTGTCTGTATAAATATGGAAATATCTACACTGGCATCTCTATCAACATGGAAATGTCTACACCGCTATCTGTATAAACATGGAAATATCTACATGGTTTTCTCTATAAACATGGAAAAATGTTCACCACCATCTGTATAAACATGGAAATACCTACAGAGTCATCTGTATAAACAAGGAAATATCTACACCACTATCTGTATAAACATGGAAATATCTCCACTGTCATCTTTATAAACTTGGAAATATCTAAACAGCCATCTGAATAAACGTGGAAATATCTACAACGCTATCTCTATAAACATGGAAATACCTAGACTGCTATTTGTATAAACATGGAAGTATCTACAACACTATCTGTATAAACATGGAAGTATCTACACTGTGATCTGTATAAACATGGAAATATCTTCACAGCCATCTCTATAAACATGGAAATATTTACATCGCTATCTGTATAAACATGGAAACAGCCACACCGCTATCTGTATAAACATGGAAATATCTACACCGCAATCTGTAAAAACATGGAAATATCTACACAGTCATCTGTGTAAACATGGAAATATCTACACCTACATCTGTATAAACATGGAAATATCTTCACTGCCGTCTGTACACACATGGAAATATCCACACAGCCATCTGTATAAACATGGAAATATATACACCGCTATCTGTATAAACATGGAAATATCTACATCGCTATCTGTATAAACATGGAAATATCTACACTGCCATCTGTATAAACATTTAAGTAGTCACACCGCTATCTGTATAAACATGGAAATATATACACCACCATGTGAATAAACATGGAAATATCTACATGTCTATCTGTAAAAATATGGAAATATCTACACCGCTATCTCTATAAACATGGAAATATCTACACAGCTATCGGTATAAACATGGAAATATGTACACCGCAATCTCTATAAACATGGAAATATCTCCACCGTCATCTGTATAAACATGGAAATATATGCACAGTCATCTGTATAAACATGGGAATAACTACACCACTATCTGTATAAACATAGAAATATCTACACCGCTATCTGCATAAACATGGAAATAGCCACACCGCTATCTGTATAAACATGAAAATATCTACACCGCCATCTTCAAAAACATGGAAATATCTACACAGTCATCTGTAGAAACATGGAAATATCTACACCACTATCTGTATCAACTTGGAAATATCTCCACCGCTACCTGTATAAAGATGGAAATATCTCCACCTCTATCTGTATAAACATGGAAATATCTACACTGCCATCTGTATAAACATGGAAATATCTACACAGCCATCTCTATAAACATGGAAATATCTACATCGTTATCTCTAAAAGCATGGAAATACCCACACCGCTATCTGCATAAACTGGGAAATATCTACACGGCCATCTGTATAAACACGGAAATATCTCCACCGCTATCTGTATAAATATGGAGATATCTCCACCGCTATCTCTATAAACATGGAAATATCTACACCGCTATCTGTATAAACATGGAAATATCTACACCGCTATCTGTATAAACTTGGAAATATCTACACCGCTATCTGTATAAACAAAGAAATACCTACACATTCATCTGTGTAAACATGGAAGTATCTACAACTCCATCTCTATAAACATGGAAATATCTACACTGCCATCTGTACATACCTGGAAATATGTACAGAGCCAGCTGTATAAACATGGAAATATTTACACCGCTATCTGCATAAACATGGAAATATATACATCGCCATCCGTATAAACATTGAAATATCTACACTGCCATCTGTAGAAACATGGAAGGAGCCACACCGCTATCTTTATAAACATGGAAATGTATACACCACCATGTGAATAAACATGGAAATATCTACACGGCTATCTGCATAAATATGGAAATATCTACACCGCTGTCTCTATAAACATGGAAATAACAACACGGCTATCTGCATAAATATGGAAATATCTACACCGCTATCTCTATAAACATGGAAATATCTAAACAGCAATCTGTATAAACGTGGAAATATCTACACCGCAATCTCTATACACATGGAAATATCTACACCGTCATCTGTATTAACTTGGAAATATATACACAGTCATCTGTATAAACATGGAAATAACTACACCGCTATCTGTATAAACATGGAAATCTCTACACCGCTATCTGAATAAACTTGGAAATATCTGCACCGCTATCAGTATAAACATGGAAATATCTACACAGCCATCTCTGTAAACATGGAAATATCAACACAGCCATCAGTATAAACATGGACATACCTTCACAGTCATCTGTAGAAACATGGAAAAATCTACACCACTATCTGTATAAACATTGAAATATCCACACTGCCATATGTATAAACAAGAAATATCTACACAGCCATTTCTATAAACATGAAAATATCTACATCGCTATCTGTATAAACATGGAAATATCCATACAGCTATCTGTATAAACATGAAAATATCTACAACGCCATCTATAAAAACATGGAAATATCTACACAGTCATCTATAGAAACATGGAAATATCTACACCTCCATCTTTATAAACATGGAGATTCCTACACTGCCATCTGTATACACATGGAAATATCTGCACAGCCATCTGTATAAACATGGAAATATCTACACCACCGTCTGTATGATCATGGAAATATCTCCACAGCTATCTGTATAAAGATGGAAATAGCTCTAGCACTATCGGTATAAACGTGGAAATATCTACACTGCCATCTGAATACACATGGAAATACCTACACCGCTATCTGTATAAACATGGAACTATCTACACCACTATCTGTATAAACATGGAAATATCTGCACCGCTATCTGTATAAACCTGGAAATAAGAACATCGCCATCTCTATGAACATGAAAATATCTCCACCGCTATCAGTATAAACATGGAAATATCTACACCGCTCTCTGTATAAGCATGGAAATATACAACGCTGTCTGTATAAATAGGGAAATATCTACACCGCTATCTCAATAAACATGGAAATGTCTACACAGCTATCTGTATAAACATCAAAATATCTACATGGCTATCTCTATAAACATGGAAATATCTACAACGTCATCTGTATAAACATGGAAATACCTACACTGCCATCTGTATAAACATGGAAATATCTAAACAGCCATCTCTATGAACATGGAAATAGCTACATCGCTATCTTTATAAACATGGAAATAGCCACAACGCTATCTGTATAAACATGGAAATATCTACACCGCCATCTTTAAAAAACATGGAAATATCTAGACAGTCATCTGTATAAACATGGAAATATCTACACCTCCATCTGTGTAAACATGGAAATATCTACACTGCCATCTGTATACACATGGAAATATTCACACAGCCATCTGTGTAAACATGGAAATATCTCCACCGCTATCTCTATTAACATGGAAATATCTGCACCGCTTTCTGTATGGACATGGAAATATCTACATCGCTATCTGTACAAACATGGAAATATCTCCACCGCTATCTCTATAAACATTTAATTATCTACACCGCTATCTATATAAACATGGAAATATCTCCACCGCAATCTGTATACATATGGAAAAATCTACACTGCTATCTGTATAAACATGTAAATATCTACATCGTTATCTGTAAAAACATGGAAATATCTCCACCGCTATCTCTATAAACATGGAAATAACTACACCGCTATCTGTATAAACATGGAAATATCTACACCGCTATCTCCATAAACATGGAAATATTCACACCGCTATCTGCATAAACTTGGAAATATCCACACCGCCATCTGTATAAACGTGGAAATATCTACACCGCCATCTGTAAAAACGTGTAAATATCATCACAGTCATCTGTAGAAACATCGAAATATCTACACCTCCATCTGCATAAACATGGAAATATCTACACTGCCATCTGTATACACATGGAAATATCAACAAAGCCTTCTGTATAAACATGGAAATATCTACACCGCTTTCTGTATAAACATGGAAATATCTACACCGCTATCTGTATAAACTTGGAAATATCTACACCGCCATCTGTATAAACATGGAAATAACTACATGGTCATCTGTATAAGCATGGAAATATCTACAACACTATCTGTATAAACATTGAAATATTTACACAGTGATCTGTATAAACATGGAAATATCTATACAGCCATCTCTATAAACATGGAAATATTTACATCGCTATCTGTATAAACATGGAAACAGCCACACCTCTATCTGTATAAACATGGAAATATCTACACCACCATCTGTAAAAACGTGTAAATATCATCACAGTCATCTGTAGAAACATCGAAATATCTACACCTCCATCTGCATAAACATGGAAATATCTACACTGCCATCTGTATACACATGGAAATATCAACACAGCCATCTGTATAAACATGGAAATATCTACACCGCTTTCTGTATAAACATGGAAATATCTACACCGCTATCTGTATAAACTTGGAAATATCTACACCGCCATCTGTATAAACATGGAAATAACTACACGGTCATCTGTATAAGCATGGAAATATCTACAACACTATCTTTATAAACATGGAAATATTTACACTGTGATCTGTATAAACAGGGAAATATCTACACAGCCATCTCTATAAACATGGAAATATTTACATCGCTATCTGTATAACCATGGAAACAGCCACACCTCTATCTGTATAAACATGGAAATATCTACACCACAATCTGTAAAAACATGGAAATATCTACACAGTCATCTGTGTAAACGTGGAAATATCTACACCTCCATCTGTATAAACATGGAAATATCTACACTGCCGTCTGTATACACATGGAAATATCTACACAGCCATCTGTATAAACATGGAAATATCTACACTGCTATCTGTATAAACATGGAAATATCTACATCGCTATCTGTATAAACATGGAAATATCTACACTGCTATCTGTATAAACATGGATTTAGCCACACCGCTATCTGTATAAACATGGAAATATATAAACCACCATGTGAATAAACATGGAAATATCTACACGTCTATCTGAAAAAATATGGAAATATCTACACCACTATATCTATAAACATGGAAATATATACACAGCTATCGGTATAGACATGGCAATATTTACACCACCAAGTGAATTAACATGGAAATATCTACATGTCTATCTGTATAAATATGGAAATATCTACACGGCTATATCTATAAACATGGAAATATCTGCACAGCTATCGGTATAAACATGGAAATATCTACACTGCAATCTCTATAAACATGGAAATATCTCCACCGTCATCTGTATAAACATGGAAATATATGCACAGTCATCTGTATAAATATGGGAATAACTACACCGCTATCTGTATAAACATTGAAATATCTACACCGCTATCTGCATAAACATGGAAGTATCTACACCGCTATCTGTATAAATATGGAAATATCTACACCGCTATCTCTATAAACATGGAAACGTCTACACCGCAATCTGTATAAACAGGGAAATATCTACATGGCTATCTCTATAAACATCGAAATATCTACACCGCCATCTGTATAAACATGGAAATACCTGCACAGTCATCTGTAGAAACATGGAAAAATCTATACCACTATCTGTATAAACATGGAAATATCTACACAGCCATCTCTATAACCATGGAAATATCCACATCGCTATCTGTATAAACATGGAAATAGCCACACCGCTATCAGTATAAACATGAAAATATCTACACCGCCATCTACAAAAACATGGAAATATCTACACACTCAACTGTAGAAACATGGAAATATCTACACCACCATCTGTATGAACATGGAAATATCTCCACCGCTATCTGTATAAAGATGGAAATATCTCCACCACTATCTGAATAAACATGGAAATATCTACACTGCCAAATGTATAAACATGGAAATATCTACACAGCCATCTCTATAAACATGGAAATATCTACATCGCTATCTGTATAAGCGTGGAAATAGCCACACCGCTATCGGTATAAAAACGGAAATGTCTACACCGCCATCTGTAAAAACATGGAAATAACTAAACAGTCATCTGTATAAACATGGAAATATCTACACCTCCAACTCTATACACATGGAAATACCTGCACAGCTATCTGTATAAACATGGAAATATCTACACCACTATCTGTATAAACATGGAAATATCTACATAGATATCTTTATAAAGCTGGAAATATGAACACCCCCATCTCTATGAACATGAAAATATCTCCACCGCTATCTGTAAAAATATGGAAATATCTACACCGCTATGTCAATGAACATGGAAATATCTACACAGCTGTCTGTATAAATAAGGAAATATCTACACTGGCATCTCTATCAACATGGAAATGTCTACACCGCTATCAGTATAAACATGGAAATATCTACATGGTTATCTCTATAAACATGGAAAAATGTTCACCGCCATCTGTATAAACATGGAAATACCTACAGAGTCATCTGTATAAACATGGAAATATCTACACCACTATCTGTATAAACATGGAAATATCTGCACTGTCATCTTTATAAACATGGAAATACCTACAGAGCCATCTGAATAAACATGGAAATATCTACAACGCTATCTCTATAAACTTGGAAATACCTACACTGCTATCTGTATAAATATGGAAATATCTACACCGCTATCTGTATAAACATGGAAATATCTACACCGCCATCGGTAAGAACTTGAGAATATCTACACCGCCATCTGTATAAACATGGAAATATCTCCACCACTATCTGTATAAACATGGAAATATCTCCACCACTATCTCTATAAACATGGAAATATCTACACCGCTATCTGTATAAACTTGGAAATATCTACAATGCTATATGTATTAACATGGAAATATCTGCAGCGCTATCTGTATAAATATGGAAATATCTACAACGCTATCTGTATAAACATGGAAATATCTACACTGCCATCTGTATAAACATGGAAATAGGCACACCGCTATCTGTATAAACATGGAAATATCTACACCGCCATCTGAATAAACATGGAAATATCTACATGGCTATTTGTAAATATGGAAATATCTATACCGCTATCTCTATAAACATGGAAATATCTTCCCAGATATCTGTATAAACATGGAAATATCTACATAGCTGTCTCTATAAACATGGAAATATCTACACCGCCATCTGTATAAACATGGAAATAGCTACACAGGCATCTGTATAAACATGGAAATATCTACACCACTATCAGTATAAACATGGAAATATTTGCACTGTCATCTGTATAAACATGGAAATATATACACAGCCATCTGTATAAACATGGAAATATCTCCACAGCTATCTGTATAAACATGGAAATATCTCCACCGCTATCTGTATAAACATGGAAATATCTACACTGCTATCTGTATAAACTTTGAAATATCTACACCGCTATCTGTATAAACATGGAAATAACTACACCGCTATCTGTATAAAGATGGAAATATCTACACTGCTATCTGTATAAACATGGAAATATCTACACCGCCTTCAATATGAACTTGAAAATATCTACACCGCCATCTGTATAAACATGGAAATATCTCCAACACTATCTGTATAAACATGGAAATATCTACATCGTTATTTGTATAAACATGGAAATATCTCGATCGTTATCTCTATAAACATGGAAATATCTACACCTCCATCTTTAAAAACATGGAAATATCTACACTGCCATCTGTATAAACATGGAAATATCTACACACCCATTTGTATAAACATTGAAATATCTTCACCACTATCTCTATAAACATGGAAACACCTACATCGCTATCTGTGTAAACATGGAAATATCTCCACCGCTATCTGAATAAACATGGAAATATCTTCATCGCTATGTCTGTATACTTGGAAATATCTACACCGCTATCTGTATAAACATGGAAATATCTACACCGCTATCTGTATTAACATGCATATATCTACACTGCCGTCTGTATAAACATGGAAATAGCCACAGCGCTATCTGTATAAACATGGAAATATCTACACCGCGATCTGAGTAAACATGGAAATATCTACACGGCTATCTGTATAAACATGGTAATATCTACACCGCTATCTGTATAAACATGGAAATATCTACAGCGCTATCGGTATAAACTTGGAAATATCTACACCGCCATCTCTATAAACATGGAAATATCCTCAACGCTATCTGTATAAACATGGAAATATCTCCACCGCTATCTGTATAAACATGGAAATATCTCAACCGCTATCTGTATAAACATGGAAGTATATACACTGCTATATGTAAACATGGAAATATCTACAACGCTATCTGTATTAACATGGAAATATCTACCCTGCCGTCTGTATAAACATGGGAATAGCCACAGCGCTATCTGTATAAACATGGAAATATCTACACTGCCATCTGAATAAACATGGAAATATCTACACAGCTATCTGTATAAATATGGAAATAACTACACCGCTATCTCTATAAACATGGAAATGTCTACACCGCTATCTGTATAAACATGGAAATATCTACATGGTTATCTCTATAAACATGGAAATATCTAGACCGCCATCTCTATATATATCGAAATACCTACAATCCTATCTCTATAGACATAGAAATGTCTACACCGCTTTCTGTATAAACATGGAAATATCTACATGGCTATCTCTATAAACACGGAAATACCTACACCGCCAGGTCAACAAACATGGAAATACCTACACAGTCATCTGTATCAACATGTAAATAACTACACCATTATCTGTATGAACATGGAAATATCTACACTGAGAAATGCATAAACATGTAAATATCTACACAGCCATCTCTATAAACATGGAAATATCTTCATCGTTATCTGTATAAACATGGAAATAGCCACACCGACATCTATATAAACATGGAAATATCTACATGGCTATTTGTAAATATGGAAATATCTACACCGCTATCTCAATAAACATGGAAATATCTTCCCAGATATCTGTATAAACATGGAAATATCTACATAGCTATCTCTATAAACATGGAAATATCTACACCGCCATCTGTATAAACATGGAAATAGCTACACAGGCATCTGTATAAACATGGAAATATCTACACCATTATCAGTATAAACATGGAAATATCTACACCGCTATCTGTATAAACTTGGAAATATCTACAATGCTATATGTATTAACATGGAAATATCTGCAGCGCTATCTGTATAAACATGGAAATATCTACAACGCTATCTGTATAAACATGGAAATATCTACACTGCCATCTGTATAAACATGGAAATAGGCACACCGCTATCTGTATAAACATGGAAATATCTACACCGCCATCTGAATAAACATGGAAATATCTACATGGCTATTTGTAAATATGGAAATATCTACACCGCTATCTCTATAAACATGGAAATATCTTCCCAGATATCTGTATAAACATGGAAATATCTACATAGCTGTCTCTATAAACATGGAAATATCTACACCGCCATCTGTATAAACATGGAAATAGCTACACAGGCATCTGTATAAACATGGAAATATCTACACCACTATCAGTATAAACATGGAAATATTTGCACTGTCATCTGTATAAACATGGAAATATATACACAGCCATCTGTATAAACATGGAAATATCTCCACAGCTATCTGTATAAACATGGAAATATCTCCACCGCTATCTGTATAAACATGGAAATATCTACACTGCTATCTGTATAAACTTTGAAATATCTACACCGCTATCTGTATAAACATGGAAATAACTACACCGCTATCTGTATAAACATGGAAATATCTACACTGCTATCTGTATAAACATGGAAATATCTACACCGCCTTCAATATGAACTTGAAAATATCTGCACCGCCATCTGTATAAACATGGAAATATCTCCAACACTCTCTGTATAAACATGGAAATATCTACATCGTTATTTGTATAAACATGGAAATATCTCGACCGTGATCTCTATAAACATGGAAATATCTACACCTCCATCTTTAAAAACATGGAAATATCTACACTGCCATCTGTATAAACATGGAAATACCTACACACCCATTTGTATAAACATTGAAATATCTTCACCACTATCTCTATAAACATGGAAACACCTACATCGCTATCTGTGTAAACATGGAAGTATCTCCACTGCTATCTGAATAAACATGGAAATATCTTCATCGCTATCTCTGTAAACTTGGAAATATCTACACCGCTATCTGTATAAACATGGAAATATCTACACCGCTATCTGTATTAACATGGATATATCTACACTGCCGTCTGTATAAACATGGAAATAGCCACAGGGCTATCTGTATAAACATTGGAAATATCTACACCGCGATCTGAGTAAACATGGAAATATCTACACGGCTATCTGTATAAACATGGAAATATCTTCACCGCTATCTGTATAAACATGGAAATATCTACAGTGCTATCGGTATAAACTTGGAAATATCTACACCGCCATCTCTATAAACATGGAAATATCTTCAACGCTATCTGTATAAACATGGAAATATCTCCACCGCTATCAGTATAAACATGGAAATATCTCAACCGCTATCTGTATAAACATGGAAGTATATACACTGCTATATGTAAACATGGAAATATCTACAACGCTATCTGTATTAACATGGAAATATCTACCCTGCCGTCTGTATAAACATGGGAATAGCCACAGCGCTATCTGTATAAACATGGAAATATCTACACCGCCATCTGAATAAACATGGAAATATCTACACAGCTACCTGTATAAATATGGAAATAACTACACCGCTATCTCTATAAACATGGAAATGTCTACACCGCTATCTGTATAAACATGGAAATATCTACATGGTTATCTCTATAAACATGGAAATATCTAGACCGCCATCTCTATATATATCGAAATACCTACAATCCTATCTCTATAGACATAGAAATGTCTACACCGCTTTCTGTAAAAACATGGAAATATCTACATGGTTATCTCTATAAACATGGAAATATCTAGACCGCCATCTCTATATATATCGAAATACCTACAATCCTATCTCTATAGACATAGAAATGTCTACACCGCTTTCTGTATAAACATGGAAATAACTACATGGCTATCTCTATAAACACGGAAATATCTACACCGCCAGGTCAACAAACATGGAAATACCTACACAGTCATCTATATCAACATGTAAATACCTACACCATTATCTGTATGAACATGGAAATATCTACACTGAGAAATGCATAAACATGTACATATCTACACAGCCATCTCTATAAACATGGAAATATCTTCATCGTTATCTGTATAAACATGGAAATAGCCACACCGACATCTATGTAAACATGGAAATATCTACACCGCCATCTGTAAAAACATGGACATATCTTCACCGCTATCTCTATAAACATGGAATTATCTACACCGCTATGTGTATAAACATGGAAATATCCCCACCACAATCAGTATAAACATGGAAATACCTACACCGCTAGCTGTATAAACATGTAAATATCTACGCCACTGTCTGTATAAACATGGAAATACCTACACCGCTATCTGCATAAACATGGAAATATCTACATCGTTATTTGTATAAACATGGAAATATCTCGACCGTTATCTCTATAAACATGGAAATATCTCCACCGCTATCTCTATAAACATGGAAATTTCTACACCGCTATCTTTATAAACATGGAAATATCTACACCACAATCAGTATAAACATGGAAATACGTACACTACCATCTGTATAAACATGGAAACAGCCACACCGCTATGTGTATAAACATAGAAATATCTACACCGACATCTGAATGAAGATGGAAATATCTACACGGCTATCTGTATAAATATGGAAATATCTACAACGCTATCTCCATAAACATGGAAACAACCACACCGCTATGTGTATAAACATGGAAATATCTACACCGCTATCTGCATAAACTTGGAAATATCTACACCGCCATCCGTATAAACATGGAAATATCTCCACCGCTATCTGTATAAACAGGAATTATCTCCACTGCTATCCGTATAAACATGGAAATATCTGCACTGCTATCCGTATAAACATGGAAATATGTACATCGCTATCTGCATAAATATGGAAATAGCCACACCGCTATCTGTACAAACATGGAAATATCTACACCGCCATCAGTAAAAACTTGGAAATCTCTACACAGTCATCTGTATAAACATGGAAATATCTACACCTCCATCTTTAAAAACATGGAAATATCTACACTGCCATCTGTATAAACATGGAAATACCTTCACCGCCATCAGTAAAAACTTGGAAATCTCTACAAAGTCATCTGTATAAACATGCAAATATCTACACAGCCATCTGTATAAACATGGAAATATCTACACAGCCATCTGTATAAACATGGAAATATCTATACCACTATCTCTATAAACATGGAAACAACTACATCGCTATAGGTATAAACATGGAAATATCTACAATGCCATCTGTATAACATGGATGTAGCCACACCGCTATCTGTATAAACATGGAAATATCTACACCACCAGCTGAATAAACATCGAAATATCTACATGGCTATCTGTATAAATATGGAAATATCTACACCGCCATCTCTGTAAGCATCGAAATATCTCCAACGCTATCTCTATAAACATGGAAATATCTCCACCGCTATCGGTATAAACATGGAAATATCTCCACTGATATCTGTATGAACATGGAAGTATCTACATTGCTATATGTACAAACATGGAAATATCTCCACTGCTATCTCTATAAACATGGAATTATCTACACCGCTATCTGTATAAACGTGGAAATACCTACGCCGCTATCTGTATAAACATGGAAATATCTACACCGCTACCTGTATAAACATGGAAATATCTAAATCGTTATATGTATAAACATGGAAACATCTCGACCGCTATCTCTATAAACATGGAAATATCTCCACCGCTATATCTATAAACATGGAAATATCTACACCGCTATCTTTATACACATGGAAATATCTACACCGCTATCTCTATAAACATGGAAATATCTACACCACTATCTGTATAAACATGGAAATATCTATACTGCCATCTGTATAAACATGGAATTAGCCACACCGCTATCTGTATAAACATGGAAATATATACACTGCCATCGGAATAAACATCGAGATATCTACACGACTGTCTGTATAAATATGGAAATATCTACACCACAATCTCTATAAACATGGAAATATCTCCAACGCTATCTGTATGAACATGGAAATATCTACATCGCTATCTGTACAAACTTGGAAATATCTCCACCAATATCTCAATAAATATGGAATTATCTACACCGCTATCTGTATAAACATGGAAATATCTCCACCGCAATCACTATAAACATGGAAATACCTACACCGCTACCGGTATAAACATGTAAATATCTACGCCGCTGTCTGTATAAACATGGAAATAACTACACCGCTATCTGTATCAACATGGAAATAACTACACCGCTAACTCTATAAACATGGAAATATCTACACCGCTATCTGCATAAACTTGGAAATATCTACACCACCATCTGTATAAACATGGAAATATCTCCATCACTCTCTGAATAAACATGGAAATATCTCCACCACTATCTGTATAAACGTGGAAATATGTACACCGCTATCTGTATCAACCTGGAATTGTCTATATCGCTATCTGAATAACATGGAAATAGCCACAACGCTATCTGTATAAACATGGAAATATCTACACCGCCATCTGTAAAAACATGGAAATACCTACAGAGTCATCTGTATAAACATGGAAATATCTACACCTCCATCTGTATAAACATGGAAATATCTCCATTGCCATCTGTATACACATGGAAATATCTACACGGCTATCTGCATGAACATGGAAATATCTACACCACTATCTGTATAAACATGGAAATATATATACCGCTATCTATATAAACATGGAATTATCTACACCGCTAGGTGTATAAACATGGAAATATCTACAACGCTATCTGTATAAACATGGAAATATCTGCACCGCTATCTGTATAAACATGGAAATATCTACATCGCTCTCTGTATTAACATGGAAATAACTACACTGCCATCTGTGTAAACGTGGAAATAGCCACACCGCTATCTGTATGAACATGGAAATATCTACACCGCTATCTGTATAAACATGGAAATATCTACACTGCCATCTGTATGAACATGGAAATAACTACACCGCCATCTGAATAAACATGGAAATAACTACACCGCTATCTCTATAAACATGGAAATATCTACACCGCTATCTGCATAAACTTGGAAATATCTACACCGCCCTCTGTATAAACATGGAAATATCTCCACCGCTATCTGTATAAACATGGAAATATCTACACTGCTATCTCTATAAACATGGAAATACCTACACCTCCATTTGTATAAACATGGAAATATATACACCACCATCTTTATACACATGGAAATAACTACACCGCTATCTGTAAAAACATGGAAATATCTAAACCGCTATCTGTATAAACATGGAAATATCTACACCGCTATCTGTATAAATATGGAAATATCTACACCGCTATCTCAATAAACATGGAAATGTCTACACCGCTATCTGTATAAACATGGAAATAACTACATGGTTATCTCTATAAACATGGAAATATCGACACCGCCATCTGAATACACATGAAAATATCTACACGGCTATCTGTAAATATGGAAATATCTTCACCGCTATCTCTATAAACATGGAAATATCTACACCGCTATCTCTATTAACATGGGAATATCTACACCGCCATCTGTATAAACATGGAAATACATACACAGTCATCTGTATATACAAGGAAATAACTACACCGCTTTCTGTATAAACATGAAATATCTACCCTGCTATCTGTATAAACATGGAAATATCTGCAACGCTGTCTGTGTAAACATGGAAATAGACACACCGCTATGTGTATAAACATGGAAATATCTACACCGTCATCTGTAAAAACATGGAAATATCTACAAAGTCATCTGTGTAAACATGGAAATATATACACCTCCATCTGTATAAACATGGAAATATTGGCACCGCTATCTGTATAAACATGGAAATATCTACACCGCCATCTATATGAACTTGGAAATATATACACCGCCATCTGTATAAACATGGAAATACCTACATCGCTATCTGTATTAACATCGAAATATCTACACTGCCATCTGAACAAACATGGAAATATCATTGCAGCCATCTCAATAAACATGGAAATATCTACATCGCTATCTGTATAAACATGGAAATATCCACACGCCTATCTGTATAAACATGGAAATATCTACACCGCCATCTGTGAAAACATGGAAATATCTACACTGCCATCTGTATACGCATGGAAATATCTACACAGCCATCTGTGTATACATGGAAATATCTCCACCGCTATCTGTATAAACATGGAAATACCTACATCGCCATCTGTATAAACATGGAAATATCTATACCGCTACCTGTATAAACATGGAAATATCTACACAGCTATCTGTATAAATATGGAAATACCTACATCCCCATCTATATGAACTTGGAAATAAATACACCGCCATCATGGAAATATCTCTACCGCTATCTCAATATATATGGAAATATCTCCACCGCTATCTGTATAAACATGGAAATATCTACACTGCTATCTCTATAAACATGGAAATATGTTCACCGCTATCTGTATAAACATGGAATTATCTACATTGCTAGCTGTATAAACATGGAAATATCTACAGTGCCATCTGGATAAACATGGAAATAGTCACACCGCTATCTGTATAAACATGGAAATATCTTCACCGCCATCTGAATAAACATGGAAATGTCTACACCGCTATCTGTATAAACCTGGAAATATCTACAACGATATGCCTATGGACATGGAAATACCTACACCGCTATCTGTATAAACATGGAAATATCTCCACCGCTATCTGTATAAACATGGAAATATCTACATCACTATCTGTATAAACATGGAAATATCTGCGCCACTATCTCTATAAACATGGAAATATCTACACCGCTATCTGCATTAACATGGAAAAATCTAAACTGCAATCTGTATAAACATGGAAATAGCCACACTGCTATCTCTACATACATGGAAATATATACACCACCATCTGAATAAACATGGAAATATCTACAAGGCTATCTGTAAATATGGAAATATCTACACCGCTATCTCTATAAACATGGAAATACCTACACGGCTATCTCTATAAACATGGAAATATCTACACCGCCATCTCTATAAACATGGAAATATATACACAGTCATCTGTATAAACATGGAAATAACTACACAGCTATGTGTATAAACATGGAAATAAGTATACAGATATCTGTATAAACTTGGAAATATCTACAACGCTATGTGCATAAATATGGAAATATCTACACCGCTATCTCTATACACATGGAAATGTCTACACCGCTATCTGAATTAACATGGAAATATCTACATGGCTATCTCTATAAACATGGAAATATCTACACTGCTATCTGCATTAACATGGAAAAATCTAAACTGCAATCTGTATAAACATGGAAATAGCCACACTGCTATCTCTATATACATGGAAATATATACACCACCATCTGAATAAACATGGAAATATCTACAAGGCTATCTGTAAATATGGAAATATCTACTCCGCTATCTCTACAAACATGGAAATATCTACACCGCTATCTCTATAAACATGGAAATATCTACACCGCCATCTCTATAAACATGGAAATATATACACAGTCATCTGTATAAACATGGAAATAACTACACCGTTATCTGTATAAACATGGAAACAACTATACAGATATCTGTATAAACTTGGAAATATCTACAACGCTATGTGCATAAAAATGGAAATATCTACACCGCTATCTCTATACACATGGAAATATCTACACCGCTATCTGAATTAACATGGAATATCTACATGGCTATCTCTATAAACATGGAAATATCTACACTGCTATCTCTATAAACATGGAAATATGTACACCGTTATCTGTATAAACATGGAAATGTCTACATTGCAAGCTATATAAACATGGAAATATCTACACTGCCATCTGTATAAACATGGAAATATCTACACAGCTATCTGTATAAACATGGAAATATCTACACCTCTATCTCAATAATCATGGAAATAAATACAGAGCTATCTGTGTAAACATGGAAATATCTACACCGCTATCTCTCTACTCATGGAAATATCTACACCACCATCTGCATAAACATGGAAATATGTCCACCACCATCTGTATAAACATGGAAATAACTGCACCGCAATTTGTATAAACATGGGAATATCTACACCGCTATCTGTATAAACATGGAAATACCTACACCGCTATCTGTGTAAATATGGAAATATCTACACCGCTATCAACATAAACATGGGAATGTCTACACCACTATCGGTATAAACATGGAAATATCTACATTTCTATCTCTATAAACATGGAGCTATCTACACCAACATCTGTATAAACATGGAAATACCTACACAGTCATCTGTATAAACATGGAAATATCTACACAGCCATCACTATAAACATGGAAATTTCTACACTGCCATCTGTATAAACATGGAAATATCTACACAGCCATCTCTATAAACATGGAAATATCTACATCGCTATCTGAATAAACATGGAAATAGCCACACCGCTATCTGTATAAACATGGAAATATCTACACCGCCATCTGTAAAAACATGGAAATATCTACACCACCATCTGTAAAAACATGGAAATATCTACACAGTCATCTGTTAAAACATGGAAGTATCTACACCTCCGTCTGTATAAACATAGAAATATCCACACTGCCATCTGTATACACATGGAAATAACTACGCAGACATCTGTATAAGCCTGGAAATATCTACACCACTGTCTCTATAAACATGGAACTACCAACACCGCTATCTGTATAAACATGGAAATATCAACACCGCCATCTGTATAAACATGGAAATATATCCACCGCTATCAGTATAAACATGGAAATATCTCCACTGCTGTCTGTATAAACATGGAAATATCTACACCGCTATCTGTATAAACATGGAAATATCTACACCGCTATCTGTATAAACTTGGAAATATCTACACCGCTATCTATATACATATGAAAATATCTACACCACCATCTCTATAAACAAGGATATGTCTACACTGCTATCTGTATAAACATGGAAATATCTACATGGCTATACCTATATACATGGAAATATCTACACAGCCATCTGTATAAAAATGGAATTACCTACACAGTCGTCTGCATAAACATGGAAATATCTACACCACTATCTTTATAAACATGGAAATATCTACACTGCCATCTGTATAAACATGGAAATATCTACACAGCCATCTCTATAAACCTGGAAATATCTACATCGCTATATGTATAAACATGAAAATAGCCTCACCGCTATCTGTATAAACATGGAAATATCTACACCGCCATCTGTAAAAACATGGAAATACCTACAACGTCATGTGTATAAACATGGAAATATCTACACCTCCATATGTATAAACATGGAAATATCTACACTGCCATCTGTATAAACATGGAAATATCTACACAGCCATCTCTACAAACCTGGAAATATCTACATCGCTATTTGTATAAACATGGAAATAGCCACACCGCTATCTGTATAAACATGGAAATATCTACACTGCCATCTGTATACACATGGAAATATCTACACAGCCATCTGTATAAACATGGAAATATCTACACAGCTATCTCTATACACATGGAAATAGCTACACCTCTATCTGTATAAACATGGAAATATCTACACAGCCATCTGTATAAACATGGAAATATCTACACAGCCATCTCTATAAACACGGAAATGTCTACACCGCTATCTATATAAACATGGAAATAACCACACCGCTGTCTGTATAAGTATGGAAATATCTACACCGCCATGTGTAAAAATATGGAAATATCTACGCAGTCATCTGTATAAACATGGAAGTATCTAAAACTCCATCTGTATAAACATGGAAATATCTACACTGCCATCTGTTTACACATGGAAATATCTACACAGCCATCTGTATAAACCTGGAAATATCAACAACGCTATCTCTATGAACATGGAAATACCTGCACCGCTATCTGTATAAACATGGAAATACCTACACCGCTATCAGTATAAACATGGAAATAACTACACCGCTATCTGTACAAGCATGGAAATAGCTACACCGCCTTCTGTATGAACTTGGAAATCTCTATACCGCTATCTGTATAAACATTGAAATATCTCCACTGCTATCTGTATAAACATGGAAATATCTCCACCGCAATCACTATAAACATGGAAATACCTACACCGCTACCGGTATAAACATGTAAATATCTACGCCGCTGTCTGTATAAACATGGAAATAACTACACCGCTATCTGTATCAACATGGAAATAACTACACCGCTAACTCTATAAACATGGAAATATCTACACCGCTATCTGCATAAACTTGGAAATATCTACACCACCATCTGTATAAACATGGAAATATCTCCATCACTCTCTGAATAAACATGGAAATATCTCCACCACTATCTGTATAAACGTGGAAATATATACACCGCTATCTGTATCAACCTGGAATTGTCTATATCGCTATCTGAATAAACATGGAAATAGCCACAACGCTATCTGTATAAACATGGAAATATCTACACCGCCATCTGTAAAAACATGGAAATACCTACAGAGTCATCTGTATAAACATGGAAATATCTACACCTCCATCTGTATAAACATGGAAATATCTCCATTGCCATCTGTATACACATGGAAATATCTACACGGCTATCTGCATGAACATGGAAATATCTACACCACTATCTGTATAAACATGGAAATATATATACCGCTATCTATATAAACATGGAATTATCTACACCGCTAGGTGTATAAACATGGAAATATCTACAACGCTATCTGTATAAACATGGAAATATCTGCACCGCTATCTGTATAAACATGGAAATATCTACATCGCTCTCTGTATTAACATGGAAATAACTACACTGCCATCTGTGTAAACGTGGAAATAGCCACACCGCTATCTGTATGAACATGGAAATATCTACACCGCTATCTGTATAAACATGGAAATATCTACACTGCCATCTGTATGAACATGGAAATAACTACACCGCCATCTGAATAAACATGGAAATAACTACACCGCTATCTCTATAAACATGGAAATATCTACACCGCTATCTGCATAAACTTGGAAATATCTACACCGCCCTCTGTATAAACATGGAAATATCTCCACCGCTATCTGTATAAACATGGAAATATCTACACTGCTATCTCTATAAACATGGAAATACCTACACCTCCATTTGTATAAACATGGAAATATATACACCACCATCTTTATACACATGGAAATAACTACACCGCTATCTGTAAAAACATGGAAATATCTAAACCGCTATCTGTATAAACATGGAAATATCTACACCGCTATCTGTATAAATATGGAAATATCTACACCGCTATCTCAATAAACATGGAAATGTCTACACCGCTATCTGTATAAACATGGAAATAACTACATGGTTATCTCTATAAACATGGAAATATCGACACCGCCATCTGAATACACATGAAAATATCTACACGGCTATCTGTAAATATGGAAATATCTTCACCGCTATCTCTATAAACATGGAAATATCTACACCGCTATCTCTATTAACATGGGAATATCTACACCGCCATCTGTATAAACATGGAAATACATACACAGTCATCTGTATATACAAGGAAATAACTACACCGCTTTCTGTATAAACATGAAATATCTACCCTGCTATCTGTATAAACATGGAAATATCTGCAACGCTGTCTGTGTAAACATGGAAATAGACACACCGCTATGTGTATAAACATGGAAATATCTACACCGTCATCTGTAAAAACATGGAAATATCTACAAAGTCATCTGTGTAAACATGGAAATATATACACCTCCATCTGTATAAACATGGAAATATTGGCACCGCTATCTGTATAAACATGGAAATATCTACACCGCCATCTATATGAACTTGGAAATATATACACCGCCATCTGTATAAACATGGAAATACCTACATCGCTATCTGTATTAACATCGAAATATCTACACTGCCATCTGAACAAACATGGAAATATCATTGCAGCCATCTCAATAAACATGGAAATATCTACATCGCTATCTGTATAAACATGGAAATATCCACACGCCTATCTGTATAAACATGGAAATATCTACACCGCCATCTGTGAAAACATGGAAATATCTACACTGCCATCTGTATACGCATGGAAATATCTACACAGCCATCTGTGTATACATGGAAATATCTCCACCGCTATCTGTATAAACATGGAAATACCTACATCGCCATCTGTATAAACATGGAAATATCTATACCGCTACCTGTATAAACATGGAAATATCTACACAGCTATCTGTATAAATATGGAAATACCTACATCCCCATCTATATGAACTTGGAAATAAATACACCGCCATCATGGAAATATCTCTACCGCTATCTCAATATATATGGAAATATCTCCACCGCTATCTGTATAAACATGGAAATATCTACACTGCTATCTCTATAAACATGGAAATATGTTCACCGCTATCTGTATAAACATGGAATTATCTACATTGCTAGCTGTATAAACATGGAAATATCTACAGTGCCATCTGGATAAACATGGAAATAGTCACACCGCTATCTGTATAAACATGGAAATATCTTCACCGCCATCTGAATAAACATGGAAATGTCTACACCGCTATCTGTATAAACCTGGAAATATCTACAACGATATGCCTATGGACATGGAAATACCTACACCGCTATCTGTATAAACATGGAAATATCTCCACCGCTATCTGTATAAACATGGAAATATCTACATCACTATCTGTATAAACATGGAAATATCTGCGCCACTATCTCTATAAACATGGAAATATCTACACCGCTATCTGCATTAACATGGAAAAATCTAAACTGCAATCTGTATAAACATGGAAATAGCCACACTGCTATCTCTACATACATGGAAATATATACACCACCATCTGAATAAACATGGAAATATCTACAAGGCTATCTGTAAATATGGAAATATCTACACCGCTATCTCTATAAACATGGAAATACCTACACGGCTATCTCTATAAACATGGAAATATCTACACCGCCATCTCTATAAACATGGAAATATATACACAGTCATCTGTATAAACATGGAAATAACTACACAGCTATGTGTATAAACATGGAAATAAGTATACAGATATCTGTATAAACTTGGAAATATCTACAACGCTATGTGCATAAATATGGAAATATCTACACCGCTATCTCTATACACATGGAAATGTCTACACCGCTATCTGAATTAACATGGAAATATCTACATGGCTATCTCTATAAACATGGAAATATCTACACTGCTATCTGCATTAACATGGAAAAATCTAAACTGCAATCTGTATAAACATGGAAATAGCCACACTGCTATCTCTATATACATGGAAATATATACACCACCATCTGAATAAACATGGAAATATCTACAAGGCTATCTGTAAATATGGAAATATCTACTCCGCTATCTCTACAAACATGGAAATATCTACACCGCTATCTCTATAAACATGGAAATATCTACACCGCCATCTCTATAAACATGGAAATATATACACAGTCATCTGTATAAACATGGAAATAACTACACCGTTATCTGTATAAACATGGAAACAACTATACAGATATCTGTATAAACTTGGAAATATCTACAACGCTATGTGCATAAAAATGGAAATATCTACACCGCTATCTCTATACACATGGAAATATCTACACCGCTATCTGAATTAACATGGAATATCTACATGGCTATCTCTATAAACATGGAAATATCTACACTGCTATCTCTATAAACATGGAAATATGTACACCGTTATCTGTATAAACATGGAAATGTCTACATTGCAAGCTATATAAACATGGAAATATCTACACTGCCATCTGTATAAACATGGAAATATCTACACAGCTATCTGTATAAACATGGAAATATCTACACCTCTATCTCAATAATCATGGAAATAAATACAGAGCTATCTGTGTAAACATGGAAATATCTACACCGCTATCTCTCTACTCATGGAAATATCTACACCACCATCTGCATAAACATGGAAATATGTCCACCACCATCTGTATAAACATGGAAATAACTGCACCGCAATTTGTATAAACATGGGAATATCTACACCGCTATCTGTATAAACATGGAAATACCTACACCGCTATCTGTGTAAATATGGAAATATCTACACCGCTATCAACATAAACATGGGAATGTCTACACCACTATCGGTATAAACATGGAAATATCTACATTTCTATCTCTATAAACATGGAGCTATCTACACCAACATCTGTATAAACATGGAAATACCTACACAGTCATCTGTATAAACATGGAAATATCTACACAGCCATCACTATAAACATGGAAATTTCTACACTGCCATCTGTATAAACATGGAAATATCTACACAGCCATCTCTATAAACATGGAAATATCTACATCGCTATCTGAATAAACATGGAAATAGCCACACCGCTATCTGTATAAACATGGAAATATCTACACCGCCATCTGTAAAAACATGGAAATATCTACACCACCATCTGTAAAAACATGGAAATATCTACACAGTCATCTGTTAAAACATGGAAGTATCTACACCTCCGTCTGTATAAACATAGAAATATCCACACTGCCATCTGTATACACATGGAAATAACTACGCAGACATCTGTATAAGCCTGGAAATATCTACACCACTGTCTCTATAAACATGGAACTACCAACACCGCTATCTGTATAAACATGGAAATATCAACACCGCCATCTGTATAAACATGGAAATATATCCACCGCTATCAGTATAAACATGGAAATATCTCCACTGCTGTCTGTATAAACATGGAAATATCTACACCGCTATCTGTATAAACATGGAAATATCTACACCGCTATCTGTATAAACTTGGAAATATCTACACCGCTATCTATATACATATGAAAATATCTACACCACCATCTCTATAAACAAGGATATGTCTACACTGCTATCTGTATAAACATGGAAATATCTACATGGCTATACCTATATACATGGAAATATCTACACAGCCATCTGTATAAAAATGGAATTACCTACACAGTCGTCTGCATAAACATGGAAATATCTACACCACTATCTTTATAAACATGGAAATATCTACACTGCCATCTGTATAAACATGGAAATATCTACACAGCCATCTCTATAAACCTGGAAATATCTACATCGCTATATGTATAAACATGAAAATAGCCTCACCGCTATCTGTATAAACATGGAAATATCTACACCGCCATCTGTAAAAACATGGAAATACCTACAACGTCATGTGTATAAACATGGAAATATCTACACCTCCATATGTATAAACATGGAAATATCTACACTGCCATCTGTATAAACATGGAAATATCTACACAGCCATCTCTACAAACCTGGAAATATCTACATCGCTATTTGTATAAACATGGAAATAGCCACACCGCTATCTGTATAAACATGGAAATATCTACACTGCCATCTGTATACACATGGAAATATCTACACAGCCATCTGTATAAACATGGAAATATCTACACAGCTATCTCTATACACATGGAAATAGCTACACCTCTATCTGTATAAACATGGAAATATCTACACAGCCATCTGTATAAACATGGAAATATCTACACAGCCATCTCTATAAACACGGAAATGTCTACACCGCTATCTATATAAACATGGAAATAACCACACCGCTGTCTGTATAAGTATGGAAATATCTACACCGCCATGTGTAAAAATATGGAAATATCTACGCAGTCATCTGTATAAACATGGAAGTATCTAAAACTCCATCTGTATAAACATGGAAATATCTACACTGCCATCTGTTTACACATGGAAATATCTACACAGCCATCTGTATAAACCTGGAAATATCAACAACGCTATCTCTATGAACATGGAAATACCTGCACCGCTATCTGTATAAACATGGAAATACCTACACCGCTATCAGTATAAACATGGAAATAACTACACCGCTATCTGTACAAGCATGGAAATAGCTACACCGCCTTCTGTATGAACTTGGAAATCTCTATACCGCTATCTGTATAAACATTGAAATATCTCCACTGCTATCTGTATAAACATGGAAATATCTACACCGCTATCTCTATAAACATGGAAATATCTACACCGCTATCTGTATAAACATGGAAACACCTACACTGATATCTGTATAAATATGGAAATATCTTCATTGCTATCTGTATAAACATGGAAATAGCTACACTGCCATCTGTATAAACATGGAAATAGCCACACCGCTATCGGTATAAACATGGAAATAACTGCACTGCCATCTGAAAAAACATGGAAATGTCTACACGGCTATCTGCATAAATATGGAAATATCTACACCGCTCTCACTGTAAACATGGAAATCTCTATACAGCTATCTGTATAAACGTGGAAACATCTACACTGACATCAGTATACACATGGATATATCTACACAGCCATCGGTATAAACATGGAATTATCTACACTGCTATCTCTATAAACATGGAAATACCTACACCATTTTCAGAATAAACATGGAAATTTCTACACCGCTATCTGTATAAATATGGAAATACCTGCACCGTAATCTCTATAAACATGGAAATATGTACACTGCCATCTGTATAAATATGGAAATATCTACACCGCTATATGTATACATATGGAAATATGTACACCGCCATCTCTATAAACAGGGAAATGTCAACACCGCTGTCTGTAAAAACATGGAAATATCTACATGGATTTCTCTATATACATTTAAATATCTACACCGCCATCTGTATAAACATGGAAATACCTGCACAGTCCTCTGTATAAACATGGAAATATCTACACCACTATCTGTATAAACATGGAAATATCTACACTGCCATCTGTATAAACATGGAAATATCTACACAGCCATCTCTATAAACCTGGAAATATCTACATCGCTATCTGTATAAACATGGAAATAGCCACACCGCTATCTGTATAAACATGGAAATATCTACACCGCCATCTGTAAAAACATGGTAATGTCTACACAGTCATATGTATAAATATGGAAATATCTACGCCTCCATCTCTATAAACATGGAAATAACTACACTGCCATCTGTATACACATGGAAATATCTACACCTCCATCTGTATACACATGGAAATATCTACACCTCCATCTGTATACACATGGAAATACCTACACTGCAATCTGTATACACATGGAAATATCTACACCGCTATCTGTACAAGCATGGAAATATCTACACCGCCATCTGTATTAACTTGGAAATCTCTATAACGCCATCTGTATAAACATGGAAATATTTCCACCATTATTTGTATAAACATTGAAATATCTCCACCGCTATCTGTATAAACATGGAAATATCTACACCACTATCTCTATAAACATGGAAATATCTGAACAGCTATCTGTATAAACATGGAAATACCTACACTGGTATCTGTATAAATGTGGAAAAATCTTCATTTTTACCTGTATAAACATGGAAATATCTACACTGCCATCTGTATAAACATGGAAATAGCCACACCGCTATCTGTATAAACATGGAAATAGCCGCACTGCCATCTGAATAAACATGGAAATGTCTACACGGCTATCTGTATAATTATGGAAATATCTACACCGCTCTCTCTGTAAAAATGGAAATATCTACACAGTTATCTGTATAAACGTGGAAATATCTTCACCTCCATCTGTATAAACATGGAAATATCTACACTGACATCTGTATACACATGGATATATCTACACAGCCATCTGTATAAACATGGAAATATCTACACCGCTATCTCTATAAACATGGAAATACATACACCGCTATCAGTATAAACATGGAAATATCTCCACCGCTATCTGTATAAACATGCAAATATCTCCACCACTATCTGTATAAACATGGAAATATCTACACCGCTATCTCTATAAACATGGAAATGTCTACACCGCTATCTCTATAAACATGGAAATGTCTACACTGCAATCTGTATAAACATGGAAATATCTACGTTGGTATCTCTATAAAAATGGAAATATCTACACCGCCATCTGTAAAAACATGGAAATAACTACAAATTCAGCTGTATAAACATGGAAATATCTACACCACTATCTCCATAAATATGGAAATATCTACACCGCCATCTGTAAAAAATGGAGATATCTACACTGCCATCTGTATAAACATGGAAATATCTACAACGCTACCTGTATAAACATGGAAATATCTACACCGGTAGCTGTATAAACATGGAAATATCTACACCACGATCTGTATTAACATGGAAATGTCTGCACCGCTATCTGTATAAATATGGAAATATCTACTCCGCTATCTGTATAAACATGGAAATATCTACACCCCTATCTGTATAAATATGGAAATGTCTACACCGCTATGTCTATAAACATGGAAATGTCTACACCGCTATCTGTATAAACATCAAAATATCTACATGGCTATCTCTATAAACATGGAAATATCTATACAGCCATCTGCATAAACTTGGAAATACCTACGCAATCTTCTCTATAAACATGGAAATATCTACACAGCCATCTCTATAAACATGGAAATATCTACACCGCCATGTGTATAAACATGGAAATATATACACCGTCATCTGTATAAACATGGAAATATAACACCGCTATCTGTATAAACTTGGAAATATAACACCGCTATCTGTATAAACAAGGAAATATCTACACCGCTATTTCTATAAACATGGAAATATCTGCACCGCTATCTCTTTAAGCATGGAACTATCTACACCGCTATCTCTATATACATAGATATATCTACACCGCCATCTGTATAAACATGGAAATATCTACACAGACATTGGTATAAACATGGAAATATCTACACCACCATCTCTATAAACATGGAAATATCTACGCAGCCATCTGTATAAACATGGAAATATCTACACAGCCATTTCTATAAACATGGAAGTATCTACACCGCTATCTGTATAAACATGGAAGTAGCCACACCGCTATCTGGATATACATGGAAATCTCTACACTTCCATCTGTAAAAACACGGAAATACCTAAACAGTCATCTGTATAAGCATGAAAATATCTACACGGCAATCTGTATACACATGGAAATATCTACGAAGCCATCTGTATAAACATGGAAATATCTACACCGCTATCTGTATAAACATGGATATATCTACACCTCTATCTGTATAAACTTGGATATATCTACACCGCTGTCTTTATAAACATAGAAATAACTCCAGCGCCATCTGTATAAACATGGAAAAACCTCCACCGCCATCTGTATAAACATGGAAATATCCCCACCGCCATCTGTATAAACATGGAAATATCTACACCGCTATCTGTATAAACATGGAAATAACTACTCCGCTATCTGTGTAAACATGGAAATATTTACACTGCCATCTGTGTAAACATGAAAATATCTACACCGATATCTGTATAAAAATGGAAATATCTACACCGCAATCTGTGCAAAGATGGAAATATCTACACCGCTATCTCTGTAAACATGGAAATATCTACACCGCCATCTGTATATACATGGAAATATCTACATCACTATCTGTATAAACATGGAAATATCTACACCGCCATGAGTATAAACATGGAAATATCTGCATCGCCATCTGTATAAACATGGAAATCTCTACACCGCTATCTGTATAAATGTGGAAATATCTACAGCACTATCTTTATAAACATGGAAATATCTACACCGCTAACTGTGTAAAGATGGAAATTTCTACACCGCAATCTGTGCAAAGATGGAAATATCTACACCGCTTTCTGTGTAAACATGCAAATATCCACACCGCTATCTGTATAAACATGGAAATATCCACACTGCCATGTGTATAAACATTGAAATATCTACACCGTCATCTGTATGAACATGGAAATATGTACACTATCTCTATAAACATGGAAATATCTACAGCGCTATCTCTATATACATGGAAATATCTGCACCTCTAAGTGTATAAACTTGGAAATACCTACACCGCAATCTAAACCTGGAAATATCTACACCGCTATCTGTACAAATATGGAAATGACAACAC
Source organism: Pan paniscus (assembly GCF_029289425.2). Classification (NCBI taxonomy): domain Eukaryota; kingdom Metazoa; phylum Chordata; class Mammalia; order Primates; family Hominidae; genus Pan; species Pan paniscus. Next base: position 14,168,367 of record NC_073261.2, read on the forward strand.
CGCAATCTCTATAAGCATGGAAATATCTACACCGCCTTCTGTATAAACATGGAAATATCTACATAGCTATCTCTATAAACTTGGAAATGTCTACAACGCCATCTGTATAAACTTGGAAATACCTGCACAGCCTTCTGTATAAACTTGGAAATATCTTCACCACCATCTTTATAAACCTGGAAATATCTACAATGCCATCTGTTTAACCATGAAAATATCTCCACAGCAATCTCTATAAACATGGAAATATCTACACCGCCATCTGCATGAACATGGAAATATCTACACCGCTATCTGTATAAACATGGAAATATCTACTAACTCATCTGTATAAACATGGAAATATCTACAATGCCATCTGTATAAAGATGGAAATAACTACACCGTGAGCTGAATAAACATGGAAATATCTACACCGCTATCTGTATAAACATGGAAGTACCTACACCGCTATCTGTATAAACATGGAAATATTTACACCGATATCTGTATAAACTTGGAAATATCCACACCGCCATGTGTATAAACATGGAAATATCTACATCATCATCTGTATGAACATGGAAATATCTACACCGGTATCTATATAAACATGGAAATATCTACACCGCCACCTGTAAAAAGATGGAAAAATCTACAACGCCATCTGTATAAACATGGAAATATCTACAACGCTACCTGTATAAACATGGAAATATCTACACCGGGAGCTGTATAAACATGGAAATACCTACACCAGGATCTGTATTAACATGGAAATGTCTGCACCGCTATCTGTATGAAGATGGAAATATCAACTCCGCTATCTGTATAAACATGGAAATGTCTACACCGCTATCTGTATAAATATGCAAATGTCTACACAGCTATCTCTATGAACATGGAAATGTCTACACTGCTATCTGTATGAACATCGAAATATCTACATGGCTATCTCTATAAACATGGGAATATCTACTACAGCCATCTGTATAAACTTGGAAATACCTACGCAATCTTCTGTATAAACATGGAAATATCTACACAGCCATCTCTATAAACATGGAAATATCTACACCGCCACGTGTATAAACATGGAAATATCTACACCGTCATCTGTATAAACATGGAAATATAACACCGCTATCTGTATAAACATGGAAATATAACACTGCTATCTCTATAAACAAGGAAATATCTACACCGCTATCTCTATAAACATGGAAATATCTGCACCGCTATCTCTTTAAGCATGGAACTATCAACACCGCTCTCTCTATATAAATGGAATTATCTACACCGACATCTGTATAAACATGGAAATATCTACACAGACATTGGTATAAACATGGAAATATCTACACCACCATCTCTATTAACATGGAAATATTTACACAGCCATCTGCATAAACATGGAAATATCTACAACGCCATCTGTATAAACATGGAAATATCTACAATGCCGTCTGTAAAAACATGGAAATATCTAAACCACGATCTGTATAAACATGGAAATATCTCCAATGATACCTGTATAAATATGGAAATATCTACACCGGTATCTGTATAAACATGGAAATATCTTCACCACGATCTGTATCAACATGGAAATATCTACACCGCTATCAGTATAAGCATGGAAATATCTACACCGATATCTGTATAAACATGGAAATATCTACATGGCTAATTCTATACACATGGAAATATCTACACCGCCATCTGTATAAACTTGGAAATACCTACACAGTCTTCTGTATAAACATGGAAATATCTACACCACCATCTTTATAAACATGGAAATATTTACACTGCCATCTGTAAACATGGAAATATCTACACAGCCATCTCTATAAACATGGAAATATCTACACCGCTATCTGTATAAACATGGAAGTAGCCACACCAATATCTGTATATACATGGAAATCTCTACACCTCCATCTGTAAAAACATGGAAATACCTAAACAGTCATCTGTATAAACATGGAAATATCTACACCGCTATCTGTATAAACATGCATATATCTACACCTCTTTCTGTATAAACTTGGAAATATCTACACCGCTATCTGTATAAACATGGAAATAACTCCAGCACCATCTGTATAGACATGGAAAAGCCTCCACCGCCATCTGTATAAACATGGAAATATCCCCAACGCCATCTGTATAAACATGGAAAAACGTCCACCGCCATCTGTATAAACATGGAAATATCCCCACCGCCATCTGTTTAAACATGGAAATATCTACACCGCTATCTGTATAAACATGGAAATAACTACTCCGCTATCTGTGTAAACATGGAAATATTTACACAGCCATCTGTGTAAACATGGAAATATCTACACCGATATCTGTACAAAGATGGAAATATCTACACCGCAATCTGTGCAAAGATGGAAATATCTACATCGCTGTCTCTGTAAACATGGAAATATCTACACCGCCATGAGTATAAACATGGAAATATCTGCATCGCCATCTGTATAAACATGGAAATCTCTACACCGCTATCTGTATAAATGTGGAAATATCTACAGCGCTATCTCTATAAACATGGAAATATCTACACCGCTAACTGTGCAAAGATGGAAATTTCTACACCACAATCTGTGCAAAGATGGAAATATCTACACTGCTATCTGTGTAAACATGGAAATATCTACACCGCTATCTGTATAAACAGGGAAATACCCACACCGCCATGTGTATAAACATGGAAATATCTACACCGTCATCTGTATGAACATGGAAATATCTACACTACTATCTGTATATACATGGAAATATCTACAGCGCTATCTCTATATACATGGAAATATCTGCACCGCTAATTGTATGAACATGGAAATCCCTACACCGCAATCTAAACATGGAAATATCTACACCGCTATCTGTGAAAATATGGAAATGTCTACAACGCTATCTCTATTAACATGCAAATGTGTACACCGCTTTCTGTATAAACATGGAAATATATTCATGGCTATCTGTATAAACATGGAAATATCTACACTGCCATCTGTATAAACTTGTAATTACCTGCACAGTCTTCTGTATAAACATGGATATATCTAAACCACCACCTTTATAAACCTGTTAATATCTACACTGCCATCTGTATAAACATGGAAATATCTACACAGCCCTCTCTATAAACATGGAAAAATCTACACCGCTATCTGCATAAATATGGAAATATCTACACCGCTATCTGTATAAACATGGAAATATCTACACCGCCATGTGTATGAACATGGAAATATCTACACCGCTATATCTATAAACATGGAAATATCTACACCACCATCTGTATACACATGGAAATATTTACACAGCCATCAGTATAAACATGTAATTATCTACACCGCTATCTCTATAAATTTAGAAATAACTCCACCGCCATCTCTATTAACATGGAAATATCTACACCGCCATCTGCATAAACATGGAAATATCTACACCGCCATCTGTATAAACATGGAAATATCTATAACGCCGTCTGTAAAAAGATGGAAATATCTAAACCACGATCTGTATAAACATGGAAATATCTACTACGCTACCTGTATAAGTATGGAAATATCTACACCGGTATCTGTATAAACATGGAAATATCTACACTGCAATCTGTATAAACATGGAAATATCTACACAATGAAATGTATAAACATGGAAATATGTACACCGCTATCTGTATAAACATGGAAATATCTACACCGCTATCTGTATAATCATGGAAATATCTACACCGCCATGTGTATAAACATGGAAATATCTACACCGTCATCTGTATAAACATGGGAATGTAACACCGCTATCTGTATAATCATGGAAATAACTACACCGCTATCTCTGTAAACATGGAAATATCTACAACGCCATCTGTATAAACATGGAAATATCTACACAGTCATCTGTATACACATGGAAATATCTACACCACCATCTCTATAAACATGGAAATATCTACACTGCCATCTGTATACACATGGAAATATCTACACAGCCATCAGTGTAAACATGGAAATATCTACACAGTCATCTGTATAAACATGGAAATATCTACACTGCCATCTGTATAAAGATGGAAATATCTACACCGCTATCTGTATAAACATGGAAGTACTTACACCGCTATCTGTAAAAACATGGAAATATCTACACCGCGATCTGTATAAACATGGAAATATTTACACCACTATCTCCATAAACATAGAAATAACTACAACGCCATCTCCATAAACATGGAAATATCTAAACCGCGATCTGCATAAAAATGGAAATATCTACAACGCCATATGTATAAATATGGAAATATCTTCACTGCCGTGTGTAAAAAGATGGAAATTTCTACACCGCGATTTTTATAAACATGGAAATATCTACACCAGTATCTGTATAAACATGGAAATATCTACAGCACGATCTGTATCAACATGGAAATATCTACACCGCTATCTGTAGAAACATGGAAATATCTACACCGCTATCTGTTTAAACATGGAAATATCTACACCGCTATCTGTATAAATATGGAAATGTCTACACCGCTATCTCCATAAACATGGAAATGTATACACCGCTATCTGCATAAACATGGAAATATCTACGTGGCTATCTCTATAAACATGGAAATATCTACACCGTCATCTGCATAAAATTGGAAATAGCTACACAGTCTTCTGTAGAAACATGGAAATATCTACACCAACATCTGTATAAACATGGAAATATCTACACTGCCATCTGTATAAACATGGAAATATCTACACAGCCATCTCTATAAACATGGACATATGTACACCGCTATCTGTATAAACATGGAAATATCTACACCGCTATCTGTATAAACATGGAAATTTCTACACCCCCGTGTGTATAAACATGGAAATATCTACACCATCATCTGTATAAACATGGAAATATAACACCGCCATCTGTATAAACATGGAAATATCTAAACCGCTATCTGGATAAATGCGGAAATATCTACACCGCTATCTCTATAAACATGGAAATATCTACAACGCTACCTGTGTAAAGATGGAAATTTCTAAACCACAATCTGTGCAAAGATGGAAATATCTACACCGCTATCTGTGTAAACATGGAAATATCTACACAGCTATCTGTATAAACATGGAAATATCTACACCGCTATCTGTATAAATATGGAAATGTCTACACCGCTATCTCTATGAACATGGAAATGTCTACACCGCTATCTGTATAAACATGGAAATATCTACACGGCTATCTGTATAAACATGGAAATATCTACACTGCAATCTGTATAAACATGGAAATATCTACACAGCCATCACTATAAACATGGAAATATCTACACCGCTATCTTTATGAACATGGAAATATCTTCACCGCTATCTGTATAAACATGGAAATATCTACACTGCCATGTGTATGAACATGGAAATATCTACACCATCATCTATATAAACATGGAAATATAACACCACTGTCTGTATAACCATGGAAATATCTACACAGCTGTCTCTATAAACTTGGAAATATCTACACCGCCATCTCTATACATATGGAAATATCTACACAGCCATCAGTATAAACATGGAAACATCTACACCGCTATCTCTATACACATGGAAATTCCTTCACCGCTATGTCTATAAACATGGAAATATCTACACTGCAATCTGCATAAACATGGAAATATCTACACCTCCATCGCTATAAACATGAAAATATCTACACCGCCATCTCCATAAACGTGTAACTATCTACACCGCCATCTGTGTAAACATGGAAATGTCAACACTGCTATCTGTATAAACATGGAAATGTCTTCACTGCCATCTGTATAAATATGGAAATATCTACACCGTGATCTGTATAAACATGGAAATATCTACACCGCTACCTGTATTAACATGGAAATATCTATACCTCCATCTGTATAAACTTGGAAATACCTGCACAGTCTTCTGTATAAACATGGAAATATCTACACCACCATCTGTATAATCACGGAAATATCTACACTGCCATCTGTAAAGATGGAAATATCTACACAGCCATCTCTATAGATATGGAAATATCTACACCACTGTCTCTATAAACATGGAAATATCTGCACTCCCATCTCCATAAACATGAAAATATCTACAATGCCATCTCCATAAACATGGAAATATCTTCACCGCCATCTGTATAAACATGGAAATATCTACACTGCCATCTGTATAATGATGTAAATATCTGCACCGTGAGCTGTATAAACATGCAAATATCTACACCGATATCTGTATAAACATGGAAATATCAACACCGCAATCTGCATAAACATGGAAATATCTACACTGCTATCTGTATAAACATGGAAATATCTACTCCACTATCTCTATAAACATGGAAATACCTACACCACTATCTCTATAAACATGGAAATATCTACACCGCTGTCTCTATAAACATGGCAATATATACACCGCCATCTCTATAAACATGGAAATATCTACCCCGCCATCTACATAAACAAGGAAATATCTACACCGCCATCTGTATAAACATGGAAATATCTACTCTGCCAGGAGCTGAAGAGCAGCCTGGGCAATACAGCAAGACCTCATCTCTACAAAAAAATAAGAAAAATTAGCTGGCCATGGTGGTGTGCGCCTGTAGTCCCTGCTTCTTGGGAGGCTGTGGTGGGAGTATCCACGGTGCCCAGGAGTTTAAGTCTGCAGTGAGCTTGGATAACATCTGCACTCCAGCCTGGATGATAAACAAGAACCTGTTTCAAAAAAGAAAAAAGAAAAAAACCCTAAATCTAAAAACTGGATGTAGTTTGCTAATAACTAAACAGCAAATTAATTGTAACATGCTTACATATCAACGATGTCTTTCTTCTTTGATCATAAACCTGCTCAGTAAGAAGCTGCTGAAGTCCATGCTAGTGACAGGTACATGTCTGCATCCTTGTCCTGACCTGCATGTTCTTTGATTGTCCCCATCTGTGTCTCCGACTGGCACTGCCGAACCGGCTTGCTTCCTGATCAATGTTGTACTGAACCGGACTGCTAACTGATCAGTGTTGTTGAACTCACTGCACAAAGCTGTTCTTACATGGTAGATTTCTGCCTGGAATAGTCATATTTACACTGTTTATATTCCTTACTCCTGACCCATCCAATGCAGCACAAGTTCTATTTATTGCCATAGAAACATAGGTCATTTGGAAACACCTCCTTCATTTCTGTGGAATGTTCAAACATTTCTGACATTTTGGACTCTGTTCTAGCCTCTTGTTAAATATATCCAGAAAAGAGACAAAGCTTTATGGGGGGGCTATATGCACACATATGCTATAGAATAAGCTATCTAAATGTTTAAAAATACTTTCCATCTGGCACTGCACCTTAATAGGTAGACAGAAATTAAGTGTGTGTATATCTATCTGTATTGATACGTATAAATATATATCCCCAAAACAAAAACTCATTCTCTTACTTATACATAGGTAGAATAGAGGTGAATATACATATACATTTATAGGTAGAACAAAAAAACCCCTCAGCCTCTTTAGGGCCATGTGTTTTCTCTGAGTAATTGTCACAATTAATTACAATACATGTGTATGCCTTTTTAGATAAATTGCATCAGACCAGTTTCTGTCTGGTTGGAAAATAATAACTGCCTATTTGCTAAGTGCCCCTGCCCCTATACTATGTTCCAGTGAACTAAAGACCTGTGGCAATCATAGATTTACAACTCAGCAAGATTAAACAATTTATTGTTATTTATGACATCCAAGCTGGATCTTCTGTATTATATTCCACATTAGCATCTATCACTTTACATTTGGGAGATCCTGTCCAAAAAATGATTATGCCTCCTAACCAAACATTCAGCAGGGCTGCAGGAACAGGCCCCCTGAACAAACATCCTGCCAAAGTACTTTAAAGCACCGTGAGCTCCCACAGCTGTGCATTTTCAGATGACTCAGCAGATTAGCGTGGAGTCTCTTAGCCTCTGCTTGGTCTGTTCCTTTCAGTGATCTCTCACATGGCCCAGTCCATTCGGTTTGAAAATCCTCATGAAATGAGCAGATTATGATCTGGCTTCAGTAGAGGGCCATGGGGTGGGCATGGAGGGGAGAGGGTTTGCTCTTAACACAGCCTGAGCCTCAGAAAGGTTTCACATGGAAAAGCATGGCACTGACTCAGCTCATGCTTAACAGGAAATAATGCACAGACCACACCAAAAAAGCCCTTTATGTTGTGTGAAAGTCTATGCCGGAGCAGCTGCTGCCACCTCATGTACTGTGATAGAGTGTGCATGTGTGTGTTTGTGTGTGCGTGAGTGTGAGTATGCACACAAATGTGTGCTGGGAGGGGGAGGAGATCACACCTTCCACAGTCGCCACCTCAGCCTTAGCTAGCAGCATGGAGAAATGCCAAAAGTCAAGAGAAAGCTGCACCAAAGCAACTGTGATCACCACATCAGCAGGCGCTTTCTGGTTAGTAAAGCTACTGGGACTGAAAAACTCACATGATCTCGTCCTTCTTTTATTTTAATCAGAGCAAACTATTTTTATAATAATTGTGTTATATGAATAAATAATTCATAATGCTGTAACCCATTATCCCATTCAATCCTCCCAACAACCCTAGAAGATATGTAGACAAGTATTATTACTTTCCCTATTTTTATAAATGAGGAAATAAACCCCAGGAGGCTAGGCGACTTCCCCACGGTCATAGAAGTTGCAAACAGTAGTATCATGATTCAAATCCAAAGCTTCTCCTTTTGTCTTTATCATTTTAATTTTGAAGGTAATGCATATGCATGTATGATCTTTTAAATCCAGAGATGTATATGGAATAGATAGGAAAAGGGACTCTCCTTCCCCATTATACACCCCCTCCACCCAATCTATATACACTGTTGACTAGAGTATGTCCTTTCAATCCTATTTTCTATGCCTACATTATATACAGAAAAGCAGGATTACGTTACACACAATATTCCAGTCATTGCTGTTTTTCACCAACAAGCTATCATTCACATCTTTTTCATACTACATATAAATTTATATCCTTTATTTTAGTGGTGTATATTGTGCAGTTGTGTCATAAATTATGTACCTGTTCTCTGTTGAACATATAGATTTTTTCTGAGTTTTTCCTTAGCAAAATGCTGCAGTGAGTACCCTTGTACACAGATGTGTGTACATTTGTTCTAGAAAAATCTACAGTAAAGATTCTTAGATTAAGACATTCCCAGGTTATTAGAAAACTACTCTATTAATTTAGATATATACTTCCAAATTGCCTGACCAAAATTTATGTCAATTTAACTTCTATGAACAGTATACAAACATGACAATTTTCCATCACCTACACCAACTCTGGGTAATTTCATCTTTTTTACAAGTTGATGGACTGTTTTAATTTATATTTCTCTGGTTATTAATAAGGTTGGCCACCTGTTCATGTGTTATTATTGATGATATTTGTATTGAATTGTTTGAATTTTCTTGATTTCAAAAAACGTTTTACATGTCATAGATATTAAATATTTGTTGTAAAACTCTCCTTCCAGTATTGTGTATGTGTTTGGTCAAGTAGAATAAACTCTCGTCCTCTGATTTCAGATTCCTTTCTCTTTCCATTAGAAATCCCTAAATGTAAAACTACATATTGATAGCTAAAAACCAGGATGTTTACTAGAGAAAAAGAATACAAAGGCAATAATTAAATATTATATTTATACAAAATACCTACTAGTACAAACTTAAAAAGAGAAAGTAAAAGTCAAATCCTTCTACGACTTCAGACTAAGAAAAAGAACTTTTGAGGTTGAATGTTCCTGAAATTTTTCTTTTCATACAACTACGGACATGACTTCAAAAGTTGATGTGACTAAAAATGTAAGATATGAAAGATATTTGAAGACTCAGAGAAGGTGGATTTTCATTTTAAGAAGTCACATATATATTCTAGATATTCTCTTATTCGTAACTAAGAGAGTCAAATCAGATGAAAGAATCTAAAAATTTCCCTTTGACTGTGTTAAGTAGAAGTAGTAGAGGCATATTGGCCAAATCTTGAGTGTTTGCAAATTGACTCTTAAGGCTATAGGCTGGCACAGGTCATTGAAGCCCTAGCTTTTTATCTTTAATTTTAAAATCCCCAAACAATGTATACTAATTTTTCTTGTCCATTATTTCCAAATAATCTTGTTTAAATGTTATTACAGTGCTTGCTCATGTTACTGTTGTCTAACAGAAGGGTATCCGGGGCCTTAAAACTGAGAGGGTTAGGATTAATGATTCCAATACCTATGCTTGGACATCTCCAAAAGTGGGTTCCAACTTCTTGTCCTCAAGTCTGTATAGAAACTAGCAAACTTCCAGAGTTCACAAAAGGCTCAAAGAGAACAGATGTTTTATAGAAAATTCTTAGAGCAAGTTTCACGCATAATGTTGCTGATGCGTGTCCGCCTTTTCAATAAACATCACTATGCTTTATCACAAGATTTAATAAAGCAGCTTAGTTAAAAATGCCATCTGGGTCTCTGGACACATTAAACAAAGCTTAAAATAACCACCCCAGCAACTGGGAGGACCCAGCTGTTCTCATAATCTGTCCCACTCCTTTTACTTCCCCATAAAAAGAGTGAATGAAGACCACAGACTAAAAGCATCCAGAAGGAACTGACACAAACAGGGAGATAGATGGAGCCAAGGGCTCCTGTAAGTTTGCTATTGCTCACATAATAGATTTGCTAATTCCACAACCTGCGGATGGTGATTAAGAACGGGAAGCAGAAAGAGGGAAGAGAGAATCATAGAAGGGCTCATTCAAGTTTTCTAATGTATCACAAACCTGTCCTCCCTAATGTCTGGATCATAGCAGCCCATTCCATTCACCTATTCTCTAGTGAACTCCAATAGAAAATACAAAGCCATCACCACCCAGTTCTTTCTCCCTTCTAGAGATGAGCTATTAGCCACCCAATCCCAGATTCTCAGATCCATTCCAGGAAAGAAGCCCTAGGTATTGAAGCACAGCTTTCCCTCCCTCCCTTCTTTCTTCCACCCCAAGATTTGTTCCCCAGATAGTTCTAGTAAATGCAAAACCAAGTATATTCTCATTCTTTAGAGCAACCAGCTTTTCATGGCCAACTGGAATCAAATACAACCTGCACAAACATCTATCTGGAGGACACTCCCAAGGCTCCTACTGAGCCAGCCTTCTGCATACCACTGCATTTCAGCTTCCTAGTTCACAAGACACTGAGACATTCTTGAATTCTGCAAGGTGCACTGTGTGTTAATATCTTTGCTCCTCATCATGTGGCCAATAAAGCGCATGACTAGTCAACGAATAAATTTTCTCTTGACTAAAACTTGCAACAAAACTGTAAGCTGTTTACCAAGGGTTCCACTACAGGTTATATTCAATATATACAGTCAAATCATAACTATCTGAGATATATTCAGTTGACCATACACCTTTATATTTCAGTAAAATGTCTTTACATTTCCCAGTGCTATCGATGTTACAAAGTGCTTTCATATGCAGTGCTTCATCTGATTTACAGGATAATTAAATGATCCTGTCATACCTGATTTTTAGATGAGGAAACAAGTGGTTTCTGGGTATTTCAAGAGGCTAACGCATCTGCCCTCCAACTTGTATGTGAAAACCAAAAACAAAATTCCAAGGCCCCTCAACCATCTGAATGGACTTTGACTCTTTTGGTCAATATATGGCAGAGCTAGGAAAAGAAGGTGAGTCTTCCAGCTGCTGATACAGGGTTTTTCCTGCCATACTCCATTACCTCCAAGGCTAAAGTCAAAAGAGGGTGTGGTTATCACATGAAAAAATCTGGTTTGGATTTCCCAAATGTGTATGTAGTATTTGGTGATTTACCTTAATTTAACCTACAGTTCTTTTGGGTTGTAACAGTCTGACTCCATTTTTGAAAACAAAACAAAATCGATTTTAAATGCTGAATTATAGATCTTTGCTGTCCAGTATGGTAGCTACTAACCACTTATGGTTATTTGCATTTCTATTTTAATTAATTAAAATTCAGTAAAATGCCAAATTCAGTTCTCCAGTTGCTCTAGCCACATTTCAAGTGTTACAGTAGTCACATATGGCTAGTGGCTGGGACAATGCAGATTATAGAACAGTTCCATCATCAAAGAAACTTCTATTGAACAGTGCTATTATATAATGTCATCTCCAGAGAAAGAAGACTTTAGAAAAAGTCAGAAACGGCCGGGCGCAGTGGCTCCCACGTGTAATCCCAGCACTTTGGGAGGCCAAGGCAGGCAGATCCCTTGAGGTCAGGAGTTCAAGACCAGCCTGGCCGACATGGTGAAACCCCGTCTCTGGTGAAAATACAAAAAATTAGCTAGGCGTGGTGGTGCATGCCTGTAACCCCAGCTACTCAGGAGGCTGAGTTGGGAGAATCACTGGAACACAGGAGGCAGAAGTTGTAGTGAGCCAAGATTGTGCCACTGCACTCTAGCCTGGGTGACAGAGCAAGACTCCATCTCAAAAAAAAAAAAAAGGAAAAAGAAAAAGAGAAAGTCAGAAACATCTTGAGGCAGGCATAGTGCTGTCATCTGTCCAATATTGAAGATGATTTAAGAATAAGAAAGAAGAAGAGAACAAAGAAGAGAAAAAGAAGTTGCCTTAGGTGTACCTACCCAGAAAAGGACAAAGGCATTCTTGTAGTCATTGTGTTGTATATTAGCTCTTAAACTTTTTAAGAGATTAGAATAATTTGACACATAGAAGATGTAAACCACTGAAGAGGCTCTGAAGCAGATAAAAGTAGAAAGAAAATAAAAAACTAATTAGTTACAAGCTAAGCTTAACCACAATTCGTTTAAACGATAATATTTACTCTTCACATGATTGGTTTTTCTTTTGCTTTATAGTATGACATAGTTTATATCTTTAAAGGGGAATTAAAATATTTCTGGGAATTTTTAAAAGTAAGTTCACACAGCCACATAAAAACTACAGAAACAGATAAAACCTATCTTCTCATTTATTCCCTAATCCATTCAAATTAAATATAAAAATCCAAGCATCCACAGTGATATTCAAAAAAGCAAAAGTGAGACAAAACAAAATTCATTTGTCACCTGTGGAGGTAGTTAGCTCACCTAATCTTCACTCCAAACACCAGTAATTTTTAAAAGACAGAAATAAACATATGTTCTGCCTTCCCGGAAGGAACTATGTTTCAGGGTAGCCAAATAACCCAGTTGTGAAGAAAATGGTCTGCTTATAGGAAAATGCCAGCTAAAACATGTAGATAGAATTAGAGAATTAGAAATTCACCATTTTGAAACCCCTAATGAAATAATCAACTCAAGCAAGGATCATTAATAAATGCTAAAACAATCAAGTAACTATTGATACAGAATATAACTGAATATACACATGGTACAAAGTTCACGTCACAGACTACTGGCTTGACCCAAGGGGGAATATAGCAGAGGAGATAGGCAGTGATCACCCTAACCTTGCGATCATCTCACCATCACTAATGATGGGATGTGAATACACATTATTGCCTATGAAATAGTCTTTAAAAAAAGAAGTTGAACCTGAATCTAACTAAACCTTGCAATGGGCTGAACGTGTATGTCTTCCCAAAATTAATATGTTGACATCCTAACCCCAAAGGTGCTGGTATTAAAAGGTGGGGCCTTTAGGGGGTCGTTAGATCATAAGGACAGAGGCTTCATGATTGGAATTAGTGCCCTTATAAAAGAGGCCCCAGAGAGCTAGCTAGTCTCTCCCACTATGTGAGGGCCCAGCAAGAAGGCCAATCTATGAACCAGAAAGTTGGTCCTAACCAGATATCAAAACCACATGCTCCTTGATTTTAAACTTGCTAGCCTCTAGGACTGTGAGAAATAAATTTCTGTTCTTTATAAGTCATCCAGTTTTTGGTATTTTGTTATAGCAGGCCTAAAAGCCTTTAGAACTAACTTCCAGTTAACCAGGAAAAAACAGAGTGAAAAGTTAAATGACACCATAAAAAGCAACCAGAAAATTCCAGAAGGGGAAATATTCTACAGGACAACTGACTAGTTTTTCAACAAGTCAATTTCACTAAATAAATACATAAACAAAGAGTATGGGTATTTTCCAGGTTAAAACAGTCTTGAGCTAAATAATTAAATGCAATGTGTGTCCCTTGATTAGAAGAAACTAATTTGAACAAACCAGCCACAAAAGATATTTCAGGGAGACCAAGCTGGAAGGATCACTTGAGGCCAGGAGTTTGAGACCAGCCTGGGCAACGTAGTAAGACCTCCATCTCTACAAAAACAATAAATTAGCTGGGCATGGTGGTGTGCACCTATAGTCCTAGCTACTCAGGAAGCTGAGGCAGGAAGATCACTTGAGCCCAGGAGTTTGAGGCTGCAATGAGCTATGATTGTTTCACTGCACTTCAGGCTGTGTGAAAGAGCAAGACTTTGTCTCAAAAAATAAAAGGACATTTCATAATAATTGAGGAAATCTGAATGTGGACTGGGTAATAAATGATATAAAAAAGCCATTTTTTATTTTGTTTGAAAAGATGATTTTGTAACTATACAGGAAAATGTTCTTTTTTTTTAGAAATCTGTACTAAAGAATTTAGGGGTAAAACATCATTTTCTTTAATATACTTTCAAACACAAGCAAAAAATAGTCACGACACAAATATAGCAAAATGTTTACAATCTATGTTCTATGCTTGCCTGTGAGTGCCATTAATCTCATCTCTCTGCTTTTCTGAAAGTTTGAAAGTTTCAAAGTTTTATAATACATTTTTTTACATCCCATAATTTTATAATAATTTTTTTAAAGTTTGAAGCAAATCAACAACTATAGCTTCAAAAATATCCTGACCCACAATAAACATTGAACAGGGTATATTTCTCCCATTTCCTAAAAAAGTTGGCCCAGGAAGGAGTATGAGAGCTGCCATAGCTCTCCCAAGGCTCATTATTCTCCATCACTCCATGGGAAATCCCAAAATAAATTTTTTAAGAAGTTGTTTAAATTTATAATGTTTTTGATTCTATAATAATTTTATAATAAAATAATTGTAAAATGTTTTTGATTTTATATTTTTAATTTAAAAAATTTTTATACATGTTTATGTTTGAAATGTCTATTTCAAACTTTTTGAGATATTAAAATATAAGTAATATAGTTCATCATTTTAGAAATGCCATGCTTTTCTTCTCCAGCAATTACATAATCAAAGAGTAACTGTAGTTTTTCCTAGAACATTGCATGGTAGGCTGGGCATGGTGGTTCATGACACTTTAGGAGGCCAAGGCAGGCAGATCTCTTGGGATCAGGAGCTTGAGACTAGACTGGGCAACACAGAGAAACCCTATGAGTAGTAAAAACACAAAAATCAGCTGTGCGTAGTGGTGTGCACCTATAGCCCCAGCTACTCAGGAGGCTGAGGTGGGAAGATCACCGGAATCTAGGGAGGTCAAGGCTACAGTGAGCCAAGACTGTACCATTGCATTCCAGCCTGGACAACAAAGTGAGACCCTGTCTCAAAAAAAGTGAAATTTAATTTAAAAAAAGAAAATTGCTTTGTAAAATTAACTTTTTCAATCAAAACCAAGATTTTTCAGATATAGAGAATGCAGCCCACTGGTCAGATTTGTCAGTTCAAAGAGAATAAATTCTAGTTTCCTATTTTTCTAGCCTGCTTATGATTATCCAATAGGATATCAAAAAAGACCAAAGCCTTTGGGATCCATGTTCAGTATTCCTGAGTCTAACTCAGGATGTCGAATCAGGAGACAAGCACATTCTCATCAATTTTCAATCATTCGAGACCAATTTTGCTTATAATTATCCAGTTCTTTTAGACCACCTTTCTCCTGAAGCCAGCCTTATGGCTATTCACTTCACTTTAGCATAAGCCCCCAAGAAGGTGAACAAAATGAGGAAACGATTGGTTAAAGTTGGCATTTGAAATTCTGAAACATGTCCACCATTCCCTTCACCCATGCCCGCCCCTCTTAGAAGTAGTACTTTCAGATTATTTAAGAGTCGATGCTTCTATGTGGATTTTGTCATCTGTCCTTTATAACAGCTAGTAGGTTTAATTTGACTCTATTTTAAGCATATATTGACCTATGCTAATTATCTGTTAAAATAAATTCCACTCTTAGAGTTAATAAAGTGTGTTTGTCATGGAAGACCCATTGAAGTAAGAAGCTGAGGAGCCCTTATGGTAAAGTGGGACAAGAAATAATAAGACATAATAATTTTCCCATGCAAATCAACAACCGTAGCTTCAAAAATATCCTGACCCACAACAAGTATTGGACAGGCCATGTTTCTCTCACTCCCTAAAAAATTGGCTTGGTAAGGAGTATGAGAGCTCCCATAGCTCTCCCAAGGCTCATTATTCTCCATCACTCCACAGGAACAGCCTGTCAGAGAAGAGTGAAAGACCATTTGTCAACCTCTCTTCAACTCCCTGATTCTAGCCAAACTTCATCAATCTCAAGTGAGGAGCCAGAGAGAAATCAAACCCCATATATCCAGCATCATTGTCTACTGGAGTCAAAAATCACAATTCCACTACCCACCCCAACACCACTGGCCCTGTTTCTCCCAATTGCTTTTTATTGTGTTTTTTAAAAAATCCTCTTTCCCCATACCTGCAACACCGAGAAGGAGGAATTATAGTAGATAAATATGAAGCATGGAGATCCATTAAAAATGTTTTTAATTATAAATGAGAAAATGAAAAGGAGAGGGTTGGGAAGGAAGGAGGGAATTCAAATGCCAGGGAAATGTTCAGTTGCGCTTTTAAAGATGTTAACACTCATTTATACATCTGCAAGACACTCCCCTTAAAGAAAAGCTCTATGAGTGTGGGTCTGTTTGCATGAATAAGGATAAAATTACTTTTTTAGACGATGTTTCCCACATATCATTCAGAGACCCCTGAAGTTAGGTATCCCTCTTCTAGATGTCCTTGAGATGCTGCTGGACCTGGGAAAGAGGAAACTGGGATACGGGTCTATGCCAAAAGGTGCTTCTAGTTATAGGACAGAGAGGAAAGGGGCAGTGGGAGAAAAACCCGAAGTCTGAGAATCTGGATTGCAGAAGACTACCGAGGTCGTGGGAGAAGGGAGAGAAAACAAGGATGAAAAGCGAAAGGGGAAGAGGCATGAAATGTTGTCAAATGTCAAAAGGCATTTGGAGAGAAGTTGGGAATTGCATTAAGAAAACCACTGCAAATCTCATTTCAGACTATTTACAGATATGCCCCCTGGGAACTGCGAGCTCAGGCTGTTTAGCATCAAACAAATGGATCCACTCCATCCCTACCCTAATTAAATAAATCATTCAGTAATTCCACTGGGTTAAAGAACAAAAATATTAAAAACCTTCAGGGCCTACTCTTGCCAAATATGTCAGGGATCGTGTGTGTGTGTGTGTGTGTGTGTGTGTGTGTGTGTGTGTGTGTGTGTGTGTTCTGAGACACCACTACTGTTAAATAGGCAGAGCTAAGACTTAGGGCACTGGCAGATTATTGCAAAAAGGGCACGGGGCAGAGGGACTATGTTGTGAGCCTGGGAAAGAAGTTTGTGTGGGGACTGTGGGCAGTGAACGCGTTGGGAACAATATGGAAAACTGGGAGCTGCCTCGGAATCTACAGGGCCGGGTAAGAGAATGTCCGAAAGAAAAATGAGCAGGTGCGGGATGTGTGCAGAGTCGGAGAAGAGTCCAGGGCGCCCGGAGTGGCTCCAGGAACGACGGACACCCCTCAAGGCTTTTGGGGGCGGTGGGTACTAATAGAACCCAGTGTCCGGGCTGCACCGGGGAGGCTGCGAGCGCGGCGGGATTGGGGCACTGGAGGGTGAGGACGCGGGAGTGAGGAAGCAAAGCCAGGGCCAGGCAGGGGCCTCCCAGCTGGGCCTGGAGGCAGCAGGGGGACAAGGGCTAGGAGAGGGCATGGCGGCGGTGTGGCGGGAAGCGAGGGGCATCCGGACACTCACCCCATTGGCCGCGGACATCTGCACCATGATCTCGATGGCCGTCCAGCTAAAGTACCTGCCGTCGCTGCCCACCACCGTGGTGCAGCCCCGACGGTCACGCAGGTTGATGGACGACAGCACGCTCTGGATGAAGTTGGGCAGGTAGTTGCACTGGCCCTCGAAGAGGCCGGTAGGTCACCGCAGACCCCCGCCGCCGGCCGGCTGCTGGTCCTCGTAGGGCGCGGTGGGCACTGTCAGCACCGGGATGGGGCTCCCCTCCGTGGCCCCTCCTGGCCGGTCCTGCTGAGGCTCCCGGGGCCGGAGGGAATCTGCAGCCTGCCGGGGGCCTCCGCCAACCTGGCCACGCGCCGGCACTCCGCCTCGTGCCCGGGCCCCCTCTCCGGCAGATCGGCACCCTGCGCCCTGCGCCCACCCGCCTGGGGACCGCCCGCCCCTCCTCTCCGTGCGGCCGCTCGCTGACTCCCTCGGCGGAGATTGCTTCTGCCTTCCTGTAAAGTTTTCTCCCGCCCACCTTCTCCGCTGCCAGACCGCCCGAGGTGCCCTCAGTTTCTCCCCAAGTTGGACTCACTTTCGGGGTGTCCCAAAAGCCTGATTCCAGGGCCTGCTAGCCCGACCCCGGTGACGCCTGCACCCGCACCTGGCCCCAGCCTTCACGCGCGATCGCCGCCCTCTGGGGCACACCCTCCACCAGAAAACAGCCGGCGGGCGGCGAGACTTTGGGCAGAGTCCGGGTTCCTCTCCAGCGCCAGGCCCGTCTCCCTGTCTCCCTGGGAGTGCGCAGCCTACACGCACCAGTTTCTCTTTAGAACAAGCACGGGGAGGGATTTGGGAGGGGGCTGAAACCTTTTGCCATCAGCGAACAGCCTCAGCCAAAAATAACCCTGGAAAGGCGAGCTAAGAATGGTTATCTCCTGCCAGCGCTGAAATCGGAGGCTGGGCGCTGCGTGTGGGGTGTGTGTGTGTGTGTGTGTGTGTGTGTGTGTGTGTAGCCTCCCACCCCGACCATTTGTTGAAGGGAATCACCACTGTCAGACTTCAATCCAACAGGACCCACTCGAGCCATCTACACTTTCCCCAGCCTCCTCCAAAACAGCACACTTTCCGGTATGGACAATTCTTTTTCTTTTTTTTTTTTCACTTGTTTGTTTGTTGTGGTGGTTGCAACAGCAGCAACACAGACAACACATATTTCCCTATTCTTCTCGCCCTTCTCACCCTCCCTACCCAGCTCCTGCCTTAGAAACAGGCTTGGCCTACACTGTATCTGTCCACACTGCCTGAACTCTTCCCTGAATTAATCGTTTTCAATAGGAGGGGGCTAAATCCCTTATTAATGCCCTACCAGGAGTGAATGAATAAAGCCAAGTTAAAGGGGAACTGGGTACCACATACTGTGCTAGGTTCCTTTGCATGTATCCTTTCATTCTGCTGGAGCTAAAGATGTTCTGCCTCCTCTCCATAAAACGCACCCAAACTCCAAAACCAGGAAATTCTCCATAGAAAATAGGAGTGAAGAGAGAAAAGACTAACAGGATAAACCCCAAAGCAGGAAGAAAGTTTTGTCTCCCATTTCGCTCAAGGAATTTTTGGACCCACCAAGGCTACTGTCCTGAAAGATCCTGCTGCTTCTCCTTCCCCAAATATTGTCCACTTCCTGAGAGTAAGGCTGACTTGCCACAGGCTTATAAAGTGTTTGGTCACAGTGAGACAACTGTGAGTAATAACACACATTGTATACTGTTTTGCAATTGATAAAAGGCTTTGCATCTGTTTTTTCTTTGGAGGCTGAAGAAAAGAATGGTATTCACGCAGTTCCCATTTTACAGATTAAAACAAGAGGACTTTTTCTGTGAAGTCAGGAAAGTGGTTACAATGGTACTTTCCGCCTGTCCGAATTATGTATTGCCCCTCCCCTTTCTATTAATAACATTGAAGTGTGATGGGACAACCACTGAAGCCGTCAGTTGAAACCTGCTGGGACTTTTTAGCCATTCTCTTCAACATAAAGAATGGGTTTCTTTGGAGGGGGTGAGAGGAATGGGGAAATGTTGTCAAAGAGTACAATGTTTTAGTTGAGACAGGAAGAATACATTTTGTTGAGATCTACAGCACAGCATGGTGACTGTAGTTAACAATGAAGTATTGTGTATTTCAAAATTGCTAAGAAAATAAATTTCAAATGTTCTCACCACAAAAAAGATAGGTTTTGAGGTGATGAATCTATTAATTCTCTGGATTTCATTATTCCACAATGTATACATATATCATAACATCACATTATATCTCCGTAAATACATACAATTTTAATTTGTCAATTAACATTTTTTTAAAAGAATAGTGTGGCCAGTTGGGGAGGTAGTTTTTTTTTTTTTCCTCTAGTCTCTACTCAGTCTCCAAGATCCCATTCCCCATAAAGTTCCTGTCACCCAGGTGGAGTGCAGTGGCACAATCATGGCTCACTGCACCCTCTCCCTCTTGGGCTCAAGCGATCCTCCTGCCTACAGGTACATGCCACCACGCCCAGCTAATTTTTGTAGCTTTTGTAGACATGGGGTTTCACCATGTTGCCTAAGCTGGTCTTGAACACCTCAGCTCAATCAATCTGCCCACTTTAGCCTCCCACAGTGCTGGGATTACAGGTGGGAGCCACCAAGCCCAACCCATAAAGTTCCTAACTTTTTATCTCCCTGGGAGTGCACAGCCTACACACACCAGTTTCTCTTTAGAACATACTTAAGAGTCTTGGCTTAGCATCCAACACACAGAACTTTAACACTTCTATGGATCTGTGCACCTGTCTATGGTGTGGGGTTTTTAAGATCTCTTTCTAATGACACTTTATTTTGCAAAGCAGGACAGTTTCATTCCCAGAAGAGCAGGTATGGTAAATCCTTTGTTCCAGTAACGAAGACAATGATCCAAACCCTAAGCCTCAGAGAAGCCCAGAAACCCTCCAGGCCTCCATCTCTCTGCTCCTAGCACCTGCCTCTCTCTTGACATCAACATCATTCTCCCCTCTCACAGCCCAGCTCCTTCCACAGACCCAGGGATTAGGCACCAGCACCTCAGACTAGATTTTAGAGAATTACCATTCAAGAGGTAATCCTCTTCCCTTGGTTCCAATTTCAAGGTTCTCAAAGACTGGAACAGGGCTAGTTTGAGGCAATGTGCCCCATCGCATAGCCAGAAAGAACCTTACAGTGAAAAGGAAAACAATTCTTCCAAAGTAAGGGGGTGCTGATCCCCAGGGGGAGGACAGATGGGCAAACAAACAGTAACCGGGCCACCACATGCTTCACACTCACTGATCAAGAATTTCTAAAACCACTTTTCTTTTCTCTGAATTTATATAGGACTTTGTATCACTCATAAAGGAATGTCTTATAGGCTGATAACACCTTTCTATTCATGCTTATACTTAACATTTAGGCTAGGATAATTTCCTAACCTCAGTGTCCTCACTGTAAGATGGGAATTATTATAATCCCTACCTCATAAATTGTTGGGAGGATTAAAATACTTAGTAAAGTGCCTGACTAATAGAAAGGCATTCAATAAATGTTAGCTATTCATGGTGTCATCATCATTATATTTACCATCATTACTAATCTCCTGTATTGCAAGAATTACACTTTATATTTTTGTAGACCATCACTGTAGCTAAAGGGTCTTTGGGCCATAGGTGATATTCCATAAAGGTTGGTTAAATTGATCTGTGGTTTTTGACTCAGAACTCCCTCAAAATGTACAAAACAGATTTACCTGCTAAATAAATCTCTTCAAAGCTGACCCCAGGTTTAATTGAATTAATTCCAATGAATTTGTCACAATGATGGAGAAAGGAAACTTAGAGGGCCCCACAGTTGTTTCCTGGTAAAATGAGAAGTTTGGATTAGATCAATGTTTCCCAAAATATTTTCCTCAGAATGTTAGTGCCCCTCGAATCCTGCACAAAGCAAGAGTTTCATGACCAAGTAGCTTTTAAAACTCCTGTACACTCTACTCCCATTCTTCACAATGCACACTTTCATATTAAAAGTTCTGAGAGGTCCTCAACAGAAGACATCACTTAACTTTTTTTTTTTTTTTTTTAAGACAGATTCTCACTCTGTCACCCAGGCTGGAGTACAGTGGCAACCACTCCTGGCCTAAAATTTTTTAACCTGGTGCTTCCCAATCTAAACTCACAGGGACCAGTTTTCTTAATGAAAGAGAATCAGACTAGCTTGTAACCATAGCTGGTGACACTCCCCTGCCCCATTCCTTGTATGTCCTCAGTGGACTAGGTCAGGAATAAATAAATTTTCCTGATTCTCAAGGGCTGGTCACTCCTTTGCACTGAGCTCAAAGCTTCTCTGTAGCATGGGTCACAATGAATGGTAGCCCTGATAGCCTAGAGTAGCCTTTCAGCCTTCTCTGAGCCTCTAAAGACTGAGGATCCTTGGCATGAAATGGAGCAACTGATATACCCTTGCTTCCCCTGGGGACTCTCTTGCTCTCAAAAAGGCATCAGCCATCATCTCCATCTAGAGAATATACTAGCTGACTCAGCTTGACCAGCCTGTCCCAAAATGAGAATCTGGGTAAAATAAGCATTGAAACACTTCATTCCTTGTAGATTCAGAAAACATATTAGCATATTAAAGACTATGAAGTTCTGCAGGAAAAAAAAAAACCTATTTAACTTTAATCCAACATTGCCAAGTTTTATTTGACCATGGAAGATTTTTCCAAAACACTTACAAACAGATCAAGGACATTAATCTTTCATGAAACACTAGATCCCCAGGGTCCTCTCCAGCTACATCATTCTGTGATTTTCTTTTTTATTTATGATGCATTAAAAGATTAATCTCTATCAGACTTCCATTTAGAAATTCACCAGAATGTGCAAAGGTAGCAGGTAAAATTGCTGAAGGGTATTATAAAAATACCCTCCAGTGATTTTTGAAACTTAAACTGAAATATTTATATAACTATATATTTCAGTTTGTATATTATATATATATGTATATACACACATATATATGTGTGTATATATATTGGTGTATGTATATCTATATCTATGTATATATGGCATTATATCCATTTTACAGATGCAGAAACTGAGCTTTAGAGGGTGTGAGCAATTGGTCCAAAGCCACACAGCACACAGGTAGTCATTGATAAAGGTAAAAACAAGAGTTGAAGCCTGAGGTGTAAGGACACAGAGATAAGTACACAAATGTTTACAAGTTACACATATGACACGTGCCTTTAACATGAATTTCTTCAACATTCATTTAGAGGCCTTACAATGAAGACATCAGAGTGGCAGCAAGTTCTGTTGGAATCAGGGGAGCGTGTTCTTCTATAATCCCCTGGCTAACAGGAAAGCACACTGATTTGGCCCATGGTAGTTATACACTCCCATTGAGTCAGGGGCCACTTCTATGCACACAGGAGGTGCTAAAAATATGCTGTTGACTCATTGCCTCTAAGAGCAGAAGAAATGCCAGAAGTATAGGACAAGAGGCAGAAAAGCACACGGAAAAATGTCGTAGGGCAGTCCTCTGAGGAAGTGTTAGATCCCTTTGAAATCTGTCCAAACACTTTCTTGTGCTAGGGAAAGTCAATTACATATTTCAAGCAACCCCACATGTCATACGAGTATCTTGTATGTGTTTGTGTACTCGTGTCTGTGAACTTACATCTCAGACTTCAACTTCTCGCTCCCCACCCTTATCAATGACTGCCTGCATGGCCTTGGGCAAGTTGTTTTCCCTCTTCAAAGCTCAGTTTATGCATCTATTAAATGGACATAATGCTACCTACCTCATGGGGTTAGTGATCACATTTAAGGAGCTAATATGTGGAAATTGCTTACACAGTACCTATCACATAATAAGGGTTTAATAAGTGTTTGATGTAATTGTTTTGATTATTACTACTATTACTAAAATAATAATTACTACAATAATAATGATTCTTATTCTCTATATTAGTATTATCTTTGAAAATGGGCATGGACTATGTCTATGTAACACTTTTGGCATAATATCTAGCATTATATCACACACAAATTAGAGAATTCATGTTATTAAGGATGAAAAAATATTTTTACTGACCCTTAAATTCTTCGTAAGTAACTGCAAAAGAAGCCATTATCCCAACACATGAAATAAAAAAAAAATTCAGTTCCTCTGGAGTTTGTTTTTGGAGGTAGCCACAGGACACCTAAATTTTTTTTCTTTTCAGAGAGACCGAGGGGCTCACTAGGTTGACCAGGCTGGTCTTGCACTCCTGGTCTCAAGCCATCCTCCCACCTCAGCCTCCCAAAGTGCTGGGATTACATGCATGAGCCACCACATCCAGCCTACCTCAAATATTGAATGCTGTTAATAAATCTCCTGAGGCCAGCATAAGAAGGTGATGGGCAAAACTAATGCCGGTATGTTTTTCTGGCTTTTTCATGTATTGGGCCAAACTTTGAAAAGCACTTACTATTAATGGCTAACTTGCAAAATTTGTGATTTATTAAAAGCAGATTTTAATTGTTTTACCTAAAAATAATAGGCCTCTGATCTGCCAAAGATGAAGATTTAATTTCTAGGTGTTCCCCACAATACCTAGAAACATCAGTGGAATCGATTATTAAACACTTTAGAAGTATTCTCATCAAAGTTCTTTAATATATAATACAGCAAAAGAAAAGTTTCTTTTCTAAAGGCTTCTCTATACTTTTTTTAATAGTTGAATTTCATTTCTGAAGGCTCCTAAAAAGAATAGAATTTAGATCTTTATTAAAGAGGAAATATATTTTCCATGTTTAATTTAAATTACATTCCATCAGTCATTTGCAATCTTAGCCTACACGGAATTTTTTTTTTGGTAGTTTTTATGTTTGGGCTTTAGGAGTGGATTCCCAATAATCTCTATATAAATATTTCTAATCTCTATAGAAATATTTTAACATTTCAATGTAAATTAGTTTTTTAAAGCTATTTTATCCATAAAAATAATGAATTTGCATGGCTGAGGGTGAAATAATGTGTTACCAGGACCCCTCAGTTTTGGGGGTTGTGAGTAGATCCCGTCTTCATGTTCCTCCAGCCCAGCCCAAGCCTGGCTCAGGTCCTCCTCCCCCATTTGTCAGGAACCACCATCCCCAGGGATTCTATGTGCCCTGCCTGACCAGTGTTCTCCATCAGAGTTTACCAATCTTTTATTCATTCCCTCAGAGCACAGCTAAGCAAGAGTACACTAATTTGAAAATTAACTCAAGCAAATAGAGGAACAATATCCCCAACACATTGCATTTTAACATAGGGTTTCCTGGACACACTGTTTCAACCCAAGAGTTGGGCTAATAGTAGGAGTTCCATCTGCTAAAATACGGCTGTCAGCTTGTAACTTGCAGTAGGAGCTGAAATCGACCAGGGAGTTCTTATCCAACAGACAGCAGCAAAACTCTTTGTGTATCTGCGTTCCTTTCAACAAGCGTGACTTCCTCAATGGCATCATTCGTGAGTGTAACACAGAGCTCAGCAATAACATTTCTTCACTAACCCTACCAGGTATCCAACATAGGATGTTACTTCCTTTCACTGTTTTCCGACTCCTGGCAGATATTAATCATTGGGATTTGGGAACAAGGAAATAGAATTTCTGAGAATGCTTGGGAATTCCCAAATTCATATGATTTTCATAACACTTCACTTACAAGTTTTTGAAAAATAATAAGTAACTATAATAACAAGCAAATAGTCGTTTTTTTCTGTAACAGGATTATATGAAAAGTTTTAGTAGTCTTCTGTCTCAAAAAGATATGATAACAAATGATGATTTATTATTATTATGAGCCAACATATTGTAACAAGATTATCAAATCCAATAGCATTAATAGAGAAAACATTAAAAAGAAATGAATATTATCACAAAATAAATGCTAAGGAAAAGTCCTTTGAAGATTGAAAGGTAACACCACAAATACTTAATGCTTTAATCGTTGTTTACATGACATTGTTAAACAAGGCATCAATCATCCCCTCCAATACCATTTAAATAACATAACATTCTGATCTCCTGGCAAGATGAATAGCACTAGAAAGAAGCAACTGTCAAAATGGCCGATTTAAGGGCATATTTTGTTTCAAAAACTTGGCATTGCTTAGAAAACCTCGCATAGGATTTGTAAAACATATACTATGCCTATGAACACATTAATATTTATTTGCAAAAATGGTTCACTGTTAGCAGTGGACAAGGCCATGAACACACACTTGTAACACAGCAACAGATACAAGAAAGTCTGACTGAGGCTCCTTTACTGCTCCTGTCCTGTTCACCTTAACTTTCATCTCCACATGTCAGTGCTTCCTCATCTTGCTTGACTTGAAGTCAGTGCATTTCTTCAAGCCAGTAAGTTCTCTATACTGACTATTAAGCTGTAATTTTCACAGGAAAATTAGAATGTTCCTTCCCATTTTCATAATTTCTCAAATGATTTTTCTCAGAATTCAGAATCCATAAATATTGAAATGCCAGGAGAGAATTTCCAAATGGAAATGCTGTTCCCTTGGTCCATTTTCAGAAGAAACCGTAGGATAGTGTTATCCTTCTCTTCTCCAATTTTTTTTTCCTGCAAACTTATGGTTATCACCTCTTTAAGTGAGTAGCTCACAATTTTGCCTCCCCTGCAAATGGTCCCAAAACGGTGAAGTGGGTCCTCTTTAGCTGTGTCTTTAGTACATAATCCTGCATTTCTGACCATATGCAGGGAGTGTGACCCAGGGAAGGATCCCTGACTCAATGGGATTTCTCTTGCTGTCTCTAGAATTTGAACACCGGAACCCAGACGTACAGAGGCTGGGAGCCATCGTGGTGTGCTATATTGATGACGACAGCAGTAGGTGGTGTGGGGGCAGTTAATTGACAGCTACCTGTTGCTGACATCCCAGGAACTGCCTGAACCTCCTCTTTCCCAGTCATAAGATATCTAAGATTCTGCAGTATTCTTCATTAAATCCTAGCATGGTTTAAGCTAGCCAGAATTAGGTTCTGTTGCTTTCAATCAACAGAACCTTAGCTAATACATTGTTATTTCCTGGTCTTTGTTCCTTTAATTTTCCAGGAAAAGAAGGGAAAATGGCTTACTGGTTTTAAAAAGAGACAAGGGACAACATACCATTTATGCAAAATTTAGAAGCACTCAAAGGAAACTCTGGAAAGTTCCTGAGACATATATAGGTAGGATCAGCATAAAACTTGAACAGTGTATCTAGATCATGGTTGCCATGGTTGCCTTGACACAATGAACATCTGTATCAAGATCATATTTTCTTGGTGGGACAGAGAGAAGCACAAGGCGGGACTCACATTTACAGTAATCCTTGTTTTCCAGGGACCATACAACCCAGTTTGTCCAGAGCTGTTCATCTTAAGTTTGTTATCCCACCATAATTATAAATAGAACCTCCTTTTTCTCTCAAGAATATCCCACTTTGGATGATAATTTCTGTGACTACCCATTAAGAATATTTAATAACTATAGAAAACTGCTTCTCTATATTTTTTGTATGTTTGAAACATTTTATAACAAAAATAACTTTTAAGTTATCACCTACACAGAATATAGCTGCCAAATGCTCCTACTCTGCTATTCTAACCATGAATCCCTCTGGGGCCCCTTCCTCCTACGGCGCTTGTGAGGATGAAATGAAATAAGCTCTATGAAGTGCCCAACAGTGACCAACACTGAATAAAATACAGCCACCATAGGTGGCCTTCCCTTATGTTCACCAAACTCCTGATAAGTTATTCGGTGATGTTTTAATCTTAATATTTTATGTAGATTATGCATTCATCTGATTCAAAATGCAAAAGGTACGAAAGCGTATACAATTAAAAGTTTCCCAACCCACTACCATTTATCTCCCTGGAGGCAACTGTTTCCAGATTTTTGAATATCCTTAAAGAATATCATATGTATGGAAAAGAAAGATTATATATTATGGGGTTATATTCCAATAAACTTATGAAAATATTGTAAGCTGAAAATGCATTTAATACACTTAACCTACTAAACATCATAGCTTAGCTCGGCCTACCTTAAACACTCACATTAACCTACAGTTAGGCAAAATCATCTAACAGAAAGCCCATTTTATAATAAAGTGGGCTTTGAATATCTCATGTAATATAATGAATACTGTACTGAAAGTGGAAAACAGAATGGTTGTATGAGTACTCAAAGTACAGCTTCTGCTGAATGTGTATTGCTTTCAAACTATCTTAAAGTTGAAAACTCATAAGTCAAAATATTCTAAGTCAGGGATTGTTTGTACTTCTACTTTACATGATGAAATTGAGCCTTGAAAAGATTAAGTGACTCGCCCAAGGTCACACTGGCAGTTAAATAGTGAAACTTGGATCCAAATTGTTCAGTCACTACATGTATTGTCTTGAAATTTGAAAAAGAGGAAGAGGAATTAAACTACTAAATTGAAGGACTATTTTAGGCATAGAAGAAGCAGATGCCTTCATGTCCAAGTGATTGTGAAAAGCCCACTTGCCCCAAAATATGTCTCCTGGTCTTATGAAATTCCACCATTTCAGATTTTTACCTGGGGATTTAGAGTAATCTGCTGTTTTCCTAGAGCTCCCCTAAAATAGAAATAGAAAGTTTTGGAAGGCTAAATATATGCTAACATTGGAAAACTCATTTTCTCCCCTTCGTAAGGCAAGATACTGAAGGAGGGGGCCCTACGGGCTGTGCAGGGACATCCTGGAGGCATGGGGAGAAGAAACTGAAAGGCAAGTTTGTATGGAACAAAGAATACCGATCTCAGGATTCTCCCTTGAACCTGCCCTAACTTTGTTCAAATAGACTTAGCCACTGACCTGCTGTCAAAAGACCACAGCCAATCTGACTTGTTTTCAATATAATGATGAATATTGATTTGGTCCCTTCATCCAACATTCTCAGCTGGATCTTTTTTGACCAAGGATATACATTACTAGGTGAGTACAGGCAGTTAATTCTTCCACACGGGACTTCGCAGTTTCTGAGTTAACCAGAATCACCCACCTTAACATCTGCCAGTTTATACCCCAAGTCCTGACCAGTGCCCCCTACCTGCTATGCCTCATGTTTTCAATAGAGCATAAAATCAGAAATGAAAGATGAAACATCATAGCCAATATCACAGAAATACAAAGGATCCTAAGAAACTGCTAGGTATAATTACACACTAACTAATTGGATCATCTAGAAGAAATGGATAAATTCCCAGACACATAAAACCTACCAAGATTGACTCATGAAGAAATTTAAAAATCTGAACAGACTAATAGCAAGCAAGGAGGTTGAATCCATAAGAAAATGTCTCCTATCAATGAAAAACCCAAAACCAGATGGCTTCCCAGATTAATTCTACCAAATATTTTAAGAAGAACGAATACCAGTCCTTCTCAAACTCTTCCAAAAAGCTGAAGTGGAGGGAATACTTCCAAACTCATCTTACAGGGCCAGCATTACCCTGATTCCAAAGCCAGACAAGAACACTACAAGAAAGGAAAATGACAGGCCAATATCCTTGATCTACATAGATGCAAAAATCCTCAACAAAATCCTAGCAAACCAAATTCAATAGCACATTGAAAGAATCATTCACCATGATCATGTCATGGTTCAACATAAGCATATCAATACATATAATATACCATATTAGAAAAATAAAGGAGAGAAACTATATGGCCATCACAATAGATATAGAAAAACTTTTTGACAAAATTCGAAACCCTTTCATGGTGAAAAAAAAACACCCAACAGATCACGTATTGAGGGACTGTATCCCAAGAAAATAAAGGCCATATATGACAAACCCATAGCTAACACCATAATCAATGGTGAAAAGTTGAAACTTTTCCTCTGCCATCAGGAACAAGACAAGGATGCCCACAGACACCACTTCTCAGGGTAATTAGGCAAAAGAAAGAAATAAAAGGCATCCTAATAGGAAAGGAAGAAGTGAAACTGTCTCTACTGACGGCATGATCTTGTTCTATATAGAAAACCCTACAAACTTCACTAAAAAAAGGTTAGAACTCAACACAAAGAAGGGAACAATAGACACTGGGGGACTCCAAAGGTGGGAGGGAAGGATGGTGGGAGCAAGGGTTGAAAAACTACCTATCGATTACTATGCTCACTGCTTGGGTGGTGGGATCATTAGAAGCCCAAACCTCAGCACCATGCAATATACCTGTTTAAGAAACCTGTACATCTACCCTCCTGACTCTAAAATGAAACATACAATATTTAAAAAACAAAAACAAATAAATACAATTTGAAAACTGTTAGAACTGAACTGATAGGTGAAATCAGTAAAGTTGTAGGATACAAAATCAACATATAGAGCCTTGAACACAGCAACATCCAGCTGTCTGACACGAAAGTCTCAGGGGCAAGAAAACCTCTATATGAACTAAGAAACAATGAGCTAAGTTGTGTTTATGTCTGAAAGGATGTTAAGAACTTCATTCATGTTACATCAGAGCCAACAGAAAGAACCAACAGGAAACCTGTACCCAACAAACAGAAATGACAAGATGAAGGGAAAGCAGAGGTAAGGGCTTACCTTAGAAAGGGCAAGTGATTAGCTCAGTATGCAATACAATGTTTGCTCCTGAGCCAAAACTTTGTACAATAATTTGGATATTAATTGCACAACCAGAAAAATCAGCCACTCATTAGGAAAATGTGTTTCTGTAGAAGTCTTAGGACTCAGCTATCTATAATAACATGAAAAGACAATATTTTCATCCAAAATGAGTATTTTTGTTTGTCTTGGCTTGTTATTCTAACGTCAACAGCCTCTAAATAAACTGTTGAAGTACATGATATAACCACCTCTTTCTCCATCTTTCCCATTGCTCCCATAGGGTTTCAGTTGTGCAATTTCACCATTAGCAAAGCTTTTTGCTGAAATCTGGCTTTTCAAAGGGAGAGTATCCAGAAACAGAAGATGCTGATCTGGAAGGCTCTTCCTAATAGAACTGCTGCTTCAGTTTAACTTGAAAAAGCCCACACCCAGTTCCTAATGACAAACATCTGAACACTGGGTCTTCCCATGAGCAAGACCATGCTATGCCTCCTGCTCACTCTGTTCTATAAGCAACCCACAGATTGCTCCCTGTGAAGAGGAGCCTGCAAGGGGAGCAGCATTCCACCAGACCCTGATTTAGCAAGATATTTCCGTATCATTCCCCCAACCAGCTGGAAGTCCTCCACTGCTCTTGTGTAAAAATCTAACTCATCTCGCTGAATTTCCTGATTTAAAAGTCTAATTCATTTCACCAAAAGTGTGACAGAAGGAAACCAAGTACACCATCTCTCTCTTACCAAACCAAAGCTATTGCATGTGCATTCTGGGGGAAAAACATGGTCCAAATATGTTATGGAGGGGGTGCCAGCCCAGTGTCATCCTCTTACTATTGCCATAGGATCTTGGCTGATGGCATCAGAGGAAAAACAAGTTTATCGATTACTTTCAACCAGTAAGCTCACTCCTCCATGAAAAATAAGTCACAAGTCCAATGTCTCTTATTAAAATAAGCACTGCAAAATATAAAGGAGTCACAGTTTTAAAATGGGACACACGTTCTCTAAGCGGTGAACCACGTTAGAGGTGCACTGTTTACATTGTATAAAGTCCCCTGGAGCCAGGGTTAGGAAGCGCATCTGTTCTTTGGTGTTCTGGGATGAAGGAGAAAGGAAAATGTGCTGCCAGAAGTGAGTGGGAAGGAGCCCATGAGATAAAGGAAGTAAATCCATTTGCTGATTGCAACAATAATGGTAATACACGATGCTATACATACATACATACATACATACATGCAAACTTTCACATTTTTTTAAAAAAAAGAACTTAAGGCTTCCACTCATGTAATCAGCCCTTATGAACTCTCCTGATTAGCTGCAAGGAAAATCTTCCTTTCTCCTCTTTCTTGCACCATCCTGGGCTCCCTTTTGACTTTTTATTTTTTTTTTTAACTTATAAACGATCAGCTCATATTCTGAAGTTTGTAGTCCCCTCCCGCCCCCTCTCTCTCTATACGGCTCATTTACATTGGCAGCTGTCGTGCTGCTGGGCATCCTCAAACCCACCAGTTTCCCTTTAATGTTTGAGTAGACAAACATGATCATGCACTAGGCATCACTGTGCCACTCAAAATGCTTTTTTTGTTTTTTTATTGCACCTGAGAGAAAACTCAAGGTTGCAAACCTGGAGTCAGAATTGTCTCCATGTGTCTCAGTGGGAAGAATATCGTGTGAAGAAACAAGTTGATTCTACTAATCAAAAGGAATTTTTTTTGATATCAGGTCATCCTCCGAATGAATTTATATTACCGAGTGGAGGGTCACATGAAGAAAATGGTCAAACAGCACCACCTAGAGCAAGAGCTGAGAAGTGCAGCGGAGCCGGGCTGTGTCAGGAAAGAAAAGCAAGCTGGGGCCTGGCTCAGCGCTCTCCCCTCTGCTCCTGTCTGCACGGAAAGATTAGGATGACAGTGGCAGGAAGCCTGTGCACCTAGTATGCATCACTTGGAGGGAACACACAGATTCCAGTAAACAGTTGGAAGGAAATGTTAATACCAGGCTCTGCTAAACAATATGAAATGACTCCTAGATGAGACAAGCGACTTTCATCAAAGTTCCCTGATACCTGAAAAGACAGCACAGGGGATCCTGCACTACATGTGGTGTATGTAAATTAAGCGGGTTTTTTTTCCCCTTTGTAATCAAGGCTCATACACAAACAAAATCACACTTTAGAAACGGCCTATTTCAACTTGTAACTAGCTTGCTTTCGGGGGCTCCAGGTCAAAAAGAAATAGAGCACAAAGACGCTTTCTCCTTAGGGATCATACACAAATTCACTCTGTCCGTTTCTTTCCCACATGGAGCAACAAAGCTGTCAGACCTCTCCATCCACCCATCTGGTCCTTCCTGATTAAAGTGAGACAAATCACAGTCCTCTCTCTCCAGATGGCAGGCGACAAGAGGGGGATGCTTGCCTCAAGAAGTCCTCCCCATCCCTCTGCATTCATGCAAGCCCGAGCGGAGAGATGCAAGAAATTACGGATGCATTTTAATTCCCCAGACCCTGCAATTAAAAATGGAAATTTTTTGGCCACGCGTTTTGGCTCACGCCTGTAATCCCAGCACATTCAGAGGCCGAGGTCGGCGGATCACCTGGGGTCAGGAGTTCGAGACCAGCCTGGCCAACATGGTGAAACCCTGTCTCTACTAAAAATACAAAAATTAGCTAGGAATGGTGGTGGGCGCCTGTAGTCCCAGCTACTCGGGAGGATGAGGCAGGAGAATCACTTGAACCCGGGAGGCAAAGTTTGCAGTGAGCCAAGATCGCACCACTGCACTCCACTCTGGGTGACAAAGGAAGACTTCACCTCAAAAAATGTTTTTAAAAAATGGAAGTGTTGTTCTTTCATTTGTAAATGTGTTTTGGTAAAAGAGGGGCAGTTTAAGCAACCCTTTCTATTGTCTACATTGTTAAAATTCATCCAACATGGACTCTTGATTCCGTTTTGCCTGGGCAGACCAAATTCAAGCATTTACAACAGCTATAACCTCCTCAAATCAAAAAGAGGAATCAGCATTATTGCTAAGTTCAAATAAGGTCTTGTTTTATTTCATTTTTATTTTTGAATGCAGCCATTCCTCCAGGTGCTGTCATCAGGTAAGATTGTCAGTCCTGATTAGGTAAAGGTATTATTACAAAATGCAATTCTTAAACATTCAGTGTCTAACTACATTTTTAATAAGCCTTTCCCCCTCCCCTATGTATTCTCCCTTAGACACCCCTTCTCAAATTTAAAATCACAGAAACTAAAGTATGATGCCTAAAGAGAGCCTAGCGACTGCCCAGTCCTCTAATTTGATGAGTGGGAGTACTGAAGCCCAGAGGAGGTCAAGTAATTTGTTCCCAATGTCTTAGATAAGAAGAAAATGACCAGCTGGGAAATCCCACTCATGTCAAGGCAGAGGCACAGGGCCACAGACTGTGGTTGAATTGTGCCACACTCCTACATCCTTCTTTAGGAATCACAGAACATTCCTGTGTTGAGTCGGAGTCACTGACTTCCTTTTCAGGCTGATTGAGTTCTGTCCTTACGGGCTGCGACAAGAAGTTTTGGTATTATGCTACACCAAGACCATTTATCTAGTTCAAGAAATGAGCACAGTCCTTAGAGCCCAGTAACTTTCCCCATGTCCAGTAAATGTAGCTTCTCCATTAGAAGCTGTCAGAATGGATCCTTCTGGCTCATCTTGATTTTGATTTGTGCAAGAATGAATGGTTGTGCTAAGACAGCTTTCCTAGCTGATAGAGAGCGAAACTTTTTTCTCATAATCTATAAAAAAATTTAAATTAGAACTTTTTTCTCATAATCTGTGAAAAAATATTAAATTAAATCTGGCTCGTCTTGATTTTGATTTGTGCAAGAATGAATGGTTGTGCTAAGACAGCTTTCCTAGCTGATAGTGAGGAAAACTTTTTTCTCATAATCTATAAAAAAATATTAAATTAGAAGCATAGAGTTTATTTCATGACTTTTATCTTCCTGCAATTTTCTTGTGGGCATAAATGATTTGTTTTTATCCTGCCTGCCCCCCAATCCCTTTTCCAAGAGACTAAAAGAGTATCTAGTGCAAAGTAGAGACTCAAATATTTTTTAATAAACAGTGATCCCAGCCACCCAGTGCATGTTGCCAAATGCCAACCCCATAAATGATCAAACACATCATCTCATTCAGCCAATCAAAATCAAGTGCTACCTATTTTTTTAAGTTTTCATAGCCCTTGGGCATCTGCTTTCTCAGCATTTCCCAAACTTGAGTCATTCTCATCCTGCCTTCCTAATTTTGCTCTGTCAATTACCTCTACTATTATTTATTTCATATATTTTTAAATAGCCCCACTTTTGAAACTTAAATACATGCCTTTTAAAAGGAAGCTTTCTTACTACTATACATCAAAAGCCATTATTACTTGTTCTAAGTACTCATAACAACATGGTCACAACTATTAAAATTTACTAATGTGCATCCACATACTCTCTAAATTCATGGAGCATCTGCACACACTTTAAGAAACAATTCTGCATTACTCACTCAATTTTCTTGACATCCTTCTGAGGCAGGACAAACCTTGGGCCCAAAGAATTGAGGTAAGAGTCCAAGCAAGTTGCCAGCCACATAAAGGCAAACCTTGGCTCGGAAGTCAGGACTACCAGCCCCTAGGTTATGGTTCATGCTCTTTCCTCTGCTCTCCAGAACCTCCTATCTCCAAGTGTAGTTAGCAGCCCAGATGCAGCAGCATCCTCTAGAGACTTGTTAAAAATGCAGAAGCTCAGGCTCCACCCCAGGCCTATGCAGACTGAATCTGCATTTTAACAAGGTCCAGGTAATTCACGTGCACATTAAGTTTGAAAAGGCCTGGTCTAGATCAGCGGTTCTCTAACTTAGCAGCACATTAGAACCATCTGTAGAGACTTCAAAAATACCAGTGCCTGGGCTTCACCTCCCAGAGAATCTGACTTAAGTGTCTGGGGTTTGCCCTGAGTCTAGGTATTTTTAAAAACTCCTCAGCTTATACAAAGCTGGCAGGGCGGGGCACAGTGGCTCATGCCTATAATCCCAGGACTTCGTGAGGCCAAAGTGGGCAGATTGCTTGAGTCCAGGAGTTTGAGATTAGCCTGGGCTAAAACCCCATCCCTACAAAAAAAAAAATACAAAAAGTAGTTGGGCATGGTGGTGGCACATACCTGTAGTCCCGGCTACTCAGGAGGCTGAGTCCTCGTGAACCCAGGAGGTCACCGTCTGGTCAACAGAGCAAGACCCTGTATCAAAACAAACAAACAAACAAACAAAAAATGCTAGCAGCTTACCAGCTAGGGAAGCCTGTAGAGCCAAGTTTTCCAAATGGGGCTACATTAGTTGTTCCAGAACTTTAGCTGCATCAAAACCACCTGGATGGCTTGTTCAGCTACAGAGGGTCTGGCCATGCCCCTAGAGTTTCCAGCTGAGGGTCTGGAATGAAGCCCGATGATTTGCATTTCTAACAATCTCCAGGTGATGCAGATGCTGTGGGTCCTGGGACCACATTTTGAGAATCTATGCTAAATGAATCGGAGAAGACCAAAGCTCAAACTTATTCCAAGAACTTTTCAAGGCCCACCTGCAAGTTGTAGTGGAAGTAAGCATCTAAGGGTGCAAAAAAGTTTCACTGTAGACTAAGGCCTTTTACCTGAGCTCTCAAATGTTCACATTTCTCTTATCAACCTAAATAACAAACAGAGAGGGGCTCTCCACAAGAAAAAGATATTCGTTTGGAAACAGAGCCTTGTAATAGAAATAGGCAAGCCAGAGTAAACTATATGCATATTCACGGAGGTAAAGGAAGACAAAAGAAAAAATGAGGAAGATTATATGATCATTTGGAGATGATTATCCTTGGCTACAAAGATCAATAACAAAGGTGATGCCAGGCCCAAGTTGGACAGGCAGTTGTTGGGCAAATATCCTTCAGAAGCATTGTTGTGTGGAAAGTTGCAATGGGCTTTGTGCAAGATTGTGATTTTTGCAGTCTTCTGTGATAAGTTTTTGTTATCAGGCATACAAGCCCAAGAATCCTTTTTTGCATGGCCTTCCCTGGCTCTATTTGTCAGGGTTTTGGTTAGGGGAGGGGTATTTTTAACACTCTCAATGTAAAAAATGCCATAAGGTAGGTACCCCAATTGCTTGTTTCGTCTTCATAAAATAACTTTTCCACCTGAACAAAGTCTACACACAAATTGTAAAATTACCCTGGCATGCAGTCCCTGGAAAAGTCTGGAGTCATTCTCGGGGTTCCCACCCAGGTGGGCAAGCGTAGCCACCACAGATAAACACAAAGTAGGGGTGCCCGCTGGGTTTCGGCGGCAGGCAGTGGCCCTGGTTCTGATATTTGGCTGAAAACACAGCTCCTCTTTGTCACCCTCAGGACATTTCAGCTATTTCCTAGATAATAATCTCACCTCACCCTGCACAAAACAGGCACATGATCATGTCACTCTGACATGGTTTGAGTCCAAGGAGACTTTTGTTATTAAAATAATTTAGGTTAGTAGTTAAAATATGAACTTTGGGCCAGGAGTGGTGGCTCATGCCTATAATCCCAGCACTTCGTGAGGCCAAAGTGGGCAGATTGCTTGAGTCCAGGAGTTTGAGACTAGCCTGGGCTAAAACCCCATCCCTACAAAAAAAAAAAACTACAAAAAGTAGTTGGGCATGGTGGTGGCACATACCTGTAGTCCCGGCTACTCAGGAGGCTGAGTCCCCGCTTGTACCCAGGAGGTCACGGTCTGGTCAACAGAGCAAGACCCTGTATCAAAACAAACAAACAAACAAACAAACAAACAAAAAATGCTAGCAGCTTACCAGCTAGGGAGGCCTGTAGAGCCAAGTTTTCCAAATGGGGCTAAATTAGTTGTTCCAGAACTTTAGCTGCATCAAAACCACCTGGATGGCTTGTTCAGCTACAGAGGGTCTGGCCATGCCCCTAGAGTTTCCAGCTGAGGGTCTGGAATGAGGCCCAATGGTTTGCATTTCTAACAATCTCCAGGTGATGCTGATGCTGTGGGTCCAGGGACCACATTTTGAGAATCTATGCTAAATGAATCGGAGAAGACCAAAGCTCAAACTTATTGAAGAAATTTTCAAGGCCCACCTGCAAGTTGCAGTGGAAGTAAGCATCTAAGGGTGCAAAAAAGTTTCACTGTAGACTAAGGCCTTTTACCTGAGCTCTCAAATGTTCACATTTCTCTTATCAACCTAGATAAAAAACAGAGAGGGGCTCTCCACAATAAAAAGATATTCGTTTGGAAACAGAGCCTTGCAATAGAAACAGGCAAGCCAGAGTAAACTATATGCATATTCACGGAGGTAAAGGAAGACAAAAGAAAAAATGAGGAAGATTATATGATCATTTGGAGATGATTATCCTTGGCTACAAAGATCAATAACAAAGGTGATGCCAGGCCCAGGTTGGACAGGCAGTTGTTGGGCAAATATCCTTCAGAAGCATTGTTGTGTGGAAAGTTGCAATGGGCTTTGTGCAAGATTGTGTTTTTTGCAGTCTTCTGTGATAAGTTTTTGTTATCAGGCATACAAGCCCAAGAATCATTTTTTGCATGGCCTTCCCTGGATCTATTCGTCAGGGTTTTGGTTAGGGGAGGGGTATTTTTAACACTCCCAATGTGAAAAATGCCATAAGGTAGGTACCCCAATTACTCCTTTCGTCTTCATAAAATAACATTTCATAAAATCTCTGAAAACGTGGAAATAACTAAACCGTTTTCTGTATAAACGTGGAAATATCTACACCGCTATCTCTATAAATGTGTAAACAATTACAACGCTATCTGTATAAACATGGAAATATTTACACCGCCATCTCTATAAACATGGAAATATCTACACCGCAATCTCTATGAACATGGAAATATTTACACCGCTATTTGTAAAAACATGGAAATATGTAAACAGCTATCTCTATAAACATGGAAATATCTACACCGCTATCTCTATAAACATGGAAATATCTACACCGCTATCTGTATAAAGATGGAAATATCTACACCGCTGTCTCTATAGGCAAGGAAATATCAACACCGCTATCTGTATAAATATGGAAATATCTACACAGCTGCCTCTATAAACATGGAAATATCTACACCTCTATCTGTATAAACATGGAAATATCTACACCACTGTCTGTATAAACATGGAAATATCTACAATGGTATCTCTATAAACATGCAAATATCTACATCACTGTCTCTATAAACATGGAAATATCTACGCCGCTATATCTATAAACGTGGAAATATCTACAACGCTGTCTCTAGAAACATGGAAATATCTACACTGTTATCTCTATAAACGTGGAAATATCTACATCGCTATCTCTATAAACATGGAAATATCTACACCGCTATGTCTATAAACGTGGGAACATCTACACCGCTATCTCTATAAACCTGGAAATATCTACACCGCTATAAGTATAAATGTGGAAATATCTACACCACTATATGTATAAACATGGCAATATCCACACCGCTATCTCTATAAACGTGGAAATATCTACAGCACAATCTGTATAAACGTGGAAATATCTATACCGCTATCTAAACTTGGAAATACCTACACCACTATCTGTATAAACGTGGAAATATCTACACCACTATCTCTATAAGCGTGGAAATACGTACACCGCAACCTACATAAATGTGGAAACACCTACAGCGCTATCTTTGTAAACGTGGAAATATCTACACCGCTATTTCTATAAACATGGAAATATCTACACCGCTATCTCTATAAACATGGAAATATTTACACCGCTATCTCTATAAAGATGGAAATATCTACAACGCAACCTCTATAAAAATGGAAATATCTATACCGCTATATCTATAAACATGGAAATACTTACACCGCTATCTGTATAAACATGGAAATATTTACAAAGCTATCTCTATAAACATGGAAATATCTACACCGCTATCTCTGTAAACACGGAATGATCGACACCGCTATTTGTAAAACATGAAAATATCTACACCGTTGTCTGTATAAACATGGAAATATCTACACGGCCATCTGTTTAAACATAGAAATATCTTCACCACTGACTGTACAAACATGGAAATATCTACACCGCTATCTGTATAAACATGGAAATATCTACACAGCTATCTGTATAAACAAGGAAATAACTACACCGCTGTCTCTATTAACCTGGAAATATCTGCACCGCTATCTGTATTAACGTGAAAATATCTACACCGCTATCTGTATAGACGTGGAAATATCTACATCGCTATGTCTACAAACGTGGAAATGTCTACAACGCTATCTGTAAAAACGTGGAAATATCTACACTGGTATGTGTATAAACGTGGAAATATCTACACCGCTATCTGTATAAACTTGCAAATCTCTACTCCGCTATCTGTATAAACGTGGAAATATCTTCACCGCTATGTCTATAAACGTGGAAATATCTACACCGCTATCTCTACAAACGTGGAAATATCAACACCGCTATCTGTATAAATGTGGGAATATCTACACTGCTATCTCTATAAACGTGTAAACATTTACACGGCTATCTCTATAAACATGGAAATATCAACATCGCTATCTCTATAAAAGTGGAAATATCTACACCGCTATCTCTATAAACATGAAAATATTTACACCGCTATCTCTATAAACATGGAAATAATTAAACCGCTTTCTGTATAAACATGGAATTATTTACACCGCTAACTCTATAAACATAGAAATACCTACACCGCTGTCTGTATAAACATGGAAATATCTAGAGTGCCAACTGTATAAACATGGAAATATCTACACCGCTGTCTCTATAAACATGGAAATATCTACACTGCTATCTGAATAAACATGGAAATATCTACACCGCTGTGTCTAAAAACATGGAAATATCTACACCGCTGTCTCTATAAACATGCAAATATCTACACAGCTGTCGAGATAAACTTGGAAATATCTACAGGGCCATCTCTATAAACGTGGAAATATCTGCACCACTGTCTCTATAAACATGGAAATATCTTCACCGCTATCTCTATAAACGTTCAAATATCTACACCGGTGTCCCTTTAAACATGGAAATATCTAAACAGCTATCTGTATAATCTTGGAAATATCAACACCGCTATCTCTATAAACGTGGAAATATCTACACCGCTGTCTTTATAAACATTGAAATATCTACACCGGTTTCTCTATAAACGTGGAAATATCTACACCGCTATCTGAATAAACGTCGAAATATCTACACCACTATCTGTATAAACGTGGAAATATCTACACGGCTGTCTGTATAAACATGGAAATATCTACACCGCTGTCTCTATAAACGTGGAAATATCTATACCGCTATCAGTATAAACGTGGAAATATCTACACCTCTTTCTGTGTAAACATGTAAATAACTACAATGCTATTTCTGTAAATGTGTAAACATTTAAACCGTTTTCTGTATGAACATGGCAATATTTACACCGCTATCTCTATAAACATGGAAATATTTTCAACGCTATCTGTAAAAACACGGAAATATTTAGACTGCTATCTGTATAAACATGGAAATATCTACACTGCCATCTGTATAAAGATGGAAATATCTACACCACGAGCTATATAAACATGGAAATACGTACACCGCTATGTCTATAAACATGGAAATATCAACACCGCTATCTCTATAAACATGGAAATAGCTACATCACTGTCTGTATGAACATGAAAATATCTACACCGCTATCTTTGTAAACTTAGAAATAACTACACCGCTGTCTGTATAAACATGGAAATATCCACAGTGCCATCAGTATAAACATGGAAATATCTAAACCGCTGTCTCTACAAACATGGAAATATCTACACTGATATCTGTATAAACATGGAAATATCTACACCGCTATCTCTATAAACGTGGAAATATCTACACCGCTATCAGTATAAACGTGGAAATACCTACACCGCTGTCTGTATAAACATGGAAAATCTACACCGCTATCTCTATAAACGTGGAAATATCTACACCACTATCTGCATAAACGTGGAAATATCTACACCGCTTTCTGTATAAACATGGAAATATCTACACCGCTATCTCTGTAAACGTGGAAATATCCACACTGCCATCTGTATAAACATGGTAATATCTACAACGCTATCTCTATAAACTTGGAAATGTCTACACCACTATCTGTAAAAACATGGAAATATCCTCAACGCTATCTGTTTAAACATGGAAATATCTACAACTTCATCTCTATAAACATGGAAATATCCGCACTGCCATATCTATAAACATGAAAATATCTACACCATGATCTTCATAAACATGGAACTATCTACATCGCCATGTGTATAAACATGGAAATATCTACACTGCCATCTATATAAAGATGGAAATATCTACACCGCTATCTGTATAAACATGGAAATATCTACAACGCTGTCTGTATAAACATGGAAATATCTACATCGCTATCTGTATAAACATGGAAATATCTCCACCGCTATCTTTATAAACATGGAAATATTTACACCACAATCTTTATAAACATGGAAATATCTACACCGCTGTCTGTATAAACATGGAAATTTCTATAACACTATGTGTGTAAACATGGAAATACCTACACCGTTATCAGTATAAATATGGTAATATCTACACCACTATCTCTATTAATATGGAAATGTCTACATCGCTATCTGTATAAACATGGAAATATATACACAGCCATCTCTATAAACATGGAAATATCTCCATCGCTATCTGTATAAACATGGAAATTGCCACACCGCAATCTGTATAAACAAGGAAATATCTACACAGCCATGTGTAAAAACATGGAAATATATACACAGTCATCTGTAGAAACATGGAAGTATCTACACCTCCATCTGTATAAACATGGGAATATCTACATTGCCATCTGTATACACATGGAAATATCTACACAGCAATCTGTATAAAGATGGAAATATCTTCATCGCTATCTCCATAAACATGGAAATAACTACCCCGCTATCTGTATAAACATGGAAATATCTACACCGCTATCTGTATAAACATGGAAATATCTACACAGCTATGTGTATAAACTTGGAAATATCTACACCGCCATCTCTATAAACATGGAAATATCCCCAACGTTATCTGTATAAACATGGAAATATCTTCACCGCTATCTGTATAAACATGGAAATATCTCCACCGCTATCTCTATAAACATGGAAATATCTACACCACAATCTTTATAAACATGGAAATATCTCCACCGCTGTTGGTATAAACATGGAAATATCTACACCGCTATCTGTATAAACATGGAAATATCTACATGGCTACCTCTATGTACATGGAAATATCTACACTGCCATGTGTATAAACATGGAAACACCTACACAGTTGTCTCTGTAAACATGGAAATATCTACACCACTATCTGTATAAACATGGAAATATCTACACCTCGATCTGTATAAACATGGAAATGACTACACAGCCATCTCTATAAACCTGGAAATATTTACATCGCTATCTGTATAAACATGGAAATAAACATACCGCTATCTAAATAAACATGGAAATATCTACACCACCATCTGTAAAAATATACAAATATCCACAAAGTCATCTGTATAAACATGGAAGTAACTTCACCTCCTTCTGTATAAACATGGAAATATATACACTGCCATCTGTATACACATGGAAATATCTACACAGCCATCTGTATAAATCTGGAAATAACTACACCGCTATCTCTATAAACATGGAAATAACTACACC
Source organism: Pan paniscus (assembly GCF_029289425.2). Taxonomy (NCBI): domain Eukaryota; kingdom Metazoa; phylum Chordata; class Mammalia; order Primates; family Hominidae; genus Pan; species Pan paniscus. Next base: position 14,211,845 of record NC_073261.2, read on the forward strand.
GTTATCTGTATAAACTTGGAAATACCTACACCGCTATCTGTATAAACTTGGAAATATCTACATCGCCATCTCTATAAACATAGAAATATATCCACAACTATCTCTATGTACATGGAAATATCTAAACCACTATCTCTATAAATATGGAAATATCTCCACCGCTATCTGAATAAACATGGAAATAACTCCACCGCTATCTGTATAAATACGGAAATATATACATCGCTATCTGCATAAACATGGAAATATCTACACTGCCATCTGTATAAAATTGGAAATAGCCACAACACGATCTGTATAAACATGGAAGTACCTACACCGCCATCTGAATAAACATGGAAATATCTACATGGCTATCTGTATAAATATGGAAATATCTACACCGCTATCTCTATAAACACGGAAATATCTTCACAGCTATCTCTATAAACATGGAAATATCTACACCGCCATCTGTATAAACATGGACATATCTACACCGCCATCTGTATAAACATGGAAATATATAGAACACCATCTGTATAAACATGGAAATATCTACACCGCCATCTCTATAAACATGGAAATATCTACATCGCTATCTGCATAAACATGGAAATATCTATACTGCCATCTGTATAAACATGGAAATAGCCACACCGGTATCTGTATAAACATGGAAGTATCTACACCGCCGTCTGAATAAATATGGAAATATCTACACGGCTATCTGTATAAAGATGTAAATATCTACACTGCGTGCTGCATAAACATGGAAATATCTACACCGATATCTGTATAAACATGGAAATATCTAATGGGGTATCTCTATAAACATGGAAATATCTACGTCGCTATCTCTATAAACATGGAAATATCTACACCGCAATTTCGAAGAACATAGAAATATCTACACAGTCATGTGTATAAACATGGAAACATATTCACCTCCATCTGTAGAAACATGGAAATTTCTACACTGCCATCTGTATACAAATGGAAATATCTACACAGCCATCTGAATAAAAATGGAAATATCTACAACGTTATCTGTATAAACATGGAAATATCTACACTGTCATCTGTATACACATGGAAATAGCTACACAGCCATCAGTAAAAACATGGAAACAGCTACACCGCTATCTCTATACACATGGAAATACCTACACCGCTATCTCTATAAACATGGAAATATCTAAACCGGTATCTTTATAAACATAGAAATATCTACTCCGACATCTCTATAAACATGAAAATATCTACACCAACATCTACATAAACCTGGAAATATCTACACCACCATCTGTGTAAACCTGGAAATATCTACACCGCTATCTGCATAAACATGGAAATATCTTCACTGCCATCTGTAAAAAGATGGAAATACCTACAATGCCAGCTCTTTAAACGTGGAAATATCTACACCGCTATCTGTATAAACATAGAAATACCAACACCGCTATCTGTATAAACATGGAAATATCTACACTGCTATCTGTATAAACATGGAAATATCTACACCGGTATCCCATAAACATGGAAATACCCACACCGCCATCTCTATAAACCTGGAATTATCTACACCGCTATCTCTATAAATATAGAAATAACTACACCAGCATCTTTATAAACATGGAAATATCTACACCGCAATCTGCATATACATGGAAATACCTACACCGCCATCTGTATAAACATGGAAATATCTACACCGCCATCTGTATAAACATAGAAATATCTATACCGCCATCTGTAAAAAGATGGATATATCTACAACGCAATCTGTATAAACCTGGAAATATCTACACCGCTACCTGTATAAACCTGGAAATATCTACACCACCATGTGTATAAACATGGAAATATCTACACCGTCATCTGTTTAAACATGGAAATATAACACTGCTATCTGTATAAACATGGAAATATCTACACCGCAATCTGCATAAATATGGAAATATCTACACCAACATCTTTATAAACATGGAAATATCTACACCACCATCTGTATAAACATAGAAATATTTACACCGCCATCTGTAAAAAGATTGAAAATTCTACACCGATATCTCTATAAACCTGGAAATATGTACACCGCAACCTGTATAAACATGGAAATGTCTACACCGTTATCTGTATAATTATGGAAATGTCTACACCGCTATCTCTCTAAACATGGAGATGTCTACACCGCTATCTGTATGAACATGGAGATATCTACATGGCTATCTCAATAAACATGTAAATATCTACACCGCCATCTGTATAAACTTGGAAATACCTACACAGTCATTTGTATAAACATGGAAATATCTACACCGTCATCTGTATAAAGATGGAAATATCTACACCGCTATCTGTGTAAACATGGAAATATCTACACCGATATCTGTATAAACTTGGAAATACCTACACCGCTATCTGTATAAACATAGAAATATCTACACTGCCATCTGTAAAAACATGGAAATATCTCCACTGCTATCTGTATAAACATCCAAATATCTGCACCACTATCTGTATAAATATGGAGATGTCTACATCGCTATCTGTATAAACATGGAAACATCTCCACCGCTATCTGTATAAACATGGAACTATCTTCACCGCTATCTTTATAAACATGGAAATAGATACAACGCTATCTGTGTAAACATGGAAATATCTACACAGCTATCTGTGGAAACATGGAAATATCTAAACCGCTATCTGTGTAAACATGGAAATAACTACACCGCAATCTGTGCAAAGGTGGAAATATGTACACCGCTATCATTGTAAACATGGAAATATCTGCACTACTATCTGTATAAACATGGAAATATCTACACCGCTATCTGTATAAACATGGAAATATTTATGACGCTATCTGTGTAAACATGGAAGTATCTACACCGGCATATGTATAAGCATGGAAATATCTACACCGCTATCTCTATAAACATGGAAATATCTACACCGCTATCTCTGTAAACATGGAAATATCTACACCGCCATCTCTGTAAATATGGAAATTTCTGCACCTCCATCTGTAAAAACATGGAAATATCTACACCGCCATCTGTAGAAACATGAAAATATCTACACCACGATCTGTATAAACGTGGAAATATCTACAGCGCTATCTGTATAAACATGGAAATATCTACACCGTCAACTGTATAAGCATGGAAATATCTACACCGCCATGTCTATAAACATGGAAATTTCTGCACCGCCATCTGCATAAACATGGAAATATCTACACTGCCATCTGTAAAAAGATGGAAATATCTACACCACTTTCTTTATAAACTTGGAAATAACTACACTGCTATCTGTATAAACTTGGAATTACCTACCCCACTATCCCTTTAAACATGGAAATATCAACACCGCTATCTGTAAACACATGGAAATAACTACACCGCTATCTGTACAAACACGGAAATATCTACCCCGGTATCTGTATAAATATGGAAATATCTACACCGCTATCTGTGTAAAGATGGAAATATCCACACCGGTATCTACGTAAACATGGAAATGTCTATACTGTTATCTGTATAAACATGGAAATATCTACACCGCAATCTCTATAAATATGGAAATATCTTCACTGTCATCTCTATAATCATGGAAATATCTACACTGCCATCTGTATAAAGATGGAAATATCCACACTGCCATCTGTCTAAACATGGAAATATTTACACAGCCATCTGTATAAACATGGAAATAACTACACCGCTATCTGTATAAACATGGAAATAGCTGCACCGCTATGTCTATAAACATGGAAATATCTACACCGCTATCCCTATAATCATGGAAATGTCAACAACGCTATCTGTATAAACATGGAAATAACTACACGGCTGCCTGTATAAACATGGAAATATCTACACCGCCATCTGCATAAACATGGAAATACCTACACCGCTATCTGTGTAAACATGGAAATATCTACCCCGCTATCTGTATAAACATAGAAATATCTACACTGCCATCTCCATCAATGCGGAAATAACTACAATGCCATCTCTATAAATATGGAAATATCTACACCGCCATCTCTATGAACATGGAAATATCTACACCGCCATCTTTATATACATGGAAATATCTACACCGCCATTTCTCTACACCACCATCTGTATAAACATGCAAATATCTACACTGCTATCTGTATAAACATGGAAATATCTACAACGGTGTCTGTGTAAACATAGAAATATCTACAAGGCTATCTGTATAAACATGGAAATACCTAAACCGCCATCTGTAAACATGGAAATATCTACACCACCATCTCTATAAACATGGAAATATCTACACCGCCACCTGTATAAACATGGAAATATCTACCAGGCCATCTGCGTAAACATGGAAATATCTACACAGCTAACTGTACGAACATCGAAATATCTACTGCGCCATCTGTATAAACATGGAAATATCTACACCACTATGTGTGTAAACATGGAAATATCTACACCGCTATATGTATAAACATGGAAATATCTACACCACTATGTGTGTAAACATGGAAATATCTACACCGCTATCTGTATAAACATGGAAAAACCTACACCGCCGTCTGTAAAAACGTGGAAATATTTACACCACCATCTCTATATACATGGAAATATCTACACAGCCATCAGTATTAACATGGAAATATCAACACTGCCATCAGTATAAACACGGAAATATCTACACAGTCATCTGTACAAACATGGAAATATTTCCACCACCATCTGAATAAAAATGGAAATATCTACACTGCCATCTGTATAAACATGGAAATACATACACCGCTATCCGTATAAACATGGAAATATCTATTCCATGACCTGTATAAACATGGAAATATCTACACCGCTATGTGTATAAACATGGAAATATCTACACCGCCATCTGTATAAACATGGAAATATCTATACAGTCATCTGTATAAACATGGAAATCTCTACACCACCATCTCTATAAACATGGAAATATCTACACTACCACCTGTATAAACATGGAAATACCTACACAGCCACCTGTATAAATATGGAAATATCTACTCCGCTATCTGTATAAACATGGAATTACCTACACCGCTATCTGTATAAACATGGAAATATCTACACCGCTGTCCCGATAAACATGGAAATATCAACACCGCTATCTCTGTAAACATGGAAATATCTACACCGCCATCTCTGTAAATATGGAAATTTCTACACCTCCATCTGTATAAACATGGAAATATCTACACCGCCATCTGTAGAAACATGAATTTATCTACACCACGATCTGTATAAACGTGGAAATATCTACAGCGCTATCTGTATAAACATGGAAATATCTACACCGTCAACTGTATAAGCATGGAAATATCTACACCGCCATGTCTATAAACATGGAAATTTCTACACCGCCATCTGCATAAACATGGAAATATCTACACTGCCATCTGTAAAAACATGGAAATATCTACACCACTTTCTTTATAAACTTGGAAATAACTACACTGCTATCTGTATAAACATGGAATTACCTACCCCACTATCCCTATAAACATGGAAATATCAACACCGCTATCTGTAAACACATGGAAATAACTACACCGCTATCTGTACAAACACGGAAATATCTACCCCGGTATCTGTATAAATATGGAAATATCTACACCGCTATCTGTGTAAAGTTGGAAATATCCACACCGGTATCTATGTAAACATGGAAATGTCTATACTGTTATCTGTATAAACATGGAAATATCTACACCGCAATCTCTATAAATATGGAAATATCTTCACTGTCATCTCTATAATCATGGAAATATCTACACTGCCATCTGTATAAAGATGGAAATATCCACACTGCCATCTGTCTAAACATGGAAATATTTACACAGCCATCTGTATAAACATGGAAATAACTACACCGCTATCTGTATAAACATGGAAATAGCTGCACCGCTATGTCTATAAACATGGAAATATCTACACCGCTATCCCTATAAACATGGAAATGTCAACAACGCTATCTGTATGAACATGGAAATAACTACACGGCTACCTGTATAAACATGGAAATATCTACACCGCCATCTGCATAAACATGGAAATATCTACACCGCTATCTGTGTAAACATGGAAATATCTACCCCTCTATCTGTATAAACATAGAAATATCTACACTGCCATCTCCATAAATGCGGAAATATCTACAACGCCATCTCTATAAATATGGAAATATCTACACCGCCATCTCTATGAACATGGAAATATCTACACCGCCATCTTTATATACATGGAAATATCTACACCGTCATTTCTCTACACCACCATCTGTATAAACATGCAAATATCTACACTGCTATCTGTATAAACATGGAAATATCTGCACCGCTATCTCTATAAACATAGAAATATCTACACAGCCATCTGTATAAACATGGAAATATCTACAACGGTATCTGTGTAAACATAGAAATATCTACAAGGCTATCTGTATAAACATGGAAATACCTAAACCGCCATCTGTAAACATGGAAATATCTACACCACCATCTCTATAAACATGGAAATATCTACACCGCCATCTGCATAAACATGGAAATATCTACACCGCTATCTGTGTAAACATGGAAATATCTACCCCTCTATCTGTATAAACATAGAAATATCTACACTGCCATCTCCATAAATGCGGAAATATCTACAACGCCATCTCTATAAATATGGAAATATCTACACCGCCATCTCTATGAACATGGAAATATCTACACCGCCATCTTTATATACATGGAAATATCTACACCGTCATTTCTCTACACCACCATCTGTATAAACATGCAAATATCTACACTGCTATCTGTATAAACATGGAAATATCTGCACCGCTATCTCTATAAACATAGAAATATCTACACAGCCATCTGTATAAACATGGAAATATCTACAACGGTATCTGTGTAAACATAGAAATATCTACAAGGCTATCTGTATAAACATGGAAATACCTAAACCGCCATCTGTAAACATGGAAATATCTACACCACCATCTCTATAAACATGGAAATATCTACACCGCCACCTGTATAAACATGGAAATATCTACCAGGCCATCTGCGTAAACATGGAAATATCTACACAGCTATCTGTATGAACATCGAAATATCTACTGCGCCATCTGTATAAACATGGAAATATCTACACCACTATGTGTGTAAACATGGAAATATCTACACCGCTATCTGTATAAACATGGAAAAACCTACACCGCCGTCTGTATAAACGTGGAAATATTTACACCACCATCTCTATATACATGGAAATATCTACACAGCCATCAGTATTACCATGGAAATATCAACACTGCCATCAGTATAAACACGGAAATATCTACACAGTCATCTGTACAAACATGGAAATATTTCCACCACCATCGGAATAAAAATGGAAATATCTACACTGCCATCTGTATAAACATGGAAATACGTACACCACTATCCGTATAAACATGGAAATATCTATTCCATGACCTGTATAAACATGGAAATATCTACACCGCTATCTGTATAAACATGGAAATATCTACACCGCCATCTGTATAAACATGGAAATATCTACACAGTCATCTGTATAAACATGGAAATCTCTACACCACCATCTCTATAAACATGGAAATATCTACACTACCACCTGTATAAACATGGAAATACCTACACAGCCACCTGTATAAATATGGAAATATCTACTCCGCTATCTGTATAAACATGGAATTACCTACACCGCTATCTGTATAAACATGGAAATATCTACACCGCTGTCCCGATAAACATGGAAATATCAACACCGCTATCGGTATAAACATGAAAATAACTACACCGCTATCTGTATAAATATGGAAATATCTACATTGCCATCTGTATAAACATGGGAATACCTACACCGCTATCTGTGTAAACATGGAGATATCTACACCGCTATCTGTGAAATCATGGAAATCTCTATACCGCAATCTTTATAAACATGTAAATATCTATACCACCATCTCTATAAACATGGAAATACCTACACCGCCAACTGCATAAACATGGAAATATCTACACCACCATCTGTAAAAACATAGAAATAACTACACTGCCATCTCTATAAACATGGAAATATCTACACCGCCATCTATATAAACATGGAAATAGCTACACCACCATCTGTATAAACATGGAAATATCTACACCGCTATCTGTATAAAGATGGAATTATCTAGTCCCGCCATTTGTATAAACATGCAAATTCCTACACCGCTATCTGTATAAACATGGAACTAGCTGCACCGCTATCTCTATAAACATGCAATTGCCTGCACCACTATTCCTATAAACTCGGAAATATCAAAACCGCTCTCACTATAAACATGGAAATAACTAAACCGCTATCTCTATAAACATGAAAATATCTACACCGCTATATCAATAAACATGGAAATATCTACACCGATATCTGTGTAAGGACGGAAATATCTACACCGCTATCAATGTAAACATGGAAATATCTTCATCGCTATCTGTATAAACATGGAAACATCTGCACCGCTACCTCTATAAACATGGAAATCTCTACACCGCCATCTGTATAAACATGGAAATATCTACACCGCTATCTGTATAACATGGAAATATCTACACCGCTATCTGTATAAACTTGGAATTGCATACACAACTATCCCTATAAACATGGAAATATCAACACCGCTATCTGTATAAACATGGAAATATCTACAACGCTATCTGTATAAACATAGAAATAGCTACACCGCTATCTGTGTAAAGACGGAAATATCTACACCGCTATGTAAACATCGAAATATCTTCACCGCTATCTGTATAAACATGGAAATATCTGTACCGCTACCTCTATAAACATAGACATATCTACACCGCCATCTGTATAAACATGGAAATATCTACACAGCTATCTGTGTAAACATGGAAACATCTATACCGTCATCAGTATAAACAGGGAAATATCTACATCACCATCTCTATAAACATGGAAATATCTACACCGCCGTCTGTATAAACATGGAAATATCTACACTGCCGTCTGTATAAACATGGCAATATCTACACCGCTATCTGTATAAACTTGGAAATAACTACACCGCTATCTGTATAAACATGGAATTACATACACCACTATCCCTATAAACATGGAAATATCAACACCGCTATCTTTATAAACATGGAAATAACTACACCGCTAAGTATAAAGACATGGAAATACCTACATCACTATCTGTATAAACATGGAAATATCTACACCACTATCTGTGTAAAGATGGAAATATATACACCGCTATCTATGTAAACCTGGAAATATCTACACTGCTATCTGTATAAACCTGGATATAACTACAACGCTATCTGTGTAAACATGGAAATATCTACACCGGTATATATATAAACATGTAAATATCTACACCGCTATCTCTATAAACATGGAAATATCTACACCGCCTTCAGTATAAACATGGAAATATCTAAACCGCCATCTCTATAAACATGGAAATATCTACACCGCCAGCTGTATAAACATGGAAATATCTACAACGCCATCTGTATAAACATTGAAATATCTACACAGTCACCTCTATAAACAAGTAAATATCTTCATCACCATCTGTATAAACATGGAAATATCTACACTGCCATCTGTATAAACATGGAAATATTTAGAAAGCCATCTGTATAAACATGGAAATATCTACACCGCTATCTGTATAAACATGGAAATACATACACCGCTATGTTTATAAACATGGAAATATATACACCGCTATCCCTATAAACATGGAAATATCAACACCGCTATCTGTTTAAACATGGAAATATCTTCACCGATATCTGTATAAACAAGGAAATATCTACACCACCATCTGTATAAACATGGAAATATCTACAGCGCTATCTGTGTAATCATGGAAATATCTACACCGCTATCTGTATAAACATGGAAATATCAACACTGCCATCTGTATAAACATGGAAATATCTACACTGCCATCTCTATAAACATGGAAATAACTACACCACCAACTGTATAAACATGGAAATACCTACACCGCCATCTGTATAAATATGGAAATATCTACACATTCATCTGTATAAACATGAAATAATTTCACCGCCATCTGTATAAAGATGAAAATAACTACAGCGCCATCTGTATAAACCTGGAAATATCTACAACGCTATCTGTATAAACATGGAAATATCTACAACGCAATCTCTATAAAAATGGAAATATCTACACCATCATCTGTATAAACATGGAAATATCTGCATCACTACTGTATAAACATGGAAGTATCTACACTGCCATCTGAATAATGATGGAAATATCTACACCGCCATCTGTATAAACATGGAAATGTCTACACAGCCATCTGTATAAACATGGAAATATCTACACCACCATCTCTATAAACTTGGAAATATCTACACTGCCATCTGTATAAACATGGAAATATCTACGCAGCCACCTGTATCAACAAGCAAATACCTACACCTCTATCTGTATAATCTTGGAATTAACCACACCACTATCTGTATAAACATGAAAATATCTACACTGCTATCACCATAAACATGGAAATATGAACACCGCTATCTGTATAAACATGAAAATATCTACACCGCTATTTCTGTAAACATGGAAATACCTACACCGCCATCTGTATAAACATGGAAATATCTGCACAGCTATCTGTGTAATCATGGAAATATCTACACCGCAATCTGTATAAACATGGAAATATCTACAACGCCATCTGTATAAACTTGGAAATATCTACACCACAATCACTATAAAAATGGAAATACCTACACCGTCATCTGTATGAACATGGAAATATCTACATCACTATCTGTATAAACATGGAAATATCTGAACCGCTATCTGTATAAACATAGAAATATCTACACCACTATGTCTATAAAAATGGAAATATCTACACTGCTATCTGTATAAACATGGAAATAGCACCACCGATATCTTTACAAACATGGAAATATCTACACCGCCGTCTGTAAAAACATGGAAATATCTACACAGTCATCTGTATCAACATGGAAACATGTCCACCGCTATCTGTATAAACATGGAAATATCTTCAATGCTATCTGCATAAACATGGAAATAACTATGCGGCTATCTCTTTAAACATGGAAACACCTACTCCGCTATCTGTATAAAGATGGAAATATCTACACCGCTATCTTGATAAACATGCAAATATCTACAATGCTATCTGTGTAAACATGGAAATACCTTCACCGCTATCTGTGTAAACATGGAAATATCTGCACCACTATCTGTGTAAAGATAGAAATATCTGCATCGCAATCTGTGCAAAGACGGAAATACCTACACCTCTCTCTGTATAAAGATGGAAATATCTACACCACAATCTGTGCAATGATGGAAATATCTCAACCGCTATATGTGTAAACATGGTAATATCTACACTGCTATCAGTATAAACATGGAAATATCTACACCGCTATCTGTTTAAACATGGAAATACCTACACACTCATCTGTATAAACATGGAAATATCTACACTACTATCTGTATAAACATGGAAATATCTACACTGCCATCTGTATAAACATGGAAATATCTACGCAGACATCTGTATAAACATGGAAATATCTACACCTCCATCTGTATAAACATGGAAATATCTACACTGCCGTCTGTATACACATGGAAACAGCTATACAGACATCTGCATAAACATGGAAACATCTACACCGCTATCTCTATAAACATGGAAATATCTACTCCGCAATCTGTATAAACATGGTAATATCTGCACCGCTATCTATGTAAACTTGGAAATATCTGCACCGCTATCTCTATAAACATGGAAATATCTACATCGCCATCAGTATAAACATGGAAATACCTACACAATCATCTGCATAAACATGGAAATATCTACACCACTATCTGTATAAACACGGAAATTTCTACACGGCCTTCTATATAAACATGGAAATATCTACACAGCCATCTCTATAGAAATGGAAATATCTACTCCGCTATCTGTATAAACATGGAAATAGCACCACCGATATCTTTACAAACATGGAAATATCTACACCGCCATCTGTAAAAACATTGAAACATCTACACAGTCATCTGTATCAACATGAAAATATTTCCACCGCTATCTGTATAAACATAGAAATATCTTCGATGCTATCTGCATAAACATGGAAATATCTATGCGGCTATCTCTTTAAACATTGAAACATCTACTCTGCTATCAGTATAAACATGGAAATATCTACACCGCTATCTTTATAAACATGCAAATATCTACAACGCTCTCTGTGTAAACATGGAAATACCTTCACCGCTATCTGTGTAAACATGGTAATATCTGCACCACTATCTTTGTAAAGATGGAAATATCTACACCTCAATCTGTGCAAAGATGGCAATACTTACACCTCTATCTGTATAAAGATGGAAATATCTACACCACAATCTGTGCAATGATGGAAATATCTAAACGGCAATACGTGTAAACATGGTAATATCTACACTGCTATCTGTATAAACATGGAAATATCTGCACCGCCATCTGTAAAATCATGGAAATACCTACACAGTCATCTGTATAAACATGGAAATATCTACATCAATATCTGAATAAACATGGAAATATCTACACTGACATCTGTATAAACATGGAAATATCTACACAGCCATTTCTGTAAACATGGAAATAACTACACTGCTATCTGTATAAACATGGAAATAATCACACCGCTATCTGTATAAACATGGAAATATCTACACCGCCATCTGTGAAAACATGAAAATATCGACAGAATCATCTGTATAATCATGGAAATATTTACACCTCCATCTGTATAAACATGGAAATATCTACACTGCTATCTGTATAAATATGGAAATAGCCCCACCGCTATCTGTATAAGCGTGGAAATACCTACACCGCCATCTGTAAAAACATGGAAATATCTACACAGTCATCTGTATAAAGATGAAAGTATCTACACCTCCATCTGTATAAACACGGAAATATCTACACTGCCATTTCTATCCATGGAAATATCTACACAGCCATCTGTAGGAACATGGAAATATCTACACCGCTATCTCCATAAACATGGAAATACCTGCACCGCAATCTGCATAAACATGGAAATACCATCACCGCTATCTGTATAAACATGGAATTATGTACACCACTATCTGTATAAACCTGGAAATATCTACAACACCATCTGTGTAAACATGGAAATGTATCCACTGCTATCTGTATAAACATGGAAATATCCCCACATCTATCTCTATAAACATGGAAATATCTACACCGCTATCTGTATAAACTTGGAAATATCTATACCGCTATCTGTATAAACATGGAAATACCTACACTGCTATCTGTATAAACATGGAAATATCTACACCGCTATCCGTATAAACATGGAAATATCTCCAAAGCTATCTGTATAAACATGGAAATATCTACACCGCTATCTGTATAAACATGGAAATATATACACAGCTATCTGTTTAAACATGGAAACATCTACACCGCTATCTGTATAAACATGGAAATATCTATACCACTATTTGTATAAACATGCAAATATCTACAAAGATATCTGTGTAAACATGGAAATATCTGCACCGCTATCTGTGTAAAAATGGAAATATCTGCACCGCTATCTGTGTAAAGATGGAAATATCCACACCGCAGTCTGAGCAAAGATGGAAATATCTACACATCTATCTGTGTAAAGTTGGAAATAACTACACTTCAATCTGTGTAAACATGGTAACATATACACTGCTATCTGTATAGACATGGAAATATCTATATCGCAATCTCTAAAAATATGGAAATATCTACACACTCATCGATATAAAGTGGGAAATATCTAAACCTCCTTCTCTATAAACATGGAAATATCTACAATACCATCTGCATTCACATGGAAATATCTACACAGCCATCTGTATAAACATGGAAATAACTACATCGCTATCTCTATAAACATGGAAATACCTACACCTCAATCTGTACAAACATGGAAATATCTACAATGCTATCTGTATAAACAAGGAAATATCTCCACTGCAATCTATACAAAATTGGAAATATCTACATCGGTATCTTTATAAACATGGAAATATCTACACCACTACCTGTATAAATATGGAAATATCTACACCGCTATCTTTATAAACATGGAAATGTCTACACCGCTATCTGTATAAACATGGAAATATCTACATGGCTATCTCTATAAACATGGAAATATCAACACCGCCATTTATATAAACATGGAAATAATTACACGGCCATCTGTATAAACATGGAAATATCTACACCACTATCTGAATAAAGATGGAAATATCCACACTGCCATCTGTATAAACATGGAAATATCTACACAACCATCTGTATAAACAAGGAAATATCTACACCGCCATCTGTATAAACATGGAAATATCTACACCGCTATCTGTATAAACACGGATATATCTGCACCACTATCTGTATAAACTTAGAAATATCTACACCACCATCTGTATGAACATTTAAATATCTACACCGCTATCTGTAAAAACATGGAAATATCTCCACTGCTATCGGTATAAACATGAAAATATCTACACGGCTATCTGTATTAACATGGAAATATCTACACCGCTATCTGTATGAACATGGAAATATATACACCGCTATCTGTATGAACATGGAAATATCCACACCGCTGTCTGTATAAACATGGAAATATCTCCACAGCCATTTGCATAAACATGGAAATATCTACACCGCTATCTTTATAAACATGGAAATATCTACACCACTATCTGTATAAATATGGAAATATCTACAAAACTGTCTGTGTAAACGTGGAAATATCTAAACAGCTATCTGTGTAAAGCTGGAAATATGTACACCGCTGTCTGTGTAAAGTTGGATATATCTACACCGCAATCAGTGCAAATATGTAAATATCTACACTGCTATCTGTGTAAACATGGAAATACCTACACCGCTGTCTGTATAAATATGGAAATATCTACACAGCTATCTCTATAAACTGGGAAATGTCTACACCGCTATCTGTATAAACATGGAAATAACTACAGGGCTATCTCTATAAAGATGGAAATATTTACACCGCCATCTGTATAAACATGGAAATACCTACACACTCATCTGTATAAACATGGAGATATCTACACTACTATCTGTATAAATATGGAAATAACTACACTGCCATCTGTATAAACATGGAAATATCTACACAGCCATCTGTATAAACATGGAAATATCTACACCGCTATCTCTATAAACATGGAAATACCTACACCGCAATCTGTATAAACATGGAAATATCTACACCGCTATCTGTATAAACATGGAAATATTTGCACCTCTATCTGTATAAACATTGAATTATCAACATGGCTATCTCTAAAAATATGGAAATATCTACACCGCCATTTGTATAAACATGGAAACACCTACAGGGGCATCTGTATAAATATGGAAATATTTACACCACTATCTCTATGAACTTGGAAATATCTACACTGCCATCTGTAAAAACATGTATATATCTACACAGCCATCTCTATAAACATGGAAATATCTTCAACGCTATCAGTATAAACATGGAAATAGCCACACTGCTATCTGTATAAACAAGGAAATATCTACACCAGCATCTGTAAAAATATGGAAATATCTACACAGTCATTTGTATAACCTTTGAAATATCTGTACCTCCATCTGCATAAACATGGAAATATCTACACTGCCATCTGAATACACGTGGAACTATCTACACAGCCATCTGTATAAACATGGAAATAACTGCACGCTATTTCTATAAACATGGAAATACGTACACCGCAATCTGTATAAACATGGAAATATCTGCACCACTATCTGTATAAGCTTGGAAATATCGACACCGCCATCTGAATAAACATGGAAATATCTCCACTGCTATCTATATAAACATGGAAATATCTGCACTGCTATTTGTATAAACATGGAAATATCTACACCGCTATCTGTATAAACATGGAAATATCTACACAGCTATCAGTATAAACATGGAAATATCCACACCGCTATCTGTATAAACATGGAAATAACTACACCGCTATCTCTATAAACATGGAAATATCTACACGACTATAAATATAAACATGGAAATATCTACACCGCCCTCTGTATAAACATGGAAATAACTACACCACTATCTGTATAAACATGGAAATATCTACACCGCTGTCTGTATAAACATGGAAATATCTACACAGCTATCTGTATAATGGAAATATCTACACCGCTATGTGTACAAATATGGAAATATCTACACCGCTATCTCTATAAACATGGAAATGCCTACACTGCTATCTGTATAAACATGGAAATATCTACAGGGCTATCTCTATAAACATGGAAATATCTCTACGGCCATCTGCATAAACATGGAAATATCTCCACCGCCGTCTGTATAAACATGGAAATATCTCCACCGCTATCTCTTTAAACATGGAAATATCTACACCGCTATGTGTATAAACATGGAAATATCTACACCACTATCTGTATAAACATGAAAATATCTACATCGCTATCTGTATAAACATGGGAATATCTATACCGCTATCTGTAAAAACAAGGAAATATCCCCACCGCTATCTATATAAACATGGAAATATCTACATCGGTATCTTTATAAACATGGAAATATCGACACCACTACCTGTATAAATATGGAAATATCTACACCGCTATCTCTGTAAACATGGAAATGTCTACACCGCTATCTGTATAAACATGGAAATATCTACATGGCTATCTCTATAAACATGGAAATATCAACACCGCCATTTATATAAACATGGAAATAATTACACGGCCATCTGTATAAACATGGAAATATCTACACCACTATCTGTATAAAGATGGAAATATCCACACTGCCATCTGTATAAACATGGAAATATCTACACAGCCATCTGTATAAACATGGAAATATCTACACCGCCATCTGTATAAACATGGAAATATCTGCACCGCTATCTGTATAAACACGGATATATCTGCACCACTATCTGTATAAACTTGGAAATATCTACACCACCATCTGTATAAACATTTAAATATCTACTCCGCTATCTGCATATACATGGAAATATCTCCACTGCTATCGGTATAAACATGAAAATATCTACACGGCTATCTGTATAAACATGGAAATATCTACACCGCCATCTGTATGAACATGGAAATATATACACCGCTATCTGTATGAACATGGACATATCCACACCGCTGTCTGTATAAACATGGAAATATCTCCACCGCCATTTGTATAAACATGGAAATATCTACACCGCTATCTTTATAAACATGGAAATATCTACACCGCTATCTGTATAAATATGGAAATATCTACAAAACTGTCTGTGTAAACGTGGAAATATCTAAACAGCTATCAGTGTAAAGCTGGAAATATGTACACCGCTGTCTGTGTAAATTTGGGTATATCTACACCACAATCAGTGCAAATATGTAAATATCTACACTGCTATCTCTATAAACATGGAAATATCTACACCAATGTCTGTATAAATATGGAAATATCTACACAGCTATCTCTATAAACTGGGAAATGTCTACACCGCTATCTGTATAAACATGGAAATATCTACAGGGCTATCTCTATAAACATGGAAATATTTATACCGCCATCTGTATAAACATGGAAATACCTACACACTCATCTGTATATACATGGAGATATCTACACTACTATCTGTATAAACATGGAAATAACTACACTGCGATCTGCATAAACATGGAAATTTCTACACAGCCAACTGTATAAACATGGAAATATCTACACCGCTATCTCTATAAACATGGAAATACCTACACCGCAATCTGTATAAACATGGAAATATCTACACCGCTATCTGTATAAACATGGAAATATTTGCACCTCTATCTGTATAAACATTGAAATATCTACATGGCTATCTCTAAAAACATGTAAATATCTACATCGCCATTTGTATAAACATGGAAACACCTACAGGGGCATCTGTATAAATATGGAAATATTTACAACACTATCTCTATGAACTTGGAAATATCTACACTGCCATCTGTAAAAACATGTATATATCTACCCAGCCATCTCTATAAACATGGAAATATCTTCAACGCTATCTGTATAAACATGGAAATAGCCACACTGCTATCTGTATAAACAAAGAAATATCTACACCAGCATCTGTAAAAATATGGAAATATCTACACAGTCATTTGTATAAACTTTGAAATATCTATACCTCCATCTGCATAAACATGGAAATATCTACACTGCCATCTGTATACACGTGGAAATGTCTACACAGCCATCTGTATTAACATGGAAATAACTGCACGCTATCTCTATAAACATGGAAATAGGTACACCGCAATCTGTATAAACATGGAAATATCTGCACTGCTATCTGTATAAGCTTGGAAATATCGACACCGCCACCTGAATAAACATGGAAATATCTCCACCGCTATCTATATAAGCATGGAAATATCTGCACTGCTATCTGTATAAACATGCAAATATCTACACCGCTATCTGTACAAACTTGGAAATATCTACACCGCTATCAGTATAAACATGGAAATATCCACACCGCTATTTGTATAAACATGGAAATAACTACACCGCTATATCTATAAACATGGAAATATCTACACGACTATAAATATAAACATGGGAATATCTACGCCGCCCTCTGTATAAACATGGAAATATCTACACCACTATCTGTATAAACATGGAAATATGTACACCGCTGTCTGTATAAACATGGAAATATCTACACCGCTATCTGTATAATGGAAATATCTACAACGCTATGTGTACAAATATGGAAATATCTACACCGGTATCTCCATAAACATGGAAATGCCTACACTGCTATCTGCATAAACATGGAAATATCTAGAGGGGTATCTCTATAAACATGGAAATATCTACACCGCCATCTGTATAAACATGGAAATACCTACACAGCCATCTGTATAAACATGGAAATATCTACGCTGTTATCTCTATAAACATGGAAATACCTACAATGCAGTCTGAATAAACATGGAAATATCTACACAGTCATCTGTATAAACATGGAAATACCGACACCGCTATCTGTAAAAATTTGGAAATATCTACACCGCCATCTGTATAAACATGGAAATCTCTCCACCGCTATCTGTTTAAACATTTAAATATCTACAAAGCTATCTGTATAAACATGGATATATCTACACAGCTATCTGTATAAACATGGAAATATCTCCATCGCTATCTGTATAAACATGGAAATGTGTACATCGCTATCTGTATAAACATGGAAATATCTGCACCGCTACCTCTATAAACATGGAAATTTCTACACCGCTATCTGTATAAACATGGAAATAACTTCACCGCTATCTGTATAAAATTGGAAATATCTACACCACTATGTGTATAAACATGGAAATATCTACACCGCTATCTGTATAAACATGGAAATATCTCCACTGATATCTGTACAAACATGGAAGTATCTCCACCGCTATCTGTATCAACATAGAAATATCTACACGGCTATCTCTATTAACATGGGAATATGTACACCGATATCTGTATAAACATGGAAATATCTACACCGCTATCTGTATAAACATGGAAATATCTACACCGCTATCTGTATAAACATGGAAATATCTACACCGCTGTCTGCATAAACATGGAAATATCTCCACCGCTATCTGTATGAACATGGAAATATCTACACCACGATCTGTACAAACATGGAAATATCTACACCGCTATCTGCATAAACATGGAAATACCTACACAGCTATGAGTATATACATGGAAATATCTACACCACCATCTGTATAAACATGGAAATATCTACACCACCATATGAATAAACATGGAAATATCTACACCGATATCTGTAAAAACATGGAGATATCTACCCCGCTATGTCTAAAAACAAGAAATATCTACACCTCTATCTGTATAAACATGGAAATATCTCCACTGCTGTCTGTATAAACGTGGAAACGTCTACACCACTGTCTGTATAAACACGGAAATATCTACACTGCTATATGTATAAACATGGAAATAACTACGCCGCTATCTGTGTAAAGATGGAAATATCTACACTGCAATCTGTGCAAAGTTGTAAATATCTTCACCGCTATCTCTATAAACATGGAAATATCTGCACCGGTATATGTACAAACATGGAAATATCTACACCGCTATCTCCATAAACATGGAAATGTCTACACCGCCATCTGTATAAACATGGAAATATCTACACTGTCATCTGTATATACATGGAAATATCTACACCACCTTCTGTATAAACATAGAAATATCTACAGTGCCATCTGTAGAAAGATGGAAATATTTGCACCGCGATCTGCATAAATATGGAAATATTTACAACTCTACCTGTATAAACATGGAAACATCTACACCACTATCTGTATAAATAAGGGAATATCTACACTGCTATCTGTATAAACATGGAAATATCTACCCCGCTATCTGAATAAACATGGAAATACCTACACCGCTATGAGAATATACATGGAAATATCTACACCGCCATCTGTATAAACATGGAAATATTTACGCCGACATCTGTAAAAATATGAAAATATCTACAGAGTAGTCTGTATAAACATGGAAATATCTACACCTCCATCTGTATAAACATGGAAATATATACACTGCCATCTGTATACACATGGAAATATCTACACAGCCATCTGTATAAACTTGGAAATATCTACACCGCTATCTGTATAAACATGGAAATATCTACACCGCTATCTGTATAATGATGGAAATATCTACACCGCTATCTGTGTAAACATGGAAATATCTACACCGCTATCTGTGTAAACATGCAAATATATACAAAGCTATCTGTTTAAACATGGAAATATCTACACCGCTATCTCTGTAAACATGGAAATATCTCCACCGCTATCGGTATAAATATGGAAATATCTACACCGCTATCTCTATAAACATGGAAATGGCTATACTGCTATCTGTATAAACATGGAAATTTCTACATGGTTATCTCTATAGACACGGAAATATGTACACCGCCATCTGTATAAACATGGAAATACCTACAGAGTCATCTGTATAAACATGGAAATATCTACACCACTATCTGTATAAACATGGAAATATCTACACGGCCATCTCTAAAAACATGGGCATATCTACACCACTATATGTATAAACATTGAAATATCAACACCGCCATCTGTAAAAACATGGAAATATCTACACAGTCATGTGTATAAACATGGAAATATCTACACCTCCATCTGTATAAACATGGAAATATCTACAAGGCTACCTATACAAACATGGAAATACCTACACCGCAATCTGTATAAACATGAAAATATCTACACCGCTATCTGTATAAACATGGAAATAACTACACCGCTATCTGTATAAATATGGAAATATCTACACCGCTATCTCTATATACATGGAATTGTCTACAACCCTATCTGTATAAACATGGAAATATCAACACCGTCATCTGTAAAAACATGGAAATAACTACACAGTCATGTGTATAAACTTGGAAATATCTACAACTCCATCTGTATAAATATGGAAATATCTACACTGTCATCTGCATAAACATGGAAATATCTACACCCCTATCTATATAAACATGGAAATACCTACAACGCAATCTGTATAAACATGGAAATGTCTAAACCGCTATCTGTATAAATATGGAAATATCTACACCGCTATCTCTATATGCATGGAATTGACTACAATGCTATCTGTATAAACATGGAAATATCTACATGGCTATCTCTATAAACATGGAAATATCTACACCGACATCTGTATAAACTTGGAAATACCTACACAGTCATCTGTATAAACATGGAAATATCTACACCACTATCTGTATAAACATGGAAATATCTACAACGCTATCTGTGTAAACATGGGAATATCTACACAGCTATCTGTGTAAAGATGGGAATATCTACACCGCACTCTGTGCAAATATGGAAATATATACACCGCTATCCCTGTAAACCTGGAAATATCTACACCGCTATCTGTATAAACACGGAAATATCTACACCACCCTCTGTATAAACATGGAAATATCTACACCAGGATCTGTATAAACATGGAAATATCTACACCGCTCTCTGTATAAACATGGAAATATCTACACCGCTATCTCTATAAACATGGAAATAGTGACACCGCTATCTGTATAAATATGGAAATATCTACACCGCTATCAATATAAACATGAAAATGTCTACACCGCTATCTGTATAAACATGGAAATATCTACATGGCTATCTCTATAAACATGGAAATATCTACATCGCCATCTGTATAAACATGGAAATACCTACACAGTCGTATGAATAAACCTGGAAATATCTATAGCATTATCTGTATAAACATGGAAATATCTACACTGCCATCTTTATAAACATATAAATATCTACACCGCCATGTCTATAAACATGGAAATTTCTACACCGCCATCTGCATAAACATGGAAATATCTACACTGCCATCTGTAAAAACATGGAAATATCTACACCACTTTCTTTATAAACTTGGAAATAACTACACTGCTATCTGTATAAACATGGAATTACCTACCCCACTATCCCTATAAACATGGAAATATCAACACCGCTATCTGTAAACACATGGAAATAACTACACCGCTATCTGTACAAACACGGAAATATCTACCCCGGTATCTGTATAAATATGGAAATATCTACACCGCTATCTGTGTAAAGTTGGAAATATCCACACCGGTATCTATGTAAACATGGAAATGTCTATACTGTTATCTGTATAAACATGGAAATATCTACACCGCAATCTCTATAAATATGGAAATATCTTCACTGTCATCTCTATAATCATGGAAATATCTACACTGCCATCTGTATAAAGATGGAAATATCCACACTGCCATCTGTCTAAACATGGAAATATTTACACAGCCATCTGTATAAACATGGAAATAACTACACCGCTATCTGTATAAACATGGAAATAGCTGCACCGCTATGTCTATAAACATGGAAATATCTACACCGCTATCCCTATAAACATGGAAATGTCAACAACGCTATCTGTATGAACATGGAAATAACTACACGGCTACCTGTATAAACATGGAAATATCTACACCGCCATCTGCATAAACATGGAAATATCTACACCGCTATCTGTGTAAACATGGAAATATCTACCCCTCTATCTGTATAAACATAGAAATATCTACACTGCCATCTCCATAAATGCGGAAATATCTACAACGCCATCTCTATAAATATGGAAATATCTACACCGCCATCTCTATGAACATGGAAA
Source organism: Pan paniscus (assembly GCF_029289425.2). NCBI lineage: Eukaryota > Metazoa > Chordata > Mammalia > Primates > Hominidae > Pan > Pan paniscus. The sequence continues at coordinate 14,235,378 of NC_073261.2, forward strand.
TATCTACACCGCCATCTTTATATACATGGAAATATCTACACCGTCATTTCTCTACACCACCATCTGTATAAACATGCAAATATCTACACTGCTATCTGTATAAACATGGAAATATCTGCACCGCTATCTCTATAAACATAGAAATATCTACACAGCCATCTGTATAAACATGGAAATATCTACAACGGTATCTGTGTAAACATAGAAATATCTACAAGGCTATCTGTATAAACATGGAAATACCTAAACCGCCATCTGTAAACATGGAAATATCTACACCACCATCTCTATAAACATGGAAATATCTACACCGCCACCTGTATAAACATGGAAATATCTACCAGGCCATCTGCGTAAACATGGAAATATCTACACAGCTATCTGTATGAACATCGAAATATCTACTGCGCCATCTGTATAAACATGGAAATATCTACACCACTATGTGTGTAAACATGGAAATATCTACACCGCTATCTGTATAAACATGGAAAAACCTACACCGCCGTCTGTATAAACGTGGAAATATTTACACCACCATCTCTATATACATGGAAATATCTACACAGCCATCAGTATTACCATGGAAATATCAACACTGCCATCAGTATAAACACGGAAATATCTACACAGTCATCTGTACAAACATGGAAATATTTCCACCACCATCGGAATAAAAATGGAAATATCTACACTGCCATCTGTATAAACATGGAAATACGTACACCACTATCCGTATAAACATGGAAATATCTATTCCATGACCTGTATAAACATGGAAATATCTACACCGCTATCTGTATAAACATGGAAATATCTACACCGCCATCTGTATAAACATGGAAATATCTACACAGTCATCTGTATAAACATGGAAATCTCTACACCACCATCTCTATAAACATGGAAATATCTACACTACCACCTGTATAAACATGGAAATACCTACACAGCCACCTGTATAAATATGGAAATATCTACTCCGCTATCTGTATAAACATGGAATTACCTACACCGCTATCTGTATAAACATGGAAATATCTACACCGCTGTCCCGATAAACATGGAAATATCAACACCGCTATCGGTATAAACATGAAAATAACTACACCGCTATCTGTATAAATATGGAAATATCTACATTGCCATCTGTATAAACATGGGAATACCTACACCGCTATCTGTGTAAACATGGAGATATCTACACCGCTATCTGTGAAATCATGGAAATCTCTATACCGCAATCTTTATAAACATGTAAATATCTATACCACCATCTCTATAAACATGGAAATACCTACACCGCCAACTGCATAAACATGGAAATATCTACACCACCATCTGTAAAAACATAGAAATAACTACACTGCCATCTCTATAAACATGGAAATATCTACACCGCCATCTATATAAACATGGAAATAGCTACACCACCATCTGTATAAACATGGAAATATCTACACCGCTATCTGTATAAAGATGGAATTATCTAGTCCCGCCATTTGTATAAACATGCAAATTCCTACACCGCTATCTGTATAAACATGGAACTAGCTGCACCGCTATCTCTATAAACATGCAATTGCCTGCACCACTATTCCTATAAACTCGGAAATATCAAAACCGCTCTCACTATAAACATGGAAATAACTAAACCGCTATCTCTATAAACATGAAAATATCTACACCGCTATATCAATAAACATGGAAATATCTACACCGATATCTGTGTAAGGACGGAAATATCTACACCGCTATCAATGTAAACATGGAAATATCTTCATCGCTATCTGTATAAACATGGAAACATCTGCACCGCTACCTCTATAAACATGGAAATCTCTACACCGCCATCTGTATAAACATGGAAATATCTACACCGCTATCTGTATAACATGGAAATATCTACACCGCTATCTGTATAAACTTGGAATTGCATACACAACTATCCCTATAAACATGGAAATATCAACACCGCTATCTGTATAAACATGGAAATATCTACAACGCTATCTGTATAAACATAGAAATAGCTACACCGCTATCTGTGTAAAGACGGAAATATCTACACCGCTATGTAAACATCGAAATATCTTCACCGCTATCTGTATAAACATGGAAATATCTGTACCGCTACCTCTATAAACATAGACATATCTACACCGCCATCTGTATAAACATGGAAATATCTACACAGCTATCTGTGTAAACATGGAAACATCTATACCGTCATCAGTATAAACAGGGAAATATCTACATCACCATCTCTATAAACATGGAAATATCTACACCGCCGTCTGTATAAACATGGAAATATCTACACTGCCGTCTGTATAAACATGGCAATATCTACACCGCTATCTGTATAAACTTGGAAATAACTACACCGCTATCTGTATAAACATGGAATTACATACACCACTATCCCTATAAACATGGAAATATCAACACCGCTATCTTTATAAACATGGAAATAACTACACCGCTAAGTATAAAGACATGGAAATACCTACATCACTATCTGTATAAACATGGAAATATCTACACCACTATCTGTGTAAAGATGGAAATATATACACCGCTATCTATGTAAACCTGGAAATATCTACACTGCTATCTGTATAAACCTGGATATAACTACAACGCTATCTGTGTAAACATGGAAATATCTACACCGGTATATATATAAACATGTAAATATCTACACCGCTATCTCTATAAACATGGAAATATCTACACCGCCTTCAGTATAAACATGGAAATATCTAAACCGCCATCTCTATAAACATGGAAATATCTACACCGCCAGCTGTATAAACATGGAAATATCTACAACGCCATCTGTATAAACATTGAAATATCTACACAGTCACCTCTATAAACAAGTAAATATCTTCATCACCATCTGTATAAACATGGAAATATCTACACTGCCATCTGTATAAACATGGAAATGTTTAGAAAGCCATCTGTATAAACATGGAAATATCTACACCGCTATCTGTATAAACATGGAAATACATACACCGCTATGTTTATAAACATGGAAATATATACACCGCTATCCCTATAAACATGGAAATATCAACACCGCTATCTGTTTAAACATGGAAATATCTTCACCGATATCTGTATAAACAAGGAAATATCTACACCACCATCTGTATAAACATGGAAATATCTACACCGCTATCTGTGTAATCATGGAAATATCTACACCGCTATCTGTATAAACATGGAAATATCAACACTGCCATCTGTATAAACATGGAAATATCTACACTGCCATCTCTATAAACATGGAAATAACTACACCACCAACTGTATAAACATGGAAATACCTACACCGCCATCTGTATAAATATGGAAATATCTACACATTCATCTGTATAAACATGAAATAATTTCACCGCCATCTGTACAAAGATGAAAATAACTACAGCGCCATCTGTATAAACCTGGAAATATCTACAACGCTATCTGTATAAACATGGAAATATCTACAACGCAATCTCTATAAAAATGGAAATATCTACACCATCATCTGTATAAACATGGAAATATCTGCATCACTACTGTATAAACATGGAAGTATCTACACTGCCATCTGAATAATGATGGAAATATCTACACCGCCATCTGTATAAACATGGAAATGTCTACACAGCCATCTGTATAAACATGGAAATATCTACACCACCATCTCTATAAACTTGGAAATATCTACACTGCCATCTGTATAAACATGGAAATATCTACGCAGCCACCTGTATCAACAAGCAAATACCTACACCTCTATCTGTATAATCTTGGAATTAACCACACCACTATCTGTATAAACATGAAAATATCTACACTGCTATCACCATAAACATGGAAATATGAACACCGCTATCTGTATAAACATGAAAATATCTACACCGCTATTTCTGTAAACATGGAAATACCTACACCGCCATCTGTATAAACATGGAAATATCTGCACAGCTATCTGTGTAATCATGGAAATATCTACACCGCAATCTGTATAAACATGGAAATATCTACAACGCCATCTGTATAAACTTGGAAATATCTACACCACAATCACTATAAAAATGGAAATACCTACACCGTCATCTGTATGAACATGGAAATATCTACATCACTATCTGTATAAACATGGAAATATCTGAACCGCTATCTGTATAAACATAGAAATATCTACACCACTATGTCTATAAAAATGGAAATATCTACACTGCTATCTGTATAAACATGGAAATAGCACCACCGATATCTTTACAAACATGGAAATATCTACACCGCCGTCTGTAAAAGCATGGAAATATCTACACAGTCATCTGTATCAACATGGAAACATGTCCACCGCTATCTGTATAAACATGGAAATATCTTCAATGCTATCTGCATAAACATGGAAATAACTATGCGGCTATCTCTTTAAACATGGAAACACCTACTCCGCTATCTGTATAAAGATGGAAATATCTACACCGCTATCTTGATAAACATGCAAATATCTACAATGCTATCTGTGTAAACATGGAAATACCTTCACCGCTATCTGTGTAAACATGGAAATATCTGCACCACTATCTGTGTAAAGATAGAAATATCTGCATCGCAATCTGTGCAAAGACGGAAATACCTACACCTCTCTCTGTATAAAGATGGAAATATCTACACCACAATCTGTGCAATGATGGAAATATCTCAACCGCTATATGTGTAAACATGGTAATATCTACACTGCTATCAGTATAAACATGGAAATATCTACACCGCCATCTGTTTAAACATGGAAATACCTACACACTCATCTGTATAAACATGGAAATATCTACACTACTATCTGTATAAACATGGAAATATCTACACTGCCATCTGTATAAACATGGAAATATCTACGCAGACATCTGTATAAACATGGAAATATCTACACCTCCATCTGTATAAACATGGAAATATCTACACTGCCGTCTGTATACACATGGAAACAGCTATACAGACATCTGCATAAACATGGAAACATCTACACCGCTATCTCTATAAACATGGAAATATCTACTCCGCAATCTGTATAAACATGGAAATATCTGCACCGCTATCTGTATAAACATGGAAATATCAACACTGCCATCTGTATAAACATGGAAATATCTACACTGCCATCTCTATAAACATGGAAATAATTACACCACCAACTGTATAAACATGGAAATACCTACACCGCCATCTGTATAAATATGGAAATATCTACACATCCATCTGTATAAACATGAAATAATTTCACCGCCATCTGTATAAAGATGAAAATAACTACAGCGCCATCTGTATAAACCTGGAAATATCTACAACGCTATCTGTATAAACATGGAAATATCTACAACGCAATCTCTATAAAAATGGAAATATCTACACCATCATCTGTATAAACATGGAAATTTCTGCATCACTACTGTATAAACATGGAAGTATCTACACTGCCATCTGAATAATGATGGAAATATCTACACCGCCATCTGTATAAACATGGAAATGTCTACACAGCCATCTGTATAAACATGGAAATATCTACACCACCATCTCTATAAACTTGGAAATATCTACACTGCCATCTGTATAAACATGGAAATATCTACGCAGCCACCTGTATCAACAAGCAAATACCTACACCTCTATCTGTATAATCTTGGAATTAACCACACCACTATCTGTATAAACATGAAAATATCTACACTGCTATCACCATAAACATGGAAATATGAACACCGCTATCTGTATAAACATGAAAATATCTACACCGCTATTTCTGTAAACATGGAAATACCTACACCGCCATCTGTATAAACATGGAAATATCTGCACAGCTATCTGTGTAATCATGGAAATATCTACACCGCAATCTGTATAAACATGGAAATATCTACAACGCCATCTGTATAAACTTGGAAATATCTACACCACAATCACTATAAAAATGGAAATACCTACACCGTCATCTGTATGAACATGGAAATATCTACATCACTATCTGTATAAACATGGAAATATCTGAACCGCTATCTGTATAAACATAGAAATATCTACACCACTATGTCTATAAAAATGGAAATATCTACACTGCTATCTGTATAAACATGGAAATAGCACCACCGATATCTTTACAAACATGGAAATATCTACACCGCCGTCTGTAAAAACATGGAAATATCTACACAGTCATCTGTATCAACATGGAAACATGTCCACCGCTATCTGTATAAACATGGAAATATCTTCAATGCTATCTGCATAAACATGGAAATAACTATGCGGCTATCTCTTTAAACATGGAAACACCTACTCCGCTATCTGTATAAAGATGGAAATATCTACACCGCTATCTTGATAAACATGCAAATATCTACAATGCTATCTGTGTAAACATGGAAATACCTTCACCGCTATCTGTGTAAACATGGAAATATCTGCACCACTATCTGTGTAAAGATAGAAATATCTGCATCGCAATCTGTGCAAAGACGGAAATACCTACACCTCTCTCTGTATAAAGATGGAAATATCTACACCACAATCTGTGCAATGATGGAAATATCTCAACCGCTATATGTGTAAACATGGTAATATCTACACTGCTATCAGTATAAACATGGAAATATCTACACCGCTATCTGTTTAAACATGGAAATACCTACACACTCATCTGTATAAACATGGAAATATCTACACTACTATCTGTATAAACATGGAAATATCTACACTGCCATCTGTATAAACATGGAAATATCTACGCAGACATCTGTATAAACATGGAAATATCTACACCTCCATCTGTATAAACATGGAAATATCTACACTGCCGTCTGTATACACATGGAAACAGCTATACAGACATCTGCATAAACATGGAAACATCTACACCGCTATCTCTATAAACATGGAAATATCTACTCCGCAATCTGTATAAACATGGTAATATCTGCACCGCTATCTATGTAAACTTGGAAATATCTGCACCGCTATCTCTATAAACATGGAAATATCTACATCGCCATCAGTATAAACATGGAAATACCTACACAATCATCTGCATAAACATGGAAATATCTACACCACTATCTGTATAAACACGGAAATTTCTACACGGCCTTCTATATAAACATGGAAATATCTACACAGCCATCTCTATAGAAATGGAAATATCTACTCCGCTATCTGTATAAACATGGAAATAGCACCACCGATATCTTTACAAACATGGAAATATCTACACCGCCATCTGTAAAAACATTGAAACATCTACACAGTCATCTGTATCAACATGAAAATATCTCCACCGCTATCTGTATAAACATAGAAATATCTTCGATGCTATCTGCATAAACATGGAAATATCTATGCGGCTATCTCTTTAAACATTGAAACATCTACTCTGCTATCAGTATAAACATGGAAATATCTACACCGCTATCTTTATAAACATGCAAATATCTACAACGCTCTCTGTGTAAACATGGAAATACCTTCACCGCTATCTGTGTAAACATGGTAATATCTGCACCACTATCTTTGTAAAGATGGAAATATCTACACCTCAATCTGTGCAAAGATGGCAATACTTACACCTCTATCTGTATAAAGATGGAAATATCTACACCACAATCTGTGCAATGATGGAAATATCTAAACGGCAATACGTGTAAACATGGTAATATCTACACTGCTATCTGTATAAACATGGAAATATCTGCACCGCCATCTGTAAAATCATGGAAATACCTACACAGTCATCTGTATAAACATGGAAATATCTACATCAATATCTGAATAAACATGGAAATATCTACACTGACATCTGTATAAACATGGAAATATCTACACAGCCATTTCTGTAAACATGGAAATAACTACACTGCTATCTGTATAAACATGGAAATAATCACACCGCTATCTGTATAAACATGGAAATATCTACACCGCCATCTGTGAAAACATGAAAATATCGACAGAATCATCTGTATAATCATGGAAATATTTACACCTCCATCTGTATAAACATGGAAATATCTACACAGCCATCTGTATAAACATGGAAATACCTACAAAGCCATCTGTATAAACATGGAAATATCTACACCGCTATCTCTATAAACTTGGAAACATCTACACCGCTATCTGTATAAACATGGAAATATCTACACCGCTATCTCTATAAACTTGGAAACATCTACACCGCTATCTGTATAAACATGGAAATATCTCCACCGCTATCTGTATAAACATGGAAATATCCTCAAGGCTATCTGTATAAACATGGAAATATCTACACCGCTATCTGTATAAACATGGAAATATCTACACCGCTATCGGTATAAACATGGAAATATCAACACAGCTATTGGTATAAACATGGAAATATCTCCATCGCTATCTGTATAAACATGGCAATATCATCACCGCTATCTGTGTAAACATGGAAATATCCACACCACGATCTGTATATACATGGTAATATCTACACCGCTATCTGTATAAACCTGGAAATATCTACACCGCTATCTGTATAAATACGGAAATATCTACACCACTATCTCTATAAACATTTACATGTCTACACCGATATCTGTATAAACATGGAAATATCTACAGGGCTATCTCTATAAACATGGAAATATCTACACCGCCATCTGTATAAACATGGAAATAACTACACAGTCATCTATATAAACATGGAAATATCTACACTACTATCTGTATAAACATGGAAATATCTACACTGCCATCTGTATAAACATGGAAATATCTACAGAGCCATCTGTATAAACATGGAAATATCTACACCGCTATCTCTATAAACTTGGAAATATCTACACCGCCATCTGTATAAACATGGAAGTACCTACACCGTCATCTGTATAAACATGGAAATATCTACACCACTATCTGTATAAACAAGGAAATATCTACACTGTCATTTGTGTAAACTCGAAATATCTACACAGCCATCTCTATAAACATGGAAATATCTACACTGCTATCTGTATAAATATGGAAATAGCCCCACCGCTATCTGTATAAGCGTGGAAATACCTACACCGCCATCTGTAAAAACATGGAAATATCTACACAGTCATCTGTATAAAGATGAAAGTATCTACACCTCCATCTGTATAAACACGGAAATATCTACACTGCCATTTCTATCCATGGAAATATCTACACAGCCATCTGTAGGAACATGGAAATATCTACACCGCTATCTCCATAAACATGGAAATACCTGCACCGCAATCTGCATAAACATGGAAATACCATCACCGCTATCTGTATAAACATGGAATTATGTACACCACTATCTGTATAAACCTGGAAATATCTACAACACCATCTGTGTAAACATGGAAATGTATCCACTGCTATCTGTATAAACATGGAAATATCCCCACATCTATCTCTATAAACATGGAAATATCTACACCGCTATCTGTATAAACTTGGAAATATCTATACCGCTATCTGTATAAACATGGAAATACCTACACTGCTATCTGTATAAACATGGAAATATCTACACCGCTATCCGTATAAACATGGAAATATCTCCAAAGCTATCTGTATAAACATGGAAATATCTACACCGCTATCTGTATAAACATGGAAATATATACACAGCTATCTGTTTAAACATGGAAACATCTACACCGCTATCTGTATAAACATGGAAATATCTATACCACTATTTGTATAAACATGCAAATATCTACAAAGATATCTGTGTAAACATGGAAATATCTGCACCGCTATCTGTGTAAAAATGGAAATATCTGCACCGCTATCTGTGTAAAGATGGAAATATCCACACCGCAGTCTGAGCAAAGATGGAAATATCTACACATCTATCTGTGTAAAGTTGGAAATAACTACACTTCAATCTGTGTAAACATGGTAACATATACACTGCTATCTGTATAGACATGGAAATATCTATATCGCAATCTCTAAAAATATGGAAATATCTACACACTCATCGATATAAAGTGGGAAATATCTAAACCTCCTTCTCTATAAACATGGAAATATCTACAATACCATCTGCATTCACATGGAAATATCTACACAGCCATCTGTATAAACATGGAAATAACTACATCGCTATCTCTATAAATATGGAAATACCTACACCTCAATCTGTACAAACATGGAAATATCTACAATGCTATCTGTATAAACAAGGAAATATCTCCACTGCAATCTATACAAAATTGGAAATATCTACATCGGTATCTTTATAAACATGGAAATATCTACACCACTACCTGTATAAATATGGAAATATCTACACCGCTATCTTTATAAACATGGAAATGTCTACACCGCTATCTGTATAAACATGGAAATATCTACATGGCTATCTCTATAAACATGGAAATATCAACACCGCCATTTATATAAACATGGAAATAATTACACGGCCATCTGTATAAACATGGAAATATCTACACCACTATCTGTGTAAAGATGGAAATATCCACACTGCCATCTGTATAAACATGGAAATATCTACACAGCCATCTGTATAAACATGGAAATATCTACACCGCCATCTGTATAAACATGGAAATATCTGCACCGCTATCTGTATAAACATGGAAATATCTACATCGGTATCTTTATAAACATGGAAATATCGACACCACTACCTGTATAAACATGGAAATATCAACACCGCCATTTATATAAACATGGAAATAATTACACGGCCATCTGTATAAACATGGAAATATCTACACCACTATCTGAATAAAGATGGAAATATCCACACTGCCATCTGTATAAACATGGAAATATCTACACAACCATCTGTATAAACAAGGAAATTTCTACACCGCCATCTGTATAAACATGGAAATATCTACACCGCTATCTGTATAAACACGGATATATCTGCACCACTATCTGTATAAACTTAGAAATATCTACACCACCATCTGTATGAACATTTAAATATCTACACCGCTATCTGTAAAAACATGGAAATATCTCCACTGCTATCGGTATAAACATGAAAATATCTACACGACTATAAATATAAACATGGAAATATCTACACCGCCCTCTGTATAAACATGGAAATAACTACACCACTATCTGTATAAACATGGAAATATCTACACCGCTGTCTGTATAAACATGGAAATATCTACACAGCTATCTGTATAATGGAAATATCTACACCGCTATGTGTACAAATATGGAAATATCTACACCGCTATCTCTATAAACATGGAAATGCCTACACTGCTATCTGTATAAACATGGAAATATCTACAGGGCTATCTCTATAAACATGGAAATATCTCCACGGCCATCTGCATAAACATGGAAATATCTCCACCGCCGTCTGTATAAACATGGAAATATCTCCACCGCTATCTCTTTAAACATGGAAATATCTACACCGCTATGTGTATAAACATGGAAATATCTACACCACTATCTGTATAAACATGAAAATATCTACATCGCTATCTGTATAAACATGGGAATATCTATACCGCTATCTGTAAAAACAAGGAAATATCCCCACCGCTATCTATATAAACATGGAAATATCTACATCGGTATCTTTATAAACATGGAAATATCGACACCACTACCTGTATAAATATGGAAATATCTACACCGCTATCTCTGTAAACATGGAAATGTCTACACCGCTATCTGTATAAACATGGAAATATCTACATGGCTATCTCTATAAACATGGAAATATCAACACCGCCATTTATATAAACATGGAAATAATTACACGGCCATCTGTATAAACATGGAAATATCTACACCACTATCTGTGTAAAGATGGAAATATCCACACTGCCATCTGTATAAACATGGAAATATCTACACAGCCATCTGTATAAACATGGAAATATCTACACCGCCATCTGTATAAACATGGAAATATCTGCACCGCTATCTGTATAAACACGGATATATCTGCACCACTATCTGTATAAACTTGGAAATATCTACACCACCATCTGTATAAACATTTAAATATCTACTCCGCTATCTGCATATACATGGAAATATCTCCACTGCTATCGGTATAAACATGAAAATATCTACACGGCTATCTGTATAAACATGGAAATATCTACACCGCCATCTGTATGAACATGGAAATATATACACCGCTATCTGTATGAACATGGACATATCCACACCGCTGTCTGTATAAACATGGAAATATCTCCACCGCCATTTGTATAAACATGGAAATATCTACACCGCTATCTTTATAAACATGGAAATATCTACACCGCTATCTGTATAAATATGGAAATATCTACAAAACTGTCTGTGTAAACGTGGAAATATCTAAACAGCTATCAGTGTAAAGCTGGAAATATGTACACCGCTGTCTGTGTAAATTTGGGTATATCTACACCACAATCAGTGCAAATATGTAAATATCTACACTGCTATCTCTATAAACATGGAAATATCTACACCAATGTCTGTATAAATATGGAAATATCTACACAGCTATCTCTATAAACTGGGAAATGTCTACACCGCTATCTGTATAAACATGGAAATATCTACAGGGCTATCTCTATAAACATGGAAATATTTATACCGCCATCTGTATAAACATGGAAATACCTACACACTCATCTGTATATACATGGAGATATCTACACTACTATCTGTATAAACATGGAAATAACTACACTGCGATCTGCATAAACATGGAAATTTCTACACAGCCATCTGTATAAACATGGAAATATCTACACCGCTATCTCTATAAACATGGAAATACCTACACCGCAATCTGTATAAACATGGAAATATCTACACCGCTATCTGTATAAACATGGAAATATTTGCACCTCTATCTGTATAAACATTGAAATATCTACATGGCTATCTCTAAAAACATGTAAATATCTACATCGCCATTTGTATAAACATGGAAACACCTACAGGGGCATCTGTATAAATATGGAAATATTTACAACACTATCTCTATGAACTTGGAAATATCTACACTGCCATCTGTAAAAACATGTATATATCTACCCAGCCATCTCTATAAACATGGAAATATCTTCAACGCTATCTGTATAAACATGGAAATAGCCACACTGCTATCTGTATAAACAAAGAAATATCTACACCAGCATCTGTAAAAATATGGAAATATCTACACAGTCATTTGTATAAACTTTGAAATATCTATACCTCCATCTGCATAAACATGGAAATATCTACACTGCCATCTGTATACACGTGGAAATGTCTACACAGCCATCTGTATTAACATGGAAATAACTGCACGCTATCTCTATAAACATGGAAATAGGTACACCGCAATCTGTATAAACATGGAAATATCTGCACCGCTATCTGTATAAGCTTGGAAATATCGACACCGCCACCTGAATAAACATGGAAATATCTCCACCGCTATCTATATAAGCATGGAAATATCTGCACTGCTATCTGTATAAACATGCAAATATCTACACCGCTATCTGTACAAACTTGGAAATATCTACACCGCTATCAGTATAAACATGGAAATATCCACACCGCTATTTGTATAAACATGGAAATAACTACACCGCTATATCTATAAACATGGAAATATCTACACGACTATAAATATAAACATGGGAATATCTACGCCGCCCTCTGTATAAACATGGAAATATCTACACCACTATCTGTATAAACATGGAAATATGTACACCGCTGTCTGTATAAACATGGAAATATCTACACCGCTATCTGTATAATGGAAATATCTACAACGCTATGTGTACAAATATGGAAATATCTACACCGGTATCTCCATAAACATGGAAATGCCTACACTGCTATCTGCATAAACATGGAAATATCTAGAGGGGTATCTCTATAAACATGGAAATATCTACACCGCCATCTGTATAAACATGGAAATACCTACACAGCCATCTGTATAAACATGGAAATATCTACGCTGTTATCTCTATAAACATGGAAATACCTACAATGCAGTCTGAATAAACATGGAAATATCTACACAGTCATCTGTATAAACATGGAAATACCGACACCGCTATCTGTAAAAATTTGGAAATATCTACACCGCCATCTGTATAAACATGGAAATCTCTCCACCGCTATCTGTTTAAACATTTAAATATCTACAAAGCTATCTGTATAAACATGGATATATCTACACAGCTATCTGTATAAACATGGAAATATCTCCATCGCTATCTGTATAAACATGGAAATGTGTACATCGCTATCTGTATAAACATGGAAATATCTGCACCGCTACCTCTATAAACATGGAAATTTCTACACCGCTATCTGTATAAACATGGAAATAACTTCACCGCTATCTGTATAAAATTGGAAATATCTACACCACTATGTGTATAAACATGGAAATATCTACACCGCTATCTGTATAAACATGGAAATATCTCCACTGATATCTGTACAAACATGGAAGTATCTCCACCGCTATCTGTATCAACATAGAAATATCTACACGGCTATCTCTATTAACATGGGAATATGTACACCGATATCTGTATAAACATGGAAATATCTACACCGCTATCTGTATAAACATGGAAATATCTACACCGCTATCTGTATAAACATGGAAATATCTACACCGCTGTCTGTATAAACATGGAAATATCTCCACCGCTATCTGTATGAACATGGAAATATCTACACCACGATCTGTACAAACATGGAAATATCTACACCGCTATCTGCATAAACATGGAAATACCTACACAGCTATGAGTATATACATGGAAATATCTACACCACCATCTGTATAAACATGGAAATATCTACACCACCATATGAATAAACATGGAAATATCTACACCGATATCTGTAAAAACATGGAGATATCTACCCCGCTATGTCTAAAAACAAGAAATATCTACACCTCTATCTGTATAAACATGGAAATATCTCCACTGCTGTCTGTATAAACGTGGAAACGTCTACACCACTGTCTGTATAAACACGGAAATATCTACACTGCTATATGTATAAACATGGAAATAACTACGCCGCTATCTGTGTAAAGATGGAAATATCTACACTGCAATCTGTGCAAAGTTGTAAATATCTTCACCGCTATCTCTATAAACATGGAAATATCTGCACCGGTATATGTACAAACATGGAAATATCTACACCGCTATCTCCATAAACATGGAAATGTCTACACCGCCATCTGTATAAACATGGAAATATCTACACTGTCATCTGTATATACATGGAAATATCTACACCACCTTCTGTATAAACATAGAAATATCTACAGTGCCATCTGTAGAAAGATGGAAATATTTGCACCGCGATCTGCATAAATATGGAAATATTTACAACTCTACCTGTATAAACATGGAAACATCTACACCACTATCTGTATAAATAAGGGAATATCTACACTGCTATCTGTATAAACATGGAAATATCTACCCCGCTATCTGAATAAACATGGAAATACCTACACCGCTATGAGAATATACATGGAAATATCTACACCGCCATCTGTATAAACATGGAAATATTTACGCCGACATCTGTAAAAATATGAAAATATCTACAGAGTAGTCTGTATAAACATGGAAATATCTACACCTCCATCTGTATAAACATGGAAATATATACACTGCCATCTGTATACACATGGAAATATCTACACAGCCATCTGTATAAACTTGGAAATGTCTACACCGCTATCTGTATAAACATGGAAATATCTACACCGCTATCTGTATAATGATGGAAATATCTACACCGCTATCTGTGTAAACATGGAAATATCTACACCGCTATCTGTGTAAACATGCAAATATATACAAAGCTATCTGTTTAAACATGGAAATATCTACACCGCTATCTCTGTAAACATGGAAATATCTCCACCGCTATCGGTATAAATATGGAAATATCTACACCGCTATCTCTATAAACATGGAAATGGCTATACTGCTATCTGTATAAACATGGAAATTTCTACATGGTTATCTCTATAGACACGGAAATATGTACACCGCCATCTGTATAAACATGGAAATACCTACAGAGTCATCTGTATAAACATGGAAATATCTACACCACTATCTGTATAAACATGGAAATATCTACACGGCCATCTCTAAAAACATGGGCATATCTACACCACTATATGTATAAACATTGAAATATCAACACCGCCATCTGTAAAAACATGGAAATATCTACACAGTCATGTGTATAAACATGGAAATATCTACACCTCCATCTGTATAAACATGGAAATATCTACAAGGCTACCTATACAAACATGGAAATACCTACACCGCAATCTGTATAAACATGAAAATATCTACACCGCTATCTGTATAAACATGGAAATAACTACACCGCTATCTGTATAAATATGGAAATATCTACACCGCTATCTCTATATACATGGAATTGTCTACAACCCTATCTGTATAAACATGGAAATATCAACACCGTCATCTGTAAAAACATGGAAATAACTACACAGTCATGTGTATAAACTTGGAAATATCTACAACTCCATCTGTATAAATATGGAAATATCTACACTGTCATCTGCATAAACATGGAAATATCTACACCCCTATCTATATAAACATGGAAATACCTACAACGCAATCTGTATAAACATGGAAATGTCTAAACCGCTATCTGTATAAATATGGAAATATCTACACCGCTATCTCTATATGCATGGAATTGACTACAATGCTATCTGTATAAACATGGAAATATCTACATGGCTATCTCTATAAACATGGAAATATCTACACCGACATCTGTATAAACTTGGAAATACCTACACAGTCATCTGTATAAACATGGAAATATCTACACCACTATCTGTATAAACATGGAAATATCTACAACGCTATCTGTGTAAACATGGGAATATCTACACAGCTATCTGTGTAAAGATGGGAATATCTACACCGCACTCTGTGCAAATATGGAAATATATACACCGCTATCCCTGTAAACCTGGAAATATCTACACCGCTATCTGTATAAACACGGAAATATCTACACCACCCTCTGTATAAACATGGAAATATCTACACCAGGATCTGTATAAACATGGAAATATCTACACCGCTCTCTGTATAAACATGGAAATATCTACACCGCTATCTCTATAAACATGGAAATAGTGACACCGCTATCTGTATAAATATGGAAATATCTACACCGCTATCAATATAAACATGAAAATGTCTACACCGCTATCTGTATAAACATGGAAATATCTACATGGCTATCTCTATAAACATGGAAATATCTACATCGCCATCTGTATAAACATGGAAATACCTACACAGTCGTATGAATAAACCTGGAAATATCTATAGCATTATCTGTATAAACATGGAAATATCTACACTGCCATCTTTATAAACATATAAATATCTACACCGCCATGTCTATAAACATGGAAATTTCTACACCGCCATCTGCATAAACATGGAAATATCTACACTGCCATCTGTAAAAACATGGAAATATCTACACCACTTTCTTTATAAACTTGGAAATAACTACACTGCTATCTGTATAAACATGGAATTACCTACCCCACTATCCCTATAAACATGGAAATATCAACACCGCTATCTGTAAACACATGGAAATAACTACACCGCTATCTGTACAAACACGGAAATATCTACCCCGGTATCTGTATAAATATGGAAATATCTACACCGCTATCTGTGTAAAGTTGGAAATATCCACACCGGTATCTATGTAAACATGGAAATGTCTATACTGTTATCTGTATAAACATGGAAATATCTACACCGCAATCTCTATAAATATGGAAATATCTTCACTGTCATCTCTATAATCATGGAAATATCTACACTGCCATCTGTATAAAGATGGAAATATCCACACTGCCATCTGTCTAAACATGGAAATATTTACACAGCCATCTGTATAAACATGGAAATAACTACACCGCTATCTGTATAAACATGGAAATAGCTGCACCGCTATGTCTATAAACATGGAAATATCTACACCGCTATCCCTATAAACATGGAAATGTCAACAACGCTATCTGTATGAACATGGAAATAACTACACGGCTACCTGTATAAACATGGAAATATCTACACCGCCATCTGCATAAACATGGAAATATCTACACCGCTATCTGTGTAAACATGGAAATATCTACCCCTCTATCTGTATAAACATAGAAATATCTACACTGCCATCTCCATAAATGCGGAAATATCTACAACGCCATCTCTATAAATATGGAAATATCTACACCGCCATCTCTATGAACATGGAAATATCTACACCGCCATCTTTATATACATGGAAATATCTACACCGTCATTTCTCTACACCACCATCTGTATAAACATGCAAATATCTACACTGCTATCTGTATAAACATGGAAATATCTGCACCGCTATCTCTATAAACATAGAAATATCTACACAGCCATCTGTATAAACATGGAAATATCTACAACGGTATCTGTGTAAACATAGAAATATCTACAAGGCTATCTGTATAAACATGGAAATACCTAAACCGCCATCTGTAAACATGGAAATATCTACACCACCATCTCTATAAACATGGAAATATCTACACCGCCACCTGTATAAACATGGAAATATCTACCAGGCCATCTGCGTAAACATGGAAATATCTACACAGCTATCTGTATGAACATCGAAATATCTACTGCGCCATCTGTATAAACATGGAAATATCTACACCACTATGTGTGTAAACATGGAAATATCTACACCGCTATCTGTATAAACATGGAAAAACCTACACCGCCGTCTGTATAAACGTGGAAATATTTACACCACCATCTCTATATACATGGAAATATCTACACAGCCATCAGTATTACCATGGAAATATCAACACTGCCATCAGTATAAACACGGAAATATCTACACAGTCATCTGTACAAACATGGAAATATTTCCACCACCATCGGAATAAAAATGGAAATATCTACACTGCCATCTGTATAAACATGGAAATACGTACACCACTATCCGTATAAACATGGAAATATCTATTCCATGACCTGTATAAACATGGAAATATCTACACCGCTATCTGTATAAACATGGAAATATCTACACCGCCATCTGTATAAACATGGAAATATCTACACAGTCATCTGTATAAACATGGAAATCTCTACACCACCATCTCTATAAACATGGAAATATCTACACTACCACCTGTATAAACATGGAAATACCTACACAGCCACCTGTATAAATATGGAAATATCTACTCCGCTATCTGTATAAACATGGAATTACCTACACCGCTATCTGTATAAACATGGAAATATCTACACCGCTGTCCCGATAAACATGGAAATATCAACACCGCTATCGGTATAAACATGAAAATAACTACACCGCTATCTGTATAAATATGGAAATATCTACATTGCCATCTGTATAAACATGGGAATACCTACACCGCTATCTGTGTAAACATGGAGATATCTACACCGCTATCTGTGAAATCATGGAAATCTCTATACCGCAATCTTTATAAACATGTAAATATCTATACCACCATCTCTATAAACATGGAAATACCTACACCGCCAACTGCATAAACATGGAAATATCTACACCACCATCTGTAAAAACATAGAAATAACTACACTGCCATCTCTATAAACATGGAAATATCTACACCGCCATCTATATAAACATGGAAATAGCTACACCACCATCTGTATAAACATGGAAATATCTACACCGCTATCTGTATAAAGATGGAATTATCTAGTCCCGCCATTTGTATAAACATGCAAATTCCTACACCGCTATCTGTATAAACATGGAAATAGCCACACCGCTATCGGTATAAACATGGAAATATCTACTCCGCTATCTCTACATACTTGGAAAAATCTCCACCGCTATGTGTATAAACATGGAAATAGCTCCACCGCTATGTTTATAAACATGGAAATATCTACTCCGCTATCTCTATAAACACGGAAAAATCTCCACCGATATGTGTATAAACATGGAAATACCTCCACCGCTATGTTTATAAACATGGAAATATCTACAACACTATCTGAGTAAACATGGAAATATCTACACAGCTATCTGTGTAAACATGGAAATATGTACTTCGCTATCTGTGTAAAGATGGAAATATCTACATCGCAATCTGTGCAAATACGGAATTACCGACAGCGCCATCCCTGTAATCATGTAAATATCTATACCGCTATCTGTATAAAGATGGAAATACCTACACCGCTATCTGTATAAACATGGAAATGTCGACACCGCTATCTGTATAAATATGGAAATTTCTACACCGCTATCTCTATAAACATCGAAATGTCAACACCGCTGTCTGTATAAACATGAAAATATCCACATGGCTATGTCTATAAACATGGAAATGTCTACAATGCCATCTGTAAAAACATGGAAATAGCTACACAGTCATCGGTATAAACGTGGAAATATCTACACAAATATCTGTATAAACATGGAAAATGTGCACTGCCATCAGTATAAACATGGAAGTATCTACAAAGCCATCTGCATAAACATGGAAATATCTTCACAGCCATCTCTATAAACATGGAAATATCTACACCGCTATCTGTATAAACATGGAAATATCAACAACGCCATCTGTAAAAATATGGAAATACCTACAGACTCATCTGTATAAACAAGGAAATATCTACACCTACATCTGTATAAACATGAAAATATCTACACTGCCATCTGTGTAAACATGGAAATATCAACACCGCTATCTAAATAAACATGGAAATACCTACACCGCAATCTGTATAAACATGGAAAAATCTACACAACTATCTCTATAAACATGGAAATATCTTCACGGCTATCTGTATAAATATGGAAATATCTACACCGCTATCTCTATTTACATGGAAGTGTCTACACCGCTATGTGTATAAACATGGAAATATCTACACCGCTATCTGTATAAACATGGAAATATCTTCACCGCTATCTGTATAAATATGGAAATATCTACACCGCTTTCTCTATATACATGGAATTGTCTACACCGCTATCTGTATAAACATGGAAATATCTACACCGCTATCTGTATAAACATGGAAATATCTACACTGCCATTTGCATACACATGGAAACATCAACACAGCCATCTGTATAAACATGGAAATAACTACCCCGCTATCTCTATAAACATGGAAATACCTACACCGCAATCTGTATAAACATGGAAATATCTACACCGCTATCTCTATAAACATGGAAAAATCTCCACCGCTATCTGTATAAATATGTAAATACCTACACCGCTATCTGTATAAACATGGAAATATCTACACCGCTATCTCTATAAACATGGAAATATCTGCACGTCTATCTTTATAAATATGGAAATATCCACACCGCTATCTGTACAAACATGGAAATATCTACAGCAATATCTGTGTAAACGTGGAAATATCTACACAGCTGTGTAAACATGGAAATATGTACTCCGCTATCTGTGGTAAGATGGAAATATCTACACCGTAATCTGAGCAAATACGGAAATATCTACAGTGCTATCTCTGTAAACATGGCAATATCTAACCCGCTATCTGTATAAACATGGAAATATCTCCACCGCTATCTCTATAAAAATCGAAATGTCTACATCGCTATCTGTATAAACATGGAAATATCCACATGGCTATGTCTGTCAACATGCAAATGCCTACACTGCCATCTGTATAACCATGGATATAACTACACAGTCATCTGTATGAACATGGAAATATCTACACCGCTATCTGTATAAACATGGAAATACCTACTCCGCCATCTGTGTAAACATGGAAATATCTACAATGCTATCTGTATAAACATGGAAATATCTACAACGCTATCTCTATAAACTTGGAAATATCTACACTGCCATCTGTATAAACATGGAAATTTCTTCACCGCTATCTGTATAAAAATGGAAATATCTCCACCGCTTTCTGTATAAACATGGAAATATCTACACTGCTATATGTATAAACATGGAAACATCTACACCTCTATCTGCATAAACTTGGAAATAGCTACACCGCTGTCTGTATAAACATGAAAATATCTACATCGCTATCTGTATAAAAATGCAAACATCTCCACTGCTATCTCTATAAACATGGAAATATCTACAACACTATCTTTATAAACGTGGAAATATCTACAAAGCTATCTGTATAAACATGGAATTATCTACCATGCTATCTGTGTAAACATGGAAATATCTACACAGCTATCTGTGTAAACATGGAAATATGTACACCGCTATCTTTGTAAAGATGGGAATAACTACACCGCAGTCTGTGCAAATATGGAAATATATACACCGCTATCCCTGTAAACTTGGAAATATCAACACCGCTATCTGTATAAACATGGAAATATCTAGACCACTATCTGTATAAACACGGAAATATCTACACCACGATCTGTATAAACATAGAAATATGTACACCGCTATTTATATAAACATGGAAATATCTACAACGCTATCTGTATAAACATGGAAATAGCTGCACCGCTATCTGTATAAATATGGAAATATCTACACCGCTATCTCTGTAAACATAGAAATGTCTACACATCTATCTGTATAAACATCGAAATAACTACATGGCTATCTATATAAACATGGAAATATCTACACCGCTATCTGTATAAACATGGAAATACCTTCACAGTCATCTGTATAAACATGGAAATATTTACTCCACTATCTGTATAAACATGGAAATATCTACAATGATATCTGTATACACATGGAAATAGCTACACGGCAATCTGTGCATAGATGGAAACATCACCACCGCCATCTGTACAAACATGGAAATATCTACACCGATATCTGTAAAAACATGGAAATATCTACACCGCTATCTGTATAAAAATGGAAATATCTACACAGCCATCTCTATAAAGATGGAAATATCTCCACCGCTATCTATATAAACATGGAAATACCTCCACCGCTATCTGTATAAACAGGGAAATATCTACACCGTTGTCTGTATAAACATGGACATATCTACACGGCTATCTCTATAAACATGGAAATACCTACACTGCAATCTGTATAAACATGGAAATACCTACACCGCTATCTGTATGAACATGGAAAAATATACACTGGTATCTGTATAGATATGGAAATATCTACACCGCTATCTGTATAAACATCAAAATGACTACAATGCTATCTGTATAAACATGGGAATATCCACATGGCTATGTCTATAAACATGACAATGTCTACACTGAAATCTGTATAAACATGGAAATATCTACACAGTCATCTGCATAAACGTGGAAATATCTACACCACTATCTGTATAAACATAGAAATATCTACACAGCCATCTGTATAAACATGGAAGTATCTACTCAGCCATCTGTATAAACATGGAAATATCTATACAGCCATCTGTATAAAAATGGAAAGATCTACACCGCCATCTGTATAAACATGGAAATAGCCACACCACTATCTGTATAAACATGGAAATATCAACACCGCCATCTGTAAAAACATGGAAATATCTACACAGTCATCTGTATAAACATGGAAATATCTACAGTGCCATCTGTATAAACATGGAAATATTTACACCGCGATCTATATGAACATGGAAATACCAACGCCGCAATCTTTATGAACATGGAAATATCTACACCGCTATATATATAAATATGGAAATATCTTCACCGCTATCTGTATAAACATGGAAATTCCTACACTGCTATCTGTATAAACAAGGAAATATCTACATCTCTATCTGTATAAACATGGAAATATCTCCACCGCTATCTCTATAAACAAGGAAATATCTACACCTCCATCAGTATAAACATGGGAAAACTACACTGCCATCTGTATTCACATGGAAATACCTACACAGCCATCAGTATAAACATGGAAATAACTTCACTGCAATCTCTGTAAACGTCGAAATATGTACACCGCTATGGGTATAAACATGCAAACATCTACACTGCTATCTACATAAACATGGAAATATCTACACCACTATCTGTATAAACATGGAAATATCTACAACGCTATCTGTGTAAACATGGGAATATCTATACAGCTATCTGTGTAAAGATGGGAATATCTACACCGCAGTCTGTGCAAATATGGAAATATATACACCGCTATCCCTGTAAACTGGGAAATATCAACACCGCTATCTGTATAAACATGGAAATATCTAGACCACTATCTGTATAAACACGGAAATATCTACACCACGATCTGTATAAACATAGAAATATCTACACCGCTATTTGTATAAACATGGAAATATCTACAACGCTATCTGTATAAACATGGAAATAGCTGCTCCGCTATCTGTATAAATATGGAAATATCTACACCGCTATCTCTGTAAACATAGAAATGTCTACACATCTATCTGTATAAACATCGAAATAACTACATGGCTATCTATATAAACATGGAAATATCTACACCGCTATCGGTATAAACATGGAAATACCTTCACAGTCATCTGTATAAACATGGAAATATTTACTCCACTATCTGTATAAACATGGAAATATCTACAATGCCATCTGTATACACATGGAAATAGCTACACGGCAATCTGTGCATAGATGGAAACATCACCACCGCCATCTGTACAAACATGGAAATATCTACACCGCTCTCTGTATAAACATGGAAATATCTACACCGCTATCTCTATAAACATGGAAATAGTGACACCGCTATCTGTATAAATATGGAAATATCTACACTGCTATCAATATAAACATGGAAATGTCTACACCGCTATCTGTATAAACATGGAAATATCTACATGGCTATCTCTATAAACATGGAAATATCTACATCGCCATCTGTATAAACATGGAAATACCTACACAGTCATATGAATAAACCTGGAAATATCTATAGCATTATCTGTATAAACATGGAAATATCTACACTGCCATCTTTATAAACATATAAATATCTACACAGACATCTCTATAAACATGGAAATACCTACACCGCTATCTGTATAAACATGGAAATAGCCACACCGCTATCGGTATAAACATGGAAATATCTACTCCGCTATCTCTATATACTTGGAAAAATCTCCACCGCTATGTGTATAAACATGGAAATAGCTCCACCGCTATGTTTATAAACATGGAAATATCTACTCCGCTATCTCTATAAACACGGAAAAATCTCCACCGATATGTGTATAAACATGGAAATACCTCCACCGCTATGTTTATAAACGTGGAAATATCTACAACACTATCTGAGTAAACATGGAAATATCTACACAGCTATCTGTGTAAACATGGAAATATGTACTTCGTTATCTGTGTAAAGATGGAAATATCTACATCGCAATCTGTGCAAATACGGAAATACCGACAGCGCCATCTCTGTAATCATGTAAATATCTACACCGCTATCTGTATAAAGATGGAAATACCTACACCGCTATCTGTATAAACATGGAAATATCTACACCGCTATCTGTATAAATATGGAAATATCTACACCGCAATCTCTATAAACATGGAAATGTCTACACCGCTATCTGTATAAATGTGGAAATATCTTCACCGCTATCAGTATAAACCTGGAAGTAGCTACACTGCCATCTCAATAAACATGGAAATATCTACACCGCCATCTGTATATGCACGGAAATATCTACAACGCTATCTGTATAAATATGCAAATATCTACACCGCAATCTCTACAAACATGGAAATATCTACACCGCCATCTGTATAAACATGGAAATATCTACACCACTATCTCTATAAACATGGAAATATCTACACCGCCATCTGTATAAACATGGAAATATCTACACATTCATCTGTATAAACATGGAAATATCTACAGAGTCATCTGTATAAACATGGTAATATCTACACTGCCATCTCTTTAAACATGAAAATATCTACACTGACATCTCCATAAACATGGAACTATCTACACCGCCATCTGTATAAACATGTAAATATCTACACTGCCATCTGTGTACACATGGAAATATCTACACAGCCATCTGTATAAACAAGGAAATTTTTACACCGTTATCTCTGTAAACATGGAAATAAATACACCACTATCTCTATCAACATGGAAATATCTACACTGCTATCTGTATAAACGGGGAAATACCTACTCCGCCATCTGTATAAACATGGAAATAACTACACCGCTAACTCTATAAACATGGATATATCTACACCGCCATCAGTACAAACGTGGAAGTATCTACAAAGCCATCTGTATAAACATGGAAATATCTACACCTCCGTGAGTATAAACATGGAAATATCTACACTGCCATCTGTATACACTTGGAAATATCTACACAGCCATCAGTATAAACATGGAAATATCTACACCACTATCGCTATAAACATGCAAATTCCTACACCGCTATCTGTATAAACATGGAAATATCTACACAGCTATCTGTATAAACATGGGAATATATTCCACACTATCTGTGCAAACTTTAAAGTATCTACACAACTATCTGTGTAAACTTGGAAATATCTACACTGCTATCTGTGTAAAGATGGAAATATCTACACCGCAATCTGTGCAAAGATGGAAATATCTACACCGCTATCTCTGTAAACATGGAAATATCTACACCCAAATCTGTATAAACATGGAAATATCTGCACCGCTATCTGTAGAAACATGGAAATATCTACACCGCTGTCTATATAACATGGAAATATCTGCACCGATCTCTGTATACACATGGAAATATCTACACCGCTATCTCTATAAACATGGAAATATCTACACTGCCGTCGGTATACACATGGAAATATCTACACAGCCATCTTTATAAACATGGAAATATCTACTCCGCTATCTCTGTAAACATGGAAATATCTCCATCGCTATCTGTAGAAACATGGAAATATCTACACCACCGTCTGTATAAACATGGAAATATCCACAACGCTATCTGTATAAAATTGGAAATATCCACACCGCTATCTGTACAAACATGGAAATATGTATACTGCTATCTGTATAAATATGTAAATATCTACACCGCTATCTCTATAAACATGGAAAAAACTACACCGCCATATGTATAAACATGCGAATATCCTCACAGACATCTGTCTAAACATGTAAATATCTACACCACCACCTCAATAAACATGGAAATGTCCAGACAACCATAGTTATACACATGGAAATATCTGCAGAGTCATCTGTATACACATGGAAATATCTACACAGCCATCTGTAGAAACATGGAAATATCTTCACTGCTATCTGTAAAAACATGGGAATACCTACAGAGCTTTCTGTATAAACATGGAAATATCTACAGCGATATCTCTCTAAACATGGAAATATGTACACCGCTATCTGTATAAACATGGAAATACCTACACCGCTGCCCTTATAAACATGGAAATATCTACAAAGCTATCTGTGTAACATGAAATAACTACAAAGCTATCTTTGTAAACATCTACAACGCTATCTGTGTAAACATGGAAATATCTACCCAGCTATCTGTGTAAACTTGGAAATATCTACACCACTATCTGTGTGAAGATGGAAATATCTACACCGCAATCTGTGCAAAGATTGAAATATCTACACCACTATCTCTGTAAACATGGATATATCTACACCACCATCTGTATAAACATGGAAATATCTACACTGCCATTTGAACAAACATGGAAATATATACACAGCCATCTCTATAAACATGGAAATATCTACACCGCTATCTGTATAAACATGGAAATACCTACACCGCTGTCTGTATAAACATGGAAATATCTACACCGCTATCCTTAAAACATGGAAATATCAACACCACTATCCGTATAAACATGGAATTCTCCACACCACTATCACTATAAACATGGAAATAACTGCAATGCTATCTGTGTAATCATGGAAATATCTACACCGCTATCTGTATAAAGATGGAAATATCTACACCGATATCTGTATAAATTTGGAAATATCTACATCACTATCTCTGTAAACATGGAAATGTCAACACCGCTATCTGTATAAGCATGGAAATATCTACACCACTATCTCTATAAACATGAAAATATCTACACCGACATCTGTATAAACAAGGAAATACATACACAGTCATCTGTATAAACATGGAAATATCTACACTGCCATGTGTATATACACGGCAATATCAACACCGTTTCTGTTTAAACATGGAAATATCTACACCGCTATCTGTATAAACATGGAAATATACACAGCACTCTCTGTATAAAGATACAAATATCTACATCGCTATCTGTATAAACCTGGAAACATCTAGACAGCTATCTGTATAAATATGGAAATATTTTCACCGCTATCTCTATAAACATGGAAATATCTACACCGCTATCTCTACAAACATGGAAATATCTACACCGCTATCTGTATAAACATGCAAATATCTACACCGCTATCTGTATAAATATGTAAATATCTACACTGCTATCTCTATAAACATGGAAATATCTACACCGCTATCTTTATAAACCTGGAAATATCTACACCGCTATCTCTATAAACATGGAAATGTCTACACCGCCATCTGTAAAAACAAGGAAATAGCTACACAGTCATATGTATAAACATGGAAATATCTACACCAACATCTGCATATACATGGAAATATCTACACTGCCATCTGTATATCCAAGGAAATACCTACACAGCCATCCCTATAAACATGGAAATATCTACACCGCTATCTCTATAAACATGGAAATACCCTAACCGCTATCTGTATGAACATGGAAATAACTACATCGCAATCTCTATACACATGGAAATATCTACACAGCCAACTCTATAAACATGAAAATATCTACACTGACATCTCTATAAACATAGAACTAACTACACAGCCATCTGAAAAAACAAGGAAATATCTACACTGCCATCTGTATAAACATGGAAATATCTACACTGCCATCTGTATAAAGATGGAAATATCTACACCAAGATCTGTATAAACATGGAAATACCTACAACGCTATCTGTATTAAAATGGAATCATCTACATCACTATCTCTATAAACACGGAAATAACTACACCGCCATCTGTATGAACATGGAAATAGCCGCACAGTCGTCTGTACAATCATGGAAATATCTACATCACCATCTGTATAAACATGGAAATATCTACACCGCCATCTGTATAAACATGGAAATAACTACACAGCCTTCTGTTTAAACATGGAAATATCTACACCGCTATCTGTGTAAAGATGGAAATATCTAAAATGCAATCTGTGCAAAGATGGAAATATTTACACCGATATCTCTATAAACATGGAAATATCCACACCTCTCTCTCTATAAACATGGAAAACCTACAACGGTATCTCTGCAAACATGTAAATATCTACAGAGCTATCTGTGTAAACTTGGAAATATCTACATCGCTGTCTGTGTAAAGATGGAAATATCTACACTACAATCTGTGCAAAATGGAAATATCTACACTGCTATCTCTGTAAACATGGAAATATCTACACAGCTATCTGTATAAACATGGAAATGCCTACACAGCTACCTGTATAAACATGGAAATATCGACACCGCTATCTGTATAAACATGGAAATATCTCCACCACCATCTGTATAAACATGGAAATATCTACACTGCCATCTGTATACACATGGAAATGTCTACACAGCCATCTGTAGAAACATGGAAATATCTGCAATGCTATCTGTAAAAACATGGGAATACCTACAGCGCTTTCTGTGTAACCATGGAAATATCTACAGCGATATCTCTATAAACATGGAAATATCTACACCGACATGTCTATAAACATGAAAATATCTAAACTGCCATTTCCATAATCATGGAAGTATCTACACCGCCAACTGTATAAAAATAGAAATATCTACACAGCCATCTGTATATACATAGAAATATCTACACTGCCATCTGTATAATCATGGAAATATCTAAACAGCCATCTGTATAAACATGGAAATATCTACAAAGCCATCTGTATAAAGATGGAATTATGTGCACCGCTATGATTATAAACATGGAAATATCTACACCGCTATCTGTATAAACATGGAAATATCTACACCGCTATCTTCATACACATGGAAATATCTACACCGCTATCTGTTTAAACATGAAGATATCTACACCGTTATCTCTATATGCATGGAAATATCTACACTGCCATCTGTAAAAACATGGAAATATCTACACAGTCATCTGTATAATCATGGAAATATCTACAACACCATCTGTATAAACATGGAAATATCTACACTGCAATCTGTATACACGTGGGAATATCTTCACAGCCATCTGTATAAACATGGATATATATACACCGCTATCTCTAAAAACATGGAAATACCTACATCGCTATCTCTATAAACATGGAAATATCCGCACCGCTATCTCCATAAACATGGAAATATCTACACCGCCATCTCTATAAACATGAAAATATCAACACTGATATGTCCATAAAAATGGAACCATCTTCACCGCCATCTATACAAACATGGAAATATCTACACCGCCATCTGTATAAACATGGAACTATCTACACCACCATCAGTATAAACAAGGAAATGTCTACACCGTGAGCTGTAGAAACATGGAAATATCTACACCGCTATCTGTATAAACATGGAAATACCAATACCGCCATCTGTATTAACATGGAAATATCTAAACCGCCATCTGTAAAAACCTGGAAATATCTACACAGTCATCTGTATAAACATGGAAATACCTACACTGCCATCTGTATACACATGGAAATAACTACACGGACATCAGTATAAACATGAAAATATCTACACCGCTATCTCTATAAACATGGAAATTATTACACCGCTATCTGTATAAACATGGAAATACCTGCACCACAATATCTTTAAATATGGAAATATCTGCACTGCTATCTCTATAAACATGGAAATGTCTACACCGATATCTGTATAAACTTGGAAATATCTAAACCGCTATCTCTATAAATTTAGAAATATCTACAACGCTATCTCTGTAAACATGGAAATACATAAACCGTTACCTCTATAAACATGGAAATATCTACAATTCTATCTGTGTAAACATGGAAATAACTACACCGCCATCTGTATAAACATGGAAATACCTACTCCGCTATCTGTATAAATATGGAAATAACTACACCGCTAACTCTATAAACATGGATATATCTACACCGCCATCGGTACAAACGTGGAAATATCTACACAGCCATCTGTATAAACATGGAAATATCTACACCTCCGTGAGTATAAACATGGAAATATCTACACTGCCATCTGTATACACTTGGAAATATCTACACCGCTATCTCTATAAACATGGAAATATCTACACCGCCATAGGTATACACATGGAAATATCTACACCACCATCTGTATAAACATGGAAATATCTACACAGCTATCTGAAAACATGGAAATATCTACACCGCTATCTGTGTAAACATGGAAATACCTACCCAGGTAACTCTATAAATATGGAAATATCTACACCGCTATCTGTATAAACATGAAAATATCCACACCGCTATCTGAATAAACATGGAAATATGTACATGGCTGTCTCTATAAAGATGGAAAAATCTACACCGCCATCTGTATAAACCTGGAAATACCTACACAGTCATCTCTGTAAACATGGAAATACCCACATCAGCATCCGTATAATAATGTAATTATCTACACTGCCATAGGTATAAACATGGAAATATCTACACAGCCATCTCTATAAACATGGAAATAGCTACACCGCTATCTGTATAAAAATGGAAATAGACACACCGCTATCTGTATAAACATGGAAATATCTACACCGCTGTCTGTAAACATAGAAAATGTACACTCATATCTCTACAAACATGGAAATATCTACACCGTCATTTGTATGAACATGGAAATATCTACACTGTCTTCTGTAAAAAGATGGAAATACCTACACCGCTATCTGTATAAACCTGGAAATATCTACACCACTATCTGTATAAACTTGGAAATATCGACACCGCTATCTGTATAAACATGCAAATATCTACACCACTATCTGAATAAACATGGAAATACCTACACCGCTATCTGTATAAACATGCAAATATCTACACCACTATCTGAATAAACATGGAAATACCTACACCGCTATCTGTATAAACATGCAAATATCTACACCACTATCTGTATAAACATGGAAAATATACATCGCTATCTGTATAAACATGAAAACATCTCCACCGCTATCTGTATTAACACAGAAATATCTACACCGCTATCTTTACAAACATGGAAATAGCTACATCGCCATCTGTATAAATATGGAAATATCTACACCGCTATCTGTATAATCATGGAAATATCTACACCGCCATCTACACAAACGAGGAAATTTCTACACTGCCATCTGTATAAACACGGAAATATCTACACCGCAATCTGTATAAACACAGAAATATCTACACTGCCATCTGTAGAAAGATGGAAATATCTACACCGCGATCTGTGTAAACATGGATATATCTACATCGCTACCTGTATAAACATGGAAATATCTACACCGCTATCTGTATAAACATTGAAATATCTACATCACGATCTGTATAAACATGGAAATGTCTGCGCCGCTATCTCTATAAACATGGAAATGTCTACACCACTATCTGTATAAACATGGAAATATCTACACGGTTATCTCTATAAACATGGAAATACCTACACCGATATGTGTATAAACATGGAAATACCTACACCGCTGTCAGCATATACATGAAAATAACTACACCGCTATCTGTATAAACATGGAAATATCTACACCGCCATCTGTATAAACATGGAAATAACTACACAGTCATCTGTATAAACATGGAAATATCTACCCCACAATCTGTATAAACATGGAAATACCTAAACCGCCATCTGTATAAATATGGAAATACCTAACCCGCTATCTATATAAATATGGAAACATTAACACCACTATCCCTATAAACATGGAAATAACAACAACGCTATCCACATAAACATGGAAATATCTACACCGATATCTGTTTCATCATGGAAATATCTACACCACTATCACTATAAACATGGAAATACCTACACCACTATCTCTATAAACATGGAAATATCTACACCGCCATCTCTATAAACATGGAAACCTCTATACAACCATGTCTATAAACTTGGAAATATCTACACAGCCATCTGCATAACCATGGAAATATCTACTCCGCCGCCTGCATAAACATGGAAAAATCTACACCGCCATCTGTATAAACATGGAAATATCTGCAATGCTCTCTGTGTAAACATGGAAATACGTGCACCGCTATATGTGTAAACATGGAAATAACTACATCGCTATCTGTATAAATATGGAAATATCTACACCGTTATCTGTATAAACATGGAAATATCTACACCGCTATCTCTATAAACATGGAAATATCTACACCGCTATCTGTATAAACATGGAAATATCTACACCACTACCTCTATAAAGATGGAAATATCTACACTGAAATCTGTATAAACATGCAAATATCTACACTGTCATCTGTATAAACAAGGAAATACCTACACCGCTATCTGTATAAACATGGAAATACCTACGCCGCTATCTGTATATACATGGAAATACCTGCACAGTCGTCTGTATAAACATGGATATACCTAAACCACTATCTGTATAAACGTGGAAATATGTAAACTGCCATCTGTATAAACATGGAAATATATTCACAGCCATCTGTATAAACATGGAAATATCTGCACCGCTATCTCTATAAACATGGAAATAGCCACACCGCTATCTGTATACACATGGAAATATCTACACCTCCATCTGTATAAACATGGAAATATCTACACTGCCATCTGTATACACATGGAAATATCTACACAGCCATCTGTATAAACATGGAAATATCTACACTGCTATCTCTATAAACATGGAAATACCTACACCGCTATCTGCATAAACATGGAAATATCTACACTGCTATCTGTATAAACATGGAAATGTCTACACTGCCATCTGTATAGCATGGAATTATCTCCACCGCCATCTGTATAAACATGGAAATATCTCCACTGCTATGTCTATAAACATGGAAATACCGACACCGCTGTCAGTATAAACAATGAAATATCTACACAGCTATCTGTATATACATGGAAACACCTACACAGTCATCTGTATAAACACGGAAATACCTAAACCACTATCTGTATAAACGTGGAAATGTATACACTGCCATCTGTATAAACATGGAAATATCCTCACAGCCATCTCTATAAACATGGAAATACCTACACCGCTATCTCTATAAACATGGAAATAACTACATCTCTATCTGTGTAAACATGCAAATATCTACACCGCTATCTGTATAAACATGGAAATATCTACACGGCTATCTACATAAACTTGGAAATATATACACCGCCATCTCTATAAACATGGTAATATCTCCAGCGCAATCTGTATAATCACGGAAATATCTACACAGCTATCTGTGCAAATATGGAAATATCCACACCTCTATCTCTGTAAACATGGAAATATCTACACCGCTTTCTGTATGAGCATGGAAATATCTACACCGCGATCTGTATAAACATGGATATATCTACACCGCTATCTGTATAAACATGGAAACATCTACACTTCTATCTGTATTAACATGGAAGTATCTACACCGCTATCTGTATAAGTACGGAAATATATACACCGCTATCTCTATAAACATGGAAAGAGCCACACCGCTATCTGTATAAACATGGAAATATCTACGCCTCCATCTGTATAAACAAGGAAATATCCACACTGCCATCAGTATAAACATGGAAATATCTACACAGCCATCTGTATAAACATGGAAATATCTGCACCGCTATCTCTATAAACATGGAAATAGCCACACCGCTATCTGTATAAACATGGAAATATCTACACTGCCATCAGTATAAACATGGAAATATCTACACAGCCATCACTATAAACATGGAAATACCTACACCGCTATCTGTATAAACATGGAAATATCTACACAGCCATCTCTATAAACATGGAAATATCTACACCGCTATCTGTATATACATGGAAATACCTGCACAGTCGTCTGTATAAACATGGATATACCTAAACCACTATCTGTATAAACGTGGAAATATGTAAACTGCCATCTGTATAAACATGGAAATATATTCACAGCCATCTGTATAAACATGGAAATATCTGCACTGCCATCTTTATAGACATGGAAATATCTACACAGCCATCTTTATAAACATGGAAATATCTACACTGCTATCTCTATAAACATGGAAATACCTACTCCGCTATCTGTATAAACATGGAAATATCTACACTGCCATCTGTACAAACATGGAATTTTCTCCACCGCCATCTGTATAAACATGGAATTATCTCCACCGCCATCTGTATAAACTTGGAAATACCTACACTGCTATCTCTATAAACATAGAAATAACTACACCGCTATCTGTATAAACATGGAAATATCTACACCGCTATCTGTATATACATGGAAATACCTACACAGTCATCTGTGTAAACATAGAAATACCTAAACCACTATCTGTACAAACGTGGAAATATCTACACTGCCATCTGTATAAACATGGAAATATCCTCACAGCCATCTCTATAAACATGGAAATATCTACACCGCTATCTCTATAAACATGGAAATAACTACATCGCTATCTGTGTAAACATGAAAATATCTACACCACTATCTGTATAAACATGGAAATATCTACACCGCTATCTACATAAACTTGGAAATATCTACACCGACATCTCTATAAACATGGTAATACCGCCACCGCTATCTATATAATCATGGAAATATCTACACTGCTATCTGTGCAAACATGGAAATACCTACCCCTCTATCTCTGTAAACATGGAAATATCTAGACCGGTATCTGTTTAAACATGGAAATATCTACACCACTATCTACATAAACATTGAAATATCTACACCGCTATCTGTATATACATGGAAATAACTACACAGTCATCTGCATAAACATGGAAATACCTAAACCACTATCTGAATAAACGTAGAAATACCTACCCTGCCATTTGTATTAACATAGAAATATCCTCACAGCCATCTCTATAAACATGGAAATATCTACACTGCTATCTCTATAAACATGGATATAGCCACACCGCTATCTGTATAAACATGGAAATATCTACACCTCCATCTGTATAAACATGGAAATATCTACACTGCCATCTGTATACACATGGAAATACCTACACAGCCATCTGTATAAACATGGAAATATCTACACTGCTATCTCTATAAATATGGAAATACCTACACCGCTGTCTGTATAAACAATGAAATATCTACACCGCTATCTGTATATACATGGAAATACCTACACAGTAATCTGTATAAACTTGGAAATACCTAAACCACTATCTGTATAAACGTGGAAATATCTACACTGCTATCTGTATAAACATGGAAATATCTACACCACGATCTGTATAAACATGGATATATCTACACCGCTATCTGTATAAACATGGAAACATCTACACTGCTATCTGTATAAACATGGAAGTATCTACACCGCTATCTGTATAAGTATGGAAATATATACACCGCTATCTCTATAAACATGGAAATGTCTACACCGCTATCTGTATAAACATGGAAATATCTACATGGATATTTTTAAAAATATGGAAATATCTACACCGCCATCTGTATAAACATGGAAATACCTACACAGTCATCTCTATAAACATGGAAATAGTCACACCGCTATCTGTATAAACATGGAAATATCTACACAGCCATCTCTATAAACATGGAAATAGCTACAACGCCATTTGTAAAAATATGGAAATATCTAAACAGTCATGTGCATAAACATGGAAATATCTACACCTCCATCTGAATAAACATGGAAATATCTACACTGCCATCTGTATACTCATGGAAATACCTACACAGCCATCTGTATAAACCTGGAAATATCTACACTGCTATCTCTATAAACATGGAAATACCTACTCCGCTATGTGTATAAATATGGAAATATCTACACTGCTATCTGTATAAACATGGATATATCTACACTGCCAACTGTATAAACATGGAATTTTCTCCACCGCCATCTGTATAAACATGGAAATATCTACACTGCTATCTCTACAAACATGGAAATACCTACACCGCTATCTGTATAAACATGGAAATATCTACACCGCTATCTGTATATACATGGAAACACATACACAGTCATCTGCATAAACATGGAAATACCTAAACCACTATCTGTATAAACCTGGAAATATCTACACTGCCATCTGTACCAACATGGAAATGTCCTCACAGCCATTTCCATAAACATGGAAATATCTACACCGCTATCTCTATAAACATGGAAATAACTACATCGCTATCTGTGTAAACATGCAAATATCTACACCGCTATCTGTATAAACATGGAAATATCTACACTGCTATCTACATAAACTTGGAAATATCTACACCGCCATCTCTATAAACATGGTAAAACCTCCACCGCCATCTATATAATCATGGAAATATCTACACCGCTATCTGTATAAACATGGAAATATCTACACAACGATCTGTATAAACATGGATATATCTAGACCGCTATCTGTATTAACATGGAAACATCTACAAATCTATCTGTATAAACATGGAAATATCAACACCGCTATCTGTATAAATATGGAAATATATACACCGCTATATCTATAAACATGGAAATGTCTTCACCGCTATCTGTATAAACATGGAAATATCTACATGAATATTTCCATAAATATGGAAATATCTACACCGCCATCTGTATAAACATGGAAATACCGACACAGTCATCTGTATAAACATGGAAATATACACACCACTATCTGTATAAACATGGAAATATCTACACTGCCATCTGTATAAACAAGAAATATCTACACAGCTATCTCTATAAACATGGAAATATCTACACCGCCATTTGTAAAAATATGGAAATATCTAAACAGTCATGTGCATAAACATGGAAATATCTACACCTCCATCTGTATAAACATGGAAATATCTAGATTGCCATCTGTATACACATGGAAATATCTACACAGCCATCTGTATAAACATGGAAATATCTACACTGCTATCTCTATGAACAATGAAATAACTACACCGCTATCTGTATAAACATGGAAACATCTACACTGCTATCTGTATAAACATGCAAATATCTACACTGCCATCTGTATAAACATGGAATTATCTCCACCGCCGTCTGTATAAACATGGAAATATCTACACTGCTATCTCTATAAACATGGAAATACTTACACCGCTATCTGTATAAACATGGAAATATCTACACCGCTATCTGTATATACATGGAAATAACTACACAGTCATCTGTATAAACATGGAAATTCCTAAACCACTATCTGAATAAACCTAGAAATATCTACACTGCCATCTGTATAAACATAGAAATATCCTCACAGCCATCTCTATAAACATGGAAATATCTACACCGCTATCTCTATAAACATGGAAATAGCCACACCGCTATCTGTATAAACATGGAAATATCTACACCTCCATCTGTATAAACATGGAAATATCTACACTGCCATCTGTATATACATGGAAATATCTACACTGCTATCTCTATAAATATGGATATACCTACACTGCTGTCTGTATAAACAATGAAATATCTACACCGCTATCTGTATATACATGGAAATACCTACACAGTAATCTGTATAAACTTGGAAATACCTAAACCACTATCTGTATAAACGTGGAAATATATTCACTGCCATCTGTATAAACATGGAAATATCCTCACAGCCATCTCTATATACATGGAAATATCTACACCGCTATCTCTATAAACATGGAAATAACGACATCGCTACCTGTGTAAACATGCAAATATCTACACCGCTATCTGTATTAACATGGAAATATCTACACCGCTATCGACATAAACTTGGAAATATCTACTCCGCCATCTCTATAAACATGGTAATATCTCCACCGCTATCTATATAATCATGGAAATATCTACACAGCTCTCTGTGCAAATATGGATATATCTACACCTCTATCTCGGTAAACATGGAAATATCTACACCGCTATCTGTATAAACATGGAAATATCTACACCACAATCTGTATAAACATGGATATATCTACACCGCTATCTGTATAAACATGGAAACATCTACACTGCTATCTGTATAAACATGGAAATATCTACACCGCTATCTGTATAAGTATGGAAATATATACACCGCTATCTCTATAAACATGGAAATGTCTACACCGCTATCTGTATAAACATGGAAATATCTACATGGATATTTTTAAAAATATGGAAATAAATACACCGCCATCTGTATAAACATGGAAACACTTACTCAGTCATCTGTATAAACATGGAAATAGCCACACCACTATCTGTATAAACACGGAAATATCTACACTGCCATCTGTATAAACATGGAAATATCTACACAGCCATCTCTATAAACATGGAAATAGCGACACCGCCATTTGTAAAAATATGGAAATATCTAAACAGTCATGTGCATAAACATGGAAATATCTACACCTCCATCTGAATAAATATGGAAATATCTGCACTGCCATCTGTATACACATGGAAATATCTACACAGCCATCTGTATAAACAAGGAAATAACTACACTGCTATCTCTATAAACATGGAAATACCTACTCCGCTTTTGTATAAACATGGAAAGATCTACACTGCTATCTGTATAAACATGGAAATATCTGCAATGCCATCTGTATAAACATGGAATTTTCTCCACCGCCATCTGTATAAACATGGAAATATCTACACTGCTATTTCTATAAACATGGAAATACCTACACCACTATCTGTATAAACATGGAAATATCTACACTGCCATCTGTACAAACATGGAATTTTCTCCACCGCCACCTGTATAAACATGGAATTATCTCCACCGCCATCTGTATAAACTTGGAAAAATCTACACTGCTATCTCTACAAACATGGAAATATCTACACCGCTATCTGTATATACATGGAAATACATACACAGTCATCTGTATAAACATGGAAATACCTAAACCACTATCTGTATAAGCGTGGAAATATCTACACTGCCATCTGTACAAACATGGAAATGTCCTCACAGCCATCTCTATAAACATGGAAATATCTACACCGCTATCTCTACAAACATGGAAATACCCACACCGCTATCTATATAAACATGGAAATATCTAAACTGCTGTCTGAATAAACATGGAAATATTTACACTGCCATCTGTATAAACATGGAATTATCTCCACCGCCATCAGTATAACTTGGAAATATCTACACTGCTATCTCTATAAACATAGAAATACCTACACCGCTATCTGTATAAACATGGAAATATCTACACCGCTATCTGTATATACATGGAAATACCTACACAGTCA
The DNA here is from genome assembly GCF_029289425.2 of Pan paniscus. Lineage (NCBI taxonomy): Eukaryota > Metazoa > Chordata > Mammalia > Primates > Hominidae > Pan > Pan paniscus. Next base: position 14,276,107 of record NC_073261.2, read on the forward strand.
TCTGTATAAACATGGAAATACCTAAACCACTATCTGTACAAACGTGGAAATATCTACACTGCCATCTGTATAAACATGGAAATATCCTCAGAGCCATCTCTATAAACATGGAAATATCTACACCGCTATCTCTATAAACATGGAAATACCTACATCGCTATCTGTGTAAACATGAAAATATCTACACCGCTATCTGTATAAACATGGAAATATCTACACCGCTATCTACATAAACTTGGAAATATCTACACCGCCATCTCTATAAACATGGTAATACCTCCACCACTATCTATATAATCATGGAAATATCTACACTGCTATCTGTGCAAATATGGAAATACCTACCCCTCTATCTCTGTAAACATGGAAATATCTAGACCGCTATCTGTTTAAACATGGAAATATCTACACCACGATCTGTATAAACATGGAAATATCTACACCGCTATCTGTATATACATGGAAATAACTACACAGTCATCTGCATAAAGATGGAAATACCTAAACCACTATCTCAATAAACGTAGAAATATCTACACAGCCATCTGTATAAACATAGAAATATCCTCACAGCCATCTCTATAAACATGGAAATATATACACCGCTATCTCTATAAACATGGAAATAGCCACACCGCTATCTGTATAAACATGGAAATATCTACACCTCCATCAGTATATACATGGAAATATCTACACTGCCATCTGTAAACACATGGAAATACCTACACAGCCATCTGTATAATCATGGAAATATCTACACTGCTATCTCTATAAATATGGAAATACCTACACCGCAGTCTGTATAAACAATGAAATATCTACACCGCTATCTGTATGTACATGGAAATACCTACACAGTAATCTGTATAAACTTGGAAATACCTAAACCACTATCTGTTTAAACGTGGAAATATATACACTGCCATCTGTAGAAACATGGAAATACCTTCACAGCCATCTTCATAAACATGGAAATAACTACATCGCTATCTGTGTAAACATGCAAATATCTACACCGCTATCTATATAAACATGGAAATATCTACACCACTATCTACATAAACTTGGAAATATCTACACCGCCATCTCTATAAACATGGTAAGATCTCCACCGCTATCTGTATAATCATGGAAATATCTACACAGCTACCTGTGCAAATATGGAAATATCTACACCTATATCTCTGTAAACATGGAAATATCTACACCGCTATCTGTATAAACATGGAAATATCTACACCACGATCTGTATAAACATGGATATATCTACACCGCTATCTGTATAAACATGGAAACATCTACACTGCTATCAGTATAAACATGGAAATAACTGCACCGCTATCTGTAAAAGTATGGAAATATATACACCGCTATCTCTATAAAGATGGAAACGTCTACAACGCTATCTGTATAAACATGGAAATATCTACATGTATATTTTTAAAAATATGGAAATATCTACACCGCCATCTGTATAAACATGGAAATACCTACACAGTCATCTGTATAAACATGGAAATAGTCACACCACTATCTGTATAAACATGGAAATATCTACACTGCCATCTGTATAAACATGGAAATATCTACACAGCCATCTCTATAAACATGGAAACAGCAACACCGCCATTTGTAAAAATATGGAAATATCTAAACAGTCATGTGCATAAACATGGAAATATCTACACCTCCATCTGAATAAACATGGAAATATCTGCACTGCCATCTGTATACACTTGGAAATATCTACACAGCCATCTGTATAAACCTGGAAATATCTACCCTGCTATCTCTATAAACATGGAAATACCTACTCCGCTATTTGTATAAACATGGAAATATCTACACTGCTATCTGTATAAACATGGAAATATCTACACTGCCATCTGTATAAACATGGAATTTTCTCCACCGCCATCTGTATAAACATGGAAATATCTACACTGCTATCTCTATAAACATGGAAATACCTACAACGCTATCTGTATAAACATGGAAATATCTACACCGCTATCTGTATATACATGGAAACACATACACAGTCATCTGTATAAACATGGAAATAACTAAACCACTATCTGTATAAACGTGGAAATATCTAGATTGCCATCTGTACAAACATGGAAATGTCCTCACAGCCATTTCTATAAACATGGAAATATCTACACCTCCATCTGTACATGGAAATATCTACACTGCCATCTGTATACACATGGAGATATCTACACAGCCATCTGTATAAACATGGAAATATCTACACCGCTATATCTATAAACATGGAAATACCTACACCACTATCTGTATAAACATGGAAATACCTACACTGGTATCTGTATAAACATGGTAATATCTACACTGCCATCTGTATGCACATGGAAATACCTACACAGCCATCTGTATAAACATGGAAATATCTACACCGCCATTTGTAAAAATATGGAAATATCTAAAGAGTCATGTGCATAAACATGGAAATACCTACACCTCCATCTGCATAAACATGGAAATATCTACACTGCCATCTGTATGCACATGGAAATACCTACACAGCCATCTGTATAAACATGGAAATATCTACACTACTATCTCTATAAACATGGAAATACCTACACCACTATCTGTATAAACATGGAAATACCTACACTGGTATCTGTATAAACATGGTAATATCTACACTGCCATCTGTATAAACATGGAATTATCTCCACAGCCATCTGTATAAACATGGAAATATCTACACCACGATCTGTAAAAACATCGATATATCTACACCGCTATCTGTATAAACATGGAAACATCTACACCGCTATCTGTATAAACATGGAAATACCTACACCGCTATGTTTATAAATATAGAAATATATAAAACGCTATCTCTATAAACATGGAAATGTCTACACCGCTATCTGCATAAACGTAAATATCTACATGGGTATTTCTATAAATATGGAAATATCTACACCGCCATCTGTATAAACATGGAAATACCTACACAGTCATCTGTATAAACATGGAAATATCCACACCACAATCTGTATAAGCATGGAAATATCTACACTGCCATCTGTATAAACATGGAAATATGTACACAGCCATCTCTAGAAACATGGAAATATCTACACCGCCATTTATAAAAATATGGAAATATCTAAACAGTCATGTGCATAAACATGGAAATATCTACACTTCCATCTGTATAAACATGGAAATATCTACACTGCCATCTGTATACACATGGAAATACATACACAGCCATCTGTATAAACATGGAAATATCTACACTGCTATCTCTATAAACATGGAAATACCTACACCGCTATCTGCATAAAGATGGAAATATCAACACAGCTCTTTGAATATACATGGAAATACATACACAGTCATCTGTGTAAACATGGAAATACCTAAACCACTATCTGTACAAACGTGGAAATATCTACACTGCCATCTGTACAAACATGGAAATGTCCTTACAGCCATCTCTATATACATGGAAATATCTACACCGCTATCTCTATAAACATGGAAATAGCCACACCTCTATCTGTATAAACATGGAAATATCTACACCTCCATCTGTATAAACATGGAAATATCTACATTGCCATCTGTATACACATGGAAATATCCACACAGCCATCTGTATTAACATGGAAATATCTACACCGCTATCTCTATAAACATGGAAATAACTACATCGTTATCTGTGTAAACATGCAAATATCTACACCGCTATCTGTATAAACATGGAAATATCTACACTGCTATCTACATAAACTTGGAAATATCTACACCGCCATCTCTATAAACATGGTAATACCTCCACCGCTATCTATATAATCATGGAAATATCTCCATTGCTATCTGTATAAACATGGACAAATCTCCACCGCTATTTGTATAAACATGGAAATATCTACACTGCTATCTGTATAAACATGGAAATATCTACACTGCCATCTGTATAAACATGGAATTTTCTTCACCGCCATCTGTATAAACATGGAAATATCTACACTGCTATCTCTATAAACATGGAAACACCTACACCGCTATCTGTATAAACATGGAAATATCTACACCGCTATCTGTATATACATGGAAGTACATACACAGTTATCTGTATAAACATGGAAATACCTAAACCACTATCTGTATAAACGTGGAAATATCTACACTGCCATCTGTACAAACATGGAAATATCCTCACAGCCATCTCTATAAACATGGAAATATCTACACCGCTATTTCTATAAACATGGAAATAGCCACACCGCAATCTGTATAAACATGGAAATATCTACACCTCCTTCTGTATAAACATGGAAATATCTACATTGCCATCTGTATACACATGGAAGTATCTACACAGCCATCTGTATAAACATGGAAATATCTACACTGCTATGTCTATAAACATGGAAATACCTACAACGCTATGTGCATAAGTATAGAAATATATACAGCACTATCTCTATAAACATGGAAATGACTATACCGCTATCTGCATAAACATGGAAATATCCACATGGATATTTCTATAAATATGGAAATATCTACACCGCCATCTGTATAAACATGGAAATACCTACACCGCTATCAGTATAAACATGGAAATATCTACAAAGCTATCTGAATATACATGGAAATACATACACAGTCATCTGTATAAACATGGAAATACCTAAACCACTATCTGTATAAACGTGGAAATATCTACACTGCCATCTGAACAAACATGGAGATATCCTTACAGCCATCTCAATAAACATGGAAATATCTACACCGCAATCTGTATAAACATGGAAATAGCCACACCGCTATCTGTATAAACATGGAAATATCTACACCTCCATCTGTATAAACATGGAAATATCTACATTGCCATCTGTATACACATGGAAATATCTACACAGCCATCTGTATAAACATGGAAATATCTACACCGCTATCTCTATAAACATGGAAATAGCTACGCCCCTATCTGTATAAACATGGAAATATCTACACTGCTATCTGTTTAAACATGGAAATAACTACACTGCCGTCGGTATAAACATGGAATTATGTCCACCGCCATGTGTATAAACATGGAAATATCTACACTGCTATGTCTATAAACATGGAAATACCTACACCGCTGTCTGAATAAACAATGAAATATCTACACAGCTATCTGTATAAACATGGAAATACCTACACAGTCATCTGTATAAACATGGAAATACCTAAACCACTATCTGTACAAACGTGGAAATATCTACACTGCCATCTGTATAAACATGGAAATATCCTCACACTCATCTCTGTAAACATGGGAATATCTACACCGCTATCTCTATAAACATGGAAATAGCTACATCGCTATCTGTGTAAACATGCAAATATCTACACCGCTATCTGTATAAACATGGAAATATCTACACCGCTATCTACAAAAACTTGGAAATATCTACACCGCCATCTCTATAAACATGGTAATACCTCCACCGCTATCTGTATAATCATGGAAATACCTACACAGGTATCTGTGCAAATATGGAAATATCTACACCTCTATCTCTGTAAACATGGAAATATCTACACCTCTATCTGTATAAACAAGGAAATATCTACACCACGATCTGTAAAAACATGGATATATCTACACCGCTATCTGTATAAACATGGAAATATCTACACCGTTATGTGTATAAACATGGAAATACCTACAAGGCTATGTGTATAAATATAGAAATATATACACAGCTATCTCTATAAACATGGAAATATCTACACCGCTATCTACATAAACAAGGAAATATCTACATGGATATTTCTATAAATATGGAAACATCTACACCGCCATCTGTATAAACATGGAAATACCTACACAGTCATCTGTATAAACATGGAAATATCCACACCACTCTCTGTATAAACATGGAAATATCTACACTGCCATCTGTATAAACATGGAAATATCTACACAGCCATCTCTATAAACATGGAAATATCTACACCGCCATTTGTAAAAATATGGAAATATCTAAACAGTCATGTGCATAAACATGGAAATATCTACACATCCATCTGAATAAACATGGAAATATCTGCACTACCATCTGTATACACATGGAAATATCTACACAGCCATCTGTATAAACATGGAAATATCTACACTGCTATCTCTATAAACTTGGAAATACCTACTCTGCTATTTGTATAAACATGGAAATATCTACACTGCTATCTGTATAAACATGGAAATATCTACACTGCCATCTGTATAAACATGGAATTTTCTCCACCGCCATCTGTATAAACATGGAAATATCTACACTGCTATCTCTATAAACATGGAAACACATACACCGCTATCTGTATAAACATGGAAATATCTACACCGCTATCTGTATATACATGGAAATACATACACAGTCATCTGTATAAACATGGAAATACCAAAACCACTATCTGTATAAACGTGGAAATATCTACACTGACATCTGTACAAACATGGAAATATCCTCACAGCCATCTCTATAAACATGGAAATATCTACACCGCTATCTGTATAAACATGGAAATATCTACACCTCCATCTGTACAAACATGGAAATATCCTCACAGCCATCTCTATAAACATGTAAATATCTACACCGTTATCTGTATAAACATGGAAATATCTAAACCTCCATCTGTATAAACATGGAAATATCTACATTGCCATCTGTATACACATGGAAATATCTACACAGCCATCTGTATAAACATGGAAATATCTACACCGCTATCTCTATAAACATGGAAATAGCTACGCCGCTATCTGTATAAACATGGAATTATCTACAGTGCTATCTGTTTAAACATGGAAATAACTACACTGCCATCTGTATAAACATGGAATTATCTCCACCGCCATGTGTATAAACATGGAAATATCTGCACTGCTATGTCTATAAACATGGAAATACCTACACCGCTGTCTGTATAAACAATGAAATATCTACACAGCTATCTGTATATACATGGAAATACCTACACAGTCATCTGTATAAACATGGAAATACCTAAACCACTATCTGTACAAACGTGGAAATATCTACACTGCCATCTGTATAAACATGGAAATATCCTCACAGCCATCTCTATAAACATGGAAATATCTACACCGCTATCTCTTTAAACATGGAAATAACTACATCGCTATCTGTGTAAACATGCAAATATCTACACCGCTATCTGTATAAACATGGAAATATCTACACCGCTATCTTCATAAACTTGGAAATATCTACACAGCCATCTCTATAAACATGGTAATACCTCCACCGCTATCTGTATAATCATGGAAATACCTACACAGCTATCTGTGCAAATATGGAAATATATACACCTCTATCTCTGTAAACATGGAAATATCTACACCGCTATCTGCATAAACATGAGAATATCTACATGGATATTTCTATAAATATGGAAATATCTACACCGCCATCTGTATAAACATGGAAATAACTACACAGTCATCTGCATAAACATGGAAATATCCACACCACTATCTGTACAAACATGGAAATATCTACACTGCCATCTGTATAAACATGGAAATATCTACACAGCCATCTCTAGAAACATGGAAATATCTACACCGCCATTTGTAAAAATATGGAAATATCTAAAGAGTCATGTGCATAAACATGGAAATACCTACACCTCCATCTGCATAAACATGGAAATATCTACACTGCCATCTGTATGCACATGGAAATACCTACACAGCCATCTGTATAAACATGGAAATATCTACACTACTATCTCTATAAACATGGAAATACCTACACCACTATCTGTATAAACATGGAAATACCTACACTGGTATCTGTATAAACATGGTAATATCTACACTGCCATCTGTATAAACATGGAATTATCTCCACAGCCATCTGTATAAACATGGAAATATCTACACCACGATCTGTAAAAACATCGAAATATCTACACCGCTATCTGTATAAACATGGAAACATCTACACCGCTATCTGTATAAACATGGAAATACCTACACCGCTATGTTTATAAATATAGAAATATATAAAACGCTATCTCTATAAACATGGAAATGTCTACACCGCTATCTGCATAAACGTAAATATCTACATGGGTATTTCTATAAATATGGAAATATCTACACCGCCATCTGTATAAACATGGAAATACCTACACAGTCATCTGTATAAACATGGAAATATCCACACCACAATCTGTATAAACATGGAAATATCTACACTGCCATCTGTATAAACATGGAAATATGTACACAGCCATCTCTAGAAACATGGAAATATCTACACCGCCATTTATAAAAATATGGAAATATCTAAACAGTCATGTGCATAAACATGGAAATATCTACACTTCCATCTGTATAAACATGGAAATATCTACACTGCCATCTGTATACACATGGAAATACATACACAGCCATCTGTATAAACATGGAAATATCTACACTGCTATCTCTATAAACATGGAAATAACTACACCGCTATCTGCATAAAGATGGAAATATCAACACAGCTCTTTGAATATACATGGAAATACATACACAGTCATCTGTATAAACATGGAAATACCTAAACCACTATCTGTACAAACGTGGAAATATCTACACTGCCATCTGTACAAACATGGAAATGTCCTTACAGCCATCTCTATATACATGGAAATATCTACACCGCTATCTCTATAAACATGGAAATAGCCACACCTCTATCTGTATAAACATGGAAATATCTACACCTCCATCTGTATAAACATGGAAATATCTACATTGCCATCTGTATACACATGGAAATATCTACACAGCCATCTGTATAAACATGGAAATATCTACACCGCTATCTCTATAAACATGGAAATAGCTACGCCGCTATCTGTATAAACATGGAAATATCTACACTGCTATCTGTTTAAACATGGAAATGAATACACTGCCATCTGTATAAACATGGAATTATCTCCAAGGCAATCCGTATAAACATGGAAATATCTACACTGCTATGTCTATAAACATGGAAATACCTACAACGCTATGTGTACAAGTATAGAAATATATACACCGCTATCTCTATAAACATGGAAATGTCTACACCGCTATCTGCATAAACATGGAAATATCTACATGGATATTTCTATAAATATGGAAAAATCTACACCGCCATCTGTATAAACATGGAAATACCTACACAGTCATCTGTATAAACATGGAAATATCCACACCACTCTCTGTATAAACATGGAAATATCTACACTGCCATCTGTATAAACATGGAAATATCTTCTCAGCCATCTCTAGAAACATGGAAATATCTACACCGCCATTTGTAAAAATATGGAAATATCTAAAGAGTCATGTGCATAAACATGGAAATACCTACACCTCCATCTGCATAAACATGGAAATATCTACACTGCCATCTGTATGCACATGGAAATACCTACACAGCCATCTGTATAAACATGGAAATATCTACACTACTATCTCTATAAACATGGAAATACCTACACCACTATCTGTATAAACATGGAAATACCTACACTGGTATCTGTATAAACATGGTAATATCTACACTGCCATCTGTATAAACATGGAATTATCTCCACAGCCATCTGTATAAACATGGAAATATCTACACCACGATCTGTAAAAACATCGATATATCTACACCGCTATCTGTATAAACATGGAAACATCTACACCGCTATCTGTATAAACATGGAAATACCTACACCGCTATGTTTATAAATATAGAAATATATAAAACGCTATCTCTATAAACATGGAAATGTCTACACCGCTATCTGCATAAACGTAAATATCTACATGGGTATTTCTATAAATATGGAAATATCTACACCGCCATCTGTATAAACATGGAAATACCTACACAGTCATCTGTATAAACATGGAAATATCCACACCACAATCTGTATAAACATGGAAATATCTACACTGCCATCTGTATAAACATGGAAATATGTACACAGCCATCTCTAGAAACATGGAAATATCTACACCGCCATTTATAAAAATATGGAAATATCTAAACAGTCATGTGCATAAACATGGAAATATCTACACTTCCATCTGTATAAACATGGAAATATCTACACTGCCATCTGTATACACATGGAAATACATACACAGCCATCTGTATAAACATGGAAATATCTACACTGCTATCTCTATAAACATGGAAATACCTACACCGCTATCTGCATAAAGATGGAAATATCAACACAGCTCTTTGAATATACATGGAAATACATACACAGTCATCTGTGTAAACATGGAAATACCTAAACCACTATCTGTACAAACGTGGAAATATCTACACTGCCATCTGTACAAACATGGAAATGTCCTTACAGCCATCTCTATATACATGGAAATATCTACACCGCTATCTCTATAAACATGGAAATAGCCACACCTCTATCTGTATAAACATGGAAATATCTACACCTCCATCTGTATAAACATGGAAATATCTACATTGCCATCTGTATACACATGGAAATATCTACACAGCCATCTGTATTAACATGGAAATATCTACACCGCTATCTCTATAAACATGGAAATAGCTACGCCGCTATCTGTATAAACATGGAAATATCTACACTGCTATCTGTTTAAACATGGAAATGACTACACTGCCATCTGTATAAACATGGAATTATCTCCAAGGCAATCCGTATAACCATGGAAATATCTACACTGCTATGTCTATAAACATGGAAATACCTACAACGCTATGTGTATAAGTATAGAAATATATACACCGCTATCTCTATAAACATGGAAATGTCTACACCGCTATCTGCATAAACATGGAAATATCTACATGGATATTTCTATAAATATGGAAATATCTACACCGCCATCTGTATAAACATGGAAATACCTACACAGTCATCTGTATCAACATGGAAACATCCACACCACTCTCTGTATAAACATGGAAATATCTACACTGCCATCTGTATAAACATGGAAATATCTTCTCAGCCATCTCTTTAAACATGGAAATATCTACACCGCCATTTGTAAAAATATGGAAATATCTAAACAGTCATGTGCATAAACATTGTAATATCTACACATCCATCTGAATAAACATGGAAATATCTGCACTGCCATTTGTATACACATGGAAATATCTACACAGCCATCTGTATAAACATGGAAATATCTACACTGCTATCTCTATAAACATGGAAATACCTACTCCGCTATTTGTATAAACATGGAAATATCTACACTGCTATCTGTGTAAACATGGAAATATCTACACTGCCATCTGTATAAACATGGAATTTTCTCCACCGCCATCTGTATCAACAGGGAAATATCTACACTGCTATCTCTATAAACATGGAAAAACCTACACCGCTATCTGTATAAACATGGAAATATCTACAAAGCTATCTGAATATACATGGAAATACATACACAGTCATCTGTATAAACATGGAAATACCTAAACCACTATCTGTATAAACGTGGAAATATCTACACTGCCATCTGAACAAACATGGAAATATACTTACAGCCATCTCAATAAACATGGAAATATCTACACCGCAATCTGTATAAACATGGAAATAGCCACACCGCTATCTGTATAAACATGGAAATATCTACACCTCCATCTGAATAAACATGGGAATATCTACATTGCCATCTGTATACACATGGAAATATCTACACAGCCATCTGTATAAACATGGAAATATCTACACCGCTATCTCTATAAACATGGAAATAGCTACGCCGCTATCTGTATAAACATGGAAATATCTACACTGCTATCTGTTTAAACATGGAAATAACTACACTGCCATCTGTATAAACATGGAATTATGTCCACCGCCATGTGTATAAACATGGAAATATCTACACTGCTATGTCTATAAACATGGAAATACCTACACCGCTGTCTGTATAAACAATGAAATATCTACACAGCTATCTGTATATACATGGAAATACCTACACAGTCATCTGTATAAACATCGAAATACCTAAACCACTATCTGTACAAACGTGGAAATATCTACACTGCCATCTGTGTAAACATGCAAATATCTACACCGCTATCTGTATAAACATGGAAATATCTACACCGCTATCTTCATAAACTTGGAAATATCTACACAGCCATCTCTATAAACATGGTAATACCTCCACCGCTATCTGTATAATCATGGAAATACCTACACAGCTATCTGTGCAAATATGGAAATATATACACCTCTATCTCTGTAAACATGGAAATATCTACACCGCTATCTGCATAAACATGAGAATATCTACATGGATATTTCTATAAATATGGAAATATCTACACCGCCATCTGTATAAACATGGAAATAACTACACAGTCATCTGCATAAACATGGAAATATCCACACCACTATCTGTATAAACATGGAAATATCTACACTGCCATCTGTATAAACATGGAAATATCTACACAGCCATCTCTAGAAACATGGAAATATCTACACCGCCATTTGTAAAAATATGGAAATATCTAAAGAGTCATGTGCATAAACATGGAAATACCTACACCTCCATCTGCATAAACATGGAAATATCTACACTGCCATCTCTATGCACATGGAAATACCTACACAGCCATCTGTGTAAACATGGAAGTATCTACACTACTATCTCTATAAACATGGAAATACCTACACCACTATCTGTATAAACATGGAAATACCTACACTGGTATCTGTATAAACATGGTAATATCTACACTGCCATCTGTATAAACATGGAATTATCTCCACAGCCATCTGTATAAACATGGAAATATCTACACCACGATCTGTAAAAACATGGATATATCTACACCGCTATCTGTATAAACATGGAATCATCTACACAGCTATCTGTATAAACATGGAAATAACTACACTGCTATGTGTATAAATATAGAAATATATACAACGCTATCTCTATAAACATGGAAATGTCTACACCGCTATCTGCATAAACATGTAAATATCTACATGGGTATTTCTATAAATATGGAAATATCTACACCGCCATCTGTGTAAACATGGAAATACCTACACAGTCATCTGTATAAACATGGAAATATCCACACCACTGTCTGTATAAACATGGAAATATCTACACTGCCATCTGTATAAACATGGAAATATGTACACAGCCATCTCTGGAAACATGGAAATATCTACACCGCCATTTATAAAAATATGGAAATAACTAAACAGTCATGTGCATAAACATGGAAATATCTACACTTCCATCTGTATAAACATGGAAATATCTACACTGCCATCTGTATACACATGGAAATACATACACAGCCATCTGTATAAACATGGAAATATCTACACTACTATCTGTATAAACATGGAAATACCTACACCGCTATCTGTATAAACATGGAAATATCTACACTGCTATCTGTATAAACATGGAAATATCTACACTGCCATCTGTATAAACATGGAATTATCTCCACCGCCATCTGTATAAACATGGAACTATCTACACTGCTATCTCTATAAACATGGAAATACCTACACCGCTATCTGCATAAACATGGAAATATCTACACTACTATCTGTATAAACATGGAAATATCTACACTGCCATCTGTGTAAACATGTAATGATCTCCACCGTCATCTGTATAAACATGGAAATATCTACACTGCTATGTCTATAAACATGGAAATACCTACACCGCTGTCTGTATAAACAATGAAATATCTACACAGCTATCTGTATATACATGGAAATACCTACACAGTCATCTGTATAACCATGGAAATACCTACCCCACTATCTGTATAAATGTGGAAATATATACACTGCCATCTGTATCAACATGGAAATACACTCACAGACATCTCTATAAACATGGAAATATCTACACTACTATCTCTATAAACATGGAAATACCTACACCGCTATCTGTATAAATATGGAAATATCTACACTGCTATCTGTATAAACATGGAAATATCTACACTGCCATCTGTATAAACATGGAATTATCTCCACAGCCATCTGTATAAACATGGAAATATCTACACCACGATCTGTAAAAACATGGATATATCTACACCGCTATCTGTATAAACATGGAATCATCTACACCGCTATCTGTATAAACATGGAAATAACTACACCGCTATGTGTATAAATATAGAAATATATACAACGCTATCTCTATAAACATGGAAATGTCTACACCGCTATCTGCATAAACATGTAAATATCTACATGGGTATTTCTATAAATATGGAAATATCTACACCGCCATCTGTGTAAACATGGAAATACCTACACAGTCATCTGTATAAACATGGAAATATCCACACCACTGTCTGTATAAACATGGAAATATCTACACTGCCATCTGTATAAATACGAAATATGTACACAGCCATCTCTGGAAACATGGAAATATCTACACCGCCATTTATAAAAATATGGAAATAACTAAACAGTCATGTGCATAAACATGGAAATATCTACACTTCCATCTGTATAAACATGGAAATATCTACACTACCATCTGTATACACATGGAAATACATACACAGCCATCTGTATAAACATGGAAATATCTACACTACTATCTCTATAAACATGGAAATACCTACACCGCTATCTGTATAAACATGGAAATATCTACACTGCTATCTGTATAAACATGGAAATATCTACACTGCCATCTGTATAAACATGGAATTATCTCCACCGCCATCTGTATAAACATGGAAATATCTACACTGCTATCTCTATAAACATGGAAATACCTACAACGCTATCTGCATAAACATGGAAATACCTACACCGCTATCTGTATATACATGGAAATACCTACACAGTCATCTGTATAAACATGGAAATACTTAAACCACTATCTGTAGAAACGTGGAAATATCCACACTGCCATCTGTATAAACATGGAAATATCCTCACAGCCATCTCTACAAACATGGAAGTATCTGCACCGCTATCTCTATAAACATGGAAATAGCCACACTGCTATCTGTATAAACATGGAAATATCTACACCTCCATCTGTATAAACATGGAAATATCTACACTGCCATCTGTATACACATGGAAATATCTACACAGCCATCTGTATAAACATGGAACTATCTACACTGCTATCTCTATAAACATGGAAATACCTACACCGCTATCTGCATAAACATGGAAATATCTACACTACTATCTGTATAAACATGGAAATATCTACACTGCCATCTGTATAAACATGGAATGATCTCCACCGTCATCTGTATAAACATGGAAATATCTACATTGCTATGTCTATAAACATGGAAATACCTACACCGCTGTCTGTATAAACAATGAAATATCTCCACAGCTATCTGTATATACATGGAAATACCTACACAGTCTTCTGTATAAACATGGAAATACCTACACCACTATCTGTATAAATGTGGAAATATATACACTGCCATCTGTATAAACATGGAAATACCCTCACAGCCATCTCTATAAACATGGAAATATCTACACCGCTATCTCTATAAACATGGAAATAACTACATCGCTATCTGTGTAAACATGCAAATATCTACACCGCTATCTGTGTAAACATGGAAATATCTACACCGCTATCTACACAAACTTGGAAATATCTACACCGCCACCTCTATAAACATGGTAATATCTCCACCGCTATCTGTATAATCATGGAAATATCTACACAGCTATCTGAGCAAATATGGAAATATCTACAACTCTATCTCTGTAAACATGGAAATATCTAAACCGCTATCTGTATAAACATGGAAATAGCTAAACCACGATCTGTATAAACATAGATATATCTACACCGTTATATGTATAAACATGGAAACATCTACACTGCTATCTGTATAAACATGGAAATATCTACACCGCTTTCTGTACAAACATGGAAATATCTACACCACGATCTGTATAAACATGGATATATCTACACCGCTATCTGTATAAACATGGAAACATCAGCTCCGCTATCTGTATAAACATGTTAATATCTACACGGCTATCTGTATAAATATGGAAATATATATAACTCTATCTCTATAAACATGGAAATGTCTACACCGCTATCTGTATAAACATGGAAATATCTACGTGGATATTTCTATAAATATGGATATATCTACTCCACCATCTGTATAAACATGGAAATACCTATACTGCTATCTCTATGAACATGGAAATACCTACACCGCTATCTGAATAAACATGGAAATGTCTGAACTTCCATCTGTATAAACATGGAAATATCTACACTGCCATCTGTATACACATGGAAATATCTACACCGCTATCTGTATAAACATGGAAATATATACACGGCTATCTTTATAAATATGGAAATATCTACTCTGCCATCTGTATAAACATGGAAATAGCCACAGCGCTATCTGTATAAACATGGAAATATCTACACCATCATCTGTATAAACATGGAAATGTCTACACAGCTATCTGTGTAAATATGGAAATATCTACACCGATATCTCTATAAACTTGGAAATATCTACACCGCTATCTCAATAAACATGGAAATGTCTACACAGCTATCTGTATAAACATGGAAATATCTACATGTCTATCTCTATAAACATGGAAATATCTACACCGCCATCTGTATACACATGTAAATACCTACACAGTCATCTGTACAAACATGGAAATACCTACACCTCTATCTGTATAAACGTGGAAATATCTACATTGACATCTGTATAAACATGGAAATATCCTCACAGCCATCTCAATAAACCTGGAAATATCTACACCGCCATTTGTAAAAACATGAAAAAATCTACAAACTCATCTGTATAAACATGGAAATATCTGCACCTCCATCTGTATAAACATGGAAATATATACACTGCCATCTCTATACACATGGAAAAATCTACACAGTCATCTGTATAAACATGGAAATATCTACACCGCTATCTCTATAAATATGGAAATAGCTACACCGCTTTCTGTATAAACATGGAAATAACTACACCGCTATCTGCGTAAACATGGAAATACCTACAGTGCCATCTGTATAAATATGGAAATATCTACACGGCGAGCTGTATGAACATTGAAATATCTACACCGCTATCTGTATAAACATGGACATTACCACACCACTATCTCTATAAACATGGAAATATCTACACCGCTATCTGAATAAACATGGAAATATCTACACCGCTATCACTATAAACATGGAAATACCTACACCGCCATCTTTATAAACATGGAAATATCTACACCGCTATCTCTATAAACATAGAAATATCTACACCGCCATCTCTATAAACATAGAAATAACTACACAGTCATCTGTAAAAACATGGAACTATCTACACCACTATCTGCGTAAACATGGAAACATCTACAGCGCTATCTGTGTAAACATGGAAATATCTACACCGCTTTTGTATAAACATGGAAATATCTACACCGCTATCTGCGTAAAGATGGAAATACCTACAGTGCCATCTGTATAAAGATGGAAATATCTACACGGCGAGCTGTATAAACATAGAAATATCTACACTGCTATCTGTAAAAACATGGATATAACCACACCTCTATGTCTATAAACATGGAAACATCCACACCGCTATCTGTGTAAACATGGAAATATCTACACCGCTATCTGTGTAAAGATGGAAATATCTACACCGCAATCTGTGCAAAGATGGAAAAATCTACACCGCTATCTGTGTAAAGTTGGAAATATCTGCACCACAATCTGTATAAACATGGAAATATCTACACCGCTATCTGCATAAACATAGAAATATCTACACCGCCATCTGTAAATACATGGAAATAACTACACCGCCGTCTGAATAAACATGGAAATATCTATACCCCTAACACTATAAACATGGAAATATCTGCACCGCTATCTCTATAAACAGGAAATATCTCCACGGGTATCTGTATAAACATGGAAATATCTACACCGCTATCTGTATTAACATGGAAATATCTACACTGCTATCTCTATAAACATGGAAATAACTACATCGCTATCTGTGTAATCATGCAAATATCTACACCGCCATCTGTATAAACAAGGAAATATCTACACCGCTATCTACATAAACTTG
Organism: Pan paniscus; assembly: GCF_029289425.2. Classification (NCBI taxonomy): domain Eukaryota; kingdom Metazoa; phylum Chordata; class Mammalia; order Primates; family Hominidae; genus Pan; species Pan paniscus. The sequence goes on from NC_073261.2 coordinate 14,294,316, forward strand.
GAAATAACTACACCGCCATCTCTATAAACATGGAAATATCGCCAACGCTATCTGTATAATCATGGAAATATCTACACAGCTATCTGTGCAAATATGGATATATCTACACCTCTATCTCTGTAAACATGGAAATATCTACACCGCTATCTGTATAAACATGGAAACAGCTACTCCGCTATCTGTTTGAACTTGGAAATATCTACACCGCTATCTGTATAAATGTGGAAATATATACACCACTATCTCTATAAACATGGAAATGTCTACACCGCTGTCTGTATAAACATAGAAATATCTACATGGATATTTCTATAAATATGGACTTATCTACTCCACCATCTGTATAAACATGGAAATATCCACACCACTATCTGTATAAACATTTTAATAGCTACACTGCAATCTGTATAAACATGGAAATATCTTCACAGCCATCTCGATATACATGGAAATATCTACACCGCCATCTGTAAAAATATGGAAATAACTAAACAGTCAAGTGCATAAACATGGAAATATCTACACCTCCATCTGTATAATCGCGGAAATATCTACACTGCCATCTGTATACACATGGAAATATCTACACAGCCATCTGTATAAACATGGAAATATCTACACTGCAATCTCTATAAACATGGAAATATCTACACCGCTATCTGAATAAACATGGAAATATCTACACCGCCATTTGTATAAACATGGAAATATCTACACCGCCATCTGTATAAATATGGAAATATCTGCACTGCCTTCTGTATAAACATGGAAATATCTACACTGCCATCTGTATAAACATGGAAATATCTACACGGCCATCTCTATAAACATGGAAATATCTCCACCGCAATCTGTATAATCATGGAAATATCTACACAGCTATCTCTGCAAATATGGAAATATCTACACCTCTATCTCTGTAAACATGGAAATATCTACACCGCTATCTGTATAAACATGGAAATATCCACACCACTATCTGTATAAACGTGGTAATAACTACACTGCCATCTGTATAAACATAGAAATATCTACACCGCCATCTCTATAAACATGGAAATATCTACACCGCTATCTGAATAAACATGGAAATATCTACACCGCTATCTGTATAAACATGGAAATATCTACACCGCTATCTCTATAAACATGGAAATATCTACACCGCAATCTCTATAAACATGCAAATATCTACAACATTATCTGTGTAAACATGGAAATATCTACACCGCTATCTGTGTAAAGATGGAATTATCTACAATGCAATCTGTGCAAAGATGGAAATATCTACACCGCTATCTGTGTAAAGTTGGAAATATCTACACCGTTATCTTTATAAACATGGAAATACCTATAGCGCTATCTGTATAAACATGGAAATATATACACCGCTATGCGTATAAACATGGAAATATCTACACCACCGTCTGTATAAACTTGGAAATATCAACACCGCCATCTGTATAATCATGGAAATATCTCCACCGCTATCTGTATAAACATGGAAATATCTACACCGCTATCTGTATAAACATGGAAATATCTACACAGCTATCTCTATAAACATGGAAATATCTACACCGCTATATACATAAACTTGGAAATATCTACACCGCCATCTCTATAAACATGGAAATATCTCCAACGCTATCTGTATAATCATGGAAATATCTACACAGCTATCAGTGCAAATATGGAAATAGCTACACCTCTATCTCTGTAAACATGGAAATATGTACACCGCTATCTGTATAAACATGGAAATAACTAAACCACGATCTGTATAATCATGGAAATATCTACACTGCCATCTGTATACACATGGGAATATCTACAAAGCCAACTGTATAAACATGGAAATATCTACACTGCTATCTCTATAAACATGGAAACACCTACACCGCTATCTCTATAAACCTGGAAATACCTGCACTTCCATCTGTATAAACATGGAAATATCTACACAGACATCTGTATACCCATGGAAATATCTTCACAGCCATCTGCATAAACATGGAATTATCTCCACCGCCATCTGTATAAACATGGAAATTTCTACAACGCTATCTGTATAAACATGGTAATAACTGCACTGCAATCTGAATAAACATGGAAATATCCACACCTCTATCTGTATAAACAAGGAAATATCTACACTGCCATCTGCATAAACATGGAAATATCTAAACCGCCATCTCTATAAACATATAAATACCTACAGTGCCATCTGTATAAACATGGAAATAACTACACAGTCATCTGTATAAACATGGAAATATCTACAACATTATCTGTATAAACATGGAAATATCTACACTGCTATCTCTATAAACATGGAAATACCTACACTGCTATCTTTATAAACATGCAAATAACTAAACCGCCATCTGTATAAACATGGAAATATCTACACAGCTATCTGCATAAACTTGGAAATATCTACACCGCCATCTGTACAAACATGGAAATACCTACAGAGTCATCTGTATAAACATGGAAATATCCACACCAATATCTGTATAAACATGGAAATATCTACACTGCCATCTGTATAAACCTGGAAATATCTACACAGCCATCACTATAAACATGGAAATATCCAAAACGCCATCTGTAAATATATGGAAATATCTAAAGAGTCATGTGCGTAAACATGGAAATATCTACGCCTCCATCTGTATAAACATGGAAGTATCTGCACTGCCATCTGTATACACATGGAAATATCTACACAGCCATCTGTGTAAACATGGAAATATCTACACTGCTATCTCTATAAACATGGAAATACCTACACTGCTATCTGTATAAACATGGAAATATCTACACCGCTATCTGTATAAACTTGGAAATATCTACACCGCCATCTGTATAAACATGGAATTATCTCCACCGCCATCTGTAAACATGGAAATATCTACACCGCTATCTCTATAAACATGGAAATAACTACACCGCTATCTGTATAAACATGGAAATATCTACACCGCTATGTGTATAAACATGGAAATATCTACACCGACATCTGTATAAACATGGAAATATCTACACGGCTATCTGTATAAACATGGAAATATCTACACCGCTATCTGTATAAACATGGAAATATATACACTGCTATCTGTATAAAGATGGAAATATCTACACCGCTATTTGTATAAACATGGAAATATCTACACCGCTATCTGTATAAATATGGAAATGTCTACACTGCGATCTGTATAAACATGGAAATAGCCACACCATTATCTCTATAAACATGGAAGTATCTACACCACCATCTGAATAAACATGGAAATATCTGCACGGCTGTCTGTATAAACATGGAAATATCTACAAGGCTATCTCTATAAACATGGAAATATCTACACCGCCATCTGTATATACATGGAAATACCTACAGAGTCATCTCTATAAACATGGAAATACCTACACCACTATCTGAATAAACTTAGAAATATCTACACCGCCATCTGTAAAAACATGGAAATATCTACACCGCAATCTCTATAAAAATGGAAATATCTACACAATCATCTATATAAACATGAAAATATCTACACCGCCATCTACATTAACATGGAAATATCTACACCACCATCTGTATAAACATGGACATATCTACACCGCTATCTGTATAAACATGGAAATATCTACACCGCCATCTGTATAAAGATGGAAATATCTACACCGCTATCTGTATAAACATGGAAATACCAACACCGCTACCTATATAAACTTGGAAATATCTACACCGCTATGTGTATAAAGATGAAAATACCTTCACCACTATCTCTATAAACATGGAAATACCAACATCACCTTCTCTATACAGATGGAAATATCAACACCGCTATCTCTGTAAACATAGAAATATCTACACCGCCTTCTCTATAAACATGGAAATATCTACACCGCCATCTGAATGAACATGGAAATATGTACACCGCTATCTGTTTAAACATGGAAATACCTACACCGCCAACTGTATAAACATGGAAATATCTACACCGCTATCAATGTAAAGATGGAAATAGCAACACCGCAATCTGTGCCAAGATGGAAATATCTACATCACAATCTCTATAAACATGGAAATATCTGCATCACTATCTATAAAAACATGGAAGTATCTACACTGCTATCTGTATAAACATGGAAATATCTACACCGCCATCTCTATAAAAATGGAAATATCTGCACTGCCATCTCTATAAACATAGAAATATCTACACCGCCATCTCTATTAACATGGAAATATCTGTACTGCCATCTCTATAAACATAGAAATATCTACACTGCCATCTGCGTAAACATGGAAATACCTACAAAGTCATCTGTAAAAACATGGAAATATCTACACCACTATCTGTGTAAACATGGAAATATCTACAAGGATATTTCTATAAATATGGATATATGTACTCCGCCATCTGTATAAACATGGAAATACATAGACAGAAATCTGTATAAACATGGAAATATCCACACCACTATCTGTAAAAACATGGTAATATCTACACTGCAATCTGTATAAACATGGAAATATCTATACAGCCATTTATATATACATGAAAATAGCTACACCGCCATCTGTAAAAATATGGAAATATCTAAACAGTCATCTGCATAAAAATGGAAATATCTACACCTCCATCTGTATAATCATGGAAATATCTACACTGCCATCTGTATACACATGGAAATATCTACACAGCCATCTGTATAAACATGGAAATATCTACACTGCTATCTCTATAAACATGGAATTACCTACACCGCTATCTGTATAAACCTGGAAATATCTGCAATTCCATCTTTATAAACATGGAAATAACGTCACTGCCATCTGTGTTCACATTGAGATATCTACACAGCCATCTGTATAAACATGGAATTATCTCCACCACCATCTGTATGAACATGGAAATATCTACACCGCTATCTGTATAAACATGGAAATATCTACACCGCTATCTGTATAAACAAGGAAATATATACAGTGATATCTGTATAAAGATGGAAATATCTACACCGCTATCTGTATAAACATGGAAATATCTACACCGATATCTGTATAAATATGGAAATATCTACACTGCCATCTGTATAAACATGGAAATTGCCACACCGTTATCTGTATAAACATGGAAATATCTACACCACCAGCTGAATAAACATGGAAATATCTACACTGTTATCTGTACAAATATGGAAATATCTACACCACTATCTCTATAAACTTGGAAATATCTGCACCGCTATCTCTATAAACAAGGAGATGTCTACACAGCTATCTGTATAAACATGGAAATATCTACATGGCTATCTCTATAAACATGGAAATATCTACAATGCCATCTGTATATACATGTGAATACCTACACAGTCATCTGTATAAACATGGAAATACCTACACCACTATCAGTATAAACGTGGAAATATCTACACTGCCATCTGTAAAATCATGGAAATATCCTCACAGCCATCTCTATAAACATGGAAACATTTACACCGCTATCTCTATAAACATGGAAATAGCCACACTGCTATCTGTATAAACATGGAAATATCTACACCGCCATCTGTAAAAACATGGAAATATCTACGCAGTCATCTGTATAAACATGGAAATATCTGCACCTCCATCTGTATAAACATGGAAATATGTACACTGCCATCTCTATACTCATGGAAATATCTACACAGTCATTTGTATAAACATGGAAATATCTACACCGCTATCTCTATTAACATGGAAATAGCTACACCGCTATCTCTATAAACATGGAAATACCTACACCGCTATCTATAGAAACATGGAAATATCTACACCGCCATCTGTAAATACTTGGAAATATCTACACCGCTGTCTGAATGAACATGGAAATATCTACACCGCTAACACTATAAACATGGAAATATCTACACCACTATCTCTATAACCAGGAAATATCTCCATTGATATCTATATAAACATGGAAATATCTACACCGCTATCTGTATAAACATGGAAATACCTACATGGCTATCTCTATAAACATGGAAATACCTACATCGCTATCAGTGTAAACATGCAAATATCTACATGGCTATCTGTATAAACATGGAAATATCTACACCGCTATCTACATAAACTTGGAAATATCTACACCGCCATCTCGGTAAACATGGAAATTTCTCCAACGCTATCTGTATAATCATGGAAATATCTACACAGCTATCTGTGCAAATATGGAAATATCTATACCTCTATCTCTGTAAACATGGAAATATCTACACCGCTATGTGTATAAACATGGAAATATCTACACCACGATCTGTATAAACATGGATATATCTACACTGATATCTGTATAAACATGGAAACATCTACTCCGCTGTCTGTATAAACATGGAAATATCTACACCGCTATCTGTATAAATATGGAAATATATACACCGCTATCTCTATAAACATGGAAATGTCTACACCGCTATCAGTATAAACATGGAAATATCCACATGGATATTTCTATAAATATGGATATATCTACTCCACCATCTGTATAAACATGGAAATACCTACACAGTCATCTGTATAAACATGGAAATACCCACACCACTATCTGTATAAACATCGTAATATCTACACTGCAATCTGTATACACAAGTAAATACCTACACAGCCATCTCTATAAACATGGAAATATCTACACCGCCATCTGTAAAAATATGGAAATATCTAAACAGTCATTTGCATAAACATGGAAATATCTACACCTCCATCTTTATAATCATGGAAATATCTACACTGCCATCTGTATACACATGGAATTAACTACACAGCCATCTGTATAAACATGGAAATATCTACATGGATATTTCTATAAATATGGATATATCTACTCTGACATCTGTATAAACATGGAAATACCTACACAGTCCTCTGTATAAACATGGAAATATCCACAACACTATCTGTATAAACATCATAATATCCACACTACAATCTGTATAAACATGGAAATATCTACACAGCCATCTCTATAAACATGGAAATATCTACACCACCATCTGTAAAAATATGGAAATATCTAAACAGTCATGTGCATAATCATGGAAATATCTACACCTCCATCTGTATAATCATGGAAATATCTACACGGCCATTTCTATACACATGGAAATATCTACACAGACATCTGTATAAACATGGAAATATCTACACTGCTATCTCTATAAACATGGAAATAACTACACCACAATCTGTATAAACATGGAAATATCTGCACTTCCATCTGTATAAACATGGAAATACCTACACTGCCATCTGTATACACATGGAAATACCTACACTGCCATCTGTATACACATGGAAATATCTACACAGCCATCTACATAAACATGGAATTATCTCCACCGCCATCTGTATAAACATGGAAATATCTACGCCGCTATCTGTATAAACATGGAAATATCTACACCGCTATCTCTATAAACATGGAAATATCTACACCGCTATCTGTATAAACATGGAAGTATCTACACCGCTATCTGTATAAACATGGAAATATATACACGACCATCTGTATAAACATGGAAATATCTACCCTGCCATCTGTATAAACATGGAAATAGCCACACCGCTATCTGTATAAACATGGAAATATCTACACTGCCATCTGTACAAACATGGAAATATCTACACCGCTATCTGAAAAAACTTGGAAGTAACTGCACCGCAATCTGTGAAAAGATGGAAATATCTACACCGCTATCTGTGTAAACATGGAAATATCTACACCGTTATATGTATAAACATGCAAATATCTGCTCCGCTATCTGTATAAACATGGAAATATCTACACCGCCATCTCTATTAACATGGAAGTATCTACAATGCAATCTGTATAGACATGGAAATATCTACAATACTATCTGTATAAATATGGAAATATCTACACCGCTCTCTCTATAAACATGAAAATACATACACCGCTATCTGTATAAACATGGATATATCTACACCGATATCTGTATATACATGGAAATAAATATACCGCCATCCATATAAACATGGACATATCTACACAGTCATCTGTATAAACATGGAAATATGTACAGCACCATCTCTGTAAACATGGAATTATCTACACTGCCATCTGTATAAACCTGGAAATATCTACACTGCTATCTGCATAAATATGGAAATACCTACACAGTCGTATGTATAAACATGGAAGTACCTAAACCACTACCTGTATAAACATGGAAATATCTACACTGCCATCTGTATAAACATGGAATTATCTACACAGCCATGTCTATAAACATGGAAATATCTACATCACTATCTGTATATACATGGAAATAGCCACACCGCTATCTGTATAAACATGGAAATATCTACACGGCCATCTGTAAAATCATGGAAATATCTACACAGTCATCTGTATAAACATGGAAATATCTACACCTCCATCTCTACAATCATGGAAATAACTACAATGCCATCTGTATAAACATGGAAATATCTACACCGCTATCTGTAAAAACTTGGAAATACCCACAACGCTATCTGTATAAACATGGAAATAACAACACCGCCATCTGTAACAACATGGAAATATCTACACAGTCATCTGTATAAACATGGAAGTACCTACACCACTATCTGTATAAACATGGAAATACCTACACCGCCATCTGTATACACATGGAAATATCTACACACCCAACTGTAAAAACATGGAAATACCTACAACGCTATCTCTATAAATATGGAAATACCTACACAGCTATCTGTATAAACATGGAAATATCTACACTGCTATCTCTATAAACATGGAAATATCTACACCACTAACTGTATAAACTTCGAAATATCTACACCGCCATCTGTATAAACATGGAAATATCTCCACCGCTATCTGTATTAACATGGAAATATCTCCACCGCTATCTGTATTTACATGCAAATATCTACACCTCTATCTGTTTAAACATGGAAATATCTACACCGCTATCTGTATAAACATGGAAACATCTACACCGCTGCCAGTATAAACATGGAAATAACTACACCACGATCTGTATAAAGAGGGAAATATCTACACCGCTATCTGTATAAACATGGAAATATCTACACCGCTATCTGTATAAACATGGAAATATCTACATGGCTATCACTATAAACATGGAAATATCTACACCGCCATGTGTATAAACATGGAAATACCTACAGAGTCCTCTGCATAAACTTGGAAATATCTAAACAACCATCTGTATAAACATGGAAATAACTATACTGCCATCTGTATAAACATGGAAATATCTACACCACTATCTGTATAAAAATGGAAATATCTACACTGCTGTCTGTATAAACATGGAAATATCTACACAGCCATCTGTATAAACATGGAAATATCTACATCGCTCTCTGTATAAACATCGAAATAGCCACACCGCTATCTGTATAAACATGGAAATATCTACACCTCCATCTGTATAAACATGGAAATATCTACATTGCCATCTGTATACACATGGAAATATCCTCACAGCCATCTCTATAAACATGGAAATATCTACACCGCTATCTCTTTAAACATGGAAATAACTACATCGCTATCTGTGTAAACATGCAAATATCAACACAGCTATCTGTATAAACATGGAAATATCTACACCGCTATCTTCATAAACTTGGAAATATCTACACAGCCATCTCTATAAACATGGTAATACCTCCACCGCTATCTGTATAATCATGGAAATACCTACACAGCTATCTGTGCAAATATGGAAATATATACACCTCTATCTCTCTAAACATGGAAATATCTACACCGCTATCTGCATAAACATGAAAATATCTACATGGACATTTCTATAAATATGGAAATATCTACACCGCCATCTGTATAAACATGGAAATAACTACACAGTCATCTGTATAAACATGGAAATATCCACACCACTATCTGTATAAACATGGAAATATCTACACTGCCATCTGTATAAACATGGAAATATCTACACAGCCATCTCTAGAAACGTGGAAATATCTACACCGCCATTTGTAAAAATATGGAAATATCTAAAGAGTCATGGGCATAAACATGGAAATACCTACACCTCCATCTGCATAAACATGGAAATATCTACACTGCCATCTGTATGCACATGGAAATACCTACACAGCGATCTGTATAAACATGGAAATATCTACACTACTATCTCTATAAACATGGAAATACCTACACCACTATCTGTATAAACATGGAAATACCTACACTGCTATCTGTATAAACATGGTAATATCTACACTGCCGTCTGTATAAACATGGAATTATCTCCACAGCCATCTGTATAAACATGGAAATATCTACACCACGATCGGTAAAAACATGGATATATCTACACCGCTATCTGTATAAACATGGAAACATCTACACCGCTATCTGTATAAACATGGAAATACCTACAATGCTATGTTTATAAGTATAGAAATATATACAACGCTATCTCTATAAACATGGAAATGTCTACACCGCTATCTGCATAAACATGTAAATATCTACATGGGTATTTCTATAAATATGGAAATATCTACACCGCCATCTGTATAAACATGGAAATACCTACACAGTCATCTGTATAAACATGGAAATATCCACACCACAATCTGTATAAACATGGAAATATCTACACTGCCATCTGTATAAACATGGAAATATGTACACAGCCATCTCTAGAAACATGGAAATATCTACACCGCCATTTATAAAAATATGGAAATATCTAAACAGTCATGTGCATAAACATGGAAATATCTACACTTCCATCTGTATAAACATGGAAATATCTACACTGCCATCTGTATACACATGGAAATACATACACAGCCATCTGTATAAACATGGAAATATCTACACTGCTATCTCTATAAACATGGAAATACCTACACCGCTATCTGTATAAAGATGGAAATTTCAACACAGCTATTTCAATATACATGGAAATACATACACAGTCATCTGTATAAACATGGAAATACCTAAACCACTATCTGTACAAACGTGGAAATATCTACACTGCCATCAGTACAAACATGGAAATGTCCTTACAGCCATCTCTATATACATGGAAATATCTACACCGCTATCTCTATAAACATGGAAATAGCCACACCGCTCTCTGTATAAACATGGAAATATCTACACCTCCATCTGTATAAACATGGAAATATCTACACAGCCATCACTAGAAACATGGAAATAACTACACCGCCATTTGTAAAAATATGGAAATATCTAAAGAGTCATGGGCATAAACATGGAAATACCTACACCTCCATCTGCATAAACATGGATATATCTACACAGCCATCTGTATAAACATGGAAATATCTACACCGCTATCTCTATAAACATGGAAATAGCTACGCCGCTATCTGTATTAACATGGAAATATCCACAATGCTATCTGTTTAAACATGGAAATGACTACACTGCCATCTGTATAAACATGGAATTATCTCCAAGGCCATCTGTATAAACATGGAAATATCTACACTGCTATGTCTATAAACATGGAAATACCCACACCGCTGTCTGTATAAACAATGAAATATCTACACAGCTATCTGTATATACATGGAAATAACTACACAGTCATCTGTATAAACATGGATATACCTAAACCACTATCTGTACAAACGTGGAAATATCTACACTGCCATCTGTATAAACATGGAAATATCTACACTGCCATCTGTATACACATGGAAATACATACACAGCCATCTGTATAAACATGGAAATATCTACACTACTATCTCTATAAACATGGAAATACCTACACCGCTATCTGTATAAACATGGAAATATCTACACTGCTATCTGTATAAACATGGAAATATCTACACTGCCATCTGTATAAACATGGAATTATCTCCACCGCCATCTGTATAAACATGGAACTATCTACACTGCTATCTCTATAAACATGGAAATACCTACACCGCTAGCTGCATAAACATGGAAATATCTACACTACTATCTGTATAAACATGGAAATATCTACACTGCCATCTGTGTAAACATGGAATGATCTCCACCGTCATCTGTATAAACATGGAAATATCTACACTGCTATGTCTATAAACATGGAAATACCTACACCGCTGTCTGTATAAACAATGAAATATCTACACAGCTATCTGTATATACATGGAAATACCTACACAGTCATCTGTATAAACATGGAAATACCTACCCCACTATCTGTATAAATGTGGAAATATATACACTGCCATCTGTATCAACATGGAAATACACTCACAGACATCTCTATAAACATGGAAATATCTACACTACTATCTCTATAAACATGGAAATACCTACACCGCTATCTGTATAAATATGGAAATATCTACACTGCTATCTGTGTAAACATGGAAATATCTACACTGCCATCTGTATAAACATGGAATTATCTCCACAGCCATCTGTATAAACATGGAAATATCTACACCACGATCTGTAAAAACATGGATATATCTACACCGCTATCTGTATAAACATTGAATCATCTACACCGCTATCTGTATAAACATGGAAATAACTACACCGCTATGTGTATAAATATAGAAATATATACAACGCTATCTCTATAAACATGGAAATGTCTACACCGCTATCTGCATAAACATGTAAATATCTACATGGGTATTTCTATAAATATGGAAATATCTACACCGCCATCTGTGTTATCATGGAAATACCTACACAGTCATCTGTATAAACATGGAAATATCCACACCACTGTCTGTATAAACATGGAAATATCTACACTGCCATCTGTATAAATATGGAAATATGTACACAGCCATCTCTGGAAACATGGAAATATCTACACCGCCATTTATAAAAATATGGAAATAACTAAACAGTCATGTGCATAAACATGGAAATATCTACACTTCCATCTGTATAAACATGGAAATATCTACACTACCATCTGTATACACATGGAAATACATACACAGCCATCTGTATAAACATGGAAATATCTACACTACTATCTCTATAAACATGGAAATACCTACACCGCTATCTGTATAAACATGGAAATATCTACACTGCCATCTGTATAAACATGGAAATATCTACACTGCCATCTGTATAAACATGGAATTATCTCCACCGCCATCTGTATAAACATGGAAATACCTACACTGCTATCTCTATAAACATGGAAATACCTACACCGCTATCTGCATAAACATGGAAATACCTACACCGCTATCTGTATATACATGGAAATACCTACACAGTCATCTGTATAAACATGGAAATACTTAAACCACTATCTGTAGAAACGTGGAAATATCCACACTGCCATCTGTATAAACATGGAAATATCCTCACAGCCATCTCTACAAACATGGAAGTATCTGCACCGCTATCTCTATAAACATGGAGATAGCCACACTGCTATCTGTATAAACATGGAAATATCTACACCTCCATCTGTATAAACATGGAAATATCTACACTGCCATCTGTATACACATGGAAATGTCTACACAGCCATCTGTATAAACATGGAACTATCTACACTGCTATCTCTATAAACATGGAAATACCTACACCGCTATCTGCATAAACATGGAAATATCTACACTACTATCTGTATAAACATGGAAATATCTACACTGCCATCTGTATAAACATGGAATGATCTCCACCGTCATCTGTATAAACATGGAAATATCTACATTGCTATGTCTATAAACATGGAAATACCTACACCGCTGTCTGTATAAACAATGAAATATCTACACAGCTATCTGTATATACATGGAAATACCTACACAGTCTTCTGTATAAACATGGAAATACCTACACCACTATCTGTATAAATGTGGAAATATATACACTGCCATCTGTATAAACATGGAAATACCCTCACAGCCATCTCTATAAACATGGAAATATCTACACCGCTATCTCTATAAACATGGAAATAACTACATCGCTATCTGTGTAAACATGCAAATATCTACACCGCTATCTGTGTAAACATGGAAATATCTACACCGCTATCTACAGAAACTTGGAAATATCTACACCGCCACCTCTATAAACATGGTAATATCTCCACCGCTATCTGTATAATCATGGAAATATCTACACAGCTATCTGAGCAAATATGGAAATATCTACAACTCTATCTCTGTAAACATGGAAATATCTAAACCGCTATCTGTATAAACATGGAAATAGCTAAACCACGATCTGTATAAACATGGATATATCTACACCGTTATATGTATAAACATGGAAACATCTACACTGCTATCTGTATAAACATGGAATTATCTACACTGCTTTCTGTATAAACATGTTAATATCTACACGGCTATCTGTATAAATATGGAAATATATATAACTCTATCTCTATAAATATGGAAATGTCTACACCGCTATCTGTATAAACATGGAAATATCTACGTGGATATTTCTATAAATATGGATATATCTACTCCACCATCTGTATAAACATGGAAATACCTACACTGCTATCTCTATAAACATGGAAATACCTACACCGCTATCTGAATAAACATGGAAATGTCTGAACTTCCATCTGTATAAACATGGAAATATCTACACTGCCATCTGTATACACATGGAAATATCTACACCGCTATCTGTATAAACATGGAAATATATACACAGCTATCTGAATAAAGATGGAAATATCTACACCGCTATCTGTATAAACATGAAAATATCTACACCGCTATCTTTATAAATATGGAAATATCTACTCTGCCATCTGTATAAACATGGAAATAGCCACAGCGCTATCTGTATAAACATGGAAATATCTACACCATCATCTGTATAAACATGGAAATGTCTACACAGCTATCTGTGTAAATATGGAAATATCTACACCGATATCTCTATAAACTTGGAAATATCTACACCGCTATCTCAATAAACATGGAAATGTCTACACAGCTATCTGTATAAACATGGAAATATCTACATGTCTATCTCCATAAACATGGAAACATCTACACCGCCATCTGTATACACATGTAAATACCTACACAGTCGTCTGTACAAACATGGAAATACCTACACCTCTATCTGTATAAACGTGGAAATATCTACATTGACATCTGTATAAACATGGAAATATCCTCACAGCCATCTCAATAAACCTGGAAATATCTACACCGCCATTTGTAAAAACATGGAAAAATCTACAAACTCATCTGTATAAACATGGAAATATCTGCACCTCCATCTGTATAAACATGGAAATATATACACTGCCATCTCTATACACATGGAAAAATCTACACAGTCATCTGTATAAACATGAAAATATCTACACCGCTATCTCTATAAATATGGAAATAGCTACACCGCTTTCTGTATAAACATGGAAATAACTATACCGCTATCTGCGTAAACATGGAAATACCTACAGTGCCATCTGTATAAATATGGAAATATCTACACGGCGAGCTGTATGAACATTGAAATATCTACACCGCTATCTGTATAAACATGGACATTACCACACCACTATCTCTATAAATATGGAAATATCTACACCGCTCTCTGAATAAACATGGAAATATTTACACCGCTATCACTATAAACATGGAAATACCTACACCGCCATCCTTACAAACATGGAAATATCTACACCGCTATCTCTATAAACATAGAAATATCTACACCGCCATCTCTATAAACATAGAAATAACTACACAGTCATCTGTAAAAACATGGAACTATCTACACCACTATCTGTGTAAACATGGAAACATCTACAGCGCTATCTGTGTAAACATGGAAATATCTACACCGCTTTTTGTATAAACATGGAAATATCTACACCGCTATCTGCGTAAAGATGGAAATACCTACAGTGCCATCTGTATAAAGATGGAAATATCTACACGGCGAGCTGTATAAACATAGAAATATCTACACTGCTATCTGCATAAACATGGATATAACCACACCTCTATGTCTATAAACATGGAAACATCTACACCGCTATCTGTGTAAACATGGAAATATCTACACCGCTATCTGTGTAAAGATGGAAATATCTACACCGCAATCTGTGCAAAGATGGAAAAATCTACATCGCTATCTGTGTAAAGTTGGAAATATCTGCACCACAATCTGTATAAACATGGAAATATCTACACCGCTATCTGCATAAACATAGAAATATCTACACCGCCATCTGTAAATACATGGAAATAACTACACCGCCGTCTGAATAAACATGGAAATATCTACACCGCCATTTGTATAAACATGGAAATATCTACACCGCCATCTGTATAAATATGGAAATATCTGCACTGCCTTCTGTATAAACATGGAAATATCTACACGGCCATCTCTATAAACATGGAAATATCTCCACCGCAATCTGTATAATCATGGAAATATCTACACAGCTATCTCTGCAAATATGGAAATATCTACACCTCTATCTCTGTAAACATGGAAATATCTACACCGCTATCTGTATAAACATGGAAATATCCACACCACTATCTGTATAAACGCGGTAATAACTACACTGCCATCTGTATAAACATAGAAATATCTACACCGCCTTCTCTATAAACATGGAAATATCTACACCGCTATCTGAATAAACATGGAAATATCTACACCGCTGTCTGTATAAACATGGAAATATCTACACCGCTATCTTTATAAACATGGAAATATCTACACCGCAATCTCTATAAACTTGGAAATATCTACAACATTATCTGTGTAAACATGGAAATATCTACACCGCTATCTGTGTAAAGATGGAAATATCTACAATGCAATCTGTGCAAAGATGGAAATATCTACACCGCTATCTGTGTAAAGTTGGAAATATCTACACCGTTATCTTTATAAACATGGAAATACCTATAGCGCTATCTGTATAAACATGGAAATATATACACCGCTATGTGTATAAACATGGAAATATCTACACCACCATCTGTATAAACTTGGAAATATCAACACCGCCATCTGTATAATCATGGAAATATCTCCACCGCTATCTGTATAAAGATGGAAATATCTACACTGCTATCTGTATAAACATGGAAATATCTACACCGCTATCTCTATAAACATGGAAATATCTACACCGCTATATACATGAACTTGGAAATATCTACACCGCCATCTCTATAAACATGGAAATATCTCCAACGCTATCTGTATAATCATGGAAATATCTACACAGCTATCAGTGCAAATATGGAAATAGCTACACCTCTATCTCTGTAAACATGGAAATATGTACACCGCTATCTGTATAAACATGGAAATAACTAAACCACGATCTGTATAATCATGGAAATATCTACACTGCCATCTGTATACACATGGAAATATCTACAAAGCCAACTGTATAAACATGGAAATATCTACACTGCTATCTCTATAAACATGGAAACACCTACACCGCTATCTCTATAAACCTGGAAATACCTGCACTTCCATCTGTATAAACATGGAAATATCTACACTGACATCTGTATACCCATGGAAATATCTTCACAGCCATCTGCATAAACATGGAATTATCTCCACCGCCATCTGTATAAACATGGAAATTTCTACACCGCTATCTGTATAAACATGGTAATAACTGCACTGCAATCTGAATAAACATGGAAATATCCACACCTCTATCTGTATAAACAAGGAAATATCTACACTGCCATCTGCATAAACATGGAAATATCTAAACCGCCATCTCTATAAACATATAAATACCTACAGTGCCATCTGTATAAACATGGAAATAACTACACAGTCATCTGTATAAACATGGAAATATCTACAACATTATCTGTATAAACATGGAAATATCTACATCGCTATCTCTATAAACATGGAAATACCTACACTGCTATCTTTACAAACATGCAAATAACTGAACCGCCATCTGTATAAACATGGAAATATCTACACAGCTATCTGCATAAACTTGGAAATATCTACACCGCCATCTGTATAAACATGGAAATACCTACAGAGTCATCTGTATAAACATGGAAATATCCACACCAATATCTGTATAAACATGGAAATATCTACACTGCCATCTGTATAAACCTGGAAATATCTACACAGCCATCTCTATAAACATGGAAATATCCAAAACGCCATCTCTAAATATATGGAAATATCTAAAGAGACATGTGCGTAAACATGGAAATATCTACGCCTCCATCTGTATAAACATGGAAGTATCTGCACTGCCTTCTGTATACACATGGAAATACCTACACAGCCATCTGTGTAAACATGGAAATATCTACACTGCTATCTCTATAAACATGGAAATACCTACACTGCTATCTGTATAAACATGGAAATATCTACACCGCTATCTGTATAAACTTGGAAATATCTACACCGCCATCTGTATAAACATGGAATTATCTCCACCGCCATCTGTAAACATGGAAATATCTACACCGCTATCTCTATAAACATGGAAATACCTACACCGCTATCTGTATAAACATGGAAATATCTACACCGCTATGTGTATAAACATGGAAATATCTACACCGACATCTGTATAAACATGGAAATATCTACACCGCTATCTGTATAAACATGGAAATATCTACACCGCTATCTGTATAAACATGGAAATATCTACACCGCTATCTGTATAAACATGGAAATATATACACTGCTATCTGTATAAAGATGGAAATATCTACACCGCTATTTGTATAAACATGGAAATATCTACACCGCTATCTGTATAAATATGGAAATGTCTACACTGCCATCTGTATAAACATGGAAATAGCCACACCGTTATCTGTATAAACATGGAAGTATCTACACCACCATCTGAATAAACATGGAAATATCTGCACGGCTGTCTGTATAAACATGGAAATATCTACAAGGCTATCTCTATAAACATGGAAATATCTACACTGCCATCTGTATATACATGGAAATACCTACAGAGTCATCTCTATAAACATGGAAATACCTACACCACTATCTGTATAAACTTAGAAATATCTACACCGCCATCTGTAAAAACATGGAAATATCTACACCGCAATCTCTATAAACATGGAAATATCTACACAATCATCTCTATAAACATGAAAATATCTACACCGTCATCTACATTAACATGGAAATATCTACACTACCATCTGTATAAACATGGACATATCTACACCGCTATCTGTATAAACATGGAAATATCTACACTGCCCTCTGTATAAAGATGGAAATATCTACACCGCTATCTGTATAAACATGGAAATACCAACACCGCTACCTATATAAACTTGGAAATATCTACACCGCTATGTGTATAAAGATGAAAATACCTTCACCACTATCTCTATAAACATGGAAATACCAACATCACCTTCTCTATACAGATGGAAATATCAACACCGCTATCTCTGTAAACATAGAAATATCTACACCGCCTTCTCTATAAACATGGAAATATCTACACCGCCATCTGAATGAACATGGAAATATGTACACCGCTATATGTTCAAACATGGAAATACCTACACGGCCAACTGTATAAACATGGAAATATCTACACCGCTATCAATGTAAAGATGGAAATAGCAACACCACAATCTGTGCCAAGATGGAAATATCTACATCACAATCTCTATAAACATGGAAATATCTGCATCACTATCTATAAAAACATGGAAGTATCTACACTGCTATCTGTATAAACATGGAAATATCTACACCGCCATCTCTATAAAAATGGAAATATCTGCACTGCCATCTCTATAAACATAGAAATATCTACACCGCCATCTCTATTAACATGGAAATATCTGCACTGCCATCTCTATAAACATAGAAATATCTACACTGCCATCTGCGTAAACATGGAAATACCTACACAGCCATCTGTAAAAACATGGAAATATCTACACCACTATCTGTGTAAACATGGAAATAACTACAAGGATATTTCTATAAATATGGATACATGTACTCCGCCATCTGTATAAACATGGAAATACATAGACAGAAATCTGTATAAACATGGAAATATCCACACCACTATCTGTAAAAACATGGTAATATCTACACTGCAATCTGTATAAACATGGATATATCTACACAGCCATCTCTATATACTTGGAAATAGCTACACCGCCATCTGTAAAAATATGGAAATATCTAAACAGTCATCTGCATAAAAATGGAAATATCTACACCTCCATCTGTATAATCATGGAAATATCTACACTGCCATCTGTATACACATGAAAATATCTACACAGCCATCTGTATAAACATGGAAATATCTACACTGCTATCTCTATAAACATGGAATTACCTACACCGCTATCTGTATAAACCTGGAAATATCTGCAATTCCATCTTTATAAACATGGAAATAACGTCACTGCCATCTGTGTACACATTGAGATATCTACACAGCCATCTGTATAAACATGGAATTATCTCCACCACCATCTGTATGAACATGGAAATATCTACACCGCTATCTGTATAAACATGGAAATATCTACACCGATATCTGTATAAATATGGAAATATCTACACTGCCATCTGTATAAAGATGGAAATATCTACACCGCTATCTGTATAAACATGGAAATATCTACACCACCATCTGAATAAACATGGAAATATCTACACTGTTATCTGTACAAATATGGAAATATCTACACCGCTATCTCTATAAGCTTGGAAATATCTGCACCGCTATCTCTATAAACATGGAGATGTCTACACAGCTATCTGTATTAACATGGAAATATCTACATGGCTATCTCTATAAACATGGAAATATCTACAATGCCATCTGTATATACATGTAAATACCTACACAGTCATCTGTATAAACATGGAAATACCTACACCACTATCAGTATAAACGTGGAAATATCTACACTGCCATCTGTAAAATCATGGAAATATCCTCACAGCCATCTCTATAAACATGAAAACATTTACACCGCTATCTCTATAAACATGGAAATAGCCACACTGCTATCTGTATAAACATGGAAATATCTACACCGCCATCTGTAAAAACATGGAAATATCTACGCAGTCATCTGTATAAACATGGAAATATCTGCACCTCCATCTGTATAAACATGGAAATATGTACACTGCCATCTCTATACTCATGGAAATATCTACACAGTCATCTGTATAAACATGGAAATATCTACACCGCTATCTCTATTAACATGGAAATAGCTACACCGCTATCTCTATAAACATGGAAATACCTACACTGCTATCTATAGAAACATGGAAATATCTACACCGCCATCTGTAAATACTTGGAAATATCTACACCGCTGTCTGAATGAACATGGAAATATCTACACCGCTAACACTATAAACATGGAAATATCTACACCACTATCTCTATAACCAGGAAATATCTCCATTGATATCTATATAAACATGGAAATATCTACACCGCTATCTGTATAAACATGGAAATATCTACATGGCTATCTCTATAAACATGGAAATACCTACATCGCTATCAGTGTAAACATGCAAATATCTACACCGCTATCTGTATAAACATGGAAATATCTACACCGCTATATACATAAACTTGGAAATATCTACACCGCCATCTCGGTAAACATGGAAATTTCTCCAACGCTATCTGTATAATCATGGAAATATCTACACAGCTATCTGTGCAAATATGGAAATATCTAAACCTCTATCTCTGTAAACATGGAAATATCTACACCGCTATGTGTATAAACATGGAAATATCTACACCACGATCTGTATAAACATGGATATATCTACACTGATATCTGTATAAACATGGAAACATCTACTCCGCTGTCTTTATAAACATGGAAATATCTACACCGCTATCTGTATAAATATGGAAATATATACACCGCTATCTCTATAAACATGGAAATGTCTACACCGCTATCAGTATAAACATGGAAATATCCACATGGATATTTCTATAAATATGGATATATCTACTCCACCATCTGTATAAACATGGAAATACCTACACAGTCATCTGTATAAACATGGAAATACCCACACCACTATCTGTATAAACATCGTAATATCTACACTGCAATCTGTATACACAAGTAAATACCTACACAGCCATCTCTATAAACATGGAAATATCTACACCGCCATCTGTAAAATTATGGAAATATCTAAACAGTCATTTGCATAAACATGGAAATATCTACACCTCCATCTTTATAATCATGGAAATATCTACACTGCCATCTGTATACACATGGAATTAACTACACAGCCATCTGTATAAACATGGAAATATCTACATGGATATTTCTATAAATATGGATATATCTACTCTGACATCTGTATAAACATGGAAATACCTACACAGTCCTCTGTATAAACATGGAAATATCCGCAACACTATCTGTATAAACATCATAATATCTACACTACAATCTGTATAAACATGGAAATATCTACACAGCCATCTCTATAAACATGGAAATATCTACATCACTATCTGTATAAACATGGAAACATCTACACTGCTATCTGTATAAACATGCAAATAGCTACAACGCTATCCCTGTAAACATGGAAATACCTACACCGCCTCCTGTGTAAACATGGAAATACCTACACCGCTATCTGTGTGAACATGCAAATATCTACATGGCTATCTCTATAAACATGGAAATATCTACACAGACATCTGTATAAACATGGAAATGCCTATACCGTCATCTTGATAAACATGGAAATATCTGCACCACTATATGTTTAAACTTGTTAATATTTACACTGCAATCTGTATAAACATGGAAATATCTACATAGCCATCTCTATAAACATGGAAATAACCACAATGCTATCTGTATAAACATGGAAATAGCCACACCGCTATCTGAATAAAATTGGAAATATCTACACCGACATCTGTAAATACATGGAAATATCTAAAAAGTCATCTGTATAAACATGGAAATATCTATACCTTCATCTGTAAAAATATGGAAATATCTACACTGCCGTCTGTATACACATGGAAATATATACACAGCCATCTGTATGAACATGGAAATATCTACACCGCTATCTCTATAAGCATGGAAATAACTACAGAACAATCTGCATACACATGGAAATATCTAAACCGCTATCTGTATAAACTTGGAAATATCTACACCGCCATGTGTATAAACATGGAAATATATCCACTGCCATCTCAATAGACACTGAAATATCTCCACCACTATCTGTATAAACATGGAAATATCTACACCGCTATCTGTATTAACATGGAAATCTCTACACCGATATCTGTATAAACGGGGAAATAACTACACTGCCATCTGTATAAACATGGAAATATCTGCATCACTATCTGTATAACTATGGAAATATCTCCACAGCTATCGGTATAAATATGGAAATATCTACATCGCCATCTTTATAAATGTTTACATATTTTCTCCGCTATCTGTATAAACATGGAAATAACTATACCGCCATTTGTATAAACATGGAAATATCTCCACTGCTATCTGTATAAACATGGAAATATCTACATCACTATCTGTATAAACATGGAAACATCTACTCCGCTATCTGTATAAACATGCAAATAGCTACAACGCTATCTGTGTAAACATGGAAATACCTACACCGCCACCTGTGTAAACATGGAAATACCTACACCGCTATCTGTGTAGACATGCAAATAACTACACTGCAATCTGAGCAAAGACGGAAACATCTACACCGCTATCAGTGTAAAGAATGAAATAACTACAATGCAATTTGTGCGAAAATGGAAATATCTAATACGCTATCTGTGTAAACATGGTAATATCTACACTGCTACCTGTATAAACATGGAAATATTTACACCGCTATCTCTATAAACATGGAAATATCTACACGGCCATCTGTATAGACACGGAAATATCTACACTGCCTTCTGAAAAAAATGGAAATATCAACACCGCTATCTGTATAAACATGCAAATATCTCCAGTGCAATCTGAATAAACAGTGAAATATCTACACCGCTATCTGTATAAACATGGAAATATCTATATCGCTATCTCTATAAACTTGGAAATATATACACCGCTATCTGTGTAAACATGGAAATATCTACAACGCTATCTGTGTAAACAGGGAAATATCTACACAGCTATCTGTGTAAACTTGGAAATATCTACACCGCTATCTGAGTAAAGATGGAAATATCTACACCGAAATCTGTGCAAAGATGGACATATATACACTGCTCTCTCTGTAAAAATGGAAATATCTACACCGCTATCTGTACAAACATAGAAATATCTACACTGCCATCTCTATAAACATGGAAATATCTACACCGCTATCTGTATAAACATGGAAATATCTACACCGCTATCTGTATAAACATGGAAATATCTACATCATGGTCTGTATAAGCATGGAAATATCTCCACCGCTATCTGTGTAAACATGGAAATACCTACAGCACGATCTGTATAAACATGGAAATATCTACACTTCTAAATGTCTAAACATGGAAACACCTACAAGCTATCAGTATAAACATGGAAATATGTACACCGCCATCTGTATAAACATGGAAATATCTACACCGCCATCTGAATAAACATGGAAATATCTACACTGCTATCTGTATAAATATGGAAATATCTACACTGCTATCTCTATAAACATGGAAATATCTACACCGATATCTGCATAAACATGGAAATAGCTACAACACTATCTGTGTAAACATGGAAATATCTACACAGCCATCTGTGTAAACATGGAAATATGTACACCGCTATCTGTGTAAAGATGGAAATATCTACAACGCAATCTTTGCAAATATGGAAATATCCACACCTCTATCTCTGTAAACATGGAAACATCTACACTGCCATCTGTATAAACATGGAAATATCTAAACCACTATCAGTATAAACATGGAAATATCTACACCATGATCTGCATAAACATGGAAATATCCACACTGATATCTGCATAAATATGGAACTATTTACACGGAAATCTGTATAAACATGGAAATATCTGCAACGCTATCTGTTTAAATATGGAAATATCTACACCGTTATGTCTATAAACATGGAAATGTCTACACCGCTATCTCTATAAATATGAAAATATCCACATGGCTATCTTTATAAACATGGAAATATCTATACCGCCATCTGTATAAACATGGAAATACCTACACAGTCAGCTGTATAAACATGGAAATTTCTACACCACTATCTGTATAAACATGGAAATATATACACTTCCATCTGTATAAACATGGAAATACCTACACAGCCATCTGTATAAACATGGAAATAACTACACAGCCATCTCTATCAACATGGATATACCTTCACCGATATCTGTATAAACATGGTAATAGCCACACCACTATCTGTATAAACATGTAAATATCTACACCAAAATCTATAAAAACATAAAAATATCTACACAGTCATCTCTATAAACATTTAAATATCTACACCTCCATCTGTATAAACATGGAAATACCTACACTGCCATCTGTATACACATGGAAATATCTACACAGCCATCTGTATAAACATAGAAATATCTACACCGCTACCTCTATAAACATGGAAATAACAACACCGCAATGTGTATAAACATGGAAATATGTCCAAAGCTATCTGAATAAACATGGAAATATCTACTTCGCTATCTGTATAAACATGGAAATATCTCTACCGCTGTCTCTATAAAGATGGAAATATCTTCACAGCTATCTTTATAAACATGGAAATATCTACACCGCTATCTGTAGAAACATGGAAATATCTACACAGCTATCTGTGTAAACATGGAAATATGTACACTGCTCTCTGTGTAAAGATGGAAATATCTACACCGCAATCTCTGCAAATATGGAAATGTCTACACCGATATCTCTGTAAACATGGAAATATCTACACCGCTATCTGTATAAACATGGAAATATCTACACCAAGATCTGTATATACATGGAAATATCTACACCGCTGTCAGTATAAACATGGAAGTACCTCCACCGCTATCTGTATAAATTTGGAAATATCTACACCGCCATCTGTATAAACCGGGAAATATCTCCACCGCTATCTCTATAAACATGGAAAAATGTCCACTGCTATCAGTATAAATATGGAAATAATTCCCCCGCTATCTGAATAAACATGGAAGTATCTACACCGCTATCTTTATAAACATGGAAATATCTACTCCGCTATCCGTATATATATGGAAATATCTAAAACACTATCTGTGTAAACATGGAAATATCTACACAGCTATCTGTGTAAACATGCAAATAAGTACACCGCTATCATTGTAAAGATGGAAATATCTACACCGCAATCTGTGCAACTATGGAAAGATCTACACCGCTATCTCTGTAAACATGGAAATATCTACACCGCTATCAGCATAAACATGGAAATATCTACACCGCTATCTGTATAAACATGGAAATAGCTACACCACTATCTGTATAAACTTGGAAATATCTACACCGTTATTTGTATAAACATGGAAATATCTACACAGCTATCTGTATAAACATGGAAATATCTAAACCGCATTCTGTATAAACATGGAAACATCTACACCGCTGTGTGTATAAACCTGGAAATATCTACACAGCTATCTGTATAAACATGGAAATATCTAGAACGCTATCTGAGTAAACATGGAGATATCTACACTGCTATCAGTGTAAAGATGGAAATATCTACACCGACATCAGTGCAAAGATGGAAATATTTACAACACTTTCTCTATAAACTTGGAAATATCTGCACTGATATCTGTATAAACATGGAAATATCTACACCGCTATCTCTAAAAACATGGAAATATCTACTCCGCCATCTGTATAAATATTAAAATATCTACAGAGTCATCTGTATATACATGGAAATATTTATACCACCATCCCTATAAACATGGAAATATCTACACTGCCATCTGTATACACATGGAAATATCTACACAGCCATCAGTATAAACATGGAAACATCTGCACCGCTCTCTCTATACACATGGAAATACCTACATCGCAATCTCTATAAACATGCAACTATCTACACCACCATCTGTATACAAATGCAGATATCTGCACTGCGATTTGTACAAACAAGGAAATATCTACACCGCGATCCACATAAAAATGGAAATACATACACCATTATCTGAATAAACATGGAAATATTTCCACCGCTATCTGTGTAAACATGGAAATATCTACACCACTATCTCTATAACCATGGAAATACCTACACCGCCATCTCTATAAACATGGAATTATTTACAGCTCTGTCTCTACAAACATAGAAATATCTACAACGCCATCTCTATAAACATTGAAATGTCATCACCGAAATCAGCATAAACATGGAAATAACTACACCGCCATCTGTATAAACATGGAAATATCTAAACCGCCATCTCCGTAAACATAGAAATATCTACACTGCCAACTGCAGAAAAATGGAAATATCTACACCGAGATCTGCATAAACATGGAAATATCTACACGTCCACCTGTAAACATGGAAATATCTACACAGCTATCAGTAAAAACATGGAAATATCTACACCGCTATCTTTATAAACATGGAAATATCTTCACCGCTATCTGTATATACATTTAAATATCTACAAAACTATCTCTGTAAACATGGAAATAACTACAGAGCTATCTGTGTAAAGTTGGAAATATGTACACCGCTATCTGTGTAAAGAAGGAAATAACTACACCGCAATCTGTGCAAATATGTAAATATCTACACCGCTATCTCTGTAAACATGGAAATATCTACACAGCCATCTGTATAAACATGGAAATATCTACGCAGTCCTATCAACATGGAAATATCTTCACCGCTATCTTTATAAATATGGAAACATCTACAACGCTATCTGTGTAAACGTGGAAATATCTACACCGCTAAATGTGTAAACATGGAAATATCTACACGGCTATTTGTGTAAACATGGAAATATCTACACCGCAATCTGTGCAAAATGGATATATCTACACCGCTATCTGTGTAAACATGGAAATATCTACACTGCTGTCTGTGTAAAGATGGAAATATCTACACTGCCATCGGTAAAAACATGGAAATATCTACACAGTCATCTGTATAAACATGGAAATATCTACACGTCCATGTGTATAAACATGTAAATAGCTACACTCTCATCTGTATACTCATGGAAATATCTAAACAGCCATCTGTAGAAAAATGGAAATAACTACACCGATATCTCTTTAAACATGGAAATACTTACAACGCTACCTGTATAAACATGGAAATATCTACACCGCTATCTGTATAAACATGGAAATATCTACAATGCTATCTGTGTGAACATGGAAATATCTACACAGCTACCTGTGTAAACTTGGAAATATCTACACCACAATCTGTGCAAAGATGGAAATATCTGCACCGCTATCTCTGTAAACATGGATATATCTTCACCGCCATCTGTATAAACATAGAAATATCTACACCGACGTCTGTATAAACATGGAAATATCTACACCGCTATCTGTATAAACATGGAAATATTTAAAACGCTATCTCTATAAACATGGAAATAATTACATCGCTATCTGCATAAACATGGAAATATCTACACCGCTATCTCTATAAACATTGAAATATCTACACCGCCATCTGTATAAACATGCAAATATCTACACAGTCATTCATATAAACATGGCAATATCCACACCACCATCTCTATAAACATGGAAATATCTAGAATGCCATCTGAATACACATGGAAATATCTACACAGCCACCTGTATAAACCTGGAAATATCTTCACCGTTATCTCTATAAACATGGAAATATCTACACCGCTATCAATATAAACATGGAAATATCTACATCGCTATCTGTATAAACATGGAAATATCTCCATTGCTATCTGGGTAAACATGGAAATATCTACACCGCTATCTGTATAAACCTGGAAATATCTACACTGCTATCAGTATAAACATGGAAATATCTACAACGCTATCTGTGTATACATAGAAATATCTACACAGCTCTCTGTGTAATCTTGGAAATATCTACACCGCTATCTGTGTAAAGTTGGAAATATCTACACCGCCATCTGTATAAACATGGAAATATCTACACCGCCCTCTCTATAAACATGGGAATATCTACACCGCCCTCTGTATAAACATGGAAATATCTACACCGCCCTCTATAAAAACATGGAAATACCTACACCGCTATCTGTATAAATATGGAAACATCTACACCGCTATCCCTATAAACATGGAAATATCTACACCGGTATCTCTATAAACATGGAAATGTCTACACCGTTATCTCTATAAACATGTAAATATCTACACAACCATCTCTATAACTTGGGAAATATCTACAATGCCGTCTGTATGCACGTGGAAATATCTACACAGCCATCTGTACAAACATGGAAATATCTTCACCGCTATCTCTATAAACATGGAAATATCTACACCGTTACCACTATAAACATGGAAATATCTACATCACTATCTGTAT
The DNA here is from genome assembly GCF_029289425.2 of Pan paniscus. Lineage (NCBI taxonomy): Eukaryota > Metazoa > Chordata > Mammalia > Primates > Hominidae > Pan > Pan paniscus. The sequence goes on from NC_073261.2 coordinate 14,323,990, forward strand.
AAACATGGAAATATCTACACCACGATCTGTATTAACATGGAAATATCTACACTACTATCTGTGTAAACATGGAAATATCTACACCGCTATCTCTATAAACATGGAAATATCTACAACGATATCTGTATAAATATGGAAATATCTACACCGCTATCTCTATAAACATGGAAATATATATACAGCTATCTGTATAAAAATGGAAATATCTACAATGATATCTGTGCAAACATGGAAATATCTACACATCTCTCTGTGTAATCTTGGTAATATCTACACCGCTATCTGTGTAAAGATGGAAATATCTACATCGCAATCTGGGTAAAGATGGAAATATCTACACCGCTATCTCTGTAAACATGGAAATATCTACAACGCCATCTGTATATACATAGAAATATCTACACAGGCATCTGTATAAACATGGAAATATCTACACCGCCTTCTGTATAAACATGGAAATATGTACACCGCGATCTGTATAAATATGGAAATATCTACACTCCTATATCTATAAACATGGAAATACCTACACCACTATCTGTATAAACAGGGAAATATCTACAACATTATCTCTATAAACAGGGAAATATCTGCACCGCTATCTGTAAAATCATGAAAATATCTACACAGTCATCCGTATAAACATGGAAATATCTACGCAACCATCCCTATAAACATGGAAATATCCACACTGCCAACTGTATACACATGGAAATATCTACACAGCCATCTGTATAAACATGGAAATACCAACACAACCATCTCTATAATCATGGAAGTATCTTCACCGCTATCTCTATAAACATAGAAATATCTACACCGCCATTACAATAAAAATGGAAATATCTTAACCGCCATCTGCATAAACATGGAAATATCTAAACAGCCATCTGCATAAACATGGAAATATCTACACTGCTACCTGTATAAACATGGAAATATCTACACCACTTTCTATATAAACATGGAAATATCTACTCCACTATATCTATAAACATTGCAATACCTACAACGCTATCTGAATAAATATGGAAATATCTACACCACTATCTCTATAAACATGGAAATATCTACACCGCTATCTGTACAAACATGTAAATATGTAAACTGCTATCTCTATAAACATGGAAATATCTACAACTTTTCTGTGTAAACATGGAAATATCTACACCGCTACCTGTGTAAAGATAGAAATATCTACACCGCAATCTGTGCAAAGGTGGAAATATCTACTCTACTATCTGTGTAAACATGGAAATATCTACACCGCTATCTGTGTAAAGATGGAAATATCTACACCGCAATCTGTGCAAAGATGGAAATATCTACACCGCTATCTGTGTAAACATGGAAACGTCTACACCGCTATCTCTATAAACATGTGAATATCTACACCGCCATCTGTATAAACATGGAAATATCTCCACCGATATTTTTATAAACATGAAAATATCTCCACCGCTATCTGTGTAAACATGGAAATAGCTACACCGCTATCTGTATAAAACTGGAAATATCTACACCGCTATCTGTGTAAACATGGAAATATCTTCACCGCTGTCTGTATAAACATGGAAATATCTACATCGCTATCTGTATAAACATGGAAATATCTACACCGCTATCTGTATAAACATGGAAATATCTACATCGCCATCTGTTTAAACATGGAAATATCTACACCGCTATCAGTATAAATATGGAAATATCTACACCGCTATCTCTATAAACATGGAAATTTCAACACTGCTATCTGTATACACAAGGAAATATCTACACTGCTGTCTCTATAAACATGGAAATATCTACACCGTCTTCTGTATAAACATGGAAATGTCTACACAGTCATCACTATAAACATGGAAATATCTACACCACCATTTCTATAAACATAGAAATATCTGAACTGCAATCTGTATACGCTTGGAAATATCTACACAGCCATCTGTATAAACATGGAAATAACTACGCCGCCATCTCCATAAACATGGAACTATCAACATCGCCATCTGTATAAACATGGAAATATCTACACCGCTATCTGTATATACATGGAAATATATACACTGCCATCTGTATGAAGATGGAAATATCTACTCCGCGAGCAGTAGAAACATGGAAATTTCTACACCGCTCTCTGAATAAACATGGAATTACCAACACCGCTATCGGTACAAACATGGAAATATCTACTCCACTATCTGTGTAAACATGGAAATATCTACACCACTCTATGTATAAACATGGAAATATGTACACCGCTACCTCTACAATCATAGAAATATCTACACCATCATCTCAATAAAAATGGAAATATCTACACCGCCATCTGCATAAACATGGAAATATCTACACTGCCATCTGTAGAAAGATGGAAATATCTACACCACGATCTCTATAAACATGGAAACTTCTACACTGCTACCTGTATAAACATGGAAATATCTACACCATGATCTGTATAAATATGGAAATATCTACACCACTATCTGTATAAAGATGGAAATATCTACACTGCTATCTCTATAAACATGTAAATATCTACACCACAATCTGTATAAACATGGAAATATCTACACCGCTATCTGTATAAACATGGAAATATCTAAACTGCTATCTCTATAAACATGGAAATATCTACAATGCTATCTGTGTAAACATGAAAATATCTAGACAGTTATCTGTGTAAACATAGAAATATCTACACCGCTATCTGTGTAAAGATGGAATTATCTACACCGCAATCTTTGAAAAGATGGAAACATCTACACCGCTATCTGTGTAAACATCTAAATGTCTAAACTTCTATCTGTATAAACATGGAAATACCTACACCACCATCTGTATAAATTTGGAAATATCTCCACCGCTATCTGTATAAACATGGAAATATCTCCACCGCTTTGTGTATAAACATGGAAATATCTACACCGCTATATGTATAAACATGGAAATATCTACACCGCTATCTGTATAAACATGGATATAGCTTCACCGCTATCTGTATAAACATGGAAATATCTACATCGCCATCTGTATAAACACGGAAATATCTACACCACTATCAGTATAAAGATGCAAATATCTATATCGCTGTCTTTATAAATATGGAATTATCCACACCGCTATCTGTATAAAGATGTAAATATCTACAACGCTATCTGTGTAAACATGGAAATATTTACACAGCTATCTGTTTAAATATGATAATATCTATACCGCAAACTGTGTAAAGATGGAAAATCTACATCGCAATGTGTGCAAAGATGGAAATATCTACACCGCTATCTAGGGAAACATGGAAATATCTACACAGCCCTCTGTATAAACATGGATATATCTACACTTCTATCTGTATAAAAATGAAATATCTACACCGCCATCTGTATAAACATGGCAATATCTACAGCGCCACCTGTTTAAACATGGAAATATCTACACTGCTATCCGTCTACATATCGAAATATCTACACCGCTATGTCTATAAACATGGAAATTTCTACACCGCTATCTGTATAAGCGTGGAAATATCTACACCACTATCTCTATAAACATGGAAATATCTACACCACCATCTCTAAAAACATGGAAATATCTACACTGCCATCTTCACAAACAAGGAAATATCTACACCACCATCTGTATAAACATGAAAATATCTACACTGCCATCTGTATAAACATGGAAATATATACACAGCCATCTGTATAAACATGGAAATATGCACACTGTTATCTGTATAAACATGGAGATAACTACACCGCTATGTGTATAAACTTTGAAATATCTACACCGCTATCCCTATAAACATGGAAATACCTACACCGCTATCTCTATAAACATGGAAATATCTACACCGCTATCTCTATAAACATGGAAATATTTACACAGCCATCTGTATAAACATGGAAATATCTACACCGTTATCTGTATAAACATGGAAATAAATACACCGTTATTTCTATAAACATGGAACAATCTACACCGCTATCCCTATAAACATGGAAATACCTACACTGCTACCTTCAGAAAGATGGAAATATCTACACTGTGATCTGTGTAAACATGGAAATATCCACACCGCTATCTTTATAAACCTGGAAATATCTACAACGCTATCTGTATAAACATGGAAATATCTACACCATGATCTGTATAAACATGGAAATATCTGCACCGCTGTCTGTATAAAAATGGAAATATCTACACCGCCACCTGTATAAACACGGAAATATCTACACCACCATCTGTATAAACATGGAGATATCTGCACCGCCATCTTTATATACATTGAAATATCAACACCGCCATCTGTATAAACATGGAAATATCAACACCGCAATCTGTATAAACATGGGAATATCTACAACGCCATCTGTATTAACTTGGAAATATCTACACCGCTATCTGTATAAACATGGAAATATCTACACCACGATCTGTATAAACGTGGAAATATCTACACCGCGATCTGTATAAACATGGAAATATCTACACCACTATCCCCATAAACATGGAAATACCTACACCGCTATCTCTATAAACATGGAAATATCTATACCGGTATCTCTATATACATGCAAATATCTACACAGCCATCTGTATAAACATGTAAATATCGACACCGTTATCTGTATAAACATGGAAATAACTACACCACTATCTGTATAAACATGGAAATATCTACACCGCCATCCCTATATGGATGGAAATACCTACGCTGCTATATCTATAAACATGGAAATATCTACACCGCGATCTCTATAAACATGGAAATATCTACACCGCCATCTCTACAAACTTGGAAATAACTACACCGCCATCTGCATAAACATGGAAATATCTACACCGCCATCTGCATAAACATGGAAATATCTACACCGCCTTCTGTATAAACATGGAAATATCTACACCTCTATATGTATAAACATGGGAATATCTACACCGCTATCTGTATAAACATGGATATATCTTCACCGCTATCTGTATAAACATGGAAATATCTACATCGCCATCTGTACAAACATGGTAATATCTACACCGCTATCAGTATAAACATGGAAATACCTATTTCGCTATCTTTATAAACATGGAATTATCCACACCGCTATCTGTATGAACATGTAAATATCTACAACGCTATCTGTGTAAACATGGAAATATCTACACAGCTATCTCTGTAAACATGATAATATCTTTACCGCTAACTGTGTAAAGATGGAAAATCTACATCGCAATGTGTGCAAAGTTGGAAATATCTACACCGCCATCTCTGGAAACATGGAAATTTCTACACAGCTCTCTGTATAAACATGGATATATCTACACCGCTATCTGTATAAAAATGAAATATCTACACCGCCATCTGTATAATCATGGAAGTATCTACAGCGCCACCTGTTTAAACATGGAAATATCTACACCGCTATCAGTATAAATATCGAAATATCTACACCGCTATGTCTATAAACATGGAAATTTCTACACCGCTATCTGAATAAGCATGGAAATATCTACACCACTATCTCTATTAACATGGAAATATCTACACCCCCATCTCTAGAACCATGGAAATATCTACACCGCCATCTTCACAAACAAGGAAATATCTACACCATCTGTATAAACATGGAAATATCAACACCGCCATCTGTATAAAAATGGAAATATCAACACCGCAATCTGTAAACATGGGAATATCTACACCGCCATCTGTAGTTACTTGGAAATATCTACACCAGTGTCTGTATAAACATGGAAATATCTACACCACGATCTGTATAAACATGGAAATATCTACATCGCTATCCCTATAAACATGGAAATACCTACACCGCTATCACTATAAACATGCAAATATCTATACCGGTATCTCTATATACATGGAAATATCTACACAGCCATCTCTATAAACATGTAAATATCTCCACCGTTATCTGTATAAACATGGAAATAACTTCACCGCTATCTGTATAAACATGGAAATATCTACACCGCTATCCCTATATGGATGGAAATACCTACGCTGCTATATCTATAAACATGGAAATATCTACACTGCGATCTCTATAAACATGGAAATATCTACACCGCCATCTCTACAAACTTGGAAATAACTACACCGCCATCTGCATAAACATGGAAATATCTACACCGCCATCTGCATAAACATGGAAATATCTTCACCGCAATCTGTATAAACATGGAAATATCTACACCGCTATATGTATAAACATGGAAATATCTACACCGCTATCTGTATAAACATGGATATATCTTCACCGCTATCTGTATAAACATGGAAATATCTACATCACCATCTGTATAAACATGGTAATATCTACACCGCTATCAGTATAAACATGGAAATATCTATATCGCTATCTTTATAAACATGGAATTATCCACACCGCTATCTGTATAAACATGTAAATATCTACAACACTATCTGTGTGAACATGGAAATGTCTACACAGCTATCTCTGTAAACATGATAATATCTTTACCGCTAACTGTGTAAAGATGGAAAATCTACATCGCAATGTGTGCAAAGTTGGAAATATCTACACCGCTATCTCTGGAAACAAGGTAATATCTACACAGCTCTCTCTATAAACATGGATATATCTACACCGCTATCTGTATAAAAATGAAATATCTACACCGCCATCTGTATAATCATGGATGTATCTACAGCGCCACCTGTTTAAACATGGAAATATCTACACCGCTATAAGTATAAATATCGGAATATCTACTCCGCTAAGTCTATAAACATGGAAATTTCTACACCGCTATCTGAATAAGCATGGAAATATCTACACCACTATCTCTATAAACATGGAAATATCTACACCGCCATCTCTAGAAACATGAAAATATCTACACCGCCATCTTCACAAAGAAGGAAATATCTACACCACCATCTGTATAAACATGGAAATATCAACACCGCCATCTGTATAAAAATGGAAATATGTACAGCGCCTTCTGTATAAACATGGAAATATATACACAGCCATCTGTATAAACATGGAAATATCTACACTGTTATCTGTATAAACATGGAAATAACTTCACTGCTATTTGTATAAACATGGAAATATCTACACCGCTATCCCTATAAACATGGAAATACCTACACTGTCATCTGCAGAATGATGGAAATATCTACCCTGTGATCTGTATAAACATGGAAATATCCAAACCGATATCTGTATAAACCTGGAAATCTCTACAACGCTATCTGTATAAACATGGAAACATCTACACCATGATCTGTATAAACATGGAAATATCTGCACCGCTGTCTGTATAAACATGGAAATATCTACACCGCCACCTGTATAAACATGGAAATATCTACACCACCATCTGTATAAACATGGAAATATCTGCACCGCCATCTTTATATACATGGAAATATCAACACCGCCATCTGTATAAACATGGAAATATCAACACCGCAATCTGTATAAACATGGGAATATCTACACCGCCATCTGTATTAACTTGGAAATGTCTACACCGCTGTCTGTATAAACATGGAAATATCAACACCACGATCTGTATAAACATGGAAATATCTACACCGCGATCTGTATAAACATGGAAATATCTTCACCGCTATCCCTATAAACATGGAAATACCTAAACCGCTATCTCTATAAACATGGAAATATCTATACCCCTATCTCTATATACATGGAAATATCTACACAGCCATCTGTATAAACATGTAAATATCTACACCGTTATCTGTATAAACGTGGAAATAACTACACCGCTATCTGTATAAACATGGAAATATCTACACCGCTATCCCTATAAACATGGAAATACCTACACTGCTATATCTATAAACATGGAAATATCTACAGCTCCATCTGTATAAACATGGAAATATCTAGCCCGACATCTGTAGAAACATCGAAATATCTACACTGCCATCTGCAGAAAGATGGAAATATCTTCACCATGATCTGTATAAACATGGAAATATCCACACCGCTATCTGTATAAACTTGGAAATATCTACACCGCTATCCCTATAAACATGGAAATATCTACACCGCTATCTGCATAAACATGGAAATATCTACACCGCTATATGTATAAACATGGAAATATCTCAACCGCTATCTCTATAAACGTGGAAGAATCTACACTGCCATCTGTAGAAAGATGGAAATATCTACACTGCGATCTCTATAAACATGGAAATATCTACACCGCGATCTTTATAAACATGGAAACATCTACACCCCTACCTGTATAAACATGGAAATATCTACATCGCGATCTGTATAAACTTAGAAATAACTACACCGCTATCTGTGTAAATTTGGAAATATCTTCACCGCTATCTCTATAAACATGGAAATATCTACACCGCTATCTGTATGAACATGGAAATATCTACACCGCTATCTCTATAAACATGGAAAATCTACACCGCCATCTTTAAAAACATGAAAATATCTACACACTCATCTGTATAAACATGGAAATATCTACACCACAATCTGTATAAACATGGAAATATCTACACTGCCAGGAGCCCATGAGCAATCTGGGCAATACAGCAATACCTCATCTCTACAAATAAATAAGAAAAATTAGCTGGGCATGGTGGCGTGCACCTGTAGTCCCAGCTTCTTGGGAGGCTGAGATGGGAGGATCCACGGAGCCCAGGAGTTTAAGGCTGCAGTGAGCTTGGATAACGACTGCACTCCAGCCTGACTGACAGAACAAGAACCTGTTTCAAAAAAGAAAAAAGAAAAAAAAAACGTAAGAACTAAAAACTGGATGTAGTTTGCTAATAACTAAACAGCAAATTAATTGTAACGTGCTTACATATCAACGATGTCTTTCTTCTTTGATCATAAACCTGCTCACTAAGAAGCTGCTGAAGTCCATGGTCATGACAGGTACATGTCTGCATCCTTGTCCTGACCTGCATCTTCTTTGATTGTCCCCATCTGTGTCTCCGACTGGCACTGCCGAACCGGCTTGCTACCTGATCAATGTTGTACTGAACCGGACTGCTAACTGATCAATGTTGTTGAGCTCACTGCACAAAGCTGTTCTTACAAGGTAGATTTATGCGTGGAATAGTCATACTTACACTGTTTATATTCCTTACTCCTGACCCATCCAATGCAGCACAAGTTCTATTTATTGCCATAGAAACATAGGTCATTTGGAAACACCTCCTTCATTTCTATGTAATGTTCAAACATTTCTGACATTTTGGACTCTGTTCTAGCCTCTTCTTAAATATATCCAGAAAAGAGACAAAGCTTTATGGGGGGGCAATATGCACACATATGCTATAGAATAAGCTATCTAAATGTTTAAACATACTTTCCATCTGGCACCGCAACTTAATAGGTAGTCAGAAATTAAGTATGTGTACAACTATATGTATAGATATGTATAAATATATATCCCCAAAACAAAAACTCATTCTGTTACTTATACATAGGTAGAATATAGGTGAATATATATATACATTTATAGGTAGAACAAAAAAACCCCTCAGCCTCTTCAGGGCCATGTGTTTTCTCTGAGTAATTGTCACAATTAATTAAAATACATGTGTATGCCTTTTTAGATAAATTCCATCAGACCAGTTTCTGTCTGGTTGGAAAATAATAACTGCCTATTTGCTAAGTGCCCCTGCCCCCATACTATGTTGCAGTGAACTAAAGACCTCTGGCAATCATAGATTTACAACTCAGCAAGATTAAACAATATATTGTTATTTATGACATCCAAGCTGGATCTTCTGTATTATATTCCACATTAGCATCTATCACTTTACATTTGGGAGATCCTGTCCAAAAAATGATTATGCCTCCTAACCAAACATTCAGCAGGGCTGCAGGAACAGGCCCCCTGAACAAACATCCTGCCAAAGTACTTTAAAGCACCGTGAGTTCCCACAGCTCTGCATTTTCAGATGACTCAGCAGATTAGCGTGGAGTCTCTTAGCCTCTGCTTGGTCTGTTCCTTTCAGTGATCTCTCACATGGCCCAGTCCATTCGGTTTGAAAATCCTCATGAAATGAGCAGATTATGATCTGGCTTCAGTAGAGGGCCATGGGGTGGGCATGGAGGGGAGAGGGTTTGCTCTTAACACAGCCTGAGCCTCAGAAAGATTTCAGATGGAAAAGCATGGCACTGACTCAGCTCATGCTTAACAGGAAATAATGCACAGACCACACCAAAAAAGCCCTTTGTGTTGTGTGAAAGTCTATGCCGGAGCAGCTGCTGCCACCTCATGTACTGTGATAGTGTGTGCATGTGTGTGTTTGTGTGTGCATGAGTGTGAGTATGCACACAAATGTGTGCTGGGAGGGGGAGGAGATCAAACCTTCCACAGTCACCACCTCAGCCTTAGCTAGCAGCATGGAGAAATGCCAAAAGTCAAGAGGAAGCTGCACCAAAGCAACATGGAAATAGCTACACCGCTGTCTGTATAAACATGGAAATATCTTCACCGCTATCTGTATAAACATGGAAACATCTACACCGTTATCTCTATAAATATGGAAATACCTATACTGCTATCTCTGTAAACATGGAAATGTCTACACCGCTATCTGTATAAACATGGAAATATCTAAACCACTAACTCTATAAACATGGAAATATCTACAATGCTATCTCTGTAAACATGGAAATATCTACAGAGATATCTGTGTAAACATGGAAATATGTACACCGCTACCTGAATAAACATGGAAATATATAAACCACAATCTATGCAAAGATGGAAATATATAGACCGCTATGTGTGCAAACATGGAAATATCTACATCGTCATCTCTATAAACATGGAAATATTTACACCAACATCTGTATAAACATGGAAATATCTACACCGCTATCTCTATAAATATGGAAATATCTACACCGCTATCTGTATAAACATGGAAATATCTACACCGCTATCTGTATAAACATGGAAATATCTACACCACTATCTGTATAAACATGGAAATGTCTACACAGCTGTCTGTATAAACATGGAAATATCTACACCACTATCTGTATAATCATGGAAATAACTACATTGCCATCTGTATAAACATGGAAATACCTACAGAGTCATATGTATAAACATGGAAATATCTACACCACCATCTTTATAAACATGGTAATATCTACACGGCCTTCTGTACAAACATGGAATTATCTACACATCCATCTGTATAAACATGGAAATATCTACACCGCTAACTCTATAAACATGGAAATATCTACACCATCATCTCTTAAACATGAAAATATCTACACAGCCATCTCCATGAACATGGAAGTGTCTACACCGCCATCTGTTTAAATATGGAAATATCTACACCGCTATCTGTATAAACACGGAAATATCTACACCGATACCTGTATAAAGATGGAAATACCTACACCGTGATCTGTATAAACATGGAAATATCTACACCGCTATCTGTATAAACATGGAAATACAAACACCGCAATCTGTATAAACATGGAAATATATACACCGGTATCTGTATAAACACGGAAATATCTACACCGCTATCTCTATAAAGATGGAAATACTTACACTGCCATCTCTATATATATAGAAATATCTACACCGCTATCTCTATAAACATAGAAATATCTACATGGCCATCTGCATAAACATGGAAATATCTACACCGCCATCTGCAAGAACATTGATATATATACACCACCATCTGTATAAACATGGAAATATCTACACCGCCATCTGTATAAACATGGAAATATCTACACTGCCATCTGTAGATAGCTGGAAATATCTACACCGCTATATCTACAAACATGGAAATATCTACAGCATTATCTGTAAAACATGGAAATATCTCCACCACCATCTGTATAAACATGGAAATATCTACACCAAAATCTGTATAAACATGGAAATATCTACACCGCTATCAGTAAAAATATGGAAATATCTACACCGCTATCTCTATAAACATGGAAATATGTACACCACAATCTGTATAAACATGGAAATATCTCCACAGTCATCTGTATAAACACGGAAATATCTACACCACCATCTCTAAAAACATGGAAATATCTACACGGCCATCTGTATACGCATGGAAATATCTACACAGCCATCTATATAAACATGGAAATACCTACAATGCTATTTCTATAAACATGGAAATATCTATACCGCCATCTCTATAAACGTGAAAATATCTACACCGCCATCTCCATAAACATGGAACTAACTTCACCGCCATCTGTAAAAACATGGAAATACCTACACCGCTATCTGTATAAACATGGAAATATCTACAATGCCGTCTGTATAAAGATGAAAATATCTACACCGTGAGCTGTATAGACATGGAAATACCTACACCGCTATCTGTATAAACATGGAAATACCAACACTGCTCTCTGTATAAACATGGAAATATCTACAATGCCATCTGTATAAAGATGGAAATTTCTACACGGTGAGCTGTATAGACATGGAAATAACTACACCGCCATCTGTAAAAACATGTCAATATCTACACCGCTATCTGTATAAACATGGAAATATCTACTCTGCTATCTCTATAAACATGGAAATAGTTACACCGCCATCTCTATAATCATGGAAATACCTACACTGCTATCCCTATAAACATTGAAATATCAACACCGCCATCTGTATAAACATGAAAATATATACACCGCCATCTGTATAAACATGGAATTATCTACAGAGCTATCTGTATAAACATGGAAATATCTACACCTCTATCTCTATAAGCATGGAAATATCTACACAGCTTTCTGTATAAACATGCAAATATCTTCACCGCTATCTCTATAAACATAGAAACAATTACACCGCCATCTCTATAAACATGGAAATATCTACAACGCTACCTCTATAAACATTGAAATATCTACACCAACATCTGTATAAAAATGGAAATATCTACACCGACATCTATGTAAACATGGAAATATCTCAACTGCCATCTGTAAAAAGTTGGAAATTTCTGCACCACAATCTGTATAAACATGGAAATTTCTACACCGCTACCTGTATAAACATGGAAATAACTGCACCGCCATCTGCATAAGCATGGAAATATCTACACCACGATCTGTATAAAGATGGAAATATCCACATAGCTATCTGTGTAAACATGGAAATATCTACACCGCTATTTGTATAAATATGGAAATATCTACACCGCCTTCTCTATAAACATGGAAATATCTACACCGCTATATCTACAAACATGGAAATATCTACACCGTTATCTGTAAAACATGGAAATATCTACACCGCTATCTATATAAACATGTAAATATCTACAATGCCGTCTGTATAAACATGGAGATATCTACACCGCTGTCTGTATAAACATGGAAATATATACACCACGATCTGTATAAACATGGAAATATCTACACCGCTATCTGTATAAATATGGAAATATCTACACCGCTATCTGTATAAATATGGAAATATCTACAACGCTATCTGTATAAACATTGAAATATCTACATCGCTATCTGTAAAAACGTGTAAACATCTCCACTGCTATCTGTATAAACCTGGATATATCTACACCGCTATCTGTATCAACATGGAAATATCTACACTGCCTTCTGTATATACATGGAAATGTCTTCACCGCCATCTGAATAAATATGGAAATATCTACACCACTATCTTTATTAACTTGGAAATATTCACATCGCCATCTGTAAAAACATGGAAATATCTACACCGCTATCTGTATAAACATGGAAATATCGACACCACCATCTCTGTAAACATGGAAATATCTACACCGCTATCCATAGAAACATGGAAATATCTCCACCGCTATCTGTATAAACACGGAAATATCTACCCCACTATCTGTATAAACATGGAAATATCAACAACGCTAGCTCTATAAAGATGGAAATATCAACACCGCTATCTCTATAAACATGGAATTACATACACACCTATGTGTATAAACATGGAAATATCTACACCGCTCTCTCTTTAAACTTGGAAATAACTACTCCGCTATCTGTATAAACTTGGGAATATCTACACCGCTATCTTTATACACATGGAAATATCTACACCGCTATTTCTATAAATATGGAAATATCTTCACCAATATATGAATAAACATGGTAATATCTACACCGCTATCTCCATAAACATGGAAATATCTACACCGCTATCTGTACAAACATGGAAATATCTACACCGCTATCTGTATAGAGATGGAAATATCTACACCGCTATCTGTATAAACTTGGAAATATCTACACCGCTATCTTTATAAATATGGAAATATCTACACCACCATCTGTATACACATGGAAATATCTCCACCACTATGTGTATAAGCATGGAAATATCTCCACCACTGTCTCTATATACATGGAAATACCTACACCGTTATCTGTATAAACATGGAAATATCTACTCCGCTATCTGTATAAACATGGTAATATCTACACCGCTATCTGTATAAACATGGAAATATCTACATCGCTATCTGTATAAACATGGAAATATCTCCACCGCTATCTGTATTAAGATGGAAAGGTCTACACTGCTATTAGTAGAAACATGGAAATATCTACAACGCTATTTGTATAAACCTGCAAATATCTATAATGCTATCTATGTAAACACGGAAATATCTACACCGTTATCTGTGTAAACATGGAAATATCTACACCACTATCTGTGTAAAAATGGAAATATCTACACCAAAATCTGTGAAAAGATGGAAGTATCTACCCCATTATCTGTGTAAACATGGAAATACCTACACCGCTATCTGTATAAACATGGAAATATCCACACCGCTATCTGCATAAACATGTAAATATATACACCGCCATCACTATAAACATGGAAATATCTACACCGCCGTCTGTATAAACATGGAAATATCTACACCGCTATCTGTATAAATATGGTAATACCTACACCGCTATCTCTATAAACATGGAAATATCTATACCGCTATCCGTACAAACATGGAAATAACTACACGGCTATCTCTATAAACATGGAAATATCTACACCGCCATCTGTATAAACATGGGAATATCTATAGTGCCATCTGTATATACATGGAAATATCTTCACCGCTATCTGTATAAACATGGAAATATCTACACAGCTATTTGTATAAACATGGAAACATCTCCACCGCTATCTGTAAAAACATGGAAATATCTACACCGCCATCTCTATAAACATGCAACTATCTACACAGTCATCTGTATAAACCTGGAAATATCTACACCACCATCTCTGTAAACATGGAAATATGTATAGTGCCATCTGTATATACATGGAAATATCTTCACCGCTATCTGTATAAACATGGAAATAACTACACCGCTATCTGTATAAACATGGAAATATCTACAGCGCCATATGTATAAACATGGAAATATCTACACCGACATCTGTAAAAACATGGAAATATGTACACCGCTATCTGCATAAATTTGGAAATATCTGCACTGCTATCTCTATAAACATGGAAATATCTACACTGCTATCTGTGTGAACAGGGAAATATCTACACCGCTATCTTTATAAACATGGTTACATCTACTCTGCCAACAGTATAATAATGGAAATATCTACACAGTCCTCTGTATAAACATAGGAATGTCTACAAAGCCATATGTATAAACATGGAAATACCTAAAAAACTCTCTGTAAGCATGTAAATATCTACAATGCTATCTGCGTAAACATGGAAATATCTATAAAGCTATCTTTCTAAACATGGAAATATCTACACTGCTATCAGTATAAACATGGAAATATCTACACCGTCATCTGTATAAACATGGAAATATCTACACCGCCATCTGTATAAACATGGAAATATCTACACCACTATCTGTAAAATATGGAAATATCTACACAACTGTCTCTATAAACATTGAAATATCTACACCGCTATCTTTATAAACATGGAAATATCTACGCCGTTATCTCTTTAAACATGGAAATATCTACACCGCCATCTGTATAAATTTGCAAATATCTACACCGTCATCTGTATAAACATGGAAATATATACCCCTCCATCTGTGTAAACATGGAAATATCTACACTGCCATCTGTATACACATGGAAATATCCACACAGCCATCTGTATAAACATGGAAATATCTCCACTGCCATCTGTATACACCTGGAAATACCCACACAGTCATCTGTATAAACATGGAAATATCTCCACCGCTATCTCTATTAACATGGAAATACCTACACTGCTATCTGTGTAAACATGGAAATACCTACAAAGCTATCTGTATGAACATGGAAATAGCTACATCGCTATCTCTACAAATATGGAAATATCTCCACCGCTATCTCTACAAACATGGAAATATCTCCACCGCAATCTGTATAAATATGGAAATATCTACAGCGCTATCTGTACAAACATGTAAATATCTACATCGTTATCTGTATAAACATGGAAATATCTCCACCGCTATCTCTATAAACATGGAAATATCTCCACAGCTATCTTTATAAAGATGGAAATATCTACACCGCTATCTGTATAAACTTGGAAATATCTACACCGCCATCTCTATAAACATGGAGATATATACACAGTCATCTCTATAAACCTTGAAATAACTACACCGCTGTTTAAACATGGAAATATCTACACCGCTATCTGTATAAACATGAAAATATCCACACGGCTATCAGTATAAATATGGAAATATCTACACCGCTATCTCTATAAATATGGAAATGTCAACACCGCTATCTGTATAAACATGGAAATATCTACACAGCCATCTCTATAAACATGGAAATATCTACATCGTTATCTGTATAAACATGGAAATACCTACACCGCCATGTGTAAAAACATGGAAATATCTACACAGTTATCTGTAGAAACATGGAAGCATCTACACCTCCGTCTGTATAACCATGGGAATATCTACACTGCGGTCTGTATACACACGGAAATATCTACACAGCAATCTGTATAAACATGGAAATACCTTCACCGCTATCTCAATAAACATGGAAATACCTACACCGCTATCTGTATAAACATGCAAACATCTACACCGCTATCTGTATAAACATTGAAACGTCTACACTGCCATCTCTATAAAGATGGAAATATCTACACTGCGACCTGTACAAACATGGAAATATCTCCACCGCTATCTGTAAAAACATGGAAAAAACAACACCGCTATCTGTATAAACATGGAAATATCTACACCGCTCTCTGTATAAAGATGGAAATATCCACACCACTCTCTCTATAAACATGGAAATACCTACACAGCCATCTCTATACACATGGAAATATCTACACCGCTATCTCTATAAACATGGAAATATCTACAACGCTATCTGTGTAAAGATGGAAATATCTACAACGCAATCTGGGCAAAGATTGAAATAACTACACCGTTATCTGTGTAAACATGAAAATATCTACACCGCTATCTGTACATACATGGAAATATCTACACAGCTATCGGTATAAACATGGAAATATCTACAATGCCATCTGTAGAAACATGGAAAAATCTACACCGCTATCTGTATAAATATGGAAATATCTACACCGCCATCTGTATAAACATGGAAATATCAACACTGCCATCTGTTGAAAATGGAAATACTTACACCACAATCTGCATAAACATGGAAATATCTCCACCGCTATCTGTGTAAACATGGAAATGTCTCCACCGCTATCTGTATAAACTTGGAAACATCTAAACCGCTATCTGTATAAACATGGAAATATCTTCATCGCTATCTGTTTAAACATGGAAATATCTGCACCGCTATCTATATAAACATGGAAATATAAACATCGCTATCTGTGTAAAGATGGAAATATCTACAACGCAATCTGGGCAAAGATGGAAATAACTACACCGTTATCTGTGTAAAGATGAAAATATCTACACCGCTATCTGTACATACATGGAAATATCTACACAGCTATCGGTAAAAACATGGAAATATCTACACTGCCATCTGTATAAACATGGAAATAGCCACACCGCTACCTGTATAAACATGGAAATATCTACACCGCCACCTGAATATACATGGAAATATCTACACGGCTATCAGTATAAATATGGAAATACCTACACCGCTATCTCTATAAACATGGAAATGTATACACTGCTATCTGTATAAACATGGAAATATCTACATGGCTATCTCTATAAACATGGAAATATCTACACCGCCGTCTGTATAAATATGGAAATACCTACACTGTTATCTCAATAAACATAGAAATGTCTACACCGCTATCTCTTTAAACATGAAAATAACTATATGGCTATCTCTATAAACATGGAAATATCTACACCGCCATCTCTATAAACATGGAAATACCTACACAGTCATCTGTATAATCATGAAAATACCTTCACCAATATCTGTATAAACATGCAAATATCTACACTGCCATCTGCATAAACATGGAAATACCTACACAGCCATCTCTATAAAGATGGAAATCTCTACACCGCTGTCTGTATAAACATAGAAATATCTACATGGTTATCTGTGTAAACATGGAAATATCTCGACCGCTATCTCTATAAACATAGAAATATCTCCACCGCTATCTCTATAAACATGGAAATATCTATACTGCTATCTTTATAAACATGGAAATATCTACACCTCTATCTGTATAAACATAGAAATATCCACACTGCCATCTATATAAACATGGAAACAGCAACACCGCTATCTGTATAAACATGGAAATATCTTCACCGCCAACTGAATAAACTTGGAAATATCTACACCGCTATATGTATAAACATGGAAATATCTACATCCTTATCTGTATAAACATGGAAATATCTCCACCGCTATCTCTATAAACATGGAAATATCTCCACCGCTATCTCTATAAACATGGAAATATCTACACAACTCTCTGTATAAACATGGAAATATCTACACTGCCATCTGTATAAACATGGAACAGCCACACTGCTATCTCTATAAACATGGAAATATCTACACCGCCATCTGCATTAACTTGGAAATATCTACACCGCAATCTGTATAAACATGGAAATATCTCCACCGCTATCTGTATAAACATGGAAATATCTCCACCGATATCTGTATAAACATGGAAATATCTACACCGCTATCTGTATTAACATGGAAATATCTACACCGCCATCTGTAAAAACATGGAAATATCTACACAGTCATTTGTATGACCATGGAAATATCAACACAGCCATCTGTATATGCATGTAAATGTCTACACCGCTATCTGTATAAACATGGAATTACCTACACCGCTATGTGTATAAACATGGAAATATCTACACCGCTATCTGTATAAACATGGAAATATATACACCGCTATCTATATAAACTTGGAAATATCTACACCGCCATCTGTATAAACATGGAAAAACCTGCACTGTCATCTGTATAAACATGGAAATATCTACACTGCGATCTGTGTAAACCTGGAAATATCTACACTGCCATCTGTATAAACATGGAAATATCTACACCTCTATCTGTATAAACATGGAAATATGTACATCGCTATCTGTATAAACATGGAAATATCTACACTGCCATCTGTATAAAGATGGCAGTAGCCACACTGCTATTTGTGTAAACATGGAAATATATACACCACCATGTTAATAAACATGGAAATATCTACACCGCTATCTCTATAAACATGGAAATATCTGCACAGCTATTTGTATAAACATGGAAATATCTATACCGCAATATCTATAAACATGGAAATATCTATACCGCAATCTCTATAAACATGGAAATATCTCCACCGTCATCTGTATGAACATGGAAATATATACACAGTCATCTGTATAAACATGGAAATAACTACACCACTATCTGCATAAACATGCACATATCTACAGCGCTATCTAAATAAACATGGAATTATCTACACCGCTATCAGTATAAATCTGGAAATATCTACAAAGCTATCTCTATAAATATGGAAATGTCTACACCGCTATTTGTATAAACATGGAAATATCTACACAGACATCTCTGTAAACATGGAAATACCTAGATCGCTATCTGTATAAACATGGAAATAGCCACAACGCTATCTGCATAAACATGGAAATAACTACACCGCCATGTGTAAAAACATGGAAATATCTACACAGTCATCTGTAGTAACATGGAAGTTTCTACACCTCCATCTGTATAAACATGGGAATACCTGTACTGCCATCTCTATACACATGGAAATATCTACACAGCAATCTGTATAAACATGGAAATATCTTCATCGCTATCTCTATAAACATGGAAATACCTACCCCGCTATCTGTATAAACATGGAAATATCTACACCTCTATCTGTATAAACATGGAAATATCTACACCGCTATCTGCATAAACTTGGAAATATCCACACCGCCATCTCTATAAACATGGAAATATACCCAACGCTATCAGTATAAACATGGAAATATCTCCACCGCTATCTGTATAAACATGGAAATATCTCCACTGCTATCTGTAGAAATATGGAAATATCTCCACCGCTATCTGTATAAACATGGAAATAACTACAACGCTATCTGCATAAACATAGAAATATCTGCGCCACTATCTGTATAAACATGGAAATATCTACATCGCTATCTGTATTAACATGGAAATATCAACACTGCCATCTGTATAAACATGGAAATAGCCACACCGCTATCTGTATAAACATGGAAATACCTAGAGCAGGATCTGAATAACCATGAAAGTATCTACACGGCTATCTGTATAAATATGGAACTACCTACATCGTTGTCTCTATAAACATGGAAATGTCTACACCGCTATCTGTATAAACATGGAAATATCTACATGGCTATCTCTATAAACATGGAAATATCTACACCGCCATCTGTATAAATTTGGATATACCTACATTGCTATCTCTATAAACATTGAAATGCCTACACCGCTATCTGTATAACATGGAAATATCTACATGTCTATCTCTATAAACATGGAAATATCTACACCGCCAACTCTATAAACATGGAAATACCTACACAGTCATCTGTATAAACATGGAAATACCTACAACACTATCTGTACAAACCTGGAAATATCTACACTGCCATCTGCATAAACATGGAAATATCTACACCGCTATCTTTATAAACATGGAAATATCTACATCACTATCTGTATAAACATGGAAATATCTACACTGCCATCTGTATAAACGTGGAACAGCCACACCGATATCTGTATAAACATGGAAATATCTACACCGCCATCTGAATAAAGACGGAAATATCTACACCGCTATCTCTATAAATATGGAAATATCTACACCGTTATCTGCATAAAATTCGAAATATCTACACGGCAATCTGTATAAACATGGAAATATCTCCACCGATATCCTTATAAACATGGAAATATCTACACTGCTATCAGTATAAACATGGAAATATCTACATCGCTATCTCTATAAACATGGAAATAGACACACCGCAATCTGTATAAACATGGAAATATCTACACCACCATCTGTAAAAACATGGAAATATCTACACAGTCATCTGTAGAAACATGGAAATATCCAAACCTCCATCTGTGTAAATATGGAAATATCTGCACTGCCATCTGTATACACATGAAAATATCAACACAGCCATCTGTATAAACATGGAAATATATAAACCACTATCTGTATAAACATGGAAATAACTACACTGTCATCTGTATAAACATTGAAGTAGCCACACCGCTATTTGTATAAACATGAAAATATATACACCACCACCTGAATAAACATGGAAATATCTACACGGCTATCTGTATAAATATGGAAATAACTACACCGATATCTCTATAAACATGGAAATAACTACACCGTGATGTGTATAAACATGGAAATATATACACAGTCATCTGTAGAAACATGGAAGTATCTACACCTCCATCTGTATAAACATGGCAATATCTACACTGCAATTTTTATACACATGGAAATATGTACACAGCAAATTGTATAAACATGGAAATATCTACACCGCTATCTGTATAAACATGCAAATACCTACACCGCTATCTGTATAAACATGGAAATACCTACACCGCTATCTGTATAAACATGGAAATATCTACACCGCTATCTGTATAAACATGGAAATATCTACACCGCCATCTGTATAAACTTGGCAATATCTACACCGCCATCTCTATAAACATGGAAATATTTCCAATGCTATCTGTATGAACATGGAAATATCTACAACGCTATCTGTATTAACATGGAAATATCTACACTGCCATCTGTATAAACATGGAAATAGCCACACCGCTATCTGTATAAATATGGAAATATCTACACCGCTATCTCTATGAACATGGAAATAACTACACAGCTATCTGTATGAACATTGAAGTATCTACAACGCTCTCTGTATTAACATGGAAATAGCTACACTGCCATCTGTATAAACATGGAAATATCTGCACAGTCATCTGTATAAACATGGAAATAACTACACCTCCATCTTTGTTAACATGGAAATAACTACACTGCCGTTTTTATACACACGGAAATATCCTCACAGCCATCTGTATAAACATGGAAGTATCCACACTGCTATCTGTATACACATGGAAAGATCTACACCACCATCTGAATAAACATCGAAATATCTACACGTTTATCTGTATAAATATGGAAATATCTACTCCGCGATCTCCATTAACATGGAAATAACTCCAACGCTATCTGTATGAACATGGAAATATCTCCACCGCTATCTGTATGAACATGGAAATATCTCCACCGCTATCTGTATAAACATGGAAATATCTCCACCGCTATCTCTATCAACATGGAATTTTCTGCACTGCTACCTGTATAAACATGGATATACCTATGCCGCTATCTGTATGAACATGGAAATATCTACACCGCTATCGGTAGAAACATGGAAATATCTAAATCGTTATATGTATAAACATGGATATATCTCGACCGCTATCTCTGTAAACATGGAAATATCTACACCGCTATCTTTATAAACATGGAAATATCTACACCGCTATCTTTATAAACATGGTCATATCTCCACCGGTATCTCTATAAACATGGAAATATCTACACCGATATCTTTATAAACATGGAAATATCTACACCACTATCTGTATAAACATGGAAATATCTACACTTCCTTCTGTATAAACATGGAAACAGCCACACCACTATCTGTATAAACATGGAAATATCTACACCGCCATCTGAATAAAGATGGAAATATCTACACCGCTATCTGTATAAATATGGATATATCTACACCGCTATCTGCATAAACTTGGAAATATCTACACCGCCATCTGTATAAACCCGGAAATATCTCCATCGCTATCTGTATAAACATGGAAATATATACGCTTCCAAGTGTATAAACATGGAAGTAGCCGCACCGCTCTCTGTATAAACATGGAAATATATACACCACCATATGACTAAACATGAAAATATATACACGGGTATCTGCATAAATATGGAAATATCTACACCGCTATCTCTATAAACATGGAAATATCTCCAACGCTATAGTTATAAACGTAGAAATATCTCCAACGCTATCTGTATAAACATGGAAATATCTCCACCGCTAACTGTATAAACATGGAAATATCTACACCGCTATCTGTATAAACATGGAAATATCTACAACGCTATCTGTACAAACATGGAAATATCTGCACCGCTATCTGTATAAACATGGAAATATCTACACTGCCATCTGTATAAACGTGGAAATTGCCACACCGCTATCTATATAAACATGGAAATATCTACACCACCTTCTGAATAAACATGGAAATATCTACACGGCTATCTGTATAAACATGGAAATACCTACGCCGGTATCTCTATAAACATGGAAATGTCTACACCGCAATCTGTATAAACATGGTAATATCTACATTGCTTTCTCTATAAACATAGAAATGTCTACACCGCTATCTGTATAAACATTTAAATATCTGCATGTCTATCTCTATAAACATGGAGATATCTACAATACCAACTGTATAAACATGGAAATACCTACACATTCATCTGTATAAACATGGAAATAGCCACACCGCTATCTGTATAAACATGGATATATCTACACCGCCATCTGAATAAACATGGAAATATATACATCGCTATCTGTACAAATATGGAAATATCTACACCGCTATCTGCATAAACTTGGAAATATCTACACCGCCATCTTTATAAACATGGAAATATCTACAACGCTATCTTTATAAACATGGAAATATCTACACCATTATCTGTATAAACATGGAAATACCTACACTGCCGTCTGTATAAACATGGATACAGCCACACCGCTAAGTTTATAAACCTGGAAATATCTACACCGCCATTTGAATAAACATGGAATAATCTACATCGCTATCTGTTTAAATATGGAACTATCTACACCTCTAACTCTATAAACATGGAAATAACTACACCACTATCTGTATAAACATGGAAATAACTACACCACTATCTCTATAAACATGGAAATATCTACACTACTATCTGCATAAACTTGGAAATATCTTCACCGCCATCTGTATAAACATGGAAATATCTCCACCACTATCTGTATAAACATGGAAATATACCCACTGCTATCTGTATAAACATGGAAATATCTACACCGATATCTGCATAAACTTGGAAATATCTACAGCACCATCTGTATAAACAAGGAAATATCTCCAATGCTGTCTGTATAAACATGGAAATATCTCCACCGCTATCTGTATAAACATGGAAATATACACAACGCTATCTGTATAAACATGGAAATATCTGCAACGCTATCTGTATTAACATGGAAATATCTACACTGCCATCTGTATAAACATGGAAAAAGCCACACCGCTATCTGTATATACATGGAAATATCCACACAGACATCTGTAAAAACATGGAAATATCTACACAGTCATCTGTATAAACCAGGAAATACCTACACCTCCATCTGTGTAAACATGGAAATATCTATAATGCCAGGTGTATACACATGGAAATATCCACACAACCACCTGTATAAACATGGAAATATATACACCGCTATCTCGATATACATGGATATATCTACATCGCTATCTGTATAAACATGGAAATATCTACACTATCGTCTGTATAAACATGGTAGTAGCCACACCGATGTCTGTATAAACATGGAAATATCTACACGACTATCTGAATAAACTTCGAAATATCTACACGGCTATCTGTACAAATATGGAAATATCTACACCGCCGTCTCTATAAACATGGAAATATCTCCAACGATATCTGTATAAACATGGAAATATCTCCACTGCTATCGGTATAAACATGGAAATATCTCCACCGCTATCTGTATGAACATGGAAATATCTACATCGCTATATGTACAAACATGGAAATATCTTCACTGCTATCTCTATAAACATGGAATTATCTCCACCACTATCTGTATAAACATGGAAATATCTAAATCGTTATATGTATAAACATGGAAATATCTCGACCGCTATCTGTATAAACATGGAAATATCTCCACCGCTATCTCTATAAACATGGAAATATCTACAAAGCTATCTTTATAAACATGGAAATATCTACACCGCTATCTTTATAAACATGGAAATATCTACACCACTATCTGTATAAACATGGAAATACCTACACAGCCATCTGTATAAACATGGAAACAGCCACACTGCTATGTGTATAAACCTGGAAATATCTACATCGCCATCTGAATAAACATGGAATTATCTACACCGCTATCTGCATAAATATGGAAATATCTACACCCCTATCTCTATAAACATGGAAATAACTACACCGCTATCTGTATGAACATTGAAATATCTACAACGCTATCTGTATTAACATGGAAATATCTACACTACCATCTGTATAAACATGGAAATATCTGCACAGTCATCTGTATAAACATGGAAATACCTACACCTCCATCTGTGTAAACATGGAAATATCTACATTGGCGTTTTTATACACATGGAAATATCCACACAGCCATGTGTATAAACATGGAAGTATCCACACTGCTATCTCTATAAACATGAAAATATCTACACCACCATCTGAATAAACATCGAAATATCTACACGGTTATCTGTATATATATGGAAATATCTACTCCGCGATCTCTATTAACGTGGAAATATCTCCAACGCTATCTGTATAAACATGGAAATATCCCCACCGCTATCTGTATGAACATGGAAATATCTACATCGCTATATGTACAAACATGGAAATAGCTACATCGCTATATGTACAAACATGGATATATCTCCACCGCTATCTCTATCAACATGGAATTATCTACACTGCTACCTGTATAAACATGGAAATATCTACGCCGCTATCTGTATAAACATGGAAATATCTACACCGCTATCGATAGAAACATGGAAATATCTAAATCTTTATATGTATAAACATGGATATATCTCGACCGCTATCTCTACAAACATGGAAATATCTCCACCGCTATCTCTGTAAACATGGAAATACCTACACCGCTATATTTATAAACATGGAAATATCTACACCGCTATTTTATAAACATGGAAATATCTCCACCGCTATCTCTATAAACATGGAAATATCTACACCGCTATCTTTATAAACATGGAAATATCTACACCACTATCTGTATAAACATGGAAATATCTACACTGCCTTCTGTATAAACATGGAAACAGCCACACCGCTATCTCTATAAACATGGAAATATCTACACCGCCATCTGAATAAACATGGAAATATCTACACCGCTATCTGTATAAATATGGGAATATCTACACCGCTATCTGCATAAACTTGGAAATATATACACCGCCATCTGTATAAACATGGAAATATCTCCATTGCTCTCTGTATAAACATGGAAATATCTACGTTTCCAACTGTATAAACATGGAATTACCCACACCGCTCTCTGTGTAAACATGGAAATATATACACCACCATGTGAATAAACATGAAAATATATACACTGCTATCTGCATAAATATGGAACTATCTACACTGCTATCTCTATAAACATGGAAATATCTCCAACGCTATCGTTATAAATGTAGAAATATCTCCACCGCTATCTGTATAAACATGGAAATATCTCCACCGCTAACTGTATAAACATGGAAATATCTACACCGCTATCTGTATATACATGGAAATATCTACAGCGCTATCTGTATAAACATGGAAATATCTGCACTGCTATCTGTATAAACATGGAAATATCTACATCGCTATCTGTATTAACATGGAAATATCTACACTGCCATCTGTATAAACGGGGAAATAGCCACACCGCTATCTATATAAACATGGAAATATCTATACCACCTTCTGAATAAACATGGAAATATCTATACGGCTATCTGTATAAATATGGAAATACCTAAACCGCTATCTCTATAAACATGGAAATATCTACACCGCAATCTGTATAAACATGGAAATATCCGCATGTCTATCTCTATAAACATGGAGATATCTACAACGC
Source organism: Pan paniscus (assembly GCF_029289425.2). NCBI lineage: Eukaryota > Metazoa > Chordata > Mammalia > Primates > Hominidae > Pan > Pan paniscus. The sequence goes on from NC_073261.2 coordinate 14,351,634, forward strand.
CAACTCTATAAACATGGAAATACCTACACATTCATCTGTATAAACATGGAAACAGCCACACCGCTATCTGTATAAACATGGAAATACCTACACTGCCATCTGAATAAACATGGAAGTATCTACACTGCTATCTGTATAAATATGGAAATATCAACACCGCTATCCTCATAAACTTGGGAATATATACACCGCCATCTGTATAAACATGGAAATATCTACATCGCTATCTGTATTAACATGGAAATATCTACACTGCCATCTGTAAAAACCGGGAAATAGCCACACCGCTATCTATATAAACATGGAAATATCTACACCACCTTCTGAATAAACATGGAAATATCTACACGGCTATCTGTATAAATATGGAAATATCTACACCGCTATCTCTATAAACATGGAAATGTCTACACCGCAATCTGTATAAACATGGAAATATCTACATGGCTATCTCTATAAACATGGAAATATCTACAGCGCCATCTGTATAAATATGGAAATGCCTACATTGCTATCTCAATAAACATAGAAATGTCTACACTGCTATCTGTATAAACATGGAAATATCTTCATGTCTATCTCTATAAACATGGAGATAGCTACAATGCTAACTCAATAAACATGGAAATAACTGCACATTCATCTGTATAAACATGGAAACAGCCACACCGCTATCTGTATATACATGGAAATATCCACACAGACATCTGTAAAAACATGGAAATATCTACACAGTCATCTGTATAAACCAGGAAATACCTACACCTCCATCTGTGTAAACATGGAAATATCTATAATGCCAGGTGTATACACATGGAAATATCCACACAACCACCTGTATAAACATGGAAATATATACACCGCTATCTCGATATACATGGATATATCTACATCGCTATCTGTATAAACATGGAAATATCTACACTATCGTCTGTATAAACATGGTAGTAGCCACACCGATGTCTGTATAAACATGGAAATATCTACACGACTATCTGAATAAACTTCGAAATATCTACACGGCTATCTGTACAAATATGGAAATATCTACACCGCCGTCTCTATAAACATGGAAATATCTCCAACGATATCTGTATAAACATGGAAATATCTCCACTGCTATCGGTATAAACATGGAAATATCTCCACCGCTATCTGTATGAACATGGAAATATCTACATCGCTATATGTACAAACATGGAAATATCTTCACTGCTATCTCTATAAACATGGAATTATCTCCACCACTATCTGTATAAACATGGAAATATCTAAATCGTTATATGTATAAACATGGAAATATCTCGACCGCTATCTGTATAAACATGGAAATATCTCCACCGCTATCTCTATAAACATGGAAATATCTACAAAGCTATCTTTATAAACATGGAAATATCTACACCGCTATCTTTATAAACATGGAAATATCTACACCACTATCTGTATAAACATGGAAATACCTACACAGCCATCTGTATAAACATGGAAACAGCCACACTGCTATGTGTATAAACCTGGAAATATCTACATCGCCATCTGAATAAACATGGAATTATCTACACCGCTATCTGCATAAATATGGAAATATCTACACCCCTATCTCTATAAACATGGAAATAACTACACCGCTATCTGTATGAACATTGAAATATCTACAACGCTATCTGTATTAACATGGAAATATCTACACTACCATCTGTATAAACATGGAAATATCTGCACAGTCATCTGTATAAACATGGAAATACCTACACCTCCATCTGTGTAAACATGGAAATATCTACATTGGCGTTTTTATACACATGGAAATATCCACACAGCCATGTGTATAAACATGGAAGTATCCACACTGCTATCTCTATAAACATGAAAATATCTACACCACCATCTGAATAAACATCGAAATATCTACACGGTTATCTGTATATATATGGAAATATCTACTCCGCGATCTCTATTAACGTGGAAATATCTCCAACGCTATCTGTATAAACATGGAAATATCCCCACCGCTATCTGTATGAACATGGAAATATCTACATCGCTATATGTACAAACATGGAAATAGCTACATCGCTATATGTACAAACATGGATATATCTCCACCGCTATCTCTATCAACATGGAATTATCTACACTGCTACCTGTATAAACATGGAAATATCTACGCCGCTATCTGTATAAACATGGAAATATCTACACCGCTATCGATAGAAACATGGAAATATCTAAATCTTTATATGTATAAACATGGATATATCTCGACCGCTATCTCTACAAACATGGAAATATCTCCACCGCTATCTCTGTAAACATGGAAATACCTACACCGCTATATTTATAAACATGGAAATATCTACACCGCTATTTTATAAACATGGAAATATCTCCACCGCTATCTCTATAAACATGGAAATATCTACACCGCTATCTTTATAAACATGGAAATATCTACACCACTATCTGTATAAACATGGAAATATCTACACTGCCTTCTGTATAAACATGGAAACAGCCACACCGCTATCTCTATAAACATGGAAATATCTACACCGCCATCTGAATAAACATGGAAATATCTACACCGCTATCTGTATAAATATGGGAATATCTACACCGCTATCTGCATAAACTTGGAAATATATACACCGCCATCTGTATAAACATGGAAATATCTCCATTGCTCTCTGTATAAACATGGAAATATCTACGTTTCCAACTGTATAAACATGGAATTACCCACACCGCTCTCTGTGTAAACATGGAAATATATACACCACCATGTGAATAAACATGAAAATATATACACTGCTATCTGCATAAATATGGAACTATCTACACTGCTATCTCTATAAACATGGAAATATCTCCAATGCTATCGTTATAAATGTAGAAATATCTCCACCGCTATCTGTATAAACATGGAAATATCTCCACCGCTAACTGTATAAACATGGAAATATCTACACCGCTATCTGTATATACATGGAAATATCTACAGCGCTATCTGTATAAACATGGAAATATCTGCACTGCTATCTGTATAAACATGGAAATATCTACATCGCTATCTGTATTAACATGGAAATATCTACACTGCCATCTGTATAAACGGGGAAATAGCCACACCGCTATCTATATAAACATGGAAATATCTATACCACCTTCTGAATAAACATGGAAATATCTATACGGCTATCTGTATAAATATGGAAATACCTAAACCGCTATCTCTATAAACATGGAAATATCTACACCGCAATCTGTATAAACATGGAAATATCCGCATGTCTATCTCTATAAACATGGAGATATCTACAACGCCAACTCTATAAACATGGAAATACCTACACATTCATCTGTATAAACATGGAAACAGCCACACCGCTATCTGTATAAACATGGAAATACCTACACTGCCATCTGAATAAACATGGAAGTATCTACACTGCTATCTGTATAAATATGGAAATATCAACACCGCTATCCTCATAAACTTGGGAATATATACACCGCCATCTGTATAAACATGGAAATATCTACATCGCTATCTGTATTAACATGGAAATATCTACACTGCCATCTGTAAAAACCGGGAAATAGCCACACCGCTATCTATATAAACATGGAAATATCTACACCACCTTCTGAATAAACATGGAAATATCTACACGGCTATCTGTATAAATATGGAAATATCTACACCGCTATCTCTATAAACATGGAAATGTCTACACCGCAATCTGTATAAACATGGAAATATCTACATGGCTATCTCTATAAACATGGAAATATCTACAGCGCCATCTGTATAAATATGGAAATGCCTACATTGCTATCTCTATAAACATAGAAATGTCTACACTGCTATCTGTATAAACATGGAAATATCTTCATGTCTATCTCTATAAACATGGAGATAGCTACAATGCTAACTCAATAAACATGGAAATAACTGCACATTCATCTGTATAAACATGGAAACAGCCACACCGCTATCTGCATAAACATGGATATATCTACACCGCCATCTGAATAAACATGGAAATATCTACATCGCTATCTGTATAAATATGGAGATATCTACACCGCTATCAGCATAAATTTGGAAATATCTACACCGCCATCTGTATAAACATGGAAATATCTCCATCGCTATCTGTATAAACATGTAAATATCTACACTGCCAACTGTATAAAAATGGAAGTAGCCACACCGCTATCTGTATAAACATGGAAATATCTACACCACCATGTGAATAAACATGGAAATATCTATAATACCATCTGTATAAACATGGAAGTAGCCACACTGCTATCTGTATAAACATGGAAATAACTACACCACCATCGGAATAAACATCGAAATATCTACACGGCTATCTGAATAAATATGGAAATATCTACACCGCTATCTCTATAAACATGCAAATATCGCCAACGCTATCTGTATGAACATGAAAATATCTCCACTGCTATGTGTATAAACATGGATATATCTCCACCGCTATCAGTATGAACATGGAAATAACTACATCGCTATCTGTACTAACATGGAAATATCTCCACCGCTATCTCTATAAACATGGAACTACCTACACCGCTATCTCTATAAACATGGAAATATCTCCACCGCAATCAGTATAAACATGGAAATACCTACACCGCAATCTGTATAAACACGTAAATATCTACACCATTATCTGTATAAACATGGAAATATCTACACCGATATCTGTATAAACATGGAAATATCCACATCATTATCTGTACAAACATGGAAATATCTCCACCGCTATCAGTATGAACATGGAAATAACTACATCGCTATCTGTACTAACATGGAAATATCTCCACCGCTATCTCTATAAACATGGAATTACCTACACCGCTATCTCTATAAACTTGGAAATATCTACACCGCCATCCCTATAAACATGGAAATATCTACAACGCCATCTGTTTAAACATGGAAATATCTCCACCGCTATCTGTATAAACATGGAAATATCTCCACCGCTATCTGTATAAACATGGAAATATATACACCGCTATCTGTAAACATGGAAATATCTAAAACGCTATCTGTATTAACATGCATATATCTACTCTACCGTCTGTATAAACATGGAAATAGCCACAGCGCTATCTGTATAAACATGGAATTATCTACACCGCCATCTGAATAAACATGGAAATATCTGCACGGCTATCTGTATAAATATGAAAATACCTACACCGCTATCTCTAAAAACATGGAAATGTCTACACCGCTATCTGTATAAACATGGAAATATATACATGGTTATCTCTATAAACATGGAAATATCTACACCGCCATCTGTATAAATATCCAAATACCTACACTGCTATCTCTACAGACATAGAAATGTCTACACCGCTATCTGTATAAACAAGAAAATATCTACATGGCTATATTTATAAACATGGAAATATCTACACCGCCATCTCTACTAACATGGAAATAACTACAAAGTCATCTGTATAAACATGGAAATAACTACACAATTATCTGTATAAACATGGAAATATCTACACTGCCAACTGCATAAACATGGAAATATCTACACAGCCATCTCTATAATCATGGAAATATCTACATCGTTATCTGTATAAACATTGAAATATCTACACTGCCATCTGTATAAACTTGGAAGTAGCCACACCGCTATCTATATAAACATGGAAATATCTACACAACTTTCAGAATAAACATTGAAATATCTACACGGCTATCTGTATAAATATGGAAATATCTACCCCGCCATCCCTATAAACATGGAAATATCTCCAACGCTATCTGTATAAGCATGGAAATATCTCCACCGCTATCTGTATATTCATGGAAATATCTCCACCGCTATCTGTATGAACATGGAAATATCTACATCACTATCTGTACGAACATGGAAATATCTCCACCGCTATCTCTATAAACATGGAATTATCTACACCGCTATCTGTATAAATATGGAAATATCTACACTGCGATCTCTATAAACATGTAAATAACTACAGAGCTATCTGTATAAACATGGAAATATCTACACCGCTATCTCCATAAACATAGAAATATTTACACTGCTCTCTGCATAAACTTGGAAATATCTACACCGCCATCTGTATAAACATGGAAATTTCTCCACCGCTATCTGTATAAACATGGAAATATCTCCCCCGCGGTCTGTATAAACATGGAAAATCTACAACGCTATCTGCATAAACATGGAAATACCTACATCGCTATCTGTATAAACATGAAAATAGCCACACCGCAATCTGAATAAACATGGAAATATCTACACCGCCGTGTGTAAAAACATGGAAATATCTAGACAGTCATCTGTAGAAACATGGAAATATCTACACCTCAATCTGTATGAACATGGAAATATCTACACCGACATCTGTATACACCTGGAAATATCAACACAGCCATCTCTATAAACATGGAAATATCTGCACCGCTATCTTTATAAACATGGAAATATCTACACCACTATCTGTATACACATGGAAATATCTCCACTGACATCTGTATAAACTTGGAAACCGCCACACCGCTATCTGTATAAACATGAAAATATATACACCGCCATCTGTATAAACATGGAAATATCTCCACCGCTATCTGTATAAACATGGAAATACCTCCACAGCTATATGTATAAACATGGAAATATCTAAACAGCTATATGTATAAACATGGAAATATCTACACCGCTATCTGTATAAGCATAGAAATATCATCACTGCCATCTGTAAAAACATGGAAACATCTACACAGTCATCTGTAGAAACATGGAAATATCTACACCTCCATCTGTATAAACATGGAAATATCTCCACTGCCATCTGTATACACATGGAAATATCAACACAGCCATCTGTATAAACATGGAAATATCTACACCGCTATCTGTATAAACATGGAAATACCTACACAGCTATCTGTATAAACATGGAAATATCGACACCGCTGTCTGTATAAACATGGAAATATCTACACCGCTATGTGTATAAACACAGAAATATCTACACCGCTATCTGTATAAACTTGGAAATATCTACACCACTATCTCTATAAAAATGGAAATAACTACAACGATATCTGTATAAACTTGGAAATATCTACACAGCCATTTCTATAAACATGGAAATATCTACATCGCTATCTGTATAAACATGGAAATAGCGACACCGCTATCTGTATAAACATGGAAATAACTACACGGCCATGTGTAAAAACATGGAAATATCTACACTGCCATCTGTAGAAACATGGAAATAGCCACAACGCTATCTGTATATACATGGAAATATCTACACTGCCATCTGTAAAAACATGGAAATATCTACACAGTCATCTGTATAAACATGGAAATACCTACACCTCCATCTGTGTAAACATGGAAATATCTACACTGCCATGTGTATACACATGGAAATATACACACAGCCATCAGTATAAACATGGAAATATCTACACCGCTATCTCAATTAACATGGACATTTCTACATCGCTATCTGAATAAGCATGGAAATACCTACACTGCCATCTTTATAAACATGGAAGTAGCCACACCGCTATCTATATAAACATGGAAATATCTACACAAACATTGGAATAAACATCCAAATATCTACAAGGCTATCTGTATAAATATGGAAATATCTACACCGCCATCTCTATTAACATGGAAATATCTCCAACGCTATCTCTATAAACATGGAAATATGTCCCCCGCTATATGTATATACATGGAAATATCTCCAGTGCTATCTGTATGAACATGGAAATATCTACATTGCTATCTGTACAAACATGGAAATATCTCCACCGCTATATCTATAAACATGGAAATATCTGCACTGTCATCTGTATACAGACGGAAATATCTACATAGCCATCTGTATAAACATGGAAATATCTACACCGCTATCTCTATAAACATGGAATTATCTACACCGCTATCTGTATAAACATGTAAATATCTACACCGCTATCTGTAAAAACATGGAAATATCTACACCGCTATCTGTATACACATGGAAATATCTGCATCGTTATCTGTATAAACATGGTAATATCTCGACCGCTATCTCTATAAACATGGAAATATCTCCACTGCTATCTCTATAAACATGGAAATATCTCCACCGCTATCTTTATAAACATAGAAATATCTACACCACTATCTGTATAAACATGGAAATATCTACAAAGCTATCTGTATAAACTTGGAAATATCTACACCGCCATCTCTATAAACATGGAAATATCTCCAACGCTATCTGTATATAGATGGAAATATCTCCACCGCCATCTGTATAAACACGGAAATATATCCACCGCTATCTCTATAAACATGGAAATGTCTACACCGCTATCTGTATAAACATGGAAATATCTTCATGGTTATCTCTATAAACATAGAAATATCTGCACTGCCATCTGTATAAATATCGAAATAACTGCACTGATTTCTCTATAGATATAGAAATGTCTACACCGCTATCTGTATAAACATGGAAATAGCTACAGGGCTATCTTTATAAACATGGAAATATCTACACCACCATCTGTATAAACATGGAAATACCTACACAGTCATCTGTATAAACATGGAAATACCTACACCACTATCTGTTTAAACATGGAAATATCTACACTGACAACTGCATAAACATGGAATTATCTACACAGCCATCTCTATAAACATGGAAATATCTACATCATTATCTGTATAAACATGGAAATAGCCACACCGCTATCTGTAAAAACATGGAAATATCTACGCAGTCATCTGTATAAACATGGAAATACCTACACGTCCATTTCTGTAAACATGGAAATTTGTACACTGCCATCTCTATACACATGGAAACATCCACAGAGACATCTGTAAAAACATGGAAATATCTACACCGCCATCTCTATAAACATGGAAATATGTACACCGCCATCTGTAAAAAGATGGAAATATCTACACCGTGATCTGTATAAACATGGAATTATCTACACCGCTATTTGTATAAACATGGAAATATCTCCACCGCAATCAGTATAAACATGGAAATACCTAAACCGCTACCTGTATAAACATGTAAATATCTACGCCGCTGTCTGTATAAACATGGAAATATCTACACCGCTATCTGTATAAACATGGAAATATCTACATCGTTATCTGTATAAACATGGAAATATCACGACCGCTCTCTCTATAAACATGGAAGTATCTGCACTGCCATCTGTATACAGACGGAAATATCTACATAGCCATCTGTATAACCATGGAAATATCTACACCGCTATCTCTATAAACATGGAAATACCTACACCGCTATCTGTATATACATGGAAATATCAACACCGCTATCTGAATAAACACGGAACTATCTACACCGCTGTCTAAACTTGGAAATATCTACACCGCCATCCCTATAAACATGGAAATATCTCCACTGCTATCTGTATAAACATGGAAATATCTGTACCGCTATCTGTATAAATTTGGAAATATCTCCACCGCTATCTGAATAAACATGGAGATATCTACATCGCTATCTGCATAAACTTGGAAATATCTACACCTCTATCAGTATAAACTTGGAAATATCTACATCGCTCTCTGTATAAACTTGGAAATATCTACACCGCTATCTGTATAAACTTGGAAATATCTTCACCGCTATCTCTATAAACATGGAAATATCTACACTACTATCTGTAAAAAATTGGAAATATGTACATGGCTATCTCTATGAACCTGGAAATATCTACACCGTCATCTGTATAAAGATAGAAATACCTACACAGTCATCTGTATAAACACGGAAATATCTACACCATTATCTGTGTAAACATGGAAATATCTACACAGCGATCTGTATAAACATGGAAATATCTACAGAGCCATCTCTATAAACATGGACATATCTACATCGCTATCTGTATAAACATGGAAATAGCTACACCGCTATCTGTATAAACATGGAAATATATCCACCGCAATCAGTATTAACATGGAAATGCCTGCACAGCTATCTCTATAAACATGTTAATATCTACAACACTCTCTGTATAAACATGGAAATATCTACACCGCCATCTGTAAAAAGATGGAAATATCTACACCGCGATCTGTATAAACATGGAAATATCTACAACGCTACCTGTATAAACATGGAAATATCTACACTGGTACCTGTATACACATGGAAATATCTACACCACGATCTGTATCAACATGGAGATGTCTGCACCGCTATCTGTATTGACATGGAACTATCTACATGGCTATCTCTATAAACATGGAAATATCTTCACCGCCATCTGTATATACTTGAAAATACGTACGCAATCTTCTGTATAAACTTGGAAATATCTACAGAGCCATCTCTATAAACATGGAAATATCTACACCGCCATGTGTATAAACATGGAAATATCTACACCGTCATCTGTATAAACATGGAAATATAACACCGCTATCTGTATAAACATGGAAATATAACACCGCTATCTGTATAAACAAGGAAATATCTACACCGCTATCTCTATAAACATGGAAATATCTGCACCGCTATCTGTTTAAACATGGAAATATCTACACCGCTATCTCTATATACATGGAAATATCTACACCGCCATCTGTATAAACATGGAAATATCTGCACAGACATCTGTGTAAACATGGAAATATCTACACCACCATCTCTATAAACATGGAAATATCTACACTGCCATCTGCATAAACATGGAAATATCTACACAGCCATCTCTATAAACATAGAAATATCTACATCGCTATCTGTATAAACATGGAAATAGCCACACCGCTATCTGTATAAACATGGAAATATCTACACCGCCTTCTGTAAAAACATGGAAATATATACACAGTCATCTGTAAACATGGAAATAACTACACCTCCATCTGTGTAATCACGGAAATATGTACACTGCTATCTGGATACACATGGAAATATCCACACAACCATCTGTAAAAACATGGAAATATCTACACCGCTATCTCTATAAACACGGAAATATCTACATCGCTATCTGTACAAACATGGAAATAACTACACTGCCATCTGTATAAACATGGAAGTAGCCACACCGCTATCTGTATAAACATGGAAATATCTACACCACCATCTGAATAAACATCAAAATATCTACACAGCTATCTGTATAAATATGGAAATATCTACACCACCATCTCTATAAACATGGAAATATATCCAAACCTATCTGTATAAACATGGAAATATCTCCACCGCTATCAGTATAAACATGGAAATACCTCCACCGCTATCTGTATGAACAAGGAAATATGTACATCGCTATCTGTACAAACATGGAAATATCTCCCCCGCTATCTCTATAAACATGGAATTATCTCGACCGCTATCTCCCTAAACATGGAAATATCTCAACCGCTATCTCTATAAACATTGAAATATCTACACCGCTATCTTTATAAACATGGAAATATCTACACCACTATCTGAATAAAATTGGAAATATCTACAACGCCATCTGTATAAACATGGAAATATCTACACTTCCGTTTGTAAAAAGATGGAAATACCTACACCGTGATTTGTATAAACATGGAAATATCTACACCGGTATTTGTATAAACATGGAAATGTCTACACCACCATCTCTATAAACATGGAAATAACTACACAGCCATCTGTATAAACATGGAAATATCTAAGCAGCCATCTCTATAAACATGGAACTATCAACACCGCTATCTGTATAAACATGGAAGTAGCCACACCGCTATCTGTATATACATGGAAATATATACACCTCCATGTGTACAAACATGGAAATATCTACACCTCCTTCTCTATACACATGGAGATGTCTACACTGCCATCTGTATACACATGGAAATATCTACGCAGCCATCTGTATAAACATGGAAATATGTACTCCGCTATCTCTATAAACATGGAAATATCTACACTGCTATCTGTATAAACTTGGAAATATCTACACCACTATCTGTATAAATGTGGATATATCTCCACTGCCATCTGTATAAACATGGAAATATGTCGACCGCCATCTGTATAAACATGGAAACAGCTCCACCGCTATCTGTATAAACATGGAAATATCTACACCGCTATCTGTATAAACATGGAAATACCTACAGAGCCATCTGGATAAACATGGAAATATCTACACCGATATCTGAATAAAGACGGAAATAGCTACACCGCAATCTGTGCAAAGATGGAAATATCTACACCGCTATCTCTGTAAACATGGAAATACCTACCCCACCATCTGTATAAACATGGAAATATCTACATCGCTATCTGTATAAACATGGAAATATCTACACCGCCATCAGTTTAAACATGGAAATATCTGCCTCGCCATCTGTATAAACACGGAAATATCTACACCGCTATCTCTATGAACATGGAAATATCAACTCCGACATCTGTATAAACATGGAAATATCAACACAGTCATCTGTATAAACATGGAAATATGTACAGCGCTATCTCTATAAACATGGAAATATCTGCACCGCTGTCTGTATAAACATGGAAATACCTACACCGCTATCTCTACAAACATATAAATATCTACACTTCCATCTTTGCAAACATTGAAATCTCTACACAGTCATCTGTATAAACATGGAAATATCTACACCACCATCTCTATAAACATGGAAATATCTACACTGCCATCTTTAGAAACATGGAAATATCTACACCACCATCTCTATAAACATGGAAATATCTACACTGCCATCTGTATACACATGGAAATATCTACACAGCCATCAGTATAAACATGGAAACATTAACACCGCCATCTCTATATACATGGAAATACCTATACCATTATCTCTATAAACATGGAAATATCTACAAAGTCATCTCAATAAACATGAAAATATCTACACCGCCGTCTCCATATACACGGAACTATCTACACCTCCATCTGTGTAAACGTGGAAATATCTTCACCGCTATCAGTATAAAGATGGAAATATATACACTGCCATCTGTATAAATCTGGAAATATCTACACCGCAAGCTGTATAAATATGGAAATATCTACACCGCTATCTGTATAATCATGGAAGTACCAACACCGCTATCTGTATAAACCTGGAAATAGCTACACCGCTATATATATAAACATGGAAATATCTACACCAGTATCTCCAAAAACATGGAAATAACTACAACGCCATCTCTATAAACATGGAATTATCTACACCGCTATCTGTATAAATATAGAAATAACTTCACCGCCATCTCTATAAACATGGAAATATCTACACCGCCATCTGCATAAAAATGGAAATATCTACAACGCCATCTGTATAAACATGGAAATATCTACACTGCCATTTGTCAAAAGATGGAAATATCTACACCGTGATTTGTATAAACATGGAAATATCTACACCGGTATTTGTATAAACATGGAAATATCTACACCACGATCTGTATCAACATGGAAATATCTACACCACTATCTCCAGAAGCATGGACATGTCTACAACTCTATCTGTATAAACATGGAAATATCTACATGGCTATCTCTATAAACATGGAAATTTCTACACCGTCATCTGCATAAAATTGGAAATACCTACAAAGTCTTCTGTATAAACATGGAAATATCTACACCAACATCTGTATAAACATGGAAATATCTACACTGCCATCTGTATAAACTTGGAAATATCTACACAGACATCTCTATAAACATGGACATATCTACACCGCTATCTGTATAAACATGGAAATATCTACACCGCTATCTGATTAAACATGGAAATAACTACAACCCCATGTCTATAAACATGGAAATATCTACACCATCATCTGTATAAACATGGAAATATATCATCGCTGTCTGTATTAACATGGAAATATCTACACTGCTATCTCTATAAACATGGAAATATCTGCACAGCTATCTGTATAAACATGGAAATACCTACACCGCTACCTCTATAAACATGGAAATATCTAAACCGCCATCTGTATAAACATGGAAGTATCAACACAGACATCTCTATAAACATGGAAATATCTACTCCACCATCTCTATAAACATGAAAATATCTGCACTGCCGTCTGTATACACATGGAAATATCTACACAGCCATCAGTATAAACATGGAAAATTCTACAACGCTATCTCTATACACATGGAAATACCTACACTGCTATCTCCATAAACATGGAAATATCTACACCGACGTCTCTATAAACATGAAAATATCTACACTGCCATCTCCATAAACATGGAACTATCTACAACGCCATCTGTGTAAACATGGAAATATCTACACAGCTATCTGTATAAACATGGAAATATCTACACTGACATCTGTATAAAGATGGAAATATCTACACCACGAGCTGTATAAACATGGAAATATCTACAATGCTATCAGCATAAACATGGAAATAACAACACTGCTATTTGTATAAACATGGAAATATCTACACCGCTATCTGTATAAACATGGATATATCTACAATGCTAATTGTGTAAACATGGAAATATCTACACCGCTATCTCTATACACATGGAAATACCTATACCGCTGTCTCTATAAACATGGAAATATCTACACCGTCATCTCTGTAAACATGAAAATACCTACACACCCATCTCCATAAACACGGAACTATCTACACCGCCATCTGTTTAAACTTGGAAATATCTAAACCGCTATCTGCATAAATATGGAAATATCTACACTGCCATCTGAATAAAGATGTAAATATATACAACGCGAGCTGTATAAACATGGAAATATCTACACCGCTATCTGTATAAACAAGGAAATTCCAACACCGCTATCTGTATAAACTTGGAAATAACTACACCGCTATCTATATAAACATGGAAATATCTACATCGCTTTCTCCATAAACATGGAAAAACCTACACCGCCATCTCTATAATAATGGAAATATCTACACCGCCATCTGCATAAACATGGAAATATCTACACCGCCATCTGCATAAACATGGAAATATCTACACCGCCATCTCTATAAACATATAATTATCTACACCGCCATCTGTAAAAAGATGGAAATATCTACACCGCGATCTGTATAAACATGGAAATATCTACAACGCTACCTGTATAAACATGGAAATATCTACACTGGTAGCTGTATAAACATGGAAATATATACACCACAATCTGTATAAACATGGAAATGTCTGCACCGCTATCTGTATAAACATGGAAATATCTACACCGCTATCGGTATAAACATGGAAATATCTACACAGATATCTGTATAAATATTGAAATGTCTACACCGCTATCTCTATAAATATGAAAATGGCTACTCCGCTATCTGTATAAACATGGAAATATCTACATGGCTATCTCTATAAACATGGAAATATCTACACCGCCATCTGTATAAACTTGAAAATACATACGCAATCTGCTGTATAAACATGGAAATATCTACACAGCCATCTCTATAAACATGGAAATATCTACACCGCCATGTGTATAAACATGGAAATATCTACACTGGTAGCTGTATAAACATGGAAATATATACACCACGATCTGTATAAACCTGGAAATGTCTGCACCGCTATCTGTATAAACATGGAAATATCTACACCGCTATCGGTATAAACATGGAAATATCTACACAGATATCTGTATAAATATGGAAATGTCTACACCGCTATCTCTATAAATATGAAAATGGCTACTCCGCTATCTGTATAAACATGGAAATATCTACATGGCTATCTCTATAAACATGGAAATATCTAAAACGCCATCTGTATAAACTTGAAAATACATACGCAAACTTCTGTATAAACATGGAAATATCTACACAGCCATCTCTATAAACATGGAAATATCTACACCGCCATGTGTATAAACATGGAAATATCTACACCGTCATCTGTATAAACATGGAAATATAACACCGCTATCTGTATAAACATGGAAATGTAACACCGCTATCTGTATAAACAAGGAAATATCTACACCGCTATCTCTGTAAACATGGAAATATCTGCACCGCTATCTGTTTAAACATGGAAATATCTACACCGCTATCTCCGTATACATGGAAATATCTACACCGCCATCTGAATAAACATGGAAATATCTACACAGACATCTGTGTAAACATGGAAATATCTCCACCACATCTCTATAAACATGGAAATAACTACACAGCCATCTGTATACACATGGAAATATCTACGCAGCCATCTCTATAAACATGGAACTATCAACACCGCTATCTGTATAAACATGGAAGTAGCCACACCGCTATCTGTATATACATGGAAATATCTACACCTCCATCAGTACAAACATGAAAATATCTACACCTCCTTCTCTATACACATGGAGATATCTACACTGCCATCTGTATACACATGGAAATATCTACGCAGCCATCTGTATAAACATGGAAATATGTACTCCGCTATCTGTATAAACATGGAAATATCTACACTGCTATCTGTATAAACTTGGAAATATCAACACCACTATCTGTATAAATGTGGATATATCTCCACTGCCATCTGTATAAACATGGAAATATGTCGACCGCCATCTGTATAAACATGGAAACATCTCCACCGCTATCTGTATAAACATGGAAATATCTACACCGCTATCTGTATAAACATGGAAATACCTACAGAGCCATAAGGATAAACATGGAAATATCTACACCGATATCTGAATAAAGACGGAAATAGCTACACCGAAATCTGTGCAAAGATGGAAATATCTACACCGCTATCTCTGTAAACATGGAAATACCTACCCCACCATCTGTATAAACATGGAAATATCTACATCGCTATCTGTATAAACATGGAAATATCTACACCGCCATCAGTTTAAACATGGAAATATCTGCATCGCCATCTGTATAAACATGGAAATATCTACACCGCTATCTCTATGAACATGGAAATATCAACTCCGCCATCTGTATAAACATGGAAATATCAACACAGTCATCTGTATAAACATGGAAATATGTACAGCGCTATCTCTATAAACATGGAAATATCTGCACCGCTGTCTGTATAAACATGGAAATATCTACACCGCTATCTCTACAAACATATAAATATCTACACTTCCATCTTTGTAAACATGGAAATATCTACACAGTCATCTGTATAAACATGGAAATATCTACACCACCATCTCTATAAACATGGAAATATCTACACTGCCATCTTTAGAAACATGGAAATATCTACACCACCATCTCTATAAACATGGAAATATCTACACTGCCATCTGTATACACATGGAAATATCTACACAGCCATCAGTATAAACATGGAAATATTAACACCACTATCTCTATACACATGGAAATACCTATACCATTATCTCTATAAACATGGAAATATCTACAAAGTCATCTCAATAAACATGAAAATATTTACACCGCCATCTCCATATACATGGAACTATCTACACCTCCATCTGTGTAAACGTGGAAATATCTTCACCGCTATCAGTATAAACATGGAAATATATACACTGCCATCTGTATAAAGCTGGAAATACCTACACCGCAAGCTGTATAAATATGGAAATATCTACACCGCTATCTGTATAATCATGGAAGTACCAACACCGCTATCTGTATAAACCTGGAAATAGCTACACCGCTATATATATAAACATGGAAATATCTACACCAGTATCTCCAAAAACATGGAAATAACTACAACGCCATTTCTATAAACATGGAATTATCTACACCACTATCTGTATAAATATAGAAATAATTTCACCGCCATCTCTATAAACATGGAAATATCTACACCGCCATCTGCATAAAAATGGAAATATCTACGCCATCTGTATAAACATGGAAATATCTACGCAGCCATCTCTATAAACATGGAACTATCAACACCGCTATCTGTATAAACATGGAAGTAGCCACACCGCTATCTGTATATACCTGGAAATATCTACACCTCCATCTGTACAAACATGGAAATATCTCCACCTCCATCTCTATACACATGGAGATATCTACACTGCCATCTGTATACACATGGAAATATCTACGCAGCCATCTGTATAAACATGGAAATATGTACACCGCTATCTCTATAAACATGGAAATACCTACACCGCAATTTGTATAAACTTGGAAATATCTACACCACTATCTGTATAAATGTGTATATATCTCCACTACCATCTGTATAAACATGGAAATATGTCGACCGCCATCTGTATAAACATGGAAATATCTCCACAGCCATCTGTATAAACATGGAAATATCTACAACGCTATCAGTATAAACTTGAAAATATCTACATAGCCATCTGGATAAACATGGAAATATCTACACCGATATCTGAATAAAGACGGAAATATCTATACCACAATCTGTGCAAAGATGGAAATATCTACACCGCTATCTCTGTAAACATGGAAATACCTACACCACCATCTGTATAAACATGGAAATATCTACATCGATATCTGTATAAACATGGAAATATCTACACCGCCATCAGTTTAAACATGGAAATATCTGCATCGCCATCTGTATAAACATGGAAATATCTACACCGCTATCTGTATAAATGTGGAAACATCTACACCGCTATCTCTATAAACATGGAAATATCAACACCGCTACCTGTGTAAAGATGGAAATTTCTACACCGCAATCTGTGCAAAGATGGAAATATCTACACCGCAATCTGTATAAACATGGAAATATCTACACCGCTATCTGTATAAACATGGAAATATCCTCCCCACCATGTGTATAAACAGGGAAATATCTACACCGGCATCTGTATAAACATGGAAATATCTACACTAATATCTGTATAAACATGGAAATATCTACAGCGCTATCTCTATAAACATGGAAGTATCTGCACCGCTATGTGTATAAACATGGAAATATCTACACCGCTATCTAAACATGGAAATATCTACACTGCTATCTCTATAAACATGGAAATGTCTTCACCGCTATCTCTATAAACATGGAAATATCTACACCACTATCTGTATAAATGTGGATATATCTCCACTGCCATCTGTATAAACATGGAAATATGTCGACCGCCATCTGTATAAACATGGAAATATCTCCACCGCTATCTGTATAAACATGGAAATATCTACACCGCTATCTGTATAAACATGGAAATATCTACATAGCCATCTGGATAAACATGGAAATATCTATACATATATCTGAATAAAGACGGAAATATCTACACCGCAATCTGTGCAAAGATGGAAATATCTACACCGCTATCTCTGTAAACATGGAAATACCTACACCACCATCTGTATAAACATGGAAATATCTACATCAATATCTGTATAAACATGGAAATATCTACATCGCTATCTGTATAAACATTGAAATATCCACACCGCTATCTCTATATACATGGAAATATCTACACCGCCATCTGAATAAACATGGAAATATCTACACAGACATCTGTGTAAACATGGAAATATCTACACCACCATCTCTATAAACATGGAAATATGTACACAGCCATCTGTATAAACATGGAAATATCTACGCAGTCATCTCTATAAACATGGAACTATCAACACCGCTATCTGTATAAACATGGAAGTAGCCACACCGCTATCTGTATATACCTGGAAATATCTACACCTCCATCTGTACAAACATGGAAATATCTACACCTCCATCTCTATACACATGGAGATATCTACACTGCCATCTGTATACACATGGAAATATCTACGCAGCCATCTGTATAAACATGGAAATATGTACACCGCTATCTCTATAAACATGGAAATACCTACACCGCAATTTGTATAAACTTGGAAATATCTACACCACTATCTGTATAAATGTGGATATATCTCCACTGCCATCTGTATAAACATGGAAATATGTCGACCGCCATCTGTATAAACATGGAAATATCTCCACCGCCATCTGTATAAACATGGAAATATCTACACCGCTATCAGTATAAACTTGAAAATATCTACATAGCCATCTGGATAAACATGGAAATATCTACACCGATATCTGAATAAAGACGGAAATATCTACACCGCTATCTCTGTAAACATGGAAATACCTACACCACCATCTGTATAAACATGGAAAATCTACATCGCTATCTGTATAAACATGGATATATTTACACCGCCATCAGTTTAAACATGGAAATATCTGCATCGCCATCTGTATAAACATGGAAATATCTACACCGCGATCTGTAAAAATGTGGAAACATCTACACCGCTATCTCTATAAACATGGAAATATCTACACCGCTACCTGTGTAAAGATGGAAATTTCTACACCGCAATCTGTGCAAAATGGAAATATCTACACCGCAATCTGTATAAACATGGAAATATCTTCACCGCTATCTGTATAAACATGGAAATATCCTCCCCAAGATGTGTATGAACAGGGAATTATCTACACCGGCATCTGTATAAACATGGAAATATCTACACTAATATCTGTATAAACATGGAAATATCTACAGCGCTATCTCTATAAACATGGAAGTATCTGCACCGCTATGTGTATAAACATGGAAATATCTATACTGCTATCTAAACATGGAAATATCTACAATGCTATCTCTATAAATATGGAAATGTCTTCACCGCTATCTCTATAAACATGGAAATATCTACACCGCTTTTTGTATAAACATGGAAATATCTACATGGCTATCTGAATAAACATGGAAATATCTACACCGCCATCTTTATAAACTTGGAAATACCTGCACAGTCTTCTGTATAAACAAGGAAATATCTACACCACCATCTTTACAAACCTGGAAATATCTACACTGCCATCTGTATAAACATGGAAATATCTACACAGCCATCTCTATTAACATGGAAATATCTACACTGCTATCTGTAAAAACATGGAAATATCTACACCGCTATCTGTATAAACAAGGAAATTACAACACCGCCATCTGTATAAACTTGGAAATATCTACACCGCTATCTATATAAACATGGAAATATCTACATCGCTATCTCCATAAACATGGAAATACCTACACCGCCATCTCTATAATAATGGAAATATCTACACCGCCATCTGCATAAACATGGAAATATCTACACCGCCATCTCTATAAACATATACAAATCTACACCGCCATCTGTAAACAGATGGAAATATCTACACCGCGATCTGTATAAACATGGAAATATCTACAAAGCTACCTGTATAAACATGGAAATATCTACACTGGTAGCTGTATAAACATGGAAATATGTACACCACGATCTGTATAAACATGGAAATGTCTGCACCGCTATCTGTATAAACATGGAAATATCTACACCGCTACCGGTATAAACATGGAAATATCTACACAGATATCTGTATAAAAATGAAAATGTCTACACCGCTATCTCTATAAACATGGAAATGGCTACACCACTATATGTATAAACATGGAAATATCTACATAGCCATCTGGATAAACATGGAAATATCTACACCGATATCTGAATAAAGACGGAAATATCTACACCGCAATCTGTGCAAAGATGGAAATATCTACACCGCTATCTCTGTAAACATGGAAATACCTACACCACCATCTGTATAAACATGGAAATATCTACATCACTATCTGTATAAACATGGAAATATCTACACCGCCATCAGTTTAAACATCGAAATATCTGCATCACCATCTCTATAAACATGGAAATACCTACACCGCTATCTGTATAAATGTGGAAACATCTACACCGCTATCTCTATAAACATGGAAATATCTACACCGCTACCTGTGTAAAGATGGAAATTTCTACACCGCAATCTCTGCAAAGATGGAAATATCTACACCGCAATCTGTGTAAACATGGAAATATCTACACCGATATCTGTATAAACAAGGAAATATCCTCCCCACCATGTGTATAAACATGGAAATATCTATACCGGCATCTGTATAAACATGGAAATATCTACAGCGCTATCTCTATAAACATGGAAATATCTGCACCGCTATATGTATAAACATGGAAATATCTACATGGCTATCTGAATAAACATGGAAATATCGACACCCCCATCTGTATAAACTTGGAAATACCTGCACAGTCTTCTGTATAAACATGGAAATATCTACACCACCATCTTTACAAACCTGGAAATATCTACACTGCAGTCTGTATAAACATGGAAATACCTACACCGCTGTCTATATAAACATGGAAATATCTACATCGCTATCTCCATAAACATGGAAATACCTACACCGCCATCTCTATAATAATGGAAATAGCTACACCGCCATCTGCATAAACATGGAAATATCTACACCGCCATCTCTATAAACATATAAATATCTACACCGCCATCTGTAAAAAGATGGAAATACCTACACCGCGATCTGTATGAACATGGAAATATCTACAACGCTACCTGTATAAACATGGAAATATATACACCACGATCTGTATAAACATGGAAATGTCTGCACCGCTATCTGTATAAACATGGAAATATCTACACCGCCATCGGTATAAACATGGAAATATCTACACAGATATCTGTATAAATATGGAAATGTCTACACCGCTATCTCTATAAACATGGAAATGGCTACACCGCTATCTGTATAAACATGGAAATATCTACATGGCTATCTCTATAAACATGGAAATATCTACACCGCCATCTGTATAAACTTGAAAATACCTACGCAATCTTCTGTATAAACATGGAAATATCTACACAGCCATCTCTATAAACATGGAAATATCTACACTGCCATGTGTATAAACATGGAAATATCTACACCGTCATCTGTATAAACATGGAAATATAACACCGCTATCTGTATAAACATGGAAATACAACACCGCAATCTGTATAAACAAGGAAATATCTACACCGCTATCTCTAAAAACATGGAAATATCTGCACCGATATCTGTTTAAACATGGAAATATCTACACCGCTATCTCTTTATACATGGAAATATCTACACCGCCATCTGAATAAACATGGAAATATCTAAACAGACATCTGTGTAAACATGGAAATATCTACACCACCATCTCTATAAACGGGAATATCTACACAGCCATCTGTATAAACATGCAAATATCTACGCAGCCATCTCTATAAACCTGGAACTATCAACACCGCTATCTGTATAAACATGGAAGTAGCCACACCGCTATCTGTATATACATGGAAACATCTACACCTCCATCTGTACAAACATGGAAATATCTACACATCCATCTCTATACACATGGAGATACCTACACTGCCATCTGTATACACATCGAAATATCTACGCAGCCATCTGTATAAACATGGAAATATGTACACCGCTATCTGTATAAACATGGAAATAACTACACCGCTATCTGTATAAACTTGGAAATATCTACACCACTATCTTTATAAATGTGGATATATCTCCACTGCCATCTGTATAAACATGGAAATATGTCGACCGCCATCTGTATAAACATGGAAATATCTCCACCGCTATCTGTATAAACATGGAAATATCTACACCGCTATCTGTATAAACATGGAAATATCTACATAGCCATCTGGATAAACATGGAAATATCTACACCGATATCTGAATAAAGACGGAAATATCTACACCGCAATCTGTGCAAGGATGGAAATATCTACACCGCTATCTCTGTAAACATAGAAATACCTACACCACCATCTGTATAAACATGGAAATATCTACATCGCTATCTGTATATACATGGAAATATCTACACCGCCATCAGTTTAAACATGGAAATATCTGCATCGTCATCTGTATAAACATGGAAATATCTACACCGCTATCTGCATAAATGTGGAAACATCTACACTGCTATCTCTATAAACATGGAAATATCTACACCGCTACCTGTGTAAAGATGGAAATTTCTACACCGCAATCTGTGCAAAGATGGAAATATCTACACCGCAATCTGAGTAAACATGGAAATATCTACACCGCTATCTGTATAAACATGGAAATATCCTCCCCACCATGTGTATAAACATGAACTTATCTACACCGTCATCTGTATAAACATGGAAATATCTACACTACTATCTGTATAATCATGGAAATATCTACAGCGCTATCTCTATAAACATGGAAGTATCTGCACCGCTATGTTTATAAACATGGAAATATCTACACCGCTATCTAAACATGGAAATATCTACACTGCTATCTCTATAAATATGGAAATGTCTACACCGCTATCTCTATAAACATGTAAATGTCTACACCGCTTTTTCTATAAACATGGAAATATCTACATGGCTATCTGTATAAACATGGAAATATCTACACCGCCATCTGTATAAACTTGGAAATACCTGCACAGTCTTCTGTATAAACATGTAAATATCTACACCACCATCTTCACAAACCTGGAAATATCTACACTGCCATCTGTATAAACATGGAAATATCTACACAGACATCTCTATAAACATGGAAATATCTACACTGCTATCTGTATAAACATGGAAATATCTACACCGCTATCTGTATAAACAAGGAAATTCCAACACCGCTATCTGTATAAACTTGGAAATATCTACACCGCTATCTTTATAAACATGGAAATATCTACATCGCTATCTCCATAAACATGGAAGTACCTACACCACCATCTCTATAATAATGGAAATATTTACACCGCCATCTGCATAAACATGGAAATATCTACACCGCCATCTCCATAAACATATAAATATCTACACCGCCAGCTGTAAAAAGATGGAAATATCTACACCGCGATCTGTATAAACATGGATTATCTACAACGCTACCTGTATAAACATGGAAATATCTACACTGGTAGCTGTATAAACATGGAAATATATACACCACGATCTGTATAAACATGGAAATGTCTGCACCGCTATCTGTATAAACATGGAAATATCTACACCGCTATCGGTATAAACATGGAAATATCTACACAGATATCTGTATAAATATGGAAATGTCTACACCGCTATCTCTATAAACATGGAAATGGCTACACCGCTATCTGTATAAACATGGAAATATCTACATGGCTATCTCTGTAAACATGGAAATATCTACACCGCCATCTGTATAAACTTGAAAATACCTACGCAATCTTCTGTATAAACATGGAAATATCTACACAGCCATCTCTATAAACATGGAAATATCTACACCGCCATGTGTATAAACATGGAAATATCTACACCGTCATCTGTATAAACATGGAAATATAACACCACTATCTGTATAAACATGGAAATATAACACCGCTATCTGTAGAAACAAGGAAATATATACACCGCTATCTCTATAAACATGGAAATATCTGCACCGATATCTGTTTAAACATGGAAATATCTACACCGCTATCTCTATATACATAGAAATATCTACACCACCATCTGAATAAACATGGAAATATCCACACAGACATCTGTGTAAACATGGAAATATCTACACCACCATCTCTATAAACATGGAAATACCTACACAGCCATCTGTATAAACATGGAAATATCTACGCAGCCATCTCTATAAACATGGAACTATCAACACCGCTATCTGTATAAACATGGAAGTAGCCACACCGCTATCTGTATATACCTGGAAATATCTACACCTCCATCTGTACAAACATGGAAATCTCTACACCTCCATCTCTATACACATGGAGATATCTACACTGCCATCTGTATACACATGGAAATATATACACTGCCATCTGTATAAAGATGGAAATATGTACACCGTGAGTTGTATAAACACGGAAATATCTACACCGCTATCTGCATAAACATGGAAATACCAACACCACTATCTCTATAAACATGGAAATAACTACACTGCTATCTGTATAAACATGGAAATATCTTCACCACTGTCTCTGTAAACATGAAACTACCAACACCGCCATCTGTATAAACATGGAATTATCTACACCGCCATTTCTGTAAACATAGAAATATCTACACTGCCATATGTAGAAAGATAGAAATATCTACACCGAGATCTGCATAAACATGGAAATACCAACACCTCTACCTGTATAAACATGGAAATGTCTACACAGCTATCTGTATAAATATGGAAATATCTACACCGCTATCTCTATGAACATGGAAATGTCTACACCGCTATCTGTATACACATGGAAATATCTATATGGCTATCACTATAAACCTGGAAATATCTACCCCCCCATCTGTGTAAACATGGAAATACCTACACAGTCATCTGCATAAACATGGAAATATCTACACTGCCATCTGTATAAACATGGAAATATCTACACACATATCTCTATAAACATGGAAATAACTACACCGCTATCTCTATAAAGATGGATATAGCCACAATGCTATCTGTATAAACATGCAAATATCTACACCTCCATCTGTATAAACATGGAAATATCTACACTGCCATCTGTATACACATGAAAATATCTACACTGCCATCTCTATAAACATTGAAATATCTACACCGCTATCTGTATAAACATGGACATATCTACACCGCTATCTGTGTAAACATGGAAATATCTACACTGCTATCTGTATAAACTTCGAAATATCTACACCGCCATTTGTATAAATATGGAAATATCTACATCGCTATCTGTGCAAATATGGAAATATCTACACCACTATCTCGGTAAAATGGAAACATCTACACTGCTATCTGTATAAACATGGAAATATCTACACCGCTATCTGTATAAACATGGAAAATCTACACTACGATCTGTATAAACATGGAAATATCTCCACCGCTATACATATAGACATGGAAACATCTACACGGCTATCTGTATAGACATGGAAATATCTAAACCGCTATCTGTATAAACTGGGAAATATCTACAATGCTATCTGTGTAAACATGGAAATATCTAAACAGCTATCTGTGTAAACATGGAAATATCTGCACCGCTATCTGTGTAAAGATGGAAATATCTACAACGCAATCTGTGAAAAAATGGAAATATCTATAATGCTATCTCTATAAACATGGAAATATCCGTACCGCTATCTGTATTAACATGGAAATATCTACACTACCATCTCCATAAACATGGAACTATCTGCACCGCCATCTGTGTAAACATGGAAATATCTACACCATGATCTCTATAAACATGGAAATATCTCCTCCGCGATCTGTATAAACATGGAAATATCTACACCGCTATCTGTATAAACATGGAAATACCTACATCAATATCTCTATAAACAGGGAAATACCTACACCGCCATGTCTATAAGCATTTAAATATCTACACCGCCATCTGCATAAACATGGAAAAACCTACAACGCCATCTGTATAAACATGGAAATACCTACACTGCCATCTGTATACACATGGAAATATCTACACAGACATCTGCATAACCATGGAAATATCTACAACGCCATCTTTAAAAACATGGAAATATCTACAAAGTCATGTGTATAAACATGGAAATATCTACACTGCGGTCTCTATAAACATGGAAATAACTACACAGCCATCTGTATAAACATGGAAATATCTACACCGCTATCTTTATAAACATGGAAATATTAACATCACTATCTGTATAAACTTGGAAATATCTACACCGCTATCTGCATAAACATGGAAATACCTACACCGCTATCACTAAAAACATGGAAATACCTACACCACAATCCCTATAAACATGGAAATATCTACTCCGCTATCTGTATAAAGATGGAAATATCTACACCGTGAGCTGTATAAACATGGAAATATCTGTACCGCGAGCTATATAAACATGGAAATGTCTACAACGCTATCTGTATAATCATGCAAATATCTACACCGCTATCGGTATAAACATGAAAATATCTACACTACGATCTATATAAACATGGAAATATCTACACCGCTACCACTATAAACATGGAAATATATACACCACCATTTATGTAAACATGGAAATATCTACACCGCCATCTACATAAACAAGGAAATATCTACACCGCAATCTGTATAAACATGGAAATATTTACACCGCCATCTTTAAAAACATTGAAATATCTACAAAGTCATGTGTATAAACACGGAAATATGTACACTGCCATCTCTATGCACATGGAAATACCTACACAGCCATCTTTATAAACATGGAAATATCTACACTACGATCTTTATAAACATCGAAATACCTACACCGATATCTCTACAAACATGGAAATATCTACACCGCTATCTCTATAAACATGTATATATCTACACCGGCATCTCTATAAACATGAAAATACCTACACCGCCATCTCCATAAACATGGAAATATTTACACCGCCATCTGTGTAGACATGGAAACATCTACACCGCTATCTGTATAAACATGGAATTATCTACACCGCTATCCCTATAAACATGGAAATATCAACACCGCTATCTGAATAAACATGGAAATATCTACACCACCAACTATATAAACATGGAAATATCTACACCGCTATCTCTGTAAACATGGATATATCTACACCGCCATCTCTATAAACATGAAAATACCTGCACCGCCGTCTCCATAAACATGGAAATATCTACATCGCCATCTGTGTAGGCATGGAAATATCTACACCGCTATCTGTATAAACATGGAAATATCTACACCGTTATCCCTATAAACATGGAAATATCAACACCGCTATCTGTATAAACATGGAAATATCTACACCACCAACTAAACATGGAAATTTCTACAACGCCATCTGCATAAACATGGAAATGCCTACACTGCCATCTGTATAAACATGGAAATACCTACACTGCCATCTGTATACACATGGAAATATCTACACAGCCGTCTGTATAAACATGGAAATATCTACACCGCCATCTGTAAAAACATGGAAATACCTACACAGCCATCTGTATATACATGGAAATATCTACACCACGAGCTGTATAAACATAGAAATATATACACCGCGATCTGTATAAACATGGATATACCAACACCGCTATCTGTATAAACATGGAAGTATCTACACCGCTATCTGTAAAAACATGGAAATATCTAAACTACTGTCTCTATAAACTTGGAAATATATACACCGCCATCTACTTAAACAAAGAAATATCTACACCGCCATCTATATAAACATGGAAATATCTACACCACCATCTGCATAAACATGTAAATATCTACACTGCCGTCTATAGAAAGATGGAAACATCTACAGCATGATCTGTATAAACATGAAAATGTCTACACTGCTATCTGTATAAAAATGGAAATATCTACACCATGATCAGTATAAACATGGAAATATCTCCTCCGTGATCTGTACAAACATGGAAATAACTACACCGCTATCTGTAAACATGGAAATATCTACACGGCTGTCTCTATAAACATGGAAATATCCACACCGCTATCTGTATAAGCATGGAAATATCTACACAGCAATCTGTATAAACATGGAAATAACTACTCTGCTACCTCTATAAAGATGGAAATATCTACACCGCCATCTCTGTAAACATTTAAATATCTACTCCGCAATCTGCATAATCATGGAAATATCTACTCTTCCATCTGTATAAACATGGAAATGCCTACACTGCCATCTGACTACACATGGAAATCTCTACAGCGCCATCTGTAAAAACATGGAAATATCTACAAAGTCATGTGCATAAACATGGAAATATCTACTCTGCCATCTCTACACACATGGAATTACCTACACAGCCATCGGTATAAACATGGAAATATCTACACCGCTATCTTTATAAAGATGGAAATATTAACACCACTATCTTAGTAAACTTGGAAATATCTACACCGCTATCTGCATAAACATGGAATTATCTACACCGCTATCACTATAAACATGGAAATACCTACACCGCTATCTCTATAAACATGGAAATATCTACACTGCTATCTCTATAAACATGGAAATATATACACCGGGTTTTCTGTAAACATGGAAATATCTACACCGCCATCTACATAAACAAGGAAATATCTACACTGCCATCTATATAAACCGGGAAAATATCTACACAACTCTCTCTATAAACATGGAAATATCTACACCGCCATTTGTAAAAACATGGAAATATCTACACAGTCATCTGTATAAACATGGAAATACCTACACCACCATCTGTATAAATATGGAAACATCTACACTGCCGTCTGTATACACATGGAAATATCTACACAGCCATCTCTATAAAGATGGAATTATCTACACCGCTATCTCTATAACCTATACCTCTATTGCTATAAATATGGAAATATCTACACAGCCATCTCTACAAACGTGAAGATATCTACACTGCCATCTCCACAAACGTGAAACTAACTACACCACCATCTGTGTAAACATGGAAATATCCACACGGCCCTGTGTATAAACATGGAAATATCAACACTGCCATCTGTATAAAGATGTAAATAACAACCCCAAGAGCTGTATAAACATGGAAATATACACTCCGCCATCTGTATAAACATGGAAATAACAAAAAAGCTATCTGTACAAACATGGAAAAATCTACACCGCTATGTGTATAAACATGGAAATATCTACACCACTATCTCTATAAACATGGAAATATATACACCACCATCTCTATAAACATGGAAATATCCACACCGCCATCTGCTTAAACATGGAAATATCTACACCGCCAACTGTATGAACATGGAATTATGAACAACGCCATCTATGAAAAAATGGAAATATCTACTCCGCGATCCGAATAAACATGGAAATATCTACACCGCGATCCGTGTAAACATGGAAATATATACACCGCTATCTGTATAAACATAGAAATATCTCAACCGCTATCTCTATAAACATGAAAATATCTACACCGCCATCTGTAGAAAGATGCAAATATCTACACCGCCATCTGTAGAAAGATGGAAATATCTACACCGCTACCTTTATAAACACGGAAATGTCTACACCGGTACCTGTATAAACATGGAAATATACACACCGCCATCTCTATAAACATGGAAATATCTACACCACCATCTGTATAGACATGGAAATATCTACACGGCCATCTGTATAAAGTTGGAAATATCTACACCCCGAGCTGTATAAACATGGAAATATCTACACCACTATCTGTATAAACATGGAAATACCAACACCGCCATCTGTATAAACATGGAAATACCTACAAAGCCATCTGTGCAAACATGGAAATATCTACACCGCTATCTGTATAAACATGGAAATAATAAGACCGCTCTCTGTATAAACATGGAAATTCCAACACCGCTATCTGTATAAACATGGAAATACCTACAAAGCCATCTGTGCAAACATGGAAATATCTACACCACTCTCCCAATAAACATGGAAATATCAACACAGCTATCTATATAAACATGGAAATATCTTCACCGCTATCTGTATAAACATGGAAATATCTTCACCACAATCTCTATATACATGGAAATGTCTACACCGCTATCTCTATAAACATGGAAATATCTACACTGCCATCTGCATAAACATCGAAATATCTACAACGCCATCTGCATAAACATGGAAATATCTACACCGCCATCTGTATAAACATGGAAATATCTACACTGCCATCCGTATAAAGATGGAAACATCTGAACCGCGAGCTGTATAAACATGGAAACATCTACACCGCTATCTGTATAAACATGGAAATATCTACACCACCAACTCTATAAACATGGAAATATCTACACCGCTATCTGTATAAACATGGAAATATCTGCACCGCTATCTGTATAAACATAGAAAGATCTACACCACGGTCTGTATAAACATGGAAATATCTGCACCGCTATCTGCATAAACATGGTAATATCTACACCGCAATCTCTATAAACATGAAAATATCTACACTGACATCTGTATAAACATGGAAATAACTACACCGCTATCTGTGTAAACGTGGAATATCTAAACCGCTATCTCTATAAAAATGAAAATATCTACACTGACATCTGTATAAACATGGAAATACCTACACAGTCATCTCTATAAACATGGAAATACCTACACCACCACCTGTATTACCATGGAAATATCTACACTGCCATCTGTATAAAAATCGAAATGTCTACACAGCCATCTGTATAATCATGGAAATGTCTACACCGCTATCTGTATAAACATGGAAATATCTACACCGCTATCTGTATAAACATGGAAAAATCCGCACCGCTATCTGTATAAACATAGAAATATCTACACCACGATCTGTAAAAACATGAAAATATCTACACCGCTATCTGTATAAACATGGAAATATCTACACTGACATCTGTATAAACATGGAAATAACTACACCGCTATCTGTATAAACGTGGAAATATCTACACCGCTATCTCTATAAACATGAAAATATCTACACTGACATCTGTATAAACATGGAAATATCTACACCGCTATCCCTATAAACATGGAATTATCAACACTGCTATCCGTATAAACATGGAAATACATACACCGCTATCTGTATAAACATGGAAATATCTACACCGCTATCTCTATCAACTTGGAAATACCTAAACCGCTATCTCTCTAAGCATGGAAATATATACACAGCTATCTCTATAAACATGGAAATATCTACACAGCCATTCTATAAACTTGGAAATATCTGCAACGCCATCTGCATAAAAATGGAATTATCTGCACCACCATCTGCATAAAAATGGAAATACCTACACCGCCATCGTTATAGACATGGAAATATCTACACCGCTATCTGTATAAACATGGAAATATCCGCAACACAATTCTTGTCAACATGGAAATATCTACACCGCTATCAGTGTAAACATAGAAATATCTTCACCGCTATCTGTATAAACGTGGAAATATCTGCAACGCTATCTGTATAAAGGTGGAAATATCTACAACGCTATCTGTATAAACCTGGAAATATCCCCACCGCAATCTGTATAAACGTGGAAATATCTCCACCACAATCTGTAAACATGGAAATATCTACAATGCTATCTCTATAAACATGAAAATAACTACACTGACATCTGTATAAACATGGAAATAACTACAATGTCATCTGTATAAACATGGAAATATCTACACTGCCATCTGTATAAAAATGGAAATATCTACACAGCCATCTATATAAACATGGAAATATCTACACCGCTATCTGTATAAACATGGAAATATCTACACTGCTATCCCTATCAACATGGAAATATCAACACCGCTATCCATATAAACATGGAAATGCCTACACCGCTTTCTGTATAAACATGGAAATATCTACACCGCTATCTGTATAATCATGGAAATATCTACAATGCTATCTGTATAAATGTGGAAATATCTACACCGCTATCTGTATAATCATGAAAATGTCTACACCGCTATCTCTATAAACCTGGAAATATCTCCAACGCTATCTGTATAAACATGGAAATATCTACACCGCTATCTGTATAAACATGGAAATATCTACACCGCTATCTCCATAAACACGAAAATATCTATGCTGACATCTGTATAAACATGGAAATACCTACACAGTCATCTGTATAAACATGGAAATATCTACACCACCCTCTGTATATACATGGAAATATCTAAACTGCCATGTGTATAAAATTGTAAATATCTACACAGCCATCTTTATAAACATGGAAATATCAACACCGCTATCTGTATAAACATCGAAATACCTTCATTGCTTTCTGTATAAACATGGAAATATCTACACTGCTATCCCTATAATCATCGAAATATCACCACCGCTATCCGTATAAACATGGAAATACCTACACCGCTATCTGTATAAACATGGAAATATCTACACCGATATCTGTATAAACATGGAAACATCTACACCGCTATTTATATAAACAAGGAAGTATCTACACCGCTATCTCTATAAACATGGAAATATCTACAGCGCTATCTCTATAAACATGGAAATATCTACACCGCTATCTGTATGAACGAGGAAATATCTTTACCCCTATCTCTATAAACCTGGAAATATCTACAGCGCTATCTCTATATACATGGAAACATCTACGTCGCTATCTCTATAAACATGGAAATATCTACACCCCATCAGTAAGAACATGAAAATATCCACACCGCTATCTCTATAAACATGAAAATCTCTACACTGACATCTGTATAAACATGGAAATAACTACACTGTCATCTGTATACACGTGGAAATATCTACAGCACAATCTGTATAAACATGGAAATATCTACTCTACCATCTGTATAAAAATGGAATTATCTACACAGCCATCTCTATAAACATGGAAATATCTACACCACTATCTGTATAAACATCGAAATACCTACACCACTATCTGTATAAGCATGGAAATATCTATACTACTATACCTATCAACATGGAAACAGCAACTCTGCTATCCGTATAAACATGGAAATACCTACACCACTATCTGTATAAACATGGAAATATCTACACCGCTATCTGTATAATCATGGAAATATCTACAACGATATCTGTATAAACATGGAAATATCTACACCGCTATCAGTATAAACAAGGATGTATCTACACCACTATCTCTATAAACATGGAAATATCTACAGTGCTATCTCTATATACATGGAAACATCTACATCGCTATCTCTATAAACAAGGAAATATCTACACCCCCATCTGTAGGAACTTGAAAATATCTACACCGCTATCTCTATAAACATGGAAATATCTCCAACGCTATCTGTATAAACATGGAAATATCTACACTGCTATCTGTATAAACATGGAAATATCTACACCGCTATCTATATAAACATGGAAATATCTACACCGCTATCTGCATAAACATGGAAATATCTGCACCGCTATCTGTATAAACATAGAAAGATCTAAACCACGGTCTGTATAAACATGGAAATATCTACACCGCTATCTTTCTAAACAAGGAAATATCTACACCACAATCTCTATAAACATGGAAATCTCTACACTGACATCTGTATAAACATGGAAATAACTACACCGCTATCTGTATAAATGTAGAAACATCTACACCGCTATCTCTATAAACATGAAAATATCTACACTGACTTCTGAATAAACATGGAAATATCTACACCGCTATCCCTATAAACATGGAAATATCAACACCGCTATCCGTATAAACATGGAAATACATACACCGCTATCTGTATAAACATGGAAATATCTACACCGCTCTCTCTATCAACTTGGAAATACCTAAACCGCTATCTCTATAAGCATGGAAATATCTACACAGCTATCTCTATAAACATGGAAATATCTACACAGCCATTCTATAACCTTGGAAATATCTGCAGCGCCATCTGCATAAAAATGGAAGTATCTGCACCACCATCTGCATAAAGATGGAAATACCTACACCGCCATCGTTATAGACATGGAAATATCTACACCGCTATCTGTATAAACATGGAAATGTCTGCAACGCAATCTGTGTAAACATGGAAATATCTACACCGCTATCAGTGTAAACATGGAGATATCTTCACTGCTATCTGTATAAACGTGGAAATATCTCCAACGCTATCTGTATAAAGGTGAAAATATCTACAACGCTATCTGTATAAACCTGGAAATATCCCCACCGCAATCAGTATAAACATGGAAATATCTCCACCGCAAACTGTATAAACATGGAAATCTTTACACCGCCATCTGTATAAATATGGAAATATCTACCCCGCCATCTGTAGACAGACGGAAATATCTACACCGCTATCTGTATAAACAAGTAAATGTCTACACCGCTACCTGAATAAACATGGAAATATCTAAACCGCTATCTGTATAAACATGGAAATGACTACACCGCTATCTATATAAACATGGAAATATCTACATGGCTAACTCTATGTACATGGAAATATCTACACTGCCATGTGTATAAACATGCTGATATATACACCGCTATTTGTATAAACATGAAAATATCTACACCGCCATCTGTATAAAGACGGAAATATCTACACCGCAAGCTGTATAAGCATTTAAATATATACACCGCTATCTGTATAAACATGGAAATACCAACACTATCTCTATAAACATGGAAATATATACACCGCCATCTGTATAAACATGGAAATAACTACACTGCTATCTGTATAAACATGGAAATATCTACAGAGCTATTTGTATAAATATGGAAATATCTCAACCGCTATCTCTATAAACGAGGAGATATCTACACCCCTATCTCTTTAAACATGGAAATATCTAAAGCACTATCTCTATATACATGGAAATGACTACATCGCTATCTCTATAAACATGGAAATATCTACACTCCCATCTATAGGAACATGAATATATCTACACCGCTATCTCTATAAACATGTAAATATTTCCACCACTATCTGTATAAACATGGAAATATCTACCCCGCTATCTGAATAAACATGGAAATATCTACCCCGCAATCTGTATAAACATGGAAATATCTACACCACGGTATGTATATACATGGAAATATCTACACCGCTATCTTTATATACATTGAAATATCTACACCGCTATCTGTATAAACATGGAAACATTCTACAGCGCTCTCTCTATAAACATGGAAATATCTACACCGCTATCTGTATAAACGAGGAAATATCTACAACCCTATCTCTATAAACATGGAAATATCTACAGCGCTATCTCTATATTCATGGAAACATCTACGTCGCTATCTCTATAAACATGGAAATATCTACAACCCCATCAGTAGGAACATGAAAATATCTAAACCGCTATCTCTATAAACATGAAAATATCCACATTTACATCTATATAAACATGGAAATACAAACACAGTCATCTGTATAAACAAGGAAATATCTACACAGTCATCTGTATAAACATGGAAATATCTACACCATCGTCTGTATAAACATGGAAATATCTACACTGCCATCTGTATAAAAATGGAAATATCTACACATCCATCTCTATAAACGTGTAAATACCTACACCGCTATCTGTATAAACATCGAAATACCTACACCGCTATCAGTATAAACATGGAAATATCTACACTGCTGTCCCTATCAACATAGAAATATCAACACCGCTATCCATATAAACATGGAAATATCTACACCGCTATCTCTATAATAATGGAAATATCTACAACTCTATCTATATAAACATGGAAATATCTACACCACTGTCTGTATAAACAAGGAAGTAACTACACCACTATCTCTATAAACATGGAAATATCTACAGCGCTACCTCTATAAACGTGGAAATACCTACACTGCTATCTGTATAAACGAGGAAATATCTACACCCCTATCTCTATAAACATGGAAATATCTACAGCGCTATCACTATATACATGGAAACATCTATGTCGCGATCTCTATAAACATGAAAATATCTACACCCCCATCTGTAGGAGCATGAAAATATCTACACTGCTATCTCTACAAATATTGAAATATCTCCACCGCTCTCTGTATAAACTTGGAAATATCTACACCGCTATCTGTATAAACAAGGAAATACCAACAACGCTATCTGTATAAACATGATAATAACTACACCGCTATCTGTATAAACATGGAAATATCTACACCGCTATCTGTATAAACATGGAAATATCTGCACCGCTATCTGAATAAACATAGAAATATCTACACCACGGTCTGTATAAACATGGAAATATCTACACCACTATCTGTATAAACATGGAAATATCTACACCGCTATCTGCATAAACATGGAAATATCTACACCGCTATATCTATAAACATGAAAATATCTACACTGACATCTGTATAAACATGGAAATAACGTCACCCCTATCGGTATAAACATGGAAATATCTAAACCGCTATCTCTATAAACGTGAAAATATCTACACTGAAATCTGTATAAACATGGAAATACCTACACAGTCATCTGTATAAACATGGAAATATCTACACCACCATCTGTATAAACATGGAAATATCTACACTGCCATCTGTATAAAAATGGAAATATCTAAACAGTCATCTCTGTAATCATGGAAATATCTACATCGCTATCGGTATAAACATGGAATTACCTACACTGCTATCTGTATAAACATGGAAATATCTACAACGCTATCCCTATAAACATGGAAATATCAACACCGCTATCCGTATAAACACGGAAATACATACACCACTATCTGCATAAACTTGGAAAAATCTACACCGCTATTCCTATAAACATGGAAATTCCAAAACCGCTATCTCTATAAACATGGAAATATCTACACAGCTATATCCATAAACATGGAAATATCTACACAGCCTTTCTATAAACTTGGAAATATCTACAAGGCCATCTGCATAAACATGGAAATATCTACACCACCATCTGCGTAACCATGGAAATACCTACACCACCATCTGAATAGACATGGAAACATCTACACCGCTATCTGTATAAACATGGAAATATCTGCAACACTATCTGTGTAAACATGGAAATATCTACACCGCTATCTGTGTAAACATGGAAATATCTACACTGCTATCTGTAAAACGTGGAAATATCTACAACGATATCTGTATAAAGATGGAAATACCTACACCGCTATCTGTATAAACGTGGAAATAACTGCAACGCTATCTGTATAAAAGTGGAAATATCTACAACGCTATCTGTATAAACGTGGAAATATCTCCACCGCAATCTGTATAAACGTGGCAATATCTCCAGCGCAATCTGTATAAACATGGAAATATCTACACCGCCATCTGTGTAAACATGGAAATATCCACCACGCCATCTGTAGAAAGATGGAAATATCTACACCGCTATCTGTATAAACATGGAAATTTCTACACCGCTACTTGAATAAACATGGAAATATCTACAGCGCTATCTCTATAAACATGGAAATGACTACACCGCTATCTATATAAACATGAAATATCTACATCGCTAACTCTAGAAACATGGAAATATCTACACAGCCATGTGTATAAACATGGTGATATATACACCGCTATCTGTATAAACATGGAAATATCTACACCGCCATCTGTACACAGATGGAAATATCTACAGCACGAGCTGTATAAACATTTCAATATCTACAACGCTATCTGTATAAACATGGAAATACCAACACCACTATCTCTATAAACTTGGAAATATCTACACCGCTATCTGTATAAACATGGAAGTATCTACACCGCCATCTGTATAAACATGGAAATACTTACCATGCCATCTCTATAAACATGGAAATATCTACACCACTATGTCTATAAACATACAAATATCTACATTGCTATCTCTATAAACATGGAAATATCTACACTGCCATCTGCATAAACATGGAAATATCTACACTGCCATCTGTATAAACATGGAAATATCTACACCGCAATCTGTATAAACCTGGAAATATCTACACTGCCATCTGTAGAAATATGGAACAATGTACACCGCGATCTGTATAAACATGGAAATATCTACACCGCTATCTGTATAAACATGGAAATATCTACACCGCTATTTGTATAAATACGGAAATATCTACACCGTTATCTCTATAAACCTGGAAATGTTTACACTGCTATCTGTATAAACCTGGAAATATCTAATCCGCTATCTCTATAAACATGGAAATATCTACAACGCTATTTGTGTAAACATGGAAATATCTACACGTCTATCTGTGTAAACATGGAAATATGTACACCGCTATGTGTATAAACGAGGAGATATATACACCCCTATCTCTTTAAACATGGAAATATCTGCAGCACTATCTCTATATACATGGAAATGACTACGTCGCTATCTCTATAAACATGGAAATATCTACACTCCCATCTATAGGAACATGAAAATATCTACACCGCTATCTCTATAAACATGTAAATATTTCCATGGCTATCTGTATAAACATGGAAATATCTACCCCGCTATCTGAATAAACATGGAAATATCTACCCCACTATCTGTATAAACATGGAAATATCTACACCACGGTCTGTATATACATGGAAATATCTACACCGCTATCTTTATATACATGGAAATATCTACACCGCTATCTGTATAAACATGGAAACATTCTACAGCGCTCTCTCTATAAACATGGAAATATCTACACCGCTATCTGTATAAACGAGGAAATATCTACAACCCTATCTCTATAAACATGGAAATATCTACAGTGCTATCTCCATATACATGGAAACATCTACGTTGCTATCTCTATA
This sequence comes from Pan paniscus, assembly GCF_029289425.2. Classification (NCBI taxonomy): domain Eukaryota; kingdom Metazoa; phylum Chordata; class Mammalia; order Primates; family Hominidae; genus Pan; species Pan paniscus. The sequence goes on from NC_073261.2 coordinate 14,391,992, forward strand.
AACATGGAAATATCTACACCCCCATCAGTAGGAACATGAAAATATCTACACCGCTATCTCTATAAACATGAAAATATCTACATTTACATCTATATAAACATGGAAATACGAACACAGTCATCTGTATAAACAAGGAAATATCTACACAGTCAACTGTATAAACATGGAAATAACTACACCATCATCTGTATAAACATGGAAATATCTACACTGCCATCTGTATAAAAATGGAAATATCTACACATTCATCTCTATAAACATGTAAATCCCTACACCGCTATCTGTATAAACATCGAAATACCTACACCGCTATCTGTATAAACATGGAAATATCTACACTGCTATCCCTATCAACATGGAAATATCAACACCGCTATCCATATAAACATGGAAATATCTACACCGCTTTCTGTATAATCATGGAAATATCTACAACTCTATCTGTATAAACATGGAAATACCAACACCGCTATCTGTATAAACATGGAAATATATACAACGCTATCTGTATAAACATGGAAATATCTACACCACTATCTGTATAAACATGGAAATAAATACACCGCCATCTCTATACACATGGAAATATCTACACCGCTATCTCTATAAACATAGAAATATCTACACTGCCATCTCTATAAACATGGAAATATATTCACGGCCATATGCATGAACATGGAAATATCTGCACCGCTATCTGTTTAAACATGGAAATGTCAACAGTGCCATCTGTATAAACATGGAAATATCTACACTGCCATCTGTGGAAAGATGGAAATAGCTACACCACGATCTGTATAAACATGGAAATAACTACACCGCTATCTGTATAAACATGGAAATATCTACACCGCTGTCTGTATATACATGGAAATATCTACACCTTGATCTGTATAAACAAGGAAATATCTCCACCTCTATTGTATAAACATGGAAATATCTCCACCGCTGTCTGTATAGACATGGAAATATCTACATCGCTATCTGTATAAACATGGAAATATCTCCACCAATATCTGTATAAACATGGAAATTTCTACCCCGCGGTCTCTATAAACATGAAAATATCTACACCGCAATCTGCATAAACATGGAATCATCTACACTGCTATCTGTATAAACATGGAAATATCTACACCGGTAACTATAATCATGAAAATATCTACAGTGACATTTGTATAAACACAGAAATTCCTACACAGCCATCTGTATAAACATGGAAATATCTACACCACCAGGTGTATAAACATGGAAATATCTACACTGCCATCTGTATAAATATTGAAATATCTACGCAGCCATCTCTATAAGCATGGAAATATCTACACCGCTATCTGTATAAACATGGAAATACATACACTGCGCTAACTGTATAAACAGAAATATCTACACCGCTGTCCCTATAAACTTGGAAATATCAACACCGCTATCCGTATAACCATGCAAATACCTAAACCACTATCGAATAAACATGGAAATATCTACACCGCTGTCTGTATAGGCATGAAAATATCTACACCTCTATTTGTATAAATATGGAAATATCTTCACCGCTAACTCTATAAACATGGAAATGTTTACACTGCTATCTGTATAAACATGGAAATATCTAAACCACTATCTCTATAAACGTGGAAATATCTTCAGCGGTATTTGTGTAAACATGGAAATATCTACAGAGCTATCGGTGTAAACATGGAAATATCTACACCTCTATCTGTATATACGAGGAAATATCTACACCCCTATCTCTATAAACATGGAAATATCTACAGAGCTATCTCTATATACATGGAAACATCTACGTCGCTATCTCTATAAAGATGGAAATACCAACACCCCCATCAGTAGGAGCATGAAAATAACTACAACGCTATCTCTATAAACATGGATATATCTTCACCGCCATCTGCATGAACATGGAAATATCTACAACGTTATCTGTATAAACATGGAAATATCTACAGCTCCATCTGTATAAACACGGAAATATCTACACCACTATTTCTGTAAGCATGAAAATATCTACACTGACATCTGTATAAACACGGAAATACCCACACAGTCATCTATATAAAGATGGAAATATCTACACCACCATCTGTATAAACATGGAAATATCTACACTGCCATCTGTATAAACATGGAAATACCTACACAGCCATCTCCATAAACATGGAAATATCTACACCGCTATATGTATAAACATGGAAATTGCCACACTGCTATCTGTATAAACGTTGAAATATCTACACTGCTATCCCTATAAACATGGAAATATCAACACCGCTTTCCACGTAAACATGGAAATAACTACACCGCTGTCTGTATAAACATGGAAATATCTACAACGCTATCTCTATAAACGTGGAAATACCTACACCGCTATCTGTATAAACATGGAAACATTTACACTGCAATCTCTATAAACATGGAAATACAAACACCGCTATCTCTATAAACATGGAATTATCTACAATGCCATCCATATACACATGGAAATATCTACACTGCCATTTGTAGAAAGATGGAAATATCTACACTGTGATCTGTATAAACAGGGAAATATCTACAACGCTATCTGTAAAAACCTGGAAATATCTACACCATGATGTGTATAAACATGGGAATATCGAAACCGCTATCTGTATAAAGATGGAAATACCTACACCGCTATCTATATAATCATGGAAATACCTACACCGCTATCTGTATAAAGTTGGAAATATCTACACCGCTATCTGTATAAATATGGAAATACCTACACCGCCAACTGTATCAACATGAAATATCTACACAGTCATCAGTATACACATGGAAATATCTACACTGCCTTCTGTATAATCATGGAAATATCTACACAGCCATCTGTATAAACATGGAAATATCTACACTGCCATCTGTATAAACATGGAAATATCAACACCACTATCTGTATAAACATGGAAATATCTACACCGCGGTCTCTATAAACATGGAAATATCTACACCGCAATCTGTATAAACATGGAATCATCTACACTGCTATCTGTATAAACATGGAAATATCTACACCGGTATCTCTATAATCATGAAAATATCTACAGTGACATCTGTATAAACACGGAAATTCCTACACAGCCATCTGTATAAACATCGAAATATCTACACCACCATGTGTATAAACATGGAAATATCTACATTGCCATCTGTATAAAAATTGAAATATCTACACAGCCATCTCTATAAGCATGGAAATATCTACACCGCTATCTGTATAAACATAGAAATACCTACACCGCTATCTGTATAAACATAGAAATATCTACACCGCTGTCCCTATAAACTTGGAAATATCAACACCGCTATCCGTACAACCATGCAAATAACTACACCGCTATCAGAATAAACATGGAAATATCCACAACGCTATCTCTATAAACATGGAAATACCTAAAATGCTGTCTCTATATACATGGAAGTATCTACACCGCTAACTCTATAAACATGTAAATATCTACACAGCCATTATAAACTTCGAAATATCTACACTGCCATCTGCATAAACACGGAAATATCTACAAAACCATCTGCATAAACATGGAAATATATACACCGCCACCTGTATAGACATGGAAATATCTACACCAATATCTGTGTAAACTTGGAAATATCTACACTGTTATCTGTGTAAAGATGGCAATATCTACACCGCAATCTGTGCAAGGAGGGAAATGTCTACACCGCTATCTCTGTAAACATGGAAATATCTACACCGCTATCTCTAAAAACATGGAAATATCTACACGACAATCTGTATAAACATGAAATATCTACACCGCCATCTGTATAAACATGGAAATATCTTCACCGCTATCTGTATAAATATAGAACTATCTACAACGCTATTTGTAATAAACATGGAAATATCTACACCGCTATCTGTATAAACATGGAAATATCTACACTGCTATCTGTATAAACATGGAAATAACTACACCACTATCTGTATAAACATGGAAATATCTACACCGCTATCTGTATAAACATGGAAATATCTACACCGCTATTTGTATAAATATGGAAATATCTCCACCGCTATCTCTATAAACATGAAAATGTTTACACTGCTATCTGTATAAACATGGAAATATCTAAACCACTATCTCTATAAACATGGAAATATCTACAACGCTATTTGTGTAAACATGGAAATATCTACAGAGCTATCTGTGTAAACATGGAAATATGTACACCACTATCTGTATATACGAGGAAATATCTACACCCCTATCTCTATAAACATGGAAAAATCTACAGAGCTATCTCTATATACATGGAAACATCTACGTCGCTATCTCTATAAACATGGAAATAGCTACACCCCCATCAGTAGGAACATGAAAATATCTACACCGCTATCTCTATAAACTTGGATATATCTTCACCGCCAACTGTATCAACATGAAATATCTACACAGTCATCTGTATACACATGGAAATATCTACACTGCCATCTGTATAATCATGGAAATATCTACACAGCCATCTGTATAAACCTGGAAATATCTACACAGCCATCCGTATAAACAGGGAAATATCTACACGACTATCTGTATAAACATGGAAATATCTACACCGCTATCTGTAAAAACATGGAAATATCTACACAGTCATCTGTATAAACATAGAAATATCTACACTGCCATCTGTATACACGTGGAAATATCTTCACAGCCATCTGTATAAACATGGAAATATACACACCGCTATCTCTAAAAATATGGAAGTACCTACAACGCTCTGTCTATAAACATGAAAATACCTGCACTGCTATCTCTATAAACATGGAAATATCTACACCGAAATCTACATAAACAAGGAAATATTTACACCGCCATCTATATAAACATGGAAATATCTACACCGCCATCTGCATAAACATGGAAATATCTACACTGCCATCTGTAGAATGATGGAAATATCTACACCGCGATCTGTATAAACATGGAACTGTCTACACCGCTATCTGTATAAACATGGATCTAAACCACTATCTCTATAAACATGGAAATATCTACAACGCTATCTGTGTAAACATGGAAATATCTAAACCGCTATCTATAAACATGGAAATAGCTACAATGCTAATTGTGTAAACATGGAAATATCTACACCGCTATCTGTATAAACATGGAAATTCCAACACCGCTATCTGTATAAACGTGGAAATATCTACAGCACTCTCTGTATAAACATGGAAATATCTACACCGCCATTCTATAAACTTGGAAATATCCACACTGCCATCTGCATAAACATGGAAATATCTGCAACGCTATCTGTGTAAACATGGAAATATCCACACCACTAACTGTAAAATGTGGAAAAATCTACACCGCTATCTGCATAAACGTGGAAATATCTACACGACTATCTGTATAAACGTGGACATACCTACAACGCTATCTGTATAAACGTGGAAATATCTACAGCACTATCTGTATAAACGTGAAAATATCTCCACCGCTCTCTGTATAAATGTTGAAATATCAACACCGCTATCTGTATAAACATGGAAATATCTACAATGATATCTGTATAATCCTTGAAATATCTACAACGCTATCTGTATAGCCATGGAAATTTCTACAACGCTCTCTGTCTAAACATGGAAATATCCACACAGCTGTCTGTGTAAACTTGGAAATATGTACAGAGGTATCTGTGCAAAATGCAAATATCTACACATCTATCTCTGTAAAAATCGAAATACCTACACCGCTATCTGCATACACATGGAAATATCTATACCGCTTTCTGTATAAAGAAGGAAATATCTACACCATCATCTGTATAAACAGGGAAATACCTACACCGACATCTCTATACACATGGAAATATCTACACTGCTATCTCTATAAACATAGAAATATCTACACTGCCAGCTCTATAAACATGGAAATATCTACACAGCCATCTGCATGAACATGGAAATATCTACAACGCTATCTGTATAAACATGGAAATATCTATACCGCCATCTGTATAAACATGGAAATATCTACACTGCCATCTGTGCAAAGATGCAAATGTCTACACCGCTATTTCTATAAACATGATAATGTCTACACCGCTACCTGTATAAATATGGAAATATCTACACTGCGATCTGTATAAACATGGAAATATCTACACCACGATCTGTATAAACAAGGAAATATCTCCACCACTATCTCTATGAACATGGAAATATCTACACGGCTATCTGTATAAACATGGAAATATCTACAACGCGATCTGTATAAACATGGAAATACCTACACCGCTATCACTATAAACATCGAAATATCTACGCCGTTGTCTCTATTAACATGCAAATATCTAGAGTCTTCTGTATAAACGTGGAGACATCTACAACATCATCTCTATAAACATGGAAATATCTACTTCGCAATCTCTGTAAACATGGAAATATCTACACCGCCATCTCTATAAACATGAAAATATCTACATCGCCATCTCCAGAAACATGGAACTATCTGCACCGCCATCTGTATAAACATGGAAATATCTACACCGCTATCTATATACATATGGAAATATCTACACCTCTATCTCTGTAAACATGGAAAAGTCTACACTGCTATCTGTATAAACATGGAAATATCTACACTGCTATCTCTATAAACCTGAAAATATCTACACCGACATCTGAAGAAACATGGAAATATGTACAGAGCCATCTCTATAAACATGGAAATATCTACACCAGTATCTGTATAAACATTAAAATATCTATACTGCCATCTATATAGACATGGAAATAACTACACAACCATCTGAATAAACATGGAAATATCTACACCACTATCTCTATAAACATGGAAATGCCTACACCGTTATCTCTATAAACGTGGAAATATCTACACCGCAATCTCTATAAACATTGAAATGTCTACACCGCCATCTCTATAAACATGAAAATATCTACACTGCCACCTAAACAAACATGCAACTATCTACACCGACATCTGTATAAACATGGAAATATCTACACCACTATCTGTATAAACATGGAAATATCTACACTGCCATCTGTACAAAGATGGAAATATCTACACAACTATCTCCGCAAACATGGAAATGTCTACATCGCTATCTGTATAAACATGGAAATAGCTACACCGCTATCACTATAAACCTGAAAATATCTACACCGACATCTGTATAAACATGGAAGTACCTACACAGTCATCTGTATAAACATGGAAATATCTACACCACTATCTGTATATACATGGAAATAACTACACTGCCATCTGTATAAACACGGAAATATCTACACAGCCATCTCTATAAACATGGAAGTATCTACAAGGCTATCTGTACAAACATGGAAATACATACACTGCTATCTGTATAAACATGGAAATATCTACACCGCTATCCCTATGAACATGGATATAACAACACTGCTATCCGCATAAACATGGAAATGTCTACACTGCTGTCTGTAAACATGGAAATATCTACACCGCCATCTCTATAAACATGAAAATACATACACCGCCACCTCCAGAAACTTGGAAATAGATTCATCGCTATCTGTATAAACATGGAAATATCTACACCGCTATCTGTATAAACATGGAAATATCTACACCGCTATCTGTATAAATATGGAAATATCTACACCGCTCTCTCCGTAAACATGGAAATATCTACACCTCTCTCTGTATAAACATGGAAATAACTACACTGCCATCTGTATAAAAATGGAAATATCTACACATCAATCTCTATAAACGTGGAAATATCTACACCGCTATCTGTATAAACATGGAAATACCTACACCGCTATCTGTATAAACATGGAAATATCTACACCGGTATCCCTATAAACATGGAAATATCAACACTGCTAACCACATAAACAAGGAAATATCCACGCGCTGTCTGTATAAACATGGAAATATCTACACCGCTATCACTATAAACATGGAATTACCTACACCGCTATCTCTATAAACACGAAAATATGTACACTGCTATCTCTATAAAAATAGAAATATCTGCACCGCCATTCTATAAACTTGGAAATATCTACACCGCCATCTGCATAAACATGGAAACCTCTACACAGCCATCTGCATAAACATGGAAACATCTACACTGCCATGTGTATAAACATGGAAATATCTACACAGCTCTCTGTATAAACTTGGAAATATCTGCAACGCTATCTTTGTAAACATGTAAATATCTACACCACTATCTGTAAAACGTGGAACTATCTTCACCGCTCTCTGTATAAACGTGGAAATATCTACACCGCTATCTCTATAAACCTGAAAATACCTACACCGACATCTGAATGAACATGGAAATGCCTACACAGTCATCTGTATAAACATGGAAATGTCTACACCGCTATCTGTGTAAACATGGAAATATCTACGCCACTATCTGTATAAAGATGGAAATGTCTACACGCTATCTGTAAAACGTGGAAATATATACACCACTATCTGTATACACATGGAAATATCTACACAAGCTATCTGTATAAACATGGAAATATCTACCCCGCTATCTGTATAAACAAGGAAATATCTACACCATGATTTGTATAAACATGGAAATATCTAGACCGCCATCTGTTTAAACATGGAAATATCTACACCTGTATCTGTATAAATATGGAAATATCTACATCCCTATCTCTATAAACATGTAAATATATACACCGCTACCTTTATAAAAATGGAAATATCTACATCGTTATCTGTATAAATATGGAAATATCTACACCGATCTCTCCGTAAACATTTAAATGTCTACACCGCTATCAGTATAAACATGGAAATATCTACACTGCAATCTCTATAAACGTGGAAATATCTACACCGCTATCTGTATAAACATGGAGATACCTACACCGCTACCTTTATAAAGATGGAAATATCTACACCGTTATCTCTATAAACATGGAAATATCTACACCGCCATCTGTATAAACATGCAAATATCTATACAATCATCTGAATAAACATGGAAATATCTACCCCACCATCTCTATAAACATGGGAAAATCTACAGTGCCATCTGTAGACACATGGAAATATCTACACAGATATCTGTATCAACATGGAAATATCTACAACACTATCGCTAAAAACGTGGAAATACCTACACCGCTATCTCTATAAACATGGAAATATCTACACCGCCATCTCTATAAACATGGAAATATCTACACTGCCATCTCTGTAAACATGAAAATACTTACACCTCCATCTCCAGAAACATGGAACTATCTACACCGCCATCTGTATAAACATGGAAATATCGACACCACTATCTGTATAAACATGGAAATATCTACACCGCTATCTGTGTAAACATGGAAATATCTACATAGCTATCTGTGTAAACTTCTAAATATCTACAGCACTATCTGTGTAATGATCGAAATATCTACACCGCAATCTGTGCAAAGATGGAAATATCTACACCGCTATCTCTGTAAACATGGAAATATCTACAACGCCATCTGTATAAACATGGAAATATCTACACCGCAATCTGTATAAACATGGAAATATCTACACCGCCATCTGTATAAACACGGAAATATCTACACTGCTATCTGTATAAATATGGAAATATCTACACCACTATCACTATAAACATGGAAATATCTACACCACTATCTTTATAAACATGGAAATACCTACACCGCTATCTCTATAAACATGGAAATATCTATACCGCCATCTGTATAAACATGGAAATATCTACACAGTCATTTGAATAATCATGGAAATATCTATCCCACCATCTGTATAAACGTGGAAATATCTACACTGCTATCTGTATAAATGTGGCAATATCTACACCGCTGTCTGTATAAACGTGGAAATATATACACCACTATCAGTATAAACGTGGATATATCTACAATGCCTTCTGTATAAAAATGGGAATGTCTACATCGCTATCTGTATAAACGTGGAAATAACTCCACCGCTATCTGTATAAACGTGGAAATATCTACGCCACAATCGTTATAAACATGGAAATATCTACACTACAATCTGTATGCACATGGAAATATCTACACAGCCATCTCTATAATCATGGAAATATCTACACCGCTATATCTATAAACATGGAAATATCTACACCGCTATCTGTATATGCATGGAAATATTTACAATACTATCTGTACAAACATGGAAATATGCCCACCGCTATCTGTATAAACATGCAATTATCTACATCGCTATCTGTATAAACATGGAAATACAACGCTATCTGTGTACTCATGGAAATTTCTACACAGCTATCCGTGAACTTGGAAATATTTACACCGCTTTCTGTGTAAAGATGGAAATATCTACACCACAATCTGTGCAAAGATGGAAATATCTACACAGCTATCTCTGTAAACATGAAAATATCTACACTGGGATCTGTATAAACATGGAAATATCTAAACCGTTATCTGTATAAATATGGAAATATCTACATCGCAATCTCTATAAACATGGAAATATCTACACCTCCATCTCTATAAACATGGAACTATCTACATCACTACCTGTATAAACATGCAAATATCTCCACTGCTATGAGTATAAACATGGAAATACCTACACCGCTATCTGTATAAACATGGAAATATCTACACCATTATCACCATAAACGTGGAAATATCTACACCGCCATCTTTATAAACATGCAAATTTCTACACAGACATCTGAATAAACATGGAAATATCTACACCGCTATCTGTATAAATATGGAAATATCTACATCACTATCTTTATAAACATACAAATATCTACACCGCAATCTTTATAAACATGGAAATATCTACACCTTTTTCTCTGTAAACATGGAAATATCTACACCGACATCTGTATAAACATGGAAATGCCTACACAGTCGTCTGTATAAACATGGAAATATCTACACCACTATCTGTATAAACATGGAAATGTCCACACTGCCATCTGTATAAAGATGGAAATATCTACACGGACTTCTCTATAAACATGGAAATATCAACAGCGCTATCTGTATAAACATGGAAATATCTTCACCGCTATCAGTATAAACATGGAAATATCTACACCGTTATCTGTATAAACATGGAAATATCTACACGGCCATCTATCTAAACATGCAAATACCTGCACAGTCCTGTGTATAAACATGGAAATATCTACAACGATATCTTTATAAACATGGAAATATCTACAAAATTATCTGTGTAAACATGGAAATAGCTACACAGCTGTCTGTGTAAACATGCAAATATGTTCACTGCTATCTGTGTGAAGATGGAAATATCTACACCGCAATCTGTGCAAATATGGAAATATCTACACCTCTATCTCTGTAAACATGGAAATATCTACACTGCTATCAGTATAAACTTGGAAATATCTACACCCCTATCTCTATAAACATGGAAATATCTACAACACGATCTGTATAAACATGGATATATCTACCCCGCTATCTGAATGAACATGGAAATATCTAAACTGCTATCTGTATAAACATGGAAATACCAACACCACTACCTGTATAAACATGGAAATATCTACACTGCTGTCTGTAGAATCATGGGCATATCTACACCACAATCTCTATAAACATGGAAATACCTACACCGCCATCTCTATAAACATGGAATTTCCTACACCGCTATGTCTATAAACATAGAAATATCTACAATGCCATCTCTATAAACATACAAATATCTACACCACCATCTGCATATACATGGAAGTATCTACACCGCCATCTGTATAAACATGGAAATATCTACACCGCTATCTGTGTAATCATGGACATATCTACACCGTGATCTGTATAATCATGGAAATATCTACACCGCTATCTCTATAAACATGGAAATAGCTACACCGCAATCTGCATAAACATGGAAATATCTACACCGCAACCTCCATAAACATGGAAATGCCTTCAACGCTGTCTGTATAAACATGGAAATATCTACATGGCTACCTCTCTAATCGTGGAAATATCTTCACCGCCGTCTATATAAGCATGGAAATACCTACACAGTCATCTGTATAAATATGGAAATATCTACACCACTCTCTGTATAAACAGGAAAATATCTACACTGCCATCTGAATAAACATGGAAATATCTACAATGGCATCTGTATAAACATGGAAATATCTACACTGCTATCTGTATAAACATGGAAATAGAAACACCGCTATCTGTATAAACATGAAAATATCTATAACGCCATCGCAATAAGCATGGAAATATCTACACCGCTATGTGTATAAATATGAAAATATATACACCTCTCTCTCTATAAACATGGAAATATCTACACCGCTATTTTTGTAAACATTGCATTATCTACACCGCTATCTCAATGAACATGGAAACATCTACTCCGCCATCTCTAGAAACATGGAAATATCTGCACCTTCATCTGTATAAACATAGAAATATCTACACTGCTATATGTAGAAACATGGAAATGTCTACACCGCGATCTGTATAAACATGGAAATATTTGAACCGCTACTTGTATAAACATGCAAATATCTACACTGCTACCTGTATAAACATGCAAATATCTACACCGCTATCTGTATAAACATGGAAATAACTACACCGTCATCTGTACAAAAATGGAAATATCTACCGCACCATCTGTATAAACGTTCAAATATCCACACCTCCATTTCTATAAACATGGCAAAATCTACACCGCCATCTGTATATTCAAGGAAATATCTATACTGCCATCTGTATAAATATGGAAATATCTACACCACTATCTTTATAAACTTGGAAATATTCACACCGCCATCTGTAAAAACATGGAAATAGCTACACTGCCATCTGTATAAACATGGAAATATCTACACCGTTATCACTATAAACATGGAAATATCTACAACGCTATTTTTATAAACATGGAAATATCTACACCGCCATCTATATAAACAAGGAAATATTTACACCGCCATCTCTATAAACGTGGAAATATCTACGCTATCTCTATAAACATGGAAATATCTACACCGCTATCTCTATAAACATGGAAATATCTACACTGCCATCAGCATAAACATGGAAATATCTACACCGCTATCTGTATAAACATGGAAATATCTACACCACCATCTCTATAAACAAGAAAATATCTACACGGCTATCTGTATAAACATGAAAATATCTACACTGCCATCTGAAAAAACATGGAAATATCTACACCGCCGTCGGTGTAAAGATGGCAATATCTACACCGGCATCTGTATAAACATGGAAATATCTACAGCGCCATCTGTATAAACATGGAAATATCTACACCGCTTTCTGTATAAACATGAAAATGTCTACACCGCCATCTGTATAAACTAGGAAATATCTACACCGCTATCTCTGTAAACATGGAAGTATGTACACCGCTATCTCTATAAACATCATAATATCTACACCGATATCTCTATAAACATGGAAGTATGTTCACCGCTATCTCTATAAACATCATTATAAACATGGAAATATCTACATTGCTGTCTGTACAAACATGGAAATATCTACACAGCTATATCTATATACATGGAAATATCTACACCGCTATCTCTATAAACATGGAAATCTCTACACCACTATCTGTACAAACATGGAAATATCTACACTGCTATCTCCATAAACATGGAAGTATCTACACCGTCGTCAGTATAAACATGGAAATAACTACATCGCTATCTGTATGAACATGGAAATATCTAAACCACCATCAGTATAAACATGGAAATATCTACACCGACCTCTGTATAAACATGGAAATATCTACAACTCCATCTGTATAAACTTGGCAAAATCTACACCGCCATCTGTATATATATGGAAATATCTACACCGCCCTCTGTATAAATATGGAAATATCTACACCACTATCTTTATAAACATGGAAACATTCACACCGCCATCTGTAAAAACACGGAAATTGCTACATAGCCATCTGTATAAACATGGAAATATCAACACCGTTATAACTATAAACGTGGAAATATCTACAATGCTATCTTTATAAACATGGAAATATCTACACCGCCATCTGTATAAACAAGGAAATATCTACACCACGGTCTCTATCAACATGGAAATATCTACACCGCAATCTCTATAAACATGGAATTACCTACACTGCCATCACTATAAACATGGAAATATCTACATCGCCATCTGTATAAACACGGAAATATCTACACATCTATCTGTATAAACTTGGAAATATCTACACCGCCCTCTGTATAAACGTGGAAATATCTACACCACCATCTCTATAAACATGGAAATATCTACACGGCCATCTGTATACACATGGAAACATCTACACAGCCATCTGTATAAACATGGAAATATCTTCACCGCTATCTCTATAAACATGGAAATGTCTACACCACCATCTCTATAATCATGGAAATATCTACACTGCCATCTGTATACACGTGGAAATATCTACGCAGCCATCTGTGTAAACATGAAAATATCTACACTGCTATCTGTATAAACATGGAAATATCTACTTCGCTATCTGTGTAAACATGGAAATATCTCCACCGCTATCAGTAAAATCATGGAAATATCTACCCCGCTATCTGTATAAACATGGAAGTATTTACACCGCTATGCGTATAAACATTGAAATAACTACAACGCTATCTCTGTAAACATGGAAATATCTACCTCGCTATCTGTATAAACATGGAAATATCTGCACCGCTATCTGTATAAACATGGAAATATCTACACCGCTATCTGTATAAATATGGAAATATCTACATCGCTATCAGTATAAAAATGGAAATATATACACTGCTATCTGTTTAAAGAACGAAATATCTGTAACGCTTTCTCTATAAACATGGAAATATCTACACCGCTATCTCTATAATCATGGAAATATCTACACAGCTATCTCTGTAAACTTGGAAATATCTACACGGCCATCTGTAGGAGCCTGGAAATATCTACACTGCTATCTCTATAAACATGGAAATATCTACACCGCCATTTGTATAAACATGGAAATATCTACATCGCTATCTGTATTAACCTGGAAATATCTACACCACTATCTGTATAAACATGGGAATATTTACACTGCTATCTGTATAAACATGGAAATATCTACACCGCTGTCTGTATAAACATGGAAATATCAACGACGATATCTGTATAAAGAAGGAAAGAACTTCACTGCTATCTCTATAAACATGAAAATATCTACACCGCTATCTGTATAAACATGGAAATATTTACACCGCTATCTCTATAAACATGGAAATATCTACACCGTTATCTGTATAAACATAGAAATATCTACACCTCTATCTGTATAAAGATGGAAATATCTGCACTGCTAGCTGTAAAACAGGGAAACATCTACACCACTCTCTCTACAAACATGGAAATGTCTACACTGCTATCTGTATAAACATAGAAATATCTACACCTCTATCTGTATAAACATGGAATTATCTACAACGCTATCTCTATAGACAAGGAAAGATCTACACCACTATCTCTATAAACATGGAAATATCTACACGGCTTTCTGTATAAACATGGAAATACCTTCAATGCTATCTTTATAAACATGGAAATAGCTACACCTCTATCTCTGCAAACATGGAAATATCTACACCACTATCTGTATAAACATGGAAACATCTACACAGCTATCTGTATAAACATGTAAATATCTACAATGCTATCTCTACAAACATGGAAATAGTTACACCACTAGCTTTATAAACATGGGAATATCTACACCGCTATCTGTATAAACATGGAAATATCTACACCGCTATCTATATAAACATGGAAATTTCTACACCACTATATCTATAAACAGGGAAATATCTACACCGCTATCTCTATAAACATGTAAATTTCTACACCGCTATTTGTATAAAGATGGAAACATGTACACCGCTATCTGTATAAACAAGGAATTATCTGCATTGCTATCTCTGTAAAAATGGAAATATCTACACCACTACCTGTATAAACATGGAAATATCTACACCGCTATCTCTATAAACCTGAAAATACCTACACCGACATCTGAATGAACATGGAAATGCCTACACAGTCATCTGTATAAACATGGAAATGTCTACACCGCTATCTGTGTAAACATGGAAATATCTACGCCACTATCTGTATAAAGATGGAAATGTCTACACGCTATCTGTAAAACGTGGAAATATATACACCACTATCTGTATACACATGGAAATATCTACACAAGCTATCTGTATAAACATGGAAATATCTACCCCGCTATCTGTATAAACAAGGAAATATCTACACCATGATTTGTATAAACATGGAAATATCTAGACCGCCATCTGTTTAAACATGGAAATATCTACACCTGTATCTGTATAAATATGGAAATATCTACATCCCTATCTCTATAAACATGTAAATATATACACCGCTACCTTTATAAAAATGGAAATATCTACATCGTTATCTGTATAAATATGGAAATATCTACACCGATCTCTCCGTAAACATTTAAATGTCTACACCGCTATCAGTATAAACATGGAAATATCTACACTGCAATCTCTATAAACGTGGAAATATCTACACCGCTATCTGTATAAACATGGAGATACCTACACCGCTACCTTTATAAAGATGGAAATATCTACACCGTTATCTCTATAAACATGGAAATATCTACACCGCCATCTGTATAAACATGCAAATATCTATACAATCATCTGAATAAACATGGAAATATCTACCCCACCATCTCTATAAACATGGGAAAATCTACAGTGCCATCTGTAGACACATGGAAATATCTACACAGATATCTGTATCAACATGGAAATATCTACAACACTATCGCTAAAAACGTGGAAATACCTACACCGCTATCTCTATAAACATGGAAATATCTACACCGCCATCTCTATAAACATGGAAATATCTACACCGCCATCTCTGTAAACATGAAAATACTTACACCTCCATCTCCAGAAACATGGAACTATCTACACCGCCATCTGTATAAACATGGAAATATCGACACCACTATCTGTATAAACATGGAAATATCTACACCGCTATCTGTGTAAACATGGAAATATCTACATAGCTATCTGTGTAAACTTCTAAATATCTACAGCACTATCTGTGTAATGATCGAAATATCTACACCGCAATCTGTGCAAAGATGGAAATATCTACACCGCTATCTCTGTAAACATGGAAATATCTACAACGCCATCTGTATAAACATGGAAATATCTACACCGCAATCTGTATAAACATGGAAATATCTACACCGCCATCTGTATAAACACGGAAATATCTACACTGCTATCTGTATAAATATGGAAATATCTACACCACTATCACTATAAACATGGAAATATCTACACCACTATCTTTATAAACATGGAAATACCTACACCGCTATCTCTATAAACATGGAAATATCTATACCGCCATCTGTATAAACATGGAAATATCTACACAGTCATTTGAATAATCATGGAAATATCTATCCCACCATCTGTATAAACGTGGAAATATCTACACTGCTATCTGTATAAATGTGGCAATATCTACACCGCTGTCTGTATAAACGTGGAAATATATACACCACTATCAGTATAAACGTGGATATATCTACAATGCCTTCTGTATAAAAATGGGAATGTCTACATCGCTATCTGTATAAACGTGGAAATAACTCCACCGCTATCTGTATAAACGTGGAAATATCTACGCCACAATCGTTATAAACATGGAAATATCTACACTACAATCTGTATGCACATGGAAATATCTACACAGCCATCTCTATAATCATGGAAATATCTACACCGCTATATCTATAAACATGGAAATATCTACACCGCTATCTGTATATGCATGGAAATATTTACAATACTATCTGTACAAACATGGAAATATGCCCACCGCTATCTGTATAAACATGCAATTATCTACATCGCTATCTGTATAAACATGGAAATACTTACAACGCTATCTGTGTACTCATGGAAATTTCTACACAGCTATCCGTGAACTTGGAAATATTTACACCGCTTTCTGTGTAAAGATGGAAATATCTACACCACAATCTGTGCAAAGATGGAAATATCTACACAGCTATCTCTGTAAACATGAAAATATCTACACTGGGATCTGTATAAACATGGAAATATCTAAACCGTTATCTGTATAAATATGGAAATATCTACATCGCAATCTCTATAAACATGGAAATATCTACACCTCCATCTCTATAAACATGGAACTATCTACATCACTACCTGTATAAACATGCAAATATCTCCACTGCTATGAGTATAAACATGGAAATACCTACACCGCTATCTGTATAAACATGGAAATATCTACACCATTATCACCATAAACGTGGAAATATCTACACCGCCATCTTTATAAACATGCAAATTTCTACACAGACATCTGAATAAACATGGAAATATCTACACCGCTATCTGTATAAATATGGAAATATCTACATCACTATCTTTATAAACATACAAATATCTACACCGCAATCTTTATAAACATGGAAATATCTACACCTTTTTCTCTGTAAACATGGAAATATCTACACCGACATCTGTATAAACATGGAAATGCCTACACAGTCGTCTGTATAAACATGGAAATATCTACACCACTATCTGTATAAACATGGAAATGTCCACACTGCCATCTGTATAAAGATGGAAATATCTACACGGACTTCTCTATAAACATGGAAATATCAACAGCGCTATCTGTATAAACATGGAAATATCTTCACCGCTATCAGTATAAACATGGAAATATCTACACCGTTATCTGTATAAACATGGAAATATCTACACGGCCATCTATCTAAACATGCAAATACCTGCACAGTCCTGTGTATAAACATGGAAATATCTACAACGATATCTTTATAAACATGGAAATATCTACAAAATTATCTGTGTAAACATGGAAATAGCTACACAGCTGTCTGTGTAAACATGCAAATATGTTCACTGCTATCTGTGTGAAGATGGAAATATCTACACCG
This sequence comes from Pan paniscus, assembly GCF_029289425.2. Taxonomy (NCBI): domain Eukaryota; kingdom Metazoa; phylum Chordata; class Mammalia; order Primates; family Hominidae; genus Pan; species Pan paniscus. The sequence continues at coordinate 14,411,122 of NC_073261.2, forward strand.
CAATCTGTGCAAATATGGAAATATCTACACCTCTATCTCTGTAAACATGGAAATATCTACACTGCTATCAGTATAAACTTGGAAATATCTACACCCCTATCTCTATAAACATGGAAATATCTACAACACGATCTGTATAAACATGGATATATCTACCCCGCTATCTGAATGAACATGGAAATATCTAAACTGCTATCTGTATAAACATGGAAATACCAACACCACTACCTGTATAAACATGGAAATATCTACACTGCTGTCTGTAGAATCATGGGCATATCTACACCACAATCTCTATAAACATGGAAATACCTACACCGCCATCTCTATAAACATGGAATTTCCTACACCGCTATGTCTATAAACATAGAAATATCTACAATGCCATCTCTATAAACATACAAATATCTACACCACCATCTGCATATACATGGAAGTATCTACACCGCCATCTGTATAAACATGGAAATATCTACACCGCTATCTGTGTAATCATGGACATATCTACACCGTGATCTGTATAATCATGGAAATATCTACACCGCTATCTCTATAAACATGGAAATAGCTACACCGCAATCTGCATAAACATGGAAATATCTACACCGCAACCTCCATAAACATGGAAATGCCTTCAACGCTGTCTGTATAAACATGGAAATATCTACATGGCTACCTCTCTAATCGTGGAAATATCTTCACCGCCGTCTATATAAGCATGGAAATACCTACACAGTCATCTGTATAAATATGGAAATATCTACACCACTCTCTGTATAAACAGGAAAATATCTACACTGCCATCTGAATAAACATGGAAATATCTACAATGGCATCTGTATAAACATGGAAATATCTACACTGCTATCTGTATAAACATGGAAATAGAAACACCGCTATCTGTATAAACATGGAAATATCTATAACGCCATCGCAATAAGCATGGAAATATCTACACCGCTATGTGTATAAATATGAAAATATATACACCTCTCTCTCTATAAACATGGAAATATCTACACCGCTATTTTTGTAAACATTGCATTATCTACACCGCTATCTCAATGAACATGGAAACATCTACTCCGCCATCTCTAGAAACATGGAAATATCTGCACCTTCATCTGTATAAACATAGAAATATCTACACTGCTATATGTAGAAACATGGAAATGTCTACACCGCGATCTGTATAAACATGGAAATATTTGAACCGCTACTTGTATAAACATGCAAATATCTACACTGCTACCTGTATAAACATGCAAATATCTACACCGCTATCTGTATAAACATGGAAATAACTACACCGTCATCTGTACAAAAATGGAAATATCTACCGCACCATCTGTATAAACGTTCAAATATCCACACCTCCATTTCTATAAACATGGCAAAATCTACACCGCCATCTGTATATTCAAGGAAATATCTATACTGCCATCTGTATAAATATGGAAATATCTACACCACTATCTTTATAAACTTGGAAATATTCACACCGCCATCTGTAAAAACATGGAAATAGCTACACTGCCATCTGTATAAACATGGAAATATCTACACCGTTATCACTATAAACATGGAAATATCTACAATGCTATTTTTATAAACATGGAAATATCTACACCGCCATCTATATAAACAAGGAAATATTTACACCGCCATCTCTATAAACGTGGAAATATCTACGCTATCTCTATAAACATGGAAATATCTACACCGCTATCTCTATAAACATGGAAATATCTACACTGCCATCAGCATAAACATGGAAATATCTACACCGCTATCTGTATAAACATGGAAATATCTACACCACCATCTCTATAAACAAGAAAATATCTACACGGCTATCTGTATAAACATGAAAATATCTACACTGCCATCTGAAAAAACATGGAAATATCTACACCGCCGTCGGTGTAAAGATGGCAATATCTACACCGGCATCTGTATAAACATGGAAATATCTACAGCGCCATCTGTATAAACATGGAAATATCTACACCGCTTTCTGTATAAACATGAAAATGTCTACACCGCCATCTGTATAAACTAGGAAATATCTACACCGCTATCTCTGTAAACATGGAAGTATGTACACCGCTATCTCTATAAACATCAAAATATCTACACCGATATCTCTATAAACATGGAAGTATGTTCACCGCTATCTCTATAAACATCATTATAAACATGGAAATATCTACATTGCTGTCTGTACAAACATGGAAATATCTACACAGCTATATCTATATACATGGAAATATCTACACCGCTATCTCTATAAACATGGAAATCTCTACACCACTATCTGTACAAACATGGAAATATCTACACTGCTATCTCCATAAACATGGAAGTATCTACACCGTCGTCAGTATAAACATGGAAATAACTACATCGCTATCTGTATGAACATGGAAATATCTAAACCACCATCAGTATAAACATGGAAATATCTACACCGACCTCTGTATAAACATGGAAATATCTACAACTCCATCTGTATAAACTTGGCAAAATCTACACCGCCATCTGTATATATATGGAAATATCTACACCGCCCTCTGTATAAATATGGAAATATCTACACCACTATCTTTATAAACATGGAAACATTCACACCGCCATCTGTAAAAACACGGAAATTGCTACATAGCCATCTGTATAAACATGGAAATATCAACACCGTTATAACTATAAACGTGGAAATATCTACAATGCTATCTTTATAAACATGGAAATATCTACACCGCCATCTGTATAAACAAGGAAATATCTACACCACGGTCTCTATCAACATGGAAATATCTACACCGCAATCTCTATAAACATGGAATTACCTACACTGCCATCACTATAAACATGGAAATATCTACATCGCCATCTGTATAAACACGGAAATATCTACACATCTATCTGTATAAACTTGGAAATATCTACACCGCCCTCTGTATAAACGTGGAAATATCTACACCACCATCTCTATAAACATGGAAATATCTACACGGCCATCTGTATACACATGGAAACATCTACACAGCCATCTGTATAAACATGGAAATATCTTCACCGCTATCTCTATAAACATGGAAATGTCTACACCACCATCTCTATAATCATGGAAATATCTACACTGCCATCTGTATACACGTGGAAATATCTACGCAGCCATCTGTGTAAACATGAAAATATCTACACTGCTATCTGTATAAACATGGAAATATCTACTTCGCTATCTGTGTAAACATGGAAATATCTCCACCGCTATCAGTAAAATCATGGAAATATCTACCCCGCTATCTGTATAAACATGGAAGTATTTACACCGCTATGCGTATAAACATTGAAATAACTACAACGCTATCTCTGTAAACATGGAAATATCTACCTCGCTATCTGTATAAACATGGAAATATCTGCACCGCTATCTGTATAAACATGGAAATATCTACACCGCTATCTGTATAAATATGGAAATATCTACATCGCTATCAGTATAAAAATGGAAATATATACACTGCTATCTGTTTAAAGAACGAAATATCTGTAACGCTTTCTCTATAAACATGGAAATATCTACACCGCTATCTCTATAATCATGGAAATATCTACACAGCTATCTCTGTAAACTTGGAAATATCTACACGGCCATCTGTAGGAGCCTGGAAATATCTACACTGCTATCTCTATAAACATGGAAATATCTACACCGCCATTTGTATAAACATGGAAATATCTACATCGCTATCTGTATTAACCTGGAAATATCTACACCACTATCTGTATAAACATGGGAATATTTACACTGCTATCTGTATAAACATGGAAATATCTACACCGCTGTCTGTATAAACATGGAAATATCAACGACGATATCTGTATAAAGAAGGAAAGAACTTCACTGCTATCTCTATAAACATGAAAATATCTACACCGCTATCTGTATAAACATGGAAATATTTACACCGCTATCTCTATAAACATGGAAATATCTACACCGTTATCTGTATAAACATAGAAATATCTACACCTCTATCTGTATAAAGATGGAAATATCTGCACTGCTAGCTGTAAAACAGGGAAACATCTACACCACTCTCTCTACAAACATGGAAATGTCTACACTGCTATCTGTATAAACATAGAAATATCTACACCTCTATCTGTATAAACATGGAAATATCTACAACGCTATCTCTATAGACAAGGAAAGATCTACACCACTATCTCTATAAACATGGAAATATCTACACGGCTTTCTGTATAAACATGGAAATACCTTCAATGCTATCTTTATAAACATGGAAATAGCTACACCTCTATCTCTGCAAACATGGAAATATCTACACCACTATCTGTATAAACATGGAAACATCTACACAGCTATCTGTATAAACATGTAAATATCTACAATGCTATCTCTACAAACATGGAAATAGTTACACCACTAGCTTTATAAACATGGGAATATCTACACCGCTATCTGTATAAACATGGAAATATCTACACCGCTATCTATATAAACATGGAAATTTCTACACCACTATATCTATAAACAGGGAAATATCTACACCGCTATCTCTATAAACATGTAAATTTCTACACCGCTATTTGTATAAAGATGGAAACATGTACACCGCTATCTGTATAAACAAGGAATTATCTGCATTGCTATCTCCATAAACATGGAAATGTCTACACCGCTATCTCTATAAACATGGAAATTTCTACACTGCTATCTGTATAAACATGGAAATATTTACACCGCTATCTCTATAAACATGGAAATATCTACACCGCTATCTGTATAAACGTGTAAATATCTACACCTCTAACTGTATAAAGATGGAAATATCTACACTGCTATCTGTAAAACAGGGAAATATCTACACAACTATCTCTATAACATGGAAATGTCTGCACTGCTATCTGTATAAACATGGAAATATCTACACTTCTATCTGTATAAAGATGGAAATATCTACAACGCTATCTCTATAGACAAGGAAATATCTACACCACTGTCTCTATAAACATGGAAATATCTGCACGGCTTTCTGTATAAACATGGAAATATCTTCAATGCTATCTTCATAAACATGGAAATAGCTACACCTCTATCTGTGTAAACATGGAAATATTTACACCACTGTTTCCATAAACATGGAAATATCTACAATGCTATGTCTATAAACATGCAAATATATACATCACTGTCTCTGTAAACATATAAATATCTACATCGCTATCTCCATAAACATGGAAATATCTACACCGCTATCTCTATAAACGTGGGAAAATCTACACCGCTATCTCTGTAAACCTGGAAATATCTACAGCGCTATAAGTATAAATGTGGAAATATCTACACCGCTATCTGTATAAACATGGAAATATCTACAATGCTATCTCAATAAATGTGGAAATATCTACAGCACAATCTGTATAAACGTGGAAATATCTATACCGCTATCTAAACTTGGAAATATCTACACCGCTATCTGTTTAAACGTGGAAATATCTACACCGCTATCTCTATAAGCGTGGAAATATGTACACCACGATCTGCGTGAATGTGGAAATATCAACACCGCTATCTTTGTAAACATGGAAATATCTACACCGCTATCTGTATAAACGTGGAAATATCTACATCGCTATCTCTGTAAACATGTAAACATTTACAACACTATCTGTATAAACATGGAAATATTTACACAGCCATCTCTATAAACATGGAAATATTTACATCGCTATCTTTATAAACATGGAAATATCAACACCGCTATCTCTACAAAGATGGAAATACATCGCTATCTGTATAAACATGGAAATATTTACAAAGCTATCTCTATAAACATGGAAATATCTACACCGTTATATCTGTAAACATGGAAATATCCACACCGCTATCTGTAAAACATAGAAATATCTCCACCGCTGTCTGTATAAACATAGAAATACATACACGGTTATCTGTTTAAACATGGAAATATCTACACCACTGACTGTACAAACATTGAAATATCTACACTGCTGTCTCTATAAACATGGAAATATCTACACCGCTATCTGAATAAACATGGAAATATCTACACCGCTGTCTCTATAAACATGGAACTGTCTGCACCTCTATCTGTATAAACATGGAAATAGGTACACGGCTGTCCCTATCAACTTGGAAATATCGACACCGCTATGTGTATTAACATGGAAATATCTACACAGCTATCTGTATAGATGTGGAAATATATACATCGCTATGTATACAAACATGGAAATATCAACACCGCTATCTGTATAAACATGGAAATACTTAAACTGCTGTCTCTATGAACATGGAAATAGCTACACCGCTATCTGTATAAACATGGAAATATCTACACCGCTGTGTCTACAAACATGGAAATATCTACACCACTGTCTCCATAAACAGGCAAATATCTACACTGCTGTCTCCATAAACTTGGAAATATCTACACGACTATCTCTATAAATGTGGAAATATCTACACCGATGTCTCTAAAAACATGGAAATATCTACACCGCTATCTGTATAAACATGGAAATATCAACACCACTATCTGTATAAACATGGAAATATGTACAACGCTATCTGTATAAACATGGAAATATCAACACCGCCATCTGTATCATCATGGAAATACCCACACCGCTATCTGCATAAACATGGAAAAATCTACACCGCCATCTGTAAAAACGTGGAAATAACTTCACAGTCAACAGTATAAACATGGAAATATCTACACCTCCATCAGTATAAACATGGAAATATCTACACTGCCATCTGTATAAACATGGAAATATCTACACAGCCATCAGTATAAACATGGAAATATCTACACCGCTATCTCTGTAAACGTGGAAATATCTACACCGCTATCTATATAAACTTGGAAATATCTACACCGCAATCGGTATAAACATGGAAATATCTACACGGCTATTTATATAAACTTGGAATTATCTACACCGCTATTTGTATAAACATGAAAATATCTACACCGCTATCTGTATAAACATGGAAATATCTCCACCACTATCTGTATAAACATGGAAATATCTCCACCGCTGTCTGTATAAACATGGAAATATCTACACCTCTATCTGTATAAACATGGAAATATGTACACCGCTATCAGTATAAACATGGTTATATCTACATCACTCTCTGTATAAACATGGAAATATCTCCAATGCTCTCTGTATAAACATGGAAATATCTACACTGCTACCTGTATAAACATGAAAATATCTACACCGCTCTCTGTATAACTATGGAAATATCTACAACGTTATCTGTGTACACATGGAAATATCTAGACAGCTATCTGTGCAAGCATGGAAATATCTACACCGCTATCAATGTAAACATGGAAATACCTACAGCGCAATCAGTGCAAAGATGGAAATATCTACACCGCTATCTGTATAAACATTGAAATATCTACACTGCAATCTGTATAAAGATGGAAATATCTACACCGGAAGCTGTATAAACATGGTAATATGTAAACCCCTCTCTGAGTAAACATGGAAATATCTCCACCGCTATCTGTATAAACATGGAAATATCTACACCGCTATCTCTATAAATATGGAAATATCTACAATGCAATCTGTGAAAAGATGGAAATATCAACAACACTATCTGTGTAAACATGGAAATATCTACACCGCTGTATGTATAAACATGGCAATATCTCCACCGCTATATGTATAAACAGGGAAATATTTACAACACCACCTGTATAAACATGGAAATATCTACACCGCCATCTGAATAAACATGGAAATATCTACACCGCTATCTGCATAAATATGGAAATATCTACACCGCTATCTCTATAAACATGGAAATATCTACACCGCCATCTGTATAAACATGGAAATATCTACACAGTCATCTCTATAAACATGGAAATATCTACAACACCATCTCTATAAACATGGAAATGTCTACACTGCCATCTGTATACACCTGGAAATACCTACATAGCCATCTGTATAAAAATGGAAATATCTACACCGCTATCTCTATAAACCTGGAAATACCTACACCGCTATCTATATAAACATGGAAATATCTACACCGCTATCTCTATAAACATGGAAATATCTACAGTGCCATCTCTATAAACATGAAATTATCTACACCGCCATCTCCATTGACATGGAACTATCTACACCACCATCTGTGTAAACATGGAAATATATACACCGCTATATGTATAAACATGGCAATATCTCCACCGCTATGTGTATAAGCATGGATATATCTACACTGCCAACTGTATAAAGATGGAAATATCTACACCGCTAGCTGTATAAACATGGAAATATCTACACTGCTATATGTATAAACATGGAAATACCAACACCGCTCTCTGTATAAACATGGAAATACCAACACCGCTCTCTGTATAAACATGGAAATATCTACACCGCCATCTCTATAAACATGGAATTATCTACACTGCTATCTCTTTAAACATAGAAATATCTATACCGCCATCTCTATTAATATGGAAATATCTACACCGCCATCTGCATAAACATGGAAATAGCTACACCACCATCTGCATAAACTTGGAAATATCTACACCGCCATCTGTATAAACATAGAAATATCTACACTGCTATCTGTAGAAAGATGGAAATGTCTAAAACGTGATCTGTATAAACATGGAAATAGCTACACCGCTACCAGTATAAACATGGAAATATCTACACCGCTATGTGAATAAACATGGAAATATCTACACCACGATCTGTATAAACATGGAAATACCAACACCACTTTCTGTATAAACATGGAAATATGTACAATGCTATCCGTATAAACATGGAAATATCAACACCGCCATCTGTATAATCATGGAAATACCCACACCACTATCTGCATAAACATGGAAATATCTACCCCGCCATCTGTAAAAACGTGGAAATAGCTTCACAGTCATCTGTATAAACATGGAAATACCTACACCTCCATCTGTATAAACATGCAAATACCTACACCGCTATCTCTGTAAACGTGAATATATCTACACCGCTATCTAAATAAACTTGGAAATATCTACACCGCAATCTCTATAAACATGGAAATATCTACACGGCTATCTGTATAAACTTGGAATTATCTACAACGCTATTTGTATAAACATGAAAATATCTACACTGCCATCTGTATAAATATGGAAATATCTGCACCACTATCTATATAAACATGGAAATATCTCCACCGCTGTCTGTATAAACATGGAAATATCTACACCTCTATCTGAATAAGCATGGAAATACGTACACCGCTATCAGTATAAACATGGTAATATCTACATCACGATCTGTATAAACATGGAAATATCTCCAATACTATCTGTATAAACATGGAAATATCTACACCGCTACCTGTGTAAACATGGAAATATCTACACCGCTATCTGTATAACTATGGAAATATCTACAACGCTATCTGTGAAAACATGGAAATATCTAGACAGGTATCTGTGCAAGCATGGAAATATCTACACCGCTATCAATGTAAACATGGAAATATCTACACCGCAATCTGTGCAAAGATGGAAATATCTACACCGCTATCTGTGTAAACATGGAATATATACACCGCTATCTCTATAAACTTGGAAACATCTACATCACTATCTGTATAAACAGGGAAATATCCACACCGGCATCTGTACAAACATGGAAATATCTACACCGCCATCTGAATAAACATGGAAATATCTACACCGCTATCTGTAGAAATATGGAAATGTCTACATCGCTATCACTATAAACATGGAAATATCTACACCGCTATCTGTATAAACATGGAAATAACTACTCCGCTATCTCTATAAACATGGAAATATATACACGGCCATCTGTATACACCAGGAAATATCTACACAGCCATCTGTGTAAACATGGAAATATCTACACCGCTATCTCTATAAACATGGAAATATCTACACCGCCATCTCTATAAACATGAAAGTATCTACACTGCCATCTCTATAAACATGAAAGGATATACACCGCCATCTCCATTAACATGGAACTATCTACACCACCATCTGTGTAAACATTGAAATATCTACACCACTATCTGTATAAACATTGAAATATCTACACTGCCATCTGTATAAAGATGGAAATATCTACACCGCAAGCTGTATAAACATGGTAATATATATACCTCTCTCTGTGTAAAGATGGAAATATCTACATCGCTATCTGTATAAACATGGAAATATCTCCACCGATATCTGTATAAACATGGAAATATCTACACCGCTATCTCTATACATATGGAAATATCTACAACGCTATCTGTGTCAACATGGAAATATCTACACCGCTATCTGTGTAAAGATGGAAATATGTACAATGCAATCTGTGCAAAGATCGAAATATCAACAAAGCTTTCTGTGTAAACATGGAAATATCTACACCGCTGTATGTATAAACATGGCAATATCTCCACCGCTATCTGTATAAACAGGGAAATATCTACACCGCCATCTGTATAAACATGGAGGTATCTACACCGCTATCTGAATAAACATGGAAATATCTACACCGCTATCTGCATAAATATGGAAATATCTACACCGCTATCTCTATAAACATGGAAATATCTACACCGCCATCTGCATAAACATGGAAATATCTACACAGTCATCTCTATAAAAAAGGAAATATCTACAACACCATCTCTATAAACATGGAAATGTCTACACTGCCATCTGTATACACCTGGAAATACCTACATAGCCATCTGTATAAAAATGGAAATATCTACACCGCTATCTCTATAAACCTGGAAATACCTACACTGCTATCTATATAAACATGGAAATATCTACAACGCTATCTCTATAATCATGGAAATACCTACACCGCCATCTCTATAAACATGAAATTATCTACAGCGCCATCTCCATTGACATGGAACTATCTACACTACCATCTGTGTAAACATGTAAATATACACACCGCTATATGTATAAATATGGCAATATCTCCACCGCTATGTGTATAAGCATGGAAATATCTACACTGCCAACTGTATAAAGATGGAAATATCTACACCGCTAGCTGTATAAACATGGAAATACCTACACTAGTATGTTTATAAACATGGAAATACCAACACCACTCTCTGTATAAACATGGAAATACCAACACCACTTTCTGTATAAGCATGGAAATATCTATACCGCCCTGTGTATAAACATGGAAATATCTACACCAGTATCTCTATAAACATGGAAATATCTACACTGCCATCTCTATAAACATGGAATTATCTACACTGCTATCTCTATAAACATAGAAATATCTATACCGCCATCTCTATTAGTATGGAAATATCTACACCGCCATCTGCATAAACATGGAAATATCTACAACACCATCTGTAGAAAGATGGAAATGTCTACACCGCGATCTGTAAAAACATGGAAATTTCTACACCGCTACCTGTATAAACATGGAAATATCTACACTGCTATGTGTATAAACATGGAAATATCTACACCACGATCTCTACAAACATGGAAGTATCTACACCGCTATCTGTGTAAACATGGAAATATCTACACCGCTATCTGTGGAAAGATGGAAATATCTACCCCGCAATCTGTGCAAAGGTGGAAATATCTACACCTCTATCTGAGTAAAAATGGATATTTCTACACCACAATCTCTGCAAAGATGGAAATATCTACACCGCTATCTTTGTAAACATGGTAATATCTACACCGCTATCTGTATAACCATGGAAATATCTACACCGCCATCTATATAAACATGGAAATATCTACACCGTGATCTGAATAAACAAGGAAATATCTACACCGGTATCTGTATAAATATGGATATATCAACACCGCAATCTCTGTAAACATGGAAATATCTACATCGCTATCTGTATAAACATGGAAATATCTGCACTTCTATCTCTATAAAAATGGAAATATCTAAACCATCATCTGTATAAACATGGAAATAACTATACAGTCATCTGTATAAACATGGAAATATCTACACCACCATCTGTATAAACATGGAAATATCTACACCACCATCTGTATAAACATGGAAATATCTACACAGCTATCTGCATAAACATGCAAATACCTACACCGCTATCTGTACAAACGTGGAGATATCTACACCGCTATGTGTATAAATGTGGAAATATCTACACCGCTATCTCTGTAAACGTGGAAATATCTACACCACTTTCTGTATAAAGGTCGAAATATCTACACCATTATCTCTGTAAATGTATAAACATTTAAACCGCTATCTGCATAAACATGGAAATATTTACACCGATATCTGTACAAACATGGAAATATTTACAACGATATTTGTATAAACATGAAAATATGTACACCGCTATCCCTATAAACATGGAAATATCTACACTGCCATCTATATAAACATGGAAATATCTACACCGTAAGCTGTATAAACATGGAAATATCTACACCGCTATCTGTATAAACATGGAAATACCAACACCGCTATCTGTATAAACATGGAAATCTCTACACCGCTATCTCTATAAACATGGAAATATTTACACCGCTGTCTCTTTAACATGGAAATATATACAACGTCATCTCTATAAACATGGAAATATCTACACAGCCATCTACATAAACAAGGAAATATCTACACCGCCATCTATATAAATATGAAAATATCTACACCGCCATCTGTATAGACATGGAAATACCTACACTGCCATCTGTAGAAAGATGGAAATATCTACACCGCGATCTTTATAAACATGGAAATATCTACACCGCTATCTGTTTAAACATGGAAATACCTACAACGCTCTCTGTATAAACATGGAAATATCTACACCATGATCCGTATAAACATGGAAATATCTACAGCGCTATCCCAATAAATAGGGAAATATCAACACAGCTATCTGTATAAAAATGGAAATATCTACACATTGATCTGTATAAACATGGAAATATCTGCACCACTATCTGTATAAACATGGAAATATCTACACCGCTATAAGTATAAACATGGAAATATCTCAACCGCTATCTCTATAAACATAGAAATATCTACACCGCCATCTCTATAAACTTGGAAATATCTACACCGCCATCTGCATAAATGTGGAAATATCTATACTGCCATCGGCATAAAGATGGAAATATCTACACCGCCATCTGTATAAACATGAAAATATCTTCACCGCCATCTGTATAAACATGGAAAATCTACACCACCATCCGTATAAACATGGGAATATCTACACTGTCATCTGTATAAAGATGGAAATATCTGCACTGCGAGGTGTATAAACATAGGAATATCTACACTACTATCTGCATAAACATGGAAATACTAACACCGCTATCGGTATAAACATGGAAGTATCTACACCGCTATCTTTATAAACTTGGAAATACCTACACCGCTATCTGTATAAACAAGGAAATATCTACACCGCTATATCTATAAACATGGAAATATCTACACCGCCATCAGTAAAAACATGGAAATATCTACACAGTCATCTGTACAAACACGGAAATATCTGCAACGCTATCTGTATAAACATGGAAATAACCACACCGCTATCCCTATAAACATGGAAATATCTACACCACTATCCCTATAAACTTGGAAATAGCAACACCACTATCTGTATAAACATGGAAATAGCTACACCGCTGTCTGTATAAACATGGAAATATCTACACCGCTGTGACTATGAACATGGAAATATCTACACCGCCATACTTATAAACATGGAAATATACACACCGCAGTCTCTATAAACATTGAAATATCTACAGCGCCATCTCTATGAACTTGGGAATATCTACACCGCCATCTGCATAAACATGGAAATATCTACACTGCCATCTGCATAAACATGGAAATATCTGCACCGCCATCTACATAAACATGGAAATATCTACCCCGCTATCTGTATAAACATGGAAATACCAACACCGCTATCTTTATAAACATGGAAATATCTACACTGCTATCTGTATAAAATGGAAATATCTACCTCTCTATCCCTATATACTTGGAAATATCTAAACCGCTATCTGTATAAACATGGCAATATCAACTCGGCTATCTCTGTAAACATGGAAATATATACACCGCCATCTCTATAAACATGGAAATATCTATACCGCCATCTACATAAAAAAGGAAATTTCTACAGCGCTATCGTTATAAACATGGTAATATCTACAAAGCCATCTGTATGAACATGGAAATACCTACAGGGCTGTCTGTATAAACATGGAAATACCAACACCGCTATCTGTATAAATATGGAAATATCTATAGCGCTATGTGTATAAACCTGGAAATATCTACACCGATATCGGTATAAACATGGAAATATCTACACCGCCATTTGTATAAACATGCAAATATCTACACCACGAGCTGTATAAACATGGGAATATCTACAGCGCTATCTGTATCTACATGGAAGTTTCAACACCGTGATCTGTATGAACATGGAAAAATCTACACCGCTATCTGTATAAGCCTGGAAATATCTACACCGCTATCTCTATAAACATGGAAATATCTACACTGCTAGCTCTATAAACATGAATATATCTACACAGCCATTTACATAAACATGAAAATAACTACACTGACATCTCCATAAACATGGAACTATCTACACCGCCATCTGTATAAACATGGAAATAGCTACACTGCCATCTGTAAAAATATGTAAATATGTACTCCGCGAGCTCAATAAACATGGAAATATCTACAACGCTATCTGTATACACATGGAAATATCTACAATGTTATCTCTATAAACATGGAAATATGTTCATCGCCATCTCTATAAACATGGAAATATCTACACCACCATCTACATAAACAAGGAAATATCTACACGGCCATCTATATAAACATGGAAATATCTACACCGCTACAGGTATAAACATGGAAATGTCTACACCGCTATCTCTATAAACATGGAAATAACTACACCGCTATCTCTATAAACATAGGAATATCTACACCGCTATCTCTATAAACATGGAAATATACACACCGCCATTTCTATAAACATGGAAATATCTACGCCGCCATGTACATAAACAAATATCTACACCGCCATCTGTATAACATGGAAATAACACCGCTATGTCTATAAACATGGAAATATCAACACCGCCATGTGTAAAAACATGGAAATATATACTCAGTTATCTGAATAAACTTGGAAATATCTACACTGCCATTTGTATACACATGGAAATAGCTACACAGCAATCTGTAAACACATGGAAATATCTACACAGCTATCTCTATAAACATGGAAATACCAACACCTCTCTTTCTATAAACATAGAAATATCTATACCGCTATCTCTATAAACATGGATATATCTGCACTACCGTCTTTATAATCATGAAAATATCTACACTGCCATCTCCGTAATCAAGGCACTATCTACACCACCATCTGTATAAAAATGGAAATATCTACACGACCATCTATGTAAACATGGAAATATCTACACTGCCATCTGCACAAATATGTAAATATCTACACCGTGAGCTGTATAAACATGGAAATATCTCCACTGCTATCTGTATAAACATGGAAATATCTACAACGCTGTCTTTATAAACATGGAAATATCTACACCGTTATCTGTATAAACATGGAAATATCTACACCGCTATCCCTATAAACATGGAAATATCAACACCGCTATCTGTATAAACATCGAAATATCTACACTGCTATCTATATAAACATGGAAATATCTACACGGCTATCACTATAAACATGGAAATTCCTCCACGGCTATCTCTATAAACATGGAAATATCTACACCGCAATCGCTATAAACATGGAAATATATACACCCCCATCTCTATAAACATGGGAATAACTACACCGCCATCTGTATAAACATGGAATTATATACACAGTCATCTGTATAAATATGGAAATATCTACAAAGCCATCTGTATAAACATGGAAATATCTACACAGCCATCTGTTTAAACATGCAAATAACTACCCCGCCATCTGTATAAACATGGAAATATCTACACCACGAGCTGTATAAACATGGAAATATCTAAAGTGCTATCTGTATAAACATGCAAATACCGACACCATGATCTGTATAAACATGGAAATATCTACACCGCTATCTGTATAAACATGGAAATATCTACTGCGCTGTCTGTATAACCATGGAAATAGCTACACAGCCATCTTTATAAATATGGAAATATTTACACCGCTATCTCTATAAACATGAAAATATCTACACTGCTATCTGTATAAACATGGAAATATCTACACCACTGTCGGTATAAACATGGAAATATCTACACCGCTATCTGTATAAATATGGAAATAACTAAACCGCTATCTCTATACACATGGAAATATCTACACCGCTATCTATATCAACATGGAAATATCTACACTGTCATCTGTAGAAAGATGGAAATATCTACACCGTGATCTGTATTAACATGGAAATATCTACACCGCAATCTGTATAAACATTGAAATATCTACAATGCTATCTGTATAAACATGGAAACATCTATACCATGATCTGTATGTACATGGAAATAACTTCACCGCTATCTCTATAAACATGGAAGTATCTCCACCGCTATCAATATAAACATGAAAATACACCGCTATCTCTATAAACATGGAAATAACTACACCGCTATCCACATACACATGGAAATATCAACACCGCTATCTCTATAAACAATGAAATAGCTACAGTGCTATCTATTTAAACATGGAAATATCTACACTGCCATCTGTAAAAAGATTTAAATATCTACACCGTGAGCTGTATAAACTTGGAAATATCTACACCGCTATCTGTATAAACATGGAAATAACAACACCGCTGTCTGTATAAACATGGAAATACTTACACCGCTATCTGTATAAACATGGAAATATATACACTGCCATCTGTAAAAAGATGTAAATATCTACACCGCAAGCTGTATAAACGTCAAAATATCCACACCGCTATCTGTATAAACATGGAAACATCTACACCAGTATCTGTATAAACATGGAAGTATCTACACAGTCATCTGTATAAACATGGAAATATCCACACCGCTATCTCTGTAAACACGGAAATATATACACCACCATCTCTATAAACATGGAAGTATCTACACCGCCATCAGTATAAACAGAAATATCTACCCTGCCATCTGTAGAAAGATGGAAATATCTACACCGCGATCTGTGTAAACATGGAGATATCTACACAGCTACCTGTATAAACATGGAAATACCTACAACGCTATCTGTATAAACATGGAAATATCTACAACACGATCTGTATAAACATGGAAATATCTACACAGCCATCTGTATAAACATGGAAATATCTACACCGGTATCTCTATAAACATGGAAATACCTACACCGCTGTCTCTATAAACAGGGAAATATCTACACCGCCATCACTATAAACTTAAAATACCTACAATGCCGTCTCCATTTACATAGAAATAACTACACCGCCATCTGTATAAACATGGAAATATCTACACCACTATCTGTATAAACATGGAAATATCTACAACAACATCTCCTTAAACATGGAAATATCTACACTTCTATCTCTATAAACATGGAAATATCTTCACCGCTATCTCTATAAACGTGGAAATAACTACACCACCATCTGTAAAAACATGGAAATACCTACACAGTCATCTGTATAAACATGGCAATATCTATATCACCATCTTTATAAACATGGAAATATCTACACTGCCATCTGTATACCCATGGAAATATCTACGGAGACATCTGTATAAACATGGAAATATCAACACCACAATATATATAAACATGGAAATACCTACACCGCTATCTCTATAAACATGGAAATACCTACACCTCTATGTCTATAAACATGAAAATATCTACACCGCTATCTATATAAACATGGAAATAACTACAACGCTATCTGTATAAACATGGAAATATCTACACCGCTATCTGTATAAACATGGAAATATGTACACCGCTATCTCTATAAGCATGGAAATATCTACACCGCGATCTGTATAAACAGGGAAATATCTACACTACTATCTGTATAAACATGGAAATACCTACACCGCTGTCTGTATAAAAATGGAAATAACTACACCGCTATCTGTATAAACATGGAAATATCTACACCGCTGTCTCTATAAACATGGAAATATCTACACCGCTATTGGTATAAACATGGAAATATCTAAACCGCTGTCTCTATAAACATGGAAATATCTACGCTAACATATGTAGAAAGATGGAAATATCTACACCACAATGTGTATAAACATGGAAATATCTACACCGCTATCTGTATAAACAAGGAAATATCTACAACACGATCTGTATAAACATGGAAATATCTACACCGCCATCTCTATAAACATGGAAATATCTAAAATGCTAACACTATAAACATGGAAATATCTACATCAGAATCTGTATAAACATGGAAATATTTACACCGCTATCTGTATAAACATGGCAATATTTACACCGCTATCTGTAAAAATATGGAAATATCTGCACTGCTATCTCTGTAAACATGGAAATATCTACACCGCTATCTGTATAAACATGGAAATATCTACACTGCCTTCTGTAAAATCATGGAAATATCTATACAGTCATCTGTATAAACATGGAAATGTCTACACCACCATCTGTATAAACATGAAAATATCTACAATGTCATCTGTATACACATGGAAATATCCAAACAGTCATCTGTATAAACATGGAAATATCTACACTGCTATCTGTATAAACATTGAAATACCTATACCGCCATCTCTATAAACATGAAAATATCTACACTGCCATTTCCATAAACATGGAACTATCTACTCCGCCATCTGTATAAACACGGAATCATCTACACCGCCATCTGTGTAAACATGGAAATTTCTACACTGCCGTCTGTACAAAGATGTAAACATCTGTACCGCGAGCTGTATAAACATGGAAATATCTATATTGCTATCTGTATAAACATGGAAATATCTACACTGCCATCTGTATAAACATGGAAATATCTACACAGCCATCTGTATAAACATGGAAATATCTACACAGCTATCTCTATAAGCATGGAAATATCTACACCGCTATCTGTAAAAACATGGAAATAGCCACACCGCGATCTGTATAAACATGGAAATATCTACACCGCCATCTGTTAAAACATGGAAGTATCTACACAGTCATCTGAATAAACATGGAAATATCTACACCTCCATCTATATAAACTTAGAAATATCTACACTGCCATCTGTATACATATGGAAATACCTACACAGCCATCTGTATAAACATGGAAATACCTACACTGCTATCTCTATAAACATGGAAATACCTACACCGCCATCTGCGTAAACATGGAAATAACTACACCGCTATCTCTGTAAACATGGAAATACCTACACCGCAATCTGCGTAAACATGGAAATAACTACACCAGTATCTGTATAAACACGGAAATATCTACACCGCTATCTGTTTACACATGGAAATATCTACACCTCTATCTCTATAAACATTGAAATATCTACCCCGCCAGCTGTATAAACATGGAAATATCTACACCTCTATCTCTATAAACATTGAAATATCTACCCCGCCAGCTGTATAAACATGGAAATATCTAAACTGTCATCTGTATAAACATGGAAATATCTGCACCACCATCTCTATAACCATGGAAATATATAGACTGTCATTTGTATAAACATGGAAATATCTACACAGCCATCTGTATGAACATATAAATATCTACACTGCCATCTGTAGGAAGATGGTAATGTCTACAGTGTGTTCTGTATAAACATGGAAATATCTACACCGTTACCTGTGTAAACATGGAAATATATACACCACTATCTGTATAAACATGGAAATATCTACATCACGATATGTATAAACATGTAAATATCTATGCAGATATCTCTATAAACATGGAAATATCTACACCGCTATCTGAGTAAACATAGAAATATCTACACCGCTATCTGTATAAATATGGAAATATCTACACCACTATCTTTATAACCATGGAAACGTCTGCACCGCTATCGGTGTAAACATGGAAATATCTACACGTCTATCTCTATAAACATGGAAATATCTATACGACCATCTGTATAAACGTGGAAATAACAACACAGACATCTGTATAAACATGGAAATATCTACACCACCGTCTGTATAAACATAGAAATATCTACATAGCCATCTCCAGAAACATGGAAATACCTACACCGCTATCTGTATAAACATGGAAATAGCCACACCGCTATCTTTATAAAAATGGAAATATCAACACAGCCATTTGTAAAAACATGAAAATATAGGCAGAGTCATCTTCATAAATCTGGAAATATCTACACGTCCATCTGTAAAAACATGGAAATCCCTACAAACTCATCTGCATAAACATGGGAATATCTACCCCTCCATCAGTATAAACATGGAAATATCTAAACTGCCACCTGTATACACATGGAAATATCTAAACAGCCTTCTGTATAACCATGGAAATATCTACACCGCTATCTCTATAAACATGGAGACACCTACACCTCTATCTGTATAAACATGGAAATATCTACACATCTATCTGTATAAACATGGAAATATCTACACAGCCATCTGTATAAACATGGAAATAACTACATCGCTACCTGTATCAACATGGAAATAGCGACACCACTATCTGTATCAACATGGAAGTATCTACACCGCCATCTCTAAAAACATGCATATATCTACACAATCATCTGTATAAACATGGAAATAGCTACACCTCCATCTGTATAAACATGGAAATATCTACACTGCCATCTGTATACACATGGAAATATCTACACAGCCTTCTGTATAACCATGGAAATATCTACACCGCTATCTCTATAAACATGGAGACACCTACACCTCTATCTGTATAAACATAGAAATATCTACACCGCTATCTGTATAAACATGGAAATATCTACACCAGTATCTGTATAAACATGGAAATATCTACACCGCTATCTCTATAAACATAGAAATTCCTACACCGCTATCCATATAACCATGGAAATATCTACACCGCTATCTCTATAAACATGGAGATACCTAAACAGCTATCTGTATAAACATGGAAATATCTCCACCGCTCTGTGTATAAACATGGAAATGTCTACACCGCTTTCTGGATAAACATGGAAATATCGACACTGCTATCTCTATAAACATGGAAATTTCTCCACCGCTATCTATATAAACTTGGAAATATCTCCACCACTATCTCTATAAACATGGAAATATCTACACCACTATCTTTATAAACCTGGAAATCTCTACAGCACTCTCTGTATAAACATGGAAACAACTACACTGCCATCTGTATAAACATGGAAATCGCCACACCGCTACCTGTAAAAACTTGGAAAATCTACACCGCTCTCTTTATAAACATGGAAATATCTACAACATGTTCTGTATAAACATGGAAATATCTACACCGTTATCTGTATAAACATGGAAATATCTGCACCGCCATCTGCATAAACATGGAAATATCTACACAGTCATCTGTATAAACATGGAAGTATCTACACCGCCATCTGTATAAACATGGAAATATCTACACGGCCATCTGAATACACATGGAGATATCTACACGGCCATCTGAATAAACATGGAAACATCTACACCGCTATCTGTATAACCATGGAAATAGCCACACTGCTATCTGTACAAACCTGGAAATATCTACACCGCCATCTGTAAAAACATGGAAGTATCTACACAGTCATCTGTATAAACATGGAAATATCTACACCTTCATCTGCATAAACATGGAAATATCTATGCTGCCATCTGTATACACATGGAAATATCTACACAGCCATCTGTGTGAACATGGAAGTATCATCACCGCTATCTCTATAAACATGGAAATACCTACACCGCTATCTGTATAAACATGGAAATACCTAAACCGCTCTCTCTATAAACTTGGAAATTCCTACACCGCTATCTCTATAAACATGGAAATATCTACACCGCAGTGTCATTAAACATGGAAATATCTACACCGCCATCTCTATAAACGTGAAAATATCTACACCGCCATCTCCTGAAACAAGGAACTATCTACACCGCCACCTGTATGAACATGGAAATATCTACACCGCTATCTGTATAAACATGGAAATACCAACACCGCTTTCTGTATAAACATGGAAATATCTATACCGCTATCTGTATAAACATGGAAATATCCCCAACGCTATCTCTATGAAGTTGGAAATATCTACATCGCTATCTTTATAAACATGGAAATATTTACACCGCAGTCTGTATATACATGGAAATAACTACACTGCTATCTGTATAAACATGAAAATATCTACACCGCTATCTGTATAAACATGGAAATATCTACACAACTATCTGTATAAACAAATATATTCACTTCCATCTGTATAAAGATGGAAATGTCTACGCCGCGAGCTGCATAAACATGGAAATATCTACACCGCTATCTGTATAAACATGGAAATACCAACACCGCTATCTGTATAAACATGGAAATACCTACACCGCTATCTCTGTAAACATGGAGATACCTACACCGCTATCTGTAAAAACATGGAAATATCTCCTCCGCTCTCTGTATAAACATGGAAGTGTCTACACCGCTATCTGGATAAACATGGAATTATCAACATCGATATCTGTATAAACATGGAAATATCTCCACCGCTCTCACTATAAACATGGAACTATCTACACCAATATCTGTACAAACATGGAAATATCTACATCGATATCTGAATAAACATGGGAATATCTCCACAGATATCTATGTAAACTTTTAAATATCTACACCGCTATCTTTATAAACATGGAAACACCTACACCGCTATCTGTATAAACCTGGAAATATCTACACCGCTGTCTCTATAAACATGGAAATATCTTCACCGCTGTCTGTATAAACATGGAAGTATCTACACCGCTATCTGTATAAACATGGAAATATCGACACCGCTATCTGTATAAACATGGAAATATCTACACCGCCATCTGAATAAACCTGGAAGTATCTACACCGCTATCTCTATAAATATGGCAACATCTGCACCGCTGTCTCTAAACATGGAAATCTCTACACAGCTGTCTGTATAAACATGGAAATATCTACACCGCTATCTATATAAACATGGAAATATCTACACCGCCATCTTTATAAACATCAGAATATATACACAGTCATCTGTATAAACATGGAAATATCTTCACTACTATCTGTATAAATATGGAAATATCTACAATGCTATCTCTATAAACATGGAAATCTCTACACCTCTATGTCTATGAACATGGAAATATCTACACCACTATCTGTATATACATGGAAATATCTACACTGCCATCTTTATACACATGGAAATATCTACACGGCCATCTGTATACACATGGAAATATCTACACCGCTATCTGTATAAACATGGAAATATCTACTCCGCTATCTGTATAAACATGGAAGTATCTCCACTGCTATCTCTATAAACATGGAAATATCTACACCGCTATCCCTATAAACATGGAAATATCATCTCCGCTATCTGTATAAACATGGAAATATCTACAGAGCTGTCTGTGTAAACTTGGAAATATGTACACCGCTATCTGTGTGAAGATGGAAATATCTACACCGCAATCCGTGCAAATATGGAAATATCTACACCTCTATCTCTGTAAACATGGAAATATCTACACCGCTATCTGTATAAACATGCAAATATCTACACCACTATCTGTATAAACATGGACAAATCTACACCGCGATCTGTATAAACATGAATATATTTACACCGCTTTCTGTATAAACATGGAAATATCTACACCGCTATCTGTATAAATATGGAAATATCTACACCGCTATCTGTATAAACATGGAAATGTCTACACCGCTATCTGTATAAACATGGAAATATTTACACCGCTATCTATATAAACATGGAAATATCTACACCGCCATCTTTATAAACATCAGAATATATACACAGTCATCTGTATAAACATGGAAATATCTTCACTACTATCTGTATAAATATGGAAATATCTACAATGCTATCTCTATAAACATGGAAATCTCTACACCTCTATGTCTATGAACATGGAAATATCTACACCACTATCTGTATATACATGGAAATATCTACACTGCCATCTTTATACACATGGAAATATCTACACGGCCATCTGTATACACATGGAAATATCTACACCGCTATCTGTATAAACATGTAAATATCTACTCCGCTATCTGTATAAACATGGAAGTATCTCCACTGCTATCTCTATAAACATGGAAATATCTACACCGCTATCCCTATAAACATGGAAATATCATCTCCGCTATCTGTATAAACATGGAAATATCTACAGAGCTGTCTGTGTAAACTTGGAAATATGTACACCGCTATCTGTGTGAAGATGGAAATATCTACACCGCAATCCGTGCAAATATGGAAATATCTACACCTCTATCTCTGTAAACATGGAAATATCTACACCGCTATCTGTATAAACATGCAAATATCTACACCACTATCTGTATAAACATGGACAAATCTACACCGCGATCTGTATAAACATGAATATATTTACACCGCTTTCTGTATAAACATGGAAATATCTACACCGCTATCTGTATAAATATGGAAATATCTACACCGCTATCTGTATAAACATGGAAATGTCTACACCGCTATCTGTATAAACATGGAAATATTTACATGACTATCTCTGTAAACAAGGCAATATCTACTCCGGCATCTGTATAAACATGGAAATATCTTCACCGCTATCTGTATAAACATGGAAATATCTACGCCACTATCTGTACAAACAAATAAATATATTCACTTCCATCTGTATAAAGATGGAAATGTCTACACCGCGAGCTGCATAAACATGGAAATATCTACACCGCTATCTGTCTAAACATGGAAATACCACCTCCGCTATCTGTATAAACATGGAAATATCCACACCGCCATCTGTATAAACATGGAAATATCTACACCATCTCTATAAACATGGAAATAACTACACCGCTATCTCAATTAACATGGGAATACCTTCACTGCAATCTCTATAAACATGGAAATATCTACAACGTTATCTGTATAAACATGGAAATATCTGTACTGGTATCTGTATAACCATGGAAATATCTACATCGCTATCTGTATAAACAGGAAATATCTCCACTGCTATCAGTATAAACATGGAAATAGCTACACTGCTATCTGTATAAACATAGAAATATCTACACCGCTATCGGTATAAGCATGGAAATATCTACACCGCTATCTGTATAAACATGGAAATATCTACACCACTTTCTGTATAAACATGGAAATATCTACAATGCTATCTCTGTAAACATGGAAATATCTACACAGCTATTTGTGTAATTTTGGAAATATCTACACCGCTATCTGTGTAAAGATGGCAATATCTATGCCGCAATCTGTGCAAAGATGGAAATATCTACACCGCTATTTCTGTAAACATGGAAATATCTACACCGCTATCTGTATAAACATGGAATTACCTACACCGCCATCTATATATACATGGAAATATCTACACTGCCATCTCTTCAAACATGGAAATATCTTCACTGCCATCTGTATAAAGATGGAAATATCTACACCGCGATCTGTGTAAACATGAAAATATCTACACCGCCATCTCCATAAACATGGAAATAGTTACACCTCCATCTCTATAAACATGGAAATATCTACACCGCTATATCTATAAACATAGAAATATCTACAACGCCATCTCTATAAACATGGAAATATCTACACCGCCATCTGCATAAACATGGAAATACCTACACCGCCATCTGTATAAACATGGAAATATGTACACCACCATCTGTACAAACATGGAAACATCTACACTGCCATCTGTAGAAAGATGGAAATATCTACTCCGTGATCTGTATAAACTTGGAAATACCTACACCGCTATATGTATAAATGTGGAAATATCTACACCGCTATCTCTATAAACACAGAAATGTCTACACCGCTATCTGTATAAACATGGAAATGTCTAAAGCGCTATCTCTATCAACATGGAAATACGTACAACTCTATGTGTGTAAACATGAATATCTCTACACCGCTATCTGTATAAACGTGGAAATATCTACACTGCTATCTGTATAAACATGGAAATATCTACAATGCAATCTCAGAAAACATGAAAATATCTAAACAGCTATCTGTGTAAAGTTGGAAATATCTACACGGCTATCTGTGTAAAGATGGCAATATCTACACTGCAATCTGTGCAAAGATGGAAACATCTACACCGCTATCTCTGTAAACATGGAAATACCTACACCGCTATCTGTATAAACATGGAAATATCTACACCACGATTTGTGTAAACATGGATATATGTACACCGCTATCTCAATAAACTTGGAAATATCTACACCGCTATAAGTATAAACATGGAAATATCTACACCGCTATCTGAAAAAACATGGAAAAATCTATACCGCAATCTGTGAAAAGATGGATATATCTACACCACTATCTGTGCAAACATGGAAATATCTACAGCGCTATCTGTATAAACATGGGAATATCTACACCGTTATCTGTATAAACATGGAGATCTCTGCACAGTTATCTGTATGAACATGGAAATATCTACAACACTATCTGTATAAACATGGAAATATCTACACTGCCATCTGTATAAACATGGAAATATCTACACAGCCAACTCTATAAAGATGGAAATATCTACACCGCGGGCTGTATATACATGGAAATATCTACACCACTATCTGTATAAACATGGAAATACCAACACCATTATCGGCATAAACATGGACATATCTATAGCGCTATCTGTGTAAACATGAAAATATCTACACCGCCATCTCCATAAACATGGAAATATTTACACCGCCAACTCTATAAACAAGGAAATATCTACACCGCTATCTCCATAAACATAGAAATATCTACAACGCCATCTCTATAAACATGGAAATATCTACTCCGCCATCTGCATAAACATGGAAATATCTACACCGCTATCTGTATAAACATGGAAATATGTACACCACCATCTGTACAAACATGGAAACATCTACACTGCCATCTGTAGAAAGATGGAAATATCTACACCGTGATCTGTATAAACTTGGAAATACCTACACCGCTATCTATATAGATTTAGAAATATCTACACCGCTATCTCTATAAACACAGAAATGTCTACACCGCTATCTGAATAAACATGGAAATATCTAAAGCGCTATCTCTATAAACATGGAAATACCTACAACTCTGTGTAAACATGAAAATCTGTTCACCGCCATCTGAATAAACATGGAAATACCTACACCGCAATCTGTGCAAAGATGGAAATATCTACACCGCAATCTGTGTAAAAATGGAAATATATACACCGCTATCTGTATAAACATGGAAATATCTACACCGTTATCTGTATAAACATGGAAATATCTACACTGCCATCTATATAAACATGGAAATATCTACACCGCCATCTGTATAAACATGGAAATATCTACACCGCTATCTGTATAAATATGGAAATATCTACACCGCTATCTCTAAAAACATGGAAATATCTACACCGCCATCTGTATAAACATGGAAATATCTACATAGTCATCTGTAAAAACATGGAAATATCTACACAGTCATCTGTATAAACATGGAAATATCTACACCACGATCTCTTTAAATATGGAAATATCTACACTGCCATGAGTATACAGATGGAAATATCTTCACAGCCATCTGTATAAACATGGAAATATCTACACCGCTATCTCAATAAACATGGAAATTCCTACACCGCTATCTCTATAAACATAGAAATATCTACACCGCAATCTCTACAAACATGGAAATATCTACACCGCCATCTCTATAAACATGAAAATATCTACACAGTCGTCTCCATAAACATGGAACTAACTACACCTCCATCTGTATAAACATGGAAATATCTACACCGCCATCTGTATAAACATGGAAATATCTACACCGCTAGCTGTAGAAATATGGAAATATCTACACCGCTATCTCTATAAACATGAAAATATCTACACCGCCATCTGTATGAACATGGAAATATCTACACCGTTGTCTCTTTAAACATGGAAATATCTACACCGCCATCTGTATAAACATGGAAATATCTACACCGCTAGCTGTATAAATATGGAAATATCTACACCGCTATCTCTATAAACATGAAAATATCTACACCGCTATCTGTATGAACATGGAAATATCTACACCGTTGTCTCTTTAAACATGGAAATATCTACACCGCCATCTGTATAAACATGGAAATATCTACACAGTCATCTGTATGCACATTGAAATACCTACACAACCATCTCTTTAAATATGGAAATATCTACATTGACATGTGTATAAATATGGAAATATCTACACAGCCATCTGTTTAAACATGGAAATATCTACACCGCTATCTCTATCAACAAGGAAATACCAACACCGCCATCTCTACAAACATGAAAATATCTACACCGCTATCTGAATAAAGATGGAAATAACTACACCGCTATCTCTATAAATATGGTAATATCTACACCGCTATCTCTATAAACATGGAAATGTCTACACTGCTATCTGTATAAACATGGAAGTATCTAGATGGCTATCTCTATAAACATGGAAATACCTACACCGCCATCTGTATAAACATAGAAATATCTACAAAGTCATCTGTATAAACATGGAAATATCTACACCACTATCTGTATAAACATGGAAATACCTACACTGCCATCTGTATAAACATGGAAATATCTACACAGCCATCTCTATAAACATGCAAATATCTACACCGATATCTGTATAACCATGGAAATAGCCACACTGCTATCTGTATAAACCTGGAAATATCTGCACCGCCACCTGTAAAAACATGGAAATATCTACAAAGTCATCTGTATAAACATGGAAATCTCTACACTTTCATCTGTATAAACATGGAAATATCTACACTGCCATCTATATACACATGGAAATATCTTCAAAGCCATCTGTATGAACATGGAAGTATCTACACCGCTATCTCTATAAACATGGAAATACCTACACCGCTATCTGTATAAAATGGAAGTATCTACAACACAATCTCTAAACACATGGAAATATCTACACCGCCATCTCTATAAACATGAATATATCTACACCGCCATCTCCATAAACCTCGAGCTATCTACACCGCCATTTCTATAAACATGAGAATATCTACACCGCCATCTCCATAAACTTGGAACTATCTAAACCGCCATCGGTATAAACATGGAAATATCTTCACCGCTATCTCTATAAACATGGAATTATCTACACCGCTATCTGTATAAACATGGAAATAACTACACTGCTATCTGTGTAAATATGGAAATATCTACACCGCTATCTCTATAAACACAGAAATATCTACACCGCTATCTGTATAAACATGGAAATATCTAAACCACTATCTCTATAAACATGGAAATACCTACAACGCTATCTCTGTAAACATGGAAATATCTACAGAGCTATCTGTGTAAACATGGAAATATGTACACCGCTATCTTTATAAACATGGAAATATCTACACCGCAATCTGTATAAACATGAAAATAACTACACTGCTATCTGTATAAACATGGAAATATCTACACCGCCATCTGTAAAAACATGGAAATATCTACACAGTCATCTGTATAAACATGGACATATCTACACAGCCATCTGTATGAACATGGAAGTGTCTACACCGCTATCTCTATAAACATGGAAATACCTACACCGCTATATGTATAAACATGGAAATATTTACACCGCTATCTGTATAAACATTGAAATATCTACACCGCTATCTGCATAAACTTGGAAATATCTACACTGCCATCTGTATAAACATGGAAATATCTACACCGCTATTTGTATAAACATGGAAATATCTCCCCCGCTATCTGTAAAAACTTGGAAATATCTATACTGCCATCTGTATACACATGGAAATGTATACACAGCCATCTGTATAAACATGGAAATAACTACACCGCTATTTCTACAAACATGGAAATATCTACACCGCTATCTGTATAAACGTGGAAATATCTACATCGCTATCTGTAGAAAAATGGAAATATCTCCACCGCTATGTGTATAAATATGGAAATATCTACACCGCCATCTGCATAAACATGGAAATATCTACACAGTCATCTGTAAAAACATGGAAATATCTACACCACCATCTCTATAAACATGGAAATAACTACACGGTCACCTGTATACACATGGAAATATCTACACAGCCGTCTGTATGAACATGGAAATATTTACACTGCTATCTCTATAAACATGAAAATATCTACACCGCCATCTCCGTATACAATGAACTATCTACACCGCCGTCTGTTTAAACATGGAAATATCTTCACCGCTATCTGTATAAACCTGGAAATATCTACACCGCTATCTGTATAAACATGGAAATATCTACACCGCCATCAGTATAAACATGGAAATAACTACACCGCAATGTCCTTAAACATGGAAATATCTACACCGGCATGTCTATAAACATGAAAATATCTACACCGCCATCTCCAGAAACAAGGAACTATCTACACCGCCATCTATATACACATGGAAATATCCACACTGCTATCTGTACAAATATAGAAATATCTTCACTGCCGTGTGTATAAAGATGGAAATATCTACACCGCGAGCGGTATAAACATAGAAACATCTACACCGCTATCTGTATAAACATGGAAATACCAACACCGCTATCTGTATAAACATGGAAATATCTACACCGCTATCTGTATAAACATGGAAATATCTACATCGCTATCTGAATAAACATGGAAATATCCCCAACGCTATCTCTATAAACATGGAATATCTACACCGCTATCTTTATAAACATGGAAATATCTACACAGCAATCTGTATAAACATGGAAATACCTACACTTCTATCTGCATAAACATGGAAATATCTACACTGCTATCTGTATAAACATGGAAATATCTACACCACTATCTGTATAAACAAATAAATATATTCACTTCCGTCTGTATAAAGATGGAAATGTCTACACCACGAGCTGCATAAACATGGAAATACCTACACAGATATCTGTATAAACATGGAATTAACTACAACGCTATCTGTATAAATATGGAAATAACTACACCATGACCTGTATAAACATAGAAATATCTACACCGCTATCTGTATAAAGATGGAAATATCTAGACCGCTATCTCTATAAACATGGAAATATCTACACCACTATCTGTAGAAACATGGAAATACCTACACTGCTATCTGTATAAACACGGAAATATCTACACTGCCATCTGTAAAAACATGGAAATATTTACATCGCTATCTCTATAAACATGGAAATATCTCCACCGCTATCTGTATAAACATGGAAATATCTACACCGCTATCTCTATAAACATGGAAATATCTACACCGCTTTCTTTAGGTATGGAAATAACTACAACGCTATCTGTGTAAACATGGAAATATCTACACAGATATCTGTGTAAAAATGGAAATATCTACACTGCTATCTGTGTGAAGATGGAAATATCTACACCGCAATCTGTGCAAAGATGGAAATATCTACACCGCTATCTGTGTAAACATGAAAATATCTACACCGCTATCTGTATAAATATTGAAATATCTACACCGCCATCTGTATAAACAGCAAATATCTACACCGCCATCTGTATAAACATGGAAATATCTACACCGCCATCTGAATAAACATGGAAATATCTACACCGCTATCTGTATAAATATGGAAATATCTACAACGCTATCCCTATAAACATGGAAATAACTACAACGCCATCTGCATAAACATCGAAATATCTACACCGCTATCTGTATAAACATGAAAATGTCTTCACCGCCATCTGTATAAACATGGAAATATCTAGACAGTCATCTTTATAAACATGGAAATATATACACCACCATCTCTATAAACATGGAAATATCTACACTGCCAACTGTATACACATGGAAATATCTACGCAGCCATCTCTATAAACATGGAAGTATCTACACCGCTATTTCTATACACGTGGAAATAATTATACCACTATCTCTATAAACATGGAAACATCTACAGCGCCATCTCTATTAACATGGAAATATCTACAATGCTATCTGTATAAATATGGAAATATCTACACTGCTATCTGTATAAAGATGGAAATATCTACACCGTGAGCTGTATAAACATGGAAATATCTACACCCCTGACCTTATAAACATGGAAATATCTACACCGCTATCTGTTTAAACATGGAAAAATCTACACCGGCTAGCTCTATAAACATGGAAATAACTACACCGCTATCTCCATATACATGGAAATATCTACACCGCAATCTCTATAAACATGGAAATATCTTCACTGCAATCTCTGTAAACGTGGAAATATCTACACTGCTATGTCTATAAATGTGGAAATATCTACACCTCTATCAGTATAAACGTGGAAATATCTACACCGCTATCTCTGTAAATGTGTAAATATCTACACCACCTTCTGTATAAACGTGGAAACATCTACACCGCTCTCTCTCAAATATGTAAACATTTAAACCACTATCTGTATAAATGTGGAAATATTTACACCGCAATCTCTATAAACATGGAAATATTTACAACACTATCTGCATAAACATGGAAATACGTACACCGCAATCTCTATAAACATGGAAATATCTACACTGCCGTCTGTATAAAGATGGAAATATCTACACAGCAAGCTGTATGAACATGGAAATACCTTCAATGCTATCTGTATAAACATGGAAATATCAACACTGCCATCAGTATCATCATGGAAATATCCCCTCCACTATCTGTATAAACATGGAAATACCTACACCGCTATCTTTATAAACATGGAAATATCTACACAGCTATTTCTATATACATGGAAATATGTACACCGCTATCCGTGTAAACATTTAAATATCTACACCAAAATCTGGGTAATAATGGAAATATCTACACCGCTATCTCTGTAAACATGGAAATATCTACACCGCTATCTGTATAAACATGGAAATGTCTACACAGCTATCTGTATAAACATGGAAATATGTACAACACGATCTGTATAAACATGGAAATATCTACACCGCTATCTGTATAAACTTGGAAATATCTACACCGCTGTCTGTATAAACATGGAAATATCTACACCGCTATCTGCAGAAATATGGAAATATCTACACCGCTATCACTATAAACATGGAAATGTCTACACCGCTATCTGCATAAACTTGGAAATATCTACATGGCTATCTCTATAAACATACATGGAATTGTGTACACCGCCTTCTGTATAAACACGGAAATACCTACGCAGTCATCTGTATAAACGTGGAAATATCTACACCACTATCTGTATAAACATGGAAATATCAACACTGCCATCTGTATAATCATAGAAATATCTACACAGCCATCTCTATAAACATGGAAATATCTACACTGCTATCGGTATAAACATGGAGATAACCACACCGATATCTGTATAAACAAGGATATATCTACACCGCCATCTGAAAAAACATGGTAATATCTACAGAGTCATCTGTATAAACATAGAAATATCTACACCTCCATCTGTATACACATGGAAATACCTACACAGCCATCCGTATAAACAAGAACTTATCTACAGACCCATCTGTATAACCATGGAAATATCTACACCGGTATCTGTATAAACATGAAAATATCTACACCGCTATCTGTATAAACATGGAAATATCTACTCCGCCATCTGTATAAACTTGGAAATACCTACACCGTGATCTGCATTAACATGGAAATGTCTACACCACCATCTCTATAAACATGAAAATAGCTACAATGCCATCTGTATAAACTTGGAAATATCTACACGGCCATCTGTATAAAGATGGAAATATCAACACAGCCATCTGTATAAACATGGAAATACCTACACCGTGAGCTGTATAAACATGGAAATATCTACACTGCAATGTGTATAAACATGGAAATATCTACACCGTAATCTGTATAAATATGGAAATATCTACCCCAAGATATGTATAAACATGGAAATATCTTCACCGCTATCTTTACAAACATGGTAATATCTACACCACCATCTCTATAAACATGGAAATATCTACAATGCCATCTGCATAAACATGGAAATATCTACAAAGCCATCTGTATATACATGAGAATATCTACACCGCTATCTGAATAAACATGGAAATAACTACACTGCTGTCTGTATAAACATGGAAATATCTACACCGCAAAGACTATAAACATGCAAATACCTACACCGCTATCTCTAAAAACATGGGAATATCTACACCGCCATCGGAATAAACATGGAATTATCTACACCGCCACCTGCATAAACATGCAAATATCTACACCGCCATCGGTATAAACATGGGAATATCTGCACCGCCATCTGTATAAACATGGAAAATCTACACCGCCATCTCTATAAACATGGAAATATCTACAAGATCTGTACAAACATGGAAATACCAACACCGCTACTTGTATAAACATGGAAATATCTACACCGCTATCAGTATACACATGGAAATATCTACACCGCTATCTCTATAAACATGGAAATATATACACCACCATCTCTATAAACATGGAAATATCTACACCGCCATCTACATAAACAAGGCAATATCTACACCATCATCTTTATAAACAATCAAATATCTACACCGCCATCTGTATAAACATGGAAATATCTACACTACCATCTGTAGAAAGATGGAATTATCTACACCACGATCTGTATAAACATGGAAATATCCACAACGCTATCTGTATTAACATGGAATTATCTACAAAGCTATCTGTATAAACATGGAAATATCTACACCACGATATGCATAAACATGCAAATATCTACACCACTATCTTTGCAAACATGGAAATATCTACACAACCATCTCTATAAAGATGAAAATATCTACAATGCCATCGGCATAAACATGGAAATATCTACACCGCCATCTTTATAAACATGGAAATATCTACAGCAACATCTGTATAAACATTTAAATACCAACACCGCTATCTGTATAAACATGGAAATATCTACACCGCTATCTGTATAAACACGGAAATATATACACCACCATCTCTATAAACATGGAAATATCTACACCGCCATCTACATAAACAAGGAAATATCTACACCGCCATCTATATAAACATGAAAATATTCACACCGCCATCTGTATAAACATGGAAATATCTACACCGCGATCTGTAG
The DNA here is from genome assembly GCF_029289425.2 of Pan paniscus. Lineage (NCBI taxonomy): Eukaryota > Metazoa > Chordata > Mammalia > Primates > Hominidae > Pan > Pan paniscus. Next base: position 14,446,706 of record NC_073261.2, read on the forward strand.
AAAGATGGAAATATCTACACCATGATCTGTAAACATGAAAATATTTACACAATGATCTGTATAAACATGTAAATATCTACACCACTATCTGTATAAACATGGAAATGTCTACAACACTATTGTATAAACATGGAAATATCTACACCGCTATCCCTATAAACATGGAAATATCAACACCGCTATGTGTATAAACATGGAAATATCTACACTGCTATAACTATAAACATTAAAATACCTACACCGCTATCTCTATAAACATGGAAATATCTACACCGATATCTCTAAAAACATGGACATATCTACACAGCCATCTGCACAAACATGGAAATATCTACACGACCACCTGCCTAAACATGCAAATATCTACACCGCCATCTGTATAAACATGGAAAAATCTGCACCGCCATCTGTATAAACATGGAAATATCCGCACCGCCATCTGTATAAACTTGGAAATATCTACACCACCATCTCTATAAACATGGAAATACCTACACCGCCATCTGTATAAACATGGAAATGTCTACACCGCCATTTGTATTAACATGGAAATATCTACACCACCATCTTTATAAACATGGAAATACCAACACCGCTATCTGTAAAAACATGGAAATATCTACACTGGTATCTGTATAAACATGGAAATATCTGCAATGCTATCTCTATAAACATGGAAATATATACACCACCATCTCTATAAACATGGAAATATCTACACCGACATCTACATAAACAAGGAAATATCTACACAGCAATCTATATAAACATGGAAATATCTACACTGACATCTGTATAAACATGGAAATATCTACAGTGGCATGTGTAGAAAGATGGAAGTATCTACACCACGATCTGTATAAACATGGAAATATCTAGAACGCTATCTGTATTAACATGGAATTATCTACACGATGATCTGTATAAACATGGAAATATCTACACCGCTATCTTTCAAACATGGAAATATCTACACCATCATCTATATAAACATGGAAATACCAACACCGCTATCTGTGTAAACATTGAAATATCTACACCGCTATCCGTATAAACATGCAAATAACTACAGCGCTATCTGTATGCACATGGAAATATCTACACTGCTATCACTAAAAATATGGAAATATCAACACCGCTATGTGTATAAACATGGAAATATCCACACCGCTATCTGTATAAACATGGAAATATCTACACCACTATCACTATAAATATGGAAATACCTACACCGCTCTCTCTATAAACATGGAAATGTCTACAACGCTGTCTCTAAAAACATGGAAATATCTACACCGCCATCTGCATAAACATGGAAATATCTACACTGCCACCTGCATAAACATGAAAATACACCGCCATCTGTATAAACATGGAAATATCAGCACCGCCATCTGAATAGACATGGAAATATCTTCACCGCCATCTGTATAAACATGAAAATATCTACTCTGATATCTGTATAAAGATGTAAATATCCACACTGCGCGCTGTATAAAAATGGAAATATCTAAACCACAATCTGTATAAACATGGAAATAACAACACCGCTATCTGTAGAAACATGGAAGTGTCTACACCGTTATCTGTGTAAATATGGAAGTATCTACACCGCTATCTCTATAAACTTGGAAATATATACACCACCATCTCTATAAACATGGAAATATCTACACCGCCATCTACATAAACCAGGAATTATCTACACCGCCATCTATATAAACATGGAAATATCTACACCGCCATCTTTATAAACATGGAAATATCTACACTGACATCTGTAGAAAAATGGAAGTATCTACACCTCGATCTGTATGAACATGGATATATTTACAACGCAATCTGTATTTACATGGAATTATCTACAATGCTATCTGTATAAACATGGAAATATCTACACCATGGTCTGTATATACATGGAAATATCTAAAACGCTATCTTTACAAACATGGAAATATCTACACCACCATCTCTATAAACATGGAAATATCTAAAAGCCATCTGCATAAACACGGAAATATCTACACCGCCATCTGCATAAACATGGAAATATCTACACGGCTATCTCTATACGCATGAAAATATTTGCAACGCTATCTGTGTAAACATGGAAATATCTACACTACTATCTGTGTAAACATAGAAATATCTACACCGGTATCACTACAAACATGGAAATAACTACACCGCTATCTCTATAAACATGGGAATATCTGAACCGCTATCTCTATAAACATGGAAATATCTACACAGCCATTCTATAAACTTGGAAATATTTACACCGCCATCTGCATAAACATGGAAATAACGACACCACCATCTGCATAAACATGGAAATATCTACCCCGCGATCTGTGTAAACATGGAAATATCTTCTGCGCTATCTGTATAAAGATGGAAATATCTGCAATGCTGAGTAAACACGGAAATATCTACACTGCTATACGTAAAACATGGAAATATCTTCAACGCTATCTGTATAAACGGGGAATACCTATACCGCTATCTTTATAAATGTGGAAATATTAATAACGCTATGTGCATAAACGTGGAAATATCTCCACCGATATCTGTATAAACATGGAAATATCTACACCGCCATCTGTATAAACATGGAAATATCTACATCGCTACATCGCCGTCTGTATAAACATGGAAATATCTACACCGCTGTCTGTGTAAATATGGAAATATCTACAATGCTATCTTTAATAAACATGGAAATATCTACACCGCTACCTGTAAAAACACGGAAATATCTACACCGCTATCTCTATAAACATGGAAATATCTACATCGCTATCTCTAAACATGGAAATATCTATACCGCCGTCTACATAAACGTGGAAATATCTACGCAACCATCTTTATAAACATGGAAATATTTACACTACCATCTGTATAAACATGGAAATATCTGCACAGCCATCTGTATAAAAATGGAAATATCTACAACGCTATCTCAAGAAACATTTAAATATCTACACTGCTATCTGTATAAACATGGAAATATCTACATCCGTATCGGTATAAACATGGAAATATCTCCACCGCTATCTGAGAAAACATGGAAATATCTACAACGCTATCTGTATAAACATGGAAATATCTACACCGCTATTTGTATAAAGATGGAAATATCTACAAAGCTATCTGTGTAAACATGGAAATATCTACACAGCTATCTGTCTAAACTTGGAAATATCTACACAGCTATCTGTGTAAAGATGGAAATATCTACACTGCAATCTGTGCAAAGATGGAAATATCTACACCACTATCTCTGTAAACATGGAATTATCTACACCGCTATCTCTACAAACATGGAAGTATCTACACCGCTGTCTGTATAAACAAGGAAATATCTACAATGCCATCTGTATAAACATGGATATATCTACAACGCCATCTGTATAAACATGGAAATAGCTACACCGCTATTTCTATAAATATGGAAATATCTACAACGCTATCTCTATAAACATGGAAATACCTACACCGCTATCTCTATAAACATGGATATACCTACACCGCTATCTCTATAAACATGGAAATATCTACACCGCTATCTCTATAAACACGGAAATATATACACCGCAATTTCTATAAACATGAAAATATCTACACCGCCATCTACAGAAACATGGAACTATCTACACCATCATCTGTATAAACATGGAAACAGCTACAAGACTATCTGTATAAACATGGAAATATCTACACTGCCATCTGTATAAAGACGGAAACATCTACACCGCGAGCTGTATAAACATGGAAATATCTACACCGCTATCAGTATAAACATGGAAATACCAGCACCGCTATCTGTATAAACATGGAAATATCAACACCACTATCTGTATAAACCTGGAAATATCTACACCACTATCTCTATCAACATGGAAATACCTACAACACCATCTCTATAAACATGGAAATGTCTACAACGCTATCTGTATAAACATGTTAATATCTACACCGTTATCTCTATAAACATGAAAGTATATACACTGACATCTGTATAAACATGGAAATCCCTACACAATCATCTGTATAAACATAGAAATATCTACATCTCCATCTATATAAACATGGAAATACCTACACTGCCGTCTGTATAAACATGGAAATATCTACAAACCCATCTCCCTAAACCTGGAAATATCTACACCGCTATCTGTAAAAACATGGAAATACTTACACCGCCGTCTGCATAAACATGGAAATATCTACACCGCTATCTTTATAAAAATGGAAATATTTGCAATGCTATCTGTGTACACATGGAAATAACTACACCGCTATCTGTGTAAACATGGAAATATCTACACCGCTATCTGTATAATGATGGAAATAACTACACCGCTATCTGTAAAACGTGGAAATATCTAAACCGCTAACTGTATAAACGTGGAAATATCTACTCCGCTATCTGTATAAACATGGAAATATCTACACCGCTATCTGTATAAACAAGGAAATATCTACACAGCGATCTGCATAAACATGGAAATATCTACACCGCTATCTTTATAAACATGGAAATATCTACACCGATATCTCTATAAACATGGAAATATCTACACCACTATGTTTATAAACATGGAAATATCTACATCGTTATCTCTATAAACATGGAAATATCTACACCGCCATCTGTATAAACATGCAAATATCTACACAGTCATACGTATAAACACGGAAATAACTACACCACCATGTCTATAAACATGGAAATATCTACATTGGTATCTTTATAAACATAGAAATACCTACACCACTATCTCTATAAACATGGAAATATCTACACCGCTATCTCTATAAACATGGAAATATCTACACTGACATCTCTACAAACTAAAAAATATCTCCACCGCCATCTGCATACACATGGATATATCTACACTGCCATTTGCATAAACATGTAAATATCTACACAGGTATCTGTATAAACATGGATATATCTACACGGGTATCTGAATAAACATGGAAATATCTGCAACTCTATCTGTGTAAACATGGAAATATCTACACCGCTATCTGTGTAAACATGGAAATACATACACCGCTATCTGTATAAACATAGAAATATCTACAGCGCTATCTGTGTAAACGTGAAAATATCTTCACCGCTTTCTGTATAAACGTGGAAATATCTACAACGCTATCTGTATAAACGTGGAAATGTCTACATCGTTATCTGTAGAAATGTGGAAATATCACCACAGCTATATGTATAAACGTGGAAATATCTACTCCGCTATCTGTATAAACGTGGAAATATCTACACCGCATTTTTATAAACATATAAATATCTACAACGCTATCTGTGTAAACATGGAAATATCTAAACATCTATCTGTGTAAACTTGGAAATATCTACACCGCTATCTGTGTAAACTTGGAAATACTTACACCGCAATCTGTGCAAAGGTGGAAATATCTACACCACTATCCCTGTAAACGTGGAAATATCTACACAACTATCAGTATAAACATGGAAATACTTTCACTGCTATCTGTATAAACATGGAAATATATACACCGCTATCCCTATAAACATGGAAATATCAACACCGCTATCCATATAAACATGGAAATATCTACACCGCTATCTGTATAAACATAGAAATCTCTACACCGCTATTACTATAAACATGGAAACACCTACACCGTTATCTCTATAAACATGGAAATATCTACACTGCTATCGCTAAAAACATGGAAATATCTACAGCGCTATCTGTGTAAACATGCCAATATCTACACAGCTATCTGCGTAAACTTGGAAATATCTACACCACTATCTGTGTAAACCTGGAAATATCCACACCGCAATCTCTACAAAGATGGAAATACCTACACCGCTATCTCTGTAAACATGGAAATATCTTCACCGCTCTCTGTATAAACATGGAAATATCTACACCGCTATCTGAATTAACATGGAAATATCAACACCGCCATCTATATAAACCTGGAAATATCTACACTACCATCTCTATAAACATGGACATATCTACACCGCTATCTGTATAAATATGGAAATATCTACACCGCTATCTCTATAAACATGGAAATATCTATACTGCTATCAGTATAAACATGGAAATATCTACACCGCTATCTCTATAAACATTGAAATATCTACACCATCTGTATAAACTTGCAAATATCTACACAGTCATCTGCATAAATATATAAATATCTACAACACCATCTCTATAAACATGGAATTATCTACACTGCCATCTGTATACACATGGAAATAGCTACACAGCCATCTGTATAAACATGGAAATATCTGCACCGCTTTCTCTATAAACATGGAAATGTCTACACCACCATCTCTATGAACATGGAAATATCTACACTGCCATCAGTATACACATGGAAATATCTACACAGCCATCTGTATAAACATCAAAATATCTACACCGCTATCTGTATAAACATGGAATTATCTACATCGCTATCTGTATAAACATGGAAATATCTCCACTGCTATCTGTATAAAGATGGAAATATCAACACCGCTATCTGTTTAAACATGGAAATATCTACAGGGCTATCTGTATAAACATGGAAATATATATAACGCTATCTGTGCAAACATGGAAATATCTACACTGCTATCTGTATAAAGATGGGAATATCTACAGCGTGAGCTGTATAAACATAGAAATATCTACACCGCTATCTGTATAAACATGGAAATAACAACACCGCTATCTGTATAAACATGGAAATATCTACACCGCTATCTCTATAAATGTGGAAATATCTACACCACCATCGCAATAAACATGGAAATATCTACACCGCCATCTGTATACACATGGAAATATCTACACAGCCATCTGTATAAACATGGAAATATCTACACCACTAACTCTATAAACATGGAAATGTATACACCACCATCTCCATAAATATGGAAATGCCTACAGTGCCATCTGTATACACATGGAAATATCTACACAGCCATCTGTGTAAACTTGAAAATATCTACACAGCTATATGTATAAACATGGAAATATCTACCTCGCTATCTGTATAAACATGGAAATATCCCGACCTCTTTCTGTATAAACCTGGAAATATCTACACCGCTATCTCTATAAACATGGAAATATCTACACCGCTATCTGTATAAACATGGAAATATCTACATCGCCATCCGTATAAACATGGAAATATCTACACCGGGATCTGTATAAACATGGAAATATCTAAACCGCTATCTGTATAAATATGGAAATATCTACACCGCTGTATCGATAAACATGGAAATATCTACACTACTATCTGTGAAAACATGGAAATATCTACACCGTTATCTCTATTCACATGGAAATATCTACACCGCCATCTGTAAACATCTAAATATCTACACAATCATCTGTATAAACACGGAAATACCTACACCACCATCGCTATAAACATGGTAATATCTACAATGCCATCTGTATAAACATGGAAATATCTACACCGCTATCTGCATAAAGATGGAAATACCTACACCGCTATCTTTATAAAGACGGAAATATCTCTAAAGCTATCTCTGTAAACATGGAAATATCTACACCGCTATCTGTATAAACATGGAAATACCTACACTGCTATCTCAATAAACATGGAAATATCTACACCGCTATCTCTATAAACATGAAAATATCTACACAGACATCTGTATAAACATGGAAATCCCAACACAGTCATCTGTATAAACATGGAAATACCTACACCACCATCTGTATAAACATGGAAATATCTACACTGCCATCTGTATAAACATGGAAATATCTACAAACCCCTCTCCCTAAACACGGAAATATCTACACCACTATGTGTATAAACACGGAAATATCTACACCGCTATCACTATAAATATGGAAATACCTACACCGCGATTTCTATGAACATGGGAATATCTACACCGCTACCTCTATAAACATGGAAATATCTGCACCGCCATTCTATAAACTTGGAAATATCTACAACGCCATCTGCATAAACATCGATATATCTACACCGCCATCTGCATAAACATGAAAACATCTACACCGCCATCTGCATAAACATGGAAATATCTACACCGCTATCTTTATACAAATGGAAATAACTGCAACGCTATCTATGTAAACATGGAAACATCTACACCACTATCTCTATAAACATGGGAAGATCTACACTGCTATCTCTATAAACATGGAAATATCTACACCGATAACTGTAGAAACATTGGAATATCTACACCGATACTTCTATATACATGTAAATACCTACACTGCTATCCGTATAAACATGGAAATATCTACACTGCTGTCTCTATAGACATGGAAATATCTACACCGCTATCTCTATAAGCATGAAAATCTCTACATCGCTGTCTCTATAAACATGGAATTATCCACTGCGCTATCTCTGAAAATGTGGAAATATCTACACTGCTGTCTCTATAAACTTGGAAATATCTACACCGCTATCTCCATAAACATGGTAATATCTACAGTGCTAACTCAATATTCATTGAAATATCTACGCTGCTATCTCTATAAACATGGAAATATCTACACCCCCATCAGTAGGAACATGGAAATATCTACACGGCTATCTCTATAAACATGGAAATATCTACAATGATATCCGTATAAACAGGGAAATATCTACACCTCTATGTGTATAAACATGGAAGTATCTACACTACTACCTGTAAAACAGGGAAATATCTACACCGGTATCTGTATAAACATGGAAATATCTACGATCCTATCTGTATAAACAAGGAAATATCTCCAACGCTATCTCTATAAACATGGAAACATCTACACTGGTATCTGTATAAACATGGAAATATTTACACTGCTATCTCTACAAATATGGAAATATCTACACCGCTGTCTGTTTAAACATGGAAATATCTACACCGCTATTTGTATAAACATGGAAATATCTACACTGCTATCTGTATAAACATGGAAATATCTACGGCCCTATCTGTATAAACATGGAAATATCTATGGCCCTATCTGTATAAACATGGAAATATCTACACCGCTGTCCATATAAACATGGAAATATCTACACAGCTACCTCTATAAACTTGGAAATATCTACACCGCTATCTGTATAAACAAGGTAATATCTACACCGCCATCCCTATAAACATAGAAATATCTACACCACCATCTGTATAAACATGGAAATATCTACACCTCTATCTGTATATACATTGAAATATCTACACCGCTATCCGTAGAAACATGGAAATATCTACAACGCTCTCTGCATAAACATGGAAATATCTACACCGCTCTCTGTATAAATATGGAAATATCTACAAACCTATCTGTGTAAACATATAAATATCTACACCGCTCTCTGAATAAACGTGGAAATGTCTACACCGCCATCTGTATAAACATGGAAATATCTACACTACCTTCTGTATAAACATGGAAATATCTACAGCGCCATCTCTATGAACATGGAAATATCTTGACCCCCATCTGCATAAAAATGAAAATGTCTACACAGCTACCTGTATAAACATGGAAATATCAACACCGCCATCTGTATATACATGGAAATATCTACACCGACATCTGTAGAAACATGCTAATATCTACACCGCCATCTGCATAAACATGAAAATGTCTCCACTGCTACATGTATAAACATGGACATATCTATAACGCTATCTGTGTAAACATGGAAATATCTACACCGCAATCTGTGCAAAGATGGAAATATCTACACCGCTCTGTGTGTAAACATGGTAATATCGACACTGTTATCTGTATAAACGTGGAAATATCTACACCGCTATCTGTATAAACATGGAAATATCTACACCGCCAACTGTATAAACATGGAAATATCTACACCACCATCTGAATAAACATGGAAATATCCACACCGCTATCTGTATAAATATGGAAATATCTACACCACTATCTCTATAAACATGGAAATATCTACACCGTTATCAGTATAAACATTTAAATATCTACACAGATATCACAATAAACATGGAAATACCTACACCACCATCTGTATAAACATGGAAATATCTACACTGCCATCTGTATAAACATGGAAATATCTCCAACGCTATCTGTATAAACATGGAAATATCTCCACCGCTATCTGTATAAACATGGAAATATCTCTACCGCAATCTGTACAAACATGGAAATATATACAACGCTGTCTGTATAAACATGGATATATCTCCACAGCTATCCGTATAAACATGGAACCACCTACACCGCCATCTGTATAAACATGGAAATATCTACACCACGATCTGTGTAAACATGGAAATATCTACACCGCTATCTGTGTAAAGATGGAAATATCTACACAGCAATCTGTGCAAAGATGAAAATATCTACACTTCTATCTGACTAAACATGGTAATATCTCCACCGCCTTCGGTGTGAACATGGAAATATCTGCATCGCCTTCTGTATAAACATGGAAATCTCTACACCGACATCTGAATAAACATGGAAATACCTACACCGGTATCTGTATAAATATGGAAATATCGAAACCGATATCTCTATAAACATGGAAATATCTACACCACTATCTGTATAAACATGGAAATATCTCCACCGCTATTTGTATAAACATGGAAACATCTACACCGCTATCTTTATAAACATGGAAATATCTACAACGCTATCTGTGTAAACATGGAAATATCTACACAGCTATCTGTGTAAACATGGTAATATCTACACCGCTATCTGTGTAAAGATGGAAGTATCTGCACCGCAATCTGTGCGAAGATGGAAATATCTACACCGCTTTCTCTATAAACATGGAAATATCTTCACCGCTATCTCTATAAACATGGAAATCTCTACACCACTATCTTTATAAACATGGAAATAACTACACCGCCATCTATATAAACTTGGAAATATCTACACAGTCATCTGTATATACATGAAAATATCTACACCACCATCTCTATAAACATGGAATTATCTACACTGCCATCTGTATACACAAGGAAATATCTACACAGCCATCAGTATAAACATGAAAACATCTGCACCGCTATCTCTATACACATGGAAATACCTACACCGCAATCTCTATAAACTTGGAAATATCTACACAGTCATCTGCATACACATGAAAATAACTGCACCGCTATCTCTATGAACATGGAAATTTCTACACCGCTATCTGTATAAACACGGAAATATCTACACAGTCATCTCAATAAACATGGAAATAACTACACCGGTATCTGTATAAATATGGAAATATCTACACAGCTGTCTCTATACACATAGAAATATCTCCACCGCTATCTGTATAAACATAGAAACATCTACACCGCTATCTGTATAAATATGGAACTATCTACAATGCTATGTGTGTAAACAAGGAAATATCTACACAGCTATCTGTGAAAACATGGAAATATCTACACCGCTATCTCTATAAACATGGATATATCCGCACCGCTATCTGTATAAACATGGAAATATCTACACTGCTATCTCTATAAACATGGAAATATCTACGCCGCCATCTGTATAAACTTGGAAATCTCTACGCAGTCATCTGTATATACATGGAAATATCTACACCACCATCTCTATAAACATTGAAATATCTACACTGCCATCTGTATACACATGGAAATATCTACACAGCCATCAGTATAAACATGGAAACCTCTGCACCGCTATCTCTATACACATGGAAATACCTACACTGCAATCTCAATAAACATGGAAATATCAACACCGCAATCTCTACAAACATGGAAATATCTACAGCGCCATCTCTATAAACATGAAAATATCTACACCGCCATCTCCATAAACATGGAAATATCTACACCACTATCTGTGTAAACATGGAAATATCAACACTGCCATCTGTATAAAGATGGAAATATCTACACCGCGAGCTGTATAAACATGGAAATATCTACACCGCTTTCTGTATAAACATGGAAATACCAACAGCAATATCTGTATAAACATGGAAATATATACACCGATATCCGTAAAAACATTTAAATACCTACACCACTATCTCTATAAACATGGAAACACCTACACCGTCATCTCTATAAACATGGAATTATCTACACCACTATCTCTATAAACATAGAAATATCTACACCGCCATGTCTATAAACATGGAAATACCTACACCGACATTTGCATAAATATGGAAATATCTACACCGCCATCTGTATAAACATGGAAATATCTACACCACCATCTGCATAAACATGAAAGTATCTACACCGCCATCTGTAAAAACATGGAAATATCTACACCGCCATCTGTAAAAACATGGAAATTTCTACACAGTCTTCTGTATAAACATGGAAATACCTACACCACCATCTGTATAAATATGGAAATATCTACAATGCCATCTGTATACACATGGAATTATCTACACAGCCATCCGTATAAACATGGAAATACCTACACCGCTATCTCTATGAACATGGAAATATCTACACCGCCATCTCTATAAACATGAAAATACACTGCCATCTCCATAAACATGGAACTATCTACACCGCCATCTGTATAAACATGGAAATATCTACACCGCCGTCTGTATAAACATGGAAATATCTACACCGCTATCTGTATATACATGGAAATATCTACACCACGATCTGTATAAACTTTGAAAGACCTACAGCGCTATCTGTATGAACATGGAAATAACTACACCGCTTTATGTATAAACATTGAAATACCTACATTGCCATCTGTATAAACATGGAAATATCTACACCGACATCTCTATAAACATGGAAATATCTACACCGCTATCTGTGTAAACATGGAAATATCTACACCGCTATCTGTGCAAACCCTGAAATATCTACACCGCCATCTGTATTAACATGGAAATATCTACACCGCCATCTCTATAAACATGGAAATAACTATCCCACCATCTGTAAAAACATGGAAATATCAACACTGTTATCTGTATAAACATGGAAGTATCAACACCGCCATCTGTATAAACATGGAAATATCTACACCGCCATCTGTATAAACATGGCAATAACTACACCGCTATCTGTATGAACATGGAAATATCTACACCATCTGTTTAAACGTCGAAAGATCTACACCGCTATCTGTATAAATATGGAAATATCTACACCGCTATCTGTATAAACATGTCAATATCTACACCGCCGTCTGAATAAATATGGATACATCTACACTGCTATATGTATAAACATGGAAATACCCACACCGCCATCTGTATAAACATGGAAATATCTACACCGCCATCTGTATAAATATGGAAATATCTACACCGCTATCTGTATAACCATGGAAACACCTACATCGCTATCTGTATAAACATGGAAATAACTACACCGCCACATGTATAAATATGGAAATACCTACATCGCTATCTCTATAAACATGGAAATATCGACACCGCCATCTCTATAAACGTGAAAATATCTACACTGCCATCTCCATAAACATGGAACTATCTACACCGCCATCTGTATAAACATGGAAATATCTACGCCGTCATATGTATAAACATGGAAATATCTACACCGCCTTCTGTATAAAAATGGAAATACCTACACGGAGAGCTGTATAAACATGGAAATATCTACAACACTATCTGAGTAAACATGGAAATATCTACACCGTTATCTGTGTAAACATGCAAATACCTACACCGCTATCTGTGTAAAGATGGAAATATGTACACCGCTATCATTGTAAAGATGAAAATATCTACACTGCTATCTGTGTAAGCACGGAAATATCTACTCCGCTATCTATACAAACATGGAAATATCTACACCGCTATGTGTATAAATATGGAATTATCTCCACTGCTATCTGTATAAACATGGAAATATCTACACCACTATCTTTATAAACATGGAAATACCCACAACGCTATCTGTGCAAACATGGAAATATCTACACCTCCATCTGTGTAAACGTGGAAATATCTACACTGCCATCACTATAAACATCGAAATATCTACACCGCCATCTCTATAAACATGGAAATATCTACACCGCCATCTATATAAACATGGAAATATCTACACAGCCATCTGTATAATCATGGAAATATCACCACCGCTCTCTGTATAAACATGGAAATATCTACACCGCTATCTGTATAAACATGGATATATCTACACCGCTATCTGTATGAGTATCAAAATATCTACACCGCTATCTCTATAAACATGGAAATAACTACACTGCTATCTGTAAAAACATGGAAATATCTACACTACTATCAGTATTAGCATGGAAATATCTACACAGTCATCTGTATAAAGATGAACGTATCTAAACTGCCATCTCTATTAACATGGAAATATCTACACATCCCTCTGTATTAACATGGAAATATCTGCACAGCCATCTGCATAAACATGGAAATGTCTACACTGCTTTCTCTATAAATATGGAAATATCTACACCGCTATCTCTATAAACACGGAAATATCTATACCGCTGTGTGTATAAACATGGAAATATCTCCACCGCTATCTGTATAAACATGGAAATACCTACACCGCTATCTGTGTAAACATGGAAATATCTACAACGCTATCCGTGTAAACATGCAAATATCCACACAGCTATCTGTGTAAACATGGAAATATCTAAACCGCTATCTGTGTAAACATGGAAATATCCACACCGCTATCTGTGCAAATATGGAAATATCTTCACCGCCATCTGCATAAACATGGAAATGTCTACACCGCCATCTGTATAAACATGGAAATATCTACACCACCATCTGTATAAACATAGAAATATCTTCACCGTCATCTGTATTAACATGGAAATATCTACGCCATCTGTAGAAACATGGAAATATCAACACCGTTATCTGTATAACTATGGAAGTATCAACACCGCCATCTGTACAAACTTGGAAATATCTGCACCACCATCTGTATAAACACGGCAATATCTACACTGCTATCTGTATAAACATGGAAATATCTACACCATGATCTGTATAAACATGGAAAAATCTACACCACTATCTGTATGTACATGGAAATATCTACACCGCTGTCAGTATAAACATGGAAATACCTACACCGCTACCTGTATAAACATGGAAATATCTACACCGCCATCTGTATAAATATGGAAATATCTACACCGCTATCTCTATAAACATGGAAGTATCTACACCGCCGTCTGCATAAACATGGAAATATCTACACCGCTGTCTCTATAAACATGGAAATATCTACACTGCCATCAGTAAAAACATGGAAATATCTATACAGTCATCTGTATATACATGGAAATATCTTCACCACCGTCTGTATAAACATGGAAATATCTACAATGCCATCTGTATACACATGGAAATATCTACACAGCCATCTGCATAAACATGGAAATATCTACACCGCAATCTCTATAAACATGGAAATAACTACACCGCTATCTCTATAAACATGGAAATATCTACACCAATATCTCTATAAACATGTAAGTATCTACACCGCCATCTCTATAAACCTTAAAGTATCTACACTGCCATCTCCATAAACATGGAACTATCTTCACCGCCATGTGTATAAACATGGAAATATCTACACAGCCATATGTATAAACAAGGAAATATCTACACCGCCATCTCTATAAAAATGGAAATATCTACACGGCGATCTGTATAAACATGGAAATATCTACATCGCTATCTGTATAAACATGGAAATACCAACACCACTATCTGTATAAACATGGAAATATCTACACCGCTATTTGTATAAACATGGAAATATCTACACCGCAATCTGTATAAACATGGAAATATCCACACCGCGATCTGTATAAACATGGAAATATCCACACTGCTATCTGTATAAACATGGAAATATCTACACCAGCTATCTGTATAAACATGGAAATACCTACACCGCTATCTGTATAAACATGGAAATATCTACACCGACATCTGTATAAATATTTAAATATCTACTCTGCTATCTGTATAAACATTGAAATTCCTACACCGTTATCTGTATAAACATGGAAATATCTACACCGCCATCTGTATAAACATAGAAATATCTACACCACTATCTCTATAAACATGGAAATATCTACACCGCCATCTGGATAAACATGGAAATATCTACACCGCTGTCTCTATAAACATGGAAATATCTACATCGCTATCAGTAAAAACATGGAAATATCCACAGTCATCTGTATAAACATGGAAATATCTACACCACCATCTGTATAAACATGGAAATATCAACAATGCCATCTGTGTACATATGGAAATATCTACACAGCCATCTGTATAAACATGGAAATATCTACAGCGCTATCTCTATAAACATGGAAATACCTACACCGCTATCTCTATAAACATGGAAATATCTGCACCGCTATCTCTATAAACATGGAAATATCTACACCGCCATGTCTATAAACATGAAATTATCTACACTGCCATCTCCATAAACATGGAACTATCTACACCGCCATCTGTATAAACTTGGAAATATCTACACCGCTATCTGTAGATATATGGAAATATGTACACCGCTTTCTCTGTAAACATGGAAATAACTACACCGCTATCTGTATAAACATGGAAATATCTACACTGCTGTCAGTATTAACATGGAAATATCTACACAGTCATCTGTATAATGATGAAAATATCTACACTGCCATCTGTATAAACATGGAAATATCTACACATCCCTCTGTATTAGCATGAAAATATCTGCACAGCCATCTGTATAAACATGGAAATGTCTACACCGCTATCTGTATAAAGATGGAAATATCTACACCGCTATCTGTATAAACATGAGTATATCTACACCGCCATCTGTATAAAGATGGAAATATTTACAATGCTATCTCTATGAACATGGAAATATTTACACCGCCATCTGTATAAACATTGAAATATGTACACCGCCATCTGTATAAATATGGAAATATCTACACCGCTATCTCTATAAACATGGAAATATCTTCACCGCTATCTTTATAAACATGGAAATATCTACACCGCCATCTTTAAAAACATGGAAATATCTACACACTCATCTGTATAAACATGGAAATATCTACACCACCATCTGTATAAACATGGAAATATCTACACTGCCAGGAGCTCAAGAGCATCCTGGGCAATACAGCAAGACCTCATCTCTGCAAAAAAGTAAGAAAAATTAGCTGGCCACGGTGGCTTGCACCTGTAGTCCCAGCTTATTGGGAGGCTGAGGTGGGAGGACCCACGGAGCCCTGGAGTTTAAGGTTGCAGTGAGCTTGGATAACGACTGCACTCCAGCCTGTATGACAGAACAAGAACCTGTTTCAAAAAAGAAAAAAGAAAAAAAAACCTAAAAACTAAAAACTGGATGTAGTTTGCTAATAACTAAACAGCAAATTAATTGTTACATGCTTACATATCAACGATGTCTTTCTTCTTTGATCATAAACCTGCTAACTAAGAAGCTGCTGAAGTCCATGGTAGTGACAGGTACATGTCTGCACCCTTGTCCTGACGTGCATCTTCTTTGATTGTCCCCATCTGTGTCTCTGACTGGCACTGCCAAACCGGCTTGCTACCTGATCAATGTTGTACTGTACCGGACTGCTAACTGATCAATGTTGTTGAGCTCACTGCACAAAGCTGTTCTTACAATGTAGATTTCTGCCTGGAATAGCCATACTTACACTGTTTATATTCCTTACCCCTGACCCATCCGACGCAGCACAAGTTCTATTTATTGCCATAGAAACATAGGTCATTTGGAAACACCTCCTTCATTTCTATGGAATGTTCAAACATTTCTGACATTTTGGACTCTGTTCTAGCCTCTTGTTAAATATATCCAGAAAAGAGACAAAGCTTTATGGGGGGGGGCTATATGCACACATATGCTATAGAATAAGCTATCTAAATGCTTAAAAATACTTTCCATCTGGCACCGCACCTTAATAGGTAGACAGAAATTAAGTATGTGTATATCTATCTGTATAGATACATATAAATATATATCCCCAAAACAAAAACTCATTCTCTTACTTATACATAGGTAGAATATAGGTGAATATACATATACATTTATAGGTAGAACAAAAAAAACCCTCAGCCTCTTTAGGGCCATGTGTTTTCTCTGAGTAATTGTCACAATTATTTAAAATACATGTGTATGCCTTTTTAGATAAATTCCATCAGACCAGTTTCTGTCTGGTTGGAAAATCATAACTGCCTATTTGCTAAGTGCCCCTGCCCCCATACTATTTTCCAGTGAACTAAAGACCTCTGGCAATCATAGATTTACAACTCAGCAAGATTAAACAATTTATTGTTATTTATGACATCCAAGCTGGATCTTCTGTATTATATTCCACATTAGCATCTATCACTTTACATTTGGGAGATCCTGTCCAAAAAATGATTATGCCTCCTAACCAAACATTCAGCAGGGCTGCAGGAACAGGCCCCCTGAACAAACATCCTGCCAAAGTACTTTAAAGCACCGTGAGCTCCCACAGCTGTGCATTTTCAGATGACTCAGCAGATTAGCGTGGAGTCTCTTAGCCTTTGCTTGGTGTTTTCCTTTCAGTGATCTCTCACATGGCCCAGTCCATTCGGTTTGAAAATCCTCATGAAATGAGCAGATTATGATCTGGCTTCAGTAGAGGGCCATGGGGTGGGCATGGAGGGGAGAGGGTTTGCTCTTAACACAGCTTGAGCCTCAGAAAGGTTTCAGATGGAAAAGCATGGCACTGACTCAGCTCATGCTTAACAGGAAATAATGCACAGACCACACCAAAAAAGCCCTTTATGTTGTGTGAAAGTCTATGCCGGAGCAGCTGCTGCCACCTCATGTACTGTGATAGAGTGTGCATGTGTGTGTTTGTGTGTGCGTGAGTGTGAGTATGCACACAAATGTGTGCTGGGAGGGGGAGGAGATCACACCTTCCACAGTCGCCACCTCAGCCTTGGCTAGCAGCGTGGAGAAATGCCAAAAGTCAAGAGGAAGCTGCACCAAAGCAACTGTGATCACCACATCAGCAGGCGCTTTCTGGTTAGTAAAGCTACTGGGACTGAAAAACACACAGGATCTCGTACTTCTTTTATTTTAATCAGAGCAAACTATTTTTATAATAATTGTGTTATATGAATAAATAATTCATAATGCTGTAACCCATTATCACATTCAATCCTCCCAACAACCCTAGAAGATATGTAGACAAGTATTATTACTTTCCCTATTTTTATAAATGAGGAAATAAACCCCAGGAGGCTAGGCGACTTCCCCACGGTCATAGAAGTTGCAAACAGTAGTATCATGATTCAAATCCAAAGCTTCTCCTTTTGTCTTTATCATTTTAATTTTGAAGGTAATGCATATGCATGTATGATCTTTTAAATCCAGAGATGTATATGGAATAGATAGGAAAAGGGACTCTCCTTCCCCATTATACACCCCCTCCACCCAAGCTATATACACTGTTGACTAGATTATGTCCTTTCAATCCTATTTTCTATGCCTACATTATATACAGAAAAGCAGGATTACGTTACACACAATATTCCAGTCATTGCTGTTTTTCACCAACAAGCTATCATTCACATCTTTTTCATACTACATATAAATTTATATCCTTTATTTTAGTGGTGTATATTGTGCAGTTGTGTCATAAATTATGTACCTGTTCTCTGTTGAACATATAGATTTTTTCTGAGTTTTTCCTTAGCAAAATGCTGCAGTGAGTACCCTTGTACACAGATGTTTGTACATTTGTTCTAGAAAAATCTACAGTAAAGATTCTTAGATTAAGAGATTCCCAGGTTATTAGAAAACTACTCTATTAATTTAGATACATACTTCCAAATTGCCTGACCAAAAAGTTATGTCAATTTAACTTCTATTAACAGTATACAAACATGACAATTTTCCATCACCTACACCAACTCTGGGTAATTTCATCTTTTTGCAAGTTGATGGATTGTTTTAATTTATATTTCTCTGGTTATTAATAAGGTTGGCCACCTGTTCATGTGTTATTATTGATGATATTTGTATTGAATTGTTTGAATTTTCTTGATTTCAAAAAACTATTTACATGTCATAGATATTAAATATTTGTTGTAAAACTCTCCTTCCAGTATTGTGTATGTGTTTGGTCAAGTAGAATAAACTCTCATCCTCTGATTTCAGATTCCTTTCTCTTTCCATTAGAAATCCCTAAATGTAAAACTACATGTTGATAGCTAAAAACCAGGATGTTTACTAGAGAAAAAGAATACAAAGGCAATAATTAAATATTATATTTATACAAAATACCTACTAGTACAAACTTAAAAAAGAGAAAGTAAAAGTCAAATGCTTCTACGACTTCAGACTAAGAAAAAGAACTTTTGAGGTTGAATGTTCCTGAAATTTTTCTTTTCATACAACTACGGACATGACTTCAAAAGTTGATGTGACTAAAAATGTAAGATATGAAAGATATTTGAAGACTCAGAGAAGGTGGATTTTCATTTTAACAAGTCACATATATATTCTAGATATCCTCTTATTCGTAACTAAGAGAGTCAAATCAGATGAAAGAATCTAAAAATTTCCCTTTGACTGTGTTAAGTAGAAGTAGTAGAGGCATATTGGCCAAATCTTGAGTGTTTGCAAATTGACTCTTAAGGCTATAGGCTGGCACAGGTCATTGAAGCCCTAGCTTTTTATCTTTAATTTTAAAATCCCCAAACAATTTATACTAATTTTTCTTGTCCATTATTTCCAAATAATCTTGTTTAAATGTTATTACAGTGCTTGCTCATGTTACTGTTGTCTAACAGAAGGGTATCCGGGGCCTTAAAACTGAGAGGGTTAGGATTAATGATTCCAATACCTATGCTTGGACATCTCCAAAAGTGGGTTCCAACTTCTTGTCCTCAAGTCTGTATAGAAACTAGCAAACTTCCAGAGTTCACAAAAGGCTCAAAGACAACAGATGTTTTATAGAAAATTCTTAGAGCAAGTTTCACGCATGATGTTGCTGATGCGTGTCTGCCTTTTCAATAAACATCACTATGCTTTATCACAAGACTTAATAAAGCAGCTTAGTTAAAAATGCCATCTGGGTCTCTGGACACATTAAACAAAGCTTAAAATAACCACCCCAGCAACTGGGAGGACCCAGCTGTTCTCATAATCTGTCCCACTCCTTTTACTTCCCCCTAAAAAGAGTGAATGACGACCACAGACTAAAAGCATCCAGAAGGAACTGACACAAACAGGGAGATAGATGGAGCCAAGGGCTCCTGTAAGTTTGCTATTGCTCACATAATAGATTTGCTAATTCCACAACCTGCGGATGGTGATTAAGAACGGGAAGCAGAAAGAGGGAAGAGAGAATCATAGAAGGGCTCATTCAAGTTTTCTAATGTATCACAAACCTGTCCTCCCTAATGTCTGGATCATAGCAGCCCATTCCATTCACCTATTCTCTAGTGAACTCCAATAGAAAATACAAAGCCATCACCACCCAGTTCTTTCTCCCTTCTAGAGATGAGCTATTAGCCACCCAAATCCCAGATTCTCAGATTCATTCCAGGAAAGAAGCCCTAGGTATTGAAGCACAGCTTTCCCTCCCTCCCTTCTTTCTTCCACCCCAAGATTTGTTCCCCAGATAGTTCTAGTAAATGCAAAACCAAGTATATTCTCATTCTTTAGAGCAACCAGCTTTTCATGGCCAACTGGAATCAAATACAACCTGCACAAACATCTATCTGGAGGACACTCCCAAGGCTCCTACTGAGCCAGCCTTCTGCATACCACTGCATTTCAGCTTCCTAGTTCACAAGACACTGAGACATTCTTGAATTCTGCAAGGTGCACTGTGTGTTAATATCTTTGCTGCTCATCATGTGGCCAATAAAGGGCAATGACTAGTCAACAAATAAATCTTCTCTTGGCTAAAACTTGCAACAAAACTGTAAGCTGTTTACCCAGGGGCCCACTACAGGTTATATTCAATATATACAGTCAAATCATAACTATCTGAGATATATTCAGTTGACCATACACCTTTATATTTCAGTAAAAGGTCTTTACATTTCCCAGTGCTATCGATGTTACAAAGTGCTTTCATATGCAGTGCTTCATCTGATTTCCAGGATAATTAAATGATCCTGTCATACCTGATTTTTAGATGAGGAAACAAGTGGTTTCTGGGTATTTCAAGAGGCTAACGCATCGGCCCTCCAACTTGTATGTGAAAACCAAAAACAAAATTCCAAGGCCCCTCAACCATCTGAATGGACTTTGACTCTTTTGGTCAATATATGGCAGAGCTAGGAAAAGAAGGTGAGTCTTCCAGCTGCTGATACAGGGTTTTTTCTGCCATACTCCATTACCTCCAAGGCTAAAGTCAAAAGAGGGTGTGGTTATCACATGAAAAAATCTGGTTTGGATTTCCCAAATGTGTATGTAGTATTTGGTGATTTACCTTAATTTAACCTACAGTTCTTTTAGGTTGTAACAGTCTGACTCCATTTTTGAAAACAAAACAAAATCGATTTTAAATGCTGAATTATAGATCTTTGCTGTCCAGTATGGTAGCTACTAACCACTTATGGTTATTTGCATTTCTATTTTAATTAATTAAAATTAAGTAAAATGCAAAATTCAGTTCTTCAGTTGCTCTAGCCACATTTCAAGTGTTACAGTAGTCACATATGGCTAGTGGCTGGGACAATGCAGATTATAGAACAGTTCCATCATCAAAGAAACTTCTATTGAACAGTGCTATTTTATAATGTCATCTCCAGAGAAAGAAGACTTTAGAAAAAGTCAGAAACGGCCGGGCGCAGTGGCTCACACGTGTAATCCCAGCACTTTGGGAGGCCAAGGCAGGCAGATCCCTTGAGGTCAGTTCAAGACCAGCCTGGCCGACATGGTGAAACCCCGTCTCTAGTAAAAATACAAAAAATTAGCTAGGCGTCGTGGTGCATGCCTGTAACCCCAGCTACTCAGGAGGCTGAGTTGGGAGAATCACTGGAACCCAGGAGGCAGAAGTTGTAGTGAGCCAAGATTGTGCCACTGCACTCTAGCCTGGGTGACAGAGCAAGACTCCATCTCAAAAAAAAAAAAAAAAGAAAAGAAAAAGTCAGAAACATCTTGAGGCAGGCGTAGTGCTGTCATCTGTCCAATATTGAAGATGATTTAAGAATAAGAAAGAAGAAGAGAACAAAGAAGAGAAAAAGAAGTTGCCTTAGGTGTACCTACCCAGAAAAGGACAAAGGTATTCTTGTAGTCATTGTGTTGTATTTTAGCCCTTAAACTTTTTAAGAGATTAGAATAATTTGACACATAGAAGATCTAAACCACTGAAGAGGCTCTGAAGCAGATAAAAGTAGAAAGAAAATAAAAAACTAATTAGTTACAAACTAAGCTTAACCACAATTCGTTTAAACGATACTATTTACTCTTCACATGATTGGTTTTTCTTTTGCTTTATAGTATGACATAGTTTATATCTTTAAAGGGTAATTAAAATATTTCTGGGAATTTTTAAAAGTAAGTTCACACAGCCACATAAAAACTACAGAAACAGATAAAACCTATCTTCTCATTTATTCCCTAATCCATTCAAATTAAATATAAAAATCCAAGCAGCCACAGTGATATTCAAAAAAGCAAAAGTGAGACAAAACAAAATTCATTTGTCACCTGTGGAGGTAGTTAACTCACCTAATCTTCACTCCAAACACCAGTAATTTTTGAAACACAGAAATAAACATATGTTCTGCCTTCCCGGAAGGAACTATGTTTCAGGGTAGCCAAATAACCCAGTTGTGAAGAAAATGGTCTGCTTATAGAAAAATGCCAGCTAAAACATGTAGATAGAATTAGAGAATTAGAAATTCACCATTTTGAAACCCCTAATGAAATAATCAACTCAAGCAAGGATCATTAATAAATGCTAAAACAATCAAGTAACTATTGATACAGAATATAACTGAATATACACATGGTACAAAGTTCACGTCACAGACTACTGGCTTGACCCAAGGGGGAATATAGCAGAGGAGATAGGCAGTGATCACCCTAACCTTGCGATCATCTCACCATCACTAATGATGGGATGTGAATACACATTATTGCCTATAAAATAGTCTTTAAAAAAAGAAGTTGAACCTGAATCTAACTAAACCTTGCAATGGGCTGAATGTGTATGTCTTCCCAAAATTAATATGTTGACATCCTAACCCCAAAGGTGCTGGTATTAAAAGGTGGGGCCTTTAGGGGGTCATTAGATCATAAGGACAGAGGCTTCATGATTGGAATTAGTGCCCTTATAAAAGAGGCCCCAGAGAGCTAGCTAGTCTCTCCCACTATGTGAGGTCCCAGCAAGAAGGCCAATCTATGAACCAGAAAGTTGGTCCTAACCAGTTATCAAAACCACATGCTCCTTGATTTTAAACTTGCTAGCCTCTAGAACTGTGAGAAATAAATTTCTGTTCTTTATAAGTCATCCAGTTTTTGGTATTTTGTTATAGCAGGCCTAAAAGCCTTTAGAACTAACTTCCAGTTAACCAGGAAAAAACAGACTGAAAAGTTAAATGACACCATAAAAAGCAACCAGAAAATTCCAGAAGGGGAAATATTCTACAGGACAACTGACTAGTTTTTCAACAAGTCAATTTCACTAAATAAATACATAAACAAAGAGTATGGGTATTTTCCAGGTTAAAACAGCCTTGAGCTAAATAATCAAATGCAATGTGTGTCCCTTGATTAGAAGAAACTAATTTGAACAAACCAGCCACAAAAGATATTTCAGGGAGACCAAGCTGGAAGGATCACTTGAGGCCAGGAGTTTGAGACCAGCCTGGGCAACGTAGTAAGACCTCCATCTCTACAAAAACAATAAATTAGCTGGGCATGGTGGTGTGCACCTATAGTCCTAGCTACTCAGGAAGCTGAGGCAGGAAGATCACTTGAGCCCAGGAGTTTGAGGCTGCAATGAGCTATGATTGTTTCACTGCACTTCAGGATGTGTGAAAGAGCAAGATTTGTCTCAAAAAATAAAAGGACATTTCATAATAATTGAGGAAATCTGAATGTGGACTGGGTAATAAATGATATAAAAAAGCCATTTTTTATTTTGTTTGAAAAGATGATTTTGTAACTATACAGGAAAATGTTCTTATTTTTTTAGAAATCTGTACTAAAGAATTTAGGGGTAAAATATCATTTTCTTTAATATACTTTCAAACACAAGCAAAAAATAGTCATGACACAAATATAGCAAAATGTTTACAATCTATGTTCTATGCTTGCCTGTGAGTGCCATTAATCTCATCTCCCTGCTTTTCTGAAAGTTTGAAAATTTCAAAGTTTTATAATAAATTTTTTTACATCCCATAATTTTATAATAAATTTTTTAAAGTTTGAAGCAAATCAACAACTATAGCTTCAAAAATATCCTGACCCACAATAAACATTGAAGAGGGTATATTTCTCCCATTTCATAAAAAACTTGGCCCAGGAAGGAGTATGAGAGCTGCCATAGCTCTCCCAAGGCTCATTATTCTCCATCACTCCATGGGAAATCCCAAAATAAATTTTTTAAAATGTTGTTTAAATTTATAATGTTTTTGATTCTATAATAATTTTATAATAAAATAATTTTAAGATGTTTTTGATTTTATATTTTTAATTTATAAAAATTTTTATACATGTTTATGTTTGAAATGTCTATTTCACACTTTATGAGATATTAAAATATAAGTAATATAGTTCATCATTTTAGAAATGCCATGCTTTTCTTCTCCAGCAATTACATAATCAAAGAGTAACTGTAGTTTTTCCTAGAACATTGCTTTGTAGGCTGGGCATGGTGGTTCATTACACTTTAGGAGGCCAAGGCAGGCAGATCTCTTGAGATCAGGAGTTTGAGACTAGACTGGGCAACACAGAGAAACCCTATGAGTAGTAAAAACACAAAAATCAGCTGTGCGTAGTGGCGTGCACCTATAGCCCCAGCTACTCAGGAGGCTGAGGTGGGAAGATCACCTGAATCTGGGGAGGTCAAGGCTACAGTGAGCCAAGACTGTACCATTGCACTCCAGCCTGGGCAACAAAGTGAGAACCTGTCTCAAAAAAAATGAAATTTAATTTAAAAAAAGAAAATTGCTTTGTAAAATTAACTTTTTCAATCAAAACCAAGATTTTTCAGATATAGAGAATGCAGCCCACTGGTCAGATTTGTCAGTTCAAAGAGAATAAATTCTAGTTTCCTATTTTTCTAGCCTGCTTGTGATTATCCAATAGGATATCAAAAAAGACCAAAGCCTTTGAGATCCAAGTTCAGTATTCCTGAGTCTAACTCAGGATGCCAAATCAGGAGACAAGCACATTCTCATCAATTTTCAATCATTCGAGACCAATTTTGCTTATAATTATCCAGTTCTTTTAGACCACCTTTCTCCTGAAGCCAGCCTTATGGCTATTCACTTCACTTTAGCATAAGCCCCCAAGAAGGTGAACAAAATGAGGAAACGATTGGTTAAAGTTGGCGTTTGAAATTCTGAAACATGTCCACCATTCCCTTCACCCATGCCCGCCCCTCTTAGTAGTAGTACTTTCAGATTATTTAAGAGTCGATGCTTCTATGTGGATTTTGTCATCTGTCCTTTATAACAGCTAGTAGGTTTAATTTGACTCTATTTTAAGCCTATATTGACCTATGCTAATTATCTGTTAAAATAAATTCCACTCTTAGAGTTAATAAAGTGTGTTTGTCATGGAAGACCCATTGAAGTAAGAAGCTGAGGAGCCCTTATGGTAAAGTGGGACAAGAAATAATAAGACATAATAATTTTCCCATGCAAATCAACAACCGTAGCTTCAAAAATATCCTGACCCACAACAAGTATTGGACAAGCCATGTTTCTCTCACTCCCGAAAAAATTGGCTCGGGAAGGAGTATGAGAGCTCCCATAGCTCTCCCAAGGCTCATTATTCTCCATCACTCCACAGGAACAGCCTGTCAGAGAAGAGTGAAAGACCATTTGTCAACCTCTCTTCAACTCCCTGATTCTAGCCAAACTTCATCAATCTCAAGTGAGGAGCCAGAGAGAAATCAAACCCCATATATCCAGCATCATTGTCTACTGGAGTCAAAAATCACAATTCCACTACCCACCCCAACACCATTGGCCCTGTTTCTCCCAATTGCTTTTTATTGTGTTTTTTAAAAAATCCTCTTTCCCCATCCCTGCAACACCGAGAAGGAGGAATTATAGTAGATAAATATGAAGCATGGAGATCCTTTAAAAATGTTTTTAATAATAAATGAGAAAATGAAAAGGAGAGGGTTGGGAAGGAAGGAGGGAATTCAAGAGCCAGGGAATTGTTCAGTTTCGCCTTTAAAGATGTTAACACTCATTTATACATCTGCAAGACACTCCCCTTAAAGAAAAGTTCTATGAGTGTGGGTCTGGTTGCATGAATAAGGATAAAATTACTTTTTTAGACGATGTTTCCCACATATCATTCAGAGACCCCTGAAGTTAGGTATCCCTCTTGTAGATGTCCTTGAGATGCTGCTGGACCTGGGAAAGAGGAAACTGGGATACGGGTCTATGCCAAAAGGTGCTTCTAGTTATAAGACAGAGAGGAAAGGGGCAGAGGGAGAAAAACCCAAAGTCTGAGAATCTGGATTGCAGAAGACTACCGAGGTCGTGGGAGAAGGGAGAGAAAACAAGGATGAAAAGCGAAAGGGGAAGAGGCATGAAATGTTGTCAAATGTCAAAAGGCATTTGGAGAGAAGTTGGGAATTGCATTAAGAAAACCACTGCAAATCTCGTTTCAGACCATTTAGAGATATGCCCCCTGGGAACTGCGAGCTCAGGCTGTTTAGCATCAAACAAATGGATCCACTCCATCCCTACCCTAATTAAATAAATCATTCAGTAATTCCACTGGGTTAAAGAACCAAAATATTAAAAACCTTCAGGGCCTACTCTTGCCAAATATGTCAGGGATCGTGTGTGTGTGTGTGTGTGTGTGTGTGTGTGTGTGTGTGTGTGTGTGTGTGTGTTCTGAGACACCACTACTGTTAAATAGGCAGAGCTAAGACTTAGGGCACTGGCAGATTATTGCAAAAAGGGCACGGGGCAGAGGGACTATGTTGTGAGCCTGGGAAAGAAGTTTGTGTGGGGACTGTGGGCAGTGAACGCGTTGGGAACAATGTGGAAAACTGGGAGCTGCCTTGGAATCTACAGGGCCGGGTAAGAGAATGTCCGAAAGAAAAATGAGCAGGTGCGGGATGTGTGCAGAGTCAGAGAAGAGTCCAGGGCGCCCGGAGTGGCTCCAGGAACGACGGAAACCCCTCAAGGCTTTTGGGGGCGGTGGGTACTAATAGAACCCAGTGTCCGGGGTGCGCCGGGGAGGCTGCGAGCGCGGCGGGAGTGGGGCGCTGGAGGGTGAGGACGCGGGAGTGAGGAAGCAAAGCCAGGGCCGGGCAGGGGCCTCCCAGCTGGGCCCGGAGGCAGCAGGGGGACAAGGGCTAGGAGAGGGCATGGCGGCGGCGCGGCGGGAAGCGAGGGGCATCCGGACACTCACCCCGTTGGCCATGGCCATCTGCACCACGATCTCGATGGCCGTCCTGCTAAAGTACCTGCCGTCGCTGCCCACCACCGTGGTGAAACCCCGACGGTCGCGCAGGTCGATGGACGACAGCACGCTCTGGATGAAGTTGGGCAGGTAGTTGCGCTGGCCCTCGAAGAGGCCGGTAGGTCGCCGCAGACCCCCGCCGCCGGCCGGCCGCCGGTCCTCGTAGGGCGCGGTGGTCACTGTCAGCACCGGGATTGGGCTCCCCTCCGTGGCGCGTCCTGGCCGGTCCTGCTGCGCCTCCCGGGGCCGGAGGGAATCTGCAGCCTGCCGGGGGCCTCCGCCAGCCTGGCCGCGCGCCGGGACTCCGCCTCGCGCCCGGGCCCCCTCTCCGGCAGGTCGGCGCCCTGCGCCCGCCCGCCTCTCCTCTCCGTGTGGCCGCTCGCTGACTCCCTCGGCGGAGATTGCTTCTGCCTTCCTGTAAAGTTTTCTCCCGCCCACCTTCTCCGCTGCCAGACCGCCCGAGGTGCCCTCAGTTTCTCCCCAAGTTGGACTCACTTTCGGGGTGTCCCAAAAGCCTGATTCCAGGGCCTGCTAGCCCGACCCCGGTGACGCCTGCACCCGCGCCTGGCCCCAGCCTTCACGCGCGATCGCCACCCTCCGGGGCACACCCTCCGCCAGAAAACAGCCGGCGGGCGGCGAGACTTTGGGCAGAGTCCGGGTTCCTCTCCAGCGCCAGGCCCGTCTCCCTGTCTCCCTGGGAGTGCGCAGCCTACACGCACCAGTTTCTCTTTAGAACAAGCACGGGGAGGGATTTGGGAGGGGGCTGAAACCTTTTGCCATCAGCGAACAGCCTCAGCCAAAAATAACCCTGGAAAGGCGAGCTAAGAATGGTTATCTCCTGCCAGCGCTGAAATCGGAGGCTGGGCGCTGCGTGTGGGGTGTGTGTGTGTGTGTATGTGTGTGTGTGTGTGTGTACTCTCCCACCCCGACCATTTGTTGAAGGGAATCACCACTGTCAGACTTCAATCCAACAGGACCCACTCGAGCCATCCACACTTTCCCCAGCCTCCTCCAAAACAGCACACTTGCCGGTATGGACAATTCTTTTTTTTTTTTTTTTTTCACTTGTTTGTTTGTTGTGGTGGTTGCAACAGCAGCAACACAGACGACACATATTTCCCTATTCTTCTCGCCCTTCTCACCCTCCCTACCCAGCTCCTGCCTTAGAAACAGGCTTGGCCTACACTCTATCTGTCCACACTGCCTGAACTCTTCCCTGAATTAATCGTTTTCAATAGGAGGGGGCTAAATCCCTTATTAATGCCCTACCAGGAGTGAATGAATAAAGCCAAGTTAAAGGGGAACTGGGTACCACATACTGTGCTAGGTTCCTTTGCATGTATCCTTTCATTCTGCTGGAGCTAAAGATGTTCTGCCTCCTCTCCATAAAACGCACCCAAACTCCAAAACCAGGAAATTCTCCATAGAAAATAGGAGTGAAGAGAGAAAAGACTAACAGGATAAACCCCAAAGCAGGAAGAAAGTTTTGTCTCCCATTTCGCTCAAGGAATTTTTGGACCCACCAAGGCTACTGTCCTGAAAGATCCTGCTGCTTCTCCTTCCCCAAATATTGTCCACTTCCTGAGAGTAAGGCTGACTTGCCACAG
Source organism: Pan paniscus (assembly GCF_029289425.2). Lineage (NCBI taxonomy): Eukaryota > Metazoa > Chordata > Mammalia > Primates > Hominidae > Pan > Pan paniscus. Next base: position 14,477,024 of record NC_073261.2, read on the forward strand.
GCTTATAAAGTGTTTGGTCACAGTAAGACAACTGTGAGTAATAACACACATTGTATACTGTTTTGCAATTGATAAAAGGCTTTGCATCTGTTTTTTCTTTGGAGGCTGAAGAAAAGAAGAATGGTATTCACGCAGTTCCCATTTTACAGATGAAAACAAGAGGACTTTTTCTGTGAAGTCAGGAAAGTGGTTACAATGGTACTTTCCGCCTGTCCGAATTATGTATTGCCCCTCCCCTTTCTATTAATAACATTGAAGTGTGATGCGACAACCACTGAAGCCGTCAGTTGAAACCTGCTGGGACTTTTTAGCCATTCTCTTCAACATAAAGAATGGGTGTTTTTGGAGGGGGTGAGAGGAATGGGGAAATGTTGTCAAAGAGTACAATGTTTTAGTTGAGACCGGAAGAATACATTTTGTTGAGATCTACAGCACAGCATGGTGACTGTAGTTAACAATGAAGTATTGTGTATTTCAAAATTGCTAAGACAATAAATTTCAAATGTTCTCACCACAAAAAAGATAGGTTTTGAGGTGATGAATCTATTAATTCTCTGGATTTAATTATTCCACAATGTATACATATATCATAACATCACATTATACCTCCGTAAATACATACAATTTTAATTTGTCAATTAACTTTTTTTTAAAAGAATAGTGTGGCCAGTTGGGGAGGTAGTTTTTTTTTTTTTTCCTCTAGTCTCTACTCAGTCTCCAAGATCCCATTCCCCAGAAAGTTCCTGTCACCCAGGTGGAGTGCAGTGGCACAATCATGGCTCACTGCACCCTCTCCCTCTTGGGCTCAAGAGATCCTCCCGCCTACAGGTACATGCCACCACGCCCAGCTAATTTTTGTAGCTTTTGTAGACATGGGGTTTCACCATGTTGCCTAAGCTGGTCTCGAACTCCTCAGCTCAATCAATCTGCCCACTTTAGCCTCCCACAGTGCTGGGATTACAGGTGGGAGCCACCAAGCCCAACCCATAAAGTTCCTAACTTTTTATCTCCCTGGGAGTGCACAGCCTACACACACCAGTTTCTCTTTAGAACATACTTAAGAGTCTTGGCTTAGCATCCAACACACAGAACTTTAACACTTCTACGGATCTGTGCACCTGTCTATGGTGTGGGGTTTTTAAGATCTCTTTCTAATGACACTTTATTTTGCAAAGCAGGACAGTTTCATTCCCAGAAGAGCAGGTATGGTAAATCCTTTGTTCCAGTAACGAAGACAATGATCCAAACCCTAAGCCTCAGAGACGCCCAGAAACCCTCCAGGCCTCCATCTCTCTGCTCCTAGCACCTGCCTCTCTCTTGACATCAACATCATTCTCCCCTCTCACAGCCCAGCTCCTTCCACAGACCCAGGGATTAGGCACCAGCACCTCAGACTAGATTTTAGAGAATTACCATTCAAGAGGCAATCCTCTTCCCTTGCTTCCAATTTCAAGGTTCTCAAAGACTGGAACAGGGCTAGTTTGAGGCAATGTGCCCCATCGCATAGCCAGAAAGAACCTTACAGTGAAAAGGAAAACAATTCTTCCAAAGTAAGGGGGTGCTGATCCCCAGAGGGAGGACAGATGGGCAACCAAACAGTAACCGGGCCACCACAGGCTTCACACTCACTGATCAAGGATTTCTAAAACCACTTTTCTTTTCTCTGAATTTATATAGGACTTTGTATCACTCATAAAGGAATGTCTTATAGGCTGATAACACCTTTCTGTTCATGCTTATACTTAACATTTAGGCTAGGATAATTTCCTAACCTCAGTGTCCTCACTATAAGATGGGAATTATTATAATCCCTACCTCATAAATTGTTGGGAGGATTAAAATACTTAGTAAAGTGCCTGACTAATAGAAAGGCATTCAATAAATGTTAGCTATTCATGGTGTCATCATCATTATATTTACCATTATTACTAATCTCCTGTATTGCAAGAATTACAGTTTATATTTTTGTAGACCATCACTGTAGCTAAAGGGTCTTTGGGCCATAGGTGATATTCCATAAAGGTTGGTTAAATTGATCTGTGGTTTTTGACTCTGGAAACTCAGAACTCCCTCAAAATGTACAAAACAGATTTACCTGCTAAATAAATCTCTTCAAAGCTGACCCCAGGTTTAATTGAATTAATTCCAATGAATTTGTCACAATGATGGAGAAAGGAAACTTAGAGGGCCCCACAGTTGTTTGCTGGTAAAATGAGAAGTTTGGATTAGATCAATGTTTCCCAAAATATTTTCCTCAGAATGTTAGTGCCCCTCGAATCCTGCACAAAGCAAGAGTTTCATGACCAAGTAGCTTTTAAAACTCCTGTACACTCTACTCCCATTCTTCACAATGCACACTTTCATATTAAAAGTTCTGAGAGGTCCTCAACAGAAGACATCACTTAACTTTTTTTTTTTTTTTAAGACAGATTCTCACTCTGTCACCCAGTCTGGAGTACAGTGGCCACCACTCCTGGCCTAAACATTTTTTAACCTGGTGCTTCCCAATCTAAACTCACAGGGACCAGTTTTCTTAATGAAAGAGAATGAGACTAGCTTGTAACCATAGCTGGTGACACTCCCTTGCCCCATTCCTTGTATGTCCTCAGTGGACTAGGTCAGGAATAAATAAATTTTCCTGATTCTCAAGGGTTGGTCACTCCTTTGCACTGAGCTCAAAGCTTCTCTGTAGCATGGGTCACAGTGAATGGTAGCCCTGATAGCCTAGAGTAGCCTTTCAGCCTTCTCTGAGCCTCTAAAGACTGAGGATCCTTGGCATGAAATGGAGCAACTGATATACCCTTGCTTCCCCTGGGGACTCTCTTGCTCTCAAAAAGGCATCAGCCATCATCTCCATCTAGAGAATATACTAGCTGACTCAGCTTGACCAGCCTGTCCCAAAATGAGAATCTGGGTAACATAAGCATTGAAACACTTCATTCCTTGTAGATTCACAAAACATATTAGCATATTAAAGACTATGAAGTTCTGCAGGAAAAAAAAAACCTATTTAACTTTAATCCAACATTGCCAAGTTTTATTTGACCATGGAAGATTTTTCCAAAACACTTACAAACAGATCAAGGACATTAATCTTTCATGAAACACTAGATCCCCAGGGTCCTCTCCAGCTACATCATTCTGTGATTTTCTTTTTTATTTATGATACATTAAAAGATTAATCTCTATCAGACTTCCATTTAGAAATTCACCAGAATGTGCAAAGGCAGCAGGTAAAATTGCTGAAGGGTATTATAAAAATACCCTCCAGTGATTTTTGAAACTTAAACTGAAATATTTATATAACTATATATTTCAGTTTGTATATTATATATATATGTATATACACACATATATATGTGTGTATGTATATATTGGTATATGTATATCTATATCTATGTATATATGGCATTATATCCATTTTACAGATGCAGAAACTGAGCTTTAGAGGGGGTGAGCAATTGGTCCAAAGCCACACAGCACACAGGTAGTCATTGATAAAGGTAAAAACAAGAGTTGAAGCCTGAGGTGTAAGGACACAGAGACAAGTACACAAATGTTTACAAGTTACACATATGACACGTGCCTTTAACATGAATTTCTTGAACATTCATTTAGAGGCCTTACAATGAAGACATCAGAGTGGCAGCAAGTTCTGTTGGAATCAGGGGACCGTGTTCTTCTATAATCCCCTGGCTAACAGGAAAGCACACTGATTTGGCCCATGGTAGTTATACACTCCCATTGAGTCAGGGGCCACTTCTATGCACACAGGAGGTGCTAAAAATATGCTGTTGACTCATTGCCTCTAAGAGCAGAAGAAATGCCAAAAGTATAGGACAAGAGGCAGAAAAGCACACGGAAAAATGTCGTAGGGCAGTCCTCTAAGGAAGTGTTAGATCCCTTTGAAATCTGTCCAAACACTTTCTTGTGCTGCGGAAAGTCAATTACATATTTCAAGCAATCCCACATGTCATACGAGTATCTTGTACGTGTTTGTGTACTCGTGTCTGTGAACTTACATCTCAGACTTCAACTTCTCACTCCCCACCCTTATCAATGACTGCCTGCATGGCCTTGGGCAAGTTGCTTTCCCTCTGCAAAGCTCAGTTTCTGCATCTATAAAATGGACATAATGCTACCTACCTCATGGGGTTAGTGATCACATTTAAGGAGCTACTATGTGGAAATTGCTTACACAGTACCTATCACATAATAAGGGTTTAATAAGTGTTTGATGTAATTGTTTTGATTATTACTACTATTACTAAAATAATAATTACTACAATAATAATGATTCTTATTCTCTATATTAGTATTATCTTTGAAAATGGGCATGGATTATGTCTATGTAACACTTTTGGCACAATATCTAGCATTATATCACACACAAATTACACAATTCATGTTATTAAGGATGAAAAAATATTTTTACTGACCCTTAAATTCTTCGTAAGTAACTGCAAAAGAAGCCATTATCCCAACACATGAAATAAAAAAAAAAATTCAGTTCCTCTGGAGTTTGTTTTTGGAGGTAGCCACAGGATACCTAAATTTTTTTTCTTTTCAGAGAGACCGAGGGGCTCACTAGGTTGACCAGGCTGGTCTTGAACTCCTGGTCTCAAGCCATCCTCCCACCTCAGCCTCCCAAAGTGCTGGGATTACATGCATGAGCCACCACATCCAGCCTACCTAAAATATTGAATGCTGTTAATAAATCTCCTGAGGCCAGCATAGGAAGGTGATGGGCAAAACTAATGCAGGTATGTTTTTCTGGCTTTTTCATGTATTGGGCCAGACTTTGAGAAGCACTTACTATTAATGGCTTACTTGAAAAATTTGTGATTTATTAAAAGCAGATTTTAATTGTTTTACCTAAAAATAATAGGCCTCTGATCTGCAAAAGATGAAGATTTAATTTCTAGGTGTTCCCCACAATACCTAGAAACATCAGTGTAATCGATTATTAAACACTTTAGAACTATTCTCATCAAAGTTCTTTAATATATAATACAGCAAAAGAAAAGTTTCTTTTCTAAAGGCTTCTCTATACTTTTTTTAATAGTTGAATTTCATTTCTGAAGGCTCCTAAAAAGAATAGAATTTAGATCTTTATTAAAGAGGAAATATATTTTCCATGTTTAATTTAAATTACATTCCATCAGTCATTTGCAATCTTAGCCTACACGGAATTTTTTTTTTTGGTAGTTTTTATGTTTGGGCTTTAGGAGGGGATTCCCAATAATCTCTATATAAATATTTCTAATCTCTATATAAATATTTTAACATTTCAATGTAAATTAGTTTTTTAAAGCTATTTTATCCATAAAAATAATGAATTTGCATGGCTGAGGGTGAAATAATGTGTTACCAGGACCCCTCAGTTTTGGCGGTTGTGAGTAGATCCCATCTTCATGTTCCTGCAGCCCAGCCCAAGCCTGGCTCAGGTCCTCCTCCCCCATTTGTCAGGAACCACCATCCCCAGGGATTCTATGTGCCCTGCCTGACCAGTGTTCTCCATCAGAGTTTACCAATCTTTTGTTCATTCCCTCAGAGCACAGCTAAGCAAGAGTACACTAATTTGAAAATTAACTCAAGCAAATAGAGGAACAATATCCCCAACACATTGCATTTTAACATAGGGTTTCCTGGACACACTGTTTCAACCCAAGAGTTGGGCTAATAGTAGGAGTTCCATCTGCTAAAATACAGCTGTCAGCTTCAGAGGGAAATTCATGAACGTCTTCGTAGTTTGTTTTTACGTTTCACTTGGCACTGTTTCTAAAATTTCCTCTGAAGCCAAAAAATAAGTTATTTCCCAGCACACTGGGCACTTTTCATTTGTCATTGGATTGATTTTTGTAACTTGCAGTAGGAGCTGAAATCGACCAGGGGGTTCTTATCCAACAGACAGCAGCAAAACTCTTTGTGTATCTGCGTTCCTTTCAACAAGCGTGACTTCCTCAATGGCATCATTCGTGAGCGTAACACAGAGCTCAGCAATAACGTTTCTTCACTAACCCTACCAGGTATCCAACATAGGATGTTACTTCCTTTCACTGTTTTCCGACTCCTGGCAGATATTAATCACTGGGATTTGGGAACAAGGAAATAGAATTTCTGAGAATGCTTGGGAATTTCCAAATTCATATGATTTTCATAACACTTCACTTACAAGTTTTTGAAAAATAATAAGTGACTATAATAACAAGCAAATAGTCGTTTTTTTCTGTAACAGGATTATATGAAAAGTTTTAGTAGTCTTCTGTTTTAAAAAGATATGATAACAAATGATGATTTCTTATTATTATGAGCCAACATATTGTAACAAGATTATAAAATCCAATAGCATTAATAGAGAAAACATTAAAAAGAAATGAATATTATCACAAAATAAATGCTAAAGAAAAGTCCTTTAAAGATTGAAAGGTAACACCACAAATACTTAATGCTTTAATCATTGTTTACATGACATTGTTAAACAAGGCATCAATCATCCCCTCCAATACCATTTAAATAACATAACATTCTGATCTCCTGGCAAGATGAATAGCACTAGAAAGAAGCAACTGTCAAAATTGCCGATTTAAGGGCATATTTTGTTCCTAAAACTTGGCATTTCTTAGAAAACCTCTCATAGGATTTGTAAAACATATACTATGCCTATGAACACATTAATATTTATTTGCAGAAATGGTTCACTGTTAGCAGTGGACAAGGCCATGAACACACACTTGTAACACAGCAACAGATACAAGAAAGTCTGACTGAGGCTCCTTTACTGCTCCTGTCCTGTTCACCTTAACTTTCATCTCCACATGTCAGTGCTTCCTCATCTTGCTTGACTTGAAGTCAGTGCATTTCTTCAAGCCAGTAAGTTCTCTATACTGACTATAAAGCTGTAATTTTCACAGGAAAATTAGAATGTTCCTTCCCATTTTCCTAATTTCTCAACTGATTTTTCTCAGAATTCAGAATCCATAAATATTGAAATGCCAGGAGAGAATTTCCAAATGGAAATGCTGTTCCCTTCGTCCATTTTCAGAAGAAACCGTAGGATAGTGTTATCCTTCTCTTCTCCAATTTTTTTTTTCCTGCAAACTTATGGTTATCACCTCTTTAAGTGGGTAGCTCACAATTTTGCCTCCCCTGCAAATGGTCCCAAAACAGTGAAGTGGGTCCTCTTTAGCTGTGTCTTTAGTACATAATCCTGCATTTCTGACCATATGCAGGGAGTGTGACCCAGGGAAGGATCCCTGACTCAATGGGATTTCTCTTGCTGTCTCTAGAATTTGAACACCAGAACCCAGACGTACAGAGGCTGGGAGCCATCGTGGTGTGCTATATTGATGACAGCAGCAGTGGGTGGTGTGGGGGCAGTTAATTGACAGCTACCTGTTGCTGACATCCCAGGAACTGCCTGAACCTCCTCTTTCCCAGTCATAAGATATCTAAGATTCTGCAGTATTCTTCATTAGATCCTAGCATGGTTTAAGCTAGCCAGAATTAGGTTCTGTTGCTTTCAATCAACAGAACCTTAGCTAATACATTGTTATTTCCTGGTCTTTGTTCCTTTAATTTTCCAGTAAAAGAAGGGAAAATGGCTTACTGGTTTTAAAAAGAGACAAGGGACAACATACCATTTATGCAAAATTTAGAAGCACTCAAAGGAAACTCTGGAAAGTTCCTGAGACATATATAGGTAGGATCAGCATAAAACTTGAACAGTGTATCTAGATCATGGTTGCCATGGTTGCCTTGACACAATGAACATCTGTATCAAGATCATATTTTCTTGGTGGGACAGAGAGAAGCACAAGGCGGGACTCACATTTACAGTAATCCTTGTTTTCCAGGGACCATACAACCCAGTTTGTCCAGAGCTGTTCATCTTAAGTTTGTTATCCCACCATAATTATAAATAGAACCTCCTTTTTCTCTCAAGAATATCCCACTTTGGATGATAATTTCTGTGACTACCCATTAAGAATATTTAATAACTATAGAAAACTGCTTCTCTATATTTTTTGTATGTTTGAAACATTTTATAACAAAAATATCTTTAAAGTTGTCACCTACACAGAATATAGCTGCCAAATGCTCCTACTCTGCTATTCTAACCATGAATCCCTCTGGGGCCCCTTCCTCCTACAGCGCTTGTGAGGATGAAATGAAATAAGTTCTATGAAGTGCCCAACAGTGACCAACACTGAATAAAATACAGCCACCATAGGTGGCCTTCCCTTATGTTCACCAAACTCCTGATAAGTTATTCGGTGATGTTTTAATCTTAATATTTTATGTAGATTATACATTCATCTGATTCAAAATGCAAAATGTACAAAAGTATATACAGTTAAAAGTTTCCCAACCCGCTACCATTTATCTCCCTGGAGGCAACTGTTTCCAGATTTTTGAATATCCTTAAAGAATATCATATGTATGGAAAAGAAAGATTATATATTTATATGCATCTGTGTATGCATTTTCCTATGAGAGGCTCACAAAGTCTCCTTGAAGAGATATCATTATTACAAATACCCCTCAATTTACAATGGGGTTATATTCCAATAAACTTATGAAAATATTATAAGCTGAAAATGCATTTAATACACTTAACCTACTAAACATCATAGCTTAGCTCGGCCTACCTTAAACACTCACATTAACCTACAGTTAGGCAAAATCATCTAACAGAAAGCCCATTTTATAATAAAGTGGGCTTTGAATATCTCATGTAATATAATGAATACTGTACTGAAAGTGGAAAACAGAATGGTTGTATGAGTACTCAAAGTACAGCTTCTGCTGAATGTGTATTGCTTTCAAACTATCTTAAAGTTGAAAAATCATAAGTCAAAATATTGTAAGTCAGGGATTGTTTGTACTTCTACTTTACATGATGAAATTGAGCCTTGAAAAGATTAAGTGACTCACCCAAGGTCACACTGGCAGTTAAATAGTGAAACTTGGATCCAAATTGTTCAGTCACTACATGTATTGCCTTGAAATTTGAAAAGGAGGAAGAGGAATTAAACTACTAAATTGAAGGAATATTTTAGGCATAGAAGAAGCAGATGCCTTCATGTCCAAGTGATTGTGAAAAGCCCACTTGCCCCAAAATATGTCTCCTCATCATATGAAATTCCACCATTTGAGATTTTTACCTGGGGATTTAGAGTAATCTGCTGTTTTCCTAGAGCTCCCCTAAAATAGAAATAGAAATTTTGGAAGGCTAAATATATGCTAACATTGGAAAACTCATTTTCTCCCCTTCGTAAGGCAAGGTACTGAAGGAGGGGGCCCTACGGGCTGTGCACGGACATCCTGGAGGCATGGGGAGAAGAAACTGAAAGGCAAGTTTGTATGGAACAAAGAATACCGATCTCAGGATTCTCCCTTGAACCTGCCCTAACTTTGTTCAAATAGACTTAGCCACTGACCTGCTGTCAAAAGACCACAGCCAATCTGACTTGTTTTCAATATAATGATGAATATTGATTTGGTCCCTTCATCCAACATTCTCAGCTGGATCTTTTTTGACCAAGGATATACATTACTAGGTGAGTACAGGCAGTTAATTCTTCCACACGGGACTTCGGAGTTTCTGAGTTAACCAGAATCACCCACCTTAACATCTGCCAGTTTATACCCCAAGTCCTGACCAGTGCCCCCTACCTGCTATGCCTCATGTTTTCAATAGAGCATAAAATCAGAAATGAAAGATGAAACATCATAGCCAATATCACAGAAATAAAAATGATCCTAAGAAACTGCTAGGTATAATTACACACTAACTAATTGGATCATCTAGAAGAAATGGATAAATTCCCAGACACATAAAACCTACCAAGATTGACTCATGAAGAAATTTAAAAATTTGAACAGACTAATAGCAAGCAAGGAGGTTGAATCCGTAAGAAAATGTCTCCTATCAATGAAAAACCCCAAACCAGATGGCTTCCCAGATTAATTCTACCAAATATTTTAAGAAGAACTAATACTAGTCCTTCTCAAACTCTTCCAAAAACCTGAAGTGGAGGGAATACTTCCAAACTCATCTTACAGGGCCAGCATTACCCTGATTCCAAAGCCAGACAAGAACACTACAAGAAAGGAAAATAACAGGCCAATATCCTTGATCTACATTGATGCAAAAATCCTCAACAAAATCCTAGCAAACCAAATTCAATAGCACATTGAAACAATCATTCACCATGATCATGTCATGGTTCAACATAAGCAAATCAATACATATAATATACCATATTAGAAAAATAAAGGATAGAAAATCTATGGCCATCACAATAGATATAGAAAAAGCTTTTGACAAAATTCGAAACCCTTTCATGGTGAAAAAAAAACACCCAACAGATCACGTATTGAGGGACTGTATCCCAACAAAATAAAGGCCATATATGACAAACCCATAGCTAACACCATAATCAATGGTGAAAAGTTGAAACTTTTCCTCTACCATCAGGAACAAGACAAGGATGCCCACAGACACCACTTCTCAGGGTAATTAGGCAAAAGAAAGAAATAAAAGGCATCCTAATAGGAAAGGAAGAAGTGAAACTGTCTCTACTGACGGCATGATCTTGTTATATATAGAAAACCCTACAAACTTCACTTAAAAAAGGTTAGAACTCAACACAAAGAAGGGAACAATGGACACTGGGGGACTCCAAAGGTGGGAGGGAAGGATGGTTGGAGCAAGGGTTGAAAAACTACCTATCGATTACTATGCTCACTGCTTGGGTGGTGGGATCATTAGAAGCCCAAACCTCAGCACCATGCAATATACCTGTTTAAGAAACCTGTACATCTACCCTCCTGACTCTAAAATGAAGCATACAATATTTAAAAAACAAAAACAAATAAAATTTGAAAACTGTTAGAACTGAACTGATAGGTGAAATCAGTAAAGTTGTAGGATACAAAATCAACATATAGAGCCTTGAACACAGCAACATCCAGCTGTCTGACACGAAAGTCTCAGGGGCAAGAAAACCTCTATATGAACTCAGAAACAATGAGCTAAGTTGTGTTTATGTCTGAAAGGATGTTAAGAACTTCATTCATGTTACATCAGAGCCAACAGAAAGAACCAACAGGAAACCCGTACCCAACAAACAGAAATGACAAGATGAAGGGAAAGCACAGGTAAGGGCTTACCTTAGAAAGGGCAAGTGATTAGCTCAATATGCAATACAATGTTTGCTCCTGAGCCAAAAATTTGTACAATAATTTGGATATTACTTGCACAACCAGAAAAATCAGCCACTCATTAGGAAAATGTGTTTCTGTAGAAGTCTTAGGACTCAGCTATCTATAATAACATGAAAAGACAATATTTTCATCCAAAATGAGTATTTTTGTTTGTCTTGGCTTGTTATTCTAACGTCAACAGCCTCTAAATAAACTGTTGAAGTACATGATATAACCACCTCTTTCTCCATCTTTCCCATTGCTCCCATAGGGTTTCAGTTGTGCAATTTCACCATTAGCAAAGCTTTTTGCTGAAATCTGGCTTTTCAAAGGGAGAGTATCCAGAAACAGAAGATGCTGATCTGGGAGGCTCTTCCTAATAGAACTGCTGCTTCAGTTTAGCTTGAAAAAGCCCACACCCAGTTCCTAATGACAAACATCTGAACACCGGGTCTTCCCACGAGCAAGACCATGCTATGCCTCCTGCTCGCTCTGTTCTATAAGCAACCCACAGATTGCTCCCTGTGAAGAGGAGCCTGCCAGGGGAGCAGCATTCCACCAGACCCTGATTTAGCAAGATATTTCCGTATCATTCCCCCAACCAGCTGGAAGTCCTCCACTGCTCTTGTGTAAAAATCTAACTCATCTCGCTGAATTTCCTGATTTAAAAGTCTAATTCATTTCACCAAAAGTGTGACAGAAGGAAACCAAGTACACCATCTCTCTCTTACCAAACCAAAGCTATTGCATGTGCATTCTGGGGGAAAAACATGGTCCAAATATGTTATGGAGGGGGTGCCAGCCCAGTGTCATCCTCTTACTATTGCCATAGGATCTTGGCTGATGGCATCAGAGGAAAAACAAGTTTATCGATTACTTTCAACCAGTAAGCTCACTCCTCCATGAAAAATAAGTCACAAGTCCAATGTCTCTTATTAAAATAAGCACTGCAAAATATAAAGGAGTCACAGTTTTAAAATGGGACACACGTTCTCTAAGCGGTGAACCACGTTAGAGGTGCACTGTTTACATTGTATAAAGTCCCCTGGAGCCAGGGTTAGGAAGCGCATCTGTTCTTTGGTGTTCTGGGATGAAGGAGAAAGGAAAATGTGCTGCCAGAAGTGAGTGGGAAGGAGCCCATGAGATAAAGGAAGTAAATCCATTTGCTGATTGCAATAATAATGGTAATACACGAAGCTATACATACATACATACATACATACATGCAAACTTTCACATTTTATAAAAAAAAGAACTTAAGGCTTCCACTCATGTAATCAGCCCTTATGAACTCTCCTGATTAGCTGCAAGGAAAATCTTCCTTTCTCCTTTTTCCTGCACCATCCTGGGCTCCCTTTTGACTTGTTTTTTTTTTTTTTTTTTTTAACTTATAAACGATCAGCTCATATTCTGAAGTTTGTAGTCCCCTCCCGCCCTCTCTCTCTATATACAGCTCATTTACATTGGCAGCTGTCGTGCTGCTGGGCATCCTCAAACCCACCAGTTTCCCTTTTATGTTTGAGCAGACAAACATGATCATGCACTAGGCATCACTGTGCCACTCAAAATGCTTTTTTGTTTTTTTTATTGCATCTGAGAGAAATCTCAAGGTTGCAAACCTGGAGTCTGAATTGTCTCCATGTGTCTCAGTGGGAAGAGTATCGTGTGAAGAAACAAGTTGATTCTACTAATCAAAAGGAATTTTTTTTGATATCAGGTCATCCTCCGAATGAATTTATATTACCGAGAGGAGGGTCACATGAAGAAAATGGTCAAACAGCACCACCTACAGCAAGAGCTGAGAAGTGCAGCGGAGCCGGGCTGAGTCAGGAAAGAAAAGCAAGCTGGGGCCTGGCTCAGCGCTCTCCCCTCTGCTCCTGTCTGCACGGAAAGATTAAGATGACAGTGGCAGGAAGCCTGTGCACCTAGTATGCATCACTTGAAGGGAACACACAGATTCCAGTAAACAGTTGGAAGGAAATGTTAATACCAGGCTCTGCTAAACAATATGAAATGACTCCTAGATGAGACAAGCGACTTTCATCAAAGTTTCCTGATACCTGAAAAGACAGCCCAGGGGATCCTGCACTACATGTGGTGTATGTAAATTAAGCGGGTTTTTTTCCCCTTTGTAATCAAGGCTCATACACAAACAAAATCACATTTTAGAAACGGCCTATTTCAACTTGTAACTAGCTTGCTTTCAGGGGCTCCAGGTCAAAAAGAAATAGAGCACAAAGACGCTTTCTCCTTAGGGATCATACACAAATTCACTCTGTCCGTTTCTTTCCCACATGGAGCAACAAAGCCATCAGACCTCTCCATCCACCCATCGGGTCCTTCCTGATTAAAGTGAGATAAATCACAGCCCTCTCTCTCCAGATGGCAGGGGACAAGAGGGGGATGCTTGCCTCAAGAAGTCCTCCCTATCCCTCTGCATTCATGCAAGCCCGAGCGGAGAGATGCAAGAAATTACGGATGCATTTTAATTCCCCAGACCCTGCAATTAAAAATGGAAATTTTTTGGCCACGCGTGTTGGCTCACGCCTGTAATCCCAGCACTTTCAGAGGCCGAGGTCGGCGGATCACCTGGGGTCAGGAGTTCGAGACCAGCCTGGCCAACATGGTGAAACCCTGTCTCTACTAAAAATACAAAAATTAGCTAGGAATGGTGGTGGGCGCCTGTAGTCCCAGCTACTCGGGAGGATGAGGCAGGAGAATCACTTGAACCCGGGAGGCAAAGTTTGCAGTGAGCCAAGATCGCACCACTGCACTCCACTCTGGGTGACAAAGCAAGACTTCATCTCAAAAAATGTTTTTAAAAAATGGAAGTGTTGTTCTTTCATTTGTAAATGTGTTTTGGTAAAAGAGGGGCAGTTTAAGCAACCCTTTTTATTGTCTACATTGTTAAAATTCATCAGACATGGACTCTTGACTCCGTTTTGCCTGGGCAGACCCAATTCAAGCATTTACAACAGCTATAACCTCCTCAAATCAAAAAGAGGAATCAGCATTATTGCTAAGTTCAAATAAGGTCTTGTTTTATTTCATTTTTATTTTTGAATGCAGCCATTCCTCCAGGTGCTGTCATCAGGTAAGATTGTCAGTCCTGATTAGGTAAAGGTATTATTACAAAATGCAATTCTTAAAAATTCAGTGTCTAACTACACTTTTAATAAGCCTTTCCCCCTCCCCTATGTATTCTCCCTTAGACACCCCTACTCAAATTTAAAATCACAGAAACTAAAATATGATGCCTAAAGAGAGCCTAGCGACTGCCCAGTCCTCTAATTTGATGAGTGGGAGTACTGAAGCCCAGAGGAGGTCAAGTAGTTTGTTCCCAATGTCTTAGATAAGAAGAAAATGACCAGCTGGGAAATCCCACTCATGTCAAGGCAGAGGCACAGGGCCACAGACTGTGGTTGAATTGTGCCACACTCCTACATCCTTCTTTAGGAATCACAGAACATTCCTGTGTTGAGTCGGAGTCACTGACTTCCTTTTCAGGCTGATTGAGTTCTGTCCTTACGGGCTGCGACAAGAAGTTTTGGTATTATGCTACACCAAGACCATTTATCTAGTTCAAGAAATGAGCACAGTCCTTAGAGCCCAGCAACTTTCCCCATGTCCAGTAAATGTAGCTTCTCCATTAGAAGCTGTCAGAATGGAGCCTTCTGGCTCATCTTGATTTTGATTTGTGCAAGAATGAATGGTTGTGCTAAGACAGCTTGCCTAGCTGATAGTGAGCAAAACTTTTTTCTCATAATCTATAAAAAAATTAAATTAGAACTTTTTTCTCATAATCTGTGAAAAAATATTAAATTAAATCTGGCTCATCTTGATTTTAATTTGTGCAAGAATGAATGGTTGTGCTAAGACAGCTTTCCTAGCTGATAGAGAGCGAAACTTTTTTCTCATAATCTGTAAAAAAATTAAATTAGAACATTTTTCTCATAATCTGTGAAAAAATATTAAATTAAATCTGGCTCGTCTTGATTTTGATTTGTGCAAGAATGAATGGTTGTGCTAAGACAGCTTTCCTAGCTGATAGTAAGCAAAACTTTTTCCTCATAATCTATAAAAAATATTAAATTAGAAGCATAGAGTTTATTTCATGACTTTTATCTTCCTGCAATTTTCTTGTGGGCATAAATGATTTGTTTTTATCCTGCCTGCCCCCCAATCCCTTTTCAAGAGACTAAAAGAGTATCTAGTGCAAAGTAGAGACTCAAATATTTTTTAATAAACAGTGATCCCAGCCACCCAGTGCATGTTGCCAAATGCCAACCCCATAAATGATCAAACACATCATCTCATTCAGCCAATCAAAATCAAGTGCTACCTATTTTTTTAAGTTTTCATAGCCCTTGGGCATCTGCTTTCTCAGCATTTCCCAAACTTGAGTCATTCTCATCCTGCCTTCCTAATTTTGATCTGTCAATTACCTCTACTATTATTTATTTCATATATTTTTTAAATAGCCCCACTTTTGAAACTTAAATACATGCCTTTTAAAAGGAAGCTTTCTTACTACTATACATCAAAAGCCATTATTACTTGTTCTAAGTACTCATAACAACATGGTCACAACTATTAAAATTTAGTAATGTGCATCCATATACTCTCTAAATTCATGGAGCATCTGCACACAATTTAAGAAACAATTCTGCATTACTCACTCAATTTTCTTGACATCCTTCTGAGGCAGGACAAACCTTGGGCCCAAAGAATTGAGGTAGGAGTCCAAGCAAGTTGCCAGCCACATAAAGGCAAACGTTGGCTCGCAAGTCAGGACTACCAGCCCCTAGGTTATGGTTCATGCTCTTTCCTCTGCTCTCCAGAACCTCCTATCTCCAAGTGTAGTTAGCAGCCCAGATGCAGCAGCATCCTCTAGAGACTTGTTAAAAATGCAGAAGCTCAGGCTCCACCCCAGGCCTATGCAGACTGAATCTGCATTTTAACAAGATCCAGGTAATTCACGTGCACATTAAGTTTGAAAAGGCCTGGTCTAGATCAGCGGTTCTCTAACTTAGCAGCACATTAGAACCATCTGTAGAGACTTTAAAAATACCAGTGCCTGGGCTTCACCTCCCAGAGAATCTGATTTAAGTGTCTGGGGTTTGCCCTGAGTCTAGGTATTTTTAAAAACTCCTCAGCTTATACAAAGCTGGCAGGGCCGGGCACAGTGGCTCATGCCTATAATCCCAGCATTTCGTGAGGCCAAAGTGGGCAGATTGCTTGAGTCCAGGAGTTTGAGACTAGCCTGGGCTAAAACCCCATCCCTACAAAAAAAAAAATACAAAAAGTAGTTGGGCATGGTGGTGGCACATACCTGTAGTCCCAGCTACTCAGGAGGCTGAGTCCTCGCTTGAACCCAGGAGGTCACGGTCTGGTCAACAGAGCAAGACCCTGTATCAAGACAAACAAACAAACAAACAAAAAATGCTAGCAGCTTACCAGCTAGGGAGGCCTGTACAGCCAAGTTTTCCAAATGGGGCTACATTAGTTGTTCCAGAACTTTACCTGCATCAAAACCACCTGGATGGCTTGTTCAGCTACAGAGGGTCTGGCCATGCCCCTAGAGTTTCCAGCTGAGGGTCTGGAATGAGGCCCGATGATTTGCATTTCTAACAATCTCCAGGTGATGCTGATGCTGTGGGTCCAGGGACCACATTTTGAGAATCTATGCTAAATGAATCGGAGAAGATCAAAGCTCAAACTTATTCCAAGAACTTTTCAAGGCCCACCTGCAAGTTGTAGTGGAAGTAAGCATCTAAGGGTGCAAAAAAGTTTCACTGTAGACTAAGGCCTTTTACCTGAGCTCTCAAATGTTCACATTTCTCTTATCAACCTAAATAACAAACAGAGAGAGGCTCTCCACAAGAAAAAGATATTCGTTTGGAAACAGAGCCTTGCAATAGAAATAGGCAAGCCAGAGTAAACTATATGCATATTCACGGAGGTAAAGGAAGACAAAAGAAAAAATGAGGAAGATTATATGATCATTTGGAAATGATTATCCTTGGCTACAAAGATCAATAACAAAGGTGATGCCAGGCCCAGGTTGGACAGGCAGTTGTTGGGCAAATATCCTTCAGAAGCATTGTTGTGTGCAAAGTTGCAATGGGCTTTGTGCAAGATTGTGTTTTTTGCAGTCTTCTGTGATAAGTTTTTATTATCAGGCATACAAGCCCAAGAATCCTTTTTTGCATGGCCTTCCCTGGCTCTATTTGTCAGGGTTTTGGTTAGGGGAGGGGTATTTTTAACACTCTCAATGTAAAAAATGCCATAAGTTAGGTACCCCAATTGCTTGTTTCGTCTTCATAAAATAACTTTTCCACCCGAACAAAGTCTACACATAAATTGTAAAAATACCCTGGCATGCAGTCCCTGGAAAAGTCTGGAGTCATTCTCGGGGTTCCCACCCAGGTGGGCAAGCGTAGCCACCACAGAGAAACACAAAGTAGGGGTGCCCGCTGGGGTTCGGCGGCAGGCAGTGGCCCTGGTTCTGATATTTGGCTGAAAACACAGCTCCTCTTTGTCACCCTCAGGACATTTCAGCTACTTCCTAGATAATAATCTCACTTCACCCTGCACAAAACAGGCACATGATCATGTCACTCTGACCTGGCTTGAGTCCAAGGAGACTTTTGTTTTTAAAATAATTTAGGTTAGTAGTTAAAATATGAACTTTGGGCCAGGAGTGGTGGCTCATGCCTATAATCCCAGCACTTCGGGAGGCTGAGGCGGGCGGATGACTTGAAGTCAGGAGTTGGAGACTGGCCTGGCCAACATGCTGAAACCCCATCTCTACTAAAAAAAAAAAAAGATACAAAAATTAGCTGGGTGTGGTGGCGGGCACCTATAATCCCAGCTGCTTGGGAGACTGAGGCAGGAGAATTGCTTGAGCCTGGGAAGTGGAGGTTGCAGTGAGCAGAGATCTTACCACTACACTCCAAAACAAACAAAAAAATTCTAGAGTCACACTGAAAATCTTAACAACCTGATTCTACTACTCATTTTTTTTTAATTTTTATTTTGACCTGATTTTAGACTGATAGCAAAATGCACAAATAACACAAAGTGCCCCCTATGTCCCTCACCCTACTTCCCCTAATACTAACATTTTCAGAGCCATCCTTGTTTTCTCTATAAAAGAGCAGAATTCTCCTTTTAGAGATTTGGAAAGATTATTAAAAGATAAGTTACAAAATACAGTACCTGACACGTATAAAATATTAAATAAATATTAGCCATGCTTAATTATTTTGTTTTAAGTCTATATGAGTCAAGTTTTAGTAGAAATATGGGCTAGAAAAAAAAACAGAAAGCGGTACTCTGTGATCCGACTTGGGCTTATAGAACAGACTGTACTAGTTTGTTCTCATGCTGCTAATAAAGTCATACCTAAGACCGGGTAATTTATAAAGGAAAGAGGTTTAATGAACTCACAATTCCACATGGCTGGGGAGGCCTCACAGTCACGGCAGAAGGCAAAAAAGAAGCAAAGGCACATCTTAAATGGTAGCAGAGAAGAAAGCTTGTGTAGGGAAACTCCCATTTTAAAACCATCAGATCTCGTGAGACTTATTCGCTACCACGAGAACAGTAGGGGGAAACCGCCCCTATGATTCAATTATCTCCACCCGACTCCATCCTTGACATGTGGGGATAATTACAATCAAGGTGAGATTCGGGCGGAGACACAGCCGAATCATATCAATGACTAATGAGAGTTATGTCCAGAACCTAATGAAAACCTGTCTGAGGCCACATTCCCTGTAAAGCAGATTTGAGATAGAGATTTGTGTAGAGAACATTTAACTGGGTAAAATCCTAGGAACCAACAACTGTGGCGAAAAAGCTGAATTGGATAAAGGGAGTTGAGATGTGAGGCAGTCACAACAAATACCTCAGCTAATCTCAAGGGGGAGCTGAGAAGCTGGGGTGACCCTTCAGAGTTGCCCTAAATTGAGGCAGGAGTATGGAGTTTTAATACCTTTCACTGGCCATTCTTCAGATATGAGTTGTCCCCAAGGATGGACATCAGCTTGACAAGTTATTAATTAGATCTCCTGAGAATAAATTCTAGAGAGAATCAGCTGAGAGGCATGATTTGCCAACACTCCCAATAGCTGGGCAAACTTCAGTTTTGAGGGAGGATTTGGGTCACACACAAAAGTCTCCACAACCAATTATTCATGGGAAATTCTATGTAGGCATAGCTATTTCATGGCCAGTTAATCAAAACTACATAATCTATTTGGTTAAGCAAAAGAAATTAAAAAGATAAAATAAAATCTATATATTAACACTCAAAAGTTTTTAATGCATTTGCCTTGCATTTCGTATGTTTTGCCTTGCATTTCATATGTTTTGCCTTGCATTTGTTTATTTGCTTTTAAGAACCTTTAGAGAACAATAATTACTAATATAATATGGAGTAGCACAGCACCCACAATTGCGTTTGAAATGTGAAATTGTATTAGTCAGCTCATGTTAATAACAGTACCCACTACTATGCTTACATTTATGAGAAGATTGTTAGTGGTATGGTGATATGAGGTGGGTTGTTATTAGACAAATAGTATAATTTTTTTTTTAGATAATCACATTAACAGTATACTATAGTAATATAGATGAACAAAATGTATGATTCGTAAAAGACCCTACTATTTTTTCTCTGGGGGTAGGCAGAAATCAGTGATGTATTTTTAAAATAACGTGATTTTTTTCTGTCATGTTAAATGTTTATTTATATTGTCTTTGCATTATATATATGTGTGTGTATATATATATTTTTTTCCCCAGACTAGGCTAATGATCTCAAATGTTTCATACTTCTTGACAAAAGCTCAATTACCTAAAGAGCCAAAATATGAATATTTTAAGCTAAAACTCAAGTTGCTTGCTTAAAATTCACAGGGATCTCTTATTACCCAAGATAACCTGCTCTCCAGGATATAAGGAATTATTTATATTAACGCTACCCATTTTTACAACCCAAATCAAGTGCAATTGCATTAATATTCCCGTGTCTTGTAGCACAATTTAATAATTCCATTTTTCTTTTCTTTGTTTTTTTGAGGTGGGGTCTCGCTGTGTTGCCCAGGCTGGATGCAGTGTCATGATCACGGCTCACTGCAGCCTCAACCTCCCGGGCTCAAGAGATCCTTTCATCTCAGCCTCTGAGTAGCTGGGACTACAGGCATGTGCCACCATGCCCAGCTAATTTTTGTATTTTTTGTAGAGATGAGGTTTTGCCATGTTGCCCAGACTGGTCTGGAACTCCTGGGCTTAAGCGATCCTCCTGCCTCAGCCTCTCAAAGTGCTGAGATTACAGGTGTGAGCCACTGAGCCTGGCTTGATAGTTCCATCTTATTTCATGACTATGTATGCCTGATGTTGTAAGTTATTTTATCACTACTTCCCATTCCCTCTTAACAATTATATTGTTGATCGTTTGTTGAAATAATGTTGGCCTCCTTTCAGAACTCATTGTGGGGCATACAGTATTTCCAGGAACTGAAGAAATATTTGAAAAATCTGTCTAATAAATTTCAAAACTGAAAAGAATATAAAGCCATATTTCAAGGATCCCTGTGAGCACAAAAGAACAAATACAAAGAAAACCCACATAGGCACACCCTAGCCAAACTGCCAAAAATCTGTGCCAGAGAGAAAAATGTTAAAAGCAGCTGGAAAAAAAAGCATAAATCACCTTCAAAGAATAATTATTAGACCTCTTTAATAGATGCAATGGAAACCAGAAGGAAAAGGAATGTTATCTTTAGAGTGTTGAAAGAAAGTAACTGCCAGTGCATTTGTTTTCTATTGATACCCAGGGCATTTATTTTATTTTAGTTTCTATTAGTTTTCTATTGCTATGTAACAAACAACCACAAACCTAGAGACTTGCAACACTCATTTATTATCTCTTAGTTTCTGTAGGTCGGAGGTCTAGGATGGCATGGCATGGCTGTCTGCTTAGGGTCTCAAAAGGTAGTAATAAAAGCACAAGGTACGATGGCTCTATCTGGAGGCTGGGGGGGGGGAATTTACTTCCTGGCTTATTCTCATTTAGATGGTTGGCAGAATTCAGTTTCTTGTGGCTACAAGTCTGAGATCCTTGTTTTATTGCTGCCTGTCTGCTGAGGATTTCTTTCATCTCCTTAAGCCCACCTGTCATATCTTTTCATGTGGCTCCTTACATCTTTAAACCAGCAGTGGTATATCAAGCCCTCTTCTTATTTGCTTTTTCCCCTACTTTTTCTTTATTGTGATAAAATACACATAACATAAAATGTATTATTATCTAAACCATTTTAAGTGCACAACTTAGGAGTATTAAGTGCTTTCATATTGTTGCACAACCATCACCAACATCCATGTCCAAAACTCTTTTCATCTCACAAAACTGACATCTGTACCTATTACACAAGAATTATCCACTCCTTTCTTCCCTCAGGCCCAGGAATCTACCATTCTACTTTCTGTCTCTAAGATTTAGGCTATTCACTATACCTCAGATAAGTCTAATCATATCATTACTTCTTTTTGTGACTGGCTTATTTCACTGAGCAGTATGTCCTCAAGTTTTTTTTTTTTTTTTTTCATTTCTTTACTTATCTCTTTGGACAGAGTTTTGCTCTATTGCCCAGGCTGGAGTGCAGTGGCACGAGCGATTTTAGGTCACTACAACCTCCTCTTCCCAGGTTCAAGCAATTCTCCTGCCTCAGCCTCCTGAGTAGCTGGGATTACAGATGCACACCACCACTCCCAGCTAATTTTTGTATTTTTAGTAGAGATGGGATTTCACCATGTTGGCCATGTTGGTCTCAAACTCCTGACCTCAGGTGATCCACCTACCTCAGCCTCCCAAAGTGCTAGGATTACAGGTGTGAGAAACCGCACCTGGCCATGTCCTCAAGTTTTATTCACTTTGTAGTGCATGTCAGAATTTCTTTCCTTGTTATGACTAAATAACATTCCATTGTATGCATTCACCACATTTTTCTGATCCACTCATCAGTCAATGAATAATTGGGTTACTTTCAGGTTTTAGCTATTGTGAATAATGTTTCTATGAACACGAGTGTGCAAATATCTCTTTGAGATCTTGCTTTTAATTATTTTGAGTATATACCCAAAACTGGAATTGCCGAATCATATGGTAATTATATTTTTAATTTTTTTGAAGAATTGCTTTCCTCTTCCACAGTAGCTATGCCATTTTACATTCCTTAACAGTGCACAAGAGTTCTGATTTCCACATCCTCACCAACACTTGTTCACTTCTGGATTGGTTTTTTGTTTGGTTTTGTTTTGGGTTTTTATTATTTTTGGGTAGTAATCTAATGGATGCAAGGTGGTATCTCATTTTTTGATTTGCATTTCCCTAATGTTGGTGCTGTTGGACATCTTTTCACATGCTTATTGGAGGAATGTCCATTAAAATATTTTGTCTATTTTTGAATTGAGCTGTTGGTCTATTATTGAGTTTTAGAAGTTCTCTCCTATATTGTGGATATCAATCCCTTATCAGATATATAGTTTGCAAGAAGCTTCTCCCCTTCTTGGGGTTGCCTTTTTACTCTGTTGATAGTGTTTTAGGATGCAAAAAATTTTAAAGCTCTCATAAAGTCCGATTTGTCTATTTTTTATTTTGTTGCCTGTGTCTTTGGTGTCATCCATTAAATCATTGACAGACACAGCATCATAAGGTTTCTGTCCTATATTTTCTTCTGAGAGTTTTATAGTTTTAGGTCTTATATTTAGTTTATGGATTGATTTTGAGTTAGTTTTTGAATATGAAGTTAGGTAAGGGTCCAACTTCATACTTTTGCAAGTTGATATCTAGTTTTCCCAGCAGCATGTATTGAAAATACTGGATTTTACCAATTGAATGGTGTTGGTACCTTTGCTAAAAAAAAAAAAATCACTTTTTCATATATGTGAGGATTTATTTCTGGACTCTGTAATCTATTCCACTGATCTATACATTGGTCTTTTTGGCAGTACCATACTGTTTTGTTTACTGTAGTTTTGTAATAAGTTTTGAAATCAGGGTGTGTGTGTCCTCCAACTTTGTTCCTCTTTTTCAGAATTATTTTGTCTATTTGGGGTTCTTTGAGATTCAATATGAACTTACTTTCTATTTCAGCTAAAAAATGTGACTGGTATTTTAACAGGGATTATATTGAATCTGTAGATCACTTTGAGTGATACTGACATCTTAAGAATATTACGTCTTCTGATCTATGAACATGGAATATCTTTTCATTACCTATATTTTTAAAAATTTATTTCAGAAATGTTGTTTATTTTTTATTGTACAAGTCTTTTACCATCTTAATTTCTAAAGACTTTTATTTTTTTATGTTATTGCAAGAGAATTGGTTTTTTAATTTCCTTTTTGGATGGTTCATAGCTAATGTAAAGAAATGCAACCAATTTTTGTATTTTAACTTTACATTTTGTTGAATTCATTTTTTAGTTCTAACAGTGTTTTTGTAGAACTTACAGGGATATTTACATAAAAAATTCTTTGTTTCCAATTTGTATGACTTTTATTTCATTTTCTTTATTCCTATTATTTTCTTTTTTGTTATGTTTTAAACTAATTGCTTTTGCTAGTACTACGAATAGAAGTGGCAAACATGGATATGGATGGACATCCTTTCCTTATTCCTGATCTTAGAAGAAAAGCTTTTAGTCTTTCACCAATGAGTATAATGTAGCTGTGAGTTTTTCATACATGGCTTTTATTATGTTGAGGTGGTTTCCTTTTATTCCTGGTTTGTTGAGTATTTTTATCCTGAATTAAATATTGAATTGTATCAAATGTTTTTTTCTGCATCAATTGAGGTGACCACGTGTTTTTTTCTTTCCTTTGTTCTGTTAATGTGGTGCATTACATAGACAGATATTCCTAGGTTGAACCATTCCTGCATTCCAGGAAAAAAATCCCACTTGGTCATGTTGTATAATCTTTTTAATATGCTTCTGAAATAAGTTTGCTAATATTTTGTTGAGGATTTTGCATCAATGATCATAAAGGATATAGGTTCATAGTTTTTTTTGCAGTCTCTTTGTCTGGCTTGAGTCTCAGGGTAATGCTGGCCTCACTGAATAAGTTAGAAAATATTCCTTGTCTTCAATTTTTTGGAAAAATTTGAGAGGATTGTTGTTAGTTCTTTTTTACATACTTGGCAAACTTCACCACTGACACTAATGGGACAGTTCCAGGGCTTTACTTTGTTGGCAGATCTTTTATTACTCATCAAATCTCTTTGCTAGTTGTAGGTCCATTCAGATTTTCTATTTCTTTGTGCTTTAATCTTGGTAGGTTTTACATTTCTAGGAATCTGTTTATTATACTTAAGTTATCCAATTTTGTGGCATGTACTTGTATATGGTACTCTAATCTTATAATCTTTTTTATTTATGTAGAATTGAAAGTAATGTCCCCACTTTTATTTCTGATTATAGTAATTTGAATCTTCTCTCTCTCTCTTTGTCTATCCCTCTCTCTGTCTCTCTCCCTTTCTCTCTCTCCCTAGGTCCATTTCGTTAAAGGTTTGTCAATTTTACCAATCTTTTTGAAGAATCAATGTTTGATTTCTTTGATTTGCTTTATTATCTTTATATTATTTATTCATTTCTATCAAAGCTTTTCACTTCTACCTGCCTTCAGAATAGATCCAGAATCTGCCCACTTCTGACCATCTCTACTGCTCTCTCCCTACCTAGCTCAAGTCACCATCATTTCCTTATTCAGTCCTTGGAATACTCCCCAACTGCTCTTTCTGCTTCCATTTCTGACACTGGCCAACAGTTGGCAGTTTGCTGGTGATGTCGTCTAGACTTTGGTGTTGCTAGTACCTGAACTTACAATAACAGCTGAGCTGTAGTGATCTTCCGTTGAACATAAAGATTTGCACATATCAACAACATTAAACAAGGTCACTCCGTAGACTGAGAAATAAAACCACACAAAAAGAAGGCCACTCTATTCATTTCTGAACACAGACAAAAAAAGATCACAGTGTAAACTCGAAACTCCTCAAATATTCATTCCCCTTTCCTGACTGACATGAGTATTGTATTTTAACCAATTATAACTTTAGTTCAATTTCTCTCACCTCCTAAATAAAATTTGTTCAGATATACAATTACAGAATTATCCTATTTCTTGAAAACATCCAATCAAAAGAAAATTCTTGCTTCCTTGAGCCCTTCTCTAAATGACCCAACACAAGTCCAAATCCTAGAACAAGTTCCTCTTGTTAAGCCACGTCCCAGTTTCTCCTAGTAGCCTATTTTCCTTGCTTAGCAACTATCAATAAACCCAATCTTGTTACAGGTCGTCATTGACGATGGGCATCAATAACCCCCTTCTATCTCTTCTCAATGTAGCAAACACAGTGATTGTGGCAAGTCAGATCTTGCAAGTCTTCTGCTCAAAATGCTCCCAGTCTCATTTAAAAGCTAGTGTCCTTACAATCACCCATAAGGCCTCGGCTGAAATGGTCCTCAACCTTGGCTGCACATAATTTAAAAACTGTGAATGCCAGGATTCTACCCTAGAGATTGTGATTTAATTAGCCCTGCCTCAAGACTTTTTATTTCGACTTTTATTTTAGATATAGTGAATACATGTGCAAATTTGTTACATGGCAATGTTGCACGATGCTGAGGTTTGGAGTACAGATCCCATAACCCAGGTAGTGAGCACAGTACCCAATAGGTAGTTTTGAAACCCACCCACCTCTCCACCCTCCAGTAGTCCATTGTCTATTGTGTCCATATTTATGTCCATGCGAACTCAATGTTTTAGTTCCCACTTACGAGTGAGAACATGTGGTATTTGGTTTCCGTTTCTGTTAATTTGCTTAGGATTCCGACCTCCAACTCAATCCATGTTGCTGCAAAGAACTCTGAGTGTCTCTCACACACAGCCAATGTTGGGAACCATTGCTCTAGGTGGGCTGCTCTTCCTCAGCCTTATTATCCTATAATTGTTCTCTATAATCAACCTCGTCCAGCCACATTGGTCCCCTTGCTATTGTTCAAATTCACCAGATGTATTCCTGTCCCAATCCCTTAGTTCCTTCTTTCTGCTTAGAACACTCTTTCGTTTCTTTTGAGATATCTCAAAGCTTGTTTCCTCACCTTCTCAAGTCTTTGTTACAATGCCACCTTGTAACTGAGATGTACTATGACCACTCTCTTGGAAATTGCAAAGTTCCCTTGCCTTCCCCCATTGCCCTTTCCTTGCCTCATTTTTTTTTCTACAGCATACATCCCTTCTAAAAATAGTACATAATTTATTCACTCATTATAAGGGTCAGTCTCTCCCAAGCTAGGAAGCAGGGCCCTAATATTAATCCTCTTTATGCCTTATTTTACAGAGCTATAAATTAGTTTGTGCATGCAAATTTACTTCAAACACTGTCAGCTATAAAGTAAGTGCTTAAAAGTAATCATGTGAGTATTTATACTACATAAATTAACTAAATTATTATGTGGTCTTTTAGGTGTCTTTAAACGTATAACCCAAAGAGATAATTATATCACATCAGAAGCAGTGTACATTTCACTCCCTACAGTGGTGTGTTTCTGCAAGGCAGGGAGACGTCGATTGCTTGGATGCTTGGAACACTTAGTGTTAGGTGGGGAAGGCTCTTTCCACCCCCTTTTTACCTATCACACACATTGCTAACCTGAAAATGGAAACAAAATGAACAAGAGTAGTGGCATGTGAGAAAAGAGAAGAACTGAATAGTTTCAGCAGATAAGCAACAAAAAGGAAAGGAAAGGCAGTAATACTTCTAACACAATTTTAAGAGTGAAGAAGAACAATGATCTTGTCAAAAAAAATAATATCCCAGCCGAGCTCAAATTATGACATGGAAAAAAAAATCCACTCTCTCCACAGTCACCATTAATAATCTAATGTATTGAAACTTAATCTTAAATAATTACAGAAAAAGGCTTTCTTGTTAAATGCCTGACTTTTATTCTCAATAGAATTTTCAATGGCGGAAGAAGAATCACTTATTTTCACTACTATCCTGAATTCTCCTAATTTAACAACATGATTATCTGCAGCAAAGATTGATCAAAATAGCATGGGTTATTTATCAGATTTTACCTGACTATAGAAATAGTTTTCACTTTTCTTTATCGGAGATCAGTGACTTCCATAAATGAGGGTGAATGGACGTTTTCTCCACTTCTTGATTTCATGCCACAGAAATGATGAGCCTTCACCAGAAACAACCTCCCATTAGGGTCTTTCACAATGACATCTGTCTAGAGGGGTTTGTCTGAATAGAAAATAGTTGTCTAGATTTTAAACTTGAGGACAATGAGAAGAGAATGGAAATCCAGTTTACTAAGGAAATAACTAGATAGCCTTTTTTTCCCTACAGAGACTTATTTGCCAATATGCATTTAATAAAAGGGGAAGATACTCAATAATTAGCAAGTGTAGGTATATTTTCAGACTTTTTTTCCTTGTATTCAGGGCTATGGAAAAAGAATATAAGATAGAACATAGAAAACAGCAGCTCATTTTTCTAGACCTTACAAAATTAAAAGTAATTTGTAATTATACAGAGAGACACATCATAGAAATCCTTTCATACTATAATTAAGACGAAGTATCTCCAATCTAGCCAAAAAGGCCTACTCAGAAACATTTTTCAGAAAATACACTGAAAAAAGTAGTCCTAATTCAAAGACTGACACGCGCACACACACACACACATCTCAAAACATATAGAGCAGAGAGTTGCTATAGGAAATTCAAGCCTTCTCTTAATGCATTTATGTAATAAAATAAAACATAAGTCTCAGTGCAGAGTAATGCAATTATTCTTGGTCAATACTGAGTACATAAGATACATGGCTTGCAAAGTATCAACACACATAAAATGACTTTGTCTCTATTATGCATCTCTGCTGTGGAAATGCCAGTGTCTAATGCACATATTTCTGTATTTAGCAGATATACTAGTTTGAGGAAAATATATAATCAGCATCTAAGATTGAATAAATAAATAAATAATAAATCACTCCTTTTCCTTGTACTATTCAACCTTGGCTAAGGTTTCATTGAATTCAACTACTCAGTAGAGACTTACATGTTTTTTTTTTCTCATGAGTAGACAGAAAAATAGAATATAGGAAATTGTTTAGAATTTTTTCATAAAATTAGTACATGCACTTTGGAATAAATAGGTTTTAGACAGAAATAAATTATAGTGCTCACTAAATGTTGTTTGGAAATATTAAAATGTCTTTACAACTTACAGAGCTGCTTAAGTAAATTTTGGCTTTCTTGCCTGCATTACATAGCACAGCCAGAACAAAATAGTTTATATATGTCCTGTTAATACAATGTAGGTGTGAGAAAATGTACCATTTATACTATCTGACACATAATATCTTCATTTTCCAGTATACACATTATCTCTTGGAATGAAAGAAAGCACTACATAAAGTAGCATTATTTATTTTAGTCTTGAGGAAACAAAGTATTTGTTCACAAAAATAGGAACTTATAAATAGTATTTGCATAATCATGAAAAGTGAAAGTAAATTTCAAAATGGGCTTCAAATACAGGGACACTGCCACTGTTTTACTTTGTTGATATGATTGTTTATTAGCATAATGTTTTGGGGAAACATTTGGCAAAATGTGTTGAATGTCATTAAATGACAATTTAGGCCAGGCATGGCAGCTCATGCCTGTAATCTCAGCACTTCGGGAGGCCAAGGCGAGTGGATCACCTGAGGTCAGGAGTTCGAGACCAGCCTGGCCAACATGGCAAAACCCCATCTCCACTAAAAATACAAAAATTAGCTGGGCACGGTGGTGCTCACCTGTAGTCTAGCCACTAGGGAGGCTGAGGCAGGAGAATCACTTGAATCCAGGAAGCAGAGGTTGCAGTGAGCCAAGATTGCACCACTGCACCCCAGCCTGGGCAACAGAGCAAGACCCTGTTTCAAAAACAAAACAAAACAACAACTACAAAAAACTCAAACCCCAAATTTCCCTTTTTATGATCTATCCTAAAGAAACAATTCAGAGTAACAATTTTGATCTAAAAAAAAATAAAGATAAGCTTTCAAAAATGATGAGGTAGCATTTTGATTGACCTCAACATCAAATAACCCGTCCAGGAGAAATGGACTTTTCAGAACACTGGAACTATGGGAAGACACCTAGGTACTGGCTCTGCTCTCTGGAGCTCACTCCTCATCTGCCTTCTTTTAGGGTTTGTCCTGATGCCAAGTTTGACTTGAGAGCTAAGATGTGCAGATCATGTTAAACATTCCCTTAAATGAAAACATACAGAGTATTTGTCTAGTTCCTCATAAATGGCAACATGATCCCAGGTCTAAAATCCACTCTGGCATTGAACTTGTCTGATACACTGTAATTTCGCTACGTCCAGGCAAAAATTACATCCAACAGTGATTCACCCTGCAGCCTGTCCCTTAGAGTTTCTGAAGGTCCAGAGAAGTTTTGTTGAGATATGTTGTATTTGTTATGCTATGTAGGTTTTTCAGCCCTTCAGTTATCATAAATAAAAATCAGAGATAATTTAACATCATAGTCAGTGTGTGGTGTTTTAACTGGCAGAGAGAGAGAGAGACTCCTTGAAAACCTGTACACCTGGGTTACATTTTAAGTAACTGCACTTTTATATCATAATATAAATAAGTATGGAAACATTCGATTAAATTATCCAAGGCTATCAAAATTCTGCAAAACTTCCTAACCTCTATGTATCCCAAACAGTTCTTGAACAAATCCAATAACTTGTTCTCTCATTTACCAAAATTGGTTGCAATTTAGGTTTGCTATTTTTTTCTACAAAATCTGAAAATATTTCAAGGCACTGAAGACCTAAATTTTTAGCAAACTTAATAACCCGTTTGAAGTAGGTCATAATCAGTCTCATGTAAATAAGAAAGTAAATTGTGTTAAAGATGGTTGTGAAAGTGAGAAAAATTAAAATAAATAGCATTAAAATATTAAATGTTTGAAATTCAAGAACAGCAATGGTCCTTTTTAGGAGGATTTAAGTTCATAAATAGAAATCCTGAGGGTGGCACTGCCTTTTCCTCCTTATAAGAAACCCCTGTTTTTTCAAGCAGTTAAGGTCTCTGTAAGAGAAGTGATATGCTCTTTTGTTCAACATTAGAATCGCAGCCTAAATTTTGCATGCTTCCTTCAAACCTTTTTGCTGCAAAGAAGACAAGAAAAAAAAAGACTCCTACTTCTCTGTATTCTTCACTGTGTCTTTACCTCACCTCCACTCATTGCCAGAATCTTTAATGAAAGGATTCACAAAAATGGGATGAAGAATTAGCATTTCTATGAATAAACAGATTCACAGTATAAAAATTAGTTTTTTCAAAAAAGCAGGCAAAAAAAAAAACCCCTCAAAATAAGACTTTAGAGAACTGGAGGTCGTTTGCTAATTTTCTAATTCAATTCCCTATGAGGGTGGGTCCCTTATCCAAATAGTGATCTTTTATTTTCCTTTTATGTCTAAAAAATTATCTTTTAGGTCCCCGAAAAGCACTATAAGAATTAAAAGCAATTTAATACATTTCAGATTATAAAAGGTACTGTGATTAAAGAAATAATTACTAAGGAGAAAGTATTAAGTATTATTTTTTAAAGACATTCATTCCTTAAACTTCTCGACAGCATTTACTAAGTGACCATTTGACATATTAGAGACTAAGGGCATCGGTTCTCCTCCAAAAGTGAAGTTTTGATCATTGGCTTCAAACTTCCCATTGCTTAAACTGCTCATGTAGGGAACTTTTCACATTTTCTAAAAACATCATTCTCAATGTAATGATGACCTTAAAAGGATAGAAAGGCTATATGATTTGCAGTTAAGAGCGTAGGTTTTGGGCCGAGTGCGGTGGCTCACACCTGTAATCCCAGCACTTTGGGAGGCTGAGGCGGACGGATTACGAGGTCAGGAGATAGAGACCATCCTGGCTAACACGGTGAAACCCCGTCTCTACTAAAAAAATACAAAAAAAAAATTAGCCAGGCGTGATGGCGGGCACCTGCTGTCCCAGCTACTCGGGAGGCTGAGGCAGGAGAATGGCCTGAACCCGGGAGGCAGAGCTGGCAGTGAGCCCAGATCGCACCACTGCACTCCAGCCTGGGCAACAGACTCCATCTCAAAAAAAAAAAAAAAAAAAAAAAAAAAAAAAAAGTAGGTTTTGGAGGCAGACTGTGTTTAAAATGGAATTCTAACTGATAAGAAACTAAATGACAAGAAAGTTCATAAAATGAGGAAAATAGTACCTCTTATATTTATTTTGCTGATTAAAAGACTATATAGGTAAGGTTCTTAAACCATGTACATTTGGTAACAGTCTTAATGTATATCAGAGACAGGCCTAGAACTGTTAATCCCTGGCAGAACTTGCAATAGACACTCTTCTTACACAGCAAGAAAACTAGAAAACATCTTAAGAAATTTCTAAAGTATAATAATAATAAAATAAAATAAAATTGCTGCTGAGGACTTACCTACTTTCTATTGAATATATTCTCCAACTTCCTAGAGTTAAAATAGCTACTTGTTTACATCTCTATTCCAGTTATCATTACAACACTATTAAATCGATACATTTCTTACCTAATAGACTAAGCTTCTTTTCTTAATTTTTAAAACAAATTTTATTATGTATATTAAAGATATACAACATAAGGTTATGTGATACATACAGATAGTAAAATGGTTATTACAGTGAGGCAAATTATCCATTATCTCACATAGTTGCCCTTTTTTTTCTTTTTTTGTGGCAAGAGTAGCTAAAACTTACTCATTTATCAAATCTCAAATCTCAAATCTGTTATTAACTGTAGTCCTCAAGTGTTATTAACTGTAGTCCTCACATTGTACATTACATCTCTAGACACATTTCTCCTCCATATCTGTTACATCATATCCTCCGAGCTACATATCTCCATTTCCTTCCCTTGGCCCCTGCCTCCGGTAACCACTGTTTCATTCTCTATATCTGTATATAATTTTTAGATGCCACACATAATTGAGATCATGCAATATTTTCCTTCTTGTGTTTGGCTTATTTCACATAGCATAATTTCCTCCAGATTCGCCTAGGATGTGAAAAATGGCAGAATCTCTTTTTTTAAGGCTGAATAATATTCCACTGTTTTTTAGATACCACAGCTTATCTATCTGTACATCAACAGACACTTAGGTTGTTTTCATATCTTGGCTATCAAGAATAATCCTGCAGCGAACATGGGAGTGCAGACAGCTTTATGAAGTGGTAATTTCATTTTTTCTGGGTATATACCCAAAAGAGAGATTGCTAAATCATAGGGTACTTTTATTGCTAATTTTTTTAGAAACCTCCATACCATATTCCATAATGGCTGCACAATTCACATTTGCACCAACAGTATGAGTACTCTTTTCTCCACGCTCTTACTAAAATGTGTTACGCTTTTTTTTATTATAGCTATCCTAATTGATATGAGGAGGTATCTAAAAGAGTTTTGGATTTGTATTTCCCTGATGATTAATGCCAATGAAATGTGGAATATCTGTTCATATACCAGTTGATTATTTTTATGTCTTCTGTGGAGAAATGTCTATTCAGGGCCTTTGCCCATTTTTTATCTATTTATCTATTTCTGAGTTGTATAAAATCTTCATAAATTTTGAATATTAACCCCTTATCAGATATATGGTTTGCAAATATTTTTCCCGATATGCAGGTTGCTATTTTATTTTGCTGAGTGTTTCCTTTACTGTGCAGAAGCTTTTTAGTTTGAGGTAATCCCATTATTTATTTCTGCTTTTGTAGCCAGAGCATTTGGTGTGATATTAAAAAACCATTGCCAACTCTAATGTCAAGGAGTTTTTCCCCTAAGTTCTCTTCTAGGAGTTTAATGATTTCAGGTCTTAAATATAGGACTTTCTTACATTTTGAATTTATTTAAGTGTACGGTGTAAGACAAAGGTCCAATTTCATTCTTTCGCATGAGAACGACCAGATTTTCTGGCACCATTTATTGACGAGACTATTTTTTCCCTACTGTGTCCTCTTGGTGCCTTTGTCAAAACTTATTTGGTCTTTTATGTTTAGATTTATTTCTGAGCTCTCTGTAATAGATTATGTTTCTCGAGGGAAATGATCACACTTTCTTCTTACCAAATCTCTTGGTATAGAAAAGATGCTCATAAGGTTTTTTGTGGGTTGCAGCATGGCTGCTTGCCAATGTATTAGCAATCAGCAATGGCCCTGATTTTTCTCGTCATTCTCATGTATGTTTTGAATGCAGAGGAAAGGGTCTCTCCAACTCTTTGCACCACCACACTTCTGGAAAATGTCTGTGTTCCTCCACTGTCTTGACTCAAAACCACCTTGGTTTTCACCTCGGGTATGGGTAATCAATAAAATGGGATGCTTCTCTTGCCTTTCCTCTTGCCTTTTTTTATTGTGTTCAATAGCACAGTTATTAAAATACTTTTGGAAAAGCTTATCCACCAACAGACAACCTTCTTTTTTTTTCTTCTTCTGTATTACTTTTTCAGGGATGCTAGGATAGTTTTAGCATCATTTAAGTAGAATGCAGAAAGAATGGAGGCATTGCCCTGGAAAAGGACAAACTGAAAGGAGACTCTTAAAGGTGGAAAAATATATAGAACTAGGCAGGATCTATAGTTTTATGACCATAGAACTATTTATTGATACACTATCATTTGAAATAACATTTGTAAGCAGTATAAAGTCTTCTACTGCTAGTTGTACTGAAATAGCAACTGCTTACGATAAGAAGAATACTATGATGTTAAAAATAATTTAATAAATAAATGTTTATAATACATATATCGTGATAAGAAAATATAAGATCTACCCTCTTTTTTATGGGGGGAGGTGGCAGACAGGGTCTCTCTCTGTCACCCAGGCTGTAATGCAGTGGTGTGATCTCAGCGCACTGCAACCTGCACCTCCTGAGTAGCTGGGATTACAGGTGTGTGCCACCATGCCCTGATAATTTTTATATTTTCAGTAGAGATGGGGTTTTGTGATGTTGGCCAGGCTGGTCTTGAACTCCTGGCCTCAAGTGATCCACCTGCCTCAGCCTCCCAAAGTGCTGGGATTACAGGCTTGAGCCACTGCATCCAGCCAGATCTACCCCCACAACACATTTTTAAGTGTACAATACATTGTCATTGACTTTAGATACCATGTTATACAGCAGATGTCTAGAGCTTATTCATCTTGTTTGACTGAAAATGTATGCCTGTTGATTAGTAATTTTCCACTTCCTCTCCTCCCAGAACCTGGTTACCACAATTTTACTCTGATTCTACAAATATGACTACATGGATACCTCATATAAGTGGTGTCATGTGTTACTTATTTTTCTACGACTGGCTAGATACATCCTTGCTCTTGTGTTTTGAGCGCTATCCTGCATATATTTCAAATGTTATTCTCCAACAGGGCAAAACTGAAAGTTAGCAGGACGTTTTCATTCATCGCCTCTAGTTTAAAGAGAATCTGGTTTGTTCTCACCGGCAAGTCATTTCCATCATGCAGAGGTCTCTGTTCTGACTGTCTTCATCATACAATGCTCACTTGAGTAGTGTGCACTTTACGTTCAGAGAGTAAATATGTACATATAAATATCTGCTGAAGGAGTCAGTAATGCACTCACAGCAATTAGTTTCATGTGCTCCCTTTGGGCACTCAGTTGGAAAATCGCGTATCTTCCTGGATGAAATACAACCTGCATCCTCACCAGGCACAAATCTGGCTTCAAAATTGAGATTAAGAGCGTAAAACAGGCTCTCTCCCTTTAACAAATAAACAGAATGTAAAATTATTTCATCAACAGTAGCTTTTAAATATTCTGAAGGAGAAGAAGCTTGATTAAAGGCCAAATCAAAGTAGCACTTGCGATTTTCATCACGCGGACTGTGAGCAGAAAACTACAGCTCTAAGATTGCTTTGAAGTGGTGCAGCCATTTGTATGCCTATTAAAGATTTCAAAACTTCAAGTCCTGTACAGGGTCTGGGTAGTCTGGGGAAACCTTTGGTCATTCTGCTCCATACATATAACAATTTACTGTCAATGGAGCATGGCACGTTTTTAAATATTCCTTTCAGTTTCTCTCCATAAACTTCTGCCCATTACTAATACTGAACTCCACAAATGAGATCCTATAATTGTCCACTGGACATATTTGCAAAAACAATAAGAAACGCCTTTGTTTCCTTTGTGTACATCCATTGATCTTTCAGGAATCATTCATGTCATTTGTCCTAATTAGATATATTATCTATCCAACTGATCTGGTGTTCAGATGGATGCACATATCCATGAATCCTGAGTGAATTTAAGAAAAGAATTCTCCGTAAGCAAGATCAAGTGTCTCAAAAACTTTTGCTAAGGTTAACTTTAGTAATGATTTAAAACCTTTAACCACACTTTTGCCTCGGTAAGAGCTCAGGAAAGGCTGCCCCAAAGTACTTTGAACTGAAGGAGATTGGGAGGTACCCCAGGAGCAAGGTCACTCTGATCTTCCCTGACCTTTCTTTGTGAGCCCTGGTCATAAAGAAATTATCTGGCTTATCTTGCCTGAAATTAGGTCACAAGATCCTCATTCTAGAGGGGTCCTTTCCTGTTCCCAGGGGTGAAGAAATTCTACACAAAGGAGTCAAGGAGACTCTGAACACAGAGGCTTTGCTAAGTTTCCCTGCTCAGTCTGTTACCATTGGATCATACCCTTTTGTCCGATCACATTTCAAAATGGCTGTTTGTTCTTCACCAAAACTAAGCAGAAAAATACACAGTTTTCTAAATAGGAAAAGGGGCTGAAAAACAAATAAAAACGAAAAAATAAAATAAAGCACATGCTTTTCTCTGGGTCTTTGCATCTTCATTTCTGAAGGCTCCTGTGTCAAGTAAAACTTTGATAAACAAATTTGTTATGCTTTTCTCTCATTAAACTGTCTTTCATTCTCGGAGTGTCAGCTGTGACCCTTATGATGGGTGAGGAAAGGTTTTTGTCACACCTTTCTGCCCCTATACCTCCAAATACTACATTACAAGAGAATGCTCTTCAATGTCAACTTTAATGCTTTTCAGCTATTATGATTCTGGGGATGTGGTATTTAATTAGGAGAAAGAAAATCTTTAATTAAACAACAAAAATAAGGTAATCCTGTTTAACCCTTAAAAACTCGTGGATTTTTTTTTTTTTTTTTTGAGAGGAATCTTGCTCTGTCACCCAGGCTTGAGTGCAGTGGCGCGATCTCGGCTCACTGCAAGCTCCGCCTCCTGGGTTCACGCCATTCTCCTGCCTCAGCCTCCCGAGTAGCTGGGACTAAAGGTGCCCGCCACCATGCCCTGGCTAATTTTTTTGTATTTTTAGTAGAGACAGGGTTTCACCATGTTGGCCAGGCAGGTCTTGAACTCCTGACCTCAAGTGATCCGCCCGGCTCAGCCTCCCAAAGTGCTAGGATTGCAGGTGTGAGCCACCGCGCCTGGCCAAACTCATGAATCTTTAAATGAATCATTAAATCTGCTGCTCTGCACTCCTCGGTGTCTATCAGAATCATACACACATGTGCACAGACAAGCATGCACACACGCATGCACACGCACACACACATGCACACATGCACGCACACACACGGACACACAGGCATGCACACACACATATGCAGACACACAGGCAGACACGCGCACACATGCACACACACACACTTGCATGAACACATGCGCAGAGCTTAGAATGGTCTATTATGCATGCAGGATACACATTCTGAACAAGGTAAATACACGTTAACCCAATATAAGTTAGCACCCAGAAATATACACTCTCTCGAATGAAAAATATCTTTAATAAAGGACCTTTAATTAAAAGTTCTTTAATCGTCTCAATCCAGAATCATGTGACCCAAATTTTTCTTGATTAGTCCATTCAGCTCCTGTAAGAATACAACTGTTGCACTCTCTAAATATGTTGTTTAAGTAAATATAACTTAGGAATATACAGTATGTCTGATTTTCATATGCAAATCTTTTCCATAGATACAGATTAAGAAAAATAAAGTGTGACACTTTTCAGAAAACATTTTTAATATTGTCAGATTCATTGAGATCTGAGGGTAGGAGTGGTCAGAGAGAAACATCAATTAGTACTAGAAAGAGAAAGTAACTGAAGGTATAGTGTAAATTCTTTCAATGTGTACATGATCCCAGAATCTAAATAATGATTAGGTTTTAAAATACATAGTTGACTATATGAGATCCATTTTTATGGCAATATTTCTGGCCTGAAATTGATATTCTCTCCAAAAAATTTAGTCAAGGATTAGACAAACTCCATCTGTGATTTGAAAATATTAAATTTTGAATAGAAACACAGAATTTTAAGGTCCAGTTTTAAATTTTGGTTGGCCTTACATCATTTTCCCAAACACAACCTTTTTGCTTTTTTTGAACTCCTGGGTGATCCTGAAATATGAATATTATTACATGATCATTTGAAGTTCTGAATAAAATTAATGGAGAAGTGAATATTTATAAGTGTATTTAAAATATGCAAAATAATTATAATTTTTTCATAATATTTATAATTAAAATATTTGGATGCAATAATTTCAGCTGCAAGCATAGAATATTTTCCATATTACTGGAAGAGAGGCCTAAGGACTAGACCAGTTGTTTACCTTTTAAAATATATATATATACATATATATATTAGGTTTCAAGAACAGGTGATATAATCCACACCCTGTATTAGGTATTCGTGACTCTAATACATTTTATATTTTGATACTGAGAAGAGCTTAATTCAATGTTTAAAACAGCAACAACGACAAGGGAAAACTTACACTTGCTTTGTGTACTGGTCCTTGGTAGTGATTTATAGGAAATTTCACATTCCTGGGACACACTGATGTCATCTAGAGCAACGGTAGCATTTGATGACAAAACAGTAGCTTCCAAAATTAACTATAATTACAGAAAGATAAAACTGTTAAAAACACATCACAAAAGTAATGTCTTACAATCATATTTCTTTGTGTAGAGGAACCCTATTTACATCTGTCCCATTCTCCAATCTAATTTTAGAAAACTGTTCTGACCACAACATCCTAATTTAAATTTATAAAACCATAACTGCTTTGACAGCGTCTTATGTACCTTAATGCCAAAGGTAACCTTGTTTCAATTAAAGTGGTAACATTCATCACGAGTGAAGGGCTCTCTTCTCATTGGAGCCATTAAGAGTCATATGCATTTATAATGAGCTCTTTGGGGTAATCAACTGTGTGACTTACAACTCAATTTAATTGAGATATGAATTGATTTGTAATCAGTGTGCTGAAGGCAATGATTTATTTCCATATTAAAATATTTAAATATTATATACATTCATACAAACATTATATATTATATACATACACAGAAACATACTCACTGTAGTAAAGCACACATCAATAACCACATACAGTGGTTGATAATATTCATATGCTGAAGCACTCAGAGACATCTATTTAATTTTAGTTTATTCTAACGCTGAATAATGACTGATATAATTTGTTTTCTTTCTTGTTAATTACTCATATTATGTTGTTATTCCAAGAAGAAACAAAGAGAGAGAGAGAGAGAAAGGAGGGAAAGGAAGAAGTAATTTATGCCAGGAATCTTATGAACCTGCATAGTGGAACACCAGTCCAGGACACAGACAGAAGGTACATTTCTATCCTATCAAGGAGGGTCTCCAATCTCAAGGATCATTAAATTTACTTGTGCCAGGGCTCAGAACATGCTATCTCAAAATACAACACCTTGGAGTCAGAACATGCTGTCCCAAAATATAGCACCTTGGAGTCCCTCTCTGCCTTCCCCTCTCTTTCCTTTGTGAGAGCCAGCCATAAAGGAATTATCCGGCTTACTTCTCCTCAAAATAGGTCATAAGAACCTCATTTAACTGGTGTCCTACCCTATCTATACCTGGATGAAAGAAACACTACACAGAGAGGCCCATAAAGATCTTTGCTGAGTTCTCTCCAAGTTTTTACAATGAGATCATATTCTTCCTGTCCATTTGTATTTCTTCATGATTGTCCATTCATTGTTGAACTTAAGCATAAACATAGAGAGTTTTCCCTGGTCTTCAGGCCTTTGTTTTTGAAGGCCCCTATGTCACATAAAATGTTAATAAATTTGTTATTTTTTTCTTTTTAACCTCTCTTTTGTTATAGGGGTTCCAGCCATGTCCCTTGTGATGAGTGAGGAAACGGTATTACTTTTCCTCTCCTACACTTCGTATGATACATTCACTACCCTACATCATAAATGCTGTATAAGAAATAAGTATAAGATCCTAGGAGACTCAAAGAAGACACTTCATTATTTCTGCCAATAATGAGAGTTTGGGAAAAGATTTGGTGGAGAAGTAATAGTAAGCCTCCATGATACCAAATTTTGTTGGGCAAAACATTTTACCTCAAGAAACTGAGGCAGCAATCGCAGCAAAAACACAGAGATGAGAAAGTGTATGGTATGTTTAGAAAATGTTGATGGGTGTTAACGGAGTATAAGATTTTAAGAGAACAACAAATTAATCAGATAATAGATGGAGAGGAAAATTCCATGAGTTGGTACAGCTCAATTGGAGAGAAACTAGACAGCATTTGTTAAAAAGAAAAATTGCATAGACTATAAAAATTGAGTTAATTTCTTGGCATTTATCCTAGTGAGACACTCAAAGGTATACACATGAAGGCTTGTGCAGGAATGTTTATTTCAGTGCTGGTTTTGATGACAAATGACAGGAAAGAACTTACATGTGAATGAATCAATCAATAGTGAGAAATACTATACCAGTTAAAAATAATATCTATCACCATGTGTCATTATGGAAAGAAATTCAACATGTGTTGTGGAGTAAAAAAATTAAGTTACAGAAAAATATTATAGTATAATATTACTTAGGCTGAAAACATACAATGGTTTAGATTTCCAAGTATATGTGGTACATTTATACATATTAAGTAAATAGAAAATGGACTGGAAGTAAAAATAAACTGGTATCTAAAGATACTCAAGATAAAATCTATGGTGGGTGATGAGGGTGGTCAGCAGGAACTGTTGCTTTATTTGCAATTTTTGATATTTAAATGTGATGTACATAATATTTTTTTAAGATTCTGATTAGAGATGATTTCTGTAGAATCTTAAACTAAGAAATTTAGCCTTCATTCCAGAGGCAGAAAATAACATACGTTTTGAAGGAGGATCTTGGTAAAATATACACAAGTATTGTACTTTAGAAATATATTGTGTTTAATACCATTAAGTGACTGTGATTTTTTTTGGACAGCTTAACTTTTGAAAGAGTTTTTCTATATTCATTATTATAATACATCTTGCATTGATGTCAATTAAAATAGATGTTTAATTCTTCAGACTCATTAGACAAGCATTTGTTGACCATCATATTTGAAGGTCTGTGCTACTCAGAGAAAACTGGAGAAAAAAAAACGACAGTTTGAGGCACTTCTCTATGCTCCTAAAGAGGTACACGCTCACATTACTTGAATGGAATGGGTGGGCCCT
Organism: Pan paniscus; assembly: GCF_029289425.2. Classification (NCBI taxonomy): domain Eukaryota; kingdom Metazoa; phylum Chordata; class Mammalia; order Primates; family Hominidae; genus Pan; species Pan paniscus. Next base: position 14,517,906 of record NC_073261.2, read on the forward strand.
GGGATGAGGTGAAGTAAAATCCTGAGGTAGTCTTTAAAATGTGGTTACATTATTTTACCTGAAGGGACCCACCAGGTTCCTTTAGATATTCATATTAAAATGGAAGGATAAATCCAACTTCAAAAGCCAAATAAAAATAATATTAGGTCATTTATATTTTGCTTGCTGACTTCTACATAGTTAAATTCATAATTATACAATTAGAAATTGTAATTCTACCATTAATTAAAATCATACGAATTTTAAAATACAAGCAATTACTTCCTTCAAAAAATGTCTGTTACACCTGTAAATAATGACCATCTCATGGTTTCAAAATCACCTTGGCTGTTCCTATTTTTTATTGCTGGTTTTAACCAAACTGATATATACATATACATATACATATATATGTATATATATGTATATATGTGTATATATGTATATATATATGAATGTGTATATATGTGTATATATGTATATACATAACCAAACTGATATATATACACATATATGTATATATGATATATATATCACATATATGTATATATGATATATATATCACATATATGTGTAAATACACATATATTATATGATATATATATCACATATATGTATATATCATATATTATGATATATATCATATATATACATATATACGTGTATATATGTATATATATGTGTATATATGTGTATATATGTATATATAACCAAACTGATATATATACATATATGTATATATGATATATATATCACATATATGTGTATATATCATATATTATATGATATATATACGTATATACACGTATATATACATATATACGTGTATATATGTATATATACACACATACACACATATATATGTGTGTGTATATATACACACATAGACATATATATGTGTGTATTTATATACACACATAGACACATATATATGTGTGTGTGTATATATATGTGTGTGTGTGTGTGTATATATATATATATATATATATATATATATATATATAAAATGTTGTGACCAATTCCCTTTCAGAACTACAGTCAGCATCAATTGGTAATCAGTAAGTGAGAAAGAGGTCACTCAGAAGAGCTGTTTCAACCACAGATGGAGGAAGAGTGAAAACCTCATTTGATAAGATTCTCAAGGTAATTGAATAATTTACATTTTAAATTGAATTAGATGACTCACTCTTCTAAAACTATTTTTTGGGATCTTGTTGATTTTTGTTTTATTCAATTATATTATTCCTTCTATGAACAAAATAATTTCTTGCTTTTAGGAACCACAAAAATTCATAAATGTTCATAATCAAGTGATTACTTTTTACAAGTGCAAAACTCAGGTGCTTTTCCAGACAAATACGCAATTAACATAGAAATCTTGTTTTCAAAAAAAATAACAGGAGCAAAAAATGAATATGAATCCAAGAGAAAATAGAGATATAGTAAGAAGGAGTAGAGAGTAGTAGGAATATATTAATTTTTGAAGAATGATGATGGTATCAATAATAAGAGCAGCAGCCACCTTTTATTTAGCACTTACTATATGCCAGTCACATTCACTTGTTTTAATCCTGTGAAGATGATGCTATTTTCGTCTTATTTTAAGGTGAAAGAAACAGAAGATTAGAGAATAGAAGTAATTGGTTGAATGTCACATGTCAAGTAAGAAAAATATGTAAGCTGAGCCATTAATGATTATACTATCCTGCATCTCTCTAATGAAATAAAGAGATAACTGGGCTTTAGTGGATGCTGCAGAATAGGGCTGTCTGGAGAAACAAGATTTCATGCAGCTCTAGATTAAGCAGGCCAAGGACACAGCAACTTTACGGAGACTCGATCACCTTTTACTTTTGTGTTATGAATCTTACCCTTCACTGAATCGTCAAATAATGTCAGGAAATTGTTATTGATTTATATCATTGACTCCGATAAAGAGAGAACATGGTATCCATCATTGTGTGAAATTTCACAAAAGGTTCATTTCAAAATGAAATCTAAAATATGATACAATTACATTTTAATGGGAAGCTCGAAGAAAGTAGAGCAACTTGAAATCAATGGACTACTCAGAAAAAGTGCCACCTTGAGATACTAAAACAGCACAACGGTTGGGGGGAAAAGAAATATTAAAAGAATCTATTTGTGTGAAAAGCTGAACATAGCAAGTGAGCAGGCCAAGTTAAAACAGATTTGAAAAATACTATTAACTCTTTGACCTAAATTTTTCCAATAAACTCTCACAAGAAATACAGGGAATATTGAAATGTCATTAATTTGCTGTTCTTACAGAGAAAACAGTAAACCTAATTCTTTGCCAGCAGGAAGAGCAAATGCCCTACCTAACTTGGGGTGCTTATTTGCTATGAAACCCAAAGCAATCTGTATTCTGTTATACTGTCTACAATTGACATCAAAAGAACCACACAGAATCAGAATTTCATGGCTAAAAGGGAACACAGAGGTCACGTGATTTGATGTCTTTCTTCTTTCCAATATTTGGACTGGATTACACTGTACTGTATAAATATGTTCAGAGCTTAGTCACGTGGAACTGAAAGCTAGACAATGACTAAGGTCACCCTTAAATGATTCAGGCTACTAATCTTAAATCCTAGCCTATATCCAAGAAGACAAACTTTAAATATTTGAATATTTAAAAAGCTAGATTAACTATTTGTAGGGAGAATATCTTTTTCATTTGTTGTCGATAAAAGAACAAAGTAGAACTGTACCTAGCTAGAATCCTCATGTATATTTTCATATCTTTAAAAATACACTCAGAGAAATCAGGTTAAAGCCAGCATAATATTAGCATCTTTTTTTTTTTCTGCAGAGGATAAGAAATGGGATGGAGAGAGATACAAGGAAGACAAAAGTTGCATCTTCATAAGCAAACAAACTTTAACATTATAAGCAAACAAAATGTTAACATTAGTTAATCCTGAGCTGTATTTAGGTATTTGTTTCTCTCTGTTTTAACTACTAGTTAGAAATATTTAATAGTAAATATATGCAATACTCAGGGATTAAATATTACCATGTATGTATCTGCAAGTGTATCTATTTTTATATATTGTGTATGTATAAAATCCAGACTGATTCACAGCAGAACATCAATGCAAGTCCACAGTTCCTTATCTAAAGTCTTTGGGGCCAGATGAGTTTTGAAATGTGAATAACTCAGAGCTGAGAATGGTAACATAACACCGAGAGTGTTTATTACATGACACCCTCTGGGAGATTGGGGGCAGCACTGTTTAATCAAACCTATCATGAAATCAGCTGCCTAAAGGCCTCACAGTGGTTCAGGGCAGCTTGGGTTTTGCCTCTAAACTCATTTTTAAAAAGCTTATTGCTTTCCAAACTTAATTTTCTAAATTGCTGATTGGATATTATAGGGCTGTCATGGGCTTCTTGAGAGTGAAATGTGAGGGGATGTTTTTATCTTATTTTTCTTTTACTCATCTGTAGTTTCCAAAATAAATGTGTGCTGTAGCCAACTCATAGGCAGATTAAGTGGGGAGGCACAGAGGAAAAGTCTTAGCTTCTCTGGGGTGAATTCAATGTGACCGAGGCCTCGAAAGAACTCAGCATTGAGGCTGATTGGAGAGAAAAAGCAACACAAGGTGCTGAGCCACCAGCAGGGGGATGAAGGAAGAGGGATTAGCAGGGCTGGGTTAGAAACCCTCACACATCCATTGCAGCCAAATCACAAAATCTAACCAAACCACTGCCCATCTACCAACTAGTTAATATGCCCCCAGATAATAAGGGATAGTCTCCATTTGCACTGCAAAGCAAAACCATTACTATATCCAAAAAGGAGAACATTAAAGAGAAAACAAAAATTGCATTCACTGAAACTCTTCAGTAATGCTGATGGGTCCATGAGAGCTTCCAGCTGTAGACAGAAATGGCATGTGTTTCAACTCATATTTCTAAATTACTTACTGCTAGAAAGGACATTCTATTTTCTTCTCAATATGTCAATTAATGACAAACTCTGAACGATCTTCTTGGTGAGTTTCATTCTAACTCAAAGCAAACCGAATGAAAACAATTTTCTATAGAATATAAATGCAGGAGGCAAAAGATCAAATTGTTCTGATTTCATTGCCCTGCTCCTTGCAATGGAGATTGACACCAAAATGATTCCATGACCAGCCTTTGTGTCAAATGCTTCCCAATTAAGAGCTGCTAGTATTCATGATGTCTTTGTCCATTAAATATGAGAATGGAATAAATTGATCTTTGAGAAGGGACGTTGGGGACCTTCACTGAGTAAAGAAGCCTTTAATGATCAAGCCTAGAGTTCTGATCAAGCGGGAATTCCCTTTATAAAACAGAGAACACTAAGATTTATTGAGTGTCTACTATTTCCAGACAATATCCAAGGAATAACTACAGCAATAAAAACAGCTGAATTCTGTGTTTGTGCCAGATTTGCTTCCATGTGCTTTACAAGTATACACCATATAATCCTCACAATAACTCTATAAAGTAGAGAACAGTAATTGATTACAGTTGATGCTTATGCCCTAGTCTTCCTGCTTTCATGGGGAGGTGGTTCACTGTAGTAACATTGCTGTTACTTACCCCTCACTCCGTGGGAGGAGGAAGATTTACCTGACTGTGAAGTTAGAAGAGTAACCTGGGGGAGCTCGATTCATCCTCTTCTCCCATTCAACACCCACTATTGGGAGCCAGCCTGTCCTCAGGAGGCATGCACACTGATATTATCTCTGGCTAAAGGTAAGAGACTTCGCCTAGAGTATGAGCTCTATATTTCTCCAGCACAGTCAATTGTCCTCTGGGTAATTCTATTTATTCTAAGATCAAGCATTATTTTAAATAAGTGACTCTACATTCTAAAGCCATCTGCTCCAAAATATGTATTCTCTACCTGTTTAACCTCTATATTTATCTCAATTTGTTCAGAAATGAGGATGAGATGACCTTAAATCCCCAACTATTATCCTCACACCCCACTAATGAAAGAGGCATAGAGGGCTTCGGTAACTTCCCTATAATCATACACTTTTTTGTTTTTGTTTTTTTAAGATGGAGTCTCACTCTGTTGCCCAGGCTGCAGTGCAGTGGCGCCATGTCGGCTCACTGCAACTTCCACCTCCCAGGTTCAAGTGCTTCTCCTGCCTCAGCCTCCAGAGTAGCTGGGACTACAAGCACGTGCCACCATGCCCGGCTAATTTTTTGTATTTTTTGTAGAGTTGGGGTTTCACCGTGTTACTCAGGATGGTCTCGATCTCCTGATCTTGTGATCCACCCGCCTCAGCCTCCCAAAGCGCTGGGATTACAGGCATGAGCCACCACCCCCAACCCTTTAACTTGAACCCAAGTTTCCAGAGCCCATGTTCATGGCTGCCATTTTAGCTATATTATCTTTAATATTCAGACTCCCCTGGAGTATTGCTTTTATCATCACTGGTTTTCACACATTAGGAAATTTGATGCACAAAGACAATATTTACACAGTCACTTAGCAACCAATGAGCAGAGCAGAGACTAAAACTCAGACCACTGACTCCAAAACAGTGTGCTTTCCACCATATTCCACTCCATCCAATCTAGTTTCCAAAATAGCTCTTTTCAAATGTCATCCAGAAGACTTATATACAGGAAGGTAGAAATTAGAACACCCATTTGACAAGATACAATTGCCTTCTTTTATTATTATGTTTTATTAATACATAGTAGTTGTACATATTTATGGGGTAAATGTGATATTTTGATACATGCATATAATGTGTCACTATCAAATAAAGGTAATTGGGATACCATCTCCTCACACACTTCTCATTTCTTTGTGTTGGGAACGCTCCAAATCTTATCCCCTAAATATTTTGAAATACACAATAACTTGTTATAATTGCCCTACTGTGCTATCAAACACTACAGCTTATTTCTTCTATCTAACTAACTACATTTTTTAACCATTAACAAACCTCCCTTCCTAACCTCCTCCTCCCCACCTTTCTCAGCCTCTAGTAACCACCATTCTCCTCTCTACCTCCATGAGATCAACTTTTTAGTTCCCGCACATGAGTGAGAACCTGCCATATTTGTCCTTCTGTGCCTGGCTTATTTCACTTTGTATAATGTCCTCCAGTTCCCAAAGGTGGATAACATTCTCAATGCTACCAGGCAGCAGAAAGTGAGGCAATAGGATTAAAATATTACAGCCCACGTCAGACTTTTTTTCACTACATCATATAATCCAATGTCTTCACTTAGAAATGATTTTGTTACTCTTCTCTCTGCCATCTTATTCATTTCTTATCTCCATTTTTGCTACTATTCTACACATGTCTTAAGTGCATAGTCAAAACAACCTCTCTACTCATCACAGATCATGTGTTTGATCTCTGAATGTGTTTGCTTCATTAATGTTGAATAAATTCATGAGCTGCGTGTGTTATTTTGTTATCTGAAAGGATTAGCATTAAATAAGTGTCTTCTGTTGCATTGTATTAATTTCATATGTGCTCACCTGAAAAGGTATGAGCTATGTGTGTTATATTGTTATCTGAAAGGATTAGCATTAAATAAGTGTCTTCTGTTGAGTTGTATTAATTTCGTATGTGCTTACCTGAAAAGGTAGAGTAGATTCTCCCGCTTCTGCAATGAGATCAATTTTTGCGTGGCTCCACTGAGATTCGGAGAATCTGATTATTTTGCCTTGCTTTTGCAAGTTTCCATCTAGAGACGTTCTTGTAAAAACTGAGAGATTTGAATGTTGAGACAAATGATACCAAAACTGCACATGTTGAAAACATGTTTTCAATGATATACATATTCCATTGACCTGTCTCTGGTAGTTTTTCCTATAATTTGAAATATTCCTGACCTCAGGTGATCTGCCTGCCTCGGCCTCCCAAAGTGCTGGGATTACAGGCATGAAACACCATCTCTACTAATAATACAAAAAAATTAGCCGGGTGTGGTAGTGCATGCGTGTAATCCCAGCTATTCGGAAGGCTGAGGTAGAAGAATCGCTTGAACCCAGAAGGCGGGGAGGCTGCAGTGAGCTGAGATCACGCCATTGCACTCCAGCCTGGGCAACAAGAGCGAGACTCCATCTCAAAAAACAAAACAAAACAAAACAACAACAACAAACAACAACAACAACAACAACAAAATATATATATATATGTATATATATATATTCCAAACAACTTCTGTGTTAAATATAATCTTCCCAATTCTCCTTTCCCCCAGATGTGTAACCCAGTCATGGGAAGTACCACTGTTTCCATGGAAGTTTCCAGAATCCTTCTCTCTGGCTTCTTACAAATATGAGAGGTACATGTTGAGACTCAACGTTACAAAATCAAGTATTACTATACAAACTTGATGTTTCAAACAAGAAAAACTTTCCTTAAAAATTATTTTCTTAGGTTAATTTTAAAAACTGTAATTAATACTTTATATCAATTTAGTCTCTGTGGTAGCATTAACAAATAACGGGGAAGCTCACAGGATACTGTTCATCAATAATTGAGCCAAGTAAGACAACGTTCTTTGAGGGTAGGGAGGCTTAATCATTTCACTTCCTATTCACCATCAATAATGACACAATCTAAAGGTTTGATGGCTTAACTACATAGTGAAGAGAATAGAGAGGATTATGCCAGGTGCTGATAGCAGTAGCCCTAACATGAAATTGCGTACTGTTATTGATTCAACCAAAATTTACTGACCACTTTCTAAGTACCTGGAGCTGTGTGAGGCAAAAATTAATTCCCTCAATGTTGTCTGGATGATTCATTCTGTAAAATATGCCCACAAAACCTCCATTAAAACAAGTTCAGGTACGCTGCAGTCAAATTTTTTTGCTTCTTCTCATTATCATATAACAGGTCCTAAGGCTGTATGTTTTAAAGAAAAACCCAACATTTAAAGATGAGGTCCCACAAAAGTGGAATACTTCTCTTTAGATTCAGTGACATTTTTTCAGGTTCATTATATTTTAAATTCTTTTTTAAAAATGTTTTCCCATTCATCATTGTGCTTTTATACTGATACATGGACAGATACTAGTGTATATATAGGCAAGCCATGTATTTCACTGTTGGGACCCAATTCCAGTGATGAATGTTGACCAAAATAAATGTTTTAAATGCTTTTTTAAAAAAATTGTTCATTTTAAAACACCAAGCATCTATTTGGTACTCATTTTTATCAATGTCTACTTAATTGTGACCACCTGATTTAAAAATTCTGATTGTTTATTTCATTTCAGATTTTATTACTGTGCTTACCTTAATTCACACCTTGACAGGTGAGTTAGAAACAAAAATAATGGAAATGTTTAATTAAATTCCATGGAAAGAGAGGATTCCTGTTTCTCAACTGCGATTACATTTTAGATCCCTGCTGTAAGTTTCACTATGTCCCAAGCTTGTAAATATGCAAAACAGAGCTTTAAACCTAGTTGTACAAGAGATGTGCATGTCCCATCAGAATTTTGAGCTGTCAAACTTTCACTCAGTACATCACCAGTGTGAAGTTATTTTAATAGTGTATTAAGTATAAATGCCAACGGGATCCATAGTCAATGGGATAAGAGCTCAGAACTTATATTTAATTTACTTTTTTTATACAATTTGCATTATGCAGACTTAAATTCTTAAGTCATTAAATACCAAGGAATGTTCCATTATCTTTTGAATTTTTGAGGGTGAAATCACTGAACAAAAGTTATTGATACAGCCCACAAATTTTTTTAATTCATTGTTTTCCCTTTTTACTTTTATTTTAGGTTCGGGGTACATGTGAAGATTTGTTACATAGGCAAACACGTGTCACGGGGACTTGTACAGATTATTTCGTCACCCAGGTACTAAGCATTGTACCCAATAGTTATCTCTTCTGCTCCTCTCCCTCCTCCACCCTCCCCCCTAAAGTAGACCCCCGTGTCTGTTGTTTCCTTCTTTGTGTTCATTGTTTTTATTATTTAGTTCCCAACTTGTAAGTGAGAACATGCGGTATTTGGTTTCCTTTTCCTGTGTTAGTTTGCTAAGGATAATGGCCTCCAGCTCCATCCATGTTCCCACAAAAGACATGATCTTGTTCTTTTTTTATGGCTGCATATTCCGCAGTACATATGTACCACACTTTCTTTATCCAATCTGTCATTGATGGGCATCTAGGTTGATTCCATATCCTTGCTATTGTAAATAGCGCTGCAATGACCATTCACATACATGTGAATGTATCTTTATGATAGAATGATGTCTTTTTTTTTTTTTTTTTTTTTTAGACAGGGTTTCACTCCAATTGTTCAGGCTGGAGTGCAGTGGCATGATCACGGCTCACTGCAGCCTCAAACTCCTGAGCTCAGGTAATTCTCCCACTTCAGCCTTCTCAGTAATTGGGACTACAGGCTTGCACCACCACATCCAGCTAATTTTTTTTTTAATTTTTAGTAGAGATGAGGGTTTCACCATGTTACCCAGACTGGTCTTAAACTCCTGGACTCAAGCACTCCACCCACCTCAGCTGCCCAAAGTACTGGGATTACAGGCGTGAGCCACTGCACCTGACCTACAGTAGAAAAATTTCTAGTACTGTAGGTATATGTACCCAGTAATGGGATTGCTAGGTGGAATAGTAGCTCTGCTTTTAGCTCTTTGCGGAGTTGCCATACTGCTTTCTGCAATGGTTGAACTAATCTACACTCCTATCAACAGTGTATAAGCATAATTTTTTCTCCACAACCTTTCCGGCATGTTATTTTTTGACATTTTAATAATGGCCATTCTGACTGGTGTGAGATGATATCTCATTGTGGTTTTGATTTGAATTTCTCTAATGATCAATTTTAAGTTATTGATACAAGCTGTGACTTCACATAAGTAGTAACCAAGTATGGAAACTCTGTGCCTCTCAACCTGGTACATGCCAGTAGCAGAACACTAAACCTTAAACTCCAAATCATGAAACGTGTCATAAATTCCTCACAGAACTTATTATAGTAATTTGTATTTTCTAAGTATTCAGTTAATTGCATTTAAAAAAAGAAGAAAGAAATGAGAAGACTGTCAGTAAATGCTTATAAACATTCAGAAATATATAGAGAGAAAGTAACAGAGAGAGAGAGAGAGGAAAGAGAGGAAGAAAGATAATCTATTCTATGTCAAAAAAATGTATAAGGCATTACAGGTCCTTAGGGACCTTTGAGTCTTTTGGAGGAAGAGTGGCAAAAGAAAATGAACATTTAATTATAATGAGCATAACTACAAAATTGTGAAAATAGTGTGGCTGTTAAATTTAAATTAATTAAAATTAAACAAAGTGAAAAATTCATTTTCTCAGTTATGGTTTTGTTTTTGTTGTTGTTGTTGTTGTTCTTGAGACAGAGTTTCACTCTGTTGCCCAGGCTTGAGTGCAGTGGCGTGATCACGGCTCACTGCAGCCTCCACTTCCTGGGTTCAAGTGATTCTCCTGCCTCAGCCTCCAGAGTAGCTGGGACTACAGGCACGTGCCACCACACCCAGCTAATTTTTGTATTTTTAGTAGCGATGGGGTTTTACCATGTTGGCCAGGATGATCTCGATCTCCTGACCTTGTGATCCGCCTGCCTCAGCCTCCCAAAGTGCTGGGATTACAGGCCAGAGCCACTGCGCCCGGCCTCTCAGTTGTTTTAAATGCCCAATAGCTCTATGTAGCTAGTAGCTACTATACTTAACATAGGGAACATTGTCCATCATCCCAGAATGTTGCATGAAACAGGTCTGCAAAGCATGTAAGTGAAAATTACACCAAACATTCAAATTTTATTTACTACTTGATCATTTTTAAAGGAAATTTTCTTGATGCATGCCTGCTTCATTCAAAACAAGTTAAGTAAAATGTTAATAAAAAGGGCTTGCTTTTATTTTTATTGGGTCTCCACTAAGGCAGATTTTATATATAGTATGACTATTCAAGACTTTGAATCACTGCATTCAAGAGAATTTCATGTGGTTAAAAAAGTTTCCAACAAACAGTTCTTTCTGAATATTGAAGATAAAAATGGAAGCTCCAATTATTTCATTTTTAATTGTATCCTTATGATTTTAAATTATTTCTATTTTTAAAAACTATATATGTATACATTAAATCATATATTTTACTACCAAAGGAAAGAACATCTGGTGATTTACACCAGTTACTGCATATGGATGAGTACCTAAGCTGGAAAGGGGGTGATAGTCTTAGTTCCATTGGCTCTCGTGTCTGTACAGTGCCTCTGGGACCTTGGGCTCTCTGATACTTCAGTCTGGGACACCCAAGATCATGATTCAGAGGTTCAAAATGAATTCTTCCTTATTTTTCTGTTTTCTTTCTTTCTTTTTTTTTAATTTTGGTCATCTCCTGTTGAAACCCTCCTCTTCAAATTTTCTGCCAATTTTCTCAACTTCCCTATGGACTTTGTTCTAATTCCTTCTCAATCTCAGAGCTCCTTGGTCAGATCTTCATGGCCATTCTCGATTTTACTCCAAACCCTCAGCCACCTCTGCCTTCTCTGCTTCACATCAGACCCTTTATGCCTTCCTCAGTCTGCTTATTGCCACACTTGCTGCACCTTTATAAGATCTAGAATACGAAGATACAGAAGGCCAAGAATAGCCAAAAAAGCAAAATAAATAAATGGGAGAAAAGAAAAAAAAACAAGCGAAGATATCTATAGCTCCTCAAAATTCAGCTGGGAATAAGTATATATTGAAAGAGGGGATCATTCATCACATACATAAACACACAGACACACACACACATCCCTCACCATTACCATAGTGATTTTTATGGCTCCTAGTCAGTTATGCTTTTTCCTGGGCATTCTTTTCCTGAACAAGCTTATGTTGAGGTTTAGAATCTTCAATACAACAGAATCTGTTTTTCCCGTTTAAATGATTAATCTTTATGTGCTTTGATATACAGATTGGAGAGAGCACCTGCTCGCCCTTTCCTCTGTAGACTGTTGCTTCCTCTAGAATCCATCAGCTATTCTAACACTGATCTTTGGATTAAACACAATGACCAGGGAATAGAGCACAACTGCACCATTGCAGGACATGATCCAAAATTACTTTTTTTCTAAATTGTTCTTTGACTCCGGTTCATTGTCCTACTTTGGGGACATTGTAAGACATGGCCTTTTAAAACTCTTTGAGAGAGATTTGTAGAGTGTTATTATTATACTGGACTCACCCTCTTGTAGTTTGCAGCATTTTACACTGAATTGCTGTCAGTATCCCCCACTAAACAACACTTTGTTAGAGCAAGCATGTGTTTAGGTTGTTGTCATTATATTCCCTGCATCGAGGACTGTGATCAACGCACAGTAGATAAGCAATATATATGTGTTGAATCGTAGGTATAATGTTTACTTTGGTAATATAGCAAGCACTCGGGAGAAGTCTCAGAAGAACTATTTTCAGTTTTGTTTATTTCTCTTTACTTCCTTGAATCTGAACCACATGTGGCCCTCTCTGCATTGGCAGACTCAAATGTTTAGGCTGGCCCTCATAAACTTTACTTTGGGATCCAACCTATCTCTGGTTTCAACTACCTTTGTCCTGACTTTCTCATTCATATTTGTAAAACAATCTATGAATTATCTTTTACTGAAGGAATATTAATGTACTTGCAAAACAAGTTGGAGAATTAAAAACAAAAGAAAGATCAATAGATGAACATACAAACTAACTTTGAAAGCAAAAGCTTCATATTATCCATCTTCCTGTATTTAATTGTGAAGTCCTAAAAGTAAGAGATTATGTTACTTACACAGTAACTCAAATATGAAAACTCAGAAAATATTAGTACCCACATTAATCCCCTTCATACTTTACATTTCCTAGTTAATTGTAAACAGTAACAGCATTTCAACAGCAGTAAGATAGAATAGCTTTGGGCTCCCTCGTGTTCTGTTTGTCCTATCTTGTATTTCAAAGAAAAATGCCAATTTTCCACTAGTGGCTGAAAGGACTTTTGAAGCATAAATTAAAGTCCGCATCTTGAACAATGATTAGCTGCAAGAACAACTGTCCATGCTGATGGCATGTGTTGGCCACATATAAAGTACAAGGTAATCCATGCAAAATGACCCTAAAATCGTGCTGTTAGAAATGGCAACTCACGCCGTTTTGCAGACGCCGCCGCCGAGGAAAACCGTGTACTATTAGCCATGGTCAACCCCACCGTGTTCTTCGACATTGCCGTCGACGGCGAGCCCTTGGGCCGCGTCTCCTTTGAGCTGTTTGCAGACAAGGTCCCAAAGACAGCAGAAAATTTTCGTGCTCTGAGCACTGGAGAGAAAGGATTTGGTTATAAGGGTTCCTGCTTTCACAGAATTATTCCAGGGTTTATGTGTCAGGGTGGTGACTTCACACGCCGTAATGGCACTGGTGGCAAGTCCATCTATGGGGAGAAATTTGAAGATGAGAACTTCATCCTAAAGCATACAGGTCCTGGCATCTTGTCCATGGCAAATGCTGGACCCAATACAAATGGTTCCCAGTTTTTCATCTGCACTGCCAAGACTGAGTGGTTGGATGGCAAGCATGTGGTGTTTGGCAAAGTGAAAGAAGGCATGAATATTGTGGAGGCCATGGAGCGCTTTGGGTCCAGGAATGGCAAGACCAGCAAGAAGATCACCATTGCTGACTGTGGACAACTCGAATAAGTTTGACTTGTGTTTTATTTTAACCACCAGATCATTCCTTCTGTAGCTCAGGAGAGCACCCCTCCACCCCATTTGCTCGCAGTATCCTAGAATCTTTGTGCTCTCGTGGCAGTTCCCTTTGGGTTCCATGTTTTCCTTGTTCCCTCCCATGCCTAGCTGGATTGCAGAGTTAAGTTTATGATTATGAAATAAAAACTAAATAACAAAAAAAAAAAAAAAGAAATGGCAACTCACGAGAAAGCTCAAGTTGCTTTAAATTCCTTTCAAAAAAAGAAAAAATTCTTAACTGTATTAGTCTGCTAGGATTATGTAGGAAAAAAAAACCATATAATTTCAGAAAATGAAGGCTTTAATCATATCAAAGTACCCCACACTGGTTATCTCACTGCTTGACTCTACTACCTTATAATGAAGAACATTGGTTCCATGAAAGCACTATTATTAATACGTTCCAATTCAGAGGATTGGCTAGATTTTCCAGTTACCCAAGAAGGTAAGAATTTGTTTTGTTTGCTTATTCTGTAACTTTTATGTAAGAAAATATCGACCGGGTGCGGTGGCTCACGCCTGTAATCCCAGCACTTTGGGAGGCCAAGGCGGGTGAATCATGAGGTCAGGAGATCGAGACCATCCTGGCTAACATGGTGAAACCCCGACTCTACTAAAAATACAAAAAATTAGCCAGGAGTGGTGGTGGGCACCTGTAGTCCCAGCTACTCAGGAGGCTGAGGCAGGAGCTTGCAGTGAGCCCAGATTGCGCCACTGCACTCCAGCCTGGGAGACAGAGTGACACTCTGTCTCAGGAAAAAAAAAAAAAAAGAAGAAGAAAGAAAGAAAAAGAAAATATCACATATTGCCACAAACTTATTTTAAAAATTCATATTATAGTCTTAGAAAAATCCTGAGAACCTTAGCTATGTGTATCTCAGACTATCAATAACATTCTCCTACAGTCTACTCCTACTTCCTAAACTGGAAAGCATTACAAAGTAACTCAAATATCCTTCCCGCTAACTCAAAGACTCCTAAAATTCAAGCACATAGAGAAAAGCGTGAAAAACAAATATCTATTCTGGCAGTCTGCAGTGGCGCCTTGAAATAGTCTTAGTTTTTCAAAAACCAAGGCAAACCATTAAGTCAGTATCCATAGCCTTTAGAGATCGAAGCCTTGGTTTTGAGATAAACTACCAAGCACCCAAAATGTCCATGACAGCATTTTCACTGAGACCCCACCTAAATAACACCCCAACCCCAACTAAGTTATCAATTTAAGCAAAAATTAAGTGTCCTTAAGTGGAAACAATGATAAACTGAAACTCAATCCCAGTGACCACAAATCAATGGCTATCGGGAAGCATACAATCATGGGAAAGGTAGATTACATTTTAAAATCATATACATGCATATGATTTCTCAGTGACTCTAGGTGAGTCATAGGAATTTCTAATACACTCTTAATATCTTCAAATTTCTGTAAAGCAGGCAGAATTAACACATCATATTTCTTTACATTCAATTTTTTCTATATATCTAACATTTGTGATCTCATCACTTTAATGTATGACCTTGAATTAAATCTAAGTTAGCTTGTACTTTCAAAGAAGAAGTGCTTCTGGAGTTTCCCCTCAAAAAAAAAAAAACACTCTATATCTATCTTTCTCTTTTTCTGTCTATCTTATAGGATTTAATTAAAATAAAGAGGTGGGAATGGGTAAAAGGCATTTGGATAAAATGGAAATGGAGACCAGGCATTTGCTTTAATTCTTATTCTCACAAAGAAATGGGAAGAAAAAAAAACAAAAGAAAGGAAAAGAAAGTATCTTTAGGACTTTAAAAGAAAGTATCTAACACCACTATTAAGAACTCAGGGAGGGGGGAGGGGGGAGGGATAGCATTGGGAGATATACCTAATGCTAGATGACGAGTTAGTGGGTGCAGCGCACCAGCATGGCACATGTATACATATGTAACTAACCTGCACAATGTGCACATGTACCCTAAAACTTAAAGTATAATAAAAAATAAATAAATAAATAAATAAATAAAATTTTTATTACAAAAAAAAAAGAAAAAAAAGAACTCAGGGCACTCCCACTTAGACTTATACCAAACTGAAAGTATAATTAGGTTTATACCTCGGAAAAATATGTCATTTATCACCAGGAATGCCCAAGTAAACTGCTCTAACACTACACTTACAGGCAATGAATTTACTGTGTGGCACTATTGATCTCTTCATTATTTTCTGATAAGTAAAGACGAAAAAATTAGCTGAAATCCTAAGGGCCGAGAGGCATGTTGGAGCTCTCAAAAGGACTGAAAATAAGACAAGCTGAATACAGACCTCTGATTTAGGTGTTACTTTTATGGAAAGCAAAGGAATTATGTTTACTGAATTAACATTATATTTGGTACATATATACCAATGTTTGGTACAAACATTGTTTACCTACTATGTACCAAATATTTTGCCAGGTGCTTTATTTAATCACATTTTAATCCTTGACATTATTCCATATAATCGTGTATGCTTCCAATGTAAACGCTGACATTTAATCCATACAATCATGTATGTTTCTGGTGTAGACACTGAGTCTCAAAAGGAATATACAATTTGTCTGAGCCACAGATAGAAAGTGGCAAAAGAGACTTGAACCAAGTCTAACTAGTCCATCCTCTCTAATATGCTGCTGAAATAAAATGGGTATTTCACTCCTTAGTTTGTGTTTGCCTGGCACCAGAGGACTCATTTAAAAAACTCAAATTTCAGTAAATATAATCATTTCCATTTGTCTTTCTTTCAACAAACACTTATTTAACTGACTTTATTTTTCTGAATGTACATTGTTGGCCAAAAATTTTGGCAACACGTATCCACAGCTTTAGATTATTGAAATGACTGTGTGAAAAGAATATAAAATAACAGAAAGCTTTAATAGCCCTCAAAAGAATGGTGCCAGTTATGTGTTACAAATGGTCTTCTAGAAGGACATAGCATTTTGTGTTGAAATAGCGCATGTAAATCTCTTAATTCATTATTAAAGTGCTAGTAAAACATGGCGGGCATTTACTAGCAGAGTAACCCAAGCTCAGCGATTTACAACCACAGAATGGCCAGTGGAAATTCAGAACAGTTGATTACCTGACATGGGGTAGAGGCAGTGAGCAATTTTGTAAGAACAGGACTTCCAAGCTTGGCCACCCCGGGGGAGCGCTGTGCCTCCAAATAAATAAACGATCCTGCAAAAACAAAGGGAAAGTCATACGGATGCAAGTTCTCTTACACACTTAGCTGTTCTTTGCTCCACAATCTTATCCTTGCACATGCTAAACTATCAATTAGATAAAGAAAAGTACATTTTTGACATATTTACTATTATGGTTTGTAGAAAACAAATAGCATTTATACCGGTATAACATTAAATACCTAAAATATCATTTAATCAATTAAAACAAGGTCTTGATCCAAATCACCTAAACAAACATTTCTGTTGGCTTCATTTATGTCATAGAAATTGACATCAAATTAAATGAAGCTTCTAAGCTGACAATTAGATATTCAACACGCCCTTATGAAATACCCACAAGAGCTTTATTTTTTAGTTTCCTCACAAAGTACCGAAGGATATGAGCTTATGGAATGAATTTTAGTTTCTCCCGGGTCTTACGTGTTTGACATTGTTGTCTGTGCTAGAGGGGATCAAAGCTTAATTAAAGATCTAATCTGAACATTAACAAAATCAACACTTTTAGATTTTAACTACGACGGATGTGCTCATGGCAAATGTGCAGGGGATAACATCTCTCAGCAGCTTAAAAGATCACAGGTTCAGAGCTGCTGTCTGGGGTAATTTCATTGAATATTGAAGACTTACAAGGAAGGCTATACCCAACAATGTCAAGGTCTGATACTGCCCTTTGATAATCACAGTGATAGGCAATTTGGAAAACCAACTATTTTCATTGGAAAATACCGTATTCAGAGAGTGATTTTCCTAGATACAAGTTAATGCCGACTGCACACAAAGGAAAGGATTTAGAATTAGAATGTATTATTTTATAGACTCCATCACATGTTTAACCAAACAACCAAGGATGTGAGTCAGCAGTGTCATCTTCGAGTGGGAAAAATAGAACCCAGTTTATATTGTTTTTAAATCTCAAAACCTACTTGGAAAGATAAAGTTTACTGTCCCCAAATTCCAAATTACAGGTAATGGAAACAGTGCATGCGAGCAAGTTCATGAAATTATCTATGCTTCACCTAAAAAGGAAAAGAATGGGAAAAGTTGATTTTGAAAAATTCTTCCACCTAAAAATGCTCAGGTTTAGGTAAAATTCAAATGAATATTTTTAAAAAGATGATCAAAATTCTAAAAACAAATGAACCGATATTCAAAGACCTTACTCCTCCAGTCATTCAAAAGAATATACACAATTTCAGACAAGCTGGTTAATGAAGGTGAGAACATGTACACATTAAGACGCCAAAATCTAAATGAAGCAAAAGGCCTGAATAAATCGTTTAGACAACAAAAGTAACTGAAAAAGTAATGAAAAGAAAATCTAGAGAGAAATGTATGGTCCCACATCTGAGTTAAATTTAATTTTCTTTTCTTTTTTTTTTTCCTGAGACAGGGTCTGGCTCTGTCACTTAGGCTAGAGTGCAGTAGCATGATTGTGGCTCACTGCTGCCTGGAACTCCTGGGTTCAAACAATCCTCCAGCTTCAGCCTCCCACTGGGTGTACAGGAGCACACTACCAAATACATTTTAAATTTTTTTGTAGGGGCAGAGTCTCAAACTCCTGGCCTCAAGCAATCCTCCTGCCTTGGGCCTTTAAAGTGCTGGGATTTCAGGCATGAGCCACTGCATCTGGCTCCCTATTTAATTTTTAAAAAACAAATATTTGCAACATTATTCGAGAAACCTCAGATCTTAGAAAAATATGGAGAGCTCCCTGATTCATATTAGGTTGCCAGAATATCTTTAATTTTTAATAAAATGGATGAAAATAGGACAAAATTTAAAACTCTAGAGAGCAATCTCACTTGTGAGCATAGGAACAAATATTCTAATTAAAATGATGTCGAATAAATTTGAAATTGTTATCCAAAAATAGTGTGTCTTGATTAATCTGAGCCTTCCAAGAATGTAGGTTTGGTTTAATTTAGGAGCTCGGTCTCCATATTCAGTTACAACAACAAATGAAAGTGTCAAGTCATAGAATCCTATCTAAATGTTGAAAAGACTATGAAAAACCAGTGAACAATTTCAAGTCACAAATCTTAATAAAATAAAAGGAAATAATTAAATAAAGACTAGTGAACAACCTCAAAATAAATAGCATTCTAAATGGCAAATGATATAACAATATTAATTAAAATGGGAAATGACATATTTCTGTCACAACTATCAATTAGAGATAATATTAGGCAATATTTATAATCTTAGACTAATATTATCTTAAAGGTCTGGTGAGTGTAGAAGTCAAGGAAATAAAATATCTAGTAGACATTATAGAAAAAGAGAAGTAAATTTCCCATGTTTTACCAATAATATAATTGTAAAAATAGAAAGCCAAAGTATTCCATTTTTTATAATTATAGTATCATTTAGAAAATTTGGTAAGCTAAATGGAAACAGATATATTACACAATTACTTATCTTATCTTAGCAGTAAGTTTCCAGATACATAAACAGCAAGAAATGTCCAACTCCTGATAGCAAAATTAATTTTTTTAATGTAGGAATAAATTTAACAGAAAAGGGACACGATTCATATGGAGAACATTATAAACTTTGTGAAAGACTGCAAACTCTCTGGTTAGGTGAAAAGAGATAACATGTTTCTAGATGGAAAGATAATAGAATTAAAATATGAAGTTACTGACCATTGATTTGGAAGCTAAATGCTATCCTATGATAATTTTAACCAAATATTTAGAAAGTTGACAATATTGAGTTAAAATTAATATGTGCAGGTAAGGGGTATAGAGAGTCTAAACTCTGACCACAGGCCCAGGGACTTCTAGGAACACGTCCCTTGATTTATCTTTCTATCAGCCTGCTCTAAACAATGAGCCAAGTTAGAGAAATGTGGAATTTACCAGTTTTATTCCTGGTCATGGCAAGGAGTTTACTTCTGGTAATCAGAATTGTTTATTGTAAAACTCTTTCACACCCACATACCCCAGAGTGGCTATGTGACCAGCACAATATAAAAATTAAAGGACAGAGTGAATAGTCTCCCTGGGTTAAAGTGTTCACATCTGGCTCGACCTCACCTTCTGCAAAACAGGTACCTTGTTAATGCACTGGCCTAGAAGTAACAACTTACATGTCTTAAGAACGTTAGAGGCCAGTCTCTATAACTTTCACAAATGCAAAAGTTATAAACAAGCATTACCATATAGAATAAAGAAATGAATAATAAATAAAATTACTCCAGTTAGGTTTGGTTCAGGAGTGCAAGAGGGGTTTAATATTTAAAAAATCAATTTACCTTATAGACAAAAAAGATAATCTGACAATCATATCATAATAGATGCTGAAAAATACTGAAAACTTTTAACATACATTCAATTTCTTAATTTTTTTTAAAAAGCACACTCTTGAATAGAAGGGAACATTTTTATCTGATAAAGAATACAATTTTTCAGTAAGCATGGCACTTAAGGTTCAACTATTGACAACTTTTCCTCTGAGAGAGAAATAAGACAAGTCTAGCAGCTACCACCAGTTCTATTCAACACATTCTAGAAATTCTGTCCAGTACATAAAACAACAAAAGGAAGATAGAACTGTTAATATTTAGAAAAAAGGAAATAAAATTGCCATTATTTGCAGGCAAAATAATTGTGATCCTAGAAAATAAAATATATATGTATGAGTTCCTAGCTATGATAAATAAAATTAGCAAGGCCACTGGATACAAGGTCAATATTTTCTATAAAAATGCATTTCTATACGTCAGCAATAATCAAAATCAGAAGTTCTTTAAAAGTAACACAAAAACCTAGGAAAATATTAGCAAAAGATTTTCAAAATCTCTACCCTGAAAGCTGTAAAATATTACTTAGTTAAATTAAAGAACACAAATAAATTGAGACACTGGAAACATTTGAAAAACATATTTTTCAGTGAAATGCAAATAAATATTACATATGAGAAATCATTGTACACCCATTAATTGGAAATTTTTATAGAGAATTATAATGCCTCTTGCTGGTAGGAAAATAGGAAAAAGTAGTCCCATTTTGTCACTAAAAATTGGAGTACTAAAGTTTTAGGGTAAATGAATCTATAAATGTTTATTGAAAATATAAATACATATCTTGCTTAAAAAATATAGAAGTCTCACTCCTAGTTATTATCTATTGCATAAAATCGAAAGTATCCTACAGGAGGAAATGTGTACAAGAATAAATTTGAAACATCGTCATGATATTGATGTCACTGGATAGGGGAATAGCTAGATACATTATGGTATATCCAAATCAAATAAATTTAGCTAAATAAACAAACATGAATCCAGTATCACAGACTGGATTTTATCTTCTGTCTTAAATGAGCAAAAGAAAAATATTAGAAAAAAAGAATATTTAGCATGGACTGTCAAATATAGGACAATGGGAATGTAAGATAGTGATAGATCACAGGATAGTGATCTCTGAGAGAGAGGAAACAAATGAGTTAAGTCCTGTAATTCCCACAGCTTACTGCCTAGACAGAGTTTCCAGGTGCCTGTGCAGAGGGGAAACACAGGAGTGTGGTAGTCTCCTCAAGTTGAAACAGATAGAGTCGGTGCTTTGGGGAGACCCACATGGGTAGAATTCATAAGACAGAGTGCCAGCTGCCCCTTTCAGGTACTGGAGCTTTGAAAAGACAGCAAGCTCCCGAGATCTGCAGACAGTCCCCCCTAAATTGCCATGTAAGGACCGATCGTGTGCATGGATTGGAGAAACTACCTGAGTCTGGGGGTAAAATCACCTGAAATGAATAGCTGGAACATTTCCCAAAGGTCACAGAAAGTCAGGAAAGGTAGAGTTCTCTCACCAACCAGAGTGCAAAAAAAAACAAAAACAGACATAGGCATTGGATACAGAACTCAAACCAAATAAACACTTATGTCCAGATGAAAACACGTATGCAAATTTAATGGTGTTTTTACTCATATTTGACAATATTTGGAAACAATCTAAGTGTCCTTCAGCTGGTTAGTGGATAAATGAAGTGTGGCTCATCCACACAATGGACCCAACTATTCAGCAGTGAAAAAGGAAGGAATTGTGGCTGAAGCCAGCGACATGGATGAGTCTCAAGTCCTTTATGCTAATTGAAAGAAGGCAGAATCAAAACGCTACATATGATATGATTCCATTTTCAAGACATTCTGGAAGAAGCATACACTAGGGCTAGAAATCAGATCATTGGTGTCAGTGGTGGGAGGTGGGAGAATTATTGAGTACATAATGGCACAGAACAATGTGTTGGGCAGGAATAGAATTGTTTTATATCTTCATTTTTGTGATGGTTACACAATTGTGTATGTATGTCAGAACTCAGTGAACTGTACACTAAAATGGTTGAATTTTACATTTAACCAATACTTTATCATAAAAAAATGAAAAAAAATAGATAGTATTTGATGACTTCGAGCAACTGCCATAAGCTATCTTTAGTAAGAAGATAGGGACAATAGTTACAAGATAATATATTTCTTAAAAAACAAACAATCACAGAAACACATATAATTTTGAATATGTATGTATCTACTATATATATATCTGTGTGTGACTATATGAACATAGATAAAAGTGGAACATAATTAACATGAGTTGCCTATTTCGATGGAAACTTAACAGAGTAGGAATAGGAAGGTAGAAACGAAGCAAAAAAAAGGCAGGAAGGAAATTCGAGGCTTAATTACACACATACACACAAAAACTACATAATATCAACATATCCAGCCTGGTCAACACGGTGAAACCTCCGGCTCTACTAAAAATACAAAAACAAAAAACCAGCTGGGCGTGGTGGTGTGCACCTGTAGTCCCAGCTACTTGGGAGGAAAAGGCAGGAGAATTGCTTGAACCTGGGAGGTGGAGTTTGCAGTGAGCATGGATCACACCATTGCACTCCAGCCTGAGCAACTAAGTGAGACTCTGTCTCAGCTAGTTAGATAGGTAGATAGATAGATAGATAGATAGATAGATAGATAGATAGATAGATAGATAGACAGACAGATAGATTTAAAAACTGCAATCTATATGTTCAAGGCCCTAAGAACAAAATGAACTAGAACTCCACTTTCTTAGATATCGGAACTATTAGGCTGCCTCTGACTCTACCAGAAATTTCCATTTCACTTTCCTTTCCCTTCCTGGTCCTTTTTCATTTTTTTAAATTCTCCTCCTCACTTGCAATTTAAAACCACTACTGATTCTCTTTAAGGTTTGATCATGGCAAACATGGGTAAAGAGATGTTGACTCCGTGATCCAGATAGATATATATATATATATTTTTTTTCATTGGCCCTTTCTAAAATGAGAAAGACTGTGTTTTTGTCCCTCACACTCTGGGTGAGACCAGCTGCCCCTAGTTTTATCAGTCATATTGTTATCTTTCACTATTCTTCAACTCACCGGAAAATAATGGGTCTTTCAACATCTAACACAGGGGCTCTATTAGAATCTTTTTAATGCAAATCATAGTTATGTAGTAATTATAAGATGGCAAAAGACTAAAGGTGAATTACAAACATATTTTCTAATTGTCTTATCTGGTGTTTTTCCTAGTCTTATTAGAATGGACAACAAATATCTATTAATATTTATGGAGCTCTTACTACATGGAAAAACCTTCACAGGTGTTATTTCATTTAATCCTCATGACAACTCCACAGTGAAGCTACTTTTCTTTTCTCTATTTTCTATCTAATAAAACTGAAGCACCCTAATATTTAGACATGGGTGCAGTGTCAACATCGTGTCGGAACCTTGGGCAGCCCGTGCTCTTCCCTAACTGGTTATGGTATGCTCACATCAGACCATCATGACACACTGCCCACACAGCTTCCCTTTGAGAATCACTGCCTTGGCTTAGGCCTTCATCATCTCTCACTGATATTTCTTCAGCACATCCATGTTTTTTTGACTCCAGCCTTTCACCCTCTCCATTCTCCTCATCTCAGACAGAACAGCCCTTTAGAGCAAATTTGATTGGTCACATGCTTTAACATGACTACCTGGGTCACCATCATCCTGCAGACACATTTCCAATTCCTCAGCACTCTCTAGAGTCCCCTTCCTTCCTCTCCTGTTTCATCAGTTCTCTTCTCCCTGTCCAATCACACACGTCTTTCATCCCTAACTACTCCCATCTTTCTGCCCTCTTTGGGGATTCTTCCCTCCAATTAGGACATGATCCCTCCCACCTCTCTTTGGTTCCGTCTTCTCTCAGTAATTCCTTACTTCTGGCTTCCTGACTACTTTTCATTTCCCTTCAGTGCTCAGTTCAAGAGTCATCTCCTTCAACAAGGCATCTCGAATCCATCTGAATCACCTTCCATCCCTCTTAAAGCATCCTTCATAACCGATTGCAATTCCTTGCTTATCTACTTAAGCTACCAGACTGAGACCACCTCAAAGGCAGGGATCGTGGCATCCATCTTTGTGCATCCAGGTATCGTCTATGCTATGTATTTAATAATTGGCTTGAACAGAGAAAAAGAAGTAAAACATTATATGAGTTTAGAGAAAATGTGTTGTTAATACATAGTTCCAATGATTTATAGTCCCCTTTCTATTTTAAACTTTAAACTTAACTTTGTCTGCTACAAAATGTTAAAGAAATGAGTCATGGCACAAAAGCAAAAATTAAGAACTTACCACACTGTTAAACAATTAACTAGGTTTATGGCTGTAGCCAACAGATGGATGGTTGAATTTTCCCACCCCAACCCCTAGCACCCTTACCCACTACCACCAACCCCAATTTCCAATGGCTGTAATTAAAAATATGATCAACACTTATTTTTGGTATAATTCTTTGGAAGTCTGAAAGAAGAAACAAATAGGATAATGTTCAATGAGGTTGAAAGATGATCTACAGTACAAGTACAGTTGTGCTATTGTAAGGTTTGCCAGGTGTGGTGGCTCCCTCTTGTAATCCCAGCACTTTTGGGAGGCTGAGGTGAGAGGATTGCTTGAGGCCAGGAGTTTGAGATCAACCTGGGCAACATGGCGAGACACTCTTTACTTAAAACACATACTTTTAAAAAGTAAAGTTAACACGATGCTAACGTATATGGGGGATGACATCCGATGATAAATGTGAACAAAACAAAAGAAAAAAGAGAACAAACCCTTTCTGTTTTATTGGAGTTTCACAGACACTTATTGGAATACCACAGGTAGTTATGGTTCCTCTATTTTAAGATGATATGTAAACACTGGAATGATGGTTAAAAATATATATGTGGAAGAATAAGACTGTTTATTATAAAGAAGCCCGAAGACTGATTAAATTGCATTCAAGTATTTGTAAATTTATTTCACAGATAGTGCTAAATCTCTGTTCTCAGTTCCCAGAAACAAGATTAGACTATTTTTCTTCCTGTTTTGAAAAAATTGGATTGCTCTAAAAAGAAGGCAAGCCTACTGTACTTGATTCTGGGCAACTTGAGAAAATGATCAGAAAACTTTTCCACCTCTTTATGCCTTTAACCCAACTTATAAAAATTGCAACAACAAACATGTTGGTGATTAAAACAATGCTCCTTTCAGGGAACTCAATTACCCGCCAATTATTAACTTGGTCAGGAGGTTTTAAAGCAAGACAAACCAGAGTTCCATGTATACAGTCTACAGAATAGAAATGAAAATACACAGTATCATCATTCCACAACATGCAAGAAAGAAAACTATTTTTTTTAAAGAGGAAAATGTCCTACCATGATTTATGTTTGCTGTGTGATCAGCTGCAGGAAAGTGGTGCTCTCCATTATTCAATCCTTTCATCAGCTTCCAGTGGGAATCTTCTGTGAGAAATGGCTCCCAACCGCAGAAACCCGACTCAAAGTCACAGGTGAGATGCTTTGCTGTTACACGTAGAAGAGAAAACAGGTGAGGAGAAATGAAGAGCATGCAGGCAAACACTGCTCTACGCTAGCTAATCATCTTAGGAGGCCTGCAAAATTATTCTGCTTGGTAGTGAATATTCTCTAATGATCGGAATAGCTTTCCTTTATCTAGTCACACACAATATCTCAGGTGCTGTGTGAGGCATGACCCTTCCACATGCTTCCATCTGTAAGTCTGGTACATTTCATTCTGGTTGGCCATCTCCGTTTTATTTAATGATGCAAGGTGGAACTCCAAAGCTTTTCAGGGAGTAACTAATTTGCTTGCCCAGTATAAACCTGCTGAGATGGTAGTTTAAATGAAAAAAATCCATGGGAAGGGGGAAGTTTAAATTAATTCTGGACACACAAATAACTTGAGGCCAGCATCTCAGTATGCATTTTATTATTCTATCCTAACACTTTCTCAAAAAAAAAATACCTAGCCATTTTGGAATTGCAGGTAAATTAGATATTCGGAACTGAGCTGGTGTTATCTTTTGTCTTTTTTTTTTTTTTTTTTTTAAGGCAGAGTCTCGCTCTGTCGCCCAGGCTGGAGTGCAGTGGCGCAGTCTCAGTTCAATGTCTGAATGCAATCTCCACCTCCTGGTTTCAAGCAATTCTCCTGCCTCAGCCTCCCAAATAGCTGGGATTACAGGCACATGCAACGATGCTCGGATATTTTTTTATTTTTAGGAGAGACAGTGTTTCACTATGTTGGCCAGGCTGGTCTCGAACTCCTGACCTCAAATGATCTGCTCATTTTGGCCTGCCAAAGTGCTGGGTTTACAGGCATGAGCCACTGTGCCCAGCCTAAGCCTGTCTTCTCTTAATACATAACTCAAAAGTTGCCAAGCACTTAATTTCCTCCATTTATCATAAAAGAACTGGTTCTAGAGAAAGTCGGGGTTTGGAGCATACTTTATAGGCACCTTTCACAGCTTTGACACCAAATTTATGAGAGAAAAATAGATGGTTTCATAAGACTGGGCATTCAACTAGAAAGTCTAAGAGCTTGATTTGTGCTTTCGAGAAATTCATTTTTATGTGCTTAAATTTCATTTTCCTAAAATAAGAATCATAGTATCAGACTATCTTAGTACTTTTGGGAATAAATTAATACAATCAATTTAAAAGCTTATTCCTAAATATTCCTCTTTATGCTGAGGCAGTTTTCAAACAGTGGGGAAGAAAAGGAGAATTAAGTTGTCAGAAAACACCCATAGTTCTGACAGGATTCCTAAGATCTTCATGCTATCATCTTTAATAACAATAAAAACAGCCAAACTACCACTGAGTTCCAAGTATGTAGCAGGCATTTTACATATATTAACCTTAATTCTTACACTCTACATAGTAAATACCATTTCCTAAAAGAGAAAATTGGAACTCAGAACATGAAGCAACTTGCTTGTGGTACATTTTAGTAAATGGAACATCTAGACTTTGAACCTGTCTGACACCAAAAGCTCATACTCCGAAGCCTCCTTAAACCAGGAACTCTGTTTCATAATTAAAAAGACTCCATCACCATGGGTTTGCTTCTGACCATTGTGTTCAACTTGTAAATTTTAATACGGTCAATTTAACCAGCATATCAAATAAGCTCACTATATCTTAATAATCAAAGCATCTTCAAGTCTCTGTAATAGGGACACCTGATTTTATGACCACATATTTTATCACTGACATGTCAACTCTTAAAACATTGAAGTGCGGTATGCAAATGACAATGCCACTTCCGATTTCTATACATGCAAACTGAACCTTTAGATCTGAAAGCCATGCTTGTTAGACAGTCATAGAATAGACACTGGGTGTTCCATATCTGTGGGTTCCTTCTTGCAGATTCAACCAATAGTGGTTCAAAAATATAGTATTAGCAGGATGTGCAACCTGCAGATACAAGAGCTGACTTTTCCCCGGGGCTCAAGTTCTCCAGGGACTTGAGCATCCATAGATTTTGGTACAGCATTTCTTTCATTACAAATGAATATTATTTTTCCCTCTAAATGGATTTCCCTACAAATAAAAAACAAGAAAGTTGACTACAGCATAATAATAAAAACTTGTTGCACATCGCCTAATGGTGCACTGATATGACAAGGAAGTGCAGTTTGCCCATACACCTAGCTGCAAATCTATTGCTCTTGGCTATGTTTTTCTTTTCTCAGGTGTGTCTACATAATTTATAGGATATGGCTCTTGATAAAACATTACTCCACAGGGGAGAGTGCCTTCTGTTTTCTGACACAATCTTGAGCACTTACAACCTAGCCGTGACTTTCTCCCTGGGCATTTACAGAACCCTCTGGCCTAATCCCTCGGTCCTCTGTGAGCTCTGCCACCTTCTATGCCACCTCCAAAATGTTCTGTCAGTTGGTGGAGTATAGAAATATTTAAGACTCAAAGTACATATTTGGCCTCTGAAATGTGCTTCAAAGTTCCAAATTCTTGGCTGTGGATTTGACGAAGGAATCCTTCCACCTCTCTACAAGGTTACCTCCAATTCCTAGAACACACTTCCCTGGAATACAAAATCTTCCATGGGTAGAGTGACCACATGTCTTGCCTGGCCCAGGGTTGCCTCAATGCATGCCGGTTGTCCTAGTATAATAATTAATACTTCATTTCTTCTTTTCCCTCTCTCAGTCCCTGTTTGGGTAATAAACTCAATATTGCACTGTTAGGGCAGCAAATTATGCGTTGCTATACAAGTCCATGCAAACAGCAATGTTCTTCATTCAGATAGCTGCTGAAGGCACCATCCTAATTTCCCCAACAAGGCAATGGTGTGAAATGGCAATGAGATCGATGAGTGCGAAAATGGAAAGTACCATATGACTGATGCATCCCACACCCTCATCCAGACTCTTCATAATTGAGCTAGTCGCTCAACCGCAAAGACATAAAGAAAGAAGCTCTCAAGATAAAAGCCACTTTTGATTGTATAAATGTTGAAATTTGGCTTTAGGACAAAAGTTCAAACCATTTCTTTCATTACCTAGATGTTTTATTGGTTAAAAAATGTCAATCATTGTGCTTTTTACAGAATGCTAAACACCACCATCCTTTGAAAAATGAAAATTAGCTTTCAAAATCCGTCACCGTAAAGATGTGTGAAAGCAACATGGTGACATGGTGCAACCACCTCTGTAAAAACCTTGGTGAATTGATTGGCTGTTTTTACTAATGTGTTCCTGTACACGTAAAAGAATATTTTTTAAAGCTAAAAGTTCAAGAACTTCACTGTACTGTAAAATATAAATCAAATTCCGGTAACTAAATTGAAGTTCTTCCATTAATATCTCCCCTGTGTAATTCAAAAACTTTAAAGTGAACTTATAAATATCTGAAGAAAGCCGGGAGAGTCAAATGCATTCTGGCAATTATTAAATGTCTTATCATACTATATGTGTTAAATGTAAACATTTGCAAAATCTCAAAAAATCTATTCATGTTATAAATAAAGTACTTTCATTAAAACAATGATTTTGATTACTTAGTTGCTTTTATTTTAACTTTCTGTGATTACAGAATACGCTTCACCATCTCTAACCGCAGTATGAGATATGGCGCTGTTCACAGTTTTAGAGAAATTTTACTCAGAGTTCATCAGTGAAAGTAATATTTTAAGATTATGACAAAGCTTTCTCTTGCATATTTAACCACTGCAGCATATGGGCAGACAAGAAAGAATTTCATTGTTCAGCTGAGAAAAAATCTGGATCATGAAAAGTAAAATATTTTATGAATCCTCTAGAAGTTAATCAGCTCTCTGTGAAATAAGAAAAAAAAAGCTATGTATGGGAAATGAATGGGGAATATTTCATTTAATGAGAATATGTTAGATTTTAACAGGATTACATTACAAATATTTTGTTAATATGTATTGGAAACCCACACAGATCATTGCTACACTAAATATTTTTATATTGGTATTTCCTTTCCCTTCATGAAGTGTTTTAGCATTCCACTTTTTTTTTTTTTTTTTTTTTTTTTTTTTTTTTGAGTTAGAGTCTCGCTCTGAGGCCCAGGCTGGAGTGCAGTGGTGCAATCTTGGCTCACTGCAAGCTCCACCTCCCGGGTTCACGCCATTCTCCTGCCTCAGCCTCCGGAGCAGCCGGGACTACAGGCGCCCACCACAACGCCCGGCTAATTTTTTTATATTTTTAGTAGAGATGGGGTTTCACTGTGTTAGCAAGGATGGTCTCGATCTCCTGACCTCGTGATCCACCCGCGTCGGCCTCCCAAAATACTGGGATTACAGGCGTGAGCCACCGCACCCGGCCCAACATTTTTTTTTACATGAAAGACATCTAGAGACAATATCACAGTAAAAATTAATGAATCATACAAGATCCTTGGTTTAAATTTCTTTCATTTGACTATTATACCAATGTCCCCTGTGAAGGTACACAATTCATATTAGCATTTAAAATTGTTTTTAAAGTCCTATAATTTAAAAAAACCCTTTTTCATGGAATTTCCTGAACTATTTTGATTTGAAGATATATCTATCATGCCAACTTTTTTGGAACACAGTGAAATAGATTCTATATATATATTTTTTTTTCCTATATGAGTTATTGAAAATTTTATATATAAATACAAATGTGTATTTTATTGTGGTAAAATATACATGACATAAATGTAACATTTTAACAATTTTTAATGTAAGCTTCTATGGTATTAGGTACATTCCCATTGTCGTACAACCATTACCACCATCCATCTCCAGAACTTTTTCATTCCCAAACTGAATCTCCACCCCCATTAAGCAATAATTTCCATCTCCCCTCCCCTCAAACCCTGGCAACCACCATTTTACTATCTGTCTCTATGAGTTTGCCTACTTTAGGTACTTCATATAACTGGGACCAAACAATATGTGTCCTTTTGTCTCTGGCTTATTTCACTTAACGTCTTCAAGGTTCATCCATGTTGTAGTGTGTGTCTGAAAATTAGATCTATTTCATGTATAAACTGTTCAGGGATCCAACGTGTATCTTTGGACATGTTTGGCATGTTGTATTTTAATTATTTTGATAGAGATTTTTAAAACATATTGCATATATATTAATT
Organism: Pan paniscus; assembly: GCF_029289425.2. Lineage (NCBI taxonomy): Eukaryota > Metazoa > Chordata > Mammalia > Primates > Hominidae > Pan > Pan paniscus. The sequence continues at coordinate 14,548,784 of NC_073261.2, forward strand.
TTTTAAGCTTTATTGATGTATAAGTGACAAATAAAATTGTAACTAAGGTACGCAATGTAATGTTTTGATATACATATGCGTAGTGAAAGGATTACCACAGTAAAGCTAATTAGCATCATTTCATCATATAGTTACCTTTTGTGTGTGTGATCAGAACATTTCAGATCTACTCTCAGCAAATTTCAAGTATACAATACAGTGTTACTAACTATAGTCACCAGGCTGTACACTAGACTCCCAGAACTTATTCATCTTGTAAGTGAAAATTTGTATCTTTTGACCAACACCTCCCATTTCGGCCAGGCCTCAGCCCTGGACAACTGCCATTCTACTCTCTGTTTCTACAAATTCAACTTTTTTAGATTCCATGTATAAGTGAGATCGTGCTGTATTTGTCTTTCTCTGTCTGGGTTATTTCACTTTGCATAATCCCCTCCAGGCTCATCATTGTCACAAATAGCAAGTTTTTTTCTTCATTATTGCTGAATAATATTCCATTGTGAACACATATACATTTTACACACACACACACACACACACACACACACACCCCACTTGTTTGATCCATTCTTAGAGAATTCAGTTGTTTTGGCTGGATATTTTGAATAATGCTGCAATGAACATGAGGGTGCAGATATATTTTAATCTTAACTGTCCTCATTTAATACAGGATTATGTTAATAAACATCAAAAATCTATTGTTTGGTTTTAGAGAAATTTTACTCAGAGTTCATCAGTTAAAGTAATATTTTGAGATCATGACAAAGCTTTTTCTTGCATATTTAACCACTACAGCATATGAGCAGACAAGAAAGAATTTCATTGTGCAGCTGGGAAGAATTCTGGATCATGAAAAGTAAAATATTTTATGAATCCTCCAGAAGTTAATCAGCTCTCTGTGAAATAAGAAAGAAAGCTATGTATGGGAAATGAATGGGGAATATTTCATTTAATGAGAATATATTAGATTCTAACAGGATTATATTATAAATATTGTGTTAATATACATTACAAATACACATTATAAATATTTTATTAATATTGATGCTCTTAAGGACTAGCAAAGTAAAGAGAGTTTTTGCTTCTACCCTGAGAGAACTCTGACTTGTTTGCCTTTAGTTTTTCTCAATTTTTTTGGATGCCATCTGTTTCTTCCCCTAGCTGTCTTCCTTCCTGAAGCCTCTTTGGTACAGTGGTTCTCAAAGTTTCATATGCAGACAAATCACCTGGGACCTTGTTCCATGTAGCTTTTGGTTCTGTAAGGCTGGGCCAGGGCCTGAGGTTCTGCATTTCCGCTAAGTTCCCAGGTAATGCTGATGCTCTGGTCCATGGAGTCTGCTGTTGCAGCAAAACACACAGGCCGTTTTTATTAACTGATTTTGAGAAGCCACCGGTCTGGAGGCTATGTTATGCCATATATTAAAATAATACCTAAAAGTAAGGGCAACTTGATAATGAGAGAAGACCTGAGTGAGTCTGCCTTTGGGGAAAAGCACACTGGCTGTGGAATACCAACTGACAATCCTCACGAGTTCATATTTACTCATTCTCCAGAATTTGGTAAGTATTCCTGGTGCTATTCAAACTGCCTGCACAAGCTATACCCTCCTAGAGATTCATTCTAAAGTGCAATAAAAAAAGATATAAAGATATTTTTCTTGTGCTTCATGAACATGGAAGAATCGTTTATGAAAAAAACTTGATATTACAAATACAAATTTGTAAAATACAAATGTTTTCGTATGTGTAAAATGTTTCAATATGGTTTTAAATTTCAAAGGAAAGCCTCTTTTATTTTGTAAGAATATACATATGCATGTGTCTATATGCACAAATATATTAAATACTTTAGTGCAGCAAATAGTGTAAATTTATATCAATTCTAATAATCCAAATCTATATAATTTCACAGCATAAATAATTGTATATATATTTACATGAAACACTCATTTTGGTATCAAAATACATGAATACACATATATACTATATGCAATATGGCTACAATTTTATGACATATTCCCTATATCAAGTCAATCTCAATCATGCAAACATGACAGGTTTTCTTTGGACAAATGAGGTTACACTATTTAAAAACTTAAAAGATTAATAAGTAACACTGTTTTTGTTGAGAAACACAATTACCCATTCCTGCATTCACCCAAAGAAAATAGCAGAATACGGCATCAAGATCTACTGAATTGGAAAAATGTCATATACATAATCAATGAAACTTCAGTAAATGAGAAAATATGTCAAAAATCAAATGCTAAACAATTTTTTAAAGGTGAACATAAAGTATGATTTACTATGGGGAAAACAATGGAGGGGAAAAAGCTAAGCTTCCAAATATACAAGTGCCCAGGTGCAGTGGCTCATGCCTGTAATCCCAGCACTTTGGGAGGCTGAGGCCGGTGGATCACCTGAGATCAGGAGTTCAAGACCAGCCTGGCCAACGTGATGAAACCTGTCACTACTAAAAATACAAAAATTATCTGGGTGTGGTGGCACATGCTTGTAATCCCAGCTACTCTGGAGGCCAAGACAGGAGAATCACTTGAACCCGGGAAGTGGAGGTTGTAGTGAGCCGAGATCATGCCATTGCACTCCAGCCTGGGTGACAGAGCAAGACTCTGTCTCAAAAAAAAAAAAAAAATTATATATGTGGAAAGAAAGGAAATATATTTTCCTTCAGTTATTGACATTAAGAATTATAGAAACTGTTAGAAAGAAATATTTCCCCAACAGAAATGAAGCAAATTGTCTATAAAAAATTTAAATAAAACATAGAAAGAAACTTCACATACATTGGAGTAAATAAATTGCTCTTACATCGTTTGTTTTGAACAAAAGAAGAGAGCAGCCCAAAAGCTCCGTTGAGCTCACACTGGTTAGCCGATTACTTGGTTTAAAGCTAGGAGTCTGAAGTATTAACTGGATTGCTGTTGATGAACATGGCAGAAGGGGATTTTAGCCTTACTTTCTCATCTCCTCTCTCCTGTGTCCCTCCGCATTGCTCTTAATAAAATCCAAGCTTCCCAGGAGAAACCAATTATACAGAGCTTTTCACTTAAAAGGTGGCATTTATCTTATTATAATATTTTCACCTCTGCTCAACAAAACATCTCACTAAAATAAGACACTGCAGTAAAATAAATGTCAAATTTTTAATATCTTTTAAAAACCACCTGTTTGTGATACAGAAATTGGATTCATATCCTTGGAATTCATGTTTTCTAAAGAGACACAGGGATCTCAGTTGCTAAGTTATCTCATATGAGAATCATCCTGTGGATTGTAAATTAAATTATATTTTTGTTGAACTATGACTATGCTTGAATAGTAATGGGATCTCTTGTCATCACTTCTATCAAAGACTCTTCAGAAAAGGCCTGAAAGAAAGGTGTTGGGACACTTTGGCCCTCCCAAACGCCAGTCATGGCTGAAGTGATTTCTTTTTTTTTTTTTTTTTTTTCAGACGGAGTCTCACACTGTCGCCTGGGCTGGAGTGCAATGGCGTGATCTCAGCTCACGGCAACCTCCACCTCCCACGTTCAGGCAGTTCTCCTACCTCAGCCTCCCAAGTAGCTGTGATTACAGGTGCCCACCACCACGCCTGGCTAATTTTTTGTATTTTTAGTAGAGACGGGGCTTTCACTATGTTGGCCAGGCTGGTCTTGAACTCCTGACCTCGTGATCTGCCTGCCTCGGCCTCCCAGAGTGCTGGGATTACAGATGTGAGCCATTGCACCCGGCTGGCTGAAGTGTTTTCTAGGCAAGTAAGAGGAGAGCGGCCCTTCCTCCAGGGCAGCCATGATGGCTGAAGTGATTTCTACAGTCATGATAGCTGCCCTGGAGGAAGGGCCACCCTCCTCCTACTCATCCCTCCCAGCTACAGCTTCCAAGATGATTGACTAGAGAGGAAAAAAGCATACACAATAAAAGTTAGCAACCCATACTATATGCCTCCAAGGCAAAGGTACAAAAAGTTTCCTTCTACCACCCATCTTCTCTTTAATCAAAGCACACACATTCGCACACCCAGCCAACAATAATCACAACTATTCATTTGTAGAATAAATTGAGAGATGTTGCAGACTTTGCAACAAGCACCAAAACATTAAGTTAAAATAGAGATCCCTGAAGGCATAGTACTAATACTTTCAGAGCGATAATGCATATTTATCACATTTCATACATATGACTTACCTTTGCCTTGATAGAAACAAAGACTGTTTTAAATCCAACTAACAGTCTTGAATTAGAGCATGTAAACTAGTAAGCCATTCACTCACTTACAGCAAGTTGCTGGGTCTTCATCACTCTCATCGGAGCAGTCCTGCCGAGAGTCACAGACAGATTCTTTGGCAATGCACTGGCCACTAGTGCAAGGGAATTCGTCTGCAGAGCAAAGCTTTCTGGATTGGGTCTGTCCACAGGCATAGACCCAGAGGTGATCAAGGGCAATAAAACTTCTCTGGCTCTAAAGGGTGCCTTCAAAAATAATCTTTAGGAAGAAAAAGATTAATTTATGAGTTTGCAATCTCCTTAATAAGACAAAAAACTAAAGAAGGTTGATAAAGACAAAGTAGTCATTGAGAAAAAGTGTTTAAAGCAACCAAGGCAATATATAACAAAGTTCCTGTTTGATAAGCTCAACCCATGGTCATACGACTGATGTAACAAACCTGCACGTTGTGCACATGTGCCCTAAAACTTAAAGTATTAAAAAAAAAAAAAACTGATGGAAACATTTGCTCCACTAAAGGCTCAGAGAAACCTCCCAGGATCAGGCAAAACACAAGCATCCACTTAACTATCAAAAATGTCCCTGACTGCAAACTTGTTACTTGGTCATCATCTTTACGGCTCTCTTTCTTTCATTTTCAAGGAAAATAAGAAGTATTGTCATTACTTATAGAACAAGAGCTGTAACTGCACCTGACTTATTTTTTAACTAGTGAAATTAGTATTTGAATACATGAAGAAAAATATCAGCCAAATGGAAACAGACACAATATAGGAATAAAAAAATGTAAGGGAATAAACATAAAACTCTATTCAACTTACATAAAAGAGTAACTTCTTTAATGAGAAAAGAAGTGTCAATTAAAGTAAATAAATTTTGTTGTCACCAATTGAATTGCTAGCTTTTCTGGAGATAAGCAATATTAGCAAATGAAACAACCACACATTGCTGGTCAAGTGTAAGATAATGTCAAAGTATTAGCATTCCTTGAGTTTCTACCAAGAGCAATTATTACTTAACACCAAAAGTACAGAAGTACAAATAGCTGACTGTATCACAGATAACTAATTATTTGCTGTCCAGAACATTAGCCATGAGCTACAGAGGACTATTTCAATTCAAATTAATGAAAATAAAATAAAATTTAGTTCCCTCAGTCACAGTAGCCAAATTTCAATTGTTCAATAGCCTCATGTGATGAGTGGCTACCATACTGGACATCAGATATAAAGCATTTCCATTAGGCAGAAAGTTCTATTAAACAGCACTAAATGTGGTTAAAATTCCAGCCAGATACTAAGAATTAAAATTGACTTCCTTCAGTTTCATCCAGCTTAAAGTTTCTGAATAGATTTTCTTTTCAAAACACGAGGGATAGGTCAGGTGCGGTGACTCACACCTGTAATCCCAGCACTTTGTGAGGCCAAGGAGGTGGATCACTTGAGGTCAGGAGTTCGAGACCAGCCTGGCCAATATGATAAAACCCATCTCTACTAAAAATACAAAAAATTAGCTGGGCATGGTGGCACATGCCTGTAGTCCCAGCTGCTTGGGAGGCTAACGCAAGAGAATTGCTTGAGCCCAGGAGGTGGAAGCTGCAGTGAGACAAAATCCCATCACTGCACTCCAGCCTGGGTGACAGAGCAAGACTCCATTTCAAACAAACAAAATACGAGGGATATATACTTGTTTGTTCATTAATAATTACTTAAGGTCAGATTTTCAGTTTGCAAATATGTCTAATAATTTGGTTTAGAAAATAATATTAAATTTAAATCATATCCAACAATAAGAAAACTTTGTATGCTGCTACATACTTTTCCCATAATGAATATCATACATGTAAAAATTATTAATGTATAGCTGTATATTTTCATAGCAGCAAGAGATCAGAAATGCAGAAATGATATCAATTTGAGGTTCAAAAATTGATGGTTTTACACTTAGATCTCAAAGGCCTATAATTATTGAACAGCTAATTACATTACATATCCACTTGAGAACCTGGAATAACTCTCAAATTCATTTTCTTTACAGTTTACTTTGTTTTATCTTTGAGTTAAAACAAAATTTAATCTTCAGTTTATAAAAAAAGAAACTTGTTTAGTACCTGAGAAGTTATAAAAACAGATATCAGCCTATGAAAATTAAATAGTGTCAAAATGTTAACTCAATAGGCTGTGATAGGATGTATAAATGGAATATCACTATGAAGAAATGAAATTGGCTTCATAACCCACACATATAATCAGTATCATCATTTTATACTCACACTCCAGCATAAATAAACTTACGCATTCCATATATCATGTTGGTGCAAAAATAATTGAGGTTTTGGCCATTAAAAGCAATGGCAAAAGCCACAATGGCAAAAGCTGCAATTACATTTGCACCAACCTAATACAACACAAACATCAATTTAATTTTTTAAGAGAAAGCATTCCTATTGAGCCTATGTATGTTTCATATGTTTCTTGGTGTACATAGAGCTTTCCATGTGTTATATAGATATGAATTATTGCATTCAAAACATTTGCCTATACTCTACTAAGTTTCAATACCAGTTTACTATTTACCTACTTCATAATGCAATTTGTTTCCCTGGGGCAAAGCATGGTGCTGTGGAGGAAGAAAGGAAGGCTGTGGAGAATGAGGAAGCTGTGAACAAGAGTGGATACACTCTATGTCCCCCGCCATGGGAAATTTGGTCTCAGAAGGAAAAGGTACAATTTAAAAAGTAAGCAATCACTCCCCCCAAATATACAAGCACGCATCCCTAACTTAAATGTTAATTTAACTTTAGCAGTGCATGATCAATTTATTACTGCAAAGCTAAAACTTAAACCATGATAAAAAAATACTTTTTTTTTTTCTTTCATACCTTAAATGTCTTCATATCTTCTGGTATTAACACATCTGCTTTCACCCATTGGCTGTGAGTTGATATGTTGTATGTCCAAAATATTTCTTCTTCCTTTGATTTGAAGAGAAAGACATCACTCATTACCCATATTCTAATCTTCACATTTACATACATGCTCTTTTAATTACATTGTAGTAGGTATTACCTTACCTGTATGATATAAAGTACTAGGAAATCTAAAGTCTTGGTAGTCAAATTGAAAAAGCTGAATATCATTAAAAAATAAGAAAATGAAGCATGTTTATGTAGTAAAGCTGCTTTTTGTAGATAAACAGTATTAGGATGGAACAAAAATTTGGATGAAATCTTTTAAAAAAACAGTACTGCGTTTCAAAAATAAAATTCTAAATAACAGTTAATAAGATCAGCAATTTAAATGTTGATCTCAATAACATTATTACATTTTGTAATATTGCCATGATACTAGAAAAGAAAAAGATTACAGGCAAACAATATAAAGGTTAAAAATGTTGTCAGATGCATTTTCTGCACAATTTCAATTTATACTAAATATTTTTTCCTGTGGAAACATTTGGTCCAAGTTCCAAACAATACAGTTACATTCTGAAAATTATATTCTTAATTTGGTCATTCTATCAAAGGCCTATTTACATCTTTTAGAGAAATCTATGTTATGTACCTGTACAATGATCATTTTTCAGATTGCAAAATCTATGTAAAATTGTTACTACATGCTATGAGTGTAGTAACAAGCCTTTACTGCATTCAAAACATGTATTGAATGTAAGAAGCTCAATAAAAGTCTATGGTGAAACTCCATCTCTACTAAAAATACAAAAATTAGCCAGGCGTGGTGGTGGGTGCCTGTAATCCCAGCTACTCAGGAGGCTGAGGCAGGAGAATAACTTGAACCTGGGAGGCGCAGGTTGCAGTGAGCCAAGATGCCACCACTACATTCCAGCCTGGGCGACAGAGCATGAATCCGTCTCAAAAAAACTAAATAAAATAAAAAAGTCTATAAGGTACTCAAAATTTTGTCTACGGCATGTATGGCATTGGTCTTTATGATTTATGTTGATGCTTTTATGCTCTGAAATCTTATTTTTATTTACATTTTATTAGACATTCAAATTCACATTTCTTCCCAAAAATAGACCAAATTGTTCATAATGTTTACATATAGAATGCATGAATTTTTAGGTAACAATATGGTAAAAATGTGAAGATTGACATAATTATGTCTCAGGTTGAGCTCTGAGCCTGGCTCTGTCCCACTTTCTAGCATGAGATAGAAAACGGCCCTGAAAGGCAACATCTTGTTTTAATCCAAATGATAAGTGATATCAATATTTGTGTCCTCACTCAGCCTCACATATTTTATGCATGCCCAAGATTTTCTAAAAATGAATCTACTTTCAACTTAGTCCTGCACCCTCAGATGCCTACTCCAAATTTCCAAGACCTAAATATTTCAGAAGATAGTCTAAATCCATTACAATCTGCTTCATTACTTATTCATATCAACTGTGAAGATTTCCACAAGACAATGAAGCACATGGGGTGGACATATTTTCGTCTGATAGCTTTCATGGCGAATCAGGATGAACTGGAGTTATAAAAAGTTGAGACAAGCAACTAATTTTTCTTCTGCTTATTTCTTACACAACTTCAGTTATTTAGCATCAAAACACTTTCACCCTACACAGATGCTTTTAGTGACACCTCTTGGCAAATTGCATTCACCACTTTCCCCCGTTTTCATTTTATGAAAATAATTTAGAGCTATTGTGCTCTTTTTTCACAGTGACTAATTGATTCCCCTCTGCTCCCCCTGAAGATGGGTGCACTTACATTTTGGAAAAGTGAGCAGTGTTCTTTCCAAACTTAAATAGTTTTTCATAAGCCAAGTTCATAGTACACAGTGAATGAGATCTATATTTTTCTATACATTTTCCAGTCTGATGGCACTAGCAATGTTTTGTAAAAAGAATTTATTCTTAGTGAAATCAGGTTTCATTTTATTTCTGTTCTTACTCTTCCACTTTCTAGTTACTTTTCACAGGTGTTAATGTAAAAAAGAAATCTCCAACTCAGCAAAGCTTTGCAAGTGATGTTCTACTTTTATCTTAAAATCAGTAAATAATTTTTTTAAAAATATATCTTTGCTCCGCCAGTCCAGGATCAATAATGCCGATTTACCTTTCAAGAAAAATATTTAACATATTTATTAACACTCTATCTCTTAGAGATGCCAGTCTATGCTTTTCTCTTCCAGTGAAGAAATCAAGGGTACCAAAGTCAATGTTGTTGAGTTTCACTACTTTTGATCGCATCTAGGAATAAGACCATGTAATTTGGTAAAGAATTACAAGTAAATTTGGTTGTAAAGAAAAATTACATGTAAATTTCTTGGTAAATAATTACATGGAAACCCTACACAGAACAAAAGTAGTCTGTTGCTATGAGTATTATTTTATAGATCATGGACGCAGATCTAACCCAAGAATGGTTAGATGGTACAAACTAGAATTGCTACACACTTGAGCTGATTCTAAAGAGTGAACTCTTTATTTAACAACTTGCCTTCACCTGAGTTTTTCACTTCTCAAGTTCTAATGTCCTCTGGAAATAAAGAAAACAACCTTCAGCATTCTTGCTAGATATTTCTTGGCTTACCTCCTCACATTTATAGAGTAATAGATGTTCACAACATACAACAGCATTCTGTTCATGGAAAGATGTAAATCATCATTTTCATCAAGAGCTACTTTTTTAAATGATAGGTTTGTTTGGAGTCATTTTAAGTGTGTCATAAAACATTGTCTTAGGACTTAAATGTACTTTGATGCAGATTTTGCATCAGTGAGTAACATATGTATAGAGGATAGCAAATAGTGTCAGAAAAGACAGGACACCTCGCAGGATACTAACAAATCAAACATCAGTCAACAATCTCTAAGATGTACATTCATTTGGTTCTGGTTAATACACTAGATCATTTCCCTATGATTAACTTCTTTTCTTATAATATGAGAGACAGAATCTTGATAACTGTATTACTGATTAATAGAGTTAATGATGTGTGGTATCTAACGTCATTTTTATATGATGTAACACTTGAAGCCAATTTGTTTTCACTCTTTTCTTGTATGGTTCTAAAGCCACCAGAAGAATGGCATGGCTCATTTTCAGTAATTCCAATCTATATACATTCATAATCACATACATACTAAATACACACATTCATAATTACATAATACATATACACATTCATAATTACATACACAGTACATACTCACATTCATAATTAAATACACAATTCCATTCTACATGCATTGAAACTTTTAAAATACATCACTGATTTTCAGAGCAGATTAAAATAATCCTCAGGATTAGACCATATTATAATACAAATTTCCACTTAAATTTAGGCTAAAAATTCATTCAATTTTCATGAAATAATTAATTATCTGTCATCTGAAAAGCATTATCATAGGCCCACATATATAATTTAACCATTTTAACTATAATTTAAGCTCATCGAAATTATTCAAGAATTTCTCTACTATGCCTTTATTGAAGAAGGAGTTGGAAATTATAGAATGTTGTAGATTGCATGGAGGCTTGCTGGGATTGGTTCAAACAGCACAGGTGACAGCAACTGAAATATTGAGGCATGAATGGTGGAACATACATGGATACAGTTAAATTTTTTCTCTCTTCCTTTTTGGTAAAATTGATCCCACGTATCTGGACAGTTTGTAATGCTGCAGGAAGGATAGGGAGATGTTGTCCCCTTTTCTTCCTCCCCCCACACCTTACCAAATGGAGTGAAATATATTAAATAGATTGCAGGGCAGTGACTACAAAGTACTATTGCAAAAAACACAAAAACATAACAAGTTCCAGAATGCCAGGAAAATTATATCTCATTCAATTAAAAAAGAATTTATATACATATGTATATTACTTTATATATCTATATGTGTGTATATGGATGTGTGGGGATATATATATATATATATAATCACATCCACATATCTACAGATATGTGATATATATATGACATCCATATTTATCTATCTATATATTTATATCTATATTGATGTGTAGACATATATATCTATAGATATCTCACATACATATAGATGTAATTATGTGAATCATATAAATCTGGATACATAAAATAATAAATATATTATTTGTTATATATTATATTACATATAATTATACATTATATATTATTTATTATGAATATATTTATTCATCTCCAGTTTCTGGCAGATAGTTCCCAAAAACCTGTTAATTTCCTAATCAGTAGGGATGTTAATAGAATCTTATGGGACTCATCACCAGAAAGATCAAGCTATGATTAGAAGCTTGGAACTTTCAGCCCCACCTCTTGGGGGAAGAAGAGAGGGGCTGGAGATTGAGCTAATAAATGATCATACCTATGTGACAAATCCTCTATACAAATTCCTGAAGTACAGGTTTCAGAGAGCTTCTAGATTGCTGAACGCATTTTGGTTCCTAGAGGGTGCACACCCGGGAATGCATGGAAGAGAAGCACCACCCCTCTTCCCACATACTTTGCCCTATTCATCTCTTCCATATGGTTGTTCATCTACATTTTTAATAATAAATGGGTAACATGAGTAAAGTGTTTTCCTGAATTCTGTGAGCCATCCTAGCAAATTATCAAACCTAAGAAGGGGGTCATGGGAACTCCAATTTATAGCTGGTAGGTAAGAGGCACAATAGGAAGCTTGTGATTGACATCTGAAGTAGGGGTAGTCTTGTGGGCCTGAGACCTCAACCTGTGGAATCTGTACTATCTTCACGTAGCAGTGTCAGAATTGAGGCAAATCAAACGACACTCAGTTGGTGTCCACTAGAGAACGGAATTGCTGTGTTGGAAAAAAAACATGCATCTGGTGTCAGAAGTGAGATATTGGGAGTGCTGAGTGCGTAAGAGTAGAAAAAGCAGGGTGTTTTCCTATACTATGGAATCAGCTGTCAGTTTGTTTTTATCTGTTATACTAATTGGAGTACTCACCCAGCTTTACACTTTAGAACTCATTGAGCATATTGGACAAGGAGAGAGAAGAAGAATGGACTCACTCTACCCAGTGTGCCATTGTTCAATATTTAATCAATAATTACCAGTCTTAAAAATTATGTCTACTGCTACCCAAACAAGTTTTAACCATTATATTTATAGTTCTAATGATATGTAGATGTAATGTCCAAAACAGATCACATCAGAGCTTCAATACAGAGCTCACAATACAGAATCTCAGCTATCCCATTTTTATTAGATCTATAGTTTCTTTAATATAATTCCATGAATTTTGAAAACTTTATGAAATAATATTGGGCAAGTTATCACATTAACTTTTGTACATGAGAATGTCCCCTATCCTAGTTTCTTAATCATTCTTTTTAAAAGTACACCAAATAAAGTCAAGTTAAAGAATAAAAGCCTATGCGCAACTGAGAAATCGAAACACAAGTTGCCAAGAGTTAGAAACTTCATTGATTCAATGAATTTGAAATAAATGCAACTTTCTTCTTACCTTATTATTATACAGTCTTACTCTCAGGACACTGCTTTCCATTGCATAATAGAATTGAAGATGACAGCTCTTGCCCAGGCAATGACACACAGAGCTATTTAGGTAAGCCCTGCTGTCTAAATGGTTAAGAGTGAAAGCATGCTTAGCGCCTACCCATACATAATAACCTGAAAGATAAAAGAAAAAAGAAGCAATTTAGGAAAACATTAGCTTCTTTCTGTCTGACTAAAACTATCACATTTCTGAAGTTTTCAAAACCAGACTTAAAACACAAATATTTTACTTAAAAGGATAGAGTGTTTTCAAATGATTACATCAACTACAAATAACAGGTTTTCATTTTTATATATCATTTCCAATATGTAGAGAAATCTCCTAATTTCTATAATCAAAATTTGATAACATCCTTTTGTAAAAATTCAAGATTCCTGTAAAAGAAACCTACATATACAAATTGCTATACCACCAAATTATTGTCATTTTCTTTTAAATATCACAATTCAATTCTTTTTTAATCAAGAATTTCTCTTCATCCTTCCCAGAATTCTTGCCCCTCTGGATGATTTTTTGATTTACTTTTTGTAGAAAATCCTTTATAGTTTTAGGAAATACAACTTAAAATGTCTTCTTTCTTACCAAGCCACATAGAGTTATGAGATATCTACAGTCCTTTTAAACGTCACCTATGGATTTTGTTTTACATAAAGATATTGTATATAAATTTTTCCCCATCTGATATTTAAAACCAATTTGAGCTGTTCTTGAACTTAATAACAATGACAACACAGATTTATAAAGAGATTTCTATAATTTTACAACTTCATTTTCGAAAATAAAGTCTGAAATGCTTCTTCATGCTACTGAAACTGCTGCACGTCTCTGACATTTATTTAAAAAGAAGTCTCTAAGGAAACCCAAATACAACAAGAAAGACAAAAACAAGAACATGAGACCAAATTTTAGCCTCACATATTTACAGCTACAGCAAATACTAAGCATAATATGATCCTTAACTGGATAAACGTAATGTAAAACCTTACACTATTTACATTAATGTCTTTTGCACAGTAAATCATGTCTCACTTTCAACAAAAAATTACAAGGCACCTGCAAGGCAAAAAGCAGTTTGAAAAGAGTAATTCTAAAAAGTAAAGTCTATTAATCTTTTTAAAAATAGTCTGTACACTATTCACAATAGCAAAGACATGGAATCAACGCAAATGCCCATCAATGATAGACTGGATAAAGGAAATGTGGTACATATACACCATGGAATACTATGCATCCATAAAAAGGAATGAGATCATGTCCTTTGCAGGAGCATGGATGGGGCTGGAAGCCATTATCCTGAGCAAACTAATTCTGGAACAGAAAGCCAAGCACCACATGTTCTCACTTATATGTGGGAGCTGAACAACTTGAACACAGACACAGGGAAGGGGAACAACACACACTGGGGCCTGTTGAGGGGTGAGGGGAGGGAGATCATTGGGATAAATAGCTAATGCACGCTGGTCTTAATACCTAGGTAATGGGTTGACAGGTGCAGCCAACCACCACAGCACATGTTTACTTATGTAACAAACCTGCACATCCTGCACACGTAGCCTGGAACTTAAATAAAATAAATAACCATAATAATAATATTACTGCTACCCCCAAAAAATAAAAAAATAAAAAATAATAATCTGCACAGTAAAATATATAAATATAATGCTAAAGACAGCAAAAACGAATTACATTTATAAATTGTACAAAAAAGAAATTAAATTTCATGCAATTCTAATACATTCTATTAAAAACATATTAAGATACACTAGGAAATAAATAAGAAAATATTAGCAAGTATACACTTAAAACAAAAATAAATTAAGACTTTAAATTAAATGCCCAATAGGCAGAATATAACCTAGACTGGCCATAGTGTCAAAGAGAAAATTCATGTACCAGAAGCCCTGAAATGTAACTCAAAATAGAGTAAATTATATAGAAAATAAAAAGGAGGAGTCAGGTTATGGAGTGTGGACATTAGTTGTGTTTAATAGAAATTCAAGATGAAAAGATCAGAGGGAGTAAGAGAGAATTACTTGAACAGAATAACATAATTTCTGCAAGTGATGATATATGTGCATTCTGAGCATTAAAAATTAAACATATACTCATTCCTGCACTCATCATACTGAAATTTTCAAATAACAAAGATAAAGAAACATTTTTAAAATCTGCATTAAACTAAAAACCATTACATGCACTCAGACTTCTCCGTCACTACAGCACATATCAGGAGCTAAAGAGGGAAAATCACCCTGTACTTAGAAATTTAAAAAAAAATTCTAAAATTGTATGACCAGATAAATTATTATTTCAAAGTGAGAACAATTTTTAAACATTTTAAGTTTACAGGTACTATGGGAGCTCATCACCACAGATCTTTTCTAAATAAAAGAAAAATTGATTAAAGAGTCAACCTTTGCAAGGGGATAAGGGAACCAAGAAGGAAAGCATAAAATCTAAAAAACAATGGTGAGTAAGAAAAATAATGAAATATATAAACTTACTAATTGCAAGTATCATAACAAGATATTGACTTTAAAACTCTTTAAACTGTTCAACTGTAACTCAGGACCAAAAAATAATTAAATGATAGTTTGGTCTTTCTCATGTTCAAGAAGGCAGAAATACTAGAGCACTTTAGGTTTAGTTAAAGAAATTTCATATAAAGAATATACCCTAAAAATTAAGAATAGTCATAACAATAAGATATACAAATTAAAGCTTCCAGATCAGTGAAAAAAATGAAAATAAAAATGTAACAATACTCACCCCTCCAAGAAAAGGAAGAAAGAAAAAAGAGCAAAAAGAATAAAAGTAAACAGAAAATACAAATTAATATGTTAGCAAGAGGAAGAAACTCATTGACAACAGAGCAGTGTTGAAAGAAAGAGAGAAAGAAAGAAAGAAGGAAGGAAGGAAGCATGGATGGAAAGAAGGAAGGAAGGAAAGAAAGAAAGAAAGAGAGAGAGAGAAAGAAAGAGCTGGCCGACTTGGCCGGGCATGATGGCTCACACCTGTAATCTCAGCACTTCAGGAGGCTAAGGTGGGTGGATCACTTGAGGTCAGGAGTTTGATACCAGCCTGGCCAACATGGTGAATTCCTGTCTCTACTAAAAATTCAAAAATTAGCCAGGCATGGTAGCACGTGCCTGTAGTCCCAGCTACTTGGGAGGCTGAGACAGGAGAATCACTTGAACCCAGGAGGCGGGGGTTGCAGTGAGCCGAGATCTCACCACTGCATTCCAGCCTGGGTGACAGAGTGAGACTCTGTCTCAAAAAAAAAAAAAAAAGCCTTTTAAAACTTTTTGTTCACACGATAATAAATCCTGAAGGAAATAATAAAACTTAAAAAATATTGTTAACCTAGTATAATTCTTGTTTTACACTGTTGGAAACATAATTGTTATTTTCACCTTCAGCTCCTATGGCAGAATGTATTTTCAATACAATATACTCAGTATATTCACCAAGGCCTCCTATGTAATGTCTTATAACTAGTCACCATAAAGCAGAATTCTGAAAGTAATACATAAAAGATATTATTTTTTTTTCTACCTTCATCATCACCTCCTTGATCCTGCTGAGGTGTGGATTCGAATGCAGGGATCTCTCTCGCTTTTGTGCGCATCCAGGAAATTTGGCCAGCAGATGCTTCTGACGTCCACTCACACATGTCAAATTCAAACCCACAGGCCTGACACACTAAACGGGAGAAAAAGATCTTGGTGGACTATTAGTCTGCTAGAGTGGCTGCTTAACCAAGTTATGTGTCGTAGTCAACCAAAAGGCTTATATACACGCATACTCATCAGCACACACTAATTTATATCTGGAAGTTGGGATTCAATAAGCCTTAGAGTGTACCAGCAACTCCATTTTGCAAAAATTTCTCAGTTGATCCACATGTACAATATCCTCTCAAATGTGACCCATTGCCATAAAAAAAGGAGATTCCTAGTTTTTGTTGTATGTGTCACCACTTCAGTCACAATATGTTTTAATTTTTTTAAGAGACAGGGTCTTGTTCTGCCACCCAGGCCAAATGCAGTGTTGCAATCATAGCCCACTGTAGCCTCAAACTCCTGGGCTCAAGCAATCTTCCAGCCTCAGCCTCCCAAGTAGCTAGGACCACAGGTGCATGCCACCATGCTCAGGTAATTCTTTTTTTTTTTTTTTTGGTAGAGATGACATCTTGCTATATTGCCCAGGCTAATTTTGAGCTCTTGGCCTCAAGCAATCCTCTCATCCCGGCCTCCCAAAGTGCTGGGATTGCAGGCATGAGCCACCATACCCAGTCAACAATTTTTAAAATGGCTTTATATTTTACCTTACCTACTTTATGGGATTAGATTAGTTAGTTTAAATTATTTACTATTCATAATCACACTGAAATTTTATAGAAGAAACATTGCATATCATTCCACAATGGCTTTAGTTTGTTTCACAAAATGACATCGCCTTAAATTGATGTATTTAGTATAAACCACCACAGCCTCCCAATAACACTCCAGCTAAAACTAGGACATTAATGTCAACAAAGGTTGGCGTGTGCACTTTCCTGTGAGTGGTCTCTGAGTCTCACATATTGCATATATACCAGAAAAGTGAATATCTCAATTTAACACTTACATCTCAACTCTTCATCTGTAGCATCAAATCTGCAGAGATCTGTATCTGGATGACATAGCTCCCGCTCAGCATTCAATGCTTCTTGACACAGTAAAATTCCATCTGTTAAATTTAAAGATTGGCAAGAAGTGAAATGCAGGTGCAACTGGAAAGACTCAAGTATTTTGCTTTAATGTTAATATTCATTCTACAAAGCACTCTGTAACCAATTTCTCTTTATGGTATCATCACCCTTTAGGTAACGCTATCTCTCTCTTTCTCTCTCTCTCTCTCTCTCTCTCTCTCTCTCTCACACACACACACACACACACCACTCAAATAGAGACAGAGAAAAACAGAACAAAACAACTATGCCAATGTTTCAGAATTTTAATCATATCTCCATAATGACAGGCAAGCCCCAAAGCCAATCCTTCATAGGAGTAAAAAAATTGCCCTAATGTTGGAACTCAGAGTCTACTATTTGAAGGACAGTTGTACATATGTCCAATACAAGATATGGTGCCCCTTAAACGTGGAAGGTGGATCTTCCCTGGAACTGCTTTCTCTGGAGCCTTCCCAAATTGTGCCCGTTGGCCAGCCATGGTGGCTCACACCTGTAATCCCAGGCATGGGCTGGCCTTTGGGAGGCCAAGGAGGGTGGATCACCTGAGGTCAGGAGTTCAAGATGAGCCTGGCCAACATGGTGAAACCCCGTCTCTATTAAAAATACAAAAATTATCTGGGCGTGGTGGCATGCATCCATAATCCCAGCTACTAGGGAGGCTGAGGCAGGAGAATTGCTTGAACCCAGGAGGTGGAGGTTGCAGTGAGCAAAGGTCGCACCACTTCACTCCACCCTGGGTGACAGAGCGAGACTCCATCTCAAAAAAAAAAAAAATTGTGCCTGTGTTTTTGTTTTCTTTTCCCCAAGCCCCCCAATATAAGACTTGAAGGTAGACTAGGAGTCCTTTCTGCCCATACCACTTGCAGACAATTCTCCCTCTGACCTTCCTAAATACCCAAGATTTGACTCTCATGTCAAATGGCACCCCTCACTGTTCCAGCTTGTTACAATCACCTACAGACACTGTAGGTGAGCCCTGAGGATGCCCTGCCCCTCAACCCCTGAAGATTCTAGCTCTGAGCTCACTGTCATTCTCTGTCATGTAAATATTCACTTTTATTTGCTTCTCAGTTTCTTCATCTCTTCTTATTGATGACTTTGAAGGAGAACTTTGATGAAAAACAACCTTTGCCACCACTCTTCAAAAGAAGTATTACCATTACTAATGATGATAACGTTTCCTTGTCTTCATTTCAAGTGGTCCACTCACCAACCATCATCCATATCTGTCCAGCTCACTTCTTTTCATATCTCTACTCTAACAATATTTCAGCTGCGCCAGCTTCTACAAGCCCAGGATCCTAAATTATTTTCAGTTATTTCCCTCACCTATCTTGTCTTCATTTCCTTTATTAGAGATGTCAGACAAGCAATCACTCCCTGGCCATGCTCATACTTCTCCATACTCTCATGGCAAAAACTCTAGAAAATAAATCCCTTCACTTACTCTAGCCTGTATCTGTGCAGCTGAATGAGTGAAGAAATCATGCAGATTTCACTTTGTCCACAATCATGCAGACTGAAATGACTTCGTATTCATGACTACTCACTCCATTGGCATCAGGGTGACCCTCATTCTTTCCTTTTCCGCATTCCTAGACAATTATTCAAAGCTTTCTATTCCCTCTTTTAACTTCCAGCTCTTCCTTCCCTATTGTCATTCTCAGTTCACCACCTTGCTTCACATTTCATTGGGAAAATGAGAGAAATCAGAAGAAAACTTTACTAGTCGCATCATCAATCTCACTGGCCAGCTGTCCACACGCTTTGCCCCCTGTAGGAGCGGGTCAACTCTCCATGCCCTTCTCTGGATGACGTCTTCCATTTAGACAGAAATTTCATCTCTGCTCGGCTATTTAAGGAATCATGCTGCCAATTTCCTCTCCTCTCATTTACAACGATGTGTTCTCTTTCTCTACAAGATCATTTCCTTCAGGACCTAAATGGCCAAAACTTCATCCATCTTAGAAAAACATTCTCCTGATCCGACAACCTTCTCCAACTAACTTCTCAAAGTTCTGCCTATTCTCACACTGACTCAAACACCAGTTCTTTCCCCTCCTATTCTCTCTTGAATCTATGTCAATAACAGTTTTTTTAATTGAGATAAACTTCACAAAACATATCATTAACCATTTCCATTTTATCTATTTTAAAGTGTACAAGTAGGCTGGGCACAGTGGCTCACAACTGTAATCCCAGCACTTGGGAGGCCGAGGCAGGTGGATCACTTGAGTTCAGGAGTTCGAGACCAGCCTGGCCAACATGGTGAAACCCCATCTCTACTAAAAATACAAAAATTAGCAAGGCATGGTGGCACACGCGTGTAATCCCAGCTAGGAAATCCGAGGCAGGAGAATTGCTTGAACCCAGGAGGCGGAGGTTGCAGTGAGCCGAGATCGCACCACTGCACTTTAGCCTGGGCAACAGAGTGAGAGTCCAACTCAAAAAAAAAAAAAAAAAAAAAAAAAGGCCGGGCACAGTGGCTCATGTCTGTAATCCCAGCATTTTGGGAGGCTGAGGCAGATGGATCACCTGAGGTCGGGAGTTCAAGATCAGCCTGGCCAACATGGCGAAACTCCGTCTCTACTAAAAATACAAAAATTAGCCAGGTGTGGTGTTGCATGCCTGTAGTCCCAGCTACTCAGGAGGCTGAGACAGGAGAATCAATTGAACCCGGGAGGCAGGGTTGCAGTGAACGGAGATCGTGCCACTGCACTCCAGCTTGGGCAACAAGAGCGAAACTCTGCTTCAACAACTACAACAAAAAAGTGTACAAGTCAGTGGCATTTATTAAATTTGAAATGTTGTGCAATCATCAAACTACCTAATTCCAAGACATTTTCATCACTTGTACCCATCAGTCACTTCACCATTCTCTCTTCTCCCCCCTACCCTGGCAGCCACTACATCTGCTTTCTATCTCTATGGATTTGCCGACTCTGCTATTTCACATAAATGGAATCATGCAGGCTGCAGCCTTTGTGCTTGGTTCCTTTCACTCAGCAAAGTGTTTTTGAGGTTCATCCATGTTGTAGCATGGATCAGTATTTTATTCCTTATTTGTTTGTTTGTTTTTTCATCACCTTTACCACTCCCCTGAAACTGCATATATCAAGATTGACCTCTATATTGCTAAATCTCATATTTAATTTTTTTCATCAACGTATTTGACATATCAGTAATATTGGACAGAGCTGATCCCTCCCTTTTTCTTGAAATATTTTCTTCACCAGGCTTTTGCATAAAACTCTTTTCTGGTTTTCTGATTGTGTTACCACCTATTTTTTTTCTCAGTCTCTCTTGTGGTTTTCCCTCATCTGCTCAACATGAGACTGCCTGGAAGCTCAGTCCCTCCATCTCTTCTCCTCTCTACACACCCACAACCTTGTTAATATCACCTAGTAACATGCTATTAAACCCTTTCCTAAATGCTGGGGACTCATAAAATTATACCTCAGGCCCAAAATTTTTGTGGACTCCAACTCTACACTCCAGCAGTATCCTGATACTGACTTAAGCCTCTTCCCTCGGGTCACAGAAATAGGTCTAAATCTTGAAACCACCTTTGCAAAAGTATGACTGAGACAGTGAAAGAGATCTAATTTAATCGACTCCATCTTTCTTCTAACTTCCAAGCTGTCCTTGCTCATTCCTGGGTGGAGACTGGACTAACTTTGGGAGGAACTTAGTTTATAGTTTAAACAAGGATGGTAACAGCCCTTTCCCAAAGCAGACCTCTTTCTTGTCTGGGGACTAGATTGCCTTTGTAGGACTAACATTAGCCACAAGAATAGAAATTATAGTTTGCTTCTAAGATCAGTGCTTGACATATTTCACAGAACCTGCACTTGATGGATCAACTGGCACCATCCAGGTCAATAAATTGGCTCATCTGATCTTGTGGCCTCAACCCAGGAACCGACTGAGCACAAGAAGACAGCTCCGACTTCCTATGATTTCATCTCTGACCAGTCAGCACTCCTGGCTCACTGGCTTCCCCCCACCCACCAAGTTATCCTTAAAAACTCTGATCCCTGAATGCTCAGCGAGACTGATTTGCGTGATAATATAACTCCAGTCTCCCACATAGCCGGCTCTGCATGAATTACTCTTTCTCTATTGCAATTCCCATCTTGAGGAATTGGCTCTGCCCAGGCAGCTGGCAAGGTGAACCCCTTGGGCGGTTACTATCTCAATAAACTTCTGATTTTTCTCAACGTAAACTTTCTCTTCCCACAGCCTTTCTTATCCCAGTTAATGAAACTCCATCCTTCTAGTTTAGACGAGAAATTTGGGGTCTTCCAAGACTCATCTCTTTCTCTCTCTCTCACCAAACATGCAATCCATCAGCAAATTTCTGCATTATCAATAAAACACATCCAGAATCCAACTACATCTTACGACCTCCACTACTACTACCAACTCTGGCTCAGGAAACATCATCTCTTTCCTGATCATCCTAGTAACTTCTTAATTTGTCTTTCTGTCCTTGTCCCTGCTCCACTATAATCTTGAGGGTCAGATCATGTCTCCTCTGCTTAAAGCCCTTCCATGGGTTTTCATCCTACATGAAGTAAACATCAATGCCTTACTATGACCTTCCTCATATAAACCAAAGCCTCTTTCCTCAAGGCCTCTGCATTTATAGCTGGATATATAAATAAAAAAATTAAATCCTAAGCCCCCAACCATCTGAATCGACTCCTCCTCTCATCTACAGACATTCCGAAGTTAACCTGTAAAACTAGTTCAGGCCATGATGGGAAAGTGAAGCCAGACATGCCTCATTATACCCTCCTCCCTTGTGCAATTACTGGTAGAACAAACTAAGTATGATAAGAAACATCTACAGTCTATTTTCTCTGAAGCTTGCTATCTGGAGGCTTCATCTACATGGTAAAACCTTGGTCTCTACGAGCTCTTATTGTAACCTAGACATTACTTTCTATTGATTCCAGGTCTTCAGATAATAACTCAACCAATGGTCAACCAGAAAATCTATGAATCTACCTATGACCTGGAAGCCCCCTCTTCCAGTTGTTCTGCCTTTCTAAACTCAACCAATGTACATCTTGCATTCATTGATTGATATTTTATGTCTCCCCAAATTGTGTAAAACCAACTTGTAGCCCAACTACCTTGGGCACCTGTTCTCAGGATCTCCTGAGGACTGTGTCATGAGCCATTGATCACTCATGTTTGGCTCAGAATAAATCTCTTTTAATATTTTACAGAGCTTGACTCTTTTTGTCAACATATGTAATATTCACATGGCTTATTTCCTCTATTGTTTGGCTATTTTTCTCAGATTATATGTTTTAATGTGACCATACTGACTAATTAAACATCACCATCTCATCCTCATTTCTAGAACTTCTTATCACAGTTTTTTGTTTTACTGTTCTCCATAGCAAATATCACCACTTGACATAAACTATATTTTTTATTTATTTGCTTAGTATTATTTTTCTCCCTGACTAAATTGTAAGCTTGGTGAACGCAATGATTACTATTTGCTTTTTCACTGCTATCACACGACTATCTAAAAAACTTATTGGCATAATAGGTGCTCAATGTATACTTGTTTGATAAATGAATAAATGGCCTAAGAACAACCTGATGAAAAATTTTAAAACATTGTAGACTCAATATACATCATGTTCACTTTTATTTGTGATAAAACTGAAGCAATTGGTTATGGAAATGATTTATGAATGCATCCACAATCTGGTTTCTCATAATGGGAGTTTACAAATGATGAATATGCAAATCCTCTTGAATGTAAGATGCACTGAAAACAAAACTGCATATGCAATTAAGGGAATGTTGGCAATAAATGAAGCTAAGATTGCACAATAACGATTACCATGAAACAATTAAAACTGTAATTTTTGTAGATTCATATAATAGCTACAAATCTTCTGTCCCTAGAGCTACATAACTAAATATTGGCCATAGTTCAGTTAAATGTTGCATATTATCTCTAATTCATCACTATTTACACAAGACAAAAAAAAACCCAGAAGCACTATAAACAAAAATAGCAAAACAGTTGAGTACAAATTGCATGGAATTAAAAACGTAGCTTTTGTCAAATGTATTACATTTCTTTCACCAGTGTCTACACTTTAACTACCTTTGGCCTGAAAACTGGAATTTACAACCATAAAACCAGTGGTATATGAGTAAGTATTTTGGCCTGGTATGCATAAATTGTCAATTAATAAATCTGGACAGCTATTTTTATTTTAGTGCATTCAATCCCAGAGCTCAAAGCTATTTAAAGATGTCAGTTATTTATACTCATATTAATTCTCCCTTCTTCCCTCTCTCCTCTCACTCTTTCTTTCCTTTTTTTTTTTTTTTTTTTTTTTTGAGACAGAGTCTCACTCTGTTGCCCAGGCTGGAGTGCAGTGGCACAATCTCGGCTCACTGCAACCTCTGCCTCTCAGGTTCAAGCGATTCTCCTGCCTCAGCCTCCCGAGTAGCTGGAACTACAGGGGCCCACGACCACGCCTGGCTAATTTTTGTATTTTTAGTAGAGATAGGGTTTTGTCATGTTGGCCAGGTTGAGGCTGGTCTCGAACTCCTGACCTCAGGTGATCTGCCCACCTCAGCTTCCCAAAGTGCTGAGATTACAGGTGTGAGCCACTGTGTCCAACTCTCTTTCTCTTATTCTTACATTGTACCACAATCTGGCAGTACAATATTATTTTAGGGGTTTTCAAATCCTCCATCAATGATACATGATTAGTGGGATAAGGCTTTGCCAACCATTTCAAGGTGTCTGTACCACTGAAGTCACATGTCTAGGGCCTGCCATCCTTCCAATCTTATCTTGCACAAACAGATTAAATGAAATTGTCCAGACTCTCTCAGAGGGTAGAAAATGAAGTCCAAGTCTCAAGGCCATTGTGGTAAAAGTTATAATTGACATCCAGTTTTTACTCCAGAGGTTTTAGACAATGTGTCAGTTATCCTTATTTGTAGTGGATTTCAAGGAAGGAACAGTTACTGTCTCTTAAAAGAGAACTGGAAGCTACTAAAATAAAAAAGGTCCTTAGTTATTTAACTGGATAATATATATGCATCATTCAGATTCTAATAAAGGGATGATTGGTATATTTGAGGGCTTTACAAATGAGACTTAGGCAAAGTCCTGAAAAACCAATCTAAAAATATTCACAGAATATTCAAAATATTCTGATTGTGAGCCACAGCATGAAATCGTTATACAAAATTATAATCAGCTGTTTCTTTAAGAATCAGTGTTATTCAAGAATCAGTGATTAAACATGTTCTTATTTAATCACAATAGCAAGGCTTGATTTTTTTTTCATACTAGCTACTTTGGTAAAATCTAAAGTGATCCTCTTTTCAATAAATGTACAATAAAATTTCATATCTTGGAAGGGGCAGAGGTTAGAACGGTATTGTTTGAAAATCTGGAAATAGGCTAAACAATTTCTTTCATATTAAAAATTAGTTTTATTGTCCAATTTGCAAAGTGTTCAGAAACTGTGAACATACCTAATACTAAGCAGTTTTATAAATAAAATAGCTTATATGTATTTTTTTCTTTTTTCTTTTGTTTGAGATGGGATCTTACCCTGTCACCCAGGCTGGAGTGCAGTGCCATGATCTCAGCTCACTGCAACCTCTGCCTCCTGGGTTCAAGCGATTCTCCCATCTCAGCCTCCCCAGTAGCTGGGATTACAGGTATGTGCAACCACACCTGGCTAATTTTTATATTTTTAGTAGATACAGGGTTTCACCATGTTGCCCGGGTTGGTCTCGAACTCCTGGCTTCATGATATATTTTTAGAGTAAAGAGAAATATATATGGTAAAATAATAGTTTCATTTTCATAAATAACGGTATAATAAATAAGCCATATATTATAAACTTCCTCATCTCAGAATTTTTCAACTTTAAAAGTTGGTCATTTCATTTTCAAATTTATTTATAAATTTACATATGGTAAATTTCCTATTTTCCAGTATTCAGCTCTATGAGTTGTTTTTTACTTTTAAAAAAAAGCTTTTATTTTAACTTCGGGGTACATATGTGGGTTTGTTATATAGGCAAATTCGTGTCATGGGGGTCTGTTATACAGATTATTTGGTCACCCAGAGTATAGACCTCCTCTTGGGTGTCTCTAGACACCTCCTCTCCAAGAAGAGGGAGCACGTGGGAAAGTCCCAGCGTCAGTCAGGAGGCAGAGGAAGAGGAGTGAAATGTGGGTAAGAAACTTTCTTCTGGTTTCTAGGAGAAGAAGCAGGGGAGGCAGGGTAAGCAAGCCTAGGACTGGCTAGTTTTAATGATGTCAGCAGGCCCTAGAACATAGAAGCTGTTTCTAGTTGTCTGGAACTTGGTTATTATGGGCTAAATCATGCCTCCCAAAATTTCTATGTTGAAGTGTCAACCCAAAGTACTACTGAAAGTGACTGTATTGGAAATACAGCCTTTATAGAGCTAACTAAGGTAAAACGAGGTAACCAGGGTGGCCCTAATCCAATATGGCTGGCGTACTTAAACTAGAGTTTAGGTCATAGTCAGGTATAGAATGACCATGTGAAGACACAGGGAGAAAACAGCCATCTATAAGCCAAGAAGAAAGGACACAAAACTCAATCAATCCTGCTGACATTTTGAATTTGGATGTCTGGCCTCAATAATCAAGAAAAAATAAATTTCTATTGTTTGAGTAACACAGTCTGAGGTACTTTGTTATGGCAGCCATAATAGACTAATATACTAGCCCTGGGGTGTGTAGGGCAGGTGCATAGTGGCCCACATATGTGAAAAGAAGTCTTCTTAGGAAATCTAAATATCATTTTTTTTTCCAGGACAGAGTCTTTTTTTGTCACCCAGGCTGGAGTGCAGTGGTGCCATCTCAGCTCACTGCAACCTCCACCTCCCAGGTTCAACCCTCTGGAGTAGCTGGGATTACAGTGGCACGCCATCATGCCCAGCTAATTTTTGTATTTTTAGTAGAGATGGGGTTTCACCATGTTGGCCAGGCTGGTCTTGAACTCCTGACCTCAAGTGATCTGTCCACCTCAGCCTCCTAAACAATCATTTCTATAAACCAAAAAGACTTACCACAAGACGGCTATGTTACAACGTAAGTCCACTCATTTTCTTTAAGTCCACTCATTTCTAAATACAATATTTCTGTTATAATATGGCAAAAGTACCTGTATGTCTATTAAAATATGGGAAATGCTTGGCCCAGATTAATTCTTCTTCAATAAAGCCTCATTATATAGTTTGAGGACTTAGCTTCATTTTTCATACTAAAACAAAAACCTAGAAATAATATAATATCCTTAGCACAAATGTAAGTACTGTTAAAAACATCTTCCCTTGATATTTTATTTAAATCTGCTTTTTTATGGAATAGAGCATATGTATCTCGCAAGGAAGAAGAAATAATCCAAAATCTCAAATATTTGGCATTTGAATAACTGCACATGTTCTTTGTTCAATCATTTGGTCAATCTATATTTATTAAGTGCTTGTTCTGTTCTAGGGTCCACAAATGAATTAGACAGGGTAGGAACTATGCCTCAAGGCACTTAGAATTTAGTCATGGAGATAAATCAATACACGTGTGTCTGTGTGTGTGTGTCTGTGTGTGTGTGTGTGTAGGGGGTGGTAGTGGCAATGTGGACGGATAGTCTATAAGGGAAAATTCCCTGCACAAGAAACCTCAACTCACAAGAAACTTTTGCTCAGAAACCTGAGCATAAATGGTGGAAGGACATATCAAAAACAAAGAAAAGAACGAAAGAAAGAAAGAAAGAAAGAAAGGGAAGGAACAAAGAAGGCAGAAGGGAGAAGAAGGAAGAAAAAGGAAAGGAGAGGAAGAAGGCAAGGGAGGTGGAGGAAGGAGGGAGGAGAAATGTAAGAGGAGGACAGAGGGGAGAGGAATGGGGAGAAAAGAGGGAAGAGAAGGTGGGGAGGATAGGGAGAGGATGAAGGAGAGGAAAAATGAGAAGAAGAAGAAAAAGAAAAGTCATGGAATGAGGCTTTCGGGCAGAGGAAAAGAGGTTTGCATAATACCCAAGAATTAGAGGACACTGTGTTGCTGATCTCACAAGTAACTTGTTTTGACCAGAGTATGGGATTCTTGGGGGAATTGTGAAGGAGGACATTGGACTACTGAAAAAGAGCAGTATCGTGAGGACCTAATATCATGATAAAATATTTGAATTCTGTCCTGGAGGCAGTAAGACTTATTGATAGATCTATGAGAAGTGGAGACCTGGCCATAGGTGTCTGTTATAAAGTATAATCAGTTGGAAGTAGATTATTGAGTAGAATACATTAAAATTGGAAGAAAAAAATATCCCATAGGGGGAAAAAAATGTGGGCTGGAACAAAGTCAGGGTTGGATAAATAGTAGTAATAAATAAGAGGAGAAAATTTAAGAAATAAGGTAGGACATTCCCTCCATAATATTTTTTACCCAAATTGATATAAAGGTGAAAAAAAGAGAAGAATATGTAAAAATTACTCTTAACTTTTTGAGTGAGAAAAAACAACTGCCAATGACTAAAACAGGGAATGAACGAGAGGGAAGAGATTTTGAAAGAAAGTTGGAGTTTACTTCTAAACATGGTTGATTTCCAGTTTCTGTAGCAAACATATTTGCTTATTCCACTCATCAATCTGTTCTCCTTACTTACCTCTATTCCAAAGGCTAAAAGCTAAATATTCAGTTTTGTTAGCCTGCCTAGCAAATAAAGTTACCCAGATAAAATAGTCAAGCCAATGATATGGCCAAAAACATTGCCCCTTCTTATTTCGACCTTCTTCCTGCCCAAAATAAACGTGGAAATATCTGCACCGCTATCTGTATAAACGTGGAAATATGTACACCGCTGTCTGTATAAACGTGGAAATATCTACACGGCTGTCTCTATAAACGTGGAAATATCTACACCGCTGTCTGTATAAACGTGGTAATATCTACACCGCTGTCTCTATAAACATGGAAATATCTACACCGCTGTCTGTATAAAAGTGGAAATGCCTACACCGCTGTCTCTATAAACGTGGAAATATCTACACCGCTATCTGTATAAACGTGGAAATGCCTACACCGCTCTCTCTATAAACGTGGAAATATCTACACCGCTATCTCTATAAACGTGGAAATATCTACACCGCTGTCTCTATAAACGTGGAAATATCTACACCGCTGTCTCTATAAACGTGGAAATATCTACAACGCAATCTGTATAAACGTGGAAATATCTACACCGCTGTCTGTACAAACGTGGAAATATCTACACCGCTATCTGTATAAACGTGGAAATATCTACACCACTGTCTGTATAAACGTGGAAATATCTACACCGCTATCTGTATAAACGTGGAAATATCTTCACCGCTGTCTGTATAAACGTGGAAATATCTACACCGCTATCTCTATAAACGTGGAAATATCTACACGACTATCTGTATAAACGTGGAAATATCTACACCGCTATCTCTATAAACGTGGAAATAGCTACACCGCTATCTCTGTAAACGTGGAAATATCTACACCGCTATCTCTATAAACGTGGAAATATCTACACCGCTATCTGTATAAACGTGGAAATATCTACACCGCTATCTCTATAAACGTGTAAACATTTACACCGCTATCTGTATAAACGTGGAAATATCCACACAGCTATCTGTATAAACATGGAAATATCTACACTGCTCTCTCTATAAATGTGGAAATATCTACACCACTATCTGTATAAACGGGGAAATATCTACACCGCTATCTGTATAAATGTGGAAATAGCTACACCGCTATCTGTATAAACGTGGAAATAGCTACGCAGCTATCTGTATAAACATGGAAATAGCTACACCGCTATCTCTATAAACGTGGCAATATCTACACCGCTATCTGTATAAACGTGGAAATATCTACACCGCTATCTGTATAAACGTGGAAATATCTACACTGCTACCTCTATAAACGTGGAAATAACTACACCACTATCTGTATAAACGTGGAAATATCTACACCGCTATCTGTATAAACGTGGAAATATCTACACGGCTATCTCTATAAACGTGGAAATATCTGCACCGCTATCTCTATAAACGTGGAAATATCTACACCGCTATCTGTATAAACGTGGAAATATCTACACCACTATCTCTATAAACGTGTAAACATTTACACCGCTATCTGTACAAACATGGAAATCTTTACACCGCTATCTGTATAAACATGCAAATATCTAAACCGCTATCTCTATACACATGGAAATATATACACCGCTACCTGTATAAACATGGAAATATCTACACCGCTATCTCTATAAACATGGAAATATCTACACCGCTGTCTCTATAAAAATGGAAATATCTACACCGCTATCTGTATAAATGTGGAAATATCTACACCGCTGTCTCTATAAACGTGGAAATATCTACACCGCTATCTCTATAAACGTGGAAATATCTACACCGCTGACTCTATAAACTTGGAAATATCTACACCGCTATCAGTATAAACGTGGAAATATCTACACCGCTGTCTCTATAAACGTGGAAATATCTACACCGCTATTTCTATTGACGTGGAAATATCTACACCGCTGTCCCTATAAAAGTGGAAATATCCACACCGCTATCTGTATAAACGTGGAAATATCTACACGGCTATCTGTATAAACGTGGAAATATCTACACCGCTATCTCTATAAACGTGGAAATATCTACACCGCTATCTCTATAAACGTGGAAACATCTACACCGCTATCTGTATAAACGTGGAAATACCTACACCGCTATCTCTATAAACGTGGAAACATCTACACCGCTATCTCTATAAACATGGAAATATCTACACCGCTATCTCTATAAAGGTGGAAATATCTACACCGCTATCTGTATAAACGTGGAAATATCTACACCGCTATCTCTATAAACGTGGAAATATCTACACCGCTATCTCTATAAACGTGGAAATATCTACACGGCTATCTCTATAAACGTGGAAATATCTAAACCGCTATCTCTATAAACGTGGAAATATCTACACGACTATCTGTATAAACGTGGAAATATCTACACGGCTATCCCTATAAACGTCGAAATATCTACACTGCTATCTCTATAAACGTGGAAATATCTACACGACTATCTGTATAAACGTGGAAATATCTACACCGCTATCTCTATAAACGTGGAAATATCTACACCGCTATCTGTATAAACGTGGAAATATCTACACCGCTATCTCTATAAACGTGTAAACATTTACACCGCTATCTGTATAAACATGGAAATATTTACACTGCTGTCTGTACAAACATGGAAATATCTAAACCGCTATCTCTATAAACGCGGAAATATATACACCGATATCTGTATAAACATGGAAATATCTACACCGCTATCTCTATAAACATGGAAATATCTACACCGCTATCTCTATAAACGTGGAAATATCTACACCGCTATCTCTATAAACGTGGAAATATCTACCCCGCTGTCTCTATAAACGTGGAAATATCTACACCGCTGTCTCTATAAACGTGGAAATATCTACACCGCTATCTCTATAAACGTGGAAGTATCTACACCGCTGTCTCTATAAACACGGAAATATCTACACCGCTGTCTCTATAAACACGGAAATATCTACACCGCTGTCTCTATAAACATGGAAATATCTACACCGCTGTCTGTATAAACACGGAAATATCTACACCGCTGTCGGTATAAACATGGAAATATCTACATCGCTGTCTGTATAAACACGGAAATATCTACACCGCTGACTCTATAAACATGGAAATATCTACACCGCTGTCTGTATAAACATGGAAATATCTACACCGCTGTCTCTATAAACTTGGAAATATCTGCACCGCTGTCTGTATAAACATGGAAATATCTACACCGCTGTCTCTATAAACATGGAGATATCTACACCGCTGTCTGTATAAACATGGAAATATCTACACCGCTGTCTCTATAAACATGGAAATATCTACACCCTAACCCTACCCCTAACCCTAACCCTAACCCCTAACCCTGACCCTGACCCCGACCCCGACCCTACCCTGACCCTGACCCTGACCCAAGCCCTAACCCTGACCCTGACCCTGACCCTGACCCTAACCCTAACCTCTCACCCTCTGCACCCAGAGTGCTCGTGATGGCCAGCAGAGCCGGCCCCCATCTCCTCCGACCTCCTCCCCACCTCTCACCCTCTGCACCCAGAGTGCTCGTGATGGCCTGCAGAGCTGGCCCCCATCTCCTCTGACCTCCCACCCCTCTCTCTCAGCTAGTCCTCGAACATGTCTGATGTGGTCCCACCTTGGGACCCACATTGCTACTCCTCTGCCTGGAGGGGTACCCTCAGTTATCCACACAGTTCACTCCTGTCTTTCAGGTCTTTGTGCAAATATCACCTTCTCAGTGGAGACTACACCTTCAGGACTTAGGCTGTGCCTGGCACATAGTAGGTGCTCAGTAGACACTGGCTGTAGGAAGGAACTACAGGTTGAAATAAGGAGATCATTTCCCTGAGCTTCCGAAGCTCATATTAACCCACCATTTGTTGTTTACTGCTAATATTGAGCACTATCAGTAAAATACATAAAACCCTCTGCCAATCCAGGATGTGAAAATGACACTTTACTGTTTTAGTTTGCATTTCTCTGCTTACAAATGGAATACACACATTTTCATGTGCTGTTGGCTACTTATTCATTCAGAAAACATACTAACTGCTGGCTCTTTTTCATGTCCTTTATCAAGTTTGGATCATGTCATTTGCTGTTTTCTGTCTGATGTAAACTCTCAAAGTTTAAAGGGTATTGTCTTTTCCTGACACGTACATTGTGAATAATTTTCTGGCTTACATTTTGACTTTTAATTTCATTCATGATGTTTTTAATGAATAATTTTAATTTTTATGAATGCAAGTTAAAATAATTCTTTCATTGTGGTTCCTGACATGTCATGCAAATAAGGGTCTTCTCCTCCAAGAGCACAGAAGTATTTGCCAATACTGTCCTTAAAATCAGTCACAGTTTCATTTTTTATATATGCCTTTTACTTCAATTGGGGCTTCATTTTTCTGAATGCCCTATTTGAAGCAAGTTTCTCAGTTAATTCTTTTCTCAAAGTGCTAAGTATGGTAGATTGCAAACATAAATGGCCACATAATGCTCCCACCTCCTTTGCCTCCTCTCCCAGGAGAAGATAGTCTCCATCTTTCCACTCCTTAATCTGGGCTTGGCCATGTGACTTACACTGGCCAATGGGATATTAACAAGTCTGATGTGCACAGAGGCTGTAGAACGTGCACTGGGGCTTGGTCTTTCTTGCTGCCCTGGAGACCAGCTACCCCACGAAGGAAACAGAGCCAACCTGCTGCTTCCTGGAGGAGGACAGTCCCTCGGTCCCTCTGTCTCTGCCAACCAGTTAACCTGCTGCTTCCTGGAGGGGGACAGTCCCTCTGTCCCTCTGTCTCTGCCAACCAGTTAACCTGCTGCTTCCTGGAGGAAGACAGTCCCTCTGTCCCTCTGTCTCTGCCAACCAGTTAACCTGCTGCTTCCTGGAGGAGGACAGTCCCTCTGTCCCTCTGTCTCTGCCAAACAGTTAACCTGCTGCTTCCTGGAGGAGGACAGTCCCTCAGTCCCTCTGTCTCTGCCAACCAGTTAACCTGCTGCTTCCTGGAGGAAGACAGTCCCTCTGTCCCTCTGTCTCTGCCAACCAGTTAACCTGCTGCTTCCTGGAGGAGGACAGTCCCTCTGTCCCTCTGTCTCTGCCAAACAGTTAACCTGCTGCTTCCTGGAGGAGGACAGTCCCTCAGTCCCTCTGTCTCTGCCAACCAGTTAACCTGCTGCTTCCTGGAGGAAGACAGTCCCTCTGTCTCTGCCAACCAGTTAACCTGCTGCTTCCTGGAGGAAGACAGTCACTCTGTCTCTGCCAACCCAGTTGACCGCAGACATGCAGGTCTGCTCAGGTAAGACCAGCACAGTCCCTGCCCTGTAAGCCAAACCAAATGGTCCAGCCACAGAATCATGAGCAAATAAGTGATGCTTGAGTCACTAAGATTTGGGCAAAAGCTGAGCATTTATCCCAATCCCAATACTGTTTGTCCTTCTGTTTATCTGTCTGTCCTTCTCTGCTCATTTAAAATGACCCCACTGCATCTAGTACATTTTTATAGGATCAAGGATCTGCTCTTGGATTTATGTCGTGTTCCCACCTCGAGGCAGCTTTGTAAGCTTCTGAGCACTTCCCAATTCCAGGTGACTTCAGGCGCTGGGAGGCCTGTGCATCAGCTGCTGCTGTCTGTAGCTGAGTTCCTTCACCCCTCTGCTGTCCTCAGCTCCTTCACCCCTGGGCCTCAGGAAATCAATGTCATGCTGACATCACTCTAGATCTAAAACTTGGGTTCTTGGACCAGGTGCGGTGGCTCACACCTGTAATCCCAGCACTTTGGGAGGCCGAGGCGGGTGGATCACAAGGTCAGGAGATCAAGA
Source organism: Pan paniscus (assembly GCF_029289425.2). Lineage (NCBI taxonomy): Eukaryota > Metazoa > Chordata > Mammalia > Primates > Hominidae > Pan > Pan paniscus. Next base: position 14,582,808 of record NC_073261.2, read on the forward strand.
AGATCCTGGCTAACACGGTGAAACCCCGTCTCTACTAAAAATACCAAAAAATTAGCCAGGTGTGGTGGCAGGTGCCTGTAGCCCCAGCTACTCGGGAGGCTGAGGCAGGAGAATGGCGTGAACCTGGGAGGTGGAGCTTGCAGGGAGCCAAGATCACGCCACTGCACTCCAGACTGGGAGAGAGAGCGAGACTTTCTCAAAAAAAAAAAAAAACTTAGGTTCTTGGATGTTCAGGAAAGGGGGTTCTTTATCTAGGATCCTTGAAGCGCCCCCAAGGGCATCTTCTCAAAGTTGGATGTGTGCATTTTCCTGAGAGGAAAGCTTTCCCACATTATACAGCTTCTGAAAGGGTTACTTGACCCACAGATGTGAAGCTGAGGCTGAAGGAGACTGATGTGGTTTCTCCTCAGTTTCTCTGTGTGGCACCAGGTGGCAGCAGAGGTCAGCAAGGCAAACCCGAGCCCAGGGATGCGGGGTGGGGGCAGGTACGTCCTCTCTTGAGCTACAGCAGATTAACTCTGTTCTGTTTCATTGTTGTTGTTTAGTTTGCGTTTTGTTTCTCCAACTTTGTGCTTCATCCGGGAAAGCTTTGGATCACAATTCCCAGTGCTGAAGAAAAGGCCAAACTCTGGAAAAAATTTGAATATTTTGAGCCAAATGTGAGGACCACAACCTGTGAGAATGGAAAATAAATCCTGGGACCCCAGACTCACTAAGCCAAAGGGAAAAGCCAAGCTGGGAACTGGCTTATGCAAACCTGCTTCCCATCTTGTTCCTAAATAAGATAGCTATTACACAAAGACAAAAAAGCTACATCCCTGCCTCTACCTCCATCGCATGTAAAATGTGTATTCAGTGAACGCTGACCAAAGACTGAAGAATGCAACCATTTGCCCCTGATTTACCCACACCCATTTTTTCCACTTCTTCCCCTTTCCCCAATACCCACACTTTTCCCCTTTACTTACTGAGGTCCCCAGACAATCTTTGGGAAAAGCACGGACCACAGTTTTTCCTGTGGTTCTCTGTTCTTTTCTCAGGTGTGTCCTTAACCTTGCAAATAGATTTCTTGAAATGATTGAGACTCACCTTGGTTGTGTTCTTTGATTAGTGCCTGTGACACAGCTTCAGGAGGTCCTGAGAACGTGTGCACAGTTTAGTCGGCAGAAACTTAGGGAAACGTAAGACCACCATCAGCAGATAGGAGTTCTGCATTGGTTTGGTCTGCATTGGTTTGGTCTGGAAGGAGGAAAATTCAAAGTAATGGGGCTTACAGGTCATAGATAGATTCAAAGATTTTCTGATTGTCAATTGGTTGAAAGAATTATTATCTACAGACCTGATATCAATAGAAAGGAGAGTCTGGGTTAAGATAAGAGACTGTGGAGACCGTGCATAGTTGCTTCCTGATCAGCTCTTTATTTGATTGAGAGTGAGGCAGGGAAGATTAGAGGGAAGCTTACAGTGGAATTCAGGGCTGAGGCTGCTATTCTTTTGCTCCTTGTAACTTCCTACAGTGTTGTCAGCATCCACATAATTCTCTGTGGGGTTGGTCTCAGAGCCAGGTTACCTTGTCTTAGGTCCAGTGGCACCCTGACTGGTTTGGTGTCCTTGAACAAGTTACCTAACCTCTCCATACATCAGTCCCTCAGCTGTAAAATTTAAAAAAAAAAAAGAAGAAGAGTACCTACTGTATAGCCTTGATTTGAAGATTGAATGAGCTGGTATTATACGTTTAGAAGCAGTGCCTGACACGCAAAAGACTCTCAACAAATACTATCCTTTACTAATATCCTGTGTGTCTGTATCAGAGCTGGTGGGGTGGAGGGACAGAAAGAAGTGGGCTTGCTCTTGGGCTTGCTCTTGGGCTCACCCCTTATCCTCCAGTATGTTAGAGCTTCTTACAGTGGTTTCAGGCAGCATCTGAAGACAGTAAAAGCAGAAGCTCCAAGGCTTCTTACATTCTAGCCTGGAAAATCACATCACATTGCTTCCTTCATATTTTTTTGGCAAATCAGGTTGCAAGGCTTGCCCAGATTAGGGTAAAGAGGCAAAGAGGCTCCTTTTCTTTTCTTTTTTTTTTTTTTTTTTTAGTCAGAATCTCGCTCTGTTGCCCAGGCTGGAGTGCAGTGGCGCGATCTAGGCTCACTGCAAGCTCTGCCTCCTGGGTTCACGCCATTCTCCTACCTCAGGCTCCCAAGTAGCTGAGACTACAGGCACCTACCACCACGCCCGGCTAATTTTTTTTTTTTTTGTATTTTTTAGTAGAGACTGTGTTTCACTGTGTTAGCCAGGATGGTCTCCATCTCCTGACCTCGTGATCCACCTGCCTTGGCCTCCCAAAGTGCTGGGATTACAGGCGTGAGCCACCATGCCCGACCAAGAGACTCCTTTTCTTGATGAAAGGAGTAGTGAAGTCACATTGCATGTCCTTGCAAAGGGACATGCGGACCACATTAGTGAGAGTATGTGCCTGTATTTTGCAATCTGTAACATGGGCATAAACTAAATGTTTTCCAAAGGGAATAGGGCAAAACAAAAAGGACCTTGACCACTCCTTTGGCCCTGAATAAATCCAGGAAGCCTAAGAGTATGACGATCCTGAGGTAGAAAGAGGGTCACATGCTGGATAAGAGGTACCTGGGCTCTCCACTTACAAGAAGAGAGCATAGTTACAGTTATAATCACCATTCCCAACATGCTGTGAGTGCAGGCAGCTACCAGGAGGAGAACAAAGGAAATAACCAGGACACCCATCTCTAAACCTGTTAATTTAATCACATGGAACACTTCTATTTAAAATTCCCGAGAGTTAAGATGTAAGAATGCTTATCAAGGTAAATGCTGTTCACACTGCTTGGAGTGTCAGGCCTAGATCTCTATCCATCAGAAACAACAATATCAATAACAACAACAGCAACATGACGATAGGGCAATTTCTGAAAAGCACCATGTATTTTATCGATACATGTCCGTTGCAGAAAATCCAGGTGAATCCAAAGAAGAAATAAATGTCTTCCACAATCCCATAGCCCAGAGCTAACTAACCACTATAAAGAACCCAGCGTGGTTTTAACTAATGGATCAAAAGATGCTCATCAAAGGCTCTGAGCTTTCCTGAGTGCTAACAGGAAACATCCAGCATCACTGGTCCCTCCAAGGCTGCAGGTGTCTTTGCCCATAGTGCCTGTTTTGTGTCAGGGAAAGAATCAACCTGGGAGCCAAGCCCAGGAATCAGGATGACCAAGACATACTGGACAAGGAGGGAACAAAGCCATCCAAGGACACTCAAGGACAAATCAAGCAAATGAATTTAAGGGAGACCTGCTCATGGTCTGCTTTGCTGCTCAGCATGGCTGGGAGGCACAGTGGAAGATCATGCATCCTGCCCCTGGGACTCCTCTGCCAGAGCCTGAGAGCTTTCTCCTGCCCACAGGCTAGGGGTAGGACAGTTGGAATTGATCCATGCCTTCTAGCTAGACTGTGGGTCCCCTCAGTCTTGGGCATGGTGACAGCCCAGCATCAGACAGAGGTCAGTGTCAAACTAGAAAATTTAATAAATGCTGTCAGATTTGTAGACCCAAGAAAATATAAACTGCCAATCACGAAGGAAAAAAACCTCTCAATGATCTCATCTTTATATGATTCCCTTGCTGCCTGGAAATTGACATTTCCTTGGGGATAATCTGGTCATAGGATTGGTGAAGGTGGAAGGGAGGCAACCTCCGAAGGTGGGGCCCTCTGCTCACCTGGGACAGGGAGGGCCTGAGGTAGGTGTCTGTGTGGGCTGGGGAGGAGGATGGGAGCAGTGCTTCTAGATGTTTCCACTTTCTCCTCATTAGATAATAACGAATGGGTGATTTCCCTAGTCACTGCAGTGTGAGGAAATCTACAAAATTAATTTCACAATACACTTTACAGGATAGGTGGAGAAACACATGAAGCACAACTGCAGTGGATTATAAAAAATGGCCTTTCGAGTTGAGCAATAAATTCGTTCAAGCAGCCATTCTGAAGGACAAACGTGGCTCTGTATTTAAGAGGGGCATTCCAGCACTTCTCTAGCCACTGGGTTGACAATGACTCACCAAAGCCTCTGGTAGCCACCACAGGACACCCAGAGCATATGTTTTAAAGCTGAACACCAAACTGCGGACTTCGGGAGTAAGTGAACTGACTGGTTTTTATTTTGTTTTACTGCTTTTAACATTACAGTAAATGTTACAGGTTCCAGCAGGCTACCTGGGTGGAAATGAGTTTGGTTTCACTTAGTCTCTCTAAAGAGAAAGCAAGTCGGTAGACTAATACCTAATAAAAGCAAAGCTGCCAACAATTGAAATTGCCTGGGCTGCTCTGTGTGTCCCACATGCATGGGTGTGGGTGCCAGTGTGTGTGCGTGTGTGCATGCATGTGCATGTGTGTTGGGATAGAGTGGTAAGAAAATGGGAAATAAGAATGTTCAGTCCATAGCCCTTCATTATAAAAAGGTGAGCTGTAATAAATACTAGTGCCACATTTAGCCAAAACTTTACTCCAGCCAAAGGTGATATTTTCATGATAACATCCTATGATTGCTTTGTTCTTCGTCTTTTATGTTCTTCCTAGATGGGCTCAGAACATACAAGAATTAAGTACACATCTTATTTTCCAGTGATAATGCTACCGGCAAATTCTGTTGTTTGTATAAACATCAGCCATGTTTATATAACTAAACTAGTGTTTTGTTTTGTCAATTCAGCAAGAAATTAGACCAAATGGTGGCTTAATGCTGCATTGATTTGGCTATCCATTTCTTTTCACTTTTCTGCAAAATATTTAATACATTATTAAATTGAATTATGCTGACGCCACAGTTGTTCTTATCTCAATTGTCTTAAAATTCATTTAATTTTTTTTCCTTTGGTTTCATTATTCAAATTTTAACTTCAGTTCTCAAGATTTTATCTGATGGAAGAGATGGAGTCCATTACTAAGGACTCCATTGTGCTCCATCATGCCAGAGTTGTAAAATAGATCTTTTAAAGGAAATTTACTGTGATTTTTTTCTATTTAAGAGCTTCCTCTCCAGTTGAGCATGTAAGAAAATTATACCAGGAGAATACAGTAAACTCTATGAGGCAAGCTATAAACATGCAGCATTGTGATTAGGGCTGGTTCTCCTTCTAGAAACATGGTAGGATTGCAATTCCATACCATCCTTGAAGTTAGAGAGAGCCACGTGACTCATTTAGCCAATGAACTGTGAGCGGAATGACATGTCACTTCCAGCAGAAGCTTTAAGAATCTGAGAGACATTCATACGTTTTCCATGTGCTGTAGCCTTATACCCAAAGCCTGGGTCCCAAGTGACCATGACAGGCAGAGCTCCCTGTTGAGCCACAGAGATTTACAGAATGTCTGTTAACACAGCATAATCCAGCCCATCCTGACTAATCTGATATTAACATGTATAATAAAGAATTCTATCAATGCTGAGGGAAGATGATTAGTTAAGGTCCTAGGTGGCAAGTCTCAAAACCTCTTCTAAGGATTTTAGACAGGAAATTAAATGACTTCTAGTCCCTAGAGTTCCCAATCTCCTACCATCTCATCCTAATATGACAGAAGTAATTCCTGAGTTGCTTCTGAAACCAGAGCTTCCCTCGGAACCCTTAGCCTGCCAGATGGCTTCTTGGAGAGCTCTCACTCACTTTTCTCCTTCTGCTATTGCTGCTCATTCATTCCAGCTTTTAAAAATTCATCTTTATCCATGAACCTCGCTTCTAGAAAAGTCATACAGGTGCTTCCAGGAGGCTACATGGGCACCCATATTTTTCTAGCCACATTCATTAGACCAATGCAGCAGAGAAGAAAAGCCTCAATAATTATTATGACATGGCATGTTAGGATACCAAGTAAATTGCATTTGTAAAATGTGATTTTCTGTTGGTGTTCACTTCTGCTCTACTGACATTTGGTAAGTATTATTGACTGACTGACTAACTAATGTGGTCATTAGTCTTCATAAAGAAAGGCTCTCTACAAAAACGGAGGGACGCCCTTTTTCTGGCATTTAATACGTAAGAAATTGCCTCCGATAGAAACCAGAGTTGCCTGATTACTATCAGCACAGGAGAAATGTATTAATGTGCCTTTCTAGTAACAGGTTTTTAGAAAGTCAAATATAAACAAATCTGTCTATTTGTGTGTGTGCATGTGGTAGTGGGGAGGGAAGAAAAAAGGAGGGGGAGAGAAAGAGAAATAAGAACCAAGTTTATTATACTGTATTCAGGGGGAAAAAATTTTCCCCTAACCCTCACCAGAAGCAAATGGTGGTACCATGCTTCTTGCACACCTCCAGAACTGTGAACCAAATAAACCTCTCTTCTTTAAAATTATTCAGCCTCTGGTATTCCTTTATAACAACACACACACACATGCAAAAGCAGACTAAAGCAGGAACTAATTAGAAACGTTGATGCACCGAGGGATTGGCACCGAGGCTCCCCAACAGGAACTGAGGCCATGGATAGAAGGACACATTCATGTTATTTTTTTCTAATGGTTAAGTAATTATTTGCTCTTACTCTCAAAATTTCTGCCAAGGCCTCCCATGGACCAAACTCAACTAGAATCTAGGAAGCAGAGAACCTGAGTGTTGCATTCAGCAGAAGTCAGCTTCCTAGGGAATCTTGCAGGAAGGGTGAAGGTAGAGAATCTGGTGGGGAAGCAAGCAAATGCCCATCACATGCACTTTCCTCCAACAGAGCGACTCAGATGCTATAAGACTTGCTAACGCAGTCTCAGGGTCTGATCACAGTAACATACAATCCAGGGTTTAATCATCAGAAATCACAGTCCTATTGTCTTCTGCACAGACCCAAACACACTTGGAGGTCATGTTCAATATGAATACCTCACAGAGAAGGAAATCTACACACAAGAAGTACATCTGCAGAAAGCCAGCTGGCATGTCAACCATTCAAAAATTCAGGGTGTTCGGGATAAAGAAGACTCAGGAAGACAAGTATGAAGCATAATCTGTGACATTTCATGCGGCAGACGTTAGACACATACAAGAGAGTTGTTGGAAAGCGGAATTTATCTTCATATAAACAACACTGAGCTAAATCTCAATATTTCAGATCTCTAGAACTATCCATCAGTGAAATGGATTGCAAATAGAAAGAGTAATACCATGTAACTTAAGAATACAATCATGGACGAGGCTGCCACCTGCTGTTGGGGGCCACTGCAGAAGAAATTCCAGAACACTGGACTGGAGAGCACCTCACTTTCCTTACAGCTCTAAGTTTCTGACTCAGTGACCTGATTCAGTACCATATACACAAAGACCCACTTACACAAATGACTGTTCTTCACACTAGGCCCATGGAGACAGGGAGAAAATTCTGAATTTGCTCAGATACCTTCTCCGCTACTGACATCTAGGCATTACACAATTCATCTCTTCATATTTAACCTTTGAAGTTTGCTACTTCTCAGAGAGACTAATGAGTAGTGAGCAAATATCCTGAAGCTGAGAATGCTTCTACCTCCTCTCAAAACAATGGAATATTCATCAAAACACAGCAGTTCTGCACTTAACTTTAGGCCTTTTCTTACACCTTGTTTCTTGGCAGTAACTGTGGCCAGAATAGCTCTTTCCACAGATAAATGACCTTTTGAAAGGATAGGGTCTCTAGATAGAACAGCAAATGCCTCATTCCAGAAGGTCTTCAAGAAGAAAATGTTGTGGTGATAACAAACATAACTGATTATAATCTATTCTGTGAAAAAAGCTTATGAAACAGTAGATGTGTGTATCTAGTACATAAGAGCTGAATGTCAATATATATATATAGATATATACACACACTCAAATAAATAATAGTTATCTCTAACTAGAGAAATTCTAGTTGCCTTATATTTTCTTCTTTTTCCTAACTATATTTTCTACAATAAACATGTGTTTTTAACAAGAAAAGTCTTTTCTGGTGTGCTTTTTAATTTTCTTTGTTTAAGTGAGAGTGAGGCTACATAACTACATGGCTAGGTAGACTTTTAGAAAACTTGGCTGCTCTAGAAAATTGACATATCCTGATTTCTTCCATAGCTTGGATCTTGACCTAGAGGGAAATATAAAAATGTTGACTTGAACCTGAGGGGTGCCATTTTCACTGCTGAAGTAGTTACATGGATCATGAATTGGAGAAATGACTTCAGCAACACGGGTGTTAAAAACAGAAAGCACAAGTGACCCACAACAGATGATGGAGAACAAAGAGCAAGCTGGGAAAAGCAGTGGCCGTTAATACAGAAAAGAAGAAGTATAGCCACAATAAATATTAGGCAGACAGCAGTTCAGCAGTTTATACTATTAAGCTGTTGTTTAGGGGATTGGTAAACCGACATGACCCTTGAGGTAGGTATATATAGGTAAATTCTATGTGTCCCTTGAAATAGGTGTATGACACAACTTCTGGCGTCTACATGGATTTGGTCAATCTAAAGTAGCCATGAGGCTTAAGACAGTTCAGCTGTTTGGGGATAAGTTAAACCATTTGTCGTTGTCTTTCTGCAATTTGCATATCCTACAGTTATCATTGCCATTACTGAATGGCACAGAGAAAAATTCTGGTCTAAAGTGGTTCTCAAACCTGGTTGCTGGAGGGCCACCCTCAGTGATGATGATTTAATCTGTAGAAGAGTAGAACATTGATAGTTTTTATATATCTCCAGGTAATTTTAATATATAACTGGGGTGAGAATCATTGACGTAATTGTAAGAGGATAATATTCAAGAAATGTGGAGATAAATAATTTTCTTCTCGACATTAAAAAAACCTAATAAAAAGTTTTATCTTTTCCCCTAACTCAGGGTCATCAGCCTTCAAGCTTCAGTCTCTGTGTGTTCACAGGTGCTGTAAACACACGCATCATTACTAATATCCCACTTCAGTGCTATTGCTGCTCACAAAACTCCAGGTATTTTTAACCTTATAAACCACCAGAATAATGAGACCACTGGGTTCAGTAAATTGCTTTGTTTTGAAGCAGTATTAGACAAAGTGGGAGACTAGAAGATAAATCTGTCAATGACATGTCCTTTAAGACTACTTAGATTTTGTTGAATTTGTGGATCATTCCTTACTTGAGCAAATGGTAAATTAACTCTCTCTTTTCTCTCTCTCTCTCTAGCTGGCACATTTTTTCCAGTAGCCATTCTACTTGGTATGCTTACTTATCAGCTGTCCTCCAGGGGCCTCACATTAGATGTTTCTCTTGACTAACCAAACATGACACACAGCTGAAGTCAGAAAAACCAGATTGATAATTTCACTCAAACTATTTTCCTTCATTCTAACAATTTACTGGAGTACACAATTGTGACTATTTTTAGCCATAGAAACTCATAGAAAGACCAACTTCATTAGACCTACAAAATCGAATTGTGTAACAGTATATGCAGTATGTGTAGGAATAAAAAGCATTTCTCAAATATGCAGTACTGGATTTTGCAAAAGCACCTTACACTTAGCTATAAAGGAGTGGAAAACACAAAGATGAGTAACTGCACCTTTCAAAAGACTAGAGCTATACCAATAATACAAAGGTGTAAACAAATAATGGTAAGATGACAAAGGCTGAGTGTTTTCTATTTGGAAGTTATGTTGTTGAATTATTTATGTATATAATTTCATGCAATCTTCATGTTATGGGGGTGTTCTAATCCACTGTGACTCTGTCCTTAAATAAAAGGGAGATTTGGACATAGAGAGAGGCACACGGGGAGGATGCCATATGAGAATTGACACTGTGCTGTCACAAGCCAAGGAACTACTGGAAGGAGAGAAAGAGGACTGGAACAGTTCCTTCCTTAGCACCTTTTCAGGCAGCCTAGCCCTGCCAGCTTCTTGATCTGGACTTCTCACCTCTAGAATTGTGAGGCAATAAATCTCTGTTGCTTAAGTTACCCAGTTTGTGGTACTCTATTACAGGAGCCCTAGGAAAATAATTCATTATATAATCTGCTAAGGTAGATATGATCATTGTCTCCAATTTCCATATGAAGAAACGATGCCTCAGGCATTGTGTTGGTTGTCCAAAATCATACAATCCTGACTCACTTCAATGAATTCTTCATTCAGCAAAATTTTTAAGGTACCTTAAAAAAATTATGTTAACTCTTAGGTCCTTGCTTTAAAGCTTCAATGGGCTTTTCCTTTGCAAAGAATAAAATCCTAATACTTAAGCATAGCTCTCTTTCCTGGCTATGTTTCTGACATCCTCTTGTACCATGCTCCTCCTTAATCATTCTGAGGTTACATCTTAAGTCCTTTCCCCTTGCCATTCCCACTTCTTGGAATACTTTCCCATCAACTCTTCAAAGAACTGGCTTCTTTAAGTATTTGGTCTCAGTTCAAATGTCACTTCCCTGTAAAAGCTTCCTGGCCATCAAGCCTTCTTTACACACTCTATTTTATTTTTTCATGGTTCCTATAACAACCTAATATATTCTCAATTGATTAACTGTTTTGCTGACTACTGCCTTCCATAAGAATGGAAAGAAACATGGCCAGGTGCAGTGGCTCACACCTGTAATCCCACCACTTCAGGAGGCTGAGGCAACATGGCAAAACCTTCTCTTCAAAAAATTTTTTAAAAGTTAGCTGGATGTTGTGGAGGCAAGAGGATCACTTGAGGATCACTTGAGTCCATGAGATCAAGGCTGCAGTGAGTCATGTTTGCACCACTGCACTCTAGCCTCGGTGACAGAGCTAGTCCCTATCAAAAAAAAAAAAAAAAAAAAAAGAATGGAGAGAATGCTACATGAGAGAAAGGATCTTATTTATCATGTTCACCTCCCAAGAGGTGAACATATCCCCCAAAGCCTGATAGAGAGAAGATGCTCATTAATATTTAATGCATGACCATGTGCAGACTTGGGAGGAAAAATATGCCTCAGCCTATCAAAATTGGATCCTTAATAAACAAGGATGCTTCTGTATCATTTCCCCACAACACCGAACAAGTGTGGCTCACTGTGGATGTTTAAGCAAATGCATTGTTTTTCCAGTTATATATCTGGTAGAGATGAGGCCATTGATAGGAATGGGAAGACGATCTCCTTTTATTTTGATGACCCAGCATGGCTGAACACTCAGTGACTACCACTGCACTTTGTTGTACTTTCAGCATTAGAGATGCCAGCCCTGTAGGATATAAAACAGGAACATCTAGTCCTCAATTATATTCAGAATTACTCAAGTCTTACAAGCACCACTTGTCTTTTTTCAAGGGAGAGAAATGCTCAAGTGATGGGCTGAAGTGAAGGGAGGGAGTCACTCACTTAAACGGTTCCCTTAGGCTGTGTGGATGCAAACAGCATTAGACAATGATGCTGACAGTGGGAAATGTACTGGAGACGATGATTGGCAAAGCCCTCCTTTTCTCCCCATCCACTATAGATACTGACAGCAAAGGTTTGTCACAATGACAACTATACACTCCCAATATCACAGAAGAAGGAGGAATAAAAGGGTATATTATGAGTGACTGAAGTTTAGAATAAATTAATAAATATTATGTCCCTCATCCATAGAAACCACAAAGGTCTAGTAATGCTAAGGATATAACAAGAAAATAATATGAATATTTGCTTCCCCTTCCTGGTGTAATAGAGTAAGTTACAAATGGCTTCAGGAAGGGGAGAGAGGAAGAAGAGTGGATGAGATACGTAAGAGTGCCTGAGAGCTAATTTTATGAAAGCTTTGGGAAGTTTTAAGAAAAAGAAAAGCTATTTTTCAAGGTACATGTGTGTATGCGTGCGTGTGTGTGTGTGTGAAAGACAGAAGAAAGAGGGAGACCTAAGAAGACTATGAGACACTAAGAGAAAAATTAAGGTAAAAAAGACACACACTTACAAAAACACACATAGGGAGGAGGGAGGAGGTTAAGACATTTTACTATGTGCTGTGAATGGAAACTACAAACCATTTTTGATATATGCAATATATATACATATATACACACATATACATATGTATTTAAAGATTTAAATTACATTTTCTCTTTTTTTAGAGATATGGTTTCACTATGTCACTCTGCCCAGGCTGCAGTACAGTGGTTGTTCACAGTCATGGTCATAGCACATTATAGCCTTGAACTCCTGGGCTCAAGCAACCCTCCTGTATTAGTCTCCCCAGTAGTTGGGATTACTAGCATATGCCACCATGTCCACCTTTATGCTTTTTAAAGTGAAAAACCATACTAAGAATGAGGCAGCTCAACTTAATAATAAAAACATTTCGAATGTAAAGAAATTTACAAAAGAAAAACAATCAACCCCATTAAAATTGGGCAAAGGGAATGAACAGACACTTTTCAAAAGAATACATGCATGCAGCCAACAAACATACAAAAAAAAAGTTCAACATCACTGATCATTAGAGAAATGCAAATCAAAACCATAATGAGATACCATCTTACACCAGTCAGAATAGCTATCATTAAAAAGTCAAAAAATAACAGATGCTAGTGAGGCTATGGAGAAAAGGGAATGCTTATACACTGTTGGTGGGTGTGCAAATCAGTTCAATCATTGTGCAAAGAATAGTGATTCCTCAAAGAGCTAAAAGCAGAGCTACCATTCGACCCAGTAATCCCACTACTGTATATATACCCAGATGAATATAAACCATTCTACCATAAAGACACATGCATACAAATGTTCATTGCAGCACTGTTCACAATAGCAAAAGTATAGGATCAACCTAAATGCCCATCAATGACAGATTGGATAAAGAAAATGTGGTACATATACACCATGGAATACTATGCCGCCATTAAAAAATGATATCATGTCTTTTGCTGGAATATGGATGGACCTTCCATTATCCTTAGCAAACTAATGCAGGAACAGAAAACCAAATACAGCATACTCTCAGTTATAAGTGGGAGCTAAATGATGAGAACTAATGAACACAAAGAATAAAACAGACACTGGGGTCTACTTGAGGGTGGAGGGTGAGAAAAGGAAGAGAAGCAGAAAAGATAACTATTGGGTACTAGGTTTAATACCTGGGTGATGAAATAATCTGTACAATAACCCCCTGTGACACCAGTTTACCTATGTAACAAATGCCCCTAAACTTAAAATAAAAGTTAAAAAAAAAAAGAAAATTAAAATCTCCTTATCATCTACCTGGTAATATGAAAAACACATAGCTTTCATTCATTCCTTTCAACTGATGAGGAAACTGAGGCATCGGGAGTTAGTAAAAGTCCACATTGAGATATGAGACCCACCACTGGCTGGACGCAGTGGCTCACACCTGTAATCCCAGCACTTTGGGAGGCCGATGCTGGTGGATCACCTAAGGTCAGGAGTTCGGGACCAGGCTGGCCAACATGGTGAAACCCCCATCTCTACTAAAAATACAAAAATTAGCTGGGTGTGGTGGCAGGCACCTGTAATACCAGCTACTAGGGAGGCTGAGGCAGGAGAATCGGTTGAACCCAGGAGGTGGAGTTTACAGTGAGCCAAAATCACGCCATTGCACTCCAGCCTGGGCAACAAGAGAAAGACTCTGTCGGGAAAAGAAAAAAAAAAAAAAAACACCACCACCATTTTGCAAGTGTTACCACTAGTGTGTGTTAATATTGTAGAAGTATTCCTAATTATGATTTCTTTGTATTCCTAATTGTAATAGCTTTGTATTTGAAAAATTATTGATTCATACTCTATGTTATTATTTTATATGCGATGACAACAGAATATATTATCATGCTCCTTTTGTGAATCTCATTCATAATATAAAGTATAAATTTGTGATTTTGCTTTAATTTGAAATATTAATTTCAAATATGTTATCACAATTTGATACAAACTATTGACAGTAAATCTGTGGATTAAGTAATGTCTTAGTAGGTATTGGGAAAATTTGAAACTAGTAACATGGAGGACTATTGTCATTGTTTATTTCAAAGCCAGTTAAAATTCTGCAAAGCAGTGTACATAAAAATAATTTCAAGAAATTTATAAAATACCGAGATTATGGTGTATAAACAACTTTAGATTCTTTGTTTAAGAAATTCTGCCAGTTTGTAATATATGCTTCATTCAAAGTAGCTAAGGGCTGTACCTGGCTAATAGTAGGCACCTAATATTTGTTGAAAAGGCATACTGAGTAGCTGGGACCTCCTGAGTAGCTGGGACCACACACATTTAACCTGTATTTATAAAATTACTGTTTAGAGAATAACATTTGATGGAATCATGCTTTTACTTTCTGCTTATGACTCAATTGTTTGTACTGACATTAACATCCCAAATCCTAAGCATGGCCTACAAGGTCCTGAGCAATGTGGCACCTGCCGAAGCCTGCTGCCTCATTTAATAACTCTTTGTCTCTTTCCCAGATCCAGCCACTCTAACATTTTTTAGTTCCTGGACCAAGACAAGCTCTTCCCAGAACCTGACCTTTGTACCTGTTCTTTATTCCTGGAGTATTTTTCCCCTGACAAATGACTTATCATCTATCATAAATCAGGTTAAATGGCACTAACTCAGGGAAGGCTTCCCTAACTGCCTCCCTTCTCTAACCAAATTAGGAACAATTATATGGCCACATAGTATCGAATCAAGTTTATAATTTTAAAATAATTGGGAGATTTTGTTGTTTAACACTTGTTTTCACTATAAGACTGTGATTACATGCAAGTAAGAACCATGCCTGTTTGTTTACTCCTGCCACAGTCAGAATAGTGCCTGGAATATGCAGTAAGGGCTGAACAAACACTAAATAAATAAACAAGTGAATAAATGGATATTGTCTCGTTTTTAGAACAGAGTACTAAATGGATCATGAACACTATCTGGTATGTCACGTAGGTAATTTACAAGGGCTACAATTTCAGCTCAGATTTACCTTTTCCTGGATACAGGTCTTGATAGGTCTCTTGATGTCATTTCACTTCAGATTCTTCTTTAGAAAACTTGGACAATAGCATTTGCTGCCTTGTCCAAATTGTTACTAAGAATCAAAAGAGATATCTGACATGAAATGACATTGGAAAACATTAAACACGATTGAAATAATGCTAGCCAATATGGTTATTATTAGAAACGAATTACATTTTCAACTTAAAAATAGTAATACTTATTGCAGACTCAAATATGCTTATTCTAAAACAAGTAAATATTTGCCTATGGTCTGAGATTCTAATCCACGGAGTTCATTCTAATCCACATTCAACACTATCATGTACCAGTGGGCCTCATAACCCACCTGGCCCTGTGATTTTTCAGGTTCACTTTTCTAAACTTGCGAATTAAATATTTATTTTCTTAGTTCAGAAGAGGAAAAAAACTCTTGTAATTGTTGCCCATTTCAGGAAAAATCTTGCATATGAAAACAAGAGATAAATATACACAACTGAGGGCTGTGGTTTAAACAAAATCTTGAGAATGTTTTTTGACCTTATACATTTGTGCTTTAGTATAACAAAATGATATAGACAAAGGTAACTTTTAATAGAACCAGTCACTAAATTTAAAAAATGACAAATTCTTCTGCTTAGCTAAGCAACAGAGAAGGTAAAATACTAATTCAATTCATCAATTTAAGCAATACTCATTAAGAGCCAAGTATGTGCTTACTGAATAAGCTGCTAAGGTTTGGTGGTTACAGAGTGTGCGGTGAAATGATGTCTACATCACAGTCCAACATTCACAGAGTTTAAAAGCCTACCAAGAATCAAGACAGACACAAATACCTAACATAGACGTTTGTATGTGATAAGAGAGCCAGAGTACAATTTAGGAGAAGAAATTCTATGGAAGGAAGATTCATTTCCATTAGACCAGAAAAGACAGCACATTTGAAGGCCTGAATAAGAAATATTCTGGATAAGATATTGTGGCTGCCACCAGAATGGCTCTTGATTATCTCTACCTCTTGGTATTTATACCCTTATATAATCTCTTTCCTATAGTATAAGCTGGTCCCAGGTACTTGTTTCTATTGAATAGAATAGAACAAAAGTAATGAGATGCCACTTCTGAGATTAGATTATAAGATACTGTGAATTTCATCTTGTGCCCTCTCCCTCTCTCTCTTTCTCTTGCCCTCTCATTTGAATGAAGCCAACTGGCATGCTGTCAGTGGCCCAGTGTAAGTCCTGTTACAAGAAATTGATGATTGCCTGTAGCCAACCCTAAGTGAAGAACTGAGGTCCTCAGTCCTACAAATGGAGAGAAACTGAATCTAGCTAAGAACCATGTGAGTGAGCTGGGAAGAAGATCCACCCTCAGTTGAAATTTAAGATGACATATTGAGCAGACATATTGAGACACACTGAAAGTAAGAGAGCAGGAGGAAACAAAACCAGGGTCATACAAAGAACACAACTGATTTTGAGATTCTCACATAAGTATTACACCTTCAGTGAGCACGTGTACTAGAAATTAAAAAAATAAATAAAATAAACCTTCAAAGAGAGCTAGCAAATAAATTTCCCTATGTTCTCAGCTCTGAGTGGAGAGAGAAAAATGTTCCCTGTAGAGTTTATAGCCAGAATCCAGCTCTCAAACAGGTTTCAGCCTGAACTCACACAATCTGTGTGGCTTCCAAATTTGCAAGCTGAGAATTTAATTCAAAGTGGTCTCAGGTTGATAGCAGTCCAAAATGCCAGGTGGGAAAAAAAATTCTCTCTGGACAAATAAATCATCAAAGCAAGCTCATAAGAGCAGGTTTCAAAGGTCATGAGCTTCTAACACACACACAAAAATCACACACACAAAATGGGGGTAGCAGCAACATGGGTAGCGTATTCAAACTTGAAAAGACTTTAAATATTTGTATTATTAGATGTAGATTATGAAACATATTTTAATGTGGTTAATTTTTTTAAGGAATCAAAACTATGAGTAAAGACCAAGAAAACTGTGCTGGATGGCCACTTCCACCATGGCTCCCCTCCTATTTAAGTCTGGGTACTGAGTCACCCGAAGTCTTCAGGCACATTGTTCCAGGTTTGGGTTTGCCTATGAAAGAAACTCACGAGAGCTGGAAGTGAGGAGTGAAGAGGAGGTCTTCACATAAAGCAGGCTTAAGGATTCGACACAGCAGGTTTGACAGATGTGATGGCTTGCAGAATTCTTTATGAGCTCCCACTGTCCATCTGGATAAGATTTACAGACCTTTCAGAAATTCCTATAAGCCTGGGTTCTGTGCCCACACTCTAGACTGTCAGGCTAAGATCTCTGATATAAAACAGACCTCTTCTGATTTTGTCTAGCTGCTTTTCTAATATCTATTCACCAAGCTCTTCCAATAATAGCATAAGGCCCTAATTAATATTAAACTTTTATCTTTATAATACTTAGGATGTCTTCTGTTTTCCTGATCAAATTCTGACTACTATTAAAATATAAAGAATTGTCCAGAAATATATTTTAAAAATCACACATTGATCTTCTTTAAATGAAAATATAACAATTGTATGGACTAGGATGATTACAGTTGTTCAGTTCTGACTGTTATTTGAAGAAAAAAGCAATAAGAAGCCTCAGCAACTTAACAGAAGGAGCTGCCATTTACTAGGAGAAAAGATTGTAGATGAGAGTGTAGCAAAGGTCAGAATTCTGTGAAGCTTGAGATGTCTATTATAATGAATTATCTTTTATACTCACTACAATTTCCTAACAATTTTGGGGTTTATATTTTTGAAAGAGATATACCTTTAATTTTCTTTCTTTGTACTATTGTTAGGTAACTTTAATGTGCAGATTATACTACAGTGAAAGTTGCCAATGACAAGGCAAAGTCACTTACATCAGACCCAAAGCAAAGTGGAGCCGGGTCGTGAAAAAGGGATCTTGTGTGTGTGTCCACGATAAGCACTCTCACAAGGACTTTCTATCAACTCACAAGAAATTTCTGCCCACCCAGCACACTCTGTTTGTCCAGCTCATCCTGTAGCTGTCTCTATAATAGGACCTATCATTAAAAAATTCCTCAAGACTGCAGCATTTCAGATAAGCCACCCTCACAAGAACACTTGCCTAGCAATGGCTGTTTCTGCCAGTAAGTTAACACCAGCTCCTGCATCAGGCCCTGTGACCAATGATGTTTGTTTCAAAACAGCTTGCATAGACTTCTTTTTGTCTTTAAATATTTTCCTTACCTCAACCTCTTGGGATGCACCTATGATTGATCATAGCACAAATATCTCAGATTATAATCCTTGTTTATTTCCAAATAAATTTATTTCTTTGGAGATCCACTTTTTCTGTTATTATACATTGACACTGTTATCATGAAATTGGTTGGGTGATGTGTCTTATTTTCTTGTCTCCAGAAGAATTTCTGTAACAGTGCAATTAAACGTTCTTTGCATGTTTGCTAGAACTCACCTGTAAAATTGTCTGAGCAACCAAATCCTGGTTTTTGTGTTTAGTTTTTCTTTTGTGATTGGGGAGGGGGGTTTATCGTACTGATTCAAGGTGTGAAGGTAACATCATTTTGATTTTATACATCTTCTTCAGTCCATTTAAGCATGTTACATAGCGTTGTTTGTTCTTTTCATGATATTCTTTACAGTAGTCTCCTAAATGTTCCCTCTGCTTCTGCCATGAGCCCCTACAATCTATTTCAACTCAGAAGCTATAGAGTTTGTTTAAAACATGTAACATATTATGACACCTTTCTTACTGTAAAACATCCCATGGTTTCTTGTAGTATTTATAGTAAAAGTGAAATTTTTATGATGGCTTGAGAAACTTTTCCCATTAGATGCCCAAGTGCTGGTCTGGTCTGATCTTCTCATCTTCCCTTGGGTGATTCTGTGGCAGTCACACTAGCCTCCTTGCTGCTCCACAAAAACTCCAGCATGATCCTACTTCAGGATATTTGCCATTGTTACTGCATCTGCCTGGAACCTTTTCTCCCATATAAACATAGAGATTGCTCTTGCCTGTCCTTCAAGTCTATTCTTAAATGTCCCATTCTCTGTGAAGCTTTCCTGCCCACCCTATTTAAATTACAGACTTCACTCCCAATTCCCCATCTACTTTAAGAGTCTTCATTTATCATTCCTTGACAAATTGTAAATATACATGTTCACTTTTTTATCGTCTGTCTCCAAATACTGGAATGTTGAGTTCTGTAGTGTCAGATATTTCTGTTTGGTTCACTGGTGTATTCTTAAAGCATGTTACATACTAGGTATACTCAATGAATATTTGTTGAATAAATATCACACTGGGCTTATTCCAGAAATTCAAGCTTGTTTCAATAGTTAGAGCAATCTACAAATGTAATTCATTACATTAACTAATTAAAGGAGCTAAATCACATCACCACCACAATAATGCAGAAAAACACATTTGATACAACTCAATATTCATGTCTGCCTAACAAACATCTCATGATACTAGGAAAAGAGGAAGGGATATATTATTTTCATGTATAAAACACTAACCATTGTAGCATGCCAATATACTCAAAATTCAACGAAATTCCTATCAAAATCTTAGCATTCCTCTTAGTCCTCAACAAAGCATTTCTAAAATGTGTATAGAAGGCCAAAGGGCCAAAAGAGTCAACTTCTGAAGAAGTGGAAAAGAAAGTTGAGGAAATCTTAAAACATGTTATTGAGCTTAAAGTTGCAAAAATAAACTCATGTACCATAATTCATGAGTAGAAAAATAGACTAGTGGAATAACATAAAAATAAAAACAATGCTTACATAAAATATTGTAACTGATTTGGATGTCATTCGAAATCAGTAAGTACATAGATGGACAATGTAATGAAAGATGCTAGGCAAATAATGTGGTAGGGAGAATAATGGCCCTCAAAGATGCCCATGCCTAACCCTGGAACCAGTGAATATGTTACACTGAATGCAATAAAGGCTTATCAGATGTGATTCAGGATACAAACCGAGATGGAGAGATCTTCCTGGGTTATCCAGATGGGCCCAGTCTAATCACATGATTTCTTAAAAATGGAGAACCTTTCTTAGCTGAGTCCAGAGAGAGATGTGACAATGAAAGAATGGTCAGAGAAATGTGACATTGCCAGCTTTAAAAATAGAGAGGAGAGGCAATAAGAAAAGGAATGCTGATGTTCTCTAGAAGATAGAAAAGGCCAGGATATGGATTCTACCCTAGCCGCCATAAAGAAACATGCCTGTCGACAACTTGATTTTAGTTCACTAAAATTCATGCCTGATTTCTGACTTGTGTACACTGTAAGATGACAAGTTTGTGTTATTTTAGGTCACTTACTTTGTAGAAATTTGTTACAGCAGTAATAGAACAAGTGGTTATCCATATGAGGCAAATTAGATTGGATACCTATCTCCAACAGAAATCAATTCAAGGTGAATTCCAGGAAAATACTTAAAACATTTAGATTAAAAATAAATGAGAATTTTTGTTACTTTTGGTAGGTCATAGAACCAAGGAAAACAAACATTAAGGAGGAAAAATGAACATATGACTACATCAAAATATAAAGCTTCTCTATTTGGATGATATCATAAGGTGACAAATCATAAACTGTAATATTTGCAACATATATATGAGTGAATAAATATACATTTAGAATATATATGAACTCCCAAAATTCAACAGGAAAAATAAGACATAGAACAAGCAAAATGCATAAACAAAAGAAGGCAAAACAAAAATAATGACTCATAATAATATGAAAAGAAGCTCATCTTCATAGATGAGCAGATAAATGCAAATTAAAACCACCCTGAGATGCTTTTTACATCCATGAGCCTGATAAAAGTTAGAGTCTAAAAGTAATAATTAACAAAGATGGGAAGTAACAGAAAATCTTGTCCATTACTGGTTAAAGTATAAACTGATACAGCTACTTTATAGAATATTGCATTATAGAATAAAGTTGTGAGTATGTATATGCAGTGACTCAGCATCTTCATTGCTAGTATGTACTCAAGAGAAACTTACAGGAGTGGACTAGGAAGTACATACAAAATGATTACAACATTGTTTGTTATATCAAAAAATGAAAAAGACACCCAATTTTCCAGCAAAAAAATAAGTAAAAATAAATCCTGGTGTATTCTAACAATGGAATAATATATAGCCATTAAAATAAATCAACTATTACTGTACATATGAATGTAGGTATCAGCAAAACATATTGTTTAGTGAAAAAGTAAGAAGCTGAAGAAGAATATATATAATATGGTTACATTTATATGAAGTCCAAAAACTTGCAAAATAAAGAAATGTATTTAGAAATAGATTCACATGTGAGAAAACTAGAAGAAAATTAATGAAAGGATAAAAGGGATAGCAGTAATTCTGAGTAGTTGAGGGGATTTCAATTGGAAAAAAATAGTATCATATTCTTTAAGTCAGGTAGTGGGTATTAGCATTTGTTTTACCATCGTTCTTTATTCTTATAGCTAAACTATATATTTTCAATGTATTTAATGTATTTTTTGCATAAATATTACACAATAAAAATGAGAAAACAAAAAAGTAGAAAATGATAAATTACAATAAAGAAATGGAGAGAAAATTATAATCTAGTTGAGTAATGGTATATTACATAGCTATTTTCTTAAGTAGATGTATGTACATGATGTATGCACGATTGTACATACATGTTCTTAATTATATATAAATATATGTACATATTTTTAATATAAAATACTAAACAAAGTACACCAAAATATTAGCTCCTATGTTAGTGAGATAATGTTTTGTTTTTTTGTATTTTAAGTTTTACATAGTAGGTGTATTTGTCTGTTTTCGTACTGCTATAAAGAACTGCCCAAGACTGGGTAATTTATAAAGGAAAGAAGTTTAATTGGCTCACAGTTCAGCACCGCTTGGGAGGCCTCAGGAAATCTACAATCATGGCGGAAGACAAAGAGGAAGCAAGCCAGCTTCTTCGCAAGGCAGCATGAAGAAGTGCCGAGCAAAGGGGAAAGAATCCCTTATAAAACCATCAAATCTCGTGAGAACTCACTATCACAAGAACAGCACAGAAGAAACTGCCCCCATGATTCAATTACCTCCACCTGGTCTCTCCCTTGACCTGCGGGGATTATGGGGGCTATGGGGATTACAATTCAAGATGAGATTCAGGTGGGGATACAAAGCCTAATCATATCAGTAGGCATGTGTTGAATTTTAAACTCAGAGAAAAATACTAGTGTTTTTATAGGATTCTTACTAAAGAAAAACCAGAAAGTAATAAACCATCTACGCTAAGACATAAAATTCAGTTGTTTAGTTACAAGATAGAATGTGGCCTTGTAAGAAAGCAAATTAACTTCTAACATACAAAGCCTTAGAGAAGATTCAAGTGACTGACGGATCTTAAACAGAGCTATTATTACAACTCAAACTGCAGTAAAATATCCTCAGCAACATAGATGTGTGTGTTTCACTAGTCAGAGCAATACAAATTTAATGAAACTCCATTGGTGGTGTTTTTAATCAGACAATTTCTGAAGATGTCCTGGCTTATTCATAGATGCAAGCCAAATCTCTAGAAGAGTATCATAATAAGAAAAAAAAAGAATACAGGCAATTGAGAGCTGTTCCAAAGTTTAGGGAGTTTTTGTAAGGAATTAATAAATAAAAATGTTCTTGAAAGAGAGAAATTAATATGCAGTTCATACTGCCAGAATTGCAGGCAATTTATCAAACTCCTCTAATCCTCCAAAATCGCTATTTTTTTTTGACACACACTTTACAGTACAGAAGAAAATGTCTCCGGCAATAAATCACAAAGTTAAAATTACCTAGTCTACAATTAACTAGACAGTGATGGTAAATCATTTTCTACCAAAAGAAAGAAATGTCTTGTCTATTCAGGTTCTGCTCTACTTAAAAGTTTTCCTTGTTGGCAAGCAAGTGGTTAGAAAATCATATTTTATACGTACATTCAGCTTAACTATCATTCAGCTCAGGAAGATGACTCAGGGCCTTATCCATACCTTCAAGTTTGCTCTTAGCAAGTAATTGTTTCAGTATCTATATCAAAAAGGCTTAAGTCTGCAACATGTTTCTGAATGATTAACAAGGTGATAGTCAGTTCTTCATTGAATCCTGGATGCTTTATTTTTCTTAATAAGAGGAATTCATATGGATCAGCTAGAAAAAAATTAAGAGGAAAATCACATGGAAAGTTACATATTATATATCTATTATATATATAATATTATATATCTATAATATTATATATCTATTAGATATATAATATATCTATATATTATATCTATTAGATATATAATATATATATAAATTATATATCTATTATATATAGTATTATATATCTATTATATATTATATATCTATTATATATATTATATATTGTATATCTGTTACATATATTATATATCTATTATATATATTATATATTGTATATCTATTACATATATTATATATCTATTATATATAGTATATCTATTACATATATTATATATCTATTATATATATTATATATTATATATCTATTATATATCATTTCCAAATTCCCCAGCGTTCATATTTGTCAGTGCAAGTAAAGAGCCTTAGTGCTGATGAGGTTTGAGGTATGACCATTTGGCCAGAATTTATGAACTCTACATGTCGCTTGATGTGTGCTTCAGGGTACACTTTTTTTTTTTTTTTTGAGACGGAGTCTTGCTCTGTCGCCCAGGCTGGAGTGCAGCGGTGCGATCTCAGCTCACCGCAAGCTCCGTCTCCCGGGTTCACGCCATTCTCCTGCCTGAGCCTCCTGAGTAGCTGGGACTACAGGCGCCCGCCACTATGCCCTGCTAATTTTTTGTATTTTTAGTACAGATGGGGTTTCACCGTGTTAGCCAGGATGGTCTCGATCTCCTGACCTCGTGATCCACCCGCCTCGGCCTCCCAAAGTGCTGGAATTACAGGTGTGAGCCACCACGCCCTGCCAGGGTACACTTTTAAGCAGAGACACTACTTTGAAGGTCATAAAAAATATAATAAGAGATAAGGCTAATTTCCTTTAATAATAATGAAATCCTTTAATAAAAATATAAAGGAATAATATAATAATTTTCTTTAATAAAATATAATAAGAGATAAGGCTAATTTCCTTTAATAAAATATACTAACTACATACCAACAGAATTCCAAAAAAAGAAATGGAGAGGAAGGGAGCATGGGTCATTAATCTTGTCAAAAATATAAAATTATATACGAGGAATTCCTAGAAACTGTTTTCCTTGTCTGCAGCCATTGTGCTGCTGCTACACAACTACCACAAGCAGCCCTTCACGCCCTCCTCCCAGTACAAAGCTAATTGACTTGTGAGAAATGTTAAGCTTGGAAGAGTCAGCATCGCTGCACTTATTTTTTATTCTACTCTGACATTAGAATAATCCTTGAGTGGGGGAAAGGTTAAAAACCCCCCTGGATAAGTGTTACTAATTAATGATGATTGTTTTAAACAATGTTTGGATAATTTTTCCTTGTCCCTTGACATAAACTTGATAAATAACTGAGAAGTCAGAAGGAGATTAGTGGGTTGATTAAATTCCATTCAGGTACTTAAAGTTAGCTCCAAAAATTTAGCTATTTATAAATTGTCATGCATTGTTAATGTATAAGAGATGTAGATTTCATTTATCTTTGGTGGAGCGAGATGAAGCAGTGAATCATTGAAGACTGAAAGAAAGAAAAAGGTCTTTTCCCTTTTCTTTAAGAAGCATCATTAGTTAAAAACATGTTAGTTGATACAGAGAACTATATTTAAAGGGACAGCAATAAGCAAATTGTTTACTCTGGTGATTATTGGAGTGACATTGCCTTTTAGTTGTACTTTCACAAAAATTCACAATATTTGCCAAAGTCAAGTTATCCATTACACTATTAATTTGTCATTCTTTTGTTTATATAGTCAATATCTCTATCTCAATTGGATCTATCTCAGCTGCTTCTAAACAAGCCACCATAGTCTCTCCCATTTCAACAATCTCTTCCAAGTACCATTTCATTTCTTCTTTTCATATTTTTGAAAACTTTTGAAAAACTACCTATTTTCCTCCTCCATTTCTTGTTCATTCCATTCTAGTGGACATGGAATCTGTTCCTCCTCCAAAACGGAATTTGGTAACCCTTAAATTACCAAACCCAAAACAATATGTTGTTTTTATCTTTACCTCTCTGTGGCATTTAATGATAAGACCACTACTTTCTTCTCTTTTACCCTTCTTTCTTGAATTCAGTCAAACAACGTACTTACATTTTTCGTCTTATTCTCCATCTTAGAAACCACCTCAGCTTTCTCCATTCAGCTATAAAATTGTGCTTTTCCTCAAAGATTAATCTGCCTCTCCTCTCACTCTATACTATCTCTGTTAGCTAATTTTATTTGTGCACATTGCTTATACTGGGCATTATATACACATATGCATGTGTGTACATGTGCACACACATACTGTATGTGGACATGTATATATATATGTGTGTGTATATATATAGTATATATATAAATTACAATAACATAAAGGTGGCATTTTAAATTAGTGGAAATTACCCTGATTTGATCACTACACATTCTATACATGTAAAGAAAATATCACTCTGTATCCCAAGAATATGTACAATTATGGTTTGTCAAATGAAAAAGTTCATACATTGAAAAATTTTAGATAAATATCAAACTTTCTCTGAAACTGTAACTGTAAAATGTAAAAAACAGTAATTGCTATATTGCTTATTTCTGAGTAGAAGAATATGAGACATTTCCCTAATCATTATGTGTAATTACAATTACATATATATATGTAATTGTAATTACACATAATGATTAGGGAAATGTCTCATATTCTATATATATAGACAGAAAGAGAGAAAATATATGAGGGAGAGAAGGAATCTTTCCATCTCCTTTGAGTTCCACGGTGTTGAGAGTCAGGACAACTGCAATTGCTTCATCATGCCTGCTTGCAATTATAGGGCTTTTGAACCATTTGTTCCCTCCTTAGATATCCTCATTTTTTTCAGATTCTTGCTTAGAAGTCACTCCTCCGTGGACCTCCTCTGACATATTAAACATTGCAGTCCATTATAAGCTGCAAGAGGACAGGGATTTTTGCCTGTTTTATTCCCTACTGTATCACCAGGGGCTACAGCAATATCTGACAAACAGTGGGCATGTAATGAATATTTGTTAAGTGAAGTAATAAATTCAATCAAATCACATCACCTGTTTAAAGCACTTCATTGGCTTCACATTGCACTTAGAATAAAGAGAAATTCTTTTTATACAATATAAGTTCCTGCAGAATGCAGACACTTTCTACTTCTCCAGCCTCTTTTCAACTCCTCTCCTACTAGCTTCTGTATTTAAGCCACATTAGACCTTTCTTCAGTTTTTTATATAGACTTTGTTGCATCACACCTCAGAGATTCTGTACATGTTCTTCCTCCTGCCTAGAAAGGATCGTCCCTCCACTTTCGCCAACTAATACCTGCTCAACTTTTCATCTCAGCAGGAGGCCCATTCTCTTTGGCAATCCTCTGGCCTCCAGCCCATTTATTATATGCTCACATGCCAACATGTACTTCGTACAGCATGTAACACAATTGCACTTTTATATTTTAACAAATTATATTTCCCATATTGAACTGTAAGTCTCCTGAAAGGAGGAATTTTGTTCTTGCTCATCATCAACTTTTTCAACATCCAGTGCACCATTTAGAACTTAGATGTAGTCAATACAGGTTTGTGGAATGAAAGAGGAAAAGAAAGAATTAATATTCCTTTAAATTAGGATGGCAAAGATCGTATATAGAAAATTGGCTAAGTTGTGGTCCATTCATGTTTGCTCCCAATTAAGGAGCACAGCTATGAAAAGGAAGGCTTCAAATTAATAACCAATAGATTTTTTAAAAAAGAAAACTGGCCAGGTACTGTGGCTTATATCTGTAATATCAGCATCTTGGGAGGCCAAGGCAGGATTACTTGAGCCCAGAAATTCCAGACCAGCCTGAGAATTTGGCAAAACTCTGTCTCTACAAAAAATACAAAAATTAGCCAAGTTTGGTGGCATGTGTCTGTAGTACCAGCTACTTGGGAGGCTGAGGTGGAACAATAGCTTGGGTCTGGGAGGTCAAGGCTGCAATGAGCTGTGATCGCACCACTGCACTCAAGCCTGGGTGGTAGATTAAGACCCTGTCTCAAAAAAAAAAAAAAAGAAAAATCACTGAGCAAAATAAGACATGTGAACGATCATGTCAAAGGTAAGAAAAATTAGGGGAACATTAAAAGCTTTCTTCCCAAGCCACTAAATCAACTTGACTAACAAAATTACCACTTGATTTAGCATTAGAAAATTACATTACATATCAAACATAAACCCATTAATCAAATACTAAAGAAATTTCTGAGTTAAATGGTATAATGTTAGCTTATGCCAGAGCTGACCTTGAAAGATTGTTCAAATATGGCTCAGTGTGATTGAAAGTTCTGTGTGAATATGTTTTTGGAAAGATAAAACAGCAACACCTTAGTGTATGTTTTTGAAATAAAATGTATCTGAGTAGCAGCAAAGTTATTCTCAAATTTCCATTTTATAGCTGGAGATGTTATACCGTGACATATATGATAGGACCCAATATGGATTAATCCCTTTTAGAAGTCAATCAGGAAGAGGGGAGCAGTTAAAACAGTTGCTTGGTTTACAAACATTAGAACAATTTTCTTATTCACACCATCTGATTATTGTATTTTATTTTTTCCCCAACGTTTAGACTACACAATGAGTTAAGAATGATAAAAATAAGCTCACCAATATACTATGTACATATTTACCAAAATCTGTGCATGCTTATACATATAAACACAGCTGATAATTTATTAGTTAGGCTCATTTGTAATTTTTGTCACTATAGACCAGTTTTTTATTTAAATTGAAGATTAGTATACATTTTAAATGATTAGTCAAAATTAAAAATCTAAAATGTGCTCTAAATACCTCTTAGGTCAGAAAAAAAAAGTCAAAAGCTAGAATATAGAGAAATTAAGAAATGCCCTAAATTTCTAATCTGACAAAAATTCATACAAGATTTAAATATTTTAATGGAAAATAGAACAGAACTAATCATTGAAGAAATTATAGAAAGGAAACAAAATAAACAGATTATATGGAGGATTTTTAGAAGATAAGTAAATAAATTAATATACTAGGAAAAAACAAGGGAAATATAATTGATAAATAAATACAGGTAAGAGTTCTTTTGAAATAATGATAAAATAGAAAATCTCTGTCAAAACTAAAAGGAAAGATGCATAAATATATAAATAAATGACAAAACGATGTTGCATACATATATGACTTTTTCAGAATCAAAAAATTTAAATTTCTGTAATAAAATTTAAATGTTTATAAATTTAAAAAACTAGAAGAAAGAAGGTTGACTGTTCACAATACAAATAAATGACAAATATTTGAGGTGATGGATATGCTAATTATCCTTATTTGATCATTGGACATTGTATACATGTATCAAAATATCACTCTGTATCCCATGAATATGTACAATTATTTGTCTCAAAAACAAACAAACAAAAGATAATGGGAGAATGTTGAAAACTCAGAGAGAAGAGCAACTCTCACAGATAGGGATCCAGATAACATTAGCAGCTGATTTCTCGGCAGAAACCTTGAAGGCCAGTAGGCAGTGGATTATATATTTAAAATAATGAAGAAACCTGTCAATTGAGAAATCTATAGCTGGAAAACTTATCCTTCAAAAATGAGGGAGAAATTAAGACATTTCCGGATTTTTTTTTAAAACTGAAAAAAAATCCATTTATCCCTGAATTTGCCATTCAAGAAGTGTTAAGTCCTTCAGGTTGAAATAAATGAACTCTAGGCAATAACTATATAAGTAAATAAGCAAGCTGTATGAATATACAAAGCTCTCTGGTAAAGGTAAATACATAAACAAACATAAAAACAGTCCTATTGTAATTTTGGTTTCTAACTCTGCTTTTTATTTTCTACATAATTTAAAAGTCAAATGCATAAAATATAATTGTAAATCTGTTAGCTGGTATACAATGAATAAAGATATAATTTGTTACATCAATAACATAAAAAGAGTAGAGCTATATGTATAGCAGTAGAATTTTGGTATGTGATTGAACTTAAGTTGAAATAAATTCAAATTAAAATGTTATAACTCTAGGATGTTATATGTAATTCTCATAGTAACCAAAAACGAAATATACATAGAATATAAACAAAAGGAAATGAGACTAGAAACAAAATGTGTCACTACAAAAAAATCAACTAAAGATAAAAAAGAAATAATTGAGAAAATAGCAAAAATCAGTAACTCTGACGTATTAAAACTTTCCATGCTACATAAATCTGAAAACTCTATTTCACATAAAACTGGAGCTGAAAGAGACAAATATTTACCTATAAAGTTAAAAGTTATATAGGGAACAAACACTAATTTTTTTTAGAAAAAATTATAAAAAGAGTAAAAATATGCCTTATACTACCCCAATTTCATGTTTTACAGCTCTGGGAAAATAGAAAATAAAATGTTCTGTTAGCATGAATCCCTCTGTGCCCCCAAAAAACCCTATGGATTGCATCATTATTACCTAAAAAGTCTATTATCAAATGCAGCAGAGTGATATTTTTTACAAGGTAGATATTAATTTTAGATATGGAATAATATTGGTGATTTCAATTTTATAACACTGGGTTAAGATGAAAGAATGAGAAGATAAAGGTCCCTCAGCAATATAACTCACAAACATGTTCAGAAGCAGTAAGAAGTTACATTAATTATCTTTTGAAAGTCAATAATCTACATCTTTAATGTATGCATATAGCATAGCTAATGTGCTATCGCTGGGTCCATTTATTCAATGAAAAATTGCCGCTATGTGTCAGACATTTTTCTAGACCTAGGAATGGATACATAAGTGAACAAAGCAAAGATTCTGGTTCTTGTAGAGTTTCCATTAAAAGACCATTTAGTAAAACTTTTCTTCCCCCAAATTATAAAATCTGTAAGATGATTTAACAACATGTGTAAAAGTCATTGTGGGCCAGGCACGGTGGCTCATACCAGATGTGGTGACTCATAGCACTCTGTCACCCAGGCTGGAGTGCAGTGGCACAATCTCGGCTCACTGCAACCTCTGCCTCCTGGGTACAAGCGATTCTCCTGCCCCAGCTTTCTGAGTAGCAAGGACTACAGGTGCACACCACCACGCCTGGGTAATTTTTGTACTATTAGTACAGACGGAGTTTCACCATGTTGGCCAGGCTGGTCTCGAACTCCTGACCTCAAATGATCCGTCTACCTCGGCCTCCCAAAGTGCTGGAATTACAGACGTGAGCCACAATGCCCGGCCTTATTTTCTACAACTTTGGAAACTTTAGCATATACCCCAAATCTGTAAGACATAATATTATAATTCAAATGCAACTCATGGCTTCTCATTGTACTCTTTCTCTAGCTTTTGAATTATTTATTCTAATACCAGTTTTAATTCTGACACAAAAGCATGGGAGTTCTAATCAAAATCCAACCTTTTATCATAAAAACTATGAAGAAATTATGAGTAGAACTTAAAAAGGAAAATAGGCCTATTAATTAGATTTGTCTTTGTAGCATTTAACTCTATAATAAATATAATATTTTATGCCTATGAGTACCCAACAAAGCCTCCAGCTTCTATTTAGATATAAAATGTAAAAGTCAGTACTGGATCCACAAGCAAGACTATGGTAAAGAAATTTCTCCAGCAAACCAGCTTCTTTCACATGATGTTACATGTTTCTTTTGTTTTTTCATTTTGGCAAATATTGATTGTCATCTTCGTGTTTGTCTATGTCCTAAGTGCTGGGATACAGAATCTGAAAAGATGGACACAGGACCTGCCTTCAAGTTCACCCTTTCTTTTTTTTTTTTTTTTTTTTTGAGATGGAGTTTTGCTCTTGTCGCCCAGGCTGGAGTGTAATGGTGAAATCTCGGCTCACTGCAACCTCCACCTCCAGGGTTCAAGTGATTCTCCTGCCTCAGCCTCCCAAGTAGCTGGGATTACAGGTCCCAGCCACCACGCCTAGCTAATTTTTGTATTTTTAGTAGAGACAGCGTTTCATCATGTTGGTCAGGCTGGTCTCGAACTCCTAACCTTAGGTAGTCGACACACCTCGGCCTCCCACAGTGCTGAGATTACAGGCATGAGCCACCACACCCTGCTAGGAGTTCACGCTTTAGTTGGGGAAAATATACAATAAGCAAGCCAGTTTTTAAAATGAGAACTGCAATTAGAGTTAAATGCTACAAAGACAAACTCACAGGAAGATGGGATGTAGAATGATAAGGCTCTCAGAATAGTAAGAGAAACTATTGCTTCTTACGATGTTTGTCTTTCTTTGTATCGGTGCTCAGCTGAGTCTGCAGTGCTTCAGAGGCAGCTTTCATTTTATAAAAATCTATGATTTCTCCTTCCAGTTGTTTTTTCTCTTCCTCGAGCTTCCTTATCTCCTCCTGTTGAATCATTTTAAGATGCTCGAACTTGTCCTGCAGCTGTGAAACCAATGTGCAGTTGTGACACCAAAGCAGTGTGGCTGAACACCTAAAAGAATATGCTTTTTTCTGATTATCAAACAAACCCAAATCATCACAGTAGAGCACGATCTTAATAACAATCTCAAAAACTCAGGAGTAAACACTCACATATGGAATTTTTCTTTTCTTTCTCTTTTCCTTTTATAAGATGGAGTCTCACTCTGTTGCCCAGGTTGGAGGGCACTGGTGCGATCTCAGCTCACTGCAACCTCCATCTCCCAGTTCAAGTGATTCTCCTGCCTCAGCCTCTTGAGTAGCTGGGACTACAGGCATGCACCACCACTACAGGCGTGTGCCACCACACCTGGCTAATTTTTGTATTTTTAGTAGAGATGGGGTTTTGCCATGTTGGCCAGGCTGGTCTCGAACTCCTGACCTCAGGTGATCCTCCCGCTTTGGCCTCCCAAAGACTTTTTTTTTTTTTAATATAGAGACAAGTTCTCAGTATGTTGCCGAGGTTGGTCTCAAACTCCTGAGCTCAAGTGATCCTCCCACGTCAGCTTCCCAAAGTGCTGGGGCTGACTGGATGCAGTGGCTCATGCTTGTAAACTCAGCACTTTGGGAGGCCAAGGTGGGAGGATCGCTTGAGCCCAGGAGTTCAAGACCAGACTGGGTGATATAACACAATAGTAAACTTCAATAGGAGAGAGAATCTGTAAACTTGAATATAGATCTTCTGAAATTATCCAGTCAGAGGACAAAGAAAAAAAGAATAAAAAAGAGAAAAGAAGGTTGGGTGTGGTGGCTCAAGCCTGTAATCCCAACACTTTGGGAGGCCGAGGCAGGCAGATTAAGAGGTCAGGAGTTCAAGATCAGCCTGGCCAACATGACAAAACCCCATCTCTACTAAAAATACAAAAATTAGCCGGGTGTGGTGGCACACACCTGTAGTCCCAGCTACTTGGGAGGCTGAGGCAGGAGAATCGCTTGAACCCAGGAGGCGGAGGTTGGAGTGCAATGTGAGCCGAGACCACACATTACACTCCAGCCTGGGTGACAGAGCATGACTCTGTCTCAAAAAAAGAAAAAAAAAAGAAAAGAAAAGAGACAGAGAAAAGAAAGCCAACAAGACACCATTAGGCAAACCATTGTCAGGTTATGGGAGTTTGAGAAGGAAAGTAGAGAAAGGAGAAGAAAGCTTATTTAAAGAATGGCTGAAAACTGCCTAAATCATGGGAAAGATTTAGACATCTAAATCCATGAAGCTTAAAGATTCCTAAAGAGGTTCAAACCAAATAGATACTCACCAAGTCACAATATAATCAAATAGTCAAAAGTTAAAGAAACTTTGCAGGTCAGGACGGAATCGAATAATACATTCAAAGTGCTGAAAGAAAAAAACTGCCAGCAACTAATATTATGTCTGACAAAGCTGTCCTTCAGAAAGAAAAAAGAAATAACGTGTTTCCTCGACAAACAAAGTTGAGGGCATTCAGGACTACTAGGTCTACCTTAAAAAAATGCTTAACGGAGTTTTTCAAGTAAAAATGAATGAAGTTGGGAGCGGTGGCTCATGCCTGTAATCCCATTTTTGGAGGCTGAGGTGGGTGGATCACCTGAGGTCCGGAGGTCAAGACCAGCCTGGCCAACATGGCAAAACCCCACCTGCAGTAAAAATACAAAAAATTAGCCAGGTATGAAGGCCACTGAGATCATGCCACTGCACTCCAGCCTGGGTGACAAGAGTCAAACTATATTTCAAAAACAAAAAACAAAACAAACAAAAAAAACAAAACTTGAGGCCTGGCCTTCTGCTCCTCTCCAACCCCCCCTTCTCTGGGCCCAAGCCACCTTGGCTGAGGAGGGGGTGAGGAGGTGTGAGCCCCTGCCAGGAACCCCCTGCCCGGACCAAGTACTCGGCCCCCAGGCCTGCGTTCAGTGAGGCCTCCCGTGGCGTCAGCATGTTCGTGTGGAGGAATGTGGACGGTCACTCTGCGGCTGTGTTCCCCTGGTACTCCATCCCCTTCCTGACCCCTCCCTGCAGCCACATGAGGCCAGCAACCTGCCAGTCACTCAGTGGCCTCCAACCAGAGAAAACAACCTGCCAAGTTGGCAGCTGTTGCTCATGAGCATCCACCAGGTGGGACAGGGAGTGTTGACCCTGGGCGGCCCCCTGGAGCCACCTGCCCTGAAAGCCCAGGGCCCGCAACCCCACACACTTTGGGGGTAGTGGAACCTGGTAAAAGCTCACCTCCCACCATGGAGGAGGAGCCCTGGGCCCCTCAGGGGAGTCCCTGCTGGACAGTGAGACAGAGAATTACCATGATGATGCTTTCCTGTCCATCATGTCTCCTGACACCCAGTTGCCTCTACCACTCAGATGATGTCAGGCCCAGTCCCTCAGTGCCCTGCGCAAGGAACAGGACTCATCTTCTGAGAAGGATGGACGCAGCCCCAACACATGGGACAAGGACCACATCCGGTGGCCCATGAGTGGCGGTCATGATCTTCAGCAAGTGGCACCAGGCCCTGGCGGGGCGCACCAGGGTCACCCCAACCAGGATAACCGGACCATCAGCCAGATGCTGAGCAAGCGGTGGTACACCCTGGGGCCCAATGAGACGCAGAAATACCACGACCTGGCCTTCCAGGTGAAGGTGGCCCACTTGCAACAAGGACCGAAAGAAGTCCAGCTCAGAGGCCAAGCCCACAAGCCAGGGGCTAGCAGGAGTGTAACAAGGGCTCGTGGGAGCGGAGCATATCAGAGACGGGCACTGCCACTGCCACTGCCACTGCCCCTGGGGTGTCCTCTGAACTCCTGTCAGTTGCAGCCCAAACACTCCAGAGCTCGGATACCAAGGAGCAGCTTCTGTGGGGCAGAACGGCTGCACACAGTCAGGGAACCTGGCTCAGCCTGGCCCAAGCCTTCTCCCACAGCAGGGTACACAGCCTGGACGGCAGGGAAATAGATCATCAGGCACTACGGGAACTGACACAGGTGGTGTCTGGCACTGCATCATACTCTGGCCCAAAGCCTTCTACTCAGTATGGCACTCCAGGCCACTTTGCAGCCCCTGGTGAGGGAGGTGACCAGTGGGCAGCCCTGCTGCTGCCCACCTGAGCTGCTCATTCCCAGCACATGGCCAGTGAGGACATAGTGAGTGACGAGGAGCACACGGTCATCCATGAGGAGGAGGGGATGATGATGTCATTGCTGATGATGGCTTTAGCACCACTGACACCGATCTCAAGTTCAAGGAGTGGGTGACCGACTGAGAGTGGGGACAACTCTGGGGGGAGCCAGAGGGCAACAAGGGCTTTGGTGGGAAGGTATTTGCACCTATCATTCCTTCCTCCTTTACTCCAGCCGCCCCTTGCTGGATCCTGAGCCCCCAGGGTCCCCCGATCCACCTGCAGCTTTTGGCAAAGTCTATGGTCCCACCCTGTCCTCCTCCTACACATACTCGGATGCTTCCTCCTCAACCTTGGCACCCACCTCCTTCTTACTGGGCCCAGGAGCCTTCAAAGCCCAGGAGTCTGGTCAAGGCAGCAGAGCGGGCCCCCTATGGCCCCTACCCCTGGGGATGGGGGCCCAGGGATGCCTTCCAAGGTGACCTGCTTCCTCCCAATGGATCCTGCCACCTTCTGGTGCAAGAGACCTGAAAGTGTGGGCAACCTGGAGCTACCAGGCTCCTCAGTCATCAGGGTCCCTCCCAACACTAAGGCTTTCCTAGGCAGGAGCTGGGCTGAGCCACCCGGGGGGCAGAGCCTGAAGAGAAACTGACTGGGCTTTCGGGGTCGGGGCAGAGGGAACCCCACGGACATGGATCCCACACTGGAGGACCCCACCACGCCCAAATGTAAGATGAGAAGATGCTCCAGCTGCAGTCCAAAGCCCAACACCCCCAAGTGTGCCATGTGTGATGGGGACAGCTTCCCCTTTGCCTGTACAGGTGCAGAAGCCGAGGACAGGCGCAGGGAACCGGAGACCGAGAAGGCGCTGTCCTCTTCACTGCACGTGCCCTGGACCAGTGCCGGCCCTGATCATGCAGCTCTTCCAGGCCCACTGCTTCTTCCCGTCCACTAGGCCACAGCCGCCCTCCAGGCCCACTATGCACACATCTTCCCCTCCAAGGTTTGTTCTGCCTCTGCCCTGACTCCCAGCCCTGTGGGGGTCCTGACCGCACCTCACCTGGCTCAGACTCTTGATGCTGCCCTGGCTGCCCCACCACTGCCTCTGCCCGAGAGTCACGTGAGGCTGAGAGTAGGGGCAGGGGCAGCAGTGGTGCCAGTTGGGGGGCAGTCCAGTGGGAGGAGCCTCAGCCTCGCGGGCTGCTCCGTGGGACTGATGACTGCATGATCTTCTGGGCACCTCACGGATCTTCAACTGCAGGTGAAACGGATGCTGGTGGTGGGTGCAGGGCCGCTGGGAGCTGCTGCATGGTTCCCAGAGGCTGGACTGGGGCAGGTGCCAACTGAAGCTGCTGGGGCAGCATGGGCAGGATGTTCTGCACACAAACCTTGGAGAAGAAGATGTGTGCATAGCGGGTCCACTGCTGCTGCCCCTGCCCTGACTCCCAGCCCTGCCTGACCCCACCTCAACCTGCTCAGGCTCTGGCGCAACCCTGGCTGCCCTGCCACTGCCTCTGCCCCAGAGTTGGGGCCTTGACAGCCTGGTTGGAAGGGGACACCCCAGCCCTGCCTCAACACCTGGGAGTCTCCATAACTACCACAGGCAGGTGGGCAACCCCAAAGATCCCAGGACTCACAGTACCCCCTGAGAACATGGACAGTATGTGGGGGTAGCAATGGAGGGCAGGATGGTTATCTTCTCCCAGGTAAAGCCATTTAATCCTTTCAGTTTGGGACGGAGTAAGGCCTGCCTCTTTTTTTTTTTTTTTTTTTTTGAGACCGAGTCTTGCTCTGTCACCCAGGCTGGAGTGCAGTGGTGCGATCTTGGCTCACTGCAACCTCTTCCCGCCGGGTTCACGCCATTCTCCTGCCTCAGCCTTCCGGGTAGCTAGGATTACAGGTGCACGCTACCACGTCCGGCTAATTTTTGTATTTTTAGTACAGACGGGGCTTCATCATCTTGGCCAGGCTGATTTCGATCTCCTGACATCGTGATCTGCCTGCCTCCCCCTCCTAAAATGCTGGGATTACAGGCGTGAGCCACCACGCCTGGCCAAGGCCTGCTCCTCTTATCTATACCCCCTACCCCTGCAGCTGTGCCGGGGGAAAGCTGGGCAGTTTCCCTCCTCCGAGCCCCTGTACATACCATGAATTGTGGGACCTTCAGAGCTTTTCACTTTTTGGAAAATAGCTCCTGCTGGGCTACAAGATGGAGTGTGAAGAGGGCCTTGGGCCACAGGGAGGCGCCTGTGGACTAGGGGGAGTTCATGCACCCCTTCTTTCCCCAGAGGGGCTGGACTCAGGCGAGTATGGGGGTGGGGGCTCCTGCACTTCGACACAGGCAGCGGGAGGGTTTTCTCCCCATTCCCTCTGCACTCCCAACTTGAGCTATACTTTTTAAGAAAGTGATTCACCCTGCCTTTGCCCCCTTCCCCAGAACAGAACACGTTGATCATGGGCGATAGTTTTCATTGTGCCAAAAAGTTGCCATGACCGTCATTAAACCTGTTTAACACCAAATAATAAGGAAAATAAAATAAAAAATTCGGGCATGGTGCAGAAACTCACTCCAAATAAATTACCTACCAAAATGTGTAATGGTGGAAATATTCCAAAATTCAATATTTTGGGATTTATACACAAAAGATAAACAAATTAGAGGCCAAGAGGCTGCCGGAAGGGAAAAACGGGGCCTGGAAAGGCCGTTGTGAGGAATGAGCTGGGCCTAAAGAGGCCACTGGCAGGCAGTAGCTGGACCTGCCGAAGTGGCCGAAAGGCAGGAACTTTGGACTGGGGAGGCCGCAGTGAGGCGAGAGCTAGCTGGGCCTGGAGAGTCCACTGTGAGGCCGAGGCCGAGGCCGGGCCCATGCAGGCCTTCGAGAGGCAGGAGGCCGGGCCTGCAAAGTCCGACTGGAGATCAAGTTCTGCGCCTGAAGAGGCTGCCAAAAGTCAAAAGCGGGGCCTGGGAAGGCCGCCGAGAGCCATGAGCTGGGCTGGGCCGAAAGAGGCCACTGGGAGGCAGGAGGAGCTGGGCCTGGAGAGGCTGACTCGAGGAAGTTTTGCACCTGGAGAGGCCGCCGAGAGGACGGAGCTGGGCCCGGGGAGGCCGACTTGCTGCTCTTCCAGGCCCACTTCCAGGCCGACTTGAGGACGACTTGGGCCTGCAGAGGCCGCCGGGAGGCCCAAGCTAGGCCTAGAGGAGCCCACCGACCGGAGGCCGTTTGGGGCCTGCAGATGCCATCGGAGGGCAGGAGCTGAGCCTGGAGAGGCCACCGTGAGGCCTGAGCTGGGCCTGGGGAGCTTGGCTTAGGGAAGTTGTGGGCCTATCAGGGCCGCTGGGAGCTGGGCAGGAGCTGAGTCCAAAGACGTTGTTGGGACCTGGAGTCGGCCCAGAGTCCGGCCCGGAGATGCAGCCGGGAGGAAGAGCTGGGCCCGGAGAGGACACCGGGAGGCTGCAAGTGGGTCTGAGAGGCCAACTTGAGGAGGCCTGGCCTCCGCCTCCCGCATGGCCCAGCTGTTCCTCCTGGCTGCATCTCCCGCCTCCCAGCAAAC
Organism: Pan paniscus; assembly: GCF_029289425.2. NCBI lineage: Eukaryota > Metazoa > Chordata > Mammalia > Primates > Hominidae > Pan > Pan paniscus. Next base: position 14,621,047 of record NC_073261.2, read on the forward strand.
AAGCTCTTTTGGCTCAGCTCCCGCCTGCGTTTGTAGACCCCGAAGTTTTTGCAACCAAGCTCTTCAGACCCACATCCCTTCTCCCAGTGACTGAACAGTCCCAGCTCCGGCTGGAGAAGGGCGTCTGCAGACCCCGCTGTTGCCTCCCAGGGGAGTCACCAGGCCCAGCTCTCGCCCCACCGCGACCTCCCGGGCCCAAGTCCCTGCCTACCTCCCAGCAGCCCGCGAGCGAACCTGCTCCTCCCTCACGGTGGCCTGTTGAGGCAGGGGCTCACGCTGACCTCTCTAAGCATGGGGGGGGCCGGTGTGAGGCAAGGGGCTCCCGCGGACCTGTCAGCGTGGGAGGGGCCGGTGTGAGGCAAGGGCTCAGGCTGACCTCTCTCAGCGTGGGAGGAGCCAGTGTGAGGCAGGGGCTCACGCCTCTGGGCAGGGTGCCAGAGGCATGAGTTGGGCATCAACAGGCCACCGTGAGGGAGGAGCTGGGCCGCACGCGGGCTGCTGGGAGGCAGGCAGGGACTTGGCCCCGGGAGGCCGCCGTGGGGGCAAGAGCTGGGCTTGGAGAGGCCCCTGGGAGGCAAGGGCGGGGCCTGCAGACGCTGTTCTCCAACCAGTGCTGGGCCTGTACAGGCCACCAGGAGGCAGGAAGTGGGCCCTCAGAGCTTGGCTGGAGAAAGTTCGGGGCCTACAAATGCGGTTGGGAGCTGGGCAGGAGTTGAGCCAAAAGAGCTTGCTTACTTGCTGGGAGGCAGGGCCGGGAGAGGCTGACTTCAGGACATCTTGGGCCTGCGGCGGTCGCCGGGAGGCCCGAGCTTGGCGTGGAGGAGCCCACCGACCGGAGATCATTTGGGGCCTGGAGATGCCATCGGAGGGCAGGAGTTCATCCTGGAGAGGCCACCGTGAGGCCTGACCTGGGCCTGGGGAGCTTGGCTTGAGGAAGCTGTGGGCCGACCAAGGCCGCCAGGAGATGGGTAGGCACTGAGTCCAAAGAGGTTGTTGAGAGGCAGGAGTCGGGCCTGGAGACACAACCAGGAAGAAGAGCTGGGCCCAGAGAGGATGCCCGGAGGGTGCAAGTGGGTCTGGAGAGGCCGACTTGAGGAGGTTCTGGGCCCGGAGAGGCCGCCGGAAGGGAAAAACTGGGCCTGGAAAGGCCGTTGTGAGGAATGAGCCCCATGGGCCTGAAGAGGCCACTGGCAGGCGGGAGCTGGGCCTGCCGAAGCGGCCGAGAGGCAGGAGCTTTGGACTCGGGAGGCCGCAGTGAGGCGACAGCTAGCTGGGCGTGGAGAGTCCGCTGTGAGGCAGAGGCTGGGCCTGTGCAGGCCTTCGGGAGGCAGGAGGCTGGGCCTTGTCGAGGCCTGCAGAGGCCACCAAAAGTCAAAAGCAGGGCTTGGGAAGGCCGCCGGGAGGCATGAGCTGGGCTGGGCCGAAAGAGGCCACTGGGAGGCAGGAGGAGCTGGGCCTGGAGAGGCTGCCAAAAGGCAGGAGCTTCGCCTGAGGATGCCACAGTGAGACACCATCTGGGTCTGGAGGGTCCACTGTGAGGCAGAGGCTGGCCTGTAGAGTCCGACAGTAGACAGAAGTTGGGCAAAAGGCTGATTTGAGGAAGTTTTGGGCTTCAAGAGTCAGCCACGAGGCAGGCACTAGGCCTGGAAATGGCCCGACAGTCATGACTTGGGCCTAAATGGGCCACTGTAAGGGAGGAGCTGTGCCTGTTGAGGCTGCTGGCAGGCAGGCAGAAATTTGGCCTGGGGCAGCTGCCATGAGGCAAGAGCTGGGCCTGGAAAAAGCCCCTGGGAGGCAAGAGCAGGGCCTGCAGAGGCTGTTCTCAAGTCAAAGCTGGGCCTGTTCATGCCACCGGGAAGCAGAAGGTGGGCCGGGAGAGTTTGACTTGAGGAAGTTTTGGGCCTACATTGGCCGCCATGAGCTGGACAGGAACTGGGCCAAAAAAGGCTGTTGTGAGGCAGCAGTTGTGCCTGTAGACCCAGCCAAGAGGAAGAGCTGGGCCTGGAGAAGCCCCCATGAGGCAGAGGTTGAGCCTGTAGACGCTAACAGGAGGCAGGAGCTGGGCGTGGAGAGGTCAACTTGAGGAGATTTTGGGCCTTCATAGGCCACCAGGAGGCAGCAGTTGGGACTAGAGAGTCTGACTTGAGTAAGTTTTGGGCCCGGAGATGACGTCCTGGGACAGGAGTTGGGCCTGGAGAGGCCACCGTGAGGCATAAGCTGGATGTAGAGAGGCCAGTGTGAGGTAAGACCTGGGCCTGTCTAGGCTGCTGGGAGACAGGCAGGAATCTGGCCAGGGAAGGTTGCCATGAGACAAAAGTTGGGCCTGGAAAGGCCCTTGTGAAGCATGAGCTTGGCCTAAAGAGGCCACTGGGTGGCAGGAGCTGGGTGTGTAGAAGCTGCTGAAAGGTTGGGAGCTTGGCTTGGGGGGTCCACAGTGAGGCAGATGCTGGGCGTGAAGAATCTGCTGTGAGGCAGATGTTGGGACTGTAGAGGCCGACGGGAGGCAGAGGCTGGGCCTGGAGGGGCCACCAAGATGCAGGAGCTGGGCCTGGAGAGGCTGCAAAGAAGCATGGGCTGGGCCTGGTGAGGTCGACTTGAGAAAGTTCAGGGCCTGGAGAGAAGGCTGGGAGGCAGGAGCTGGGTCTAAAGAGGCCATTGTAACGATGGAGCTGTGCCTGTGGAGGCTGTTGTGAGGCAGTAGCCTCATCTGCGGAGACTGCCGTGAGGTAGGGTATGGGCCTAAATAGGCCATGGTGAGTCATGAGCTTGGTCTGTAGAGGCTGACTGGAGAAAGTGCTGGGCCTGGAGAGGCTGCCGGGAGGTAGGAGCTGGGCCAAAAGATGTAAGCACATTTGCATTTATTAGGCACTTTATTTCCATTATTACACTGTAATATATAATAAAATAATTATAGAACTCACCATAATGTAGAATCAGTGGGCGTGTTAAGCTTGTTTTCCTGCAAATGGATGTTCCCACCTGAGCGTGATGGGAGAAAGTGACAGATCAATAGGTATTAGATTCTCATAAGGACAGCGCAACCTAGATCCCTCACATGCACGGTTCACAACAGGGTGTGTTCTCCTATGAGAATCTAATGCTGCTGCTCATCTGAGAAGGTGGAGCTCAGGCGGGAATGTGAGCAAAGGGGAGTGGCTGTAAATACAGACGAAGCTTCCCTCACTCCCTCACTCAACACCGCTCACCTCCTGCTGTGTGGCTCCTTGCGGCTCCATGGCTCAGGGGTTGGGGACCCCTGCTCAAGTGCATCCAAAACGACCCTTCCCACACCAGTCTTCACAGTGGTCAATGGCAGCAACCACTTAGCTCCCAAGGCATGTGCCTCAGCTGGCATTTCGTCACAATCAACAGTAAGTGGTAGCTTGAGTCACTGTGAGGTCACCTACTGGAAATCACCAGCATCCCATTTCCCACTGGCAAAGAGCTCAGCACTGCCCCCTGGGAAATCAAACCTATGCCCAAATCCCATCTGTGTGGGTTTACCTCCTGGGACCCTTCCTAACATATTAGTCAGAATCCAATCAGGAAGCATAAACCACTCAAAAGTTTAAAGTGGTAAAATTTAATACAGAGAATTATTCATTATAACAGGTGAACAGCATAATGAGAGATTGGCTAGCACAAAGTAAAGAGAACTCTAGAGAATATGGGACTAGCCCAGGCCAGGCATGGTGGCTCATGCCTGAAATTCCAGCAATTTGAGAAGCTAATGCAGGAGGATTGCTTAAGGCCAGGAGCTAGAGACCGGTCTGGACAACACAGTGAGACCCTGTCTCTATCCAAAAGAAGAAAAAAGTTAGCTGGGAGTGGTGGTGCACACTTGTAGTCCCAGCTATTTGGAATGCTGAAGTTTGACCCTGGGAGGTCAAGGCTGCAGTGAGGCATGATTATGCCACTACAGTCCAGCCTGGTGACAGAGCAAGACCCTGTCTCAAAGAAAAAAACAACAACAACCGTTTACAGACAGAAAAGAAATAGAGCTAATAAGCTGAGGAAAGATGTTGAAATGTGACAAAGTAATATGAGGTCTTTTGTCTATGTAAAATAATCAAACAAAAAATGGCTTACTAAATTATAATACCCTGTGCTGGCAAAGGTGCAGTGAAATGGGCACTTTCTTATACTATGAGGGGTGTTTAAATTGTATATAAGCCTTCCAGGGTAAAACCTGTCAATTTTTTAAAATAATGGAGACAGGGTCTCACCATACTGCCATACTGCCTCCTCCAACTCTTGGCCTCAAGCAATCCTCCTCTCTTAGCCTCCCAAAGTGCTAAGATTATAGCTGGGAGGCACCCAAAACCCTGTCGATTTACATCAAGGGTAAGGAGAATGTCCATTCACCATGACTCATAGTAATCTTACTTCTGGGGAGACAATTCAATCTAAACAGAAGGTCATCTGTACACACACAGTAAAAATCTGGGACTAACTGAAGACAGAGTTGGTAAGTGAAATAAGAAACAGTTATAAGAAATTAAACTATGGTATCCATAGGCACCTGGTAAAAGGTCAGTTGATGTTAGCTGCTACTTTTTTGTTGTTTTGAGACAGGGTCTCACTCTGTCACCCAGGCTGGAGTGCAGAGGCCTGATCATGACTCACTGCAGTCTCAGCCTCCCTGGGCTCAAGTGATCCTCCCACCTCAGCCTCCCAAGTAGCTGGGATTACAGGAACATGCCACCACACTAGGCTAATTCATGTATTTTTCTGTAGGGATGGTGACTCCCCCTTTGTTTCCAAGGCCTGTCACAAACTCTTGGCCTCAAGCCATCCTCCTGCCTCAGCCTCCCAAAGTGTTGCGATTACCAGTGTGAGCCACCACACCTGGCCAGCTGCTACTTTTATCAATATTATTATTATTCCACTCAATTAAAAATTATTATTTTCAAGCCTATGCAACAGTATGTATCCTACAGCGTAATTGTAAAAACATATACAGTCGTCGTCCCTCAGTATACAGAATTAGTTCCAGCCCCCCATCTCTGCATATACCAAAATCCATGCTTACTCACTTTTTGCTGTCACCCCTCTGGAATCCATGTATACGAAAATTCCAAATATTAGTTGGGCATAGTGGCAAGCACCTGTAGTCTCAGCCACGTGGGAGGCTGAGGTGGGAGGATCGCATCAGCCTGGAAGGTTGAGGCTGCAGTCAGCTGTGATAGCAGTACTACAATCCAGCCTTGGACAACAGAGGGAGACCCTGTCTCAGAAAAAAAAAAAAAAAACAAAATAAAACAAGTTAGAAATTGTAATCTAACCCTAACCCTAACCCCTTAACCCTAACCCTAACCCTACACTAACCCTAAACCCAACCCTAACCCCTAACACTAACCCCTAACCCCTACCCTAACCCCTAACCCCTAACCCAAACCACAAACCCTAACCCTAACCCCAAACCCCAACCACAAACCGAACCTGAACCCTACCCCTAACCCCTAACCCTAACCCTAACCCCTAACCCTAACCCCTAACCCCTAACCCCTAAACCCTAACCCAAACCCCTAACCCCTAACCATAACCCTAACCCCCAATCCTAACCCTTACCCTTAGCCTAACCCTACCAAACCCTAAACCCAACCCCAAACCCCCAACCTCAACCCCAAACCCTAACCCCAACCCCAACCGTAATCGCAAACCCCAACCCCAACCCCAACCTGAACCCCAAAACCAAACCCTAACCCTAACCCTAACCAATAACCCTAACCCTAACCCTTAACCCTAACCCCTAACCCTAACCCTAACCCAACCCTAACCCTAACCCTAAAACCCTAACCCTAACACTAACCCTAACCCTAACCCTGAACCTGATCCCGACCCCAACCCCGACCCTAACCCTGACCCTAACCCTAGACCCTAACCCTGACCCTGACCCTAACCTAAACCTGACCCTGACCCTGACCCTAACCTAACCCTGACCCTGACCCTAACCCTACCCTAACCCTAACCATAACCCTAACCCTAACCCTAACCCTACCCTAACCCTAACCCTAACCCCTAACCTGAACCCGAACCCAAACCCTGACCCTACCCTGACCCTGACCCTGACCCAGACCCGAACCCTCACCCTCATCCTAACCCCTAACCCTCACCCTAACCCTAACCCCTAACCCGAACCCGAACCCTGACCCTACCCTGACCCTGACCCTAACCCTGACCCTGACCCTAACCCTCACCCTAACCTAACCCTGACCCTGACCCTAACCCTCACCCTCACCCTAACCTAACCTAACCCTAACCCTGACCCTGACCCTAACTCTGACCTTGACCCTGACCCTAACCCTGACCCTAACCCTGACCCTGACCCTAACCCTAACCCGATTTCCTTGGTTTTCTTCTAGGGTTTTTATGGTTTTGGGTTTTACATTTAAGTCTTTAACCCATCTTGACATAATTTTTGCATAAGGTGTGAGAAAGAGGTCTAGTTTCTGTTTTCTGCATATGACTAGCCAGTTTTCCCAGCACCATTTATTAAATAGGGAATCCTTTCCCCATTGCGTATTTTTGTCAGGTTTGTCAAAGATCAGATGGTTGTAGATGTGTGGTATTATTCCTGAGGCCTCTGTTCTGTTCCGTTGTTCTATATTTCTGTTTTGGTACCAGTACCATGCTGTTTTGGTTACTGTAGCCTTGTAGTATAGTTTGAAGTAGTGTGATGCCTCCAGCTTTGTTCTTTTGGCCTCGGGTAGTCTTGGCTATATGGGCTCTTTTTTTTGGTTCTATATGAAATTTAAAGTAGTTTTTTCTAATTCTTTGAAGACAGTCACTGGAAGTTTGATGGGAATAGCATTTAATCTATAAATTAGTTTGTGCAGTATGGCCATTTTCAATATGTTGATTCTTCCTATCCATGAGTATGAAATGGTTTTCCATTGTTTTGTGTCCTCTCTTATTTCCTTGAACAGTGGTTTGTAGCTCTCCTTGAAGAGGTCCTTCACATCCCTTGTAAGTTGTATTCCTAGGTATTTTATTCTCTTTGTAGCAGTTGTGAATGGGAGTTCACTCATGACTTGGCTGTCTATTGTTGGTGTATATGAATGCTTGTGATTTTTGCACATTGATTTTGTATCCTGAGACTTTGCTGAAGTTGCTTATCAGCTTAAGGAGTTTTTGGGCTGAGACGATGGGGTTTTCTAAATATACAATCATGTCATCTGCAAACAGAGATAATTTGACTTCCTCTCTTCCTCTTTGAATATGCTTTATTTCTTTCTCTGATTGCCCTTGCCAGAACTTCCAGTACTATGTTAAATAGGAGTGGTGAGAGAAGGCATCCTCGTCTTGTGCCAGTTTTCAAAGGGAATGCTTCCAGCTTTGGTCCAAATTCAGTACGATATTGGCTGTGGATTTGTCATAAATAGCTCTTATTATTTTGAGATACGTTCCATCAATACCTAGTTTATGGAGAGTTTTTAGCATGAAGGGATGTTGAATAATGTTGAGTAACTGAACACCAACATGGCTTCATCTCCAACAGTGAAATTGCTCATATGAAGGTCACCAGTAAGCTCAAAAGGTCCCATCTGCCTTCATTATTTGACCTCTCAGCAACTTTTAAAGTATCAGATCATGCTCTATGATCAAGACATTTTCTTTTCTCACTTCTTGATGACACCACATAAAACTAGTTTTCCTTCTTCTTCACAAACAAACTTTTTGGGTTTCTTTTTTTGTTTGAGAGAGCGTCTCACCCTGTCACCCAGGAAATACATCCAAAATGATAGACTTGAATAGGAATAGTAATTAAAAGTCCAAGACTTCAGATCTGTCGGTAGACTCAAGCCTGGCATAGGTCACTTGCTAGCTGGGAGTCTAGGCAAGATATTTTATCTTTCTAATTCTGTTTCCCCATGAGCAAAATGTGGGCACTATAGTTATCAGTTGGTAAGGAGTTCAACATCTCTGTAACTCTTAATATAAAATATTGGACTGATGATATCGTTTGGCTCTGTTTCCCCACCCAAATCTCATATAGAATTTTAATCCCCACCCTAACCCTAACAGTCATAACCCTATGCTATCCCTAACCTAACTGAAAATGATGAGCCTAACAGTTGAGTGAATAAATGATGATTGATCTTAAAGGAATTAAGTAAATAATTCATTAGAGAATTATTAAAGAATTAAGAATTAATATTCCACAAATACTCACTGTGTCTCAATGGTGCTCCTTGATGCTCCTAGGCTTTGGTTAACCACCCCCGCTTAACCTTTGCAACCACCCCATGGCAGGTCCTAGCACCATCCCCATTTTACAGGTGAGAGGTTTGAGAACATGCCTAGGGTCACACACCTGGGCAGTATCAGGCCTAAATATGAGCAGGCACAGGTGGTGTCAGGAGAGACGCTGATGTCATAACAGTATAAGGAAAAGGAGGAGCAGCAGTGAGCAGGGTGTGATGGCCAAACATGCCATGGGCTGACCCCACGTGGATCCAGCCCCACAGCTGGCCAGGATACACTTTCCCTGTCCTTACATGAAGTTTTCACTTCATCATGGGAAGAGCACAGAGCGCAGGGAGAGTGTTCAAACAGCACTGGTACGTACTAGGAACTAAAGACGTTGGCTACCACTGACTCACTGAAAAGCAATCAGACAAAATACTAGAAATAAACCACAGGGACAGCTGGCTTTCTCTTTAGGTGTCAGGCCTGCATGTGTTTCCTTCGAAGTCTGTCCCCTCATTCTGCAAAAGCTCATTCCACCGAGAGAGGGAGCGGGAGCCCAGCCGAGCCCCTGTGCGGACAGCGGGGATGGCACTCGGTGCACGGTGCCCTGGAGTCCGGAGCGAGTGCTCGGGGAGGCAGAGAGCGCTCGGCGTGGGCGGCACCCGCAGGCACTGCCTCCCCAGGATGCCCCCATCCCCAGGCCCGCGCGGTGCCGGCGGGGCCATTTGCGCAGCCGCCCGCACACGTCCCGCCGGGCGGGCCCTTGCTCCACCCGGACAAAGCGCCCAGGGCCATCCTGAGTCCCTGCAGGGTCAGGGCCTGCGGAATCGCGCGGCCTTTGCCCCACAAAACCACTGTGTGGCGGAAGAGCGCTTCGGCCGCGTCGCCTCGAAACTGGACCCGCACATCTGAGCCTGCGTTTCCGTTTCCCCGAGAGACCCCGGGCTCCCTCCCCCAAGGACAGGAACGCAACGCACTGGCAGAGCTCACTGATTGGATGGGGGAGAGAAGTGGGCGGAGTCAGCACTAGGAGATCCTGTCATTGGATAAGAAAGAGAAGTGGGCAGGGTGGGCACTGGTAGAGTCTCTACTGGTTGGATAGGAGCGAGAAGCGGGCGGGGCTAGCACTGAGATCCTGCAATTGGACGGGCATGAAGTAGGTGGGGCGAGCACTGAGGAGACCCTGCCAATTGGACGAGAGAAGTGGGCGGAGTAAGCATTGGTAGAGCCTGCTGATTGGGCAAGAGACAGGAGTGGTCGGAGCAAGGACTGCGGAGAAGGCTGCTATTGGATGTTAGGGAGAAGAGGGCGGAACAAGAAGGTGGCGAGCTCTGCAGATTGGACAGGAGAGATAAGCAGGAGGAGCAAGCAATGAATGGAGCCAGCGGTGAAAAGAGCCCTGATAATTAGACAGGGGAGAGCAGTGGAACCAGAATTCGGGTTACGGTCACGGTGACAGCCAGAAAGGAAATTCCAGCACGGATGCCAACCGCACCAACCCAAAACTATGACCCGAGTCCTAACCCACCCTAACCCGGCCAAAACCGAACACCAAACCCTGACTAAATGCGAAACGCTGACCCGGACCTGGACCCTGACCCTGACCCTGAAGGGGGACATAGAGGAAAGAGATTGAGAGGTTTGCACATTCAGTGACATACATTTTATTCGTTAGTCGATGTTAGAAAGCAAAGGCTTTTATCTCGAGAAATTTCTGACCTAAAGAATGATGTACAATAAACTGTATTCAACCATTGATCAACATTTTCTAACAAGGTGGAATGAAAATATAAAGTGTGGGGATTGCTACTAGTCCTAATACACTAATCTGTGGTTAGGAAGGTTTATTTTTTCCCTCCAAACCTAAGCAGTACATGTCTTAAATTACCTTCTAAAATGTACGACTCTTGGAGCCTCAGACGGGCTGGCGTTAGTCAATACTCCACGGCTGTTTGTTGGATGAGTGGGCAACAGCATGGCCGAGAGGTCCTGGTGCAAAAAGTCTTCGGCTGCCTCAGTTTGAATCCTGCTTCTGCCATCGACCAGCCGTGTGATTCTGTAAAAGTATTCTAACCTCTCTGGGCCTTAGTTTCCCCATCTGTAACTTGAGGGCCTACCTCAAATGGGTTCCTGGTGAAGAGTAACAAGACTATATCCGGAGTAGGTTTCAGTTGCCTTTTCCTCCGTCTTTCCACCCTCCCCTCCTACCCTTCCAAATCTTTTTTTTTTTTTTTGACGGGGTCTCCCTCTGTTGCCCAGGCTGGAGTGCAGTGGCGTGATCTCGGCTCACTGCAATCCCCACTTTCCAGGCTCAAGCGATCCTCCTCCTCCTACCTCAGCCTCCTGAATACCTGGGGCTATAGGTGTGTGCCACCACGCTAGGCTAATTGTCATTGTGTGTGTTTAGAGGCGTGGTTTATCCATGTTGACCAGGCTGGTCTCGAACTCTAGGCCTCAAGCAATTCTCCCACCTCGACCTCCAAAAGTGCTAGGACTTACAGGCGTGAGCCACCGCCCCCACCCCCTTCAAATCTATTAAAAGGTGAGAGTCTCGCCAAGGCAATGAGATCGCAATATGACGTTTCCATTTACTTTGGATTATATGTCATTATAAATATTAACAAATAAGACTTAAAAAGGACACCTTCGGGTAGGTCAGACCAAAATACAAAACTTGTCTGTGGGACTGCAGTTTGAGGACAGTGTCTGCAACAGTGTCTGCAGCCGTCACATGGCAGCAAAACGGGGTTAAGCAGTGCACGAGAGTCTGCGTCGACGACAGCCAGAGTCCATGCATCGGGAGGTTCACTCGGTTTGCGAAGGAACAACGGGCACGGCATGCACGTCCCGGGCTCGGCGGGCGGACGGGCCGGGGCGCAGTTCCCCGCGCTCGCCACTAGAGGTCAGGAGGTGACCGCTTCGGGGCTGGAAGACAGGCCCGTCGGGGATTGGCGCAGGCGGCGGGCGGGCGGCGGGCGGCGGGCGGGGCGGGGCTGGAGGCAGCGCCTGGTTACTGACACCTGGAATGACTTTTTTTTTTTTTTTTTTTTTTTTTTTTGGCATCAGATTTCCTGTCTTTGTGGGGATGATGGACCCGAGTAAAGATGCCCATTCGGGGTCAAAGGCAGAGCCGCTTCTGCAGCTTCTCAAAGCGTTTTTTGTTTTTTTTTTTCTGAGACGGAGTCTTGCTCTGTCGCCCAGGCTGGAGTGCAGTGGCGCGATCTTGGCTCACTGCAGCCTTCACCTCCCGGGTTCAAGTGATTCTCGTGCCTCAGCCTCCCCGAGTAGCTGGGACTACAGGCGTGCGCCACCACGCCCGGCTAATTTTTGTATTTTTAGTAGAGACGGGGTTTCGTCCTGTTGGCCAGGCGGGTTTCAAACTCCCGACCTCAGGTGATCCGTCAGCCTCGGCCTCCCAAAGTGTTGGGATTACAGGCGTGAGCCATCGTGCCCGGCCTCAAAACGCTTTAACAGAAAGACAATCTGCACGGGATCTAGAAGGGTGCTGAGATCCTAGGAAAGGAAGGTTTCCAAACTTCCTGGGGAGTTCCTGCCCGAGTGCCCGTGCTGCCCCTGGGCTGGCTGGCCAGTAAGCCTGCCTCCCAGCCTGACTGTCCCCATCTTTCGGTCCCAGCCCCATTTGCACAGCCTGGGCAGTAGAGAGCCCTGGACTGGGGGGCTGGAGTTCTGGGTTCTTGTCCCAGCTGTGCCCCTTCAGGCCCCTTATTCCCCATGTGCCTAATAAGGAAGTCATGGTAGGTGGGGGATACAGCCTCTTCTCGCTTTGCCATTCACTCCTGTGTCTTCAGAGAGGCTGTCAAATCTCCTCTCTGAATGAGACCCCCAAAAAAGCAAAGCTAAGAAGATACCCAAAGCTTAACTAGACACCAGGCCTTTTAGAAATAGACCACCTCTTACCTTAGGCCCCCAGAGGGTGCCCATTCTGTGTGGAGAAAAGAGGAGCCCTTGCCTCAGCCCCCAGAGGCTAGGGTGGGGTGGCTGAGTTTTGGGGCCAGGTTAGACACCTCTGGGGAAGCCTGAAGTAGCATGGATGGTTTCAAAGCCAGCGGATGAGGTGGCAGGACAGTGACAAGACCCCAGGTCTCCATCATGCACCTGAGCTTACTGAGCCTTCACCTGGTGTCTCTGCTGAGTCTCTGACAGACCAGGAGGGAAGGGACTGGGGGTACCGACCCCCAGAGAGAGAAAGTGGCAGTCAGAGGACCTGGGTTTGAGTCCTGGTTCACCCCTTCCTGGCTGTGTGGCCTTGGCAAACTACTCAGACTCTGGGAACCTGTTTCACCTGCAAGATGGGGATGAGAATCAAACCCACCTTGCAGGGCTGTGAACATGCGTTCAGACCAGTGCATGCAAAAACCTTCACATAAAAACCCTTCCTAAAGATGGGGAGACAAGTCTCCATGAGCAGCAGGTAACCAGGGACTGTGTAGGGGCTGGGGTCCTGTTTTCCCTGCAACCTGGGAAAGGCCTGATGTGTGGGGCTGGAAGGCCCTGGGCAGGTCACCTGACCTCTCTGGGCCTCTGTTTCCATCACACACTGATGGGCTGAGCACACTGGGACTCTGGCTGTGCAACTCCTTGGCTCTGCATTTGTTCACCCAGCGTTCCTGAGGGGCCCTTGGTAGGCAGAGAAAGTTTGTGGGCTTCAGGCATGGGCCCCAAGATTCAGATACTCTCAAGCCTCCTGGGGAGTCTGACTCAGGGGAGCAGACAGGCCCACCAGCCAGGGTGATTCTTGCTCAGCTCCTGGAGGGTGGAGCTGGCCCCACAGGCCTCCCCAGAGACACGGCCCTGGACTGCCACTGATTACTCCCAAAAGGGACATCTGTGGCGGTAGCGGGACCAAGATGCCACGAGCAAGCACCCGGAGGCCCCCAGTGTGAGCCATGGAGTGGAGGGGAGGGGAAAGGGCAGAGTCAGGACGTGTAGGAATGGTTGCTTTTTTTGAAGCACAAGGGACCCTTTTCTCCACCGCAGCTGACCTGATGCTTATGCCGGGAAGGAGGAGGGGCGGGCTCTGTCCTTGAGGTCCCTCAGGAGTAGAAAGAGATCAGAGTGGGAGACTTGGGTCTGAGGTCTGAACTTGAGCCTACACCAGTTTCTCCATGGTGTTTCCATCACGTCCCCCACCTCTTGCCTCGAGCCTCACACCTTCCTAACAAACCCTCCCCTGGAGAGGAGACCCCGGGTCCACAGCACCCCGGCCCCATTGGCTTTCTCTCTCCAGGCCGTTTTAGACCACTCCCACTGCCTGGACTGCTTTTAGAAGCCCCCACTCACCCTCCAAGGCCTTACGGAAGCACCGCCTCCTCCAGGAAGCCTTCCCTGACCTCCCGGCAGAGTCAGCAGAGCCCACGGTACTTGCAGACTGGTCAAGCTGGTCTTGGTATTTCTCACCCCAGTTGGAATGGTTTGTTCCGGCTTCCTGACTAGATGGGAACTCCCTGAGGGCAGGCCCTGTGTCTCATTCACCCCCAGGGCTTGTGGAATCATTGAGTGAAGCATGTGCCAATTTACCCATCATCAGGAGCCTCCGGGAACTCTGGCAGACTTTCGGCCGGCAAGCCCACTTCTTCCATCTGCCCAGCAGCGAAAGAGATGAGGGATGCAGTCAGGCTTTCTTGGGCTGGAGCAGCCAGTCTTCAAGGTCCCATCCTCCACCTGTCTGTCTGCTCACCACCTCCCTCCTCTGTTCCCACTGTCTGCCAAGGCGCCCCCACACTCCTGTCCTCTCAGCCAGGGCTGGCCTCTAGAAGGGTCTTTGCTCCCAGATGGGCGTGTCCCCTTCCCCTGGGCAGGTGCTGAGGTCTCTTTCCACCACCGGCCTCTTGGGCCCCAGAGGGCTGAGAGCCCCCCACCCCAGCTCCTTGCCCTCCCCGTCCCAGAGTGGCTGAGCCCTCCACGTCCTCCGAGCGGGGGCTGCAGTGGCTCTGTGTCCAAGCAGGGGTTCTGGATCTCCCCCAGTGTGGGGGCCACAGGCCTTGGTGGCTGCTGGGGAAGCCCGGGGCCGGCCATGCTGGGCGCAGGTGGCGGCAGGGGTAGCAGTGGCGGGTGGGCGTCAGTCGCTGAGCACGGCCCCTGGGAGCTCGCTGGTGAGCGTGTGCCAGCGCTCGATGCGCTTGTCCTTGTTCTTCAGGCAGTCAAACCAGTGCTTCAGGCGCTCCCCCTTGGCGGGGATGCCCAGAACCACACCACCTGCAGGAGGACAGGAGGGGCAGCTGGGGCACAGGGACCCCCAACTCCCAGGCGTGGGGCCCATGCCCCCTCCCAGGTTCTGTGCTCGAAGGCCAGCCTCTCCCACTGCCCACTGGGTTCTGAGCATGAACAGGACCTGACCTCCATGCCACACTCTGGCCCCGTCAGGGCCCAGCCATCCTGTCTCTCTTCCACCAGGGCAGGGATAGGGGCAGGGTGCAGAGGCAGCATCAGGGGTCAAGGAATGGGGGCCTGAAGAGGGGAGAAAGGGCCGCGCAGCCGCACTATGCACAGCCACCAGGCCCACTGGGAATTTGGGGCCTCTAGGGCTCAGAGTCCAGCCCGAGGCACTGCCCATCATTGTCTCTTGTCTGTGCTCCACCACAGAGTGCTGTGTGACCCTCCCAGAACTCCTTCCGTCTCTGGGCCTGTCTCTTCCTGGGGCACAAGGGTCAGGCTGGAGAAGGTCTGACCTAGGGGCAGGTGGTCCATGGCTCCAGCTTTCCCCATGGACCAGGAAAGAGGGGCTGTGGCCTGATCCAGGACAGGCACACAGTGAGACGGTGTTCCCACTATGCCCCCTTACCAATGAAATCGTTGGATTTTCCAATGTCGTAATCCCAAACGGTGACCTCCAGGGACTTCTTGGCCAGGTCCCCATGCTTGATCTCGTAACAGAACTCCTCCTGGCAAGAAGGGAGTGTTAGGGCTGATGCCACGAGGCCTGGGCCTCGGCCGGGGGCCAGGAGGGGTATGAGGTGTAGGGAAAGAGGAGGGACAGGGGTGATCAGTGCTCAGAGTGGATGATGGGTGGATGCTCACATGTCTCGCCCACTTCCCCGAGCGCAGGACCTGCGCTCCAGCCAGAGGCTGCAGAAACGGCACCAACAGCTGGAGAGTGAGAGCCGGACCCTGGCTGCCAAGATGGCTGCCCTTGCCTCCAAGGCCCATGGTGTGGCCGCCTCCTCGGCCATCCTGGAAGAGACCCAGAAGCACCTCCAGAGGTGGGGTCTGTCCTCCCACCCACCTGTGTGTCACTCCTCCATGTGAATTTAAGGTCCCACAAGATGGCACCCACAGGACCGGGGTGTCCAGACCTCCTCCCTTATGAGTAGAGTCATTCTGGGATAGGAGGGTCGGAGACCCCATTATGCTTCCTTAGCAGGACCCCCACAGTGCGGTCAGGCTAGTCATCTAGGCCATGAGGTGGGGCCCTGGCGCCCTTCCACTGCCTCCCTTTGTCAGATGGGGCTTTGCTCTATTCCCTGGTCTTGTTCTTCACGGGCCCTGGCTTGGCCAAGGAGAGAACCAGGAGCCTTGTGCTCACTCTGTTCCCACCCTCTCCAATCTCTTCCTCCTCCTAGACTGGAGCTTCTGCAGGGGCATCTGGCCATCCGGGGCCTGCAGCTGCAGGCCTCAGTGGAGCTGCACCAGTTCTGCCACCTGAGCAACATGGAGCTCTCTTGGGTAGCCGAGCACATGCCCCATGGCAGCCCTACCAGCTATACCGAGTGCTTGAATGGTGCCCAGAGCCTTCACCACAAGCACAAGGTAATAGCCCTCTTCTTCCTACAGGATTACCGACATCCGCTTCCCAGACCTTAGAAACCCTCTGCCCCTACTCAGGTGTCCTGGCCTCTAAGCCCTCACCCCTGGGTATCCCAATTTCCAAATCTCTGCCCCAGCTATTTTGACCCTGGGGGTCTTGCCATGATTGGGGCCTGGAGCCACATCCATGGCTCTGCTCCGGATGCCCCTGGGTTAAGAGCAACAGCCTCTCAAGCCACTCTGTGGCAGGAGCTCCAGGTGGAGGTAAAAGCTCACCAGGGGCAGGTGCAATGGGTGCTGAGTTCTGGGCGGAGCCTAGCAGCCTCAGGGCACCCCCAAGCCCAACACATCGTGGAGCAGTGCCAGGAGCTGGAAGGCCACTGGGCAGAGCTGGAGAGGGCATGTGAAGCGCAGGCCCAGTGTCTGCAGCAGGCTGTCGCTTTCCAGCAGGTAGGATGCAGAGAGGTGGGGTTGGGGGAAGAGGCAGAAGTCAGGGCTCCTTGAGGGGCCACCTGTGGGACTCTCAGGGAGGCGGATCAGTGGTGGGGGCTCTGGGCTGGGAGCTGATGGGTGCCCCTATGGGCACAGAAGCCCCTTTGATGCTGGAGAGCAGGGGCAGATGTCTCCAGGGCTGACGGAGGGTCCTGTCTGAGATCCTCCAGGTGAGTTGGCCCCACTCTTGGCAGTACTTTCTGGATATGTCAGAGCTGGAGGGCTGGGTGGAGGAGAAGCGGCCACTGGTGAGCAGTCGGGACTATGGCAGAGACAAGGCAGCCACCCTCAGGCTCATTAACAAGCACCAGGTACCACGTCCTGAGCCTCCCCTGCAGTGTGGTCTGGGTGATGATGGACCACGGGGAGAGGGCTGTCACCCTCCCTCTCTCAGAGGCACGGAGCCCTGCTCTTGCTTCCTGGAGACGCAGACAGCCCCATCCCCACTGCCCACCCAGATCCCACAGTGCCCCTTCTTCCAAGGCAACCTGGGCACTGTGATGTACACGCTTTCTCCCTTCATCTTCTTACGAGTCTTGCCTCTCCCTGTGGCCTTGGGGTTTCTCCGCCTCCTCTTGCTTCCTCTCTACCCCACCCCTGGCACTTTTCTCCTCTGTCAAGGTCACCTGCCCAGCCCGCTCCACATCTCCCACAGGTGTCTTCCTCCCAGGCTTTACCCGTCATCCTCTGAGTTAACCCAATGCCCTTCATGAAGCCGACCTCCTCCCACAAACATCCCCTGGCTGAAGGGAGGGAGGTCTCGAAGTCCCCTTCCTCACTCCTGAATTCGGACTCCCAGAACCACACAAGCTTCAAAGCCTGGAGCCCACGGCAGTCCCGGTTCCTGCTGTCACTGAACTGTCCTCCTGTCTGGGCATGTTTCCTGCACAGCCCCAGTTCCAGTGTGTTCTGCGACAGGACCTTCAGAGACGGTCTTTCTAAAGGCCTGTAGCCTTGGCCTCACGGAGCACCCATCTCCCGGCTATACTGGACAGCTTGTTTAACTCTGCCTCTCTCTTACACATGGATGTTGGGGTCCAGTCTAATGCCTCCTGTGCCCTCCCTTCCTTGGCCCAGATTAGCCAGCATTCACCTTTCCCTGCTAAATAATGAGCCCTCAGTGGGCACAGACCAGGTGTTCACTTTATGGAACAATAAGTACTAACTCCATCAGTAATGGGTAGATGGATGCTGGGTGGGTGGATGAATGAGTTGAGGTAGATGGATGGGCGTGTGAGTGGTGGGTGAATGGATGGGGATTGGTGACTGGATGGGTGGGGGACGGACAGGTGGGTGGATGAGTCACCCAGGCTGAGCCTGGCATGGGTCCTCATGCATCATAGGCTCTACAGGAGGAACTAGCCATTTACTGGAGCTCCATGGAGGAGCTTGACCAGACGGCCCAAACCCTCACTGGCCCCGAAGTCCCTGAGCAGCCGCGTGTGGTGTGGGAGAGGCTCCGGGAGCAGCTGCGGGCACTGCAGGAGTTGGCGGCCACACGGTGAGGACACCATAACCCCTCTCATCAGTGAGTACAGGAGGCCTAGCCACAGCTGACTGTTCCCATTCCATGGCCCAAAGTCAATCAGAACCCATGACCCCAGGCTGTAGAGATGCATTGGGAAAAGGGTGTGTGTTGCTCACCTCTTTCCATAAATTCTTCAGTGAGGCCCCACAACTCCCTGCAGTCCATCTCCCCACGTCCACACCCTCCTCTGCCCCTACACCTGCACTGCTGTGTCTACTGCTCCCTGAATCGTGAGCCGCAGGCTTGGACAGAGACCATGAGTAACCTCAGTTTTCAGACTGGCCCCTCTGGCTGGCCCGACTGGCCCCCAGGGGGGTGGGCAACTCACTTCTGGGGAACCACGGACTGTCACCACAGGGACCGGGAACTGGAGGGGACCCTGAGGCTGCACGAGTTCCTGAGGGAGGCCGAGGAACTGCAGGGCTGGCTGGCAAGCCAGAAGCAGGCAGCCAAAGGAGGGGAGAGCCTGGGGGAGGACCCCGAGCACGCCCTGGTGAGAAGAGGGCCAGGGTCAAGGAGGGTGCCCTGGGGAAGAGCCTATGGGGTGGGGAAGCTGGCTCTGGCGGGGCGGAGGAAGAAGGTGGCAGCAGAGCGGTGAGCCCTGGCTGAGGTGGGGCCTCCTGAGTGGAGCGGGCAGACGCCGTGGCTGTCCAAGCCCACATCACCCAGTTGGGCACTGAGGTGCCTCAATTCCCAGGCTGCTTGACGCCTAACCAGCCGGGGGCTACCCTGTCACCCACTCCCCTCTTCTCAGCACCTCTGCACCAAGTTTGCAAAGTTTCAGCACCAAGTGGAGATGGGCAGCCAGCGGGTGGCCGCCTGCCGGCTGCTGGCAGAGAGCCTGCTAGAGCGTGGGCACAGTGCTGGCCCCATGGTCCGTCAGAGGCAGCAGGATCTGCAGTGAGTGCCCAGCGGGCCAGGCCAGCATGGGGTTTGGGGGAAGGAGCTGGGCAGGCAGGGCCCAGAGTGGTAAGAGAGGATGGCATGCTGTGAGGGCCACGCTGGCCCTGGCTGCCCACAGGGCTCTGCACGGGGCCTAGCTGCAGAGAAGCTGAGCCCGCCACAGGCTCTGGTCTGTGAAGGGAGGTGAGGCTGGGTGTGCAGGTCAGAGTCCTGCTCCCAGGATTGAGAGCAGGAGCTGTGGGAAGATGGTGGGGCCAGACATCAGGGCCTTCCCCTGAGCTACCCCAGCTCCTATGCTCACTCGGGACAGCCCATGCCTCGTGTGGTTCCTAGCTGTCCACTTGGCTGATTTGGATCCACTCCCAGCCTGTGAGCTTTGAGGCAAGGTCATGACTTGCTCATAACCCCTAGCCCAGAGCCTGGCCTGGCAGAAGCCTTAGGAGCTCAGCCAGTTGCAGAGTTAGCGAGGAACGGAGAGATGTGGCCTCTGCCCACAAAGCGTCTGTGATCATAACCTGGGTGACGCACTATGAGTCAAAGCACAGGATGTAAGGAGTATCACAGCACAGATACCATGCAGTGCCGAGCATTACAGCAGCAAAGCACTGAATTCATGGTAAAGCTAGAAGACAGGCTCCCAGGAAGAAGGTGCGTAGGCAGGGCCACAGGCGGGAGAGGTTTTAAGAAGGAGGAGCTTTGGGCAAGTCCCGATACAACTCAGAGAGGAGCGGGCTGACCAGGCCTAGCGGGAGGAAGGAATGAGACAGCCCGGCAGCTGATCCCCGGCTGGTCTTCCACACGCCGTGGGCAGGGCCGCCTGGTCGGAGCTGTGGGAGCTGACCCAGGCCTGAGGCCACGTGCTCCGAGACGCCGAGACCACCCTCAGAGTTCACAGAGATCTCTTGGAAGTCCTCACCCAGGTCCAGGTGTGAGCCGGAGGGGTGGCTAGAAGTGGATACACTCCAGGCTCAGTGCCCACCCTCCATCCCTCATCTCCTCGGCATTCTCCCTTCCTCAGGAGAAAGCCACGAGCCTCCCCAACAATGTGGCACGGGACCTGCGTGGGCTGGAGGCCCAGCTGAGAAGCCACCAGGGGCTGGAGCGAGAACTCGTGGGCACCGAGCGGCAGGTGAGCCCAGCTGGCTGCCTCTCCGACCCAGGCCCCTGCAGCCCCCTCAGGCTGGCCCGCCTGTTCCTCTAGATTTTCCACTCTCCCTCAGAGCCTCCCATGGGCCTACTGTGCATGGCAGGACATGGCCCAAGGGGGCCAGAGTTCCCAGGCGAGGGATACATCTGCGAGATAATCAGGAGGACATGACCCTTGCCTCCCTGTTCCCTGCCCCTCCCGCAGCTGCAGGAACTGCTGGAGACTGCAGGCAGGATGCAGAAGCTGTGTCCGGGGCCTCAGGCCCATGCGGTGCAGCAGAGGCAGCAAGCTGTGACGCAGGCGTGGGCAGTGCTGCAGTGACGCATGGAGCAGCGTAGGGCCCAGCTGGAGCGGGCATGCCTCCTGGCCCGCTTCCGCACGGCGGTGAGGGCTTCTGCCCCTTGGGTGGCGTGTGTGTGCATGTGTGTGTGCTGCACCATGCATGGGCATGCACGCATGAGGCCCTCCAGCTCCGGAGGGAGAAGCATGGACTCGGGTGGGAGAGCACGAGCACACGGGATGTCAGTCTGGCTGGTCAGGGGCTGAGCACATGGGCGTAGCAGTGACACCTTAGGGTCTGGGTCAGTGCCAGCAAGGTGAGTGGCAGGGCAGTCATGCAGCGTCCCAGCCAGGGCTGGGAGTAAGAACTGCCCAGGAAAGCTCATAACTGGAGACCCAGATGTTAGACAGTGACCTCTGGATCAGTCAGTATCTATTTAATGTCTGTCTTCAGCTCCGTGCTGAAGCCACGGGTGGAGAGAGGAGGGCAATATAGAAGCTATGGACAGTGGAACTGCTGCCCTCATGGATCCCTGCTTCCTGGGGAGATGAGCCCGAAACCCAGAGAATCAGACTGGGACAGTAGGTCCTGGCCACGGGATGTCCCCGGCATCCCACTGTCCTGGGACCTGGCAGACCAGGAGGCCCAAACTGACACTGCAAAAAGGCTTGAGTTTAGGGACCTAACTGCTGATTTGCTAGCAGTGTGAGCTTGAGCAAGGCACTTAACCCTGGGTTTGTCATGCACTTAGAGTTTACAAGACTCTTTGTGCCATTTACCCTTCCTTCCTCCATGCAATGAGATATTTGGACAAGGGCCTGAAGTCCCTCCAGCACCAATCTTGTATAGTTGTACCCAAATCAGCAGAAGACTGTAAGGGTTAAATTAGTAATTCAGAGAACAAGGAGAGCAGTGCAATGTCAAATACCAGGGAAGGCTTTGCCAGGCAAAGGCGGCCAAGGGGCCTTTGAAGAGCAGGTGAACTTTCTTTCCCCATCAAGCAGTCTTGATGGGGCTGATCTTGCTAGCCGCCAGTCCTCTCATGGCCTCATCCAGGTGAGCTCTGTAGAGATGGGAAGGCAGGAGGAACAAAGGGCAGAGATGTGTCGTGGTGAGGGTCTGGCTCATGTAGGGGGTTCGTGGTTCTGGGAGGATCGGGTTGGATGAGAACGGAGAAACCAAGTGACAAAGGGCCACATGTGCCTCACCCGAGGCCCTGACCCAGGTCGGCTTGGGCTGTGTGAGTGGACTCAGGTGGGCTGCAGTTGCCTCAGCACCTGGTTTCCTGCTGCCCAGCCCAGCCCTCACCCGGCTCTCCCTCCATGTCCCCGGGATCAGGTGCGTGACTACGCCTCCTGGGCAGCCCGCATGCGCCAGGACCTGCAGGTGGAGGGGAGTTCGCAAGAGCCTAGCAGCGGCCCGCTGAAGCTCAGTGCCCACCAGTGGCTCCGGGCGGAGCTGGAGGCCCGGGAGAAGCTGTGGCAGCAGGCCACCCAGCTGGGCCAGCAGGCACTTCTTGCTGCAGGGACACCCACCAAGGAGGTGGGCCCCCTCCCCTGGTGCCCCCACATACCCTAGCTGACCAAGCTTGTGCCTGGCCACCTGGTGCCCCATCCTACTGTGCCATGCTGGCCTCTCCTCAGGAGCTTCCCTCAGGATCCAGTCCTCACCTCACCCACACCACCCTCCCCAGCTGAGGCTCCTCATGTGTCCATCCCCAGGTCCAGGAAGAGCTTCGAGCCCTGCAGGACCAGCGGGACCAGGTGTATCAGGCCTGGGCACGGAAGCAAGAGAGGCTGCAGGCCGAGCAGCAGGAGCAGCTCTTCCTCAGAGAGTGCGGCCGCCTGGAGGAGATCCTCGTGCCCCAGGAGGCAGGTCCCCTCCCGCCCTCACACTCCGCTCAGCCTCCTGCTCCTCCTTTCCATTCCCCTCTCTGCTCAGTCCCTTTCCTCCCGCCTCTCTGGCTTTTTCTCTAATATGAGGCAGCTGTGCACAAGTCCTTCCAGGTGGCCATGGTGAAGTGCTGAGGCCCCTGAGCGTCCACTGACATCCCCAGCCCCTATCCCAGACTGAGCCCCGAGGAAGTTGGCCAGAGGCTGGTCATGCTCCCCACATGGTGCAGAGGTTGAGGTGTCGCAGCCTCCCAACCTGGACTCCCACTCCTCACAGCTCCATGCCAAGCTCAGTGGGCACTCCTAAGGCCCTGCCATACCCAGAGTGCCCATGGGCACAGACTGCAGCTGGAGGGGCTGGCTGGCTGGAAGGCTTGGTGGCCTCTTTGACTTTTCTGTGGATCCAGGTCTCCCTGAAAACCAGTGCCTTGGGGAGCTCGGTGGAAGAGGTAGAGCAGTTGATTTGCAAGCACGAGGTCTTCCTGAAGGTTCTGACTGCCCAGGACAAGAAGGTAATGGAGTCAGGAGGCCTGGGCGTGGTCAGAACGTGGTGGTCGGGAGAGTCCTGAAGGGGGTCACGGGGCGCTTGGTGCGTTCCTGGAGGCAGTGCTGATGAGCCTGCGAGGCTGGGGGCCTGGTTGGGGTTGACTGAGCAAGTTGTATGTGTGGCTCAAGAAGAGGGCCCAGGGGGAGATGGGCCACACTGCAGAGACCCACACGGGGCATTCGGCTCTGTCCACACCGTGTGGTCCTTGGGGAGCAGACTGGTCTGGCTTGTGGCTGGGAGGATCAGACACCCCTCAGCCGTATGGGGCTGAGGTAAGGGCTCTGGGGCCCTCAAAGAAAGGACTGTGAGCCCTGCAGGCCAGGCCCTGCCCCAGCCCAGGGTGGGAGAGCAGCAGCTGTGCCCCTGCCCCACAGGAGGCAGCCCTGCGTGAGCGGCTGAAGACGCTCCGGCGCACCTGGGTGCGGGACCGGCTTCCCATCCTGCAGCAGCGCCGGGTGAGACTGAAGGAGCTGGCGGAGAGCCGGGGACACACCCTGCATGCCTCCCTGCTGATGGCCAGCTTCACCCAGGCCGCAACCCAGGTCAGAGGGCACCCCCAGCCCAGGGCCTTCCACTGGAACCACACTCGACAGTTTTCAGCCACCTTCACACCGCAACACTGTGAGGCGGAAACAGGTTCGGGGGTGGATGGCTTTCCCAGAGGCTGTGCTGGAGCCCAGAACATGGGATCTAAGCCCCTTTGCGTGGAGACCCCACCAGTGTCCCGAGCTCTAGCAGCGCCAGGGCAAGAGAGGTGGGGAAGGGAGCAGAGCAGCCCAGGGCCCCAGGAGTAGGGGCCACACCTCCAAAACGAGAGCCCACCCAAGGCCCTGCCCGGCTGCCTCCTGCAGCAACCTTCCGGAGCTGGAACCTTCAGGGCTCATTTACCAGGTGCTGCCCGCCCCACCCCTGAGGCCAGCCTCCTGGGAATGGCTGGGGGCTAGGCCTGTGGCGTCTGGGGCCTGAGGCTGCAGAACATTGCAGCATTCATGTCCCACCCCCACCCGTCTGAGGACTGGATCCAGGCGTGGGCCCAGCAGCTGAAGGAGCCGATCCCTCCTGGGGACCTGAGAGATAAGCTGAAGCCCCTGCTGAAACACCAGGCCTTTGAGGCTGAAGTCCAGGCCAATGAGGAGGTCATGACCTCTGTTGCCAAGGTAACAATAGGGCCCTCAGCCCCATGCCTGCCCCAAAGTGTGGCCCAGGGGCCATGTCAGTCTTAGGAGGAAGTGCAGCAGGCAAGATGTCCTGTGTCCCCTCTCTTCCTCCAGAAGGGAGAGGCTCTCCTGGCACAGAGTCACCCTCGAGCCGGAGAGCTCTCCCAGCGGCTGCAGGGCCTGCGGAAGCACTGGGAGGACCTGAGGCAGGCAATGGCCCTCAGGGGTCAGGAGCTGGAGGACAGGCGGAACTTCCTGGAGTTCCTGCAGAGAGTGGACCTTGCAGAGGCCTGGATCCAGGAGAAGGTGTAGCCCCAGCTGGGTGGGGGCTGAGAGATGGGGGGAGGAGCCCTCCCTTGACAGGAGGGATCCCCAGCAGCAGGTGCCAGGAGCCTGGGCTGGTGCTCAGAGCGCTCCCTCCCCACCCTCGGCCTTCACAGGAGGTGAAGATGAATGTTGGTGACCTGGGCCAGGACCTGGAGCACTGCCTGCAGCTCTGACGGTGGCTCTGCGAGTTCCGAGGAAACTCGGCCGGGGTAAGGGGGCCTTGCTGGGTAGAGGTTGGCCATGCATCCGGCACTGAAAATCCAACTGAGAGCAGGGAAAGAGTGTGGGCTGTAGAGCAGGGCGTGGGCGCCATGCCTGCTCCTCCTATGCCCTCGGGCAGGCTCCCTCCTCTCACCCGCCTTCACTCCTTCCTCTTTAGAATGGGGGTAGCACCCACCTCAGAGGTAAGAGAGCACGTGTGTGGTGGCAGGTACGTGAGTCTCTAGCTGTGATAAAACTGCATAGACCTATCCCCCACTGCCCCGCACAGATGCGTACTTGCAAAAACTAATAAAATCTGAATGAGGTCTGGTCTAGTTGGTAGTATTACACCAACGTCAGCTTTGTGGTTTTAATGTTATCATTATATAGGATGCTGCTGTAAGGGAAGCTGGGGAAGGGCACAGGGACCTCTCTGCAGGACTTTGGCGATTTCCTGGGCATCTATAATTATTTCAAAAAATCTTTAAAAGATAGGACATATGCCTGGGTGTGGCAGATAATCAGCGCCCACCTTCAGTGTGACTATTTCGGCGTCTCAGCGTCTTCTCCTCACCCCACACCCGCCCCCTCACACATACACACGCCAAACATCTATTTCTCTTATGTGGTATACAGGGAAAAAAAATGGCAAATGTATTGACAATCAGGTGTTAAAGACCAAATGTGCTAACCTTGTCCCCCGGTACATGTATGTATTACTTTTTAAGAGGCGGCAGTGCTTAAACCTAAGACATCCCTTGTTAATGGTGGAATTTCACAGACGCTGTGCCAGATACTGCAGTAGGAAGAGAGCTAGACTCTAAAGGAGCTGGGCTTGAATCCTGGCTCTGCCGCAAAGGAGCCAGGTTAGCCTCTGAGCTCTGCTCCGGCATCTATAAAAGGAGGGGAATGTCCTTCCCTGCCTACCTTGCATGAGGCACTTCATAGGAAAGTGCTTTGGAAATTTAAACAAGCTCTACAGATGCCAGAGGCAGGAGATCTGCAACCACACCCTGCGGTGGACCCCTCCCTGTGTACCTTTAAACCCCATCCAGTGTCCAAGCAGCACCAGCCTCAGCTCAGACGAGTCCTGGGGTGGGGACACCCAAACCCCAGGAAGCCAGAGCTCACTGTTCCATTCTACAACCTCCCTTTGCTTCTTTTCAACCAAGAAGCTGAATTTTCATTTTAAAAGTTTCTGTGGCTGGGCACAGTGGCTCACGCTTGTAATCCCAGCAGTTTGGGAGGCCAAGGCAGGCAGATCACTTGAGGTCAGGAGTTTGAGACAAGCCTGGCCAACATGGTGAAACCCCGTCTCTACGAAAAATACAAAACTTAGCCAGGCTTGGTGGCAGGCACCTGTAGTGCTAGCTACTCGGGAGGCTGAGGTAGGAGAATCGCTTGAACCAGGGAGGTGGAGGTTGCAGTGAGCTGAGATTGTGCCACTACAACAACAGTGCAACAGAGGGAGACTAGGCAACAGAGGGAGACTCCGTCTCAAGAGTCTCTGTTAGTAAGCATGTGCCCACTCTCCCCCTCCTACATGGTACCCAGTGCAGGGATCCCATTTTCTGGCCTTAGAGATGACTCTGGGGCTGCAGGCTCCAAGCTGATCTTGCTCACTTCACCTGGACGGGGTGACCTCAGGGACCTGCCGCAGTAGAGGAGGCAGGAGGCAGTTCTTCCCACTGCCCAAATATGCAGTTCCTCGTGCTCCGGGGCCCAGGCATGCTTCCAGTGCCTGCTGAGGTGGGAAGAAGGGGCTGTGCATGGGGGGTGCCAATGCCCTCACCCATATCTCCCCTGCAGGACACAGTGGGTGATGCCTGCATCAGGAGCATCAGTGACTTGTCACTGCAGCTCAAGAACCGGGACCCTGAGGAAGTCAAGATCATCTGCCAGCGGCGAAGCCAGCTCAACAACAGGCCAGTCCCAGGCTGGGGAGAACCAAAGGGCCGGGAAGAGGGGTGGAAGGCCACCTCAGGCTCCACATGACACCACCACCCCCTTGGCCAGGTGGGCGAGTTACCATGGCAACCTGCTCCGGTACCAGCAGCAGCTCGAAGGGGCCTTGGAGATACACGTGTTGTCCCGAGAGCTGGACAATGTCACCAAGAGGATTCAGGAGAAGGTACGTGGTGGAAAGAGGTCCCGGTCGGGGCTGTGAGCAAATGCAGTCAGGGGAGGGGGCGCTGCCTAGAGTCTCCCATGCGTCTCCCCCCTCACTGGCCTCTCCTGTTCAGCTGGGTACTTGGAGGTGGGTCCCAGCAGTCTGCACCAGGGACATCTGATGGGCTGGCCCTCGGGATCAACTCAGGACCATAGAAGCACCCATTGCAAGCTCAGTGGGGGATTCCCTGTCTCCTTTCTCCCCCAGATCTGGTCCCCAGATACATGGCAGGTCCAGAGGCCAGAAAACACACTCTCTGTTTCCTCCCATCCCTGAGGAAGCCCAAACCCTCGGGAGGTTTGCCCTGGGACTGTGTACATAACCACAGAGCCCCGGGCTGGAATCTGGCAGAGTTAGAACCCGGTCTAGGAAGCCCTTGTGTGAAACAGGTGCTGCTGCCTGTGCTGGGCATGCCTGGCTGTTTCCTCCGCTGGCTTCTGCCCTCAAATGACAGCACAGGCCTGTCTGTCCATCCTTGCTCTATTTTCTTTCTCGCTCCTCAAGGGATGAGAGTTGAGTGAGACTGTACAGGGAAGCAGCACACACGTGAGGTTCTTCCCTCAGAGGAGACTCCAAATCCAGAGTTGCTCCTCAGAATCGTCCCCCTCACATAAGGAAGAAATCTCTGGCCCTCAAAGTCGGGGCCAGGAAATCACGCTGGGGACTTGCTGTGCACACAGAAGCCACTGGTTGGGCCCTTTGCCAGGAAGGAGGAGCCGAAGCAAAGGCCCAGCAGGTAACTGGCCATGCCCCTCCTCCAGGAAGCCCTGATCCAGGCCCTGGACTGTGGGAAAGATCTGGAGAGCGTGCAGAGGCTGCTGCGGAAACACGAGGAGCTGGAGCGGGAAGTGCACCCCATCCAGGCCCAGGTAGAGGTGCGTAGCTGGCTGTAGAGCTGGGCCCAGGGCATCTCCTCAGTAGGACTCTGGGCACAAGTGGGGAGGAGGGGCTTTGGGATGCCAGGGTGGCCCAGAGCTCCCCTGCCCCAGCCTCTGACCCCGGCTTCCCCCACAGTCCCTAGAGCGTGAAGTGGGCCGCCTCTGCCAAAGAAGCCCTGAGGCAGCCCACGGCCTCAGGCACAGGCAGCAGGAGGTGGCTGAGAGCTGGTGGCAGCTCCGGAGCAGGGCCCAGAAGCGGTATGAACCCACAGGCCTTGCCCTTGCCGACCCATCCTCCAGCATCTCAGTCCCCACAGCTCCCCTCAGCCCGTGTTCCCCTAGGATTCCTTCTCCACCCTTCAAATAACTGTACTGTCCTCCCAGTAACTCCCAGCCCGTGGGCCCTCCTGTGGTTGAGGGGATTAAGGGACAGAAGACACCAGTGGGCATGGGGGAGAGGGGTTTGAAGGCCTGACGACTAGCTGATGAGTGCTGTGGGCAGGAGGGAGGCGCTGGATGCCTTGCACCAAGCTCAGAAACTCCAGGCAACGCTGCAGGAATTGCTGGTCAGTGCCCAGAGGCTGCGGGCTCAGATGGACACGAGCCCCACTCCTCGCAGCCCTGTAGAAGCCCGGTGTATGTTAGAAGAGCATCAGGAGTGCAAGGTGAATGGGCAGCTGGCCCAAGCCTTTCCCAGGCTCTCAGCTCCGCCCTGCCCTCCCCTTCCTCTCATCTCCTTGCTCTTGGGCCTCCTGAGTGTCCCGCCCTGCCTATCTCCTCCAGCCTTCCACTCCTCAGCTGCTTCCCCACCTCTCTCCTGCCTGCTGGGCTGCTTCCAGCCCCCAGTGATCTGAGCCCAGTCCTGTTCCAGGCCGAGCTGGACTCCTGGACAGACAGCATCAGCCTGGCCCGAAGCACTGGGCAGCGACTGCTCACAGCGGGGCACACCTTCAGCTCCGACATTCGCCAGGTGCTGGCTGGCTTAGAACAGGAGCTGAGCAGCCTGGAAGGGGCCTGGCAGGAGCATCAGCTACAGCTGCAGCAGGCCCTGGAGCTACAGGCAGGCACAGTCCCATCCCCAGCCTGCATCTCGCCCCCCCCGAACAGGGCCTGCGCTGACCCCACAGCCTCTGGTCAAGGCTAAGACTGGAGGGGCTGCTGTGCCAGGGACTTCCCCACCACTCAGCACTCTTGCCTTCCAGGACCCTGGTTCCCTAACTTGTGCCACTGGAACAGTCACTCCAACTGCAGTGGCTGGACCCTCCACCGACTGTCTCTTGCCTTTTCCTTTGTTCTCAGCTGTTTCTGAGCTCAGTGGAGAAGATGGAACGTTGGCTTTGCAGCAAGGAAGACTCCCTAGCCAGTGAGGGTCTATGGGTAGGTGCCCAGCAGGAATGGGCAGGAGGGGGGAATTATAAGAGCAGCATTAGGGGTCAAACCAGCCAGTGCTGCCTGAGCTCCCTAGGCCAGGGATCCTCCCCTTCTGGGCCATCTCCCCACCCTGGGCCACATCCGTCACTGGGCAGTTACTTACCCGTCATCTAGAGCAGTTCCCATGCAGCTGTGGGCAGGCCCCACCGCGAACACCAAGGAGCTTCTAGAGTGCCTGTGTGGGCCTGACCCATTCTTGCCACCTCACCCCTGCCCTCCTCGCTTCCCAAATGCCTAGAGGTTGGCTTTTCCCGCCACTGCCCCAACCCTGAAGCAGACGAGTGTAACTTATAGGAGACCTCAGAGGATAACTGGGGACTAACATGGTCCTCCAGGGAGTGCAGAGGAGGGAGCTTTCACCTTACATGAAAAAGCTCTGCTTGCCTCAGAGATTCTGGCTCTTGATCCCTAATCCAAATGCCTCCCCTGGCTGGGAATCACTGTCCTAAAGCTGGAAACAGCCTTGAGGGATGTGAGGGATGTGTTTGGGCGGAGCAGCCGCTCTGTGGATGAGCATTTGGTAGGATGGTTCTACGTGGGAAGGCAGGTAGCCTGGGATGGGAGGGGGAGGCTCATGGACAGTATTGGGTTCCCCACTCCCACCAGGACCCCTTGGCCCCCATGGAGCCCCTTCTGTGGAAGCACAAGATGCTGGAGCGGGACCTGGAGGTGCAGGCGGGAAAGATCAGTGCTCTGGAGGCCACGGCCCGCGGCCTGCACCAGGGTGGGCACCCTGAGGCCCAGAGTGCCCTGGACAGGTGCCAGGCCATGCTTCTGAGGTAGTGGTGGCTCTGGGGTGAGGGGTGCTGTGGGCAGGCTGGCACAGGCATCTGGCATCCCGGTTCTTCCCTTCCCACCCTTCCACTACTTGGCCCAGGCTCACCAGCCTTGTCCAAGGACTGAGGTCAGATGCCGGGGGTCCCCACCACCCCTGGCCCTGCAATGTGTCTGCCTGTTATGGACATCAAACACCACGTGGAAAATCCCACTTCCTTCTTCATTCAGTTGAGATCAAAGGGAGTTTAAAGAGAGGCTTATGCTAGGAGACCAAGAGGAAATCATCTCACGAAACGGAAGGTCTCAGGGCACAGAGGTCAAGCATCGGCCTTCCAGGGTCACAGCCCTGAGTCCCTGTGCTGCCCACTAATGGCAGGACTCAGACAAGTTCCTCCTCACGGCAGCTGAGCCTCACATCCTGGGCTTTAACGGCTGTGATGAGGACGAAAGCACTGTGCTGGCCCCACAGGCAGGCTAGCAGAAGTCTTAGCTCATCTAACTGAAGTTCAGACACAGATGCATGTGACCTGCATGGCCCATGAGACCCCAGCTCTGCAGTTTTTTTTCCCTGTAAAAGCTCATCGGGTTTGGCTGCTTCATGCAGCTCCTCAGACTTTTAGATCAAGGCAGGTACGGTCAAAAGCCAGATCCCAGACTGGTGGGGGCTTTTGTCCTTCTCAGAGAGCCGATCAGAGAGCCAACCAGCACCCACAAATGCCATGGCTCCTTGTGCTGGTGTCCTGGCAGTGGTCGGGGCCACCCCCTCTCCATTCTTGCAGGTGGACCACACCTGGGTACCTGTGGAGGTCTTTGAATTAACAGAATGCAAACTTTGCTTTGCTGGTCTCTGTCACCACCCCCTCCCCCAGTCACCTTAGGTGGTTCCTGGCAGGCTCAGCTTCCCCCAGCACAGTGCCACCCTGACTTCTAGCCCCTGGCTTCTGCCCTCCTGCAGGAGGCAGATCGTCCCCTGTGCTTGTGTCTGCCCCAGTTGCCTCCTCTCACAAGGTCACACTGGATTAGGACCCACCCATATGACCTCATTTTCACTTAATTACCTCTTTTAAAGACGCTGTCTCCAAAAACACTTCTGGAGTTAGGCCTTCAACATAAGAACTCAGGGGTACAGGCTGGGTGCAGTAGTTCATGCCTGTAAACCCAGCACTTTGGGAGGCCGAGGTAGGTGGATCATTTGAGGTCAGGAGTTCAAGACCAGCCTGGCCAACATGGGGAAACCCTGCCTCTACTAAAAATACAAAATTTAGCTGGGCCTGGAGGTGTGAGCCTATAGTCCTAGCTACTCGGGAGGCTGAGGTAGAAGAATTGCTTGAACCCGGGAGGTGGAGGTTGCAGTGAGCCGAGATTGTGCCACTGCACTCCAGCCTGGGTGACAGAGTGAGACTCTGTCTCAAAAACAAAAACAAACTTGGGGGTACAAAATCCGGCGCATAACAGACACAAATACAGAGGGGGAGTGCAATGTATCTTTATTCCAAAGGAAACTCCAGACTCGGAGTATATTCATACCCGAGAAAGCCTAGGCTGGACGGGCACCCCACCTGGCCCCGGGGGTGGCTCCAGGCCCATGAGCCTCTCCTCCTGGCAGGAAGGAGGCGCTCTTCAGGCAAGCCGGGACCTGCCGCCATCGCCTGGAGGGGCTCCGGCAGCTGCAGGCCTTCCTGCAGGACTCCCAGGAGGTTCACCTCACTTGGAGAGGGAGGCGGTCATGGTGGGGAAGGAGTCGACCCAGGGAAAGGCCACCCTTCCTCTGGGGTATCCCAGAGGTCAGGGGAAGGGGAAAGCCCTGGACAGCAGGCCTGTCCTCCCCACGTGCCCAGGTGGCTGCGTGGCTGAGGGAGAAGAACCTGGTGGCCTTGGAGGAGGGTTTGCTGGACACAGCCATGCTGCCAGCACAGTTACAGAAGCAGCAGAATTTCCAGGCGGAGCTGGACGTGAGCATGCACCAACAGCAGGAGCTGCAGCGGGTGAGGCCCTGCAGGCAGGAGGGTGGTGGGACAGCTCTCCAGGCAGAACACAGGACAGTGCCCCAGAGCTGGTGCTGAACCACAGTAACGGTGGCCAGCGTTATCCAGTACTTTTTGTGTGCAGGCACCTGGCTAAGCGGTTGTTTAGGCAGAAGTGTAGTGAGAAGAAGTTGCTTTCCGGCGGGTGGGGGGGGGGTGGGCACCCTCTCCAAAAATGGCACCTTTTCAGTAATTTTAAAGATAACATTTTGATGTGAACAGGACATAGCCACCAGTCCTGTGAGGGAAGGAGTCAAAACATAGCCACTTTGAGACAGGGTCTTGCTCTGTCACCCAGGCTGGAGTGCAGTGGCAAGATCTCAGCTCACTGCAACCTCCGCCTCCCAGGCTCAAGTGATCTTCCCAGCTCAGCCTCCCAAGTAGCTGGGATCACAGGCCCACACCACTACATCCAGCTACTTTTTTGTATTTTTGGTAGAGATGGGGTTTTGCCATGTTGTCCAGGCTGGTGTCAAACTCCTGAGCTCAGGCGATCCACCTGCCTCAGCCTCCCAAAGTACTGGGATTACAGGAATGAGCCACTGTGCCCAGCATAGCACTTTTTAAAACATTCTCTTTTCCACCTGCAAAGGCAGGTCCTGACCCCAGGCTGGCTCCCTCTGATATAAATCACCCTGCTAAGTATTTTATATGACTTATCTCATTTAAACAAAATAACCATTATTTTTTCTATGATACGGATGAGGAAAATGAGGCTTAGGTAAAGAAAGTTGCTCAAGATCATGCAGCTGGACTGCAGGGACTCTGCAGCTCTAGTGCTGGTGGTCAGAGTCAACACAAGTGCCCTGGTACCGGCAGTTCTGAGTCCACAAGGTGTGTTTCATGTTGTGGCTGCAGGAGGGACAGAGGCTGCTGCAGGGGGGCCACCCAGCCTTGGAGGCCATCCAGGAGCGACTGGAGGAGCTGGGAGCACTCTGGGGTGAGCTGCAAGACAACTCCCAGAAGGTGGCCAAGCTCCAGAAGGCCTGTGAGGTGAGGTTGTGCAGGCCGAGGGTTGGCTGGCCGGGCTCCAGGCCACTCCCCTCCTGCCTACCTCACTGTCTACCCTAGGCTCTGTGTCTGCGGTGGAGCATGGAGGAACCGGAGAACTGGCTGGAGCCCATCGAGGTTGAGCTGAGAGCCCCCACTGTGGGCCAGGCCCTGCCTGGGGTGGGCGAGCTCCTGGGCACACAGAGGGAGCTGGAGGCAGCAGTGGACAAGAAGGCCAGGCAGGCTGAGGCACTGCTGGGCCAGGCCCAGGCCTTTGTGAGGGAAGGCCACTGCCTTGCCCAAGATGTAGAAGAGCAGGCCCGGCGGCTGCTTCAGAGGTAGATCCACCCGTGCCCTCAGCTTCTCTTCCCTGCCTTCCTGGAGGGACCCCCACCCCTGCCCTCTTAACTGATGTCTTCTCACTTTCTCCCCTTGCCCATGGTGAGGGCCACAGCTGGGTGATCTGTGTCACCAGGTATCCCTAATACTGACACCCTGGTCCCTGCCTCCCTTGGTCCCACCCTCCACCGCTGCAGGTTCAAGAGCCTGAGGGAGCCCCTGCAGGAGCGCAGGATGGCCCTGGAGGCCCAGAGCCTCCTCTTGAAGTTCTTCAGGGACGCCGACGAGGAAATGGCCTGGGTGCAGGAGAAGCTGCCTCTGGCCACTGCCCAGGACTATGGCCAGAGCCTGAGTGCGGTGCGGCACCTGCAGGAGCAGCACCAGGTGTGGGCCCACCCGGGGAGGGCCGGCCTCGCACGTGAGCAGGGCTTCTCAGCCAAGCAAACGGCACTCTCTGTGGCCCAGCCAGGAACTCTCTGCCTGTGGGGGCTTTTGGGATGCCCTGGATTCTTTGGGAGTCATGGGGACAGGGAACTCCTTGGGGACAAGTTAGTGGGGTCCCGTGAAACTTCAAGCACAACTGTGGGAGTCCCCCAAGGGTCAGCAACATCCGCATCCTCCTGCCTCCTCCCCCACAGAACCTGGAGAGTGAGATGAGCAGCCACGAGGCTCTGACCCGGGTGGTGCTGGGCACTTTGCCGCCCACGAGGTGGCCGCCCGGGTGCAGCAGCTGGAGAAGGCCATGGCCCACCTGCGGGCAGAGGCGGCGTGGAGGCGGCTTCTGCTGCAGCAGGCTCAGGAGGCCCAGCAGTTTCTGACTGAGGTAAGGGGAGTGATGGGCAGGGCACAGCAGGCAGGCCTGGAACACAGGGCGAGTGCGGCCGGGAGGTCACTCCGGGGCTCCTGGCCTGGGCACCTTTCGTCTCCTCCACTCAGTGGTCTCCTGCCTCCAAGGGCTTCCTTCCACATGTTTCCCAGAACACAGCTGCTGGCTGGGTTGGCTTTTGTCTTTTTTCCCTCTAGATCAGTGGTTCTCAACCAGGGCTTTACATGAGAATCACCTGGAACCTTCACTCGGACAATTATACCTCAATTACTTCACGATGGTGAATACAATGGTAAAGGAAGAAAAACTGAAGTAAATAGGCTAATAAATGAGAGGGAGAAACACTGCAAGGAATATTTGCTAAAACTTGGTTTTAAGTGACAAAATCTATGCCTATGAACCAAGAATAAAATGTCTATTTTGCATGGAAAAAAGCAATCACCTGGACCCTTTACAAAACACTGCCGCTCTGGCTGTGTTCCGGACCAGATGAGGCTGCTTAGGAGTGGGGCCAGGCCGAGGGAGCATGACAGCTCCCAGGTGATTCCCCTGTGCAGCCAGGCTGAGAATCGTGGCTGTAAATCCTGAGCCCTGGAGGGTGCCCCGGGAAAACGGATCTCCACTCTGTCACCCCCAGCTCCTGGAGGCGGGATCCTGGCTGGCTGAGCGGGGCCATGTCCTGGACAGCGAGGACATGGGCCACAGTGCTGAAGCCACACAGGCCCTTCTGCGGCGGCTGGAGGCCACCAAGAGAGACCTGGAAGCGTTCAGCCCACGCATCGAGCGGCTGCAGCAGACAGCAGCACTCCTGGAGAGCAGGAAGAACCCAGAAAGGTGGGCGGAAGCCACACCATCCGGGAAGGAGCAGAGAGAAGCCCCCTACAGAGATGGCAGGAGACTGCTCCAGCCTGGAAAGGAAGGGCTGCAGTCCAGACTGTCGCTCTCTTCCCACAGCCCCAAGGTGCTAGCCCAGCTGCAGGCAGTTCAGGAGGCCCACGCAGAGCTGCTGCGGAGGGCGGAGGCCAGGGGGCACGGCCTGCAGGAGCAGCTGCAGCTACACCAGCTGGAGCGAGAGACCCTGCTCCTCGACGCCTGACTGACCACCAAGGCGGCCACCGCCGAGTCCCAGGACTACGGGCAGGACCTGGAGGGTGTCAAGGTGAGTTACTCCTGAGCAAACCTCACGGGGAGTGGGCAGAGGCTGAGGAAGGCCTGCCTTGGGATGAAAGGGTTGCTGGGGAGTCAGCAGAAAGGAGCCTGGAGAGGGTGTCCTAGGGAGGATCCCGATGGTTCCAGAACCTGGGCTGAGGGATTTCAGAGCCATCAGAGTCTGCTGAGCTCTTCATGAGCTTTGAGAGCTCATGATACCATCTCGAGTGACCCTGCTGGGCCTCATACCTTTGCAGGTGCTGGAAGAGAAGTTTGATGCTTTCAGAAAGGAAGTGCAGAGCCTGGGCCAGGCCAAGGTGTATGCCCTGAGGAAGTTGGCAGGCACCCTGGAGCGGGGTGCACCCTGGAGCGGGGTGCACCCAGGCGCTATCCCCACATCCAAGCCCAGAGGAGCTGCATTGAGGCCGCTTGGGAGAGGTTGGACCAAGCAATAAAAGCCCGCACAGAGGTAGGTGATCACAGGCCGGGCCAAGCTAAGGGGTGTCACAGTCTTCAAAAAATCCCTCTAAGCCCTCCTTACCACAGGCTTTGGTTCCAACAAGACACACACCCTGATGGCCTCAAGTGAATGCGTCTTCTCCCTCACCTGCTCAGCTTTCTTCCAGGAATTGGCTGCAGCCCCGGACATTCCATCTCTGTAGGTCCTGGGCTGGGGCTGCCTCCTGAGCTGACCCGGTCCCCCAGCCCCATGAGAGGCACTGCAGGTGGTACTGCCAGGGCCAGCCAGATCCCCGAGAACCGGCCTGCTCCCTCACGTGGACCCAACACCTCACGTCTGCCTTTCCCTGAGATGCACGAGGCCCTCTCCTCTCCCCGCCCTCCCCACCCCCTGGCCTGCCGCAGACTCATATCATCACGTTCACTGAGGGCTGCAGCATGGAGGATGGTTTCTGTACCTGGGGACACATCAAGCCCCATGGTCCTCCTTGTTCAAAAGGAGGTGGCCCAGAAGGCCATGTCTCCAGGGAGAAACGAATCCTGGGAGCAGAGAACAGCCCTGAGCAGGTCCTTTCTCCTCTCCCAGAACTTGGCTGCAGCCCATG
The DNA here is from genome assembly GCF_029289425.2 of Pan paniscus. Taxonomy (NCBI): domain Eukaryota; kingdom Metazoa; phylum Chordata; class Mammalia; order Primates; family Hominidae; genus Pan; species Pan paniscus. Next base: position 14,657,126 of record NC_073261.2, read on the forward strand.
AGGTCCACAGCTTTCAGCAGGCAGCGGCTGAGCTCCAGGGAAGGATGCAGGAGAAGACGGCCCTGATGAAGGGAGAGGACGGAGGCCACAGCCTGTCATCTGTGCGGACCCTGCAGCAACAGCACAGGCACCTGGAAGTGAGGCCCACGCCCTGCAGCCTGCCTGTCTGAGCCCCTGCCCGAAGGCGGTGGCTGAGGGGACCTATCTCAGCCCTCCCACCCCAGCCTGCTTCAGCCTCTTCTCCAGAAACCCAGATCCTTCCCCGAGGGGCCCTAGGACTTGGCCCAGCTTGTGCAGCAGAGTGGAGGTGGTTCCTCAGAGAGGCCTGGTGCTCCTGAATGCAGAGCATGCATCGGCTCAGTTGGGGGACTGAGGCCTGATCTCATGCTCTGGTTGCAGAGAGAGCTGGAAGCCATGGAGAAGGAGGTGGCACGGGTACAGACGGAGGCCTGCCGACTGGGCCAGCTACATCCTGCAGCTCCGGGGGGCCTGGCCAAGGTACAGGAGGCCTGGGCCACCCTGCAGGCGAAGGCCCAGGAGTGAGGCCAGTGGCTGGCGCAGGCTGCACAGGGCCATGCCTTCCTCGGGCGCTGCCAGGAACTGCTGTAGGTGTCCTACCTCAGCTGCCGGCTCAGCTCTACCCTGTGGGGTGGGGGTATCCTGGCTCTTGGGGGAGCTGGACCCTCCCTCCCCTGCTCCCCAGCCAGCCCTGACAACAGCTCCCTTCCCTGCCCCACAGAGCATGGGCACAGGAGAGGCAGGAGCTGGCGTCCTCCGAGGAGCTGGCTGAGGACGTGGCGGGGGCTGAGCAGCTCCTTGGGCAGCATGAAGAGCTGGGGCAAGAAATCAGGGAGTGCCGCCTTCAAGCCCAGGACCTGCGGCAGGAAGGACAACAGCTGGTGGACAACAGCCACTTCATGTCTGCGGAGGTGTGAACTCAGAGGGTGGGCCTGGGGTTGGGCTCGGGATACAGCCTGATTGCCCAGGGCCCCTCACAGGCATGGAAACCAGCGGGAAAGGAAGGCTGGGCGCAGACAGGGAGAGAGGCTAGGAAGGGGCAGGTGCGGGTCTCACAGCCTTCCCTCTGCACTTCCATTAACACTTGGCTCTCCAGCCCTGCCCTGCCCATGGTGGGAGCCCTACCCAAGCTGTCACCCATAGCAGCCCCTCCCCACCAGGTGACAGAGTGCCTGCAGGAGCTGGAAGGGCGGCTGCAGGAGCTGGAGGAGGCTTGGGCCCTGCGCTGGCAACGCTGTGCCGAGAGCTGGGGCCTGCAGAAGCTTCGGCAGAGGCTGGAGCAGGCTGAGGCCTGGCTGGCCTGCCGGGAGGGCCTCCTGCTGAAGCCCGACTATGGGGTGAGTGGGGGTCCTGCCCCTTAGCTGGCTACCAGGCTCTGGGCCCCCCCTAAGCTGGGCCTCACCTGAACATGCTTCTTTCCAGCACTCAGTGTCAGATGTGGAGTTGCTGCTGCACAGACACCAGGACTTAGAAAAGCTGCTGGCAGCCCAGGAAGAGAAGTTTGCCCAAATGCAGAAGACAGAGGTGACGACTGCCTCGGCTAGGGGCTGAGGGCTGGTGGGGGAACAGTCCCTCTCAGCCTGCAAGTCAGTGTCTCCCAGGGCACTGAGCCCTCACCCGGCCCTGCCTTACCTGCTCCTTTCCCTGGCCAGCTGCGGTGGTGGGAGAGGCACCATTGTGGACTGGGTGTGAGCCTCTAGAGCCAAAGCTGAAAGAGCTAGTGATGGGCAGGCAGGCCCCCTCTGACTGGGAGGGCTGGGGGAGGGGAGGTAGACGGGAACCCGAGGTGTGGCTGGTCTCCCTGACCTGGCTCACCTTGCCCACCTTGCTCACTCCCCAAGATGGAACAGGAGCTCCTGCTGCAGCCACAGGAGCTGAAGCCCGGGAGAGCTGGCAGCTCGCTGACATCCTTTCAGTGGAGGCCCTCTGGACACCAGGGGCTAGGAGCACAGCTGGCTGAGACGAGGGACCCCCAGGCAGGTGTCCCCATGGGGCTGCAGGCACCCCTGCCGTGGTCTCCCTGGAGCATGCAGTGGGGCTGGGGCTGTGGGGGTGAGGGCCCACACCCTGGAGCCAGTGCTGGGAGCCCGGGCACAGGAGCTGAAGGTCATTAGGAATAAAGATGGCTGTCTACAGCCATACCACCCTGAACATGCCCGATCTCATCTGATCTTAGAAGCTAAGCAGGGTCAGGCCTGGTTAGTACTTGGATGGGAGGAATAGAGAGAGCCGGGGGCAGTGGGTGCCTTGCCCACCTTCCTGAGGGTGCTGGTCCTGACATTTCTGGGCCCCATCTTGCATTTTCAGGATGCAAAGGGTACCCCCACCATGGAGGGGTCTTTGGAGTTCAAGCAGCACCTGCTGCCTGGCGGGAGGCAGGTGAGTGCCTGGAGATTCCTTCTCCAGGCAGCTCCCCACTTGCAGCAGCGCTTGAGTGGCTCGAAGAGCCATCTGGGCCTGGCACCCTTGCACTGTGAACTTGGGCAGATGCCACCCCCCACCATGCTGTCCAGGCAGTTTGGCTCCTTGGGACCCTTCCCAGCTTCTGCCACCACCCCCACCTACCCACCCCCCCAGGAGGTGCTGGGATTCCTCCTCCCCACCTGCTCTTCCCCTTCTGCTTGGTTTCCCGTCAGAGCCCCTCTGTGGCTTCCCTTTCCCCATTGGGACTTTGGTCCAATCCACCGCTTTTCCTGGGAAGCTCCAGACACACGGTGAGGCGTGGACAGGCCCTAGCTCTGGCTTCCTGCGTGTGGCTCATGCGACCTTCCCGCCTCCTCTCCACAGCCTAGCTCGAGCTCCTGGGACAGCTGCCGCGGGACCTTGCAGGGCAGCTCTCTGAGCCTGTTCCTGGATGAGAGGATGGCAGCGGAGGTACCAGGCGGGGTAGGGGAGATGCAGACATCAGGGTGCTGGGAAACAAGGCAGAGGGGCCCCAGGACAGAGGGACCCCACAGGGAAAAGCTGAGATGGCCGCAGTGACCCCTGCCTCTCATCTCTCCTCAGAAAGTAGCTTCCATAGCCCTCCTTGACCTCACGGGAGCCCGGTGTGAGAGGCTGCGGGGCCGCCATGGCAGGAAACACACATTCTCCTTAAGGTGAGCGGAGAGACATGGACTCCGGCATCGCCCCCAGCAGCCACCTGGCTCAGCGGGGGCTGGAGGCATGGGGGTCCCCAAAGGGACAGTGGAGTTTGACCTGTGACTGTGTGGGTGCCAGGCTGACCAGTGGGGCAGAGATCCTGTTTGCAGCACCGTCCGAAGAGCAGGCTGAGAGCTGGTGGCGAGCCCTGGGCAGCACTGCAGGTGGGCTTCAGGGGAAGGATGTGGGGAGGGCGGCCAACTCCCTGGGCCCCAAGCTCCTGGGCCCCTAGTGTTTTATGCATCCTAGGGAGGTTTCACAGTTAGCATCTCTAACCTCCAAGAAGTGGGACTTATTGTTTTTTCTCAAAGAATTTAGGTCCTGGAGAGGTTACGCAACTTGCCCAAGATCACATCGCTAATTAGCAGAGATGGGGCCAGTTTTGAACCCCCAGCTGTGTCCTGGTCCTGTTCTGCCCCTTCTGGAGTCTGCCACTCAGACTGCCCCAAGCCCTTCCTGCCACAATCCTCATGGACTGTGTTCCTCCAAGGGCTTTCCAGGCTCTGTTCTTTCTGATCTGGGTGCTTCTCTAACCTTCTAGTCCTCAGACAACTTTGAATGTCACCACCCTCGAGTTGTTTTGCAGACAGTAAGCAAGCCAGGTTCTACTTGGAGGAATATATAGAGACAACCCTTTGGACTTTCTTCCGGGGTCAGCGTGCTCTGCTGAGGCTCCGTGTGGACAGTGTGTTCAGGGAATGTGTCTGGGATCCTAGCTCTGTCACTGGTTCCCCTGGACTCTCCTCCCAGGAGTCTGTCTTCCCAGAAACCCAAAGGGATCTTGAGTTGTTCGACATTCCGGAATCCCCCACCTCCTAAGAAAGGCTCAGCCTTTCTTAACTCACCTGTGAGGAGTTTCCTAAGAGGCAGGATGCATGGGGGAAAAAACCTGCCCACAGGTGCTCAGCCCACCCCACACCCCCACGTGGGAAGGGCCTGGCATGGCCAGGCTGCCTAAGGCTGTGCTGAGCCTCCAGAAGCTGGAGGAAGGAGCAGCCAGACCTGGCGCCTGCAGATGGTCTGGGCCGGGCTAACAGTGGTTATTCCCTTGCTCTGCAGCCCGGAGTCTGAGCCCAGAACTCAAAGCCAAACCTGTCAGCTCTCTGAATGAGTGCACGACCAAGGATGCCCGGCCTGGATGTCTACTCAGGTGGGACACCTGGGTGGGGGAAGCAGGGCGGGGAGCCCTGGGCTTCAGTGGCTGGCAGGCGCTGTCCTCTGAAGCCTGAGGTTCTGGGCCTCAGAATTACTCTGTTGGGCTGTAGGGAAAGGCTTTTGGAACCCTCAGCTGCCCCTGCCCACTCTCAGCTGAGAGGAATCCAGGCCACAAAACCCAGATTTCCACAGACTCGACAGTGGTCCCCTCCCAGGGCTCACTCCATGCTCTGGTGTGAGGACCCTGTAGACGAAGCTGCCCAGGCTCCCTGTGCCCTTCCTGCTCGGCTGCTTGTGGGAGGAGCAGCCAGGTTTCCCTCTGCCCAGTGCTGAGAGCCTGCCTGGGTTTGTTTCCCGTGCACTCCTCACTTTCCTCCCTCCTCTCCCCTCTCCAAGGCACAGCACATTGGCAGGACAGCCAGACCCTGCCCCACCCTTGTTCCAACCCATTCTCTACCTGGTCCTCCCCTGCTTTCCCCAATCCCCACTCCATGGCAATGGAGAGGGCCAGCACGTCCCGGCCTGCAGGCCAGGGAGGAGATGCGAAGGTGGATGTGCGGGGGCAGGAGGCTCTTACCTGGCTCCTCAGTCCCTCCTTGTAGATCCCAGCATCATTTCGATGCTCAACCCCCCTCACCCACATCTCCTTCCCTTCCAAACCAGAGGGCTTCAGGCTCTCCAGGGGGAGGGGACACCTGAGGTTAGGTGAAAGTGGAGGAGGGACTGGAGACAGGCAAATCCTCCATGCATGGGCCCCATGCCAGGATGTGCCTAGACGTGCACACGCATATACAGCCGTGTGCCTGGAGGGCTCATACCATGAGGGGTGGCAGCCACGGCTGTGGTCTCCAGTGTAACCATCTGCTCCCAGTCCTGCAGAGCCCAACATATGATTTGATTTAGATGATGTGTTGCTGACGGGACAGGCCTTGTCCTGGACACAGTGGCTCCTGAGGCTACCAGGACAGCCATTTTTTCTGCTGTCTCTAACCCAGGGCTGGGGCCGCTAGGCCAGCTGACAGACGTCGAGTTGGGTTATGAAAGTCGAGGCAATTCCCACCCACTCACCCGTCACTGTGGTCGCTGCCGCAGCGCCTGTCAGCTCTGTAATCCACTCCCACGCTTATTCTAGGAGGCTGGCTGGTCCAGGGGAGGGCAGGGGCACCAGTGTTTGTTTGTTTGGAGAAGATTCTGGGGTGGCCATACCCTACTAAATTCATTCCATTTTCCCAACAGGTCTGATCCCTGAGGTGAACCCCAGTGCAACACCAAACTTCAGGGGCACAAGCGAGGACACATCTAAGGGACCAGAATGAGACTCAGCTACAGGCAAAAGGGCTCCTTCCCGTGGCTGCTTCAACCCAGTTCCCCAGGCCCAGCTTCTGGAATAGACAGTTCCTTCTGGTTAGATGGGTCCTACCATGTGGCAGGAAACAGCCATTGCCTGGCCTCCCCCTGCATTCCTGTCTGGGTGAAGAGGAGACGTGTTACGGCAGAGCAGGTGGGCAAGGCCAGGGCTACCCCAGGCCCATGTGGCCTCCTCCTTGCTTGGAAGGGGTGACTCTGAGCACAGGTAGACGCAGATGTGTGCAGAGAATGTGCTCTTCGGAGGAAGAACACTGATGAGCGAGCTCTGTACCAGCCCTTGCCACGTACAGCCCAGAGCCTAGAATGACATGGCCCTTCTCAGCAGTGATAACAGATGGTCTCAGCGCCTCACATTTGTATGAGTCTGTAACGTATCAAGTGCTCCAACTACTCAAGGTAGCGCAGAAGGGAAAACAGGCACAGGCCGGGGGGTTTTGGGTGATTACACAAATGGGCTTGGCCTCCTTACCCCACTGCAAACTGCTGAGGCGCAAGGGAGCTCCCAGCCCTCAGCCTGGACCCTGGGACAGTGCCACCTGAGCCCGAGGCTCTGAAGCACTGCGTGATGACAGTTCCCACCTGCAACTCAGCAGCCAGGGAATGAATGAGAGTTAGTTAGTTAGGGGTGGCAGGGGCCCCGGCCATCAGTGGGGCCTGCGCTGCCGCCTCCGCTGCACTGCCTGGCGCAGAGCCTCCAGCAGCTGCTCCTGGTTGTTGCAGACATTGTAATGTGTCAGGTGCAGCAGCTTGTCCACGTCCTCCTGGCTGTAGGTCACCTTCGTGTAGTGGTAGGGAGAGTCCGATGAAGACAGGTTCACCTCCCCAGCTGCCGCCTCCTCGGGTGGCCGCCAGACCCCTGTGGAGAGTGCAGCCTGGCATGGGGAACACGTTGTGGGGAAGACGGGTTTGGAGAGGCACAGGGGACGGAGGAGGTGTGGGGGACTGGGGCAGCAGGATGGGGAGGTGAACAGCAGCTCACCAGGGGCCGAGTACTCCCAGAAGGAGTCGCTGACCAGAGGAAAGTGCGGCACCACAGGGGCTCCGGGGCAGGTGGGGTGGGAGAAGGTGTGGCACTCCCGAGGCTGGAGCTGCTCTTCGGGGCTGGGCGAGATGGGCGGGAACGGGATCCCCTGCTCTTGGCAGAACCGGCCCAGGAGCTGCAACTGCTGCAGGGCAGGCAGAAGGGGCTTCAGAGGGACAGGGCCCCTGGCATCCTCAACACTGGGGCTGACGTAAGATGCACAGGACCTGGGGCTCAAATGCCAAAATGGTCTCCAGTGGGGCCTACGAAGCCAGTTGTTGGAAAAAACTCTCCACACCTGACAGGCCTCGGTGGCAGCTCCTCGGGCTAGACGGAGCCGGGTTACTCCCAGCATTCCAGTTCTGACACTGGGAGCCAAAGCAGACTCAGCAGGTGGGCCCAGAGGCCCAGGACCACACCTCGCAGGTCAGTAAAGGGGACCCAGATACCAGGAGAACCTCGCCAGCTTCCCAACTTCCGGAAAAGAATGAGCTCCTCTGGTGGCAAATTAAGATTCCAGTGTCCCAATCACAGCTCCTAAAGGAAGCTGAACCAGACACTGGACTCCAAAGCCCCTCTCTTCAGGGGACAGGGGCCACCCACCGCCTCCCTGGTGGGCTGCCCACCCTTCCCAACCTGGAAGGCTCCGTGGAGGTTGTAGTCCAATGACAGGATGAGGTCCATGTCCCGAGTGGGCTGCAGGAGGGGCAGGCAGCTGGTATTGATGAGGTAGCCAACATCCAGCAGGCACAGGTGGGGCTCCGAGGGTGTCAGCTGGTTGGGGAGCCCATCCAGAGTGGTAGCTGGAAGGTTGGGGAGAGCAGCAATTGTCACAGATACCAAGGGTACCAGATTCCTGCTGGAAGGAGAGACTCTGGCCTCTGGTCCCTGCTGAACCAACACCCCCACAGCCCTGCAGGTGGGCCCTGGGTCCCCAAGACAAGGAGAAAAAGACCCCTGTTCCAAGTAGTCCAGGCAATCAAGCTCAAAGCAGGAGAATGGGAGTGGACTGTGAGGGGTATCTGGACTGGGGACTCAAGGCTCAGGTGGCCATAGGAGGACTTTGGAGAGAAGCAAGTACCTTTCCATGTGGAGAAGTGAGGATGCTGAAAGTAGTCTTTGTGGAAATGGAGGCCACGCAGGAAATTATGTGTGGCCTGGGCCAGTGGACGCCACGGCAGAAGATTGGTGAAAAACTCAGCTATCCTGCCGGCTGTTGAGGGTGGTTCTTCTATCTTCAGAAGGGGGACCTGCTCCTTGTCTACACAGGCAAGGTAGGGAAATAGGGACTCCTGCACCTTTATCCCCACCTTGGTGGTGACCCTGGAGGGGGAAGAGGTGTGAACCCCCCGCCCCCTGGTGCAGCCCCAGCTGGCTGCCCCTTGGCACCCTTATGAAGGGGGTCGGAGCACTTACCCAGGTTGGCCTGGTTCCTGACCCAGCGGTCCCAGAACTGGCTGGGCTCTGAGGCCCAGTATAAGCTGTCCTGGAGGTTGGCTGCATACAGGTTGCTCCAGATACCTGAAAGAGCAGCCGTGAGGGAAGAGGGCCCCCGACTCTTGTCCCAACCCTACCCTTCCCCATGGCCAGTCCTGGCCCAGGAAACTCTTCTGACCGAGGCTGCCCTCTCACCCAGGACCCATTTTCCCTGCTCGGCCCAGCTTCCCCAGCCTGCCAGTGCCCCTCACCTTCTAAGAAGCAGATGCGGGACTCAGGAAGCCTCTTCATCAGCTGCCCCATAACTCGGAGCCAAAGAGCTCAGAGGGGATGAAGGCCCCGTACTTGGGGAAGCCGACCTCGTAGGGAGAGAACTCGCACCACCCTGTGAGGAGTCCACCCCTCAGCCTCGTGGTGCAGAGCCCTTAGGCACCCACACCCCCACCCCGACCCAGGGTTTTGCTTTAGGGCAGCTGAGGACCAGGAGGCCCAGGCCTTGTGGCCTGGGCTTTGTGCATAGGACCTAAGGCCCCTGCCTCCTTCCCAAAGGGCTGAGGGACCCCGGTAGGGTGCCAGTCTCCAGAAAGCAAGGGACCTGGCTCAGGAGAGGTGGGTGTGACATCTGCAATCTGCACACAGGCCCCGTCTCCCCTTATTCCACCAACTGCAAGGGCACAGGTCTCAGCTCTTGGGCCACTCACCCCCAAATTCAAGTGGTCAGGCTCTGCCCTTTGGTGTTGAGGGCACAGTAGATGGGCAGAGGGTTCTGGCCATGACTCAGGGCCTCCCGTTGATCTGAGAGCTTGTGATCATGGGGCTGGGGAAAGATGCGTAGAACCTAAACCCACAGCAGCCTGGGTGCCCAGGGCCTTTCCCACCCTGCTGTCCAGCACTGAGCCCCAGCTCCAGCCCTTGCCCTGGCTCTGCCCCCAGGCCGCAGCCCCCGCACCTCGTCATGCAGCAGCGCCTCGTTGATGAGGGCCCACAGGTTGGTGAAGCAGCTTGGGTAGCCCAAGCGGGCACGCTCGGCCAGCTCCTGCCGGTACCGCTGCAGCTGGCTGGGGGCCAGCACACCCAGCTTGTTCTTGGTCACCTGGGTCTTCAGCAACTCAGTGGGCCCTGCCAGGTCCTTCTGAGACCACTCTGTGTCCTCATAAAGGTTGGCCAAGGCCCTGGGAAAAGCCAAAGCCAGAGGGCTGTCACTGAAGGACCCCGTCTAGACCCCACGTGCCCCGGGCTTTCTAGGACAATGGCCTGGCAGGGACCTTCCCAGGGTCCCCTTGAGCACGTTTCTCCCTGGCACATTCATTCTCCCAGCCCTTCTAGTTTTCTCAGAGGCCTAGGAGAACCCTGGCACCAGCACCCCCTGCCACACAGGGTCCAGCATCAGCCTGCCCCCAGCTCACCAGGTGGAGCCCGAGGCCCCGGTGATGTAGGAGACGCAATCCAAGAGGCCCAGCTCCTTCAGGCCAGCCAGCTGCCCATACAGGGAAGTCATTGCCCGGATCCCACCACCAGTGGCCATAATAGCTACCACTGGGATCTGGAAAAGAAGAGAGCCAGGCCTGTAGAGGCCCTAGGGATGGGGAAGGCCAAGTCACAGGAAGAAGAGGTAGCAGGTCAAGTGGCCACCCAGCCCACAGCTAAGGCCTGATCACAGGTCTTGGGACCAGTTCTGAGTCAGCCCTGGGGGCCAGAAACAGCCTTTTGAGTGCCCAGCTCCTCCAGTCCTAAGGGCTCCAGGAAAAAATGGCCCAGGCAAGTTCTGAGCCTCATCTCCTTGCCCTCAGCCCCCGAGCCTGATGCTCACTTTCTGGAAGCCCCAGGGCCCGCCTCAAAATTTTCCCAAATTGCCATCACTCCCCCAGGAGATGGCCCAGGCTAATATGAACCTCCTGAAGCACCCTGGGCCAACAGGCCTCATACCAGATATCTGTCTCCCTCCTCAGACAGGCTAGGCTGAGAACCAAGAAACAGAGTAGGAAAGCCAGCCCCATGAGGTAGCTCCCATGTGGGCTCCAGGTGCCTCAAGCAACACTCTGCCTGTACCGAGTCCCTGCTAACACCAGGTGAGAGGAAGCAGGATGGGGACAGGCAGCTACGAGCTCTGGTCTAGATCGGGGACAAGCAGCTCCAGTGTTCAGCACCAGGAGCTAGGCCCAAGCAAGCCCGGGGACACCCCATCCAGCCCAGCCCCCAAACCTCATCCTCCTGCACGTCTCCATCCAGCTGCAGGGCCTGCCTCAAGGCCGCGGCCACCACCTGCTTCCTCCTGCTCAGGAAGGCCTGCTCCTCTGCACAGGGCCCGAAGCCCAGTCGCACGGCCAGCTCCCTCAGTCTGGCTGGGGAAGGAAGAGACTGTGAGACAGCTCTCAACCCTCCCCAGAGAATGGAAAGCCAGGTCTGCCTCACCTGTAATACCTACTGCCCTCCCTCTTCTCTCCAACCCTCAATGCCACTCCCGTGTCACAAGACTAAAGTTTGACACCTGGGGAGAGTGTGTCCATGTGGACATGCTTGGGAATGCAGCAAAGCAGACTGGCAGGACCCAGAATGCCGTGGCCGAAAGAGGCTGCTTGGGGTCCCAGGTGCAGACAGGCCCCCAGGCAGGCCCCATACCATAGATCCCCACCTCCAAGTCTCGTGTTCTGTCCCTTACCCACGGAGTTCAAAGCACTTTGGGAGGCTGAGGCAGGCATATAACTTGAGGCCAGGACCAGCCTGGCCAATGTGGGGAAACCCCGTCTCCACTAAAAATACAAAAATTAGTTGGGTGTGGTGGTGGGCACCCATAATCCCAGCTACTCGGGAGGCTGAGGCAGGAGAATCGCTTGAACCCCAGAGGCGGAGGTTGCAGTGAGCCAAGATCACGCCATTGCACTCCAGCCTGGGCGACAGAGAGAGACTCCGTCTCAAAAAAAAAAAAAAAAAAAAAAGGGCAGGGGGCGGGGCAGAAAAGGACCAATAATCCTGTGTCTGTGAGGTGAGAAGCCACTCTCTCAAGACAGAGGGCCAGGGTGGGCGACAACTCTACAAAGATCATTTAAGGTCCAGCCATAACAGCTTCCACCCAAAAGGGCGCAATTTCCCCTCTTCTCTCCCTTGGTTTTCCTGCCCTCTCTGCGCCCCAAACCATGTTACCATTTTCCATCCTCGCCTCCCTGCGTTTTCCAGCCAAACATTTATCAAGTGCTCCCCGGGTGCCTGGCACTGGGCCGGTCACTCACCCCTCTGACCATAGGTGCTAAGACTCCTCCCAGTACTCCTCCCGGTACTTCGTGCCCCCCCCCGAGCGCAAGCCTGAGCCCCTTCAGAGAGCATGAGGATGAGGGGCGGCTGTTTCTCCCCCTCACTCCTCCAGGCCTCCTCCAGCCCCGCGCCCTGGTTGTTTTCCAGGGCCTTGCCCAGTCCCCAGCCAGGCCTCTCACCCTGCTTCTTTTTTCAGCTCCACTCTCATCAGGGGCTCATGAAAACCGTGAAGGCCCCAGTCACAAAAGGTCGGCCACCTCCACCCAGCTCTGGTCCTCTTACCCTGATCCCCGGCGCACCACCCCCGCCCCGCCACTGTCTCCACAGGCGCCAGGCCTGAAGCAGGGATGCTCAGAGGACACTCCCCAAAGAGCCTGGCCCCAGCACCTGCTCAGGGTGTGACCCACGGAGAAGCGGGAAGCAGGCCCCTCCCTTTGTGGCCTGGGTCCCAGCCCCATCCAGGCACCTTGCTTCCTTCCCTGGGAGGCCAGTTCCTGGGACGTGGGGAAGACAAGCCTCACCACTTGACCAGAGGGCAGGGCACTCAGGGGCACCTTTAGTTGCTCCTCGGGGGCATCCTGCAGGGGACAAAGAATGGAGACCTAAGAATCTTTACGCTTCCACTCCTAGCAAAGACCTCACCAAACTCCCGCCGGCAGCCATAGAGGTCTGGGAGGGATGGGAAGGGGAGGCCAGCATGGGCCCACACATGCTGCCAGGGTGCCCACTCTGCCAGGTGGAGCAGAGGTCAGACTGGGAGGAGGTGCAGAGGGAGGGAGGAAGTTCTGGGGGCCCCACCTCGAGGGAGCGAGGCACACTACCTGCAGGTGAATACTCAGTTCCTGCTCCCAGCAGGCTGGGCAGTGGAAGCGGAAGGTGCCAGTGCCCACAGAGGCCTCCTGTGGACCCTCACAGGACCCAGGAACCACAAGCTGAACTCTGTGCTCTGAGGCTGGAAACAGGAACCAGAGCAGAGAGGCTGGGGACGGTATCTCTGCCCACAGAACCCATCTTGCTGCGTGGCCTGGAGGGCACCTCCCTCTCCCCGCTGAAATGGTCTGGTGGAGATGGATCCCCCACCACGGTCCCCCGAGAAGGCCTAAGGGGAAAGCTCAGGCCCCAGGGAGAATTGTCCAATGCTTAAAGGGGGAAGACAAGAGCTGAGAGCCAGGGGCTGTCCCAGTGGGTTGGGGACTCACACTTCTGGTCTCCTGTCTCCTCCAGTTGAACATGCAAGCAGGAGAGCTCCCAGGCCTGAGTCATGAACACAGCCCCTCAGACACTAACCCCACCCCCCATTCAGGGACCCCACCCTCGCAGCACCCTGGCTGCTGCTGGTCTGCACTTCATTACCTGGGCCCTTGAGATTGTATTCCCTTAACAAACTGAAATCCCAGGGTCCCCAGGCTGAGGCAGCGGTGGGCCTGTACCTCAAGTCGCTGGCATGAGGGAGTCCCGGGGACCCCAGACCGCCTCCCAGAGCACTGGGACACTCACCACCAGAACGCCATTGCTGACGAGCCACTCGCCACGGTCAGCCCTGGAAAGAGCCCCCAGAGCCCCCTTAGCAGGAGTCCAGGTTCCCACCCCACAGAGACCTGGGCATCCCCCAGGCACTAGTGCTGTCCTTCCCACACGGCACTCCCACCCAAACTGCCCCAGGCCCCTGACTCACAGACTCTGCAGGCAAAATTCAACTTCCAGGCGCCCCTCACCCTGGGAAGAGAGCCAGAAGTAAGTTAGAAAGGGTCAGAAGGAGTGCACATATGTCAGTGAGTATGAGAGACATGCGTGTGTGTGCATGTGTGCGCGTGGAGATTTCAACCCAGACACCAGCTAGGGCTGCCGTGGAAACACCGCCTTGCCTGAGGGCTCAGTGAGAAGCTCTCGCGCCGGAACTCCCCAGCCCGCAGAGTCCCCGCATCAAACAGTACTGACAACACAGGGTCATCTCCGGTCACCAGGTCCCGGTCAAAGACTTTCAGTTCCATGACATTCTGGAGGGGAAAAGAGTGACAGGGCTGCAGGAGGGAGGGGACAGAAACGTGAGCAGGGCAGCGGCAGTGGCTGGCGAGGATGTGGGTAGAGGCAGCGCTGATGCCTGGCCCACCTTGAGCTGCCTGTGGATCCTGAAGTGAAAGCTCTGGTTCCAGACAGGGCTACTGCTGTTCTTGACCGTGCGTGTCTGGAGCCTGTGGCTGCAGGCCGTGGGCAGCCAGAGAGTCACGTAGCAGTCAGAGGGGGTCACTGCGGGAAGGAACAAGTGCCCAGCGGTGGACAAGAGCCCTTCCCAGCCGCCCAGACCCACTTCCTTCCATCACCTAGAGCCTCATGTGGGTTAAGACTGAGGGGGAGGGGAAGTGGGGGCCAGAGGCAGAGCCCCAGCTGCCACCTTCCACCCAGAAGCTCCTCTCAGCTCCCTCCTCTAGGCCCTGCCCACTGGCCCACCCGCCTCCACCAAATCCAGCCACAGCACCCTCCTCCTCAGCACCCTCCTCCTCCCTCAGCCCAGCACAGGGGCCAGGGCAGTGCGCACTCACCTAGGTCCTCAGAGGGTAGGCGATGGGCCTGCAGGACACGAACCGTGAGCAGGCAGGTCCTGGACACCTCTGCCTGCAGAGGTGGGAGAGGGGAGACCTGCTACGGGCTGATGAAGCCAAGGGTGACAGGGGCCACAAAGGAGGCTGGAGCAGTGCCTCAAGGCCTAATCCTGAACCCCAGGCCCATCCTCCATCTCATCAGAATCCTGAATCAACAAGAGGAGACATGATATCTCCATCATGACGCCTGCCAGCACTTACACAATGCTCTGCGCCGGCTCTGGGCCAAGGGCTTTGCATACATTAACTCATTTATCGCACAACCACCTCATGCACAGATACTATTTACGATGGCCCACTCCACAAGGAAACTGAGGCACAGAGAAGCAGTCACTTGCCTGAGGTCCACAATTGGGGTTGGAGCCCGGGCAGGCTGGCTCCAGATTTATGCCTCACACAGACCTGCTTCCACCTTCTCGGGCTAGTATCCTTTAGGCTCTCCACCCCACATCCCCAGCCCACACCCCAGCTAAGCAGCTTTCCGGCTGGTCTTGGGTGGCAGGGGACATAAGCTATCGAGGGAGGGGAAGTAGCACATCAGGGCCTTGGGCCCCAGGCTGAGCTGCTCTCGTACCCTCCCTCCACCCCGGTCAGAAGAGCATCCTGGAAATGGGCTCTCTCCTGGGCAGGGGAGGCGGCTCCTAGCTCAGACCCCTCACAGGCTGTCATGTCCTCCAGGTCCTGCCAGGTCAGGCTGAAGATGGTCCCCTGGTAGCTCCCTCCAAACCCATGCCCCTGGTTCTGGGAATGCAGCCTGGCAGGCGCACCGGGACCAGGGAAGCCTGTGCCAACTGCTTCCTTTCGGCCTTCCACCTGCCTCCGCAAGGACCCTAACAGGTCAAGTCCAGGGAGCAACCAGGTCCAGGGCAGTGCTGGAGGGCCTCATCCACCAGGGTCAGCCCAGGGCCCTCACACTCCAGGCAACTGAGTCAGAGGAGCATGGAGGAGCCACTTGCTTCCAGGGCCTCAGGGCGGCAGCTGGGAGCCTCTGAGTCTCCAGGGCCCAAATCTATGGTGCCAGGGAGCTCTGCCAGGAGCCCGTTCCCAGGACAGAAAACACTCAGGACGGATCCCTCATCCCCAAGCCTCCTTCTCCCCTGGCTTCTGCCCACTACCCTGGTCTTGTGGTCAATAAACTCCCCTCCCTACCCCTGGAGAAGACCACAGCTCCCATAAGAAACATATTAACTAGGCCCCAGGTAGAGACCAGGGGTCCCAGTAGGGACCCAGGGCCCTGCCAGGCCTTACCACAGCCATGAGACTGAGTCCTCAGGAGCAGGAATGATGGGGCAGTGGCCACAGGATCAAGGACTGTCAGCTTTCTAACCCAGAGCCAGGGATGTGATGTCCCAATTGGTCCCAAGTCCCTCCTACCCGCCGCCTCTGCTCCACCTAAGCTCCACACCCACTCCTGAACCAGCCACCTGTCCAGGAAATGAGGTACCCTAAGCCTATACTAGAGCTCCTGATACCTCTGTGGCACTCGCCAGCCTTTACCAGCTGGGCCTGCCCCACCCAGCCCTGCAATCCCAGCCTGGAGAGCTTGCTGCCAGGGGCTGAGCAGAAGGAAAGCAGGGGTGAGTCCCAGAACAGCAGCCAAGGGAAGAGTGGAGTTCCCTGTCACAGGCCTTTCGCAACTCTGGCACCTGTTGGACAGGAATGCCCAGTCTTGATGGCAGGGCTCCACCAATCTGAGATGAACACCCGGGCCCCCTCACGACAGGCAGGGGAGTGGCTGTCACATAAAACAGCCCTTCAAAGCTAGGGGCTGAGTGGCCAGGGATGAGGCCTGTGGGTTGGCACTCAGGGGCAGGGGGTTCTTCTGCCTCCAGGGCATGGTTTGTTGGGGGGTCAGCGTGTGGAAACCAACTCTTTCCTCAGAGGGACAGCCCCAGGAGAGGCGGGGGCTTCCGTCCCTTCCTGCCTGTGCCTGTTATGGGAGAAACAGGGGTTATCCCCAGGGCACCAGGTCCCACCTGCTGCCCCTGAACTGGGGGAGGACAGTAACCAGAGGAGAGCTAGGAATAGCTCTCAAGGTCCTGGGCCAAAGAGGTCCGGACCAGAGAGCTACAAGACTCAGGTCTGCTTGCTTGTCCCAGGGAGGGGCTGCGGTGGCTCTCATGGACAGCGGGACTTGGGCAGCGGACGGCTCTTTGGGCCCAGGCTGGGATCCAGCCCTCACCCCCAGTGAAGGTCACCCTGAAGTTTTTACCTGAACCTTCAGGCCCTCCTTAGACCACAGAAGGCAACTTCAAGAGGGAGGATCAGAACATACGACTCATAAGCCAGGCGCAGTGGCTCACACCTGTAATCCCAGCACTTTTGGGAGGCCGAGGCAGGTGGATCACGAGGTCAGGAGATCAAGACCATACTGGCTAACACGGTGAAACCCCGTCTCTCCTAAAAATACAAAAAAATTAGCCGGGCATGGTGGCACGCACCTGTAGTCCCAGCTACTTGGGAGGCTGAGGCAGAATAGTGTGAACCTGGGAGGCGGAGCTTGCCGTGAGCTGACATCACACCACTGCACTCCAGCCTGGGTGACAGAGCGAGACCCCATCTTAAAAAAAAAAAAAAAAAAAGGACGTACGACTCACAGCTACCTTTTATTCAACATGTCCTGTGTGCCAGCTCCATGCTGGTCCTCATAGACATCATCTCCAAGCCCACAACAGCCCCGTGAGGTACAGCCATTATTATCTCTTTACTGACAGGACACCAATGCCCGAGACGCAGTGACTCGCCCAACATCACAGCGCTGGGGAGAGGTGCCGCTGCACCTGATCCCCACTCTGCTCACCTGTGTGGCAACTTCCTGAGAACCCTCACCCAGACCTGCCTGGCACCTTGAGTCCTTATAACCACATTCCAAGATCCTCCACAGCTGATCTCAAGCCATGCTGGACCCGGGGCCAGCAGCCAGCATGCACACTCCAGGCTCTCTCGAGAATTGACCCGGCCAGGGAGGGGCTGGCCCCATCCCCCGAGGCGTGCTTGGTCGTGTTCACCAGCGCTCCATCAGTCAAGGCCTGAAGCCTTGGTGAGGGAGTCGAGCAGCTGGAAGTAACTATACTTGAGGTCATATTCCATGTCATACCAGAAATTCACTGTGGGAAGAACGGGGATCTGAGCATGAAGATCCCTCTTCTGACCCAGAGCCTCCCAAGCCTCCCCCCAGAGGCCCTGCTGGACCTTGGCAGGGCCTGTCCCCAGGCGGCCTGGGCAACTCCTCACCTGCGATGCAGCCCTGGGACTGCTGGACGTGGTGGAACCACAGAGCCGGCAGATAGAGCATCTCACCGGCCCGCACCGTGCAGCGAAGGGCCTGGGCCTGACTGTAACTAGGGTACCGTGCTAGGTCTGGCGCCAAGGGGTCCAGTGGGATCCAGGGCACCTGGGAACACATCAGATGCCAGGGAGCAGCCCCCCAGACCCCCCAGGACTTCAGGCTCTGTCCCTTCCAAAGGTCAACACCACAGGCCCTGCTTGGCTCAGCACTGAAAGGCCTCAGACTTAGGGACTTTTCAGAGCAAGGTGCCACCTCCCCAGATCTTTTGCGCCTGCTCTTCAGAGCCAGGCTTCTGCCCTTCTCCCTCCCTAGAGCCCAAGAACAGGACAGACACCTTCTCCATGGCCTCTTCATCCACCACCTTAAAGGTGCCCTCTTCAGTTGGCTGGTAGGTTGCCGGCGTGTACAGCTCTGGAGCCCAAGGGAGAAGGGTGTGGGGGAATTGCAAACAGCCTGGAACTTGCCAGACCCTCCTCTACCCCAGCCAGCCCTGGGCAGGGGCAAGGGGATCAGGGGCCCTGGTGCACTGGGGATGCCACAGCCACACCTCAGGCCTGGGAACTGGCCTCCCAGGCTCTTGCTGCCTCCCTCCCCCTTGGGCCAGCTGTTCCCCAGCCCCTCCCTGCAGGCCACATCCCCTACCATAGGGGATGAAGGGCCGGTCGCTGGGCGGATGGAACAGGAAATGCTTCTCTCCTGAGACCACGCAGTAGAGGTTCTCATAGTGGTCCTTGTGCACTGCCAACAGAAAGAAGGCCCGGGGGCAGGGTATGGAGGGCAGGGGCACGGGAGGAGGCAAACCATCATGCTGAGAGCCCTGCACCCCAAGACGGCCTATGACAAAAGAGAAGCACGCACAGAGCCAGTGGGCTGGAGATGCCAGGTGTTCTGATGGGCATTCTGGAACTCTGCCTACCAGGGACCTGATGCTCACCAGGCCCTGGACTCCTCTTCAACATGAGGGGAAGTTCTCCTACACTTACCCCCTGGCCCAGCGGGCCTTCAGGGAGGTTTCTTTGGGTCTAGAAGAAACAATGCACCCGCCCCCAATGCCATGGGTCCATTCCCCGACCTCAGCTGTCAGGGGAAACCCTCTGTGGTGCCCGAGTCCTAGAAGCCAAAAGAAATCTTAGAGAACAGCCCAACCTCCACCCAGGGCCATCCCTCCACTCCTGGCCTCGTCTTCCCTCCCTCTGCCCCAACCTGCTCCTTCCCCACCTTTGTATTCCCCTTACACCTACAAGAAGTCACCGCAGCCGCCTCCCCCAGCCAGAAGTTCACAGCATTGGGCATCTTTCCTGCAGGGCAGAAGGCAGAGAGCAAGTTAGGAAGGCCAGGCTGGGGAAAGCTGCCATCCAGTGATGCCAGAGCCAAAACCTGGGTGAGCACAGAAGAATCCCAAGAAAGGGGTCAGGGAGAAGAGGCAGAGGTTGGGAAATCTTGGGGAAGGGGTCCTCCCTCCCTGGGGCAGAAGGAAGGACAACAATCTTTGGCAGTTCATCTATGATTAAGTCAAGGCCTGGGAATGTATTTAGTGAGCTGCACCAGATGCTGACAGGACCAAGCCCATAGGCCAGGTCATCACCTAAGGGAAAACAGGCTGACCCCCCTCCTTCCCATATCTTCCCTGTCCAGGGCCAGGACCACCCCACCTCCACTCACCCAGGGCTTCGGAGGCCCAGGGCACATGGGATTCCAGATCAGGCAGCAGCTGGGGCAGCTCGGTGGGCAGGTTGGAGCACTGCTTCTGCACATAGAGGACTCCAGGGTGCTGGGCCCGGCCCTCCGGCACATCCAGCATGAAGCTCAGGGGCAGGCGGCGCTCAGCTGGCATCATGAAGTGATCCCCTCTCACGGCATCCGCGTAACCATCTGGGGTCACGGCCACACTCACCTCTGTGGAGCCCACTGTGGCTCTAGAGGAATGGACACTCAGCCCATGCCCAGATGCCAGTAATCACTGCTCACACCTGACCCCAGGGCAGCTCCCACCTGAAATAGGGGAGGGACCACTTCTGGAGGGCCGGCCAGTGCTGCAGAGTGTTGCGGATGATGCACGGCCTGTTGGGGCAGACCCAGTCCCGGCAGAAGTGGAGCGGAGTTGGGGGTTTGTCCAGGTAGGGCACAGCAAGAGGCACGCAGAGCTCTGAGAGAAAGAAGAAGACAGGGGATGGAAGGGCTGATGTCTGCAGCACCCAGTCCCTGCCCAAGAGATGCCATCCCTGGAAAGGCCGCGCTGTGTCACTGGGAAATGCTCGTTGGTGACCAAAGGACCCTGGACAACCAGTAATAGAAAGATGAGGACGGAAAAATGAAAGCAGAAAGCATCACACACACACACCCGCATGGGCCCCGACCATCCACGGGGCCAGAGGCTGCTACCCAGCCCATAAGCCAAATCCCCTGTGGGGCTGTGTCTGCACAGTGGACCCTATGCCTTCCCACCCTGGAGAGGCCAGCCTCCTAGCATCTACCAGGAAAGGCCACCATGGAAGTGGCATTGGGAGCTCCAGAATGAGTAAGGCTGAGGCCCCATGGCCACGGGCTATTCTGGGTGTTGTGTGGCTCTGGGAAGCCCCCTTTAACAGTGACATTTACTGAGCACCAGGAATGTGCTCAGAACTTGGCTTGGCTAATCTGGGGCTATCAGGGATGACACAATCATCATCTTAAGAAATTTACAACCTTCTTACCCAGGAAGACAAACTACCAGATGACACCAATGGAGGAAAAGGAAGGGCTCGGCTATGGTTTGGGTCCTGCTGAACAGCATCACCATCTCCAGACACCCAGGGCCACCACGTACACTTCGGCAGGCTGCGTGGTGTGCCGCCTGCGCAGGGGTCTACAGTGGCCCTGTGTCACCTCTAATCAAAATCTTTTTGACTCAGCTTTCTCCTTCACTCCCGTCATCCTACTGGTTGGCTCTGAGTCCTGTTGATTCTGTCTCCTATGTCTCTCAAACCCACCGTCTCCTCTCCTCCACTGGCATCCACATTCCAGCTACCTCCTTTGGGTCCTCACTCAAATATCACATTGATAAGACTTCCTTCTCCGACTATACTTTCTAAATTTATAATCTGTCCCCCTGCCGCAAATCTTTATATTCCTTTCCGTATTTTTTCTCGTTAGCATTCATCACCATCTGACATGCTATATATTTTAGGGCTAGACGTGGTGGCTCATGTTTGTAATCCCAGCACTTTGGGAGGCAGAGGCAGGAGGATTGCTGAGGCCGGGAGGTCAAGACCAGCCTTGGCAACGTAGGGAGACCCCATCTCCACAAAAAAATTAAAAATTAACTGGACATGGTGGCATGCACCTATACTCCTAGCTACACTAGAGGCTGAAGCCAGAGGATCACTTGAGTCCAAGAGGTAGAGGCTGCAATGAGCTATCATCATGCCACTGCACTCCAGCCTGGGTGACAGAGCAAGACTTTATCTCAAAAAAAAAAAAAAAAAATGAGTGTGGGGTTTGGCCACTGCACACAGCTAGGCATGTGGGCTGCGGTGGGGCAGGCAGCTTCAGGTGCCAACACAGGTGCTGGTTTCCTGCAAGGCTGCAGCTAGACCAGGTGTACCATAAGCAGCTTCCACAGCTGACACTGGGAAGCATGGTGGTGCCTGGAAGCTTGCAGATACCAGGAACCGCAGAGCCCTAAAGAGGGTGTCAGAACCCCAGCTTGGGGAGCTCCTGGGTCTGGACTCCCCAAAGGGCCGCAGCTCTTCTTTCCTTCTGGTCACCCACAATGTGGCCAGCAAGACGCATGGTTCAGCCCTCTTCATGTTACAGCTCTTTTCGCCCTGCCACTCAGCAGGTCCCAATTCTTGTCCTGCATCCAGGAAGAATGAGGTACACACAGACAAGCAGAGGGTAAACAAGACAAAGAGGAGCTTTACTGAGCCATAGAATAGCTCAGAGGAGACCCACAGTGGGCAGCTCCTCCCCGCAGCTGGTCGTCCCATCGTCTCTTCTGGTCTGGCTGAGTCAGGGGCTTTTTATGGGTCTCACAGGGGAGGACGTACATGCCTATTGGTCCATGGGCAGCCACGGGTGGGCCGGAAAAAGCACCAAAAGTTCCCATTCCGGTCCATGGAACCGGCAGCCCAGCCCCCAGGCTTCAGGCCTTCCCTGGCTTGAAGGTCGGGCTTCACCGGGACCCGCCACCTTCCACCCAGGAACCTGTCTGCCTCTTGCCACCATTCACGGCACCCAAGCTGTTTGTGCCAAGGGGTGCCTGCAGGCCAGCACTGAGCTGCCCTCAGCCCCTCTTGGCCTCCCTCCCATGCTCGTTGGCACCCAAAGGCCAGAGGGGGCCAAGGAGGCAGGGGGCTGGTGTGTCAGCACTGCAATAGCACCCAGGCTCGGCCTCAACTTTGCTCCATGATCTGAGCAGGTGCTGACAGTGAGGAGAAGCCAGACAGCAGGATCAGGCACTTCCAAGCCTGCGGCAGCAGGAAGGGGCCTTCCTGGGTCCCCAAAAGTGCAGACATGCCTGGGTCCACAGCTGCAGCTTGGGAGGCTGCAGCTGCATCTAGGAGAGTGGGGCTCCTGCCTGCTCCTGGCTCCCAAGAGCACAGGGGTGCCTGAGTTGCAGTCCTGGCTTGGGTGGCTGTAATTGCGCCTAGGGAGTTCCCACTCTACCAACTTGGAAGGGGTGGGGCTCCCATTGTCCCCAGTTCCCGCCAGCTCTGTGGAACATGTGGCCCCAGCTGCCTCTCCTCTTCGCATTTTCCCCACAGCGGTGGAGGGCAAGGTGCATATGGCATGGCAGCTCTGACCACCCCAAGCAAATGAGCCTAGTAGTCCTGTGTTCCGGAAACAGTGAAGAAGCCAGTTTGCAGGAGCAGGGTCTTTGTGCACATGTGTGAGTATTTTTGTACTCACAAGTACAAGTCCCTACAAGTCCCAGTTGCACCTTTGGCAGGGTGCTTGCAGGCTTCTGGGATGTGGCAGGGAGCGAGGTTCAGGCTGCAGCAGAGGGTCTGGGCTTAGGAGCAGGTCCTGCCCAGCCATGTGAGGGTGGGGGTGGTGCAGTCGGCTGCCTCGGGGATGCAGGGAACAGGGGACTCACTACCACCACTGCTGCTCCCAGAGCCACTTCTGCTGCCCGACTTGTGCCTCCCCACTGCAGCCAGCATGATGACAGCATCTGCTTCAAACTGCCCGCCACTGTCATCAAAACTACTGGACTCAATCCTCTTGCCTCAGGAGGTGGGACTACAGGCACATGCCACCACACGATGGTGTCTCACTATGTTGCCCACGCTGGTCTTGAACTCCTGGCCTCAAGAGATGCCTCCCACCTTGGTCTCCTGAAGTGCTAGGATTACAGGCGTGAGTCCTGCACACAGCCTGGGATTCTGAAAATGCATGGAAACTGCCATTTTTTCACCCTTTGGACTTCTGCAATTAGGGATTTGTTTTACTTGCTCACCATTTCCTTTAGAGAATGGCTGCTTTCCTCTCCTGGGGCTTCCAAGTGAGAAAATTTCAAAAGGGATCCAAACAATTGCTTTGACCCCATAACTCTGCTAAGAATTTAATAAGGCCGGGAGCAGTGGCTTATGTGTTCCATGGCGTTCCAAAACTTTGGAATGCTGAGGTGGAAGGATTGTTTGAGGAATCTGAGACCAGCCTTGTCTCTACTAAAATTCAAAAAAATTATCCAGGCGTGGTGGCACATGCCTGTAGTCTCAGCTACTCCCAGGTGCTGAAGCAGGAGGATCTCTTGAACCTGGGAGGTCGAGGTGCAGCGAGCTATGATTGTGCCACTGCACTCCAGCCTGTGTGACATAGTAAGACCCTGTCTCAAAAAATATAAAGAATTTAACCAACAAACATACTCACACATGTGCAGAAAACGCTGCTCCTGCAGACTGGCTTCTTCACTGTTTCCTAAACACAACAGGCACACTCCCACAGAGGGCTTTGCCTGCACTTACCTTCTAACCTACTTCTTCTACTCTACAATGTACTCATTCAGTACACCTGTGGTTAATTGTCCACCTTCTCACTTAGAATGTAACAGGACATAGACTGTAAAAGACAGATTTGTTTTGTTCAGTGATGTATCTCAAACACACTGAACAGAGCCTGGCACACAGAGATGCTGAATAAGAATTTGTTAAATCAATCCTCAAAGTATTCGTTGCAGCATTATTGAAAACAACGGATTGGACATGACCTAAATGACTAAGTGAATACAGCACTAGCACACAGACGTGAAAAAGACTGAGGTAGAGGAATGTGAAATGATCTCCAAGATACACGGTGCAGAAGAGTGTGTTTAGCAGGCTACTATTTGTACAAAAAAAGGGTAAAAAGTCGTGTGTGCACGGATATAAACAATCTTTCTGTAAGAATGCAAACTGGGGCTGGGAGGGAACCTCGCTTCATTTACATTGCGTACCATTGTATATTACATACCCATCACATACACATGAGCCTGTGTTGCTGTTCAGTGGTAAGAAATCATTTAAAAATAGAAAAAAGAAGGAAGGAGGGAAGAGAGAAAGAAAGAAAAGGAATAAAAACCAAGCAGGGGAAGAGCCAGGGACCATTTGGTCAGCCTGCAATCCTCCCGAAGTGCGACAAGGGAGTTGAGGTCGGAGGCGGCGCACGTGGGGGAGGAATCCGACCACCACCTGTGTGCCTTCGATGAGCTTTCAACAAGGGCAACAGCAAGCTGCTCAAGACTGTAGGAAACACAGGGCTTCGCCGCGACCACGGTCAAGACGGCACCGGGCCTTGGGAATAACGTGAACAGAATCACCCAGGAAGCCGCGGGAGCGCGCGAACACGGGAGAAGGGAAGCAGGTTGCCACAGAAGAGCAACCCGAGCGGGGCCTCGGGGCAGTCGCACACACGAGGTTCCGAGCCCCCGGTGTCAGCGGCATCCCAGGGCCCCTCCCGTGTTCGGAAATCGCCGCAGCCTGTGGGAGAGCCACTCACCCCTCGCAGCGGCCAGGAATTCTCGTAACTCGCTCCGCGCGGCTTCCAAAGCCGCCTCCGCCATGGCTGCGTCAGCGCCGGCTGAGACCCCGCCTTTCCCCGACGCCCCGCCGCAGGCCACACCCCCAGCACTCGCCCCGCCCTTCCAGAGGCACCCGCCGCAGGCCACACCCCCAGCACTCGCCCCGCCCTCCCCGGAGTCCCCGCCGCAGGCCACACCCCCAGCACTCGCCCCGCCCTCCCCGCCGCAGGCCACACCCCCAGACCCTCGCCCCGCCCTTCCAGAGGCACCCGCCGCAGGCCACACCCCCAGCACCCCGCCCCGTCCTGCCCCTGGACACATACCGGGTTCTGCCACCGAAGCGGTGGAGCGACTGGCAGCGCCCGCTTCGGCCTGCCCCACTGGGCCGGCATCCCAGGGTTAACAAACAATTGTGTTTATTGACAAGTTCATACATCAGTACAAACGGGCACGTTAAAAACAGCCCCCCCGCCCCATGCAGCCGAGGATGAGGCGGGAAGCGCTGCGACCTGCACAAAGTATAAAAGTTATAAATAAGGGGCTTTCAAAACAGGGCGGGGGCAAACCTGGAGTGGGGCGGCGGTTGCCGGTGGCCTCAGACATGCAGAAGGGGACGGGGCGCCGGCCGGGCCACGAGGCCCCCCACCCACATGGGGCAGAGGGCAGGAAAAGGGCGGCCACATTCGCACAAACTTCTGGCGAAGGGTAGCTGCCTCCTCGTGAAGGACCTGGCCCAGAGGGCGAACCTGAGTCCCACCTGCGGTGGGCGCGGCTGGTGTGGGAAGTCGGGGCACAGCAGGCACGGGCCCGCCCCCGCCGCCGCGGGAGTTCCAGGGCCATGCGGGTGGCGATGCTAGAGGAGTGGGGAAGGGCCAGGTTTGGAGCAGCTCAAGCGCACTCCGGCTGATGCCCCGGAGCTGGGAACCTTTTGTAACCCTTTTTCTTTTTTCTTTCTTTTTTTTTTTTTGAGATGGCGTGTAGCTTTGTCACCTAGGTTGGAGTGCAATGGCGCGATCTCGGCTCACTGCAACCTCCACCTCCACCTCCAGGGTTCAAGCGATTCTCCTGCCTAAACCTCCCGAGTAGCTGGGATTACAGGTGCCCACCACCACGCCCAGCTAATTTTTTTATTTTTAGTAGAGACAGGGTTTCACCATGTTGGCCAGGCTGATCTCGATCACCTGACCTCGTGATCCACCCGCCTCGGCCTCCCAAAGTGCTGAGATTACAGGCTTGAGCCACCACACCTGGCCCGGAACCCATTTCTTTATAAGCCTCTGCCTATGGTGCAGCAGGGCGGGTGAAGGGGCTCTCGTGGCCTGAAGCTGTAGTAAAGCTGCTCTGACTTACCTGCAGCAGAGGGGAGCAGTAGGGCCCAGAAAAACCTTTCCTCAACTCTTCAACTGCCTCACGACATGGTCCCACTCTACCTCCTAGGGTCCCCTATCTCCTTTCCCTCACCCCTAATTACTGCCCTTTTACATTCTAACTTATCCCCTCACCTCTGCCACTTACCTGTCCCATCTACCATTTTTCTAGTGTCTCCTTTGGCCCCAGCACCTCCCTCCTCTCAAACTCCAGTATCCAGCACACCCGTGGGTGCCCAGCACTGCCTTTGAGGAGGCTCCTTCTACCTAAACCAGGTGTCCTATGGGCCATCTCGTATCAGCTAGGCTGTGGACACCAAGAATCCAGAATCTGGGTTCACTTAGTGTACTGCACCCCTTTTCTGCTCCCTGATAGGTGTTCCACATAAGCCAGGGTGGTGAAGCTGAGGCAGGATGTGAGGAAACCAGGCACACAGCAGCCAGCCGGATACTCTGGCAACCAACACTCAACAGCGTGCTGTGCAGGTAGGTGTGTGTACATGTGTGCGCGTGCATGCGTGTGATCTCATCTGTGGCCAAGGTCCTCAGGAGGTAGGCCAGCGCCCTGTAAACGAGGGATGTTCCAACACAGGCTTCTGACTAAGCATCATTCAGGATGCAGGGAGAAGGTGGCCTCTGGGCTCCAGCAGCCGGCTGGGGTCCAGGGTGGAGGACAGGGAAGAACAAGGGGCTGAGGAAAGGAGGCCAGAGCTTCATGTTTGCCCAGGTGAGGGCTTACTGTCCTGCAGCAACGTCCCACAGCTGGCTCAAGTTCTGGCCAGGAGAGTAAGGGGTCACAGGGAAATACAATGCTGGGCCCCTCTTGGAGGGAAAATGGGAGTGGAATGTGCGGGCTCAGGTCCAAATACCAACTCAAGTCTCCTGATGGCTGGGGACACCCTGGACGGCCAGATGGCTCTGCCTTTCTGAGCTGCCAGGTATTGGGGAAAACCACCCTGCTCTGGCAGCCAGGGGAGTGCAGCTGGTGTGAGAGGGGAAGTGCAGGTAGAGGTGAAGGCCCACAGTTGGCTGACGGGCACTGAATACCACATCACCTCTCACCTCGACCCCAGAGTATCCTGTGTATGCTCCACCACAGGGAGCTAATCCCTGCAGTAATTTCAAATGGCTTCTAAGAGAGGGCCAGCCCTTCCCAGATTCCTAGATGGGGCAGGCTGCCCTCCTACCTCTCACAGCACCAAGATGACAAAGACCCAAGACCTGTCCCTGCCACTGGAGGGGCTGTGGAGGCAGGAGTTCCAAGGAAGTGAGGCAACAGTCAGGGAAATAAATTAATAAATGCAGGCCCCCCACGAGGAGCGGCTGGGAAGGCTGCTTTGCCTCTGAACACTGCTCCCTGCATTCCACTCCAAGCAGCCCCGCAGGTTTTGGTGAGGGGCAGAGGGGCTGCAGTTTGGAATCGCTGGGGCATTCATTCACTTGGGACAGGCTTCTAGAACTCAGAGTTTGCCTTCCATACGCCGTTCCATGGCTCGAAGCAACAGTTCTGAGTATTGCTCCAGCAGGGCCTGTGTCTGCTCGGCTCCCACAGCCCCAGGGCTGCTGCCTGGGCTGGACAGCACTGCCCCAGCCACAGCTTCCAGCTCCTGTCGCACTGAAGAGAAGGTGTCTCTGAGGAGCTGGGCAATCCGACTTTGCTCTGCTGAGGGCATCTTGCAGCCAGCCACCTGAAACAGCACCCCCAGAAGTGAGGTGGAGGAGCCTGTCAACAGACATATAAAAGGGAGGGGCCCCACCTGGGTCCAGCCTGCCTCAGAAGGGACTAGCTGGGAACTCTACCCGCCAAGATCAGCATGTATGGCCAGGGAACATGGGATGCAGGCAGACTCTGGGGGTGACGCCCAAGGAGGAACCCAATGGATTGCAGAACCATCTACATCTCATAAGCAACTCCTTATGACAACTCCGGCAGAATCTGCTTTCTCTTTCAAAGTTTGGGCCTTCTTGCACTGTCCCCTATGTCTAAGGGGGCCAAATAATTCATGGATATGAAAAAGGATGCCATTAATAATTACACTGGGACAACGACATAAACTGGGATTGTCCTGAGCCAACTAGGAGGTGTGGTCTCTTCAGGCCTCACCTCCTGAGGGAAGTCTCCAGCTCTTAACCAGAAATGACCACAGGTGCCCGGTACAAGAGGCTAGCCTGGCCTCTAACCCCCTCACCTATGCTGCCCAAGATGTTCTTGAGTGTGCCATCCTGTCAGCACAAGAGCCTTAGCATACTGTTCTGGACATGGTTATCCGAAACACCCAGCACTACTGATGTGCCCGCCCTCCTGCCGGGGGGCACCTAACACCCACCGAGTGGTAGAGCCGCACTGCCTGGCGCACGCTGCCGCGGAGCTCTGCCACCAGCTGCTCACACTGCTCCAGGCTCACCGCTGGCTCTGAAAGAGACAGATACAGCTCAGTGAGGCCCAGCATGTAGCCCTTTCAGGCCTCTGCACCCAAGACACTCAGAGCGGGAGAGACCTAGCCCTCAGCATTGCACCCCCCACTTGCCCTCAGTCCCTTCCTCTTGGCTTCTCTTCCAACGGCCTCCCCAACACCACACAAACAAGGTCCAGAGGAGACGGCCAGCCCCAAGTTCAGAAGCCACTGAATGGGCAAGTGAGTCACAAGGAAATCATGAAGGTTAGCAGGAGGGTCTCACCATCAGGGGTGTGACTTACGGACCTGCGACAGGAGCAGACAGGACAAGAAACACCAGAAGCTGTACCCACAGAAATGGGATGGAGCCAGACAGTGGCCAACAGAGAGGGGAGAGTAAGGATGGGGCAGGAGATGAGAGCTGGGGAGCGGTGCACACCTGAGTCCTGGCTCAGGGCTGCCCCTGGCTTGGTGCATTCCATGGGGTTGGGAGTCTTCTCAGGGGGTGGGGGCTGCAAGTTTTCAGGGCCTTGGAAGAGGCTGCTGACTGGCAGTTGCTGGGCACAGGGGCTGCTGGGCCCAGGATGAGCCTGGCACTCTGTCCTAGGCTTGGGAGTGGTGCCCTCCCCCAAACAGGCCCATCTCTCAGTTGTACTGTGAGCTTTTCCTAGGCCCACCGGGAAGCCAGGCTTTTCTGCCTCGCCAGGGGCCCGGCCTTTGGTGACAGGAGAGAATGCAGCCAGGGTAGGATGGTCAGGCAGTGGTTTGGGGATGTCCAGGACCAGGTGAGCCCGGCTGGGCAGGGCCAGCTTGCTGAGTGGTGAGACTCGGATGGGGGCATGAGCTTGAGGTTCAGCCACCAGGCCCAGGTTCTCCCCAACAGAGATACTGCAGGATATCTTGGCCATGGAACTGGTGGTGGGGTTCTGATAGGAGTGAGGCCGAGACGGACGGCCATCAGCTGGGGGCAGGGAGCCCAGACCATCCTGAGCTTCGATCTCCCGAGACAGCAGTGCGCCTGGTGAAGGGGCCTGCAGACTGGCCTCATGTCTTTCTGCAAAGGAGACAGAGGTATACACAGGTCAGGTGTTGAGGAAGGCATCCCAGGTGCCAACACCCAATCCCGAAGAGCTGCTGTTCCCCTCCACATGCCCATTAAGGGACACCTAGTGGCCAGCACAGTGGCACATCAGGGCCACACCAGGCCCTCCCTCCTCCAGCATGTACATGTGTTCCATACACCCTGCACCCTGGCACTGAACCCATCAGGCTCCTCACCCTGTGGCACCAGACTGTGCACAGACTGGGTCTTCTGGAGTCCAGAAAAGGGGCTGGCTGTGGCCACTCTCTTGGGAGCCCAGCTGCTGTCAGGGTTGAGACGGCATCGTGGCAACAGCACAGAGGCTGCCTGCTGGGGGCTGGGGTTGCCAGAGGACGGTTCCACCTCCGGGGGTGCTCCAGGGGGATTGGCACCATTGCCTCTCGGCTGCTCACCAGATGCCTGTGGCACCTGGGCTGGTCTCGACATCAGTGCCAGGCTTGAGGAGGCTTCCCTACAGGGAGGAAATGTGGGAGAAGGCCCAGAGAAGGCTCAATGCTCCTCCCTGCCAAAATGGCGAGAAACTCATAGCACCAGGGCACTAGGAGAGAACCAGCACAAAGCCAGATAGGGCTGGGGAAAGGCCAGTTAGCCCAAAACCGGGAGTGCAAAACACCCCGCGCATGGAGAGACAGAACACTGGAGAGGAGAGGGCAGCAGCCCTGGGAGGCCAGGAGAGCCAGAGCTGCTGCTGGGGGGTAGGGGGCCTCTGTACCTGAGTGGGCGGGTCTGTACTTGCAACAGGAATCGTGAAGAGATACTCCGAGACTCTGACCTCTCTGGGACCTGCACTGGGGCCCCTACCAAGGTCAGAGAAATCATGAATTGGGGCAAAAACCAAGCCCTTGCCCCAGCTTTTGCCTCCTTGAGACCCCCAGCCACAGCCTATACCCTGGGACCCTCCTCTCAGGTAGGCAAGGAGGGGAGAAGGGCAAATTGCAGGCACTAAATGCTGGCCCTCTGACCACACCTGGAGCAGCTCCACTGGCCAGAGTCTCAAAGTGCTGTTTTAGAAACTGCTCCTGGTCTGGAGTCTGGGGGCTGCCCTCCTGTAGCCCATAGGGGCCCATGCCTCCCTCCTCTTCTTCCTCTTCTTCATCGCCCTCAGCTGGCTCTTCAAGGTCTGAGGAGATGCCATCCACACTGAGGGGCTCCGTGCTCTCAGAGTCTGGGTGTGGGGAGGGGAGAGAGGCATCGCACTGCACCCATCTGTTGCCAGAGCCTCCCCACCCACCTCCAGGCCCCACCCCCCATGGCCCCTCCCTCCAGGCTACAGCTTCACCTTCAGTGGGGTGCTCTGGGCTGGAAAGGCAGCTGCTGCTGTAATCCACAGAGCAGGCACTGTCAGAGCTGTGCTTTTCTGAGCTCCTGCTGCCTGGGTACACTCTTCCCAGAGTTCCCCGGGCTGGAGCCTGCACTTGGAACTCACTGTCAGGATTCCAGCAGGGAGAAGAAAAGGCAGTGAGCAGGGGTAGGCAGCAGCCCCGCTGGACTCCTGCCTGTGATCAGGGTGAGGGATGAGGCAGTGGTGAGCTGGAAGGAAAGCCCTGAGTATCCTGGGGGCCAACCCTCCCTCGACTAAAGAACACTCATAGGGAGGGGAAGATGGGGGCACGAGGTCTGGCTAGGGCAGGATCCTTGCCTGGTATCCATGGTGGGGTTTTCACTTGGCTCCGGGTAGACAATACCATCTTCAATGGGTGCAGTTTCCAGATCTTGGGCAAAGACCCCTTCCTCTTGTGACAATAGTCGGATAATATGGGGATAGGAACAAGGTTGGGAAGCCTGAGGCCGAGGGGGCTTTTCATTCTGGGAACACACAAAGGGATGTTAACAGAGCAGAGGTGACAGATGAGGCAGTGGTAGCTGGGGGGTCAGCCCTGAGTATCCTGGGGGCCAACCCTCCCCTTGGAGAAGAGGTGGAGGTGAGTAAGGATGCGGTGTGCACTCATTCAAGGGGAAGCTGAAGGACAGACATCGAGAAGCCAGGCTGGGCTCCAGTTGCTGATGTGAGCTTCTGGATGAACTGTATTAGCACTCTGGGCTGCCAACCTCCAGCTACCACTTAATACCAAGAGTCCTCCAAGAAACCCAGCCCAGGGCAAAGGCCACTTTTGCCTCTCTACCCCAACCCCTCCCCTGCCTATCCTGATGACCAAACCATACAGCCCAGCCACCCCCATCCTGGCTTTGCAGTTCAGGTTACCCATGTGCCACAGGGGCAGAGCAAGCATAGCTGGACCAGTGCTCAGGTCCCAGCTAGTGGCAAAGGCTGCCTAAGGCCCCTTGGAACTCTCTAGAGAGCTGGGAGAAAGCAGGCTCACCTGGCTAGTGAGTGAAGTCTCAAGGGCCTGCTGCCCATGCTTCCTGGGACCAGATGGGATGATGGCCAGCGAGTCCTGGCTAGGGTCCTGCAGGCTTGGGGCCAGTGTTTCCAGCTGCCGCAGATCCAGCATGGATCTAACGCTCAGTTCCACACCTGGCTGAACCCAGCGCCCTCTTCTTCTGGGTCCCGGGTTGGCTGCAGGAGCTGGGTCCAGGAACCCCACGGACTCCTGTGCCTGGTGGGAGGTAGGGGGTGGGGGAGGAGTAACAACAACCACACAGTCAGATCAACAAATATCCACATATCCCTTACTATGTGCCTGGCACACTACACATGCTAGCTTACTTCATCCTCACAGCAACCTTTTGAAATGGGCACTAGTATCATCCTTGTTTTACAGATGAGGAGACTGAAGCACAGGGGGCTTAAGTGACCAGTCTGCGTCCCACAGACAGTAAGTGGCCTGCAGGTTAGTCTGGCTCCAGAGTTCACGCTCTTAGCTGCATTCCGCATCCTCTGGCACAGGAACCCCTAGTCTCAGCCTTCACCTGGTATCGTGGATGCCTCAGAGCTGGGGGTCTCTAAAAGTCTCCTACTCTGAGGACAGCCCCAGCAGCAACCACTTACTACCAAGAGTCCCCCAAGAAACCCAGCCCAGGGCAAAGGCCACTTCTGCCTGTCTACCCCAACCACTCCTTTTGCCTCTCTACCCCAATCACTCCAATAGCTGGGGGCCCCAAAGTCCCTTCACAGCACCAAGGACAAACCTATAGCCCAGGCCTGAGACCCCTGGCCCGGTCAGGGTGCTCCAGAGACACCACAGCATCATCACTCTGTGAAACTGTTGCTGACAACGGAAGGTACTGGTGCTTGGGAACTTGCTCTGAACACCTTGATCCCCCTTTGGCCACCCCAGGGCAGTCGCTGAGTTATGGGTCCCCTCATGGCCTTTTCCCTCTAACTATTCTGGAAGTTCTCCGCTTACCTCCTAACCGGGGTCTTTAGAACTGTTTCTCCAGATCTCCGCTCTTTGGATCCTTGATTTCCTGCATTTTAGTTCTAACTATCTGGCTTAGGGGTCCTTTGTCCTCTCCACCTTGAGCTCTTCTCTGATGATATTTACTTCCAGGCACCAGGCAGCTGAACAAGTGCCCCACCTCCCCAGTGCTGACTAACCCTGTGCTCCATCCACCCCAACTGGTCCACAGGAAGGAAATACCTGGGCTTTCTTCACCCCGCACCCAGGACCGGCCCAGCTGCTTCAACTTCCCCGACAAGCCCTTCCTTGGACACAGGAGTGCAGCGTGTGGGCAGACCCCATGCCCCAGTACCCTACCAGGCCCAGAGAGCCCTGTTCTCACAGCTCCCTTTGCCTCCTCTAACCTTGGAAGAACATTTTAACAATGGCGACTCACCTGACTCATCTCCCAGTGGGACAGGCTTCGGGGCAAGGCTGGGCTGGGAACCGAGGCTAGACAGAAACAGGCAGTCAGAGGAAGTGTCTCCTGCCCCCCCGCCCCCACCCAACCCTGGAGCCCTGGCCCCATCAGCCCATACCCTGTGTGGCCACAATGATGCCTCAGTTTCCTCAGCTCACACTGCTCTCACCCCACAGTCTCAGAAAAACCATATCTAGCCATCATACCAACTAGGACCTGTCTGCCCCCACACCCAACTGCCACAGACCCAGTGCCTTCTTGGTACTCTTGGCAAGGACGGGCAGTGCTGGAAGTTCTTCTTCAGTCCCCTCATCTTCTCCCTCCTTGTCACTGTCTGATGAGAGAGCCGGTCCAGGAGACAGCATTGATGGGGCCTGGTGCCTGAGTCCGAGACAAGGAAGGGCATGGGGAGAGGAGACTCAATAGGGGGAGAGGAGGCTCAATGGGGGAAGAAGGAAGAGGAGACTCAATGAGGGGAAGAGGAGACTCAATAGGGGGAGAGGAGACTCAACAGGGGGAAGAGGCTGACATCATGGATCCTTGTGTGAGAGGTAAGGTCTTGGGAGACAGAGTTGCTGAATGGCAGGCCCAAAGCATGGAGGAAGTGCAGTGAGGTCCCAGCAAGCCGTCTGCACACCCACCCATCACTTGCCCACATTCTGTTCTCACCGGTTGGGTCCAGAAGCCCTTCGGGGAGAGGATGGTCCTTGCTGCTTGCCGCCCCACTGACGCTGGCGCAACTCGGCCAGACGGTGCCTCATGCTGATGGTCATCTCAGAGCTCAGGCGCCACACAAAATGCAGCTGGGGTAAAGCCACACAGTTGGCTGAAGGAGGGGCAGGTGGAATGGCTAGCGCCATTCGTTCCCCTTATCCATGGACGTGTATCAATTACTTGCACTTAGTTTAGAATCTTTAGCCACTCCATGTTCATGGTTATTTCATTTATTCAATGTAGTAACATGTTTAAACCTCTCCCGTCCTGGAAAAAAAAAGTCCTACATTTAACCCTATCTCCCTCTTTAGCTTAAAGTCATCTGTAATCTTCCTTGCCATTTATTTACTCCATGTCCCAGGTTGAACAGTATCCACACACCCCCAAAAATTCATGTTCTCCCTAGGAATCTTAGAATGTGACTTTATTTGGAAATAGGGTTGTTGCAGATGTAATTAGTTAGGAGTGGACCCTTAATCCACTATGACTGGTGTCGGTGTCCTTAGAAGAAGAATAGAGGGAATGCAGAGGCACACGCAGAGAGGAGGCCATGTGATGATGGGGGCAGAAACTGGGATGATGCATCTACAAGCCAAGGAATGTCAGGGCTTGCAGGAAACCCCAGAAGCGAATGGAAAGGCATGGAGCAGATTCTTCCTAGCATCTTCAGAGAGAGCATGGTGCTGCCAACACCTCGTTTTGAACTTCTAGCTTCCAAAACTGTGAGAGAAAAAATTTCTGTTGTTTTAACAAGACACCCAGTTTCTGGTATTTTGTGACAGCAGATCTAGAAACTGAATATACCCTTTAAACCACCACCGTTTTCCTTTTGGTTCCAAGATTCTTTCGTGTATGACCTGCGAGAGCCAAATCCAGTCTTTATTTGGCCTCTCTGGAGCACGTGCAACTCATTTATTCCTTATTGATGCTTCTCCCCCACATCCTTCTCGGCCTCCTTCATTGCTTCCTAATCTCACAGCCAGCTACCGCATACTGGAGTCCCTGGGTTCATCACCACCTTTTCCCACTCTGTTCCTGCTCCACCGCAATCTCATCCAAATACCAGCTCTCCTCCCACCCCCATGCTGATGATTCCCCAAGCCCTCTGGCCTAAGCCTCTCTCCTGAGATCTACTTTGAGTTCCCCACTGCCACCTGGACATTTCCACCTAGAACTTGTACAAGCACTTCAAAAACTACATGGCTAAAATGGAAGTCATGGTCTAGAAGCCTCCTTCCCAAATAAACCTGCTTTTCCTCCTGTAACCTGCATGTCAATGAGAGGCTTCACGTTCACACAGGGGCATAAGCCAGACACCTGGCATCTTCTTGGGCTTCTCCTCTGCACCCTTGGCCGTGGTCACTGAAGCCAAAGGACTCTGCCCATAAGGGTTTGGGGAATGTATCCTCTGCATCCCTGCTGCAGCTGCTTCAGCTCAGCCTCTTACCACCTCTTGTGGCTAGCGGAGACCTCCACTACACCAGACTTTCATGCTGCTCTGGGAGCACTTTCTTATACCACCTTGTTTTAAGCCATTCCCCTGCTTCGAATGCTTCAGGGTTTCCTGGTCACCTGCAGGATGCTGTCCTTAGCATTCCTCCACTTGGAATAACAACACCTTGTAGCATCTGGCTTTCAGGAGTTTAGAGTGGAGGGGCTCTGCATTCAACTCCAGGACCTACCACATACTCGGTGCGTGGCCCTGGGCAACATACTTACTCTCTCTGTGCCTCAGATTCCTCACCTGAAAATGGAGATAATAATAGTACCTACCTCATAGGGTTGTTGTAAAGATTAAATGAGCGAATATGTTCAGAGTACCCGGAACTGTGTCCAGCATGTCGTAAGTGGGCACTAAATATTAACTGCTGTTGCTGTTAAGTATTACCTTTCCCCACTCATTTCTGTACAGCTTCCCATGTGCGTTGTTTTCCAGCCGATCAGAACACTCTTCCATCTTAGAAGAAAAAAAAAGAAGCCCCACCTGTGTTCCCCTGGCTCTTGGCCTTGACACACACTGTCTGGAATACCTTTCCCACCACCTCTCACCCCATGCTCCCTATGAACATACTTCGACTCATCTTTTCTAACCTAAGTGCCCTCCCCTGCAGTCAAGCATGCTCTTCACTGAGCCTTCGTAAGGCCCTTGTGCTCACCTCTATTGCAGCACAGATCACACTGCCTTATAAAGGACCATCTCCTGTCTCTCTGTCCATCTTTCAGAGTTTGCTGTATTGATCTTAGTGAGGTCAGCACGTGGCACTCAGCTAGACAAAGAAAGCAGGCTCAATAAAGGCTGGTAGAATTAAGTAAAGAATTGTATAAAGGCATTAAATAGAGATGGGGTACAAATATGTCCCAGGCTGCCTGGGATACTCCTGGTTTAGGCCATGGTCCTGATATAATTACTAACAACACCCTCTTTCACTGTCAAAAATATCTCCTTTGGACAATACACTATAAGGTCACTCTAGGTATTAGAGCTGTGATTCTCACCCTATCAGGCCCAATTTTCTCTTTGCTTAACAGCTATTTTAGAATACCCTATGCACTATCTTTAAATGGGATTGATAGGCAATAGAAACTGCCAATAACAGAATTTCAAAAAAACCAATGTAATACCCTAAATAGAATGCTAAATGGAAAATGAAGGAGATTTTTTAAAAAGTGGCTTAAACTAAAATTATGTGTGCAGTATTTTGATGTGTAAATGCTTAGGTCTTACACTTCTGGCCAAGATGGAGTAACAGAGACCAAAATTACTTTCTGACCTAAAACAACAAAAATACTGGAGAAAATATATGAAACTATGGCCCTCAAGCAACAAAGGGAATCAATCACTGGCATCAAGCATCAAAAGGCAGTGATCCTCAAGAAATGAGAAACAAATGAGGCTAGCCCCACAATTGACCTCCCAAACACCTTAGAAAACTTTCCAGGCCACAGCACAGGAAGAAAGAATGCAGATGGAGCTCAGAGATCTTCCTGAGTTGAGAGGACAGAACTGTGAGTCTGGGAAGGCCAATGTGGCTAGAATTCATAGGGCAGAATATTGAGGAGGAGAGGGCTGTACAGAGACAGAGCTCTGGAAATCTGAAGATAATACTTACCCTCCTTGACTGTTGAACAGAGTAGTGATCAGAGTATGCAGGTATGAAAATCGCCTGAGAGGCTGGACCCAGTGGCTCGCACCTGCAATCCCAGCACTTTGGGAGGCTGAGGTGGGTGGATCACAAGGTCAGGAGATAGAGACCATCCTGGCAAACATGGTGAAACCCCATCTCTACTAAAAATACAAAAATTAGCTGGGTGTGGTGACACACGCCTCTAGTCCCAGCTACTCAGGAGGCTGAGGCAGGAGAATCTCTTGAACCTGGGAGGCAGTGGTTGCAGTCACCCGAGATCCAGCAAAGCATGGGCAACAGAGCAAGACTCAGTCTCAAAAAAAAAAAAAAGAAAGAAAAAAGAAAACTGCCTGAGAATGGAAAAAGAATCATCCACAAAGAGAGCCAGCCCCTCTTCCCCCCTGGCTCTTGGGACCCCGATCGCAAGGTGGGGAGGCACCTCGCGAGGCGGAGACTGAGAGCCAGCTCCTCTTCCCCCACTGGCTCTTAGGACCCCCATCGCAGGAAGGGGAGGCACTCCCCGTGAGGCGGGGACTGAGAGACAGCCCCTCTTCCTCCTGGGCCCTTAGGACCCCCATTGCAGGGGGAGGAGGCACCCCCCGTGAGGCGGGTACAGAGAGCCAGCCCCTCTTCCCCCACTGGCTCTTAGGACCCCCATCGCAGTGGGGGGAGGCACCCCCGTGAGGCGGGGACTGAGAGCCAGCCCCTCTTCCCCCGCTGGCTCTGAGGATCCTCCGTGGACTCACAGCCTCTTTACCATATTGTGAGTAATATCATCTCCCCCTCTGGAGATTATGAACTCTTTCACAGACGGGTGTACACCCATCTGTATTGGGAGTAATATTATCCTCTTCCTCCCTGAATATTAAGAACAGTATCACAGGGGCGTTTCTACTCCCTGCGATATCGCGTGTCATATCCTCCTCTCCCAAGTTGCAATTAGAAGGAATATCAGTGGGGGCGTGTCCACCTGTAGGGAAAAGAAAGAGAGATCAGACTGTCACTGTGTCTATGTAGAAAGGAAAGACATAAGAGACTCCATTTTGAAAAAGACCTGTCCTTTAAAGAATTGCTTTGCTGAGATGTTGTTAATTTGTAGCTTTGCCCTAGCCGCTTGGCCCCAGCCACTTTGAACCAACCTGGAGCTCACAAAAACATGTGTTGTATAAAATCAAAGTTTAAGGGATGTAGGGCTGTGCAGGACGTGCCTTGTTAACAAAATGTTTACCAGCAGTATACTTGGTAAAAGTCATCGCCATTCTCTAGTCTCAATAAACCGGGGACACAATGCACTGTGGAAAGCCACAGGGACCTCTGCCCTTGAAAGCGGGGTATTGTCCAAGGTTTCTCCCCATGTGATAGTCTGAAATATAGCCTCATGGGATGAGAAAGACCTGACTGTCCCCCAGCCCGACACCCGTAATGGGTCCGTGCTGAGGTGGATTAGTAAAAGAGGAAAGCCTCTTGCAGCTGAGATGGAGGAAGGCCACTGTCTCCTGCTTGCCCCTGGGAACTGAATGTCTTGGTGTAAAACCCGATTGTACATTCGTTCAACTCTGAGATAGGAGAAAAGCTGCCCTGTGGCGGGAGGCGAGACATGTTTGCAGTAACACTGCCTTGTTCTTCTTTACTCCACTGAGATGTTTGGGTGCAGAGAAACAAATCTGGCTTACGTGCATGTCCAGTCATAGTACCTTCCCTTGAACCTAATTATGACATAGATTCTTTTGCTCACATGTTCTGCTGACCTTCTCCTTATCATCACCCTGCTCTCCTACTACATTCCTTTCTGCTAAAATAATGAAAATCATAATCAATAGAAACTGAGGGAACTCAGAGGCTGGTGCCGGTGCAGGTCCTTGGTGTGCTGAGCGCCGGTCCCCTGGACCCACTGTTGTATCTTTACACTTTGTCTCTGTGTCTTATTTCTTTTATCAGTCTCTCGTCCCACCCAACTAGAAATACTTACAGGTGTGGAGGGGCAGTCCACCACTTCATCCACCTTCTATCATATTGAAAGTAACATCATCTTCTTCCCTCCAGGATCGTGGGAATAATATCCCTGGGGGGTTTCCACTTTCTGCCATGTATGTAGTCATATCACCCCCTCTGCCGTGGAATATTATTAAGGACCATCTCACACGGGGGTGTATACTTCCTCCGATATTGGGAGTGACATCAACCTCTCGGTCTCTGAATATGAGGAAGAAAATCACAGGGCGGGTGTACACCTCATGCTCTATGATGGGGAGTCATATCTGTCTGTTATGGGGAGTAATATCATCCTCTCCCTTTCAGGATACTAATTACAATTTAACAGGCTGGGTGAACACAGCCTGCGATGCTGAAATTATTATCATCCTCTCCCCCTCTTCCTCCCCTGGCTCTTAGGATGCCCATCACAGGGGAGCGAGCCGCCCCCCGCGAGGCAGGGACTGAGCCAGCCCCTGTTCCCCCCCTGGCTCTTAGGATCCGTATCGCGAGGCAGGGTCTCAGAGCCAGCCCCTCTTCTCCCACTGGCCCTTAGGACCCCCATCACGGGGGGGGGGAGGCACCCCCCGCGAGGCGGGGTCTCAGAGCCAGCCCCTCTTCCCCCACTGGCTCTTAGGACCCCCATCGCAGTGGGGGGAGACACTCCCCGCGAGGCGGTGACTGAGAGCCAGCCCTTCATCCCCGCCCAACTCTGAGGATCCCCATCACACGGGGGAGGCACACCCCGTGAGGCGGGGACTGAGAGCCAGTCCCTCTTCCCCCCCTGGCTTATGACCCCCATCGAGGATTCTAAGATCCTTAGGATCGACCTGGAGGGCTGTGGGTATTAGGTGTCCAAGAAGAAAACTCAGATCTGCCGACGACCGCAGGTACCTTACTTGGGATTTACTATTCGACAGGTGTCCGAAAGCAGCCCGGGATCCGAAAGAAAGCAGGTCGTTTGCAATCTTCCGGAGCCTAAGGGCAGAAGCCTGGTGAGAGAATTCCTAGGAGCTGTGGGGTTTTGTAGACTGCGGAGCCCAACTTTGCAGGATTAGCCACGCCTTTGTATGACGTCACAAAGGGGGGGGACTGGGAACATTTGGAATGGGGATTCCAACAACAGCAAGTCTTTCATGAGTTAAACGAAAAACTTCTGGAAGCCCCAGCCCAGGGGCTACCGGATCTCACAAAGCCTTTTCCATTGTATGCGTCAGAGAAAAGATGGCAGCTGGACTTTAAACCCAAACTGTGGAGCCCTGGCTGAGGCCGGTGGCCTACCTCTCTAAACAGCTAGACAGGGATTCGAAAGGATGGCCCCCCTGTTTGAGGGCCTTGGCAGCAACTGCCCTGCTAGTACAAGAAGCAAATCAGCTGACTCTTGGGTAAAACCAGAACATAAAGGCCCCCCAAGCTGTGGTGACTGAAAGCCAGCCCCTCTTCCCCTCCTGGCTCTTAGGACCCCCATCGCAGGAAGGGGAGGCACTCCCCGCGAGGCGGGGACTGAGAGACAGCCCCTCTTCCTCCTGGGCCCTTAGGACCCCCATCGCAGGGGGAGGAGGCACCCCCGGCGAGACGGGGACTGACAGCCAACCCCTCTTCCCCCCCTGGCTCTTAGGACCCCCATCGCAGGGCGGGGAGGCACCCCCCGCGAGGCGGGGACTGAGAACCAGCTCCTCTTCCCTCCCTGGCTCTTAGGATCCCCATCGCAGGAAGGGGAGGCACCCCCCGTGATGCCGGGACTGAGAGGCTGCCCCTCTTCCCCCCCGTGTCTTGGGACCCCCATCGCAGAGGGTGGAGGCACCCCCAGCGGGGCGGGGTCTCAGAGCCAGCCCCTCTTCCCCCACTGGCTCTTAGGACCCCCATCGCAGGAATGGGAGGCACCCCCCGCGAGGCCGGGACTGAGAGCCAGCCCCTCTTCCCCCCATGGCTCTTAGGACCCCCATCGCAGTGGGGGTAGGCACCCCCTGCGATATGGGGAGTAAGAGCCACCTCCTCTCCCCCCCGAGTTATTACGATCCACGGTGGACTCACAGCCTGTTTACTATATTGGGGGTAATATCTTCCCCTCTGGAAATTATGTGCTGTTTGACAGATGGGTGTACACCCTCGGTGTGCAGAGGTTGTACACCCGTCTGTATTGGGAGTAATATCATCCTCTTCCACCCTGAATATTAAGAACCGTATCACAGGTGTGTTTCTACTCCCTGCGATATTGGGTGTCATATTCTCCTCTCCCACACTGAAATTAGAAACAATATCAGTGGGGGCATGTACACCTTCTGTCATATTTAAACTAATATCATCCTCTTCTCTCCAGGATCATGGGAACAACATCCCTGGGGGGGTGTGCACTTTCTGCGATAAATGTAGTAATATCACCCCCTCTGCCTTGGAATATTATTAAGGACCATCTCACACGGGGGTGTACACTTCCTGCGATATTGAGAGTAATATCGACCTCTCTGCCTCTGAATATTAGGAACAGTATCACACGGTGGGTGTACACCTCCTGTTCTATTATGGGGAGTAATATCTATCTGTTATAGGAAGTAATATCGTCCTCTCCCTTTCAGGATATTTATAACAATATCACAGGGTGAGTGAACACAGCCTGCAATACTTTAATTATTATCATCCTCTCCCCCGCGGGATACCAGGAACAATGTCACAGAAGAGGTGTACACTCCCTGCGATATTGGGAGTAATATCCTACGCTTCTTCCGTGAATATTAGGAGCAATATCACCGGGTGGCTGTACATTCATTGCTATGTTGGGAGTCATGTCATACTCTATCCCCTGGATATTAGGATCAGTGTCACAGGGTGAGTGTACACCTACTGAGATATTAAAACTAATATCATGCTCTCCATCCCTGGATATTAGGAACAATATCACAGGTAGGTGTACACCCCCTACGGTATTAGAAGAAATAATATGATTAATTATTAAGCATCAGTCTTAATAATATTACTAATTATTAAACATCAGTCTTAATAATTATCAATGGTAATATTAATTAATAGTATAACGTTATTAATCATCAATGATTATTTTAAATATGATTATGCATGATTAAAATTAATTATTAGTATTGTCATTTTTCAATATTAGTTATTAATCTTAATATTAATTATTGTTTTATTACCAACATCACTTATTGATTTAATTAAGTAACATTAATTACCGATATCATTATGTTATTATTAATAGTGAGGTTGCTATTAATTATTAATAGTAACCATTAATATTTTTAATCCGTAGTAACTTTTACTATCTTTATAGTAATTATTTATATCGATGATTTCTATTAATTGTTATTATATTTATGAATATTAATACTTAATATAATTGTTCCCGATATCCGAGGGGTAGAGGATGTTACTCCCAATATCACAGAAAGTGTACACCCCTCTATGATGTTATTCCTAATTGCCAGGGAGTAGAGGATGACATTATGAAAAATATCGCAGTGGGTATACATCCCTTCGGTCATCTTTTTTCCTAATATCCTGGGTGGGAGAGGATGATATGACTCCCAATATCGCAGGGGGCGTAGACTTCCCCCGTGATATTGTCCCTATCATCCAAAGGTGGAGAGGATGATATTTCTTCCAGTTTCGCAGGGGATGTACACCACCCCTGTGATATTGATCCTAATCAATATCGCAGGGGGCGAGAGGATGATGTTAGTCTCAATATTGCAGGAGGTGTACACTCCCTAGGGATATTGTTCCTAATATTCAGGGACAGAGAGGATGATCTCACTCCCAATATAGCAGGGAGTGGACACCCCTTCTGTGACATTGTTCCTAATAGCCAGCGGGGGAGGGGAAGATATTACCCCCAATATCGCAGGGGGTGTGCGCCCCCTTGTGACGTTGTTCCTTATATCCTGGGAGGGAGAGGATGATACTAGTGGCAATGTCGCAGCGGCTGTACACACCCACTGTGATATTGTTCCGAATATCTCGAGGGGGAGAAAATGATATTACTCCCAATATCCCAGGGGGTGTACATCCTCCTGTGACATTGTTCCTTATATTCAGGGGGAGAAGACGATATTACTCCCAATATCACAGGGGTTGTACACACCTCCTGCGATATTGTTCCTAATATCCCGAAGGGGAGAGCCAAATATTACTCTCAGTATCGCAGGGGGTGTACACCTCCTTTGGAATATTGTTCTTAATATCCATGATGGGAGAGGATGATATTACTCCCAATATCGTAACAAGTGTACAGCCGCCTGTGATATAGTTCCTAATATCTAGGTGGAGAGAGGATGATATTACTGCCCATATCGCATGAGTTGTAAAACCCCTTCCATATTTTGCCTACAATCCCGAGGGGAGAGGACGATACTACTCCCAATATCGAAGAAGGTGTACACCCCCCTGGGACATTATTCCCAATATCCACGTTGGGAGACGATGACATTATGCCCAATATGGCAGGGGATGTACACCCACCCTGGGATATTGTTCCTTATATCGAGAGGGGGATAGGGTGATATTATTCCCAATATCGCAGGGGCTGTACACCCCTCCTGTGATATTGTTCTTAATATCCTAGGAAAGAGAGGATGATACTACACCCAATATCTCAGGGGGTGTACACCCACCTCCTTCAGATATTGTTCTTAATGTACTCCACCTCCCCCGACCAGGGATATTTTTCCTTATATCCAGGGGAAGAGAGGCTAACATTATGCCCAATATCGCAGGGGGTGTACACACCCTCTGTGATGTTGTTCCTAGTATCCAAAGGTAGAGACGATGATGTTACTGGCCATATCGCAGGGGGTGTACACTCCTCTTGTGATACTGTTCTTAATATTTAGGGAGGGAGACAATGATAGTACTGTCCATATTGCTGGGGTCACAACACCCCCGTGATGTTGTTTTTAATATTCAGTTTGGGAGAGGATGATAATAATTTCAATATAACGGGGGACACCCCCCCCCCGTGATGTTGTCCCTAATGTCCAAGGGAAGAGAAATGATATGACTCACAATATGTCAAGGGGTGTACATCCCCTGTATAATATTCTTCCTAATATCCAGGGGGGATTAGAATGATATTACTCCCAATATCACAGGGGGTGTATGCGACCCCTT
Organism: Pan paniscus; assembly: GCF_029289425.2. NCBI lineage: Eukaryota > Metazoa > Chordata > Mammalia > Primates > Hominidae > Pan > Pan paniscus. The sequence continues at coordinate 14,700,941 of NC_073261.2, forward strand.
TTATATTGTTTCTAATATCTAGGGAGGGAGAGGATGATATTACTCCCAATATTGTAGGGGTGTACACCCCTCCCGTGACATTGTTTTTAATATTTAGGTAGGGAGTGGATTATATTACTCTCAATATCTCAGAGGGTTTACACTCTTCCTGGGATACGGTTTCTAATATTAAGTGGGAGAGAGGATGATATTATTCCCAGTATCGCAGGGGGTGTACATGTCCTGTTATTTTGTTCCTAATATCCAGGTTGGGAGAGGATGATATTACTGCCTATATCATAGGAGTTGTACACCCCATCAGTGATATTATTCCTCATATTCAGGGGAAAAGAGAATGACATTACTCCCAATAGCGCAGAAGGTGTACACACCCCTTTGATATTGTTCCTAATACGCAGTGGAGGAGACGATGATATTACTGGCCATATCGCGAGGGGTGTACACCTCCTCTGTGATATTGTTTTTAATATCCAGGGGTTAGAGGATGACATTAATCCCATGATCGTAGTGGGTGTACACCAATGCTGTGGTATTGTTCTTAATATCCAGGGAGGGAGAGGATGATATTACTGTCACTATCGCAAGGGGTAGACACTCCTTCTTTGATATGGTTCCTAATATCCAGGGGGGAGAGTATGATATTAATCCCAAAATCGCTGTGGGTATACACCCCTTTTTGATATTGTTCCTAATACGCCGGGGGAGAGTCTATGATATTACTGCCCATATCACAGGGTGTGTACACCAGAACTGCTATATTGTTTCTTATTTCCAGCAATGAAGAAGTTGATATTACTCCCAAAATGGAATGGGCTGTAAACCCCCCATAAGATATTGTTCCTAATATCCAGGGGGAAAAGGATGATATTACTTTCAATGTTGCGGCAGGTGTATAATCTGCCTGTTATATTGTTCCTAATATCTGGGGTGGGGGCGGCGGGGTGAGAACGATATTACTCGCAATATCTCAGAGGGTGTACACTGCCCCTGTGATATTGTTCTAAATATCCACAAGGGAAGAGATTAATATTACTCCCAATATCCCAGGGGGTACACATCCCCACTGTTATATTGTACCTAATATGAAGGGGTGGAGAAAATGATATTACTCCCAATAGCGCCGTGTGTATACAGCCCTCCTGTGATATTGTCCCTAGTATCCAGGGGCTAAAGATAGATATTACTCCCAATATCCAGGGGATAGAAGTTGATATTAAACCGAATATCACAGTGGGTGTACACAACTCCTGTCACATTGTTCCAAATATCCAGGCAGAGAGAGGATAATATTACTCAAAGCATTCCTGGGGGTGTAGACAGCCCTCTGTGATATTGTTACTAATATACAGAAAGGAAGAGGATGATATTACTCTCAATAAACAGAAGGGTACAATTCCCATGTGATGTTGTTCTGAATATCTAGGGTGAGAGAGGATGATATTACTCCCAACATTGCAAAAGTTGTAAACACCTTCTGTGATATTGTTCCTAATATCCGGGGGAAAGAGGATGATGTTACTCCCAGGATCGCAGGGGGTTGTACACCCCCCTGTGATATTGTTTCTAACATCCAGAGGGGGAGAAGTTGATATTACTTCAAACATCACCGGGGGTGTACACCCCACCTGTGATATTGTACTTAATATTTAGCGGGAGAGAGGGGAGTGATATTACCAACAACGTAGGGGAAAGTCAACCCCCTCTCCCCCGCTGGATATTACAAGCCATATGACAGGGAGGTGTCCACCCCCCACCATATGGAGAGTAATATCACCCTGTTCTCCCCCCACCTCCAGCTTCTTTCTGCTAAGGTCCCCTTGCCCCTCCAGGTGGCTTTCTTGGGCAGGGCATAAAAGAAATTACGTGGTTTTCTTGCTCAGATTTGTTCACAAGTCCACGAGAAATACTCAGGGAGTCTTGCAAAAATCCGGTGTTACAGCAGCTAAGTCAGCCAGCTAGCCGTGCCCTACAGTTGAGATGGCATGCCATGATTCCCCTCTCTTTCACCTGCTGACTCCTCCTCAGCCTTCCGGACTCTGCTTAGGTGCCTCTTCCTCCAGGTTGTCCGCTCCCGTCCCCACCCTTCCTTACCTGCTCTCCTAATACCATGGGCTGATCCAGCGCAGCATTTGTCGCACATCTTACAGCTGCCTGCCTCCAGTCTGTATCCGGACTCCACGACCTGAAGGTAACGGCTGCATCTGCCTTGATCATCATTGTATCCCTTGCTCCTACAACAGCACCTAACACAGAGTAATTCCTCAGTCAACATTTTCTGGATGGGTGAACAAAAAATAAATCTACACATCAAGTGAAAATTAGGCTGAGCAGAAATGAAGCAAGTGATAAAGTACAAGAGAAGGTTATACCTGTTATTCTAGGCATGCTAATTCTAATTTTAGAATTGCTGTGGTTATTTCATGTTACTCTGCCAGGCTTCAGTGTTAGGCAAGGGCAATTCTCTGTGTAAGCAGGGATAGCTTTCCTCAAAGGTCCTGTTGGTCCTGGGAAGTGATGGTACATGTGACTCATCCCTCAAACCAGAAGGCTAAGCTAAACTAGCAGGAGAGCTGCAGCAGGAACCTTCTGGCAGGAAAGAAACAGCATGCTCTGTGTACTACCCGTGTGTGACCAGAAATAAAGGATGTCCACCATGTGAAGACTGACCAGGACGCAGAGAGAAGGACGTCAGGCAAGATCCCGCCCGTGCTTCGGGACATAACATGTTTATTAGCATCATTAAGTACTAGCTGACATGCATAGAGCATTGAGTATGTGCCAGGCACTGTGCTAAGCACTTCACATACACTATTTCATGGGATCCCCACCATGGCCCTATAAGGTGAAACTTATAAATATCACCATTATATAGATGGGGAAATTGAGGCTTGGAGAGGTTAAGTTGTTTGCCTGAGGTCACAAAGCTAGTAAGCAGCAGAGCTGGAATCCAAACCAACAGAAATTCCATCTAGATACCCAACTCCCCACTGCCGTCTATCCTTGGAAACTAGACTAGTCTCCAAGGAAACATGAATCTACATTTTCTTTCAACTAATAAGAGCTCTTTCCTTATGGTAATTATTTAAATAGTTTTAATAAAAATTTAAAATCTATTTCAAGATTAAAGTTTCAAAGCCATCAAACATCAAATATATATGAAAATACATTTGTATACATTATAAACAGATATATGACGTGACATGAAGTGCTAGATCCAGTGCATCAGAAAATACACGCAAATATAAAATACCCGACAGCATTATGTAAAACATCAGCTGCTTGCCAAATCGGCATTAAATACTTAAGCACTGTGACCTGTTGCTTAAAGTATTACAAATCCAGCCTTATCTAAAAATCTCTATTTGTCCTAGGAAACTAATACTTTTTAAAAACAATAATTTGGTAATTTTAATAATATTTAGATCTATCTAAACTTAAAGCCTATATATTTACCACCCTTTTACATGCTTACCAGTATTACAGACACAATAAATTTTATCAGGTATTTTTGATAATGTGCTAGGAATTGTTTGAAATATAAAGAATAAGATTTCGTTTTCACCATCTCAGAGATTCCAGATAGTGATGGACACAGAAACCCGTGAAAATAACTGCAGGATGAAATAGATGAAATTATAGAAGCCCTATGTACCATGGAAAATTGGACATGGACATGGAAATTTTATTTCATATGCATACTCGTTAAAGAAAGAAGAAGCCTAAAAAAGTTAGCTACCTTTGGTTTTTATTACTTATGTCTTACACTCAAGTGAACTTTTTTCTGTCTAATCTAATATCATTCAAATCCTGAGTCCTTTTAATTAAGTTATCCTAAAATGAATTTTCATGAACACAGAATTTGTGCTATGACTCTATCTGCACCTCATGGATATTACCACATTTTAGATTTTATGTTTTAAAACACAAAACAATATAAAACCTAAAGTTTAAACATAAAATGTCTTTGGATCTTCAACTAAAATGCTAAAGATATAAAAAACTTTATTGTCCTCAAGATAAAACTAGATTTAAAATTGTCAATGAAATAGTTGATTGATCATTTATATTTCTATAAATATATGGAAAATAATCTATTTTTTAATTGTAAGACATTACAATTTTAGATTGTATTTCCATTTAGGAAAATTTCACATAATCTTTACCAGATCCATGCTTACTCTGATAAAAATTTGTTTTTTCAATAGTTGATTCTTCAAAATATCTTGACTAATCCTTCTCCCTCTACAAACAACATTATTATTTGCCAATATTCAAAAGTCTGAATAAACGACCTTATCCCTGGGAATATCTTGCCAAAAAACTATTACCTGCAGCTACAAAGTCCAGAATGTCAACTTCTTCAGAACAAACAGTTCAGTTTCTCCCATAAAAAATGCAAGGGAAACAAAAAAAGAGGATTGAGGAAATCTAAAAGAGATATAATAGCCCATATCAACCAAACACAATACGTAACCCTTATTAGCATTCTAATTCAAACCGACCAACTAAACAAAAAGTTTTTAGACAATTGAAGATATTTAAATATTGCCTGGATAAACCGATGCTATTAATGGATTATTTAGGTGTGATAATGGTATTGTGGTTACATTGATGGGAATCTTCTTTTTTATAAATGGGGTCTTGCTATGTTGCTCAGGGTGGTCTTGAACTCCTGACCTAAAGTGATCCTCCAACCTCTGCCTCCCAAAGAGCTGGGATTACAGGGAGGAGCCACTGCACCCAGTCTCATTGATGGAATTATTATCTTTTAGAGAAATATTCAGAAATACAATACAATGATAGACTATCTGGGATTTGATTCAAAATAATTCAGTGGGGAGGGGACAGTCAGCAGACAAAGAAGACACAACGTTGGCCCAGAGGAGAAGTACATACAGGTTAATTATACTAATCTCTTTATAAACATTGTTTGAAATATGACATAATGTATCCTATACAACTGATACCTTGAGTAACACAATAATAGTCCCCTTAATTTTAGGAACTACTGGTCATAAATATGCCCTTACATATAGACATCTCCTCTATACATAGCAAAATCACATTATTTGACAAAATGGAAATCTCTTAGGCTACGTTTAATCTTATTGTTCTCTTTGCCTGGATTTGGGAATAGAAACTGCTTCACTGGCTAAGTAAATCATAACTGTCCCAAAATATTCTTAATTACTGATTTCAATAAACATATCCCTTTGTTCTAAGAACAATTAAGAAAATGAAGTTTATGTTCAGGTAAACCTGACAATGTTAAGGTAGTTGAGTAACAGGGAAGTAATGATTGACTGAATTTCATACTGGATTCTCAAATCCTTTTTCTTTTTCTACTCTAATGTTTCCTTTGGATGGGGCGAATTCTAGTATTGTTAGCGATCACCTATGTAACTTTTTTGCAGGTGGTGTATATGGAATCAATGAATGCTTCAAACCAATTAAAAATAATTTCAGTGATTACATGAAAACACAGCTAGAAAAACTAAAGTATTTTTGTAGAGATTACGAGAAGGTTACATTAACAATCAGAATAAGGTTACTATTTAGACTGTAATCAGGTGTCAATGTGGAAAGAAATTTCTGAGCGTTTTTCCGGAAGGCTGGGGAGGAATGAGAATCATGACTCTCCACACTTCCAATAAAACGTGGTGAAGCACTGGTGCAAACTCTCAGAAGCCACCATTTGCTAAATCTCCCCGCCAGCCTTGTCAGTCCTTACCGCCGTTGGATTCCATTATTTTTCTCGTGGTTTCTGCTGTTTCTCTCAATTGTCTAACGACCGTTATTAAGTAAAAATGAATGAAACGGGGCCGTGTGATCTAGGCAGCCTGGAGATGAGATTTTGGAATCATAAGCTACCTTCCAATGTATAAACAGATTTTATGCATTTTGGATACTCAATGTACACAGAATCGGCACTGTAGGATGTGACTGCCCTGCCAGAAGGCACCTGCTCCGGACTTGCTGGCAACCGACAGTCCCCTCTGCTTGCAACCCTCGGCCGGCCGCCGGGGACCCCTAGTCCACCGGTTCCCGGACGTTCTCTCTACTCTCCAGCGGCCACCGCCTCCACTCCCACCCCGATAGTCCCGAACCTGCCGGCCCGAGGGTTCGCAGAGGGCCAGTCGTTGCGACAGCCCCGCGTCCCGGCCCCCGCGTCTCTTGGACCTTCCCCCCAGGCCAGCGCAGCCCAGCGTCCCGGGCAAGGTTCACGCTACCAGGATCCAGTGCGGGGCGAGGAAGTGGAGAGCTGCAGCCAGACTCCGAAGAGAGATTCCGGCTTCGCGGGGCGGCGCGGAGCCCGGAGCTGCCCACCTCCGCCGCCCGGGGAAGGCGGCTGGGATTAGAAGGTGGCTTCGGGCCCGCAGGGAGTCCAGGGGAGGGATTCCCGGTACCGCCGGCACCGACGTCGAGGGGTGCCTGGGTTCTTGGGGACCACGAGAGGAAAAAGAACGAAAATCACAGCGAGGAGGAAGGACGCGCAGAACGCACCCCCTGTGAAGCAGGTGCTCTGGTCGGGCGTGAGCCGGAGCGCGGTCTGGGGGAGTCTGGCGGCGCCGTTGCCCGCACGCGGCAGAGGCTGGTAAGAAACGCACAGCCCAGGGCGTGGGGCGGGGAACCGACCGCGCGACAAGAACACGCACAGCCCAGGGCGTGGGGCGGGGAACCGACCGCGCGACAAGAACACGCACAGCACAGGGCGTGGGGCGGGGAACCGACCGCGCGACAAGAACACGCACAGCCCAGGGCGTGGGGCGGGGAACCGACCGCGCGACAAGAACACGCACAGCCCAGGGCGTGGGGCGGGGAACCGACCGCGCGACAAGAACACGCACAGCCCAGGGCGTGGGGCGGGGAACGGACCGCGCGACAAGAACACGCACAGCCCAGGGCGTGGGGCGGGGAACCGACCGCGCGACAAGAACACGCACAGCCCAGGGCGTGGGGCGGGGAACCGACCGCGCGACAAGAACACGCACAGCCCAGGGCGTGGGGCGGGGAACCGACCGCGCGACAAGAACACGCACAGCCCAGGGCGTGGGCGGGGAACCGACCGCGCGACAAGAACACGCACAGCCCAGGGCGTGGGGCGGGGAACCGACCGCGCGACAAGAAAACGCACAGCCCAGGGCGTGGGGCGGGGAACCGACCGCGCGACAAGAAAACGCACAGCCCAGGGCGTGGGCGGGGAACCGACTGCGCGACAAGAAAACGCACAGCCCAGGGCGTGGGGCGGGGAACCGACCGCGCGACAAGAACACGCACAGCCCAGGGCGTGGGGCGGGGAACCGACCGCGCGACAAGAAAACGCACAGCCCAGGGCGTGGGGCGGGGAACCGACCGCGCGACAAGAAAACGCACAGCCCAGGGCGTGGGCGGGGAACCGACTGCGCGACAAGAAAACGCACAGCCCAGGGCGTGGGGCGGGGAACCGACCGCGCGACAAGAACACGCACAGCCCAGGGCGTGGGGCGGGGAACGGACCGCGCGACAAGAACACGCACAGCCCAGGGCGTGGGGCGGGGAACCGACCGCGCGACAAGAACACGCACAGCCCAGGGCGTGGGGCGGGGAACCGACCGCGCGACAAGAACACGCACAGCCCAGGGCGTGGGGCGGGGAACCGACCGCGCGACAAGAACACGCACAGCCCAGGGCGTGGGGCGGGGAACCGACCGCGCGACAAGAAAACGCACAGCCCAGGGCGTGGGCGGGGAACCGACCGCGCGACAAGAACACGCACAGCCCAGGGCGTGGGGCGGGGAACGGACCGCGCGACAAGAAAACGCACAGCCCAGGGCGTGGGGCGGGGAACCGACCGCGCGACAAGAACACGCACAGCCCAGGGCGTGGGCGGGGAACTGACTGCGCGAGGCTTTCGGCGCGTCTGGGTCTCGGGGAGAGAAAAGCGCTTCCTGGCACCGGGGGCGGTGGCACAGAGGCCAGGAGGAAGAAATCCGGGCCCTGGCCCGGGTCGGGCTTCCACCCCTGCGACCCGCCACAGGCCCAGGCAGGAAAGGTGGCGCGCGCGAGTGGAGTTAGTGGTTCAGAAAGCAAACCTGGCCAGGTGCTACTGCCTGAGGGTCGTCGGGCGAGTTTCTTCATTTCCCCGAGTTCCTTATTTCTAGTCTGGAAAACGGAGAATTCCATAGTGTCTTCTTCAGTGAGTGCTGCGAGTGCTGAAGGAGGATCCGGTGCCTGGCAGACCAGGAGCAGGGGGGAAACAGTTGGCCGATACTGTTACTATTATCAGCGTTATTAGCGGGCAGGACAGTGTGGGGGGGGGGCCGGGGGTAAGGGGCCTCCCCGCGCCTCCCAGCCCTTCGCGCTCGGCTCCAGCTCTTTGGCTTCCTTCCCTGGGCAGCTCTAGGCTTAGCTCTCAGCCATTTCTCAAGAAGACGATCCCGAGGGTCGAAGACCACCCTTGACCCTTGACCATGGACTCTTCGTGTAACTTGGAAGAGCCGTGATTTTAAAACCCAGCCTCAGGGTTACGGAAGCCCGAGATCTGGGAGGCGTCCGGGACCTCCCTCCCAGAACCGCAGGGCCCCGGCCTGGGATCCAGAGTGTGGCCTCTCGCTCTGTGCAGTCAGGAAGGCGGCCAGGTCTGGTCACCGCGCCAAGCACTACGCACCCCTGGGACGCGTCGTTGTGGGGGGGTGGGGGGGCTGGGGCGCCTCCACGACGCCTGGTCTGCCCGGCAAGTGCTTGGTGTCGTTGGTGGGTTCGTAGCTGCGACAGGTAAACGTCCGTTCCGCGAGCCGGGCAAGGCAACCCCTGCGGGTCGCACCCGAAGGCCGGACCTCTCCAAGCCGCCTGGGTGCTTCCAAACAGGTGGACCCGAAGCTCCTGTTTGATCGGAGAATAACGTTTAATTTACTCCGCCACTGAATTGATGGTTTAAATATTCATCTTTGGATATGGTTTAACATTAGGCAAAAATTAGGAGCTTGGAGGCGGTTCCGGGAAGGGGTGGGACCCTCAGTCACCCATGTTCGTAGCTGTGTTGGTCTGCCCTCCGGCAAGAGAAGGAAGATAATTGGGAGGGTGCCAAGAAAGCCTAGAGAAAGTCCCTTCTGGGTTCAGCGGCCGGCTGTAGCCGCTCTCCCAGGACGTTTGTTGACAATAAATGAAGGAAGGTCGGCCTGGAGACGTTTTCGCACAACGGACAGAGGGGAGTTGGAACGTAAACCAGGGAGAACCTGGCATGAAATAGGACCCCTCTATTCTCAGTTTGTTTCCAAACTCTTAGACTGCCCCAGCCCTGCCGGATTTGCTAAAAGTGGTCTATTTTGGGCGCTGGTGGTGCTGTGGGGCTGACGGCTACCTGTGCAAAGAAGAGGGAAGAATTGGAAGCTGGGGTCTGGGCAGCTACCAAAGGTGGGGCTTGGGAACTTTTCAGAACGTCCTCAGAACCGCAGGAGCCAAGAGGAAATCTCCCGTAGGGGATCTCAGGTAGGGCATGCCAAGAAATTCCAAGAGACGGGATGGAGAAGAGAAGCCGGAGAAAAATCGGCCAGTTAGACTACTGTAAAAATGTGTGTCTCCATGTTTGTCCTCCCTCCTGAAATAAGAAATTCATAGCTGGGGGTGGGGAGTAGATGGGGGCTGGGGGAAAAACTTTCTCACATTCACAGAGCAGCTTCCCTCAAAGCGGCACGGAATCGGGAACCCCACTCAGGACAGGGGAAAACGGCCAAGTTCCTAGAAATTTGTTTTCTTTGTGGGGAGCAATTCATGATGGGCGTTCTTGTCTGGTTTCCCCCCACTCCGTCCCCTGACGCCGAGTAACACTTAAACCTTTCTAGTTGCAAAGTCTTTTCAGAGTTTTTTTTTTTTTTAAGAAATAAGTTTTGAAAATTCTAGTGCTTAAAAAATGTATATATATATATATATATATATATATATATATATATTTATAGCCTTTTATTTTCCCTGAGTACATGTTGGCCACTACATTCCAAATTGATCTCAAGTGGTTTTCCAGCTTGTTGGGGGGTGATGAAAAATAAATGGAGAATATATTTACATGCCCTCCTATTCTTTTCTTTTAGAAGTCTCATAAATAGTAAATTTCCTATTTTAAAAGCCAGGACATTTTCAACCTCAAATATTTGGAATTTTTAAAGGCCATATTAAAATGCATTACTTCTGCTATCTATAATAAATATGAATTGTGAAAACAAACTGTTTGAGGGAAAATAATGTAGGTTTTAAAAAGTTCCATTTAGAAAGGGAAGAATGAGACGTAATAGAAAATAAACGATGTAGTGTAGTGACTTAGCATTTTATTTCGTCTATATAACTAGGCTTAATTTTAACACCTTAATTTTAACATTAAAGATGGCACGTCAGACACACAGATAAGAAATCAATGTTCTGAAATTAATATCCTACTTACATTAAACATCCCTATCAGGAAGACACAGAGAGTAGAAGCATTTTGCACTAGACTTAGGAATAATACTTCCAGTTCCAAGGAAGTGAAGAAGGGGGAACATGTTTGGCATCGGAGGCTGTGTTTTTGTTTGCTTGCTTGTTTTTCTTTTAATGCCAGAACAAAATACCCCACTCACGTTCATAGTACCCCAGGAAATGTGCAAATCGGGAAAGCCATAGAAGCCACAACCGAAGGCAAGAAAAGATGACGCCCTGCGAAGGTTACGTTCAGGTGGTTTTTAGAGGAACGTAATCCAGCTGTTTCTTTCTAACCATTTTGCAGCGAACAGAAGTTCGTGTTTGCTCTCCAGCGGGATTCAGATGCACACGCCCAGTATGGGCCGCGCAAGGCGGAGTGAGCAGCTGCGGGTCGCTCCCCACTCCCACCTGGCTCTAGGAGGGCCCTGCGGAGTTGGCCAGGGAACTGGGCGTGGGCGATACTAAAAAAACTGGTGAGGTCCCCTCTCCGCCCAAAGGGGCAGCCAGCGATGTCAGCCTAGAGCCCTCTGCCACTGCCTGATACCTCAGCAGCGCCGACGCGGCCGACAGGTGCCCGCCCAGCACCGCGCCCTTGGTGGGAGCGCAGCCGTTGGCGCAGTCCTCCTCCTGATGCTGCTGCTATTGCTGCAAAATTGTCCGAGCAGCGGCGGCGGCGGACACTTGCAGCAAAGGGGCAGCGGTTTGGGGATGCAACAGGCTTGATGGTCGCTGGAGCAGGTGGCAGTAGCTCCACGCGGTCGGGGACAAACTCTGCGCAGCCCCTGTACCCGCTCCCCTGACCCCTTGCATAATACTCTCAATGCTGAAAGAGATGCATCCGCCTCCCGGTGGCGACGCCAGACCCTTGCCCTCCTCCCAAGGCTGAGGACCAAGTGAGGGCTGCAGCACGGGAAGGGTGCCGGGGGTCGCCAGGTCCGCGCCTTCTGCTTTCTTCGGTGCCCCGGCATAGGCGGGGGCCGAGAGCAGTAGGTAGCGAAGAGGATGCGGGTGCAGCAGAGCGTAAGGGCGTCTCCCGGGGGCGGTGTTGGGGTAGACCCCCGGGACTGGCTGCCGCGGGGCAGGGGCCCCAAGCAGAGGGCCTGGGCGGGGGTTGTGCAGGGCGGCGTGTGCAGCAGGTAGAGGGAAGGGGTGGGGCAGGTGGGCTCCCGGGGTCAGTTGGTGGCGCTTGAAACGCTTCCTACGCCGGAGAAAGCTGCCATTGTCGAACATGTCCTGGGAGGCGGGGTCCAGGCTCCAGTAGTTGCCCTTGCCTGGGTGGCCCGGCTCGCGGGGGATCTTGACGAAGCAGTCGTTCAGCGAGAGGTTGTGGCGGATGCTGTTCTGCCAGGCGGGGAACTTGCGGCGGTAGTAGGGGAAGCGGCCACTCATGAAGGCGCAGATGCCGCTGAGCGTGAGGCGCTTGTGCGGGCTTTGCAGGATGGCCATGGTGATGAGCGCGATGTACGAGTAGGGGGGCTTTGCCGGCTGCCGGGCATCTTCAGAGGCCGCCGCAGACCTTGGCGGTGCCCTGAACTTGGTGCCAAACTCTGAGGGGTCGCTCGGGCCGCCGCCACCCTCGATGTGCTCTCGGGGAAGCGCAACCCCGCCCCACCGGGCCACCTGCAGCCCCGGCTGGAGCGACTGCTCTAGGAACTGCTGGCTCGCCTCCTCCTCCTCGTCTTCATCTTCCTCCTCTCCCAGGACATCGATTTTACCGTCTTCCCCATCGGAGTCCCGGAGGCTGCGCTGCGGTGTGGAGCGAAGGCGCTCAGCTCTTGGCAAGTTCATGGAGGAGCAGGTGCTTCAGTCGCAGGGGATATGGCGGCCGATCACCTGGCCTGGGGCGGGCTGAGCTGGAAGCCTGGGATGAATGTTGCAAGAAGCAGGAACGCTAGTGGTTACCCTTTGGGATGTTTTCGTCTGCTTGTTTCTACTCTTTTGCAACAACGTCCGGCAAAGATGCCTTTGCCTTTTATAAAAGCTTCTTCAAGACCATGTGTGGTGGACTCCCCCCTTTATAACCCTTCTTCCCGTACCTCGGAGCGGTGCCACTTCCTCCTAACGTAGTCCAGGGATGATGGTCTTCTGGGCAAACACCCGTCCGGAGAAAAGCCCAGCCCCCTCCTCCTCGCACCCACCTGCCACCAAGGAAGATGCTCTACTCATCCGGTGCAGCCAGACAGTTGGCAAGCCTTTGCACGGGTTCTGTTAAGGCGCATTTAAACCCGCGCAAATAAAAGCGAGGTAGGAAAGTATGATACTCAACATTCTATGACCACCTCGACATGCAGCCTTCCCTCCTGGAGAAAAGAAATGGTGGGGCAGGAGGCTGAAATGTACATGGTTGTTTGTAAAGGAATGTGTAACCGTAAAAGTATGTTTTTGTGTTTCACAGCTGGTAATCACCCATTTTCATTGGTAGAGTCTGTCCTTACCCAGAATGGTGACCGGAATTATATTTAAGGTTCTGACAATATTCCCAGGCTTCAGGGGGGTGTTGCTTTGCTCCTTCTACCTTCCTTCCCACCTCCCCAAGATGCTCTCCCTGATTCAAATTTTCAGAAAAGGTTCAAATGTCCCAGCACTAAATTGTGTAAGTTTATTCAGGGAAGGCAGGAGAGCTCACACGGAGTCCTCTGTCCCCTTGTAGCAATGGTTCTCCAATTTCTTTGAATATTTAACCACAGAAATACATTTTATATCACAATCTTACACATACAGACATAATACGTAACTAAGATGGCTTTCACGAAACAATATACTTACACTATAGTGATCACTGATATTTCCTTTTAAAAAAAAAATGGCCATAACCAACTAAATTGATTTCACACATACCAGTATGGGCCCAGTTTGAAAAATCCTGTTCTTACAAAGTGGCCCCACATACAAGAAATGCACCCACTCTATAAGGGCTTCTCTCTCTCGCTTTCCTCCTTCCTTTCTTCATCCTTTATAACCAATTCATTTTTAGAGACAGTGTCTATGTTGCGCAGGCTGGCTTTGAATTCCTGGGCTCAAGTGATCCTCCCGCCTCAGCCTCCTGAGTAGATGGGATTACAGGCGTGCCACTATGCCTGGCTCTGGCTCTTCATTCTTTTTTTCCTTTTTTTTTTTTTTTTTTTTGAGACGGAGTCGCTCTGTCGCCCAGGCTGGAGTGCAGTGACACAATCTAGGACCACTGCAAGCTCCGCCTCCCGGGTTCACGCCATTCTCCTGCCTCAGCCTCCTGAGTAGTTGGGACTACAGGCGCCGGCCACCACGCCCAGCTAATTTGGTTGGTTATTTATCTGGGACGGAGTCTCGCTCTGTTGCCCAGGCTGGAGTGCAGTGGGGCGATCTCAGCTCACTGCAAGCTCCGCCTCCTGGGTTCACGCCATTCTCCTGCCTCAGCCTCCCAAGTAGATGGGACTACAGGCGCTCGCCACCACGCCTGGCTAATTTTTTGTATTTTTAGTAGAGACGGGGTTTCACCGTGTTAGCCAGGATGGTCTCGATGTCCTGACCTCATGATCTGCTTGCCTCAGCCTCCCAAAGTGCTGGGATTACCGGCGTGAGCCGCCGTGCCTGGCCTCTTCATTCTTTCAGAAATGTCAACATTAAGTGCTTTTACTGTAATAAAACTTGGGACTTCAATGAGGCAAGAAGGGGCTGCAGTGTTGCCTTTAAATCAGTGGGTCGTCATTCACTATCTGCACTGGGGAGGGGCAATATGACAGCACAACTGTTCATCTCACTCGCTCCACATCCTTAGAAGTAACACGATTTTTAGATTGGCTTCATGAAAATTAGCTCAGAGACTAAAGTAGCACTACAGAGGAATAAAAAAAAAATCTGTTATATAAATAAGGATCTTATTAAAATACTAAGTAAGATACTATGCCACGGTATATATTCATAATTTAAAACCCACCTACTTGGGAAAACTTTGAGGTGCCATCTAATAAAAATGCAGCATGAAAGAATATTATGCCCCTGATAGTCACATAGTGTCTATAATTATGACAATGAATGTTCAGTGAGAAATCAAACGCCAACTGCAAGGGCAAAATATAATAAAAAATCGCTTAAAGTAGCTAGTGCCTTCAGGATAAAATCTGGAAAAGAGCTTTCTTGCTGATCTTTTTTTGAAACTTTGCTGCTCCTCAAGTTTTTACCCTTTAAGGCTCCTCAGTTTATATGAAGCTTGGAGGACAAATAACAGACAGGTTTGAGCCTAACAGATTTGTTGGAATCCCAAATTTACCAATGACTGCTTGTGTGACCTACTAAACTAAGCTCCAGGAGGGCCAGGCCAGGTGTCTTATTCAACCACAAAATCCCAGACGCCTACTCCCCAGCGCCCCCGGCATGTGAGGCACATTTCCTCCATCAGCATAGGAATCGGATGACCTGGGAAAGGGAGTATTGTTAGTTTTCCTAGCGCCAGCTTCAATAGGGATTGGGGTTATTTAAAAATACAGGAGAAAAATAAGGAGGCGCTCAAAAACAAAACACAAAACCCACATCGATGGAGGTATATCAAAGGGGGGAACAGGAGATAACTGAAAGAGTTCCCAATGGTCAAAGCTGGGATAATTTGAGCAACAAAATAAAGCAGTATTAAATTGTAACCCAAAGTATAAAATATTCATGTGTCCACACTGATAAACATAAATGATTGAACTAATAAAGCAAAAGGGACAACTGTCCCTTGCAGAAGAATTTCAATTAATTATGTAGACCACTCCCAAGAAAGTACACTACAACTCCCCATTCCTTTAGTGTGGGCTGTGCATAGTGATTTCCTTCCAAAGAGCACAGTATGAAATGGGGGGAAAGAGTAACTTTACAATGGAGAAACCTGACAAACACTCCTTCAGCCAGGTGATCAGGTCATCAACATCAACATCAATAACAGTCATAACCTTTTATTTCATGTCATAAAATGGTGACACTTACTTGTGTTAAAAAAATTTAATAACAATGTAATCATTATACCTCTGCAATCAGCTGAAGTTCTAAGAAAAAATGACAATGTTGAAAGTCGTACCATCATTATTATAAACTTTCATGTTCAGTATATGTAAACTCCAAAGCCAATTTCAAAAGATAATTTTGTGAAATACCATTCTTTAAAAAAAAGGATATTATATATAATTGTATGAATGTTAAATGTTTTACAGTACTGATTTGCTACATTTTATGTATGCTGTAAAACAAATACCATTTTAAAGTATATTGGAATTTGTAACTAAAGTAATAAATAAATGCTTGAAATATACCCAGTAGAAACTTATTTTTATTATCCAATCCTTTTGATAAGAAATGCCTCTAGTGTTACGTACAAACTTGATCTTCTTTGAAATGTGTTGTCCACTGCTTTTCTGTTTCTGTCACAGTAGCTATAAACAGCTGTTTAAGGATATCCTTATCTAAATTTCTGCCTGCAAACAAAACAAAATATGACGTGATTACATTATGCTTATTAAAATGACACAGTTCACCTATCAATTCCAGTTCATTAAATGCTTTATGGTGTTTAGAAATTTACAAAAAGAATAGTAATTGAGTGATTCCATCTTTAACTTTCCAGGTCAGTACATCAATGTCACATTGGTCCTTGGATTAACCACTTTTCTAAAACTGAAGAAGAACAAAAGTCCTAACAAGCTTTTACGAACGTTGTAACGTGATAAAGATGAAACACTGACCACAAGCTTAGTTTTAAAAGAGGACCTGAATGGTTAATCTGTTTAAGTGGCACATGATATCCCTTTCAAATATATTTTTCACTTTGTTTTAAAACTGTGAATCCTTTGAGACTTACCAATGAGGACCAATCGATTTGTTCTCTCAGTGTCATCCTTCCAGCTCACTGGAGTCTCCTCCAGATCATAGAGCTCATGGACACCCTGGACAATCACTTGTTGTGATTTGTCTTTGATTGACACCAATCCCTGCTCAAAGGAGAATTGACTGAACATTAATCAGCCTCAGTTCAAACTTAAAAGCAGAAATAGAGCATCAATGTTAATGGATTAATTACTGATATTCACTTAAAAAATACAAACTCTTAAGCTGAGAAAATTACTTAATTCCAATTATTTGTGAATTACAAGAAGTTTCTTAATGTTTTTAATTTTCAAAAAAGGTTTCTGTGTATTGATTTTTTTTTTGAACAATCCCCTTTTCTAATGATAAAGTTAATACATATATTAGGATGGTTTTTCAGTGTTATTTATCACAACCAAAACCTGAAACAAAATGATGAAATATGTATCATATCCTATTGATTAAAGATTTTATATAATGTTTCACAGTTTTAGTGGGAAAAGTTGAGAAGTTAAAGGAGTTTGGTTATATTAATTTGTTTTAGAAATGGGTTGCAATCAATGAACAATGATGAAATAAAGAAAAACTATTATATTTATCTGAATATGAGCTCATTGTGTATTGATTTGCAGAAATGAGAAACGAATTATCTGATAAACTGGCTCCTATGGGGATGAAATTAATTTATTTGAAATAATATTCTTAATTTACCAAAAACTTTGTGCACACTTGTGAACACACAAGAGTAGACACTCAACTGACTGGTTAAGCATACACTTTAGAACCACTGCTTCCTAGAAGAAATACCTTTCATGACTTAAATACCCAAATATCAAGTAATGTGAGTGGGTTTCTAAATACAGAACAAGAATTCTTCTAGTCCTTTGTAACTTTGTTTAGAGTATGACAAATGTTTAGTGTCTGCTAAATGCATCAGGAAGCATAATGTTCAGCAGAAGTGAGATGTGCAACATGATTTCTCTGTACTTGGGAACAGAGAGCAGAAGGCAACATTTCAAAGCACACAGGTTTGTTCTAGCTGCAACCCTAAAGAAAGTTGTGCAAATAAATCAAGCCTTATGCAGTGATTTCCAAAGCTCCTTTTCAGTCATGAAAATAATAAAGAAAAATGAAAGTAGATAAAGATGATTTGTACTAAAACCAGTGTTTCTGTTTAAAACCAAATATAGTTTTTATAACAGCCAAGAAAAGGACTTTGTCCGAAAGTCTGCAACAGTAAACTGTACCTTCAGCCTTATGACCTCCATGCAGTGATTGTCCTTGTTTCTCACATTCTTTTCCCACAGGAGATTCTGTATCAAGTGACATATTTTAATAAGACCATCGCTAATAGCAACAACTATGTAACAAAACCATTGATAAATCATTAATCAGTTAAAAATTGCATTCACCTGAATAAACATATTAAGATGTTCTTCCTTTGCATTTCCTGGTACTTCAAATGTGATTGTAACAATACTCTGTAAGTCAAGGGAAATAATAATAATTCTTTATAGTAATATCAATGTTTTTTAAATCACAAATTTTAAGATGAAAAGGAACATATTCATGGAATTTTACATTGCTTAAACCATATATATTAGGTATTATACTTTCCTCAGCATATGTGCTGTTTTTTTTGGAATTAGCAACTCCATTTACTACATTCTGCACAGGTACCAATGGATTTAGTATTTACACAAACTACTACCTTGTATTTTAAAAAACTCACTCAAAAACCCTGACGAAAGGGTCCTCATTATTTAATTCATTCTTTCATGGATTCTCAGCAATAAGAATATATGTAACACATACAATGTACTCACTACACAGGGCCAGGTACTTTTGCCTGAGTCACCTCATTTTATTTTTTGACTTACTCTTCACAACAATCCTGGGGAGTGAAGATAACTATTTCATTTTATAAATTGGGGAAAATAAGGGTCAAAAAAATAAGCTACCCAGAGCCAGGAATAAAACTCAAAACCAAAGTAAATTTCTTCTCTTAAAAAAAAAAATACAAAAGAAAGGCTTGGCTTATCTTTAACTGAATAAGCATGTGCCAAGAGGAGAAGAGTTCTTAGCGATGAGAATGATAGGATAATGCCCTCTTTGGCTTTAGTAAGGGTGACATCATCATGTATCGAATATTAACTTTAGGATTTATTTTTCTTCTTTATCTTGATAAATCTCTGTCTACCCTAAAGAAACAGAAGCTTAACATTTCCTCTAACAGGTCACCTAATTAAAACCCAAACCTCCCTTTGCCAATATAACCCCAAATTTCAAACTCAGAGATGAAAATACACAAGGGCTAAGCATAACATTATAAAAACATACACCCCACCTTGGAAAATAGAGGCTCAAAAGCCAAGCTCAAAATGAATTTAAAAAGGTAGAAAATAATATACTAAAGCACATCTTTGCATAACTTCCTAGAACTGCATATCTGGCCTAGCAATTTTACTCACCATTACATAATCATACAGGCTTACAGCAGAAAATACAAAAAGACCAAAACTATTTTATAATCCAAACTCAAGAGAATCGCTAAAGTATTAAAGACCAATTTAGGCAGAAACATATGAGACATTTCTTTCTTTCCATAGCTTACTGGGGAACAGGTGGTGTTGGTTAACTTCCTTAGTGGTGATTTGTGAGATTTCGGTACACCCATCACCTGAGCAGTATACACTGCACCCAATTTTTGTCTTTTATTCCTCATCCCCTTCCCACCCTTTCTCCCTGAGTCCCCAAAGTTCATTGTGTCATTCTTATGCCTTTGCATCCTCATAGCTTAGCTCCCACTTATGAGTGAGAACATAGCGATGTTTGGTTTTCCATTCCTGAGTTCTTTCACTTAGAATAATAGTCTCCAATCTTATCCAGGTCACCGCGAATGCCATTAATTCACTCCCTTTTATGGCTGAGGAGTATTCCATTGTATGTATATATATCACAGTTACTTTATCCACGCATTGATTGATGGGCATTTGGGTTGGTTCCACGTTTTTGCAATTGCAAATTGTGCTGCTATAAACATGCGTGTGCACGTATCTTTTTCGTATAATGACTTCTTTTCCTCTGGGTGGATACCTAGTAGTGGGATTGCTGGACCAAATGGTAGTTCTACTTTTAGTTCTTTAAGGAATCTCCACACTGTTTTCCATAGTGGTTGGACTAGTTTACATTCCCACCAGCAGTGTAGAAGTGTTCCGTGTTCACCGCATCCATGCCAACATCTACTATTTTTTTGATTTTTTTATTATGGCCATTCTTGCAGAAGTAAGGTGGTATCGCACTGTGGTTTTGATTTGCATTTCCCTGATCATTAGTGATGTTGAGCATTTTTCCATATGTTTATTGGCCATTTGTATATCTTCTTTTAAGAATTGCCTATTCATGTCCTTAGCCCACTTTTTGATGGGACTGCTTTTCTTGCTGATTTGTTGGAGTTCATTGTAGATTCTGGATATTTGTTCTTTTTCAGATGTATCTATTATGAAAGATTTTCTCCTTCTCTGTGGGTTGTCTGTTTACTCTGCTGACTGTTCCTTTTGCTGTGCAAAAGTTCTTTAGTTTAATTAAGTCCCAGCTATTTATCTTTGTTTTTATTGCATTGGCTTTTGGGTTCATGAAATCCTTGCCTAAGCCAATGTCTAGAATGATTTTTCCAATGGTATCTTTTAGAATTTTTATAGTTTCAGGTCTTAGATTTAAGTCTTTAATTTATCTTGGGTTGATTTTTGTATACAGTGAGAGATGAAGATCCAGTTTCATTCTCCTACATGTGGCTAGCCAATTATCCCAGCACCATTTGTTGAAAAGGGTATCCTTTTTCCACTTTACGTTTTTGTTTGCTTTGTTGAAGATCAGTTGGCTGTAAGTATTTGGGTTTATTTCTGGGTTCTCTATTCTGTTCCATTGGTCCATGTGCCTATTTTTATAACCGTACCATGCTGTTTTGGTGACTACGGCCTTATAGTATAAGTTTGAAATCAGGTAATGTGATGCCTTCAGATTTGTTCTTTTTGCTTAGTCTTGCTTTGGCTACGCGCATGTGTATGTTAAACCATCCCTGCATCCCTGGTATGAAACCCCTTGATCATGGTGGATTATCTTTTTGATATGTTGTTGGAATCAGTTAGCTAGAATTTTCTTAAGAATTTTAGCATCTATGTTCAAGGATATTGGTCTGTAGTTTTCTTCTTTGGTTATGTCCTTTCCTGGTTTTGGTATTAGGGTGATACTGGCTTCATAGAATGATTTAGGGAGGATTCCTTCTTTCTCTCTCTTGTGGAATAGTGTCTTTAAGACTGGTACCAATTCTTCTTTGAACATCTGGTGGAATTCTGTTGTGAATCCGTCTAGTCCTGGACATTTTTTTGTTGGTAATTTTTTAATTACCATTTCAATCTCCCTGCTTGTTACTGGTCTGTTCAGGGTAATTCTTCCTGATTTAAGCTAGGAGGGTTTTATCTTTCCAGGAATTTATCCACCTATTTTAGGTTTTCTAGTTCATGCATGTAAAGGTGTTCATAGTAGCCTTGAATATCTTTTGTATTTCTGTGGTGTCAGTTGTAATATCTCCCGTTTCATTTCTTATTGAGCTTATTTGGATTTTCTCTCTTTTCTTGGCTAATCTTGCTAACGGTCTATCAATTTTATTTATCTTTTCAAAGAACCAGCTTTTTGTTTCATTTATCTTTCGGATTTTTTTGTTGTTTTGTTTCAATTTCATTTAATTCCGCTCTGATCTTCTTTCTTCTGCTGGGTTTGTTCTTGTTTCTCTAGTTCTTTGAGATGTGACCTTAGATTGTCTGTGCTCTTTCCAACTTTTTGATGTAGGCATTTAGGGCTATGAACTTTCCTCTTAGCACCACCTTTGCTGTATCCCAGAGGTTGACAGGTTGTGTCACTATTGTCATTCAGTTTGAGGAATTTTTACATTTCCATCTTGATTTCAACTTTGACCCAATGATCATTCAGGAGCAGGTTATTCCATGTATCTGCATGGTTTTGAAGGTTCCTTTTGGAGTTGATTTCCAGTTTTATTCCACTGTGGTCTGAGAGAGTGCTTGATATAATTTTAATTTTCTTAAAATTTATTGAGGCTCATTTTGTTGGCTATCATATGGTCTATCTTACAGAAAGTTCATGTGCTGTTGAACAGAACGTATATTCTGTGGTTGTTGGATGGAATATTCTGTATATATCTTTTAACTCCATTTGTTCCAAGGTACAGTTTAAATCCACTGTTTCTTTGTTGACTTTCTGTCTTGATGACCTGTCCAGTGCTGTCAGTGGAGTATTAAAATCCCTCACTATTATTGTGTTGCTGTCTGTCTAATTTTTTAGGTCTATTAGTAATTCTTTTATAAATTTGGGAGCTCCAGTGTTAGGTGCATATGTTTAGGATTGTGATACTTTCCTGTTGGACAAGGCCTTTTTTCATTATATAATGTCCCTCTTTGTCTTTTTAAACTGCTGTTTCTTTAAAGTTTGTTTTGTCTAATATAAGAATGGCTACTCCTGCTCACATTTGGTGTCCGTTTGCATGAAATGTCTTGGTCCATCCCTTTACCTTAAGTTTATGTGAGTCCTTATGTGTTAGATGAGACTCTTGAAGGCAACAGATAGTTGGTTGGTGAATTCTTACCTATTCTGCAATTCTGTATCTTTTAAGTGGAGCATTTAGGCCATTTATATTCAATGTTAGTATTGAGATGTGAGGTACCACTCTATTCATCATGCTATTTGTTGCCTGTATACCTTGTTTTTTTGGTTTTTGTTGTTTTTCTAATTGTATTTTTGTTTTATAGGTCCTGTGATATTTATGCTTTAAAGAGGTTCTGTTTTGATATGTTTCCAGGATTTGTTTCAAGATTTAGAGTTCCTTTTAGCATTCTTGCACTGGTGGCTTGGTAGTGGTGAATTCTCTGTTTGTCTGAAAAAGCTGTATCTTGCCTTCATATATGAAGCTTAGTTTTGCTGAATACAAAATTCTCAGCTGATAATTGTTTTGTCTGAGGAGGCTGAAGATAGGGTTCCAATCCCTTCTGGCTTGCAGGGTTTCTGCTGAGAAATGTGCTGTTAATCTGGTAAGTTTTCCTTTATAGGTTACCTGGTGCTTTTGTTTCACAGCTCTTTCTTTCATCTTAACTTTAGATAACCTGACGACAATGTGCCTAGACGATGATCTTTTTGCGATGAATTTCCCAGATGTTCTTTGTGCTTCTTGTATTTGGATCTAGGTCTCTAGCAAAGCTGGGGAAGTTTTCCTCAATTATTCCCCCAAATATGTTTAACAAACGTTTAGATTTCTCTTCTTCCTCAGGAATGCCGGTTATTCTTAGGTTTGGTCATTTAACATAATTCCAGATTTCTTGAAGGCTTTCTTCATATTTTCTTATTCTTTTTTCTGTCTTTATTGGATTTGGTTAATTAGAAGACCTTGTCTTCAGGCTCTGAATTTCCTTCTTCTACTTGTTCAATTCTATTGCTAAGACTTTCCAGAGCATTTTATATTTCTATAAGTATGTCCATTATTTCCTAAAGTTTTGATTTTTTTTATTTATGCTATCTAGTTCATTGAATATTTCTCCCTTTACTTCTTGTATCTTTTTTTTTTTATATCCTTACATTGGGCTTCACCTTTCTCTGGTGCCTTAGCTTAATAACCAACCTACTGAATTCTTTTTCAAGTAAGTCAGAGATTTCTTCTTAGTTTGGATCCATTGCTGGTGAGCTAGTGTGATTTTTGGGGGGGTGTTAAAGAACCTTGTTTTGTCATACTACCAGGGTCGGTTTTCTGGTTCCTTCTCATTTGGGTAGGCTCTGTCAGAAAGAAGGTCTAGGGCTGAAGGTTGTTGTTCAGATTCTTTCGTCCTACTGGGTGTTCCCTTGATGTAGCACTCTCTCCCTTTTCCTATGGATGTGGCTTCCTGAGAGCTGAGTTGTAGTGATTGCTATCTCTCTTCTGGATCTAGCCACCCAGCAAGTCTACCAGGCTCCAGGCTGGTACTGGGGGGTAGTCTGCACAGAGTCGAGAGATGTGAACCATCTGTGGGTCTCTCAGCTGTGGATACCAGCACCTGTTCCAGTGGAGGTGGTAGGAGGGTGAAATGTACTCTTTGAGGGTTCTTAGCTTTGCTGGTTTAATGTACTATTTTTGTGCTGGTTGGCCTGCTGCAGGGAGGTGGCACTTTCCAGAGAGTGTCAGTTGTGGTAGTATGGAAAGGAACAGGTGATGTGTTGGGCTCTAGAACGTCCAAAAACATGAGATATTTAATCTCCACTGTTACTAGTAATAGGAAAAGCAGAAAAGTGCTTTCTTGCTTGATAAGAGAAGTACAAGCAGACTAAAAAAAGGTTCAAATTGAACTTGCAAATGTGAGACTTTTAAAAGTACTTATTTTGTCACAGCAGTCAAGACACTAACAACCACCTAAATGTCCAGGACAGTTGAATGGATAAAATAAATGTGGTAATATACATACAACCAAATATTATGTATCCTTAAAAAAAATCCTTTCATATACTACAACATGGATGAATCTTGAGGACATTACACTAAGTGAAATAAGCCAGTCACAGAAGGACAAATATTGCATGAATCCACTAATATCAGGTGTCTAAAACAGTAAAACTCATCAAATCAGAAAGTAAAATGGTGGTTACCAGGGGTTAGAGGGAGACGAAAATTGGGAGGTGCTGTTCAATGGGTATAATTTTAGTCATGCAAGATGAAAAGTTCTAGAGATCTGCTACTATATTGTACCCTTAAAAATTTGTGGAAGAAGGTAGGTCTCATGTTAAGTGTTTTTTACTACAATAAAAAATATACAGTCATGGATACATAAAGAGAAATGAGCTGTTGGGCAATTTTGTTGTTATACAAACATGATAGTGTACTTACACAAACCTAGATGGTATAACCTACTACACACCTAAGCTATGCTGTATAGCCTGTTGCTCCTAGGCTACAAACCTGTACAGCATATATGTTACTGTACTGAACAGTGTATGGAAATAATAACACAATGGTAAGTATTTGTGTGACAGTAATTTTTCAGCTCCATCGTAATCTTATGCAGTCTGACTAAAACGCTGTTATGCAGTGCATGACTATACTTATTTTTAAATCTTAATAAACATACTCTATTTTAAAACTATTTTTATAGCATAAGGTAATAATAATATGCATTTTTAAATGACAATTATTTTATTTCTTCATTAAAGGAATCACTACAATACCTAAAAGTCCACATAAAGATATACAGCAAAAGGTTGTCAAATGAAACATAACTGTCAGTTAAAAAAAAATAAATTTAGTCTTCAAAAATGTTTAAAATGTATTTTAATGCAAGTTGGAAAACTATATTGAGAATGTCGCAAAATACGACTCAAAATTGCTTTATTGTTAAAGATTTTAACTTAATAAATTTTTTTGAGATGGGGTCTCACTCTGTTGCCCAGGCTGGAGTAGAGTGGCACAATCATGGCTTACTGCAGCTTTGAACTCCCAAGCTAAAGCAATCCTCCCACTTCAGCCTCTCAAGTAGCTGGGATTACAGGTACATGCCACCATGCCTGGCTAATTTTTTGTATTTTTTGCAGAAATGGGGTTTCACCATGTTGCCCAGGCTGGTCTACAACTCCTGGGTTTTAAGCAATCCACCCACCTTGGCCTGTCAAAGCGCTAGGATTACAAGCATAAGCCACCACACCCAGCCTAAAGATTTTTATAATGATTTCTGCTTTTGTCAGGTTAAATATGTGACTTAATATTTTTAAGGGGTACGATAAACTCCAGTATGAGACAAAAAAGGCTTTAAAAATTAAGATAACGCATCATGGGGCTCAAGAAGGATGATCTATATTTTGGAACCAGATGTTTTCCTACACCAATAAACTCTTTTCACGTTAGAAAAACCCTGAAAAAATCTGTAATTCCCAGTGCAGAAGATAAGGGTCACAACTCATAGTTGGTTCTAATAATAAACTAAACATTATTTGTCACTTGGGTTTTCTCATCTACCTTCCCACTCTCCAAACCCAGGTGTTCTTTATGGGGAATAAACAAAGAATCCATGAAAAATAGATAACTGCATTAAAAATTCAGGGATAGAGCCTTAATAACACATACATACTAGGTCCTAGGTATTACCCATTTCAGAGTTTTTTTTCCAGTTTTTGTTTTGAATCTAAAATTAACTCCTTTTTCCATGTATGACGACACAGAAAGAAACAGAAAAGTGAGGCAATAATTGAGGAAACTAAAGCAAAATGAGGAATTGTCTCTAAAATAAAATTTAGGAACAACTTACTCAGGTTTGTTTATTTAGTCTGTTTCTTCTTTAACCCACTGGGTTATTTCTCCATTTTCTACTCTTTTGCAAACAATACCTAACATACAATAACTTTTATATGTTTTCTTCATCCAGAACACTAAGCCCCCTAATGTGCTTAAACTCAAAATCTGGACCTTCACACTCTATCCCTCTGTTCTTCTTTGCCTGTATAATATCTATACTATAATATCTGGCCACCAGGGACAACTGAATATATGGCATTATCATCCAAATCACTCTGCCTTCCCGATTTTTCTATTTCTAGGTTTCTCTAGTCAATCTAGGCTTGTTTCCCATCACCCCTTCTTTTCTTTCTGATCCATACTCAGTCAGACAGGATATTCAGGCAAGTCTACTGGTGAAACAGCTCTGGATTTATCCCATTTCTAGTCTCACTGTAACCAACATGTTTCAGGCCCTTATCACACAGTATCTTCCCGCATGGTCTCCTGACTCTAAAGTCCAATCTAGCTTACATAACACTCCTAGACAGCACTGCTTGAGTTCTCTTTGTCTAGCAAATTATAACCTAATACCTTAGACCAGGATTCCAGTACCAACTCTCCACTAAGACTTCTGTACCAGAGACCTACTCATCTATAAGATTATCACCTTCTCATTTTAAAACATCCGTATTGCTCTTTTCCTTACTTCTTCCCGTCAAAAAAAATCCTACTGTCAAAAAAAAATCCTACCAGTTCAAGGTTATTTTTTGTTAAGTAAGTCAGAATAGCACTTACCCCTTATTTGACTAGGAAGGGGCAAAAAGGAACTCTTTACAATTTTGGATATCTTTTGTATCTTGACCTGAGTGGGAGTTAGAAGGATGTGTGTTTGAATGTGCATATAGACAGATATATAGGTACAAATATATGTAAAAATACATTGAGGCCGGGCACAGTGGCTCACGCCTGTAATCCCAGCACTTTGGGAGGCCGAAGCAAGTGGATCACCTGAAGTCAGGACTTTGAGACCAGCTTGGCCAACATGGTGAAACCCCATCTCCACCAAAAAAAAAAAAAAATACAAAAATTAGCTAGGCATGGTGGTACATGCCTGTAATCCCAGCTACTCAGGAGGCTGAGGCATGAGAATCACTTGAATCTAGAAGGAGGAAGTTGCAGTGAGCCAAGGTCACACCACTGCACTCCATCCTGGGTGAGACTCCAGCCGGAGCGAGACTCCGTCTCAAAAAAAACCAAAAAAACAAAAACAAAAACAAAACCCAAACATTGAATTGTACACTAAAATTACACATTTGCATGCTTTACTGTATGCAAATAAATAAACCAAAACCAAAACAAACAAACAAAAAACTATCCTCATGAAGCATTTGATGGGGTTCAGGACATGCTATCCCAAAATATGGCAACTCAATATTTGAGAAAATGGCAGAATCAGGAAGGTCACTCTCACCTTCTCTCCTGAAGCAGGTCATAAAACCTAGGAAAGATTTTCTGACCTTCCGCTGATGCAGGTCATAAGACCCTCATTTAAGAGGTGCCCTCTCTATACACAGAGGAAAAGAACATCCTTAAGTCTGAATATGAAGGGTCACAGAGAAAAATCTGAGCAAACAGGCCTTGCTAAGTTCTTCCCAGTTTATTATTAGATCATACTGTTTTATCTAATTATGCTTCTCCATTACTATCCTCTTCCATATCATAACTAACAGAAAACATACACAGGTATGTTTTATGAAGGCTCCTGTGTCAAGTAAAACTTACTAAATAAATTTGTGTGTTGAAATTTCTCTTGATAGTTGGTCTTCTGTTAGAGAGACCTCAGCCACGAATCTAGTGACAGGTGAGGAAAAGATAAATTTCCTCCCTTACACCTCAGATCCACTAAACCAAATGAAATTGTTCATGCCTCTGAATCCCATAGCCCTTTGGCTGTGATACTATTTTCCCCTATGTTTATATTATCTAAAGCAGGACAGTGCATCAGAATCTCCTACAGAGGCTACAAAAATATAGATATGCCCTATTTAGTAGTAAAGTGACATAATGTCTGGAATTTGCTTTAATATACTACACCAAGGGCAATAGGTACATACAGGCTCATTATACTATTCTACTCTTATGCACGTTTGAAATTTCCTATTAAAATACATTTGTTTTTTTTAAATACTCCAGGCAAAAGAAATGTTGGGAGGATAGGTGAAATAAAATCAGCTAAATGTTGATGCCATTTAAACTGGGTGATGCATACAAGGGGTTTACTTTACTATTCTGTTTATTCTTTTATATCTTTGAAATCTTCCATAATAAAATGTTAAAAATATACATTAATATACACATACCCAAGTCCCAATCCTGGAGACTGAGGGGTGAGAACTACTGAGTTATCAAATTTTTTTTTTAAAAGGTCCACATGTGATTCTGATTTATACCCCATTTGAGAAACACAGCTTTTCATTCTTTTAACAAATATTCACTGAGTATCCACCAAGCCCTGTACTAAGCAATAAAGATTTTATATTTAAGGAATTTATAGACTAATGCAAGGCAAAAGCATTTCAACCAAACTACAAGGCATCATAACTGCCACAATAGGGGTTCATTCGAGATTCTATGGATGGAGACACTGGCCGCTCCAAATGTTCATGGTAAGTGAGTACTGCGTTTTCTTCATCTTTTCATCCCTATGATTCTTGGCATCATGTTCTTTACCCAGAAGCTCAAATGTGCTTCATGTTCAACTATATGACAGATACCGACTATCATAAAGAACTGGTTTTTTTTTTTTACCATAAATTCTATCTCCAAGGACTTGTATTTCTCTCATTTATTCATTTTAAAGATAAGTGAAGAGGAATATCCTATTAACAAAAGTTTCACAGGGAAAGGTGCCACAAACATAGTCGCAAACCTGCTCATAAATATGAACCAAAATGAATACAAATGCAAGTAGCTGTTATCTTGGCCCTATTACAACCAATAGCAATTCAAAAATTGAGTGATCACTTGAGAGAGAGGAAGGAAGATTAGGCACACTGCTCACTTACACATCCCCCACTCCACCCCTCAGGGTTTTAAGAGGAACAAAGAAGTTATCCTAAAGCTCTACGATCTATGATCTGCTTAACAGAAACGCAGGTACAGTAAAATTATATTTAAATTGTTCCTAGCATCTTAGATATTTACCTTAGGGATTAGAATTTTAGAGCATGAAAAACATCTTAAGGAGTTCAAATTTATAGTGCTACCTGAAGGTGAAACTCCAAGTCAATTTTTATTTAAATAAGCCATGCTTATATCAGACCTTTCTTAAACAATTCAACATACTTAAAAACAGACTGCCTATAGAACCCCCAGGCTGCTTTTAAGGAGTAATCCCTATCAGAACTAACCAATATGCTAAGCAATCTACAGAATGGAAAGGCTAGAAAGCATGATTTCCTCAGATTCTAAAACAAATCTGGTTTGATGAATTCCTATTATGTGTTAAGAAATAGAATTAGACTATGTCAAAAGCATTTAAGATTCCAAAAATTATCAACACAGTTCAAAAATACCATTTTAGAAAAAGTTTATAATAAAATAGTCCTAAACATAGCCTATCTAGTTAAAGAGGTCCTTTAAAAACATTGATTAGGAATTTTGGATTTAGATTTTTTTTCTTTACCTGATCAAGGTGAGGTTGTGTTCCTGGCACATGCTGAAGTTTTTTCTGCAAACTAAAAACAACTGATTAGAAATTCAGAGATGAATACACTTCTGATTTAACTTTATAAGTTATTTAGTGACACAAGGATAATGAAGTGACTTTCCATAACTGACTATTCTAATATTCTGTAATTCCAATTTTACAAGTTGTTCACAAATTCCAATAGAGAAAAGCTGGCAGATTAAGTTTTTTTAAAATTTCTTTAAAAAAAAACCACACATTCATATATATACATATGCACAGAATAAAGAGAAAAACTAGTCTTTTAGCAACACTATTTTGTATGGTTAAATATGTCAGTAAATTTCTTTACCATTCCAACAGGTTTAATACAAACTTAAATATATATATAACCATTCTAGTATTGCTTAGAGTTCCTTAACTTTCTCCTGCTTCCTAATATGAAAACAATGCTGGCACCTAAAGAAAGTTGAAAGGATAAATTTTCCTTTATCAATGTTTTCCCTTGAACTTATTAAAAAAGAAATAGTATCCATAAATATAAATTTCCTATATAGTCAGTTACCAATTGAGAGAAAAAGAAAGTCAGAATGTTAAAAATGCATTGTTCTGATATGAAAAGCACATGAAGATCAACATGGCATAACAAATTACAACCATAATAACTGTAGCATACATTTCAACACTGATGGGGACAGGACGGGAGGGGGAAAGGACTGAAAACCTTGCAGATGCTGTGCCTTGAAGAACAGTGAGGGGTAAATTAGTAACAGCAAGTTTAGGAAAGAGAAAGAACTTGTAGGAACTATTGGAGGGAATGAGTCTCTTTGGGGGGTCCTAGTAGGGAGAATGTCAAATTAAATCCTTCCCAGCTGGTTGCTCAGGAAAAGATTCTCCTGTTTAGCAGTTAAGCACACACAAAAAAGTCATGCAACGGCCTTCCCTATAGTGGTGAGATCACATTAAATAGCTACTTCAAGTGTCACTAAAGCATTATAACTGCTCTTAAGTGTATGTAGAATGAGATTACTTTAGAAAAACATTTCGAAAAATCATATGCTTTTCCCATATGTTCAGTATTTAATGTTGTTGGACAATGACTGCCTAAAACTTCATACACAGCAAAAAAAAAAAAAAAAAATCTAACAACGAACATTTAAGTTTAGTTCCCATAAGTCTCAGAATTTCATGCCCTCAATTTTTTCCCTATCATACACATTTTTAAAAGACTAATCTAGTGGATAAGGATATGCTATCAAAACCTGAAACTCATGAATCGGAAATCATCTTGCACATTAACTTGTAATCTTATAACAATTTTTGTCTCTGCACACATAAAATGTAAATTCTGCACGCATAAAATGTAAAAAATCTCAAACAGTTTAGTGTTTTGTATATTTAAATCATTATGTTCTATAACAAACAATAACTTAGGTATTGTCAGTAAGATGGAATTAGCAACATTTCTATTTCTCCCAAGTAAAAATATAGAATGATATAAAGAACTGGATGCCTTGATGAAAGTACCTGTATTACAGCAAATTATAGCAAAAGACAGAAGTAGAAAGGAAAAACAAAAATTGATATACTGAATATAGAGGTGGGAAATGATTGCAAACTATAATTCTTATTAGTGAAATAAAGCACTAAAGGAATATGTAAAGGGAAAAAATAAAATTTCAACTAAAAAATAGTCTAGTGTTTAACATATTAAATGACAACCAACTTGTAAGCTCTTGGACCCAACAGAGATAAATTAGTTTAAGAAAGGCAAATTTTGCTGGGTTCAGTGGCTCAGGCTTATAATCCCAGCACTTTGAGGGGCCAAGTAGGAGAATCACTTGAGGCCAGGAGTTCAAGACAAGCCTGAGCAACGTAGCGAGAGCCTGTCACTACAAAAAAGTAACAATAAAAAAATTAGCCAGGCATGGGTGCAAGCCTGTAGTCCCAGCTACTCAGGAGGCTGAGATGGGAGGATCACTTGAGTCCAGGAGTTCACGACTGCAGAGAGCCATGATAGCCACTGCATTCCAGCCCAGGTGTCAGAGTGAGACTCTGTCTCAATAAAATAAAATAATTAAATAAATATTAAAAAAAGAAAAGGCCAAGTGTGGTGGCTCACGCCTATAATCCCATTACTTTGGGAGGCTGAGGTGGGCAGATCACTTAAGCCCAGGAGTTTAAGATCAGCTTCGGCAACATGGCAAAACCTCATCTTCTACCAAAATAAAAAATTAGCCAGGCATGGTAGTGCGTGCCTATGGTCCCAGCTACTCATGAGTCTGAGGTGGGAAGACGGCTTAAGCCCAGGACACAGAGGCTATAGGGAGCTGACATCGCACCACTGCACTCTAGCCTGGGCAACAGACCCAGACCCTGTCTCCAAGGGGAAAAAAAAAAAAAAAAGAAAGGCAAATTTCATGCAGCATTGTTTCATTTGTTCCCCTTGTAAACACATTTAAATGTATCACAGGATCTGTAACTATCAAAACTGCCCACAGCATTAAATTAAAAATACAGTTCTAATCCAGACACGGCGGATGAAAGGGATCATGGCTAACTAGTGAAACAGCACTGATAGTCAAATGAAGGGCTGGAACCTTGAAGTAAAAAGAAGAAAAGGATCATCGAGAGAAAAGTTAGGATGGGCTAGACTTCTGGTTATTTCAGAAATGGGTAGCAAAAGACAAAGGCTCTTAACCTCCCAGAATTAGGTGACAACCTCAGCCAATCTATCTCCCTAGTAAAGCCAGAACTAAGATGGGAAAAAAAGACCATTTTTAAATGAACAAACCAAATTTATGCTTAGGGCTGTATTCGCTTAATGGAGGAACAGTCATTTCAAAATTAGTAAAACAAAAGCTTTATATGAAAAAACATAGTATAATTCTGAATGATTTTCATACAATCATTATCAAGCATAAGTGATACTGGATACCTGAAGCTGACATGAGGGAAAAAGGCTCAGGGAGATTTCACAACTTTGTACAGCAGTGGCTTGAAAGGATATAACTATATTTACCATAAAACAAGAAGTAGTCATTTTTACCTTACACAATTTATAATAATTTTTAGAAAAATAGAAATAACTCACATGTAATTCAGGTATACCAAACTTTCCTGCCTTCCTACTAAATGGAACTAGAAAAGCAAAATGCTGATTTTTTCCAGGTACTCTGAAAATACCTTTATAATTTTAACCATAATTTGTTTAGTCTAAAAAGGTATTGCTCCAATACCAGAAGCTACAGGTGAAAAACATATCTCTCAACTGAAGACAACTTCTTGAATAACTGTGTCACTGACAAGTTTACTCTCTGAGCTTCAGTTTCCAAACTGAGAAGGAGGAATAACTGCCCTGCCTGTCCCACACTTCTGGCTGCTGAAATAATCTCAATCAATTTATTTTTTCTTTCTTTATTTTTTTTTTTACAAACTACATGCAAATTTAAATTTTCCAATTCATAAAGTAAAAGGGGTCCAATAAAACACTATCATGTCCTACCTCACAGGTTACTGTAGGTATTGTTTTCAAAATGTGAACAATACTACAGACTGAAAGAGGAAAAAAAAACTAGTTGAAAGTAGAATTAGTTTTTAAGGGCATGGCTAAGGCAAAATTAGAAATATATATATAAGGCTGGGTGTGGTGGCCTACACATGTAATCCCAGCACTTTGGGAGGCTGAGGCATGAGGATCACCTGAGCCCAGGAGTTTGAGACCAGCCTAGGCAACATAGCAAGACCCCATACTTACAGAAAATTAAAAAAAAAAATTAGGCATGGTGACACATGCCTGTGGTCCCAGCTTCTTGGGAGGCTGAGATGGGAGGATCACTTGAGCCCAGGAGGTTGAGGCTGCAGTAAGCCATGTTTGTGCCACTGCACTCCAGCCTGAGTGACAGAGAACCCCATCTCAAAAAAATAAATAAATAAAAAGAAAAGAAATATATATAGGAATGGGAATTAGAACTCTCAAGTATAGAGCCACCCACTATGCCTACCCTTAAGCAAAACTGCCCCACCAATTCAAAATACCCAGAGACACGTCCATTTTCATGATCTTGTATGTACATATATGAGACTTATGAGATATTCATTGCAGCATTATTTGCAATAGCCAAGCTGTGAGAACAAGTTAAATGTCCACTAACAGAAAAAGGGATAAAGTAAATGCGGTATATGTAGAAAATGGAATATTATTCAGACTTAAAAAGGAAAACTTGCCATATGCAAAAACATGGATGAACCTTGATGACTTTATGCTACGTGAAATAAACTAGTCACAGAAAGACAAATAATGCATGATTCCACTTGTGTCAGGTAATTAAAATAGTCAACCCCACAGAAAGAGTGTAGAATGCTGGATGCCAGGGGCTATGAAGACAGGGAAATGGGAAGCTGCTATTCAAGGGGTATAAAGCTTCAGTTATAAAGAGTGAAACGTTCCAGAGATCTGCGGCACATCCTCATGCCTATAGTTAGCAATACTGTATTGTACACCTAAAACATTGTTAAGAGGGTAGATCTCATGTTAGATGTTCTTACTACAATAAAAAAAGAAAAAGATACTGATGCACAAGAATAACTAATCTTTCTTCCCTCCCTTACCAAAAAGATTCCCCACAGGAGAAGGCAGAAAACTAATCCATTATTAAAGTGAAGAGAGGAGAGAGGAGCCAAGATGGCCGAATAGGAACAGCTCCGGTCTACAGCTCCCAGCGTGAGAGACGCAGAAGACAGGCGATTTCTCCATTTCCATCTGAGGTACCGGGTTCATCTCACTAGGGAGTGCCAGACAGTGGGCGCAGGTCAGTGGGTGCGTGCACCATCCGCGAGCTGAAGCAGGGTGAGGCATTGCCTCACTTGGGAAGCGCAGGGGGTCAGGAAGTTCCCTTTCCTAGTCAAAGAAAGGGGTGACAGACGGCACCTGGAAGATCGGGTCACTCCCACCCGAATACTGCGCTTTTCCGACTGGCTTAAAAAACGGCGCACCAGGAGATTGTGTCCCGCACCTGGCTCAGAGGGTCCCACGCCCACGGAGTCTCGCTGATTGCTAGCACAGCAGTCTGAGATCAAACTGCAAGGCGGCAGCGAGGCTGGGGGAGGGGCGTCCGCCATTGCCCAGGCTTGCTTAGGTAAACAAAGCAGCCAGGAAGCTCGAACTGGGCGGAGCCCACCACAGCTCAAGGAAGCCTGCCTGCCTCTGTAGGCTCCACCTCTGGGGGCAGGGCACAGATACACAAAAAGACAGCAGTAACCTCTGCAGACTTAAGTGTCCCTGTCTGACAGCTTTGAAGAGAGCAGTGGTTCTCCCAGCACGCAGCTGGAGATCTGAGAACGGGCAGACTGCCTCCTCAAGTGGGTCCCTGACCCCTGACCCCCGAGCAGCCTAACTGGGAGGCACCCCCCAGCAGGGGCAGGCTGACACCTCACACGGCCGGCCGGGTACTCCAACAGACCTGCAGCTGAAGGTCCTGTCTGTTAGAAGGAAAACTAACAAACAGAAAGGACATCCACACCAAAAACCCATCTGTACATCACCATCATCAAAGACCAAAAGTAGATAAAAACCACAAAGATGGGGAAAAAACAGAGCAGAAAAACTGGAAACTCTAAAAAGCAGAGCGCCTCTCCTCCTCCAAAGGAACGCAGCTCCTCACCAGCAACAGAACAAAGCTGGATGGAGAATGACTTTGACGAGCTGAGAGAAGAAGGCTTCAGACGATCAAATTACTCCGAGCTACGGGAGGACATTCAAACCAAAGGCAAAGAAGTTGAAAACTTTGAAAAAATTTAGAAGAATGTATAACTAGAATAACCAATACAGAGAAGTGCTTAAAGGAGCTGATGGAGCTGAAAACCAAGGCTCGAGAACTACGTGAAGAATGCAGAAGCCTCAGGAGCCAATGCGATCAACTGGAAGAAAGGGTATCAGCAATGGAAGATGAAATGAATGAAATGAAGCAAGAAGGGAAGTTTAGAGAAAAAAGAATAAAAAGAAACAAACAAAGCCTCCAAGAAATATGGGACTATGTGAAAAGACCAAATCTACGTCTGATTGGTGTACCTGAAAGTGACGGGGAGAATGGAACCAAGTTGGAAAACACTCTGCAGGATATTATCCAGGAGAACTTCCCCAATCTAGCAAGGCAGGCCAACGTTCAGATTCAGGAAATACAGAGAACGCCACAAAGATACTCCTCGAGAAGAGCAACTCCAAGACACATAATTGTTTAGATTCACCGAAGTTGAAATGAAGGAAAAAATGTTAAGGGCAGCCAGAGAGAAAGGTCGGGTTACCCTCAAAGGGAAGCGCATCAGACTAACAGCGGATCTCTCGGCAGAAACCCTACAAGCCAGAAGAGAGTGGGGGCCAATATTCAACATTCTTAAAGAAAAGAATTTTCAACCCAGAATTTCATATCCAGCCAAACTAAGCTTCATAAGTGAAGGAGAAATGAAATACTTTACAGACAAGCAAATGCTGAGAGATTTTGTCACCACCAGGCCTGCCCTAAAAGAGCTCCTGAAGGAAGCGCTAAACATGGAAAGGAACAACCGGTACCAGCCGCTGCAAAATCATGCCAAAATGTAAAGACCATCGAGACTAGGAAGAAACTGCCTCAACTAACGAGCAAAATAACCAGCTAACATCATAATGACAGGATCAAATTCACACATAACGATATTAACTTTAAATGTAAATGGACTAAATGCTCCAATTAAAAGACACAGACTGGCAAATTGGATAAAGAGTCAAGACCCATCAGTGTGCTGTATTCAGGAAACCCATCTCACGTGCAGAGACACACATAGGCTCAAAATAAAGGGAGGGAGGAAAATCTACCAAGCAAATGGAAAACAAAAAAAAGGCAGGGGTTGCAATCCTAGTCTCTGATAAAACAGACTTTCAACCAGCAAAGATCAAAAGAGACAAAGAAGGCCATTACATAATGGTAAAGGGATCAATTCAACAAGAAGAGCTAACTATCCTAAATATATATGCACCCAATACAGGAGCACTCAGATTCATAAAACAAGTCCTGAGTGACCTACAAAGAGACTTAGACTCCCACACAATAATAATGGGAGACTTTAACACCCCACTGTCAACATTAGACAGATCAATGAGACAGAAAGTCAACAAGGATACCCAGGAATTGAACTCAGCTCTGCACCAAGCAGACCTAATAGACATCTACAGAACTCTCCACCCCAAATCAACAGAATATACATTCTTTTCAGCACCACACCACACCTATTCCAAAACTGACCACATACTTGGAAGTAAAGCTCTCCTCAGCAAATGTAAAAGAACAGAAATTATAACAAACTATCTCTCAGACCACAGTACAATCAAACTAGAACTCAGGATTAAGAATCTCACTCAAAACCGCTCAACTACATGGAAACCGAACAACCTGCTCCTGAATGACTACTGGGTACATAACAAAATGAAGAAATAAAGATGTTCTTTGAAACCAACAAGAACAAAGACACAACATACCAGAATCTCTGGGACGCATTCAAAGCAGTGTGTAGAGGGAAATTTATAGCACTAAATGCCCACAAGAGAAAGCAGGAAAGATCCAAAATTGACACCCTAACATCACCATTAAAAGAACTAGAAAAGCAAGAGCAAACACATTCAAAAGCTAGCAGAAGGCAAGAAATAACTAAAATCAGAGCAGAACTGAAGGAAATAGAGACACAAAAAACCCTTCAAAAAATTAATGAATCCAGGAGCTGGTTTTTTGAAAGGATCAACAAAATTGATAGACCGCTAGCAAGACTAATAAAGAAAAAAAGAGAGAAGAATCAAATAGACGCAATAAAAAATGATAAAGGGGATATCACCACCGATCCCACAGAAATACAAACTACCATCAGAGAATACTAAAAACACCTCTATGCAAATAAACTAGAAAATCTAGAAGACATGGATAAATTCCTTGACACATACACCCTCCAAAGACTAAACCAGGAAGAAGTTGAATCTCTGAATAGACCAATAACAGGATCTGAAATTGTGGCAATAATCAATAGCCTACCAACCAAAAAGAGTCCAGGACCAGATAGATTCACAGCCGAATTCTACCAGAGGTACAAGGAGGAACTGGTACCATTCCTTCTGAAACTATTCCAATCAATAGAAAAAGAGGGAATCCTCCCTAACTCATTTGATGAGGCCAGCATCATCCTGATACCAAAGCCGGGCAGAGACACAACCAAAAAAGAGAATTTTAGACCAGTATCCTTGATGAACATTGATGCAAAAATCTTCAATAAAATACTGGCAAACCGAATCCAGCAGCACATCAAAAAGCTTATCCACCATGATCAAGTGGGCTTCATCCCTGGGATGCAAGGCTGGTTCAATATATGCAAATCAATACATGTAATCCAGCATATAAACAGAACCAAAGACAAAAACCACATGATTATCTCAATAGATGCAGAAAAGGCCTTTGACAAAATTCAACAACCCGTCATGCTAAAAACTCTCAATAAATTAGGTATTGATGGGACGTATTTCAAAATAATAAGAGCTATCTATGACAAACCCACAGCCAATATCATACTGAATGGGCAAAAACTGGAAGCATTCCCTTTGAAAATGGGCACAAGACAGGGATGCCCTCTCTCACCACTCCTATTCAACATAGTGTTGGAAGTTCTGGCCAGGGCAATGAGGCAGGAGAAGGAAATAAAGGGTATTCAATTAGGAAAAGAGGAAGTCAAATTGTCCCTGTTTGCAGATGACATGATTGTATATCTAGAAAACCCCATCGTCTCAGTCCAAAATCTCCTTAAGCTGATAAGCAACTTCAGCAAAGTCTCAGGATACAAAATCAATGTACAAAAATCACAAGCATTCTTATACACCAACAACAGACAAACAGAGAGCCAAATCATGAGTGAACTCCCATTCACAATTGCTTCAAAGAGAATAAAATACCTAGGAATCTGACTTACAAGGGATGTGAAGGGCCTCTTCAAGGAGAACTACAAACCACTGCTCAAGGAAATAAAAGAGGATACAAACAAATGGAAGAACATTCCATCCTCATGGGTAGGAAGAATCAATATCGTGAAAATGGCCATACTGCCCAAGGTAATTTACAGATTCAATGCCATCCCCATCAAGCTACCAATGACTTTCTTCACAGAATTGGAAAAAACTACTTTAAAGTTCATATGGAACCAAAAAAGAGCCCGCATCGCCAAGTCAATCCTAAGCCAAAAGAACAAAGCTGGAGGCATCACACTACCTGACTTCAAACTATACTACAAGGCTACAGTAACCAAAACAGCATGGTACTGGTACCAAAACAGAGATATAGATCAATGGAACAGAACAGAGCCCTCAGAAATAACGCCGCATATCTACAACTATCTGATCTTTGACAAACCTGAGAAAAACAAGCAATGGGGAAAGGATTCCCTATTTAATAAATGGTGCTGGGAAAACTGGCTAGCCATATGTAGAAAGCTGAAACCGGATCCCTTCCTTATACCTTATACAAAAATTAATTCAAGATGGATTAAAGACTTAAACGTCCGACCTAAAACCATAAAAACCCTAGAAGAAAACCTAGGCATTACCATTCAGGACATAGGCATGGGCAAGGACTTCATGTCTAAAACACCAAAAGCAATGGCAACAAAAGCCAAAATTGACAAATGGGATCTAATTAAACTAAACAGCTTCTGCACAGCAAAAGAAACTACCATCAGAGTGAACAGGCAATCTACAAAATGGGAGAAAATTTTTGCAACCTACTCATCTGACAAAGGGCTAATATCCAGAATCTACAATGAACTCAAACAAATTTACAAGAAAAAAACAAACAACCCCATCAAAAAGTGGGCGAAAGACATGAACAGACACTTCTCAAAAGAAGACATTTATGCAGCCAAAAGACACATGAAAAAATGCTCACCATCACTGGCCATCAGAGAAATGCAAATCAAAACCACAATGAGATACTATCTCACACCAGTTAGAATGGCAATCATTAAAAAGTCAGGAAACAACAGGTGCTGGAGAGGATGTGGAGAAATAGGAACACTTTTACACTGTTGGCGGGACTGTAAACTAGTTCAACCATTGTGGAAGTCAGTGTGGCAATTCCTCAGGAATCTAGAACTAGAAATCCCATTTGACCCAGCCATCCCATTACTGGGTATATACCCAAATGACTATAAATCATGCTGCTATAAAGACACATGCACACGTATGTTTATTGCGGCATTATTCACAATAGCAAAGACTTGGAACCAACCCAAATGTCCAACAATGATAGACTGGATTAAGAAAATGTGGCACATATACACCATGGAATACTATGCAGCCATAAAAAAGGATGAGTTCATGTCCTTTGTAGGGACATGGATGAAATTGGAAATCATCATTCTCAGTAAACTATCACAAGAACAAAAAACCAAACACCGCATATTCTCACTCATAGGTGGGAATTGAACAATGAGAACACATGGACACAGGAAGGGGAACATCACACTCTGGGGACTGTTGTGGGTTGGGGGGAGGGGGGAGGGATAGCATTGGGAGATATAACTAATGCTAGATGACGAGTCAGTGGGTGCAGCGCACCAGCATGGCACATGTATACATATGTAACTAACCTGCACATTGTGCACATGTACCCTAAAACTTAAAGTATAATAATAATAAATAAATAAATTTTAAAAAAAAACTCAAGAAAAAATAAAAAATAAAAAAATAAAGTGAAGAGAGTTATTTGTGTGAAAACGCTAAGCTAAAATTTTCTATGTATTTCATGCATTTTCTCATAGAAAGAGTATTAGACATAGTGTTTGGTGTAGAAGTGTTAATGATTAGCCTCTAAAGTTAACTATCATTTACACTATAATTTCTACAGGAAAATGCAATATGATTTCCAAACCAATTAGTAAAACTTCCAAGAATATACCTCATTAAGAATGGTCTTGTATGCCAAAGGAATGGCAGGAAGCTTAAATCATGGATGCAATTGTGCAAATCATTCCTGTTAACTATGGGGAAAAAAGGTACATAACAATAAAAGTAACCAAATTATACAAAACATACCTTATTCCAGAGAGACTATCAAAGGCATGAAGATCTAATACATTAGAGAGATCAACTCTAAAAGGAAGAAAACTAACATGAGCAGTTGGAAATTCTGTGAAATACATCCAATTAATCAAGAAAAAAAACTCTGACTCTTAAAAAATTTTATATATAAAATTCATAGAAGTGGGCAAATGGTGTAAGATTTGAATCACAGTTGAATCAAGATTGAAAATTATTTGGTTATTACTTCAATGAATTAGGTTTTTTTTAAACTTTCAATTATCTTTTCAATCCTGAAATTTATGAGCTTTTCAAATACATTTTTATAGCTAAAAAATCAGCTAAAGAACAGAAACTTTTCCCAGCAGCTTATTACTCAAAAGATGAAACAAAAGAAATGACAAATAGAATTACCAAATAGGTACATTCCAGATACCTCTGCAAATTTTGTATTTCTTTTATACCCCCTCCCTCGATATAACATGTAATATAAAAATGAGGAGTCAAATAACCAATGTACAAAATATTAAGTTACTCTAGGACCCTGATCTTCACGTGATTTGATTTCATTCATTCAGAATGGGGCTGCATGTAGAAAGAAAATTCCCACCATCCGAATAGACATTATTTCTCTTAGAATTATTTAATGATAATTAAACTCATTTAATTGAATCCAATGATTCAAATCAGGTGAGAATAAATAACATATCACAATTAGCATTAAGTTTGGTTTAAATATAAAAAAGCAAATTTATAAAAACTGGTGATTGAGTTATAATTTTAACATAAGCCCAGAAAACCACAGAGGACAGGCCAGGCACGGTGGCTCACGCCTGCAATCCCAGCACTTTGGGAGGCCGAGGCGGGCGGATCACAAGGTCAAGATCAAGACCATCCTGGCCATGGACAACGTGGTGAAACCCTGTCTCTACCAAAAATACAAAAATTAGCTGGGTGTGGTGGCACGCACCTGTAGTCCCAGCTACTCGGGAGGCTGCGGCAGGAGAATCATTTGAACCCAGG
Source organism: Pan paniscus (assembly GCF_029289425.2). Taxonomy (NCBI): domain Eukaryota; kingdom Metazoa; phylum Chordata; class Mammalia; order Primates; family Hominidae; genus Pan; species Pan paniscus. The sequence continues at coordinate 14,742,275 of NC_073261.2, forward strand.
AAGTGGAGGTTGCAGTGAGCCGAGATTGCACCACTGCACTCCAGCCTGGCACAGAGTGAGACTCCGCCTCAAAAGAAAAAAAAAAAAAAAGAACAGCAGAGGACAGTGATTTCTCATAATCAAAGCTAAGGTGAAGAAATATTTAAAGAAAATGACAAATGTATAATTTCAAATTTAGATTCCAGAAGCTTGCCAAACATTTGTTAAATTTTCTTACAAGGAAAAAAAACATCATTGGTCAGATTCAAGATTTTTTTTTCTTTAATGCACAAACATATAAGAAAAAACATCTCCTTTATCTTAGGACTGACCAACTGTGCCTGCTTTCTTTATTCTCAACAGTCTATCACATACTCGTACTCGTGGCAACAATACTGTGTTAGATTACGAATGCTTGTCTTGGCAAAAGAGAGACAAATTCCCATCTTATTACTCCAAAGTTCTATGTTAGTAGACTATAACAGCAACTCAAATTCTGGGCATTTTAGATGTACAGAATTAGAAAAATGATCAAGCAAAGAAGCAAATGTTCTATGAAGAAATTTTTGAATATCAGTTTACACTAAAAGGCCAAAGTCTTAATATTAAACATATTTCCTTTTTCACCCCCCACCCCTCCCCCCACTACTGAGCATATTTATATTGACAGGTCACAAACAAGGGGCACGGGGGCTCCACTTTGGGAGGCCAAGGTGGGCGGATCACTTTGAGGCCAGGAGTTTGACACCAACCTGGCCAATGTGGCGAAACCGTCTCTACTAAAAATACAAAAATTAGCTGGGTGTGGTGGTGCACACCTGTAATCCCAGCTACCCGGACGGTGAAGCAGGAGAATCGCTTGAACCCAGGAGGCAGAGGTTTCAGTGAGCTGAGATCGCACCACCGCACTCCAACTTGGGGGACAGAGTGAGATTCTGTCTCAAACCAGAGTGAGATTCTGTCTCAAAAAGATAAAAATAAATAAAAATAAAAATAAAAATAAACCAAATGAATGAAGTTTCCCTCCAAGTTTGTCATCTTCATCTTAGGAAATAGCTTAAAGTTTAATAAAGTTTACACATGCCAATTTTGTGAATATCAAATTCAACAGTTTGGAAACACAAGCTTCTAAATAAACTGTTTCACTGTGACAGTGTCCTTGAGAATACATGTCATCCAGAGGTAATTCTGCTTTATACTCAGATTCTTTCCATACTTCCAAAAAAGGATCAATATTAGACCTGTACAACAAATTACACTCTTTTACAGAAAATAATAAAATATCCAAGTCTCTCACCAAATTTTCAAAAAAGAGGAAAAGTGTAAGCTTCCAGATGAAAGTTTCTATAGCTTTCCCCAAATTTAGTACCACCATGAAAAAGAAATTCTTCACTCATTCAAGGCATACGACTAGAAAACTAATTTCCATGGCATCAAATTAATTTCCTCCTTTGGAGATAAAACCATGAAATCTTTTCCAAAGCATTAAAATCGCCAAGAAAAGAAAAAAAGAAAAAAAATACCATTACCAGCATTTTAAAACTGAGTAAGAGAATGGAGTAAACAAAAAAGGGAAAGAAAAAGCTTCAAAAGTTCATTTTTCTCCTCATTTCTTGAACTCTCTATTCCAGAAGTACCTAATGTTTTTCTTAAAAGGAGGCTTTCAATTTTTCCCTAGGTCTAAAGGCTGCTTTAAGTAGCCTAAGACCAAGGACAGGAGAGTGAAAACGAAGAGGGTTTTGGCTCTCCAAGGTGGGGGTGGAATTGCAGCTATTGCTTAGGGATATTTTCCAGTGGTCATCTCTTCAAACTCCAGTGAGTCTCACAAACAGGGTGCACCAGCCAATCCAAGTATCCAGTATCTACAATGCAAACTGTAGATACTATCCAAATTGACAGTAGATAGCTCAGTAAATAGCTGAGCAAACTGCAATGATAGCTCAGTCTTGAACTCTGGAAACAAATTTCCAAAAGCCTTCCCCAGTGGCACTTCAAACTCAAAAACGTTTACAAAACTAATCACATTTTCCAAACCTGCTTCCACCACTACCCGACCTGTTGCTCCTCCTTCCTGTATTTCCTATACCTCAGAGATTAGCCTCACATTGAATCTACCTCCCAAGAGTCATGTTGCTTTTAAAATCCTTCACTAACTCCTTGCTCCCTACAGAAGAAAATCCAAACTATGTATCATGGCATTCAAGACCCTTTGCGGTAAGTTCTCTATCTCTTCAGTCATACCACTTTTTCTGTGCTACATAATACCAAGTTTTCTAGCCATTCTAAAATATTCAAAGGCCCCTGGAATACAAAATCTTCCTTATACCTGGAAAGTTATCCTTACCCTACTCCATCTGTAAAAGCCTTATTCATTCTTTAAGACTCAGGTCAATGACTGCCTTCTCGGTCAATATTTTCCTGACTCTTTTTCAAGAAAAGTTGAGCAATCATTCCCTCTATCTTCCTATTATTATAGAACTCTGTGCTTTTAAAATTCTTGTATTAATATTAATATCTATTATGTTGCCTTTTTGTTTGTTTGCTTCTGTTTCCCCCCAATGACTGATCTCCTTAAAGGCAGAGTTTTTGCCTTATCCATTGCTTATATAGTCCTTAAAATGCTATGAAATGCATAGCAGGCAGTTTGTCAAATTAATTTAACTTATTATTGACCAGCTGTGTTTTGGTTTTCCTCTGTTCAGTCCACTTACGTTTCTAAAAATTAAGAAAAAGTCTAGAGAAGATTAAAATGACACATCTTCTAACCTTTTACTCCTACTTCTGAAATCTATGTGGTTCACTAGTACTTCCATTTGCTACTAAATCAACTTAAGTCTTACCACTAAGACGATGCTACACACTATTCCTTTTCCTTACTCTTAACTACTCAAGGTGAGCCTTTTTCTACACATGCTTATAGCAGTTTATTGTCAGTACTTGTCAGCTACAAAATGGTAAAAAAATTTTAAAAAACAAAAAATAAAAGAAAACTTCTATAAGAGTGACTTTGACTATTTTGTTAACCAAATCTCTGGGTTTTTTGTTTGTTTGTTTTTTTTTTTTTTGAGACAGAGTCTCGCTCTGTCGCCCAGGCTGGAGTGCAGTGGTGCGATCTCAGCTCACTGCAAGCTCCGCCTCCCGGGTTCACGCCATTCTCCTGCCTCAGCCTCCTGAGTAGCTGGGACTACAGGCGCCCACCACCAGGCTCAGCTAATTTTTTGTATTTTTAGTAGAGACGGGGTTTCACAGTGTTAGCCAGGATGGTCTCCATCTCCTGACCTCGTGATCCGCCCACCTTGGCCTCCCAAAGTGCTGGGATTACAGGCGTGAGCCACCGCGCCCAGCCCAAATCTCCAGTTTCTAAACTGGTAAGCTCAAGTTGCTATGCCTCAAGGAATTTGAGAGAATATTTAATGTAAGATTCAGGACCCAATAGTAAGAATTCTACTCAGGACATCTGATCTTCATTGAAAAGGATTCTAATCCAACTTCAGTCCTCATGGCAAGGAAGTACTCTTTCAGAAAGTCCCTAGATTCTCAGATGCATTGGTAAGCACCATACACGGAAGGATTCACAGAAGATTTTAGTCACTAGTCCCTAGATTCTCAGATGCATTGGTAAGCACCATACACGGAAGAACTCACAGAAGATTTTAGTCACTAGTCCCTAGATTCTCAGATGCATTGGCAAGCACCATACATGGAAGAACTCACAGAAGATTTTAGTCACTAGTCCCTAGATTCTCAGATGCATTGGCAAGCACCATACACTGAAGAACTCACAGAAGATTTTAGTCACTAGTCCCTAGATTCTCAGATGCATTGGTAAGCACCATACACGGAAGGATTCACAGAAGATTTTAGTCACTAGTCCCTAGATTCTCAGATGCATTGGTAAGCACCATACACGGAAGAACTCACAGAATATTTTAGTCACTAGTCCCTAGATTCTCAGATGCATTGGCAAGCACCATACACGGAAGAACTCACAGAAGATTTTAGTCACTAGTCCCTAGATTCTCAGATGCATTGGCAAGCACCATACACTGAAGAACTCACAGAAGATTTTAGTCACTAGTCCCTAGATTCTCAGATGCATTGGTAAGCACCATACACGGAAGGATTCACAGAAGATTTTAGTCACTAGTCCCTAGATTCTCAGATGCATTGGCAAGCACCATACACGGAAGAACTCACAGAAGATTTTAGTCACTAGTCCCTAGATTCTCAGATGCATTGGCAAGCACCATACACGGAAGAACTCACAGAAGATTTTAGTCACTAGTCCCTAGATTCTCAGATGCATTGGTAAGCACCATACACTGAAGAACTCACAGAAGATTTTAGTCACTAGTCCCTAGATTCTCAGATGCATTGGCAAGCACCATACACGGAAGAACTCACAGAAGATTTTAGTCACTAGTCCCTAGATTCTCAGATGCATTGGCAAGCACCATACACTGAAGAACTCACAGAAGATTTTAGTCACTAGTCCCTAGATTCTCAGATGCATTGGCAAGCACCATACACTGAAGAACTCACAGAAGATTTTAGTCACTAGTCCCTAGATTCTCAGATGCATTGGCAAGCACCATACACGGAAGGATTCACAGAAGATTTTAGTCACTAGTCCCTAGATTCTCAGATGCATTGGCAAGCACCATACACTGAAGAACTCACAGAAGATTTTAGTCACTAGTCCCTAGATTCTCAGAGGCATTGGCAAGCACCATACACTGAAGAACTCACAGAAGATTTTAGTCACTAGTCCCTAGATTCTCAGATGCATTGGCAAGCACCATACACTGAAGGACTCACAGAAGATTTTAGTCACTTGCTCACTCATCCACTTGAAGTAAGAAAAATCAATCACTGCATGTTTATTGTTCTATAATAAAGCAAATGCTAGACATAAAAGTTAGAAATGTCAAACACACTAAATTGTTACATAATAAACTAATCAAGACACAACTTTTATTCAGGACATGGATATTTCTGAAATGAAAACAAAAGAAGAGAATTGACTTAAAATGTTTATAAATACGAATATTATGACAGAACCAAAGCTATTTATGAGCATTATTTTTAAAAGCTTGTTTAAGTATTATGCACTTGTCTGTGTGACATTTTGTAAAGCGGAGAAAAATTAAGGAGAAAGGAATTGTAGAACACTAACAGGAAGAGGACAGATACTGAGGAATGGCTCGTGGTATAAGTGAGATTATCAGAGACTTTCTACAATGGAATTTGAAATGCAGGGAGCACATTTGGTGTATGGTTGTAGAGGACTTACACTAAGGGCATTCTTCTGCTACCTCTGCCAGCAGATGAGTGGCTCCTGAGAATGCATACCAAATTAATTCCCCAGCTGTTCACATGCATATAAGCAGCTGCTGCTGTTACTGCCTAACACTTATGGCAGTCTGGCAGCACCTCTAATCTCTGCCATAGCAGACAAGCCACTCACCTAAGGCCTCTGCTGTACTTCCAAAGAAAGAATTTCTCAAGTAGAGACTGAGTGGAACTAGACTGCCAGCTGTGAGCCTCAGAGCTCCTGGCTGCCTGTTGCTGAGTCTATTAGCTGCTGAGCCTTTCTCACCAAAAAAAAAAAAAAAAATGAGCTTAATAAAATAACCCTGCACAGAAATTTTCTGAAATTAAGATAACATTCAATGGAAAACAGAATTTAATCTACAGAAAGACACTTCACAGATGTTTTAGGAACAGAACCTAGAGAAAATGAAAGTCAAAATTTAATAAAAGAATTTGTCAGGAACTTCAAGGTAAAGACTCCATGTATTTTTTGGCAACTATAAAACACTAAGAAGGCTTTTTAAATATTAAAAAGCCATTTAAACACTTCAAATTAAGATTCCTCAATATACTTCAGATTTCTGTACTGAGTTACCCTCTCGAGTGTTTGGAAGTCTTTTCTTCCTCATTAAGCAAACACTTACACAGTGTTATCATGGCTTTGTAATCTTAGTTTTGAAGACAGGCAAATGTACTAGCCAAATATGCCAAACTAACTTATTAAGAGCATTCCAAACAACATTTTGGATCCAATTCTTTTAAATGCACTTAGATATTTCTTATATCAGAATCAAGCATATTTGTCAATTATTTAATGTTTATTATTAATAACTAAAATGATTTGTTATTAATAGGAATAGCTTTTTTAAAGTACCTTGATCTTTGTGTTTCTAAGATTTGTCCTAGTCCATTTATGGATCTGAAATAAATAATAAATGAGGAAGACAAAGTTTAAAAGTAAAAATTAACTTTTTAAAAAAGTATACAAAGTATATTGTTTCTAAAACAGGAAATAAGCATACCCAAATACATCTGGAACCAGAAAAAAATAAAAAACAGAAAAACAAAACTTGCTTTAAAAAATAATTGTGATTTTCCTTCAAACAATAAATCACATATATTCCACTCATACATCAATAAAACGTATATGCAAAAATTCGCACAACTGTCAGATTAAGGGCTACTTTGTGGTTAATAAAAAGACGCTTCACTTTAGAAAAAATAATTCATAAATAGTCAGTTATCCTAGTGTTCTTAAAAATGAGTAGATACTCAAAATTTTTACGGTGGTCACTTTTTTCCTCAGGCATACATGGTAGAAATGGCTATATACACACTAAAAATAAAAACCTAGTTGTAAGTTGCTTTGCCCCCAGCCTGTCCTTAGTATTCACAGTAATTCTAAGTCACACATCCCAGGTTCCTTTATAGAATAACCTCGTCAGTTCCCTAATTAGGCTCTCTACCCGTTATGCCTGTTCTCCCTCTTTTGATACTATAGAATATGGCTTTGTATGGCACCAAAAAGTACCTGTTAAATTCTTTTCAACACACTGTACACCTCATCTATTTATCTTTTCCATTGCCTATCATCAATCATCAATTCTCTATCATATATTCAATTGTCTTTAGGGTTACTTACCCAAGATTCTTGCTACTTGTTCAAGTTTGTTCTCATGGGTAAGGCTTCCCACATATAGTGATTCTGAGGCAAGTCTCTCCACTATTTTACAAAATTCTTAAATCTTCTTTTATGAATACACTCTAGTCTGATGGCTAATTCCTCTCAAACATGTTGACCTTTTTTCACCTCCCCAAATATCATTCTGAGTCAGTCACAAGTCTGATATCAAGGGAGGGTAAAAGCCAAAAGGGTGTGTAATTTATCAAATTGCTTCTTCCAAATTCATTTCTAGTACTGTTAACAAGCTGGCTAATAGTCAATATTGTCAGTGTCAAGAGATTTAGCTTAGGTCTCTATAAGGATATAAAAGTCAAGTAATAATTATCATTCCTTTTATGCCAAAAACGTTTGCTAAATAGATTGTGTTCTTCTTAGCAATCACAATGGTGCACAAGATTTATGAAGAGAAACAAGATTAGAAGACCAGTGTCAAAAAATGTAAAAGCAATCTTCATTCATCACTTTCTCCTTTTCAAAATCAGCCATCTTTTTCTTTCTTCCCTTTTTTACTATACCTTGAACTTACTATGTAAGCTAAGAAAAAAAATTACATAATAATAGCTAACAGAGCACTTACTATGTGTCAGCACTGTGCAAAGTTTACCAACATTGTCTCATGTAATACTCAAAGCAAACTTATGATAGGCATTATGCCTTTTACAGAGGAGGCTTTAAAAGGATAAATAAGCTCCCTAAGAAGACAATGAGAAACAGACCAAGGATTAGAACCCAAGCAGATTCCAAGGTCTGTGATCTTTAACACTATGCAACAATACCTACCCTCCACATGGAGACATATTTTTTTATAGTAAAGTTTAAGGACATTACTATTAAAATAAGATGAAATACGTGGAAAAAATATGAATTTCTTTCTTCCACAATCATTAATCATGGCAAATAATCTCCTAATGAGCCTTACCTTTATTGATTCAATTTATAATATATACTATATGAACTGAGATGACAGATTCAAAATCTAATGTCAGTAGAACTTATAAATACTAAGAATAGTAATTTTGAGCCATCACGCTCAAAGCATTGTACACATTAAAGATAACCAATAATAATAGCTACCGAATGTCTCTCTGTATAGGGCTTTTATTAGTTCAGGTCTTACAAAATAATTCAAAACAAAGTCCCTGAACTATAACCTCATTTGAAAAGTCCATCTTTGTTTTCAAAAGGAATGGGAGTCTCCAGAACAGTCAGCAAAATGACTGTTAGCACATATTTGAGCATCATTCACATTGTCCTGATTGTCCTATGCTGATCAGCCTTGGCTATGGACAAAGAAGATATTAAAGCAAGCTGGAAGACAAGGCATGGTTGACAGTTAAGGAAGATGAAGTCAACAAGAGTTCAGGGAAAACTGAGACCACTTGAGTCAGGGAAGACTTCACATAGGAAGGGGGGAGAGACAGAATAGGCTCTATAGAATAAATTTTTAAAAAAAAAACAGAACAAGAAAGAACTCAGGGATTGGCAGAGTGAGAATACATTATGAGTAAAGACAGGAACTGACAGGATGCATCCATGGGAAAGTGAATTAACCATCCTGGGTAAAGTTAGGGAAGACTGACATTAGGAAAGAGTCAAAGAGAAGACAGGAAAAGAAAGATGGAGTGTGAAGACCCTGAATATCAGTCTATTAACTGTGAACTATATTCTGCAAGCACTGGGGACTAATTTTATGTATTACCATTTATATAACAATTAGCCATCAACAATATATGTGATTCCCTAACGTTCTTGAAGCAGGTCAACCTTATACCTTGTTTCTACAGGGCAACAATCAGAGTAAAAAATACTCTGTGTATACAATATGGATCTGTAGGCACTTAACACACTTATCATTTTGTACCTAACTGTCGTTCTTAATTTCTTTACATCTTCTTCTGGAACCAAGTCTGTTTTATTAATGAGAATGATATCTGCCAAAGCAACTTGCCTAAAATAGCAAACAAAAAGAAATGTTAAGAAATTTTAAATAATATACACGCATGCAGATTAATACATCAAAAGAGAAATGTTAACAAATTAAAAATAAATAAAAACACCTCATGTAGATCAATACATCAGTTAAGAATTATATAGTGCTCTATAGGAGTGATTCAGTTTACTCCTAATCCGCTAATTTTTCAATGTGAATGAATTGTATTCATTACTATGCAAGTTCAGATTTCACATTACCCATTCGCAAAGTATTTACTAAGTTCTGTTACTTGCTACTCTTGTGCTACAAAGGTAAGTCTCAAAAAGTTTACAATCAAAAGGATGATTTTAAACTCATAATTTTCTTTGTGAAGAAAAGCATAAAATTCAGATATCCAATATGGTAAAAAGAAGAAGAGTTTACCTACTAAAATATTGTAATATTTACCAAAAATTTCAAAGAAATAGAATAACTTCACTTAATACTAAAAACTGTATTAAACAGGTTTTTTAAAACTATACTTCAGAGCTGGGCATGGTAGAGCACACCTGTAGTCCTGGCTACTTAGGAGGCTGAGGAGGGAGGATCCCTTAAGCCCAGGAGTTCAAGTCCAACCTGGGCAACATAGCAAGACTCCATTTCTTAAAAAAAGTAAGCTATACTTCAGAAGATATATCAGGATATTGCACAAATGTCTTCTTTATCACTATAAATATACTGTATATTATCTCTGTAAAGAATCCAGTTGACTGAATGCTAGATAACAAAGTAGATGATAATAATCAGAAGCTCTGTTTTCTATTAACAGGATAGTAAAACTGGAAATTCTTTCAATTTTCCTCAATTATTCAGGGTCTTATGCTTTATCTCAAAGAATACAACTAAATTCTCAAAACTAAATTCACTTTAGTTCACTGAAAGAGCAGGTTTCAACAGTATGTACATCACAAATCCAATCTGGCTATTTCCTATTTGGCCATAAGGAAAAAAGTTACAAAAATACTTAAGTTCAGCCAGGCACAGTGGATTCATGCCTGTAATCCCAGCACTTTGGGAGGCCGAGGCGGGTGGATCACCTGAGGTCAGGAGCTCGAGACCAGCCTGGCCAACATGGTGAAACCCCATCTCTACTAAAAAAATAAAAAATAAAAAAAAAAATGCAAAAATTAGCTGGGCATGGTGGCGGGTGCCTGTAATCCCAGCTACTTGGGAGGCTGAGGCAGGAGAATCGCTTGAACCTGGGAGGCGGAGGTTGCAGTGAGCCTGCACTTCAGCCTGGGTGACAGAGTGAGATTCTGTCTCAAAAAATAATAATAATTATTATTATTATTATACATATATATATATATATATATAATCTTCAATCCCAAAGAAATTGTATGACAAGAAAATATTTTTAAATGTTAATATTTCCCGAGTTCCTCAAAATTACAGAACTCCTGTGTTCAGCATTCACTTTATGCTACGACAAAAATGACTTTAAGTAAAAGTTTAGTTATGAGATCATTATAAATAGATAGCAATAATTCAACTAAGGGGAAAAAAGAAAATAAATTTTCCTTGACTATGTTTTAAAATTTCTTAGTTTGTTTTTGGTTTTCATCTTAGTGATTTTTCTCTTTACAATTAGCCAGCAATCAATATATACTTTAAATATGAATACCTGGTAGCTTCATTGATAAGGCCATCAGGTTTCTCTTCTGTTAAATGCTAAACAAAAAAAAGTTTGAATAAAGTTACTATAATACAATAAAAAATCTAATGTCAACACAAAGGATTTTACTTCAGAGACATTTTCTTGCATCTAATAAAAACTTCAACATGTTCTGTTACTGAATACACAAATCCAAAACTAACTTTTCTAGCTGAAAGCATTTTTCTTCCCCATTTGCAATTTTTTTCTACAAGTGAACCTGTGGGGTTTTATAGGGGGAGGAAGAGGGCTTAGGATTTCATACTCCTGACCTTTTCTTTTACTTAAAAGGAAAACCCCTTTGATTCACATAATGTCATAAAAACATAGAAGATTACAGTTCAGATTTTAGGTATTTTCCTTCTTACAAAACTGTTCTGGTTCTAAATATTCATTATTACTTATTTTAAAAAAAGGATAACCACTGAAATATAGTTTCTTAGAATCTAATATACTTCCCTTCACACCAAACCCCCATATTAGAATCTAAAATACTTCCCTACACCCCAGCCCACAATCATGCACCACGTGAACTCAGTACTAGGCCTTTCAAACACCCTAGAAACAAATAAGTGGTGGGAAGGCTGATTCAGCCCTGATTCTAGCCTAAAAGCAGTTTATCATTTAGAAACCCATACTTGCTAATCTGGCCTCTCAGTGCAACTGTTTATTTTACTGACCTCTCCAGAGTCAGGCTAACTCCAAAAAATATTTTGACACTGACTTAGAGCCCAAGTGGTAGTTTTCATCTCTCTGGAGGCAAGTTTTGTTGTCTGTTTTTTTTTTTCCCCCCTCATAATCCTGTTTACATCCCTAACGTCATCAACATCACAAGCTTCTTCTCTGGGAAATTACACTTTTACCCTCATTACCTCAAACCTCAATAGAGGTTCCCTGTCACAATAAAAAGCTGGCTACTGAGGTTTAGAGGCAACTAGATTATAGTAATACTCTATATTTGAAGCCAACTTTACAAATGAATTAAATCCTTGAATCTAACTTTATAAATTATATACATTTTTCTCATTTAGCTTTCATAATAATTATGGGAGATGGCTATTTTCATTTATAAAGGAAGAAACTAAATCTAACACCCTCATCATCACAGGATACTATATTTTATATACAATCACAGGGACTTTTTTTTTTAATTGAACACACACCCATCAAGTAAAATGAACATAATTTTAAAGTCTTTGTGAAATCTTTTATGCCACATAAAATCAGTTTGTGTACAATGCTACACAAATGTCAATAACCATATATCAGAGCCAAACCAGTTTCATAATTCATGGGGAGATGATCATTAGGGGTATCTGAATAGTTTGGAACCTCAGAGCAAGCAGGTAATAATTTTATTTAACAAGCTTGATTAGGTCTATAGAAGAAACATTTTTTCCTTCTAAAAGTTCAGCAAATTCTATTTTGAGGAAAACAAAACTGAAATAAAATCATGGCAATGATACTTCTACTTCAGGCAAAATCTTGTTCAATTCAACTGCAGACCCACTCTGCAAATATGGAAGTCACAGAACTTGACAAGTATTGTATCTAAAATCATTCGATGCCAAAAGATCAAGTTTAATATTTTTTCATAATTCATCTTGGCCTGAGGCTACAACAAGTCCTATTGTTATATACTCTGCCTCTAGAGAATGAGGCTGCTAACAGACCTTGGAATGGTGCCTGGCACAAAGGCTCAAGACATATTTGTTGAATGAATTGTAATTAACACCTCCTGTTGTGGGGATACATAAAAGATGTTACATGAAAAATGCCATCTAACATGCAGCAACAAATCTCTTCCCATTAAGCAGTAAATCTACTTAACAATGATATATTTTTGACAAGGCATCTGCCTCTGAATGATCCTATAGTACTGAAAATTCTTTTTAAACTGAAATATTTTTCAAGATATTATATTATTGACCTTATGAAAGCTTTTTTAACATATGAAATTGGGGTTATTTGGCTATGAGTTTGTGAGGCATAAAAATGATATGTCAGAAGAATTACAGATTTGTTTTTGCATTTCCATGCCTAAATATAACTAATACAATGTTAGTTTCACAAGGTAATGTGCAATGTTTTAAATGCATTTACCTCTCCAAAATATTAGAATTCTTCACTCAAAGCTAACAGTGGTAGACTAACGTTTTACTACTTCCAGGCAGTCAGAAAGTATCAAATATAAAAATAAATGAAAATCACCCCAAATGAGAGCCTGCCAATATTTACAGCTGTATTAAAATTATATGTAATCATACACAATTATAGCAGGATAAATGTCCTCTTCTATGCCCATAGGAAAGCCATACAAACATTTAAAAAAATAAGTGCATATTAACATTTATTTTCTTTAGACATCAGCCCTGCATTTCCCTCATGTGACTTCCTACCTTCCCAAGTCAAACTCTGCAAAAAGTATAAAATCAATGTCTTCTATTCAAAAGAACATTCTCCAATAATACATTATATACCATTTGGTCATTAAGTCAGATGACTTTCATTTATAAAATAAAACAAAATGGAAATTTTGGCATTCTATTCCACCTGTATAAGTAAATGAAGAAAAAATTTTTGCAAAATATTTTTTAAATATTTTATATTACATAGATGTCCAAAGTATTCCTTATCTCTGCTTAACAACTATGGCTTTTGCTTATATATCAAAAAAGACAAAAATAATTTCGATACTAATTAATCCAACATATTCAAAAGGCTAAGGATCAAAACCCCAATTTAACTTACCACAAGAAACAAAGGAAATTAAAGGGGAGTGGTGTGAGATGTTGGTCAAAGCATACAAAGTTTGTTATACAAGATGCATAAGTCATGGAGAGCTAATTACAGCATGATGACTGTAGTTAATTCTATTGTATACTTGAATCTGCTAAAACATAGATCTTAATTGTTCTTACCACCCCCTCTCAAAAAAATAGCAATGTGAGGTGATGGATAGGTTAACTAGCTCGATTGTTTTATAATGTAATTCACACATTGTATACCTTAAATATATATAATTTTTACTTGTCAATTGTACCTCAATAAAGCTGGGGGGGTTAGGGAGAGAAACAAAGGAACTCTCTGAAATAACACCACTGTAGACCTAACTTCATGAAGGGCTATAGGGTGTCCTTTTCTGCAGAAAGAAAGAAAGAAGCCGGACCGAAAAAAGAGAAAGAAAGAAAAGAAAAAACTATCTTAAAACCCACTGGCTATGAAAGAACATTGCTGTTGACCAGAGTGGAAATAAATCTAGTGTCAAAGACGTCTGGTGTCATTTTTAAAAAGCAGCAGCAGGAACTATTTCTTTCAAATGGATTGGTTACAGATGTAACACTATTTTAGTTTTTAAAAAATTATTGCATAATGTCAGTCTATTTATTGTTCTGGCCTTTTCCAAGCTAACTGTTTTCTGACTGAATTGTTTCAACAGATTGTGCAATATAACAGAGGAACCAAGAAGAAACCTCTCACTTGACCTTCTCTGGGTAACTTCATTCATTGCTTCTATTGCATTAAATGCTGTCACATTTGTGGAACTGAAAAGAACAATGTCAGTAGCCTGGGTGTCAAGTCCTGAGAATAGAGAGCTGTCATTTTAAGTTGTCCAATTCTTTGCCTATGATTAAAAAATGAATATTTCAGATAAATGGGTGACAATCCCATTAGCATGATACCCCATGATATCAATTACCATTTCGGTTTCAATTTGGCTGGCTGGCCACAGGATACCATTTCTCAGCTTTACTTGTGATGCGCTGGCTCTGTGAAGCATGACATTCTTAAATTGCTGCCCATTATCCAAGTGTCATTACTTGTACTGCCTCAGAATTCTCTGAATCACAAGCAGCTACTGAGGTCAAGCTTTGCAACCAGACGAATTGGACAAGTTGGAAAATTCTTTATATCAAGGCAAAGTTATTTATCTGGCATCCGACTTAGAAAATCTAAAGTTTCCATTATCCTGACAGTGTGTCAGTTTTGTGTAGGTATATTGATTTAATAATTTAAGAGGTTTTATCAAGGTAGCAGGAGGTTAAACGTTTACTGTGTTTGCATTATTCAGAATGTTGCTTTGTTTTTTTGGCCTCTATCATGCTGATAATAGATTCTATTTAACTCTTCTCCATACCCAACTATACATATAAAATTATTCCTATAATCATAAAATACATAAACAGTTTGACTTTTAGCATGGCATTTTCAGTCTATCAAAATAAAAAAAAAACAAAATGTCTTAGCAGTTATCTGTCACATAGGTATATCAAATTTTGTAATAAATTTATGGAAGAGGTAGATTCAAACATGCCTATAATAAACATTCAAAATGAATAATTTGGGGCTTTTTTGCTACCTCCATAAGCATTTTGCAAGAAATATGATTTCCAACAGTCATTGGAATTTTTCTGCGTGAAACTGTAATACTGTATTTGGGATCATTCTTTGATTCTTAAATTATATTCATAAATTCATAAATTGAGATTTTAAACTCTAAAAAAGGAGTTTTCTTCCAAACTTTTCAAATTAGGGCACTCTATCAACGAAGGACAGAAGGCCCAGTGAAGAGGTATTGGTAGCTATTTGACAAACCTGACATATCCCCTTAGAGCATAATTTCAGCAAAGATTTGGGGAAAAAAAGCAAACTTAAACATTAACAAGTTCAGGCCGGGCGTGGTGGCTCATGCCTGTAATCCCAGCACTTTGGGAGGCCGAGGCAGGTGGATCACTTGAGGTCAGGAGTTCATGACCAGGCTGGTCAACATGGTAAAATCCTGTCTCTACTAAAAATACAAAATTAGCTGGGCATGGTGGTGTGCACCTGTAATCCCAGATACTCAGGAGGCTGAGACAAGGGAATCGCTTGAACCTGGGAGGTAGAGGTTGCAGTGAGCCAAGATGGTGCCACTGCACTCCAGCCTGGGCAGCAGAATGAGACTCTGTCTCAAAAAAAAAAAAAAATTAACACGTTCAGATATGAGGTTGGATACAAAACAGACACTAATTTTTAAACACTGAATTTAAACTTCTAAGAACTTACTGCTTTGGGCCCTATCCATATGCTCAGATTGGGAACGGGTCAGTGGGTGGGATGATTTCATTCTCTTCTGCCTTTAGTGGTATTTCACTTGGGAAGTTGAGAAACATCATTTTACTGTATGTAACAACATACTTTTAAAGATCTTAGTAAATGCATTTTATAAATTAAACCTCATTTAAATGCATTCTAGGACCTTAGAAGTTAACAAAAACATTCATAGCAGGATGTCTTTTACACTTGATCTTAGCCAAAAGACCAAGAAGCGATGCAAGATGCCTTTTAATGGAGAGAGTCTTCTTACTAATCCTATGTGTATATCCTGATTTTCTTCAATATGTACTTTTTAAATTTTAAGTTCCAGGGTACATGCTCAGGATGTGCAGGTTTGTTACATAGGTAAACGGGTGCCATGGTGGTTTGCTGCACCTATTAACCCATCACCTAGGTCTTCAATATTTTTTAAAAACTCATTTCCAGTGTGTGTTTAATAGTAATTTAACAAGAAAAATAAGATCTCAGATGCTTTATCAAGCTCAGCTTCTTCTATGGAACGGAAAAACTTACCAATATTGGGGTTGAATCCTTGTGAAGAGTTATACATACCAAACTCTATCCTAACCCCATATGCTTATTACAAATTATAATTCCAAATTTTATCACCAAATCAAACTCAGAGTAATAGAAAAGAAATATTTAACACAAACTAATAATTAAAACACAAATTTCACCTATTGTTCAGGATATCTTTTTGAGAAAGGTTTTTGTTAAAGAAAATTTCAGATACAAACATAAAGAAAATTAAACAATCAATCCCCATATTCCCAGCTCTCAGTAATGAGCCACTCATAGCAATCTTTCAACTTACTTTTAATCCATATTTTGAATCCACAATAGTTATGATACCTACAAAGGAAAAAACATTTTAATCACTTTTTAAAAAGAATGTTTATTAATATTTATGCAACCATACTTCAGAATGAAAATTAAAACTAACCTATTTCAGTTCACAAATACTACTCAATAAAACAATGTACTGTTTTTTTCTCTTGCCAATGCTGCCATTTAATTAAATTCCAGTAATAAGTCAATGCGTTTCCTGAGTGGCTAGCACTACTTTAAGGCACTAGAGAAGATATAAAACAAATAAAAATTTTAAATTAAATAAGAAAATAAGATTTCCTTGGCACTGAAAAAGCTTACAATCCAAAATATAAGTCAAATTTCATAACATAGTCAAATGTGATAAGTACATAAGACAGGTTATTTCTAGTTTATTTTCACATAATCAAAATCAAGACTTTTCTTAAGATTTAAATTATTGCCTAAAGAATGAGACATCTTAAGGTATCATTCCTAACATCTCTCACCAAATCCAAATCCAACTCATAAATGTTTTACATAACATATGCCTAAGTTTCCAAACTACCAATTCATTTTGCAATCTCTGAATATATGCTGATAACAAAAGAATGAGTTTAATTATGCCTAAGGAATTCAACCAGTTACCCGCCACATATATTAGAGCTCAATGATGGGGCCCAGCTTAATAATTCTTAAATTTCTTAATGATTATTACTTTTGAAAAAGTAAGAAAATTTCGACTGGTTTTTAAAAAGGTGAAAAAGGGAAAGAGAAAGGGAGAAAACATAGTCGCTTAACTAAGAAAGTTTCTAATATATTTTAAATGAAGGCATCTCATTGCCCAAAAGTGTTCAGGTAAATAAAGTAAGGGAGGAGTGTTTAATTCTTATCTTCAAGAGAAAATAAAAGCAAAAATATGATCCTCATATTGCCTGGCGGATTAAAATAAAAGGCTCTAACATTATATTAAAGGCATAAATCAAACAACAGAGGATACAGAAAACCTACAAAGCATTTTGTTTTTTAAAGAAAACCTTAGTGGAAGCACTAAATTGGAAGTTGAGTGACATCGAGTTCCACCACTGTCTGGGGTTTTTTAATGTATATGAACAAAGATTTCATCATTAAACTAAAGTGTGAAAAGAACAACAATGCAAGGAATTAAAGTTATAATATGAATGAACAACAATAAGCTTAACCATAAAGATTTTACTTAAAAACAAAAGAGGCAGGGTGTGGTGGCTCACGCCTGTAATCCCAGCACTTTGGGAGGCCGAGGCTGGCGGATCACCTGAAGTCAGGGGTTCAAGACCAGTCAGGCCAACATGGCGAAACCCCGTCTCTACTAAAAATCCAAAAATTAGCCAGGTACGATGGTGCACGCCTGTAGTCCCAGCTACTCGGGAGGCTGAGGCAGGAGAATCACTTGAACCCAGGAGGTAAAGGTTGCAGTGAGCCGAGATCATGCCACTGCACTCCATGCACTCCAGTCTGGGCAACAAAGTGAGACTCTGTCTCAGAAAAAAAAAAAAAAAAAACAAGAAAGATAAAAGAAAACTGTTTTTTAACTTACCATCAAGGTAAATATCACTCCCTAATTCAGCATCAACCCAAAACATAGAAGCCACTGCACCTGAAAATATATAATATTCATCAAATAAAAATATTTCTTCACACTGAGAAACATGATTCTATCCATGTTTTAATTTGCCCTGGTAAAATTAACAGGTAAACACATATATCTTCTTATGGAAATTATAGTGATAGAACCTTTAACTATTTATACCCATTCCATTTCCATCTCTCGTTATTTCCTTTAAAAAAGACCAATTCTAACCACATATAAACAAAACATCATTCTTCTACCGATGCCATAATAATTTAATTAACAGATATTATCAAAGAATTTGAGCAGTATGGCTTTGTGCACATCAGACTTATTTTTCTCACCTCTTTAATATGATAATCATTCAATCATAAATAGTGAATTATCATTCTAAAGGAAAAGGAAAACAAAACATAGATAATTCCAAAATCACTTGCCCAAAAAATATTTACTTGTAATCTGTGTAGAACTAGAAGTAAAATTATATACTCTATGGCATTACTAATTATTTCTCACACTATTTATTTAGTACTGTATAAAACCTGGGTCTTAGGAAAAATTTTTCCTAAATAATAAATTAAAACTTGCTTTTGACAGAAATTGGTTCAGTACCAAACCACATACCCTGATTAGTATGCCACAACGCAAGAAAAAGAAAACTGACAGCAAGGAAAGTATTTGATTTTTGAAAGCATCACAGGCCCAGTTAGTGACAGGGCTGTCTAAAAGAATGAGTGTAGGAGAAAAACAAGGATAATCAAACTCATTCCAACGTCTAAAGCTGTCCACCTACTCTGACAAGATGTGGTCCCCCAAGCATCACTCGGTGTCAACAATGAAATACCTGTCAGCTGTTTACAGTGATTACTCATGCAAGATATAGCAAGGGCCACAAGATCTAATGGTTTCCTGATACCTATTTATTTTTTTCCCAAAAACTTAATAGTTTTCCAATTTGACTCAAATAGGATTTGTGAGTAACAGGGGCTGAATCAATGTCCGTTCTTTTCAAGGAAATTACTTTACCATGATTATTTAACTTAGAACTGGAGAGTGTCAGTCTCCAAAACGGGAAACAACTGAATTGCCAATAAGAATTTTGTTCACTTTCTTGGCTAAAACATGATTTTAATTAATGAGGGGGAAAATTAAACCTACTGTATCACTACTCCAAACAATAAGTCATTTAAAAAAGCATGAATTTTTTCACTCAGTAAAATATCTAACATACATAAATCATTTTGTAATTTTTAAAAATTCATTGATTTTTATTCCAATAAATAGTTTACAAATCCTACTGTTAATATTTGCCTCTTAAGTTGAAATGTAAGAGTATATTAATGCTTTATCCTAAAACTGGTATTTATCTTTGATATAATACTTGCCAGACTACATGAGAAAGATCTATTTAAAATTTGGATGTAGGTATTTAGGAGGAGTAAACATGAATGAACAAAATTGATCAGTGGCTCTCAAACCAGGGTGCTTTTCTCCCCAGGGAATATTTGGCAATGTCTGAAGATGTTTTTGGTTGTCTTAACTAGGGGAATGCTACTGGCATCTAGTGGGTAGAAGCCAGGGATGTTGTTAAATATCCTACTCTGCACAGGGCAACCCCCTCACAACAAATAATGATCCAACCCAAAATGTTATTTGTGCTGACACTGAGAAAACCTGAACTACATTTTAGAATCTCCCTTCTTCAAAATCTAATAAAACAAAAAATAAAAATAAAAAATAAAACAAAAAGGCCAACATTTTATTAGCAGCAACCAAATATAAAAGGGCCTGCCATAAATTTTGAAGACTGATAGTCAAAATAAGAAACAAAGTTATAGGTGATTGATGGTCATTCCCAACTCTACCCCTACCTCCAATAAGAGGTTGTAGGGAAATAGTTTACAAAATCCTAAACACTTACCAGAAATACACTCCAAAATGGCAAAAAGTTGAGCCGAGGAATGAATAAGCAACACAAGGAAAAGTCAACAAAAAAATTTCAAGAGTGAGTTTTAACCATCTCCATGCTTTGGGAAGGAGACGGTCAGGTCACATTCTAGGGCTCAGAACAAAGAGAAATGAGAGGTCTGAGGTCGAATGATGTCCCCATACAAGGCAAAGGAATTTTATTCATAAGCAGTTGGGCAGACCCAAGAGTGAAATACTTGGTACTTCAAGAGAGCAGAGCCTAAAAGCCACATTGCCCCCTTTGGCTCTCTGAATCACCACTTTTCCCTTCTCTTTCCCTCCACTCCAACAATATACAGCTTTCAAACTAGGGCTCAGGAGAAAAACAAACTTGGGTAAGGAGAGTGGAGTATTAAAAATATTTCCCATCAGCACCACATAGAAGTTCTCCCATATCAAGAAGAAACATGTATGCATATGTATTACAGCCTGACAAAAAGAAACACACACATACAGGGAATAAAAAGCAAGAAAGAACACAAAATGAAGAAATGAATAGGGCACACAAGTGGCAAAGAACCCATTCTGGAAGGATACATAACCCAATAAAAACTAAAGAAAATTCTCAACAACTTCATCATAATGAAGAACTTGAAAACAATACAACCTTATAATAAACAAGCTCAAAAGCAAGAAGCAGCAGAATAAGATGAAAATGCAGTTTGTAGTGCTAAAGAAACTTAGAGCCTATATAACACAATGACTTAACCAATTAATTCATTTAAAATATCAAAAACAGGACAGACACTGGAGAAAACAGAATTATTGACAAAAAGAAAGCCTTCAGATGATCACAGCATCTGAAAAGACAAAATCAAAGCAATTAGAATACATACGAAGAACAAAAGAAAATTCAGTATTAAAAAAACTGGTGTCATGAAGTAGAGGATCTAATAATTTGACCAAAAAAAAGTATTCATGGTAATAAACAAGGAAAATGTTCTTAGAAGAACTAAGGGCATATTATAATTTAGGGAAAAATGATTATAAGTGACACTTAGATATACCTTGTTTATATTACTGAATTTCGAAAATAAAGAAGAAAACTCTCAGGCATTTTAGATTTAAAAAAAAAAAAGTGCCTTCAAGGAGGGAGGGAGAAAAATCAGACTTTTCTACAGTAACACTAGATGTCCCAAAATAATAAAACAGTGACCACAAAGTTCTAATGAAAGTGTTCCCAAACAAGTTATTTTTCAGGAACGAAAGCAATAGACAGACATTCTCAAGCATTAAAGAAAACAGCAAGCATTGAAACTCAGAGACTATAATACTCACAAATTCTTCCTAATAAAAGGAGAAAACATTGGACAAAGAAATCCAGCCAATCAAACACTAGGAGATTATGGAACAACATTTACAAAGTTGAGGGGGAAAAAAGTGTGACTGATAAATTTTATACCTAGCCAAGTAATCCTTCAAGTAATATAAAAACAAAAGACAAATATTTTGAATCAATGAAGTGTATGAGAACCCAAAGAATGCATGCAGTACCTGTAACTTGAAAAGACTGCCTGACAATGAAATTCAATCAGGAGATAGACTAACTCGGGAATGGAGAAGCAACAGTACTGGTAGTGAGCACCAAAACTATTAAAACATAGAACTAAAAGAATTATGACAGAACCATGACAACATAAAGAATATGATCAACATGAAACTAGGCCAATTAATATCCTACAATGGCCTCTAAGTGTTCAAGTGAAAGGAACAGTCACCTGTTTCTCACTTTAAATCAAGAGCTAGAAATGATTATGCTTAGTGAGGAAGTTATGTTGAAAGCCAAGATACGCCAAAAGCTAGGTCTCTTGAGCCAGTTAGCTAAGTTGTGAATGCAAAGGAAAAGTTCTTGAAGGAAATTAAAAGTGCTACTCCAGTAAACACACAAATGATAATAAAACAGCCTTATTGCTGATATGAGGTGGTCTGGATAGATGATCAAACAAGCCACAATGTTCCCTTAAGCCAAAGCCTAATTCAGAGCAACCCTAACTCTCTTCAGTTCTATGAAGGCTGAGAGAGGTGAGGAAGCTAGAGAAGAAAAGTTGGAAGGTAGCAGAGGTTGGTTCACAAGATTTAAAGAAAGAAGCCATCTCCATAACATAAAAGTGCAAGGGAAAGCAGCAAATGCTGATATAGAAGCTGTAGTAAACTACCTAGAAGATGTAGCTAACATCATTCATGAAAGTAGCTACACTAAGCAACAGACTTATTTTTTATTTATTTATTCATTTATTTTGAGATGGAGTCTCGCTCTGTCACCCAGGCTGGAGTGCAATGTGCAATCTCAGCTCACTGCCACCTCTGCCTCCCGGGTTCAAGCCATTCTCCTGCCTCAGCCTCCCAAGTAACTGGGATTACAGGCTCCCACCACCAAGCCAGGCTAATTTTTGGTATTTTTAGTCGAGATGGGGTTTCACTATGTTGGCCAGGCTGGTCTTGAACTCCTGAACTCGTGATCTGCCCATCTCGGCCTCCCAAAGTGCTGAGATTGCAGGCATGAACCACCGAGCCCGGCCAGCAACAGATTTTTAATGGAGATGAAATGGCCTCTTTTTGGAAGAAGATGCCATTTAGGACTTTCATAGCTATAGAGAAGTCAATGCCTGGCTTCAAAGATTCAAAGGACAGGCTGACTCTCTTGTTACAGGCTAAAGCAGCTGGTGACTTCAAGTTGAAGCCAATAATCATTTACCATCCTGAAAATTCTAGGGCCATTAAGAATTATGCTAAATTTCCTCTGCCTGTTTTCTATAAATAATAAAGCCTAGATGCCAGCACATCTGTTTACAGCATGGTTTATTTTAAGCCCACCATTGAGATCTACTGCTTAGAAAAAAAAAGATTCCTTCAAAATATTATTGCTCATTGACAACGCACCTGATCACCCAAGAGCTGTGATGGAGATGTACAAGGAGATTAATGTTGTTTTCATGCCTGCTAACACAACATCCATTCTGCAGCCCACTGATCAAGGAGTAACTTTGACTTTTAAGTCTTATTTAAGAAATATATTTCATAAGGCTATAGCTACCATAGACAGTGATTCCTCTGATGGATCTGGGCAAAGTAAATTGAAAGCCTTCTGGAAAGGATTCATCATTCTAGATGCCATTAAGAACATTTGTGATTCATGGGAGATCAAAGTATCAACATGAATAGGAGTTCAAAAGATGATTCCAGCCCTCACAGATGACTTTGAGGGATTTCAGACTTCAATGGAGGAAATAACTGCAGATGTGGTGGAAACAGTAAGAGAACTAGAATTAGAAGGGGAGTCTGAAGATGTGACTCAATTCCTGCAATCTCATAAGAAAACTTTAACTAATGAGAAGTTGTTTCTTATGGACGGGAAAAGAACGTGGTTTCTTGAGATGGAATCTACTCCTGGTGAAGATGCTATGAACACTGTTGAAATGACAACAAAGGATTTAAAATATGACAGAAGCTTCATTGATAGAGCAGGGTTTGAGAGGACTGACTCCAATTTTGAAAGAAGTCATACTGTGGGTAAAATGCTATCAAATAGCATCATGTGCCATAGAGACATCTTCTATGAAAGGGAGAGTCAACTAATGCAGCAAACTTCATTATCATCTTATGAAATTGCGATAGCCACCCCAACCTTCAGTAACTGCTACCCTGATTGGTCAGCACCCATCAACATTGTGGCAAGACCCTCTACCAGCAAAAAGATTATGACTTGCTGAAAGCTGAGATGATCGTTAGCATTTTTTAGCAATAAATATTTTTAATTAAGGTATGTATGTTTTTTAGACAATTCTATTACACATTTTATAGACTACAGTATAGTATAAACACAGCTTTTTTTTTTTTTTTTTTTTTTTAAGAAATGGGGTCTCATGCTGTCATCCAGGCTGGAGTGCAGTGGTGCAATCATGACTCACTGCAGCCTCAAACTCCTGAGCTCAAGTGATCCTCCCAAGTAGCTGGGACTACAGGCCTGTGACATCACACCTGGCCAAAACACATAACTTTTATATGCAAGGGGAAACAAAAAAATGTGTGTGACTCACTCTATTGTGATATTCAGTTTACTGCAGTGATATGGAACTAAGCCCACAATATCCCTGCGGTATGGCTGTACAGTATAAGAATCACCTGAAGGGCTTATTAAAAACAGCTTGCTTGACCCCCTCCCTTAGAGATTCCGATTCAGTAGATCTGGGTTGGTCAAGAATTTGCCTTTCTAACAAGCTCCCAGCTGAGGCTGAGGCTGCCATTCAACATACTACCAAGTAGCACTGGCATAGAGAGATCCCTGGAATAAAATTTACCTACTTGTGTGTGTGTGTATGAATGTGTGTGTGTGTGTGCGTGTGCATGTGCGTGTGTGTGTGTGTGTATACAGTCTTGCTCTGTTGCCTGGGCTGGAGTGCAGTGGCGTGATCTCGGCTCACCGCAACCTCCGCCTCCCAGCTTTCAAGCGATTCTCATGCCTTAGCCTCCTGAGTAGCTGGGATTATGGGGTGCGCCACAACGCCTGGCTAGTTTTTGAATTTTCAGTAGAGACTGGATTTCACCATGTTGGCTAGGCTGGTCTTGAACTCCTGGCCTCAAGGGATCCACCTGCCTCAGCCTCCCAAAGTGCTGGGATTACAGGCATGAGCCACCATGCCCAGCCCCTACTTGTATATCAGAATAGTGAGATGATTACTTTTCAACTTTCTTCTTTGTATTTTTTAGGTATTTAAATTTTTTTACAATGAATGTTCCATCTTTACCCAAACAATAAAATCTTTATTGTAAAGAAAGTTAGAAGCAAGAAACATTAACATTTTTTATAACTACAATTTGTATAAAAGCTTTCTCTGTGATCTTTAGTTTTTCTTTCTTCCTCTGAAAAGCTGAATCGTGTTTAATTAAACTCTCAAAAGTATCAAGTTTTTGTCTATAAAATGGCAAAACTGGCTATGATGAAATAAACTGATATTTGCTATTTCTAATAAAAGCATACAATATATTTTTCTTTCTTACCAGATTCAAATATTTAACACCAACATATTAGTCCAAGTCCTATCATCAGTCAGATTTATCAGAAAGGTATGAAAACCCATGCCTACTATAAGGACCAAAATAGCCTAATTCAATACTACTTTGAAAACATGGGGACGATGTTATTATGTAATTGTTTTAATTACAATAACCACTGATCACATTTGAACTCTCAGGATACTTCAATATTTCTTTTGGACAACTATGACCTGTTTAGTAAATTACCCCCAAATACTTTAATATAGTTTTACAAATCGCCCCAATGCCAGAGACCCAGATCAAAAAAAAAATAATGGTATGGGTCAGATTCACAGAATAAGCACTAACTTTTATGCAAACTGAAAATGAAGATTTTATCTAAAAGTTATTTGGGGAAAATAAGCAGACTTTATCAAGAATTAGAGCTTGGTAAGAAGGTAACAGAAACCCATTGTTAGAAACAGGTTGACTCTGTGTAGCTTTCCATAGTAGAGTTCAGAGTTTCCTGTCATGATTCCCTTATCAATGCAGTATAATAACTACTTACACAGCACTTACATTGTATTAGGTATTATAAGTAATCTACAGATGATTTAAAGTATATGGGAGGATGTGCATAGGTTATAGGCACATACTACACCATTTTATGTAAGGGACTTGAACATTAATAGATTTTGGTATCCTCAGAGGTTCCGGAACTAATACCCCATGGATGCCAAGGGACAACTGTACTTAGAGGTAGAACGTCTCTGCTCTTCCTACATGTCCTTATTTTTAACAACTTCTGTTCTTACAAATAATCCTAAGTCAATCAATAAAACTTCAAATTCTATTAACAGCTTAAAAGTACCAAGAAATACTCTGTTCATTCATTCAACTGCCAAAGAAAATGACAACTGAGTACTTTTCCTCTTTTAAACCAAAAAAAGTTTTTGGTTTAATACTAACAAAAGCTTTAATACTCATTTTAGATATTCCTCTAATACATCTATTTACAATATATCACAGAACTATATTCTGGTTATTAATAATCTCACTTCTTACCAGGATCTGCTAATCCAGTGGTCTCTAACAGTATGTAATCAAATTTCCCCTTCTTTTGCATCAAATTCTCAATAGCTCTAAGGCCATTGTCCCTGGAGAATACCAAAACATAATTTACAGTTAATTACCTAAATATTTTGAAGTGATTATTATAAACACTTTAAAATATATTCAACAACCCGAGACAAAAGTACCCTTAGGAATGTGAAAATTTAACTCACTTCTAACCTTCTAACAAAATGTCCGTCCCATATTTACCAGTGAGAAAACAATAGATGCATATATATAATAGGTAAAAAGAAATCATATACATAATAATACTTTATGAAAATTAAAAGCAGAGGAAACTTTATCTGACCAAGTATCTTTTTATAGCTTTATGAAATTTTTAAAAACCAACATACAAAATAATGATAAAATTTATTAACTATAGTAGTTTAATATAATAGCTAAAGGGACACTGATATAAAACACCATATAATTCTATTTTACATTAGGATGCAAGGTTTTAATTTCCTTTTTTCTTATTTTATCAAAAGTGAAGGAAAATCCTTAATAGATTATATTTTGGTTGTTCAAGAAAGTCTGTTATAATTTTATCCTTGCCAAAACATTTGACACAAAGTCAAATACCTAAGGGAGTAAATGATGCCGAAGAGATTTAATTCACTAGAATACACAAAATTAACGTACAAGTAGTCATTTTTATAATTCATTCAACAAATATTTGAGCGCTACTATGTGTTGGGTAACTCTTCTAGGGTCTATGGTAGACTAGTGAACACTGTCCTTGGAAACTTAACTAGTAGAACATAATGTAAGGTTTTTCTCTTTTTTGATAGTCATTTTTTTTTATAAGGTTGAACACTTAGAAATATGACCAATGACAGATTAAATTCAGAGTAATCATTTTTTACATATGAGACTTTCATGCACTAGAGATTAAATAAGCCCTGACATCAAAAGCAATAAAAACTCAATAAAAGGACCAAAACATTAGAGCAGATAGAAAAGACAGCAAGAAACACTTTAAGAAAATGCTTCCTAATAAGTTTATTTTCTATTTGTTTGAAAATGCAATGAAGCAAACTGTGTAAATTCAGTTAAATTACTCAAGAAAATTAAAGCTGGAAATATAATCAATAAACATTTCTAGTAAACCATGTACACAGTAAACACATTCCTCACCTCACTGAACAGCAGAGGCAACCGTTTCTAAGTTCCAGCCACTCTTCATAGAGCTCTCCACCTTGGCTGACAGCTAAGGATTTCTCCAGCGCACTTCCTAGAATAATTAACAAACAGCACTCTTTAGCTTATGTCCATTAGCCAACAAAAAACAAAGATAAGGATAACTCAATAATGGAGATCTTAAAGCAGAAACTGCATTTTATAACTTATATTCTTTCATTTTATTCATGCAGCCTCGATATCTAAATTACAGTACACTACATTATTTTAGCTTTTATTTAAGATGACTTAAGCCCTGAAAAAGACACATCCTAAACTGATAAACATACCTACTTCCTCCTTAGGCCTCTTACTTGGCCATCCCCATTTCTTAATAAAGTAGCTACCTTGAAGGCATTTTTTTCTTTTCCAGGTTAAACTTTCTAAATAGACTAGTATGTTTTATATACTGGATTTTGTATGCCCTTCAACCTCTTAAGAGACTGCCTTATCTACCTTTTTCTTTTCATTCTTCTTCTAAATTGTTTCTGTTAGACAAACTGCTGAATATTCCCAACGAGTAAAAACCCTAGTTCATCTTGAGGAAGGTTTTTGGCCAGTGTACCATGTGCTCATTTAAAAATTAAACTTATAGGGAGGCCAAGGCGGGTGGATCACAAGGTCAGGAGATCGAGACCATCCTTGCTAACACAATGAAACCTCATCTCTACTAAAATTACAAAAAATTAGCCAGGTGTGGTAGCGGGCGCCTGTAGTCCCAGCTACTCAGGCGGCTGAGGCAGGAGAATGGCGTGAACCCGGGAGGCGGAGGTTGCAGTGAGCTGAGACTGTGCCACTGCACTCCAGCCTGGGCAACACAGCGAGACTCCATCTCAAAAAAAAAAAAAACCTAAACTTTTAGTCAAATTCACATATTTTCCTAGCAATACTTACTTAAGAAAGAATAAACTATATTTGAAATGCTTGTTATCTATAAGAATTATTTTAAATGTTTTACTTTTCCTCTAATAAAGAAATATACCAAACGGTGAAGTTCTAAAAGTCCACTAAGCAAATGAGCTCCCATAAAATCGAGTAGTTTTACACTTACATATTTTTTATATTTCAGCTAGGTATTAATAAAGAGCTTCTAAAGAGGTTGCTACAGAATTTGGACTATATACAGAACATTAATGAAACATGAAGAAAAGTATTGAGAATGCTGTGAAAAATAAAATTGCGAAAATGATCCAGGAAAAAATAAAGAAAATAGTAAGAATAAATGTAATCAGTGTGCAATAGGTTATTTAATAAGATGATGAAAAAAAGTCTGTTATTAGAAATCTCAGGATTTTTGCCTAAAAAGCACTTTTCTCTTTAGTTTATTAAAACCAGAAATCGAATATAACTGGCTTCCCATCCTGTTCATAAAACCTAGCTCTTTTACTTTTTACAACTGAAAAAAAATAGTACATTTGAAAAGAAATCGTTTAATAGATATTGTTTTTTGGCTAGAAGTGAGCTTTGATTACAATTCATACTTAAGAAGAAAAACTCCTATAAAGATAACAGAAGTATTGTGTCTAGAGCTATTTTTTTGACTACAGTTTAATATTTCAGTTGAGAAGTTAAGCACACTTATTTTCACAGATAACTTAAAATACATGAGGATAAAGACCATATGTTTACCTTTATTTTAAAAATATTGAGTTTTAACTGCATTGCAGATAATAAAAATTAAACAAAGTTAACTAATAACAGAAGCATTTTCAAATATTTTTCATGAGTTGCAATAGAGTCCATACAAAAGTGCCTTCCTAATTCCTAAAAAAAACATTTTTTGGCCAGGCATGGTGCCTCATGCCTGTAATCCCAGCAACTTTGGGAGGCCGAGGCGGGTGGATCACAAGGCCAGGAGCTCAAGACCATCCTGGCCAACATGGTGAAACCCTGTCTCTACTAAAAATACAAAAATTATCTGGGCATGGTGGCGCACGCCTGTAGTCCCAGCTACTCGGGAGGCTGAGGCAGGAGAATCACTTTAACCCAGGAGACAGAGGTGGCAGTGAGCTGAGATTGCACCACTGCACTCCAGCCTGGCGACAGAGAGAGACTCCATCTCAAAAAAAAATAAAATAAAATAAGAAATAAACGTTTTTTCATATGTCTAGATTTTTACTTCTGGAGTCATTTATTTCATGTAAAAATGTAGTTTAATTCTGTTAATAAGAATTCCAAAGTTATACAAAATAAAATTTTATTAAAACTAATTTCAGTATCTCAACCCATATAAATCTTAACAGAAATTAATCCAACTTTTCTAAAGCTATCCACATCAATACAATACCTTGCATTTTCATTTTTAAATATGGAATATCAATTCACCAGAGGAATAAACAGTCACACAAAATCTTGCAACATGACATTTATTGAACTTTACTTACCTTCCCCAAATTCATTTAAAATGACCGCTACTCTTTTACTATGTTGCTCTGTCAAAATATAGTTCAGAAGTGTTGTCTTCCCAGCACCTATAAAACATATTTTTTGTAAATAAAAAATTCAAAATAATTTTAAAGATACAAAAAACATATAAAGAATCCTAACGTTTTTGAGAATTTGCGTGCTATTTTTCATATATTATTTTAGTATAGAATATCCTAGAGGATAAGATTAAAGCATCCTTTGAAACCTGTTGCAAAATACTTTATGGAGACATAAAATTTTATAAATATTTACAAACACTCCTACAAGTTGAAACAGTTTCTTCAACCTAGCCTAACCTTCCCTAAAATTTACACACACTCTTTTATTTATAATGACCTTGTATTTCAACATTAACGAGACGCAACTTCAGGCTGACTATATGGCTACTTATAGTATGCTTTAAACAATCTATAAAAGTTTTTATGAAATGGGGAATAGAGCCAGGTAGTGTCGTCAATGGACAGAATGTTCAGTAAGATAAATTCATAAAGCTATACCAACTTTATCCAGCAGGTGGCATATGAAACCCAATATGTCAATCTCCAGTAGAAAAAAAATAGTCTTGTGAACCGTACACACTAAAATTCATAGAGGAAAAAAAGAAAATCCTAACTGCATAGTATTGTAGTTCAATTGTATGGCTATATCATTTCTTTATCTTTTTTTTTTGTTGTTGGACATTTGGTTTGTTTCCAGTGTTTTACTATTACAGTGCTGCTAAAAACTTTTACATGTAGGCTATACATGTCTTCTGAAATACATTAAGTTTTCTAGTATATAACTAGATCTTCCTATAACTAGGAAGATTTTACGGAGTATTAGGGTATTAATATCTTTTAGGTCATATTCCTTTCAAAGCTTTTTAAGAGATGAAGGCTTATATTTAGAGTACTTTAGGAAGCTCAACATCACAAAAATATGAAGTATAGAATGGAAGAGAGAGACTTAGGGCAATGAGGAAAATCTTAAAACCAGTCCAAGCCTGAGACAGAGGCCCTGAACATGAGTGTTTCACAGGGCAATGATGTGAAAACTGAAAGGAAAGGGTGAATGTAAGAAATCTTCTAAGAGAAGATTTACTAGGGCTTTTTAACCATATTATGAAAAAAAAAAAACACTTTAAGACATAGCTCATTCATTCGAAGGTTTCTAATACGTTACAGATTTATGCTGGGCCTTGGTGAAAAAGTGAACAAGATAGTCTCTGCCTTCATAGAGCTTAGAAATATTAAGGGAAGGGGGGAATGGAGGGGAATTCAGTGAATAAGGAGGCAATTATGTCACAGGGTGACATATTCAATAGGAGATGCACAAAATGCTATGGAGAACCTAAGAGGGACATCTAGCCAGAGGAGTCACAGTAAAAAAGTACCTATTCCAAGGGGCTAAAACACTTGGCACCTTTGAAGTAACATTAGTTCATTGTGCGGGGCCAATTTGGTAGGCTGGAAAGGTTGGCAAGATCCAGATCCTACAGGTCCTTGTAATTCATGTTAAGGAATTTGGATTTTAACCCATAGGGATGCCACTGAAAGGTGTGACGCAGTCGGATTGACATTTATAAAGATCATTAAGGCTAACATGCAACGAATAAATTAAAGGGCAGCAAGACTCCAGATTAGTCAGGAGGCTTTTAGAGTATTCCAAATGGTTGGGATCACAGAAGCAGGATTTGGGGGGATGGTAACAGACGAAGTTTCAGACATGTTAAGTTTTAAGTTGTAGGACATCAAAATAGAAATTACACAGGTGTGTAGCTAAAGATGGACAAAGGGGGAAGAAGGAGGGAGCCTTAAAAAGAAGCCAGAGAAGCAGGTGGAAAAATCAGAAGAAAAATGTAATAGAAGCCAAAGGAACAGTGTTTCAAAAAGGGAAAATGGTCAGGGATAGGAGTGAAACTATCCCTAGATTCAGCAACAAGGTTGCTGGTATTAATTCTCACTCCTGAGCTTCAGATCATTTTCTCCAATGATCTACTGACCTACCAGTGAGCAATACGGGAAAGGCCCGAGCGGCACGTTTGAAATACATTGTTTTGGACAAGAAATTTGTTCATCTTCTCAGCAGAGCAGCCTCTGAATAACTGTGGGGAAATGCCCAAAATAAATTCCTTTATAAAATTACTTCCGAGCAAAAAACGGGAATAAACTTACAGTCTACAAAGTTTTTAAAAAAACAAAAGCAGTTATTTCTTATTTTTACATAAAAGGTCACGAAGTGGCCCAAGTCTGTACCTGTCTCTAGCAACAACTAAGAATATTATTTCTCGGAAACAGTATCATTTTATTTACATTTCTTAACTTTTTCCAAACTTCTAATACAGTCATATATTTGTTCTAGCCCTTCTATTTAACTGTAAGGTTTAAAAATATATTTCTCAGACTTTTCCAGTAAGAAACTTCTAGTGTAAGTGCATAAACCGCCCTTCACGAAACTACCAACTTCACAAACTTGTGGTTTCGAGTATCCCTGTACACTCTCAACGTTCTTAGTTTGAGAAATAGTCTTGGAGGACAGAGATTTTATTCTTACTTCCTACGCAGTGGTTTACAAACAGACCTCCAAAAAAAAAAGCGTTTAAGATGGGAGCACTTCCTGCCAACTGGCTGGAGGACTGTGGCTCGTGGGGAAGGGGAATCTACCGACGAAAGCCCCACGTGTCGGGCATTTTACAGACGGGACATCCTTTCATGGCAATAGGTAGGTGGTTCCGGCCCTGTTTCCCAGGTGACAGGTATTTTTCCATTTTCAGGTGAGGTAGATGAGCGTCAGGAAGGTAAGATAACCTGGTAAGAGGTCACAGAGACAATTGGGGGGCGTGTCTTAGCTTCAAAGCCTTGTTTCAAAGGCTAACTTTCCATCTCACTTGAGAAACGGGAATCGAACGCAGAGGGGACCGGGCATCATTAACTCCCAAGATGAGAGGTAACCCACACGAGAAGCAAGTGACCCAGCCCCTACCTCAAAGACATTTGCTCTTGATCATGAGGCCCCAATGCCTCAGGAGAAGAGGCACCGGCAGCCCGCAAAATCCCACGACACCAGAGTTCACGGCATTTTGTGACTGGGATGGTTAGTTACCTAAATACCCGGTGATGATTGTGACTGGGATCTTGGCGCCGAGGCCAGACTTTTCCTCCTCCTCGCTTTGCGTCGTCTCAACGGGAACCAATTCAGGACAATCCTCCTCCTCATCCGCAGATCCAACAGCCGGTAACATTCCGGCCTACAGCACGTCCCTACCTCAGCTGAACCGCGGGGACCAACACGCCGGACCGCAGCCGCGCACGCCCAGCGCGCCACTCCAGGCCTGCCCGGGGCCTGACGTCATCACATCGCGACGCCAGCTGATCCCGCCCGGATTACCTGGGCTCTGGACGAGAAGTGCCTCGTCCCTTAGCCACACCCCCCGGGGAGGTGGGCCCTCCCCGACGACAGCTGGACACGCCCCTGGGCGTGTTCTGTGAACCTGAGCGACGCTGCGGAGAGTCCTTAGGGCGCACTAACCACCTGTCTGAAGGTGTCACTGGCGCCTAGAGCCTTAATAAGCTACTGGCTGTAGGTAGAGCTGAGGCCAGCCTGCTGGAAATCTGGAGTGGGTAGCCTGACCTAACCAGTTCCCACAGGGCATAGATTTTATCAACTTGATTTTTTAGTCTCGTTAAAAAAAAAAAAAGTTTTAATTCATAGGGGAAAGAATGGAAGGTTATAACATTACAATTTTAATTGTAATTTTTATACCTGAAGGATAACCAGTGACACTTTTTTCTTTTTTTATTATTACATATTATATATGTAATTCCAAATTTTTAGTATTCATGCATCACTTTTATTTACTTTTTTCTCATTATTTATTTGGACCTCAGGTAACCTAAGTTCATTAATCATATTTGCTGGTGCATGACACTCTCATCACTAATCCATAGATAGCCCTTCTTTCTAATATAAATTTATAGTGAACTCCTTTGACCTCATTCCTAACCTAAAAGCATTACCAGTAAGTTACACGTACCTATGTGCACCGCCCCCGCTTCCAATCCACAGCCTGCCCCATAAGATAGTAACAACAGTCATGAATTGGTTCTGGATTGCTGATCATACCCTGTTTTCTTTTTAGTTTTATCACATATCCCATGTATGTACTTAGAGAATATGTTGTTTAATTTTGGGTGTTTTTGAGCTTCATAAAATTATCCATATAATATATAAACTCCTGAGGCTTGCTATATTTTTCAGCATCACTGCTGTCTTGTATTCTATTGTGTGGCTACACGGCAATTTATTCATTTCCTCTCAATTGTTCCAGGTTTTGCTCTTATGAACAGGGCTGCTATGAACATTTTTCCTGACATATGTGTGTGCAACTTCCTCTTGAGTGTCTGTGTAAGAGTTGAATTGCTGGGTCCTAGATTATTCAAATGTTTTACTTCACAAGAAAATGCACAATTATTTTTCAAAATGTTTGTACAAATTGATACATTTTCTCAGCAAATTATAAGAGATCTCATTGGTCTGTATGTCAATATTATCAGGCATGCATTTTTCACCAATCAATTGAGTACAAAAGAAGACTTCATTGTGATCTTCATTTGCATTTCCTTGATTACTAACAAGGTTGAGAATCTTTTCATGTGTTTTGGCAATATTTAATTCTTAGAATGACCCTGTAGAGTGTTATCCCTCTTTCAAACATGAGGCACCAAGAGTTAAGTTACTTGTCCAGGTTAGGTCATAAAAATCTATCTGATGCACAAGTAGAAGGTTTTACTACTATCCTGATGCCAAATAAAAGGTTGACTTTTCCTTCCTTCTCTGAAATTCCCCATCAAATATACTGTGTGTATTCCATTAGTTCTACTGATAAGTACATATAACTTGAAAGTATTTATCACACCTTTTGCAGAACACAGTTAAGACAGAGGGTTTATATTTGTGCAAATGAGTATATTATATTCACACATACACTCGGTCTGAGAAATCAGGTCTTGAATGCTTTGCCAGCTTTGACAATGTAACCATGAACCAGCTGAGGAAGAAATAAGGCAAATACCTTAGGCATGGTGGTTCAGTTCACTTTATTCTACCAAAGGAGAGAAGCTGTGATGGGTAGCCCAAAATAGATAGCTTACGCCCTAAACACAATGGTTCATAAGCTTTTTCGTTTCAGGAATGCTATGAAGTATTGATTTTTTTGGCAACCTAAGGGAAGGAGTAACATTGCACCCACAGGCATCACACTATTTGCTTGATGTCCCTTCAGCACTGCATTACTGCCTGAATAGCAGCTATTACAGCCCTCACCACCTTCTTTGACATATTTTTTAAAGTACATTCTTGTGGGTTCCCAATATGGCACTGGCTGAATGTTATACTAAAATCCCTCTTTCTGTTTTTTGAGACAGGGTCTCACTCTGTTGCCCAGCATGGATTGCATTGGCACGATCACAGCTCACTGCAGTCCTAAACTCCTGGGCTCAAGTGATCCTCCCATCTCAGCCTCCCAAGTAGCTGGGACTCCAGTCATATGCCATTACATCTGGCTAATTTTTCTTTTTCTTTTTGGTAGAGACAGGGTCTCACTATGTTGTCCAGTCTGGTCTAAAGTCTCATCTCTAACAATGAGCAACCTGTAACCTATGAGGCCAGCTCAGTCAAGTTGACCAAATAGCATTGTTGTAACAGTATGTTACATTTCAAAAATAGTGGAGGCAATAACCTAAGCTCAGTGGCATGAATCCACACGTCACATTTTATTAGCAGTGTAATAATTTTCTAAAAGATTAGTATCACAGATGCTGTTTTTCTTTTGTTTTTCCTTGCATCTTGCTCTTTTCTTTACTATTTATGAAATCTGCATTTATTTCTGTGCATTCAACTTACTATCTGCTCTCATTTCCTGTGATTCTGAAAAATTGCCTCTTGAATATATATAGAGCATATCTACAAGAAATCATTTCTCTTCATTTTGTTCATAAATGAGTGTTTTTACTTTACCTTTATTTTTGAAGCATATTTTCACTGGATAATGAATCCTTGGTTGAGTGCCCTCCACCCAGCATGTAAGTATGTAATCTCACTGTCTTCTTGCCTCTATTGGTCCCATAAACAGTTAATCAAGGTTTTATTACTGTTTCCCTGGTATAATGAACCAGTTTTTTTTTAATACACTTGAGATTTTCTCTTTGTATGTGATTTAGCATTTGAACTATAATCTGTATAGTGATGCATGTCTTGATGTTTATCCTGGATAAGTTCCATTTTTTTGATCTTATAGACTAATGTGTTTCATTACTCTTGACACATTTTCAATATTTCTCAGGTCTCTCAGGTGTGCCATCTCCCAGAGATGCTTTATGTGTGGTTATTCTCTGCATTTCACCCTACTGTGTTGCTGTACATTCTCCATTTATGTTATGTCTTAGGCAATTTCCAGAGCAGCCTCAGGGCCAGGCTCTGGAGTGTGGGTGCACTTGTAGTGACAGCAGCTCTGGGCCTGGGGTGGGGCTGGTCCACATGGAAATGGCTCAGGGTCTGAGTTGCCAACACAGGATGAGGTCCTGGAGCCTGGATCTGTGATGATGCAGAGTTGGGGCTGGGAGGCAACCCCTTCCCAGGCTGCACAACAGTGGCTGCTGCTTGGGAGGATGTGGAAGGAAGGTATCTCAGCATCCTCCTCTCTGGGGTGATGTACATGCCCATGGCTTCAGGTATTTTTAGTGCCAAAAACCACCAGTGTCCACTCTGGAGCAGGCTGCTGTGATCCTTATCAATGAACACTAAGAGACCTTCATCAGGAAAGTTGTAAAGTGGAGGCAGCCTGGGGGATACTGAGATCCTCAGCTGCAAAGGCTGCAGGGTCCTCCACAGAGCAGGCCGTGGGGACTGCAGTGGCCCTGCCTCCCGGCCGATAACAATTGCCTCCTGCTTCTTTGCTCCTAGATGTCTCAAAACTCTCAGGTTTGCCATCTCCCAGTAATTCTTTCTGTATGGTTATTCTGGGCTTTTTTGCCCACTGTGTTTCTGCACTTCTTTAATTAGGCCCTTGAGCTCTCCAAGGGCTATTTTCCTTTTTGGAGAGCTGTCTAATTGTAGATTTTGCCTTTTTTCTGTGTGTTTGTGTTTTTTGGGGGGTGGGCATGTGAAGATTAGTATCTCCTACTCTGTCATCTTGCTAATATCACTCCCCCAGGGCATCATTTTGAGGGTACCCTGACACCATCATGGAATAATACTTGAGCATGTGGCTCTGAGAATTAGAGTATTTAGCATGTGGGAGGAATGTGAGTTGCTTTGGTCACAGGGTGCACTGAAGCCTGTTGGATCCTCCAAGATGCCTGTGAGAAGAGCTGCCGTCATACAGCTCCTTCTAACAGTGTGATTTGGATGCTCCTCCCATTAAACCTACTGCCTTACACTTCATTTCTGTTGACTCTTTGTGGGGTTCAGACAGTGGTAGAAGTAACACTATTTGCCTTCTGAGGCTATAAGATGCCATTTAGTGTACATAACTTCTGTCTACTCCTCTTAAGAAAGTGTTGAGGAAACCAAGTCCCCATATGAATAGGCAAAGAGCCCCAGCTGAGAACCCTATATCCAGTGTCAATCACCTTAGAGATGACACATTCCCCACCCACCCTCTGACTGCATTCTTTGAAAAGCCTGGCAGAAAACTTGGTGAGCCCAGGCAACATCCAGAACCACAGAGATGATAGGCAGATGATTGCAGTTTACATGTGTCATTAAGTTTCAGAGTAGTTTGTATTGTTTCCATCAGTAGTACCCAGAATATCAACTTATAGAAAGAATATGGAAGTAGAAAGTCAACTGTTGATAGTTAAATGAACATGAGTCCATTTTATATTTCTTAGATTTTTGCAACTTGTCTCTGTTTGACATAATAGTAAAATAAAAAGTTATAAAGAGGATGTGCAAATGTACAAAAGGTTATGGAGAAAGACTCAAGAAGACACAATAAATGGAAAGTTACTTCATGTATATGTATTAGAAAACTTAATATTGTAAATATAAATCTCCCCAAATTAATTCAATACAGTGACAATCAAAATCACTGTGAATTTTGTTGAAATTTAAAAGATGTTTCTAATTAGATGGACACGCAAAGAGGCAAAAAACAGTGATGGTAATCTTACATGAGGAAAACAAGAAGGAAGGATTAACACTTCTCACTACGAAATCCTATATTCAATAACCATACTGTGGCTGGGTGCAGTGATTCACACCTGTAGTTGCTGCAGTTTGGGAGGCTGAGTTGGGTGGATAGCTTGAGCTTAGGAGTTTGAGATCAGCCTGGGAACCATGGTGAAACCCCACTGCTACAAAAAGTATAAAAAAATTAGCTGGGCACGGTCGTGCATGCCTGTGGTCTCAGCTACTTGAGAGGGTGAGGTCAGAGGATTGCTTGAGCCTGGGAGGCAGAGGTTCTAGTGAGCTGAGATCGCATCACTGCACTCCAGCTTGGGCAACAAAGCAAGACCTTGTGTCAAAAAATAATTTAAAAATTTAAAAATTATTGTTCTAGTGAAGGGTGAGACAGATAACCCAGTGCAATGAATTAGAGAATCTGAAACCAACTCTGCATATACATAGTCACTCAATTTACAATAAAAGTTGTACAGCAATTGTCTCAAGGCACTTGTACTGAAAAAAAAATTAGACTGGGTAATTAATTAACAACACAAATTTATTTTCTCATGCTTATGGACACTGGGAAGTCCAGGGTCAAGGCACTGGCAATCTCAGTGTTTGGTGAGAACTGCTCCTGCTCCCAAGATGGAGCCTTGTGGCTGAATCATCACATGGTGAAGGTGGGAGGACCAAAGGGGTAACTTTATGTGAAGCCACTTTTATTAGGCATTAATTTTATTCATGAGTGCAGACTCCTCATAACCTAATCACCCAAAAGGTCCAACTTCTAATACTGTTGCCCTGAAGACTCACTTTGAATGGTAACTTTGGAGGGGACACAAACAATCAGATCATAGACGTGATTTAGTAGAAAAAAAATTATAACTCAATTATATTGGATAAATTAGATATCCACATTAAATCAAAATGAATCTTTACTGGTACATTTTATGTATACATGGATACAAATATTAATTCTTAATGAATCATAACCTGAAATGTAAAAGTCAAAAACATGAAGCTTTTAAAAAATTGCATGAAAAGGTATTTCATGACTATACATGTAAAAACAGATTTCATAAAGAAGATATACAAATCACTAAGCACAAAAAAAATTAATCAACTAGTTCTCCACTGAAAACTCAAAAAGCCAGAATTGTTTCTTTCCTCCACATGACTGCATCACCTCTCCATCAAGGGTTCAGAATTGGGCTGAACATGAGCTGACTGAAATGACAGAAGTAGGAATAGGAATAAAGTTAATTGAGCTACAGGAGTATTTTGTAACCCAATTCAAGAAAGCTAAAAATAATAAAAAATCATTTCAGACACACACAAAATAGCCAGTATAGAGAAGCAAATAACCAGCATGATAGATCTGAAAAACACACTACAGGAATTTCATAAGGCAATCACAAGTATTAACAGCACAATAGACCAAGTGGGGAAAAGAATCTCAGAGTTTGAGCACTGACTTTTTGAGATAAGATGGGCAGACAGGAGGAGAGAAAACATAATGAAAAAGAATGAACAAAACCCCCAAGAGATACTGGATTATGTAAAAAGACCCATTTTACAACCTATTGGCATACCTGAAAGAGATGAGGCAAATGGAACAAACTTGGACAATGTATTTCAGGATATCATCTATGAGAACTTCCCCAACCTATCTAGAGAGGTCAACATTCAAATTCAGGAAATTCGGAGAAAACCAGTAAGATACTCCACAAGAAGATCATTCCCAAGACATATAATCATCAGATTCTCCAACGTGGGAATGAAAGAAAAAATGTTAAAGGCACCTGGAGAGAAAGGCCTGCTCACCTACACAGAAAAGCCCATCAGACCATCAGTGGATCTCTCAGCAGAAATCCTACAAACTGGAAGAGATTGTGGGTCAATATTTAACATTCTCAAAGAAAAAAAATCCAACCCAGGATTTTATATCCGGCCAAACTAAGCTTCATAAGTGTGGAGAAATAAGGTCATTTTAATACAAGCAAATGCTGAGGGAATACGTCACCAACAAACCTGCCTTGCAAGAGCTCCTGAAGGAAGCACTAAGTATGGAAAGGAAAGACCATTACCAGCCACTACAAAAACACACTGAAGTACTCAGACAAGTGACACAATAAAGCAACCACATAAACAAGTCTGTGAAATAACTAGCTAACATCATGATGACAGGATCAAACCCACACATATTCATACTAACCTCAGATGCAAATAGGCTAAATGCTCCGGAAAAAGACAAGGAGTGGAAAGCTGGAAAAAGAACTAAGACTCTTTGGTATCCTGTTTTCAAGAGACTTATCTTAAGTGCAATGACACACATATGCTCAAAATAAAGAGATGGAGAAAATCTACCAAATAAATGGAAAACAGAAAAAAGCAGCGGTTTCAGTTTCTGACAAAACGGACTTTAAACAAACAAAGATCAAAAAAGACAAAGAAGTGCAAAATCTTCAGGCTCCAGGCAGCTGATGGTGACAGTAAAGTCTGTCTCCAACCCATGACCACTGAACCCCTCTGGGATTCTAGTGGCCCTGCTGGATGCACCATAGATGAGAAGCCAGGGAGCCGTCCCAGGTTTCTGCTGATACAAGGCTAAGGAGCTTCCAATGTTCTGACTGCACTCACAGGTGAGAAAGTCTCTTTCCCTGAAGACAAAGACAAGGAGTCAGGAAACTGCTTCTACATAACTTCTCTGGAGGTACCTGAGATTGGAATAAAACAGGAAAGTCACCATATAAACTGCATCAAGTGCACCATCACCATCCTCATAGCACAGCCGCAGTCACTGATCTACACTGAATTATAATTACTGTTCTTGCTCAGCAGGGATGCCAGGTCAGAGGAACCAAGAAGGTTGAGAGAGTTTCAGTGCAGGGCCATCTCCTCTTCCTCTCACCTGGGAGCTAGAGTAACAGGAGGCAGAGAAGCTGAGCTGGGGCTTCCATGAATCTTTCTGGGTCCTAATTGTGTAGCTCTTCCCCTGAGGTCTGACCTAGGCATTGATATGGGCTCCGGACACCAGCGTGGCTGGGAGGAACATGCAAAGAAGCATGGGAAGGTGCGGAGCTTCCAGCTACAGAGACCACCTGCCTCCTCTTCTTTTCATTGAGAAGCCCCTGCCCAGGTGGTCAAGTCAGAAAGGCTATTGACTTAGCATGGGGGTAGACCTTCTCCTCTCTGGACTCACAATTTAATCCCTGTTCTCCTACCTCACCAATAACCTAGGCTCAGACAGATGGTGTTTAGTACAAATCTCTTGAAAGAAAAAATAAAAACCTATGGTTTCTTTTTCTCTTTCTTCCTGCAACATGCCCATTCATCTTCCTTGCTGCATGATTGCACCTGGCTGAAGTCATTGATCAGAAATTCATCTTCTATACACACTTTTCCTTCGCAGCTTAGACATCTTTTCTATGAGCCCTGAAAACGTTCCATTCTTTGGAAGAACTAGTAAAGGACATCACTTTGTTAGGCCAAGCACTGTGGGTGCATGAGTGACCACAGCTGCAAAGATAAGCAGACTCCAGGCTCAGACTCATCATTGTGTGATTCCACTCCCTGCAGACAGATGATGGTGCGTCCACCTGGCCAGGAAAAATGGGGGTGGTATCTTCTCTTCTATAGAGCACTCCACTCTGCACAACACAGCCTTTCACACAGACTCAGACTCTTTTCCTTTTAACAGTTTTGAAAACCTCTGTTCACACCACTGATGGAAACAAGAATCTTATCTGGGGTTTTCTTGTTTTCCTCAGAGTTGTGAACATGTAGTGGTGAGTGAGGTTCCCCTGAACAGGCTGAGAAGCTCTTTAAATTACATTCCATTTAAAATTATGAATAACAATAGTGAAAATGTGTTTTCTTTCTTATGTATGTATCTAAGTAATGTATTCAGTTTTCTTTCTTTGCGAACAAACCTGAAATATCAATTATCTGACTCCTGATATAATCTGATAAGTTTCGTCTTTTAAATGGAAAGTCAATAAATCTACTATTGTTATAACTTACATAGTACATATTACATGTCATTACATATTAGTATAATATAATCAATTAAGTATGATAATGTTGTATTATTATTGTATGTTTTCAGGAAATACAACCTAAAATACCACTTGAGACAAAGTATATAAGATCTGAGAATTGTAATTTTCCTTATTTCCTAAAGACTGGGTAAGTAAAATGAATAAAAAAAAAAGGAAAAGGGAACATTGTCCATATAACAAGCAGTTTAATCCACTCTTTACAATCCTCCCAGACTTCTAGACATGCAGACTCCTGGGAAGAGTGCCCCACTCTGAGCACCTACTGTTTGCCAGGTACTCCCATTACACTGGGATGCAGCAATGCAAATAATAGACAATGGCCCCTGATCCCATGAAGCTCAAATTCCACTAGAGGGAGTCAGCCTATCAAGTGTAAAATCATAAGTAAATAAATTATATCATAAGTAAGTCAGAAGGCGAAAAGTGCTTCTGACAAAAGCATGGAGTAGGGTGTCCTATGAACACATACAGAGGGATCATTAAGATGGGAAGCACAGGGTTGGCTTTGGGAGTGAGGGAAGGAACCCAAGGGTCTGGGGGAAAGCCTCACCCCTGAGGGAGCAGTGAGAGTAAAGCTCCAAGGGCAGGACAGTGTGAGGCTTGTTTAGGGCAGAACTAGGAAACCTGAGAGTTGGGAGCCCGGTGAGTCTGAGGTAAGAGCCATGAAAGAGTTTTTATAATTAACAGGGAGGATTCAGGGAAAATGGGGCCAGGAAGGCATTGGAAGGAATTGGCCTTTTACTCTGATCATTCTCTTTGGCTAGGTCTCTTTGGAACAGGACCCTTGCTGGTCAACAGTTAAGCAGGTGCCTTAGAAAATCAGGCAGGTTCTCCAGGCAGAGAGCATCAGCAGCCCCAAACCTGGGCTTCCCAGACATGTCTGAGGACCACATGATTGGCAATTATACCTTCTGAAGTGGCAGATACATTCTGGATTCATGGCGAGATCCAGAGAATCCCTCTTTTTTGCATTTGCATCTTCATTCTCATGCCATCAAGACTTTTAAAGACTGTAGTTTAGACTCTCATTCCTGTTTTTAGAAGAAAAATTCTACTTGGAATTCCAAGAGTGGTGTCTCCTTTATGATATTAATTCCAACTCACACCATAACTCAGACTTCGTAGGTGTAATCATCTCTGTTCTTAATGCAATCAGGACAGGGTTTGCCCTGTCTGTGCCGCTGGGGATGACGTGAAGGAAAGATAGTTAAGGTATAGAGGAGGCTTCATGTCACTTTCTACAGAAACTTCAAAGTGTGGATGCAATTTGGGAAATGTTCTCAGTAGATGGAGGCACCAGGAGGAGTAGCTAGGACAGTGCAGACTCACACATCTGCTTCTCTGGGGGGGTTTTGTTATGGCTTGTAACACTGTGAATGGGTAGTATAATCCTGTAGACAGTAGTAAGTTGCAACATCTTCAGGCTGCAGGCTGCTGATGGTGAGAGTGAAATCTGTCCCAGATCCACTGCCACTGAACCGAGATGGGATCCCCGACTGCAAACTGGATGCAGCATAGATCAGGAGCGTAGGGGCTTGCCCTGGTTTCTGCTGATACCAGGATAACCCATTGCTAATGCCCTGACTTGCCCGGCAGGTGATGGTGACTCTGTCTCCTACAGATGCAGACAGGGAAGATGGAGACTGGGTCACCTGGATGTCACATCTGGCACCTGAGGTTGGAAACATAAAAACAAACATCCACACAATCAATCACGTTATGAGAAGCCCTCCCTGAAAATCCAGCCAGTACCGAATACACTGGCTGAGTAAATTCCTAGTGTTCTCCTTCCTTACCTCGGACCCAGAGCAGCAGGAGCCCCAGGAGCTGAGCGGGGACCCTCATTTCCATGCTGTGTCCTGGCTGGGACTGACTCCTGCACAGGGTGTGACCAGCCTATAAAAAAGTCTTCAGGGCAGGGAGGGGGCTGGGCTCTGGGAACATGCAAATCAGCAGGGGATGGGGCCCACTGGGCACAGCTGCAGGGCTGGCTCATCTCAGTAACTCAGCACAAGGACAGCGTCCTCAGGGTCTCAGGTCGGACCAGGGCAACACAGATTTGTCTTTAATCTGTTTCTTGCTGGGAGTCAATTTGAAACAAAGGATATTTTTTGATAATTGTCGAAATTTGAAATACTGCTGAGTACTTGAGGGAGTAATGTATTCCATTGGCGTATGGGGATTATTTGGGAGAAATTCTTCTCTGTAGGAAACTCAAAGTCAAGTTTTTAGAGT
The DNA here is from genome assembly GCF_029289425.2 of Pan paniscus. Classification (NCBI taxonomy): domain Eukaryota; kingdom Metazoa; phylum Chordata; class Mammalia; order Primates; family Hominidae; genus Pan; species Pan paniscus. The sequence continues at coordinate 14,786,495 of NC_073261.2, forward strand.
GTGGAGTCAGCAGGTCTTAAAAATACTCTGAAAGGGAGGGGGGTACTTTGTGGTATAGTTACATTTCTGTGAGTGTGTAATTGTTCCTTCTTAAAAAAAAAGGAAAAATATCAAGATAATGCTAAATATATTTGTAAGTATTCTATAATAACCTTAAACCATTCTTATTGTCAGTATAAGGTCAAGCAATTCACTGCAGGTGCACAAAGATGGTGCTATAAGTCCTTAATGTGTGTACCACTTACAGTTGCACATTTATGCAAACCTATAGACCTCAATAATGCCCAGAGATTATATGAGCTGCATCTTATTTTTGCTTTGGGGATCTCTATATTATACCTCCTTTTCTGTCATTGGGTATGTTCCCCAGGGTTTATCAGCAGGAAGCGCTGACTAGTGATGCCGGATCTGATTACTTCAAAAAAAAGTTACTTGTTTCTTCCTCCAATTATAGGAGCATGGATTAAGATAAACTTGAAATTACCTAAGGATCAATTGTCTCTAAAGTAAGAAGACCAATACCATATCCACTGAGTAATGTTCTGAGCTGCACTGCCCACCAGCCTGTCCCTGGGTGCTCTGGAGTCTGGATTTCTGGAGAACATGTAAAGGAGAGAACTTGGGAAAGATCAGGACAGTGAACCCTCTCTCCTAGTGAGGGCAGCTGCTGCTCAGTGCATGTCCCTGCCTTGCACTATCAATGCCACTTTCCTCTTTCACTGTTTAGCAGTAAGAGCGGACATTCTGACCAAGATGCCAGCCTCCTGTCTGACATCCAGGAAAGAGAGTCTCCATCTCCTATCAAGCAAATGCCCACATATATGGAGAAATCACTTGGATTTGGATAAAACTGGACGCAGATTCGGACTCATTACATCTCACATCATCTCAGCCTGGTTCAGCAGCAGAGGAAGTGGATCCACCTACATCAGCATCAGTGGCCTGCAGCCTGGGGTTCTGGGGAGTATTACTGATTCCTGAGTAGAAGTGGCCAAATCACTCTGGTGTGGCATCTGCACACACCCTCCTGCTGCCCATTCAGGGGCCTGAATTTTAAGGAAACTTGCTTGCGTAGGGTGAAATGTCAAAGTTTGATTTTGCCCTCTAAAGGTTTGCTTAAAATGAATGGACAAAAGACAAATAATAGGAGAAAAAGGCAAACAAATTTATTTAACATGCAGAGGAAAATATCAGAGGAGAGAGATTACCCAGATAACCCAGTGAGGTCCAGGTGCTTATACATCCTTTATCGGGGAGAGGGAGGTGGGGACTGTAACCAACCTAGGGAGAGTAAATGATGTAAAATAAAATAAATGGATCCTCAAAAGAATAGTTAATAGCCTGACTGGATGAAATCAACTTCCAATCTCTTTTGAATTTAACTCCTAGTGCATGTTAATATTCCCTGATAGATCAACATTCCCAGGGAGGGTTTTCTTTCTTTCTTTTTTTTTTTTTTTTTGAGACGGGGTCTCGCTGTTGCCCAGGCTGGAGTGCAGTGGCGCGATCTCGGCTCACTGCAGGCTCTGCCCCCCGGGGTTCACGCCATTCTCTTGCCTCAGCCTCCCGAGTAGCTGGGACTACAGGCGCCCGCTACCTTGCCCGGCTAATTTTTTGTATTTTTAGTAAATACGGGGTTTCACTGTGTTAGCCAGGATGGTCTCGATCTCCCGACCTCGTGATCTTCCAGTCTCGGCCTCCCAAAGTGCTGGGATTACAGGCTTGAGCCACCGCGCCCGGCCATTCCCAGGGAGGGTTTTCATGACAGTTGGCTTCCTTCTGGAGTAACTGATGTAGGAAAAGAGCCTTTGTCCAATTGATGTTTTCTAAATGCTTTGAGTTTGAAATAAGCACCACACAAATGCAGCATATCCTGAGATGTTATTTCCCAGATCCCTTCTCTTGCAACTGACTTGCCAGGAAACACCATTCCAGAGGGATGCAACTCCAGGGGGAAAGTACAGGTGCTTTTTTCTGGATGGATGCATCTGTCCATGTCTGCATCCAGGCCTTTTTCTTTCACTGTGCTTCTGCTGGTTCCCCATTCCCATCTCTGCCCCTCACTGCTCTCTCTGAGAAAGGCAGCCCTGCCTGCACGCATGGCAGACCACAGGGCTTGGAATGAGCCTTCCCTCATCACTGTGTCCCCTCAAATCTATCTGCTGTTACCTTAATCCCCAAGGCAACAGCATTGAGAGACAGGGCCTAATGGGAAGTGTTTAATCATGAGGGCTCTGCCCTTATGAGTAGATATAAGCCACTATAAGCCACTATCTTTAACATAGATTTTGATAGTCTGTGACTAATTAAATAATTTTCCTCGTCTTCTCAAAAGCTTCATGTGAAAGCAGAAGACCCATAAGAAGACATCTAGAGACTGGCCCTAAAGTGCTTTTCTCCACAGGAATGTCACCCAGGCACTACATCCAGGAGTCTCAGGTGCCACTGGATTCCCATCCTCAGTGAGGCAGAGCTGGGAGAAGGCACGCAGCATTCAAATTTCCTTCAAGTCACTTGCTTAAGGTATACATTGAAGGTTCAAACTAAATTGGAAATATTTTTGTTGTTTTTTACAATTAGCACTTTATTTTTTGTTATTTTTTAAATATATATATATTTATTATACTTTAAGTTCTAGGGTACATGTGCACAATGTGCAGGTTTGTTATGTATGTATACATGTGCCATGTTGGTGTGCTGCACCCATTAACTCGTCATTTACATTAGGTATATCTCCTAATGCTATCCCTCCCCCCACCCCACCACAGGCCCCAGTGTGTGATGTTCCCCTTCCTGTGTCCAAGTGTTCTCATTGTTCAATTCCCACCTATGAGTGAGAATATGCGGTGTTTGTTTTTTTTCCTTGTGATAGTTTGCTGAGAATGATGGTTTCCAGCTTCATCCATGTCCCTAAAAAGGACATGAACTCATCATTTTTTATGGCTGCATAGTATTCCATGGTGTATATGTGCCACATTTTCTTAATCCAATCTATCATTGATGGACATTTGGGTTGGTTCCAAGTCTTTGCTATTGTGAATAGTGCCGCAATAAACATACGTGTGCATGTGTCTTTATAGCAGCATGATTTATAATCCTTTGGGTATATACCCAGTAATGGGATGGTTGGGTCAAATGGTATTTCTAGTTCTAGATCCCTGAGGAATCACCACACTGTCTTCCACAGTGGTTGAACTAGTTTACAGTCCCACCAACAGTGTAAAAGTGTTCCTATTTCTCCACATCCTCTCCAACACCTGTTGGTTCCTGACTTTTTAATGATCACCATTCTAACTGGTGTGAGATGGTATCTCATTATGGTTTTGATTTGCATTTCTCTGATGGCCAGTGATGATGAGCATTTTTTCACTTCTCTGTTGACTGCATAAATGTCTTCTTTTGAGAAGTGTCTGTTCATATCCTTTGCCCACTTTTTGATGGGGTTGTTTGTTTTTTTCTTGTAAATTTGTTTGAGTTATTTGTAGATTCTGGATATTAGCCCTTTGTCAGATGAGTAGATTGCAAAAATTTTCTCCCATTCTGTAGGTTGCCTGTTCACTCTGATAGTAGTTTCTTTTGCTGTGCAGAAGCTCTTTAGTTTAATTAGATCCCATTTGTCAATTTTGGCTTTTGTTGCCATTGCTTTTGGTATTTTAGACACAAAGCCCTTGCCCATGCCTATGTCCTGAATGGTATTGCCTAAGTTTTCTTCTAGGGTTTTTATGGTTTTAGGTCTAACATTTAAGTCTTTAATCCATCTTGAATTAATTTTTGTATAAGGTGTCAGGAAGGGATCCAGTTTCAGCTTTCTACATACGGCTAGCCAGTTTTCCCAGCACCATTTATTAAATACGGAATCCTTTCCCCATTGCTTGTTTTTGTCAGGTTTGTCAAAGATCAGATGGTTGTAGATGTGTGGTATTATTTCTGAGGGCTCTGTTCTGTTCCATTGGTCTATATCTCTGATGGGACATATCTCAAAATAATAAGAGCTATTTATGACAAACCTACAGCCAATATCATACTGAATGGGAAAAAACTAGAAGCATTCCCTTTGAAAACTGGCACAAGACAGGGATGCCCTCTCTCACCACTCCTATTCAATGTAGTGTTGGAAGTTCTGGCCAGGGCAATCAGGCAGGAGAAAGAAATAAAGGGTATTCAATTAGGAAAAGTGGATGTCAAATTGTCCCTGTTTGCAGATGATATGATTGTATACCTAGAAAACCCCATCGTCTCAGCCCAAAATCTCCTTAAGCTGATCAGCAACTTCAGCAAAGTCTCAGGATACAAAATCAATGTGCAAAAATCACAAGCATTCTTATACACCAATAACAGACAAACAGAGAGCCAAATCATGAGTGAACTCCCATTCACAATTGCTTCAAAGAGAATAAAATACCTAGGAATCCAACTCACAAGGGACGTAAAGGACCTCTTTGAGGAGAACTACAAACCACTGCTCAGTGAAATAAAAGAGGATACAAACAAATGGAAGAACACTCCATGCTCATGGGTAGGAAGAATCAATATCATGAAAATGGCCATACTGCCCAAGGTAATTTATAGATTCAATGCCATCCCCATCAAGCTACCAATGCCTTTCTTCACAGAATTGGGAAAAACTACTTTAAAGTTCATATGGGACCAAAAAGGATCCCACATTGCCAAGTCAATCCTAAGCCAAAAGAACAAAGCTGGAGGCATCACACTACCTGACTTCAAACTATACTACAAGGCTACAGTAACCAAAACAGCATGGTACTCGTAAAATGCTATCCAACAGCATGGCACACTACAGATAAATCTTTCATCAAAGGAATCAATTGATGCAGCAAACTTTACTGTTGTCTTATTTTAAGAAATTGCCACAGCCACCTCAATCTGCAGCAACCACCACCTTAATCATTCAGCAGCCATCAACACAGAGGAAAGACTCTTTATCAGCAAAAATTAAAATTCACTGAAGGCTCAGATGATCATTTGCATTTTTAGCAATAAAGTAGTTTTTAAAGTATGTAATTGTAGACATAAGGCTATTGCACACTTTATAGACTATGGTATAGTATAAAAAACTTTTATATGCAGTGTAAAACCAAAAATTCAAGTTCTTGTTATATTGTGGTTGCCTGGAACCACACCTGCAATATCCCTGAAGTATACCTGTACAAGAAAATATGGATAACATACTAAAATAAATTTGGGAAACAATTCATTAACAGAATGATAGTTCTGAAGTAGAAATAGATATGATAACAAAAATAAATAGAAATTCTAGATATAGAGAATACAACAAACTAAAAATTTAATACAATGCTTCAGCAGCTGATTTTATTAGCAGAAAAAAAGAATCAGTGAGCTTAAAGAAAAAACATTTGAAATGATTCCATCAGGGGAAAAACAACAACAACAAAAAAGAATAACAAATGCCTATGGCAATTATGGGACTCAACCAAACAACCCAACTTTCATATAATATCAGTTTCTGAAGGAGAAGAAAAAGAAAAAGGCCTAGAAAGCATATTTAATGAAATAATGACTAAAAATTTCCCAAACATGAAGAATGATGACAACATCGAGGTATGAAAACTGCAGAGGTCATGAATCCATTTCAATCCAAGAGGAGTTTATCAACACACATCACAATGAAGTTATTAAAAATGAAAAACAAAGGATACTGAAAACAGCAAATAAACAAGAAATACATCACATTCAAGGAGCTTCAATATGGCTTTCAGTGGATTTCTCTGCAGAAAACCCTACAGTCCACAAGAGAGAGGAATGATGTATTCAAAATGCTAAAGCAAACAAGCAAGCAAACAAACAAAAATGCCAATCAACAATACTGTGCCCGGCTGGGTGAAGTGGCTCATACCTGTAATCCCAGCACTTTGGGAGGCCGAGGCAGGTGGATCAGGAGGTCAGGAGTTCAAGACCAGCCTGGCCAACATGATGAAGCCCCATCTCTACTAAAAATACAAAAATTAGCTGGGCATGGTGGCATGGGCCTGTAATCCCAACTGCTCGGGAGGCTGAGATTGCAGTGTGCAAGCTTGAACGTGGGAGGCGAGATCACACCACTGCACTCCAACCTGGGTGACAGAGCAAGACTCCATATTGAAAACAAAAATGCTGTGCCTAGCAAAGCTGTCCTGTAGAAATGAGGGAGAGGGAGATATAAAAACCTTTCTATACAAAAAAAAAAACTAAAAAAGTTTATAATCAATATCCCTGATTAATCAGAATTACTAAAGGAAGAGCCTTACATTGAAATAAAAGCCTAACTAGTAAGAAAAAACATAAAAGTAAAAAGCTTCAATGCTATCAGTAATACACAGTCATGCTCAAAATGCTCTAATATTCTAAGGGTGGTTTGTAAAGCAATTTTATCCCTACTAGTAGGATTAGCAGACAAAGCTATTGAAAATAACTGTAGCTACAATAAATTGTTAAGGTATATAAATATGAAATAGAAGTGTAAATTTTGACATAAAATTGTACAATTGTGTGGGAGAGAGAATGAAAATGTAGACTTTTGGATGCAATTAAAGAGAAGTTGTTATCAGAAGTTGTTAGAGTAGCTTGTTATAAGAATATGATATTTTATGTAAGTTTCATGATAACCACAAAACCTATAGTAACTGCACAAAATAAAAAAGTTTATTTTGCAATTTATCCAAAATTTTAAAGCATATCACCACAGAAAGCCATCAAGCTATAAAAGAGTTCAGCAAGAGAGAAAAAGGAAACAAAGAACTTATAAAACAATCAGAAAAAAATTTACAAAGTGGCAGTAGCAAGTCCTTCCCTATAAATAATTACCTTGATGGTAAGCGCATTACATTGTCAAATAAAAGGACATAGAGCATCTCAATGGCTAGAATAAAAAACAAGATTCAATCATGTGCTGCCCTACAAGAGACTCACTTTACTAGTCAAGACATATATAGGCTGAAATTGAAAAGATGAAAAAAGATATTCCATGCAAATGGAAACTAAAATAGAGTAGGGGGAGCTATACTTATTATTAAAAGAAAGAAACTAAGTCAAAACCTATAAAAGAGATAGGGTTCACTGCATAATGATAAAGGAGTTAATTCATCATGAAGACATAATACTTGTAAATATATATGCACTCAAGGTCACAAGACCTAAATTCATAAAGCAATTATTAAATAATCTGATGAGAAAAATATACTGCAATACTATAATAGCAGGAGACCTCAATACCCCAATTTCAATAATGGAAAGATCATTTAGAAAGATAATAAATTAAGAAACATTAGATTTGAATTGCACTTTGGAGCAACTGGATCTAACAGATATACCCAGAACATCCTAGCCAACAGCAGAAGTGTACCTGTTCTTCTGAAATGTGGGTGGAGCATTCTCCAGTATATATCATATGTTAGGCCACAAAACAGATCTTAACAAATATTAGAGAATTGAATTATAGAAAGAAAATTTTTGCATCCCAAGGGCATAAAGCTAGAAATCAGTAACAGAAGAAATCTTGAAAAATACATAAAATGGCAAAATATAAAATATTTGAAGCAGAGTTTCGCTTTTGTTGCCCAGGGTGGAGTGCAATGGCACAATCTCGGCTAACTGCAGCCTCCGCCTCCCAGGTTCAAGCAATTCTCCTACCTCAGCCTCCCAAGTAGCTGGGATTACAGGCGCCCACCACCACGCCCAGCTGATTTTTTGTATTTTTAGTAGAGACAGGGTTTCACTATGTTGGCCAGGCTGGTCTCAAACTCCAGACCTCAGGCAATCCACCTGCCTCAGCCTCCTAAAGTGCTAGGATTACAGGCGTGAGCCACCATGCCCAGCCTGAAGCAGAAATTAAAAGCCTCCCACGAAAGAAAAGCACAGGACCAGAAGGCTTCACTGCTAAATTCTGACAAACCTTTAAAGAACTAATACTAATTACTCTCAAACTCTTCCAAAAAAGTGAAATAGAGGAAATACTTCCAAACTCATTTTATTAGGCTATCATCATTCTGATACCAAAGACAGACAAGGACACTACAAGAGACAAAAATACTAGGTCAATGTCAGTAATGAACCCTGATGCAAAAATCTTCAACAAAATATTAGAAACCAAATTTAAGAATATATGAATGGAATCATTAACCATGATCAAGTGGGATTTATCCTTTGAATGCAAGCTGGTTTCAACATATGCATATGAATACATGTGATAAAATGCATGAACAAGGTCAAAGACAAAAATCATACGATTCTCTCAATACATGCAGAAAAAGCACACGAAAAAATTTAAAACCTTTTCATGATGCAAGCTCTCAACAAATTAAGTGTAGAGAAAATGTATCTCGACACAAAAAAGAACCATGTATGACAAGCTCTTAGCTAACATTATTCTCAACCATGAAAAGCTGAAAGCTTTTCTTCCATGTTCAGGGACAAGACAATGATGACCACGCTCACCACTTCTTTTCATCATAACAGTGGAATTCCTAGGCAGAACAATTAGACAAGAAAAGAAAAGAAAAGCATCCTACTCAGAAAAACAATAAGTGAAATTATCTCTAATTGCAGACAACATGATCCTGTATACAGAAAACCCTAAATATTCCACCAAAAACTGTTAGAACTGATGCATGAATTCAATAAGGCTTCAGGATACAAAATAAACCAACAAAGATCAGAAGTGTTTCTGCATACAAATAACAAACTATCTGAAGAAATTTTTTAAAGATCCCAAGTACAATAGCAACACAAATTAAATACTTAGGTGTAAATTTAAGCAAAAAATTAAAAGTCCTGTATATGAAAAACTATAAAACACCAATGAACAGAAATTTAAAAACACAAGTAAATGAAAAAAAAATTCATGTTTGTGGATGGGATGAATTAATATTGTGAAAATGAACAAAATACCAAAAGCAACATATTTGATGCAATCACTATCAAAATTCCAATGCCAGTCTTTTACAGAAATGGAAACAAAAATCTTGACATTTGTATTGAACAGACCTAAAATAGATAAAATAATCTTGAGCAAAAAGAACAAAGCTAGAGACAGCATGCTACCTAATTTTATTACATATTGTAAAACAATTGTAATCCAAATAGCATGGTAGTGGCATATAAATGGACAAATTGGCTAAACAAAATGGAAAACCCAGAAATAAACCCACACACAGTCAACTTATTTTTGACAAAGGTGCCAAGGACATACAATGGTTAAAGGATAGTCTGTTCTACAAATGGTGTTGAGAAAACTGAATATCCACAGGAAAAATAAAGTTAGTCCCCTAACTTACACCACATACTAATACCAACTCCAAATGAAGATTTAAATAGAAGGCCTGAACTGTAAAATTACTAGAAGAAAACATAAGAGTTAAAGCTCCACAACACTGGTCTCAGCAATACTGTTTTTGATGTAACCCTGATAGCAGTCAACAAAAGCAGAAATAGACAAATTTGTTATGGCTTAGTTTTGAATTTCTGGTCATTTACTCAATCTGGTCGTTACTTTCCCACACTTCATGGTTACAAGTACCAGCCAAGAGGTGGATCCACCTTCCTACTGCAGTATCTGAAAATCACTCTGTTCTATCCTCTGCCTGACCCTCTCTGGCATTCTTGGGATCTACATTTTGATGGAAATGTAATGCTCTGGAACCCTAGGCATATATGAACCAGAAACATGTATGCAGACTCTACTTACAGACAGCAACATAGTTGGAAATATAGTAATCAAAGTTGGATAGGAACAAATATTTTATATCTGTTTCTTAGAGATCTGGATTCCACTAAAACGGATTCATGGGTGTCAGGGCATTAGGGGTGTGGACTGATAACAAACCTCTCCAATAGCAGACAAACAGAGAGCCAAATCATGAGTGAACTCCCATTCACAATTGCTTCAAAGAGAATAAAATACCTAGGAATCCAACTTACAAGGGAGGTGAAGGACCTCTTCAAGGAGAACTACAAACCACTGCTCAAGGAGACAAAAGAGGATACAAACAAATGGAAGAACATTCCATGCTCATGGGGAGGAAGAATCAATATCGTGAAAATGGCCATACTGCCCAAGGTAATTTACAGATTCAATGTCATCCCCATCAAGCTACCAATGACTTTCTTCACAGAATTGGAAAAAACTCCTTTAAAGTTCATATGGAACCAAAACAGAGCCCACATCGCCAAGTCAATCCTAAGCCAAAAGAACAAAGCTGGAGGCATCACACTACCTGACTTCAAACTATACTACAAGGCTACAGTAACCAAAACAGCATGGTACTGGTACCAAAACAGAGACATAGATCAATGGAACAGAACAGAGCCCTCAGAAATAACGCCGCATATCTACAACTATCTGATCTTTGACAAACCTGAGAAAAACAAGCAATGGGGAAAGGATTCCCTATTTAACAAATGGTGCTGGGGAAACTGGCTAGCCATATGTAGAAAGCTGAAACTGGATCCCTTCCTGACACCTTATACAAAAATCAATTCAAGATGGATTAAAGACTTAAACGTTAGACCTAAAACCATAAAAACCCTAAAAGAAAACCTAGGCATTACCATTCAGGACATAGGCATGGGCAAGGACTTCATGTCTAAAACACCAAAAGCAATGGCAACAAAAGCCAAAATTGACAAATGGGATCTAATTAAACTAAAGAGCTTCTGCACAGCAAAAGAAACTACCATCAGATTGAACAGGCAACCTACAAAACGGGAGAAAATTTTCACAACCTACTCATCTGACAAAGGGCTAATATCCAGAATCTACAATGAACTCAAACAAATTTACAAGAAAAAAACAAACAACCCCATCAAAAAGTGGGCGAAGGACATGAACAGACACTTCTCAAAAGAAGACATTTATGCAGCCAAAAAAACACATGAAAAATGCTCACCATCACTGGCCATCAGAGAAATGCAAATCAAAACCACAATGAGATACCATCTCACACCAGTTAGAATGGCAATCATCAAAAAGTCAGGAAACAACAGGTGCTGGAGAGGATGTGGAGAAATACGAACACTTTTACACTGTTGCTGGGACTGTAAACTAGTTCAACCATTGTGGAAGTCAGTGTGGTGATTCCTCAGGGATCTAGAACTAGAAATACCATTTGACCCAGCCATCCCATTACTGGGTATATACCCAAAGGACTATAAATCATCCTGCTATAAAGACACATGCACACGTATGTTTATTGCAGCACTATTCACAATAGCAAAGACTTGGAACCAACCCAAATGTCCAACAATGATAGACTGGATTAAGAAAATGTGGCACATATACACCATGGAATACTATGCAGCCATAAAAAAGGATGAGTTCATGTCCTTTTTAGGGACATGGATGAAGCTGGAAACCATCATTCTCAGTAAACTATCACAAGGACAAAAAACCAAACACCGCATATTCTCACTTATAGGTGGGAATTGAACAATGAGAACACATGGACACAGGAAGGGGAACATCACACTCTGGGGACTGTTGTGGGGTTGGGGGAGGGGGGAGGGATAGCATTGGGAGATATATCTAATGCTAGATGACGAGTTAGTGGGTGCAGCGTGCCAGCATGGCACATGTATACATATGTAACTAACCTGCACATTGTGCACAAGTACCCTAAAACTTAAAGTATAATAATAATAAATTTTAAAAAAAGAAGTTACACGATGAAATTTTCAGTATCTAGAGGTATGAGAAATAAATGCATACCTAATTTTGAGAAATCCTGACTCTGAGAAGCACTTCTGCAGTCCCAGTAAAAACAGAGTAGCAGCAGCCCTGCTGAGGTGATGCTGGGCTCATTCTCCATGGGAAAGACTGTGCAAGTCTGCAGCAACAGGTTATGAGTGTGGCAGTCCCAGAACAAGGGCACGTTGGAGACAGGGTGTAGCTAGGGAAATTGCGTGGTGCACATTTGAGGGTAGCAAATTATTTCTATGAGGCTCATATTGTTAGCAAGGAAGGACTTTTTTTTTTTTTTTTGAGATGGAGTCTCACTCTGTCGCTCAAGCTGGAGTGCAGTGGCAGTGATCTCAGCTCACTGCAACCTCACCTCCCGGGTTCAAGCGATTCTCCTGCCTCAGCCTCCCGAGTAGCTGGGACTACGGGTTCGTGCTACCACACCCAGCTAATTTTTGTATTTTTAGTAGAGACGTGGTTTCACCATGTTGGCCTGGATGATCTCGATCTCATGACCTCGTGATCCGCCCGCCTCGGTCTCCCAAAGTGCTGGGATTATAGACTTGGGCCACAGCGCCTGGCCGCAAGGAAGGACTTTTAATGCCCACCCTCCTAGTTCCATGCAAACACACACATGCACACTCGCTAGGTCCAAAGAGTGTGATGAGGGGAAAATAGAGACATAGTTGCAGCATCTGGATTAGGGCTGAGCCAGTAGGAAACATTAATCAGGGCATCAGGAAACCAGAGTTCTATTCTAAGCTCAGTTTGTAACGTCTTTGTGGACTTGAGCAAGTCACTTTCCTATTCTAAACCTTGTTTTATTTCCTTTGCAAATGAGGAAGTTGAAATACGTGATCTCAAAGATTCCTCACAGTTCTTCACCTCATGAGACAAATGTAAATCAAGTAACATTCGCTATTGTGATTAGAAAAACTGCATTTACACACGTTAGCCACTAGAGGGGACGTGCGATTGTTACGTGGCTGAAGGTTTCCTGTATTTCTTTATTTTTTATTTGGCCGCTAGAGGGCACGCCTGCCCTGCACTTAAAGCTGACTACTTTTAAGGAAAGACAAAGGAATTCTTGGATTTCTCCATTTTCCTCATCACCTGTGCTTATCAGAGAATTCCAGGGGCAAGCTACCCTTTCCAATTCATCACTAATTTATAAACAAAATAAGGAGTAAGGAATGCTTCTTACTTACTTACTATAACATATTTAAGAATGAATGCTCAAAACGAAAGTAATTTATTTAAAACTTGTGTTGAGTCATTATGACTGCAAAATTTTTGCTCATGTTTTTCATATGCTATTCACTTGCAAATTATTAGAACTCTACATATTCTGTTCATCTCAGCATTATTTATAACAGGGAAAAATTAGACACTAGACAAAAATCTAAAAACAGGGGACAGTAAGGAAAAAGCAAATGGTTCTTTTAATCATCATCACTAAAAGTGGTTGTGACTTAAAATAATGACATAAAAGATGCTTCTACATTGTTGAGTAAAACATCAAGATAAACTTAAAATTATATTTCAAGCTTAACATATTCATTTAAAAAGAGAAAAGAAATTTTAGAGAGTTTATCTTGTTGGATTATCAGATGTTATTTTTCTCTTTTTAATGCCATATACTTTTCAAATTTTCAGTGGACTGGTATTACTTTTGTATTTAAAAAAGAAAAATATAAGGAAAAAGAAACCTGTCATGCACTTTCTAGTGGATTTTACTTACCAGTCATCTCTGTGTTTCTGGCATCAGCAAACTGAGCCAGAAACTCAGTGCCTCCCATTTCTTTTTTTTTTTTTTAGATGGAGTCTTGCTCTGTCACCCAGGCTAGAGTGCAGTAGCTCAAACTTGGCTTGCTGCAACCTCTGCCTCCCGGGTTCAAGTGATTCTTCTGCCTCAGCCTCCCAAGTAGCTGGGATTACAGGTGCCCGTCACCGCACCCGGCTAATTTTTGTATTTTAGTGGAGATGGGGTTTCACCATCTTGACCAGGCTGGTCTCGACTCCTGACCTTGTGATCCACCCGCCTTGGCCTCCCAAAGTGCTGGGATTAACAGGCGTGAGTCACCGCGCCAGGCCGAATGCCTCCCATTTCTTGTATTCACCTTAAAAACTCCTGGAATGAAGGACTCCCTCCTCCCTCATCTAACCTATTATGTGTGTGGTGAGTTCTGACTATGATATCATTCCTGATGTGAAACCGAAGTCTCTCTAAGTCCATCCATTGGTTCAGTTCTGCCTTCTGACAGAGTCCACACCAGACTTCACATTTCTCCCAATCTTCTTTGTCCTACAAGGGCTTTCTATTCTTCAAGCTAAAGAGACACCAGTGATTCCGTTCGTTCATTCAGTTAACATTTAGGGGCCACAGCTTGTGCTATGTCCTGAGATTTGCCAATGAGCAGAGCTCAGAGTATTGAAAAGACAAACACACACGCCAGGCATTTTACTATGCTGTGTTGTGTGCATGACAGGAGCACACAGGGCATCCAGGCACCAGTGAGAAGGGCCTTTCACCAGACTTGAGAGGTCAGCAAGGGTGCTCTAAGGAAACACCTTCTAAACCGAGAGCTTGAAAGAGTGAGACAGGAAAGCAGTAAGAGGGAGCGTTCTGAGGAGGAAATCTCCGAGGTGGGACAGGGATGCGTGTGGAGAGAACGCCCTTCCCATCTCCACTCTTCATGAAGTCTCTATTCTGTCAGGGTCTGTCTGCCCTGTGAGCTGTTGAGGACAAAAGCCGTTTTATAAACATTTTTATTTCCTCCCTCTGTTTTCCTTAAACACCTAGCCCGGTGCCTGGAACATAAGAAGCCATAATGAATTTTTGTTAGATAAGTGAGGAGTGCTGAGTAGAGCAGAAATGTCACGTGCCTCAGTTGAAATATGGGTCATCAGTTTTCTTTCTTTTTTAACTTCGAAGTCAAGACTTGATGATCTCTGAGAGCTTCAAGATACCATTAAAGATATAATCATCCTCATGTACTTGAGCTTTGTTTTCACCCATTATGTTATGACTGCTGTCCATTGTTCCATGTCACAATTCTCCATCTTTCTTTATTTTCTTCCATTTCAATTAACTCATTTATTTACACGTGGGAATGGAACATATAATGTAAAATCCACAAGTAAGACTTCCCAGATCCTCAGCTTCTTTCTCTGGCATTAGCCACTGTTTCCAGTTTCATGAGCATCTGCTATGGTTTGAATGCATCCCCTCCAGAAATCAAATATTACAAATATGATAGTATTAAGAGGTGGGGCCTTTTGGAGGTGATTAGGCTATGAGGGCTCTGCTGTCATGAATAGGATTAGATTTGCTTAGAAAAAGGCATGATGGAGGAAGTTAGAATCCTTTTGCCCTTCGGTCTCCTGCCTTGTGAGGACACAGCACTCCTCCTCTCTGGAAGAAGCAGCCTTCAAGGCAACATCTTGGAAACAGAGACCAGACACTTACCTGACAATGAACCTAATGGCCCCTGAATTTTGGACTTCCTAGCCTCCAGAACTGTGAAAAAAACAAATTTCTGTTCTTTATAAATTACTCAGTCTATGGTATTCTCTTATAGCAGCCCAAAACAGACAAGACTCTAGGAAATCAATTTGTATTCAGCACATCAACAAAATTATTTACAAATGGGACTCCCCCCAATAGCGGGGTGTCACTAAAGAGAGGTGCCCATAAGCATGAGACAATGACCACGTGGCATGAGCAACGAACTATGATGAATGAGCACATGTTACCACCACTAAAGACAAAACTTACATGATAGATGACAACAAAATAATTTCTTATTATGAATTTCTCATTGTATCCCTCCATTTAGTCAGGAATCTGGCTCTGACTCGCACCTGAAGGACAGACAAGGACTTTTGTTTCCAAAAGCATAAACTGAAAGGAGAACTCACAGAGTCTACAGAAAAGAGAAAAGACATTTGTCAACAGAGAGTGTTTATTTATCTTTTTAACTGGAGGGAAAGAGCAGGGATGAGGAGAGGAGACGCCTTCGGTATTGGGAAAAAACAATATTGTAGAGTTTTCCATCCTGGTACTAAAAAAATTATAAAGGCCAATAGGCAATGACTGATAGCAATAAAACAAGGAAAGGGGCATAGCCTAATACAGTAAAGAAACTGGTGACTCAAAGAGAGAAAGGAAAAGAACATTCTGGAGCAAAATAGAGAGGGACAGCATTTAGCTCCTACGTTCCAGTTCCATCCTCCAGCCCCACCCTCCACATCCACCTCCAAATCCGGAGAATTTTTACTAACACAGCCAAAAGCATAGTGAAGCACACTGACACTGAAGGGTGTCCTTATATGATCCTCCGTTTGTTGGTGACTGGTGGAAACAGATGCTGGGGAGAAACAGGAGAAACAAGGTGGAGGGACATCAGGGTGCACTTCCTCTAAGAGAAGTCAAGGCTACACATGGAATGAGGAAAGCAATCCAATGCCCAGGGGAGTCCTCATGGTACTGAAACAGGAAGAGCCATCTGTTGCCCAAGCATTCTAACCAATGCTCAGAGCCCTCAGCTGCCCTTTCCCTCTACTGCCTCCCCATTCCCTTGGGCTACCAGGAAAAGTGGAGATGTTAATGGGCTCCAATCAAAGGCCATCAGGAACACACCTGTAGTTGAAGAAGTGAGGTTATTACTGGTTAAGTGAGGGAGAATACAAACTACAGGGAACGGTGGGGTGTCTCACTAAGAGGATGTCAGAAAGGACTTAGAGTATTTGGGGTAGTGTTAGGCAATAATCTGGGAGAAGGGTTTCAGGAAATGGGGCTTTGATCTGAACTGGGTGTTGTCAGGAATTGGGGGTAATTCTAGCGTATTAGGGTATCTTAATAAATCTTACGTAGAAAGATGTAAACCTGTATTAAAGCCTTAATGGGTTAAGGCTATAATTGGTAAAGAACGTTAAAGCTGTAGTTGGTGAAGAAACAGTAGTTATTCATCTTAGCTAGAATAGAGAGACATTGGTCATTTGTGTGATATGAACAATGCTCATGCTTTGCTCATGCTCAGACATGATTATGAAGAGGTCTTGTTTTTGTCTTAAGTACTGGCACAAAATGATATGGTCTGAAGGAGATGTTCTATGAAATTGTTGATGCTCACAAGAGAACATCAACATCCATCTGTGGGTGCCAGGCAGCTCACAGCATCGCCAACGCCCAGCAGATAGGACCAGGTCAACTCCTGGCTGCCAGACACACCTCTTCTCTTTCTCAGAGGAACACAAAATACCCAATGCCCATTCCATAGCTCAACAGGAAAACACATTCTCAGGTGAGCTGGAAAGAAAGTCGCTCATCTAATAATGACACAATTTTAAAAGACTGGTCAATTCAACTACATCAAAGACAAGCAAAAACAAAATTTTTCTCATGGCAAGAAAAGACTACCACCATAGTTGAAAAACAAATGAAAGAGTGGGAAAATAGGTTTGCAACTTATATCATAGACAAAGGGGTGCTATCTCTAATATACAAATAGTTCTTACAAATTTAGGGGAAATAGACCAACAATATATTGACAAAATTAAAAAGATATGCATAGAGATTTCATAGGAAAATAATTGGAAGTTGATCTTAAACATGTGAAAAGTTACACAACATGGCTCATAAGAAGATAAGTACAAATTAAAACTATACCAAGATGCCACTTCTCAGCTATTAAAATTCAATAATTTATTCAGATGGTGAGCCTGTTTGACAAGGGGAATTCTTATAAATTTCCGGAAGGAATACAAAATGGTGCAACTCTTATGGAAGGGAAATTTGGTATCGTCTGAAAACATGCATAACTGCATATGCATGTATATATTTTTCTCTCTCTCTCTTTGTGTTTCTCTTTTTCTGTCTCTATTTGTGTGTCTCTATCTCTCTCTCTTTCTTCTTCCCTCCTTCCTTCTCTACAGTGAGCAGTGAGCTCAGAGATCCCATAGAGTTAATTTGTTTTTGTTTCTTTTTGTTTGTTTCTTTGTTTTTTTTTTTTTTTTTTTGTTTTTTTGTCCGGTTATGAGGGTTTTTGTTGTTTTTGTTTGTTTGTTTTTTGGAGACAGAGTCTCGCTCTGTTACCCAGGCTAGAGTGCAATGGCATGATCGTGGCTCACTACAACCTCCGTCTCCCGGGGTTGAGTGATTCTCCTGCTTCAGCCTCCCAAGTAGCTGGGATTACAGGCTCCTGCCACCACGCCCAGCTAATTTTTGTATTTTTAGTGCAGATGGGGTTTCCCCATATTGGCCAGGCAGGTCTCGAACTCCTGATGTCAGGTGATTTGCCTGCCTTGGCCTCCCAAAGTGCTGGGATTACAGGCATGAGCCACTGTGCCTAGCCTGAGTCAATTTATTTTAATCGTTTTTATTTTTTATGTTCTTGTTGATCTATTTTTGACTAGTAAGAGCCCCTATGTCCTTTTGACTCAAGCCATTACACTTTGATAACTTCCTAGCTTTCTGGCATGGAAAATATTCCAGGATCATCTTGTATGTTTCCTGCCCTAGACCCAGAATCAGCCATTCTTTCAAGGAAACTTGATTCCTTATCCTTTAAGGAACCCTGTTTCCTTTCATTGGAGACCAGGATTAAGAGGACCACACGCCAGTTATGGGCAACTCATTGCCATCACATTGTGGTTACTTGTGAGCTTTACAGCAGGAAAAGGTAATAATCCATTGAATACCAATAAAAGCAACAAGTATACCAACTACTTAATATAAAAATTGGCATTTTAAGGGAAAAAATAAGCATTTATCCAAACTTTTATGTATGAACTGTAAAGAACAAAATAGTTCTAGATGACGAGGAAAACCGCTATGACAAGAATGAAGTTAAAAACTCACCAATTTCAGAGCCTAATAAAAAATGTTCAGGCAGCAATATTCATGTATTAAATAATCTATGACTACCTGAATGCAATAAACCTTAGCACCAATAAAATTGGAGTTAACAGACATTGGAAGTCTCCGTTATGAACCGGCATGAAGCACACCTCATTTTCTGTAAAACGTCCTTTCCACAGAAGTTACACATGGATTCATTAAGCCTGTAGTACTAGCTTCCATTACAAGAAATATAGGAAATAAAGAAAGAGAGTAAATGACACCACGAAGAAGCAAATACACAAATCTAAGTGGTAGGAAAACCAATCTGGTTAGGACAATTAGCCTAATATCTGCAACAGGTTAGTGGCGTCAGGCTAAGAGGGCAGAGGGGCCAGTTTAGATGAGAGACTCAGGGGTCATGACAATCAGATTTCATGTGTTACCCTTTATTTGGATCCTGGGCTCACAAGCCAACTATAAAACAATAATGTTCATATAGTTGGGAAAATTCAATTATGAGAAAGGTAATAAATGATACCAAGGAATTCATGTTAATTTGGGTAGGGATGATAATCAGGGTCATGCTATGACTTTTGTGGCTTCTAGGAACTTTTGTCTATGTGAGCTTCCTCTTCCATAAAAACAATATTTTATGACCTCATTTTCGTTATTTAATATAATCCAATATGAACTTAATATTATAGATTAATATTGTTATCTTTATTTTTTGCCTTTAAAAGAAATAAAAATTAAAACACTTTCCTGGGCCCCTGAAAGTACTGTGGGTCTTAGGCACTGCGCCTACTGTGTTCAATGGACGAGTCAGCCTTGGTGATAATGCCACAAAGAATTGGAAGAAATTCTTCACAATTATTTTACGCTATAGAGTAAATTAGTAAGAATTTAACTCAGAAAACAAAGAGCTCAAAGAGGATAAAATAAAATGGAAAAAAACTGAAAAGGAATTTGTAATTTTCCAGACAAAAATTGAGAAGCCACATAGTTAAATACATATCATTAAATAATACATACATTAGAAATAGCAAGGAAGAGAATAGTCATCCTTAAAAATATTTTGCTGACAGAATAAAATCTGGTAGCAATCACAATGATTCGTAAAACAAAGACTAAGGTTAAAGAAATTAGTCTAAATATCCCCAGTTCTATTTACTGATCCACAACAAAATAGATTACCTGCAACATTCTAGCCATTCTCCTCTGGTTGAGCTCTGGGTGGCCTATGTCTCACTAAAAGTGTGGTGCCCAGACTGGAATAGTGTCCTAGTTATTGTCAGACTGACAGACAGTAGGGCAGAACTCTCACATTACTTGTTCGTATTGGTGTAAACCAAGGGTAATAATTGGTTTATCTAAATTAATGCAAGAAAACAGATCCTGCTGGGAATCTCAAAGAAGGAGGCACTGTTATTCTTGGGAATTTGGCTAGCACCACGGTACCTGGCTATGCAGTACCAGCTTCACAAAAGAGTTTTAGAAGTGAGACACCTCTGGTTCCAGGCATGAGAGAGTAAAAGTACACTTTTACTGTGAAAGAGTAAGAGTAAGAGTACCCTCTGACTGTGGTAAACTATCAAAACTAAACAAAATATGTAAAGTAACTGTTTTTCAGATATTGGATAACAGACAATGCAGGCTTGTGATCCCCTGGACATGGGTTATCTTAAATCTTTGGCCAAATACTACAGCCTAGCAGAGAACAGCCATGGGGAGGGTGGGGTATGGAGCTGAACAGATTCCAGAGATCACATGTACTGAAAGAATTTGGAGTTCTGACCATGTAGAGTGAAGAGATGTTGCTGAACACCCTGAGCATTCAATTTAGATTCCAATAAAGGCCATGACTTAAGAATAGGATTTCTCTCGCCATAGAATAAGGGAAACTCCAGACTGACCTTAATAAAGTCTAAAACAAACACTCAATAAGATCAAGCTTATCCACCAATAAATCAGTAAAATCCATGACTCCTTAAAAGAAAACAATAAAGTCCAGACTCTCAGAAACATAGCCTCCACAGTGGCCAGGACACAATATAAAATTATTAGATATTTGAAGAAGCAGGCAAATCTAGCCCATAACCAAGAGTAAATAGAGTCAGTAGAAACAGACCCAGGCATGATATTGGAATTAGCAAACAAGGATTTTAAAATAGCATCATAAGTGTGCATGTTCAGAAACTTAAAGGAAAGAGTGACTATAAGTGAACAACACATGGGGAAAAATCAAGAAAAATAGTAATTATAAAAATTAGAATTAAAAATTCAATGAAAATTCTACAGCTAAAAAACACAACATCCAAAAGAAAAATTTATTGCCTTGGCATCAAAACAGACTAGAAAAATGCACCAACCAAAAGGTAATGATATCAAAGAGTGAAATCAAAATGATGGCCACAAAACACCCCTGCCTTCTCTACTATTCCCTCATGGAGGTGTTTCCTCAAGATAAAATGGTTTACTCATTCACTGTCCCCTAGATACACCCCTTTTTTTTTTTCAGTTTCCAGGTGTTTGCTCATACTTTTCCCTTATCTGGCTTTAAGATTTAATATGAGAAAAGTGATGTGGGACAGTCAATGTCAGGAGGCACAGTCTGCACCACTCACTGGTAATGGAATGAGAGTCTAGACATGTACTATCCTGGGACTGAATTATCTACAGGTCAGACAATATTTGTTTTATACTATCTCCTCTAATGTCTTTCATTATAGAATGTAAAACTCTCATCTCAGCATATTATTTTTCTAAATGTTGGAAAAATATCCCCTTTAGAGAGTATAATTACAGCGTTTCTACACTCGTGCTATCGCAACTGTTTCCTGTCTCTACATCCTTATTAGGCTGTTCTTGTGTTGCTATAAAGAAATACCTGAGATTGGCTGGGCGCAGTGGCTCATGCCTGTAATCCCAGCACTTTGGGAGGCCAAGGCAGGCGGATCATGAGGTCAGGAGTTCGAGACCAGCCTGCCCAACATGGTGAAACCCCATCTGTACTAAAAATACAAAAATTAGCCAGACATAATGACACATGCCTGTAATCCCAGCTACTCAGGAGACTGAGGCAGGAGAATTGCTTGAACCTGGGAGGCAGAGGTTGCAGTGAGCCAAGATCGTGCCATTGCACTCCAGCCTGGGGGTGACAGAGCGAGACTCTGTCTCAAAAAAAAAAAATACCTGAGATTGCATAATTTATAAGAAAAGAGGTTTAATTGGCTCATGGTTCTGCAGGCTGTACAGGAAGCACAGACCCAGCATCAGCTTCTGGGGAGGCTTCAGGAAATTTCTACACATGGTAGAAGGTGAAGTGGTAGCTTGTGTGTCACATGGTGCAGGCAGGTGCAAGAAAGGGAGTGTGGGGGAGGAGCCACAAACCTAATCAATGGGATCTCACGAGAACTCACTCACTACCCCTAGAACAGGACCAAGCCATGAGGGATCCACCTCCAGGACCCAAACACCTCCCCCCAGGCCCTACCTCCAACACTAGGGATTACAATTCAACATGACATTTGGTGGGGACACATACTCAAACTATATCAACATCTGTCTGGGATCCCAACCAGTTATATTTTTCTTTCCTATACGGTTATTGGTTTTTATCTCTGGCATATTTAAATACTACAAAAATTTCTAAACAATCTAAATATTATTATTATTATTATTATTATTATTATTATTTGAGACAGAGTCTCACTCTGTCTCCCAGGCTGGAGAGCAGTGGCGCGATCTCGGCTCACTGCAAGCTCCGCCTCCCGGGTTCACGCCATTCTCCCACCTCACCCTCCCGGGTAGTGCCCGCCACCATGCCTGACTAATTTTTTTTTTTTTTTTTTTTTTTTGTATTTTTGGTAGAGACGGGGTTTCACCGTCTTAGCCAGGTGGGTCTCGATCTCCTGACTTCATGACCCGCCTGCCTCGGCCTCTCAAAGTGCTGGGATTACAGAGCAATCTAAAAATTATTTAGACCCAGCTTAGTCGCTACCTTTCCATGGGGTCTTCTTTCACTTCCCAGCCACTATCTTCTCCTGAACTCTCAAAGAACTTGTGATCTTACCAACACATTTGAGTTGCATTTCTGTAGTAGTTGTTTTGTATACATGTGTTACATCTTATTCAAGACTCTGAACTTCCAGAAATCAGGGACAATATATTCTATAATCACAGTTCCCATAATGCACAGGACAATGGACTTTATATAATGTTTCTTTTTGGTCCTTATCTCTGATCAAACAAGAAAATATAGAGTCATCCTGTCTACTCTTGGAAGGAGTAATCAATATTCACCAAAGGATCAGTAAACAGAAGGTCAGTACACAAGTCACCTGTGTCTTGAAGGTTTGTGGTAATAAATGTTGTACGGAAGGGTCAGAGGAACTAAATTGCAGGTGGGTGAAAACTAAGAAGCTACTCAGAGAAGGATTTTGAAGGAAGGCTGTGGTTGGGAGTGGTGTATGTGTGGAAAGGGACAGCGGCTTCTAGTCGTTGGGGTATTTGAGAGAGAGAACGGGGACAATGACTGGGGTTCCTAAGTGGTTAGATGAAGGGGTCAATCTGGCCACAGCATTTGGGATATGGGAAGCAGTGGGGGTCTATTTGGGAGACGCTAAGTGCAGGACAGGGAGGACTGAATGTAATGAGCTCAGGCCTTAGAACCCAGGGAGAAGCACAGATAGAAAGGAGCACTGTGGGAATGGAGTCACCAGTGACACACCCTCCTTCATAGAACCCCACTGGTCAGTGTGGGGACCTGCACCAGCAACCACCAGACAGGAAAGGAGAATGAGCGACAGCACCTTCTGTCAGAGAGAGAGGAGTTGGCAGCACCAGCAGTCCTGGCTCCCCTAGGCACCAGGCTCTCTTATTCCTAGAACCTCCACATTTGAATGGTGTGTGTCTTCCTTAATCAAAGGCTGGACTTTCTGGCAGTTTGTGGTTTAATTTAATTTGCACGGTACTTCATAATAGTTACTGTTATATTAACTGGTATATAACATTGGGGAAAATAAGGTTTTTCTCTGACGATAATTGCCTTTTTAAATGATGATAATTGCCCTTTAAAAACAAGTAATATTCTCGCAATACTCCTTTTTCATGTTGGCTGGTCCAGTATGACTATACTTTAAAATAAAGAATCAAATCCTAGTTTCCATTCTTCAGTTAATACTACTTTGTTGCAATATTTTTATGATTTTTTTCAGTTACAATTAGTTTTTTGCAAGGGCTGACTGATTTGTTGATTTTCTAACTGTTTTAATTACTTGGTTAGGTGTTCCATGTAGAATTTTATTTTTCTTTTTAAAGTCTGGATTAATGCCACGTATTTTATACTTGCCACCGCTTTTCCCACATCCTACACGGTTATTGGTTTTTATCTCCGGTATATTTATCTTCTCTAGATAGTTTAGTGCCTTGTTTTTAAAATTTGTGATGATGAAGTTATTGAGTATGCATTTTCCTTGTTAATATGTTCATTTTTTGTTCTAGAAATTGATATTACACTATAAGCCTATTTGAAACAAACCAACAAAAACAGGTGCCCCAGCTTCTGCCTACAGGAATTCTCAGTAGGATCTCTTGATAGGAGGTGGGAGAGACTGTGAGACTTTTTTTAGGGGGAATACAAGAAAATGCCTCTTCACGCATTTTCTAAGGAAGCCCTCAGAAAGCTCCACCAATGTCCCTGAACTTTGGCAACTGTGAATTATAAAGACTAGGGCTCCACTGGGGACTGGAAAAGTTCTCTATATACATAAGAATCACCTTGTAGACTTTTTAAAAGATCAGAACCTGGATGCCACCACAAGAATCAAATCTCTGGGAGGTGCAGCCAGCTTTCCAGGTAATTCTACCCAGCAGCAAGACTTGGGAGCCAAAAAGCCAGGTGATAAAAAGCTCAACTTCAGAGCTATAAATGTGGGGAAAATCCTTTCCAGCACTTGAGACCATGGGCCAGGGGCAGAATAAACAACTGGAAAAGATGGCCGAGCGCAGTAGCTCATGCCTGTAATCCTAGCACTTTGGGAGGCCAAGGTGGGTGGATCACCTGAGGTCAGGAGTTCTAGACCAGCCTGACCAACATGGCAAAACCCCATCTCTACTAAAAATACAAAAATTAGCCAGGCACGGTGGCTGGCGCCTGTAATCCCAGCTACTCAGGAGGCTGAGGCAGGAGAATCACTTGAACCCAGGAGGCGGAGGTTGCAGTAAGCCGAGATCGTGCTACTGCACTCCAGCCTGGGCAACAGAGCGAGACCCTTTCTCAAAAAAAGAAAAGAAAAGAAAAGACACCGCAGAGTACCAGCAGGGAGAATAGGAAGCCAAGTGCTAATGTCCATCAGTCCAGGTGCTGTACCTATGCTTTATTGGACTTCTCCTCCTGCATGTGACAAACTGGCAAGGACAATAATTTTATGAATCTGATTATTTTGAAACAGGTATTGTTTACTTCCAAAAAGAAAATTAGTTTGTTGTACTTTCCATTCTTCTTTGCTTTATGAGTTCTTATGACTTGGGAGTTATTTCTCCTTGACAAACTTTCAAGGTTGTCAATCTGGTTGTTAAATTGCACGACTGTCTAAATTATGGAAATTAAGTTATCTGCTTTCTGCTTGGTCTCTTTCCTTAATTCTGCAAATCTGTTCCCTGTTACCTTTACTCAAGTGTTAATGACTTCCAGTTTGTATCTGAGGTTCTAACTGTCTTACATCCAAGAAATTAATTCTTTAGAGCTTTTAAGTAGAAGGGGCACAAGTGCCCTGAGCTAGCTATGGGGTCTTGGACAAAGTCCCCTCTCCTCCAGCCTTTTTTCCTTTCCCAGGCAACAGAGTGGGTGGGGAGCTGACCCTAAGCCAAGGGAGTAGGGGAGAAGGGGAGGTGTGGGGACAAGGGTCTGCTGTGCTCACCTTCTTTGATTTTAAACCACACACTTCTACATCTGAAAAACCTGCTATAAAACCTTTCATTTCTTGCTTCCCTGCTGGCTTGATTTTCTCCTCTCATTTCTTTCTTTTCTTTTCTTTATTTTTCATTTCTCCCTTCCTTCCTTTCTTCGTCCCCTCTTTCTTTCCCTCTTTCACTCTTTTGACATCTGTCAATGTTCATTTGTTTTCTGGACTTCTGACCACAGTTCTGGATTCACAGATATTAGCAGGAAAAATCTAGATATTTAATTTCTAATTTGGCGAAGCCCAAAAGATTTCATAGGGATTCCAACAAAAAGGAACTC
The DNA here is from genome assembly GCF_029289425.2 of Pan paniscus. Lineage (NCBI taxonomy): Eukaryota > Metazoa > Chordata > Mammalia > Primates > Hominidae > Pan > Pan paniscus. The sequence continues at coordinate 14,812,271 of NC_073261.2, forward strand.
ATCAATAGTGACAGCTTGAGCCCTTACCATGTGATAACCCTTATGTGACCTTGCATTCATTTAGACTCTACTCAGCCCACAGCCACCATGCAGCTACCTCCAACAGGTACCGCTGCTCACCGCCTTCCAATCTGGTGATTCTAGTTGCTGGTACTTGTTAAACAAAATTATGAAAGGCTTTGTTCTGGGCTGAGCTACTGCATTAGGCCCCAACAGACCAGATCAAACTAAAATAGAGTCATGCATGCTAAGTGCCATGTAATCAAACTGAAACTTTAAGAAAGCAGATAGATCTCCAAACAGACCAGTTTCTGTTCTCTTAAAAATAGGAGATTCCAGCATAATAGGGAACTCCCCTTGGCCCTAACTGTTGACGTCAATGCCTAGAGTTTTGGTCAACTTCCTAAAGGGGAAATTGTTAAATTAAGTTAAAGCTACTTCCTTACATAATTTAAGTTCAGCCTAAAGGTTTCTTCAAATATTGTGAAGTATAACCTAACCGGATGTGTGGGCAAATTGTAACTTACTCTTGTATCAATCACGCAGTTTCAGCCAATCACAGGTGGCCAACTGTTCAAATCATGTTCAAATAAGGCAAATGCTGAACTGAAACCAATCCAGCTCTTTCTGTATCTTACTTCCATTTTCTGTCCATCACTTTCCTTGTTCTGTCCACAAATATTAGCCGGCCATGTGGCAGCCCTGGAGTCACTCCTAACCTATTCTTTTTTTGCAACTGCTGATTCTCTCATTCTTTGCTCAGTGAAATGCTGTTAAATTTAATTTGTTTAAAGGTCTTCTTTTAACATACTGAACTGAGACTTGCTTCCTATTCTCATAAGTTCTGCATAACACCTTACTGTCACCCAATCCAGTCTGTGTGTGCATTATATCCCCATTACTCTGGCCCTGGCAACAGACATATACTGTTTATGACTGATATAAAGGAACTAGCTCCACTTACGTAAAAACTGTCTACACCAGGATAATGAGAAGACAAGCCACAGACCAGGACAAAATATTTGCAAAATACATTTCTGATAAAGAACTCTTATCCAAAATATACTCAATATTAAGAAAATTAAAAAATCCTTTTTAAAAATAGGCTAAAGATCTTAACCTCTCCAAAGATATATGGATGGCAAATAAGCATATGAAAAAATGCTTCACCTCATATGTCATTAGGGAATTTCAAATTAAAACAACAATTGAGATACCACTACACATTTATTTAAATGGCCAAAATCCAGAACACAAACAATACCAAATATTTGTGAATATGTAGAGCAACAGGAGCTCTTCTTATTGCTGGTTGGTGGGAATGCAAAATGATACAGCCAACTTTGGAAGCCAGTATGGCATTTTCATACAAAACTAAACATGCTCTTATCATATGATCCTGCAGTTGTACTACCTGGCACAATCTCTAAAGGGATTGAAACTTAAGACCACACCAAAACCTGCACGTGAATGTTTATAGCAGCTGTGTTCATAATTGCCAAAACTTGGAAGCAACCAAGAGGTCCTCCAATGAGTGAATGGAAAAATAAACCAGTCTATCCAGGAAACAGAATATTTTTCAGCATTGAAAAGAAATGAGCTATCAAACCATGAAAAGATGTGAAGCAAAATTAAGTGCCTATAATTAAATGAAATAAACCAGTCTTAAAAGAGCACATAGTATATGATTTCAACTGTACCATATTCTGGAAAAGGCAAAACTAAGGAAACAGTAAGGTAAATACGTGTACATCCAAACTCATAGGATGTACATTAAGAGTAAACGCTAATGGAAACTGCAGAGTTTGGGTGATAATGATGTGTTAGTGCAGGTGCATGGATTGTTACAAACGTACCACTCTGGTGTACAGTGTTGATAATGGGGAAGTTGTGGGGTGGAAGCAGGGAAACCTCTGTCTCTTCTGCTCAATTGTGCTGAGAATCTAAAACTGCTCTAAAAAATAAAGTCTATTTTAAAAGAAAATGTCTCTACATATCACCCCAACCATGGAATGGAGGTGGGGACAGGGGGTAATCTTTTCCTCTTTCCACTCTTTGTCACTGTGGACAGGCATTTCTTTCCCAAAGGGAATTACTCTATTTGGGGAAGGAGGCGGTGTGGGAAAGCAAGCAAGACAGCCTGTCATTGTCCAGTATGCTACTTACGACAAGTAACTCTTCCCATCTGATATGGTTTGGCTGTGTCCCCACCCAAATCTCAACTTGAATTGTATCTCCCAGAACTCCCATGTGTTGTGGGAGGGACCCAGTGGGAAGTAAGTGAATCATGGGGGCCAGTCTTTCCCATACTATTCTCATGATAGTGAATAAGTCACATGAGATCTGATGGTTTATCAGGGGTTTCCACTTTTGCTTCTTCCTCATTCTCTCTCTCCACCACCATGTAAGAAGTGCCTTTTGCCCTCCCCCATGACTGTAAGACCTTCCCCAGCCACGTGGAACTGTAAGTCCAGTTAAACCTCTTTCTTTTGTAAATTGCCCAGTCTCAGGTATGTCTTTATCAGCAGCGTGAAAACTGACTAGCACAGTAAATTGGTGCCAGTAGAGTGGGGCATTGCTGAAAAGATACTTGAAAATGTGGAAGCAACTTTGGAACTGGGTAACAGGCAGAGGTTGGAATAGTTTGGAGAGCTCAGAAGAGAGGAAAATATGGGAAAGTTTGGAACTCCCTAGAGATTTGTTGAATGGCTTTGTCCAAAATGCTGATAGCGACATGGATAATAAAATCCAGGCTGAGGTGGTCTCAGATGGAGACGAGGAACTTGTTGGGAGCTGGAGTAAAGGTGACTCTTTAGCAAAGAGACTGGCAGCATTTTGCCACTGCCCTAGAGATCTGTGGAACTTTGAACTTGAAAGAGATGATTTAGGATATTTGGCAGAAGAAATTTCTAAGCAGCAAAGCATTGAAGAGGTGATTTGGTGCCATCCAAAACATTCAGTTTTATAAGGGAAGCAGAGCATAAGAGTTTGGAAAATTTGCAGCCTGATGATGCGATAAAAAAGAAAAACCTGTTTTCTGGGGAGAAATTCAAGCTGGCTGCAGAAACTTGCATAAGTAGCAAGGAACTTAATGTTAATCCCCAAAGCCACGGGGAAAATGTCTCCAGGCCATGTCAGAGACTTTCACAACAACCCCTCCCATCACAGGCCAGGAGGCCCAGAAGGAAATAGTGGTTTCCTGGGGCCAGGCCGAGGGTCCCCATGCTGTGTGCATCTAAGGAGCTTGGTGCCCTGTGTCCCAGCCACTCCAGCCATGGCTGAAAGGGGCCAATGTAGCACTCGGGGCCATGGCTTTAGAGGGTGCAAGCCTCAAGCCTTGGCAGCTTCCTAGTGGTGTTTAGCCTGTGGGTGCACAGAAATGGAGAACTGAGGTTTGGGAACCTCCTGCTAGATTTCAGAAGATGTATGGAAATGCCTGGATGCCCAGGCAGAAGTTTGCTGCAGGGGTGGGGACCTCATGGAGAACCTCTGCTAGGGCAGTGCAGAAGGGAAATGTGGGGTCAGAGCCCCCACACAGAGTCCCTACTGGGGCACTCCTTAGTGGAGCTGTGAGAAGAGGGCCACCATCCTCCAGACCCCAGTATGGTAGATCCACAGACAGCTTGCACCGTGTGCCTGGAAAAGCTTCAGACACTGCATGCCAGCCCATGAAAGTAGCCAGGAGGAAGGCTGCACCCTGTAAAGCCACAGGGGTGGAGCTGCCCAAGACCATGGGAACCCACCTCTTGCATCAGTATGGCCCAGATGTGAGACATGGAGTCAAAGGAGATCATTCTGGAACTTTAAGATTTGACTGCCCTGCTGGATTTCAGATTTTCATGGGCCCTGTAGCCCCTTTGTTTTGGCCAATTTCTCCCATTTGGAATGGTTGTATTTACCCAATGCCTGTACCCCCATTGTATCTAGGAAGCAATTGACTTGCTTTTGACTTTACAGGCTCATAGGTGGAAGGGACTTGCTTTGTCTCAGATGAGACTTTGGACTGTAGACTTTTGGGTTAATGCTGAAATGAGTTGAGACTTTGGGGGACTGCTGGGAAGGCATGATTGGTTTTGAAATGTGAGGACATGAAATTTGGGAGGGGCCTGGGGCAGAATGATATGATTTGGCTGTGTCCCCACCCAAATCTCAACTTGAACTGTATCTCTCAGAATTCCCGCGTGTTGTGGAAGGGACCCAGTGGGAGGTAATTGAATCACGGGGCCCGTCTTTTTCATAATATTCTCATGATAGTGAATAAGTCTCACGAGATCTGATGGGTTTATCAGGGGTTTCTACTTTTGCTTCTTCCTCATTCTGTCTTGCCCACTGACCTGTAAGAAGTGCCTTTCACCCTCTACCATGATTGTGAGACCTTCCCCAGTCACGTGGAACTATAAGTCCAATTAAACCTCTTTCTTTTGTAAATTGCCCAGTCTTGGGTATGTCTTTATCAGCAGCAAATGGACTAATACATCATCCCTCAACAAACTTGAGGCCACAGCCTTTGCACCTCAAAATCACCAAGCCCAGCCTCCAGTTACCAAAACTGATTAATCAGACAAGGAAGATCATAAGCTCCACACTCTTCCTCCATGTTATGGGACTACCACAGGAAACATTGCCTGGTTTGGATCATACGAGCATGCCTTTGCCCCAGTTTTGACGTAAGAGCACCGATGATTTTCTTCTGCTGTCCTGACTCTCAGACCTTTTCTTTGGACAGTGGTGCTGACTCCATTCCCCGCTCCCATTGGCCGAATGTGACTCAGGCTGGACCAATCAGAGCCTTGCATTCCCCTGGCCATAGTGGTTGGTTCCAGATCAAGCCACACCTAAATCCACGCCCTAAACTCTTCTGTCACTTGAGCTTGTACATTTCCTCTTTGTTTAAGCAGTTTTGGGTTGGGTTTGCTGTCGCGTGCAACCGTAACAGCATTGAAGATTCATCCACACAGAGCCTGGTGCCTGTGACAGTGTGCCCGTATAAGGCCAGCTGCCAAGAAGACGCGAGCCTAGCATCCAGCCTTGAGTTTCTATGCAACTGTGTTGACTGGAGACTTCTGAGGAGAGAAGAGGCCTCCAGGAGACAGGCTAGGGTGGGAAGCGTTAAGACAGGGTAGGTGCCATCAGGAGCCTCCAAACCTGCCCCAGAGCCACCAGTCTGCCTCTGCGGGCCTCTCTCTGACGCCCTTCCAATCTGTGCCCTTTCTGCAGCTGTCTTCCCTCCATTGTCATAAATACAATCATGCAGCCAAGTGAGTCCAGACTCAGCCAGCTCTTTCTCATCCATACCCAGGGCTCTGCAATCTGCTTTCTTCTCCTTCTCCCTTTGTAGCCCATAATTGTGATGATCTGCCCCACACACCAAAGTCCACTGTCTCAGAACCTCACCCCAGCCCCTCTGGGGGCCCTTGCCTTAACAGTCAGCCCCTCACTGACCACCCTCAGCTGAGGCTGAGGTTCCCTGACACATAGCAGTTCTCCGCTCTGGTGATGACCTAGAATCACTTGAAAAGATTGGACAAAACACTGAGGCCCGGCTGGGCACGGTGGCTCACGCCTGTAATCCCAGCACTTTGGGAGGCCGAGGTGGTTGGATTACGAGGTCAGGAGATCGAGATCATCCTGGCTAACACGGTGAAACCCAGTCTCTACTGAAAATACAAAAAATTAGCCGGGTGTGGTGGCGGGAGCCTGCAGTTCCAGCTACTCGGGAGGCTGAGGCAGGAGAATGGCGTGAACCCGGGAGGTGGAGCTTGCAGTGAACTGAGATCTCGCCACTGCACTCCAGCCTGGGCGACAGAGCGAGACTCTGTCTCAAAAACAAAAACAAACAAACAAAAAACACTGAGGCCTGGGCCTCATTTGCAGCTCTTCTGATTTAACTGCTCATGAGTAGGGCCCAGGCAACAGGATTTTGTAAAATTCCCCAGATGATTCTAAGGTGCAGTTATACAGTGTGAGTCCCTGCTCACAATTTCTGGGGAAGCTCCAAGCATGGCCCTTTGCACATGCTTGTTGCGTTTAAGGAAAAGTCCACACACAAATGCAAAGAGCCTCACGAGGCACTTCAAACTAGTGTCCCTTTTCTTCAATCCTCCCAGTGGTTTCCATGGCACCTGGAGTGGCCTAGAAGGCAGTGTCTGTGACTTGGCCCCTGTCTGCCTCTCCTTCCACATCTGGAAGCACTCTCCTATTGCAGACCATGAGGCATCCCCCCGGCCTTTATTCTGCTCCCTTATCCTGGTGACTTCCATCGCAAGCCTGACTTCTGTGCATCAGTCAGCCTGGGCTTAAACATCCCAGGCTACCCCAACTGAAACAGGTCTCCTCCCCAGTCACTCCATTGCATCATTTTGCTTCATTGTCATAGTATTTCGCACTATCTGAAATTACTTTGTTTTTTATCTGTATAAATTTACTTATTGCCCATCTTACATCCCCCTTCCCTCCAACACACACACATATCCAGTAAAGTAAGACTCAAGAGGACAATTCTGTCTGTTCTTTCATGTCTGTATCCCAGTACCTACTGCCTGGGAGTACACCTGGAGCTCAGCAAACATTCACTGACTAAATGGTTGCATTTTCCCCAGCAGGATGTACAGACGAAAAAAGACCAGAGGATATCAAATCTCACCACAAGGTGGGAGCATGCGTCCAGTCAATGGTGAGATCCTCTGTGCTGCGCACTGAGAGCACTCGGAGAGAAATCGTCAACGTGAGGCGCCTCTGGCTTTCCATCCTTCCATATCTGTCTAATTAACTCACATGCTAAGAAGACCAGCCATCAAGCCAGACAAGGAAGCTGGGACTTCAAATTTCCCCTACCTAGCCTCAACTATTCTCCCTTTATGATGGGCACATTAATATTCTTCCAAAATATCAGCATCATTTTGAAACTGGCTACAAAATACTTTAAAAGGAAAGATTCCACATGTTCCAGAAATAAAGTGCTTGAAATACTTTTGACGATGAGGATAAAACCCGTGTTTTAAGAGGAAGTTAGCTAAGGCTGGAGAGTTGGAACCCTCTGGCTTACTGATATTTATTGATCAATTACTGTATGCCCAAACATGTTGTGTAATAGTTGATCAGTAACTACTAAGTATAAACAAACTTTGACACTCCTTACCACAAATGGGCTTTAATAATAACAAACTAGTGAAGTTGGTTGGGTACAGTGGTTCACGCCTATAATCCCAGCACTCTGGGAGGCCGAGGAGGGTGGGTCACAAGGTGAGGAGTTCAAGACCAGCCTGGCCAGGTCTTTTGTATTTTTTGTAAAATACAAAAAATTAGCCAGGCATGGTGGCGGGCGCCTGTAATCCCAGCTACTCGGGAGGCTGAGACAAAGAATTGCCTGAACCCAGGAGGCAGAGGTTGCAGTGAGCCGAGATCATGCCACTGTGCTCCAGCCTGGGCGACAGAGCAAGACTCCATCTCAAAATAAAAATAAAAGTAAATTGGTAAAGTCCTTATTTTTATATAGATTTTTCCCATGTGTTTGGGAAGACAAAATGAACATTTGAAACATGAAGCAGTAAAGTGCTCAAATTTGGTAGTTTGAACAATTAAAAGTTAGGGTAACAGTAGTATGCTGTTGAAGTATGCTGAATGAAGTATGCTGTTGAAGTATGCTGAATAAAGAAGAGAGCAAGCAACTTGGAGAAAGAAAATCAGAGTCTTCTGCTTGGGGTCTTAGTCACTTTACCTCTGAGTAGCTGATTTGGGGGTGAAGCCCCCAGAACCACATATGTTTCATTTTCATAGTATTTAACACTATCTGCTCCATGCAAGTTCATTGAACAAATGAATCCATTTGTAGAGAGGGAATGATAATAATATTAACCTCTGTGGCTAGGAGGTTTAAATGAAATAATGAAGCCAAACAGGTTTTGTGACTCATAAAATGCTACAATATATTGTATATTATGATTAAATGCTAATCATACAGCCCGACAATAGGAGAGCCTGAGGCAGGCATGGAGGGGTCATTGTCCACCAGAGACCTGTGGGAAGGTTTCTTAGAGACGGGAGAGGGGCAAAGCACTAGAGCATCCTTCTCCACCTTTCTCCATCACTGGCAGCCAATCAGCATTTAGCCTACCCCACCAGGCAGCAGGAACCCCCTTGCCAATCTTCATGGAGAACACGGGTTCGCATCTGGGAACAAGTCCATGCTCCAAAGGCCAGAAATGCTTCCCTCTCGGCCAGATTCTTTCCAAATGGCAGAGGGTGACTTTTCAGCAAATGGGCTCTAATAATATTTCTGCCAGGACCCCTCCTACCCCCACCTCACACATTAACATCCTAGGAAGAAAGGCTCTGGAGCCATTCAGAATCTTATTATTGCCACTATAATTATTATAGTTATGACTATGACAATCATTATAAGGAAAATCATCCAAATGTAGTAAGGCAAAAAAAAAAAAAAAAAAAAAGAAGGGGACTTCATGGCTCTGAACAAAGTTAAAAGGCCAGCAGATAAAGAGAAATGTCAATCTTTCTTCTGCCAGGCCACCTCCAAGTGTGTGGGGAAGCTGGGTGTGTATTGCAGGGGTGCAGGGGAACTGCCCTATGGGAGAAAGAAGTCCTTTCCTTCTCCTTCCTGTCCAATACTTGCCTGTTCTCCTTTCCAAATGTCTCTAGCAGCCCTCATTTCCTCTCCATCCCTTCTTTGACTGCCTGAACTCAGGCCCTCATCACCTCTTGCCTGTATTATTGCAAGACCCCCCCTCACCCACCTTCCAGCCTCTGGGTTCACCCAGTCTCTCTAGTGTTGCCCCAAAGGGATCTTTTTAAAATAGATGGCATCAGGACACTCCTCTGTAAAAACCAGGCGGAGCTTCCCATGGAAAATATGAGAATATATGTGGAAGTCTTCTGCATGGCTTGAAAGGCTTCAGACTGGTGCTATTATTTGCATGTTTTTGTCCCTCAGAAATTCACAAGGTGAAGGTGTTAGGATGTGGGGCCTTTGGGAGATGATTAGATCATAAGGGTGGAGCCTATGGGAATGAAATTAATGTCCTCATAAAAGAGGCTGCAGAGAGGCCCCTCACCCCTTCTGCCATGTGAGGACCCTGCAATAAGGTGCTTTCTATAAGTCAGAACACGGGCCCTCACCAGATATCCAATCTGCCTTGATCTTGGACTTCCCAGCCTCCGGAACTATAAGAAATACATTTCCGTTGTTTATAAACCACCCAATCTATGGTGTTTTGTTATAGCAGCGTTATGTAGCAGCCTAAACATGCTAAGACAACTGGCCACTGCCTTATCCTATGGAGCCCACAGGCAGAAAGACAGATTCTTGGCTCCTGCACACACATCACCCATTCACATGCTTTATGTCCTCTTTTCTCATAGTCAGTCAAGTTGTTCTCATAGCCTGGAAGTACCTGTTCATCCTACCATCTACCTTTTGAAGTCTTTCAAACCTTGGCTCAGACCACCTGTTCCAAATATTTCTCAATGTTGGAATTATCTTATCCTCAGCCTCTCCTAAGTAGGTTATTTGCATTTAAGATACCCACCCTCAGATTTGGGCTACTAAGTTCACATCTCTAGCTCCCTGAGCCTGCAACCCGTGGGTGTCACCTCCTCCTCCAATATTTAGCATTAGTTAATAGTTGGAGCTGAACAAATGCCTGGTGAGTTGAAAGTATGTTTTATCGCTTTACCTTGGCATGTTCTTGCAATGATTCTGTGGGGCGAGCACATCACTGTGATGACCATGGTGCTGCACATGAACAAACAGAAGCCAAGCAACTTGGCCTGGGCCAGACACCCAGGTGATGGATCCATGCATACAGCCTAGCTCACTACAAAGGAAGCAAGGGTGGACCCACTCAGAGTGGGACACTGCACTGGGGAAGTGCCTGGGGTGACTCCATGGGTCACAGTATATAACACAGTGATTAAGAATCCAGGCTCTGTATCTGAATCTCAGTTTCATCATTTCTGTCTGTGCAATCCTGGGTAAGTTTCTTCATCTCTTAATTTCAGTTTGTTTGTTTATAAAATGAGGGTAATGATAGCACCCTCACAGGACTGCCAGGAGTAAATTAGATAGCATCAAATACTAGCATTGAAGCAGGCATATACCGATACGTAGAGTTTTGTTGTGATTAAATTAGCACTAAGAGTATTGACAAACGACAGAGTCATATTTCTCTTTTGTGCCTGGGAATAGTGAAGAGGAGTCCAAAGTACCATCCCAGGAATGAGGAGGAGAAGGAGAGGTTGGAACAACATCCCCTGGTTGCCTGAGCACATTCCCAAGATACCAGGCCACCCATCAGCATTTCCCAAGCAACAAGTCACTGTCATTTCCTCCCCCATGCCCTGGGAAAGTGCACAAATTGAGTTCATTCCACAAGCCACTGTCTCCTCTTCTCAGGCCCAGTCATGACCCTCCCAAGCTATTTGATACACAAAGGTCCAGGTATCAGCCATGTTGGATGTGGTTCTGCAGGCATCTTTAGGTACACAAAAGATGAAAGCAGCACGCTTGCAACGAAGTTAGTCAGTGCATGGAAGAGATGCCTTCTTGCTTCTTTGAATCCAGGTTAATGAAAGGTGAATCCAGTTATCCAAGTGGAAGGAAGACGGCGAGAAAAGATAAAGAGAAGTTTCAACAGTGATGAGGAACCAGGCAAGACCTGCTTCCTATGTTGCAGCAGAGGCTGAATAGTTCAGACCCTGGAGTCAGTCTGCCTGTGTTCAAATTTCTGTCCCATCACTTCCTAACTGCATGGCTTTGGGCAAATTATATTGGCATCTTCTATTTCCTTACCTGCAAACTCAGAGTGCTGCTAACATCTATATCATAGAATCATTGTAGGGATTAAATGGGATAATTCATGTAAAGTTCGTAGCACAACACTGGACACAATAAATGCTCACTCGGTTAAGAGGGTTAGTAGTGGTGGTGGTGATGGTGGTGATGGTGGTGGTGGTGGTGGTGGTGATGGTAGTTTGATCCTGATCTAAACTGGGTGAATAATTTTATTCCCATTTCACAGGTTCAATAAACTCGGGTTCAAGCAGTCAACGGTCTTGCTCAAGGTCACACAGTACATGGCAGGTCCAACTCAAGTTCCACTCTGTTTCTGCCTGGGAGCTCAGTGAGTGATCCAAATGCCCTAAGGAGGAGGAGCTGAGACCAGAATGGACATTCTTTTCTGAAAATCAGAGGACAAGAAAGATCCAAACCAAAGACCAAACTGAGCTAGGTAAAACATTAAAACATTCCAAATCATTACTTAGAACTAGTTAAGAGCATGCCTACTGAGAAAGTCACTCTCTTCTACTTCCCTGAAATTGCCAACTTGGGCAAGATTTCACCATTCTCCTCCCCAGTATTCATCTACCTCAGATGTAGTACTTCTGTACTCAGATGTAGTGCTTCAAGGGAAGTCTTACAACCAGGAACAGAGGTGAAGTTTCCCCTAGAAGGAGCCCTAAGTCTATGGGTTTGAGCAGCAAAGGCAAGGAGGCTTCAATCTTGAACCCAAGCTACTTCAAGAGGGTCTGGGCTGCAGAAAAAGCCCACCTGTCTAGGACCTGTCCTGTGAGCTATTGTTCTACCCCCAGGTGAAATCTACTCAATAAAAGCATTAAGACAGCATTTATTGACCAACTTACTTAAGGGCCAAAGGTCAGGAACTGCAGCTTCTATTAGGACTAAAAGAAGAGAGTGGCCTCAAAAGTTACAAATGACCTGGGGGAGTTATGAGATGTGGTACTCACCACTCTTTGGTTATGACTGTAATGTTGCTGGGAGCTAGACACTTGTCATGGCTGAGGCCCCAAGTATCTGTATGTGACATGACAGGTGCTCATAGACACCTGTCAAATAAATAAATAGAAGTCCCATCACTCCAAGTGAGCTTTGTGGCACACTCTCACAGCCACTCCTTCCTTTGGTTTTCCTGGCAGCTCTGAGAGTTAACCTCAGCATGCATTCTTAGCCACCAGTACACACAAGTCTCTTCTGGAGGCATCTCAGTGATAAGAGCAGCACAGAGTTTCTGAGCACAAATCTTATGAGCTTTCCATGATGCCACATGTTGAGGTGCCAGAGTGCTGCTTGGTACATTCTGAGTACCTGTCACAGCTCCCTGCTTCTTTCTTCCCTTTCTCCAGCACAGGCTTCAGGGGGCACCAGATATTTGAGCCCCTGGTGGGATTTTACCTTAGGTTGTTCTGGATGTCACTCTCACTAGCTTCTCTGACTAGAAAGAACCAACTGAGACATTTGCAAAAGAATTGTGAGTTTCAAGTCGGAAGACCTAGGATCTAGGACCAGCTCGGCTCCCTGCTAGCCGAGGATCCCTGGCAAGTCAAGAAGCATTTCTATTCCTCAGATTCCTGATCTGGGGTGTGGAGAGGCCAACTAAAGGAAACAGGAATGTGACATGACCTCGATGGTCCCTGACACATTACAGGTCCTGGAAAAACTGTTGTCGGGGATAAATATGAAAATGCATGCTAAGCAGTTATCCTGGGGCATGGGCTCAAAAAACATTGCTACTACACTTGCTGTTTCTGACCAGCTTTAATCCCTGGGGTGATGTCTGTCTAGCATCCTCACACTGGGAGCTGCCTCACTCCCACCACTATGGTTTTCACCTCCCCAGATCCCTGAAAAACACCCCTGCCTCTCTGGTCTCCCCAGGGTCCCCAATCTCTCTGGGCTTCCCCTTGCCCAGTCCACTGGGCATGAGTCTCATCCAGCCTGGATGCAGAAGTCAGGCCCCTCCACCATCCTCTCTAACCTACTGCAGCCCCTGCCTCTCAAAGTTCCACCAAGTCTGTGGCAAAACCTCAGGTCAGGCTGAAGGTCCCCATCAAGCCTTTGCTGTCTCTCTCTCCCGCTAAGCAGAATCTTAACCATCTCATATTCATTTTAAGCACATTCCCTGTCCTGGAGCCCAGAACCTTCTCCAGGCCTCTGGAGCACCTGGTTGCACCCTTGCCTCCCTCTTCAGTGAGTGACTTTGCCTTCTTGTTCTGGGGAGTCAGGCCCCCTGGGGTGGGTGCTTCTCTGCATCCCATCAGGACCACAAGGCACATGGGGACATCAAGAGAAGGGAAGAAAAATGGGAGGGGTGACATGGGATGGAGCCATGGCATCCTGGCAGTGGAAATGGGCTGGAGTGTGGCCCTGGGGACTCACTGACCACTAAGCCTTGAGGGAGGAAGCGAGGCCTGATAGCGCATCTGGCATGTGGTAGCCACTCAGTAAATATCCACGTATGCGTGCCCAGTGTTGACATTTAATAAGCATGTTTTATTGTGTTCAACACCATCCCAAGAATGCTGGTGTCCAGGATCAAGCTGCCCATATCCCTGCCTTTTATGGACTCCAAGTGTGGGGAGGAACTGAAGAAGGGGAGACCTGCCCAATTTCCATAACCCAAGATAACATGCTAGAGAGAGCACACAGTCTGTCGGGAGGCTCATTCATCTGCTTGGTGCAGGGGAGACATTGAACATGTTCAGTCGCAGATTTGTCTGAAGAAAAAAGACCAAAGGAAGTGCAGGGAGCAGGTGGGAGGGTGTATTCTGCTTTTCAGAAATCATGTGTCCTCAGAGGATGCACCTTCCAAAGCCCTTACCATTCGGGCAGCCAGCAGCAATGGCACCCGCCATCTTGGGGACACGAGCTGCCCATCTGGTTTGTCCTCTGCGCCTCTGCATGGAGTGGGATGCAGGCCAGTGAAACTGCTCTGTAGACAGGTCAGCAGAGGGAGTGGATCATGACAGGAGCTGGGAGATTGGCTTCTCATTTGGGCCCTGCAGCTGACCGTGTCACACTGTATGACAAAGAACATCACCCTTCTGCCCAAGGGCCTCCGTTTGAAATTAGGATCTTGGCCCAGATCAGTGGTTCTCAAACTTGGATGTGCAACAGGACCATCTGGAGGGCTTGGTAAAACACAGCTGCCCCCACTCCGCCACCACCAGAATTTCACACTCAGCAGGTCGGAAGTGGGGCCTGAGACCGATTCTAACAAATTCCCAAATGGGGCTCATGCTTCTGACCCAGGGGCCACACTTTGAGAACCACTGGCCTAAATAATGACTACAGCTACTTCCAGCTGTGAGATTTTAGAATTTTGTTTCTAAGAAGCAGTGTAATACGGGAAGAAGAAATTAAGAAATAAAGGAGGATTTGAGAAGACACATGAGGCCTGGTGCAGTGGCTCACACCTGTAATCCCAGCACTTTGGGAGGTCAGGTGGGAGGATGGTTTGATGCCAGGAGTTTGACACCAGCCTGGGCAACATAGCGAGATTTCATCTCTACAATAAAACTTTTTAAGAAATTGCCAGGTGTTGTGGCATGCACCTGTAGTCTTAGCTACTCAAGGCTGAGGTGGGAGAATCTCTTGAGGCTAGGAGTTCTAGGTTACAGAGAGCTATGATCACAACACTGCACTCCAGCCTGGGCAACACAGTGAGACCCTGTCCCTAAAAGAAGAAGGAGGAGGAGCAGGAGGAGCAGGAGGAGCAGGAGAAGTAGGAGGAGAAGAGGAGAAATTTCTGAACAGTCCCCTCAAGCAACAAGCAGGTACCTGGGCATTGCCCAGTCCTGGCAGAAATGGGGCTGTGGGCCTAGCAGGACTACTCTCTCCTTTTTTCTGCTCTTAGGATTTCTTTTCATTTGGTTTTCATTGGCTTCTACATCTGAGACCATATTTCACAGCAGCTGCTGGAGTCTGTAATGAAATACTTTATGGGAAAGCACTTTGAAAATATGAAGGAAAAGGCAGGGGGGTTATTTTGAACATCTGTTTATATTTTCTGTTTTACCTCCATCAAAAAAGCAAATGATAGTTGCAATAAAAGACAGAGTTGTAGTTGCTGGGAGAGAGTTGAATGGGATGGAACTGAAATTATTTGAATTAAATAAGAGTCTCGTTATCCCCATGCATAGGAACCAAATACTGAATAGATGTGGAGGGAAGCCTGGGTGGCCCCAGAAATGAAGGAGACATGCTCTCCCCTAGAACTGGGGAGGAGACATGCTCTCCCCTAGAACTGGGGAGGAGACATGTTTTCCTCTAGAACTGGGGAGGTGACATGCCAAGGTGCCACAGGGCACAGGCGTGCAAGGGCCATGGACACGGTGTGTTCATTTTCAGAGGATCTGGGAGCCACTTGCTGGCGAGTTCTTTCATACCTTGGGCCTTGAACTCTTGTGGGCCAAAATGCCTTGAGATCTGTGGTCAGAACATTCATTCAGTGCCCAGGGCCCAGAATGAGAGTTCAAGCTCCCTGACCCCTGGTCAGTGTCATTTCCACTGTCTCAGTGTCTTTCATGGTCTTGAGGTTTCTCACCTACAAGTACAGCAGAGCTCCCTTAGACTTGGATCTGACCCCTTTTTATTTGGGGTTTTCTTTCTATGCAGGTTCAGCTGCTCCTTCTAGACACCTACACCTGCCTCTTATCCCAACACACAGAAGCATATAGATCTGCAGGGACCAACCAAAAAGCAAACTAAACAGTTTGCTCATGAACAATATCACCTTATATGGGAGCTCCGGGATCCCTGCCCCAGGCCCTGTGCCTCCACGGGCTCTGCTCTGGCCTCCTCAGCCATGACTCTTCCAATGAGGAGAAGCACCTGGGGGACCAAGGGGATAAGCCCACCTGCAGCCCCTCCTCACATAGCCCATGCTCCAGTACACACGGCTAACCTGGGGGTAGTCAGGGGGTGGTCAAAGGGTGGATATTTTGGGGGAGGCCTTTGAAGGGTCAAGATGTCCACCCATCTGTGCACAAGCCCCTCAGGATTCAGACAAGAACTGGGAATGGGGTCAAGGGAGGGCTCAGGCATTCATTTGCACTCTTGCATGGGTCCTGCCAGCACTCAGACCTGCCTATAAAACTCAGTTAAGTGCCAATTTTCCAGAGGAATTGCATTCTATTTGTATAGGGAAAGAGGCTAAGGAGACACAGAGCAAGCCAGCATCCTGGCAGTCTTCAGGCCTGTGCCAGGTCTGGCTGGAAAAGCCCAGGCAGACAGTTGCATGGCCTGCAGAGCCCAGAGGCCCCACTGTGCTGGTGGAGTTGTCCAGCATCACACAAGAGCCCTTCTCAGAGGGGTCAGCCATGCTCTTCACCAAAGTTGTTTCAGGCCAAGATCCCAGCTACTCTTGAGAACACCTGTAAGTGGATGGTCGGCCAGGGTGGCGCCAGGCAGCCCAGCCTCAACAACCCCATGACCTTCTCCTGACCTCTGCATAGGGCCAGGTTGGGCAAAAGCCCCAGGTTCAGCCACTGGGCAATGTGGCATGGAAACACATTTGAGGCACCAAAGACCTGTTTTCCATGGGCATCACCAGAATTGAAACAGACTGGAACACTGAACTATTACCAAGAAGACAAATAGAAGTCTTAGATTTAACACCCCAAAATCAGTTGAACAAATACCAAATAAAAGATATCCTAATTCACCAGAGCATTAAAACCTCAGTGTGTCAGCAAACCACAGCTTGTATGAGCCAATTCTCTGCTAAAACAAAAACAAAAATCAAATGCAAACTTAGACTGCATTCATAGAAGTATAGGGTTCCAAATAAAGGAATTAGAAATGGCCCAGGCCACATTTAATACACTGTGCTCTGTTGTGGTAACACATTTTTTAAACCACAATTACAAACCAAAATATTCTCTAATCCACAAATTAATATGGCAAGGAGGTTGGAATGTAGGCTTTGGAGTATTTTGAAGAAATGGCTTTTTAGCCCAGAAAGAAGATAAACTGGGGAGATTTGAGAGCTACCTTCCAATAATTGATGGATCATATGAGAGATTGCTTGTTTCAATCTAAGTACTACAACAGGATTCTGAGAAACACACCCCACAGAAATTGACACATACCCCACAGAGAGAAATTGACACAACTTTTCTAGAGAACCACATGGCCCTCAATGTTAAGGCCATGAAGAATTCCCACATCCTTTGGCCAGGACTTCTACTGCTAGGAATTTATCTCAAAGAAGTAATCAGAATGTGGCAAAGATTTTCCTACAGTGGTATTTATGGCAGTGTTGTTTATAATATTGAAAAATTAGCAACAGCCTAGGTATCCAAAACTAAGAATACCTTACACACATTGCAATATATCCATGCCACAGAAAATTTGGTGACCATTAAAAATATTTAATATGTTTTCAAAGACTTTAATGATATGAGAAATGTCAGAATGTCAGTGAAAAGAACAAGCTGTATACAAAATCTACAGTCAATGTGATTCCAATTTTGTAAAACCTATGCCTGCCCACACAAGCACAAATAGGAAGAAACATACCAAAATGCTAACAGTGCTCATCACTGCAAGTTATATATATTGGGGATGCTTTCCAAATTATGTTTTCTATATTTTTCAAATTGTCTGCAATGCATGTGTCAACTTTATAATGAGAGAAAAGTACTTAGCATATTTGAAGAGCAGTTATATGCTGAATGAGTGACAGATTCAGGGATGACTTGAAGCTGGAACTGCTCAAGAACAGCTTCCCAATGAGGTGTGACCTTCTCTCTGGGAGTGTCCAGGTCTGCACTGGGTGGGGGAGTTGAACAAGAGAGTGGCCAAGTGTGAGAAAGGTTGGGATGAAAAGGAAAATGACCTTTACTGAGCATCTGCTACAGACTGGTTTCTATGTTCCAAAGCTGAGATTAAAAATCAAAATAACTTCTGCAATGAACTAAAGCTGGTAAGCGTTGGAGCTGAGACCTGAATCCAGGACTTCCTGGCTCTGAAGCACAAATTTGAAGCAGCCTTCTTCACCTGCAGGAGCCAGGCCTGCATCAGTCATCTGTTTATAAGGCCAACAGCCTGATCACCTCTTGCAATCAACCAACAGGTAGGAAATCTTGCAATTGGTTACAAAAAATTGTCTACTGACAGATTTGTGTGGCCTTCAAGTAGAGACATCTCTTGGACAGGAATTGCTCAGGGAGTCACTGGACCACAGCTGGATTCTCAGAGTCCACTGTTCCCTCATCACCACACTTCTTAAAGGCCAAGTGGCCTTACTTGTTATGTGGACCAAATCTCCAGCTGATCGACTCCTTTATAAGCCTTTACGATGGAGTCCCTTCTATTCCAGAAGCTCAAAGCTACCTCCAGAGGAAAATAAGCCATCAAGGTTTAAGATAGCCTATACTGTCCCCTCACCTTTACTGTCTTCTTAGCCATTTTGCTAAAGTGCCAAAGAGCACATGGCTCACCTCTCTGACCCAGACCACAATACTGAGTCAACCAAGGAAGTGACTCAAGGAACAGAGTGAATTGGGGATACCACTGAGGGCTCCAGACACCAAACCTGCAACGGTGATACATCTGTCTCCCACTAAGATTTTTGACTTCTAAAGGGTTACTTGAGTAAATGAGTTTTTATTTTCATGAGGGATCTTCAATGGGGTCCAGAAAAAAAACAAGTTATCTACATAATCATTCTTAGAACCTTCTGAGCACTGATGCATTCCTGAGCTGTCAGCTGCTGCTCCTCTCCCTCCCTCCCCACACCAGCTGCACACACACACACACACACACACACACTCACCTTCCTGCTAAAGACTCTGAGCACCAAAAAATTTGAACTGTTCCTGGCTGTAGCCAACAGAGTATGGAAAGCAATTGTTTTCAGCAAAGTCTTGCCCAAATGTGGAAGATGAATGTTCTCAGTGGACAGGCCCAACACCAAGCTCCTAAGGAGCACCTTCCTACCTAAGGGAGGGAGATGTACAACCTGCATTGACAGACGCAGGGCCATCAGCTCTGAGGGCAAATGCCCCTTGCAGAACCTGTCAAGAAATAAAATTGTCTCCCATCTGAGAACTAGGGGTAGGGGTGAGGGACTTGAGGGAGAAGTATGTTTCTTGTTTTCTGATTTCCAGGGATTTTTAAACAGCCCTCAGTTTTTTTTTTAAAAATAAGGGCTATATTATAGCTTTAAAAATAAGGGCTATATTTCCAAATCCTTCCTAAACTGATATATTTTCTAAGAAAAGGCAGTCTTTGAGCACCAACATATATTTAAGAGAGTCAGAAATGCCCGGCATGGGACACTTGGCTCCCATCCTTCATGAAACTATTTTCAGAGCATCTAAATATTTTCCCCAGACAACCCTAATAACCCACTGTGGGTCTCCAGCTATAGGACCTTGGGAAATTCATCTGACATCTCTGGATGTCACCCTCCTGCTCTATAAAATAAAGGTGTGATCATCAAGATGCCTCCCAGTTTTAAATTGTATGATTCAACTCAACTGTGAATTGGTATAGACCAAGGGTTGGCAAACCACAGCTTGCTGGTCAAATCTGGGCCTTGCTAATTGCGTAAATAGCATGTTAATAGAGCCCAGCCATGCTCATTCATAGGTACTGTCTATGGCTACTTTTGTACTACAATGGCAGAGTTGAGCATTTAGGGCAGTGTTGATCCACAAAGCCAGAAATATTTACTCTGATCTTTTACAGAAAATGTTTGCTCACTCCTGGTTTCAACCACTAGAAACTGAGAGCTTGAATTTGACAATGGGAAGCCAGGCGTTCTGTAGGGAGCTCACAGCAATATGTTCATAGGATGGGATTCTATTTATATTTTCAGCCTGTGCCACCTCTTGGGATCACACAGCAGGCAGCAAACTTATGGAACGTGGTAAGTAGAACTTTCTTGTCATTGTCCTAAAACTGCTGGTTGTAAGCTTCAGTGAGTGCCACCTTGGCAGGCAGGCTGTCTCCCTCTCGGTTCTCTCCACATCCTAGAGATTTCCATCATGTCCTGCTCACTCTGCCTTTTTTCAGATTTTACTGCTTTTTAAAAATCTGTCCTCAAACAGAAGCCTTTTCTTCCCCTTGAGTGTTTTAATTGCTCTTCTCTGGACCATGTCCAGGATCATTATGTCTTCACAAGAGCCTGTGACCAGACCTACACACTTTCAGGAGCAGACACTGTGGTTGCAAGCAAAGAGAAACACTTTGGCTATGGAGCTCTGGGGTTGAGGGCTGGGCTTTGTGATCAGACCTGGGTTAGAATCCGGACTCTCACACCTTCTAGATATGTGACCTTTGTCCGTGACAGCATCTCTGCTACAGACTCTAAAGTGGTTGTGCATAATGGGTCAGGGAGATGACAAGACACGATGTTCAGTGCAGAACCTGAATATTTATTCATTCAGGTATACAGTTTGCTGACGGTGTTCTGTGTGTGGACTCCCATCTTCAGAGAAGCCAGCTGCGATTTCAACTATACATATTTGTGTGTGTGTATATATAAATGTATGTATATATGTACATATATGTGTGTATATGTATAGTATATATGTGTGTACATATATATATAGTTGAAATCATAGCCGAAGTCTCTGAAGACAATTCACAAATATACACACACACATATACATGCATATGTAATTGTATATACAGTTGTATACTATATATATCTATATATTGACTTATATACATGTATACATATATATACATATATTTATGTATTGAAAACTAACAAAATTTATCTTCCTAACTGAGCATGAGGCCCCTTGCAGGGACTCAGCTTTACTCATCTTTCTGTATACCTAGGGATGTGTGAAATATCAGACTACCTTGCTGAAGGGACCCTACAGGCCACCTTGTAGCCCAGAAAAAAAAAAGTCCAGTAGAATTGAGCCATAAATGAGAAGCTGTAATCGCAATAAATACCTGCGAATTCATATTCTAAAGTGAATGGCTCTTGGAATTCTTGTTTTAAAAGTTATTTAGCAAACATTTATTGAACACTTAATATGAGCCAAACCCCTTCAAGTAGGGTGTGGCCTTTGCATTCCTAAGTATTGGTTTACAGCTCATTAGCCCTTTGACAAGACAGCTGGGGTTGAAGAGAAATGTAACCCTGGAGTGTCCCAAGCCATTGTCACCTGGAGGTAATGTATCTCTGCAGCGTTAGGGAAAGCCCGTGAGAACATAAGCTTTATTCACCAGCACCAAAGGTATGCTCTAGCATTTAGGAAATGCACAATGCCTCAACTCCTTCTGGAATCCCACCTGGGCACCCAGCATCCTGCGAGTACAATTCGTCTGATTTTTTTCCTAAGCAGGTTGCCTGAACTCATCTGCCCCTTAGCTGCTAGAGTGAGCTACTCTGCAGTTTCAGGGCCACAACAGATACTGACCATAAGAGTCTAATCTCAGACACGGTTTAAACACAGATGGCCCAAGGAACTCCATCTGAGAGCTGAGGGGAGCCCAAAATGTCTCCCTGCCTCAGCCCCAGGTAACTCTGGGTGCTTTAGAAAGCAAAAAAGTTGCCAAAGGCCTCTGCTTGAGGCTCCCATTACCCCTGAGCAAACCCCTATCTCTAATAGGATCACGCATTAATGACAGAGACAGGTCCTGGGAAGATTAAAGGCTTCGTATAATTAAAAAGATAAGAGTGGGCCTGGGAGAAGGAAATTGGGATTCAATTAACACAAGGACTCTCCCCCCAGCACTCCCCCGCTATCAAATGTTCCACTCAGAAGGGCCTTCCCGACTTGCCCGAGAGTGAAAGGCTGAAGGGCTCTTATTTATGGCCTGCTTGGAGTTGGGCCTGGGGCCTTCCTTGGCTGGGGAGTTTGTTTACTTAGAGTTCAAGAGGGGAGGGGAAGAGCAACACAAATCCTGCAGGAGGAGGCCACAAGGTGCTTTTGACTCCTTTTCTTTCCCTCTTAGTTCCTCTGATCTTCTTGACAGGGGAAGAAAAATACTCAATAGAAGGTCTATTTCCTTCCTCCCTCAGCCTGAGGCTGACACAACAGGCTAAGGGTCACTGCTGAGAAAGCTCTGTGGGGTTATTTGTGTTGGGAAAGCACAGCTGCTTCCCCCTTTCCGTCTTTCTCAGGTTTCCGTGGAGGCAGAAGGAAGATAAGGTTGGAGAAGCAGCTGCCTAAATGGCCTGTGGGCCTGAACATGAGGGGTGCCCGGCCCTCAGGGACCCCCACTTCTTGTGTTCTTTCAAAGAGTTTTCAAGGTGGAAGAAAGCAGAGTTGACTGGGGTTGCAGACTAAGCTGACACAGGTAGGGTGGGGACAGTGTGGCAGGCTCCAGCAAGCACCGGATCAGTACCTTCAGCCCTAGTACTTCTCAGCTAACTAGTGGTAAAGGTGGGCCTGGGCCTCAGGACCTTATGGAAATAGACATGAAGGTCCATTTGGATGGATGGACTGTGTTTTAAAAGCCTCTGCTTTTGCTAATGGATGGTGAAGCCCGTATGCTGTTGCACCCTCTCCCAGACTCTCTTCACAGGGACCCACAGACTCCTCCACTAGAACCCTCCCCAGCAGACAGCAGCTCCCCTTCAGTTGGTCTGTGGGCACTCGAAGCTGTGTGCAACCAGGCCAATGAGGTTGGTGAGGCTAAGGAGGATAGCCTTGAGAAAAACCAAGCCAGGACGTCTGGGATCAAGAAGACAGAACACACTACAACAGCTGGAAGGAGTGGAGAAATGTACAGATAAAGCAAAATAATCAGGATATGAGATCTCGTTCCATGCCCAGTTAATCATCTATAAGCTGTATTCAAGGCTGCACATTAACTTCACGAATACGCCACAGACACCTCAAGTGCAAGAGGTTTAAAGCCAAACTCCATGTTTTAACCACCCAATATGTTTCCTTCCTGTGTTCCCAATTCCAGAAAATGCCTCGGTTAGGACTTTCTGAGCCTTAGTTTTTCAACCCACAAAATGGAGGGAGCAATGCCTGCTCTGTCTACCTGGGCTGCCGGAGTCAGGTGAGAACCCAGACAGAAACACACATTGGAAAATAACAAATGTGAGGAAGACAGAGACCAGAGCATGCTCACTCACTGCCAACATTGGTCACCTCGTTATTGACTCTCAAAGGAGGAACCCCGTCTCACATGAGCATGTGATGGCACCATGCAAATTGCAATGGGCTGCACCAGCAAAAGAATGACAAACCAATGAGGCTGGCACCATAAGACAAGAGCACCAGAGACTTCCTTCAGATGCTACGCACAGACATTTCCACAGAGAGCCGTTAGAGACTAAAACTGAATTTTAGTATGAAACAAGGGACTGACAATGACAGCAGGAATTTTCAGCAAGAAGGGAAAGGAGAGCAACACATAGCGGGCTTGAGGGAGGGCTAATTGGAGCAAGCAGGGATGTGGTTAAAAGGGGAGGACCTCAGCGGTAATCAACTATATCGCTTATTTCCCAGTGGAACCATTTAAACTGAGAGAGGATGTGGAGGTTAGCCTCCAGCATGTCTCACAGTGATCCCCACCTCCTGGAAATCATATCCTTGTGTAGTCTCCTCCCAGACTGAATAGGGGTGACCTGGAGAACCAATAGGGTATTGAGGCGATCACAGTGTTTGACTTCTGCACCTGTGTCATAAAGCACATAATGACATCTGCCTTGGATCACTCACTCTGTGGGAAGCCAGCTTCCCTGTGGTGAGGACACTCAAACAGTCTTAGGAAGAAGCTTCCATGGAGAGTAACTGCAGCCTCCTGACAACAGTCAGCAAGGAACTAAGACTTCCTGCCAACAGCCACATGAGTGACCCATCTTGGGAGATGATTCTCCAGCCCCAGTCAAACCTTCAGATGATGTGGTTCCAGCCAACGTCTTGAGAGCCTGTGAGCAGACTCCCAGTTACACCACTCCCAGATTTCTGACCCATTATACTATGAGATAATTAATAAATGATTGTTGTTTCAATTCACCCAAGTTTGGGGTTGTTTGTTATACATCAACAGATAACTACTACACAGGGTGTATTTCATTTCTAATTACTTTCTGTATTTTTACACTATATCCACAGTCATTACCTCATCTGATTCTTACACTTACTTATTTTCTCTGGCTCAAAGATTCATAAGCTGTGTCTTGGAGAAGTTAAGTAGCATTTCCAAATTCACATTATGCATGGTGGCAGATCCAGGTGAAATTCCAAGCATTCTGACTTCTCATGTTTTCTCTCTGCATATAATCCAGATGCTGAAATCACATTCTGTGGGCAGCTGCATCATTGAACATTGTCTGGAGCCTGCTCTATTTTGAAAGAACTCTTTGCTGCATGCTCTAGGGCACAGATGGAGGCAGCATCATAGGTGGGTTAAGGAGTTACCTCATCTTTGGCACAACCTGCTAAGCTAACCTGAGTACTCCCAGCCATTATTCCACAAGCCTCTACCGAGTGCCTCCTGTATGACAAGTGTCATGGAACTCATATCAACAGCATGCATTTCCTGGAGGCACAGTTCAATAGAGAGCTGGGGGTGAAAAAAAAAGAGAAAAGAAAAAATAAGAAAGCTATAACATTTGAGCTTGAAATGTCACAGGGAGCCAAGGAAGTTGTCTGATGGATTGCCCTGTCATCGCCAAGCCAAAAGAAAAAAAACTTTCAGATCCATCAATTTGTTCCTGCCCTTTTAATCCAAACAATATTTTACAGCATCAGAACGCAAAGAAATTATTTTCTTAGACATTCAACTCCGCATGTGGACTGCTGAGCACTTAACCAGAAAGCAGCAAGTGAGAACTGTAGGTTGTTCAAGTGTCTGCACATCTGATTGATCCAGATTGAATGTATAATATACTGGAACACATATGAGAGCCTACTGGTGACATATGTTCATTCATTCATTCATCCATGAGGAGTTGACATCTCTTTGCCATAGACAATGAATTTGAAGAGACACCTGTGTACACGTGCACCAGCTGCCCAGGATGAGGACTGCTCCTGCCTGCTCTGGACCTGCTCCTCCCTTTGGCTGGCTTTCCAATTAGTGTAGACTTGTTGTCCAGTATCCTAGCCTCTCCTTGGGCCACATTTGAGGATACCACCATCCACCCCTTGGATCAAATGTTTGGCTCTTGGGCTCAGACCGTGTTGGGATATAGCTTTATTTGCAAAGTAGGCTGAAAGATTCCCTCTCCTGACAAGGAAAGCTGATTGGCAGTATGAAGAGTACATTGCAGAAGTTTTGAGGAGGACAAGTACTTACAATGGCTTTACAGGGATGGCTGGCCAAGTGAGATAGAATTTAACATGGGTATTTGTCAGCCCTCAAACAAGTCCTGCCTTCTTTCCTCCAGGTCTTTATTCACACTGCTTCTGCCTCCTCTAAGCAATCCTTCCTGATTTCCCCCATCCCCTCAGTCAGTGTGCTTTCTCCCTGTCCCCTCGTTGTTGGTTCCTCTATCTTGGTGATCTGCTTTGCATGTGAACGACCCATGTGTGCGTCTATTTCTCTCACTATATTGTAATATCCATGGGGCTTAACTGTGTCTGTATTCCTACACAATGTCTAGCACAAGGAATAATAAATCTTTATTACAATGACTTGAATGGGAAGAAATGTAAAGTGGGCATGTCCTGTATTGCTTGTGGGATAAGTGGAGTCATGATCTGTTTGTTCATACAAAGACTTGTACATGAATGTTCCTGTGAGCCTTATTCATAATCGCCAAAAACTGGAAATAACTCAAATGTCTACATCAATGCAATTGAATACTACTCAGCAATAAAAAGGAAAGAACTACTGGCGTATGCAACAACATAGATTAATCTCAAAGGCATCATGCTAAGTAAAAGAGCCAGACATAAAAAACTGTATACTGTTAGATTCTATTTATAAGAAATTCTAGAAAATGAAAAACTGTAGTGACAGAAAGCAGACTAGTGGCTGTATGGGACAACAGATGGCAGGAAGTGGGTTGAAACAGTGGGAACATTATTTGTTCCCAGGGACACAGGGAAGTAATAGAAATGAACTAATCCTGATTGTGGTGAAATTTCCACAGCTGTGTTCATATTCTCACACTCACCAAACAGTATTTTTAAAATAGATGAATGTTATTGCATAAAATTATACTTCCAGAAAGCTATAGAAGAAAATTGGCCAGAATGTGAAGGATTTTGGGTGCAACTTAAGATGTTTGAAATCTATCATTGGCTATAGAAGCACTAAAATGTTTGAAGAAGGGAGAAATGGATGGTGTTGGAGAGAAGATACTGGGTATAAGAGTTTTTTTGGGTTTTTTGTTTTTTTGGTTTTTTTGAGAAGGAATCTCACTCTGTCACCCAAGCTGGAGTGCAGTGGCGCTATCTCGGCTCACTGCAAGCTCCACCTCCTGGGTTCGCACCATTCTCCTGCCTCAGCCAACCGAGTAGCTGGGACCACAGGCGCCTGCCACCACACCTGGCTAATTTTTTGTATTTTTAGTAGAGATGGGGTTTGTCCATGTTAGCCAGGATGGTTTTGATCTCCTGAGCTCACGATCTGCCCGCCTTTGCCCCCCGAAGTGCTGGGATTACAGGCATGAGCCACTGTACCTGGCCAAGGCTTTTTGATGAATTATGAAATAGAACAGAGAAGATTATGGCCTAGGTAAAGGTGGGAACAAAGGAAATAGAAATGATCAGATGGATGCAGGAGACTCAGCAATGAAATAATCACAGACCCTGCGATTGAGGACTAAAAAGATGCATGTTTTGGCTGAGCCTTTAGTTTGATGATCTTGGTGAGAGATGCTTGTACAAACCTGGAGCCAGCTTGGGGAGAAAGTGGGTGGATCCAAGGTCCCGAATTCTACCATGGAAACAAATTTAGAAACTTGGTTTAAGCTAGATGCCAAATTGATTCCACAGGATTGCCAAATATTAGGAGGGCAGGGACAAAGATACTGGCATTAGTGATGTGAGGAGGCATGAGACTCCATGTGGAAATGGAGGCTTATGGACATGGACTCCTTTTGTAAGGGCCTGCCCTCAGGAAGCCTCTCTGTCTGCCAGGTGAAACGTGTAAGAGGGAGCCAAGGAACTAAAGGGATGATTTAGGCCTGAGTGCCAGAGAGCATTGCACCACCACTGATAGACCCGGAGAACCCAGAATGGGAGATGCTCAGGGACAGTGGTGGTGAAGAGAAAATACAGAAAGGGAACTTTGATGGCATCCAGTCCTACCTACCTCGCCAAAGAAGACACTTCTGCTATGTCCCCAGTACCATTTGGGTTGAGCATTCTTCTAGAAACATGAAGTCTACTGCTTTGTGAAGAGTTGGCTCCATTACTGGACAGCTCTAAATGCAGGTGATGATGATGACGATGATGATGATGATGACGATGATGATGATGATGATGATGATACAAAGAGGAGCAGGAGAAGAGGACAGCTAACATGTATTGAGCAGTCTCCTTCTGCCGGACATTCTTCTAGGCTGTACATGCACTGTCTTATTTAATCCTCAAAATAACACTATAAGATAGGCACTATAATTATCTATCCTCGTTTTGCAGATGACAAAATGAAGGCACAGAGAAATGATATAGCTTGCTCAAGGTCATACAGAAGTGGTCGACCTGGGATTTGAACCCATGTCATCTGATGGCAGAGCCTTCACAAGACTGGCATGTGTTGCTTGCTAGTGATTCCATATCTACCTGTCTGTAATTTCTGTCTAATTCCATTTTCTGTAGGAATTCAAATCAGTAAACAGAAACTTTTTTGCATCTTTTCAAATGTGTTAAGACAGCAAAGTGTACATTTTCTCGGATTTTCTCTTCTGTATGTTAAATACATCCATTCTATCAAGTGTTCCATAAGAGGAGATCATTCTAGTGCCCTTACCATCTTGGTGCTCCTTTTTGAATATCCCTGAGTTGGTCATAATTCTCACTGAAGGTGAAAGCTAGAAGTAAACACAGTACTCCCAGTATGATTCAATCTGAATGGAGTAAAATAAGAGAATGTAGTGCATTATGGTTCCCTGTGTGGGGGTAGAGCAGATGGCAAAAAGACTAGGCCTGGAGAAAAGCCCACTGTAAAAGGATGGGGTGATACTGAATCAGAAAAGAAGACGAAACAATGAGTTTAAGGAGGATAAGAACTGAGAACTTAAACAGATCTGCTGGCTTAGGGAGAGTCATTGGGAAGAAATGCAGGAGCTACGGAAATAGTAGGTAATGAGCCAGCAGGAGGGACTACGTGTTGTCCTCTCTGGTTACAAAAGGAAAGGGAAAAGGACAGTGGCTGGTGGGAGGTGGAACAGACAGAAGGATCAAGTAAGAGGTTGTTTACATGCTAGGAAAGTGAGGATGGTGCATAAGGCAGGGAAAGGATTGTCAATAGAGAGGAAAGGATGCACGAGAGAAAGACTGAAGTTGCTGCAGCCAGAGTCAGATGGAGGCAGCAGGTGAGATGAAAGGTAAAGGAAGCACTTTGTGGGTAGAGACAGCAATATCTGAAGGTGCAGAGAAGGAGGGCTGATAACACCTCTCACATAGTGCTTCATGTTGTGCAAAGGTTTTCCATGTTCATTATCTCATGGGATCACACACCAGTCCTGAGAGGGGAAATACTACTATTTGTAGTTTACCATGGAAGACAATGGAGAGTCAAAGAAGGTAAGTGACTTCCCCAGTGCTATGAAAGGAATACAATTTTCTGATTTCTTGTCCCTTTTCCTGAGTCTATGACGACAGCCTATTACACTGTGTCCCAGAGAGCTCAGTAAGATGTGAATCAAGACCATGTCCCAAAAGGGAACCAAGAGAAGTGAATTGTTGAGAGAAATTAGGAACTAAGGAGAGCTGGGAAAATTGAGCACATTGTTTAGAAAAGGGGTCAATGAGAAATAGAGAGTTGGTCTGTCAACATCAAGAGCATCAAGGAAGATAGCCTAAGTCTGCACTAATTTAAAGGAAGCCAACCCCAACCTACTCCTGTGTCCTGAGAAACAATACTCCACCCATTAATCCCACTGAATTTAATGAATGCCACAGTGCATCAGAGAAACAGTAGGTGACTCAGAGCAGGAGCAGGAGTTTTGTGCGGCCAGACACAGGGTACAAGGTATAAGATGTACATGAATCAGGATGATGGTCATGCCGGGCAGGATGTTACCAAAGATTGATGTGCCTGCACAGAGACCCATAGGAAAGAAAGAGGACTCGGTGGAAGGGGGTGATCTAAGAAGGTTTCTGGGGACTGCTGAGCCCAGAATTTCACACATGTATAAGCATGGTGGTGAGAGTAGCTACAAAAATTAAGAAACCTTAATGTTAGTGAATGTGTTTGGCTGAAGACAAGTCCTTTTACTAAAAGGGCTGTAAAGCTCTCCCATAAGGGTTGGCAAAGGAAGCCTTTGTAAAATCTGGTGTGGAGAAGGGGCATGATGAGTCAACATGGCATTGAAACTGTCCATGAGAAATCAGGTTAGGAGGCTAATGAAACACGGTGTGAAGGCCTAAACTAGGGTTCTGGCAATAATGATAGGAAAAAATGTTATGAAAGGGAGAATAAATTGATTTGGTTACTGAATAAGACATAGAGAATGAAGGAGAAGACAGAAGTCAAGAATGAGTCTTGATCATCAATGAAATCATAGCAATGTTGATGGATAAATAAAAATTAGAAGAGTCATAGTTAATGAGGAGAGGAGAGCTTAAGAGAACACAGGGAGATATGCATAGATACCTGGAGACACAGTCTGATGTTCTCATCAGTGATCAGGTCTAAGTGATGAGATTCAGAGGTCATCTATAAGGAGAGATGTATGACTCCTTGAGTGTGGGGAACAAGGTAGAGAAGCAGAAGGCCATGGTCTGAGCCTTAGTGACATCAGAGAAATTTTCTATCTGCTAGGGAAGTGGGAAGAAACATTTCAATTAAAAAGCATTTCAATTCAATAATGAGAGATACTGGAAAAAGAAGCTGAAGGCATCAAAGCTTAGAGATGGTAAGGAAGTCGTTGGTGCTCTTGGGTTGAGTACCTAAGACTGGTGAAGGGGAAGCACTATGTGTGTGTGTGTGTGTGTGTGTGTGTGTGTGTGTGTGTGTGTGTGTGTGTGTGAGAAGGATGGCCTGGAACAGGCAAGGAAACCCAGAAACTTGGAGTTCTTTCAGGCAACTGTCAAACTCCTTTAGCTCCCAGGATGCTGCTCTCAAGGTGTTGCCAGGGTAGGACCAAGTGCCCAAAGACGCTGGCCACATTTTTGAGGTTGGTAAAACCTGGTCTGGAACTCCTGGTGCCACGTTGGCATGTAAACAGGTATCTACTAGCCTCTCCATTGTCTCAAGACCAATATATGCTGGACAATCTTGGCCCTAGATGGAACTCCATAACAAATACATGAGGGGAAGTGCATTAGAAAGCATTTCCATTTGTGTACAAACAATACTTTAAAAACTGCTTGCATTTTTGGGAGTTGAGTTTGGTGGTTGCCTGGAAGAATGCCCAACCCCAGTTCTACTAGAAATCTTGGCCCAGCTAGTGATAATTAATGTTTTATGAAGAGTGTGAGCTGACCTACAAGAATACATATGAGAATGGTGGAAAATATGTTTGAAATTATCTCAGTACATAAAGGTAGAGTCACCATTTGTGTGTAACTAGAGAGTTTGAGTTGCCCAGCCTAAGTCTGAGACCTGCCAACCTCACCTCCTTGCTCTGTAAACTTGAGCATGTCTCAGACTCTCAGAGCCAACTTCAAATCTCAGACCATCTCATGGTGTAAAAAGAATAAAATGGACTAAATTACATAGCAGGACTTTATGAATTATAAAGTGATTTTTAAATTATTATATTTCCAATAAGTAGTAAAAGAGCCTTTCTTTAAGTTGGACTTCAGAACCTAGAGTTCAAGCATTTGACAATGACTTTCCCTGCATGACTTTTTCCCTCATCTGCTATTCCTAATTCAGTAATACATAGCAAGTTTCCTTTTCCCAGTTATCCTCAATCATTTTTAGCAGAGAAACTTCACAGCCCCATGCCCTCTAAAATGAGTTTGGAACTAAGACAGGAGGTTTGGGAGAACAGTTCGGTGATCTGAAACAAATAATTCATTTGGGGGCTTATGTCTCATTTTCTTGTAGGGTAATTCCAAGACCTGACTCACTTTGGGCTGAAGCTGTTAGAAAATGTCCATGTAGCCTTAGTTTAGGAGAGCTGCAAAACACCACCTCCCAGGCCCATTATAATGCCAGGAACTTTCACGTCCTTTACAATACAAAATTTAGTCTAATCCTCAAAGCAGCTTCTCGGGTTTAAACTACTATTCCTAGTTAACAGATGAAGAGTCTGAGGCTCAGAAAAATTGAAAAATGTGCCAAAAGTCACATATATATGTGCCACAGCTGAGATTTTAATCCTTTTTTTCAAGTCCACCCCTATATACCACCATTAAACCACCCCTATAAGGAAGAGTCTCTGTGAACCAAAGGAATTATTTTGAGCTCCTTCTCCCACTATTTGGACTCAAGAGTTTCATCGAATATGCTACTCTGTCAGCAGGGCTGAGATAGAGAAATTATCCAGTGGAAAGGATCACAGAACCCAGAAATAGATCCACATATATATGAACACCACTTCATATAAACACAACTGACAGTGCAGATCAACAAGGAAAGAACAGACTATTCAACAAATCTCACTGCAACAACTATTTAACCATACAAACCACCTAAATTGGAATTCTACTTCACAGCGTACATAAAATCAATTCTAGGTGGCTTAATAACTTAAATATGTAGGGTAAAATTTAAAACTTTAGAAGACAAAATGAGGGAATATCTTTGACTTTAAGATAGGAAATACTTTGGTTTTAAAACACCATATAAAAATAAAACTCATAAAGAAAAGATTGTTAACTTTGACTATGTTGAAATCAAGAATGTGGGTTCATCAAAACACACTATAAAAAATTGAAAAGACTAGGCACAATCTGGGAGAAAATATTTGCAACACATATAATCAACCACAGGTTTTCAGGACAGAGTTTCTGCAAATCAGTAAGAAAAAGGCAAACAGCTTAACAACGACAACAACAACAACAAATGTCAAAAAAATCACGAATAATCGTTTTACAGAAGAGGAAACACAAGTTTCCAATAAGCATACAAAAATCCATTCAACCTCACCAGTAAGCAGAAAAAATGGGTGAATGAATGGGGTGACCAGCTCAAAGCCTATATAACATGAATGTAATTAATAGAAGCTCTTGGGGCAACTGAGGGAAGAAAGCAGAAGAGCAGAAGCTAAGACCTGAGGTCTGCAACCAGGAATCTCTTTCTCTTATCTTCTGAATGCACTCAATCAGATAGAATTAGGGTCATCTAATCCAACATAAGCCTAATTAGGCCAGGCATGGTGGCTCATGCCTGTAATCCCAGCACTTTGGGAGGCCGAGGCAAGGGGATCGCCTGAGGTCAGGAGTTCAAGACCAGCCTGGCCAACATGGTGAAACCCCATCTCTACTAAAAATACAAAAATTAGCCGGGCATGGTGGCAGGCTCCTGTAATCCTAGCTACTCAGGTGGCCAAGGCAGGAGAATCACTTGAACTCGGGAGGTGGAGGTTGAAGTGAGCCAAGATCATGTCATTGCACTCCAGCCTGGGAGACAAAAGTGAGGCTTCATCTCAAAAAAAAAAAAAAAAAAAAGCCTAATTAAATCCTTCTTTATTAAATGAAAAGAAGAATGAGAGTATGTGAATTCTGCATTCTGCACAACCTCTCCACTAACCCCACCCTCACCAGTCTCCCTGGAGAATGCCCTCTTCTTTCTTGACTCCCTCCTGCTTTTTCCCTGACCCCTGCTCCCCAGTCTATGCCAATTCAGTCCTTTGAATGCTCTTTGATTGTAGACACTATTTACTGGTTTGCAAGCTCGATGCCCTTCTAGGCCCTTCTAGGCCGTAAGCTTGATGCAGGGAAATATGTCCCAGTCATCGGTTAATCCTGCACCTCTTACAGTGCTTGGCAAATCATATGTGCTGGACACTTCTTTTGAATCTAACAGACACTAAGTCACAGACCATGAAAAGCAGTGAATCTAAAGTCAATGACTCAAAACGCAAGTATTAATAGATTAACAGAGTAGGGATCTCAAAATGAAAAGAAAGGGCAAAAATACAAAGTAGACTCCAGGCTGATTACAACTAAGATATAAAAAAGCAATTTAAACCAAGCCCTGAAGTCTTGCTGCGTCCCCTGCTAAGCCAAGCAAGTCTGATGCACATAACACCCTTGCAGGCCACACACAGCCCAAGGGAGAAAGTGGTTCCATGAAGTTTGGGCTGGGATATCTTTGGAAGAGAGAATAAAAGTCAACTTTGTGGAAATGGGGCAATCCAGATTTTTTAAAATTGGGGTATTTGTCCCTAGAAAACACTCACATCATTGCATACTGAAAGGAGCAGGCCAGTGGCAAGGTGGCAAGGCCAGGGGTAGGTGCAGAAACACAAGGAGGTAAAGGCAGAGGGTGGGGACCCACCCACAGAGAAGTGTGAGCATCAGAATGAATCATGCCTGTTATCACTCAGGCCACTGTCTGCACTGAACCTGTACTAATTCTGCCAAAGTGGCCAAAACCCAGCGGAAATTCTTCTAACAGATACTTCTGGAAACTCCTCTTCCAAAAATCTCTCAAAGTTGCTTTACTTTGTCGTACATCAAATGCTTCCTTGCATCTGAATATAAAAACACAACTTGAGGAAGAGATCAGGTTAGAACTCATAATAGTTTCCGATGATTTCTTTTCTTCTTCTTTTTGGGAATATTCTCAAATGTTGACCAGTGTAGCCTGGTTAGTGAAAACCATTATTGCTCAGCTACTGGATTAAATGCCTAACTAACATTACAACACAAAGCAGGTACAACTTGTTGACCACTCATGGTGTGGTCACCGTCTTTAATCAGTGAATGTGTGTTATCCTTATAATAGTCGCAGTCGTGTCCTCAGGTCAGGATTGTTATCAACCCCGCTTTCTATATCACAAAACTGAGTCCTGAGCGATAAAGTAGCCTATACTAAATAAAAGCACTGAGATTATTCTCCAAGGCCATCTGATTCCATCTCCTTCTAGTTGATATTCATGAAGAAGGATTGCTCTTGGGAACACTGGGTTCTCTATACACATTGTCAGTTATTTCTGCAAACAACAATAACAACAACCATTAAACTACGGGAAACTCATGGGCAGGACTCAGCACAGAGCTGGGCATCATGCTTCTTTGTACATCTGCTGATTAATTTTGTTTGGAGGCCACATACAGCATCAGGAATTTGAGAATGTTAGCTAACCAATGAAGACTTCCAACTGCAGGGGGTCTGTCTTCTTTTCCTCTTCTTTCCCTTTCCTTTTTCCTTCCTTCCTTCCTTCCTGCCTGCCTACTATGTACCAAGTGTTGTGCTGTGAGCTGGGACACAGAGATTAAAAAGACATGGACCACTCAAAGGCCTTGGCATTTAGGTATGGGAACACACCAATGCTCAGTGCAAGAAAGGATACTCAAATTCCAGGGAGACGAGTGAATAGACAGAATCAAATGCACCTCCTTTTCTCTGGGTTCCTCGTTAGACTACAGGGCTATATTTCTAAAGGGAAGGGGAACTCCCAGGCGGGTCTGTCTGGTAAGTGAGGGCAAGTCTGCAAAGGAGCCCGACCACATTACAAAGAGGAAGGACGGTGCCTGTGACAAGAAGGAAGAGCCACGGAGCCAGGGTGGAGGCACAGTGCAGGACCTGGGAGAGGCAGACAGATTCCCCTATGGCAAACCCTGAAGAAGCGGGGAAGGGGCTGCAGGTCTGGGAAATAAGTTAGCGAGCAGCAGAATTCCATCTGACCAGTTGCACCCCCGATCCCACACTCAGCCCACTATCTCCCAAGGAGGACTTTGACTTCTCTTTGTCCTTAATCTTGTAAATAAGAAAGGAAAATGTAAATCACCTCAGCGCTAGAGAGTAGGACAGGGCTGGAGCCCGCCTTCCAGTGGGAGGGGGAAGATCCATTCCAATATTTATTTATTATTATTATTATTTAGAGGAGAGAGAGGGAAAAAAAAGCCAGAAATATTTCCAAAATGTCAACAGTATTAAGGAAATCTGAACACCTTAATCCATTTAAATGTCAGCTAGAACCAGGCGAAGGGTTTTCGGGAGGGGAGAATGAGGAAGTAAGGAGGGGCAGAGAGAATTAACGCCAGATTCCACATAATCTATCAAAGTTTCTTTCTTTTCTTAATATATTAAATATTAAATGCTTCTTTGCATCTGAGTGAGAGAGGAGAGAGAGAGGGACCAGGGTGGAACTCATAAATGCCTAGATAATTGGTTTTGAGGTTTTTTTTCTTCTTTCTTTCTTTCTTCTTGGCGGATTCTCAATTTCCCTATAAAAAAGAAAATTCATTTCCAGCCACTAATGTAATGTCAGCGTGCTGTTTACTAAGCATGGATGATGTATAGGGGGACACTACTTTCAGAGGACTACTTAATGATGCATAGAATTAAATCCTGAGCTCCTCAGCTGAGCCTCCTCCCTCCCTCCTGATTCCCAGGCTCCCAGTGCATCCTGGGAGAAGCAGGCTTGGCATAACCTGTCTCCCTCATTACTAGAATTCTGGGGTCTCTGCCGAAGAAGCTTGGAAATCACCCTTCACTTTAGCAGACACATTTGCCCTTGGCGTAGACCAGAGTGAGCTCCTGGGCAGTAAGAAGCTGATGGCCAGGGGAAAGCAGACTGTTCAGTGCTGAGGGAGATAGAAACAGGGAGTTCACAGGATGCACCAGGGTGTTGGGGTTTCCCTGTAGGGAAAGGGCTGGCCAGGGAGAGGGAGGGGTGGAGCTTCTCCCAACTCGCCCTCTGCCCCCTGGGAACCATGGCATTCAGATGTCAAGTAAAATATATTTCCCTAGTTCAGCTGCAACCTTAGGGGCCTGTGAGGCTGTCATTGCCAGAGCAGCACCTTGGTTCTCCTGCACCTGCCAGGCAGATGCATTGTCAGTGCAGGCTGCTCTCACAGTGGGCTGGCCAGCCTGGGTGGGCCTGGCCTCCGCTGAGGAGCTGCACCCTGCTGAGGGACTACTCCACCTTCCCCACCGGGGAAAAGTGATTCAGCCATGCCACCAAGGAGACCACCAACTGGTGGTCAGCACTGAGGAATTGGGAGTGAAGGCAGGAAGGTAGACAATGGGAGGGACCAGTGGGCTGAGGGGAGAGGGGGAAATGTAGCTCTCCGGCGGTGGGGGTGTTGGGAGGGGGTATCCAGACACACAGTCCCTTCTGAATCTCCACCAGGGTCACTTTGGCCCCCTTGAGTCTACTGAAACTGACTTCCCCCTAGGTAAACTCAGCGGCCTCATTTTCTTTATCCTCCTGAGCGTTTGCTATCACCAACCGCTCTTTCCTTTTGAAAGCCCTCTACTTAGGCGTTGTCAATGCTGCTCTCCAGAAAATTCAGTGAGTCCCTATCTCCTTTGTGGGGGTCTTGGGCTCTTCTAGTCTGTGCGCTGAGGATTTCCGATAGGATTCTTTCTTGATGGCTCTCTCCTCTGTATATTTTCACTCCCTATACAGGTTCCCTGTTTTTCATGAATCCAAAGCCCGTGTCTCCAATCTAACCATGAACCTGGGCTCCCAGAGTGTGCCCACAGCCTCCTCTAGCAGCAAATTCAGAACCGTTCCCCAGTCAGCTCCCTTCCCCACCACCCCACTTCTCCCCATGCTATTGCCATGGCTTTCAGATTAGAAAACTTAAAGTCATCATTGTCTCACTTTTCTTTTATTAAAATTTTGAAATGACCTTTGGCTTCCATCTTTCCTACTTATCCCCTGACCCCCATCACCCCTGATCCAAGTCCTAGGCCTAAACTCCTGCCAAGGTCCCCCAAATTTTGCCTTCCTGCAGTTGAATCATCCCAGCCTATCCTGAACTCTGAGCCCCACCTCATTTTCACAAAATACCATTTAAAACGCATCATTTTACAGAGGCTAGTCGCCACCCACTGAACTGTGTCCAGACTACACAGCCCTGAGCAGATCCTACTTCAAAGGAGAACCAAAGGGAGGGTTTTCACCAGCTGAACCTGTGGAACAACAGTTGGAGAAACTGAGTTTCCAACCTGGAAAAGGGGAAGTTAAAAGGTTGCCGAGCTTGTTTAGGAAATCAGAAGAGCTGCTCTGCAGCAAACAGGGAGAGATACTGATGACAGAGAGGGAGATATCTGAAATCAGTGAACACCTGAAACCATGAGCTAGGCTCCACAGGACTTTCCAACAGAGACATCTAAAGGTGAAATTATCTGCTTCCATCTTGAAATATTTCCCAACAAAGACTGATGATCACGTGTAGGGATATTACAGAAGAAACCCACATGTAGGACTGGGAAGGCATGCATAGTTTTTCTAGGAGGGTTTTAAAGTTCCTCCCCACCCAGAGGTCCTGTGATGCTGCACCTCGCTGTCCACACACACTCCGTGCAAGTCTTTGCCCATGTGGCTTCCCTATGAAGAATGGCCTCTTGCTGATCCTTCAGACCTCCTCCTCTGGGAGACCTACTCAGACTCCTCTGCTCTCTCTTCTTTGCTCAGCCCTTCAACCACACAATCTTGTATTGTACTCCCCCTCCCTACCCTTAACTTTTTCTAAGTGAGGATGAATCTGACCTCCTATAGTATATGAATCATAATGTATCTTTTGCAATCTCACTGTAGCTAACACAGAACCTTGCAAACACTGGCCATTAATAAAAACTCGATCCATTGATTGATTAAACACAATTACACACAAATTTCACTGCCCACCTTGAGTATTGCTGTGTGAGCCTTGCCAGTCAAGAAGTGTTGCCCAAATAAAAATTCTGTGTGTGGCTCTCCACCGTACACTGAACAAAATGCCATTTCCTAAGCATGACACTCAGATCCCAGCCCATAGTGATCCTGAGCTACCTGTTCAAATGTTCCTGCATTCCTTACTCTATCCGCTGGCCAAATCAGACTATATGCCATGCACTATTTTCACAGTCTCCCTGCCTCGAAAGCCCTTCCCATTTTTACGCACCTCGACATTCCTATTTGGTCTTCAAAAGGCAGCTCAGAAATCACCTTCTCAGTGGAGCTTTTCCTGATGACCTGTAAGGCAGCTTCTTTGCTCCCTCCTCCGTGCTCCCAGGACACTTTGGGCAGATCTCCATTTCACTGCTCACCATATTTTATTATAGTTAATTGTGTACACATCTGCCTTCCCCATCATATGATGTGCTTGCCCTTCAAGGGCAAGGACAATGCCTTACCCAACCCTCATCCCTCTAGTACCCAGCAGCGTGTGAGGTGTATAGGAAGAAGGAAGGAGAGAGGGAAGGTACAGAAGGAAATGGAGGAAAGGAGGAAGGGATACAGAAAAGAAAAGAAGGAAAGAAAAGGGAGGAGATGTTATGGGCAGTGGAGATGTTATGACAAGGATCCAATAAGGCACATTAACCTGGCCCATAAATAATAAGTGACCAAGAAAAGACATTTCATGAAGCTTCATGAGTCTGAAAAAGGAGATCTTTGCCTTCTCTCAGACAGATCCACTCTGGTCTGAATATACTTGATTCATGGCTACAGGTTCTCTGCATTACAGTCCATACTAATTAAAGTAAATGTTCTCTCCCTTCTGGGTCTTTAGTGTGCCCTGTTGCATAAGACAGAAGACAGTAACTATTTCCCAAAATAGTGGAGGTCTTGCCTGATGAGATAATTCAGTGCAGGGATCTGGGAGCATGTCTTGCCCCAGGAGTATGGTTTATTCAGCCATAGTGGAGTGGGAAGTTGGTCCTGGGCTTTGTGGTGGTAGTGGATGTGTTGGAGTAACTCTTGGCAGATTCGGTCCTCAGGAAAGTTCTGCCTAGGTATTGCTGCTAATTGGAATAACTAGGTGTCCCAGCTGGGCCAGAAGGGAGCCCCTGGAACACTCTCCTAGATGGAGCTGGAAAATACCTTTCTCTCAAAAATCTATGTGATCCCTTGATTACAGCAGAAATGAGATATTGCTCAAAAAAAATCTTAAACTGATTCTATAGGAGTTTGCACATAAGTAGACATGTCTGGTGAGCTACCTGGTGTTTCCTTATGGAAGCCCATTTGCAGAAAGGAATGATATGAACCCTGTGAGATAATTCACTGAAAGTAAGAAAGTCTGCCAAGGTGAACCAGACACAGCAGCAGGACCGGGGCTTAGGGTGACGGTGGCTCTGTGTGCAGCATTTGGGAACTCGTCCCCATTCAGCTATCCAAAAGACACAAAGAGAAGAAACGTCTGTGCGTTCGTAAATTGACTAAATTTTGTCCCACTAAATTGTGACCCTTTGAGGTACAGACAAAGCTATTTTGAGATCTTCCTCAATGAAGCACCGAGGACACAATGTTCTCACTTCCTACGAACACCAGTGGTTGAGCCAGTTGGCAGCAATTTGGGATGACAGAGAGAGCCCCTTATCATGGCAATCCTGGGACAAACAAAGACTCTTGCTCAATAGTAGAGGTGACAGGCCAAAGTAACAGAAGCCAGCATCAAATGGTAGCTCGGACTGCACAGCCTCCAGCAACTACCCCATGGGTAGTCCAAGAATGTTTGGGAGGAGGGAACTCAGTAAGACACTGTGAAGCAGGTGGGAGCTCAAAAGTAGCAAGGCTCAAAGCTATGATTCACATGTCATTATCCGAACCTACAGACTGGTGAGATGCAAGACTGAGAATACATTGTTTTGTTATTTTTGTTTTACCTTTTTATGTTTGTTTAAATACAGAGAGTAATCATTCAGGCCAGGGGAGATAATAAAATAACCCTAGCAGATGCTCATACCTTAGATCAACTCAGGACACCCTACAACTGTGTGCTCTAAGTTCAGGCTCGGTGTGTGGGGCAGGCATTCCCCAAAGATGAGAGGTCCCACCTGGGAATCTTGGCTTTACCCCCTGAGAGTCCAGGAAGCCTGGGGTGCTCCCAAGGATGAGATAGTGAAGGGGAGGCAGAGTTCAAAGCCCACCCTCAGGGTGTCAGAACAAGGACCTCCTCCCTTAGAGCCTCTGTGTGGCACCAAAAGAAAGGGATTTCAAGAGACCCTGAGAAGTCGGACACCTTGCCATCAGTCAGTCCACCAAGAGCTCTGGTTGGCAGCAGCTCTTTAGGTCTGAGCACCTGTTCCTAGGATTTAGTCACAGCCAGAATTTCCTTGTCTTGTTTTCTTTTCTGCATCCTTTGATTTTCCCCAACTAAATATAAATTCTTTTAGACTATGGCTTCTAGATTTTACCCTTTAGCATAATTCCCTAAATATAATATCCTGATCTCTCTCCCTTCTCATGTCCTCCACAAGCCAACCCACCTCCATTAGCAGGCCCACCATCCAAGATAATTGGACTGGCCCCAGAAGAAAATGAAGACCCTACAAAATCTGCCTCTCCCCCAGGGGGTCACCGGTGCCTCCAAATTCGGTCCAGCAGGCTTGGTCTCCTCTTTTCCCTCAGCCCCATCCCTTCCTGGTCAGCCCAGTATCCACTTTCCTGGGTCTTATAAATCTAGAGGTAATCTGCTAAACTCCTCTGGGTCTGAACATTAATGGCTGCTGTGAGTAAATGGGTTACCTTTCCCTGGAGTCTTCTCAAGTCACTATGGCAGGAGATTTCCACTCAAACCCTTCATATTAGTAGGTTCCTGAGACACCCATATTTCAGTTCTGTGGAAAGTACCAGGGTCAAACTACTGGAAGACTTAGGACCCCGGTCACACACCCCACCTACCCCACACTTTCTGCACTGTCCTGGGCCATCTCTCCCTCCTGAGGGTCTCCACAAATGGCTCAATTCCATAGGGTCTTGTTGATCTTACATCAAGCAGTGTAGAAACTTCTGTCTCTCTCTCCCCATTCCTAACACTTTCTTTCACATTTTCTTATTCATACTCACCTTCCTTTAAAATAATTCCATGGATCTTTTTTCAAAGTTAAAGTTAAAGAGACTTTTAAGAATCTTAGTTTGAGTCTGTGACAAAATAGGGGAAATATCGTCCCTGAGGATGACTCTTGAGACAGTTATAAAAGACTATAATAAAATTAGAACTTTACAATAAGAAGGGATTCCCAACTGCTACTCTCCTAGCCAGGAGTCGAAACAGGCCCTTCACAAAGGGAGCGACAGGGAGGATGGCAGGGAGGGGCAGTGAGGAAAGTGGGGAGTTGAATAAGCCTTGCCAGATTGGGAAATGAGACCCACAGGGAAACATGACTCCAATCCCTCCTTAGCCATAAAGCCTTGTTCACACACCCTCCCCAGCAGCACTTCCCACACACATGTGTAAACAACAGAAAGGGCTCCAGGGAGCCAGGCTCTGAGCAGGAGAAGGAGAGAGAGATCAGTCTGAACTCTCCGGGCTTGGGATTTAGGGAAAGTGTCCCTCAGTTTCCTTATCTGTAAACCTTAATAACTGAAGCTAACAGCTACTAAGCCATCGCCATGGCAGACACTGCCAATTTCTTTATGTGCATTCACTTACTCACTCCTCACGGCAACCCGATGAGGCAGGTCCTATTATGATCCCATTATACAGATAAAGAAACTAAGGCTTGGAGAAACAAAGTCACCAGCCAGAGCTTATATCGTGCAACTTCAGTTCAACCACAAGACTGGCTATTTTTCTACCTGCTTCTCTGGAGGCTTTTATGGCAGGACTTGTATCTTATTCCCTTGAAATACAGAATCTTCCTGGACCTTCTCCTTCTATGTTCCATTTTTGTCATCAGTAGGCTAGGGACAGAAAGAGGGTAGATGAATTTTCTTTGGTACTAAATTGGTCTATGGGTCAAGAGGAAAGTTAGCCAGGGATATCAACCCATGCACGTGGACAACACCTCCCCTATTTTAAATTTTTCTTCCACACATTTTCTTTTGGCCTTCATAGCAGCCTTCAAATATAAATGAAGCAAGTCTTCCTCATCTATAAAATGAGGGTAAAATTGCCTGTCTTGCAGGGTTGGTATGAAGACTAAATGATTATAGGACAGCCCTTAGGACAATGTCAGGCACACAGTTTACTCTTACCAAATGTGAGGTCCCTTCCCAAGTCTAGGAGAGTGATGGCACTGACATGGAGACTGGACAATGCATGGTCTCACAACTGTAATTCCAGCATCCCAGATTTCCTCCCTGGAAGCAAGCATGAGAGCATCCTGTGCCTCTTCTCTAGACTACCTTTCTCCCCGCCTGTTTCTTCTCCTCTCTCCCCACCTCAAATGCCCCAAAGCTACAAGTTCTAAAATAAATTTACAACATGGTACTGTGCTTTAGGACAAGAATGGGAAAGAAGACCCCAGATATGGAATGGATAAGGGATGTTTTCGGGGGTAGGATGCAGACATCGTCAGGGAGGGAAGGGCTCAGGTCACTGAGGGGAGGAAAGGTACATGGCACTGAAAGACACACAGATGAGTGCATATGCAGCACATGCACACACATGCACATGCATACACACATATATGTACACATTATCCAGTGCCTTGGTAGGCCACACCTCTGGCAGCAGTGGGTAGTCTTCACAAATGAGCCCCTGCTCACTCTAGAAAGCTATTCAGGAAAACTCTTCCTCTAGGAAATGTTTTTAGGGACTCTTCTGAGAAAGAGCAATTGGGGTTAATATATGCATATAATCATATATAATATAACTATGATGATAAAGGCTATGTTTAAAATGTGGCCAGCTGTGCCTGAGGACCAGCCCCCTTGGCTGGCCTTTTAGTCCCCATGGCTACCCCTGAGATATGTCCACAGTTCCTTAGGGCACCACAGAGTACACTTTGAAAACCACAACCTCAAACCAGAGAAGGAAGAAATGCAAGGTTCTGAAGTTGGGGACAGGGGACCATGGTTGACTCTCTGGTCACACGATGCAGGCAGTTGCCTATGCAGCTCTGGGGGGCAGATTGCCTGGTCCTCTGCTTGATGGCATTCCTGAACCAGAGCTGGATGGTCGCCTCCACATCTCTCGCTTTGTGAAATCCTTATAGAGTCCTGCTTTGTTTAGGCTTCCACTGTTTGGATTTTCTGTTATATGCAGGTCTGCTCAGGCCCCAGCTGATCCATCATGCTATTATTCCTCTCCTGGCCTCCTGCGTCCTGGGCTGACCTCCTGCATCCCGGGCTGACCTCCCACACTGATGCTCTCTCCTTCCCCCGGCCCCATTAGTGACTTGACAGCACTTATTCTCTTCCTCTGTACAAATCATTCAAGATGCCCTCCCTGTCTGATTCACTGCAGTATTCCCAGGGCTCAGATCCATGCTTGGCACACAGTAGGCACTCAATGAATGTTTCTTAAGCAGACAAACGAATTATCTCACTAACCCGGCATTGCTCTCATTATCTGACAGCTGCTCGGCCTACTCTCAAACCCTGACCCCTTGTCCTTCTCCTATCTCATATTTCTTACTGCCTATGAAAGATCTCTATTTGGTTGGCCTTCCAACCCCTGCAACAAAACTTGTCTGAAGCAAAGCTTGTTATCTTTCCTTCCAAGCCAGAGCCCATTCCCAACTTCCCAGTTATTGCTAGCAGCACAATTAGCCTTAGGACCGCACGGTCATTGCTCTTCATTTTTCTCTTTGCTTGGCGTTCACTCCCTCTTTGACTCCTGTCTGTTCTTTCTCAGCAAGGTTTCCCAGTCTCTGTACTCTCTTTTCTCACAGCAGTTCCTGATCCAGGCTTGGACTCTGCACTGGAAGCACCAGCGGGTGGTCTTCCTTCCCACTTTTCACCAACACCAGTCAAGTGCAGGTCCTGCCAGTCCCCTGACAGAGAGGGCCTTGAAAGTGAATGTCACAGAGAGCACACAGTGAGTGTGGGATGAGAGATGAGTAAAGGATGCCACATCTCCTTTTCCTTGAGGAGAAGGATCCTCTGTGTCTATCATACCTTTGCAATTAATACAATAATTCTGAAGACAGACTGGAGGCTCTTCTCAATTCATCAAGTTTATTGCATCCCTGAAACTAATCTAGAAATTTTACCCCCCTCCACTATCTTTACACCCTCACTCCTTCCCCCTTTCTCCTGATTCTGGGCCACAGCCATTCACTGAGTGGCTTCCACACAACAGCTGGGGAAGCGCCCATGACAGGAATCACTGCTGAGCTCCACAGCCTGCCTGCAGGAGGCAGAGGGTCC
Organism: Pan paniscus; assembly: GCF_029289425.2. Taxonomy (NCBI): domain Eukaryota; kingdom Metazoa; phylum Chordata; class Mammalia; order Primates; family Hominidae; genus Pan; species Pan paniscus. The sequence continues at coordinate 14,856,286 of NC_073261.2, forward strand.
TGGCCTCACCCACCTACTGGCTTCTCCTGATTCTGTGTTCCCTGGCTTCTCCTTCATCACTCTCTGGAAAACACTTCAAAGCTTCCTGCTCTCTCAATGCTGACCCTATGGTACTATTTCCCAAATAAATAAATGACAAAGAAAGAAACAATAACTCTTCATATAGGCAGGGCAGGCCATTTTCTTCACCATCCACCTCCATTGCACACTCTAATTACCCGATCCTACCTGTAGGTGCTTCTCACATGAAGAATGGCAGAGAGGATTTTGCCTACCTTAGCATGCTTTCTGGGTATAACTCCATGTCCCGGATAAGCTTTTGGGCTCCCTGCACCCCACACCTCAGTCTGTTTGTGCCAACTGATTTATGCAGGGCTGGGAAGCTTCCAAAAAACAAACAAACAAACAATTTGGGATTTGGACATATACAGACATGTCTGATGACATTGGCAATGCCTTCATGAAAGCCAAATTGCAGTGATGAACTTTAGGAGATAGATCCCAAGGGAAAGAAGCCACCATTATGAACCAATCTTGAAACAGGACCTGAGCAGTAAATGGAAATGTTTCTGCATAGAATGAGGCCAACACTGCTTGAGCCTCCTTGCAGAGAAAAGGTCGTGCATATGCAAAGTGAAAAGAGCTGGAACATCTTGGAGCTCAGGCATCCCTGTAAAGGAGTCACAAAGGAAGAGAGAAGCCTTTCCCTTCCCATTCTGTAGATGTTCAGATAATAGCTGTCCAGAGAAAGTGGTGGTGGCCACACTTCAAGGGGCAGCCTGAGCAGAGTGATGATGGTGACATACGAGAAGCAAGAGGCACAGCAAAGAGATTCATGAAAGCATCATGGCAAGCCCAGAGTACCACCTGAGATGGCTAGGAGGAGCCACGGGAGGATGGCAGAAGGTGGTGGCCTCAAGTTCCTAGCCACACCTCTCCAGTCCCAGGAGCCAAGCACAGAGTCCCTTGTGACCTCATTGTACCCACAGGTAGTGAGGTGAAGAAGCATTTAGATTATATAAAGAATCCTCCATTCAAGGTACATCAAGCAAGTCCAAACAATTATGTAGGAAGAATAAAAAAGACAACAGGCTTGCAAAGCATTGAGCATATTTGCAAAAGCTGAGTATAGACAGTGCAGGTGCTGTTTGGTCAGGATTGAATGGGAGGGGGAGGAGAGGCCAGACTTTGGTGTCCACTCAGCCCATCCTGAGCCAGCACTGTCCTTGGAGTGATGGAGGGTTTGAGTAAGTACAAAAACACTGGAAGCCTCAGAGACTGGCAAGTCCAATCCCTCTTTTACATGAATAAGCACCTGGGCTTTCCACAAAAGAAAATGGTTAGAAGTAGCATTTGGGTGGCACATCACAGAAGGCCCACACACACATTAGCCTGGACGATCCTCACAATGTCCCCATGAGATTGTGCTGTCCTCACTGCAAAAGCAAAGAAATAGGAGGTTTGATAATATTAAAGAAAGTGCCCAAGGTCTCTTGGCTCCACTGCACACCATGCTCTGTGAAAGACGGAAGGGGTGGGAGGCAGGGGCTAGTGGGTTATGCAGAGGACAGTTTGGTGAGATATTGCAACCATTAGTTCAATACAAAGAATGCATGTGAGTGAATGAATGAAAGAATGAATGAAAACCTGTGAGATATTAATAAAGATCATCAAACACAAGCTGTGTAGGTTTTTAAGAACTGAATAATCTCATTAAATAGTGGGAAAATTTAAGATTCCAGAAAACTCAGAAAATATATGGGCCAGTGTTTGGTATACATCAGTTCGTTAAAATTATAGATGTGAAGACTCTACTCATAAACTACTGAATCAGAATATCTGGGGCCTCCTTATATTCAACAAGCTGCCCAAGTGATTCTGCTGTGTAAATTGGAGAACTAGTGATTTAGGTTATAGTTTAATTTGTAATAATCAAGACAAATAATTAAATGCCTTGTAATGACCACTCACATTCACTGATTGCCATCATGTCTCTTTCTGATAATAATAGTGAATCTACATGAGCACTTACTCTCTGCCATATATGTATATTCTGATTGAATTTTCATAAGAACTTCGCAGGGTGAGTATTATTATCTTCACTCAATAAAAACAGGGCCTAATGCTCAGAGGGATGGAGTGACTTGGTTAAACCGACATTGTTAGATTGTGGCAAAGCTGGTTCTGCAACAGGTCTGCCTGTCTCCAAGCCCATGCTCCCTCCATCAGAGCCAGGACACCCCTCCTTGTTTGCACTAAGTTGGACCCAGGGCTGGGCTGGGAGGTTCAGAAGAGTCTCTCATAACTTCAAAAGTGATGAGCATAATTCACAAATGTGAACACTTATCTATCATTGCAGCAACAAATAAGAACTTTTGAGAAGCTGGTGATGAAAGTTAAGAAGCATAGATAGCCTCCAAAAACTCTAGAAGAAACGGAGACCATGCCTGTGAAAGAATTATGAAACATTAGAGAGGGAGTTTGAGGGATAACAGAAGATGGAGAAATGGAGGCTGGCTTGAGAAATGTAAGTAGCCTAGATCTGGAATCTGGGAAGGAAGGGAGTGAGGGAGTACAGTGGAAGGTGCTGCAGAAAGGAACTTGGGTGAAAGGGGAAGGAAAGAAACTTCCAGATGAAAGGATTCAAGGATAAGCCTGATGTGATGGAGGTGGGTAGAATGAGAGCAAGAGCCAGGAGAGAGAGAAAGAGAGAGAGAAGAAGAGAGAGAGAGAGGCCTTGAGCGGATGATTCACCCATGCATGATTTGTAATATCATGCACTGGTCACTTGGAAAATGTTGGATCACTGAGTTACAAAGATCTTCCAAATGCACAGTAAAAAGCTCCACTGTACACCTGGAGGTAAATAAGAAAGCAAAGGCAAATGACCTTGAAACAGCATTGACCTCTCAGACACCCTGAAAGGATCTCAAGGAGTCCAGGAGTCTCAGGCTAACATCTTGAGAATTACTGCTGTGGTGTAATGAAGAGCATTCTGAACTGGGAATCAAACAAACAGCATGCTATATCGGACTCACCTTTTCATTAGCTTGGGCATGTCCCTGCACTTCTCTGAGCTCTGTCAGACAAGCTGGATGACTCACTATTTCTTAACAATTCCCCATGAATTCCCCCATCAGAGCATTTCTCTGTGCTGCCTAAGATAGACTCTTCTCTGCCCAGTTCTCCAACTGCCACCTGCCAACTGTACCCCTTCTTGAAGGCATAGCCAGTAGCCACCGTGATATGTTCTCTATTTCCCCTCTTCAGACACATCTCTCCTTCTTAGGCCCTTTACTGCCTGTGTTTGGACCTCTCCTGGGGATCTTATCTCACTCTGTCCTCAAAGTAAAAATGACCAGAATCCTTGTCTGGCACCCCCATCACCTCTGGCACCCCCTCTTCCCCTTCACAACTGGACTGTGAGTCCCTGAAGAGCAGAGACCACCAGGTGTTGTTCATGTTTGTGTCTCCTTCAGCCACTACCCAATGCCTGACACAGAGTAGGCACCCTGTGGAAGTGAAATTAATTGGTTAGCATGTTTCAGAAAGATCTATCTGTAAGGTTAAATGGATATTTATGGGAGAAGAGGCTGGGAAGAGGTGACTGGGAGGTGAAGGGAGAGGAATGGTGGTAAAGGGAAATAATGAGAAAACTGATGGAAGGGGCCTGAGGGGAGAGGTCAGAGTGTACACCTATGGGCTAAAAAGACGGGGTGTGATGGGGGCACAGTAAGAAGATATGAAGGGCATTTTATGGTGGACTTAGAGGATGGGGAGGGGAGTGGGATACTTGGGCAATGGCGTTCCATTGGACTAAGACACTAAAGAATACTTGGGATGAAAATCAGGAGACACTGGGTGGAGGAGCTGAGTCCTGGCTGCTGGATGACACCTTGAGTGAGTGAGGGGCACGAACAGAGGTGCTAGGAAGCCGACCCCATTATCTCTGCACACGGTGCCAGTGATGCCATTGGATCTCCTGTGTGGGGCTTCCCGAGAACCCCCCTTCCAGGCACCTGGAAACCCTTGCCAGCTCCCACACATCTGGTGATGAGCAAGCCCGCATGAAGCACAAGTGGAAAAGAGCAAGACACTCAAAACCTCTGTCTTTTTCTCTTCAAATATTTGCAGAGGGAGTGTGGCAGGAGCTCAGGAATGCGGTGCTTATTGCTCACACTACATTAAAATTCAGATTGGCTTGTGCAATATCCCTGGCATAACCGCTCTGTGCTGATATTTTTATAACTCTTAATATCAAACAAATTGCCTCTTCACTGAGACAGTTTAATGTGACGGGGGCCGTGCCCGCCAGCTTCCTCATGCCGGCCCCATAAAGATCACCGTTCTGTTACTGGGGACAGAGGAGCTATGAATTTACTGTCAAAAATATGACTGGATTATGCAGAGTAAATCTTGGACTGTATTAAAAGGATCATGGTGTTTTAATTTCTTTTCTCTCCCCATACACTCGCCACCACATCTTTTTTTACTAATAAAATAAGGTGGGGGGCCTCCATGTTGAATCATCTATGAATCATCTTTTTTGGCCTACCTTCCTGTTTTTGTCATATTCATGCCTCTTCTTCAGTCATCAATAGATGCCTTTGGCTCTACCTTACATTCAGTAGATGCCTCCTCTTTCCTTCATGATCTGGGAGAGAAAAAGATTTGAATGGATTTTTCTAGAAAATCTCCACCATACTTCAACTTCAGGGTCAACAGAATCTTCTCTCGTTTGGGTAACTTTTACCCCAATGGCATCTGGGGAGTAGAGAGAACTATAGTTGAACACTACACTCTTCTTCATGAGCTCATTCTATCAAACACTCCTTTTATTACAAAGACATGATTTCCTACATAATTAGGAAAAATAGACTGTATTTATTGAATAATCAGTTCTCCCTTTCGTTTATAAATCAAGGACCTAGAAAAATGCCAATCAGAGCAATCCATTGAGATAGTACGTATTCCCAAATTGAGTTGTTATAAATCAACCCAAAGCAAAGAAACCTGACATTTTACTAGCCCAAGTCACTTTACTGTAGGTAATCAGTCCTTTCCAAATATTGAACATAGTTTGTGAACTCTGCCCTCCCACCGTTACTGCCCTAGAGAGCCACTCAGAGACCCAGGACACTGAAGTTTAGAACAAGTGAGTAAGGTGTCCTCCAAGAAATACATTGATTGGAGGAGTTGTGTCAGTAGAAGTCTCAGTACAGCACATGCAAGTGCTAATAGCAGCAGAAACGCAAAGAACAAATGATCAAAGTGTTTTGCATCATCTTCCAGCCTTCCTGAGACCACACACTCCAGACTGACAGACAGACATACAAATGGACACCAGTCACACATTCTTGTTTTCAAGGCAAGGAGGAAAGCTTCCACTTGAAAAGTGCCCCATCACTTGAAAGGGTTACCTGTGTGAGGTCACATAATTTTGAGTGTTTTTCTCTCGTATCTTTATATGTCAAATCTTCTTTTTCTTCTCTACTTGTATTTTATGAAGTAATACTTAGGATGACTCCACCATTTTCAAGTTTTACATTTTCATATACTTTGAAATTGGTATCCTCACATAACATAGTTAACACCAATCAGAGGTAACTTCACCCAGTATTAAAACTTGGTGCACATTTGTTTCGTAAATGTTTTAGGAAGATTTGAACTGAATAATCTTTTTCTTTAAATATCATATCTTTTTTGTTTCCTATGGCTGAAGCCATATCCACTTCCTTTGCTTCCAGAACATGCCAGATTACCCTGGCTTGCAGAACTGGTCATCTTTGAAAATCTACAAAGTTGTAGAAAGGCTGATCTAAGCTAGGAACTCAGATCAGGCCCTGTAGAATTGTCAGCTATTAAAATATGTCACATCTTATGCTTATGAAACTAGGAAAAAGCATAAATCACGCTTTTATAACTGACTGCTATGGTCTGAATGTGTCCCCCAGAGTTCAAATGTTGGTAACTTAATCTCCAATGCAACAGTGTTAAGAGGATGGATATTTAAGGGTTATTGGGCTCCGTCCTCATTAATGGATTAATGGTGTTATCATGGGAGTTAGTTATTGATGGAGCAGGTTTCTGATAAAAGGGATGAGTCTGCCCTGCTTTCTCTCTTGCTCCTTCCTGCTCTTTTCCCCTTCCTCCTTCCCGGCTAGGATGATACAGCAAGAAGGTCCTCACCAGATGCAGCCCCCAACCTTGGATTTCCCAGCCTCCAGAAGAGTAAGAACAAAAAAAATTTTCTTTATAAATTACTTAGACTGTGGTATTGTGTTACAGCAACACAAAACAGACTAAGACACTGACTATGATAAAAATGGGATGATCTAGGCCAGGTGCGGTGCCTCACACCTGTAATCCCAGCACTTTGGGAGGCCAAGGTGGGCGGATCACGAAGTAAGGAGATCAAGACCATCCTGGCTAACACGGTGAAACCCGATCTCTACTAAAAATACAAAAAATGAGCCGGGTGTGGTGGCAGGCGCCTGTGGTCCCAGCTACTTGGGAGGCTGAGGCAGGAGAATGGAGTGAACCCCGGAGGTGGAGCTTGCAGTGAGAGAAGATCACGCCACTGCACTCTAGCCTGGGCAACAGTGCAAGACTCCGTCTAAAAAAAAAAAAATCTGAATAATGCAAAAGTTAGGAAATCTTGATAATAGTAAAAATTTAGAAACAATCAAAATGAACAAAAATATGTGCCTTGTTAAAAAAAAATCATCCATAGAGCATACAAACCTATTAAAAAATCACTGTAACAACTTAAAATTTTGTTTTAGAAGAAATATTTAACATGATATAAAAAGGGACCGGGCGCGGTGGCTCACGCCTGTAATCCCAGCACTTTGGGAGGCCGAGGCGGGTGGATCACGAGGTCAGGAGATTGAGACCATCCTGGCTAACACGGTGAAACCCCGTCTCTACTAAAAATACAAAAAAATTAGCCAGGCGTGGTAGCGGGCACCTGTAGTCCCAGCTACGCGGGAGGCTGAGGCAGGAGAATGGCGTGAACCCGGGAGGCGGAGCTTGCAGTGAGCCGAGATCGCGCCACTGCACTCCAGCCTGGGTGAAAGAGCGAGACTCCTTCTCAAAAAAAAAAAAAAAAAAAAAAAGGTATTTACAATTTAACATCGAATGAAATAAAGCAGGTCAAAACAATGTTTACAATATGACCTTGTGTTTTAATACATATATATTTTGAGACTTAAGATAAATTCCAAATTGTTCGTAGTAGAATAACAGGTGTTTATTATTTTCTTCTATGTTGCTTATCTCTGTTGTCTTAATGTTTGATGGAAAAAATAAGTGTATTGCTTTCAAAATAAGAGGGGAAAAAAAGTAGTCTGGAAAATTGTTTTCATTGCACATCTGTGGGAGTTGAAAATTGAGCCTAGAGCTTATAAGACATTCTTGCATTCATGCATCTCAACAAATAATACTTATGGCCTAAGGTAAGCTAGCCCTGTGGCACTGCAGAAAAACCAAAGACCCACTACCTGCCCTCTGACAACTTACAGTTCTGCCACCCAGACAAGAGAAAATCCTTGTCTGGGTGACAAGGATTCAATCCCTGCCTTTGAGGTGAGAAATGAGGGCTCACCTCTGCCAAGGGCCTCTGAGGCTTCCACAGCTCCTTGGACTGAGGTTGGAGCCAGCACTGCCTTCTGTGCCCTGAGGGTCCCAGGGGATCAGGGTGTGGCTGAAGTAGTCTGGGCCTGCAGCTACTTCCTCAAGTCCACTCTCCCACCCGGACTGCCTGTCCCACTGCCCTTGGACACCCACCTCGTCACACTCTTCTGTTTCTCCCCTTCCCATCCTCTCTGTCCGGTTTCTTCCAGGCCACCTCCAAAGAGACCTGCTGCTCCACCCCCAATCTGTTGCTTGTGCCTTCCTAGAGGTTTCTGCCCTTTTCAGCGCCACATCCCAGGAAAGGAGGAAACATGCTCCAGGGCTGGAAGTTCGTCTTTGAGGGAGGAAGTTCCCTGGAGTCTGCAGCAGATGGGGGAGGCCCCAGTGGGGCGCACGTGGATGCATTTCTGGGAGGAAACCAAGTACCATCCGCTCTCGCTCGCTCCCATCCAGTGTTTTCTTCCCCCAGTGAGTCTCTTAATTTTGCTCATTTATCTTAAAGAGCTCCGTAAGCGCCGTGGGCTCTGGTGGGGGGGTGGGGGGGCGCACGGGGCCTCCGACAGCCGACCCCCACGCCTGCTTCCCAGAGGAGCCATCCAGCGCGGACCAAATCTCATTTTCCTACAAATAGTTTGTCAGAAGCGGCAGGGAAAGTAATAAATCACGGAGAGCGAGAGCGGAGAGGGGAGGGGGGAGACTGGCGAGGGGAGGGCGGGGCCGAGGGGGCGGAGGGAGGGTTGGCGGCGCAGATGGAGGAGCGCGCGGGAGGGTGCGAGCGGCGGGGAGGGGCGCAGGCTAGGGAGAGACAAACGGAAAAGGAGGGAAGGAGATCAAAGAGACAAAGAGAGGAAAACACAAGGGAGGATGAGAAAAGGAGAAGGAGCCAGGGGAGTCCAGAGAAAGGAAGCAAAGGGAGAGGGAGAGATTGAAGAGAGGAACGGAAAAGACTGGAAAAGATAGCAAGGGGTGAATCAGGAAGCAGAGAAGGGGAAATAAAAGGAGAGGAGAAAATGAATCCAAAGAGGATGCAAAAAAGGAGGAAGGAGAGATGTCTGGTAGAGAGGCAGACCCGGAAAAGGAATGTGGGCGAGGGGGTGCTCCATGTGTCCTGAGCCCCCTCTATGCCCTGAGCCACAGGGGTGCCTGTAGTCTGACTCCTTGACCACGTCCTCCCCATCCTTATCCCTGCTGCCTGCTCCCGGTGGACTGATGCAGGATGCAGGCAAGGATGGGCTCATCTTGGTCCACTGTTAGCCGGCCTAGAGAGACAGTCATTGCAGTGTGTGTGTGTGTGTGTGTGTGTGTGTGTGTGTGATGGAGACAGGGAGGGAAACCTGCATACCAACTATTATGATGAAGACATGCGTTCTTAAGCAGGCTACTTCACTCTTCTGAGCCTCAGTTTTCTGATCTCGAAAATGGGAGCAATAATCTCTCTTTTCAGGCTTGGGAGAATTTAAAGAGATGACCCACAGGAAAAGCATCTACCACACGGTGCAGGCTGTTGATTAGGAAACGCAGCCTCCCTTGAGTTTCTGTGTGGGTGAACCTGGCTCCTGGGGCCCCGGGTGGGGGTGCCAGGCTTCAGAATCTGCACACTGCTTCACCACCCCCGCAGCCTGTGATCCCAAGCCAGGCCCTCTGATCCGGCAGCTGTCAACACAAGCACACTCCAGTGCTTTCTGCTTTGCTGTTGGCCTCCCTCGGGAAGCTTTGAACACTAGTGAGATCATCATTGTCAAACTCTCTGGGCTCTGGTGCAAGGGCAGTCAGATAAGGAGGAATATGACGTGCCAACCCTCCTCTTTGGTCCCCAGCCCCCAGCCTCACCCTGCTGACCTCTGGCTCCTGCTTAGCTCAGAAACTGTGGGCTCAGAACAAAGTTTGAGGTTCTGCTTCTCTGATTCACCCCTTTCTCATTCCTGATTACTGGCATGGAGCCAGGCACTGCAGGACAGAAATCAGGTAACTTTACAGATGGGAGGAATGAAGTGGTGCTTTTAGGGGCCTAGGTTGTGCTGGGCACCAAAGTAAACTGCATGAGGACAGGGACCTTGTCTGCATGGCCCACAGAACTATCCTGGCACAGTGCTGGCACATGTTGAGCTCATGAAATGAATAAGTCATTTGATATTGTGAATATGCATTCACTTATTCACACCTTATGACTAAAAAAAAGCTGTTATTCCATTTTATGGAAAGGGCAACTGAGACACAAAATCACAGGCAGGAAGTGATCAAACCAGGGGTTGAATCCAGAGCAATCTGTCTCCAAAGCATGTGTTCCTTCCGCTGCAGCCCACGGCCTCCAGGCATCCTGCCCGTTGATGCCTGAGGCACCGGGGAGTTAGGAATGGCAGAGACCCAAACCCATGATTCCTGCTGGACCTTCTCCTTACCCCCTAGATTCTGGAGAGGGCACCCCACAGAGCACTCCATTTGAGGTGGCCCATTCATTTCTGGGCTCCTTGCCATGGGCATTGTCCTCTAGCTCTGGACTTCAGGCTATGCCGCTCTCAGACCCTCAGCCCCAGCCCCCTGCCCTGCTTGGGACTTTGAAGATGAGGTCACATGCCTCAGAACTTCTCTCACCTCAGCTCTTAGGACCCCAGCCATACCTGCTCTGCCCCCGCTCCCCTCTAACCCTCCAGCAACGTGGGCTTTCTCTGGGGATCTCATGTCCAACCCTGACAAGCAGCAGAGCCCAGGGAAAAGAGAACCAGGTTCCGCTCTCCTGCCATGTACCAGCTAGATGACCCTGGGCAATTCTTTTCACCTCTCCAGGACTCAGGTTTCTCAACTGGAAAATGGGGATTTTAAAAAAAATCCATGCCTAACTCCCAAGGCTGTCACGAGAATGGATTAAGGCAAAAGGTGTGAAAGTGCTTTACAAATGAGAAAGCCTCCTATTCTTCACTTTCTTCTGATGGCAGATCCCCAGCTCTCCTTCCCAAGGTTCTTGCTCTCCCGGCACAATGTACCGTGAGCACTACACATGCCTGTCCACCTTTGCTTCATGAAGAACCACGATATGTCGCCATTCAAAATCCAAATAAAGCCTCACGAGTGAATCTACTTATGGGAGACAGAATAAAGCAATGGCTAAGAGCTCTAGCAAGAGTGAAAAATCAAGTCTCCAATTTTTAGCTCTACCACTTACTAACAGTGTTAACTTTGAACAATCATTTTACCTCTCTAAGCCTCAGTTTCCCCATCTATAAAGTGGGATAATAATAATGCCTGTCTTATCAGGTAGATAATGTATATGTAACATTCCTGTCTTATCAGGTAGATAATGTATATGTAGCACTAGGGACATATTAAATACTCAATAAATAGCTACTGTTGTTATCTCCTCTTGTTTTAGTCTCGACTCTTGAAAAATGAATCAGTTGTCAGACTTCATAGCTTGTGACCTCTCTCTCGATGGCCCCAGTGTCAGTTCCTTGGTGCATGTCCTTGTTTTGTCCTCCTGCAGTGATGACCACAGCCTCCTTTTCCGGCCCCCAAGTCACCCACTGCACTCTGTTCTGACCTTATCACCACCATGGGTTCCCAGGGAGCCAGACCACATGAGGAGGAGGGAATGCAGATGAGGGGAGGGGACCTGCCTAAAAAGTCACAGGGGTGCTACATGGGCAGAGCCGCTTCTAGGCTCATGAAGCCAATCATTTGGATTGTCCCCACCCAAAGCCCCAACAGGGCATCGAATTCCTTAAAGCCCAAGACTGGCTGCCTTTGTGAGTGCCCTTTCTCAAAGCCCTTTGCAAGGGTGCCTTCATGGCCCGGCCTCCCTCTGCCCATGCTCTGTCCCAGCCCATCTTTCCAGCCCCTTCCGATTACTGTCACTCTCTACTTCCTTGACTGTCTTGCCCTGCCAGTAAGCTTTCTCCCATATGATTCCTTCAGAGCTTGTTCTTGCATGTGCCAGGCCTCAGACTGGCTACTGTGGGAACAGGAGAATCTGAGGCACAGTCTTTGCCCTCACAGAACCCCAGTCTAGTGGGTGCCACATACCCAGTTAAACTCGCATCCTAACCTTGCAGCTCAAGCTGTCCTGTCAGTCCCTGAAGCCCACCTTCCTCCATGAAGCTCTCCCAGATTGGCTGACTAATTCAAGGCTGCTTCCCAAATCCTCCCAAAGGGCACCATTCCTCTTTGAAAGCTATACGCATCAGGTATTTTTATCTCCTTTTAAAAACTGCACCTCTCTCTCTCTCTCTCTCTGTTGAGATAATATATATGGCTGACATTTTTTAAAGTCCATTTTCAAAATGTATACTGTCTTGTCTGTGTTTCCTGAATATAAAGTCCATGCCAGCCATATTGTATTGCATTTGAAACCTCTAGAGGTAGGAATCTCAGTTCTGTGTGAGTCTCAGGGTATCAAGGCCCAGAGGCCACAGCAGGAGGGGGCAGCCAGGGCTGCCTTCGGGAGGAGAGGAAAGGCACCCACAGAGCAGCCGGAGCCACGCAGATGTCGTTGGAGGAGGAGATGAAATGCTGTGGATGTTAGGGAAGGAAAAATCCATTTCTGGATGTGGAGAATCCAGGGATGCACCCATCCTTGAGGACCAGCTCAAATGCTATGCCCAGCAGGACAGCTTCTCTGATCCCCCAACTGCACTTGAGCTTCTGAGGAAACACCCCAGTTTCCCCGGACTCACTTTGTGACACTTAGTGGATTCTCTATGGGAGTTTGGGACAGTTAAATTTGTGCACAACTTTGCTTTCTCTCTTTATGACTCAATTTGGCGAAAAAGAGGCCAGATTCGATCAACTTTTGTATCCCATCCCTCCACAACATCCCCCTAATGTCATGCCTCATACTAAGTAGGTGCTCAATAAATGTTTGAGGAGGGGAAGAAAGAAGGAAGGGAAAGAGAGGAAGGAAGAAAGAAAAGAGGAGGTAGAGGAGAATAGAAGAGAGGAAGAAGAGCTGGAAGGAAGATGGGAGGGAGAACGGAAGGAAGAAGTGAAGGGAGGAGCATTAAGGAAATGCCCGCAGGTGGAAGCAATCCCCTATAAATGCAGGGGCTCTTCTCCGTGCTCTTCCAGTGCCAACAAGGGGCCCTGGGAACAGATTTAATTTTCTATTATCACCCTGGGGATACAGCCCCTGTCTCCTAAGCACACTATGTGGAAACCAACACTTTATGGATAGCACTGAATATGTGTTTCCAATGAGAAGTAACAGCTGCAAACTCATTAGGATGATTAAGATGGCTCAGATCACCAACCTTGAGCAGGATCCAGTAAAATTAAAAAAATCCGTCAGCACCACTACCCCGTTTCAGAGCAGGAGGTTGCCAGGCAGAAGGGAAGTGCCAGCAGCCAGGGTCCTCTGGCCCAGGTGCAACTGGAGCTTCCAGGTGAGAACACAACCGCCAGATGGCAGACACATGGCGATGGCTGGGAGGTCCAGGGGCTTTGTGCCTTGCATATGGGGCAGGAAAAATGCAGTCTACTGAGGTGTGAACCAAATGGAAATGTATTCTCACATTTCTCTTCCTTTTTCTGAGACATAGTGGACCTCAGATTCTCATGCTGGTTTCTTTGTAGCAGGGTAAGGATTTGTCCCATGTGCAGGGGTGAGCCAGGCCCAGGAAGAGCAGCAGGCTGGGGCAGAGCTGCTTCGAGCTGATGGCATGGCTTTGGGCTGTTTGTTTGCCTGACCTTGTCCTAATCTGTAAAACCTATTCTTCCTGCTCAAGGTGGTACCATGTCACAGTTTGTCTATACAGACTTTCTAAATGGGATTTGGAAAGTTTTTTTTTTTTTCCTAGAAAAAATCTTAGACTGCAGCTCTCATTATTTCTATTCAACACAAATCCTTCTCCCTCTCCACATACATCTGATCTTTCCTTAAGTTTCACTAACCACATGACAGTCTCCTCTGCTCTGAAACTCACTCTGCCCTCTGTGTCAATGACCTGGTTACTCTTCATCACAGGCTTCCAAAAAATCTCCAGCCATTCACTCAGTCAGAGGATCCTTTATCAAGAACATGCTATATGCAAGGCTACAGGAGAAACAAAGATGGGTCACACAGTTTCTTTCTTTAAGGAGCTTCTTTCCAGGAGAACTAATTTAAACAAACAAGTAAATTATTATAGTATAGTGTCCTGTAGTTCATACACATAATGCCCTACAATGAATGTCAAAGTTGATCAAAATTTTAGAGGTCATCTAGCCTTTAAAATATCCACTTCTTCAAGGTGGCCTTACAAATCCCATCACAGCATCATCTTTGCACCTAGCATTTGGAAGGCCTAAGTTTTGTGGCTATGGAAAGAGATCAGAGCTTCTTGATGGAATTATTTAAGAGAAATGCCTGTTCTGGGTGTTTCCATGTCTCTCCCAATCCTGCTGGCCATTTGAATCCAGGGTTTAGCCTCTCCAGGCCTCAGTTTTCTCCTCTGTTAACCAAGAGGGTTGGACTACATGGCTTCTGAGACCGTTCCAGAGCTAACATTTTATGATCTATGATTAAGACTGAGATGACACTGTTCAGCCCGCTGTCCAGAGGGTGACCCACCAACTTTCATAAAAACAATCATCATTAACCTATGTTAATTGGTCAATAAAACCATCACAATTTTATAGTGTGAAACCTGAGACCTGCTGAAATCAATGCTACTGGTGAGCCAAGTGGAAGTTCAGCCTTAGAAACAAAATTGCTGACTAGTAACCCTAGTGTCATATTAGTCAAAGTGACATAGACTCAAACTTATTCTGGTTGAAATAAAAACAACTGATGGAGAAACTGAGTGGCATGTAAAACAATCTTGGGGTTGGAAGAACACAGGTCAATCAGACTGTGGGGGCTTCTTGGGGTAAGGACTGGTATAAATGAAATCCAGAACTATGTTCTTCTCCCCTTAAAGCACCTCCATCATAACCACATTGGAACCCAGGCAACCTGTGGCCAGTGAATCAGGCCTGGAGCCTCCCATCCTTTCTCAAGTTTAATCTGCTCATCATTTGTCTTATCTCAGATTTGGGGATCATCTCTTGTTCCTGATTCTCCACTTTCCCCTTGGATTTGATAGAATTCTGCTGATCTTTTAGGCTCACCCTCAAGATCTTTCTATTTTTATGCCACCCTATTCATAATGAGAGTTATCAAGTGTACCACCTACTATGTGCCAGATGATTGTTGTGCTTTATCTCAGTAAATCCTTCCAACAATTCTAGGAGACTGGAATTTTTCTCTCCAAAATTTTATACTAAAGGAAACTGAGGATCAGAGAGTTTAGATAACTTGCCAAGGTCATACACCGGTAATTAGGGGAGCCAAGATTGAAACCCAGGTCTGCTTTCATCCAAAGCTCTTTTTCTAACATCTAGACCCCTACCCCATTCAGCCCCTGGGCCAGGTCTACCTAGCACCCCTCAAGGAATAATTAGATAGTCACACTATGAATTATCGGTAACTTCACCTTGTCCAAGAGGGGCAACAAAATGTTGACAAGAGCAAAGTGGGGGTTGAAAGCTGACCTGACCTTGTCCTAATCCATAAAACCTACAGACTAGGTATTCAATAAATGTTTGAGGAGGGGAAGAAAGAAGGAAGGGAAAGAGAGAAAAGAAGAAAGAAAAGAGG
Organism: Pan paniscus; assembly: GCF_029289425.2. Taxonomy (NCBI): domain Eukaryota; kingdom Metazoa; phylum Chordata; class Mammalia; order Primates; family Hominidae; genus Pan; species Pan paniscus. The sequence goes on from NC_073261.2 coordinate 14,871,527, forward strand.
AGGTAGAGAAGAATAGAGGACAGGAAGAGAGGAAGAAGGGCAGGAAGGAAGATGGGAGGGAGAGTGCAAGGAAGAAGTGAAGGGAGAAGCATTAAGGACATGGCAGCATGTGATTTGCATTTGAGCGGAAAGACAGAGACCACAGGCAAAAACTAAGAGGAGACAAACGATGAGTTTGGGAGTCAGGGAGGTAAAAGGAGCCAGACACAATGCAGGTGAGAGCAGAAAGCCTGATAAACCAATGCAGGATATGTGAGCCTGCAGTAAGAAGTGGCTTTTAGCATAAGGCACATCCTGCCAGGGAGAAAGAATTCCATTACAGATGCTGCATGTGGCTGGAAAGGCGGAATCCTTGAAGGTCAGCCACCCAGCTTCCATCATTCTGTATCATCTGTGCCAAGAAGGCTTCCAGGCCAGTACAGAAAGCCAAAGTCACTCTAGTTAGAGCTGTAGACTCTGTGTAGTAACTACCAGGTTAAAAAATACCAAAGTATACATGTAAACTTACAATCTATATACCTACCAGCTTCTCACTTATGAAGACTGCAGAACAATTGCCATAATATTCCAAAAGTTAGCGCTCAAATGTGAGTTGAAGTCAGCCATGGTGGAGTGCACCTGTAGTCCTAGCTACTTCAGAGGCTAAGGTGGGAGGATTGTTTGAGTTCAGGAGTTTGAAACTAGCCTAGGCAACATTGTGAGACCCCCATCTCGAAAAAAAAAATTGATAAGTAAATAACTTGTCAACATATTATAAGGAGGCTCTGCTTTGAGAAAACGTGTTATACAAATGTATAAATGCATCAAACTTTGTTCTGGAGGAAAGAATTCTTCAGGTTACCTGTAGGTTTGAGTTGCCCAAATTCAACTTAGACATGAGTTTTCTAGAATGCATCTATTGTGTAAAGTGATGATGATTTGCAGGTATACAACCCTAGAAAGCATTGCAGGCAGCCACACTGTGATCACCTGCCCATGCTACTGGAAGTTTATTTTCAACTTGGTATAGCAGTCAGCAGTCATTCTTGCTGTTGTGATATCACTAACCAGAAACACTCCAGAAACATACGTTTGCAAGTTAAACAAGGACATGACTGGTTATTATGTACATATTTAATTAACACTTCTATTTGTGTAAGTCATAATATGGTGTTATATGCCTATTCTCAATGCTTGATTAGCAATACATAATATTGTTAATGTTTTAATGAAGGATAATACCATGGTCTTTCCCAAGCACTCACACTGAACTAAGTCCCTAATATGTGAGAAACGTTAACTAGGAGCCACAGGCTTCCCAAGCTATGAGGACTGAATCCAGCTCTGGTTCTTTTGAGTTGTGGGTTATTGCTTAAATTGCTTCACCTCTCTGAGCCTCGGTTTCCCCATCTGTACCTTCTGAAGGAGACCTACCCTTGAAGCCCCGCCCTCCCCATGCTTTGCTCCCTTCTTGGAGAGCCACTTCCTCACCAGGCTACCTCCCAACAGGTAGCCTCTGAGCCTGCTGCCCATTCTGCCTGGCTCACTGTTCTCCCTTTTTAGCCCATACAGCTCCTGTCACCCTTCATGTCTCAGAGCAAGCATCAGGTTCTTCGAGAAGCCTCAGTGCAGAAAGGATCAAGTCAAATCCTTCCATCATCGTTCACATTTCGTGGCATTTATTGCTGATGCAGATTTCTGTGCATTGGTGTGATGATTTCATTCATGTTTATCTCCACCAGTGGACTACAGGTTTCTGAGAAGAGACACTGTCTGTTTATACTCACCACCATACCTCAGGAACCACACCATAGTGGGAGCTCAATTCATGTGTCATGGGTGAAGGGACAACATTAATCAATCAGTTGATATGAAACAGGATGACATCCACCTGAATCACTATCATCATAAAAAAGAATAGCTGACTCTCACCCTTACTGCACCCTCCCCCAGTACATGACCCTGACCTTCAGGAACATATCATCTCGAATCATAAACACCTGATCTTACAAGTGTCTCATTCCTTCTGCCAGCTGCCAGATGCCCACTGCCCACCACTGATCTACTGAGCCAGGGTGTCCTGAGTGAATAGCACCCTTAATGGCAGGCACAGGTAACCATGTGCCTCCACGCTTATTCTCCACTGCTTCCTTTTTTTCCCCAAATGAACATCTTGTCCTTCTTCCCTCTTTGCCTCTCTCTTTCAGAATCATCAGAAAACTCTAAACCATTTTATTTAACAAATCAGCTACTGGTTAGTATATTTAAAGAAATCTGTGCATTTTCTTCCTTCCCTTTCACTTTACCCTTCCCCTCTCATCTTTCCTCTCTCTTTCTCTCTCACCATCTTCTCCCTCTATCCATTCTATTTGTGAGCCAAAAATTGACCTTAATAATGACTGATAAATGCAAGAGCAGTGCTCAAGTGATCTGTCTGAATCAATGAGAAGGAAGGTGGAATTAGATGTCATAAAGAAATGGTGCCACCAACCTAAAAAGTCCTTGAATATGCCACATCCTTCTCCAGAGTCCCCTCAAAAGTCTACCCCTTCAACATCCCTTAATTGATTCTCTTTCTTCAAGAGGTCAGCATTCAGGGTACATGCAAAAACTAGTATATTCAATTTTCAGATGCATTGTTTAATTACTCACACAGCAACAATATTATATGCTTGTTCATCTCATTGAATGCACAGATATGCAGGGTCTTAGCTATACTGTGAGTGGTTGATTAGGGAAATCTAAGGATAATTTATATTATTGTTTCTACACAAAAGGTCTGGACTCCTGAGCTCCTTTGTAATTTTTATCCTCCCTTCTGAGAGTTGCAAGCAATCTGGTAATCATGGAGAAAGATCTCTCCATTGGAAATAAGACCACCCAAATTTTAAAGAATGCTGGCAATGGCCTGAGAATGCCAAGTCTTTGCTTTAGGATCTAGATGGAACTCCCAGACATTTGACCTGGAACAAGCTCTCAGCAGCATGGGCCCCAGGATCCAGGGTAAATGAGATTCATGCAAAGTCTGCAGCAGCAGCAGCAGCAGTACTTTGCAGAACTCCATTTCCACCACCCTGAAGGGATCTGCTATGCCTGGGACCTCTTTCTGCCTGTCTTTCTGGTATGGCTGTGCTTTTCCTCTGTCACCATCCAGCCGTCAAGGGGGCCTGCATTCATAAGATCATAAAAATCACAGCAGCAGCAACAACAGCAGCCGTCTTTCATGGAGCATCTCCAAGTGTGTGCCACACCCTTTGCAAACACTGCCAAACAACTTGCAGATGAGAGGATTCAAGCTAAATGACAGAGACTGGGTCAGGAAGCTGAGGTCTGAACATCTCTGGCAGCCCTCTTTCCTCTAAGCCCCTGCATCCCCTGTCCATTCTCTGTCCTAGGAGCTGACATGAGTGTGTCTGGGTTCCTGATCCAAGGAGTCACTTTATACACAGTAGATAAAACCCAAATTACAAGTGTGAGATGCATACAGAAACCAAGGTGAGCCCTAGAGAAAAGCAACCCAGATCCAGTCAGAGGGGTAAGGGGAGAGGGAGAAGAGCAATGGGCCTGAAAAGAGGAGCAGTAAGAGCAGGCATCCCCAGGTCCAAGACTCAGGATAGGGTCCTTGGGGAAGGTTAGGGCTCCACGATGCACACCTGTTCAGACATGTCATGGATTTCAAGGCAACTGGGACACCAAAGCGCCAGAAATGGAGCAATCACTTGCAGAGCATGTGAGCACACACACCTTAGGCAGAAGGTGGGGCTTTGCAATGTTATATATTACACATGGACCAAGTCCAATTTTCAACGCACCGGGGAAATGCACTTGTTAAAAGGTCTCTAAGAAGAATAAAGAAATTTAAGATGACTAAATAGGGAGCCAATTTAAGACGACTAAATAAGGAGCCACCCCACCTGTCCTGGCCTGCAAGCTCGTGTTCTCCCAAAGCAGGTCTTCCTGAAGTGGGACAGCTGGGCTGACCCTAGCTGATATTTTATCAGCCCACTTCAGTTTCTGATGAGCAGCGAACCACTGATTATTGCCACTAATGGCTGCTGTGTCCTATTTGTGGTGGTCTCGGGGGAGGAAGATCCACAAGCGTCTTCACAAATTCATTTCAGCTCCTCTCCTTCTTCCAGGCTGAGGCTTCCCCTCTGCTGCCAATCTCCCACCACCCCCCTTAAGATGAACAGGCTGGGTCACTATCCCCTATAGTTCCTTTGTAGGCTAGCAAGCCATATGAATTTCATAATTCTGCTTTTTCTTCTAACACAGGGCACCCAGGTCTACCTTATTTTTCCTGAAAAGAGAGAACTACAGGACACAGAGCAAGGCATTGGGGCATAGGAATGGCACAAGTCAGACTCCTGGGAGGGGGTTCCAGCTTTGCCACTTATCAGTGGGATCAGCTTGGCCTTGTGACCTGGCTGCTCTGAGCCACAGGTTTCTAATCTGTATAAGGTAGACAGGAGTAGCAGTTACAATGAAGGGTTCTCAGGATTACAGAAAATCGTGTGCAGGGCACCTGGCATGAGGGAGCTATGACTACTACTGTGTCAGCCCCACAGACACAAAATAATCTCTACCATATGGTTAGGTTTAAATCAGGTTAACAAATATCCATTGTGACCTGCAACACTAAGCCAAAGTACTATTTGGGAAATGAGAATGGAATATTAGACATGGTTTCTGTCTGAAAAAGCTTGTAAGTGATTTGACAGAGACACCCAAACCCCTCTCACCACCCCCGGCATAAACACACACTTCCATGCCCCTGCAGCAAGATGGTCAGGCTAGGTTGTTGAATGGAAGCAAATTCTCTAGTGGAGTTTTCTTCCCTTTGGTCCTCTGAGCTCTCCATGAGGTCTGTGGATTGTGGCCCCCATAGATTTATCTGAAAGATCAAGCAGAGATTCCTTACCAGAAAATAAGAAGTGGAGTGAAGAGCGGGGAGGAGGCCACACTGACAGTAGGAACAAGCCCTACTGTCAACTAGTCACGTTCTCTGCCTTAGTCTCTGTGCTGTGTGTGCATTCCAATCATTTAACTTAATCCTGAAACAGCACTGCAAATACTACAGTGGATGCTGTCCTGCTTCACCCTGATCCCCCATCAAGATTAAAGGACTCATTTCCCAGCTCTTGGACCTCTCTGAACTACCCTTTATGAAGAGAGCCAACTCACCCAAGGTCAAGCCCCACATCCAATGATGGTCATTATGGGGCTCTAAAGGCCTGGTCCCCCTCACCCCAAGTCAGTACCACTCTGCAGAACCATCCAGCTTCAGGGCTCTGCATCACCTACGTTGCTGCTCAGCTTCTTCCTCTTTCCAACTCTACTTCCTTCCCTTCCCCAGCAGATTCTGCTCCCAGAAACACTCCACAATAAACTTCCTGCACACTTATTTCCCTATGAAGAAACAGAGGCTCAGAGAAATTAAGTAGCTTTCCCTAGGTCAGGCAGCTTTTAAGTGATAGAGCTGGGCTCAGACCCAAGGTTGTATGACAATAAAACTGTCATTTTCAGTGCACAAGATGAAATCCCTTGTTAGAAATTCAGTGGCTCAAACTCTAAAATTCCCTGGAAGAAGTAGGATGCATACTTCAGACCAGTAAACATCCAAATGAGGTAAGTTCTTATAGTTTAAAACAGATTATAACACTTAGTCCCTTCTCCTACTGCGAAGGTGTCCCTAACCATCTATGCAGACTGTCTCATGTAACTAACAAGTGCAGCAGGGCCCAGCTGGACAGCCAGCAAGAGAAGCCCAAGAATCCAGCCATGGGGTTCTTACAAGCCACTTACAACTCTCAGCTCTACTATGACTTTAAAAAAGCTACTCACCATCTCTGGATGGGCTTCAGTTTTCTTATCTATAAAATGGAAGTAACAGTCCTGCCCCAAAATTGGTTTTAGAATTAAATGACATGATAAATATTTTTAAACTATCTTGAAATGAATAAAATCTTCCAGTTCAATGGGAATGCAGAGCCTAGAAAAGGTGGGAATAAAAGTGTGTTTACCCAGAAACCCAAGGCTACTTCCACCAGCTTCTCAGCCTTGAGACTCAGGTTTCACAGACTACTGATGCTCTCAGGGGACCGTCTGACTAATGTTCACAGTCCACCCTGGAGCAGCATGGGACAGGCACATGCAGGAGATTGGATGTCAGAAGACCCAAATTGCACAGTCCTAGTTTTCTCAAAAATGAGCTCTGTGAACTTTACAAGCCACCTCCCCTCTCTGGCTCTTGTTTTGTCTTTATTGAAGTGAGGAAGTTGGACTGGATGCTCCTTAGTGCTCCTTCCATCTCAGGCATGTAGAATTCTGTGATGCCTGGTGGCTTCTTTGGAAAGTGTTTCTCCTCATCCACTCTACTCCTCAATCTCAGACTTCAGCATGAATTCATTACACCAGCCTGCTAGCTCCACCCTTCTCTCCTGTTGGGGGCCAGGGGCAGGGGTGGTGGGGAGTGATGGCTTTGCAACCCAAGCAGGAAGCAGAAAAGGAAAGGACAGGATTACTAGCAAACCAAAGGTCACCTAGAGTCCCTGGTACCCTTGGACAACAATAAGCCCACACTGGTGGCTCTTTTCAGGAGGATGTATGAATGCTGCTTACCTAAATGCCAAGCCTTCACAGGCAGGTCTGAGTGTGTACCATGCTGTTGGCTCCCACAGGCAGGTCTGAGTGTGCACCATGCCACGTGCTGCCTGGTTATGCATTTATATCAAGCCTCACCACACACCCCATTGTTGACCCTATACAGCATCTCAGGAACTACACTCAGACCTTACTGTAAGTCAGAGCAAACACAGTTAGGAAGGAAAACATACTAGAGAGGAGTTGAGTAGATATACACCAAAGTGAAATAAACCACAGTTGTTCAGAAAGTCAATTTGCAAAGTTAATGACCGACAAGTTCTGCCCAGGCTAGGCCTTGCCACCTTGCCCCTCTGCACCTTGGCACCTGGGGCAACAGGAAGAGAGAGCAGCTGTAACTATCACCTCTTGGAAGCTTTGGCTTCCCCTTTTTGCAAAGCTCTGCTCTGAGAAAGATGTGCTTCCCAGGAAAAGAGAGTGGGTGATTTGGTTTGCAGGCATAGAGAATGTTTCCACAGCGAAAACTATCAGCAGTATGTTGCAGTTTTTAAAGAGATTGCTTTCACTTGAGAAAGGTTTTTAAACCAATGGAAAGGTTTCAGGAAGAAATACAGAACACTGGTGACGCTGAGGGCAACAGGAGAGCTTTCATTTTATTCATTCTTCATATGTTCATTCAAAAGTGCTTGATAAGTAGCTGCAGTTTACTTGAGTGTCAACCAAAACTGTGAGAATCCTAGTGTGATTTCAAATTGCCCTTTTAGGAAATTAAGTAGAAAAGTGATAACGAGTAACTTTTTGTCATCAGTTCTAAAAAGCCATTTGTGAATTTACTTTTATACAGGTTGTGTGACAATAGGGCCACCAGACATTTTGTATTATACGTGCCACTCCTGCCAACCATAGACGTGATATTTAGAGATGATTCTGAGCAGTTGCCGGAGAAAACATGACATATGCATAAATCCAAAGTCATTTACTAGTGTTGAGTTTAACTCTCTAGTTTAGAGATGATCACGAGTTCATCTTATGTGGCAACTCCATTGGCTGGGGTGCTGTGTTGAGACATCTCCTGAGGCCAATATGGATCAGTAGGAAAAAGTGCCTTAGGATCTGGGCAAGAGGGATACTTGGCATCCTGGCTGCTCCATCTTGAAGGCTGTATCCCAGCATCCTTCAGGCCTACTGATCAGGAGCATTCTCCAGCTGTTCATTTTCTCCTAGGACAGCATTCATGATGAGGTCTGGGCTCTTTTTTCCAGGGACAGGTCTGAACTGGAGAGATGAGTCACATGGCTAGAGCAAGACACCCAAGTGCTAGGCCCAGACTGTCTGCCACTTCCCTCTCTGTTCCACACAGCCAGCAACAGAGCAAGCTTTTTCCTCCCTGCAGAGAGCCAGTGTCAGGCACGGCTGAGGCAAGGCCGAGCAACCCTGGGGGCGATAGAGGGGAACGGGTTTCGGTTGGACAAGCCCAATAGACCTGTTTCTCCTGGGACCATGAAAAGCCTGTCCCCCACATTTGGCTGGGAGCTGACTGTAAAAGTTGCAGCTCCTTGAGAGTTAACTCCAGAGACAGCTGCACTCCTCACCTTGTGTCTGCATAATTAACCAGCAGTTGTTCCTGCTTTGTGGAACATGGACCAGGCAAACCCCGTGAGGTCCTGTGGGGACATTCTCAGTCTGACTGGCAGACAATTGGCAGAGGCAGATGCAGCTTCTGCAATGCTTGACTGAAGGGACTGAGGACAGTCCAATTTTTTCTTTCCCACCTCAAATCACATTTATCCTTCTCTTCTGTCTCCCTTCCTCAAGGCCCTCCCACCATGACCAGCCCCTCTGGACACTGACCCTGCTATTCCCCTGAGGTGGTCCAGATCAGCCCTGATATCTGCTTCTGGAACGGAATTTGAATTGAATCCCTAAAACCTTAAAATGTAAATTCTATCGTGTCTAAGCTAGAAGAATCTTAAATATCTTGTGGACAATCTCACCGTTATGAAGAAGAGGAAACTTCACCTTGGCGTATCCAAGGACACACAGCTGGCCAGGGCAGGGCTCAGGCCGACTCTAAGGGCTGATCATGGCCAAATTCCACTCACATTTCATCCTCCCCAAAACCCTACAAGACATTCAGTCCACAATCATCTGGAGCTGCATGATCTCCCTAGATAAGCTTCATGCCATCATTTTAACTCCCATTTCTATACCTTCAACACTAACATCTTATTTTAATTCCAGACCTATTTTTTTAGGTACCTAAGATTCCTCAGATGCAACCCAACAGAACCTTGTTGCCTTCTTCTTTCCTAAACCTATGCAATCTTCTGTGTTCTCGCCTGTCTCCATTACATTCTTCTGGATGTGGATCTATTCTAGGAGGGAAATGAGGTGCCTGTTCCTCTGGGAGGGAAATGAAACATGTCTCCCAGCCAGATGGCCACAGGGAAATTGCTCTGGGGCAGAACCTCAGACATGAAGATGAACATCAGGCTACCATGATGACTGGCTTCCCCTAGTGGACTCTCAGGGATGGACACAGAAGCTTGGACATCTGACATCTCTCTGTTCTCATCCAGCCTCAGCTGTCCACATTCAGGGACTGAAATTCCTTCCTCCCAAGGGATTCAATCTGTGGTAGTTCAATCTCTTTCCAGGGGAGGGAGGTGTGTTAGAACCTAGCACTTCCCAAAGGTGAAGTGAAACCTGCCTCTCTCTAAATTCCACAGTGCTAATTAAATATCCCATGTGACTGCCTATCTAATATTAAACATGACCCCCATGTTTCCCAGACCAAACATCTTTCCTTCTCTAGACCAAGCATCTCCAGGTCCCAGTGCTCATGGGACCTAACCCCAAACCACCCCAGATACACACCCTCTTTATGCCCATGGGGGTTAAACCCTGCATAAGGTGCTAGGGACAGACCTGGATAGAGGAGAACCTCACCTCCCCTGCCGTGTTCCAGCAGGAAGGTCAATCTGCTTGAAAACTGCCTGAGGTTATAGCAGTTGTGTGGGCCACTCAGTCCACAGCTCCTTTTCCCAATCCTCCAAGACAGTGGGGCCCAATTTCCATCGCAATGTCTCCTTCCTGCCCTCGGCCAGGACACCCACCTTGTTTTCTCACAGCCTCTCCTACATCTTTTTCAAACTCCTTCTCAGATCCCTCCTCTTCTATGGGTCTATGCTATGTGCACCTCCTTGCTGAAAGTAGGAGTGGGTCATTGCTCTTAAACATTACCTATAAAATGAGGAACTGAGCTGGGCAGTCACTAAGGTCTCTCCTCACTTATATATCCTGTTATTTATTTGTCTTATCTGTTAACTTAATCACAGCTTCTAGTTTGCCTTCCTCCTCAAGGGCACGATAGGGTCTGACCCAGTTCTATTGCTAAATAAACACTTGCTTATTAAATTGAGTTGATACATGTTAAGGAATGGAATGAACCAGGAAAGCGAGCTGTTGATAGGGAAAAGGTAGGTGCTGGTTCAGAAACACGCAGAGGAGGGGGCCCTTCCCCAGGAAGGTGACTTGGGTCAGGACAAGAAAGATGGGAATAGGCTAGAAGCAACGGACAACACTCAGAAGGGAAATAGGGGAGAGATCCTATCATGGCCACGCCTCTTGTTTAGGATTCCGGGTTAGGGTGGCTATCGAAGAAGAGATCGAAGGGCAAGTGATATGATTGTCGTTAGTCTAGGAGCTTCAAAATCAGGATTCGCAAGCCACTCACATCAACACTCTCAGCCTCCGTTTCCTTCACCTCCAAAATGAGAGACTTGTAGCAGAGCCTCAAAGTGTGGTTTGGGCTTGTTAGGAATGCAGGGTTCCGGGCCCCACTCTGGGATGGAATGGGCATTCAGCCAGATTCAAGGAGATGCATGCTAAAGTGTGAGAAGTGCTGTCCTGGACAACCTCTCTGAGATTCTAAAGCAGAGATTGTTAAGAGTGAGCCTCCATGATGCTCAGAGTCCGCTGCACCATAGAATCACCTGGGGAGCTTCGAAAATCCCATGCCCACAAGAGAACTTTCTGGGATGGTGGATTATTCTACATCTTCACCGGGGTGGTGGTTACATAAATGTCTACATTTGTCGAAACTCATGAACTGTACCCTTTCAATGGGGATATCGTAGTATGTGCAAACTATGCCTCAATAAAATTAATTAAAAAAAAGAACTATCCCTAAACTTAAATCATTACTTACAGTAAAGCTGTAATAAAGAATACTATATTTTAAGAATATCAAGACTGCCTTAAAATATACTGTATTTCTCCCCCAAAGAAGGGGCTGTGCTCAGGAATAAGTCTGAGTCGGCTCATTTTCTAAGGATATAAAAAAATGTTTCTTTACCTGATGCCAAAGCCCATACCAATTAGGTCAAAATTTCTGGGTATCTTTTAAGCCTCTCCAGGAAATTCCAATGGGCAGCAGGGCTGAGAACTGCTTGAGCGCCTCTTGCAGATGTTAGCAGTCAACCCTTACCATACCGCTGCATTGGGATCTTTCCGAGTGCCCAGCACTGTGCAGAGGGCAAAAGGTGGAGAGAGAGAGGAAAGCAGGCAACACACTACATCTCTCAATCATTGATGGTCTGGTTTGGAATACAAGGCTGGACCTACCCAAAAAGCATGAAGTTAGTACTGAGGCAGGGCCACTCTCACAAAGAGTTTGAGTCTCTGGTGTTTGGCTGGAGCCTCCATCCTTGCCCTACCCAGGCCTATCCCAGCTTCTTGGATAATGTCAAAAGGCATGAGTCCCTTTCCTAAGATGCCAGGCCCCATGGAAGACAGCTTTGTCCTGCCTCTCAAAGCAGATAAAGGCAGAGAGCACTGCCCTAGAGCTGCTGCTTCCAGCAGCCTGGTCTGTCTCCTGCTCTGCCAGCCCAGCAGAAGATGCCCAGACCCACCAGAGTGGCAAGGACATGGCGACTTCTTGGAGGTCACAGTTATTCACCTCTGAGGTTGCTTGTGAGAGTCCTCCTCTCAGCTCCCATCCCACCTCGGCTTTTATAGATTAATAAGTGGAGACTCAGAGAAGTCAAGTAGCTTCCCCAAAGTCACACAGCTAGAAAGGTAGAAGGGAGACCTTGAACCCATGCCCTCTGGCTCCAGAGCACATGCTCTTTCCAGAGTGCCACATGCTCCCCATTGGGTGGCAGGCTGAGATCTCCCCTCCCTTATGGATTAGCCAGAACCGATCAATTGCCCTACTATGCGGTACTGACTGGCTCCCTGGGACATGGGAGCAGGAAAATGAGGCAAAGTAACAACGGTGCTGTGTGTTGAGGGGGGTCAGGGTCTCTGGGTGACATCCCCTCAGCATGCAGTCCCCGGGAAATGCAGCCACCGGAGGGCACAGGTGCCTGGTGCTGCCTCAGAAGGAGGAACCACCATGTGCGAGGGGAATAATTCAACTCCAGGAGGCGAGGGCATGGCGAGCCCCGCTGCCCCTCCCCCTTTGCCAGGGCAACGTGGGATGTCAGACAACACTGTGGCCACCTCATTATTGGGCTGCTCGGCCATTGTCCCCGGGACAATGGTTTCCGGCCCTGGCTTTGTGTGGGGCTGCCAGCCGAAGTTATTAACCACGGGAGCTGCCTTTGAGGGACGTCCAAGGAAGGGGTGAAAGGTCACTGGAGCAGCGAGGGGAGCGGAAGTGGGAGGGAGAGGCAGCACAAAAGAAAGGGATGAACCCCCGTCCCCCTCCCCTGAAGGAGCCCCAAACAGAGCTGCGCCCAGAGGGAGGCATGCGGAGGCGCTTTCAGAGGAAGTTCTTGCTGCTGCAGCGGGACAGAAGCAGCTGGGATGGCTGACCATCCTGATAGGCCTTGGAGGTATCAGCGTGGATAGGGATACAGGCTGCACGTGGAGAGGACTGAATGGGTTGGTAGGGGGGACGGGAAACAGAAGGCGGCAGCAGAGGTTGTGTTTGGAGCTTCTCAACTCACTCCTTAAATAGGTGTTTGCTACTCAAGCCCTCTGATGTCCGTGACATCCGCTTGTGCCGCAACCCTCAGAGAAGCAAACTAGAGGGACCCCAATATGTTGGTCCTGGTAAAGAAAGCTGCCCTTCTTCCCAAGGCTGCCTGTGTCAGCCCCTGCAGGTCTGGACGGTGTTGGCAAAGACACCATGGTTTAAGCTTGTCTGGGCAGGTGGTCGTGGAAATTTGGCCATAGATGGAATTGCAGAGGTTGCGTTAGTTATTCAGTGTCAATCTGCTTTTATTGGGACAGGGAATCTGATGCCCAGACAGGGAGAGGACTCTATCAGGGGCACAAACCCAGCAATGGGCAGAACTGAAACTTGATACATTATCTGTTCCCTGCCCTTGAGAAAAACTGGGCCTCTGGTGTTTGGCTGGAGCCTCCATCCTTGCCCTACCCAGGCCTATCCCAGCTTCTTGGATAATGTCTAAAGGCATGAGTCCCTTTCCTAAGATGCCAGGCCCCATAGAAGACAGCTTTGTCCTGCCTTTCAAACCAGATAAAGGCAGAGAGCACTGCCCTAGAGCTGCTGCTTCCAGCAGCCTGGTCTGCCTCCTGCTCTGCCAGCCCAGCAGAAGATGCCCAGACCGCAGTGTGCTGCCCTCCAGGGCAGGCTAGAAGGCCTGGAGCTTTTGGTCATGAGGCCCCAGGAGGCCCATAGCCCGTCCAAGGTTGAGGGGTCAGGGTGGGAACTCTGGTCTCGCTCATCACAGTCTCTCCTCCAGCCAGCACACAAGGACGGGACACAGGCGTGGGTAGGTGGACCATCGGCTGAATTATAAGACAGCATTTATAGTTTATCTGCAAGTTTGGATATGCCAGGGCATTTGATGGGAAAGTATGAATTATTCTACCCAGCTTTTATATTTAAGGCTATATGTTTTTTAGAACTAGAAAGAATGCTTCAGTCCCACAATATGGTTGGTTGGAGAGGAGAAGAAAAAGGAGACATCGAAAAGAAAATCTAGTGCTGGGTGGATATAGAATGTGAGGATGTGGAGCTGGGAAAACAGAGGACGTGGTGGGATGGGGAAGGAAAGGTTGTGGAAGGCCTGCATCCCATCTCAGTTCCTCCACTGCTTCGTCCCAGATTCTGTTTTTGTTCCCCTGATTTAGACTTAGTCTGCCTCCATTCTCCCATCCCCTGTGTGCCCCCATCCTAGTCCTGCCTCACTGGACACAGCCTCTCCACGGCCTTCCTCCTCCCTGCTCCAGAATTCTACCTGGTGCCTCCCAACCCCACTCGACTCATTGTCTACCTGGCCTCTGAGGCCAGGCACCCTCATTCCCCTCTCCCACCCACCCCACCCAAGGAAGCCCAGCACAGACCGTCTCAGCTCACTCCAACATCACTTCTTTGCCAAATGCATTCCCAAACACCCTCATGAGCTTGCTGATCTCTCTGCCATCTCTCCCTGCCCCACTCCAAGGGCTCCTCCTGCCTGGTGAAGACTGCCCTGGGTACCCCAGAACTGAACCTGCAGCAGCCAGCACAGCTGACCTTGGGGGCAATAAGCAGCCAGGGAAAGGCTTTCTAAAAAAAAAAAAATTACTCAGTAAGCAGATTAAATGAAGGTAGAGACGCAGCCCTGCACCCCTCTCACACACACACTCATCCTCACACACAGCTATACCACACCCCACAAATGTTGCTCATGTTTCTTTGGTCATTCTGTCCATCCTCCTGTCTGTCCAAAGCCAACGACACTGCTCTACTCTAAATTTTTGTCCCAAAGCCCCCAAATACTGCAACCCTGATCCAATGCATGAAGCCACCCCAAAATACAGCAGAGGACACCAGGACTTTCATTTTCCCTCAGTATGGCCCATCCTTTGGGTATGCCAACTCCATGGCCACCAAGCACTGCATGTGGGACAGGGCACAGTTTGGAGGCCTTGGTTCAGCCACTGCCCCAGACCCAACTTGGCTCTCTCCTCACTAACACCTGAGAAGCCCAAACTTCCCAGTGTTTAGCAACAGATTAAACTCTAAGCCAACAACAACAGAACGGGGGGGAGTGAGTGGAAAGCAAATGAAATGTTAAAAAAAAAATTAAGCAGTACTTGCATTCTCATTAGTAGGAACATGTGAGATGAAGCACGTTATGTTATTAGGCATTCTCTCGATTCAGTAAACACAAGCTGAATAAATTTATAAATATCAGCATTAAGTGAGATTTAACGGGGAGCTGTTTATCTTCTGCCTGTCAGGCAGGCGGCAACGCTCTCCATGTATCACTCACCAGCCGTGCGGTCCTCACTGTCTTGCCCAGGTAAGCTGGGGCAGAGCCTGCTGCAGCCCAGCTCTGGTTGTGGGAGGGCTGGCACCAAGGAGCTGCAAGCTTACTTCACCTCATCTCACCTCACCATGCTGGTTGCGAGGCAGCCCGTGCGGTCCATGCTCAGGAGGTCACACTCCTACGCTGCGTCCCAGCCCCTCCAGCAGCACAGCATGTCCTGGGTGACTTTGAGGGTGCTATTTAACCTCTCTAAGCTTAAAGCTCCTCAACTGCAGCATCAACAGATCAGTGCCGACATGGTAAGGCCATCGAGAGCATCAAATGCTACTGTTCAGCAGGTGCCTGACACATAGTAGTTCCACAAGCAAATGATTTTCCTGCTTGCATCATTTCTAGCACAGAGCTGGAGGGAATGGCAAGGTGCAGGTGGCCACTGGGCCCTGCTATTCTACATGGGAGCAAGACAGCTGCTACGTGAAGGGGAATGACCAGGCAGCCACAGGGAGGACATGTGGCCTCAGGAAGCCTGGGTGTGTATCCTGGTTCTGTAAGGAACACATGTGGGGCTTTGTGTGGGTGACTCTCTGGCTCCCCAAGCCTCCCTTTCCTACTATTATATCCTTAAAGTGCCTCTGAGGCCAAGGCCTTTGTGGCAATTGTCAAATGAGTCCATATGCAGTGAGTATCATGTTGAGGGAGGACAAGGTCACCAAGAGCTGAGAATGTTTCTCCGAGTGATGAGACCTAGATATTGGGTACATGGAGGTCCTCGGTCCCTTTGTGATGCCGGCAGCCTGTTCCCTCCTTGCCTGGACCCCGCCTCGGCTCAGAAAACCAATTCCCTAGATTCCAAAGGCGTTCCCAGACCAATTAGCATGTCCTGCAGCTGTCAGCTCCCTGTGCCTAGCCTGGACCTCAGCCCATGTCTAGCACCCAGTCTCCCACACCCACACATATTCACAAATAAAAGAAAATAACAAATGACATAAATTCTTCACTCCTGGTCTGGCTTCCTGTGTGTAAACTGCTATGACAATACAAGACGCAGAGGCAGGCACCCAATAAAAGCTGTTGAAAATGTGACTGACACCAATTTTCAGCTATCCAGGAAGGCACAGATCCTTATAAGGTCCAAGCAGAGTCCTCGAGAATAGTTGAGAATTCCTGGGTTCCATATGAACACAGGAGATACCCACACAAAGGCTTGGATTTCCCAATACACGACTACCCCTGAACACTCCTTCTTTCCCTCGTCTCTCTGCTGAGACCTCTAGAGCCCAAGGATCCACCCACGACAACCTCTCCAACGATACCCTGATATGCTTTTCTTCCAGGCAGCATTTCCATAGAGCTGTGGGTGAAAGTCACAGGATGAAAATGTGCAATGGGACTGTATCCCCCACCAACACACTGCAGGGAGGGTGCACACAGAGTTCCCTCTCTGCCTATCCCAGGAATGGCCATCTAAGAATGATGCGATCTTTTCTAATAAGAAAGTAAATAAAGGTAGATGCCATATAAGAAGACCTTGGAGGACTGTGGGGATGTTCCTTAATGTCTCAGAACATCTGCCTCCATCAATGAAATGAAGGATTCAAAGCAGCTCATCCCTGAGTTGACCTCAATGCTGAACGCTAAACATCACCCTTAGGATGCTGTCTGGCTGGGCGGGGAATGAAGGATCTGGGAGCTGAGTTGCAGGAAGCTGCAGCAGCTCCCCATTTACAGATCCTCTAGTGCCAGTTTTTCAGGCTTCCTGAATAAGAGAAGCAGCCAGGCAAATTCCACCATTCAGCTACATTTACAGGAAGCTGGCTATTTGGGAGGCTCTCTACCAGAGGCTTTGGGGAAAAAAATGCAGAATTAATGTAAAGATCATATATTTACCTATGAGAGAAAAGATATCCAAGGATGCCCCTAGGCCTCATTTGATCTAAAACTAGGCCTGGAGCTACCTAATTGTCAAGTCAGTTCAGGCTTCTGTAACAAAAATACTGTAGACTGGGTGGCTTAAACAACAAACGTCTATTTCACATGCTGCTGAAGGGAACCAGCATGGTCAGGAGCATGGTGAGGGCCCTCTTCCTGGCTTGGAGGTGGCCATCTTCTTGCTGTGTCATCACATGGCAGAGAGAGAGAGAAAGAAAGAATGAGAATGAGAGGAAGCAAGCAGTTTCATATTTTATCTTATAAGGGCACTAATCCCATCATGAGGGCTCCATCTTCACGACCCAATAGCCTCCCAAAGGCCCCATCTCCAAATACCACCCCACTGGTAGTTAGGGTTTCAACCTACAAATTTGGGGGTACACAAATATGCAGTCCACAAAACTAATACCCCTAAGTTGTCTGCATATATATGCTTGTTCTGGTGCTGCTTTGAAGGTCTCAGACGATAGAATCAAGTGTAGATCAAACTTCTCTAGGCCTCAATAGGGTGAATCTAAAGATTGGGTCACAATAATGGCAATAAGCCACAATTCACTGGATTAATCTCACCTACTCCTTCAGGGGTCTATCCATATTCAAAGTAGCACAAGTACTTGTAGAAGTCTCTGAGCAGTATCACAAAGACTGACATAGATACACGCAAAATAGAAAATGGATAGATGGTAGTATGGGGTTTGGGGTGGTGTGTGTGTGTGTGTGTGTAAGTAAAGAGGATGTCTTGTGCTTGGGATACATGGGGATATGTTTCTTTCGAGGCTCTTCAGTGGCAATGCTTGCCCTGAGCTCAGGAGACAGGCCAGAGAGATATATCTGTTCCCTACTTAAAAGAGAGCACTGATGCATGAAGGTCGGGAGGAGGCCAGAGAATAGTGTGTTGAAAGAAGAGAATGTGACCAAGGCCCCAATATTAAAAATGAATCTTGAATTGGAGATGGGGAATGAAGAAAAAGTCAGAGAAGAGTGCACACGTGGAGCAATCTGAAAGAGAGGCAGAGCCACAGGGGTGCACAGTAACTGGGATGTGAGGGTAGTAGAGAGCTTCAGGAAGGAGGGAAAAGGCAATCATGACAAACACTGCAGGACAGTCACAAAGATGGGGAATGAGTAAAAGCCATTGAACTTGGCATTGATGACCTTCATGGGAACCATACAAGGAGAAACCTGTGGAATGAAACCTAACTACACAAAGCCAAGGAATTAGTTAGCAGTAAGGACATTAAGGCAGTCTTATGGGTTAAATCATACACACAAAAATTGTCAAAATTCTCATCCCAGTACCTAGAAATAGAACCTTATTTGAAAATAAAGTCTTTGCAGGTGTAATCAAGTTAAGATGAGGTCATTAGGATTGGTCCTTAAGCCAGTATGACTTGTGTCCTTGTAAGAGAGAGAAAGATGCCAAGTGAAGACACAGACATACAGAGAGAAGACAGAAGATGGACGTGGAGGCTGAAGTGATGCAGCCACAAGTCAAGGAACTCCTGGGTTACCAAAAGCTGGGATAGACAAAGAAGTATCCTCCCCTAGAGCCTTCAGAGGGAGCAAGGCCCTGCCACATCTTGATTTTGTAAGCCAGATCTCCAAGATTGCAAGAGAATGAATTTCTGTTGTCTGAAGCAACCCAATTTGTGGGACTTTGTTATGGCATCCCTAGAAAACTAACACAGGCAGTAAGTGCACTTTTATAAGAAATGTGTTCATGAAGAGATGGAGTTAAATGCTTTTAATAAAGAGAATGTTTGGTTTTCCTTGGACATACTTGAGAATGTTTACAGACTAAGAGGAAAGAATCTAGAGAGAGAGAGAGAGAGAAGTTGAAGATTCAAAACAATGGAAGGAAGGTTAATAAAATATGGAGGAGGAAGAAAAAGATTAAAAGGAGAACTCAAGTGGCATAATCGGCCAAAAAGGTGAGGGACACTTTGTCATCCCGGGCCAGGTGTCTTGGCCTAGATCCTATAGAAAGCAGAGCCTGAGGCAAGGATTGAAGTGCTGACATTTTATGTGGGGGAAGGGTGCAAGCTCAGGACAGTGAAAGTGAGGAATAAATGGAAGCAAGGCATGTGCAGATGGAAGGCCCTGTGATGAAACGCATTGCTATCCTAGTGGCAACTTCACACCAACCTGCAAAGATGCTGTATTAGTCAGCGTTCTCCAGAGAAACAGAATTAACACAACACAGAGATAGAGATAGATACATAGATATAGAGATAGATCTCTCACATATAGACCTATATATCTATACATGGAGAGACAGAGAGAGAAGAACAGGGGAGGGGGCACAGAGAGAGACACATTGAGAGACAGATTTATTATAAGAAGTTGGTTCATGTGATTATGGAGCTGAGAAGTCCCAAGATCTGCCATCTGCAAGCTGGAGAACCCGGAAAGCCAGCAATATAGTTCTACAGTCCAAGTCCAAAGGCCTGACAACTAGGAATTCCAATGCTGTAAGTTCCAGTTCAAAGGTAGAAGACTGATGTCCCAGATCAAGCAGTTAGACAGAGGGCAAATTCACTTTTCCTCTGCCTTTTTGCTCTATTCAGGCCCTCAATTGATTGGAACTTCTACATTAGGGAGGGCAATCTACTTTATTCAGTCTGCTGATTCAAATGCATATCTCATCCAGAAACACACCCACAGAAACACCCGAGAAATAATGTTTAGCCAGACACCTGGGCACCCCATGGTCTAGTCAAGTTGATACATAAAATTAACCATTACAGACCTACAGCAGGTCACTCATGAGACACGCTTGCTTGACATGCTGGGCTTCTCTGTAGGATTTGCAGGGAGAAATCATACCTTAAAGTATTCACAGGAAGGAGGAGGAGGATTTATCTGACCATCTTCCTCCAGTCTCGCATTTCCCACCAGTCAAGATTTACCCAACAGTGAGCAAATCCCCCTGGGCTTCTGGATTGCATCATCCAATCCCCATTCACCACAAAACCAAATCCCATGGTGTGATCAAGCCTGGAAAAGGAGGGAAAACTCAGAATTGTCTGGGCACCTAACGAGAGAAAATAGAGGCAGTTGAGGAAATCCAAGAAAGCACACAAAGTTTGTGTCCAAAATTAAGGGGGAAAAAAAAGAAAAACAAGTAAATGAAAATATAGAGACATTTTTAAAATACAGAGAAGTTGAGGAAACTGACTTTGAGTGGTAGGTGATGTTCAAAGAGAGCTCAAGTAAACTGTGGGAAAGGTAGGAATGGGGAACATGGCTGTAACCCCAAAACCTTAAGGACCTGCAATACATTTTTAAAAAGTAAAAGAAGCCTTGTTATAACTGCAATACTATAGAATCCTAGAAATTCAGAGCAGACATTAGAAATCACTTTCCTTAACCTTTTCACTTTAAAGATGAGGCAACTAAGGCCAGGAAAGAATTAATGGTAACTAACTTTCATAAATGTACAATGTTTGCTATGAATGAACCTGTGTGTGTGTGTGTGTGTCTGTGTGTGTGTGTCTGTGTGTGTGTCTGTGTGTCTGTGTGTGTGTGTGTCCCCAGGATGTCATCTACACATTTCTCCACCTGGTGGCTCCTGCCTGAATTACAGGCAGAGTCCAGCCAGTGGAAAGAAGCAGCAGAGGACACTGTCTTGGAATCCCAGAAGAAAATCTTAAGAGCTGAGACCTGAGACCTCCTTCACAAACCCAGGCCAGCTTCTCGTGGACTAGCCTTAGTCCTCAGAGACTCAGAATGTTTGCTGCCCCTCTCTCCAGTTCTGTGATCCCTCCTCTGTAGCTCCCTTTCCATAAAAGAAAATACCAACCGGGGGAAAGCAACCAACAAAAGGTATAATGTTTGACCAGTGGTCCTGGACACTAATTCTTTGAAGACTTCCAAGATGGTAAATGGAAAGAACAACCCACATGCATGCACATACATATACATATACAAAATGCAAAGACTAAGACCCAATTAGCCTCTCACTCTGTTTCTTTTACAGGAAGGGAAGTGTCACCAGCCTCAACTACTACTCCCCATCCCCTGCAACTGCCATTCTTTCTGACTTGTCTCTAGAAAAGGCCATGTGACCTCTCCCTCAGGTTGATCCATTGTCCCAGCCAGAATGTCCAGCCAAAGCAGAATAAAGCATCTACTGGACCTAAAGGAGTGCCCCTGATATCTCCCAACTGGGTTCTGAAAGGATCCTCTGAGGGGATTTTATCATAGACACATTTAAAATGCCAAGAATGAATCGATGTGTCACCAAATTTCAGTGTCAGTGCTAGAGGCAGGTTTACATCTCAAATGAAGTCCATTAAAAAGAAGAAGAAGAAGGAGGAGGAGAAGGAGAAGAAGAAGAAGGAGGAGGAGAAGGAGAAGAAGAAGAAGGAGGAGGAGAAGAAGAAGAAGAAGAAGAAGAAGAAGAAGAAGAAGAAGAAGAAGAAGAAGAAGAAGGAGAAGGAGAAGGAGAAGGAGAAGGAGAAGGAGAAGGAGAAGGAGAAGGAGAAGAAGAAGAAGAAGAAGAAGAAGAAGAAGAAGAAGAAGAAGAAGAAGAAGAAGAAGAAGAAGAAGAAGAAGAAGAAGAAATTCCACTTTCTTCTCTAGCTGTGAAAATATTCTCTGAGGAGTCTCCTGTCTGAACACGTATATGACCAAGAGTGGAATTTATCAGAGCAGATGTGTGAAAAAGAGTTTAGTGTTAGTTCTCTATTGCCATGTAACAAATTACCCCAAACTTAGAAGTTTAGAACAACAAACATTTATTATCCAGACATCTATTTCTGAGGGTCAGCAATCCAAGAGCTGCATAGCTGGGCGATTCTGGCTCAGGGTTTTTCATGAGGTTATAGTCAAGCTGTCAACCAGTCCTACAGTCATATGAAATCTTGACTCAGGCTGGAGGATCCACATCCACAATGTCGCCTAATTTCTGACTGGAGGCCTTGGGTTCCTAATGGCTGATGGCAGGAAGCTTCAGTTTCTCTCCACATAGGCTTCTCCGTGGGGATAGCTGAGTGTTCTCATGACATGGCAGTGGACATGTGATCCAAGAAAGAGCAGGGCAGAAGACTTGTCTTTCAAAATCTAGCCTCAGGATTGATATACCATCAATCTGCTGTACTCTACTGGTCGTATAGACTAACTCTGATAACATGTGAGAAAGAAATACACAAGGGCCTAAATAGTGGGAGGCAGGGAATACTTGGCCTTTGGGATTCTCTAGTGGCCACCTTTAAGGCTGGCTACAACATATTAGGTGGTAAATGCAACGGAACTCATGACTCCAATATATAGAATAAAAATAGAATGACTAATAAATACTGAAGATTGGTGGTGCTCAGATTTGAGCAGGCATCGGAATCACCTGTGTATTTAGCAATACACAGATTGCTAGAATCCACCCCTAGAGTTTCTGATTCAGTAGGTCTTGGGTGGGGTTGAAGAACTGGAATTTCAAGTAAGTTTCCAGATAATGTTGATGCTGCTAGTCTGGGGGCCACACTTGGTGTAGATAAGTTTGTCAAAATTTAGAATTTGAACATACCTTAAAGGTCTTCTGATTCAATGGTTTCCAAGTCCAGATGACCATCAGAATCACCTGTAGGAGATTCTTCCCCACCCCAACTCAACAGTCTATGATTTTTTAAACTCCTCTAGGCAATTGCGTGATCAATAAGGTTTGGAAATCCCCAATCCCAAAGTCTCCTCTGCTTAGCATCCCCAGCATCAACCCTCCTCTTAAAGAAGACTCTTAGCAAATTGTGGTGTATGTATATACCATGGAATACTACTCAGCCATAAAAAGGAATGAAATAATGGCATTCACAGCAACCTGGATAGAACTGGAGATCATTATTCTAAGTGAAGTATCTCAGGAATAAAAAACCAAACATCATATGTTCTCACTCATAAGTGGAAACTACGCTATGAGGATGCTAAGGCATAGGAATGATACAATGGACGTTGGGACTTGGGGGAAAGGGTGGGAGGAGAGGTGAGGGATAAGACTACACAATGGGTACAGTGTACACTCCTTGGGTAATGGGTGCACCAGAATCTCAGAAATCACCACTAAAGAACTTATTCATGTAACCAAACACCACCTGTTCCCCAAAAACCTATTGATTTTTTTTTTAAAGAAGACTTGTAGCATAGCAATAGGCCATTAACTCCCCCTAAGGTAATGCCCATTACAGTGTGGGCCGATCAACTACTTCAAACGTGCTGCTCACACTTAAGCAAAACTGACTTGTCCACGATGTTCACACATTGCTCACCAAGCATATGGATTCTCTCTCCTCATAACCACTGTCTAGTTTTCTAAAAAGGACTTCTATTTCACCCTCAGTCTTCTATTTTTTAGGCAAAATATCCTTCATTCCTATAATTCATCCTCAGTGGGCATGGTTTACACTGTTCTCATGGTTCCTAGTCCTTTCTGTTTCTCTTTCTCAGTCTCCTTCTTTGTAGGTAATGCTTAGAATGGAGCTATTAACCCAAGTGTGGTGCAACTCAAAGAAGTATAGAGGAAATATAGCACTTTTATCTTGGATGTGCTTTTCCTATTGGTCCCACCTAAGAATATAACAACCTTTCAGTCAGTCCCAGCACACTGGATAGGTAAATTATGACAAACAGATATTTAGAAAACTCCCAAGCCATCCGAGAAAGCACCCTCAATGAGTATCTTCGAGATGTCTAAGCAGCCCAAAAGATCTTGACTTCCTATTCTCTGAGAACTGCAATCTTTATTCACAAAAATGAACCCCCAATAGCCTCAGTGAGAGCGGACTGGACCAGGGTGTCATGCAACACAGGCTGGGATGAGGATTCTCTTTGATGAAAGAAGAGTGGTCACTCTCTTCGTGAGGATCTAATGGATAATCTCAGGACCTGCCTTTTGCCTGATGGAAAAGAGAACTTCTCTGCAGAGATAGAGAAGGAGAAGCCAATGTTCCAATAGAAACAGAGGGGGGGGGAGACAGAGAGAGAGAGTGGGGGGGAGAGAGAGAGAGAGAAAGGAAGGAAGGAAGGAAGGAAGGAAGGAAGGAAGGAAGGAAGGAAGGAAGGAAGGAAGGAAGGAAGGGAAAGAGATGGCCAGCAGCCCAGTGAGTGACCTTCTGGGTCCTGGTTCTGGTCATTTCTGAAACTCAGCTGCATCATTGACCTTGGGTTCCATAACCCATCTCTGCATCTCTATAACCCATCTCCTATATTTTTTGCCTAATTGGGCCTAATTGGTTGCCATTTTTTCAACTAAAGAGTGTCAGTGAATAGAATACAATTTCCAGAAGACCTTTGGCACTGCTCGTGCTATTATGTCTGCACTGGGTGGAAACAAGCCTCCCTTGTGGAGGGTTGGTATTTATTCCTTGGGCCTCTAGACCCATCAAGACCTTTCTTTTCACCTAAATCAGTTGAGGACCTGTCTGCACTCCATTAAGCCAGCACCTTTCCCACCCCCATCACAACCCACTCCAGGGTAAGCCCAATTTTATATTCAACAATAAAATCAACAAAACCTTTTAAAAATGTTTTGGAAATGTCCATTTGGAGGTGAAGAAAGCACTATGAGAAAACTGGAGCTTCCGCTCACACTGACCTGTACACACCACCTCACTCCCTCTCACATGGCTCCAACCCTAAAGTGGAATTCGCCTACATGAAAGCTGCCTTCCAGTCGGCTCTCCTACTTCCATATCTTCTCTCTCAACTATTTCTTCTTGGAACACTCAATTACTACTTACTGCTTTTCAATATTTATTGAGAACCTACATGTACCAGGAGCTGTGTAGGTCAGTGGGGACTCAGAGAGGATAAGGCAGTCCCAGGTTCTGGCCTCAGAAAGCTTCTAAGAATGCCCTCCTTGCAGCCCTCAGAATCCCACTACTCACAGAGCTCACTGTTCAGATCCTTGTCCTCATTCCCTTCCCATTCTCAGCCTGCCTGCATCTCCATCAAATTGCACCTGCCCTAAAGATCTATTCCCTGAGGGTCATGCTCTCTGGTTTCTGAATGATGGCAAGCTCATTGAAGGGTCCAGTGTCTGCTAATAACTCTGCTGAGCCTTTGGCTTAATATCATCACACTACTCCCAACAAAAATATTTGTGTTTTAACACATCTCTAAAGTCACAGTGCCTGAAATAGAGAAGAGACCTGACCTATTGGGTGTCATTTCAAGCAAGACGCTTGTCTTGTTCTTCCAAGTGACCTATTCACAAAGATTCCACTTTTCCTGGGCAAAGCCTGGGGATTCAATCTTGTCCAGATTCCAGTTCCCTTCCTGATGGTGTTCCCCAGTCCCAGAGACAGACTCTGGAATTGGAAGGCCTGGGTCCAAGTCCTGATTTCTGCACACAGTCATTAAATGACCTGACCTTGGGTATGGTGTTTAGCTCATCAGAACTTCACTTTGCTCATCCGTAAAACAGATCAACAGTTACCTCATCAATTGCTCATGAAAATGATATGAGATAATGTTATTAAATTACTCTGGGATATGAATGCTGCCATTATTTCAAGCAGTCTCCCCGCCTTCCCCCAACTCAGCACAGCACCCGTGGCAAAGGAGATGTGAGACAAGAGAGCTCAGCCCACTCGGGGTGCATGGCTGAGAAAGTGCTAATGAAAGACTTCCATCTTCTAGGTCCTTCACCAGTGGGCAGGGAAGGAGAAGGAGTGACTAAAGACGTGCTGAAAACACACCTCTAATATAAATCCTGAGCTCATCATTCCTTCTCCCGTCCCTGGACCTAGGTTTACCCCAGACCTAGAAGCGTATTAACTGCCTGACTTTTTGGGCTGACTCCAGACAGCAATGTGGTCCATTAGGCTCCCAGTTCCAGAGGCTCCACAGAGCAAAGTGAGAGGAAATGTTGCCTGCTTTCCTCAGGAGCATCACGTGAGGGGCTGTGGCATGACCTCTGGTGTCTACTCTCTGGAAGACTACAGAATGCTGGTGACTAAGGTATTCCTCACCCCTTCCACCTTTTTGTCCACAGTGTTTCCTCCTCTGTCTTTTACATGGGCGTCTACGTCTACTCCTGAGCCCAATCTATGACCCATGCATTCATTCATTCACTATGTATTGGTTGTCTACTCTGCATCAGACACTCTGCATGGAAATGAAACACAGCAACCCCCATTACCACACCCCACCCCCATGATGCCTGTCTCCTAGTCCAAGGAAGAGAAATTTGTAGAAAAGGACCATCTGAACTAGCTTGCAGAAGTGAGGGGGAGGGGGTGGGACTCCTGAGTCAGTCTGGGGTAATGAGTAAAAACTTCAGCAGAACTGGAGAAGCCCTGTTCTGCATCTCCCTTTCCTTATCTGTAAGAATCAGGCCTCCTTCCTGCTCTTGTCCCTTGGCTCCTAAGACCCTGGGGCAGCTGGAAGGGGTGGATGTTGGCCTGGGGATGGAGAGGGACTGGAGTGGGACAGTGAGCAGGCCAGGAGCAGTTTACAGACAAAACCTCAGGTCGGTTGAGGAAGCCAGAACCATGAGACAGAGGCGACTGGAGTCAGAAACAAACACCGTGATCTGGAGTCTCCCAGGTCTGTGTCTGAGCCTCCATCAGAGCACAAGTACTTGGAGGGAAAGGAGTCTGGTCTCACGCAGTCAGCTTCCTCTCCTGAATGGGAAAAGATGGACCTGGGAGACCAGCTAGATGGGGTTTAAACCCCAGGCCTGCCTGCCACCATCTACATGGCCTTGGTGAATTTGCCTGATTATCTTAAGCATCAGAATGTTCACCTAAGAAAACAAACAAAAAACATTTGTAAGGATCTGCCGCTGACAGTTCGTGTCCTGCTTTTCTCTAACAAGCAGTGCCACTTCGGGTGAAACATTCCTGCAGTTTTTAACCACCTGCTACCTGATGTCATAGTTCTTTGTGTAGACACCAACGCAGATTCCTCCTGAGGAGCTATGAGTTCCCGGCGAGAGTTGTGACCGTCCTTCTCTGGAATACCCACGGAACTCGGTCCAGTGTCTGGGGCACGTAGGTGATCAGAAAACAGCTGTCTTCCTCCTTCGTGCAGCCCGTGGAGAGGCGGGCTGTGAACGCGCTTTGCCGGGGGAGGATGGGGAAGCTACGGCGCCTCTCCTCGCGCCGGAGGCCCAGCCCTGCGGGGCGGAGGGGCTGGAAACCTGACAGCTCCAGCCCCGTGACAGCCGCCGCCTGCGGAGTCCCAGAGGGCAGCGCCGGGAAGCAGAGCGCGCGCTCGGCCCTGGTGTCCCGGGACGCTGCACGACGACGCTCCGTTAACCTCCTGGCTCGTTCTGATACTGAGGCTGCATAAAAAGAAGGATCCCATGCAAATGAAGGCCAGTGTAGCGGAAGGCTAAATACTTTTAATTAAAGGAAGGCACCTGGAGACCCAGCCGGTGGGAGGAGAGAACTAGAGCAAGTCCGCTGTGCTCTGAGCGGGGAGGGGGAGAGACACCCCGGCCCTGGAGGGGCTCCCCGTTCCTCCAGGGCCCTTCTCCTTTGCTACCCCACCCCTCCTCCCTACTCCTCCCACCTTCATCAGGCAGAGGGGACAGGAGGTGGCCTGACCCAGAGGAGTTAAGGGTGTGGCTTGGGCGCCTGGAGGAGAGGGGACTTTCTGTCCTTTGGAACAACTCTGACATTGTGTCTCTGACCCAGAGCCCTGGGGACTCAACCCTCAGACCCCGATCTGAAGGTGCGGAAGGAGAAAGTGATTGTCCCCAGGCCACTAGGCAAGTGAGAAACACTCAGGCCTCCCAGGACCGCCAACATCAGGGCCTTCTTGCTGCCCTGCTGCAAATTCTAGGCAGCAGTGAAGCCAAGGATAACACCCTGGGGAGCCTTTGGAGCACTCACATTTCTTCTTCATCATCACCCGCGTGACTAAAATTTGCAGAGCCCTTAACAAGCCCTGTGCCATGCGCTTCATCATCTCATTTAATCCTCACAAAACTCCTGAAATGAAGGTGTTCTCATTATTCCCATTCCACAGGTGAGGTCACTGGGGGTCCAGAAGGGCTAAATCACCTGTTAAGGCCCCACAGTAACTTGCATAGAGGAGTCTCCAAGACAGTCCAACTCAGAAGTTCAAGGTTGCAGACCTTTTTCCATACAGATAAGGGTACCAAGAATGGTGAAAATGTTGGACACACCGCGCTTTGGACAGCATCTGACACATAGTCGGTGCTTGCTCACAAAGTAGGTGTTCAGTCATTGCAATGGCCTCCTCCTTTAGCCAGACCTCCCTTCCCATGGTCAGGGTGAGTGTGTGTTCCCCTGGAGGATGACTCTGCAGAGACAAAACATGGGACACAGGGACCACCTGCTGGGCCCCAAGAGCCAGGGTCAGGGTCAAGGGCATCTCAGATGCCTGGGTCCTGACTTCTAAACCAGTGTCTTTCCTGCAAGTGAAGATGGGAAAGGGTGAGTACTGGCGCCATCTCTTCCTCTCTCTTTGAGGAAAGGTATGATGAGGATTGGGGATGAAGCAGAACTGATATCTCTGAACCTATAACTAATATCCAGAACCCACAATGGCCCTGGTTGGCTTTAAGCTTCTTGATTCGGATTCACCTTTTTTTAGCACTCACTACATGCCAGGCACTCAAATATCTTGCAACGTACCAAGCAAAGCTATATCCTTATTCACTTGCCTTTTAGAACCAAGGTTCCTGTGGACACCAGGCACAGTGACTCACACCTGTAATCCCAGCAACTTGGGAGACCAAGGCAGGAGGATGGCTTGAGCCCAGGAGTTCGAGATCAGCCTGGGCAACATGACGGGACTCATTTCTACTAAAATAAAATAAAATAAATTTGCTGGGTATGGTGGTGTGCGCCAGTGATCCCAGATACTCAGGAGGCTAAGGCAGACAGATGGCATGAGCCCAGGAGGTTGAGGCTTCAGACTGCAGTGAGCTGTGATCACACCACTGCACTCCAGCCTGGGTGACAGACTGAGACCCTGTCTCAAAAAAAAGGTTGCTTTAGTCAAATTGGATTCTACGTCATCATGCCATCTCCTTTGGGGTTACTTATAAAGAAAAAAATAAACGGCCCAAGCAGGGACTTCCTTGCAGTCACTGAATGGTCCTGTGGAGTGAAACCTACCAGTGACCTTGGCCTGAGTGTCAACAGGGTACAAAGCCCTGTAGAACTCCTTGCTCCTAGAAGGACAATAACAAACACAATCTTGTACAGACCAAGAGTTTGGTAGCACCAAATCCTTGTCTAATGGTCTGCTGAGAACCAGTTCTGGGAAGGAAGATCTTCAAGAATGGATAGTGACTTGATGGGAATTTCTGGACCCAGTCATGACAGAAGGGAATCTTTTGGACTTCTGAAAAATCAGCAAGTGCTCAACAGTCTTCACCAAGCAAAGCAAATGTTGGAGGACAATATTCAATGCCAATGTCATCAGGAGTCAAACAGTGATGATCTTGTCTACCACTCCTCATAGGGCCTGAAGCTGGAACGCGGTTATTTACTCCTTCTCCCCTCTACTTCTCCCTGGATCTCAGAGCAGGCCAGAGTAAGACAGTCCCACAGAAGTGACCTCATCCTCCCCCAGGGCCATTAGAACAATACCTTCCCCTTCGGGGCACCTGTAAATCAGGGCCCCAAAAGGGTCTGGCAGTGCTGGAATGAGGTGTGGCTTGGCAAGGAGACCTGCATGTTTAGTACAATGGCCTGATTGTGTGGATTGTTCCAACCCAGCAGCGCTCAAGTGGTCACATGTTCCCTGGGCAGCAGGTGCTATAACCTTTGCCCAGAGATTTGGAGCCTTCGGTGGTGAGACTGAGTGCTGACGAGGAGGAGAGTGGTCTGGCTGTCTCCCGCTGCCTTTGGGATCTGGGGAAGTCACTCCCTGACCCTGCCCATGGTCTGTGCCCAATTCTCACCCATATTCTACTCAGAGGGTCCTCAGCTATCCAGAAAAAAGAGAGAGGCAGGCAGCATGCCCAGGTAAACAATAAAAGGCTACTGAGTTTCTGCTTCTGCCACTCGCTGCCAAGAACCAATGAGGGGCAGGCACGGCTAAGACTTCAGTCCAGTGTTTATCTTATTAACTGCTGTGTGCTCAGCACCCAGCACCACACCATCACAATGAGGCCATTGTGTAACCCTTGCCACTCAGTCATTCCATCGAACACTCGTGTAAGCACAAGCTTTTACTGAGCATTGTCTCTGTGCCAGACACTGTTCTAGGTACTGGGGATACAGCAGTAAACAAAACCACCAAGAATTCCTGCCCTCATGTAACTTACCATCTACTAGGGGGAGACAGATGACAAATAAATAAGCGAAGTAGACAATATGTCAAATGGTGAAGAGAAATAAAGCAGAGAGAAAGGAATAAAGCCAGTGGTGGGGTGGTGGGGGAGGCAGGGCTGGTTTGCAATAGGGGGATTGGAGAAGAGTTCCCTGAGAAGCTATCTTGGAGCCAAGACTTGGAGCTGAGGGATCAAGCATCCCATCAGCCCATCTATGGCAATATTGGTCGTAGACCAGCATCCCCTCCTCAATTCTCTGATCTGACTGTCATCAGACAGAAACTTCCCCTGAGCTACTGGAAGATTTTGAGGTGGGAGGAGTTATATCTGCTTGCAGTGACTACTGGGCTTGGGGAAGCTGAAGCTCACCAAAGGACATGGGAGGATAGGATGGGGCTTACACTCATTCTGGTCTTCACAGGGCTGCAGCCCATCACCACCAGTCAAGGATAGAACTGAGAGTCAAAAGCTGACTATGACAATATTTCCCCACTCATCCCCATCACCACTTCCCTCTATCCTCAGGGCTGCCATCATCCCTTAGAATTATGGGAACACAGTGCCCCACCAACACCCCACCCTGCCTGCAGCCTGGCCTCCTCCAACCCATTCGCCACACTGTAGCCAGAAAGAGCTTTCCAAAACATGTCTGTTCCTTCACTTTCCCCAGCTAAGATCCCTTTGCTTTTTAGTATAAAGTCCAAATTTCTCAACATCCTACAAAGATTTTTGTGATCTAACGCAACACACTTTCCCAGACCCATCTCTCAGCTCTCACTGCAGATACACACACACACACACACACACACACGCACATACAAACATGCACTCTATTACTGTATTTTTATCTCCCACTACACTGAACTCAGTTCCCTAAATGTACCTGGCCCTCTCTGACTTCTGGACCTTTTTCTGCCAGTACCAGAACATTCCACCTTTACCTTCACATTCTCACATTTGCCTGGTGGATTCCAACTCTTCTTTCTAGTCTCTGCTTAGAGGTCTCTTTTTCTGGACAGTCAAGACTCTGTGGGGTACCCTCACTGCTCCCCGCACCTCCCCCTCTACACTCCAGCCACATTACAGCATGAAGCACGCCTCCCTACCAGGATTTGTTTATTTGTTCCATGAGGACATGGTTCTTGTTTCAGTCACCACTGTGTTCCCAGGTCCTAGTAGATAGTCCAGCACTTAGTAGATGCTCAGTAAATGCTTGTACAGCTAAATACATCAAAGGGGAGGAAGACAGGAAAATAGAAAGGGCTGTCCTGGTGAGGGAACCATGGCATTATATTGATCATCATAATTGCCTCATCCCTTACTTTTCTCCATTTCTTAATAGTTTACAAATCATTTTCATGTCACCCTGCTAATGAGATGTGGCTGTTACATGTATAGTTTTACTAAGTGTGAGAAACCTGAGAATTTGAGGTCACTGCTCAGAGCAGGGCGGTATCACGAACCCAGGTCTCTCTGACTTTGAGTCCAGGGTGCTTTCCAGAACTCACAAATCCTTGGGCTCTAGAATGGAGAGACTAAGTTTCAAACATGGCAGTACAGCTATCTCTTGAGTCCTGAACAAGAAACCATAAGACTGAACTCAGTCACCTAATTTGACCTGTCAAAGTGGCTTGAGGATCTCAGGGGGTCAACGTGTACCCTCTCTTTATTTCCTGGTTACCTGTGGGCAGTCAAGGCTGCTTTCAGGATCAGGAGCATTACCCAGTCAGGACACGCATCCTAAACTTCTGTACACCTTGGTCACTGCCTGGAAAATGGCAATGGCCCTGGACTGGGGAATCTCTCCAGGTACTCCCTTCTTACACTTCCCTACCTGCTTACCTTTCATCTTTAAAGGGATATTCAAAAGCTGCAAAAAGACAAGACAGACTAGGTTTAAGGGAAGCCAACTTGTCCATATTCATTCTAAAGGTGCCCAACCTGTACTCCCACAGTTCCATTTGTCACTTCTCATCTCTCCAGGAAAATATTTATGCATACAGTTCATTACAGAACAATCTTTTTTTGTGGAGTACACTATCTTGGCTCACTGCAACCTCCACCTCCTGGGTTCATGGGGAAACTGAGCCTGGAATGCCATGGCTCTGGAAGCCATGGGAATGGTGTCTTCTATTCTGGATTCTGCTCTCCAGAGCCACAGGTCTCTGGTAGCATGGAACTCTCTCTCAGAACTCAGAGGGTTCTCAGACAGTAGAACTTGGCAGCCCATTGAGCTGCTGGAGTAGGCTCTTGTCTGTGACTGTAGTCTTGGACACCGTAAGAGCAGACTCCTGAGCCCCAGAGAGTGCACACTCAGATCCAGGATGGAAGGGAGGAATCAGCTCACTCACACCTGAGAGACCACCTCCTCAGGTTGTCCTCATTGCCCCTTCTCCCCAGCCGCCTTGCCCCGCTGCCATTTTTGGGACCTCTCTCTCTCTCAGTATCCCTGGTATAATGACTGTGACACCACGCCAAGGTCCATGAGCAATGCTTCTCTGACATCTTTCTTGTGGCTAGTTCGACTTTCAGCCACTAACATTTATTGAGCACTCACTGTGCTACAAACACTTTGTCTGCCTTAAATATCATATCTTACGAGAGAAGTACCATTATTAGTCTCAGTCTTCAGACATAGAAACTCTGGCTCAGAGAAGTTGAGTGATTGGCACAAGGTCACACAGCCAGTATGAGAATGTGCCAGGGTTCCGGCTTTGGCCACCAGATTCCCAGCCCAGCAGTGTGACCCCTATGGTCTCTCTGCATTATGGAAGAAAGGGTACCAGACCCCAAATAGGAAAAAAATCCTTCTTTCAAGACTGTAGGCCATCTTCACTGGAGCAAGTGATTCTACTTAAAAAAATAAAATCTCAGAGCAGATGGGATCAAAATCTATAAAGTGCAGGGAATGTGGACAAAGTGAACAGAAATTACCACGGACACAGCACACTCCAGGAGGTTCAAAGGAGTGGTGTTTGGAACAAATAATAGGAAACGCTATGTGACATAAAATATGGTAGGCCTAAAAATAGAAAGAATTTTAAAACAAGTTTAGAAAATGTGTAAATGGATGACTCACTCATTCTTGCCACAAGTGTGTTCTGTGTCTGTGCTTTGCAAGCGCAGTAGGAGTTCAGTCGGAGAGCGATGGGATTCACCATGATCCCAGCCTTTGATTTCCTTTACATCCTTTCAGTTACCTACCCACCCTGTGGGCCTAAAAATCACATGTCTCGTTACTGGGGTCAAGCTTCTTCTCAACAGTCCACTAGTGGCCCCTAACACTGACACTGTTTTTTAAGTTTATTTTCTAGTTTATTCTAATGCTTCCTTGGAGTTATTACAGTTGTCCATGCCTTGGAGCTACTCCATGGGGTAGTGAAGAGAATGCTGGTTCAGGTGTTAGATGGACCTGAGTTCAGATCCTGCTTCTGCTGCTCAGCAATTGGGTGACCCAGAGCACCCTCTGTGGCCCAGTTGCCTTAAAGCCCTGGCTTCACTGGGTGTTGTGAAAGATAAATGGGGCTGTGTATAAGGCACTCCACAGTTCCTGGCATTAAGTAATACTTAGTAAATAACAGTAGTAGTAACTGTTGTTATTAGAAGGAAATACCATGCTTAGCATTCTCTTGGGGTAATGGTATGTCCACCCTGGTTTGGGGGCCATGAGTAGCAAGGATAGCCACCGAAGCATAGAAAGGAAAATGGGGCTCCAGACCCCTAAGCCCTCAAGTCTGCTCCTTCAGATGCAGGGAAGGCAGGCACTGTGTGGTCCACAACATGACACAAGAGGACACAGCCCTGTAGTGAGCCTAGCCCCATGAAGGAGTGGGCGAAGCACCCAAGTTTGCTCCACTCAGAATGTGCCAGAAGCCCTCCTGGGGTAAGCAAAAGGCCAGTTAGATCTCTTGAATCTTCTCTATGCCTCAACCTCGTTCCCTTGCCCCACTCAAACCTGCAGAGTCTCTGGTCCCTTCACCAGGCCCCTGGGCACTGCCAGGAGCTGGGGAGGATAGGCCCTATTCCGCGGTTTGTGCCCACAGCAGGAACTGCTGGCATTCCAAGGCCATAAAGAACAAAAGCCAACCCTGAATCTGATGAAAAGCCCTGGGCCTGGGTTTTTTCCTTGGCACTTCCCCAAGAACAGCTGTCAGGAAGGCAGCCACTCCAGGGCCCTGGCACTGGTCTGAGAGGATTCCTGCGTCCTGACTCCTGCTGCTCTGGGCTGGACCACAGGGGCCTAGCTGAGGGGAGGGCATTCCTGCCCGGTGAGCTGCTCTCCTCTCCCGTGGTAGGAAAGTTTTCCAGCCTTGGGGGTCTGACCTCACCCTGGCCACTCCCTGGGTTCCAGAAACTTCCTTCCTGAGGGGAAGGGGCAGGTGTGGAGAGTAGCAAAAACTAGGCTGAAGTGAGTAGAATTTATAATATTTAAGGCAAAGCCTGAGTCACTGGTGCTTTATTCGGCCACCTAGTTGGCCGTCTGCTAGCTGGGTGGCCTTGCTCTCTACTTACCTTCTCTAGAATCCAGTTTCCTCATCTGCAAGACGGGTTGCCAAAAGGGTCTAGCTCATTTTTTCTAACTTAAAAAAAAAAAAAAAACTATGATTACTAGAGAAAAAAATTGAGCTGTGTACGTCAATCCTTTTATCTCCCTCTGTCACCTTCCTTTTCGTGTCCCCAGGAAGTTTTTTTTCCACCCATTTGTAAGTACCAGGGTCTCCTTCCAGAAGCCCAGGCAACTGCTGCCAAAGGCTGTGGGGTGGGCAAAGAGCCCAAGGGACAAGTGCCCAGGACACATCTCTACCCAAACCAACTGGACAAATGCCACCAGTGGTTTCTTCCAAACTGCCTTCGGCAGCCCAGCCAGTGGCCCTTTTCCTTTCACCTGCCAGGACCTATATTTCTATTTCTGAGTTTTCAAAGCCTAGGGAGGTGGAGAACCTGGAATAATTAATGATTGATTTTCAGGCACTGCCACCAGGAGGCCCCAGGGCAGGCTGTCGGCCATTTCCTGAGTGCAGGGACAGGGTTGAAATCCCACGTGGCTTCGGCAGGATTGGGCAAGTCTGTGAGGGGAGAGGGTGGAGCGAAAACTGCCAGTGCCCTGAACACTTCTGCCCTCTGCAAAATGATGAAGTCGCTGCTGGAAGTTCTGCTGTGGTGCTGGCCTTCTGCCATTGACTCTCCCCTCTCTCTGGGTCAACAAATGTTAATTGCTGCCCTCACAGACACCCCTGCCCCACTGCTACCCTTGCACCCACGCCTGCACCCACAGGCACGGGCTCACTGGCCCTTTCCTCTCCAAGGCTCCTTTGGGAAAGGATTAGAGGAACCGACTTCCACAGCAAAATTTTAGAGGCATTTTAACTTGGCCCTCCTTGGATGTATTCCTCTGCCTTTGTTGTCTAATAATAATTAACTTTTGTACAGAGGTGTAGTTTTCAAAGGGCCTTCACATTCATAATTTTATTCGTCCTCACAACAAAGCTACGAGGTGGGTCTGACCCTCCCCAGCCCCCCGTCTATATCCACATCATGCAGAAGGGGAAACTGAGGTTCGGGCAGAAGAAATCATCCCATTCTACACAATTAGGGCTGGAACACTCACCTCTGATGCAAAGTAGAGAGCTGCTGTTTTCTTCCTGCAGGGATGTACTTTAGTCCCAACAATGGTTCGTTACGTAGGGGAAGCGGCATGGTGGCAAGTAAGCCAGGAGGATTGTTGGGAGCAGTGGTCTTCCCTTGAGGCTGGTCTCTGGGCATTGTGCCCAGAGAAACCAGGGTACGTAGGAGTAAGAGGAAGAGCTCATGGACCTACTGGAGTTCAAGGGTCTCAGTCACCTGAGCCAGCAGGTAGAATGACCCAAGTGTGCAAACAATCACCCACCCAATAGTCAGTTGAAACACGGCAGCTTATAAAAGACCCCCAAACCATCCCACTCCCGCACTCTAATCAGCTAGGATGACCAATTCATCCTGATTTGCCCAGGAAAGTCCCAGTTTTAACTCATATCTAGAAAACACTGTTGGTTTCGTCCAGGGCAAACCAGGGCACTTTATTACCCTACCACCAGCCCAGTGCATTACAGCTGAGTCCAGAAAAGAAAGAACATCTTTTGAAGGCTCAGCAGATCAGCATAGAATTAAACAAATCGTGGGATATTATGCAAATTCAAAAACCACTGTAGTTAGGCAATTACCTAGGATTGTTGGAATGTTAAACCTGAAAGAATGTTCATTTCCACAAAGAAACGCTCAGATCTGTGGCCAGATCTCTTGCATTTTCAAAGGCAAGCCAGAGTTAGTCTCTCGTCTCTACTTCTGTATTTTGATATTGGCAATGAATTACATTTTCTCAAAAAAAACACTGAGTTTAAAAAAATTATAACTAGTTGCCAGTTGATAATATTGCCACAAAAGCCTTGTAGGCATCAAGCCTGAGAAGAAAAGTTGGCAAATGAGGTATTCGTTTTAAAAAGTGAGTTCTAAGGCCTGGCCAGGCACAGTGGCTCATGCCTGTGATCCCAGCACTTTGGGAGGCTGAGGCAGGCAGATCACTTGAGGTCTGGAGTTCGAGACCAGCCTGGCCAATGTGGTGAAAACCCGTCTCTACCAAAATATAAAAAATTAGTCAGGCATGATGATGCATACCTGTAGCCCCAGCTAGTCAGGAGGCTGAGGCAGGAGAATCACTTGAACCCAGGAGGTGGAGGTTGTAGTGAGCCGAGATCATGCCACTGCACTCCAGTCTGGGTGACAGAGTGAGACTATGTCTAGAAGAAAAAAAAAAGAGTTCTAAAAGTCCCATTGAAAGTCTATTAGTCACAGTGCAAATTTATTTTAAAATTTCAAATATCATCATAGGAAGGCATATGATTTTTATTCTTAACTGAAAGCATCATGGATTTTAAGTTTGAAAAAATACTGTGATAATAGGTGATTTTAAAAATATATGTATTTCAAACCTTTCGTTTTGCAGAGGAGGAGACTGATGCCAAAGAGACAGAGTTAAAGCACCAGTTAATGACATTTCCTTGGCCTTGGTCTCAGAGAATTAGGAAGTACCAAGGAACCCAGGCCTGATTTCTGATTCTAATTAGAAGCAGGATCAGTCCAGGAGGCCTGTGTTTATCTCTGCAGCAGAAGTTCACTGCAGTCTCACTTCTTGCTCGTCCTAGATCTTCTCTGCTGAGTCTTCTGGTCACCTGCTATGTCACCTGCAGTCTGGAGAAGAGGTACTGTCAAGGTGTGGGGTGTGTTTTTCCCTGAGGAGTAACCTTGAACAGTGCACATTGTTTTTACCTTGAAATGAAATTTTAAAGATAAGTTTATAAATGGGACAGGAATGTTCTGATAACTTGCTGGATTTGTCCTCTAAGAAATTTTGCCCAAAAAGGGGATAGGAAAGGGAGAGGGTTCATTGCTTGGGCAGAAAAGATGTGCACAGGCAAGAATGATTGCATGAGAGTCAATGGTTATTGGTACGTATCAGAACCTTAGATTGGGTAGAATCTCTAAGGTTGTCAGAGCTGTTTGAAATGAGGTCGTATTAGATTCACCCTGGGGCATTGCCTCCCTGGTGGGAGGGAATCCTGGGTGGACGAAGAGAGTTTCTGCTGTGGCTGCCACACTCCACACCTCCCCTGCAGCAGAAGGACACAATCCAGGGCAGCAAACTGGCCCATGGGGTCCGGAGGACCTATGCCAAGATCCGTTTCCATCCCAACACCCTTGGATTGTCTCTCTCCGGGAGGGACTGCCAGAGAAGTTAGGGATCTGGAGCTTTGAAAACCACAGAGATATTTAAAATTACAATTTTAGAGAAAGATTTAAAATGATGAAGCAGCAACTATTTTTGTTTACAGCCCCTCTTTGCAAACGTGGAGGAAACACTTAGGGATACACATCTTCTTCTCTTTTTTCACAAGATGATTCATTTCTCCTAAATTGAGAAATGAGAAAGACTGCGTGGAAGGAGGTTGTGGATTGACATGAAAGAGAAAACTTTTTTAATTCAGAAAAATAGTTCATGTGTTTTCACACACGTGTACATATGTGCATACACACACACATCCAATCCCCCCGAATATCCCAGTTTCCCCTGCACCTTCCTTGCCCCCCTCCCACTGGCTTCTTAGCCTCCTGTCCCAGAACAACCCCACCAGGCCTGCAGAGCCATCACTGAAAAGGGCATGGCTGTCCTCTAGACTGTAATCCTGAGTCCAGAGGTCTGGCCAAAGATTGGGGGAGCATCCAGGCCTTGACCCCCAGGCCTGCCAGTGTTCCAGGACACTTGCTCACTCATACCCACTCACAATCTTACATGTACCCCGGTTCCCCGACTGAGAGAACTATGAGGAAGGAGGGGGCAGCTTTTGCCATCACTAAGGTAAAGAGGTGCCAGGTAGCTCTGCTCCGTCCCGGGGCTCACCAACCCTGCCGTCATTCCCACCAGTGGACCCCTTCTTAACCACACCCAGGCCCCCATATTGCTGAGGCTATTGATTCCTACAGACCAGGCCAGAGGTCAGCTCAGTCCTGTTCCTTTCTAAGGCCTTTCCACACAGAGATGAAGTCTAGGCCCTCAGTGCCCTTCCCCTGAACTCTTCCTCCAAGTTCAAAATCCTCAAGGAGCAAGAAAGAGGGCAGGTGGCTGCGTGTGTGTTCCAAAGGAGAGAGGCGAGGAGTTGCTGTGGAATGGGTTATGTGGCAATTGTGTTAGCCTGACACTGCAAGGGTGTGAACGCTGTCTGTGTAGAACAGAGGGAATGGCTTCAGGTGCTGCTCAGGATTCTTCCCTGGAAGAGGTCATAGCTGTGGTGAGAAGGTAATAGCATCTTGCCTACAGCCCTGAAAGCAGGCTCTACCTAAAGAATCAGGCATAAAACAGAAGTTCCCTCCTTCCTTTCACAAAAGAAAAGGCTGCTTCCCGGTGAGCAAACCAGGGGAGACAGGGGGCAAGAAGGGCATCCTGCAGAGACCATCCCTCTCACTTCTGGTGGTCAGTGACCCAGGAGGACTCAGAGAGCCTCATCCTCAGGCCCCTAGGCCTCTGTTCCCCACTCCTCCAATATTTCCAGGCCTGCTGAGTTAGGGCTCAGCTGCCTCCCTCTTCCCTCCGCTGGAAACAGAAGCTCCCGGCGAATGTTTCTAACTCCTGAGTCCACTCAGCCATGTCCCCCTTGCAAAATCCTCCCCTTCCCGCACCCCCCTGCACCCAGCCAGCCAATCCGCGGCCTGCGAGCCTCGCCAGACCCATCTCCCAGGGCCTCAGCGGGATAAAACCGGTCGGTGATGCCGGGTGGATGGGAACAAACTTCAGAAGGAGGAGAGACACAGGGCCCAGGGCACCCTCACGGGCGGACCCAAGCAGTGAGGGCCTGCAGCCGGCCGGCCAGGTACGTCACCCAGGGGTTAGCTGGAAGCCGGCTAGCAGTGAGGACGGGGGATGGAAGAAAGGAGAGGGTCCCAGGAAGCCTGGCAGCCTTTTCCCTCCCAAGTTAAACGGGATAAGACTGGGACAGCGGAGGGAGTGGGCACGGAGGTTGGAGTCTGGAGCTTCTTCAGCGCACTCCCAATCCTTGATCCTCCCGGGAAGCCTGTTAGCTAGGCTAGGCTGAGGTTGGCCCTACTTCGCCTAAAAATCCTCCTACTCCTGGCAGACGATGCAGGTGTAAAGGATAAGGCCTGGGGAGGGGGCCTGAGGATGCAGGCATCGAATCTCATCGCATCTCATGCCCTTCTCCTGGGTTTGTGCAGGGCAGCGGCAGGCGCGGCCCGGACCTACGTGAGTGAGCCCCGAGCCCTCGGCGGGCTGCGAGCGACTCCCCGGCGATGCCTCACAACTCCATCAGATCTGGTAAGAACGCGGTGTGGTCAGGACCCCCGAGCCGCCGCGCCGCTGAGCGTCCGTGCGTGCGCTCGGGTGGTTGGATCTCCAGAGCGTAAGCACGGGATTCGCGGGACCCACCCGCGTGGGGACCCAGCTGGGGGCGCCTGGGGCCTGGCCCTCCGCTGGAGCCGCCTCGCTGTTCTCGGGCACTGGGGTTCCACCCGGCCAGCTGAGCCGCCCTTCCCAGGTTTCCAGGGACCCCATGGAACGGTGAGGGGATCTCTGTGGAGTTAGAGGGGGTTTCCTTTGAGCTCCATTCCCAGCCTTGCATGGCGCATTAGTGTGGACATTCTTCGTGCTCTGTCCCTGGGCTGCACCGGTGCTGGACTTGCCGTTTCCCCGTCCCCGACCTCTAAGTCCTCTTCCTCGGGTGCGCGCAGTCCTTCCCAGTGACTCCCCTGGCTGGACTGTGAGCTCCCCGCATCTCTCAAGCCAACGGCAATGGAGCCGGTGGTCCCGGGCCTGGGAGCCGGCAGCGCACTCAGGTGCTCTCCGACTCCTCCTGGCCCAGCACCGGGCAGGCAGGGAGCCGCGCGCGGGGCGTCCGGCTGGTGAGGACTAAGCCGCTCGCGGAGTCAAAACCCCCTCCCCACCTGCGCCCGGAAGCAGGGCCTTCAAAAACACTCAAGCTCCCAGGCCGCGATGCCTGTTTTCCCCCTTCCCGGCCAGGGCTGGGCAGGGTCTTTGCTGGGAAGGAGCTCCAGGGTCAGGGCTGGTGGGTGCAGCCGTCCCCGCGCGCAGCGAGTGCGGACAGCGGCGGAGGCGCAGCGCGGCCCGCAGTGATGGATGGAGCCTGGCCGGCCGCACAGAAGGCGATTTATGGGGCCAGGGCGCATCGCTATCGATTTGGGCCGGCGAAGTGAGAGGAAATCAATATTTCAGAATGAATTCTCCGCGAATATGAAGTCCCGCTCTGCAAACGGGACATGTGTTATAATAAGGAGGGTCGGATCGGGCGCGGAGCGAGGCTGAGATCTCTATTTAGCCAAGCGCACTGCGGGGGCCCGGGCTGTGCGGCGCAGTCTCCAGTCCCAGGGCCAGGGCTCAACTAGGAGGGGAGCGGGAACCCCCTGGGGCGCCGGAAGAGTTCTCACTCGGGTTCTCTCTAGAGCTGCAGACGAATGCTCCCTCCCGGCCCCCATTCCCCTCAGAGACCTGGGCCAGAATCATCCGGCTGCCCCCCAGAAGGCGCGGGGTCCCTTCAAGGTCCTCAGGGTAGAGACCTCGCAGCCATTCCCCGGCGCGGCGGGGTTGGCGAGCCCTGGGACCGAGCAGAGCTCCCTGGCACCTCTTTACGGTCCGCGCCCTGGAACCACGAGCGCTCCTAGGCCATTGTCTAAGGTCAGGATCAGGTTTTAGTCCCTTAATCTTTAGCCAAACCGTGGTACGATACCAGACATCGCCAGGACCATCCCTGAGGCCTAATGTGCAGTGCCCGGTGCCCATGCCAAGCTGGTCCAATGGCACTTCTGCTCGGCTCTGGAGGTCCATCTTTCCTCCTTTCCTTCCGCTGACCCTTCCGGCGGTGGCTGGAGGAGTGGGTGCTCTCGGAAATCAAATTTACTGTGGCCGGGCTGGACCCTTACTCTCTGCCGCTGCCCAAGAAATGAGACGATGTCCCCGTCCCTCAGATGAGCTTTTTTTTTTTCGTGGCTACTTATTTTCATTCTAGAAGTACTCGTTAGAATAGATGGAAATAGAGTATGGAAAGAGTAAAAAAGGCACAATTTATTTTTACTGTAGTTTTATCAGTAACAGTCCCAGATGATGAGATGCGCGCTTTCCCACTAGCTTGGATGCAAATCGCGCTTGGGTTTTGGG
Organism: Pan paniscus; assembly: GCF_029289425.2. Lineage (NCBI taxonomy): Eukaryota > Metazoa > Chordata > Mammalia > Primates > Hominidae > Pan > Pan paniscus. Next base: position 14,913,228 of record NC_073261.2, read on the forward strand.
AGGGAGCCCTCTGCCCCTGGACCTACCAGGTAATTTTTTTCCCCTTTCTTCTTTTCGGGAAGACAGAGGGGCTTCTTCTATCCTCTTTCCAAAACAAATAAACAAAGTGGCGAGGGAGGGAAGATGAGACTTTCTTCTCATAGTTTAATTTAAACGCTAATAAAACAAGAAAATGGCCTATAACAGCATAGACTGCTGAAGGCGCTCCCTGTTTCTTTTCTGAACCCTCCCTCGGCAAACCTGAGGGAGAGGCCGTCTGTCTTTCTGATCAGCTTACCTGACACTGTTGTCTGTAATTGGAGCTAAATTCATAAGCGGACCCCTCTTGTTTTTACAAGCCCATTTTCTCTCGGGTTGTAGCAGCTTCCCCCTTTTCCCCAGGCACCCCTATTCCTGAGATCGGCAGTGCCTAGGGAGCTCCCCTTAAGTGTTCTGTGAGCAGAGCCCGGGACGCGGGCAGCCACACGGCTTTTCGCGGGAGCGAGGCCGAGCGCACCCTTCCCAATAACCGGAGACGCTCAGGAAAACTTCCCTGCGCGGCCCCCGCCGCGCAGGCTGCCACGGCTGTCTCGCCTCGTCGCTGGCTGGTCTTGCCTTGCAGAGAGTCTTAGCATTGTCTTTCCTACAGCTTTATTCTGAAGGAACGTTGCACGCGAATCATTTTAACGTGCGCAGGTCAGCGATGGGCTGAACGTTCCTTAAAATCGCTATTTTTGTTGCATCAGGGACGAAATTCTCTAAAGCAAAAACATTTTTTAAAAAATTCGAAGATGCAGAAGAAATGATAAATGCCCCATATCTATAAAAGTGAAAACAATACTGTGCCAATGAGGAAGAGAGTTTTGTAAAAGCAAGCAGGCTGGCTGTCATTAAAAGTTATCTTAAATAACTTGTCGCAGCGCACTCCCACCAGCCCTGAAAATAGTTCATTCAAGTGGTAAAATAAGACAAGGCAGAGGACGATGTCTCTAACTTCCCAGATGTGAGATCTAAAGCCCCATTCCTAACTCTTGGTTTTAGAATTGAGGAAAGTGGAATAAATGCATTTGGAAAGGATCTGTTTTCTTCCCAGGTTTCCTGCCTGGGTTGAAAATAAGGTTTCAGGGAATGGAAGCAACTTTGAGGAACATAAAGAGGTATTGGGGTTCATCAATTCATCTTTGTTTCAAGATGGTTTATCCCCCCCACCCTCCACAATGCAAGTTAATTAGGAGATAATTTAGCTACCTTGTGAATTAGTTTTAAGATAAGTATCTTTTTAAGCTTTGTCACTTTAATTGCCCCACTGATTGATAAGAAGTAATTATTTCTAATTGACACTTTTTTGATGTCTATTGGAAGCATTTATTTGGAACTTTTTGGGGTTGGAAGGAAAGTTAATTAATTTTATCAGTCTACCCCCAAAAGGACTCTGCCTAATTTTGTTGAAGAAGACAAAGGAAGTGAAGGAAACCAAATAAAAAATCAATCTCATGGAATTTTAATTATTAAGGGACACTTTGGTTTAAATTAGAGGGCATCTACTAATATAATACGTCAAAACGTTCTATTTATGGCCTCAAATCTCTAATTTATTGAGATGCATTTTATAGGTATTCATTTTCCTATGGATACACTCAACGGCCCTTTATATGCTTCCTTCATTTTGGAGCAGGTTCCTCTGCTGTGTAAATAATTTTTGTGACAAGTAAAATCTGTCAAACTTGGTATGCCCAGAAAAAATGAAATCATTTTTGTAAGAGCCAATTGTAAGAAAGATTTACTAACAGTCATCCTTGTTCTGTAATTATTGATGGAGTTGGGTATAAAGGTGAAACTTTACTTACAGTGACTTGCCTTTTCATACCTAAACCTTGGAGTAAACAGTTTAATCATTCACATCCTCCAGAACATTTTGCTGTGAGAGAGAAAGGAGTGAAAGAATAAGGAGAAAAAGAAAGACACTGAAAGGAGGCAGTGGGGGTGGAAAGGAAAGAAAGGGACAAGGTAGCTGGAGAGAATAAAATGAAAGCATTCATTTCACAAATGAAGATAGCCAGGTGCGTGGAACCTTTGCCATTCAGTATAAGAAAATTGAAATCCTGCTTTCAAAATACATTTTTGTTAACACCAAATCTCTACCACAGTCTCCAAGCACCCCCTAACCACCAAGGGATACCCCCACTTTTCTACACCTTAAAAAAGAAGAGGAGAATTTTAGGAAGCTGGCTGATCCGGATCTTGGATATCTGGCTGTCAAAGTCTTTATTTGGGGTCCAGGAAAAGGAAGTAAGAAAACGCACATTGTGCTCTGGGATTTATAAAGAGATTCGAGTGTTGCTTATGTTTATTTTATTATTAAAGCCCCTGTGATCTTCATCTCCATTTTGTATGCACAATCTTTTCACAGATCGACTTGTGACTTATTGATATAGGAAAGCATTCCCACATTAACCCAAAGTAGAGACACACACACACGCACACACACGCACGTCTGGAATGAGAGAAACACAATCACACAGGACGCGTTCCTGTCAGGTTAATTTCAGCCAGTGCCTTTTTCAATCATTTATTGTAAAATCTTGCCTGCTTTTATTGATGTTTCTCCCTGATTATGTGGAGCTGCAAGAATGAGGAAATATTTTAAATGAAAAATAAATTTAAGACGTACAAACATCAGATAATATCACATACCAACCTCACTATTAGTGAAATTGAAAGAATATATAAATAATGCAAAAAAAAAAATCAGCAAGGGAGTTTAGTAATGGAAAATTCCCCTGCAATTAAATGAAACAGTAATTTAGTGAAGATATGCCTCAATGAATTAGCATTTATTAATTGGTTCTCATAAAAACAATTTGTGTGTGTGACTTGGGGAGGGAGATGTTTAAAGTATATATTGTCCATAGATAAAGTTCCTCAAATATTCATATCAAATTATGTCGTTATCACATTCTATTTTGTGAGAAATCCCAAGTGTTTCACTGGCGAGTTACACCTGTACACAGAGAGCTTGAATGCAAAGGAAAGGATTCCCATCTAGATCCGAAAGAGTAAAGCTGGTTCCCACTTCTCTTGGTACATTTCCAAATGTGAAACGAATGAGGGACACACTGGCAGAGTCTTCTATGCTTAGGAACATCCAAACCGGGCCGCAAGAAGACTCCCTGAGGACCCAGCTCTTCTGGGGCACAGCTAGCTAAGCCAGAGCTAAGCCAGGGCTGGTTTGTGGTTCTGGTCCCCCAGCCTGCTCCAGCATCCTCTCCAGCTCAGGCAGGAACTGCAGTTTGTAATCTCAGCGAGGAGCTTGCTAGGGTTGACTGGTGCATGGATGTGTTTACTTTCTCTCGCCACAGTTGGTCTGTCTTCAGTTCTAAGCATTTTAAAGCTGCTCTATTTATCAGTCCAAGAAGTGCTGAGTTCTCCGTTGAGCTGAGAAGCTTTGAGCTCTATGGTTCTGAGTACACGAGAAGCCAAAAGATAAAAGAAACTGTTTCATTTAAGAAAAAAAATGTTTTAAAAAGTGGGGGCAGGGGAATGAATGAGCCCACCTTCAAGACTGCAGATTAGTTTTGCTTTTGTTTTAGTTGAAAACTTGGTGCACTGCCCCACTTCGGGTCCTCATTCTCTTCAGAGATAGAATTTAGTATTGAAAAACACCCTCTAAGAGAGGAGAATATGCCCTCACGTTATCTTCTCTTAGAGGGTGTAGAGTTCTTTGCGGGAGGAATTCTTTCCAAATGCAGATTGGAACACCTTCGCCCCGGTTCTTCTGGGGAGGGAGCTAACACATTCTGCCTAGGAAATGCAGGCAATGACTACTTTCAGCAGGAGTTCTAGACATTCCTTTTGTGGGGAAGGAGTACAGAGCATGACAATCCAGGAGTCTCTTGGCTCCTGAAAACTCCACTCTGCCACACCAATCCTAGTTCATCCAGTCAGTGGTCAGTGACCCTGGGATGGATGGAATCTCTGCAGTGAGGTGGAGTAGGAAGAAGCATCCGCTCTTCTTTGTTTATCTACAGTAATGACACTTTTAAATGGATCTTGAAGATTCATAATTATTTCCTTAGGTCCAGAGTTAGGGCTGACAAGACTGTTTGGGTTGCTGAAAGCCCCCCTAGACCCCTTCCTTGGCCAGATAGAAATACAATGAGCAAATTTCTCTTATATAAGCCACTGGCCAGAAAAATATTCATAGGAAGGCTTCTGTCTTAAACCTGTAATTCATGTAACTGAGTCTGGGCTTTACCTTGCTTGGCTGGTGGGGGTCCTTCCCCAGGAATGAGTCTCGATAGAAACCAGCATCTCTTTACTGAGGCATGTCTAAGATCAAGGGGAAGAAAGTCCAAGAGTCCCCGAAGGATACTTGGATTCTGTTTCTGTGTTTCTTCCCGTGGACCCTCCATAGTCCTGAATGCCATATAAGATGCCAGCAATCCCTATGGCTCAGCCAAGCCAGCCTCACAGCTCCTCCTGCTCTGCCCATGTCACATTTACATCCAAAGAAAAAGAATGTCTGCACAAGAGCTGAGCATACCTGGCACTTAGTGAGCTGTCAATGAATGGAAGCTGTGATTCTTCTCTCTGAGGACTGCCACAGGTGTGGTGTGGTGCTGAGAGCAGATGTATTCATCATCTCATTTAATTCTCACAACTCTGCCAGGCAGGTATTGCTACGACATTTTTATAGAAGAGAGGGGAAGGAACTGGTGTTCAAAGAGGTTGATATGACTCCAATTCCCCTTTCCACTGCTCCCTACCTCAACCACCCAAAGTCCAGCTCATCAGAACTCGGCTACTAGATGATCGACACCTGGAATCCTAGTGGAAACTCCCATCAGAACCCTTGATAAGAAGGCTCAAGTGCCCGTGCTGGCAGTGACAGGCAGGGCCTTCAGTCTATCAGCTTGCTTTCCTCATCAGTGTTCCCCACTTTAATTAAAATACGCCCCTTTCCAGTATGGTTCTCAGTCTTCCCATCTGTGAAATGGAGAAGAGGTTCCTGCCTGGATGCCTCTCCTAGAAGTAGCTATGAGAAGGAAGGAGATGCTCAGTCACTTGGAAAGGCAGAGGGAGGGAGGCCTTACTTTCACACATCCCCCCAAGTCTGCCGTGTCTCCATCTGCCCTGGAAAAAAAGCAGCTATCCTCAGGCACCACAAGTTGAAGGACCCTGGGGAACTTACTTCCCTAACTTGGCATCTCCCAAGCACACTCAGCCTCCCTGCCTAGGTTCATCTTGGATGTGATGCAAACAGCTTCAGAGTGGCTGGGGAGGCTTCCCCATGCTGTTAGGGGCCAGCACTGGGGCCCCATCCACAGGCAGCATAGCTAGGAGTGGTGGCCACTGGAGGTGCCGGTTGTTATGTCCCAAAGCTTAGGTTCATCCCCTCTGCCACTTCCTCAGGATCCCTCTCACTCAGGGGCTTAAAAGCAAGGCATTTCTCTTTTGGAGCCTCTGCAGAGGTTCAGTTTTAGAACGTTAGCTTGAAAGAAAGGGATTTTATTTTAATGTTTTCACTTTTTCATGTAGAAAGTAGCTGCTTAGCTCCCGGGCTCTCAGATGAAAACCTCTCTTTGGTTTAAACAGAGAGAGAGATTGAGAAAGAAAAAATAATTCATTCCTCCCTGCTTTTAACTTTTTTTCGTCATCTTCAGCCACAATACTCATTGGTTTTGTCTTTTTTATTTGTCTTCTTAAATGGCCTTGGGGTGACATGGGTAGTTAGTGCTAATTAGTCCACTAGGACATATTGTGACTGTCAGGGCAGCACAGCAGAAGGGTCCAGGAGCTGGTTGGGTGACGCACCTAAGAGAGAAATGGCTTAATCTGCTGTCATCGGTGTGTACTACAGGGTTCGCGCACACCCAGGCCCTCTGTGTGTTGCAGTTTTGATTCTTCGGCATCTCCAGGAGGACAGTAGAACTTATTATTCTTGGGATAAACTCAGGGGCCATGAGGTGTCAAGAGAATGACAGGCTTTTGAAATCAGCGTGAAGCCAGGATGAAAGCCCCTGCCCTGCAGGCAGAAGAAGAAGGCAAAGCCCGGGCTTCCGTCTTGGCCCAGACCTTGCTGTTTTTGTGTGAACTTAGTCAAGTCAGATGTCTCTCTGGGCTTGTACTTCCTCTTTATAAAATATGGGGACGCTGCAGGGCTTCTGGGGAGTCATGTGAGTAAAACCTGTCTCCTCACCTGGCACATAGCTGCCACTCAAGACAATTTTCTGTGCTCCATGTAGTAGTCACCAAGGAGCGGAGTCTCCAGAACACATTCCCAAAGTCCCATTGTCGTCGTATTTCCTGTGAAACAGCCACCAGTAACTTGCAACCCAGTACTTCGTTCCATTTAAAATTTAGGACAGACCTTTCAATCATTCATGTGGACAAAATAATAGATCTACCACCTAGGAGTACTGGGATTAAATGAAGGGACACATAGAAAGTGCTGGCTATGACCTCTGCGGCTGTTATCTGCTGTTACCACAGCCTGAAATGGAAAAGGATGCCTTAGTTCACCTTACCAGAAAACCCAGTCATAGGGAAAACACTAAGCTTTTGATAGAATGGCTGTCTGTGGACTGTGTGTTGAAATCCAGAACATTCTAAGGGTTTAATAGAATTGGTCTTTGAGCAAAAATGAGCTCAAGTGGGTTTGCAGTTATGCTGTGTGTGCGGCTAAGACAGGACTGCAGGAAGACTTGCCTGGGGTACTTGTTTTTAATTGACACGGAATCATATATTTATTTTTAAAAAATTAAATCCACGAATCCTCCACCTTCTGCTTTCTTCTCTCTCCCTCCCTCCCCACCTGCCTCTGTCTCACAATTTTCTACTTTGGGTAATAATAATCCAGCTTTGGCCTGATAGCAAACCCTGGTTGACATTTAAAAATCTCTGTGATTAGCTGAGCACCAAATCTCTGACTTAAGCTTTGCTTTGCTCCTTTGCTTCAACACTGAGCAAGGTAGAAGGCACCTCTACAGGGCAGGGAGCTGGAGTCTTGCTCTTCCCTTTCAAGAAGGCAGACCCGCAGAACCAGGAAGAAGAATGATCAGACAAAACAACTCAGTGGTAGGAAAAGGACCGAACACTAACAACCCATTCGGCAGGAGCACCAAAGTTCATTTATCTTGAACAGTCACCCCAGCACGACTATGTTGTGGCTGTTGACAGGTAAACCCCATCTGGCTTTCTCGAGTCTGCTCCTCATTGTTCCAGAGCTGGTGTGCTCCATGACGGTCTACACTGGGGCTCCATCTCAGGGCTGCTGGGCAGTTTGTGGCAAAATGTGGCAGGGCTGCAGGTAGAAGTGCCGTGGAGACACTTCTGCCAAATGAAAATGCTTACTGGACACTTCCAATGCCTAGGCTCCATGCCTTCACAGATATGCAAACTTTCCCCTCTGTAGGCCTTACATCTCTTTGGCAGTATGAAAAGACCTGGGTCCTTCGAGCCTTGGGGACCTTCCTGGGCCCCCCATATTCCCTGGGGACATGGCAGTACCCCATACCAGGAAGGTCCCCATGGCCCATGGCCCACCCCCACTGCTGGCCATGGGGCTGTCTAGACAGGTGCCCCACACTGTGACAGGCCTGCCTGGGCCTCAGGGCTCCCCCTTTTGCAGGTGGCACCTGCTTTCAAGGGTCCTGCTTACAGTGACATAGCTGCTGTCCTGAGACTCTCCTTTCCTCAGGGCCTGGCTGGGGGCCATGCCATGTCTGCAAAGCACTTGGTCACGTGCTGCCCACATTCCAGCTGTCCTCACCCATCCCAGCTCCAAAGCCACCTCCCCATGAAGCTGTCCATGATTCCTCTTCCTCTTCCCCACCTCCCCAAGGTCTCCTAGCACTCTGTTTGTATGGCATGCCTTGCAGTCCAATTTTTGGAGAAGGCTTGATCTCTGTGGCTCGCAGCTTCCAGACTTGAGTTACTTGAGTACCTGGGACAATGTATGCCTCACACATCTCAGAAGCTTCATAGGCTTTCATTATGCTGGTCTACCTGGATCCAGAGTTGTTCAAGGCTAGAGGGGGCTCACAGATGAGATTCTGTCGCCACATCTTACCAGTGAGGAAACTGAGACCCAGAGAGGTATGCCCCGACCCTGGTCCCACAGCCCTTGTGGCAGAGCAGACACTCCATCTCATCACCAGGACACTTTCCATGACCCTGTGGTGACTTCCAGGGCATGTTGAGTTAGAGTGAGGGCTGACCCAACCCAGGGAGCCTTTGCTGTGGCCTCTGCTGCATAAGCAGGACCCAAGGAAATGAAGGGGCCTCCTTCGCCTGCTGACAGGGACTGGGAAGCCCAGTGACAGCTGCTGAGACATACAGACACACACCCATGCACACTCACATGCATGCACACACATACACAGCATATGTACAACACTCACATCCAAACATACAGACAACCGGGGGGATTAGGGTGAAGCAGGAAGGCACTCAAGGTGCAAAATTCCAGGAGGCTCTCTCTCTCAGGCTCACGCAAGGGCAGGGTTGGCCCTGAGAGCAAGTTCCTCCTTAGATCTTATAGCCTGGACACCTGGCTGTCCTCATTCTAGTCCCCTGTATCCATATGACACACACAGTCATACCCAGTTACACACACAGACCACAGTACTCACAGACATATACATGCACACATGAATACAATATTCCCCATCTCACACACATAAACATACTAAAAGTAAGCCTTTAAAATGTAGAAGTATGTGCAGAAGACTGTCCTAGGTCTGTGGGTAATTTAAAAAGACCAGAGAAGGCCCTGCTGTCAGAGACCCTGAGAAATGCAGCTGGGAAGTTACAGGTGTGATTGATGAGTCCCAGCTGTACTCACAGTTGCTAGAAAGGAAGTCATAATCGATGCACTGGGGAAAGTAGGGTGTAAGCTATCCAGGAATCTGCTCTGTGCTGTGCATCTATTTAGGCATGAGGTCACTGACATGTGACCTCCCTGTTCTTGCAACCTGTGGTGTAAGGTCTGAGTAGAGGAATACCAGTGTCCAACCCTGAGCCCCTCCTGGCCACTAGCCCCTCACTGAAGTGACGGGTCATGGGTAGTCATGGAGCCCTGTAGAGACCTTTTGGTCCAGCATTCTTGTTTTCACATAAGATCCAGGGGCAGCCAGTCATTTGCCTGCATCAGCCCCTAGCACCACTAGGTCTCTGGGGTTCACAGTGGCTCTTCCCTGATGAGGACAGAGCTACCAAGTGGGCAGCAGCAGTAGCGGCAGGAACTGGCCTCAAGGTCCCCCAAGAATGAAGCACTGAAGGCAGGTGGCTGCCAGCTAGCATGGGCAGGCCTCTCTGCTCAGCTCAGGATATTCTCTCTAACATTCTGTCCTTGCTCAGAATTCCTGGGCCACTCTGCGCCTGAGACCCCTCAGCCCCAGGCAGTTCAGGCATGCTCTGTCTACTACACTCTAAAGGAGAAGTGTGAACACAAACCACAGTTGCATGCACAACACCGAGCTTGTTTCTCCACCCACATGGACTGTATTTGTCACTATTATACACAATATGGTGCCATCATGCATATTTTGTACATTTGATCAGCCAATATTTATATAAAACTTTCATAAACACTTTCAAACAGTTTTACCCCATAGGGTGGGCAGAGGTGCTTGTCAATATAATAAAACTGAACAACAGTGGTAGAAAAAGGTACACTTGTACTTATCTTCAAGTTTAAGATGTAAATTTTTTCTGTTCAATGGCCACTACCTCATATTATTTTTAGGATCTGGGATCGGACTTAGCAACACATTATGACTTTCAAGAAGTTGAGCTCACTGTTTTGTGGCGTTCTTTGCAGAACACCGTGAACTTCCGGGTGCCCCATGTGCTGACAAGTGTCAGAACAGCTGGTGTCCAGCTGACGTGAGGCTGGACTTGTGTGATAGGCACGTTGTGGCCATAGCTCCCCACTCTGTGAAATGATGAGGTCGACATGCCTCCATCCATCAGTAGGATCCCCAGCATGGAGAATTTACACCATCACCCTTCAAAGAAAGGAGCCAAGCCCTGGGCACCTCCTCTCACCTTGACTTTCCTACAAAACACCCTTCTTTCTTGGCACCAGTATAGCACATGTGTGTTGGTCATTTAGGAGCCCAGGTGCCTTGTGGCAGAGTAAAGACACACACAGAAAGTCTGGTCTTTTCTTACTCAGCATCCCTGGAGCACACCCGGAACATGATGCCTTCCTTGAGATTTCCTTTAAAGACCCTGTCACCCCTGAGGTTTCCATCCCAGCTACCTACAGAAGTCGTGATTTCTTTTGTCTTTCTCTCAGCTTCACAGACTTCTTGGTCCACCATGGGGAGGGCTTCTATTCCCAGTCATCCACTGTCCTGTGGTGAACCTCTCTCCTCTCCTCCTGGCCCATTTCTCTCCCAAGTGTGTGCTCAGTCTGCACCATGTGGCCAGATCATCTTAGGTTTTGATCCAGCTCCTAAAGAAGCACTCACTGCCCCTTCACTCTCTCACTCTGACTTCCCAGCACTTGGGTTCTTTCCCAGCACTGCCTCTGCGTCTGGAGTGCTCCATGCAAATTTCTCACCCCAACTGCTGGCATGCTCAGTTACCTTTAGTTTTTATGATGTGTCCTCACCCATCCCTGGCCACACAAGGCTCAAGATCTAACTCCAAATTATTTCAAAGAGCATTATTACTCAACTATTCAATTTAGTAAGTCAATGTCTACTGAGCCCCTCAGTGTGGCAGGCAGGGAGTTAGGTTTTGGGGTTATGGAACTCAGGAGACCATCCCTCTGCCTTCATGCTGACATTCTAGAGAGAGGAAAGCAAACTGAACTTTCACCACAATCACAGAGAGAAAGCAAAGGCTTCAGTCTAGATAGACAGAAAATGCTGAGCAAGTAGGAGAGGGAGGCATGCTGAGCTCTGACCGGGTCAGGATGGGATTCCTTAAGGTGGCTCAGAGGAGAAACCAGCCCCAGCAGAGATGCAGAGTCCCAGGAGGGTGTGCAGGTTCCAGGCACCAGCAGTCAGCCCTGAGGGGAGGAGACAGCAATGGGAACATGGTCAGGGTTCAGCCCAACTGCAGGGGTTGACAAGAGAAGCTAAGCTATGGTGTTAATTCCAACGTGCCATCAGAACGTCTGAGTAAAGTGCACTCGATGTATACGTTTTAGGGCATTTTATTCACTTGTGCACGAAACTTCCATCCTCCCCTGGCTTGGCCTCACGCTTCTGTTGGCAGTTTTCATATCCTTCTTGGCTCTTTTGCCGCAGCTGCATACCTACTGACACTGTTGTCTTCAGGTTTTGCGGTGATTTTATTAAGTGGAAAAGCCATGGCAATAATCTGTGATAGCTAGGTTATTCACTTTTTCAAAATGTTCTGGTTTCTCTCCTCTCTTGGCTCTGTTTCAGACAAACTTAGCCTGGTGATTTTCCAAAATAATCAGATTTCTCCTTGCACTTCCTTTTAATCCAATCATTAACAAGCCATTTTCAGGCAAACTGCTGATGTACAATCCGAGGAGACTTTCTCCTACCTCTGTGGCCTATTTCCCACTATTTCCGTATGCAAACCCATGTTCCAGCCAGCTAGTCATTGTTTCCAAAATACACCATGTACATTCTCACCTCTGTGTCTCTGCCCATTCAATGCAGCTACCTGGAACACCCTTCCCACTCCCACTCCCTTGACAAAGCCTCAGTCAAGCTCCACCTCCTTCCCGAGACCTTTTTAGACACTCTCTACCTTTAGTGACCATCCTGTCTGACTTCCCACTGCACCTGCTCCACTCCCTGGGTACTCAGTACCTGTTCCAACAAATGTCACTTAGCTTCTTACAGTGACAACCTGTCTCTGAGCTAGAAAAGAACAAGAACCCTTCCAGATCTCTCTCTATCCCCAGCACCTTACACAAAATCCTACATAAGGAGTGAGGACTCTACAAATGTCTGGGCTGCTGGTTTTCACCTAATTCTCCAATAACATTTTTTATTGCTTCCTTGGTTGATGCAACTTGCACATTTGAGTTTTGTATACGAAGTTTTTCCAACATGAAATACACCTGATCCTTTCCCATGATATTGCTATATTACTTTTCTATTTTCTTTATAATAATTGGCAATGAGGGAACTGAGAAAGCAAGAAATGCAGCCTTTGAGGGAACCTGATGCAGCCATTCAGGCCGGAGCTGCCCCACTGGGATACCTGCCTGGCCCTAGAGGCATCTTGTAGGCACAGAAGCCTATGCTTGAAGGCCAGATAGCCAGGTTGAGCAGCAATGGGCACTGGGAGTAAAAAACACTGGCAAGCCTGGGGAGTTCTGAACCAACAAGGGACCTTCCTAGTGGATGCTGGGTGTCGACTTGGCGGGGTAATTGGTCAGATTTAGGGTGAGAGCATCTGTGAGGATAAAAGATTACAAGATTCCTGTAATTCCTGCAGACTGGGAATACAACTCCAAACAATATCTAGCACATAGTAGACATATACTAGGTGCTTCACAAGTATTTGTCAAATGGATCTTTCTTTTCTTCTTTTTTCCTCTCCTTCTTCCTTACTTCCTTTTTTCTTCTTCTTCTTTCTTGGCTTTAGATAACTGTTTCTCAAGTGTGGTCTATATCAAAACCTCCTGGGATTTTTGTTAGCAAATATGGAGCCCTGGAATCTGTATCCTTCACAAGCTCCCAGGGACTTTTTTATGATCAGCATTTAAGAAACACTGATCTACAGCCCACCCACAGTCTTCCCCATGCGGAGTCCCTCATGCCTGCCTGCTGGGGGCACACCCTTCTTTTTGCACTGTGCCTCCTCCTCCCAGAGATCTCCCATCTGGCTATGGGTAGAAGCAGATCAGATTTGAATGCAGTCTCAGGTCTGCCCCTAACTGGCTGTGCACATGCCATTTGAGCCTCCGAGATGGCATCTTTATCTATAAAATGGGGCAAAGTGCCAGCCCCACCTACCTCATGGGATTGTTGTGAAAACCAATCCTGGATGCAACCAAGTCCAACAACTGGTGTTTGTTGAACTAAATTTAAGAATCACTTACTTGACAGTACTTTGGAAGGGCCCTGTGGATGTCAGGTGAGTTTATAACCAACATTTAGACTGGATCCAGGGTCAGAAAGTTCTTGAAAGGAGGAGAAGCCTGGAGGTTCTGGTAATTGGAGGGAATCCAGCCTGGCATTTGGAATATTTGCTGTGCTGAAACACTGATGTTCTTTCACTGAAAAAAAAAAAAAAAACATTGCAACATGATGCAAGGATCACAAATGGAGAACAAGATGATGAACAAGATGGTAGCAAGTATAGTAATGTCAAGAGAAACAGGTTTTCACCAAAAGAGGGTAAGCTATTAGAAAGGATTTTACCCTCTACTTGACTGACTGAACCTGCCTTACACTTAAGAGTCATTTGGAGGGAACTGGAGGGGCAGCCAGTTACCCTAGGAGAGCAGCCTCCAGGGGCTGCCCGAGCCTGCTGTGTGAAATTCAGGGCTAAAGCTCTAAAACTCTATTGATCCGTGCATGCGTTTGCTAGCGCTGCAGTGACAAAGTACTACAAACTGGAGGGCTTAAATAATAGAAATTTATTGTTTCACAGTTCTGGAAGCCAAAAGTGTCAAATCAAGGGGTCAGAAGAGTTGTTTCCTTCTGAGGCTGGAGGAGAATCTGTTCTGTGCCTCTCTCGTAGCTCCTGGTGGTTTGCTAGAAGTCTTTGGCATTCCTTGGCTTGTGACAGCATAACTCTGATATTCATATGGCTTTCTCACTTTATCTCTGTATCCAAATCTCCCCTTTTCACAAGGACTTGATCATATTGGATTAGGCCCACCCTAATGACCTCACCTTAACTAGATCATCTGCAAAGACCTTGTTTCCAAGGTGCTAGGGTGGTGGGTGGAGACAGGGGAGGGGACTATTCAATTCATAACACCTAAGTATTGTGTGTCCTCAGTCCGTTTCAGTCCCCACCCAGCCCTGACTTGACTCTCAGCTGCTTTGGGTCTGAGCAACACCACTGCAGAAGCTCTGATTTGGAGCTGACAGAAAAAGAAGGGGAAGGTGACATCCATCCTCCAGAACCCTTCCTATTGCTCCAACAGAGAAGGGGACTCCCCCTCCCAAGCCAGAATCCCCCCAAAGAGAGCCTGAAGTCCAGGTTCAACACTTAGAAAAGGCGAGTCATGGTGGCTCACACCTGTAATCCCAGCACTTTGGGAGGCTGAGGCCAGAAGATTGCTTGAGCCCAGGAGTTCAAGACCAGCCTGAGCATCATAGCAAAATCACCTCTCTACAAAAAATAAAAAACACTTAAGAAAACAAAAAGGATAAGCAAACAAGCTGATACAAGAACCTAAAATCGGCCGGGCACAGTGGCTCATGCCTGTAATTCTAACACTTTGGGAGGCCGAGGCAGGTGGATCACCTGAGGTTGGGAGTTCGAGACTAGCTTGGCCAACATGACGAAACCCTGTCTGTACTAAAAATACAAAAATTAGCTGGGCATGGTGGTGGGCGGCTATAATCCCAGCTGCTTGGGAAGCTGAGGCAGGAGAATTGCTTGAACCCGGGCGGGGCGGAGGTTGCAGGGTTTCAGTGAGCCGAGATCGCACCACTTCACTCCAGCCTGAGTGAAAGAGTGAAACTCTGTCTAAAAAAAAAAACCTAAAATCTTTCAGGGCATGCCTTGCTTCAGGACATGTTCTGTGCAAACCTCACTTTCTTCCTCCACTCTACCAACATGGCCCCAGCCAAGAAGCCACTAAGCTCCCAAAGGGCTAAGACAGGGATTTAGGTCAGAACGCTGAGGTTCTTTCTTGGTTCTGCCATGAGGTGAATCTGTGACATTAGACAGCTCACCTCTCCTTCCTGGTCAAGGATCCTCTCAGAAGTGTGCCTTGCAACTCTGCCACTCCATAGACACTGTGCACATCCACCTTCATAGTCTGTAAGCCGTGGCAGCCCACTTTGTCACCATGCAAGTCATGTGGCAGCCCATAGGCCCCACTGTGTGCTACCTTCCCTCATCTTACGGCACGCCCAGTGTCACCACTGGTGTTTTGTCACATAGGAAGGTTACTCAATGTTTCCCTCTAGAGCTCTCTCTGTACCAGCTTCTGGGGGTTTCTGGCGTCTGTTCCCCGGCTGAGGGCAGTCCCAGAGTTGTAGACATTAGGACTGGAAGCATCATCTGCTTCTGTCAAGCCAGATGAAAAAACTGAGGCACAGACTGGCATCACCACAGAGTGGGCAGAACCTAGGCCTCCTAATTCTCAGCACCCCCTGTTTCCTCTCCAGAAACTGCAGCCTGCAGGCTGCATCTGCTGGCCTCTGTCCCTTCCCCTTTTCTTCTGCCGCAGTGAGGGCAGCTTTTAGAGTGGATAATCTCCTTCGCCATGGTGCCTGCTATCGACAGGTGTGGAAACAACAGATGCACGGTTTTGTCACAGATTTTGCTCCTGTGTGTCGCTCAAAAAGGCGGTTCCCCTTCATTTGTTCTTACCTGTTATGGTCCCCAGGATGGCCAGGCCCTCCTTCTGTCCCCCACCCTGAAGACTCTGCAACTCACACACACAGTCACACACATACACACACACACACACAAAACAGTCACACTCTCTCTCTTTGCACTGCTCTACCCACTGCAAAGCACGCCTGCATGGTCAGATGAAAGCTGCACCTCCCCTCAAGGAGCCAGGCGTCTGCGGAAAGAACTTGATTCAAAGAGAGGACAGGGGCTGGGGAGGTCGGTGGGAGGATGGAGAAGGTTCTGGAAGGTTGCTTCTGGGAGGCTTCTCTCCCTGGGCTTCTGAAGGCCAGAGTGCAGGGTGTGGATTAGCCATACCCAAAGCCACATTCACAGAGGGGGAAGCATCACTCCTGCAGGAAGGAAAGGAAGTGAGTCCCCTGCTTGGGAAATGGTGCCCAATCTCAGAGGGAGAAAGTGGCTCATCTGCTGTTACTTTATATACCTTATATTGCTGATATAATTTATAGGATCTAAGACAGCATGAAGAGACCTCCAGAAATCTCTGAGACAGCACCAAAGGCAACCCTACCCAGGGAACCCTTGGACTTGGTGACTTTCAGGCTCAGAGCAGCCCATGTGTGTCTCACTTGCCTCAAGCTCTCTGGCCCCTGTGCTCCCAAGGTCTCCAGCTTGGCTCCAGGAAAAGGCAGGGCCTCATGTCAAGTAGTACTTTTCTTAAGGAGCTTAGAGGTCTATTGACATTTGAAGCAGCTCCATCCCTAAAAATCCACACACTGAAGCCCTTCTTGGGAGGGAGGTGACAGGGTTAATCTAAGGGCTGGGGGAGGCGGAGAAAGGCCTTGAAACCACACAGTGAAGCCAACCAGATTAATAGAGGAAGAGAGAGGGGGGTAGACCATTAGGAAGACAAAGAGAAAATCATGCTGGAGCAATAGAAAGGGAAATCTAATATCAACTAGGGAAAAATAAATGGAGATTAGGGCAAACAAATTAGCTTTAATGGGTTCAATGCTAATACAAGAATAACAGCGGAGCTGCGAATGCCTTTGAGGGGAAGATGGGATAAAGAACCTGAGCAGTCATGCAAGCAATAAAGATTATGCAGGGAAGGGGGATGGCCAAAAGAGCCAGCAGGGAGGGAGAGAGAAGGGAAGACTCCGGGCAGATGGGTAGGGGAGCGGTGGCATTGGAGGAGTCTGCCATCTTTGACAGGAAAGGACTGGGACAGAGAGCTGGTAAGAACTGGAGAGGCAGCAATCAGGAGGGAAATAAAAGAAAGCAAGGAAACTGGGAGACACTGAGGGCAAGGATGCAAACCCAGAGCCAGAAAGACTGGGAAGAAAGGAGGCAGCGATGGATGTAAACAAAGAGAATGGAAGACAACCAGCCAGTACACAAGAGTGGAGGGAAATAAAGGAATTAGGTGCCCGCTCTGACTGGAGAAAATTTAAAAAGGAAAAATTAGGCCCCAAGAAAATGAAAAGCTGGAGAGGATTTGGAAGTGTGTTTTGGAAAGCACCCATACTTGGTAGGTGACGAAAGGACATATTCGCTCTTAGGGCGGGGTCTGGCTATTCCTGGAATACAGTGCTGCTGCCAGGGGTGGTGCCGGAGGTGGGTGGGCAAAAGTAAGCAGTGCACAGCATTCACTATGGCATCTGAGAGCTCTCAGCTTGAGTCTCAGTAATGCCACTTTGTAAAGGTGGAGCCTTGAACCTGTTACATGCCGAATCTGTTCCTCATCTTCTCATCTATAAAATGATAATGTACTTCATTTTTCAAAGGGTTATTATAAGAATTAATTGAAAAGATGCATTTAAAATACTCAGCTTGGCCCAAAAATAAGCACCTCCCATAATACTGGCTATAACTATTATTCTTAGGCATCGACTAATGGGGAAGAGGGGCTGGGTACTAAAGACAGCTCTTCCTCCCTCCTTCCCCCACTTCCTCTTCTTTTAGGTCCAGCATTGGTGAAATACGAGCCTAGTTTGATTCTCTCCCAGACAGAGTCTAATCCAAGGGAAACCTCTTTATCCATCCTCTATCTCCCTCCCCTGTCCCTCCCCAGCTCCCTCTCACTATTGGGGATGAAATAATAATGCTAAGCCTTCCACCACAGCCACCCTCTGGGCTGATCTAAGGCAGAAGCATCTAAGGAAGCCAAATATCACATTCTATTGGAAGACCCTCTTATATCTGCCTGAGCCTCAGAGTGTAGTAGACAAGGAGCTGGAGTTGGTCCTCATGGCCTCACATCTTAGGATCCTCCTGGGATGCATTAAAGAGCATAGACACCCCACCAGGGAAACAGAGCCCCAAAGACCAGCACACAGCAACAATAACAAGCTAGGAGTCAATCGGTTACAGCCTAGTCATGGGCACTAGAAGGGGAAAGAAGGAGCTGGGATTATTTCCTACCCCTCCAGGCATCCCAGAACCCTGCCCTTTTATCATTACTAAGGATTTTAGAAGAAAGAGAAGAGAAATCAATCCAGGCAAGAAGAGGGGCAGATAGGGGCTTTGCCATTTGCTAATAAATGAGTTAATTAACTTGAAATCATTACAAAAAGAATCTTCCCATAAAACCATAACCTCCAAGAGGGCAGAGACCCATCTTTCTTCATCCCCCTATGTCCCCAGAACCTGGAACAGTGCCTGGTATGGAAATGGTGGGTCTCAGTGGTGAGGGTAATGGCTAACATTTGTGGACGGTCTACTGAAGCCCAGGTCCTGTGTCAGGTGCTGCACCTGCACCATGTTATTTAGATCACTTGGCACACTTAGAAGGAAAGACAGAAAGAAGTGACAGAAATTCATGCCAAAGTAATAAGTTAGTCAGAGGTGAAGCAGGGGTTTCTGACTCTCTCCTCCATATAGCTTTAAGGAATGGAAATAAATGAATACATGAACCTCACCCACTCATCAGGGCAAGAGGACAGATTTGAAAGCTACCTGTCAGTTTGGGTGTTATTCTATATATATATATACACACACACACACACATATATATACACACATATATATATTCCATATATGGAATATGTATCTATATATAGAATAATAGAATATATGAGGGACTGATAAATGGGCCACCTGGCAAGTAGTAGAAGTTTAAAGGATAGTGGAAGGACTTTCTTCTTGTTGTTGTATGTGGCTCTTGTCAGCCAATACCTCAGCAGCAGTAGTTGAATCAGATTCCAGCTCTCAGCTCTCCCAGAGCCAGCCTCACATGCCCCCAGCAATAGCTGGGATGAGCCAGCCCTTTGGAGATCCAATCCCCAGCTCCACAGGCTCTTCCTCTAAGCATGTAGTTCTGATAACTCCAGTTTCTTCCCTTTGCTTCCTCCAGCCTGAGGAGCAGTGGTTGCTTCCTGTAGCTACTATCTCTGGGCTATTTCAGTGTTTCCTTTGTGCTCTTACAGCCCTCCAACACCAGACAACAATTCCCCATATTAAAGCCCCTTTGTTGAAATACCTAGGAAGGTTTCTGTCCTCTGACCAAGCCCTGGCTGATACCAGAAGAGATCTGAGGAAACCAGATTTTAAGACTGGATTGATCATGTCCTTGGCCTTGAACACAGTACTGAGCTCCTTGACAACGAGAACTGGAGAACTTTTTTCTTTTTTCTTTTTATTTATTTATTTTTTTTACTGATTGATCCCTGGCAAGCATATGCATGCAGCACTGCCTACACAGTCCTGAGTCAGAAACTTCTCATGGGGTCTCTGAGTCTGGAATGTCTGAGTTCTCAGGAGGGGTAGCATTTGCTGCTAACCCTCTGCCTCCCTAGCTTGAGCTGTCTCTCGTGGTTTTTTCCCTTGATGGATGTTAACATCTTCCCAACAGAGCTACCAACCCAGTGAGGGAGGAGTCTGTGTAGATCACCTCCCATCATTCTCCATAGAGTCTCTATGGCCCAGGTTAGAAGAAAAAGACTTCTTGGCTCAGACTCCAAAGACTAGAGTCAGTGACAGTTTCCTTAGTGGTGTAAAAGGGCAAGAGTAGCACTAATCTCACAGAAGACTCCTGCAGAACACACTGCCACATTCAACCATAAAGCTGCTCTCAACAGTGTGAGCCTGGCAAGCACTCACGCATTTAATGTTGACGTTGAAGGTCTGATATGTGAGCCAACAGGAAGACCTCTGCATTCATATCCTGACTCCTTCAGAAGCAGGGCAAACCTCTTTTTTTTTTTGGACTGTGGAATCTGGACCGTCTTCTTTAAATAACTCATTTCTATGAGTATATGTGTCCGTGGAAAACAGAATTCTGTTTAAGGCAAAGAAGGTGTGGGCTTCACTAGACTTGTAGATCTGCCTCTCTCCTTCCCTCCCTCCTTCCCTCTATTCCTCTGTCCCTCCTTCCTTCTTTTTTTCCTTCCTTCCTTCTTTCTGTCCTTCCTTCCTTCCTCCTTCCCTTCCTTCCTTCCTTCTTCCCTTCTTTCCTTTGTTCTTTCCTTTCAATAACCAACAGGCACTTATATTCTGCTTAATGAGATTATGTCCTGGCTTATTTAAAAGAAAGGACCAAAGAGAGCAGGCAGGGAAAGCCAGGGAAGACTTTCTGTAGGAGGGAGCTTCCTGAACCAACTCCTAAGGCATGAATGGAAATCAATCGAGAGAAGGTGAGGACGGGCACTCCAGGCACGGAGGACACAGTCAAGGACCCAGGAGAGGATTCAGATGCAGCGAAAGAATGGCAAGCAATTCTGTGCTGTTAGGGCATCAGGTTCAAGGCTCAGACAGGTAAGAAATGAGGCTTGAACACTAAGTCAGGGTCAGGTAGTGGTAGGCATTGTCTACAAGATTTAGTAGCTTGGACTTTGCCATGAAGAAAATGATGCCATGCCTTGCAAGGATTCTTAAATATGGGAGTGATATGGCCAGACTAGGATTTAGATGTGTTGCTCCCGAGCTGGGTAGCAAAGGTTCCCTTGAGCAAGGTTGGATGTGGAGACCAATGAGTCCAGGTGAGTAGTTAACTCCTACTCACCTTCCACTCAGGTTACATGTCATGTAGAGACATCTTCCTAATCAGCTTGAGCTCATTTTCTCTTGCACCCCCACCCCATTATTTTTTAACACCGCACCCTGTTGTGTTCTTCTTAGCACTTATTCCAAGTAGTAATTATACATTTATTTCTGTATTTACTTTTTAAATATATACCCATCTTCAGCCTACCTATCCCTAGTCTGAAAGCTCCATGAAGGTAGAAATCAATTCTATGTAATCAGTTCTATTAAAATGTTTGCTACATGGTAGGCATATAAAATACATGTAGAATGGATAAATGAATGCAGGAATATTTGAATGCTGGGGACAGACAGGAAGGTATTGGTTAGGTAAATATTTAGGAGGTAAAACGTGGTCTTGTGAGTATTCCATATGCAGAGAATGGAAAAAGATAAAGGCTATTAGTTGATTCATGTGACATGTTTACTGAACACCTAATATAATTTAATAATGATCAAAACGAAAGAAGTCTTGCCCTCATGGAGCTTTCTATCTGGTGATAGAAGACAGTTATGATTCATACATATATAGTTATGCAAAAAATGTAAAATTAAAATTTGGACCTAAAGATGCAATTAAATTTATCTATGATACCTCCCCAGTCCCCCCAAAATTCCTCCCTTGACTATGAGACATTTTCTTCCCCTCATTTTCAACCAGATTCCAAACAGCAGTTATATTTGATGCTACCTTTCTATGACAGCCATTCAAGAAAGGTAAAGCATGTTATTAGAACACCCAAACAGAAGCCTGAACCTACTCTGCAGGATAAAGCAAAGCCACCGAGGAAGTGACTCAGTGCTGAAATATAAAGGATGAGCAGGAGTTAACTAGATAAGACAGGGAGACAAGAGCTCCAGGAGGAGGGAACAGCATGTGCAAGTGCCCCAAGGCTGGGGACACACTGTTACTTCCAAGGTCGTGCAGAAGACCGATGACAGTGCGGTGCAGAGAGTGTGGTGGCAGGTGGCAGGAGGCTGAGTGGAAGGGGCAGGCCCTGAGCTTGCATGACAGCTGGTATTGTTACCAACCAAGACAACACTAGAGGAGGAGCCCCCTTATCACCTAAGAGGAAATCTCCAATAGAAATTGAAAACAAAAGTTGGGGGAAGGACCTGACTTGGGTTACCTGGGATGCCCATGATGCCATCATGAGATGGGTAGTAGGTATGACAATAAGGGTGTGTAGGATCACCAAGGATGGCCTTGAAGGGGGAGAGAAACACTGAGAACTAAGAGAAGCCTGAAGGGAGAAAACATATGTCATGGAGCATATAAGGGAAGAGAACCCCATTAAAGCAAAGCAAAAAGCCTAGACTGAAGGTATAAGGAATCAGGAGATGGGATTGTCACTAAAATCTCTTCAAGAGGGAGAACATGGCACCCTCCAACCACTCACTGTCCATCCATGGCCACTCATCACCAAACACATGCTAAGCAGGAGGCACAGAGCAGGCTGAGCACTGAATGTGAAGGGAGGAATGGGCTGCAAGTATAGCTGCTTTTTGAGAAATTTAGTTGAAAACAATAGGAAAGAAGAGTATCATGGTCAAGGGAAGAATTTTTTTTGTTTAATGTATTTTGAGGTCAGGGGCTGGAGAGGCAACATAGATTAATTTAATTCCATCTGTAAGTTTAGGGGAAGGACCTGGTATAAAAGAAGAGGTAAGTAATGTTTTTAAATGGGAGGATAATTGACGGAGTAGGATTCCAGCACAGGTAGAAGGGCAAGAGATCAATGAGAAACACAAGCCGCAGCTCTGCCTAGCTGCTGTCTTTCGGCTCCAGTTTCCCTTAGGAAGACAAGTGTAAGGCACAGAGGTAACCAAGGGTCATGCAGCAAGTTGGGGGTAACAGCAGATGCAGGATGCTGCTTTCCAGCATGCCAGCCTCTTTTACCCAGTCCAAGGGTCTCATGTGTCCAGGTAACCCATAACCTCATGTGTGCCGGCATGATCCAGTGTGCAGACTTTGGACACTGGGATTCCATGGCCCTGGGACACTTTCTTCAGGAGCAGTTGGAGGCACAGACCCTGGTCTTTACTCCAGAAAGGCACCAAGCCAAGAGGATTAGCTGGGAGGTGGCACATGGAGATCACAGACCTGCAAGTGAGCAGCTGGGGAAGGCAACAACACCAAGCTGAGAATGCCAGGGACTGATTCGCATGGACAAGGCCTTTCCTTTGTGGAAGGCGTATAGGCCTGGCATGATTTGAAAGGCACCCAAAGAGGCCACTGCACCTCTCACTATAGCCCTGCCAAGGCTCAACTATCACCTTGACACTCTATGGGACTAAAGCAAAAAGCCCCAGATAGTTAAATGGAAATTTTTGCAGAACAACACATTGAGCCATTGCCACTTTAGGACTGGGCAGAGCTGCAAAAGATAAAGCAAAAGGATAAAGAGGAAAGTACTGAAGCGTGGGATTTGGGGGTCCCACCGTGCAGAATCATGGGAATCCATGCAACAATCATAACCAATGTAAACCATTTTTCTACCACTTGTATATAAGAAAACACTAATTACAGTAGACAAAGACAGGGCCCTGCCTTTGAGTAACTCATAAAGAAACTCAAATAGAGAAAGTTACTGTTCAATGCAGTCAGTGCTATGATAGGAATTTGTGCAAAGGACTATAGGAACATGGAGAAAGGATTTCCACATCTTAAGGGTTTGGATATTGGCGCATATAACAAGAATTTTGGTCAATAAGTGTCTCTGTTTTCTTTCTGCCATCCCAACTACTCAGAGCTCTATAAAGGATGAAGAAATTACCAACAAAGTCCTAAGACCTCCCTAAATGGTCACTTTTCAAAAGGATATGTTTCTGGACAGCAAGCTTCACCTAGACCTTTGCTGAGCTCCAATCCCTTTACTGTACGATAAGTCCTCTCTGACCCCAGGAAAGCTTGCATTTCCCGTCTGAGTACCTTTCACTCAGGAACCTGCTTGCATCCGGCCAGGCGGTCTTGTCTTCCTCCCCCATACCCACCCCGCCTCCCCACTCACAATCCTCCAGACATACAAAGAGTCTTTGCTTATGAGGCTTCAAACCTCTTCCTGGGTCACACCTTCCCCCCTCACCCCACTTCCCGCCCAACCAGGAGGCTCCTACTCATTTTTGGCTTCCGGCCTCAAAGCCCACCCCACCTGCAGCTGCATGAAGAGGTGGTCAGCACAGTGGGCGCCAATCGTCCCCCCAACCCCTGTGCAGGAAGGAAGTCTGCACCCACCTCTGGGCATTTGGTGGTGACTCACCCAGAAGAGTCCACTCCCCCACACCGGACACAGGAAAGACAAAAGTCTTTCCATTGCAGAGACTCAGCTTAAAACTTCAAACCATAGGGGCCATCTCCATCTGCAGCCAGCAGGCTCTTTCCAAATTCTCTTTCTTGCCTGTCCTACAGCCACACTAAATGTCTTTCAATTTCTTGAAGGCACCAAGACTTTATGCATGGATTTTTTTCCCCCTGAAGAAAATTCTTCACCTAGTTACCTCCTAGATACTCTTCCTTGCAGCTTCCCTCTAACCACTTACGGGTCTCCCCAAGCACCTGGACTTATATCCTTCAAGAAAGATCACCATTAACATGGTGATTCCTAATGTGTCTTATATCCCCCAAAAGGTTCGAAGTTCCTTGAAGGCCAGGATTCTTGTCTTGTTCAAGGTTGTATTCCCAGTGCTTTGTACCTGAGTCATGATAGGCACTTGGTCAATGTCTTGAGTTGAAAAGAAATGAAAACCATAATATACAAACAATCATTATTATTGTTAGAAGAATGCTGGAGGAGTATGAAGAGTTATTCTCTTACGCTTAATTTACCAGCCATCACCTGGCCTAAACCAGTGGTTTTCAAAGTGTGACCCTGGCCTAGCAGCATTATCACCATGTGGAAACTTCTTAGAAACATAAATTCTTAGTTCAATCCCAGACCTGCTGATTCAGAAACTTAGGGCATTGTGCTCAGTACTCTGTATTTTAATAACCCTCACTGCCGAGTGATTCTGATGCACACTGAAGTTTGAGAAAACACTCCCTAGTCCTAGTCCTACTCCCAAGATTGGGTCATAACATTCAACCATGGGAATATTACAAATTAGAAAAACGTTACATTTATAGCAAGATTTGTTTATCTAAATAAACACTTCTCCATCCTGGTCCCCCTATCTTCTTTTTTTTTTTTTTTTTTTTTTGAGATGGAGTCTTGCTCTGTCACCCAGGCTGGAGTGCAGTGGTGTGATCTTGGCTCACTGCAAGCTCTGCCTTGCGGGTTCATGCCATTCTCCTGCCTCAGCCTCCTGAGTAGCTGGGACTACAGGCGTCTGCCACCATGCCCGGCTAATTTTTTGTATTTTTAGTAGAGATGGGGTTTCACCGTGTTAGCCAGGATGGTCTTGATCTCCTGACCTCGTGATCCACCCACCTCGGCCTCCCAAAGTGCTGGGATTACAGGCGTGAGCCACCGCGCCCAGCCCCGCTATCTTCTTATAGGGGTTTAAGTCAGCAGCAGGCATAAGTTTTGTTAAGCTCCATTCGATAGATAAAAACACTAAGGTTGAAAAAAAAACCCACTTTCTCAAATGATAAGACTAAAACAGGCAGTGTCAAAGAAGGGATCGGGCCCAAGACTCTTTCCACAGTAACACAAAGTCATTCAGAAGACAGTCAAATAAAATAAGCACCAGAGAATTCACCGTTTAGGGGCCAGAAATGTGAATGCATCTTTCCCAGCACTACAATGCTTGCTGATAACGGTAAATAACCTCTCAGGTGGCTTCCTGAGGGTTTGGGTTTCTAAGGATGCGAGTCGGTCCCTCATAATAATTAAGAGCAATGGCCCACCCAACTTACAGCGTCGTTTTTGTTTTTTTTTTAAAGGCACAATACCCAATTCATGCCACCCCAAAATGGCATTTTTTTTAAAACCTGCTTCACATTTGTAGAGGTGAAGAACCTCCACCTCTAAGAAACCTTGCTTTCAGATATAGAGGTCCCAGCCTAAACACCGAGGTTTGGGTGGATACGGCCCGGAAACTTCTGGAAAATGAGGACAAAGCTGGACTGCTGAAGGTCTTGTCTGTGTTTGGGTGGCTGTCTGGCGCCCCCTTGTGTTCAGTGCCTGGACCCAAAAGAGCCGGAAGGCAACAATGATGCAGTGAGGGCAAATGGCTACAGCAATTCACAAATGGCACTCTGGCCAGTGAGGACCAGAGGAATGGGCTTAGGACTGGGCAAAGGCCCCTCTGCCCACCATCTGGGCTCTCCTGAAGGCCCTCCAAGCACTCTTCCAGCCCTAGTGGAGAAGCAGTCACTAGGAAGACTTGCCTGGACAGGCATAGGTGGAAGCTGTGCCCAAGCTCACCCGTTGTCTCCACCAGGAAGATGGGTCATTGCATCCTTCTTGCTGGGTGTTTGGCCAGAGGGCTTTTCCTCCTGACTTACTGCCCAGGGCAGAGGCTTAGAGCACCCCCACCTCCCTTTTTTTTTTTTTTTTTTGACGGAATTTCGCTCTTGTTGCCCAGGCTGGAGTGCAATGATGCGATCTGGGATCATCACAACCTCCACCTCCCAGGTTCAAGCAATTCTCCTGCCTCAGCCTCCCGAGTAGCTGGGATTACAGGCATGTGCCACCACGCCCAGCTAGTTTTTTTTTTTTTTTTGTACTTTTAGTTGAGATGGGGTTTCACCATGTTGGTCAGGCTGGTCTCGAACTCCTGACCTCAGGTGATCCACCCGACTCAGCCTCCCAAAGTGCTGGGATTACAGATGTCAGCCACTGCACCTGGCCCCCACCCCCTTTATTAAAAGGAAATTGAGTGTTCTGCTGAAGACAGCTTGGGCCCCTGAGGAGACATTGCAAGGCAGTTCTGAATGTGCTAAGTCAGTGGGTGATAATGGGCACTGTGTGCCCAGCAAAGGCACTTCCCACCCTCGGCCATAAACAGTCTTTAACTGGTTCACACAGAAGGCTGGGGTTGGCTCTTCCTTCTCACCTGCCTGCTCCCTGACTCCCACACTGCAGGGCTCTACCTTCCCAGTCATATCACCAAATCCTGCCCTTGGTGTGAAAAAGACCATGGCATGTTCAGCACAAAACAGCAGAGCCAATGACAAGCATCCAGGCATAGCTCTAGGCCCAGAACAGGGCTCCCCTCAAGGAGCAGCCCTGATCTGAGCCTTAAATTCTGGATGGATCTCAGCTCCTCCTCATATAAGCTGAGTTAGACAAGTCATATAAATCAGAGCACTAAAACTCTCTGAGCCCCAGTCTCCTCATGAGAAAAATGGAAATCTCGGCCCTGAAATTAGCCCAGTATGGCTCTAGGTACTATAGAGTTGAATATGTTGGAAAATCTAACAGACAAGTATCCTCTTGCCTCTGAGTCTTTGCACATTCTGTTCCCACTGCCTGGAACAGTTTTCTCCCCTCTCTCCCTCGCTTGGCTAGTACCTGTTTATCTTCAGTCTCAGCTTAGACCTCCTCAGGAACCCTTCTGTGTTTCCTTGAGCCAAGTCAAGTTCCCCTCCAGTGGTTCCCATAACTCTCTGCATGTCACCAGTCCCAAAAGTGGTCACAAAATATGTTAACTGGCTGTTTGCTGGTCTAGGACCTCACTGTAATAAACCCCATGAGGGAAGAATAGGGATCATGTCTGCCTTATTCACCTTGGCATCATCAGGGACCTGTGCAGTGCGTGGCACATAGTTGGCACTCAATACAAATGGATTTGACTGGATAGATGGGCTCAGAATGAAACACAGGCTGGGGCCAGAGAGCAGAGGCCAAGTCAGGAAAGCAGCTAAGGGAATGTGTACACATATCCATGACGTGGATAGATTCCCACAGTGGCCTGTAGCCCCTGTGTCAGTCCTGGAACCCAGTGCTATCTATGCCTGTGAGGACCCTGCACCAGGTCCCTGCTGCTCTGGCCTGTTAGAGAAAGAGGGAACCCTGGGGGTCATTCAGGCCAGAAGTCCACAGACAGAGCTCAGGCCTTCTCTGCCCAAGCTCTACCAGAGAGTTTCTGCTTTTATTCTTTTGTATTTGTTTTTCTCAATGAGGTAGTGTTTTAAAATCTGGTTCCATGAGGAGAAGGAGAAAGGTGAAAATCACCTGTGCCGTCATTTTACAAAAGGAAAAGAGACTCTCGGAAGAGAAGGGGTTTTCCCCAAGGTCAAACGGCTCAGTATTGGCATGGGAAGACCCTACATCCTCAACTCCTTACACACTTTTCAGAGGGAGGGAAGAAAATAGGGGATTGTGATATGGAGTGAAGGGCCGAGTCTGCCTGAAGAGTCCCCAAGCCCAAGGTGCTCCTGTGACACCATCCCATCGTGGGGGATGAGCATCACATACCATTTGTGCCAGCATCCTGGGAGTGAGAACTGGGGAAGGGGTGCAGAGGGGCCCACAGGGCCTGGCCGTGGGATTTCATGGTCACAGTCAAACACACACACACACACCAGCACCTGCACTCATAGCTAATCCCCACCCAAACTCCTACCTGACCCTGACAGCTGTCCCTGGGAATATTGTCTCCTTAGGCCATGGAGGGCTGAACCAGCTGGGAGGGGCCTTTGTGAATGGTAGACCCCTGCCGGAAGTGGTCCGCCAGCGCATTGTAGACCTGGCCCACCAGGGTGTAAGGCCCTGCGACATCTCTCGCCAGCTCCGCGTCAGCCATGGCTGCGTCAGCAAGATCCTTGGCAGGTAAGCACGAAATTCACCGCAGGCCGCCTTCCCCGCAGGGCTTGACTTCTCCAGCTGATCTCAGGGCAGCTGGAGAATTCCCCTCCCAGGGAATGGGGATTTGCTCCCAATGTCCAGCTTTGGTCCTGAGACCTGAACAGTTATGGTTGTCCTTCTGGGCCTCTACCCAGCCACTATTTTTCTACTGTTTTCTTGCCCTTCCTTCTTTCTTTGTCCATTTATCCTTCTTTTAGTTTCTCCCTCTCCCTTCTTCTCTTTTGCTCCATGTCTCATTAGCTATAGGCTTCTCTCCTGCTAAGGCAAGAGAATCTTCCCCCAAGTTCCTCCTCCTACCGAGACCTAGGGAAATTGGGCCACTAGGGAGGGGACACACAGATGAGCTCCCAAGGTCTAACCCCTAAAAGAGTGATATCTGAGTTTGTGCTTCTCAAACCATAATTCCCCAAGACCCCAGATCAGTGCTTCACAGCCCTGGTAGCACATTACAGTCACCAGGGGAAGCCTGATTTTTAAATAGCAATACTGTTTATGCCCCAGGGCAGACCAATTAAATCAGAACTTTAGGGAAATAGGCGCAAGTTTTGGCATATAACTCCCCAGCCCATCCGCCCCCAGCAAGTGACTCTAATTCTCTGCAGCCAGGGTTAAGAACCACTGACCCAAAGATTCAGAAGAGACCAGGAGCAGCAAAGGCCTGCTTCTGAGCTGACGCAGTCACAGATTCCAGTCTGCAAAGCCACTTCCATTAAAAATGCCTCTGTGCCACGGCTTCCAGTCAGCTCTGTGTACGTGTGCCTGTCCCCCTGCTCTGACCCTTAGGTGGATTTAGGAGGAGCCCTGGTTGGACAAGGCAAAGGGACCTGGACTGTTCTTTGAACCGTGAAGAGCCCTGGCTCCCCTCCTGAAGTAGTTAGGGAAAGGCATGATCCTTTGCTGGGCTAGGGAGAGGGGATTCCTGTGATGGGTTGTGGTGTCCCAGAAGAGATGAGTCCTGGATGGAAGTAACAGATGAATGGAGTTTTAAAGAGCTAGATTCTTTTTCATGCAGATGAGAGCAGAGAGTTTCTACAACAAGAAGAGGAGGATATGCTGACACAGGCCATTGATCTGCCAAAGCAACTAGTTGGAGGATAGAGGGAGGGGAAGGGTGGAGGCCCCAGAAGAGGAGGCTCAGCTTAACAAGTTGGACCTGGCTGGGGATCCAAGCAAGGTCAGGATTCCAGAGTCCATGAGGAGAAGCTTCAACTTGAACCTGCTAAAACCTGATAGAAAACCAGTGACCAGGGGGGTGAGGGATATGCCTCAGGCTTGGACAGGGCAGGGAGCAAAGGTGAACCAGCAAGACAGAGCAGAGGGTCCAGTGACCTCGGCTAGCTTTCTAGGTGGCCAAAGAAAATAGTCAGTCATTGGCTGGGCATGGTGGCTGATGCCTGTAATCCCAGCACTTTGGGAGGCCAAGGTGGGCGGATCACTTGAGGTCAGGGGCTCAAGACCAGCCAGGCCAACTGAGTGAAACCTGTCTCTACTAAAAATACAAAAATTAGCCGGGTGTGGTGGCAGGCGCTTGTAATCCCAGCTACTCGGGAGGCTGAGGCAGGAGAATCGCTTGAACCTGGGAGGCAGAGTTTGAAGTGAGCCAAGCTTGTCCCATTGCATTCCAGCCTGGGTGACAGATTGAGACCCTGTCTCAAAAAAAAAAAAAAAAAAAAAAAAAAAAAAAAAACTCAGTCGTGCTTTAGCCAAAAGAAGCTGGATAGAGCAAACTGCTGTGCCCTTGTCATTCACACATCAGGCACACCAAGATTTCCTTTCTTAGAAGGGGAATCTTTTGTGCCCCATACAATGGCTGTTGCAGGTGCTAGGACACAAGAGACTAGCCAGAGGGAAGGAAGAGAGAGAAGCCAAGGTGAGGCCTTTAGCAGAGGGTGCTGGTTTGGCAGTAGCATGAACCTACCCAAGTGAGGGAAACAGATAGTTCCATGCACATCAAGCGCTTGAGACCAGCCTTGGAGGCAATTTCACTCTCATACCCCTACCCAGAAGCCTCAGAGAGGAGGGAGGCCCTGGCTTAATCCCTGTCTAAAGACCCCACCTGCTTATTGGGTAATTCTTTGGGATTCTCTATTGGAGTAGGTACTACGAGACTGGCAGCATCCGGCCTGGAGTGATAGGGGGCTCCAAGCCCAAGGTGGCCACCCCCAAGGTGGTGGAGAAGATTGGGGACTACAAACGCCAGAACCCTACCATGTTTGCCTGGGAGATCCGAGACCGGCTCCTGGCTGAGGGCGTCTGTGACAATGACACTGTGCCCAGTGTCAGCTCCATTAATAGGTAAGAGAGAAAGCAGCCTCTGGTGTCAGGCTGGGGCCCCTGGGCTTTGGGGAAATCAGGAAAGAGACAAGAAAGGCCTGGCTTGGGTGGAGCAGAGGCCGGGAAGGGGCCTGATGCTGAACAATCAGGCGGGGAGCACACATGGCTCCAGGCAGATATCATACCTCCCTGCCTCCTCCCTTGCCCCATGCTATGGGGCACCCTCCCCCTGGCCCCCAGCCATAGTGTGCTATCTACAGTTTCCTTCCTCAAACACCACATCTGCTTTCATTCAATAAAAGAATCTTCATGAATTGATCCTTTTATAAGCCATCAGACCCCTAACCCAGCCCACATTCAAGCATTCATTCGTTTAGTCCCTCAATGATTCACTCACTGCCTCAATCAATCATTTACTTACTCACTCGCTTGTTCATTAATTCATTCACACATAATTCATTCATTCATTTTGTGCTAGGCCCTGGGACACACAAAGCCCATCTTTGTGGAGCTTACAGTCTAATGAGAACACAGATATTAATCAACTACCTACAAAAAATATTGTAAAAATGCAGCTGTAAGTCCTGCTAAGAAAAGGAACATGAAGATATGCAAGGTAGCACAGGATTATTTGGTTTATGAAGTTCATGAAAGTCTTCCCCTGAGTAAAAAACAATAAGAGAACTAGGTGAAAAGAGCTCAGACAGTTATGTAAAGGCCCTGTGGCTAATATGATCAAAAGAAAACCAGTAGATAGGCCAGGTGCAGTGGCTCATGCCTGTAATCCCAGCACTTTGGGAGGCCAAGGCAGGTGGATCACCTGAGATCAGGCGTTCGAGACCAACCTGGCCAACATGGTGAAACCCTATCTCTTCTAAAAATGCAAAAATTAACTGGGTGTGGTGGCGAGTGCCTGTAATCCTAGCTACTTGGGAGACTGAAGCAGGAAAATCACTTGAACATGGGAGGCAGAGGTTGCAGTGAGCTGAGATCACGCCACTGGACTCCAGCCTGGGCGACAAGAGCGAGACTCTATCTCAAAAAAAAAAGAAAGAAAGAAAAGAAAACCAGCAGATAAAGAGCAGGGGAGCACAAGGTAGGCTGAAGTTGAAGATATCAGCAGAGGTGACCTTTCAGAGGCTGGGGGCTGTGTTATACCTTCTTGCCTTTGGTCATAAAGCAATGGGAAACCCTTGGCAGATTTTAAGCAGGTGGCCAACTTGCATTTCAGAAAGTCCACTCTGGCTGCAGTAGGGAGAATCACTTAGAAAGGGCCAAGAGGGGATGGGCGTGGGCCACTGAGTGACCCTGGAACACTGGTGATGACATGCACTAAGGTGCTGATGGAGAGACGCAGAGAGGGGTCAATGTTGGCGAGGTTCACAAGGTCAAAACACAGAACTTGATGATGGGTTTGATAGGAAAGAGAGGGAAGCAGAGGTTAAGCCCCATCTCTGTTTTGGCCTTGAGTGACTGATGGTACCAATCATGAAATGCGGACAACCGAGGAGGACTAGGCATGTGGAGTAGGGTCACAGACTTGACTGTGGACAGTTGAGTTTCAAGTGCCTTTGAGATACCCAAGAGGGGTGTCAAAAAGGTGACTGGGTCTGGGGCAGCCATGAGTTCTCTTTCCTCCTCTTCTCTCTCATGGCCTTTCTTCTCTTCATCATAGAATCATCCGGACCAAAGTGCAGCAACCATTCAACCTCCCTATGGACAGCTGCGTGGCCACCAAGTCCCTGAGTCCCGGACACACACTGAGTGAGTGCTGAGAGACCTGGATACACACACATGCTCGCGTACACCTCCCCTTCAGCATACCCACATATACACAGAGGCACACACAGACACACCCACACAGACATAGCTGTGCACAGTACCATTCACAAACCCATGTGTAGACTGAGTTGTGCCACTGCGACGAAGTCTGGCCTGTTCCCAGGGCAGATTCACTGAACTATGGAGAGATGCAAACACTTGAGACAGCTCTAACTCCAAGAATCCCTCCCACCAGGAGGCCCCCTGGAGGAAGGACCTGAGCCCCTCCAGGGCTCAGTCCATGGTTCGGCTTGCTGCCTCCTGCACAGTGTCAGCAGGGACTGTGAGGGGTGTCACTCTCACTCCCTGACCCTCTCCCTCTTCCCACCACCGCAGTCCCCCCAGAGTCACCCCAGGCTGTAAGGGGTGTCCCACCCCTTGCCCCTCTCCCTCTCCCCCAGCCCCTGCAGTCTCCAGCTCAACTGTAACTACCCCAGAGTCACCCAGGGCTGTGAGGGGTGTCACTCCCACCCCTGACCCTCTCCCTCTCCCCCACTGCAGTCCCCAGCTCAGCTGTAACTCCCCCGGAGTCACCCCAGTCGGATTCCCTGGGCTCCACCTACTCCATCAATGGGCTCCTGGGCATCGCTCAGCCTGGCAGCGACAAGAGGAAAATGGATGACAGTGAGTGCTGGGACAGGAGGGCAGCGGGCGGTGCACGAGAGCAGTTTGCTCAGGCTTTGATGGGGACAGAAACCCTTCCACTTATGATATGGGACTTTGTAGGGGCTCTGCATGTGACTGTCACATGTCCTGTCCCTCAGTTGGCCAAGGCTCCTGGGCCCACGTGGCTGGCCCTTTTTCTCCCTCCACAGTGAGTCAGCTTGGAGTCAGTCCTCTACTTTGGCCTAGAGCATGAATAGATAGGTCCCCTAAAAGC
Organism: Pan paniscus; assembly: GCF_029289425.2. Classification (NCBI taxonomy): domain Eukaryota; kingdom Metazoa; phylum Chordata; class Mammalia; order Primates; family Hominidae; genus Pan; species Pan paniscus. The sequence goes on from NC_073261.2 coordinate 14,946,438, forward strand.
TTTCTTCCTTCCCGGGGGGTACAGGTGATCAGGATAGCTGCCGACTAAGCATTGACTCACAGAGCAGCAGCAGCGGACCCCGAAAGCACCTTCGCACGGATGCCTTCAGCCAGCACCACCTCGAGCCGCTCGAGTGCCCATTTGAGCGGCAGCACTACCCGGAGGCCTATGCCTCCCCCAGCCACACCAAAGGCGAGCAGGTGAGAAGCTGGGCCCTGGGAGGTGAACAGGGTGGGCAAGGGCCAGAGAAGGTCTATTCTCCAAATGAGCCTGTGCTCCATCAAAGCAGCTGGAAGTTGCATCAATGGGCTCAGGGCACCTGCCTTATGCAACTCCAAGCCTGACACATGCTTTATTTTACCAGATGCCCTGGCATCTTCCTCTCTTTCTAACCCTCCTGGCTTCCTTCGCCCAAAACCTTTGAGCCTGGCCCTTTCAGGGATGGCAGCACAACCTGATGATGCTATCCCTTGCCATCAGCGTCTTTCCCAGATTGCAACATCACGTTCCACAACTCTGAAGCAGTAGCACAAAGCCTTCACATCATGACCGCAGCCACTATTTCCTAGCCCCACCTTTGGCCACGCATCCTGCACACCCCACGCTATTGCATTACTCATGGCTCCAAGCACACCACCCTCGCTCACACCTCTCTGCCCTTGCACACCGTGTGCCCTCCACACAGAATGCCTTTCCTCCCACTTCTCTGCATGGAAAAATACCACTAGCCTTCATGACTCAGCTCAAACATCACCCTCTCTGTCAGTCCTCCCCTGCCCCTCCGACATGAATCATCTCTCCTGCCTCTTGCCCTTCTGCATGTCCCACATGCTGCTCTCAGTAGCTTCTCACAGTGTCACTTAATAATCTAGCAGACAGGCAGGTACAAAGACACGCGGACTCCTTAAGGACAGGGAAGCCTCATGAAACATTAAACATCGTTTTTATTCCCAGCACCTACCATTGTGCCCCCCTTATAATAGACAGTAATGGTATAGTGAATGAATGAACAAATGAATGAGTTGAGAAATCCAGAATAATACATCACAAGCTACAGCGAATTTTTCTTGCTAGTGCTCAGGACAGGTGAAATGAATCATAACAGGTTGGTGTCTGTGAAAAGCTGACAGAGATGTGAGAGGTCCCACCCCGAGGCCAACAAAGACTCTGCAGCTCTGGCAGAACCACTAAGCTCTCAGCTCCTAGTCATCACATCTTTTTCCCTTAACCCTGCCAAGTCAACCAGATGAGGAGTGTCTTCAGGGTGGGTCTGTTGCCCCTCTTTGCCCATGCCGTCATTTGCTGTAGGAGTGAGGCAAGCCCATATGCCTTTAAGAACTGAGTAGGACAATGGAGATGATGCCAATAATCAGCCCAACCACTTCCAGTGACCGTCTGGGCTGCTGGTCCCATGCCAGCACTCGCAGCTGGGCAGGCAATTTGCATCAGCAATTTTATCAGCGTTGACTGTGGCAACCATGAGCGTGCAGAGAAAGCTGACCATCAGCAGCATGGGGAGAGGGCCTGGGTGCTCACGCACCAGTCAGCACACAGCTCCAGGAAGGAAAGGGGTTGCAGTGGGGGGCCTGCAGGAAGCTCACTCTGTGAGAGTAAGCCTGCAAAACTCAGTGCGCAGGCACCAGCCACTCAGTGAAAGTAAAGAAACCCTGCTGATGAGACTCTGGACACCCGCTGAGTCCCAGAGCCATTTCCTGGCTCCATCCCTAAGCCCCCCAAAGGACCCTGCTTGACTACAGAGCGCCCCCATGCCATGCTGGCATATGAACATGGGGAATCCTGGAATGAGAGAGTCTTTGAGCTTTCAGGGACCTCCATGACCACCTTGTCCAGTTTCTCCGTTTGTGTGGAGACAATCCAAGCAAGACAAGGAGGGCTTGGGCAATCAGAAGGTTTTGGAGCTCAGGCCTGCCAACCCTCATTTCATTCAGACTGGTCCACTGTCACCTGTTTCAGATATGGTGCTTCTACGTAAACACTTATTTGAAGACTGAAAAAAAAAGCATTTGAAAACCATTAAACTTCTCCAACCACTCATCTTTCAGATGAGGAGACTGAGGTCCAGCAGTGTCCATAAATTATTCATTACCTCCTCAGTCAATCATTATTCACCCAGTCATTCACTTGGAGGGTGGTGAAGGCAGGGAGAACCAGCCAGTGCAAGGGCCCCTCATGTCCTGCCTGGCCTTTGCTTTTCCTACCTCTGGTAACTGACTGTGCTGCCAAAGTAACACTCCGTGCTCTCTCACCTGGGCATAGGAATGCCCTCTGGCTCGGGGAGCCAAGAAAGAAGCACAGGTATTCATACCTGACCTTAGGACAGGTTGTAACACAGCTATCTTTTCTGCAAAATCAACAAGTGGGGGACCAGGCATGGTGGCTCACACCTGTAGTCCCAGCACTTTGGGAGGCCAAGGTGGACGGGTCACCTGAGGTCAGGAGTTTGAGACCAGCCTGGCCAACAAGGCAAAATCCCATCTCTACTAAAAATATAAAAATTAGCCAGGCCTGGTGGCGTGCACCTGTAATCCTAGCTACTCGGGAGGCTGAGACAGGAGAATCGCTTGAACCTGGGGGGTGGAGGTTGCAGTGACCCGAGATTGTGCCACTGCACTCCAGCCTGGGTGACAGAGCGAGGCTCCATCTGAAAAAAAAAAAAAGGGCAGGGGGAAATGTTCATCAGAAACATCATGTGGCCTTATTCCTGGTTGCTATTTCATGACCAGACATAGCTAGAAGTCATACAGCTCTTGTTTCCCTATTTTACAAATGCATCAAAAAAATCAACAGAATATGAATATCAGTTTATTGACAGAAATCAAGAATTTGGTGGCTTCTGACTCTTCACATGATTCTGAAATAATATCTATGATAACTCTCATTGGGCATCTGCTGTCACCAAGTATTCGGTGCTAAGCACATTATGTATAAGTATACAAAATTTCATGTAATGCTTACGTCAGCCTCATAAAGTAGAGTCTATGATTCCCATACAGGTGAGAAAATTAAGGTTCAGAGCAGTCAAGTAGACTAAAGCTACTTGGCAGGTCATTGCAGAACCAGGGCTCAGAATCGCTGAAGTTCTGAAGCACTGTGCTGCTCTGCCCCGATTCAAGTTCAATTCCAGCTAAAAAGCCCAATAATCACTGGGAAGTTTCAGTCATTGAATACAAAATCACCAAAAGATTTGACTATATAGGTTTTCTTTTTCCTTTTTTTCTAAGTTACTTGGATTTTGAAATAGCTATAGGATTCTGAGTAGATATTTTGCTGTCAAAACAACACATCCATAAAGCATTTTAAACTTCTCTTATACTCTCTAGAAATTAGGTATTTTGTTCAATTTCAATAAGACACACCCTGGCCAGGTGCAATGGCTCACGCCTGTAATCCCAACACTTTGGGAGGTCAAGCCAGGCAGATCATGAGGTCAGGAGTTTAAGACTAGCCTGGCCAACATGGTGAAACTCCTGTCTCTACTAAAGATACAAAAAATTAGCCTGGCATGGTAGCACGCACCTGTAATCCCTGCTACTTGGGAGGCTGAGGCAGGGGAATCACTTGAACCCAGGAAGCAGAGGTTGCAGTAAGCGAAGATCGCACCATTGCACTCCAGCTTGGGCAACAAGAGCAAAACTCCGTCTACAAAAAAAAAAAAAAAAAGGCCCTAAGCAACTCCACCCTGCCTCTAAGTGGGCCCCCTTGGAAGGCATGGAACCAGAGCACCATTTAGTCAATAATTGCTGCTATGTGCTAATGGTGCCCTGGTGGCCTCCAGAATTGACTGCAGCTTCCAAAAGTGCCCAGCATGCAACCGGAAAGTGCTGTGGATCTTTGCAGAACCCAGCTCGATGGAAATCACTGAAAACAATTGCCTTTAGTGGCACTGTTATGTAACCACTGAGCATTCCCTGCATTCAGCTTTGCACATCTCACATAGCAGGTATGTGACGAGTGTGAAGGTATGTGGGGAATGGGTGTGTTCTTTTTTCTGCGCTATCTGCTTCCCCGGTGGAAGGAGGCCATGGTGAGGATGAGGTACACTTGCCTTTAGTTAAACAAGTTCTTTTTGGAAGGAGTACCTAAGGTCATAGCTGTGCTCCTGGGAAGGGGAGGCCAGGAGGCATCTAAAATGAGGTCTTACTGATGAAGACCCCCAGGTACTTGACAAAGAGTGTTTCCAACAAAAACAACTCTCAATACCATTTTTAAACTGAACTTGCACACTTCTATTTGTTTGGATGTGGAGAGAGAAAAGAAGAAATCCACGTGGTGGGTAAAGCACCTGGGTCCACAGCCGAAATCCCGGGTTTAGTCTGTTTCATTATACAAAATTGGGCCATTTACCTGAGTTCCAGGCTCCACATATAAAACACAGACATAATATTACTCACCCATGTCACTGGGCTGCTGGGGGACTCTACTAGGACAACAGAGGCAAAGCTCTGATATAAGCTCTTTGCAAATGTAAGAAGTGGTCCTTATGTCACCCAGTTTAGGGCAGTGGTTGAGAGCAGACACATTCTGATCCCTCGAATCTGAATCCTATCTTTGGCCCATCTGGAAGTGGGACAAGTTTCTTAAACCTTTGTGCCTGGGTTTCCTATCTGGGGAAGAATAAATTAACAGATGCAAGGACCCTGAACAGTCCGGTCGGAGACTGCTCCAGTCCTTGGCACCGTCCTGCATTCTGTGGGTCCCAACAGTGTGGTGACACCAGGAAGCCGACCAGCCATCCAACCAGGGTGTGGTCCTCTGGCTGAGACTCTCTATCCCACGTCTGGGCACCCATGCCACCAGCTGGCCTTGAATTCCAGGGATGCGGGAGGACAATGAGCATGAACGAAACGTGCTGAGTGGAGTTGAGAACGTAAAGGAAGAAGGGGACGATGAGGACCTCTCCTGGGGAGATTAGGGCTGCCAAGTCCTAAGACACAGGCTCAGGGTCTGCAGGAAGGTCGGCTTGTCGGATCATCTCTGTGCGCTGACTTCTCTTTGCTCCCCAGGGCCTCTACCCACTGCCCTTGCTCAACAGCACCCTGGACGACGGGAAGGCCACCCTGACCCCTTCCAACACGCCACTGGGGCGCAACCTCTCGACTCACCAGACCTACCCCGTGGTGGCAGGTATAACGCCCGGAGCCTCCCTGGCAGGTGGAGGGCGGGGGCCTGAAGAGCTTGGCTGGCTGTCAGGCGGGAGGTGTGTGGGGCCCTGGCCTGGAGAGGAGAGGTGGGCTGTGCTGGCTGGGCCTCAAGGCGGGTCAGGGGGGTCGCGCCTCCAGTCCCAGGCCGCTCCTGGGTCTCCACGCTCCCTCCCGTGGGAGAGGCGGGCACACACACTCCTTCCCGCTCTCTCCATTTTCACTGCAGAAGCACAGCAGGGAGGTCTAGCTTCTCTCTCCCCTCCTTGCCACACCTCGTGGGCCCTGGCTCCCCGGCCCAGACTCTGAGAGCAGCTGGGCCTGCCTGCCCCGCGCCCCGCCCGCGCCCTCCACATCTCATGGCTTGGTTTGTGCATGTTCCCGCCCCGTCATCTCACACCCCTCTCTCCTTGTTGTCTTCCCTCCCTCCGGCAGATCCTCATTCACCCTTCGCCATAAAGCAGGAAACCCCCGAGGTGTCCAGTTCTAGCTCCACCCCTTCCTCTTTATCTAGCTCCGCCTTTTTGGATCTGCAGCAAGTCGGCTCCGGGGTCCCAGCCGGTGCCTCGGTCCCGCCCTTCAATGCCTTTCCCCATGCTGCCTCCGTGTACGGGCAGTTCACGGGCCAGGCCCTCCTCTCAGGTACGACAGGGAAGTCCCGGGGCCGTGCAGCTATTGCGGTGGGCGGGAGGGGGGTCCTCAGGGCAAACTGCCAGCCCCCTCTCTGGCCTCAATCTCATCCACCACCGCCCTGTTCCCTAATTCCTCCGGCAACTTTTGGAGGCGCCAACATGCTCGGAAGGGGCGGATGCTGCAGGGGTGCCAGGAAGTGGGATACACCACCCCAAGACCCCATGGAAAAGCAGGAACCCTAAGGCCGGGAGCCGGGTGCTGTAACATAGCAACTTGGCCTTGGTAAATGCATAAATACATAGAAGGAAAAATGAACATTTTGGAGGGAAAAAGGAATTGGCTTTTGGAGCCAATTTCTGGATCAAATTTCTAAAAAGGCCAAGGGTCAGTCCCAGTTGTGTTTCCATGATGCAGCTATCTTCATTCCTAGCTTAACAGCATCACCGGGAGGACAGTCAGACATCTGTTAAACATGATAAATTCAGTGATTCAACAACTTGAGAGGAGTGGGGGACCTCCCATCAGGAACCTCAACTGCCTCAAAATATTTAAAGCTGGAAGCACCGACCGGGCGCGGTGGCTCACGCCTGTAATTCCAGCAGTTTGGGAGGCCGAGGCAGGTGGATCACAAGGTCAAGAGTTCAAGACCAGCCTGGCCAAGATGATGAAACCCCATCTCTACTAAAATACAAAAAATTAGGGGGGTGTGGTGGCAGACACCTGTAATCCCAGCTACTGGGGAGGCCGAGGCAGGAGAATTGCTTGAACCCAGGAGACATAGGTTGCAGTGAGCTGAGGTGGCGCCATGGCACTCCAGCCTGGGTGACAGAGCAAGACTCCATCTCAAAAAAGAAAAAAACAAATAAATAAAAATAAGTAAATCTGGAAGCACCTGAGGGAGCCTCTAGAGCAAACCTCTTATGCTGATGAGGAACCTGGCCCAGGGAGGAGAAGGTCCCTGCCAAGGTCTCTGGGCAGGAGCACCATCTGCAGCTGCTTGAGGCCTGGGCCTGCACTGCATGAGTCAGACCTCAAGGGAAGCTGGGTCCTCCCGGCAGAAGGACCTTCGCTCATCCAGCCAGGGCCTGAGGAATGGCTGAGAGTCAAGCGCTTGGCTTGGGTTGGAGAGGGCCTGAGATGCAGTGAAAGTGGGAAGCAGAGACCCATATGGTCTTCAGATACCTCAAGGGCTTCCACAGGGATAGGACTATTTTAGATGTGGGCCCAGTGGGGGCCCAGGACCAAGGAAGGAAGCCAGCTAGCTCTCAGTTCAGCATTGGAGGAATCTCTTTAATATCGGCACTGTCTCCAAGGAGTGTGGGTATTTAGTGACAGAGTCCCACACCCTCCTACCCTGACGACCTTGAAATGCTGGAGCAGAGACCAGTGCGTGGGTGGAGTGTGGGAGACCTGTCACAGAGGCAGCCCAGAGTCAGACAGTCCATCTGGACCAGTGGTTTCAAATTTGGGCCTCTCAATGCTCTCTTGAAATGAAGCCTTTTACAGAAGACATGTATGCTCACCAGACTTTTAGAAGGGGTCCCTGCCCCTAGAAAGGCCTTGGACTTCGAAACCAGAGGATTAAGACTTCTACAAGCCCAGAGTAACCACAGGGTCATGTGATAAAAGTCCCTGGACCCTTTTTTTTTTTTTTTGAGATGGAATCTCACTCTGTTGCCCAGGTTGGAGTGCAGTGGCGCGATCTCAGCTCACTGCAACCTCCGCCTCCTGGGTTCAAGTGATTCTCCTGCCTCAGCCTCCCGAGTAGCTAGAACTACAAATGGGCGCCACTACACCCGGCTAATTTTTGTATTTTCAGTAGAGATGGGGTTTCACCATGTTAGCCAGAATGGTCTCGATCTCCTGACCTTGGTCCACCCACCTTGGCCTCCCAAAGTGCTGGGGTTACAGGTGTGAGCCACCGCACCCGGCCCACGGACCCTTTTTTATAACTGGCTCTACATTTTCTTTCTGGCTGGCACCCAGGGTTTGTTTTTTTTTCCCTCCGTACATCCCTGCACCTAATGTGAGAAGTTTTCTTAGAAGAGAGGGACATCTAGTGTGTGGGCAGAGAGATGCTGTTTAAGGGTCTAAAGCGAGGAATAAAATGTTGACTTGGAGTTCAAGAACTCAAGAGGGTGAAGGCCGCAGAGATGGGTCGTTTGTTTTGACCAAAGTGATGAAAAGAGCAAAACCTGTGAGCTGAGTAAAATTATGTCAGCCAGAGAAAATGGGATGCAGGGTAGGGAGGGGAATGAGAGGAGAGTGGAGAGGAAGGGAGGGGAAGGGAAGGGAGGGGAGGGGAGGGGGTGAGGAGAAGAGGTTCATGTCAGTCACAGGGAGTTCCGCAAGCCTGCATGTCTTCTGAGAATGGCAGGCTAGGGCTGGGGGCGGTCATGGGGCAGGCAAGGGGTGAGGGTGTGGTGGTACCCATGATGATGGGGAGCAGGTGCTGTGGAAGCCGCGGAGAAGCTTGGCAAGACCAGCTGAAGGAGAGGGAAGGATGTAGGGCAGCTGGAAATGGATAGATGTATCAGAGTGCAGACATAGGCTGTGGTGTAAAGTGTAACTGGAACAGCCCAGGGCAAACTCCCTGCTCCCAAAGCCCCTACACTTTGTCCCCTCCCTGTCATCCTGTTAGCATCCCCTGTCAACATGCAGTCAATCAGAGGTGACGCCTCCAACTACTGTCAGCTGTTAATTTAGTGGACATGCCCACTCTCCAGGCCAACTGCAGGACTGAGAGGTCACCCAACCCATGGGACAAAACAGCTGGCAGCAGACACCAGGTAGTCATGTAGGGATCAGGCAGCCAAATATGCAGCACCGGCGTATCTTTCAGGCTGGTGGCCCCCAATGCAGGCCCAGATGATGCTGAAGTGCAGGTGTGAGCACTTTGAAGGTTGCTGGCTGGTCACAGGGCCCCCTAGCCCAAGGGTTGACAATTCAGCACAGAGGCAGAGGCTCTGAAAAGAGTGAGGAGTGCTAGGCTTGGAGGATCTGGGGTCCAGGCAAATGGCCAAGAGTAGGAAGCAAGTCAGAAAGCAGCTCAGGCACAAGGGAGGGGATGGCTGGTGTCCATGCTGAGCTCGGGGTGTTGGCCTGGAGCTCCTTACAGACTGTCCACCTGAGGCCTCTGGTCAAGACTGGATCTCCATACCTAACACGTGGCTGAGCCATGGTGAGAGAGCTGGGAGGACATGACGGGGGGCGGTGGGGAAGGTTAGGAAGGGAATGGTTCCAGGAGCGCAGGAGGCTGCAGACCTTCCCAAGAAGAGGTGAATTTGAAAGAAAGAGAAGGAACCTGGGCCCGATGGCTCACACCTGTAATCCCAGCACTTTGGGAGGCCAAGGTGGGTGGATCACCTGAGGTCGGGAGTTCGAGACCAGCCTGACCAAAATGGAGAAATCCCATCTCTACTAAAAATACAAAATTAGCCAGGCGTGGTGGCACATGCCTATAATCCCAGCTACTCGGGAGGCTGAGGCAGGAGAATTGCTTAAACCCAGGAGGCGGAGGTTGCGGTGAGCCGAGATTGTGCCATTGCACTCCAGCCTGGGCAACAAGAGCAAAACTCCGTCTCAAAAAAGAAAAAAATAATAAAGAAAAGAAAGAGAAGGAAGTTGAGGCCACATTATTCCTAGGTAATGCTGCAGACCAGGAGAGAGGAGAGAGGACACAGTGAGTTTTCATTCCATAATCAGCTCAGCTTTAACCCGCGTGAATCTTCCACATGCCTCTGAGTGACTCCCAAGGACCCTCGTTGCCGCCTCCTGCAACTCCTTCACCTACTTCATAGCGTTTTTCTCTGGGTCACTTATTTCCGCCTGGTGGCTCTGATAGTGTGATTTCCAAGGTGACTATCCTTCTGAGTCTCAGCTCATCCCCAGTCACCCAAGAAAGAAGAAACAGCAAGGTTTGGGGAATAGCAAGAGTGCCCCTAACATTGCTGCCAGTTCCCTTTGGAAGCCCCAGTCTGGAGTCCCAACACACTGGCCAAGATAGCAATGTCGAGGCCGTCCTGGTCCCAGCTGCTCTGGGACTGACTCCAGCTCAGCTCAAAGGAAAGCTGTGAGTTAGGTTTTATCATCAAAGAGTCCATTCCCCTCCTCCATCCTTTTGTACAAAATTATATTTAGTTCTGCCAAAGAGATTTCTGAGTTGCCATAAATTCTCCTTGCTATCAGAACGAGATAAGGAATTGAAAAGGGGTTACATGGAGGGCAGACTTCAAAGGGGGAAAATAAAATAGTCTGAAATCACCTCTACCCTCTGAATTCCTCCAGGCAATAGCTTTATGATTCTGGCCTCTACCAATATTTAGAATATTTACCAATATTTCAAGGTGTGGGGGGAGCTAGAGTTTTCCTAGAGAACCCCACTCCAGGGCCAGTCAACATGGGCCTATGCTTTCTGTCAACTTCTTAAAAATAGGACCACATTGGAAAGAAATTTGGGTGTAGAGGAGATGGAATTCATAGCGAGGATAGTTTTATGATGAAGAGTCTTAAAAACAGAGAAGTAGATAAGAGGGCATGGTTAGGCCGTGATGGAGTTTCCACCCCACAGCTTCTGTGGTTTTGTTTCTAAGAAGGCTTGCAAGCTTCTTGGCTTTTTGGAAGAAACTATGCATTTAAGCAATTGGAGCTAAGAGTTTTGTAGGGCTGTTGGGAGAGTTTATTGTGCCATAGTCTGGGTGAGAGCCATGCTGAAGAAAGTCTTAGCAGTCTTTCCAGGAAGACCAGCTTTCATGGCAGGAAGCCTCAGGCGTCTGTTCTGATGTCCGATTCAGAAGCCTCTACCCCATTGGGACGACATTAGGTGACTGAGGGGAGATGAAGATTAAAAATCTTAGAGTACAGGGGAGTGAGACTGATGAATTCCATTTATAAGATCAATGTAGGGGCTAGTTCTCATGCGGTGGAGCCCCGTGGGAGCACCTCTGGACCATATTAAGCTGTGTTGTAAGGGGAGTATATGCCCTGGAACTCTGCCTGCTACTCTGCCAGGCTCGAGAGGCAGCAGGTTCAGGTAACAGAACGAGAAGGAACAGGATGAAGGCAGGGGGAAGGGGAGTGCGGGGCCACAGGCTGCCAGGCCAGAAGCAGCCCTGCAGGGCACGAGGCTAGCACCAGCAAACAGGTGACCTGAGAGTCAAGACCACCTCCCACTGCTCCCCACCCCGATCATGGCAGACACAGGCTGCCTCAGAATCCTTCTCAACACTGGGTGCCAGGAAGTCCCTACCAGCCAATCAGGTAGTCAGGTGAATCCAGTTTACAAGCTGAAATCTAAACTAGTTCCTTATGTGACAGGCAGGAAGACGTGGTTCAGAGAATTAAGTGGCTGTCTTTCATCCAGGGTCCAGCCTGGATCTGGAGTTCCCTTTCTGTCTCTCTCATGGAGGAAGAAGTAGGGAGGGAAGAGAAAAGAAGGAAGCAGGCCTGAATCCGCCACCACCCTCTTCCATCACTCCCTCCCTCACCACCTGTCCCTGTTCTGTGCTCCTCCTGCTCTCACAGACTTCCTGTCACTCCTTCCCTCTTGCCTAGCCGGTGCTTCATCTGAGGGCCAAGGGGGCTGAGTTTGAGGGTCGATTGTGTTGTATTCTTCTTCAAAGAAAGCTCAGATTTTATCTCAGTATAGCTTCTGCATATTTCTCCCTCTGCATCTAAATATCTTAAAATTCTCTTTTCCCTTCCTGTGTTTCCAGCCCTTCATTTGTCCCCTTGATGACCTTGTGTCACGTGAACTGAACACACCTGTAGAATTCTAGTGGGTTTCACCCCATTTGGTCCGGTGCCAAGCACAGCTGGACACTGCAGGAAAAGTCAAACAAATTAGAAGGTGGTGTTCAGGTTTACCAAAACATTCGCACGGTTTTAAACAATGAACACTGATGGCTCTTTATTCTGTAGGAGTTCACTGGCATATAACCATTTCTAGAATGTGTCCATTGTGCTAATCAATGTCCCCCTGTAGCATGAAACCATGGCTCTGAATTATACAGATAACCTCATAGAAATTGTAATAAGGTGCCTACAGTTATATTTTTTTTCCCATTTTGCATATGAAGAAACTGACACTGGGGCACATACTAGGCTTATCTAAGGGCACTCAGAAAACTAGCCACAGAAGCAGTATAAGGACTCCAGGCCCTCTGATTCCCAGGCCCTGCCCTCTAGAGGAAGGGAAGAAGTTGTGTGTGCCTGGTTTTTGTTCATTGACCCCTTGGGCTTGGCTCCAAATGCCTATCCCAGCCTATGTCCCTTCTTGATTTAGTGCCTGGCCTTGCTAATTTAGCATCCTGGCTTTCTGCTATATACCCAAGTGCTTAGAAAAGTGTCTAGAACATAGTATTTACTCAATAAGTATTTAGTGAATGAACACTGTCTTTGGGGAATCTCCAGAAAGAGAGATAAGGAGGAGGTAGTCACTGCAGTATTGGCAACTTACAGGATTTCATGGGGCCTTCCTTCCCTTCTGTCATGACCAGGTACCCCTTGAAGGGGCTGAGGTATGAAGGACCTGGGGGGGACTGATGGGTGGATAGTTGGACAAGCAGTGCCATAGAGGAGATGAATTTGGTAAGTTGGTTAACAGGGCTCACAGGTGGCCCACACAGGTCCTGGGAGGAAAAAGCAGCCCCCAAAATGGAAGAGGCAGAAGGCATTTGGGTAAAACAGTCATAGTCCAACACAATGGTTCTTAGCCAGCAGCGATTTTGCCCCTACTACCTCCTGCTGAGGACATATGGCAATGTCTGGAGGCATTTTTGTTGTCACACTGGGTGAAAACTGCTGCTGGTGTCTACTGGATGGAGGCCAGAAATGCTGCTAAACATCCTGCAATGCACAGGACAGCCTCCTGCAGCAAAGAATTGTGCAGCCTAACATGCCAATGTTGCTGAGACTGAGAAACTCTGTAAACATCACCAAGAACTAGGAAGAGCAAATAACTCATTATTCCAACTGGAGCATTTTGAGAATGAAATGGGCATTATTAACAAATATGCTGGGATACTGGTCATCACCTGGGTACACCTTGGCAAACCAGGGTGTATTGTCACCTTGCCAAGAATCTTGGGGTGAAGGAGAATCTGATTGGGGCCTGCAGGACACAGGAGCGATAGAAGAGGGGCAGGGGCAAGGGATCATGTTTATGTTCATTGTTATATGCAGTAGATGGGGAGATGCTCGCCAGGTCAGGTGGGGCCTCCAAAATGGGAAAGTGATTTCTCGATGTAGAGGAGAAGCAGAGCCGGGAAATGAGGTCTTTACAGAGCTGATTTGGTATCACCAAGGTGGGGGTATGACCCACAAGCTATAGATAAACAGAGAGATTGGTGTCTGTTTTGCTAAAAATGGTTCTTTTCAAAATAGAATGGACAGATATGTGGCTTGTGGTCATGTAAAAGCTAAATATCTCCGCCACATCTCCTTCTAGGTTGGGGTTAGCCAATCGGTTTCCTGTACCTGGCAACTCTGATAGATTGCATCCACTTGGAAGGCCCCCTCTACTCAGGGGGAAATGGTATAGTGGTTGATTAGCAATGTCTGTCACAGGCCCCCCAAAAAATAGTGATGAGTTAGTGGCCCACATACATGCCATCCCTTCATAGGGTCTTACTCTTGGTATCCTCAGAGCCGGGAATGAAAGGGATGAGCTGTGAGTCAAGTGGCCTCAAATGTATTTATGGAGGCCAGCTATACCCACTGCTCTGCTGGCTGCTGTTGGGGGTAACAAAGAACAGAAGACATAACCTCAGCCTCCAATACCAGGACATTCTTGTGGATTAATAAGATAACAATCACGTAAACAAAACCACTGGAGAACAGGGAACAGTGTGAGACTGCAGTAACAAGTGCTCCCTGCATGGTGGAGCCTCTGTCCTGCAGAAGACCAGACAGAGGTGAAAAGAACTTGGGCTCAGATGAGGAGTGGGGGCAGGAGGAAGTGGGTTTGGAGAATGGCTGTAGAGAGGGTGGGAATGGCATGGAGGAAGACAGCCTCAGGAGAGTGAGATGATACATATGGGAGCCCCCATGGTCCAACTGACGACTCTTTGCTGTATTTTTCCAGGGCGAGAGATGGTGGGGCCCACGCTGCCCGGATACCCACCCCACATCCCCACCAGCGGACAGGGCAGCTATGCCTCCTCTGCCATCGCAGGCATGGTGGCAGGTAAGGAGAGGGCCAGCAGGAAGGGGAGCACTGCAAAGAGGAAGTATTGGAGCAAGGTGGGACACAAGGGGCAAGAGGCATACTGTGCCCTATTCATAGACTTCCTAAAGGGCATTGAAGGATGGATCAAAGAGGGCATCTCCTTGTAAATGCCTGGAGACGATGTCCCAGTGCAGTCCTGACTCCCTATTTAACTTGCCCCAGCTCGGCCTCCTTCTTCCCAGGCCTGCTATATTACCCTCCATGATGAAAGGGAAGGGCTGAGACAGGTCTGTGTTCAAATCCAAGCTCCACCACTTCTTCCAGTGAATCAGTGAGCATAAATGGAGAGCACTCTAAGGGCCCCAAAACACTGTGAGTGGAAGATGAACCCTACCCTCAAGCAGTGCTGGTCTCCCAGTGATTTAACTCTGATGAATCCCAGTTTGCCCGTTCTGTAAAATCTGAATCTGAAGAGTATTGATGATGATGATGATGATGACGATGACGATGATGATGATGAAATATATGCTTCACATCTCTCTCTCAAGCCTGCATGGATAGGACCCGGGTTCTAGGTACTCTAAGAGTACTATAGAGGATGAAATGAGCCTGGAGTAGCTCTCCATCCTCATTTGGACTGCTCTGGAACCTGCCTGCCAGTCATTTGGGTTTCTTTGTCTGCCAGTCATCATCCAATGATGATTCAAGGTGACAAGGTCTGGACAAATGAAGATAATGGGAGTTTCCTTGGGCAAGTCTCAATTTTTTAGGAGCCATGTAGGGAAGACTTTGGGATGGATGAGACATAATTGAGCCATTGTCACTGGTCAAAAAGGCCTGGGACCTGGAGTTTCTGGAAAGAGCTCTGAACACAAGGCATCTGTGACCCCCATGCCAGCCCTAGGCCAGCCTCTCTGGCTGTGACCCCAGAGACTTGGCATATTTACCTAGGCCTGCTTCCCTTCCTTGCCGGCAGGAGTTAATCTTTGCCAGCCACCCACTCTGGGCACCCTATGCAGAGGCAGGTGGGCTGGGATCTCCTGGGCAGAGGGAAGGGAGGGAGAGAAAGAGGGAGGGAGAAAGGCTCTGTGCTCCCTGGGAACCTGCTGAGCTGGCACTTGTTGCTGCCTGGTTACCGTGGCGATGTGCTTAATGCAGCGTTGAAAATACAGAATACTGACTCCTCTCTCTCTCCTGGCCCCGGACTCCCTCCCTCCCTCCCTTCCTCTTCTGGAGCGTGAAATGAGATTGGTCAAGATAAAAAAGGAAAAGATTCGGTTATTTTTTTAAGAGTGTGGATAATGGGGCCTCTCAATCAAAATCCCAGGCTCCAGTCGGCTCCCCCCATTCCCCTTCCAACCCCTCCACCTTCCCCTGCCGCCTGCTTAGAGGAGGAGGAAGAAACATAAAGCACAAGGCTTTTCTCTTAATTATGAATCATTCCCTGAGGGCAGGCCCAGGGCAAGGGGTTCCTGGGGCCCAGAGTCTGACCTGTGAGGTCTCTAGAAGGCTTGAGCCTCTCATCAAAGTCCCCCAGGTTGTTTCCAGAAAGAATCCTGAGTGGGTTCTGAGAAAAAGAAAAAAAATAGCACAACTAGGACACTGACTGCAAGTGAAATCCACAAAGGAGGGACCTTGCCCTACACAGCTGGGCTCCCAGTGAGTTCCATGAAAATCAGTTTTAGAAAATGCAATACTATTTAAATGAATCACTTAGTTCCTAGGAATGGCACTGTGCAAATGAATTCTTAAGGAAATTTTTTTGTGGAAAAATTCTATGTCCGTCTCTTACCACTGCTTGCAATCTCCCAGTTGATTGAATGGGGACTCCTGCAATTAAAGTGAATAAACTTTCATCGAACACCTACTACATTCATGTTAGGTACATGATAAATGCTTAAAGCAAGGCATGCCAAAGACATTCATCCATCAATTGTGAAAGGAAGGAAGTGATCACTTATTATGTACTTTTGCATGTCTAGCCATTCAAATATGTATAACTTTATTTCTAATTTTACCCTGACCATAAGACTAAGAGGCTAATACTATCCCAGTTTTATGGATAAGGAAACTGAAGCAAAAGCAAAGTGGTGTGCTCAGGGTCATAATCATACTAAGTGGCTGAGTTATGCAAACACGGATTTTTCCATTTCAAGTCTAAGGCTCTTTCCTCTACACCATACTGCCTCCTACCATACCAGAAATAAAGACACAGGCTGCAAGAGAGGAGCACAGGAAAAGGGCTAGGACAGATTTCCCTTGTCTATTCACCTTCTGTTTCTGTTTTATTTTATTTTATTTTATTTTATTTTATTTTATTTTATATTTTATTTTATTTTATATTTTATTTTATTTTATTTTATTTTATTTTATTTTTTGTTCTGACTCCATTAACAGTCAATGATTCTCAACGCAGAACCAGCAGCTCCAGACACATGGATCCATCCAGTCATCTATCTTTCCACTCATTCATCTTCCCGTACATTTTTCCACGCATCCATGCATTTTCCCATCTATCCTTCCATCTTTCATCATCCATCCCGTCATCCTCCACCTTTCCACCAATCCTTCCATCTTTCCATCCATCTTTCTTTCTTTTTTTTTTTTTTTTGGAGACGGAGTCTTGCTCTGTTGCCCAGGCTGCAGTGTAGTGGTGTGATCTTAGCTCACTGCAACCTCTGCCTCCCGGGTTCAAGCGATTCTCCTGCCTCAGCCTCCCCACTAGCTGTCACTACAGGGACCCACCACCACACCTGGCTAATTTTTATATTTTTGGTAGAGACGGAGTTTCACCATGTTGGCCAGGCTGGTCTCGAACTCCTGGCCTCAGGCAATCTGCCCGCCTTGGCCCCCCGAAGTGTTGGGATTACAGGTGCGAGTCACCGTGCCCGGTCCCTCCATCCATCTTTTAATTCATCTGTCTTTCCAGTTATCTATCATCCATCTTTCCATCCATCCATCTTTCCATCCATCCATCTTTCCATCCATCCATCCTTTTATTTTTCCATCCATATTCATTCATCCATTCATCTTTTCATAGAACTATCCTTTAATCTGTCTTTCCATCCATCCTTTCTTCATCCATTCTTCCACCCATCCCTCCTCTCCTAGATCCATCTTTTCATCCCCTTTTCAATCTATTCCTCCATTCATCTATCCATCTTTCTATATATACATCCTTTTATCTGTCCATCTTTCCATCCATCTTGTCACCCGTCCGTCCTTTCATCATCAATCCTTCCACCATTCACACTTTCATTCATCCTTCCATCCTTCCATCCATTTACCACTTTTTCACTTAACAAATACTGGTTGAAGGTCTACTGTATAGGATGCTGGGGATACAGCAGTGAATAAGTCAGATTCCTTTATTCCTGGAGCTTATAACCTAATGGTGAAGACAAATGGACAATAAATAAGTCAATGAATGAACATAATAATTTATTGTCTGTGAAGACAATAAAATGGGATGATGTAATAAAGAGCCACAGGGAGAGGAGATAACTACTTTAGATTGGGCTGTCAGGGGAGGCCTCTCTGAGAAGGTGTTCAAAGTGACCATTCAAGTGATAAACTGGGGCAGACCATCCCTGGACCAAAGAACAGCAAGGGCAAAGGGCCTAAGGCAGGAACTAGTTTAGCATGGTAGCACAAAATTGTAGTGGCTGGGTCGAGTTTTAAAAGGCTACTCTGATTTCTAGGAAAATGAATTGTACATAGTCAAGAGAGAAAGCACAAAGACCAGTTAGGGGACAGTTGCAGTAGTTCTTGCAAGAGATGACAGTGGCTTGAGTTAGGGAATTAGCAGTGAAGGAGGGAAAAAGAGACCCTGAAAATATATTTTGGTTGCAAAGCCAGCAAACCTTGCTGGTAGATTGGCTGTTGGGATGAGAAAATAGAGGAAACAAGGATCATTTGTAGGTTTGGGGCATGGATGATGGTGGCAAGTATATATATGGGAGACCAGGAGGGGAAGTGATGTAGTAGATGGCAAGTGGAAATCAAGAGTTTTTTGGGCCGTGTTATGATTGAGATGCCTACTAAATGTCCAGTTTTAATAAGTCAGCAGGTACATCATGTGTGTCTGAAGCCAGGAAAGAATCCTGACTAGAGTATAAATTTCAGCCATTGCACAAAGCTGTCATTTAATGACAAGACTACTAGAAACCAAGCCTGGGGTTCTTCAACAATTTAGAGCTCTAACAGAGAAGGAACAGCAAGAAGAATGAGTAGGAAAGACAACTGAGTTACAAAGCAAACAGAAGACTGGGCATCACAAACCCAAAGGCATGGAGACAGGGATGAGCTAAAAGGTCAAGGGAATTGAGTATATAGAAGTGACCATTGGTATGATGGAGTTAGAGACTGTGGGGACTTGAGGGGATCAGAGTTGGCCTGATAGGAAGGGATAAGAAGGTGAAGGCAGAGACCATGGGGCAGAGAAAGGCACTGGTAGCTAGAGAGGAATGTGGGGATAGGAAGAGGATTTTTTAAAGACAGAAGATAGCAGAATATGTTTGCAGGGTGAAGGGAGAGACTGATGAAACAGAAAACGGGATCATTGGAGCGGCCAAATCCTTGGAAAGGTGAGTAGGGTGGGATGCAGAGCAAAGAGGCAGGGTTGGCCTTTCATTGGGGCAGAGACGTTTCATCTGCTGTGACTGCAAGCAGGTAGGCACATCTGATGATGGGAAGATGCCACACCCAGGTGTGTACCACCTACCGAGCTCCATCCCCTGCCCCAGGTTCCATGTGACTGAGGTACTCGGTAAATGGTAGTTAAATACATAAATAAGTGGGTGAGTGAGTGAATGCATGAATGAGTGACAAAATGAGAGGGTAAACACATCATGTTTTCCACCTCTCTCCCTTGTCCTCTAGAGCTCACTGTGTTTGCCATTGGGAAGGGTGTGGTAAAAGGTGAGAGGGCCCTTGCTGTGTGGCCAGTAGAGAATCGGCTGAAACCCGGGAGACCTGAGTTAAACAGGAGGCAGTTGGCACTGGGAGATGCAAGAGAGAGTACCATTGTGGAAGGACGGGGCCAGGGTTCTAGTTCCGGCTTTCACTGAACATGTGGCCTTGGCCAAATGTGTTTACTTCCCTATGTCACAGCTGTGTTATCTGTTAAATAGATGTTTAGAGTAGATTATTTCTTAGTTTTTCATCTGTTAGATGTTTCGATTAGATTATTTCTTAGGGTTTTTTTTCTTTGCTTTTTTACTTCTTTACCCCCTTCCTTTTTTTACCCATGTTTTTTGCTTGATTTATGTTAGACTTAGTCTCTGCCCCTAAGGAACTTTCTTACTGTGTTCTTAGTCCATCATTGACTTCCTAGACAAGGAAAGGATCCAGTAGCCTTTCTCTGCTTTAGGCTTCTCCTCTTCATCTCTCTTCTTCCTGTATAAATGCCTACTTGTCTGGCAATAAAGCAGCTCCCACTAACCTCAACCCAGGCCTTAAGACTGGTTGGATGACTGATTTAAGCCTCCATTGAGCTTTATTTTCGCACCTGTTTAATGGGAAAATAATAAAAGCTTACATTTATTGAGCACTCCCTATATATTTGAAGCATGGTGCTAAGCATTTAATACGTATTTTCTCATTTAATTCTCATTAAACCAAATGAGATAGGGATAATTATTTGGCCCATTTTACAGATAAGGAAACCAAGGTTCACCTGTAAGTCACTCACTCAGAGAGGCTAAGTGACTTGTCCAAGGTTACATAACCAGGAAATGGGAAGTAAGGATTTGACTCTAGACAGGTCAGCTCCAGAGTCAGGGAGTTTCGAGCAACCCCTCCAAAGAGTCTGGGGAAGGAGACTCAGAACCACGTAGCTCCCAATCGTAGGTGAGTTTCTGAAAGGCTGGGTGGACATTCATTGAGTCTCAGGGTTGGCAGGAATCTAGCTTTGTAAATGGAATTATCGCATAAGTGAATAAAGGGATTATCTGCAATTTGGAATCAAGAGCCCTAAGGTCGAGTTCTACTCTGACATTTAACAACAGTGTGATTTGAGGCAAACTGCTTAATCATGCTGCACTCCAGTTTCCTTTTCTATAAATTGGTAGTATCCATGAGTACCTCATGGGGTAGTCTTGAGAATAAAAGATCATAATGTATGGGAAAGTACTTTACAAACTTTAAGCTCTTTACCAAGCACCAGTAGTAGCTGTGGTGATCACTTTGACTTTGTTTTTGTTATGTAAGGGAATTCTTAAGTAATTTCTTCGGTAAATAATTCCTTTGGAAAAGTCAAGAATCCATTAACAGAAGGAGGTGATCTGATTTACTTTGTGTAAATTTATACGTTGAGTTTGCTTAAAGTGGCAGACTCAGGATGGAACAACAAACTACTCCAAGTCCCAGGACACAGCTTCCTGAGGGTGTGTGCCCTCTGGGGCTCTCCCTCCTCTCCCATCCTTAACCCTCACACCTCCCCTCAGCCCCCCATGCACACAAACACACACACTCATACCTAGGGAGGCTAAAAGGTTCATATATATGGATGTCCTCTTTGGCCCCTAACCCCATACCCCTGCTGTGGGGCCCTCCCAGAAGAGCCCTTCTCCAGAAGGTCCAGGCAGCAGAAGGAGCAGTTAGTCCCTGGGCCCTACAGTCATAGCACAGTTTCCCAGCTCCACCAAACCCTCCAGCTCTGGGAGCTTCCGCAGATCCCAGAGGCTCAGTTTCTTCATCTGGAAAATGGGGGTAGTTATAACATCTACCTTCTGGGCCTCCTGGGAGGGCTGTAGTATGTCAAGCCAGTGCCTCCAGTACCTACGGAAAAGGACACTGCCCCAAATTATCCAGACCGATGGGTTCCAAAAGGGATGACAGAGGGACCTTCTGAGCTCTATTGTCCCTGCTGTGGCTCCAACTGTCTCCCCCACCATTCCTAAGCTTGCCCATTGCCAGCCCTGCAGACCTTACCACACCCCAGCCCTGCATTGATGCCCTTCACCTCACAGGCCTCTCCCCTGTGTGCCTCCAACAGGAAGTGAATACTCTGGCAATGCCTATGGCCACACCCCCTACTCCTCCTACAGCGAGGCCTGGCGCTTCCCCAACTCCAGCTTGCTGAGTAAGTCCCTGGGGCTGTCCAGGCCTCTGCTGGGCAGGATGGATGGAGTGGTGGGGGGCAAGGGTGGTTCAAAGGTTACCTGAAAGCTGGGAGTCCTCAGATTATACAGAGGGCCTGGGAGATGGTGCTGTTTGTGATGGAAGAAGGCAGCAGGAGGTCAGTGTACCTGGTTGTTTGGGGAAAGAGGGCAGAAGTCCAGAGGCTTCCAGGCATTCGTTTCCCTCCTGCTTCTCAAGCCCATGTCTTTTAAATCTTTGTTTTGTGTAAGATTCAGGGCTCAGGCCTTGAAGGGGAGGACAAGGGAGGACTTGAGAAAAGCCTAAGACAGGACCTCCTGCCTCCACGGCTTACAGTCCCACAGTGCAGACACTGACGCAGGGCACCCGCCAGAATGTAACTGCCCTCCTTCCTGGGAGCCAGTTTCAAGAATGCCATCCTGTTGCCCCCATTAACCATCTAAGTGGCTCAGAAATACTCATGATTCAGCACCAAACGCTTAAACAGAAATCTTTTGTTCCACCACATTCCCCATATTTAGCCTGAGATGAAGACAGTATTCAGGGTCAAGGTCCAGAGAGTGAGCTTCAGCGAGCTTCCAGGCTTCTCTTCACCCCTCTCTTGTCCTGGGGTCCTGAACTGGGAAGAGAAGCTTTTCAGCAAAGCAAAACTCCACCAATGGGGGGACTTGAGGGATCCCACTAGAGCCTCCCTGAGTGGTGGCCTTGGGGGTATCAGAGCAAACCGGAGCCAGACAGAAGCAGTGATCCAAGGATGGCCAACCCCACAGGCACCATTGCAGGCTAGGAACCATCCATTCCCCAAGACCCCCTCTCCTCCCATTACCTCTTTGTATTCCAGAAATAACTTGAAAGGTGGCAGACCTGGGCCCTGTTTGCCAGATGAGTTCAACTCCAACCCACCTTTCCATTCAATTTAGCCAGAAAAGACGAGGGCAGTGAGACATGCCAGGGTTCAGGCACCTTCCCACTGAGCCTCCCCAGGCTGCCCATCCTGCAGGTGTGCAGAGCCTCACCTTAAGGGCCGTCAAGCCCAGATCCCCTTTGACCCCTCAGCAGTCTAATCTCCCTGGGTCTTAAGAAAGAAGACTCTCTGTCCTGGCACTGTTTGGGCAAGGCTAGGGAGGATCCCGATGACCTCTCAGTGCACTTGATTCTTTGGGGTTCCACATGCAATTGTTTTCTATTGCCCTCTCCCTATTGCAACGAGGGTGTTGAAGGTCAAAGCAGTCATAGGGGGAAGGGGCAAGAAGCCACTGTTCTCATTCTGGCCAGAAACTCAAAGGTGAGGCCAGAGAAGGAGGAAATAGGGCTGGAGAGGAGTTAATCTTTGATGATCAGATAGGCCAGAGAAATGAATGATTAACTTGTGTTGTCTTAAAGGTCAGCAGATGCAGGGAAGGCTGTGGTGCAATTTTCCTTTCTGACCAGCAGTGTTGTTGTTATTTTTTTTTAATGTGTCCAGGTTCCCCGTATTATTACAGTTCCACATCAAGGCCGAGCGCACCTCCCACCACTGCCACGGCCTTTGACCATCTGTAGTTGCCATGGGGACGGTGGGAGCGACTGAGCAACAGGAGGACTCAGCCTGGGACAGGCCCCAGAGAGTCACACAAAGGAATCTTTATTTATTACATGAAAAATAACCACAAGTCCAGCATTGCGGCACACTCCCTGTGTGGTTAATTTAATGAACCATGAAAGACAGGATGACCTTGGAGAAGGCCAAACTGTCCTCCAAGACTCCTTAATGAGGGGCAGGAGTCCCAGGGAAAGAGAACCATGCCATGCTGAAAAAGACAAAATTGAAGAAGAAATGTAGCCCCCAGCCGGTACCCACCAAAGGAGAGAAGAAGCAATAGCCGAGGAACTTGGGGGGATGGCGAATGGTTCCTGCCCGGGCCCAAGGGGTGCACAGGGCACCTCCGTGGCTCCATTATTAACACAACTCTAGCAATTATGGACCATAAGCACTTCCCTCCAGCCCACAAGTCACAGCCTGGTGCCGAGGCTCTCCTCACCAGCCACCCAGGGAGTCACCTCCCTCAGCCTCCCGCCTGCCCCACACGGAGGCTCTGGCTGTCCTCTTTCTCCACTCCATTTGCTTGGCTCTTTCTACACCTCCCTCTTGGGCATGGGCTGAGGGCTGGAGCGAGTCCCTCAGAAATTCCACCAGGCTGTCAGCTGACCTCTTTTGCCTGCTGCTGTGAAGGTACAGCACCACCCCAGGTCCTCCTGCAGTGCGGCATCCCCTTGGCAGCTGCCGTCAGCCAGGCCAGCCCCAGGGAGCTTAAAACAGACATTCCACAGGGCCTGGGCCCCTGGGAGGTGAGGTGTGGTGTGCGGCTTCACCCAGGGCAGAACAAGGCAGAATCGCAGGAAACCCGCTTCCCCTTCCTGACAGCTCCTGCCAAGCCAAATGTGCTTCCTGCAGCTCACGCCCACCAGCTACTGAAGGGACCCAAGGCACCCCCTGAAGCCAGCGATAGAGGGTCCCTCTCTGCTCCCCAGCAGCTCCTGCCCCCAAGGCCTGACTGTATATACTGTAAATGAAACTTTGTTTGGGTCAAGCTTCCTTCTTTCCACCCCCCAGACTTTGGCCTCTGAGTGAAATGTCTCTCTTTGCCATGTGGGGCTTCTCTCCTTGATGCTTCTTTCTTTTTTTAAAGACAACCTGCCATTACCACATGACTCAATAAACCATTGCTCTTCATCTCAGGCTTTGGGGTTGGCTGGAGAAGGAGGCACCCCGGGGCTGGGCTTTCTCCCAAGAACATCAGAGCTGAGTAGCCGACAAACTCACATTGGGGCCGTGGGCTGGAAGGGACCATCTGATGCCCCAGAGCTCTGGCTTGGCCTTCTCCCTCTGCCTTTAATTCACGTTGAACGCTGGGTACCTCACTCATCCCAAGTTCTTCAACACTGAGCAAATTCAAGAATAGCACAGTATTGAGCCAACCATAAACTCCCCACAAGGAGTTGCTGTTGTTATTAACAGGAAGCCAGAGAATCAGCAGGGTGGGTTAGTGAGGGATCCGGGAATAGCTGTGACTGGAGCCTGCATAAACAGCTCTGAAGGGAGAGAGAAGACTGGGCTCTCTTGTGTGCCAAGCACAGTATGGAAGGCTTCATATAAGTTAAGCTGAAATTAGCCCTGTTTTACATACAGCTTCATTTTACATATGAGGAAACTGAGGCTTTGAAAAAAATGAGATGTCTTGCCCAAGATGAGAAGTAGTAGATTCAACCAAGTCCTCTTACTCTAAGCCCAACGCTTTTACCCAAAACCCCAGAGTCCTCTCATCAGGGATGCCAAATGGTTCTAGACCCAGTGGAGGTTCTGGAGCTGCCACTGGGGATTTAATTTCTTTTGATTTGCTAAAGATTTGACCTGACTGAATGGAGAGGTAGAGTGTAGTGGGGCCAGGACAAGGTGAGGGAGGCTGTAGAGACTTAGGACTTTAGGCCAACCACCTCCAGGAAATTTGGGAAATGCAATGTGACAGCTCGGGCTCTGCACTCCAGGGGGCTGTCTGGTGTCCACATGGACCTTCTCCATGTGAGACACAGCTGGAACAAGGGGGCAGGGGCCTGCAGCTGGGATGCCCAGGTGAATATGGGCAGCTGGACAAACAACACTGGGATTGAGTCAGATAGAAGGGGCCCAAGGACTCCAGGGCTGGGAGGACAGAGGCTGGGAGAGAGGGCTCTTACCTCCTTAGGCCTCCCAAAGAGCGGTTAGGGATGCTGCCATGGATGGCATGGCAGGGGGAACCCTCCTGGAAGAAAATCCATCTCTTCTGAAGGGATCTGAGATGCGGCTGGTTTTTCAATGGCAGAACTTCCCTCTGCAGCGCGACTCCGAATCCATGACATCTGAGAGTCTTCCTGACCACAAACCTCTGGGATCCCGAGTGCTCCCTACCCAAGAATCACTTTGAGCACAGCATCCCAAGGAACCCATAGAGCGATCCCTTGCATTCACAGCCACAGCCCCTCTGGGGACACTCTGTACCCCCGGCAGACCCTTTCCAACTCACAACCAATAAAGGGGCTTGGGCTGTGCTTTGGCTAAGGTGACCGTGGTTTAAGACTCGCCTTTCTTTCCCGGAGGTGAGCTGGGCTTGCCAGGAACCTCTGCTCAGAGCGGGTGTCTGTTGACTGTGGGATGTGTTCCCCATGTAGCGGGCCTTGGCTAGTACCCATCCAATATTCTGCCCATGGTCAAACCATGGGTCCCCTTTTCGGGCTCAGAAAATAAGGCCATTTATGTATTGGGCGAAAGAAAGACAATTCGACGTGCCCCAGCATTTGGGGTGGTGTTGGGAGGAGTCAGGCTGGCACATGGGGGGACGCAATGAAGAAGGGTGTGATGACAAGGACAGGGAGGACACGCAGGGGGCTTTGAGGGTTGGCCGAGGGGCCACTTTCACCTGGGGTAGGGAGGGCGGCTTCTGTGAGTGGTCGCAGGTGAAGGGGGGTTGCTTTATGGTGCAGGGGAGCCAGGGGTTCTCTGTGGGTGGTATGTGTGTTTGTAGGAGAATTGGGGATGAGGATGGACCCAAAGCATTGCTGAGGCATTGAGAGCACCGAGGGCCTATCCCTTCCCCCTGGAATAATCCCTTTCACTGCTCATGTAGAGAGACCACCTGAGCTTCCCAGGCAGTTTACTCTTAACTTCTCCCTGATCCATTACCCTCACTCCTCTTCCTCCTCAGGTTCTAGCACAGGCCAGGCCAGCCCAGGGTGCTAGGAGCTTGCAGGAAATTCATGTGGACCAACCAACCCTGGCAGGTCAGTGGGTTTCTTGCTGGGAAAGGGGGCAGCTGGAACCCTGCCTGGGGCCCACCAGATGAACAGAATTGCTGTGACCCCGTAACCTCTACCACAAAGTTCCAGGACTAGAGACAGCAGAACTGGGAGTCCTCACCTACAAAGCCAGCCCCCAGGCTAGTTCCAACCCCTCCCCTTGTCACATCATCTCTTACTTCTCCAATATCCTTGCCATGAGTTGTGAGACTAAGAAACATGTATCTTCTGCCCTCTGTGTGCCAAACACACACTCAAAAACACACACTCAACCCTGGTGACAACTTCAGGCAAGAGAGTTAGCGAAACCTACTGGAAGTGGAAGCAGGAGCCTCCAAATAGAAACAGAAAGACAGACAGGTTGAGGCTGTTGCTAAGATCTCCCCTCTCCCACCTGCCCTCACCATCCTCCCACTTCCACCACCCAAAATACACACAACTTTCCCATCCATATCAACATGAGGCTTCCTGGCCAGGCACTGTGGCTCACGCCTGTAATCCTAGCACTTTGGGAGGCTGAGGCGGGTGGATCATGAGGTCAGGAGTTTGAGACCAGCCTGGCCAACATGGTGAAACCCCGTCTCTACTAAAAACACAAAAATTAGCCAGGCATGTTGGCGCATGCCTGTAATCCCAGCTACTCAAGAGGCTGAGGCAGGAGAATCACTTGAACCCTGGAGACGGAGGTTGCAGTGAGCTGAGATCGCACCACTGCGCTCTAGCCTGGGTGACAGAGCAAAACTCTATCTCAAAAAAAACCAAAAACAAAACAAAAACCCATGAGGCTTCTTTAAGATAATTCACACTTCCTTGTCCTCTGGGGGTGGGCACCAGAGGAAGGGGACTGCAGACCTCAACGCCATTATTACTGGGCCTGGGCGTCAGCATCAGCCCTGTCAATCAGGACTGAGGGAGGCCGCGAGGAGGGAGGGATTGAGCTCCCTCCTAGGCAGCTCCTGCACCCACAGCTTAACAGCATCTCTGTCCTGCCTCAGCCTCAGAAGTGATAATAACCCTCTACACAGGCTTAGTTTCTTTTTCCATACAAAGCCCATTCACATCCATTTACATCTCTGATTCTGAATATTGGCCCCCTTTTATTTTGCACTTGGGGAATCTGAGACCAAGAGATAACTTGACTTTTTCAAGGTCATTCAGCGAGTCAGCAGAGGAGCAGGGACCACAGCCTTACCCCTAATCCAAGGCCTAGTGTGCATCCTATTGTCAGGCCTCAGATATCTGGACATGGCCAGGCTTCTGAGAGATGTCAGACACCCTTTGCTTTGCAGGGAGGGGCGGCAGAAGTCACTTGGCCAGTTGGGGCACAGTGACTTCTGCTGCCCCTCCCTGCAAAGCGTGACTGGACGCAAGGCCCAGAGCTCAACTGAAGAAGCACTGGGGCCAGGCAGATTTGTGCCAGGCTGATCTCAGACTTCCCTCCATCCTTGGCCCTAAATCTCCCTTCAGGGTGCCCTTTGGCAGCCCCTCTCTAACCTTTAAGGTCATAAAGCCTTCCGTGTTCCATAAAGGAGCTGGTGGCTCCTCTGCCCCAGGCTGCTGTGCTACCTTCTGACGCCAAGTGACCGAGACGCCATGGCTATAGTTCTCATGGAAGAAACTCCCTCTCTCTCACCTCTATCTCCTTCCTTTGTTCACTTCTTTTAGTTTTCTAGTTTTTTTCCTTTTCTACTGAGTCTACAGCAATTATTCCTTTCCCGACTGTTTGAGAGACATTCGTGTCTCCAGGGCTATGAATGAGGGAAAGAGACAGGGAATGTTTGGGGAGAGCTTGGAGTCCCTGACCTCCTCAGGAAATGCCGGGAAGCATCCTTCCTCCCTCTCTCCAGTGCCCTCTCACTATCACCTTCTCCCCATCACCCTCTCCCCTTCTCGCTCTCCCCATCACCCTCTCCCCTTCTCGCTCTCCCCATCACCCTCTCCCCTTCTCGCTCTCCCCATCACCCTCTCCCCTTCTCGCTCTCCCCATCACCCTCTCCCCTTCTCGCTCTCCCCATCACCCTCTCCCCTTCTCGCTCTCCCCATCACCCTCTCCCCTTCTCGCTCTCCCCATCTCCCTCCCCTCTTCTCCCTCTCCCCATTACCCTCCCCTCTTCTCCCTCTCCCCATCACCCTCCCCTCTTCTCGCTCTCCCCATCACCCTCCCCTCTTCTCCCTCTCCCCATTACCCTCCCCTCTTCTCCCTCTCCCCATCACCCTCTCCCCTTCTCGCTCTCCCCATCACCCTCCCCTCTTCTCCCTCTCCCCATCACCCTCCCCTCTTCTCCCTCTCCCCATCACCCTCTCCCCTTCTCGCTCTCCCCATCACCCTCCCCTCTTCTCCCTCTCCCCATCACCCTCCCCTCTTCTCCCTCTCCCCATCTCCCTCCCCTCTTCTCCCTCTCCCCATCACCCTCCCCTCTTCTCCCTCTCCCCATCACCCTCTCCCCTTCTCCCTCTCCCCATCACCCTCCCCTCTTCTCCCTCTCCCCATCTCCCTCCCCTCTTCTCCCTCTCCCCATCACCCTCTCCCCTTCTTGCTCTCCCCATCACCCTCCCCTCTTCTCCCTCTCCCCATCACCCTCCCCTCTTCTCCCTCTCCCCATTACCCTCTCCCCTTCTCGCTCTCCCCATCACCCTCCCCTCTTCTCCCTCTCCCCATCACCCTCCCCTCTTCTCCCTCTCCCCATCACCCTCTCCCCTTCTCCCTCTCCCCATCACCCTCCCCTCTTCTCCCTCTCCCCACTACCCTCTCCCCTTCTCGCTCTCCCCATCACCCTCCCCTCTTCTCCCTCTCCCCATCTCCCTCCCCTCTTCTCCCTCTCCCCATCACCCTCTCCCCTTCTTGCTCTCCCCATCACCCTCCCCTCTTCTCCCTCTCCCCATCACCCTCCCCTCTTCTCCCTCTCCCCATTACCCTCCCCTCTTCTCCCTCTCCCCATCACCCTCCCCTCTTCTCCCTCTCCCCATCACCCTCCCCTCTTCTCCCTCTCCCCATCACCCTCCCCTCTTCTCCCTCTCCCCATTACCCTCTCCCCTTCTCGCTCTCCCCATCACCCTCCCCTCTTCTCCCTCTCCCCATCACCCTCCCCTCTTCTCCCTCTCCCCATCACCCTCCCCTCTTCTCCCTCTCCCCATTACCCTCTCCCCTTCTCGCTCTCCCCATCACCCTCCCCTCTTCTCCCTCTCCCCATCACCCTCCCCTCTTCTCCCTCTCCCCATCACCCTCCCCTCTTCTCCCTCTCCCCATTACCCTCTCCCCTTCTCGCTCTCCCCATCACCCTCTCCCCTTCTCGCTCTCCCCATCTCCCTCCCCTCTTCTCCCTCTCCCCATTACCCTCCCCTCTTCTCCCTCTCCCCATCACCCTCCCCTCTTCTCGCTCTCCCCATCACCCTCCCCTCTTCTCCCTCTCCCCATTACCCTCCCCTCTTCTCCCTCTCCCCATCACCCTCTCCCCTTCTCGCTCTCCCCATCACCCTCCCCTCTTCTCCCTCTCCCCATCACCCTCCCCTCTTCTCCCTCTCCCCATCACCCTCTCCCCTTCTCGCTCTCCCCATCACCCTCCCCTCTTCTCCCTCTCCCCATCACCCTCCCCTCTTCTCCCTCTCCCCATCTCCCTCCCCTCTTCTCCCTCTCCCCATCACCCTCCCCTCTTCTCCCTCTCCCCATCACCCTCTCCCCTTCTCCCTCTCCCCATCACCCTCCCCTCTTCTCCCTCTCCCCATCTCCCTCCCCTCTTCTCCCTCTCCCCTTCTTGCTCTCCCCATCACCCTCCCCTCTTCTCCCTCTCCCCATCACCCTCCCCTCTTCTCCCTCTCCCCATTACCCTCTCCCCTTCTCGCTCTCCCCATCACCCTCCCCTCTTCTCCCTCTCCCCATCACCCTCCCCTCTTCTCCCTCTCCCCATCACCCTCTCCCCTTCTCCCTCTCCCCATCACCCTCCCCTCTTCTCCCTCTCCCCATTACCCTCTCCCCTTCTCGCTCTCCCCATCACCCTCCCCTCTTCTCCCTCTCCCCATCACCCTCCCCTCTTCTCCCTCTCCCCATCACCCTCTCCCCTTCTCCCTCTCCCCATCACCCTCCCCTCTTCTCCCTCTCCCCATTACCCTCTCCCCTTCTCGCTCTCCCCATCACCCTCCCCTCTTCTCCCTCTCCCCATCTCCCTCCCCTCTTCTCCCTCTCCCCATCACCCTCTCCCCTTCTTGCTCTCCCCATCACCCTCCCCTCTTCTCCCTCTCCCCATCACCCTCCCCTCTTCTCCCTCTCCCCATTACCCTCCCCTCTTCTCCCTCTCCCCATCACCCTCCCCTCTTCTCCCTCTCCCCATCACCCTCCCCTCTTCTCCCTCTCCCCATCACCCTCCCCTCTTCTCCCTCTCCCCATTACCCTCTCCCCTTCTCGCTCTCCCCATCACCCTCCCCTCTTCTCCCTCTCCCCATCACCCTCCCCTCTTCTCCCTCTCCCCATCACCCTCCCCTCTTCTCCCTCTCCCCATCTCCCTCTCCCCTTTGTCCTCTCTCCATCGCCCTCGCCCCATGGCCCTCTCCTTGGCTTCTTGCTCTTCTCATTACTGTCTACAGCTCCTGTGGCTCTTTGGGGACCACTGGGACACAGATGCTGGAGGTCATTACCTCCTGGGTGGCAGACGCCCGTCCCCACGAGGAGTCCCCACTCTCATAGGCACACACCACTGTCACCAACCCCATCCCTACATCTCCATGCCCTTCACATAGAAGGAGGGTGCCTGGTTCTCCTTCCTGCAAGAAGCCGGAGCAGGCAGACAGGGCGGACAGGTCTCTCCTTCCCCTGACCTCGCTCTTTCTCCTACCCTTGAGAAGCAGCAGGGGCTAAGGCCCACGGTGGAGGGGCTCAGGCCTCCTGGAAGGTGGCAAGAGGGGCTTTGGATGGGGAGAGAAGGGGAGGTGGGGGACCCAGCTCCTTGGCATCTGTGCCCGGTGGCAGCCGGCCAGGCTGTGGAGGGAAGCGCTGCCTGCGGCTCTCCCGGGGAAATGTGATTTCCCCCTGAGTGAAGCGGACTGTGCAGTGTGGAAATTGGCTCTTTTCTGAGCGAGCTGCTGCTGTTGCTGCAGAGTCGGGGCGGGCCGGCTGGCCCCTGGAGTGAGCCGGGAGCAGCCATGTGCTGAGAACTCATTAGGGATAAATCAAACTAGTAACAGCATGAAGCCAACACCCCCCCCACCGTGCCTCCCTCCCCTACCCCCTCCGAGACCCCCCCACTTCCCCTCCTCCTCCATGGTCTTCTTCCCGTCAGACTCTCTCCTGCCTTCTCCACAGCCAAGGCACCCTCCCTGAAGCCAAGGCACCTCCCCCAGACAAGGCACCCTCCCCTCCAGTTTCAGGAGCCCGAGATCCTGCTCCTGAACACAGCCTCGTGGGCGCAGGCTTATCCGCCTACTGCCCAGACGCCCGGAGCCGCCCCAGTGAGAGACAAGTTCATTTATAAATACCGTCTTTTTTGTTTGTTTTACGTTTGTTTGCTTTTTTTTTGCTGGAGATGGGGGCCTGGTAGCAAGCTTCACTGACAGCCACAGACAGCCCTTGCTAGGAGCACAGATTGGGACCTCACAGTCCAGGCCCTCTCATCCTCCCACCAAAGTCACATCATTCCCCTGTCCTCACCTCCTAGAGGAACCCAGTGGGGAGGCCCCCAGCTGTGGGTAGCATTAATACCCCCACATATATCCATCCCCCTGGGGAGATGAGAGCACCCAGAAGACTTAACCGCAGCGGGAAAGAAATTGTCCTTAAAACAGATGAGCTTGGTCAGAATGGAAACTCATTTCCCCACCGGAGGAAAGCAAGGAAGAGAAACAGACAAGGAGGAAGAAAGAAGGCAGGAACAAGGCCTGGAGCTCTTGTCGTCATGAAGGTGATGAAAGTGTTTACCTGCAAAGTATAGCCATTTCTTCCCTAGAAACACCCTCTTTGCTGAGGCAGCGGGAAAGGGTCAGCCTGGTCTGTTATTCCAGGGGCTGAACTGGTTGGTGTTATTAAACTTTTATTAGGTATCATATCATCATAACATGGCCCCTGGTTATTGCCTTTGTTTTCCCCCTGGGAGACATTGGCTGAGGGATGTTGCTAAAAGGGCCCAGACCTGGAGTGTAGAGTTGTGACCGGATTTCTGTCCCTTCCCTTCTGGCGACCCCAGGAGACTCCTCACTTACCTCAACTGTAAAATGCATGGCTTGAGCCAAAAAAATGTCCAGCTCAACGCTGTGACGCAGTCGTGACCCAGGTCAGTGACAAGCATTGAGGGCCTCATCTGACTGGTTTAGGTAGGAAGCCCTCTTTCTCCAAAATTTCCCCAGGAATTTTCCATCAGGCAAACACCGTATTTCCATATTTGGAATCTGCTCTGTGTTTGGGGTGGGAGTGGGGCGGCTTCTGGTGCCCCACCCTGCCTGATGGGAGCTTGGGTCCTGACTCAGCTTGCCGAGCTAAAGCCAGGCTTCCAGAAAATTCCAGGATGGGGAAGAAACCAGAGGAGAGCCAGCTAGCCACAGTTAGTATAGGCTGGGGCATGAGGATTCTGCTATAGCCCTTACATTAGTTGATTGATTCATTCATTCATTTATTCAGAAGTCTTTTATGAACTACCTGCTTTGAATGTTTCCCTTTGGTAGGCACCAGGAGAAAACAAGATGAACCCAAAAGGACTCCTCCCAGCTCCCAAGGGGAAAAAAAACAAAAACAAACAAACGAACAAAAAACAGCTTAAGAAACGAGACTTGTACAGAACTATAGAGCAAAGTGGGAAAGTGAACATCAGAAGACAGTTGCACATAAAATACAAAATACTGTTGGTTTTCAGATAATATTTGCGAAATCCCTCATGGTCATCCCAGGCCTCTATCTGGGATCACTGTCTTCTCCAAGAAGCAGCCACTAGGAACAGCAACTGCAAATTCTAACCCTCAAGCCTGAAGTCCAACCTGTCTTCCTGGAAAAAGGCTGCTCCCCTGGCCTCCTATGCTTCTGTGTCTGGGAGGAGTAAGGCGGTGCTGGGCAAGGAAGAAATAAAACATCATCAGCATCCTTTCCCAAATACCCTCTCACCCCATTCCAACTGCCGTCTTCCAGACTTGCCCCAAACCTATCTAACCGGACCACAAGCCTAGAACCAGAAGGCCTGGGTCTCTCTCTGAGCTGCTTCTTTGTTCTTACACCTGGGTGGGGAAGGGGGCAGTGGGTACCCAGGGCCTGAAAACAGACTACAGGCTGCCCCTCCCTGCACATCTGGCTGGTCCCCTCCTTCCCATCTTGATAGCTGCCTGCACCCAGGGTGGACCAGCCCAGCTCCTCAACCACAGGTTGGAGGACTAGAAAAGGGAGAGAAGGGTCCAGGGTGGGGAGAGTGGGAAATGGCAAGCAGGGGAAAGGAGAGGGCCAGGGACATCACCTGACTGTGAGTTCTAGGACTGCTGGGGGAGGTGACAGTGATACAGGCTTTAGGAACAGGCCTCACCTCCATGATCCCTATGATGCATACACATTTTCTCAGAGGTCTACTTGGAGGATAGAGGGAGGGGACTTTAGAGGCTGAAACACAATGATGGGGGGATGCAGTACCCAAATGTCCCAAGGAAGGGAGGGAAAGTAGAAGATAGGGAGTCAGAGAAGCGGGGAGCAGGTGCCTCCTCCCAGCAGCCAGCCCCAGGGAGGGAATGGGGGTGGACCCAGACCCGGGCCAAGGCTCAGGGCCCATCTGAGCATGTCGCCTGCTAAGGAGGAGTGGAGGCGGGGGAGGGGAGGGCGGGGAGGTGAATAAATAATAGGAAATAAAACTTCATGAAGCAGAAAATAAAAGGCAGATTATACAGATGTGGCAATTTGAAGGATCATTGCCTCTGTCCTCTTTTTAACTGCTGCATCTGGAGTTTCGAAGCGGCTTATCCTCTCCCTCCCTCTCCCAGGTCCCCGCCTGGCTGGAGGCCCCCACAGGGCCAAGGCACGTGTGGGGACAGCACCTCAAACGCCTCAAATGCCAGTGGCATTTCCTAGCACCACACACGGCTGCCCAGCCTGGGACGGGCTTGCAGGGCGGTGGGGACAGTGGGTGAAAGGGTGGGCTGGGTGATTGGGGTGAACCTCTGAGCAGGTGTGGGTGTGGCTGGGTTTGTGAGCGAGTATGAGCTTGGTATGAGGACCAGGTAGACTGTGGGGAGTGAATCTGTATGGTTAGGAGTGGGGTGAGGATTCGTCAGGCATGAGGAAGGGGACCCTGGTCTGGATGACTATCAGTGGGAGAATGAGGCCTAAGTCTCTGCAGCTTATTTCTGCTCTTCATCAAAATTCATGTGTTAAGCCTCAATTTGACACTGTGCCAGGTGCTATATAAACAGACATGGTCCCTGCCCTTAAGGAATTTCCAGCCTAAGACACACACACACTGACATTTTGTTTATTTTATTTTAAATATTAATATATTCCTCGCCTTGTTCTGGGGAGGATTTGAGACTGCTCATATGATATGCATGCCATAAATTAGTAAAATGCAATAAAAAATAAAGCATCAGACCACAGAAAGTATGCCATGGGTGGTATAGCGGGCCGTAGGCGGCTGTAAAGTTGATCCGGAATTGGCCTTCAGTCTCTTAGTGGTCAACTGAAAGGGTGTTGTGGTCACATACATGGCTCTCATTCATAAGAGGGCAATGTACCAGCTCTTAGAAGAAGCAAAACTTTTTCTAGTACTTGACTCTAAGGAAAATGACCCACCTCGGCCCAGATGAAAGAGACTAGCGTGGATAATGTCCTCAAAACATGGCAGCAAATTCAGGCTCAGTTTCTCTGGGCTGTGTCCTGCAGGAAGCTCCAAGGTGGTCACCCTCAGCCTCTGCCCAGTGAGAGCACTGAAATCCACACTCCCTTGAGCAAAGAAACGCTCTGTATGTTTCAATTCTTTCTTCAGCACTGGGATTTCTTTCAAGTGGGTTTTCATATACAGATTAGCCCATGACCATGACTAGAGGCTCAGAGGAAATACTAGTAACTGAAGTCACAATTCCTAGCTGGGTCCAACTCAGGGTCAGAGCAGCGAATGTGGACATGTAGAGGGAGGAGGCCAGGAGTGGTGGGCAAGACTGTCAGCAAGCCTGCACAGGGAGAGCATCTCTTCTGTGTCTGTGTACCTCCTCCCGAACCTGTGTCACACCACAGAGGAGGACAAAGAAATAAGAAAACCAGGGGCTTCTACCCTGATTGTGAGGCAAAGGTCCATCCATCCGGGTCAAATCTCTGTATGTATCCTGGTGTGTGATCTTTCAAAGCAACGGATGACCTCAAGCCATCGCAGAATCACTCACAGAAACAGAGGAGTCAGGAGAGGACTAGTTTGCAGGAGATGACACCGAGTGTGGCCTTACAGATAATATAGTAACACCTGTACCGTATGGTCATTTGTAATTTCAGGAAGATATATTGAGGAGCCATGTATTGTGGACAGTTAGAATTCCAGGTCTGAAATTCAGAACAGAGATGAGAGTTGAAGGCTTAGATTTAGAGACTTCTTCCAGAAACTATCTTGAAAGCCCAGCAGTCAGCCAGGTAAGATCTTTGAGGCTACATAGTTTAGGAGTGGGAAGAGCAAGAGGGAGTAGCAGGAAAGACAGAAAAAGAATATGCACCAGTACTTTGGGAGGCAGAGGCCGGCGGATCACGAGGTCAGGAGTTTGAGACCAGCCTGACCAACATGGTGAAACCCCATCTCTACTAAAAATACAAAGATTAGCTGGGTGTGGTGGCACATGCCTGTAATCCCAGCTACTCAGGAGGCTGAGGAAGGAGAATTGCTTGAACCCGGGAGGCAGAGGTTGCAGTGAATTGAGATCGTGCCACTGCACTCCTGCCTGAAAAAAAATATGCAAGAAAGTAGAAAAAGAACCAGGACATAGTTTTGAGATGTGCATTCTTTCGACTCTAGATATCAGGCCCTGGGGAAGCAGTGAAAATCAACAATCCCAGTTCCTGCCCACAGGGAGTTTATGTTGCTCTGGAAGCAGAGAGGCAAAAAGAAATGAAGAGGGCCGGGGTGTGGTGGCTTATGCCTGTAATCCCAGCACTTTGGGAGGCTGAGGCAGGCGGATTACAAGATCAGGAGATCGAGACCATCCTGGCTAACACAGTGAAACCCCGTCTCTACTAAAAATA
The DNA here is from genome assembly GCF_029289425.2 of Pan paniscus. Lineage (NCBI taxonomy): Eukaryota > Metazoa > Chordata > Mammalia > Primates > Hominidae > Pan > Pan paniscus. The sequence goes on from NC_073261.2 coordinate 14,982,478, forward strand.
CAAAAAAATTAGCCGGGCGTGGTAGCGGGCGCCTGTAGTCCCAGCTGCTCGGGAGGCTGAGGCAGGAGAACGGCGTGAACTCGGGAGGCAGAGCTTGCAGTGAGCCGAGATCATGCCACCGCACTCCAGCCTGGGCGACCGAGCAAGACTCCATCTCAAAAAAAAAAAAAAAAGAAGAAGAGGAGAGAGGAGAGGAGAGTTACAGAGTTTCATGTAATAGAAACTGAAGGAGGAAGACAGGGAAGGCCTCTTGGAGGAAAGGGCTCTGCATATTAGTCGGTTTTCTCCCCATCATCCATTCCTCCTCCCCTGTCCTTCCAGTACTCAGAATTTCTCCACAGCTGGTCCCTATGTTTTGGTGGTGCTGACTTCACTCTCATCCTCTCCAGAAGTGGACTCTGATTTCCTTAAACCCCTGGCTCTAGTGACTGGCTCAGATATGGGCACACGGCCCAAGGCAGGCTGCTACAGGAGACTATTCCTGGATTTGAGTTTGAAACTTCCAGGAAGCAGAGAGTCACTTTCTGCTAGATTTGCACCAAGAAAATGGATCTTGAGAGCTCCTGGGGCCATCTTGGAAGCATGAGGGTTGTTCCTGCTCATAGGCCTGGGAGATGGAGCCCCCAAAAGAACAAGAGAGAAAAGGGGCCTTGAATCAGAGTGAAGCCCGAGATGAAGCCTCACCTGACCTGGATACAGATTATTCAGCTATTGGAGCCAATCAAAGTCCTTTTCTGCTAAAGCTCATTTGAGCTCAGATTTGTTATTTGCAGGCCAAGGCAGAGCCAAGTGCAAAGCTACCCAGCATCCAAGCAGGATGGCATGCATGAGGGCAGAGCCTAAGCCAGAGCCCAGAGGAGGAGGGGAGCAGACGTGGGGTAAGTCTGGTGAGGCTATGAATTAATAGCTAACCTCACAGGTGTTCCTTCTGTGCCAGGCATTGTTCTGAGATGTTTACGTGCATAATTTCACTTAATCTTCATGAGGACCTTGTGACATAAGTAGTGTTATTATCCCCATTTTATAGAGAAGCAAACAGAACATAAGAGGCTAACTGGCCACGGTCAGATGGCTAGAAAAGCTGGACTCAATTCCCGGCAGTCCCACTCAAGGGCCTGGCCACTGGGGCAAGATCAGGCTGAGCCTGGGTGCAGGGTCTGGTAGATGATCACATAGCTATCAAGGCCAAAGGTCGCTGAGAGGTGATGGCAGAAGAAGGCTGAGAAGGCATCAGAGTTGATGACTGCAGCCATCAATTGCCCTGGGAGGTGCCATTTCAGGCAAAGGTGGGGTGGACGCCGATTTGTAAGGTGTGAATTAGAGCCAGGTATGAATGGGAACCTGGTAAGGGCTGGGAACAGTTGGCAAAGCCCACACACACCGTGAATTCATCACAGAAAGCAGGGAAGCCAGGGTCAGCTATGGAAAGCAAGAGAGTCTAACGCCAGCTTTGATTTTTGCTCATGATGGTGTTTGCAAGGCATGATAATGAAGGGGGTAGAGAATAGGCTCAAAGAGCCCCAGTGGGCCCATGAAGGAGAGAGGTCTGTGGCAGGCAGGAGAAGAGGAGCCAGTGTGCCGGCTGAGGGGAACAGTTGGTCACAGGCTTGTGGAGGGCACCTCTTCCTCTGGAGAAGGGAAGATGAAGGGAACAGGCAAAGGTGCAAGCCACGGTTAGCTGGTGAGGGGGCATGGGCATCAGAAAAGCTGAGGGGCAGAGGTGTTGGCAGAGGGGCCAGTGGGGAGGACAGTAGCCATTCAAGAAACCTTGAGGATCTGTGAGCATGCCTGCTCAGCTCAGCAGGAGGAAAAAGGACCTGCTATGGCCAGGTTTTCACAGGTTCTGGGATATTGCCTTTTTTTCTTTTTGTATTTATTTTGAAATAATTTCAGATTTACATGTAAGTTACACAAATAGTACAGTGCATTTGCAGGCCATATTCTGACCCTACCCATTGGCCTTACTTTTTCAAGGCATTTCATCTTTTTTTTCTTTTTCGACAGAGTCTCGCTCCGTTACCCAGGCCAGAGTGCAATGGCGCAACCTCGGCTCGCTGCAACCTCCGCCTCCTGGGTTCAAGCCATTCTCCTGCTTCAGCCTCCTGAGTAGCTGGGATTATAGGCATGTGCCACTATGCCCGGCTATTTTTTGTATTTTTAGTAAAGACTGGGTTTCACCACGTTGGCCAGGCTGGTCTCGAACTCCTGATCTCAGGTGATGCGCCCGCTTCAGCCTCCCAAAGTGCTGGGATTACAGGCGTGAGCCACCGCGCCCAGCTCATCTTCTTAAAACAAAATCCCTAGGCTGTCCTCCAAGCCCTGAGCTTGGCACTCTTCTCTTTAAAAATTGCACTGCACTGGCCAGGCACGGTGGCTCACGCCTGTGATCCCAATGCTTTGGGAGGCCAAGGCAGCTGGATCACTTGAGGTCAGGAGTTTGAGACCAGCCTGACCAACATGGTGAAACCCTGTCTCCACTAAAAAATACAAAATTAGCTGGGCATGGTGGTGCATGCCCGTAATCCCAGCTACTTGGGAGGCTGGGAAAGGAGAATCTCTTGAACCCAGGAGGCGGAGGTTGCAGTGAGCTGAGATCGCACCATTGCACTCCAGCCTGGGCAACAGAGCGAGACTCTGTCTCAAAAAAAAAAAAAAAAGTTGCACTGCACATTCACAAAAAGCCACTCTCCTTGGCTGCATTGGAGACCCTGTATGATCTGGCCTCAGGCCACCCTGACGGCCCTGTTTCCCTCTGCCCCCCTCACCCCGACCCTCCAGTCCTGCTCCTTCCAACCCCGACACATTCCATATGTCTCCGTCTCCTGAAGACTCAGACCCTCCTAAGGAAAAAGGTGCAGGTCTTGGTGATCTTTTTATCTACCCTGGTGCCTGGCAAGCAACAAACAAATGTCATCAGCAGAAAGCCAGGCTCAGCTGAGATCATGAGAGCCCAGGAAGCAGTTATATCAGGAGGAACAACCTGGGTCACAGCAGGCCCAGGACCCTGGAAGCTGAGCTCCCCTATATGGGAAAGGAAGAACTAAAGCCAAACTTCAAGTGCCCTTCCAGAGCCTGAGCTCATCACTGAGAACCTCTGTCTGTCCCTTCTCCTGCAAAGAGAAGGACACAGGTGGGAGAGGAGCATGGGGTGGGAACAAGAAGGTCAGACATAGGCCTGTGGTGGTTTGATCTGTTCCATACCTAGGATGGGGACTGGAGCCTGCTCAGCTTTCACCTTCCAGCGTTACCTGGAGCAACCCTGTGGGGAGCTGTAGGCTGTCCCCATAGACTTCTGAGATGTCTTTCTTTCTCTCCATCTGCAGGAAGATGTCAGAGCCCCAATCTTTTCCCTAGGAGAGGCTTCCCTAGATGGTGGGAGTCCTGGCCCAGGCCACTGTGGGTTTTACGAAGTTGAAGGTCCTGGCACAGGTGCACACATAATAACTTCCTGCCTTTCAGGGAGCACAGCTCAGCTCCACAGCAGGACACCTGAGCAGCCAGAAGCTAGAAAGATGCAAGCCTGCCTCCAAGTGGTCACATGTCATAACTGCAGCCCACAACCCAGACCCTCCAGGCAGAGGTGCCTGGGCAGCATTGACTATGGCAGTCCAGGCAGCCACCATCATCTGGCTCTGAAGATTCCACGTGCTCAGGTGAAAGAGAGGTGCCGGTTCTACATGAGCAAAGGAGCATCAAAGTGTCACACACACATGCATTCAAACTTTCACCTTTTATCATGGTTTTAGAAATAAGGATGCATAGGCCAGGTGTGGTGGTTCACGCCTGTAATCCCAGCACTTTGGGGGGCCGAGGCAGGCAGACTACCTGAGGTCAGGAGTTCGAGACCAGCCTAGCCAACATGACGAAACCCCATCTCTACTAAAAATACAAAAAAATTAGCCGGGCGTGGTAGCGGGCGCCTGTAGTCCCAGCTACTCGGGAGGCTGAGGCAGGAGAATGGCGTGAACCCGGGAGGCGGAGCTTGCAGTGAGCCGAGATCGCGCCACTGCACTCCAGCCTGGGCGACAGAGCGAGACTCCGTCTCAAAAAAAAAAAAAAAAATACAAAAAATACAAAAAATAGCCGGGCGTGGTGGCACACGCCTGTAATCCTAGCTACTTGGGAGGCTGAGGCAGGAGAATCGCTTGATTCAGTGGAGGTTGCAGTCAGCCAAGATCACACCATTGCACTCCAGCCTGGGTTACAAGAGCAAAACTCCGTCTCAAAAAAAAAAAAAAAAAAGGATGCACGTTCAGTGAGGTCAAATAACCTACTCCACTTAGTTTGTAAGCATCAGTCTTGGGCCAAAAGTCATGTCCACTTGATGCTGGGATTCCACTTCAATCAAATGAGGCAATTGGACTCTACTGCAGCTAACTGCTACTTACACATCAGAATTACCCAGGGAGCTTTAAACATATTTATCTATCCCTCTGACCCAGGCTGACTGAATCAGCATCCCTGGGTGTGGGCTGGGAATGTGTCTTTTCAGCACACTTCCCCAGCAAGATAAAAGTGCCTCTGTAAACTGAGAGCAGGAAACCAGTGGGCAAGATTATCAACTCATGGAGTCAGGGACATGTTTAATTCATTTGTGAATCCCCTGGTACTGGCACATAGAAAGCGTCCCATATTATCTGCAAAATGAATGAATGAATAAATGAGCAAGTAGGTGAATGAATGATTCTGAGGTCTCCTCCAGCTTTGATGGCCTATGACCGTGTGACTCCTGCATATGCATGAACACACAGACACAGACACTACACACATGCACAGACACACATACACACTTGGAGCAAAGTGGGATGAAGCCTGCCACACTGCAGGTGGTCCTAGCTGCCTGACCTCCCTTCCTCACACACTGACACACCTCCCTCTTTGTTGACCTGTTATTTATTGTGCACCCATTGGGTGCATGGCCTAGACCTAGGCCCTGGCCGGAGACCCAAACATGGCCTCCAAGGGCCAACCTTACTTTGTGGAGGTGCAAGCCCCAGAGCTGGTTACAAGCATGGGAAGGGAGGAGGGTGGCCTAGCAGGAAGGCTGGGGAGGCAGTGCGTCAGCCGGCAGGCAGCAGCGGGTAGCAGAGGCCCCCTCTTGGCGGGCAGCCCACTTGCACACTTGGCTGAACAGAGACAATGGTGGCTGGTCCCTCCGGCCCAGCCTCCTTCCTACAGGCAGAGCCCCAAGTCCATGAGTCTCCGGAACCTCCCTCAGAGAACAAGCCCAGCTGGGAGGCAGCCAGAGGGCAGGATGAGGGGATTTCCCAGGGGAGAGCAGCAGAGACCCTCTGAGCTGCCAGAGATGGGGAAGGGGTCCAGGCACCCCACAGGAAGGAAGGTTTAAGGCATGTGTAGAAAGGAGCACAGAAAAGTCTCCCGAGCCTGGCCTAGGCCTCGCCTGGTCGCCAGCCTCCGTCCCATCCCTCACAACTCTCCTGAGCTGTGGCTCCTGCCAGGCAGACCCCTAAGGGAAACTGTCGCCACCTTTTACCTCTCTATCCTCTCCAGTGGTCTGAACATAGAGAACCTCCTTCTCTGCTCTGTTGGAACAAAGGCTCCTTGTTCCTAGGGTTCCAGGGTTCCCTGCAAAGCTCTGGAGGCCCCACCCCGCCCAGCCCTCACTCATGCCATCAGCTCTGCTCTGTTGATGAGCAGTTGGGTATGTGAGACTGTTTCATCTACTTCGGGGGAAAGGAGACACAAGGAGACAAAGGCACGGGGCCCCACAGCCGTGCAGAGCCCTTGAAGCCCCCCGAGGTCCCTGCCCAGAAGGCTGTCCCCTCAGTGGGCAGGACCTTAGCAACCCTGCTCCCTGGGTCACAGGAGGCTGGTTAGGAATTTCTCAAGAGTCCCTGATTCACTCTCCTGGGGCCTCCCCAGGAAGGTCACCTAATTCCCAGAGCAAGACCATCCTCGGGGCTGTGGCTCCCCTGGCTGGGCTGCCCAGGGGCCTCTGCTGCCCCAAGCTCTCCCCCAGAAGCCAAGGGCACACCACATAAGCACTGGTTCTCAAACAAGTGCTGAGTTCTCAGCAAGTCTAGGAAATGAGGCCACTCTGGATTCTGGGGCCTGGAGGGTGACATGAGCTGAGCTCTGGGAGGAAAGTCAAGTCCTCACCTCCCTCTTCCCTTGGGTGTGGCCAGGGACTGGGGCTGCGGAGGGACTGCCATGGGGGTGGTGGGGAGCACAGCAATATTAGGAAAGCTTCAGTGAGCACAAGAATGAGGGCCACAGGGAAACAAGGTTTGTCCTTCAGCAGGGAAAGGAGGTGCCTCATCCGTCATGGTGGACTCATTGAAATAAGTCTCCTCCAGGGAGGTTCATCTCAGGTCTACCCTGGAGCAGGGGACAGTGTCTCTGAGGTGGTGCTGGCTTCACAGCTGATTGCGGTTCCGCTTAGGGATGATCTTCCGGTAGGTTCTGCGCTCTGAGATGTTGCGCTTCACCTTGGCCGTGGTGGGAGCCTCATCCTGGTGCAGGGACGGGCTCGAGTGGGACTTCTTCAGGCTGAGCTTGGGCTCCCGAGTGCCTCCAGCTTCCCTCCCCAGCTGCTCCTCCCAAAGGTCCAGAGCATCAGAGGGGCAGTGCAGGCGGGCCACCAGCAGCTGCACGTAGGTCTCGTAGCGGGTTTTCTGCAACACACAGGCCCCACCACCTTAGCACCATCCTGGCTCCAGGTTGGGAGGAGGCTAGAATCGTGAGGGACAGCTCACAGGTACATGAAGCTATGGCAATACAGACCTCAACAGAAGCTATGGCGATACAGACCTCAACAGAAGCTATGGCGATACAGACCTCAGCAGAAGCTATGGCGATACAGACCTCAGCAGAAGCTATGGCGATACAGACCTCAGCAGAAGCTATGGCGATACAGACCTCAGCAGAAGCTATGGCGATACAGACCTCAGCAGAAGCTATGGCGATACAGACCTCAGCAGAAGCTATGGCGATACAGACCTCAGCAGAAGCTATGGCGATACAGACCTCAGCAGAAGCTATGGCGATACAGACCTCAGCAGAAGCTATGGCGATACAGACCTCAGCAGAAGCTATGGCGATACAGACCTCAGCAGAAGCTATGGCGATACAGACCTCAACAGAAGCTATGGCGATACAGACCTCAACAGAAAGAGGGCTGGACCAACAGTGAGTGTCAGTATAATGCTTGGATAAGCAGACTGCAGAGCACACCTCTGGATAGTATTATAATGACACATATCAGCCCAGCCCTGTTCTAATAATAACCAACCCCTTGGAGTGCTGTAACTAACATCTCTATGCCATGTTCCATCTTTGAGGCACTAAAAGATGTGTCACCCACTATGCCTGAGATCTTTGCAGCCCTACACACAAAGAGCTCACATCTGTACAGCCCTAATTGAGTCTAAATAGCATTTTAACAATTGGCATCTGTGGAGCATGATGCTAACTACCCTCATCTACTCAACACTGTATTCCTAAGGCCCCTGCAGCTAGCATCCTTGGGATATGGTTTCCAGTTTACAAAGTGCTTCCTCACCCTCCATCCCATTGGATCCTCATGCCAGCCCTGGGAGGGGGAACAGATCATTGCGGAAGGGAGGGCTGGTGGCTTGCTAAAGGTCCCAGCTGGTCAGTGGGAGGAAGAGGTTGGGTCCTCACAGCCACACCCTGAGGCCTCTGAGAAGTGGGGAGTTCACAGCCATGGATACAACCAACAAGCCAAGGGATAGCCTGGGACCTTGAAAGACAGGCAGAGGGCTGCATGCGGGCACAGCGGGGACAGGCAGGAGGCGATGTTGATTCCCACTTCCTGGTCTCTGCCTCTGGGTGGCCTCTGATTCCCTCTATTTTCACATTGCATTCACCTACCCTTCCTGCCCAGTGGGCCCTCACCCTAAGCAGGCACCCAGGACCCCTGAAGCAGGCACCCAGTGTTAGGATCCCAGATGAACTGACGTCACACCAAAGCAGAATTGGGGAGTGTGGGTGGATGGGTGAGGGTTGGGGGAGACTAAGGGATAAAACATTTCAACGTGGGCTGTAGAGTCAACAAAAGTCATTACTGGCCAGGGGCAGTGGATCACACCTGTAACCCCAGCACTTTGGAAGGCTGAGGCAGGCAGACCACTCAAGGCCAGGAGTTCAAGTCCAGCTTTGCCAACATGGTGAACCCCTGTCTCTACTAAAAATACAAAAATTATCCAGGTGTGGTGGCTCACACCTGTAATCCCAGCTACTCAGGAGGCTGAGGCAGGAGAATCGCTTGAACCTGGGAGGCGGAGGTTGCAGGGAGCTGAGATCGAGCCACTGCACTCCAGCCTGGGCGACAGAGTGAGACTTTGTCTCAAAAACAAAAACAAAAACAAAAAAACACGGTCATTTCTTAGTTAAGACCATAAACGGGGCATTTAGAGCAGCATGTAAATTTACCAGATTTGGAAGAGTAGTTTAATTTCTCTGTGCCTCAGTTTCCTCATCCTTAAAATGAGGATAACAGTACCTACCCAGAGCTGTTAATTGAATGAGACAATCCATGCAAGGAAGACAAACTCCATAAATACTACCTATTAATATTTGGTAGGTATTAGAAGGAACAGTTGAGCTGAAATACAGTTTTTCCTTCAACTTGGGAAAAGCCAAATATACTCTTAGGAGAAAGAAAACTGTAAAATAACATCTGCTATGGGTGTTTCCAGACAAGCAGCTGCTATGTGCCCCCAGGACAAGAGGTGACAGGCCTAAGTGCATGGGGACACACACTCTTTGTGCATGCCCGTGCACGCGGGTGTCCATGTGGGAGCCCCTGCCCCTTTGCAGATGGCGCACACGGGCCTCGCCTTCACACAAGCGCCTCTCCCCGCCCCGGCGCGGTCAGGGCAGTGACGGCTGCAGGGACCGAGGCAGCCACGAGAGGGCGGAGAGGGTCCTGCGCAGCGGCGGGGAGGTGGGCTCGGCCCCTCACCTCGTACTCCAGGTACTCCTTCCGCAGGCGATACTCCTCCAGCTCGCGGCTACGGCCCCGCCGCTCCGGTAAGTTCCTCTGCAGATCCAGCAGGTCGTCCGAGGCAGCGTCCAGGCAGTTCTCGTGGGATCGATGCTGCTCCTCCTGCGAGCAGCAGGCGGTGAGGGACGCTGTCCCGGGCGTCCCCTCCACCGCTTTCCGGGCCCGGGTGTGCCGCTTTCCGGGCCCGGGTGTGCCGCCCTCCTGGTCACCTCAGTTCCCAGGCCGAGTGCGCAGCCCGCCTCCAGCCTCCCCGAGTTAGTCCTGGGGCTCCAGGTGCACATTCCCAATTCCACCGCACCCCACCCCTTCCCGGAGGCCATACCAGGGAGCTCTGGGCGGGGCCCACGGGCAGGATGGGCCGCACGAATCTGCGCTGGGAGCCCACAGCGGCGGGGAAGGGCGGCGCGGAGTGCGTGGCCGCAGCCAAGTTGATGCGCGCGATCCAGGAGCTCATCTCCTTGGCAGTGCTGGGGCAAAGGAGGTCGTTGGTCCCCGGGGACACAGAGTCCGTCCTGTCACCCTCCTCCCGCCCCCTCCTGTGGCTGGTTGCACAGCTGGCCAGCTGCTCAGAACTCAGCCTCCCATAGTTAGAGCCCTGCCACTAGCAGGGCACTCGACCTCTGACTGTGGCATTTCTTATCAATAAAGAGGAAAATTTGGAGGCCCGGTGCGGTGGCAACGCCTTGGCAGGCGGATCACCTGAGGTCAGGAGTTCGAGACCAGCCTGGTCAACATGGTGAAACCCCGTCTCTACTAAAAATACACAAATTAGCCAGGCGCGGTGGCGCCCGCCTTTAATCCCAGCTACTCGGGAGGCTCAGGCATGAGAATCGCTTGAACCCGGGAGGCGGAGGTTGCAGTGAGCCGAGGTAAGAGTCACTGCACTCCAGCCAGGACGACAGAGCGAGACTCTCTCAAAAATAAACAATAAAAAATAAAGAGGACAATCTGAGAAGGTGACAGATTTTATAACAAATGCCAGATATGGTCAATCATTAGCAACTTCCCAGAATCCTGTGTTCTGAACTGGGAGGCTTTATCCCACTGACAAGGAAAAGGCATACTGTGCTGGCAAAGTTGGCCAAGGATGGGGAGGAAGTAGGCAATGCCTGGGCTTCATCCCTGGTCCCCAGCTCCTCTTCCTGCTGCCGCTTTCTAAGAATTTCTGATCATACGGCCATTCCCACCAGGACCCCCTGGGGCCCACAAGCCTCAGGTGTCAGCAGGGTCAGGGGAGAGAGAACTAGGGCAGGGCAAGGCCTTGCCACAGTCTCCCACCCCAGGGACTTACGGTGCCTGGAAGAGGTAGAGGCGCCAGTCAGCCGTGCGCAGCTGGAAGACGTGCGGCTTCTTGGTGTAATGGGTGGCGGGGGTGGCCAGCGAGTGGTGCACCCCCACGGGCTCATCCACCATCTGCCCCACCAAGCTCTCCTCCTCCAAGCAGTGGTCTTCTCCCTGCTACCAGTCACAGGGGCTCAGAGAAGAGGTTATCATCAGCTGCCCACCCTCCAGACTGTTCTGGGCCTCTCTCAGTCTCCCATTGTGACAGGGGTGTTGGCTCCTTTCCTACCTTCAGGAAGTAGAGAACCATCCCTCGCAGTAAGGTGTGGAACATCTTCCAGCCACGCTTGCCCCATGGCGCTGTTCCAGGAACAGAACACAAATGTAGGTGGGGGCACCAGCATCCAGACACACTCAGACACACGCAAGTGTGCATATGCCCCCTGCCCCTCACACCGCCTCCAGTCTCTCACCAGGATGCACACAAATGCAGAACATGCCAACACAAGAAAACACATACAATCGTAAACAAACATATAGAGTCTCTCCACACACAGGCAATGCCCCCCTGGAAACAAAACCATAGAACCACTCACATCCAAATATAGATATTCATACAGATCATCTTCTCTCCAACTCCAAACACACACCCACTACCCCAAGTAGTGGCAAACACCCAGGCACAAACACAGCTCCTCCCAGACAGCTTTCCAGTCCCTGCAGGATGATCTTGACCTTGCATACCCATCTAGAGGGGCTCAAGGGCGCAGGGCCCAGCTTTGGGGTGCCCTTCCCTGTGTACCCCACTCTGAGCACCACCTGCCCTCTTTTCCCCCTACCTCTCCACCCTGGTCTTGTGTGGTAAGATCCATTCTAAGCTCCTTGGACAAAAGGCAGCCCTAGGGCCCCGGCGGCTTCACAGCCAATGCTAGTTCCCATCCTGGTCGCCCCAGCCTATTCAATCTGTGCTTGCACATTAGTCTGCTGAGATCACCACTCTGGTCATGTCCGTGCCATAATCAAAAGCCTTCAGCTGCCTGTGGAATAAGACCCAAATGCAGGCCCTGGCAATTTTGCCTCAAGTGTACCTCCCTTTCACACACCCCATGTTCTGAGCAAACTCGGCTTGCTGTTTTCTCTGTGGGGGATGCCCTCTGCCCAGCTTCCAAATTCCAGACCCTCTTCTCCTCCAAAGTTCAGTGCAGATACCATCACTTACCAGAAGCCTTACCTCTCCCTGTAGCCACATCCCGCTTCCAAAAAAAAACCAAAAACCTTTTTCTCCTCACTTGATTCAGCTCCTAGACACTCAGCTCTTGCTACATTTTTTTCGCAGACATTGACACACTTGTCTAATCTCTACCTTACTACAGGGACTCTGGGGCCCAGGAATAACTAGGCCTGTTTTGTCTGGGTTCTCCTACCTACCCTCTAGTGCCTCACACAGCATCCAGCACATGGTCACTGTTCAGTACGCACTGAGGAAGGAACATGGGCTGGCTGCCTGTCCTCAACGCAGGCCGTCTCTCTGCACACCTGTGCATGCATCGGCACAGGTCCCTGAGCAGGGCTGCTCCCAGCACGCCACCCTGTTTGTGGGCAGCAGACACTCACTCTTCTTGCCGTCTGCATCTTGATGCATTTTCCGAGCCAGGATGCCCTGCTTGTAGGTGGGCACTGTGGGATCCTGAGCCAGCTGAAGGAAGGGCTTGCTCATCTTGCCAGCTGGCAGGGACGGCTGGGCCTTCTCAGGTCTGGCTGTGTCTTCTTCATCCCTGAACATCAGAGAATCGGGCTGGAAGTGCTGACTATGCAAAGAGAACTGGGAGGTATCCATTGCCTCCCAGAGCCTTAGCAACCTCTCTTTTCCTGGGAAGCCACACCCCAGGACCCCCCACAAGGAGTCCTCCTTCACAGTGAGCCCATCAATTCCTGAAAATTCTGCCATACCCCACGCCCCACTACCTCTGGCCCTCCGGTATTACTTGGGCTCCTCTATGCTCTCTCCCCAGAGCCCTGCCTCTGGCTTTGCCCCACTCCAAGGGGAGCACTATCTGAGTTTCTCTAACTCTCGGGTGGGTGACAGAGGGAGGACAGCCCAAAGACAGGGGAGAGGGGTGAGAGGGAGAGGGGAAAGGGAGTCTCACTCACACGGCCCACTCGAGCTTCTCGCTGCGGATAGACCAGTAGAGGGCCTGGAACAGAAGCACACAGGTGGGCAGGGGAGCCTCAGGGCTGTGGAGCCTAAAGTCTCTTTGTCTGGCAGAGGTAGGATAGGGGCATGTGTACAGCCTGCCTCCTCCACCCACAGCATAGGTGCCCTTCCTCCTTGAGTAAGCAAGCATCCATCCATCCATCCAACCATCCATCCATCCATCCATCCATCCATCCATCCATCCAACCATCCATCCATCCATCCATCCATCCATCCATCCAACCATCCATCCATCCAACCATCCATCCATCCATCCATCCATCCATCCATCCATCCATCCATCTGTGCAACAAAGTATTTCTGGAGTATTTCCCAGCGACAAGCACTATGCTGGGTGCTAGAGACATAAAGATGACCTGCCAGGCGCGGTGGCTCACACCTCTAATCCCTGCACTTTGGGAGGCCGAGGCGGGTGGATCACTTGAAGTCAGGAGTTCAAGACCAGCCTGGCCAACATGATGAAACCCTGTCTCTACTAAAAATACAAAAAATTAGCTGGGCGTGGTGGTGCACACCTGTAATACCAGCTACTCAGGAGGCTGAGGCAAGAGAATTGCTTGAACCCGGGAGGCGGAGGTTGCAGTGAGCCAAGATCACACCACTGCACTCCCGCGACAGTGCAGGATGAGACTCCATCTCAAAAAAAAAAAAAGATGATGACCAAGGCAGACAAGTCCCTGTCCTGCCCATGCTTAGTGAGGCCTTAACTAGTTCTCATGGAGGAGAAATGAATTACCTACATGGCATTCTACTGGGAGGGATCTGATGGAGAAGAAACTGGCTGACCAATCCCCACAATGAATGTGCAGTAAATGAATGAATGATGCACTAAAAGTTTGACATATTAACGTAGATGTTATCTCGCTTGCTTCTATAGCTCTTGCGATGCCTAGCAAGAAGTCTGGCACATAGTCGGTGTTCAGTAAATGTTCATGAAGTACAGCCATGTACCATATAACAGCATCATGATGGTTCAGTCCAGGATGAACTGCATACATGATAGTGGTCCTGTAAGATTGTGATGGAGCTGTCCTATACAGGTGTATCATTTTTAATCTTTTCTATCATGTTTTTATTATACCTTTTCTATGTTTAGATATACAAATACAGCAGTGTGTTAGAATTGCTTGCAGTATTAAGTACAGCCGCATGCCATACAGGTTTGTAGCCCAGAAGCAATAGACTATCCCATATAGCCCTGGTGTGCAGTGAGCTGTACATCTAGGTTTGTGTAGGTTCACTCTATAATGTTCACACAATAGTGAAAATGCCCAACGATGCATTTCTCAGAACACACCTTCATCGTTAAGTGATGCGTGACTGTGATGAAACAGCAAATGATTTTAATTGCTTATGACACACATGCTATGTGCCAAGCACCATGCTGAGCACTTGGAAGATTTCATTTCATCTTGATAATGGCATGGTAAGTGGTTAATACTCTCAGGAAGAACTTGAGCTGGCCAAGAGGGGGCAAATTGCCCAAGACTAGAATTCAAACCCAGGAACACCAGGCTCCCAAGTCTGAGCTCCAGACTTTCACCATGTGTAGCTTTGCCCTTCTCAGACTTTGAAGGGGTAAGAATGACTTGAAAACTTAAGAAAATATTTTAGGGGTCCCAATCTCAGAGAGTCTGATTCAATAAGTCCAGCACAGGGAGCCTGCAGATTTGCATGGATAACAAATTCCAAGATGCTTCTGATGCTGCCAGCCAGGGAATACACTTTTACTAGCCCTTCAATAAACAAGTCCTGTTCTCTCAAGGATATTTTGGCAAAGCCAGTCCCAAGCTCAGCATCTCCCTTGGAACAAAGAACCAAGGCTCCAGGTCCTACATGAGGCTCATAAGAAGACCCCGTGGCACATACCTTCAGCAGCTCCTTGGGGAAGTTCCCGCCATCCCTCAGCCCATTCAGGTTGGTTATGAATTCCTGGCAGCTCATGCTCTTCCCAATGTTCTGTAGCCACGGACAAGTGGGATGACTCGAGCACACACCCCATCCCAATAGAATAACCTCCCAGCCAGCAACCATGGAACCCTTTCCAGCTCCCCAGGCCCACATCCCTCAGGGGTGTTCCCTGCCCGGTCTCAGGCCTCTGGTCTTCTCCTCCCCGCACCCCTTGCCACAGCCTCAGTTCCCACAGGGACTCTCTCCACCGTCTTACCTGTCCATGCAGGTCTGTGTTAAGGAGCATGATTGCACATGTCAAGGTGTGTACAGAATCTGCCCCAGAGATAGGTAAGTGGAGAGAAAGCTCATTGGAACCAGGGCTCCTGTTTCCTCTGCCCACACTGCGTGGGGTAACCGAAGAACCCCTGGAATGCTTCCATTCTCCACAGCCCCCAACATACTCCCACCAGTTCACTGTCACCTATTGAACTCCCAAGCAGACATGGGCACCCCAAAGTTTCCCTGCTTTGCTGTCAGGGCCAGCCCCTCCCTACCTACTGAGGGGAAGATCCCCGGATTGCAATGGTGGAAGCGTCTGGAGAACTGGTAGAGGATTCGCTCCCGTTCCTGAGTCTCCCCACTGAGCACCAAGGCCTGGAGGAAGCTCCTGCAAAGGAGGGCCAGGGTCAAGGACAGAGCCCGGGAGCTTAGGGCCAATCAGATCCCAGCCTCAGGCTGGTGCCACTGCCCCATGCCATCCTCCACAGCCTCGCCAGAGAGGGCCCAAAGACATTACCGGAGGGCTCGGTCCAGGCTCTGGCCTCCAAACTGGAAGAAGGACAAGTACTCCTCAGCCACAGCCCTGCTAAAGTCATTGCTGCAGAGGGAAAAGGGGCATGGAGTCTGCACCAGGGGCCTGGGCTGGGGCCGCAGATGCACTGGGGCCCCCAGGGCCTGCACACATTATGCGGTGGGGGTGAGCAAGGGAAGGGTGCAGGCACGCTGGGCCTTGGGTCCTGACAGGGCAAGGGGGCAGCCAGGGTCTGGTATGCCCTGCTACCCTATTCCGTGTACACTGGGAGACACTGGGAGAGACCTGTGGAGTCTGGTTGGCAAGGCAGTGGGGACCAAGGACCAAGGGTGTGGAGACCATGGGGACCATGACTGAGAGTAAGCAGCAGATACAGTGAGGGTATGGGGGAAAAATTAGGAGGGGAGATGGGAAGGGAACAGGGCAGGGACGGGAAGGGGAGGGTGGCCAGTGGAGGGAGCCCTTCAGCAGCTCCTCCCTGGCTGCCTCAGCCTCCGGCCTTCCCCAGGCTCAAAGCCCCTTACTTCTTCTGCAGGTAGGCAGCCACTTCAGACTTCCGGAAGCCCTCCAGGCGATAGAGGCGTGAGGCCAAGTTCCAGGCTACCTTGTTGTTCCTGACGCCATTAGCTAGCTTGTCTCCAGCTGGTGGTCTCTGGCCTTCCTCTGGGGACCGTGCTTGGGTCATAGGGCTCCCAGGAAGCCTAGAAGAGTTCATCGGTGTCCTCAGATTCTCACTTGAGATAGACATGCAGGAGCTCTGGGTCAAGTGTTCTTGCAGGTCAGTTGTGGCAAGAGTTCCCCGAGCTCAGCGCCTTGAATGGTGGGGCCTGGAGGAGCTGGACCCAGGCCCTTACTCAGGGAAGAGACAGAGTCACAGCCAGACTGACTTAGCCTGGCCTGGGACCAGGAGAACCCTGAGAGGAAGGTATTCATGCAAGGTCTCCAGGTCTGGGGCCCTGCGCTTTCTCAGGTAAAGCACAGCCATGTTCCGAGTTTATCTCACCTCAGGTTGCAGGTGCATCCCTGTGAGGCCCCTAGCGTTGTTTTCTCCAATGCAAGGCACGTGGGATTGTCTCCCTCACCTGTCCTGTGGTCTTCCTATACCTCCTTGTCCCTTCCCCACCTCCCAGCTCTGGCTCTAGCCTCCACTCCTAGATCTGGAGCCAAGAAACCTGTAAGGATGAGCTGAGAACAGGAAGCTAGGTGGGCTCTAGTAATGGCAGCAGCTGGGGTAGTTCAGGAGGTGGTCCTCAGCCTCTCCCTTCCCCCACCTAGCAGCCTGGATGACAAGGAGACTGAGTGGTGACATATGACCCAGTGTGAACAGGCCCGGGTGACCCCCAGCCGACTCAGAACCTCCCAGTCCAGCACTAAGACTCTCAGATGTCACTCTGTCTAATCTTTACCTGACTCTTCTGCTTCCCCGACAACATTACAATCAAGTGTGGGGTATTCTAGTTATTTAAACATTAATTATCCAAGTGATACAGTTAGGAAGTTGAACTGGTAAGCAGAAGACATCATAATATGAAAACATTCCAGGGGCCTGGGCGCAGTACTCAGCCTGTAATCCTACTGCTTTGGGAGGCCAAGGCAGGTGGATCACTTGAGGCCAGGAGTTCGAAGCCAGCCTGGCCATCATGGCGAAACGCTGTCTCTACTAAAAATACAAAAATTAGGCAGGGTGGCACATGCCTGTAGTCCCAGCTACTCAGGAGGCTAAGGCAGGAGAATCACTTGAACCCAGGAGGCGGAAATTCCAGTGAGCTGATATTGTGACACTGCACACCAGCCTGGGCAACAGAGCAAGATGCCGTCTAAAAGAAAAAAAAAAGAAAACAATCCCTAATAAACAGATATATAACATTAGAATTCACTTAAACCCCCTCACTATCTAACACAGCTGGGTCAGGGTTAATGGGAGGGTTAACCCCATGGCCATCACAAGGTCTTTGGGTGATGGTGACAGAATGTCAATCAGTGCCAGAAACCAAAGAACCATCTTCCTTATGCATCTGGAAACTAGGCTGCCCTGTGGAGAGGTTCAGAGGCTTGGTAGCCAGAGAAGTTCCAGCCTCTGAAAAGGGAAGGTTCTTCATGCCAAAAATTAAAGTTCACGCAACCCAAAATAGAAGTAACTAAATCTAACTAAAATGAGAACATACTTTCATAGTAAATAATGAAAAGGTTTACTTGGAGCTTTATCTTGGTAAATGTACAAATAAGTTTATTTAAATCTTATAGTAAACACAATGCCTAAAGTTTAATTTTCCCAGCACAAGTTTTCTGGCTGGATAAGACATCTTGCATTCATGCTTGATTTTCACAGTAAGATCATAAAGGCCATTAAAAACAATAACAGGCTGGGTGCAGTGGCTCATGCCTATAATCCCAGCACTTTGGGAGGCCGAGGTGGGAGGATTGCTTGAGCTCAAGAGTTGGAGGCCAGCCTTGTGGTCTGCCTGGGCAACATGGTGAGACCACATCTCCACAAAAAATAAAAATAAGTAAAAATTAGCTGGGTGTAGTGATACACGCCTGTGGTCCCAGTTACTTGGGAGGCTGAAGTGGGAAGATCGCTTGAGCCTGGGAGGCTGAGGCTTCAGTGATTCATGATTGTACCTCACACTCCAGGCTGGGCAACAGAGTGAGATCCTGCCTCAAAAAAATAATAATAACAGCTATTTTGAAATATAATTCACATACCATCCAATTCACCCATTTAAAGTGTACAATTTACAGCCAACTGATCTTCAACAAAGCAAACAAAAACATAAAGTGGGGAAAGGACACACTTTTCAAAAAATGGTGTTGGGATAATTGGCTAGCCACAAGGAGGACACACTTTTTCAACAAATGGTGTTGGGATAATTGGCTAACCACAAGAAGGAGAATGACACTGGATCCTCATCTCTCACCTTACACAAAAAACAACTCGAGATGTATTAAGGACTTAAATCTAAGACCAGGAACTATAAAAATTCTAGAAGATAACATTGGAAAAACCCTTCTAGACATTGGCTTAGGTAAGGATTTCATGACCAAGAACCAAAAGCAAATGCAATAAAAACAAAGATAAATTGCCAGGACTTAATTAAACTGAAGAGCTTTTGCATGACAAAAGGAACAGTCAGCAGAGTAAATAGAAAACCCACAGAGTGGGAAAAAATCTCCACAATCTATACATCTGACAAAGGACTAATATCCAGAATCTACAATGAACTCAAACAAATCAACAAGAAAAAAACAAATAATCCCATCAAGAAGTGGGCTAAGGACATGAATAGACAATTCTCAAAAGAAGATATACAAATGGCCAACAAATGTATGAAAAAATGCTCAACATCACTAATGATCAGGGAAATGCAAATCAAAACCACACTGCAATAACACCTGACTCCTGCAAGAAAGCCCATAATCAAAAAATCAAAAAATAGACGTTGGCATGGATGAGGTCAACAGGGAACACTTCTACACTGCTGGTGGGAATATAAACTCATACAATCACTATGGAAAACAGTGTGGAGATTCCTTAAAGAACTAAAAGTAGAACTACCATTTGATCCAGCAATCCCACTACTGGGTATCTACCCAGAGGAAAATAAGTCATTATAAGAAAAATATACTTGCATACACATGCTTATGCTTATAGCAGCACAATTCGCAATCACAAAAGCATGGAACCAACCCACATGCCGATCAATCAATGAGTGCATAAAGAAACTGTGGTGTGTATGTGTGTGTATATATATATATATATACTATTATATATTCAATTATATATAATTGAATCACATATATGATTGAATATGCATATATATTATTGAATATATATATATGATTCAATACTACTTAGCCATAAAAAGGAATGAATTAATGGCATTCACAGCAACCTGGATGAGATTGGAGACTATTATTCTAAGTGAAGTAACTCAGGAATGGAAACGCAAACATCATATGTTCTCACTTATAAGTGGGAACTAAGCTATGAGGATGCAAAGGCATAAGAATGACACAATGGACTTTGGAGACTCAGGGGTAAAGGGTGAAAGGCGGTTAAAGGATAAAAGACTACAAATAGGGTGCAGTGTATACTGCTCTGGTGATGGGTGCATCAAAACCTCACAAATCACCATTCAAGAACTTATTCATGCAACCAAACACTGCTTGTTCCCCAATAACCTATGGAAATAAAAATTATAAAAAAGAAAGAAAAGAAAATTCAAGTTAAAAAGATAAAATAGGCAGGGCGTGGTGGCTCACGCCTATAATCTCAGCACTTTAGGAGGCCAAGGCGGGCAGATCACGAGGTCAGGAGATCAAGACCACGGTGAAACCCTGTCTCTACTAAAAATACAAAAAATTAGCCAGGCCCAGTGGTGGGCGCCTGTAGTCCCAGCTACTAGGGAGGCTGAGGCAGGAGAATGGCCTGAACTTGGGAGGCGGAGTTTGCAGTGAGCCGAGATCACGCCAATGCACTCCAGCCTGGGCCACAGAGCAAGACTCCATCTCAAAAAAATAAATAAATAAAATAAAATAATATAATAAAGTGAGGTCAGGCACAGCGGCTCAGGCCTATAATCCCAGCACTTTGACAGGCTGAGGCGAGTGGATTCGAGAGTTCAAGACAAGTCTGATCAAGAGTTCAAGACCAGCCTGGCCAACATGGTGAAGCCCCCTCTCTACTAAAAGTACAAAAATTAGCCAGGCATGGTGGCACACGCCTGTAATCCCAGCTACTCGGAAGGCTAAGGCAGGAAAGTCACTTGAGCCCTGGAGGCAGAGGTTGCAGTGAGCCAAGATCGCACCATTGCACTTCAGCCTGGGCAGCAAGAGCAAAACTCTGTCCCAAAACAAAACAAAAAAATAAAGGGTACAATTTTATGATAATTTATATTTGCATACTTTTTTTTTTCAAAGTGCTCCCTCATCTAAGTATTATTTTAGTAACAACACTAATTGACTAGGTCATTTTTAAAAGCATATTTTAGGGCTTCGTCGGTTGATTTTTCGAGTAATTCTCTTTAGATGTGACAATTTATTCTTTATTTTTATTTTCTTCTCTTCCATTGTTCACTGGACAATCTCTTTTGGTTCCCGATTTGTCAGTGGTTTTCCACATGACTTGTGAGGTCTTTCAACATCACTTTCACAGACCTTATGAAATCATGTTTTTTGACAGGATTTGTACTTACACTTTTCTGTTAGCTTCTGTTGTGTTTCTCCTGCATTGTGTAGTGTTCATGAGCCTCAAGAGGCAGTGAGAAGTCACCAGCAAAGACCCTGACCCGTCTGCGTTAGGTGGAGAGGGTGCTTAAGTGAAACCTAATGTTATTCGTCTGTTTATCAGGGAACGTTTTCATATTATGATGACTCCTGCTTACTGGTTCAACTTCCTGTGTCACTTGGATAATGAATGCTTAAATAACTAGAATACCTGATTGTGACGTTGTGGGGGAAGCAGAAGAGTCAGGTTTAGATTGGATTGAGTGACATCTGAGAGTCTTAGTGTTGGACTTGGAGGTTCTGAGTCGGCTGAGGGTCACCCGGGCCTGTTCACACTGGGTCATAGGTCACCACTCAGTCTCCTTGTCATCCAGGCTGCTAGGTGGGGGAAGGGAGAGGCTGAGGACCACCTCCTGAACTACCCCAGCTGCTGCCATTACTAGAGCCCACCTAGCTTCCTGTTCTCAGCCCCCTTACAGCCTTCTAGGCTCCAGATCTAGGAGTGGAGGCTAGAGCCAGAGCTGGGAGGTGGGGAAGGGACAAGGAGGTATAGGAAGACCACAGGACAGGTGAGGGAGACAATCCCACGTGACTTGCATTGGAGAAAACAACGCTAGGGGCCTCACATGGACACACCTGCCACCTGAGGTGAGATAAACTCGGAACATGGCTGTGCTTTACCTGAGAAAGCGCAGGGCCCCAGACCTGGAGACTTTGCATGAATACCTTCCTCTCGGGGTTCTCCTGGTCCCAGGCCAGGCTAAGTCAGTCTGGCTGTGACTCTGTCTCTTCCCTGAGTAAGGACCCGGGTCCAGCTCCTCCAGGCCCCACCATTCAAGGCCCTGAACTCAGGGCACCCTTGCCACAGCTAACCTGCATGGACTGCACCATTAGGTCCATGACATGAACCACTGCTGGTTCCTGCTAGTCCCATTAACGTGACTCACATTCAGCCAATTAGAAAACAAAATGCCTTTTTCAGTGTGGAGATCCCAGGGGCAGATAGTCTTGAGGCAGCATTCTGGGACAAGTGGACATCTAGGTTGGTTTCTCAGTTGGCCTATTCCTACTTCTGGTCACAGTTCTGGGGTTACACAATCCTACGTTGGGCCCCAAGATCCATTCCCTTGGTCCCCATCAAACCTCCACTTGATGAGATCCGAGCCAGTGCCCCAGGCCCAGGTTCTTTGGTGAATGCCTCCCAGATACCTCCTCAAATTCAAAGCAGTCCATAATCCCCACATCACAAGCTCTGACCTTGCACTTCCCTGGCCTGCCAGCATGGCTCCCGTTTTTCTGGGCAGGCACACGCCCTTGCTCAGGTTCCCTGGACACCTCCTCCCCTTCCTCCTCTCCTGGTCTCCAGCTGTGGATGCTTCTTCTGAAGCCCTGCACCAGCACACTCAGATCTTGCCTCCACCTGTATAACTATCTGCTGTTTTGTTTCTGATGCTTCTGAATCTTACGGTCTTTCTCAAAACTCTTCCTGGTACCCACTCATATAATCCTTGCTTAATAAATATGAGTATGTTTAATTCCAATGTGCATTTCTCACCCTCCATCCAGACTAGAATATTCTTAAATGCATCCATAATTCGGAGCATGAGAGCCAGTTAGTCTGAGACTTACTGTTCTGCAGAAGTCAGGTGAATGTCAGGCTGGACGTCTCCAGTCTCTGCAGGCCTGGCTGTTCCTTCACTCTTTACTTCCTCGCCTGGTTTCAGGGCCTCCCCTGCCTCCTCTTTCTTCAAGGAACTTGGCTGTTCCCCATCCGTCTCCAAGAGTGAAGACTGTGAAGCATCTAGTGTCCACTTGGGCAAAATGCCTGAGCTGTGGTGTTGAAGCTGCGGGCTGCCCTCCTGGGACGATGCAGGGCTGGGCCTGGGACCAGGGCCTCTGCTCTCAGATTCTGGGCTGCTAGGCTCTGGAGAAGAAGCTGGGCTCCTCCAGGGGCAGGGGGCCAAGGCGCAGGGAAGAGATTCCTGGGGGTGCCCACCCTCCCTCTCATCTGAGGAAGAACATGAAGTGAGGCGGGCACAGGGCAGGAGGCAGGAGAACGGCCTGGGCACCACCTCCAGAGGCTCCCTCCCTGGGGCTCCTCCCCTGGAGCCTGGCAGCCTGCCCTGTCCTCCCTCGGGCAGTGACCTCTCCCACTTGCAGAGGCAGCAGACAGCGGGCTCCCAGGACTCAAGCCTCCAGGCAACTAAGGGCTCAGGACCTTTGCTAAACCATTAAGACCCAGCGGTAAGAAATGCTGGTCCTTTTGTACGTTTCCTTCATTTCATTTTAAAGAGGCAGGATTTAACCCCAAGTCTGTCTGGCTTAAACACAATATAATGGGACCCATTAATGGCAACCATGGATCCAAGAATGATCTTTGTCCCCACTCCAAATTCCAACTCCTCCCAGGACCCAATTTCCCAAACCCCCTTATTAGGGCTCACCTCTGTCCTGGGAGTTAAGAGTCACCTGGGGCCAAAAAGGACCTCCTCTCTGCCAGCCCTCAGGGCTGAGAGAGGCCTGTTGAGAGAGGCAAAGGCATTCCCATGAGCCCTGGAGACACAGAGAGGTGGATGGGGGAGAGGCCAGGCAGGGAGAAGGGGAAAGGAGGGGAGGGGAAGGATGCCATGAGTAGGCAGAAGCCCCTCCATCCCCCTCCCACCCAGGCTGGAGCCTCAGTTCAGAAGGGGAGTCCTGATGTGCGAAGCCCCACATCCTAGGATTGTTGGTGCTAGGCCCTGGAAATGAATGGGCTCATAGTCCTCCTCCAAAGATGGAGAAAGTAAGGCCCAGAAAGGGGAAGTGACTTGCCCAAGGTTGCACAGGATGTGCAGCAGGGCCAAGATCAGATCCGACACATCCTGATTCCCAGGTCAATGCTTCGTCCACACACGGTGCTGCAGATGGAGCAGGACCAAGCCTATCTCCCTGAGAAGTCGAGAGAGAGACAGAGGAGAGAAGGAGAGGAGAGGTGACTAGAGGAAAATTGCTCCCAGGGCCTTTCTCAAATCCCATGAAGCCTCCTCCCTTCACAGTCTGCCCTGATGGCCCTGCCTCAGGTGGTGCCAGCCCAAGGAGGGGCTGTGTTTTAGGGAGGGTGATAGCCCCAGGCACTGGGCTGGGTGGGCTCTGCCTTCCCAGACAGGAGCCAACCTGCAACTTATAGCGTTCCCAGGCTTCCCTCTGAGAAGTTAGTGCTTAGAGCAAGAAAGTCCATGGTGGGCGCAGTGGCTCACTTAATCCCAGCACTCTGGGACGCCCAGGTGTTTGGAACACCTGAGGTCAGGAGTTCAAGACCAGCCTGGCCAACATGGTGAAACCTATCTCTACTAAAAATACAAAAATTAGCTGGGTGGGGTGGCACACACCTGTAATCCTAGCTACCTGGGAGCCTGAGGCAGGCGAATCGCTTGAACCTGGGAGGTGGAGGGTCAGCCAAGATGGCACCACTGCACTCCAGCCTGGGCAACATAGCAAGACTCCGTCTCAAAAAAAAAAAAAAAAGAAAGTCCTGAGAAAATGGACCTCCACAGACACAGCCCTAACTGCCCCACACTGGGGGCCCTGGCCCATGGTGGAGGGGACTCCCATCAGTACCCAGGAGCTTCTCTGATCTTGGGTTCCAAGAGCTGCTCTGGTAATAGCTCTTCATTGTTCTCAGGGAATTGAGAGATTAGAAAATTACAGCCACACTCTACCATATTGAGTCTCCTTATCTCTTAAGGAGAGGCCTCCCTGGGAAAACTGTGCTCCCTATTGTCTCACAGAGCATGTCCCCATCCTTAGTTGATATTAAGAATCTCTGCCATTGTCATATGGGCCTGATCTATTGACACTGGACAGGGGAATAATGACAGATGGTGAGCTAAAAGTAACAACATGCTGAAATCTGTCAAGAAGAGAGAGGACTGGACTTTTGAAATAGGCATCTCTCTGTTAGGGGCAAAGGTCACCCTTGCAGGCTGAGTGCTGCCCTGTTACATTTGGGAATGTCTTGGAGATGGGAGGGGAAGAATCTGAGAATGGCCTGGAACATGCTGCAATTGGAGGAGCTGTTTGTTCTCCAAACGTATCTAGGCAGGGCCCCTTGGAGCTGGTGAGATGGAGACATTTGTGGACTTAATTATCAGCTGACATCAGCTGACATCATGGCATTGATAAAATGTCCTATCATTCTGAAGACAACACTCGTCCTGATTTTCTGCTCTATTACCCTGCTATATACTGATGCACGTTATCCCCAAAGCTCTTAGCGTCAGAGAAGAATGTTCTGGGCCTGGTGACCCCCGAGGAAGACCCTCCCTTCTGTGTTCCCAGCACAGCCCCGGTTGGTTCCCAAGACTGGGCTTACCTCACTCTCTCCGTGACCAGGAGGTGCTGCAGGAGCCCCCTCAGCGGCAGCCACTGAGGCCCAGCAGATGGAGTGTGGTTTATAGATGGGCACAGGGAATGGAGGGGTACAATGCCCACTGATAGCAGCGCCGTCCCCCAAATCTGGCTCACTTTCCAGCTCCCACAGCACTGTGTCTTCTGGGAGGGGAGGCTCCAGAGTCGCTGGGCTCTCAGGTCCAGTCCTCACACCTGCATGGGAGTCTGAAGCCCCCCAGGAAAAGCACTCTCCAGAAGCACTGTTCTCTGAGCAAGGACTCGCCAGGAAGAGGGGGTTGCTGAAGAACATGCTCTCCTCCTCAGCTCCCCACTGTGGGGAAGAGTCTGGGGTTCCCTCTCTCAGCCATGCCTGGCCCTCTCCCTCAGGCTCGCTGCTGTCTTCCCCTGAGTCTTCGTTCTCAGGTGGGCTGGAGTGCAGGCCCGTGTCCCCGGGGAGGTCCACAGGGGGTGTGGGGAGACAGCATTTCAGTCCAGCCTTGAGCCCTTCCGTCTTCTCCAGCTCCTCCTCCAGGTCTAGGACACACATCTGGGCCTGCAGGATGCCTGCCCAGAACACTACCTGTGTGGACGTGCTCCGGTTCTGCTTTGGGCTCCCCGGTAGATGGCTGTTCACTGGTGACCCTGGTGATGCTGTGTTCTGCCTGTGCTCCCTCTGGGCAGAGGGGCTCCCCAGGTGTGTGAGCTCCACACCGGAGCCCCAGGGAGGAGCATCTTGTCTGGTAGATTCAGGAGGGTCAGTGGCCCGGGTTTCTTCCTGGCAAGGCTCCAGCCCATCCTGATGGACCCAGCTCCCCAGGTGTGTGAGCTCCACACTGGAGCCCCAGGGAGGAACATTTTGTCTGGTAGGTTCAGGAGGGTCAGTGGCCCAGGTTTGCTCCTCGAAAGGCTCCGGTGGATCCTCATGGCTGCACGTTTCCCTCGGGCACTCTCCTGGGTGGGGCTCCAGGCTGTCTCCCAAGTACAGATTGAGAATTTCCATGGGCTGGGGGTGGTCAGGGAGTCTGTAGTCACCCATCATCCACCGAGCAAAAGCTGCGCAGGAGTGCCCCGGAGCATCTGCTTTCACGGTCTCACTGTGTGGACTAGGGGGAGCACTGGCTGCTGGAGAAAATGGGAATCCATATCTACCCTGGAAATGCCCAAAGCAAGTGCAGGTTAGGGAAGGGCTGTCAGCCTCTGGAGGCACGTGTGTAGTGTGTTAGATGTGTTTGGAGTGTCTTCCCCATCTATGCCTGCTGCTCCTTAGCACTGCCCTCCACAGCCCTGCTGGGAGTAAGGAGTGTACCACATATTCCATCTGATCCCACAATCTCTAAACTTGCACCAGGGCAGCCCCTGCCCCAAAGACACCCATCTGTTGGCTGAAGGTAGCCCATGTGGCTTAGCTGAAAAGAACAAACTGGCCAAATCAGATCCTTCTCTTGGGCATTTGGATTGGAGAGTGTGGAGACTGAGGTGGTTGGCAGCAGGAACTGAAGGCGGAAATGTCTCTAGGTATCAAGGAAGCAGCTGCAAGCCACAAAGGACATGTAAACCAAAGCATGTGGGAGCCAAACAGACACAGACGAGGTGAGGAGAATGCAACAGACTCATGGAAGAAGCAGGCACCCACGACACGAAGGCCACAGCCTGCCTTACTTCCACTTTCCAAGGCTCCTATCCTTGGGGCCTTACCCTGTTCACCAGGCTGGCTCACAGGCTGCTTCTTTGTCCTTGTAAGCTGTTGACAGCTTGGAATTTGGCCCAGGTGGAAGCAGCAAGGGGCTCTCTGCTTAACTCAGCCCAAGCCCTCATGAAGGGAGGATGCTTCAGCCCTGCTGCCCACCACTCAGCAGACTGCCTGCTGCATGGGGAGGAGATCTCTGCCTTCTAGGGAGGAAGAGGCTGGGATGTGGCAGCCATGTCTGCCTGGAGCTGCCTCCCATCTGCCCAGAGCTGCTGTGTGCACAGCCTGCACTAACACTCTGGGTGGGCCCTTATCAGATGAGCCCAGGAACCTCGCAGGGTGTTTTCTAGAAGCATGCATTTCCATCCCCTGCATGCAGCCCACCGCTTACATGGCTCTCAGAGCAGCCCTGCTTCCTCAGAATAGCTGGCTTGTTTTGATCCAAAGCACACTGTGAAGCTTGTAACTTGTTTGTCTCATGGTGCTGGCTCTCCACAAAGTGGAAGTGCAGGGTCAAGTACACAGGTCCTTATGGCGTGTCGTAAGCACTCCCCTGGCAGCTGTCTTTTTTTTTTTTTTTTTTTGAGACAGAGTCTCGCTCTGTCACCCGGGCTGGAGTGTAGCGGCACAATCTTGGCTCACTGCAACCTCTGCCTCCTGGGTTCAAGCGATTCTCCTGCCTCAGCCTCCCGAGTAGCTAGAATTATAGGCGTCCACCACCATGCTCTGCTAATTTTTTTTTTTTTTTGTATTTCTAGTACAGATGGGGTTTCACCATGTTAGCCAGGCTAGTCTCGAACTCCTGACCTCAAGTGATCTGCCCACCTTGGCCTCCCAAACTGGTGGGATTATAGGTGTGAGCCGCTGCACCCAGCAGCTATCTTTTCTTATTTTCCCTTTGCCTCATTTTCTTCACTCACAGATTTCTATCTTGAAGGCTTACGTGCGTGCTTGTGAGCTATATTAGAATATTTTGGGGAGCAAGACTATTAACAAACACACACATGCTCCCAGTTTATAACCACGTGTGACTTCCAGATACCCAAGAACAACAGCCCCTTCCACATGCAGTTAACCATGCCTGTCCCCACCCACCGTTCCCCCAACCTCGCACCTGAAAGATGAGCAGTCCCCTTCGTGTCGCTGTTTAACAGATGAGGAAGCCTTAGCCTGAGTCTGGCTTAATGACTCACAGCTGGTGACAGGGGCCGGACTCCGACCCCAGACCATCCACCTTCCGGTCTGCAGCTCTCTCTGCCCTTTCCCTGCTCCAGTATGAAGAGAGTGAGCCCAGGTGGCCTCATCCAGGGCTCCAGACCTCACACTGAGGTCCTCCCACAGGCAGGTTGTAGGACAGGAGCTTGACTGGCATGCAGGGCCCTAACCAGCACACATAACAAACCCATGGGGGTCAGCGCCTCCCTGCCCAGCACTAGAGAACATAAGCTGAATCAATAGCCACATGGACCGCAGCTCAAACCCTCGTCCTGCCACATACAACTGAGTGGATAAGCCTGGAAAGTTCCTTAGCATCTGGGAGCGCCACTGCAGTGGGAAGCTAGGGTTAACGGAGGTGATTCACACGGCCTTCAGCCCAGGCTTGGCCCACTGTTAGACACTCAGTAAACGGTAACCCTCAGCGCTCTCTCACGCAGGTCAGGGGGTCCAGCTGTTATTCAAGGTCACCTAGAAAACATTGCTTTGCCCCATGCCTTTTTTCTGGAGGGCACCTGAGAGAAGGAAGGAGGGCCAGTATGCATTTCAGTTTCTTATTCACCTTGAAAGTATCCTTTTTCTAAAAGTGCCTCCAAAAGAAATCTCTTTCTGGGTTTTTACCCCTCCCTCTGACCCAACCCTTGCATTCCTGTTTTAGAATAACAAGAATCTAGACTTGCTGGATGACAGCCTCAGGATTCTGATGTTTCAGCCCACCTGGAATGGCCCCTGACCTGCCTTCAGGGCCCTTCCACCTGTTAGTTATGGCAGCCTCCCCAACAGGCTGACTTTCCGAGAGGAGAGGCCCTTTCTTATGTTTAATCTTGTACTTGACGCTCTGAATCAAATGGACCAGATTTGGTCTCATCACAGATGTTTGAACCAGAGTGGCTCCATCTTGAATAGGGGCTGGGTAAAATAAGACTGAGACCTACTGGGCTGCATTCCCGGGAAGCTAGGCATTCTAAGTCACAGGATGAGATAAGAGGTCGGCTCAAGATACGGGTATCCTTAATCCAGCAGCCCAAGCTGCTGCTCTGCCTGTGGAGTAACCATTCTTTTGTTCTTTTACTTTGCTAATAAACTTGCCCTCATTTTATGGATTCACCTTGAATTCTTTCTTGCACGAGATCCGAGAACCCTCTCTTGGGGTCTGGATTGGAATCCCTTTCCATCAACAGTCTTGCCTTTCATTGTTCTCCTATGGATCCAGCCTTCACTCATCATTCTAGGTTCTGCCTCTCCACCTCCCACCACTACCTCCAGGTAACAGGCAGAGGATTTGTATGGTTTACTCCTTAAGTCCATACCACTCTCTGCTCGCCATGCAGCTGCCCATTGTCACCCTCAGTGCTCTCTGGGCAAGAGGCCTGACACGGTTCTACTTGTAAGGCAGGAGGGATGAGGAGCCTCAGGATCTATTGTCTATACTACGGAAAACACCCTGGACCCCAAATCTCCCTCCCCAAACCTGCCTGGTGGAGAGCAACCGAGTGTGAGCAAGGAGGTGACTCACCCCACCACATCCCACTGCGCCTCCTCAAGACACCAGCCCATGGGGTATAATAAATGACTAGGAAGACATGTTTACTTAGAGATAGAGGGGAACGCTGGGGAGAAGCACCTGGTTTACAGGTACCGGAACACAGGACATCCCTAGCTCTACTCAACTGCCTCCCTTCCCAGACCCCAAAGCCACCCTCCAGGTCTCTGTAAAGTCCTGGTCTTTGGGCCCAAATAGTTCTCCTGCCATGCAAAATCCCTGATCCCTTCTCCTGTTCTCATTCACCCAACTCCACACATTGTACCTGAATGAGTGCCAGCCTCATGGCCCTATGAGCCCCAGAGCATTTTGCCAGGATAACGCCAACTCACCTTCTCTCACCATCAGTCAACTCACTTGGCAAGAAACGTTCCCGTGCCAATATGGGAATGGGAGTGGGAATGCGGGGCTAGGCCTGCTAGAAAGGACATCCTGAATTTTTCATAAGATGAGAGGAAACCCCACTTGTCTCTCTTTGCACATATGTACTTGCAAATAGATATGTATATGTACATAAAGCAGCCCTCTAGGTACACGCTAATGCTGATGCTAGATATAAGTGAGGATTGGACTTGCCTTCCCAGAAAAAAACCAGTGTTCCTTGCTGGGTTTTTTCAGAGGAAAAAAAATAAATACCAGAGGCTGCAGCAGCTTTCCGAGCAAAGAGAAGAGAGCAGATCTCTGGGGCCTGCAGCACCTGAGGAGCCTGGGAGGGGTGGGGGTGAGGAACTGGTCAGTGGAGGGGAGCCCAAGGCAATGGAGACAGGAAGGGTGGAGACAGATCAGGTATTCAGTGGGGACAAGGCATGTAGTTTGACTGGCTGCGACATTTTTTTTTAGACGGTATCTTGCTCTGTCACCCAGGCTAGAGTGCAGTGGCATGATCTTAGCTCACTGCAACTTCTGACTCCCAGGTTCAAGCGATTCTCCTGTCTCAGCCTCCCAAGTAGCTGGGACTACAGGCACCCGCCATCATGCCTTGCTACGTTTTGTATTTTTAGTAGAGACGGGGTTTTACCATATTGATCAGGCTGGTCTCAAACTCCTGACCTCAGGTGATCCACCTACCTTGGCCTCCCAAAGCGCTGGGATTATAGGCATGAGCCACTGTGGCACCTGGCCGGCTATGACTTTTTAAACCAATTAAACTCAATGTGACTATACTCCACCCCTCACTTTTACTTTCTGAGCGTTTATCCCGGTGTGTAGTTGCCAGTGTGTTTACCCGCGTGGTTCTAGTTTGCCTAGAAGGTAAGCACCAAGATGGCAGGTTCTTTATGTTTCCTGTTCGCCACTGTGTCTCAGTATGAAAATATTGAATGGCATAGTCACGTTATGTAACTGATTTGTTAACCACTCCGACCCACAAAGCTCTGGGGGCATACTTTAGTTCAACTGGATTCGAAATTTAAAGATCAGCATTGACTTGAGGGATTTAGTTCAAGTGGATTAGAGACTTAAAGGTTAGCGTTGACGTAAGAGGTTCAGGCCCGCCTGTGACTTGAGCTGGTGTGTGAACCCAGGTTACAGCTCTCTTAAGCATCATTCTCTCCTCCTGCCCCACTGATCAATTCTCTTGGACATTCCTGAATTCACTTGAGTCACTCGAACTCCTGTACAGCGCCTCCTTGGCTGAGAGTCGGCGTTGTAGAACATTTGTGAAAATAAGAGAGGGGATGGCTAGATGAATGGACAGACAAATGGAGAGACACACTGATGGGATGGATCCTCAGAACTCTCCCTCCACAACAACCAGGCCAGAAGACTGGGGAGACCGAGGCTTGGAGAAGAGAATTAGCATCATTATAATATGAAGGCTTCCCCATGGGGGCCAGTCTGCCCATGACCAATCACCTCATCCTCCCCTCTCCAGGAAGTCCGGTGCTCCAAGGGCAGTGCTCCCCCAGAGGTAGGTTCCTACCAGGTCAGCAGCCAAAATGTCCCTGTGGGTCTTGGCTCCCAGGCAGCAACCCGAACAGAAAGGAGGACCCATTCCATTGTGTTGTTTGTGCTCTCCACTTGTGCAGGGGGCACTGTGTAACTGTGTGTTTAAAAGATGTCTCCTTTTTTTTTTTTAATTGCTCTTGCCTGAATGGAAAGGTAGGATGACCTAAAAGGTGAAGTCACCTCCTAAAGCCAAAAAGGCAGTCCTACCGGTCACCCAGCTGAGGGCGGTCTGATCTCGGAAGGGTGGAGGATGGAACTAGCCTTTGATCCCTGAGGTAGGATGCCACCCTCTAGGCAGAGGCAGGCCAGAAACTGGGCAGCAGAGCCCAGGTCTTACGCATCTAAAATTTTCTTGGTTTACTTGTGTTTTTCCACCCCTGGTGTTTAGCAAAATCTCTCTTGAAATCTCCCGTCTGTTATCCCAACCAGAACGGAAGCAGAAGGAAAGGAATTCGCAGCAAAAGAATCGCCACCTGTCACATCAGTTGAGTTCTGTTACCTCTACATTAAAGTGGCCCTTCAGTTTTTCTGAGCTCTGAGGTGGCTCTGAAAGTTTAAGGAGGGTTCAGAGGGGAAGGAGCCAAGGTGGGGAAGAGAGAGCACCGCTCCACTCTGCTGCCAACCGGCCACTCTTCTTGAGCACAGCTGACTACCTTTCAGAGAATCTTCACCATGGTGGGCAGGGCGTGTATGTTTCTCATGGAGAATACTGCAAGGGCTAAGCCTTATGTCCCTCTTGTGGGAGGTGAAGGACACAGAAAGCAATGGCTGAGGGACTAGAAGGCAGAGTCCCTCCCACCTGCCCCAACCCCGGCTTCAAGGCAATTTCTTTTTGACCCAAGGGGGCAGGAAGGAACCCAGCTGACACCTGGCACCCGGACGGTGCTTTCTAACAGTGAGTTTGTTTTTCACCCTCAGCCTGGCATTGCAGCCTTGTACCCTGGCTGAAGAACGGGGAGACCGGGCACAGAGGCTGGGGTATGAGCCTGCCCTGAGTAGGAAG
Source organism: Pan paniscus (assembly GCF_029289425.2). Taxonomy (NCBI): domain Eukaryota; kingdom Metazoa; phylum Chordata; class Mammalia; order Primates; family Hominidae; genus Pan; species Pan paniscus. The sequence goes on from NC_073261.2 coordinate 15,014,656, forward strand.
GTGATGGCCTTGGGTGCCCTGCACTGACCATCCTCCTTTGCCCACTTCAGGGTCATAGTGAAGAATGCAGAGCAGAATCCCATCCTAACTCTACAGCTGACAAGCCATGTGGCTCTGGGTGAAAAACTCCACCTGGTTCCTTTTCTGTAAACTAAGGAACCAAGACCCAATAAAGCTATACTTCACAGGTTTGTTGTAAAGTTGGAATGGGTCTGAGTGCTGGGCCTGGCCCTTGGTGGGTGCTCAGGAAATACCGCGTCCTGCTCAGTTTAATTTTGTTGTTTTGCTGTCCATTTAGAGAAGCCAAAATTAACAAAAACAAACAAATAGCCCTCCTGGTCAGGCTCAGCTCTCAGCCTCCTCAAGGAGTCAGCCCTGAGCCTTCATCCGGAGGGTGCCTGTCTCTGTTTCCCTTTTTGAGCTTCCAGACTCAGCAAGCAAACGCTCCCTCCTTTTACCCTGGAAATGTTTTCCCTCCTATGGAAAAGGTATGAAGGCTTCTGGCCGGTCCAAGGACTTAGGAGGTGACCTGTCCTGTCCCTCTGCAGCCCAAGAAGCTGCCGAATTACAGATGTTGCTGCAGGCAGGAACCATGAGTGGAACTCCCTGGCCTGGAGCTGCAGGACAGAGGCCTCTGTCTGAACCTGGGGTCTGAAGCACCGTGAGAGAAATGACTCGAGAAGGCCCCACATCCTGCCCACACAGAAAGAGCCATCATGCAAATTTGCGTGCGCGCAAACACACACACACACACACACACACAGAGAGAGAGAGAGAGAGAGAGAGAGAAGACAGTGCTACTGAAGGCCTGTGGTGAGGCCAGCAGAGGCTCAGGAAGGGAGCAGAGGATGGCGGTCTGAGGTAGGCAGAGAGTATCCAGGGGAGAGATCACGGGGGTAGGGACAGAGTGACAAAGAGGACCCAGTACAGCTGCTGCCTGGGGAGGACAAAGACCCCTAGGGGGCTGGGGCCAGGCTGGGCCTCTCCTCCCTGGGTCGTCTCACCCCACATCCCTCACCCCTTCTGTGGGTCTCTCCCCCTTCCCCAACAAAGAGCTCAGAAGCCTGTGTTCTGATCCCCATGCTAGGCGGTTCCTTGTCTGTAGGAGGAGGGGGCCACGGGATGCTCTAGAGTCCTAGGCAGCTGGGAGACAGGCCTGCTTGGGGACCACTTTTTAAAGCTGGGCCAAGGTCCAATAAACGGAGGAGTATTTATCATCAGCTGATGACAGGCCACCCTTCCCTGCATTCTAGCAGAGGAGTGACTTCAACTGTGGGATTTTAGGCCCTGGAATAAGGGGGGAATGGCAGTGTCAGGGGAATTTCCCCCCATGCAGCTACCTTCACTATAACAATAATGACTACAGTGGGCCTTGGTGTCCTACACAGGCGCACTTTGAGAGTTCAGTGGTTCCTGTTGCCCATCAGGACAACAGGCCTAAGCCAGAGCTAAACCAGTAAGGAAGGTCCCCTTACCTCTCCTGGAGCTTCTCCAGGATGGTCCTGGAAGGCAAGATGAAGCTGGGAGCCCCCTGATGGCCAAGTTGACTCTGAGCTCCTGCAGCAACCACACCCAGAGCCACCCCCACCCCAAACCCAGGCCTTCCAGACTCCCTCTCTCCAGAGTCTAGGGTCGAGAATCACTTGGGACCTTTGGCCACAAAAGCCCCCACTGGGTACTCAGCCAGAGCAGTCACTGGGGACGCAGTGACACTCACAAGAGGATTAGCAAGGAGCTTCCTTCACCCTTCACTATTGCAGACCTCCAGGGGCTCTGCGGGGAGCCAGGGAAGGGAAACAACAGGGGTCCATGGGGCCAGGGCAGGGAATCAGAGAAGGGTCAGAAGAGGAGGGGTAGGCTGAGGGAGGAGGGGGACGGGACACAGAGCAGGAAGGGGGAAGGAGGGGCCTAGCCTAGCCCAGGCTCATGGCAGGTGCACACGGCACTGCCAGAGCCCTCGCCTCTCCCCTGCCCACCTGCCCCAGCCCCTGCCACAAGGACCCACATGTGACTGTCCACATTCCCTGCTCCTACAGGGTCCACCAGCCCCAACCTAGGCAGACCCACTTAGCTCACCTCCAAAGGACCCAGGAATGGATGGCTTGGCCTGGGCTCCCCAAGAGCACTTCCTGGCTCACAGTCGGCTTGCCCAGTGAATGTGGCTGTGACGGCTGGAGCTTCCGACTTCCGCTCCTCCTCACCACAACACACACCCCTCCTGCTCCCCGCCGCCTCCCCAGGGTTCCCTAGCTGCTCAACACCTCACACTTCCTGCCCACAAGATAAGAGCCTCTCTTCCTAGGCCCAGCGCCTGCAGCTCCCTTCCCCATGCCCCTGCTCCTTGGAGGCCCCCACCCTGCACACCAGCCTAGAAAGAACCTGCCATGGTGGAACTGGCCTCTCCCTGCCACGCAGGGGCCTGGGATTGAAAGGGGAAGGGGCCGAGGCCTGGTTGGTAAGCAGGCCCCACCTCCTTCCTCCCTGCGGTTCTGCCCCAGGTTCTCAGTCTTGCTCTGGCTCTCGGTCCCCTGCAGGGCACCCAGTGAGAGACAGGAGGGCCCTAAGTTGGGCAATTTCTGGTTTTAAAACAAATGACATTTCAATTTTTGTGTGACTATGTCTCATGTCACTGGTAATAATGCAAATGATACAGTTGCCTTTTAGTTACAAAGTGTCTCCCAATAGCACCTCAATCCCTCCTCACACCCACTTTATGAAGCATTAAGAACCCCATCATACAGATCTGGATCTGGAGGCAAGCTCAGAGATGCTAAGCCACTGCCCAGGGTTGCACAGCTGGAAAATCACAAAGCTGGGGTTAGAATACAGAGCCTGTGACTATATGAACCAATGGACCTCCATTCCCCACGGCTGAATTCCCAACACATGTCCTCAGGACACAGGCCGCAGTGTCCACAAGTGTAAGTGAGGCTGGTGGGGAGCGCAAACACCATGCCATTCTCCTCCCTCCACGCAATCTACTTCCTCAACATCAATGACCATCAACTTCTCTGCTGAGGCTCCACCACTCCCACCCTCCCTGAACTCTCATCTTCATGATTCCAGCTGACCCAGAGACTCCCTCACTTGCATGTCCACACAGCAGTGGGGACCAGCCACCCTGACCCAGAGTTGAGAGGGTCGGGCTCTAGCTCACCTACAGCCGCACCCCTCCCCGCAGGGTACAGAGTCCACAGGAACATACCAACATGGAGCCTGTGCACCCTGCTTCTCCACCACACTCTGAGTGCCCCAGATCCCGAGATTCTCCAGTTCTGGGGCCCAAATTTCCTCCTCCCCATGTGGGCACACTGCACCGCTGCCCTATGCAGCCTGAGACTGGGTGAAGCGCTGGCAAGAGTCCTGATAGCAGAGACAGGAGCAGGTAGAGAGAGCTCAAACCTTTGGGCAGGTCACCCACCCACATGCATGTGTGATACAGAGCAGGGTGGGGAAGAGAAAGGGAGGTGGAGCTGTGGCGTGGGCCAAAGGCTGGGGTGGGCTGTGCTGTGGCAGCAACATTCAGAGGCGGCTAAGAATCCTCCTTCAAACCTGGACCTCCAGGCCATGATGAAAGTGGGAGGTAGGAAAATTAGGAGAATAGACACTTTTTTTTTTTTTGAGACCAAGTTTCGCTCTTGTTGCCCAGGCTGGAGTACAGTGACGCCATCTAGGCTCACCACAACCTCCACCTCCCAGGTTCAAGTGATTCTCCTGCCTCAGACTCCCAAGTAGCTGGGATTACAGGCATGCGCCACCACGCCCGACTAATTTTGTATTTTTAGTAGAGATGGGGTTTCTCCATGTTGGCGAGGCTGGTCTCGAACTCCCAACCTCAGGTGATCCGCCCGCCTCGGCCTCCCATAGTGCTAGATTACAGGCGTGAGCCACCGCACCCGGCAGGACACATTTTATATGACAGTTTGTGAGCTTTAGTCTTAACTTTCATGTATTTGGACATATCAGATGGGGTCCTCCACTCTCCACTTCCTGGGGCTGGCAAATGTTGGGGACATGCTTATCTCACCAGCACTTCAAACTCAATGTTTATAAGGCAAACCTGGTTCCTTCTCTTCTCCAAGCTCTTCTTCCTCATATATTTCAGGTTTTACAACTGTCTCTCTCCATCAAGCTGGGTAAGTCAGAAACCTGAAGTCACCAAGACCTAAATGCAAACCCTCCACTCTGGGCCCCAGCCTCTAGGGGTGTCTCCGGAACATGGCCAAGGCTCAAAGTCAGCACCTGCTCTGTGCAGGTTCTATGCTACAAGCCACTGACCTATCAGGAATAAAACACATGACCCCTGTGGAAGCTGAAGCAACTCCATCTTGGAAGCTAACCTGCCACATTGACTTAACTGAGTGACCCCAGTTCCAAGGCAGGGCCTCTGCAATTTCCAGTTTATCTATTGTTTCCTGTGTAAGAGCAGATACTTACTGTAAGTCCGTAAGTGCTACTCGTAGGTCAAACAACCTTGATGATATCACACTTCAATTGTCTTATAAATCCCATCTGAACCGCCCCTACCCTATGGTATATGAGCCCTGGGTTTGGGTGCTAATGCGGGGATCCACCATCTCATCTCATTGCCGCCTGAGACACCTACATGGCTTCTGTTGGAAAGTCCCCTAGCTTTCTCAGCCTCTTTCTTCAACTTCTCAACTTCCTCAGACTTTGGGGTAGGTTTGCATAGGCCTGTCTACTGCAGAACAACTCCTGTTCTCAGGGAGCTTCCAGTCTACTGACAGAGAAAGAAAATAAACAATCGGACTTATGAATCAAACTTTATCATAAATTGTGAGGAATGCCTGGGAAGAAGCAGAGAGAAATAAGAGAGCAGCGAGGGTGAGCACACTGCCGTGGGAATTCGGGAAGGTCTCTGAAGCTGCGCCATGTCCTGGTGAGGAGGGTCCAGTATGGAAGGGCATTTTCGGCTTCTAATTCCTTCCCTGAGGTGGGAAATGTCTCCACATTTCCAGGGAATAGAAAGCAAGCCAGTGTGGTGCAGTGCAGTCCCAGGGGCCCAGGGGGTGTGGGAAAAGATGGGGCCAGGAGGGGCAGGGCCAGATCCCACAGGCACCCCAGTGGCAAGACAGGGTGCATTTTTTTTTTTGAGACAGTCTCACTCTGTCACCCAGGCTGGGGTGCAGTGGTATGATCTCAGCTCACTGCAACCTCTGCCTCCCAGGTTTAAGCAATTCTCTTGCCTCTGCCTCCCAAGGAGCTGGGATTACAGGTATCTGCCACCACATCTGGCTAATTTTTGTATTTTTAGTAGAGACAGGATTTCATCACGTTGGCCAGGCTGGTCTCAAACTCCTAACCTCAAGTGATCCACTTGCCTCGGCCTCCCAAAGTGCTGGGATTACAAGCATGAGCCACCATATCCAGCCTAGGGTGCATTTTTGTTTGTTTGTTTTTTGAGATGGAGCCTCACTCTGTCGTCCAGGCTGGAATGCAGTGGTGCGATCTCGGCTCACTGCAACCTCCACCTCCTGAGTTCAAGCGATTCTCCTGCCTCAGCCTTCAGAGTAGCTGGGACTACAGGGGCCCGCCACCATGTCTGGCTAATTTTTTGTATTTTTAGTAGAGACGGGGTTTCACCGTGTTAGCCAGGATAGTCTCGATCTCCTGACCCCATGGTCCGCCCACCTTGGTCTCCCAAAGTGCTGGGATTACAGGCATGAGCCACCACGCCTGGCCTTGTTTGTTTGTGTGTTTTTAAGATGGAGTCTTGCTCTGTCTCCCAGGCTGAAGTGCAATGGGATCTTGGTTCACTGCAACCTCCACCTGCTGAGTTCAAGCGATTCTACTGCCTCAGCCTCTCGAGTAGCTGGGATTACTAATGTGTGCCACCACACCCAGCTCGTTTTTGTATTTTTAGTACAGATGGGGTTTCACCATGTTGGCCAGGCTGGGTCTTGAACTCCTGCCCTCAGGTGATCCGCCCACCTTGTCCTCCCAAAGTGCTGAGATTACAGGCGTGAGCCACCATGCCTGACCCCCAGGGTGCATTTTTAAAGCAGAGAAATGACAGGTCAAAGAGTATTTGTGTATTTACTTTTAAGATCATCCATCTGCTATATGGAGAATAGATGGACCTGTCTGCTGTATGGAGAAGAGATGGTAGAGGCTACGTAAGTTCAAGGAGACCAGTCAGGAGGCTCTGTGAGAGTCCAGGCAATGGGGGAGAGTGGCTTGGCTGGGGCAGTCACGGCAGAGAAAAGAGGCATAGGGCTGGGAATGCATATGGGGGATGATTATAGAACCTGCTCTTTCATTATATTCGAGGGGTCAAGATGGGAGGGGAAGTCATGGGCAACTTCCAGATTTCTGACTTAAGCAACCAGATGGGCGGTAATAATGGCATTTGCTGAAATAGGAAAGAACTGGGAGATGAGGCTCAGGGGAGAAAATCCAGAGTTTAACTTTTATTTATTTATTATTCATTTATTTATTTATTTATTTTGAGATGGAGTTTCGCTCTTGTTGCCCAGGTTGAAGTGCAATGGTGCTACCTCGGCTCACTGTAGCCTCCGCCTCCTGGGTTCAAGCGATTCTCCTGCCTCAACCTCCCGAGTAGCTGGGTTTACAGGCATGCACCACCACGCATTTTGTATTTTTAGTAGAAACGGGGTTTCTCCATGTTGGTCAGGCTGGTCTTGAACTCTCGACCTCAGGTGACCTGCCCACCTTGGGCTCCCAAAGTGTTGGGATTACAGGCTGAGCCACCATGCCCGGCCCAGAGTTTAATTTTTAAATATTGGATTTGAACTACCTGTGAGATATTTCAAGTAGGCAACTGAAAAACACACCTGGAGCCCATCTGAGCTTGGAGAGAGAAGGTGGTGCCTACCTGGGATGGGAGGGGAGAGGTCTGCAAAGGAGACTGAAAAGGGACTGTCACAAAGGTGAGAGAAGCAAGGGGAGAGCCATGCTGTCACAGAAGACAAGAGGAGGTTACTTCAGACGGAGGAAGTGGTTGGCTTGGTTGATTGCTGCTGAAAAGTGGAGGAGATTAGAAGCGAAAGTGATCTATATTGAACATGGCCAGAGGTTATGGACAAGTGGGGTTGGCAGCAGATGCGGAGGCAGAAGCCAGGAGACCAAGAGGTGAAGTGTCACCTCCTCAAGTTCGGGCTCTGCCCCCTCCAGTCCAGACTTCCTGGTAATCCATGGTTTCCTGAGGCTGAAAGGGAGGCACCAGTGATCTTCCCCCTTCCCCAAGTCCAGGCCCTGCCCGTTGGCTTAGTTATGGGTTCCCATCCTCCCCTTGATCATGAACTTCTCCAGGGCAAGGACTGGCCCATGTGCTTTACAGCGGAGTGCCTGGCTCACAATTGCTCCACAGCCATTTGATGAATGACTCTCTTCAAGACTGTACTAAAGGGAATGGGACCTGCCTCTCCCCGTTCCTTCCACGCAGTGGGTCTTGCATATGTACGGTGTGTGTGTGTGTGTGTGTGTGTGTGTGTGTGTGTGTGTGTGTGTGTGTGTGTGTTGGGAGTTCCCTCCCCAGCCTTTCCTCCTCCCCACGGCACAGAGGACACACAACACAGCAGACACACAGCACAGCCAGGCAGCTCTCCTGCCTCCCTCAAGGTAAGCTGCTTCCTGTTTGCCTGCAGAAGAAGCTGCTCAGCACAGGTGACTTCTCCACACAGAGCACAGACCAGGGAGTGGAGCCCACCTTCCAGGAGAGGGGCCCTGGGGATTTCAGCACACAGCCCCTCCTGGGAGGCAAGGGGAGAGAGGAGAGAGGCCACCAATGAAAGAAATGGCACCTGACATAAACCCCATGACACTTTCCTGAGGACCCCAATGTGTTGACACTTACCGGGTCCTCTCCACGCATCATCTCTAGTTCCTGGGGGTCTGAGGTCAGGGTTAGGGGCTTTATCATCTCCAGCCTACAGACCAGATGAGGAGACAGAGGGTCCACAGTCACTCGGGCTTGCACAGGCAGGAAATGGTAAGACTGGGGTTGGAATTAGGCCTGTGGAACCTTCCCAATGCACTTTCGGGCTTGCACAGGCAGGAAATGGTAAGACTGGGATTGGAATTAGGCCTGTGGAACCTTCCCAATGCACTTTCTGCTGTACCCCGTTACCACTGCATGCTGCAGAAATGAAAACCCAGGTGGGGAGCAGGGCTTCTTTCCAAACGAGCAGAGCTAGACAGGGTAAGCCTGACTCACGTGTCCCAACTGGAAGTTCAGGAAAACCCTTGTGCTAATGGAGCTGAAATATTGTCCTGGGGCAGGGTGAGAAAGGAGGACTGAAGCATCTAAATGGGCTTCAAATGAGTCTCCATGAAGTCTCCATACTTCAGAGAAGGCTGAGAGTGAGGCGGCCACATGCTCCTTTCTCCGGAAAAGGCCCTCTTCCCTCCCAGCTGTCTGACCTCCACAAGCCTCGGCCCTGGAGAAGGGCAGACAGAACACCTGCCTCTCCAACCATTCCTCTGCCTGGTTGGATGTTTACAGTCCCCCTGGCCGGCTCAGCTGTGGGCTCCCAGGATCAGAGCAGGTAGGTAGGGCTGGGCCAGGGCTTCCAGTGACTGGGCACGTGGCAGGGGCCAAAGGTGCCTCTCCTTGCTGCCTGTGACCTTAGAGTGGGAGGGAGAAGTCTCCTAGAGGCAGGGAAAAGAGGAAAGGGAGAACAGCCCAGCCCAGTGCTGACATCACCAACCTCTGAGCGCATGTGTGCGCTGGTGCTGCCCTGGATGTTCTGGAGAAGGGCAGGAAGTGATTATAAAAGTGAATGACAAGCCTCCATCTCCGCACTTGTTTGCCCAATCCCGTACCAATGCAGTGACCTTGGGAGGCTGTCCTTACCCGCCCGTGGCCAGTCAAATGAAGCACACCCAGTGTCTGTGGACAGACGGCCAGGGACGGGGCCACCCAGGTCACAGCTCCCTGGCCCTCCTCTGCCCCAGCACAAAAGCTCGGCTCAGACTCTCTCTCTCAAGGTCCTTCTCTTGGGCTCTTTCCCAGCTCTTTTTTAGATAAGCCAACTTGTTGTAGGTCTGTCCTTTTCACATGAGCAGTTAGTTGGGCACTGTAGTTATTCATCCTCTCTCCCCCAGCCCCCTTGGCACCAGAAGGCACCCACAAAACATCTGCTGAAACACATGTGCATGCAGTTACTTATAATGGCAAAAATGCTCATAACCTCAATATCCACAATAGAGAATGAGATAAATGGATAGATTACTGGGTAACCATATAGCCATATGGTGAACCTAGGCAACCTTTAGCCATTTTGTTTTTAAAGAGTATCTAATGAAATGGAAAGATGCTCATAGAATTTTGTTAAATAAGAAAACTATTTATAATTTCACTACAGTCCCAAGTTTTTTTTGGTTTGTTTGGTTTTGTTTGTTTGGTTTTTTTTGAGATGGAGTGTTGCTCTGTCGCCCGGCCTGGAGTGCAGTGGCGCGATCTCGGCTCACTGCAACTTCTGCCTCCCAGATTCAAGCAATTCTCCTGCCTCAGCCTCCCAAGTAGCTGGGACTACAGGCACAAGCCACCACGCTCGGCTAATTTTTTCATTTTTAGTAGAGATGGGGTTTCACCATATTGGTCAGGCTGGTCTCAAACTCCTGACCTCAGGCGATCCACCTACCTCGTCCTCCCAAAGTGCTAGGATTACAGGCGTGAGCCACTGCGCCCGGCCTATGGTCCCAGTTTTTAAAAAACTTGTTTGTGTTTGTGTATTTAGGCAATAAAACATCAAAGCATTGATTGACAGTAGCTATCTGTGCCTGGCAACAGTATACATGATTTCAATTTCTTCATGCTTGTTTCATATGTATTCAACTTTTTAAAATAAATATACTTTATGTTTGTCATCAGCAAAAATAATAAAGTTACTGTTTCTGCCCCCTCCCTTTCCCCTACTGAGTTAGGTACCTGGCCTTGAACTTTAACTATCTAACAAGCCAGCTACTACTTTTGTTGGCTCCCATGTACATGTGAGTAAAACCTTTTTCTTCTGTTAATCTGGCTTTTGTCACTTTAATTTGCAGGTCCCAGTCCCTAAACCTAAGAAGGAAGAGGAAAAGGGTTATTTCCTCCCCTACCTAGGATTAGGATAAAGCATATCCTAATAAGATTACCCCAAGATTACCTTCTCCATCAACCCCAAGATTACCTTCTCCATGAACCCACAAATCTGAGGCTGTGTTTGCCTACATGGATATGTGGTACACATACTAAACATTAATAGTTAAGCATTTATTTCAATATGCACTAGAATAAGATAGAGTGTAGCAAACCTGTGATTTAGGAACACAGTAAAGTAGAAAATATCTACTTTATGTTGTTAAGTATATGTATTCACAGAAAAATATTAAATATTATTTGATAATATAATAAATATAAATAAATATCAAAACTCTTATCTCAAAAATTATAGTAGGGATATGTAAAGAGCAGACACTTTGTGCAGCTGGATCTGACCTTTGCAGCATTTTCTTCTTTGGAGAAAGAGCTGAAAGTCTTCCTTATAATGCTCATTAGCCCTGATTGGCCACCAATCACTGAATAAGAATTCAAGCAGGTATGATTTGCAGAAAAGCAAAGCTCTGGCATTAAACAGAGAACAGGTATGCTCTCACAAAGTGAAGGAGGAAGACAAACTCAGAGCAGGACATTTCCTGGGCCTTGTAAAGGGTCACGTATTCCCCTGGGGAGGCTCATGCTTAACCCTGCCCATAGCAACAAAGCCGTGAGCTTCGCAGTGCCCTCTGCAGCAGCAGGAGCTGACCCACGCTCTATCCATTGTCATCTTCAGAAGACAAAAGGGACGGCTGGTTTGGCAGCTCCTAGCAGGAAGAGCGCTGGGGCCTCGGAGCTCATACCCCAGGAGGAGAGCCCGCACACCTAAGCTTCCTGGGGCCATTTCCCTCCTCTCTGACTCAATACATCTATGCATCTTCCAAGGCCGCACTGAGAGCTCCAGAAAGGCAGAGTCCACTCGTTGGGCCTTATTGTATATACCCACCTCCCATCCCTCCCCTGCCCAGGCTCCACAGCAGCACAGAGTCCATGCCAAGAGGGTAATTTCCAGAGGTTGTCAAGCCAGGAAAGGCCAGAGTTCAAAAGGGCACCACATATTATTGTCAGCTCCTCCCTGTAAACCTGCCCCATGCTCTGTTCCTGATGGGCATCTCTCGCCCTCACATTCTTCCATGAGGATCCCCACCCAGTCCCACATGTTAACCTCCCACCTACTCACTAAAGGCTCACAATTCCCTCTCTAGCCCAGCGTCTTAATTACCAGCAGGAATCTTCTAGCTGGATGTACAGCAGAGCATCAGACTTCGTAGCCTGCTCACATGCCCGTAAGCATCCTTCCCATCCCATGCCCGTGCCTGCCCCTCCCAGGACCCGTCTAGACTGGCATCACATCCACCAGCGTCCCAAGTTAGCAACCTTGGCACCAGCCCAGGCCCCTCTCCCCTCATGGCTTTGGTACCCACTCCTGCTGGATCCTCCTCCCCTGCAGGCCCCTGGGCTCCACCAGCTCACAGAGCGCGTCCTCGCTTTTCTGGAGGACTGCAGCAATTGCCTGCCTAATTCTCCACTGAGAGATCACCCCTGTCCTAGAAAATCTTTACCCGGCACCCTCGTCCCCCATTCTCCAACAATGCCCCTCACTGCCTCTCTCTTCCGTTGCTTTAGGGAATGTCCAACGCTGTTATCTGAGACCTCTCCAGCCTCTCCTATGACCACACACAACCACACCCTGACCTGTGGCCTCAGCAGGCAACGGGTCCTTCCCTAAATGTTCTTGGCATGTTCATACGTCCTCTTGGACAGCTCCATTTCCTTCCCCAGTCCTCTTCATCCTATGAGGCTCACCCCATAATGCCAATTCTCCATACAACCTTTCTAGACCAATCCAATAGGAATTGACTATTACAATAACTCCCTAACTCCAGCTACAGAGTACAATGCAGCAATTAGAAGCAACAAACCAAGAGTACACACTGCAGTCAAATAGATCTTTTAAAAAATAGTGCTGGTGGCTGGGTGTGGTGGCTTATGCCTATAATCCCAGCACTTTGGGAGGCCAAGGAGGGTGGATCACGAGGTCAGGCGTTCAAGACCAGCTTGGCCAAGATGGTGAAACGCCATCTCTACTAAAAATACAAAAATCAGCCAGGCACAGTGGCAGGCACCTGTAATCACAGCTACTCGAGTAGCTGAGGCAGGAGAATCGCTTGAACCTGGAGGGGCGGAGGTTGCAGTGAGTCGAGATCACACCACTGCACTCCAGCCTGGGAGACAGAGTGAGACTCGCTCTCAAAAAACAAAAAACAAAAAAGACAAAAAAACATAGTGCTGGTTAGCCAGGGATGGCGGCTCACACCTGTAATCCTAGCACTTTGGGGGCCCGAGGCGGGTGGATCACTGGAGGTCAGGAGTTTGAGACCACCCTAGCCAACATGGTGAAACCCCGTCTCTACTAAAAGTACAAAAATTAGCTGAGCGCGCTCACTTGAACCCAGGAGGCGGGGGATGCAGTGAGCCAAGATCGTTGACAGAGCGAGACTCTGTCTCAAAAAAAAAAAAAAATAGCGCTGGTTTTAAAAAGCAAGAAAAATTTAAGGATTTATAGCACGAAGCAATTGTGACCCCATAAAGACAGGGTCTCATTCTGTTGCTGAGGCTCTAGTACAGTGATGCTATAATAACTCACTGCAGCCTCAAACTCCTGGGCTCAAGTGGTCTTCCAGCCTCAGCCTCCCAAGTAGCTAGGAAAATAGGAGTGCACCACCACACCTGGCTAATTTTTTTTTATTATTATCTTTATTTATTTTTTTTTTTTGGAGAGAAGAGTCTTGCTCTGTTGCCCAGGCTGGTCTTGAAACCCTGGCCTCAGGCAATCCTCCCGCCTTAGCATCCCAAAAGGCTGGGATTACAGGCATAAGCCACTGTGCCCAGCTCCATAGTGCAATTTATGTAGGGTTAAAAATACATGCATATATAAATCAACATCATATATCTTTCTAAAATACATCCAAATCTAAGGATAAACCTATCATAAATATGTCAGAGTAGCTGTTGCTCACGAGGGTAGGGTTAAAGGGTAAGTGTGAGGGGAAATCACTGGGACTAGGAATAAGGGATGAAGAGGAAATGATAACTCAATAACAACAACAAAAATCCAATTGAAAACATAGGCCAAGTATATGAACAGTCCACAGAAAAACACAACTCACTAGAAAGAAATACCTATTTAAACTATAGCATGATGGCATTTTTCTCATCTGTCAAATTGGGAAGAATAAAAAGTTGATGACACATCAAGTTGGTGGAGCCGAGGGGAAAGCAGCACTCTCCTAAGTACAAAGACATGCATGCCTTCGGAAAGCAGACTGACAGTAACTTTTAAACCACATTTATGAATTCCTCCTGCTGAAACAGTCACAGAACTGAGATTATATAGGTACAGGTATGCTTAATGTGTTATTGTCTATCACAGCAAACAAACAGAGATGGGGGAAATAGCTTATAAACCCACAGTGCACTGGCTAGATAAATATGGTAGCTCATTCAATGAGATACAGCATCATATACGTACTTAAAAACGATGAAGGCGGGGTGTGGTGGCTGACGACTATAATCCCAGCACTTTGGGAGGCTGGCTGAGGTGGGAGGATTGCTTGAGGCTAGCAGTTTGAGACCAGCCTGGGCAACATAGTGACACTCCCATCTCTACAAAAATTACAAAATTTAGCCTGGCGTGGTGGCGCCTGCTTGTGGTCCCAGCTACTGGGCAGAGGGTGGGCAGGGCAGGGCACTGAAGATGGAGGATCACTTGAGCCCAGGAGGTCGGGCTGCAGTGAGCCATGACTGTACCACTGTACTCCGGCCTGGGTGACAGAGTGAGACCTTGTTTCCAAAAAAAAAAAAAGAAAAGCCTGACATGGTGGCTCATGCCTGTAATCCTAGCACTTTGGGAGGCCGAGGCGGGTGGATCATGAGGTCAAGAGATCGAGACCATCGTGGCCAACATGGTGAAACCCTGTCTCTACCAAAAATACAAAAATTAGCTGGTTGTGGTGGTGCATGCCTGTAGTCCCAGCTACTCAGGAGACTGAAGCAGCAGAATCTCTTGACCCGGGAGGCAGAGGTAACAGTGAGCCGAGATCATGCCACTGCACTCCAGCCTGGCGACAGAGCAAGACTCCGTCTCAAAAAAAAAAAAAAGAAAGAAAGATGAAACCTGTCCATAAAGATGAAACCTGTCCATATGTCTTGAAGCAGAATGATTAAGTATATTAAGTTTAAAAAGTGCATACCTAAGTATTATTTCCTACTATTTATGTTTTAAAAAAAGAAGAAGACAAGGAAGGTATACATACATATATGCTTGTTTACAAATAGGATATGTCGCTCTGAAAGTATTCTCAAGAAATTGCCTCCGAGGAGAATTGGAGATGACAGGACAGGAGAGGGAAAGAGATTTTTCACTGCGTACCTTAAGGGCTGTTTGCATTAATATTTTAAAAAGATTTTTGAATACATGTAAATATTGCCTTTAAAAATATTTTTAAAGAGTGTTAACCTATGTAAGTTCTATCTTTTTTATTTTTTTTTTTGAGATGGAGTTGCACTCTTGTTGCTCAGGCTGGAGTGCAATGGCGCAATCTCGGCTCACCGCAACCTCCACCTCCTGGGTTCAAGCGATTCTTCTGCCTCAGCCTTCCGAGTAGCTGGGATTACAGGCATGTGCCACCACGCCTGGCTAATTTTGTATTTTTGGTAGAGACAGGGTTTCTCCATGTTGGTCAGGCTGCTCTTGAACTCTTAACCTCAGGTGATCTGCCTGCCTTGGCCTCCCAAAGTGCTGGGATTACAGGCATGAGCCACCGTGCCCGGCCAGTACTATCTTAAAAACATCTTTTTTAAAGAAGGAGAGAAGTAGAATGTGCTCAAACCCAGCAGCTGTCTTCTCTCTAACCATCTGTTGTCATGCACTGTGGACAAAACCTGCCCTCCTGGTCTCATGTAATCCTCCTGCTTTAGCCTCCTGGGCACAAGGCTGAGCCCTGGCTAACTGGATCTGATCCACTGACCTACCGCACCCTATGTAGTCCTCACCCTGCACCCGCATCCTCACCATGGTCTGAGACCAGTATTTGTGGAATATGCCACATGGCCACAACTATTTTATTTTATTTATTTATTTATTTTTGAGACAAGAGTCTTGCTCTGCCACCCAGGCTGGGATGCAGTGGCACAATCTTGTCTCACTGCAACCTCCGCCTTCGGGGTTCAAGTGATTCTCATGCCTCAGCCTCCCAAGTAGCTGGGAATACAGGCACGAGCCACCATGCCTGGCTAAGTTTTGTATTTTTCTTTCTTTCTTTTTTTTTTTTTTTAAGTAGAGATGGGGTTTCACCGTGTTGGCCAGGCTGGTCTCGAACTCCTGACCTTGAGTGATCTGCCAGCCTCGGTCTCCCTAAGTGCTGGGATTACAGGCTACCGCGCCCGGCCAGCCACGACTATTTTATAAAGGGACCAATTTCATTTGCCAACTAGGAGCTTCTCCAAAAGTTAGGGCAGTCAGAAGTCCATTTTGGTGGACAGAATATCTTCAAAATTTGGGCCCAAGGTTGGCTCTCTGACATTGTTACAGCATAGTATGAGAGCACTTGGCTCAAAAATGGCACCAGCTGATGGCAAATTCTGATTCTTCACTTACTACCCATGTAACCTTGGCCAACTTTCTTACTTGCTCTGGGCCTCAGTTTTCCCATCTGTGAAGTGGGATCATAATACTATAAACTGCATAGACTTGCTGCGGGAATTATTTGTGTTACTGCACACAAGTTACCCAAAGTAGGGCCTGGCATATAGTATGTGTTCAATAAATGCTAATGATTTATATGCTCTTGGGCTGGTTTTTTTTTTTTTAAGAAAAACCTGCTAATGAGATCATCTAATAGTTTTAAGGATGAAAATAAAAATAGATTATTGGAATTTTCCCGGAAGGCAGGTTTTTTCTCATCTTTCATTCCCTGGGCATTTATTAGGTTGGTGCAAAAGCAATTGTGGTTTTTGCCATTAAAAGTAATGGCAAACGTCACAATTGCTTTTGCACCAACCTAATACTAAATTTGAAAACCTCAGGGTCTGCTGCCCACTATAATTCTCATTGTGTGGCCCCATAATGTTATTATTATCATGATTATTATATTTTATTTTATTTTATTTTCGAGGCAAGGTCTCACTCTGTCGCCCAGGCTGGAGTGCAGTGGCACAATCTCCACTCCTGCAACTTCCGCCTCCTGGGTTCAAGCGATTCTCATGCCTTAGCCTCCGGAGTAGCTGGGATTACAGGAAAGCGCCACCACTCCTGGCTAATTTTTGTATTTTTAGCTGAGATGGGATTTCACCATGTTAGTTAGGCTGCCCATAATGTTTTGAAGGACGCAGAGTGTGAGTAAGAAAAGCAAATGATACCTCTCCTACCAAAAGACATGCTCTCCATCTCTGTTGATCACTTCTTGCCCTACTTGGCATAAACCACCAGGCCTGTCCATAAGTCGGAGATTGTAAATCTTCCCGCCACAGCAGTGAGGGGCACCATCTGCTTTCCTGGGTGCCTTTGGTCAAGGCTGAGCCCTACCCCAGCCTCCTTTAAGACAAGTCTCTGAGATGCCTGCTCCCCACCCCAGAGCCACACTGACCTCCTCCCTGTTCGTCCAGCATGCCCAGCATTTTCATGCCTCGCTCTGGCTTCAGGGCCTTTGCACTTGCTGTTCCCTCTGCCTGGAATGTTCTTCCCCCAGGCAGTCACATGGCTATGTCCCACATACATTCACATCTCTGCTCAAATTTCATCTAAGCACAGCCTGTCCCGACTACTCTGTTGAACACAGCAGCCCCTATCAACTTTAACCCCTTAAGCTGCCTTGCTTTTCTTCAGATCCTTCATCTGACACGACATTAAAATTGCTATGTTGTTTATTGTCTGTTTCTCCCACAAGAAATAAGCTCTGTGAGATGCAGGATTGTCTTGTTCACTGATGTGTCCTTAAAACCTGGAATAGTGCCTGGGACATACAGGCCTTCAATAAATATTTGTTGAATAAATATACAAATGAGTGAGTGAGTCAATAGACCGTGTTTTCTGGGAATCTTAATCTCTGTCTTAGATTTAAGCTTCCCAATAAGAAACATACTCTTAGAGAGGGGCTACTCACCACTAGTTCATTTCTCACTGATCCTTTATAAGCAGCTTATAACTCCCTGCTGATAGGAACAGAGGGCACCTCATTCTGTGCCCCTAGATTTTGAGGACCTGAACATGAGACCATTTTCCCACCTAATTTAGAAAGTCTGTTTGCTACACTTTCTAGTTAAGGCCCAATTTCTCTTATACATTTCACTGTCATGCCCCATATCCCTCTTTTTGGGAATTTTTCAGTTTTGTTTTTTCAGCATTTATTGCTCTCTGAAATAATGTCATTCAACTGCTTACTTGCTTATTTTCTCTTTCCAACCCATATGCGAGTAAGAGCAGTAGTATTCGCAGTGCCTGCATGCCTGATTCGTAGTTGACACTCAGTAAATATCTGCTAGATGAATGAATGAATGACTCTTCTTTATATGCTTCACATACAGGAAATATCACGTCTGGAAGAAAAGAATGAATCATTTGGCGCTACACACTGTCTAAACCTGACCTTGGTGTGTTCTTTATGTAGAGAGTCTCATGGACATCCAATTAGTTGCTAATTAACATTCAGTCAGCTCTGGGCCTCAGGAGGGGCCAAGCCTGAGGTTCAAGGGCAGGTGGGGCTTACTTGCCCAGTCTTCACTTTGATACTGGCCCCCTGACCTAGACATGCGGACCATGGACACAGAGGTCTGGCGAGTGCATTGACCAGAGCAGCAAGTCCATCCTGCAGCGTGGAAAAATCCAGCAAAGAACTCACTCACATTCTTAGCTCCATCATCCTACAGAAAAGATGAGCTAGACAATTCTAGAGCCAAAAAGAAATCCTAGAGGGATATGAGTTTGTCAGCTGTGCAGACACTTTCTACCTTCCCAGAAATCTCTCATACTTTCTTGCTAGACACACCTAGGAGAAGGGCCAGCACCCAAGGAGATAGAGAAGAGCTGCCTGATCCTCTAGCCCAGTGCAGTCCTGGGGGGCAGTTCCCACCAAGCCGGGGCCAGCCTGGCCTGGTCATGAGCACCAGAAACCACTGAGGCACGGGGCCATGACAGATTAGGAGCAAAGCCCTCAGTGTCGCCTGATTCTGACACTTGGATGACTTTAAGGGCTCCTCCTGCTCGCCAGCCAGTGGGGCTTGGAGCCAGGATCCAACAGCGCAGCTGGAGTAGCCCGCAGCGAGAGAGCCCAGGCTGGTTCTTTCAGTGGAGAGAGCGTCCCCTTGCTGTCCCAGTCTCCGCCACTTGGTTAGGCTGGATTCTCAGGGTCCCCTGCTCGCTCTCAACCCTCTTTCCGGCTCCAGGGACCCTTACCCTCAGCGACAGCCGCTCCGCAGGTGCTCACCGGCTTGGCGAGAGCGGTGCACGGCACACAGTCACTGTCGAGGGCGGCGACGGCCGGGGGTGCCCCCGCCCGGCCCAGGCCTCCCCATGATCCCTTACCCATTTCCCGCCGGGCTCCTGCTCCGGCCTCCCGCCGGCCCGCGCGCCCCATGGCCCCGCGCCCAGGCGCCGGCTGGGGGCAGCGAGAGCTGCGGGGCCTCGGCTGCGCGGGGGGGGGCTGGGCCAGTCCAGCTCTGGGCGCTCACGGGAGGGACTCGGTTTCCGGGACTGCAGGCTGGCGGGCGGGTGGCGGCGCAGGGCGGGGAGGGGCGGGCTGAGACCGGGCCGGGGTTGGGGGTGGGGGGGCGAAGCTGTCGGACTGGTCTGACCGCTGTGACGCCGGGCTGGGCCGCCGGGCAGGCCGGGTGCCTCCCGCACGCCCCGCACGGCCCTGTCTGACCTCACGGCACTGTCTGACCTGTGCGCTGCGAGCTGCGGGCGCTCCAAAGCCCTCTGGTTATTTTTCCAGTACCTAAACCGGAAACTGAGGCCTGCCCCAGATACGCGTAAGCCTTGACAGGGATTGTTTGGAGTCCTTACAAACCCCTTGTTCATTTACTATTCACTGGGCACAAGAAAAAGTTGCATTATTTGATTTCCAAATTTCACCTGTCTGTAACTGTTGACTTACAGTGAACATTCACTAGTTGGTTTGGGGATTGGTGGCACAGACGCAAACAGCTGTGATTTTACACTTAATCTATTTTAGCAAACATAAGCTCAGAATAGGTTGTCATTGGCGAGACGCTATTATTTTTCAATGTCACCCTTGATGGCACTATCTGGTTTCTGTTTCTGTAACTATGTAAGGCACCATATAATGACATTTTGAGTTAAATGATTCGATATTTCCTGTATATTGTGAATAAAAGTTCTCCAAAAGGAATCTTCCAGTAAGCAGTTTGTAAACAGGAGAGGCACAACCTTTATTGTAAAACAAAGGTGCCCTTCCAAAGAACAAAGGGAAGGCTCGGGTTTTATAGCAAATGGTCCCACACAGGTTTCCTGTGCAAATGAAGGTTTGAAATTTGCTTAGTTCTGATTGCTTTACAAGGCCAACTTCTGATTGATCAATACATCTGAGTCCTGATTGGGTGATACAGCTGAGCCCTGATTGGCCAAGGCAGGTGAGCTCTGATTGGTTGGTTCAGGTGAGCTCTGAAAATCCCAGAAACAAGAAGGTGCTGGTTTCCAGAGAGCTCAGCATATGTGACCTTTAGTCAGCAAGTGACCACTTGGCTCTATTTTGAATTTAGACCAATGCAGTCCAGTTATTTGACATGTAAAAACGGAAAAATAAAATAAAATAAAACAGATTTAGGCCCAGTTAGCCACTCAGGATCCATCTTGAAGAATTGGCTCTTGAAAGTTCACATTTATTCACAATATCTAGTGAACATTTTAGCTCCCCTAGGAATTGGCAACCTAGAGAGGTCCATTTCTTGATTTGATGCTGCTAAAATGAAGCTGACCAGGCTCTCTACAAGCAGCAACAACCATGATAACACCTAATATTTATTGAGTGCTAGGCAATAAGCTGTCTTAAAACATTTAATCCTCACGGCAACCCTATGAGTTAGGAAGCTTTTCACCTCATGCGGAAACTGAGGCACAGAGAGGCTGAGTAACCTGATCAAGGACGCACGGACAGGCAATCAGGCAAGACCCAAAGACCATGCTCTAAATCAGCAGTCTGCAACCTTTTTGGCACCAGGGAGGGACTGGTTTCTGTGGAAGGCAATTCTTCCACAGATAGGGGAGGTGGGAGTGGATGGTGTTTCAGGATGATTCAAGCACCTTACATTTATTGTGTGCACTTTATTTCTGTTATTATTACATTGTAATATATAATGAAATGATTTTATAACTTACCATAATGTAGAATCAGTGGGAGCACTAAGCTTGTTTTCCTGAAACTAGACAATCCCATCTGGGGGTGATAGGAGACAGCGACACATCATCAAGCACTAGATTCTCATAAGGAATGCACAACATAGATCCTTCGCGCACACAGTTCACGATAGTGTTTGCACTCCCATGAGAATCTAATGCCGCAGCTGATCTGACAGGAGGTGGAGCTCAGGTGGTAATACAAACAGTGGGGACTGCCTGTAAATACAGATGAAGCTTTGCTCGCAATCCCCCACCCCAAATATGGTCCTAACAGGCCATGGACAGGGGATTGGGGACCCTTGCTCTAAATCAATGTGCAACACTACTGCTTAATCTTTTTAGATGGGGATCTGATGCTAGGTTTAATAATCCTATAATTTATTAGTTCATTTCTTCACTCTACAAATATTCACTTCAGTATTCACCTACTGTATATATGCCAAGCACTGGTTAAAACAATGAACTGAACACTCCAAAAGCTTGCAGCTAGCAGGGAATATAAGCAGTAGTGTGAGGTACACTTGTAAATTGTAAACTTGGGAGGCTGAGTGGGGTGTCTTTGAGGGGGGAAATCCTGAAGGAGGGAGCCACAAAGAACAGAAGCCCAACAACTACATGCAAACTCCTTTAAACTCTTGGCAGATTCCTGAATGAACAATGCAAGGAGGAAGAATCTAGATAACCTGAAGGAGATCAATAGTGAGCAGAGATCTGAGCAGTTAGTTGCCATCTCTGGGAAAGTTCCACCATCTGAGAGGGACTTGGTTCTGTTGGGCTTTCCACTGAAACCCTAGAATGACCACCCCTTAGCAGGAAAGACTGCATCCCAGCATTAAGGGATATACCCTAGAATTAGGGACAAAACCAAAAGAAATTCATCCAAACAAAGCACAAAACCAAATCTCCACAAAACCAAGGTGAGTTTTCAATAATTTAACTTACTGTTAGAACAAAACTTGACAGTCTTCAAAGGAAAATAGAATGCAGAGCATCTACAATGTATCATTCACAATGTTCATCATATGACAAAAAATTATTAGGCATTCAAAAAAGCAGAAAAATGTGAGCCATAGTCAAGAGAAAAAAATCAATTGAAATAGACCCACAGGTGACCAAGATATTGGGATCAAAAGACAAGGAATTAAAAACAAAAACTATGATAAATATGGTTAAAAAACACTTTCAGCAAAATATAGATATAACGGGTAAAGAAATCAGGCATTTCAGCAGAAATATAACCATTTTTTAAATAAAGTGCCAAACGGAACATAAATAAATCCACATCAATGAAGGCGATATCTGTATCTTTATTACCCCAGAATGAAGAGACATCCCAACTTTTGCCCTCCAGGGGGAAGCCTGGGCAGGTTTGCCAACAGCCCCTGTGTAAGTTCAGGGCCTCCTAATATTAGGGTCCCTTTTTTTTTTTTTTTTTTTGAGACGGAGTCTTGCTCTGTCGCCCAGGCTGGAGTGCAGTGACATGATCTCGGCTCGCTGCAAGCTCCGCCTCCCGGGTTCACGCCATTCTCCTGCCTCAGCCTCCCGAGTAGCTGGGATTACAGGCGCCCGCCACCACGCCCGGCTAATTTTTTGTATTTTTAGTAGAGATGGGGTTTCACCGTGTTAGCCAGGATGGTCTCGATCTCCTGACCTCGTGATCCGCCCACCTCGGCCTCCCAAAGTGCTGGGATTACAGGCGAGAGCCACCGGGCCCGGCCAGGGTCCCTTTTCGTAATGTACTTCACTATGTGTTCAGGTAACATATGGAGCTCATCACAAGTCCCTGTAGAAAGTGGGGCTCAAGGCCGGGCATGGTGGCGGGCGCCTGTAATCCCAGCTACTCTGGAGGCTGAGGCAGGAGAATTGTTTGAACCCGGGAAGCGGAGGTTGCACTGAGCCGAGATCGCGCCTTTGCACTCCAGCCTGGGTGACACAGCGAGACTCTGTCTCAAAAAAAAAAGAAAAAAAAAAGTGGGTCTCAAGGAGTCTGTGTATTACTCTGCTGCTGCTGTGAGTAATAAATTGTCTTCCACCATCTTCTATTAGAATCTATGAAATTGTGATGGGTTATCTAGTTAGCTTGCAAGCAGAATAAAAACTCAGACCCTTTCACAGTTACTGACTTAACAGAGATAAAGATAAAACTCTTAAAAGCAACCAAATAAAAAAATGTACATTGCATACAGGAATGACGGATAATTTCTCATCAGAAACCATGTAGGCCAGAGGACAAAATGTTGTTTTGTTTGTTTGTTTGTTTGTTTGAGATGGAGTCTTGCTCTGTCTCCCAGGCTGGAGTGCAGTGGTGCAAGCTCGGCTCACTACAACCTCTGCCTCCCAGGTTCAAGTGATTCCCAAGTAGCTACGATTACAGGTGCACGCCACCATGCCTGGCTAATTTTCATATTTTTGATAGAGACAGGGTTTCGCCATGCTGTTAGGCTGCTCTCGGACTCCTGGCCTCAAGTGATCCCCCGGCCTCGGCCTCCCAAAGTGCTGGGATTACAGGCGTAAGCCACCAGGCCGAGCCAGAATGGAATATCATCTTTAAAGTGCTAAAAGGAAAAAAGCTAGCAACTTATAGTGCCTTATCCCCTAAAAAATTTGTAAATAGGAAGTAAGACATCTTCAAATAAATAAAATCCGACAGTATTATATGAAAAGTAAATAAATTATTCAAGATAAAGGGAATGATATTAAATAAAAATTATAATCTACAGTGAAGCAATGAAGAGCAGTGGGAATGATAAATATATGGATAAATATAAAATACTTTTTCAAGTTTGTATTAAGTTATTTAAAAGTTCATTGACTAAAGCAAAAATAGTAAGATTTTGGGAGATTTGTGGCATTTGTAGAAGCAAGATGTATAACAAGAAAAGCACAAAGCACAGAAGGGGAAGAAAAATGGAAGTACATTGTAAGATTTTTATGTTGTGTATGATATTTTATAATATTAATTCAGACTAAAATCCAGTAGAAGATATAAAAATTATCACTGAAAAATAGCTTACCCAAGAGAGGTCAGGGAAGTAAGAAAAAATTAAGAAGAGGGAGGACACATAAAACAAATAGCAAGATAGAAAATGTATCAATAATTACACTAAATACCCTAAATAAAAGATAGACCTGTCAAATAGGCTAAGAAAACAAGACCCAACTATACTGTGTTTACAAGATACACATGTTAAATATAAAAACCCAGACTAGTTGAAAGTAAAAGTATAGGGAAAATATACTATATAATATGAATTTTAGACAAAGTAGGCTTTAATACAAGCAAATTACCAGAAATAAAAAAGGTCATATTAAAATGACAAAAGGATCAATTTATCAAGAAGACATAACAAGCCGGGCACGGTGGCTCATGCCTGTAATTCCAGCATTTTGGGAGGCCAAAGCGAGTGGATCACCTGGGGTCAGGAGTTCAAGACCAGCCTGACCAACATGGTGAAACCCTGTCTCTACCAAAAATACAAAAATCAGCTGCGTGCAGTGGCACACGCCTGTAATCACAGCTACTCAGGAGGCTGAGGCAGGAGAATTGCTTGAACCCAGGAGGAGGAGGTTACAGTGAGCCGAGATCCTGCCATTGCACTCCAGCTTGGGTGACAGAGTGAGACTCTGTCTCAAAAGAGAGAAGGAAGCAGAAAAGAAGAACTAGAAGAAGAACAAGAGGAAGAGGAAGAAACATAACAATCCTAAATGTATAGGAATGCAACAACAGAATGTCCAAATATGTCAAGCAAAAATGGAAGTAGAAAACCCACTTAGTTGGACGTGATAAAACCCATTTCTCAATAATTAATAAAACAAATATACAAACAATTATTAAGGATACAGATTTGAACAACATAATTGTTCAACTTGACCAAATTGACATCATATAATATTACACCACCAATGGCAAAATACATATTCTTTTCAGCGGCTCATGGAGTGTTCACCAAGACTTATGATTCATGAACTATAGAAGAATCTCTAAATTTCAATGGAAGAAATCATAAGATCCTGACTACCGCGGAACTAAATTAGCAACCCATAATAATATCCTATGTAAGAAAATATTCAAATGTTTGGAAATAAAGCAATGTACTTCCAAATAACTCATAGGTCAAACAAGAAATCACAGGAAATGTGAGGGAATCCTTCAAATTGGAATGGCATAAATATATAAAAACAGATCAATGTAACAGAATTAAAGTGTCCTAATATATATCTACATATCTTTTGACAAAGGTGTCAAGATAATTCATGAAGAAAGAAAAGCCTTTTCAACAAACAGTGCTGGAGCAACTAGAAATATATATGATTAAAAAAATGAACCCTGGGACTTGTATCTAATATATAAATAATACTTATAACCCAATCATTGAAAGAAGAATTCAATTTTAAAATAGGCAAAGGACCTGAATAGACATTTCTCTAAGGTAGACAAATTACCAATAAACGCATGAAAAGATGCTCAACTTCATTAGCAATCAGGGAAACACAAGTCAGAATCACAATAAGGTACTGGATTGGCTATAATAAAAAGTACCTATAATAACAAGTATTGGCAAGGTTGCAAAAAATTGGAAATCTCATATACTTTTGGTAGGTTTGTAAAATGGTGCAGCCACTTTGGAAAACAGTTTGGGAATTATTCAAAACATGAAACGTAGAGTTTCCGTATGACCCAGAATTTCACTCCTAGGCCTGGGAGGCAGAGGAGGATGGCTATACAGAAGGCTTCAACAATCATTCTCCCCACAGGAACACCAAATTTAACAACGATCTATGTAAAATAAATACCTTCATAAGAACCAAAAATCAAGGGCGGGTGCGGTGACTCACCAGCACATTGGGAGGCCGAGGCGGGCGGATCACCTGAGGTCGGGAGTGCGAGACCAGTCTGACCAACATGGAGAAAACCCGTCTCTACTAAAAATACAAAATTAGCTGGGCATGGTGGCGCATGCCTGTAATCCCAGCTACTCGGGAGGCTGAGGCAGGAGAATCGCTTGAACTCGGGAGGCGGAGGTTGCAGTGAGCCGAGATCATGCTATTGCACTCCAGCCTGGGCAACAAGAGCCAAACTCCGTCTCAAAAAAAAAAAAAAAAAAGAACGAAAAATCAGGTGAGCATCACAGTACCTGGTTTTAACTTCATATCACTGAAAGCGGCATTGAATAGGGTAGAAAAGACGGTTTTGAATTATCTATGTCACCCCGCCCCCATCCCCCAGCAGCAGCCATGTGGCACAGGGAGAGAATCAATGAATCAATGAGCATGGAGGAGGGATAGTCAGTGATTGCCGGACTTTGTATTGGAACTCAGCGATGCCCTGACACAGTGGAAAGCAACACCAAGCAGAACTTAGCTGATGCACACAGAGGGAGCATTTAGACCAGCCCTAGCCAGAGGGGAATCGTCCATCCCAGAGGAAGGAACTTAGGTTTTGGCAAGCCTTAATGTCATGAACTAAAGGTCTCTGGGGTCCTAAATAAACTTGAAAGGCAATCTAAGCCACAGGACTGCAATTCCTAGGCAAGTCCTAGTGCTGTTCTGGGCTCAGAGTCAGTGGACTTGGGGAGCACATGACCTGGTGATAGGCCAGATGGGAAGGCCAAGGGAGGGCCTGCATTACCCCTCCTCCAATCCCAGGCCGTGCAGCTCACAGCTCCAAAAGATACTCCTTCCTTCTGCTTGAGGAGAAATGAAGGTATAATAAAGAGGATGTTGTTTTGCAACCTGGACACCAGCTCAGCCATAGTAGGATAGGGCACTATGCAGAGTCCTGAGGCACACATTCCAAGCCCTAGCTCTCAGATGACATTTCTAGATATACCCTGGACCAGAAGAGAAATCACTGCCTTGAAGGGAAGGACCTAGTCCTGGCAGGATTCATAACCTGCCGAGTAATGAGCCCTTGAGCCCTGAATAATCAGCAGCTGTAGGCAGGTAGTATACACTGTGGGCCTTGAGTGAGACTCAGAGCCATGCTGGCTTCAAGTACGACCCCCACATTCCCAGCTGGGTAGCTATGGAAAGGGACTCCTTCAGCTTGAGAAAAGCAGAGGGAAGAATAAAGGAGGAGACTTTGTCTTGCAGCTTTCAAGTTTATTTAGGTCCCCAGAGACATTAAGGCTTGCACCAGGCAGACTCTTGAGGTCCCTGATTCCAGGCCTTGGCACTTGGACGGCATTTCTGGACCTGCCCTGGGCCAGATGAGAGCCCACTGCCTTGAAGGCGAGTGAGTCCCAGGCCTGGCAACATTCACTACAAGCTGACTGAAGAGCGCTTTGGCCTTGAGTAAACATTGGCAGTAGCCTGACAGTATGCCCCAAGGCCCTGTGGCAATGGTGGCCATAAGGAGAGACTCCTTTGCTTATGGAAAGGGGAGGGAAAAGTCTTGTGGCCTGTGTGCCAGCTCAGCTGCAGTAGACTAGAGCACAAGTTAGATTTCTAAGGTTTCCGACATCAGACCATTTCCTCCAGACAACAACTCATCGCCCTGAAAGGAAGGATGCAAGCATGGCTGGCTGCAACACCTGTTGATCGTAGAGCCCTACTGCCTTGAGCCAACAGAGATGGTAGACAGGTAGTGGTTACAGTGGGCCTTGACCCAGTGCCGTGCTGGGTTTCAGGTCTGACCCAGTGCATTCCAAGTTGTGGTGGCCACAGAGGTGCTTGTGTCCCACTATCCCCAGCTTTAGGCCACTCAGCACAGAGAGAAAGATTTTGTTTATTTGGGAGAAAGTAAAGGAAAAGAATAAGAGTCTCTGCCTGGCAATCTCGGGAATTCTTCTGGATCTTATTCAAGACCACAAAGGTGATACCTCTATGAGTCTGCCAGAGCCACGGTGTTACTAAGCTTGACAAACCCCCTGAAGCACGTATGACTGCAGTGACCAAAAACTTAGACCACAACACCCAAATCCTTTCAAATACCTGGAAAATTTTCCCAAGAAGGATGGGTACAAACAAGCCCAGACTGTGAAGACTACAATATGTACCTGACTCTTCAGTGCCCATGCACTGATGAACATTCACAAGCCATTACGACCATAAAGGAAAACATGACCTTACCGAATAAGGGACAAAATAAGGAATCAGGGACCAATCCTGAGAGACAGAGATATGTGACCTTTCAGACAGAGAATTCAAAATAGCTGTTTGAGGAAACTCAACGAAATCCATGACAACGCAAAGGAGAAATTCCGAATCCTATTAGATAAATTTAACAAAGAGATTGAAATAATTAAACATAATCAAGCAGGAATTCTGGAATTGAAAAATGCAGTTGACATACTAAAGAATGCATCAGAGTCTCTCTTTCTCTCTCTCTCTCTTTTTTTTTTTTTTTTTTTTCAGAGACAGAATTTCTCTCTGTTACCAAGGCTGGAGTGCAGTGGTGCAATCTCAGCTCATTGCAACCTCTGCCTCCTGGGCTTAAGTGAGTCTCAGGCCTCAGTCTCCTGAGTAGCTGGGATTACAGACTTGCACCATCACACCCAACTAATTTTAGTATTTTTAGTAGAGACGGGGTTTTGCCATATTGGCCAGGCTGGTGTTGAACTCCTGGCCTCATGTGATCCTCCTGCTTCAGCCTCCCAAAGTGCTCGATTACAAGCATGAGCCACTGCATTCAGCCTCAGAGTCTTTTAATAGCAGATTTGATCAAGCAGAAGAAAGAATTAGGTTGAAGACAAGCTATTTGAAAATGCACAGATACAGGACACAAATGAATAAAAAAAGAAGAATGCCTACAGTATCTAGAAAATAGCCTCAAAAGGGCAAATGTAAGAGTTATTGGCCTTAAAGAGGAGGTAGAGAGAGAGATAGGGGTAGAAAGTTCATTCAAAGGGATCATAACAAGAACTTCCCAAATCTAGAGAGATAAATCAATTTTCAAGTATAAGAGGACTGTAGAACACCAGGTGGAGTTAACCCGAAGAAGACTACCTGAAGGCATTTAATAATCAAACTCTCGAAGATTAAGGAAAGAATCCTAATAGCAGTAAATAAGAAAAACAAATAACATACAATGGAGCTCCAATACATCTAGCAGCAGACTGTTCAGTAGAAACTTCACAGGCCAGGAGAGAGTGGCATGACATATTTAAAGTGCTGAAGGAAAAAAAAATATTTACCGTAGAATAGTATATCCAGCAAAAATATCTTTGAAACATGAAGGAGAAATACTTTCCCAGACAAATAAAATATGAGAGACTTCATCAACACAAGAACTGTCCTACAAGAAATGCTAAAGTGTGTTCTTCAATCTGAAAGAAAAGGACATTAATGAGCAATAAGAAATCATCTGAAGGTACAAAATTCAGATAATTACTGGTAATAGTAAGTACACAAAAAATAAATATTATAACACTGTAATTGGGATGTGTAAACTACTCATAACTTAGGTAGAAAGATGAAAAGAACTGTTCAAAAATAATAACTATACCAACTTTTTTCTTTTTGAGACAAGGTCTCACTCTGTCACCCAGGCTAGGGTGCAGTAGTGCAATCATGGCTCACTGCAGCCTCAGCCTCCCTGGCTTAGGTGATCCTCCCACCTCAGCCTCCTGAGTAACTGGGACCATGGGTGCACACCACCATGCCTGGCTCATTTTTGTATTTTCTGTAGAGATGGTGTTTCGCCATGTTGCCCAGGCTGGTCAGAAACTCCTGGGTTCAAGTGATCTGCATTCCTCGGCCTCCCAAAGTGCTGGGATTACAGGCATGAACCACAGCGCCTGGCCTGTAACAACTTTTCAAGACATAGACAGTACAATAAGATATAAACAGAAACACCAAAAAGTTAAAAAGTGAGGGATAAAGTTATAGTGTAGAGATTTTATTAATTTTCTTTTTGCTTGTTTGTTCATGCAATCAGTGTAAAATTGTCATCAGTTTAAAATAATGAGTTATTCCAGTGAGCCAAGATCATGCCACTGCACTCCAGCCTGGCTGATAGCACAAGACTCTGTCTCAGGAAATAAATAAATAAATAAATATAGTTATACAATATTATTTGCAAGCCTCATTGTAACCTCAAATCAAAAAACCTACAAAGGATACATGAATAATAAAAAAGCAGGAAATTAAAACATACCACCAGAGAAAATCACCTTCACTAAAATGAAGACAGAAAAGAAGGAAAGAAGGAAGAGAAGACCACAAAACAACCAGAAAACAAATAACAAAATGGTAGGGGTAAGTCCTTACTTATCAATAACAACACTGAATGTAAATAGACTAAACTCTTCAATCAAAAGACATAGAGTGGCTGAATGGATTAAAAAAAAAATAAGACCCAATGATCTGTTCCCTACAAGAAACACATTCCACCTAAAAAGACAAACATAAACTGAAAATAAAGAGATGATTGTTTTTTGTTTCCATGCCACTGGAAACAAAAAGGAAGCAGGTGTAGCTCTACCTACATGAGACAAAATAGATTTCGAGACAAACACTATAAGAAAAGACAAAAAAGGTCATTATGTAAGAATAAAAGGGCTACTTTAACAAAAGGATATGACAAGAGTAAATATATACATCCCCAACACTGGAGCACCCAGATATATAAAGCAAATATTAGAGCTAAAGAGGAAGATAGACCCCAACGCAGTACTAGCTGGAAACTTCAACACCCCACTTTCAGCATTGGACAGATCATCCAGACAGAAAATCCACAAAGAAACATAAGACTTAATCTGCTCTATAGACACAATGGACCTAATAGATATTTACAGAACATTTCATCCAACAGCTGAAGAATACATATTCTTCTCAGCACATGAATCATTCTCAAGGATAGACCATTTTAGGCCACAAAATAAGTCTTAAAACATTTTAAAAAGTTAAAATAATATCAAGTATTTTCTCTGACCACGATGGAATAAGACTAGAAATCAATAACAAGAAGAACTATGGAAACTATACAAGCACATGTAAAGATATTCTATGTTCATGGACTGGAAGAATCAATATTGTTAAAATGTTCATACACTGAAAGAATCAGTATTGTTAAAATGTCCATACTACCCAAAGCCACCTTCAGATTCAATACAATCCCTATCAAAATACCAATGACATTCTTCACAGAAACAGAAAAAGTAATCCTAAAATTTATGTGGAACCACAAAAGACCCAGAATAGACAAAGCTCTTCTGTGCAAAAAGAACAAAACTGGAGGAATCACATTACCTGACTTCAAATTATACTACAGTGCTACAGTAACCAAAGCAGCATGGTACTTGCATAAAAACAGACACATAAACCAATGGAACAGTGTAGAAAACTTAGAAAAAAATCCATACACCTACAGTGAACTCATTTTTGACGAACGTGCCAGAACATACATTGGGAAAAGGACAGTCTCTTCAAAAATGGTACTGGGAAAACTGGATATCCGTATGCAGAAGAATGAAACTTCACTCCTGTCTCTTACCGTTTACAAAAATCAAATCAAAATGGATTAAAGACTTAAACCTAAGACCTCAAACTATGAAACTACAAGAAAACATTGGGGAAACTCTTCAGGGCATTGGACCAGGCAAAGATATCTTGAGTAATACCCCACAAGCATAGGCAACCAAAGGAAAATGGACAAATGGGACCACATTAAGTTAAAAAGCTTCTGCACAGCAAAGGAAACAATCAATAAAGTGAAGAGACAATCCAAAGAATGGAAGAAAATGTTTACACTCTATCCATCTGACAAGAGATTAATAACCAGAATATATAAGGAACTCAAACAACTCTCTAGGAAAAAAAAAATCTAATAATCCAATTAAAAATGGACAAAAGATCTGAACAGACCTTGCTCAAAAAAAGACATACAAATGGAAAACAGATATGTGAAAATGTGCTCAACATCATCAGAGAAATGCAAATCAAAACTACAATGAGCTATCATCTCACCCCGTTAAAATGACTTTTATCCAAAAGACAGGCAATAACAAATGCTGGCAACAATGTGGAGAAAAGGGAATCCTTGCACACTCTTGGTGGGGATGTAAATTAGTACAACCACTATGAAGAACAATCTGGAGGCTCCTCAAGAAACTAAAAATAGAGCTACCATATGATCCAGCAATCCCACTGCTGGGTATATACCCAAAAGAAAGGAAATCAGTATAATGAAGAGATATCTGCACTCCCATGTTTATTATAGCACTCTTCACAATCACCGAGATTTGGAACCAACTTAAGTGTCAATCAACAGATGACTGAATAAAGAAAATGAGGTACATATACACAGTGGAGTACTATTCAGCCATAAAAAAAGAATGAGATCCTGGCATTTGCAATAATACGGATGGAACTGGAGGTCATTATGTTAAGTGAAATAAGTCAGGGATAGAAAGACGAACCTCGCATGTTTTCATTTACTTTTGGGAGCTAAAAATGAAAACAATTGAACTCGTGGAGATGGTGGAATGATGGTTACCAGAGGCTGCAAAAGGTAGTGAGGGAGTGAGGAAGAAGCAGGGATGGTTAATGGGTGCAAAAAATAGCTAGAAGAATAAAAAAGGCCTAGTACTTGATAGCACAACAGGGTGACTATAGCCAATAATAATTTAATTGTATATTTTTAAATAACTAAAAAAGTATAATTGGATTATTGTAACACAAAGAATAAATGCTTGAGGGGATGGATACCCTATTTACCCTGATGTGATTATTATGCATTGCATACCCATATCAAAATATCTCATGTACCCCATAAATATATACACCTACTATGTACTCACAAAAATTAAAAATAATTTGTTTTAAAACTATAAATGAATAAGAAAATGACAAACTACTCAAATAAAATAATGGCTGAAAGGGTTAAACAGACATTTTACAATTTAAAAAAATCACAGATGACCAATAAACACATGAAAAGATGCTCAATATTTTTAGTACAAATTCAAACCTCAAAGAGATACTACTTCATCCTCATAAGAATGGCTAGAATTTAAAATACTGACAATACCAAATATTGACGAGTTGACAAGGAACTGGAGCCACTGGCACTCCTTTTTTTTTTTTTTTTTTTTTTTGAGGCCAAGTCTCACTCTGTCGCCCAGGCTGGAATGCAATGGAGTGATCTCAGCTGACTGCAACCTCCTCCTCCTGGGTTTCAGCAATTCTCCTGCCTCAGCCTCCCAAGTAGCTGGGACTACAGCTACCACCACCACCAAGCCCAGCTAATTTTTGTATTTTTAGTGGAGACAGTGTTTCACCATGTTGGCCAGGCTGGTCTGGAACTCCTGACATCAGGAGTTCCTGGACATTTGGAACTCCTGACATCCACCCACCTTGGCCTCCCAAAGTGCTGAGATTACAGGCGCGAGCCACTGCGCCTGGCCGCCACTGGTACTCTTATACTTTGCTCACAGCAGTGTAAAACCATGCAACAACTTGGAGAACAAGTCGCCAATTTCTTATAAATTGACCTACCTTTTGACCTAGTCCTTTCACTGCTAGGCATTTACTCAAAGCAGGAGAGTTGAAAACAAATGTCCACAAGAAGAATAGTATAAAAGAATAGCTGCTCTACTCATCATAGACAAAAACTGAAAACATCTCAAAAGTCCATGGATAATCTGTTATGATTTATTCATAAGTTGGAATACTACTCAACAATAGAAAGGAACAATCTGTTGATTTCTCACAACAACATGGATTAATCTCAAAAACATTATGTTGAGAGGAAGAAGCCAAGTAAAATAGTACATACTGTATGATTCCATTTATGTGAAGTTTGAAACAGGACACAACCAACCTATGGGATAAAAGTCAGAACAGTGGATACCTCCTGAGTGGGAGGAATTGATTAGAGAAGGACATAAATGAATTTTCAGGAGTTATGGAAATGTTTTACATTTTCATTGGGGTGGTAGTTAAATGAATGTATATATTTCTCAAAATTTATGCAACTGAGCATTTAAAATCTGTACATGGGGCATGTCAGGGTGTAGTGTGGGGCTTAACGGTGAGCTGAGTCAGGACCAGGACATTCAGATGACCCACGGGCTGGAGACATCTGGTGATACTTGGGTTATAACCTTATTCAAGCAGTTTTATAGTGAGCTTTTACCCAGAGCACTTTTGCATGTTATTTAATAATGACAATAACTCTGAGAAGTATTATGATCTTGGTTTTCTTTATTTTTTGTTTATTTTAGAGATAAGGTCTTGCTCTGTCACCCAGGCTGGAGTGCAGTGGCACAATCATGGCTCACTGCAGCCAGGCCTCCGGGGCTCAAGTGATCCTCCTGCTTCAGGCTCCACAGCTGGCTAATTTTTTTAACTTTTTTGTAGAGATGGGGGGTCTTGCTCTGTTGGCCAGGCTTGTCTTGAACTCCTGGCCTAAAGCGATCCTTCCACCTCAGCCTCCCAAAGTGCTGGGATTATAGGCATGAGATACTGTGCCCAGCCTTGATTTTCTAAATGAATGAAATGAACTTCAGGAAGCTTCAGAAGCTGGTTCAAAATCACTTGGCTATTAAATGATGTAGCTGGACCTCATCCCTGAGAGTTATGATTTCAAACTAGAGACTCTTGTCCCTTTCCACTTGCAAATGGCCTATCTGAAAATCAGCTCTGTCTGGAGCTGGCCCCCTTCCCCTCTGCTCCCTGCAGCACAATCTTCTGAATTGAGTTTCTCAGAAGGGGCATGGGGGAGGCATACTTTCGTCAGGAGATTCGCCCTGGTCTGAAAGGGGTACAAGTTCTGTCGAAGAGTTTGATATTAAAGATAACTGTAATTTTAAAGCTCTGCCCTTCTGGAGTGGATGGGCTCTGTGTTTAGCAGAGAACTTTGGTCAGTGTTTGGTGAGCCCTGGATGCACTTGAAGTGGCAGGAGGTCAGGAGAAGTGAGATCCTTCACAGAAGACAGCAACAGAAATGTGGGCATTGCGGGCTGGCAGATAGAGAACAATCATAAGCAGCAAGCCAGGCCTGGGGATCCTGCCCTGTCGGGTGGTGAGGCTGGGGCGTGTTGACAGTGCCATCTCATATTCAGTGGCTCTGCTATGATCCTTTAATCACTATTTCGAACATTGTTCATTCTTCCCAGTTAATTCCACCACATCTGCCTCTATGAGGTTTTGTGGCTCTCACAGAGAGAAGGAGGAGCGTGGGGACTTACAGGCTTTCTTCACACACCATGGGTGAACACAGAGACACCCAATTTGTACCCTGGGGCCCTGTTATTCTACCTCAGGAGAGGAATTATTATTTTCCTAATTTGCCCCACAATACACACAAAAAAGACAAAACTGGGAATATAAATTAGCTATGTAAAAATACTACTACTGACAGCTGGTTTCCATTCATGGCTAAGCACTATAGGGAGTGCTCTGCGGATGGTCTCCTGCACCTGGAGATGAACGATAGTAGGTACTCAATGAAGAAGATTGTTGAATTAATAAGCAGGCACTGGTGTGGGTGGAAATGCCCTTATCTTAATGGAGCTTAAAATGTAGTAGGAAAAAAATCTTAAATAAGCACACAAACACATAGCATGGCAGAAGGTAATCTTTTTTTTTTTTTTGACAGAGTGTCGCTCTTCTTGCTCAGGCCAGATGCAATAGCGCCATCTCGGCTCACCAAAACCTCTGCCTCCCAGGTTCAAGCAATTCTGCCTCAGCCTCCCGAGTAGCTCGGATTACAGGCATGTAACACCACGCCCGGCTAAGTTTGTATTTTTAGTAGAGATGGGGTTTCTCCATGTTGGTCAGGCTGGTCTCGAACTCCCGACCTCAGGCGATCTGCCTGTCTTGGCCTCCCAAAGTACTGGGACTACAGGCGTGAGCCACCATGCCCACCCGGTAACCATTTTTAGGAAGAAAAATAAAGCAAAGTACAGAAACAGTAAGCAAAGGAGGTACAGGTGGCTTTCAGGAGGCAAATGCTATTTTAGATAAGGTGGTCAAAAATGACCTCTCTGATAAGGAGCCATGGGTGCAGAGGCCTCAATGCGGAAGAAGAAATAAGTCAGGTGTATCTCCGGGGTAGAGTATTCCAAGAGAGAAGAAAAAATGGGAAGTGCATATTAAGCTAATATATTTCATAAAGAACTAAAAGTAGAACTACCCTTTGATTCAGCAATCCCACTACTGGGAAAAGAAGTCATTACACGAAAAAGATACTTGCACACACATGTTTATAGCAGCACAATTTGCAATCACAAAATCATGGAACCAACCCAAATGCTCATCAATCAATGAGTGGATAAAGAAACTGTGATATATATGATATCTATATATGATATCTATATATATCTTGATAGATATAGCTATATGGTGGAATACTACTCAGCCATAAAAAGGAATTAATTAACAGCATTCGCAGTGACCTGGATGAGATTGGAGACTATTATTCTAAGTGAAGTAACTCAGGAATGGAAAACCAAACATTGTATGTTCTCACTGATATGTGGGAGCTAAGCTATGAGGATGCAAAGGCATAAGAATGATACAATGGTCTTTGGGGACTTGGGGGGAAGGGTGGGTAGGGGGTGAGAGATAAAAGACTACAAATAGGGTACAGTGTATACGGCTTGGGTGATGGGTCCACCAGGATCTCACAAATCTCCACTAAAGAGCTTACTACATGTAACCAAACACCTCCTGTACCCCATTAACCTATGGAAAAATAAAAAAATAAATTAATTAAATAAATAAATGAATATACTTCAGAATATGTTGGCAGTGAGTTTTCATCAGTTTCAGATAAGGGCCCAGGTGCTCTAGGGAGCGCAAACAGCAAAACACTGAATCTTTACTTTAAGGTGCTCAGAGGATGGTTAAAACATACACCTCTGGAAAGACCCCAGAGGCGCCATGCAGATCAGGGGTCTGGGCTACAGGTCCTCATGGAGTTTAGAAGAGGGGGTTATTGAGGGCTGGTATGGACCGTGCTCGATGTCTTCATGGAACAAATTGTCCGAGATCCTCGCTTTGAGGAGATTTTTGTAGGAACTAGGGGGTGCAGATGGGGAGAGAGAGCACTTAGAAGTAGAGCATGGGGTGGTGAAAGGACAAATTTCAGAGTGTCCAAGGCCTATTTATGCTTTAGGACAGACTAGAATCCTTACCATTGCCTACTAGGTTAGCAAGATCTAGCCCCAGCCTAGCTCCCTGTGCTCCAACCACAGGCCTGCGTTGAAAGAAAACTAAACTCCTGTGACTTATAATAAATACTGCCAAGGAGGGAAGGCGAAGATGTCAGTGTGACTCCATTGTGGCCTAAGGAAGATGTGTCTTGACTCTACACACAGACATACTGATCTCTTGGCAGGAAGCCCCTTGGAGTGGAGGTGGAGCGCTCAGGTGGGGCAGCTTGAGGTCCCTGGTCACTAAGATCTTTCCTCTGCTCTGACTCCAAGCAAATCAAGTTTCCTGAGTCATCTGACTGTGTCAACCGTCCCTGGGAAAGAATTCAGGCATAGCTGGCCCCTGAACAGATCCATTCCCCACTGTAGTGAGTGCCTGGGTATTTTATCTATCTCTTTTACGAGTTCTGTCCACTACCCACCAACACACAAAAGTACACATTTCCCTTGTAGGCACGCCGTTGGGATTCCTGTGCTGAGTTCCAACATGTGGGTGTGTTCCCCCGGCCGAGGAGGGAAGTGTTAATTCCACACACCAGTCAATCATACAGGTAAAAGGTCTGCAACAAGTAACAGGATGACAGGAAGTGGACTTTAAAGCAGGCACAGAAGACTTAGAATTTCTCGGGTGTCACCCCTTGGAGACTAGACATTGGCAATAGGCAACATTTGGATACTTGTCAGGAGTCAGGCCCCACCTCAGCTTGATTGATAGGTGAATGAAAATAAGTTTTTCCTTAAGAGTGGAACAGCTGGAGAGTCTTGAAAAACCAGACCTTCGCTAATTTGAGAGCATGAACCAAACTGATTATTTGCCTTGTCAAGATTCTTTCCAGGCCGGGTGTGGTGGCTCACACGGTAATGCTAGAACTTTGGGAGGCTGAGGCGGGCGGATTGCTTGAGTCTAGGAGTTGGACACCAGCCTGGGCAAAATGGTGAAACCCCGTTTCTATTAAAAAAAAAAAAAAACAACTTTCCAGAGCAGTCAGGTGTGTACAAAATGCTGACCCCTGGTGGATATTTCCTGAACTACTCTTTTAGCTCCACAGGAAGGAGACCCAGAGGCAAGACGTCAAAGCTAATCTTCCCTGTTTTTAAGCTTTCTCGGGTTTAAAGCTAAGAACCCAATAGATGAGTTTCATTGTCTCCAGAAACTTTTATGGAGAGAACTGGGCTGAATATCAAGCATGTTGAGATTTGCTGTTGTGGCTAGGGATTTCATAGTTATGTGAAGGGAAAACAAAAACTTATTTGGTTTCCCCAAGATTTGCAAGAATTTTACCCCAATTTGACACCCCCTGTTGAAGGCCAATTTATGTACCCCCCAGAATGAAGCTTGAAATATGTTTTAGCCAGCCTGTGATTGAGAAAATAGAAAATCTTCTACCTTCAACCCAAATTAACATGTAGTCAAAATGTACTGCTGATGCGGTAAGTGGCCTTTCTTTGAAGTTAAAGACCATCTCCCTCCATTGTATTGACAGACACTACCAGGACCAGGTGGGAGAGCTGGGAGGACTTGACCTCAAGGTCCCTGACTTAGGAGCTATGTGGTCCACAGGGCCTCAGCCCTGGCATCTTGATGTCCTTGTCCCACACCCAGATCAAGTGAATCAGAACCTCTGGATGGAGGAGGTACGCCACTTTTGGTAAAAAGCTCCTGCAGGTCAGCCTGATGAGGACACATATCTAGTTCAATTCCCTCCTTTTATGAAAACTGAGGCCTAGGGAGGAGAGGTTGCTTGGCCAAGGGCCCCCCAGTGAGTCTGTAGGAAAACTCTGACTCACCAATGAAAGACTTGAATTCAGCCTTGAATTTTCAACCAGTTGTCCTTGATTCTGTAGTGTTGTAGTAGGTCGGGCCCAGAAGTGACAGAAGAAGCCACACTCCTCTTGAGGCTTGCTTGTCTTCCCTCTCTGTGCTTTTCTCTCCCATCTCAGCCCCTCCACCTCCCAGTCACCTGTGCACCGCCTCCCAGTTGAACAAAAACCTCACTTAAGCATGAACCCCAGGCCTGGCTTTCCTAATCCATGGACCCTGCCTTGTGCTATATAAAGTGCTGGCCCCTTGATTATTAATTTCCTCACCGCAGGCTGAGACCAGACCTGGAATACCCCACCAAGCCAAACTCAAATGTTTGCACATCCACTTGCTTTAAACACAGCCCCAATAAGCCTATGTTAATCCTTTTAGAACCTGCCTGCTCTGTATACTCCATGAAACTGTACCCAATATCTGCTGGCCAAGGATAAGCCCCAAGCCATAAAGGCCCCAAGCCACTGCAGTCAGGAGCTCTCTGACCCAGAGATTCCCTGCTGTGCTGCTGGGTGACTTCACCTGGCCATGTAAGCCCCCTTTCCAATTCTCTTCTTTCCTAGGAGTCCTCTTGCCCTCCTTCCCCTCTGAGTAGGACCCCATCTCCACACTATAGCCTCCTTGACCGATTCCTGCTATAAAGGACCTTCCCTAGTGTAAACCTGTTAAAGCATCACCCCGAAAGCCTATGTGTGCTACCGCCACCTCGTGGTCATATCTTTTTTCTTAACCTCCAAATATCTGAAAAATCCTTCACTCTGGGCCTTTTCCCTCTTCTAAGCTTCCTTCAAAATATTCCTGATCCGAGTCCCCAGTCTTCTCAAATTTGCTGACCTGTCGAATAAATTAATCCCTATTGATATATCAGTGGCCAATTCATTTATTCACTGGCCAGATATTCACTTAGCACCCAGTATATCGCAAGCAATGGCCTTGGCACTTGAGATACACTGTAGAACAAAACAGACAAAAATATCTGCATGGGTTGAGCTGACATTCTAGCAGCATGATGATGATTTAAAGTTTTTCCTCTTAGGAATGTTTTATGGAACACTTTAAACCAAAGTAAGGAAGTGTTTTGTTTTTTTGTTTGTTTGTTTGAGACAGGGTCTCACTATCACCCAGGTTGGGATGTAGTGGCATGATCTCAGCTCACCGCAACCGTCACCTTCCAGGTTTGAGTGATTCTCGTGCCTCAGCCTCCCAAGTAGCTGGGATTACAGGCATGTGCCACCATGCCTGGCTAATTTTTTGGCATTTTCAGTAGAGACAGGGTTTTGCCATGTTGGTCAGGCTGGTCTTGAACTCCTGGCCTCAAGCGCTCTGCCCGCCTCAGCCTCCCAAAGTGCTGGGATTACAGGTGTGAGCCACCATGCCCAGCTAAAGTGTTAAGAGGGGAGTTTTTGGTGTCATCAGTGGGCTAGTGGGATAGAGAGTAAGGAGATGGGCTAGGTTTATAAGTAGGAGAATCCCTTTATGTTAGTGCATATGCCAAAACTTATGCATTGTGTGATTTATGCTTTTTATTTTATCTTATTTCTTTCTTTATTTTGAGACAGAGTTTTGCTCTTGTTGCCCAGGTTGGAGTGCAATGGCGTTATCTCGGCTCACTGCAACCTCCACCTCCCAGGTTCAAGTGATTCTCCTGCCTCAGCCTCCTGAGTAGCTAGGATTACAGGTATGCGCCACCATGCCCGGCTAATTTTATATTTTTAATAGAGATGAGGTTTCACCATGTCGGTCAGGCTGATCTCGAACTCCTGACCTCATGTGATCCACCTGCCTTGGCCTCCCAAAGTGCTGAGATTACAAGCATGAACCACTGCACCCGGCTAATGCATTTTAAAACAGTGCTTCTCAAATTTAATGTGCATGGGAGGTCTGGTTAAGATGATGACCCTAAGTCAGTAAGTCAAGCCTGAGATCTGAGAATCCGCATTTTAACTCCAGAAGTATGCTGATGTTGCTGATGCATGAACCACACTTGGAGCAATAAGGCTCTAAAGCAGATTCCTTTGAGCACTGACTCTTCTAGGACTAATAATAATAATAAGAATATGCCACTCACCACAGAAGGCTATTGCAAAGATCAAGTAACTTTGCAATAACTCAGCATTGCCTATTATTTGCATTTAGTGGTGGGAAAACCAAGGCTCTGAGGTGTTAACTAGCTTGCTTATGAGCACCCAGTGCAAGCAGGAGAGTCAGAGTGTGACTGCAGAGTCCCAGAGTTCACCCATGTGACTGTTTTGCTGCCTTGCCTGTTTCTAACCTGTAGCTTGCTGCTTGACCTAGTTTGCATGAAGAGTCTTAGCCTTGGGTTTTACCTTAGAGCCTCACAAATATTAGCTGCTATTGTTGTCATTAAGCTTTGATGAGTTTTCTGCCTTGAACCTCCTCCTTTTACCAGGATTAAAAATATATCAACGACACATGCCCTGCCCTGCCAGCTACTCTCATTTTATATACAAGAAAGAGAAAACTCAGAGATGTTGGATGACCTCCTCAACATCATAGGATCTTTGATCTAGAGAAGACTTTAAACATTTTCTCCAGTTTGTTGCCTTTTAGCCTACTTAGTTTAGTTTGCTTTTAGCAATGAAGTCTCCCTTTCAAACAAAGTCCCATGGGAGGTCCAAGTTGTAAAGAAGAGAAAAACAGAGGGCTCTGTTGGGAACAGGGTTCAAGGGATGAATCCTGGCCCATTTATCCTCCCCTCTGCAGGGCTTCCCATTTCCAGAGACCTCAGAGAGAAGGGTCCAAGGAGCTCTGTTTGGAAAATCCCCATCCAAATCAACACTCCCCTCAAACAAATGAGGAACGGTCCCCACAAAGGGAGGTGACTTGGCCAAAATCAGACAGCAAGTGCATGACCTCACTGGGGCCTGCCTCTTGGACTCCAGAGACCAAGCCCAGAATCTAACAGAAACAACCTGGGCAGGTGAAAGGACCACACTCCTCACTCTCCTGACTGTTTACTGAGGTGTGTTTGATAAGTGGTCACTCATGGTCTTGCACTCCCACCTATGGGGACAAATTCAATACTCCATTCACTAATCTCATAATTTCCCAGATGCTCCTTTCTTTACACCCTGGTTGTTGGGGGGCAAGTCTTTTTATTTTCTAGGTATTGTGAAATAAAATATACATACAGAAAACCGCCTAACTGCATCCATGCCAAGAAATAGAATGTTGTCTGGACCCTAAAATCCCCCAGATGCTCCTGCCTGCCACTCTCTCTCGCAGGGGCCAAGCGTCACTGGGCCTTCAGACGGAGCATGGCCTTGCTTCTCTCTGCACCACCTGTTTCCACAGCCCTCCACACAACAGCCCCATGTTGCCCGTCTTGAACTTCATAGAAATGGAATCACACTCTATGCATGCTTTTGTGATTCTTGTACCCACATGATGTTTGTAAGATTATCTGTCTTGTGAGGTGCAGCTGGCTGTAATTCATTCGTTTTCTTTGCCAAGGAGCATTGTGTTGTGTGCAGATATGTGATGTACGAATTCATTCTGTGATGGGTGCTTGGGTTGTTTCCAGTAGAGGCTGTTGTGGACAGTGCTGCCCCATATCTTTTTTGCAGAGAGATTTGCTCTCATGTTATCCAGGGAGAGTGAGGCTGAAGGAAGAAAAGAACTCTCAGAGAAGAGGCAGCCAGGCGCCAGCCTCTGGGGTGAGAAAGACACATTGGTCTTTCAGTTTCCTCAGCACTCTATACCCAAAGCCTGTCAAGGCCAAGGACATAGTCAACAATATAGGCATTTTCAAGATTTTATTGTAAAACAGAGCTGAAGTCACAGGAAGTAGGGAACTTTGCACCCAACATATACAGCATTCATTCGCTGAGTACCTGCCAAGAGCGAGGCTAGGTGCTCGGCCCTGCAGGGACCTGAGACATATACAAGTCATGTTTCCTGCTCTGCAGAGCTCCCAGCCTGGTGGGGGAGACAGGCAGAGGCACAGCCATCTTTCATACAAGTCTCCAAGTGCCAGAAGCTCTACAATGTCAAGGAGCAATTTATTCCTTCAGCAGAGGAAGAAAGAACCCCCAGGAGCCACATTTGCTCAGAGCCTTGGGAGCTGAGAAACTTCTGATAGGAGGTAAAGTACTGCAGGCAGCTGTAAAAAATCTGGAGTGGAGATGGAGCTTGGAGCCTGGGCAGCAGTGCCTGGACAGAGGAGTCCAGATTATGGAAGTGTTTTAAAAGGAAAAAAAAAAATTACGGGGCTAACATAGTACCATAACTTTTAATTTTTACAAGTTGGGACATCACAAAAAAAGAAGAAAAAAAAAGGGAAAAGCTACCACTTACTTTCACCATCATTTCACAAATGCAGGAATATTTTAAGCCCCCAGCCTCTCCCCGAAAGAACATAATCTCCAAATGAAGGGCTCTCCTTCACGGGGACTGAAAAAAAAAAACCATGAAATCCTAATTTTCATTTTCCACAAACCCTTAAAAACCTCCCTCATGGACTGGTCTTTTTTTTTTTGTAAAACAGGGTGTGGGAGCCACTTGGTTGGGGGTCAACAAGTGGCCTGATGGATCCAGGGCACGGGAAGGTGGAATGAGGGAGGAAGAGGCAGTGGCGAGAGGAGAGCAGGTTGGGCAGGTGGTCGGGGTTTGATCCTGAATGCAGAGGCGACATGGAAGGGCTTTGTGCAGGGGCTGCTGTGCTCTGATTCACACATTAGAAAGACCATTCTGGAGGCAGCATGGAGGCTGGTCAGTTGAAGAGGAGGCAGAGTCCTGTGACCAGGTTGTTGTGATGCCTTCTGAGGGTCCACCCCTCCATGGCTGGTCCTCAGTGCCCCCATAGCCGGGAGCCCTGGGGCAGGGGGACTGGCAGTCCC
The DNA here is from genome assembly GCF_029289425.2 of Pan paniscus. Classification (NCBI taxonomy): domain Eukaryota; kingdom Metazoa; phylum Chordata; class Mammalia; order Primates; family Hominidae; genus Pan; species Pan paniscus. The sequence continues at coordinate 15,057,905 of NC_073261.2, forward strand.
TGCAGTCCTTGCCATGCAAGAATGGGAACAGGCAGGCCTGGGCAGTACTACTCGTCCTCCTGGAAGTAGAATTTGGTGACCATGACGCCTTCGTCAGGCATATTGGTGAGGCTGACGGGCTGGTCAGCTTCCATCGCCGTGCAGAGGAACCAACCGGGGCAGGCGGCAGACTCAAAACTGGTGGTGGGGCCGCTGTCTGAGCGGATGAAGGTGAAGCGCTTGTCCTGCTTTCTGTTCTCGCTCAGGTCAGTGATGTTAACTGCCTGGAAATCAAAAGATGGGCAGGTGAGAGCTGAGGCCTAGGAAGTCCTGTGCTGCCTCCCTCTCCACTCCACGCCATGAAATGGCCCTCTGGACAGCCCAGAGGTAGTACAGGGGAAATGCCATACCCTAAAAGCCCCCAGGTGCTCCTGTCTGCCATTCTGTGGGACTCTGGGACCTAGGTTTATTTATTTATTAATTAATTTTCCCAAGATGGAGTCTTGCTCTGTCGCCTAGGCTGGAGTGCAGTGGCACAATCTCGGCTCACTGCAACCTCCACCTCCTGGGTTCAAGCGATTCTCCTGCCTCAGCCTCCTGCGTAGCTGGGATTACAGGCATGCACCACCACACCTGTCTAATGTTTTCTATTTTTAATAGAGACAGGGTTTCACCATGTTGGCCAGGCTGGTCTCAAACTCCTGACCTCGTGATCTGCCCACCTTGGCCTCTCAAAGTGCTGGGATTACAGGCGTGAGCCACTGCGCCTGGCCTGGCCCAGGTTTCTTAGGACAGCAAAGACACAAAGAGGCTGTCCCACTGTCACACCTTGACTTTGGGAAATCTGGCCACTGTGGCCTTGGACCACTAAGTCTGGTAAATACACGGCACCATCAGCAGAAGCCAAGGCCTGTGGAGCTGGTGTTCTGTCAGGGTTTGAGCTCTGAGAAGATGGGGTGGTGGTGTGTTCCATGCAATGTCCTAGCCATCCCCACTCCTCACAGAACAGGCAGTCACCCTCCGGAACAGTGTCCCTGGTGAGGGATGTGACAGTGCCACAGTATGGCCACTCACATCGAGGTTAAGGTTGCATCCAGCAAGCCCCTGAGACAAAGCCATGTTTTCCCAGGGCTGGGAAACCCATTAACATTACATGAGATAAAGGAGCGCAGGGCTCTGGGTGGAGCACCAACTAATCAATTTGAGTCAATAAGGATTGGAAGAGAAAGGTCCTGAGGATGGGCTTTGCTAGAAGACAGCAGGTCTGCGTGGGTAGGGGGGCCCTTGAGCAAGGGAGTAGCACACAGAGATTCAGGTCCCGTGGTAGATGGTTACAGTGGTGGCCCCCAGTGACCATGTCTCCTGGTTCACACTCTTATGCAGTCTCCTCTCACAAGGGGCTAGACTTAGCCACATGACTGGCTTTGGCCAATAGGATGATGCGAGCAGAAGTTATAATATGCGCCTGCATGTTGAGGCTCTTTTTGGAATAATCCCTTTTGGAAGTCAGCCGCCATGCTGTAAGGAAGCTCCAACTAACTCTTAAACACTGAGAGATCACATGGAAAGAGAGCCTGGAGGATGAGGGACCACCTTGGATGCCCAGCGCAAGCCAGGCACTCTGCTGAATGCAGCTTCTCAAGTGACCCCAGCATGTTCCACCACATGGAACAGAACTACCCAGCTAATCCTGGTCAACCCACAGAATCATAAGAAAAAATTTTGGTTGTTTCAAGCCACTGGGTTTTGGGGTGATTTGAGATCCAAAGCATGTTTTTACCTCCAGCTGGAGTCTGGTCTCATCACCAGACTTGACACAGGACAGGCACATCTTCCCTCCATGGATTCCCAAGAACAGAGCATGAGGCTCAATGGGTACCACATCTATCTTTTCTGGGGAAGAACAGAGGGGAGGGTCAGGTTAATAGAAGAGGAGGCAGCAATAATGAAGAGACCCTGGGTATTTTTCTATCTCCCCTGGTCCCCACAAAACTAAAATCCCGAGGTCAGAAGGGCAGAGAGGTCTCATCTTCCTGGTCTGCATCTACACAGAAGATTAAACCAAGCACACTACCCAGTTACTCCTAGAGGCCTGAGTCTCCTGGATGTTGTTCCATGTGATTTCCGTATTTCCCTCACTTTCCCCAGGATACCTGTGCTCCAGGTCAATAGGAGTGTTGCTGAGGGGCAGGGAAAATGAACAAGGCCATGAGTGGGGCTCCACAGGAGCCTAGGAGTCTCTGAACCTCCTCTTTCCCTAAGAGGCCTCCATGCTCTCATGTAGCAACAAAAATCTCAGCTTCCTCGTGCTTCAGTGTGTTCATTAGGAGAACTACCAGGACAGGAATGGTAGGTCTCATCCACTTTCAGAGACAGAACCAGGGAATAGGGAAGGTGGGAAGGTGGAGGTAATACCGTCCTACAACAACAAACAGGGGAGTGAAAACATCCTGGAAGGCTGGAACTAAAAGAATCGCACATCCTGTTGTCCAGTTGATATCATCCCACTGAAGGGAAAGCTGAGGAACAGAGTGGGTGAAGCTTCTTCAAGGTCATCCAGCTTGTTTAATGCACGGACCAGAATATGGCTGAGTATGGTGTCCAGGAATAAGAGACATAGCTCAACCTTATACATGGTGGATTAATTTGGGATTGAGTTAGGGTTTGAACAACATAGGAACATGGAGCCTTAATAGGCACTTGAGGAAGGGAATAGTCAACCTTGCCTTCGGGTATTTGCCCTTCCCAGCTGTGGCCCTGGGACCACTGTGCCTATAGGCACTGACCCCTGACCTAGACTCTACCTCTCCACACCCTCTTCAGGCTGCCCTCATATGTGCCCTTTAGTAGCCAGGCCCTCCCAGCTTCAAACTTGAATACAAAGACCCAACAAGGATTAGGACATTGCACCTAGGGTTTGTGCAGGCAGGCCATGCTGCTGCAGACAGAGGGGCAAAGTGACGCAATGCCCACATACATTGGCTTTCCTGGCAACCACTCACCTTCTAAATTGACATTTGGTCCTTGCAAGTATCCAGCCACTAGTTGGTTGTTCCTCAGATAGAAGGTCTTCTGGTTAACATCCCAGATTCTGAAAAGGAAAAGGACTCAGCTGTAGTGCACAGCCACCATGTGCCCGGCCTTGTGCTTGGCACCTTCCTGTGTCCCCCAGAACTTGTCAAATTTGCATCCAGCTCTTCCAGGGGTAGAGTATTTTAGTATACCCATGGCATGCATGGATGAGAAGACTGAGGCTGACACTGCTTAAGAGGCAGGCCCAACCCTCACAGCTGGTGAGCAGTGAGCCCACATTTGACTCCCCTCCTTACTTGCTCCCCATCTGAGATTCCCAGGGAAGGCACTTCTGTTTCAGCAAAGCATGCTGTAGAGCAGCAACATCCAAAAGAACTTTCTGGGATGCAAAAATGTTCTGTAGCTGCACTGCCCAATAGGGTGGCCACTAACCACGCGTGGCTATTGACCTCTTTAAATGTGGATAGTGTGACCAAGGGTCTGGATTTTAAATTTTCTTCTATTTTCATTCATTTAAGTATAAATTTAAATAGCCACCTGAGACTAGTGGCTACCATAGCACCTAGGTAGAAGTTTCGAGAGACGGAACACCTTGCAGCTAACTCGCTCTGAGTCTGAGACCAGAAGGGTCTTTCCCTAGAGCCTTTCCTCCATTAGCTGGTGACCTGCTCAGAGTCCTGCAGGAGCAGCTACCCTTGGGAACAACCCGGCTTCCTCTCTACCTCAGCCAGTGACCTGATTCTGGGTCCCAATCCTTTCTTCTTGGTAAAGGGCCTCTCTGGTTGAGAGCAGGACTCAAAGCTGTGAGACGTAATAAACAGAGCTCCGGCCAGCCTGACCTGGGACCTGTGCCTCACCTCCTCACCTGTGAAGTGTGGCTAACTGTACCCACCTCATCAGGTGGCTCTGAAGAGCCCACATGCTCGACGAGGGGTGGCCAGGCAAACCAAAGTGCTTTGCATATGGCAGCATTGGCCTGTTTGTGATTATCCTAGTTTCTAGATTTAGCCTCAGTCTGGAGGGATAAACGTCACCTGCTGGGGCCTCCAGGAGGATCTCCTGGAGCTTCTAGCTGATCAGAGCAGGGAGAGGCAACCTAGGGAAGCAGACAGTCCCCATATCTGGAAGGGAGAGACTTGTCACTCATACACCCACAGAGCCCGACTTGCAGCCTCGGCCCAGACAAACATAAAGGTCAGAGTAGGGGAGAAGTCACCCCAACATGATTTCACTGCTGGAATGTCACACGGCAGAGGGCATGCACAAGCAGTCCTGTCATTTCTATCAGCATCACATCTTTACAATAGTGATGGTCTCACAAAGCCCTGATTCCATTTTCAAATCATAATGGTTTTCAGGCTCTTTACAATGCACGGAATACTGTTATGCTATTATCTGTGCATTTAATTTTCACAACAACCCTGTAAGGCACACAAGGAGTTATCGTGACTCTCATGTCACAGATGTCACAGATGGGGAAACCAAGGTCCCTGGAGAGTGGGACCCTCCGACATGTCAGCACAGACAGGCCTTGCCCATATCAGTCTGGGCCTTCGGGCTGTGCCCCTGGTGCCCCTCTCTGCTTCTCTGTCAGCACATTCAACTAGGCCTGAATCGCAGTCTCACTCCTTGGCATGCATCTATTACTCACTGGGTTCCTGAGTCTCTGGGAAAGTAAGACAGCCCTCCGGGCGTACTATCCACATCTGGGATATTTTGAAACACAAGTCCTGAAGCCCATGCATGTAACAGCCTCTTTCTTGAATAATGGACATCCTTTCCAGCCCAAACCCAGTTCTCAGGCCCTCTGGGGCCTGGCAGCCCCTGGCAGCTGTGATATGTTTCCAATCTCCAGCTGATCCACCCTCACCTTCTCCTCCTTGGGGCAGCCTTACCTGAAGGCTTGCATCTTGCTGGATTTTCTCCCAGAGGGTCGGCAGACCGTCTCTGAATGGAACAGGAAGAGGAGGAGAGTGATTAGGTGACTGCGGAGGCCTCTGCAGATTTCCATTCTGTGACTGCAGCAAGGCAGTGGACTGCCATTGCGGGCCCAGAGTTGTGGTTTATAAAGAAATAGTCACTCACCCAAGCTAGGCGTCTGCCACCCTGCCCCACTCTGAGAAGCGGAAATACCCTCCTCGCATTTCCAAAAAGAGAAACCCTTGCTGTTGTCACTTTCAACCCCTCTAAGTGTCGCAATGGAGTGTTGTAACTGATTCCCTCCCCTTTTTCCCCTGTGCAATTTCCCCAAAATTAAGATTTCTATTTCCCCTTCATTGAGTTCCTGGGAAGAAGAGCACAATGGAAACCAAACTCCCTACTGTGCCTGACAGGTACCCAGAGTCTCTTTGTTGACTTTTTAAAAAACAGATTTGAGCAGAAAGGCCGTTTTTTCATAATAAAATGATAGGGCTCCCTGCACATGGGACAGTCTCATGTCACTTTGTGTTCTTTGAAAAATGGACAGCCTTGGACTCCGGACCATAGATTGGCAAACATTCTGTAAAGGACAAGATAGTAAATATTTTAGGTTTTGTGCGCCACGATTACTCAGCTCAGCTGTCTGTTTCACAAAAGGACGTTGGCAATCCATAAATCAATAAGCCTAGCTGCGTTCCACTACAACTTTATTTGCAAAAGCGGGGGATGGACCGGATTTGGCCTGAGTCTGCTGACCCCTGATGTAAAGTGAGTCCTTCTGAGAGGTGCTTTGAAATCAACTCTTTTCCCACTATCTTACATCTTTAAAGTTATGGTCTCGGGATGATGACATAAACTCAGCATTTGGACGGGAATGAGTCTAAATTCAACCCCTGCCGCTTATCATGTGCCACCTGTGTGACCTTGAACAAATCATTTCATTAGTTGAGCCTCTGTCTCTTCACTCTCAGAATGAGGGTGATCATGTCTTCTTCACAGATGGATGGAAGGAAGGAAGGGAAAGAGGGAGGGAGGGAGGAAGCAGGTGTAGGAAGGAAGAGGAGAACTTCTGGCCCATAATGGGCTCTGATACACATTAACTTCCTTCCTTACAATATTCTAGACCCGGGGCCTGGAACGTTGGGAAAAAGGTAAGCATGCTCCTATTTTATGGGTAGGAAAAAGTTGAAGAGAATTTCTGCATGATCTACAGGATGGACAGTGCTGGTGCAGAAGCATAAGTTGCAGTGTTTTAGAGCTGGACGGGAGCTTGGCAATCATCCTGTCCCAACCTGGCATTGTTTTCAAGAAGACTCAGAAAGATTTAGACAAAAAAGGGATCTGTCCAAGGTCACACAGCTTGCTGATGGCAAAAGTATGCAGAGAAATCCAGGTCTTCTGACCTCCAGCCCCGGGCTTTATTAACAAATGCTTCAGAAACTTTAAACCCTAATATTCATCACACTCTGGGAAGAGGCAAATAAGTAGGCAGGTTAATATACATCACCCCCTTCAGCTAGTCCTCACAAAAACAAACAAATAAACAAAAAAAATGTCTCCTTGGCCCTCAAAGGAAGACATTATTTCTCAAACGTGTTTCAAAAATGATGGCTGGGCTGGGCACGGTGGCTCACACCTGTAATCCCAGCACTTGGGGAGGCTGAGGTGGGCGGATCACCTGAGGTCAGGAGTTCAAGACCAACCTGACCAACATGGTGAAACTCCGTCTCTACTAAAAATGCAAAAATTAGCAGGGATGGTGGCATGTGCCTATAATCCCAGCTACTCAGGAGGCTGAGGCAGGAGGATCACTTGAACCCAGGAGATGGAGGTTGCAGTGAGCCAAGATCACGCCACTGCACTCCAGCCTAGGCAACAGAGTAAGACTCCATCTCCAAAACAAAAACAAACAAAAAAGTATGAATGACTCACTCAAGGTGATGCAGCTTGTGAGGGCAGCACAGGAATGCAGACAAAATGTCAAAATATTTACTACTAGAGCAGTTGATCTTGATGAGTCTATTTTCAACCAACAAATCAGAATCTTTCTCTCAACCAACACATCTTCCAACCAACAAATCAGAATCAAACACTTTGTGTCCAGAGAGTTAATCCTTCAAAGGAGGAAGACTGTGAATGAATTTCCCAAAGGTTTAAAGAATGTATCCTTCAGAGGAAATAGAATATTTCTGCAAAATTGTGTCACCTCCCTGGGTGATGGATTTTTTCAGGCAAAATGGCATGTCTGTATTCCTGTACTGTCCTCATAAACAGTGTGACCTTGAGTGAGTCACCCATCCTTTTTGAAACACGTTCAAGAAACAGTGTCTTCCTATGAGGGCCAAAGAAGAATTTTGTTTATTCATTTGTTTGTTTTTGTGAGGACTAGCTGAAGGAGATGATGTATATGAACCTGTCTACTTACTTGCCTCTTCCAGAGTGTGTTGAATATTAGCGTTTAAAATTTCCAAAGTATTTGCTAATAATCAAGTGTATCACTTTATTATCACACCCTCTGAAAGAGAAGGCAGCTAGCACCTGACTATGATAGGTTCTCTCCTATTTGTCTTTCTTCAGCCCTCCGGAATTGGAAAACCATAATTCTCTCAACAATGTCCTTACAGATCGCAGAAGAGAAGTGGCTTGCCAAGGTAGGGTGGAGAGTTCCATCCTGGCCACTGCCTTCAGACAGCGTTTCAAGTAAAAAGCCTCACCCACACTGCGGCTCCTGGGTAAATGTTTCTCTGAGCCCAGTCTGAATTCAGAGAGTATTCTCCTGGAGAAAAGACGCTCGGGGCTCCTGGAACCTCCCTGCTCTGTGTCATTTCCCCGCTGTGTCCTGAGAAGTGGCCCAGTCTGTCCTTTGTCGACATGCACAGGGTGAGGGTGGGGGTGGTCCCTGGGGCAGGAGTTATGGAGTCTAGGTCTGAATCCCCCTGTGTCATTTCCGAGCTGGGCCACCCCACACAATGTGCAGAGCCTGTCTTGGTCTCAGTTTCGTTATCTGATAGAGCTAATAATAGAAGCCACATCATCGGTTACTACAAGGATTGAATGAAATGCTGCACGTGATGAATCACGCCCTGACCCTGGCACTTGGGAAATACTCACACCGTGGCTTTTGCATATGCTTCTTTACCCCAGGTAAAGTGGGAGAGATCAGGCACAATGAATGCCCCAGCCCCTTGCTCCTGCCCTGCACTCCCAGCCTTCCTGCTCTGTATCCTGACCCACCCTCCTTTCCCAGTCCAGTCTCAAGCCTGCTCTGACTCCAAAGGGGGGGGCTGTCAATCACTGTGGCTTAGGGAGAGGAAGAAAGGGGACAAGGGAAGCTCTCTCCCTCTTCCTCACGCTTCTGGCCACAAGTCCACTCTTGGTTTCGTCTTATCTCACCCAAACAGTTGGCATCCTTATGATTTCTGCCCACAGGAAATCTCTGACTAATCTTGTTCTCGGTTCTGGGTCCTCAGCACCCCCCCAGTTCTGCTTCCTGGATGAAGCTTTAAGACCATAGCACATAAAAGACAATGCCTTCCCAATCAGCACCCATGGCTTTCATCGGAGGTCCTGGTCATCAAATTGTATCTAGTGGCTTCCATGTGCTGAGCCCCGTGCTACCAGACACTAGAGACAACAGGAGTGTCTAAGCCCCACGTAAAGGGGTTTTGATGAAGCAGAGAGATAGGGAAACCAGGCTGTCCATGTCTTAGGAGGGACACTGCACTGCTGTAAGGAGACACATCTTATGTTGATGCCTGTAAAGTGTTTAGCACAGCTGTCCACATGGGAAGTGTTCAATAGATGTTGGCTATTTCTCAACATCGGTTAATTGCATCTTTCAGTTCTAGGATTTCCATTTGGTTCCTTTTTTGTACAGTTGTTAGTTCTCTGCCAAAAATTCCAATCTTATGTTTTAAATCTTTGAGTATATTCTCCATAGTTCTTTCTAAGGCTGCCCCTGATTCAAATCCATGATTCAAATCCCTGCTGGATCTCCATTTATTGCCTATTTCTCCCTGATACACAGGTCATCTTGCATGTGCCTAAATCCTTTTTACTGACTGCTGAATACTATATATTAAGCACAGTAGAGGTCATTCAAGGCTCTGGATGATTGTTATCTGTACCCTGAGATGGTTCACTTTTGCTCCCGCTGCACAGGTAGGTCAGGAGCCTTTCAAAAGCAGGTAACCTCTACCCTAGCAGGACTCGAGATCATTCAGAGGAGGGCTTCAGTACCTGTGAAGGCTGACCCAGATTTCCAAATTGGGTGGGGATTATCAGGGACCCTCCCTGTAGGCAGGATTTAAGGTACAAATTTCCTCTCCCCCACCAAGTTCCATGAATGCTCAAAAGCTCAGCTGAAGTTTTTGAAACCAGCACATATCCCCAAGAGTAAAGGGCACCAGTGCTGGGCTCCACCTCTCTGGGCTCAGGCAGTTCCTTGCAGCCTTGGCCATTCTCTGATGCCTCCAAAGAGATCTTTTGGAAATATGTTTTGTCTAGCTTTTCTAGTTATTCTCAGCAGGAGAGTTGGTCATAAACAACCTAGGCCAGAGGTATCTGATGTAATCTACTTTATTTATTTATTTATTTATTTTTTGAGATGGAGTTTCGCTCTTGTTGCCCAGGCTGGAGTGCAGTGGAGCAATCTAGGCTCACCACAACCTCCGCCTCCCAGGTTCAAGCAATTCCCCTGCCTCAATCTCCTGAGTAGCTGGGATTACAGGCTTGTGCCACCACCCCCAACTAATTTTGTATTTTTAGTAGAGACAAGGTTTCACTATGTTAGTCAGGCTGGTCTCGAACTCCCGACCTCAGGTGATCCACCCATCTTGGCCTCCCAAAGTGTTGGGATTACAGGTGTGAGCCACTGTGCCCAGCCCATAATCTACTTTTCAAAAGTCTTATTATTCAGGATGGCTGGAGTTTGAGTAGCATTTAGAGGTAGGGGTAGGAAAAGTGATTTGAAAAGTTGGGTGAGGTCCAGAGGAGAAATGGCCTTTAAAGCCACCCCGATGAGCTGGAAACTTATCTTTTAAAAAACTGAATAAAAGGGTAATGTTGTCAGGTGTGTTTTATAAAGATCGTGTTGGAGACAGTGGACAGATGGATTAAACTTGGATGGGGTCATTGACTCTGCAGGCAGGGCAGTGGTAACTGTTTAACAATTGAATCTCCGATAAAAGTTTCCATTTGCCAATTTCCATGACATAATACTCCCACCACGGATAATTTCAAGCTACTGACATGACATCACTGAATGGGGAGCTGGGGAGACATATACACCATAGGATCCTGCTGGCTGCCGCACCCCAGAGAGGCAGGGAGATTCAGTCCTTCTAAAGGAAAATTGTCTCCACATTTCTCAGCTCCAACCTCCCTCCTCCTCAGCCCAAATGGCTCGCCCCACAAGTTTCATCCCCCTTGCAGAAAACGATCCTTACTGATAAATCTAGTTTGTCGGGAAGCTTTAACAAATTTCAGTACAAACATTTTCATTTGGGCCTCCTGGAACTGCATTTGTGTCACGCAAGCACTATTTGTGAAATGCTGGCATCCAGCTTGGGTGGACAGATGTGCACACTGCCTTGTAATGGCTTCATCTCACATTTGGGCCTCCTGGAACTGCATTTGTGTCACGCAAGCACTATTTGTGAAATGCTGGCATCCAGCTTGGGTGGACAGATGTGCACACTGCCTTGTAATGGCTTCATCTCACATTTGGGCCTCCTGGAACTGCATTTGTGTCACGCAAGCACTATTTGTGAAATGCTGGCATCCAGCTTGGGTGGACAGGTGTGCACACTGCCTTGTAATGGCTTCATCTCACATTTGGGCCTCCTGGAACTGCATTTGTGTCACGCAAGCACTATTTGTGAAATGCTGGCATCCAGCTTGGGTGGACAGATGTGCACACTGCCTTGTAATGGCTTCATCTCACATTTGGGCCTCCCGGAACTGCATTTGTGTCACGCAAGCACTATTTGTGAAATGCTGGCATCCAGCTTGGGTGGACAGATGTGCACACTGCCTTGTAATGGCTTCATCTCACATTTGGGCCTCCTGGAACTGCATTTGTGTCACGCAAGCACTATTTGTGAAATGCTGGCATCCAGCTTGGGTGGACAGATGTGCACACTGCCTTGTCATGGCTTCATCTCACATTTAGTGGCTTCAGCCAACACTTGAATCCTGCATGTCACAGGACACACCACACAATATGGGCAATATTGTTTTCCAAACTTTGTAAATTTTTGCTAAGATAATGCTACAAAGACTCCAGTTGCTCTTTCCCAGTCATGGGTAAATATTTTAGTACAAAGAAGAGAAAGAAACACAAGAAATACAACCCCCCAGGGTATAATCTGATGTCTTCTTTTTGTTAGTCCCCACTGACCCAGTCCTGCCAAGTAGCCAAGTTAATTTTAACCAAATCCATCAACTTATTAGAAGCTCCCTAAGGCAGCAGGACAGGTTTGGAGACATCTGTACCCCTGAGTACCTCTACCCACCAAGCTGCAGCCCCCAGGCTTGCTGCTATCAGGGTGACCACTTCTGCTCTCCTGGATGATGAAGGGGATCAGGACATGGTGTATAATCCAACTGTTATCTACAAGAAGCTACTCTCCTCTCAGATCTACATGGTTAACTTACTGTGAATCTTTTCTGAGGTTCAGAGCCTTCCAAGATGATTTTTGCCCCAGCAGTTTATGGGTTAGCTATGAATCTGCACTGAAAGTCATTACTTATGCAGTTATCTTGTGTTTTCAGAGGTACATGCTTGCTCTTGCCTTCTCGGCTTTGATGATTAGTTTTATAATCCCCCTGCAGACAGGAGGAAATGGAGAAGAACAGACACCATGGGGAAGGGGACAACTGTGTTTCTTACCTGTTATAGTTTAGGCTCTGTGTTACACTTTCACACAGATCTCCTTTTGTCCACATAACAGCTGTGCAAAGTGGACAGACATATTGACACCCACTTTCAAAATGAGTATAAATTCATAGTGACTTTATAGAAGAACTCAAGGTTCAGGCTACTCTGTCTATGGAGTGGCCATTCTTTTATTCCTTTACTTTCTTAATAAACTTGCTTTCACTTTGAAAATAAAAAGAAGACGAAGACGAAGACGACGAAGAAGAATAAGAGGAAGAGGAAGAAGAGGAAGAGGAAGAAGAAGAAGAAGAAGGAGGAGGAGGAGAAGAAGAAGAAACTACTCAAGGCTTAGAAAGATTAACTCACTTGCTCCAGATCCTGGCCAGGCCAGGATTGAAACCCAGTTTTGTTATTTCTTCCCACACTACAGTCCTCCTAAAGAGGCCACTGACTTTTTCTCTCTGCTTCATTCCATGGTTAACATAAGCAAGAATTATATTTGTTCTTATGGTGTTTCTTTTGGGCTGAACTCCTATCTCATAGAGTAACTATTTAGTTCATAATTTCTTGAAAATTTGGGGAGGATTTTTGGTAATAAGGAAAGAAATGATTCTAAAACCTTACACAGGTTACAGGGAAAGCTCTTTACCTGGTTATGGACTAGAGTGACCAACTACCTTGGTTTGTCCAGGACTTTCTTGACTTTCTTACTGAAAGTTCTACACCTTGGCAAACCCCTCAGTCCCTGAAAAACTCAGATAATTGTGTTATTCTAAATTATGAACCCTTAAAGGGCACTGGTACCTCTGGTGGCTGCTGCTGCAAATTCCAGGCACAGTTAATGATTATAATTGTACCCTGCCAGTGTAGTGTTTTTATTAGCAGAGATGTGATCCATTTTATTAGACAACAGATAGATAGATACATGCATACATGCATACATACATACATACATACATACATAGAGCAATCACACAGGAGTATTCAAAAACCTTAGTGAGTCTGCCACTCAGGAAAATAAACCATTGCAGATATATTAGTAATCAATCATTTTCATTCTGATTAATTTTTTATTAAACCATTCATCTTTAATTTCCTTCAACTACATAATCAAGATGTTGTTCATATCTAGTAGCCTAAAATTGTTTTCAAACTTGGATCCTAAAAAGGATCCTTTGAGTCAGCATTGTCTTCACCTTCTCCTCCTCCTCCACCTCCTTCTTCATACAAGTCAGCTGTAAGGGAAGTGGTGGGACCCCATTGTGTAGAGAGAAAGCAGAGGTCCAGAGAAATGAATGACTTGTCCAAGGTAACACAAAGTGTATGCACATGTCCATCTCTATCCTTTACCCTCTGTTCTCACCCTTCCAGTTTCCAGTCAGAGTATGCACCCTGTCAACTTTTCTCTTCTTGGCACCCTGTTCTGTGCTGGGCAAACATTGATACCTCCCATACTCCTGGCCTTAGATGGAGAATGTGGTTCCTCTACCCAGGGAACATGGTGTCTTCACTAAGCTTATTGCACTTTTTTCCCGAATTCAATCCAATTCAAGTTAACACACATTTATTTAGCACCTATTGTGTGTCCGTTCAAAATATTTTGGGATGAACCAGTTTTAAGCACAGAGATTTATTTCTTCACAATGTATCAGTATCTGGTTCTAAGAGTGGTTCCAGCATCCTACTTTACACATTTGAAAAACACATAAGACCATGGGCTTACATTGTAGCACAACCCACCAGGGACCATTGTACCCACTGGGGCACAGGGGAGGATCTGCTGCCCCTGGAATAGCTGCTTGTGGTTGACAAAGCAATTCCCCTCTCCATGATTTCATTAAGTCTCTGTGCCCCCATAGCATAGTGTAGTGGTTTGAAGACAGAATGTCTGCAGTCAATCCACCCCCTCCTCTTATACTAGCTGTCTGGCCATGGGCAAATTATCTAATCTCTCTATATCCATTTCCTCTTCTGAAAATGTGAGCAATAATAGCCCTTCCTCATAGGGTTATTGAGAGGGTTCAGTGGGATAAACCATGTAAAGTGCTCAGCACGGCGCCTAGCTTGTAACGTGTCCATGACCCATTAAGAGCTGACACTTCCACTGTGCTTACTACAAGCTAAGAGTTGTCCAGCTTCCTCTAGACCTCCTCTTAACACCCAGAAAGGAGTGTAAGGAAAGTAAGACCCAGAAAGGAGAATGGCCTGCTCATTAGAGGCCTATTTTATTTCATTTTATTTATCTTTACATATATTTTTTTAGACAGAGCGTCTCTCTCTATTGCCCAGACTGGAGTGCAGTGGTGTGATCTCCATTCACTGCAACCTCTACCTCCCGGGTTCCAGCAATTCTCCTGCCTTAGCTACCCAAGTAGCTGAGATTGCAGGCATGCACCACCATGCCCAGCTAATTTTTGTATTTTTAGTAGAGACAGGGTTTCACCATGTTGGCCAGGCAGGCCTTGAACTCTTAACCTCAAGTGATCCACCCACCTTGGCCTCCCAAAATGCTGGGATTACAGGTGTGAGCCACCACACCCAGCCTCAGGGGCCAATTTTAAATTAGAAACTTAAAATTAGAGTCTACATACCAATGATCCTGAGAGTTCTTTTCTTTGCCCCACACAAATACTAACCGGAGGTTGCAAACTGGCAGCTTATAATTTAAATATTTTATCTGCTTGCTTTATTGTCTTGTTTAATCAGAATACTATACATAATGAAATCAGAATATCGGGCTCTTCTGGAAAAGCGAGAAGTTCTGGCCACCTGAGCCTGCGTTCTCTTGTGACAACTGGTGGAACTGACTAGTGCCAAGCCCTTAATTCTCCACAGTCCCCACCCTTCCTTATCAATCAACCCTCAGACCTTGTGGCTCAGTGCCACATTCTATTAGTATTTCTCATTGAGCTCACACTGTTCTTTCTCTCATTTAACAGAGCTATTTCACCAATTTCCCTATTCTATCAACAGTGGAAAATGACCCTCACACTCCAAGGACTCCATGACTTCTGTCACAGCAGTTACACCTCTCTGTTCACCTGCTGCCCCAGCAGGCACTAGGCTTGCAGCCCCTGCCTCAGAGTGCCTGCATGGTCTCCCACGGATGCCTCCCCGTGCCCAGATCCTCCAGACAGGCCTGGAGCTCCATGCGCTTTACATTTTCCCGGACGCTTGCTCACCAGAGCCTGAAAGCATTTGATAAACACCAATTGTAGACATTTTCCTCTCTCATTTCTCAGGTGGAAAAATGAGAGTGGAAGGAGCTTACCTAAAGCCATGGGGAGGGCCTGATAGGACAGGAGGTCTTCTGAGGTCTTCCAGACTCTAACTCAACTGAGCTGCTGCCCATAAAGTAGCACCCAGGCAGTACCTGGGCCACAGTCCCTCCCAGGGTGGAGCTGCTCCTCCTTCCAGAGCACCTCAGAGAGTACAAGGAGGAGCCCGGCCTCCCCTCCCACACACTCACAAAGGGCTGGCCAGCATGAGGAGATGGGCCGGCTGATGGCTGACTTGATGCCAAGCAGGCCCAGTTTCCAGGAGGGTGACTCAGGCTAGCAGAAACCAAACTGGTTCTTATCTGCGTAAGATGGGAGGTCACATGCAGAGAACTGAGCTGGGCCTTCGTGCTTACCCCAACCCCGACTGCCGC
The DNA here is from genome assembly GCF_029289425.2 of Pan paniscus. Classification (NCBI taxonomy): domain Eukaryota; kingdom Metazoa; phylum Chordata; class Mammalia; order Primates; family Hominidae; genus Pan; species Pan paniscus. Next base: position 15,073,369 of record NC_073261.2, read on the forward strand.
CAGCTCATGCATGTGTGCACACATTCATTCAAAACATATGTGTTGGCTTAATCCTGTGTGCCAGGCACTCTTCCAGGCATTGGGAACAAGCCAGACAAGGTCCCCAACGCTCTAACAAAGGAAAACAGACAAGAAACAAGTTAACAAATAAAATAACTTCATAGGGCATATTGCTATAGGGAAAATCCAAAGCAGGATATGCTTTTGAGGGACCTAGGAGTGGGTGGCTATTTTAGGGAAAGTGGCCAGGGAAGCCCTCTCTGAGAGGGTGACATAAGAGTGGAGACCTGAGCAATGTCAAGGAAGGGGAAGAATATTCCAGGTGGAGGGAACAGCAAGGGCAAAGGCCTTGTTTGAGCACTACGTGGAAGCCATGTCTTAGGGAATAACAGGGTCCATCCCGCTTCCAGTTACCCCCATGCCCTATACCTGGCCTCTGCCGTGACATTGTCCACAAGGCCAGATACTCTCTCCCTGCTCTCTCTAGAAGCACCTGATGTTCTGAACACCCCTCCTCCTTTTTGCCATTGGGAACGAACCTGCTTGTAGCTTCATGTCTCTGCATTCTGCCATCAGGGAGAAGACAACTCACAAATGCTTAAAGCCATCCAAGTTGATGGGGAGCAGTGGCAAGAGACCCCTGGGCAGGACGAAGTCGCAGGTCTAGTCCCCAGGTCTGCAGCCAACCAGTTGTGTGTGTATGGGCACACCACTTCTGCCCTTCAGACCTCATTTTGACAGCTGCAAAATGGACCTGATGCTCCCTGCCCTATCTTAGACTTAGGGCTCACCGGAAGCATGAATGACACGCAGTATATAAAATGCTCTGTAAATCACATGCATTTACACGGGCCCTTGCTGCAGGTAATGCCTTCATACACATATGAAATAGAGAGGAAGGAGCAGACCAGCCTACTGGCTGCCACCAATCTTGCCACCTACAATCTGTCCCTCCTGACAGGGAAGAACCCTCTCATTTGCAGAAGGGCTCATAATTCATAAACTTCTCAACAGGGATCTGGTTAGGGCCTTCAATTTCCTCTAACCCTGCAGACCTGGACTCCTTCCCAGGGTCTCTTCATTCAACTCACAGGGCCTGAATGGGGCTGGGAGGTGCAGGGAGCCGGCCACAGGAAAGCCCCCCACCCCCCACGCCGCCTGGGTGCTCCCGACCGCAGGGACTTCCCATGGGGCCTTCACTTCCTGTTCTCTTCCGCCTTGGCTCACCAAGATGTAATGCCAAGGTGTGTAAGGTTTGGCTGGAAATTTTCGAAGCAGCTTTTGTAGAGAAATTCCTGCTGACTAAAGAATCAGAAACTAAATTTGTAAACCTGGAAACTTCGTAAATGTCAACTTTGTAAACCTAGAAAGTTGGGCATTGGGGCAGCCTGGGAACCTGCCAGGATAGCCTGTTGTGTCATCATGGTGTTGTACTTTTCTGTTATGACAACAGGAGGAGGACACAGTAAGGTGGGCTCTGGTGGCCAGAGGTTCAAATCCCAGCACCACGAACTATAGTTGTGGGATCCTGGGGCACATCTATAAAATGAGAGTAAGATAAGGCTCTTGCCCACCTCTCAAGGTGCTTGTGAGGACTGGGCTAACAACTGTAAAGTGCTTGGCATGTGGTCGGCATTATTTAAGTATTAGCCATTACTATCAGAGGAAATAGATTGGATTTCTTCCCTGGGGAGCTAGGGGCCTAGCTGGTCATGAGAGAGAAAACTAGGCTTCCAGTCAGGGCCAGGGGACTACAAGTCAATCAGCACACAAGGCTGGGCATTCCCAGGTGGTCCCAACACTGGGGACATCGAGGGTAAAGGGACAACTTACGGGCATCTGTAGCACCCCAGTGTCTAGTCAGAACTCTCCTTTGCAAGACTGCCTCCCTCTCCTCTCAGGCTATGAAGTTCTGATGGATCAGTGGCTTAGCCTAGGGTACTCAGTGCATCTGAGAAGCCTGGAGCCCAACATCCCAGAGATGGAGAATGCTGGGAGTAGTGGGAGAGCTGGCATTTGGGAACCGTGGAATTCTGAGTGACTGGGGACTCTTGATCATGGTGAAGGGGCTTCTGAAGAACCCTGAGGATCCACAACCCCAATGATGGTGACTGGCCACTTGCTCCGGCACTAACCTGCCAGCCTGTGGCATAGGAAAGAAGGAGATAGGGGAAGGGTAGAAGGAAAGGGAGGCATCAGGAATGGAGGAGCAAGATATTGAGGTTTAATGTTATTAGAACCCCTCCCTTGAATTGAGACAGTCACAGGTGAAGCCCTCTAGCAGGAGAGACCCCAAGGCTCCCAAAGGAATTCCTACTATGGGAATGGAAATCTAGACCACACACAAGCAGGGGGGCCCTGGATGCCGTGAGAAGACTGAGAGCTTGGGTGAATCCCTTCATTCCAGCCAGGGGAGAGGTGCATCCTGCTTCCTTCTAGCTTAGACACACAAGGTCAGAGCAAGGGATTTGAGGTTTGAAAATACATGGGATCAGTTTTACAATTCTGATGACTGTACACCCTTGAGTTGTTTGCCAACTTGTTTATCTACGACTGTAGTTTTTTATGGTCATAGACAAGCCCTTAAGTTTTTGCAGAGTTCCTAAGAATCTGCTCAGCCTGCTCAGCTTCCAGACTCAGCTTGTGAAACAGCCCCTCTTGTTCTCTGAACTCCTTTTGGTTCCTCAAATTCACCTCTTTCTCTCACCTCAGGACCTTGACACAGGCATGGAACACCCTTCCCTCCCCTGCTCCACTGACTAGTTACTTATCCTCACCCTTAAGACCTCAGCTCAGACTCTGCATTTATGTGATCCTCCGTGTAATATCTGTCTCCCAGGGCAGGTCACAGCAAGCACCATGTCTATTTTGTTTACTCTTATATCTCCAGCTCATAGCCCAGGATTTGGCCCATAGAAAAATAAATGGGAAACCACCACTCATATTCTCATTCTCTCTCTCTCTCTCACACACACACACAAACACAGACACACACACACTCACACGCGGACTCATACATCACCATAAATAAATGAGACACCTGATCATAACTTTGTAAGTGGTCACACATTGAAACTTCCAAGTCACATCAAATGTGGTCAAGATATATAGACTCTTCTTAACCTGTAATCCATTTTTCTGGGAGGTACCTCCATCGCTACCACCACAACTCACAGACCCAGCTGATTACACATGCACCTGACCTTGTCCCCAGGCCATGGCTCACTGGACTTATGGTGGGCAGCTGCCTCAAACTAAGCCAGTACCAGGAATAAGAAACTGGGACTAGAGTTCACAGGGGCGAGGCATTTGGTAACTGCTCTCAAACTGAGGACTCCTAAATCCATAAGCCTTAGGGTGGTCACCTTCTGCAGGTGCACAGAGAAGCAGAGAAGACCATTCTGCTGAGAGAGAAGAACAAGCAAACAGATAGAGGCAGGAATGATAACATTATGGCCTTCGATAGAGAAACAATTACTACTGCCTTAACTTCTCATAACTTTCCTATTCCCAGTTACTGCCTCTCACAACGTCTGGCTGCACTTCCTGTCTCTGTGTCACATCTCGCAAATTCCCCATTACAGCCAAAACCAGCTTAAGCATGTCTGACTCCTGCAACCAAAGCCTTACTTAAATAATTCCACAAAAGCCAACAAGCAACCCATAAGGGAACTGAGGAGTCAATACAAATAAACAGAGGGAACTAATCCAGTAAGGTACACATTGAAGAATCCTTGACTACATTGGCATGGTGCATCCACAGCCACAAAACTCACAGACATGAGTCGTGGGTTCAGTAATGCATGTGTGAGGTTTTGTCTGCCCAGCACCCAGCCTCATGTTGCTGAGCAGCTCCTCCTTTTCTCAGTCCAACCATTTTTAAACTACTTTATTGAGGTACGATTGACATACAAAAAGCTGTACATATTTAATATTTACATCTCAATTAGTTTGGGGATAAGTATACTCTCATGAAACCATCACCACCATCAAGGCCATAAACATATCCATCACCTTTCGAAGTGTCCTCCTGCCCCTTAATTATTACCATTATTATTATTATTATTGGTAAGAACATATAAGATATACCCTCTTAGCAATTTTAAGTATACAATACAGTATTGTTACTTATAGGTACTATGTGATATATTAATAGTAAACCTCCAGAACTTATTTATCTTGTATAACTGAAACTTTGTACCCTTTAACTATCACCTCTTCATTTCCACTTTTCTCCTGCTCCTGACAACCAGTAGTCTACTCTCTTCTTTAAGCTTGACTATTTTAGATTCCACATATAAGTGAGCTCCTGCAAGAAATGTCTTTTTGTGTCTGTCTTATTTCACTCAGCATAATTCCCTCCAGGTCCATCCATGTTGTCACAAATGTTAGGATTTCCTTCTTTTTAAGGTTGAATAATATTCCAGTGTATGTATATACCACAATTTCTTTATCCATTCATCCACCAGTTGACATTTAGGTTCTTTCCATATCTTGGCTATGTGAACAGTGTTGCAAACTCCAATCAGCTTACCCCATCCTCAGCTATAGCACGTCGGGTACGTGACCCAACTCACACCGATACAAATCTTCCTGATATTATTCAAGCTGAAACTGAAGGAAGAGGTGCAGTTCCTATTCCTCTTGTGCTGCAAAAGACAAGGTGGTAGAGCCGTCAGTCAGCTAGATCAAGGTGGGGTTATGTTACTTGCAACAACAACCAACAACCATAACAAAAGAGTCCTTCCTGTGTGTTTGCCTCATGAATATTTACTCCCAACCACTGTGTGCCAAGTGCAGTATTAGATTCTGAGGATACAACGGTCAACAAGGTAGGTGTGTATTTGTCTTCATAGGATTCATAGTCTTCACACCTCCAGAAAACTATATTACAGCATAATATATGCAACGATGAAAGAGGCACAGGGTTTTGTGGGAGCACAGAAGAGGAACACCCCATTCAGGCTTGGGAGTGGGGTCAGAGGAGGAAGATGGAGGAAGAGGAAGGATGAGAAGCCCCAAAGTAAGAGAAAGCGTGGGCGGGGAATTCAGGCAATTATAAGTAAGTCACAGAACCAAACTGTAACATTCAAAGGGAAAAGCAAGGGGAGCAGCCTACAGGGCGAGGGGGGCTCCGGCCTCCACACTCACATCCCTTTACCTTATCAAGGGCCTCAGGCTTGGGGCAGAGTTGGGGACTCCAGAACTTCCTGCAGGGGAGGCTTGGGGTGGCATTCTGGCAGGAAGGGCTAGCAACTTTTCAATTTGCATTTTCCTCCTTACATTGTATACTTTTTGGAGGAAGGGAAGTTGGAGAGCTGATTTTAATTATAGGGTCCTATACCCAGAAAAACAACTCTAGCCAAAGAATATCTCTGTTGATTGTTGCATGTAACACGGTGGCTGGGCCCTCGGAAGCTCCGCCCCAAATGTTGGTCACTTAAACCAGCTTCCTTTTCTGAGGCCAGGGGCTTTCACAGGGAAGGTAGAAGCATTCAGACCATGGGATTTTGCAGTGCGTCAGAATTCCTGGAGAGACTGGCCTACAAACCTCTCTGTGCTCAGTAACAGGAACGGGTGATCAACCTGTGGTCTCTTACAAAGGATTGCAACATTGGCAAAAGGAGGCTGTGCCTAGCAAACAACAACCCAAAGTCTGGGGTTGCCTCAGGCCTAAAACTGTCTCAGATGTCTGAGTTTCAGGGGTGGGGCCAAGGCCATGAACTTACACCTAAGGAGGACCTGTTTGTCTCGTTCCGTTGTAAAAACAGGTGCACATCTAACCCAGACTGGCCTCTTTGCCTCTGCAAGTAAGGGGCCTGACTGATAGAGGATGGTTTTTGTGTGTGCACACGAAGCCTAGCATGCAATAGAGGTTATCATGTGAGGCATTTAATGGCTGGGTCCTCACCTGTGTGAGTGTAAAGGAAAGACTGAATGGAAAGAACAGTTGAGCTGCAATGCAGTCATAATGCAAGCCTCAGTCCATTCACCAGGAGGTAGGGTGGCACTGGCAAGGGAGCCAGGCCTTTATATACCCACATTGAGCAGTCATTGGATGCAGGCTTCACCTGGGGAAAGAATGTGACCTCTTGAGCTATGAGCCATTCTCATGGAGAGTCGTGGGGTTGTGAATCTAGGCGGTGTCCTACAGCATCCATGCCATTATGTGAACTATCTCAATGAAATTCCACAACAGTATTCAGAACATATTATTATCTTCATTTTACAGATGAATAAACTGAGGCACAGAGCTGTGTGACTCTGAGCCACTTGGCCACCAGAGTGCCTTCTCCATAAATAAACACTAGATATGTAGTCAGGAAATGCCGGTTCAGCAAATCTTAACTTCTCATTTACCCACACCCTGTCCCCTAGACAAGTCTTTCAACCTTTTTGAGATTCAGTTTTCCCAGATTTAAAATGAGGATTATAATGCTTGACCTACCTTTTACTTGTCTCATAGAATTGCTGCCAAGATCAATTCAAAACAAGCCCTTATATGTGAATGTGCTTTGTGAACTGCTAATTCCTAGACAAATGTAAGAAACAATGCTTATTACACGTGAAAGGCAGTATGTGGTCAAACAGATGGCAGTGTAGGACCTCTCCAAAACCTCTAAGCCTTTTGGTTACTCCAACTGGCAGAGGCCAAATGCAAACATTTCCATTTGATAAATGGAGAGACAGAAGTAAGTATCAGGGAAGTTGGTAGGCATAACTCATTCCAGAAATTAGTTCTTGGGATCCATGTCCAACACATGGATTTAGTATGGCTCTGATGACACAATGGAAACCAGAGGCAGCCTACCCAAGAGGATATGGACACCCACAGTGGGATAGAAAGGAGTTAACATTTGTTAAACACCCACCTGTGCCAGGCACTATGCCAGGTGCTTTACATAGGTTGTGTTTTTATCCCTTTAAGAATCATAGGCACTTTACCATTGACAAGTCAAAGGTTCAAAGAGAAGGAGTAGTGGTAACTTTGTAAGGATGCAGAGCTAAGAAAGAGCAGTGTCTGGCTTTCTTCAGCACACCTAATTATCTTTGTGCAAGGTGAGGATCCTGCTCCAATGCCTCGGGAGTCATAATTGAGGGGGCACTGGGAGCTACAGAGGCTGGCCAGCATTGAAATCTGTTTCTACCCAGGAATTCAAACTGTGTGAGAGGTGAATGTCTTTGTCTCTTGCAGCAAAACCTACCTCTTTAATTTTGGGATGGTCCAAGAACCTGATGTGATTGATCAGAGAAATTTGCAAAACTAGGATAGCTTGGAAAGCTAGGATAGCAAGCCCACAGCACAGAAAAAAAGCTTCTGTGAGGAACAAGGGGCACCAAGAAGAAATATTCCCACAAACCCCAGAATGACAATGGTTTCCTCAAAGGCTTCAGAGTAGGACCTGGGATTTGAGTGTTGGCACTACTGCTGGACCAGAACAGGATTGTGTTTGCCTGTGTACGTGTGCATGTGTGTGAGTGTTCATGCAGTGAATGACATGGAGTCAGATATACCATGGGGACTTTTTTTTTCATCTGCAACCACATAAGTCTCCATCCAGATCTATCTAAACACGTTTTGAAGGTGACTGTGGTCCTTTGGTAAAGGCACACCAGCTCTCATCCTGATGGATAATGTGAAGTAGGTCTCCAGGTGAGGTGTGAGGATCAATCAGCAGGAAGCAGAGTCAAGAAGAAACCAAGGCATGGCCCAAATCTTTTTCTCTATGGGGAAATTTCCCCATCTGTAAAATGGGGATGAAGACAGCACCTTGGTCATATGGGTAAAGTTTGTAGTAGGACAATGCAAATATGGTAAGTGCATGTCAGCTGATAGCCATGGCTCTTCCAAAATTTTATATATGCTGAGGTTTTTTTTTTTTTTTGCAGTCATAATAGTTTAGAAGTGTCATACATTTGTTGAGAATTAAGTGCTTCATCACTATGTTGTGCCTTTCCCCCTTCCTGTTAGTGTTTTCTCAGTGAAATTCTGCTCTGATATAAAAGGGTGAACCCAGCTCTCTTCTAGTTAGTTTGACTGTGTTCTTCCATCCCTTTACTTTCAACTTTTCTGTGTTTAATATTTTAGGACTGTGTCCTGGAAATATCATTGCCAGATTTTAAAATCCAATCTGACAATATGTCTTTCAACTAGGAAGTTTAGTTCATTTTCATTTTTTGTAATCTTTAATGTATTTGGATTTGTTTTACTATCTTAATTTTTTTTTTTTTTTAGATGGCGTTTCGCTCTTGCTGCCCAGGCTGGAATGCAATGGCACAATCTCTGCTCACCACAACCTCTGCCTCCTGGGTTCAAGCGATTCTCCTGCCTCAGCCTCCAGAGTAGCTGGGATTACAGGCATGCACCACCACACCCAGCTAATTTTGAATTTTTAGTAGAGATGGGGTTTCCCCATGTTGGTCAGGCTGGTCTCGAACTCCCGACCTCAGGTGATCCACCCATCTCGGCCTCTCAAAGTGCTGGGATTACAGGCGTGACTTAATTTTTAATTTTATTTTAGCCCCTTTTCAATGCTTCTTTTTCTCTCTCACCTTATTATTTATTTTGGGTGGGGTGTTGGTGGTTGCTATTGTTTTCTTATTCCATCCCCCTTCCCATATTGATTTAGAAGTTATATACTCTGTTTCTCTTGTTTTAGTGGTTACTATTAAATTTTTGTCATGACTATTTTACTTTTCAGGGTCTAAAATTAATAAATATCTAACCCCCTACCCAAAAAAATATGATTTATGAGTATTTTTAACTTTGATCATCTCCCTCTCAACTTATAGGCTTAACATTTTAATTTGTCTTAACATTTTAGTTCTGCCCTTTTTCTAACCCCACATTTAGACTTATTTTTCAAAGATTTGTTTAGATTATTCTACGTTTCCTGTTTTCTTCCTCACCATTTTTACTGACATCCAAGGTCCCCTGTGGTAAGCAGAATAATGCCCCTACTCCACCACCCGCAATACCCACATCCTATTATTCCCTTGGGCCTGTGACTAGGTTAGGTTACATGGCGAAAAAGAAATTAAGGTTACAGATGGAATTGAGGTTGCTAATCAGCTGACCTTAAAATAAAGAGATTATCCTGGATTATTTAGGTGGACCCAATCTAATCACAAGGGTCCTTAAAAGTAGAGAGAGGAGGCAGAAGAGGTCAGAGTGATAAGAGAAGGGAAGGGGAACATCACACACTGGGGACTGTTGTGGGGTGGGGGGAGGGGGACGGATAGCATTAGGAGATATACCTAATGCTAAATGATGAGTTAATGGGTGCAGCACACCAATGTGGCACATGTATACATATGTAACAAACCTGCACGTTGTGCACATGTACCCTAAAACTTAAAGTATAATAATAATAAAAAAAATTTATAACCCAAAAAAAAAAAAAGATAAGAGAAGGACTCAATTGCCACTGTTAGCTTTGAAGATGTGGGAAGAAGCCACTAGCTAAGGAATGCAAATGCCTCTAGAAATTAGAGAAACATCATCTCCAGAGCCTCCAGCAGCCCTGCTGATACCCTGATTTTAGCCCAGTAAGACTTCTGACCAGAAATCAGGAGGTTAAATTTCTGACCTACAGAACTGAAAGATAATTTCGTGTTTTTTAAAGCCACTAAGTTTGCAGTAATTTCTTAGAGCAACTAATAAGAAACTAATATACCAGACTTTAGGGATCATTTTTCTTCCTTTTGAAACATCCTTAGATATTCTTATCAGTTGTAACAAAACAAAAGACTAAATGCTTGAGGTGATGAATACACCCAAAAAAAAATTTTAAAAAGAAACATCCTTACATATTCGTTTAGGAAGTAATCTCATTCACTGTTTATCCGGAAATGTCTTTATGGTGTACTTCTTGAAAGATTGGTTTGGTTTGGTTTGGTTTGGTTTGGTTTGGTTTGGTTTGGTTTGGTTTGGTTTTGAGGCAGAGTCTCACTCTGTCACCCAGACTGGAGTGCAGCAGCATGATCTCAACTCACTGCAACCTCTACCTCCTGGGTTCAAGCGATTCTCCTGTCTCAGCCTCCCAAGTAGCTGGGATTACAGGTGCACACCACCACACATGGCTATTTTTTTTTTTTTTTGTACTTTTAGTAGAGATGGGGTTTCACCATGTTGGCCAGGACGGTCTCAAACTCCTGACCTCAAGTGATCCACATTCCTTGGCTTCCCAAAGTGCTAGGATTATAGGCGTGAGCCACCACGCCTGGCCAAAAGATATTTTTGATAGGTACACAATTTTATATTAACAGTTAGTTTTTCTCTCACCATTTTCAAGATGTCTTTCAACTGTCTCCTTGCTTTCGTTGTTGTTGAGAAGTCAGCTGTCATTCCACTTGTGAAATAATATCTTTAGCTTTGGTGATTTACAGATTCATTACAATGTATCTCTGGTGAATTTCTCTTCATTTATCCTTTGTAAAAGCTGTGTTTCTGAGATCTGTAGATTCATCTATTTATCAGTTCTGGAATAGTCTCAGACATTAACTCCTCAATATTGGTGCTCTCTCTCTATTTTCACCTTAAGGTGCTGTGATTAGATGTCTATCGGTTCTTCTCATACTATCCTCACAGTGTCTTAACATATCTGCCACATATTAAATTACCCTATTTCATCATTTTGCATTCTGTGTAATAGTTTTTTAAATCTTTCAGCACAATAGTTTTCTTTAACTATATTCATTTTGCTGTTTAAACCTATTGACTTGAGTTTTTACTTCAATAACTGTATGTATTATTTCTAAAAGCTCAATTTAATTCTTTCTCAAATATGCCAGTTCATTTGTTATTCTTGCTTCTTGCTCACTTTTTAATTTGATTTATTTTCTTTAAATCTTTCAAACATAGTTATATTAAATTCTGAATCTGATAAGTCTGGTTTCTGAGGGCCTCAGTCTACTATTTTTGTTTTAGACTCTGAGGTTCCCACATCACTGGGACCACTTCATGCCTGAAGTTGAAAGTTTGAGCAGTGAGGTCAGATTCCCACCTGGTACTCTAAAGCCCACTTAGTGATAGCCTCAAAACTCTCAAAAAAAGGAAAGGAAAGAGAGGCCACATTAAGTTATTTATAATATTGACCCTCTAACACAAAATTTAACAATTAGCTCTTTGCTAGGACAGGTAAACACAAGCAATAATTAAACATTTTGGTTAAAGCAGTTATTATAGAACAATGTTTCTTAACCTGAGAGCGTTTTGTGGATACACTTCAGGGGATCTATCAACCCATTTAAATTTTATGTACTAATTCATTTTGAGGATAAGAATGCATATCTCAAAATAATTTATAATCTTAAAAAGGTCAAGAATTACTGCCTGGGGAAAGCTTCAAAAATAAAAATAAGTTATTATTTTGTATCTTTATTCACTATCCCTTTGCTGTTCTTATTCCTTATTCATTCCCTTGTTTAGCCTCTAAGAAAGACCCTTTGCTTATTTTATCACTGATTTTGGAGTCATACAAATTGGAAAGAAAAATACTAAATTCCAGTGAAGAAGTGAGCAAAGGAAATTGTGCAAAAAGTAGAATTTAGACAGAAAATAAAAATACAGAAAATGCTTAACTTTCATCAATAACAAGGGATTAATAGTTAAAATAAGCCATTAACAACTAATGAATTAGCAGAAAATAGGAAAAGCCCATTTTCCAACATTGGTGAGATGGCTATGAAATGGGATGCCAGCAATAGGCTCTCGTTCCAACTCTTCCAGAAGGTGATTGAGTGACATGTATCAAAAGTCATGAAAAGATTACTCATCTTTTGATCAACTAATTTCATTTCAGGGAACATTACAATATAAAATAATTCAAAGAATAAAAACCACATGATTATTTCAACATAGTTAAAAATAGCAAAACATTAGAGGTAACCTCAATGTGTTAAAAGGAAAATTAACTAATAATGCTGCATGTATAGACAATTATACAGTTGTTTGAAATGCTTAATTTTGAATATGGGGTAGTAAACATGAAAAGTGCTTATAACACACTGTTAATGTCATCTCACCCAACTGGGGGATCAAAAAAGGGAAGAAGATTTCTGAGCTGCACAGTTCTCAGAAGAGATGGAACTCGGATGTCAGTTTCTCCCAATTATAAAAAAGTTCTGAGCAGAAGGTTGTGCCTCATGATTGGATGACCATATTGTTTGAGTGGCAAACTGTGAAGCCTGTAACTACATATATAGAGTTTACATTTCTAATCAATTCTCACCTAAAATTTACCCTGATACATCTTTAATGAGTGACATAATGATTACTGAGCAGGATGATAAGTAAGCCCAAACATTTGTGTTGTCATGAGAGATGATATATAATCACCATGGCCCTAGTACTCAGCTGGAAATGTTAGGGTTTTCTTTTCACAGAATCTTCAGTCATTAGCTACGCTAGCAGTAGCCCCTGACGTCATAAGCTCCTGACTCATCGTGTTCATCAGTCTAGTACTCACTCTTTCCAAACATGTCCACCATCTTCATGCCTTTCTATATATGTTCTCCCTTTACCCACAATGCGCTTCTAGCCAGAAACTCATCCACCCCTGAGCCCAGCTACAAGGCTACCTCCTCTGAAAGATCTCCTCAGTGCATTCCTCTATTGGTGTTACAACTTCCTTTCAGGGTTCCCATGTCTTTGTTTTTATATCTACATCACTACACTGTGTTATGGTAATTTGTGATTCCATCTGTTTTCCCACTGGGACTGGGAGTTTCTCAAAATCAGAACTATGTTTAATTCATGGCAAAATAAATCAGATGTGGGATTTGGAGTTGGATAAACCTGGTTTTAAATTTCAGCTGGACCACTTACTAGCTACATGACCTTGCCCAAGTTACTGGGCCTTTCTGACCTTCTGTTTCTTTATCAGTATAATGGGACTCAAAAAGAACCTGTCTCATAAAGCTCTTTGGCACACACTAAGTGCCCAATAAATGTTAGCCATGTACTCAGGCTTGTGGGCTACTGGGGTAAAGCAAGACCAAAGTCTTTGACTACTTGCTCAGCACCATACATAGAAACTAAAGGGAGGTGTTGAAATCCCAAAACGCCCCAGCTGCCTGAGCCAACAAGACTCCAACTCCAAGTCATCAGTTACTTTTCCATCTCCTGGGAGCACTCAGACGCTGCGGAAATCCCTTTGCATACCTTTTGCCCCCACCATGAGAAGGCCCAGGAATAGACATGTGGGGGCAGGAGGAGTCAGATTCTCTACCCACTACCCAGCCTTTCATCCCTCCCCTCACTGGGCCAACAGTCAGTGAGTCACTGCTAACATCCCCCAGAACACCCACTAGTCTTAGAGCTGGTGACTTCATGCTGTGAAGAAATTTTCCTCTGAGGAGCATCTCCTCCAGGTTACCAAAGATTCACTCCTCTCCAAGTACCATTGCTCTGAACTTTATTTACCTCTAACCTTTCAAAGTGACCAGCTAACACTGACAATACCTCTGCCTCACTTTGCATGTTACTAAGACTCCAGACATTTCTCAGGAACTCTCTTGACTTCCTTCCTCAGTGCTTCAGTAGAACCATAGCACCATGTAATGATGAAAATCACTCTGTCTAGTCTTAGTCACATCTCTTAACCCCTGGCCACTTACATGGGATGCTTAACTGAGAAAATTTGGTTAAGAAAAAAAAAAAAAACCCTGGATGCCATAAAAATTAAATAAAATAACTTGGTGAAAGAACCAGAAACCTTGTAGGTACTCAACACATATTGAATATTACCTACTTTCTCCCTTTCAAAATATTGTTGCTCCTTCCTTTCTTTCTTTGAAGTCCCAGCTTTTGATAGACAGTTCCCCAATAATATTCATATGACACCAAGAATGTCCCAAACAGAATCCATCACCTTCCCACCCCACCCTCTGCTCTCCCCAACCATCTTTCTTCTGATTGCTGTATTTCTGTTGGTAACACAACCCTTCTTGTATTAGTTTCCCATTGCTGCTATACCAAATTACCATAAACTTTGTGCCTTAAAACACAAATTTATCCTCTTACAGTTCTGTAGGGCAGAAGTCTGACAGAGGTGACACTGGGCTCAAATCAAGGTGTCAGCACTGCTGTGATCTTTCTGGACTCTGGGGGAGAATCCATTTCCGAATCATTGCTAGCTGCTAGAGGCCACCCACATTCCTTGCCTCATGGCGGCATCACTCCAACCTCTCCGTTTATCAGCACATCTCCTTTGCAATTCAATCTTCTGTGTCCCTATTTTGAGAATGCTTGTTGTTACATTGGACAAAACTGGATACTCCAGGAGAGTCTTTCTATCTTGAGATCCTTAGTTTAATCCCACCTGCAAAATCCTTTTTTCTATGTTAGGTAACACTTGAATTGACTCTAGACATTAGGACACGGATGTCTTTGAGGGCCATAATACTACCTACTGCACTTCTTTCAGACTCCCAGGCCTGTGATATCAGGACCACCTGTGACTCCTCCACCTCCATTCCAATCCCATCTCCCCTCACAGGATGGAGTGATAGCACCAGGCCATGTGCCCACTCTGATCTACTGATACAGGCTGCCTGAACTATGATGCTGAGGATTGTGAAGTTGTGTCTTTGATTCCAAGAAAGTATTGTCCGATCAAGTAGTCATGTCTGCCATGGGCATGGGATGTCAGGTCAGCATGAGTACTTTGCACCTCTATCCCAGCTCCTTCTGTGCCTTGTCAGGCCTCTGAGCCCAAGCTAAGCCAACCTATGCCCTGTGACCTGCACATATACATCCAGATGGCCTGAAGCAAGTGAAGAATCACAAAAGAAGTGAAAATGGCCAGTTCCTGCCTTAACTGATGACATTCCACCATTGTGATTTATTCCTGCCCCACCTTAACTGAGCGATTAACCTTGTGAAATTCCTTTTCCTGGCTCAGAACCTCCCCCACTGAGCACCTTGTGACCCCCACGCCTGCCCAAAGAGAGAAACCCCCTTTGACTGTAATTTTCTACTACCTACCCAAATCCTATAAAACGTCCCCACCCCATCTCCCTTCGCTGACTCTCTTTCGGACTCAGCCCACCTGCACCCAGGTGAAATAAACAGCCTTGTTGCTCACACAAAGCCTGTTTGGTGGTCTTTTCACACAGACGCACGTGACACGCCTGACCTCTCCTTCCCATGCCTACAGGCTTCCCCCTTCCCCAGTTAGAGCTGCTTGTCCAAACCATTGCAATAGCTCTGTGTGAACTGAATCCCTCCACAATCCACATATCAAAGTCCTAACTCCCAGTGTGGCTGTATTTGAAGATAGAGCCTATAAGAAAGTAATTGAGGTTAAATAAGGGTGGGACCCTAACACAATAGAATTGGTGTCCTTATAAGAAGAAGTAGAGACACCAGAGAGCTCTCACTGTCTCTGTGCCTGCACAGACACCAAGGAAAGGCCACAGTGAGAAGGTAGCTGTCTGCCAGCCAGCAAGTGGATGATCTGAGACTTGATCACAGCCTCCAGAACTGGGAGCAAATACATTCTTCCTGTTGGTTAAGCCACCCAGCCTGTGGTATTTTGTTATGACAGTCTGAGGTGACTAAGACAATCTCCTTAAGACAAAAAGTCTCGGGCGGGGCACGGTGGCTCACACCTGTAATCCCAGCACTTTGGGAGACCGAGGTGGGCAGATCACCTGAGTTCGGGAGTTCGAGACCAGCCTGACCAACATGGAGAAACCCTGTCTCTACTAAAAATACAAAATTAGCCGGGTGTGATAACACACGCCTGTAATCCCAGCTACTTGGGAGGCTGAGGCAGGAGAATCGCTTGAACTGGGGAGGTGGAGGTTGCAGTGAGCCAAGATCACGCCATTGCACTCCAGCCTGGGTAACAAGAGAGAAACTCCATCTCAAAAAATAAAAATAAAAAAAGAATAAAAAAGTCTCTCTTCCCCAGCTCCAATCTGCCTTCTATGCTACTGCCAGATCTTTCAGAGCAGTGGTTTCTACATGTTGGTCCTTAGACCAGTGCCAGTTTTAATGATGAGCTAAATTAAATTAGAAAATCGAGAGCCCAGGGCTTGATATTTAAATATGTTGGGATGCTATTGTTAACTCTTCATTCTTGAGAAAGGCAGTCCTTTCTTCTGAGATCATGCTCACTGAGTGGAGAGGAAATGTAAAAATGGCCTTTCTTTTATGAAATAGTGGCTATAGTAGGTGCAACTTGTTATTTTTATTAATGTTCTTGTAAAAATTATAAGTTGTTTTCCCAAGTTTTTAAAAAGATTACAGGTATGATATATTAAAATATCTTTGAATGTCGGTTTTACATCACAGCTATAATCACATCAGGCCTCCTGCTCCCAATCTTAAAATGTGAATGCCTCTTCCCACAGGTGGAAGGAAACCCCCTCGCTACCCTAACCCCTACTCCCCACCCCCACTGCGTCCACCAGGGAGGACAAAAGTCAACCAGCGAAGACAACTTTAAGACTCTTATCAGTCTGGAGATGGCACCAGGGGAATTTACATTAACAAGCTTTACAAACTAGCCTTTATCTGACATTTCGCCTTTCCACAAGTCACTACTCTTAGAGACTCAAAGTCCTTTTTAATTCTCTTGTCATGTCTCTAAAACTTTACTGTTCTTTGTTGAAGACACTATATAAGCTGGAATTCAAAGCCACCTCTTTGAAAGCTACTTATTCCCTGGGTGTCTCCCATGTATATAAGAAATATACATGTTAATTAACATCTGCTTGTTTTTCTCTTATTAATCTGCCCATTCCAACTAAGAACTTATGAGAACTGAGAAAAAAATATTTTTCCTCTCCTACAAAGTCTTCCTGATCGCCCATCCACTGGCAGTCTCCTCCTCCTCACAGGTCACTTGGATCTTCTTTGTGGTATTTAAATCTTGGCTTGTTTGAGCTTTTTAGCCACCCTGTGCTAAGAAGGAGCATGAATATGTGGTGATTACAAACATGGCTTTCTGTCAGAACTGTCTAAATTTGATTCTTGTCGGCACCACTTACTAACTGGGATAAGTTCCTTAACCTCTCCGAGCCTCAGTTTCTTCATCTGTGCGATAGAGTGATAGAAGTGCCTCCTAGGTGGGGCCCTGTAGGAAATGCAATGGCACTGTGCCTGCAAGAGAAACCATTAGGTCAACCTCATAGCTGTGGTCCGGCTCATTCTTCTTTGTCTCCATAAGGGACCAGTGCTTGACCTGACAGACTCCTGTCCTCCCCTTGTCATTTGCTGCTTCTCTTGTGACTAGCACAAGGCTCAGCTAGTACCTGTTGGCCTGAACATGAATACGCCTGGCCTCAAAATAATCTCCAGTTTTCCAGCATTTTTTTTTTTTTTTCTGAGACGGAGTCTCGCTCTGTCGCCCGGGCTGGAGTGCAGTGGTGCGATCTCGGCTCACTGCAAGCTCCACCTCCCAGGTTCACGCCATTCTCCTGCCTCAGCCTCCCAAGTAGCTGGCACTACAGGCACCCGCCACCATGCCCGGCTAATTGTTTTTGTACTTTTTTAGTAGAGACGGGGTTTCACCATGTTAGCCAGGATGGTCTTGATCTCCTGACCTCGTGATCTGTGCGCCTCGGCCTCCCAAAGTGCTGGGATTACAGGCGTGGTCCAGCTTTTAAGAAGGAAGAGGATGCTGAGGAAAAATGGCGGATAGGAGGCAGGACTAATTTGCAGCTCCCACTCAGACGAACAGAGCAGTGTGTGGAGACCCACATCGTGAACTTTTGCTCCAAGAACTTCCACAGGAACATACCAGGAAAGCCGAGAAAGTCCACAGACCCTTTGAAGGAGGTGGATTGCCACTGCAGGCTCCATGGGACAGTCGAGGAACTGTGAGTTCGCTCGTTTTCTCAGCTGGGAGGCTTGTAGCCTGGAGCAAGTTCTCAGCCCAGCTCACCAGCTTCCTGGAAATAAACTCATTGCTGTTGGTGGGGCATGGTGGGAGTGAAACCGGCCTTTAGGGCTGTGGGCTGCATGGGAGCTGGGTGAGGCCTGTGGCTGCCAGCTTTCTCCTACTTCCCCAGCAACCTGTGTGACACAGCGGAGGCAGCCATAATCCACCTGGGAACAGAACTCCATTGGCCTGGGAACCACACCCCCAGACCCCATAGCCGCCTCAGCAAGCCCGGCCCAAGGAGAGTATGAGCTCAGACACACCTAATCCTGCCCCTACCTGATGATCTTTCTCTACCCGCCCTGACAGCCAAATACAAAATACATAATCTCTTGGGAGCTTAAGGCCAGGAGTAGGTCTCACCCACTGCCTGATCCTCCCTATACTGATGCATTCTTGAAAAGCACCAACTCCTAGCTGGAGGCCAACCAACACAAAATCAGTGCAGTTAACAAAAATACAAGAACCCTCATAGAGTCTACTTCACTCCCCTGCTGCCTCCACCAAAGCAAGTGCTGGAATCCATGGCTGACAGACCTGAAGACGGATCATATCACGGGATTCTGCAGATACTCCCCAGTACTAGCCCAGAGCCCAGTAGCTCCACTGGGTGGCCAGGTCCAGAAGATAAATAACAATCACTGCAGTTCAGCTCTAAGGAAGCCCCATCCTTAGGGGAAAGGAGAGCAGCACATCAAGGGAGCACCCCGAGGCACAAAAGAAACTGAACAGCAGCCCTTGAGTCCCAGATATTCGCTCTGACATAGTCTACCCAAATGAGAAGGAACCAGAAAAGCTATTCTGGTAATATGACAAGATCAGAGCAGAACTAAATGAAATTGAAACAAAAAAATACAAAAGAAAAATGAAACAAAAACTGGTTCTTTGAGAAGATAAACAAAAGTGATAGACCATTAGCGAGATTAACCAAGAAAAGAAGAGAGAAGATCCAAATAAGCTCAATTAGAAATGAAATGGGAGACATTCCAATACTACAGAAATACAAAAGGTCATTCAAGCCTACTATGAACACCCTTATGTGCATAAACTAGAATACCTATAGGAGATGGATAATTTCCTGGAAATATACAGCCCTCCTAGATTAAACCAGGAAGAAATAGAAACTCTGAACAGACCAACAACAAGCAGTGAGATTGAAATGGTAGTTAGAAGTAATTGTAATGGAAATGGTAACAACAGAAAAAGTCCAGGGCCAGATAGATTCACAGCTGAATTCTATCAGACATTCAAAGAAGAATTGGTATCAATACTATTGACACTATTCCAAAAAATAGAGAAAGAGGGAATCCTCACTAAATCATTCTATGAAGCCAGTATCACCCTAATGCCAAACTAGGAAAGGACATAACAAAAAAGAAAACTATAGACCAATATCCCTGATGAACATGACACAAAAATCCTCACCAAAATACTAGCTAATCGAATCCAGCAGTATATCAAAAAGGTAATCCACCATGATCAAATGGGTTTCATACCAGGAATGCAGGGATAGTTTAACATTCACAACTCAATAAATGTGATACATTACATAAAGAGAATTAAAAACAAAAATCACATGATCATCTCAATAGATGCAGAAAAAGCATGTGACAAAATCCAGCATCCTTTTATGATCTAAAACCCTCAGCAAAATTGGCATCGAAGGGACATACCTTAAGGTAATAAAAGTTATCTATCACAAACCCACAGCCAACATTATACTGAACAGGAAAAAGTTGAAAGCATTCCCCTTGAGAACTGGAACAAGACAAGAATGCCCACTTTCACTTCTATTTAACATAGTACTGGAAGTCCTAGCCAGAAAAATCAGACAAGAGAAAGAAATAAAGGACATCCAAACCAGTAAAGAGGAAGTCAAACTGTTGCTGTTTGCTGATGACATGACTGTATACTTAGAAAACCCTAAAGACTCATCCAGAAAGTTCCTAGAACTGGTAAATGAATTTGGCAAAGTTTCAGGATACAAAGTTAGTGTACACTAATCAATAGCCCTGCTATACACCAACAGCAACCAAGCTGAGAATCGAATCAAGAACTCAATCCCTTTTACAACAGCTGCAAAAAAATAAAAATAAAAATAAATACTTAGGAATATACTTAACCCAAGGAGATGAAAGACCTCTACAAGGAAAACTACAAAACACTGCTGAAAGAAATCATAGATGACACAAACAAATGAAAACACATCCCATGCTCATGGATGGTAGAATCAGTATTGTGAAAATGACCGTGCTGCCAAAAGCAATCTAAATTCAATGCAATTCCCAACAAAATACCACCATCATTTTCACAGAGCTAGAAAAAACAATTCTAAAATTCATAAGGAACCAAAAAAGAGCCCACATAGTCAAAGTATGACTAAGCAAAAAGAGCAAATCTAGAAGCATTACATTACTCGACTTCAAACTATACTATAAGGCCATAGTCACCAAAACAGCATAGTACTGGTATAAAAACCAGCATATAGACTAATGGAACAGAATAGAGAACCCAGAAATAAAGCCAAATACTTACAGTCAACTGATCTTTGACAAAGCAAACAAAAACGTAAAGTGGGAAGAGGACACCCCATTCAACAAATGGTGCTGAGATAATTGGGAAGCCACATGTAGAAAAATGAAACTGGATCCTCATCTCTCATCTTATACAAAAATCAACTCAAGATGGATCAAGAACTTAAATCTAAGACCAAAAACCATAAAAATTCTAGAAAACCCTTCTAGACACTGGGAAACCCTTCTAGACATTGGCTTAGGCAAAGTCTTCATTACCAAGAACCCAAAAGCAAACACAACAAAAATAAAGACAAATAAACGGCACTTAATTAAAATAAAAAGCTTCTGCACAACAAAAGAAATAATCAACAGAGTAAACTGACAACCCTTAGAGTGAGAGAAAATCTTCACAATCTATACATCCAACAAGGGACTAATATCCAGAATCTACAAGAAACTCAAACAAATCAGCAAGAAAAAAAAACAAACCCATCAAAAAGTGGGCTAAGGACATGAATAGACAATTCTCAAAAGAAGATATAGGAATGGCCAACAAACTTATGGAAAAATATTCAATATAACTAACGCAAATCAAAACCTCAATGCAATAACAAGTTATTCCCACAAGAATGGCCATAATGAAAAAAAAATAGATGTTGGCATGGATGTGGTAAAAAGGGAACACTTTTACACTGCTGGTGGGAATGTAAACTAGTATAACCACTATGGAAAACAGTGTGGAGATTTCTTAAAGAACTAAAAATATATCTACTCTTTGATCCAGCAATCCCACTTTTGGGTATCTATCCAGAGGAAAAGAAGTCATTATATGAAAAAGATACTTGCACATGCATGTTTATAGCAGCACAATTCACAATTGCAAAGATATGAAACCAGCCCAAAAGCCCATCAATCAATGAGGGGATAAAGAAAATGTGATATATATATATCACTCATAAGTGGGAGCTAAGCTGTAAGGACTCAAAGGCATAAGAATGATACAATGGACTTTGGGGACTCAGGGGGAAAGGGTGGGAGGAGGAATGAGGGATAAAAGACTACACAGCGGGTACAGTGTACACTGCTTGGGTGATGGGTGCACTAAAATCTCAAAACTCCCCACTGAAGAACTTATTCATGTAACCAAACATGCCTGTTTCCCGGAAACTTATTGAAAAAAATGTAGTCACACACAGAAAAGAAGTAATGCTGAAAATAAAATGATTTTCATTCCCAGCACCACCCAAAAAATATTTTTTTTAAAGGAAGAAGAGAATGTTACAGCAGAATGATCCTTCCTCTGTGAATAGCCCCTCTCTATCTTTCATTGGCACATTCCCCACCCCCTACAAAAATCTCCCTTGATCTCTGTCCATTTTCTAAGCCAGTTATCCAGCCTTCCTATTAATTCTGGGAACTAACCTGATTTTTTTTGAATACTTTTTTTTTAAAATAAATAAATTTCTGTTTAAATTAGTCTGAAGTCTATTTCCACTGCTTGTTCCACAGAGACCTGACTGATACACATCGATCTACCCATAAAGATTAATTTGCCACACTAATTGTTGTCAACACTTTGCATTTGGGTTCCTAAAGTATGTGATGTATATCACTGGTGGTACATAGGATTAATTTCAGATCTCAGGATGTATTTCTGTGTTTTAATAGTATTATTATGTGTTTATTTTAAGATGTAATAGAAATACACAGTCCATTAAACTTATGATTTCATGGATATCAGTGTCATGCCCAGGAGGAAGCAAAAGTGAGCAATCTCTATTTAAAAATATGTGCAATTATACAGGCATTCGCAGTGTAGTGGCTTTTAAATTTTCTACCCATTAACTAAACATGCTTTCCATTTGGGGATGAATTCCACACTGGTCTCGTTTTGGTGGAAGACAGGGCTCTGCCTTCCATTTCATAACCAGAAAGAACCAACTACTCCCTTCCTCCTCCCTGATAGTGAGGAAAGTGTGGGCACATGAGCCTTTGCTTATAGGCCACATGGATGCTCTTACTGAAGACTTTGAATCTGAGGGAGTGAAGCAAGACACAAAAGGCATTGGATTACCTGTGGCAGTGGCTCCTATCCTGACCACTCACTTTATGAGTGAGCATTTTGATATCACAAAGCACCAAACAAGATCCAGAACATTGCAGGAGTCTGTCCAGGGTCACACAGCTATTGAAGAGTAGGGCTCATGGTGGGACAAGACCTCTCCTCCAAGCCTCATACTCTGTACTACATTCACTTGTAGAAGAGTATCAAGTTAGTCTCTGTGAGTCAGCCACCCTATGAGCACTGTCCCCAGACATGGTGATGCTAAGCTGGGCTCTAAGCTGCACGGTGGAAACCCAGAAAAGGAGCACAAGCTTCACTTGAGAAGAATGTGAGAGTGTTGGCTCAACTTTCCACCATGGGCATAAAGGTACACAAATTGCGTAGTGCCCCAGCATGGCCGGGGAGCAGGAGGGGAAACCACTCTACAAAGAGCTCTGGCTTATCCCTACTGACATACACAGACCATTTCTGGTTCCTACACCTCAGAAGACATGGAAGAGGTAGTACAGATGATGGCTTGGCTACTCAATGTCTCTCTTAGCATCCACCCAACTCATTCCTGCAGTGCTTGGAAAGCTAAAACCCACATTTCTCAGACTCTCTCACAGCTAGAGTTCCAGATGTGACTTCAATTCTGCCAAGCAGATGCATTCATGGCAGACTGAAATTTGGAATACATTATTTAAATAGAGCCCTCTATTTTCTTTTTTCTTTTTTTTTTTTTCAGACGAAGTCTCACTCTTGTCCTCCATGCTGGCATGCAATAGCGCAATCTTGGCTCACTGCAACCTTTGCCTCCCAGGTTCAAGGGCTTCTCCTGCCTCAGCCCCTCCGAGTAGCTGGGATTATAGGCATCTGCCACCATGCCCGGCTCATTTTTGTATTTTTAGTAGAGACAGGGTTTCACCATGTTGGCCAGGCTGGTCTAGAACTCCTGACCTCAGGTGATCCACCCACCTCGGCCTCCCAAAGTGCTGGGATTACAGGCGTGAGCCACCACGCCTGACCTAGAGCCATCTATTTCCTTACTGCATATTTTAGCAAGCACAGCATGCTTCAGGAGGTAACTTTCTGATCTCCGGATTATAGGTAAAGCCGTGTTTTTCTGGAGCCAACAGCTGTGTGATCCCTGCACTGGGCCCCAGTGCTGTGTTGCTGGAGCCAGCAGTGTAGCAGCATCTTCCTGATTGTGACAGAGATGATGGCTCTCCAGCAAGCCAGTTTTACAGTGTCCCTGTGGGAATTATTCCTGGATGTCCAGTCAAAAGCCCATTCCTGTGGTCCTCCAGCGGATTCTGTAAGAACCAAATTCTTTATATGGAAACATTTTCCCATTAAACTAGCTAGGGTACTTCCTATAGTCTTTCACTGAATCCCAACAAATTAACCAACATTTCACCCTTTTGCATACCTCTCTGCTTGTGCACGTTCTTGGCTGTGTCTAAAAATCCCCTTGCCCTTACTCTGCCTGGATAACTCTTCCCTTTACCTCAACAGTTGGCCCAAACATCTCCTCTTCTTTGAAGACTGTACTGCCTATTTAGTATAGGATTTAAAGTTAGTTATTGCTCCTCTTCATTCCCATAGTCTACATTTTTCTCCCTTTCCCTCTTCCTCTCCCTCTTCCTCCCTTCCTTCTTCCCTTCCTTTTCTTTTCCTTTCTTCTTTCTTCCCTTTCTTCCTTTCATTCTTTCTCCCTTTTTTCATGTATTCATTTAACACACATTTATTCAGTATCCAGTACAAGTCAGTCACTGGAGATACAAACACACACGGCACAGTTCTGCCCTTGAACTACCTACAGATTCATGGAAGAGGCTCACAATTAACATGCCATTTGGCAAGTGTTATGCTGGGGGCGATCCAGTGTCTCGTGGCTGCTGAGAAAAAGCTGCAGAGCTACACATGGTTTCCAAGAGGGGTTGAGTTTTCAGCTGATCTCTGAAGTATGAGTAAAATTAACCAGGGAAGTAGAAGAGGAAGGATTTTCCAAACAGAAGTTGAGATACAAGTTCTGTGCAAAGACAGAACTTGTGAGAGATGACAGCATCCTGGAGAATCTTTAAGAACCTCATAATCATAATGGCTGTTATTAAATTTGCTGCATGTACAAGAATTCGGAAGGGCAATGGATAAATGACCTAAAGATTGGCAAGGCCCAGAATCTGAGGAGGCTTTTCTGTGCTACAAACATGTGGGGAGCCATTGAAGAAAAGGCAGGGTGCCATCCCTATGTAGCAATGTGGACCTGCTTTAGAACAAAGCAAGACTGGGAATTCCCATTTGGGAGCCCCTCTGTCTCGCAAGAGAGAGCGATTCTCCTTTCTCTTCCTTTTTCCTATTAAACCTCTGCTCCTAAACAAAACAAAACAAAAAAAAAAATGGAGGCAAGACTTTGTGGTAAGGAGACTAGCTGGGAGGTTGTTCAGTGACCTACAGATAAGGAGACAAGAGTCTAACCCACAGTGCTGACCGTGAGGATGGAGAGAAAACCCTAGAAATGTTTAGGAGGTAGACTCAATAGGACCTAGTAACTACTGAATATGGGAAGTGACTATTGAATGTAGAAGGGATCAAGGGTATTATTATTTAAAGGCTTAGATAACTGGCGGGCAGCAATCGCATCATTCATTGAGAAAGATGATACAAGAGGTGGAGGAACAGATTGATTCTAAGGGTAGTCAGGGAGATGGTTAATTCCATTTGAGTTGTGTTGTGTTTGAGATGCAGATGGGATGCTAAATGGAGTGTCCAGTTGGAAACTGGATGTACAAACCTGGAAGCTAGAAGAGAAAAATGCACTAAAGATAAAGATCTGTCAGTTATGGTTGAAGCTTGGAGATGCCTGAAGGAGAGAATGTGGAGTAAAGGGAAACCCAACATTTACATTATTTTGTAGCGTCATTCAAAAAAATTATCTCTTCTTCCTGCTGGGCGAATTATAACATTATTTTTATCTTTAAGTCTCCATTTTTTACAATAGTGTCTTGAATATAATGAGAGCTCAAAAGGTGGGAATAAATGAGGTATCAATGAATTAATTTGGTCATTTTAAAAAGGAAAAACTTTAACTGTAACTAGAAAATAATATCTTCCTCTTGATCTCAAGAAGAGGCACATGTTAGGAGAGAATCAGGAAAGTGGACTATAGGATATGTGATAAAAAAAAAAAAACACATTAGGGGGGCACCAATCTGAGCCTGAGTGGCATTTCCAATGCAGTGGCCAATCAGAGCATCAGAGAGAATCACAGGAGCCCAGATACTGACCTTGAGGCCACTTGGAATGAGGACTCTTTCCCAAATGCCCCCACTTCTCACCCTTCCCAAATGCCCCCACTTCTCACCCCAGCCGGTTATAGCTCTATCCCCTCAGCATTGTTCCTGGTCTTCCTCTAATGTTATTTGGAGATGTATTAAGAATGTACATGTCTTATGTTTACTAACCATGAGTGAAATAAAACTTCCCTTTCTTTGCCCTAAAAAAGTCTCCTCCAAGCTTCAATGAGTGTCATGTCTGAAGTGCTAGCCACTTCCCTTTGCTCAACCTGAGAATGCCATTCCTCTCTGAGCTGCATGCAAAGGGCCTCAAAGGCTTCCTCCAACCCTGACACAGCAAGTGTCTGCTTTGCTTTCCAGTGGTTCCCTGACCCATGGAGTCTGTGGGCAGGAGTTGCAATTGTCTGTTGCTGGCCCTGAGGTCATGCAGGTAGGAGAGATCTTGCACTGGTCACAGCTTTCCCTAAGGGGCCACAATGGGAATGAGTTGCTGTGAGAAACCCTGGCAGTGCTGCAAAATTACATGCATCACAGTGATGATTTGCAAAGCCCAGTGTGCTTTCCTCCATCTGCTATTCAGTAGAGCTATTTATTCTAGCAAGCATTAATACAATAAAATCTATCTAGGGTTACTGTCAACACAACTCCCACATCACTCTCCATTTGCTTTGGAGAACACAATTTGTAGCAAACCTCCACTTTCTCTGCTCACCTTCACTGTTCATCTAATAGCAGATTTTTTTCTGCACAGCCTGTATCACTATCCAAAATTATATTGAGTATGTATTTGCTCAGGCATTTATTCTCTGTCCCCTACCACTGGAATGTAAATTCCTTACTATGTCTTATTCACAGATGCATCTCAATGCCCAAAACAGTATCATGCACAGAGCAGGTGCTTGATAGTTACTTTTTAAATGAATAAACCTATCTATTTTTTTCCATTCTCTTTTCTAACTGTTTTCTCAATTTGTGCCTTGGCGGAGACCTGGCTATCCTCTGGGACCATGTTTCCCCTGCATCTTTCTCAAGGAGAAGAAGCTCATGCCCCTACCATCTGGATATCACAGGGCCAGCATGGGGTCATCTCTCTACCGACGTTTTCAGATTGTGACTTCTCCAGCCTTTGTAAAACAAAACAAAAACAAAAACAAACAAAAGCATCAGTCCTTTAACGTTTTTACCATCCTATATCTCTCTTTGTAGCTTTCAGCTACTGACTGCCTAGTCATTCTCCCCTATTTATTAAATATTTGTCACTGGAACCTAGCTCTCTTCTTTGTCCTAATCCCCAAGGGGTCTTAATGTCCATTTGGATGACTAACACCATGACCTTTCTGTAAAAATTACTATACTACCCTCTGACCACAACCGATAGCAGTCTTGTTCTCTCTCTCTCTCTCTCTTTTTCTCATTCTTCATTATTCCCATTGCTCAGGCATTTCAACCACACAGAAACCTTCCATCCTTTAACCTGCTCAAATTTGCTCTACCACCTCCTCCTTGGAGGTCTTCACTTCCTTCAGTTGCTCACTCGGACCATTCTTTCATCAATATTCTCCACTGTTTGGCTCCTTTGCCCTCCCATTGCACTGTGTGGAAAGCTCTGGATCTGTCCAAGGTCCACCCTCCCAGACTAACCCAAAGCCACTGCCCCACACTGATGATATCCAAAACTAACTGGCCCCATGTTTGCTTAGCAAACCTTTCATGTTTCTATAATGAGCTGGCTGACCCATCTCCACAGAAAATATTTCCAGCCTACTCCACTGACTTCAATCTCCTAGCCCATCTCCTTTTTCCTCACTTATAGCAAAGTAATAGAAGCTGGGAGAAGGACACTTTCTCAGTTCCCCATTAGCCCACATTAAAACCTGTTGAAACTTTCTTTATGCTTTCTCTCTTCTCTCTCATTCAATAGAAGCAGGAGCCCACTCTTACCCAAGGCCAGTCCCTCTGCATTTGCTTTGCGTCCCATTCAGGCTCCTCAAGGCTCTCACATCATCAGTCATCCTCAGTCACTTAGTCATACCTCAGTGTGCCTGGCTCTGTACTAAGGGCTTGGAGTGTGTGAGTGAACCCAGTCTTCCCCATAGAAGCCTGTGAAGCAGTGGTTCTTATTACTGTTACACCCACTTCACTTAACCATGTTTACACAAAGGGGAAGAAAAATGCTCTATATTCTTTATCCCACTATTATTAAATGAAACTGCTTTTAGTTCTTATTTCATTTCGGCTGAGAAAATCTTAAGAGCCCAAAGGCCTGAGCTGTTGCTTATCATACAAATAATATCGCTTATAGTGCTTCTAGTCTTCAGAATTAACAAACAAACAAAAAGTTCTCTGATACAGGTGCCCCCACTCCCTCACAGCTTCAGTGGTTTTGCAGCATAAACTTTTTCAAAGAATTCATCTGAGAGGCATTAAACTGAGAACAGCCGCAAGACTAGCACTTTTTTTTCTGTGCATTATAAAGACCTGTACAAATACCCACTGCTGTCACCAACTTTTCTGGGGTTTTTTTTGTTTTTTTTTTTTTTTTTTTGAGACAGAGTTTCATCCTATTGCCCAGCTGGAGTGCAGTGGCACGATCTCGGCTCAAACTTCGCCTCCCAGGTTCAAGTGATTCTTAAGCCTCAGCCTCCCGAGTAGTTGGGATTACAGGAACATGACACCAAGCCCTGTTAATTTTTGTATATTTAGTAGACACAGTGTTTTGCCATGTTGGCCAGGCTAGTCTCGAGCTCCTGACCTCGTGATCCGCCCGCCTTGGCCTCCCAAAGTGCTGGGGTTACAGGCATGAGCCACTGCACCTGGCTGCCATCTCCAACTTTTCTGTTCCTAGTTAAAATAAATATGTCATTGCAAAGATTTGAACAAAAGAGGGATATATTATGAACGTACATTCCTTATGTTTAATAATCAGTGTAAGACACTGAAGATTTCAGAAAATGTTTCAACGTACTGTAGAAACAACCCTGAAAATGAAACCTGTAATTTGTTGTCTTAATTGGCAACTTGTTGCTGTTCTGATTTTAAAACATGCCCATGAATTCTTTGAGACTTTTCTCATTAAGAAGTGGAGTATGATTTTCCTCCCTTTGAATGCAGACTGACATTAGTGAATAGAACGAGGCAAAAGTTATGCTGAATGACTTCTGAAGTGAAGTCATCAAAAGTTATATAGTTTCTGCCTGACTCTCTCTCTCTCCTAGCCCTTACTCTTGAAACCCAGTTGCCATATTGTGGGGAAGCCCAGGTGTCATGAAGAGGCCAAGCAAAGGTGGTTTGGCCAACAGTCCCGCTGAGGTCCCAGCAGAGATCCAGCATCAATCTCCAGACCTGTGAGTAAGGCAGTCATCTGACCAGTCCAGTTCCCACCCTTAGACTCCTCTCAGCTGATGTTGAGTGGAGTGAAGACAAGATGTCCCTATGTCCCCACTGAGTCCTGCCCAATTACAGAGTCACAAAGGAGAATAGATATTTTCTTTTGTAAAAAAAAAAAAAAAGTTATTTCTTATGGAGCGGTTTATGAATTTGCATGCCATCCTTGTGCAGGGGCCATGCTAAACCTCTCTGTATTGTTCCAATTTTAGTATATGTGCTGCCGAAGCGAGCGCAGATTAAATGATTTCTATTTTTAAGCCATTAAGTTTAAGGGTGGTTTATTCCACAGCAATAGATACATGAAACATAGATAAATAGATAAATGGAAATAATACTGAAAAAGTATTTTCATATGTTTAATGATACAAATTTTTAATGGTATAAATACTGAAAAGATTTATTGCTAATTCTAAAGAAGGTAACTGACACTTTTTTTTTTGAGACAGAGTTTTGCTCTTGTTGTCCAGGTTGGAGTGCAATGGCATGATCTCGGCTCACTGCAACCTCCACCTGCCCAGCTCAAGTAATTCTCCTGCCTCAGCCTCCTGAGTAGCTGTGATTACAGGCATGTGCCAACATGCCCACCTAATTTTGTATTTT
The DNA here is from genome assembly GCF_029289425.2 of Pan paniscus. Taxonomy (NCBI): domain Eukaryota; kingdom Metazoa; phylum Chordata; class Mammalia; order Primates; family Hominidae; genus Pan; species Pan paniscus. Next base: position 15,103,109 of record NC_073261.2, read on the forward strand.
TAGTAGAGACAGGGTTTCTCCATGTTGGTCAGGCTGGTCTCGAACTCCCCACCTCAGATTATCTGCCCACCTCAGCCTCCCACAGTGCTGGGATTACAGGTGTGAGCCACCGTGCCCAGACTTTTTTTTTTTTTTTTTTTTTTTTTTGAGATGGTGTCTTGCTCTGTCACCCAGGCTGGGGTGCAGCGGCATGATCTCAGCTCACTACAACCTCTGCCTCCTTGGTTCAAGTGATTCTCCTGCATCTGCCTCCCTAGTAGCTGGGACTACAGGTGCATGCCACCATACACAGCTAACTTTTTATTTTTAATAGAGACGGGGTTTCACCAACATGGCCAGGCTGGTCTCGAACTCCTGAGCTCAGGTGACCAGATCGCCTCAGCCTCCCAAACTGCTGGGATTACAGGTGTGATCCACTGCGCCCAGCCAGACACTGACATTTTTTTTTGCTCCCGGATTCATTAGAAAATAAGAAAAGCATACTCTCCTACACTTATAATTTTTTCAGTAATTTGAGTACATCAATTTCATTCCATTTTCTCTGATGAGAAATAACAGAGTGGAAATTTGAATCCAGGCAGGTTTGCTCGAGAGCTCATGCATGTACTCATACTGTAACCTCGCCCTGTTTTTTCCAACCTGTCCTTCACTGGCTCCTTCCTATCAGCTTTCACACTTGTTTAAACCTGCCACATCTTGACAGTTTCTTTCCTTAGCCCCATGACTCCCTCTAGCTACACCTTTCTCTTTCTCCTCCCCTTCACAGCCAAAGTTATTAAAATAATTCTCCCTACTCACTGTCTCTGTGTTCTCACTTTCCACTCACTCCTGAAGACCCTTCATCTTCACTTTTGCACAATCACTCTTCTGAAGGCACTCTGGAGTTTTTAGCTCCTAGATCCAGTGGACACTTTTCAAACTTTTCTGGACTTGATCTACTGTTAGCATTCGACACTGCTGGCTCTCGCCCTAAAGCCCTCTTATATAGACTTCCATGATTCCACTTCTCCTGATTTTCCTTCTGCCTCTCCAGGCCTCTCCTTCTAAACCTCCATAGAAGGCTTTTCATCTTCTGCCTGCCTCTCAAATATCTCTCTCTCCTGGGCCATCTCCTCTCTTAAACTAACCTCTCTCTTCATTTCATTCACCTCATAAGTTCATCTTCTTTGTGCTGAAAACTCTGAAATGTGTATCTCCATTCCAAATTTCTCTCCTGCACTCCATGTCTGCATATGTAACTGCCCACTGAAATCCTCTACCTGGATGCTCACATACACCTCAAAATTCAACATAGGCAAAAGCAGAGCTTATGATTTCCACACTCTCTGCCCCCAAACTACCACTTTCTTTTCCAGCATTGCTTATGTCAGTGAATAGAATCACCACCCATCAATAGAACCACCACTCATTAGTAGAGACACCTACCAATAGACACCAAAAAAAGAAACCTTCACAATGACTCTCTCACTCTGCCTACAATAAACCACCAAAATCTATTAACTCTACCTCCCAAAGATGCCTTAAATCTATTAACTTCTTTCAAATCTCCTGCAGTTGAGAGATGATGAGTGTCTAACAATTCTTGAAGGAAACCACTTGAGTGGCTGTGCCAATAATCCATGCTCCAGTTGGCAGCCAGAAGCAACTATTTTAGGAGGTCAATCTGATCGTGTCACTCCCTTGCTTGAAATCATCCATGGTGACTCCATATTGCCCTCCTGATAAAGACCCAGCTTGTAGCTTGCCTTAATGGATTTCCTGATCTGGCTGTGCTCTTTGCTTTAACAACTTGTGGCTCCTTGGAGTGGATTAGCAACAGGCTGCCTATTCTGATTTTATTCCCATCAGTTAGAAAGTTATTAGGAATGCTGGCCTTTTTTTTTTTTTAGTACAAGGCACTTTATAGCCAACTGTCATAATATTGTTATAGTAAATATTCAATTCTATGATATCAACATGTGAATGGTGCCCTCTAGAGTTACACAGTGGAAACCCTGCATTTCTATATAAGGTGGCCCAATCATTTCATGTTCATTTATGAGAACAATCACTTGCTACATAATGAAGTTTCACTCAACGATGAACTGTCTACACAACGGTGGCCCTGTAAGATTATAATATCATATTTTTACTATATTTTTCTATGCTTGCATATGTTTAAATATACACATACTTACCATCATGTTATAGTTGCCTGCAGTATTCAGTACAGTCACATGTTGTACGGGTTTATAGCCTAGGGGCAAGAGGTTATACCATATAGTCTAAGTGTGTAGTAGGCGGTACCATCTAGGTTTGTGTAAGTACACTCTGTGATATTCACACAACAAAATCGCCTAATGACACATTTCTTAGACTGTATCTCTGTCCTTTTGTGAGGCAAGACTCTATCTAGAAATAAAAATGCCAAGGCCCCATCCCCTTAGGAGCTCACAGTCTGGTGCCATATAAGAACACCGATAAAGGGGTAAATGTCTACCTACTGCCAGCAGGGTGTGCGGGGAGTAGGAATGGGCTCTGCCACACCTATATTCTCTTGTCAGGATCTCTTCAGAGCAAGAGCTCCCATCCCTTTGGTCAAGTGATTGTCCAGGCCCAGAAGGTACCATCTATATGGTACAACAAAGCTGTACCAAAGGACAACACCTTATGGAAGAGGACCCAACCTCCAGAACAGGGAAGGAAGCATCATCTACCTTGAACACACACCCCCAAAAAACATATTCCTATCTCCATACTAGACAGCCCTGGGCAAAGCATCTTCCACCCCTACTGGATTCCAAACCTTTGGTGTCTCTGTCTCTTGTGTTAGGAGGGGATGTGAACTCTCTGAGCCAAACTTCCCTGAATTTGCATGCGTGGTCACCTACTTTGCCTCCCCGCCAGGGTGTGGGGATAATGACTGATGAGCAGCCTCTCATAATGAGGAATGAGGATGATTTTCCATGACCTCCTATGACTAACGCACACAAGCAGAGAGCGACAGAGAGGGTCAGAATTTGGTGCATGGTTCCATATAGGAAAGTCAAAGTTTGATTTTCAACTTCCTGTTTTAGTTATTCCCTTTTTCGTCATAGGAACATAAACGTACCAAGCGTCACGTTCCCTGATTGGGATCTAACTTCTGTGGGTCTGACTTGCGACTTACAACAGGGGGCTTTATTTTTAAATCATGTGACAAGCACATGTTACAGGTGGTGGTAGTAAGGGGGGATTCTGTCTATTCAGCATCAGTGGCAGAAATGGACGTGGAAGAAGTGACGTTCCGTAGAGGCTGGAGATCCTCAGACTCTTCATAAGAATAACCCACAGGCTGCCTAGAAATTCAGCTTTCTAGGCTCAGCTCCACAATTTTGCAATTTTGTATTAGCCAGTAAGGGGTAGAGTCCCAGAAATCTTCATTTTTAACTAGCATTTCAGCTGATCCTGATATAAGTGGTTAAGATAATTTGAGAGCCTCTGGTTTCCTGACAGTACATTTTTAACATAGTAAGCACGCAAATATATAATGTCAGCAGCATCCTCTGAGTTGATGTAAAGGGGCAGGCCATGGAGATAATCTTGGATTTGGGTCAGGCTACTCTTGGGAATATCAGATAAAACGTTTGTTGATATTCCTCTCAGCTTGCCTAAGAATCATTCAAAGCCATTGATTAAGCTCTCACTGTTGCCCAACATTGAATTCAGGGCTTGGGAGGGCATGAAGGAATGAGGAGTAGTGTGTGAACCTGAGAAGGCTAGGAAGTCAAACCTTACACATAGCCCCTGGCACAGAAGCTAAGCCTTAAGCCTGTCCTTGCTTCTCCCAGTTTACTTGCCACAGACTGGGACTCCAGCTGGGCTTCACCTTCCTCTGGAAGTCCTTCCAAGGGCTGACCCTCTCCCTTGGGTTCCTAGTTAGCATTAAAACCACAGAGCAAGATGAAGAAGATTTGAGAGAGCTTGGCTAAGGCTGGCTTTCTCATCTTCCTTAGGAGCACCAAATCTTGGACCCCATTCAATTCTGTATGCCCCCTACCCAGTTCTGCACTTGAACATTGCAGGTGGTCAGTAACATTTGATGAAAGAATGAATGAATGAATTGCTGGCTACACAGCCATGTCAGGGTTTCTCATGGAGGCAGCATAGCATGATGGTCAGGAGTGCACATTCAGGAATCAGTCAGCCTGTGCTTTACCCCCTCCTCTTCCATTTGTTTACAGTGACTTTGGGCACAGATTCTTTGCAGATCTTCCCCTTGAGAGGAAGAATCCATTTCTCTACCCACATCTCCATAAATCAGGGCTGGCCTTGGGACTTGCTTAGACCAACAGGCTATGGTAGGAGTGAATAACATGAGGCAGGTTATGACAAAGTGCTTCTGACATTGGCTGAGAGCCCCAGTATCCCATCCACCCTCACCAGCTCCACTTCTGGGGACTAGACCCTTTCTCCACTACTCCCACCCACTGCCACAGTCCTTCCTGACAAATGTGAGTTTTGGACCCTAGGCCTATTTGCAGCTTCTACCTTTCCCTTTTTGAGAAGCAACACTAAGATAGCCATGTAAGAAAGTCATTCCAGTTTACTGGAGGATGGGAGGACACATGAATAGCCAAGGCCCCCAACCAACAGCCAGCACCAACAGCCAGACATGGGAGAGACTATCTTGGACTTTCCAGCTGAGTTGAGCCTCCAGCTGAGTGCAACAGAGCCCTGGCGAGATCAGCAGAGGAACCACCTAGTCAACTCACAGAATCAGAAGGAATAATGAATCACTGATGTTTTAAATCACTGCATTGTGGGTTGGTTCGTTACTCAGCAATAGATAACTGAGGCACCACGCAAAGTGATTCAGACATGGACTAGGAACCCTGATATCCTGTCCACCCCTCACCAGCCCTCCTTCTAGAGACTAGACCCTCTTCCCACTACTCCCACCTAATGCCACAGTCTTTCCTAATAAATCTGGACAGGGGCCCTGGTGCTAGTCTCTGCAGAGCGTGACCTCTAAGTAGGACCCTTTTGGGAATCCTATTTGAGTTCTTTTCTTCATTCAGCAAATGTTGCTGAGTGCTTGACACGTCATAAATGCTTGTACATGCTGGTAATACATAAACAAGGCAAAAAGAAAATCCTCTGCCCTGTGGATCTTGCATTCTAGTGGAGGATAAAGGAAAAAAAAGTACAGTAAATAAAAAATAAATTATAGAGTGTATTAGAATGTGATAGTACCATAGGCAATCTAAGGGTGCTGAGATTTGAGGGGGTGCATATTGCAGTTTTAACGGGGGTAACCAGGGTAGGCCTTACTGAGGAAACAAGCCAGGCAGGTAATTGGGGAACAAGTGTTCAAAACACAAGGCTACTGCTGAAGCTCTGGAGTAGCATCGTGCCTGGAGTGTGTCTTTGGAGAATCGTGAGGAGACCAGTGTCTGAAGCAGAGGGTGTGAACAGGGAGAGGCATGTGGAAGAAGGTATCAAAAATAACACATTTTCTCACATAAACCTATGAGCACTCATTGGAATGTGTGCACTGGAACCAGTCTACAAAATGCATAACTAGCTGATACCTACGTCTGCTGTCCTTTATGCAGATAAACTTACATAACCAGTGCTATTTTTTGTATCATGGGTCCTGTGACTATGGACCTTCAGAAAATGTCTGTGAGAAATATTCCAGTATGGAAGAGCCTCTGCTAGAACTCAAGGCTCCCAGCATCCTTTGTCACCCAATTCTGTGACCAGAGCCTGGGCAAGAACATCCAAGGGAATTGGAGGGAATGAGTGTACAGGAGACAGATTCACAGCAATGTCCCTGTCATGGGGAGAAGGGATCAAGCATTCGTGTGATGCTCCTTCACATAGGTGGGAAAAATGTCGAAATGAGTATGTGTCTAATATCTACCTTCCCTCCTAAGCTCTAAACTCCTAGAGAGCAGGGGCTGTGTCCCTCGTGACAAGGGGGAGCTAAGAAAAATTGTTACCCAACAGAATGGACACCCGGACTTCCTGAAGTCATCACAGGATCCAATTCTACTCTCACGCATTGCGTGGAAGGATACATCTACTGTAAGTGAGATGCAGATTTGAGGCACAAGGGCTGACACACAGTAGCTGCTAAGTATTTGAAGAATTAAATGTTAGAGCTCATTCAGAACCTAGCCCCAAAAAGGCAGCGCCAACATTGATCTCTGTCGCCATCTTTAGCCCAAAGGCCACACTGCAGGCTCCCAGCCTCAGAAATGGGCAGGGGGATCACGCCTCTAGATAGCGTGGAGTCTGTGCCTTTGAGGGCGGAGATTGGAATCTGCTCTGGGGATAGACTGTGTTTTGGTAGAATTCTGGTGAACCCTTTTAGTTATGCAAATGTAAAATCCAACCAGAAATAAAGTCAGGTAAACCGAATGCCAGTGCTTCAGTCCAAGATGTTAACTTTACTGTTTATATTCATTACACTTGTTTCTGTCAAGTTCATTTATGAAGTAGTTGTATATTTTAGAGAATTATATCAAGGAAAAGTCAGTATCCATTAAAGTTGTCTTCATTTTTCTTCACTTTTACTGTTTCCTCCCTAAATGTGAGTTTAGATTTCCCTAGAACTGACATGATTGCGAGATGAAAATTTGGGTCAAAGGGAAGAGTGACTAGATTTTGAATCCTGGTGGAATGACTTAGGAAATACAGGTTATAGGAGACCCTGGGTTCATCGCCCTCTTGTGTGAAGTTGTTCCATAGCTTCTTGGAACAAAGACTAGGCCCTCTGTGAATCAACTGCTGCCTACATCTGGAGTCTCTTGTAAGCACGTATGCACACACAGCACACACATACACATACATGGACATGCAAACACATACAGACACACATGCACATACAGACACACACATTCACCCTCCCCACCCACCCTGCTCCTGGTGCTACCTGACCGAAAGCTGGCCACACTGTGTTTAATTGCCTGTTTACTCTCTCTCTGGACCTACCAGTTCATTCTGAGATGTAAATAGTGGATAAGACCTAAAGTGTACCTCTCCCTAGAATTCACATAATAATAACCCTCTAGCCTGGTTAGGTTTTGGAGTGAAGACTTTGGTGTGGTTTCTAGGGAGGAGAAGGAATTTAAGGGATGAGCCTTGGGGTGTGGGAGAAGAATACTCTTGGCATTGCTGAACTGCACCTGTCAGAAGTTGCCTCCATTCCTTACTTTTAAACCCTAGTGCCAGAAAGTCCCATCACTATTTCTACCACAGTCCTGCAGAATTTGATTCTAAGTGCTATTTGGAGTGTCTTGCAGTCAATAAATATGAGCTTTTATTCACAAGGTCTGGTTTTCCCATCTGCACTATGTGTCCTTCAGTCATAGAGACATGTCTTCTAAGTCTTTATGTCCTCTTCCTCTTCTGTGCACTGTTAGAGAATTGGCATATTTTACATGCTGAAAATTTTTTTTAGTTATATAGAGAACATGATTCAACTTGGAACAGCACCACTAGTAAGTAGGAGGAGGCCTGCATTTGCCTGGGTGGTCCATGGGCACAGTTCACAAGGGAAGGGCCAGCAGAAATGAGTTACCATGTGTTAAAATAATTAATTGGGAAGGTATTAGGCTGAGATGACTCCAGCGTGTTGGGTTCCTGCCTAAGTAAACTAAAACCCAACCCACAGTGAATGGTCATTGACTAAGAAAACGAAACTTAAGCTTAGCCAATCAGGAACCGCCGACTAACCTGCAACTAAGGATTTTCCACTTAACCAATGAATTTTTTTCTTCCTTTTGCTTCCTGAACAACTTATAAAAGGTTTTCCGGTAGCCCCTGGGTGGAGCCCTGAATCGCTTGCAATTTGGCACCTTGTGATTCATGAATCATTCTCTGCTCAAATAAACTCCTTAAAATTTTAATATGCCAAAGTTTGTCTTTCAACACATGCATGAAGGTGATGAACTGGTCAGGGAAGATGAAGCAGGGGTCAGGCTGACTGTGAAATCACAGCATGGAAGCTGACCCCGGGGCGGTGCTAAACAGAAGTCAGGGAGGGAGAAGGGGAGGGAGGGGGTGGCTGAGAAGAGCTGAGGACCCAGTAGCATCTGTGTTGATTAAAATCTGGGTCCTGCCTGAAATACCTGGATGATTCCTTGGGGCCTCCCAGATAAAAACTCCTTCACAAGGCATTAGCAATCAGGAGCCACCCATCTTCTCATGTGAATTTGCAGCCACTCCTCAGTCCAAGCCCTGGGTCCCAGCCACATTGATGACTCACCTCAGATGTGCTGGGAGCTCTTCTCCATCATCACACCTTCCTGAGCAGTTTTTCTGCCTGGGTTGCCCATCCCCACGTTCTCTGCCTGGAAAACATCCGCTTTTTCTCTGAGGCCCAGATTATATGCTCTTTCTTCTGTGAAGCCCTGCCCAGCCCTCCCTGCCAGCTCCACCTCTAGGCTACAATGGTGTCTCTACCTGGTACCATAGCTCTTCTCACACAGTATGATGAATGTCCCATAAGAACCAAGTGATTGGCCAGATGTAGCAGCTCACACCTGTAATCCCAACACTTTGGGTGGCTGAGGTGGGAAGATCACCTGAGCCCAGGAGTTCAAGACCAGCCTGGGCAACATGATGAGAGCCTGTCTCTACAAAAAATTAAAAAAACCTAGCTGGCCATGGTGATGCATGCCTGTGGTCCCAGCTACTCAAGAGGCTGAGGCAGAGAATGGCTTGATCCAGGAGGTCAAGGCTGCAGTGAGCCATGATTGCACCACTGTACTCCAGCCTGGGTGATAGAGCAAGACCCTGTCCTGAGGAGGAGGAGGAGGAGGAGGAGGAGAAGGAGGAGGAGGAGGAAGAAGAAGGAGGAGGAAGAGGAAGAAGAAGAGGAGGAAGAGGAGGAGGAGAGGAGGAAGAAGAGGAAGAAGAAGAAGAAGAAGAGGAGGAGGAGGAGGAGGAGGAATAGGAATCAAGTGTGATTATCCATTAACTTGTTTAAGATTTTGCATTTACTCAGCCTCTTCTGCATTTACCAGCAGCTGTTCTGGCCACGGCTGACATAAAATTGAGTCCCACCATGTAAACACATAGTTATAATGGGCTAGCCAGGTGATCAAGTTCCCGGGGCACATACAGGCTGTGGAGAGGCAGCTCAGAGAAAGAACCTAAACATTATCAGAGCCTATCGTGTAGCTCCCGTCACACTTAATACTTGGAAGCCTGTACTTTGCCTTCAAGGCCACACATGACCCAACCCTGCTGGTCTTGCTCACTGCCTACTCCTCCCTTGCTCTCCAGGCTCCAGCCCCCACCCCAGCCTTCTACTGTTACTTGAACATACCAGCTCCTTTCTGTCTCAGGGCCAACACATTTGCTACTCTTTTGCCTTGATTATTTCTAGTCACAGTTCCTTCCTGTCCATAACCTCAGTGCAGATGTTACCTCTTCAAAAAAGTAAAAAAAAAAAAAAAAACTCCCCTGACCCCCCCATCTAATATTTCCATTGAATACCTGCTGCCCTCACCTTCTAATCATGAAAAGTGCCCTCTCTGTTTTCTTGTTCGTTTATTTGCTTGTTTAGTGTTTCTCCCTTTCAATTATCAGCTACAAGGAAGTTTGGTTTTATTCACCATTCTATCCTCAGCTCCTTAAGTGGAATAAAAATTTGCAAAATGGCATTGAGGTCAGCTGCACCAAGTTTTATCTTGAGCTCCAACACTGATAGCCCATATGACCTTCAGCAAGTTATTTCACTTCTCTTAGTCCAGTTTCCTCATCTGTCAAATGGAGGTGAAAATGCTTGCCTTGAAGAGTCATTCTGAGGATGACAACAGAATGTTCTTAAAATTGCTGCCCCATGGTTGGAATTCAGAACACGCTAGGTGAATGTTGAGTAGTTATACAACAGAGGGACAGCGCCAGCAGCCTGTGCCTTCTCTGAGTCCTGATACCATGGGCTCTCTGCTCTAGCTTGATCCCAGTCAAATATTTTCCATGAAACAGAGAAGCGTTTGAGCTCTGAGGATGAGTATGAATTCCAATTGCAAACTCTCAGCTGAATTCCAGCCCTGTACTCCCAGCTATATCAAATCACCTCAACGTAGAGACTCCACTGTAACCTTAAACTCAACACACCCAGGACACACATATTGTCTGGCCCTTGCTACTCCTTGCTTTGCACACTCAAAGCACCTGGCAGATAGCGGACTGTACCAACAGTCAACCACGGAATTGTGGATTCACTGTGAAGTATCTGGTAGAAAATCACAAGACTTGAGCTAGAATTTAAGTTGTAAGCAGCCCAGGGCTTTGTCCCTGTGCAGAGGACACTGAGTTCTGCCTGGGGCTTCTTGGTTGTTTCTAGAGGCTCCATAGCAGATGGACTGGAGGAGAAGCTGCAGGTAGCCTTCTAAGAACTCACCAAGTCTCTTGCATCAAACACTGGACACAGGGTCGAATAAGGCTCTGTAGTAGTTTTCTATGGCTGCTATAGCAAGTTACCACAAACTTAGAGGTTTACAATAACACAAGTTTATTATTTTATAGTTGTGGAAGTCAGAAGTCTGAAATGGGTGTCACTGAGCTGAAATCCACGTGTCAAGAGCTGTGTTCCTTCTGGAGACTCTAGAGGAGAATCCGTTCCCTTGGCTTTTCCACCTTCTAAAAACCCCTGCATTTGTTGGCTCAAGGCCCCTGACTCCATCTTCAAAATTAGAAGCATGGTATCTTCCATTCTCTCTCTGACTCTCCCTTCCTGCCTCCTTCTTGTGATTAAACTGAGCCCACAAGGATAACCCAGGATTGTCTCCTCATCTCAAGATCCTTAACATAATCACATTTCCTCTTTGGACATGTATGGTAACATATGCACAGATCTTGGGATTAGGATGTGGACATATTTCGGGGGACATTATTCTGCCTACCATAGACCCTGAGCAGGATGAGCTTGGTTTGGGGGCACAAGGCTAAAACGCAGCTTCCTGTCTCCCTACCAGCTCTGTTCAAAGTAAAACTTGGTACGGGCTGAGGGCTCACTCTCCTTGGTGAGCTGTACTGGCTGCTGGGGCTCTGCCGGGCCACACAGGAACCAGCCAGGCCGGGCAGCAGCCTCAAGCCTGAAGGCGGAGCCTGAGCTGCTCTGGAAGAAGGTGAAGCGTGTGGCCTCTTCACCACCTTTGTACAGTTCCTCAATGTTCACATCCTGTGGGGGCAAGGTGGATGGCTGCAGAATGAGAGTGCTGATGGAGGTGTTAGCCCTGGAGGCCTCTGGGACTTGGCCAAAAAAGGACCTGACAGGGCTGGTTTTTACCCAAGGGACTGCCTTCTGCAGATTCTAGAGGGCAAGGGTCTTGGTGCTAGGTGCAGAGGGAGATGGTGGAAACCTGAGGAAGTAGGACATGTGGACCTGGCTGGGAATCCACAGATAGGCACAAAGATGCCAGAGCATCCCAGGGGTCAGGCCAGGTCTGCAGTGTCCCCTAGAATGGGGAGAGGCCTCTCACCTCCAGCTGTAGGGAAGGCCCCTCTTCTGTGTCCACACATGCCAGGCAGCGGCTCCCTCCCTGGATCCCCAGGAAAATGGGAACCTTGGTGCGGTCCAAGCCTCTGTTAGGAAGTATGCAGATCTTCTCTGGGAGGGAAGAGAGAGAACAGTCAAGGGACAAGGGAACCCCATGTTGCAGGCTCTTGGCAGGTAAAGGCTCAGGCAGGAAGGAACTGGACATGGGCACACCTGGCCTGGCCCTGCATGCAGACTGGACGGTGAGCCAGGACTTCTGTAGGAGTCATGTCCCCTCACTAGGAGAGGCCACAGCTGCTCTCTGGCCCTTCTCACTGTCACTGGGGGCAGCTGCTGACCCTCTGCTGGGGAGGAAAGGGAAGAAGAGAAGGGAGGGCCTATGGCAGATGGAGCATGGAGTGGAGGCCCCAGAAGCTCACCTGCACAGCAGTTGTCTGCAACAGGATCTCCCACCAGCAGCTGGCCATCTCTTGTGTATAGAGCCTTCTGGTCTGCATATTTAATTCTGAAACAGTATGACAGTGCTGATGGCCCATTCCCTTTATGCACCACTGGCCCCCAAGCCCTTCCACTTCCATGCTCTGAATCACCACCTTGAGCATTTGGGCGATTTTCTCTCCTTCACAGGTGGTAAGAGGGAAATGGTCACTCCCAAGAGCAGGTAAAGACCAGGCCAGCCTTAAAGCAAGGAAGGTCTCCTGTGTTCTTGCTTTTCAGAGGCTGTGCTTCCTGCCTTCTCATGGCTTGGGGAGGCCTTCAGAGGAGAATGGAGAGCCAATGCCCTCTGACAGAGGGGTAAAGAAAATGTTCCTGGCTTCCTGAGAAATTTCTTAGTGAGGCTCAGATGACTTTGGGATACAGTGGACATTATCTTAAATTTTTTGGGCCTGCCCTAATTGTTTATAAATGTTTATTCTCTTTAGTACAGAGATTAATTGAGTGTATACTGAAGTGTGATTTGCTTTTCAGATATTTTAAAGGCTTCAAAGTCATGCAGGGTATTAGCTCAGTCACCTAGTTGGTTTCAAAGATGCCTGTCAGCTGCTGTCAGGGCTGGAGAGCTCTCATTAACCTTTTAGGGCAGAACCTCTGGACAAATTCCACCACCTCCAGGGCATTTTTCTATCTCAATAACAGCTAACGATAATACCCTTAGCTAATGACTGTACATATTTAAAGCAGGTTCACTTGTACAATAAAAATAAAATTCCGGAAAGATCCTGGGCTTGCTAACTGGCATTCCCCTTGCCACCTTGACAACCCAGATGTGACAACTCACATGCCAGCAGCATTCTATTTGGAGACCAGAACCCATATTAGATGCCCTGAAGTGCTGACATCTGCTTTGTCATTTATGTGCTTCCTATGTATGTGTCTTGCTTCCCAGCCAGGCTGTCACCTCCTTGAGACCAGGACTGCTCCCCACCCACCTTGTCCAGGACACAGCCCTGGACATTACAGGGTTCATGGGAGGAGCAGAGGAAATGCATCCCAGAGTCCTCTTTTATTTTTCTTATGCCTCACCTCCTTCCTGAAAGGAGCTTATGACAAAATCACAGACAACAAAGTAGTAAAAGATAAGGAAGGATGCAAATCTCAAATGAGATGAAATGTAAGTAAGTATTAGAAGCCCACACTGGGAGTAAAGGCCACAGGGACCACCATCAAGATGCTGTCATTGAGATTCAAAACTTTCTGACATTTCAGAGAGGCGGATGGAGCAGCATAGAGGACATGAAGTCTGATTCCTGGCTCTGCCTTTTGGTAGCTGTGTGACATGGGGGAAGTTATTTACCCTCTTTGAGCCTCAGCTTCCAGATCTGTAAAATGGGGTTAATAACACTCCACTTACAGACTTTTTGGAACAGAGATGAGGCAGTAGATTGGCTGGCATCTTGCAGACGTTCAGGAAAGAGCTGTTGCTACTGTGGTGATGATGAAGCTTAATTATGGGGCACTTGCAATTTCTAAGGTGAGAAGGAGCCTCATCCTCTGACTCAGCATTCCTTTCCTCTTCCCACCCTGACCCCCTGGCTTGGAAAGCAGGGACATGCCAGGACAACTTACATGTAGTATCTTGCCATGGGGAGGGAACACATTCCTGCAATCAGTGGTGTCTGGTCCTCACTGATGGGGAGGAGAGAAGGGCAGTTAGAAAAGGAGGCTGGGTGAAGCCAGAGGCAGACGTGCTGGGGCTTAGAACCACTCAGCCACGGGCTGCACGGGTTCCCCAGGCCATTCATCTATAATTGGCCTGCCAGAATCCACCAAGGCTTCCACCAGCCCAGCAGGCTCCAGGCAGCTCTGCCTCTCCCTGACTGAGGCTATCTAGGAGCAAGTCCAGCCACCAGGGGTGTGAGCCTGGGATGTGTGTGCTTGCGCTGGTTCTGAGAAACTGGAAAACAGATTCCCCCAAATAGCTGAGCCACAACAATTCCCAGCCCTGAGAGTGGGGTGGAGTGTGCTGTAGCCTCCCTCACAGTTGGAGGATAAGCCCAGCTCAAACCCAGTCCCACTGCCCTGTTGGCCAACAGGGCACCACACCCCCGCCCCCATAACTAGCCAAGGGTTAGATAACTAGAGCCCAGAGTGAAAGAAGAGAGCACAACTAGAAGGGGTCTCCAGCAGCAGTGAGGCTGGTGGGGTCCCCCCAGAAAGTTGGAAAACATCATTCCTAGTGACTAGAAGTGCTTGGCCAAGACTGCCGAAAACAGCCCATCCAAACTCCCCCATTCTGTTCCAGATGGAAAATGGCACAGTGAAGATAGTGGCCCTGTATAAATGCCAGGCCACACAGCCTCACATGACTCTGCTCCTTCCCGATGGGTTATCCTGTCCTAGAGCTCTTCCCTAAAATGAACACCCATTGGAAAGGCCAGTCCAGAATTTAGCATGGAAATAAACCCAGAGCTAATCAGGAGTTGGAAATTAGCTCAGGAAAGTAACGCAAGTATGACTAGGGCTGAGGTTTACCAAGTAGATCTGATTCTCACCAAATAAGAAGGCAATAGAGAAGAAAAAATATAAGAAAGCAGAAAATGAGAGAAGAGAAAGGAAGAAGGCAGGTGGAAGAAAGTAATAGGGCTCAGGGAGGAATAGAGAGATGCTGAGGGACCCTGGGGAGGCAGGTGAGAAGGAACAGGTGGGTGCTGAGGATATGGCTTCCAACCACCTCAGCACTCAAGTTCCAGAAAGAGGGCTGCAGCCAAGGTGGCTTTTAGTACTGGGTCTGTCACTGTCACTTTGGACAAGTCATTTTCTGTCCCCAGGCCTTGGGGTATGACTTTGAGACTTACAGTGAAGGATAATAGGGACTGAGAAGTGCAAATTCTGGAGGGATGTTGGTGCTGTCAATGAAAGTCTTAAAGCATTCTGTATACTTTGTGATTGCATGTGTTTCCCTTACTCTTAGGAAAAATAACGGATTGCCCAAATGTTTACTTACAAAAATGTTCACTGCATAATTTTTTACAATAGCAAGAAGTTGAAAAAAATCTGAATTTTCAGTAATAGGTAATTGGCTAAGAAATTATAGCAAAATTCAATAAATAAGGATGTATGTGTTTGTTAAAGATGATATTATAGAAGCTTGTTTTAGGACATAAAATTTTTCAAAATATATTAGGTGAAAAACGCAGATTATAAATCAAGTGTACACTGTAATTCTATTTAAATCCACACATAGAGACACATACATAGAAACGTTACTCGTGTTGTTGCACCACTTACCTATGGCTTTATGAGTAATTTTTTAAACATATCAACATTTTTCCTATAATGAACATGAATTTCCTTTGTAGTATCAAGTAAGTTTCAACATTTTTTAAATGAAGTGTTCAGTTAAAGTCATTGGCTCCTAAATGTGCCTGCCCATCTGCATCACCTGGGGGACTCTGTATAATTACTATTTCCTGGGCCGAAGGTTCTAATTCAGTAGGACTTGGAGTGATTCAAGCAATCAGCCAGGCTGCTTGGGAACTGGTGTACTTTCATTCCATTCTTCACACTTATTAATAAATATATAAACCACCTGCAGTTCTTGTTAAAATAACAGATTCTGGTTTTTCAGGCCTGGGGTGGGGCCTGAGACTGTACATTTCAAATATGCAGCCAGGTGATGTCAATGCTGCTGGTTCCTCCTGGCCAGCACTTTGAGTCCTAAAGGACTAGACAATCCCCCAGTACAGATAACTCAACAGCATCATGGCCTCAATGCAAGCCCACTTGATGATGGGCTCCCCTTGGCCAAACCACTGGGGCTTCTTTGGTTGTAGCAGCAGGACAGTGGGCAGTGTGGTAGCTGTGCCCAGATCTAGGTGGGGCAACAAAGTGGAGGGCCCTGGGTGAAGGTGGATAGCAAGCTGATGACTCCCACTCTGGGTCAGTGTCAGCTCAAAGAGCTGGAAGAAATTCAATGCTGGTGCAGTCCAGCTGGATCCCATGGGCCCTAGAAACCTCCCATTCTGGCACAGCCAAAATGTACAGTGTCTTTCCCAAAGGCTCCCCTATTCGGCTCCCTCTGCCTGGGTTCTGATAGATTGTGATGAAGTGAGTAAGGGTAGGAAGCTAGCGTCTGGTCCATCAGAGAGCCTGGGTCTTGGTGCTGAACGTCTGCTGTGTGCCAAGCCCCTCCCAGTGTGCCACATGCCTCACCCCCAAAGCTTCCCCTCCCTATTGTCCTCAAATGACTTTTCACTGAACTTCAGTCTATATCCCTCTTTTCTCCCTCTCATTTCTCCCTGGACATGGCATCTGGCTCTCAGACCTCCGCAGTTCACCTGTCCTGGCTCAAACACTGCCATCAGCTACACTTGGGCTTTCCCCATGTTCTTTTGCACAGCACCCTGTCGTATCCTTCATCATTCTCCTGCACAGTATCTATGTGGGATGTTCTGTCCAAGACCAATATTAACTTCTGCGGAGCCAGATCCAGAGATTCTTTTGATTCCTTTGATATTTAGTCATTGCCTCCTTGGAACCCTTGACATTGAACGACTCCCTTCACACCTCTTTCTCCCATTGTAGATTTCACCTCCTTCTGGGGCCACCCCTAAGGCTAACAAGGTCCTAAGCACTTCTATTTCACATCATATTAAGCTGCAATTCATTGACTTCTACAGCTGCAATGATCATCTTGGGCTAATGGCTCCCAAATGTAGACTGCACATCCCACTTTACCTCCTGCAGCCTACAGGACAGCCCACTTTGGACATCCTGCTGATATCCAACCAAATATATTTAAGGTTAAGTTAATTATCTTCTCCTCCCAGCCCACACATTCCTCCCAATTTCATTTCTCTCACTGTCATAATATTCCTCTCACCAGTGATGTTCAAAACCTGAGACTCATTGACAATATCTCCTACTTCTCCTGACTCAGTGTCTAACTTATCAAGTCCCTACAGGTTATTTCTTTAAAATATAACTTTGTGTTTTTAATTGCCGTTACTACTGTACTTGTATTCCCGGTTTTTCTGCCTTTCATTCATTCCAACCTATGTGAGGAATCTGGACCCACGTTCTAAAGATTTTTTTCACCACATCCCTGCCCAGCTCTAGAATCTACAGTGACTGACTGTTTTGCCACCATCTGGCACTGATTTTCTTGTGTGACAGCGTCTCACTTCTCCATGGACACTAAACCACACCTCCTGGCAACATAATTCCTTTCTTATCTTCTCAGTGGACATACTCACAGGTGTCCCATTGTTCACCCTCCTCAAAAGTCATCCCTTCTCATTGTCATCCATTCAGATCTTTTGATATTAAGATCACTGGAGATAGTATCAGTATAGATGGGTTCAGTATCTAGTTCTATCAAATTAATTACCAGTGTAGAGTTACAGCTTAGACATACAGGGTTATGTCTTTTAACCTCCAACCCTCCGTTTCAGCACTATACATTCATGGGATTAGATTATGTGGTTATGAAGGTTCTTTCTAGGCCAAACTATTTATAATTCCATGACTCAGAGTTTAATGAATCTTTCCCTTACTATTGTAACTTTACTCTGAACTCCTATTAAATTTTACTGTATTATTTATTGTTGTACATAAAGATATTTGTTTCCCTTATAAAAGTTAATAAGATCTTGAAGTCATGAAGCATGGCTTACAGCTCACTTGAAGCTCTCTCCAACCACCCTAATTGAACTACCCTGGTCCTTGTGGCCAGGACATAGAAACACAGAGCAGACTTTGAATAGAAAGGCTGAGTCCTAGACCTAGCTCTGCTACCAATTTATTTTGCCACCTTTTATCCCTGGGCCTTCAACTTATCAACATTGGATGGAAAGATTGAGTAAGGTATCTTTCAAAACTGTTTTAAGTTTCACAATAAAATTTTATGCAGAATTCTAATGATTGTAAAAAGGATAAAGGGCAGCTGCTTTGCTGACACAGGAAGCAATGGAGACTTTGGAACCCTGCTAGTATTTCTCATGCCTACAAAGAAGACACTGAGGAGCTGCCAAGGAGCACAAAAAAAAAAAAAAAAACGAAAACAAAAAATCTCTTAAGCTTCCACCAAACACGGTTTGAATACCATTGGCCCAGATGGTTTCTTTTGAGATTACTTTCTAAAGTCAGTTGTTCTAAGTAGTTCAGAAATCTTGATTTGGCTTAACCTATTCCTTCTCCTCAAATCTCTTTATGTGCTCCTAAATGTTTTTGATGTCCCATCATGTCATATGAGGGGACTACCTTGTTACCTAGACAGCTTGCCAGGAGGAGTGAAGGGATAGAGGGCATACCAGAGATATTGACAGGAGAGAGTAGAAAAGAAAGAAAAGAGAGAGAGAATATTGCCTGTCCATCACTGACCTGCAGATCCTGAGTTCCTGGAACCCTGATCCCTGGAGACTCCAACTGATTTCTCCAGGGCATTGCACTGTGTTTATACCGTCTGGTACGGGTGGGTCAGGCCTGCACCAATCTCTATAATTGGCTGCAGGACATGAAGGAAGAAGAGCCTGGGCATTTCACAATGTCTTTGGTACAGCATGAATAATAAGATGGTGGGAACATTAATGAGCATTTGTTGAAGGGGGAGAGAGTCATCCATAAAGCCTTGGCAGAAATAAGGTATGGGGCCCCTGCTCTGTACTGACTGTCATTGACTATGTTATTAGTGGGTTTGCAGCCAGATAAACAGTGCTGGGGTCAGACATCTTTGGTGCCCCGTGGGGCTCCATCCTAGGCTTGAAGAGGTGGTGAATACAAGAGAAAGTATGTCTGGCAAGCCCAAGGACAGAACAAATTCTGATGCCTGAATCCAGGCTGTGGCCAGACAGCCAGAATAAGAGAAGGGGCTGATAGCACTGTGAGTGTGGCTCTGTTTGGAAAGACGAGAAGGGAGTCTCTGCTTTTCAGTGGGTTTAATTAGTTGGTACCAGCTTGATGGGACAGAACATCTAGGGAAACCCAACTGCAAAGATATTGACCTCAGATTCACCCTGAGACTGAGCAGACATCATGTGCCATGGACTGCTAGGAAATATGATAGTGTGAGTAGAGCACAGAGGAAAGAACACTCAGGTCTCTAATTGACATTACTTGACTCAGTCCATCCATCCATCCATCCACCCGGCCACCCATCTGTCCATCTATCTACCCATCTGTCCATTCTTCCATCCATCCATCATCCATCCAACCATCCATCCACCCATTTGCCCATCCATCCACCCTTCTGTCCACCCTTTCATCCATCCATTCATCCATCCATCCATCCATCCATCCATCCATCCATTACAAGCGTGGAGAAGCTTAGGTGTAATGTTCTCTGGAAACTAACAACCTTATTATAATTCTCCCTCTTTGGTCATTTGCAAAGTTCCACCAAGGGCTTCTTGAGGAAGTGGGATAGGTGGGTCTAAGACTCAGATGCTTGAAGGATGAGAAATGAGAAAAGATGGGCAGAAATGGGACCAGATTTCTGCTTTCTAAGGCCAGTGATCATTCTTCTTCCACTCTCCCAATCTCTCACCCTTCTATGGGAAGGCTTAAAGCATGAGTTACTATGTCAGGCAACCAATGAGTGTTTACCCAGCATTCACACTGCTGTGTGACACAGACATTCAATACACAGTCCTTGTTGTTAAGTAGTTTCACAGTCTAGCTGAGGAACTAAGTCATAAACACTTGAAAAGATAATTAAGAGGACCAGACTCTCTAAGCTGTGGGCCAAGGACATGTTGGAAACAATAGTGGCAGATAAGCTCCTTGGGCAAAAAAAAATCTTAGAATTGAAAGGACTTTAGGCCAGGCATGGTGGCTCATGCCTGTATCCCAACACTTTGGGAGGCTAAGGCAGGCAGATCACTTGAGGTCAGGAGTTCAAACCAGCCTGGCCAACATGGTGAAACCACGTGTCTACTAAAAATACAAAAATTAGCCAGGCAAGGTGGCATGCACCTGTAGGCCCAGCTACTTAGGAGGCTGAGGCAGGGGAATCACTGGAACCTGGGAGGCAGAGGTTGCAGTGGGCCAAGATGGCACCACTGTACTCCAGCCCGGGCGACAGAGTGAAACTCCATCTCATAGACATGGAATCATAGTTTCCCTCCAATTGGAGAAATCTGTGCTATGGCATCCCTGAGAAATTGGTTAATTAGGCTCTGCCTTAACATCTCCAGGGTCAGGGACCACACAACCTCTTGAAGAAACACTATCAATGTTTGTGGTCCTTGTGGTTAAACTATGGGGGTCATAGAGGAAAAACAGCCTCCACATAATTTGCACCCATTGGTTCTGCTTGTGTGTTCTGGAATTACACAGAACAAGCACGTTCTTCTACTTGGCAAGCCTTTAAGTGCTTGAAGAGGGCTCCCTGTGCATTGCTTTTTTCAGGATAATACCTCCCACATCATAGCCTCTTCCCTACAGCCTGCCCTTGGAACATTCTCTGTTCCTCGATGTCTGCAATTTGTACAAACCCCACATGATGTGAGTATTGCATCTCTGTAAATACAGGTCCAGGCCAGTGATTTATACCAAAATTGCAGAAATCTAAAGCCACTAACACTTTTTCACTTGTATAGTCATGATGTCCAGCCTGTACATTCCTGAAGGAGGCATTTTATATTCCTTCTTTTACTACTGACTTGTGTCGGCTCATCATGGCTAAAGCTCTTCTGAGTTCTGTCATCCTACAAATGAGGAAGCAACAAATTCAGGCTGGAGAAACCTTCAAGAATGAGGTGGAATTTAAGCTGCTCCCTTAGAGGTGGGCCTGTTTAGATGGGTGGAGGAGAAGGAGAGAATATTCCAGGGTGGAGAAATAGTTTCTACATTATATACTCATTGGGTTTCCATTATGTGCCAAGCATTATGCAAGGTGCTAAGAGACAAACTTATATGTCCCTAACCTTAAGGTCATCCCAGGGGCCACAGACTCCAAGTTAAGGTACTACAGTGCAGGGAGGTGCATACAAACATTGCCAGATCAGATAGCTGGGGGTGTCTCAACTCAGTAAAAGCTTCTTGGAGGAGGTGACATCTTAGCAGGGTATCGAAAGATGAGAGATTTATCTAGGCAGAGAGGATGGATGGAGGACCCAAAAGCAGAGGGAGCAGCACAAGACTGTGTCTGGGCCCATGGACAAAGAGAGTGTGAACAGGGTCTGAAACACAGCCTAGCATCCGGAGCTCATGTTCTTGGCAGCCCTGAGAGGCCTGGGGTAGGAGCTGTGCTGCCTGTTGCCTGAGGACTTCAGCTGAATCTGGGCTGGAGCTGTGAGGTCCATAGAGGCAGCCTTGTCTGTCCTGGCCACCTCCTTGCCAGTGCCTCAGTGGACTCTCAACCACCAAGCTGGTCCAACAGGTGAAGTGCAGGTGGAATACCTGGGGCTCAGATATGGGCTCCTCCTCTGGCTTCTGCTCCCATTCCCCAGGGTTTGGGTGGGGACACTGGAGTTCATTCCTGGCACATAGGACAAGAGGATCTCAATCTTGCAGAACCAGATGACTCAACAAATGTTGTATTATTAGCTTTTAAATAGAATATTTGGGTAAATGAAGGATAGTTGTTCATTGTGAGAAAGAAAATAAAAAATATTGGAGAAAATTGCAATAATAAAACAAATGCATTTGTTTCTCTTTCTCTGCATATTATTTATCTATTGCTGCATAACAAGTTAGACCAAAACTGAGCAACTTAAAACAACAAACATTGATTATCTCACAGAGTCTCTGCTTCTAGGTTCACTAATGTGGCTGTGGGCAGGAGACTTCATTTTTTACCACATAAGTCTCTTTATAGGCCTGCTCATAGCATGGCAGCTAGCTTCCCCCAGAGCGAGTGAGCCAAGATAGATTGGGGGCGGTGGGTGGCAGAGAGAGAGGGCTCAAGTAGAAGCTGCAGTGTCTTTTATAACCTAATCTTGGAAGTGGCATGCCATCACTTCTGCCATATTCTATTGGTCACAAAGACAACTTTGGTACATTGTGGGAGGGGACACACACAGAATGTAAACACGAGGAGACAGGGATCATTTTAGCAGCTGTATTAGTTTCCTAGAGCTGCCGTAACCAATTATCCTTGGTGGCTTAAAACAGCCAAAATTTATTCTTTCTTCGTTCAGGAGGCTGGAAGTCTGAGATTAAGGTTTCAGCAGAGCCGTTATCCCTCTAAAGCCTCTAGGGAAGAATTCTTCTTTGCCTCTTCCAAGCTTCTGATGGTTGCCACAATCCTTGGTGTTTCTTAGCTTGTGGCCGCAAAACTCCGATCTCTGCCTTCATCTTTACATAGTCTTCCCCGCGTCTCCTCTGTCTCTGTGTCCTCTCCTTTTCATACAAGGAAACCAGTCATATTGAATTTAGGTCTACCTTCATCCAGCATGACCTTGTCTTAACTAACTACATCTGCAGAGACCTTATCTCCAAATAAACTCACAGACTGAGATTCCAAGAAGGATGTGAATTTGAGGGGGACACAATTCAACCAGTACAGCAGCCTTCTTAGAGACTGGATCCAATGCCTTGGAATCCCAGGGGCTGTGATCCTTCTAGGAAAGAATTACCAGATGATTTTTGTTCTTTAAGTTCCTTACCCAGAGATTCCAGCCACACAAACTCATCACAGCCTCCTCCTCAGTGGCTTTGCTGAGATCTGTTTCCTGGTCACTACTACAACCAACCAGAGCAGCAGAGCTCGATTCAATTTGAATTTACTCCGGGGAAGTGGAGGCTGAGGACAATCAGAGATGATGTCTACCCTGCTTACCTCAAGATTAATTTCTTTTCTTATTATTATACAAGGAATTCATCTTCATTGTAGAAAAATTAGGAAATACAGATAAATTAACAGAATTAAAAGAAAAATCACCTATACTGCCACCACCCTGACATTGCTACAAGTGAAGTAAACTCTTCCAGACTTTTTTCTATAAAGAAATATATAAATAGGTATCTTTTAATTAAAATGAATTGCAATATATGCCACTTTGTAAGTTGGTCTTCTCAATATGTCATGAGCACTTTTTCATGGGAATAGAGACCAGCATCTGGGATTTTGATTGTATCTTGGGTTTTTAAAAGAGGATCAGCATGCCCTACTTATCTTTTATCTTCTGAGCTCGAGCCATTTCTTCTGACATCACCACCTCCTCATGCCCACAACAAGATGATGAGGGAAGAGATAGGAAAGGTAGCATATGACAGTGGCAGGATTAAAGGGAAGGGGGTGGGGCTGGGACAAGGGCCATAGATCCCTGACTCTATGACCACCTCCCTCTCCTGCACAGTGGTGAGTGACAGGACTTCATGTGGAGAGCTACTGACCCTATAAGGCTCAACTGGGGATGGGTTGGCCTGCGGGGCTCAGGGTAACACTGGTCAGTTACCATTAAGCAGGAATGATTCCCACCACTCCCCCACCCCACCCCCACAGAAATCTTTTCATGTTATTCCCAGTTTACCCCACATGGTTTTTACAAGTTTGCACAGCAGTAGCACCATCCAGTGGGGGAGGACCGTGGACTGAGCTCCAAATCTCAGAATTTATCCAAACTGGGAACCAGAAGACAAAGTGGCCAGGTGCCCACTAAGTCAGACGTGGGGGTCCTGAGAGCAGAGAGAGTGATTGTCCGCCATGGGTCTCCTCCACTCACCCCTCACCCGAGCTGGCTCTGCCCAGGGAGTTCTGGGGGGCACGTTGCCCTAGTCACACTGCTGGAAGTAGAAGTCTGTGATGGGGGCATTCCAGCCACCATTCTCGGGAAGCTGGGTGAGTCTGACAGGCTGATCGGCTTCAGGCACCGTGCACAGGAACCAGCCCGGGTAGGCAGCCGACTCGAAGCTGGAGGTGAGCCCCATGTCCCGCCGGTAGAAGGTGAAGCTCTTGGATTCCTTGGCACCAAGATAGAGCTCCATGATGTTCACTGGCTGCCGGCAGAGGAGGGTAGGTCAGGTGAGGGCAGAAGCAGGGGCAGAGGGAGGGCTGGGCAGGGTCCTTAGGGAGGAGGCAAAGCTGCCATCAACAGAATCCTGCTAGGGTGTCCCACAGCACCAGGGCTGTGGGCTGGCCGGCTTCAGTAGGCTCAGCATCTGTGTCTCAGTCCCCAGTGAGGATGCCCCAAGTCTCACCTCTAGTGTTAGAGTCGGCTCCTGCCCCGCCCCACATGACAGGCACTGGCTTCCACCCTGGACGCCCAGGATGACGGGGGACAGGCTGGCATCCAGCCACCGATTGGGGACCACGCTGATCTCTTCACCTGTGGGAAAGAGGCCAGATGCAGGGCCCTGGATGCCTTTCCCTCCTTCTTCCCCTGTCCTGGGCTCTAGGGCACAGGACTGCTGTGAGACGGCCTGCCCCCAGGCTGGGCAGAAGGGAGGCTTCTCAGCAGCTGTCATGACATGGCTTCTCCTGTCCACTGGCCCAGAGTGGACATCAAGGCATGGAAGCACATTGTACCACCTCCACTCCACCCTCTAGTTCAGGGTCAAATCTTCAAGCCTCTATACCCCAAAATAGATTCAACCCCCTCCTTTAATGCCCCTTGGGTCTCAGGCCTTTTTCTGAACCCTGTCTTGATAAGCCCCCCTTTGGAATTGTTTGGACAACTTTCTACACCCTGTGAGGTTGCTGAGAGCAAAAGAGGGTCTCATTCCTCTCTGTACATCCCCTCACCACCCACATACATCAGATACATACATGCACAGATACATGCATGCACACATATACATATACACACACATGCTCATACATACATACCTGCACTCACACATACATGGTTACACACAGATACATGCATGCACACATATGCTCACACATATATGCCTGTGTGCACACGTACATACACCAGTAAGCACACACACATACACCAGTAAGCACACACATACACATATGGCCTAGCTGAAGGATCTACCTGGCATCTGTGCTCAGCAAGGGTGCCCCAGGTGGGCAGGTGCAAACTATTTTAGAGAGGGACCTGTTGCAGTGCATGGGGCAGAGTGAGCAAGCAGGAGGTCCAACAATGCCACCTGTTCTCTGGGTCCCTCCACTCTAAGTGACGAGGATCTTCAGAGAGCAGAGGGGACCCAGGGTGGAGAGGCAGAAACCCACTCCCATATGGGAAAAAAGGTATAGAGAATCTACGTTAGTTCTCTCCTTGGTACTTACTGGCTCCCAGGGAATGCAATGCTTGACCTAAATCTACCTGTAAGGGAATGACAAGACAAGCCTCTTGGAAAACATTCCCACTTCTGCATAGAAGCTTCAGGTGGCCCCAGAGCCTGTGTCTTCACTTTGCTGAGAGGTGTGGTATTTTATTTGCCTTTGCTTAGAGCCTGGTTTGTGCTGCCCTAATGCCTGGGCTCTGTAGGCCTATGCTAATCTGTATGACTATTCTAAGCCCTCTTCAGGCCCCCTCCCCTGAGAGTGTATAGAGACCAAGGAAAGTGGGTCATGTTTCATCACCAACCTTTAATGACCTTCCCTGCATGCAGCCCTCCAGCTAGAAGCTGGTTATTATGCAGATAAAGCACCTTCAATGCCGAGTCCTTCATTCTGAAACATCAGGAAGGGGTGAGGACTACATTAGGAGGAGGGTGGACACTCCAGCATGCCCTGGGTCCAGAGAACCCCCTGATCTCAGGCATTTTGTCTCTCTTTCTTCCTACTGTGCCAGAAGTAACAGCACAGCCTTGTCTCCCAGCCCTGCTGTGCTCATGCCCTACAAGGAGGATGACCCCACAGTCTCCCACTGGAGTCTGTGGTTTGCTCCTTCACCCTATTCAACCTTTTCTGCCCCAACCCATCTCCTGTTGGAAGAGAAGCTGCACGGTGAGTCAGAGCCCTAGGTTCTTGCCCCATCTCTGCCTCCAATGCTGCTGAGTCGCAGGAGACAACTCTCTCGCCCACTCTGGGCCTGAGCCTCCCCATTGCTACACTAAGATGATGGGTTGGATAACATCCAGTCCTCTTCCAGATTAAAGCCTGATTCTTCAATTCTTCAAGATACATGTATTTCTATTTGGTCATATATTCCTTACTAAGTGAGGAGTTTCTTTAAATTTAAATTTCTTTTATTTAACTTTTCAAAGTTGTTTCTCATCTTTGAACTCAGTTGATTTCCTGGCATCCTATGAGGTGGAAGATGTATCCTAAAGTGGGTTTCTCCAAAAGTTATATGGAGGAAAAGGATGCAGTGTAAAAATTGGGTCGATGCATGGCTAAATACGATTCAACAAGTTGCCTTACTTCAGAAAACCTCAGAGTCACTCATATGCTGAGCTGGGCTGTGGTTCTCTTATGAGAGGATGTAGAAAGCAGAATTCCCTGCATTTACTTGATCAGAGAGCTCCACTGTGTAAAGCATCTCCTGGATGCCTCTGTGGGACTCCTCTAATCGAGTCCCATAGAACACATCGTGGGAAGTGCTTTATTAGACTGAGAGAAAGGACCACTCTCATCCTCTGTTGTAAAGCCCAGAACACGGCAGAGTGTCTGGCTTGGTACATGCCAGTGGGTGGACAGACTGACTGATGGTCATGGTTTTTGTTTTATTATCCCCAAAGAGTAGCAGGGAGGTAGGGGCACAGAGTGGGTGAGCTTACATCCATTCACTGTGCTGGGGGACAATGGCGGAGCTCTGAGCAGGGATCCTGGCCCCCGTTCCCACCTTGGATAGACTTGGCTGCAGCTCTAGACTGGGAGGTTCACTTGTCCCCCTCAGCATCAGGGACCCCTTGTGAGATGGCCTGCCCCAGTCCTGCCCCTATTTGAAAAAGGCTGGGAAAACTCTAAGAGCAGTGAGGTGCTGGTCACAATTTCCCAGCTGCAATGGCAGCCCCTCCCTTCCTCCCTCCTGCTCAGAGCTGGACAACGGGTCTATCCAGAACTCACTTCCTCCGGAGGACACCACCAAACCAGGGCCTCATACACTCACCGGAAGCACAGTGCCCCACTCAGGACCATCTTGAGCTCCACAGGGTGTAGACTCCCCTATTTTGGAATAAACAACAGAAAATCATGGAGAGAGAGGCTGAGTTGGCTGGGGTCTGGGGAGCAAGCAGCTGCACCGAGCTCCCCAGCATGTGAACAGCCTCCACGGAGCAGACTCTGGGTCTGGGGTCAGGAGAGAGCTCCGGTACCACCAGCGCCCCAGAGCATACCTCAGAATGTTCCTTTCTCCTGGCGGGAGCTGTGGAGTCTGCCTGTTCCTCCAAGGATGCCTCAGCCTTTTAAGTAAGGCCTAGGGAGGGGCCCTGAAACTGCCAGGACCTGAGGAGGAGCAGGATTCCCAGCGTGATTTCACATCACCCTAAGTCGCCAGAAACACTTGCTGCTCATTATCTGTCGTGGGGAGGGAAGCTTCTGGAGACAGTTTCCTTCCAGAAATATTGAAGAACTTCCTTGAGGCTTTCCAGCTGTTTGTGAGCACTAGGCTTTTGCATCTCAGGGGCTTTCAGACCCTAAGAGTCAGTGCCCATGGCAGCTCAAGGGAAGCGCCACTTTCTTTCCTCCCTGCCTCCCTCCCTTTCTTCCTTCTCTCCATCTTTCATTCACTCACTCCCTCCCTTTTCCCTTCCTTTCTTCCCTCCCTCTTTCCTTCCTTTCCTTCTTTCCCTTCCCATTTCCTCCCTTCCTCCCCTATTCCCTTTCTTCCTTACCTTTTTCACTCCTTCCTTCACTCCTTCCCTTCTCCCTCCTTCCTTCCTCTGTCTTTCCTGCCTGCCATTCCCAGGCCTACAGGAGATATTAGAGGTGGGACTCTCCTGCTCAGGGAATGTTCAGCCTACATGTTCATTGTAGAAAAACCTGAAAATCCAGATCAGCCACAGGAAAAAATGTGAATACTTGTCTCTTCTGAGTGCATCATCAGAAAACCAATGACAACACTTTTTCCTCCACACACATACACATGTAACTATAGACGGCTTTCATACAACAGATTCACAAAACCTATACTTTTTCCAACCTCATTTTTTCATGTAGCAAAATAGCAAAATATCTTTCCATACTAAATATGAATAATGACATGCTTGAATAGCTGTATAGTATTTAACTGTATCACTGTAACATTATTTATTGAAACCTATCCACTGTTATTTGTCTTTTATATATTTTTCTCTCTTTTTTTGCTATTGAAAACCATGTTGTGACAAACATCTTTGTATTAACATCTTTGCTCATGTATCTGATTATTTCTTTAGAAAGTAAAATCTAGCTCATGCCATCTATAATTCTGTAAGTGATCTTTCTTGAATACCTAATTGATAAGATAATACTTAATTGTGAAACAGTTAATGCAGTTTAAATACCTCCATGCACTCTCTGTGATGGATCTGAAATAAAGGTAAGGGTCAGTGCACAAGAAACAATTTAATTATATCTTGAATAACACAGATAACTATTTATTAATAATTTATTGTTAAAGCATACACTTTATTTTTTTAAGTTTTATTTTTCTTTTTTCTTTTATTATTATTATTATACTTTAAGTTTTAGGATACATGTGTACAATGTGCAGGTTTGTTACATATGTATACATGTTAAAGCGTACATTTTAAAGAAATGGTATTCAGACATATGAGCCAAGAGGTCCTACAAGTGTTCAAGAATAAATAAAATATCAAGTTGTTCAAAACACAGAAAATAATCTACGATTTTCATAATGCCACTAATATGATAGACACTTTTCAGAAAAATAAAATTAATGTAGAAACTGCCTTGTACAAAATTATTAAATTACAAATTGACCAAATGGAATGACAGTAGAAATAAGATGAAATGAGACAAGCCTGGCCAACATGGCAAAACCCCATCTCTACTGAAAACACAAAAATTAGCCGGGTTGGTGGTGCACATTTGTAATCCAAGCTACTCAGGAGGCTGAGGTGTGAGAATTGCTTGAACCTGGGAGGTGGAGGTTGCAGTGAGCCAAGATTGAGCCACTGTACTCCAGCCTGGATGACAGAGAGAGCTAGACTCTGCCTCAATAAATAAATAAATAATAAGTAAAATGAAACGATGACTGTGTATACTGTCAATATTATATGAAAACATTATCAAACAGGCCTCACCAACAATAAGTTCTCTCTGGACCTATCCCTTTGCTTGACTTACTAATTAGGTCTCAGACTCTGTGAAATTAGCCATGAACTAAGAGAACATTGATAAATTACACATTATTCCTGTCTGATAGAAAAGATAACTCCAAAGGGTGCAGTTTTATTGCCTCACAAGTCATAAAGCTGTCTTTAAAAACGTAACTTAGCCAACCTATTTCAGCCTTTATTTCTTGACTGACGGTATAAGCCTCCATTCCCTGAATTATCTTTTGATAATCAGCTTTATAATCTTGCTGATTCCCTCACTTATGAAAAATAGTAAATATTTGACACATGCTCACTATATGTGTGTATGAGAGTCAAGTTTTGAACTTCTGAAAAATAAATTTTGGCACTACCTAAAGACAATGCTGCCAATTCGCAAACCATGTGTGGCTATTTTAAAATATGTCCATAAATTCTTGGAAACTTCATCTTTAAGAAGGTGATATGGTTTGGCTCTGTTCCCACCCAAATTTCATCTTGAATTGTAGCTTCTATAATTCCCACGTGTCATGGAAGGAACCCAGTGGGAGGTAATTGAATCATGGGGGCAGGTCTTTCTTGTGCTGGTGTCATGATAGTGAATAAGTCTCACAAGATCTGATGGTTTTATACAGGGGAATTTCCCCGCACAAGCTCTCTTGCCTGCCACTATGTAAGACATGACTTTGCTCTTCCTTCATCATCTTCCACCATGATTGTGAGGCCTCTCCAGCCATGTGGAACTCTAAGTCAATTCAACCTCTTTCCTTTATAAATTACACAGTCTTGGTTATGTTGTTATTAGCAGCATGAGAACAGACTGATATAGTAAATTGATACTGGGAGTGGGGCGCTATGTTACATGATGAACATGGCAGCATCATAAAAGGCATTGCAATTTCCTCCTAGCTCTTAGATCACTCACCTGGACAAAGCCAGCCACTATGTGATAAGGACACTCAAGCAGCCCTATGGAGAGGCCCACGTGGTGAGAAACTATTTTTTCCTGCCAACAGTCTGTGAATGCACAATCTTAGAAGCAGATCCTCTAGCCCCAGTCAAGCCTTCAGATGACTGCAACCCTGGCTGACATCTTTCCTGTAACCTAATGAGACACCCTGAGCCAAACCCTCCAGCCAAGCCAGTTTTCTCATTCCTGACTCTCAGCCTTTGTTAAATAATAATTTTTTCTTGTTTTAAGCTGCTAACTTTGCTGATACTTTGTTACACAACAATTGGTAACTAACACACCTTGACATCACTATTGGCATTTCGGCACTTTAACACTTCGCCTGTTACCCAGCAATTTGGAACTGGGTAAAAGGCAGAGGTTGGAACAGTTTGGAGGGCTCAGAAGAAGACAGGAGGATGTGGGAAAGTTTGGAACTTCCTGGAGACTCACTGAATGGCTTTGACCAAAATGCTGATAGTGATATGGACAATAAGGTCCAGGCTGAGGTGGTCTCAGATGGAGATGAGGAACTTGTTGGGAACTGAAGCAAAGGTGACTCTTGTTATGCTTTAGCAAAGAGACTGGCAGCATTTTACCCCTGACCTAGAAATCTGTGGAACTTCAAACTTGAAAGAGATGATTTAGGGCATCTGGCAGAAGAAATTTCTAAGCAGCAAAGTATTCAAGAGGTGATTTGGGTGCCGATAACATTCAGTTTTATGTATTCACAAATATATGGTTTGGAATTGGAAGCTACATTTAAAAGGGAAGCAGAGCATAAAAGTTTGGAAAACATGCAGCATGAAGATGAGATAAGAAAAACCCATTTTCTGAAGAGAAATTCAAGCTGGCTGCAGAAATTTGCATAAGGAAAGAGGAGCCAAATGTTTTTCACCAAGAAAATGGGGAAAGTGTCTCCAGGGCATATCAGAGGTCTTCACAGAAGCCCCTACCATCACAGACCTGGAGGTCCAGGAGGAAAAAATGGTTTCATGGGCCAGACCCAGGGCCTTGTGGCTTTGTGTAGTCTCAGGACTTGGGGTGACTTGCATCCCAGCCACTCCAGCTTTGGCTAAAAAGGGCAAAGGTACAGCTTGGGTCATGGCTTTAGAGGGTGTAAATCCCAACCCTTGGCAGCTTCCATGTGGTGTTGAGCCTGTGGGTGCACAAAAGTGAAGAACTGAGGTTTGGGAGCCTCCGCCTAGATTTCATAGGATGTTTGGAAATGTCTAAATGTCCAAGCAGAGGTGTGCTGCATGGGCATAGCCCTCATGGAGAACCTCTGCTAGGGCAGTGCAGAAGGGAAATGTGGGGTGGGAGCCCCCACACAATGTCCCCACTGGGGCATTGTCTAGTGGAACTGTGAGAAGAGGGCCACTGTCCTCCAGATCCCAGAATGGTAGATCCACCAACAGTTTATGCTGTGTGCCTGGAAAAGCCACAGACAATGTCAGCCCATGAAAGCAGCCAGGAGGAGGGTTGTACCCTGCAAAGTCACAGGAGTGGAGCTGCCAAAGACTATGGGAACCCACCTCTTGCATAAGCATGACCTGGATGTGAGACAGAGACTCAAAGGAGGTAATTTTGAAGCGTTAAGATTTGACTGCCCCGCTGGATTTTGAACTTGCATGGGGCCTGTAGCCCCTTTGTTTTGGCCAATTTCTCCCATTTGGAATAGCTGTATTTGCCAAATGCCTGTACTCCCATTGTATTTAGGAAGTAACTAACTTGCTTTTGATTTTACAGCTCATAGGCAGAAGAGACTTGCCTTGTCTCAGATGAGACTTTGGACTGTGGAATTTTGAGTTAATGCTGAAATGCGTTAAGACTTTGGGGGACTGTTGGGAAGGCATGATTGGTTTTGAAATGTGAGGACATGTGATTTGCGAGGAGCCAGGGGTGGAATGATATAGTTTGGCTGTGTTCCCACCCAAAGCTCATCTTGAGTTGTTGCTCCCATAATTCCCATATGTCATGGAAGGGACCCAGTGGGAGGTAACTGAATCATCAGGGCAGGTCTTTCCTGTGCTATTCTCATTCTAGTGAATAAGTCTCATGAGATCTGATGGTTTTATAAAGGGGCATTCCCCTACACAAGCTCTCTTCCCTCCTGCCATGTAAGATGTGACTTTGCTCTTCCTTCATCTTCCATCATGATTGTGATGCCACCTCAGCCATGTGGAACTGTGAGTCAATTCAATCTCTTTCCTTTACAAATTACTCAGTCTCAGGTATGTCTTTATTAGCAGTGTGAGAACAGACTGATACAGAGAGGAAGTTTAACTGCCCTTCTCTTGAGTATGGACTGGACTTAATGACTTTTTTCTAATGAGTATGTTACATGGTGAACATGGCAGCATGTCACTTCTGAGACCAGGTCATAAAAGGCATTGCAGTTTCCTCCTTGCTCTTAGAACACTCACCTGGATGAAGCCAGCTGCCATCTAATAAGGATATTCAAGCACCCCTATATAGAGGCCCACATGGTGAGAAACTGTGGTTTCCTGCCAATGGTCTGAGTGAGCAATCTTAGAAACAGATCCTTCAGCTCCAGTCAAGCCTTCAGATGACTAAAACCTTGGCTGACATCTTTCCTACAACCTAATCAGACACCCTGAGCTAACCCTCCAGCCAAGCCAGTTTTCTTATTCCCGACTCTGTCTTTGTTAAAATAATTTTTTTTTGTTTTAGGCTGCTAGGTTTGCTGATACTTTGTTACACAGCAATTAGTAACTAATATAGTTTGATATCACTATTGGGAAGTTTCTACTCCTGTTATTTTTTCATTTTCCACTGTCTTCAGTGGGTATGCTCTCTTCTCAGCAAACATCTCAGTTCTTCATGGGCTTTATATGCCCTGGAAAGTATCACAGCCTGCAGAGAAGCAATGTTCCCCACGGTGACTTATCCTCACCTTTGTGAGAATGGCAATAACCCTGGAGGTAGATGTGGCCTCTGCTCTTGCTGTAGAGATGACTTAGGGCAGGTGTATTCACCTATATGAGTATGTAAGCAGAGTTTATTATGGTAAGATAGTAAATTCCTGTTAGGGAGATAAATTTAGTAATAATTAAAATAACTGATATTCACTTGGTGCCCACTATGTCCCTAGAATTCTATAGCACTTCCCACAATGTGTTCTATGAGACTCCAATAGAGAGATAATGAGCAGCAAGTATTCCCGGCGGCTTAGGGTGGTGTGAAATCACGCTGAGAATCCTGCTTCTCCTCAGGTCCTGGTAGTTTCAGGGCCCCTCCCTAGGCCTTACTTAAAAGGCTGAGGCATCCTTGGAAGAGCAGGCAGACTCCACGGATCCCACCAGGAGAAAGGAGCATTCTGAGGTATGCTCTAGGGCACTGGTGGGACTGGAGCTCTCTCCTCATTTCAGACCCAGAATCTCCTGCTCTGTGGAAGCTGTTCTCATGCTGGGGGGCTCAGTGTGGCTGCTTGACTGGATGAGACAGAAGATGTGAAGAGCCAGGTTGGCATCTAGCACAAACCCACAGACACGGGTTCCTCCCCACTCTGTCTTTCTCACCTCTCCTTCACTTTTCCTAGGTATGTAAAGAAGACATTAAGAACACGGCAAAGGCCAAATTTACATTGACTTAAATCTAAGACTGGTTCATGACCAAAAATGCATGGCTTTCCCAACGCAGAGAGAAAAAGGCATGGCCTCAGCTCCAACAGACTGGCCTAATGAGTGCAGAATATGCTGTGAGGTTTTAAATTTGCTGACAAGAAAGGTTAACATTTGTTACACATTCACTCTGTCAGGCACAGTGATAAATGCAATATAGCTATTATGTTGCCTCATTCCCACATCAGTCCTCTAAGGTAAGTGCTATGCTTATTCCCATTTAACTGATAAGACAAAACGAAAATTAGAGAGGCTAAGTCACCTAAGGTCACAAAACTAGTAAGAGATGGACCTGGTATTGGTACTCTTGCAGCTTGATTTCATACTAATTCACACCCATTCCCCAATATGAAAAATAAACTGTGTAATGCTTATAAATTCACACATTTGGAATAGAAGGCAGAGCTGGAGGCTGGGGGAATGAAGGAGTCTGCACAAAGGACCAACAGGCTTTCTAAGAAGATAATAGAAACCAGCCAGGTGCAGTGGCTCGCACCTGTAATCCCAGTACCTTGGGAGGTAGAGGCGGGCAGAACACTTGAGGCCAGGAGTTCAAGACCAGCCTGGCAAACATGAAGAAACCCCGTCTCTACTAAAAATACAAAAACTAGTTGGGCATAGTGGTGCACACCTGTAATCCCAGCTACTTGGGAGGCTGAGGCACGAGAATCACTTGAATCCCAGGAGGTGAAAGTTGCAGTGACCTGAGATCATGTCACTGCACTTCATCCTGGGCAACAGAGCAAGACTCTGTCTCAAAAAAAAAAAAAAAGGAGAGAGGGAGAGAAGATAATAGAAACCAACAGAGTTGGTGCAGAGACAAAGGGGTGCCCCATGGCAGAGTGTGGCACACTTGCCAGGGACGGAATTTATCACTCCCTGGAGTGACTTTTGGTAGCTGAGGACATCCGTGAAAGTCCTTTCTGGAGTAGGAGTGATGGTGTGCATGCACAGACACAGACTCCAGGGAGCCGTGAGCAGAAGGGGACCTCCAGCTGCATCCAGGACTCCCTCTCCAACCCAGCCACATCAGAGGGGAAGGGTACCACTTGGCTCATAGCGCTTTCGAGAAACCCTGGATGCCAGTGAAGTCATGGGGAGGCTGTGGGCCAGGTTCCACAGGGCTGCAGCTGGGTGCTGAGCCAGAGGCCAGTGGCTTTGTTGCCTGCCCTCAGCCCCGTGGCACCCTCTGCCTGGGAGGCTGGGGAAGGGCCAGGTGCACAGGCCGGGATCTGAGAGAGCGTGTGGGCAGTCCACAGGGCAGGTGAGGCTCCGGTGTGTGTCACACCCACCGTTTCTGCTGACTGAGTCCCATGAACAGGGCCAGAGCCACCGGCAACTTCCGTACCCCAGATCCACATTCAGGCGCTTTCTTCGTCTGTGCCTCAGAGGCCTCCAGAGCCTGCGGACTCACCTCCGCCGGATTGTGTAGTTTGACCATTGCTCTCCAGCAGGAAATTGGAAATAAACCCAGTGCTAGGCACTGGCCTAGCTCCATTCTCCCCGATCCTGCGCTGGCCCCTCCGGCGGGGCCTGCCACTCTCAGTGTGCCAGGCTAGGATCTCCCGGCAGGGGGCGCTCTCCACCAGGCGAGATCGGGAGGCCACGCTGAGATGCGCGGCCTCCAATTCAAGCTCTTCCTGTTTTTCTGTCTCTTTCCACAAGGATCTGCAGCCCTCACCCAAGGAGCGAGCATCTAAAGCAGGACTGGACGAGGCAAGGGAGCTGCACCAGGGCTACCCCTGAGAAAGCCCCAGCTCTCCTGGCTTTCTCAGTGATGTGTGGCTTTCGTAGGCTCCTCAAAAACAGAAACTATCTTTTTTTTATTATTATTATCTGTCCCTTTTTGCTGTTTTTGATAACTTATTTATTCGATAGATGTCTGCACATTTGCCTCTTTTGATATATCTTTAAATTGTTATTATTAAATGTGGTAAGATACACATAATATAAAAATTACCATTTTAACCATTTTTAAGTGTACAGTTCAGTGGCATTAAGGACATTCACATTGTTGGGCAACCATCACCACCATCCATCTCCAGAACTCTTCTCGTTTTGCAAAACAGAAATTTTGTACCTACAAAACAATAACTCCCCACTCCCCTCTCCCCAGCGGCCCCTGGCAACCACCGTTTTACTTTCCATCTCTATGAATTTGACTGCTTTAGGCGCCTCATATACGTGGAATTACACGGTATTTTTTTGTTGTTGTTATTAGTTTATTTCACTTAACTGAGTTTACTTTCAAGGTTCATCCATGTTGTAGCATGTATCAGAACTTCATTCCTTTTAAGGCTGTATCGTGTGTGTACATTTTCTTTATTCGTTCATCTGTCGATGGACACTTGGGTTGCCATCACCTTTTGGGTATTGTGAATAATGCTGCTATGAACATGGGTGTTCAAATAGCTTTTCAAGTCTCCGCTGTCAATTCTTTGTGAATATACCCAGAGGTGGAATTCCTGGATCATATGGATAATTCTATGTTTAAGTTTTTGAGGAACAACCATACCGTTTTCCACAGTGGTTGCACCATTTTACATTCCCACCAACAGTGCACAAGGGTTCCAGTTTCTCCACATTTTTTTTTTTTTTTTTTTTTAGACGGAGTTTCACTCTTGTCGCCCAGGCTGGAGTGCAGTGGCGTGATCTCAGCTCACTTCAACCTCTGCCTCTCAGGTTCAAGTGATTCTCCTGCCTCAGCTTCCTGAGTAGCTGGGATTACAGGTGCACGCCATCATGCCTGGCTAACTTTTGTATTTTTAGTAGAGACAGGGTTTCACCATGGTGACCAAGCTGGTCTCAAACTCCTGACCTCAGGTGGTCCGCCCACCTCGGCCTCCGAAAGTGCTGGGATTACAGGCATGTGCCATCACGCCCCACCCAATTCCTCCACATTCTCATCAACACTTGTTATTTTCTATTTTTTTCTAATAGCAACCATCTTAATGGGTGTGAAATAGCAGTATATCATTGTGGTTTTGATTTACGCTTTCCTAATTATTAGGGATGTTGAGCACCCTTTCATGTGCTTATTGGCTATTAGTATATATTATTTGGAGAAATGTCTACTCAAGTCATTTGACCATTTTTTAACTGGGCTATTTGCTTTTTTGTTGTTGAGTTACAGGAGTTCTATATATATTCTAGATGTCAACCCCTTATATGACTTTCACCTATTTCCTCCCATTCCCTGAGTTACCTTAACATACTATTAACAGTGTCATTTGATGTACAGAAGTTTTAAATTTTGATGTAGTCCAATGTATCCATTTTTTCTTTTGTTGCTTTTGTTGCCTATTTTTTGGTGCTATATGCAAGAAATCATTGCCAAATCCAATGTGATAAAGTTTTCCCCTATGTTTTCTTCTAAGGGCTTTAACTTTCATTTAGGTCTTTGATTCATTTTGAGTTGATGTTTTTATGTGGTATAAGATAAGGGTCTAATTTCATTCTTTTGCATGTGCACCATCACCACTTGCTCCACCATCACCATCGTCACCCACCAACACAACTGCCATCATCAGTATCATTATTGTGTGATGCTTCCTCTTCATCATCATTAAGAAGAACAATAGCTAGCATATTTTAAATTATTAAACATTTTTAAAATAAATTCAATTGCTTTCATAGAAATGGGATTACTCAGGTTACTTACTTCTTCTGTGGGTTTTAGTAGTTTGGCTTTCCAAATGTTGGTCCATTTTATCTAAGTTGTTAAATTTATGGGCATGAATTTGTTTGTAGTATCCTCTTATTACCCTTCTAAAGTATGTGTAATCAGTAGTGATGTCCCTCTTCTATTCATGAAACCGGTAATTAGTCTCCTCTCATTTTTCTTGATTTTTTAATAATCAGATTTTAGTTTCATTAATATTCTCTACTGCTTTCTGCATTCAATTCTATTGATTTTTGAATTTTGAGACTAGGGAGGCTCAACTTGTACTATGAATATTCTTGAGCTTAATTCCAATCTTATGAATTTCTTTCCCACTCCTTGCTTTGAGCTTGTTTTACTCCTTTTTCTAGTACCTTCAGGTGGAATCTCAAATTATTAATTTGACGTCTTTCTTCTTTTCTAAACATTTATGCTATTTTTCCAAGCATGATTTAGTTGTATCCCACAAATTTAGCTATAATTTTGGGGGTGTTTTTTGTTTTTTGTTTTTTGTTTGAGGCAGAGTCTCACTCTGTCACTCAGGCTGGAGAGCAGTGGCGAGATCTCAGTCCACTGCAATCTTCGCCTCCCGGGTTCAAGCAATTCTCCTGCCTCAGCCACCTGAGTGGCTGGGATTACAGGTGCATGCCACCATGCCTGGCTAACTGTTGTATTTTTACAATTTAATACAATTACAATTGTATTTTAGTAGAGACAGGGTTTCACCATGTTGGCCAGGCTGAACTCTTGATCTCAAGTGATTCAAGTGATTAGTAATTGCATGATACATCTTTCTCCACCTTCTTACCTTTAAACTATCTATAGTTTTATATTTCAAGAGGGTTTCTTACAGACACTGTATATTTACATCTTGCATTTTTATCCAATCTGACGATCTCAGTCTTTTACCTGGCGTGTTTTTATCACTTACATTTAATTTGAGTATTGATATGGTTGGATTAATATCTACCATCTTGCTGTTTTCTATGTGTTCCGTTTTATATTTATTTTTCTTCTTCTGTCTTCTCCTGAGTTAACATTTTTTATTATTCCATTTTATCTCTTTTATTGACTTATTAATTATACCCTTATATATTTATATTGGTTAGCCCAGGGCTTCCAATACATATTCTTAATTAAAGTCTACCTTTAATTTTTTTATACCACTTTAAGTCTACCACAAGGACCTTACGACAATATATTTCCAACTCTTTCTTTCTACACTTTGCGTTATCATTGTCATTAACCACAAGGCTGGGGATAAAAACATTTGAAAGGTCACAATACCTGTTCCCACTGTCTGGCCTGGAAAACCTTATCATTCCCAAGGCATTGGCTACAGCATTCAGAAGGACCTTGCTTAAGTAATGGAAAATAACTAGACCTAAACTAACTGCTTCTCAGGTTCAACCTATCAAATCCTAAAATCAAGTCCCAAATGGATCAAATTCTTGCCAAGAGCCTTAATTACACTACGAATTAAGCTCAAGAATATTCATAGTACAAGTTGAGCCTCCCTAGTCTCAAAATTCAAAATCTGAAATCTTTCAAAATCCAAAACTTTTTGAGCACCAACATGACACTCAAAAGTCATGCTCGTAAGAAATGCTAATTGGAGCATTTCTAATTTTGAATTTTTGGATCAGGGATACTCAACCTGTAATACAAAAGTACCCAACACCCTTGGCAAAATGGCTGAATTTGGGACTGGCCCAGAAAATACACAACAGCAGCCTAAGCATGTTGTTGTGACAAAAAGTAAGGAAATACTTAAAAAAATCCACGGTGATTGGTATGTCAAAGGAACACAGGAGCTAAATAAAAGTGCTTCCAATGGCCAAAGCTGGAACAACTTAAGTAGCAAAATAAATAAAGTAGCACTGGATTATAATTTAAAACATAAAACAAATATCAGTGAGCACCAGCTGACTAAATAAATAAATAAGACAGACTAATCTCCCATGCAAAATAATTCCAAATTATTTATTTAGCTATCCAACTCTCAAGAAATTACAACATAACCTTCAGGCTCTAAGTGTGGGCTACACATAGTAACTTCTCTGTAATGAATATAGTATGGAAATGGGGGTGAAAGAGTAACTTTACAGTGGAGAAACCTAATAAACACTATCTCAGCCAGGTAATCAAGATTAACATCAGCAGTAATAAGTTATGTTGACAGTATGTACCTTAGATATGATATATAATAAAAATAGCATTTTATCTCTGTGATCTCCCTCCCCCAAACCCATAACCCTGGTCTAATCATAAGAAAAACATCAGACAAATCCGAATCGATTTACTGTACTCCTCAAAACCGTCATTAACAACAAACAAAGCCTATGAAATTTTTATAGCAAAGAGGAGTCTAAGGAGACATGGTGACTAAAAGTCTTATCTTTGATGGAATGGTGGAACAAAAAAAGGATATTAGATAAAAACTGAAGAGGCCAGGCGCGGTGGCTCACGCTTGTAATCCCAACACTTTGGGGGCCAAGGTGGGCGGATCACGAGGTCAGGAGATCGAGACCATACTGGCTAACATGGTGAAACACCGTCTCTACTAAAAATACAAAAAATTAGCTGAGCATGGTGGCGGGAGTCTGTAGTCCCAGCTACTCAGGAGGTTGAAGCAGGAGAATGGCATGAACCCGGGAGGTGGAGCTTGCAGTAAGCCGAGATGGTGCCACTGCACTCCAGCCTGGGTGAGAGAGCCAGACTCCGTCTCAAAAAAAAAAAAAAAAAAAAAAAAAAAAACCTGAAGAAACCAGAATATAAACTTTATATAATAATAATGTATCAATATTGGTGTATTCATTTTAACATGTATGCAAAACAAATGTAAAATGTTAATACACAATCTTTGCACTTTTTCTGTAAATTTGAAAGCTTTCCAAAGTAAGAATGCATTATTATGTATTAAAAAAGTACTTAGCAGCTAACACAGTAAAATTACAGTGTCTGACATCCAATGCTTACAAGAAAGGCAAAGAAACAGGAAATTCAGACACAGTATGAGGAGAAAAATTAATCAAAGCCAACCCAGAACTGATACAGATGTTAAAATGAACAAATACACATTAAAATGTTATGTCTAAATTCTGTATATTTAATAATTTAAGTAGAGACATGAAAGAGCTTAAAACAGACTCAAGTCAAACTCCAAGATGTAAAAACTGCCATGTCTGGAATGAAATATACACTACATGAAATTAGCATATAGAAGAAATTATTAGTGAATTTGAGGACATAGAAATAGAAATGATCCAAAATAAATTATGAAGTGAAAAAAATAAAAGGACATACGACACATACAAGAACAGAGAATCAGTGATATATGGGACTAATTCAAGGGGACTAATATATGGAATTTTTAAAGGAAAAGAGGATGGTGGGAACAAAAATTTTTTTCAAATCTTAGCCAAGTATTTTCAGCCTTTAAAAAGAAGAAAATCCAGCCATTTGGGACAACATGGAAGAACCTGGAGTATATCATGCTATGTGAAATGAGCCAGTCACAAAACGACAAATACTGCATGATTCCACTTACAGATACGATATCTGAAATAGTCAAATTCATAGAAACAGAGAGTAGAATGGTGGTTTCCAGGGACTGGGGGAAGGAGAAATGAAGGGATGCTCTTCAATGCATATAATATTCATTTAAGCAAGAGAAATAAGTTCTAGAGATCTGTACAAGAGTATACCTACAGTATACTTTATTAACAATATTATACATTTAAAAATTTATTAGGCAGGTATATCTCATTTTAAGCCATAATACAAGTAATTATAGGATGTATCTCAAGGAATACTAAGAGAAAATGCAATGTTTTATGCATTTATAAGAAAATAAAGAATAAAAACGAGTAGACATAAATTTCTGAAGAAGTTGAATTGCTTCTTCCAGAAAACATCCAGGCAACGTCAAAGATGGCCAGATTTCTCCCCAGCCCTGAGTTTAGGAGATCAAATATCCCAGTTGGTCCAACAGCTGGTCCATACATCTCAGTTTAGGTCCATTAACCTCGTGCATTCATAGACCCCTTTCACTCTCCTAAGTGTT
The DNA here is from genome assembly GCF_029289425.2 of Pan paniscus. Lineage (NCBI taxonomy): Eukaryota > Metazoa > Chordata > Mammalia > Primates > Hominidae > Pan > Pan paniscus. The sequence goes on from NC_073261.2 coordinate 15,144,443, forward strand.
TTGGTCATCTCACAGGTCTAGAGAAATTACCAGCACAGGGAAAGGCAGAGAAGAAACAGTTCTACTTTTTTGTAGGAACCATGAGAAATGAAAAGCTCGGGGAGTGCTATGCTGTCACCAGGAAAAATGTAATCTCTAACATCAATGTGGTCACTCAAATGCTGAGTGAAAGAAGACATCAGGATGGGATGAGGAGGTTGGGGCAATGCCTGCAGGGCCCTGGAATTCATCAGTGTGCTCAGGAAAACAGCATTTCCACATCTTCCTCCAAAGCTTAGGGACAAGTAAAAATATAATGGAAAGTAAACATTACAACAGGACTACACAGATGAACTATTTTGGGAATCATAATACGGCAAGAAATAAAATTTCAGCTAATATTCTGTAAGAAGAAAACTTATTTCAAAATAAGAGAGGATTAAAAAGAAGTCTTCAAAATAAATGTTCTCTAGATGAACGGGACCCATGTCAGTTTATGGTTTGTGAGTTCACAGGAAAAACCCACAGTAGACTCTCAGAAACCCTTGCCAGAAGAGGCAGGGAGGGTTTTTCAGATAGCTGTGCACCTGCATTGTTCACTGAAATAGGGAGTGAAATTTCTATTAGTGAAGCACTATTTGTCCCACCCACCCCAGTAGTGAGGCCTGGAGAAACCTGAGTTTGGGAAGATACCACCCTCCCCAACAATCTTACTCGTTCCTCTTAGAAACAAGAGCCTTTGTGTGAGCCTGCTTTACAAACTATAAAACTCCTTAAAAATGCAAGGAATCAATATTATAACCACAATATTCCACTAAAGCCATTTGATTCATAAAAGAGCCACTGAGATGTCAAAATTTTTATTTCACAAATTTAATGCTTTTGAGGTCCAGTGATAAAACTTCAGGTGAAAGCTTCATTTTCTTAATCCAGTCTATCGTTGTTGGACATTTAGGTTGGTTCCAAGTCTTTGCTATTGTGAATAATGCCGCTATAAACATACGTGTGCATGTGTCTTTATAGCAGCATGATTTATAGTCCTTTGGGTATATACCCAGTAATGGGATGGCTGGGTCAAATGGTATTTCTAGTTCTAGATCCCTGAGGAATCGCCACACTGACGACCAACCTAAATGTCCAACAACGATAGACTGGATTAAGAAAATGTGCCACATATACATCATGGAATACTATGCAGCCATAAAAAATGATGAGTTCATGTCCTTTGTAGGGACATGGATGAAGCTGGAAACCATCATTCTCAGCAAACTATCGCAAGGACAAAAAACCAAACACCACATCTTCTCACTCATAGGTGGGAACTGAACAGTGAGAACACATGGACACAGGAAGGGGAACATCACACACCGGGGCCTGTTGTGGGGTGGGGGGAGGGGGGAGGGATAGCATTAGGAGATATACCTAATGCTAAATGACGAGTTAATGGGTGCAGCATACCAGCATGGCACATGTATGCATATGTAACCAACCTGCACGTCGTGCACATGTACCCTAAAACTTAAAGTATAATAATAATAAAATTAAAAAAAAAAAAGAAAGCTTCATAAACCACAGCAGTTCTTCACCCAAACCAGCACCAGCATATGTAACTTCACTGAGACATAAGCCAAGCCCAGGAGCGGCGCAGTTTTCTTTTTGGTCTCCTCTTTCTGATGGAACATTTATATCTGCTTCTCCTTGTCAGAATCCAAAAGGTCTTGATACTCCCTCACAGAGGAATGTATCTGAAAATCCAGAGACCTGGACTTAAAATTTAAGAGTCACCACCCTCATTTTTACTTGGAGCATTATTAGCAATTATGTTAAGTAGAGCTTTCTTTATTATTTTTGTAATGGTGCCATATTTCAGCCACATGCTCATGGCAAGGCCCTCAATTTCCCTGGACTATTTTCCACATGGCCCCAGGGAGAGGGACCAGTCCAGCACTTAGGTCACTGCATGAATATATTGGGAGGCAGCAAGATACTCTTAGGTGGAAAGTCCAATAACAAATTCTCCCTGCCCATTCCAGGCTAAGATTATACTAAGATTTTCCCTGCGTGGAGACCATCCTCCAAACCCAACTGACCTTAAAACAGCATAGTTAACCCAAAGTCAGTAGTGTTGGCTTTCCCCAGTTCTTGGGTAAGGATGAGAGGACAGCCTCCTTCAGAGCTGACAGCGATGAACCAGCCAGGGAAAGCCACAGACTCAAAGGTGGAGTTCCTGCCACTCTGGCTGTGGTAGAAGAGAAAGGACTTCACAGGCTCGGGTTGGTTGTACAAATCCATTATATCCTTTTCCTGAAGGGTGCGAAGGAGACACCAGCAAGAAACATAACTGTTTGAATGTTTCACGTTCTTTACACACTGATATTCCACGTCCAAGGATAGCATTCCCTACTCATTGAAGCAGCTTGGAGACCTCTGTTTCATATTATGGGATTGAAAATCATATAAATTAAATTCTTTTAAGATTATGGTTGAAACTCAGGCTACAAATTTTAATGGTTTTTAATGTGAGGCTCTGAAAAATGTGTTGACATGAAAGTTTTTGAGAATACAAAGCATTGATTGGGCCATTATTTGTTGTTCAGAAACAGAAACTTAAAGAATATTTATGTAACAGTTACTGTAAATTTCAAATTAAAACAGTTATTTTCTGTCAGGTTTCTGCACCTTCAGCACTATTGACATTTTAGGCAAGATGATTCTTTGTTTTCAGGGTCTGTCCTGTATAATAATATAGGATGTTTAGTAGCATCCCTGTCATCTACCTGATAAATGCAAGTATCACACCCCCATCCCAGGTTGTCACAACCAAAACATCTCCAGACATTGACAAATGTCCCTGGAGCAATATCACCCCTGGCTGAAAAACACTGTTTTATATCTTGTCATCAAGTTGAGTGTCTGCTTATGCTTGTTTACTGAAAAGGGTCAAGAGAGTTCCTGTAGCACACAGAGGCCTGCTATAACTATCTTTTTTTAATAATGGAAAATTGCGATTATTGAAGTGTTTGTTACAGAGAATTATGTTTGTTCATTTAAAGTTGCAATGTATTTTTTGCCAAAAAGATGTTTTAATAAGTTCATCTACTTTGTGATAATTAACTGCTAAAATGTCCTTGCTGATTTTACTCTGTGTGTGTGTTCTATTGAAGTTAGACATCATCCTTGCCAAATTATTAATATTTTTGTAAGTTAAAATAATAAGTCATTGTAGTAGGTTTGTTTCAAAATGTCCCTGCAATTTTTCTTAGTCTTTCATAACATATACCAACCCCAAGGAAACCAAAAATAAAAATGCATGAGCATAATAAGTACATTGTCTTTTAAAAGATCCTAAAATCTGAGTTTCCATCAAATAAATGGCAGGACCTGTCTTCCACACTCACCTTCAGCTGCAGTGTGGGCTGGTCCCCGACTTTAGCACACATCAGGCAGAGATTGAGCCCATTCAGGCCCAGGTAGATGGGGTTCCCTCTGTCTTTCTCAAGGGTCTCCACATGTCGGCATGAGATTAAGGCAATAGTGACTGGGAACACGACGTGAAAAGTGGTGTTCAGGTGCCGTTTCCAGGGTGGTACCTCTGAGCCAGAGTTTTAAGGGAATCTGCTAACTGACACTCACAGTGCACTCATAGAATGGTCACCTCACCACCCACCACCTAACCCGGACCCCCATCCTATGTTTGGGGAACACTTTCCATTAGAAAAGTCAGTATTTCATGGATTCAAAAACTGGTCCTCCCATAGATTACCCTCTTTGTCCTACTCTTACTCCCTGAAGTTTCTCAGAATATGTCTTCCACTGTTTTTCATAGGCTGACCCTTCAGTCTCCCTTACGCCTTCTCTCTCTCCTCTGACTTCATGACCATAGTCCCAGAACAACCTTATGCTCACCCTCTGTTCATTATTGTCTGTGAGATGCTCCTCTCTGTAGATATGCCCGGTTAACAAGCCCACTGTGGAATAACATCTGAGCACCTAACACACAACAGCACTGGCCAAAGGAGCTGCCTTTCACAGACCGTGGCTACTCACCTGGAGACATACGGTCCTTCCTCGGGACTGCTATGAGCGTCTGGTCCTGAAGAACCCACACCCGATGATTGATATCCTGAATGCTCCCCCGCTGAGGTGTGTCAATTTTCAATGCTGTTGAGAAAGTCAAAATGTAAAATAGTAAGAATGAGAGCACAGAATATCACCCCCTTGTCAATTTTTCGCCCTTCCATGAGGATCTTTACCTTTTTCCATTGTGGTGGTGTTGTTTCAGAACTGCCAAGGATAGGAGTCCTTTTATGTGCAGACCGACCCCAAGAGAGGACCTGAGTCAGTCCCAAGCCACAGTTTAACCCTGGGTCAGAGGAAAGACTGGTGGCCAGCCCAGCAGTGACCCCAGTCAGAATCTATACTCCCAGAACTCACCCAGCACCCTGACTTTGTTGGATGCAGTCTACCTCCAGCAGAAGCAGCTGCACCTATGAATCCTGCCCAGGCCTAGACCCAGAAACTCTAATATGACAAAGAGTGCCAAGGCCAAAGACCTGGAAGCAAAAAAAATCAGAGGTCACCAGACTTTCCAGCATAGGCCACACTGATAATCTGTTACGAAGGACCCTGTATCCCTACCGTTATGAACAATGGCTTCTACTGCACTTGGGTTTTCTGACAGGCTGTAACAGGGCCCAGGCCTTTTATCCACATGGGCAAGGAAGGAAGTTCTGCCTCACTAAGTCTGGCACTGCCCAACACTCAGGATATTTTCTAGTTCCTGATGCCAGAGGATTTAGTGACTCTTTATGTGAACAGCATGGTTAAGACTTCTCCAAGCAACCTGAAAAATGAGGGCATGCTAAACTTTTAAGAGCAGGAAATACAGTCACAGATACTGAGTTGAGAAACATTACGGGACTTCTTGCGGGTCAATGACTCATCTCTGATGCCACAAAATGAAACAATGGAATTATTCCTAAGAGTGGGAGCCCTCAGTAAGTGCAAGGTAGACTGAGGAGGGATGGGTCTCTCAAGACCTCTGTAGCTTCTAATCACTCCTGGTCCACAGGAACTATATTCTTGGTCAATTTCAGACCAGAAGCCCACTGACTCCAGTGACCCTCCTCCAGCTTCTCAGAGCCACTGTGCATGCTGCTTCTCCACGGGAGAAGGGAGTCTTACTGTAGCAAAGCCAGCTCCTAAGCACTCTAGCCACCTCAATGGACTCTAGATCACTATCTCTAGTATAGGTAGCGTGATAGTAAATTTTAAGTGTCAATTTGACTGGTTTAAGGAATACTTAAAGAACTGGTAATACATTAGTTTGGGGTAAGTCTATGAGGGTGTTTCCAAAGAAGATTGTGTAAGTCAGTGTACTAGTGGGGAACATCTACCCTCAACGTAGGTGGGATCCATCCAACTGGCCGGGGGCATGGATGGCATGAAAAAGACAGAGAAAAGGTGATTTGCTGTCTCTCCTGGAGCTGGGGCATTCTCTCCTGCCTTTGGACATTATAACTCCAGACTTTGGACTCCAGGACTTAATATCAGCATCTCCCTGGGTTCTCAGGCTTTCTATCCCAAAGTGAGAATTACACCAGTGGCTTCCTAGTTCTGAGGCTTTAGGACTTGAACTGAGCATGTTACCTGCATCCCAGGGTCTCCAGCTTGCAGGTGGTCTGTCATGGGATTTCTCAGCCTCCAAAATTGCATGAGTTCATTCCCCTAATAAATCCCCTTTCATACAAGAGGTCATCAAAAAGTTCATGGAAAATGCATATTATGAAAAAACTATGCATGGATTTTGAATTATTTTGCACCAAAATAAACTCCTACTAACTTGTTATAAGATGTTTGAACAGGATCTAGTTTGAGGCACTAAGAAAGGTAAGACATCAGTTTGAAAAGAGCCCCTATAAGAGCAACATGAATTCTTCTAAAATTGAAGCAAGAACAAAAATCAAATTTATGGTGAAACTTGGGTGGAAGAATGGTGAAATCATTGATGGCTTATAAAAAGTTTGTGGGGACAATGCCCCAAAGAAATCAGCAGTTTACAATGGACAACTCATTTTAAGAAGTGAGACAATATTGAAAATAGCACCTGCAGCAGCAGACCATCCACATCACTTTGCAAGGAAAAAACTAATCTTTTTGTGCCCTAGTTGAAGAGGACTGAATATTAACAGCAGAAACGATAGCCAATATCATAGACATCTTAATTGGTTCAGCCTACACAATTATGACTAAAAAAATTAAAGTTGAAGCACAATGGCTCATGTCTGTAATCCCAGAACTTTGGGAGGCCGAGGCAGGCAGATCACCTGAGGTCAGGAGTTCGAGACCAGCCTGGTCAACACAGTGAAACCCTGTCTCTACACAGGTTTGTCAGTTGACCCTGCAGAACCCACTTATACAAAAAGTCAGCCCTCTTTATCCACAGGCTCAGCATCCCTCAGTGCTGGTTGGTTGAACCTGCAGATACAAAGTGCCGACTCTGTATGTGTGTCTGTGTTTGTGTGCATAAACACACATCCTACTGATTCTATCTCTCTGGAGGCTCCTGACTAACACAGCAGGAAAGGAAGCCTGGCTGCCAGATGCCCCAGTGCTCTGAGCTCGCAGTACCTGACATTAGGTCTACAATAAAAGGAAGCTGAGGTAATACTGTTGATGCTCTGCTCCATACCTTCAACAACCTGAGTTCACAACTGCTGTTGGAGATCCTAGCATCTGTCAGCTTCACACCTCTAGGGCTTCCATCTCAGGGGCAACTTCAGTAAGTGGTGAAAGAAACTGGTAGACAAATGTTCAGCCACCCCATCCTCTGATACGATAACACTAAGGTTTCTCAGAGTTGCCCCATAGTAGTAACAAGATCACTAGCATTTTCTCTATTGGATCTCCTGGAATAATCCCCTGAATGAGCTCCCTGCATCCAGGATCTGCCTTGGGGAGAACCCAAACTAACACAGTAGTTTGGTGTTTGAAAGCAAAATACTTGTGTTCAAAAGATGTGCATTCAAAATTAGGTTTTGCAACTTTTGGAATTGTGTCTTTGGAGAAATTCTGTCACATCCCTGATCCTCAGATGACTCATATGAAATGCATTACACCTTGCTGGGCTGTTATGTGGGTTAAAGAAGAGCATGAAAAGCTCTCCATAAGTGACAGCTTCCTGGAGCAACTGACCTAATGAGTCCCCTATGTCTGTCACCAAGCCCCAGATTGACCTGTTTATCTCAGTCAGCATTTTTGCTGTGACTACCAATAGATCATCTCAGATCTCGGTTTTTTTGCAACTTCATCAATGACCTATCTGGCCAGCAGGAGAATTTCCTTCTGTTTACACCCTGTCTCCTTCCCAGATATTCCTACTGCATGGTATGATATAAAAGGCCATTAAAATTTTGTCCAGGGAGCCCCACAGTCATCTCCTCAAGAGTGTGAAATCATGTATAGCCCAAATTTAAATGTGTAGCAGGTATCCCTGAGTCAAAATTAGAATTTGGTATCACGCTGAGTTTATAAAGAGGAGCTTCCTCAGGTCTCCATTAGCATAAGATGATTTCCATACTCAAAGAAGAAAGTTCAGAGCCTATGACATCAGCTCCACTCTCTCTGCACAGAACTGAACCCACATGAATATCTTGGGGGAAGAGGCCCAAGGTCCTTCCATAGGTATGAAGATGCAAACAGACAAAACATATTGGTTTGGATGCTGCACATATGAATGCAAACTCATTTGTGACAACAGCTAAGATGTAGGTCCTTTAAAATTCTTATTCCATCCCATAGATACTTGGAGCTCTATATGGCCTGGGTACTTAGGCCACAGTGCCATCAGTGGAGGTGGTGAGGGCTGTGGTGATACCAGATTGTTCAAGACCTGTACTTATTTCTCTCTAGCATGGAGGAAACATCCTTTATAGCCAAAAGGGTGAATGCTCCTGAGAAAGGACACTGAGCCAAATATGATGAAGGAAACTTCTCACTCTGCAAGAAAAGAATTCCACAGGAGTAAAGCCTAGAGTTGCAGCCTTCTCTCTCTCTTCAGCTATCCAGAACTAGACCTGTCTTGGGATTTCATTCCTTTGTCCATCCCTATCTATCCTTCATTACTCACTTCAAAGTTTAATATAGTCACCTCTACCCTGCAAATCTTTCCCAAATCCTATAGCACAATTTCCACCATTTATTTTGGCTACTATTATTCATGTATTGCCAAATCATTAGATAAAATTTTCCTTGTTGTGTACATCTTTAATACTTAAGGTGTACTTTATGGATGATACATTGGCATTATTTTGAAGCTTGCCAGAAATGCAGAATCTCAGGTCCTACTCCAGACCTACAGAACCAGGATCTAAAATAAGGGAACAGTAAAACCACTATATGCTCTCTGCTGATATAGTACACCTTATGCTCAGTACTGTAGTCACACCAGCACAAAAATAAAGAAGTCAGTGCACAGGGTTGGGGCTGGGGAGGTGGCAAGCTCATGAAATCTAGATTGCCTTTCTCCAACCTCTAAGAACCATGGAGAGGAGTGTCCTGGCACTGAACAAAGGAGAAGAGTGAAAGAAAAAGAAAAGAAGCATTTCTGGAGGGCTGTGGCCAGGGACAGACTCTCACAAAGATTTTCACACTAAATACTCATAGCTTCATTGAGCTAAAAACAATCAAACTGTATTCAATTTTATGTAGGCTAAACTCATTCCACAAGAAGCAAAAAGAAAGTCTCTCTAGAGGAGGGAAGAGTCACTCAGATACATTTTCAAAGGCACAAGCCACACATAGTTGAAGATTACCAGGCATATGAGTAAACAAGGTCACAAGAACAAGAACAACAAGAAAAAAGAAACAAAGCAAACAAAACAAGATAACAGAAACATATCTACACAAACTTCACATTTTGTAATTTTTTTACACACAGCTTAAAGCAACCATCCTAACCATGTTTAAGAAACAAATGAAAAACATGAAAATATTTTTCTAGAACAGAAAACTATGGAAAGTGACAGATTTGATGGAGTCAAGCAGAACCTCTATGACTGTATGATAAGTAAATTAAATTAAATAAGCTAATAGCTATATTTAGCAGTAGGCATCACACAGCAGAAAAGAGAATTAGCAAATTTGAAGACAAATGAGAAGAAATCCAGATTGGAGCACAGGCACAGGAAAGCCAGAAAATACAGAAGAAGGTGGAAAAAATGTGGAGAAAAAGGTGAGAAGGTGCAAGCTATTGACTGGAGTCCTAGGAGGAAAGATAAAATAAGGCAGAGTTATTATTTGAAGAGAGAATGGCTGGGAATATTCTCAAATAATAAAGACACCGATTCACAGTTTCAAAAAACACAATAAATCTCAAATAACATAAATGTTTTAAAGATTCACTTCTAAACACATCAGATTGAAATTTTATAAAACCAAAGGCAAAAATTAAATGTAAAAGTAGCAGATAATAAAAACTCATTACCTTTGAGGGGTGCAAAAGACTGACAACTGACTTCTCAATTACAACAATGAAAGCCAAAAGACAATAGAATGATATCTCAAAATGCAGAAAGGAAACCTTCCAATGGAATTTCATACTCTGCAAAATTTCTTAAGTTTTTCAGATTAAGGGAAAATCAAGAACTTTCTGAGACAGAAACTTGTGGTGGCAGGTTAAGTATATCAGTCCCCTCCCTCTTGGAAGTAAAGCAGTTTGTCCTCACAGGGATGAATACATAGCCTGGGTGTGGGTTTGCTCTCCTACATTCAGAACCTCAGCTATAACCACTATCCAGGGGCCTATGGAATCCCATGCAATACAACATCCAACCAGGGAGTCCAAAACAACATAGCATCTAACCAAAACACTGGCCCTATAGTGAAGGAAGAGCTGAAACAGGTCCATGATCATTAAGTTCACTTAATGGTATACTAGTACATTTTTAATAACTGGCTCTCCAGAAAAAAAAGAAAAGCCCTGATTTGTAGTATTTGTCAATTTTCTTGATGTAAATACTACTATAATGGGCAATTTCAAGTTGCCAACCGACTCAAAAAATCCTGAAAATGTAGTAATTGACCCCGCAAAGTCAGTATAAGCCTGCTCCACTACTTCCCTGGACTCACTGGTCAACCCAAAAGTAGCAACCTGTTGGAGCATTGAATGGCTTCCTGGAGGTATACCTGGAACACCATGTAAGTGGTAATACTTTGGAAGGATGGGCTGCCATCCAGCAGTATATGTAAGAGGAGGTATAGCTGCTTTTACATATGAAGATAGGGAGGTATATGTGTGTAATATTTGTGGAACCCAAGTGATCCATTTGGACACCTCTTGGTATTCCCTTGAATAACTAAATGTGAATAGGCATGCAGTAACCCCAGCTCAAGAAGTACATGACCGCCAGAGTGGGGGATTTGATCACATCCCCAGGAAAGCCACTAAGACCTGCCAAGCTATTAGTTGAGGGTAAAGGAAATTTAGAATAGACAGCGGAGAAAAAAGATGATGAGAACAAACTGTTGGCCCAACTATAGAAATGGGTGCTGTAGTCCATTCACTAACATTCCTCTGCTAAGTTTCCCTTCAGGTAGACACCCATGGGAGGCATGGATGATCTGCTCCCAAACATACATAGAGGATGGGGTCCATGCAGCACAAGAGTGGATTGTGAGCATGGAGGTGTGACTCTCAGACTTCCCTTTAAAAGAACCTGTTACAAGGAGAACAGTTGGAAGACAACCTCAGCTGCTGCAATTTTGGGTTCATGGCAGTGCTCCTGCCAAGAACACTCTTTTCTTGGACTGCTCCCAGCCAGTGATGGCAGTCTTTCCTACTGATGTGGAATGCCTCTGCAGCCAAGTTTTGCTCTAGGGCTCCCCCATGTGCCAGGTTGAGACTTTCTCAGAGCTTCACAGGTGCACTGCAGTCTGACGCTCTTCCTACCCACTCCTCCTTCCTTCTCTCTCTCTCTCTCTCTCTCTCTTTTTTTTTTTGACAGAGTCTCAAGATGCTCTGTTGCCCAGGCTGGAGTGCAGTAGCATGATCTCGGCTCACTGCAGCCTCTTCCTCCTGGGTTCCAGTGATTCTCCTTCCTCAGACTCCCAAGTAGCTGGGACTATAGGCACGTGCCACCATGGCTGGCTAATTTTTGTATTTTTAGTAGAGGTGGGGTTTCACTGTGTTGGCCAGGCTGGTCTCGAACTCCTGACCCCAAGTGATCTGCCTGCCTTGGCCTCCCAAAGTGCTGAGATTATAGGTGTGAGCCACCGCACCTGGCCTTTCCTTCTCTCTTTTCTATCATTGGTGTCAGTCCTGCCTCACAGTCTGAATGCTCTCCCTACCTACTCCTGATCCCTCTTTTTTGCCCTTCAGGCATGTCTCCCATTAAATCTCTTAACATCTTCTCATCAAAGCACCCAAACTGACATGACATATCACCATGAATCCCAAGAATGTGAATAAGCAAGATGTAAAAGAATACATACAGTATTATTTCATTTATATAAAGTTTAAAGCATAAACAATATCTATTTTAGGGGCATATACATAGATGGTAAAACTATAACAAAATTTAAGAGAATAGTTACCATCAAATTTAGGATGACAATTACATCTGTGGGGAGGAAGAGAAGAGGATAGAATAGAGGATGGGCATACAGTTCTTCCAAAGTTCCTAGTTCTGTTTATTCATCTGGGTGAGTTTATATAGGTCTCTTTTGTTTAGACCTTAGATATATTTGTTACAAATATTCCTTCTTACCTACTCAGTATTTCTTTTACACCATAGAAAGAAAATGGATTCTAAAGCAATTTCCTGGATTTCCTGGAGATGATCAGGACAATACAACAATAAGTATTCTTGTTTATTGTCTTTTAACTGTTTTTGATATTTACCTCCATATTTATTTGAGTTTATTTCTGTTCTTTATTGAGTGTTTACATAATCTCATTACTTCATTATATTCTTAGAGAACCTTTTTTAAAAGCCATATGTAAATCTAAATAAAACAAAATAAGCTAAAATAATAAATATTTAAAAGGCAGAAATAAATCAGACATCAGTAATAAAGATGAAAACATAAAGCCAGTTATATGAGAAAGCCAGAAAGTCTTTTATCTAAATCTTACAGAAGGAAAAAGTAAAATAAAATCCTTTATGACCATTTTAAGCATAAAAATACTATATTAAAATTTAAAGACATGGACCCACGAAGAACGAAAACACATAGTCCCTCTCCATAGACTTGGATTCCAATCCAAGGCAATGTCAGAGCAAGGTCCCACAGGCAGAATGATGGTTCATCCTTCCAGTGCAGAAAAGGAGGGTTGCTTTCTCAGTCTATGGCCTCCAACCCATTGGTAAAATTGACAATCACAATTTGCTTAAAACAGAAAGAGTATTAATAACAAAAGTAAACTATCTTAAATTCAAATAACAAGGGGTAGACCACTTACTTGAAAATAGTTCACTCAAAGACCATGAACACAGCCTGAGTTTTCCATATAGTCCAACAATTAATTTTTTCATCATTCCTCTTGGCTCTGCTATTTTCATCTCCAGAAACAAAAGCTTCACATAAACGTAGTCTGTTTTCTCAGGCTTCAAAGTCTTGTTACAAAACAGAATAGTCATTATTTCCTGCTGCTCAGAGGAAACCAGTTTTTACTCTTTTAATTGTTTTTGATATTTACCTCCATTTTTCAAAGTACTATGAGTGTGGTGCTATTTCTTGATTTTTCTGTTTGAGCCATTATGTGTTAACATCCTTCCATGGAAAATAGTTTTAATTGTCATACACAACTCATCTAACTCCCTACTACACAAACACACACACACACACACACACACACACACACACACACACTCATTCATCCATGCATCCTTCCAAAATATTTACATCATGATTTTGGATAGCGTATACACTATTATTGCAATATAAACATTACTGACAATTAGGCTATATAGTAAATTATGATTACCTTTTGTCTCCTGAATAACTTAATGTTTTCTCTAGAATTAAGAACTGCTGGTGGGGGCCAAGATGACCAATGAGAAGCAGCTGCAGTGTGTGGCACTCATGGAAAATAACAAAAAGGGGTGAGTAAATACAGCACCTTCAACTGATATATCCAGGTACTCGCATTGGGACTGATCAGGGAAACAACTCGACCCACAGAGAACAAAGGAAAGCAGGGCGAGGTGACAGTCCTCCTGTTGGCGACAGAGAGCCAAGGGAATCCCCAGCACCCCGCCAAGGGAAGCAGGAAACCACACTTCTCCCATGAATCTTTGCAACCCTCAGATCAGGAGGTGGAGTGAGCGCACGTTACCAGGACCTGGGGTCTGACACAGAGCTGCTTGAAGTCTCTGAACAGCAGCTGCTCAGGCATGCACAGAGGCCCAGGAACTTTACATACTCCTCAGGCCAGGTGCAGTGGCTCACACCTGTAATCTCAGCAGTTTGGGAGGATAAGGCAGGAGGATCACTTGAGGCCAGGAGTTTAAGACCAGTCTGGGCAACATAGTGAGACACACCCTCTATTTAAAATAAAATTTTAAAAAAATTTTTTTTAATTAGCCAAGAGTGGTGGTGCACATCTGTGGCCCCAGCCATTTGGGAGGCTGAGGCAGGAGGATTTTTTGATCCCAGAAGGTTGCAGTGAGCCATGATTGCACCATTGCACTCCTCCAGCCTGGGCAATAGAGTTAAGACCCTATCTCCAAAAAAAAAAAAAAAAAGTCTCAAACAATAACAGTGGTTTAATTCTTCCTTTGGCATCTAGATAAAACTGGTCTTTCTCTATAAAGTCTACTATGTTCTGGTCTAGTTTCAAAACGTATAAACACACTGAAATTAAAACATGAAGTATTAAGAATACAAGATAACGTGGGGGCCAAAAGTCATGAATGAGGGAGTCAACAGTGTGGCTAATATGACACCCCCTCCCACCCGAGCCACCTCACACTTCCCAGGGCACACTCAGGAAGCCACTGGCAGCCACTGCACAAGGCTGCTCCAAGATTACATGTCACCTGGACCTACGAATTATTTGAAACAGCAACCTAACCCAACAGCAAGTTGGGCTGTTTTCTCCAAAGGAATTCCCAACTGTCTTCTACAATGAAATGTCTATGCAAATCAGCCCCAGACCCTGTGGGGCCATAGTTTCTCCAAGCAGCAGTGATGTTTAGGGATTAATACTGAAAGCTGTGCTTTGTCTGGATATCATCAAGAACCTGCTGCAGCTCCTCATCTTCAAACCACCCCTCCAAGTTTGGGATTAGAGCCTTGGACTCCTCAGCAGTCTCTGGGCAAAGGTTGGCCAAACAGACCAACTCAAATTTATGAAGGTTTTTCTAGAGTAACAAGCTACGAACACTGGCAATGGTCTCTCTGTTTTCGAAACCACTGAAACGGCCTGTGTAGTTTCATTGTTTTCATGAAGACTTCTGAGAGTTCCTGTTCATCCTCTGCACTCTCGTTCTATTGCTTTCGATGTTCCAGAAGCATATGAACTTCTGAATTTAGAAGGGTCTCCGCTGTTTCAAACTCTTTAGGAAAAAGGAGCTGTGAAGTGTCCTCCTCTACATCGTCAGCCCGTGGATCGCTGCCGCCTGCTGCCATTGCCGTGCCGCGTGCCACCACCCACATCCTTAATTTCTTTTTATTGCTAAGTAGCATTGAATACACCACAACTTGTTTATCTATTCACTGCTTGATGGAAATTTCGGTTCTTTCCAATTTGGGGATATGAAAAATTTTATTTGAGGATGTGAACTTTTTATACAAGTCATTTTCCTTCAGTTTGCTTTTAAATCACTCAAGAGAGAACAACTTTACAAAAGTAAACGTCAAAAAAAGCAGGAGGTATGTATTTTTACATATCTCTTTATTTCTATAGAAGCATATAGATCATTCCAAGCATGATTAATTTGTGTCTTTTTACACACAAAACTCCACTGGATGGTCCAGAAGAGTGTTTCCCGTGTTTACTTAGAAATTAGCACTCCCTAGGGTCTTTGGTAAAATATTAATTCTTAGGTCCCACCATAAACTTAGTAAGTTGCAATTTCTGGAGGAGGGGATTTTAATCTACTAGGCATGGAGCGAGCACAAGTGCCCTAGGTTTTCAGTGAATATCCAGATGATTCTAATGTAGTTTCAAGTTTGGGAAATACAGGTGTGCTGAACATTACTGTACTTGTGTCACTACGTAATGACATTTGCACAGGTGCTCCACCTTGGGTGACTCCACCCTGGGTAGGTCATTTGCAGACACCCTGCTAGATAGGGACAGCCCTAATGATGACATGTCTCAGACTTTGCTCTGCCATCTTGCTCAAGGTAATTGTTGCTGATTTCTCACAGCAATAGTCTAAGAAACAAAACAATATTTTATTGACATGTATTATGAGTTATGACCATTGTTTTCAGCACACTGTGGGCAGCATCTTCAGTCCCCATGCCCAGTTGTTAATGAATTATGAGACAAAGTCTTCCTGTCCAGATTCAGGAAACAGCCATTACCCTTCAGCAGTCCTGAGGTGAGAGGATATCAGCCCCAAAGCAACTTGACAGAGAAACAACCCGCTCACCTGTTTTATCTACAATTGTGAATCTCTGGTGGCATGGTTATAAGACTACTAATTCCGCCCCCGCCCCCAGAATCCCCCTTCTCCTAGTGCATCAGACCTTCTATAACACCAATTGCCAAAGGTCCAAAGAAAACAAATTATTTGATGAGTATTAGCCTAGAGCTTGTGCTTCTCAAATGCAAAAGTATTTTATAGCAATGTGTAAAAACTAGGTGTGGACCAGACTATTCACCTGAAAATGAGGATATTGCTCCTTGCAGGGATCCTCCATGATTTTGTAAACCATGGCATAATACACTATTTCTCACATGTGATGGGTAAGGCAGGGAGCCCAGATCTGTGTTTTCTGGGTTCCACATGCTTTCTATGAGATTATTATAAATTGGTGTTTTCATTTTGGTTATACTCTGTCATCATAGCCTCTTCTGTATCACCAGAATGAACACCTTACCCTTGAGTCCAGCCACATGATGTCAGGACTCATATTTGAGCTTTTGTTTGAGCTCACATTTGTGCCAAGTGAAAGTCCAAGGTATCAGTGACTGAACAAACAAAGTTTTTCACAGTAGAGAAAAGAAGTGGGAATACCAAATCATCACACAGCCTGTAGCAGGATGGAGATGCTGTAACACTTACAACCATAATCATGTCACAAGCTAATGTGTCATCAGCTTTTAATTAATAATATAAATTGGCAGATGTAACAACCTGCCACTATTTATTAGCATAGTATGGATATACGAGTGAATATCCAATGACTAATTCTTCTATTGGATATTCCAGAATTAATTAACTTTAACACTTATTTTAATGTTGATTTTTATAAAACTGCAATGCCAACATTATATTCAATTGAGGAAGAAAACTTTAGAGGAGAGTGGCAGAGGAAGGAGGAAAGTAGGACTTTGCATTAATCATCCCACACAGAAACATCAATTTGATCAACTATTCATGCACAAAAAAAATCACAAGAGCAAAGGAAACCAGGTGAGAGATCACAGTACTTGATTTTAGCATCATAATAATAACAGATGCATTGAAGAGAATAGGAAGGACCGTTTTACATTACCCACATCACCCCTTCCCTAACCCCAGGCAGTGCAGTATAGAGAGAGACATTATCTCTCGGGGAAAGAAAAAGGAATTAAGAGTAAGACTTCACCTTGGAACTCAGTACCACGCCTGCCACAGTAAAACCCACCACAGGGCAAACAACTTGATCCCTACCACCAGGCTTATACCTGTAGATGAAGCCTCTAGATCTACCCCAGCACCAGACAGGAACCTGTGGCACCAGTGAGATGGACTTGAGTTTGGTACAAGTCACTGCCAGCAGTGGGCAGGCCATAGTGGCCATGGTGTTGAGCATGCCCTATGTAGTGCTGTGCTGGTCTCAGAGACTCTAAGCTTTGGATGTGACCCAGTGCTACCTCAGCCTCTGCTGCCAAAGGATTCTGGCCATCGTGGTCCTGGACTTAGAGCAGCTCCTAGTGCTGCAATTGCTGAAATGGTCACAGGCTTAGGGATCTCCCCAGTCAAACTTCTCTGAATCTCTGGACAGGCTTACTGCTAAAGGAAGCTCCCCAACAAAGCCAGATTGCAAAGACTAGATTAGATACTTACATCAATGCACGGACATCTACAAATGGCTACAAGAATCACGATAAATCAGGGAATGATCACTTCACCAAGCAGACAAAATAAGGTGCCAGTGACTGACCCTGAAGAAATGGAGATGGAAGAACTGCCTGACAAGGAATTCAAGATACCTGTTTTAAGGAAGCTCAGCAAACTTCAAGAACATACCGAAAAACAATTCAAAATTTTGTCAGAGAAACTTAACAGAGATAATGAAATAACTTTCAAAAACTCAAATAGAAATTCTGGAGCCGAGAAAAAAATTAAAAATACAATGAGACCATCCACAGTAGAACTGAACAACAAGAGGAAAAGAATCTGTGAATTCAAAGACAGGGTAATTCAAAATATACAGTCAGTGGAGAAAAAGGAATAAAAATAAATGAAGAAAGCTTATAAAACTTATGGAGTAACATCAAAAGAGCAAATGTATGGGTTACTGGTACTCAAGAGGGAGTAAAGAAAGAGAAAGGAATAGAATAACAATGGAAAACTTTCCAAACCTGGAGAAAGATATAAATATCCAAGTACAGGAAGGTCAAAGATCTCTAATCAAACTCAACCCAAACAAGACTACCCCACAACATATAATCATCAAACTGTCAAAGACAAAAAGAGTATCCTGAAAGTAGCAAGGGATAAGAAGCAAATAACATATAATGGTCTCTATATGCCCAACAGCAAACTTCTCAACAGAAACCTCATAGGCCAGGAGAAAATGGAATGATACATTTAAAATGCTGAAGGAAAAAAACGTGCCAACCAAGAATATTCTGGTCAGCAAAGCTGTCTTTCAAAAATGATGGAGAGATAAAGATTTTTCAGACACACAAAAACTGAGGGAATTCATCGCCACCAAACCTGTCTTACAAGAAATGCTAAAGGGAGTTCTGCAAGATGAAAAAAAAGATGCAAATGAGTAACACAAAAACATCTGAAAGAATATAACTCGTTGGTAAAAGTAGGTACATAGTCAAACTCTGAATACTCTATTAACATAATGGTGGTATGTAAATCACTTATATCTTTAGTATAAAAGGTTAAAAGACAAAACTATTATAAATAATAACTATAACAAGTTCTTAAAGAATATGCAACATAAAAAGATATAAGCTATGACATCAAAAATTCAAAATGTTGAGAGAGG
This sequence comes from Pan paniscus, assembly GCF_029289425.2. Lineage (NCBI taxonomy): Eukaryota > Metazoa > Chordata > Mammalia > Primates > Hominidae > Pan > Pan paniscus. Next base: position 15,162,809 of record NC_073261.2, read on the forward strand.
AGTTAAATTAAAAAGTAGAAATATTTGCAATCAAATTTAAGTTGTCATCAGTTTTAAATAACCTGTTACAACCATAAAAAGTCTTTGTAAGCCTCATGGTAACCACAAAGCAAAAACCTATGCACTAAAAATAATAATTAGGAATCAAAACATACGACTAAAGAAAATTAGCCACAAAGGAAGACAGTAAGAGAGAAAGAAAGGAATAAAGGATCCACAAAACAACTAGAAAACATGTAACAAAATGGCAGGAGTAAGTTCTTACAATCAATAATTACCTTGAATATAAATGAACTAAATTATCCAATGAAAAGTCATAGAGTAGCTGAATTAAAAAAAAAAAAAACAAGGCCCAACTTACACAGCCAACAAGAAACCCACTTCATCTATAAGGATACATGTACAATGAAAGTGAAGGGATGGAAAAGATGTTCTACCCAAATGGAAACCAAAAGAGAGCAGAAGTAGCTATAGTTATATTGGATAAAATAGATTGTAAATTTAAAACTTAATTTTTATTTAAGTAAAAATGAGACAAAGGAGGTCATTATATAATGGCAAAGGGGTGAATTCAGCAAGGAAAATATTAATAGATCTAAAGAAAGGGATAGATTGCAATACAATAATTGTAAGGGATTTCAACACTTCACCTTCAGCAATGGAAAGCTCATACAGTCACAAAATTAACAAACATCAGATTTAAATGGCACTCTAGACAAAATAGACCTAACAGAAATTTACAAAAAACAATTGCATTTAACTGCTACAGAATACATATTCTTTTCAATTGCAACATGGAACATTCTTCAGAACAGAATATATGTTAGGCCACAAAACAAGTATTAACATATTTAAAAAGATTGAAATCATATCACATATCTTCTCTGACCACAGTGGTATAAAACTAGAAAGAATTAACAGGAGAAACCTGGTAAAATTTGCAAATACATGGAAATTAAACAACATGTTACTGAACAACCAATGGGCCAATAAAGAAATTTAAAGGAAAATTTTAAAATGTCTTGAGAAAAATGAAAATGGAAACACAATATACCAAAACTTATGGAATACAGCATTAGCAGTCCTAAGAGGAATGTTTATGGTGATAAACACCTATATTTAAAAAGAAAGAACCCAAATAAGACTACCCCACAACATATAATCATCAAACTGTCAAAGACAAAAAGAGTATACAGCATTATATACTATATACTCTTATAAATAAACAATGTAATGTTGCATCTCAAGGAACTAGAAAAACAAGAAAAAACTAAACCTAAAATTAGTAGAAGAAAAAATAATAAAAATCAGAGCATAAATCAATAGAGACTAAAAAAGATCAACAAAATGAAGAGCTGATTTTTAAAAAGATAAATAAAATAAGCAAAATGTAAGCTAGACTAAGAAAAAAAGAATATTCAAATAAATAAAATCAGAAATGAAAAGGGAGATGTTAAAGCTGATATCACTGAAATACAAAGAATCATAGAGACTATTATGAACAATTATATGCCAACAAATTGGAAAACCTTGAAGAAATAGATAAATTCCTGGACACATAAAACCTACCACTATTGAAATATGAAGAAATAAAAAGACTGAACAGATCAATAGGGAAGGAGATTTAATTAGCAGTTTAAAACTCTTTCATCAAAGAAAACCCCAGGGCCTGATGGCTTCATTCCTTAATTCTATCAAGCATTTAGTGAAGAACTAACACCAAGCCTTTTCACACTATTTCACAAAGCTGAAGAGAGTGGAATTCTTTCAAACTCATTCCATAAGGCCAGCATCATCCTGATGCCAAAACCAGACCAGAACACCACCAAAAAGGAAAACTACAGACCAACATCGCTAATGAACATAGATGCAAAATTCCATAATAAACTACTAGCAAACCAAACTCAAATAGCACATTAAAAGGATTATTCACCATAGCAAATCATCCCAGGTATGCAAGGATGGTTCAATACACACAAATCAATAAATATAATATACCATGTTAACAAAATGAAAGAAAAAATATATAATCATTTCAAAAGACGCAGAAAAAAACATTTGACAAAATTCAACATCTCTTCATGATAAAAACTCTCAATGGATTAGGTATAGAAGGAATGTATCTGAACATAAGAAAGGCCATATACAACAAACCCATGGCTAACATCATACTGAATGGGGAAAAGTTTGAAGCTTTTATTCTAAGATTTGGAAGAAAAAAAGAATGCCCACTTTCACCACTTCTCTTCAACATAGTACTGGAAGTCCTAGCCAGAGCCAGACAAAAGAAAGAAATAAAAGGCGTCCAAATTGGAAAGGAGAAAGTTAAATTGTCCATGTTTGCTTTTGACATGCTCTTATACATTAAAAATCTTAAACATCGAAAAAAAACTGTTAGATCTAATAAACTAATTCAATAAAGTTGCAGGTTACAAAATCAACGTTCAAAAAACAGTAGCATTTTTTTTAACTTTAAGTTCTGGGATACACGTGCAGATTTGTTACACACATGTGCCATGGTGGTTTGCCACACCTATCAACCCATCATCTAGGTTTTAAGCCCCACATTAGGTATTTGTCCTAATGCTCTCCCTCCCTTTACCCCCCATCCCCTGACAGGCCTCAGTGCCTGATGTTCCCCTCCCTGTATCTATGTGTTCTCATTGTTCAACTCCCACTTAAGAGTGAGAACATGTGGTGTTTGCTTTTCTGTTCCTGTGTTAGTTTGCTGAGAATAATGGTTTCCAGCTTCACCCATGTCCCTGCAAAGGACATGAACTCATTCTTTTTATGGCTGCATAGTATTCCATGGTGTATATGTGCCACATTTTCTTTATCCAGTCTAACACTGATGGACATTTAAGTTAGTCCCAAGTCTTTGCTGAAAAAACAGTAGCATTTTTATACACTAATAGCAAACATTACTCTAAGCAAATTATCAAGCAAATGATTCTTTTTAAAGCAAGTGATAAAGTAATTCTACAACATGAGATTTAATGGTGAAGACCTACTGCCAAGGCACTGGGGACACTGATGAATTAGTCATGGCTCCCACCACTGTGAACATGATACTAACAACAAGCTTTGTGTTAAATAAACATATGCCTCTATTATATATTTACTATATTTTAACCATGAGTCTTAATGGTTTGATGAAATGACATCAAGAAAAAATGAAATATGAGAGATTTTAGCATCATCATAACTAATGCAGCTAAACAGAGTTAATAAAGGTGTGGGCATTATTACACACTTAATTTAAAAAACAATCTCTAAACATAGTGGGTAAGATCATGATATATGCTATGATACAACATCAAAGTCTGAGGAAGATTTACCTAATTAAAGTAGACATTGTTTTGTCCCCAAAAAAGAAGGGAAACATTATTTAAAACAAATAAAGCTTTTTGTAGTCTCTTTTCATTTTTAATTCATGAAATAGGAAATTAATTTGCTTTGTGACAGAATTTTAAATGATTTTTGTCAAGACTACAAAAATTGCTTTACACTAAAAAATACTACATCTTCTATGGGGTTGAGTGCCTTTGTGACAATTTGTAAAATATTAAAACACAGACACACACATGCACCTTAGAGTATTACAAGTCATTGTAGTAAATGCTATAATTGTCATTATTATTATAAAAAATAATAAATGATGTTAGAAAAATTGGATATCCACACGCAGAAAAATAAAATTGACTCTTATCTCTCACCATATACAAAAATTAAGATGGATTAAATACTTAAACATAAGACTTGAAACTATGAAACTACTAGAAGAAAACATAGGAGAAACATTGTCTGAGCAAGGATTTTTTGGATAAGACCTCAAAATCAAAGGCAAAAAACAAAATCAGAAATAAACAAATGTGTGACTATATCAAACAAGAGAGCTTCTGTACAGAAAAGGAAACAATCAACAGAGTGAAGAGACAACTTACAGAATGGGAGAAAATATTTGCAAACTATACATCTGACAAGGAGTAAATATCAAAAATACATAGCGAACTTAAACAACTCAGTTGCAAATAATAATAATAATAAATAAATAACCTGTTTGAAAAACAGGCAAAATACCTGAATAGACATTTCACAAAAAGAAAGACACACAAATGACCAATAGATATATGAAAAAATGCTCAATATTCCTAATCAGAGAAATGCAAGTCAAAATCACAATGGCATATAACTTTCCCCTAGTTAGAATGGCCATTATCAAAAAGACAAAAGATAAGTGCTGTCAATGTTGTGGAGAAAAGGAAGTTCTTATACACCTTTGGGGGGCATTTAAATTAGTGCAGCCACTCTGAAAAACATTATAGAAGCTCAGAAAATTAAAAATAGAACTACCATATGATCCAGCAATCACACTATGCAAAGGAATTCAAATCTTTATGTCAAAGAGATATCTGCACTCCCATGTTTATTGTAGCACCATTCACAATAGCCAAGATATTGAGTCAACCTAAGTGTCCATCAACAGATGAGTAGATAAAGAAAATTTGGTACATACACATAATGGAATACTATTTAGCCATAAAAAGGGATTGAAATCCCACCAGTTGTGACGACATGGATGAACCTGGAGAACATTATGCTAAATGAAACAAGCCAGGCACAGAAAGACAAATACCACATGATCTCACTCATATGTGAAATTTTAAAAAAAGTTGATCTCATAGAGGTAGAAAGTAGAATGGTAGTTACCAGAGGCTAGTGTAGTTAGGCAGGAGGAGGGATGGGGGGATGTTAGCCAAGGGCTACATAATTACAGTTATGTAGGAGGAATAAATTTCAAGAGACCTATTTTACAGCAAGGAGACTATAGTAAATGATGATATATTCTCTCAAAAAATGTAGAGAGTGGATGTTATGTGCTCTCACCACAAAAAATGATAACCATGTGAGGCAGTACATTTGTTAATTAGCTAGATTTAACCATTCCACAAATGTATATGTACTTCAAAACATCATGTGGTACCCAATAAAAACATACACTGTTATCTGTCAATTTAAAAAGATACGTAAAAATTGAGCTTTAAAAATTATTTTTAAATGTTTAATTAAAAATAACCCCCCAAAAAGAAAAAGTTAAAGAATAAAGAGGTATCACATTAAATCCATGCTTGCTGATTGCTTATTGTAATTGTTAGTAGTGGATGCAGTCTGATTGCCCAAAAGTAGAAAAAAAAATAAGTTGCTATGCTATTTTGAAGAATGTACTTAAGCAAACAGAATGTTCTGCATTTTCAGTGTTAGAGTAAAAATAAAGAAATCCATTATATACAGAATCAGATCTGAGGTATGTATTTCTACAATTATACCCACAGTGAGGGTGTTAGGTCGTTCTTTCACGGTTGTAAAGAAATACCCAAGACTGGGTAATTTATTAAGAAAAGAGGTTTAATTAGCTCACAGTTCTGTTCTGCGGGCTTTACAGGAAGCTTGGTATTGGTATCTGTTTGGCGTCTAGGGAGGCCTCAGGAAGCTTCCAATCATGGCAGAGGGTGAAGGGGGAGCAGGTACATCACATGGCAAAAGCAGGAGCAACAGAGAGAGTGAGGGTGGAGGTGCCACACACTTTTAAACAACCAGATCTTGTGAGAACCCACTCACTATGGTGAGGACAGCATCAAGCCACAAGTGATCCACCCCCATGACCAAAACACCTCCCACCAGGCTCCACCTTCAACACTGGGGATTACATTTCAACATGAGATTTGGACGAGGACAAACATGCAAACTATATCAGTCAGTTATTTAATTTCGTCAGAATATATCTTCTAAAGGTGGCTGTTGGGAAAGCAAGGCTTTCTCTTCCAAGAAGAAAAAAAAGACACCTTTACTGAAGTTTTTGAAAAAAGTATGTGAATGGTGAGATGGTCTAAAAGGAAAAGACTAGAGGAAGCAGGGAAAAACCAAGGCTATTCGACCATAAAGAAAGGAGCCAAACAGCAGAGCCCTGTTACATACTGAATTTCTCACCCCCACCCCATCGCTATCCACCAAGGAAGGCCCTTTTGTCCCCAGCTAAGCCCCAGTCCCAGGTTTACCCACTGCAATGGCTTTATTCAACTACTCTTGCTAATTTCAGTTTACTCTTTCTTTATTTTATGTCAGTTTTAGCTTTATTATTATATAAATACACAAAGTTTATTTAACTTTAAGATTACACATTACAATTAGGACAAAAATGATTTAACTTAACACAAGAATTATTTTTGTTTACAAGGTCTTAATGCTAAGAAGGTTCTATTACACACAATGAGGTATATTGGCAACATATAAAGACTGGATGATATCATCCCAAGAGGGAATAAAGCAAAACAGAAATAGATCAGCTCTGTGCTAGTCATGCCATCGTGGGTAACACGCATGAGCTCTGAAGCATCTTCATACCCACCCCTAGAAGAAAGCTCAGTGTTTGGTCTTTGAGTCTTAAAGTCACTCATGCAGATGCCTTGTGGCCTACACAGCACCAGCTTGAGAGGACAGCCTTATACCACCCAGCTCTCCTGCTTCTGAGGCCACATCCTGTTCTTCAGTTGCTATGAAGTAATTGCTTCTTCTTCATTATAAAATGAGATGATAACAGCAGCCTTGCTCCTATCTCAGCACCAGCATGAAAATGACACTAAGAAAATGTAGACGAAAACACACTGGGAACCAGAAACTTTAAGACAAAGACCAAGCTGCCACCTCTAGGCTGAGTTCAGTCATTTATATTTAATTCAAAGGCAGTGTTGTATGACTTCCCAAGTTCTGAAGTCAGGATGATGGGCTGGTCTCTCTTGGAGGAGGCAATGAACCAGTCCGGGAAGGCCACAGACTCAAAGGTGGAGGTCCTACCAGTCTTGGCACGGTAGAAAAGGAAGGGTTTCACGGGCTCAGGTTGGCCATACAGATCCATGATCTTCTGCTCCTGAAATGTCAGAACAAGTACCCATTGGGAGAAACAGAAGCTGTTTGAGCTATTCAAGGTTATTCATAATAATTCAATAAATGTTCCAAAGTTCCAGAAAACCTTATCCATCTATTAGAGCAGGCCTAGAGAAACACACATTTTGAAGGAGCAGCAGAGTAAACATACATGAAATTTTACCTTCCAAGCCCCCACCCTCAAATCCAGAGATGGTGTAGGAAGTTTACAAGGGAGAGTTTAATGAACAAGCAGCCACACTTGAACAACAAGTTAGAACTCTTCTCACACAAGAGGCTGAGGGGACCCTTAGGAAAAGGAAGAAATTGGAAATTACCTCCCTTACCAATACCACAACAGTGAGAGTCACTACCCGGCAAGAACCACTGGCGTGACAAAGGACAGCCAGGTTAGGGTATGAATTTCTGACTAATTGCCACATATATGAGAAAGATAAATACCAATGAAAAAGACCCAAGAGGGTCTAACAAATCAAAGGATTTGTATCAAAGGAAGAAGGTAAATAGAGCAATCAAAAAATGCCTTCTATATTGTATATGGAACTATATTCTGTATGTCTATATATTTGTACGTACGTGCATTGTATATTTAGGTAAAATAAGTATTTCTAAGTAAATTGCAAGTGTTCAAGATCTCAAGAGAGACACAGAAATGATCTGTAATTCAGCCACATTCCACCCTGAGTGAGAAGTTCTTCTCCCACAGGATTCCTTTACTCAATTAATGGCTTCCAGTTAATCTGATTCTTTGGGTGGCCAGAAACGTAGGAGTCATTACTGACATTTCTTTTTTTTTTTTTTTTTTTTTTTTTTTTTTTGATCCCCTAACATCTAACCCAGGAGCAAGGCCTGTGGACTCTATTTCCAAAATACCAAAATATTTCCTGAATCGAGTCACTTCTTGCACTCCACACATGGCATCAACCCCAATGCAGGCCATCACTCTGTCACCTGGACAATTAGGGTGACCTTCTAAACGTTCTCCTTGAACCTACTCTATTCTCTAATAATCATTCTCCATAAGGCAGGTAAGTGAACTTTAAACCGAAGTAAATAAATAAGATTATGATACCCTTTTGCATGATTTTCTATTGTTATTACAGTGAAACTCCTCGGCAAAGCCCACAGGGTCTACGCCACCCAGCCCCTGCCTACCTGCTGCCCTGCCTTCTTACCACTCTCCTGCATGCTCATTCTGCCCCCACCACACCTGTCTTCTTCTTTGCCTTCCAAGACACCAAGCTGTTCCCACCCAAGGTCCTGGCACTTACTCTCCCTGCACCTCACACCGGCCCCACATCTTCCCAAGGCCAGCTGCTCCCCATCACCTGGGTCTCCTCCTTGGGGAGAACTTTACTGAACATTCCATCCCAGCCAAAATCGGTTTGGAATCCCCCCTCCTACTCATTGCGATCATATTCCTGAGTTATTTTCTTCATTAGTACCGACTGCTATCTAAACTTAGCGTATTTATTCATCAACCCCAGAATGATTGTTAGACTTGTTCATCACTGTATTCCTCAACACAGAGGAAAGCCCCCAGCATTCTACTCAACAGAGATTTGCTGTTTAATAAATGGAAGAATGCTTCCTCCTTTGAAACTCCCATACCTCCTCCATCATCACCTTCAACTTCCCACCCACTGAGAAAATTGAAGTAATTAGAAGACAACTTGTACAAACCACACCGTAACATGGGCTCCCAGCACGTGGCACCCATATCTGCACCTCCCTGCTTGAGGAGGACTGGGTGAAAGGTCCCATCTGCACTTGCAACTTAACGACATCCCTCTAGCCGTTCTCCCTGCTCTCTTGTGCTCCCTCAATTTTGCTTGCTCTTCTTAGTCATTCCCATCAGCATATTTGCTGTCATTTCTACCATCTCAAACAAAAGAACTACTTTGCTTACCCACCACCGCCACCAGTTCCACTTTGCAGAAAACTTCCTGCAATCGCTGTCCATATCTGCTGTCTCTGATCCCTTTCTTGTAATTCCTCCCTTTAAATTTACTCCATCCAGGCTTTCGCCCCCACTACAGCACCAACACTGCTCCTGCCAAGGTCCCCAAAGACCCACACATTGCCAAACGCAACAGTCAATTCTTAGTCCCCATCTGAGAACAAACGCACAACGTAAGGGTGACTTAGCTGACAGGACAAAGCAGAAAATGTCATTCTCAGTCCTGACTTTATTGATCACACTCACAATCCTGTTTCCTCCACTTAAAATACTACCAGAATCTGACTCACTTCTCCCCACCTCTGCTGCTATCTCCTGGCCCATCAAATCACACCTAGACCACCTCAAAGTCTCCTGAAGGACTTTCACCTTTGCCCGCCACAGCCTAAGATCTCCAGAGAGATCCTTTTTAGACCTAAGCCCCTTCACACCATTCCTCTGTTCAAAACATTCTAATATTTCCCATTTCACTCAGATTGCAAGGCTGAGTCCTTGCAAAGGACAAGCCTTTCATGTCTGCCTTTATCTCTCTGGACTCATTCCTCAATTCACTCCTGCACACCGGTCCTCGCTGGTCCTGGGACGTGCCCTCACTAGACACCTGCTAACTAACTTCCCTAGCTCTTTCTACTCCCTGCTAACATCTCACCTAGGCAATGATGCCTATTGCACTATTCACCACTGCAGCCTGACGCCGCCTGTGTTCCTGGTGCTGCTGGTCTATCTATCCTGCTGTAACCATTTTTATTTTTCTAGGAGAGGTAAAGACCTCTAACATAGCACAAATTTACCTACTATTACATTTATTGTTTGCCATTTCTCTCCTTTCACTAGAATCCAAGACCCACATGGTCAGGGTTCTTTGCCATTCTGTGCACAGCTATATCTCAAGCATCTACGCAGTGCTAGAGGCCAGGAAGTACCCATACATGTGCTTAATTGAATTGGATTGAGTTGAATCAAACTGAATTAAACTGAAGTTTGTGGAACGAGGACAAACAGTCATTAAAAAATAAAAAAAGAACAAACCAGAGAGTTTGGGAATTAAAAGAGTAAAGATTGAAATTTCAGGAAATGCTATAAAAGGATGATTTCCAGAAGGGACAACACTGAAAATGTAACCATGAGCTGGCAGAGCAAAGCAAGAAATTCTTCCAGATGCAACACCAAAATTTTAAAAAGCAATGAAGGGATAGAAAGTATAAAAAATTAGATGAGATATCGTGAGATACTGAAGTGAGATTCATAACTTCCAATGATGGATGAATAGGAATTCCAAAAGGAAAATAAGGGTGAGAATATACTTGAAGAAATGATGGCCAAGAATATATCAAAGGTTAAGAAAGACAGAGCAGTGTGAAGAAGAGGCGAGAACAGCCCCCAGACTGACCAAAACCCGCACACTGCTGCATCCTGCACCCAGTGCCTATATCCCGCTGGGGTGGCCACCACCATGCCCAGGAGAAAGGCTGAAGGGGATGCTAAAGGAGATAAGCCAAGGTGAAGGACAAACCACAGAGAAGGCCCGCAAAGTTGTCTGCTAAACCTGCTCCTCCAAATCCAGAGGCCAAGCCTAAAAATGCCCCTGCAAAGAAGGGAGAGAAGGTACCCAAAGGGAAAAAGGGAAAGCTGATGCTGGCAAGGAGTGGAATAACCCTGCAGAAAATAGAGATGCCAAAACAGGGAAGGCACAGAAAGCTGAAGGTGCTGCAGATGCCAAGTGTAGTGTGTGCATTTTTGATAACTGTGTACTTCTGGTGACTGTACAGTTTGAAAAACTATTTTTTATCAAGTTTTATAAAAATGCAGAATTTTGTTTTACTTTTCTTTTTAAGCTATGTTGTTAGCACCCAGAACACTTCATTGTTGTTTTTAGGGGAAGGGGCATATGTCACTAATAGAATGTCTCCAAAGCTGGATCGATGTGGGGAAAACACCTTTCCCTTCTAGTTTTGAGAGAGTTCCTCTTGGCTCCCAGGAGGAGGGATTCTCTGACTTTGACACACACGGCCACCTTGGCAGAAAAGGCTTGTGGTATGGAAAATAAATTCATTTTTATGTCCTCTTCTCCCTTTCCATCTTTCAGCATAGATTTAACTCCTTTAAGCCCAGACATCTGTTGGGACCTGGCCCTCAATCATTGGTTACCAGTATGTCAGGCACTCTGGACTTTCCAGTGATGCCACTGAGATGGCACCTGTCAAAAGAGCAGTGGTTCTGTTTCTAGATTGTGGATCTTCAGATAAATTCTACCATTTTCATTTCACTTCCTGAAAGTCAGGGTTGGCTTGTGAAAAGTTTAAACCACATGCTAAATGTGAAATGTCAACTCTCACTCTAAACTCTCCCTGTTCAGAGCATCAGATGAAGACTTCATTGGGTTTTATAGTGGCTTTCTGATTTCTGGTAGTCCATTGAAGAAGGGAGTTTGAAAGTTGTTGTATACTGTTAACAATTGTCTGCCCATATCCTGCCTGAAATACCATGAATGTTTATGGAAAGTATCTTTAATAAAGCTGGATGCAGTTTGGCTTGGAAAAAAAAAAGCAAAACAGGGACCTTAACTACTGACAGCCAGGATAAAAAGAAAAGTGTATTGCATGCACATAACTTAAAAGAGGCTGGGAATAAATATGCTTAGGAAGATGAGACTATTTCTTTTTTAATTCTAAAATTAGGTATTCAACCAAACACTTCTAAAAGGAAAGGCTTTTTAAATATTTTTCTTAGCTACTCACTTTTAGCTGCAATGTGGGCTGTTCTCCAACCTTCTCACAATACAAACACATTTCTGGATTCTGGATTCCCAAATAAATGGGATCCCCTCTGCCTTGCTCAAGAGCCTCTGGATACTTGCATGTGATAACAGCGACAGTGACTGTAAAGATAAGAGGAGAGATGGTATCAGTTTCCTTTTGAAGTCAGAAAGATTATTTGATTTAGCAGGGCAGTATCCTCAAGTGGATCTGGAAGAGAGCTGAAGAGTGTAATCCCAACTAGACCCACCAAATGGCCAACCCCCATATTCATTCATTCATTCATTCATTCATACCATGTGCCAATCACTGCCCTAGTAAATGAGCAAACACAGAGAGCTAAGCAGACAACAGAGTATGCTCTTGAGATTCTCACGCCTCTGCTTGAGCACGTGGAGATGGGGAGCTCCTACATCAAGCCGCCCCTCTGATTCTTGGAGAGCTTGGTCCCTTTTGCAAGTTTTTCCCAATGTGATGCTGAAACCTGCCTTTCTGTGGTATTCACCCATTTAGTCATTTTAGGACACCCTGAAGTCATGCAGAACAAGCTACTAGTCTTCCATAAGACAGGGCTTCAGATGACTGACAGCAGCTTTCCTATTCCCTTGGAGGCTCCTCCACCATCTCTGGCTTCTTCATCTTAGTGGAACACAAAGTTCTCCCTGACTTCTCTTCCCAATTAGGTGTGAAATTCTCCCCACTCCTGGTGGGACCCATTGTAAAGTCACACTTTTACAAAAGGCTGATGCCAGCTTCCCAGCCACAGCAGTGCAAACAGTGGGCAAGGCACAGGGTGACCACTCACCTGGGGTCACACTGTCACTTCGTGGAACTGCCACAAGGTTCTGACCCTGAAGGGTCCACACTTGCTGATTCAAATCATTAATAGTCCCAGTAATAGGTTTACACACTGATTTTGGGATAGAGAAAAAAATGAAGAAATATTATAATCAAGGCTGCTTTACTAGACCCAGGAGAAAAGTATCTAACCCAGGCCATTTTGTAAGGAAGGTGTGGGGTTTGCATCCCCAAACTGACAGCACTCACATCACCCATCAGCCTAGCCTTTCTTTCTAGTGAAGTTGTGAGCTCTGGTGAGGAAGGCAAGGGCTACCAAGGGAAGTCACTGGTTTAAGAGGGCAAACTATCAAGACAGAGGGCAATGAGCAGTCTCACAGAACCTGTGTGCCAAGGCCCAGCTACCCTCTTTTGTGCCTACTCTGTGCTTGGCCCCGGTGCTGGGGACTGGAGCTGGAGCAGTGACTAAGCAATAGCTCCCACCCTCCAGAAGCCCAGGGCCCAGTGGTAGGTGGGCAGCACCAGGTGGGAAGGGCAGTGTACAGAGAGGAGCAGAGAAGGCTGGGGCTTCCACAGGAGATAGCGTGAGTGCAGAGGGCCTAAGCCTCCAGAGCCCCATCCCAACAGCATTTGATTCACTTGATTGATAGATGGCCCTTCCTCCACCGTCAGCGTCTCCTGGAGTGCCTCTCATAGTGTGGTTGTCTCAGCACCTGTGAAGGCAGACATAGAACAGATGAACCACAAGAGATGTTTCCAAGACCTTCCAGGACACTAGCTCCTCAGGCCCTCATTCTAGACAGGGAGCTGGGAAACCTGGCCTGACACGAAGCTCTGGGCAGAAGTTCTGAGCCACATCTGGGACAAAACTTGAAGGAAGCATCAGCAAAGGGAGAACAGGTAGAATTTTCCTCCACCTGGAGATCCAGATAGTATGGTAGTGTCTCCCCTAGGAGTTCGAAGGCCAGGCATAAAATTTGACCTTAAATAACCCACAGGCACCTGATGCCCTGACTCCTCTTCTCTGAAGCCTCCACCCCTTCATCGGCATTGTTTTTGCCTAGGAGAAGGGGAGGGTCCCATGCCAGGGCCACTCTGCCAGGATCCCAGCAACTCCCCAGTAAGAAGCAGCCACACATAGGACAAAGCACAGAGCCAGCCTGATGTGGCCCTTCCCTTCATTAAGCCCCAAAGCACAGATGAGAGGAAAGGCTCCAGAGGGAGGGAGAAGAGGTTTTCCAGCTATTGACTATACCTGGCAAGAAAGGGCCTTTATCTACAGTCCAGGGGACTGAATCGTGGCTCCAGCAGCTTCCAAGGTCAGTGATGGGCTCTAATGGAGCCTGGATCATTTATCTGGATGAGCAGAGAGGGAGGCTCCAGCTTCCTGGGTGGGGCATGAGAAACGTATGACATGAAAGAAAACCAGCTCCTCCTACCAGAAGATCCTGTGAGGCTCGGAGGAAGAAATCACAGAATTAGCACAAGTATCACCTGTCCGGGCTCGCTGAGAAATAAGTGTTGAGCCAATCCGCACAAAATCAACCACAAGGAAATGAGGTTGATGACAGATCCTAGGTTTCTCATAAAGGGGAAACTAAGGGAATTTCCCAGAGTTCAGCTCTCCTGTCATGTCATTCTGGAGCTAGAACTGGAAATGCCAGGCACTCTCATGTCAGGGACTCCATCTCCTGGGACTGGGAGCCTTGCCCTCTGCAGTCAGGCTAAAGGCATCCTGTAAGAGCAAAATTAGCCACACGTCTCAGGCAAGGTCCCTGTGGCATTTCTCAACTACCCCACCTAAGGCCACACCTGAATGGAAAGCCAGGCAGTAGAGCTCCCCTACCTAACACTCTTTCAGCTCCATCCACATGGGGAGCCACAGGGACTATGCAGACTGGTCTTTTAACTGAGGCAATCCTGGTTTCAGGTACCCTCAAAATGCAGTGGACTCCAGAACTGCCTAAGGAAGTAAAGAGGTGGGCAGCGATTTCTCCCAAATCTGAGCCCCAGATGCCAGCTTATCCCCTACCCTCTGCCCTAGGTTCCTGATCAGTGGTAATAGTTATTTTTATATCTTGTTTATACACCCCATCCTACCTGCTGTAGCCAAGCCTAAAAATTTACTGAGGTATAAGTTAACTACTAGAGTGAAATGAGTTTTAGGAGACAGACTTGAAGCACTAACAGCTTCAGGTTTACCTGTCTATAAGGAAGAAAAGCACAAAGAATGAGACAGAACCTTCCAGATAAGCTCATCCATGAGCCCCTCTTCCCAGCCCTGCAAAGAGTCTCCTGACTCAACGTCTCTTACTTTTCACCCTAATCTCCTTTCTGGCCTTGGAAGAACACAGTCCTTTCCTGCCATGGCCCCAATTCTATCACTTTTGGCTTCCAGTGTTTCTGTGACCCTAGGAAAGAGTGTGGTAATGCCAGGTGCACTTTTGTTCAAAGTCAACCTGAGCCAGTGCCACCTCACTTGAGTCTCCTCTGCCCTGTTAAAGATCCCCTCCACTACACATCAGTCAACATAACTCCTTTCTTGGGATGTTCACCACAAAACAGCATCCAAAATTCCCATCATTTGACCCCCCAAATCCCTTAAGTCTGAATTTCCAATTGGGATCCCTCTGTAAGCAGAATCCATGCTAGGAATTGCAAACAAAGGGAATTGAATAAAAGGAACTAGATACACGTGTGTTGGAAGGCCAAAGAAGATTAAGGGATTGCTGTAGTATCTCAGATAGTAAAAACTACAGGAAGGAAACAAAAGGGAACAAAAGAACCTAGGTCTCAAAGGAGCGCTTTTTTAGGACTTATCCCCAGATATGAGTCGGAGGTGAGGCGTTCTCTGCCAAATTGATGCTCAGACCTCTGAAAAGAGAGTACAGTCTGGTCAATGCTTGGAGCATGAAGGTGGAGGGGAGGGGTCAAGAAGAGGATGCTAAGAGGACTCACAGGACACAACTCTAACAGCTGAATTTTCTTTGGTTCAAAAGCCTGTGGGTACAGCTAGAACTTCCCACGCCCAGATGAAGGTTGCAAAAACTATAAAAGAGGGTGACATGTGTCCTCTTCAGCCTCCGCCCTCATTCCACTTGGTCCTGACCCTTCAATAGATTCCAAGCACTCAGAGAATCCAGCCCTTCCTAGAATTCCCAGCACTCAGCATCCATCCTGAAGTCCCTAGTTTAACTGTTAGTGTGAATAAGTATCAGAGAAATTGGAGGGAGTAGGAGTGATGATGATAAAAGGGGAGAACTGAATCACTGGGGTTGATCAGTAAAGAGCAGAGATCACATCTGCTGAAGAAATGGCCCCGAACGTTTATCTTAAAGTGGAAGGGATGGATGTTATAATTACATGATACCCTGGCTGTACTTGAGAAAACCATCAATATTGATTCTGGTTATAAAAAGTAAAGAACATAGCGTTGCTATATTTTATTTATTACCATTGATTGTTTTATTTATTATCAATGATTTATTATCATGGAGAACAATGACAATGATGCTTATCATTAAGTGTGGCTTGAATTTAATTACCATAAGTACTGACAAGGCCAAATTCCCTAGATATGAAAATGATTTTAAGAAAACACTTAGTCCAGATTCTAATTTCCAAGCTCTATGACACTGTCAATCTACATTCATTTGGTAATAAGCCCTGCTACTAGTTTGTTCACTTAACATGCTCATTACCTTATTAAGTTGAGGGAATATCAATGAAATGCAGGTAGGGTAAGAGAACTTGATTACTGACCACCACTACAATCTCTAGAATCTCTACAACACCTTTTTCATGAAACCAGGCACACAATCATAACAAAGCAGAGGGAGCCATGGAGCAGTAAAGGTTACTCAGCCCCCACCTTTGCCAACCATAAAAAAAAATCACCTTAGTAGTAAAATTAAACTTAGAATCTATAACTCCAGACTCCAAATGCAGAGCTCTCTGCTGGAGTCATAGGTCCTCCTTGGGGCCCCCAAAGAGGACCAAAGCCATGTGGCCTATTACCTATCAAGGGCTATCTACAAGCAGGCTGGCAACCTGGCCTGAAGATTGCCACTGGAAAGAAGTTGGCATTCATCTCGCTTAAATTGGTGGGGCAACATGGTGTGTACCATGAACCACAGAGACCAGTGTGGGGCCATTTGTACTCTAGTGGACTTGGGAAAATGCCAAGGAAGCTCTTGGCATAGGCTCTGTGGTAAAGCCTTTACCCAACGTAGATGGAATGATGTGCATGGACATGGCCGAAAGCCTCTGCTCCTCCACATAGCCCAAGCCCATTATCAAAGACTTGCTTCCTATGAGCTGATCCATTACATCTTCCTGAAGCTGGTTTCTATGAAACCCCAGACTTTGGCACATAGGCCAACACGCTATTTAAATGAAGGACAGAGTAACAAAAATAACCCCAAAACTACACATCAAAATGGCAGTAATAAATAGAAACATTAAAAGAGTTAAGACTAAAGAACCAAACCATATAGGACTATTGTAAAGGCATATTTCTCTAAATTTAAAACAGTTATTGGTTAAATTGTCATTTATGTGCAACAACAACAAAGAACTAAAGCAATAAAAAGCCTTAATTAGACAGCCCATAGTGCAACTCCTGAGAAAGGGGTCTAGGTTAAATGCCTAGAGTTTGAAATTCCTAGACAAAGAGCCAAATGACAGAGAACCCTTAGCCTTCTTTGCCCCAAATCACACAAAGTGCAAAATCCATATAAAAAAAAGACGATAAATTGAATATCACCCAAATTTTAGAATTTTGGACAAAACACATCATGAAATGAATTTAAAAAGACAGACTACCCAAGATAAAATATTTGTAACACATCTAACAAATAATTAATATCCAAAGTTTATAAATAATTCTTACTAAGCAGCAGGAAAAGTGCAAATAATTCCATAGAAAAATGAGCAATTGACGTAAAAAGTATTTCACTGAGTAGAAAATATAAATGTCCAATAAATATAAGTAATTATAGTAAACCACACTGGTAATTAGCAAGATGCAAATCAAAGCAATACTGAGATTCAGTTTCCACCCATTAGGAAGGCACAGATTAAAAAGATAGTAGGCAATAGTGTGAGACAATAGATTCACTCACCACATGGATGGCCGTGTGAATCATTGCAGACTTTTTGGAAAGCAATTTTGTAGAGGCTATTAAAAATGTTAATGTGTTTACGCTTGGCCCCATATGTGTACTTATAAGAGTCTGTCAATTTAAGTTATTTTCAGCTTCAAAACCTGAAAAATCCTATTCAAAGTGGCTAAAACAATAAAAATATTTACTAGGTTACATAACTGGAAGTCTAGGATTATTAATTATCAGAGTTGCTGACCTAATAGTTGTATAAGGTGAGCAAGGACCAGTATTTTAAAAAATTCTCTCTGGTCTTAAGTTTAATTCATAACTTAAGGCCAGGTTTCTCCAAGGCCATTAGAGGGCTGCCTGTGTCAATCAGAACTGTATGCTCAGTCATTCACATCTTGTAGAAAAAAGGAATATCTCCCCTACAACTATCAAAGACTTTCTAGTCTATTTGGGCCAACTTGGGAGCCATGCTGTGTCAATTGGGGTGCTAACAAAAAAACAGATGACATGTTCAAATTTGGCAATTGGAGGTAAATGTCATGAAGGAGTTATTTATAAAGATATGGGTAGAGTACAGGGAAATCCCAAGGCATAGTACAGAAACTCAGGCTACTAAAAGTGGGGTATACCTCTGGCCGCCCCTAGGCCTGAAAGGACAAGAGGAGGTTACTAGAACCCAGAGAGAGAAAGAACTTTGTGAACAAGGCCACCTAATAGGAGCTGTGACCTTCATCAAGAAAAATAGCCTGCAGTGACCCCATAGGAAAGGAACCAGGGAATACAGTCATGCATGGCTTAATGACGTTTCACAGTGCAAACATCACAGAGTGTAGCCACAGCCTACCACACACCTAGGCTATATTGTACAGCCTATTGCTCCTGTACAAACCTGTACAGCATGATACTATGCAGTGAAATTGCTGACCCCTCAAAGTGATAAACATATGCATCTGAGGGGATAATGTTACATATACCTGCTGTGGTCAGGCACTCCCAAGACTGGACAAGAAAGCAAAGCCAAGGGCTGCTGAGATCATGGCTATGAACACTCCTGTGCAGGGCCATAAAAACCACAAAGAAACTGGCCATGGCGAGATGCCTGTAGAAGCTCTGCTCATGAGAACTCTGAGTCCTTTTTTCCATCTGGCATCGCCACCAGGAGCCCTACCAGGAAAAGAGCAATGAGAACCACCTCTCTCCAACCCCCTGCAAAATATATTTGCATGATTGCTAGTGTATGAAAGCCTTGCAATAAGCCATGAATTCATGAGCATCTAATTGGCCATTGAGTCACTGTGAAACCTCTTTCCCTCACCCCCACTCCCATTCAAGTTAGCACAAGTACGCTGATTTTAACCCGACATGACATTCCCATTCTCTAAGTTCCTTTCACTACACCCCCTTGGCCAAACCCAGAAGCCAAGGGCAACCAGAAGCCAGAAGGCAAGGAAGCCCACAGATGCAGGTCAGCCTCCTGGGCAGACAGCCAGGAGAGAAGCATGGAGGGTGGATTTGGAAAGGTAATTGGAAGTTATCCAGCATAGTCCATGCCTCTTGCCCCTCAGGACCATATTCTTCTTTCTTGGGTAAGACATTTGTGTTCCCCCTCACAGGTGAAATTCTGAGTCATCACATCAGGTCAATGTAGTCATACTCCTATCTGAAACTTTTAAAAGCCAGCCCCAGTGTTACTCATGTAAGGTGGTTAGAGAAAAAGGCAGGGATAGGGAGCAAACAGTTAAATAGAACATCGAGACTCCTTGATTCTGTAGTTACTCACCAAAGCCAAGTTTGGTAATCATAGCTACCTTCTTCTACCATCCATCCCATGTTCCGCTTACATTTGCCAGCACCTCTGCTGGATGCTGTTCTTCACCTTACAGTTGAGTCAAGCCTCCATTTCTGCGCAATCCAGGTCCTCAGTGCTCTTCTTTATTGGGTGCTTCCATTTTCCACTGACTGAAACTACCAGACATGAAAGAAGCAAGAGATTCCCTGGAGTAACAAGACATGTTCCGGGGGAACTCCTGGGCTCCAGACATAGTCCTATTTACCTCTACTGAGTAGCAGCAATCCAGTTTTCCCCCTGAGCAATTAGGATCAATCAGCCCAGCCAGTAAGGTGATCCCTTTCTGCCCATCTACATAAAATTAAACACTGCATGTTCTCATTTATAAATGGGAGCTAAACAATGGGTACATATGGACATAAAGATGAAAATAACAGACATGAAAATTCCACAGTGGAGTGGGGTGGGAGAAGGGCAAAAGTTGAAAAATCACCTGTTGGGTACAATGTTCACTGTTTGGGTGATGGATACACTAGAAGCCCAAACCTCACCATTATGCAATATGCCCAGGTAACAAAACTGCATGAGTGCTCCTTGAATCTAAAATAAAATAAAATAACCAAAAAAAGGAAAAAAAATTGTAATGATTTACTGGCATTCTCCACAACCCATGTAGTATCTGTACCAGCAGAATAGGCAAATTAAGTAGGGATATGAAATTAATACCCTAATATCTTTCAAGTCTGTGATGGTGACACTAACTCTAGTCACTCCCCCAGGGACGGAGTTTTGCTTTGGGTTTCTGGTTTATCATCTTGGCAGAGGGTCAGGAGAAATTCTAGGGGCTTCCCCTTGACCCTCTCTCCATAACAACTTTCACTTTATAAGAAGGAACCCAATGTGGACATCCTGCCAGTCACTAAATTTATCTTGTCGCACTGTACATTTTGAGCCCAAAGAAATAATCTCAGGCTGCCTCTTTAGACAAAATCAGTCCCAGAGTTCATCTGTCTCCTCTGCTTTATAATCCTCTGCTGTGATTGATGGACCATTGTGGCATTTTTTTGCCCCTGGAGATTTCCATCAATACAGAGGCAGTATCTGAAACCCCCAGATACTATTTCGCTCTCCCACTGCATAGCCCTGATAAATGGCCATAAGTATGTCTGGCAAAGGCTTGGGGAAAGATTCTTACTATATACCAGTCACCATGTATTAGTCTGCTCAGGCTGCCATAACAAAATATCACAGGCTGGGTGGCTGAAAGAACAGAACTTCATTTCTCACCATTCTGGAGGCTGGAAGTCCAAGATCAAGGTGTCAACAGTTTTGGTGTCTCCTAAGGGCTCTCTCCTTGGCTCACAGGTGGCCGCCTTCTCTCTGTTCTCACATGACCCTGTGTGAATCACTGGTGTCTCTTCCTCGCATTGCAAAGTCACATTGGATTAGGGACCCACTTTATAGCCTCATTTTACCTTAATTACCCCTTGAAACACCCTATTTCCAAGTAATCACAGTAGGGTTTGGGGCATCAACGTATGAATTAAGAGGGGGGACAAAATTCAGACCATAACATGCCACTATGCAAAGTTCCTCCTCAAATGGACCTGGCCTTCATCTTAGGAATCCAGGGCTTCGATCTTCCTTAGACCTGGAAATTGGGTAAAAAGCTATACATTTCCACTATAGTAATTTGAGTTCTTTTCTATACACCAGACCTAAAAATCTTCCTCCCATATGTGTTAAGCAGCACCTTAGAAGCTTTTCCATGTATTTCATTTCTACAGACCCTGAGATGAATTTGTCATTGCCACAGGGTCCTGAAGTTCAAATACTCTATTTGGTATCCTGCCCCTGTGGTTAACTGTGATCATTTCACTCACGTTGTTTATGATGAGAGGTGCCACCATCTGGCCTCCTCCACTCTGCAATCCTGTTAATTCCCATCAAAGCTGAAAACCTGCGGCAGCACCCACACCATCACCTCCAGCCTAGAGAGGGAAGCTACCAGTGAGCTCTCCTGGATGCCGGTGTGCCCCTCGCCAATACATTTCTTCTTAGTCCCTTGGTCATCCTGAGGTGTGTGATTAATGGACAGCTATGTGGATTGCACATAAGAGATGTACTCCAGCATCTTCATCCCTGATTTTCCTTTACAGAAATCACTCAACCTTAGCAACATGTGAAAATCACCTAAGGATATTCTTTAAATCCCTCTGTCCACATGGCAACACAAACCACTTAAATAAGAATCTCCAGGGAGTCACTCAAGCATCAGTGTTTTTTAAAGCTCCAATTTTAAGGATCATTATATTATGTCAAAGAAATTATAGTATTTCAGCCTTACTGACTGTAAACCACCACCATATCTAAGCATCCATTAGTCAACCTAGCAGACAATAAACTAACATTACCTCCAGGTACTCAAATCAATTCGTTGCATCCCAAATCCCAGATGGGCCCACCCTTATTGACAAATTCAGCCCAATCTTGGTTGAACACATTTAGAATATATTTCCATGAACAATATCCGGTTGACGAGTTTCTTTAACTTTTTTGGAGTTTAGGCCATTTCCTTTCACAGTAGCCTTGTAAATTCCCTGTCAGTGCTCCATGGGGGTCATGAGGAGACCTCTTATTAGCCTGTGAGGCAACTTGGCTCAGGTGCAGACACTCAAATGCTTCACATGCAGTGCGAAAGGAGAGTGATTGTCTACCTCAGTTATCAATGGAGCCTCAAGGACATACGAAGGTTCAAAGTTCTCAACTCATATATGCCTGATCAAACGTCCCCATATGGTGTCTCAGAGTCAACTCCTTCCCCATCAGTGCCCTGACTTCGGCATAACAAACCTGGCAGGTTAAGTGATTAATCGGTCCTGCACAACTGTAGCACTTAGCAGGAAGCACTAAGCTTCATTTTCATTTATTTCTTCCCTGGAACTGCAAGAAATGAGGGATTCCTTCCGCCATGAAGTTTTGCTGATTGTCCACTTTGTTCTCAATGAGATATTCACAGTTTTTAATTTGTCTTTCTCTCCTGCATGGTCTCCAAACCTGTCCAAAGAAGCCAGCTGGCTCCATCATCTGTAAAATCACCATTGTCACCAGAGCACTTGACTTCCTGTTGCCCTACAATCCACCTGCACTTTATTTCCTGCCACCATGATAATGTAGTGTTACTACATTTTACATTCAGCTGTAAGAAATGTCACATTCGTTTACCTAAATCAAATTAAGTCTGCTCACTCAGTCCCCCACAGTGACCAACCTATAAAAGAGAAGGTAAATTTCAGTCATCACTGAGGTTCTCTCTACCACTGGAAAACTGAGGAAGGGTCTGGAGTCCACAGTGGTTAACATCATTGCCTCTGTTTTTTCTCCTACTCAATGTAACCGTCCAAGGTTACTCACAAATTCACAAAAAGAGGTCTTCACCTCTGCTCTCAAGACCCAGAGGGCTGGGTTCTAGACTCAAAGGCCAATGTTCCCCAACTTTTTGCATTGTTTCAACATTGGGGAAAACTCGAGGGGATTCGAGAATGGTTATATAAGTTTTGTGGAAAAATGTATAATTTTTTAAAATTAAAATACAAAGTATTATGGAAAGTACTAAATATTGAATTTATATAAATATTCCAAATATTTTTCTAAATTTTTAGTGAGAAACTTGAGCTTGCTTCTGTGAGATATTTATTTTAAAACAGATTTGACACTTAAAATGTCTAATCAAGCCTTTTAAACCATGATCTATCTCTTCAAATTCTTCAGATGCCACCATCAATAAGAAACTTTGTTCACACAAGTAAGTGGTAGCAAATGGCAGGGTGTTTATCATTTTTTTTTCTTTTTTTGAGACGGAGTCTCGCTCTGTCGCCCAGGCTGGAGTGCAGTGGCGCGATCTCGTCTCACTGCAAGCTCCACCTCCCGGGTTCACGCCATTCTCCTGCCTCAGCCTCCCAAGTAGCTGGGACTACAGGCGCCCGCCACCGCGCCCGGCTAATTTTTTGTATTTTTAGTAGAGACGGGGTTTCACTTGGCCAGGATGGTCTCGACCTCCTGACCTCGTGATCCACCCGCCTCGGCCTCCCAAAGTGCTGGGATTACAGGCGTGAGCCGCCGCGCCCCCGCCGTGTTTATCATTTTTTGCCTGATGAAATTTTCCTTGCCACTACTCTGGATGGTTTGATACATTTAAATTGTGCTTCCAGGGTACAATTATCCTTTAAATCTATACCTCTTTCCTTTCTTTTATTGACAAATATAATGTTACACTTTTCTGTCATTGCAGCCACACCACCAGTACACAGATCCCAACAGAGTTGTAATATTTTATTAGTTTCAGAGTTTCAATATTTTATCACTTTCAATACTTCATGTGCAGGAGTTTTATTTGGTACTTCTTTACAAAATAAATGATGTGCTTCCAAGCATTTCTTTTCAATAATTCTAATCAATGTTATTAACTGAGTAATACTAGTATCTGTTTATTCATAAATTCACAGGAAATGCTTTTTTACTTATTAGTCTTTGGAATTCTGTTGTTTGTATAAACGTCTTTCATGATGGCTTTGTGTCTACCAGTAGCACTACTGCCAAATGGCACCTTTTTCTTGTTCCTTTACTTCACTGGTCCGAAGCGTGGTACCAACAACTACCACACAGACTGGGAAATGAGCAATTTTGCCATGTGCCCTTAGCTATTAATGGTGGCACTCCATAACTAGCATCTTAAGCTCAATTTCATGAAAGAAATGTGTTTCTTATTTTGTACTTGCAGGCACTTTTTAAACTTGTAATCTTTTATCCATACTTTAAAATTAAAACAGAGTAATAGAACCCATAGAAGGAAATCAATACCCACGAGTCCATACTGATATAAATAAATAGTTAAATATATAAATGGGGGGAGAAATAACAGCTCTTCCTTACAGAAAAATTTCAATTAATAAATGAAGAAGGAATTAGGGAAATACAACGTTACCATTAAGCAACCACAGTAATAATCATTACAGGCAATATCCAACAATAAATTCCAAAACCAGTGGGCAAAAGTTTGAGGAGATACAGGATATTAACATAGTCTCCAAATAGCTCATGCTATTTATAAATTACAAAAGGAAACATAACAACTGTATAGTGAAGAAACTCAGCAGACACCACCTTAGCCAAGTGATCAAGGTTAACGTCACTAGTAATAGGGCTTGTTGACATACTGGACTCCAATCTGATACACTGATAAGGACACATGACTTCTGCAGTATTCTTACCAAAAACAGAATTCTAATGTAATTAAGGAAAATGTCAGACAAACCTATTCTGAGAAACATTCTATAAAACAACTAACCAATACTTTCAAAATTGTCAAGGTCATAAAGACCAGGCGATGGTCACAGATTTGAGGAGACTAAGGAGATACAACAACTAAATACACAAATGGAACCATGGCATTCTTGATTGGATCTTGAAACAGAAAAAGGATATTAGGAGGAAAAGCTGATGAAATTCTAATACATTCTGTAGTTTAATTAATAGTATTGTACCAATATTAATTTCCTAGATTTGATCATTATACTATGGTTAAGTTTTTAACATTAGAGGAATCTGGGAGAATGGTATATATGAACTCCACTGTTCATTCAACTTTTTCAGTAACTATTATTTCAAAATAAAGTTAAAAAAAGAAAACACAATGAATGTATTATAGTAGACTGCTAGAGTGTTTGGTTTGACATATTGATTGTTTTGATAATTTTCCATGCAAACAAGATATTTAGGCTAAAGAGGAGAAGAATTATCAGGAAAGGCAGATCCAAATGGAGAAATTCTTTAGTATATCACCTAATTGGTGATTTACATTTTTAATTTCTTCTTGGTTTTCTCCAAACAAAACAAACAGTGGTCACGTTATAAACCTGAGACTCCCAGCTTTAATAAAAAGTTATCTATTATACTGGCCAGAAAATAAATATCCATAAAACAGTATGTCTATTTATATATAAAGTACATAAAGGCCTTTATGGCTTCAGATAATTCCTAAAAATTTAGGTTTTCTCTATTCTTAAGGACATTTCAAAGCAAATTGAATAAAATATTTGAAAAACTTAAAATATGATAATAAATTTGTTTAATTCAACAATAGAATTTCTAAACTACTCACAAGATTTAAATACAATAAGAGTTTGGACAATGTTTTGAAAATATAAACAATATTCTGAAGCCCTAAGGCTATCAGTCCCCCACTTAATGATTTAATTAATATGTCTCTCTACTTACTCTTTCTTTTCAAAATTGACTTAGCTTTTTGGAGATCTTCAGAATAAGTTTATTGAGTTTCTTAAAGAACTCAACTGCGGGATCATATTAAACTTACAAATTAATTTGGGAGAAATATAAGTACATGATAATACAGTTGGCCCTCTGTATTCATGGGTTTCACAACTGTGGACTCAACTAACTGTGGATGAAAAATATTTGGGAAAAAAAGAATGGCTGCATCTGTACTGCACAAGTGTGTGCTTTTATTCTCGTCATTATTCCCTAAGCAATACAATATAACAACTATTTATATAGCATTTACGCTGTATTAGGTATTATAAGTAATCTAGAGATGATTTGAAGTATACAGGAGGATGTGCTTAGGTTACATGCAAATATTATGCCACTTTATATAAGGCCCTTGAGCCTCCTCAGATTTTGGTATCCATGGCAGTCCTGGAGTCAATTCTCCTGCAACATCTCCATTTGTTCAGATTCTCTTCTATATCATGTTTATATCAGAAAATCTACATAAGATTTTTTAATGTGTTCATATAGGTTTTGTGTATTTTTGGTTGTTAATACCTAGATATATGCAGTATTTATTGCTATTATGAGTAGTGTTTCTTTACCATGTATTCTAGTTGGTTATTGCTGACAGAGAAATGTTGCTGGTGTTTCTAAGTTACCTTGTTTCTAACAACCTTGCTGAACTCTTATTAGTTCTCATAGTTTTAAATTAATCTTTCTTCATTCTGATAACATAATCTGCAAATAATGACAATTTTATATCTTTCTTTCCAATGCTTATATCTCTCAGTCCTCTTTATCCCAAGGTATTTTCCAGGATCTCCACTATAACATTAAATAGTAATAAGAATTTCTGTCTTGTTACTGATCTTAAGGAGAATAAATTTAAATTTCCTCTGTCAGGTTTTATGCTTGATATAGATTTGTGATATATAGCCTTTCACAGGTTAAAAAAAATGCTTTCCTACTAGTCCTAATTTTTTTAAAAAATCATCATAAATAGATGTTGAACAGTATCAAATGCTTTTTCTGCATCTATAGAGATAATCATATGGCTTTTTACTATTTGTTAATGTAATGAATTAGACCAATTTTCTAATGCCAACTCTTTCTTGTATTTGTAGGGTAAATCCTAAGGGATCATAAAATACTTTTAATACATTGTTAGATTTGAAGAGTTAACACCTTATTTAGAACGTTTTTAGTCACATCCATAAGTGAAATGGTACTATAGTGTCTATTACTATTATATTCTTCTGGTTCTGAAATCAAAATTATAC
Organism: Pan paniscus; assembly: GCF_029289425.2. Classification (NCBI taxonomy): domain Eukaryota; kingdom Metazoa; phylum Chordata; class Mammalia; order Primates; family Hominidae; genus Pan; species Pan paniscus. Next base: position 15,189,736 of record NC_073261.2, read on the forward strand.
TCACCTCATACAGTAAGTTGGGCAACTTTTGTTCTTTTTTTCTGAAACAATTTGTGTATAGAAGAAATTAACTGTTCCTTGAAAGTTTGATAATAATCATCCAGAAAATTATCCCCATCTAGGGCTTTTAGGAAAAGGAGACTCTAGAATGCCATTTCGGTTTCCTTGATGTGTATTGGCCTCTTTCATTTAGGCTTTTGAATTTTTTAGGGCATTTTTTCACTATACTTTTTTTTTTTTTTTTTTTTTTTTGAGATGGAGTCTCACTCTGTCACCCAGGCTGGAGTGCAATGGTGTGATCTCGGCTCACTGCAACCTCTGCCTCCCAGGTTCAAGCGATTCTCCTGTCTCAGCTTCCTGAGTAGCTGGGATTACAGGCGCACACCACCATGCCCGGCTAAATTTTTGTATTTTAGTAGAGATAGGGTTTCACCATGTTGCCCAGGCTGGTCTTGAACTCCTGAGCTCAGGCAATCCACCCGCCTCAGCCTCCCAAAGTAATCCCAAATCACGCTGGGATTACAGGCGTGAGCCACCGCACCTGGCTGTTTTTAAATATCTATTGATTCTGTAGTCTTGCCAGTGCCCTAATGTCAAACAGAACATTTGAATAAATGGCTCTTTTCCTAATGACACCCACCTTTTCTTCACTAAATGATTCTAATATAGGTCCAACAAGGGTTGACCCAGAGATAAATCTAAGTGAGAAAACTATGTACAGTGTGTTCAAAATCACTTCTCTGATTCAAAAACGTTGCTATTGCTAATGAGGTAACCTCCCCAACCCATGTTTTTTCTTCAATTTAACTGACCGCTCTCCTGAAAATAGGCTTCTAGTGAACTCATCCTAATTCTTGGTCATATATAGCTAGACAGGCCTGAATTTCAGGTTAGATTCAAATTAGAAGTCCCAACAATACCCACATTTTAGAATTGAACAAATAGGAGTGCAAAAAGTTTCTCACTGTCAGGCAACCTTTCTACTTTTCCTAGTCCCTGATTCCTTCCTTGACCCAGGAAATGTCCTGGGGGGGAAGATATTAAGACAGGTGGCTCATGGGGAGCCTGAGAGACAAGCTTCTAGAAGGCCATTGCATATTTAAAGAATTAGAAGGAGGAGAAAGCTGGATCAAATCTTCTAATCACACAATAAACCAGGGACTTAACCTGGCTGGCTCAGTTCACTTTGAAACCACTCAAAAGGAAAGAATTTGGGGGCAGTAAAAGTCACTGTGTAACCATTATTTTTGATGTGAAATTCACTTCAACTTAATATGTATCAGTACCTCACTTACCAGACCTGGATTAATTATATCTGTTCATTCCATCACTCATACATGTTTCCACTGGAATGATCTAATACATTGCTACTCAAAGTGTGGTCCATGTGTTACAAGTGCAGAATGTCAAGCCCCACTCCAGACCTACTGAATCAGAATCTGCATGCGTTTTTGGTAAGACCCCTAGATGATTAATACATGGAGTTTTTAGAAGCACTGCTCTAGCACCCATTTCAATCCATTAGTCGCTATGAAAGGACACTTATTCAGGTGGCCATACACACTGTGTGCAGAGGGCAAGGCTGCACACAGAGACATTTCCCTGGCAGATGAAGGCAGCCTCAGGGATGGAAGCTGAGGCTCACATTGTTCCATGTCACTACTGCTAATCTCTCTGCACTATTTCCCAAAATCCCAACCTAGGAAACAAGAATAGAAAGGCTGGAGATGAGAGACTCATTGTTTAGCTCTGATTCTGCTGCTAAATGTCAATGAAGCCCTCTAGAAGTCACTTTACTTCTCTGTGCCTTTGTTTATTTACCTGTAGCTGAGGAAACCATCTCTGTAATCACTTAGAGCTCAAACTGTCAATGATTCTAAACAACCATGATGCAACTCAATGACTCCCAACTCTGAGTAATTGCCACTTTGATTTTAGTGTCCATCAACAGAGATGAAGGGTTGTGATGTAAGTAACAATCACTCCATTTTACCATTCTGTGCTGTCACTGGTCCACTATATTTAGCCCCCAGTATTATTTAAGTTTCTGCTACAATAATGCTACGTAAACAAACCCCAAACGTCAGAGACTTATACATGTTTATTTCACTTTCAGGTCTGTAGGTAGCTGCAGTTCAATTGACCTCATGTGGGCTCAGCTGCCCTTCAGCCTTTGAGTCAAGTTCATTATTCTCCATGTTTGTATTCTAGGACATGGGCTGAAGGTACAATCCAGGTTATTCTCTCTTCATGGCCAAGGGAAGGAGTTCTGAGGGAGCTGGCATAGGCTCACCATGCTTCCCAAGGCCTTAGCTTGGGACTGGCTCCCAGTTACTTCTGCCCACGTTCCCTTGGCAAAAAAGTCACATGACTAAACCCAAAGTCAAAAGGACAGGGAACTACAGCCCATCAGTGGGGAAGAGAAGCCATAGCAAGAACGGGAGAGAAGGAATCCTCATAGGCGTACACACACACACACACACACACACAAGGCATAATCATAAAGCAAACTAAGGAGCCACCTAATATCCTTGTGGGCTTTGGTAACTTATATAGACACAAAATGGGGATATAGCTGGGAACGCTGGCTAACTCAAATGTGAGAATCAGATTATTTCTGGACATGCCTGGTCCAGCTATCTGTGGACTCACTAGAAGCCTTCCCCAGAAGGATATGAGGAGCCTTCTAAGAGAGAAATCACTCTAAGGGAAGACAAAACAAGGCTTGGTGAGGTTAACCCAGTGACAGCATCTCAGTTATTAAGCAAAAGAAGGGATTTTGAGTTTACTATGCTCTCGGTGACTCGATCTCTGTGACTTGGATTTGCCTCCTGAAGCAGCTCCCATTGGCCTCCCATCTAAGCATCCCTTTCCAACCACACCGTGGCCACCATGCAAGTTGGTGCTGTGAAGACGCAGGTGCCTCAGGCACCACAGCTGGCCAGCCTCTGCAAAGCAGCAGCAGCAGCAGCAGAAGCCTCAGCAAGAGCAGAGGAACAGCAGGAGTGGACTCGTTGTGAGTCCATGTCTACACTCAAAGACGGGGCACCTTACAAGGCTGAAAGGTAACCCCATCTGTAACCCATGGGCTGGTGAGACCTGACATGGAATTTATTTTAAGGTCCACTCAGAATTACTGTGAATGTAAAGCACAATGTATATCTATGTAAAGACTGATTACTATCCCAGGGGCTAGGCCCAAATGACATTTGCGGGACAATGGCAGTGACACTGACAAAGGATGGATGTAGACCACAGGTTTGGGAGCCACCTGTGAACTGTGGTCAGCCAGCAGGACTCCACAGCCTGCTTCAGAGCCGTTGGAAGGATATTCTGGAGGTAAAGCAACTCACTCTTACACTCAAATATTCCCTGAATGCCTCCCATGACCCAGGAGCTAGATTGGACAATGAGAACTAAGCCTTAGTAGAGCTATCCAGAGATGCTGATTTCCTTGATGCCACTGGGGAATTTGGAAATAAAAGTACCTGGAACATGCCCTTTAAGCCTCTGCCATGGATACCAAGTTTCAAAAGTAGCTGGAAAGAAAGTCAGGCAGCATCAGAATGACGCTGGGCACCCTACCCAGGAGGTGGCTTAGACAGTAGGACAAGCAATGGGAGAGCCTAGTCAACCCAGTGTGAAAACCCTTTAGGCCATGTGGGATCTGTCAGTTCAGTGAGATTGCAGACCAGAGGGTGAGCCTAGAACATTAGTAGGTAAAGCAAGGAACAGAAAGAGGTAATTGCCCAAAGATAACTTTTCTTGTTTCAACCTTTTTTGGGATTATGGTAAAACCTGAGAGGGTGGAATCAAGATTTAGTCACACACTAGCTGTGAAACTTTGGAGACAGATCTGAGGCCTTGTCTTAATTTAGATTCTAGGCATAGTCCACACAAGGACCTTGCTGCCATCTTCCATATGCTGCAAGGTTGCATCTGACCCCTTGTGAGGGTCAGCTGGATCCAAGTTTGTTGGAGAACCTGATATCGGATTCAGGTTCTCAGCACAGGGAAGGGCCTGAGGCTGGTTTTTTCCCCAGCAACAGCTGCCGGTGAGGAAGTAGAACCTTCTTTCCAGTTGCCCTATGGAAGTTCTTAGTGCCTTCTGGGGAGGAGTCAGGGCCCCTGCTCACCTGACAGCTTGCTTTTCTTAGCCTTCTTTGCATCTGTGTAGATGGGAGGGAAACAGTTACAGGACTGACCAGCTACAGACAAGGCCTCCTGCCTCTGGGACTCAGTTGGGAAGAGATTGGGACAGGAAAGCTCTGGGGCCAAGTCTCCCAGGATGCTATTCTCCTCTCTAAAAACCAGCACATCTCTCCCCACAGAGCCCAGTGCTTGGTGACTGTCCCCAGATCTCAAGGATTCCAGGTCAATTTGAGAATTGCCCCACCTACTGGGAATACAGCCATTAGCATCATCCATAGTCTCTAAACAGCTGTGCTTAGAACTGTGTTCTCAAACTTCTAAGACTCCATGCCCTTTGAGAAAATAATCAACAAATACTTTTGAACACCTGCCATGTGCCAAGTACTGTTCTAGGTGCTAGAAATACACTACAAAAAGAAACGTTCCTTCCAGAGATTACATGGGTATTGATGAAGTAAACAAAAAATAGTAAAATTAGAACTATAAAGTAACTAATCTATTTTATTTGAATGTAACAAGTGCTTTGAGAAGAAAGCAGTGGAGAGGGATAAGAAGGCTAGGGGTGGGGGTGCATACCCTGAAATCTTGAAGAGGTGGTGTGGGAAGGCCTCCCTAGAAGGTGATTTTAAGCAACGACTAAAAGGAAAAGAGGGAGAAAAATCATGTGAACAGTGAGAGAAGTGCATTTTGGGCAAAGAAAAGAGCAAATGCAAAGGCCCTGAAGCAGCAGCTCGCCTGGTGTGGACAACATGCAAAGTACCCACTGCCCACACCCTCTTCAAGGAAGAGCTCCCTGCCTAGTCACTGGAGCGGTGACTTAAACCAGGAGGGTGTCTAATTTACCTTAGATAGTCTCACAATGGCAGGTCCTACTAAAGGCAAAAAAAAAAAAAAGAAAAGAAAATTTAAACTGACCTGGCGGTTTAACATTAAAATGATTGCAGGGAGCGAATGTTCCAAGAAATAGGGTCAGCTGCCAATGGCTCACTAGCACCCAAGCATCCAGTTACAAGCACTCAGCTCACAGCCCCACCTGCACGCAAGCATCTTGTCTGCAAGCATTCAGCCTAAGCAGCCCTACGTCATATGTAGCCCTTGCCTCTTTGCAGACAGCCTTCCCTCTGCTGTATTGCCCGTTGCTCCCTTGCAACGTATCTCTCCTTTTCTCTAAATAAATCTGCCTTTCTAAATTCAATATTGTCTTGATTAATTCCTTTATCACCACGCGCTGGCCTCACACAGCCATTAACCAAGACAAGTTGCATCCCCAAAGATATTTAACCCGAGGAAAAAACGGCCACAAGGTGGCGCCACATTACAGAGAGGGAACAGATGGATTTATCTTGCACGTAGTCCCCAAAATTGCTCAGAGGCTAGCTGCAGATGCTCACCAGGTCATTTTATTAGCCTTCTAATAACACAATTCTACATTTTATACTAACGAAGTTTGGGGCCCAATTTATTGCCTAATTTGGGATTTTAAATGTTAAACCACTGAGACTAGAAAAGATCCCTAAGGAGGCAGATATTGATAAAGGAAAGAGAAGGGCCTTCAGCACATGCTAATATTTGAGCAGGGTTTCTTGATCTTGGCACCATGGATATTTTGAGCTGAATAATTCTGTGTTATGGGGACTGTCCTGGGCATTAACGGCATCTCTAGCCTCTCCCCACTAGATGGCAGTAGCAACACCCTAAAACACAACTATAGACCTCTCCAGATATTGCCAAATGTCCCCTGGGGAGCAAAATCACCCCGTAGTGGAGAAGCAATCATTCAGAGGACAGAGGACGCAGCAAAATCAGAAAGGAGACCAAAGACAGCGGCTAGAGGGGAGGAAACCAGGAGAGTGCGTATAGTGGAGCCAATGGCGGAAAGGTCCCAAGGAAGAGTGACCAATTGCATCCAACAGTGAGTGCCTAAAGGTAGGATGGCTGTATATCTGCTTTCCTAAGACGGCCCCAATTTATGCCTCTTGTCCAGGTACAACCATTTCTTAGGAGTGTTGCAGTTTGGATCATTTATGTGCTCATATGACTCACAAGTCAAATAAGAGGAGAGCAGAGACAGCAGTGGGTTTGGCCACGTGCAGTCTGGTGATGACCTCAGCAAGGGAAGTTTAGGTGCAGTGGCGGAGACTACAGCCACTTTGGTGTGTACTTTGGGGGCAAGTTTAAAATAGAACAGGAGAAATTATAGAAAGGGGGGTCTCTATAACACTTCCTATGGGTTTTGCTATAATTAAGGATAGAGCAACATGAGAAAGATAGATGGAGAGGGTGGTGGAGATGGGAGGAACAGCTGCATGCTTTGTGCCAGTATGACTGGTCTGCTGAAGAGGAACCATGATGTTGCCGGAGCATGAGGGGACTTGCTAGAGGCACGTCCTGAGCAGGTGAGAGGGTACAAGATGAGTGCGTAAGTAAAAAGGACTTGGATGGAGTATAGTCAGCCCACCCCAAGTGACAGCAGGAAAGGCCTAGATTGGGGGGTGCCATGCTGGCAGATGGGCAGAGTGGTGGCAGTGGGTGGGATTTATGTTTGCTTCTGTATTTCAAGTGAAATAGCCAACAAAGTCATCAGCTGAAAGTGACGTGGAGGTGTTGGAGGTTTGCAGAGAGAGAAGAATGTGTGAGATACTCACCTAGGAACCCAGGAGACTGAAGGAACTAAGGAAAACATATAATGTGTTGCCAGGCAGCACTGAGGCATATGCAAGGCTGGAGGTTGGAAACGTATATTGACATACAGGGCCCTGTGCATGTGTGGATTTTTCCAACCTCCATCAGCCATGCGTGTGTGGGTGCCGGCACAGAGCAGGGGTAAGGCTGGACTCAACCAGGGCTGTGGTTTTGCCACATAAGGGTGATGAAGTAAAAGGGGCAGAAGTATTGACAGTGGCTGCAAGGGAGTGATTCCAACAGGCCTTGGAATTTCATCTGGGTAATAAAGGAATGAGAACCCTAGTGGAGTGAAGAATGGTGAAAAGGTAGATGACTTAATGGATTGCGTGGATCAAAGGATTTTTTGACTCAGGGGATAAGAATGAAGAAGTTGGAATGTGAGGTCACAGATTAGGATATTAGAAACTAGAATTAAGGAGGGGCTGGAGTTACTGGTAATGATCTGGCAGTAAGTGGCTAAGCTGGGGGATCATTACAAGGTTATTGGAGGGAAGAAAATTAAAGACCTGAGAGGCCGCCTTATTAAAAAGAATGTCTATGTGTGGATTGAACCATCAAGGATTGGGACAGGGTTCTGTTGCAGCAAGTGACAGTCACCCTCCAAGAAATGAAGGGGAGGGACAAGAAGATGGTGAATGACTGCCATTAAGAGGACACACTAGAGGGCGGTGGGAGTTGGAGCTACAGCAGTGAATTGGAGGAGGAAGAATGATCTGGAAGCATCAAGGAGGACCTTACTCCATCCCTGGGCCCTGTGACATAAGGGTTAAGGGAGGAAAAAAGACAGCCACCCCTGGAAAGGACTGAGATAAAGCAGTATTCTCAGGCAGAGCCAGGTTTCAGTAAGAGCAGGAGGGTGAAGGGAAGGGTTAAAGAGGAGGTGCAGAAACATGCTGAGGATGAACCAAGCATTCCAGAGACACCCTGAAAGAGCCCCTGGAGGTGGAGAGGAGTGGATGGAATTGGAGCAGAAGATGCAAAAAGCCATATCAAAATTACAGTGCAAGAGATGACGATGGCCTGGGTGATTGATGCAAACAAGGATAAAGAAAATAATCAATTTCACCCCCATTGTCAAAGACAGATAGCAGCAGCAAGAGTGTAAGTCTGAGGAAAGTCATATTCCCTCCTCCTACAACATAGCACACACACTTACAAAAGCAATACACAGACTCCTGGCCAATGGACTTCAAAACTGAGGAGGATCATTAAATTTAAATGTTCACCGCTGCATGAAATCTCCCTGGGTCCTGCCCTCCCTTCCCCACCCTCCTCCACTTGGGCCGGGGCACAGCAGTGATTCTCTCACCTCTCAGAGTGAGCCAGTGTTGGCTGCATTGACGGCTCCAGATACACAAACAGGGCAGATATTCCTGGACCAGGGTGCACAGAGTGAGGCTCCAACGCACCCTATTAACTGCATGAAGGATGAATGAGCCTCTGGTATGGGCTGGGACAGAGAAGGGGATTCAAGGGGCCCAGGAGGGTTTGGGTGGAACCTACCAGGAGCGGCAGTACAGACTCCTTGGGAAGGTGGCCAGGATTTAGCCACATTCACCAATAGGATAATCTGGAGAATTTCCTAGCTTGAGTTTCTGGGAGAAAGCAGATTTCTGGATTATCTGGTGACAGGTAACAGGGCCGAGTTCATCCACAGCCACCTGCAGTGTTAGCACCTTAAGCTGAGTTCCTTGCACCAGGATGCTGTCACGCCCAGTCAGTGTGAGAAGGTTCTTGGCTGAAGGACTGAAAAGCTTAGGTAAGTGACTTCACCTAAGCCTCTATCTCTTGCTCCCGTAAGTCAGGGCTCATTGTGGCTCCTTGCAGGCTTGACTTCAGGGTTAACAGAGAAAACGAAGGTACAAGTGCCTTGTGAACTCTGAAACTCCAAACCAGTCATTCTCAAAGTGCCGTCCACCAGTCCAGCACATCAGCATCACTGGAAGCTTGTTTGAAATGTAAATTATCAGGTCCTCCAGAGCTATGTATGAATTAGAAACTCTGGGAATGGGGCCCTGCAATCTATTTCAACAGGTCCTCCAGGTGATTCTGATGCAAGTTAAAGCCTGAGAAACTCTGTCCTATACAAATGGATGTCAACTCAAGCTGCTCTTCAGAATCACCTATAGCGCTTGTTCACCTGAATCCCTGAGAATGGAGCTTCAGGACTGCTATTTCTCAAAGTTTGCCTGGTGATCCTGAGATGGGGTTTGGGGGACAGAGATCCAAGGTGCTACCAGGTGTGAGGAATTGTTAGAAGGCAAACCTGGCTGTCATCTAGGGTGCTTAAAGGGTACAGATCCTAGGATTCTGCCTCTTACAGCTGAATCAGACTTTCCTAGAATGGGATTGCTGTCCAATGGCATGCCTCCTGGGTGACTCTGATGTACAGCCTGGGCTGGGAACCACCAGAGGATTATCTTCCAATGTCAAGCTGACAAACTCGCTTAAGGCTCTGAGTTTCACACTTGATTTTCTAGCCCCTGTCCTTCCATGGATCACCTGCCCCCTTCCCTCCTAACCAGGAACACAGTCAGCGGATGCACTAATGTGGCCTCTGCTTGGCTGCAGGGAACAGGTGGAAATGTGGCCATAGGTGTGCAGGGCTGCCTGCCATGTATTAATAGCTACAGATTTGAAAGATCCAAGGACAAGAGACTAGAAAAAAATTTAAAACAGCCAAGCATTGGCCCAGTAATGGCATTTCAGAAATCCACCAAAATATTAAGATGCTTTTTGAAAAATATCCAGAGCACTCATGTAAAAGTGCGTAATTATTAATAAAAGCTAACATTTGTTGGGTACTTCCTGTGGGTCTGGCACTAGGCTAATTATGTTTTTAGGAGTTGGCTCAAATGCTCCCTGTCCTAATTATGTGAAGAGATATAATTATTAGCTCCATGGTATAGATTAAGGAGAGGTTACATAAATAAAAAGGAATGATATTCAAATTAGTAACCAGAGCCCATGCTCTTAAACACTATGCTATTATTTGTGGACTCTTACATAGGTGGCAAAAGTCAAAGGCTAGATTGACTTCTGTCCACTTCCAGCCAAGATGAAGTACAAGATTCAGATACGCCCTTCCGCATTAAACAACTTAGGAATCAGACAAAATATACAAAGCATTGTTTGTTACACATTGGATAACAGACAGCACTAGATAGTCGTGTCTGAGAAAAGCGGTGAAATGAGCTGAGTCTTAGAATTGCCCCAGTTTACTAAGGGGCATAGTAAGGGCATAGCTGCAGCACAAAGAAGCAGAACCCAACAGAGACTGGCGTTCACCTGAGTTGAGAAAACCAAGTTGAAAATGTAGGAACACTAACACAGATATGTAGGCAAGAGTATCAGAGAAGAGACAGTTGTAGGGAAAAAGAGAGATTTACAGAGAGACAGCGAGAGCTCCAGAGACCTGCAGAAGATTGCCCTGACGTCACTAGCTGAGTACCGATCAGTGCATACATGTAAGGATATTACCCAATATGTGGAAAAGAACAGAAGGAATGATGTCCAAAGCTCACCCAAAGACAGGAATCATTTATGTTTCCACCAGCCAGAGTGGAACAACCTTGTAATGCATATGGAGTACTCAAACGAATATTTCCTCAATAATAAGTTCAAATTAACTGAGACTAAAGCCTGCCCGCTTTGTCTGGACCTGCCTAACAAAGCTTTGAGGGAAGCCTCAAAAGAATGAAACCGTGTCCAAGTAATTTAACTGTGTCCCAGAAAAAAATTCAAGAATATTTAAATAAATATTAAAATATGATCAAACCCAGCAAGGTTAAATTCAAAATGTCTGGCATCCATTAAAAAATTACCAGCCTTGAAAATTGGCAGGAAAATATTATTCATAATGAAGAGAAAAAGCAATCAACAGAAACAGGCCTAGAAATTATACATATGATAAAATTAGCAGACATTAAATGGTTATGATTAATTTATTTTATATGTTGAAGAAGGTAGAGAAGAGCATAAGCACATTAAAGAGAGACAGGAAAGTCCCAGTACTCACACAGGGCCAGGAGCAGTTTTCACCAGTCAGGTGGGAAAACTTCATATTTCATGGAGCATTGGTAGAGTACACAGTGTCTTGCCTTAGTAGAGGGATAAATGCTGTTCTGTTCCCGCCTAACCCATCTTGAAAGAAAATCTGAAAGGATCAAACTGTATTCAAGTAACCTAATCACATCCTAGCACACAGCTCGACTAGTTATAAAAACACAAAATATTAATATCTAGAAACACAAAAATAATATGTAGCACCCAACAAGGTAAAATTCACAATGTCTAGCATTCAACTGAAATTTTCTAGGCCATCAAAGAAGCAGTAAAATATGACCTATAAGGCCGGGCACATTGGCTCATGCCTGTAATCCCAGCACTCTGGGAGGCCAAGGTGGGTGGCTCACCCGGAGGTCAGGAGTTCAAGACCAGCCTGGTCAACATGGTGAAACCTCATCTCTACTAAAAATATAAAAATTAGCCCAGCATGGTGGCGGGCGCCTGTAATCCCAGCTACTCAGGAGGTTGAGGCAGGAGAATCGCTTGAACCTGGGAGAAGGAGACTGCAGTGAGCCGAGATCGCACCATTGCACTTCAGCCTGGGCAACAAGAGCAAAACTCCATCTCAAAAAAATACATATATATATATATGACCCATAAAAAGGAGATAAATCAACACTTCAAAACTGACCCAAACTTGCAAAGATACTATAATTAACAGAAAAGGACAGTTTACTAAGTACTCCGTATGTTCAACAAGTGAAAGATTAAACATATTAAGTAGAGATGTAGAAGATATAAGAAGATCCAAAATGAACTTTTAGAGTTGAAAACTACAATATTTAAGATAAAAATACACTAGGTGGGATTAAAAGTAGATTACACATTGCATAAGATAAAAAAAATGAGCCTGAATAGAGCACAGTATAAACTATCTTAAACAAAAACACAGAGAGAAAAAATAACTTTAGAGACTTAGCTCTTATCCTCTATTTGTTTTTAAACAGAGGATAAGGGGCAGAAAAAATGTTTGAAGAAATCATGATTTTTAAATTTCCAACTGAGATAGGAATAGCACTGGGTAGTCACAGGAGGCTGGAAAGACCCAAACAGCAGTTAAAACAGGAACTAGGCAAAGAAACCAAAGGATAACAGTAAACCTAAAATAAGGGAGAGAAAACAGCCAAAATGCTGAACCAGGAGACATGTCCGTGACTCTTGCGCACATCCAAACAAAGGAGAAAGGGGGTGATAACTCGGAGGTCCCTATAATCCTGTCCTTTTCCAGAATACCTTATGACTATTTCACTTCCTAACTAAAGAAACGCTCATAACACTAGAAACCAAAATTCTCTTGTGTGTGATTCATTCTTACAAGCATGCCCTTCTCTCTTAAGAGAGAGCACTTCTATTGCAAATAATGCTGCAATGAACATACGGGTGCATGTATCTTTGTAATAGAATGATTTCTATTTTGGGGGGTATGTACCCAGCAATAGGATTGCTGGGTCAAATGGTATTTCTGGTTCTAGATCTTCGAGGAATCCCCACACCGTCTTCCACAATGGTTGAACTAATTCACATTCCTACCAACAGTGTGAAAGCATTCCTATTTCTCTGCAACCTCGCCAGCATCTGTTATTTCTTGACTTTTTAATAATCGTCATTCTGACTAGCATGAGAGACAGTATCTCGTTGAGGATTTGATGTGCATTTCGCTAATGATCAGTGATGTTGAGCTTTTTTTCATATGTTTTTTGGCTGCAAGAATGTCTTCTTTTGAGAAGTGTCTGTTCATGTCCTTTGCCCACTTTTTAATGGGGGTTTGTTTTTTCTTGTAAATTTGTTTAAGCTCCTTGTAGACTCACAATAACAAAGACATGGGATCAACCTAAATGTCCATCAATGATAGAACGGATAAAGAAAATGCGGTACATATATACCATGGAATACTATGCAGCCATAAAAAAGAATGGGATCATATCCTTTGAAGGGACATGGATGAGCTGGAAGCCATGATCCTCAGCAAACTAACGCAAGAACAGAAAACCAAATGTTGCATGCTCTCACTTATAAGTGGGAGTTGAACACTGAGAACACAGGGACACAGAGAGGGGAACAACACACATTTGGGGCCTGTCAGGGGTGAGGTGGGGGAGAGAGAGCATTAGGAAAAATAGCTAATGCATGCTGGGCTTAATACCTAGGTGATGGGTTGATAGGTGCAGCAAATCACTGTGGCACACATTTACCTATGTAACAAACCTGCACATCCTGCACACGTACCCCAGGACTTCAAAATAAAAAGAGACAATACTTCTCTCTTAAGTGTCTACTGTTGCTTTGCAATAAAAACTTCCTGCCTTTCACTTCACTCTGACTTGTCCCTGAATTCTTTCTCATGATGGTGTCAAGAACGTGGACACTGGCTGGGGCTGGAGACTCACCAGCATCCGGAGACCCTCCTGAGCCCTCCAGCAATACAACTTTGACACAAACTATGAAATCACAGATCCAAGAAGCTCAAAGAACCCAAGCACAGGAAATATGATGAAACTACATGAAGGAACATCAGAATCGAATTGTTCAAAATCAGTGATAAAGAGTAAATCTTAAAAGCAACCAGAAAAAAATATCCATATATACGCAGAAATAAAGATAAGTATGACAGCAGATTTACAAATAGAAAAAAAACACAAGTGCAGCAACAGAAACAAACTATCAATCCATAATTCTATACCTAGTGAAAATTTCTTTCAAAACAAAGGTGAAATAAAAAATTTATTTTCAGGAATACAAAAGCAAAAAAATTAATCACTAGCATTCATCACTGCAAGAAATGTTAAAGGAAGTCCTTTAGGCAGAAAGAAAATGATACCAGGTGAATATTTGGATCCCTGCAAGGAACTAAAAAGATCCAGAACTGATAACTTAATGGGTAAACATGTAATTTTCATCAACAAGTGAATGAATAAACAAATCATGATATATCCATATGATAGACTACTACTTAGAATACAAAAGAAGAACTATTTATGCATGTGATAACATGAATGACATTCAAAATTATTATTGAGTGAAAGACACCAGATCAAAACAAAGTACATACTGTATGATTCTGTTTATATAAAACTCTATAAATTGCATGCTCTTCTACAGTGACAGGAAGAAGATCGGTGGCTGCCTGGAGACAGGAAGAGATTACAAACAGAAATAAGAATTCCTTAGGAGGTGATGGACATGCTCATTACCCACCATATGTATACAGCCATAATGGTTTTACAGACACATATATATGCACACACCAACATAAATATAAGTTATCAGATTACAGTAAGTTCTGACTTAATGTCACTAGGTTCTTGGAAACTTTGACTTTAAGCAAAATGATGTACAGTGAAACCAATTTTACCATAGGCTAATTGATATAAAGATGAGTTAGGCTTTTTGTTTTGTTTTTTTTTTTTGAGACGGAGTCTCACTCTGTCGCCCAGGCAGAAGAAGAGTTAGGTTTTACAGCATGTTTCTGGTCACAAGAACATCATCAAACTTGTAAATAAAGACACAAAACACTTCTAATATTAAATATAAAAATAAATATGAGTTATACAGAATTTAAGAAAGATTAATAAAAACAAGTAAAATCATTATTTACGGGATTTTGGTAATCAGTGAGTTATGTGGTCATAGTGGAAGTGGGTTAAGAAATAAATGTTTGCAAAACAAAAATTTTAAAGATCCTCTCCTACCACCACACAAAAAAACAAGAAAACACGGTGGGCTCGCTAAGCACTTTTGTACCACTCGTATCTTATGCGTTTGTATGATTATTGTAAATGCTTTATGATATTTTTTAGAGACAGGGTCTCACTCTGTGTCTCAGGCTGGAGTGAAGTGGTGCAATCATAGCTCACTGCAGTCTCAACATCCTGGACTCAAGAGATCCTCCCACCTCAGCCTCCAGTGTAGCTAGGACTACAGTTGTGTGCCACCATGCCCATCTATCTTCTTTTTTATTTTTTGTAGAGACAGGGGTTGTGCTTTGTTGCCCAGGCTAGTCTTCAACTCCTGGGCTCAAGCAATCCTCCTGCCTCAGCCTCCCAAAATGCTGGGATTTCAGACATGAGCCAGCAGCACCTTGCCCAGAATTTTATTTCATAATAATTATAAGTCATTCCTTCATTCATTTTACAACCCACTTGTTCCAGTTCAGGATCTCGGGTGACCAGAACCTATTAACGTTCACGCACAAGTCAGAAACCAGCCCTGGACAGGACACCATCCTACCGCAGGGAGAACTTACACACCCACACTCACTCAGACTGGGACCATGCAAAGAACCTAACGTGCACTTTGGAATGTGTGTTCCATACCCACTAGAACAGCTAAAATTTAAAAGACTGACCATACTGAGTGTTGATCAGGATGTGACACAACTAAATCTTTTAAGCGCTTCTGTGTAAATGGCACAGCCGCTTTGGAAAACAGTTGGCAGTTTTTCAAGTTAAATATACCCAAACTCTATGATCCACTTCTCAACAATCAAACAAGAGAAATAAAAGCAATGTCTACACAAAGATGTATACACAAATGTTCATTGCAGCCTTAATTATACTAGCCCCAAGTTGAAACAAGCCAAATGTCCATTACCAGATGACTGGAACATACAAAGTGTGGTATATTGATACAATGAAACACTACTTAGTAATAAAAAAGAAAGAGCTATTAACATAAGCAACAACATGGATGAATCTGAAAACAATTATGCTAAGTGAAAACAGCCACACAAAAGTTACATACTGTATGATCACATCTACATAAAATTACAGAAAAGGCAAACTAATCTATAGACAGAAAAGCAGATGAGTGGTTACCTAGGGATGGGGCAGAAGGGAGGAAAGGATGGATTGCAAAATAGCACAAAAATATTGGAGGGATGACAAATGTGTTCATTATCTTGATTGTGGGGATAGTTTAATGGGTATATATATAGATCAAAGCTCATCTAATTATACACTTTAAATACATGTATTTCATTGTGCATCAGTTATTCATCAACAAGACTATAAAATAATATATGCCTACATACATTTTTAAATATTCAAAATCTCACAGTTATATACATAAATGCAACTGAATATGTATTCAGATGTTTTAACAAGCAGAAAGGACTGATTAAACTCATGATAGCGGCTGTTTCTGGGAAGGGTGTAGGAGACAAGAGATGGAAAAGAGGATGAGAGCCAGAAGAGACCCTTGTAATGTTTCCTTTCTTTTAGTAAAAATATATTGACAGTTAAAGCTGAGAGGTGAGAATAATAGTCTCATGGCTTTTGTGTCCTTAAAATTTCACAAACTAAGTGAAATGGGAGAAAGCAAAAAAATAAACTTAAATAAATGTTATATTGCCCAAAAAGAGATTTAAAATGGAGGTTAGACACATGAGACTTACGTTCTCA
The DNA here is from genome assembly GCF_029289425.2 of Pan paniscus. Lineage (NCBI taxonomy): Eukaryota > Metazoa > Chordata > Mammalia > Primates > Hominidae > Pan > Pan paniscus. The sequence continues at coordinate 15,206,040 of NC_073261.2, forward strand.
AAAAAGTAGAATCTGCAGGGAAGTTTAACAACTAGAAAGAATTAAAATCTAGCTTCTACCAGCCCAAAGCCTAAAATGTTCTGCTTTATTCTTCCTTATTGTAATTCATAGGTAATATATTTTATGTTTGCAAATGAATGCAGTGATATTAGATCTCTAAGAGGTGCTAAAAATGTAAAGTACATATTCCAATTTTTCCCAATTTTCCTTCTCTTTCCGTGAATGAAAAATATACATATTTGATGATTTCCAAGTTTATACAACTGATCTTTCTCTTAGTTTTCTCTTACCAGATTCCCTCCCTCACTCAGCCACCAGCCAGTCCAACTGTGCTACCTGCACAGCAGCCCTCATACCATCTCACACTCTCATCAGGATCCTGCCTGACCTGCGAGGAGCAGCAGCAAGAAGGAGACAGAACCTCCATGCTGAGCATCTCAGGGCTTTCTCAGAGACTCCAGAGGACCCTGATAGGGACAGAGCCTGGCCAGCAATCCATGCTGCCAGCTGTATGATTGTGGGCATGTAAATTCTCAACTGAAAATGGGTGTAATAATAACATGTTCTTCCCAGAATGAGCTTTATGAAGATCATATAGCTGTTTGGAATCAGATAAGCACTGGTAGGAACAAACAGGGGAGCCAACAGCCTATAAATAATACTTTAAGAAAGGGCATGAATGTAATTACTTAGGAACAAAGGGCAAAGTGGAGAGATGCCTAGGACTGAGCTGGACAAGCTGCACCCTTTAGTGGCTCAGCCCATGGGCTGACAAGGAAAATGGAGGAGCTACCAAAGAAGGTGGAAGGATTCTGGGAGAGTGGCCCTCACCCTGCCCAGGGCAGGGCTCAGTGGGAGAGAGGGAGATCTGTTATAAATGCTGCCAGGAGGTCGAGTCATGTTAGAATGTCCATGTGAAAACATCCACCGTGTGTATCTAAAGAGAGTGACTGTGAAACAGGTCAGGGTCAAAGGTCTTATTGTCTCAGATGTTATCTGCATGCATTGTCTCACGACCAAGAAAACTAAGGAGCATGGACACAGAGGGTTAGGTTGAAGTGAAAATTTAATAAGTGAAAGAAGAAGGCTCTCTGCAGTGGAGAGGGGAGTCTGAGTGGGTTGCCACTTTGACAGCTGAATCCAAAAGCTTTTATAAGAAACTCCTCTCATATCTGCAGCTGTTTGAGTAACTTCTCTTACCTATAAAACTGTCTGTATAACTCTCCCTTATTTATGCAGCTGTGGGATGTCTCCAGGTAAGCATAAAGTGTAGCTTCTCTTGTTTGTATAACTGTGGGTTTGTTTTAGGCAAGCCCCCATCCCCTCCCTGTGTAAGCTCCCATGGAGCCCACCATGTGCATATCTGAGAAGTGGAGGAAACTTTCTCTGGGAGCTCACTGATCATACAAAGAACAAGAGGCTTCTGTGCCGCTTATCTATTCAGGTGCAGCCTGAGTTTTCCCCAGGCTGCTCTATCTTTGCCTGTAGCTATGATTTTTTCAGGCAGGCTGCTTCTCTGAAGACTAGCCTTAACTGTCTACCTATCAGATTTTTCCTTTTCTTCTCCCTCAGCTGGTTCCCCTCACCAAGGCTGAGCAAGTGAAAAGGAGGGCACAGGGCAGGCCAGTAGTGAGCAGCAACAAGGAACTAAGACAGCAGAAACCACTCTTCACACCTGGGTTGAAAGGGGTGGGGAGCCAGGACCACAGCTCAGGTAAGAACACAGGTAAAGAGATATTGTTGTTGTGTTGTTTTTAACTATGAGAAGCACTGAGCTTTAAATTTCTACAGGAAGGATCCAGTTCAGACAGGAGCACCCAATATTCAGAAGAGAAGAACATGGTGTAAAGGTCCTGGGAAGGCTGAGAGAATTGGGACTCAGAATCCAGAGCAGAAACTGTCTGTGAACAGAAGAGGGACCTCCCCCAGTGTAACAAGAGGGAGGGAGGAGGGACAGATGCCAAGATGGTTCAGGAAGAAGGTTTGGTGGTAAATGTGAGGCTGTGCTCACCTGCTGGCTTCAATTTTCTCTTTAAAATGTCAGATGGAATCATTTGATGAAGGCCATGCCATGCAATGAAATGGCAGTCTGAGGCATGGAGCAGCTCCAGCTTAGCCCGTGTTTAGGGTAATTATGGCTCCAACCCAGGAGATGAATATGACTAGGGAAAGTGAAGTCCAAAAACAAATGGTCTCAAGTTGACTGTGAGTCTTCTGGGAGGCTGAGACGACAGGTGGGGTTGACAAGGGAAGGGGAACCCACCTGCTGAAAAACATCAGGCTGTTGGCTGGGGGAGGGGTGAGGCCTGTGTTGTAGAGATGGATGGATGCCTAAAGTTGGGTACAGGTTTCAACTCTACCCTCTGCTGGGTGTGGAAATAAACAAAGACCACCCAAATGAGAACAAACAAAGACTATTTATCCAGAGCTTGCTCTGACAAGGGAGTCGGCAACCATCACTTGCTTGGCAGAGACTCAGAAGTAAGCAGGGGAGAAAGCCTCATAGCAGAAAGAAGGGAAGTCTTCATGTATCCCCTGAGTGGCAGCTGTAGATGTGGGTGAGTTGCAGGTGGCTAACTAGAAATGGGGACTCCTGTGTGATTGATTAGGAGCATGTTTGGCTTTCTCTGGTTGGTCCTACATTGGAAGAGGGAACAAAAAATTTAGGGCAGTTGTCAGTTATTAATCACGTGTTGGCCATTTTTGACTGACTGTTACAGGAGTGACTGGCTCCCTGGATTGTTTGCTAGAAATAGTGGTCTTCACTTCCTGCAAGTCTGACTTTCTGGTAATAGGCTTCCTGGGTTGGCTATTGTGGATAATGAGTGGGTTTCCTGAGCTGATTCCTGCAGATTGTGGATCAGAGTTATTTTATATAAACAGTCTGACCATTTTCCACTTGCATATTCCATCTTCCAAGAGCTGGCCAAGCTGCTGTCTTATGTGTCTCCCCCAGCCCCTCCACTCTGGCTGTGAAAACACAAGCCACTAGGTGAGGAATGGGGACAATTGAAGACTGAAAGCTTTTCTTTGCTGGGCTTTGCAGAGCTGAGGAAAGAAATGACAACATCCAAGTGTCTGCCCTGGGCCAGTTTTAGGACTGCAGTGGTAATGCGAGGACTGTGTGAGTTTATATTTTCATTTGTCTCTCTAACTAAGGTGGAAAAAAAAAACAGAAAATTGTCTGTCTGCAGTCTCTGCAAAAGTCTAACACTGTGCTTCCCAACATTGCAGCCATTAGCCACAGGTGAGTATCAAGCACTTTAAATGAGACTGGTCCAAACTGAGATGTGCTCTGAGAATAAAACACACAGCAGATTTCAAAGACCTAGTACATGCCCTGATTTCAAGCTATATTACAAAGCTGTGGTAATCAAAACAGTATGGCATTGGGAAAAAAATAGACACATTGGTCAATGTGACAGAATAGACAGCCCAGAAGTAAACCCGTGCATGTATAGTCAACTAATCTTTGACAAGAGTACCAAGAATACACGATGGGGAAAGTCTCTTCAATAAGTGGTGTTGGGAAAACTAGATATCCACATGCAAAAGAAAGAAATTAGACCCTTGTGTTCCACAAAATCTAAAATTAATTCAAAATAGAAAAAGACTTACATGTAAGATCTAAAACCATAAAACTCCTAGAAGAAAACATAGGGAAAGAGCTCCTTGACACTGGCATTAGCAGTAATTTTTCAGATATAACATCAAAAGTACAGGCAATGAAAGCAAAAACAAGTGAGAGTATATCAAACTAAAAAGTTTCTGCACAGCATAAACAATCAACAGAGTGAAGGCATGACATATGGAATGAGAGAAAATATTGACATCTGACAAAGGGTTAATATCCAAAATATATAAGTAATTCACACAACTCAGTAACAAAAGCCAAATAACCCGACTTTTTTTAAAAATGGGCAAAGGACCTGAATAGGTATTCCTCAAAAGAAGACATACAAATGGCCAAGAGATGTATGAAAAGCTGCTTAACATAACTAATCATCAGAGAAATACACAAATCAAAACAAGATATCATCTCACACCTGTTAGAATGGCTATTATTAAAAAATGAGGTAAGTGTTGGCCAGGTGTGGAGGAAAGGAAACCCTTGTACATTATTCATAGGAATGTAAATTAGTACAGCCATTATGGAGAACAGTATGGAGATTCCCTAACAAAATTAAAAATAGAATTACCATATGACCCAGCAATTCCACTTCAAGGAATACATTCGAATAATATCAGTATCTCAATAAGATACTTGCACTCATATGTTCATTGCAGCGTTATTCACGATAGCCAAGATACAGAAACAAGTTAAATGTCCATGAACAGATAAATGGATAAAGAAAATCAGGTACATATATATATACAATGGAATATTATTCAGCAAAATCCTGACATCTGTGATAACCTGGATAAACCTGGAGGACATTATGCTAAGTAAAATCAAAGCCTGACACAGAAAGACAAATACCACATAATCTCACTTACATATGAAATCTGAAAATGTTAATTTTATGGAAACAGAGTAGAATGGTAGTTGCCAGAGCCTGAGAGTAGAGAAAATGAGATGCTTGTCAAATCAAATCATCACATTGAATATATATAATCTATTTGTCAATTAAATATTTTAAGAATAAAAAATACCTGGTACCAAAAAAAAGAATGCAAAATGTCTCAACAATGTTATATGAATTGCATTTTGAAGTGATAATACTTTGAATATTAGGTTAAATAAAATATATTTGAAAAATTAACTTCACCTATTTCTTTCCATTTTTGTTAACATAGGTACAAAAAAAAATTAAAATTACCTATGTGGCTCATGTAGGTGGCTCACATTATACTTTGATGACACTATACAGGCTGGTGACCATATATCTCTTGGACTAGTCTAAGTGATTTAACAGTGGTTCCAGAAAGATCCAGGTTTAATACCAATGAAGGGGCCAGCTGGCTTAGCCCAGCTTGTGTGGGAAATGTTGGGGAGTTGTTTAAGACAGGGAAAAGCAGAACATTTTGATGCTATTGACATTTTTGAAACAATCATTTTGTGGCCTGAAAAAAACCCAAAACATTAAATTTACAGCTTTTTAAAATTAGCTACCGGCCGGGCACAGTGGCTTACATCTGTAATCCCATCATTCTGGGAGGCCGAGGTGGGTGGATCACCTGAGGTCAGGAGTTTGAGACTAGCCTGGCCAACACAGTGAAACCTCATCTCTACTAAAAATACAAAACTTAGTTGGGTGTAGTGGTGCGCACCTGTAGTCCCAGCTACTCGGAAGGTTGAGGCAGGAGAATTGTTTGAACCTAGGAGGCAGAGGTTGCAGAGAGCTGTGATCATGCCACTACACTCTGGCCTGTGTGACAGAGCGAGACTCTGTCTCAAAACATAAAAATAAAAATAAAAATAGTTACCAAGTAATATGTGCAACTGACATGCTCATGGAATTGTTTGGCTTCCCTCTCCCATTCCTTGATCCAACCCTGTGAGCCTCAGCTTCCCTGTTTATGACCTGGATTTCTGCTGCTGGCCTGCTGATGGTTTGCTTGCCTCAAATTCTCGCTCTTTTGGACCATCCTGGTCACTTCAGTCCGACAGATATTTCCACAATACACATCTGTTCTCAATGTCTAAAACCCTCCAATGACCTCCTGTTGCCTGGAGAAAAAAATTCAAACTCTTTGGCATGAGTCATGTGCTGACAGGGGGCAGAGTATACACACAAAAGGTGCATGCTGGAGGTAATGTAAGGAAAGGTTATTTATAAAACTGCAGGCAGGTCCAGAGGAAGCAGCAGGAGATGGTGGAGCGCCAGGCACTGCTGACAGTGGAAATCCACAACCCTCTCTGGAGGAGGAGGAGCAAGGGATGGGGAGGTGGCTGGCCCACTGAGAAAGCTGGGGCTGTAGGAGGGCCACTGACAGAAACTGTGGCCTTCTGTATAGGGGAATGTGGCCACTGCCAACCTGAAGGGGCGCGGGTGCACTCTAACCAAGCTCTCTTTCCTCCCTCTGATCTCCCATTGCCTGAGCCCAACCAGGAGATAGAGGACAACAGACCACTAACGCAGCCCATAAGGCCAGTCTCAAGGGTACAGAGCAGATGGAGACACGTGGCACCCCCACCTGAAGCTCAGAGACACCATTTATCACCTGGATTACTGGCCCATAACTGCACACCCACCTCTGGCCACTCCCTGCTCTGGGTTGCCCGCCTCACTCTGGCCAAGAAATCTTCCTAAAACGCAAACCCAATCACACCATTACCCCAAGTAGAACTCTTCAGTGGCTCTGCACCATCTACACAGCAAGTCCATCTCTGCAGTGAGACCCTAAGACTTTTTATAACCCAACTCTACTCACCTGCTTGCTCACAGAAGTTTCATGAATGCACACGTTTGGTTCATCACAAATGTCTAAGAGAGCCATCCTCAGCCCCTGCCTTCTCCTGGGTCCTGCTACAGAGAGGACCTAGCTGCTAAGGAGTCCAGAGATTGCCCTTTGGTCACCTGTAGAACATCACGACTTAACAGCTGTGCCCTGCTGGAGCTACTGGCAGAGCTGCGCTTCCCAGGACCAGTAGAGGGCGCCATGACATTGAATGGCCACATGTTGGAGACCGCATCTTGGGCTTGTAGCTGCCAGAGCCCTGAGCTCAGAATAGCACCTGCAACTATGTGAGGCTGAGGCGGGTGGATCACCTGGTCGAGACCAGCCTGGCCAACATGGTTGAAACCCTGTCTCTACTAAAAATACAAAAATTAGCCAGGTGGGGTGGCTAATTTGAAAAATTTAGCTGGGTGTGGTAGTGCACGCCTGCAATCCTAGCTACTAGAAAGGCTGAAGCAGGAGAATCTCTTGAACCCGGGAGGCAGAGGTTGCAGTGAGCCAAGATCATGCCACTGCACTCCAGCCTGGATGACAGAGCAAGACTCGGTCTCAAAAAAAAAAAAAAAAAAAAATGTCTGCATGAAAAAGTTATCACAGGGAACAAAAGCAAGAAGAAACAAAGAATGGGAACTTCCTCAAGTGTCTACAAGTGCAAAATAAGAAATAATGTACATTATGAGCTTGGTTACAACAGGGTCAAGAAGCCAGTCACAAAATGGTGCAATTAACAATAAAGGCAAAAAGTTCACACAAGGCAGAATCATTCCTTTTATGAGCCCGTGTGGAAACTGTCTGCACTATGTGTGAGAACAAGAAAGCAAAAAGAAAAGATTTCACTTTCAAATAATAACACTAATAGATTATTCAATTAAAGTTTTCATTGCAAATTGATTAAAAAAAAACATGTAGCTGCACACATATTTTTAATAGCAATAATTAGGGTCCCTGAAGAAAACTACTACAAGACATGCTAGTAGGAGTGAAATATTCAATGAGTAAATCCAGGCTTTAAAACAAACATATCAGAGATGACGTTTGTTTTAACCTTGTTGACATTTGTTTAATCAGAGATATGCCAGAAGCACTGCAGAAATTTGTGTCCTCAGGATAGGGCTGCCATAATAGAAAGAGGTGGTGGCTTTATACCAAGTCTGTCTGAAAGCATTGAGGTTCAGGTACTTTGAGTGATTATTAAAGTTGCAGATTTGTAGTGTAAAATGTTGCTTGGACATCTGAATTCCACACCAAATGACATTAAAACATTAACATGTCCCATAAAACCCAGTTGCTTCCATCCAATTTGTTTTCAGCTCCTTGTGAAGACGTGGATGCAGAATACCCCACTGAAAACAGACAGGAGAATTTCACCATCAAGAGTTTGCAAGCTAAAGGCAGAAATGACATTTCATAACATAGCATTTACCCTTACTGTTAGGAAAGCAGGAGCCTAGGAGAGCCAGATGGACACCATTTTCAAATCAAGCCCATCTTAAAACTAGCAAGACACATTCCTTGCCAGTCAGGACCCATGGCCCTAAGATGTTTACAGCTAAGGAAGCGGCTTGGTAATTCCTGCAAGGACAAACTTCTACAACAACAGAAAGCCCAGATGTCCCAATACCCATAAAAATATATGCTTTCAAGATAATTATAGTTATGCTTTGATGTACTTAAACACACTAAAATGTCAAGGATAGTTCTCTTTAAATCAATAGGAGAATAAATTTTTTCATGCTGTCAGCCCACCCACACATAGGCACAGCTTAGTTTAGTCTTTATATAGACAAGATTCCTATATAAGAAAAATTTAATGATGGCATGTTCCTCCACTTGCTGTCTGAGGATGCTCTACTTTGTAATGGAATAGCTTTCAATAAACTATCTCAATTCACTGCACCCTGCAACTCACCTTGAGTTCTTTCCTGTGTGAAATCCAAGGACTCTCTCTTGGGGTCTGGTTTGAGACCCCCTTTTCCAGTAACATCACTATGTTTAATAGATTCTCATCTTTTATTTTCTGTTCTGTACCTTTTTGTTTTTCAATTGATTTTTATAACTTATGATAGTTCTCACCCTTCAGTTGGTAAAGCAATGTCCTAGAATTGGGCTAACAGAAAATGTAGATGATTGGCAGTGGGCTCTGGAAGACAGAGGCCTTCTCACCTACTCCAGGGCCCATGGAGAGAGCTGAGCTTGAAGTCTACAAGAGAAGAATCCTTTTGGCTCATCCTTCACAAACTAAGCTTGGACTCCACCTGTGCTTCATGGGTTAAATAGAGGACTGACTCTTGTTATAATGATCTAATGAGTTAAATCACAAAGACTGGAAGGAAAAGTGCTGCTCTATGTAAGTGTATCTTCATGATCACTCAGCAAGGACAGCCTGCTCCATGCATACCTCTGTGCCTTATCGCCCTGTGGGTCCGGGCCCAGAGCCACAGCTGCTCACTGGGCACAGTCAAAAGGCACAGGTAGTCCCAGAGTTAGGAACAGACTATGTCCTGCAGGTCTAAGTCCATTGTTCAGAGCTGTGAACCCTGAAAAAGGTTAATCCTGAGTGACTAACTGGGCCTAAATTCAAATTAGAGCCAAGCGGCCATTTGCCATGTATGACTAGAGGTCATACATGTATTTGGAGTTCCCAGAAAAGCCTGCACGGACCAATCCGAATTCAGCAAATGTAAACAAATCAGAACTAAGCAAGTTTGCATCCTTCATTTGCCTAAGTGGAACCTGGGTGGAAACTTACTCTCTAAAAGACAAACTCTCCGTTTGTTATTTGGGGCACACACGTCTTCATTTTACACTGAAGGCTGTCTCCCCCTGGTTTGCAAACTGTTCACTGGACTAAAGTCCCCTTTCCCTAAATTCCCTTTCAGATAACTATCGTTCAATAACTTTAGTTCACAAAGCCCACAAATGCTCATGTGACTCATGCTGTGGCTTAGCAGGCAGTGTCTGGCATTGTTCCCAGCATGGTACCTGTAGTGGCCATACCACAAAATACCCACAGAATGCATCAGATAAATGGAATAGTGCCATTCTAACAAGACGCCTCAGCACCTCAACCAAAGGGGAGGTCACCTCCTCCCAGACTTACCTATGAACATAGGTGTGCAGATGCACCATCATCACCTTTTCCCCCACAGGAAGCATCACCCAGACCACTCTCGTCCTGTGCCTTTCTGTTTGTGGACTGTTACCTCTTCTACGTATAAGTTGCGACAGCTCTGCTAAGTAGCTGCAGGGACATTTTGATATGGGAAAAAGTGGAACAGAACCCTTTCAGATATAAAGAGACTGAGAATCAGAGTGGCTGGAATTCTCTTAGGTCAGCATTGTGTTGGGATTTACGCTGTGTGTTCAATAAAACAACCACTGACTGGTCCTCAACTTCCATTGCCAACATCTATGTTCATAAGAGGCACTTATGAAGTCAATTGGCCAAATCTACAGCAATGGGGGACAAGACCAAAGGTTAGAGACACAGCCCTTGGAAATTATTCTGTAACAGCACTCTGCTGGGCCCAGCTGGGGCCGTGCATGTAGGAAGGAAGGGACGCACCGGTCCACACACCTGCAGGCATTCACCATCTCTCACAAAGGCCAGAATTGCTGCTTTCAAAAGGATGTCACACAAGCTAGAAAAATGAAATATTAAGACAACAACTCGCCCCCCAAAAATGTTTCCATTTCTAAAGTTTTCAGATATACTAAAAGCCTTGTCCTGTGCCTACTCTTCAACCTAGAATCCTCTTTAGAGGCTATATTCTAAAGAAATATTCACCTCACTGCTGAGCTTACAGGGTGTACCTAATGTCCAACAATATGAAATCTCTTCAATGAATTGCAGCACGTCCATATATAACCCACATGGAGGCTGTCCTCTTTCCTCACCTTCGAACTTCCCATGCCAAAGAGGGGTCTCTTGGACTCAAATGCATCTTAGCAATATAGAAGATGCTGGAGACTTGCAGGAGAAGTGCAGAGGGTTTATAGTGTAGCCCCACAGACAACAACTTATGACCCCATCACTCACTTGTCCCTTTTCTCCATGCCTCAGTCTAGTCAGGAAACCACTAGATCCTGGATGGCTTCTTCTCCCTTCCCCTCCTTCCTCTTCTCCTCTCCCTCCCTTGCTCCTCCTTCCTCCATCACCCACTCCTTACTTCCAAACAAAACTTGACTAGCTCCAGTCTCATCCCTCCTTATTGAAAACTATTTTACTCAGCCCTCCTCCCCCACTCCTGCCCAATCTTTATTCCTTACCTACATCAGACTTCACCAAAACAAAGGCCAGGATAATAAACAGGACAAACTCTTTCAAACTCATTTTAATGACCATATTTTGTTATTTTGGTACAATTTGAGGAGTCCCAATCCCCAGGGAAGACTAACAAGAAGTTCTCCTAACAAAGATGGGTCTTCCCTTACTAAAAACTCCTGTAATGGCTGAAAAGAGCATGAGGTTTTCTACATATCATTACACATTCAATAGAACATCATGCAGCTGTTAAAAATGATCTGTAGAAGGCTATCTTGTGACAGAAAGGCATTGGAGATATACTGTTAGTGACAAAAATAGGTTATAAATGAATTTTTCCATGCATGCCTCTATATTTATAAATACACACACATAAAAGACAGGAAGGACAGACATTAAACATTCATAGTGCTTAAGATGATGCATAGTATAATAGTTAGGACCATGGCCTTTGGGACAGAAAACTACAGCCTCTCTCCCACTTATCAGCCATGGGACCTTGGGCAATTTGCTCAGCCTCAAAGCCCCTGTGTGCTGGGGTTGTTGTAAGAGTTAAGTGCAATACACAGAGAGAGAGAGAGAGTACCTGACATGTATTATGTGCTCAGTCAATATGCATCATAGTACTCATTGTTACATATGTTCCTAAGTGCTTTATACGTTTTTTTCCCTAAGTTGACCATCTGTTTTTGGCATTATGAAACATAATGATCCTAACAAATTAAAAATTAAAAACATTAAGGAATATTTGCCCAAAAAAAATAAAGAACATGAAATCATCAAGTAGCCAAGGGGCCATAGACAGAAGTAAGCCCTTGGTGGGGCTTAGTTGAGAGAAGTCTCCAGAAGGTCCTTCGTGTGTTAAAGAAGAGGGGTACAGGGAGGAGGTGGGGAGAGATGTTAACTGAGTCTAAATGAGCACCTGGAAGAAGAGATGGGACAGGCCACTTCTGCCTGGACTCCCTGATTGTTAAGAAGAATGAAAAACAGCAGAAGTCTTCCCTGAGCCCAACTTCACTCCCTGACTTAACCTAGTCTTTGCCCCTTCCCTCTCACTCATGGCTACTTTCTGTGGTCACCTTGTTGTAGAAGTGGATGTGCAGCCACCTCATCTTTTTCTACCTCCTTCACATGTTTTAGATAATTTCATGTAGTAGAAGACGGTTACAGCAAAAAATTACAAAAATCAAAATATCTCTGCTATCTACTGTTGCATTTCTAACCATCCCAAAACAGTAGCTGAAAACAGCACTCGTGGTCGAGCACGGTGACTCATGCCTTTAATCCCAGATACTCCGGAGGCTGAGGCAAGAGAATCACTTGAACCCGGAAGGTGGAGGTTGCAGTGACTCAAGATCATGCCACTGCACTCCAGCCTGGGTGACACAGTGAGACTCCGTCTCAAAAAAAAAAAAAAAAAAAAAAAGCACTCGTGTATTTTGTTCAAGATCTGTGGTTTGGGCAGGGCAGGGCTCAATGAGGACATCTCGTCTCCGTTCCCGCAGTGTCAGGAAGTGTAACTGAGACTGGAGGGTCACACGGAAGATGGCTCCCTCAAGTGGCCAGCAAATTGGTGCTTACAATTGACAGGGAGCTGTTGACCAAGGGCCCCAATTCCTCTTCCTATGGCCCCTTCTCGGGCTGCATGGGCTTCTTTACAGAATGGCAGCTGGATTCCAAGAGCAAGTATCACAACCTACAGAAGAGTGGAGGAATATTGAAAGTTCACAGTCTCTTAAGACGTTGGCCCAGACACTGGCAAAAGCTTCATTTCTGCCATATTCTATTGATCAGTCACAGAACCTGCACCAATTCAAGAGTAGAACATATAGAGGACATCTCTCAATGGGATAAGTGTCAACAAATTTGCATCTATCACAATCTGTCTTTTGGGTACAAACTATTTCTATTCCTCCATTATGCAAAATATACTCACAACCTCCCAAGGGTCCCAAAAGCCTCATCCAATTATGGCAAATATGGCACATATAAAATATATAGAATAATATAGTAAGGCTTCTTTTTAATTTTTTAAATTCTCTGTTCCTTTCAGTCTAAGCCACTATAATTTTTTTATTTATGAAAAATTACATGACACCTTGTTCTTAACAATGTTCAATTATTTTTTTATTCAGAATACTTGTGTCATTCATGTAAAATAGTTTGATACAGTACAATGTATGTTATAGGCACAGAGAGCTCAAGACACCAATCTCTCTTTCCTGCCCCCATTCTCTGGCATACACAAAGCCAGTTTCCAGTCATAACAAATGAAACAAATTATTCATGACAGGCTATTTGCGAGGTGACGCTTTGGGCATACCCAGGGTATTCTACCACTCCGAACTCCTTACCTGGAAATTTGAGAAGTTAAGCTGACTACTGGTCCTTAGACAGCTCAGAGCACTGCTTGGACCCTGTTTGCTCTCTCATACAATAGCCATCCTCATCCCCATCTCTATACCAGTCTTACCAGAAAAGAATAGCCAAAAAAGTAAGGTTTTGTTTTTGTTTTCTTGAGGCAGTGTCCTGCTTTGTCACCCAGGCTGGAATGAAGTGGTGCAATCAAGGTTCACTGCAGCCTTGACCTCCCATGCTCGAGTGATCTTTCCACCTCGGCTTCTTGAGTAGGTAGGATTACAGGCACGCACCGCCTGTCGCCTTTTTTTTTTTTTTTTTTAGAGATGGGGTCTCACTATGTTGCCCAGGCCAGTTTTGAAATCCTGAGCTCAAGTGATCTTCCCACCTTGGCCTCCCAAAGTGATGAGATTACAGGTGTGAGCCACTGCAGTCAGCCAAAAACGAGGAAAAAAAAGCAAGGTTTCTTATTCCTCTTCCCTCATTTACCCATGAGTTGTGGTCAGTCTAAAATCCACCAAGGTAGAATTAGGAGATGGGAGAGTCATGAGCTCTTCTCAGTATTTCAAAAAGTCAGAAAAAAATTACATAGTTAACCACATTAAGGCCTTCTCTTCATATTGGCTCGTTTATAGGGAATAAATAAGTAAAGCCTTCTCAGTTAATGTGGGATCAGGTCTCTTTGCTTTTAGGTGGAATTACCTCAAGTCTGTGTAGTGATCTGATGATCTTGTACTGAGCAAATATCACAATTAACCATTGTATGTTTGCAACACATGGTTTAAAAAATAAACCAATTCTTGCACAGTAAATACAATGTGCTTATAAAATCTATAAAAATTTACTGTGGTGCCAGTTAGAATGGCAATCACTAAAAAGTCACGAAACAACAGGTGCTGGAGAGGATGTGGAGAAATAGGAATGCTTTTACACTGTTGGTGGGGCTGTAAACTAGTTCAACCATTGTGGTAGGTACCGTGTGGCAATTCCTCAAGGATCCAGAACTAGAAATACCATTTGACCCAGCCATCCCATTACTGGTATATACCCAAAGGATTATAAATCATGCTGCTATAAAGACACATGCACACGAATGTTCATTGCGGCACTATTCACAATAGCAAAGACTTGGAACCAACCCAAATGTCCATCAGTGATAGACTGGATTAAGAAAATGTGGCACATATACACCATGGAATACTATGTAGCCATAAAAAAGGATGAGTTCGTATCCTTTGTAGGGACGTGGATGAAGCTGGAAACCATCATTCTGAGCAAACTATCACAAGGACAGAAAACCAAACACCACATGTTCTCACTCATAGGTGGGAACTGAACAATGAGAACACTTGGACACAGGGTGGGGAACATCACACACCAGGGCCTGTCATGGGGTGGGGAGAGCGGGGAGGGATAGCATTAGAAGATATACCTAATGTAAATGACGAGTTAATGAGTGCAGCACACCAACATGGCACATGTATACATATGTAACAAACCTGCACATTATGCACATGTACCCTATAACTTAAAGTATAATTTTTTTAAAAAAAGAAAAAATTTACTGTGGTGTTGGAGGGGTGAAAGCATAACTAAAGAGGTTCTCAATAGTGCAAGGACTGGGAACATTGATGTAGCAGAGAACTGGTTTTGAATCCTGGCTCTATCTCTTCTCGCTCTGTGAATTAGCTTACCTTAACTTTTCCGATCCAGATTCCTCCTGTTATAAAGTGAGATAATATCAGCCTCTCTGGGCAGTTGTGAGAGTAAGGAGTATAGCAAATAGCATAGCACCTAATGCATAGTGGATTGTCCTCCATGCAGGTGAAGTTCCGATGAGGATGATGGTGGGGATGATGATGATGATAATAATGGTGATGCTGATGATGGTGATGGAGATACTAACAATGATAATGAAGATGATATGATGATAATGGTGATAGTCACGGTGACAATGATGATGGTCATGGTGATGATGACAATGAAGACTTCTCATCCACAGAGATTCTGGCTTAATTGGTTTGCGGTAAGGTCGGGCATCAGTACTATTTTAAAGCTTCCCAGATGACTCTAATGTACACTCTGGGTTGACAACCACTGTCCCAGTCCAGCAGAACTCAAACTCTTTGATCTCAGGACCCCTTTATACTCTTAAAAATTATTGAGGACCCCAAAGAAGTTTGTTTTAAACACAAAAACGTATACATATCCCTTTCATTAGCCATTAGATGAATGACAGTATCATGTTATGTAGCCCCTAAAAAACTCCACCGGACACTAGTAAAAAAAAAATGACAGGGCAGCCTGGCCAACATTACAAAACCCCATCTCTACTAAAAATACAAAAACTAGCCGGCGGGGTGGTGCAGACCTGTAATCAGCTACTCAGGAGGCTGAGGCATGAGAATTGCTTGAACCCTGCAGGTGGAGGTTGCAGTGAGCCGAGATTGCGCCACTGCACACGAGCATGGATGACAGAGCAAGACTCTGTCTCAAAAAAAAAAAAAATGAGAGGGAGGCAAAAACAAATAATGTCTTGTGCTGTTATGAAAATCATTTTGGCTTCATGAACTTCCTGATGCTGCCTTAGACTAGTTTTCTACACCACAGTATTGTCCCCTGTGCCTCGCTTCCCCCAACACTGCATACACACCCACAGACTGTCAGTCTCCCTCTCTCACATCTCTGCCACACCTAGAGGAGGAGTGATACTGTTGGCTTTCAGGCAACGCAAAACAATCAAATCCCACATAGCCTGACACTAAATGATCATTAGAAAGGGTCCAGACCAAAGGCTGCCACGGCTCTCGCTGCTTAAAATAAAACATTATAGATTTGCAAGATAAATTAATAGAATAAACAGGACTACAAGATCTGCATGGGCAAATGAACCCTCAGGTCCTTTGAAAACACATGAGATGCTGAGCAAAACTAATTGCTTGACCAATCACACATCACCTTGATGACTGACAATGACAAGGCGCACTTGGCTGAACTTGCTGAGTATCAACGGTCCAAACTGGTCGCCACTGGGAGAAAGCAGTTCCACGTACAAGTTCACTTGTCCCACACAATGTTATTTCAAAATATAAATTAGTTCCCAACATTAAAATCAGGACATTTCACGCAAAAACCTGGATTTCTGGCTTTTCTTGAAACAGAAGAAAATCTGGCAATACTCATGCTTTGTTTCCTCAGTAGGATGAAGCAGAGTGGTAAGTGCTGCCTTCAGATGGCACTTGGGTCTCCTTTCTTACCACAGCCTACTTCTCTCAGTTGCATTATATTTAGTATTATATATGCATGGAGATAACGTTATCACTTTTGTTTGAGAAGTTCATGGATCTTAAAGGCCACTCCTTTTCTTTAAGCCATATCAGTAAGGTTAAAGTCACTTCATTTATTTAGAAGTCAGTCTTACTATAACCTCTACTATCCAGAGCTTACTGTGGGATCTGGAAAGCCATGGAGCCAGGAAGCCAAGAGAGTAGGCACAACGTCCATGAAATTTCTTCTGAATAAAGACATTGCACTTGGCTAATTCTATTTTATACACAGTCCTAAAATGTTTTATCAGATTTTTCAAGCCAAAGAGGAAAATAATTAGACACAGGAAAAAAAAATCCCAGCTTGTAAACATAAGGGGGAATCCCCACCTCACCCCACCTCACCCCAAAACACCGTAACTTAGTGCAAGGAATTTTTTAAATCAAGATTAAAGACCAAATGTTCCTCTAAGACAAGGAACAAAGATGTCTGCTTTCACCAATGCTATTTGACATAGTGCTAGAAGTTCTAGCCACTGCAATAAGGCAAAAAAAAAAAAGGCATATACATTGAAAAGGAAGAAATAAAACTGTGCCTGTTTACAGACAACATGACTGTCTATATAGAAAATCTCAAGGTATCTACAAGAAAAATGAAAAAACCTCCTAGAACTAATAAGTGAGTTCAATAATGTTGCAAGGTGTAGGAACAAAGATCAACACACAAAAATTCATTGCTTTTCTACACACTGAAAATGAACTAGTGGAATAAAAAACACAAAATCATTTATAATTGTTACCAAGAAAGTGAAATGCTTAAGCATAAATTCAACAAAACATATACAGAATCTTTAGGATGAAAATTTTAAAAAATTAATGACAGAAATTAAAGAAGGACTAAATGCTTTGAGAGAGATGCTATGTTCATAGATTAGAAGAATCAACTGAATAAAGACATCAGTTCTTTTTAAATTAATGTATAGGCATAATGCAATTCTTATCAAAATCTTCATAAGCCTTTCTGTTAGACATAGACAAAGTTATTTTAAAATCTATATGTAAAGGCCCTAGAATATCCAAAAATTTTTTGAAAAAGAATAAAGCAGGAAAAACACTTTTCCTAATGCTAAGGCTTACTATATAACTGCAATAATCAAGACAATGAGGTATTGGTGGAGGAACTGATGCATTTTTTAAAAGTAACATGATAAAGAGTCCAGAAATAGACTCACACAAATATGTCCAATTAATTTCTGACAAAGGCAATTCAATGGAGGAAGGATACCCTTTTCAATGAAAGGGAACTGGAGCAATTAAACATATGTAATTTTTTTTTAAAAACCCTAAACCTAAACATCTACCTATATACAAAAATTAATTAACAATGGATCATGGACTCCAATGTAAAACATGAAACTCTAAACTTCTAGAAAAAAAACTGGAGAAAACCTTTGGTACCTGTGACAAGGCACAGTTTTTAGACTTAACACTAAAAGTGTGAACTATACAAGAAAAAATTAATAATTTGAACCTTATGAAAATCAAATTATTTGCTCTCCAAAAGACCCTGTTAAGAGGATGAAAACTAAATTACAGATTGAGAGAAAATATTTGTAAATCACATATCTGACAATGGACTTGTATCTAAAATATCTAAAGAACTCTCAAAACTCAACATTAAAAAAACATCTAATTAGAAAATGAGTGAACATTTTACCAAAGGGGCCTTATAGATTAGCAAATAAAACACTTGAAAAGATGCTCAGCATCACTAACCATTAGAAAAATGCATATTAAAACCACAATAATGTATCGCTACACACATATAAGAATGGTTTATGAAAAAATAGTGATGACACCAACTGTTAGTGAAGATGTGGAGAAACACTCATACATTGCTGGTAGAAATGTAAAATGGCATAGCCACTGTGGAAAATTATTTGGCAGTTCCTTTTAAAACTAAAAATCAATCTACCACACAACCCAGCAATTTCATTACAGGGCATATATCCCAGAGAAATGAAGATTTATGATCACACAAAAATCTGTACACAAATGTTTTATGGTCACTTTATTCATAATAGCCAAAACCTGGAAACTATCCAAATGTCCTTCAATGGGCAAAGGATTAAACACACTGTGATACATCCATACCATGGAATACTACTCAGCAATAATAAGGAAAGAATTACTGCTACACACAAGCTGGATTAAACTCAAGGAAATTGTGCTGAGTGAAAAATTAACAAGCCAATCTCAAAGGACACATACTTCATGATTCCATTTGTATAAAATTAATTAACATAATTAATTACAGAGATGGAGAACAGAATAGTGGTTGCCAGGGATTAGAGATGGTGGAGGCGGTGAGGTGGGCTTAGGGTTTGGAGATGAAGAGGATACAGCTGTAAAGCATAGCAAGAGAGAGTCTTGTGATGAGGGCATAGTTAAGTATTGTGATTGTGGTGGTTACATGAAGCTACACACATAAAATTGCATAGAACTACACACACACACACACACACACACACACATGAGTGGAAGTATAACTGGCAAAATCTGAGTAAGCTATCTGGACAGTACCAGTATCAATTTCCCAGTTTTGATGGTGTACTATAATAATGCAAGATGTTAACATTGGAAGAAGCTGGCTGAAGGGGGCTCAGGAACTCTCTGGACATTTCTTTGTACCTTCCTGTGAATCCATCATTATTACAAAATAGGACATTTTCTAAAGGTTAAATCATTTTAATTTTAAAATGTCCCTGTTACTGTTGAAACTCACATCTCCATATACTGATCAAGAACAGCACTAATGGCCCCTGGCCTCCAGGAATTCACAATTCCTACTGACTTTTCTTTGAAACCTTGGCCAAGTCGCTTCTCTTCTCTGGTCCTCAATTTTTCATCTTCAAAATGAAGATTGAATGACTATTAAAATCTCTTGCAATTCTTGAGATGAAGGGTCCTAAAGGAACTGAAGAGGATGCCATGTAATGTAAATATGGGTTTTTACTCCATCAACCAGCCAAGACAGAGGGCAGACACCAAGACATGGTAACCAAGGAGGCCATGTGTAAACAAAGACCATTTAGACTTATGCTCTGGCCTTTGCAGCCCAACTGGTGTGGCCAGTTGGTGGGGTATGAAGAAAATGGGGCCTTCCAGGAACCATGTTGAGTGGAGATAAGCAGGGAGGAATGCAGAAGACATGGGGGCAGTGCCAGTCTCAGCCCGAGCCAGCTACACCCACACATGGTTATGAAAGACTGACAGCCTGTAAGCTGAACACTGCCCTGCCCTCTCCACTCCCCACCAGCCGGTAGGATTTGGGAGTGGTCTTAACTGCCCTCAGCTGAGGCCCAGGCACTGGCATACTCAGGGCATCTCATCCAGTCCTATGGCTTCAAACCGCCTATTAACTAATGCCTTCTACATTTGCCTCTTTAGTCCTTACCTCTCCCATGGAATTGAGACTTACCTAACTGCCGAGTTGACACTGTCACTTAGCATCTCTTCCTCAAATGGCCAAAGCCAAACTTTTGCCTTTCTCCTGCCCAAACCTGCTTCCTTTCTAGTCTTCCTTCTCGGGAGCCATTAACCAGTCCTGTTTGCCCCACCCCCAAGAATATTCCAAATCTGTTCACTTCCCTCCTTGCCCTCTGCTACCACCCAGCTCCAAGCCACCATCCCTTCTCCTGTGGACCTAACAGAGTCCCCTGCCTCAACCCTGCCCAGAATAAAATGGCCCTTCTACAGTGTCAATTAGATCTTGTCATTCCCCAGCCTAAACCATTCAATGGCCCCCATCTTAGTTAAAATTCCTCACCCTGACTGATAAGGCCCCATCTACACCTCTGACCTCATGCCCTCCACTCTCAGTTTTGCACTCACCCTGCCACACTCAAGGGCTTCCCCAGGTTCCTTCTTAGATTCCACTGATAGCTCAGGGACTTTGCACATGCTACGGTCTCTGCCCGGCTCCTCCCCAGATCTTCTCATGCCTAGCTGCTTCTCATCAGCACCCCTCAGAGACTTTCCCTGCCCCACCTCTCCAGGTTCCATACCTGCCACCCTCCCCCAATCACGTAACAGTTTCTTCACAGAGCGAGTTACCATCCCAGTATTTCCCTAACTTATTTTTTGTGACTGGTCTGTTGCCTGTCTCCACCACAAGAACATAAGCTGCATGTGAACAGGAGCCTTGTCTATCTTGTCACCCCAGTGGCTGTGACATAACCTGATACACATTAGATGCTCAATGATGTTTGATGAATGAAGTGCTGGTAGTCCAACTGTGTTTCCTTGTCTGTGTAAGTATGTCTGTTGTGGTTTCCTAAGAACTTACAGCTCTCCCACTGTGACTCCTGTTCTATGGTCCTGATTTGCTGGACTAGAATCCTAACCTACATGCTTACTCTTAGTGTCCTCCCCTAGAGGCTGAATCCCAGTCCCTAAACCCCCACCAAATGGCTAAGACCTAGCTTCCAACCAGACAGGCCTACACTGAGACCTCAGCACCGCCCTTCTGCAGTCTCATCCTTCAGGGCCCAGCTTAAATGTCTCTTCTCCAAGGAAGGCTATCCTCTTTCTGTCCCTCAGCGCTCTCTGTGCCTCCTCTATGCCTCCATGCCTGCTTTCCAACCCTGCAGAGGTGGAGAAGTTGCTAATCTGCTGTGTTGACATGTGCCAGGGTGCCTTGGGCCAGGGAGCAGGCTGGTGGTGTGCTGATAGCCCGTGGCTGTGCCCAGGTCCATGCTCACTTCCTGAGCCCCAGCGGAGTAGGCTCCCTTTCCCTTATTGCAGCACTCAGAGGAAGGACATGCTTCTTAGGACAGATCTGGCCAACCTCTCCCTCGTGAGAGAAGGCCCAGCCATCCTCTTGCCCTCTTTCTTTCTCCTGCCCCCGAGTAATAAAGGTGCCTGGTCAGAGCCTTCTAGAAGGAGACCCAAACATCCACCACACATTCCCAGTTCCAACCGTCATCCACATGGCTGCCTGTGCAGGTAAACGCAGAGTCTATTTCACACACCCAACCATCTAGTATTGGATGGGAGGACAGTAGCGTGACACTCTTCTCCAGCCTTGAGCCCTACCGTGGGCCCCACCCAACCCAGATACAAGAGGAGCCCTGTACTGGGATGCTATTGGATGCTTGTCCAGTCATGTACAAAGTTAGCCCTTTGTTATATAGAGTTAGCTACGTACATCTTCCTCTATAGGGAACTCAAGAGGGGAGAAGAGATATGTAGTAGGATTTAACCTGCAAATCCTCTGCCGAGCACCCTGCACTACATACAGTGGGTAGCATGTGGTAGGTGCTCAATAACTATTGACCGATAGATTGAATACAGGTAGGAGGGTGACACAATCTAAGATCCCAGGGGTGGGGAGACCACATGCTTGGTTAGGGAGACCCAAAGTGGACCGTGTGGCCAGAAGAGTCCCACACTGCACTCTAGTGACAGTGCAGAAAGTCACTGTGGGAAATCTAGAAGTTTCTACAGGTTGCTATTTCATCATAGCACTGTGCAGGCCAACCCTTCCTGCTCCACTGGCTGTTGGGAAAAGCTTTCTCTTTTCTTCCTAGCCAGGGAGCTCTCAAAGTGTTCCACTCTCTCACCTCCACCCAGGCGTCCAGGTGTGGAGGACACTTGCTGGTTGCTTGTCTGCTGACTCATCCCTTGGTTTCACTTGGAAAACCTACCACCAGCTGGCCTCTTTCCAAGCATCAGCCTCCTCATTTTCTTAATCCCTTAGGTGTGATCTCACCTCCACACAGTAGATTGCCTCAAGGCCCAATTCCAATATGAATAAAAATGATTCTTTTGTCATCTTCCAATCTTCCTTTTAAAATATTATTTTATAATTCCCTTTAGGAGGATCACCTAAGTGAAGACTATTTTTACCTAAGAAATGTTAAAATGTAAAGACATGGTTGTAATCTGGGGATTCCTGTTAAAATGGCTAGCAGACAGAAGTCAGACGACAGGCTAGAAATGTGTGAAGAGTGGTTGCCTTTGAAAGGCGGAGTTGGTAATGATTTTCTTCCATTTTTCCATGCTTTCCAATTCTCTACAAAGGCCTTAATATTACTTCGATAACCAGGACCTCTGATAACCTGCCCCCACCGAGTAAAGACTTAGCTGGGAAAGTCAGCTTCATGGGAGGTAAAAGGAACCAGGTAATACACAGTTCCCACTGCCAACTGTCGGGTGTGCAGGCCTGAGCTTCCCTGCATGTGGGAGGAAAGAGAAAGAAGAGAGAAACTCCAAGATCCAAGAGATCCAGCAAGAAGGCTGGAGTCTGAGGACGCAGAAAGCTGAATGGCACAGTTACCACTATTGTGCTGAGGTTCTGTGGCCTCTGGGTCTCTTGACAACTGGGCAAAGACCCACAGAAAACTATCTCTAGACCCTACCTGTGGGAGGGGAAAGTGCTTAAGATCATTTACAGGACAGCCACCTGGACCTCAAATGGCTTACAGTTCCTTCATCCAGAGGGTCTTCATTTAGTACATACCAGGTGCTAAGCTGGGTGCTGGAGACATGACGGGGAACCCATTTACCATGGCTTTGTTACTGTGACATTCACATCTAGGGAAAGCCAGCAAAGGGGAGGGATCGAGGAGAGCTTGTTAGGCAGAGAAAATACCCAAGGGCAAGGGAGAAGCCAGCCTGTTCTGAGCACACACAGTGGTTCCATCTAACTGGGCCTCAGTGCCAGGTTGGACTGGAGATGGGGCTGAGGAGCTGTCACAGAGCATTCTGGACACAGATGTCACATAGTCCCTCGAGGTTAGGGTCCTTAGGCATGGCAGCATTGCTTTGAGTTTTTCCTTTTGTAATGTTCCCATTCATGACAATATGGAAGATGGGTCCTTGCAGAGAAGGGCAGGGCTGTGAGACCTGTTAGGAGACTAAGCTGTGAGCCAAGGAAAATGAGGAACACCTGAACACTGGGGCAGGTGCAGGGCCCAGAGAGAAGCAGATGGCTTCCTGAGGTTTTAAGTAGGTAGAATCAAGGCAGCTGGTAAAGATCTTTTATTACATATAAACTGGAATAAGCCATCTGCTCCAAGACAAAAGAGTAGGCGGAAAACAATACAAGACAGAAATGGAATCAGAACAAACCTGGGAGGAATGTGGAATTAGGAGTAGAGAGTCCAACACTGGCTGCAATCATAAAAATGCAAAACAAACAAAAATTTGCTAGGTGTGCTTACTTAGAAATAATTGGCTGTCATATTAAGTTCACTTGTGTTATGGCTTAAATGTGTCCCCCAAAATGTGATGTGTTGGAAACTTGATCCCCAATGCAACAGAGTTGAGAGATGGGACCTTTAAAAGGTGATTAGGTCATAAGGGTTCTGCCCTCATAAATGAATTAATACTATTATCATGAGAGTAGATTCCTGATAAAAGGATGATCTCTGCCTCCTCCCCCCAGCCCTCTTGTGCATGCTTTCCTGCCTTTCCACCTTCTGCTATGGGATGACACAGCAAGAAGGCCCTCACCAGATGCAGCTCCTTGATCTTGGACTTTCCAGCCTCCAGAACTGTAAGCCAAACAAATTTCTGTTTATTATAAATTACCCAGTCTCAGGTATTCCGTTCTAGAAGCACAAAATGGACTAAGATAATTAGATTATCATTTTTTATCAGACTGTTGAAGTGAAAAATAAAAATCAAATAAAGAAATTAAGAGGGCTGCACACAGCAGCTCATGCCTATAATCCTAGCACTTTGGGAGGCCAAGGCAGGTGGATTGCCTGAGCTCAGGAGTTTCAGACCAGCCTGGGCAACACGGTGAAACCCTGTTTCTACTAAAATACAAAAAATTAGCCAGGCATGGTGGTGTGTGCCTATAGTCCCAGCTACTTGGGAGGCTGAGGCAGGAGAATTGCCTGAACCCAGGAGGCGGAGGTTGCAGTGAGCTGAGATCATACCACTGCACTCCAATCCAGCCTGGGTGACAAAGCAAGACTACATTTCAAAAAAAAAAAAGAAAGAAAAAGAAAAAGAAAAAAAGAAAAGAAAAAGAAATTAAGAGAAGGGCAGGTATTAACCCCAAATATCCCACCATAGGGACACATTAAAGTTTGCTTGGCCACTCCCCTAGCATAATGTATGGAATGTCTTCAAGGACCCTCTGTTGTAAATACAAGGTCCTGCTGGACTTAATACATCCTGCAGGCTTTGAGATCCCTACTCTGTTGCCATCTCTCATAGGATTTGCAGACCAAATCCAAATACTTAAAATAGCAACACTCACAAACATGCAAATCAGAGCAGAAAAGAAACTTCTAAAAGGCCCCGAAACTACACTTTTTGAGAGAAGACAATAGGGACCTGAGGGTGGTAGAATTTTCTCTCTATGCATCTATGTTTCCAGGGCTCACTGTCTCAATAAACTCTTAAATTGCTTTTAAAGTAAGGGAACAAGCAAACATTACATTTAAGAGAAATCAATTTCATAAAGAAGGGGGGATGTCCAGGGTACTTTGCTTCCATGTTTTGCTTCCATGAATTTGTGTTTAACAGAAGATGCAGAAAAACACACAATTATTGCAAAATCAAGGAAATCCACTCTAAACATCCCTTGGTTTCCCAGGCCAGTGTCACAACTGAAAACACATATTGTGGCTAATTATGTGTCACAAATTAGAATGACAAGGCAAGAAAAAAAAAACTCTCTGATTAACTAATAGCAGCCAACACAGACAGCCTGTGTAGCTCGACTCTGCTGGTTTATAAAAGGCAGAAGAAGCAAACGGCTTCTGTGACCACAACAGGAAGGGCCTCTGCCCTTAATGAATAAATAACATTTAAATTATTCTCCGCCATTTGCAAAGCATTTTCCAACTCATTATCTCATCTGACCAGGTATTATTGTATCTGACCAAGAACTTGTATACAAAATAAAGAATAAAAAATAAATATGGGCCAGGCACAGTGGCTCATGCCTGTAATCCCAGCACTTTGTAGGGCCGAGGCAGGTGGATTGCTTGAGGTCAGGAATCTGCGACCAGTCTGGCCAACATGATGAAACCCCATCTCTACTAAAAATACAAAAACTTAGCCAGTGTGGTGGCACATGCCTGT
Organism: Pan paniscus; assembly: GCF_029289425.2. NCBI lineage: Eukaryota > Metazoa > Chordata > Mammalia > Primates > Hominidae > Pan > Pan paniscus. Next base: position 15,231,435 of record NC_073261.2, read on the forward strand.
AATCCCAGCTACTCAGGAGGCTAAGGCAGGAGAATTGCTTGAACCCAGGAGGTGGAGGTTGCAGTGAGCCAAGATCACGCCACTGCACTCTAGCCTGGGCAACAGAGTGAGACTCCATCTCAATAAATAAATAAATATGGAACTCTCCCAACACAATAATAAGACAAACCCCCAAATGTTTTAACTGGGCAAAAATATTTGAACAGACACTTCACAAAAGAGGATATGTAAATGGTCAAAAAGCACATGAAAAGATGTTCAACACCATTGGTCACCAGGGCAAAGAAAACTAGAACCACAATGAGATGCCTCTGTACACCACTTAAATGTCCAAATTAAAGAAAACAAGTTTTGGCAAAGTTGTGGAGCAACTGAAATGCTCGTGTATTGCTGGTAGAAAAACAAAATGGCATAACCATCGCAGATAATTTGTTGGCAGTTTCTTACCAAGTTAAACATATACTTATTGATATGACAGTTCCATTCCAAGAGAAATGAAAACATAAGTCCACACAAAGACTTGTACCTGGGTGTTCATGGTAGCTCTATTCATAATTGCCAAAATCTGGAAACAAATCAAATGTCCATCAGCAATGGAATGGATATACAAATTGTGGTACACATGTACAATAGAAAACTACTCTGCAATGGAGAGAAATTAACCATTGACAAACACAAAAACATGGACAAACCTCAAAAACATTATGCTGAGCAAAAGAAGCCAGACACAAAAGACTGTTCAGCGCATGATTCCGTTCATATGAAATCACAGAAAGGGTCAGTTGAAGGTGCAGAGACAAAAAGTAGATCTGCAGTTGCCTGGGGATGGGGTGGGAGGTTGACTGCAAAGACGCATAAGGAAATTTGGGGGTAGATGAGGAGTGATGGAAATATTCTATGACTTGATTTGTGTATTAGTTTCATAAGTTATATATTTGAACCCAACAGTATCTGAGATAGGTCTCAGTCAATCTAGACAGTTTATTTTGCCAAGGTTAAGGATGCATCCGTGACCCAGCCTCAGGAGGTCCTGACAACCTGTGCTGAAGGTAGTCAACATACAGCTTGCTTTTATTCATCTTAGGGAGACATAATACATCAATCAATGCATGTAAGGTTTACATTGGTTCAATCTGGAAAGGTGGGGGAACTTGAAGCAGGGAGCTTCCAGGTTACAAGGTAGATTATTATCAACAGAAAGGAATGTCTGGGTTATGATAAGCGGTTGTGGAGACCAAGGTTTTATCTTGCAGATGAAGCCTCCGGGTAGCATGCTTCAGAGGGAATAGATTGTCAAAGTTTCCTATCAGACATAAGGTCTGTGTTGATGTTAATGCTGGTCAGCTTTTCCTGAATTCCAAAAGGGAGAAGGCTATACTGGGGCATGTCCAACCTTCCCTTCCATCATGACCTGAACTAGTTTTTTCAGGTTAACTTTGGAATGCTCTTGGCCAAGAGAAGGGGTCCATTCAGATGGTGGGGGGGCTTAGAATTTTATTTTTGGTTTACAGTGAAGACTTATCAAGCTATACACTTAAATGAGTATGTTGTTAAATGTAAACTATAACTAAATAAAGATTATTTTAAAAGAAATTAATGCAGCTAACCGTGACCCCTGGCAAAATAAAATAGTGTATATGTACGTGCATATACATGCAAAGAAATGAGTTGAAACTAGAAGGATGCCAATCAAATGATAACATGGTCATCTTGGGGTCGGAGTACATTTGGGGATGAGGGGAGCTGTAAAAGCAGACTTGGACCTTTTCTTCTACCAGTACCGTGTCATTTGAATTTTGGAAAGAAAAAAAAAAAACTCAGAAGGAGGAGAAGGAGCAGGAGGAGGAGAAGATGGATCTTAAGTGATTTGCCCGGGAGCACGTTGAGAAGGTGAGATTCCAGTCTAGGTCTAAGCTTTCTAATTCCATGAGTGGGAGTGACCCACGTCCAAGAGGAAGCTCAAAAGGACGATGTTCTCCATCATCTCCTGCTCATCCTAACAGCCTGCAAAACCACATCCAACGCAGCTCAGAAAACTCCCAAATTGCCAAATTTCATTGGAAACACTTGATGCTGTGGTTTCCAATTTCCATTGTAAAGTAGGTATGTATGCCACTTTTACCATTAACTTCTCAGAAATGGAGAGAGCTCTCTTTCCGCCTCCTCCCCCTCTGCTGTGGCTTTGGTGAGACGTGCACTCAGGCTCACCTGTCTCCATGATCTCCAGTAAGTACACATGAGCAGAGAGGCCTCAGCTCAGCTCTTCCTGGTCCCACCAGGGTTGATTCTTTGAGAATTCTAGAATGCCACGTCCTAGGCCCCCCAAAGAAATCCTGCATCTTACCCCCAGAAATATGAATCATAGCAAATTTCAAATCAACCATCGTTTAATACTCACAGACTGGGCACATCCAAAAACATATTTTCAGTTTTACAACAGTGCCTGGTGCATATCGGCACTATTTGTGGAAGCAATAAATCGACACGGAGCTGAAACACAAACAAATGCCAAATTGTTTTTATAACACCTGATTTTCTTTCTATTTCTTTATTCAGTTTAGTTTTGTTTTGCTTAACTCTACCTCTGTCTGGTAAACTCACCACCCAGAAGCTCCCTTGAAATGTGGGTATGCAGCCACTAGGTGGCAGGAGAGAGTTTCCTGCCTGGAGGGAGGACAGCCACTCTGTCCCCGGGTCAGGCCAGGGCCACCCTGCTACCTGCAGAATTAGCATGGGGCTTTATGAACCACGGCTTTCTAATAAACACAGGATCTGTTTGATAGAGCCTCCAAAACACGCCTACCTAGTGATGAAAGACTTAACTTCAGAAGAAAACCTTCATGGCAAACATCTTCAGAGATGTTTCCAACTTAAGGTTCTGAACACAGACACTTCCCCAGAAAGCCATTGTTTCTCAGCCCCTGGGAGCCTTGCTTTGCTTTGCTTACAGACTCGCTGTTCTTAAATCACTGCCAAGATAACATCTGTCTCTTCTCTTACCCTCTATTTCGATATAAGGACTCCTCGCTCTTGTTGCTTCCTATTGGCTACCTCTCCACAGGGAGAAATCGCTGATATAACAGCAGTCAATATCCCAAATCTGGAACAGGGAGCAGGGAAGCATTTAAAAATTGGAGAATTTAGGCCGGGCACAGTGGCTCATGCCTGTAATCTCAGCACTTTGGGAGGTCGACGTGGATGGATCACTTAGGAGTTCGAGACCAAGTCTGGGCAACATGGCGAAACCTCATCTCTACAAAGAAAAAAAAACCAAAAATTAGCCGGGCATGGTAGTGCACACCTGTGAGCCCCAGCTACTCAGGAGGCTGAGGTGGCAAGACTGCTTGAGCCCTGAGGTCGAGGCTGCAGTGAGCCGAGATCACACCACTGCACTTCAGCCTGGGCAACAGAGTGAGACCTTGTCCCAGATAAATAAATTAATTTAATTTAATTAGAGGATTTAAGGATTTTCCCTACAGACACCTCCTTATTTTCTCTGGCCTTTTCTGACTACTCTCCCTAACTCCCTGCTCCTCTGGTCTCCCAAAACTACTCCAGAAAAAAAAAAGGGGGGGGGGACTAAAGGAAAGCCAGGTGACAGTGCCAGTGTGACAGATGACAAAGCATCTGCTCGACCAAACCATAGGTCCCTGAACTTTCTCCAAGCCCTATCTGTGGACTTACCTATGAAAATCAGTTTTAGCAAAAACCCTCCTAAGCCAGTTTATCAAGATCCCCTTATCCTCAATATCCATCTGATTGGATTCTTCATCCCCCACCATTCCCCAGTGATGTCACCAGGCCTTTCTTCAGCAACAGTCGTTAGTGGGTGTAGCCAGGACGCCCCCTCACCCCTGATATGCCCTTTTAGTAATTCTTCATCCACAGGTTCCCACCCTGCTCCTAGACTATACATTCCCATTTGCCCATGCTGCATTCGGAATTGAGCCCAGTTCTATACTGAGGTCTCACTTCACCTCTCGCCACAGTCCTGAATAAAATTGGTTTTCACATTTAAAAACTGTCCAGCTCTGGTTGTTCCTTGACACAGGGTAATTTTTATTCCATGTGATAGTTTGCCTTACCTCAGCCTACACCCCTCAAACCTGCAACTCTATATTCAAGAACCAGACAGCCCTTTCCAACAGATAGGAAGAGTCTGCCCTGGTGCAAAGGAAGAGGCTCTGGGAGGAAGGAGAGAACCCGAAGGCTGCCCCCTCCACTAGACTGAGCTCTGGGATGGGTGGACGATAAAACCCAGATACGTTCAGACATCTGAGGGTGGAGAGGACTTTGCTTTGCTTCCACAGGGACCCCAAGGAAACTGCAAGCCCTCCAGAGACTAAAAACAGCAGAACAGCAAGAAATGGCAGCAAAGGTCTGGGCAGAATCATCCTATGTAGGCACAGACACAAACAGAGTCCCCTGTGGCCCCAGGAGAGTTTATAAGAAGATCCAGAGGCTGTCCTATCCCATATCTCAGCAGAGACAGGCCCATGAGCCTAAAAGCTGATCATTAGGACAAGAAGGACACGAGCTGTCCTGCAGCGTGAACCGCGAGGAGCAAGGCCAATCACCAGACCCCAGACCAGCCAGACACAGCCCCGCAGTTCCCCAAGACTACCACGGACCCATCGCCCCTCACCAATAGCTCCAGGCTACATAGACCCCCCTCCACTTCATGGATGTCCTCAGAGCAGAAAGGGGAGGCAGGAGTGGAACCCTGACTTGGTTCAGTTGAAACATAAAATGACTGTACTATTATTGAATTGCTGAAGTTTACGTGAAAGAAATGAGATTTAGTTTTTGGCCACAATGCAAAATAAGAAACGAGGCTTCAACTGAGATTAAGGTGAGTTATAGGAAAATGTACTCCCTTGAAGGACCTGTGAAGTGTGTTCGCTATGAGAAAATGACCAGAATCCACGTTCTTAGCTGCGGGACTCAGGCTGACTCCTGTTTCTGGAGCTTGCACAAAGGGCAGGGAAATTCCTGTTTCAGGCACAGTGATTTCAATGTTTAAAAGAAAACAGGTGGGCCCTGGCAATCATGATAACATAAGTTTACATCTCTGTGAGGCAGGTAGTGTAATCCCCATTTTGCAAAGGAGGAAACTGAGGCTGAAAGCAGCTACATGGTCTCTTCAATGTGGCCCAAATGGTGGAGAACACAGCTTAACTGAATCAGCAATTCTATACTTAGAACTGACTCTCTCTTTATTATATCTCACTACTACCTTGATATTTGAAATATTCAACTTTTTTCAATCAAAAAATAACAATAATTTAGGCATAATGACTACTATGTCATTTAATTTCTTGCTGATATTTCAATATCCCATGCCAGGAATATTGAAAGCTCAGCTCCTTAAGAGCTAACTATGGCATCAACTCCCAACAACCATCCTTCCAGAAATATTTTCCCCTTTCTTTTGTTATAGAGTGGCACTGCCCTATATGGTGACCACTTGCCACATGTGGCTGTTGAACACTTGAAACTGGCTTGTCAGAATTGCAGTGTAAAGTGTAAAACACATACCAAATTTCAAAGACATGGCACATAATAAAAAACGTAAAATATCTCATTAACAATTTTTATATTGACTGTGTAAGTAACATTTTGAATATACTGGATTAAATACATGGATGATGCCCCAACACCCACAGTCCCTTATCAAGTCTCCACTTCACGTTCTTGCACTTCTGACTTAGAAATAGCACTGGCGTCTAAGAGCCTATTAATGTCGTCAATAGGTTCTTGGAAACCACAATTTTAAACAAAATGACATATAAGAAAACGAATAACATTGAACAAAATGACATTATTCGAGGACCTGCTGCACGTTGTTTCACTTAAAGTCAGTGTCCAAGAACCTATCGGTGACGTTTAGTGAGGACTTGCTGTCCTTCCTGTTTACAGGAACCTGGGCAAGTTACTTAATTCCTCTAAGCCTGGTTTATATCCCTGCAAAGAGAGAAGGATAATAATCACCAGTACTTAGTGATGTCGTAAGGAGAAAATAAAATAATAAATATGAAATGGCTGACAGTGTCCTTGTCACACAGAAGATGTGTGATCCACAGTAGCTGCTATTGTCTGCCTCACTTCACTAGTAATGGTCCAGGGAGGCCTTAATGTGCATGGTGCAGCACATTCACATGTTGGACATGGGTGAAGGGAAAGACCAGGCTCATCTAAACACAATAGGATGCTTGTGGTGTTTTGAGGAGGAATCAAGGACTAGTTATCCACAGCTGTAACATGCGTGGATCAAAAGAGATAAGGCACGCAAAAGACTTTGTCAGTAGCAAAGCATTACAAAATGCAGAGACCAGCTGTGGGTGGTGGTGAGTCAGACCCAGCTTCCCTCTGTGCCTGGCTGAGTGGTTCTGGGCAAGTCACGCCATCTGTCTTGATGCCCTTCCCCATCTATAGAGAGGGAGCAACTGAGGCCCCTTCCAATGCTGAAGTCCTTTATTTCTGCTACTTTAGAAATATCCACATTTTTGGTAAATTCAAATGATCAAATGATTCCATTTCCCAATGTTCAAAACTAGCCCCAGAAACATCTAAATGAATCAAACAAATAAAATATTTATTGTGTATGTTTTGACTGCTGAAACTTCTATTTTAGCAACACACACACACATACAGAACCCATAAGCCTTCATCTTTCCTTGGATAAACGAGCCTTCCTGTCTGGCCATTTAAGTCACGATTAAGTAAATGATTTCCAACTCGCCGTTTGCAGCAGTTCAGATGGGTCCTTCCTGCGTGGCAGTGGCCCTCCTGACTTATGATTTCCTGTGTGTCGGCCTGTTACCACTGCAGCTTAAATGAGGAAACAAGAACAAAACAGCCTCTGACCCCAAGAGACTGTTGGAGGCAAAGGCTTCAGTCCCAAGAACCTCACACGTGGGGAGCCCGAGAGCCCAGCCCTGACCTTTTCTCCAGCAATAACATAAGAAACAACAGGCACTGGCTTTATTTTGGATACAAAGAGTGGTGCTTTTCCTTAAATCTTCCTTTAGTCAGGGCTACCCCTTCATGGATGCCCCAACATCCATGGTTCCTGCTTGAGTCCCTGCTTCCATATTCCTGCACTTCTCACTTGAAATATCCCTGGAGTACATTAAGCAGCCAGGTTTGGAAGTTCTTGCTGTGCAGGCGGGTGTGTGCATGTCCTCTCTCTCAACAGGACACAAGCTCCCCAAATCAGACGGTATGCCTCCACGCCCCTTCCCAAGCCTCCCCAGCAGCACCGAGCATGTGAGGGGAGCTGGGGCCCAGGCCATGATGGGAAGCACTCTCTGCCTAAAGACTAGGGTGATGCACCCTCAACTGTGGGAATGAGCCCCAGCTCTGGTGTCTGCCTCGGTTTTTCCTCCTGGACAATCAACATGAACTCCTCACCCCTCTTATCCACTTTGCATAAACTGAAAATAACAAACCCAGGGCTCTTTCTGTCACAGGAAAGGGTTTTTTTTAATAAGATTAAACAGAGATGATTCAACACACCCAGGATATAACACATGGGCCATGAGTCAAGGCCAGGCATTGCTCTGGTCAGCCTGGTTGTTTGGGCCCCCTTGGCAGGGCTCTCCCCTGAATCTTCCCCCTCTTGACTCCCCATCACCACAGCACGTCCAGCTTTGGGTACAAGGCCAGTAAATGGGGAAGGGGGTCAGATGACATAAAGATCCCTTTCCTGTCCCATTGAAATATATTTGGATAACAGATGGCATTTTCCCCCTGTGTCTTGCCCAGGGCCCAGAGCCTCCACTTGCTAGAGGCAGACAGAGGATGGAGAGCCCCTTCATTAGTGGGAGGACATCACAGGTGGGCAAGAAACCACAAGCTTGCACTGAGGCCCAGCCTTGAAATAGCAGCACCTGCCGGCACCTGTGGTCTGGGGACAGGGTCACAGGATGGAGGGGCCTCCTAAGCCTTTTATCTCTATGTACTAAGTACAACCCATTTTCCCACCTCACAGAGCCAGATCAGCCTCTGTGAGGTCCTGGTGGCAAAAGGAGAAGTGCCTGCCCGCCTGCCCGCGGTGGGGTGCTTGTGCTTGCATTCCTGGGAAGGTGTTGGTTAGCTCTGCAATAGGCCCCTCTGACCAGCTCACCCTCTACCTGCAAACCTCAGACCCAGCTTCAAAGAAGATCCAAGCACCGATGGGACCCTCTGGTAGCTTGACACATGGGCGGACCCAGATTCCTCTCTCATCTGATCTGTCATGGAGGGCTCCCCAGTTAAGAGTCCTTAAAAACACAAATCTGATTGACAAGTTGCCTGCCTGTCTGTCTTCAGCCAGTCTACCTGCTGCTGCCTTCAGGTTTCCTCCCAGCGTAGCTTGGACTTCTCTTGGATTGCCTGATATGGCAGGTGCACTGCTCTCACACCAGCCAATCATCTGCTGCTACAGAGCCTAAAATGAACCAGGAGAGCATAGGAGCTCGGTCAGATCACCAGCAGCCCATGGGGTTTGTACTCCTCTGATTTTCTACCACCTCAGCCTCCACCGTCACTACCATGACCACTTTTGACCCCCAGGCCCTCTGCTGGGATTTCCTACAACCACACAGCTTCCTGACCTCTTATTCCCGCTTTTGCTGTCTTCTCCAAGAGCCAGCTCAACAGCTCATGGGCACATCCCATCCCACTCGGTAAAGGGGCACACGACCCAAAGCCAAACCATTCCTCCCTAAACTCTGGGACTAGAACACCTAAAAACAGGCAAAAGTCCTTCCTTCCTTAGGGCCTCTGGAGTCTGGTCTCCTTGAAGGACTCTTCCAGGTGGCTTAGGACATGTTAAGTGGGCTCCTGCTAACCCCATGCCAGCATTCTCCCCACAGCCGATGCCAGGCTACTCTGAGCCCAACTTAGGCACAGAGCAGAAAGGACAAGCAGCCCATAAGCCCCAATGAATATCTCCAATCGCCGTGTCTGTGTGTGTATCTTTATGAGACGGTCATATCTAATACCTGCAACAACGATTTTCTGAGATCAACCCTAGTGTCAAGCTTCTTGAGCTGTAAGTCCCATAAACCATCAAAATGGTATGCTTAAAGAAAACTATTGACCCCAGTAGTATCTGGGCTGCAATATCTGTCTCTCAGCAGAGACAGAGCATTTTACTTTTCACAGTGAATTCTTTTGCACTGTTTAATTTCTTACTCTAAGCTTGTATAATTTTTTAAAACCAATAAAAAGTCCTAGGAATTTCAATATTATACTATCCAATTTGCATAATCTGGGATTCCAGTTGTAGCACAAAAATCCTTATTCGACTATGCTGTAATTTGTAATTCATATACGTGTGAAATACAGCCATGATGCTTAGAACCAAGATTAATCCAAGGGGATTTCCTCACTCAGCCAGTGTGCACTCAGCTCTGTGCTGTAGGGACACTGAAGTGGCATGGGGCAGCACAAGCCCTGTCCTTGTTGAAGTAGGAAGCCTATGCAGAGAAAGTGGCCATGTCCTAATTCTTAGGGAGGCTCCAGAAGAAAATGTGGGGAAAGTGGAGCAGCCCCAGAAGGGCTGGTTTATTACTAGCACAAAAGGACCCTGATCCAGGACAACCCCAGACATACTACTTAGATAGAGCAGCCCTACTCTTCAACAGCACCTCTCTTTTGTGCTTGAGTTTAATTCCTTTGAAACACGATGAATGGGTATGTTATTTAGCTTGTTGTAATCATTTCACAATGTATACATAGATCGGAACATCACATTGTACACCGTAGACATATACAATTTTTATGTGTCAATTATGTATGCTTTAATAACGCTGAGTGGAGAACAGTTTGAAACAATAAATTAAATTCTTAGGTTTCAAACCAACCTCCGCTCCATCATGAGGTCAAACTTCACCACCACGTCCATTGCTTGGAGGGTTACTGGCCCGTGTTCCTTAATATCATGTAGGATCATTGTGGGAATTAAAGGAGATGGGTGAGACCAGAATTCTTAGACTTCCTTGGGGATGACTAACCTAATATTCCAAGGTTTCCTGGAGGGCTCAAGGCTCAGGAATTGGGTATTTCCTCTATGACATGCCCACACATCTCCAAGGAAAACGCTATATGTTCTCTTTCTCTACCTTTCCACCCCACCTCCACCGGGACGATCCTTTGACTGCTGCAGTTACCGTGACTAGCTAGCTCCTCCAGTTCTCCCAGCAGAGCTGTTCAAGGAAAGTAACACTCTAAGAAGCCATTTGGCCTCCACATGCCCTCAGCTGAACTACAGGTCTGGGCAGGGAAGGCAAGATGCCCCAGAGACATCACACGCAGGAATGGCAGGACAGGCATCAGCAGGGCAGGCCACGGCATCTCCCACCACTCTCTCTATCCTGTAGTACCCAAGCTTGTCCTCAGAACGTGAACCAACCATCTGGAGCTGTTTTTCCAGGACGTTAAGTGAGGCCCTGGAGGCCCTCCACCAGCCCACTAGTGCTTCTGCTCTGTCTGGATTAGGCAGAATCAGAAACCTAGCCCCAGTGCGAGTCACCCCCAACTCACTGCTAGTCACCCTTTACATCAATCTTGATGATGAAAATGCCATTGTACCCCCAGAATTACATCAGGCTCGGAGTGTTTTCCTAAGCACGCTATCCCTAGGGCCTCATTTCCACTCTCAAGCTCCCTGCCCCATTGTCATTTGGAAAAGTTGGCAACTATCAGGAGAATAACTCAATAAGTCATTCTGCATCTCATCACTGTCAAAGGACAGGAACCCCTGGAAAAATGAATATAGGAGAGCATGGATCTGGGATTGAAGAAGCTGCTGTAATCTTGGGCAGCAGCTACCTATGGGCATGCACCCCTTCAGATCAGGCTTGGCATAGGATGACGACACTTGCCAAGCACCATGACTGTTAATGCAATTTCTTAAGACTCTGTCTTCCTTACACTGCTCCAGGCCCTCAAGGGCCCATGACTATGTGGAAATGACCTTGGCCCTGGAGGCCTGGGGTAGGGTCATCTGCTAGGTAGATACAAGGGAAAGCAGGTGAGCCACACTGATGCAGCCATTCATAAGCCAGGCTCTCTCAGCTGCCTTCCCTCAGCTCTCCTACCCTGCATTCCTTCATTAACCCTGCTCTCATTGAAATTCCCAGGACCACCTAATCCTCAGGCAAAAAAAAAAAAAAATTAGTCTGAGTCTTCACGGATTCTTGAGACCTCATGGCTTAAACCCTGTTCAATCCCATTACCTCTCCAGCAACCCCATTGCCTGGTGCTGTCCAGGGCCAGGCTGATCTCCATAGGTCCCTCTGCTGGCTCCATTCAGATCTGCCCTCCAGAGTTCAACAATCTCTAGAAAGGATTAGCGTTTGCTGGTTTGTACTTATTTATTTATTTAATTATTTATTTGAGATAGGGTCTCACTCTGTCACCCAGTCTGGAGTGTGGTGGCACAATTATGGCTCACTGCAGCCTCAACCTCATGGGCTCAAGCAATCCTCCCACCTCAGCCTCTCAAGCAGCAGGGACTATAGGCGTGCAACACCACATCTGGTTAATTTTTTTTAATTTTTCATAGATATAAGGTCTCCCTGTGTCACCCAGGCTGGTCTTGAATTCCTGGGCTCAAGAGATCCTCCTGCCTTGGCCTTCCAAAGTGCTGGGATTACAGGTGTGAGCCATTGCATCCAGTCCTATTTGTTATTAATTTGGGTTCCAAAGATTCCTCCAGTGGCATCTTACTTTGGAAATAAATTACAACAATAATATTTATCAAGCATTTATAAAGCCCTTACTACATGTGGAGCCCTGTAGGAAGTATCCTATGTTGTTCATCACATATATTCCTAACAACATATTCCACAAGGTCAAGATTCTTCTTATCCTCATTTCACTGACAGAGACTTGCTCCAGTCATAGGGTACTGAGTTCCAGGTATATCGTCCAATCAAGTTTGCTGTTGCTTCCTTACTGATGTGAGTCTGTGATGTCTATCAGTTACTAAGAAATACACATGTTCAACCACTGCCTGGAGGGTCACCCCAAGGGTATATCAGATGCACATATCAAATTGAAGTTCAGGCATATCCAAACTTTAACTCATTAACTCCTCTTACATCACTGCCCTTCCACTCCAAAGCAAACCAAGATGCCTTCTCATTCCCCTAGTTTCCTTGTGGTGTTGAATAATGTAACTTCAGTGGATCAACCTAGAAGTCTCAGAATTATCCTCAACTTTGCTTCCTCAGCCCCCACCTGCATCCAGTTGTTCACTATGTCCATTCTGATTCTACTTTGAACATATCTCAACTACCTCCCTTCCACTCTGTTCCCACCACTGCTGCCTTATCTCAGGGTCTCGTCATTTCCCCCCAGCCTTTCAGTAAATGGCTCTGTACTTCTCCACACTATACAACTCAACATTTTTGTAGAATTCAGACCATTCTGCAACAAAATTAGATATGGCTTTGAAATACGTCAAACAACGACAGACAAAAACAGCCTACTCTCCACAAATTGTACACCTACCAGCTTTTCCAACCAATAGTCTAAAACATGGGAAAGTGTCTTTAAAAATGTAAATTGATATTATTAACTCTTATTTTAATTCATTCATGTGAGTCAGGATCAGTTGGGACAGTTTCATGAGGGATGAGTGATTTCCAACATTGTGAAACACAGAGTGCTTTGCTCCATTTATCTTCTTAGAAAACTACATTTTAATCACTTGATTTTATTTTGAAGACAAACTAGATTCACATTTATAGAGGACAGAAGAATAAGCATTTTTCCACACGTAGATTTTACCATCATATTCTAGGAAAGGCCTTACAAAACAAATGGCCATGCTGTTTGATTATTGCCAGAAATAGTAGCTTCAGAATAAGTCTTCTAAAACCAAAGCCATCGTTTATGAAGATATCTCCAAATATCTGATAAGCCTACAACTAAAGCTAAACCACCAACTAAAGTATTAATGAAGAAATGTAAAACAAGCTTCTTGAATGCATGATAAAAATTCTCCAAGTGTTAGCCTCATTAGCAAGAGTCTGCATCAACAAAATTCCTGTCCTCAGTTCCCTACACTGAAGGTAAATGTATATGGGGTAAATGATGCAGCTATATAAGTCCCCAGAAATAACGTCATGATAAAGTCCCACCTGAGCATGAGGTGGACCACATTCTTACATTGTTTAAAAATGGAAGATTTTGTCTTTGCACCTTTCCCTGCTCTTTTTTGGCCCTCAGGGGAAGGTTCCATGCTCTTTCACATGGCACAACCTTACCTTTGTTATGGTTCCCCATCTCCTGGTTCCAACAGAAAGAAAGAATGAATGGCCCAGAAGTGGAATATGTCCATTTAGATACAGTTTAATTTCAGTCAATAGCCATTTATTAAGCACTCACTGTGCCGTGAGGAATGAACAAATAAAAAAGAAATGACCCAACCCTTCAGGAGCTCTCAGGGTCTAGAAAAGAGTAAAGGCAGACACAAAGTCAAAAACTGTGGCACAGATGTGATCAATAATATAATGGAAGTAGAAAAAAAAAAGTGTAATCAAAGAAAATGGGACAGGGAGTAACCCCAACTGGACATCGTCTTGGAGTAGATGGGGTGCTAAGACAGGAATTCAATAGCAGAATATGTATGAAGTAGTTATTCCAGGCAGAGAGAATGATTTCAGCTGACAGAACATGGAATTTGAATCAAGAACAGTGAGTAGTAGCCCAGAGTATGCACTGCAGTGTGGTGGAGGATAAAGATGCAAAGGTAGAGGAGAGTGTGGAGGGCTTTGAATTCCGGACTCAGGGGTTTGTGTGTCATTCTGCGTGATAGCAACTTTTTATAATTTAGGCCTCCGCTACATTTTTGTAAATGTTCTGCATAAACTCAAAACCAGTATGTATTCTCTAATTCTTGGGTACATATCCAATATATGTTCATTAAATCAAACGTGTTCATTGCATTAAGTTTTGTCATTGTCTTTTGTCTGTTTGACCTTTACATAATCGAAAGAAGTAAGTTGAAATCCCTCTGCGATTATGGATTTATACATTTTTCATTAGTGCCATACTAGCTTTGTTTCACTTAAATAGTTACTTGAGGCCAGGCACCGTGGCTCACGCCTATAATCCCAACACTTTGGGAAGCCGAGGGGGGCGGATCGCTTGAGCCCAGGAGTTTGAGACCAGCCTGGTAACGTGGTGAAACCCCATCTCTACAAAAAATACAAAAATTAGCAGGGCTTGGTGGTGTGTGCCTGTGGACCCAGCTACTCATGAGGCTAAGGCAGGAAGAAAGCTTGAGCCTCAAGAGGTGGAGGCTGCAGTGAGCTGAGATCAAGCCACTGCACTCCAGCCTGAGCAACAGAACAAGATCCTGTCTCAAAAAAAATAAATAAATAAAAGTAAATAAAATAAAGCTATTTGATTACAAGTTTATAATTGTGTCTTTCTGGTGAATTAAACCTTTCATCATCACAAGTTGACTCACAATAATGCATCTTATCTTAGAGCCTATTCTGATCAGCACTACTACAGTCCCTAGAATTTTTTGATGTTGTTCCTTTGTTTTCATCTTTTAATGGTGATTTAGGGCATCAGTGATATTTCTGGACCTGTTTCTTCTACCTTTTGCTTTTCCACTTCTATTTGTCCTGCTTTTTCTATGCTTTGATTTTCTCCTTCCGAACCTTTTCTTTTTTTTTTTTTTTTTTTTTTGATTGACTGAGATGTTTTTTGGTCAGTTTTCTTATTCCATATTTTTCCCTTGACTGTTTCAGAAGTTATACTCTCTATTTCTATTTTTTTATGGTTATCCTTAAAGTTTTTCACTGTGTAAGTGACGGTCAAAAATTAATATATTGACTCCCCTCTAGAAGGATAGAAGGACCCTAGAACTTTAACCTTCAAGTAATTCCTGAATCCTTTCCAGCATGCTTGTTTTCTAGTATTTTAATTCTGTCCTTTTCTTTATCCTTATCAACTCATTATTAATAGCATCATTGTCATTATTATCATTTATGCAGGCAGTTTTTTTAATTCACCTATACTTTTAACAATTTCTTTGTTCATAATTCCTTTTTGCATCTCAGACCTTCCTTAGGAATTGTTTTCCTTCTTCCTAAAAATTGCATTTAAAAGTCCATTTAATGAATGCTTGTTGGTGGTAAACTCTCAGTTTTGTTTATTTGAAAACATTTTTATATTACCTTCATTACTTTTTGTTAATGTTGACATTTTATATAAGGCAGAAATTTTCACCCTTTTCACCCTTATTCTTCAAAGATAGATTAAATACGCATTTTGAAAATACTGTTTCACTGAATTTGGTTTCCATTGTTGTTGTTGAGTAGTCTGCCATTGTCATTTCTTTCTAAGTCTGACTTTCTTTTTTTGCTGATTTTAAGATCTTCTCTTTGTCTTTGTTGAGTAGTATTATTACAATTTGTTCATAGTATATTTATTTATCCTCCTCAGTGTACATTGTTTTCTCTGTTGGTAAAGTCATAGTTTGCGTTGGTTCTGAAAAATTCTCAGCCACCTCTTTAAATATTGCCTTGTTCATTCTCTCTATTCTCTTCTTCCAAAACTCCAGTTAGACCAATGTTAATTCTCATTCTACCCTCCCTATCATTTAACCTCTTTTATAATTCCTGTGTACTTTTGTAAATTCCCATTTTTTCGATCTATGCTGAATTCTGATTTCTTCAGAACTACCTTCCAGTTCATTAATCATTTCTTCAGCTATTTAACCCATCCACTAAGATATGTATTTCAACAATTATACTTTTTTACTTATAGATTACTTCATTTTTTTAAACCTGCCTAGTTTTATTTTTAAATTACGCCTTTTATTTCCTTAGATGTTTTCTAAATAATTATATGTTATATCAACCCTTCCCTTGACTAAATGTGCAACCTTAGACAATTGACTTTATTTCTCTGCTGTGTTTCCTCATCTGTAAAATAGGAATAATTATTGTACCTCCTTCATAGAGATATCGGATTAAATGAGTTACTGTGTTCGTACCAGACGACGTCTTATCATGAAACAGAAACCAGTCTGGCTATTTCAATCAGAGAGAGAAGTACACACAGGGAAGTCAGTTACAAAATTAGAAGTGGAGGAGCAAAAAAGGGGAAGATTGTGGGACCCAGAGATCAGGAACTACAGAAAGCTGCTACTGCACCTGCAGGACCCAAGGCTCCTCTGAGCTTCCACAGAGCCATGCAGCCACTCCAGTAGCCCCTGGTCATCTACTGGCCACTATCCCTTTAGGAACCTTGCTCGTCTCAGTCCCATGCCTTTAACTCCACACTGTGAGAAGGCTACTTACCTGTGACTGCCACTGTTACTGCCCATTTTGCATGTGCTGCCGGAGGCACAGCCAAGAACAGAATAGCTGCCTCTTCCTTTCTACCTTTTAATCTAGTGCAAATTAAGAGGGCACAGTAGGAGGGTGAGTGTGAAGCTGAGTCGGTATCTGGCACAATGTGCAAAATTCTTAGAACCCAGCACACAGTAAGTACTAGATGCATGTTTGCCATTGTGGCAGTTTTATTCTATATTCAGGAATTCTAACAGCTGAAGACTTAGAGCATCCCAGCTGGTGGTTATTGTTTCTGTTTATTCTCATTCACGTCACTCATGAATTTGTTTATTGCTCTGTGTGTTTGGTGACCTTTGTCTGTGAGCTTGTACATGATTGATCTTAGTCTGTGGGAGTTGTACTGGCTGAATTGGGGAACTTGCCTCCAGAGAGGATTTGCGTCTGCTTCGGGTGGAAGGGCAAGGAAATGCCAACAACCTGAAACCACTTTATTCTGCCTCAAAGGCCCCGGATTGAGGCAGGCCCCTGGGTTCAGCACCCGCTCTTGCCACTGGCACATAATTAAAGAGGCCCATTGATTGCAATGCTTATACAAGTGTTTTCCCTCAGAGAGGAAGACTGCCTTTGACGTGTGTTTACCTGCCGCTCACCACCCTTCCTACTTAAGCCCACTTGGAGGGGGTAGGGAGAGGGGGACAGAAAAAGGATTTTAAGAGATCTCCTTTCCTTGCTGTTCATCCAGAAATGTATTTCAAAATGTGTTTTATCTAAGCCTTACTCATTTTGAGTCAGGAAGACCCTGCAGTGTCTACATTCAACCATGTTGCCAAAAGCAGACATCTGTATTTTATTCAATAGACAAAGGAGGAACCATTAACCAATGGGGGCCAGGGGATGATGGGACCCAATCTCAGTTTTAGAAAGAAAACCAGCAATAAAGCAATCTGAATTTTTTTTTTGAGACGGAGTCTCACTCTATCGCCCAGGCTGGAGTACAGTGTTGCAACCCCAGCTCACTGAAACCTCTGCCTCCTGGGCTCAAGCAATTCTTCCACCTCATCCTCCCAAGTAGCTGGAACTACAAGCACGCACCATCACACCTAGCTAATTTATTCTTTTTTTTTTTTTTGTATTTTTGGTAGAGATGGGATTTCACCATGTTGCCCAGGCTGATCTCAAACTCCTGAGCTCAAGCAATCCACTCACCTTGGCCTCCCAAAGTGCTGGCATTACAGGCATGAGCCACTGTGCCCAGCCAAGCAATCTGATTCTTAAGTTAGTTTTCTATGTCTTTTAAAATAAAAGTACAAGAATCATCATCCCCAGAAAGGTATGTGAATGGCAATCACATTCAGATTTTCTAGAAAAGTCCAAATTTCAAGTATTTAACCTCATAGTTCTCACATATGTATTTGTCAGAACTCTAATCCTAATTTGAGCTTGAGCAGATACAATCACTGTAAATATGGTCTTCATCAAAAATGTAATACATTGGCATTCTGGCTTATTAATCAATTCCTTTTGAATCTGAGTATTGTTACTTAGACCACAAAGAATTGGATCCCTGACAGTTCAGTAGAAACAAGCACTACCTAGGCAAGTAATGCTGCAGGCAAGCATTTGAACAGTGGTGGCCCCATAAAGGGCAGACACACCCCTGGCAGCCAGCCAGGCTCATTAACAGCAACCCAGAGACTTGCCGAGGTCCTTCTAAGAATCTGATTTCATGAGTCACGCTCCATGGGCACATCCCAAATTTCTGTTTGTTTTGGAAAACTCAGTTACCCTTTACAAAGAATAACTCCTATAAATGATAATGAGAATAATTAAAGCTACATGTGCAAAAACAATTAACATTACTGATGCTATCAGCGGATGTTGTCAACTAATAAATCTGTCAGTTGGCAAGTGAAGAAAGGTGGCATGCTTTCAAACATAAATATAAAATGTTTAAGGAAGAAAAACTGGTAGGCATAACCGCGCGCAATTGTACTGGTTGCATTTCAAATGTCCTGGTCGCACTGATGCATATGCTTGACATGACAGGCAGCACCAGGAAGGAAAGGGAGAGGGCTTGGAAGGAGGAGGGTGCAGCCCCAGGATGGGTGGCTGGAGTGAACTGGGAGACAAAGGCAGCATTTATTTCAGAGGCAGGGCCCACAGAACACTCATGGATAGGTGGGATGTTGAGGGAACAGGCAGAAATCCAAGAGAAGGACTTAGATTTTTTACTTGAGCAATTGGGTAACTGGAAGAACATTTGGTAAGAACTGAGGAACTGGGGGAGGAACAGGAATATCAAGAGTTCTGTGTAGGACATGTTAAGTTGAAGGTGCTTACAGGATAGCCAGATGAAGTGTCAGGTGTGCAGTCAAAGATATGAGTCTGGAGCAGCACATCCTAAGTCACCTGCTGCACCAACACAGAACTTCCGGGCCACTCACTTGAGCTCTCCCAAATAGTTTCCAAGTGTCATTATGTTAATAACCTATGAGCTTGAACACCAGATTCAAACCCTACTGCATGGCTTTTAAAGACCATCTCAAGGGCTTGACACTCCAGGGAACCAACTAAAGATGCCTGGTCCTACCATCAACCTCCACCCCATTTTTCATAGAAAATGTTTCTACCTGTCCTAAGGCAGGGTCCTGCCCCACTCCCAGGCCCCTTTAGATCCCCAATATTCCTCCTCCCTGAACCAAAACCCTCATCATCTTCCAGCATGGGTGGGGCCTCCATTCTTGCTTCTGCTCCCCTGAGCAGAAGCAAGTTTCTCCCAACTTGACCTGATCCTCCTCCTAAGTACCAGTCACTGCTTTGTTTCTGGAATGAGAGAAAAAGACAGAGTGAGAGAGACAATCCAGAACTCTTGCTCACTCACAGCTAGGCTGGGCATCTGGGAGGATGGCTGTGTCCATGGGAACCTGGGAAAAGCCACACCCTTGGCACCCTGGTCGCCCACCTGTCTCCCTGGCAGATTCCCCACTGCTCTCTTGCACCCTCTACCAGGGCTAACCGGCCTGCACACTCTCCCCAGCATGTCTTCCCACGCCCACTCTCTAATTATTACATTCCCTTCACATAAACTGCCCTTCTCTCCCAATCACCACATGTTCACTTCCCACCCAGCTGTCAAAGTCTGGCTCAACCTCATTCTTGAAAAGGAAAAAACAAACAAACAAACAAACAAGCAAAAAACCTATGATGGATTAAGAACACACTTCATTCCAGGAACATGCTTATCTCCTCTAACTCTCACAACAACTACAGCAGGTAGGTGTTATCACACCCATCTCTCAGGTGAGAAAACAGGCTCAACGAGTGCAGGAGGACACAGCAAGTCAGTGACAAAGCTGAAATTCAAGACCAAGCCTGTTGGCAACCAACGTCTGTACCCTTGATAGCTACCTCATTTACCACCAAATCCAGTGGCCTCAGGCCTGGCTGCACACTGGGATCACCTGGTGCCCAGACCACATCTTAGACCAGTCATACAGAATCTCTTGGGCTGGGATCCTCCACGGTACATTTTAAGGGTCCCCAGGTGAGTCCACCGTGGACCCAGAATTGAGAACCACTACCCTATACCATCTCCTTCTTCATCTCTTCTAAGGCATCTCTTGCTGGCTGTGAACTCCCATACCACTTTGTTCAATCATCCAATCATTCATTCATTGAGTCAGTTAGTCAGGAGCTACTCACTAGTCCCCTGCCAGGTCCTAGTCATGACATAGGGCTCTGGGGACCAACAAGAAGCAGGACCCATGCCTCCTGCTCTCATGGAGCTTGCTCTGCAGCAGAGGAAGCAGTCAGTGAGATGTAGCAAATGTGAAATGTGCACAGATGGGAAAAGCAAAACTTTAAAACTTTTAGGACAAAATACATAAGAAATCTTTGCAACTTTGGGACAGGAAGGAACAACATTCCTTACACATGACACCAAAGGAATCAACCATAAATAAAAAGGTGATCAATTTGACCTCATTTAAATGTTAAGCTTTTTTCATTGAGAGACACCATTAAAAATTAAAAATACATGCCACAAACTGGGATACAATATTTACAACACTTATGTCTCACAAAGGATTAGTTTTCAGAATATATAAAGAACTCCCGGCCGGGTATGGCCGCTCACGCTGGAATCTCAGCACTTTGGGAGGCCAGCGGATCACATGAGGTCAGGAGTTCAAGACCAGCCTGGCCAACATGGCAAAACTCCGTCTCTACTAAAAATACAAAAATTAGCCAGGCATGGTGGCGGGTGCCTGTAATCCCAGCTACTCAGGAAACTGAGGCAGGAGAATCACTTGAGCCCAGAAAACAGAAGTTGCAGTGAGATGAGCTCATATCACTGTAAGCCTCGGTGACAGAGTAAGACTCTGTCAAAAAAACGAAAACGAAAACAAAAACTCCTACAAATAAGAAAAAAATAGCCCAGCAGGAAAAAGTATATACATTTCATAAAAGAATAAATACATTCTCTCAGTTTTCTAACATATATTTTTTAAGAGTAAATACAAATGGCTAGGAAACATTTTTTTAAATGCCCAACCTCATTAAAAATTATAGAAGTGAAAATTAAGCCACAATAAGATACGATTTTATACCAAATACAGTGTCAACACTTTACAAGTCTGACCTCACCAAGTGTTACCAGACGTGTGCACTGACGTGGCTGCTGAGATGCTGATGGTGGGTGTGTAAATCTGTACTACAAACAATTGCAATAAAATGTAATAAATATACAATAGGTGGAGCAGGAAGTGACCTGCAACCATATAGCAGGTAGGGCAGGAAAAAGCCTATGAAAGCTGACATCTAAGGGATAAGTTCCAGTTACCCAGCTGAAGGGAAGGAGGGTGTTTCAGATAAAGGAAGGATAAGCATGACCTATTCAAGGCCAGTGAAAGAAGCGTGCAACGGCCAAGTCAGGAGAACCTGAAACTGTGTCAAAGAGCTTGGATGCAAAGAGCCGCAGGAGACTATTGGGGGTTTTAAGCAGGGATATAATATTCATTCAAGCATGCAGTAAAAGGTCACTGGCACCTGCCATGGGCCAGGACTCGGGCTCTACATGATTGCGTCTGTTTTGGAAATATCACCCTGGCTGTGAGATGAAGAACAGGTAGGAGGGTCACAAAACTTGAAGCAGAGAGACTGTTGAGGAAGTAAGCTGTTTTTGTGTGGACTATGGCAATCACAGAGGCAGAGGATATAAATGCACAGAGACACAAGGCACATGGGAGGCAGAAGGAATCAAATACAATGAGTGATCAGATGTGGGGTTAGAGTGGTGAGTGAGAAGACATACTCAAGGTGACACGCCCAGGTATCTGGGTGGATGGTAAGACATTCATGGACTAGGAATCGAGGAGGAGGGTGGGGAATGGGCAATACGTGCAGTTTAGAAGGGGTAGACAAAAGAAGATTATACAGGAGACTGAGAGAGGAATAGACAAAGGAATCCCAGTGCAGTATTACAGAAACTGGGGTGGGAGGGGGTTGTAGTTCAAGAAGGAAAGAAAATTGTCAAATAGTATGAAATGCTGCAGAGAAACTCACGGATTTTTTTTTAAGCTTAGAATTATTCATTGACTATGGGAATAAGAATAACTTTTATGAAAGAAGTTTTGCTTAAGTAGTAGGAAGAAGCAAAATTGTTGAGGGCTGATGAGTGGGAGGAGAAGGAAGTGAAGGCACTCTTTCAAGAGAAACAAAGCAGAAGGTGAGGAGAATACTAATGAAGGAGGTACGGCCTTCACCATTTTGTTTTGCTTTAGATAAGCAAGACTTGAGTGGGTCTCGTGAGGAGAAACAAGTAGAGTACAAAGTTAAAGGAGAGACAGACAGAGATAGAGACAGGGACAGAGAGAGAGACAGAGACAGAGCACAAAAGAGCAAGGTCCCTGAGAACACGGGCCTTCTGTTTAAACCCCAGCCAGATGTATTGCAATTCAATTCCAGTACTAACCACCCAGAGTTTGTGTAGACTCTACAAGTTAAAGAGCATGGTCCCCAACAAGACTGCTTCTACGTCAGATGCCAGGCACACTTCAGGGGTCCCCAAGCCACTCATATTTTTTGAATGACTGCCATAAGTTCAAAAATTCCCACAATTCTCTCAGATTCAATAACTGGGTATAACAACTCATAGAACTCAAGAAAATGCTATCATTATTATTACAATTTTATTATAAAGGATACAAATCAGAAGGACCAGCCAAATGAGGAGACACATAGAGAGAGGACTAGTAAAAAACAGAGCTTCTGCGTCCTACCTTCAAGGAATCAGGATGCACCACCCTCCCAGCACATCAAGTGCTCACCAACCAGGAAGTTCCTCTGAGCTCCAATGCCCAGAGATTTTAGGGAGGATTCATTACATAGGTATCATTGATTAAATCATTGGCCATGTACTTGAACTCAATCTCCAGTGTCCCTCTTCTCCCTAGAGGTCTGGAGGGTTGGCTAATATCATGTGGCTCAAAGCCCCAACTCTAATTACCTTTTTGGTCTTTTCAGGGACTAGACCCCATCCTGAAGCTATCTACAGGCCCTGCCATGAATTAGCTCATTAACATAACAAAGACACTTATATTACTCAGAAAATTCCAACAGTTTTAGAAGCTCCATGTCAGGAACCTGGGACATAGACCAAATTCTTTTTTTTTTTTTTTTTTTTTTTTTTGGAGACAGGGTCTTGCTGTGTTGCCCAGGCTAGAGTGCAATGACAGATCACAGCTCAATGTAGCTTCAACTTCCCAGGCTTAAGTGACCCTTCCACCTTAACCCTCCAAGTATCTGGGACCACAGAAAATGGCTAATTATCCTGGCTGATTTTTAAACTTTTTTTTTTTTTGTAGGGATGGGATCGCCCTGTGTTGCCAAGGTTGGTCTCAAACTCCTGGGTTCAAGCAATCATTCTGCCCTGGCCTCTGTGATGGTTAATACTGAGTGTCAACTTGATTGGATTGAAGGATACAAAGTATTGTTTTTGGGTGTGTCTGTGAGGGTGTTGCCAAAGGAGATTATATTTGAGTCAGTGGACTGGGAAAGTCCACCCTTTCCCAGTGGACTGGGAGACCCACCCTCAATCCAGGTAAACACAATCTAATCAGCTGCCAGTGTGGTCAGAATAAAAGGAGGCAGAAGAACAGGGAAACACTAGACTGGCTTAGTCTTCCAGCCTACATCTTTCTCTCATGCTGAATGCTTCCTACCCTCGAACATCAGCCTCCAAGTTCTTCAGTTTTTGGACTCTTGGACCTTCAACCACAGACTGAAGACTGCAGTGTTGGCTTCCCTGTTTTTGAGGTTTTGGGACTCAGACTGGCTTCCTTGCTCCTCAGCTTGCAGATGGCCAATTGTGGGACTTTAACTTGTGATCATGTGAGTCAATATTCCTTAATAAACTCAGATATATATATATGTATCAGACATATATATATATCCTATTGTATATTATATACAGATATATAATATCCTATTATATACAGGTATATATATATATGTATCAGATATATATATATATCCTATTGGTTCTATCCCTCTTGAGAATCCTGACTAATACAGCCTCCCAAAATGCTGAGATTACAGGAGTGAGCCACAGCCACCATACCCAGCCCCAAATTCTTAATTATACAACAATGGGTCCAGAGATCAGGGCCTGGGTAGGATGCAGCAATAAGACAACAGATGGTGGATGGGGACACATGTTGGAAGTGTGGCAGGACATGGCTGAGGGAGCTCATAGGATGGTGTCTATTTTCATGGCTGAGTGTGAGGAACAGCATAAGGTCAAGATTTCAGGTCAATGGTGAGTTTTTTAAATTGTTGCTGTGAACCCCAAAAATCTGACCCAGGTCTCAGTTAATTTAGAAAGTTTATTTTGCCAAGGTTGAGAACACCCACCCACTCATGACAAGAGCATCAGGAGGTCCTGACCACATGTGCCCAAGGTGGTAAGAGCACAGCTTGGTTTTATATATTTTAGGGAGACATAAGTCATCAATCAATATATGTAAGATGTACACTGGTTCTGCCTAGAAAGGCAGGACAACTTGAAGCAGGGAGGGGGCTTCCATGTCACAGGTAGGTGAGAGACAAACAGTTGCATTCTTTGAGTTTCTGTTTATCCTTTCCAAAGGAGGCAATCAGATGTGCATTTATCTCAGTGAGCAGAGGGATGACTTTGAATAGAAAGACAGGCAGGTTTGCCCTAAGAAGTTCCCAGCTTGGCTTTTTCCTTTAGCTTTGTGATTTGGAGGCCCCAAGATTTATTTTCCTTTCACATTTCCCCCCTTTTCTTTTTAAAAATCTTTTAGAGAAAGCATTTTAGAAGAAAATGAGTCTCTGGTCCCAGGTTTCATCTGATTGCTCAAGGCTAGGATGGTTTATTCCTAGACAGGTAGGTTCTGAGTGATTAGGAAAGTTCATTTTTAGCAGGTTGTGAAGTTTCATGTCCTATGAAGAGAAAATAGGGGGAGGAAGGGAGGAAAACAACAACAAACAAAAGAACAATCTGTAAAATTGATATAGGCCACATTCCTCTGAAGTCTATACATCAGTAGGCACATATGAAAGTGGCTTATGTATGTAAATAGGTTGCTGTTGTTTTCTTCTGAAGTTTAAGTTGTCTAGCTTCAGTTTGCAGGGCTTTACAAAAGCATAGCTTAGTTTTCAGTGACTCTCAATTAGGAAAACTTGGGGTGGAAAAGAAGAAAAAAAATTGAAAACATTATTTTAAAAACCTATAGCCAAGAAAAATTAGAATTCAGTCCAAATTGTAGAAAATAATAAAAATTGAAAAACATTAAGCAAGACTAGAATCTACCAACAAGTGTACTATAGTTTTATGAAACATAATTTTTCTCTCTCCAGTTTCCCATTTTTACTAGACAAATCATGGTAGGACTGATTTGCTTTATTATACTTGAGCTGTTTATTTGTATACAGTGCAGCAAGAATAACTAGTTTTTGATGGACTTTTAAATTGGCTTTGATGTAACTTTGTTCCATAGAAGGAATCTCAAATAAGACTTTTGTAAAGCTGAGCCCAGCCATGGATTTGTACCATCAAAATACCTATGAGTTGGGTGAATTCCTCTCCTCTTGAGATTCCAAGATAAACTTTGGGCTCCTGGGCCTGTCAGAGTGACATTCTTTAATTACCACAGGTCAGGAACCCTGTACGGGGACTGGCTAGACAAGATATTAGGCCAGTTTTCCTAAGGGGCTTTTATTGGCTCCATAAGTCAAGTTTGATTCCTTAAAGTAAAGACAGCATTGCAGTCAAAGCCTTGGTAAAATAAACAGTTTGTCCAACTGTGTTCTGTTACAAATGAAAATAGATTCTTATTGTACTTATGTAAATAACTATATTGCCATAAGTTAAGAATACTCAAAAATTGTTTCCAAATATATAGAGAGAGAAACAAATATGCTCCAAATTGTGTTCACTGGAGTATACTTAATTGTTAAAAGCTGTCAATATCTCAACAGAAAAATTTCCTTGACTCTGAAAAACAAAACGAAGGATCAACAACATTTTAAGAAAAAAAGTCAAAAAGATTACTTCAGCATTCTTTTAGTTCCATCTATGAAGTTAATTCCTGTTTTGCTTGATATTCATGAATATTTCAGCACTCCACGAATACTGAAAGTTTTTCCTCTATTCTGATGTCACAGTCTCCAAAGCTATCTTAAGCCTGCATTCAAGAGCACCCGTTAGAGTTTTATAGCTGATTATAAAACCACCTTCTAAAGAGGACCAAAGCAAGACAATTGTCTGTGAATGACAAAAAGTTTTAGGGCAACCATAGTCAAAGACACACTTGATGAGGAAATTTGTTACCTCCATGGCACACAATAATTTACCATAACAATTATAATTATTACTGATAATGTACACCAAGTCATATCAGAATTATAGGAGTTTCCTATAATT
Source organism: Pan paniscus (assembly GCF_029289425.2). Taxonomy (NCBI): domain Eukaryota; kingdom Metazoa; phylum Chordata; class Mammalia; order Primates; family Hominidae; genus Pan; species Pan paniscus. Next base: position 15,257,691 of record NC_073261.2, read on the forward strand.
TTGGAACACATACCAATAACATATTTATACAAATACAGCCCAAACAAAACCAAACACTATTTCATATTTGACAATGCTTCCTGTAAAATTTTTATACCAAATAAGCCACATTATGTTACTTTTTTTTTTTTTTGGACTTTAGGGAACCTAGTATCTTAAAGGATTCATTAGTTCATAAAAAGACATAATTTGTAGTTTGATTTTGGAAAGTTTGTCAAATTTGAAAGGTTTAAAACACTTGATGAAAGGTCATTGTAAAATAAGTCATTCATTTGACCAAAGTGATAACTCAAGGATTTAAAAAAAAAAAAAAAGGTGAAAGCCTTCATTCTTTGAGAGACGAGACTTAATTTTCCAAACAATAAGCCCTAATAAAAACAGCATGAAGCCAATTAAATTTGTTTTCCAAAATTGTATTAACAATCTATGAAATTTTTATCTTGACCATAGCTATAACTTCCAGAAGCCTTTTATAACCTCTATAACCTTTATTAAGGAGTAGGTTAATGCTTCAAGAAAACCTTGTTAATCTGACACAGGACCCATATGCTGATCTTGCATCAGTGTGGCTTGGACATCAATGATTATGATTAATTTATAGAGAAATTGAACTTATTTTATCTCTCAAAATTGGCCCTTACAATCTCACACACCCACCTCTTCCACTATAGTTCCTGGGCCTTGAGTTGAATAGCTTTAATTTCTGGCTCTGTGTTTCAAGAATGCAGTTTATTTTGATTGGCATCTTCTACCAGTCCTGAAGATGAGCCTTTAATTGCTGTCAGTATTTAAGATTTAGCAGGACTTGTCCTTTTAAGACCCAGGAGTCAAGCCCTATAACTCAATGTCACAAGGACTTTAAAAGCACATACATAAAGACATATGAATGTAATAATCATAATTTTTAAAAAATTGTATTAATCTCAGTGTTTTCTAAGCAAACAAAAACTTAATAATAATGGCATAGAAATTATTTCAATAAAACATAAAATCTGTTAAGCCAGTTACCAAAAGGCAAAAGAAAAGACCTTCTGCAATGCACAGAATATTATGTTGGAAGAAAACATTTCCTTTAGACCTCTAAGAAAACATTGTTAGCATCAGGACACAACAAACAGAATCTGAGGGTAAAAAACGTATATGAGCTGAAGGGAGTTGAAGGAGGGCATTACTATTTCCCACCCTTTTAAAGGGGAGAGAAAACCTAAAACAGCAAGATGCAATAAAAGCTGAACTTTGGGTTAAAAAAAAATTCTTAAGTCTCTTATAATTTATTAAGAGTGAATCAACCCTGTAAGAAAATTTCATTGTTCTAACCAATTTTTTAATGTATAAGTAGTTTTTTAACATCAACCCAATCTCTAGAAAGACCATTATAATTTCCCTTTAATTATAGACAACTTTATCATATAAAAGTTTTTTTAAATAAATCCTCTTATTGTGACTTACACAGACTATTCATGACATGCTTGGACTTTCTGGTTTGTCGTGAACATCCTTTTCTTTCTTTCTTTTTTTTTAAAATTTTACTTTACGTTCTGGGATACATGTGAAGAACATGGAGGTTTATTACATAGGTGTACATGTGCCATGGTGGTTTGCTGCACCCATTAACCCGTCATCTATATTAGGTATTTTTCCTAATGTTATCCCTCCCCTTGCCCCCCACCTCCTGACAGGCCCTGGTGTGTGACATTCCCCTCCCTGTGTCCATGTGTTCTCATTGTTCAACTCCCACTTATGAGTGAGAACATGCAGTGTTTGGTTTTCTGTTCCTGTGTTAGTTTGCTGAGAATGATGGCTTCCAGCTTCATCCATGTCCCTGCAAAAGACATGAACTCATTCTTTTTTATGGCTGCATAGTATTCCACGGTGTATACGTGCCACATTTTTTTACCCAGTCTATCATTGGTGGGCATTAGGGTTGGTTCCAAGTCTTTGCTATTGTGAATAGTGCTGCAATAAACATACATGTGCATGTGTCTTTACAGTAGAATGATTTCTAATCCTTTGGGTATATACCCAGTAATGGGATTGCTGGGTCAAATGGTATTTCTGGTTCCAGATCCTTGAGGAATTGCCACACTGTCTTCCACAATGGTTGAACTAATTGACACTCCCACCAACAGTGTAAAAGCATTCCTATTTCTCCACATCCTCTCCAGCATCTGTTGTTTCCTGACTTTTTAATAATCGCCATTCTAACTGGCATGAGATGGTATCTCATTGTGGTTTCAATTTGCATTTCTCTAATGACCAGTGATGATGAGCTTTTTTTCATGTTTGTTGGCCACATAAATGTCTTCTTCTGAGATGTGTCTGTTCATATCTTTTGCCCACTTTTTGATGGGGGTTTTTTTTTTCTTGCAAATTTGTTTAAATTCCTTGTAGATTCTGGATATTAGCCCTTTGTCAGATGGATAGATTGAAAAAATTTTCTCCTATTCTGTAGGTTGCCTGTTCACTCTGACAATAGTTTCTTTTGCTGTGCAGAAGCTCTTCAGTTTAATTAGATCCCATTTGTCAATTGGCTTTTGTTGCAATTGCTTTTGGTGTTCTAATCATGAAGTCTTTGCTCATGCCTATGTCCTGAATGATATTGCCTAGGTTTTCTTCTACGGTTTTTATGGTTTTAGGTCTTATGTTTAAATCCTTCTTTTTTTTTTTTTTTTTTTTTGAGATGGAGTCTCACTCTGTTGCCCAGGCTGGAGTGCAGTAGCGTGATCTCCACTCCCTGCAAGCTCCACCTCCTGGTTTCACACCATTCTCCTGCCTCAGCCTCCCAAGTAGCTGGGACTACAGGCGCCCACCACCATGCCCAGCTAATTTTTTGTATTTTTTAGTAGAGACAGGGTTTCACTGTGTTAGTCAGGATGGTCTCCATCTCCTGACCTCATGATCCACCCATCTCGGCCTCCCAAAGTGCTGGGATTACAGGCGTGAGCCACCACGCCCAGCCATGTTTAAATCTTTAATCCATCTTGAGTTGATTTTTGTATAAGTTGTAAGGAAGGGGTCCAGTTTCAGTTTTCAGCATATGGCTAACCAGTTTTCCCAACATCATTTATTAAATAGGGAATTATTTTCCCCATTGCTTATTTTTGTTAGGTTTGTCAAAGATCAGATGGTTGTAGATGTGTGGTGTTATATCTGAGGCCTCTGTTCTGTTCTTTTGGTCTATATATCTGTTTTGGTACCAGTACCATGCTGTTTTGGTTACTGCAGCCTTGTAGTATAGTTTGAAGTCAGGTAGCACGATGCCTCCAGCTTTGTTCTTTTTGCTTAGGATTGTCTTGGCTATTAGTTTTTTCTAATTCTGTGAAGAAAGTCAATGGTAGCTTGATGGGGATAGCATTGAATCTATAGATTACTTGGGCAGTATGGCCATTTTCACAATATTGATTCTTCCTATCCATAAGCATGGAATGTTTTTCCATTTGTTTGTTTCCTCTCTTATTTCCTTGAGCAGTGGTTTGCAGTTCACCCTGAAAAGGTCTTTCATGTCCATTGTAAGTTGTATTCCCAGGTATTTTATCCTCTTTGTAGCAATTGTGAATGGGAGTTCACTCATGATTTGGCTCTCTGTTAAGTCTATTATTGGTGTATAGGAATGCCTGTGATTTTTGCACATTGATTTTGTATCCTGAGACTTTGCTGAAGTTGCTTATCAGCTTAAGGAGTTTTGGGGCTGAAATGATGGGGTTTTCTAAATATACAATCATGCATCTGCAAACGGAGAAAATTTGACTTCCTCTCTTCCTATTTGAATACCCTTTATTTCTTTCTCTTGCTTGATTGCCCTGGCCAGAACTTCCGAAACTATGTTGAATAGGAGTGGTGAGAGAGGACATCCTTGTCTTGTGCCAGTTCTCAAAGGGAATGTTTCCAGCTTTTGCCCATTCAGTATGATATTGGCTGTGGGTTTGTCATAAATAGCTTTGAACATCCCTTTCTTAGCCAGTCACTTTATTCTAGCACAAAATTTTAGGTAAGATTCTTTCTTACCTAAAATTATTTCTCTTTAAGCTTTCTTACCAAAAAATACCACTTTATTTCTATAATTTTCTTCACATTTCCCTTATTTCCTTGTTCCTTTTACCTTGTTTTATACATAACTTTTCAATAAACTTTGAATTAGACAAAAATTATTCACCTTTTTAAAAGGACACTTTTTTTTTTTAGAAAGAATGGTTTCCTACAATATGTTTTTCTTGGAAAATACCCAAATAATGAAATACTTATTATTTAATTTAACTTTAGATTCTAAATTATGATGAGTTTGTCTACAAATATTTATCCCATTACATTTACCTAATTATTTTATTTTAACTGTTTATCTAGATTATTTATGAAAACTGTGATAGCCATCATTTAAAGTTATGAAACTGCCATCACTGAGACAGTGAAAAAGATCTGACCTAGCTGACTCCATTTTGCTTCTAACCTCCAAGCTGTCCTTGTTCATTCCTGGGCATAGGCTGAATTAACTTTGGGAGGAACTTAGTTTATAGTTTAGCTTTGAAACAAAAGATGATAACAGTCCTTTTCCAAAACAAACCTCCTTCCTGCCTGTGGACTAGACTGCCTAAAGCCACAAAGTTAGAAGTTATGGTAATTTTACTAAATAATGCAAGATGTAGCTATTTTCATTAAACCAATAGTAATGTCTTATTAATCAAAGATGATTGAAAAAGCAAAGATTATTCTGTTTTGGCTGGGTTTATAGTTTTGTAACCCCTATGCCAAATTTTGACACCTTATAGTATTTGACAGGGATAAGTATAAAATTGCTTGATTGATAAATCCAAACAAAAATGTATGCTGGGAATGATTTTGTTTCAGGGCAGTCATTACTTAATTTTTAAAACTCTTATTTAAATTTGCAATGTTTTAAATGAACATCACTTAAAGTAGTAATCAACAGAGGTTAGGAGAACATAACAATACTCTTTCTCTTAGAAAATACAGCAAAAATATAATTTTTTACAGTTTTGCTCCCAAACTTTTCTCTGTAATAACATGCCTTACTCACCTTTACAATAGGTTTGTTGTGAGAATCTTGTAATGTAAACCCTGGGCGTTCTGTGAAGCATTTTTAAACTTCTAGTTTACACTGACTCTTATTCAAGTGTTTTTAAAAATATATTTAAAAAACTGGCCGGGTGCGGTGGCTCACACCTGTAATCCCAGCACTTTGGGAGGCCAAGGCGGGCAGATCACAAGGTCAGGAGTTTGAGACCAGCCTAGCCAACATAGTAAAACCTCGTCTCTACTAAAAATACAAAAATTAGCTGGGCGTGGTGGCGTGCGCCTGTAGTCCCAGCTACTCAGGAGGCTGAGGCAGAAGAATCGCTTGAACCCGGGAGGCAGAGGTTGTGGTGAACCAAGTTTGCGCCACTGCACTCCAGCCTGGACGACAGAGCAAGACTCCATCTCAAAAAATATATATATATATATTTTAAAAACTGTTCTTCTCTTTCCAATATTTTTATAATTTCCAAGAGATTTTAAGGAGCTTGAGAGAACATTTATTACAGAAATATCTACTACTATTACTAGTCAAGAAAGCAAACTTAGGTAAAGGAAAGACTTAATATTTTGTCCTATATACATCTTAATCATCCTAATGGTAAAAACTCACATGAAACTTCAAGATACAAGGTGATATGAGAACCTCAACACGGAAAGCTGTCACTATAACTACAAGCAGTGTACAAACATGCTTCTACTTTTACCTACATAAGCTGACAGATGTTTAAAATACTAGGTTAACAAAGATCTTTTAGTAAAGTGACTTATGCAAGCTTAAATTAGCAAGGATTAAGGATAAACCCTTACTACTTAATTGGAAGATCTGTGACATATTGTATATTTCATTTTACAAAATCAGAAATACTTATTTTGAAACAAGACAAGACATGGTCTACCTGTCAAAAAACCACCACTCAGAAATATTTTTCATTCACAACACAGGAAAAACATAAAACCGTTTAAATTTCACATTGGCACCAAAAAGATTAACTGCCCGGCCTTTTTGGATTAGAAAAACTAAAGCTGAGTGTTAAGTAGTTTTGCAGGCATTTGAACATGCCTAAGCTTTTAAATCAGTAAAATGCTTTCTAATAATTCTGATTACAAAAGTAGTACACACATAAAAAATTTAAACAGGGCTGGGCGTGGTGGCTCACACCTGAAATTCCAGCACTTTGGGAGGCCAAGGTGGGTGGATCACTTGAGGTCAGGAATTACAGACCAGCCTGGCCAACATGGTGAAACCCCATCTCTACTGAAAATACAAAAATTAGCCAGGCATGGTGATGGGTGCCTGTAATCCCAGCTACACAGGAGGCATGGGAGGCTGAGGCAGGAGAATCACTTGAACCTGGGAGGCGGAGGTTGCAGTGAGCTGAGTTCACGCCACTACATTGCAGCCTAGGCGACAAGAGTGAAACTCCATTTAAAAAGAAAAAACAAAATTTCAAACAGAACAAAATGAAAAAAATTCAAAGTGAAAGGCCCCTATAAAAACCCCTCTGGGGCCCATCCTCCCACCCCCTCAAGTGAAACCACATTTAACAATTTGGTGCATATCTTTCCAAACGTTTTGTTGTACACATATAAAAAACATACATGCTTTGATTTGGCTCAGACTGTACATAGTGTTTTCCCTCTTGCATTTTACACTTAATATATCTTTGACATCTTTCTATGTCAGTGCATGTTGGCTCGATGATATTCTATCATTAAATACTCTTCCAAAAATGGTAAAATCACTTTAAAAAATCATTCACACAAGTACATATTTACAATTTTAAAAGAAAACAGAATCCCAAAACACAACGACAAACCTCTAAAAATAATCTCTCTTTCCACCAGCATGGAACAGTTCATTCCTTTTTCACATAAAACGAATTATGTGATTGGAAAGATTAACTCTAATCTCCACATTTATATACAGAATGTTCTATTTGTTAAGCCTATCTGAAAAGAATAAAAAATTCAGATGATTAATTCACTTACACTTAGAAATTAAGTCAATATACTATGAATACACATTGTGATCAGTTATAATATGATGCTTCTTAGTCTAGGGTTTCAATTAAATAACAGTAAAAAAAATTGGATAAATAAGACAGCTAATAACTGAAAAGTCCAGAAATTCAAAGATTATATTGCCAACTAAAACACTGCCATTTACATTTTGTTTTCCTACTTGGTAGCAAATGCTAATGGAATTCAATCCTGATTACTTAAAGTCAGTTCACATCACACATTCAATCAGGATAATAAGAACATAATATGCCTACTATAGCGTTAGATTAAGACATAAAATTTTTTTGCTTGAAAGTAATGACTGCGTACCACTTGAGACATTTGTCAACCGCTTCAGCACATTGTTTACGAGTGACTGGATGTCCACAAGGAATAAAAACCACAGCAATATTTCTATCCATACAGGTTTTGCAAAGCTTCTCCTCTTGCAGGTGTCTTAGCTGCTCTTCAGTACTAATCTCTTTCTGCAATGAAGTCTGACTTGATTCGTCTTGTGTACTGTCTTTCTGAGCCTTCACTGGATCTGCAATCAGAACCTCAAGTGATTTATAGTTGCTCCCAGATGTCTGAATTTTTTCCTCCATTATTTTCTTAATGTCTTTGAAACTGAACCCCATTCATATAGCTTCTTGTACCATAGGATTATGGAAGATGGTACCAATTTTTCTAGTTAGTGATGGCGTTTTTTCAGCAGTTCTTACCAGACACTCCTCAAGTGAATGAGATAAATGAATATTGTTTATATATTTTCGTGTCTTCTGTTCTAACAGATATTTACACCCTGGATGCCATTTATCATGTTGTTCCCAAGGGTCTTCGCTGGGCTTCCAATCAGTTAGCCCCCCTCCACAGTGAAAGCACTTTACTTTATCACCTTCACCTAAAGCATAAAATCCAGCTCTTGAAAGCTGCTCCTTGTTAACTGAATATATCCACATCCCAAAAGTAATGATCCATGCTTCATAATCTGCCACGGATGGATGGATGGATGGATGGATGGATGGATGGATGGATGAATGGATGGATTGATTTCTTGGAGGATTTATTGAATTTGGGAAATTCCACGCCAGGACAGCTGGCCCAAACTGCCCGCAACAATCTGCTCGGTACAAGCGGAGGGTCCTGGAGAGGGTGCGGCCCGAGCCCCAATCTGGAAATGCCAACTTGGCTCTGCAGCCGGGCCTTAGCCACTTGGGTCTGGCATCCCTCCATTACTAGCGCCATGCCGGCTCGGGGTGCTGCCAAGGTCCTGCCACTTCCCCAACCCAGAAGGGGGCAGCAAGAAAAAACGAAGCCCTCGTACCACCCCCCACCCCACCAACCCTCACCCCACTGCACCCCCACTGGTTCTGTAACCCAGAACCTGCTGGCAATTCTTAAGACATTTCAAATAATTTTAAAGCTAGCTTATTTATTAAAGATTTTACTTAAGTTATATAAACTTGAAAAAGCATTTGACTTGTCTTTTCCTTTTTCCTGATAAGGTATTTGATTCAAGCGCTTTTATTGTCTTAAGTCAATTAATTAGAACTCCTCTATATATTTTCAGTAGTGAAAAACTGTGTACACAACACATAAATACATAGACGTATTAGGCATGCCAATAGAAGTACATCTTATAGATTCATAAAGACTTTTTTTTTTTCCTACCTTAGACTTTCAAGTTCTTGATAACTTGTTTCACTACTTTGGCAGTTGTCAGCTAAATAACCCCAAATTTGCATATTAAAGGAAACAACTCTTAGACGAAAATTCAGATAGCAAAATTTACATCTCAAGGTACAGAGAGAAAAAGTCTGGTGGTGCTAGAGGGAGATTAAAGATGGATGCCAAATCAACCATAAAATTATAGAAATCTACCATAGGGGCCGGGCGCCGTGGCTCACGTCTGTAATCCCAGCACTTTGGGAGGCCGAGGCGGACGGATCACGAGGTCAGGAGATCGAGACCATCCTGGGTAACACAGTGAAACCCCGTCTCTACTAAAAATACAAAAAATTAGCCGGGCGTGGTAGCAGGCACCTGTGGTCCCAGCTACTAGGGAGGCTGAGGCAGGAGAATGGCGTGAACCCGGGAGGCGGAGCTTGCAGTGAGCCGAGATTGCGCCACCGCACTCCAGCCTGGGCGAGCGAGACTCCCTCTCAAAAAAAAATTTAAAAAAAGAAAGAAATTACCATAGGACTGTATAAGGAGACCAATTTTATTTACATTGTAATACCTAACTTTGTTTTCAGACTCTCCCTTTCTCCCTTAATCACCTAGCCTTGTTTCCACATGAATAAGCTCTCCCTTAGCTGAGAAAGCCAGAGGAACTCGATTTCGCTCCTTCATTTACAAGACATCAAGGACTCCTTACCCACCCCCTTCCTCAAGGAGTTAACTTGTGTACGCTGACTCTCAACATATCAAAGAGTCCAATTAACTGATAAGGTACTGAAGCAAGCAATGTACGAAGTTCCCAGGGTTTCGCTCAAGAGATAACACCATAAAGCCTTGAGTTTGTGTCCGGCCGAGCCCCCATACCTAACATCTTATGATAGATTTAGAGCCCCTGCACCTGGAACTGTTTGTTTCCCTGTAACCACTTGTCTTTTTAATCTTTTTGCTTTTTGTTTTTACTCCTGTAGAATTGTTGCAACTGAGCTCCCCTCCCCTTCCTAAACCAAAGCATAAAGGAAAATCAAGCCCCTTCCAAGGGGCCGAGAGAATTTCGAGCGTTAGCCGTCTCTTGGTCGCCGGCTAATAAAGGACTCTTAAATTCGTCTCAAAGTGTGGCGTTGCTCTAACTTGCTCGGGTACAACAACATCGAGTCTACCTATCTTTTTTTTTTTTTTTTTTTTTTTTTTTGAGACGGAGTCTCACTGTTGCCAGGCTGGAGTGCAGTGGCGCCATCTCGTCTCACTGCAACCTCCGCCTCCCGGGTTCAAACGATTCTCCTCTTTCCTCAGCCTCCCAAGTGGCTGGGACTACAGGCACCTGCCACCACACCCAGCTAATTTTTGTATTTTTAGTAGAGACAGGGTTTCACCATGTTGGCCGGGATGGTCTCCATCTCTTGACCTCGTGATCCGCCCGCCTCGGCCTCCCAAAGTGCTGGGATTACAGGCGCGAGCCTCTACGCCCGGCCGAGACTACCTCTCTTTTAACTGGATCTCTGAGCTCTGGGCAGAGCCCACCCTGAATCCTGGTCTCCAAAAAGGGAAAATTATTAGGAGGCTAGACCATATGATGCTTTTACAGTGCACTTAAAAAAAAGTTTGTTTTTTTTTAAAAGACATTTCTACATGTCTAAACTACAATATTCCTTGAAAACCCAAGAGTAGCTTCTGTTGCAATAGCTAGTCAAAAATATAATAGTCCAAAAAATCAGGTAACACAATACAAACGCAAGCAGTTTAAGAGCTGAAATGAACTTGTCTGTTTACACTCTAGGGATTCCATAAGGAAAAATATAAGTTTCTCCCCAAAAGGGAGCCTGGCACCTTCTCCATTTTCTTTAAGGAACCCCAGGCTATTATAAACTATTTTAGGGCTCTCATGCAGCAGACGGTGCAAGAGAAAGGAGAGACAGCAGAAGTAAATGAAGAAAACAGAATCCAGTCAACAGAGAAGAAAAAAACTTTTGCTCAAAAAAAGGCAAGTTCCTAGGAAAGAAAAAAAAAACATGAGGGGTGGTCTCCTCTCTTACCTGCGGGGAGTGAGCTCAAACTCCTTAAAGGAGTTACCTGCCTTCCATCATCAGGGAAGCAGGAAATCTTGCCTTCCTTGTTGGAAGCAAGTAAAACTCAAAACAAACAAAGAAAAAAACAGGGAGTTGTACAGCAAAATAAACTTTTGATTTTGACCAAATTTTGGGAGATCAGGAATTCTCTGAAGGAGATGCTTTCAGACCTCAGCAAATTGTCCTGTTGGTTTGAGCCATAAAGTTAGCTCATGCTGGTACCAAACACCAGTAGGAGATTTGTCAAAGGTAAGAGGCATCTCCACTCAGAATCCCTTCGTGGTTACCAACATGTGAACCTTGGAAATCTGAGACAGGTCTCAGTTAATTTAGAAAGTTTATTTTGCCACGGTTGAGGACACCCACCCATGACAGAGCATCAGGAGGTCCTGACCACATGTGCTCAAGGTGGTCTGAGCACAGCTTGGTTTTACACATTTTAGGGAGACATGAGACATCAGTGAATATATGTAAGATGTACACTGGTTCCATCCAGAAAGGCAGAACAACTTGAAGCAGGGAGGGAGCTTCCAGGTCACAGGTAGGTGAGAGACAAACAATTGCATTCTTCTGAGTGTCTGATTAGCCTTTCCAAAGGAGGCAATCAGATATGCATTTATCACAGTGAGCAGAGGGGTGACTTTGAATAGAATGGGAGGCAGGTTTGCCCTAAGCAGTTCCCAGCTTGACTCTTCCCTTTAGCTTAGTGATTAGGAGGCCCCAAGATTTATTTTCCTTCTACGTCACTGTGGGCAGCTGACTAGGAAAGTTTTGTAGGACTGGTGGGCAGTGTGAGAGCCCAGTGGGTGGTGGTGGTCCCGTGCCAATGGTGGCAACCACCTGTGAGGCTGAGTAAACTCATTTCCCAACCTCCTCTAGCAGCCCCAGTGGAGATACAGAGGAAGCAGACTAGCGATACAACCCAGCCTGAAGTTTTGTTTGGTGAGTGTAATGGAATAAAAATGGGAAGGGTGCTGAAGAGACCAGCAAGAAAATGGTTGAAGAGATGGGGCACAGAAATTAAGCTGGATCAAAAAGGACGGAAAAGCAGAAAGGGCCGATAGAGAGAGGGGATATCTATGGGTTTGCGATTCTGAAAAGGACAAATCACTGGTGCTTTGAGAAGACAGAGGGTGAGAAAGCAGGAAGGCTGGAGGCTGTCATCCAAGAGGCGGACATCTGTGAACGTGATTCCAAGAGTCACCAGACCATGGGGGTGGCCAAAGGGAGTGCCTCTTCTCACCTCCTACTCTTAATTCCTTGTACTCAAGATAATAAGTTCCCAGAAAAGAAGTACCCATATTTAATTCATCTGTGTCTTCCTAGCAGTACTAAAAATATTATATGAAGGGTATCAAACCTTTGAGAATGTGTGCTGCTAAATTGTTAAGGATGCTGGAAAACTCAAGACGTCCCTGATCCTGAGCCTGAGTATGAGCCTGTGGTGAGCCCAATGCAGGTCTCCATTTGGACAAAGGCCTCAGGGAACGGATGAGACCTAGGGACAGAGATGCATGCTGGAGCAGCATTCCCCATCCCTACTGCAGCTCAGGCCAGCTGACTGCTTTATGAGTAAACGTTCCCAGGGAACACTTTGCAGTCTTAACACACATGCCCACCTGTGACCACTGATCCCTGTTGGGTGACCACTGACATCAGAGATTCGATGGCAGCAATGAAGACAAGGCTATCCTCATTAGGAAGGAAAGGAAGGAGGAGGGAGGAGGGCAAACGAATCTTTCCTGCTTGTCAACCACGTCCATCTCTGTTAGGTGATTTCCCATGTGTGACTTTGTTTATCTTTATAATAACTCTGAGAGGTGGGTCTTGATGTCCACATTTTGAACATGATGACATCCAGCCAGGAAGTTGAGTTCTGGGGACACAGCTGAGAGGACAAAGCTACATATAAACCCCTCTTTGTTTTATCTGGCTTATCCACTGAGTGCCCCCTGCAATCCACCAGCCCATTTGTGAAGTGCATACTATAGGTAAGTTGGCACAGGAGGAGTGGATGTGGGCGATTTTGTCACAGCTCTCCAGGAACTTACACACGGGTGAGGAGGGCCAGGTATGTTCCTGACCAGTCACAATCAAAGCAACCTCCTACTAATCAGGGAGGCTTGGTACCTGGGGAATGCTATGTTGAAAGGTTCTTTTCTGGGTTTTAAAATGATGGGTCTATTTCCTTATTCTTAAGATTGCTTTTTTTCTGGCTAGAACTTAAAAGAAATTCTCAGTAAAATTTCCCTTCCCTGGCACAAAGTGAGCTTGAAATGAATTCCCAGGTGGCCTTGATACTTTAAAATATTGCCTCCTATAAAATCAACCTTTAGAAGAAGGAAGTCAAAGAACATGCTAGATTTCACAAAGGTTAATTCCTTGAAATCCAGTTATCTACAGGACAATGTTGTCAAAGAAAAAATTATTTGGCCAGGCACGGTGGCTCATGCCTGTAATCCCAGCACTTTGGGAGGCTGAGGCGGGTGGATCACCTGAGGTCAGGAGTTCGAGACCAGCCTGGCCAACATGGTGAAACCCCATCTCTACTAAAAATACAAAAAAAATTAGCCAGGTGTGGTGGAGGGCACCTGTAATCCCAGCTACACGGGAGGCTGAGGCAGGAGAATCGCTTGAACCCGGGAGGAGGAAGTTGCAGTGAGCCAAGTTCAAGCCACTGCACCCCAGCCTGGGCAACAGAGCAAGACTTCGTCTCAAAAAAAAAAAAAAAATTCAATGATATTTTTAAATTCATGGTAAGGAAGATTTCATTCAGAACCAGCACAGAAGATATAGGAAACACTGCAATGGGACTTTGCGGTGGGGGAGAGAGATTGAACACAACTACATATACAGCACGGGCAAGGACATATTCATAGCCAGGAAGCAGAGCAAAGATCAGTGGATGCGAAATTACTAAGAGGAAACATGAAAAATAAGGGAGCTTCTGCCTAAACCCACCTAACCGGATCCTTGCTGAAGACAGGACAGGGTGATTGGACACCACTTTGGGGATGGTGGAGGATGGGGAATCCAGTGAGATTTCAAGGGTGATCAGATATTGAACATAGAAGGTTCTTGCTAAAAAAGGATTTTACAAGAAAGTGTACAAATGTGCCTGGGAGAAGGTTCAGGAGCCTGACTAAAATTTGGTCAAGCAGAGAATATTTGCCAAGATAAGAGCTAAGTCTTCTGACAAACAATAGATGCTAAGCCAGCAAGGGTGGCGTGCTCAGAGAAAGCACTGAGGGCTTATTTCCTTTTCCCCCAGTCTCCACTCAGTCAAGTCTAGTCCCCTTGCCAATGCAGCCATTTGTAAGAATGCAGTCAGGCAGGGTCCCATCTCCTAGTGACAGGACTGACTGAAGTTCTGCTGAAGAGAGTGGCCTGGGGCTGGCACCGAGATTTCAGAGTCCTGGGTTTCGCCACGAGCTCAGTGTAGTGCCATGCCCTCTCTCCACCTGAACGCCCCGTGTGGGCAGGAACAACTGCAGCTAGAAGTCTGGCACTTACGCTGGGGTCTAAGACCTGCCTGATCTGCTAACTAGTCTTGTCCCTTGGCTATAAACTGACGTTGGCACCTGGCCAGAAAGATGAGCAAGAGATCTCTGATACCTTTAAGTCCCTGTGGAGTAGGATTATGTTGGGGAAGGTCATTCTCTTGACTGAGCAGCAATTTCAGAAGGAAGTCCCATGCAGAAGTGAGAGAAGGCAGGGAATCCTGCCTAGTCAGCTAGAGCAAAACAATCTGCAGGACGGGACCCAGGGATGTGATCCTCCCATCCAAAGGCACTGAACTAAATGACTAAAATACTTTCCAGGGCTCACGTTCTTTGAAGAATGGGGAATAAAACTAAGACAGGAGCCAGCAAGTGAGGACTTGGAAGGAGATGGCTCATTTGATCAGCCTCCACTCAACAATTTTAATCATCCACACTGGCATGGGGACACAATATGAATAAGTTGACAGGGGCCTACTCTGATTAAGCAATGGGCTAGTGCAGAGACCTGTCAGTCAAGAGTGGACAGGAGATGATTTCAGACAGTGAGAACAAAATTAACAGAGTCATGTGCTAAAGGGTGGCTGGAACTACAGAGGAGTTTAAGACTCAAGAGGTCTGGCTGGGCGCGGTGGCTCATGCCTGTAATCCCAGCACTTTGGGAGGCCGAGGCAGGCGGATCACAAGGTGAAGAGATCAAGACCATCCTGGCTAACACAGTGAAACCCCATCTCTACTAAAAATACAAAATATTAGCCAGGCGTGGTGGCGGGCACCTGTAGTCCCAGCTACTCGGGAGGCTGAGGCAAGAGAATGGCGTGAACCCGGGAGGCAGAGCTTGCAGTGAGCCAAGATTGCGCCACTGCCCTCCAGCCTGGGCGACAGAGCGAGACTCCGTCTCAAAAAAAAAAAAAAAAAAAAAAAAGACTTGAGGGAGTTGTTTATTTTTGTTTTCTTTTTAAGGCAGGGTCTTTGTTGGGTGCACTGGCTCACGCCTGTAGTCCCAGCACTTTGGAAGGCTGAGGTGGAAAGATCTCTTGAGCCCAGGAGTTTGAGGCCACTCTGGGCAACATAGCAAGACACCGTCTCTACAAAAAATGTGCAGGTTGAGGCTGCAGTGAGCAGAAAAACACCGCTGCACTCTAGCCTGGGTGACAGAGCGAGACCCTGTCTCAAAAAAAAAAAAAAAAAAAGAAAAAAGACAGGGTCTCGCTGTGTCACACAGGCTGGAATGCAATGGTGCAATCATGGCTCACTACAGCCTGGAACTCCTGAGCTCAAGCAATTCTCCTACCTTGGCCTACCAAAGTGCTAGGACTACAGGTGTGAGCCACCACACCTGGCCTCAGGAGAGATCTTAATAATAAAAGGACAAATTGCCTTGCATCCCTTAGGGGCAGGATTGACACATCCAAGGATCAGGCAGAAAGCCTGTGCGGAGTGGGATGAGCAAAGAGAAAGGCTAGAGAGCTGGGAAGAGGGAGATGCAGTGCAGCTAGGACAGGGCCTTTTGGGCTATGGGAGGCTCTCAGAGGAGACCCCACCTAAACTAACCCATAACATTGCAGTGGGGACCCGTTGAAGTCATGGACTGCTACCTGAAAGCCAGAGAAATGGGAGGAGGCTTTCCTCTGAGGAGGGACTCTAGTCCATAGGTATCTTGCCACCAAATACATGGACAGGCCCTGGGGGAAGATGGTGGTAGCCCAGCTGGAGGAAAACCATTTGCCACCTGAACTAGCCCAGGGTAAGCCACCCAGGCACTGAGGGTGCACACCCATGCATGCACACACAGAATCACACTCCTTCCTATTATTCCTCAATTCAGGGGTCTCAACACCCATTTTTTTGTTTTTGGGGTTTTTTTAACATGTTTACATTTTATTTATTTATTATTTTGTGACAGGGTCCCACTCTGTTGCCCAGGCTGGAGCACAGTGCAGTGGTGCAATCATATTGGATTGGTGCAAAAGTAATCACGGTTTTTGTCATTAAAAGTTTTGCCATTACTTTTAATGATAAAAACCACGATTACTTTTGCACCAACTTAATAGCTCACTGCAGCCTCAAAATTCCTGGTCTCAGGGAATCCTCCTGCCTCAGCTTCCTGAATAGCTGGGACTACAGGCACATGCAATCCTACCTGGCTAATTTTTAAAAAATTTTTTTTGTAAAGATAGAAACTCATTTTGTTGTCCAGGCTGGTTTCAAACTCTTGTCTTTGTGCCTCCCTCTGCCCTGTGCAAGACCTTCTGGATGCCCACTAATGAAGACTTCCAGGGAGAGGAAAAGTAAACATAGGTCCCTGATCAAGGGACCAGGGTTTATTGACCACAAACAGCATGCCCAGATTCCACTGGCGGTCCTAGAGGTCGCATTTGCCCCAAGTGTGTGTGGAAGGCCTCTGCCTAGCAGTTGGTTTATACACCAGCCACAGCACAGCATATTCTCTTAAATTGTGAACATTTGCAAAAACTCCTTGAGGACAACTATCATGTCTTGTGTACTTTTGTTTTGTTTCCCTTCCCCTATGTACACACGCGCGCACGCACTCATGCACGCACACACACACACACACACACCCCGCTCAAAGTGAATGCCTGGTGTGCTGAATGGATGAATGGCTAATGTAAGTCATTCTAAAAGCTACTTTCTTTGGCATACCATCACCTTTGATTTCATCTTTCTGGAACTCCTATGTTCCCAGATGAATTTGGAAAGCCCTCAGGAAACATTTCAAAATTGCTATATGGGAGAAATGGGAGTGTCTCTCTAGAAATTTACCTGCCACCGGTATTTCTGGTAAGACACAGCAAAGGTGGCACCACCCATTCCTCGTTACAGTGTCAATGCCAGTCACCTTCCTATCCCATAAAACTTTATTAAAGGCGCAGAATTCCCATGGAAGCAGTTGGACACCATCTGCTTCCAGCCAGCCAGGGGAGCAAGGTGTCCACTGTGCCTTTGTGGCAGGAACTGCGCTTCTCTACTCTCCCACTTTGAGGCCTCTGGGGCTGGCCTGCTGCCTCCTCATTGACAAGGCTGCTTACTGAGCAGTTCATTCTGAGCTGGACATAGTGCTTCTGGTGAGTCTCTACTTCTATTTAACCCAAAGATATTCTTTCCTAAGGAAACGCTTTCCTGTCGGGGGAGGTTAGCTCCAGATGGAAGTCACAAGTGATGGCATGGTAGCTCTCATCCGTTTGGTTGGATGATATTCACGGAGCACCACCATGAGCCAGTCATGGAGGTGAACAGTATATGCCAGCCCTGAATCAGGTGCATTGACAGCAAGGGAGACAAGCAAACAAAGCTGAGGTTTGCTGAGGATGTTCAAGACTCACACAGCACAGAGGAGCATCCACCACCCAGCTTGGGAAAGGACTTGTTATAGAGGGGGTGAAGCATGAGCTGAGTCTTGAAAGACTAGAAATTAGCCAAACTACAAGGAGGAGAAGGAGTTTCCAATCAGGAAGAAAAGGTTATGCAAAAGCACAGAGACTAGAAAGAATATCACATTCAAGGAACTGCAAATAGACTGGAAAGGTTGATGCATGGGATAGGAGAGAAGGGCAGGGGATTCCAGGTGGGCCCTGCTTGCCACACTCAGGAGCTTGAACTTATCCACAAAGGAGGTGGGGAACCAGTAATGAATGGGTTTTGTGCAAGGGCTTCATGTCACCAGATTTGCTTTTTGGAGATACTTCTGTGGCTGATATGTGAGGAAGGGATGGATGAAGTTTCCGTGGCAATCAGGAAAACCAATTAGCAGATGATTCAAATGGCCTAGGGGAAAAGGGAGGAGGACTTGAACTACCATGCAGCAGTAGAAATGGAGAGAAATAACAGATCCCAGGCACTCAGGAAGCGCTCAAAATGAGCCCTTCAAAGAACTTATGGTAGGTGATGGATGGATGGACTGTGAGTCCTGGAATAGCATTGCTTGGGAAAATACTTTCTAGTTGAGACAGGGAAGTGGGCCAGCAGAAATGGAGGGCTGCTTCTTTTTGCTTTAAATACTTTTATAATATTTGGAACTTTGAAAATGAGCAGATATATTAGGAAAAAGCCTAAAAGGGATATTTTTGAAATCACTGCTAGTTCTAACATATAACTTTCAGCTTGCACACATCATCAATTAACTTTGATAGCGCCTTTCTGGAACTATCATCCCAAATAGCAATCCTTGTAAAAACCTATTTTGAAAAACGGGCCTTGTAGGATAGCCTCACAGATGTTTTGTGGTAGATTTTCTAACATTCTAATGTCAGGGAGTGAAAGGAATCCCATTAGAAGTTGGCAAATTCTGGAATCTCTATTCATGGTATTAAAGTTTTGCCATCACACAAAAGTTTAACACCTTTACACAATCAGACTTCCTCATTTTACATTGCTCGGTAATTAGAGGAAATCAGTCACCCAGAGCCTGGGTCCTAGACTTGACAAAATGCACCCAACAAATCCTGAGTGGCCTTGCTGAGGACTTCTCCCAGAAGATAGAAAACTCAGTTCCAGCCAACAAGGGGGAAGCAGCTGAAGAAGTGAAATTAACAAAGTCCTGGAAGGAAATGACCAAATCATCTTTGATTGTGTAATAACCAGAGAGTAGAATACAGCAACAACAGACATTTTGGGAGAGAAGCATTTTATCATAGCTTTTAGAAGAGAAGTATTTTTCAGCATCATAAGCACACAATTCCAAGGATAGATACCTTCAAGGGATTGCTTTTGACAGTTATGACAAGTCTTAAAGAAGAATAAAAGGACAAAGGAAATCCTCCAGCAACAAAGCTGCCTCTTATAGATGAGAAAGTGAATGGGAATAAGGAAGAAACTCAGAAAAGGGAAGAGAGATCACTAAAAACCCTGATTTGGAAAGTCCCAGTACTACCCTGAGAGGAGAAAGAAACAAATTCACACAGCACGTCACCGCCAGAAGAAGAAAGGAGGGAAGACAAGGGAACAGAGAGGATCTCAATCCTAAAAGGACAATGTGGAAACATTTAGGGGACAGAGGTGAATCTGCCAGGCCAATGTAGTTTAGAATGTCACTCAATCACTGAGAATGAGAAAGGAGTCTGCCGATGGGCACCGTGTGGACAGGAGGAGATGAGGCAATAAACATATGTAACAATGAAAAGTGAGAAATAAAGATCTGGTTTCGGTTCAGTTAACCCATATCTGAGTCGTAGTTCCAGCATTTACTGTTTGTGCGGTCTTAAATAAGTTATTGTCTCAACCTCAGTTTCTGCATAGGTCAAACGGTTCAATATTATCTACTTTAAAGGTTATTATGAAGAGTTAATAAGATAATGAGGGAAAAAAAGGTAGCTGGCGCTTAGTAGGTGCTCAATAAAGGATGGCTTTTTTTTTTAAAGTATTGCTTCTAAATTTGTATGTAAGAAAAAATGATATAATACAATGATATAAGACAGGGGCCCGCAGGACAAGTCCAGCCACACCCATTCATTTATGTATTATCTGACTGCTTTTCTGAAATGATGCAAGGTTGAGTAGTTGTACCTGAAACATTTATTATCTGGCCCTTTACAGAAAATGTTTCCAGACCATGGATAAGTGGTACCAGAGCCCCCTCTGTTTGTGGTCCCCTCTCTTATACCCACTAGGTGTGAAAAAAGACATAGAGTAGGAGAGCCCTGCCATCCATCTTACCCACCCAGGGGCTTTTTCTGATGGATCCAAAGGAAGGACAAGGTCTTATTGGCCTCCCAGAACTGACATAACAACTCCGACATCAGGGAAAAGCCATTGGAGACTACATAGCTCGCCAGCCCCAGCCACCTGCTCATATATCTAAGCCCTCCTTGTTCTAGACCAGGGAGGAGAATGGAATGTCCCTTGGACTCTGCATGTCCCCAATGTGAGAACCTGGATCCAAGAGGGAAAAGAAGCCCATTGGAGATGATGCCATAAAGGAAGTGGAAGCGATATGATAAAAATCATAGTGCCCATTCCCAAATAATCCCAGAAGCAGAAGGGAAAGGAGAGAAATATCCACAGAGACAGGTGTGGGTACACACAACATTTTTCATACTTTAAGATCCCAGAGGGACCCATGGAAATGATACAAGAAAATGACTCATAAGAACAAATATTAGGAAGCCAGTGCCAAGAATGAGATGGGAAATTGGGGAAAATGTTGGGGGCAGATTGCTTAGTTCTGTTCTAAGCAAGAGGGTGAACAAGGAAGGAACAGCTCACTGCAAAGAACAGACATCACTACATGTACACACGATAATATAAGAACTAACCCATGATTATTTTGCTTGTCTTCTTGTTCAAAATGATTGAAGACCAATGAGATGAGATCAACCTTGATAACTGGCTGGGAAGCCCATGATTAGACACAAGATGGTATCAGGGCACTTGCTGCTTTGAATAAATGTCAGTCTCCTGTCTTGGAAGAATGACCTGACAAGGTAAAGAGGAACTTGCAGCTGAGAAAGGCTTTAGTGACTCAAGAGCTGAATAATTCCCCAAAAGCTGGAGCATCCTGGCATTTCCAGCTCCCCATCTCTGCTTGTTCCACTTCCTTGGGGCTACATCACCATCTACATCATCATCACTCTTCCACTCCCTCCCTTAGTGCCAACTATGTCTATAGCGAGATATTTTCTGCCCATTGGGGATCAGAAGGAAGTGCTGTGGCCTGAGCGGTCTCCTTGGGAAGACAGGATCTGATACATACATTGCACAACCTATTTGACATAAGAGGTTTCACTTCCTGAGATGGATGGGATGATAGCAGATTTGGGTCCAGGTTACAGGGCCAGGATGAGACATGGCAGAACTGTGGAGACTGTTACGTCAGGGGGCATTGCCCCATGGCTCCAAAATTTCCCTCGAGTGAAAGCATCAGGGGCTCATGCAACCTGGATACTAGTGCTGCTTCAACCACACTGTGCTATTGGATGAGTCACTTCCACCCTCCTAGCCTTGATTTCTTTGTCTGCTGTTCACATTCAAATAGCTATTCATGTCTTCATCTCTGTGGTCCCACCATATCCCACCAGACAATCATTAGGGCTCCTCTCGGCTGGCAGATTCTGAGGTCCTGGATGCTACAATTGGAAGATGGAGAAGTAGAAGCTCAAGGTTTCTGACCTGTATCCCAAGTCCCAGAAGCAGAATGGACTAACTCAGAGCTGATGCTTGGGTCCCTTGCATATCTCCCTTCCTGTCACTGGCTTTGATCCTCCTTTGCTCAGCTTATAATCACATCAACAGACCAAAGACATCTCTGTGTTCTGTCAGGAGAGTTCACAGAGCCACCAACCCTCCAGACCCTGCTGGTTGCCACATAAAGACTCTGAGGAAGGGTTTGAGGCTGCTGTGATCATGCAATGAATGCATGATTGTACCACTGCACTCCAGCCTGGGTGATAAAGGTAGATCCTGTCTAGAAGAGAGAGAGAGAGAGAAAGAGAGAGAGAAGGGAGGGAGAGACAGAGAAAAAGAGAGAGAGGGAGGGAGAAAGAGAGAAAGAAAAGAAGAGAAAAGAAAGAAAGAGAGAGAGAGGGAGGGAGGGAGAGAGAAAGAAAGAAAGAGAAAGAGAGAAAGAGAAAGAAAGGAAGAAAGAAAGAAAGAAAAGAAAGAGAGAGAAAGAAAAAGAAAGAGGAAGGAAGGAAGGAAGAAAGACAGGCTCTGAGGAAGGTGGCAGTTCCTACAACGGGAGAACCAGTGGCTAATTTGCAAAGTGGATCCTGTGGAGGCAAAACAGAGGAGTCCCCTAGGCCACCCAGACAGGGCTTTTAGCTATCTGCAGGACCAGACACCAAATTTCATGAGGGCTCAGTGTTAGGAATGGATTATTGCTTATCAAACTCACAGGAAACTAACATGTTGAACAGCTTTTAGATTTCCTGTGGAAAATATAACTTACTAAAGATGGAGTTCTTGTGACTGACTCCTGATATCAAGATACTGGGAGCCAAATTAAAAATCAGAAGGCTGCTTGGAGAGCAAGTCCATGAAATGCTCTTTTTCCCACAGTAGAACCTATTTCCCTCGCGTCTCAAATACTTGCACAGAGGCTCACTCCCTTGGACAATGCAGAGCGAGCACGATACCTGGCACATACTAATTTGAATAAAAATGCTGTCAAACTCCCATTCACCCATTCAAGCAGCAAACTCTACCACCTGAATGTACATGCCAGGCACTGTGCTAGACTTGGCTCAAAAAGATTTCAGTTTCCTGGAGGAACCAGGAGGAGCAAGGTTTCAACTCAGTGCTATAAGAAGTGTTACAGGCTGGGCACGGTGGCTCACGCCTGTAATCCCAACACTTTGGGAGGCCGAGGCGGGCGGATCACAAGGTCAGGAGATCGAGACCATCCTGGCTAACATGGTGAAACCCTGTCTCTACTAAAAATACAAAAAATTAGCCGGGCGTGGCGGCGGGTGCCTGTAGTCCCAGCTGCTGGGGAGGCTGAGGCAGGAGAATGGTGTGAACCCGGGAGGCGGAACTTGCAGGGGGCCGAGATCGCGCCACTGCACTCCAGCCTGGGTGACAGAGTGAGACTCTGTCTCAAAAAAAAAAAAAAAAAAAGTGTTATGATGCAGACCTGTCAGAGGCAAAGGAGGGTGTTCCTACACTCCAGGCACTGTTCATAACCTGGACTCTCATTCATTCTACAAACGGAGGGCTCCCCTGGGCAGTACCCTGGAGCAGGCACTTTGCTGGTGTCTCGGTTAAAGAGAAACTGATAACTCTTGGTATTACCAAGAGATACAGTCTCAGATGGATATTCTTACAGAAACAATATTCCACTTTTCAGAGTTCACCAAAAAATCATTTTAGGCAGAGATCATCTGGCATTGATCTGGTTCATCCATGAGATTGGCTAGGGTAACAGCACCTGGTCTTGCAGGGTTGTGTGAGCTTATCTCCAGGGTTGCCCCAACTCCGTCAGGAGCCTGAACCCTGCATACCGTATGTTCTCTGCCCCAGCCAAGAAAGGTCAATTTTCTCCTCAGAGGCTCCTGCAATTGACAGAGAGTTCCTGAGGCAGAGAACAGCACCCAAGGTAGAGACCCACACCCTCAATACAGACAGGGAGGGCTATTGCTCCTTCATTGTACCCATTTATCCATCTGTAAGTGGGAAGATTCCTAAACTTAAGTACAAAGAAGTGAATGAAGAAAAGTATGTGCATGTATAAATCTGTGTGTCTTCCACTTTGTCCCACATATACTAAATTTAAACATTCTTCTAACATAGGAAAATCCAGTATTTTAATGTGGACATCAACTGCACAACGATTGTCAGAAAAACAATGCATATTTGCATGGTGATACATTTGCAAAATGTGTCATAGTTTGCTACTCCTTGCCCTTCCATGAACCAGAGAATTATCTCAGTTTATTAGTCCCCTCCCCTAAGAAGCTTCCACCAATACTCTTTTCCCCTTTCCTTTAACTTGATTGTGAAATCAGGTATTCAACAGAGAAATTTCTCAGCCTCCTACTTCTGCTTTTGAAAGCCATAAAAGCAGCGAGGGAGAAACTGGCAGATACCAAACCTCTTCGAGGCACGAGGCACAACAGGCTGCTCTGGGATTCTCTTCAGCCAATCTTCATTGCTCAAGTATGACTTTAATCTTCCTTACAACTAGGTGCTAAGGGAGTCTCTCTGTCTCTCTCCCTCTTTGTGTGTATGCATATTCTCTCTCTCTCTCTCTCTTTCTCTGTCTCTCCCCCTCCTTCCCTCTCTGCCTCCCTCTCTCAGCTTTTTGCAAAAATGCCAGGTGTAATATAATGCTTATGACTCGGGAAATATTCTGGGAATGAATACTGCTTATCTAACAGCTGACACCCTAAAGGTTAGTGTCAAAGCCTCTGCTCCAGCTCTCCTAGCCAATACATTGCTAGTTGGGGTTTAGTTTAGCAAATGCTTTTCTCTAGACTTCTCTTTCACACATTCATTCATTCATTTACTCAGAGATCATTTCTTTGCATGACTGCCATGCACTGGATGCTGAGAGAAATCACACATGAACGTAGCCGTCATGGGGAAGTCACTCATTTTCTCCTTTTTACACAGGTGTCTGAAGCAGCCATGGCAGAAGTACCTGAACTCGCCAGTGAAATGATGGCTTATTACAGGTCAGTGGGGACGCTGAGACCAGTAACATGAGCAGGTCTCCTCTTTCAAGAGTAGAGTGTTATCTGTGCTTGGAGACCAGATTTTTCCCCTAAATTGCCTCTTTCAGTGGCAAACAGGGTGCCAAGTAAATCTGATTTAAAGACTACTTTCCCATTACAAGTCCCTCCAGCCTTGGGACCTGGAGGCTATCCAGATGTGTTGTTGCAAGGGCTTCCTGCAGAGGCAAATGGGGAGAAAAGATTCCAAGCCCACAATACAAGGAATCCCTTTGCAAAGTGTGGCTTGGAGGGAGAGGGAGAGTTCAGATTTTAGCTGACTCTGCTGGGCTAGAGGTTAGGCCTCAAGATCCAACAGGGAGCACCCAGGGTGCCCACCTGCCAGGCCTAGAATCTGCCTTCTAGACTGTTCTGCACATATCACTGTGAAACTTGCCAGGTGTTTCAGGCAGCTTTGAGAGGCAGGCTGTTTGCAGTTTCTTATGAACAGTCAAGTCTTGTACACAGGGAAGGAAAAATAAACCTGTCTAGAAGACATAATTGAGACATGTCCCTGTTTTTATTACAGTGGCAATGAGGATGACTTGTTCTTTGAAGCTGATGGCCCTAAACAGATGAAGGTAAGACTATGGGTTTAACTCCCAACCCAAGGAAGGGCTCTAACACAGGGAAAGCTCAAAGAAGGGAGTTCTGGGCCACTTTGATGCCATGGTATTTTGTTTTAGAAAGACTTTAACCTCTTCCAGTGAGACACAGGCTGCACCACTTGCTGACCTGGCCACTTGGTCATCATATCACCACAGTCACTCACTAACGTTGGTGGTGGTGGCCACACTTGGTGGTGACAGGGGAGGAGTAGTGATAATGTTCCCCGTTTCATAGTAGGAAGACAACCAAGTCTTCAACACAAATTTGATTCTCCTTTTAGGAGATGGGTTCAGCCTATGCCAATCACTTGAGTTAAACTCTGAAACCAAGAGATGATCTTGAGAACTAACATATGTCTACCCCTTTTGAGTAGAACAGTTTTTTGCTCCCTGGGGTGAAGCTTATAACAATAAGACATAGATGATGTAAACAAAAAGATGAATTGAGACTTGAAAGAAAACCATTCGCTTGCTGTTTGACCTTGACAAGTCATTTTATCCGCTTTAGACCTCATCTGAGAAATAAAGGGCTGAGCTGGATGATCTCTGAGATGCCAGCATCCTGCAACCTCCAGTTCTGAAATATTTTCAGTTGTAGCTAAGGGCATTTGGGCAGCAAATGGTCATTTTTCAGACTCATCCTTACAAAGAGCCATGTTATATTCCTGCTGTCCCTTCTGTTTTATATGATGCTCAGTAGCCTTCCTAGGTGGCCCAGCCATCAGCCTAGCTAGGTCAGTTGTGCAGGCTGGGAGGCAGCCACTTTTCTCTGGCTTTATTTTATTCCAGTTTGTGATAGCCTCCCCTAGCCTCATAATCCAGTCCTCGATCTTGTTAAAAACACATTTCTTTAGAAGTTTTAAGACTGGCATAACTCGTTGGCTGCAGCTGTGGGAGGAGCCCACTGGCTTGTCTGCCTGGCTTTTGCCCCCATTGCCTCTTCCAGCAGCTTGGCTCTGCTCCAGGCAGGAAATTCTCTCCTGCTCAACTTTCTTTTGTGCACTTAGAGGTCTCTTTAACTGTCTTTCAAGCCTTTGAACCATTATCATGCCTTAAGGCAACCTCAGTGAAGCCTTAATACGGAGCTTCTCTGAATAAGAGGAAAGTGGTAACATTTCACAAAAAGTACTCTCACAGGATTTGCAGAATGCCTATGAGACCGTGTTATGAAAAAGGAAAAAAAAGAACAGTGTAGAAAAATTGAATACTTGCTGAGTGAGCATAGGTGAATGGAAAATGTTATGGTCATCTGCATGAAAAAGCAAATCATAGTTTGACAGCATTAGGGATACAAAAAGATATAGAGAAGGTATACATGTATGGTGTAGGTGGGGCATGTACAAAAAAGATGAACAAAGTAGAAATGGGATTTATTCTAAAAGAATAGCCTGTAAGGTGTCAGAAAGCCCACATTCTAGTCTTGAGTCTGCCTCTAACCTGCTGTGTGCCCTTGAGTACACCCTTAACCTCCTTGAGCTTCAGAGAGGGACAATCTTTTTATTTTGTTTTGTTTTGTTTTGTTTTGTTTTATGAGACAGAGTCTCACTCTGTTGCCCAGGCTGGAGTGCAGTGGTACAATCTTGGCTTACTGCATCCTCCGCCTCCTGAGTTCAAGCGATTCTCCTTCCTCAGTCTCCTGAATAGCTGGGATTACAGGTGCACCCCACCACACCCAGCTAATTTTTGTATTTTTAGCAGAGAAGGGGTTTCGCCATGTTGGCCAGGCTGGTTTTGAAGTCCTGACCTAAATGATTCATCCACCTCGGCTTCCCAAAGTGCTGGGATTACAGGCATGAGCCACCACGCCTGGCCCAGAGAGGGATGATCTTTAGAAGCTCGGGATTCTTTCAAGCCCTTTCCTCCTCTCTGAGCTTTCTACTCTCTGATGTCAAAGCATGGTTCCTGGCAGGACCACCTCACCAGGCTCCCTCCCTCGCTCTCTCCGCAGTGCTCCTTCCAGGACCTGGACCTCTGCCCTCTGGATGGCGGCATCCAGCTACGAATCTCCGACCACCACTACAGCAAGGGCTTCAGGCAGGCCGTGTCAGTTGTTGTGGCCATGGACAAGCTGAGGAAGATGCTGGTTCCCTGCCCACAGACCTTCCAGGAGAATGACCTGAGCACCTTCTTTCCCTTCATCTTTGAAGAAGGTAGTTAGCCAAGAGCAGGCAGTAGATCTCCACTTGTGTCCTCTTGGAAGTCATCAAGCCCCAGCCAACTCAATTCCCCCAGAGCTAAAGCCCTTTAAAGGTAGAAGGCCCAGCGGGGAGACAAAACAAAGAAGGCTGGAAACCAAAGCAATCATCTCTTTAGTGGAAACTATTCTTAAAGAAGATCTTGATGGCTACTGACATTTGCAACTCCCTCACTCTTTCTCAGGGGCCTTTCACTTACATTGTCACCAGAGGTTCGTAACCTCCCTGTGGGCTAGTGTTATGACCATCACCATTTTACCTAAGTAGCTCTGTTGCTCGTCCACAGTGAGCAGTAATAGACCTGAAGCTGGAACCCATGTCTAATGGTGTCAGGTCCAGTGTTCTTAGCCACCCCACTCCCAGCTTCGTCCCTACTGGTGTTGTCATCAGACTTTGACCGTATATGCTCAGGGGTCCTCCAAGAAATCAAATTTTTCCGCCTCGCCTCACGAGGCCTGCCCTTCTGATTTTATACCTAAACAACATGTGCTCCACATTTCAGAACCTATCTTCTTCGACACATGGGAAAACGAGGCTTATGTGCACGATGCACCTGTACGATCACTGAACTGCACGCTCCGGGACTCACAGCAAAAAAGCTTGGTGATGTCTGGTCCATATGAACTGAAAGCTCTCCACCTCCAGGGACAGGATATGGAGCAACAAGGTAAATGGAAACATCCTGGTTTCCCTGCCTGGCCTCCTGGCAGCTTGCTAATTCTCCATGTTTTAAACAAAGTAGAAAGTTAATTTAAGGCAAATGATCAACACAAGTGAAAAAAAATATTAAAAAGGAATATACAAACTTTGGTCCTAGAAATGGCACATTTGATTGCACTGGCCAGTGCATTTGTTAACAGGAGTGTGACCCTGAGAAATTAGACGGCTCAAGCACTCCCAGGACCATGTCCACCCAAGTCTCTTGTGCATAGTGCAATGTCAATTCTTCCACAATATGGGGTCATTTGATGGACATGGCCTAACTGCCTGTGGGTTCTCTCTTCCTGTTGTTGAGGCTGAAACAAGAGTGCTGGAGCGATAATGTGTCCATCCCCCTCCCCAGTCTTCCCCCCTTGCCCCAACATCTGTCCGACCCAATGCCAGGTGGTTCCTTGTAGGGAAATTTTACTGCCCAGCAGGAACTTATATCTCTCCGCTGTAACGGGCAAATGTTTCAAGTGCGGTGAACCCATCATTAGCTGTGGTGATCTGCCTGGCATCGTGCCACAGTAGCCAAAGCCTGTGCACAGGAGTGTGGGCAACTAAGGCTGCTGACTTTGAAGGACAGCCTCACTCAGGGGAAGCTATTTGCTCTCAGCCAGGCCAAGAAAATCCTGTTTCTTTGGAATCGGGTAGTAAGAGTGATCCCAGGGCCTCCAATTGACACTGCTGTGACTGAGGAAGATCAAAATGAGTGTCTCTCTTTGGAGCCACTTTCCCAGCTCAGCCTCTCCTCTCCCAGTTTCTTCCCATGGGCTACTCTCTGTTCCTGAAACAGTTCTGGTGCCTGATTTCTGGCAGAAGTACAGCTTCACCTCTTTCCTTTCCTTCCACATTGATCAAGTTGTTCCGCTCCTGTGGATGGGCACATTGCCAGCCAGTGACACAATGGCTTCCTTCCTTCCTTCCTTCAGCATTTAAAATGTAGACCCTCTTTCATTCTCCGTTCCTACTGCTATGAGGCTCTGAGAAACCCTCAGGCCTTTGAGGGGAAACCCTAAATCAACGAAATGACCCTGCTATTGTCTGTGAGAAGTCAAGTTATCCTGTGTCTTAGGCCAAGGAACCTCACTGTGGGTTCCCACAGAGGCTACCAAATTACATGTATCCTACTCATGGGGCCTAGGGGTTGGGGTGACCCTGCACTGCTGTGTCCCTAACCACAAGACCCCCTTCTTTCTTCAGTGGTGTTCTCCATGTCCTTTGTACAAGGAGAAGAAAGTAATGACAAAATACCTGTGGCCTTGGGCCTCAAGGAAAAGAATCTGTACCTGTCCTGCGTGTTGAAAGATGATAAGCCCACTCTACAGCTGGAGGTAAGTGAATGCTATGGAATGAAGCCCTTCTCAGCCTCCTGCTACCACTTATTCCCAGACAACCACCTTCTCCCCGCCCCCATCCCTAGGAAAAGCTGGGAACAGGTCTATTTGACAATTTTGCATTAATGTAAATAAATTTAACATAATTTTTAACTGCGTGCAACCTTCAATCCTGCTGCAAAAAATTAAATCATTTTGCTGATGTTATTATGTCCTACCATAGTTACAACCCCAACAGATTATATATTGTTAGGGCTGCTCTCATTTGATAGACACCTTGGGAAATAAATGACTTAAAGGGTCCCATTATCACGTCCACTCCACTCCCAAAATCACCACCACTATCACCTCCAGCTTTCTCAGCAAAAGCTTCATTTCCAAGTTGATGTCATTCTAGGACCATAAGGAAAAATACAATAAAAAGCCCCTGGAAACTAGGTACTTCAAGAAGCTCTAGCTTAATTTTCACCCCAAAAAAAAAAAAAAAATTCTCACCTACATTATGCTCCTCAGCATTTGGCACTAAGTTTTAGAAAAGAAGAAGGGCTCTTTTAATAATCACACGGAAAGGTGGGGGCCCAGTTACAACTCAGGAGTCTGGCTCCTGATCATGTGACCTGCTCATCAGTTTCCTCTCTGGTCAACCCAAAGAACATCTTTCCCATAGCATCTTTGTCCCTTGCCTCACAAAAATTCTTCTTTCTCTTTCGCTGCAGAGTGTAGATCCCAAAAATTACCCAAAGAAGAAGATGGAAAAGCGATTTGTCTTCAACAAGATAGAAATCAATAACAAGCTGGAATTTGAGTCTGCCCAGTTCCCCAACTGGTACATCAGCACCTCTCAAGCAGAAAACATGCCCGTCTTCCTGGGAGGGACCAAAGGCGGCCAGGATATAACTGACTTCACCATGCAATTTGTGTCTTCCTAAAGAGAGCTGTACCCAGAGAGTCCTGTGCTGAATGTGGACTCAATCCCTAGGGCTGGCAGAAAGGGAACAGAAAGGTTTTTGAGTACGGCTATAGCCTGGACTTTCCTGTTGTCTACACCAATGCCCAACTGCCTGCCTTAGGGTAGTGCTAAGAGGATCTCCTGTCCATCAGCCAGGACAGTCAGCTCTCTCCTTTCAGGGCCAATCCCCAGCCCTTTTGTTGAGCCAGGCCTGTCTCACCTCTCCTACTCACTTAAAGCCCGCCTGACAGAAACCACGGCCACATTTGGTTCTAAGAAACCCTCTGTCATTCACTCCCACATTCTGATGAGCAACCGCTTCCCTATTTATTTATTTATTTGTTTGTTTGTTTTATTCATTGGTCTAATTTATTCAAGGGGGGCAAGAAGTAGCAGTGTCTGTAAAAGAGCCTAGTTTTTAATAGCTATGGAATCAATTCAATTTGGACTGGTGTGCTCTCTTTAAATCAAGTCCTTTAATTAAGACTGAAAATATATAAGCTCAGATTATTTAAATGGGAATATTTATAAATGAGCAAATATCATACTGTTCAATGGTTCTGAAATAAACTTCACTGAAGAAAAGAAAAGGGTCTTTCCTGATCATTGACTTGTCTTGGATTTGACACTGAACAGTAAAGGCAAACAGGGCTGTGAGAGTTCTCGGGGGACTAAAGCCCACTCCTCGTTGCTGAGTGCTGCAAAGTACCTAGAAATATCCTTGGCCACCGAAGACTATCCTCCTCACCCATCCCCTTTATTTCTGTTGTTCAACAGAAGGATATTCAGTGCACATCTGGAACAGGATCAGCTGAAGCACTGCAGGGAGTCAGGACTGGTAGTAACAGCTACCAGTGATTTATCTATCAATGCACCAAACATCTGTTGAGCAAGTGCTATGTACTAGGAGCTGGGAGTACAGAGACAGGAAAGGTAACAAGTTCCTCCTCAGATAGGAGAGGCAGATAGGTATAAGCAAAAACAAGGCAACATGACAAGTAGAGTAAGATAAAGTACAAAAGGAGTATCCAGGAAGGAGTGAGGAGAATGACATAAGAATCAAGCCTAAAGGGATAAACAGAAAATTTCCACACATGGGCTGGGCATGGTGGCTTACGCCTGTAATCCCAGCACTTTGGGTGGCAGGGGCAGAAAGATCGCTTGAGCCCAGGAGTTCAAGACCAGCCTGGGCAACATAGTGAGACTCCCATCTCTACAAAAAATAAATAAATAAATAAAACAATCAGCCAGGCATGCTGGCATGCACCTGTAGTCCTAGCTAGTTGGGAAGCTGACACTGGAGGATTGCTTGAGCCCAGAAGTTCAAGACTGCAGTGAGCTGTGATCGCACCATTGCACTCCAGCCTGGGTGACAGAGTGAGACCCTATCTCTAAAAAATGTTCCCAGATAGAAAAGAAAAGAAAAGGCCCTCAGGTAGAGGAACCAGCGTGAACAAGAGCATGAGGGTATAAGAATGAATGATGCAAAAAGTACACTTTCAGAATTGCGGGAATCACCAGAAGCAAAGTCAAAGCACAAAACAAGCCAGAGGAAAAGTAGTTGTAACTCACATCCCAGATAAAGAGATAACTTGTTTCACATGTAAAGAACTGCCTCAAAACATTTGAAAAAAAAGAACAAAAATCCAGCAAAACAAGAGGCAAGGGATCTTAACAGTCTGTTCACAGAAAAGAAAATACTATTTGATCTTGGGCAGAGTAAAACAATGCTTAACATTGTAATAAGAAAGTCAAATTAAAAGCACTTTGAGATACTAGTATTTTCCCATCAGACTGACAAAAATCAAAACTTTAACAACAGACCTTGTTGGTCAAACTGTCGGGAAATCCCCACTGTTAAATATTACGTGTGGGACTATAAATTGATATGACCCTTATAGAACAAAATTTGCTAACTATGAAAATCACAAGTGCACTTCCCCTTTGATCCAGCAATTTCACTCCTGGAGATTTATCCCACAGATGGACATAACCCATGTGAAATGGAAAATGATCAAAATTATTCATTGCACATCATTTGTAATAGGAAAAATTGGAAGTAACCCAAGTGTCTATCAACAAGAGACTGGCTAAATGAAGTAAAG
Source organism: Pan paniscus (assembly GCF_029289425.2). Taxonomy (NCBI): domain Eukaryota; kingdom Metazoa; phylum Chordata; class Mammalia; order Primates; family Hominidae; genus Pan; species Pan paniscus. Next base: position 15,290,025 of record NC_073261.2, read on the forward strand.
GACATAGAATACTAGGCAGCTATAGAAAAGAATGAGAAAGCACTCTGGTATTGTTTGGTTCTGTGTCCCAGCCCAAATCTCATGTCAAATTGTAATCCCCGATGTTGGAGGTGGGGCCTGGTGTGGGGTGATTGGATCATGGGGGTGGAGTTCTTATGAATGGTTTAGCACTATCCCTTTGGTGCTGTTCTCGTGACAGAGTTCTCACAAGATCTGGTTGTTTAAAAGTATGTGGCATCCTTTCTCTCTCTCTCTCTCTCTCTCTGTCCTGCTCCTGCCATATAAGACACCCACTCCCGCTTTGTCTTCTGCATGAGTAAAAGTTTCCTAAGGCCTCCCCAGAAGCAGATGCTGCCATGCTTCCTGTGGAACAGCCTGCGAAGCTGTGAGCCAATTAAACCTCTTTTCTTTATAAATTATGCAGTCTCAGGTATTTCCTTATAGCAATGCAAGGACTGACTAATACATGCTGTCTGCACGAATATGAAATCCTCTCCAAAACATGCTGATAGCTGAAAAAGAAGAAAATGCAGACCGTATTTATGATATGCTAACTCTGATGTAACAAAAGGGAGGGGAAGAAGGGCAATACATTCCACTGTGCTTGTATTTGATTTTTTTTTTTTTTTTATTCTGGAAGACACATAAGAAATGAATAAAGTAGTTGTCAGAGGCTGAGGAATAAGATATATAGGGACAGGTGTGGGAGCAAGACACTTTTATGAACACATTTTACACAGTTTGGGTTTTTTTTTTTTTTTGGAGACAAGGTCTCGCTGTCACCCAGGCTAGAGAGCAGTGGTACAGTCATGGCTCACTGCAGCCTTAAATTCCCAGGCTCAAGCAATCCTCCTACCTCAGCCTCCTGGGTAGCTGGGAATACAAACATATGGCACTATATTCATCCACTCTCACACTGCTATAAAGAATGACCTGAGACTGGGTAATTTATGAAGAAAAGAGGTCTAACTGATTCACAGTTCTACAGGCTGTATAGGAAGCATAGCTGGGAGGCTTCAGGAAACTTACAATCATGGCGGAAGGCAAAGGGGAAACACACACGTCTTACTATGGCGGAGCAGGAGAGTGAGAGAGTGAAGGGGGAGGTGCTACACACTTTCAAATAACCAGGTCTTGTGAGAACTCACTCACTATCATGAGAACAGCAAGGGAGAACCCACCCCCATGATCCAATCACCTCCCACCAGGACCCTCCCTCAACATTGAGGATTAAAATTCAACATGAGGTTTGAGTTGGGTCACAGAGCCAAACCATATCAGCCACCATGCCCAACTAATTTTTGTTTTTAAATTTTTGTAGATACAGGGTCTCACTATGTTACCCAGGCTGGTCTTGAACTCCTGGGCTGAAGTGATCCTCCCGCCTCGGCCTCCTAAATTGCTAGGATTACAGGCATAAGCAGCCATGCCTGGCCTACAGTTTGATTTTTGAATCATGTAAATATATTATTCAGAAATAAAATAATAATTTTTAAATATTTTATCCCAAAAAAAAGTATCTGACTTCTTGTGGAAGGATAACTGTTGAGTTGAGGGAGCTGCCAGTCTTCGGCAGCTCACTCTCAATACCCTCCTTCTTTGAAGTTCTCCAAGCTAGGGCAGAGGCTGGTAAAGCCCCTCTCCTAGCTCTGTCTGCTTCATAACTGCAGTGCAAAGGATGACATGGCTGTCGGAGCAGACACCCAAGTGGTGACCATTCTGTAAGATGGAACAGAGCTGGTGGCAGGAAAGCAGGTGGTCTGGGAAGAAAGCAGAGGTGCCTGTGAGCTTGAGCTGTCATTTGACCCCCTATCCTTGATTTAGTGACACAATTCTGCCAGCCCTCTCAGATACAAAAGGGAAGACATGCCAGGAAGAATGAAACTGTGAAGGCATCTCACCTTGTGAGGAAGCCAGATTCCAAATCATCTCTGTATGGGTAAGTGGGTATGGCCATTTTGGAGAGAAAATTGGTAGTGTCTAGTTTTTTTGGGTTTTTTAAACAAGTTCTTTGGCTCAGCAATTCCACTACTTGCCATCTTCTCTAAAGAAATTTATGGACATCTACTGATGCGTTGTTTATAAATACTTAATGAAATCAACTAGAAACAACCTACATATCTGTTGATAGAGGCAAGGTTAAATAAACAATGGTAAGTTAAAAAGAAAGGAGATGCTACTGAAATAGAAAGATAGCCAAGCAAATCATTGAGAGAAAAAGGCAAATTATGGAACAAGAACAGAGTGATAACATTTACGTAAAACAAAACACTGCACATCCGCCATGCAAAACCATGTGCTTCTAATGGTATATAGAGGTAGAGAGGTCTGGAAGGGTATTGGCAAGACTGATAATAGTGGTTACTTGGAGTGGAATAGGGCAGAGGAGCGAGTCATCAAGAGGAACTTTAGCTTTATTTATGACATTTGAATTTTTACCAAAAAAAAATTTGGTAAATGTGTTTAACAAATTTTGTTTTATTAGATTTTTGTTCTTATTTTTTCTAGTGTTTTGAGGGATCTCTTTAGATGTTAAGCAAATATATTCGTGAATGACTTATATCATTTTTTTAATCCCCTGCATTAAAATGTTCAAAAGCCTTGGTTCCAATTCCTGGATCTGAGCCAAAGATTAAAATTGACCCTCCAGACCAGAATTGACCTTTCTATTACAGGTTTAGAGCCAAGTTCTCTCCCTGGGTAACAACTCCCTATTTCTCTGTACTATGTGCCCTTGGCCTGGACGAGGGAAATGGTCTACCACTAAATGGAAAGGGTCTGATAATTTGAGTGGAGAAAGCTGAGAATCCTCCCCACACCCAACCAAGTACACAAATACAACTGGAAGAAGGCAGTCTTTCTGAAGGGCTGTGAAGTCAACTTCTCTGCACCTGCAGCAGGTAACACACCACACCTCCAAAGCTGCTACCAGCTTTCCAGGAGAGCCTGTGTACCTGGAGAGGAGAAGGCAAGTGCTTCCGAACTTGACTTGACGTCTTAGATTCTGCAATGCGTAGTCTGTAGGGACAGGCTGTGGCTTATCCTATAGGCTTGGGCTGGAGTCAGCAAGCATCTGGGCTGGCAGAAGATAAAAGATGCAAAGGTGGAGGAAAGCATACGTGGTCTGGAAGACAGACTTGGGGGGTGGGTGGCTGCTACAACACCCTAGTTAGAGGTAGAGGGGTAAGTCAGTGTGTCTTCTGCACAGACCTCTTCCCCACCTCATTCTTCATTTCCCATACAGCCTTGCTGAGTTATTCACAAACATCTGATTCAACTGGAAGCTGGGTTGAGGATGACCTAAAGGACTAGTGTGATGCCTGCCCAGGGGTGTGGGCCCATAGTCAGAGTCCAGAGCCTCCTCCCAGCTTTTAGCACATCTCACCCACATCCTGGGTCCTTAATTAGCAATATGGAAGCAAGCCAAGTGACAAGATTTTGTCCCTGGGAAGTCCAGAAGCTCTCCTTTTCTCATTTGTATAAGCATAATGATTTGCTTACATAAATAATCATGAAAATTCAAATCCCTCTCAGAAATCAGGTCATAAAACCATGAAATGCAGCATGTGGGCGAGAATCACAGGGAAAGGTAGGTCTTGGAGGGGAAAGGGTGGCAGGGAGGAAGAAAGCAGGGTGCCAGGGGCCCTGGGCTGCTGTCCAAGTCAGGTGGCTCACTGTCTCTGAGAATATTTCACTTTCTGGTAAATGGGGCAGTTGGAGATAGAAGGGTTGGGTGAATGCCAAGAGTGAGCACAGCTGAGGTCAGTGCTGTGCCTGCAGTCCAGGCGGGAGTAGAAATCCTGGGCCCATCTTACCTCCGACCTCATTTCCTCCTCTGTAATAATGTGGGGGTGGGGGAAAGTTCTGGTCATCAGCCCTAGCATTCCATGGTTCATTTCCTCATCAGTGATGGAAAATCACCAAGCAAGAGAACAGGATGGAGAATAACCGGATGGGTGCAATCGGAGGTGCTATTTCAGGTGAGGTGGCCAGGGAAGGCCCTCTGAAAGGGTGGCTTGAGCAGGTGGCTGAATGTACAGAAGCTGCCAATCATGCAAAGATCTGGGGTACAGCATGCCAAGCAGAGGAAATGCGAGTGCAAAGGCCCCAAGATTGGATGTGGGCTTAGCACAAATGTGGCATGGCAAGAAGGCCAGTGTGGCTGAAGCAGCATGAACAATGGGTGGAGGGGCTGAGAGGACAGAGGGGCAGGAAAGAGCCAGGCCTGGGTAGGAGAGGTGTCAACTTGATATATGATGCAAAGCCCTTGGAGGTTCCCAAACACAAAAGCGATGATCTAATATATGGTTTTAAAAATGCCACTCTTGCTGTGAAAAATTGACCCTGGGGGAAGGAGGAGTAGAAATGTCAAAAGTGGAAGCAGACCACTCAGGAGGCCAGGGCAATGGACTGTGCAGGAGAGACTGACATCTTAGACTCGGGCAATAGGAGAGAAGGTGGTGAGGATTATATTCTGGGCATAAAGGCAACAGAACTAGCTGATGGCGTCAACGTAGGAGATGAGGGAAAGAAAGAAATCAAGGGGCATTCATAGGTTTGAGGGTTGAGTAACTGGGGATATTTAACAGAAATGGAGAAGTCTGGGGAAGGGGCAAGTATTGCGGGGGCAGGAGTCAAAAGTTCTCTATTTTGGCCAAGTTAATTAATATTTGAGATACCTCTTAGGTGTCCAAGTGAAGATGTCAAACAGTCAATTGAATACAAAATCTGAATCTTAGCACAGGCAGGTCTCACACCTGTAATCCCAGCACTTTGGGAGGCTGAGGTGAGAGGATCACTTGAGGCCAGGAGTTTGTGATCAGCCTGGGCAATAGAGCAAGACCCTGTCTCCACACACACACAAAAAAAAAGTCTTCCAGGCATGGTGGCACATGCCTGTAGTCCCAGCTACTCAGGAAGCTGAGGCAGGAGGATCACTTGAGCCCATGGTTCAAGGCTGCAGTAAGCTATAATCACATCACTCAATACTACACTCCAGCCTGGATGACAGAGAGAGACCTCGTTTATTAAAATAAAATTTAAAAAAATTAATTAAAAATAAATCCAAATCTTTCCTGAGATTCATATTCAGGAGTAACTGTCATGTAGAAGGCATATAATGCCGTGGGTCACATGATACCATCTAATGAATGCCACTGGAAAAGAGAGAATAGCTAAAAACTGAGCACTGGGCACACCAGCACAGTGAGGTTGGAAGGAAGAAATGGAGCTAACAAAGGAGACAAAAGAGGAGTAGCCAGTGAGAAGAGAGAAACATCTGGAGAGAAGAGAGAGCAACAAAAGGTGGGTGAAGGAGAATGTGGTCCACCAGGCCCAACAATGCTGAGCAGTTGAGTAAGTGAGGACCTGGCCACTGAATTTGGCAAGAAAGAGGATGTCAGCGGCCCTAGAACAAAAGTGAAGAAGAACTTGAGGACGGAAGCCTGACAGGAGTGAACTGAGGAGAGAATGAAAGGCAGAGACATGGAGCCAAGGAGCACTGAGACTCCCTTGAGTAGTTTTGCTGTAAAATAAAAGTGAGTGCAGAGATGGGGCAGGGGGACAGAGAAATGCAGGGGTAGCTGGAGGGAGCCACAGAATCAAAAGAGGGTTTTTGTGTTTAAGATGGTAGTTGTCACATAGCACATTAGTAAGTTCATGTGAATGACAACGTAGGTGAGACAGATCACTAATGCAGGAGTCAAATCCTTGCAGAGCCCCCAGAGGAGGTGATGAAGGGAGGTGATGGACATCATTCAGATGCAAGTAGGTTAGCAATTCCTGGGGTACACATAGGAGGTGACTCCTTTCTGATTGCTCCTGTTTTCTGAATGAGATAGCACATAAAGTCCACTCAGCCATGTTAGCTATTGAAGTCCTTGTGGCTGTCACGCCTGTACAGACTGGGCTCTCCTCTCCAGCATTTCCTCTCAGACTAAGCTGAGCTGCACTAGCCGCTGCCACATCCTCTTGGGGCCGTCCTCTGCCACACTCCACATATTGCTGTGGTTTGCTTGCAACCCCTGGAAGGTCCTACTGGCTGCTCCTAGAAGAGTCTGGGCGGCATCTCTCCCTTACTCGTTATCACATGGTGCTGTAAGCAGTGGCCACACACTTTAGCTGGTGGGATGGGCCATCACAGGCAGTAAATGCGAAAGACTGCTCAGATTTTAAAGCACCCATGAATCAGTAGAATGAGTTTAGAATTGTAGTCATCAACACACATTAAAAAAAAAAAAACAGGCACTAAAAAAATTAGTTGAGTAGGATAAAGCAATAAAAGATATTAACTACAAACCAGATAGGAGGTGCAAAATTGTACCTACATAAATCAGATGGAAAAAGTTGAAAGCAGATAAGATAAAATAGGTAAGCATGACATTTAAAAGGTATTCATGGGACGTGGTTACGAAACCAACTCACAACTAAAAAGTCTTAGGACCTCTCGCTGACTTAGGAGCCTGATCCCAACTCTGAGAATGACTCAGTGTGTTACCCTGTGGCTAGTGTAGACCAATGATCCTGTCTCAGAGTCATTAGCCAACAGCCCAAATCAAGTACTTGAAACTTTGACTCAGAAACCTCAGTGTCAGAACCTTTGACCTAGGAACCACCTGTAGTGGTTAACTGCAATTTGCACCCCTTAGTTCAGGGCTTTACAACACCGGGGGCGGGGAGGGGGAAGGCATAGAGCTGATGACCTAAAGGAAACCCATTGCAGCAACGCTTTTGTGTTAAGTTTACAAATAAGTGTTGTTTTAGAATCCTCCAGGTAATGCCTTTGTTATTTAATGTGTCTGAGACAATTCTGCACATTAAAGAATATAAAATATTACCTTGTAATTCCAATTTGAAATGTGTAATTGACATTAGACTTCTATTTTAATTTGAAATGTCTAAAACAATGTGGTTAAGTTTGTAAAAGGTGTGTGAATTTTGAGTCTGATTTACTACATTTTTTTTTTTAATTTTCTTTTTTTTGGAGTTTTAGGGATTGCTTAGATGGCTAGAAAGATTTTATTCATCAGATTTTTAAGTCTGCCTTGGCAGGCACTTGCAGTGTTTGAAAGAATCAGATATATCAAATTTGTAGTTTAAAATATTTAAGGGAACTCAATTAACTATGCTAGAAAAGAGAGTTAAGTATTTAGGAGGATTTAATATGGTGTTAAAGTTGTGAAAATCAAAATGGAGACACTAATGTTAAGAAAACCCTGATAAATGGAGCCAGGGAAGGCCATGAAGAAAGGGTTCTCACACTTGTATCCCTGATCATGAAAAAGACTCTGCAAAAAACAAAACCTTGCACAAAGGCCATTGCAACCTTACACAAAAAATACTACTTTAAAAGGACATGTGCCCAGCAACTGCCTGTCCAACCTCAGACTGGCAATATCTTTGTTATTGATCTTAGTAGCCCAGCATAACTATTTCAAAACAGTGATGTAATGCTCATTTTTTTTCTTTTGAAAACTTTTGTCTTCCTGTAAAAACCTTTGTCTTCTTTACTTACCCTGAATATGCACAGAGTTTACTATGGAGTGCATATTCCCGTTGCAATGCTCTATTCCCAAACAAACATCATTTTCTTTTAGAGAACCTCTCTCTGTTTGTGATTTAGGTTGGTGATGTAAAGCAATGGCATAACTGAACACTGATTCAAAGAAAAGTGGCTTTTCTCTTTGTTATATTAAAAAGAGGCCTTATAAATAGAATAGTAAGATTTGTAAGTTGAACTTAAAGCATTAAGCAAATTTAGGGGCCAGGCAGGGTGGCTCACACCTGTAATCCCAGCACTTTGGGAGGCCAAGACAGGAGGATTGCTTGAGCCCAGGAGTTCAAGACCAGTCTGGTCAACACAGACCTCATCTTTACTAAAAATAAAAAAATTAGGCCAGGTGCAGTGGCTCATGCCTGTAATCCCAGCACTTTGGGAGGCCAAGGCGGGAGGATCACTTGAGGTCAGGAGTTCGTGACCAGCCTGGTCAACACGATGAAACCCCATCTCTACTAAAAATACAAAAAAATTAGCTGGGTATGGTGGCGGGCACCTGCAATCCCAGCTACTCGGGAGGCTTCAGGCAGGGGAATCACTTGAACCTGGGAGGCGGAGATTGCAGTGAGCTGAGATAGTCCCACTGCACTCCAGCCTGGGCGACTCAGCAAGACTCCGCCTCAAAAAAAAAAAAAAAATTAGTCAGGTGTGGTAGCACACACCTGTGGTCCCAGCTACTCGGGAGGCTGAGGTGGGAGGATCATCTGAGCCCAGGAGGTCAAGGCTGCGGTGAGCTGAGATTGTACTACTGCATTCCAGCAGGAGCTACAAAGTGAGACCCTGTCTCAAAAAAAGAAAAAGAAAAAGAAAATTATGTTTTTCAATTTATAATTATAATAAATTTAATTATATAAATTTAAGCTCAAGTAATTGTAAATATTCTTTCTGTGCACATAAGTTATTCTTGTATTGACCCCACAGGAGCTGGCCATTCTTCAAGTCAGAACGCCTGAGAGAGGAGCTGCCCAGGTGGTCTTCATGGGGCTGTGTGGCCAGTCATCCCCAATAGGTTGACAATCCTTGTGTACTTCATCCTTGTTGGTTCCTCTGTATCCCTGACGATGAGCAACTGTGAGGCCCGTTTCAGCACTGAGTTCCAGTCAGGAAAACATCCACCCACCCACCACACGCTCACGCTTACACACACATTCACACATGCACACACGTTCTGGCTCCGAAAAAGAAAAAAAAAAGCAATTTAAAATAATTCTGATCCTTTGCTTATTTCCACAAACTCCATGAAAATTGTACATTGTCCAAGCAACATTTCTTAATATTCTCTTTTTCTCTCATATCCATTTTCCTTACTGCTGTCTCCACCTTTCTCTTCCAAACTCCCTGTTAAAATCCCTGCCCCAGCGAACTTTTATTCAATTTTGTGGAATGGAGGCTGCTCTGATTTAAATTAAAAAAAAAAAAAATCCCTACTCCATGTCCCAGATCCCTAGTTATTTTTTTGTTTTTTCCTGAGACAGGGTCTTGTGTCTTCCATGCTGGAGTGCACTGGCATGATCATGGCTCACTGCAGCCTCAACCTCCTGGGCTCAAGTAATTCTCTTGCCTCAGCCTCCCCAGTAGCTGGGAGTTCAGGTATGTGCTACCATGCCTAGCTAATTTTTTTATTTTATTTTGTAGAGACAGGGTCTTGCCAGGTTGCCCAGGCTGGTCTAGAACCCCTGGGCTTAAGTGATCCTCCTGCCTCGGCTTCCCAAAGTGCTGGGATTACAAGTGTGAGGCACTGCGCCCAGGCTGGATCCCTGCATTTTTACAGATTTAGCATCACAAAAGTCTAAACAATTAGACTGACTAAGGCAGAACTGCCCTTATGAGAGCAGACATAAGAAGGAAAAGGCTAAAACACTGTGTTAAAAATTATCCAAATGTGAGGAAAAGGCAAAGAGAGTAGGTGTGCCTTTTTAGTGTCTAAGCTGCCTGCCCAAGGGGCATCTGATGCTCTCAGGCAGGAGTCCACAAATTTTTTTTTGTAAAAGATCAGATAGTAAATCTTTTCAGCGTGAAGAGCATGAGGTCTCTGTCACAAATACTCAACCACCATTACAACATGAAAGCAGCCAACAGACAACACATGACAAAGGAGTGTGGCTGTGTTCCAGTAAATCTTGATTACAAAAACAGGCAAGAGGCCAGAGCTGACCCATGGGCCATAGTTTGCTGACCCCTTCTGTAAAGGAAAGTATTTTTGTTTGACTTGCTATTTACCATTGATTGAACACAAGGCTCTGTAGAGTTACTTGTTAACTTGCAGAAGATTGATGAGTGGCAAGTAATTTTTATTCACCAGAATATAAAATTATTTCTGTTCAGTAGAAAAGATAAACCCAACTGTTATATTATTGTCCTGTTTTGTATGTAACTTTGCTTCATTTTTTAACAAATCAATATTATTGCCCTAATTTGTATATAACTATGCTTCTTTTAAAAATATAAATTTTTTAATAAATTTGAGACAGGGTCTCACTAGGTTGCCCAGGCTGGTCTTGAACTCCTGGCCTCAAGTGACTCTCCCACCTTAGCCTACTGCATAGCTGGGATTACAGGCACAAACCACTGCATGCAGCTAACTTTGCTTCTCATTCCAGCACTTTTTATTCCACTGATTATATGTATATGTATATCTGCATCATCTCTCTCTCTCTCTCTCTATATATATATATATGGAAATATCTCTCTCTCTATATATATATATACATATATATGTGGAAATATCTCTCTCTCTCTCTCTATATATATATATGGAAATATCTCTCTCTCTCTCTCTCTCTATATATATATATATGGAAATACATATCTCAGTCTCTCGTATCCTCCTTTCATCAGTTTTGCTATCCTGTCAATTCCCCCAACGAGTGTGATGTTGTGAAATATATATTTGTTCTTCATCTCCTGTTTCCTGACATACAGCTTTTAAAACCCTTGGAATCTCTGGAATAATAAGAGTGTCTTTTGCATGCTAATAGATGACTGCTGGCTGGCAGCCCCAATGCAGTAGCTTCATGATGGGGCTTGTCACAGGAAAGACCAAGGCAGGATTGGAGACTTGAGACTGTTCGCCCCACTCCCCAGCCACTGGAGGGAGTGGAGGGGCTGATGGTTGTGTCAGTCACCAATGGCCAATGGTTCGGTCAATCATGTGTACGTAATAAAGCCACTCTTAAAAACCCAAAAAGGACAGGGTTTGGAAGGGCTCCCAGATAGCTGGACACATGAAGGTTCCTGGAGGGTGGTGCCCCAGAGGGGCATGGAAGCTCCACGCCCCTTCTCACATGCTTTGCTCTGCGCATCTCTTCATCTGGTGTTCATCTGCATCCTTTGTAATATCTTTTAGAATAAACTGGTAAACTTAAGTGTTTTCCTGAGTTCTGTGAGCTGCTCTAGCAAATTCACGGAACCCGAGGGAAGCAAACCCAGATTTATAGCCATCAGTCAGAAGCATAGGTGACAACCTACCACTTGTAACTGGCACCTGAAGTGGGAGGCGGTCTTGTGAGACTGAGCCCTGAACCTGTGGGATCTAACGCTACCTCCAGGTAGATAGTGTTGGAGTGAATTAGGACACCCAGCTGGTGTCGGCTGCTGGAGGACTAGTGGTGGGAGAAATCCCCAAGCATTTCGGTGACTAGAGGTCACAGAAGAACTCAGTGTTGAGGTGTTGTGACAGTATGGTAGGGAAAACTGCATTTGGTTTTTTCCTTTTACAATCAGTTAAATATTTAACACAAGTCTACTGTATATTAGTAAAAGGGTTACATTTTTTAATGTCTTGACAGTTGCACTTTGACAACTTCCATATCAATCACTTTTTTTCCTGTCCCTTTGGAACCAAAATCACTTGGGTTACCCTGAACCAGGCTGCAGCCTATTCCCCAGGCCTTGAAAGCTTTGAGGCCCTTCTGCCAGCCCTAATCCCTCTGAATACCAGGCCTCCTGGAGTTAAAAAATAGACTTGAGGCCAGGCCTGGTGGCTCACACCTGTAAGCCCAGCACTTTGGGAGGCAGAGGCGGGTAGATCACAAGGTTAGGAGTTCAAGACCAGCCTGGCCAACATGGTGAAACCCCGTCTCTACTAAAAATACAAAAAAAAATTAGCCGGGCGTGATGGTACACCCCTGTAGTGCCAGCTACTCAGGAGGCTGAGGCAGGAGAATTACTTGAACCTGGGAGGCAGAGGTTGAAATGAGTCAAGATCGTGCCACTGCACTTCAGCCTGGGCAACAGAGTGAGACTCCGTCTTCAGGGGAGTTAAAAAAAAAAATAGACTTGAACAATGAGGCTCCACTGGATGGATTTAGGGGAATTACAGGAAGCAGGACCTGAAGGTGCAATGCCACACTCCACCTGTCCAGACTTGGACCTCACCAAGGGAGGTCTGTGGGGACAGGGAGAGGCCCTCTGCCTCCACGCCCTCCTCTACTCCCCAAACCCTGAGTCAGGCTGAATGTAGTAAACCTGGAACAGAAGAGTTCAGTTTGGCAATAGGTATCTGAAGGACTCCAGGTGCTTCTCCCTTGATTCAAAATTTTACTTATAAAAAAAAATTATAAGAAAATTCTACTTAAAAGAAATAATCAGGGAGGTACAACAAATTGTACTTTTTTTTTTTTTTTTTTTTGAGATGGATGGAGTCTCACTGTTGCCCACGCTGGAGTGCAGTAGTGTGATCTCGGCTCACTGCAACCTCCGCCTCCTGGGTTCAAGTGATTTTCCTGCTTCAGCCTCCCAGGTAGCTGCGATTACAGGTGTGTGCCACCACACCCGGCTAATTTTTGTATTTTTGGTAGAGACGGGGTTTCACCATGTTAACCAAGATGGTCTCCAACTCCTGACCTCAGGTGACCCACCTGCCTCAGCCTCCCAAAGTGTTGGGATTACAGGCGTGAGCCACTAAGCCCAGCCACTGTACATATTTTGTGGGTATTTACTAAAACATTATTCAAAATAGTAAAAAAAAAATTGAAATAAACTGGGGACTGGTTAAATAATTTTGGGTACAACCACATGATGGAATACTATACAGCCATTAAAAATTACATTGGGGCCAGGCGTGGTGGCTCATGCTTGTAATCTTAGCACTTTGGGAGGCCAAAGTGGGAGCATTGCTTGGACTTGGGAGCTCAAGACCAGGCTGGGCAATGTGGCAAAACCCTGTCTCTAAAAAAAAAATACAAACAAAAATTAAAAAGCTGGGTGTGGAGGCACACACCTCTAGTCCCAGCTACTCAGAGGGCTAAGGTGGGAGGATCACTTGAGCCGGGGAGGTCAAGGCTGCAGTGACCCAAGATCGGGTCATTGCACTCCAGCCTGGGCAATAAAGCAAGACCCTGTCTCAAAAAAAAAAAAAAATACATTGAAGAATATCTTACGGTATGGATAAATATTCATTTTACAGTGATAGATGCAAATAAAAGCAAATTACAAAATATACAGTTTAATTCCAACTTTGATACTACATATGTATATATGAATACATGCATATGTTATGTATGTATATGTAAATATAACAATATATGTTCTATATATGGATATTATATATTTACACATACATACACACATATATAATATCTTCTCTAGAGAGCAGAAAGAGATTAGACAGATAATGAAGATAGGATACAACTCCAGTCCAGCTCAACCTAGGGGACTTGTTTTAAAGCCTCAGGAGAGAGAAGTTGGGACTAGAAAGCAAGGCAGCTATTTGTAAGCATCTTTGGGTTTCATGCTATTGGGGTGGGAAACAACAGCACAACTTTTGAAAGCCCCTTTCCACTCACCCCACAAACTGCAGAGCAGCTTTAGGACCCTCAGAGTTCAAGAAGACCATTTGCAGAGTAGAAGAAGTAAAAACATGTATGAACTTGACCCTGAGCTCATGGACTGTGCCATGAGGGAAATTCCTAAAACAGCAGGAGAGGCCCTGGAGGAAGGCAGAGGCCCTGCATCAGCAAGTCCAGGCAAAAGCCTGCATTCCATAGATGCTCATCTCTCTGGCTGGTGAGGTCTAAAGACGTTTGGTCTCAATATTAAGTCTCGTGAGAGAGGTCACAAACCCAGTCCCTTGGCCACAAAAGGAAATAAATTCTGGCTTGAGAGGTTAGGGAGGAACAGGGCAAGGGGAGGTTCAAGAAAGTTTTCATGGATGAGATGATATTTAAGCAAGGCCCTGGAAAATGAGAATTTCAACCAATAGCCATATGGTAGGTCAGAAAGCAAAGGTAAGGAGGGGGCAAGTGCAAGGGGCAACATCAGATATGACCAGGGTGTCGTGGGGCATGGCTGATGGAGAAGAAGATTAGACTGGAGTTTGGGAATGCCACAGTATCGAGGTTGGATTTAATCCTATGGGTAAAAAAGCCAACTGGTCAACCCCCAACCCACTTGCAATATGGCTCCAAAATAGCAGGTGTTGATAAAATGACTACTTTTACTCTACTATTCCCTCCCTCTTAAGAAGAAAAAGAAAGTGGAGGCTCAGAGAAAGGCAGTGGCTTGTCCCAATCACACTATGATTTGGCCACAAAACAAGAACGAAATGTCACACCCAAAAATGCTGCCTCCACCTCCCTTCCTTGCTTTCCTCCCTGCTGGACTACAGACTATCTCAAGAGTGATGTACACCATCAGTGCTTCAGCTTTCCCCCGAAACAATGCCAAAATATTAGCCATACGTCACTGTAGTAAGAGCCCTGAACCGGGAATCCCAGGCTTTGACGCAGACATGCTGATTGACTCTGTGACCATTCCCTTCACCTCTCCACTCTATTTTTCCCCACCTGTAAAGTGAGGTCCTTTCCAGTTATAAAAACAGATGATGCTATTGTCCTGTTTTGTATCTAATCTTGCCGTGTTATAAAAAAAAATAAGGCTCTGTACATTCATCTTGGCCAATTCCCTTCTTATCTCTACTTCCCACAGCCCCTTTTCCTACAGAAAACCAGCATTGTTCTTCTGGATCCGTCTCTTAAGAAAGCGCTTTGCCTCCCTGGTTATTTAGGTGATAAGAAGTGTCCTAGATGACAGCCCTGGAATGGGCTGGAGGCAACAAAAAAGCAAGTGAAATAGACAGTTACAGCGACGACCATAATAACAACCAACAACTCTCACTAAAGAGAAAGAAATAAAAAAGAAAATTAAAATCTCCCACAATGCCCACACAGTTATTGAATAGCTGCATGTGTACAGCACTTGGTTACTTTTACATACTTCATATTTTAGCCTTCAGAGCACCTCACGGGGGTGGATTTAATTTTTAGTCCAGCTCCTGGCACGGTGCCTGGCACAAGTTTAATAAATGTTCTGTGAATAAATGACCCTCTTTTTAGATGAGGAAATCGAGGCTCAAGGAGAACAAGCAATGTAATGTCCCCCTCCTGTTCAGCCATCTGCCTTTCATGCCACTGAATGCAGTAGTCCTCAGTGCCCTGAACTTGACCCTCTTCTGCTTTTCGGACTGGTCCTTCTAATCCCGCTGTGACTCACCACACCACCTCTCCTGCATATGACGTCTACATTTTAAAACAAACTGTATGGAAATAACACATTAGTCTGCTTGCTCCCCCACCCCCGCAAAAAAAAAGGCCTCTTTATAACAGAAACTTCTCAGGCTGGTAGGGGAATTTTGTTCCCCCATTTATGGTAGAAAGGCCCTAACCTTGGACCTCACGCCATAGCTATTCACATGGGGGAATGATGAATAACATGGGAAGCAGCATGTAACTCTCCTGGGCTCTAGTACAGACGAGTTACTCCCAGGCTGTCCTTCAACCATCAACCCCCATCCACAGAAAATGAGCTTTGGAATGTCTGCCCCAAATTGGGGTAGGGCTCCCCAGAACCATGGACATTCCTCATCTACTCCTTGGAAGTGGCAGGTCGGGTTTAGCACACAGTCTATAGAAAGTCTACACACATGGCAGTCATCTCTATCTATTGTGACAAATGGCTGGAACTCAAGCATACAATATACCCACTGGTTCTTCTTTTTTGACAGTGACATCAGGAACATTTGCATCTTCCATCCCAGGGAAAGGTAAAGAGAGTCAGGCCTTTAAACACAAAATTGATGGAGGCTCAGGTCTAATGAATTATTTCACTCATAGCTATTTTATTTTTCCTGCCAATAAAAATACTTAGAGACTGAGTTGGCAAATGAGAGCCTGAGACACATGCGGGGAAATTCTGGTTCTGCTGCTGCTACTGCTACTGCTACTGCTACTGCTACTGCTACTGCTACTGCTACTGCTACTGCTACTGCTACTGACTAATCACTCGGAATTCACTTTGTCTCCACCAGAACTCTGCCCCTTCTTCCTTGGGAATTCCCCAGCACAGGAAATTCGCAATCGCTTGATACCTTGCTGTTTCTAAGACCGGAAATGGAATATTTGTGGAACTTCCTTTGCCAGAGGAAATGGTGACCTTTAAACTTTCATTGAAAGAGAAGGAAGTGGGTGTGATACTATGGTTCCCTCTGTCAGTACTGTCTAGCAAGGCTAAGAATGATCCTTGGAGTGACCTCAGCAGAGTCCCTGAGAGACAGCTGGGCAGTAGCTCTACGGGTGTCCTGGGCCTAAGCCCCATCTGCCCTCCTCCCAACCCACCTTCCACTCTCAAGAGGCCTTGGATTCTATTTTCTAAGACCAGGAATGAAAAAGACTCAACAAGAACCTCGCAGTCCCTACCTAAGCCTGCTTCCCAAGCCTGTCCTAGAGCTGTCCCTCCAACCCCCAGCCCATCAGCCTTGTGGCCTCCCTGTTTGTGGAAGTCACCTTCTTCCTGGCCACCAAAAACAGGTCCTCCCCGGACTTCAGGCTGCTCCTCATCAGCTGATGCCCTCTGCGTTCACACCTCCCAAAGTTCTCTTCCTGGCTCCAGGCCCTGGAATCCCCGTATTCAGCAATTCATCTTTGACTCCCTTCCTCTTTCCCCTCCCTTCTCTTCCCTGCCAGGAAGGCCCATTCCTGAGTGATGCCAGCCATATCCCCATTTACCTCCACACCATCCTGCATTGAGTGGGAGCATCTCTTTTATCTCTGCAAGACCTCTCCACTACCCACGGGCTGGCAAGCTCTCCTCCTAAGAAGTTTCCCAAAGCAGATGCTTTATAGAAGCAGGAAAGGAGAAAAGGAAGAAGAAAGGGAGGGGAAGCTACTTTTTTACTGAATGCCACATGTAAACAATATATTGGGTCATCTGAACTTACTGAAGTACAAACCAGAAATGGCGTTATTTTTTTCCAGTAACTGCCTTCAAACATACTCTATCAGACCCCTCTGACATCTCAGGTCACTGCAGAACTTTCTGTTAAATAACTTGCATATATGAACAGTCTCAGAGGCCAAAAAAAAAAATAACAGCTATGCACTCTTGCACCTAATCCTGTACTTTTCGCCAAATGCCATTAAAATATTATAACATTAAAGGGATATTTAAATTCACGAATCCACAAGGATGGGGAAAACAAATGAGAAGACAGCAAGAGTGAGGGAGAAGGGGATACATTTCTTTGATCAATCAGGCAATTCCCTGGCATTCACATCACTGAGTTCATATTTGCAGTAGCAATTCGAGAGTTCTGAGCCTCACACAGGAGTATCTTTAAGAAAAAAAGAAAAAAATTTTTTGAAGGCTGGAAAGCAGTTGGGCAAATGGTAGCTGATCCTAAGGACCAATCGACATCTAGTACCTTTGGGAGTGGGATCACAGAGATGGTAAAATAAAAAAAGATTGCATGAAAGCTGGTTAAGAAATAGAAACACTTGGGCCAGGCACAGTGGCTCACGCCTGTAATCCCAGCACTTAGGGAGGCCGAAGCGGGCAGATCACGAGGTCAGGAGATCGAGACCATCCTGGCTAACATGGTGAAACCCCGTCTCTACCAAAAATACAAAAAAAATTAGCCCGGTGTGGTGGCGGGCGCCTGTAGTCCCAGCTACTCGGGAGGCTGAGGCAGGAGAATTGCTTGAACCCAGGAGGTGGAGCTTGCGGTGAGCCGAGATCGCACCACTGCACTCCAGCCTGGGCAACAGACAGAGCGAGACTCCGTCTCAAAAAAAAAAGAAAAAAGAAAGAAAGAAATAGAAACACTCCCCTACTCCCCAAAAAAATACATTCTGTATGTTTCCATTTATACAAAACTCTAGAAAATGTAAACTAGGCCAGGAGTCATGACTCATGCCTGTAATCCCAACAATTTGGGAGGCCAAGGAGGGAGGACTGCTTGAGGCGAGGAGTTCGAGACCAGCCTGAGAAACATAACAAGACCCCATTTTTATTTAAAAAAATTTTTAAGCCAGTTGTGGTGGTGTACCCCTGTAGTCCCAGCTACTCAGGAGGCTGAAGTGGGAGGACCACTTGAAACTAGGAGTTCAAGGCTGCAGTGAGCTATGATCGCACCACTGCCCTCCATCCTGGGCAACAGAGTGAGACCTTGTCTCAAAAAAAAAAAAAAAACCCACAAAATGTAAACTAATCTATAGTGACAGAAAACAGGTGGTTGTTTGCTTGGCAATGAAGGAAGGGAGGAGAAGGAATTAAGAAGAAGCTTGAGGTAACTTAGGAGGTATATTAGTCCCTTTTCACACTGCTATAAAGAGCTACCTGAGACTGGGTAATTTATGAAGAAAAGAGATTTAACTGACTCACAGTTCTGCAAGCTGTACAGGAGGCATGGTTAGGGAGGACTCAGGAAACACATCATGGCAGAAGGGCAAAGAGGAGGCAAGCGCATCCCCACATGGCAGCAGGAAAGAGAGTGAGTGAAGGGGAGCTCATGAGAACTCATTCACTATCTCAAGAACAGCAAGGGAGAAGTGCACCCCCACAATTCAATCACCTCCCACAAAGCCCCTCCCCCAGCATTGGGGATTACAATTCAACATGAGACTTAGGTGGGGACACAGAGCTAAACTGTATCAGGAGGTGATAAATATATTCACTATCTTGATTGTGGTGATGTTTTCACAGGGTTATATCAAAGTATAAGTTGTACAATTTAAATATGTGCTCTGTTTATTGTATGTCTATTTTACAACAATAAAGCTGTTCCTTAAAATTTTTTTTTGAGACAGGGTTTTGCTCTGTCACCCAGGCTGGGGTATAGTGGTGTAATCACAGCTCACTGCAGCCTTGACCTCCTGGGCTCAATAAAGCTATTCTTTTAAAATGCTGGCAGAGCTGTGAGAAAATTCTTATTTGTTGCTAGTTGATTCAGTCTTTTTGGAGGACAGCATGACAATTATTTAACTTCTGAATAATCATAAAATGATATTAATGGGGGAAAAATAAATGGTTAGATTTTCAAGTCATCTTTCCCATACTAGCAGAAGACAGAGAGTTAAGGTAGGAGATTACTAAAAACAAGATGATCATTGAAAGGATTCAGCATGATGTTGAATATTCCAGCCCTTCTCCCTCACATTACATACAGAAGGCTGGTAGCCAGGCCTTTATCCTCCAGGCAGGAGATCAAAAGAGGCTTTCCCAGGGAATCAGGCCTATACTAATAGTAGGGGTCCCAAACCCATTGGCCTTGACAGGACATCAAGCAATGACACTCACAGCCAACAAGCCTCACCCATGTATTCAGAGTTTCCAATCAGCTTTCCAGTTGCCCACTCTCAAAAATCTAGTATTACTAAACATCTGCAGAAAGCTTCTAGCAAGATAGAGATCAAAATAAAACAACCCAAAAAAGCAGAAAGGGGAAAAAAGACTTGGTAAAGAGAAGAAAACTTTTAAAAAATGTCAGATGCAGTGGCTCACACCTGTAATCCCAACACTTTGGGAGGCTGAGGCAGGAGGATTGCTTGAGCCCAGGAGTTCAAGACCATACTGGGCAACACAGAAAGACCTCGTCTTTATTAACAATTTAAAAATTAGTGGCCGGGTGCAGTGGCTCACGCCTGTAATCCCAGCACTTTGGGAGGCCAAGGTGGGCAGATCACAAGGTCAGGAGTTGAAGACCAGCCTGGCCAACATGGTGAAACCCTGTCTCTACAAAAATACAAAAATTAGCTGGGCATGGTAGTGTGTTCCTGTAATCCCAGCTACTCAGGAGGCTGAGGCAGGAGAATTGCTTGAACCAGGACCCAGGAGGCAGAGGTTGCTGTGAGCCCAGATTGCACCACTGCACTCCAGACCGGGCTACAGAGTGAGACTCCACCTCAAAAAAAAAAAAAAATTAGCTGGGTATGGTGACACATGCCTGTGGTCCCAGCTACTTGGGAGGCTGAAGCAGGAGGATAGCTTGAGCTCAGAGATCAAGGCTGCAGTTATCCATGATCACACCACTGCACTCCAGCCTGAGTGACAGAGTAAGACACTGTTTTGAAAATAAAAATAAAGGAGGGAGGAGCCAAGATGGCCGAATAGGAACAGCTCCGGTCTACAGCTCCCAGCGTGAGCGACGCAGAAGACGGGTGATTTCTGCATTTCCATCTGAGGTACCGGGTTCATCTCACTAGGGAGTGCCAGACAGTGGGCGCAGGCCAGTGGGTGCGCGTACCGTGCGCGAGCCGAAGCAGGGCGAGGCATTGCCTCACCTGGGAAGCGCAAGGGGTCAGGGAGTTCCCTTTCCGAGTCAAAGAAAGGGGTGACGGACGCACCTGGAAAATCGGGTCACTCCCACCCGAATATTGCGCTTTTCAGACCGGCTTAAAAAATGGCGCACCACGAGACTATACCCCGCACCTGGCTCGGAGGGTCCTACGCCCAGGGAATCTCGCTGATTGCTAGCACAGCAGTCTGAGATCAAACTGCAAGGCGGCAGCGAGGCTGGGGGAGGGGCGTCCGCCATTGCCCAGGCTTGCTTAGGTAAACAAAACAGCCAGGAAGCTCGAACTGGGTGGAGCCCACCACAGCTCAAGGAGGCCTGCCTGCCTCTGTAGGCTCCACCTCTGGGGGCAGGGCACAGACAAACAAAAAGACAGCAGTAACCTCTGCAGACTTAAATGTCCCTGTCTGACAGCTTTGAAGAGAGCAGTGGTTCTCCCAGCACGCAGCTGGAGATCTGAGAACGGGCAGACTGCCTCCTCAAGTGGGTCCCTGACCCCTGACCCCCGAGCAGCCTACCTGGGAGGCACCCCCCAGCAGGGGCACACTGACACCTCCCATGGCAGGGTATTCCAACAGACCTGCAGCTGAGGGTCCTGTCTGTTAGAAGGAAAACTAACAAACAGAAAGGACATCCACACCGAAAACCCATCTGTACATCACCATCATCAAAGACCAAAAGTAGATAAAACCACAAAGATGGGGAGAAAACAGAACAGAAAAACAGGAAACTCTAAAATGCAGAGCGCCTCTCCTCCTCCAAAGGAACGCAGTTCCTCACCAGCAACGGAGCAAAGCTGGATGGAGAATGATTTTGATGAGCTGAGAGAAGAAGGCTTCAGACGATCAAATTACTCTGAGCTACGGGAGGACATTCAAACCAAAGGCAAAGAAGTTGAAAACTTTGAAAAAAATTTAGAAGAATGTATAACTAGAATAACCAATACAGAGAAGTGCTTAAAGGAGCTGATGGAGCTGAAAACCAAGGCTCGAGAACTACGTGAAGAATGCAGAAGCCTCAGGAGCCGATGCGATCAACTGGAAGAAAGGGTATCAGCAATGGAAGATGAAATGAATGAAACGAAGCGAGAAGGGAAGTCTAGAGAAAAAAGAATAAAAAGAAATGAGCAAAGCCTCCAAGAAATATGGGACTATGTGAAAAGACCAAATCTACGTCTGATTGGTGTACCTGAAAGTGACGGGGAGAATGAAACCAAGTTGGAAAACACTCTGCAGGATATTATCCAGGAGAACTTCCCCAATCTAGCAAGGCAGGCCAACGTTCAGATTCAGGAAATACAGAGAACACCACAAAGATACTCCTCGAGAAGAGCAACTCCAAGACACATAATTGTCAGATTCACCAAAGTTGAAATGAAGGAAAAAATGTTAAGGGCAGCCAGACAGAAAGGTCGGGTTACCCTCAAAGGGAAGCGCATCAGACTAACAGCGGATCTCTCGGCAGAAACCCTACAAGCCAGAAGAGAGTGGGGGCCAATACTCAACATTCTTAAAGAAAAGAATTTTCAACCCAGAATTTCATATCCAGCCAAACTAAGCTTCATAAGTGAAGGAGAAATAAAATACTTTACAGACAAGCAAATGCTGACCGATTTTGTCACCACCAGGCCTGCCCTAAAAGAGCTCCTGAAGGAAGTGCTAAATATGGAAAGGAACAACCGGTACCAGCCGCTGCAAAATCATGCCAAAATGTAAAGACCATCAAGACTAGGAAGAAACTGCATCAACTAATGAGCAAAATCACCAGCTAACATCATAATGACAGGATCAAATTCACACATAACAATATTAACTTTAAATGTAAATGGACTAAATTCTCCAATTAAAAGACACAGACTGGCAAGTTGGATAAAGAGTCAAGACCCATCAGTGTGCTGTATTCAGGAAACCCATCTCACGTGCAGAGACACACATAGGCTCAAAATAAAAGGATGGAGGAAGATCTACCAAGCAAATGGAAAACAAAAAAAGGCAGGGGTTGCAATCCTAGTCTCTGATAAAACAGACTTTAAACCAACAAAGATCAAAAGAGACAAAGAAGGCCATTACATAATGGTAAAGGGATCAATTCAACAAGAGGAGCTAACTATCCTAAATATTTATGCACCCAATACAGGAGCACCCAGATTCATAAAGCAAGTCCTGAGTGACCTACAAAGAGACTTAGACTCCCACACATTAATAATGGGAGACTTTAACACCCCACTGTCAACATTAGACAGATCAACGAGACAGAAAGTCAACAAGGATACCCAGGAATTGAACTCAGCTCTGCACCAAGCGGACCTAATAGACATCTACAGAACTCTCCACCCCAAATCAACAGAATATACATTTTTTTCAGCACCACACCACACC
This sequence comes from Pan paniscus, assembly GCF_029289425.2. Lineage (NCBI taxonomy): Eukaryota > Metazoa > Chordata > Mammalia > Primates > Hominidae > Pan > Pan paniscus. The sequence goes on from NC_073261.2 coordinate 15,312,523, forward strand.
TATTCCAAAATTGACCACATAGTTGGAAGTAAAGCTCTCCTCAGCAAATGTAAAAGAACAGAAATTATAACAAACTATCTCTCAGACCACAGTGCAATCAAACTAGAACTCAGGATTAAGAATCTCACTCAAAGCCACTCAACTACATGGAAACTGAACAACCTGCTCCTGAATGACTGCTGGGTACATAACGAAATGAAGGCAGAAATAAAGATGTTCTTTGAAACCAACGAGAACAAAGACACAACATACCAGAATCTCTGGGACGCATTCAAAGCAGTGTGCAGAGGGAAATTTATAGCACTAAATGCCCACAAGAGAAAGCAGGAAAGATCCAAAATTGACACCCTAACATCACAATTAAAAGAACTAGAAAAGCAAGAGCAAACACATTCAAAAGCTAGCAGAAGGCAAGAAATAACTAAAATCAGAGCAGAACTGAAGGAAATAGAGACACAAAAAACCCTTCAAAAAATTAATGAATCCAGGAGCTGGTTTTTTGAAAGGATCAACAAAATTGATAGACCGCTAACAAGACTAATAAAGAAAAAAAGAGAGAAGAATCAAATAGACGCAATAAAAAATGATAAAGGGGATATCACCACCGATCCCACAGAAATACAAACTACCATCAGAGAATACTACAAACACCTCTACGCAAATAAACTAGAAAATCTAGAAGAAATGGATACATTCCTCGACACATACACTCTCCCAAGACTAAACCAGGAAGAAGTTGAATCTCTGAATAGACCAATAACAGGAGCTGAAATTGTGGCAATAATCAATAGTTTACCAACCAAAAAGAGTCCAGGACCAGATGGATTCACAGCCGAATTCTACCAGAGGTACAAGGAGGAACTGGTACCATTCCTTCTGAAACTATTCCAATCAATAGAAAAAGAGGGAATCCTCCCTAACTCATTTTATGAGGCCAGCATCATTCTGATACCAAAGCCTGGCAGAGACACAACCAAAAAAGAGAATTTTAGACCAATATCCTTGATGAACATTGATGCAAAAATCCTCAATAAAATACTGGCAAACCGAATCCAGCAGCACATCAAAAAGCTTATCCACCATGATCAAGTGGGCTTCATCCCTGGGATGCAAGGCTGGTTCAACATACGCAAATCAATAAATGTAATCCAGCATATAAACAGAGCCAAAGACAAAAACCACATGATTATCTCAATAGATGCAGAAAAAGCCTTTGACAAAATTCAACAACCCTTCATGCTAAAAACTCTCAATAAATTAGGTATTGATGGGACATATTTCAAAATAATAAGAGCTATCTATGACAAACCCACAGCCAATATCATACTGAATGGGCAAAAACTGGAAGCATTCCCTTTGAAAACTGGCACAAGACAGGGATGCCCTCTCTCACCGCTCCTATTCAACATAGTGTTGGAAGTTCTGGCCAGGGCAATCAGGCAGGAGAAGGAAATAAAGGGTATTCAATTAGGAAAAGAGGAAGTCAAATTGTCCCTGTTTGCAGACGACATGATTGTTTATCTAGAAAACCCCATCGTCTCAGCCCAAAATCTCCTTAAGCTGATAAGCAACTTCAGCAAAGTCTCAGGATACAAAATCAATGTACAAAAATCACAAGCATTCTTATACACCAACAACAGACAAACAGAGAGCCAAATCATGAGTGAACTCCCATTCACAATTGCTTCAAAGAGAATAAAATACCTAGGAATCCAACTTACAAGGGATGTGAAGGACCTCTTCAAGGAGAACTACAAACCACTGCTCAAGGAAATAAAAGAGGATACAAACAAATGGAAGAACATTCCTTGCTCATGGGTAGGAAGAATCAATATCGTGAAAATGGCCATACTGCCCAAGGTAATTTACAGATTCAATGCCATCCCCATCAAGCTACCAATGACTTTCTTCACAGAATTGGAAAAAACTACTTCAAAGTTCATATGGAACCAAAAGAGAGCCCGCATCGCCAAGTCAATCCTAAGCCAAAAGAACAAAGCTGGAGGCATCACACTACCTGACTTCAAACTATACTACAAGGCTACAGTAACCAAAACAGCATGGTACTGGTACCAAAACAGAAATATAGATCAATGGAACAGAACAGAGCCCTCAGAAATAACGCCACTTACCTACAACTATCTGATCTTTGACAAACCTGAGAAAAACAAGCAATGGGGAAAGGATTCCCTATTTAATAAATGGTGCTGGGAAAACTGGCTAGCCATATGTAGAAAGCTGAAACTGGATCCCTTCCTTACACCTTATACAAAAATCAATTCAAGATGGATTAAAGATTTAAACGTTAGACCTAAAACCATAAAAACCCTAGAAGAAAACCTAGGCATTACCATTCAGGACATAGGCGTGGGCAAGGACTTCATGTCCAAAACACCAAAAGCAATGGCAACAAAAGCCAAAATTGACAAATGGGATCTAATTAAACTAAAGAGCTTCTGCACAGCAAAAGAAACTACCATCAGAGTGAATAGGCAACCTACAACATGGGAGAAAATTTTTGCAACCTACTCATCTGACAAAGGGCTAATATCCAGAATCTACAGTGAACTCAAACAAATTTACAAGAAAAAAACAAACAACCCCATCAAAAAGTGAGCGAAGGACATGAACAGGCACTTCTCAAAAGAAGACATTTATGCAGCCAAAAAACACATGAAAAAATGCTCATCATCACTGGCCATCAGAGAAATGCAAATCAAAACCACTATGAGATATCATCTCACACCAGTTAGAATGGCAATCATTAAAAAGTCAGGAAACAACAGGTGCTGGAGAAGATGTGGAGAAATAGGAACACTTTTACACTGTTGGTGGGACTGTAAACTAGTTCAACCATTGTGGAAGTCAGTGTGGCGATTCCTCAGGGATCTAGAACTAGAAATACCATTTGACCCAGCCATCCCATTACTGGGTATATACCCAAATGACTATAAATCATGCTGCTATAAAGACACATGCACACGTATGTTTATTGCGGCATTATTCACAATAGCAAAGACTTGGAACGAACCCAAATGTCCAACAATGATAGACTGGATTAAGAAAATGTGGCACATATACACCATGGAATACTATGCAGCCATAAAAAATGATGAGTTCATATCCTTTGTAGGGACATGGATGAAATTGGAAACCATCATTCTCAGTAAACTATCGCAAGAACAAAAAAGCAAACACCGCATATTCTCACTCATAGGTGGGAATTGAACAATGAGATCACATGGACACAGGAAGGGGAATATCATACTCTGGGGACTGTGGTGGGGAGGGGGGAGGGGGGAGGGATAGCATTGGGAGATATACCTAATGCTAGATGACGAGTTAGTGGGTGCAGCGCACCAGCATGGCACATGTATACATATGTAACTAACCTGCACAATGTGCACATGTACCCTAAAACTTAAAGTATAATAAAAATAAAAATAAAAAAATAAAAAATAAAGAAAATAAAAATAAATAAAAATTTAAAAACTAACTATTATTAATATCTCCAGAGTAATAAGATAGTAGAACTGTCAATTGAAGACAAAATACTATGGGGGAAAATGTGAGGAAGAGAGAGGTGTATTCAAAGTAAAAAATATATAGTAAAAGAAATGAAATTCAATAAAAGAGTTGGGAGATAAGGTTAAGCAGGTCTCTCGGAAAGTAAAGCAAAAGGATAAAGACTTAGAAAATGAAGTAAAGTCAATAGGAATATTAGAGGACAGATCTAAGAGACTCAGGGCTGAAAACAGACCAGAGAAAGACACAAGAAAAAGGAAGTAATAAAGTTTGTAGAACTTGAAGAACACATGTTTTTCCCGATTAAATGGCCCACTGAGTGTCTAACATAATGAATGAAGAAAGATCTACATCATGAAATTTCAGAACACTGGAGATAAACAGGCAATACTACAACACTCCAGACAGAAAACAACAATCACATGGAAAAAATCAGGCATTTGAATGGTGTCAGACTTCTCAGCAGCAATATTGGAAGCCAGAAGAAAATGGAGCAATGTCTTATAAATCAGGAAGGAAAATTAATTAGAATTCTTTACCCAGCTGAACTATCTACCAAATGTCAGGATAGGATAAATATATTGTCAGATATGCAAGTTTCTAAAGAAAATTTTTCTCCCTACACATCTTTTCCCAAGAGGCCACTGAAGGGAATGAAGCAAAAATAAATAAATAAATAAAATACTCAAGAAACAAGAAGAAAGATCCAAGACTGGAATGAGGTGAAGGCAATCCTGATGGTGAAGGGAGATCCCAGGATGAAAGCAGGCACAGCAACAAGGAGCCACCAGTCCAACTTGGAGCAGGTCAGAGAGCGCTAGGAATTTTTTTTTCCTAAGATAAAAAGAAACTGCCCAATACATTTGAATGTCTTAAGAGGAGATTTAAATAATTCGTGAAAAGTTTAAAGTGAAATTAATGATAATCAGAGGTGGATTTACTGTAAAGTTAATCAAATTTAAATTTCAGAACACTTAATCTGCAAGTCCTTTCCAAGACCCTATACCTAATTTTGTGTTTACAATTTTATATTTGTTTTCTTAAAGAAGACCACCAATATAAACTATATCCAGCCTTCATGATAAGTACATAGGAAACTATGCAAATAAGGGGAAAAAAACACAAAGAAAAATACCTAGTTTACTAATGCTTCACTTCTGAATAGCACATATTCATAATGATACAAGCACTGATTACTAGTCTAAGAAAATGAAGATATAATTGCATTAGGAAGATCAAGAGGTAGGAAATGTGGATGCGTGTGATATAGACTAGGGCAGGACAAAGAACCTAAGTCCTCATTTTCCAAAGATAATTGTTAATATGTAAAACTCAAAATTCAAGAAGTAACAGTAAAAGCAGTCATTAAGAAACAAGTACTAAACACCAGATAGGAAGCGAGAGATGGGGGAAGAGGGCCAGAATCTGATTATTTTTTGCAACAAATTTTGTAAAACCATTTGACTGTTTACATGTAGAACTTGGATCTTTTTTAAAAAACACAAAATAATAATACTATTATTCTTTAACTGGATTTTTGAAAAAGAAGATAAAAGTCTCATTTTAGTAATTAAAACTCATTCCAGGTTAGTCCACTCAAAACTTATATTCAAAAATTAAAACTTTGGGAGGCTGAGGCAGGCAGATCACCTGAGGTTGGGAGTTCGAGACCAGCCTGACCAACACGGAGAAACCCCGTCTCTACTAAAAATACAAAATTAGCTGGGCATTGCGCATGCCTGTAATCCCAGCTACTCGGGAGGCTGAGGCAGGAGAATTGCTTGAACCCAGGAGGCAGAGGTTGCAGTGAGCCAAGATCACACCATTGCACTCCGGCCTGGGCAACAAGAGTGAAACTCCATCTCAAAAAAAAAAAAAAAAACTAAAACCTCTGGAAGTTGAGTTTGCAGATGTTCATTATGCTCATTTTTAACTTGTATGTTTGGAAAATGTCATGATGAGAATTGAGGTTGGGGGATGAGAAAAAAAGAAAAACATCAACCCCACAGCCCATTCCATTTTCAGCCCGACCCACAGCTCTGGGGAAGGGCAGCAGGTCCATCCTTCACTCTTTCTTCACCTCTTTCCCCTCCTTCTGGCTCTTCCACCTCTAAGTTGGAGCCCAAGAAGAGGCACTGGGAAATGGAAAAGTCTTTTGTACGTGGTACTTGCCGGGGAAGCTGCCATGAAGACCTGGCCCCACTGTGGGGAGGGAATGCCCAGCTGAGGCCTCGTGCCCATGCTAGGATAGACTCGTCCAGACGTGTCAGGTGGTCTGACAGGGCGAGCAGCAGGAAGTCATGTATGAGTATGAACTGATCTGTATGCAAGGGCGGGGAGAACACGCAGAGGAATGGGACGTGAGAAAACAGCACAGTGTGTTTCTTTAGCAGGTGTCTCTGCTCAGCCATGGGAGGTCACAGAGAAAGAGGCTTGGAGGCGTTATTTTCACTGTGAGATGTGAGTGTAAAAAAGTGCCCAAGACACAGTGAGTACCAGGGAGATGCCCTCTTTCCTACCCGAATGCAGAATGGCCACAGGCCTTAAAACACACACATGGGTCCTCAGAGGAGAGAGGCCTCCAGAGTGGACACCCGCATTCTCCCCTGGTCAGCAGCAGCAGGGCGAGTGCTGGGCCGTCATGAAGCTTCACAGGCAATGAGCTCTCAGCAATAACAGGAACAGTGCCTGGGGGACTGTAGCTGCAAGACCGATTTTCATGTAAGATGGCCTCTGAGGACTCCGAGATACACCAGGCTGAGACTAGCTGGCAGCTCCAAGTTCTTGGTCAGAAGAGAACAGGAACTAGGGAAATTGGAATTACTGTTACTACAATTTCTTTACATCTGCACAATCATGAGGTCCAGAGAGTCTCTCTTATTTTTTTTTTAAAGACAGGGTCTCACTGTGTCGCCCAGTCTAGAGTGCACTGGTGTGATCATGGCTCAGTACAGTCTTCACCTCCCAGGCTCAAGTGACCCTCCTGCCTCAGCCTCTCAAGTGGCTGGGACAGCAGTTGCATGCTACCAGGCCTGGCTTTTTTTTTTTTTTTTTTCGGTAGAGACTGGGTCTCTCTGTATTGCCCAGGCTAGTCTCGAACTCCTGGGCTCAAGTGATCCTCTGGTGTCAGCCTCCCAAAGTGTTGGAATTACAGGCATGAGACACTGCACCCAGCCAGTATAGTCTTTTAACAGCTTTATTGAGGTACGGCTAACATTGAAAAAACTACACAAATGTAAAGTATGCAATTTGATAATTTTGACAAATGTATACACCACTGAAACTATCACTACAGTCAAAATAATGAACATATCCATCACTCCCAATTTCCTCATGCCCCTTGGTAAACCCTCTCTCCCAACTCCCTGCCCCCTAACATCAGACAACTACTGATACATTCTGTCTCCATAGGCTCATTTACATTTTCTAGAATTTTACATAAATAAAATGATGTAGTATATACTCCTTCATGTATGGCTTCTTTCAGCCCAATTATGTCAAGATTCATGCTTATGGCTGGGCGTATCCTTAGCCCATCTCTTTGTCTTGCTGAGTAGGATACCATCGCATAGACAGACCACAGCTTGCTCATCCATTCACTCTTGACAACGTTGAATTGTCTCCGTTTTTTGCAATGACAAATAAGGTTGCTATGTACATGCCTGTATAGACATTTGTAAAAGCACAGCATTTCATTTCTCTTGGGTAAAGACCTAGCAGTGGAAGGGCTGAGTCATATGGTAAATATATATGTCTAACTTTTTAAGAAACCGTCAAACTGTTACCCAAAGGGATTGTACCATTTTACATCCCCACCAGCAGTGTATGAAAGTTCCCGTTCTTCCACATCCTCACCAATATTTGGTATGGTCAGTCTTTTTAATTTTGGACATGCTAATGAGTGCAAAATGAGGCCCAGAGTGTCTGAAGTTACATTTGTATCCTTTTTGGCATCCAAAACAGGTGTCAAGCATAGAGAAAACACTTGTTCCTTGAATGGTCAGTCATTTACAAGTGGAATTCATTACAGACCGGTAGTTCTACTGGGTTAAACTATGCCTTACTGTCAACAGGCACATACACATACAGAGAGACAGGAAGGCACAGAGACAAGGCAGAGCATTGATAAGAAGGTGACCTGGGCTCTAGCTCTGGTCTATCACCTAGTAAAATATTACTTAAGTAGCCATGAGTAACTCACTTAACTTACCACGGGCTCCATTTTCTTATCTGTAAAATAGGAACATTGAAACAGCTAATCCCCAAGGTTTGTGGATAATCAGAATTACAAAGATCAGTGACATTTCTATGAGAGAAACATATTTCCAAGTATTTGATGGAGTACATCAGACACAAAGGAAAGGAAACTGAATATTTTTGAGTTGTTTTTTTTTTACCAAGAAATTCACATTTTGTTAAATTTTCAGAACTACCTCCTGAGAAAAGTGTAGCTGCACCCATTTAGAATGATAGAAAACATCAATCTGTCTGATTCCAAAGCCAAGTTCTTGCTACAACGAGAAATGAAACAACTGGATCCCTACAGATGCAGAGACCTGGGCCCCACAAATGTGAATTATGTTCCCCTACCGAATAGAGTTCCATAATACAGTACTCCCTCACTTTTCCACAGTCTCACATTCCACAGTTTCAGTTACCCACAGTCAACTGCAATCCAAAAATATTAATGAAAAATTCCAAAAATAAACAATTCAGAAGTTTTAAATTGTGCTCCATTCTGAGTAGTGTGATAAAATCTTGTGCCACCATCCCACCTGTCCAGCTTATCGTTAGTCATTGACATCGTCTGCTCCTGACATCCAACCATTGACATCATCATGACTCTATGATCCAGGATCACCGAAGCAGATGACCCTCCTTCTGACATATCATCAGGCCAATATCAGCCTAAACACTGCATCACTATGCCCACATCAGTCACCTCACTTCATCTCATCAAGGAGGCAATGGATCAACTCACATCATCACAAGAAGAAGAGTGGGTATAGAACAATAAGATAATTTTGGGGCAGGCATGGTGGCTCACGTTTGTAATCCCAATACTTTGGGAGGCCAAGGCAGGAGGATTCCTTGGGCCCAGGCATTTAAAACCAGCCTGGGAAACATAGTGAGACCTCCTCTCTCTGCAAAAAAAAAATAAACAAAATTATCCAGATACAGTGGTGCATGCCTGTGGTCCCAGCTACGCAGGAGGCTAAAGTGGGAGGATCACTTGGTCCCAGGAGGTCGAGGCAGCAGTAAGCTGTGATCGTGCCACTGCACTCCAGCCTGGGCAATAAAGTGAGACCCTGTCTCAAAAAAAAAAAGGAATTTTGAGAAAGAGACCACATTCATACAACTTTTATTATAGTATATTGTTAGAATTGTTCTATTTCATTACTTATTGTTGTTAATTTCTTTCTTTGCCTCATTTTTTTTTTTTTTTGAGTCGGAGTTTCACTCTTGTTGCCCAGGCTGTAGTGCAATGAGACGATCTCAGCTCACCGCAAATCCCGCCTCCCGGGTTCAAGTGATTCTCCTGCCTCAGCCTCCCGAGTAGCTGGGATTACAGGTGCCTGCCACCATGCCCGGCTAATTTTGTATTTTTAGTAGAGACGGGGTTTCTCCATGTTGGTCAGGCTGGTCTCGAACTCCTGACCTCAGGTGAGGCCTCAGCCTCCTAAAGTGCTGGGATTACAGGCTTGAGCCACTGCGCCCGGCCTCTCTGCCTAATTTATAAATTAAACATTGTCATAGGCATGTATTAATTTATAGGAAAATCATAGACATATAGAGTTGGGTACTATCCACAGTTTCAGGCATTCACTGAGGGGCTTGGAACATGCCCTCCTCAGATGAGGGGGGACTACTGTCATCTCCTCAATCATTCTTGATTCAATCCTCAACACAAATGGTTTAGCCAGGTCTTGCCTCTGGAGACAAAATTGCTAAGGATTTAGAGGGGAAAAAATGTAGTTCACTGGGAAAGTCACCTCTGCTCCACTGGACAGCAACTTAAAACCCAGACCATGACAAGTAGAAAGGCCACCCCCACTCTCCTTCACACCTGGAGTATTCAGGAGTCAATCATATTTCAGGATCACCAGGAGCAAACTGGGAAAAACTGAGCTGCCTTGAGGAAAGCAATCAGCTCCACAAGGGGCTTAAGAAACAAGCTCTGGGAGGAGTGGTTGGAGAAGACTTGGGGACACATCAGAAATGCCATCAAATTTCTAAGGGCTACCTCGTGGTGTCAGACCTGTGCATCTTCGAGGGCATAAACAGATGGGATAAGCAGATGAGACTCACAGAGGACATCAAAATATTGGCTCCCCAGAAGGGAGAACATTCTAGTAACAGAGCTGTCCAGCTGCAGAGTGGACTGTTTCACAAAGCAACAGGTGCCCTGCCTCTTGAATCACCATCTTCATAGGAATGCAGTAGAAGGGACTTAACTCCTGCCCTGAAGAAAAGGTTAGGCTAGGGAAACAGCTCCAAAATTTTTTAAAAGGAAGCAACATAGGCATCTACTGGGAGTTTTCTAAAGCCTTTGTTTAATGAAACTAAAGAGCTGGGACAGGAAATGCCAAATTAAATTAATAGAGCCTTGCTTTAAGACAATGCAAGTGGATGGTAATGAAGGAATGAGTCCTAGGCCCTGGATCAACCGTATTAAGCAATGCTGAGCATAGAGCCAATTCTGTTCACTAGATTTGCTTAGAAAGGGCCAGACGAGAAGGACTTTTCTAAAGGCACCAACTACCAAAAAGCTGCCAAGGCGTCCAATGGAGCCCAGAGGGAATATGCTAACAATAAAAAGTTGAACACCCTCAATAAAAAAGGGTAAAAGTAATTAACAGAAAATTACTGAAAGCTTTTTTGAAACCAAAAGTAGTCAGCATTGGTAAAAGTCTACAAAAGTGGACACTTTTATATAATGTTGGCAGGAGGGTAAAAAGACATAACCTTTTTGGAGGACAATTTGGCAATAGAGTACCAAAAACCTTACAATTGAAGACAACTTTGGCCTGAGTGCAGTGGCTCACACCTGTAATGCCAACACTTTGGAAGGCCAAGGTGGGAGGATTGCTTGAGCCCAAAAGTTCGAGACCAGCCTGGGGTAACACAGTAAGACCTCGTCTCTATGAAAAATAAGAAAAGTTAGCTGGGCATGGTGGCATGTGCCTGTGGTCCCAACTACTTGAGAGACTGAGGCAGGAGGATCGCTTGAGCCTCGGAGGTCAAGGCTGCTGTGAGCCAGGTTCATGCAACTGTTCTCCAGTCTGGGTGACAGAATGAGACCCTGTCTCACCAAAAAAAAAAAAAAAGAGAGAGAGACAGAGAGAGAAAGAGAGAAAGAAAAGAAAGAAGAAAGAAAGAAAGAAAGAAAGATAGAAGGAAGGAAAGAGAAGAAAGAAGAAAGAAAGAAACAGAAAGAAAGAAAGAGAAAGAAAGGGAGAGAAAGAAGGAAGGAAAGAAAGAAGGAAGGAAGGAAAGCAGGCAAGCAAGCAGGCAAGCAAGCAGGGAAGGAAGGAAGGAAGGAAGAAAGAGAAAGAAGGAAAGAAAGAAAGAAGGAAAAGAAAAGAAAGAAAAAGGGAGAGGGAAAGGGAAAAGAAAAGGACAAAGAAAAGACCTGTGAACCCTGAATTTCACTTTTAGAGATTCATCTTAAGGAAATTCATTCCAAAGAAATTTATCCCCAGGATTATCTAAATATTTGCCTTTATTTTCTTCTAGTAATTTTATGGTTTAACTTTCTTATGTTTAAGCCTTTAATTTATTTGGAATTTATTTTGGTATGAGAAAGTGTGACCTTCTTTTCTTTTACTTTAAAAAAAATGTATTACGATTATTATGTTAGAGACAGGGTCTTGCTCTGTCACCCAGGCTAGAGTGCAGTGGTGTGATCATAGCTCACTACAGCCTTGAACTCCTGGCCTCAAGCGATTCTCCCTCGTCAACCTAGGAGTAGCTGGGACCACAGGCATGTACCACCATGCCCAACTAATTTTTTTTATTTTTTGTGGAGACAGAGTCTTGCTTGTTGCCCAGTCTTGCAATGTTGTCTCAAACTCCTGGGCTCAAGTGATCCTGTCGCCTCAGCCTCCCAAAGCACTGGGATTACACATGTGAGCCACTGCGCCCAGCTGCCTTTTTATTTTTTAATTTTTCAAATGCTTTGTTGGTTCCAAAATAGCACTTATTAACCCATGCTTTCCCCCTCTGGTTTTAAATACTGCAAGTTTGGCTTTGAAATACAACCCACTGCCTTATTCAGGCTACATTCAAGGAAATCTGAGACCAAGAGTCTGAAGGCCCAGTTTCCTTCCTCAAACCCAGGAGGTGGTAAATGTGTCACTTCCACTCTTTCTATCTATTTCTAAGAACTCCTTCTTTCCAAACTCTGACATGCCCCTGGCTCAGGTCTATAGAAATTCCCAGGGTCCAAAGACAAAGCAGAACTCACTTATGGAGAAATCTGGGAAATACTTATCTGTTAAACCTGCCCCATATGGTGACTCAGATTGTCTAAAGCCCAAAGCATCATTTTCCACCCCAAACCATTTCCTCCTCTAGACTTCTCTATTTCTGTGGTCCAGAGTCAAGATCTTCATATTACCCTAGAGTCCCCCTTCTGCTCTCTTGCATACCCAGATGGCCCTCCCTCCCCAGATCCATTCTCCCACCCTCCCTCCCATCAGTTTGGTGGGCCCATCACCGCTTCCCCTGGCCCAGGCTCTCCTTTTGTGAGCTTGGAGCAGCAGACTGCTCTCCCAGCCTTCACTCACTTCATGTGGTAATCTGTTGTGTTCATCACTGTCAGAATCTTCTGCGTCCCCTCACTACTCTGCTGAAAACACTCTAGTGGTTCCTCATTGCTCATTAATGAAAGTCTAGATATTAAACGTAGAAGGCCCAGCACAATTTGCCCCTATGCCACCTACCTCTCTAATCTTTTCTCCTTACTCTGACAGACTCTCCGTCTGTCATTTATGTATTCTTTTATTGCTCTCTTCTACTTTTAGTATGAACTGGATTTATGGATTTTTTTAACATTGCTTTCAAGTATGGAATAAAGAATTTTATTTATTTATTTATTTATTTATTTGAGACTGGGTCTCACTCTGTTGCCCAGGCCAGAATGCAATGGTGCAGTCATATCTCACTGTAACCTCGAATTCCTAGGCTCAAGCCATCCTCCTGCCTCAGCCTCCTAAGTAGCTATGACTACGGGTGTGCATCACCACATCTGGTTAATGGAATAAAATATTACAATGCCTAATCTTAATTTTCAAAATTTTAAATTACATTGTACCTAATGCCCATGCATTTACTTTTTTCAGTGGGTCAATAGCCCTCACTTTGGCAAAGGTCCCAGGCCCAAGGTAAGGCCTTGCTTTTTCCAAACTCATCTTTTGAAAGACATAAGTGCCTGTAAGTTGTACCACATTAGGTTCTAGGAATTTTTCATCGAAGACTTTATCAGACTATTTTCCTCTAAGTTGAGAAAGAGCTGGGGGCAGAATATGGCACTGAATGACTGAAGAGAAGGCACTGAAATCAGGCCAGAGGTTGCTGGAAAGAGCAATGAGGAACACCAGCAGCAATGAGGAGCCGGTGATGATTTTGGCTTCACAGGGAGGTGTGTACCACACCGATTTTATCTCTACGTGGATGAACCACAGCTGTCGGCTCCCTTGTCTCCAGGACATCACACTCTCCACATTCCCTCCCATCTTCCGGCTTCTGCTTCCCGGGGCCCTCATCTGCCCCATCCTGAGTGAACACTGGTCGGTCAACTGCTGGGCATGCCTTCCCGCTCTGCACACCCTCCCTGGCCACCCCACCCACTCTCACGGCTCGCACTGCAGAGGAGCCGCATCTCTAGCTCCAGCCCATCTGCCTCTTCTGAGCTCTAAATTCATGTAGGCGACTCCTGCCGGTGTTGCCTCACAGGCCCATCATACTTCAAAGCATTTTCCCCTCAGAACACCGTGTCCTGGCTGCTCCCTCCAGAAGATACATCTCTCAAGCACATCCCCGCGGCTCTCACCTGGATGACTGCATTCACCTTCTCCCACATTTGCCCCCTCCTTTGGATGTATATAGATTGTTTTAAAATACAAATCTGATGTGCTTGCTCTCCTGCTTAAAACACCTCAAAACTGCCTTCAGGATAAACCACTGCCCTTGACATGTTCACAGGTTGCCCATGGCCTGGCCCTGCCCATCTCTTCAGCCTCATCTCATGCCCCTTGCCCCTCGCTCTCTGGGCTTCTGCCTCCCTAGCCCTCCTTTAGGTTCTCTAACACACCATAGTCCTTCTAGTGTTGGGGCCTCTGCAAGTGCTGTTCCCATTGCCTGAGACATGAATTCCTCTCCCTATCTCTACCTGCACCTTCATCTGATTAATCCCTACCCTTCCTACTCATGATGTTGCTTTCTCAGGGACTCTCTCTGACTTTTTAAACTAATCAGGGTCTCCCCAGTATATATCTTCATAGCACTCTGTATTACTCCTTTCTTAATGACCACCTGCTGTAGACGGGATGTTTGTCTTCCTCCAAAATTCATATGTTAAAACCTAGCCCCAACTGTGATAATATTTGGAGGAAGGCTCTTTGGGAGGCAGAGCCCTCATGAATGGGATTAGCAGCCTCTTATAAAGAGACCCCTGGGGGCTCCCTTGTCCCCTCCACCGTGTAAGGATGCAACAAGAAAGTATGGTCTATGATCCAAAAAGCAGACCCTTGCCAGGTACCCAATATGCTGGCACCTGAACTTCCCAGCCTCCAGAGCTGTGAGAAATAAATTTCTATTTTTCATAAGCCACCGAGTCCATGGTATTTTGTTATAGGAGCACAAACAGACTGATGTGCCACCCAACCATCATTATACATGTAATTTATGGTTTCTCTGCTAGTAGGGATGCACCATGGGGTTAGGAACCATGCTTTTCTTATTTCCCACACAGTCCTTAGCTCTAAGCATGTTCCTGAATCAAAGATCCCCATCTTTTATGAATGAAGGAGTCAGTGAATGAATTAATGAAAGAACTGATAACCCTCAATAATTATTCCAGCCTTTTATACCTACTATTAACAAGCTTGCATTCTACTCCAAATTTATTGGGCTTTAACTCTATTTTTGGCCAGCCACATTTGACATTCCCTGAAGTAAATCTATGCTTTCCATCCTACGTCAAGGAAGGACCTGGACTAGTAGGGCCAAGAAAGGTCTAAATTCCATGGGTGGGAGAGAGAGACTAAATCTGAAAGGAAGAATAGATTGAGCAAAGGTGTAGAGATTGGGGAAGGCTGGACATTTGGAGAGAAGGAAAAGGAAACTGACACTAAACCAAAGAGTCTCACAAACACAATCTCATCCTTCCAAAACTCTGTGAAGTAAGAATTACTATCCCAGGGCTAGGCACAGTGGCCCATGCCTGTAATCCCAGCACTTTGGGAGGCCAAGGTGGGTGGATCACCTGAAGTCAGGAGTTCAAGACCAACCTGATCAACATGGTGAGACCCCATCTCTACTAAAAATACAAAATTAGCTGGGCATGGTGGTGCACACCTGTTATCCCAGCTACTTGGGAGGCTGAGGCAGGAGAATCATTTGAACCTGGGAGGTGGAGGTTGCAGTGAGCAGAGATCGTGCCACTGCACTCCAGCCTGGGTGACAGGGAGACTCTGTCTCAAAAAAAAAAAAAAAAAACAAAAACAAGAATTACTATCCCAGGTTTGCATATGAGGCAATGGAAGCTCTAAAAAGTTAAGTAGGAGAAACAGATATGAAATGTATGTCTTATGCTTTTCCTCATCCTATTTCCTCAGCCTGGAATGTCCATTCTCCCTCCACTATGCAAATCTAACTCTTCAAGCTAACACATAGCAACGTCTGAGAAACCGTCCCTGTGTTCACTCTGTTAGCCTCACTTGCTCCCTCCCCATCCCTCTGCTTCCTTTCTGTTATAACACTTCTCTATTCTGCTGGCATCACAGTCATCTCCACCTGCCTTCCTCACAAGTTAAAAGCTTGTTAAGGGCAAGTGGTGTTCTTTGCCACCTCTTTCCCCAGGGCTTCTAACACAGTGCCTCATGCATGACAGAGTTGTAAAACAGGTTACCAAGCTGGCTCCAGGCAGGTTTGCATGGAACTGTGCTCTACAGGAATACCTGCTCCCCCCAGGCCCTGGGTCTTCCTCCTGAGTCCAGGCTCAGACTCTCTCATCCTGCTCGTTCTCTCCTGGGGAGCCACAGTACCTTGAGCAACTTTGCATGGGATAGAATGGCCTATTAGGGGCAGCACAAAGACCCCATGGAGGGAAGAGTACAGAAAGGGAAAACGATAATCATATTTTTTTAAGATGTGCATTTTCTTAACAAAATGCTCTAATACTTGTCCAGACTTTCAAACTCAAAAACCTAAGCATCCTTTTCTTGAAGATCATCAAAGGCCCCAATGGTCCTTCAGGTATGTCAAGCTTTCTAGAAAATAAAGCTAAGTCATAATCACTTAACACACATAGCTAAATGGCCATTTCCTTCTAATTTATCAGCAACTGTTACATATTTCTATACTAGAAAAAATTTATATTTATACTCAGGGTGGTAAGTTAAATTTGCCATCGAAGTAAAGCAGAAAGAGCGTAGCATGTATGTATATGTAACTCAACTGTGCATGAGACAAAGATCTATTGAGGAGAATGTGTCTAGCATGGGTCCTGAGCAACCAAACACAATCTATCAAGAGCACAGAGGTGCCATGAAGCAAAACATGGTCATGTTCAGGGTAGTCATGAAATACTGAATGAACAGGGCTGGAAGAACCCCAGTAGTTAGCCAGTCCAATCTCCTCCTTTCATAGATAAGGAAAGCCCAGAGACATGTGGGAATTGCCAGAGGTCACGTAGCTCATTAGGATCAGAGCCAGGATGAGGATCCAAGCCTCTCTTGCGTCTCCAGCCACATTGTATGCCACACCTGCCACTCCCAGTCTGAGGCCACAATTGCCCTAACCAGGGTCCCTTCCTCCCCTGCAGCCAGGAGTTCACACCAAAAGGAGGAAGGAGAGAACTGTGCACTGGCATAGGACTTCACTGTTGACTATTTGCAATGGATAAAAAGCCTTGTATCAGATTGAATGCTTATATTTATGTTTATGAAAAATGCTTTGAAAAACTGTAAAGCACCATATAAATGTTAGATTAGTAATATATTTATTACATGATTTGTATCTGGGATATTAACAGTACCAACTTTATTATTGGCCATTTTATTTTCACAGCTAATTTATATTTAATCTGGAATCCAAATTTGGCCAACATGAAAGCATCTGATTAGTTTCTGGGTTTGTCTTATTGGAAAGTTCATCTCCCAGAAGGTAGAGAATATGACAGAGGAATGCTAATCTAGGCATATTTCTGTCCAAGAAGAAAATGATTTGTGAAAGAGGAATTTGAGATAAAGGTTATACTACAGTAACAAATAAATTCCGAAATCTCAGTGACTTACTACATCTAATACAGGTCGTTCTATTCTCATGCATTTGCAACCACACCTAATTCATTTGTAGCACATTCTCTAGAACACGTGACTTCCAAAGTTGCTGCATCAGGGCAAGTTTATGTGACACAGGCATACACTGGCCCTTGATTGCATCAGCCAAGACACGTAACACCTCATCTATCACTTCCTCTCACAGTTCACTGGCCAGAAAAAAACACATGTCCCCAGTCTAAACTGCAAGGGAGACCAGGAAATGAAGACAGACATTAATCGAGTAATCTCTCAAATGAGCAGGTATTTGGTGAGCACTGCCTACCACATGTATGTTCTCTAGATTTCAGGAAAGCAAATATCAAAAAAAGTTTTTAGTGTCCTAATTGTCTAAAAACAAATCTATATATGCCTTGAAAAAAAGAAAGACTGAAAGAAAAGACAATGGGGTCATAACAATGATTATCTCTAGTTATTAAATTGCAGATTTTCTTTTCTTCTTTATATTTTTATATTTCCTCAGCAAAATTTAATGAACATGTTTTAGAATCTGAAAAAAGTAATACAAGCTATTCCTGGAAGTTGAAAAACAAGCTCAGACCAGAGATAACCTTGACTCCACTAAAGAAAATGACTCAAAAGGAAAGGGAATTTCTTAAAAATGCACTTTTGATGAGATAACCAGAATTAGTAAGAAGAAAAGTGAGAGACAGGCACAGACATGACTGCCACACCGGAAGCTCTCTGAGGAACTCTGATTTTTAAAGGGCATCCATGAAGAGGGAAAGAAGGACAGGTCTCCAAAAAAGAAGAAAAAGAGGAAGCAGTCCTGTTCATCACTGTATTAGGCCATACTTGTGTTGCCATAAAGAAATACCTAAGGCTGAGTAATTTACAAGGAGAAGAAGTTTATTTTGGCTTATGGTTTTGCAGGCTATAAAAAAAGTATGACACAATCATCTGTGTCTGGTGAGGGCCTCAGGAAGTTTCCAATCATGGCAGAAGGCAAAGAGGGCCAGGCATGTCACATGGTGAGAGCAGGAGCAAGACAGTGAGGAAGGAGGTACCACACACTTCTAAACAACCAGGTCTTGTGAGAACTCAGTCCCTATTGAGAGGACAGCACCGAGCTATTCATGAGGGATCTGTCCCCATGATCCAAACATTTTCCAGCAGGCCTCACTTCAACACTGGGGATTACATTTCAATGTGAGATTTGGAGGGGGCAAACATCCAAACCATATTATTCCACCCTTGGTCCCCCAAATCTCATGTGCTTCTCATATTGCAAAATAAAATTGTGCCTTCCCAATAATCCCCCCAACTTTTAACTCATTCCAGCCCCAACCCAAAAGTCCCAAAGTCCAAAGTCTCATCTGAGATTCAAGTCAAGCTCCTTCCACCTATGAGGCTGTAAAGTCAAAAACAAATTATTTACTTCCAAGATTCAAAAGTGATACAGTCATTGTGTAAACATTCCCATTCCAGAAGGGAGAAATTGGTCAAAATGTTACCAGAAAGGGGTCCCGATCCAGACCCAAGAGAGGGCTCTGGACCTCGTACAAGAAAGAATTCCAGGCGAGTACATACAGTAAAGTAAAAGCAATTTTATTAAGAAAGTAACGGAATAAAGAATGGCTACTCCATAGGCAGAACAGCAGCTTGGGCTGCTGAACTAAGGATGCTTAATAGTTATTTCTTAATTATATGTTAAACAAGCGGTGGATTATTCACAAGCTTTCTGGGAACGAGGTAGGCAATTCCCAGAGCTGAGGGTTCCTCCCCTTGTTAGTCCATATGGGGTACCTTTTAGACGTTGCTATGCCATCTGTAAACTGTCATGGTGCTGAGACCGGCACAGGCATGACTGTTTGGGTCATGGTGGGAGTGTCTTTTGGCATGCTAATACATTATAATTAGCATATAATGAGCAGTGAGGACAACCAGAGGTCACTCTCATCGCCAGCAGTTCTCACACTGCTGTAAAGGACTGCCCAAGACTGGTAATGTATAAAGAAAAAGGGTTTAAATTGACTCACAGTTCTGCATAGCTGGGAAGCCTCAGGAAACTTACAATCATGGCAGAAAGGAAAGCAAGTACCTTCTTCGTAAAGCTGCAGGAGAGAGTGTGAGCATGTGTGTAGGAGGAACTTCCAAACACTTATAAAACCATTAGATCTCATGAGAACTCACTCAGTATCACCAGAACAGCATGGGGGAAATTGCCTCCATAATCCAATCACCTCCAACCAGGTCCTCCCCTCAACATGTGGGGATTATGGGAATTATAATTTGAGATGAGATTTGGGTGGGGACATAGAGCCAAACCATATCACCATTTTGGCTTTGTGAGTTTTGGCTGGCTTCTTTACTGCAACTTATTTTATCAGCAAGGTCTTCGCTACCTGTATCTTGTGCCGACCTCCTATCTCCTCCTGTGACTTAGAATTCCTAACCTCCTAGGAATGCAGCTCAGTAGGTCTCAGCCTTATTTTACCTAGCCCCTATTCAAGATGGAATTGTTCTGGTTCAAACACCTCCGACAAAAAAAAAAAAAAAAAAAAAAAGCAACAGGTCCCACACAAGCCTGAAATTGAGCAGGGAAGACATTAAGCCTTAAAGCTGCAACATAATCTTTGATTCCATGTCCTGCAAGCTGGTTCAAGGGGTAGGCTTCCAAGGCCTTAGACAGCCCTGCCTCTGTGGGCTTCCCTGGGAGTAGCCCATGTGGCTGATCTCATGGGTTGGAGTTGAGTGCCTGCAGCTTTTCCAGGCTCAGGGTGCCAGCTGCCAGTGCATCTACCATTCTGGGGTCTGGAGGGCAGCAGCCCCATTCCGACAGTATCACCAGGTAGTGCCCCAGTGGGGACCGTGTGTGAGGACTCCAACCCCACATTTTCCTTTGGCATTGCCCTAGTAGAGGTTCCCTGCAAGGGCTCTGCCCCTGTATCATGCTTCTGCCTGGGAACCTAGGGTTTCTGACACATCCTCTGAAATCTAGGTGGAAGTGCCCAAGCTCCCTCAATCTTGCATTCTGGGCACCTGCAGGCTTAACACCACATGGAAACCACCAAGGCTTATGGCTTGTGCCCTCGGGAGCAGTGGTACAAGCTCTATCTTGGTCCGTTTGAGCCAAGGCTGGAGCCAGAGCAGAGTGGCCTGGATGCGGGCAGCAGTGTCCCAAAGCTGTGCATAGCAGTGTGGCCCTGGCCTGGCCCATAAAACCTCTGGGCCAAGTGCACCAAACCTCTGCACCTGTGATGGGAGGGGCTGCTTCATAGATCTCTGAAATGCCCTCAAGGCCTTTTTAACATTGTCTTGAATATTAGCACTTGGCTCCCTTTTAGTCATGCTAATCTCTCTAGCAATGATTGCTCTGCAGCCTACTTGGATTCTTTCTCTGCCACAAGGCCAGGCTGCAAATTTTCCAAATTTTTAGACTCTACTTCCATTTTAAACATAGGTTCCAACTTTAAGTCATTTCTTTACCCCTGAGCACAGGCTGTTAGAAGCAGACAGGCCATATCCTGGCTTAGAAATTTCTAAGCAGGCCAGGCGGGGTGGCTCATGCCTGTAACCCCAGCATTTTGGGAGGCCGAGGCGGGTGGATCACGAGGTCAGAAGATTGAGACCATCCTGGCTAACATGGTGAAACCTCGTCTCTACTAAAATACTAAAAAATTAGCCAGGTATGGTGGCAGGCGCCTGTAGTCCCAGCTACTTGGGAGGCTGAGGCAGGAGAATGGCATGAACCCAGGAGACAGAGCTTGAAGTGAGCCAAGATTGCGCCACTGCGCTCCAGCCTGGGCGACACAGCAAAACTCCAGCTCAAAAAAAAAAAAAAAAGAAAGAAAGAAATTTCTAAGCAACACTTTGTTGCTTAGAGGTTTCTTCCACTAGATACCCTACCGTAAGTCATCACTCTTACATTCAAACTTCCACAGATCCCCAGGACATGAACACAATGCACCCAATTTCTTTGCTGAGTCACAGCAAGGGTGACCTTTGCCCCGGTTCCCAACAAATTCCCCATTTCCATCTGAGACTTTGTCACCCTGGACTTCATTGTCCGTATCACTATCAGCATTTTGGTCACAACCATTTAGCCAGTCTCTAAGAAGTTCCAAACTTTCCCTCATCTTCTTGTTTTCTTCTGAGCCCTTTAAATTCTTCCAATCTTTGCCCGTTACCCAGTTCCAAAGTTGACTCCACATTTTTAGATATCTTTATAGCTATATGCCCCATTCTTCAGTACCAATTTTCTGTATTAAGCCATTCTTTTTTTTTCTTTTTTTCGAGACGGAGTCTCACTCTGTCGCCCAGGCTGGAGTGCAGTGGCGCAATCTCGGCTCACTGCAAGCTCCGCTTCCCGGGTTCATGCCATTCTCCTGCCTCAGCCTCCAGAGTAGCTGGGACTACAGGCGCCCGCCACCACGCCCGACTAATGTTTTGTATTTTTAGTAGAGACGGGGTTTCACCGTGTTAGCCGGTGGTCTCAATCTCCTGACCTCATGATCCACCCCCCTCAGCCTCCCACAGTGCTGGGATTACAGGCGTGAGCCACAATGCCCGGCCTGTATTAAGCCATTCTTATGTTGCTATAAAGAAATATCTCAGGCTGGGTAATTTATATGGAAATGAAGTTTATTTTGGCTCACAGTTCTGCAGGCTGTACAAGCATGGCACCCACATCTGCTCAGCTTTTGGCAAAGCCTTAGGAAACTTCCAATCATGGCAGAGAGCGAAGGGGAACAGGGATGTCACATGTCGAAAGCAGTAACAAGAGAGCAATGGGGGAGTGCCACACACTTTTAAACAACCATGTCTCAGGAGAACTCATTCACTATTGAGAGGACAGTACCAAGCTATTCATGAGGGATCTGCCCCCATGATCCAAACACCTCCCACCAGGCCCTACCTCCAACACTGGGGATTACATTTCAACATGAGATTTGGAGGGAACAAATACCCAGACTACATCAATCACCCATCTCCAGAGAAAAGGAAAAGGGAATTTAGAAACAAACAAAAAAAGCACATCCATCAGAGAACAGGTGAGCTAAGGTGAAGAGGTAATTGCAGCTAAATAGAAATTTGCTGACTGAACGTGAAGCTGTCCCTTCCTGCTATGGACTTCAGATTTTAGCCCACTTGAATTGCTCCATATCCTCCAAGCCATGGCCATCCCTTGACTCTCTGGGCTCCCAAGCACTTGCTGCCTTCATCACACAGTTTGAGTTAAGGCAGAAAGACTGGTTTCCATGTACACTTTGTGGAAGCTTTCTCATTTCTCTATATAATCTCTGTCCTTTGTCTACTGCTTTAAAATCTAGAAATTGTTTACAAACACAAAGGTGATCCTTTAAAAGCTCAAAGCTGATTGTGTCACCAATACATACCACTCTTAATGGCTTCCCATTAAATTTTGAGTAAAGACTTTATGGAGCCTACCTAAGGCCATGACTACCTGGCTCTTATTTTCCTCCTCATCCTTATCTCACCAACTCACCCTCCACTCCTATACCCCTCACTCCTTCCCCCTCCTCTCTCTGAGCTCCAGACTCCCAATTACCTACTTCCACCCTTTTTGACCCCCAGGGACTTATCTCAGACTGGAATTTTCCCTCTTTGCTCTCCACTGAACTGTCCACTCCCAGTCTAAGACATGTGCTTATGTCACACGCCCTTACCGTGCTTATCTCAGTTTGTAATTATCTACTCATTTAGAAAAGTGTTGATGAAGGTCTTCACCGTCAGCTTTCAGGATAGCAGGAATCATAGCTGATTTTACTTACTTAACGGGGTTTCATTCTTTGTAACATTTTTTTTTTTTTTTTTTTTTTTTTTTTGAGATGGAGACTCACTCTTGCCCAGGCTGGAGTGCAATGGCATGATCTCGGCTCACTGCAACCTCCACCTCCTGAGTTCAAGTGATTCTCCTGCTTCAGCCTCCCAAGTAGCTGGGATTACAGATGCCTGTCACCATGCCCAGCTAATTTTTTGTATTTTTTGTAAAGACGGGGTTTCATCATGTTGGCCAGGCTGGTCTCGATCTCCTGACCTCAGGTGATCCACCCACCTCAGCCTCCCAAAGTGCTGTGATTACAGGCATGAGCCACCGCACCCAGCCACTCCTTTTATACTTATGGGTGAGAAGCCATTAGAGATTATTTCTTCTTTTCTTTCTCTCTTCACTAATGCACCAGGGTCACTAAGTAGTAGGATACTTTGAACTAGAATTCAAGAAATTGAGTTTTAATTTTACCTCACACTCTCATATGAATTCTCCATGTGACCTCGGGCCATACTTCCCCTGTACCCTGTTTCCTCTTTTATAAAAGTAAGAGTCTAAACTAGATGGTCTCCGACATGCATCCTTCTCTAACATATTCTGGGACCTTCAATAAACTAAGATAAAGCAGAATAATTAAAACTTAATTTAAAAGAACACAGGAAAGGAAGCAGCTACATTAAGGAAAAGAGACATCCTCATGGTTGAAGAAGTGTATGCCCTGGTGTCTGGATCCCATTTAGGAAACTTGGTAACCTTGCAATCTTGGGCAGATTGCTTAATTTCTCTGGACCTTGACTTCCTCTTCTGTAAGATGTGATAAGAACATCTACCTCACAGGTTTCATGAGAGGATTAAATGAGATAACGTATTATAATCCCTTGAACATGGTAGGCTGTTATGTTAAGTCCTTTCCTCCTTCTCTGTAGCTAACATGGAATTTAAAAACACATTATAACTAGAGCATGAGTTGCGACTAAAGGCTCAATTGTCTCTGCATGTGTTGGCTCATGCATGCTTTATTCCTCTGAAGAGCTTTTATACCACGTGAAAGGAAATAATTGCATTTCCCTGAAAATTCACAGGAAAAAGTTATGTTTTTCTCTTCATTCAAGTGATTCTGTTAGACCCAACCACATGCAACAATTTTAAAGTTGCTTCCAAATATATTTACAAATATTTCCTGTCTTCAAGGAACAATGGCAAGACCATGACTCAGGTTCACATCCGGATTCCACCACTAACCATGTACCCAATTACTTCAGTCACCTTCATTCAGGTCTTACATATCACAGAATAAAATCAGATTTCATCAGAGGAGGTGAAGAGAGGGAGAGGAGTTATTTCAATCCCTTCTCCCCAACCCCCGTTTTTGTTTTTGTTTTTAACAAGGATCCTAGAGTTACTGAATGATAGCACGTTTGAGGGGGAAAGACCCTAAGGATGATCTTTATAAGCCATCACTTGGTGTTGGTGGTGATAAGAGACTCGAGTATCTTTATGCAGTGGAAAGAGAAGATTGGACTCGGAATCAGAAGCTTGAGTTCAAGCACTGGTTTCATCAGTCTTGTGATCTTGAGTTGGTCACTTAACCTCTTCAAGGGTCCTCAGCTATGAAAGATGATAGTATCAGCTAATTCTTGTAGGTGCAGTGAGGAGGCAGTGAGACAGTGCAGGTAAACTATAAAACAATTGTCACATGAAAGGCATCACAGTGATTCTTTGGACCCACAAGTTCCAATCTTATAAAACATATCCAGTCACCCACCAACATAGATCATCTCACCTTGCATATCTGATTTTGTGGATCATGGGAAAAAACTGCTGATTCCTAGCAAAACCCATGGCATAGGATAAGTGCACAATAATTTTTTTTTTCCTAAATGATTTAGATGACAGTGACTCATTAAGGGTTTTCTGAGGCTTCCTCAGAGTCGAGAGGTGGGTGCCTGAAGTCACCCAAAGTCCCTGTCATAGGATGGCTCCCAACGCACACACCACAGGCCTGCCCAGTATGTTCCACTATCTACCCAGTAGAGCCCTGCCCAGTACGTTCCACTGTCCTTTCCCTAGAAGAGGTGAATGTTGTTCACAGTCCCAGAAAAGCGGGCTCCTCAAAACAATGCAAGGACCCACCTCTCTCTGAACCTCACCCACCCTAGTTTTCCTTTAAAAATCAATTTACAAGAAGATCATGTGAAGGAAAAGGTTGGGTGATATTCTAACCCAAGTTGGCTGTTTCTTAACCAAGTTCTCTTTGAAAAATTCAACAACCACCTTTGGGGAATTATTTACAACAGAGGAGTGAGGATGGGACCAGGATAGGTATTGCCTATGTTGGTGGAACCAGGGTTTTTTCCTGGATTACCAAAGAGATGGTATGCATTGCTCCCAGAAGCTAAACATCTTCAGGCTTTCAATGGTGGCCTTCACCTGAAAATGTTATCCCTGTTGAAGCTTTCGAGCCAGTATTTTCATAAGAACTATATTTTCTTTGGTGAACTAAGGCATTATAATGATGACTATACAGGTTCTTGAGTGACTGAAGCCATCATTAGCATTGTTATTATTTTTGTTTAGTTGCATCTCCATAGCAGCTCACATTCACAATGTGCTTTGCAATTGTTCCTTAGCAATAGCCCTCACAAGATTCTCAGGAGGAGAGGGTTAATCAGGATTAACATTTCTGTGTTGCCTAAGGAGGAACCAAGGTAAGCAGAAATGTAGCCAGTTGGCTGGCATCACTGTTGCTTCAGGATTCATCCTTAGACACCCAAGCTTCTACCCTAGTCTGGTGCTACACTTACATTGCTTACATCCAAGTGTGGTTATTTCTGTGGCTCCTGTTATAACTATTATAGCACCAGGTCTATGACCAGGAGAATTAGACTGGCATTAAATCAGAATAAGAGATTTTGCACCTGCAATAGACCTTATGACACCTAACCAACCCCATTATTTACAATTAAACAGGAACAGAGGGAATACTTTATCCAACTCACACAAGCTGCTTTCCTCCCAGATCCATGCTTTTTTGCTTTTATTATTTTTTACAGATGGGGGCTTCACTATGTTGCCCACACTGGACTAAAACTCTGGGCCTCAAGTGATTGTCCTGCCTCAGCCTCCTGAATAGCTGGGACTGCAGGGGCATGCCATCACACCTAGTTCATTTCCTTTATTTAAAATATACATGGCTTAAACTCCAACTGGGAACCCAAAACATTCATTTGCTAAGAGTCTGGTGTTCTACCACCTGAACTAGGCTGGCCACAGGAATTATAAAAGCTGAGAAATTCTTTAATAATAGTAACCAGGCAACACCAATGAAGTCTCATATGTAAAAATCCATGCCTTCCTTTCTCCCAATCTCCATTCCCAAACTTAGCCACTGGCTTCTGGCTGAGGCCTTACGCATACCTCCCAGGGCTTGCACACACCTTCTTCTACAGAAGACACACCTTGGGCGTATCCTACAGAAGACCAGGCTTCTCTCTGGTCCTTGGTAGAGGGCTACTTTACTGTAACAGGGCCAGGGTGGAGAGTTCTCTCCTGAAGCTCCATCCCCTCTGTAGGAAATGTGTTGACAATATTCAGAAGAGTAAGAGGATCCAGACTTCTTTGTGCTCAAATACCACTGTTCTCTTCTCTACCCTGCCCTAACCAGGAGCTTGTCACCCCAAACTCTGAGGTGATTTATGCCTTAATCAAGCAAACTTCCCTCTTCAGAAAAGATGGCTCATTTTCCCTCAAAAGTTGCCAGGAGCTGCCAAGTATTCTGCCAATTCACCCTGGAGCACAGTCAACAAATTCAGCCAGAACACAACTACAGCTACTATTAGAACTATTATTATTAATAAATTCCTCTCCAAATCTAGCCCCTTGACTTCGGATTTCACGATTTCTCCCTTCCTCCTAGAAACTTGATAAGTTTCCTGTGCTTCCCTTTTTCTAAGACTACATGTTTGTCATCTTATAAAGCAAAGGGGTGAATAAATGAACCAAATCAATAACTTCTGGAATATCTGCAAACAACAATAATATCAGCTATGCCATCTTTCACTATTTTAGCCAGTATCGAGTTGAATGAACATAGAAAAATACAAAACTGAATTCTTCCCTGTAAATTCCCCGTTTTGACGACGCACTTGTAGCCACGTAGCCACGCCTACTTAAGACAATTACAAAAGGCGAAGAAGACTGACTCAGGCTTAAGCTGCCAGCCAGAGAGGGAGTCATTTCATTGGCGTTTGAGTCAGCAAAGGTATTGTCCTCACATCTCTGGCTATTAAAGTATTTTCTGTTGTTGTTTTTCTCTTTGACTGTTTTCTCTCACATTGCCTTCTCTAAAGCTACAGCCTCTCCTTTCTTTTCTTGTCCCTCCCTGGTTTGGTATGTGACCTAGAATTACAGTCAGATTTCAGAAAATGATGCTCTCATTTTGCTGATAAGGACTGATTCGTTTTACTGAGGGACAGCAGAACTAGTTTCCTGTGAGGGCATGGGTGAATACAACTGAGGCTTCTCATGGGAGGGAATCTCTACTATCCAAAATTATTAGGAGAAAATTGAACATTTCTAACTCTGTCTCTCTCTTACCTCTGTGTAAGGCAAATACCTTATTCTTGTGGTGTTTTTGTAACCTCTTCAAACTTTCATTGATTGAATGCCTGTTCTGTGCAATACATTAGGTTGGGCACATAAGGAATACCAATATAAATAAAACATTCTAAAAGAAGTTTACGATCTAATAAAGGAGACAGGTACATAGCAAACTAATTCAAAGGAGCTAGAAGATGGAGAAAATGCTGAATGTGGACATTCAACAAAGTTTTCAGGAAGCACAAAGAGGAGGGGCTCCCCTCACAGATATCTGGATTAGAGGCTGGCTGAGCTGATGGTGGCTGGTGTTCTCTGTTGCAGAAGTCAAGATGGCCAAAGTTCCAGACATGTTTGAAGACCTGAAGAACTGTTACAGGTAAGGAGTAAGATTTATCTCTTGTGATTTAATGAGGGTTTCAAGGCTCACCAGAATCCAGCTAGGCATAACAGTGGCCAGCATGGGGGCAGGCCGGCAGAGGCTGTAGAGATGTGTACTAGTCCTGAAGTCAGAGCAGGTTCAGAGAAGACCCAGAAAAACTAAGCATTCAGTATGTTAAACTGAGATTACATTGGCAGGGAGACTGCCATTTTAGAAAAATTATTTTTGAGGGCTGCTGAGCCCTACATGAATATCAGCATCAACTTAGACACAGCCTCTGTTGAGATCACATGCCCTGATATAAGAATGGGTTTTACTGGTCCATTCTCAGGAAAACTTGATCTCATTCAGGAACAGGAAATGGCTCCACAGCAAGCTGGGCATGTGAACTCACATATGCAGGCAAATCTCACTCAGATGTAGAAGAAAGGTAAATGAACACAAAGATAAAACTAAGGAACATATTAAACTAACATGATGTTTCCATTATCTGTAGTAAATACTAACACAAACTAGGCTGTCAAAATTTTGCCTGGATATTTTACTAAGTATAAATTATGAAATCTGTTTTAGTGAATACATGAAAGTAATGTGTAACATATAATCTATTTGGTTAAAATAAAAATGAAGTGCTTCAAAACCTTTCTTTTCTCTAAAGGAGCTTAACATTCTTCCCTGAACTTCAATTAAAGCTCTTCAATTTGTTAGCCAAGTCCAATTTTTACAGATAAAGTACAGGTAAAGCTCAAAGCCTGTCTTGATGACTACTAATTCCAGATTAGTAAGATATGAATTGCTCTACCTATGTGTATGTGTAGAAGTCCTTAAATTTCAAAGATGACAGTAATGGCCATGTGTATGTGTGTGACCCACAACTATCATGGTCATTAAAGTACATTGGCCAGAGACCACACTGAAATAACAACAATTACATTCTCATCGTCTTATTTTGACAGTGAAAATGAAGAAGACAGTTCCTCCATTGATCATCTGTCTCTGAATCAGGTAAGCAAATGACTGTAATTCTCATGGAACTGCTATTCTTACACAGTGGTTTCTTCATCCAAAGAGAACAGCAATGACTTGAATCTTAAATACTTTTGTTTTACCCTCACTAGAGGTCCAGAGACCTGTCTTTCATTATAAGTGAGACCAGCTGCCTCTCTAAACTAATAGTTGATGTGCATTGGCTTCTCCCAGAATAGAGCAGAACTATCCCAAATCCCTGAGAACTGGAGTCTCCTGGGGCAGGCTTCATCAGGATGTTAGTTATGCCATCCTGAGAAAGGCCCCGCAGGCCGCTTCACCAGGTGTCTGTCTCCTAACGTGATGTGTTGTGGTTGTCTTCTCTGACACCAGCATCAGAGGTTAGAGAAAGTCTCCAAACATGAAGCTGAGAGAGAGGAAGCAAGCCAGTTGAAAGTGAGAAGTCTACAGCCACTCATCAATCTGTGTTATTGTGTTTGGAGACCACAAATAGACACTATAAGTACTGCCTAGTATGTCTTCAGTACTGGCTTTAAAAGCTGTCCCCAAAGGAGTATTTCTAAAATATTTTGAGCATTGTTAAGCAGATTTTTAACCTCCTGAGAGGGAACTAATTGGAAAGCTACCACTCACTACAATCATTGTTAACCTATTTAGTTACAACATCTCATTTTTGAGCATGCAAATAAATGAAAAAGTCTTCCTAAAAAAATCATCTTTTTATCCGGAAGGAGGAAGGAAGGTGAGACAAAAGGGAGAGAGGGAGGGAAGCCTAATGAAACACCAGTTACCTAAGACCAGAATGGAGATCCTCCTCACTACCTCTGTTGAATACAGCACCTACTGAAAGAACTTTCATTCCCTGACCATGAACAGCCTCTCAGCTTCTGTTTTCCTTCCTCATAGAAATCCTTCTATCATGTAAGCTATGGCCCACTCCATGAAGGCTGCATGGATCAATCTGTGTCTCTGAGTATCTCTGAAACCTCTAAAACATCCAAGCTTACCTTCAAGGAGAGCATGGTGGTAGTAGCGACCAACGGGAAGGTTCTGAAGAAGAGACGGTTGAGTTTAAGCCAATCCATCACTGATGATGACCTGGAGGCCATCGCCAATGACTCAGAGGAAGGTAAGGGGTCAAGCACAATAATATCTTTCTTTTACAGTTTTAAGCAAGTAGGGACAGTAGAATTTAGGGGAAAATTAAACGTGGAGTCAGAATAACAAGAATACAACCAAGCATTAGTCTGGTAACTATACAGAGGAAAATTAATTTTTATTCTTCTCTAGGAGGGAGAAATGAGCAGTGGCCTGAATCGAGAATACTTGCTCACAGCCATTATTTCTTAGCCATATTGTAAAGGTCGTGTGACTTTTAGCCTTTCAGGAGAAAGCAGTAATAAGACCACTTACGAGCTATGTTCCTCTCATACTAACTGTGCCTCCTTGGGCATGTTACATAATCTTTCCGTGATTCAGTTTCCTCTACTGTAAAATGGAGATAATCAGAATCCCCCACTCATTGGATTGTTGTAAAGATTAAGAGTCTCAGGCTTTACAGACTGAGCTAGCTGGGCCCTCCTGACTGTTATAAAGATTAAATGAGTCAACATCCCCTAACTTCTGGACTAGAATAATGTCTGGTACAAAGTAAGCACCCAATAAATGTTAGCTATTACTATCATTATTATTATTATTTTATTTTATTTTTTTGAGATGGAGTCTGGCTCTGTCACCCAGGCTGGAGTGCAGTGGTGCAATCTCGGCTCACTGCAAGCTCTGCCTCCTGGGTTCATGCCATTCTCCTGCCTCAGCCTCCCGAGTAGCTGGGAATACAGGCACCCGCCACTGCTCCCGGCTAATTTTTTGTATTTTTAGTAGAGACGGGGTTCCTCCGTGGTCTCCATCTCCTCATGATCCACCCACCTCGGCCTCCCAAAGTGCCGGGATTACAGGCGTGAGCCACCGTGCCCGGCCTATTATTATTATTATTATTACTACTACTACTACCTATATGAATACTACCAGCAATACTAATTTATTAATGACTGGATTATGTCTAAACCTCACAAGAATCTTACCTTCTCATTTTACATAAAAGGAAACTAAGCTCATTGAGATAGGTAAACTGCCCAATGGCATACATCTGTAAGTGGGAGAGCCTCAAATCTAATACAGTTCTACCTGAGTAAAAAAATCATGGTTTCTCCTCCATCCCTTTACTGTACAAGCCTCCACATGAACTATAAACCCAATATTCCTGTTTTTAAGATAATACCTAAGCAATAACGCGTGTTCACCTAGAAGGTTTTAAAATGTAACAAAATATAAGAAAATAAAAATCACTCATATCGTCAGTGAGAGTTTACTACTGCCAGCACTATGGTATGTTTCCTTAAAATCTTTGCTATACACATACCTACATGTGAACAAATATGTCTAACATCAAGACCACACTATTTACAACTTTATATCCAGCTTTTCTTACTTAGCAATGTATTGAGGACATTTTAGAGTGCCCGTTTTTCACCATTATAAGCAATGCAACAATGAACATCTGTATAAATAAATATTCATTTCTCTCACCCTTTATTTCCTTAGAATATATTCCTAGAAGTAGAATTTCCCAGAGCCATGAGGATTTGTGACGCTATTGATATGTGCCACTTTGCAGAAACGTGGTGTGTCTGCACTCTCTGTGACATATATAATTATTTTTAATGCATTCATTTTTTTCTCAGAGTGCATTCGTTTGAAAACATAGACGGGAAATACCGGTAGTCTTCCTTGTCAGTTAGAAACACCCAAACAATGAAAAATGAAAAAGTTGCGCAAATAGTCTCTAAAAACAATGAAACTATTGCCTGAGGAATTGAAGTTTAAAAAGAAGCACATAAGCAACAACAAGGATAATCCTAGAAAACCAGTTCTGCTGACTGGGTGATTTCACTTCTCTTTGCTTCCTCATCTGGATTGGAATATTCCTAATATCCCCTCCAGAACTATTTTCCCTGCTTGTACTAGACTGTGTATATCATCTGTGTTTGTACATAGACATTAATCTGCACTTGTGATCATGGTTTTAGAAATCATCAAGCCTAGGTCAGCACCTTTTAGCTTCCTGAGCAATGTGAAATACAACTTTATGAGGATCATCAAATACGAATTCATCCTGAATGACGCCCTCAATCAAAGTATAATTCGAGCCAATGATCAGTACCTCACGGCTGCTGCATTACATAATCTGGATGAAGCAGGTACATTAAAATGGCACCAGACATTTCTGTCATCCTCCCCTCCTTTCATTTACTTATTTATTTATTTCAATCTTTCTGCTTGCAAAAAACATACCTCTTCAGAGTTCTGGGTTGCACAATTCTTCTAGAATAGCTTGAAGCACAGCACCCCCATAAAAATCCCAAGCCAGGGCAGAAGGTTCAACTAAATCTGGAAGTTCCACAAGAGAGAAGTTTCCTATCTTTGAGAGTAAAGGGTTGTGCACAAAGCTAGCTGATGTACTACCTCTTTGGTTCTTTCAGACACTCTTACCCTCAATTTTAAAACTGAGGAAACTGACTGTCAGACATATTAAATGATTTACTCAGATTTACCCAGAAGCCAATGAAGAACAATCACTCTCCTTTAAAAAGTCTGTTGATCAAACTCACAAGTAACACCAAACTAGGAAGGTCTTTATTATCTCTGATAACATATTTGTGAGGCAAAACCTCCAACAAGCTACAAATATGGCTTAAAGGATGAAGTTTAGTGTCCAAAAACTTTTATCACACACATCCAATTTTCATGGCAGACATGTTTTAGTTTCAACAGTATACATATTTTCAAAGGTCCAGAGAGGCAATTTTGCAATAAACAAGCAAGACTTTTTCTGATTGGATGCACTTCAGCTAACATGCTTTCAACTCTACATTTACAAATTATTTTGTGTTCTATTTTCCTACTTAATATTATTTCTGCAATTTTCCCAATATTGACATCGTATATGTATTTGCCATTTTTAATATCACTAGACAATTCAATCAGGTTGCTATGTTGGTCCCTTGGGTTTACTCTAAATAGCTTGATTGCAAATATCTTTGTATATATTATTGTTTTTTCTCCTATCTTGTAATTTCTTTGAGCACATCCCAAAGAGGAATGCCTAGATCAATGGGCATAAACAATTTGACAGCTCTTATTAAACATTATTCTGTAAGTAAAAACTGAACTACTTTTCAGTATCACTAGCAACATATGAGTGTATCAGCTTCCTAAACCCCTCCATGTTAGGTCATTATGAACTTATGATCTAGCAAATTACAGGGTCTTATCCCACTAATGAAATTATAAGAGATTCAACACTTATTCAGCCCCCAAGGATTCATTCAACGTAGAAAATTCTAAGAACATTAACCAAGTATTTACCTGCCTAGTGAGTGTGGAAGACATTGTGAAGGACACAAAGATGTATAGAATTCCATTCCTGACTTCCAGGTATTTACACCATAGGTGGGGACCTAACTACACACACACACACACACACACACCATGCACACACAATCTACATCAACACTTGATTTTATACAAATACAATGAATTTACTTTCTTTTTGGTTCTTCTCTTCACCAGTGAAATTTGACATGGGTGCTTATAAGTCATCAAAGGATGATGCTAAAATTACCGTGATTCTAAGAATCTCAAAAACTCAATTGTATGTGACTGCCCAAGATGAAGACCAACCAGTGCTGCTGAAGGTCAGTTGTCCTTTGTCTCCAACTTACCTTCATTTACATCTCATATGTTTGTAAATAAGCCCAATAGGCAGACACCTCTAACAAGGTGACACCGTCCTCTTTCCTTCCTACCACAGCCCCCACCTGCCCACCCCACTCCCATCAATTCCAGAGGCATGCCTAGGCAGGATCTATGAGAAAATATAACAGAGAGTAAGAGGAAAATTACCTTCTTTCTTTTTCCTTTCCCTGCCTGACCTTATTCACCTCCCATCCCAGAGCATCCATTTATTCCATTGATCTTTACTGACATCTATTATCTGACCTACACAATACTAGACATTAGGACAATGTGGCCTGCCTCCAAGAAACTCAAATAAGCCAACTGAGATCAGAGAGGATTAATCACCTGCCAATGGGCACAAAGCAACAAGCTGGGAGCCAAGCCCCAAAATGGGGCCTGCTGCTTCCAGTGCCCCTCTCTCTGCATTGATGTCAGCATTATCCTTCGTCCCAGTCCTGTCTCCACTACCACTTTCCCCCTCAAACACACACACACACACAACAGCCTTAGATGTTTTCTCCACTGATAAGTAGGTGACTCAATTTGTAAGTATATAATCCAAGACCTTCTATTCCCAACTAGAATTTATGTGCCTGCCTGTGCTTTTCTACCTGGATCAAGTGATGTCTACAGAGTAGG
Source organism: Pan paniscus (assembly GCF_029289425.2). Taxonomy (NCBI): domain Eukaryota; kingdom Metazoa; phylum Chordata; class Mammalia; order Primates; family Hominidae; genus Pan; species Pan paniscus. Next base: position 15,346,748 of record NC_073261.2, read on the forward strand.
GCAGTAGCTTCATTCATGAACTCATTCAACAAGCATTATTCACTGAGAGGCTTCTATTTTTCAGGCATAGTGCCAACAGCAGTGTAGACAGTGGTGCATCAAAGCCTCTAGTCTCATAGAACTTAGTCTTCTGGAGGATATGGAAAACAGACAACCCAAACAACCAATAAAAGAGCAAGATGCTGCAAAAAAAAAAAAAAAAATGAATAGGGTGCTAAGATAGAGAAAAGTGGGAGAGTGCTATTTAGACAAAGTGGTAAAAACAAAGCCCCTTGTGAGATGAGAGCTGCCGATGGGAGGGGGCGGGTCATGGTTGTGGGGTTTTGGGTAGGACATTCAGAGGAGTCTGAATGCACCCAGGCCCTACAACTTCAAGATGGTAAAGGACAGCTCCAAGGATCAGAAGAAGCATTCTTGGAACTGGGGCATTTTGAGAAGGAGGAAAAATATGCAGAGACTAGTGCTTGCAGAGCTTGCATTTGGATTTCATTTGAGGTACAATGAAAACCCATTAATGGGTTTCAGACAGTGCAATGGCCTGACCTCACTTATATTTCCTAAAATAGAAAACAGATCAGAAGGAAGGCAATAGAGAAGCAGAAAGTCCAATGAGGAGGTTTCACAGCAGTCATGGGGGTGGGGTAAGGAAAAGAAGTAGAAAGAAACAGACAGAATTGGGTTATATTTTGGAGACAGAACCAACAGAAGGAAGAGGAGAAACAACATTTACTGAGAAGGGAAAAAGTAGGAGAGGAATAGGTTTGGGAAATAAATCCTGCTGACATTGGAAACCCCAAGGAAGCCTCAAAAGTATATTTACTTGCTTTAGATTTAAAAGAGTAGGAAAGAAGCATCTCAACTTGGAATTTGAAATCTATTTTTTCCATAAAAGTATTGTTAAATTCTACTTATACTCACAAGAAAAGTACATTCTAAAGAGTATATTGAAAGAGTTTACTGATATACTTAGGAATTTTGTGTGTGTGTGTGTGTGTATGTGTGTGTGTGTGTGTTTAACCTTCAATTGTTGACTTAAATACTGAGATAAATGTCATCTAAATGCTAAATTGATTTCCCAAAGGTATGATTTGTTCACTTGGAGATCAAAATGTTTAGGGGGCTTAGAATCACTGTAGTGCTCAGATTTGATGCAAAATGTCTTAGGCCTATGTTGAAGGCAGGACAGAAACAATGTTTCCCTCCTACCTGCCTGGATACAGTAAGATACTAGTGTCACTGACAATCTTCATAACTAATTTAGATCTCTCTCCAATCAACTAAGGAAATCAACTCTTATTAATAGACTGGGCCACACATCTACTAGGCATGTAATAAATGCTTGCTGAATGAACAAATGAATGAAAAGCCTATAGCATTACGTTACAACCATAGTCCTAAAGTGCTGTTTCTCGTGAAGGCCAAATGCTAAGGGATTGAGCTTCAGTCCTTTTTCTAACATCTTGTTCTCTAACAGAATTCTCTTCTTTTCTTCATAGGAGATGCCTGAGATACCCAAAACCATCACAGGTAGTGAGACCAACCTCCTCTTCTTCTGGGAAACTCACGGCACTAAGAACTATTTCACATCAGTTGCCCATCCAAACTTGTTTATTGCCACAAAGCAAGACTACTGGGTGTGCTTGGCAGGGGGGCCACCCTCTATCACTGACTTTCAGATACTGGAAAACCAGGCTTAGGTCTGGAGTCTCACTTGTCTCACTTGTGCAGTGTTGACAGTTCATATGTACCATGTACATGAAGAAGCTAAATCCTTTACTGTTAGTCATTTGCTGAGCATGTACTGAGCCTTGTAATTCTAAATGAATGTTTACACTCTTTGTAAGAGTGGAACCAACACTAACATATAATGTTGTTATTTAAAGAACACCCTATATTTTGCATAGTACCAATCATTTTAATTATTATTCTTCATAACAATCTTAGGAGGACCAGAGCTACTGACTATGGCTACCAAAAAGACTCTACCCATATTACAGATGGGCAAATTAAGGCATAAGAAAACTAAGAAATATGCACAATAGCAGTTGAACCAAGAAGCCACAGACCTAGGATTTCATGATTTCATTTCAACTGTTTGCCTTCTACTTTTAAGTTGCTGATGAACTCTTAATCAAATAGCATAAGTTTCTGGGACCTCAGTTTTATCATTTTCAAAATGGAGGGAATAATACCTAAGCCTTCCTGCCGCAACAGTTTTTTATGCTAATCAGGGAGGTCATTTTGGTAAAATACTTCTTGAAGCCGAGCCTCAAGATGAAGGCAAAGCACGAAATGTTATTTTTTAATTATTATTTATATATGTATTTATAAATATATTTAAGATAATTATAACGTATTATATTTATGGGAGCCCCTTCATCCTCTGAGTGTGACCAGGCATCCTCCACAATAGCAGACAGTGTTTTCTGGGATGAGTAAGTTTGATTTCATTAATACAGGGCATTTTGGTCCAAGTTGTGCTTATCCCATAGCCAGGAAACTCTGCATTCTAGTACTTGGGAGACCTGTAATCATATAATAAATGTACATTAATTACCTTGAGCCGGTAATTGGTCCGATCTTTGACTCTTTTGCCATTAAACTTACCTGGGCATTCTTGTTTCATTCAATTCCACCTGCAATCAAGTCCTACAAGCTAAAATTAGATGAACTCAACTTTGACAACCATGAGACCACTGTTATCAAAACTTTCTTTTCTGGAATGTAATCAATGTTTCTTCTAGGTTCTAAAAATTGTGATCAGACCATAATGTTACATTATTATCAACAATAGTGATTGATAGAGTGTTATCAGTCATAACTAAATAAAGCTTGCAACAAAATTCTCTGACACATAGTTATTCATTGTCTTAATCATTATTTTACTGCATTGTAATTAGGGACAAATGGTAAATGTTTACATAAATAATTGTATTTAGTGTTACTTTATAAAATCAAACCAAGATTTTATATTTTTTTCTCCTCTTTGTTAGCTGCCAGTATGCATAAATGGCATTAAGAATGATAATATTTCCGGGTTCACTTAAAGCTCACATTACACATACACAAAACATGTGTTCCCATCTTTATACAAACTCACACATACAGAGCTACATTAAAAACAACTAATAGGCCAGGCACGGTGGCTCAGACCTGTAATCCCAGCACTTTGGGAGGCCAAGGTGGGAAGATCACTTGAGGTCAGGAGTTCAAGACCAGCCTAGGCAACATAGTGAGATCTCATCTCTACAAATAAAAAATAAAAAAATGAGCTGGACATGGTAGTACACACCTGTAGTCCCAGCTACTTGGGAGGCTTGAGGTGGGAGGATCACTTGAGCCTGGGAGATGGAGGCTGCAGTGAGCCATAATCACACCACTGCACCCCAGCCTGGGCAACAGAGTGAGACCCAGTCTCAAAAGATAAATTTTTAAAAATGTTAAAAAATATATAAAAGAGAATTTTAAAAGAACAACTAATAGATCAAAGCATGGATGCAAGATATATTTAGTTGGAAAATCAAGGTTAAAATCAAGGGATCTTGGAATTAGGTGTGGTAGATTTGGGTAAGGAGTAGTCTAAGATGACCCTGTTTCTTGGTACTGGAGACTGGATGAGTGGCAGCATCTTAACCATATTTTTGGTAGAAATATGGAGGTCTTCTCCATTCCAGGATGAATGATGAGTAAAATTTTAGGCATGTAATTTGAGCTACTAGAAGGACACTCAATTGCAGATGTACAATGGGGAGATGATAACCTATCTAGAACTCAGAAAAATAACTGTATATAGATATGAAAGACATCAGTAGGTATGTAGTAGATAAAATCCTAAAAGTGATGTCAAAGGGAGGAGAGAAGTATATGGTGAACACTGTTGGTTGTTCATGCAATTGCCATCTCTTCTTCTTCCTTACTGACAGAACCCTGATTTCATTGAGAAGTCAACATGCCCTTCCCCAATTGATGAATCCAATTGGTTTAAGATTATGTTCATTCTATTCTTACATGACTAAGTCACGTTGACTTAATCCTATCAAATGAGATGTCGATCTGGAAACAACTTCTGGAAAAGATTTTCTACCTTGATAAAATAAAGAGCCATATAGATGGTCCTTTATCTTCCTTCTTCCTTGAATGAGATATGTTCTATGAGGAAGTGAAGCTTAGAACTGTGGTCAGCAACTTGCAACGACTGGGAAGTCAGAGCCACACAGTGAAGAATGCAGAGTGGAAGGAGAAAAAGAGCCAGCATCTCTGACAACATTGTTACACCGAGAACCTACCTCCAGATTTTAAGAAAACAAGAAATGCTACTGTTATTAAGCCATTTTCACTGGGTTTGCTATGACTTGCAGTCAAATCTAGCTTAACTGATACAGAGCACCACAGAGAACTGGTCTCTCGTTTGTCTCATCCTGTTCTTTCTAGCAGCCACGACTTTCCTAGGGTTTCCTTAGCCCAAGTCTGGCTAGAGCAAGACTAAGTAAGACTTGATTCCTTAATGTCCTTTTGTTTTAAGAAATATTAAAGAATTATTTTTATATTAATATATTTTAAGAAATAAGGAAATACAAAACACTGAGCAAGCAACACAAATTCAAGAAATCTTAAAAAGTATAATAGCTGCTCAGTCTCTGATTAACAGTGAAATATGGAATCATTGTAGAAATGGCCTTGGAGCGTTATTCTCCCAGGCCAGCTATCCTTATGGTCTGCCCCACCTCCCTCATTGCCTAAACAGTAAGAGAGTCACCATGGTGAGACTCAACAGTCTTAGCACAGAACTTGTTACAGTCTATTTCTTTTCTTACAGTCCTATATATCAAGTTCCAAATCAATGAGAGTAAAGCCAAATCCCTGCCTTTAAACCCAAGGGACAGAAGCAAAAAGCCAAAAGATATTTCCCTAACCTTCCTCCCACTGAGTAGACTCCTCTGACATTTAAAAACCCCTACGCTTGAAATTTGAGGGGTGATGGAATTGTTGAGATGGTAATAATTATTGTGGTGGATATAAAATATGCTCGTGTATCTATATCTCTGAATGACTGAATGATTTATAAGTTTAATGGTTATATACATTTCTGACTTTTAAAAATGAATGTATGAGTATATGACAATATAATAATTTACAAAAAAATTTATTATCTATAACACCTCATTGAACTATACATAAAATAGATTAAATTATACCTCAGTAACAAGGGATTTTTTTTAATTTACAAGGAAAAAACTCTATATTCCATTTATTGCGTTGTGTATCCAGAGTGGTCTTTTTTTTTTTTTTTTTGTACCCTCTCTCAACCCTAGGCATGAGATGTTCATTTATCCTAAAATGCTCTATAGGGTAATCTACCTATCTTGTGGATACATTGTTTGCATTTCCCTGTCATTGGCTCTCACTGGCCAAGAACACCTTTGCTCCTTCTTCTCTAAAACTTATTCCTCACCAATTTTTCTTGTTATCAGAGTGGCTGACAAAGGGTGTTACGCAACCTTATGAGCTCTGGAGGGTAAACTGAGGTCTGGCTCAAAAGTATACATCCCTGGGCCTCACCTCTGGAGATTCAGTTTGGGTAGACCTTGAGCATCTTAATTTTTTTAAGCTCCAAAAGTAACTCTCATGTTTATCACTGGTTAAGAACCACTGCATGAAGAGAGTCCCAGATTAAGGATGGTTTTATTATAGTGTTAATAATGGCTTCCCTTTGGGCAAGTCAATCCAGGGTTAGAAAAGATGAGAACACACAACTTCCACCTATCCAGTAGAGGCCTTCTCACAGCCACAGGGACACCGGCAGGCCTCATTTGGAAATAAGGTACTCAACAGCACAGGTACCCCCATTTTATATACTCACTTATACTTGCGTAGAAGCTGAGGGGCCTGCCAAGCAGGTGCTTGCCTTTGGTGTCACTCTTCCAAAAGGTCTGGAGTGCTTTGCCCAATTGAGAGAGGCCTATGGAATAAGAAAAACATGAGTGGATGGTCCCTGTCTTATCTTCTCAACTCTCCACACTCTAAAATACGACTTTGGCTCCTAGCATGACAAGAGCCTTGATTTTCAGAGGAACACTCCCTTCTCATCTCCACCAAGAAGTAGAGCTAATTTCCTTCCACACAGCTCCTATTCACTATTTCGTAGATGGTGAAGTCATTTCTTTGTCATGTAAGGAGAAATGCTGTTACTATTTTTTAAAACAGAAAGGAGAGGGTTTATGGAGATTACAGAGAGGTATTCTTGATATGAATGTATTGCATCAATTTAGAAGATTTTTCAACAGATGTTTTGTGCATATGTAGAATAAAATGCTGCAATCCCAAGGTCTCAGGCTGGGATCACTAAGAACAAGTCATGCTGCAGACCTCATTACCACTTTTGATGGGATTACCTGAGTGGCGTTGGCAGGTATATCTCTATTGTGGCGGTGAGTGGACTGTGGCTTAATGTCACTAAGCATTTGGATCAGATAGATAATTCATCTTGTTCTGATCCATACCAAAGGAGTTTTCTTGAAGTTGTTTTGTGTTTGTTTTTGTATTTGTTTGTAGAGACAGGGTCTCACTATGTTGCCCAGGCTGTTCTCAAACTCCTGTCATCAAGCGACCCTCCCACCTTGACCTCCCAAAGTGCTGGAATTACAAGTGTAAGCCCCTGCACCTGGCCTTCACCAAAGGAAGTTCTTATTATAGATTTCCTGCATATTTGCCTACAGGAAGATGATGCACTGGCTAGAGGTGTGAATGTCAGGTCTCTTCTGCCATTCTAACCCTGTTATAAAGTAAAATTGGCTCTCCATCTTATAATTTAGTCTCCTTGAATTTAGAATACTGTAGAGTTTGGAATCAAGACCGGATTCAAATCTCATTTACTTTGTGATTTGGGCTAGTCTTTTAATCTCTCAATGTCAGTTTCCTTACTTGTAAAAATGGAGATAGTCATTACTATTAACACATCAAATATTTGTAATATCAAATGAGATAAAATACAGAAAGAGCTTAGCATAGCACCATGGATTTAGAGTGTTTGATTCATTCATTATTTTACTTAAAAGTAGCTATTATCACTTTTACTTAGTGAATGCATCCCTGAGAATCTAATCCACAATCATGATACCAATTAAATCAAGTTCCTGAATCCACACTGAGGGTTGGCTCAAGCAATTCTCCCACCTGGGTGAAGGTAAATATTCTACAAACCATCAGGTAAAGTTACTTGACCAGCCAGTCAGCCATCTTTGGTGACTTCAACCCAGCCATACTTATTTCTTTTCTGGGAGGGTTGGGGGTGTGGTTCATAGAGATGGGGTCTCTCTATGTTTCCCAGGCTGGTCTCAAATGCCTGGCTTCAAGCAATCCTGCCACCTTGGCTTCCCAAAGTGCTGGGATTACAAGCATGAACCACCGTACCCAGCCTGTATTTTGATTTTTACCATTGCATTTAGCAAAGTCTCTACTGATATTGTGGTAGACAAGGCAGAGACATATGGGCTATAAGAGCTAGTAGTATTATTGAATGGGCTTGTGGCTACTTATATATAGTGTGGTTACTGTATTGAAGGGATCTTTAAAAGGAGAAAGCCCTATTCATTCAAAAGACATTAATTTAGTTTCTATTTGGTGCCAAGAACAATGAATATAGTGGCCTACCCTCAGTTTACAGACTAGCAGGGAGAAAGATAAGCAAATAAGCTAATCACAATCCTTGAGAAAGGGATGTTTTGTCTGAGACTGAAGGATGATTAAGAGTCAACAAAGAGACTAGCCTGGCCAACATGGTGAAACCCCGTCTCTACTCAAAATACAAAGAAAAAAATTAGCTGGGAATGGTGGCAGGTGCCTGTAATCCCAGCTACTTGGGAGGCTGAGGCACCAGAATCACTTGAACACTGGAGGTGGAAGTTGCAGTGAGCTGAGATCACACCACTGTATTCCAGCTGGGAAACAGAGTGAGGCTCCATCTCAAAAAAAAAAGTAAGAAGACAACTGACCCAATTTAAAAATTGGCAAAGACTCTGAATAGAGATATACAAATGGCCAGTAAACACATAAAAAGATGCTTAACATCATTAGTCATCAAGGAAATACAAATAAAAACCACAATGTGATACCATTTCACAACCACTAGGATGGTTGTAATTTAAAAGATGGACAATAACAAGTGTTGTTGAGGATGTAAAGAAACTCGAACTTTCATACACTGCTGGTAGGAATGTAAAATGCTGCAGCTGCTTTGGAAAACAGTCTGGCAGTTCCTCAAATGGTTAAAGATAGAATTATCGTATGACACAGTAATTCCTCTCATTAGGTATATACCCATGAGTGTTGAAAACATATGTCTACACAAAAACTTATACATGAAAGTTCATAACAGCATTATTCATAATAGCCAAAAAGTGGAAAGAACCTAGATGTCCATCAACTGATGAATGGCAAATAAAATATTGTATATCCGCACAATAGAATACCCAGTCATAAAAGAATGAAGTACTGACACATGCTATGTGGATAAACCTTGAAAACAGCATACTAAGTGAAAGTGAAACTTAACCAATAGTCCCATAGACTGTTCTTTCGGATAAACATAGAAATTGACCCTTCTGGTCTTAAAGCTCGAAGCTTATATTTGTTTTGTTTGAGTGAGTTCCTTCCTGGGGAAAAGACTTCGGGCCTCTCAAAAAAAGTATCAAAGAACTGAAACTCGCCAGATCACCACATCCAGGCAATGAGACTTTGGACCACTCATTCATCAGGATTGCTTCCTTGCCCCTCCCTGGTTCCTGTTTTCTTACGCATTGTTACATTTCTTCCCTGCTATCCAAACCCCTGGTTTTAGGTCAGGGAGATGGATTTGAGATTGAGCCCCCATCTCCTCAGCTGCAGCACCTGATTAAAGCCTTCTTCCTTGGCAATACTTGTCATCTCAGTGGCTGGCTTTCTGTGCAGCGAGCAGCAGGACCTAGATCAAACCCATGATATTTTGGTAACAAAAGAAGCCCATCAGAGACCACAAATTGCATAATTTCATATATATGAAATGTCCAGAAGGCAAATCTATAGAGATGGATAGTAGATTCATGGTTTCTAGGAGCTGAGAGGAGGGGAGAATGGGGAGTGACTGCTAATGAGTATAGGGTTTCTTTAGGGGGTGATGAAAATGTTAGAAAATTGAATTGTACACTGTAAGTGGGAGAATTGTACGGTATGTAAATATCTCAATAAGGCTGCTAGAGTAAAAATAATAATAATCAACTAGAGAAATGAGAAAGAAAGGTTGGATTCCCAGACAGAGAGGAGTATGGAAAGGAAAAAACAAAGTGTCTGGATAACACTGAGCAAGGGGAGAGTAGTGTGGGCTAAGGCTAAGGGAGGTGGCTAATGCTGAGGGAGTAAAAGGCCAAGCCCTGCAGGGGCTTATAGGTCATTAGCCTGAGAGCAATGGAAAACCATTAAAAGCCACCAGGATTGTCCTGGTGTGGTGGCTCACACCTGTAATCCCAACACTTTAGGAGATGGAGGCAGATGGATCGCTTGAGCCAGGAGCTCGAGACCAACCTGGGGCAACATGGCAAGACCCCATCTCTACAAAAAATACAAAAATTACCCAGATGGGTGACTGAAGTGGGAGGATCGCTTAAGCCAGAGAGGTGGGGGCTGCAGTGAGCTGAGATCATGCCACTGCACTCCAGCCGGGCAATGGAGCCAGATCCTTCTAAAAAAAACAACACCAGGATCATGGAAAGCTACAGTGGATACTTTGATGAATGAGTTAAGAATTTTATTTATTTATTTATTTATTTATTTGGAGACAGGGTCTTGCTCTGCCTCCCATGCTGGAGTGCGGTGGCATGACCACAGTGCACTGCAGCCTTCAACTTTTGGGCTCAAGTGATCCTCCCACCTCAGCCTCCTGAGTAGAAGGGACTGCAGGTGCGTGCCACCATGCCTGGTTAATTTTTGTAATTTTTTTTTTTTTTTAAGAAATGAGGTCTTGCTATGTTGCCCAGTCTGGTCTCAAACTCCTGGGCTCAAGCAATCCTCTTGCCTCAGCTTCACAAAGTGCTGGGATTGATTACAGACATAAGCCACCATGCTTGGTAGAGTTGAGAATTTTTAAACCTGCCTAGCTATTTTCCCACATTTTGTGTCCTACAAAATAGACCGTCAAATACCCAAAGGATGGAAAAAAAGGAGGCAGAACTGGCCTATGTTGCTCCAAAGGACTAGGACCAGTAAGCAAGGAAGCTCATTTGAGTTCATTTTCAGTTTCCTAATAAGCAGGCGTCTCCAATAACAGGACAGGTAAGGCAGCTCACCAACACCAGCAGTATTCCTGCAAAGGTGCAGTACCTACATGGGGTCTGTGGAATACTCCAGCACTGCGTGGGATATCAGGCAAGGTGACTTCTAAAACTGACATGCATTCAACCACCTAGATTCTACAAAGACCAAAACAAAACTGCCTTCACTTTTCTGAAACTGTTGGTGAAGGAGTCCCTTTCTCAGTCATTAACAAAAATAATGATCAGTTTTCCTATTTTAAACATTTAATACACTATTGAAAATATCAAAATGCATAAATCCAGAAACCCTGGCTCTCTTCCAAACTCCCTATTTACGGCTAAAGAGAAGGGCTGCTGCAGTGGCTTCATGCCCTGCTGAGTACCCAACTGGTAAGCTGAACCTGGCCAACAGGTGCCCAGATATGACTGCCCCTCTACACACGACCTCTCCAGCATCCATGGAAGAGGAACCTTCATACACAAGGAGCCAAACGCATTTTCCAGACCTCTTTAAGAAACTGGAGAATAGATGAAACAGGACAAACTTCAAAAGAAAAAAAATTTAGGATTAAATTTTTTTTCAAAAGAAAAAAAATTTAGGATTAAAACAAGGGGAATGAAGTGTGTCTAGAGACTCAGGACAACAAGGCCTGCGATCTCCTAGTAACTAGGAGAAACTAGGCCTGCGTTTCTCCGTTAGCCTTATGGCCTTATAGTCAGCTGATCAGGTGAAATCGAAAATATACCTTGAACAAGAGATCACCGTGAGAGGAGTAAGGCAGTTTCTCAAAAAATTAAAAATAGAATTGCCGTTTGATCCAACAATACCACTTCGTGGTATATACCCAAAAGAATGAAAAGGAGAGTCTCAAAGAGTTATTTGTGCATTCATGTTCATATCATTATTCACAATAGCCAAAAAGTGGAAGCAACTCAAGTGTCCGGAGAGGGATGGACCAAGAAGCAAAATGTGGCATGTCCACACAACGAAATGCTATTCCCCCTTAAAAGGAAAGGAAATTCTGACACATGCTACACATGGATGAACCTTGAATACTTTATGCTAAGTGAAACAAGCCAGTCACAGAACAAATACTGCATGATTCTACTTATATGGCACCTACAGTTGTCAAATCCATAGAGACAGAAACTAGAATGGTGATTGCCTGGGGCTGGGGGAGGGAGGAGTGCGGAGTTAGTGACGGGTACAGGGTTTCATTTGGGAAGATGAAAAAGTTCTGGAAAGGACAGTAGTGGTGGCTGTGCCACAATGTGAGGGTACTTAATACCACTAAACTGCACATTTTTGAAAAATTTAACACTTTAAAATGGTTAAAATGGTATATATGATGTTATGCATATTTTACCACAATTAAACGAGCCACCCTGCGGTACTAAGAACTAGGAGCCTTTAGATGCATAAAACCCGTATCTCCTCTTTATAATATTATTTCTTCATAGCTCCTGTGAGTCTGAGACTTTGAAAGGACAGAATCAGGTAGCGGCCCCAGCATCCTGGGAGGACCGCCCTGTCTCTCCGCCCAGGGACTCCCGGAGCGCCAACCCCAGCTGGATTCAGCGTAACCGCCCCCAACCACCAGCCCGGCTGAGGCCCCCACGGAGGGTCCCGTGCCCACTCGGAGGCGCACTCACAGGAGCACTCAGAGGCGGGCGACGCCGCCGCGCCCCGAGGAAGCCGCCCTCAATGCCGAGGTGCGCTGCACGTTCTTCCAATCAAAGGGCCCCAAGGTCGGGTTCTCAAGGCCAGAGCCAATCGCAAAGAGCCTATTGCCTGTTGTCCCGCCCTCCCGTGCTGACGACTAGCGAGTTTCAAACCCGCAGGAGCCAATGAGGACGCGCGGACGCGCGGCACGCCGGTCCTGGCTACAGGCGCGGCGTTTGAAGAAAAACTGTCACTGAGGAGTCATGGTGGGGCCCGGGCCTACCGCTGCTGCCGCTGTCGGTGAGTATGACCGCGAATGAGTTCTCGTTATTCTCAGGCGTTGGAACACGGCCGGGGAAGTAGGAGGCCACCGAGTGAGTTCTTCCCGCGGGAGGTGCCCGTCCGCTCGCCTGCCTAAGTTTCCCCTGGGCGTTTTCCATCCTGGGAGCGCAGACGGGACCCCCGGCCACGGCCCCCAGGTAGACGTCTGGGCCCTGGGCGGGGGAGGCTGTGCGCAGGCCCAGATACCTCACGGGCATATTTCCAGAAAGCCCTGCAGCAGCCTTGCAAAGAGACGTCATTGTCACCACGTTCCGGATAAAGAAACTGAGGCCCCTTGCTCGGATTTTCACCAGCAGTGGGAAGCTGCGCGCTGTCTTGATCCACATTTGGCTCCAGGCAGAGCCGGGCGTGGTCCTGTGTGCCAGGAGGCGGGGTCTGGCTGAAGCCCGGGTCTCCTGCCTCTGGCGGAGCTCTCACTCCTCACCTCTCAGCCTGCGGTGGTTAGAAGTTGATTGGTTAAATCTGCACCCAGGGCTAAGGCTTCTGCGTTCCCTAATCTCTTAGATGTGCTTGGAGCCCTTTCCTACCTTTCAAAATACTCCTGCTCAGATGCCACTTTCTCCAAGATACGCACCGTTGTTTTGTTTCATCCATTATTCCTGTTGATGCCTACGAGGTCCTAGGCACTTTACATAACAAGCTTTAAAGATGGCATTTCTGTCCGCCTTATAGGCTTAGCAGCAGCAAAGTTTGCTAATTTGCTAGAAGTCACGGAGGTGGGACTCCAACCCCCTATGTCAGCCCCTACGCTCTACATTGCCTGCCAAGCTGTCTCTAAGGATAGATACATGAGCATCAGAGAGCAAAACAGGGCAACTCCGTTCAGATGAGGTTAAGAGTCGTTTGGCACCCCTGTCGTCTTTTTGTCTTCCTTCACATCATTATTTAATTTTAACCTTTTCTAGCCACCTACTCCCCTCATTTATGCCCTACCTCTGAACTCCCATACTTCTTTTCCTCTCTTATGGCCCTTAGATTTTACCTTATACTGTAATTGTTGCTGTGTTGATTTTATCTCCACTACTAGTTTGAAAGTTCTTGAAGGCAGAAATTATTGACTTGTCATCCCCTCACAAATGGCTTGCGTAGAAAGTCACCATAGTATAGGTGTCTGCCGTGAGCAGACCGGGCATATTTTATCCTTAGTACCAACAAAGGAAGCCATATAAGGGTTTGTGGGTAAAAATCATCATCCCTGTAAAAAAACAAAAGACATAAGACCAGGCCTGGCTCACCAGCTCAGGTGGGCCAGTAACAGAAATTCTTCAAAACAGACTGTTGTAGCTGAGAACAGTGGCTGTGAGCTCCAGGGTTAGAAAAGCCTGTTTTCAAGTCCTGGAATTGCCACATATTAGCTGGGTGACTTTGGGCATGACATTTACCCTCTCTGAATTTCAGATTGCAAAAACTCATTGGATTGTTTTGTGGATTGAAAGAAATAATGTAAATTTAGGCCGAGTGCTTTGACTTACGCCTGTAATCCTAGCACTTTGGGAGGCCAAAGCAGGAGGGTCACTTGAGCTCAGGAATTTGAGACCACCCCTGGCAACATAGAGAGATCCTGTCTCTACAAAAAATTTTTTAAAAATTATCCAGCGTGGTGGTACACGCCTGTATTCCCAGCTACTCAGGAGACTGAGGTGTGAGGATTGCTAGAACCTGGGAGATCAAGTCAACAGTGAGCCGTGGTTGTGCCACTGCCCTCCAACCTCAGTGACAGAGGAAGACCCTGTCTCAAAAAAAAAAAAAAAGTAGTAAGTTTAAAGAACTTAGTGTAAGCCTGGCATATAAATGATATTGTTGATGTTGATGTTAGCTTGAAGGCACATTTATAGGACTAAGGATTTTATAACATTATGTTGCAAAGCCAAAATCACTACAGAAAAGTGTCATCTTTTAGAATATTAATGAACTGGTTAAAATCTTGAACTAAAGTTATGTCGTTTGTTTGCTTGCCTGTGTTGCAGAAGAGCGGCAGAGAAAGCTTCAGGAGTACCTTGCAGCCAAGGGAAAACTGAAGAGCCAAAACACCAAGTGAGTTTATCTGTCCACAGTTACGCAAGTTTTGTTGCCTTCTTTGTACTAGCAATTTAAAGCCTTTTTGAAACATGTCCCTTTTGCTTAGAGTCTACTCAGACTGCACTGGGATTCTATGATAACGCAAAAAGAGCATTTCAGTCCAGGCATGACAAAAACCCCTGGGCAGTGCTTAGTCCATTGGCAAAGCTTTATGCATTGTTACTGTGTGAATCTCCAAAGGAAGGAGGGAAGAAGGGTCAGTATTACCTACCATGCTGGAAGCTTTGCCTGTTTCTGCTTTTTTTTTGTTGGGGAAGTTGATTCTCATGAAGGCAATTTTTGGTCAAGAACTTGAATGACCATGGTTCTGGCATTTCTTGCTAAGGCAGGAGAGCCAGTTACAATCCATCCTCCGTAGCAGAGTGATACCCTCTGCTCTTGGGTCATTCTCTCAGCATTTACTGTTAAGGTAGACAGAACATGACCACTTCATTTTTATCCTTTGTAGATTCTTACCATCTTTGTCGTGTTATTTGTCCTTTCTTAGCATTAATTAATTTTTTCCCCATTTGAGTTGCTAAGTATTTATTTGAAAATTAATTTTTACAAAGTTAGCTTTCACCCTTTATTTTATCTTGGGTGTTTACTCACCTCTATTTCCTTGATTAAATGAACCTAATTCACTTATTCAACAAATATTTATTTAGTACCTATAACGTCTCAGTCACTTCTGATGCTAGAGATAATGGCGCTTAACAAGACAGACATTCCTGCCCTCCCAGGGCTTATGCTGTAGATGGGAGAGACAAACATCAAACAAGTCATAATCAAAGTCCTTGTTAGTCTAGCAGTTGTTTTTGGTCCATGCAGATTGATTCCTTCTAAATTCGCCTCTGTTTTCCAATCCTTTTTCTGCATTTCCTATCTCACTAGCTATATTTCATGTGTGTCTTGGTTTTTTTTTTTTTTTTTAAATATTTCTTTTCCCCCCTGAAAGTTAGAAAAGATAGTATTTGAAGATACTTAAAACAAGGAAATTTTTTTTTTTTTTTTTTTTTTTTTTGAGACGGAGTCTCACTCTGTTGCCCAGGCTGGAGTGCAGTGGCGCAATCTTGGCTCACTGCAAGCTCTGCCTCCCGGTTTCACACCATTTTCCTGCCTCAGCCTCCCGAGTAGCTGGGACAACAGGCATGTGCCACCATGCCCGGCTAATTTTTTTGTATTTTTAGTAGAGATGGGGTTTCACCGTGTTAGCCAGGATGGTCTCTATTTCCTGATCTCATGATCCGCCTGCCTTGGCCTCCCAAAGTGCTGGGATTACAGGCGTGAGCCACTACGCCCAGCCGGAAATTTTTTAAAGAAGCAGTTAATGGTTTTATTTGGCATTGTGTCTTCGGTGTCTGGCACATTGCAGTGCTCCAGGAATGATGTTTGAATGAGTAAGACTATATAAATATGAAGGAAACACATGTATCTCATTAATATTGTGAGAATGCTAGATTTATGTATAGACAGTCTCTGTAAGGATCACAAGGCAAAAAAAAAAAAGAGTAGGAGCAGTTGGTGGTCTCCAAGGGGGAGGATACAGAACTAAAGAAATGATGATAAGGAGACTTTATTGAATATAATTTTGAATTATTTTGCCATTACAGAAATTCTAATTATTTAAAATTCTATTCATAATTTTTAATCACTGTACTTCCCAAGCTTAGCTTAGAATCCTTCTGTGCTGAGGATTAATTTTAATTTGTCTTTTATAGGCCTTATCTAAAATCCAAGAATAATTGCCAGAATCCACCACCTTCTAAATCTGTAAGTAGAAATTAGTCTTTTTAAAAATATGCATTCATAAGTATGATTAGTAATAAAAATAATAAAGATGTTAGCAACCTAAAGAACATGTATTTGAAAGGTATTTCTTACAGATATAAAAACAGTTTGGTTTAATAAGAGACAATCATTTTTTGAAAAGTATGACATACTGTAGTTTAGTTTTATTAACCAAGAAAAGCCTCAAGTGAACTTTAGTCCTCTTGATAGCTAACATTTATTGAATGCTTACTGTGTGCCTGATACTTTTCTGACTTGCATTACCTCACTGAGTCCTCACAATCTTATGAGGCTACTATTAGTAGCCCCACTTTACAGATGAGCAAACTAAGTCACAGAAAGGTTAAATAGGTCGCATAGCTATTAAGTGACAAAGCTGAGAGCCTGTGATCTTAACCACTTTGGTATGCTGCCATGAAGTTAAATAGCTCAGTAGTCATTAAAAGAGAACATTTGCATTGAACCTTCCAAGCCACTTAACAAGTATATGCTTCCTAATCAATTTAATTTAGCTACATTAGATAGAATGGTAAAGGATCCTTAACTTAAAGTTTAAATGGAAGAAATTAGCCCTCTGAAAGAGGCACAGATTATTCATCTGCAATAAAAATCTCACCTTTAGTTTTTTAAAACATAGTTTTTATCTGTGTTCTGAAATGTAACTAAAATAGTGCTTCCTGAAGTGAAAAATTCTCACTGGTGAGAATTTTAATAAGTTTTAATGATTCATTCACCAAATCACTTCAGTCATATTTCAGTCATATGCATATGCATATATAGACATATATATGTTGTATGTATACATGACATTATTAGACACTGTGAAGGATAGCAAAATGTATATAAGGCAAAATTTATGAACAATGGTTTAACGTTTGGGAAGCACTGGGTTACACTTTAACTTTATGCAGATTGAACCAGTATAGTATGCAAGTCTTAAGGAAAAATCTACTGGAAAGGGCCCTCATTCAGACTTCCCAGAGGCTTCTCTGGAAGTTGACAATACTGACTTCAGTACATCAGCTCGTAAATGAGGATGATACCTACCTTATCTGCTTTACACAGTTGTAAAAGTAAAAAGTGAACTCAGGAAGGGAATTACAGAATTTAGGAGAAACTAAAAGCACGATGTAAATAATAGTCATCATTACAGTTATATAATGCTTGACAATTTATATAACACTTTCGATACATGACAACAATAACTAACACCGAGACATGTTTATATACATTACCTCACTCAGAACAACCATGTGAGGAAGTTGGCCATATGCTTTAATGTCCAAACCAGGACACTTTTGAGAGTAAAAAGCAGTACTCTTTGACCAACAGGCATAAATCAAAACTATCTTGTGAAAACCGGGATATATGGCATCCTTCCTAGATAATAGATACTTTTACTATTATTAATTTTGCTGTGAATCTAAACCTGCTCTAAAAAAGTTAATTTTAAAAAGTAATGAAGTACTGATACATGCTACAACATGGGTAAATCTTGAAAACATTATGCTAAGTGAAAGAAGCCAGACAGAAAAGGCCACATATTACATGATTCCATTTATATGACACATCTAAAATAGGCACATCTATAGACGTACAGAGACAGAAAGTAGACTAGCGGTTGCCAAGAACTGCAGGGAGCAGAAAATGGGGAGTGACTGCCAACAAGTAAACCAAGTTTCTTTCTAGGGTGATGAATATGTTCTGGAATTAGACAGTGGTGATTGCTGTATAATAGTGTGACTATACTAAAATCCATAGAAGTGTGCACTCACTAAAATGGTGAATTTTATGGTTTGTGGATTATATCAATTTGTTTTTAATATATAAGAAAGCAACTAAAAAAACACATTCGGAAGCTTTCATGCCAACATCCCTCCACCTCTTCAGTAAGCAATGATGGAGAGATCCGAGGTGTATATAAATGTTGGTGCTCAAAGATTAATCCAGATATAGCCATTGTGGGTATACCATCCATCTCTCTGCCTCCCACTCCCAACTCCCCTGTTTCACTGCTAATAACACCACACACACCGCTATCATCCAGAGTAGACATCTCTTTGCCCTCAATGCCAAGTGGTTCTGGTTAGACATCCTCTACATACTCGCCAAGTTTATGTAGTGATTCTTCACAATATTTGTCAAATCAAAAATAGAGTGGTAACTCTAGCATTCCCATATCTTACCCTGGAAACATATTCCATAAATCTCTGTGAAATTCTCCTTTCTGAGTAATTGCTTTCATGAGAGATGCTCAGGAATTCATAGTGGCTTGCCCAATTACTTACCATATGAATTCTAAACTCCCTTCCCTAGTTTTCAAAATTCTCTGTAGTCGAGTCCTACCTTTCTTATCCAAACTTAAACCACATGACTAAACATTTGCTTATTATTAACATAGACTCTAACCTTAAAACCCTGTCCTGGCTGATTTTACAAATATGACTATTAAGATGTTACATGTTTATTGAGAGCTGTGGCAGCATATCTCAGGCCTCACATCATCTGCCACCTATCTCCTTGTCACTGATCTCCGGGATGAGACAGAGGTTCTTGAGTGATACTGTGATGTTTACAAAGGCAGTGGTTTAAAAAACATATAGTGTGGCTATACAAAGTACTAGGAGAGATTTGTTGGGAGGTACCCTAACATAAGTTCATTACGTATGTATTTTTTCAGGGTCCTTTGGAGGGCACTTAGGATATAATAGGCATTCAACAACTACTGTTTGAGGCAAATTCATTTTTGAAAGAGCAAATTTTGTATATTCACTGCATCTCTGCTTAATTCTGTCAAGCTAAAAGATTCTAATATACTTCTGATAGGAACTCAAGTTGTAAAAACTACCTATTAGGACAGGTGTGGTGGCTCCTACCTGTTATCCCAGCACTTTGGGAGGCCAAGGTGGGTGGATCACTGGAGGTCAGGACTTCAAGACCAACCTGGCCAATATGGTGAAACCCCAACTTTACTAAAAATACAAAAAAGTAGCCAGGTGTAGGGACATGCGCCTGTAGTCCAGCCACTTGCGAGGTTGGGGTGGGAGAATTGCTTCAACCCAGGAGGCAGAGGTTGCAATGAGCCAAGATTGCATCACTGCACACCAGACTGGGTGACAGAGCAAGATCCTGTCTCAAAAAAAAAAAAAAAAAAAACACAAAAACTACCTATTAGTGAGTCTTTCTTTACTTTCTGAGGATTCAACTTTCTTAGATGAAATTCTAAAAATGATTATTTTTTTTAGCATGTGTTAAACACAGTTATTATTTTAAAAACAGTAAGATATGTTAAGGATTTTTTAATATGTATTTTCTCTGTTTTTTCAGACTATTAGACCCAAAAATGATGTTACCAACCATGTTGTTTTGCCTGTCAAACCTAAAAGGTCCATCAGCATTAAACTCCAGCCCAGACCACCTAATACTGCAGGGTCCCAGAAGCCGAAGTTGGAGCCACCAAAACTTCTGGGCAAAAGGCTGACTTCAGAATGTGTTTCTTCTAACCCGTACTCTAAGCCTTCTAGCAAGAGTTTTCAACAGTGTGAAGCTGGATCGTCCACAACAGGAGAACTGTCAAGAAAACCTGTGGGGTCACTTAATATAGAGCAATTGAAAACTACAAAGCAGCAGTTAACAGATCAAGGAAATGCTAAATGTATAGACTTTATGAATAATATCCATGTTGAAAACGAATCTTTGGATAACTTTCTAAAAGAAACAAACAAAGAGAACTTGCTCGATATCTTAACAGAACCTGAGAGGAAGCCAGATCCTAAATTATATACCAGAAGTAAGCCAAAGACTGACTCTTATAATCAAACCAAGAACAGTTTAGTTCCTAAACAAGCCTTGGGCAAAAGTTCAGTTAATAGTGCTGTTCTGAAAGATAGGGTTAATAAACAATTTGTTGGAGAAACACAAATCAGGACTTTCCCAGTAAAATCACAGCAACTCTTTAGAGGAGCAGATCTTGCAAGACCAGGAGTAAAACCCTCAAGGATGGTTCCCTCTCACTTTATTCAGACCCTTAGTAAAGTTCAGTCATCAAAGAAACCAGTGGTCAAGGACATCAAAGATATAAAGGTTAATAGGAGTCAATATGAAAGACAAAATGAAACTAAGATACGGTCATACCCTGTTACTGAACAGAGAGTGAAGCACACCAAACCCAGAACATACCCCAGTTTGCTTCAGGGTGAATATAACAACAGACATCCAAACATCAAGCAAGATCAGAAATCCAGCCAAGTTTGTATACCTCAGACATCATGTGTACTGCAAAAATCAAAAGCCGTGAGCCAGAGGCCTAATTTGACAGTTGGCAGATTTAATTCAGCCATTCCAAGCACCCCTAGCATAAGACCAAATGGAACCAGTGGTAATAAACATAACAATAATGGCTTTCAGCAAAAAGCACAGACTTTGGACTCCAAGTTGAAAAAGGCTGTTCCCCAGAACCATTTTCTGAACAAGACAGCTCCCAAAACTCAAGCTGATGTCACAACCGTAAATGGGACCCAAACAAACCCAAATATCAAAAAGAAGGCAACAGCAGAGGATCGAAGGTACTTTGCTTTAATTCTAAGCTTTTGCAACTTAAGATGATTAGGCAAATTGACCATCAAGAAGACTAGGTCAGGAAATAGGCCATAAATAATGGCTCCTAAGTAATTTTTAACTACAGTCTGAAAAAAGATTTGAAGCAAATATAACAAATATTAAGACTTGACAGGGCTAGGTGGTACATACACATGTTATAAATCATTTTCTGTAATCGTATGCTTAAAATAGCTTTTTTTTTTCTTTTTAAGAAATTGAAACAGAATGGATGAGTAAGAAGTAGGGGGTGCAGATGTAGACACTCGTTCAATAAGTGCCGTGCTAGACTGAACAGCAATAGAACAGATGAGTGAGTTCACATAGCTAGGAAGTGAGAAGATGGTAATCTCTTGTCAAGCAAACCAGTGGTTAAGTTCAGAAAAGTTACCAGGGAAGAACCAGAAACTTCCATGAGTCTGAGTGGGCCAAGTTTTGGCAAGTAAGCTCAAGCAGGAGCAGTCAGTTCAGATACAGAGTTCAGATGGTAGAAATCAAGATCTCAGGCCGGGCACGCTGGCTCATGCCTATAGTCCCAGCACTTTGGGAGGCCGAGGTGAGCGGATCACCTGAGGTCGGGAGTTCAAGACCAGCCTGACCAACATGGATAAACCCTGTTTTTACTAAAAATACAAAATTAGCCAGGCGTGGAAATCAAGATCTCAGGTTGGTTAATATTAACATACATTGATTAAAACTGAGCCAGTGGATTTTGTACACGTTCTACCCAGGACCAAATTAGTCTCATGAAGTGGGTGAGCCTCCCAGGAGAAGCACGTATGTATACCTGCTTGAAGTAGAAAATAAGGAAATTTCTGACGAGTGAAGGGAGCATGTAAAATTAGATGGTTGCTAAAAAGTGTAGCAGGGTGAAGCAAGGTACAGCTTGGTACAGCCCTGAACACCACCACCAAGCTCCTTGCCCTCCTGAAGAGACAGTAAGTAAACAACTTAATTCAGGGTGCTATGATCAAGAGAGTAGGGCTGGAATGGCTGCTTTAGATAAAAGGATCAGTAGAAGTACTTTCAACAGCAATGTCTGAGCTGAGACCTAAGTCTGAGAAAAGACTGGTGACAAGAAGAAAAACAATCCTGAGCAGAAAGAGAAGTGAGTGCAGAGACCTTGAGGTGGTGAATAAGGAAGTCAGGGTCCCAGCCCTGGAGCTCAGTCTAGGTCAGACAACAGAGGATTGGTCATAAGACTGTGTTGCAGGTTGAACATGTTTGATTACAAAAGAGAAGGAGTCTAGAGAGGGAGAGATTCATTCACTCATTCTGTAGGTGTTTCTTCAGCACCTGCAGTGTGCCAGGCGCTAGGAGACACAGTGATGAGCACACAGTGAGTCTTTACCTTTCTGGAGCTAATTGGTGTATATATAGAAAGTACTAGAGAAACAAAATTATGGCATCGAGGTCCTAGGAGTAAGTTGCCTTTAGAAAAGGAAAGTTCCCTCTTCGTTCATGATTAGAAGGAAGGCTAAGGAGATAGGGAAAATGCTAGGAACATGGAGGAAGCACATGCCAAATGTCTCACCTTGTATCATCAAGTAGGTGGTTGGAGTGAAGGTGAGGGGGCAGTATTTGGGGCTGAAATAATAAATATTGCATGGATGTTGCTCTGGAGTCAGAAATGAGAGTTAATAGCATTCATTCATTCAAAACTTAGTTATTGGCATTCTGGAAAAAGCAAAACTATAAAGACAAAAAACAGATCAGTGATTGCCAGGAGCAGGGGGTTAGGGGTGAGACTGACTACCAAGGAGCATGAGGGAATTATTGATAGTGTTGCAACCATCTTATAGCTTGATAATAGTCAGGCTTAAATGACTTGATGCATTTGTCAAAACTCAGAATTGCACACTAAAAGGTGAATTTTACTGTGTGTTATTAAATACCTATGTGTGCTAGGCACTGTGCTGGGAACTGGACTGCCAAGGTTTCTGCCTTCATAGAGCTTACACTCTAGTGGAGGAGACAGAAAACCAACACATTGACTAAATAAGACACGGTAATTACAGGTAATTGCCTCTTCATGGAGGTGTCATTTGAGGGGAGGACTGAAGATGCAAGACCTTAAGGCAGGAATGAGTCTGGATCAAGAAACTTCAAGGAGGCAGGGTACAATGGTTCACGCCTGTAATCCCAGCACCTTGGGAGGCTGAAGTGGTCAGATCACTTGAGGTCAGGAGTTTGAGACCGGTTTAGCCAACATTGTGAAACCCCATCTCTACTAAAAATACAAAAATTAGCCGGGTGTGGTGGCACGCGCCTGTAATTGCAGCTACTTGGGAGGCTGAGGCACAAGAATCACTTGAACCCAGGAGGCGGAGGTTGCAGTGACCTGAGATCATGCCACTTCACTCCAGCCTGGGCAACAGAGCAAAACTGTCTCAAAAAAAAAAAAAAAAGAAAGAAACTTTAAGGATACCTGAGCTCCTGGAGGGGGTGAGTGACAGGGAGACTAGTGTGATACGAGGTTGGAGAGGTAGGCAGGAGCCAGATTACACTGTGCCTTTCTGCCTTGGAAAATATTTTGAATTTTATTCCAAGAGCTGTGGAAAGTTCTTGGCAGTGACACAGCCTGGGGTGCTATTTACCAAAGTAAGAAAAACTTGTAACAGATGCAGAGATGAAAATCAATAACTTTGTTTGTGACAGTATTAAATTTGAAATGCCTGTCAGACATCAAAAGATATCAACTAGACGGTGGGTTTTGCAAAGTTTGGGGATCCAGGGAGAGATCTGGACTGAAATGTACACTTGGAAGTCATTATTAATATGTAGTTGTAATTTAAAGAAACTGGAGCGTCTACATCCAAACATGAGGTCTATATGTCTTGGTGCCCCTACCCCCAAAAAGCAGTCTATCACCTGTTAGAAGCTGGAGTGGAAAATGTGAACAGTGGGGGACACTTGGCACTATCAGAGACCAGCTACTTAAGAGCCCTGACTTTATAGGTCTAGCTTATGAAAGGGTCATGTCTGGTCAAGAGAGGGCTAAGGAACTAGGTGAAGTGGGTCAGTTTACACACCAAGACCTTACTGAGGGTAGAATGCAGGCTTGGTGGGTTTGGGTTGAGTGACAGCTTATGGGTGAGAGAAATGAATTGCTGAGTTAGTCATCTCAAAAATAGAGGGATGTCTTAGGAAAGCAAGTGTCAAGTAGCATATAGTGAAGTGAAAACTTTCTGAGAAAAATAATGAATAATCACGAATTCTATTTGAAGTCTGAAGTGCTGGCCACGTGTGATCTTAGAATCTTGGTGTCTGCCTTCTCGTGGGTGGGCGCAACCCAATGCTGCCATTACCCATTTGTAAATTGTTTTTTAATTCCATTCTCCTGATTTTGTCTGTAGTTGAAAGTATTTAATTATACTCTATCTATACATATTATATACTTTAGCAGCTTGACTATGTTTAAAAATAAATAAAACCACTCTCCCTTTAATTGAATTTCAGGAAACAACTAGAAGAATGGCAGAAATCTAAGGGAAAAACCTATAAACGGCCCCCTATGGAACTTAAAACAAAAAGAAAAGTAATAAAGGAAATGAATATTTCATTCTGGAAGAGCATTGAAAAAGAAGAGGAAGAAAAGAAAGCACAACTCGAACTGTCCAGTAAAATTAACAACACTCTGACAGAATGTCTGAACCTCATCGAAGGGGTAAGTGAAGAAGATAAGCTCCTCCAGCTTTGTCCCAAAGTCTTATAATTTTTAAACATATTCCTAAATATAATATAGGAGAGATAGCCTTCATCTAAGTAGAAATTTAGCTACTCTTGTAAATACAGAGTAATAATAATAATGACATGCCCATAAACAGTGTCTTTTGTGTATCTGTGCTTTTATAAGCACTTAGCTAAGATTATCTCACATAATTATCATAACCACTGTTACTATGACCACTTTACAAACAAAACTGAGGCACAAAGTAGTTGGAAAACTAATCCAAACAAACTGGCTCCTAAAGGAACTTTGCCTTCTTTGGGTATCAAGTTCTGAAGAGTACACATTTAACATTGAAACTGAGGTCAGAAGGCAAGTTTCTATGTAAAGTTGGAGTATTCTAAATACTCTGGGTAGCTACAAATAGTATTTAAGTTTTATCTTGGATTCTGCAGATAAGGATAAAATAGATGGTAGGCAAAGAGTATGATCCTTAGGAGAAATTTTTCCTGAAGGAAAAATATATTAATAAAAAATGATGGAATAAACTTCTAAGATCCTTGCCTAAAGCAAAACTCATTCAGTCCTTTGGCTGGTAATGTTGAACATCAGCAAAAAAAAGGAAAAGTTCAGTTTAAGTCTACTCCAGGCAACATTTTCACAACATCCAGTTAAATATTAACTATTTCTCCTTGTGGAATTAAACTTGAGTTCTTTTTCTTATCCTCTTTTTTTGTTGTTGTATTATTTAAAAAATGAGTACCTTTTTATTATTGAAATCATTTCAAGTAATGCAGATAAATGATCAGCCCTCTCCCTCTACAAACATACATACTTAGGCATCCCAAACTTCTCTCTGGAGGTGACCACCATTGCCAGTCATTCATTCTGTTTTCATGCATGTCCATGCAGTATAGGTATGTAGAGAAATGAAGTATTATATTTTTGTGAGTTGCAATTCTTTTATTCACATTTTTGTGTACTTTGGTTGTCTTTTCTTGTGTTTTCCTAGTACCAATGTTATGCTGACTTAGGCAGATGAGTTGAGTATTTTCCTTTTTGCCCTATAAACTGAAAATAGTTTGTATGACATGAGAATTATTTTTATTTTTTGAAGGTTTGATAAAAACTTGCCCATAAAAATCATCTGGACCGTGTTTCTTTGGAGGATAATTTTGTATATATCCTCTCAATTTGTTATGGGGTCATTGCTCTAGAGTTCATATATCTTGAGTCAACTTTAGTAATTTTGTGACTTTTTAAAGGGATTTTTTCTCATTAATCTTTTTAAAAGACCTCAGGTTTTATTGCCAAAGATTTTTTCTCATTAATCTTTTTAAAAGACCTCAGGTTTTATTGATTATTTTTTCTCTTGCATCAATGTCTGCATCTATTTTTATATTTATTGCTCTTTTCCTAGCTTTTTAATTGAAACCTTAGATCATTTAAAAGTGAGTCTTTCTTTTTTTTTTTTTTTATAAATATGTTCAGTGCTATAGCAGATTTGCCTCCGAATTTTACTTTGGTCATATCCCTCAGATTTGACTAAGTAATACTCTTTATCAGTCAGGATCAAGTCTGAAAAACAAACCACAGAAAGAACGTAATTGGTTACACAGTATCTTATGTGGGTTCTCTAGAAGTGGACCCTAAGAGGAGAATCCATGTGAAAGTAGTTTATTAGGAAAACACTCCAGGGAAAACTGGGAGGGGAGTGAAGTTGTAGGATCAGAAAAGCGAATCCATGGACGGTGACTCTGGCACAGCCCCACAGGGGAGCTCTGGAGACAGTGTGGGTCACATCTCTCAGAATCATCCTGATCAGAGGCAAGGAAGCTACATTGTTAAAGCTTCCATGGTCATTTATTCATGGCTGCCTCGGGCGGACAAGAATTGTCAGGCACTTCTCACTCTCTGGGCACATACAAGGGAGCACAGATGCTGGCTGTGAAAGCACACGGTAAGCCTGTGTGCACAAGATGCTGAAGGGATCAGAAGGGGTGTGGGTGCTACACACAGGGCAGACAGCACAGAGGAACCTGAGGTAATGTGATAACTGTAGGAAGCAGCTTGTACCCACTGGGTCTAGGGGAACAAAGAGAGGTTAGGGTATCAGAACCAAGAAGCAGGAGAGACAAACCCTGGTAGAAATGGGACTCCAACTGTAAGGAAGGCATACTACCCAGCAGATGATGGAGGAGAGGCCCTGCAGGGCTGGGGCTCAGATTTTGAGGAAAAGATGCTATCCATTTGGTGCTTCTGCTCTGAAGCTGCACAGGGAGGTGGGCTCTGAGGGGGAAAAAAAGATGCTAGAACCAACTGTTACTGCCAGGGTGAGGGACCGTTGCTGGGGTGATGAAAGCAAATAGGAAGAAGTAAGTGTCTTCCTTCTCCATCCCTGCAGCCTCCCTCTCGTGCCCCCAGCTGGCAGAGCTGAGCAGGGAGCTGCTGCCCAGCAGAAAGTTTTACAGTTTCATCCCCAGCATCACAAAGCAGAGGATGGGGTTTGGGGCCAATACACAAAAGCTTCATAACTGACATATCTTCTCATTGTTCATTTCTAAATAGCTTGAGATTCCCATTTTGAGTTCTTTAACCCAAAAAATATCTTAGAAAAGTATCTTTTAATTTCCAGATGTGTAGATTTTTTTGTTCTGCTGTTAATTTCTAATTATATTGCATTGTAGTTGGTGAATGTGTCCTATGTGTACTCTACTTGATGGATTTTGTTGAAGTTTTCTTTGTGGCCTTAATATCTGATCATTCTTGGTAAATGTTCCAAAAGTGTTTGAAAATAATGTATATCCTATTTTGTTTATTTGATCTATTGCTTTCTGAAAGAAATATGCCAAAGTCTGTCACTGGCACTGTGATTAATCGTTGACAATTTCTCTTCATATGTCTGTCAATTTTTACTTTCTATTTTTTAAAGTTATGTTGTTAGGTACAGAAAGATTCATGACTTGCTTTGATTTCTTTCGTCTGATTAATCTTGCCACACCTGCTTTTTGTTGTTAGAATATGTCTGGTAGCTCTGGTAGCTCTTTTTCCATCCCTTTACTTTAAGCCTTCATGGGCTGGCTTATTTTAGGTATGTCTCATATAAATGCACACAGTTAAATGTTTTAAACAAATTTGAAACTCTCTGCTTTTAAAAAGCAAATTTAGTTCGTACACATTTATTATGATTACTTGTATGTTTAAACTTATGCCTGCCATTTTATTTTGTAATTCAGCTTACATGAATTATTTTTTCCTCATTTCTGTGTTTAATCTAGTTTTATTTCATAAAGAAAATAATACACTGAAATGAAAATAAAGTGATAGATGTAAGCTCAAACATGATTTGCAGAATATATATCATATTCTTCTTGCAGTTCCTTTTTTCTTTTTTTTTTTTTTTTTTAAGAGACAGGGTTTCACTCTTTTGCCTAGATTGGAGTGCAGTGATGCCATCATAGCTCACTGCAACTTTGAACTCCTGGGTGGACCCAAGTGATCCTCCACCTCAGCCTCCTGAGTAGCTAGGACTACAGGTACACACCACTACACCCATTATAGTTTACATTTTTTTGTAGACACAGGGTCTCACTGTGTTGCCCAGGCTGGTCTCAAACTCCTAGCCTCAAGCAGTCCTCTGCCTCAGCTTCCCAAAGTGCTGGGATTACAGGTGTGAACCACCCACTGCACCTGGCCTGCAGTTACTTTTATTTCAAGTCTTTCATGTGAATTCTAAAGTTTACTCACTAGTGACTTTATGATTTTTGAATGGCAAACCTTTTGAGTCTGTATTCTCGTGAAACTTGTTATTTTGCCTTCATGCTGGAATCATAGTTTGGCTGGGGGAAATTTCTTAATTTCAGCTTGTTTTCCCTGGAAAAATTTAAGTGACTGCTTCATTTTCTTTCTTGCATCTGGAGACATTTGTTAATGTCTCACGTCAGTCTGATTCTCATTCCTTTATAGGTAATTCTTTTCTTCCCCCTCTCTGGAAGCTTGTACGATTTTCTTTTTATCTTTGGTTTTCTGTTATATTTTTTTCTCCCATTCATCCTGCTTAACTATCTGAGAGCCTTTTCAACCTGAACAACTGTTATCTTTGTTCATTTCTTGAAATTCTTCTTCTACAACCACTTTGTGTGTTGAACTTTTTTCCTTCTAGAAACTCTCTTAGATGGATATTGGAGTTATTGAGTAATGGATATATCCTTCAGAACTCTAAATGCTGTTTTCATACTGTTCACTTCATTGTTTTATTACACTGGTTTCTAGGAGGATTTCACAGCTGAATTTTCAGCTCACAGATGTATTCTTCAGCGCTGTCCATGGCAGTTGTTCTGCCTTTCTGTTGGTTATTTTTCATAACAGCCCATTCTAGTTTTAGGATAGCAATACTCTCTCTTATCACTCTGAAGATATTGACTGTGATACTCTTAAAAGTATTCCTCTTTGCTCCAGTGTTCATTCTTGTTTGTTGAGTTTTATGCCTCTTTCATGTAGTGTTGGTTTTCTCAAATGTTAGTGATTCTCAATTGTGAACTTACCTTTGCGTCTCCCCCATTTCTAGCAGTAGAAGGTGCTGCTTGGCTGAGTGTGCCAGTACCTGGATTTCTGGGCATGGTAGTGCTCCCCATTCCTCTGGGTCCATGTCACTGTCCTGCTTACGGCACAAGCCAGAAGGGAACCAAACCAGTGAATCCATTTCAAAGTATCTTTTTGTGGGATTTAACCCTCTTTCATAAACACCTGCATAAATCCCTGACACTTACACATATACACCCCTATGACGTTCGCATGCCTGTGTCATTCTTTACACTGCTATTAGTCCTATGGAAATTCTCATCACTACTCAGTGTTCTCGTTATTATAAATATGGAATATTATGAATATGTAAATGTTTAGGATTTGTTTTGTTTTTGTACCATGTAAAAATGAACATATTTCTTACCTTCAGCTATGATAAACATTTTCTATTTGGTCTCATATAACTCTTAAAATTTAATGATGAGGAAGCCAGGCTCAGTGGCTCATGCCTGTGGTCTCAGCTACTCGAGAGGCTAAGGTGGGAGGATTGTTTGATCCCAGGAGGTAGAGGTTGCAGCGAGTTGTGATCGTACCACTGCACTCCAGCCTGGGCAACAGAGTGAGACCTTGTCTCAAAAAAAAAAGAAAAATTAAGCCAGGCATGGTGGCTCATGCCTGTAATCCCAGCACATTAAGAGGCTGAGGTGGGCGGATCACGAGGTCAGGAGATCAAGACCATCCTGGCTAACACGGTGAAACCCCATCTCTACTAAAAATACAAAAAATTAGCCGAGCATGTGGTGGCATGTGCCTGTAGTCCCAGCTACTCGGGAGGCTGAGGCAGGAGACTTGCTTGAACCTGGGAGGTGGAGGTTGCAGTGAGCCGAGATCACGCCATTGCACTCCAGCCTGGACGACAGAGCAAGACTCCATCTCAAAAAAAAAATAATAATTATTATTAATCTCAAATCATTAAAATGGATAATTAAAACAGGTGCATTTTATTACATGTACATTGTACCTCAGTAAAATTGAAATTTTTTTAAAAGTTCAAAAATATTAGTGATCAAACCAATTTCTGCATACCTGCTGTAATAAATATTAGGAGATGTGAGACTAACAGTGAAATGGCAATAATTACCTCTGGATATTTTGGTTTATTTCAGGGTGTACCTTCTAATGAAATACTTAACATATTGTCCAGCATTCCTGAAGCTGAAAAATTTGCTAAATTCTGGATCTGCAAAGCAAAGTTGTTGGCAAGTAAAGGCACCTTTGATGTTATTGGGCTATATGAAGAGGCCATTAAAAATGGGGCAACAGTGAGTATCTGTCTTGGGTGGGTAACTTCTTAAAATTCTCTTTCATGTGAGTTCTCTGTTGTTGTTTGTAATATGATGGTTAGAAGTTTGCAACATCAATATCCAATACTTATAAAGTCATACCTTACCATAAAGAACTTAAAAATATATTAAACCCAATACATCAACATCCTTAAATCAATAATTCAGAGCCATGGCATGAAATAACTTTTAATTCTAAAATTTAGAAAAAAAAACTATATAATTATTATTTACAAACACTGCATCAAATAGTTTTATAATGCTTTTCATTAAAATGTCATTTTCCATGTCATGTTCCATATTCTGTGTGATACCTTTTTCCATAATGGTTCAAAATCAGAATTGTACATGCACATAGTTTAAGCAGTCAAGTAGTTTGATAAGTTTCATTCAATAAGATCTCTGCCTTCCTTCCCTCCCATTTTCCCCTTCCTAGAGCAAACTGATTTATTTTTATATTAACCTCTATAGTTTCAGAAAACGTGTTTCTGTTTCTTGATTTTTCAGTTTTAGATATGATTTATGGACTTCCAGCTATGCAGAGTGAAGATTTAGCCCTCTTTCACACATACATACACAGATCCCCAGCACACACAAATACACACCCCTATTTACCATCCTTATAGACCTTTGCCATTCCTTATACTTTCATTAGAGTCATGGAAATTCTGGTCACTATTTAGCATTCACATTGTTATGAATATATAAGAAATATATGGGCTGGGCACGGTGTTTCACGCCTGTAATCCCAGCACTTGGGGAGGCCGAGGCAGGTGGATCACAAGGTCAGGAGATCGAGACCATTTTGGCTAACATGGTGAAACCCCGTCTCTACTAAAAAATACAAAAAAGTTAGCCGGGCGTGGTGGCGGGCACCTGTAGTCCCAGCTACTCGGGAGGCTGAGGCAGGAGAATGGCATGAACCTGGGAGGCAGAGCTTGCAGTGAGCCGAGATCACGCCACTGCACTCCAGCCTGGGCAACAGAGCAAGACTGTCTCAAAAAAAAAAAAAAAATACATGAATATGTTGAGCCATGCAATATATACTATGATTACTTTGCCTTTCAAGCACAACTTTCTACTTTTCCTGGAGTTATTGTCTTGTTTTGCCTTTGCTTAGTTTTCTGAGTATTTATTATATAATTAATTCACAAACTCTTCTCTAATTGTCTAAGTTCCTCAATACTTTGAAAACATCAGATATTCTATTGATTCCTTTTTCTTAGATAAAGAGCTTTCTCCTAGACCCTTCTGGCTTATTCCAGACTGAACAAGTTACTTTTTACTGCCGTCTTCACCAGCTGTCTTTCTGGGATCTCTTT
Organism: Pan paniscus; assembly: GCF_029289425.2. Lineage (NCBI taxonomy): Eukaryota > Metazoa > Chordata > Mammalia > Primates > Hominidae > Pan > Pan paniscus. The sequence goes on from NC_073261.2 coordinate 15,378,340, forward strand.
ACCATCACCTTTAGATTCCCTTTACATCCTTCTTAAGTTGGGTGGATCCCTTGTTTTTAGAACCCATATTAGTTTTCTTCTTCCTACATTGTCTATTTCTTCTCCAATGTTTTTCATTTCTTTCTCTCTTGTTATTGTTTGTTTGTTCTTTTTGTTTTGTTCTCTATTATTCTTTAAAGGCTTTACACAGATGCTGGTGAAACTGGGCTGTTTGCACATATAAAAGGTGGGTCTGAAAAAGCTTATTTAAAGCCCGAGACACATGGATGGGGCTTCAACACAGGGTGATCTGGCTGAGTTGACTAGTTAGAAAACCCTCAATATCAGTATCTTTAGGTCTTTCCTCTTAAGCTGGTCAAGTTATCTGGAGAAATCTGTTCCAATCTCCTTCCTGGGAGCTAGACACCAGGCTGCCAGTGCTGTGGGAGAGAAGAGAGCAGGGAGTCTCAACCCTCAACATAGAAACTTTTGCTTATCTCCTTTTCTCAGAAAGCACCCTATCCTAATCTTGCATGATATCCCTCAGAGACTTGCAGAATACATTCCCAGTTTTCTGTTAGGATGAAGGGAGTCAGACACAGTTACTAGGCTGCATGGAGTTTAGGGGTGCAGGGTGGATTTGGAGGTCTGACTGCTTTTTGAACAGATGCTAAAGAGTCCTCCTAATTTGGGCCCTACCACCCATTCCTTAGCCTTTCTGTCAGGTTGTTTCTTAGCCACACTGCCAGCTTGGGATTCACCTCTCTCAAGTAGATCAAATTGTTTACCTCTCTTCCTTCTGCACTGCAGCTTCCAAAACCTTATTGTCATTTCTTCTCTCCTATGTTTTGTGGTTATTGCCTCTTTTTAATCCCTTTATTATCCTTTCAGTCGATTTTCAAGAGAGATTAGAAATAAACGTATATTTAATCCACCATCATTAACCAGAAGGCTATACAAATATAAAATATGCTTGATGAATGTTGTATAGAATTCACTCTTTGTAATATATTCTATACATTTATTCCCATTCATTTAGCTGAAATCATAATTCTATTTTGGATTTTGAAAAAATGTATGGAAAGCTTTGCTTTTATGCTTTATTGTCAGTTTATATCTATTTGATACAGAGTTCCAGGTAAGGAAGACAAACCTCCAACTATAGTTTTCTTGTGGGAAAGTGCAGCTTCTGCTTCATGGCATGGTTTACATACTTGAAAAATAAAGCCTATCTCAGATAATTTTATCAGAAAATTACTTTTCCCTGAAGGTTTTTTCTTCTAAGTATGTTAACAAATAAAAGAAGAAAAACAGGAAAAGCTGGAGAACATTACCCACAATGCCTACAAAGATTGTATCTGGGCCAGGCGCAGTGGCTCACCCCTGTAATCTCAGCACTATTACCCACAATGCCTACAAAGATTGTATCTGGGCCAGGCGCAGTGGCTCACCCCTGTAATCTCAGCACTATTACCCACAATGCCTACAAAGATTGTGTCTGGGCCAGGCGCAGTGGCTCACCCCTGTGATCTCAGCACTGTTACCCACAATGCCTACAAAGATTGTATCTGGGCCAGGCGCAGTGGCTCACCCCTGTGATCTCAGCACTATTACCCACAATGCCTACAAAGATTGTATCTGGGCCAGGCGCAGTGGCTCACCCCTGTGATCTCAGCACTTTGGGAGGCTGAGGCAGGTGGATCACTTGAGGTCAGGAGTTTGAGACCAGCCTGGCCAACGTAGCGAAACCCCGTCTCTACTAAAAATAGAAAAATTAGCCAGATGGGGTGGCGCATGCCTGTAATCCCAGCTATTCGGGAGGCTGAGGCAGGAGAATCACTTCAACCCTGGAAGTGGAGTTTGTGGTGAGCTGATACCGCACCACTGCACTCCAGCTTGGGTGACAGAGACTCCATCTCAAAAAACATTGTGTTTGGGGCCAGGTACAGTGGCTCACTCGTGTAATCCCAGCAGTTTGGGAGGCCGAGGCGGGTGGATCACGATGTCAGGAGATCGAGACCATCCTGGCTAACACGGTAAAACCCCATCTCTACTAAAAATACAAAAAATTAGCTGGGCGTGGTGGTGGGCGCCTGTAGTCCCAGCTACTTGGGAGGCTGAGGCAGGAGAATGGCATGAACCCGGCAGGCAGAGCTTGCAATGAGCCGAGATCGCGCCACTGCACTCCAGCCTGGGACAGAGTAAGACTCTGTCTCAAGAAAATATATCTATATCTATATATAAAATGCATTTTCTGTGTGGCTAGCTTTACATCATTGGGCCAGAATCTTTATGTAGGAATACATATTTGACAGTATTATACAAATCAATAGGAAAATAGAATTTGATGTAGACAAATTACATTATGGACAACTTTAAATACATCTGTTCATTAAGTCGAGTGTGCCAACACTTAATCAGAATTTTCTCTGTTCCTTTACTTTTCTCATGAAGCTATAAAACTGTCAAGCTAGACAAAAGATTTATAGTTAGACAAGAGATTTTAAAAGGAAACTTTTATTATAAAACATGTATTTGAAGTTAAAGTTCCTTAGCAAATTTTTTGCATGAATGTTTTTAAGATTTTGTATGTTTTCTTCCTTCCTTCCAGCCAATACAAGAGTTGCGGAAAGTTGTTCTTAATATCTTGCAAGACTCAAACAGAACCACAGAAGGTACTATTATTTTTGTATTTAAATTCATCTTCTCTAGCTGTACCAGTAAAAATCATCCAGGACATATAGGAAAAAGAAGAAAAGAATCATCCCCTGAAATGCTTCTCACTTCTTGGTTTCCATGACCTGGCCCTTTCAGCCATTGTCATCAGCTGATTAATTTGTATTATTACAAGTAAATGCACTGCTCAATACTGAACAAAGGTTGTTTCCACCAAAACAGCCTAGACTGGAGTGTCCCACTTCCTTGGAATCCTAGATGGCAAAGACAAACAGCTCTTTGCTGGAAGAGACTGAGGCAGAAAGGAGAAATGCCTTAAGTTACATGTTTAATCATAATAAACCCACCAACATACTCATCTAAATTTGTGTTACGCTTTAAAAATAGCTATCTCAGGCATCTCTTCAATTGGATGACCATCACTGTCAGTGGTCATAACCTTTAGAAGACTCTTCTATGAGACATATATTGTGCCAAACACGAGTGACATTATAATTGCTTACGATACTTGTTATATGAATGGAAAGAAAAAGCAAGCTATCTTTAGAAAATAAATTGGATTCTTCTTGTTATCTTAAAAGGTGACAAATCTTTTTCCTTTAATAATAGATTTAGGCTGCATACGGTAGCGCACGCCTGTAATCTCAGCACTTTGGGAGGCCAAGGCAGGTGGATCACCTGAGGTCAGGAGTTTGAGACCAGCCTGACCAACATGGTGAAACCCTGTCTTGTCTTAAAAAAAAAAAAAGAAAAAAGAAAAGAAAAATTAGCCAGTTGTGGTGGTGCGTGCTTGTAATCCCAGATACTCAGGAGGCTGAGGCAGGAGAATCGTTTGAACCCAGAAAGTGGAATTTGGAGTGAATGAAGATCACGCCACTGCACTCCAGCCTGGACAACAAGAGCGAAACTCCATCTCAAAAAAAAAGAGTAGATTTAACTGGGGAACAATCAAGTCATGTAGCTAAGTAACCCACTACATGTGGTAAGAAGGACATAAAATAGATAATAGTAGATTCTTTGAGAATGAGGCTACAATTCAGTTATTTGGTTAAAACATGGCAGTGTTCTTAAGAGGAATAAAAAGAGAAGACAGGAATCCATGCCTTTGTTGCACCCTATTGACCTCACTTAGGGTGTCAGCCTCTAGCCACAGTGTGCCTGGCACAGTCTGATTTCCTTCCTTTCATTTTGGTGATTGTGTTTGGGCTACCATGAAAACTATTAATGCAAGACAGTTTTTACCCACTGTCCAAGGCAGTAACCATGTGGTCATCCTGGGGAGGAATGGGATTGGGAGGTTGTGTGAGTTAACCTTAGTGAGTCAAGAAAATTGATCCAAGGTGTGGTGTAAGGGTAGAAGGCCAGTGATTAGTCCCTAAGAGAGCTCTCTTGAGAGTGAATAGGAGACTGGACATATGTTCAGAGTCTTGAAAGGGTGTCAAGAATCTACGTACAGCAGTCTCGGGGGCTGGCTAGGAGGGTACCCTGGTGTAGCAAGACACTGCTACAGAGCTTAACGTGAAAAAACAAGTTATAAGTCACACTTCAAATTAATCACTATTCAGTATGTGGAGCCCATGAAGATCACTGGGAAATCATTGTATGTATGTATTTTTCATGTTATTGACTTTTAGTTGAAGTGTTAAATTGGTAAATCTTACTTTCCTTCATGATCTTACATACACAGGGATTACTTCTGACTCTTTAGTTGCTGAAACTAGTATAACATCAGTGGAAGAGCTGGCCAAGAAGATGGAATCTGTGAAGTCTTGTCTTTCTCCAAAAGAGAGGGAAGAAGTCATGGCGACACCCCGAACAGCCAAGGCAGAACAGCATAATTATCCTGGTATCAAATTACAGATTGGTCCAATCCCTAGGTAAGCAAACTCTAAAGCAGACTTTGTGTTCACAGACTTAATTCTAGTCCAAGTCTCAATTTTTCCTTCACAGATCTAGAGTAACTGAGACCTGACCTGCAGTGAGGAAGGTGCTGCCAGAGTCAGGAGGGGTATTAGAATGCATTCACCCCCGTCCTATGGTCTCGCCTACCTTTTCACTCTCATTTGTCCTGCACTTGCAGATCCTACCTGCCTTTCCTGCAAGTCCTGACACAGCTGGGTATGGTTGGGGTGATAAGATGGGGCACAAAGTCCCAAGCGGGAGCAAACTCTGTAGCTGTGGGAGAAAAGGGACAGTGAATACCCCTCTAAGAATGGAGATCAGTGGAGTATGTACTAGTCAGAGACTGCTCATAAAGTCAGAAACGTTTTATTTTTTAACAAGTATAAATTTAAGGCAGAATCCATAGTAATTTAAGGAGCCGTGTCAGGGCGTCAGTGTCATTTTCTAAAATGTGAGTGTAGCACCACTCTTCTCTGATCATGATCTGGAAAGAATTCCAAACAAGGGCACCAAGACAACAGTTCTGTGTTTTAGTTCCCTGGAAAGCACAGCCGAATCTCTTCCAGTCCTAAACTCTCTGACACACACCATTTTCCCACTACAGTCAGCTCATAAGAGGATGAAAACAGTTCAGTTCATAAGTGGATGAACTACAGTCAGCTCATAAGTAGATGAAAACAGTTAATCGAAAAACTACCTCTTAATGGCTCTAGAATTCACAAAACCACTAATTACATTAGCCTAAGGAAAACTAGCAGGCAAGTCTGCCAAGATTGCACCATTGCACTCCAGCCTGGGCAACAAGAGTGAAACTCCATCTCAAAAAAAAATGAAAAGGCTGGGCACATGGTGGCTCACGCCTGTAATCCTGTCACTTTGGTAGGCCGAGGCAGGAGGATTACTTGAGCCTAGGAGTTCAGGAGTGGCCTGGACAGCATAGGGAGACCCCAACTCTATGAAAAATAAAAAATTAGCCAGGCATGCTGGCATACGTCTGTGCTCCCACCAGCTTGAAAGGCTGAGGTGGGCAGATGCCTTGATCCTAGGAGGTTGAGGCTGTAGTGAGCTGTGATCGCACCACTGGACTCTAGCCTGGGCAACAGAGTGAGACCCTGTCTTTAAAAAGAAAAAGCTAGAAAGAATCTTAGAATTCATTAATTCAACCAAATTTGGTATTAGGCCCCATTTCCTTAAAACTTGTCATCTGTTTTGAAAGTTTATAGAATAAATGAACACCAACTGCCAAATATTTGACTTCAAATAAAAACCACACTTCATACTTCATTCAATAAATCCTTATGCTTACACCATCCAAGAACAGATGGACACCACCCAGTACATTCTGGAAATCAGGGAAAAGCCTTTTTTTTGAGACTGGGGTCTTGCCATGTTGCCCAGACTGGAGTACAATGGCATAATCATAGCTCACTGCAGCGTTGACCTTCTGGGCTCAAGCAGTCCTCCCACTTCACCCTCCTGAGTAGCTGGGATTACAGGCGTGTGCCACCATGCCCAGCTAATTTTTATATTTTTTGGTAAAGATAGTGTGTTGCTATGTTGCCCAGGCTGGTCTCGAACTCCTGGAAAAAGCCATCTGAAGATGAAAGCTGCTCTAGACATATGTCTTGTATCACCCTATGTTAAAATGTCTTCCCTGTTTTATTATTGAATAAGAAACAAAAAATAATAAAGATAATTTTTTTAAATGATAAGGTTTTTAATGCATCTCTTGCTGTCTCTCAGAATAAATGGGATGCCGGAAGTGCAAGACATGAAACTTATCACTCCTGTACGGCGTTCGTCGAGGATTGAGCGAGCAGTGTCCCGCTACCCAGAAATGCTGCAGGAACACGATTTAGTAGTGGCTTCTCTTGATGAACTGTTAGAAGTGGAAGAAACAAAATGTTTTATATTCCGTAGAAATGAGGCGCTGCCTGTAACATTGGGGTTTCAAACCCCTGAATCATAATTTCTTGATGCTTTTTTTAAAAAAGGTGTTTCAGAACCAACATAAGACAAGAAATATTCTTGTCCAAGTGACCTGGAAAAAAGTGTGTAATAGAGAGGCATCGTGGATGCAGATTATGGACGCTCAGGACTTCAGTAATTCACTGGGCTTACTCTCAAATTTTATCTCCCCATGGGAAAATCTTTGCTTTATGTGTTTAAGACCAGTTTGCCAGTTTTACAGTATACATAAATTTCAAACTTTTGAATATTTACCCTACAACTATGATAAATATTTATACTTTATTGATCTACTTTAATCCCAACATAGTTTTTTATATCAGAAGGTTGGTCCCACAATATAATGGGACTTTTCTTTCTGCATCCACCTTAGCAGAGGGCAAGTTCTTTCATCGTGGAAGATCTGAACTTTGACGCTAGCTTGACAGGCTGAATGGACCTTGACAGACGGCCAAGTCAAAACCCCTCATTTTACAGATGAGTTTATGCTAGCTGTGCCCTTGCTCAGAGATCATAAATTTATGTGTGATCTTTGACTTTCATCACAGTATCCTTGTAAATGAGAGAGAATTCTTGTTTTTTCTATGCCAGGTCTCCTCAGATGAAACACAATCCTGAATTGGCGTGGTCGTCTAGCTTTTATATTCAAACCTAGTTTTGCATTTGTTACTCAGAAACACTTCAAGTAACAAAAGGGGGGCAGGGGAGAGGGGTGGGGAGTGGACACTTGCTTCTTCAGTTCTTTGCTCAGCTAGGGGATAGCTGGCCTGAGAAGGCAGTGCAAGCCCCAGAGACTGTTGTAGGTTGCTTTTTCTTCCTCCTGGGCAACTATTTGTGGAAAGGTTTTACCTTAGTCATTATGTAAATATAATGTGTAGAAAAACCTAGTCAACACATTTTAAATTTTAGCTTTCTTAATATTTAAGTATTATCTTAAAACAACATTAAATTTCTATTAGTTCCTGCTTGTTTATCTTATTTATTATAGAAAACCATGATAATGGCTTTGCATAGAGAATTAGGAGTTTGTCTAAGGATATACCAGTTGGCTGTCCTAAGAAACCTCACAAAGAGCATTCATTACCAAGGAGAATGGACTTTGATCAAAGGTCTATCAGCCTCATCCAGGAACTAGATTTTTTTAAGGGAAGCAGATCTATTTCTGAAAGTCAGATTTATAATAAAGCTCAAAAAACTGAGCTATAAACCTGTAATACCAGCAGACTTTCAATAAGAGACTCTTACAACTCAACTGTGGAAAAACTAATAATTAAAAATGGGCAAAGGACCTGAACAGACATTTCTCCAAAGAAGACATAAGAAATGGCCAGTAGGTCTAGATATGAAAAGGTGTTCAGCATCATTAATCATAAGAATAATGTAAATTAAAACCACTGTGAGCTATCACCTCACATCTATAAGAATGGCTATTAACAAGACATGAGATAAATGTTGAGATTGTGGAGAAAAGAGAACCCTAGTACACTGTTTGTGGGCATGTAGACTGGGGCAGCCGTTATGGAAAACAGTATGGAGGCTCCTAAAGAAATTAAAAATAGAACTGTTATCTGACCCTCTTCTGAGTAAGTATGTACCCAAAGAAGATGAAATCACCAGCTGGGCGCAGTGACTTCACACCTGTAATCCCAGCACTTTGGAGTGGGTGAATCACCTGAGGTCAGGAGTTCAAGACCAGCTTGACCAACATGGTGAAACCCCGTCTCTACTAAAAATACAAAAAGTAGGCGGGCATGGTGACGGGCACCTGTAATCCCAGCTACTTGGGAGGCTGAGGCAGAAGAATCACTTGAACTCGGGAGGTGGAGGTTGCAGTGAGCCAAAATTGCGTCACTGCACTCCAGCCTGGGTTACAGAGCAAGACTCCATCTCAAAAAAAAAAAAAGAAGATGAAATCATCACCTCATAAAGATATCTGCACTCCCATGTTTGTGGCAGTGTTATTCTCAATAGCCAAGATGTGGAAACAACCTAAATGCCCATCAATGGACAAATAAAGAAAATACGGCATATGCATGCCGTGGAATAGTATTCATCCTTGGAAAAGAGGGAGTTCTTGCCATTTGCCACAACGTACAGGGACCTGGAGAACATTATGCTAAGTGAAATAAGCCAGACCCAAGGAAAAATACTGCATGGTCTCACATGTGGAATATTTAATTTGTTAAGAAAGAGCTCAAGTACACAGAGAAACAGTGCTTACCACAGATTGGGGAAGAGGAAATGGGGAGATGCAGGCCAAGGATACAAAATAGCAGGTAAGATGAACAAGTCTAGAGATAGGGCTAAAGTTAATACAATTGTATTAGGGATTTTTGTTCAATAAGTAGATTTTAGCTGCTCTTATCACAAAAAACTGAGATGATAATGTTAATCTGCTTCACTATAGCAGCCATTTTATTATCTATATGTATCCCATAACATCATGTTGTAAATCTTAAATATACCTAATAAAATAAAATTGTCACCAAAATGCAAGAATTAGAGTTAACTTTACCTGTGAAGCCAAGTAATGCTCAGAGGGCTGCTTAGAGATCACAAAATCTGAACATAGGACGTAGAGGCATCAAATATTCAAAATCACCAGGCTTAGAGAGTCTGAAGTGAGTCCTGTGTTGTTAGGAATATTCTCGCCTCGAACCTCAGACACTGTCCTAAGCCCGTCAACCAGGTTCTCATGATCGATCCTGCAGTGCCATCCATTGCTTGTGCGCTTACTTTTTTTCTGGCTTCTAGAATGGTCCATCTTTGCTACCTAAATCCCTCCCCTGATCCCAGGCCTAGGAGTCAGTTGTCTCTTTATGGTGGTTTTATGTCTTTCCTCAAAACCATTGTCTTGACATTACAGTTTAGTTCCCAAAAGGGCAGTTTTATTTTCTTTATTGCTAGTTCCTTGCAGGATGTCTCACAGTATTACCCTGGGTACCAACAATAACAGTGTAGGTTGAACTATTGGTGTCTAATAATTATAAGTTTCAAAATGGCACATTGGAGGTTTCGAACAGCCTCGTCAGACTATAGAGTCTTGCAGACACAAAAGGATGTGGAAATGATTGTGGATGGTACTGCAGCTGCAGAAAACTGCACCCTAATTCTGGGACTCTTTCTAGATACTCAGTAACCCTCTTGTTTAGTAAATAGCTGCTCCTAGACATAGGGAGCAGGAAGGAGGGAGAGTGGGAAGGAAAGAAGGTGGTGGGCCCTTAATGATTTGGGAAGGAGATTCATAGGGAATTGTAGTGGAAATATGGGCCTTTGCAGAAATAAGTCTAATGTTGTTCGGGGATGGCTTTTTAGAGGAGGTGAGTGTAAAGCAAGTTTTAAAGAAAGAAAAAAAGGGGGGGGGATTATATATAGCATCTCTGTGCAGAATGACCATGAACCAGAAGACAGGAGAGGCATGATGGTTCACATTTGTTAGTGCTCACTATGCCAGGCACTCGGCTGAGTCTTTTACATACTATAAAATACTGTTCCTGAGGCTGGGCATGGTGGCTCATGCCTGTAATCCCAGCACTTTGGGAAGTCGAGGCGGGTGGATCATTTGACGTCGGGAGTTTGAGACCAGCCTGGCCAACATGGCAAAACCCTGTCTCTACTAAAAATACAGGCGTTATCCAGGCGTGGGGGTACGCACCTGTAATCCCAGCTACTCAGGAGGCTGAGGCAGGAGAACTGCTTGAACCTGGGAGGCAGAGGTTGCAGTGAGCCAAGATCATGCCACTGCATCCCAGCCTGGGTGACAGAGCAAGACTCAGTCTCAAAAAAAAAAAAAAAAAAAAAAAAAAAAAAAAAAAAAAAAAGTTCTTGCCTCCCTGGCATGTACTCCCTTTTCCAATAAAAGCACCCCAGACTGGGTGCGGTGGCTCATGCCTATAATCCCAGCACTTTGGGAGGCCAAGGTGAGCAGATCACTTGAGGCCAAGAGTAGTGACCAGCCTGGCCAACGTAGTGAAACCCTGTCTCTACTAAAAATACAAAAATTAGTCAGGTGTGGTAGAGTGTGCCTGTAGTCCCAGCTACTTGGGAGGCTGAGGCAGGAGAATCACTTGAACCCGGGAAACAAAGGGTGCAGTGAACTGAGATCACACCACTGCATTCCAGCCTAGGCGACGGAGCAAGACTCTGTCTCACGAAAAAAGCACCCCAATTTCCCTACTACCACCTCTTTCCTGCTGACAATCTACATGGTTAAGAAGAATGGACTCAACCGCAGTATAAGCATGTGACCCAGTCCTGGCAAAGCCAAACTTGGCATCTCCCTGGCCAGTGGCATTGATTGGAGGATGGGGTAGTGTCACAACCAGTGAGGCATCATTTCCCAGACTTTCATTAGAAAGACGCTTCCTGGTAGAGTTGCTGAAAAGATAAAGATAGAAATCTGGAGTTTGGGAACAGCCATCTTATAACCTCATGGACAAAACCTGCCAGAGAATAGTACCAACACGGAATAAACTTGAGAGTTGGAGAGAGCAAGCTATGTCCAATGACATTGATTTGACTCCCTGGTTAATGCTATGCCTGGAGCTGGGCTAACCCTGGGCTTTTTAGTTATATGAACCAATAAATTCTGTTTTTTCTCAAACCAGTTTCATTAGGTTTCCTTCAATTGCTAAAGAAAAAATCCTGACTAATGTACACACACACACACACACACATATATATACAATAGCATAGAAAACACTTATTTAGTGCTTACTCTGGCCAAGCTCCATGTCCGTTATCTCACTATATCCTTATAATAGCTTTATGACATGGTTATGGAAATAGAGTAGTTAATAAATGTCAGTCCTGCAATTTCAAAGTCAGGGCTGTCTGGCTCCAGGTTCAGAACTTTTAACTCCTATCTCTATTTAAAGTAAGGAAATGAGGACTAAGGTGATGATAAGGAAACACATCTGAGCAAGATAAATTATTGAACTGTTCCCAGTTTACCAAGCAGGAATCACTGTGACAGCCAAAGTACTGTCATTTATTCTACAAATAAATGATCACATTTTTACCACTAGTTCACTACCGCAGAGATGCTGCTTCTGTTCTCTTCATTTCCTGACTGCTTAAGACGATGCCAGAATGAGGATGTCAGTTCAGCTGCTGTCACTAGTCCCAAATGGAAATGCATCTCTCTCACATCAGCCATCCAAGTGACAGCCCAATGCTAATCTACTGCCAAGCCCAGGCTATGTCTGTCTTGTGACTCCACCATCCCTCGGAGGCAGCCTCGTCCGTGTGGCCAAAGAAGGCTCCCACCCAACTTCACTCTCCAGCCAGCTGGAAGGGGGAAGAGAGGAATGGGAAGGCATGCCCCTCCCGAGGTCACGGATTGGAAGTTGGACCATTACTTCTGTCCAGAATTTAGGGGCCAGAACTTGGTCCCATGTCCTCCCCCACCCCACCAACATCTAAAGAAGCAGGGAAATGTGTATCAGATGGCCACATGCCCAGCTAAAAATTCTTCCAGAAATTGGGAGATGAATGTCAGTGTCTGCACACAGTCTTGGAAGCAATGGTGTGCTTCTGTCCCTAAGGTATAGATAAAACAGGAGTGTAGAGGTGACATCAAGTTTAAAAAAAAAAAAAAAACACCCAAATAGAAGTATCTGTCCTACCTCCTACCCAGACACGTTCCTGAGAGTTTAGGAGCAGCATTCTAATCCAAAGCCGTATATGCTTTCTCCACTTTCTTTTTTCTCATATTCTTTGTCCTGCCCCTTTCCCTGCAGTTCTACAAGAGTAATAATAAACTGGGTGGCATGTGTCTTTCAATAAAATACACAGGTACGTAGATGCCAGAGACACAACGGTGAGCCAAAAGGACATTACCTTTTGGAGCTGAGAGTCCAGTGGGGACACATGTTAATCTAAGAACCGCAAATGCAAGACTCCAAGTCCTGAGAAATAGAGGCCTATGAGCGAGGGACTGAAGAGAAACTGGTCTAGTCAGGGATCTTAGCTGAGGGCAGAGCAGAGGTAACAGGGAGAAGAGGCAGGGAATGGGCCAGACATAGGAAAAGCACAAGAAAGGCCCTTTGGCCACCTCTCTCCTTTCCCTCGCTAGGATCCCCTAAAGCATTTCTGCCAGATTGTTTATCCCTCAGTCCTTTTCTGTATCCTCTCTACCCTGGGTAGGAATTCTAAGATTTGACTTTTGTAGTGTTAGCTACCACACTATATTTCAGGACCTTTCCGGAAGAGTATGGGCTCTAGGGTCTGAGCAGTTTTTCTGATAAATACTATCCTTTAGCCCTTGACTAAGAATCAAGTGTTTAAAGACACAGGCCAGTGAGACCTGGTATTTACTGGAGAACCTGCCCCTGCAGGCTCTGGGACCTGAAAGTCAAACCAGGGAAAGGAAGAAAAGGCCTTAGCAGTGTCAAACCTGGAAGCTTCTGAAATGCAAAGAAGATGTTTAAAAAAAAAAAAAAATGCCAGGCTCGGTGGCTCTCGCCTGTAATCCCTACACGTTAAGAGGCCGAGGCAGGCGGATCACTTGAGGTCAGGAATTTGAGACCAGCCTGGCCAACATGGTGAAACCCTGTCTCTACTAAAAATACAAAAATTAGCCAGGTGTGGTGGAGTGTGCCTGTAATCCCAACTACTCGGAGGTTGAGGCAGAAGAATTGCTTGAACCCAGGAGGTGGAGCCGAGATTGTGCCACTGCACTCCAGCCTGGGCGACAGAATGAGACTCTGTCTCAAAAAAAAAAAAGTAAACTCTCTGATTCCATGGCCCGTTGTCCCTTATTTACCCTCAGGTATCCAAGTGTTGCCATTGTCTATCCACAGAAAATGAAGCTAATGAAGTGTGTCCTCAGACCTGTTCCTTCAAGGGTTTACTTTGTCATTTCAAACATGCAGATTCAACCTAGGTCTCCACAAAATGCCAGATGATACCACTTTAACAGACAAAAAGTAAACTGTAGGAGTAAATTGAAATCAGTGACATCAGAACAATGATGCTTCAGCACTTTAATACCACAGAGAAGCTTCTAACACATTCGAGAGTCAAGTTTTAAAATCATGAGCATGACTTTGTATGTGTTTTAATGTGTATACACAAACTCAAAGACATTTGGGCTATCTCATTTAACATCTTTCGTAGTGACCCAGAATGAAAGTGCAGGTAGTGAGGCAATATATAGCCAATCAGGTTTTATTGTTCTTACTACTAACAGAATCAGAAGTGCACAGAAATAACTATTTTTTAAAAGAAATGTTTAGAAATAAAATTGGATATGAGACATCATGCGTTCAAGAGAAGTAGGTAAAATAATTTCACTTGCGCACACGTTTCCAAATGTCTCAAAGACCATTGAGGATGCCTTCTAGGTTAAGGGCAATACTGCCTCCTCCCTAAAAGAAGTGTTTGCAGGCTCCGAATCTGCTGCATTTAGGAGATTTCAATACAGTTGCTTTTTCCTTCTTCCATACTTGTGTTATCTGAAAAATATCTCAAGTAGAAGATGGCCCGTGATGCCAGCCCATGTCTGGGATTCCGTCAGCCTCGATGTAACTTTCCTGGTCCTCGTTTCTCTCTTTGCCCTCACCCTTATAAGAAACACAGAAAGTGACTATGGATATTTTCTTCCCAAGCTCACACAGTGACTCCCAACCAGGAGTAGATAATGTGTCAAAATGCCCTAGGCTGGATCCTGATGGGGTGAGGATATAGAGGGATCAAACCACAGGCTTCCCCAGCAAGCCTCTGTTACTGACAGGAGTGTGTCCATCTCTCTGCTGGGCTAGGATAGAAAAACAGTTGCCAACCACTGATTAAAGCCTGTGAATGCACTTGAATTTTGAGCTTCTCCTAGGCAGGAATGAAGTAACTTACACTTTATTTTCTAAACTGCCCGGCACACAGGAGGTGCTCAGTAAATACTGGTTGAAAGAACAAACACTGTGCCTGGTACAACCCAGCTAAAGGGGGCCTATGGGATACACATCTTTTAAAGTGAGCCCCCAGAAAGCCAAGGGAGGAAGAGGAACATTTATGCAGGGTTTTGGGGGTGCAGAACCCAACGAGGAATCCAGGCATCCACTCCTGTCTCAGATCAGAGGCGGGTCAAGCCTCACAAAGTGTCAAAGGGATCTGAAGCTAGAGCCACTAGTCATTAATGTTAACAAAGCCTGTCTGGGGAGGAAGCCTCAATGTGGAAGAGGGCACGTCCTGCAGCTTCCCCTGGAGGGAATAATGTGTATGGATTGGCCAACAGCAGTCCGTAGGGGTGCAGGGCCCAACAGTGCACAAAGCACTGCTGAGCAGAACCTGTCGCCCTTTTGGATCCAACTGTTGCTTTTCTTTTTTTTTTTTTTTTTTTTTTTGAGACAGTCTTTCCCTGTTGCCCAGGTTGGAGTGCAGTGGTGCAATCTCAGCTCACCGCAACCTCCGCCTCCTGGGTTCAAGTGATTCTCCTGCCTCAGCCTCCCGGGTAGCTGGGACTAGAGGCTTCCGCCACCATGCCCAGCTAATTTTTGTATTTTTAATAGAGACGGGTTTTCACCATGTTGGCCAGGCTGGTCTCGACCTCCTGCCCTCAGGTGATCCACTTGCCTCAGCCTCCCAAAGTGCTGGGATTACAGGTGTGAAACACCACACCTGGCTCCAATATCCCATTTTAAAAACAAATATTTAACTTCTACTTTTCCATCCTGAATTGAAATTCATCGATACAATTATCATCTCTATAATTTAAAGTATCAAGATAATACTCTAACAAAGGAGAAATAAAGAGAAAAGCATTTTACAATAAAATAATACGCATTTTTACATAAATAATGAGGAATGACTATGCTTGCAGACAAAAACAAGCCCACAAGCCCCCCCACCAATTGCCTCATGCGTCCTGGGGTTGCTACAACCCCACTGGGAACCACTACTCTAGCCCATGGGACCCCAAGCCACAGAGTTCGTCGGCCACAGCCACTCACCCTCTGGTTGCAGGAGAGGAGGCAGGAGGCAGAGTCTAGATTGGCCTGTTCTTGCTCCACAACTGACTCATGTGGCATCTGTAGGGATAAATGCAGGTGGAGGTGAAGCACTCCGTCCTGGGTACGGCCTTCCAGGATTCCTCAGCTATGCACAGGCTCCCCTGCCCACAGCTGCCAACTTCCTGCCCAACGATGTTGCTGCAGAGGAAGGAACCTCGGAAGGTCAGCAGGGGCAGGAAGGTTCTGGCAGCTGGACTTCACTTCCTCAAAAATCCCAGGCCAAGGCCAGGCGCGGTCGCTCACGCCTGTAATCCCAGCACTTTGGGAGGCCGAGGCACGTGGATCGCTTGAGCCCAGGGGTTCAAGACCAGCCTGGGCAACATGGTGAAACCCTGTCTCTATAAAAACATAAAAATTAGCTGGGCATGGTAGTGCATGCCTGTAATCCCAGCTACTTGGGAGGCTGAGGCACAAGAATTGCTTGAACCCGGGAGGTGGAGGTTGCATTGAGCAGAGATTGCACCACTGCACTCCAGCCTGGGCAGCAGAGCTAGACTTGGCCAAAAAAAAAATCCCAAGCCAGGAAGATTGGCAAGGTCAAATTTCTTTAAGTGTTTCGCCTTGTCACTTTTGGGGATGGGGGGCTGGTGTGTTCTTCACCTGTCTGGTCTCTACTTTAACAATAATATCTACCAGCACAGATGGCTATGCCTGGACCCCCAGCTTCGCCCACAGGAGCTCTCTGGTCCAGCCCATCTAAGAGTCCAGAGATGAGATGAGGCCGCCCGCTGAAAGCCAGTTCCCCCAAGTGTGTGGCAGCACAGTGCGGGAGACACAGTGTGACCCCTGGAGCTTGACAGGCTCACATCCCAGCTGTGTGGTCCACTAGCTGTGTGATGGCAAGTCACTTAGATTCTCTGTGCTTCCTCATCAATGATAAAATGAGGAAGATAAAACCTACTTTGCTGAGTTATATTGAGCATTAAGCATAATCGATGAAAAGCACCCAGCCCAGTGCAGGAAACACAGCAGACACTCAATAAATGGTTTTTCCCCTCTCAGACGTCTGGAAGGCAGCCAAGGGCAGCAGGGAAGGCAGGCGACAGGGAGCCTCAGAGGTCTAGCTTCAAGTTCAGATCCTAAACTGCAAGCTCTACGTCTTATCAAATGGAAATGATGATGCCAACTTGGGAGGACTGACACGTGCAGGTTCCAGGGAAGCCCTGAGCTGGCCAGTCCCATGACTCCTACTAACCCTTGCCCAGTGCCATCGTAGCCACCTCTACCACCCTGCTTTTAACCCAGAAGCATCCTCCGGTCTCCCAGAGGAAAACCAGCCAGAGTGTTTACTGTATCATCTGCTGCCTCCTCCACCCCTGCGGAAGCCACTGTATGTTTACTGAGGGTAGGAGGACTGTGCCTTCCTCCTTGCAACTGATATCCTTTCTACCAAGGAAATGACGAGATAGTGTGATCTCAATCTAAAGCAGGAGTTAAGGTTGGGCATGAGGAAGAACATCCCTGCCGAGGCATCTTATCTGTATAAACCTAATTCTTCCCATGCATCTGTTAGGACACAGACAGTTATCTGCAAGACGGTGATCCCACTGAGTCTGAAGGTGGGAGATTAGGGCTGGTGACCTTGCAAGCTCCTAGCAAGGCTGGGGACCAGTGGGTCCTTCTAGGATAAATGTTCACAAACAGCCGTGGAGATTCCGCAGGGACCCACCAACTCCGGGGCCGCCCGAGCGAGCTGAGCTCACTTGGAAGTACAGGAAGTTGAGGCAGGTGGCAGTGTAGAGGTCGGCGTAGCGCACCAGCTGGCTGGAGAAGAGTGTCTGGCGGAAACCGCAGCGGAACAGGCCGCCCGTGGTGCCGTAGCACAGGTCCAGCTCCTGGGTGGCCCTCTGGCCAGAGGGGCAACACACTGAATTGAAATCCCAGCCCGCTCAGGCCTGACCTGGCCTACTCCCTTTCTGGGCAACCCTGGCCTCTCTGGGCCTCTCACCGGGGGACATTGAAACCTGTGACTCTCTGTAGGAAGGAGCAGCATGTTGTAGACCCACAGGCTGCACACTTGGCTTTTGGAGGTGGGGCAGCTCCTCACTTTGCCACAGGCCCCGCTGCAGCTTTCCATCACAGTTACCTGCCTGGCCCTGAAGATGGACCACCCAGGACTAAACCCACAGCTTCGTTTACCATCTGAGTCCAACAGAGGACTTGGCAAGGCGACACCCCCAGCCTCGCTCCTACTATCCTGGCAGGCCCCACCCCGCCACCAGGCCCTGTTTCCTGTCTGCTTTTAGAGCCTAGAGAATGGTTCCAACATTTACTCCCAGGATGACCTCTCTCTGAGCCTCAGTTTCCTCATCTGTAAAATAAAGGTGACAATCCCTGCTCCATCCACCTCTTAAGGCTGTGGGGAAGATCAAACAGCTGTGCTTTGTAAAAGGCTCTGCAAAGACCCTTTGTGATCGGCCCCAGCTGGGCTTGGGATGACCAAGTGACCTGACTCCCTCCACCTGGCCGACCCATGGGCACCTCCAGCTTTTTGGTGGCCGGTCAGTAATGCCACAAGGGAACATTGTCTTTTCTTCTCTTTTCCAAGGACCCTGGGCTCACTGGCCCTAAATCACATTTCCTATCAGAACTGGCTAGTCAGTCAATAAGGGCCCAGCTAGCACACAGGCACTTCCCGGGCAGGGTGATTGGCAAAGACTGTGGGACTGGAGGCAAAGCCTGCAAATCAGGCTCAACTCAGCCCTTCAAGAGGGCACCGCTGCCCTTTGGAATGTCGGCCAGCAGAGGGCGCTGGCTGACAAGGCAGGTGGAGCCCAGGCGAGGTTGAGGAGAATGGGGTAACTGGGCCTTTGGCACCGAGGACAAAGCTGACAGGCAAGCAGTGGGGAAGCAAACCCGGCTCCGCCCCCGCTGGGCCTGTCCCTTCCTCCCTCGCCACCCAGCTCTCACCTGGATCTCTCTCTTGGTGAAGGTGATGACTTGCAGCTCACAACTGCTCCCATCCATGTGCCTGGTACAAAAATAGCCAGGTGACCCAGGGGAGGCACAGAGCCTCCGAGTGCCAGGACAGTCTCCTTAGACCCCAGCAGGGGTCGGGTGGGGGGACACCGTGCGGGCATCCAGTGGGGGTGCCGGGCTGGGTGTGTGCATGCGTGCGAGGGCGGGTCCCTCAGTGCTGGATAGGTTCAGAGGAAGGGCCTAGAGGTCACAGAATGTGAGCAGTCCCGAGGGGGTGAGAGGGGTCCCCACATTCAGTTTGCTAGGGAAGCCCAGCCTGAAACAGATCTTGATGTTCTGACAACCTTGGCCGGGACCTCGCCGCCAGGCAGGGATGTGAGCCACTGCCCCTCCATACCTCTCCCTGCCCCATCCCACCCCCAGAAAGGCCAGGGTCTCACTGGTATATGTCTGCCAGGTGCGTGTCCAGTCTCTTCAGCTCCTCCAACCGCTCTGAAAAGCCACCAGGGGTCAGTGGGGGTGAGTGACGGCCTGTGTCACCCACTGGCCCTGCCTGCCTGTGTCTGCCCTGGCCCAGCGGAGGTCTTGCACACCCTGAGCTGTGTGCATAACACCCCTGGCCCCTTACATCACGTGAGACTCTGCCCAGGCTGAGGCAGGGACAGCATAGGCCCTGTAGGCCCCATGGGACAGGTGAGGGAGTCAGGTGACCTTCCTGAGGTCACACGGCAATGACTCAAACCTAAAGCCTCAGCTCTCAGGACAAAGCCCAAATTGTGTGGGCTCACACAACTCCCTGCCCTGGAGGATGACTTCAAGTCATACCTGGGTGGAAGGTGTGTACCTTCCACTCACTGAACATCCTTGGGGTGGGTGGGGAGGGTGGCGTCAGGTGCAGGAGGAAGGCACCGCCTGCAGAAACACCACGGGATTCTTGGGTCAGGAGAAGTGGATTTGACTCTCAGCTTTCCCCCTACTGGCTGTGTGACTTCGGGCAGGCCACTTAGCCTCTCTGGGTCTGTATGTCTTTGTCTGTTTCCTCCCTCAGAAACAACAGAGTGGCCAGGATTCCTGGTCACAACTACTAACCCCCCACGGGAAAAAGGAGAAGGCAGTGCTGGGGCCTCTGCATGGGAGGCCAGTGCCCCTCTGACTGTTCCAGACCCCAACAGCTCACCCTTCTCCTGGGCCCAGATGTCCAGCTCCCAGGACAGCTCAGGAACCACCAGGCAAGTCCGCCAGCCCTGACGCTTCTTGGACTTGAGAATGTCCCCAAAAATGTGGTCCCCAAAAATGTACAGGATGTCCTTCCCCCGAACCCCAAGCAGCTCGCACACCATGTCCGAAGAGCCTGCCCCACCAAGGGGAGGACAGACACTCATTTGCCCTTCCTGCCTTGGGGTAGGTGACTCAGGGCAGGTGAGGGGCCTGGGCTCCTAGTCGCGGGAAGGAGGGTGCCCAAGGGGTGACGGGGCATGGTGGGAGCTGGTACCTCCAGAGTAGACAGCACAGTGCTGGTGGGGCCCTGTGTAGGTGCCCACGTGGAGCTTTCCTGAGTCCTGGAGGGGCAGAGGGGTGCCCTGGAGCCAGGAGAACCACATCTTTGGTCTCTAGCTAGGGAGGGTCGCAGGGAGCTGGGAGTGGCAGAGGTAACCATGGGGGGGTGTGGGAGGAAGGAGGCAGCAGAGGGCGCTGAAGGCGGCCTCGGGTTCCCTGCCTCCAGGGACAGACAGGCCAGCAGAGCTGCCAGCTATAAAGGCAGGTCAAGTCTAAGGGGCAGGCAGGCTGCCCTCCCCAACCGTGGTCCATGGGTGCAGGTGGACTGACCTCTGCACCTGCCATTACCGTGTTGACCTGCCTCAGGACCACCCCCTCTGCAAAGAAGTGGGGCTTCTGCGTGTCCACCACGATCAGGTCAAAGTAGGACCTCCAGGGCCTGCCCGAGGCTTCAGCCTGTTGGGGGTGCACATGGGCTGCACACACACAGCCTGGTAAATCTGACCTTGCCACAGCCAGTCACCCACCACAGCCTGCCTCTCCGCACCAACCTCCCAGCTGGATGAGACCTCTTCAGCCCCTGGGAACCAGGTCTCGCTGCCCAGCTTCCCCAGCCAAGCTGGGCACTAGGAAGTGCTCAAAAGGAACTTGTGGAGGTGGGTGTCGAACATCATGTGCAGCCTCAGGCCAGCCTCCAGAGCTCCTCACAGCACAGAGACCCAGGGACAGGTGGCACCAGCACGGCTACCAAGTTAGGGCCCTGCTGCCTGCCCAGTGACACCTGGTCACTCCCAGTGCCCAGGACCTGTCACTCCCAGCACCCCTCCCTTTGACCTGCCATGCCCTCATCTCACCCACTTTCTGCCGCCCGTCCCCACACACCTGACTGCCTCCTATCACCCCCAAAGGCTCCTCCCAGGGCCTGGCTGAGGTCACCAGGCTCCTACCCACTGGGGAGCTTCCACTCGTGAGAAATGACCACTCACACTCAGGTCTTCCTCAAAGGGAGGCTGGACGTGGGAGAGGCCCTCAGCACCGCGGTGCAGCCCGGCACCCTGGGAGAGGCCCTCAGCATCGCGGTGCAGCCTGGCACCCCGGCCCTTTGCACAGCCCACCGCAGCCGTGCACGCAACACTCCAACACTCACCTCACTGATGCTGAACAGGTAGGTCATGATGGCCTGGCAAGGACAAGGCAGCGTCAGGGCACCAAGCTTGGGCCACCACCTGCCTCTGCCCTCACCCACCATCCCCCCAGCACACTGGTGGCCACGGGAGCAAGATGGTGAGAAAGTTGCTCATTCCTCTGAGGCCTTGAAAGGCCAAGAAATGGAGTCCAGGAGACCAGCCCAGTGGTGGGGGTAGGAGGGTCTTGGCTCCCCGCCCCACCCCTCCCTGTTGCTTGCAGTGCCTCTGCGTCCCCTGGGGCCAGGAAGGAGGCCGACGGTCCACCCCTCCATACACATACTCACATTGGTGTAGTTGTAGCTGCTGTTGGTGGCCAGAAACACTTTCCCAACCTCCTTCATCTTCCCCAGCAGGATGGGGAGGCGTGGCTGGGGCAGAGATAGAGGGACTTGCAGGGGTGGGACTCCCAGAGCCGCCCTGGGATCCTCTCCTCAGGTTTCAGCCTTCTGGGAGCCCACCCCAGCCCAGGCAGGTAGGCACCAGGCCCCATAGAAAGATCCCCAGCCATCCGGGGAGCAGAGCTCAGCCTAAACCTCGAAGAAAGCCAGGGAAGGGTTGCGGGGGCAGCCCTGCTGCTTCGGGGGTGATGGCCATGGCCCTGGGTCTGTGGCCACTCACATCCTTCTCCACATAGTTCTCCAAGTCCTCCAGGGTCTTCTCCTTGAGACAGCCCTGCAGGAGGGAGCAAAGCGCCTGTGTGTGTGTGTGTGTGTGTGTGTGTGTGTGTGTGTGTGTGTGTGTGCGCGTGTGTACCCACCCACATGTCTGTGTCCAAGATGAGAAAAGTGGGCGGCTCTGGGAAGCCCAGACCAGACCTCAGTCCTCAGTGGGAAGAGGATGGAAAGTCTATGGGGACCGGAGGCCTGAAGGCTGCCCAGGGAACCAAGAGCAGACAGGTCAGGGGTCCGGGGGTTCTGGACCACTCACTCACCGACCGGTGGATGTTATTCATGGCATCAGTCACATCCTGGAAGAGGCTTCGGAAGGACATGAAGAGGTTCCCATGCTGATAGCCGGTGTCACAACTGGGGCAGGCAAAGAGGGGACGGGGAGGCCAATAAGGGGGCCTGAAATGACCTCCAACCCTGAGTCCCACACCAGAGCAACCCCACCAGCCACACTGGGGCCTTCACTGGGCTTATGTCCCAGCCATCCTGGGAGGGGCATCACCCAGAGCTAAGGGTCACCCCTTGGGGGCAGCACCAGTGGCAGGGTTGGGGGCTGCCCTGCAATAGAGGCCTTCGCACTGAGCCTCCTGGAGCCCCTCCAGCCCCTTGGGGAACCCTTGGGGGGCCCCTCTTTGGGGTTTGGTCCCTGAGCAGCGGCAGTGTCCTACTGGTCGTCCCAGGGCTGGGCAGGGCACAAGACGCACTTAGTGTAACGGGAGCAGCCGGAGAAGAAGTCCACCAAGCAGGCATAGAGGTAGGTTTCTGGGGGCAGACAGGATGGTCAGTTGTCAGCCCAGGGAGCCAGGCAGTTCTCCACCAGGCCAGAGCTGGGACCCTCAGCTCCGGAACTCAGGACCACCTCCCGTGCCCCCAACCCTCCACCCACCAGGCAGGTTGAACAGCATGTTGAGTATGTAGAAACACTGCAGGTCGTCCCTCTGAATGAACTTGCTGGGGTAGAAGCTCCAGATCTCTGCCCTGAGGAGGGGTAGGCTGGGTGCAGCCAATGACCCCTCCCCAGTGCCTCCTGGAGGCCTGTCCAGGCTCTGGCCATCCCTTCCAACCACCACGCATCCCTTCTGTGCTGAGCCTCCACCGTGGGCCTGTGTCCTTCCTCCCTCCCTCCCTCTGTCCTCCCCCAAGGTGAGCAGTCCTCCCTTCCTGGCCTGCCACCCTCCTGGCACCTTTGTCCCTTACTCCGAGAGGAAGGTGAAGCCATAGGCACCCAGCAGCACATTCCCGTGGGCATCCACCTTCAGCAGGTTCCCATAGAGTGCATCAAACACCAGCCCCCTGCAGACGGGGGTCGGGGGGCACTGTGGGTGGGGGTACCAAGGCTGGGTGGCCTCCCACCTGTCCTGAGCCACACACCTGGTGGGGAAGGTGGGGTCGTAGGTGTAGCGCAGGATCTCATGCGGGTACCCAATGCACACCAGGCGCTCCAGCAGCAGCTCGAAGGTCAGGGCCTCATAAGCTGGGGACCCGTAGGCTGCAGAGGCCCAGACAGAATCAGGGGTTTGGTGCCCAGCTGCCCACCCCTGCTCCCTCCAGCTCCCAATACGCTGTGTTCCAGCCCTCTCTACCAGCCAGAGTGTAGTCCATGTCGAAGCCAAAGCAACGAATCTTCCCCAGCGCCAGGCTGCGGTTGACAAAAATCCTGGGGAGAGAGAGGAGGATGTTGGCATCAGCCCGCCAGCCCCCCAGAATCCAAGGCCCAAGGACAGAGGGGGTGGAAACCCAGCAGAGGAGGGCAGAGCACCCCCTGCAGCTGCAGAAAGGATAGGGGAAACAGGTCGGGCCAAGCCAGGGCCCTGCCTGGACCCATGTGTGTCTGAAGGCAAGTGTGAGTGTGCATGTAAGCATGTGTGAGCATGTGTGCAAGCGTGCATCTGAGTGTGTGCGGGCAATCAGCAGCTTGCTGTCCCACCATGCAGGCATGTTATAGGCATCCAACCCTGTAAGAAAGTAGGTGCAGTGGTTGGTGTGAGGGTTGTCACCTTCTGAAATGGGACCCCAGTGTCCAAATTCAGAGATGATGTGTTTGTCACAATTGGATAGCACCTGTCACTGTGTCCGTGGTGAAGGGGAGAGATCTTCGTGGAGGGAGGGAAGTGAAGGGGACCTCCCGCCAGAGTGTGTGTGGTCAGTTCCCTGATGGGTTGCTGCAGCTATGGAAGTGCGTCCCTTGTGAGTGCAAGTGTTCGTCTGCATTTTGGGAGTCCCCATAGCTGTGTATTTAAAGGAGCCCCTGTGTGCTGCTGTGGCGTGTGGGGTGTTTATGGGCTGAGACCCCTGGCCCCCACCCCAGGTGCCCATCTCACCGCTGGTGCCAGTCCTGCTTCGGGCCTTGAGGGGAGACCAGTCCCTCCGGCTCTCCCCAGTCTACACTGGCCATCGTCACCCAGAGTGAGGAGGAGGCAAGTGTCCCTTCCTCAGCCTCCTGCACACTATCAGTGGGGCCCAGCCACTCTCCTCTCCCTCAGAAGCTTCAGGCACCACTGACCCAGCTGGCCCCACCCTGTGCTCCCATCTCCCCTGAGCCCCTTTGAGGGAGGAGTCAGCCAGGACAGGCTCTGGTATCCCATCCTTTTCTCTAGAGCAAAAGCAGCAAGGATCTAGGAAGAGCAATTCATGTCCACTGCACCCTCCTCATTCCTAGGGCTGGACCTCAGCGGCCTGGAGAGTAGCGGAGAACCCAGAATGAGGCAAATGACGGGATACAAAGTCAGGAGGCTCCGTACTGTACTCATGATCAAAGAAATAACTCAGCACTCTTGCTTTATGCACAATTCTGACACATTTGGTTATCAAATTTCCCAGCTCAAGGCCATTTAGAGAAGACATTGCTAGAAGCATGCCAAGGGCTATAAGAATTGGGAAGATAACTGGGATCTCAGAATGGGGGGGTGGCGGAAAGTACAAAAGGAAGTGTCAAAAAGCAGAACCACTGGGGCCATTTAGTGTAGAGTTCTAAATACTCCCTGAGGGCCCATACCACTGGCTCCACAACCAAGCATGTGACTTCCATTTGGAGCGGTGACCTGGATCATCCAGAAAGACTTAACTGAAGTGCCAGGCCCTCTTTTAAAAAGAAAGACAAGGCTGGGCACAGTGGCTCACGCCTGTAATCCCAGCACTTTGGGAGGCCAAGGCGGGTGGATGCGTGGTCAGGAGATCAAGACCAGCCTGGCCAAGATGGTGAAACCCTGTCTCTACTAAAAATACGAAAAAAAAAAATTGCCCTCTTGGGAGCCTGAGGCAGGAGAAAAAAAAAAATTAGCCTCTTGGCAGCTTCTCGGGAGGCTGAGGCAGGAGAATTGCTTGAACCCAGGGGTTGGAGGTTGCAATGAGCTGAGATCGCTGCACTCCAGGCTGGGCAACAGAGTGAGATCCCGTCAATAAAAAGGGAAAGAAAAGAAAGAAAGAAAAAAAGAAAGAAAAAGAAAGAAAGAAAGAAAGAAAGAAAGAAAGAAAGAAAGAAAGAAAGAAAAGAAAGAAAGAAAGAAGGAAGGAAGGAAAGAAAGAGAAAGAAAGAAAGAAAGGAGGGAGGGAGGGAGGGGGGAGGGAGGGAGGGAAGGAAGGAAGGAGGGAAGGAAGGAAGGAAGGGAAAGGAAAGGAAATGAAGAAAAGGAAAGGAAGAAAGAAAAGGGCCTGGCGCAGTGGCTCACACCTGTAATCCCAGCACTTTGGGAGGCCAAGGCGGGCAGATCACTAGGTCGGGAGTTTGAGACAAGCCTGGCCAGCACGGTGAAACCCCATCTCTACTAACAATACCAAGATTAACCAGGCATGGTTGTGCATGCCTGTAATCCCAGCTACTCAGGAGGCTGAGGTGGGAGAACCACTTGAACCCAGAAAGCAGAGGTTGCAGTGATCCAAGATCGTGCCACTGCACTCCAGCCTGGGCAACACAGCAAGACTCCCTCTCAAAAAAAAAAAAAAAAAAGACAGACAAGTTTACAGTCGGTTTCAGCACTTTCTCTCTAAAATGGCTAAACTAAACTAAATGAAGGTGGCACTCTTAAAAGGATAAAAGTTATCTGGAACAACAACAGAAAAACATATCCATGGAAGAGCTCCTTCCTTGACAAAGCCAGATGGGCAAGCACAGTTGTGTGCTGCGGAACGATGTTCTGCCCAACAGCGGACTGCGTATGCCACTGAGTCCCGTAAGATGATAAGGAGCTCAACAACTCCTATGGCCTAGTGACCTCATCGCCATCATAATGCAAAGCATCACTCACATGTTTGTGGTGATGCTGGCTAGGAGAAATAGGCTGTACCCTGCAGCCGAGGTGTGTAGTAGGCTGTACCATCTAGGTTTGTGTAAGTGCACTCTATGACATCACACAATGATGAAATCGACTAATGACACGTTTTCCAGAACAGATCCCTGTGGTCAAGCCCCGCATGACTGTATTAAGATGGTGAGGCAAAGATATGGAGGCTGCAGGATATGTGTTTCCTCATCGGATGGAGGGATGGAGGATGGATGGAGAGATGGGTGGATGCATGAATGAGTGAATGGACAGACAGTTGGATGGGTAGATTCGTGGATAGACGGGCTGATGGTTAGCAGGCTATATACAGCAGCCTTCACGGAAGGTGTCAGGGGAGAACTGAGCTTCAGAAATCAGGAGGCTGTCTGGAGTCACTTCCACTCATTATTCCATGCGCTCTGCTCATCTCATGGGAGCCCTTTAAGCCCCTTTTCCACATTGCCTGGCTCCTTTCTAGGTCAGAAAAGAGAAGGAGGAGTAATACCTGGTTAGGAGAAGTCTCTAGGGGTTGCTCAGCCCTTCCACTGGGAGGCATCATGGCAGCTGTACAAAACCTGCCTTTCCTATAGCTGAACTTAGGCTCTATCTTGAAGTCTCTTTGCACCTGAGGGTGGTGAAGCCATCCAGCAACGTTCAGGTACGATGAATCACTTCAGTGGTTTCTCGGGTCCCTTCTCCAGGTACCTCTTCTGGGGTCGACTCAACAATGTGGGACTTATCCACAGCCACACTGGTAATTGGGAAGGGCTTCACTTCCTGGAGGGTCCCAGGTCCTCACATTGCTGCCTGTTAAGGTAACCACATCCCTGTTGAGTCTTTGGCTGGTATGGTCTCTGCTACCATCTTAGGATATGGCTGCTTGTCCAGACCACAGAGTCCTTAGGCTAACCGCATGTACAGTCAGGGAGGACTGCAGGCTGCCACAGGCCCCGCTTGGTCCTGATTCCTGAGCCAATGCTAAGGCACCCCTGTGAGGCTTGATGCACTGGGAGCCCCTTCAAGAAAAGACTTGCCACCATAACAATAAGCAAATGGTTGCCCATTTTTACTGTGTGCCAAGCCTCCTAACAGCCCCACGAGACAGGCTAACTGTTCAGTGGATTCATGAATGATCAAACTGAGGCACAGAAGGGTTAAGCAACTCGCCCACACTTACCAGGCTGATAAATGGCAGAGTGGGACTGAGCCCAGGCAGCTGGGTGCCAGCATCCGTATTCTTAATCGGTAGGCAAAACCGCCTCTGCCCACGGCCCATCACAAAAGTCCCTTGACTTTTCAATGTCGTTAAAGACAAAGAAAGGTGGAGGAAATGTTCCAGATTACAGGAGGCTAAAGAGCCACGGTGAATGAACGCAATATTCGAGCCTACGCAGAATCCTGTACTGCAGGCACATATAGTGCCAAGGACATGATGGGGTCAACAAATAAGATTGCAGTGTGGGTGGTGGGTCAGATGAAAGTTCTGTCTCAGTGTAAACCTATGAACTTGATGACTATACTGTGGTAATGTAAGAAAATATCCCTATTCCTGGGAAATTCTCACTAAAGAATTTAGGATAAAGCTCATGATAAGTGTAAATTACCTTCAAGTGGTTCAGGAAAAATAATTGTGTGTATACACATACATACAGACAGACGGACACATACATGCATACATACACACATATACATACATACATACACATACATACATACATACCCATGTGTGTTCATATAGAGCAGGGGACAAACAACAAAGCAAACAGAGTAAAATGTTAGCAACAGGTACATCTTGGTAAAGCCTGTAAGGATAGCCTCTGTACTATTTTTTACTTTTACAACTTTTCATAAACTTGAAATTGCTTCCAAATTTCAAAATTTCTTAAAAAGAAGGTCTATGTTGCAACCTACTCATCTGACAAAGGGCTAATATCCAGAATCTACAATGAACTCAAACAAATTTACAAGAAAAAAACAAACAACCCCATCAAAAAGTGGACGAAGGAGATGAACAGACACTTCTCAAAAGATGACATCTATGCAGCCAAAAAACACATGAAAAAATGCTCATCATCACTGGCCATTAGAGAAATGCAAATCAAAACCACAATGAGATACCATCTCACACCAGTTAGAATGGCAATCATTAAAAAGTCAGGAAACAACAGGTGCTGGAGAGGATGTGGAGAAATAGGAACACTTTTACACTGTTGGTGGGACTGTAAACTAGTTCAACCATTGTGGAAGTTGGTGTGGCGATTCCTCAGGGATCTAGAACTAGAAATACCATTTGACCCAACCATCCCATTACTGGGTATATACCCAAAGGATTATAAATCATGCTGCTATAAAGACACATGCACACATATGTTTATTGCAGCACTATTCACAATAGCAAAGACTTGGAACCAGCCCAAATGTCCAACAATGATAGACTGGATTAACAAAATGTGGCACATATAGAACATGGAATACTATGCAGCCATAAAAAATGATGAGTTCATGTCCTTTGTAGGCACATGGATGAAGCTGGAAACCATCATTCTCAGCAAACTATCACAAGGACAAAAAACCAAACACTGCATGTTCTCACTCTTAGGTGGGAATTGAACAATGAGATCACATGGACACAGGAAGGGGAACATGACACACTGGGGCCTGTTGTAGGGTGGGGGGAGGGGGAGGGATAGCGTTAGGAGATATACCTAATGCTAAATGATGAGTTAATGGGTGCAGCACACCAGCATGGCACATGTATACCTATGTAACAAACCTGCACGTTGTGCACATGTACCCTAAAACTTAAAGTATAATAATAAAAAATAAAATAAAATAAAAAAACAGGTGCAAAAAAAAAAAAAACCAGAAAAAATGCTGATTTGCCTTTTTAACATGTTGGGATTGTCCTTGATTGTGAGTTTGGTGCTTGACCTTCATCTGTGGAAATTATATGGCTTAAATTAGATCACTGTTTTTGTAGAGTTGATTTTTGTCTACTTCTGCTGAAATCTTTGATTTCTTTCTGGACTTATAACAACTTCAGCCATCCTTGATGTCCTGGCTTAATGAGTTACAGTTAAAACACTAACACTTTGATGCTAGTTTAAGACTCAGTTTTCCTGTTATAGTGTTATTTAAAAAAAAAAATCTAACTGCAGGGCAATCTACATGCCCCTGTGTAGCCAAATATCATTACTACTAACTCTGTAATCAGCTCATGAGTTTTGCTTTGCTCTGTCTACAGTCTAGCTGTTCTACCTTGGAGGAGTCTCTCAGAGTACCTAATAATGCCCTCCACACCAGAAATTAAAGGTTTATTTTTACTTTTCAAATAAATAGTGATTATGTATATAGTACATGATATTAAAGAATGTACAACAAAATGTTTATTTCCAGTGATTGGATTATGGATGATTTTTATATATTTGTCTTTCACATTTTATTTTCTAATCTTTTTGTATTAAGCACAGATTACTTTTGTAAAAATATATCACTTTTGGAGTAAAGTTAAAAAATGTGTAAAGCTAAAAAAAACAAAAAAAAAAGAAGGTCTATGTTCCAAGACCCCTTTTCCAGCCTCCTTATTGCTATCCTGGAGTTCTTCCCCTCTTCCTCCCACCTTCTTCTGAGCCCCTAGTTTGGCAGCTCTCCTTTATTACAGGGAGGTGGAAACAGGACCAAGCCAGCCAGCGTTCCTCTTGATTCTTCTACCTAGACTGTATCCATTTAAAAAGTGTTGCCGGGCACGGTGACTCACGTCTAGAATCCCAGTGAGTCCGGAGGCCAAGGCAGGAGAATCACTAGAGGCCAGAATCTCAAGACCAGCCTGGGCAACATAATAAGACCTATCTCTTTAAAAATTTCAAAAAACTAGCCATGGTGGCACACATCTGCACTCTCAGCTACTCAGGAGGCTGAGTGGGGAGGATCTCTTGTGCCTAGGAGGTGGAGGCTGCAGTGAGCCATGATCGCACCACTGCACTCCAGTCAGGGCAACGGAGCGAGACCCATTCTCTTGGAAAAAAAAAGTGTCAAGACCAAGCAGGCTCTGTTCACCCCTACTGCCTGCACTCAAAGAGGCCACCAGCACCGGGGTGCATGGTGGGGCAGGGACCAAGCGCAGGGCGTGGCTGCCTCCCCTCACCTTCTGTAAGAGGCAAAATTCCAGATCCCCACAGCGCATCCACCACAGCTTTAGCAGTGCGGAACCTGTGGCCTGGGGATGGGGCAACTTCCATTCTCCTGAGCTTGGAGAAACCATCCTGAGGTGACCAGAAACCTCCTTCCAGACAGGGCCTTCCTCGCACAGGTGCAGCTGGTACAGAGGGATTGAGCGGGGGACCTAACCGGTACACCAGGGAGTCTTTTTAACAGAGGAGAGTCTTGGATGAGGTATTAAAGAAAATGTAGGATTTTTATTAGTTAGTTTAGAAGAGAAAGGAATTTCACATAGCCAGCAAGGAGCCCAGTGCTGGGAGGCAGAAAGAAAACGAACCACAGGGTACAGCAAAGGATGGGACCTGCCCTGAGGGCAATGGCCGTTGAACCATGCTATGGTCCCCAGGTGTCTGCTCCCCTCTGATGTGGCCACACTGCTAAAAGCCATGTTCTAGGCTGGCTGGGGAGGGACTCCGACCAGTCTGTGACCAAAGGGTGGTCTCTACTGGCTGGGAGGGTCAGAGAATGAGTCAGGGATGTGGGGCACCATGGCCCAGATTCAATTCTACCTTACCCAGGGCAAATGCTGGCCACTTTTTTGGGCTCAGGGTCATGGAGGGAGAGATTTGGGGTGAGATTAGGAAATTTCCAAAAACCTATCTCTCCTTCCATCAAAACAATGGACATTGCTAGGAGTTTGTGGTGCGTGTGTAAGTCCATCTGTGAGTGGGGGATGTGTGAGTGTGGATATATGTGCACACGTGAGCAGGTGCACGCATGTGCATGAGTGTGGCTGTCAGCGTGTATGATGGCCTGCATGCATGTGTGAGCGTGGGTGGGTGGGTGGGTAATGGGGTGCGCCTGTGTGACCTGGGTGGGCATGCTGGGACCAGGGCCGGGCAGAGGGCATGCCAGACACTGACCCCAAGCTTGGGCTGGAGCCCTTGGAGCCTGCAGTTTCAGGGAAAGGTGGAAGAGAGGTGGGGACAGGAATGTCATTACACAGACCAGAGAAGGCAGGGGAGACCAGGAGCCAAGAGTTCCCCCAAAGTGCCATCAGTGCAAGGCTCTTGGGACTCCTCTTTAACCCCTGAGGGGGCGAAGCCTTATTTACTCCTAAATTGGAACAGCAAGGGGTCCCTCATCTCAGCAGCTGTGCAGTCCTGACAGGTCGTGTCTCCCCAGGGAAGCATCTGAGGATCGCGGAGGTGGAGGGCACTGGAGTCTCAGGAGACAGCTGTGTCCTCTCCTGGAGGAACATGTCAGGGAGGGTGCTGGAGGCCTCTAGTCCAGCAGCAGAGGGCAGGGATTTGCAGGAGAGCACCGAAGCAAGATCTGGGGCAGAAGGAAGGGCATCCAAGGCCACGGCAAACCTGCTCAGCTCCCACTGAGGTTCAGCCAGGGGAGGCCGAGAGCCAAAGCTAGGGCACCTCTCCCACAGAGAGCCACGGGCCCCCTCCCTGCAACCTTCAGAGTCGGAAGGGACGAGTATCTACACAGCAGGATGTGGAAGAGATGAGGAGGGGCCAGGGCAGAGTTCAGAGGCAAGGGGAAGCTGGTGGGAGTCTGAGATCTGCGTATTCCAGGCAGCTCCTATTCATAAACCATCCTAGTCAGACAACATGCATTGATTACGCATCTGCCTCCCGCCACGCCCACGCTGGAAGCTGGGTTCAAAACTATGACTAAGATGTGTCACTTGTCCTTTAGGGAGTTCACAGTACAGGAGGAGACAGACAACACATGTTACTAGGAAACAGTGAAAAGATGAGCCCATGTCCTTGAGCACCCAGGGGGATCAGGGAGTGCTTTCCGGAGAAGGAAGCCTTGAAGGATAAGCCGCCAGGCAAGGGCAGGTGGAGCCGCACTCATGCAAGGGTGTCCACGAATGGTGCTGAGTGACAGACTGGCCAGTGGGCAGGAATCGCAAGCAGACAGGCCTGGCCGGAGGGGGGCACACGTGACTGGAAATGCAGCAGAAGGGCATGAGGGGTGAGCTGGGGCACGCTGCAGTGGCTCTCCAGGGACTTTATCTTGTAGGCGACAGACCATACGTGGAAAGTGGCAAGAGGGAGAGTGACCTAATCCCCTGTGCAAGAAGGGTCGATCTCCCTGGCCCCATTACAGTCACGGGGCTTTGGGCGTAAAATATAGAAGCAGGACATCAACAGGAGAGTTGTACTTCACCAAAAACCTGGCCTTTGTAGGGGTCCGGGGTGAAGGCAGTTCCAGGAGAAGGTGATGCCCACTCTCTTTTGAAAACTGAACAGGAGCCCCCTGGGCAGACCACAGGAAGAATTCTTAGCAGAACAACAGTGGGTGTGAAAGGGAGAAGGGGTGTGACCCGCCCACAACCAGTCCCCAAGGACCCATGGGAGATGGGAGCAGGGAGTGAGGCCAGATTGGGAGGCTCCTGTGTTCCACTAAAGAGCTTGACCTTGATCCTATAGGTGGTGGGGAGCCAGGCAGCATCTTGAGCACGATGAGGATGTGCTCCACCATGTTTCTAAGGCTGCCCCTGGTGTCAGCTCAAGGAGGCATTGGAAGCTCAGATAAAGCAGAGCTGCTGAGAAGTCACTGCAGTAGCCCAGGAAGGCACTACTGAGAGCCTGAATTGATGGGAAATAGAGAAGGGAGGACAGCCCAGAGACCCACTACACTACGTTAGTCAAGACTTGAGAACTGATCAGCCGTAGGGGATCTTGGTGAGGGAAGAGGCTTAGATTCTAAGGAGCCAGAGGAGTATGGGGTCACCCACCCAGGGATGCCAGAAGGAAGGGGGCTTGTCAGGAGGGTGAACGGCCCCATTCATGAGCTGGGGAGGCCTGGGCTGAGGCACACTTGGGAGTTGCAGGTCTACAATTCCTAAACTGAACCCATTAGGGCCAGATATATTCAGATTCAATCTTTTCTTTTCTTTTCTTTTTTTGAGACGGGGTTTTGCTCTTGTTGCCCAGGCTGGAGTGCAATGGTGCGATCTTGGCTCACTGCAACCTCCGCCTCCCTGGTTCAAGCAATTCTCCTGCCTCAGCCTCCCAAGCAGCTGGGATTACAGGTGCCCGCCACCATGCCTGGCTAATTTTTTTGTACTTTTAATAGAAATAGGGTTTCACCATGTTGGCTAGGCTGGTCTCAAACTCCTGACCTCAGGTCATCTGCCCGCCTTGGCCTCCCAAAGTGCTGGGATTACAGGCATGAACCATTGCACCCAGCCTCAATATTTTCCTTTTAAGAAAAATTTTTTTAGAGACGGGGGTCTCACTATGTTGCTCAGACTGGTCTGGAACTTCTGGGCTCAAGCAATACACTGGTCTCAGCCTCTAGCTGGGATTACAGGCACAAGCCACCATACCCAGCTAGATTTAATATTTTCTGGATGTAAGAAGGTAAAACATAATTTCCTCTATATATGCACGATCACACCCTTGTTGGGATCTGGGGCAGCAGCCCATAGTCAAACACATTGACATTCCTGCAGCCAACATATGAATATTCATTCACACGAAGTGGCTACATAGGGACAGCAAATAACCTCCTGTCCAGGCCTATTAAGGTTTTCCATCAAATGAGTTTGGAAAACCCCCTAGATTTTTGGACCTAGGGAGCAAGGATGAGAGATGTTGCATCAGCGTCTATGGCAGCTAAAGATCGAGCACCAGGAGCCTTGGAGAGGGACAGAAAGAGAGGCAAGAACGGAGCCCCGGGAACAACCAGGTAGGATGGAGACAGGAGAGGACCCAGCAGAGAAGGCCAAGAGGAAGGAGGCAGAGGAGCGGAAGAGGAGGAAGAGAAAGGCTGGCCCAAGCCCCTGGAGCAGGCACTGTGCTGCAGAAAGGCAGAGGGAGAGAAGGCCCCAATGCCCCCTACACTAGGCAATAGGTCAGAGGAGGCCTTGGCTGGCCGATGAGATGTCAGTGGTGAGATAGGGCAGGAGTCAGGAGGGAGAGGAGGGTGCAGACGTGGGAACAGCCTGTGAGAGACAACCCTTGCAGGAGTCTTAGCCAAGAAAGAAATGACTTCAGGGCAAGTAGCCAGACTGATGGGCAGGAAACCCAGCAGGGCTGAAGGACCAGAGTCTCAATGAGCAGCAAAGAGGCCACAGGAAGGAAAGTGGGTTAAAAGACAATGGTGTGGGACGGTTGCGGTGGCTTATACCTATAACCCCAGCACTTTGGGAGGCTGAGGCAGGCGGATCACTTGAGGTCAGGAGTTTGAGACCAGCCTGGACAATATGGTGAAAACCTGTCTCTACTAAAATACAAAAATTAGACAGGCGTGGTGGCAGGCACCTGTAGTCCCACCTATTCAGGAGGCTGAGGCAGAAGAATCGCTTAAACCCAGGCAGTGGAGTTTGCAGTGAGCCGAGATCCTGCCACTGCACTCCAGCCTGGATGACAGAGTGAGACACCATCCCAAAACAAGCAAGCAAAAAAAGACAATGGTTTGTGTCCACCAAAAGACGTGTGCAAAATGCCACGTCATCTTTATCCATCATCGTCGCAAACTGAAAACAACCCAAATGTTCAGCAGTTCCAGAATGGGTCAATAAATGGTGACGTGTCGACCCAGTGGAATCAGCAATGAAGAAAAACCAAACATGCTACCCACAATAACATGGGTGACTCTTACAGACCCAGCAGTGGGCATAGGAATTCATGTACATCACTGTATGTACCTCCTACCTGAATTTAAAACCATGAAAGATGATAAAATGTAAGGTTTCAGATGTGGAGCAGCCTGGGAGATGACAAGGTCCAAGGTGTCACCAACAGTTCACATGGGTTATTCTAAAACAGTTACAGAAGACTATTTTTGAAAGTGGATGGGGCTGTACTATTTTTTCACAGACTCTGCCCTATGAGGCTGCCAGTCCCAGCTGCCCCTTCTCCACCTGTCCCCAATTCTGCTCCCTGACTCCATTGCAGCTTCCCCCGTGGACACCAGACCCTGAACTCTCACTCACTCACTCATTCACTCACACTCAGACATGCACACCACACCGCACAGCACCCCACACAGCACACTGCACACCCTCACAAGGGCCAGACCTGGATAAAGATGTGAGTGAAACAGCACGTGGGGAAGCAGACCAGGAAGTCTCTACTGAAGGCCTCTCTATTGGGTCAAGCTGGTTGTGCCAAGCTCCTTTTGCCCTTGGGATGACCTCCTTCCCAGGCGGCTTTTCCAGCTGTCACACCAGCTTGACTTCTGAGAATTCTCCCTCTCCCTCTGTCCACACACCAGTCACTCTAGAGCCTGAATGCATGTGACACAGGACATACGGGGAAGGCCTTAGGAAACAATGAACAGTAGCTGCCTGGCACCGCAGCTATTGTTCATTATTGAATTAATGAATTATCATCATCCAAAATGGTTAAAATGTTCCCATCTTCATTTTCTCTTCAATAAGTTATGTCTGAATTGATTTTTTTTTTTTTTTTGAGTCAGAGTCTCGCTCTGTCACCCAGACTGGAGTGCAGTGGCACGATCTCGGCTCACCGCCACCTCTGCCTCCTGGGTTCAAGCGATTCTCCTGCCTCAGCCTCCCGAGTAGCTGAGATTACAGGTGCATACCACCACGCCCAGATAATTTTTGTATTTTTAAGTAGAGACGGGGTTTCACCATGTTGGCCAGGCTGGTCTCGAAATCCTTACCTCAAGTGATCTGCCCGCCTTGACCTCCCAAAGTGCTGGGATTATAGGCGGGAGCCACTGCGCCCGGCCGTCTGAATTGATTTTTAAAGAAGATAGGTTGGAGAGACCTGAGAGTGGCAGCTCTGTAGGAGTGACAGTTCACAGAAGTCTCAAATTCACACTCAGCAGGCAGAAGCAGTGCCTGTCTGTGAGAAGCTGAGAGTTCCCTCGGAGGGCGGCCCCTGGGGGGTCCTGGGCAGCACAAGCTAAGCCCTGTGAGGAGATTCTAGGTCGGCAGGAGAGTGACCTAATTAAACACACAGGCTTATTCTTAGACGAGGGGCCCCAGTTAAGGCCCCTGGGTAAGCACAGCACAAAGGCACAGCCCTAGAGGTGACCGGAATAATTCTCATTTTTAAGTAGCAGCCACTTTTTTTTATTATAAAAGTAGTACACATTCATCGTAGAATGTTTAGAAAATATAGAAAGTACAGGAAAGGAAATGCTCTCTACTAGAAATAACCGCTATTTTTGCTTATTTCCTTCCCGGTCTTCTTTTTATACATATTTACATATTTGACGACTGAGGGGAAATGTTTATTCACAAGTGTAAGTGAAAAAAATATATAAAATTATAAACGGCACAATCCTAAATTTGTTCTGCAAATTAGGACTGTTATACATATGCAGTTCTGTGTCCTGTTTGTTTCATTCAATATTAAAAACCAACATCTCCTTTACGTCATTAAATATTCAGCAACTTGATTTTTAATGGCTTCATAATGTCCATCATATAGAATAGTGTATACACTGTTGCCCTGTAATGGGGCATTTAGGTGGCTTCCAATTTTTCAAATAACTCTACCATGAACCTCCCTGTGTATTTTTAATTATTATCTTGAGCTAGATTTCTAGAAGTGAAAATTATTTAGAACTCTTGTTTTGCACTGCCAAATAACTTCCTGAAAATCCCCAGCTATTGGCACTTCCACATCATATAGAAAGTACAGAAAAGTCCCTAAGTGTGGGACATCTTGGTTCCTGTAATAACAACCTGAGGTTCCTTTTTTTTTTTTTTTGAGACAGAGTTTCGCTCTCATTGCCCAGGCTGGAGTGGAATGGTGCGACCTCAGCTCACTGTAACCCCCACCTCCTAGGTTCAAGTAATTCTCCTGCCTCAGCCTCCCAAGTAGCTGCGATTACAGGCATGCATCGCCACGCCTGGCTAATTTTGTATTTTTAGCAGAGGCGGGGCTTCACCATGTTGGTCAGGCTGGTATCAAACTCCTGGCCTCAGGTGATCCACCTGCCTTGGTCTCCCAAAGTGCTGTGATTACAGCTCAGCTTCTTTATCAACGGACAGCTGATCCAGATCAAACAGAGGACACTGCGAGCAAGGAACCAGGTCCTCAGAGCCGTCTGGTGCCTTGTGACTGAGCACAGCCAACACTGTCTCCTAGCAGGAGTCACCTTTCACCAGGTTAGGCTGCTGTAACCAACAACTCCAGAATTTTAGGGGATTACAGCAAGCACGGTTTATTTCTCACACACATCATTCAAAGATGTGGGTCAACTGTGGCTTTATTCCATGTCTTCTTAGTCTGAGACCCAAGCTGAAGGAACAGCCCAGCTCCTATCTCCATCCTCATGGTCAGGACACAGACACAAAGCAGAAGTCCACAATGGTCTTTAGAGCTTTGACTTGGACTTGGCGTGTACAACTCCCACCCTCTTCCAAGCCTAAAGCCAAGGAAGCAAGGGAATACACTCCTCCCATGGGAAGGTGCTCCAGGTCCCGCGGCCTGGGGTGATACACACAGATCCTGTTACAGAGTGGACAGAAGAGAACTGGGAACAAGGATACAATCTGCCACAGCTATGAGCAGTTGGAAACGATGCTTAGTGTTCATCGTCACTAAATCTGACGTCAGGAATCTCTGGCACCCAGAATACCACCTCATACCGGAAAATCCCATGCCCTAGAAGCCTTCTCCAATGGCTGATGAGAAGGATCACCTAGGTTTGACTTTTGTGCCAATAAAAGGAAAAAAATAAAATATACGTGTGTTGTGTTTATGAACATATATTTATAAGTAGCTCCATGTAAAATAGTGAAGGTATGCGGTTAAATTTTTAAAAGGCAAAAGTAAAATTACATGTATGACAGGCTACCATTTATTTATTGTTGTTTGTTTGTTTGTTTGTTTTTGTGAGACAGAGTCTCACTCTGTCGCCCAGGCTGCAGTGCAGTGACGCAATCTCAGCTCACTGCAACCTCCACGTCCCAGGTTCAAGCGATTCTACTGCCTCAGCCTCTCGAGTAGCTGGAATTACAGGCACCCGCCACCATGCACAGCTAATTTTTGTATTTTTAGTAGAAACGGGGTTTCACCATGTTGGCCAAGCTGGTCTCGAATTCCTGATCTCAAATGATCCACCCACCTCAGTCTCTCAAAGTGCTGGGATTATAGGCGTGAGCAACAGCGTCCAGCCTATCATTTATTTTTTTATTGGGGGAGAATACATATACATTTCTGTTTATATACACATAAAACATTTCCCAAAAGATCAATAAGAAGCTGGTGACAGTGGCTATTTTAGGAACAAGAACTAAGGGACTGAAAGTGGGGAGGAAGGCTTGCTTTTCACTGTATACTCTTCTTATAACTTGGATTTTTTTTCCTTTTGTTTAGATTATCTTTTCCAAGAAATTTGTTCTCATTAAAAATTTTAAAAATTGTCCTTTCTCACGCACATCACATATCTCTCTGTCTATGCTTCCTTCATTGCTCCCACATGGGGACATGCCCTGAATTCCCATTCCTACAGCCTGAGAAAGCAGAGTTTCCAGAAAGCACTAGAAAATCCAAGAAGAACAAATACCAAGAGCTACAAAGCAAAAAAAGAGCTCATGCTCCAACAGGCCAACCCGCTTCCTGTGGTTGTACAGACCACACTCCCTCACCACCAGCCTGATAAGCCCCTTTGAGTAAGGTGAGATCTGCAGATAGGGCTGAACTCTTGTGTGAGTCAGGAGTCTTTGCAGCAAAGGGGGTGGAGAGAGGGGAAGGAAAGGAAGAGACAGAAAGAGAGCAGCAACACGTGCAAAGGAAGCCAGGACTGGATGAGATGGAGGCCACTGGTGCCCCCAAGATCAGGGACTCTACAGATGGGGCTGCCTACCATACCATAGGCTGCCGAGACCTCTCCTCTGTCTTCTTCACATGCCCACTCCTGCTTCAAACCTCCCATACACCACATGCTTGCTGTGAAGAGATCCCTTTGCAGAAATCTCAAGGGCTGACATTTTTACCATCCGGAGGCGTGGAGCCAGGACAGCACCCATAGGAACAGGAGCTAAAGTCAGAGATAACATGAGGGCATGGTGTCTAGGGAAATGGTGGAAATTCTGAGGAGTACTTTGGATTTCTAGAAGGCATTGAATTTGGAGTGCGAGCCAAGCTTATGTCTAAATAAGCCTAGAGCTCACAGTGGTCACTGGGTTTCACAAGCAAAGGTCATGAATATAGAATGTTCTCGCATGAGTGGTGGCGAGGTTGGTCTGCATCACTGGTCATCTGCTGTGAATTTTTTCAGGGGAAGCTCACATCCTCGGAGGCCTTCGCCTCACCCTAGAAAGATACAAAATGCCCTGGAGAAATGCTGTATTCACAGCACATTTGCACAGGACGCTGTGTCAGTCACTGATCTGGAACACTTTGCTTGCTTACCTGCTTGAGCTATTGGTGCAATAGCCATATGCAGATGGGCTAGCACAGGCTCCTGGGCTCCCTGAGTCAGTTCCACAGAACCCGGGATCAACAAGGAGTAACGAGAGTTCCATGGAACAAATAGAAGACATGATTAAATACATTTAGGGAAGATGGGAATAAACAAGATTTATGACTGCAGGACTTCTCAGAGCTTTGATGCTTTGATATGCATAATGAGCCCTCAAGAAGGGAACTGTAATAGAGAGTGTATCTCAAATTCCTTTGACCATGGAATCTTTCAGAACAGCATCCCAGCCAGGGTTCCAAGGAACACATCTTGGAAGCCTCAAGTACTTCCAAGGTCAGCAGGCAACAATCAGGCAAGCCTATCGAAAAGATAACTTTTGGGAATGAAAATGGGGATACTCTGGCTTGGTTTTTACATCCCAACCAGTGCCAATTTCCATCTGGAAATACTTTTGCCAGGTCTGCCACAACCTGAGACCTCCACATCATGCAGATTTGGTTTAGCCAAAGGTACCATCGAAGTCTACGCCCCAAGCCATTAACTGTAGAGACTACAGAGGAGTGGGATTAGGGTGACTGAGGGGAAACATTCACATCCTACTTTATACACTTCTATTTTATTCTTTTTTAAAATAACAAGCATGTATTTCTTTTTACATTTCTATGTATATAGTAGATGTGACCCTTCAGGAAGACTCAAGAGAGCGCGGAGCTTGTCTTTCTTGTTCCATAGCATATCCACAGTATCTACAGGGATTGGCATATAGTAGATGCACACTCAACATTTATTGAATGACTCAAGCTGTGAAAAAGGGTGAAGACAGTAGATATAAGAGGGAAGAAGGCAAAGACCGAGACTGAAAAGCGTACTCAAGGACAAGGAAAAAAATGAGTTCAAACTTTTAAAAATGAGACCGGGTGCAGAGGCTGAGACCTGTAATCCCAGCATTTTGGGACGCTGAGGAGGGCGGATCACCCGCGGTCAGGAGTTCAAGACCAGCCTGGTCAACATGGCAAAACCCCATCTCTACTAAAAATACAACAACAGCAACAAAAATGAGCCAGGCGTGGTGGTGCATGCCTGTAATCCCAGCTACTCGGGAGGCCGAGGCAGGAGAATCACTTGAACCTAGGAGGCGGAGGCTGCAGTGAGTGAAGATCGCACCATTGCACGCCAGCCTGGGCAACATGAGTGAAACTTCATCTCAAAAAAACAAAACAAACAAACAAAAAAAACAACTTTTAAAAATGAACTTAAAGGCTGGGAGCAGTGGCTCACACCTATAATCCCAGCACTTTGGGAGGATGAGGCGGGTGGATCACCTGAGGTCAGCAGTTCGAGGCCAGCCTGGTCAACATGGTGAAACCCCATCTCTACTAAAACTACAAAAATTAGCTGGGCATGGTGGCACATGCCTGTAGTCCCAACTACTGGGGAGGCTGAGGCAGGAGAATCACTTGAACCCGGCAGGCAGAGGCTGCAGTGAGCTGAGATTGCACCACTGCACTCCAGCCTGGGCGACAGAGCAAGATTCCGTCTCAAAAAAATAAATAAATAAAATGAACTTAAAAATTCCCTATAGAGTTTCAAAGTGGTTAATTAAAATGCAGTAATATTGAAAGACAATGCCAAGAGAATGAGTAGAGAAGCCAGGAATTTGTAGAAAACATTTGCAAAAGACACATCTGATAAAGCACTGTTATCCACTTTATACAAAGAACTCTTAGCCAGCCGTCACAGCTCATTCCTGTAATCCCAGCACTTTGAGAGGCTGAGGTGGGTGGATTGCTTGAGACTAGGGGTTCAATACCAACCTGGCCAACATAGTGAGACCCCATCTCTACAAAACAAAATAAAAAGTTGCAGCTATTCAGGAGGCTGAGGCAGAAGGACTGCTTGAGCCCAGGAGGTTGAGTTTGCAGTGAGCCATGACTGTACCACTGGACTCTAGCCTGGGCAACAAAATGATACCCCGTCCCCTTTGCCCCTGACAAAAAAAAAGACCTAAAATGCAACAACTAGAAAACAAACAACTCAATTTAAAAATAGGCAAAAGGCTGGGTGCAGTGGTTCACACCTGTAATCCCAGCACTTAGGGAGGCCAAGGTGGGAGCATCACTTTGAGGCCAGGAGTTCAAGACCAGGCCCAGCAACATAGCGAGACCCCTTCTCTACAATTAATAATAATAACCATTATTATTATCCAGGAACAGTGGCATGCACCTGTAATCCCAACTACTCAAGAGGCTGAGGCAGGAGCATCGCTTGAGCCCAGGAGTTTAAGGTTGCAGCGAGCTACAATTGTGCCACTGCACTCTAGCCTAAGTGATGGAGCAAGATCCTGTCTCTAAAAAAGTAAAAAATAATGTTTTTTAAATGGACAAAAAACCTTAACAGACACCTCACCAAACAGGATACACAGATGGTAAGTAAGCATATGAGAAGATGTTCAACATTATATATCATTAGGAAATTGTAAATTAAAACAATAATGAGGTACCACCACATGCTTATTAGGATGTCGAAAATCTAAAACACTGACAACACCAAATAATGGTGAAAATATGGAGCAGCAAGAACTCTCATTCATTTTTGGTGGGGAATGCAAAATGGTACAGCCACTTTGGAAGACAATTTGGCAGTTTCTTGCAAAGCTAAACATATTCTTACCATATGTTTCAGCAGTCACATTACTTGATATTTGCTCAAATGAATTTAAAATTTATGTCCACAGAAAAATCCGCACAGAGAGGCCAAGCATGGTGGCTCACACCTGCAATCCCAACACTTTGGGAGGCCAAGGCTGGAGGATTGCTTGAGCCCAGGAGTTTGAAACCAGCCTGAGCAACATAGGGAAATCACATATCTAAAACAATTTTTTAAATTAACCAGGCATGGTGACATATGCCTGTAGTCCCAGCTACTTGGG
Organism: Pan paniscus; assembly: GCF_029289425.2. Classification (NCBI taxonomy): domain Eukaryota; kingdom Metazoa; phylum Chordata; class Mammalia; order Primates; family Hominidae; genus Pan; species Pan paniscus. The sequence goes on from NC_073261.2 coordinate 15,420,865, forward strand.
ACACTGAGGTGAGAGGATTGCTTGAGCCCAGCAGGTCAAGGCTGCAGTGAGCAATGACTGTGCCTCTGCATTCCAGCCTGGGCAACAGAGTGACACCCTGTCTAAAAGAAAAAAAAAAAACCTGCACACCGAAGTTTACAGCACATTTAGTCATAATTGCCAAAACTTAGAGGCAACTAGGATATCCTACAATAGGTGAATGGATAAATAAACTGTGGTACATCAAGACAATGGAATATTACTGCTAAAAAGAAATTAGCTATCAAGCCATGGAAAGACGGGGAGGAAACTTCAATGCATATTACTATGTGAAACAAGCCAGCTGAAAAAGATACATACAGTATGATTCCAACTACATGACATTCTCAAAAGGCAAAACTATGGAGACAGCAGAAAAGTCAGTGGTTACCAAGGGTTGGGGGAAGGGAGGGGACGAACAGGCAGAGCACAGAGGATTTTGAGGACAGGAAACTATTCTGCATGATCCTATAATGGTGGATACATGTAATTATACATTTGTCAAAACCCATGGAATGTACAGCACCAAGAGCAAACTCTAATGTAAACTATGGACTCTGGGTGACGAGGATGAGTCAGTGCAGGTGCATCGATTGTTAATATTTTGGTGGGGGATGTCCACAGTGTGGGAGGTTGTGCATGGGTGGGGAGAGGTGGATGGGAACTCTGCACCTTCTGCTCAGTTTTGCTGTGAAACTAAAACTGCTTTAAAAGATAAAGTTTATTAATTTTAAAACAGCAATGATTGATGAGGCACAGTGGCTCAGGCCTGCAATCCCAGCATTTTGGGAGGCAGAGGGGGAGGATCATGAAGTCAGGAGTTAGAGACCAGCCTGGCCAACATGGTGAAACCCGTCTCTACTAAAAATAGAAAAATTAGCTGGGCATGGTGGTGTGCACCTGTAATCACAGCTACTCAGGAGGCTGAGGCAGGAGAATCACTTGAACTCGGGAGGCAGGGGTTGCGGTGAGCCAAGATCGTACCATTGCACTCCAGCCTGGGTGACAGAGCAAGACTCCCTCTCAAAAAAGAAAAAAAAGAAAAAAAAAAGCAATGATATTTGAAAAATTTGAGTGAAATAATATGATGAAATAAAATATGTTTGTAAGTATGGGTTACTATTTCCTAGCTCTGTTCACTAAGAGGGGCTAGAAACAGTGACACCCCAGTACCTGTGAGCACACCTAGCATCCAAATCTTGGTTTCTAATACCATTCTCCAATAATAAGAAGAATCAGGGATCCCTGGAGAAGTGGTTGATTCCAGGATTAAGAAAGAGAAAATGCAAATGAACCTGGAGCATCTTGTGCTACCAGGAAGTAAAGAAGTACTAAAAGAAATAAAAAATTAAGGCTGGGCACGGTGGCTCACGTCTGCAGGTGGATCACCTGAGGTCAGGAGTTTGAGACCAGCCTGGCCAACATGGCAAAACCCTGTCTCTACTAAAAATACAAAAATTAGCTGGGCCCAGTGGCAAGCACCTGTATTCCCAGCTACTTAGGAGGCTGAAGCAGGAGAATCACTTGAACCCGGGAGGTGAAGTTTGCACTGAGCCAAGATCTCGCCATTGCACTCCAGCCTGGATGACAGAGCGAAATTCCATCTCAAATAAATAAATAAATAATTAAGAAAAGATGGGGCATATTAAAAGAACACAGGAACCACCTGTAAGAGCTCTCCAAGTTTTCAAAACTGAAACAATATGAGTAGCAAAAATGAATAACAATAGTATTGACTTATAACCCAAGGAATGAAATAAATATCTACAAATTCATACTGACATAAATAAATGACTTAATAAATTAATAGGGCAGAAGGGACAGCTCTTCCTTACAGAAGAACTCCAATTAATACGTGTAGAAATAATGAGGAAAATGGTAAAATCATTAAAATTCCACAGCAACAATTAAAACCCCACACTTTGTTTAATTCTCTGCTGTCTCCATCTAGAAATTCCTAATACTTTATTTAAAAGGCATTCTGAATTTTCGCTTTGTGCTAAGACCTACAAATTATGTAGCTGGCCCAGTCTGTAACAAGATCCATATAAGAATGCTAAAATTAGTGGGTAGAAGTGAGGTAGGAGGCAGGACTTGACTCCAGATGAGATTGAAGACTGGCTGAAACAGAGAAGAGGCACCAAAAATATCTCTCCATAAGACTCACCCACCAGTGCCATGACAGTTTACCATTGCCATGGCGACATCTGGAAGTTATGACTCCTTTTCTAGAAATTTCTGAATAACCCATCACTTAATTTGTATATAAAGTACAGGCCAGTCATGGTGGCACATGCCTGTAATCCCAGCACTTTGGGAGGCCGAGGCGGGTGGATCACTTGAGGTCAGGAGTTCAAGACCAGCCTGGCCAACATGGTGAAATCCCATCTCTTCTAAAAACATAAAAAATTAGCCGGGCGTGGTGGCACATGCCTGTAGTCCCAGCTACTCAGGAGGCTGAGGCAAGAGAATCGCTTGAACCAGGGAGGCAGAGATCGCTCCACCGCACTCCAGCCTGGGCGACAGAGTGAGACTCTGTCAAAAAATAAAATAATAATGATAATAAATAAAGTACGTATAAGTATGACCGCAGAACTGCCCCTGAGCTGCTGCTCTGGGCACATTGCCTATGGGTAGCCGTGCTCCAGAAGAAGCAGTTCCTCTGCTGCTGCTCTTCACTACCGCATCTATAAAAGTTGCTGTCTCACACCACTGCTCACTCTTGAATTCTTTCCTGAGCAAAGCCAAAAACCCCCTCTGGCTAATCTCCAATTTGGAGGCTCACTTGCCCTGCATCAGAAGCTTAAGAAAAATCAGGATATTTCAGTAGCTTCAAAGTACCTCCCCCAAAATACTTGTTAATTACAAGGGGGAAAATAGAAACTTTACAGTGGAGTAACCAGCTAGACACTGTCTTAGCCAAGCAATCAGAGTTAATATCATGTATCCTGACATGGTACACTGGTAGAAAAGCACATTACTTCTGCATTATTCTCCCCCCAAATCCATAACCTTCATATAACCATGAGAAAACATTGAATGGACTTATATTGAGGAAGATTCTACAAAATGCCCAACCATTACTGTTAAAAACTGTCCACGTCATGAAAAGCAAGAAAAGACTGAGAAACTGTGACAGATGGGAGATTCAGAGGATATCATTACTAAATCAAAACAGGATCCTAGATTGGATGCTGGACAGAAAAAGGAAATTAGGTGGAATACTAGGGAAACCCAACTGAAATCTATGTATTAATTAACTCCGCTGAGTCAATGTTACCTTTCTGACTGAAAGTCATTGTACCATAATTCTGGAGGACAGTAGGGGAAGCTGAAAGAAGGATTTAAGGGAACTCTCTGTACTATCTTTGTAACTCTTTGGGTCATAAATTATTTCAAAATTAAAAAAAAAATTTAAGCAATTATAATTCAGAAGGCAGTGATGAAATACACCATAAGCAAAACCAAAAGCATGTGACACTGTGGGAAGAGGAACTTACAACTCGTAACACAGACAAGAGTGAATCTCCCTAATACATAAAGAGTTTTGAGAAAAACATCAATAACCCAATAAGAGAAAAATGAACAAACAATTCAAAGAAAAGGAAAACAACTGGCTCTTAAATGTATAAGATCATCAAACTCTCTCATAAAATAACTGCAAATTAACACTACAGATAATTTTCACCTATCACATTGGCAAAAATCCAACTAGTTGATAATATTCTCTGTTGGTGAGTCTGTGGAGAAAGAGGAACTTTCAAACATTATTCGTGGGAATGTAAATGGATGCAACCACTTCTGGAAGGCAATCTGACAGCATCTATCAAAATTAAGATAAATCAGCCAGGCGTGGTGGCTCATGCCTATAATTCCAGCACTCTGGGAGGCAGAGGCGGGAGGATCTTTTGAGCTCAAGAGTTTGAGACCAGCCCAGGCAACAGAGCAATACCCCATCTCTGCCAAAAATGTTTAAAATTAGTTGGCTGTGATGTAGTCCTAACTACTTGAGAAGCTGGGGTGGGAGGATTGCTTGGGCCCAGGAGTTCGAGGCCAGAGTGAGTCACGATGGTGCCACAGCACTCCAGCCTGGGCAACACAGCAAGATACTGACTCTACAAAAAAAAAAAAAAAAAAGATCAATCCTTTGACCCATTCCACTTTCACACTTCAGATTGATTTGTACAAATCCAAAATGTCCACATATATAAGGCTGCTCATGGTAACACTGCTTATAACAGTAAAATAAGTAGCATATATCCATCAATAGAAGGCTGGTTAAATAAAGTTAAGGCCCCACAGTAATGCAATACTTTATACACATACGACTATGAAAAATGAGGTTACCAGGGACTGGGGGGAGAGGGAAACAGGGAGATGCTGGTCAAAAAGTACAAAGCTTCAGCTATTCAAGATGAACAAGTCGTAGAGATCTGCTGTACAGCATGGCACATATAATTAACAATACTGTATTGTATACTTAAAATTGTGTTAAGAGGATAGAGCTCATATTAAATGCCCTTATCACACCCACAAAAAAAGAGGAAGAGAGAAAACTTCTAGATTTGATGGTTATGTTTATGGCTTTTTTATGGTGACAGTTTCATGGGTATATATTTATTTTCAACTCATCAAGATGTACAAACTGAATATGTACAGCTTTTTGGCATGTCAATCATACCTCAATTTAAAAAAAAAGAAGAATGAGGAAGCTTTCTATCTACTAGTAAGGAAAGACCTCCAAGATTTACCAACAACTGTGGGGGAAAAAGTTTGCAGAACAAATAGTATCTACATTCTGCATGAAAAAAAAAGAAGGGAGTAACAACAACAACAAAAAAACAAATAACCCCATTAAAAAGTAGGCAAGAGATATGAACAAACACTTCTCCAAAGAAGACATACACACGGAGCCAACAAACATATGAAAAAATGCTCCACCCTCTAATCATCAGAAAAATGGGAATCAAATCCATAATGAGATACCATCTCACACCAGTCAGAATGGCTATTATTACAAAGTCAAAAAATTTAAAAAAAAAACAGCTGATGAGGCTGTGGAGAAAATAAAAGGTTTAGACACTGTTAGTGGGAATGTAAATTAGTTTAATCACCGCGGAAAGTAATTTTGAGATTTCTCAAAGATCTTAAAGCTGAGCTTACCATTCAACCCAGCAGTCCCATTACTGGGTATATATCCAAAGGAAAACAATAGTTCTACCAAAAGACTCATGTACTTGTATGTTCATCAAAGTGCTATTCACAGTAGCAAAATCATGGATTGGTGCTCATCCATGGATTAAAGAAAATGTGGTACCTCTACACTATGGAATACTAAGCAGCCATAAAAAAGAGTGAAACACATCCTTTACAGCAACATGGATACAGCTGGAGAACATTATGCTAAGTGAATTAATGCAGGAACAGAAAACCAATGCCACATGTCCTCACTTGTGAGTGAGAGCTAACCATTGGATACACATGGACACAAAAATGGCAACAATAGGCACTGCGGACTACTAGAGAGGGGAGGGAGGGACGGAGGGAGGGAGGAGGGGAAGGGGTGAAAAACTAACTGTTGGGTACTAAGCTCACTACCTGAGTAACCGGATCAATTGTACCCTAAACCTCAGCATCACGCAATATATCCAGGTAACAAACATGCACATATACCTCCTGTATCTAAAATAAAAGTTGAAATTATTTATTTAAAAAAAGAGGAATAAGAATCTATATTTGAAGTTTCTTCCATTTGCATAAAGAAACTGGAGGAATATATAAGAAACTAAAAACAGGATTTCAGAGGACAGAGAAGGTGGTAGGAACTAGAGACAGGAAATAAGAGAAAGAGATAAATTGTTCACAATACATTGGTTCCTAGTTCTGAATTGTGAGCCATGGAAATATATTACCTATTCAAAAAAATTAAAAACTTCAGGGAAATAAGTAATCATATAAAGAAAGGGTGATTACAACCAAAACTAAAATTATTCCCTGAGCACAACAGTCATTCCTTAAAACAAAATATATTTTTTAAATGTGTATGGGCAACACAAAAATCATGCATAAGGCCCAAACATTTCAAAATAATCTGTCATATAAACACACCAAACCTGAATCATCAGACTATGAGAAACAGTATACATTTTATTTTTATTTCTGTTATGTACCTTGAAAAAAAGTGCATTTTTTTTTTTTTTTAGATGGAGTCTCGCTCTGTCGCCCAGGCTGGAGTGCAGTGGCGCTATCTCGGCTCGCTGCAACCTCCGCCTCCCGGGTTCAAGCAATTCTCCTGCCCCAGCCTTCCAAGTAGCTCGGATTACAGGCACTTGCCACCACGTCTGACTAATTTTTTGTATTTTTAGTAGGGATTGGGCTTCACCATGTTGCCCAGGCTGGTCTCAAACTCCTCACCTCAAGTGATCCACCCACCTTGGCCTCCCAAAGTGCTGGGATTACAGGCGTGAGTCACGGCGCCCAGCCAAAAAAAGGACTTTTTACTTGTCTGTTTGTTAGGTAGAAGGAAGGAAATAAAGGGAGGGAGAGAAGGGATGGAGAGAGGGAGGGAGGGATAGAGGAACAGCCAGTGAGTTAGCCCATTGGCGGGAATTAAAATTAGTGTATTCTTTTTGTGGGGCAATATTGCAATATCTACCAACATTTTTAGCACACATGCCCTTTGATCCAGAAATCCTTTTTCTGAGAATTTATCTAACAGATATATTCCCACAGCTATGTAAAAGATAATTAATGCAGCACAAACAGATATGTAACGTGGCATAGTTTGTAGAGCAAAAATCTGGAAATTACCGAAATGTTCATTAAGAAAGAGCTGGTTAAATTACGGAATATCCTAAAATGAAACCTTCTGAAGAATGAGGTTGATGCTCCTATACTGAATTGGAAAGATGGTTGTGATATTAGCAAGTGAAAAAAATGTTGCAGTTTTGTAGACAGCATGATTCTATTTGCGTAGGGATAACATGTCTTGAAGGATCCACCAGCATCTGCTAACAATGGGTAACTGAGAAGCAAGACTGGGAATCAGGGTGGGAAAGCCAATTGGAAAACATTCACTTTTTTGAATGAATTATGTTTACTATGTGCATTCATCACTTTTTTGTCTTTTATTGTGGTGAAATATACACAACATAAAATGTGCCACTTTTTAACCTTTTTTTTTTTAATTTTTTTTTAGATGGAGTCTCGTTCTGTTGCCCAGGCTGGAGTGCAGTGGTGCGATCTCAGCTCACTGCAAGCTCCTCTGCCCAGGTTCATGTCATTCTCCTGCCTCAGCCTCCTGAGTAGCTGGAACTACAGGCGCCCGCCACCACGCCCAGCTAATTTTTGTATTTTTAGTAGAGACGGGGTTTCACCGTGTTAGCCAGGATGGTCTCCATCTCCTGACCTTGTGATCCACCCAACTCGGCTTCCCGAAGTGCTGGGATTACAGGCGTGAGCCACCGCTCTGGGCCTTAACCATTTTTAAGTGTACGGTTCAGTGGCATTAAGTACATTCACATTGCTGTGCAACCATCACCACCATCCATCTCCAGAACATTTCGTCTTCCAACACTGAAACTGTACTCATTAGACACTAACTCATTTCCCCTGCCCCTCAGGCTCTGGTTACCACTATTCTATGTTCTTTCTCTATGAATTTTCCTATGTACTTCATGTAAATAGAATCATACAGGATTTTTCCTTTTGTGTCTGGCTGATATCACTTAGTGTAATTGTTTTCAAGGTTCACCCATGTTATAGCATGTATCAAAAAATTTCCTTCCTTTTTTTTTTTTTTTTTGAGATGGAATTTCCCTCTTGTTGCCCAGGCTGGAGTGCAGTGGCACAATCTCGGCTTACTGTGACCTCCGCCTCCCCAGTTCCAGCGATTAGCTGGGATTACAGGTACCTGCCACTATGCCCAGCTGATTTTTGTATTTTTTAGTAGAGACGGGAGTTTCACCATGTTGGCTAGGCTGGTCTCGAACTCTTGACCTCAGGTGATCCACCCAACTCAGCCTCCCAAAGTGCTGGGATTACAGGCATGCGCCACCATGCTCAGCCAATTTCCTTTCTTTTTAAGGCTGCATAACTTTCCATTGTGTGAATACAACACATTTTGCTTATTTATTCACCTGTTGATAAACACTTGGGTTGTTTTCACTTTTTGACCCTCGTGAATAATGCTGCTATGAGCAGGGGTGTATAGCTATCTAACTGTTTGAATCCCTGCTTTCAATTCTTTGAGGTATAGACCTAAACGAGGAATTGTTGGATCATATGTTGAATCTATGTTTAACTTTTCGGGAATTGTCATACTGTCTTCCACAGAGGTTATATACCATTTTACATTCCCAGTCAGGCTCACATCTGTAATCTCAGCACTTTGGAACAATGAAGTGGGAGGATCGCATGTGCCCAGGAGTTCAAGGCTTCAGTGTGCTAATGACGGCTCCACTGCACTCGGCCTGGGCCACGGTTCTAAACACGGTTTTAGAAACCCTGTTTCTAAAAAAAATTAAAAATTAAAATTAAAATACATTCCCCCCCAGCAATGCACAAGGATTCCAATTTCTCCACATCGCATCTATTATTTTTATAACTAAAACTGTATTGTATTTTTAAAATCTCACTCTTTTGACTTCGATAAGTTCTCTAAGTTGTACCTCTCATTAACATTATGTTTATATTACAAATTCTGAGAGAGCAGGGATCTTCGAAGGGTGGATCACTTGAGGTCAGGGGTTTGAGACCATCCTGGCCAACATGGTGAAACCTCATCTCTACTAAAAATACAAAACTTAGCCAGGTGTGGTGGCGCACCCTGTAATCCCAGCTACTGGGGAGGCTGAGGCAGGAGAATTGCTTGAGCCCGGGAGGCGAAGGCTGCAGTGAGCCGAGATCGCACCACTGCACTCCAGCCTGGGTGACAGAGCGAGACTCCGTCTCAAAAAAAAAAAAAAAAAAATCATCCTGGCATGGTGGTAGGTGTCTGTAATTCCAGCTACTTGGGAATCTGAGGCAGGAAAATCACTTGAACCCAGAAAGTGGAGGTTGCAGTGAGCTGAGATCGAGCCACTGCATTCCAGCCTGGGCGACCATAGAGCGAGACTCCGTCTCAATCAATCAATCAATCAAATAAATAAATAGATAAATAAATAAATGCATTAACCATTTGTTTAAAATCAGTGGAGGCCTTCCAGGAGGAGGAAAGAACCAGTAAACCCTAAAAGCTTAGGTGCCTTCTGAACATGACAGCCTGGGGACAGCTGCTCACGCCCAGCCCATGGCCATGCTCCCCTCACATTCACAACGTGTCCTAGTCCCTGTCAGGGCAGGCACTGAGAGGTGATGATGTGGGGTCTACTGAAGGCCTCACGGGCATTCCAATGTCTAGAACACGGTTTCATTTGAAAACTTCTGGGTGTACAAAACCCAGCACCCACCTCCCGCACCCATCCCACCCCAACTGGCAGTAGCCTAGGGTGTAAAGAGTTCAGAAAGGGCCCTGCATGGGGCTGACCTGAAGCCAGGTGGATTTCCAATGACGGCTGGGCCAGATGGCTTGTTAAATAGGACACCATGGGCCGGGCGCGGTGGCTCATGCCTGTGATCCCAGCACCTAGGGAGGCCAAGGTGGCGGATCACTTGAGATCAGGAGTTCGAGACCAGCCTGATGAACATAGCGAAACCCTGTCTGTACTAAAAATACAAAAATTAGCTGGGTGTGGTGGCACGTGCCTGTAATCCCAGCTACTCAGGAGGCTGAGGCAGGAGAACTGCTTGAACCCAGGAGACGGAGCTTGCAGTGAGCCGAGATCGCACCGTTGCCCCCCACCCTGGGTGACAGAGGGAGATTCCATCTCAAAAAAAAAAAAAAAATAGGACACTCTGTCTGCCCTTTTTGGTCACATGAGTCTTTCAGAGCATGAGCAGTTCTCTCCTGGGACCATCTCATTTATCTATTTACCTACTACCAATTTTATCGCCAGGTTTGCTCTCACTCTTTGCAGCAACTACAGATGTACAGCAATGGGCACCTCGGCGCCTGCTCCGCTTTCCTGCCTCATTTCCATGAAGACATGGCTGGGGGCTTTGGGGACAGGGAGGTGTGTGTAAGGGGTGCCTGGGAAGCGTAGGGCGGAGCAGGAATGCTGGCACTCCACTCCTTTCCTGCCCCTCCAGCCTCACTTCCGGGTCATTCCTTCCCTCGCCCACTTTGACCCATTCTCCAGACAGCAGGAGAAACCTGATGTGGATGAGAGAATTGGTGTTTAGAAAAATCGAACACCTTGCTTAAGGTGGCTCAGTAGTAAATGGGAAACCGGGCCTCAAATTCAGATTTTCTGATTTGTTTTTCTTCCTCTGGAGCCAGCAGGCCGGTGTCTCATCCTCTTACTGCTTGGTCTTTGCTGGATCTGAGTTATGAACAAATCCAAATGACAGTGCCTGGATTTTAATGGGGTCACAATTTAAATATTTTCATCTTCTCAAGGGATCTAAAGATCCTATATTAACCCAGGCTGGTAAAATAGCTAATGCTAAGTAGGGAGAACTTTCTGGAAGCCTCACATTGCAGCATCTTGGTGTTCAGTAGCTGAGCCATCAAGCCCAGGTCCATGCACTCATTCCCTTCCTTAGCGCCCCTGCCCACTCATCCTCCCACACCCTCCCTCTTCTCTCCTGTGCGCATTCGCTCCCCAACCAGCTTTGCCACACCAGGGCTCTCCTGCCTGCCCTCAGGGTGACAAGAGGCAGAAGTCACAGGACTGGGGAGAAACTGACCCCAATTACTCAGGATGAAATGGTTCCAGCATCTCAGTGAGGCATCTCATTGAGGTGAGACAGGGCTTTGGAGGGACAATGAAGGTGTACTTGGGTTGGGGGATGCAGAGCTTTAGCTGGCTCTGGTTGCAGCTCCCAGGTGAGCATGGAAGTGAGGGAGGTATGGGATGGGTCAAGGGGACCTCTACCTAACAGGAAGCCAGAATGGTGGAGGGGCTGGGAGGACGGCACAGGAGGAGTACAGACCACACTGGACCAAGGCAGGAGAAGCTGGGCAGATATGGGCCCTGAGGAGCAGGGAGGGAGTTGCTATTGTTACTGTTGCCGCCTGGCTGCAGAAACCAGAGGTCAAGTTCAGGCATGCTGGTTTCTAGGGAGATGAGCTCAAGAGCTCTGATGCTCACTCCGCAGGAACCTCCAGCATGAGTCAGCATCAGCTAGGTTTCTCTGGTTCTAGCCTCACTCCTCGCAGCAGTCAAAGTCCAGGAGAGAGGATGTGGTTGGCCCAGATAGAGTCACACGCCCTGGCAACCTGGAGGGTAAGGGATGCTTCCCCTGAGGAGGCACCTGACCTGGACAGGTGACTCCCTGGAAGGAGGTGGGGCTGCTGCATCTGGGAAAAGGAGTAAATGCTGGGAGATAAGATGACTAAAAATCATTCCAGTCCAATAGAGAAAGGACTGGCCTTTGAATCTATCCCTACACTTGAGGATTTGATTTGCTCAGTGGCTTTAAAAATATCTAAAAGATATTGTGTCAAATTGCCAAACAACTCCCAGGCACTTCCTCTGCCTTAGCCATTTCTGGGGCTTTCATCAAGTCTATAGCTCCAGGTAATGGTCCAGCTGCTGATCCTTGTGGAATGAGACATGCGAAGCTCTGTGTATGAGTTACTGTTTGGGTTGTGACATTTCTCACTGCAGATTTCCTGCCAAGCCTCACTCCCAGGTTCTACCTCCACCCACAAGGCATATGGAGACTTCTCTGGAAGCAGGCCCTGGGAGGCCCATCCAGCCCACTGTGACTTCACACCCAGGAGTGTTAAAAACTAGAATTCTCCTCCAGCTGGGCTAAGCAACATCCCTACTTAACACAGACGAGTAATACACATGCACCAGGGTGCAGTACTGTTTCAGTTACTAAAGGCTCCCAACAACCTAATGGCCATCAGGGGAAGATGTACTGAATAAATCATGGTGAACCGTCTAGCATGCTTCCAGGAAAAAAAAAAAGAAGAAGAAATCATGGTTCATTCACTGTTCAGCCATCTAACATAATAAGGCAGCACTCTGTTTGTATGAAAATGGAGTGATCCCTTATCTGTGCTGTTCAAAGTAAGGTGCCAAACATTGGGCAGACTACGACATCCCTTGTGTAAAAACTGCACACATATTTTAGGCCTGCTCGTATGTATATGTGGCAGGGACAAAATTATTAAAGCAGAAGTGTTCAGTTTCCCCACCACCCTCTAAGGAATCAGGGAACTCCACAAGGCAGTAGAAAAAGCAGACGGTAGGATGGAGAGTCAAGGAGAGAGGGGACCTAAGAGAAAGAGAGAGGAAGACACTTGGGGGTCAGAGAAAAAACAGTTTTTTTAGGAAGCTTTGTAGGGTGGTATTGTAGAAGGCAATTTTCATTCTTTTGAGCCACCCAGCGTCTGATCCTCTGTCTGTTAAAGGAACCCCATCTTTAGAAGGCAGAATTCCCTTCACAGCAGAAGCTGAAAATGCCAGAGACTCATGTCCTCAGTTTTCCTTGCAGGGAGGGTTGGGACTCGTGACTCCACACCAATCAAATGTACTCACCCTGTGTCTGAATCAGAAATTAGTCACATGAGCCTGGGCAACATGGCAAGAAACCGTCTCCACAGTAAAATACAAAAATTAGCTGGGCATGGTGGTGCGTGCCTGTGGTCCCAGCTACTTGGGAGGCTGAGGTGGGAGGATTGCCTGAGCCTGGGAGGTTGAGGCTACAGTGAGCCAAGACCCTGTCTCAAAAAAAGAAAGAAAAAGAAATTGGTCACATGAGGCACTCTGTAAAACCCACTCAGTCCATGAGGTGGCAGTGGTGGCAATACCTCCAGTCTCCTGGGTGGCAGTTGGAGCGGTCCACGCAGCCAGCAACCAGGACCCAGAGTGGGTGTCGTGGTGTTGCAAGCTGCAGCCACCAGTGCCTATGTCTGTGGTCATATTCTAACCAGACCAATCTGCCGCATGATTCTGGGGGTTGGTCTCGTCTGCAGAGCCTCCTAGCTGTGAGTTATCCAGAGATTCTATGAGCACCAGTATTGTCTAACAGAAAACAGTGATTGCCGTTGCTTACAGCTGCAAATCCTGAGACACATACATGTGTGTTGTGCGCCTCTGTCCCTAGCACTCTCCATGCATCTTTTTTTTTTTTTTTTTTGAGATGGAGTCTCACTCTGTCGCCCAGGCTGGAGGGCAGTGGCGCAATCTCGGCTCACTGCAAGCTCCACCTCCTGGGCTCACGCCATTCTCCTGCCTCAGCCTCCCGAGTAGCCGGGACTACAGGTGCCCGCCACCACGCCCGGCTAATTTTTTGTATTTTTTAGTAGAGACGCGGTTTCACTGTGTTAGCCAGGATGGTCTCGATCTCCTGACCTCATGATCCGCCCGACTCGGCCACCAAAGTGCTGGGATTACCGGCGTGAGCCACTGTGCCCAGCCTCCGGGGATCTTAAGTAAAGAACTAGACTAGTTCAAACATGAGGTCAGATCTGTATTTCTTTTGCACAGTCACTGTGCTAAGGCAAGAGCATGGACACCCGGTTTTATTGGGGTGACATCAAACATGCATATCAGACATTGTGAATGTTGGGAAAGATACTCACCAATCTGTTCACAGTGGCTGTCCCTGAGAAATGAGAATGCCATGGGGAGGAGGAGTTTTTCTTCTCACTTTACATTTTTCCATGCTGTTTGAATTTTTTTTTACCATATTCATGTATTATCTTTACATTTTTTAAGTTTAAAATAATTATTTTTAAAAGAAAAGTAATACATCTACAAATATATCAGAATGTGTACATGAGAGAAAAGATAAAGTAATATATGCATTCTGGCAAAAGGCAGAGTCTCTGGAAGAAGCAGGTGGCGAGGAACTGGTAGTCTGTTAGCGTCAGCTGAGAATCTTAATTTGGTGGGCTGTCAGGACTGCAGACTTTTCTTAAAGTTTTTATTTGGCATATCTTTTCTTTTTTTAAGAGACAGGGTCTCACTCTGTTGCCCAGGCTGGAGAGCAGTGGCATGGTCAAAATTCACTGCAGCCTCAATCTCCTGGACTCAAGTGATCCTCCCACCTCAGCCTCCCAAGTGGCTGGGACTACAGGTGCATACCACAATGCCCGGGTAATTTTTAAAACGTTTTTTAGGAACAGGATCTTGCTATGTTGTCCAGGCAGGTCTCAAACTCCTAGCCTCAAGTCATCCTCCCGCCTTAGCTTCCTGAGTTGCTGGCATTACAGGCGTGAGCCACCTTGCCTGGCCTGGCTTAAAAACATAAATAGAAGAGGAGGTTTTGAGTGAAAATTTGATATGTAGGTTATATTTATGTGTGTGTGTGTGTGTGTGTTTACACAGAGGTCTCACTATGTTGCCCAGGATCTAGGACGTGAATTCCTGTTCTTAAGCAATCCTCCTGCCTCAACCTCCAGAGTAACTGGAACTACAGACTCTGGAGTAACTGGGACTACAGGCTCCAGAGTGACTGGGACTACAGGTGTGCAGCAGTGCACCCAGCTACAATTACTTGTGTGTGTATGCTTGGGGGTATTTATGAATGAATGATGGAAGAGTATGACCACCGTTGATGTCCATTTATATTCAGGACCCTAGAGAAAATCAGACAGCCTCTATCAGACTCCTCACATCCTCTGTGCCAGCATCAAAGGAGACCAGGTCCAGGTGAGGGGGTGAAGTAGCCTTCCTCTGCCTGCTCTCCCTGCAGGTCCTGGGCAGGCTCAGGAAAGGAGGGTGACAACAAGCTTGCCTTCATCACTTTGAGGCGGGCCAACTGCCTAGCTCAGGGCATCTTCATCAGGAGGGCACAGGGGTGTGGGCTGGCCACTGGCTTCATTTTGTTTTCGGAATTTGATGTTCATCCCCACAGGCAAACAGATGAGTAACATCATGAAAAGCAGACTCAAGGACGGAACACCCACGATGGCTGTCGGCAGATCCACTTTCCACCTCCAGACGATGCCTCCGGCGAGTGCCCCCCACTGTGTAGTCAGAGCCCACCACCAGCAGAATCCTGGAGCTCTGGCCTGACCCTACTCTCCTCTGGCAGTGGGGAGAGGGGCCAGGGGGGACCCTGGCCTTTGCTCTCAACTCACTCCCTCTTCACTCCAGGGCAGGAGCCATGAACTCAGTCCCCACCTGTCTTGATCACTGGGACCTGGGGTGAAAGGCAGGGTGGCCCAGGGAGAAGAGGGCATGGAAAGGCGTGTGTGGAAACATACCCTGACTGTAAAAAAAGGAGTGGTCAAGAGCGAAAGGTCACAGTGAGTCAGTTCCTGCTCCAGCCTGCTCCTGGTTCTTAGGTGCCAGAATGAGAAGATGGGTTCTGGGCTGAGGGCAAAAGAAATATTTTTTATGCAGGAAACTTAAGACTGCAGAGGCTGGCCAGGCATGGTGGCTCATGCTTATAATCCTAACACTTTCAGAGGGTGAGGTGGCGGGATCACTTGAGCCCGTAAGTGTGAGACCAGCCTGGGCAACATGGTGAGTTGCTGCCTCTGTAAAAAATGCAAAAGTTAGCCAGACATGGTGGGGCACGCCCGTGGTCCCAGCTACCCGGGAGGCTGAGGCGGGAGGATTGCTTGAGCCAGGGAGGCAGAGGTTGCAGTGAGCTGAGATTGCACCACTGCACTCCCCCCTGGGCGACAGACAGACCCTGTCTCAAAAACTGTTACTGAGGGCCTGTGGGGGGGAAATTTTTTTAAAAAGACTACAGAGGCTTTTTGATGAGAAGATTCTCACAAAAACTACGAAGATTAATACCAGTTGCAGCTAAGTTAAAGAAAAATTAATGAGGATGATTAATCCTAATAACAACCTATATGTATTTGTTGTAACCTCCTGGTTTACAGAGCACTTTCCTTTAAACTAATACAGTTGATCTTCACAGCAATGTTCAAAGCAGGGAACATACTTTATCCAGGCTCAAGGTCATGCTGTAAAATTGTGCATCAATTCAGAAAAGCACTTTAAAGATCTAATTCATTGACTAGTACTGTTTGACATTGTTAGATATAATTGGCTATAGCATTGAAATTAACTAAAACATATTTAGCTCTTTGTGACATCCACAGAGACATCTTTGAAGTCTCTATGTTGAGTGGCAGGGCCAGGCTCAGATGTTGTCTTTTCATTCTCATCCCTCCCCCTGGCTTGCTCAGCAGCATAGCCTCCGTGTATAACCCATGCCTACGCCATCCCTTAGCTTACACGTTTGTCTGTAGAGCTAAGAGTTTGTGATTGGCCAGTATTTGCTTTTCAAAAAAATTTTTCTAGATTTACTTTTATTGTAATAAAACTTTTATTAGAAAAAGCACCTAAATTTATGGATCACATCAAATAATCTCTGAGTTAGCCATTTCCAGGGAAAACCAGCCTGCAGACCCCGAGTGGACAGCAGGACCCTGGCGTGAGGGCAGTCAGTGCTACTCCAGAAGGCCAACGCAGGGCCTGGGGGCAGTGGAGAATGGCCCCCAAAATGGGAAATAATGCACATCCAACCTGCCTTCCGGGGATGCTGGAGACATACGGCACTGTCAATGGTAGAATTACTTTGCCCTGGGTTAGACACGCGCTGCTACCATATTTGTAGGAATGTTATCATTGTTATTTTAATGGATGCCTTGTCTTCTTTCTGCTGGGCACTTTGAGTCTCTCTGGAGGGGCCAAGTCTCATGGAAACATGAAACGCTGTGTGCAGATGAACACCACGAGTTAAACGTATAGAAAGCTGGCAGGTAGGCGGGGCATGGTGGTTCACACCTGTAATCCCAGCAATTTGGGAGGCAAAGGTAGGAGGACTGCTTGAGCTCAGGAGTTTGAGACCAGCCTGGGCAACACAGTAAGACCCCATCTCTAAAAATAAATAAATAAATAAACATTAGTAGGGCATGCTGGTGTGCGCCTGTAGTCCCAACTACTTGGAAGCTGAGGTAGGTGGACTTGAGCCCAGCCTTGGCAACAGAGCGAGACCCTGTCTTACAAAAAAAAAAAGAAACAGTGCTGGCAGATGGCTCCTCAGGAAGGTCTCAGGAGATCTGCTGCCTGAGCAGCTTGTTGGGGAGCCCTGCCTACACGACGCTCATAGCCAAAGTCATTCTGACGCCGAGAGATAACTTGGCCTTGTCTCCTCCCGCCTTCACGGCCCCCTCCCTGCTTGGAAGCCCCGCTCCCCTGCAGTCACGGTAGTCATTACACTGGAGCTGAAGTTGCTTCTGCCTCTCCAGTTGCCTGTGAGCTGCAAGGAGGCCAGGACTGTGCTTCAGGCTGTGGAAGGAAGTCAGAGAATGGGAGGAGCCGCCTGTGGGGAGCAGGAAGGCTTGGGCCCTGGGTTCCTGCTCAGCCAAGGAACACCTGTAGGTTTCTGAACCTCTTTTTCCATCTGTAAAAGGGGGAAATAAGCCCTGCCTACCTCATCAGGCTTACAGCTGCACTGTCCATTATGGTAAGCACTAACCACTGTGGCTAATGAGCCCGGGAAGTGTGGCTAGTCCCAATTCACATGTGCTCTAAGTGGAAAATATGCACCAGATTTCAAGGCCGGTACCAAAAACTGATATCAAGTCCCTCAATAATTTTTATGTTGCTTATGTGTTGAAATAACATTTTTGATATATTAGGTTAAAGCACATATTATTAAAATTAATTCTGGCCAGACACAGTGGCTCACGCCTGTAATCCTAACACTTTGGGAGGCCAAGGCAGACGGATCACCTGAGGTCAGGAGTTCAAGACCAGCCTGACCAACATGGTGAAACCCCATCTCTATTAAAAATGCAAAATTAACTGGGCATGGTGGTGCATGCCTGTAATCCCAGCTACTCGGGAGGCTGAGGCAGGAGAATCGCTTGAACTCAGGAGGCGGAGGTTGCGGTGAGCCAAGATGGCACCATTACACTCCAGGCTGGGCAACAAGAGCGAAACTCGGTCTCAAATAATAATAATAATTAATTTCATCTGTTTTGTTTGTTTGTTTGTTTTTGAGACAGGGTCTCACTCTGTCGCACAGGCTGGAGCGCAATGACATGATCATAGCTCACTGCAAACTCCAACTCCTGGACTCAAGTAATCCTCCCATCTCAGCCTCCTGAGTAGCTAGGACTAAAGGCATGTCACTGTACCCAGCTAATTTTTCTGTGGAGATGGGGTCTCTCTATGTTGCCCAGTCTGGCTCAAACTCCTGGGCTCAAGCAATCCTCCCACCTCAGCCTCCAAAAGTGCTAGGATTACAGGCATGAGCCACCTTACCCAGCTTGCCTGTTTCTTTTTAAAATGTGGCTTCTAGAGAAATTACAGTTACATATGGGCTCATATTATGTTCCTACTGGACAGTACTGGTACAGCAATGAGCTACTTGGATGGATGGAGTTATTAGAACTCTATTTCTTCTGTTCTCTTCTCCTTGAATCTTGCAGAATGTGGCACAGGCAGAAGGAGGGCTTGAAAAATCCCTGTCCAAAATAAAAGTCTTAGGTTTTTCATCTGAAAGAGTCAGATACTCCAGCTACCTCCACTTCCCACCCCTCAATGCAGATAAACAAACAGGTGTGAGCCACCATGCTATTTATGATTTTGACAACTGCTCTCCAAAATGTTGTAACTTTCCACCCCTCCAGCGATACATGAGAGTACCCATTTCTTCAACCCTTCCTAATACAATTGGGGTTCTATCATTTTCTTCATCTTTGCCAGTTTAATAGGTAAAACTTCCCCTTCTCTGCTTACTGCAGAAAACTGAAACTTGTTCATGGGTTACTGACCATATGTCTTAGTTTTTAATAACTTTCCTCATCCTACCTTTTCTTTGCCCATTTTTTCTTCTGAAGTCTATTGTCTTCTCATTTCTATGAGCTCTTTGCATATTAAGGATATTAATTCCTTGTCTCACATGCTGCAGCTCTTATTAGTCTTTTATATTGTCTGCGTAGTGTTTTTTTATGATTATTGAGTTAAACCTCTGAGTACTTCCTTTACGTTTGTGCTTTGTGTGGTTAGAAAAATCTTTACACTGTAAGGATGAACTTATCTGTGTTTTCTTCTAAATTTATTATGGATCTTATGAATGATTCCACTTATTAAAATTTAGTTTTTACCTAACTTGAAATTATTTAAGTTGTGGTATGATTCAGAATCTAACTTCGTTTTCCTCTCCCAAATGGCTAGCCAATTGTTCCCACTATCTCATGTATCCCAAGACTTCACCACAGTGACACTGTCCCACCACTGTGTGTGTGGGGGACGTTTTGGGCTGGGTAATTCTTTGCTGTGGGAGGCTATTCTTGCACCGTAGGATGTTTAGCAGCGCCTCTGACCTCTGTCAGATTCCAGTTGCATCCCCTCAGTTGTGACAACCAAAAATGTCTCCAGACATTGCTAAGTGCTCCCAGGGAGACAAAACCACCCACAGTTGAGAATCTTTCCTTTTCCCAGTGATTTAAAATATCACTTTTACCACACAGTAAATTCCCATATATCATATATCCTTGCATCTATTTCAGGCCTTTCTATTCTGTTCCAATGAGTTGATGTCTATTCTTGGACTAGTAGCACCAAACTGTTTGCATTATTGCAGTTTTGTATTAACTTTTAAATCAGTTTATGTTCTTGCTCTCCCCACCTCTTTCTTTTTTTTTAATCCACCACAGAGGACAGTTAATCTTTTTGAGCTATCAGGTGAGAATGCAACAAGAGAGACCCACGCAGAATCTGGGGCAAGGGAGAGCCCCACCTTCGAGTCAGGGAGTTGCACATTGGGTGGGACCAGCAGGCACATAGCTGCCTGAGGCTGATAGGAGAAAGGGCGCCTGATAGGACCTGGAAGCCTATCTCCAGGGTCATCTGGTAAACCTGGCGGGATGGAGCTACAGAAAACAAAAACAGGAAGTGGGGCAGTGTTTTGAGCTGCTGGTATTACTAAGTCAGGATGGAGAAAGAATGGGGATGGGAGGACAGGATCTTTGTGATTATTTACAGGGTATCTAGGCTTCCGTTGTTTCACGAGTAGTTAAATAAAGCCCGCTAGGGAATTAACCGCTCAAGCCTCAGTTATGTCTAATGGGCATGACTGATGGTACACTCCCTCAGGACAGGGAATTTCGGTCCCCCTCATGTCTGGAAGGGACGGTCCCACCTCTTCCAGCAACTACTGGGATGTACAGCTCAGGGCGGCCTGTCCCGAGGAGCCCACAGCAAGGGCTGCCGGCATTTCAGTTCTGTCTTCTCAGAAGGGCCTAGCCTTTGTTACCAAGTTGTTTCCCCCATGCCAGGGGCTGGAGCTTTGTCTCTGACCATCCAACAGCTCAGAGAGAAGTAGTGACTGGTATCCCAGGGGTACCAGTTAGGATGGTTTCAGTTTCAAGAAACGAAAAGCACAACTCAAACTGGCTTAAACAATAAAAGAAATGTATAGGCCCACATCACAGAAAAGTCCGCAGGAAGGCTTCATCCAACAGCTCAATGATGTTGCCAGGACCCATTGCTTTCCTTGGCTCCCTGCTGTCTTCCCCATGGCAGTGGCATCCTGGGTACAGGCCTGGACTCCTGTGTTCTCCAGAGGAACACCTGGGGCTGCATGCTCTCCTTTTAAAAGCAGCAGAGCCGGGCGCGGTGGCTCACGCCTGTAATCCCAGCACTTTGGGAGGTCGAGGAGGGCGGATCATGAGTTCAGGAGATCGAGACCATCCTGGCCAACACGGTGAAACCCCGTCTCTACTAAAAATACAATAAGTTAGCCAGGCGTGGTGGCCGGCGCCTGTAATCCCAGCTACTCGGGAGGCTGAGTCAGGAGAATGGCGTGAACCCGAGAGGTGGAGCTTGCAGTGAGACGAGATCGCGCCACTGCACTCCAGCCTGGGCGACAGAGCGAGACTCCGTCTCAAAAAAAAAAAGCAGCAGAAAGTTCTTTGCTCCAAAATCCCCGCAAAAGTCCTGAGATTCACCCTGAATGGACTAGAGTTGTTCACATGCCCATCCCGGAAGATAGAATTGGCATGCCTTGATGGGCTTAGAGCTGGAATCACTGAAGTCCCCCACTGGAAGTCTGAGCCTGCTGGGAAGGGGAAAGGGAAGAGGGAACGGATGCCAGGATATCCACAAGTATCCACTGCATCAAACTTCCCAAAGGGATTGACTCTTTGTTCGGGGCTCAGTCTTTTAAAACGTTAATCTGACTGGGCCGATGCACCTAAATAATAATAATAAATCCTCCTCAACCCCTCGGTATCTCTGGTTCCTAAATCATCCAGCAACACCCCCACTGGAAGTCTGAGCCTGCTGGGAAGGGGAAAAGCAAGAGGGAACGGATGCCAGGATATCCACAAGTGTCCACTGCATCAAACTTCCCAAAGAGACACAAAAGGAAGCAGTCTCCAAATACTGGTGTCATTCGAGAAGCTTTGCTTCCTATGTCTTCAACAGGCTCCTAATATCATCTGCCTCTGTCAGGCAAAGCCAGGTTCTTGCTGCATGTGCTGGCCAGTCCCTCAATGAAGCGCACACACAAAGCTCTAAGTGACGGAGTTCCCGTGACAAATGTTGTTTTTTCTGGGAAATAATTGTGGCTATTACAGCAAAATGTGCCCTGATGAAGCAAGCTGGTCTGCCATAGCCACTGCCTTCCTGAGATGCTTGGCTGCCCCTGGGTGACAGGAGGGCTCCTCAGGAGGAACCCAGCAATGAAGCAAGCCCTAGCCTAGCGCCAGCCCAGTGGCTTTGCAAAGGCAATGCCTGGACAGCCTCTGCTGCCCTCCAAAACATGATTCTCAACACAGGTCCCAGCAGTTTTGTGTCACCATCAAGTAGATCAGCAGCTCCTACAAATGACATCTGCTCTGCTCGGCATACAGTTCTGCAAGGGGTGGTGGAGGCCAAAAGGATAGAAGATGAGCCCTCTCTTTCACAGAGGCAGGGGGCAAAGCAAGGCTTGACCTGTTATGGTACCAGCATGCCTGAAGATTCCCTCAGCGGTCAGGGTAGACCAAGCTGCTACAGGCAATGGGTTGCACTGGGAAAGCCAGCATTGCATGCCAGGCATTCAGAAAACGGCAGCAATATCAATGCCATTTTAATTATGCTTGCAACTCAAGATTGTTTTGTTTTGTTCGTTTTTTTGAGACAGGGTTCCACTCTGTCACCCAGGCTGGAGTGCAGCGGTGTGATCTCGGCTCACTGCGGCCTCAAACTCCTGGGCTCAAGTAGTCCTCCCTCCTCACTTCCCAAGTAACTGGGACTATAGGCCTGTGCCACCAGGCTGGCCTATCAGACTGTTTTATTTATTTGTTTATTTATTTTATTTTATTTTTTGAGACAGAGTTTTGCTCAGGCTGGAGTGCAGTGGTGCAGTCTCGGCTCACTGCAACCTCCGCCTCCCGGGTTCAAGCAATTCTCCTGCCTAGCCTCCCGAGTAGCTGGGATTACAAGCTCCCACCACCATGCCCAGCTAATTGTTCTATTTTCAGTGGAGACGGGGTTTTACCATGTTGGCCTGGTCTCAAACTTCTGACTTCAAGTGAGCCGCCCACCTTGGCCTCCCAAAGTGCTGGGATTACGGGCGTGAGCCACCGTGCCTGGCCTATCAGACTGTTTTAAATCCAACACTTCACCTTAGGAGATCTCACCAAGAGTACAAGGTTCCAGCAATAAAACCCCAGAAATGGGTAACAGAGGCATTTCTACAAAGCCCCAAATCACCTCCCTTGTGCTTTATTTTCCTTCTCCTTCAATCACCTGCTGATTTTTATTGACTTTGAAGACCCTAGAAGCACAGGTCACAGGTTCTGTGGTAGGGACTCCGGTCTCTGAACACACGTAGAATCTCAGTCTCTGTGGTACCCAGATCTTCTGCCGGCTGCATGCTTTTCAGGAGGAGCTATTGCCAAAGCACACACCAAAATGGTTTCAATGGTCCTTAAATAATTTTCCATGCACTCAGATTATCTTTAGGAGGAGCAATCCAATTGGCATCTAGTAGTCTCATTTATCTTAGATTTGGAAATGCTCCCACCGTACTGGTTGGAAGTTTTCTCTGTGTGTGGGCACCTGGTAAACTGTCTCCGCTTTGCTTTCACTTTCCCCACCACTGTACTGATACATTCCCTAATGTTCTGGCCGTGTGACCTTGGATTGCCTTCTTTACCTCTACAATGCCTTAGTCCTCTCATCTGTAAGATCAAACTTCCAGATTGAGTTATTGCAAAGAGTAAATAAGTGAAAGCAAATGAGTGTTAAATTAAAGCAGGCCAGGTGAGGTGGCTCATGCCTGTAATCCCAGCACTTTGGGAGGCTGAGGAGGGGGATCACCTGAGGTCAGGAGTTTGAGACCAGCCTGGCCAACATGGTGAAACCCTATCTCTACTAAAAATGCAAAAAGTAGCCAGGCTTGGTGGTACACTCCTGTAATCACAGCTACTCGGGAGTCTGAGGCAGGAGAACTGCTTGAACCTGGGAGGCGGAGGTTGCAGTGAGCCAAGATCATGCCACTGTACTACAGCCCGGGTGACAAGAGCGAAACTCTGCCTCAAAAAAAAAAAATAAACAAAAAATTAATTAAGGCAAGCTATGACTAATTTCATACCACCCTAATTACTGTCTGATTTCCATTGGCCAATCCCATCTAAAAATGACATGACACGAGAAATCTAAATTATATCTATTTCATAATTACATATTCAATTACAAATTAAATATGCACTTAAAGCAAATACTAGAATGGAACATAGAAAAATAAGAGTAGATTGAGATTCGCAGGTAGGTGATTTATAATGTACTATTTCTATAATGGGAAAAGTAAACTCCAAAGAATTGTATTGGTTAGAATCAAAATTTTGAAATGCATTAAATATACATATTTTGTGATATCCATGAATGATAAAAACATCTTCCCTTCAGCACCTGCCTTAGCTAGAGCTCTGATATCTATTATTACATAACAATCTATATCAAAACTTAGTGGCTTAAAACCAGCAATTTATTTTGCCTACATTTGGAGGATCAGGGATTTGAGAAGGGCTCAGTTTGGCTGCTCTTCTCGGCTCACATGGCATCAGTTGGAGTGTTTCAGCTGGGGCTGTAGAATCACCTTCCAAGACTGCTTGCTCACACGGCTGGCAGGCTGGGGCTGGCTGTTGGCTCACAGCTCTGCCAAGGATGTCGGCTGGAGAGAGAAGGGGAAAGAGATCTTGATTCCTCTCCATGAATCTGCTTGGACTACCTCACAACACAGCAGTCTCGGGGTAGTCAGGCTTCTTTTACGGAAGCTACTTTTCCCCAAGGCAAGTGTTCCAAGACACAGGAAGTGGAAGCTGCCAGACTCCTAAGACCTGAACCCGGAAACTGGCAGTCGCTTCTACCAAATTCTATGACTCACAGCAGTTAGAGCCCATCCAGTTTTAAGGAGCGGGGACATAGATCCCACCTCTATGGGAAGAGTGTCAAAGAAACCGGCCATTCTTAAATTGTCACAGTTAGCCAGGCACCGTGGCACACCTGTAGCCTCAGCTACTTGGGAGGCTGAAATGGGAGGATCACTTGAGCCCAGGAGTTGGAGTCTGCAGTAAGCTGTGATTGCACTACTGCACTCCAGCCTGGACAACACAGTGAGACCTCATCTCTTTAAAAAAATTTTTTTAATTGTCATAGTTATTCTTTTCTTTCCTTTCCTTTTTTTTTTTTTTCTTTTTTTGAGACAGAGTCTGGCTCTGTCACCCAAGCTGGAGAGCAATGGCGTGATCTCGGCTCACTGCTACCTCCGCCTCTTGGGTTCAGCCTCCCAAGTAGCTGGGATTACAGGCACCTGCCACCACACCCAGTGAATTTTTGTATTTTTATTAGAGACGGGGTTTCACCATATTGGCCAGGCTGTTCTCGAACTCCTGACCTCAAGCGATCCACCCGAATCAGCCTCCCAAAGTGCTGGGATTACAGGCGTGAGCCACTGTGCCCGGTCAGTTATCCTTTTCTTGTGCCAGCCTTGCCTGCTGGTGCCACAGACAGGCCATTGCCAGCATTTCTTGCCTTACATACTTCTTTATGTGCTTTCTCCCCCATTCCTATTACTCCTTCCTAACTCCTGGTCCTTGACCCTTCTCTCATACCTGGTGATACTCATCTCCAGCTACAGGTTCAGAAGCTCTACTGTGTTCCAGTGACTTCATGCAGCTCAAGAGCTTTGGAATCTGGCAGACATGGGTTAGAACCAACTCTTTTAATTATTTGCTGTGTCCCTGGAAAAGTTGCTTAATATCTGACACATAGTTTCTTTGCCTGAAATAAGACTTAAATCCTATGAGGTATCATAGGATTGTTGGGAGAATTTAGAAATAATGTATTTGGCAAAAATGTTTAAGTCTGACAATACCAAGTGTTGGTAAAGGCATAGAACTGAAACTCTTACACACCGCTAATGAGAGTTTAAACTGGTTCAATTTTCTGACCTATTTGGCAATATCTGATAAGATTATAAATGAACTTATACTATAGTACAGTATATACTATATACGCATATAATATATACTAGGTTTTGTTGGTTTTTTTGTTTGTTTGTTTTTTGAAACAGGATCTGGCTCTATCATCCAAGCTGGAGTGCAGTGGCACTGTCTCGGCTCACTGCAACCTCTGCCACCCAGGCTCAAGCCATCCTCCCACCTCAGCCTCCCAAATAGCTGGGACTACAGGCATGCACCACCACACCTGGCTAATTTTATGCATTTTTTGTAGAGCTAGGGTTTCGCCATGTTGCTCAGACTGGTCTTGAACTTGTGAGCTGAAGTGATCCGCCTGCCTCGGCCTCCCAAAGTGCTGGGATTACAGGCATGAGCCACCGTGCCCAGCCTTACTGTATCATATTACAATATAATACAACAATTCTACTCCTAGATTTAGATTTTAGAGAAACTCTGAAACAGGTGTCCAAGGAACCCCATATAAGAATGGTAAGGAAAGTACTCTTTAATTGAAATTAAAAGAATCTCACTACAATGCTAAGCAAAAACAAGTAAATTGTACAACAATACATATAGTGTGAGATCATTTACATGTGGCTTAAAACATGCAAAACAGTGTGATATTTTATTTAGTTAATGGATATAACCAAAATATATTTTATATATAACTATACATAATATACATATTTATCTTATATATTTAGCTATATATATATGTATGTGATAAAAGTAAAAAGAAATAATAAAACACCAAATTCAGTCAAAACCAATCTAAGCCCTGGAATTTTTTTTTTTTTTTTTTTTTTGAGATGGAATTTTGCTCTTGTTGCCCAGGTTGGAGTGCAATGGCCTGATGCCGGCTCACCGCAACCTCTGCCTCCCGGGTTCAAGCGATTCTCGTGCCTCAGCCTCCTGAGTATCTGGGATTACAGGCATGTGCCACTACGCCTGGCTCATTTTTTTTGTATTTCTAGTAGAGACAGCGTTTCACCCTGTTGGTCAGGCTGGTCTTGAACTCCTAACCTCAAATGATCCATCCACCTCGGCCTCCCAAAGTGCTGGGAGTACAGACGTGAGCCACCGCACCCGGCCTAGCTCTGGAATCTTAAGCTGTATGGTGGGAACCAGAGTGTTCATTATTTTATTCTTTCTTTTTTTTTTTTTTTCTGAGATGGAGTTTTGCTTTGCCACCCAGGCTGGAGTGCAGTGGCATGATCTCGGCTCACTGCAACCTCCGCCTCCTGGGTTCAAGCAATTCTTCCGCCTCAGCCTCCACAGTAGCTGGGATTACAGGCGCCCGCCACCATGCCCAGCTAATTTTTGTATTTTTTAGTAGAGATGGGGTTTCACCATGTTAGCCAGGCTGGTCTGGAAACCCTGACCTCAGGTGCTCCGCCCGCCTTGGCCTCTCAAAGTGCTAGAATTACAGGCATGAGCCACCACACCTGGCCATTATTCTTTATGCCTTTTCTATGTCTGGAATATTTCACAACTTTTAAAAGTTTTAAAGACCTACTTTATATTAAGCATGTGGCACAATGCTGGGACTGTGGCCAAGGTTCAAGGCACAGTAGCAACTGTTGTCATTTCTACTCAGACCACCCCTTGTCACTTCTGCAGCTTCAGAATCCTCTCCTTCACTCCATCCTTAAGATAGAAAAAGTCGTTTCCATTTTTACAACAGCTCAAATGAGCTTGTGACTGAAGTCATGAAAAGCACTCTAAATCTGGTTACCTGGGTCGGACCAGCTGAGTTCAATTGGATTTTGAGAACAGTCACTCTTTTTTTGAAGGTGAGCAATCTAATGTATAAATATGCCATGTGGTCAAACACTAACGATGGACAGATTTTTGAAAGTGCTGATTTGAAAGCAAGACATGCCAATCTTCCTGGTTCAATCCCTTCATTTCTATCCAACGGATTGAAACAAGGAGCACTAATTTACCCCGTGTGGCCAATTGAGGCTGCCTGTTTCAAGTTTCTCAACTCTGCAAGCATATTGGAATGCCCAAGAGAGCTTTTGAA
The DNA here is from genome assembly GCF_029289425.2 of Pan paniscus. Classification (NCBI taxonomy): domain Eukaryota; kingdom Metazoa; phylum Chordata; class Mammalia; order Primates; family Hominidae; genus Pan; species Pan paniscus. The sequence continues at coordinate 15,448,392 of NC_073261.2, forward strand.
AACCTCGATGCTCAGTCTACAACTATATCAATCAAATCACAATGCCCTTGGATGGGACCCAGGCCTAAGCTCCGCAGGTAAGTCTAATGCACAGCTGTGTTAGTCCATTTTGCATTGCTATAAAGGAATACCTGAGGCTGGGTAATTTATAAAGAAGAGAGGTTTATTTGGCTCACAGTTCTGCAAGCTGTACAAACGTGGCACCAGCATCTGCTCGGCTTCTAGTGAGGCTACAGGAAGCTTTCACTCATAGAAGAAGGCAAAAGGGGAACAGACATGTCACACAATGAGAAAGGGAGCAAGAGAGAGAGCAGGGGGTCCCAGATCCTTTTTTGTTTAATTTTTTTAGAGATTAGGTCTCATTATATTGCCCAGGCTGGTCTCAAACTCCTGGGCTCAAGCAATCCTCCCGCTTCAGCCTCTTAAAGGGCTGAAATTGCAGGCATGAGCCACCACGCCAAGCCCCCATATTCTCTTTTGTTTTTTTTGTTTTTTTTTTTTGAGATAGAGTTTCCCTCTTGTTGCCCAGGCTGGAGTGGAATGGTGCGATCTCGGCTCACCACAACCTCTGCCTCCTGGGTTCAAGCAATTCTCCTGCCTCAGCCTCCCGAGTAGCTGGGATTAAAGGCACGCGCCACCATACCTGGCTAATTTTGTATTTTTAATAGAGATGGGGTTTCTCCATGTTGATCAGGCTGGTCTCTAACTCCCGACCTCAGACAATCCACCTGCCTCAGCCTCCCAAAGTGCTGGGATTACAGGTGTCAGTCAACGAGCCTGGCTTTTTTTTTTTTTTTTTTTTAAGATGGAGTCTCACTCTGTCACCCAAGCTAGAGTGCAGTGGCGCAGTCTCGGCTCACTGCAACCTCCACCTCCTGAGTTCAAACAATTCTCCTGCCTCAGCCTCCCAAGTAGCTGGGATTACAGGCACAGGCCATGACGCCTGGCTAATTTTTGTATTTTTAGTAGAGACGGGGTTTCATCATGTTGGCCAGGATGGTCTCAAACTCCTGACCTCGGGTAATCTGCCTGCTTCGGCCTCCCAAAGTGCTGGGATTACAGGCATGAGCCACCACACCCAGCCCCCATATCCTTTTTAACAACCAGCTGTTGATGAACTAATAGAACAAGAACTAACTCATTACCAAGGGCAGGTCACCCATTCACAAGGGATCTGACCCCATGACCCAAACACCTCCCACTAGGCCCCACCTCAAACCTTGGGGATCACTTTTCCACATGAGATTTGGAGGAGACAAACATCCAAACTATGTCAGCAGCCAAGGTTGAGAACCACTGGCCCAGTTAATCCCCCAGGACAATGACAGTCCTGAAACACCAGACACCACCTGTGAATTCAGGTTATCTTTTCCCATCCTTCCATGTGTGAAGCACTAATTCCTTCTTTTTACTTTAAGTTTTTACAATTCAGGTCAATCGTGGATTCAACTGCAGTAGTAAGACTCTCTGGGCTTAGCCCTGTGACAGAGTGCTAGCCATGGACACCAGTACTTGCTCTCCCCCAAGTCCTTATAGATAGAACTCCAACTTTGGCTGGGTATCTGGCCCATCCACTTAAAAACCACATTTCCCAGGGATGGGGGCCAGGGAGAAGGGAAAGCTCTTCTTTACCAAAGAATGCCAACTAACGGATGTACAAGGAATGAGAGAAATAGAAAATAATTTTACAACCACCTTCATAATAACTGATTCAGGTGAGATTCATTAGTAGATACTAAGGCCATTGGCAGAAAGACTGTGGCAGCATGTGACATTCACACAATCTCAAAGCATCGCCACCCCCCACCCCCAGAGAATGCATTCATTCCAAGGGGAAAAGACACTTCCACAATGGAGAAACCTGGCAGACACCGCCTTTGTGGGCTGTGAAGCAATCATATCTCAGCTCCAAACCCTACCCTCTCTGCTCTGCTGTGACGCTGGGCTGGGAACCTTCCAACATTTGCTTGCCAGGGGCTCCCCTGTTTCGCTCTGCTGAGACGGCGAGGCTGGAGAGAGGAAAAGGAACTTCCTCCAGCTCACCTCCTGTTCCCGCAAAGGGTGACCTCACATTTCTTCACTCTGATAGCAGCAGTTCCTTCCTTCTTTTTTTTTTTTTTTTGTTTGAGATGGAGACTTGCTCTGTCGCCCAGGTTGGAGTGCAGTGGCACAATCTCGGCTCACTGTAACCTCAGCCTCCTGAGTTCAAACGATTCTCCTGCCTCAGCCTCCTGAGTAGCTGGGATTACAGACACCCACCACCATGCCCGGCTAATTTTGTATTTTTCGTAGTTTCACCATGTTGACCAGGCTGGTCTCGAACTCCTGACCTCAAGCGATCCTCCTACCTCAGCCTCCCAAAGTGCTGGGATTACAGGCGTGAGCCAGCACGCCCGGCCAGCAGTTCTTTCTGACATAGCAGTTGGGTGCTGTGTGTGGTTCTTCAGCTCTCACCGAACGAACCCCTTCATGCACCTTTTCAAGTCGCCAGCTGCCTGCCTGCCAGGACCCAGGCCCACAGGACCCTTCCAAGCCAACACAGCAGCTCCAGCCGGGGAGTGACCCTTCCTCAGGGGCCTGAGTTTCAGCGTCACACGGGTTCTCTCTAAGCCTCTAACGTTTTAATCATTCCAACCTCTTCTCTGCTCTTATAGCCTCGGTGACTGCTACCTCCATGACACCTTAATGTTTGTTTCTTGGCACTTCAGTTACCTGGTTAACACTTTACACCTAGCTAACAACTCTCATTAAAGGCTCTGTTAAAATAACTCAGATTTCTGTCTCCTGACTGGATCCCGATGCAGAAATTGGAATCAGGAGTGGGATTTATATGCCACCCTCTGGCATGGAAATATATCTTACTAAGGCATCCAAATTCCTTGCTATTAGTGATGTGAACACCTTAATATCACCAACAATGAGACAACTGATATCTCTAGGTCCTTGGGTCTCGAAGTTGCAACCACATGTTGAGGATGGAACAAGATAGAAAGAGTCTGTGTTTCCATCCTGATGACCATGGAGCCACCATAATAGGCCTGGGCTTCTTTTATTTATGTAGGAGAGAAATAAACTTTCTGTTCTTTGTTATTAAAGTTTTCTGTCACTCGCAGCTCAATCTAATCCTAATTAATATAGGGCATTTAAAGGCAAATTCACCAAAATTAAATTCATTTTAGACTTAAGAAATGAAGTTACAGTGAAGGAAAATTACTTGTCACACCACAGTCAGGAAAAGGTACCTTAGAGAATCAATGTCAAGTGGAATATTACATGTCAAGAAAAATTACATATATTTATATGGAGAATGAGGTCAGTTAATAAACACTATGAAGTGCTTAAGAAGTCAGGCACTACACACATTACATGCATTATTTTATTTAATCCTCATGAAAATCCTCTGACATAAGGCACTGTTATCATCACCAGTCCTTAGACAAGAGGACTGAAGGTTGGAAAGATTAAACAACATCCCATGCCATGCAACTTGTAAGTAGTAGAGATGGAATCAGAACTCAGGTAGGCTGAGTTAATCAACTCAACTTAATCAACTGACATTAAGATCTCTGCTACCAGTGGAAACTTAGAATTTAAAGCCTTGCCAGGTGCAGTGGCTCATAGCTGTAATCCCAGCACTTTGGGAGACCAATGTGGGCCTATTGTTTAAGCTCAGGGGTTCAAGACCAACCTGGGCAACACAGAGAAACCCCGTCTCCACCAAAAATACAAAAATTAGCTGGGCATGTTGACGTGCACTTGTGGACCCAGCTACTTGGGAGGCTGAGGTGGGAGGACCACTTGAGCCTGGGAGGCAGAGGCTGCAGTGAGCCAAGATGGCACCACTGCATTCCAGCCTAGGTGACAGAGTGAGGCCCCCATCTCAATTAAAAAAAAAAAAATTTAAACCCTTTCTCTATGTGAGAAAGTAATTCTACATGAAACAAGACAACCAGTATAAAAAAAAAGATTCTAAACAGAAGTTACTCTGACCAAATCTCTATTCCCAAGCTGACAGTTTTTCCAAAAAGCTGGCAAGGCCAACCACATTTAGGCTGATGAAGAGCTTGCCAGAAGCCAAGATCTTAGCTAAAAGAAAATTAACCTCCGTTCCAAATCAATAAGGTACACATAAGGTCCATCACAGGACTGTTCAACTAATGGACAATATCGATTATTATTCCCAGAACACGGCCCCCCAAAATTTTCAAATTAAAATTTAATTCAATAAAGGCTTCTAGAAAAAGAGATCAATAGGCACTTATTCTTATGGGCTGACATGAGATCTCTAATGGGCCTTGTATACAGCACAGCTCTCCCCGGGATTTCCAAAGTTCTATTATCTTCAGTGCTAAACTAAAAAGTACTAGTTCACATTAGGAACCAAACTGGCAACTGGGATGCCAACTATTATTTTGCAAAGCAGGACACAGTTAGTTGAAAATTGTATTTTTCCAATTAGCACAGCAGGAAACACTGCTGAGACATTCATCCCAAGCCTGCAATTAGAGAACATTTGCTTGCTTCTAGAAATAGAATGAATGGGAAGTAGAGACCTGCTATCTAGGTCTTCGGCAATAATATCCTGGGAGGGGAGATCTTGCTACCATTTCAGCAGTTCCCAGAAAATAAGCATCTTGCTCCTTTTAATAAATGCAGTATCATTCTCCAGTGCACCACAGTGTGTGAGGAAGAAACTAAGAAATCCAGCAACAAAAGGGGTTTACACAAAACCCTTATCATTAGAAAGGTAAGTACAACTGCCGATGAGCAGCTCTAATGTTTTATTTTATAGTTGTTTTAAAAATCTATTAATAGCTGGGCACAGTGGCTCACACCTGTAATCCCAGCACTTTGTGGGGCTGAGTCAGGTGGATCACCGGAGGTCAAGAGTCCAGGTCCAGCTTGGCCAACATGGTGAAACCCTGTCTCTACTAAAAATACAAAAAAAAAGCCAGGTGTGGTGGTGGACTCCTGTAATCCCAGCTACTCAGGAGGCTGAGGCAGAATCACTTGAACCTGTGAGTCAGAGGCTGCAATGAGCCGAGATTCCACCTCTGCACTCCAGCCTGGGCAACAGAGCAGGATTCCAACTCAATAAATAAATAAATAAATACTACTAAAATACCAACTAGTCAAGAATTTCCAGGTGAAGACACACTGAAACATTTACCTTCACTCCCTTAGGGCAGTGGAGGAATATTGTAGAGGCATAGTGAACAGGCGAGGAAACAAAACCTGAAAATTGTGGAAGCGTAGATAGCAGATGGAAAGACTCGGCTGACCCCAGAAGGCTGAAGCTAAGCTGGCCACTAAAAGGCTCGGAAGTTGGAGTCTCAAGTAACTTGGAAGAGAAACAAACCAGTAAGACTGAAAGTCTAAGAAGCAGTTTGGCCAGATGGAGTATCAGATGATATTAAAGAATTAGTAGGGCCGGGCACAATGGCTCACACCTGTAATCCCAACACTTTGGGATGCCAAGGTGGGTTGGGCACGTGAGGTCAGAAGTTCAAGACCAGCCTGGCCGATATGGTGAAACCCCGTCTCTACTAAAAATACAAAATTAGCCGGGCGTGGTGGTGCATGCCTGTAATCCCAGCTACTCAGGAGGCTGAGGCAGGAGAATCGCTTGAACCCGGGAGGCGGAGATTGCAGTGAGCCGAGATCGCGCCATTGCACTCCAGCCTGGGCAACAAGAGCGAAACTCTGTCTCAAAAACAACAACAAACTGTGTTAAAAATGTACAGGGAAATTTAAAAATAGCAAAACCACTATTTATTTAGTACCTGTAATTTAAAACATTAGACATATTGGGACTAAGCATTTTTGGATCAGCATCCAGTATTTTGCCCTTTGGGCTCTCAGTGTTGTAAATTAACTCCAAGAGGTCTCTTAAGGTGAAGTTTTTGCCAGCATCACCTCTGGGACGCGTATGTTCTCTTTATCACAATCACTTTCTTCATTTTTGTTGGTAAATTTACCTTCGCTAACTTCCTCTGGCTGCCTGTCTAGAATCTCTCAAACAGCAGCCTGATCAACTTCCCATGGTCAAATGTAACTCAATTTACGTGCAATTTGAATTCTGCAAAGTTACTTGCAGCATATAAGTTTCTACCACATTGAATATTACTGTTAATTTCTGCCATGATGCTTTCCATTTCTTCCAAACTTCAGCTAAAGAAATTGCAAGATCTGGCCAGGCGCAGTGGCTCACACCTGTAATCTCAGCACTTTGGGATGCTGAGGCAGGCGGATCACTTGAGGCCGGGAGTTCGAGACCAGCCTGGCCAGCATGGTGAAACCCTGTCTCTACTAAAAATACAACAAATTAGCCAGGCATGGTGTCACACATCTGTAGTCCCAGCTACTCGGGAGGCTGGAGCAGAATTGCTTGAACCCAGGAGGCAGAGGTTGCAGTGAGCCAAGACAGCCCCAGAGCACTCCAGCCTGGGCAATAGAGCGAGACTCCATCTCAAAAAAAAAAAAAAAAAAAAAAATTGTGAGGTCGAGGAGGGTGGATCACGAGGTCAGGAGATCGAGACCATCCTGGCTAACATGGTGAAACCCCATCTCTATTAAAAACACAATAAATTAGCCTGGCATGGTGGCACATGCCTGTAGTCCCAGCTACTGGGGAGGCTGAGGCAGGAGAATCATTTGAACCTGGGAGGTGGAGGTTGCAGTGAGCCGAGATCGCAGCACTGCACTCCAGCCTGGACAACAGAGTGATACTCCATCTCATAAAAAAAATAAAAATAAAAAAAGCAAGATCTCTGGATGTAGCATCAATGGCCTATCAAAACTCCATAGAAGATAATGAGCTTTAAAAATCAAAATAATGGCTAGGCACAGTGGCTAACACCTGTAATCCCAGCACTTTGGGAGGCCAAGGCGGGTGGATCACTTGAGGTCAGGAGTTCAAGACCACCCTGGCCAAGGCAGGTGAATCACTTGAGGTCAGGAGTTCAAGACCAGCCTGGCCAACATCTCTAAACGTCTCTACTAAACGTCTCTACTAAAAGTTTAAAAATTAGCTGGGTGTGGCCAGGCGTGGTGGCTCATGCCTGTAATCCCAGCACTGTGATAAGCTGAGGCAGGCAGATCATGAGGTCAGGAGTTTGAGACCAGCCTGGCCCACATGGTGAAACCCTGTCTCTACTAAAAGTACAAAAATTAGCCAGGCATGGTGGTGTGCACCTGTAGTCCCAGCTACCTGGGAGGTTGAGACAGGAGAATCACTGGAACCCAGGAGGCAGAGGTTGCAGTGAGCCAAGATCGCACCACTGTACTCCAGCCTGGGTGACAGAATAAGACTCTGTCTCAAAAAAAAAAATTAAAAATAAAAAAAAAATTAGCCAGGTGTGGTGGTGCTCACCTGCAATCCCAGCTACTCGGGAAGTTGAGGCAGGAGAATCGTTTGAACTGGGAAGGAGAGGTTGCAGTGAGCCCAGATCGCACCACTGCACTCCAGCTTGGGTGACAGAGCAAGCCACTGCCTCAAAAAACAAAAAAAAAATCAAAATTATGTTTGTGCATTGGCTGGATTAATGAAAGTAGTGTTTGATGGTAAAAAGCAAATTTTCATTTTCATTCAAGCCCCCAAAAGAACTGGAGCATAATCCCACAGTAGCACTGAAAGTCTATAGTAGTATCTCTCCCACTGGAAGATACGAAGGCAACACAACCAAAAGCTTTCTCATCTGGAGTGAACTGAGTAACAGATGTACAGTAGCCAATCACCAACAGACTTTGAAGGAAGTGACATGACAGATCACCCATCATGATGTGCCCATTGTTTTCTAAAGGTGATCTGTGGACTGAAGAGCTAACAGTGAAGGCTTTGCTTTATAGTTACTCAGTTAGTACACCACGGTAACTGAAATACGAGCTGTGTTGTCAGGGGACTGCTATTTACCTTAACTGCGGTAACTAAACCGGTGCCTATTGAAGCCACCCTAAGGATGGGCTGTCTAGGCTGAAAACAGTGAGGTTAAAATATGTGGTGACCACTTCCCCCTCTGAGTCCTAGAACGTTCATTAGTTAGGCTTTTAGCCTTCTGAAGCTTTTCTGGGATTCCTCCAAGGAAAGAGCCCAACCAGATCACCCTATGTCAGGGTTCTGCAACCTCAGCACTACTGACATTTCAGCCCAGGTATTTTCTGTTGTGGAGTTGCCCTGTGTACTGTAGGACGCTTACAGCAGCATCTCTGGTCAGTACCATCCCCCAATTGTGACAACCAAAAATGTCTCCAAATATTACTACCATAAATGGGACAAGGGAGAGTCACAAATGGGGACTGGGGACAGCAAAAGTCACCGCTGGTGGAGAACTCTTACCCAAGACAAAGGCCCAGTAGTCCCAGAAGTGTCACCCACACTCAGCCAAAAAATGCGAGAGGGAAATAGTAACACAAGTATATTATTTAGATATAAAGAGACAAATACCATAAGAATTGAAAGTGGTTGCCTCAGGAAAGGGAAATGTTGGCAGACCTGTTTTTGTTAACAAGCCTTGTTGGACCAGCTGGCTCTTCAATTTGCCCATACAACCTTGGTTTTAAAAAAACTTTTAGTTAAGAAAAGGCAATGTCAGCTGAGCCGTGGTGGCTCACGCCTGTAATCCCAGCACTTTGGGAGGCCGAGGTGGGCGGATCACCTGAGGTCAGGAGTTTGAGACCAGCCTGGCCAACGTGGTGAAACTCTGTCTCTACTAAAAATACAAAAATTAGTCGGGCGTGGTGGCAAGCCTGTAATCCCAGCTACTCAGGAGGTTGAGGCAGGAGAATCGCTTGAACCCTGGGAGGCAGAGATTGCAGTGAGCCGACATCGCGCCATTGCACTCCAACTGGGTGACAAGATCGAAACTCTGTCTCAAAAAAAGAAAAGGCAATATCTATGCCGAAAAAAAAAGGGGGGGGCCAGGGTTCTCACCATGTGTCCCTGCCCCATGGCAGACAACTAAAGTAGAAATATAACCTCTCCTCTGGTCCCTTCCCTAGCTCTAGAGGCTCCTCTCCCCAGGTCTACCTGCTCTGCCTACAGAAACACATCCTTGGTGTGTCAGGGGTGTTCAATCTTTTCACTTCCCTGGGCCACACTGGAAAAATTGTCTGTAGCTGGACAAGCTTGGTCTAAGTATTTTCTCAGCTGTTCTGTCCTGAGCCAAGTGAAAGTGCCAGGGAGGGTCCTCTTCTCCATGTAATCACTGGGCTCTGAAAGGATCTGGGCTTACGTGAGGTCATTCAGCACGAAGGGAAGGCAGTGCCAGAACTCTGAGGGTCTCCTCCCAGACCCTCAGTTCAAGGCCTAATGCTCAGTTGCCCTTTACAACAGCCCCCTACCCTCCCTTCCCTCAAGTGACAAGTCATAAAGCTAGTTTCACCCAGCCCCAAAGGCTACAACTAACGGGCACCCTCTGCTAACTGACAATACTGGGCAAATACAGATGTTCTCCACGCCGGTTTCATCATGTACAAAATCAGGATAAGATCTACCACAAAAGTCCACGAGGATTAAATGTATGTAAAAAACTTAGTATAAGGCCTGACGCTAAATGGCAAACATTCATGGAGAAGTCTTCTGCAAGACCATTAAACTGACAACAGGATGCAACGGCATGTACCCAGCCAGTGGCCTAACCTTGCAGGCACAGGTTAGACTAGGCACTGCCTTACCCTGTTAGATTCTTAGTGTTGGTTTCTAGTGAAACGCTCCAAATAAACTCAAAATTCAGAAGTATTGTTCCAAACCCTCAGGACAGGAACTATCCATCTAGTTTGCCAAGAAATGTACTTTTCATTAACTTCTGATCGGGGCAAAAATATAATGGGTCAGAACTGAAGAATCCAATACTGAGAACTTTTAAACAAAACTTAGCTACACACTGCCTCGCACTCATTTTTGCTTTCCTTGTACTGATGTCCTTTGAACACTAGTCTGAACTGCAGAATCCACTTACACGCAGACTTACTTTCACCTCTGCCATCCCTGAGACAGCAAGACCAACTCCTCCTTTCCTCCTCAGTCAACTCAAGATGACAAGGATGAAAACCTTTATGATCCATTTCCACTTAATGAATAGTAAATGTATCTTCCTTATGGTTTTATTTCCTTTTCTCTAGCTTACATTATCGTAGTACAGTATATAATACATACATATAACATGTAAAATATGTGTTCACAACTGTTTATGTTATTGCTAAAGCTTCTGGTCAACCGTAGGCTACTGGTAGTCAAGTTTTTGGAGTCAAGAGTTATACATGGTTTTTTGACTGCATGGGGGTTGGTGCCCAACCTCCACACTGTTCAAGGGTTTACCGTAAAAACAATCTACGTAAAATAGTAAAATAAAGCTGTCCATTCAACAGTAAATCTTTGGCTGTGAAAACCCATGAGTAGGCCAGACGCAGTGGCTCATGGCTATAATCCCAGCACTTTGGGAGGCCAACACAGGCGGATCACTTGAGGTCAGGAGTTTGAGACCAGCCTGGCCAACATGCTGAAAGCTTGTCTCTACTAAAAATTAGCCAGATGTGGTGGTGGGCGCCTGTAGTCCCAGGTACTCAGGAGGCTGAGGCAGGAGAACTGCTTGAACCCAGGAGGTGGAGGTTGCAGTGAGCCGAGATCACACCACTGCACTCCAGCCTGGTGACACAGCGAGACTCCGTCTCAAAAAAAAAAAAAAAAAAAAAAGTATCAAAAGAAAAAATTGGAAAAACAAAACAAAAAAAACACCCGTGTGCTAACATGAAAGTGTACAGGCTGTGCTACTAAAAGGGAAAATGCCAAGTTGCCACAACAGTCCCTGTGGAGTAATGTCATGCATATTCTGGGCACACAAGAAGCATACAGGGAGGGGTTGGGAGCTTTAAGTTGGACAGTAGCTCTCACTTGTTAAGATATTCACATCACCTAAGAATGATATTAGGCTAACTGATCAGGAGCCCAGGTGATTCGAGTATGAAAGAAAACCATGAGAACAAATTTTCTAAAAACTGTAGGCTTTTTTATTCAGTTAAGAGGTAGACAGATGAACATGGAAGGCTGTCCCATTTAACTTGCCCAAAGTTCACATTCCACTTCATTCATCCATCCCACACTGCCAGAAATCTTAAAGAAATAACCAAGATTGACAAAAGGCTTTTTCCTTCTTACTTCTTCTTGGCAATAACAGTCAATAAACTGCTTGCAAAAAAGTTACTAATTTAAATTTTCACTGTGTTCAAAGAACCTCATCCCTCTAAGAAGCTCCCGAATATGCCAATAGATCCTGCCACTACTGACAGGAGGGCAGAGTACCAAGGACTCTACTTATATAAGAGACTACAAGGGAAGTTGTAGTTATATTTTTGTTGTTAAATCCCTGTGCATGTGAGGGCAGAAGCTGGTGAAACCAACAACGCAGAGCATGCTCTGTCAAACAGCTCTGCATGGTTTAAAAAAAAGAAAAAAAAATCACAAGTCATCTGCAGAGACAACATTAAAACATAATGGAATTGAAGCCTGATACAAAAAGTAGAGAAATATGTACAGGAATTCACAGCCCAGAAGGAAAGGGGACCTCAGCAGGAGCCAGTGGAACCCGGGCTATTTTACACAGCTAATTTTGAGACAATTCATATTTAGCACAAAAGCAGTTATAGCACAAGTAACACTTCCCTCCTCTGGCTCCCAAATAAAAAGACTCTTGTCAGTCTTCTGTTAACACTGTAATCATTCTTCAGGGGAGCAGGAATACCTAAGGTGGTCCCAAACATTGACACAAATTTTAATCTCAAACAGCTTCACATTCTGAGGATGACATATCTGAAGATTGCCATGATGGCAGCACTGATAACTCCAGAAATGGGGACTGTGACAAACCAGGCCATAAAAATGTTACGAAAGAGACGCCAGTCAACAGCCTTCTTGGACCGGAGCCAGCCAACAGACACAACAGAGCCCACCTAGAAGAGAAGCAGACCAAGGAAACAGGTTATTGAAGTGCCAGTGGTATTTTGGCAAACAGACACCTGAGACTGTTTGGACAAGGACCCCAGACCCCTGGACAAGACAAAGTCCAAGAAAGCTGGTTTACAATAGGTTAAGATGGGAAAATGAAGGCAATTTGAAAATCCAATCATAATCTATACTAACGGTAGTAAAAGGACACAAGAACTATTTCTTTTCCCCTTCTAAGCTACTACTAAAATTTAATGAATATATACTGCTTTTATTTATTTATTTTTTGAGACGGAGTCTCGCACTGTCGCCCAGGCTGGAGTACAGTGGTGCAATCTCGGCTCACTGCAACCTCCACCTCCTGGCTTCAAGTGATTCTCCTGCCTCAGCCTCCCAAGTAGCTGGGATTACAGGCACCCACCACCACGCCTAGCTGATTTTTTGTATTTTTAGTAGAGATGGGGTTTCACTATGTTGGCCAGGCTGGTCTCAAACTCCTGACCTTGTGATCCACCTGCCTTGGCCTCCCAAAGTGCTGGGATTACAGGCATGAGCCACTGCACCCGGCCTATACACTGCTTTTAATAACAAATTGCGTTGTAAGTCTTCCTAAGATTATTTACAGAGTGGCTGATATTAAACCTAATAAACAATTGTCTGGAGACACATCCGGGTAGCAAACAGATGACTCAGCAGGATCCATGATGGACCAGCTTAAATGCTCTTAAGGAAATCAGTTTCTTCCTTCTCCTATAATTATTAGATTGTCATCAAACAACCTTAAGATTTGTTTTGTTTCTCAGTATTTCAATCCTGAGAGGCCCTGAAATATGCCTTCTGTAAATAAACTGCTTTGCCAACATTTTGGCAAGCCTCACAGACTTGTTAGAACCAGGCCTTCAGCCACCACAAATGGCAGCAGAAACCCACCTGGCCAGAATTAAAGCACCCGCCAGTTTCTAAGCATACACCTACCCTGCTCTGAATGGCTTCCCCAAAGACAAAGAACATAATGCTGTCGGCCGGGCGCGGTGGCTCACGCATGTAATCCTAGCACTTTGGGAGGCCGAGCCAGGTGGATCACCTGAGGTTAGGAGTTCATGACCAGCTTGGCCAACATGGTGAAATCCTGTGTCTACTAAAAATACAAAAACTAGCCAGGCATGGTGGCAGGTGCCTATAATCCCAGCTACTTGGGAGGCTGAGGCACAAGAATCACTTGAGCCCAGGAGGCGGAGGTTGCAATGAGCCAAGATTGTGCCGCTGCACTCCAGCCCAGGTGACACAGCAAGACTCCAACTCATACATAAATAAATAAAACATAATGGTGCCAAGTAGAAATGACTCTTGAGATTAAAAAAAAATTATTATAAAGAGACTACAATGAGGGAGGATTAAGTAACAAAGGAAGAGGTCAGTAACCAGAAATTACAGTAAGCTGTACATAAAACAATGTTTCTATTAGTAAGCTGTATATAAAACAATGTTTCTATTAGTAAGCTGTATATAAAACAATGTTTCTATTAGTAAGCTGTACATAAAACAATGTTTCTATTATTTGGGGAGAATATCTATTTAAACCAGAAATTACAGTAAGCTGTACATAAAACAATGTTTCTATTATTTGGGGAGAATATCTATTTAATTGCTTAAATACGAATAAACACAAGAAATAACTTATGAACTCTTCAAGACTCCAACTGCACAAAACTTTCTAAATCAAAGTATCAGAGAAGTAAAACTAAAAACCCTACATATTTGAAAGACACACATTGGCATTACACTTACTTTACAATGTGTTGTGCTGATGGGAAGGCCAATATTTGATGCAATCACCACAGTGAGGGCAGATGCCAGTTCAATACTGAAGCCACTACAGACACAAAAGGATTCTTGTCAGGAAGTGAGTTTGACTTTTTTGAGAAGCTAACACTACACCTCAAGTTAACACAGTCCTGCTTTGTTCTACTCAGTCACAAAACCTCCACTGACATCTTTATTTGCTATAACCCCTAAGATCTACTTTATTTAAATCAGGCCACAGATGCCCAGTTTCCTTATTCAAAGGTTTCAAGTTTTACGTTTTTCTGGAATCCCACTATTAAATAAAATTTGCACTTTTATTTTGAAGAGTTTGGTAAACATTGAGTCTTAGCTCCCAAGTAAAGACAAATAAAAGCCAAGTATACATAACTATCCGCTCTTAGCATACACAGCTTTCTCAGAAAAGTCATTTTCTTCAGAGACCACCAGAGCTGAATGGGTAAAATGTCTGACCAAAATGTTTAAGGGCCAGACAAGTAAAATCTAAAAAGAACACACTGACAATAAGAACATCATGAACTTATACAAACTTGGTTACTATAGAGATTTGTGTTAGCACTCGACAGTGTTATATCTCTGAAAAAAATGAGTACTGACATTTGTAGAACCTGCTCCACCTACTTACCTAGAGGGTGTGATCGGTGTCAGATCCTTCCCCATGGTCTGGATAACTCTTCTTCCCCAAACCCACAGACCAACACAGATACCAACACCACCATAGAGTAGAAGCCATATTGGTGTTGCCACTTTTGAAGAAACATCTCCTGTGTCATAAACCAAATATAAAGCAACCAGAGGCCCAATGGCATTGCTGGAAGAAACAAAGAGGGCAGAAGTGACTTTTCAGGCAGAACTAGATCTTGGCAAGACCCAATCTGCTGAATGATCTACCAGGTTGTCTAAAGTACAGCTTTCAAGCTCATCTGGCAAAAGGGCCTTTCTTTCTAAAGACATAAATGGAACCCCTACACACACAACAGAAAAATGAACACAGCTCTGATGGAGGGAATGCCATGCAAATGGTGGCCTCTTTCCTCCTATAGGCAGCTTAAAGCAACTCTCGGGTTCCAATAAACAGTTTACAAACCAAACTACAAAATCATTCTATATGAAAAACTTTTAAGTTTTTCATCTTACATCTTACATCCCACAATTCACTACCAAAGAACTGAATCTCATCTTGATGGACAAAAGCCTTCTCTGTGAAGAGTATCTGTTTATATTTATCATCTATAAAAATAAACATTCTTTGTAATTCCTCTGAAGAATAAAACTGTACTGTCTTATTATGTCAATAGCTGCTATTACCTCATCCTATTTGTATTATTTGGGGTCCTGTAAATGCTAGGAGTACCACTACCACAAGCAGAGGCCTGTGACAAGGATAAATGGTTTAAAAATAGGGTTAGCAACACTAAGATCAATGTCAACTGACCTTACGTCATTGCCACCATGGGCGAATGACCCAAAGCAGGCTGTAAGGATCTGCAGGAACTGGAAGAGGAGAGAGACTTCAGGCTTATCCTGGTCATACCATTCTTCTAGAGAGCCATTACTTCCTTTTCTGTCACCTAGACCCATCTCTGCCTTGACACTCATGTCTATCTCAGATGCTGCGTGAAGGTCAGACACAGCATTGCAATAACTGGTGTAACTGTCCATTCGAATTCGCTTCTTGGAGTCTGCATTAGGCCACGTCAGCTTCTCCATTTCTTCGCCCTTCTGTTCACCTTCTTTGGCACGGAATGAATCCAGAGGCATGCCACATATTGCCATGGTATAGGAAGTATAGCTATTATTGCGCCTTAAGGGTTTGTCACCGGAGTCTCCCATGCAATCTCCCACCTTGGCCAGATGTAATTTATGGAGCAGCTCTTTGTACAGGCCGGAATCCTTATGCACGGTGTGATACTGGTAGTGGCCACTGGAGTTTATTTGGTTGCTGACGGCTTGACTGAACTGGACAAGGTTCCCATTAGGCAACTGCACTGCACCTAGTCAAGATCACCAAGGTGACATTCAATACAAAAAGCATCAAATCCAAAACAATAAGCCTCCTCACCACTGCAGGTAACAAAAGTGAAACCAGGAATTCCAACTCACCATTCACGGTGCTATCTATGCTGGTTTCCTCTTTCAAGTCCACGCTGGGAAGCCTCTCTCTCTCTGGAGCTTCCTCCAAATCTCCAAGTTTGAATGAGACTGTTCTCTCCTCCACCACAGCCTGGAGGGGCACAGTGGCAGGCCCTACCTCAGAAACAGGATTCTTGTTTTCAATATCACCAACAGACAACTTTGTTTCTTCATGGTCTTCTTTCAAGCTATTCTTTTTTTCCATTAAGGGGCTTTCAGAAGGACTACACTTTATTTCTCCTAGGAAAAAAAAAGGGGGTCTTTTTTGGTTTGGTTGTGGCCATACTACTTTGTTCCACGTCTCCTTTCCTCCACCCCCAAAAAACTCATCTCAAAACAAGAATGTATGTGAACTTCAATTAACATTCAGGAACATTTTTCCTGCCTGCTTTATCATTTGCCAGCAACTCTCACTTGGGAACAACCAGCAATGCAGAACACCCTATGTCAGGGGTCCCAAAGTTTTTCTGTAAATATTTTAGGTTTTACGGGCTTCTGTAGCACATTGTTGTTTTGTTTTTATTTTTACAACCCTTTACAGATATAGGAACCCTTCTTAGCTCCCTGCTGACTCATTCTGTAGGGGAAAGTAGCTCAACCATGGGGCTGATAAGCTGAAACTAAAAATCTGAACTGTACCCAATTCTATTCTTTTCAAAAGAGGATTCTCTCAAATTTCAGTCCAACAATTCAAGCAAAGTGGCACAGCTCAATGCAGGGAACTAAAGACGACAACTTTAATTTCCACCTCTATAAAACAAAGAGATGTGCATCATGGCTGTAAATCCCACAGGCAGACCAGAGTATCTTCTGCCTCTCTCATGCCAGTGCTCAGTATGCTGACCTATCCATCCAGGCACCTCAGTCAAACTAGACTGACTAACATAAAGCAAGACTTGTCTCAACTCCTCCCAGAGAGGGAAAATGAGGCCAGAGAGTCCTGAAAGCCTGGTTCCCACCGTGCACTCGGCACAGCCAGACTAGCACAGAACCTCTCGGAGGCTCTTCGGTTCAGCTGCGGTGACGCAGCATTCTTCCTGACACCACTGCAGTCTGTGCATCCCTCAGCTTCGAAACGATAAACTTCAAATTGCTAACCCAGCCTTCACATCGATGAAAAGGGCAGAAAATGATTATTTTAAGGAAAAAAAAAGTCCAATACTAACCAAAATTTACTCAGTATTTAATTACATGAGTGTGTGGTAATGGCCTAAATGATTCCTTGACACTTGAAAATGTTTACTTCTAGAATCTGTGCTACAATTCTAGCAGACACACAATGTGTGTTTGTATATGTATTTGCATTGTATACTGCAATACAATGTCTACATGTATTCTAGCCTATATACAACATGTACACATTAGACTTAGCTTTGCTTGTCTGAATCTGAAGTTATACACAGAAGTAGTTGGGGTAAATATTTCCTCTACGAAAATATCTTGTATCTACCCCTTATTTTTCATTAAGGTATCCTTGTACTTCTCAGTAAATGTAGGCTATGATTTCTCTATTTATCTATCATGTCACTGGCAACTGATCAAGGAACATAAAAAAATTCAATGCCCCAGATTGTCTCTACAGCATAGGTTGAATACTCTTTATCACTAGGTCTTAGGTCATGTAAGTCCATTTCTAAAAACAGTTTGGACAACAAACCCATATCCTCAAATTTCCCTTTAAAATCTCTTATTTTGCCAATCTCTTCTAATAGATTTTTACAGGCGGCCAAATAAAAAATAAACACAACATTAGTAGTTAAACTTTTCTGCTGTTTAGTTATTACTTACGTTCAATTTTTCTCTTCATCCTGGGACATACAAAGAACCAGACGATAAGGGCACAGAAAACTGCACATCCCACCGAGATGAGGATGGTACCCCACAGAGGAAGTTTGTCAAAGCCCAGCACTAGGAGATAAAATGGTGCATCTTGAAAACCCCAGGGCAACAGCCCCCTGCAATATTGTGTAAACCCTCCTCTGGGGACTGAGGGGTTCCCCATACCAGCCCATCACCCCTGACAGCTGCTGCCAGATTTAAGTGCACAGGATTACTGTGCTAGTGCCTATACAAATTTGGGAGAAAAACTCAATGATCATCTGAAAACCCACACCAGCCTAGCCCACTTGAACACCTGCGGGACTCAAGTTCCTATGCTTCTCAACATACTAGCCTTTTCCTTTCTTCACCTTGGAAGATAATAAAGATCACTACACGCTAAGGACCTATGACTAGCTATGAAAAAGACAGCAAGTGTTCCACTCCACTAGCTCATGATCGTAACTGCCACATATTCCATTACCACCTACAAACTTATTTTAATGTTAACAGAATGATGTCTCAGTAGTCACATTTGTCATGCTGACAGAATTCTGTATAAAAGTGATTACATTCACTATACTGGCCTTTAGTAAAATGCTTTAATGAGATTATCTCCTTGAAAGCAGTATCAAAGCAAGATACAGAAAACAAGGATATTATCTATCAAAAGTTGATAATTTAAGAATAGTTGTAAAAGCTTTGTCTTTCAGCCAGGCACGGTGGCTCATGCCTGTAATCCCAGCACTTTGGGAGGCCGTGGCAGGCAGATCACTTGAGGTCAGGAGTTCGAGACCAGCCTGCCCAACATGGCAAAACCCCATCTCTATTAAAAATACAAAAAAAATTAGCCGGGCATGGTGGTGGGCGCCTGTAGTCCCAGCTACTTGGGAGGCTGAGATGGGAGAATCACTTGAACCTGGCAGGGCGGAGGTTGCAGTGAGCTGAGATTGCACCACTGCATTCCAGCCTGGGTGACAAAGTCAGACTTTGTCTCAAAAAAAAAAAAAAGTTTTGTCTTTCACACACACAAAGTTTAGTGGTAATTTCACTTACAAGTCTTATCTTAAAAAAAGACTTGCCTAGCAACACTGTTCACATGGTTTAAGGATGAGTAATATTAGTCATTATCTGACTGTCATATGCATGCCAGTAGGCTCCAACCCATTAGCCTGTACTAAAGACAGAAGTAAAGCACTGGCCAGGCACAGTGGCTCACACCTGTAATCCCAGCACTTTGGGAGGCTGAGACAGGTGGAGCACCTGAGGTCAGGAGTTCAAGACCAGCCTGGCCAACATGGTGAAACCCCGTCTCCACTGAAAATAAAAAAAATCAGCTGGATGTGGTGGTGGGCTTCTATAATCCCAGCTACTTGGGAGGCTGAGGCAGGAGAATCACTTGAACCCAGGAGGTCGAGGTTGCAGTGAGCCAAGATCGCGCCACTGCACTCCAGCCAGCCTGGGTGACAACAGCGAAACTCCGTCACAAAAACAAACAAAAAGAAGTAAAGCACTATACAATCCTATTTAAATCTAACAGATGTTATAATGATCTCTAGCTACTCAGGAGACTGAAGTGTGAGAACACCCTGAGCCCAGGAATACAAGGCCAGCCTGGGCAACACAGCAAGACCCCATCCCTGAAAAACAAAAAAGGTAAAAAAAAAAAAACCATAAAAGATATTATAATGATCTGTAGTTGATATCTAGGAATAGCTTAGTTACTTCTGCTTGTTTTGCTTTATTTTGCTTGTTATGTATGAAATCACAGATGCTCCTCAACTTACAATGAGGTTATGTACCTATAAACCCATCAAAAAGTCAAATAACTGAAGGTTGAACCATGAAGTCAGGGACTGTTTGTACTTATAAACTGGAAATTCTATCATACCCCAAAATGATTAATCTTTAAAAATCAGACACAAGGCCAGACGCGGCAGCTCACGCCTGTAATCCCAGCACTTTGGGAGGCTGAGGTCGGTGGATCACCTGAGGTTGGGAGTTCAAGACCAGACTGACCAACACGGTGAAACCACGTATCTACTAAAAATACAAAAATTAGCTGGGCGTGGTGATGCACATGTGTAATCCCAGCTACTTGGGAGGCTGAAGCAGGAGAATCGCTCGAACCCGGGAGGTAGTGGTTGCAGTCACCCAAGTTCGCACCACTGCACTCCAACCTGAGTGACAGGGCGAGACTGTCTCAAAAAAAAAAAAAAAAAAAATTAGAAACAAATTGAGGTCCCTTCAACTTTTTTTGTTTTTGAACTTTTTTTTTTTTTTTTGAGACAGCATCGCACTCTGTCGCCCAGGCTGGAGTACAGTGGCACGATCTTGGCTCACTGCAACCTCCGCCTACCAGGCTCAAGTGATTCTCCTGCCTCAGCCTCCGAAGTAGCTGGGATTACAGGCGCCTGCCACTGCACCTGGTTAGTTTTTGTAGTTTTTAGTAGAGATGAGGTTTCACCATCTTGGCCAGGCTGGTCTTGAACTCCTGACCTCATGATCCACCCACCTTGGCCTCCCAAAGTGCTGGGATTACAAGCATGAGCCACCGCGCCCGGCCCCAAACTACAATTCTACGGTGACTATGTATCTTTTCATTTTAAATTCTGCTTTCAATTTTGATCATGTGGTCACACAAACTAAAATATACATGAAATTACTGTCTATCACAATTTAAGTTGGTCTACATTCCAAGTCAAAAAGGAAAGAGACTGGTTTTTCTTACAAATGATCCATAAAGGACACAACGAAAATATCTAAGTTTCTGTTTTAAAAATGATTCTAATTTCACTCAACTCTGAGCTTTGCTTCTACCACATAAAGAATGAGTGCTAAGAGCATCATGGGAGACTTTTTAGTTTATCACAAAGAACTCAGTTTACAATGGAAATCTGGCATACAAACTTCTCTTCACCGGCACATAGGAGTTCAGTATAGTCTAAGTAAGAACAATATTTTCTTAAAGTTGTCTGTTTCGTTCCTGATTATTCCAAGAATTAATGAGCAAGATTAAAAATACTTAGCTCCATCTAGCAAAATACACATATAATCCCTCAATCTAAAATAAGGTAAAAAATTAAAATATTGGCGAGGTGCAGTGATCATGTCTGTAATCCCAGCACTTTGGGAGGCTGAGGCAGGCGGACCACCTGAGGTCAGGAGTTGGAGACCAGCCTGACCAACATGGAGAAACCCCGTCTCTACTAAAAATACAAAATCAGCCGGGCTTGGTGGTGCATGCCTGTAATCCCAGTTACTTGGGAGGCTGAAGCAGGAGAATTGCTTGAACCCGGGAGGTAGAGGTTGTGGTGAGCCAAGATCATGCCATTACACTCCAGCCTGGGCAACAAGAGCAAAACTGTCTCAAAAAAATAAATAATAAATAAAAATATTTAGCTAACTCTACTTTGGGTCAGCAACTTACTACTTCAGTGAGGTTTAAGAGCAAGTCACAACCCATTACTCAAAACTGAAATCATTTCAGTGGGCCACAACAAATGTTAAGAAAAAAAAAAAGAGAGAATTTGAAAATATGGGTGCATAGCACATAGTAAGCATTAAGTGGCTTCATGACACTATTCCAGTTATCTTTCTCTCTACATACATACATGTGTGTCCTGTATTTCATCCAGTGGGTCACAGTATAAAGAATAAAAGTCACTGCCTATGTAGTCACAGACCATCAGGCCAAATGAGTCTAGATACCAAAACTGTACTGTCCTGCCAGTTACAAGTTACCAATCTTTTGTTGTTGCTAAATTAAACTTGTAGCGCCATAATTTAATCCATGCCTTGCCTTAGTCCCAAACATGAAAGTCATCAACATTTCAACCTTTATATTCTCACAAATTATTTTTCCTCTTAGCTGCATGAATTTCTTCTTCCAAGTGCACTTAGAGCAGGTGGTAAACATCCCAACTCTTCTCATTCAAGCAGATTCATGGAAGTTTAGTACTTAGAAACAACAGTATCTCCATTTGGGAGAGAACAATGAGAATATCCAGTAAACCAGTCCTAAATGACCGATTACTGAAGATCAGATATAACTAATGACTTCAGTAGTTGAGGTCAGTATTAATTCCAGCATTTTTAGCATAGACAGGAGAAAGGGAAGGAGATGATCATATTATCAGTGGATCCTGTGAAGACTAAAGAGGAAAGGTCTGTAGTGATTTAGAATCTGAGCAGGTCTCTTTGGTTGAAAAACTATCTAGGTTAACTCAGCGTACACTAGCCTGCAGCCTTCTGAAATGGGCGCAGGCCAGCCACCTTCTAGGAGATTTCAGCCCTGTAAAGCAAAAAGGGGTAAATTGGGCATTTAATGCAAGTTTTGTAAACAACTTTAAATTCACATTTAAATATTTTGATAGGTACTTACACGGTGCTCCAGTATACATGATGGAAAAGAGGTTTATTCCAACTGTGCAGGCATAGAAAACTGGCAAAGCTCGCAAACCATTAGGAACTGGATCTGCCTGTAAAACATCATTAAGATTAATATCTTAAAAGGTATAAAGGTTAACCCATTTCCACAGAATCTTTTAACAGGGTAGGTTTGGGAATTATAGTGCCAATAACTCTCTCCAGAGTAGTTTCCAAGGACAACAGAGTTTTTCCTGCATTTGCACCTGGAATTCTTCCTACGAAGGCTAATTCCAACTTCTACCTGTTTTTTTTTTTCTTTTTTCTTTTAATAACAAGACTAACTGTACCAGTGACTGATAACATCCTGAATAAAGATTGCAATACCCACATTCTAAGGTACCCAAAAGCCCTAATATAAACTTCAGCACACACCTGAGGATAGGCTATACTCTACGTTTGTAAGAGATGTCAAGAAATAGACTATGTTAGGATGTTGCTTACCTGACTTCATATCTTCAAAGACTAAAAATACAACATGCAGACTATGCGTACGGCAACCATCTTATCTAAACATCTGACAAAGATGCCACAATTAATGCTTTACCGAAGTTCAATGATAATAACTGTGCACAAGGTCATCCACTCACTCAAAAGACTGTGTGCCAAGTACTATTCTGGGCACTGAAATATAGGAGGGAATAAGACCAAGTTCCTGTTCTAATAGAACTGACACTCACCTTCTAGTATGGAATAATGTAAAGTACTGACAAATGCTGTGAAGAGAAATAAAGAAGGGTAAGAGGAGAGTGATGGAAGGGGGGGCACCATTTGGGTGGGGAGGGTCAAGGAATAAGCATGACATAAATGTAGTAAGCTAGCAAGCTGTGTACATTAACTATGGGTACAGAAGGGGCAAACCACCTGATTATTTGGGTGCTGAATGTTCCAGACAGAGATATCAGCAAGCGCAAAGGCCCTAAGGCAAAAACTTGAAATGTTTAAGGAACAGTAAGGCCAGTGACTAAAAATAAGAATTCTACCATACGTAGTATGTATTAATTCTATAGGAGAACACCCAAGTCAAACACCGAAAGAATGGGAGGAGGCTGGGCGCGGTGGCTCACACCTGTAATCCCAGCACTTTGGGAGGCCGAGGCAGGAGAATCATGAGGTCAGGAGATCGAGACCATCCTGGGTAATACGGTGAAACCCTGTCTCTACTAAAAATACCAAAAAAATTAGCCCGATGTGGTGGCAAGCATCTGTAGTCCCAGCTACTCTGGAGGCTGACTCAGGAGAATCACTTGAACCTGGGAGACAGAGGTTGCAGTCAGCGGAGATTGGGCCACCTCACTCCAGCCTGGGCAACAGAGTAAGACTCCATCTCAGGAAAAAAAAAAATTGGGAGCAAAGATCTGAATACATATATGGGAAGGCTAAAAACTTTATAAAGACCTTAGCCTAAAAGGTTTAATGCTATCTTGATCACAATTCCAGTGGAAAATCTTGGGGAGGAAAAACAGAGAGTAAAACCCTACAGCTTCTAACAATAATCAATACACTGGAAAGTTAGCAGCTTAAGACCAGTGAAACAAGGGAAAGCTCAGCCCCATGTGTAAAGTAAAGGTACCGTTTCAAATTAGCAGAGATGGGCACTCATTGAAAACCACTCTAAAATTTAACTCTTATCTATAGTTTAATAGAGAATGTTAACAGATAGTGAAATAGCCAAAACAAAAACAATAGCATACAGGAATCAAGAACTGTTAAGCATCCTTGAATAACTAACTCAACGGTGGTCAAACTCTGAGGGCAGTCAACAAGATTAGGAAACTAAGGTGTGTATTTTTATTCTAAAGACTAGTCTTAAGAAAATGCAGGTCAGGTGTGGTGGTGGCTCATGTCTGTCTGTAATCCTAGCACTTTGGGAGGATGAGACAGGGGATGGCTTGAGCCCAGAAGTTCAAGACCAACTTAAGCAACAGAGCAAGACCCCACCTCTATAAAATATAAAAAGTTACCAGATGTGGTGGCACACACCCATAGTCCCAGCTACTCTGGAGGCTGAGGCAGGAGGATCGCTTGAGCCTGGGAGGTCAAGGCTGCAGTGAGCTACATATTAAGTCACCGTACTCCAGCCTGGGTGACAGGCGAGACTTCGCTTAAGAAAAAAAAAAAAGGCCAGGTGCAGTGGCTCAAGCCTGTAATCCCAGCACTTTGGGAGGCCAAGACGGACAGAGCACCTGAGGTCAGGAGTTCAAGACCAGCTTGACCAACGTGGTGAAACCCCGTCTCTACCAAAAATACAAAAATACTAGCCGGGTGTGGTGGCGGGCGCCTGTAATCCCAGCTACTCAGGAGGCTGAGGCAGGAGAATTGCTTGAGCCCGAGAGGCGGAGGTTGCAGTAAGCCCAGATCGTGCCACTGCATTCCAGCCTGGGCAACAGAGTGAGACTCCGTCTCAAAAAAAAAAAAGGCTCCAAAAAACCCAACCCAAGACTCCCACCCCCAAAAATTTCCTGGGTTTTAAAGACATTATGTGGGGACTTCTCAAGAGATTTTCAAAGATATTTCATAATATGGTTATCCATAAATCAAATTGTAATTGACTAGTCTGAAGTAGCAGCCTGTGTATTTATTATCCTGTATAGCATAGCCCAATTAAGTATTCCCTGAGGTAAACAAATCTGAGGTATTCTCTACGCAAAGTTGTTGGGGATGGGGTAGGGTATGAATGACACTACTATACCAATAGTTTATTGTGAAATACAGGTTCATGGTTAAAAAAATATCAAAAGTTCCAGAGAGTCTAGGAAGAAGGTAAAACAAAAAAGGTCTCATCATTGTAGAGATCCACCTAACACACAAGTAAAACTTCACCTGGAAATAATGTGAATGCCTCATCGTCTAGTCATGTGGGACAGGAAAGGTCTTCACAAAACCCCCCCATCTTCACCAGAATAGTTCACTTTTACATACTGGATATTCTGGTTTTGCCTAAAGAAAAGGGAAGACATCCTAGATATATTTCTAACTAATGAGCATGCCAAAAGCCCTATTTTCTTTGACTAGAATTTAAAAATACTCAACAGGAGCACTGAAGCATATTCCTTCTATGCGATGCCAGTCCTAAACAGAAGTACCTCACCTCCATTCTGTCTGTTCCCACCAATCCCCAACATGCTTGGAACAAACATTCAGAGAATAGAAAATGTTTAAAAGCAATTTTTTGAAATTTAAAAAAAAGGTCATTTTAATCTTAATTTTCAAGATAGACATTTAAGAGTTGGAATATATCTTAATGGTCAAATATTCAGATTTTAGCAGTTAAGATACCAAAAGCTTACCAGTCTAAGGATATTTTCTTGAAATTTAACTCCTAAAAGGAAGCAGGAATATTCATACTCAACTGAAAACTCCTGTTACTGAGGGATTGGCCTGCAAGAGTGTGTGTGCGCGTGCACAGAGTGGGGGAAGATCCTCAAAGTCAATATTGTTTTAAACACTATGCCAATCATTCTTCATCATTTGATCATGCCCGTTCCCATACCCATATAAGAAATATGCAATTAAGAAATCAGTTACCGTATCTAACTTCAGCTCTCAATAACACCGTGGGGGTATGCATTCCTCAAATGAGAGGTTCTGGGCACCTGAGAATCCCTCTTTGCACCTCAGAGCACCACCATTCCCCCTCCGGGGAATAAGTGTTTTGTGGAGGTGAAACACACAAACCCTCTCCAAAAACAAAATGATCTGCTACTCAATAATCAACACAGGGCCAGCATAAACCTTTCCCAAGCAGGAATTCACAACAGGAGATCCTACTAATGCTTCTGACTCTCTGCTAAGTAGCAAGATATACAGTTCTAATGAAAACACTAAACAAAACAAAAAAATCTGGTCCATGACTACTGGTGAGCCTCTAATTTAAGCATCCCAGTATCATACACTACAGTTGTAGGGAGTGGGAAAGTAGATGCTTATCGTACCTGTCTGCTGAATAAAACAGTACCAAACTTAAGAGTCCATAAATATCAATGAACTGTTTACTCTCATATTATACCAGGCTAAAGATATTTCAAGTTTTCAAAGTGTTAAACTGCTATATTCTGCCAGATTCTGGCTATGGAAAACAGTGATTAGTGAATCACTTTACTAGTCATAGAATTTCTACAGAGAAGAGACAAATCTTTCCCTAGAGAAGCTTACAACTAGACCAGACAAGTGGGTCTGAATACATTCTTACCTGCTGGGATTTATGCTATCTCACTCAGATTTCTACAGTTTAGGAACACTTTTAAGAACTTACAATGGATTGTTAAGAGCCATTCACCTTAGAAAAAGGACAACTTTGTTTCCTGAGAAAAATGCATTTATCCTCACTGTAACTCAGTCCTATGCCAACACAATCCCTTGTCAACATTTATTTTGCAGCCAGCATGACTTCTTGATAAAAGAAATGCAAACTGGGTCACTTAAAAGGGATTTTCAAATGGACAGGAAATTAAATGGCTGCCTGAAGTTTTTTTTGGGGGGGGGCCAAAAACTACCTTTAACTGGTTCTTTTCAACTATTCTGAGAAATTGGAGTCAAGTCACTATGGGAGGCAGAGTCCTCATCTAGAAGCTTATAAACTGGTTATGATAATCAGCACGGCAGAGACCCATTTAACTGGCAGCTTAGTTAAAAAAGCCACAGGGGACACACTGTCTTGAACTCCAAGCTTACGTATTATATTAGCCTGAATATAACAGTGGTTTAAACAAATAATGTGTATACAGCTACACAAAACCACGCAAAATAAATTTCCTTGTTTTTTTGCTCCCAGTTTCTCCTACTTCTTGGCACATCATAGTATTCAATTTTTCCTTCCTGACTGCCCTCTTGAGTCTTAAAAACTCGCTTTCAGAGAACTCCACAACATACAAGAAACGCACAGAACAAAGAGCTTTTTAAAATTTTCCAAGGCCGCATACCTATACACCAATCACATCTGCAAAAGTACCACTGGGTTTGAAATGGATTGGGTGTGCTCCATGAAAGGTCTTCATACGGGCGAGAAAGGTTACCTTATGGAGGATGAATGCACGAACCAGGAAGAATAAAATTCCAGACATAATTCCAGAAAGCAGTGGGGACACGAACCAAGACATCACTGGAATAGAACACATTAAGAAAAAATATCAAACAATGAAAATCAGAAACCAAAAACCACTTTAAATGTTTAAGACTTCAAAATTCTTTGGTCTGTCCCTCGACGTTAGAACACATCCTCCCATACCTAACGCCATGGTAACATATGACGAAAACGAAAATTAAGAAGCCATTTGGAATTAAACATACCAATTTTTATCAGTTCAGACCACTTGACACCCTCCTGCCCCTTTGCCACGAGGGAGAAACCAATAGTTGCACCAACAATACAATGGGTTCCAGAAATAGGGAGCTTCAAAAACGAAGCCACGAGTTGCCACACAGCAGAACCTGAAACATAGTAAAGTTTTATTAAGTAAATAGCAAAATTCCATTATGTAAGTGGCACATTCAGAAAGATTAATCGGAAAGGTTATGCACAAAAATGGAACC
This sequence comes from Pan paniscus, assembly GCF_029289425.2. Lineage (NCBI taxonomy): Eukaryota > Metazoa > Chordata > Mammalia > Primates > Hominidae > Pan > Pan paniscus. The sequence goes on from NC_073261.2 coordinate 15,476,065, forward strand.
ACCCATGATACAAATTTGCTCACCCACCACGAAGAGGACAAAACATAAAAAGAACTTACCAAACATAGCACTGACTGAGCCGGCCATCAGCAGCCCTTGAGTCGAGTTGTACATCTCCACGTCAATCAAGCCCTTCCGGATGGTTTCGCTCACTTTGGCCCCCAGTAAGACAGAGCCCACTGTTTCAAAGATGCTAGCTAGGATGCAGGCTTGCTTCAGGGTCACTACACCTGAGCCCACAGCTGTACCAAAAGAATTTGCTACATCATTGGCTCCCACGGAGAATGCCAAGACAAATGCAATAATGAAGCCCAGGATGAGCATCCATAGGTAGTCCACCAAAGGACCAGCAGCGGCGGTAGCAGCTGTAGTACTGGTAATCAGCGTTGCCATTCTCTAGAGTAGTGGTTGTTTAGTAAGAGAACTACTGAGCGCCTTTCAAGATGTGTAAACAGAATATGAGGTATCAAAAATGCTATAATAAATAATATATATTATATAAAATTAAATACTGTAAACTACGGCACAGAAACCGAGCTGGGGAGTTACTGCTATACGCTGCGTATGGGCATCTGTTGTCTGGGGTTTCTTTGGCTCAGGAGGGCTAAAAGCACGGAGCAGAATTCCATGGCGGAGAAGAGAAAGGACGCAAGTTCATCCTGCGGGGGAGGGGGGAAATAACAATAGCTGCGTGCCCCTGGGGGGGCCAGTGGGGCACCCCGCTCTACCCACGCGCCCGGGGTCCCGCAATAGCCTCTGCCGGCTACTCCAGACCCCCATCCCCAGGAGGACGCGCGAGACGGCGAGGCACGTGGCTCCGGGTCCTCCGCGGCCCGCGCGCGCCCAGCCCAGCCCCTGCGCCGCCAGCCCGCGCGCGCCCTCCGCGCAAAAATCGGAAAAGGGCCGTTCCCGCGCGCGCCGCCCGGGGACCGCCAAAAAGGCCCGCGGGCGGGCAGACGGGCGGAGTGGAGGCGGCCAGCGGCGAAGAGAGAAGCCAGCCGCGCCGCCCACGCCGGCCGCCTCCAGCGCCACGGCGTCCGCGCCCGGCCCCGGGGAGAAGAAAGAGCCTTTACGAGGCGGCGCCACTACTCACCAGGGAAAAGGGAGGGCGGAGCGGGAGACGAGGAGATCGAGGCGGCAGCGGCTGGAGCCACGGGCACACGCGCCTGCGGTCGGCGAGCACACGGCCCGGGTCGGCGGCACCGGGGACAGCTCAGCGGGACTCACGACCTTCCCAGGAAGCAGCCGCGGGGGTTTCAGCAGCCGAGAAGAAGAACCACGCAGAGAGCGCCGGCAGCCATCACTCCAGCGGAGCACCCCGCCGGCCCCTACTTATAGCCCGCGCGGCGACCCGCGTGACCCGCCGCGCCTCGCGCCGGCCCCGAAGCCCCGCCCCCGGCATGACGCAGCCCTCCTCGGCCCGGCGTGCCCAGCCGGGTGAGCCCGACGGTGGCGCTCATTGGCCCGGCCCGCTTCGGCGGCCACGCCCCCAGCGGGGAGCCGGTCCACGTGGGGCGGGACAGCCCCCTCCCTGCGGCCTCGCCCTGGAGTCTCTGCACCGTCTGGCCCCGCCGGCTGATTACCGCCAGAGATCGAGGGGGACCTCGCTGTCCCCCTAGAGGCCGTCATGCGGGGTTACAGAGGCTGCGACCAAAGTCATTCCTAGCTCCTCTCTCGGGGCTCCGGAAAGCCGTCCGCGCCTCCAGCCGCACTTTCAGCGCACGCAGGACCTGCCGCGCCCGGTGGCCACACCCGTCCCTCTGCCGGGTGACGCTGCGGGAGATCTTGCGCCCTGGGGCTCCGGATCCAGTTCTGGCACGTTGTTGCACCTGTGACTTGTCCTTGGCCTGGCACTGTCCCTCGCCTGGGGGTAGCGGGGGGGGGGGGGGATGCTCACGTGGTCGCTTTGCTCCCGCAGTCATGCACTTGGGTGAAAACAGACTGAAGAGTCACGGGAACCAGCTTGTCTCCCCAGTTATGGCGCAGAGCTGCAAGGATGGCTGTGGGTCATTAATTTCTCCGTGGCTGACCTGTGTTTGTAACGCCGCAGCTGTTGCGAGGGGGAAGGACACTGCTTCGGATTCAAATTCTGACTCCTTGCTGCAGTGTGTCACCTTGAGCCAGTCCCAGATCTCTGCGTTCTCACAATTGTAAAATGTTAACAGTGGCTGCCTACCTTGTGGCTGGAATTAAATGAATTAACGTGTGTGAATGTGACTAGAATTCAGTACATGTTCAGGAAAAGCTGATTTCCGCTTTGCTGTTACCGTGAATATTACTGTTTTAGGATGTAGAAAAGGGTGGAAGGGGATGTTACTGCATCCTGGAAGCTTATCCTTTTGAGGTAAAGATTGATTTCTGGTCCCCTGCGTGGTATATAGTGTAGTTTTGACATTATTTAGATGTGTTATGCACATTTGGGTGTTGATTATATGGCTTACGATCAAGACTAACCAGTCATGCCGTGGGAGATTAAGGTCGTGGTCTCTTGTCAGGATTGTAGTGAGATTTAAAAATTCCAGCCAGAAATACCAGGCTTAGAATGCTCTGAAGCCCTCCCCACATTTTTGCCATCTCTAGCAGGAGGGCACTGCATAGCAGAAACAAAGACGTTGTAAATTGTTGCTGCCTGAGTCATTTATAGAGGCTTAAACAACCTGAATGTCCTCTGACCTACCTGTAACATTTGATGGAGTTGTGTGAGTAACTTACAAAGCTGTAGGTCCCAAGGTCGGTCTGAAAAAGAAAGTTCATATCCGGGAGCACTGACCCTGTAGTGTAATCCTGGCACCTTAAAACGTACTGCTCCCTCCACCTTCACTTCAAGGTTATGAAAACATTGAGTAAAAGGGATGATCTGTTCAAAGTCCTTAGTGTTCTGCCAATTTAAAACAGTAATTTTCAAAGCAGTTATTTGCAAGGAAATTGCCTAGAACTTCTCCCAGTGTGCGGTTGTTTTGGGTGTTTGTGTGTGTGTTTTGTTTGTTTGTTTTCAGTCTGTCCACAGGCGTACTTTTATAGGTCTGTGATAGTACGTAGCTCTTCCAGTTGGCAAACACCTGCTGGACAACCCCTGAGAGATTCATCTGAGTGAGAGAGCACTCTCCAGCCCCATCGGAGTGGGTTTGCAGGGAAATCATAAGGTAGAGATTCAAAGGAATTCCCTTGCGTTGCAAATGAAAACTGTCTGTATCTTCAGACTCTGATATAGTGTAATCCTTCCTTTTTAGGAAGAAATCCTTATCTTTCCAACGCTGAGATGCCTCTGCCGAAGAGTAGAATGGGAGGTGAGGAATTGGGGTGGGCCCTCACTGCTTTGCCTCCGGATCAGTAGGGTACAGCCCTTGGAGACCAGGATCTTCCTTGGCTGGGACACCTTCATCCTCCCCTGAGGGAGGAGAGGTAGGTATCTGCCTGTGGAAAGAAGTGACAGTGGCTTGTAAATAGAAATAGGAGGTAGGAGGACCGTCAGTTGTCAGTTCGTGCACAAATGGCATTGTTTCTGGCCTTATCTCTGAATGCTGAGGAAACAGGTCAGAGATCCTGAAGAGAATCTAATCTCTTAGAATCCAGGCATTGGCACAAACCCCTTCTAGCATCTTAGGGAGGTGGTTTGGTGTAGTGGTTAAACACATAGACTGTAAGACCAAACCACCTGCTCTGTTACTCACTAGTCCTGTGACCATAGGCAAATAAATTATCTGCCTCAGTTTCCTGATCTGTAAAGGGGTGAGATTGAGAGTTCTAACTCACAGTGCTGTTGTGAGGACCAAATGAATGAATATATGTAAAGCCCTTGTAAAAGGGCTCTTATTCTCTTTGTTCAATAACTAGCTGAAGGCCTGTCATACATAGCCCATGTTTAAAATGAAGTATGTGTCAGATGTCAGGACCACCCTCTTCTCCCTGCCCTCTGATCCAAGCCCTTTCAAATTTCTCCCACGGCTCATAGTGAGGGGACACGCAAAACGGGCTGCTGCCGGAGGAAGAGGAACAGGGTTGCGGCTCATGCCATGTGAATGGGCTCACTGGCCTGGCCCAGACCCTGACTGCCCACAGGATCTTTGGTGAGTCACTGTCACTGAGCCTGTGAGCCTAGGGTCCCTCTCCAACCTCACCCTCAGAGAGGACAGAACAAGATGACCTGTGGCATGCTGCAGAACACCATGTTGGGGACTGTGGGTTTAGAGTCCTCTTGGGGACATGTCCATCGTTCACTAATTCGGTGGAGTTGAGCTGCTGAGAGCTAGGAAAGCTACTCTCCCCCCGGATCCCAACCTAGCCCTGTGGAAGACCAGACAAAAGAAGGAAGCAATGCCATTTCTGCACTTTTTAGTTCAGAGAGGCACAGTCAAGGAAATGCATTTGAGGTCACTGTTCGATGTACTTGAAGTACTCATCCTGGAAATAGTCTACTTGGAGTAGAGGGAGCTCAAGTGGGCATGGGAACGTTGTGGAACCAGACCAGGAACAAAGGCGGCTTCAGAGGCCGTCTATGAGGACTTGCATGGGAGCAGGGGCAGGAACATCCAAGGAAGAGAAGGTAGGAGCCTTGGAGTAAAGGAGAACCAGCTCCTCTCCACCCACCAATGCCCTCCCCATCCCCAGATGAATGAGGTAATAATAATACCTGTAGCTGGACATGGTGGCTCAAGCTTGTAATCCCAGCATTTTGGGAGGCCAAGGCGGGTGGATCACCTGAGGACGGGAGTTCGAGACCAGCCTATCAACATGGAGAAACCCTGTCTCTACTAAAAATACAAAAATTAGTTGGGCACGGTGGTGCATGCCTGTAATCCCAGCTACTTGGGAGGCTGAGGCAGGAGAATCACTTGAACCCGGGAGGCGGAGATTGCGGTGAGCCAAGATCGTGCCATTGCACTCCAGCCTGGGCAACAAGAGCAAAACTCCATCTCAAAATAATAATAATAATAATAATAATAATAATAATAATAATAATATCTGTGATGCAGTTGAATGCTTACTGTGTGCCAGGTACTATTTCAGGTGCTCTGCATGGATTATCTCAGGTGATGCTCTCAATAAATCTCGGATGAGGTATTTTCCCCTTACTTTCTAGACAGAGAAACGGAGGCACAGAGAAGGAAGCGGCAGGTAAAGCTGTGAAGAACCTAACAAATTTCAAGATTGTAAGTGCCTTTTCCCAGGATGCCAGCAAGTACTGAGGCAAGGCAAGTATGATTGCCCTAGGTGCCAACTCTTATTTGCACTTAACACATTTACTTCCTCCTTCTTTCCCCCTCATTTTTATTAACTCTGTTGCTTTTACAGCCTGTATTTTGAGCTGCGTCAAACCCTGTTGGAATAAAAAAGGACATTTCTAGGAGATCAGTCTTCAAGATTGGCCCCAGTTTCCCCAGAGTAGGAAGAGGCAGGAAGCCAGAGCACATGTTCTCTCCAGAAATAAAGTTGTTGCAGTGGCCTAACCGTGTCTTAGAGTTACTGAAAACTCTGTTCTCTTGAGATTTCTCAAGAAAGGAAACCTATCTTGCAAGACAAAACCCACCTGTAGTCAATTCCTACAGGAAATAAATTCAAAGTAATGTTTCAGGCAAGGGCCACATGTCACCACCACCACTTTCCCACCAGCTTTGAATGTGGCTGTCCTCTCTGTCTCCAGACATTTCCCATTTCCCCCGGCATCTGTGGCTCTGTCCTGGCAGAGTCCAAGGGATGCTTGGGATCCAGGTGGGGGAAGGGTGCTTTCAAGCACCCAGACAGCCAAGCCCTGATATGGAGACTGGTTGAGACTGGTTGTGACTGGTCTCAGGCCAGCATCCCATGGCAAGAAAGCTGAGTTTTGGTTGTGCCAGACAAACTGGTGGGTCTATTTCTCCACCAACACAGGAGTATGGGAGGTTGGTCCACCCTCTCTAGATTTTACATGCCTCTGTCCTGGCTGCACATGGCCTGGTCTCTTCCCTTTGGCTTTGAGTTCACACATGTGGGTGTGATATGGCATAGGAGCCAGACAGAGGGAACAGAAGCACAGTTCTTAGAGCTTGAAATGGTCCAGGTGTCTCTGGAGCCAGCTTCTGGATAGCACAGCATCCTGAATACTTCTTTAGGAAGACGTCTCTGATGACTTAAACTGGGACTTCTCATTTTCCCCAAGGCCCAGTTTTCTCAGCTCTTAAACAGGGAAGAAAGGCAACTTGCTGGAAACTCAGGAACTTTGTGTAATGAAGATCCTACAGCAGAAAAGGAAGGGTCAGCTCGCTGCCCGCACAGTCCAGGATGTGTGGTTTTAGGCTGAGAAAGTGAGGGGGCAGCAGGACGTGAGTCATCCCCAAAGTCATCCCAGGAGGAGGTGGAGGGTAACAGCATCTGGCTTTGTATGGCTTCCCTAGCCTTTCATTCATTCGTCTGTTCAGTCAACAAATAGCCTGCTATGGATCTAGTGGATCAACAAGATTGACCAGCCCATGCTTTTATGGGGCACAAACCCCTTCTTGCATTGAGTTTCACACTGAGGACTGGCCATGAATACAACAGCCAAAGAGGCAAAGTCAATCTCTCCCTTCCCCCAACAGACCTGCCACTTCTGGACATGAACCACACACCTCATCTTCCAGTACATCCTTATTTATCATTCGCTCTCTCTACAGACCAGAGCACAGGAGACTGTGCCAGGCCACTCACTGCACAGTCCACTCCACCACTGCCGAGCCTCTTGCTCCCCAGCATTCCTCTTCCAGGGTCAGTGCCCCTCACTTGTCTGATCCCTTCAGCAAGAGAAAGCTTCCCAACAAGACCCCCCCCCCCCCCCAGGACTTGCTGGGCACAAAAAGCTGAGTTTTCAGGGAGGGAGTAGGGCCTGGGGCTGTACCTCTGCTTTCCTGGTCCAGAAATTCAGGTGTTTGGGGCACTCAAAGAGAGGCTTCTGCTATTGGGAACTGCCTCATGGGAGACTGAGGTTCTCAGCAGAACCCAGTTTCTTCATTTTCAGTGGGGAAGTCTATCTCCAATGATGGGACCCTCTAGCCCTCTGCCTAGAGCCTTCACTCCACCCCAGACCTGCTGAATGAGAATCTGCATTCTAACAAGATCCCCATATGATTCATAAGCATGCTGCAGTTTGGGAAGCAATCACAAGAATGACTCTTGTTACCTGGTAAGTTTAGAAACAATATGTTAACACATTCCGTTTCAGTCAGATGTTCAAAAAACACCACTTTTTTCTATTTTAAGTCCTGTTTTTCTGAGCAAGCATTCCTACTGTTCTAGGTAAGGGATAGTTTAGCACATGGGACCTGGGGCCAGACTATTAGAAATTAGAATCTTGTCTACCATTTACATGCTATGAGGTTGGGCAAATTGCTTAACTTCTCTGTGCCTCCCATTCCTCTGTAAAGTGGAAATAATAGGGTTGTTATGAGACTTAAATAAGTAAAATGCATAGCACTATCCCTGGCATTTAACAAGCATTTATTTGAATATTAATTGGGTTTGGGTATCCCCCAGTTTTGTTATTTTGTTTTTATTTGTTTATTAATTTTTTGAGACGGAGTATTGCTCCATCATCCAGGCTGGAGTGCAGTGGCACAATCTCAGCTCAATGCAACCTCTGCCTCCTGGGTTCAAGCAATTCTGCCACCTCAGCCTCCTGAGTAGCTGGGACTACAGGCTCCTGCCACCATGCCCAGCTAATTTTTGTAATTTTAGTAGAGACAGGGTTTCACCATGTTGTCCAGGCTGGTCTCAAACTCCTGACCTCAAGTGATCCACCCGCCTCGGCCTCCCAAGGTTTTCAGATTACAGGCGTGAGCCACCCTGCCCAACCCAAGTTGGTTGGGTTTTTTGTTTTGTTTTGTTTTGTTTTTTTGTCACAAGGCCTCACTCTGTTGCCCCCGCTGGAGTACAGTGGTGCAATCTCAGCTCGCTGGAGCCTTGACCTCCCAGGTTCAGGTGATCCTCCTTCCTCTGCCTCCCCAGTACCTGGTACTACAGTTGCATCCCACCACGAATGGCTAATTTTTGTATTTTTTGTAGAGACTGGGTTTCACCATGTTGCCCAGGCTGGTCTCGAACTCCAGGGCTCAAGCAATCCACCCACCTAGGCCTCCCAAAGTGCTGAGATTACAGCCATAACCCACTGCACCCGGCCTAATTTTGTATACACCACCTTTACCATCTTTTAGGATGAAGTGCTTCTGTGGCTGGTCTCATCCATTTAGCATAGATTCTTGCCAGTTTTATTTTCCAAAAGTGATTTTCTTCCTGGGGGCAACTTACTGTTGCCCCAAAATATATCCATTTTAGGACTGTTCATTTATTCAACCATGCAGCACCTACCACCTGCAGGGAATATGAAATTTTTAACTGTGACCTTGAATACTGCCTCTACGTTTTATTTTGTTTTTTCACTCCTCCCTCTCCACCCATTTACCTCTCCCTTTTTAATGATGGTTATAAAATCAAATGTTAATGCTGATTTGTAAAAACCATATATGTATATATACACACACACACACACACACACACATATATAGATATATATAGGACTCACTCTCCTGTTTCCAGATACCTTCAAAGGCATTGTTTCATTTTATCTTCACATCTGTGTGATGTAGGCAGAGCAAGTATTTTTTTACCCTATCACAGGGAAATGAGGGTCTGAGAGCCTGCAGTCGGGCAAGTAGCAAGTTTTAGAGTAGGGCCTGGAGTCCTGCATGGTGGGCCCTGGCAGGCAATGCGTGAGAGACTCCAAGTCTACTATACTTCCCACCACCCTGTGTTAACTCCCCATTTAAGCCAGAGGAGTGACTTAGAGGTATGGGGATAGGGATGGGACATTCAGGCCAGAGAAGGGAGAGAAAGGGACAAGGGAGAGAGTACTTCATGCAGTGACTTCAATTGCAAATACCCTATTCCATTGTCCCCACTAGAATTCATATTTATCAGACTTGTATTCTGATTATTTCATAATATATGGGCACCGAAACAACCAGACTAATAGGGGAAATAGTTTAGGGCAAGAGGAACTCAAGATTTTTAAAAATTATTATAAAAATAATACATGCTCGCTGGGTACAGTGACTCATGCCTGTAATTCCAGCACTTTGGGAGGCCGAGGCGAGTGGATCACCTGAGGTGAGCAGTTCAAGACCAGTCTGGCCAACATGGAGAAACCCCATCTCTACTAAAAATACGAAAAGTTAGCCAGACATGGTGGAGCATGCCTGTAATCTCAGCTACTCAGGGAGTCTGAGGCAGGAGAATTGCTTGAACTCGGGAGGCAGAGGTTGCATTGAGCCAAGACCACACCATTGCACTCTAGCCTGGGTAACGAGAGCGAAACTCGGTATCAAAAAAAAAAAAAAAAAAAAATTAGCCGAGCATGCCTGTAATCCCAACTACCCAGGAAGCTGAGGCATGAAAATCTCTTGAACCTGGGAAATGGAAGTTGCAGTGAGCCGAGATCACATCATTGCACTCCAGCCTGGGAGACAAAATGAGACTCCTCTGTCTAAAAAAAAAAAAAAAAAAAAGCTCATGTAAAAACTATACCATAGAGAAGAATATCAAGTGAAAAATGCTCCTCCTTAGAATCTCAACTTTCTAGTCTAACCCCCCGACATAACTACTTTTAATCATCACTTGTAATACACACACACACATAGGTATTTTTACTATAATATATAGTGTATACCTTTTTTCTTTTAATCAGATGAAATCATACCATGGGGTTTCGCAACTTGTTCTTGATACCTTTGCACGTCACTGCATATAGATCTTCTTGCACGCCTTCTTTTATTATCTGCAGTGGAATAGACCATTATAAAGCATGTCCTTATGCAAGTGGACTCTCTGGGTCATGGGCTATGCAAATATTTTCATTTTATATGATATTGCCAAATGTCCACCCAGCACATAAGAGAAAATGCCAGTTTCAAGGCTGGGGATGTTTTTTGATCCCCTTCTGATTACATATGGCTGGTGGTGTCATGGCCCATCCATATCTCCTTTGCCAACATTAATCCCGGCTTTGGCATCATTTTAGCTCTCAGTAGAATGAAATCTTTGGACGCTGATCCTCAGCAGTGAGGCGTTTTCTTTGCCTTCTCTTTCCAACTCTGTAGTGGTCATTGATTAACAAGCCTGTCTCTCCCTTTCACTGGCCCTTTCCACTTAGGCCCTGGCCTCTTTCCTCACTCCATCCTCCTCCCAACCTGCACTTTCTGGAACAGCCCCACAGGGCCCAGCTGGTGGGTGCCTCCTTCCCCAGGGGTGTGGGGTGTACGGTTGGTTTGGTGGCGAGGTCATCCTCATGGTCACCTCCTTGCTTGTCGATGTTCCCTGCCATTGGCATGGTGGTTGTTATGGGATCAGCGTGGGTAACCAAACCCTGAAGAGACACAGCTTTGCCACTAGGAATTTTAAATCTGTACTTACTTACTGTCTCGGCAAAGGCTGGCTCATAATAGCTCTTGTTGCCAACGGCGCTGATGATGAAACCAGCCCTCGCCCTCACCTTTCAGTGGTTACCCACTTTCACTTCCCATCTGTCTGCTTATGCCTTGGCCGAAACAGGGACCACTCAGTGCCTCACTAATGTTTACAGCCCTCTGGATGATTTCTAGCCACCAGCTCTGATGGGCCCTATGATGAAGGAAGAAAAGAAGAATCAGTAGCAAACGGGAAAAGGAATAATTGCTGGTGCTCTGGGTCCCAGCCCTGAGCTTTGAACACCCTTGGCCATTCCCAGAGAATGCCTGGTCCATCCAGTTGCCTGACTTCCATGCTGCCTAACCACAAGAATAAAGACCAAGGCCTGGGGGTACTGGGGCCAGGTGCAGGCTGGTAGGCCTGGCACACAATGGAGGGATAGGGGATGCAGCCTGTTGTGAAATCCAAGATTAGCATCTCCGTCTACCCCGTCCACCTCATCTGCCTCTTTCTGTCTCATTTTCTCCTTTGTCCTCAGCAAATTCAGTACTTCCTTCTCACTGTCTCCTTCCCTTTTGCCTCCAAACATCTATGCCTTCCCTTTTCTTCCTACCCATCACTTCCACTGCCTGTTCCCTGAGATAGCAGTCTCTACCAGTCCACCTTCCTTCCCCTCCACCTGCTCTCCTCTACCCTGAAAGGTGTTGCCCGTTTCCGCACCCCTGCTGAAAATCTTATTGCCCCTTAGCTTCAGACGCCCCAGCCTCCTCTCAGCACTCTTTCTGAAACCTCTGCAATTGCTAATGCTAATAGAGCACTTCCCTAGGACTGTCTTCTCCCCTGACACCTGTGTACACCCCACCTCTCCAGTTCCACAACAGTTTCCTTTTTCCTTATCCCCAGTATCTGTCCCTCCACATTTTTTTCGGGGTTTCACCGAATCCATCCCTGCCCTAAATCATCACCTCCACATGCACTTTTCCACCAGGCCTCCATGTCCTGCCCCATCGCTCTCAATGTAAGCTGCATATCTCTTCTGTTAAATATCACATTTAAACCAAAGTGTCTCAGCTTCTCACTCCCACCCTGAGCAACTTCCCTCTCATGATTCCCCTGCTTCAGTAACCAGAGCTGCACCTCTCTTACATACTCTGAAGCTTCAAGCCTGGTGTCCTTTGAATCCAACTTCCACATGGCATCAGTCTTTACATCCTCTGAGATTTCTCCCAAAGCAGTGCCTCTCCCGAATCAGAGCTCCCCACTCTGCCACCTTTTCCAGATTATTGATTCCTGGGTGGCCCAGTCCTGTACACTCTCCCCATGTGCCTTCATCATCACTCCCTTACGCAGACACCTCTCGGGGCCCTCTGTTTGTGGAATGGGGCCCAGCCATGCAGATTTTCTCCAGTCCATACCCTCGTGTCCTTCCCCACTGGGGAACCTCCCTCTCCCATGCTCATCCCAGGGCTGACTTCCCCCAGGCCGTGTGCACCTCACCTCTATGCACCCCTTTATCATCTGTGGGAGAAGATCTCTTCTCTAAATTCAACTCAGAAATGCAGATGCCTGCCCCATGCATTGGGTCTGCCATTGTCCTCCCTCTTTGCCTGTATACTTGTTTTGTTTTCCCAGCAAAATCAGAAGCTCCTGGAGCGCCTTTGCATTTCTTCATGCCCTGCTAAGGTGGGGTTGGTAAATTCATAAACTCAGGGGCAAGGCCAGAATGCATATACAACAGGTAGACAAGAAGGACGGTGTTGGCTGCACAAAACCCATCTATGGATTGAATGGACCCGTGGGCCGCACCAGTTTGAGATCCTTAGCCAGGTGCCTGGCCCTGTCAGTGAGTCCATGAATCCTTTGTGGTGGATGCCCCAGAGGCAGCAGTCAGTCCCCAGCGTCCGGCAGACTGTTGGAGTGGGTGACCTGATTTCCCTGGCCTGGTGTAGAAGGAGCAGCCTGCCTCAGCAGGCACAGAGGTGTCAGCTTCTCACTCCGTGGGCTGTGCTGCACCTGAAGTCAGGTGCTGCCACAAGGCTCTGGCTTCCTGTGAGATCTAACCAGCAGTCGCTTTTCTCACTCATATACTAAGGAAAGAGTGGGCCTGCCCTTCCTCCACTCATGACCCACTCAAAGCTGCCCAGACCAAGTTTACCTGGAGTTTGTGGGGGTGATTTTGGCTGGGCAGCACCTTTATGCTCTGAAGCATTTGGGAGATGGGGATAGGGGTGGAGACAGAAGGACAAGAGGAGAAAGGCAGAGAGCAAGATGCAGGGGGAATAACGCCCTGGAAACCGGGGCCGTATTTTCACTCCTGTGGCCTGCCTTCCACCCCTACCCCTCCCACTGCCCCAGGCTAAGTCCACGCGGCAGCCCTTGACACCTCTCAGGTGCTTCCCAGCCTCCAGTCTCACTCCACCCCACCCAAGCTACACAGGCGGTGAGACTCAGCTGCTGAACCGTGAGTTTCACAAAGCCTTTCCCCGCGGCCACTGCCTGCAAGACAAACTCCAGACCGTTCTGTCTGGCTAGAGCTTTCCATGACAGGGCCCTTCACTGTCTGTCCAGCTTTATTTTCCTCTGTTTCACCACGGGAAAAATGTATTCTGCCCAATCCGGCTTGTCACCACCACCTCCTGTGCACTGAGGCAAAAATGTATTCTGCCCAGTCCGGCTTGTCACCACCACCTCCTGTGCACTGAGGCAAGTGGCCTCACGTGGCTACCTTAGAAAATTAACTTCTTCAGGAATGTGAGCTGCTCCCAAGTCTGTCCCCTCATTCTCCTCCTGGCAGCAAGCCTGGGGAATGGCATAGTTACCCTAATTCCACAGATGAGGAGAAAGGGGCCAAAAGAGTTCAGGTGCTTCTCAAGACCACAGCACGACAAGCAGGAGAGCTAGTCTCAACGCAGGCCCTTTTTGCTCCACAGTTCAGGGTCTTCCCACGTAACTTTACTTAAAGGAAAATTGTAAGCTCCTGAGAATGTGGGCTAGGCTGTACTTTTTTTGTTTGTAAATGTGTACATGGGTGTCTTGGTTCACTCAGGCTGCTGTAACAGAGGACTATAGACCAGGTGGCCTGTAAGCAACAGAAATTCATTTCTCACAGGGAGGCTGGGAAGTCCAAGATCAAAACACCAGCAGAATCAATGTGTGATGAGGGCCCGCTTTCTGGTTCATAGACAGCTGGCTTCTCACTGTGTCCTCAAATGAAGGAAGGGGAGAGGAAGCTCTCTGGTGGTCTCTTTTATAAGGGCACCAATCCCATTCATGAGGTCTCCACCCTCATGACTGCATCACCTCCCAAAGGCCGCACCTCCAAATGTTATCACATTGGGAATTAGGTATCAACACGAATTTGAGGGAGACTTTTTTGTTACCTTTTTTTTTTTTAGACGGGCGTTTCACTCTTGTTGCCCAGGCTGGAGTGCAATGGCGCGATCTCAGCTCACTGCAAGCTCCGCCTCCCGAGTTCACGCCATTCTCCTGCCTCAGCCTCCTGAGTAGCTGGGACTACAGGCCCCCGCCACCACGCCCGGCTAATTTTTTGTATTTTTAGTAGAGACAGGGGTTTCACCATGTTGGCCAGGCTGGTCTTGAACTCCTGACCTCAGGTGATCCGCCTGCCTCGGCCTCCCAAAGTGCTGGGATTACAGGAGTGAGCCACTGTGCCCGGCCACAAACATTCTATCTAGTGACATTTTATCTATTGCTCATGGGTTACAACTACAATATGTAACAAAACAGAGCCAGGTAAATAATTAAGAGGAACAGTCATGCATTTTCTTTGGTTTGGTTTTGTTTCTTCTTCTTCTTTTTTTTGAGACACTCTTGCTCTGTCGCCCAGGCTGGAGTGTAGTGGCACTATCTCTGCTCACTACAACCTCCTCCTCCCAGGTTCAAGTGATTCTCCTGCCTCAGCCTCCCAAGCAGCTGGGACTGCAGGCATGTGCAACCATGCCCGGCTTATTTATTTATTTATTTTTTTGAGTTGGATCCTCGCTCTGTCACCCAAGCTGGACTGCAATGGCGTGATCTCGGCTTACTGCAACCCCCGCCTCCTGGGTTCAAGTAATTCTCATGCCTCAGTCTCCCTAGCAGCTATGATTACAGGCACTTGCCACCACCTTCAGCCTATTTTCTTAATTTCTTACTTTTTTTTTTTGAGACAGAGTCTCGCTCTGTCACCCAGGCTGGAGTGCAGTGGTGTGATCTTGGCTCGCTGCAACCTCCGCCTCCTAGATTCAAGTGATTCTCCTGCGTCAGCCTCCCAAGTAGCTGGGACTATTAATTTCTTAAGTGGTGGCCAGGCGCGGTGGCTCATGCCTATAATCCCAGCACTTTGGGAAGCCGAGGTGGGCGAATCACAAGGTCAGAAAATCGAGACCATCCTGGCCAACATGGTAAAACCCCATCTCTACTAAAAATACAAAAATTAGCTGGGTGTGGTGGTGCACCTCTGTAGTCCCAGCTACTCAGGAGAGTAGGACTCTCCAGCTGAGGCAGGAGAATCGCTTGAACCCGGGAGGCAGAGGCTGCAGCTAGCTGAGATCATGCCACTGCACTCCAGCCTGGGTGACAGAGTGAGACTCTGTCTCAAACAAACAAACAAAAAAATTTATTAAGTGGTGACGTTTCTATACAAAGTGAAGGGATAACCGAGTTCTGTAATTGAATTACATCACTGCTCCCTGCCCTTCTGCTCCACCGCGGTGTACCCTGGCCTGCCTTTCCCTGCTGTGGCTCCAGAGCCAGTGGTGACCCCCTGCCCAGGCAACAACAGGGAAGAGATGGGCACCTCTAGACCCCAAGATGCAAAAGTTCCTCTCCTCCCATTCACACACTCTTTTTGGCCAGCATTTCCCTGGCCGGGCTCCCTCCAGCAGCTCAGTTGAAGAGCTAGCCACCTAAAAAAGATTTGCATGACAGTCCAGTGTGACAAGAGCCATCATAGAGCTGCGCACACAGTATCGCTGGGGTACCAGGCGGAGTCTGGGGAATCTTTGTGGGGTAGGGATGGGAGTGTTAAAGGAGTGAAGGAAAGATATAAAGTACTGAACAGGAAAGCTGCACAGAGCAGGCCCTAGGAGCTTGAAGTCCATCATCGTCAGTAAGCCCCACCTTGGCTTCTGTTTCTTAATGAGGCCAGACTCTCTCAGTCTGCAGATCAGAGCACACAGAAGCCCTCATCTGTTTATATTTAATCCTAACCTGATCCTAGCTTGGAAGCAAAGCTTCTCTCACTTTAGCAATGACAGCTTCTCCGTACACTTTAGGACCATGGCTTTCCACCTACAAGTCCCCACAAGCACTTTTTAAAAAATGAAATTAAAGAAAATATCAGAGTGCATCCAACAGAGTAAGTATTATTTCATGAAACTTTTGATTCAGTGACATGTGTGTATGAGTCTGGGTGGTAATGTCAGATGTATTTCTTACTGAGATTTTAAAAGTTAAACTTTAAACATTTAAAGGAAAACATCTGTTCATCAAATATTAAGTATGATCAGAAACTGTATCTTGTTCTAGGGTAAAGAAAAGAGCAAGACTTGGCCCCTTCACCTAGGAAGCTGTGAATCTGGGGGCGAAAAGACAAACATACCGCTAGGACAGGATGTGAAAACCACACTGACGAAGTGGCGTCAGGGTGCCTGGAGTTGGGAGGAGGGGCCACCACCTTCCAGGAACCCCAGTGCCCCTGGAGGAGGTGGTGTGTGGGCTGGTCCTGAAGCGGGCCGCAGGAGGAAGCGTGTTCTCGGAGGGGATGGGGGCGTGGATGGACAGCTGTAGCCTGGTGTGGGAATCCAGGGCAAGGGGCTGCTGGACAAGGCTTGGGCAGAGGTGCCAGGAGGGACACAGGGGCAATGATGACAGGGAGGAAACGATCAAAGCGGACCAGATATTGACTTTATCCTGTGGGAGATGTGGGAGATATATATGTGTGTGTGTGTATACACACCACACACACACACACACACACACACACAGTGACACAATCTCAGCTCACTGCAACCTCCGCCTTCCAGATTCAAGCAATTCTCCTGCCTCAGCCTCTCCCGAGTAGCTGGGATTACAGGCACCTGCCACCATACTCGGCTAATTTTTGTACTTTTAGTAGAGACAGGGTTTCACCATGTTGGCCAGGCAGGTCAGACATGTGTGATATTTTTTGTTGTTTCAAAAGGGGATGACAATGGGAGGCAGCGACTTGAGGACCAAATGTTGCATTTGTCCTCGTTTCAAGGATTTTTTGGGTTTATCTGAACATTCGTCCTGATTAAAACTTAGGATGCAGTGAAGCAGTGGTCTGATAGGAATTCTCCATGTTTTCATTTTGTTCATGTTTCCTGCTTGCCCTCCAGCTAGACCCAGCGTTGGTATGTGGCCACCTTCCTTTCCCACAAAGCCTTTTTGCTTTCCTATTTTTTCTCATTATCCCCACTGTGCACCAACTCCAGCTGCGGAAGGGACCCAGAAGGGGAGAAGTGTTTTCTTCTAACACCTCTCCTCACCCCTGGGGGCTACAGGCAAGCTGCTTTAGAAAGAGACAGCAGGGCTGAGAACTTGCTTTTCAGCTCAGCAAACAGGGAGTGGCTTAGAAAGTAGAGACAAAAGAGAAAAGCAAAAACAACTAAAGGAGCAAACGTTTTGTGCAAAAACATTTTTTAGTCGCAGATCCAGAATATAGAGTCTGCCTTCTCCTAGGTAAACTCTTGGAGCCCAGTAATTGAAAGGGGTGGCAAATATCCAATATCTAAATGTAGCTGTCTAAGGGCTAACGTTAGGGACTGGAATTTACCAACCTCACCCCAGCCTCGTCGTGGACACCTTCCTTCCCTGATGTTCGCCTTGACTTGGAACTCTTATATTAAGAGTCATCCAGCATCCTTCTGTGTTGTTCATTCCTATGCGGAAGCTGGTCTCCTTTGCTCTTAACACGCCAAGCCCCTTTTAACCCTTTGCTCCAAGTGTCTTCTGCTCTCTGGAATTCTCTGTCTCCTTTTCTATACCTACCTAAAATCCTATATCCTCCAAGAAAGCAGCCCACGCAGAGTGCCCAGAATTCCTAAAATCTTTTTGGTCTTTAAATCTTTTTGTTTTGTTTTGTTTTTGAGACAGAGTCTCGCACTGTTACCAGGGCTGGAGTGCAGTGGTGTGATCTTGGCTCACTGCAACTTCTGCCACCTGGGTTCAAGAGATTCTCCTGCCTCAGCCTCCCGAGTAGCTGGGATTACAGGCACCCGCCATCATGCCCAGCTCATTTTTTGAATTTTTAGTAGAAACAGCGTTTCACCATGTTGGCCAGACTGGTCTCGAACTCCTGACCTTGTGATCCACCCACCTCGGCCTCCCAAAATGCTGGAATTACAGGCGTGAGCCACCATGCTCGGCCTGGTCTTTAAATCTTTATTAATGATAAAGGAATTATTCATTCCCTTATGTATAACCTCAGGATGTTAAATGTTTGTCACTGAGATTTTAAGTGTTGTAGATTCTTGGAACTCAGAGACACTAAATCATCCTTCTGTGCCTGGCTCAGAGCTGAGGATGTAATAGGATTTCGGAATTGAGATCTAATATAAATCTGGTGCAAAACCTGAGTTCAAGTCCCTGGGAGCTTGGGAGCTTCCTTTGCCTCCTTCCTAAAGGGCAATTCCCCTTTTGTAAAACTAGACTAGTCATCGTACCTACCATTTAGGGATGCTGCAAGGGTTAAACTAGAAAATGTTTAACATGTTACTGGGATTAGTTATTTTTACTACAAAGTGGTAAGATAGAAGTCAAAGGGTACATTTTATTTGCTTGTTTCTGCTTGTGTTCAACTTTAGCGTTTTCCCTGTCCTTGTGAGTTTTATTTGTATTTATTTTTGAGATGTGAAATATTAAAATGATTTTAAAAGTCAGGTCAGAACAAAAAGAGGATCGGGTGCGGTAGCTCACACCTGTAATCCCAGCACTTTGGAAGATGGAGGCAGGAGGATAGCTTGAGTCCAGGAGTTCAAGACCAGCTGGGCAACATAAGGAACCCACATCTCTGCTAAAAATAAAATAAACAAAAAGAGTTATTCCTAGAAGTCTCATTCCCCCTCATTCCCTTTATTTCCATCCTGTTCCTACCATGCCCTGCAGGTAGCTAATCTCATCCATCTCTGTTTTTTTCTTTTTCTGTTTCTTTTTCCTTGAACAAATAGGTAAATGTGGCCGGGCGTGGTGGCTCACGCCTGTAATCCCAGCACTTTGGGAGGCCGAGGCAGGTGGATCACGAGGTCAGGAGATCAAGACCATCCTGGCGAACACAGTGAAACCCCGTCTCCACTAAAAATACAAAAAGTTAGCCGGGCATGGTGGCGGGCACCTATAGTCCCAGCTACTCGGGAGGCTGAGTCAGGAGAATGGCATGAACCCGGGAAGCAGAGCTTGAAGTGAGCCGAGATCACACCATGGCACTCCAGCCTGGGCAATAGAGCGAGACTCTGTCTCAAAAAAAAAAAAAAAAAAAAAAAAAAGGTAAATGTTCTGTTTCCTCCTCTCAAAGGTATACTTGAGACAATGTCCTTTCGAGACCAGTTTTTCAGGACTCTGGCCATCTTTTGCACATGTTGGTTGGGAGGTGCTAGGCGGGCAGGAGCTCTGTGACGGTGGCCTTAGCTGTGTCCTAATCCTCCCCTCATTCTTCACATGACTAGCTATATCATAAATACTTACCCCAGGTCCCAAAGGTGTCTCTATGATTGGTAATGGGGCCACAACCCAGTTCCTGCTACCCAGGAGACTGAGGTTCAGGTTTCCTGCCCTAGTGAAGCATCCCCACCAAGCTCAGCATGGCCTGCTGATTCTCCTGGAGATGGAGGCAATTCAGGTACAAGCCTGGATTTCTGAAGAACCACTCTTGGTGCTTGCAGAGCCACGATAAGTACCGGCCACACTCGTGCAACCTTCACACCTTATGAGAAAACAGCACTTTATGCTTCTAATCTATCTATCTATATCTATATCTATATCTATATATTTTTTTTAAATGAGATCTGAAGAATCAAGGCCAAAAGACCCCTGGGTGTTTCTCTGTAGGACCTCATTTTAAGGAGGGAAAAACCTGAGTAAATTAAAGTTCGCAGCCCTAGGGCGGTGGCCCAAGGCAGTGGAGACCCACCGCTGGAGGTATTCATTGGAAAAAGCAGTGGGAGTGGAGAATTCTGTCTCGGAGTAAGCTGTCC
Organism: Pan paniscus; assembly: GCF_029289425.2. Taxonomy (NCBI): domain Eukaryota; kingdom Metazoa; phylum Chordata; class Mammalia; order Primates; family Hominidae; genus Pan; species Pan paniscus. The sequence goes on from NC_073261.2 coordinate 15,495,690, forward strand.
ACAAGTCTGCTCGGAGGCTGTGACTCACTCTGAGGAAAAGGAGTGCCCTGTATTCTGGAGGAGGCTGCTTTCTCCAAACAGGAGATCTGTGGCCAAGGAAGGAAATGAAGCAATCCAAGACTGATCAGCAGCCGTGGGGCAGGCAGAGCTAGACGTCCACACCACCCCCAACTCTTTGTGCTTAATATTTGCCCTGTGCCCCCAAGGAATAAACAGCACTACAGAACTGGATTCTGGTGAGAAGGGAATCAGGCCCTATCTTGGGCCCTCTCTGGACCTTCGTTTGCCCATCTCGAAGGTTAAGGGGTGAACTGGACAGGGAGGAAACTGGCAGCCAACTCATGTCCCAACTCAGCCTGTGGCTGCATTTTATCTTACTCACAGTTAGAAAAAAAATTCAATTTAGGTGCCTTTGCACAAGGCTCTTTTCTCCAGTTCGGCATAGCCACTACCATTTCCTGCCATCTTACCCTAAGTCAGCTTCACAAATTCAGGCTCCCTGCCTGCCCTTTGAAGTTATTTGAAATGGCAACTCCAGCACTAGCAGCAACCAAGTCCCTTCCAGCTCTGGGGTCCCTCCCGAGGATTCTATGCCTCGGAGAAACAGTGAGTAGAAGCAGGGTGAGCAGGCTGCGCTGGAATGAGAAGGAGATGATCCTTAGTCTCAGGATGCTACAGAGGGTGAGTGTGGCAGCATGCCAGGGCTGAGCATCTGCCAGGCAGCACCATCACGGCTTAGGGAGAACTCAAAAACAGCCTTTTTTTACAGCCTCCTGGTGCATCCTGTTTCTCTGGTGCTGCTGCCACCAGCAAGTGGGCACCATGCCCACCCTGCAGTGGGCAGTGAGGGGGCTAGGTGCCCATCTGTCCCGTCTCCTAAGCAGGTGCTGGGAAGATGGCGCCTGAGCTCAGGCTGCCCTCTGCTGGGTGAGCATAGAAGCTGCTGTGGGGTCTGAGACCACAGAAAATCCCACAGGGGAAGGAGGCACCCCCTCTCAGATTCTCCACATTCGTGAGGTGGGAATGGCTTGATTGTGGGCTGCTGCATCCCTGCCGCCTTCCAAAGAAGACTCAGTCTCTAGGAAGGTAGTCTCAGGTCCTGTAAGTCTGCATTTAATCAAAATCCCTTTCTTTTTCTTTTTTTGAGACAGAATCTCGCTCTGTCACCCAGGCTGGAGTGTAGTGGTGCAATTTCAGCTCACTGCAACTTCCGCCTCCTGGATTCAAGTGATTCTCCTGCCTCAGCCTCCGGAGTAGCTGGGACTACAGGCACCAGCCACCATGCCCAGCTAATTTTTGTGTTTTTCCTAGAGACAGGGTTTTACTATGTTGGCCAGGCTGGTTTTGAACTCCTGACCTCAGGCGATCTGCCAATATCAGCCTCCCAAAGTGCTGGGATTATAGGCATGAGCCACCGTGCCTGGCCCCAAAATCCCTTTTCTGACATAGGGCCTAGCACGACGATGTGCTCAGTGAATATATATTGAATAAATAACTAGGCCAGCGGTTACCTACGGTAGAAACTGCTTCTGTCTTGTTTGGAAGGGCAACTTTATTGTTTTTCTTCCTCAACTTCCTCTAACAGACGCTAACCCCTAATGTCTACTCGGGATCCTGCCTGGGTCTCCCAATTCCAAGCTGGTGCTCTGGCCTGGGCATCTTCCTCCAGGCTCCCCGGGGCATGGCTTCTCCTAGTTCCTCAGCCCCAACCCAGGTTCCTGCTGAGATGAGCACAAATCCCCCTTTTCTCTCATCATTTCCTTCTGCCTTCCCTTTGAACACCTGGATTCTTGTTCCACCTTGAGCTCACTGGACTTAGAGATATTCTCTCCTTCCTGAGGCAGCCACAGGGTGTTTCTAGCCCACTTCACTATTAACTGTTGTTACTTGACACATGGACACGTGTCCATGGGGTGGGGTGGGCAGCAGGAAGGGCTGGGAACTTCTGGTTTCTAGGAGGGAACTCTGGGGCCCCCCTAGGGTTGTCCTGGGATAGGACCAGGCCCAGTTTGGGGCTGGGGTAGGGCTGCGTGAGACTGAGCTGAATGCCCCATCAAAGATGAACGTTTCTTCAAGCATATTTCAGGTGTTCTCACTTAGCTCTACACAATGATCTCACCAGATTTGGGGAGGGGGGAATGGGGCTCCCTCAGGTTTTTCCTATTATACCTATTTCTCTTCCAATTTATATTTCCTAATCAACAATAGAGATCTGTTTTTGATTACCTAGATGAGATACATAGGAAAAATTCGGCTGGGCGCTGTGGCTCACACCTGTAATCCCAGCACTTTGGGAGGCTGAGTCGGGTGGATCACAAGGTCAAGAGTTCAAGACCAGCCTGGCCAACATGGTGAAACCCTCCCCCCCTCCCGCCCCGTCCCTACTAAAAATACAAAAATGAGCCGGGCATGGTGATGCATGCCTGTAATCTCAGCTACTCGGGAGGCTGAGACAGGAGAATGGCTTGAACCCAGGAGGCAGAGGTTGCAGTGAGCCAAGATTGCGCCAGTGCACTCCAGCCTGGGTGACACAGCAAGACTCCATCTCAAAAAAAAAAAAAAAAAAAGGAAAAATTCAAAGTGCTATAGAGTCAGTAAAAAGTTTTAGTCGCCCCACCCATTCCCCCATTTCCGTTGCCCAGAGACAGTCTGCTGCCATTTTCTTGTGGATCCTTCTAGAAACAGTATCATGAACATAGTTATATGTATATAGGCATGCATTCAGTCAGTATTTGAACACCTGCTATGATTCAGGTACTCTTCTTCTATAAAACATATAAAAATCCTTGTTCTAGAGAACCTATATTCTAACAGGAGGCAAGGAGTCAGAGAATAAATGAGGTAAATCAAATATATGACATGTTAGATGTTGACACATGCAATGGAAAAAACTTACACAGGGTAGGTGAGTTGGGGTGTGGTCCCGAGTGCCTTTCCCCTGGGCTGCCTCTCCTCACCCTGAGAAACCTGGGGCCACACAGCTGGTGCAGCTCTCAATTCTGGTTTCTCACACGCAGGAACCCCACCCTGCCCTGGTGAGTCACGCCTTCACTTGGCTTCCTGATGTTGGAGGGCAGGCCTCCCTTACTGCCTCAAGGCTGTTCATCATCTTCAGCTTATATCCTGGGTCAACGTTGATGACTACTTTGCTGGCTTTAATTAAGTGGTCTATGGGCCAGGAGAATAAGGATCAACATCATCTGGGGACTTGTCAGAAATGCAAATTCTCAGGCCCCACCCCAATACTACTGGATCAGAAACTCTAGGTTGGGGTCCAGCAATCTGCGTGGTTTTTGTTTTAGTTGATGTTATTGTTTTAGAGACAGGGTCTTGCTATGCCGCCCAGGCTGGAGTGCAGTGGCTATTCACAGGCACAATCATAGCGTGCTGTAGCCTCAAACTCCGGGGCTCAAAAGATTCTTCTGCCTCAGCCTCCCAAGTAGCTAGGACTACAGGCGCACCCTACTGCGCCCAGCTGAGCAATCTGTGTTTTAAAAAGCCTTCCGGGTAGCTCTGATGCATGATAAAGCTTTTATGAACCTCTGCTCTGGGGAAATGCCTTACCATCTCACATGCCTACCAGCTGTGGTCATAAGCACACATTTTATATAATCGTACCAAGTTTTGAAAAATCTTTTCCAAGTTAAATCCTAGACAGGTGTACAAATTATATGTTAAGAAGTAACAGATAAATCTTACAGCCCGATTATTTGAAAATAAGAATCAAGTCATTTGAGTCTGGGCCTTCGAAATTTGACATGTAAGAATATTCATAGAAAATTGACTTAGTCCTAAATTCTTATCCCTAAATCCTGTTTTGTTTTGTTTTTTAATTTTTAAAAAAATTTTTTTTTTGGTTTTTTTTTTTGAGTCAGAGTCTCGCTCTGTCGCCCAGGCTGGAGTGCAACGGCACAATCTCAGCTCACTGCAACCTCTGCCTCCCGGGTTCAAGCAATTCTCCTCGCACCTCAGCCTTTTGAGTAGCTGGGATTACAGGCGCCCGCCACCATGCCCGGCTAATTTTTGCATTTTTAGTAGAGATAGAGTTTCACCATATTGGCCAGGCTGGTCTCGAACTCCTGACCTCATGATCTGCCCGCCTAGGCCTCCCCAAGTGCTGGGATTACAGGTGTGAACCACTGCACCCAGCCCCAAATCCTGTTATCTAAAAGATGACAAAATTTGAGCCTAGGCAACATATCAAGACCCCATCTCTACAAATTTTTTAAAGAAATAGCCAGGTGGCTGGGCGCGGTGCCTCACCCTGTAATCCCAGTACTTTGGGAGGCAAAGGTGGGTGGATTACGAGGTCAGGAGTTCAAGACCAGCCTGACCAATATACTAAAAATACAAAAATTAGCTGAGCATGGTGGCACACGCCTGTAGTCCCAGCTGCTTGGGAGGTTGAGGCAGGAGAATCACTTGAACCTGGGAAGTGGAGGTTGCAGTGAGCCGAGATCAAGCCACCGCACTCCAGCCTGGGTGACAGAGTGAGACTCCGTCTCAAAAAAAAAAAAAAAAAAAAAAAAGAGAAAAGAAATAGTAAGGCATGGTGGTGCATGCCTATAGTCCCAGCTACTCAGAAAGCTGAGGCAGGAAAATCACTTGAGCCCAGAGGTTCAAGCCTTCAGTGAGCTATGATTGCCACTGCATTCCATCCTGGGCAACAAAGAGAGTCTCTGTCTCTACTGAAAAAAAAAAAAGAAAGAAAGAAAAGAAAAGAAAAAAGAAAGAAAAGAAAAAATGTGGAAATAAATTAAAAGTGCATAAAAGTTATTAAAATACTGCTAAATAGTAATAGATAATTTATCTTCCTCTTTACACTCTGCAGAAGAAAGGGTGAATGGTACTTATTAGGCAATGTGTAAAGCACTTGACTTGTGTAATCTTATCACATCTGCACAAATGACACACGATCCAAAGAACATTTTTGGCTCCAACTTACAGATGAGTAAGCAAGCTCAGGGAGGATCTTTCCTGATAGATATTTAGCAGCAGAGAGGGCCAGGAATTGGGTTCTGTAATCTCAGTCTGTGCTCATTTTACTGGAAGCCACATGTGTAGATACTGGTATTATCTGAGCCTAATCCCTGGAATCTCTATGGTCAATTGGAGAGAGGCTTAGGCAGGTCAGGGGATAGACAGGTCTTGGGCAGAGTCCACCTCACAGTGGGTCAGGTAGGATCCCAGGCACTCCGTGTGGCTATTTTGCCAGCCTTGCTGTCCTTATCCGAGGAATGCGGTCTGTCATGGTGGGAATGCCCAGTTAGAATCCTCAAAAGGGCCACCTACAACCAAGATAATAACCTAAAAACAATTGTGTGGAGGAAGACGCGGTGGTAGGTGCTGAGGATCTCTGGTTCAGACGCTCCTGCTCCTGACTCACCGCTGTTCACTCTCGCGGAGGAACAAGTCGGTCAGGAAGCCGCGCAGCAGCCATGGCTTTTAAGGATACCGGAAAAACACCCGTGGAGCCAGAGGTGGCAATTCACCGAATTCGAATCACCCTAACAAGCCGCAACATAAAATCCCTGGAAAAGGTGTGTGCTGACTTGATCAGAGGCGCAAAGGAAAAGAATCTCAAAGTGAAAGGACCAGTTCGAATGCCTGCCAAGACTTTGAGAATCACTACAAGAAAAGCTCCTTGTGGTGAAGATTCTAAGACGTGGGATCATTTCCAGATGAGAATTCACAAGCGACTCATTGACTTGCACAGTCCTTCTGAGATTGTTAAGCAGATTACTTCCATCAGTATTGAGCCAGCAGTTGAGGTGGAAGTTACCATTGCAGATGCTTAAGTCAACTATTTTAATAAATTGATTACCAGTTGTTGTTAAAAAAAAAAAATTCTGTGCCTGAGGACATTGCAGAAATTAGTTCCATAAAGATGTGAAAGATGCAGGGCTACTGATTTCCATAACACCACTCTTACCTCACCTATTTGGTCAGTGCAAGAGGCAAATGTTGGTGGAGAATGAAGGTGGATTAACACAAACATATTCATGGGTTTGCTTATCCCGCCCACAGCACTTCCTCCAGCACCATATATTCATAGATTTACAAATGCTTATTCAATTGCAATGATGTCTTACATACAAATTATTTGTCCATGGGCATGTTTTCATGATAAAAGATGTTAAGCTATGGGCCATGGCTATGGAGTTCCTGCTTACTACATGCCACATCTCCTAGCAGCAGGCAGCTTCACAGAAGGTAGTGGAAAGACCTGCCGCAGCCTTAATTATGGTGGCAGTGTGGGCTCCACATCTATGACTTTACAACGTGTAGTGAACCTTTGGATACCTCTCAGAATTTCCCATCAGGACCTAAGCAGTGATTCCATGAGCTGCTAGAGTATGGACTGCTAATGATTCACAGGTGAAACCTCTTCCAAGAATGTCCTTGGCCCACAGGAACAGTCTTACCCAAGGTCATGCACCCTTCCCAGTGTAGGGACACACAGCCTGTTCTAAGGATATGTAATACTTCTGTCCATAATGGCAAGTGATGTTGCCATTGGAAAAATGCTACAGTGAGAACTGCATTAGTGGGATGAGAGCACATCCAGGACCCACTGGGCTCCCTGAGCCCAGCCATGTGGTGTGGGTGAAGCAGTACAGGCGGGGAAAAGACCACTGCACTGAGGAAAAGAGCTGGCAGGGTCCAGCGTGCTTAAGAACAGTGTCCAGGCCAGACACAGTGGCTCATGCCTGTAATCGCAGCACTTTGGGAGGCCGAGGCGGGCAGATCACGAGGTCAAGAGATCAAGATCATCCTGGGCCACATGGTGAAACCTCATCTCTATTAAAAATACAAAAATTAGCTGGGCATTGTGGCGTGTGCCTGTAGTCCCAGCTACTCGGGAGGCTGAGGCAGGAGAATCGCTTGAACCCGGGAGGTGGGGGTTGCAGTGAGCCAAGATCAAGTCCCTGCACTCCAGCCTGGCATCAGAGTGAGACTCCATCTTAAAAAAAAAAAAAAAAAAGCAGACTGTACAGACTGCACTCTGCTCAGGCCAGTTAGCTCTAATGATCCTTTTCAGCTACAAGTGCCAGTGACTGGCTACTCTGTAGAATGGGGTCATCAGGCATCAAAGGAGTCACATAATGGCATTACAAGATGGCCAGACATCCCTTGATCCCAGAGGAACATTATGTGCCAGCACCTCCAGCTTCATGGAGGCATTGATACACCAAGTCCCTGAGGATGCCTGAAGCTGGTTCACAGATGGAGCCCGCTAAGTTACAGGCTGGCGGATTGTTCTTGGCCCCTGCAGCTGTGCAGCCACAGGGGAAAACAAAAGCTGTTTAAAATTTTGCACACAAAAAAAAGGTACTACCCAGTGGACAGAGTTGGGGACAGTGGTGGTTTTCCTGAAAAACCCCTCCAAAATGCTCCTTGCTGCTTTTTCGTTGATTTAGAGACGGTAGCCAATGGGCTGGCAGTGCGGGCCTGTGCCTGGAAGCAAGACTAAATGATCAAGTCTCAATCCCTATGGCAGTGAACATTATGGTATCAGACTTTTTTTTTTTTTTCTGAGATGGAGTCTCCCTCTGTTGCCCAGGCTGGAGTGCAGTGGTACGATCCCAGCTCACTGCAGCCTCCATTTCCCAGGTTCAAGTGATTCTCTTGCCTCAGCCTCCCAAGTAACTGGGATTATAGGCTTGCACCACCGTGCCTGGCTAATTTTTTTTTTTTTTTTTTTTTGTATTTTTAGTAGAGACGGGATTTTGCCATGTTGACCAGGCTGGTCTCGAACTCCTGACCTCAGGTGATCCACCATGCCTGGCTTTTTTTTTTTTTTTTTGTATTTTTATTAGAGATGAGATTTTTGCCATGTTGACCAGGCTGGTTTCGAACTCCTGACCTCAAGTGATCCACCGCCTCAGCCTCCCATGCTGGGATTACAGGCGTGAGCCACCGCACCCAGCCTCAGATTTTATTAATACTACACCACTGCCCTCTGTTTTATGGATGTGGATGTCCATAGAAATAGCATGAGTGGAATTCAAAACCCGATCAGACTTGTGCCTTCCAGGTAAGGACAACTGAATACATCATCACAGAGGCCACGACATTCTGTCTACAATGCAGGACTGGGACCCAAAGCAAAGATGAATGACTCCAGCACAGGAAGCCACCGAAGTCTGGTAAATGAGCCTGTCAGTCAAGGGGCCAAGAAAACTCCAGGGCACATATCAACTCAGGACACCAGATTCTGGCCAGTCCTGGCAAATAGGCTACATAACCTCCTAAATGCTCCACTTGGGGATGTAATTAAGCATTTCCTACAGTAGGCACCTTTCTGGGTATGGCATGGCAGTGTAGGTCCTTACCACAGATAGGAGATAGATGTAACATAAATTTAGGGACTCGCAGATGACCTGTGTTACCTACTGAGATTCCCTGAATGTATCTCATCAAATGATGCGCATTTATAGTCAAGAGTACCCAACACTGGCCAACCACCTTGGACATTGCCAGGACAGCTCAGGACCCTCATCACCCACAGGCAATAGATGCCATAAAAGGATGGAATGAGGCTGGGCGCCGTGGCTCACACCTGTATCCCCAATGCTTTGGGAGGCTGAGGCAGGTGGATCGCTTGAGACCAGCCTGGGCAACATGGTGAAACTCTGTCTCTACATAAAATACAAAAAATTATCCGGGTGTGGTGGTACACCCCTGTGGTCTCAGCTACTTGGAAGGCTGAGGTGAGAGGATCACCTGGGCCCAGGAGGTTGAGGCTGCAGGGTAAGCCGTGATTGAACCACTGCATTCCAGCCTGGGCGACAGAATGGGACCCGGTGTCAAAAAAAAAAGAGAGAGATGGATGCTTAAAGGGGAAGCTAAAAAGGGTACATAGAGAACCAAAGCTCAATTCTCAATAGAGTACACACTTAAAACAGACAATATGGATTCTAAATGTGCCAATACCCCAAAAGGGAACTTCCTTTTTAAATAGAATCTGTGTGAGTTTGAGGAGTCGGGGAGGAGGCCCAGACTGTCTGTAAGAGACCCAAACCAACACAATATACTCTCCTTCTTCATTCCTCCTTTCCCTCCCATGCTCACCCCTGGGGAAACCAAACTACTGGAACTAGCAAGTAGCCAAAAAGTCAGGGGGTGGGAAACTCTAATGTAATGCTTCTTTTTTTTTTTTTTTTTTGAGACGGAATCTCGCTCTGTTGCCAGGCTGGAGTGCAATGGCGCAATCTCAGCTCACTGCAACCTCCGCCTCCTGGGTTCAAGCAATTCTTCTGCCTCAGCCTCCTGAGTAGCTGGGACTACAGGCACCCACCACCACGCCCGGCTAATTTTTGTATTTTTAGTAGAGACAGGGTTTCACCATATCGGCTGGGCTGGTCACAAACTCCTGACCTCAGGTGATCCACCCACCTTGGCCTCCCAAAGTGCTGGTATTACAGGTGTGAGCCACAGCGCCCAGGATTTTTTTTTTTTTTTTTGACACGGGGTCTTGCTCTGTCGCCCAGGCTGGAGTGCAGTGGCACAATCTTGGCTCACTGCAACCTCCGCCTTCCTGGTTCTAGAGATTCTCCTGCCTCAGCCTCCGAGTAGCTGGGACTGTAGCTGGGACTACAGGCGTTTGTCACCATGCCCGGCTAAATTTTAGGTATTTTTGGTAGAGACAGGGTTTCTCCATGTTAGCCAGGATGGTCTTGATCTCCTGACCTCGTGATCCACCTGCCTCGGCCTCCCAAAATGCTGGGAATACAGGTATAAGCCACCATGCCCGGCCTAAACTGATGCTGCTTTTACTGTCCAGTTATGCTTCCTGGATCTGGGCAATTATAGATACTGATGATATTGATCATGAGTATGAAGTGACGACTCCCAAAGTGGTCCCGGCATGGCACACTATGTGAGGGAGTGGAAGATGTTCTAGATGGCACAAGTTGCAAACACACACACACAAAGCTGCACTGCTTAGGAATAAACTCAGCCATATGGTGTGTATTAGACTGCGTGAGGACTGCAGGGGCTAGCTATACCTATCTCATGGCCATGAAAAAACATCAAAAGCCCAGGATGGTGGTGAAGGAACACTCTAGATCTCTCTTGGCTCTTGCCTGCAGAACACCCGGCTTGGCCTGTCACCTCAGAATCTTTTTGTCATGTTGTCCAGGCTATCACCACTGCCCTCAGTCTAACTACTACTCCCATTCTATCGAGAGACCTTAAATCGAGGACCTCCAACTTTAGAAGTGGAGAACTTCTGCCCAGGACATCAGAAAAAAAATAATTTTCCGGACACTTAGGTTTCTTTCCTGCTTTCTCCTATCCTATTATTGCTGGTATCTCTGGTCCCCTTCCACTACCTAAACAAAATAACAAAACTTCCTTGTGTTGCTCAATCTGTCTTACCCCTCCTGACCCTGCTGATAAACCTTTAATAGCTCCTCCTGCCTGGGCTCGATGGCTCATGCCTGTAATTCTAGCACTTTGGGAGGCTGAGGCAGGTCGATCACTTGAGATCAGGGGTTCGAGACCAGCCTGGCCAACATGGTGAAACCCCGCCTCTACCAAAAATATGAAAAATTAATCAGATATGGTGACATGTGCCTGTAATCCCAGCTACTTAGGAGGCTGAGGCAGGAGAATTGCTTGAACTCAGGAGGTGGAGGTTGCAGTGAGCCTAGTTCGTGCCAAAGCACTCCGCCTGGGGGATAGAGCAAGACTTCATCTCAAAAAAAAAAAAAAAGCTCCTCCTTTGAGTACTTTGGAAGTATTCTTCCAGGAACTATTCCTTCTTTCAGGCTCTTTCTGATACTTAAATTTCCTTTATATTGTTAATCCCAGCCTCCAGTCTTGTGAGAATTGGACCTTGACGTCACGTCAGCACTGTGCTGCTGCTGTGGTCACCCAAACCTATTAGCAGAATCTAATTCGCCCTGAGCAGGACGTAGCATTGAGACTAGGTTGGGCTACGACAGCCGGAGACTTACACTCTTACAGTTTTGCCCCAAATGAATAGCACTTCTTATGGTGGATATCAGGCGTATAATTGCCTACCACGCACCTAGTTTGGGCTATCAAGTGTGAGCGGTAATGGATGATCACATTGCCCTGGATTTTCTGCCAGCCAGCCAAGTAGGACATCTGAATTAATGACATACCTAACTGGCTTGGCTCTGGATGGGAAGTCTGATTGCAGCCTATCTTTTTCCAAGCAGGCCTAATTGTCCTCCTGGGAGTCATCGTCATGGTTACTCTCATTTAATGTTGCCTAAGAAAAAGGATTTGGTCCAACCTTCTACCAGTACATCTAAGGTAAGTGATGGAGAATTTCCAGGCCAGGCATGGTGGCTCACACATGTAATACCAGCACTTTGGGAAGCCCAAGTGGGCAAATCACTTGAGCTCAGGAGTTTGAAACCAGCCTGAGCAACAAGGTGAAATTCCACCTCTACCAAAAATTCAAAAATTACCAGGTGTGGTGGTGCACACCTGTGGTCGCAGCTACTTGGTAGGCTGAGGAGGGAGGATCACTTAAACCCGAGAGGCAGAGGTTGCAGTAAGCCAAGATTGTGCCACTGCACTCCAGCCTGGGCAACACAGTGAGACCTCATCTCAAAAAAAAAAAAAAAAAAAAGAATTCCCAGGCTCAGCACAGTGGCTCACGCCTGTAATTGCAGCACTTTGGGAGGCCGAGGTGGGTGGATCACTTGAGGCCAGGAGTTCAAGGCCAGCGTGGCCAATATAGTGAAACCCTGTCTCTACTAAAAATACAAAAAATAGCCAGGTGTGGTACCACATGCCTGTGGTCACAGCTACTCAGGAGGCTGAGGCATGAGAATTGCTTTAACCCCGGAGGCAGAGGTTGCAGTGGGCCGAGATTGTGCCACTGCACTCCAGCCTTGGGCAACAGAGTGAGACACCATCTCAAAAAAAAAAGAATATCCAGAAGAATTATCAGCGGGGTATGTGGAAGGTCCAGCATGGTGGTGTGGAGTGCCAACTCCACAGTGCCCTGGCGACCCTGCATGTCTTCACTTAGGCCATGTAGACAAGGCTCAACCACAGTCTGACTCCCCTTGTGCAAGAACACCCGAGGCTCCTGAAACACGGTGAGATTGTAACCGCCCAGTGGGTTCACTTTGCCCCCTGCCTAGACAAAGCCCATTTTTCAAGACAGGGGAATTACATGGAGAAAAAGTAATTCATGCAGAGCTGGCTGAGCAGGAGACCAGAGTTTTATTATTACTCAAATCAGTCTCTCTGAAAACTCAGGGATCAGGAGAGAGGTTCAAGATGGCCGAATAGGAACAGCACCAGTCTGCAGGTCCCAGCCAGATCGATGCAGACGGTGGGTGATTTCTGCATTTCCAACTGAGGTACCTGGTTCATCTCACCGGGGCAGGTTGGACAGTGGGTGCAGCCCACGGAGGCTGAGCGGAAGCAGGGTGGGGTGTCACCTCACCTGGGAAGCGCAAGGAATCGGGGAATTTTCCCCCTGACCCAAGGGAAGCTGTGAGGGTCTCAGCCTGAGGAACTTGGGCACAGATACTGCACTAGTTCCATGGCCTTCACAACCTGCAAACCAGGAGATTCCCTCTGGTGACTACCCCACCAGGGCCCTGGGTTTCAGGCACAAAACTGGGCGGCCCACTGGGCAGACACTGAACTAGCTGCAGGAGCTTTTATTTTATTTTTCCATATCCCAGTGGCGCCTGGAACGCCAGCAACACAGAACTGTTCACTCCCCTGGAAAGGGGGGCTGAAGCCAGGGAGCCAAGTGGTCTGGCTCAGCGGTTCCCACCCCCATGGAGCCCAGGAAAGTAAGATCCACTGGTTTGAAATTCCCGCTTCCAGCACAGCAGCAATCTGAGATCCACCTGGGACGGTGGCGCTTGGTAGGGGGAGGGGCGTCCGCCATTGCTGAGGCTTGAGTAGGCGGTTTTACCACCACAGTGTAAGCAAAGCTGCCGGGAAGTTCAAACTGGGTGGAGCCCACTGCAGCTCAGCAAGGCTGCCGTGTTCAGACTGCGAGATTGCTCCTCCCTGGACAGGGCATCTCTGTAAAAAAGGCAGCAGCCCAGTCAGGCTTGTAGCAGACTTAAACGTCCCTGCCTGATGGCTCTGAAGAGAGCAGCGGACCTCCCAACACAGCATTCGAGCCTGCTAAGGGTCAGACTGCCTCCTCAAGTGGATCCCTGACCCCTGTGTATACTGACTGGGAGACACCTCCCAGTTGGGGCTGACAGACACCTCATACAGAAGAGCTCTGGCTGGCATCTGGCAGGTTCCCTGCTGGGTCGAAGCTTCCAGAGGAAAGAACAGGCAGCAATCTTTGCTGCTTTGCAGCCTCCACTGGTGATACCCAGGAAAACAGGGTCAGGAGGGGACCTCCAGCAAACACCAGCAGACTGGCAGCAGAGGGGCCTGTTAGAAGAAAAAGAAACAAACAGAAAGGATTAGCACGTCCACTCAAAGACCCCATCTGAAGGTTACCAACATCAAAGACCAAAGGTAGATAAATCCACAAAGATGGGGAAAAACCAGTGGAAAAAGGCTGAAAAATCCAAAAACCAGAACGCCTCTCCTCCTCCAAAAGATCGCAACTCCTCGCCAGCAAGGGAACAAAACTGGACAGAGAATGAGTTTGACGAACTGACAGAAGTAGGCGTCAGAAGGAGGGTAATAACAAACAACTCCAAGCTAGAGGAACATGTTCTAACCCAATGCAAGGAAGCTAAGAACCTTGAAAAAAGGTTAGTCAAATTGCTAACTAGAATAACCAATGTAGAGAAGAACATAAATGACCTGATGGAGCTGAAAAACACAGCATGAGAACTTCGTGAAGAATACACAAGTATCAATAGCCAAATCAAGCGGAAGAAAGGATATCAGTGATTGAAGATCAACTTAATGAAATAGAGAAGACAAGAGTAGAGAAAAAAGAATAAAAAGGAATGAACAAAGCCTCCAAGAAATATGGGACTATGTGAAAAGACCAAATCTACGTTTGATTGATGTACCTGAAAGTGACAGGGAGAATGAAACCAAGTTAGAAAACACTCTGCAGGATATTATCCAGAACTTCCCCAACCTAGCAAGACAGGCCAACATTCAAATTCAGGAAATACAAAGAACACCACAAAGATACTCCTCGAGAAGAGCAACCCCAAGACACATAATTGTCAGATTCACCAAGGTTGAAATGAAGGAAAAATGTTAAGGGCAGCCAGAGAGAAAGGGCGGGTTACCCACAAAGGGAAGCCCATCAGACTAACAGCAGATCTCTTGGCAGAAACCCTACAAGCCAGAAGAGAGTAGGGGCCAATATTCAACGTTCTTAAAGAAAGAATTTTCAACCCAGAATTTCATATCCAGCCAAACTAAGCTCCATAAGTGAAGGAGAAATAAAATCCTTTACAGACAAGCAAATGCTGAGGGATTTTGTCACCACCAGACCTGCCTTACAAGAGCTCCTGAAAGAAGCACTAAACATGGAAAGGAACAATGAGTACCAGCCACTGCAAAAACATATCAAGTGTAAAAAACATCGATGCTATGAAGAAACTGCATTAACGGGTGAAACAACTAGCTAGCATCATAATGACAGGATCAAATTCACACATAACAATATTAACCTTGGGTTGGGCATGGTGGCTCACGCCTGTAATCCCAGCACTTTGGGAGTCCAAGGCAGGCGGATCACAAGGTCAGGAGTTCGAGACCAGCCTGACCAACATGGTGAAACCCCGTCTCTACTAAAAATAAAAAAATTAGCCAGGCCTGGTGGCAGGTGCCTGTAATACTCGGGAGGCTGAGGCAGGAGAATTGCTTGAACCCAGGGGGCGGAGGTTGCAGTGAGCCGAGATGGTGCCATTGCACTCCAGCCTGGGCAACAGAGTGAGACTCCATCTCAAAAACAATATTAACCTTAAATGTAAATAGGCTAAATGCCCCAATTAGAAACACAGACTGGCAAATTGGGTAACGAGTCAAGAACCATGAGTGTGCTGTATTCAGGAGACCCATCTCACATGCAAAGACACACATAGGCTCAAAATAAAAGGATGGAGGAATATTTACCAAGCAAAAAAAAGCAGGAGTTGCAATCCTAATCTCTGATGAAACGGTCTTTAAACCAACAAAGATCAAAAGAGACAAAGAAGGGCATTATATAATGGTAAAGGGAACAATGCAGCAAGAAGAGCTAACTATCCTAAATATATATGCACTCAATACAGAAGCACCTAGATTCATAAAGCAAGTTCTTAGAGACCTACAAAGAGACTTAGACTCCCATACAATAATAGTGGGAGACTTTAACACCCCACTGTTAATATTAGATCAATGAAACAGAAAATTAACAAGGATATTCAGGACTTGAACTCAGCTCTGGACCAAGCAGACCTAATAGACCTCTACAGAACTCTCCACCCCAAATCAACAGAATATATATTCTCAGCACCTCATCACACTTATTCTAAAACCGACCACATAATTGGAAGTAAAATACTCCTCAGCAAACGCAAAAGACCAGAAATCATAACAAACAGTCTCTCAGACCACAGTGCAATCAAATTAGAACTCAGGATTAAGAAACTCACTCAAAACTGCACAACTACATGGAAACTGAACAACTTGCTGCTGAATGCCTACTGGGTAAATAACGAAATGAAGGCAGAAATAAAGATGTTCTTTGAAACCAATGAGAATAGAGACACAATGTACCAGAATATCTGGGACACATTTAAAGCAGGGTTTAGAGGGAAATTTATAGCACTAAATGCCCACAAGAGAAAGCAGGAAAGATCTAAAATTGACACCCTAACATCAAAATTAAAAGGACTAGAGAAGCAACAGCAAACACATTCAAAACTTAGCAGAAGACATGAAATAACTAAGAGAGCAGAGCTGAAGGAGATAGAGACATGAAAATCCCTTCAAAAAATCAATGAATCCAGGAGCTGGTTTTTTGAAAAAATCAACAAAATAGATAGACTGCTAGCCAGACTAATAAAGAAGAAACGAGAGAAGAATCAAGTAGTCGCAATAAAAAATGATGTAGGGGATATCACCACTGATCCTACAGCAGTACAAACTACTATCAGAGAATACTATAAACACCTCTATGCAAATAACCTAGAAAATCTAGAAGAAATGGATAAATTTCTGGGCACATACACCCTCCCAAGTCTAAGCCAGTAAGAAGTCGAATCTCTGAATAGACCAGTAACAAGTTCTGAAATTGAGGCAGTAATTGATAGCCTACCAACCAAAAAAAGTCTAGGACCAGATGAATTCACAGCCGAATTCTACCAGAGGTACAAAGAGGATCTGGTACCATGCCTTCTGAAACTATTCCAAACAATAGAAAAAGAGGGAATCCTCCCTAACTCATTTTATGAGGCCAGCATCATCCTGATACCAAAACCTGGCAGAGACACAACAAAAAAAAATTTCAGGCCAATATCCCTGATGAATATCGATGCAAAAATCCTCATAAAATACTGGCAAACTGAATCCAGCAGCACATCTAAAAGCTTATCCACCATGATCAAGTTGGCTTCATCCCTGGGATGCAACCCTGGTTCAACATACGCAAATCAATAAACGTAATCCATCATATAAACAGAACCAATGACAAAAGACACATGATTATCTCAATAGATGCAGAAAAGGCCTTTGATAAAATTCAACACCCCTTCATGCTAAAAACTCTAATAAACTAGGTATCAGTGGAACATATCTCAAAATAATAAGAGCTATTTACAACAAACCCACAGCAAATATCATACTGAATGGGCAAAAACTGAAAGCATTCCTTTGAAAACTGGCACAAGACAAGGATGCCATCTCTCACCACTCCTATTCAACATAATATTGGAAGTTCTGGCCACGGCAATCAGGCAAGAGAAAGCAATAAATGGCATTCAAATAAGAAGAGAGGAAGTCAAATTGTCTCTCTTTGCAGATGACATGATTGTAAATTTAGAAAACCCCATTGTCTCAGCCCAAAACCTCCTTAAGCTGATAAGCAACTTCAGCAAAGTCTCAGGATACAAAATCAATGTGGAAAAATCACAAGCATTCCTATAAACCAATAACAGACAAACAGAGAGCCAAATCATGAGTGAACTCCCATTCACAATTGCTACTAAGAGAACAAAATACCTAGGAATCCAACTTACAAGGGATGTGAAGGACCTCCTCAAGGAGAACTACAAACCACTGCTCAAGGAAATAAGAGAGGACAAAAACAAATGGGAAAACATTCCATGCTCATGGATGGGAAGAATCAATATCGTGAAAATGGCCATACTTCCCAAAGTAATTTATAGATTCAATGCTATCCCCATCAAGCTACCACAGACTTTCTTCACAGAATTGGAAAAAACTACTTTAAACTTCATATAGAACCAAAAAAGAGCCTGCATAGCCAAGACAATCCTGGGCAAGAAGAACAAAACTGGAAGCATCATGCTACCTGACTTCAAACTATACTACAAGGCTACAGTAACCAAAACAGCATGGTACTGGTACCAAAACAGAGATATAGACCAATGGAACAGAACGGAGGCCTCAGAAATAACACCACACAGCTACAACCATCTGATCTTTGACAAACCTGACACACACAAGCAATAGGAAAAAGATTCCCTATTTAATAAATGGTGTTGGGAGAACTGGCTAGCCACATGCAGAAAACTGAAACTGGACCTCTTCCTTACACCTTTTACAAAAATCAATTCAAGATGGATCAAAGACTTAAATGTAAGACCTAGGACCATAAAAATCCTAGAAGAAAACCTGAGCAATACCATTCAGGACATAGGCATGGGCAAAGACTTCATGCCTAAAACACCAAAAGCAATGGCAACAAAAGGCAAAATTGACAAATGTGATCTAATTAAACCAAAGAGCTTCTGCACAGCAAAATAAACTACCATCAGAGTGAACAGGCAACCTACAGAATGGGAGAAAATTTTTGCAACCTATCTATCTGACAAAGGGCTAATATCCAGAATCTACAAAAAACTTAAACAAATTTACAAGAAAAAAGCAAACAACCCCATCAAAAAATGGGCAAAGGGTATGAACAGACACTTCTAAAAAGAAGACATTTATGCAGCCAACAGACATGAAAAAATGCTCATCGTCACTGGTCATTAGAGAAATTCAAATCAAAACCACAATGAGATACCATCTCATGCCAGTTAGAATGGCGATCATTAAAAAGTCAGGAAACAGGCCGGGCACGGTGGCTCAAGCCTGTAATCCCAGCACTTTGGGAGGCCGAGGTGGGTGGATCACGAGGTCAGGAGATCGAGACCATCCTGGCTAACACGGTGAAACCCTGTCTCTACTAAAAATACAAAAAAATTAGCCAGGCGTGGTGGCGGGTGCCTGTAGTCCCAGCTACTCGGGAGGCTGAGGCAGGAGAATGGCGTGAACCCAGGAGGCAGAGCTTGCAAAGAGTTGAGATCGTGCCACTGCACTCCAGCCTGGGAAAGATAGCGAGACTCTGTCTCAATAAAAAAAAGTAAAAAGTCAGGAAACAACAGATGCTGGAGAGGTTGTGGAAAAATAATGCTTTTACTCTGTTGGTGGGAGTGTAAATTAGTTCAACCATTGTGGAAGACAGTGTGGCGATTCCTCAAAGATCTAGAACTGGAAATATCATTTGACCCAGCAATCCCATTACTGGGCATATACCCAAAGGATTATAAATCATTCTATGATAAAGACACATGCACACGTATGTTTATTGCGGCACTATTCACAATAGCAAAGACTTGGAACCAACCCAAATGTCCATCAATGATAGACTGGATTAAGAAAATGTGGCACATATTCACCATGGAATACTATGCAGCCATAAAAAAGGATGAGTTCATGTCCTTTGCAGGGACATGGATCAAGCTGGAAACCATCATTCTCAGCAAACTATCACAAGGTCAGAAAACCAAACACCACACGTTCTCACTCATAAGTGGAAGTTGAACAATGAGAACATATGGACACAGGGAGGGGAACATCACACACCGGGGCCTGTCAGGGGGTCGGGGGCTAGAGGAGGGATAGCATTAGGAGAAATACCTAATGTAGGTGACGGGTTGATGGGTGCAGCAAACCACCAGGGCACGTGTATACCTATGTAACAAAACTGCACGATGTACACATGTTTGCCAGAACTTAAAGTATAATTAAAAAAGAAAAGAAAAGAAAAGAAAACTCAGGGATCAGGGTTTTTAAGAATAATTTGGTGGGTAGGGGTCCAGTGAGTCGGGAGCACCGATTGGTTGGCTTGAGGATGAACTCATAGGCAGTCGAAGCTATCCTCTTACGCTGAGTCAGTTCCTGGGTGAGTGCCACAGAACTGGTTGGCAGGTCCAGGTGAGGCCAACCACTTGTCAGAAATGGAAAAACCTGAAAAGACATCTCAAAAGGCCAATCTCAGGTTCACAATGGTGATGTTATCTTCAAGAGGAATCAGGGAAGTTGCAAATCTCATGACCTTCCACGTAACGGCTGGTAATATTTAGAGTTCCAGCCCCTCTCATCCTAACTTGGTGGCTGGTGGCCTTTCATTCATTTTACAAGAACAGATTTGCTTTTGGGAAGGGCTGTTATTTAAACTATAAACTAAATTCCTTCCCAAGGCTCGTTCGGCCTATGCCCAGGAATGGATAAGGACAGTTTAGAGGTTAGAAGCAAGATGGAGTCAGTTAGGTCTGATCTATTTCACTGTCATAATTCCCCATAATTTTGGCAAAGGTGGTTTCAAGATGGGCAGTCTTCTTCAGAACTCTCCCGAGCCAGTTTATCACCTGCTTCCCTGGTTCTGGTAAGCATGAGACTCCATGCCTTGCCCTCCTCTGAGTATAGCTGCAGACTAGAAAACACTTGGCTGGGCCAGGCACAGCGGCTCATGCCTGTAATCCCAGCACTTTGGGAGGCTAAGGTAGGCAGATCACTAGGGGTCAGGAGTTTGAGACTAGCCTGGCCAACATGGGGAAAACTCCGTCTTTACTAAAAATACAAAAAAAAAAAAAAAAGAAGCTGGGCATGGTGGCGCATGCCTGTAATCACAGCTACTCAGGAGGCCGAGGCAGTGAGAGGAGATCACACCACCGCACTCCAGCCTGGGCAACAGAGCAAGACTCTGTCAAAAGAAAGAGGAAGGGAAGGGAAGGCAAGAGAAGGCAAAGGGAGGGGAGGCGAGGCGAGGGGAGGGGAGGGAGAAGAAGGGAAGGGGAGGCCAGGGAAGGGGAGGCAAGGGGAGGGGAGGGGAGGGAGAAGGAGGAAAGGGAAGGGAAGGGAAGGGAAAGGAAGGGAAGGGAAGGGAGGTGAGGGGAGAGAAGGGGAGGGGAGGCGAGGGGAGGGAAAGAAAGGAGGGAGGGAGGGGAGGAAGGAAGGCAGGCTTGACTGTAGCTTAGGAAGGAAGGCAGGCAGGCAGGCAGGCAGGCAGGCAGGCTTGGCTGTAGCTTAGGAAGGAAGGGGAAAATGCTTGGCTGTAGCTTAGAATTAGCACCCACACTCGACGGGAGGCGATGATACAAGGCATGTATATGAGGGAGTGGGAATTGGGGGACCACCTAGAATTATGCCTTCCCATCCCTGAGAGCATGCGCATAGCTACCAGCTATAAAGCTGCTTGGCTGCAGTGTGGTATGGGCTTCACCTGGCACTCATGTTGCTGCCATTTGGCCCCTTTTGTTTTGGTGTTGCCCTGTGCAAGGGTCACAGGGACCTGGCACCTCTGTCTACTTGCGCTTTCACCATCTGTATGAGTAATATAAACTGCCTGATCTAAAAAATGGCTCCTTGTTGCTTTCCTGACCATGCATGTCAGCCAGGCCTTGCCTTGTGCTTGATACATAGCAGCTGTGGCTCCCCCAGGCTGCTGCTTAGGGGCTGCTGCTTGGCCACCTGACAGGAAGATACTCGGTCTACTAAGGGAGGAAAGAATGATACATGAAGGAACCACAGGACGTGGCCAAATATCCAGTAGGTGCTGGGGAGACACACGGGGCTGGCTCTCCTCATGCTGCATCAAGTGGGACAAAGTTGGATAAAGGGAAGTTTATTGATGCGAGAGTGCTGCTGTGGGGTATGGGATTCACACCCCAGCAAGGAGGTGAAGATAGTACTAACACTCCACCCAACGGCCTCATGGAAGCTTGGAAAAAGCAATATCCCCCAGGAAAGTAGAACTGCCAGAAATGCCGTGCAATAGTGGATACAGGAATGAGGTGGCTCAGAGAAGCAGGCATGCTGGAGTGGATATGCTACTGAGGAAAGAAAACCCACCAGGTCACCGCAGTCCACAGGGGAGCCGTGGGCACCTTCTGTTTATCCAAACGAGGAGGAATGTGCTGTTGAATGGGGCCACCAGCATCAGCAAGAAGCTTGGTGGTGACTGTGGGCTGACAGCGGGAGATGATGTTACAGAGCTATGTTCCCAATACTAATGAGGATGAGTCCTGAAATAATAGAGGCCAGGTGACAACACTTCACTGCCAGAAGAAAGCTGGGTGAGATTGCTGTAATACATGGCAAGAACAGATGTAATGTATGACAGGCAGGGGAGTCTGTTCCCATAGAGAATTATAGAGATGGGCCAGGCGCTGTGGCTTACGCCTGTAATCCCAGCACTTTGGGAGGCCTAGGTGGATGGATCACCTGAGGTCAGGAGTTCAAGACCAGCCTGGCCAACATGGTGAAACACCCTAGTCTCCACTAAAAATACAAAAAATTAGCCAGGCGTGGTGGTGGGTGCCTATAATCCCTACTACTCAGGAGGCTGAGGCAGGACAATCGCCTGAACCCAGGAGGCAGGGGTTGCAATGAGCCGAGATGGTGCTATTGTACTCTAGCCTGGGTAACAGAATGAGATTCTGTCTCAAAAAAAAAAGAGAGAGAGTATTATAGAGATGATAATAGGACATAATTTTCCTAAGGGCAAAATACAGCTTAATTTATGCAATCAGAGGGAATCAGAAAAGATGATAAAGGCTCAAGACACATCTCAGTAAAAAACTGTGATCCTTTGATCAGTTTCTAGACCTGAGCCAGTACCCCTTGACTGAATGGGATGCCAGCCCACATAAGGGAGGATCCCACATCACGGCAAATGTATGTGGTAATGATTCCCTCCAATCCTTCTCCAGAAAGACCTGAGGGCATGTACTCAGGTAAATGTACACTGGGGAAAAGGGAATAATCGACATTTCAGGAACTATTGGAAACAGGATCCAAGTTAACACTGAAAATCAGAGACTCAAACATCATCATTAAAGGGGCCAGGTAATACATGGGGTGCCAGGCCAGGCCGAGCTCCTACTGGGTGCAACACAAGCTTCCAAGAGTCCTTTCCCAATGGAATCCACAGGATGCACGTAATTCCTCCAGCAACAGGTTATGACAACACATGTGAAACACTGTCTACCAGGGAGGCTCATTAGAGACTCAGTGTGTAAGGTTTTAATGCAGGGAAGGTACTTACATTGGCGTCCACTGTCTGGCATGTACCAAAATTCTAGACTCTCAGAAGGAAAAGAGGTGTTCAGCATAAGCTGAACACTTTAGATACAGTGAGACACTCTGATTAGAGAATGATGGAAATCCAACTGACTAGATGCCAGCCAAGGGCCAACCTTGCAAGCCGACTTTTCCGAGAACAGCAGGCTCAGGCCTGCTGTGTTAACTTTTTTCTACACAGGCTGTTCACTTGGAATTATATATTCAACAAAAATATATTTCAAGAATGACAGTAAAATAAAGACATTTTTGGGCTAACGATATAGAGGGTTTGCTCCAAAAAGAGCTGCCATAAATTCTGAAGGATGTGCTTATGCAGAAGAGTAATCCAGGAAGATCAGAGACGCAGGAAAGAACAAAGAACACTGATGGTACAGTACACTGTAAGAATGTCTTCTGGGCCCAAAAGAGCAAGAGAAACACAGCATGTAAGGGGGAGAGGATGTGAGGTTAATGTAATCAAATATCCTTATATAGTTGAAGGACAGTAGAGCTATTTCTTGATTTTATACATGTTAATTATGAATGTCAAAATATGTAGTTAATTACTAGGCCAGGCGTGGTGGCTCACGACTGTAATCCCAGCAGTTTGGGAGGCCGAGGTGGGCGGATCACCTGAGGTTAGGAGTTCAAGACCAGCCTGGCCAACATGGCGAAACTGCATCTCTACTAAAAATACAAAATCTCCTTGTCTCCCTTTTGCCTAACTTGGTCCTTCCAGGTCCCTGACCAACTAGCCAAGCCATTTGCCACAGCTCAGGAGTCCATACTCATACCTACTTCAGGCCTCTTCTCCCTCTATACAAAGTGGATGGCCAAAT
This sequence comes from Pan paniscus, assembly GCF_029289425.2. Lineage (NCBI taxonomy): Eukaryota > Metazoa > Chordata > Mammalia > Primates > Hominidae > Pan > Pan paniscus. Next base: position 15,519,029 of record NC_073261.2, read on the forward strand.
ACACTATTCAGCTCTGATTGCTGGGAAGATTTCCCCTCATGACTATTTTGAGGGCCACCTTGAGTAGGGCTGTAGTATGATAGCAGTCTACTTCAGTGGATAACAGTCTATTTCAGCTCACACCAACAAGGCCCAGGATTGTTCTTCTATCAGTTGATCATACACACCTACCTGAGGCTATGGACATCAGCTGAGTCAATGGCTTCAATGCAACCGAGGTGGATGACCTGGGGATCTGGGCCATGTGTCCATTTAACTTACTTATGTTCTCGACCTGCTCCTGAATGACCATTTCTATCATACTTGAAAGGCAGCTTCAGGTGCAAAGTCACTTGATGCCCCATGGTCAATTTCAAAATCTCTTTTAGGGCCCAATGGTATGACAAGAATTGCTTTTCCAATGAATGGCAAATAATTGTCTGTTACAGAAGGCATAGTCTGGCTCCAGATCTCTAGGGGTCTGTGCTGCAATTCTCCCAGTGGACTTTCCAGAAACACCACATGGCATCTTGATCTACTATGCCTACACTAGCATCACTGAGCCCACTGGCATAGAAGGCAAAGAGCAGGGCAGTTTGCCCCACACCCTGGATCTGCTGCAGGGTCTCATTGTTTGGGTATTATTGGAACTAGGAAATAAATGAGTAAATGCTATATTGCCAGTGTGGTACATGATGCCTCAAAATGCCTCTTTCTTAGCAATAGGGGTGCTTAAGGCACAGCAACTTGTTTCAGACCAGTGGACCCCTACAAATGTCACCAATATGGCAAAGCCTCTGAATTTTAGGGGAGGGGAGTCTTGTCTCCCACCAACTGGCATCTGGTCATTCAGAGTACCTGCCATATTTTGTTCAACCAAGTCCAGCTAGCATTATGTTCTGTGGAATGTCAAGATGATCAGGTCCCTGTGGATCATACTGTGATAGAGAGGAGAAGAGTTACCATAGCACTGGGGCAAGATGGTAAATCTATTCTGCTGCCTTCCCTACATATGAACAAAATAACTTTGAGTCTCTTTACTCATGAGGATTGAAAAGAATGCATTTATCAGATCAATAGCTGCATGCCAAGTGCCACAGGCTGTATCGATCTGTTCAGGTAAAGATCCAGCCTAGCAGCTACAATTTCGGCTATCACTTGGTTAAGTTGATGGAGGCCCACAGTCATCCAGCACAATCCATATGGTTTTTTATACATATGAGCCAAATGGCGATATGATAGGAACCATCCTCCCTGCATCTTTAGTCTTTGATGGAGGTGCTGATCTCTGCAATTCTCCAGATGTGGTATTATTTTTTATTTATCATCTTGACACTTGATGCTTGGACCTGCCTAACATAATTGGTGAGAGAACTAATATGCAAGTTCTGCTACCTGCTAAGTATATCCACCCCAATTAAGAGACCTGGAAATAACTTCAAGAGGGAACTGTGGGCCCACTGGACAAACATGAGACAAACATGAGGCAGGACTCCGCTTATTACCTTGTCTCCCATGCCCACTCTAGGCAGGGATCTATAGTGGCATTTCAGATCCTCTGGTACCGATTTCATGAACCTGGTATTCCATGGCCCTTGAGAAATCTAGGTACTTCCCTTTCTATAGTGGACAGTTACCCTAGAACATGGCTCGGTCCCTTTAACAAAGAGCTAGAGGAATACTTGCTGCATGTATTTGCAGTAGCATTGTGGGATTCTTCCTCGGGGGAACTGGGCTGCCCTTCTGTCAACAGGGTCTGAGCTTGAGAACTGACATGTGATTTTTTTTTTTTTTTTGAGATGGAGTCTTGTTCTGTCGCCGAGGCTGGAGTGCAACAGCATGATCTCGGGTCACTGCAACCTCTGCCTCCTGGGTTCAAGCGATTCTCCTGCCTCAGCCCCACGAGTAGCTGAGATTACAGGTCCCCACCACCACGCCCGGCTAATTTTTGTATTTTAGTAGAGACGGGGTTTCACCATATTAGCCAGGCTGGTCTTGAACTCCTGACCTCACCTGATCCACCCACACTGGCCTCCCAAAGTGCTGGGATTACAGGTGTGAGCCATGGTGCTTGGCCAGACTTGTGATTTTCATTGTGGAAGATGACATAGGGCTCTGCTCCCCAGATCTTCATTTTTCCTGGTTATACAGTCAAATAATACTCTAGGCAATATCCCCCATGGGATGGTGTTCTCCCCAGGGGACTGTGTGGACCATTGGCCATTGCCACAGGTATCTGCGTATCACGGCACCCTGACTGCCAGTCCAGGCTTGCTGCCCATTCCAGTAATTTGTACTCACTTTGTCTCTGATGGTTAAGTGCCTCCACCTGCCTCTGCTATTTCAGAATCCTGTCACTCCCATTAACCCTAGGGAGCCCAGTTCAATGGCATCGTATCTCACTGTCACTCCTAGCCTATGGAGACTCCACCAGTGAGTTTCCCATTGATACCAGAAGCTCCCTCACTAGTGCACTCTACACTACATCTGGGGTAAAGGGCCATGATGTCTGCAACACATTCTCAAATTGTTCAGGGAAAAAAAATGTTAAGAACAGAGAGAGGCCGGGCACAGTGATTTACACCGGTAATCCCAGCACTTTGGGAGGCTGAGGTGGGAGGATTCCTTGAGCCCAGGAATTTGAGAACAGCCTGGGAAACATAGCAAGACCCCTACCAAAAAAAAAAAAAAAAAATTAGCTGCGCATAGTGGTGTATACCTGTGGTCCCAGCTATGTGGGAGGCTGAGGCAGGACGATCACTTGAGCCCAGGAGGTCGAGGCTGCATGATCACACCACTGCTGTTGCCACCCTGAACAATAGCAAGATGCTGTCTCCAAAAATAAAAGAACAGAGAGAAAGAAAAGCAATGAAGCAAATAAAGCAAAATGTCCACAGGAGGAAAATCTGAGTAAAGGAGATTTTATATATATATAACGATTTTTTTTTTTGGCTGGGCATGGTAGCTCATGCCTGTAATCCCAGCACTTTGGGAGACAGAGGTGGGCGGATCACGAGGTCAGGAGTTCGAGACCAGCGTGACCAGCATGGTGAAACCCTGTCTCTAATAAATATACAAAAATTAGCGGGGCGTGGTGTTGCACACCTGTAATCCCAGCTACTTGGGAAGCTGAGGCAGGAGAATCGCTTGTACCTGAGAGGCGGAGGTTGCAGTGAGCCGAGATCACGCCATTGCGTTCCAGCCTGGGAGATACAGTGAGACTCTGTCTCAAAAAATAAAAACAACGTTTTTTAAATCACCTTTCCAAACTTTTCCACAGTAACTAGGACACTTGTGTTTTCTACATCTTGTGTCAAATATGATCCTTAGAAGTTCAGCAGGAAATATTTTTACTAGAGTGGCATGCAGTAGCTTCCAGACAATTTCTGATTACATTCCTTTCTGATTTCTAAATGCATCTGTTTTTAACCTTTTACTTTCTTTATCTATTCAGTCTCCTGAAGGGTGCATATAGTTTATCCTGAAAGAAGCAATTTGAGATTAATCCTTTCAATCATTTTTTGCCTTGTTTTTATTTCCTGTTTTATTCACATCAGGTTTTAATTTTACTAATTCCTTCTAATTTTTGTACCTCAAGAGAGCTCAGACTTAGATAGATCAAAATCTGTTTCATAATACACTCTCATCACCATTCTATACATACCCTGCTTTCATTTATTTTGTGTTTTTAAAAATATTATAATAAACGTGTGTGTAATCAATGTCCAACCTAAGAAGTAGAAAGAATAAACTATTATCTTTAAAATACGGGGCTATGGACTTATCTGCACATAGCACCATTCAGTTAATAACTAAAGTTATGCCACTTTTTGTAATGACTCCCTTTTTACAGTATAATGACTCCCCAAAAACACACTAAATAAGTACACTGTAAGAAGTAATACTTGACCTTACGGTTTCCAGCAAAGACACACCCCAAAATCTCCATGCGCAGTTCCCAGCCGGAGGCCTCACGTGGAAGCAGCTGCCTCTGGTCTGTGTGGGACAGCGCCACCTCCTGGTCGGCGGCAGAGCCAGCATCTTAATTCCAAGCATGCGTCCATGCTAGGAAACGCCCTTGCTTAGCCTTAATTTTGTTTCAAACGTATTTGGGGTGCCATAAGTTTATTTTCTGTAAAGTTTGAGGGCAGTGTAATCATAAGCTCCCAAAAGATTGAAAAATTGGTGAGGACAATGGTGCAAGATGAAAAATGCCCCTTCCCCCATGGTCAAGTCCTGAGTTCCTCTTTTGGGGAAGGCAACATATCTACATTACACGAAGTTCTATGCACATAATATTTATTTACATTAAACTTGTTGGGCTGGGCGCTGTGGCTCACGCCTGTAATCCCAGCATTTTGGGAGGCCGAGGCAGGTGGATCACGAGGTCAGGAGATTGAGACCAGCCTGGCCAACATGGTGAAACCCTGTCTCTAATAACAATACAAAAATTAGCCGGGCGTAGTGGCGCGTGCCTGTAGCCCCAGCTACTCAGGAGGCTGAGGCAGGAGAGTTGCTTGAACCCGGGAGGCGGAGGTTGCAGTGGGCCAAGATCATGCTACTGCACTCCAGTTTGGGAGACAGAGGGAGACTCCGTCTCAAAAAAAAAAAAAAAATTGTTGTTTACTACTGACATAAATATGTTTTCTTTATTTGGTTGATTTTTTTTCTATTAAAATTATTCACGTGTCTTGGATTGAGATAAATGATGTATTTTCTCATTAAAATTAATAGAAATATTTTTTTCGTATGCAGGTTTGTCACTTAGCAGCAAGGTTTTTAGGAATAAATTAGTCATTAAGTGAAGGATAGGTATAACTTCAAAAGAAAGGTACAAATATCTAAATGATGGCAACAAAAGAATTAACATTAAAATGTCAATCAATCCAAGACTAACACATAAAAATTAATCAAAAAGAGTAAAACCTTTTAAAGACCACATGAACTAGCATGATTCAAAGTAATTAGGAATAAATAATACAGCAAAAATAAAAATAAAAACTTGGCCAGGCGTGGTGGCACATGCCTGCAATCCCAGCACATTGGGAGGCCGAGGCAGGCAGATCACCTGAGATCAGGAGTTTGAGACCAGCCTGGCCAACATGGCAAAACCCCATCTCTACTAAAAATACAAAAATTAGCCGGGTGTGGTGGTGGGCGCCTGTAATCCCAGCTACTTGGGAGGCTGAGGCAGGAGAATCGCTTGAACCCAGGAGGCAGAGGTTGCAGTGAGCTGAGATTGTGTCACTGCACTCCAGCCTGGGCAACAACAGCGAAACTCCATCTGAAAAAAAAAAAAAAAATTAAGCTTCCTACAAACTGTTGAAGTAATACATAAATTAATTGTCACAAGATTTCAAACAATACAAAGAGAGTGTAAGAACCCCTTGAATATTTCTCTTGTGATTTCAGTTCCCCTCCCAATCCCAAATGAACTCGGGCACAAACAAGCATGCACAGTTTGGAATGTATCAGCAATTTTCCTCCAAAATGTGTGTACCATGAACAATAGCTTATGAGGTACCTATTTTTACACTTTCTACTTATTTTAATTTTTTTTTTTTAGAGATGGGGTCTCACTATGTTGCCCAGGCTGGTCCCAAACGCCTGGCCTCAAGCTATCCTCCCACTTTGGCCCCCTAAAGTGCTGGGATTATAGGTGTGAGCCACCACGCTTGGCCCTATTTCTACATTTTCTTTTCTTTTTAATTTTTCTTTTCTTTTTTTTCCTTTTGAGACAGAATTCTGCTCTTGTTGCCCAGGCTGGAGTGCAATGGCGCGATCTTGGCTCACCTCTGCCTCCCGGGTTCAAGCAATTCTCCTGCTTCAGCCTCCCGAGTAGCTGGGACTACAGGCATGTGCCACCATGCCTGGCTAATTTTTGTATTTTTAGTAGAGACGGGGTTTCTCCATGTTGGTCAGGCTGGTCTCGAACTCCTGACCTCAGGTGATCCGCTGGCCTCGGCCTCCCAAAGTGCTGAGATTATAGGTGTGAGCCACTGCGCCTGGCCTACATTTTCTTTTTCTTTTTCTTTCTCTTGAGAGAGAGTCTTGCTGTGTCACCCAGGCTGGAGTGCAGTGGTATGATCTCAGCTCCACCTCCTGAGTTCCAGCAATTCTTGTGCCTCAGCCTCCTGAGTAGCTGGGATTACAGGCATGCACCACCACGTCCGACTAATTTTTGTACTGTTAGTAGAGACAGGATTTCTCCATATCGGTTGGGCTGGTCTCAAACTCCTGGCTTCAAGCGATCCACCCACCTCAGCCTCCCAACATGATGGGATTACAGGCATGAGCCACTGCACCCAGCCTAGTTCTACATTTTCTTGTCAACATTAGATATTATCAGACTTTTTAGTTTTTGCCAATCTGAAGGACCAAAAATCTCACTGGAATCTACACTTCTCTAATGGTTAGAGAGATTGCATATTTTTCCTTTCCTCTTTTGTGAGTTGCCTGTTCCTATTGTATCACTGAGGTTTTGCTGCTGTAACAAATAACCACAGTGTCTCAGTGGCTTACAACAAGCATGTAGTTCTTGATCATTTAAATGAGGACTGAGGTTGACCTGTAGCTCTGCTCAGTTTCTATTCTCATTCCTGGTCCCGGGCTGCATGAGCATCATCCTCTAAGGCCACTCCCACAATGTAGAGATGAAACACAAAATGCAAAGCTACAAGACGCATGCCATTTAAAACTTCCGCCCAGACGTGGCATATGTCACATCTTTTCACCTCTCATTGGCTAACACAAGTCTCACCAGCCCGCCCTGGCTATGGGTCAGAGAAGTACCCTTCTCCAACAGGGTATGTGATGAAGGTGGAGGTGGGAATGCTTAACATTGACACAGGGAAAGAGTTGATAACTCTTTATGTGATTATTATCTACTAAACGGTTCCACTTTTTTTTTTTTTAATTATTTTTGAGACAGAGTTTCGCTCTTGTCACCCAGGCTAGAGTACAATGGCATGATCTTGGCTCACTGCAACCTCTGCCTCCCAGGTTCAAGTGATTCTCCTGCCTCGGCCTCCCAAGTAGCTGGGATCACAGGCATGCGCCACCACGCCCAGCTAAGTTAATACAAACATGGTCATCATGTTGGACAGCCTGGTCTCGAAATCCCATTTATTTATTTATTTATTTATTTATTTATGAAATGGAGTCTCGTTCTGTAGCCCAGGCTGGAGTACAGTGGCATGATCTTGGCTCAATGCAACCTCTGCCTCCTGGGTTCAAGCGATTCTCCTGCCTCAGCCTCCCGAGTGTAGCTGGGATTATACGCATGTACCACCACGCCCAGCTAATTTTTGTATTTTTTAGTAGAGATAGGGTTTCACCATGTTGGCCAGGCTGGTCTCAAACTCCTGACCTCAAGTGATCCATTTGCCTCAGCCTCCCAAAGTGCTGGGATTACAGGCACAAGCCATCGCCCCCGGCACACAAGCCTTGCTTCAAGGTGATTCCACTTGGTATGTGATTCTCCTCCATAAACACAGGTTATAAAGTGTTCCCTCTATGAACTGAGATTCTCTCTCTGACTTTGATCTAATATAGACAAGTAGAATGAAAACATGGTCTGGCTGACACTTCCACTTCTGGCATCTCTCCAAACTGAGGTGGCCTTGATACCGAAGAAAGCCCCATGCAGACGGCAGCCCAAGGGGAACAACACCAGGGAAGGCCTCTCCCTGTTAGGAAGGACATTCAGATAATTTTCTTCCTGTGCACAATGTGAATTCATACTTTTTTTTTTTTTTTTTTTTTTTTTTTTTGAGACAGAGTCTCACTCTGTCGCCCACGCTGGAGTGCAGTGGCGTCGTGATCCCGGCTCACTGCAACCTCTGCCTCCCGGGCTCAAACCATCCTGCTACCTCAGCCTCCTGCATAGCCGGGATTACAGGCACCTGCCACCATGCCCAGCTAATTTTTGTTTTTTTAGTACAGACGGGGTTTCACCATGTTGGCCAAGCTGGTCTTGAACTCCTGACCTTAAACAATCAGCCTACCTTGGCCTCCCAAAGTGCTGGGATTGCAGACGTAAGCCACCATGCCCAGCCTGAATTGATAAATTCTTGAGAGATGGGAAACGGCATTCTTTAAGGAGAATTTTGGATATAGGGGACACTAATAGAAACTAACAAAGTGCTTTCATAAAATTCACAGATGCTCAAAGAAAATTTAAAAGTCGAGTTAAGATCCATAAAATATGCATGCCCAGGCTGGGCGCAGTGGCTCACACCTGTAATCCCAACATTTTGGGAGGCTGAGGCAGGTGGATCACGAGGTCAGGAGATTGAGACCATCCTGGCCAACATGGTGAAACCCCATCTGTACTAAAAATACAAAAATTAGCTGGGCGTGGTGGCGCATGCCTGTGGTCCTAGCTACTCAGGAGGCTGAGGCAGGAGAATCGCTTGAACTCGGGAGGTGGAGGTTGCAGTGAGCTGAGATTGCGCCACTGCACTCCGGCCTGGGCAACAGAACGAGACTCCACCTCAAAAAAAAAAAAAAAAAAAAAGTGCACGCCCACAACTGAGTAAAAGACAGGACTGTGATCAGGAAGTGCAGAAAATGTTAAATTTTAATGTCATGGGTTAATTTAGAAAACACTGGCAAGTGTTTTCTCCTTTTATCATACCTTCCCCCTTTCTCATCTTTGCTGCAGATAAGGTCAAGTTCAGGGACTGCAGGACTTAAGGGGTAGGAGGTAATTCCTTCAAAACAAAAATGAAGGCTGGGTGTGGTGGCTCATGCCTGGAATCCCAGCACTTTGGGAGGCAGAGGAGGGCAGATCACTTGAGGTTAGGAGTTCTAGACCAGCCTGGCCAACATATCGAAACCCCATCTCTACTAAAAATACAAAAAAATCAGCTGGGTGTGGTGGTGCATGTCTATAATCCCAGCTACTCAGGAGGTTGAGGCAGGAGTAATGCTTGAACCCGGGAGACGGTCCTTGCAGTGAGCCGAGACCATGCCATTGCACTCCAGCCTGGGCCATAGAGTGATTCTGTCTCAGAAAAAAAAAAAAAAAAAAAAAAAGATGAAAAGAAAACCCTTCTTTTCTCCTGCTTCGCATCTGCAATGGTGCAGGAATCCACAGATGTAACTAGACGTAACTGATGAATTGCAAGAAGTTAGAAGCCTGAAGAATGCAGCCGACATGAAAGGCTTTTATTCATACAGGTGATGTGATCTAAATGACTGACTGCATATTTAGAAAATAGGAAGAGTGTGAGGGACGGCAGCAAGGGTGAAGAATCGCCCCTCACCAGACAAGACTACAACAAAATTAACTGAGTCCTCATTTCAGCTTTAAAATAAACAAAAGGGGCTGGGCATGGTGGTTCACTCCTGTAATCCCAGCACTTTGGGAGGCCAAGGCAGGCAGATTTCTTGAGCTCAGGAGTTAGAGAACAGCCTGGACAATATGGTGAAACCCCATCTCTACTAAAAAGACAAAAATTAGCTGGGCATGCGTGCCTGTAGTCTCATCTACTCAGGAGGCTGAGGTGGGAGGATCATCTGAGCCCAGGAGGTGGAGGTGGCAGTGAGCCAAGATCACATCACTGCACTCCAGCCTGGTCAACAGAGTGAGACCCCATCTCATAAATAAATAAACAAACAAATAAATAAAATGAACAAAAGGGGAACTGTATACCCAGACTATAAAAAAAAATTAAAAAAAATGAAAAGGGGAATTGTATATCCAGGCTTAAGATGGAGTGAGGCCTTCTAAGAAAAAGAACAGCAACAACAATAACAATACCAAACCTTCTGCAGGGGCAGAGTGCAAAGAAATGGTGGTGAGAATGACAAGCTGGGGAAAATAATGCCTGCTGCAATTCCAGACACATTGGGACTTAGTGCTCCCTTTGAGACATCTATATGAAGGTCCATGGCAGCAGGTGGAAGCCCAAGGCAGAAGCCAGGGCTGGAGATAACCATCTGTGAACCAATGACTTATCTGATATTCTCTAGGAAGGAGATCACTGCACAGAGGAGAGAATAAGAAGAGGCCTGGTGTAAGCCTTGAAGAAAATCATTATGTCACGGCTGGGTGGGAGAGGGTGGTGGCATAGCCAGAGAGCTAGGAGGAAACCTGCAGAGTCCATGTAAAGATGAAAGAAGAGTAGAAATGTGGAGGGCCATTAAAAAATTATTCTGACACTTGTTAAAACAGTATGGAAAATTGTACTCAAGACGACTGTCCCTGTCTCACTTCCCACTGCCCTAGTAATGCTTACTGGGATCAACCTCTAATTCTCTGTCCCAGGGTCTGTTTCTGGCGGAACCTGAGCTAAGACGGTGCATCATGAACCAAGGATTATGATTCAAGCACATATGGCACATTAACAAAAGCTGAGCATATGCCAAGCCATAAAGGCTCGACACATTTCAAAAGATTAAAATCATATAAAATGTTCCCAACCCAATTGCAATTAAGCAAGATACCTAAAAAAAAAAACCCTCCTTATGTTTAGAAATTAAGAAATACGACTCTAAACTTCTAAACAATCTGAGGTCAATGGAGAAATCAAAAGAGAGTAGAGAAGGGAAAATAAGGAACAAAAGGAGGATTGAAAGACAAAGACATCCAAGGAGCAGGACTACTATAGGCAGAGATGGCAAGAAGGAAACGTGACTATTGGCTAAGTTACAACAATGCATTCATGGGTTTTTGTTGTTATTATAGTTATTTTATCTTCTATTTTGAAGAATGATTTGTTATTTCTTCACAGTTATGGGACAAGTAAAATTATATATCTTGAAAAAAAAAAAACAAAGTCACGCTTTGTGGCAAATTTAAGTGTATTAGAAAAGAAAGCCGGACACGGTGGCTCACGCCTGTAATCCCAGCATTTTGAGAGGCTGAGGCGGGTGGATCATGAGGTCAGGAGATCGAGACCATCCTGGCTAACATGGTGAAACCCCGTCTCTACTAAAAATACAAAAAATTAGCCGGGCGTGGTGGCGGGCGCCTGTAATCCCAGCTACTCGGGAGGCTGAGGCAGGAGAACAGCATGAACCCGGGAGGCAGAGGTTACAGTGAGCCAAGATCGCGCCACTGCACTCCAGCCTGGGCAACAGAGCACAACTCTGTCTCAAAAAAAACAAAAAAACAAAAACAAAAAAAGAAAAAAGGCTGAAAACCAGTGAGCTAAACATTCATTTCAAAAAGGTAGAAACAATTAAATCTAAAGAAAGAAGAAAATAAGAGAACTAGCTGGACGTGGTGGCTCACGCCTGTAATTCCAGCACTTTGGGAGGCCAAGGTGGGTGGAACACGAGGTCAGGAGTTCGAGACCAGCCTGGCCAACATGGTGAAACCCTGTCTCTACTAAAAATACAAAAATTAGCTGAGTGTGGTGGTGGGCACCTGTAATCCCAGCTACTCAGGAGGCTGAGGCAGGAGAATCGCTTGAACCTGGAAGACGGAGGTTGCAGTGAGCCAAGATCACGCTACAGCACTCTAGCCTGGGCAACAGAGTGAGAAGAGAACTAGTTAAAAACAAATGTACAAAATAAAGTGTCAACAAAGCCAAAAGTAATTTCTGTGAAGATTAACAAAATTGATAACCCTCTCTCAAAATCGATTAAAAAAAAAGAGCATACCAATAACCAATGTCAGAAATGAAAAGGGGGTTATCACTACAGATTCTACAAACCTTAAAAATATACTATGAGGATATTATTAACAAGTTGATGGCAATTTGAAAATGTAGATGTTTGTTTTAGTCTATTTTCTGTTGCTATAACAGAATACAATAGACAGGGTAATTTAATAAAAAGAAAATTATTCCTTATAGTTCTGGAGAGTGGGAAGTCCAAGAGCACGGTGCCTGCATCTGGTGAGGGCCTTTGTGCCACATCATAACATGGCAGAGAGTGTCACATGGTCAAAGGGCAAGAGCAGACCAGTTCAGGTCTTTTTTCCTTTTCTTATAAAACCACCAGTCCCATCATGGTGGCCCCACCCTGATGACCTTGTCTAATCTTAATTACCTCCCAAAGACCCCCACCTTCAAATATCAAAACTGACACAAGAAGAGACACTATGAAGTTGTTGCAGTAATTTAAATATAGGCACAATTTTTTTGCAGCCAAATGCTATCAAGAAGTAAAGTCTCCCCATCTCTTTAATCTCAGCTGGGCTCATGACTGCTTTGACCAATAGAATGTGGTAAAAGTGATGTCTGAAGTTTCCATTTTCACTCTCTTGGACCCCTGAGACCATCATATAAAGAAGCTAGTCTAGCCTATTGTAAGACAGGACACATAGAGATGTTCTAAAGTGTAGTCTGGATCTCCGTTTTGTCTGTTTTAATCACACTTCTTTTAGTTGCATGGCATAGAACCCCACTCAAGCTTACTCAAGCAAGTGGAGTGGGCTGAAAACATCCACCACAGCCCATGGAAACTAGAGATGGAAACAAAAAGCCACCAGGATCCAGACCCTTTCAGGGACAGGAACTTGCAGGGAGCCAAAGGCCTGTGGGATATGACCAACTCAGCATTCCACTGAGGGTATATGATCAAACAGCAAACTGTTTACCATTAATACAGAATGTGGACAAACTCACTTCTGTGCCTGCCCCAGAAGGTTTGATGAGGGCAGTCGCTTCCTGGCGCCGAGCTCCTTGAGGTTATCTACTGGGACATCTAGGGAATGCAGTCTTGCACGCCTACTCTGGACAAGCTGACCTCTTCTTCTACCCGCCTTCTTGCTATCTCTTTTGCCTAATAAATACAGAAAGCTGTGTAAAGCTCAGGGCCCTTGTCCACTAGAGGCAAGGTGCCCCCTGACCCCTTCTTCCAAATATACTCTTTTGTCTCTTGTCTTTTATTCCCGCATTCGCCACCCTTTCTTCAGTCCACCAGGGATTGTGGCAGGTTACAGGAACTGATCACAATTCTCTCTCCACTACCTGGGTTTCCTCCTAGCTCAGACAAATGGTATAAAATCTTGCAACCCTGAACTTACAGGATTTCTACCCGGCTCCTAAACCAATGAACAACTTCCTTTGTCTTGGAGATTAATCCCTAGGAGAGACTCCCATAGGCCAGGCTCATTCTTCCAAGCTGAGCATAACCCTTGGGTATCAAATGGCCAGTTACTCCAATTTCCAGAGGTTTGGGATCACCTCCAGGGAGGAGGGCCTCGTCTGAATGGTGAATGTGGGTGCAGGCCATGGGCATGCTCAGCTCAGCACTCTGGGGTCTCCTCCTCTATTGCATACATGCCTGTCTGCTTTCTATTCTTTAGGACCAGTCCCTACTGGGGAGCCTGTATCAAACAGCAGGAGCCTGTATTCCTAAGAAGCATGAAGAAGCCACAGCAGCCACTGTTGGTACCTGCCCAGATCCACTCAGCATCTCTTCCGCAGGTTTAAGGCTGCTCACTTGATCCCATTATACTCTGCTTACGGCCCTCTTCTGATGGCAGAAGTGAACTTGGCCTATAAAGGGCAGGCCAGAAGTACCAGTCAATGCCCATGAAAATACCCCTTAATGACAGATGGGAAGTTGGTAGATAACACAATTCCCTTGCTCCTTGATAGGGTAACTGGGTTATGTTCTATAAAGTCCCCCACAGGTCCTCAGTGGGACTGAGTCCCAGTTGCCCAGAGTGGTAACTCGCTTGATAATGCACCTTTGATTGGCTGCCTTCCTCTCTATTGTCTCCCTTCTCCATTCCTCTATCAGTGTTTCTGGAATCAAATTCAAATTACCATCTGCACTCAAATTCTGAGTTGGCTTCTAGAAAACTGGAAACTAAGAACAGAAATCCAGTGCATAGACCAGAAGCGGTGGCTCACGCCTATAATCCCAGCACTTTGGGAGGCTGAGGTGGGCAGATCACCTGAGGTCAGGAGTTACAGACCAGCCTGACCAACATGGTGAAACCCCATCTCTACTAGAAATACAAAAATTAGCCAAGCATGGTGGCGGATATCTGTAATCCCAGCTACTCAGGAGGCTGAGGCAGCAGAATTGCTTGAACTCGGGAGGCAGAGGTTGCGGTGAGCCGAGATCACGCCATTGCACTCCAGCCTGGGCAACAAGAGTGAAACTCCGTCTCGAAAAAAAAAAAAAGAAGAAGAAAGAAAGAAAAGAAATCCAGTACATAGCCTTCTAAGCCATACATCCTTCCATGTGGTTGTTTTCAATAATAAAGCCAGTATTTTCATCTCCATTGCCTAATGCCTCTGTTGCCCAGTTGATTCTGAATTCAGCAGGGAAAGACGCATATTATTTATCACCCCCCAAGCCTCCAGAAAACTGAAAGCAGATTTGGAGAATGCAGCCAGGCACTGTGTCAAGTGCTTACGGTAGTGCTAGCTACTGTGGAGGCTGAGGCAGAGGATCACTGGAGCCCAGGAGTTTGAGGCTGCAGTAAGCTATCATCGCACCACTGTACTCCAGCCTGGGCAACAGAGCAAGACGTTGTCTTTAAAATATATATATAGGCTTGGCGCGGTGGCTCACTCCTGTAATCCCAGCAATTTGGGAGGCCGAGGTGGGCAGATCACGAGGTCAGGAGATCGAGACCATCCTGGCTAACACGGTGAAACCCTGTCTCTACTAAAAAAAAAAAAAAAATTAGCCGGGCGAGGTGGCGGGCGCCTGTAGTCCCAGCTACTAGGGAGGCTGAGGCAGGAGAATGGCATGAACCCCAGGGGGCGGAGCCTACAGTGAGCCGAGATCATGCCACTGCACTCCAACCTGGGTGACAGCGAGACTCTATCTCAAAAAAAAATAAAAATAAAAATAAAATAAAATATATATATATATAAAAAAAATAACAATTTGGGGAATGCTAGAGTGGAAGGGAGTGAGGGTCTTTACCCCAGGCATATGCAGCAGAAGTCAGGAAATGGCTGTGTGGCAGAGTTCACAAGGGAGGCAGGGTAGTCTCAACCCTGGGGCACAGCTGCAGAGTCCTGCTCTTCCCAGGCACTTCCTTGGCACACCCGGTGAAGCTGGGGAACAGATGACTCTGCCCAGCCAGCTCTCCTAGGACCCTCTCAGGTATGGATGGCAGGAATCAAAGCCCAGTATACAGAGTCTTTATTTATTGGAAGTCCTGATATCCAGGAAAGCCAGGCCCATGTCCAGGGCTCAGGACTCCATCTGGCCACTCTGCAGGGGAGGGGCGGGGGGGCAGTCATTCATGTCCAGTTTTCCTGCCGTCAGAGGAGTCCTCAGGAGGCAGGAAGTGGCTGTGCCTGTGGAGAAAGTACATCAACATCTAGTAGCACCTCCTCTGTGCCCAGCCTGGGGAGCCTATGTAGACACCACAGAGGGAGACCCTGCAGAGCCCACAGTCTGGAGGGAGAAGGGTGTCGGGCAATGACCTTGGCCCTGAGCCATGTGAAAAAGTCAGCTGTGGTGAAGTGTCATGGGAGGCAGGGAACGCGCCATTCTGCTGTATTTACTGAGCACCTGCCGTGTACCCAGCAGGCAAAACTCTCTGACTCAAGCAGGGAGAGACGGACAATAAATATGTCAACATTCAAGAAATTCGATGAAGAAAATTTAATCAGGGTAAAGAGCAGAGGTGTGTGCAGAATGGGAGGGACATGTACCATTTTGATTGTCAGCCACAAAAACACAGGACATTCTGTAAAGTCTGTATGCCATGCTGCAGGAGATGAGAATGTTTGTGTTCGCTATTGTGTAGACCAGACAACGTGGGACACCCAAATCTCACTGCCCCTAGCTAGGAAGGAAAAACTGTAACTGGGATGCCGTCCCCAGGAAGGAGGGGATGATGAGGAGGAGCTGATTGTAGTTACTCTGAGTGCACTGGAAAGCCGCCACAAGAAGGTTTTAAAGGGGAGAGATGTGACCTAATTCCCTTTTTTTTTTTTGGAAGACAGAGTCTCGCTCTATCGCCCAGGCTAGAGTGCAATGGTGCAATCTTGGCTCACAGCAACCTCTGCCTCCTGGGTTCAAGCAATTCTCCTGCCTCAGCCTCCCAAGTAGCTGGGATTACAGGTACCTGCCACCACACCTGGCTAATATTTGTATTTTTAGTAGAGATGGCGTTTCACCATGTTGGCCAGGCTGGTCTCAAACTCCTGACCTCAGGTGATCCACCCACCTCGGCCTCCCCAAGTGCTGGGATTACAGGCATGTGCCACCGCACCCGGCCCTAATTCCTATTTTTAAAAGCTTCTTTGGCTGCCAGGGAAGAGAAGACTGTCAGGGCAGGGGTGGCCACAAGGAGACCAGAGAGAGGCTGGTTGCTGGTCCAGGGAGGGAAGCAGCAAATGGCTCTAAGATAGGAGGATGGGATCTTTACTGTTCAGATGCCCAAAAAACTTGAAAGACAGAAATGTCCCCAGCAGCTGACTGAGAACAGTATGTGATTGTTAGGTAACGTTTCCTGAGGAGAATTAAGTTCCTTCCGGCTCTCAGGGGTCGTAGTTTCTGCCCTAGGGGTCTGAACTATTCACTTATCCTTGCCTTACAGAAACAATTAATGCCTATAGGGCCTGGTAAGAAGGGCATCGCCCCCATCTTCAGCCAAGAGCTCCCTTGACACAGGCATAGGAGGTGAGCCTTGATGGAAGGGCTCAGGGACCTTGGGAACTTGAAGACAGGGGCGGGAAGTGGGTGGGACATCAGGGAGGTTTTCTGAGAGACGTGCCGTCTAAGCTGGAATAGGAATTAGCCAGGAGATGGATGAGGAAGGGCAGTCCCAGCAGAGGGAAACAGCTGGACAAAAGCAGCGGAGACGTGCACTTGAGTAACTGCATGTTCACTGGGGCTGGGACACAGAGCTTAAGGGGGAAAGAGAGGAGAGGCGGGACCACGGGCCGCAGGGACTGCATCCCACAGGGCCCTGTGGGCTGTGCTGGCATTAAGACCTGGGCTGGTGGAATCGAGAACCATGGAAAGGTTTGTAAGTAGAAGCAGAACATGGTCAGATTTCCTCTGAGATCAGTCTAGGATGATCACCAAGAATGACTGGAAAGTCAAGATGGAGCATGGGGCCCAGGAGAAGGATGGCCAGGTGGCCCAAGAGAGAAGACAGGGCTGCAGGGGCAGAGAGAGGGCCCCAGGAGAGGGTACTCACAGGGGCTGGGGAAAGATGTGACTTTCACCTTTGGAGCTCACAGTCCAGTGAGGAGGGTAGTAAACATCTAAAAGAGCATTTTTCAACCTGTTTCCGTTACTGCCTCTCCTCAAGGAGTCATTTTAGACTTTTGTTCTAATTGCCCAACCATGAAACTTACATATCACAGATATACTGTATATCTGGTTTACATATTAGATACATTTAAAAGAGTGACCTTTTTTTGGCCACCCCAGCCCAGCCCCTCTGCAGTTGCAGATGAGGAGTAGTGAGAAAGAAGAGAGAGGGTGAGGCAGGAGGCAGATGAAGTCAGCCTAGGGAAGAACACAGAGAACCCAGCAAGGACCCGGACTTTTGTTCTCAATGTGACACAAAGCCACTGGAGAGCTTTAAGCATAGGTGTGATGAGACCAGATTTCAGTCCTTACATGCTCACCCAGGCCGCTTTATGGAGGCAAGAAAAGAGGGAGGAAGGGAGACCAGGGAGAAGGCTGGGGCAGGTATCCTGGAGGTGGAGGGTGAGGGTGGTGGTGGATTAAAGCAGGGGCTATATGGGGCAGGAAGTGATGATGTTCTGGATTCTGGATGCATGGCAAAGGCCCGTGTGGTGGTGGGGTGGGGCTGAGGATGACTCCAAAGTCTTTACCCTGAACAACCAGAAGGATGAAGGGGATGTTATGGAGAAAAGAGATGAACTGAGGTGAGCCCCTCTTACCTCCACAGTTGCAGGTGAGCGTGGCAGCTGCACCTGCTCAGCGCACTGCAGGAAGCGGCGCATATGCTCTGCACAGTTGCCCACAGCTGCCTCGTTCTGTCGAAGACACTCCTCGAAGGCCTCAAAAGGCTGAGCACAGGCCTGGCGGATCTGGCGGATGATTGGGCTGTGGGGGTAGGGCAGTTCAGCCCCTGGGAGATTCCCACCCCACTGCCCACCCCCCACACTGTCTCATACTTGCCCACACTCACTGGGAGGATGTGCACTGGGCAATGCTCATCTTAAGGTAGTGACAGTCCCGCTGCCAGGATTCTGGCTTGGCCGCCACACACTGGCCATACTGCTCCAGCTCCCGGCCACAGTAGCGAGCGGTGACCTCTAGGGCCGCCTGCCTGTGGGACAGGATGGGCTGAGGATCATTCCAGGCAGTAGGCAAGCAAGGGAATTCTTTTTATTTTTTTTATTTTTTAGAGACAGGGTCTCACTGTGGCCCAGGCTGGAGTGCAGTGGCACGATCATAGCTCACTGTAGCCACCAACTCCTGGATTCAAGTGATCTTCCTGCCTCAACCTCCTAAGTAGCTGGGACCACAGGCATGAGCCACCATGCCTAGCTAATTTTTTATGTTTTGTAGAGACAGGGTCTTGCTATGTTGCCCAGGCTGGTATTGAACCCCTGGGCTCAAGCGATCCCCCTGCTTAGACCTCCCAAAGTGCTAGGATTACAGGCATAAGCTATGGTGCTCGGCAAAGAAAGGGAGTTCTGGTCTGGGTCTGAAGTAGGACTAGGAGTTCAGGGCAGATGTGGGAATCTGAAGGATCCTGGGATGGTGCCAAAGAAGTGTAGATGTGAGGCCCAGCCCTGGGGCTTGTAAAGCAGGAGGGGAGCTTCTGGGGAGAGAGTGGAGGTTCTAAAACAAAGTCTGATTAATGTAAGGTAGGCCTTCAGGGTCCTAGAAGACAGGCCTTGAAATCCAGGCATCCCCCAGTAGGCCTGGGGATCATGCACAGAAGACTTGGGGCCTTAGAAGAAAGATCTAGAATTCCAGGGAGAGCTTGAGAGCCCTTAATGGGTTTGGGGGTTCTAAAAGTGAGGTTTAGAGCTCCAAGAGGTGGGGTCTCAGGTCCTGGGGAAGAGTGTCTTAGCCAAAGAGTCTTCAAGATGAAACCTAAGGCCCTGGTGCGGGACTCAAGCTCCCAGGGGCGTGAGGTCTGGAAGCCCTGGATGAGGCTGGTGCTCTGGGAATCCTGGGCAAGGTCAGAGTGGTCTAGGAACAAGTCTATGGACCCTATAGGTGAGGACTGGGATCCTAGGCAGATCTGGAAGGTTCAAAAGGTAAAGTTTGGTGATCAAGGGGGAGGAACCTGGAGCTCTGAGGATGGGTGTAGGAGTCATAGAGGTCCCTAAAGAAGTCTGCCATCTTAGGATTTCAGTGTGAAGGCCGGACCTGGGGTACTGGGGGCAGAGATTGGGTGAAGAGTGACTGGACCGAAGTCCTAAGCAGCGCGAGAGGGGGCGAGGCCTAAACGCTTGGAGGGCGGGGCTTGGGCATGCGTAGGGTTGGAGCTCGTGAGGGAAGGCGCTGAATCCTGAGGGTCAGATCTCCAAGAAGGAGGGAGGCTGGTCCTAATTCCAGAGGTCCTAGACTAGGTCTAGATCACTGGGTAAAAGAAGGGGAGCGGCAGCACGTATGGGGTAGGCGCTCTCACTACTCACATCTCGAGACCTTTGCCGGCGTAGGGCTGTCCGGGGGGAACGACCCGCCTTTTCCGGTATCGGTTGTCATGGCGGCGCCCAGCCCAGCCTGGTTTTTTCCGGTAGCCAATTGAACTAACAACCCCGTTCCCTTTAGGACTAATCTGTCACGGCGGCGCCCTACCTCTTCTTCCGGCCCGGCTCGTCATGGCGGCGCCCTGAGTAGCCACTTCCGCCCTCTTCTGGCTAAATTGCTTTATCCCTATTTCCGGCTTGCCATGGCAGCGCTCGGGGTTTAACGGAAGTAAGCAATGGAAAGTATGGTGGTGCCTCGGGTCCAAAGAGAATGCGCCGCTGAGTTGCGCGGCACCTGACGGGATTGAGCCTCAGACACAAGCGCTCCAAATCTCCGACTGTAGCTGGTGGGAAGCGCCTGCTGTTGCTGCAGCGTCTCAACATGTCGTTCCCATTTTCGTTGGGTGCTGTGGCGGTAGGCTGTTGGGCTCAGGGATAGGGGGCCTGATTCCTGACGCCGCGCTGCCACCATCGGCCTTGCGCAGACGCTGATAATCCCCCTGGCACCCTGGTTCATGCGAGCGCTTGGAACAGGAGGGAAGAGGGAGTCAAACCAAGAGCCGAACTAATTCGGCTTGTGCCTGCCATTTACCCAGCCTGGGACCCAGACGTTTCCCCATCCCTTAGCGTACGCCAGGACAGACATGGCGTTTAATCCTGACTCCATGAGACTATCAAGCTAGTTACTTCCTCTCTTTGTAATTAATTCCTCCTAATGTAGCAACATTTCCCCCTTCCTTCTCATCTGTCTTAAAAGTGTGAGGTTAGACCTGGGCGTGAGTTTCCCCACATAAGAGACTGGATATCCCCTGGTCAGAGAACTGAGCATCAGTCCTGCCGTTTAGTTTGCAGATCTTTCAAGACTCTAGTCAAAATGAGCAGAACATTTTGCAGTTAATCATAGAGTTGAAGATGAACGAGAAGATGAACGAGAGCTACTTGATTGTGAACTAGTAACGACCACTTGGAGTCGCAGTGTGTCTGTAAAATGATGACAGTGACATCATAGAGGACATAGTGCAAGTGAACAGTTTGATACTGAGCTTGGAGCCTCAGTAGTTCTGGATAAGTGAGAGCTGTACGGGAGGTTGTAACCATGAGCTACCCTGGTTGGCAGTTGACATCTGAGGACCAGCACTGGTCATCGCA
Organism: Pan paniscus; assembly: GCF_029289425.2. Classification (NCBI taxonomy): domain Eukaryota; kingdom Metazoa; phylum Chordata; class Mammalia; order Primates; family Hominidae; genus Pan; species Pan paniscus. Next base: position 15,539,725 of record NC_073261.2, read on the forward strand.
CAGAAAGAAAACTTTACACCTTGAGATCCCTCCATTCTTCTTAAACTTCCAAGTGTATGTTTGATGGGAGAAGAGGGGAAGGGATCAACATTTAAAGGCTCTGGAAGGAGTCAGATAACTGTTTTTGGCTTCAAATGTAGAATGAATCCCTAGATTTTCCTCTACTGAGAGAATGAAATCTTAACCCATTCCGTTCCCTTGTTGGTACTCAGAAACGGATACCCCAAAGATGCATTTTGACATGCTGAAAGGCCTTAGAAGCTGCCTCAGAAGATCTGTCTAACCTTGTCTTGTTGGTGTGTGGGAGTGGGAATGCCCACAGGTGCACAGGGAGGGAGTTTCTGAAATTTTCTTATCTGACCGAGAAAGCAAAAAAAAAAAAATCAATTGTCTTAAACCCGGTTTCTAGGGATCTCATTAAAGAACTAGGAAAAATTAACCACCTGTTAACAGAAAAACCAAACTGAAATGTTTTAAAGAGATTTATTTTGAGCCAATATGAGTGACCATGGCCTGGGGAACACAGGCTCAAGAGGTCCTGAGAAAGTGTGCCTGAGACAGTAGAATTACAGTTTGGTTTTGTACATTTTAGGTGGACAGGAGTTACAGACAAAGACATAAATCAGTACATGGAAGGTAAAGATTGTGTTCAGCTGGGTGCAGTGGCTCACGCCTGTAATCCCAGCACTTTGGGAGGTCGAGGTGGGCGAATCGCTTGAGGTCAGGAGTTCGAGACCAGCCTGGCTAACATGGTGAAACCCTGTCTCTACAAAAAATACAAAAAATTAGCCAGGGATGGTGGCAGGCACCTGTAGTCCTGGAGCTACTCAGGAGGTTGAGGCACGAGAATTGCTGCGGAGGTTGTAGTGAGCCGAGACCACACCACTGCACTCCAGCCTGGGTGACAGAGCATGACTCTGTCTCAAAAAAAAAAAAAAAAATTCTACGGTATTTATATAATACATTTTGTAGTACCACTTATAACCACTTGGGTGCGTGGGTTGCCCATTAAATCAAACAGTTTACAGTTGAGCCTTGAACATGGATTTAAACTGTACGGGTCCACTTATACTCAGATTTTCTTCTGCCGCTGTCACTCTGAGACAGCAAGACCAACCCCCTTCCTCTCCTCAGCCTACTCAATGTGAAGAGGACAAGGATGAAGGCCTTTATGATAATCCACTTCCACTTAATGAATAGTATATTTTATCTTCCTTACGATTTCCTTAATAACAGTTTCTTCTCTCTACTTTACTATTGCAAGAATACAGTATATAATGCATATAACCTACAAAATATGTGTTAATCTACTATTTATGTCATCAGTAAGACTTCAGATCGACAGTAGGCTATTAAGTTTTGGGGGAGTCAAAAGTTATATGTGGATTTTCTACTGCATTGTTTAAGGGTCAACTGTAGATTCAAGGACTACCTAGGATTGTAGAGTTGACTGATAGCACTGGGACTGATGATAACATCATAACCTGAAGAAGTGTCAACAATGGTGATGGACCCCCGGCAACCATGGAGTGGGGATGTCTAAAGATAGATGTCATCCACCAGGCAGGAGTTGGTGCTGCCAGTGTGTCATGTACTGCAGCCTCTTTTATTTATTTATTTTTATTTATTTATTTTTTGAGACAGCATCTCGCTTTGTCACCCAGGCTGGAATGCAGTGGCACAATCTCGGCTTACTGCAACCTCCACCTCCCGGGTTCAAGCGATTCTTCTGCCTCAGCCTCCCAAATAGCTGGGACTACAGGTGCGCACCACCACGCCAGGCTAATTTTTGTATTTTTAGTAGAGACGGGGTTCCATCATATTGGCCAGGCTGGTCTCGAAGTCCTGACCTCGTGATCCGCCCATGTCGGCCTCCCAAAGTGCCGAGATTACAGGTATGAGCCACAGCGCCTGGCCTGCAGTCCCTTTTACTACAACAAATATGGGAAAGAGTCACAGGTGTGGCATACGGTGGTGGCTTCTGCGTTAGAAACATAGGCCAAGTACAGTGGCTCATGCCTATAAATCTCAGCACTTTGGGAAACTGAGGTGGCCAGACTGCTTGAGCCCAGGAGTTTGAGATCAGCCTGGGCAACATGGCGAAATTCTGTCTCTACAAAAAGTACAAAAGTTACCCGGGTGTGGTGATGTCATAGGTAGTAGATTTATCCTTCAAACATCAACAACTAAAAAATCTGGACAAAATAGGAGACAACAGAGTTCAGACATTGGAAACCAGCATTGTAGCACAGTGGTCCCCAAGAGAAAGGAGACAAATGAAGTGACCCTAGTGGCCCGACTTATGTCTGGAGAGTTAGTTTCTAGGCTACATAGCCCAGGGGTGTCCCTGAGTTGGGACAAAGTTGAGAATTTGGAGAGGCCAAGGCAGCTAGTTTGTAAGGCAGGGTACCAGAGAGTAGCGCGGCCCAGGCCTGCAAAGGGTTTCCTGCACGTGTAGCGCACAGCATGCCTGTGAACACACTCCTGGAAACCAAGGAAACCACCAGGAAGGTGCAGGCAGAGCAGTCCCTGGAGCCATAGTGGAGACCATCACTGTGCACTGGCTAAACTACTCAAAGATACTGCCTCTCTAGTGAGGCAAAATTAGCCCTAATGGCTGCTCTGGTCTCACCTAAGTAAGCTCAGAAACACTGAAGCAAGCCCTCAGTTCGAAGGAAAATGGAAATCTGGTATATGAAATCAAGATCTCCAGATATAGTAAATATAACTCATGACAAAATAGCACAAAGGCCAAGAGACAGGAAAGTGTGTGCTGTTGCTAAGTTGTTCTACTACCTGTGAAGTGGTAGAATATTACATAAAAGTGTGACAAGTCTAAAGATGTACACTAGAAATTTTAAGAGAAACAACGAAAAATGAAAATGGAGGTAGGGTTAATAAGCCAACAAAGGAGATAAAAATGAAATAATACAAAATAAATTAGCCCCGCACAAGTATGGCCATCTGATTTAAACCCTGTCACTCCAGCTGGAGTGCAGTGGCGTGATCACGGCTCACTGCAGCCTCGACTCCCAGGCTTAGACGATACTCCCACCTCAGCCTCCTGGGGAGCTGGGACTACAGGTGCACACCACCATGCCTGGCTAATTTTTTTAGTAGAGATGGGGTCTGGCTGTGTTGCCCAGGCTGGTCTCAAACTCCTGGGCTCAAGCAATCATCCCACTTCAGCTTCTCAAAGTGTAGGGATTACAGGCGTGAGCCACTGCACCCGGCCTATGGCCATCTGATTTTTGACAGAAGTGCAAAAGTAATTCAATAGAGAAAGGATCGTTTTCAAGTAGCAGTCCTGGAGCAATTGGATATCTATTGGCAAAAAAAAAAAAAAAACCAAAAATCTTGATCTAAACCTTACACTTTGTACAAAAATGAACTCTTAAGTGGAAAATGGATCATAGATTTAAATATAAAGCATAAAACTATAAAACCTTTAGAAAATAACATATGAGAAAATCTTTGGGCTAGGTGAAGAGTTCTTAGACACAACACCAAAAACCTGTCAATTGGGCTTCATCAAAATTTAAATTTGTTTCTCTGCAAAATACCTGTGAAGAGGATGAAAAGACAAACTATGAACTGGGAGAAAATATTTGCAAAGCACTTGTATGACAAAGGCTTTATATCTGGAATATATAATGAAGTCTTGAAATTCAACAGTAAGAAGACAAACAATCCAATTAAAAAATGAACAGCAGACATTTCACTGAAGATATACAGATGGCAAATAAACACATGAAGAGATGTTCAACATTTTCAGCCATTAGAGAAATGCAAATTAAAGCCACAATGAGACATCACTATACATCTATCAGAATGGCTAAAATAAGAAATAGTGGGCTGGTCCAAGTGCAATGGTGTTTGCAACAAATTGATCACAACCACTTACAGATTTATTTGTTCTTTTTCCACTCCCACTGCTTCACTTGACTAGCCTTAAAAAAAAAGTGACATCACCAAATGCTGGTTGGTCAGAATGCCAAGAAATGAATCACTTATACATTGCTGGTAGGAATGTAAAATGGCACAGCCACTCTGAAAAGTTTGGCAGTTTATTAAATGAAATATGCAACTACCATATGACCTAGCAATCCCAGTCTTGAACACTTGTCCCAGGAAATGAAACTTATGTTTACACAATAACCTGTATAGTAGTCCTCCTTATCTGCAATTTTGCTTTCCTTTTTTTTTTTTTTTTTTTTTTTGAGACTCTAGTCTTGCTCTGTTGCCCAGGTTGCTGTGCAGTGGCGTGATCTTGGCTCACTGCAACCTCTGCCTCCTGGGTTCAAGTGATTCTCCTGTCTCAGCCTCCTGAGTAGCTGGGATTACAGGCGTGTGCCATCACACCCAGCTAATTTTTGTATTTTTAATAGAGACGGGGTTTCCCCATGATGGCCAGGCTGGTCTCAAACTCCTGACCTCAAGTGATCTGCACACCTCAGCCTGCCGAAGTCCTGGGATTACAGGTGTGCACCACCGCACCCAGCCAGTTTTGCTTTATGCAGTTTCAGTTACCCACAGTCTGAAAATATGTGAGAACAGTACATTTTGAGGCCACATTCATTTAATTACAGTATAATTGTTCTATTTATTGCTGTCAGTTTCTTACAGTGCTTAATTAAACATCAAAGGTATATATGTATAGAAAAAATATATAGAGGACATATAGTACATATAGCACATATGGATAGTGTATATACTATCCATGGTTTCAGACACTCACTGGGAGTCTTGGGATATAATCTTCAAGGATAAAGGGGGACTATTATACCTGATTGTTCAGATCAGCTTTATTGTTAATGCCCCCAAACTGGAAACAACCAAAATGTTCAAGGTGAATGGTTAAACTATAAATATATATGCTATGTACATAGTATATTCATACTATGGAGTACTGTGTAGCAATAAAAAGGAATTAACTATTGATACATGCAACTACCTGGATGTATCTCAAGGGAATGGAGTGAAAAGGCCATTCTCAAAGGTTATACTTCATGATCCCACTTACATAAGATTCTTGAAATAAGAAAACTATGAAGAACAGATTAGTGGTTTCCAGGGGTTAGAAATGGGGGACACAGGTAGAGATGGCTCTAAAAGGATAGTATGGCAGAGCTTTGTGATGACGGAACGGCTCTGTATCTTGCTTATGTTGCTGTTTTCATCCATCTACACAGGTGATAAAATGAAATAGAACTATATATCACATGCAACACAAATGAGTGCATGTAAAATGGGTGAAATTTGAATAAGCTCTGTGGACTGTTCCAATGTCAATTTCTTAGTGGTGAATCTACAGTTAAAAAGCTAAAAAAACATTTTTTTTGGAAATGTTTTTAGTGCTGCTAAAGATAGAAGTGGAGAGATGACAATAGACCTCAGCTCTGGGATCATTCAGTAGCCAGAACCTGGAATAGTGTGTGAAAGTGTGTGGTTGGGATTCTTAACAGCAGGGGGAAACGTCAGTCAGTAGAATCGACTTTTTCCTTATTATTCTCAACCAGCTTCCTGAAGCAAAGCCTATCTTTTCCATTAAATTGTTTTTTTCTTATGCCCCCCCCTTTTTTTTTTTTTTTTTTTTTGAGACAGGGTCTCATTCTGTCGCCCAGGCTGGAGTGTGGTGGCACAATCTTGGCTCACTGCCTGGACCTTCCAGGCTCAGGAGATTCTCCCACCTCAGCCTCCTGAGTAGCTGGAACTACAGGCATGTGCCACCACACCAGGCTAATTTTTTTTGTAGAGCTGGGGTTTCCCCATGTTGCCCAGATTGGACTTGAATTCCTGGGTTCAAGCAATCTGCTGAGCCAAAGTGTTGGGATTATGGGTGTGAGCCACCACACCCAGCCTTTTTTAATTTATAAAATAGAGACAGGGTCCTGCTCTGTCACCCAGGCTGGAGTGCAGTGGCACAATCTTGGCTCACTGCAGCCTCGACCTCTTGGGTTCAAGCAATCCTCCCACCTCAGCCTCCCAAGTAGCTGGGACTACAGGGGTGTGCCACTATACTTGGCTAATTTTTTTTGTCATTGTTGCTTTTTTTGTAGAGATGAAGTCTCAGGCCAGGCTGGTCTAGAACTCCCAGGCACAAGTGATTGCTCCTGCCTAGGCCTCCTAAAATGTTGGGATTAGTGGCGTGAGCCACTGCGCCCATCCTGCTAAGCCTATCTTGAAATGATAGATTTTTCTGTCTGTTCCTATCTGCCTTATAATTAGTGGCAGACCATCTGAACCAAACTCAGGAAACAATTACCTTAGGAAAGCTTTCATCATCAAAAAAGCATCTTATAATTGCAGAAGTATATACAAGATGATCTATTATCAACAGTTTATAATGGCCAAAGATAAGTCACCAGAATATTTGCAGAAAAAAGTTATAATGGCCAAAGAATGGAACAACTTAAATACACAGGGGATGGTAAATCCATACAATAAAATACTGTACACAAGAAAGAAAACATAAGTGGCACTCTACACACTGCTATGAAAGCAGATCAATATAAAAGCAGAAAAAAGCCAAGTATGGAAGTGTAGACTAAATATAAAATACTCACCGGAGGCCAGGCACAGTGGCTCACACCTGTAATCCTAGCACTTTCGGAGGCCGAGGTGGGTGGATCACTTGAGGTCAGGGTCTTTAAGACAGGGTCTTCCTATATTACCCAGGCTGTCCTTGAACTCCTGCACTCAAATGATCCTCCCCCACCTCAGCCTCTCAAATAGCAGGGACTATAGATGCACAGCACCATGCCTGGCTTCCAAAATGGATGAATCTTATTTCACTATGCTAAGTGAAATAAGCCAGTCACAGGACAAATATTGCATGATCCCACTATATGAGATATCTGTAATAGTCAAACTCATAGAAACAGGGTAGAAGGGTGGTTGCTAGGGGCCAGGGAAATGGAGAGTTGTTCAACAGGTATAAAGCTTCAGTTATGCAAGACAAGTGAGGTCTAAAGATCTGTTGTACAACATGGTGCCTGTTATTAACAATACTATATCGTGCACTTAAAGATTTGTTAAGAGGGTAGGTCTTGAGTTAAGTGTTCTTACCACAGAAGACAAAACAAAAACTCAACAGCAACCAAAAAGCAAAAAACAAAGGGGCAGGAGGAAACTTGTGGAGATGACAGATATGTTTATTACCCTGATTGTGGTGATGGTATCAAAGGTGTGTGCATATAGTCAGACCCATCAAATTGTATTCATTAAATATGTAACAACTGTACTTCTATAAAGCTGGTAAAAAACACTGTACCTGTTTGTTTTTACTTCAATGTGGCTATAAGAAAATATAAAATTACATTACAGCTTGCATTCTATCTGTATAGTACTGTCCTGCTCAAGATGGATTAACAGGTGTGTGACACTCACTGCCTGCTGAGAGCAGGGTGTAGGGAACCTGGGGTTGGAAAGGAGACTTGTCACCATATGCTCTTCCATTTATCAATATTTCATATTTTGAGAAGACATGAACTTTTTGAACAAAGATAACAGAAAATCATTGTCTATAGTTAATCTACCAGAGAGATTCAGAAACCTTGCATACTTGGTTTTCAGGTCTTGGTTGAGAGTTCTAACACCCTTGAAAAATCTCAAGAGTAACCTGGTAATGATATCTTCATTGAATTAAAATTACATTTTGCTTTAATCTGATAGTCCTCTTAATCCAAAAGGTCAACATCAAGTTAAACAACATCCAGTTTCACTTTGATGTTCATAGCTGCCAGTTCAGCTACAAAATACCGAAAAACATAAGGCACAGAAACAGTATCGATAGTGTCACTGCGATTACACAGAGTACAGTTGTATTTTCTGTTGCGCATGGCAGACCAAGAAGGGGGTGGCTTCTCCAACAGTGGAGAGAGTAAACTGCCACACTTCACACACACATGGGCTACCGACCGATCTGAGCAGTTGAAGAGGCGGTCATGAAGGAGAAAAGATGTACCATGAGCTAAAAGCGCATCCCGTTCCATCTCCCCAAAACGGATTCCACCCTGGACATTTCTTCCCCCAATAGGCTGGTTGGTGACTCTGTCTCGGGCTCCAGTTGTCCTTACCTGAAATTTGTCTGAGACCATATGGCGTAAGCGCTGATAATAAACCACTCCTATGAAGATGTCTGCTTCCAGTTCTAGCCCACTGATGCCACTATATAACCTCTCGGTGCCATAGAAATTGTAGCCAGCAGCCTTTAACATCTCACCAAAGTATTCTAAGGCCGAGTTCTCCTCTGAGAAGATGAAGGGTGTAGCATCATGGCAGAGACCATGCAAAGCTGCAGACTTCCCGGCCATACTCTCAATTAACATCCCAATGGTCATGCGGGATGGAAAACCATGGGGATTGAACAGAATGTCTGGGACCATCCCACTCTCAGTAAAAGGCATGTCCTCAGCCGGCCACAATCTGCTTAAAATGCCCTTCTGCCCATGGCGACTGGCAAATTTATCTCCGATAGTTGGGTTCCGAGGCACTCTCATAGTGATGCAAACACACTTGAATTTTCCACTCCCAGTGTCATTACTGCACACTTTGATGTTATCCACAACACAATTTTCTTTACTCCTAGGAAAAAGTAAACCGTATAAGGTCAACCTATTTGTTTTAACTTATGGAGATAAGTTTCATTGATATAATTAGTGCTTCATAAAGGATATTTGTAAAACTTTTTTTTTTTTTTTTTTTTTTAATGATACGGGGTCTCACTGTGTTGCCCAGGCTGGAGTGCGGTGGTGCAATTACAGCTCACTGCAGCCTTGACTTTCCGGGTTCAAGCAATCCTCCCACCTCAGCCTCCTGAGTAGCTGGGACTACAGGTATATGCCACTAGGCCTGGCTAGTCTTTAAATTTTTTTTGTAGAGATAGGGTCCCACTACATTGCCCAGACTGATCATTAACTCCTGTGCTTAAGGAATCCTCCTGTTTTGGTCTCCCAAAGTGTTGGGATTGCAGGTGTGAACTACTGTGCCTGGCCTGCAAAACTCATTCTTACCTTTATTCTCCAATACAAACAGAGATGGTATGAATAGAGCTATTGGTGATATTCACTACAGAATTATGTTCATCTGAAAGAAAACTAGCAACAAAAGCAACTGAAAAATTATTATGAAAGCCTATTGAAATAAATTATATTGTAAAATAAGCTAAAATAAGACATTTCTAATAAGAGGTATGAGCTCAACATTTTGGCTAGGAAACATTGCTAACATTGTATATGAGAAAGATGACAAAGTTTGGATAATACAGTTTTTAAAAAAAGCACAAATAGGCCAGGGACGGTGGCTCACGCCTGTAATCCTAGCACTTTGGGAGGCTGAAGCAGGTGGATCACTTGAGCCCAGGAGTTCGAGACGTGCCTGGGCAACATGGTGAAACCGTCTCTACTAAAAATACAAAAAATTAGCTGGGCATGGTGGTCCGTGCCTGGAGTCCCAGCTACTCGAAGGCTGAGGCGAGAGGACTGCTTGAGCCCGGGAGGTGGTGGTTGTAGTGAGCTGAGATCACTCCACTGCACTCCAGCCTGGCTGACACACTGAGACCCTGTCTCAAAACAAAAACAAAAACAAAATAAAACAGCTTGGATACCCAAACTTACTTATAGTACATCACAAAACTTTCCCCGGTGTTGAGGTTTAGGTAGCTGTAATACGGATCTCCGTACTGCAGTTTTGCTCCTATAAACGGCAATCCATCGTCATCTAACTTCTGCAAAACGCGTGGGTCACCAGGTTTGATTCCAAACACCAGGCTACTATCTCCTTGTTTAATTTTTTCAGAGAGGTCTATGAACTCAGACTTGTAGACACTTCCATGGGCAAAGCCTCGTTCCCAAGAGGCCTTATTCACAATCTGTGAAGTAAAAGAATCGTTAAAACACTGAGGCCAATTGAGGATTTTCAAAATAAAACTAGGTGGGACTATGATACTTGGTTTAGGATAACTGGCATCACATTTTAACTTTCCTCACATTTTCCAAATCACTGATACTAACTACAAAAACCCAGACATGGCTGGGCACGGTGGCTCACGCCTGTAATTCCAGCACTTTGGGAGGCCAAGGCAGGTGGATCACTTGAGGTCAGGAGTTCGAGACCAGCCTGGCCAACATGGTGAAACCCCATCTCTACTAAAAATACGAAAATTAGCCAGGCATGGTGATGGGTGCCTGTAGTCCCAGCTATTCGAGAGGCTGAGGCAGAATTGCTTGAACCCAGAAGGTGGAGGTTGCAGTGAGCAAAGATCGTGCCACTGCACTCCAGCCTGGGCAACAGAGCGAGACTCCGTCTCAGAAATAAAAAACAAAAAACAAACAAAAAACAAGAAAAACAAAAACCCAGGCACACAGAAATAGCTTAAAATCTAATCATACTTAAATATAAAAGGTAGATAGATCCAAAACCAAACTTCAAAATTTACTCATAATATGCATTCAAATATGCAAGACATACGTGTATCTGAATATTTAGTGGATATTCCTCAAGGCTTGCCCACTTTCAACTTAGACTAAGAACTAATCATTTAATAGAACATCACGTGCCAAATACTAGGTACTTGGGTACACAAAAATATTCCTTCAGTGATTTCACAGTAAACAAACAAGTTTACTTGTTTACTGGGAACAACATTTCCCAGTAAAACTTACCATGGCATCTTCCATATCATAGCCAGTGTAAGAAATCACAGCAACGATGGCATTGGTCCCAATTGGATAGTTATCCATGTCATAATAATCATACATGGAGGGTCTCACCAAGGGACTCTGAGGAGTCTGAAGACGATACAGTTTGTTATCCGATCGGTCTTGATAAGTGAGAAGTGGAAAGCCCATAGTTTGCTTACCTACATGGAGAAAAAACATCTTAGCATTTTCTGCTGGTTTCATCTTGATTATAGGTGTGATACGCAACACTGGAAACAACTAAATATTCATCAGAGGAAAATGAATAAATAAATAGTCATGGTAGTTATGCTTACTTTAGACTAATACATAAGCTGTGAAAATGAAGTAAACCTAAATGTATCAACGTGACCAGACCAGGAAAACCATGCTGAGTGGGAGAAAGTGCAGACTGACATTTAATATGATACGATTTATGTGTATTTGCAACACACCCCAAACAATTCTATACTTAGTTTATGGATACATGTATGATGTAATAAAAGCTTTAGAAGGGGACAGAAAGGAAGTACACAAATTACAGGCTATCACTACTCGGGGGAGAAAAGGGGATAGGAATTATTACGTAATTAGATTACTTTCTTACAGCGGAATATGTATTTAATTCTAAGTAGTGGAGCATGGGGTGAGATTCCTCTGTGTACTACCTCACAGTACAGAGAATCCTTTCACGACAAAATGATTTTAAAATATAAATACATACAAGTGAAATTTTTAAAAAAATTATAGACCTAGAGCTTCCAGTAATAAAGGGCCACTCTTACAAGACCTCCTCGACACGTAAGTACGAGACGCAGACCCCCAACTACACATAGAGCACTGGAGAGTAACCAGACCCCCAACTACACATACAGCACTGGAGAGTAACCAGACCCCCAACTACACATACAGAACTGGAGAGTAACCAGACCCCCAACTACACATACAGCACTGGAGAGTAACCAGACCCCCAACTACACATACAGCACTGGGGAGTAACCAGACCCCCAACTACACATACAGCACTGGAGAGTAACCAGACCCCCAACTACACATACAGCACTGGAGAATAACCAGACCCCCAACTACACATAGAGCACTGGGGAGTAACCAGACCCCCAACTACACATACAGCACTGGAGAGTAACCAGACCCCCAACTACACATACAGCACTGGGGAGTAACCAGACCCCCAACTACACATACAGCACTGGGGAGTAACCAGACCCCCAACTACACATACAGCACTGGACAGTAACCAGACCCCCAACTACACATACAGCACTGGACAGTAACCAGACCCCCAACTACACATACAGCACTGGGGAGTAACCAGACCCCCGACTACACATACAGCACTGGGGAGTAACCAGACCCCCAACTACACATACAGCACTGGAGAGTAACCAGACCCCCAACTACACATACAGCACTGGAGAGTAACCAGACCCCCAACTACACATACAGCACTGGAGAGTAACCAAAAGCTGCCAGAAGCTGAGAAGAATTTTTACTTGGACAAAAGGAACACACTGGGTGAATTTCCAGGTTTTTAAGTATTTATGTATTTATTTTTGCCTTATGGCCCAGTGTGGCAGCTACAACTTAGATAGAAACCCACAGTCTTACTGGCTTGAAGAACCAAGAAATAGAGTTCTGAGCATGACAACAATTGGGAAGGGGGAACCTTTCAGAAATGAGAGAACCACAAAGGGAGACCCTTCAATTCAGCATATAAATTGGGTCCAAATCTTTGGTGGACTCCTGAACTATGCATGCATGGGACAGATCACAGCAGCCCACCTAAAGCTGAAGAATGTACTTCAACTGCCACGTTCACCAAGTTAAGTACCAGTGAAAACTAAAAACCAATCCTCTTCCCCTGGAGAATTTTTGGTGACATGCACTGAGCCAGGTGATGGACTGTGTATTAAGAAGGAAAGACATAAAATGAAAAAAATTAAAATGTAATTGAAGGCCAAACACCACACTAAAAACAAAACCAATCCTCTTCAGAGGACCCTAACAGCATCCAGGGTTTAAAACATACTCCTCGCAATGTTCATAATACAATCCAATATTACTGGGCATACAAAGAAATGGTGAAACTTGACTTATACTCAAAGAGACTGATACTAAGATGACCCAGACATTGGAATCTGCAGATAATGATTTTACAACACCCATCATATAAAACTATGCTCAAAATATAAAGGAAAACATGCCCACAATGAATGAAGATAAGAAATCTTAGAGAAGAAAGAAACTATAAAAAAAGAAACAAGTCAGGCCAGGCGCAATGGCTCATGCCTGTAATCCCAGCACTTTGGGAGGCTGAGGCAGGCAGATCATTTGAGGTCAGGAGTTTGAGACCAGCCTGGCCAACATGATAAAACCCTGCCTCTACTAAAAATACAAAAAATTAGCTGGGCATGGTGGCACATGCCTGTAATCTCAGCTACTCAGGAGGTAGAGGCAGGAAAATTGCTTGAACTGGGGAGGCAGAGGTTGCAGTGAGCCAAGATCGTGCCACTGCACTCCAGCCTGGGTGACAGAGCGATACCCTGTCTCAAAAAAAAAAAAGAAAAAAAAAAGAAACAAGTAGAAGTGCTGGACTTGAAAAATACAGTCATGCACTGCATAACAATGTTTTAGTCAATGCAGGATGGCATATATACTATGGTGATCCCATATTTTTACTGTACCTTTTCTATGTTTAGCTACACAAATCCTTGCCATTGTCTTACAACTGTAGACAGTACACAGTACAGTTACATGCCACCCAGGTTTGTAGCCTAGGAGCAACAGGCTATACCATATACTAGGTGTGTAGTAGTCTCTGCCATCTAGGTTTGTGTAAGTTCACTCTATGATGTTCACACTACCACAAAATCACATACAACTCACTTCTTCGAAGGTATCCCTGTCGTTAAGGGCACATGACTGTAAGCAAAAATTCAGTAGAAGACAGAATAAAAAGTGACTGTGATAATAGGTCAATAAAAATAATCCAATCTGGGCCAGGTGCAGTGGCTCACACCTGTAACCCCAGCATTTTGGGAGGCTGAGGCAGGCAGATCACTTCAGGTCAGGAGTTTGAGACCAGCCAGGCCAACATGGTGAAACCGTATCTCTACTAAAACACAAAAATTAGCTGGGCATGGTGGTGTGTGCCTGTAATCCCAGCTCCTTGGGAGGCTGAGGCAGGAGAATTTATTGAACACGGGAGGCAGAGGTTGCAGTGAGCCGAGATTGTACCACTGCACTCCAGTCTGGGCAACAAAGTGAGACTCCATCTCGGAAAAAAAAAAAAAGATCCAATCTGAAGAAAATAAAGAAAAAAGAGAACAGAAACTCAATGTCTTATGGAACAATATCAAAAGGTTTAAATATATGAATAACTGATAGAAGGGGAGGAAAGAGAGAAAAGGAGAGCAATGTTTTTAAAAATAATGACAGAAGAGTTTAGCAATTTAATTAAACTGAAAAAAAAAAAAATTTGAGGCCGGGCGCAGTGGCTCACGCCTGTAATACAGCACTTTGGGAGGCCAAAGTGGGCAGGTCACCTGAGGTCAGGAGTTCGAGACCAGCCTTGCCAACATGGTGAAACCCGGTCTCTACTAAAAATACAAAAATTAGCTGGGTGTGGTGGTGAGTCCCTGTAGACCCAGCTACTTGGAAGGCTGAAGCAGGAGAATCACTTGAACCCAGTAGACAGAGGTTGCAGTAAGCCGAGATCACACCACTGCACTCCAGCCTAGGCGACAGAGCGAGACTCTGTCTCAAAAAAAAAAAAAAAAAGAAACACACTATATTCAGAAGATTGCTGCCTTCTAACTAGAAATGACAGAGACTAAGAAGAGACAGTGTAACAACAACTTTTAAGTGCTGGAAGAAAAATAACTGTCAACTCAGAATTGTATATCCAGTGAAAGATTCCTTCAAGTGAAGCAAAATAAAGACATTTTCAGATAAATGAAAACAAAGAGAATTTGTGGCCAGCAACCTGCACTATAAAAAAATGCTAAAGGAAGATTATCAGGCTGAAGGAAAAGTGTATGCAATGAAAACTTGAATCTTGCAGCAGGAATGAAGAGGACTGGAAGTGATAAATATGCGGGTGACTATAATTGCTTGTATTCTTCAAAAAATCAAATAATAAGACCTCAGGCACACCCAAATCTATGGACATTCTATACCTTTTTCTTCAAAAATGTCAATGTCAAAGACAAAGAATGGTTAAAGATCTGTCATATATTACAGGAAACTAAATAGACATGCCAACTAAATACAATGAGTGATCCTGGGCTGGTTGCTTGTGGCACAGAAAAAAAAAAATACTTGCCATAAACTGTATTTTTGGAACAAATGGTCAGCATATGTAAATAAGGACAATAAAAGAGTATGCTAGTATCAAGTTTACTTTCCTGATTGTGACTATAACATCATCCCTCTTCCTTACCCATCTGGCATTGGTACATGTTCCGTGGACTCTGGTTGTGATCAGAGAAAGGGATGAAGTTGGCAATCACACTCAGCAGGCTGTGTGGAAAGAGTTCCTGGTGTGTGGTAACTCCAGCAAAAACCTCATCCTCAAAGATAGCGACATTCATGAAGATCTGGAAGAGCAGATGTCCAAGGCACAAAATAACTGCAACTGCTTACACATTTACTCTTACCATTTCTCAGAGTTCAGTACTCAAAGACTCAAGAGAAAACCATCCCCACCCAGCATCATGAGTGCTGAAGGGATCAACTGGGAAGCACAGGGAAGCGACCAGTTAGAAATACCACTTGCTTTACATATCTTACTCTAAATCTACCCCAGACCAATTGTGAAGGGGAATAGGAAGAAAAATTTTTAAGTAGCACAAAGCCTATAATTTTGCAACTGTAAATATGTACGCAAAGACTGAGTGTGAATCTAATGGAATGTTTTCACTTCACGGCTGAGGCAGAGCCAGGTACAAAGGAGTTCTGGGAGCTAGATAAGATGGGAGGCAGGTAATGTGACCACCAGCCCTCTCTCAGGTTCTGTGGAGTGAGATCAGACATGGAAATTGCTCTGTGCTGATCACAGAGGAGGTGGAAAGTCTGACTTTCTTTCAAATGTCCAACTGTTGTTGTAACACTAACAACCCTTTTAAAAAAGGAAGAGTTAAGTCTCTGAAAGTTGTATACTATACAAACAAGCACATACACTCATCCATCACACATATGTATTTACCTGTTCCATAGTTCCAATTAGCTCTTCTTTGCCCAATTCTAAGTTCTGCACAGGCCGTACCAGTCTACAAGGAGTGGTAAAAAGGAACAATCCTGGGTACAGACTTGGTTTTCCTGTCATGGGTATAAGGACCACTTCCATCCAGGGAGGAATTCTTTTCTCTCTCAACACCTGTTTTTAACAAAAACAGAGTTTAACAAACCTGTCCCACGGCCATGGCTGTCGCTGCCAGTCTTATGCCCCATGGAATACCACTCATCCACACTCAGCCATGGTAAAAGCCCTACTTCCTTGGGTGCTCACCCCAGCTAGTAGGCAAATCACTAACTACTGAGGCTAAGGATAAAGCACACCATGAATGCACGTGTCAATACACTAAAGGAAATTCTGTCCTCTGTGATCTAAAATACAGTAGATTACTGGTTTTATTTGTAAATTTAATAAACCAAAAACTCATAGGTGGGCCGGGGGTGGCTTATACCTGTAATCCCAGCACTTTAGGAGGCCAAAGTGGGTGGATCACTTGAGCCCAGAAGTTCAAGACCAGCCTGGGCAACATGATGAAACCCCGTCTCTACAAAAATTAAAAAATTACCTGAGTGTGGTGGTACATGCCTGTAGTCCCAGCTAATTGGGAGGCTGAGGTGGGAGGATCACTTGAGCCCAGGAGGTTGAGGCTGCAGTGAGCCATGATCATGCCACTGCACTCCAGCCTGGGTGACAGAGTGACCCTGTCTGAAAAACAAAACAAAAAAACTCCAACAAACTCCTGGGTGAAAGGAGAAATAAAAACTTAAATTACAGAAACCTGAAAACAACAACAACAACAACAACAAAAAACCCATGTGTCAGAACTCATGGGGATTCACAGCTAAATGCATTATCATTAAAAATGAGAGAATGTTTGGTAGAGGGGGACACGGGGAGATGTTGGTCAAAGAGTATAAAGCTTCAGTTATGCAACAAAATTAAGTTTCTGGAGATCTCATGTACAGCATGTGACTACAGTTAAGAATACTATATTGCATGCTTGAAATTTACTAAGAGAGCAGATCTTAAGTGTCCTCATCCTCCGATGCTCCACAATGCTAACCAAAAAAAGAGAATGAAAATAAATTCTCTATAAAAAAGATAAAATCTGAGACTAATGAGGCAGGTAGCTCATTTGAGGTCAGGAGTTCGAGACCAGCCGGGGCAACATGGAGAAACCCCATTTCTACTAAAAATACAAAAATTACCCAGGCATGGTGGTGTGCACCTGTAATCCCAGCTACTTGGGAGACCGAGGCAGGAGAATTGCTTGAACATGGGAGGCGGAGGCTGCAGTGAGCCAAGATCACACCACTGCACTGCAGCCTGAGACTCTGCCTCAAAAAAAAAAAAAGAGGAATGATTGTTTAATGGTTACAGAGTTTCAATTTGTGATGATGAGAAAGTTCTGAAGATGGTGATGACTCCACAACATGAATATACTTAAAACCCTCAACTGTACACTAGATCAAATCTCATACACTTTCTGAGCATTGAAATAAGTAGTAACAGAATATTCACAAAATTAAACAAGCATCTATAAATCTACGCTAACATAAATAAATGAACAACTAATAGAAAAGAAAGCCCTCCCTTACAGAATAGCAACTAATAAACATAGAAAAAATGCTGGTGGGGGAAAACACCATGTGGTAACCATCACAGTAATATTAACTCAGCAAAGAACCACCAATGGAATAGTAATTCAGCTAATAATCCATCAACTAGTGGGTGAAAATATGAAGAAAGAGGGCTCCACATAGCTTTCAACTATCTCTCCACAAGTTACTTATTACAGAGAAAAACAGAAACTGTACAGTGAATTAACCTAAAGAACACAACTTTGAAGGGATCAGTTAACATGAGTCGTAACAGGACAAACCAACGTCATGTGCTTCTTGAAATATCTTGAATCTCATCATGAGGAAGCAAAACATAAACCTAAATTACAGGAGAGCTGTGATTCCCAGCACTTCGGGAGGCCAAGGCGGGTGGATCAGTTAAGGTCAGGAGACCAGCCTGACCCAAATGGTGAAACCCCACCTCTACTAAAAATAAAAAAAATTAGCCGGGCGTGGTGGTACACACCCGTAGTCTCAGCTACTCAGGAGGCTGAGGCACAAGACTCTGACTCAAAAAAATAAAAATAAAAGACTGGTGGTTGGCAGCATCTAGGTGGCTTCAGGATGGGGCTGGTCACCAGAAAGACCAAGCCAGGATTAGACGATTGGGACTTTCAGCCCCACCCTCAACCTCCAGGAAGGGGATAGGGGGCTGGAGGTTAAGCTAATCCCCAATGGCCAATGATTCCATCAGTCATCCTATGTAATAAAGCCTCCATAACAACCCAAAGGACTGGGTCAGGGTAGCCGGGCACAGTGGTACAGTCCTGTGGTCAGGCTGCTTGGCAAACTGAGGTGGGAGGATCACTTAAGCCTGGGACACTAAGGCTGCAGTGAGCTGTGATTGTGCCACTGCACTCCAGCCTGGGCAACAGAGTGAGACCCGTCTCTTTAAAAAAAAAAGAAAAGAGAAAAAGAGAGCATTATTGAGACAGCTGGTGGACTCTGAGTATCAACTATGGATCCCACCCACATGACCTTCTCTGATTTTCATAAATGTACTGTGGTTATTGAAGAGAAAATCCTTGTTCTTAGAAAAAGTACACTAAAATCTTTATGGAAAATGAGACAATGTCTCAATACTGCTCTCAAATGGTTCAAAAGAAAAAAATTATAAAGAGTATACAGAAGATAAAGGATGTAGGGCAAAGCATAGCAACTGGTGGATTTGGGTAATGTGTATACAGGGGGGGTCCCATGTACTGATTAAACATCTTTGCTCTAAGTGTAAAATTATATCAAATGAGCCACAATTCCACTTATAGGAATATAAGAATTAAAGAATTAAAAGCACAAGGACTTAAATAGATATTTGTACACTCATGTTCATAGCAGCATTATTTGCAATGACCGAAAGGTAGAAACAACCCAAGTGTCCGATACAGCACTTAAACGAAAACTAAAATTTAGTTTAAACATTTTTTAAAAATAAAAACACAGAACAGAATATAAACCACAAACTCAGCCTGTTGCCAAAGGATAATTCTTTCAATGGCCATTATCAAAGCAACAAATACTCTTCACTAGGAGGAAATCCCAAAGGTAAGTTATTCAAAGAATGTCATTCTACTTTTTAAAAATATATTTTCAAAACCTAGGAGGCAATGGGGTATAACTTCTACCTTGCATATTTTGAATATTACTGAAATATCTGTATTTTGAGATCCCTTCTATGCCACTAGTATTAAGAAGGGGGAAAAAAGTTAAAATTAGTTAGATAAGCAGACTGAGGCGCCTCAATGAAACTGCCAAAGAATGTATAGGGGTCAAATATCTGTCACTGACCCCAACCAATGAGGCCAGTATAAGGCAAGCCTCTGTCACCAGAGGGAATGCACAGGCATTCTGGACATTGTGACCCCCTGACCACTTGATCACTCTAGACCGCCCAGGGGTTAACCCCAAAACTAGAAAGGAACTGAAAAACCTAAGGTCAAGGGATAGGACAATTCACAAAGCCTCAAGCCCACCTTAAAATGACGAAGAGAATCTGCGATGCCTGGAGCAAGATCCTTATCCACCCAGCCAACCATGACACCGTCCAGCAGGACAGGGTAGCACTCACTGTATGATCGGTGGGGAGCTCCATCAATGGGAGTGACCCCTGGTAAAGGGAACAAACAGCACAATCACATCAGAATGCTTCATCCAACATTCCAGATTCCCTCCAGATGGGGTCAACAGCTGCTGTATCAGTTCAGATATCAAATTATCCTTGTCTCTAAAACAGGTACAGGCATTATTTCTTTTAACTGCACTTCAGATATTTCAAGCAGGCTTATCAATGCCATTTTTCCAACGACAAGTGTTCCCTTTGTGTCTCTGTGCTGGCATTTTGGTAATTCTTGCAATATTTCAAATATTATTATTATTATATCTGTTACGGTGATCTGTGATTAGTGATCTCTGATGTTACTACCGGGCTTGTAGATGTGGTAGAAATAGCAAGACAACTAGAATTAGAAGTAGAGCCTGAAGCTATGAGTGAATTGCTGCAATCCCATAATCAGACTGAATGGATGAGGAATTGCTTCTTAGAGGATGAGCAAAAAAAATGGCTTTGTTTTGTTTTTGAGACAGGGTCTTGCTCTGTCGCTCAGGCTGCAGTGCAGTGGCATGATCATGGCTCACTGCAACCTCAACCTCCCAGATTCAAGCAGTCCTCCCACCTCAGCCTCCCGAGTAGCTGACAGGTGTGTGCCATCATGCTTGGCTAATTTTTAAATTTTTTTTTTTGTAGAGACAGGGTCTCCCTGTGTTGCCTAGGCTGGTCTCGAACTCCTGGGCTCAAGCAATCCTCTCACCTTGGCCTCCCAAAGTGCTGGAATTACAGGCCTAAGCCACTGTGCCCAGCAGAAATGGTTTCTTGAGATGGGATCTCAAGAAATGAGAAGATGCTGTAAACATTGTTGAAATGACAATAAAGGATTTAGACTATTTCATAAATTTAGTTGATAAAACAGCGGCAGGGTTTGAGGGGACTGACTGCAACTTGGAAATAATCTCCTCTGTGGGTAAAATGCTATCAAACAGCATCACATGCTACAGAGAAATCTTTTGTGAAAGGAAGATTCAGTTGGTGTCGCAAACTTGTTTTATTTTAAGAAACTGTCACAGGCCAGGCGTGGTGGCTCACACCTGTAATCCCAGCACTTTGGGAGGCAGAGGCAGGCAGATCACGAGGTCAGGAGATCGAGACCATCCTGGCTAACACGGTGAAACCCCGTCTCTATAAAAAATACAAAAAAATTAGCCGGGCGTGGTGGCGGGCGCCTGTAGTCCCAGCTACTCGGGAGGCTGAGGCAGGAGAATGGCGTGAACCCGGGAGGCAGAGCTTACAGTGAGCCGAGATCACGCCACTGCACTCCAGCCTGGGTGACAGAGCAAGACTCCATTTAAAAAAAAAAAGAAAAAAAAAAAAAGAAAGAAATTGTCACAAGCTGGCCGGGTGCAGTCACACCTGTAATCCCAGCACTTTGGGAGGCCGAGGCAGGCAGATCACCTGAGGTCGAGAGTTCGAGACCAACCTGACCAACATGGAAAAACCCCGTCGCTACTAAAAATACAAAAAAAATTATCCGGGCATGATGGTGCATGCCTGTGGTCCCAGCTACTCGCGAGGCTGAGGCAGGAGAATCACTTGAACCCAGGAGGTAGAGGTTGTGGTGAGCCGAGATCGTGCCACTGCACTCCAGCCTGGGCAAGAGCGAAACTGTCTCAAAAAAAAAAAAAAGAAATTGTCACAAGCCATCCTAACCTTCAGCAACCACCGCCCAGATCAGTCAGCAGCCAGCAACACTGAGGCAAGACCTTCCACCAGCAAAAAGATTACAACTTACTGAAGGATCAGATGATTTAATATTTTTTAGCAATAAAGTATTCTTAAAATTGAAATATTTACAGCATAGTGTAAACATAACTTTCATATGCACTGTGGGAAACCGAGAAATTCATGTGGCTCACTTTATTCCAGTGCTCTGGAACCAAACCTGCAATATCTCTGGGGTAAGCCTGAAGGCTTCTGTATTGCTTGTGGAAGTTTAAATCGCTTCAGCAAGGACACACAGGAAAGAAGTAGCAAGGGGACAGGGGCCTATGGGAGGGAGCATTTCACTGTATGTCTTAATATTTTTATTTCTAAGCCACCTAAATGCATTAAATGCATTAACCCCCAAAATGTAATTACAGTTAATCCTCATTATGTGCACATTTGCCTACTTGCTACATTATCTCTGTAACCACAAAATTAATACTGGGGATGCTTTCAAAGTCATTTCAGAACATGCAGCAAAAAACTTTGAGTCCCCTGATGCAGATGCTCCCCGCAGCTGAAGTCAAACAAGATGATGCCATGCCTTCTTGTCAGCTCATACTATAAACAAGTGTCCCTTGCCCAGTCTGTTCACTGACACGTTTTCAGCATTTTTGTGCTTTTTGTTGGTGTGATTTCACTGTTTAAATAACAGCTTCCAGGCCTGGCATGGTGGCTCACACCTGTAATCCCAGCACTTTGGGAGGCCAAGGCAGAAGGAATGCTTGAGGCCAGGAGTTTGAGACCAGCCTGGATAACATAGCAAGACCCCATCTCTACAAAACAAACAAACAAACAAAAAAACAAATTGCCTCCGAGTGCAGCACTGAAGTGCTGCCTAGTGTTCATAAATGCAAAAAGGTGTGATGTGCCTAACAGAAAAACATGTGTGTTAGATAAGCCTATAATTACAGTGCTGTTGGCTGAGAATTCAATGTTACCACGTGAACAATATATATTTTTAAAGGGTGTCTTTCAACAGAAACACACAAAAAACAAGGCTACATATTGATCAGCTAACAAAAATGTTGTAACCCGAGGCTTGAAGGAACCTTACCCTGTATTTCCCCTAGGCACAATTCAATATTCACTGGTGACTTTAAAGATGAGTACTACAAATAATGAGAATCAACTGAAATTAAGTAAAAAAAAAGAAAAAAAGAACACTCTTCCATGAATCATAAATACATTCTGAAGACATCAAGTGTTTGTTAGAGTGTCAGAAGTTACCCACCTCGTGTTTCATCTGTCACCACAATATGAACATCTCTATCGAAAGTTAGGTAGCGATTCTGTCTTCTTCTCCAGTGCTAGAGCAAAAAACCCTTCCCCATCTCTTTTTCTGCAGTTGGATATACTTTCTACCTCTCCACTTTCTCTTTTCTCCTTTCTACCCTCTCCTGGACTTTGACATTTTGAATCACGAGTAACAAAATTCTTTTCCTCGTAGAGGATAAACCTTCAAATTACACTGATTACATCTTCTGAATCTTGAGTATTTCTTGATTACTTTCTGTAGGGCCCTCTTCTTACAGGCCACTCTCTCTCTCTTTTTTTTTTTTTTAGATGGAGTCTCACTCTGTCACCCAGGCTGGAGTGCAGTGGTGCAATCTTGGTTCCCTGCAACCTCCACCTCCTGGATTCAAGTGATTCTACTGCCTCAGCTTCCTGAGTAGCTGGGACCACAGGCACATGCCACCACACCCAGCTAATTTTTTTGTGTGTGTATATTTAGTAGAGATGGGGTTTCACCATGTTGGCCAGGTTGGTCTTAAACTCCTGACCTCAAGTCATCTGCACACCTCGGCTTCCCAAAGTGCTGGGATTACAGGCATGGGCCACCACGCCCGGCCAGGCCACTCTAACTGGGAGAAGTACTTTTAAGCAGAACTTTCTTGAGTCAATGCCCTTCCAGTTGCTTGAGAACACTTATCATCTGATCCCCATGAACTGGAAGTTTTACTGTACACATATTAATCCCACCGAGGACCCTGTCCACAGACCACCAAAGACAGAACATTTCTAGTCTCCAAATCATAAATGGAGAACCCTGGGACTAGAAGACTGCAGAGAAGACTGACATCTTTAGGTATGAAGGTAAATTCAAACCAAGTATCAAGCCAAGCAGAGACAGAGACAGCAGCTTTAAGGTTATCAGGAAAAAAGGTTATATATCTGATGACATCAGGGTAGACTGGGAAACCTCCTTTTAAACTGTCCTCCTGCAAACCAACACTGTTTTCTATTTAGAAATGCAAAGATCCACCAAGAGATGCAAAAAGAAATGACCCAAAAAACTACTCAATAGCTTCTATACTTCCAATATTAATGACTAGTCTATTTCGAATGCTTTGGCATCATTCTTATTCATTTATTTTTCATTTTGGAGATAGGATCTCACTTTCTCACCCAGTCTAAAGTGCAGCAGTGGCACAATCACAGCTCACTGCAGCCTCAAATCCCTGGGATCAAGCGTTCCTCACTTTCATTATCTTTTTTTTTCTTCCCAAAGAAAACAAAATACCTATAACACTTAGTTTCTCCTGTTTTCACTTTCAAAGAATGCATTCAGCCTTCTACAGAGGAGCCAAGAAAGCAGCCCAACTCCTGCACAGAAGAGTAAAAAAGAATTCTTACAGAAAATCACTGCTGAATCTCCAAAAGCAGCACAACTTAACAGGTTAAAAACCATGTAACCCTGGCCGGGCGCGGTGGCTCACAACTGTAATCCCAGCACTTTGGGAGGCCGAGGCAGGCACATCACGAGGTCAGGAGATGGAGACCATCCTGGCTAACACGGTGAAACCCCGTCTCTACTAAAAATACAAAAAATTAGCCAGGTGTGGTGGCGGGCGCCTGTAGTTCCAGCTACTCGGGAGGCTGAGGCAGGAGAATGGCATGAACCTAGGAGGCAGAGCTTGCAGTGAGCCAAGATCGCGCCACTGCACTCCAGCCTGGGCGACATAGCAACACTCCATCTCAAAACAAACAAACAAAAAAAACACAAAAAAACCCACATAACCAAACAAGATGTTTATCACTGTACACTACATACCCAAGTTGCATAGTAAAGCTGGAATAGATGCCGTATACACAAACTGTGTGACAACCTCACATACGGCAGTTAGGTGGTTCATCAGGCCACAGGGCTCCCCGTCTGGAGTATGCACGGGACAAAGGAAGCCCCAGGACTCTGGCAGCAGCCTGCGTACTGTGGTGGTCCTCATCTTGGCAAAATCAGCCCCTCTGTGCACGCAGCGGAAATGGGAGAGGTAGCGTATGAAGTTCAGCTTGTCAGCCACAACACAAAGTCCAGAATCTTGTAGGAGGCCAAGACCTTAATAAAACAAAAGTCATTCAAAAATGGGCCAATCTTTTAAAAAATGGAAATTGTTGAGGCTTTATGACGACAAAACCTCAGAGCACTCTACAGATCATAGAATGAATTATTACAACATTTATTCTCCTAGCTCTGATGAGTGTAAAGAGTTCACAAAAAAATATGTAAAATAATCCCCAGATTTCACAAACTGTATTAGCCCCAACTAGTTCCCTGTCTCCTCTATGACCTCCTTTGTGGGTGAACATTAAATGAGTTAATAAAATGGCAAGTAGTTAAATTCATCCGAGAGAGTCAGATAATAGACAAGCAAGAAAGCAGGCTAATGAAAGAATCGGCAACAGTAACATGGGTTAAAAAAAAAAAAAAAAGGGCGGGGCACAGTGGTTCATGCTATAATCCCAGCACTTTGGGAGGCCAAGGTGGGTGGTTCACCAGAGCTCAAGAGTTCCAGACCGGCCTCAGCAGCGTAGCGAAACCCCATCTCTACAAAAAATCCAAAAATTAGCCAGGTATGGTGGCTTATGCCTGTAGTCACAGCTACTCGTGGGGCTGATGTCGGAGGATCACCTGAGCCTGGGAAGTCAAGGCTGCAGTGAGCCATGATCCTGCCACTGCACTCTAGACTGGGTGACAGAGTGAGACCCCGACTCAAAAAAGAAAAAAAAAAAAAATTCTGAATTCCCAATTACCACTTTTTAAGTTTCTAGGGTCATTCTCTTTTTTGTTGAGACAGGGTCTCACTCTGTCACCAGGCTGGAGTACAGTGGTGCAATCACAGCTCACTGCAGCCTTGACCTCCTAGGCTCAAGTGACCCTCCTACCTTGGTCTCCCAAAGTGTTGGGATTACAGGCATGAGCCACCACACCTGGCCTCTCAGGTCACTCTGAGGCAAGGCAAATGGTTTAGAGATGGGCATGTACAGCAACCCATCTAGAATTCCTGTTAGGCAAGCCTTCCTCAGAGGTCTAAGTGGTCTTTCATTTTCTAGAAGGAAGCAGAGAAAATGTATTCAGTTATCTGAATTAAATTTTAGCGATACAGACACCTTGTCTAAAGCCCTTTAGACCGATAGTTGTCGAAGTCATAGTTATGAGAAATTTACTTTTTTCGTGGGGTTTGCTTTTAAAAAGAACTCTCAGGGACAGGCAAATCTACACTAAGCAAATAATTTGAAAAACATTAACTAAAACGATCTATTTAATTTTACCTGTTTTAGAACGCAGATTCCCCGTAGCAAAAAGGTATTCAAATGGTTTGGTAAGGTCTATGCCCATTGTAAAAATCTTCATCAAATTGTCAGTGTTCATGGAAACACTGGTCTTCTGAGCCTTCTTATCAAAAGCTATTTTAATAGACACTAACCAACCTTCCAGTTTTTCCTGAAATAAGAAAAAAAAATTAATATAAAATAGTATGTGAGCCAGGTGTGGTGGCTCACATCTATAATCCCAGGATTGAGTGGATTGCTTGAGACCAAGAGTTCAACATGAGACTGGGCAAAATGGTGAAACAAAACCCTGTTTACAAAAAAATTAGCCAGAGGGGGTGGGGTGAGGGGGTGGGGCGTGCCTGTAGTTCCAGCTACTTGGGAGGCTGAGGCGGAAGGATCGCTCGAGTCCAGGAGCCTAAGGCCTCAGTGAGCCATGACTGTGCCACTGCACTCCAGCCTGGGAAACAGGGCAAGACCCTATTCTCAATAAAATAAAATAGTATGTGTTTCAATTATCACAAACTTCATATTTATTCCCATGTAATCTGTACGATCTTTAACAAAGGTCTACTAACATACATCAAAACCAAAAACCTGAAAGAGGGCTTTTCAGGTGCAGAAAGGATAGCTCTTCAGTGTGATGCCCTCCTTCACCCATTATACTTGTTATACATCTAAAACCAATCACACGAACTACACAGTCCATCTTAATCTATGCTGCCAACACTAAGTGAAAAGCCTAAAGCAGCCTGCAATTCCAAAATTACAGCTAGACTGGAGGAATGAGTTCTGGTGTTCTGCAGCACTGTGGGTTGAATACAGTTAACTATATTTGTTGTATATTTTTTCACTGCAGCCTCAACCTCCTGGGTTCAAGGGATCCTCCTGCCTCAACCTCCTAAGTAGGTGGGACCATAGGTATGTGCCACCATGCCTGGCTAATTTTTAAATTTTTTTTGTAGAGATGGGGGTCTCACTTTGTTGCCTAGGCTGGTCTCAAACTCCTGGGCTCAAGCAATCCTCTTGCCTCAGCTTCCAAAGTGCTGGGATTACAGGCGTGAGCCACCACACCCAGCCTTATTGTATATTTTCAAAAAGCTAGAAGAGGGGATTTCGAATGTTCACAACACAAAAAAATGATACATGTTTGAGGTGATGAATGTGTTAATTACTCTGATTTGATCATTATACATTATTGACATATATGGAAAAATCACTGTATACCCGATAAATATGGACAGTTATTACATGTCAACTAAAAATAAAAGAAAAAAAGACTATACACCATCAGCGCTTTCTATGGGTGGTTCAGAAACCACTGAAAATACCTAAGAGAATGTTGGAGATAGGTTCTCTCCTATATTTGATATTTGGAAGAAAACGTGGAAGATGTACATAGGTCACTAATGTATACCTTTTCCAGCAGGCCCCTGAGTCAACACATTAGCCATTGACTATTGATAATCCACCTCTTCAAACTATCAGTGTTTGAACACTCACACTTGGAAGACCTAACTATTCTTCCAGAAGACAGCACTGGAAGTGACACATTTCATTTCTGCATATTCTCTGGCACTGACACTGCATTTAATATCACTGTGGTGCAGTAATATTAAATTTTCAGTACTTGGAAGGAATAAATTTTGGAGAGGTGTGGGAAGAAGGAATATATTTTATAAAATGTTACAATGAATCTCACAACTGACTACACACTAGTAGGATTTGTAAGTACACTACTAAAAATCTGTAATGTACAGATAAGGGAATTACCAGGGAGTGAAGGAAGCTGTTAGCTCACCCAACAAGGGTGTTAATGTAGGTTTGGACTTTATCAAGTGAAACCAGAGAATCAAGTTTGAGTGGAAGAGCCTGGCATCACTGCTCCACCTCTGCTGGTTGCTGTTTAGATTCCTTTCTTGAGCCTACATCTTCCTGTGTCATAAATGTTTTTATCAGGTGTACACTGAACACTTCATCTTCACAGTCAAGATGGAATAAGAAGCCCTGGATCTTGACAACTGATTTGTTTGTGTTCTTCTCCCTTTTTTTTCATAACTATGTCTACTTCCTTATTTGGGTTTAAAATCAAAACCAGAAAAGCTAACTGAAGTGTTTTATGGTTAATCTACAATAATACAGAAAATATGGTTGCTATTTTTCAATTTTATATCGCTTATTTCAATGTAAATACAATGTGAATTTTTAACAGTCTATAATTCATCTTATGTCATGGTTATGTATCTTCTGAAGATTGTTTTTATGCTCCAAACTCAAAGGTTTAAAAGCTTTAACATAGCTGGTAAGGAAATCAGATACTCGGCAATGAATTCTCTGAAAAAGCCCCAATTTTCCCTTGGTTTCTCTTGTTGCTGACACAGGTCACATTAGTAACGCCTTGCTACAGAAGACTCATTTCTTTTTTCTGTTGAGACAGGGTCTTGCTCTGTCACTTAGGCTGGAGTGCACTGGTGTGATCACAGCACACTGCATCCTCCGCCGCCTGGGCTCAGGCAATCCTCTTACCTCAGCCTGCTGAGTAGCTGGGACCACAGGTGTGGCCCACCAGGCCTGGCTAAATTTTTTAAAAATTATTTGTAGAGACGAAGTTTTGTCTCTGGGCTGTTTGCCCAGATTGATCTCAAACTCCTGGGCTCAAGTGATCCTCCCACCCTGGCCTCCCAAAGTGCTGGGATTACAGGTGTGAGCCACCGCACCAGGTGTGTTTTTTTTTCTTTTTGAGATAAGGTCTTGCTCTGTCGCCCAGGCTAGAGTGCAGTGGCAGAATCACCCCTTATTGCAGCCTTGACCTCCTGGGCTCAGGGATCCCACCTCAGCCTCCCAAGTGGCTGGGACCACAGTCATGTACCACCATGCCCAGCTAACAGGTTTTTTTTGGAGACAGGGTCTTGCTCTGTCGCCCAGGCTGGAGTGCAGTGGCGTGATCTCAACTCACTGTAACCTCCGTCTCCCAGGCTCATGCAACTCTCCTGCCTCAGCCTCCTGAGTAGCTGGAATTGCTGCAGCATGCCAGCATGCCCAGCTAATTTTTATATTTTTTGTAGAGACAGGGTTTTGCAATGTTGCCCAGGCTAGTCTTGAACTCCTGAGATCAGAAGATGCACCCACCTTGGCATCTCAAAGTGCTGGGATTATAGGCGTGAGCCACCGCACCCGGCCACTGCTAATAGTTTTTATTATTTCTGTAGCGATCTCTCTGTGCTGTCCAGGCTGGTCTCAAACTCCTTGGGCTCAAGTTACCCTTCTGCCTCAGCCTCCCAACGTGCTGGGATTACAGGCATGAGCCACTGTACTCCTGGTCTCATTTCTTTTTCTTTTCTTTTTTTTGCTAATTAGGAATTGATGTGGAATGAAGACAGATTTATAAGTGTGGAATACAATGAGCTCACCATGCTTCACTTTAAGTAGATGGGAAATGTAAATTAACCTTTACTTGAAAGGTTAATTTAATAACAGATTAAATTAATAAGAGAAAACTTACGCTGCCTGCTTTCCATTTTTGTCAGGAAAATTCTAGGCTGCTGAAATTTTTCAATCTAATTTTATGGACCGAGCAAACAGAAACAAAGATTATTACCTTTCGGGAAGAATGTAAATAAGAATTACTACCTAGATAGGAAATTAGAAGGCCGGGTGTGGTAGCTCACGCCTGTAATCCTAGCACTTTGGGAGGCCAAGGTGGGTGGCTCACTTGAGGTCAGGAGTTCGAGACCAGCCTGGCCAACATGGTGAAATCCCGTCTCTACTAAAAATAAAAAAATTAGCCGGGCGTGGTGGCACGCGCCTGTAATCCTAGATACCCGGGAGGCTGAGGCAGGAGAATTGTTTGAACCCGGGAGGTGGAGGTTGCAGCGAGCTGAGATCGTAGCACTGCACTCCAGCCTGGGAGACAGAGCAAGACTCTGTCTCAAAATAAAATAAAATAAATTAGAAGCCAGGCACAGTGGTTCACACCTGTAATCCCAGCACTTTGGGAGGCTGAGGCAGGTGGATCACCTGAGGTCAGGAGTTCGAGACCAGCCTGGCTGACATGGTGAAACCCCACCTCTACTAAAAATATATTAACTCTTAGATTACATCTTTTTGAGGATAAGATGCAAAATATAAAATGCCACTGAATCAATATTCTTCTGAAATCATTTTTGTGCCATGCCAACTTTTTCTCTATATACATCTACAGTCAAATTTCACTACTCACAGTAGCTATGTTCTAATGAACACTGAATTAACACATATAAAACCACTACTCCTGGGGAAAAATACAGGGCTGGGTTCCTGCAAGTCTCTGGTCATAACATTCTGGTCAACGGATCAATATACAATCTTGTTTAATGTAAGCTTTTGTTGAAAGGCACCTTATTTAACATACCTTGTTAATTCATTAACCCTGAACACTAGACAGCGCTTCAGTGCTATGCTTGGGGACCATTATAAACAGCAAAAACTGGCCAGGCTCAGTGGCTCATGTCTCCAATCCTATCACTTTGGGAGGCTGAAACAGGAGGATCACATGAGCCCAGGAGTTTGAGACCAGCCTGTACAACATAGTGGGACCCTGTTTCTACAAAAAAAATTAAAAATTAGCTGGGTGTGGTGGTGAATGTCTATAGTCCCAGCTGCTCAGGAGGCTGAGGTGGGAGGATTGCTTGAGCCTGGGAGGTTGAGGCTGAGACCCTGTCTCAAAAAAAAAACAAAAAAGTCACCAATAAGAAGCACGACAATGTGAAAAACATAGCACTGAGTGCACCTCAAAAAGGACCGTCTTTATAGTATGAGCTGAAACCGGAAAGCAGAGCATCGCCCTGCCCCGCCTCAGCTGTAACATTTGCCTCAGGAGACCTAAATTCTTCACTGCTCTGCTCATGTATGTGAATAATCATGAAAGCACCGAGCACTGACATTAGGGTTACAAATAAATTTTAGCCAGTGAGTGAGTTCACAAATACAGAATCTACAAATAATGAGGATCAACCATATGTATAAATACAGGCCATTTGCTTTTTATCATTAACACTGTGACCAAGATTTGATGTGATCTTTATATAAAAATATTAAGCAAATTTCCAAACCTGGTGTAAGCTAGGATTTCTGATTCCCTTACTGCTAAATGAACAAACAAAAAAGAGACCACACAAAATGCCAAAACTAGAAACTATAAACATGCAGAAAACAGTACTGCTGGACAAAGTCACACCATTCCACAAGTGGTACCACTGGCCAAGGGTGGACATAGCATGCATTTACCTTCAGGAACATAAGGAAGAGCTGACCCGGTGTGAGGACTTCCTGGTTCACCAAACTATCAGGATTGTCCTCCATGCACTCTCCTTTGGCTAAAGCAAAGAGCTTTCGCGTCATGAGACAAAGCATATAAAACTTTTCAGTATTGGATTTCAAGTGGATACAGATGCACTGGCTGTGAAAACAGAAAAAAAAAAAAGCTTAAAACAATTCAGTTGGTAATACTACTTAATGTTCTATTAACCAAGATCCCCAACTCATGCTTACTTAACTTTAATTAAATAAAATTAAGCATTCAGTTTTTGAGCTACACTGCCACATTTGAAGTGCTTATCATGTGGCTGGTGGCTATGCACTGGACAGCACCAGTATGGAGCTGGCTTCTTTAGTAATTATACAGTGGTTATATAAGACAAAGTCCTTGCTTTGGAGAAATAAAGTGATACAATCCCTGCAACTTTCAGGGATTGTACAGAAAGAAAAATGTACATCTGTGTACACAGAAAGTAAAAAAGTAAATGTAAATGAATGAAATGTTCACAATTAGAATCCAATGTACTATTTGGACATTATTCTGGAAGTCTGAAATGATTTCAAAATAAAAGTTAAAAAGTACTATAAAATAAAACACGACTACTAAAAAAATACAAGTGAGGAGGGCCGCAAAAACAAAGGTAGCCCCCGGCTAGCAAGGACCAGGATTCTACCCCAAGATTTATTCTCATTCCCAAATGACTCGCCCGCCCAAACTGCAACCAATACAAAGAACCACTGACAGCCCTCCGCCCCTCCAGAAACAGTTTAGACAAAGCACACATACTTAAACAGGAACTCCGCAGCTTGCTCATTTGGGTACCAGTCAGGAACATTGAGTTTTACTCTGAAGCATTCACCTAGGTAGTTAAGGACCTGTTTTTGTGTCAAACAACCCTCTTCCATTACAATCCTTAACATCTGAGAAACAGAGTTCCTAAGGAAAGAATCATCCTCTTTTCCTTTGATGAGCTCCTGAAAGATCTGATAATCAGAAAAGCTGACAAGTGCCTAGAATAGAAAATAAAAGGTTTAATTGCTCACTAATAACTAAAATACTTTATCTATTCACTAATAATTACCTTCTCTCATTTTTTTAATACCCAAGGAAAATTAGCACTCTGCTATTGCTGAATCAAAGTAAACTCTCTAAAATAAAGCATTCTTTGTATGATAGCCAGACAGCAAAATTGCCTCCAGGGTCCTCATCTCCTGGTGTTCACAAACGTGTAGTTTCCTCCCATGCCGAATCAAGGCTGGCCTGCTTGACCAAGAGAATGTGGTGAAAAAGATAATGGGAGACTCCCAGGGCTAGATCACAAAGGGCACTGCAGCTTTTTCCTTCTGCATCTTCTGCTCTCTGTTCTCTCAGCTAACTATATGGAGGAAGACAGTTGCCTCAAGCAGCCTACAGAAAGGGCCATGTAGAGAGCAACCCCATGAGGAGACCTCCTGCCAACAACCAGCAGATTTGCCAGCCATGTGAGTGAGCCACCTTGGAAGTCCTCAAAATGACTGCAGTCCTGTCTGACATCTCCATGCAACCTCCTGAGACCCTGGGCCACAACTGCCCAGCCAAAGCACTCCCAAACTCCCGACCCGCAGAAACTGTGAGACAGAAATTTATTGAGTTTTAAGCTATTGAATTTTGAGGTAATTTGTTTTGGAGCAGTGGACAACTAGTACAGTACTATTTTAACAAGGAGAATCCATCCAATGTGCACAGGATACTACCCCCAATGAATTTCTTCATAACAAAAGAATGCATTCATTAAGTCATACCTTAAGTGCAAATCCCAAAGGAAGAAAGAACAGTTCCTTCCGGTAAATAAAGTTCAACATAACAGTGCCATTTTCCAAGTAGTGGAGGTTCATATTGACAGCGGAATGTTCTTCCCTCACACAGTGCATTGAAACTCCTTTGAACCAAACAACAAAAAAATCAGAAACTCATTGATATCTTAATTGCTTCAACCATTTTCTTTCTGAACAATCTTACCCTCTTAGACACAATTAAAGCCAAATCACTAAGTTTAGCCAAGACTGGCAATCAAAAATGTTTCTAAACCTCAGCAAATGTCCTCTTGCATGCAAAACCTACCCAGATTGAGAAACACTAATGTAAAATAACTGAAACTATGAATTTAAGCAAACTTCAAAGTTTCCCTCCAGGACAGAGTCCACATCTCTTAGCACTTTATATCCGCCTTAAACTGTGGAGTCTGGTCAAGACATGGTGCTTGATCTAATAGTTCCAATGGAGAAAAGTAGAATTTTAGATTTTATTTCAGTTTCAGGCAAAGACTGCTAAGACATACTACCATCAACTGATGCAAAAGAAAATCACTAGACATTCAGGCATGCTGTT
Source organism: Pan paniscus (assembly GCF_029289425.2). Classification (NCBI taxonomy): domain Eukaryota; kingdom Metazoa; phylum Chordata; class Mammalia; order Primates; family Hominidae; genus Pan; species Pan paniscus. The sequence continues at coordinate 15,573,308 of NC_073261.2, forward strand.
TTTCTAGGTATAGTATGTATGGCTATAATTAAGGTCTGATTTTTAGCTCAACTATCAGGAAAAATTGTTTAACTGTCAGGGTTGCTCAAGAATACAACATGCTGTCTTAGGCACTGTCAAAGAGAATGTTCCAACAGAGGCCAGGTGGCTGTCAGACAGAGACCCTGAGGGGTGTACCACAGTGGCCTGAACCAGAAGACATCCAAGGCCCACATTCACCTATGGCCAAGCCAGACTAGCTTCCATCTTCATAAGTAGTAACAAAAATACACATGCTCTTTCAGTTTGCTAAAGTGAATTTTAAAATGCTTATGATTGATAAAAATCATATATATTCAAGGTGTACAATACCTTGAATATACATATACATATAATGATTTCCACAATCAAACTGATGAAAACATCAATCACCACTCATAGTTATCATTTGTAGTACGTGTGCACGCGTGTGTGGTTGAGACACTTAAAATGTACTCATCAATTTTAAGCAGTACAGTATTACTATCATCACCAGGCTATACATCAGATCCCCAGAACTTATTCATCTTGTAACTGCAAGTCTGTATCCTCTGACTAACATCTCTCCATTTCTTCTTCCATCCCAATTATGAAAACTTAACACAAGAATGCTCAATAGAAAAACAACAAAAAACAAAAGAAAGACCAGACACAGTGGCTCATGCATGTAATCTCAGCACTTTGGGAGGCTGAGGCAGAAGGACTGCTTGAGCCCAAGAGTTCGAGATCAGCCTGGGCAACATGGTGAAACCCCATCCCTACCAAAAAAAAAAAAAAAAATTAGCTAGGCATGGTGGCACGTGCCTGTGGTCCCAGCTACTTGGAAGGCTGGGGTGGGAGGACCATCTGAGCCTGGGAAGGTTGAGGCTATGGCGAGCTGTAATCACACCACTCTGCACTCCAGCCTGGGTGACAGAGTGAGACCCTGTCTCAGAAAAAAAAAAAAAAGAAACAAAAATATCAAAGACCATTTGGATGCATCTACTTCAAAAAAAAAAAGTTTTAAATTTTCCTTAAAAAATATTCTAATAATCTCCAGAACTTACCATACTGAGTATAACCAGGCCCTCTGGTTTTCCATTTTGGTCTTATCATTGCAATGGGAAAATTTCTCCGAGGCATAATCAACATTCGGATGACTTTTTCAATGCCATTGATTATAAAATAGCCCCCCATTTCCTGCCAAAAAGATGAATTGCAACTTGTTAAACAAAGATACATGACTAACTGTAAACATGAACCTCACTCCTAGCCAAAGGTAGTACAACACACAGAATAGGAACACAGAGGTGAAATGTACTACTGATCCCTTGAAAACAGTACACAGACACTGTCTTTGTGTGAATTAACAGTTCTCAAGTATATTACAAAGGTCCTAGGGACATGGGAAAAAAGTATGGAAGAAAAACAGGGTACTTCTCTTTATCAGACAGGCTCAACCTATCTTGCCTTTCTGTCCCCTAAAATGACTTCAGTCTTCAAATAACACTAAAAAAACTTACTCCAAAGACGTGTTGAAAGATAAAAACTGGGCCGGGCACGGTGGCTCACGCCTGTAATCACAGCACTTTGGGAGGCCGAGACAGGAGCATCACAAGGTCAGGAGATCGAGACTATCCTGGCTAACACGGTGAAACCCCGTCTCTACTAAAAATACAAAAAATTAGCCAGGCGTGGTAGTGGGCGCCTGTAGTCCCAGCTACTCGGGAGGCTGAGGCAGGAGAATGGCTTGAACCCAGGAGGCGGAGATTGCAGTGAGCCAAGATTGCGCCACTGCGCTCCAACCTGGGTGAGACAGGGAGACTCCGTCTCAAAAAAAAAAAAAAAGAAAGATTAAAAACTGTAACCATTTTGCTTCCATACGAGTATGGTTTCCCAAATAAGTTCAAAAACTTGATTGTATGAAAGCTCTGGAAACCAGAAATTTGGATTAGCTAAATAGAAAAATATTTTTAATAGCTCTGCTCAATATCACATTTCTGTAATAAACAGCTACTATTTACGAATTGCCTACTATGAAACAGGCATATTATAGTAGGTGCTCTATGTTATCATAACATTTAATTCTCATAACAATGAGTGGGGTAGCTATTATACCCACTTGCAGCAGAGGAAACTGAGGCTCAGGGAGATTAACTTCCCCAAACCACAAGACTGATAAGCGGAAGAGCTGTGTGTCAAACCCAGATCTGACACCAAAACCCTCTTCCCACCACATAACACCATCTACCTATTTAGTAGGCACTGTCTGTTCATCTTGATTACCTCAACTCAACACTGCAAAGCCACCTAATATAGCTGAAAGAAATGATGAAGGGAATGCATATAAGTCATTTAATATGCGCACAGAATCTTACTGTTAGCAAAGCAGACATTTTTATTTTACTTTTTTAGTGACGGGGTCTCACTCTGTCTCCCGGGCTGGAGTGCAGTGGCACAATCATGGCTCACTGTAGTCAGGCCTCCTGGGCTCAACTGATGCTCCCGCCTCAGCCTCCCAGTTAGCTGGGACTACAGATCCATGCCACCACCATGCCCAGATAAATAGACATTTTTGACAATAGCTTTGTGGATTAAGACAGCTTGAAAAAAAAAAAACAAATTTCGTGGAAGTATGTCTCTATCATTCAGAAAATTAGGGAAAAACCTACCAGTTCTTCCCCCCGAACAATAATATTCTCTAATTTTACAGCCACTTTTTCATACTGTCTAATTTGATAGTTATTCAGAGCCATACACTGTATGCAGGCAAGATACTGGTATCTCTTTCACCTATCCAGAAATCGGAGCACAGAAGGAAAACACTGACACACTTCTCGTCTTCTTACTCCCAGCCCAGGCCTTCTCTACTGTCTCATGCCTGGACGCCCGTGATTACCTCCGCCTCCTCATGGTGCTCAATGAGGGCTTGTGGGGGAAGGTTACGTAAGTTGCAAAGCTTGGATTTCACCATGATGGGAACATAGCCAAGAAACTGCTTAATGATTCCTTTTGAGATTCCATTCACTGCCCAGTTGATATCAGCCTAAATGAAAACAAGAGAAAAAGTTACTTAACAGAAATATCTGCATTTACGAGAACAAATGAGTATTTTCAAAGACTGAGGAAGAAGATCAATTAAATTATTTTATGCCTTAGATTTAGAAGGTGGGATCTCTTAGACAATAGCACCAAGAAAGCAATTTCTGGCATAAACTTTATTAGGCACCCGCCCTACTCCCAAATATGTGCAGTGTTGAGAGTCACACAGCATCACTAGTACTCACTGTCAACTTCCCACGGTAGGTACTCCTTCGGCCCCGGCATTCTGCTGGATAAACATTGGCCTCTTTGCAGATGGTCCCTTTTGGAACTGTAGGTGGACTGATAACAGCATCCAGAATAGTAAAAGAGATACGCTCATCTTTGAAAGCAAATTCAAAGGGAGGTATAGCCTGAAATGCAATTCACACTATTAAATTGCTTGCATTTCCAAGGCATTTTTTCTCTAAGACTCTTCCAAATCTTATGTGTTCTACAAACATTGATGCCTGTGATGCCACCATGACATACCTAAAAAGGACAGTTAAGGCTACCTCCAGTTGGTCGGGCGCAGTGGTTCACGCCTGTAATCTCAGCACTTTGGGAGGCCGAGGTGGGAGGATCACAAGGTCAGGAGATCGAGACCATCCTGGCTAACACGGTGAAACCCCATCTCTACTAAAAATACAAAAAAAATTAGCCAGGCGTGGTGGTGGGCGCCTGTAGTCCCAGCTACTCAGGAGGCTGAGGCAGGAGAATGGCGTGAACCCGGGAGGCAGAGCCTGCAGTGAGCCGAGATCACGCCACTGCACTCCAGCCTGGGCGACAGAGCGAGACTCCGTCTCAGAAAAAAAAAAAAAAAAAAAGCTACCTCCAGTCTACTCATAACTTCACTAAATACTTAAAACCACAATGCATTATTAGTACAAGATTGTTTTGAGTGACCACATGTGTCAGAGACTGTAGTAGGCTCTAGGGATACAGCTGTGAACAGAACAAAATTCCTGTTCTCTGAACCAAGAGCCTTGTGTATTCTTAACTCGTCTATGTGCATAGCAAGACAAACGGGACTACTGCTAATAGAGCAAGGATACGGAAATATCCTTTAGGATTTAAGACTAGATGCTTAATGTACAATGGCAACGTCAAACTGAAGCCAGAGCCATGCAAAGGAAAAGATGGTGGCCAGGCTGGGTTTCCCCTTCCACAGAAGTTACTTCTTTGTACCATTCTGTAGGGGAAGCTTTGCTGTTCTGAGGAAGGGGCATCACCAAGCTCTCCTATATATTAATTACAAGCAACCTCCTAGACTTAGTCTTAGAATAATGAAAATGAAAAAATGGAACCAAGAAAGAATACCAAGGAGGTTCTCCACCTTCACGTGAGTTAACTTACCTTTTCTAAATTTTAAAATGTTATCTAAAGCTGGTATTATTTTAGAAATTCATATTTTATTTAAAAATAAAAGCCAGATGCAGTGGCTCACACCTGTAATCCCAATATTTGGGAGACCGAGGGAGGAGGAGTACTTGAGCTCAGGAGTTTGAGACCAGGCTGGGCCACACGGGGAGACCCCGTCTCTACAAAAAATAAAAATAAAAAAATTAGCCGGGCATAGTGGTGCACGCCTGTGGTCCCAGCTACTCAAGAGGTTGAGGTGGGAGGATCACTTGAGCCTGGAAGGTCAAGGCTGCAGTGAGCTATAACCATGCCACTGCATTCCAGCCTAGGTGACAAAGTGAGATCCTGTCTCAAAAAAAAAAAAAAAGAATGGAGTTTAAAAAAGAGAGATTAGACGATTTGCTTTCTCAAGACGCAGCTGCACTATTTAGAAAGAAATACAGTGAACTGTCATTATTCATAATAGTTATGTTCTATACAGTTGCCATAAACACTGAATTAGCCAATACTGAACCACTGCTCCTAGGGTAAATACATGGTTAGCTTCCTGCGAGCCTCTGGTCACATTTCATCAACTGATCAACACACAATCTTGTATTATGTGTGTTTCTGTTTAAGGACAGCTTATTTAATACATATTATTGAGTCCGTAACTCATGCCTGAACAAAGCCTATGATTTCATCCACTGATCAATACACAACCTTGCATTATGTGGGTTTCTGTTTAAGGACAGCTTATTTAATACATATTATTGAGTCCCTAACGCATGCCTGAACAAAGCCTATGTTAAATGCATGTATTAATATTTTCCCCTAAAGGCACAGCACACCCTTTTTGTGCTTAGGAACTTTATACAGAACTTTAATACTTTAATACTTTGCTTGGGGGACATTTTAAACAGCAAAATCACCAACAAAAAGCACAAAACACGGCACTAAATAGATAGTGAAGACAACCTCTGTTTATAGTTTAAGAACTTAAAACAAGAAGGCCGAGCATCACCTTGTTAGATCTCAGCTGGGAAAATGGACACTGAGCAACTCAACTTTTTTGCTGCTTCTGGGCATGGTGCTTTTGGAGTAGAAGTAAATTTTAGTGAGTAGGTGAATTTGCAAATATAGAATCCCCAAGTAATAAAAATCAATTGTATTTTGAAAAGACAGACACATAAATTCTGACTCACAGAAAGGAGGAATTCACTCCAAAGAAACTTGGCAAAATTATGTTTTGTAAGTAAAAAATATAATAACTATTTTTTCCCTTGGCTTTATAAGTATTAGTTATTTATGTTACTGTGTTTTACAGAACTTTTTCAAATACTATATTATTATAGTCCTAGCTAAGTTGTGGCATCATTTTCTATGCAGGGCCAAATTTTCTTCATCTACTTCAACCAAAACAATTACCACAAGGGACTGAATGCACAAGCAGACATAAGAATCCGGCTGTCTTTTCATTAAGCCAGACATTAAAAAGATTTTTAATAATGCAATTCATCTAACTTCTTTTTTGCTTTGGAAAATATTTTTCTTAAAAATGTTAACATATAATTGGTTTATTTATTTATGTATTTATTTTTTTGGGAGAGTCTCACTCTGTCACCCAGGCTGGAATGCAGTGGTGCAATCTTGGCTCACTGCAACCTCCGCCTCCCAGGTTCAAGCGATTCTCGTGCCTCAGCCTCCTGAGTAGCTGGGATTACAGACATGTGCCACCATGCCCGGCTAATTTTTGTATTTTTTAGTAGAGATGGGGTTTCACCAGGTTGGCCAGGCTGGTCTGGAACTCCTGACCTCAAGTGATCCACCCGCCTTGACCTCCCAAAGTGCAGGGATTACAGTCAAGAGCCACCACACCCAGCTGACTGGCTTATTTTTAACTTAGTGCTTTTCTAAAATTTCTCAATTGGATTTTTTTTTTTAAAGACAGGTCTCACTCTGTTACCGAGGATGGAGTGCAGCGGCACAATCATAGCTCACTGCAGCCTCAAATTCCTGGGTTCAACTTATCCTCCCACCTCAGCCTCCCGAGTAGCTGGGACCAGCTACTTGGGTGCGCACCACCATGCCCCACTAATTTTTAAATTTTTGTGGAGATGGGGTTTCACTATGTTATCCAAGCTGGTCTTGAAATCCTGGGCTCAAGTCATCCTTCTGCCTTGGCCTCCCAAAGTCCTGGATTACAGGTGTGAGCCACTGCACCCAGCCCGATTAACTTTTAATTAGGAATTTTTTCTCACAGACATGATACTGTAACAATCCAGGCACAACACAAATAACCCCCACCCCTCTAGTCTTTCTAAACAATAAATCTTAATGGCTCCCATATTATTTGCCGAATAGAGTTCAAGAATCAGACTGGCAATCAAAGCTCACAACATAAATCTTACCCAGCAAAACCACAGGTAGGGTCCCCTAAGCATGTGCTCTACTCTTCCCCTGGACGAAATGCACGTTTCTCACTTCTTGAACTCATCTAATCCTGCCCTTTCTCAAACTCCTGGATTAGTGGCGCCGCCCATATGCTCCCACAGTAGCCCACACAATCCCTTGGCAGAGCAGTTCTCAAGAACATTGGCATGGACTGCTTTCATATCTTCACCCCTTCAACCCCCAAACACGACAGGGAGCACTTCAATGCATGAACTGTCTCGTACACGGGACTGCCTCCTCCACATCCTCTGAGCCTAGTGCCTGGAGACACTGGGGATGCTGACTAAACGAAACTTTCCCCCACCATACTCACTTGAATTCTGCTACCATTACTCTACGCTAATAATGCAATTACACTTTTCGATTCAATCTTGCTTTTATGACTCATTTATACCTTCCTCGGCACCTGCTTAATTCATAACAAATGACGAGTAGTTTCTCTCTTTAAAGCTCTAAGAGAAGGACACTGAAGGATAACCTTGAACATTACACTGTACCTACAAATACGTTCGGAATCTTTTGAGGTACGTTTTGGAGAGGTAAGTCTTCAAGTGATATAAAGCCGTGTGCATTGTGAAGCACACCCCAGATAAGCCACTTCCTCACTCTCACAGCACCCCGAAACTGTCCAAACTACGGTTCACAATCACTTTTCACTCCAGAATCACGAATACATCTCTTAAGACGCCTCGACTACAAGTCTCACGAAGGCCAGTACCGCGTCCTGTTTAACATGTTGTGCTCTCCCGCTTACCCACCAAGCCTGTCAGGATCAAGGAGCACATGCATTTGGGGTCATACTGTGACCTCCCAGCCATCTCCCTGGGATTGGCCTCGCCGCGGCAAGGGCGCCAGCGGACGCCGCGCTCACCTGCACCGCGAGGCCGAGGCCCTCGTGCACAGCGTAGTTGAAGGACTCCACATGCGCCCGCGTCAGCTCCTGCAACGCTGCCTTTTGCTGTTCCCGCGGGATTCCATAAGAGGGGTCAGTCAAGTGCTTTAGGCTAGGCCCGCTGGGCAGGTTCCGCCACCGGCTGCCAGGATCCATGTGGCCACCTGCACACCGGACGCCAGTCTCTCGGTACACGCCGGAAGTAGTGGCCGGAGTCCCGTTTCCGCAGCCTGCTGGGAAATGTAGTTCCCTCTCGTTCCACCCGCCCTAGGCCCTGCGGTTTCGGTTTCTTGGGGTCAACGTAGAACCAAAGACGTCGAGTGAACGGGCCGATTAAGGCCGTGTCCAGCCAGAGCGTGGCGGGCCCTCCCTTTCTCCCATATTCCGCCCCACTCATCTCCCCGCTCTGCGAAAGATGCCGCAGGTGGAAACCCGCTCCCCGCCCAGTTGAGCATGTGACCTCTTTGGCTCTCATTGGCTCAGTCAATTAGGATTGGAGGAGAGCGGTCTTCTCAGGTTCTCTTCTATTTCCCTTAACCTGTTCCCAGTCCCACGCTGATGCCGACCCTGGGGAGTCATCCGGCCAAAGTCGTTGCTTCAACGAAAAAGCGGATGCCGGGCCCCGGGCTGACTCTCTACCCAACTCCTAACTCGCGAGGCTCACCCCTGGGAAGCCAAGGAGTGGTCGGGCCCCGCTCACCTCCTCGCATCTTCCGGACTGGAGTCCTGGGGGAGGTCTGGGGAAGGGGGTGGGGGAGGAGTCGGGCGGTCCCGGATGGAGGGGATGGGGCAGCGGGGCGTCCAACTGGATTTACAGCCTGAATTTCTTTTGCGTTCCTGTGAGCCCTTACCTCCCCAGAATACTGATTAATCAGGGAATGCCTGCTGGTTTTTCAACTTTATTGTGTTTGTGTTTAACAGCTATATTGCGTTATAACTGGCATACAATAAACCACACATTTAAAGTGTACGCGTTAAGTTTTGACCTATGTATACAACCATGCAGCCATCACCACAATTAAAACAATGAATTAAACCACCACTACCCAGTATCCTCCTGCCCCTGATAGTCCCTCCTTACTGCCAACTTCCCCTTTCCTAGTTCAGCTGGTACTTTTCATTCCTATATCACTTTTTATAAAAAATTCGAGCCGGGAGTCTGTTGCACAGGCTGGTCTTGAACTTCCGGCCTCTAGTGATCCTCTCGCCTTGCCTCCCTAAATGCTGGGATTACAGGCATGAGCCACCGCGCGCGCCCGGCCAACTGAGTAGTTGTAGTTCTTTATATAGTCTATACTAGTCCTTGTCAGATCCATGATTTGCAAATATTTTTCTCCCATTCTGTGGGTTTTTACTTTCTTGCTGGTGTCCTTTGAAGCAAAACGTTTTAATTTTGAAGTGTAGTTTTTTTCTTTTGTTGCCTGTCTTTTTATATCATATCTCAGACATCATTGTGTAATCCAAGGTCATGAGGATTTTAAAAAAAATTTATGGGTACATAATTAGCATATTTATGAGGTATATGAGATGTTTTCATATAGGCATACGATGTAATAATCACAGGAGGGTAGATGGGGTTTCCATCACCTCAAGCATTCATCATTTCTGTCATGAACATTCCAATTGTACCTCCTCAGTTATTTTTAAAGGTACAACAAATTATTGCTGACTGCAGTCACCCTGTTGTGCTATCAAATACTACATATTTTTCAATCATGGGGATTTTCACCTATATTTTCTACTAAGAGTTTTGTAGTTTCAACTCTTACATTTAAGTCTTTGACTCATTCTGAGCTAATTTTTGTATATGGTGTGAGAAAGGCATATCACTTTATTCCTTTGCATGTGGATATCCAGTTGTCCTAACACCATTTGTTAAAAAGACTATTCTTTCCCTCATCAAATTGTCTTGGCCTCCTTGTCGAAAATCAATTCACTATAGATGCAAGGGTTTATTTTTGACTCTCAGTTCTATTCTCTTGATCTGTATGTCTATCTACATTTATCTGTATATCTGTCTACAAACTACACAGATTTGATTAATACAGCTTTGTAATAAATTTTGAAATCAGGAAGTGCACATCCTCCAACTTTGTTCTTCTTTCTCCAGATTTATTTGATCCTTTGTATTTCAATATGGATTTTAGCGTCAGCTTAGCTTGTCAATTTCTTTCTCTTTTTTTTTTTTTGTTTTTTGTTTTTTTGAGACAGAGTTTTGCTCTTGTTGCTGAGGTTGGAGTGCAGTGGCATGATCTTGGCTCACTGCAACCTCTACCTCCTGCCTCAGCCTCCCAAATAGCTGAGATTACAGGCATGCACCACCATGCCTGGCTAATTTTGTATTTTTAGTAGAGACAGGGTTTTACCATGTTGGCCAAGCTGGTCTTGAATTCCTGACCTCAAGTAATCCACCTGCCTTGGCCACCCAAAGTGCTGGGATTACAGGTGTGAGCCACCACACCCGGCCCAGCTTGTCAATTTCTGCAAAGAAGGCTGAGATTCTTGATCAGGATTGTGTTCAATTGGTAGATCAATTTGGGGCCTATTTTCATCCTAACAATAATTATCTCCCAATCCATAAACATGGGATGTCTTTCCATTTATTTAGGTGTTCTTTAATTTCTTTCAGAGATGTTTTGTAGTATTTGGTGTAGAAATGAACTTTTGTTAAATTTATTCCTAAGTATTTCATTCTTTTTGGTATTGATATAAATGGAATTGTTTTCTTAACTTCAAATTGTTTGTAATATGTAGAAATACCATTGAGTTTTGTATATTGATCTTGTGTCTGGCAATCTTGCTAAACTCTTTATTAGGTCTAACAGCGTTAGTGGATTTCTTAGGACTTTTTCTATATGGTATCTTGTCATCTGCAAAGAGAGATCATACTTCTCCCTTTCCAATCTGAATGCGCAGTCTTCTTTCCTTCCTTTTGTCTAATTGCTCTGTCTAGAACATTTAATACAATGTTGAAGTGACAAGAATAAATATACTTGTTTTGTGCCTGATATTGGGAAGAAAGCTCCCAACTGGAGCTTTCATATCACCATTAATATGATGTAGGCTGTGGGTTTTTCCAAAGATGCTCTTTATCATGTTGAGGAAGTAATTTATTTCTAGTTTGTTGAAAGGTTTTTTCCAAGAAAGAGTGTTGTGTATTGCCAAATGCTTTTTCAGTGTATATTGAAATGATCATGTGCTTTTTGTCCTCTTTTTTCTATTAAAGTGGTATATTATATTAAGTAAATTTTGTATGTTAAAAAAACCTTGCATTCTTTCTTTTCCCCTTCTCAACGTTTATTTTAGAATCAGGGGGGTACATGTGCAAATTTGTTACAAAGGTATATTGGGTGATGCTGAGCTCTGGGGTATGGTTGAACCTGTCACCCAGGTAGCGAGCACAGTATCCAATAGGTAGTTTTCAATCTTTGCTCCCCTCCTTCTCTCCTGGCTCTAGTAGTCCCCAGTGTCTGCTGTTCCCATCTTTTTTTTTTTTTTAAGACAGAGTCTCTGTCACCCAGGCTGGAGTGCAGTGGCGCAATCTCGGCTCACTGCAACCTCCGCCTTCCAGGTTCAAGTGATTCCCCTGCTTCAGCCTCCTGAGTAGCTGGGATTACAGGCGCCTGCTACCACGCCCGGCTAATTTTTTGTATTTTTAGTGGAGACGGGGTTTCACCATATTAGCCAGGATGGTCTTGATCTCCGGACCTCATGATCCACCCGCCTCGGCCTCCCAAAGTGCTGGGATTACAGGCGTGAGCCACCGCGCCTGGCCTCTTCCCAACTTTATGTCCATGTGTACCCAATGTTTAGCTCCCACTTTTTAATTTTTTTGAGACAGGACTTGCTCTGTCACCTAAGAGAGAGAGCAGTTGTGCGATCTCTGCTCACTGCAACCTCCTCTTCTGAGGTTCAAGCGATTCTTGTGCCTCAGCCATCAGAGTAGCTGGGATTACAGGCATGCACCACCATGCCTGGCTAATGCTTGTACTTTTAATAGAGACCAGATTTAATCATGTTGCCCAGGCTGGACTCAAACTCCTGGCCTCATTTGATCTGCCCACCTTGGCCTCCTAAAAGTGCTGAGATTATAGGAGTGAGCCACCGTGCTCAGCCTAGCTTCCACTTATAAGAGAACATGCGTTATTCCAAACTTTGTAATCTTAGGATAAGTCCCACTTAGTCATAATGTATAATCCTTTTTCTATGTTGCTGGATTTGGTTTACTAGTATTTTGTTGAAGATTTTTTCCGTTTATATTCCCAAGAGATTATTGGTCTGCTATTTGCTTTTCTTGTGACATCTTTGTCTGGTTTTGGTATCAGGGTATTAACAGTGACCTCATAAAGTTGAGGACACTCTTCTCAATTGAGTATTTTCTTCTCTTCTATTTTTTAGGAGACTCTATGAAATATTGGTGTTAATTCCTTACCATCTGGCTTACAATCTGGTCCTGGGCTTTTCCTTGTGGGAAGTTTTAAAAGAATTATTATTAGTCCAACCTCTTTACTTGTATATTTCTTCATTAATACAGAAATTAACAAAATTTGTTACTGATTTCTGATTTTATTCCAACATGGTCAGAGAACATATGTAGTATAATTTCAATTCTTTTAAATTTACTGAGACTTGTTTTATGGCCTAGCATGTGATCTACCCCAGAGAATGTTCCATGTGCACTTGAGAAGGATGTGTATTTTGCTGCTGTTGGGTGGAGTGCCTTGTAGATATTTGTCAAGTCTAGTTGGTTTATAGTGTTTTCTATTTTCTTGTTGATCTTCTGCCTAGTTGCTCTAGCTATTATTGAAATGGAGTTTTGAGGGTTCCAACTACTGTAGTTAAATTGTCTGTTTCTTCCTTCAATTCTCTAAGTTTTTATGTCATGTATCTTTAGGCTGTATTGCTAGGTACATATGTTTATAATTGTCATATTTTCCTAATGGACTGACCCTTTTATCAATATAAAATGTCCTTGGCATACAAGTGGCCAAGAAACATATGAGACAATGTTCATCATCACTAATCAACAGAGAAATGCAAATCACAACCACAATAAGATATCATCTCACGCCAGTCAGAATAGCTATATTAAAAAGTCAAAAAATAACAGATGCTGAAGAGGCTAAGGAAAAAAAGAGAATGCTTATACACTGCTGGCAGGAATGTAAATTGGTTGAACCACTGTGGAAAGAAGTTTGGAGATTTCTCAAAGAATTTAAAACAGAGCAGCTGGGCATGGTGGCTCATGCCTGTAATCCCAGCACTTTGGGAGGCTGAGGCAGGTCGATCACCTGAGGTCAGGAGTTCAAGACCAGCCTAGCCAACATGGTGAAACCCTGTCTCTGCTAAAAATACAGAAATTAGCTGGGCATGGCGGCACACGCCTGTAGTCCCAGCTACTTGGGAGGCTGAGGCAGGAGAATCGCTTAAACCCAGGAGGCGGAGGTTGCAGTGAGCACAGATCACACCACTGCACTCCAGCCTGGGTGACAGAGAGAGACTCCACCAAACAAACAAACAAACAAAAAACAGAGCTACCATTCAACATAGCCTCCCATTACTGGGTATATATCCAAAAGAAAACAATTCGTTCTACCAGAAAGACACATGCACCTATATGTTTATCACAGTGCTATTCACAAGAGCAAAGACATGGAATCAACCTAGGTGCCCATCAACAGTGGATTGGATAAAGAAAATATAGTACATATATACCATGGAATACTATGCAGCCATAAAAAAGAATGAAATCATGTCCTTTGCAGTAACATGGATGCTGCTGGAGGCCATTATCCTAAGTGAAATAACGCAGGAACAGAAAACCAAATATTGCACAGTCTCATAAGTGGGAGCCAAACATTAGATACACATGGACACAAAAATAGCAACAAGAGACACTAAAGACAAGAGGGAGAAGGGAGGGAGGGGTGCAAGGATTGGAAAGCTAACTATTAGGTACTATGCTTACTACTTGGGTAATGGGATCTGTACCCCAAACTCAGGACCCATGTAACAAACCTGTATATGTACCTCCAGAATTTAAAATAAAAGTTGGAACTATTAAAAAAAAGTCCTCCTTTGTCTATAGAAACAATTTTTTTTCTTAAAGTTTATGTTGTCTAATATTAGTATAGCTACTCCACTTCTCTTTGAGTTACTGTTTGCACGGTATATCTTTTTCCATCATTTTACTTTCAACCTGTTTGTGTTTTTGAATCTAAAGTGTGTTTTGCCAGGTGCATTGGCTGATGCCTGTAATCCCAGCTGCTTAGGGGAGACTGAGGCAGAAGGATTGCCTGAGGACGGGAGTTCAAGCCCAGCTTGGGAAACACAATACAACCCTATCTCTAAAAAAAAAAAAAAAAATTTTTTTTTGGAGAGATATCTGCACTCCCATGTTTACTGCAGCCTTGTTTGCAATAGCCAAGATTCGGAAGCGACCTAAGTGTCCATCAGCAGATGAATGGATAAAGAAAATATGTTGCTTATACACAATGGAGTACTGTTCAGCCATAAAGAGTGAGATCCTGTCACTTCCAACAACATGGATGGAACTGAAGATCGTTATGTGAAGTGAAATTAGCCAGGCAAGTTTTGAAGTAAGCCAGGTCCTATCTCTAAAAAAATTGTTTTAAATTAGCCAAGTATGGTGGCAGGCACCTATAGTTCCAGCTACTTGGGTGGCTAAGGTGGGAAGATTACTTGAAACCAGAAGTTTGAGGCTGCAGTGAGCTATCATTACACCACTAGACTCCAACCTAGGCAACAGAGCAAGACTCTGTCTCTAAATAATAAAAATAAAAATAAAATGAAGTGTGTTTTTTGTAGATAGCATATAGTTGGATCAAGATTTTTAAAAAAATCAATTTGCCAATCTCTACCTTCTGATTGGAGTATTTAATTCATTTGCATTTAATGAAATTACTGATAAGGCAGGATTTATCTACCATTTTACTGTTGGTTTCCTAGGCCTCTTGCCTTTTTTTTTTCTCCTCTATTTTTCATTACTTCCTTCTCTTTTCTTATATATTTTCTAGTGTAATATTTCCGTTTCCTTGTCATTTTTTACTATATATTTAAAATTATTTTCTTAGTGGCTGGTGTGTCTTGAGGTGGACTCTTTTGAGTCTTTCCTGCTTAGAATTTGTTGAGCTTCTTGGATTCACTTTAATGTTTTTCCTCAAAGTGGGAAAGGTTTTGGCCACTATTTCTTCCAGTATATGTTTCATCCCCTTCCCTCTCTCTCACTTATCTATTCTAGGACTCCTATTATGTGTATGTTGGTATGTCTGATGGTGTCTGATGGGTGTCTGAAGCACTGATCATTTTTCTTTGCTGATTTTTTTTTTCTGTTTCACAGACTGGATAATCTCAAATGACTTCTAATTTGCTGATTCCTTCTTTTACCAGTTCAAACATTTTTTAAACTTCTCAAGTAAATCTTTCATTTGCATTTTTGTACTTTGCAATTCTAAAATTTCTACTTGGTTCTATTTTATAAACTTTCTTTCCTTTTTTCTTTTCTTTCTTCTCTTTTTTCTTTCTTTCTCTCTCAATCTTTCTCTTTTCTTCCCTCCCTCCTTTCCCTCCCTCCCTTTCTCCTTCTTTCTGCCTGCCTACCTTTCTTTCCTTTCTCTTTCTTCCTCTCTCTTTCTCCCCTTCCTACCTTTCCTCCCTCCCTCTCTCCCTCCTTCTGCCTCTGTCCTCTCTGTTTGTGCAGACACTTAAGGTCAAACGGAAGAGCTGGGGAATTCTCAGGTCTCTTCTGGGCATGTGCACAGTCCTACACATGTGTGTGGCCTTCTGCATTCTTAGGAATAGGTTGAAGCTTTTCAAAACGTCCTATAGAAATCTCATTCCCAGTTTTTCCTTCTAAGTCTTTTGGTCAGTTTGTTTGTTCCAACTGTTACAGCCACCTTAGGAAGTTGAGATGTTCAACAATTGCTGTTGATTCTTTTTGACAAATGCACCCAGGGAAAAGGTTGTTCACACTAAGGGTAACCTCTTAGTCACATCAAATAAAGACAAGACCTAGGAGTAGGGACTTACATGGAACTACCAAAAAGGCCAAATGGCAATTCTCTGGTAATGAAGCTTTGGAGGAGTTCCAATCCCCTTCTGAGCCCTACGGTGGCTGCTCTGCTGCTGGATGTCAGCATGATTGTGTGGCCGAGGCTGTTGTGGAGCTGGGGAAAGGGGGAGTGGGAATAGGGTACATTAAAATGTCAGAAAGCTTGCTTTTCTTACCCAGATGCAACCCTTTCCTTTTTTTTTTTTTTTTGAGACAGAGTCTCGCTCTGTCGCCCAGGCTGGAGGGCAGTGGCAGATCTCGGCTCACTGCAAGCTCTGCCTCCTGGGTTCACGCCATTCTCCTGCCTCAGCCTCCCAAGTAGCTGGGACTACAGGCACCCGCCACCGCGCCTGGCTAATTTTTTGTATTTTTAGTAGAGATGGGGTTTCACTGTGTTAGCCAGGATGGTCTCCATCTCCTGACCTCGTGATCGCCCGCCTTGGCCTCCCGAAGTGCTGGGATTACAGGCCTTTTCTTGAATAAATGGATTGCTGCAAGCCTCTGGTTAATGTCTAGACAGTTTTGCTAGTGTTCTCATTGCTTTTATGGAAGAGAGGGTTTTCAGAGGTTGTTACTCTATTATGCCCACTGATGTCCTAATTTTTGAAAGGAATTATGCTTGCAACAATCTTCAAGTTCTGCTACTATGTATTGCATTGGAGAGGGGTTCCTTTTCCTTTGCCTTCAGGGACTGCTATGGTTTGAATGTGTTCCCCAAAGTAAATGTGTTGGAAACTTAATCTCTACTGCAATAGTGTTGAGAGGTGGGACCTGTAAGAGGTTAGGTCACGAGAGCTCTACCCTCATGAATAAATTAATGATGTTATGCCAGGAGTGGGTTAGTTATCACAGGAATGGGTTGCTAGTTAAAGGGTGAGTTAGACTCCATTCCTCTCTTGCTATGTGATGCCTTCTGCCATGCTGAGGCAGCAAGAAGGCCCTCACCAGATATAGCCCCTTGATATTGGACTTCTCATCCTCCAGAACCGTGAGCCACATACACTTCTCTGTAACATTCTGTTATGGCAATACAAAATAGACTAAGATATGGAGGGATGCTTTGGGGAAAACACTTCTAAAATATGGGTTATGGGAGAACTTAAGGTTAAGGAGGAGGTGTAGCTACTGACAGCAAGTGGGACCAGTCTTTAAGAGAAGTCTTCCAAAGGCTTTGGGCCTGTCCACTCTCAGGGTCCTAAGTAGCTGCCTGCCTGGATCCATGTCTGCTTGCACCCTGCACCCTGCCCATGCAATCTCTGCTGAGTCCACTGGGAATGTGTCATAGTGTATGTGAAACCTGTTCGGAGTGGAGTGCCTACACAGGGCTTCTGGCATGGAAACCTCCTCTGTGCCAGAGGTATATTTATGAAGTGGAAGCAGCCACAGAAGGCAGGCCAGCCATACGAAGGAAAGATGTCCAAACCATTCAGCCTTATTGCACAAGAAGTTACAAGTTAATAACAATTTGCATTAATGAAACTCTTTCTATCCACAAGACTTAGCACCTCAGGTGTGTGAGGTTTATAGGTATTTAAAAACCTGGCCTTGGTGAAATGCTTTACAAGAACTCAATACACAAGACACATAAGAAACGATGGGCTGGGACTTTGGCAGCTGAAATAGTCTCAGTGCTTCACTGAGAAGCTCATCAGTTTTGAAGGACAATCTGTTGGCTTACGTATTGGGTAACATCCTGGGGTCAGCAAATTACTGCCACATCTGGCCTGCTTTTATACGGCCTATGAGCTAAGAATAGTTTTTTATTTTTTAAGAGTTGGAGAAAAAAACAAAAAGTATGCAACAAAGGCCCTACATGGTTTGCAAAGCCTAGCAGATTTATTATCTGGCCTTTTACAAAAAATTCTGTCTACCCCTGAGTAACGGCATCATGGATTTATATTTACTTTATTATTTATTTACTTTTGAGACAGGGTCTTGCTCTGTTGCTCAAGCTAGAGTACAGTGGTGTGAACATGGTTCACTGCAGCCTCCCACCTCAGCCACCACCACATGCCACCATGCCCGGCTAATTATATGGTGAATTTAAATGACCAGTGATATCCCAGGACAGTCAATACCTACAACAAGAACCAAAGAGCACAAAAACACTTGAAATATCATTACTTTACTTTAGTGTTCCAGGCATTTTAAATATTCATACAATCGCCTTATTTCAGCAGTCATTTCCTCTCCAGTACAGATTTTGTGTCCAGAACCAGAGCCATGTACGTCACTGAATTTTCTCTACAGCACCCGCATGCTACACGGGACCTACTCCGGTGCCCATGTCTTTGCTAGTAGAGCCTCTCACCACACTTGCAAGAGGGCTGGACCTCCCCTTGCTTGATGTAGCCTCCACTGTGAATGAAAACACACTTTGTCGCTTCGATCCCAGTACATTTCCAGCACTCCCAGGTGTTCCATGTATGTGGCAATCATCCCACAGAGCTAGTGACACATCATGTCAGCTGGTACCTATGTCAGCACCTGCTCCACTATATCATACAGATGCTGAGGCACTTAAATGTTCTTGGTAAAATGGAGTTCATAATTGCCATAGGAGTTGAGTTTTGGGGAAAGGGACTTTCAATAATTAATACCCTTAATACATATTTAGCAGATTTATAATTTCATGTCTGTTTACATTTGTTGTCAAAGCTTCATAAACTATTTATGTAAATGAAAGCATGTTTGAGTTTCCAAATGCTGCTA
Organism: Pan paniscus; assembly: GCF_029289425.2. Lineage (NCBI taxonomy): Eukaryota > Metazoa > Chordata > Mammalia > Primates > Hominidae > Pan > Pan paniscus. Next base: position 15,591,856 of record NC_073261.2, read on the forward strand.
TGACAAGCAAACAGAGAAACTGCTTAGACAACACCTGCTTGTGCCATAAATACATACGGCAACATCCGGTCATTCTTAAAGAAATGCTTGTGTTTCCAAAAAGAATTTTTTTTTTTTTAAGTCATAAGCCTTATGCAATTCTTCCAAGATAATAATGTGTTTGTCCTTCCTTCTCAAGCATGCTTCAAGGCATCTCAAGGCATATTGCTGTCTGAGGTTCTGATTTAACTGGCCGGGGGTAGAGGGGAAGAGTGGGCACTAACAATTTTTAAAAGCTTCACAGTCATTCCAGCATGTAGTCAGTGTTGAGAACCTTGGTACTAAAGGCTCTTGCATCTTCCTACTGTCACTTGTCCTCATCAATAGCCTTTGAGGTAGTCCCTGGGTCAGGCAATGATCTCTTTCATGGGCTAAGAAACTAAGACACAGAGAGGTTAACAGGCTCCTCTGATACTGTGCAGTCAAATGACAGAACCATGATTGCAACTGACATTTCCAAATAAACCATGACTCCTCCGCCCGCAACGGGTAGCACTTACATGGACCAAAAGTATGAAGCCTGACTGGGAGCCAGGCATGACCTTCTGTGTCAAGGACATCATGGAAGGGAAAGGAACAGTTCTGAACCAATCATTCCGCATGAACAGAAATAAATACATAAAGCCAGGCTTGGTGGTGTGCACCTGTAGTCTCAGCTACTCAGGAGGCTGAGACGGGAGGACTGCTCAAGCCCAGAAATTCGAGGCTGCAGTGTGCTATGATTACAACTGCGAATAGCCACTGCAATCCAGCCTGGGCAACATAGTGAGACCACGTCTCTGTAAAATTTTATTTTAAATTTATTTAAAATTTATTTAAATTTATTTAAAATTTAAAATCAAATTTTAAAAATTTAAAAAATATTTTTAAAAAAGGAAATAAGTTCCTAAGATACTTATTGGAAGCCACATGAGGAATGAGGCATAACTTTTTCTTTTCTTAAAAGTCTTACTTCCCTCTTATATATGCCATTGAGTCAGGTTTCTCAGAAAATCCATCAAGATTCACAGACTTCCTGACATCTGAATTCTTAGCTCTGTTACTGTGAGGGCTAGAAAACTCGTGAATGTCTCTATAATTTGGGTCCAAAAGATAATTACAAACCTCTGTTAGCATGTGACAGCAACATAAAAATGCCCGTCCTTTCCCTGTCACCCGCCCACCTGGACTTTGCCTGTCCTTTCCCTGTCACCCGCCCACCTGGACTTGCCAAGGACCCAGAACCCTACACGTTCTAACTGGGTGTACGTCTCCCCAGGATCCGATCAGGTCTCATTCCCATCTCAGAATTTCCCAAACACCAACCCGTCGGCTGCGTTGGGCCTCAAGGATTAATGACTACAACTGACTGTTTTATTTTGCTCTGCAGGCAAACTTTTAAATCTGTATTCTGGGTAACCCCCAGGACGTTTATTTTGTAATTCCAAATTTCCATGAGAGCCAGTTCACCTGGGACCTTCTCCATTTCACCCCAAGGTAACACCCTCACATCCTATCAACTATTGCTGTACCTAAGAAATAATTTCTATCATTATTGCCTTTTTCATTGTAAGTTCTCACATCTCATCATGTTCAAGGAGGCATTGATTTTCTCCTCTTTTGTAAAAGTCTCACTTGACTGCAGAAATGTTTTCTTGAGCCAAGTAGAAACGAGGAATGGAGCACACATAGGCATGAAGAAAGAACATAGCACGTTCTGGTGGGGAGGGCAGTTTTCAATGGGTTGCTGTGATTTCCAGGACACTCTAGGAAGGGCCTGTTTACTCAGCTTACACTGAACACAAATGACATCTTGTTCTCCCTACTGCTAGTGATGTGGCCTCCTGAAAAGCCTATAAAGTATTAGTTAATCCAGTAAGTGGAAGCCACTTCTAACAGTACACATTTGTTGAGATTTACAAGACACTGTGTGGAGATGAAACCACTTCTTTCCCATTTTAGAAGACTTTCTCATTCAGGCAGGATATATACTCTCCTAATACCTACAGGCACAGGAACTCGAATCCTTCCTGGAAGGAAACCTGTCCCTCTAGCTACTGCAGAAAGTGCTTGGGGGCATAAAAAGAACAAAAAGGGGGAAAGCAACCTTTGTCTGGGGCAGGGACACTTGGGGAGTGGAATTTTACTGACTCCTGATCCTCAAAGAGGTTTTTACAAACGTTTAAAAAAAAGTAAAAAAAAAAAAAAAGGGAACTAGGCAAAACTGCATTTAGAATTTTGGTTAAAGCAAAGAAAATTGAGAAAATTGAATCATCATATTTTCAAAGACCTACCATATTCAACCTATTAAGTAAAGCAATATATCATATGTTTTTTTCTCTCTCATGCTTATTTGATGCTTACAGGTTCAGGGCAGACTTGCCACTTTGTTTCTAAAACATGCAGAGAGCAGACTTAGAGCAGCATATGCTGTTTTGGGGCCCAACCCGCACAAACCCTGACAGGTGACTGACCAAACACCATCAGGAAGGTGATGAGGGAAACCACCTTTGCCGAGAGGCCAGTGCACAGCACAAAACTAAGGACTGTTGGTGCATGCTTGTACAGAGCTTAGTGTGGCAGAGTGTTACCAAAGGGATGGGCGGGGAACACACAGGCAACCTCCAATATGCTCTGACGTCCAATCCATAGTCCAGAGCAGTGGGGCTGCAGCCGGGCATGGAGCTAAGGCACTAGGGCTGCAGTGGGTGGGAGGCACCGACCAGAGGTCCCAGTGTCCTGCCGTTCCCGGGGAGAGGGGAAGGAGCTCTGCTCACAAAGCTGCCTTTGTGTACCAAAGTTGTTTTCAAAAGTCTCAACAGCACTGCTGAGAGCTACACCTGGGAAGCCCCCTGAGCAGCCCTCTCTTTGGGAGCTGCCTCCTCTGCTCACGTGCCTTCTTCCATCTCATCTTTGCGAGTTGCCTTTCTTTCCCCTGCTGTGGGCTGGATAAAGAGCAATCCAGTCATTTCACCATTCCCTAGAGCAGGACCCCGTACTTTTTCCAAGGCAGCAGGGAGTGCCCTCCGTCACAGCTTGATGAAGGCAGCTGGCTGGGTCTGAGGTTGCTCCACATCTGGGGGTGGGAAGACACTGGAAATGGCTATGTCCACGATGCCCTGGCACAGTTCTGCATAGAGCTTCCTGAAATGTGTTTTTAAAAATATCATTGAGGATGTTCATCAAAGTACAAGCAAAAAAAAATAGATGTTTTTTGTTTTTGAGACAGGGTTTTGCTCTGTCTCCCAAGTTGGCGTGCAGTGGTGCGATCATGGTACATACACTGCAGCCTCAAATTCCTGGGCTCAAGGGATCCTCCCACCTTAGCCTCCCAAGTAGCTGGCACTATAGGTGTGCCCCACCATGCCCAGCTAATTTTTAAATTTTTTGTAGAGACAGGGTCTTGCTATGTTGCCCATGCTGCTCTTGAACTCCTGAGTTCAAGCAACCCTCTCACCTCGGCCTCCCAAAGTGCTGAGATTACAGGTGTGAGCCACCATGCCTGGCAGTTTTTCTTGTTTTTGTTTTTTTTACCAAGATCTGCCCTAGAAATTCTATATCATGACCACATTTCTAAAACTGGTTGCCACTCAGCCAGAGAGAAAGGTCGGGTTACCCGCAAAGGGAAGCCCATCAGACTAATAGCGGATCTCTCGGCAGAAACTCTACAAGCCAGAAGAGAGTGGGGGCCAATATTCAACATTCTTAAAGAAAAGAATTTTCAACCCAGAATTTCATATCCAGCCAAACTAAGCTTCAAAAGTGAAGGAGAAATAAAATCCTTTACAGACAAGCAAATGCTAAGAAATTTTGTCACCACCAGGCCTGCCTTACAAGAGCTCCTGAAGGAAGCACTAAACATGGAAAGGAACAACTGGTACCAGCCACTGCAAAAACATGCCAAACTGTAAAGACCATAGATGCTAGGAAGAAACTGCATCAACTAACGGGCAAAATAACCAGCTAACATCATAATGACAGGATCAAATTCACATATAACAATATTAACCTTAAGTGTAAATGGGCTAAATGCTCCAATTAAAAGACACAGACTGGCAAATTGGATAAACAGTCAAGACCCATCAGTGTGCTCTATTCAGGAGACCCACCTCACGTGCAGAGACACACACATGCTCAAAATAAAAGGGATGGAAGAAGATCTACCAAGCAAATGGAAAACAAAAAAAGCAGGGGTTGCAATCCTAGTCTCTGATAAAACAGACTTTAAATCAACAAAGATCAAAAGAGACAAAGAAGGCCATTACATAATGATAAAGGGATCAATTCAACAAGAAGAGGTAACTATCCTAAATATATATGCACCCAATACAGGAGCACCCAGATTCATAAAGCAAGTCCTTAGAGACTTACAAAGAGACTTAGACTCCTACACAATAATAATGGGAGACTTCAACACCCCACTGTCAACATTAGACAGATCAATGAGACTAAAAGTTAACAAGGATATTCAGGACTTGAACTCAGCTCTGCACCAAGCAGACCTAATAGACATCTACAGAACTCTCCACCCCAAATCAACAGAATATACATCCTTCTCAGCACCACATATCTCACTTATTCCAAAATTGACCACATAATTTGAAGTAAATTGACCACATAATTGGAAGTAAAGCACTCCTCAGAAAATGTAAAAGAACAGAAATTATAACAAACTGCCTCCCAGACCACAGTGCAATCAAACTAGAAATCAGGATTAAGAAACTCACTCAAAACTGCTCAACTACATGGAAACGGAACAACCTGCTCCTGAATAACTACTGGGTACATAACGAAATGAAGGCAGAAATAAAGATGTTCTTTGAAACCAACGAGAACAAAGACACAACATACCAGAATCTCTGGGACAGATTTAAAGCAGTGGGTAGACAGAAATTTATAGCATTAAATGCCCACAAGAGAAAGCAGGAAAGATCTAAAATTGACACCCTAACTTCACAATTAAAAGAACTAGAGAAGCAAGAGCAAACACATTCAAAAGCTAGCAGAAGGCAAGAAATAACTAAGATCAGAGCAGAACTGAAGGAGATAGAGACACAAAAAACCCTTCAAAAAATCAATGAATCCAGGAGCTGGTTTTTTGAAAAGATCAACAAAATTGATAGACCGCTAGCAAGACTAATAAAGAAGAAAAGAGAGAAGAATCAAATAGACGCAATAAAAAATGATAAAGGGGTTATCACCACTGATCCCACAGAAAGACAAACTACCATCAGAAAATACTATAAACACCTCTACACAAATAAACTAGAAAATCTAGAAGAAATGGATAAATTCCTGGACACATACACCCTCCCAAGACTAAACAAGGAAGAAGTTGAATCCCTGAATAGACCAATAAGTGGCTCTGAAATTGAGCAATAATTAATAGCCTACCAACCAAAAAAAGTCCAGGACCAGATGGATTCACAGCTGAATTCTACCAGAGGTACAAAGAGGAGCTGGTACCATTCCTTCTGAAACTATTCCAATCAACAGAAAAAGAGGGACTCCTCCCTAACTCATTTTATGAGGCCAGCATACCAAAGCCTGGCAGAGACACAACAAAAAAAAGAGAATTTTAGACCAATATCCCTGATGAACATCGATGCAAAAATCCTCAATAAAATACTGGCAAACAAAATCCAGCAGCACATCAAAAAAACTTATCCACCATGATCAAGTGGGCTTCATCCCTGGGATGCAAGGCTGGTTCAACATACGCAAATCAATAAACGTAATCCATCATATAAAGAGAACCAAAGACAAAAACCACATGATTATCTCAATAGATGCAGAAAAGGCCTTTGACAAAATTCAACAACCTTCATGCTAAAAACTCTCAATAAACTAGGTATTGATGGGACATATCTCAAAATAATAAGAGCTATCTATGACAAACGCACAGCCAATATCATACAGAATGGGCAAAAACTGGAAGCATTCCCTTTGAAAACTGGCACAAGACAGGGATGCCCTCTCTCACCACTCCTATTCAACATAGTGTTGCAAGTTCTGGCCAGGGCAATCAGGCAGGAGAAAGAAATAAAGGGTATTCAATTAGGAAAAAAGGAAGTCAAATTGTCCCTGTTTGCAGATGACATGATTGTATATTTAGAAAACCCCATCATCTCAGCCCAAAATCTCCTTAAGCTGATAAGCAACTTCAGCAAAGTCTCAGGATACAAAAATCGATGTGCAAAAATCACAAGCATTCCTATAAACCAATAACAGACAAACAGAGAGCCAAATCATGAGTGAACTCCCATTCACAATTGCTTCAAAGAGAATAAAATACCTAGGAATCCAACTTACAAGGGACGTGAAGGACCTCTTCAAGGAGAACTACAAACCACTGCTCAACGAAATAAAAGAGGACACAAACAAATGGAAGATCATTCTATGCTCATGGATAGGAAGAATCAATGTTGTGAAAATGCCCATACTGCCCAAGGTAATTTATAGATTCAATGCCATCCCCATCAAGCTACCAATGACTTTCTTCACAGAATTGGAAAAAACTACTTTAAAGTTCATATGGAACCAAAAAAGAGCCCACATTGCCAAGACAATCCTAAGCCAAAAGAACAAAGCTGGAGGCATCACGCTACCCGACTTCAAACTATACTACAAGGCTACAGTAACCAAAACAGCATGGTACTGGTACCAAAACAGAGATATAGACCAATGGAACAGAACAGCGCCCTCAGAAATAATGTCATACATCTACAACCACCTGATGTTTGACAAACCTGATAAAAACAAGAAATGAGGAAAGGATTCCCTATTTAATAAATGGTGCTGGGAAAACTGGCTAGCCATACATAGAAAGCTGAAACTGGATCCCTTCCTTACACCTTATACAAAAATTAATTCAGGATGCATTAATGACTTAAATGTTAGACGTAAAACCATAAAAACCCTAGAAGAAAACCTAGGCAATACCATTCAGGACATAGGCATGGGAAAGGACTTCATGTGTAAAACACCAAAAGCAATGGCAACAAAAGCAAAAATTGACAAATGGGATCTAATTAAACTAAAGAGCTTCTGCACAGCAAAAGAAACTACCATCAGAGTGAACAGGCAACCTACAAAATGGGAGAAAATTTTTACAATCTACCCATCTGACAAAGGGCTGATATCCAGAATCTACAAAGAACTTAAACAAATTTACAAGAAAAAATCAAACAACCCCATCAAAAAGTGGGCAAAGGATATGAACAGACGCTTCTCAAAAGAAGACATTTATGCAGCCAACAGACACATGAAAAAAATGCTCATCACTGGCCATGAGAGAAATGCAAATCAAAACCACAATGAGATACCATCTCACACCAGTTAGAATGGTGATCATTAAAAAGTCAGGAAACAACAAGTGCTGGAGAGGATGTGGAGAAATAGGAACACTTTTACACTGTTGGTGGGACTGTAAACTAGTTCAACCATTGTGGAAGACAGTGTGGTGATTCCTCAAGGATCTAGAACTAGAAATACCATTTGACCCAGCCATCCCATTACTGGGTATATACCCAAAGGAATATAAATCGTGCTGCTATAAAGACACATGCACACGTATGTTTATTATAGCACTATTCACAATAGCAAAGACTTGGAACCAACCCAAATGTCCATCAATGATAGACTGGATTAAGAAAATGTGGCACATATATACCATGGAATACTATGCAGCCATAAGAAACGACGAGTTCATGTCCTTTGTAGGGACATGGATGAAGCTGGAAGCCATCATTCTGAGCAAACTATCACAGGGATAGAAAACAAAACACTGCATGTTCTCACTCATAGGTGGGAACTGAACAATGAGACCACTTGGATGTAGGATGGGGAACATCACACACCAGGGCCTGTCGTGGGGTTGGGGGAGGGGGGAGGGATAGCATTAGGAGTTATACCTAATGTAAATGATGAGTTAATGGGTACAGCACACCAACATGGCACATGTATACATATGTAACAAACCTGCACATTGTGCACATGTACCCTAGAACTTAAAGTATAATAATAACAAAATGTCAAAAAAATAAAGAAAAAAACTGGTTGCCACTGTATATACAAATGCTTCAGAAGGCTTTGCACGAAGATAAAGCATTCCCTCAGCAAATACTTACGGAAGGCCTTGCAGGTGAACAAGGCACACAACTGGCAGGGAAGGCAGGCATTTCAAGAGCATGTAAGAGCCACCTTGCATTACAGAGAGGGGCAGGCCCTACCCAGGAAAAGGACCAACTCAGCATAATTGAAGGGACACTGGAGAAGACTCCCCAGTGACAGGGGAAGACTCCCCAGTGACAGAGGAAGACTCCCCAGTGACAGGGGAAGACTTTCCAGTGGCAGCTAAGCCAAGACCCAGGGATGAATAGAAGGCAGACGGAGAATGGATGACAGGGTAGAAATAAAGAAGAAGGGGCGGATACACACACACACACACACACACAGACACACACACACCCACACACCCACAAACAGTTTCTTCTGATGAGTTAATCTGATGGCAGTTAGTGCAATGAAGGAAACTGCAAAGGCTCTGCCTAGAGAAAATCAGAGCTAGGACTGTTCAGAGAAAGCTTCCTCAAGATGTTTTGGTAAAGAAAAAGCCAGCCATGGTAAGGCTGGTGGTGGTGGTGGTAATGGTGGTGGGGATTCCACGCACAGGTGACAGGAAGCACAAAGGCCCACTGCAGATAAGAGCAATCAAGGGAAATGGTGACTTGGGATGAAGCTGGAGAGGTGGGTAAGGCAGCGGCCTTGCAGGTGGAGGGAGGAGTCTGGTTTGTGTCCTAGGTGCAATGGCAAGTCTGGAGAATGGCATGGTCTGGTGTCGACTTTACACACTGGTTGCTCTGGGAGGATGGATTTCACTGGCGCAAGAGCAGAAGTGCACCCCAGTTAGAAGGCTCCATGCCAAAACCTTCACTATGGTGGAAGACGCCCTGTGCAGGGGTGACAGTGCAAATGGAGGGCAAAGGACTCCGGAGGCTAGAGGTACAACCCACAGGGCCCTGATGGGCAGGACTTGAGGGGAAGGGAAGGCAGAGGCAGGATCACTGTCAGGTTCGAGCTTAGTCTCTGGGGGGGATCAGGGGGTGGTGACCGACCAAGATGGGTAAGTCTGGGAGGCAGACCGGAGACATTCTGGCAGGGAAGGCAGGTGCAGATACTAGTCTGCATCTCTGGGCTGTGATGTAATTTGGTAATTTCAAAATCATGAAGTTGGATGAGATCACATACACAGAGAGGAGACAAACACCCAGGCCTAAGACCAGAGGCACTGGATGAAGAAGACGGAGTCCAGCTTGCCCACACCTCACCAGGCAAGCCTGCCCAGCACCACGTGTCCAGCCACGACAGGAGAGCAGCTCAGCGAGTGCTGTCGGTTGCCTCGAATGCTGCTGACAGTTCCAAGGGGGTGGGGACAGAAAGAGGCTGCTGGAGGTGGCAATAAGGACTTGGCTGGGGACCTGCAAAGAACAGTTTCTGTGAGGCAATCAGGATGGGAGCCAGCCTGGAATGGACTGGAACACGGATGGGAACAGAGGAATAGAAGCTGCTCTCCAGAAGCTTGGCTGTGAAGGGAACTGGAGAAGGCGTGATCATTGGAACAGGATGTGGCACCAGGGGAGGACACCTTTTTGAATAGTTGGGAAAATCTGCTGGGACTGCATATGCTGACAAGAATTATGCATCAGAGAGGGAAAAAGGTGACAATGTTAACTGCCAGATGAGAGGACAGGAGCGGGAGGAGGGTAAGGTCTAGAGCACCATGGAGGGACAAACCCCTGATAGGAAAGGACAGTGGGTGAGACTGGGCACACCACTGTTGATTTGGTGAGGGAAGGTGCGGAGCCCTGTCTTATTCTGCCCTTAGCCCATCTAACTTGCGTTTGGCCTTCAGATCTCAGTTCCAACATCACTTCCCATCGTGGGCCCTTGGCTCAGTTACGTTACCTTTCAACATCCTTTGTTCTCCATTGAAGCACTTGTCCTCGCTTGTAATTGACATCTGCCTGGTATCTGTCTGCTCACAGTCTCTCCCCACGAAAGGTAGGGCCTGTGTCTCTCTTTGCTCCCCACTGTGAACCCATGGCCTCATACAGAGCCTGGCCAGGTAGGCAGCACCTAATAAGCACTTGTCGGCTGCAGAGACTGATGAACAAGATGGAATCATGCAATCATGCCTGTCGTAACCATCAGGCAATGGCAAAGGCCTAGCTTCTAAGTAAAGAACAACTCTGGTGTGTTGACTTCGTCCCTTGCAGGTATGGGACTTTCTCTCAAACATTTTGAAAAATCACTCAATTTCTGCAAGATGTAGATGGGAACCACGAAAGGGTCTTGACATGATGAAAGAGGATCTTCAGAAGAACCCTCAGCACAAGAGAATTGAGTCCGAGTGACTTTCCCTGACACGTAAGGCCTTCCACAGAAGGTCCTCTCTTACCTTCCTTCCTCCTTAATGACCCCATGACGCTCATGCTACAACCAGCCTTCTCCCGAGAGAAGCAGAAGTTCCGGAGAGCAGGTTCTCAGGAGCTTCTGTTCCTCTGGGCATCTCCCAGACCTGCAGAGCCCGGGACAGGGTGAGAGCCCACAGGATGCTGCACCTCTTTTGGAAGACTCTCCCCACCAACTTTTGGTGCAGCGGAACCCTCTTTTCTTGCACCCCAGCTCCAGACCCCCCATGTCTAAGATGCCTTCTCTGACTCCTTCCTGCCTCAGGAGGCTCTGAACTTCTGGGTCACCACATCATAGGATCCTGCTCACTCAGCTTGTCACATGGGTCTCTCTGGCAGTAATGAACTTTAACACTCTCATGGCATCTCCCACCCACCTGAGCACAGGCTATCTGCTTACATTTTTTACTTTTGAGACAGGGTCTCTCTGTCGCCCAGGCTGCAATGCAGTGGTGCAGTCATGGCTCACTGCAGCCTCAACCTCCCAGGCTCAATGATCCTCCCACCTCAGCCTCCCGAGCAGCTGGGACTATAGGCACACAGCACCATGCCTGACTAATTTCTGTATTTTTTGTAGAGATGGGGTTTTGCCATGCTGCCCAGACTGGTCTTGAACTCCTGGGCTCAGACGGTCTACCTGTCTTGGCCTCCCAAAGTGCTGGGATTACAAGCATGAGCTACCACACTGGGCCTATCTGGTTACAATACACGGGGAAATAGGAAAGGAAGTGACTCAGCAAAGACCCCTGCCAGATAGAGTCCTCCCAAGGGTCTCCTATCACTGTGGCATCCTCCCTCACAGCAGTCAAAGTGACGACACTTGTACCCACAGACTATCCCAACTGCAGAACCAACTTCCCACTTGTAAAAACACAATGACGTGCAGGCTTACTGAGCACATGCAGGGGCACCGTTGACCTCAATGAGCCACACCTTCAGCTCCTCATCGACCATGAAGTCAAAGCCGAAGAGCTGGAAGCTCTGGTAAGGGAGGTGCTTGGTGCTAATGGCAGGCTCCACGCTCAGGAGGCAGTTCCTATGAGGCAGGAGGGGAAATGCTCATTAGAACGGGGTGGTCAAAGGAGAAGGAAGACATGAGGTGTGCTTGAAAGATTTTATATGAGATGAATACAAATATCAGCTTATCAGCTTTAATTCTCTGTTTCCTTTTTTTTTTTTTTTTGAGACGGAGTTTTGCTCTTGTTGCCCAGGCTGGAGTGCAATGGCATGATCTTGGCTCATGGCAACCTCCGCCTCCTGGGTTCAAGAGATTCTCCTGCTTCAGCCTCCCGAGCAGCTGGGATTACAGGCATGCGCCACCACACCCAGCTAATTTTGTATTTTCAGTAGAAACAGGGTTTCTCCATGTTGGTCAGGCTGGTCTCGAACTCCCGACCTCAGGTGATCCACCCACCTCGGCCTCCCAAAGTGCTGGGATTACAGGTGCGAGCCACCGTGCCCGGCCTAATTCTCTCTTTTCAACTTATTACCATTAGGTTATTCAAGAGAATGTTACTTATCAAGCATTTGTTAGAAAACTCTGCAACCACTCGTGTTCTTCCAGGCAAAAGCCACTTTCCCATGTCTCAAGAAGCAGTAGAGTGCCGAGTCATTGTGGCCTCTGTAAATGAAGATTCTTCCAACAGCTGGGCCGCTGCCATGTTTGTTTATAACACATAAAACATTTCCATGTATTTTTGCCATGTGAAGAATGGACTGCCCTTTGGTGAAGGGCAGGATTTGCAAAAAAAAAAAAAAAAAAAACATGTTGACCTCACGATGTCACTAGTTCTAGTTCCAATGGCAAATTATTGCTAATTAAAAGATTTAAGAGCTATACATGTTGAAACTAAATGTTGAAATGTAGAAGTATTATTAGCAACAATGAATGGAAAAATGGCAGGATTTTAGTGACACAGAAAAAAAGTTGAAGGTGTATCTCGGAAATACAACGAACAAGTACATGATGTCTCAGGTCAGACCAAAATCTTGGACAAGTGATTGTTCAATGAGATAATTACATAAGGAACTTGTCATAACTCCTGGCACCTAGGAAGCATTTAATAAATGTTACTGTTATGAACAATTTTTCATCATATTTAATTATGATAACCATATATCTATTATTTAGGAAGAATAAATACCTCTTATCTACAACTATCCCAGAAAACCTATGTCATTTCTGTTTTATAAAGATCTTCCCTGATTTTTCACCCAACTGAATGCTAGGGCAAAATATTTCTCTCAGTAAATAAAATGTGCTACAATGACTCTGGGGTACCAGAGATAACTGTCCTTCTACACAGCTGTGTATTTGGAAGGAAAAAGATACAGGGGCCAGCCGGGCGCGGTGGCTCACGCCTATAATCCTACCACTTTGGGAGGCCGAGGCGGGTGGGTAACCTGAGGTCAGGAGTTCGAGAGCAGCCTGACCAACATGGCAAAACCCCATCTCTACTAAAATTACAAAAATTAGCCAGGCATAGTGGCAGGTGCCTATAATCCCAGCTACTCCAGACGCTGAGGCAGGAGAATCGCTTGAACACAGGGCGCAGAGGTTGCAGTAAGCTAAGACTGTGCCACTTCACTCCAGCCTGGGTGAAAGAGCAAAATTCTGTCTCAAAAAAAAAAAAAAAAGGAAAAGAAAAAGAAAAAGATACAGGGAACTGTCGTCCATGTGACTAACTCTAAGACGTAGCTCTAGATGCAGGTTTTGACTCATGACTTTAATAAAGAACTGAGGCCTTTGTGAACTTGGAGCCAGGGTCAATCCTCCTCCCTCGGCCCTCCACAAACTTCAATCTCCTTTTCTTTTTTCCTAAAAAGAAAAATATTTTAATTGATACATTTAAACCTTTAAAAACTATTTTGGCTTAAATGGTTCTTTTAAGATGAGTCATTTAAAAACTAATTATAATAAAAATTTCTTCTCCCATTCATATTCAACCTGAATTGACAAGCACACATCACATTAAAAAAAAAAATCCCTGTTCTACACAAGAATATCCTTAACTTTTGCTTTAATTAAAATACTCTTGGCTGGGCGAGGTGGCTCACACCTGTAATCCCAGCATATTGGGAGGCCAAGGCAGATGGATCACTTGAGGTCAGGAGTTTGAGACCAGCCTGACCAACATGGTGAAACCCTGGCTCTCTACTTAAAAAAAAAAAAATTAGTTGGCTGTGGTGGCGCATGCCTGTAATCCCAGAAACCCAGCAACTCAGGAGGCTGAGGCAGGAGAATCGCTTGAACATGGGAGGCAGAGGTTGCAGTGAGCCAAGGCTGCAGTGAGCCGAGATCATGTCACTGCACTCCAGCCTGGGAAACAGAGCGAGACCCTATCTCCAAAAAAAAAGCAGGAGACAGGGTCTCACTCTGTCGCCCAGGCTGGAGTGCAGGGGCCCAAACATGGCTCACTGCAGTCAGCCTTGACCTCCCCGAGCTCAAGCGATCCTCCCAATTCAGGCTTCCGAAGTAGCTGGGACTACAAGCACGCACCACCACACCCTGCTAATTTTTTTTGTAACTTTTGGAGACAGAGGTTTGCCATGTTGCCCAGGCTGGTCTTGAACTCCTGGGCTGAAGTGATCTGCCTGCCTCAGCCTCCCAAAGTGCTGGGATTAGAGGCATGAGCCACCGCACTTAGCCTGTTTTAATTAGAATATTCTTTAAAATATTATAATTAAGGAAGATTTAAAAGTTTAACAGATGCTTATGGTAAAAAAGAGAGAGAGAAAAAAATACTAAAATATAAATTGGGGGCTGGGCACAGTGGCTCATGCCCGTAATCCCAGCACTTTGCGAGGCTGAGGGAGGCAGATCACTTGAGGTCAGGAGTTCAAAACCAGCCTAGCCAACATGGTGAAACCTCATCTCTACTAAATATACAAAAAATTAGCACTCAGTGGTGGCACATGCCTGTAATCCCAGCTAGTCGGGAGGCTAAGGCAGGAGAATCACTCAAACCCGGGAGGCAGAGGTTGAAATGAGATGAGATTGCGCCACTGCACTTCAGCCTGGGTGATAGACCAAGACTCTGTCTCAAAAAAATAAGATAAAATAAAATTGAAAGAAGTATTACATTCCAACATAAAGAAAAACCTGAGAATCAGAAGCAAATCAAAACTAATTTTTTTTTTTTTTTTTTTTTTTGCTGAAAGCTCAAGATTAATAATACACTTTAAAGGATTTTTATCCCTCATCAGAGACTTATACAGTGCATCTTTTTTTGGCTGGAGTGGGAAGTTAGGGGGAGGCTAGCTGGAAGGAAAGAAAACCTGAGAGCTGCTGGGAGCATTTATAGCACCACAGCAGCAACACTCTGAACAGCAATCAACAATGCGGAAAGGATGCCGCAAACTTCCAATAAAGCTTTTGCCTAAAATAGGAATTCTTTTTCCAGCATACTTGATTTATCTGGTGTCAGAATTCCAACCACCTATATTCCCTGAAGAAATGGGACTCCAAGCCCTGTAATTATTCTACTGGGCTCTACGTGAGAATACAGTAAGGAAAAAGTCTCAGTCATTGTGACAGGGTAGCATTGACATGGTGGATGGTAGAACAATGGGACAGAATGGAGATCCTAGAACAGACCCTCACATAAATGGCCACCTGATTGATTGATTGATTTCTGAGAGGGAATCTTGCTCTGTTGCCCAGGCTGGAGTGCAGTGGTGCGATCTTGGCTCACTGCAACCTCCACCTCCTGGGTTCAAGCAATTCTCCTGCCTCAGCCTCCCAAGTAGCTGGGATTACAGGCATATGCCACCATGCCTGGCTAATTTTTGTATTTTTAGTAGAGACAGGGTTTCACCATATTGGCCAGGCTGGTCTTGAACTCCTGACCTTGTGATCCACCCACCTTGGTCTCCCAAAGTGCTAGGATTACAGGTGTGAGCCACTGTGCCCAGCCAGCCACCTGATTTGTAACAAAGACACACCACAATGCAGCGGGGAAAGGACCAGTGGCCCTGGGTCAATGGGATATCCTTGTGGAAAGACATGAAACTTGATATATAACAACTTCAGATAGATTACAGTTCTAAAATATAAGAGATAAAACCCAGATGTCTACCAACTACAGAAGGAATAAACTGAAATATTTACACAATGGAATATTACACAGTAATAAAAAGGATAAACTACTGTTATGTGCAATAACATGGATGAATGCCACAGATGTAACACTGGGAAAAGCTGAACATAAAACAAGAAATATGGTATAATTCCATTTACATAAAGTTTAAGAACAAGCAAAATGAATCTAAGGTGATAAAAGTCAGAAAAGTGGCTGTCTTTGGGTATTTATTTATTTATTTATTTATTTATTTATTTTGAGATGGAGTCTCGCTGTGTCGCCCAGGCTGGAGTGCAGTGGCGTGATCTTGGGTCACTGCAAGCTCCACCTCCCGGGTTCAAGCAAATCTCCTTCCTCAGCCTCCTGAGTAACTGGGACTACAGGCGCCCAGCACCACGCCCGGCTAATTTTTGTATTTCTTAGTAGAGACGAGGTTTCACCGTGTTAGCCAGGATGATCTCAATCTCCTGACCTCGTGATCTGCCCACCTCGGCCTCCCAAAGTGCTGGGATTACAGGCGTGAGCCACCGCACCTGGCCTGGCAGGGAATACATGTTTTGAGGGAGTTCAAAGGAGTCTTCTGGGATGCTGTAAATGTTTTATATTTTTATGTATATCACAGCTAGGTGAGTACATGCATAAATGAAAACTCACCAGACTGTACACTTTGTGGATGTTACACCTCATTTAAAAAATCTTTACTAGACTTAGTAGACTGTAGTAAGTGAACACTAATGCTAAAATACTACTTCCAGGCATATTTAGAAATAAGACCAAGACAAAAAAGAGACAATAGAAACAGACCTAAAAGTCAGGAGCTGACAAACTTTTTCTATAAAGGGCCAGACAGTAAATATTTTAGGTTTTACAGGATATGTACCACCTCTGTTGCATATTCTCATTTTTACAATCTTTAATATATAAAAAACATTCTTTGCCCACAGACCTTACAAAAACAAGCTACAGGCCATATGCAGCCCATACACAGGGCATACTCTGGAT
The DNA here is from genome assembly GCF_029289425.2 of Pan paniscus. Classification (NCBI taxonomy): domain Eukaryota; kingdom Metazoa; phylum Chordata; class Mammalia; order Primates; family Hominidae; genus Pan; species Pan paniscus. Next base: position 15,608,429 of record NC_073261.2, read on the forward strand.
TACTCTGCCATGGGTAATCTAGATTTTGGAGTTATCAGATAAGGATGTTAAAGAATTGCCATTATCTTCAAGAAAATATGAGGCAAGTGGGAGAATTTCATAAGACAACTATAATATGAAAAAAAGAAACAAATAGAAATTTCAGAACTAAAAAGCACGCTAACTAAGATCAAGAACTCAATAGGTGAGTTTAACAGCAGCTTTTAAAAGCTTTTACCTTATAAAAATTGTTAATAGGTTTTAATAGATAAAGAAAGGATTAGCAAACAAAGATGTCAGACGAAAAGAATGAGTACAACCATGGAGAGATAAAATGATACAAAAATGCCATAAAAGTGTGAGAAACAGTGAAAAGCATTAACAATCATGTAATTAGAGACCTAGAAGAAGAGGAGAATGGATCAAAAGACACAACTGAAAGTATAATGTCCATGAATATTCCAAAACTGGTAAAAGATATCAAGCCACCGTGCAAGAAGCACTATGAACCCAAATGCAGGAATATGTACAAAGAAAACTACACACATCTCATAGTAAAATTTATAAAAACCAATGTAAAGGAATCTCAAAAATAGAGAAAAGATACATTAAGAGCAATACTAAGATTTCACCTGACTTCTCAGCAGAAAAGATGGAAGCCAGAATACAATGGTATGCAACCTTCAGAGTGGGAAAAGAAATTAACTGCTTATCTAGAAATCTATGTCCAGAGCAAATGTCCTTAAAAACAAAAAGACAAAATATATTTTCAGACAAATAATAACTAATTTATCACAGCAGACTTTACTTAAAAACTACTAAAAATTAGTGTTTTTTTTTTAAACAGAGTCTCGCTCTGTCACCCAGGCTGGAGTGCAGCTGCACAATTTTGGCTCACTGCAACCTCCACCCCCCAGGTTCAAGCTATTCTCCCACCTCAGCCTCCCGAGTAGCTGCGACCTCAGGTGTGCACCACCATGCCCAGCTAATTTTGCATATTTTGGTAGAGATGGGGTTTCAGCATGTATCAGGCTGGTCTTGAACTCCTGACCTCAAGTGATCGGCCCACCTCGGCCTCCCAAAGTATTGGGATTACAGGTGTGAGGTACCGCGCCTGGCCTAAAAATGAGTTTCTTAACAATAAGGAAAATAATCCTAGATAAAAGCAAGGAAATGCAGGAAAGGAAGAGAAACAACATAAATGGTCAAAATGTGGGGAACTCTAAATGAATATTAACTATCTATAATCATAGGAATGCTGTCTTGTGAGTTTAAAATATATGTAATATTAATTATTCCCCATGTACCCACCATCCACTATCTTTAAGCCTCTTCCCTGTGTCCCTTCTGCCTTCCTTCTAGGGATAGGAATAACCACTATTTTGAATTTTATGTTTATCACTTCTTCATTTTGCTTTACATTTTTACCATACATGTGTATTCAGCTAAATAAAACATTATTTAATTTTACTTGTTTTTTAACTTATGTAAGTGAAATAAGTTTGTATGCATCTTCTATATAGCTTGTATTTTTGCATTTTTTTGCTTAATATTATTTGTATATTTATATTTATACTTGTATAAATATTTATACTTGTACTTGTATAAATATTTATACTTGTATAAATATTTATATTTATACTTGTATAAATATTTATACTTGTATAAATATTTATACTTGTATAAATATTTATATTTATACTTGTATAAATATTTATACTTGTATAAATATTTATACTTGTATAAATATTTATACTTGTATAAATATTTATACTTGTATAAATATTTATACTTGTATAAATATTTATACTTGTATAAATATTTATACTTGTATAAATATTTATATTTATACTAGTATAAATATTTATACTAGTATAAATATTTATATTTATACTAGTATAAATATTTATACTAGTATAAATATTTATATTTATACTAGTATAAATATTTATACTTGTATAAATATTTATACTAGTATAAATATTTATATTTATATTTGTATAAATCCAGTGAAAATACCCTTCAGGAAGATGGTGAAATAAACACATTCTCAGATGACAGAAAACTAAGAGGATTTATCAGCAGCAAAACTGTTCTAAAAGAAATGCATAAGAGAGAGAGTCAGAACTTTAAAACTTAAGGAAGTATATGGGTAAATATAAAAACTCTAAAAGAAATGGTTAAGTCTGAAGGGAAATGATACCAGAGAGAATCTCAGAACTTCGCAACTGAAGGAAAAACAAAAGTAGTATCTGGGTAAATATAAAATAATATTTTTCTCCTTTTATAAAGTGGATTTCTTATAGACAGTATAGAGTTTGGTTTTATAGTTTAAAAATAATCCAACCTGATAATCTATCATACCTGTGCAAATATATATATAAAACTGTTGATAGCAAAAATAATAACATTATGTGGCAGAGATTTCAATGTGTAGATATATACTTATGATAACTATAACAGAGGGCAAGAGTTAGTGAATTATGTTATAAGGTTTTTGCATTTTATTTGAAGTGGTAAATTATTAACTCTAAGAAGGCTGTGAAATAATTGATATGTATACTGTAATTCCTAGAGCAAGCACTAAAAAAAAATAAAAGAAGACATAGCGCCAAATACTCAACAGGAAAATTAAAATAAAACTCTAAAAATATTTCACATAATTAAAAAGAAGATGGGAAAAAGAGACACAAAAAAACAAAAACAAAAACTACAATAAAGGAGGGGACAGACAACAAATAATAAGATGGCAGATGTGAGTCCAATACAATAATTACATTACATTTAAGTGGTATAAACACACCAATTAAATGACAATGATTATCATATTGGATTAAAATTAAAATACAGGGCCGGGCGAGATGGCTCACGCCTGTAATCCCAGCACTTTGGGAGGCTGAGGCGGGCGGATCACCTGAGGTCAGAAATTCCAGACCAGCCTGACCAACATGGAGAAACCTCATCTCTACTAAAAATACAAAATTAGGCCAGGCGTGGTGGCTCATGCCCGAAATCCCAGCACTTTGGGAGGCCGAGGTGGACGGATCACGAGGTCAGGAGATCGAGACCATCCTGGCTAACACGGTGAAACCCTGTCTCTACTAAAAATGCAAAAAATTAGCCGGGCGTGGTGGCGGGCGCCTGTAGTCCCAGCTATTCGGGAGGCTGAGGCAGAAGAATGGCGTGAACCTGCGAGGCGGAGCTTGCAGTGAGCGGAGATCACACCACTGCACTCCAGCCTGAGCGACAGAGTGAGACACTGTCTCAAAAAAAAAAAAAAAAAAAAAATACAAAATTAGCTGAGCGTGGTGGCACATGCCTGTAATCCCAGCTACTCAGGAGGCTGAGGCAGGAGAATCACTTGAACCCGGGAGGCAGAGGTTGCAGTCAGCCATGGTCGCGCCACCCACTGCACTCTAGTCCGGGCAACAAGAGTGAAACTCCGTCTCAAATAATAATAATAATAATAATAATAATAATAATAATAAAATACAAATACAAAACCCAACTATATGCTGTCTACCAGAAAACTACTTTAAATATAGAATATAATACCTAGGGACAGTATAGAATAGAATAGAATAGAATGAAAATAAAAGGATGGAAACATACTCCAAACATGGAGACATACCATGGAAACATTAATCAAAAGAAAGCTAGATTGGTTATATAAAAATTAGATAAATAAATAAGAAATACTGGCTGGGCATGGTGGCTCACGCCTGTAATCCTAGCACTCTGGGAGGCTGAAGTATGTAGATTGCTTGAGCCCAGGAGTTCGAGACCAGCCTGGGCAACATGGTGAAACCCTGTCTCTACAAAAAAAAAAAAAATACAAAAATTAGCCAGGCATGATAGCATGTGCCTGTAGTCCCAGCTGCTCAGGAGGCTGAGGTGGGAGGATGGCTTGAGCCTGGGAAGCGGAGGTTGCAGTTTGCCAAGATCATGCCCCTGAACTCCAGCCTGGGCAACAGAGTCAGATCATCTCAAAAAAAAAAAAAAAAAAAAGAAAGAAAAAAAAAAGAAAAGAAAACTACATAATGATAAAAGAGTCAATTCCCAACGAAGAGATAACAATCCTAAATATATATGCATCTAATAACAGATCATCAAAAGACATGAAGCAAAAACAGATAAAATTGAAAGGAGACATATACAAATCCATAATTATACTTGTAGACTTCAGTGCCTTTCTTTTCAATAATAAATAGAACAAACATCGCTTCTCGGCCTTTTGGCTAAGATCAAGAGTAATAAATAGAACAAGCAGAATAAGGCCAGGTGCAGTGGCTAATGTCTGTAATCCCAGCACTTTGAGAGGCCAAGATGGGAGAATTGCTTGAGCCCAGGAGTTCGAGACCAGCTTGGGCAACAGGGCAAAACCCTGTCTCTACAAAAAAAATACAAAAATCAGGTGGGTCTGGTGGCATGCACCTGTAGTCCCAGCTACCTAGGCTACTTACACTTGAGCCCAGGAGGTTAAGGCTGCAGCGAACCATGTTTGTGTCACTGCATTCCAGCCTGGGAAACAAAGTAAGACCTTGTCTCAAAAAACATAAAAATAAAAAACAACACTCTGCCCAATTATAGCCAAGTACACATTCTGTTAGTGCACACAGAACATTAAAAGACCTTCTGGGCTATGGAACAAACCTTAGCAACTTTTAAAGATGAAACCAGACAAAGTCTCTTCCTGACCTAATATCTGGATATTAAACAAAAATTTCTAAGTCACATGAATCAAAGATAAAATTATAAGGGAAATTAGAAAATATTTTAATAAAATAGAAATGAAAACATAGCAAAATCTGTGGGATTCTGCTAATGCAATATTTAGAGGGAAACTGATAAAGGGAAACTGAGACATGCTTTTATTTTTTTAAAAAAGAAATATCTCAACCATCCTGACCAACATGGAGAAACCCCATCTCTCCTAAAAATACAAAATTAGCCAGGCGTGGTGGCACATGCCTGTAATCCCAGCTACACGGGAGGCTGAGGCAGGAGAATCGCTTGAACCCAGGAGATGGAGGTTGCAGTGAGCCGAGATGGTGCCATTGCACTCCAGCCTGGGCAATAAGAACAAAATTCTATCTCAAAAAAAAAAAAGAAATATCTCAAATCAATTATTTAAACTTTCACCTTAAAAACTGGAATAGGCTGGGCATGGTGGCTCACACCTATAATCCCAGCACTCTGGGAGACCAAGATGGGAGGGCTGCTTGAGCCCAGGAGCTTGAAACCAGCCTGGGCAAGACAGTGAGACCCAATTCTACAAAAAATAAAAAAATTAGCCAGGCACAGTGGTGTACACCTGTAGTCCCAGCTACTTGGGAGGCTGAGACAGGAAGATCCCTTGAGCCTAAAAGTTTGAAGCAGCAGTGAGGTATGATCACACCACTGTACTCCAGCCTAGGCAATAAAATGAGACACCATCTCTTAAAAAACAAACAAAAAGCACAACTAGAAAAAGAGTAAATTATATCCTCCAAAAAGCAAACGGAAGAGAATGAGAAAGTGCATAAATCAAAGAAGCTGAAAAGAAAAACAACAGAGAAAACCAATAAAACCAAAAGCTGATTTTTTGAAAAGACTGATAAAATTGATAAATGTTTAGTCAATCTGTCCAAGCAAAGTAGAAGGAAAATATAAATTAGCCGGGCATGGTGGCTTACGCCTGTAATCCCAGCACTTTGGGAGGCTGAGGGGGGTAGATCACCTGAAGTCAAGAGTTCGAGACCAGACTGACCAACATGGAGAAACCCTGTCTCTACTAAAAATACAAAATTAGCCCAGCGTGGTGGCACATGCCTGTAATCCCAGCTACTTGGGAGGCTGAGGCAGGAGAATCACTTGAACCCAGGAGGTAGAGGTTGTGGTGAGCCGAGATCGCACCATTGCACTCCAGCCTGGGCAACAAGAGCAAAACCCTGTCTCAAAAAAAAAAAATAAAAAAAAAAAAAAATAAATATATATATATATATATATATATATATATATACACACACACATATAACCATTATCAGAAACGAAAGAGGAGACATCATTACAGAACCTGCAGACATTAAAAGGAAAATAAAGGAATATTACAAAAAATTTTTGCCCATAAATTAGACAACTTATATGAAACAATTCTTTGAAAGGCATAGACGCCAAAGCTCCTTCAAGAAGAAACACGTAATCCAAAAAGATACAATTAAGTTACCTTATTATATGTTTGATTTGTAGTAAGATACTACTTTCTAGGGTAATGTTCAAAGCACTTGTTAGGTACTGATTGAACTCCTTGAAGAACATTTCATTTCCTTCTTCATACTTCCCGTAGTTCTTTGAATACTCTTTTTGAATGCAGTGATTGGTCAAATGGCAGGTTTTGTCTTGGAAATTATCAACATGATATGGTTCTGAAGCAGTCCGAAGCACACCCTCTCTATAGAGGTAGATATTATACTGATGATCCACCAAGACCCAGCTTCTGCAATTCAACAAAAACACTGCTTTACTCAAGTCATCCAAAGTTTCTGCATATTATATACATCAATCCCCACATCTTGACTTCTTTTATGGGGTAGGTAAGGAGTGGGAGGCAACTAGGGAAGGAGGAAGTTTCTAAAACTATAAGAGGCATGTTATGATTTAGCTAAGATAGTGAGTTATCACTACAATGAGGCAAACAAAACATTTTACCATAAATAACAGGGAAATTTTGATCAAAAGATAAAGCATTTTGAAAAGATTCAGATGATTTTTTTTTTTTTTTTGAGATGGAGTTTTGCTTTTGTTGCCCAGGCTGGAGTGCAATGGTGTGATCTCGGCTCACTGCAACCTCCGCCTTCCGGGTTCAAGCAATTCTCCTGCCTCAGCCTCCTCAGTAGCTGGGATTACAGGCGCATGCCACCACACTCGGGTGATTTTTGTTATTTTTTGTAGAGACAGGGTTTCACCATGTTAGCCAGGCTGGTCTCAAAATACTGACATCAGGTGATCCACCCACCTTGGCCTCTCAAAGTGCTGGGATTACAGGCATGAGCCACCACACCAAGCCCTGGATGGGTTGGATTTTAAGGTTAACCTATGAAACCTCCATTTGTTATGTCTCCTCTTTGAGTAATCTTAAAGAGTGTTCCTCCTGAAGATGATCTGACATAGGGTTGATGTTCAAGAAGTGACAAATCATTACGAAGCAATCAAGGAGACAGAGTCCTTGGCAAGGAGCTGACAGCAAGGCCAAGGGTAAGCTGGAGAGGGAGAGCTGTTTAGCTTTAGAATGCACCACACAACCTCTTTCTCCATGCCAAGCCCTTTGCTCAGAAACTTAAAATCCCCTGAGGTGTGGTCATAAAATCCACAGAGTGGGACACAAACAATGAAGTGAGGAGAAATTATTTGGCAAGGTTGCACAACCTGTTGTGTCTGAATTACGTGTTCCATGCACATCTCTCAGTTTATTCCATGAGCAAGACCATACATTTATATTCATTTCTTTGAATCCACAAGTCATTTTCATAGAAAATATTTTTTTTTTTTTTTGACACAGGAGTCTCACTCTGTTACCCAGGCTGGAGTGCAATGGTGCAATCTCAGCTCACTGCAACCTCCCCTCCCTGGTTCAAGTGATTCTCCTTCCTCAGCCTCCTGAGTAGATGGGATTACAGGTGCCTGCCACCATGCCTGGCTAATTTTGTATTTTTACTAGAGACGGGGTTTCACCATGTTGGCCAGGCTGGTCTCGAACTCCTGACCTCAGGTGATCCGTCCACCCTGGCCTCCCAAAGTGCTGGGATTACAAGCGTGAGCCACTGTGCCCAGCCAGAAAAGAATATTTTTTAAAAAAGAAAATCCATAATCGTAGTAACATTTTCTAGATGGAAAAAACAAGAAAGAAAAATAGAAAATTAGGTACAGAAGGTAAGTTCCATTCAGCTGTGCTCAATTTTGGTAACATATTAAACATGGTCAAACGCTTCCTCATATTCCATGTCCCCCTTCCCACCACATACCATGGCAGTTTTTTTCAGATGAATAAAAACAAAAGCTGTGGACATGAATGCATTACCGAATGTCAAACTTGCGATGACCTGGCTCAAGCAGCAGAGGGTGCTCAAGATATTTCTGGATCACGTGCACTTGGCCCTGGTTGTCTATGAAATCGAGAAGCTCTGAAGCCTCTGAGGAGATGAGAATGCCTTCACCTAACAGGGAAAAAGCAAAAGACAAACCAATCCAATTCAAACCAAGAGCTCTCTATAAAGCCAGAAAGGAAATACGAACAGCAAAAACCCCACAAGAGGCTTTCAATGTCCTGCTCACCTTTTTCCCTCCCTTCCTTACTCCAGTCCCCCACATGCTCCCTTCTCCCCTCAAGAGCACCCAGGATTATCCTACCAACTCTTTCTCCATACGGGTTGTCAACGCTATCTTGGCTGGCTACAACCATGAAACCTCAGTTTTACAGAAATTCGAAGTGCCTAAGCACTCAAAATAAATACCATTCTATTACTGGTCACTGGCTACCACAATAAAGACTATAACAACAATAAATCCCCTTCCTTCACTATATCTTATAGAACTACCAGGAAGATAAAGGCATAAAGATGAATGTTCAAGTACGTCCCTTGCAGCATTGCAATAGAAAAAACTGGATACATTGGAATTGTCCATTAACATTAAATAATTGATATATCCTTTTTAATAGCTTGAAGTATAATTCATATACCAAAAAATTTATCCTTTTAAAGTGCAGAGTTCAATGGCTTTGAGTATACTCAAGAGTTTTAAACCATTACTACAGTTTTTGTTGTTGTTATTTGTTTGTTTGTTTGTTTTTGAGATGGAGTCTCACTCTGTCGCCCAGGCTGGAGTGCAGTGGCGCAATCTCAGCTCACTGTAACCTTCGCCTCCTGGGTTCAAGCAATTCTCTCACCTCAGCCTCCCAAGTAGCTGGGATTACAGGTGTGCACCACCATGCCTGGCTAATTTTTGTATTTTTAGTACATATGGGGTTTCACCATGTTGGCCAGGATGGTCTTGGTCTTCTGACCTCGTGATCTGCCTGCCTTGGCCTCCCAAAGTGCTGGGATTACAGGTGTGAGCCACCATGCCCGGCCTACTACAGTTTAAATTTTAGAACGGTTTCACCACTCCCCCCAAAAAAACTCTGTACCTATTAGCAGTCACTCACTACTCCCTCCTCACCCCAGCTTCTGACAACCACTAATCTACTTTCTGTATCTACGGATGTCTCATCTGGACATTTCATATAAATGGAATCACACAGTATGTGGCCTTTTGTGTCTAATTTCACTTAGCACAAAGTTTTCAAGGCTCATCCCCATTGTAGTGTGTATTAGCATCATGTTCACTCCTTTCTATGGCTGAAGAGTCATTTTTGTTCATTTAGTCATCAATTGATGGACGTTTGCATTGGTTCCATTCTTGTCTGCCTCTTATGAATAATGCTGCTATAAGATTTGCATACAAGTTTTTGTGAACATATATTTTCAACTCTCAGGAATACTACGTATGCAGGTGTGTGCCACCACATTGGCTAATTTTTGTATTTTTTTTGTAGAGCTGGGGTCTTACTGTTTGCTCTTTTTCTAATTGAATTGTGTGTCTGTTGTTGTTTACTGTTAAGTTTTGAAAGTTGTTTACATATTCTAGATCTGAGTCCCTTGTCATATGTATGACTTAAAAATCCTTTCACCCAGTTTGTAACTCATTTTTATACTCTAATGAGGTGTTTCATAGAGCAGAAGTTTTATTTTGATGAGGTTCAATTTATCAATTTTTACTTTTATGGATTACACTTTTGGAGTCAAGCTCAAGAACTCTTTGCCAAGCCCTATCTCCTCTTTTCTGAAAAATTATTAGGTCCACGATCCATTTTGAGTTAGTTTTTGTATGAGGTGTGAAGCTTATGTTGATGTTCATTTTCCTGCCTGTTGATATCCACCTTATCTAGTACAATTTGTTGAAAAGTTTATCCTTCCTCTATTGAATGGCTTTTGCACCTTTTTCAAATATCAGATGGGCATATATGTTTTGGTCTATTTCTGAGTTCTCTATTCTCTTCCACTGATTTATGTTTCTTCTGTTTTTGAGACAGAGTCTTGCTCTGTCACACAGTGGTGTGATCTCGGCTCACAGCAACCTCTGCCCCCTGGTTCAAGCAATTCTCATGCCTCAGCCTCCCGAGTAGCTCAAAGTACAGGCATGCGCCACCACACCTGGCTAATTTTTTTGTATTCTTAGTAGAGATGGGGTTTCACCATGTTGGCCAGGCTTGTCTCGAACTCCTGACCTCAGGTGATTCACCCGCCTTGGCCTCTGCTGGGATTTCAGCCGAGAGCCACCGTGCCTGGCCCCACTGATTTATGTTTCTATTTTTTCATGAATACTACAGTGTATTAAGTACTATAGCTCTAAAATACATCTTAATATCAGGTAGCATGTTCACTACCTGACTGCCTATGAGGAAGGTACAAGGATGAATAAGACAGAATGTCTGTGTTTGTGTGAAGCCTACAGAATAATAGGAGAGACGGACAGAGAAGTAGTATAGTGCCAGGAAAAGGTTAATGCCAGGAGGTAATGAGGCAGGGGAAAGGGAAAGAAAGCAATGGACACGGAGGCTATTTTAGATTAGAAAAGCCTTCCCTGAGGAGCCAGCATCTGAGGTGAGAGAAACAAAACAATCCATGTAAGCACATTCCAGGTACAGAGACAAGTTTGGAATATTCGAGAGATACTAGGCAGTCTTTGTGTCTACAGTGCAGAGAGCAAAGCTGAGGATAGAAGGAGATGAGATCAGAGATATGGGCAAATGTCAAATGGTGCAGGCTACCATTAGGAATACGGAGTTCATTCTAATTGCATTAGGAAGCCAGCTGGTAAGTCTTAAGTAGGAAGTAACATGATTAGATTTACGTTTTGAAAACATTATTGTCTGGAAGGAGAACTGGTTGAGAGCAGGCTCGGCAGTTACACACAGTAAAAAGAATGGGGGTTTTGATTTAGAGGGGAAGCAGGGGAAATGGCAAGAAATAGTCTATTCAGAATATATTTTGAAGGTAGAGCTAGCAAGAATTGCTAATGCATTAGGAGTAGATTGTAAAGAATACAGTAGTCAAGGATGAATCCTAGGTTTTAAGCTTCAGAGACTGAGTGAATAGTGGGATCATATACTAAGTGGAAAGCGTGAAGGAGGAGCAGCTGGCGTGGGCAAAGTTGGGAAGGAAATGAAAAGTTCTGTATCAGATGTGTTCAGTTTGAAATGCCTTTTAGAGATGGTGAGGGTGTCAATGGATCTAGAGCTTAAAGGAAAAGACCATACTGGAGATACACATTTAGAAGGCATCAGTACATAGATGGGTATTTATAACTATGTAACTAGACACGGTCTCAACCTTCGATGATTCAGATTAAAATAGGGTCATTCATCTAAATACATCACAATAGCAACTTACCAGGAATAGAGAAGGGGACAGCAGTGCCAACTCACCTTTGGCACCGGCTGATGACTTTGCAATCCAAACGTTGCCCTCTCCATCCTCTTTCTTTCTGTTATAAGAAGCGAGAAAGAATTCTCTTTCATCTGTCCTTGAGTTACTGATTGGTGGCTGAATTCCATTCTGTGCTGGAGCAACTGGAGTCTTGAGATTGGTTGGATAAATCACATAAGATTCAGGGAACCATGTGCAGGACTCAGCCAGTTCAGGGCTTGTCTTGATTAGCCTGGCAGATGACAGAAGAGGATCAGCCTCCCTTCTTAGTGCACTTTGTCACTCCCTTCAGAAAGGCCACTCCTTTCCCCCAGAGACTTTCCGGGAGGCAAAGCATGACTCAGTCTTCTAACATCTCTGTTTGCTCTTAGTCTCCCTGGACAAAGCTCAAATGCGTTATTGGGGAGCGCACAGCTGTTAGATGCAACTTTAAAGGCATACCCCAATTAATTCAAAAGGCTTAATGTCCAACACTTATGCTCCTTTTAAAATGCATCTCTAATGAAACTTAACTGGACATAATCCTGAGCCGATATCTTTTCAACAAATATGTTGCTGAACCAGACCCATACTAAAAAAATGAAATGGGGAAGAGAGGAAAATTTAAGTAGCAAAAGACTATCCTGGCCCAACTCTCTATGGGAGAAAAGGCTACGTAGGAATCTGAATTATCTAAAGACTTTTTAAAGCTCTTGCTTTTAGCTCAGGCTGGCTTTGGTGACAGAATAAAAAAGGTATTTTTCTAACGGAACATAGGACACCAGTGGTCACAGTGAAATATACCTCCTGCTCCCCAAATACCATAACACCACAGAAGATAAAGTCAGGCAAGGCACTTAGCACACAGGGGCTTCCCTCTGCATCTACTCTGCAATCAGACCCCTGGAGCTAGAGGCACCGGCATCACATTTCACAAATTAGGAACTGGGTCATGGAGAAGTAAACTGCCTGAGATCATAAAGGTAGTGAGGACCAGCCAACATGCAGGCCCAAACTCCCAAGTCTTTTTCTTTTTTTTTAACAGCTCAAGCTACTACAAAACCCCCAAGTCTTAACTGGAAACCTGCTCTTACTCCCCAGGAATCAGAGACAGGGAGGAACCTGCCCACAGACATGCACTGGCCTTCCCTGAGCTGTGCTCCCTCTTCTATTTAGAACAGAACTGTTAATGCCAAGTCCGTGTTAAGATTCACCTACAAAACCCAGTCTGTGAACAAATGGTGGAAATAATGACATTGTAGATAGATATTAAAAACAAATTTATTTTAAAGCGTAAGGGAAAGAACTGAAAAGCTACTTGAACTTGAAGGAACAAAATAAATAAATTTTTAACTCACTGAAAGTTCAACTCCGTATCTGCATTGTCCTATCCAGTGGCCACTAGCCAACCACAAGTGGCTACTGAGCATTTGAAATGTAGTCAGTGTGACTCAGGAACTGAATTTAAAGTTTAATTTTTTATTTTATTTTTATTTTTTTTATTTGAGACGGGGTCTCACTCTGTCTCCCAGGCTGGAGTGCAGTGGTGCGATCCTGGCTCACTGCAACCTCCACCTCCCGGGTTGAAAACATTCTCCCACCTCAGACTCCCGAGTAGCTGGGATTACAGACGCCCGTGACCACACCCAGCAAATTTTTTTTTTTGGAGATGGAGTCTCTCTCTGTCGCCCAGGCTGGAGTGCAGTGGCGCGACCTCGGCTCACTGCAAGCTCCGCCTCCCGGGTTCACGCCATTCTCCTGCCTCAGCCTCCCGAGTAGCTGGGACTACAGGCGCCCGCCACCACGCCCGGCTAATTTTTTTGTACTTTTAGTAGAGACGGGGTTTCACCATGTTAGCCAGGATGGTCTCGATCTCCTGACCTTGTGATCTGCCTGCCTCGGCCTCCCAAAGTGCTGGGATTACAGGCGCCTACCACCATGCCCGGCTAATTTTTTTGTACTTTTAGTAGAGACGGGGTTTCACCGTGTTAGCCAGGAAGGTCTCGATCTCCTGACCTCGTGATCCACCCGCCTCGGCCTCCCAAAGTGCTGGGATTACAGGCTTGAGCCACCGCGCCCGGCCCACACCCAGCTAATTTTTGTATTGTTAACAGAGACAAGGTTTCACCATGTTGGCCAAGCTGGTCTCAAACTCCTGACCTCAGGTAAACCACCCACCTCAGCCTCCCAAAGTGCTGGATTACAGGCATGAGCCACTGGGCCAGGCCTAAAATTTAATTTGCCTTTAATTTAAAAATGGATGCATTATAAAATATTTTTCCATTAAGCACAACTTTATTGATATGGTGAGATAATACTTCACTTTCTTGTTGTATCGCAGCATGCACGTCAGGGCCATGTGTCATTTCTAGTATCACACACAAACACATCGCTATTCTATTCAGGGACAATAGATTGATTCAGATCAAGTTATTTCTGGGCAGTGATGAAACATTATGATATGTTTACTATGCAGAGAGCATGAATTACAGTGCTAGCTACATATACCACAATTGGGACTAAGGTGAAATAGAATTTCTTCCTAGTTAAAAAAATATTTGGACAAAAATTTAAATTTAAAACGAAGGCATACTACTGACGTGGAATTGAGTAGGGACACAGAAGCTAGAACTATGACAAGGACAGTAAGAGATTTTAAAAAAAAGAACTGAAAGGAGGTATGCCACAGATTCACAAGAAATGGTGACTGCAATAGGCTATGGTAAAAGTAAAATGAAAAAACGGTTGTGTAAAGGAGACATTTTTAGCAGATACATAATAAACTTGATAAATATTTTCCTCTCAATGCTCAAAAAAATTAATGAAACTAGTGGCTAAAATCACAATATCCAACACATTTTTTAAGCAAATGTTTTACAGAGTCTGGGTTTATAATTTTGGGCAACTATAAAATGGCTTGGATTCTTACACAAAAAGAAAACCATTTTAGATGCAAATGTAGTTTTAAAAAACTATTTTAAGGAAAAGACTTAAAAATATAATTTACAAAAAATGAACAATCTTCAGCTGAGTCACAATTGCCCACAGACTACAAAACCTTTCTAAAAATATCAAAGATTGACTCAAAATTTGAAAAATATTAAGTATTTTTCTTTAGCTTTAGGTGAACTGTGTGACATAAAAGATGCTGTCCAATTAATACTTTGGGTGTTTTGCCTCAAAGGATTTCCAAATGTATGATAAAATGCTGTCAAATTGCAGCTTAAAAAACATCAAACTCAGCCGGGAGTGGTGGCTCACGCCTATAATCTCAGCACTTTGGGAGGCTGAGGCAGGCGGATCACAAGGTCAGGAGATCAAGACCATCCTGGCTAACGCGGTGAAACCCTATCTCTACTAAAAATACAAAAAATTAGCCGGGTGTGGTGGCAGTTGCCTGTAGTCCCAGCTACTCGGGATGCTGAGGCAGGAGAATTGCTTGAACCCGGGAGGCGGAGGTTGCAGTGAGCCGAGATCGTGCCACTGTACTCTAACCTGGGTGACAGAGTGAGACTCCATCTAACACACACACACACGCAAACTCATAGTATAGATATTTTAAAATCTCTTACATCTGTCACAGAATTTTACCTACATGCAAAAAATTTCTTTCTATCATGACAGATAGGACTTCAGTTAGGTTGTATTAAAATATGGATTTATGGCTGGGCACAGTGGCTCACTCCTGTAATGCCAGCAGTTTGGGAGGCCGAGGCAGGTGATCACCTGAGGTCAGGAGTTCAAGACCAGCCTGGTCAACATGGTGAAATCCCGTCTCTACTAAAAATACAAAAAACTAGCCAGACATGGTGGTGGGTGCCTGTAATCCCAGCTACTTGGGAGGCTGAGGCAGGAGAATCGCTTGAACTGGGAGGCGGAGGTTGTAGTGAGCTGAGATGGTGCCACTGCACTCCAGCCTGGGTGACAGAGTAAAACTCCATCTCAAAAAAAAAAAAAAAAAGATTTACTAAGATTTTAGTAGACTAATGTTTCCTTTACTACTTCATTTTATTGTATGATACATATTGGAAACATTTGCTTCATTGCATTATGTGTTACATGTTGAAAACATTTGTGTTAGGTCTGCTTTTTGTTTGTTTGTTTGTTTATCCGAGACAGGGTTTGGTTCTGTTGCCCAGGCTGGAGTGCAGCGGCACAATCTCGGCTCACTGCAAACTCTGCCTCCCCCGCTCAAGCAATTCTTGTGCCTCAGCCTCCCAAGTAGCTGGGACTACAGGCGCACACCACCATGCCCAGCTAATTTTTTTTTGTATTTGGAAGAGGCAGGGTTTCACCATGTTGGCCAGGCTGGTCTCGAACTCCTGACCTCAAATGATCCACCTGCCTTGGCCTCTGAAAGTGTTGGGATTACAGGTGTGAGTCACCACGTCCGGCCTTGTGCTAGGTTTTCTGAAGCAGACTCTAAGTGTCACGGATACAGTTGTTACAATGGTTCTGTATATACTCAGTGAGTCTCCAGTTCATGGAAACAGAAGACAATGAATTTAATGATACTGTGTTCTCTGCCAGTATTCACTGATGGAGAAGGGGAAGGGTCTTTTTAAATAAAGATTTACTTTTCAACTCCAATTCAGATTTTCTTGAAAATAAAAGGAATGTTTGTCAAATCATCATTTTCACTCAGTAATTCATTATTTCAGTAATCAAAATAAAAAATGACTGCCATTTGCATTTTCTCATCTATCTTCATACTGCATATAAACAAGATAAATTTAAAGCTCCGAGGAAGGGAAGAGAAGATCTTATTTATGATCCACCCAGACAGGTGTGAGAATTTATGTTCCAACTTCATAAGTTGATAATAATGATTTCACATATTTTTACAACATGATTCAGTATGCAAAAAATGTTAATTGTAATAGCATTATGAAAATTGGCTGCAAAAACTAAAAGAAATCTGAGGAACACTTTGTTGACATTGATAAATTTAGAGTTACTTTTCAATATATTCAATACATCTTTGAATTTGATATTTACAGTATCGAACTAACACAAGAGTTGGTGAATTTACTTAACTTGGACATTATTTTGAAAATAAGCTTTTGCTTCACAGTCAAATCAATTCTTCTAGAAAAGATGAACTAGTTTTGAAAATGTGTGTGCAATATTAAAGGAAATAGATCTTCTGGCTTTCAAAGTTGTTGAAAAACTTTTATGTACAACTTGAGTACATAAATCTACTTCTTCAACCATACATTTTTTATGTAATCTAAATTCAGATCAAAGCTTTCCAATGAAAATTTACTGTTTGAATTAAGATGTGCTACATATGTAAAATTCACATTAGATTTTGAAGACTCTGAATAAAAGAACGTAAAATATAATAGCTTTTTATATTAATTACATGTCAAAATAACATTTTGGATTTATTTAGTTAAATATAATAAATTATTTGTGTTTTTAAATTTTATTTATTTATTTTTTGAGATGGCGTCTCACTCTGTCACCCAGGCTGGAGTGCAATGGCATGATCTCAGCTCACTGCAATCTCCACCTCCTGGGCCCAAGCAATTCTCCTGCCTCAGCCTCCCAAGTAGCTGGGACTACAGGCGCCTGCCACCATGCCCAGCTAATTTTTATATTTTTAATAGAGACGGGGTTTCACCATGTTGGCCAGGATGGTCTCAATCTCTTGACATCGTGATCCGCCCGCCTCGGCCTCCCAAAGTGCTGGGATTACAGGCGTGAGCCACCACGCCCGGCAATAAATTATTAATTTAATTGCAGCTGTTACTTTTCTTTTTTTTTTTTTTAAGAAGGAGTCTCACTCTGTCTCCCAAGCTGGAGTGCAGTGGCATGATCTCGGCTCACTGCAACCTCCACCTCTCAGGTTCAAGCGATTCTCCTGCCTCAGCCTCCCGAGCAGCTGGGATTACAGGTACCCACCACCATACCCAGCTAATTTTTGTATTTTTAGTAGACATGGGGTTTTACCATGTTGGCCAGATTGGTCTCGAACTCCTGACCCTAAGTGATCTGTCCGCCTCAGACTCCCAAAGTGCTGAGATTACAGGCGTGAGCCACCACGCCCGGCTTGCAGCTGTTTCTCTGCACTTATTTTAATGTGGCTACTAGGCGGTTGATAATTACATGTGTGGGTAGCATCCTGTTTCTGTTGGACAGTGCTGGTCTGTAAGATGACCTTGGTCTGGAAGCCCTCATTTCCTGCACAGAACCAAGACCAGGCTCTGCAGGAAGTCCTTTGCTTTTGTCCCATTTCCTCATGGGCCCATTTGGGAAGTAATCAGAAATGGAGATTTATTTACATCTATAAAACAGCAATGCTCAGGAGAGGAAAAGATAGCCTCTGATCTGTACCAGGAGAAGAAAAGCCCCTCAGGGTTCTAAGACTATGGCCTTGAGGCCTCAGTGAAATTTCCTTAACTCCCTGAAGTGACAGGGGGAAGGACTGGGCTGCACAGGGTCCTGCACTGAACCCCACCAAGGCTCTGGGAAGCCTCCCAAGGGTGCACAGTCACAATGGCCAGGGGTCCCATTTGTGCAGATTAAAACTGTCCTGGTTTAACAGGAGCTACTATGGCCATGGGCAACCTGGCTGTCCTCTCTGAACTGCCACTTTGTCCTATAAAATCAAGGAGACTTTATTTCTAACTCTCTGGAGCCCTTTCAAGCCATACAAAATCGTGGGAGAGAGACAAATGGATAAAGGGAAGCATCATATCCCAGAATTACTGCAAGCCCCTCACAGGACAACTGAGACAAAGATGGAAGCTGATGAGGATGATGCAACCTCCAGCCTGCATAGGTCATGTCACCATTACAAGGTGCTATCACAGATCACACTGCATGCCTCCGAGGGGCAAGGGGCAGGTACTGTCACCACCATCCATCCCCATTTTACAGATGAGACACGGGGATTCTGAGTGGTGCTCTCCAAGGTCACAGATATTTATCACACTTGGTCACGACTCCAGCCCTGTACTCACTCTGCTTCACTATAACTGCAAAATATACAAACATGGAAACCATTATTTTTTTACTGAGTCCTCTGCTTCCTACTTTATCTTTAGGGGAAAAATCGTAGCAGAAAAGGTTTAATAAATATTTAATAAGAATTTCTAAGTGAATAATTTGAATAAACAAGCATGTCCCACTTCTATTCCTGATTCCATGTAACAGTCATTTGCATTCTAAATATACAAACATGTCACAAAATGACTTCAGGAAGCCTCACTCTCCTTCAGGAGTGGGATGAATCATGATAAACCCATCATAGAGAGGAGTGGGTACATAAGTTACCAGGGCCAATGAGTGAGCAAAAAGCAGAAATGTTCCTGTGAGCACCCAAGCTAGTAAATATCTAGAGCCCAGAAAGAAATGTTAGTGGGAAAAGAGCATTTTGCATTGAGTCATATCTTCCAGTACCTGGCTACACACACATGTTCACCAGTCCTCATGGAAAGAATACTGGAGGCCCACGACAGCCCTGATTTTAGTGGCCCGACCCAGTGTTTCCTACTGAAATAACAGTAATAGCAAAGACAACTATACTAATAGCAATAATAAGGAATGCTTTCACTTATACAGTATGAACAACAAGACGGGCACAATTCAAAGCCCGTAGCTAAATTAGCTCAATTAATCCTCATAACAACCTTAGGTAGTTATTATTATTTCCCCATTTTACAGCCAAGAAAATTAAGATAGTGTCAAATTCTCATCATGTACCAGGCCACTGTGCTATATAAACTTTACATGCATCACCTTATTTAATTCTCATAATAGCCTTACGAGGGAGGCACTGAGGCTTAGAGGGATGAGGAGATCTGCCCAAGCTAGTGAGAGAAAGAGCTGGGGTGAAAACTTACACTTTTGACCCTAGATCTTAATCGTTGTCTAACACCGTCTCCTTCCACTTTGTGATACCTAGCCATAATCCAACTGCTCAGAGATGGGCAGTGCAGTGAATGCTCTTATACCCTGCCCAGATATCCTTTCTGAGGGACCCCTTACAGCCACGAGAGATGGATGCTACGGGCTATATATGCCCTTCTCTGGGGACCAGCCCCTGCCCAGAAATGCCTGCGAAGCTAAGCCCTCCATCTCTTCCCACAGCCAATGGCTGACTGATACTGGAGCATAGAGGCCTGGTCCTTGCTCAAAATGTGACAACTCTGAGGTGCCATTCACTCTGGTGCTCCTTGGAGTCAGGAGAGGCAAGACTTCCGCTGAAACCACCTCTTTACTTGGTTCTCCCCCTGCCCTGCCCTGTCCTTGCTTCCCGATGGCTGTCTCTTAAGAACCCTACCCCAGGAAATCACTTACACAGGAGACCCTGAGTCAGGCTCTGCTTCTAGGAGCCTCACCTCAGAGGCAGACAGGCTTTATCAAGCACCATGTTTTGGACGGCAACCAAAGCGGCTTAGAGGAAGCTTCTGAACTGATATTTGTTGGCTTTTAAAATAAAAGTATGTTTGTCCTTTAAACAACCCCACATTTTTGCCTAAGTGCTTCATTTAGGTAAAAAATGGAAAACAGCGGTCTTAACACTTACTTCACTAAAGAAGCTTTGCGACACAGTTTGTCAGCACCCCTGTAGTAATTCACCAACTGTACCAGCCCGGGCTCGTGACCTAGGAAGGAAAGAGGAGGCTCAGAAGG
Source organism: Pan paniscus (assembly GCF_029289425.2). Classification (NCBI taxonomy): domain Eukaryota; kingdom Metazoa; phylum Chordata; class Mammalia; order Primates; family Hominidae; genus Pan; species Pan paniscus. Next base: position 15,628,534 of record NC_073261.2, read on the forward strand.
GACACAGGACAGGTGGGGAATGACAATGTCAGCCCCAGCAAGCAGGAGAGAGGACAGCTGTGTCATGCCCAGCTTTTCTCTCTCTCATCTCAGGATTGGCTGTTAGAAAATGGAAAATGGAACAATTTTGTTTCTCTGTCCCCAGGGACCCTCTTTCTCTCAGTACTGCTGGCAACCTTCATTCTCCCCACAATGGATATTATATCAACATCGTAGGTTTGCCAAAACTGCTGCTACCTTTGCCTGTTTTTTCTTGTTAGGGTAGAGGGTATTGAGGGTATTTTTTCATTTCACCTCTCCCTGACTGCACACTGCATTCCGCTCCTGGCTTAACACATATAGACTTGTCACTCTGTACAATAAGGCTACTTTAACAGTCACGCTTTCCACATCCGTAACCTGGCTTTCCATACCAAGGAAGGAAGGAGAACTAGAATGATGCTGGTCTCAAGCAAGTCTATCTCTGCAAGCTTCTAGGTGAAGGAAGGTAGTGGAGAGGCCATGTCTACAAAATCAGAAGCCCTGAGAGCTTTCTTCTGTGCCGCATTCCATGGGGAAACTCATTTTCAACAGCTCTTATTATATGTGGCCTTTTTTTATAGAATTAGAGCAGAAAGGACACAAAGAAAAACAATTTTTATTAAAAATAAAAAGTGTTTTCAGCCAGACACAGTGGCTCATGCCTGTTATCCCAGCACTCTGGGAGGCTGAGGTGGGTAAGTCACCTGAGATCAGGAGTTCAAGACCAGCTTGGCCAACATGGCAAAACCCCATCTCTACTAAAAACACAAAAACTAGCTGGGCGTGGTGGCGCACACCGGTAATTCTAGCTACTTGGGAGGCTGAGGCATGAGAATCACTTGAACCTGGGAGGCAGAGGTTGCAGTGAGCCAAGATCCCACCACTGCACTCCAGCCTGGGCGACAGAGCAAGACTTCATCTCAAAAATAAAATAAAATAAAAAATGTTTTGTTTCAAATCTTAATAAAACACACTGTATTTCCAGTAACAAAATCAAAGTAAGACCAAAGGAATTTTCAGTTGAAAATGCCAGAAGAAAGAATAATTTCTCTGAGAATGGCATACAGTCAAATCAAAAGTTTCAGGCAGGCATTAGCTGGCTCTCACTGGTCTCCCTGAGCAGACAGACCTGATTCCCACCTGAACTGCCTACGTTCTTATCCACAGGGCACCTGCCTTCCTGAGCCTTTACCTAGCTCTATAAATTTTCTCCTTGGCTTTCATGTAGTACACTTTAAGCAAAAGGTATATATCCCTTAACAGTGATGGCATATAACCAATTTTGTTGTAGGATGCTGTTTTCTTTCCCATAAAAACCAAATGTTGGCCGGGCACGGTGGTTCATGCCTGTAATCCCAGCACTTTGGGAGGACGAAGTGGGCGGATCACCTGAGGTCAGGAGTTCGAGACCAGCCTGACCAACACGGCGAAACCTTGTCTCTACCAAAAATACAAAAAATTAGCTGGGCATGGTGATGCGCGCCTGTAATCCCAGCTACTTGGGAGGCTGAGGCAGGAGAATTGCTTGAACCCAGGAGGGAGAGGTTGCAGTGAGCCAAAATTGCACCACTGCACTCCAGCCTGGGCGACAGAGTGAGACTCTGTCGCAAAACAAACAAACAAACAAAAAACAAAACTACAAAAAAAAAACACACACACACACAAACAAAAAGCTCAAACGTTTACTGATCATCTCCTGAATTTGTGGTATCTGTTCAGGATTCAAATTCTGGAGGCTTCTGCTTCTCACTCCTAGGCTTAAGCACCAGGGTAATGCCAGTCACTCCTACCTCTGCCTGGGCGGAGCCATGTTTGTTGTTTTTAATGTTATGATTCCACCTAAGCTTTCACAGCTAGGCACTGCCAAGAATATAGAGGGAAGTCAGGAAGTCTGGAAGGGGAAGTGGACAATGCAAGGAACAAATAATTGTTCTCAACTATAAGCAATTCTTCCTCTCCTTTCAGATCATGAATTCTCTTTGCTAGGGTCTTCCTGACACCGGTTAACAAAAGGGAGTCTCCAGGCACAGTCTCCATATTCTAAGATTTCTGGGTGTTCAAATGGGTCCTTCCATGGAGTCACCATTCTACATCATAAACTTGTATACCAATGAAAAGTTGTCCCAGGTACTATTCAAAAGAAAAAAATCCAGCAACTTTACACTGCAGCTCTTCATTCCTCCAACGATTTGAGTTTTACACAGCCCCCTCCCAAAGGCTCTATGGAAGCTCATAAATGACCAGTCAATTCCAAATGGCCCGTATTCAGTTTTTACCCATTTGAATTCTGACCACACCTATTTCTAAAAACTGTTTTCTCTCCTGGACATAGAACATTGCTCTCTCTGGGTTGCCCTCCAAGGTAGAGGTGACTCTTCCTCCGCATCGATTCTCCCCTTGTCTTTGGAATACAATTGGCCCCCACCTCTGGTGAATTCTGGCAAGGAACATGGCTCCCCGGAGAGAAGATGCAATTCCCAGATGACTGTGCAGAGAGGGAGGCCATGAGACTATGCTCAGGTCAATAGGATGTGAGTTGAACCGATCTGGGCAACTTCTGGATGACATCACTTACAAAGGAGCCGCTAGTCCCCTCCTATCTCCTGCGCTTTCCTACCCGTGGACATGTGGGTATGGTGGTGCCCAGCCAGCTTCAACCATGTGGATGAAGGTAATTCCCTAGGGGAGAGCAGGGAAGACAGGGAGGGCAAACGCAGCCTCGTGTAAGATCTTAATCCAATGCAGAACTGCGAAAACACATTATTTGGTGAAACTAAGGAAAGGTTTATAATCAGACATCCCTCCATACTTCCCTGGGCTAGGGTCTCTTCTGCAGCTCCTGCTTTTGGAATCCAGGGGTCTTTTCCAAACCCTCTGATCGTTCCTCCGCGCCTTCGAGTGGCAGAAGCCTCAGGGGTTTCAACACCTACAGCTCCCCGTCCCGCGCCCACGCCAAGCAGGGAGAAACCCTCAGTGCAGACGAGCTGCAAGATGACTCCAGCCAACGCCAGCCGCCCGCTCTGCGGAGCCGCGCCCCGAGCCGCGCTCCGCGCGGCGGACCTGCCAAATCTGGGGGCTTCGGCCCGGGGGAGCAGCTATACTCGCGCCTCAGGTCCCAGCCCCGGCGGCCAACGTCTCCCGGGCTGCAGGGACCGGTCATTGTCAGGAGATAGCTGCAGCCCCGAGTGGCCGCACCGCGACTCCGACTCTAAATCCAAGTTAGGAGACAAGAAAGCATTAAAAACGACAGGTTTCGATCTTTCTGAATCCGTTTTTGATATGCCCGACAAGCGACAGAGGGGAAAATGTATGACCTTTAAAAACAAAAGCGCTGGTTCTAACGGGCCGCGGGAGGCGCGCAGGGCCGCTCCGAGGAGGGCAGACGGGAATTGGGGAAGGGCTCACCCAGTCTCCCGAAGGGCAGCCGATTCCTCTCTCCCAACATCAGGTTGAATCTGGGGTTGTCTCGCCGCAGCCTCTTCCAGTGGCCGGTGGCGAGAAGCAGCCGAGAGACCTCGGCGTAGACGCTGCTGTTCTCATCGCGTACCACGAAGGTGTACATGGCGAAGGGCCGCGCGCCCGGGCCGCCGGGCAGCCGCCGCAGGGACCAGCCGGCCGAGAAGGCGGCTCAGCGCGGACCCCGCCCGGGCGCCCGCCGCGGCCCGGCCCCCGCTGCCCGCGCCGGCTACCGCGCCTCTCGGGTGCCGGCGGCGCCGCGCCCGGGCGCCCGCCGGTGCCGGAGAGGAAAGCGCCGCTCGCACGCCCGCCCACCCCGGCGCGGCCCCGCCTCTGGCCCGTGATTCCGCGCGGCCCGGCCCCGCCGCGCTCTGGAGGAGCCCGTGGGCGGCGGCGCGCCCTTTCCTTACCCTCCCCGGGGGCGGCGGCGGCGCAGGGTTGGAGACCCGCGGCGGTGGGCGCGGCTTTACTGCAGCGGGCGGACTGTGCAGTGGAACCGGAGCCCGGGCCTGGGGTGGTTCTTTCCGAGCCCCGGGTCGCAGCCGGGGGGCGGTGCCGGCGGAAGATCCCAGTTTGCAGGGCTCGATCTGGGTTTTTCTTCTATTGCCAAAGGACCTTTTATGGATAAAACCCAAAAGTTCTAAGGCCCGGTCCTGTGGCCTAGTGAAGAAGCGCTTCCTCTTCCTCTTTGCTTAACGACTACGGAGACTCGGAGCGTCGGTTTTGTTTGTGTCGAGTGCTCCTTCCTTCGGCTGAGACCAGGGTGGCGCACGGCCAAGGGGATGACCTTAGACTCTGCTGGTGGAAGCAGGTCCCAAACCAACCCCCTGGAGCCCTGGGCTCCGCTCTTTTCCTGCCTTTTACTGGCATTCAGCCACTTGCTTTCCCTTCTCCGGACCTCGATTTCCCCTTATGAGCAGCGGAGAGTGGCTCTTAAAAGTCCCTTCGGTTCTGATAGCCCACTCTGAAGACTGTGCCGCTGCATTTGAGAGACAAAGAGAAGGCAATGATCATCAGAGTTCCCACAAACTTCCTACAGTCCCTCATAAATTACCCACATCAGCCCTGCGCCTTGCATCTTTTACTCTCCTTTAGATAAAGAACACCCTGGGGCCTCTCCCCTTCCTGTTCCCCGATGCTCACGGTATCTACCCGAGCACATTGTAAAAGCGCCCTTCTCCTTCCCATCGTTGCCCAAATTCCACAGGGCCGCCAGGCACTCACTCGCCTGTCTTGCGCACCGGCTCCACCTGTAGGCAATCGCTGGCTGTGGAGAGCCTGCTCAGAGCAGAAATGGGGCAGACTTAGAGGTGCTGGGTGCTTGCGCTCCTTCCCAGCTGCTCTCCCTCCACGAGGGATAGAGTTGGTCGAGAATGCCCTGGCTCTCTCGCCCTCCGCACGTGCCCTGCGGGGAGGCGTGTGTCCTAGGCGTATTGCGGTGGTCCTCTGTAGGGCACGGCTGCAGTTGTCCACAGCTGTAACTTGCTCATCAAGGCATCTTCTGTTGGCTTCCTTCCTTTCCCTGACTACCGATGTTTCTTGGGATCACCTCCCAAAAAAACTACTGTACTTGTGCTCAAATTCTTGTTCCAGGGGGCACCGTTTGGGGGAACTCGAGCCGAGACGCTGTGTTTGCCGCTCTTCACAGCTGATCACCTTGAAAGTGACGTCCACTCCCACCATGCTCCATCAATTCCTCCTGCGACTCCTACTGACGACTCCTGCGCCACTGGTGGCTTCTCTCTGCCACTCCACAACCGTGGATCTCATTAGGAACACCAGTGACCTTTGAATTTCCAAATCCAGAAGCTACCTTTTTCCTTTTTCTCACTTTTTGTAGTGAGCACCATCTCCAAAAAAAAAAATTTGAAAGAAGATCCTATGATCAATTTTTGCAAATGAATTTGACGTGTGGACAAAATAGACTACTTCCTTGAAAAATCCAGTTTACCAAAATGACACAGAAATACAAAATCTGAATAATTTCACACCTATTAAAGAGATTGATTCTATTCGCAGATAACATATATGTAGAAAATTCTACCAAAAAAACCCTTAAGGACTACCCACACATACATACCCACGAAATGTTAGAATTTATTATAAACAAATTAGAATTAATAGAATTAATAAACAAATTCAGCAAACTTTTGGAACAGCCCAAAATAATCCAAGAAAAAATTAAGAAAACAATTTCATTTATAGTACCATCAAATAACCCGTTAAGGGAAAATTTGAAAAAAATAAAACTGTCACTTTTCCCATATGATATGGTTCCATACATAGTGGATCCTAAAGAACCTATACTAATTGAATGAATAACTGAACATTGTAAAGTCACTAGATACAAGGTATATATACAGATATAAATTGTATTTCTATACGTCAACAAAGAAATAGAAAAATTTTTTAAAAGATACGATTTACAGTAGCATCAATATAAATGTGAAATAATTAGGAGTATCTAATGAAAGCTGTGCATTGCCTCTACACTGAAAATTACAAAGCATAATCGAGAGAAAATTTAAAAGCATAAAATAAATGAAAGGATGTACCATGTTCATGACTGAAAGACTCAAAATTGTTAAGGTGTCAAATTGATCTATAGATTCAATACAATCCCAAACAAAATCTCTGCAGAGCCATTCATGGAAATTGACAAGGTAATTCAAAAATTTATATAGAAATGCAAGGGACTGGCTGGGCGCGGTGGCTCATGCCTGTAATCCCAGCACTTTGAGAGGCCGAGGCGGGCAAATTGCCCGAGGTCAGGAGTTCGAGACCAGTCTGGGCAACATGGTGAAACCCCAGTTCTACTAAAAGTACAAAAAAATTAGCCGGCCATATGTTTTTTAAAACAGACTGAAAATCTTTCTAAAGATTTTCATGGTGGCATGATTTTTAAGATTTTTAAGATTTTAAGATTCCATGGTGGCATGCACCTGTAATCCCAGCTACTCGGGAGGCTGAGGCAGGAGAATTACTTGAACTGGGGAGGTAGAGGTTGCAATGAGCTGAAGATTGCGCCATTCCACTCCAGCCTGGGCGACAGAGCGAGACTCCAACTCAAAAAGAAAAAAAAGAAAAAAGAAAAAGAAACTCCGACTCAAAAAGAAAAAAAAAAAAAGAATAGCAAAGGTAATCTTTAAGAAAGTTGGAGGATTTACACTACCAGGTATCAAGACCTGACTATCAAAGTTATAGTATGTAAGTTCAAAGCTGCAGCAATTAAGGAAGCATGGTTTTAGCATAAGAAGGGAAAAATTAACCAATGTAACAAACAGACCAATGTAACCCATGTAGGGAAAACCCATTTTAAGTTGTTTGGGGGTCTAAGTATAGGACACAAAGAAAAGACATGAAGGGAGGAGTAGTTCAGGATTTTGAGGCTTGCTTTTTAGGAGCACCACTCTTAAGCCCACGTAAGAAAACTTTAGAGGCTCTCACTCCGGCCCTGCTCTAGCCACATTCTTCCCTACAGATGAGACGTTTGTGAGGTCAAGGACTTAATGGCCACCAGGAGACTGTCACCCTCCCAGTTTCTAGGATGTGCCAGATATCCGGGAACCAGAATTCACCGTCCAAAGATCAAAGCCCTGCTCAGGCTTCCTCCCCGGGCCCATGTCCCAAGGGTCAGTGGCACTGCTGGTGTGCGCACCCATAGGCCTGGGCAGTGGCCAAGGGACGGCTGTTTGGGGGTGAGGAGGAATGGATGATCAGCTGTGAAGAGCAGTGTCCTCGCTTGAGTTCCTCAAAAAGGTGGCCCTGGAACTCACAATTGCATTGTATGTATGTTATAAACAACTTGCTTTATAACAAAGGTGACATTGCAGATGAGTAGGGGCAGAGATGGGCTTACAGATGGAGCTGGGTCAAGGATATCCATATGGAAAACTAAATAAACCTTGACTCCTATCACATGCTGTACTCAAAAATCAATTGCAAATGCGTTATGATGGAATACATTTAAAAGTGAAAGGTAAAGCAATAAAGCTTGCTGGGTGGGCAAAGTGACTCATGCCTATAATCCCAGCACTTTGGGAGGTGAGGTGTTAGGATCGCTTAAGCCCAAAAGTTCAAGGCTACAGTGAATTCTGATCGTGCCACTGCACTCCAGCCTGGGCGACAGAGCAAGACCTCATCTTAAAAAAAAGGACTTTTAGAAGAAAACAGGAGAAAATCTTTATGATCTTACACTAGGTAAATATTTCTTAAGAGGACGCAAAAATCTCTATGAATAAAGGGAAAAAATATGAATGGTCAGTCTTAACAAGTCTCATTCATCAAAAGACACCATCAAAATAAATAGGAAAGCCATAGAATAGGATATATATGTGTGTGTGTGTGTGTATATATGTACATACATATGTGTATGACAAAGGACTCATATCTGGGATATAGAAGGGATTACAAATTAAGAATTAAAAACTGGTAAGCCAATGAACAAAAGAACTGAGTTGAATATTCATAAGAGACAACCTAAGAAGTAAGCCCTGAGCAAAGAGAAGATTTGGAGAAGAGTCATACTGAGAAAGTCAATAAGGGATATGTTTGGCTAAAAAGCAGGCCCACATCTAATAGTTGTATACACATGGGAACCACATGTCTCAGTGTCTACCGTATATCTGAGTATTTAAAAGTTACAGACCAAGCCAATAAGCTGCTAAATAAAATGTCTCTCTTGCTACTTTACAATCATACTTTTATAAGGATGACCTGCAAGGGCAGGATTTTTAGAATTCTCAGACTCATAAGAGTTCCATGTCAGAGCCTGGTAATACTGGGAGAGATGGCCTTGGCCCCTGACCATAGCTCAGCCCCGTTTCTTCCCATCCCTGACTCCAGCCTGCACCACAGAGGCTGTGCATGCTTGCATGGCCTCTTCCTCACCACAGTGAGAAAGTCCAAGCTCCACCCATACATCATCCCCCACAAACAGTCACCCTTTGGCCACTTCCCAGGCCTAGGGGTGCACACACCAGCATTGCCACTGACACCTGGGACATGGGCCCAGGGAGGAAGCCTGCACAGGGCCAGGAAATAGGCTTTGATCTTTGGACAGTGAATTCTGGTTCCCAGGTATCTGGCATAGCCTAGAAAGTGTGAGGGTAACAGTCTCCAGGTGGCCATAGCACCTTGACCTCAAGAATGTCTCATCTGTAGGGAAGAATGTGGCTAGAGCAGAGCTGGAGTGAGAGCCTCTAGAGCTTTCTTACATGGGCCTAAGAGTGGTGCTCCTAGGAAGCAAGCCTTAAAATCCTGAACTACTCCTCCCTCCATCTCTCTTCTTTGTATCCTATACTTGGACCCCAAAACAACTTAAAATGGGTTTTCCCTCACCCCTACCACCACCACAATCACTCCATGCCTTGCTTACTGTAACTACTTCATAGCTACTCTTCTTGTTCTAGCCCCTCCACCTCTCCCACCTTCCCTGAACACTACCACCAAATTAATCTTTCTAAAGCACAGCATTCATCCAGTCTGTCCACACATCAAATACTGCAGGGGCTCATTGAAGCCAGAACCCCGTTTCAAATTCATGGCTTTTTTTTTTTTTTTTTTTTTTTGAGATGGAGTCTCGCTCTGTCACCCAGGCTGGAGTGCAGTGGCGTGATCTTGGCTCACTGCAACCTCTGCCTACTGGGGTCAAGCAATTCTCCTGCCTCAGCCTCCCAAGTAGCTGGGATCACAGGTGTGTACAATCATCCCAGGCTAATTTTTGTATTTTTAGTAGAGACGGGGTTTTACAATGTTGGCCAGGCTGGTCTCGAACTCCTGACCTCAGATGATCCACCCACCTTGGCCTCCCAAAGAGCTGGAGTACAGGCGTGAGCCACCGCGTCTGCCCGAATTCATGGCTTTTCATTAGGCCTTTCCACTGTATCTTTCCTGCCACATCTACCACATTCCCTCAACCAAATTGAAATGCCCTGATCATCATCAAGGTCAAATAACAGTTTGTCAGATGGAGTTTTAATGTTGAATGTGTATTAACCCTTCCAAAATGATCCACCTACTAGATGGATCATAAAAATCTCTATTCATCCAAACCTTTAATTAGCCAACATTTTCTATCTCACAGTCACACCGAATAAAACATTTATTATTTCTTCAGCCTGAGAGCTTGGTTGCTCTTAAGCACTTTTTTTTTTTTTTTTTTTGGGACAGAGTCTTGCTCTGTCACCCAGGCCAGAGTGCAATGGCGTGATCTTGGCTCACTGCAACCTCCGCCTCCCGGGTTCAAGCAATTATTCCTCTTCAGCCTCCCAAGTAGCTGGGATTACATGCACCCACCACCACGCCCAGCTAAATTTTGTACTTTTAGTGGAGATGGTGTTTCACCATGTTGGCCAGTCTGGTCTCAAATTCCTGGCCTCAGGTGATCTGCCCACCTCGGCTTCCCAAAGTGCTGGGATTACAGGCGTGAGCCACTGTGCCTGGTCCCCTTGGATATCTTGCTGCACAAGTGTTTATGGATAATGAGTGTCTTTTTAATACAAAGTTTCTGCATGAGCTCTCCTTATTCAGCCTGTAAGTCCCAGCTATGCCCATTCTTCCACAAGAGTGGATTTGGGCCCTTTAATGACAGCTTGAGCTTGTCCAGCAGGGAAAGGCCCTGGAAGGAAGGGTGGTTCTGTATGCAGTTCCTGGAATACACTTCTTCCAGTGAAGTGTCAGGGAAGAGACACAGCCAGGTTATCAATGGTGTGTGGAATGGGAGTACACCTGAATATGGACATCCCAGAGGGAGAATGGGGGAGCTCTGCACCCCTCCACAAACACCCACATGCACCTCTACCAAAGATTTCAACCCCTCTGGAGACAGTTTTCTCAGCTCAAGCAAACTGTTCCCCTCTTTGCTCTCTTATCATTTAAAATTCCCCAAAGCGGGGCTGGAATTTCTCAAGAGTATATTCCAGGCCACCCAGAGCTCGAGACATGGAAAGAGGCTTTAAACTCCAGAACCAGGACCTGGGTTTTGGGATGGTGTCAATCAGAAATCATGAGGACTGAGGTTTCCAAGGGGACGATGGAGCTTGTAGCCACTTTAGTTGGAAAGTAACTGTGTCTGGGCTTGTAATTCTGCACAGGCCGTGTGACAAAGCGATGAAGACAGTGGTGCTCTGGGGCCAACCAGGCCTAACATCCCATATCTGCAGTTACTCTAACATCCCATATCTGCAGTTACTCTCTGTGTGACTCGAAATAGGTTTCTTGACCACTCTGGGCCTCAAATTCTGTCTTTCAGGAATGGACTAATGATGTCACAATTGTGAGGATGAAATGACATGTAAAATGCCTAATAAGTTTTATTGGGGCTCTGAAGAAACTCCCCAGGCCTCCACAAACACGTTTATTGGAGGTCTGAAGGAACTCCCCAAACCTCAGTAGTTTAACAGGAGACAAGATAAGGGTGATCAACCCAGTACCCGGAGACCCATTTAAATTAAGCAAACTTCATTAGGCACCAGAGGAAGGTCTTCAGGACTCAGATCTTAGTTATAAATTAAAATAAATTAATCACATATGTCTTTAGAAGGCATGCACACTTACATGTAGACATATAGCTTAGAAGGTAGATAAGCTCTGAAAAATTTTGTCATTTTGAGTTGGTTTGGTGATAATTTCCAGGCCCTCTGAATGTAACCAGTTACAGAAATAAAACTTCTCTTCCTCCCCAGTTCATCTGCATCTTGTTATTGGGCCACGGGAAATAGCAGCCCGACCCTCAGTTTAGTCCAGGAACAGTCACATTGGGGAAAGTTCTAGGGGAGGCCATGGGACAAACTATATCTGTCACCTGTCTGAATCTTAGTAGCCCGTAGCCAAAATATGCCTCTAGAAGATGAAGAGCAGTTCACAGCCTCCTTGCAGAAATGACCAGCAACTCTGTTTGTAGCTTTTATGAACTTTCATCAAGGCATTCTCAAACCTTACAGTTCTTAACATTAGATAGCCAAAATGCTTTGCCCAAAACCCATGATCCCATCTTCTACACCTGGACTCTCAGCATCATACCCCTTAATACCTGCAAAGGCAGACAGGTATCCTCCATTGCATGGAGGAAATAAGCTTTGTATAGTTGGTCATCAATACTCTGAGTCCAAGGTTAGTACAGGAAATGTCTTTATTGACAGCATTCAATTGCTTTTCAATTAGTAGAAAATCGTTTCTGAGTAGGAAAATGAAATTTGCTTTTCCTTTAATCTGCCTCAAGCACTTAGTACTTGGATTTGTAACTACTGATATTCATGTCTGTCTCCAAAATAAGATGATAGGCTGACCTGAAGAGAGTGCAGTGTTCAGTTTTGTTCCACTAGAACCTAGTATAGAGACTCATACCTCAGAACAACTCAGTAATGGCCTGTTGTGTGAGTGTACAGATGAATGAACATTATTTCTGTCCTCAACAAGTTAACATTCTAGATACATGCAAAAATAGCTGCAAAAAGTTACAAACAAGAAAGTAAAGTGGAAGCTATACTAGGAATTCCTAATACCAGTTCTCCTGACTGTATCAAAATTACCTTTAAAAACAGTGACCCCATTCCAGAACATTCTAATTAACTAGTTGCAAGTTGGAATCTAGAATTTGATATTATGGGCAAGCATTTCAGATTAATCCTCTTGTCAAAGGGTAGGAAACCGGTAGAAATAAAGTACTAGGATAACTTAGAGAAACAGTTCATTAGTACAGCATTTGTTGGGCTGACAAGGTACAACAGTTTGCAGAAGATCCCTAGTATCCAAATGTCATTTCCAGTGGATTTACTATTTAATTTTACCCAACAAGTAATATCTTCTACAATGAGGTTACTGACATCTTGTAACGTCTTTCACTGTCCCTGGGAAAATAAGATAGGCTGTCCCCCAGGAAGTCCATGATGGTAACCAGCTGTAGACTTTGGGTTGGGTACACTAGAGCCAGGAGTGTACTCTGGAGCAGAAGATTCAGCACAGTGGGGCACCTCAATGGGGCCTGCAGCATTTGAGGAAGGAATATAAGGATGCTGTGTGCCTTGTGGTAAGAAAGCCAAGTGGAGTGGAAATGAGGGACCATTCATAGTGGAAAGACCAGGGGGAGTGGGACTGAGGGACCCTCACTCATGGGAAAATCACGTGGGTAGGCTTAAGAACCATTCACTATAGAAAGGTTAGGTGGAATGGGTGCAGGGTCTGTCATGGACTTCTTTGATGTCCTACAGGGATGCCGGGAGACTGGAAGAACCACTTTACTGAGGCTATGAATGAGAACTTTGATAAGCATTATGAAAAGAAGATGGCAGGGTCCACACTGAACTTCTGCCTGGAGATCTGAGAGGAACAACAACAAACTAAGTGACAGAGACTATGCCAACTATTTCGCCTTTTATTCTGTTGAGCAAGGAATTGTGACTGAATGTGGAGCTTATGAGCTTCAGTCCATCTCCTATAGTGTGGCTAGTTTGCTATAATATTAAAACATGATTTAAAATATCAACAAACCAGTTACTCCATTAAATAAAATAAGAGAATTAGAGAGCAGAGTCCGCCTACATGAGTTTTTTTGTTTGTTTGTTTTTTAAGTACAGGTATGTTTTATTGTGCATGACAGATAAAGCAAAAACAAACAATTGCATCATGCATTCCCATGTGTGATCCCAAGTAGATTTCACAAGAAAATTATGCATAGGTATTACAAGCCCCATTGTTAAGAGAAAATGTAACAGCTTGAAGTGTACATTCTATACTTTTATGTATAAATAATAACTTCCAAGAGAAAAGAGCTGATAAGTACATTTCAGAGTCACCATTTCTGTAATAGAATGATATAAAAATAAATTACTACTGCAAAATATCAATCAATTGCAAAATGATTACTGCTCTACTTTTGGCTTGTAACTAATTTTCTCAATCGAAAGAGTTTGAGTTGGAGAAATTAGTCAGTGAGTACTCCTGTAAAAAATCTTCCCATGATATAAATAAAATGCTTAATGTATCTAATCTATAAATTGAGATCTGGGACAAATGCACCATGACTATGCATTGCCATTCTCTTAATAACTATGCATTGCCATTCTCTTAATAAAGAGTCTCTGTTGCATCACTCTAACAATAGACCTCAGATAACAAATATGACCTCAGATTTAATATAAACTTAGTGCTTCAACCATGCCCCAGTGAAGACCTGGTTTTTGATATGACCAAGTACAATTGTCTTATTAGAAGAGAAGGTCGTGAGGGGCCTTAGTGAGTAGGTGGATGCCAACAGGGCTGATGGCCTCAGAGATGACAGCGTGTAACATGGAAGAAAGGGGGGAAATTTGGAAAGACTTAAACTCAGAAATAAAATTAAAGAAGTGTGAAAAGGTATTTCAATTAACATCTTGAAAGGAAATCAGGAACAATATACATAGCTCCCAGTGCACAGAGCAAAGTAACCTCCCTGTGGTTGTGATCATTGTCTCTACCTTATCGTAGTGACAAGGCAGTGCTATTGTTACGCCAGGCAAAGGGGAAATGACATCCTATTCTCTAGTCAACTGGATGGAAGACAAACTCAAAGGTAAAAAATAGATGATGAGATTTTAAGAAAAGAGAGCAGCTGGTCCCTAAGGCCTGCTGTAAGGAAGCAGAGAGGATGAAGAGGGGGGCATTTGAACCAGCCCAGAGGGGACCCTGGGGTGAAAGTTCCCCATCAGGCATCACCCCACTGCCTACATCCAGCCAGATAACCCAACCACCTGAATTACCATCCTCATATTTAGTTGGTGATCCAGAGAAGAGATTTCCTCTAGTATTCCTTAAAGGTATAGCAAGAAAAAAAGAGATTCCTTGATCACTCCTGCCTTGTCAATGCACTGGAAGACTGGTTCACAGGGCTACTGTGCTTTGTAATTGGAGACATGAGAATCCATAATGATTAGAGAGCTCGGGCCCCAGGTACTGTCAGAGTCCACAGTCGACCTCAGAGAGGAGGAGGCAGATTAAAGGAAAAGCAAATTTCATTTTCCTACTCAGAAATGATTTTCTACTAATTGAAAAGCAATTGAATGCTGTCAATAAAGACATTTCCTGTACTAACCTTGGACTCAGAGTATTGATGACCAACTATACAAAGCTTATAGCTAGGGTTTTGAACTACAGGGATAGACTAAAGATGAGTGTTCAAAGCTGCTCAGAGGATGCACGAGCCTTCAAAGGGAAGTTCATGGTTGAGGTGGGTATTGTAATCAAAGTGACCAGCACCATCAGCATCACCTGAGTACTTGAGAGAAAGGCAAATTTGAGGGCTACTACTGGATCTATGGAATCAGTATCTTGGAGTGGGGACCAGCAATCAGAGCTTTAGCAAGGCCTGCAGGGGTTCTAATGTGACTCAAGTTTCAGAACCACTGACATTGGCTGTCTGCAAACAGGCAGGGTGAAGGGAGCAGAGATTCAAAATTTAACTGAAATGAGTCACTTCTGCCTGAAAATTAGGTTGAAAATTATTTTAGCATGTAGGGTAGAAAATTTTTTAGAGTTCAGTTAAGGAAAAGAAACGCCACCAACCTTTCCTCATAAATTTTGAGATGGAGTGATTGAATATGTGAGCAGGTACCGCAGTGTGGTTGGCCATGGGATTATCCTTCATTACATCAAATGAGGTATGGTGGACAATCTTGTTTATAACATCACCTGACAAAGTTTTCTCCAAGAATTCCAACACCTTGTGGATCTCATGTTTTGGATTCTGATCATGGGAGAAAAAGGCATTGTGAAGAGGGAGGAAAGAAGAAGAACTTGGCCAATTAAAGACACAGCTTTTTAACAGAATAACATTGTCAGGAGGGTTTCTGGGTCTGACCTATAAGTCTCAGTGCCACTTACTTTTTTAATATCCTCGTAGAAGAGGTAGAGGATCTGGTGCTTGTCTTTTGCAGCCCACCATCCTTTCACATGTTCAAACCAGGACCCGCCAATAACTGGAAGAAGTCAGAGCACTGTTAGTTCCCAGTACTGGGACAAAACCCAAGGCTATAAAGTAAATTAGTGCTCCTTTGAAATAAGCTTCTGTAACTTTCGTTCTGGTTCCTTAATGAAGTGGAAATAATTTTCTAGTAATAAAATTTGTCTATATGGTGTAAAGCAGAGATTTATAGTACACATTTATTATATGTGACTTTGCACACATTGACTATATCTTGTGACATGTCTTAAAACATTCGGCAATAAAATTCTTCCCCTGTTCCTGGTAAACCATGTTTAGTTTCAGACTCAACTAATTCAGGCCATCCTATAAATGGGTAGGGTCCTCCTGCTGCTTTCCCTGTATAGCTGCACTATGCAGTTTGCAAGTTCCTCTTCCAAAAGAGACTCAGCAGCAGCAGAAAGAGGGGTGCCCTCCAGGAGAACTTCTATTTCCAGCTGAGGCTGTGTCTACGTAGTAAACATGGGATGCATTTTCTTTTCACTAGTTGGTAAGAGAATGAGTGGACACCTGAGTTAGCCAGCACCATATTTTATCCCAGGGATGTTTTAGTGTCCCTGATAGGTCGTAACTTCTGGCAGCTTCCTGGTTTGGTTCTGGGCAGTCATTATAAACACAGGAGCTATCTTTATTCAGGGTGAGCTATGTTGCAAGCATTGTGCTAAGTGGATGTGAAGATTTGTCTGAAGGATGATGGAAAACATTCTCCAGAGGAAAATGACCACAGACCAAGTGAGCAAGTGTGTGAAATGCTCTCTTTTGAATCAGGACAAACAGAGATGTAAGTTTGCAGTGACTCGAACTTTGGCATGTGTCATGGTGACTGGTATCTGTGTCAGCCAGGTTCTCCAGAGACACAGAGCAATAGGCAAATCCAGAGAATACATTAGTTCATCCTTATGCACAGGGGATATATCACATGACCCCCAGCGGATGCCTGAAACCACAGATACTACCAAATTATATTATAATAGTGTTTATGTTTTTTCCTATACATAGATGTGTATATTACTTTAATTTTTATATTAGGCACTGTGAGTGAATTACAACAAAACTAATGATAAAACAGAGCTTCTATAACAATATTCTCTAATATATTTACATCTATGTGAATGTAATCTCCCTCTCTCTATCCTTCTTTCTCTTGAAAGACTGTAATATTTTTGGATTGGGGTTGATTGTGGGTGACTAAAACTGCAGAAAGGGAAACCAAGTATAAAGGGGACTCATCCATGTATATGTATGTATGTGCATGTTTTACATATATGCATAATATATATGTGCACACATATAATTTTATTTTTTTTTGAGGTTTCATTAGGGTGTTCTATACATAAGATCATGTCAAGACACCCTCAGACCACAGGGGGCTGCCAAGAGCCCGGCCCAGTGCAGCTCCAGCGCCCACGTCGCCAAGGATACACAGTGCTGACGCAATACTCACTCAAGTTCGTCACAGTGGTTCTCCGCCGGCTACACCGCTGCGTGACTGGCTGGCAGGCACTTTCCTCTTGGAAGTGGCGAGTGCTGCGGGACTGAGCGGTGCTCTCACGCGTCTCGGGAGCCAGGTTGGCGGCGCGATGAGGCGCAGCAAGGCTGACGTGGAGCGGTACGTCGCCTCGGTGCTGGGCTGCACCCCGTCGCCTCGAGAGGTGAGTGGGTTTCGAACAGACCGGCGGTCTCGACCCGGCCGGGCGGCGGCGGCGGTCTCTGGACCCGGCCGGGCGGCGGCGGCGGCGGCGGCGGTCTCTGGACCCGGCCGGGCGGCGGCGGCGGCGGTCTCTGGACCCGGCCGGGCGGCGGCGGTGGTCTCTGGACCCGGCCGGGCGGCGGCGGCGGCGGCGGTGGTCTCTGGACCCGGCCGGGCGGCGGCGGCGGCGGCGGCGGTCTCTGGACCCGGCCGGGCGGCGGCGGCGGCGGCGGTCTCTGGACCCGGCCGGGCGGCGGCGGCGGCGGTCTCTGGACCCGGCCGGGCGGCGGCGGTGGTCTCTGGACCCGGCCGGGCGGCGGCGGCGGCGGCGGTGGTCTCTGGACCCGGCCGGGCGGCGGCGGCGGCGGCGGTGGTCTCTGGACCCGGCCGGGCGGCGGCGGCGGCGGCGGTGGTCTCTGGACCCGGCCGGGCGGCGGCGGCGGCGGCGGTGGTCTCTGGACCCGGCCGGGCGGCGGCGGCGGCGGCGGCGGTCTCTGGACCCGGCCGGGCGGCGGCGGCGGCGGTCTCTGGACCCGGCCGGGCGGCGGCGGCGGCGGTCTCTGGACCCGGCCGGGCGGCGGCGGCGGCGGTCTCTGGACCCGGCCGGGCGGCGGCGGCGGCGGTCTCTGGACCCGGCCGGGCGGCGGCGGCGGCGGCGGCGGTCTCTGGACCCGGCCGGGCGGCGGCGGCGGCGGCGGCGGCGGTCTCTGGACCCGGCCGG
Source organism: Pan paniscus (assembly GCF_029289425.2). NCBI lineage: Eukaryota > Metazoa > Chordata > Mammalia > Primates > Hominidae > Pan > Pan paniscus. The sequence continues at coordinate 15,646,378 of NC_073261.2, forward strand.
GCGGCGGCGGCGGCGGCGGCGGTCTCTGGACCCGGCCGGGCGGCGGCGGCGGCGGCGGCGGTCTCTGGACCCGGCCGGGCGGCGGCGGCGGCGGTCTCTGGACCCGGCCGGGCGGCAGTGGCCCCGACTCGGCCGGGCGGCGGGGGCCTCGATGGCTCAGGCGTCATGGCTCCCGACGGGCGCTGCTCCCTGGCGCGCTCTGTTGAGGCGCCGGCCGGCTAGCGCAGTCCTGTGGGCGGCGTGGCGCTTGCAAGCGCAGGAAGAGTCCTGGGGGGACCGCGGTGGGCGGGAGACCGTTGGCGTCGGCGCTTCCTCTTTCTCCCGGCTTGTTCCCGACGGTGCTCGCTCCTGGGCCCGTCCTGGCCCGGGCTTTCTGGCCGATTGCGCGCCCCGTAGTACCCGCGCGGCCTAGTTCTCGGGGGCTTGGGCACCCGGGTGCTTTATTGGCGGGTTTCTTCCCATCTCCTGGCGGCGGAGGTCGTACTTCCTTGGCCTGGAGGAACCCAGTGGGGACTGACGCAGCTCCGGGTGAGCTTTGGCGGCTGTGTCGAGTGACAACGTAGGCATCTCAGCGCGGACATTTGCAGTGGCTGACCAGCCAGGCTGGTCTCAAACTCCTGACCTCAGGTGATCCGCCCACTTCGGCCTCCCAAAGTGCTGGGATTACAGGCATGAGCCGCTGCACCCAGCTCTATTTTTTGTTTTGTGATAGGAAATTATAAAACATGGAATTATGCATTTGTCAGGCTTTAACTACTTTTGAAAAAATGTTGGAAAATATTTCTGTGTGAAACATAAAACAACTTTTAATTTTTTTTTAGAAGTCAATGAAAGGATTCTATTTTGCAAAGCTGTATTATGAAGCTAAAGAATATGATCTTGCTAAAAAGTAAGTACAAACCGTAACATGTATTCTTTTTTTTAAAATCAATGCCTTTTCTCATTTTCTTCTTTGAAATAGGTAAAAATATGTTCTTAGTAGTTCTTCCTAAGTGTATTCTGGAATAAGGGATTTATCACTCAGACTGATGCTAAGGACCAGCCTAGATTCCATTGAGATTGAAACTGCAATTAGTGTTTTCTGCATGCTGCTGCTTTATACCAAGGGCAAGAAATTGTTTGGCTTAAAACGCTTTTTCTAAAAATTGTCTTCTGTTGGAGTAAAAGAGGACCATGCTTATATCTTAATTTGTTTTTGGTTAGATATCTGATACCTTAATCAGATGGAAAATAGCAATGAATAAAAAACTAAACTGTAATTGTAAGGCAGGAGAATAGCTTGTATAAAAGATCTTTAATTGACACAATATGTGATGCTGTAAGGCTCTATCCTAGGGATAAGAAGCTTGGTGATTCTGATTTCCTGGCTGGGAGTGGATTAAAGCAGGAAATTAAGAGGGAGTCAGGCTTTTTTTTTTTTTTTAGGCAGTGTCTGTCTCTCTTGCTCAGGCAGGAGTGCAGCAGCTGGCTCCATCTTTGCTCACTGTAACCTCTGCCTTCTGGGCTCAAGCGATCTTCCCACCTCAGCGCCCCAAGTAGCTGGGGATACAGATGCGCACCACCACGTGGACCTGGCTAAGGTTTGCATTTTTTGGTAGAGACAGGTGTCACTATGTTGCCCAGGCTAGTCTTGAACTTCTGAGCACAGCAGTCTGCCTGCCTCGGCCTCCCATAGTGTTGGGACTACAGGTGTGTGTTACTGCTCCCAGCTGGGAGGCAGGCTTTTAAAGGCATCCAAAGGAAGATGGAAATGCTGGTAAGAAAGGAAAATGGTGGTACATAAATTATGTAACTAGCAGCACTGTGACTGTTAACTCTTGTACCTTTTTACTGTGAGACTTTAATCCCTTAGTTTGGGTCTGGCCTAATTTCTCTGATGGTAATACTGTCAAGGAACCTAGAGGATGTTTACTTATTTTAGTTGTTACTTGATTTGAGAAATGGAAATTTCCTGTATTTGGTACTGTAATTAGTAATTTTTCTTCTGTTCGATTTTAGCTGGATATATAGTACTGTTAGAAATTACTTTCTTGCTTAAAGGGTAAGTGTATTTCCCTTTGTTGTTTGGGAAATTGTTGCTGTTTAGTATTTTGCATTATAACTTTAAAAATGTTTACTATAATCACTTCTAATTTATTTGCAAAACTGTTAGTGCTTTATTAAAATGTGATCAGGAAGAAAAAGCAATTGACATGTTCATTTCTTATGTGTGGATAACACTGGAGAAAAATTTGGTAAATGTGACATTTAATGGTAAAATGAGTATGTGGTCAACCCTATGTACGTGTTTTTAAGTATTACCGATTTCTTTCTATGAATACTTTTGAGTTATCTGTATGAATAGTGGTAGTTTTGAGTAACAATATAAACGAGTTTAGTGGTTGCTTTGGTTTAAGATGTATTCTTCGGTTAGCATTTAAAAGTACAGTTCTAAGTTTAATTTACTTTTGTATTACTTTTAAAAAACAGATACATATGTACTTACATTAATGTGCAACAGTGGGATCCCAGAGCTCACAGATTTCTGGGTCTTCTTTATGAATTGGAAGAAAACACAGAGAAAGCCGTTGAATGTTATAGGGTAAGTTATAGGATTCAAATATAGCCTTTGCATAGCCAAACACATGATGCCCAGAGAAATGTATATAAGTAAGTCAAATATATTTTATGAATATCATAAAACAGGCATTGGTATCATAGTACAGTTATGTGACACAGCTTGGAACAGATTTAGAATTGTTTAACACCTATAAATTGTAAGTCTAACACGGTCAGAAATGGTGTTCTTTTGTGTTTTTTGTATTCAAATGACACAAATATAATTTTTATTTGATTCATTTCTAGAAAATTCCAAGACACTTTTATTTTAACACCTTTGAAGTAACATGTTTTCTCTAGAAGTAGAATTTTTTAAGGGTTGGAGTGATAATTTTTAACCTTTATATATAAGTATATAAGTATATGTACTCCTACATACATACATACAATTTATTTACTAATCTTTAATTTCTTTTCTGATATTAGCGTTCAGTGGAATTAAACCCAACACAAAAAGATCTTGTGTTGAAGATTGCAGAATTGCTTTGTAAAAATGATGTTACTGATGGAAGAGCAAAATACTGGGTTGAAAGAGCCAGTAAACTTTTCCCAGGAAGTCCTGCAATTTATAAACTAAAGGTAAACAAACAAAACATAAAGGGAGAAAACTTAAGACATAACCATTTCTAATATTTGGAGTTTAAATTACTTTTCAATAGCAAACCTTAAGCCCAGGTGTTTGTGTTTCCTTTAACATTTTTCTTTTAAAAAGTGTATTAAAACCTTTCTGAGCATCTACTGTCTTATTAGGCATTGTTATACTTTATAAGTGACATCTCATTTACCCTTCTGGAATAATTAATATTTTAGGGATTTTACAGTTTAGTAGCTGTAAACTAAGTAGAGCTAAGATTTACATTAAGTTCTGTCTGATATACAATTTTTGCTTCATTAAGTGAAAATTACCTACAGGATGACAATTTAGGGATATTTTAAAGAAGAGTTTTCTAATAACTATTGTCTGAAAGTAGAAGGGATTGTATTTTGAGATAGTAAGGTTTTCAAGCAAAAGATAAAAGGTGGTTTCTGTAGTATATAAGATGTAATTACTAAAAATGGTAGGAAGTTCTTGCTAGTGTGTTGACTGGTCCTGATATTCTTTATAGAGTAAAATATAGTTTACTAAGCAACTGTTCTGGAGAAATCTACACAAATATGTTTGGCAAACATTTAAAATGTATATTGTAGTGTTTTATATATTAATGTATACTTTATTGTGTGTGTACAATATAAAATTATAAATGTATATTTGCCTTTAGCTTCCTCCTACCCCCATTATATATGTTTCTGATAGAAATTTAAAAATTTTAAATTTTGAAATAATTATAGATTTTTTTGCACAGGAAGTTGCAAAGTTTGCACAGAAAGATTCTATATGCTACTTCATTTTTCCCCAATGCTTATACAGTTTGAGCATTTAAAATCCGAAATCCTAAATGCTCCAAAATCTGAAATTTTTTGAGCACTGACATGATGCTCAAAGAAATGCTCATTGGAAAATTTTGGATTTCAGATTTTCAGATTTGGGATGCTCTGCCTGCTAAGTATCCTGCAAATATTCCAAAGTCTGAAAAAGTTCAAAATCTGAAATACTTCTGGTCTCAAGCATTTTGGATAAGGGATACTCAACCTGTTTAACCTGACCAAAGCACAATATCAAAATCAGGAATTTTGACATTGGTACAATGTGTATGTATAGTTTTCTTTCATTTTATCACGTGTAGATTCATACCACCACTGCCGTCAAGATACAGAACTACTCTATTACCACAGAGATCTTCCTCATGCTGCCCCTTTTGTAGTCATGCTATTTACTTCTCTTCACTATGCCTGACCTCTGGCAACCATTAATCTGTTCTCCATCTTTATACTTTGGTGATTTCAAAATGTTATGTAAATGTCATCATGAAATGTGTGACTTTTTTTTTTCTTTTTTCATTGTTTTTGAGACGGAGTCTCGCACTGTTGCCCAGGTTGGAGTTCACTGGCGCAATCTCGGCTCACTGCCACCTCCGCCTCCCAGGTTCAAGCGATTCTCCTGCCTCGGCCTTCCGGGTAGCTGGGACTACAGGCACATGTTACCATGTCCCGCTTATTTTTGTATTTTTAGTAGAAACTGGCTGGTCTCGAACTCCTGACCTCCTGTGATCTGCCCACCCCAGCCTCCCAAAGTGCTAGGATTACAGGCGTGAGCCACCGCGCCCAGCCAAGCATGTGACCTTTTGAGGTTGGCTTGTTCAGTCAGCATAATACCATTTGTGATCCATATTAAGTTTTGTATATCCCTAGTTGGTTCCTTTACTTCTGAGTAGTATTTCATGGTCCACAATTTAACCATTCAGTTTTTTTATTTTTATTTTTTTGAGACAAGAGTCTTGCTCTGTCACCCATGCTGGAGTGCAGTGGTGCTATCTCGGCTCACTGCCACTTCTGCCTCCCGGGTTCTCAGGTGATCCACCCACTTTGGCCTCCCAGAGTGCTGGGATTACAGGTGTGAGCCACTGTGCCCAGCCTTAACCATTCACTTTTGAGGGGCATTTTGGTTATTTCTAGGTTTTGGCTATTGTTCAACTGCTATGAACAATCGTACAGATTTTTGAAGCTGAAAAAGCATTGAAGATGCTTCCAAAGATAAATATTACTGATAAGTTTTTCTCCCCAGTAATAAGCAGCTGGATTTTAAATATTAGTCTAAAACGTGAGGTCTAATTGTGCAGATTTCTTTACTCTCTTAGGTGTTATGCCTCAAACATAACTCCCATATTGGGCATGGCAATCCAGTTAATCTGGTGTCAGTAGTGTAATGGCAGGAGATTCTTTTCTTGCAGTGTAACAAGTTAGATACTTTGAAGCATTCTTTAAAGATTTTCTTTAATAACTTGAAGGCACTGTTACACCTTTCCTGTATCAGATTTTTTTTTTTTTGGAATTGAAATCCATGAGATTTATAACTGTCATGCAAAGTAATTCCATTTCTCCTAAAATTTAAGGCTTGCTAAGGTAAACAGTTTCTGACATTTGTTTAAAGAATGAGAGTATTACTGTTGAGAAGGCTTTTTCTCTGAAGTATGAGATAGAACTTTTTAAAAGCACTCACAGTGGTTTTTAAAAAAATTTTTAACATAGAGTCAAAAACTAGGGCTTTTGCAATAGGGAGAGACCAGGGTATCATCCATCTCATCCAGAAGAGGAGAAATTGATAAAGGAAAGAGGGGAATGAAATACAGAGTACTAATGGGCGGCTTGGTCTTGAGAGCTGGGGAAAGATGAGTTTAAGTAGATAAGGTAAAATGGAATTTATATGTGATAGCATCAGGTTTCTCAGTGAAGGATGAATCTAGGTTATAAGTTGAAAGTGAGGGTCAAAGGAAGGTATGGGGAAGTTGAGGAAATAGGAGGAGGTGTGAAGTGTCAGGGAGTGGAGAAAGTGAGTCTGTTAGTACTAAAATGGTATTTTGTTTTAGGCAGCACCAGTTTGATGGTTGAGATAATGCAAATGAAATCAGTTAGCTTGGGGTTATGATTTCCCAAATCTAAGCACACAGAAACCAGTTGGGAGGGTTCTGAGGAAAAGAGGGAATTAGTTGAAGGGATCTGTAAGCAAACAGTAATTATGGATATAAGGGATTATAGCATTTTTTGCCTGACAGAAGAAAGTGTGTGTATTTATATGTGTTTACAGGTGTTTAAAACTTGATGATGTTATTGTCTTGAAGGGAACTTGTCATATGGTGGAGAAGTATATTTCTGAAAGTAAGGGTATGTAGGCCCTCAGTGAGGTGGAAGAATAAGAAGGATGGTATGGTGGTTTCGGTGGTATGACCAAAATGCAGATTTTGAAGACCTGTGTCAGTGGCAAGTGGATGGTTGAGGTTGGAGTAGAGGATAACATCACTGGAGATGAGGTGATTAAGGAACTGAGTAGTCAGCCTGGGCAACACGGCAAGACCCCATCTCTACAGAACGTTAAAAAAAAATTAGCCGGGCATGGTGGTGCATGCCTATGGTCCTAGCTTCTTGAGAGGCTGATGGAAGAGCATCGCAAATGAGAAGCGAGTGGCCACAAACCCTACTTCCTCTCCTTGTATGTAAGTTCAGAGAGAAAAAGCCATCATGGTAGTGGGGGTTATCCTGAGATGATACTGTCTTCATTTAAGGTCAGGAGGTGATGACAGTGCTTTGAGATGATGATGAAGGTAACAGAACAGTGGGAGGAGAGGGGATGTGGGATTGAGTCAGATTTAAGGAGATACAGAGCAGTTTGAGTATAAGGACCTTGTTGCTGAGGATTGACTGGGGAGGTCTAGGCTTCTGGTGGTGACTCAGACAGACAGGGATGTGTGGCAATAGTCCTGGTAGTCTCTGAAGAGAGTATGAGCTACTGCAGTAATCACAGATGCTTTTCTTCACATACAGTTCTTGAGGCTTAGTTTCTGGGTTGTAAGCAACTCTCAGAAGGGACGAATAAGGTATATAGGATGGTGTTTTTGGTGGCATCATCATAAAACTAGACATAGTGGAATGGTGCTCTTTGGGAGCATGACTTGTTTAAAATTGCACAAGTGTTACTCTAATAATTTTTCTTTTTCCCCTCTAAATAGGAACAGCTTCTAGATTGTGAAGGTGAAGATGGATGGAATAAACTTTTTGACTTGATTCAGTCAGAACTTCATGTAAGACCTGATGACGTCCATGTGAACATCCGGCTAGTGGAGTTGTATCGCTCAAAGAAAAGATTGAAGGATGCTGTGGCCCACTGCCATGAGGCAGAGAGGAACATAGCTTTGCGTTCAAGTTTAGAGTGGAATTCGTGTGTTGTACAGACCCTTAAGGTAGATAAAAGCTACTGGGTCTTTACATTTCTATGTAGGCAATTAGCATACATCTTTTTGTGCTAAAGCAGCAGTGCCCCGCAGGACTTAAATTTCTTTTATTTAGGTAGAACAGTTATAAAATGAAATTTTTACCAGGATCAGTTAAATTTATAATGGGAAAATTGGGGAGATAACTATGATAAATGTATATATTTTTGGTGTTTTCATTTATAAGGTTGATGTAAAAATCAATGTAGTTTCACAAACGTGGTTGGAGTGAGAAAAGGAATTTATAGGCATAAAATGGTTAATTTCTTAACACTTGATTAAGTTTTGTAACTTATTATTCATTCCACAAAATAGGAATATCTGGAGTCTTTACAGTGTTTGGAGTCTGATAAAAGTGACTGGCGAGCAACCAATACAGACTTACTGCTGGCCTATGCTAATCTTATGCTTCTTACGCTTTCCACTAGAGATGTGCAGAAAAGTAGAGAATTACTGGAAAGGTGCGTTGACTTTGAGGAGAATGCTTTAGTATAAATTGCAGTTTTTCTTTTTGCAGTAAGTTCATTGCTCTAAATTTCTTCACTGAATCATTATTTCTATAATGTACCTAGGAGTTATAGTTAATACAGTGAACCACTAGGAGGCAATCTTATTTTTCTTCTTTTACGGGGAAGTTCTAATTGGTTTTATATGACTTTCCTTTTTAGAGAACTCTTATAGTTCAAGCTTGATTAAAATTAGCCTTATGGTTACTCAGTTTTGTCATAGTCAAGCTTAAAATGAATGTTCTAACTGCTATTTCATATTTTATTTTTTTATAATAGTATAATCTTGAGTGAAAAAGTTCATCTGTCATCAGATGGCTAGGTTCACATGTACTAGTATAAGCACTTAGCATCACTGGTATTTCAGAAAATACTGTTTTAGCTAAGAAACAAAATAACTCAACTATGTGATTTACCTTTTTTCCTAAATTTTGATTTTGAAAACCAGTGTCTCCATTTTGAAAATAAATTCCATTGAACAAAAACATCACTTGGATTTGTATAAAGATGTTAGTTTAGAGCAGGGGTTGATTAGAACTTGTGGGCCAAATGTGGCCCCTGCCTAATTTTGTTAATATTTATTGGAATGCAGCATGCCTCTGTTTATGTATTGTCTGTGGCTGCTTACATACTACAAGGTTGGAGTTGAGTGGTTGCAGCAGAGATTGTATGCCTGTAAAGCCAGATTAGTAATCTCCTCCTTTTTGTAGAAAAAGTTTACTGATTGCTAATTTAGGCTGCCCATTTGTTTGGAAGTTAATTTATTTCCCCATCTGGTATAAGGAAAGAAGTTCATTTCACTGAGTGCATGGAGTAGGTAATTTTCTTGAAAAAGTACATAGTGTCCTAAATTGGTAGGGTAAGAGCAGTATCTAAAAGAACTAACATAACTTTAAGATTATTTTAGAAAACATGTAGGATGTTTTATTTTGTGTTCTTTGTATACTCAAATTTTTTGGTCACAAGTTCCTTTTACATTTTTCTTAAGGACATCAAAGATCTTTGTATGTGGGTTCCTTTTTTTCTTTCTTTCTTTCTTTCTTTTTTTTTTTTTTTTTTTTTGAGATGGAGTCTTGCTCTGTCACCAGGCTGGAGTGCAGTGGCACGACCTTGGCTCACTGTAACCTCCGCCTCCCGGGTTCAGGTGATTCTCCTGCCTCAGCCTCCCAAGTAGCTGGGACCACAGGCACACACCACCACGCCCAGCTAATTTTTGTATTTTTAGTAGAGACGGGGTTCAGGATGGTCTCAATCTGTCTTTTTTTTTTTTTTTTTTTGGGACTGAGTCTTGCTCTCGCCAGGTTGGCATGCAGTGGTGCAGTCTCGGCTCACTGCAACCTCTGCCTCCTGGGTTCAAGTGATTCTCTTGTCTCTGCCTCCTGAATAGGTGGGACTGCATGTGCCCGACACCACACCTGGCTAATTTTTTGTTTTTTTTTTTTTTTTGAGACAGTCTCGCTCTGTCACCCAGCCTGGAGTACAGTGGCACAATCTTGGCTCACTGCAAGCTTCACAATTTCCTCTCAATGCTCTGAATAAGAGCTTATCCTCCTGCCTCAGGTTGTTCCCCACCAGGAAGCCCCAGGAGGGCCCTGAGGACAGCCCTTGGCCCTCAGAGGGGGAGGCTCAGGAGGGGAGATGACCATGGGGATGGAGTCACTCAGGGGAGAATCTGGACCATGAGGGGGTGACTTGGGGGCCTGAGGGGAGGACCCTGAGGAAGATAAAAAGCTGGTGCCACCCTAGGCAGTTTCACAGTGTGGCTTAGGGCTGTGGGTGACAGATGGTTTGTCAGATCAGTTAATCAGGCCTCATGGGCCCTTTGTTACCCCCCTTGTGAACCTCCCAGGTTCACGCCATTCTTCTGCCTCAGCCTCCTGAGTAGCTGGGACTACAGGCGCCCACCACGACGCTCGGCTAATTTTTTGTATTTTTAGTAGAGACAGAGTGTCACCGTGTTAGCCAGGATGGTCTCGATCTCCTGACCTCGTGATCTGCCCTCCTCGGCCTCCCGAAGTGTTGGGATTACAGGCGTGAGCCACCGCGCCCAGCCCACACCTGGCTAATTTTTGTATTTTTAGTAGAAACAGGGTTTCATCATGTTGGCCAGGATGGTCTCGATCTTTTTTTTTTGAGATGGAGTCTCGCTCTGTTGCCCAGGCTGGAGTGCAGTGGCGCCATCTCGGCTCACTGCAAGCTCTGCCTCCAGGGTTCATGCCATTCTCCTGCCTCAGCCTCCCGAGTAGCTGGGCCTACAGGTGCCCGCCACCACACCCAGCTAATTTTTTGTATTTTTAGTAGAGATGGGGTTTCACCGTGTTAGCCAGGATGGTCTTGATATCCTGACTTTGTGATCCGCCTGCCTCAGCCTCCCAAAGTGCTGGGATTACAGGCATGAGCCACCGCGCCCGGCTGGTCTCGATCTCTTGACCTCTTGATCCGTCTACCTTGGCCTCCCAAAGTACTGGAAGGTCTCAATCTCTTAACCTCGTGATCCGCCTGCCTTGGCTTCCAAAATGCTGGGATTGCAGGTCTGAGCCACTGCACCCGGCCGTATGTGGGTTATTTCTGTCAGTGTTTATTACATTAGAAATTAAAACAAATAAAAAATGTAATCCATTAAAAATGTAATAAGCCCTATTGTGTGTTAATAATAGTAGCTTTTTTTTGTTTGTTTTTTGAGACGGAGTTTTGCTCTTGTTGCCCAGGCTAGAGTGCAACAGTGTGGTCTCGGATCACTGCAACCTCTGCTTCCCAGGTTCAAGCGATTCTCCTGCCTCAGCCTCCCAAGTAGCTGGAATTACAGGTGCCCACCACCACGCCTGGCTAATTTTTTGTATTTTTAGTAGAGATGGGGTTTCACCATGTTGGCTAGGCTGGTCTTGAACTCCTGACCTCAGGTGATCCACCCGCCTCGGCCTCCCAAAGTGCTGGAATTACATGTGTGAGCCACCACGCAGGGCCAATAATAGCATTTTTTATGAAAAATAATTATTTCCCAACAGCAAAAAAGTAGTCAGAAAAGTGTCATTGTTTTTGCATTTTTGTAAATCTTTTTAATGTCTCGCTTAATAGAACATAGCTAGATTCTCATTTACTTCCTCTTTCAATCTGTAAAACTATTACATGTCATGAAGCCTCTAGAAAACTCAGCTCAGCGGGGCGCGGTGGCTCAGGCCTGTAATCCCAGCACTTTGGGAGGCTGAGGCGGGTGGATCACGAAGTCAGGAGATCGAGACCATCCCAGCTAACAATGGTGAAACCTTGTCTCTACTAAAAATACAAAAAATTAGCCGGGCATGTTGGTACACGCCTATAGTCCCAGCTGCTCGGGAGGCTGAGGCAGAAGAATCGCTTGAACCTGGGAGTCAGAGGTTGCAGTAAGCCAAGATTGTGCCACTGCACTCCAGCCTTGTGACAGAGTGAGATTCTGTCTCCAAAAACAAAAACAAAAAAACTCAGCTCTACATACATGAGAAAATGAGTATGTAATATATAAATTTTTTTTGGTATTATTGTAAAAGTAATTTTAACTTCATGGATCCCCTGAAGGGGTTTTTGAACACCCTCAGAGATCTTTAGACCTCACTTGCTCTGGTTGCTTTATTGTAAGCCACTTTAAAATCATGCTTCACGTTTAAGTGTTTGCTTTTTGCTTTTACTTTTCTTCCAAAGTGAGGATTTGGAGAAACATTAGGATTTAGAAGAACTAATTTAGAATATAGATTACAAATAGTAGGCCAGGCATAGTGGCTCATGCCTGTAATCCCAGCACATTGGTAAACTGAGGCGGGCGGATCGTGAGGTCAGGAGTTCGAGACCAGCCTGGCCAACATAGTGAAACCCTGTCTCTACTAAAAATATAAAAAAAGTTTAGTGGGGCATGGTGGCAGGTTCCTGTAATCCCAGCTACTCAGGAGGCTGAGTCAGGAGAATCACTTGAACCTGGGAGGTGGAGGTTGCAGTGAGCTTAGATCGTGCCATTGCACTCCAGCCCAGGCGATAGTGAGAGACTCCGTCTCAAAAAAAAAAAAAAAAGACAATTTATTTAACGCTGTAATGATCTATATAGTAAAAAGAGCAATTGCTGTATTGATACTCAAATACCTGTCAGTTATTTACTTATAATTTGGAAATGGTATGTCTAATTTGAGAAATTACAACTGTTAATTAAATAATGAAATTATATGATCAGGAAGAAACTACAAAATAGTCTCCCAACTTTATCCTGGTTTATTTTGAAATGTGCACCTATAATCACTAATCTTATATTTATCCTGTGATTGGAGGGCTGGAAATAACTGGGAATAAGACGACATTTGAGAGGTTAAGCATGAAGTATAGGAAGTATGCAGGATAAAAATAAGCATTAGATGATTCATAATTTATAACATGGGGAATAAGAATTATTAGAAGTTGAATGTGGAAGATGAAGCTTGAAATAAAATTTTTATTTTGTTTTGAATTAAATGAACCATGATTATTCACAGTGCAGTAAGTGTGTATCATCTGTTTGATATTTTCATATTACAGTTTTGATAGTGCTCTTCAGTCTGCGAAATCTTCTTTGGGTGGAAATGATGAACTGTCAGCTACTTTCTTAGAAATGAAAGGACATTTCTATATGTATGCTGGTTCTCTGCTCTTGAAGATGGGTCAGCATGGTAATAATGTTCAATGGCGAGCTCTTTCTGAGCTGGCTGCATTGTGCTATCTCATAGCATTTCAGGTAAGTCTTCCACTTGTAGGAGCAATTGACATTTCATGGAGTCTTGATGTGTTTTAAATGAAGGTGTGCTCTGGTATGTAATGACAATATGTGAACAAACCTGTGGAATTAAAGTTAAAATGAAATAGTCAATTTGATACAGTGGAAAATAACTAAGCATACACAATACTGGTGAGGCTGGTGAAACAGGGATGTTGAATGCACTCTTGTCGAAAGTCTGCATTGCCATGATTTGTTTGTAGACAAATTTGAAGAGTTTGATCTTTTTACTCTGCCATTTTTGGGAACATGATAAAGATGTAATCTCGTATTATGGGTAAAGCTTGATTCAAAAAGATGTGTTACTTGGACAAAATCCTAATAAGTAGACGTAGGGCAATGGCTTTATAGCCTGTGATAGAAGAATATGATTGCAATTTAACATGTTAATTGAAACACATGTATATAACATTTATGACTGTATTGTGTATATGTAACAGTATATTAATCTTTGAAAACATAAAACCTTTTCTTATTTTTTATTTTTTTATTTTTTTTGAGACCAAGTCTCTCTCTGTCGCCAGGCTGGAGTGCAGTGGCGTGATCTCGGCTCACTGCAGCCTCCACCTCCTGGGTTCAAGTGATTCTCCTGCCTCAGCCTCCCGGGTAGCTGGGACTACAGGCCCGTGCTACCAAGCCCAGCTAATTTTTTGTATTTTTAATAGAGATGGGGTTTCACCATGTTGGCCAGGATGGTCGCAATCTCTTGACCTCTTGATCTACCTGCCTTGGTCTCCCAAAGTGCTGGGATTACAGGCGCGAGGCACTGCGCCTGGCGCGCCTGGCTTTTTTTTTTTTTTTTTTTTTTTTGAGACGCAGTCTTGCTCTGTCGCCCAGGCTGGAGTGCGGTGGCGCGATCTCGGCTCACTGCAAGCTCCACCTCCCGAGTTCACGCCATTTTCCTGCCTCAGCCTCCTGAGTAGCTGGGACTACAGGCACCTGCCACCACGCCTGGCTAATTTTTTTTTGTACTTTTAGTAGAGACGGGGTTTCACCATGGTAGCCAGGATGGTCTCAATCTCCTGACCTAGTCATCCACCTGCCTCGGCCTCCCAAAGTGCTGGGATTTACAGGCGTGAGCCACCATGCCTGGCCTTTTTTTTTTTTTTTTTTTTTTAATGAGCTTGCATAACTTTTGAAAGGAAAAGAAATAAGCAGTCTTCCAAAAAAGCATTAAACCAGGCTTAGAAAAATGATTAATTTTAGAGAAGGATTTTTTGCTTGGGGAGGGGAAAAAAAAGGATTCATTACTTTTAGAGAAGGCCCCTCCTTCTAATATAAATCTTTTTTTCTTTTTGAGACGGAGTTTTGCTCTTGTTGCCCAGGCTGGAGTGCAATGGCGCCATCTGGCTCACTGCAACCTCCGCCTCCCGGGTTCAAGCGATTGTCCTGCTTCAGCCTCCCGAGTAGCTGGGATTACAGGCACACGCCACCACGCCCATCTAATTTTGTATTTTTAGTAGAGACGAGGTTTCTCCATGTTGGTCAGGCTGGTCTTGAGCTCCTGAACTCAGGTGATCTGCGCGTCTCGGCGTCTTAAAGTGCTGGGATTACAGGCAGTGAGCCAGCATGCCCTGCCTAATATAAATCTTTTTATTTTTATTTGAGACGGAGTCTCGCTCTGTCACCAGGCTGGAGTGCAGTGGCACAATCTCAGCTCACTGCAACCTGTGTCTCCTGGGTTCAAGTGATTCTCCTGCTTCAGCCTGTCACGTATCTGGCATTACAGGCACACACCACCATGCCTGGCTAATTTTTTGTATTTTCTAATAGAGATGGGGTTTCACCATGTTAGCCAGGATGGTCTCGATCTGACCTCGTGATCCGCCCGACTCGGCCTCTCAAAGTGCTGGGATTACAGGCATGAGCCATTGAGCCCGGCCTGTAAATCTTTTAAAAACACTGTTGATAGACAGTTCACATGTTAAGTGCTAATATTTGCTCAGTAGAAACTTGTATGTTCATAAGGAATGGATTAGTGAAAATTAATGGATTTAGTGAGGTTCACTAGGTAATACAAGCATTAAAAGGTTCTTATAGAAATTCTCAAGTAACTGATAGTTCTTATTTTTATTTATTTTATTTTTTTTTGAGATGGAGTCTCACTCTGTCACCCAGGCTGGAGCACAGTGGCACGACCTCGGCTCACTGCAAGCTCCGCCTCCTGGGTTCACGCCATTCTCCTGCCTCAGCCTCCCGAGTAGCTGGGACTACAGGCACCCACCACCAAGCCTGGCTAATTTTTTTGTATTTTCAGTAGAGATGGGGTTTCACAGTGTTAGCCAGGATGGTCTCGATCTCCTGACCTCATGATCCGCCCACCTTGGCCTCCCAAAGTGCTGGCATTACAGGCGTGAGCCACCGCGCCCTGCCAATAGTTCTTATTTTTAATGGAAACTTTAAAATTTATCTGTCTGTGTGTCTATTAGAGTCTTGCTGTGTCACCCAGGCTGGAGTGCAGTTGCGTAATCGTAGCTCACCGTAACATTGAACTGGGCTCGAGCTTCCCAGAGTGCTGGGATTATACGTGTGAGCTACGGCGCACAGCCTAAAATTTTTTGATATGTAGTTTTGGGAGGCAGAGTCTCACTCTTGCTCTGGCTGGAGTGCAGTGGCATGATCATAGCTCACTGCATCCTCGAACTCCTGGGCTCAAGTGATCCTCTCCTGCTTCAGCCTCAGCTCAGTAGCTGGGACTACAGGTGCCTGCCACCATGCCTGGCTACATTGTTAAATTTTTTGTAAAGACAAGGTCTTGCTATGTTTCCCAGGCTGGTTGGTCTTGAACTCCTGGCTTCAAGTGATCCTTCTGCCTTGTCCTCCCAAAGTGCTGAGATTACAGGTATGAGCCACCACACCTGACTGTGAACTTTTAATCATAATAAGTTAGTTTCCCTCTTAATCCAGTCACTCAGGTCTCCTTTCCTAGATGACAGCTACTGTTAGGAGTTTCTTGGGTGTTCAGAAATATTTTTTGCATATGCAAATGTGCAATACATTCTTTCTCTGCTTTTAAAAAATATTGTGCCTCAATGTGGGTGTGCTTTACCTATTGCCAGACACCTTGCTTTTCTAAATGTTTCTTCATTGTTCCACTTCAGCACAGAGATACCTACCTCAGTCTTTATTAACTACCACATATTTCTGTAGAATGAATATATAATAGAAACATCTTAGATGCTTGTATTTTATTTGATCAGTTTATTTTAAAGCTTAATGAACAAATGATTATAAGCATAAAATGTAGGTTATGTGCTGGCATTTGGGTATTTACGAATTGGCTAACTTTTATGGCAAGATTTTCAGACTCTTCATCAGAGGAATACTGTGGTTCTAGTAAGTGCATCTGCATTGCAGCTAGGTAGTTAACAAAGTGTCTTGAAACCTTTTAGTTAAGATGAGGAAATAGCCAGGCGTGGTGGCTCACACCTATAATCTTAGCACTTTGGGAGGCTGAGGCGGGCGGATCGCTTAAGGTCAGGAGTTTGAGACCATCCTGACCAACATGGTCAAACCCCATCTCTACTAAAAATACAAAAATTAGCCACGCATGGTGGCGGGTGCCTGTAGTCCCAGCTACTTGAGAGGCCGAGACAGGAGAATTGCTTGAAATCAGGAGGCGGAGGTTGCAGTGAGCCGCGATCGTGCCACTGCAGCACTCCAGCCTGGCGACAGAGCGAGACTCCATCTCAAAAAAAAAAAAAAAGGAAATAGTGAATTGAGATGATTTGATTGAGTGGATTCACAACTAATTAACTGGTCACAGATTCAACTGTTGAATAATTTTGTAAAAGAGGCCGGGTTTATGAATTGAGGTCAGTTTGAAAACAAAAAATGATGTCAACATTTTGTTTCTTACTTTGTGTGCTCTTTTCAACATATAGATGACAAACTTTGACATGATGTTTAGAAAACTTGTGAGTAAAAGGATAGGCGATACGAATATTTCTAAAATTCAAAATCAGAAGCTTTTAGGTTCATAAATCATATATTTTGAAAAATGAGCATGTTTGGAAAGAATTATATATACATGGTTTAAAATTCTGGCGGCTCTTAAGAATATGCTATGAAGACTCCTTTCTGTTCCCTAGTTATTTACTTTCTCCACCCCCAAAGAAACTAATGTTATTGCTTTCTTGTGTGTTCTTCAGGAAATGTTTTATGCATCTCCAAGTAAACACACATATATCCCCTGTCTTTAAAAGAAGGAGGAAAACATTTGAACATTGCATTTACTTTATTTCCATTAACTGTATCTTGGAGATGTTTCCATGTCTGTATATATAAAGGGCATTCTCATTAGTTTGGATGCTTGCATATTATTCCATTGTATGGATGTACTGTAGTTTTGGAGTTTTTAAAACCAGGGTCCTAAAACCAGGACATTAGCTTGCTTTTACTTTTTTTTTTAATGCTACTTCAAGTAATTTAGCAATGATTAACTTGTGCCATGAATTCCTGAAAGAATTGCAGTATCAAAGTATATCTGTGCATTTATAATTTTTAGAGCTGTTGCCAAATATCTAACCCTAAAGAGGTTGTATCAAATTACATTTCCACCACCAATTAAGAAAGTGGTGATAGAATTAAAAGCCGATGCTCTAGTCACCCATATAGTTACTTTTGGCATGTTTCTAGTAAGCGGGCATTGCCTATGACTGGACGTTTTCAGTGATGGACATTCATTACTTTTCAAGATAGCCCAGTGCATCTTTAGGTGGTGTGGCTCTTGGTACTTCCTTATATAGAATAAAAATATTCTTCAAGCCTTCTACCTGTTGGTCTTGTTTCTTCTTTTGATGATTTCTTTTATAAAATAATTTTAATATTTGAAGGCAGCTGTCACGTCTTCCCTTCGCCATTCTATTCATCATGCTTTTTTTTTTTATAGGTTATTGCATTAGGATCTCTTTAATTTCCTGGTTGTCCCATTTATTCTAGTGCTATCCCCTATTATCCATACTCTGAAAATGTGTTATCTACAATGTGGCGTTTCCAAGTGTCATTTCACCTGTACTTTTTAAAGTAGGGTGTCATATCTACTCAAATAGGACAACATCTGCTGTTGTCCTATTTATGCAGGGTAGAAAAGTAATGTAATTAAATTTTCCATTTCTCTGAATGTAACATGAATGTGCTTTTAGTAGAAACTAATTTCTCAGAGCTGCTCTGTGTATGCTTTTTTTTTTTTCTTTTTTTGGAGATAGGGTCTCACTCTGTCGCCCAAGCTGGAGCACAGTGGCATGATCATGGCTCACTGCAGCCTTGACCTCCTGGATTTAAGTGATCCTCCTGCCTCAGCCTCCTGAGTAGCTGGGACCACAGGTGTGTGCCACCACGCCTGGCTAATTAAAAAAAACTTTTTTTAGAGATAGGGTCTCACCGTGTTGTTCAGGCTGGTCTTGAACTCTGGGCTCAAGTGATCCCCCCACCTTGGCCTCCCAAAGTGCTGGGATTACAGGTGTGAGCCAACATGTCTGGCCCCTCTTTTTTTTTTTTTTTTTTTTTTTTTTTTTTTTTGCGATGGAGTCTCGCTCTTTCACCCAGGCTGGAGTGCAATGGCACAGTCTCGGCGCGCTACGACCTCTGCCTCCCAGGTTCAAGCTATCCTTGTGCCTCAGCCTCCCGTGTAGCTGGAATTAACAGGTGTGTGCCACTACGCCTGGCTCTTTGTTTTTTTTAAATTATTTTTAGTAGAGACTGGGTTTCACCATGTTGGCCAGGCTGGTCTCGAACTCCTGACCTCAAGTGATCAGCCCACCTTGGCCTCCCAGAGTGTTGGGATTATAGGTGTGAGCCACCACGCCTGTACCTGGCCTATTTTTCATAGGTTATATAAATTCCTTGGTTCCCAGTTTTTGCAGTCTTTTCCAATTCAGTTTAATTAATGGTTAACTGTTTATTCATTATCAAAAAAAGTACAGTGTAATAGATAAGACCATGTTACTATTAGAAGTATGGGTATCATCAAATTAAGATTTTTGATTCTAAAATTATTAGGTTCCAAGACCAAAGATTAAATTAATAAAAGGTGAAGCTAGACAAAATCTGCTGGAAATGATGGCCTGTGACCGACTGAGCCAATCAGGTAATAGTAATATTAAACTAATTTAATTTAAAAAGAAAAAGGAATTTCTGTTAAGGCATATCTTATGATAAAATCTTCATCTGTCCAGGAGATAATTTGTCAAAATTATTTCTTTTCACTGTATCAGTTAAGAGCAATAGGTATGGAAGAGATGCGAAGAAATAGCACATTCTTTAAAAAAATGAATATTTGATATTGTTTGTTCCTATGTGGAGAGGATTTCTTAACTCTTTCTTCATCTGGCTGCTAGAGCCTCTAGCCTGAATATTTAGTCACTTCCTGAACTAAGTATAATTATTGATTTGCTAACCATTTAACACCAGCTGATTCTAAAAACACTGCTGTGGGGATATAAAGATGAAGAAGATACGGATCTGTCTTAAAGAGCTGAGAGCATAGTGAGGAAGATAGAAGATATATACTTACCTTATATTAGGCTCTCGGAATTTGTGGATTTTTTCCCCCATTTTTGGCTTGGGATGAATGCTAAAGGTCTGTTGCATATTACCTGTGATTTTGCTAAGATACAAACTTTAAGATAGTTAGATGGCCATTGAATCAAGCAGTGAACTGAAGAAACATAATGCTTTCTATAAGGAGCAGTTTTGATATAAAATTGGATGAATTTTGTAAAGAGCAAGATGTAATATTAAATCAAGGTTATTACAAGCTTTGGTATATAGTTAGGCTGTTGGCCAGAGCTCACATTGCTCTTTTATTCCATAGCCCACTTTTTTTGTGGGAGTTAGGCTTTCAGTCCTTAAAGTGACTTTCTACTTTCTCCCTTTTCTCTTTTCCTTCTACCCTTGCAGGGCTCTCATAAGTGCCTTTGCATGGTGTCACAGTTAGATGAAAATTGCCTGTATTTTTTTTTATGTCTTTGATCTGGGCATCCCGAGGGTGCCTCTGTAAGTGTGCTGAGACACAACTGTGTAGTGGTAACCAAACCTAATTGCCCAGCAGAATTAACTCGAAGGAGGGTTTTTTTAAAAAGTTCAATTGAAATATAATTCATGTACCATACGCTTCACCCATTTAAAGTGTACAGTTCAGTGGCTTTTACTGTGTTCGTAGAGTATTACCACTGTCACCACAGTCAGTTTTACAAGATTTTCATCACTCCATGAGGGATTCCTTACCTATTAGCAGTTACTCCCCATTTTACCCAAACCTCTCAGCCTTGGCAACCGCTCATCTGTCTCTGTAGGTTTGCCTCTTCTGAACATTTCACATAAATGGAATCATATAGTATGTGGTCTTTTGTGACGGGCTTCTTTCATTTAGCAAGGTTTTCAAGGTTCGTCTGTGTTATAGCATGTATCAGTACTTTATCCGAGACTATGATTTTTTGATTGCTTAATGTAAACCTATGGAATAAAAATCTCTGGGAACGAGGCCTGGAAATAATTCTTTTTTTTTTTTTCCTGAGACAGTCTTACTCTGTCACCCAGGCTGGAGTGCAGTGGCGTGATCTCGGCTCACTGCAAGCTCCGCCTCCCGGGTTCACACCATTCTCCTCCCTCAGCCTCCCCAGTAGCTGGGACTACAGGCGCCCGCCACCAGGGCCGGCTAATTTTTTTTTTTTTTTTTTTTTTTTTTTTGTATTTTTAGTAGAGACGGAGTTTCACTGTGTTAGCCAGGATGGTCTTGATCTCCTGACCTCATTATCCACCCAGCTTGGCCTCCCAAAGTGCTGGGATTACAGGCATGAGCCACCGTGCCCAGCCGGAAATAATTCTTAAAAGCTGTTTAAAGGAGGATTCTGATCAGCCAGGTTCAGAAATCAGTGTATCAGATCAGAGAATAAGAGCTTGTCCCGGTTCTCCTATGGCCACTTAAATCCAGACCTTTTCATCTAAAATGCAAATATGTTTGGCATTTTTCATACACATTCCTGTCTTTTTTACCCCTTCTGCTGTCTTATGTAGATACTGAGAATATTAAACCTGTATTCTTTTCATTTGCTACATAAGCACCCGTTTTGTTGTCCAGCTGTATTTTTTGGGTTGGATGTTAGGTCTGCAATAATCATGTTATTTCCCCTTTGGGTATACAAATGAGACAACGTGAGCAAATACAATCTGTATTTTTAAAGTGATGGAAATAACTTAAATTTTTTTTTCAGGGCATATGTTGCTAAACTTAAGTCGTGGCAAGCAAGATTTTTTAAAAGAGATTGTTGAAACTTTTGCCAACAAAAGCGGGCAGTCTGTGTTATATGATGCTCTGTTTTCTAGTCAGTCACCTAAGGATACATCTTTTCTTGGTAGCGATGATATTGGAAACATTGATATACAAGAACCAGAGCTTGAAGATTTGGCTAGATACGATGTTGGTAAGTTATATGTTTCAGAGGAAATGGTCTCCGTCTTAATTCTTATAAATTGCCCATAATCTTATTACCCAGAAATAACGACTTAATATTTTCCTGTATTCCTTTTGTGTGTGGGTTGGGCTGGGGGGAGTTTGAATGTGCTGCTTTGGGGGTGGCATGTATTTTTTGTTGTTGTTGTTGTTTTTGAGACCAAGTTTTGCTCTTGTCGCCCATGCTGGAGTGCAGTGGTGCGATCTCGGCTCACTGTAACCTCTGCCTCCCGGGTTCAAGTAATTCTACTGCCTCAGTCTCCCAAGTAGCGGGATTACAAATGCCCACCACCACGCCCGGCTAATTTTTTGTATTTTTAGTAGAGACGGGGTTTCATCATGTTGGTCAGGCTGGTCTCAAACTCCTGACCTCAGGTGATCCACCTGCCTTGGCCTCCCAAAGTGCTGGGATTACAGGAGTGAGCCACCACGACCAGCCTTGTTGTATTTTGAGACAGGGTCTCGCTGTGTCACCTGGGCTGGAGTGTAGTGGCGTGATCGTAGGTCACTGCTGCCTTGAACTTCTGGGCTCAAGGGATTCTCTTGCCTCAGCCTCCTGAGTAGCTGGTACCATAGGCACATGCCACTCGGCCCAGATAATTTTTTTTTTTTAATTGGTAGAGACAGGGTCTCCCTTTGTTGCCCAGGCTAGTCTCCAACTCCTAGGCTCAAGTGATCCTCCTGCCTAAGCCCCCCAAAGTGTTGGGATTAGGCCTGGCACAGTGGCTCATATCTGTAATCCCAGCACTTTGGGAGGCCGAGGCGGGCAGATCACCTGAGATCAGGAGTTTGAGACCATCCTGGCCAACATGGTGAAACCCCATCTCTACTAAAAATACAAAAATTATCCGGGGGTGGTGGCATGTGCCTGTAGTCCCTACTCAGGAGGCTGAGGCAGGAGAATCGCTCCAACCCGGGAGGTGGAGGTTGCAGTGAGCCAAGATCACACTGCTGCACTACAGCCTGGGCGACAGAGCGAGACTTCGTCTCAAAAACAAAAGTGTTGGAATTATAGGCATGAGCCACTGCATCTGGCCATATTTTTCATCTAAATGGTTGTTTATGTATGATTTATCTTGCTTCCTTCATGAATTCTCTCCCATAGTCTCTGTATTAAAACTGTAAATATCACTTTTATTGGCAATATAATCTTTTTTATGAAGTAGTCATAATTTTCTTGCTACTTTCTGTTATTGGGCATCCAAGTTTTCTCAACTTTTCCACTGTTAATAATCAGACTCTGATAAAAACTTCAACAAAAAGTGTCTTCATTGCAAGTTATTTCCATAGAGATACCTAAAAACAGAATTACTGAGACAAAGGACATGAACATCTTTAAGTCTTGCAAATTGCCAAAATGACAGAAAGATTATACCTCTTCATGCTTCCAGAAGCGCATAACCTTTTCTTTTCTTTTCTTTTCTTTTCTTTTCTTTTCTTTGAGACAGAGTCTCGCTCTGTCACCCAGGCTGGAGCGCAGTGGCGCAATCTCGGCTCACTGCAACTTCCGCCTGCCAGGTTCAAGCAATTGTCTTGCCTCAGCCTCCCAAGTAGCTGGGACTATAGGCACGTGACACCGTGCTCGGCTAATTTTTTGTATTTTTAGTAGAGACGGAGTTTCACCATGCTGGCCAGGCTGGTCTCGAACTCCTGACTGCGCAGAACCTTTTCAATATTGACTTTCTTGTAGAAAAACAGATTTCTTTACTGTACCGATGGATTAATATAGTGGTGTTCCATTGCTTTAATGACTTAAAGGAAAACCCATTGTTTTGGGGTTTCTTATTCGGTTAGGTGTTCTTTATTTGGCTTTTGTCAGTTGATTTTGGTTTATTGAGTTCTAGTCAGTGTCATTTTTTAAGATGGACTTAAACATTCTTCATCACTACTATTTTTATTAAAATTTCTAGAAATAATCAAGTGAGAATGCATTTAATAAGAACATGAGATTTTGCCTAACAGAATTCCCTCCAGCTTTGATATAGAAAAGCAGTTATATAATTAAGATATATATATAATGTGAATTGTTTATGTTGGCAAAACTAATGGCACAAAGAAAAATTTCAAACCCTTAAGCCAATTTTTAAATTTTATTTCAGGTGCTATTCGAGCACATAATGGTAGTCTTCAGCACCTTACTTGGCTTGGCTTACAGTGGAATTCATTGCCTGCTTTACCTGGAATCCGAAAATGGCTAAAACAGCTTTTCCATCATTTGCCCCATGAAACCTCAAGGCTTGAAACAAATGCGCCTGAATCAATATGTATTTTAGATCTTGAAGTAAGCAAAGATTTTAACAAATTAAATATTCTGAATTTTGTTTAATTTTTTTTTCTAACTTAACTTTTCCTTAAATAAAACAGGTATTTCTCCTTGGAGTAGTATATACCAGCCACTTACAATTAAAGGAGAAATGTAATTCTGACCACAGCTCCTATCAGCCGTTATGCCTGCCCCTTCCTGTATGTAAACAGCTTTGTACAGAAAGACAAAAGTCTTGGTGGGATGCGGTTTGTACTCTGATTCACAGAAAAGCACTGTAAGTAGTAAAACAAAAATATTGCTTTCACTTCGTGCGTAGGTTTTACCAGGGATTTAATCCTCATGTGAAGATTTAATTTGTCATGTGACCCATTAACATATATGTATGTAAGTGCTGAACTGTGTATTTAGAAAGCAATTTTAGTAAATTGAACTATTTTTTAGACCTGGAAACTCAGCAGAATTGAGACTTGTAGTTCAGCATGAAATAAACACTCTAAGAGCCCAGGAAAAACATGGCCTTCAACCTGCTCTGCTTGTACATTGGGCAAAATGCCTTCAGAAAATGGTGAGTTTTAAAGTATAAGCATTTTTAAAGAACATTACCTTAATTTTTTAAAATCATACACTTTTTATTGAAAGTTTTTTTGTTCTGAAAACAGCAGCTTGGTCATATTATAACAGATGTGTTTTTTATTGCTGCAAAATAGTTAATGTAGTTAAATATAAGCACTTAGAGGAGCAATGCCTGGCACACAGTGAATGTTACATATTAGCTGAGCTGTTACTGTTATTCCTTAATAATTAAGTTCTGATAATTATTCAGCCTGAAAATTAAAAACAAATTAGCACAAGGCTTTGTAGGTAAGACCATTATAGATCTTTCTAAATATTTAAGGTTTGTTTTGTGTCACCATTAGGTGTAGATGGTCAGCCTTTTGAACAAACTGACACTACAGAAGAGGCAGGTTTCAGCTATCTAAAAAGGCCAACTGTTAAAAAGTAGCTGGGATTGCTACATTAGGGTGGTATCATTAGAAGTGTTTAAAAGTTGAGTGTAGAGGCCGGGTGCGGTGGCTCACATCTGTAATCCCAGCACATTAGGAGGCCGAGGCGGGCAGATCACAAGATCAGGAGATCGAGATCATTCCTGGCTAACATGGTGAAACCCCGTCTCTACTAAAAATACAAAAAAAACTCTACTAAAACTACAAAATTAGCCAGACATGGTGTCAGGTGCCTGTAATCCCAGCTACTTGGGAAGCTGAGGCAGGAGAATTGCTTGAACCTGCACGGCAGAGGTTGCAGTGAGTTCACTGGTATTAAGGTGGTTTAGTTATTACAGTATTTGGAAGTTGAACAAATGACTATTGAGGTACCATTTGGTTTTGACTTGAAATTTTAGCCAGTTCTTACAACTTGTAAATGAACTTTAGATCTAATCATGCGTGTTCCTTAAAGTTGTGTGCTTTTAACTTTCTTTTTTAGGGCAGCGGTCTTAATTCTTTTTATGATCAACGACAATACATAGGGAGAAGTGTTCATTATTGGAAGAAAGTTTTGCCATTGTTGAAGATAATAAAGAAGAACAGTATTCCTGAACCTATTGATCCTCTGTTTAAACATTTTCATAGTGTAGACATTCAGGTAACAGAGTTCCTTTATGAATTTATTGGAGATGGGAATTTCCAGTTTATAAACAAAGACGTGGAGCTATAAACTGCTTAAATTAATTGCCTTGTTATTTAACGGTAATCTTGTTTTCTAAATTCACTAGCTCTCACGGATAAGATATGACAGAGAAGAGTAATGAGATGTTTGTCTCTTAAGATCATATAAAATCTTTGGAAAATCATTTGGGTTTTATATTCTGAGTATAAACAATTTGACTAAAAACTATTCTGTGCGTTTAGGCATCAGAAATTGTTGAATATGAAGAAGACGCACACATAACTTTTGCTGTATTGGATGCAATACATGGAAATATAGAAGATGCTGTGACTGCTTTTGAATCTATACAAAGTGTTGTTTCTTATTGGAATCTTGCACTGGTAAGTAGATGCGGTACTTGAGCTAAAAGTTTTATTTATTTATTTATTATTTCTTTTAAAAGACGGGGTTTCTCCGTTGGCCAGGCTAGAGTGCAGTGGCACAATCTTGGCTCACTGCAACCTCTGCTTCCCAGGCTCAAGCGATTCTTGTGCCTCAGCTCCCGAGTTGCTGGGATTACAGGCATGAGCCACCATGCGTGGCCAAGCTGAAAGTTTTTTGTTTTAAAAAGCTAATGATTTCATAAAAGCACTATTTGTATAGATTTTTCACAGGAAGGCAGAAGACATTGAAAATGATGCCCTTTCTCCTGAAGAACAAGAAGAATGCAGAAATTATCTGACAAAGACCAGGGACTACCTAATAAAGATTATAGATGACAGTGATTCAGATCTTTCAGTGGTCAAGAAAGTAAGTAGCAGGTTGTTGTATGTATGTTCTTACTGATAACCCACTGGTCAGTGTTTTTGCGTTGGTCTTATATTTTGGTAATTTCAAAAATACTCAGTAATATGTTGTTATTAATGCACAGAAGGGATGTGTGTGTCTAAATGCTTATATTTGCTTGCTTTGTCTTAGGTTTGGTGTGTCTTTTTTAACTTGGGAATCTAGGTATATGCTCTTAAAAAGTACTTGGGGAATTAGAAAAGATTTCTAAGATAAGACATTGATTTTGTTATCTTAGCAGTGTAATCAAAACAAATATTATAACCTCAGGACTAATTCTTAATGAACTTTGCTGAAATTGAAAGTTGTTGCTGACAACTTAAGAGCTTTTCTTCTCATCGTCATCAGCCATTATGAACGCCCTTGTTTTTTGCTGTCAGCTGTTTGAGATTGTCATGATGATGTTAAATTTAGTTCAGTCTTCTGAGTGTTTTGTTGATTAATTTGTGTTACTACTCTTTTATTAGGATTTGTGTTGTCTGGTGTATTGTAGCATTTGTATTTCTGTCACCATTGAAAATCAGTTAGAAAACATCAGTAACTTATTTTGTTCACTTGGAAAAGCTTTCCAAGTTAACATTCCTATACAATTATCATGGTTAACAGAAGTAATAGAAAGAGCATGGACTTTAGAATCAGAAGATGTTAGATTGTACAACACTTTTCTGTGTTCATGAAGAAAAAAATAGAATAAAGACAAAAAAATAAAAATAATAATACAAAACAACAGAAAAACAAAGAAAAAAGATAATTAAAAAACACTTTCACGTGTATTATTATTTAAAGTGTAAAGTGCTTATTAAAGTGACAAAAATGTAAATAAGACAAAATATATCATTTTAGAGTTTTTACTTTTGGAATTTTTTGCAAATGAAAGCCCTTAATTAATGTCTTTTATTTTGAGTTGCCTGTGCCCCTGGAGTCTGTAAAAGAGATGCTGAAGTCAGTCCTGCAGGAACTCGAAGCCTATAGTGAAGGAGGTCCTCTCTATACAAATGGTTCTTTGCGAAATGCAGATTCAGAAATAAAACATTCTCCACCGTCTCCTACCGGATATTCACTATCACCAAGTAAAAGTTACAAGGTAAACAGGAAAGAATGGAATCGTTTCGTTGTGAAATTGTTTCTAAGTGTTTTAAATGCTCTTTTGTTATTTTTATTTTTTTTTTAGTATTCTCCCGAAACACCACCTCGATGGGCAGAAGATCAGATTTCTTTACTGAAAATGATTTGCCAACAAGTAAAGGCCATTAAGGTAAGTCACTTAATTTCTCTAGCTGTACTTTTTATTCCAAGATTCCTTCCCTGGCCACTCTCTCACTTTTTTTCTGAAGCTGGTCAGAATGTCCCCTTGCCATCCAAATAGTATGGCAAGGGGACATTTTGGTCTTTTTTTTTTTTTTAAGGCAGGGTCTTGTTGTGCAGGCTGGAGTACAGTGGTATGATCACAGCTTACTGCGGCTTCGACCTCCTAGCTCAAGAGAGCCTCTTGGCTCAGCCTGCCACGAAGCCAGGACTACAGACAGTCACATGCCACCAGGCCCAGCTAATTGTTGTATTTTTTGTAGAGATGGGATTTTTCCATGTTGCCCAGGGTGGCCTTGAACTCCTGGCTCAAACAATCCTCCTGCTTCAGCCTCCCAAAGTGCTGGGATTGCAGGTGTGAGCCACTGTGCCCAGCCTACATACCTCGGTCTTGACCCTTTACCATATTTTATTTTGTTTTGTTTTGTTTTGAGATGGAGTCTCACTCTGTTGCCCAGTCTGGAGTGCAATGGTGTGATCTTGGCTCACTGCAACCTCCACCTCCCAGGTTCAAGTGACTCTCCTGCCTCAGCCTCCCAAGTAGCTGGGATTACAGGCACCCGCCACCAGGCCCAGCTAATTTTTGTATTTTTAGTAGACACAGAGTTTCACCATGTTGGCCAGGCTGGTTTTGAATTTCTGACCTCAGGCGATCTGCCCGCCTTGGCCTCCCAAAGTGCTGGGATTACAGGTGTAAACCACCGCACCCAGCCCTTTACCATATTTTTGAAAGTACTTTATGTGTCTCTCTCCTCATCTTCCACAAAATTTGAGACCTTCAAAGGTAGAAACTGCTTTATTTAAAATATAAGAGTTCCTGACACAGAGAAGGTTCCCGAGTGATTGAAGTGCTACAATGTACTAATCATACTCTGGTCTATGAGTTCATTCCCAGATTAGCTGTGGATTACATGTGTTTCAAATGTATAGCTAGGAATCGAAAAGTGGTCTGAGCTTCAAAAAGTCTTACTATATTTTAATACTTCCATATGAATTTGACTTCATTATGTACGGAAATAGTTATGTGTATATATCTTATTTTAACAATAGGGTTCAAAGGAGCTTGACTTTTTTGGAATTGGAAATAAAAGTAGGTTCTTTCATGTTTATCAAGCAAGAACTAAATTACTCATACTGCTAAAGTTACATCAAGGATATGCTGATGTGTGGCAATTATTACAGTGTGATCAGCAGTATTTGCAAATTGAGAGAATACTATTTGGTGGGGAAGACATTTTTGAATTTGCACAAAAATTTTGAATGTTAATTCTGTGTAGTCGTGGCCTATGACAATTACATACAATTTTGACTTAACATACAGGTTTCAGGCTGCCAACATTGTATTCTGTGGAAGTATAGTGGAGCACTAGTCCATGAGCTTGAAAAGCTTGGTACTAGTACTGACTCTGCCATTAATTAATGATCTTGGGCCAGTCACTTCCTTTGTGACTGTTTGGCTTCTTATCTTTAAAATGAGAGAATTATTGAAGCCAGTTCTCATCACACTGAATGTTAAAAATTACAGTTACAGCAGTGATTGCAAATTCAAAGCTCTGGTGCGGATACCAACAGTGACCATAAAGTTTTCTAGGTGATTCCACTAGTTTCTTATTTCTTGGATGTGTATGTGTAGCATCTGGACTAGGCACTGCAGATGGATAAGTGGGGGAAATTTTATTTAGCTTGAAAATTGAGATAGTTTTGGACCTCATGGTTAGGTCTTTCTGGGAAATTTTTATTTGAGACACTTGTAGAAAAAGAAAGCAGACATGCTAGATCTGTCCCTGACCTCACTTGTTAGAACTGATCGGATTCCTGGGCTGATACAGAGAAGTTTGAAACTTTTCAAAATTTACCTGTTTTATGATACCACTACAGTTTCTTTGGAAAAAGAATTTCCTGTTAAGTGTCTGTTTTGTAAGGGGACATTTTGTAGGTTCTAGGGTTGGGTATGGTGCTGTCATTTAGTTTTCTTCAGCAGAGATCAGGTAGCCACATAGCTACACTAGACGGCATTGTATCTATCTGCCACCTTGTCAAGGCAGCAGAGTTGTGTTAAGAAAACATTTTTGGAGTCAGATCTGGTTCAAATTCCAGCTGTTATTCCCTGCATCCGTTTCTCTCATTTTAAGATAGGAGCTAATATTGTTTACCTAACAGTGTAGATGGTATAAAAATTAAGAGTTTAAGTGCATTGGACGTATTATTATATACATAATAAATTCTCTGCAGCTACTACTTTTTTCCCTTTCCTGGTGGAGCATTTGAACATCACCTTGAGAATTAGTTGTATTTTGTTTGAACACAGGGTTAAGTGAAAAGCTAATTTGGGGAGGTGATTTGGAATGTCAGGTAGTCCAGATTGCAGTGTAGAAAGAACACACTGAAAGGATGGTCAGTGTAATGTTAGAGGACTGTGAAAGTTGGGGAAAGAAGTTTAGTTTGTAGGTACTTGTTTTTTTGAGCAGGGAATTGTCTTGGCTGGAGGTGAATGTCAGAAAGCTTAATGTAGGCAAGTGTAGAATGGAAATGAAGGTGTGATCATTTAGGAGGTTATTTGTTTAGGTGAGAGAGTTAATGAATTAGGTTTTGTATTAACGAATGAAAATGGGAGCAGATAAATTTTTAACAAATTAAGAATCATATTTTAAAATCAGCACCAGGTACCTAGAACTCATTGGCAAATAGAAACTTTCAAAAGATATAATCAGGTCCGGGCGTGGTGGGTCACACCTATAATCCCAGCACTTTGGGAGGCTGAGGTGGTGGATCACTTGAGGTCAGGAGTTCAAGACTAGCCTGGCAAACATGGTGAAACCCCATCTCTACTATTATACAAAAAATTAGCTGGGCGTGCTGGCTGACGCCTGTAATCCCAGCTACTCGGGAGGCTGAGGTGGGAGAATTGCTTGAGCCCAGGAGGTGGAGGTTGTGGTGAGCCAAGATTGTGCCATTGCACTCCAGCCTGGACGACAGATCGAGACACCATCTCAAAAAAGAAAAAAAGAAATCAGTTATTTAAATTTAAAAGAGTAAGTTTCCCCAGCACTGTTTCTGGCATGATATAATTAAATGATTAAAATTATTTGATTTTTTTTTTCCTTCCAATAGAAAGAAATGCAGGAGTTGAAACTAAATAGCAGTAACTCAGCATCCCTTCATCGTTGGCCCACAGAGAATTATGGACCAGACTCGGTGCCTGATGGATATCAGGGGTCACAGACATTTCATGGGGCTCCACTAACAGGTGAGTTGGCAAGTGGATAATCGCATATTTTAGTAAAACTACTTTACTTCCCTCTTTTAAGTAGATAACGTGTGAAATCACCTTGTTTATATATGTTTGTTAATATACATGTCAACGTCTGTTTATCTGTGACTTCAAAAGCTGTATTTGGTGTTACGGAGATTTTTATAATCCCAAGCAGGAAAAACGAGCCGTATGTGATCACGTGTATATAAAGGCTTAAAGAACACTTAATCCACACCTCAGATGAGCTGAGATGAGATTATTCCTTAAATTGAAAAATGTTATTGAATAGAGTTATGCACTAAGAAATGCTTAATTAAGAACCTACACCTCTGGGGAATTATTTTGATGATAATGATGAGAGGCAGGACGTTATATAGGAAATCTTACTTAATTTGAAATATTATGGTTATATAAAGAAAGAAAAGGAGTTTGGACCTGAATCATACTGGGTTTTTAAGTTCTGCTCTATCACTTACTATAATAGCTGTGTAAGTTAACCTGTCTGAAATGTGGAGATAATACTTGCCTTACATAATTACTATGAGCATTTGTGTATGTGCAGGTAGGCGTGGGTGTGTATCAGACATTTATTAGAGTACACAGTAAACAGTTAATGAACTAAGGTTACTAATAGTGTTTACTGTGGGTTGGCTATGTGCAAAAGTGCTTTGTGAATGTAATTTGATTTAATTACAGTAACTTAGAATGGCCGGTACCATTATTAATCCCTTTTTTATAAATAAGGAAATGGATAAAGAAAGGTTAGGTAACTTACTCATTATTATACAGCTAGTTATTGATAGAGCCAAGATTCACACTCCAGTGGTGTAACTCCAAAGCACTTGCCAGTATAATACATTGCTCCCAGGCAGCCAGAAATAACAAAATTGTTCCTTTTACGTACGACAGACTTCTGAAATGGTAGTAGTAGTGCCCTTTTTTTTTTTCTCTTTTTAGCCCAGGAAAGATTTAGAATAAAATGTAGTTTAGATGAGCACATTTGTGTGATGGTTCATATAGTTAAGGCAACCCCACTAGCCTTTTGTGATAGTATCTTCTCAACACAAGCAAAATAACAGAAAATCTTTGTGAAGTCAAGCTTATTAAATGTCGTAAGTCATAGATAAGTATATGAAATGTCTAACGTTCAAACCTTGTTTTCTTAAAACCTTACACATCATATAGGTCCTTGTAAGAGGATAAACAAACCGGCTAGCCTTTCCTGGGGCTTTTTTAGTGATGTGTGCAGTCAGTTATTTGGTGCCTTGTGGGTCATGATTTCCATTTCTTCTGTGTACAGGCATAAAAGGTCTTCTGTTCTTATACAAGCATGTAAATCCAACATTCTCATTGTCTCATTTTATTCTTGCAATGACCCTGTGAAATGTGTAGAAGCAGCACATCCTCATTTTACAATTGAGAAACATGGAGACTCCAAATGGATTATTTACAGGTTCACAAAACAGCTTTGTGGCACTGAAAGGGCGAGAGCCAAGATCTCCTGATTTCTGTTCCTGTGTTCATAGATTCTTTTTCCTTAATAAAAGTAAACATACATCAAGATGGTCCTTGTTTTTTTAAAATAAGATGATTAAAATTAAAGATTAATGAGCTCATAGGAGATACTCAGAAGTACTGAACAGGGTGAAGAAAACTAAAAACTAACCACCTTATTAACATTTCTTATATTTGAGAGCATTTCCTTCTGGTTCTTTCTCTATACATATAGTATTTTTTATGAGATTGTTACCATGTTACTATGTTGTGTGTAGATGAGCTAGCCTGTTTTTTAAATGTTACTTTAGTTCTGAGCATTTTTAAACTTAAATGTTTTTTGAATATTAATGAGTTCATGGTATCCCATCACATGGAAGTACTGTAAATTCTGTTCCTTTATTTATGTTGTTTCTGGTTTATGCCATTACAAATTCTAGGACAGTGTCCTAGTTTTGTAGGGTATTCAAAATATTCAGTTTATGCTCTTACCACTAGTATCTGATAGTGCCATTTTCGCACTTTTGCTAATGCTGACTTACTAGTTTATAAAATCCTTTGCCAATTTGTAGGAACAAAAGTGATATCAATTTTTAAGTTTTTTTTAATACTAGTCATGCTCAACAATTCATGCAAATGGCAGTTGGTAGTTTTGCCATCTTCAACGTGGGTACCTTCCAGTTGTTTGGTTTCTTGGTAAAACTCACACAAAACAGATGGAGAAGAGTTTTTGTATATCAACATGAATGTTAATGTGATTTTTTAAAAGCCAACAAACACATTTGTGTTCCTTGTGAGATCCTGTGCATGAATTTGTCAGGTAATTTTTTTGACCTGAACATTCTCATAATAGCCTCAATTTGCACAATGCAACCTCGTCATTTTGCAGATTTTCAAGGCTCACTTCAAAAACATGTTCCTTGAGGCCTATTAACATTTCTTTCCTAAATTGTCTATTCATACGGTGCTTTAAAAAATTAGATTACTTTTAGTAGATTTATTAGAGCCGCACAGTTTAGAGTCAGTAGTCAATTAAAGTCCCTACTTAAACTTCAGACTAAGATTTTTTTTTATTTAATATTTTTTCTTTTTGCTTTCATGCAGACAGACATCTTGCAAGACTTTAAGATTCTTGGGCCATTTCTGTCAGGTTGTTCTGTGTTCTGTGCCTGCTTCCTCCCCATAGTAATTTCAAAATAGCTATCCTCACCTCTGTAAGGTTTCCAAAATCAAACTTGGGCTTCTGGCTAGCCTTTTCTAGGTCTTGATTTTTCAGTGCTTTCCAGAGGCAATTGTTTGGAACCTCTTGGCACAGTTTCTGTTTCTTCTTCCATGTACAGGCATAAAAGGTCTTTTGGTTGTTTTCTGGTAAAACTATCATAAAACAGTTCAAGCAAATGACTATTGGTAGTTTTGTCATTAACATGGGTGCCTTCTAGTCGTTTTGTTTCCTGGTAAAACAGACCAAACAGAGGGAGCAGACAGTTTGTACATCTGTATGAGTGTTGATGTGCTTTTTATTTTAAGCCAGGGAACACATTTTATGTTACTTATGACATCCTTTCCATGAATTTGTCAGGTGATTTTTGAGCTGAACATTCTCAGTAATAGCTTTAGTTTACAAAATACAACCTAGTCTTTCTGCAGATTTTCTAGGCCCACTTCAAATGCATTGACCATCAGATGGCATCTTGGTTCCTTACGTCCTTTCTGTGACTGAATGTCCATAATTCCACATCATACTGATCTTTCTTAGAAAAGGCAACAGTTACTTTCTTCTTTATTCCTTTTTTAATGCTTGTGAGGTAGTTCTTGTTGATCACAGCGATGCTATTCTCTTATTCTTCATGTCATATTTAGCAATGTTTTTCTAGTTTGTCATTTGATAATCTTGATTGGTGTATTTTGATGTACAGAAATTTAAAATTTATGTAGTTAAATCTTTCTTTAATTTCTATTGCTTTTGTATTTATAGCTCTTGCCTAGATAGTCTTAACTGTAGTATAGACTTTAACAGTGTTTTCTTTCTTTCTTTTTTTTTAGTTGCAACTACTGGCCCTTCAGTATATTATAGTCAGTCACCAGCATATAATTCCCAGTATCTTCTCAGACCAGCAGCTAATGTTACTCCCACAAAGGTAACAAAGGAATAATTTATACATTTATAATTATTTTCTTTTTAAATTGTTTAGGGTTCCTTCAAATAAATTCAAGAGAGCAGTTCACTATTAAAACTTTTATGTCCCTTAAAATGTAGATATTTTAAATTTATCTCCAAATACAGAAATTATCCTTCTTAGTCACCTTATTTTTGTGTTAATAAGTGTGAATATTTAGAATATTTTAAAAATGGGAGTGGTGGTGGTGGATCCTTCATCGTTCTGTTTTAACAGAAATAGAACTGTAATGCCCTTGCCGACCCACTATGTGGTAAGTACTTTCAGGCCTGATACAGCTATATATATAACAATTGATTGAAGACTCAATGTTACAGTGGTAGTTGAATGTGACAGCTTTGAGGACAGAGTGTTGGGGTGCATTTAGACCCTTGCTCTTCTGCTTATTTTGACCACAGGCAAGTTTCTTAACCTCTCAATGCATCAGTTGCCTCATATGTAAAATGAGGATAATAATAATACCTTAATTCATAGGGTTTTTGAGGATATTAAAATGAGATAATAATGTAAAGTGCTTAGAACAATGCCCAGCTGGCGCATTAATAAATGCTCAATAAATGTTATCATCATCATCATTATCATTATTGTTAACATCATTTGATAAATTAGGAATGAAGAAGGTATTTATTTCATGACTATTTTGGGCATGTGGATCAAGAAAATTCACCTTCATTTATGTTTCAGGGTTCTTCTAATACAGAATTTAAGTCAGCCAAAGAAGGATTTTCCATCCCTGTGTCTGCTGATGGATTTAAATTTGGCATTTCAGAACCAGGAAATCAAGAAAAGAAAAGTGAAAAGCCTCTTGAAAATGATACTGGCTTCCAGGCTCAGGATATTAGTGGCCAGAAGAATGCCCATGGTGTGATTTTTGGCCAAACAAGTAGCACTTTTTCATTTGCATATGTTGGAAAATCAACTTCAGGAGAAGGATTTCAGTTTGGCCAAAAAGACCCCAATTTCAAGGGATTTTCAGGTGCTGGAGAAAAATTATTCTCATCACAATGTGGTAAAATGGCCAATAAAGCAAACACTTCCGGTGACTTTGAGAAAGATGATGATGCCTATAAGACTGAGGACAGCGATGACATCCATTTTGAACCAGTAGTTCAAATGCCTGAAAAAGTAGAACTTGTAACCGGAGAAGAAGGTGAAAAAGTTCTGTATTCACAGCGGGTAAAACTATTTAGATTTGATGCTGAGATAAGTCAGTGGAAAGAAAGGGGCTTGGGGAACTTAAAAATCCTCATAAATGAGGTCAATGGCAAACCAAGAATGCTGATGCGAAGAGACCAAGTACTGAAAGTGTGTGCTAATCATTGGATAACAACTACAATGAACCTGAAGCCCCTCTCTGGATCAGATAGAGTATGGATGTGGTTAGCCAGTGATTTCTCTGATGGTGATGCCAAACTAGAGCAGTTGGCAGCAAAATTTAAAACACCAGAGCTGGCTGAAGAATTCAAGCAGAAATTTGAGGAATGCCAGCGGCTTCTGTTAGACATACCACTTCAAACTCCCCATAAACTTGTAGATACTGGCAGAGCTGCCAAGTTAATACAGAGAGCTGAAGAAATGAAGAGTGGACTGAAAGATTTCAAAACATTTTTGACAAATGATCAAACAAAAGTCACTGAGGAAGAAAATAAGGGTTCAGGTACAGGTGCAGCCGGTGCCTCAGACACAACAATAAAACCCAATCCTGAAAACACTGGGCCCACATTAGAATGGGATAACTATGATTTAAGGGAAGATGCTTTGGATGATAATGTTAGTAGTAGCTCAGTACATGATTCTCCGTTGGCAAGTAGCCCTGTGAGAAAAAATCTTTTCCGCTCTGATGAGTCGACAACAGGATCTGACTTCAGTTTTAAATCTGCTTTGAGTCTATCTAAGTCTCCTGCCAAGTTGAATCAGAGTGGGACTTCAATTGGCACTGATGAAGAATCTGATGTTACTCAAGAAGAAGAGAGAGATGGACAGTACTTTGAACCTGTTCTTCCTTTACCTGATCTAGTTGAAGTATCCAGTGGTGAGGAAAATGAACAAGTTGTTTTTAGTCACAGGGCAGAACTCTACAGATATGATAAAGATGTTGGTCAATGGAAAGAAAGGGGCATTGGTGATATAAAGATTTTACAGAATTATGATAAGCAAGTTCGTATAGTGATGAGAAGGGACAAAGTATTAAAACTTTGTGCCAATCACAGAATAACTCCAGACATGAGTTTGCAAAATATGAAAGGGACAGAAAGAGTATGGGTGTGGACTGCATGTGATTTTGCAGATGGAGAAAGAAAAGTAGAGCATTTAGCTGTTCGTTTTAAACTACAGGATGTTGCAGACTCATTTAAGAAAATTTTTGATGAAGCAAAAACAGCCCAGGAAAAAGATTCTTTGATAACACCTCATGTTTCTCGGTCAAGCACTCCCAGAGAGTCACCATGTGGCAAAATTGCTGTAGCTGTATTAGAAGAAACCACAAGAGAGAGGACAGATGTTATTCAGGGTGATGATGTAGCAGATGCAGCTTCAGAAGTTGAAGTGTCTAGCACATCTGAAACAACAACAAAAGCGGTGGTTTCTCCTGCAAAGTTTGTATTTCGTTCAGAGTCTGTTAAAAGCATTTTTAGTAGTGAAAAATCAAAACCAGTTGCATTTGGCAATAGTTCTGCCACTGGGTCTTTGTTTGGATTTAGTTTTAATGCACCTTTGAAAAGTAACAATAGTGAAACTAGTTCAGTAGCCCAGAGTGGATCTGAAAGCAACGTGGAACCTAAAAAATGTGAACTGTCAAAGAACTCTGATATCGAACAGTCTTCAGATAGCAAAGTCAAAAATCTCTCTGCTTCCTTTCCAACGGAAGAATCTTCAATCAACTACACATTTAAAACACCAGAAAAGGGTAAGTACTTTGTTGTTAAAGTTAAGCACAATTTTTCTTTCTTTTAATGTTTAGCTTGATGCAGACTCTCTGTGGGATACTAATGTTGGGGTATAAACGATGCTTTGTGAACACCCCCAAAATATTTGAGCAATTTTTTTTCTCCCTTAATAAGTTCACGGTGAGGTTTCAAAGAGCAAGAGAACTTAGTTAAAGACATTTCAGTAACTGGAAGATACTTCTATCATGCTAGGGCAGAGCAAAAGAACTCGGTACGGTATACGGACTCATGCTTGAATCATGCGCATTAACGTGAGTCTTTTTTTAAAGTGTTCATTTTCATTTGTTCTGTTTCTTTTGTCACTCAGAAAACATGATATTGAGGCTGGGCACGGTGGCTCACTCCTAGAATGCCAGCACTTTGGGAGGTTGAGGAGGGCAGATCACTTGAGCTCAGGAGTTCGAGACCAGCCTGGCCAACATGGTGAAACCCTGTTTCTACTGAAAATACAAAAATGAGCCGGGCGTGGTGGTGCGTGCCTATAATTAGCAGCTACTCAGGAGGTTGAGGCAGGAGGATCGCTTGAGCACAGGAGATAGAGGTAGCAGTGAGCTGAAATCATGCCACTGCACTCCAGCCTGAGTGACTGAGACTTTGTCTCCAAAAAAAAACAAAAAAACAAAAAAACAAAGAAAAACATGATATTGAGATGTTCTCATTTTATGTGTTGTATGTCAGTCTTGCTCATGTATTAAATGAGCAAAGAATGAAACTACAGGGATAAATGTATATGTAAGACAGTCAGATTGGTGGTATAAATTGAGGGATTCTGGCTTTTTATGTTTTAAAAGCATATTCATTTTGTTTCCTAAAATGTTAAAAAAT
Source organism: Pan paniscus (assembly GCF_029289425.2). NCBI lineage: Eukaryota > Metazoa > Chordata > Mammalia > Primates > Hominidae > Pan > Pan paniscus. The sequence goes on from NC_073261.2 coordinate 15,684,322, forward strand.
GAAATATTCTTTATTTTCTAGGATTTAATTTTAGCCTTTTAAAATCTAATCCCATGGCCTTTTGGACTAGCACCCCTTCCTCACAGCCTGAGAGCAAAGGTATAGAACTAGCATTCTCAGTATGAGATAACAGCAGTTTTTAGCAGCTGGTAGCCCTTAGCAAAGTATTAGTAACTGTGGCTGTATGAAATGAAGTACTTACCACTACAACATGCATGTTAAAGAATGCCAGTTTAAGCAAAGTACCTTTTGACTGGTGGCATGACACCCTTGTTGGTTTGTTTTTTTAAATGTACTGGGATGCTGATTTGTAATGTACTTCATTGCTCTGCTATTTCAGGTCTGCTCAATGAAGACCTATGTTTTATCTAATGTTTATCTTTAGCCACTAACGTCTGCCAGTATTCACATGTAGTGGCAACGGCATGTATACAGTATGGAAGAGTGTCCCTGTAGGGCTGTTCTTTTGTGCATGGTTTAGAAAAATGCTGTATTTGAAAATGGACCCCATTTTTAACAGCCAGCATTCTACAGCTTGCATATTATGTATGTTGCACAGATCATTTTTAGAAGTGTGGCTTCTAGAGTGGAACAAGAAGTGGGATCTGTTGAAGGCCTTCAAGAGCAGGTTAGGGAAGTGAAATCTCACCCTTAGTGACCAGTAACACATCTTAGCCATGCCAAACAAGTACAATGATAAAGTAACAATCTCTGATTTTTTTTTAAGTATACCAGTTTTATTACCAGCTAAGGTAGCTCTTAATCTTTTATTTTAAAGATACGGTCTTTGAGAAATGTGAAAAGTGTTAACTTAAAAGTGGATGTATACTTGCGTACAGTTTCTGTGAGCTCTAGGTTAGGAATCCCTGACCTAAGAACGAATGGCCTATACACTACTGTAGAACATAGAGCCTTATTCTGTTTTGAATCTGATAATGTCATTGTCCCAAGGGACCTTAGAAATGAAGACTTTAGACATGAGTAAACTGAGGCCAAGAGAGGCTATCTGATTTACCCAAGGGGTCTTTACTGAGTAATAGCAGAAGTGGAACAAGAATCTGTATCTTACGGTGTACTGTTATTCCTCCTAGCTAGGAAATGATACTAAGTTTTTGTTTATAATGAAGGAGAGGGACAAATTTCACATTGTAAAAGGAAGGGCACTGGTTCTGCAGAGCAGTGTCATCCAATAGAAAGAAAATATAACCTGTGTATGTAATTTCAAATTGTCATTTGGTGCAGTGGCTTGTGCCTGTAATCCCAGTTACTTGGGAGGCTGAGGCAGAGGGATCACTTGAGCTCACAAGTTCCAGGCTTCAGTGAACTGTGATCACATCACTGCACTCCAGCTCTGGGTGACAAAGCAAGACCGCATCTCAAATAAATACATAAATAAATTTTCTAGTAGCCATATTAAAAAGAATAAAAAGAAACAGTTAAAAAGGGAAACAGATGAAAGTAACTTTATCGATAGATTTGATTTAACTCATTATGTCCAAAATATCATTTTAACTTCTAATTAATATAAAAAGTAATGATATTTTACATTATTGTTTTTCACCAAGTCTTCAAAATCCAGTGTGTGTGTTTACACTTACTGTTAGCATGTCTTCATTTGGACTAGCCACCTTGTGAGGTTTTAATAGAATGTGGCTAGGCTACCATATTGGACACCATAGCTCTCAGAATGTTTCCCTGTCACCACTTGGTATACATGGCATGCTTCATAACTGGCTTACTTTATTAAACTCCTTTAGCCAGAAGTTCTTCTTTACATTAATAGATCAGAACAGGTTGCATATAGAAGTTTTTTCTGTTTCTAATTTTTTGCCCTTTGCATTGATGGTGGCTGGGGATGGGTTGTTTTCAGCCATATGAATGGTCTTAGATTTTATAGTGTTAGCTACCCATAGAGTAACAGTTTTTATTTAATTTTATCTAGTATCATGCTTGAACACAGGCAAACTAGACGCAACTCTAGTCACCTTCCATTCTTGGCAATTGTTAACTTTCCTTACAGGAACTAATCACAGTTGGCTTTGGATTAGTTTCATATGTATACTAATACTTGCTTATGTTTTAAGATTTTTTTCAATTGCTGCAAATGCATGGATATTTTGGTAAACTATTGTATGCTAAGTATAGTTAGGCAACATTTTAAAATTTTTAACCTTTTTAAATTCTAGAAATTTGTAGTAATTCTTTTCAATGACTATTAAGTAAACACAAGATTTTTTTTGTTTTCTTTGGTTTTAAATAGATTCTGTGTTCACTTAGGGTTTTTGGTAGAACACTAAATCAGGATGCTAATTCTAATTCATGATTATCGTACATCTCTGCATCAAAGTGTATGTGTTTTTTATCAGTATGCTGTTTTAACCTATAGATAGGTTCCATGGTTTTTATTTTCAGGTAGAGTATTAACGTCAATACTTAATACCTTATCTTTGTCAATTTTTTTGACTGGTGTTACAGCAAAAGAGAAGAAAAAACCTGAAGATTCTCCCTCAGATAGTCTCGGTCTCCTGACCTCGTGATCCACCCGCCTCGGCCTCCCAAAGTGCTGGGATTACAGGCATGAGGCACTGCGCCTGGCTGACACATGTCTTAATTCTGGTATTCACCAGATTTGTTTCGTGTTCTCCGTCGTTAGTCATCAAATTTGTCTACTTTTTAAATAGAAACATTAGCTAGAGCAAGGAACTTAGAAACACTCAAGCGGCACTGAATGTGTAGAATTGCATAACCAATATAGCTTCTTTGCTTTCACATTTACAATTAGTTGGAGTTTTAGTTCAGCCGTACCCAGTATCTTCCATTCTGCTTCCAGGAAGAAATGGAAAAATGTCAGCCATGATGATGCAGTATTTTAGTAGCAAGTTGATGGTGTTTTGGTTTCCCATGGGAAATATTGTCACTGGAGCATTAGCAGCTATCGGTCACTTATTAGGGTAAAAAAGCAACTTCAGACGAATTTAACATATGCCAAAGAATCAACAAAGGAAGTAATCAGCCAGGGCAAAGGTCGCACAAGAGATTGTAATCTAGCAATCAGCAGTGGAATAAGCAGTCAGCTTACCAGAAACCCAGGAAAATGCTTCAGAAAGGGCAGTCAGGACTAAGGCAATTTAATGAAATGCAAAATAAATGAAATCTGAAGTTTAAAAATCTAGATTACAATTCTGGTTTCTAACTCAGTTATGAGACCTTGGGCAAAGTCATTAAATTTCTCTGAACTTCAGATTTTGGGGAGTCAATAAACCAATACATGTCAAAGGGCCTGATAAACTTGACAGTTTAGACCAGGCGTGGTGTCTCACCCCTGCAATCTCAGCACTTTGGGAGGCCAAGGCGGGTGGATCACATGAGGCCACAAGTTTGAGACCAGTCTGAACAACATGGTGAAATCCCATCTCTATTAAAAGTACAAAAATTATCTGGGCGGGATGGCATGCACCCGGAAGTCCCAGCTACTTGTGGGGCTGAGGTGGGAGGATGGCTTGAGCCTGGGAGGCAGAGGTTGCTGTGAGCCAAGATCGTGCCACTGCACTCCAACCTGTGTGACAGAGTGAGACCCTGTCTCAGAAAAAATAACACTTTACAGTTTATCAGCAAACAGGAAAGTCTTGCTAGACAATGTAATTGATTAGTTCCGTGCCCTGGATTCTGGGCTCTTAACTGTATGAGCACTGTAGGTGTGAGCAGCAACAATTAAGAAGCTGCAGAGGTAAAGGTATAAGGGCAGTGATTGAGGATGTCTACCAAGCAGATTTCAGCAAGTGTGTTTCAAGAAGTATGCAGCAATCTGAAATACCTAATCCTGAAAAATTGCTAGAATCTAGTCTTTTAATTTTGGCCAGTATTTAACAGTAGTTTGGCCCTCTACTCTAAATTAATAAAAAATAAGTAGTACTATATTATGAGCTGTGTTATCTAACAGTTTATCTTAGCTAGTAGCAATTAATTTATAGCTTCTATTAAAATGACTAACGTAGTTAAAAGTTTGATGACTAAGTTTTTTGTTGTTGTTTTTTTGAGCTGGCGTCTCGCTCTGTCGCCAGGCTGGAGTGCGGTGGCGTGATCTTGGCTCACTGCAACCTCCGCCTCCTGGTTTCCAGCAATTCTCTGCCTCAGCCTTCCCAGCAGCTGGGATTACAGGCACCTGCCACCATGCCTGGCTAATTTTTGTATTTTTAGTAGAGATAGGGTTTCACCATCTTGGCCAGGCTGGTCTTGAACTTGCTGACCTCGTGATCCACCCACCTTAGCCTCCCAAACTGCTAGGATTACAGATTTGAGCCACCACGCCCGGCCTTGATGACTAAATTTTAAGAAATGTTTTAGCAATTCTTCATACACCTTTCACTTATCTTATAGTTACTTAATTCCTCTACTCTTATCATTTGATATTTTCATTTTATTGTGTATCTCTGTAAGGCCAAATCAATAGATTTTGAACAATCTCACACTTAACCTTTAAAAAAAATCTAATAGGCCCAGTTTCCTCTCAACAATCTTTGAAGAACCTTCGAGAAAGGAGAACACAGACCTCCCGCTTCTAGACATGCACACTGTAACCCAGGAAGAGGGAGAAGGCACGGAGACAACTGATACGGAGTCTGTGTCTTCCGCCAGCACATACACACAGTCTTTAGAGCAGCTGCTTAATTCTCCCGAAACTAAACTTGGTCTGTTACTCTGTCTAAATATGTTCTTCTTCTTTGATTTCACAGTCTTATTTAATTACTATTACTCTGAGGTACATATGCTTTTTTGGGCTGCTCCAATGAAATTTCTTTCAATATTCCACTACCTGTTTGTATTAGGGTTCTCTAGAGGGACAGGGCTAATTGGATGGTTGGATGGATGGATGCTTATTAAGTATTACCTTACACGATCACTAGGCCATCTGCAGACTGAGGAGCAACAAGAGCCAGTCCAAGTTCCAAAACTGAAGAACTAGGAGTGTGATGTTCAAGGGCAGGAAGCATCCAGCACAGGAGAAAGATGTAGGTTGGGAGGCTAGGCCAGTCTCGCCTTTTCAGGTTTTTCTGCCTGCTTTATATTCGCTGGCAGCTGATTAGATGGCACCTACCAGATTAAGGGTGGGTCTGCCTTCCCCAGCCCACTGACTCAAATGTTAATCTCCTTTGGCAACACCCTCACAGACAACACTCAGGATTAATACTTTGCATCCTTTAATCCAATCAAGTTGACACCCAGTATTAACCATCACACTGTCCAAATGGAAAAATTATTAAACAAATCTTTTTAAAAATAAAATGCTAGCTCTTGCCCTAGGCTTGAACCATAAATAAGTGGTGGGAAGTTTATAGTCACAAATAGGTGGTGGGTATTAGACAGCAGGATAAACTATCCTCTCACCCTTCCAAGAAACTGACAGTTTCAGTTTATTCCTCTTGATGAAGTAATGCTAAATTTTTGTAGTGATGTTTTGGTATATTTTATTACTTGTAATTAATATTACTGTTCAAAATTTAGGGGGAATCTGTCATCTTCCTGAAACTTCAGAATCACCTGGAGTAAGGGTCATTTGTATTCATGGTCACTGACCACGTGGGGTAGAAACTGCAAGTCATGGTTCCTTCAGGCAAAGTTAATAGTGGTGACATGGAGGCATCATGATAGAGCAGCAGACTCCAGAAGCCAATTTGACTTTGTGATTTCTGAAAAAATTACCTGTCAACTGTGAGCCTGTTTCATCGTCTGTAAAGTTTGAATAATGATACCTACCCCGCCTGATAGAAGATTCTTATGAGGGAACATGATACGTGACCAGGAAATGTTAATGCTTTCCTTATACGTGAAATGACATAAAATCTTGGAATATTAATAGATGGGAAGAAGATGTGTAATAAAACTGTCTATAAACACAATTCTGACAAATTTCAGAACTGGGACTCATAGGGCTTTATTCAGTTAGATGACATGCTTTACAACAGAGATACTGTTTTATTTGTGTCACCTACAACATATAATCTGTTGATTGAGGTATGCTGAATAGATGAATGACAAAGAAAGCAGACCTATAAAATATCACATAGTAAGATATTTATATTTAGATTTTTCTTATTTAGAATCTTCATCTGTAATGTATGATTTTGAAAATTAATTCTTGGAACAACATCTTGCAGAGCCTCCATTATGGCATGCTGAATTTACCAAAGAAGAATTGGTTCAGAAGCTCAGTTCCATCACAAAAAGTGCAGATCACTTAAACGGCCTGCTTCGGGAAACAGAGGCAGCCAATGCAGTCCTTATGGAGCAAATTAAGGTGAGATCAGAAAACCTGGCCACTGTGAAAACCGCCAGTTTGGTTTTCTGGACCCTCCATACACATGCACCCAAGTTTAAAAATTCACATTGCAGATGCATCTATAACGTCTTGATCTTTATATTAGATTCCCGATGGTGAGAAATATTGCCTTTTTTTTTTTTTTGAGACAGTCTTGCTCTGTCACCCAGGCTGGAGTGCAGTGGCACGATCTCGGCTCACTGCAAGCTCCACCTCCCAGGTTCACGCCATTCTCCTGCCTCAGCCTCCCGAGTAGCTGGGCCTACAGGTGCCCGCCAACATGCCTGGCTAATTTCTTTGTATTTTTAGTAGAGACAGGGTTTACCATGTTAGCCAGGATGGTCTCGATCTCCTGACCTCGTGATCCACCTGCCTTGGCCTCCCAAAGTGCGGGTATTACAGGTGTGAGCCACCGCATCCAGCCAAAATACTTCTTTTACACCTATTACATAAAGATTATTTCTTAATTCCTACTTTTCCTAAGAAACCCTAATAGATTTAGAAACTAGAGAGATGTTCACAAATCATTGTTCACATATGCTTAAATAAAAAATGGGTGTGAGTCTTTGAATTCTAAAGATAACCAGTGAATTTAAATTATTCAACTGATATTTATAGTACTGAACTACTAAACAGTTGTCAGGTGGAGATGGCAAAGTGGCATGGGAAGTTTTTCCTGTTTAAAGTAGACACCAGAAACATCTAGGAATGTTGCAGAACAGTTGAGGATTACTCAAATGAGGTATTTCCACCCTGGCTCACTGATAAATCACCCCTCAGAATATAGTCATACTGCTTATTGAGGAGTTCTTATGACCCAGGCCCTGGGCTCTACATACATTCTTTAATCTCATCACTGGTTGAGAGAAAAATTGAAGCTGGTAAATGGTGGAACAAAATTCAAACTCACAGCTGTCCGAAAAGTACATGCTTTTCCCCTGTACTTTGCTGCTCCTAATAGATCTGTCCTGCCACTGTGCAAGGCCACTAGCTATCCTTGTCAGATTATTTTAAAGCCGAATTCAGTTATTTTCAGTAAATTGTATATATCATGACATTCCACCATTAAATACTTCAGTATGCATCTCTATAAAATAACATTTTCCCACTAATAAAAACATTATCATAGCTAACAAATCATTAACTAGCCCAGTAAACCTAAATGACTTATTTAAATGTTATATTTTCTTTTTTTTTTTTGAGACAGTCTCGCTCTGTCACCAGGTTTGGAGTGCAGTGGTGCAATCTCAGCTCACTGCAATCTCCGCCTCCCAGGTTCAAGCGATTCCCCTGCCTCAGCCTCCCGAGTAGCGGGGACTGCAGGCACGCACCACCATGCCCGGCTAATTTTTTTTATTACTAGAGACACGGTTTCACCATGTTGGCCAGGACGGTCTGAATCTCCTGACCTCGTGATCTGCCTGCCTCAGCCTCCCAAAGTGTTGGGATTACAGGCATGAGCCACCACGCCTGGCCAAATGTTATATTTTCATAAATTTATACTCTCTTCATGATTTCTTCGTCTTCTTTATTGTCACTTTTTTAAATGGTCCTAGGTTTGAGGACAAAGTTCGCTAACTTTCTTGCCTAACCTAAAATGAAAATATACTAAAAGCTATGGCTTGGTTTCAACCTGGAAATCTTCCTCAAAGACTTGAACATGATATTACCTTTTTTATATCGTTCTTTGCCTCATTTCTCTGATAGTGTTTTACATTGTCTTATATTCCTGAATTTTCACTGTGTCTGAACTTTTGATTAAGTGCCGTTCACTGTGGACGTCTTAACTGCCTGGGACTTTAGGAACAGCGTAGGGGCAGAGGGTTAGTGGAGGCTCCCGATGTTCCCCTCAGCCCATTTTCAGAGCCCCATGCCATACTGGCTTAGTTTCTATCGAAAGTAGAAGGCAGAGGGAACATCTTGGTACCAACCCATGGCTCCAGTTAGTTGCTCCTCATGGAGACGTTCCATCAGTTCCCCAGCTTTCACCTCCATTTCCATGATACCCTGTGCTTCTGAGACAAGAACTCCAGTATTTACACAGGATGCATCCTCTCCTCTTGTCAGTGATACTTGGTAAGCTGCTGGACTGACTCATTTCCACCTCTTCATCTGTTTCTCGTGAGAATTTCTTGATGTGTCTCATCTACTTTTTCTCCTCTTGTATTAGCTTGTTGCTTTTCTACTTCACCCCTCTTCCTTCCAACCCCAAATAGCTTAGGACAATGGAGTCATATAGCCCAACACTTGGTTCATATGCAGCAATCCACTTTCTAGGCAAATGCAGCTTTGAAACTATCTCATAGTTGGAGTTCCGGTTTTCGTGTCAAATGGATTTTATACGGTGATGTCATAAACTCCTTTGAAATGCTTCACATGCAGCTGCTATAGTTAACTGAATTCCTTCCTTTATTGCCATATGGAGGGAAGGGGGAAATTTGGGGGGAAGAGAAGAAAAATACATGAGTTCAGTCTGCCATATTTAATCAGAAGCTCCTAAAGCCCATTTTTAACTCATTTCTCTAACACCAGCTTCTCAAAAGTGAAATAAGAAGATTGGAAAGGAATCAAGAGCGAGAGAAGCCTGCAGCTAACGTGGAACACTTGAAGAACGTCTTGCTGCAGTTCATTTTCTTGGAGCCAGGTAGTGAGAGAGAGAGACTTCTTCCTGTTATAAATACGATGTTGCAGCTCAGCCCTGAAGAAAAGGGAAAACTTGCTGCGGTTGCTCAAGGTGGGTAAAAGGAGAGTCTCAGAACTTCTGACTTCTAACTTAAACTAAACAGCCTGGTGGTTGAGAAGTTGTCTGTATGTGTAACTTTTCAATTTTGCTCATTTGGATTGGGTCTGTCATATGAGTAGGCCGTAACTAGATTTGAAAAGCTGACTTTTTAACATCTTGAGGCAACTGTAGTACATTTATATAATTTTAACGTTCAGCAAAATACAATAAGTGCTTAGCTTGATCTTCTAGCTCTTTGAAAATTGGATTTTTATCCTGGTGTTGAGTTCTGGTGTTCAGCTGAACGTGGTTTTGTTTTAAATTCTACTTTTTAAAAAACATTTATTAGCTTGTTCCTTTTCTACTTCACCCCTCTTCCTTCCTCCAACCCCAAATAGCCTAAGACAATGGAGTCATATAGCCCAACACTTGGTCTATATACAGCAGTCCACTTTCTAGGCAAATGCAGTTTTAAAACTGTGCCATAGGCCAGGCGCCGGTGGTTCATGCCTATAATCCCACCACTTTGGGAGGCTGAGGCAGGCGGATCACAAGATCAAGATACTGAGACCGTCCTGGCCAACATGGTGAAATCTCGTCTCTACTAAAAATACAAAAATTAGCTGGACGTGGTGGCATGTGCCTGTAGTCCCAGCTACTCAGGGGGCTGAGGCAGGAGAGTCGCTTGAACTCACGAGGCGGAGGTTGCAGTGATCTGTCACGCCACTGTACTCCAGCCTGACGGCAGAGCGAGACTCCATCTCAAAAAAAAAAAAAAACAAAACAAAAAACTATGATGTAGTTAGAGTTGGTTTCCATGTCAGATGGATTTAATACTGTGATGTCATTAACTTCTTTGAAATGCTTCATATACAACTGCTATAGTTAACTGAATTCAAGCTGCATCTTAAGAATTATGGTTTCGTTTTTGTTTTAGTTTTAAATTACTTTTATTTTTGACATTTACAAGCATAAGGAAGACGCTATAATCTCTCTTGAGTTGTCACCCATCTCTAACAGTTTTCAACTCATGGACAATCTTTTGGCGTAAATAGGGGAGAGTTAGAGACTTAAATCCCACACATCATTTCTTTCCCCAGTGAATAATTCAATGTTTATTGGATTTCTCTGTCACCTATACCTAGTTTATGTTCATTTTGCCTGTGTTATTGTGAATGTCTTTTTATAGTATCCTAAATAGGGCTCATATATTGCATTTGGTTGATGTTCCTTAAGCTTTATTTTGTTGTTGTGTTTTTGTTTGTTTGAGATGTAGTGTTGCTCTGTCACCCTGGCTGGAGTGCAGTGGTCCGATCATGGCTCACTGCAACCTCCGCCTCCCGGATTCAAGCGATTCTCCTGTGTCAGCCTCCCAAGTAGCTGGGACTACAGATGCACGCCAGCTAATTTTTCTATTTTTAGTAGAGACGAGGTTTCACCATGTTGGCCAGGATGGTCTCAATCTCCTGACCTTGTGATCTGCCCGCCTTGGCCTCCCAAAGTGCTGGGATTACAGGTGTGAGCCACCACGCCCGGCCATTTTGTTGTTTTTTTATCTATAACAATTATATATATAAGTATATTTTTAATGTGCCACTTATTAATTGAAGAAAGTGGTCGTTTATGCTATAGCAGTCCTATATTTGGGTTTTAATCATTACAGGGTAACACTGAGCTTGTTCCAATTGCCTATAAATAGGAAGATCCAAGTGCAATTGGGTGGGATGGTGGACAAAAACACATCATAGATGGTATTGTGTGCTTTCTAAGACATCAGGAGGCCCAGAATGTCCAGACATCTTACTTTTGACTGATTGACCTTATCTAGTTGGTGCTCTTTAACATGTTCCCCATCCCCTGTAAATCCTAATAACTAAACTGATAAGAGTCATCCTCAAAATTGAGCAGGCATCTGAATCATCTGGTATACTTACTAAAATTCCAATTGCTGGTCCCCAATTTCTGACCCAAGATTCTGCATTTTTAGCAATTTGTTGCTGATACTTCTGGTCTGGGGCCCATACCTTGAGAACCCCTGGTCTAGAGGCCTGATAAGATTCAGGCTTAATTTTTTTTACAGACATACTTCATAAGTAGTATTGATAGTTTCTTTGAACCTGGTGTTTTAATAATCTTTCTAATGATGAAGGAGGAATGTTCTCAATACTGACAGTAATCTCAGTTCTTCAAACTATAGGATAGGTTTCTATAGCCACAATAGTATTTTTGTCACAAGGGCCCAAATAAGAATACATCATGTATATTTTTAGTACTTATTCAAATTACAAATTCACTGTCTTTAATTTATTCTAACAAAAGTAAACCTAATTTTATAGTTATAAAAAAGAAGAAATCTACTTCTAGTCACCTAAGAGTAAAACTGCCCCTATAAAAAACAAGACAGAAATCTCAAAATTAAAACTAATTTTATAGTTATAAAATTAACCAGGACTTTAAGAACGTTTGCATTTTAAAATTAAAGTTTTCAATAGTTTTCAATACAACAATGATACTATCTCAAAATACTCAGCATGTCTAACAGGCCTCTTTTAAAAGCTCAGCATGTTTAATGTAGATGTTGCTAACGTCCAGGTGGCTCCTATAAGTTAAGGGTCCATTGATTTAGAAGTTCTAAAAGAGACTAACCTAAGGGATACCAATAACAGATATTTTTAAAGAATTTCCTAGAGGAGATACACATTAGAAACCCAGAACTCTAAGATGTGCATTTGCTAAGTCCTGTAAACAGGCAGGAAAACACATTTACATTAGTTTGCCCTTTAAAGATTATTTCCTACTTGTCTCTTATCAATGTGAGTACATAAAAGAGACCTTATTACAATTAAAAACAATGATGGTTTAGCAGCAGATTTAGATACCTTACATTCTCTCTTTAAGAGAGAGAATGTAAGGCCTGGCGTGGTGGCTCACACCTGTAATCCAGCACTTTGGCAGGCCGAGGAGGGTAGATCACCTGAGGTCAGGAGTTCAAGACCAGCCTGGACAACATGGTGAAACCCCGTCTCTACTCAGAATACAAAAATTAGCCGGGCGTGGTGGCGCATGCCTGTAATCCCAGCTACTTGGGAGGCTGAGGTAGGAGAACTGCTTGAACCCAGGAGGCAGAGGTTGCAGTGAGCTGAGATGGTGCCATTGCACTCCAGCCCGAGCAACAAGAGCAAAACTCCTATCTCAAAAAAAAAAAAAAAAAAAAAAAGAATGTAAACTACAAGATGGTTCAAAAGAAATTACACAGAATTCAGCATGGGAGAAACAAAAAACAATAGTGGGAAAAGACATCAAACATGTTTTTACTAATCGAAGTTCTAAAAGGAGAGACAAGAATACAGCACAGATAATATATGAAGAGAATGGCTGGAAATCTTTCAGAACTGTTGAAGGATATCTATCCACAGATTCAAAAACCCAATAAAATCTCAAGCAATATTTAAAAAAAAGAAGAAATCTACTTCTAGTCACATAAGAGTAAAACTGCCCCTAAAAAAGACAGAGAGAAATCTCAAAAGCAGCCAGAGAAAGAAGACTCATTGCCTCACAATAGACTTCTCAACAGCATTGGTGTAATACTATCTCATGTACTAAAAGAAATAACTGCCAACATTTTATATTTTCCAAGATCTCTTCTGGAAAACAAAAACTTTAAGAATCTGCCTTCACTGAAAATTCTTAATGATGTACTTAAAGCAAAAAGAAAATTTCCTAGGTAAAAGGTCTAAGATGCCAGAAAGAAAGACATGCAAAGGAAACTTACCACCATATTACAGATATGGACTGTCAGTCTGACTGGTCACACTAGGGGCATTTTGTTACCAAGGCCTTGAAAATAATAACCAACACTGCATACATGAGGGATGCCAGAAGAAAGGTCTGAGAGCCATTCTTCCTGGCACTGAAGGAAACAGGGCCCATCAGAGCAAACAAGTACCTTTTGCCTCTCTCATCTCCTTGGAAGCAAATGTTTATAATCTCTGGTTTTGTGTAAAGTTTATAACAGTATTTTTCATTCAGGTTGCTACCTATTAGTGGATGGTGAAATTAATTTGGTGGATCACATTCAGAATATTTTTTTTTAAATCAAAAGAATACAAGCTGGGCTCAGTGACTCACACCTGTAAGCCCAACAGTTTGGGAAGACCAGGCAGGAGGATTCCTTGAGAACAGGAGTTCAGAATCAGCCTGGGCAACATGGCGAGACCCTATGTCTACAAAAATTTTAAAATATGCCAGATCTGGTGGCATGTGCCCATAGTCCTAGCTACTCGGGAGGCTAAGGCAGCAGGATTGTTTGTTATAAGGAGTTTGAGGCTGCAGTCAAACTTCTGGTCGAAATCCTGGTCACGCCACTGCATTTCAGCCTGGGCAACAGAGTAAAACCCCATCTTTAAAAAAATATTAAGAAATAAAAATAATATGTGAAACATTAGAATATGTTGAATCTGGTAAGGATAAGCAATTATTTCTTGAAACTCTACATATATACATGAGTGTTGGTAAATACCTGACTGTATCATCAGCTCTAGATATAAAATGTTTATGATGTTGGCTGTGAGTTAATGAGGAATAGTTTTCCTTTCTGTGGGTTTGGGTGTATTTGGGAAACATTAGCTTAGGGGGTAAAGTAGGTTACCCAACTCTGAAAAGCAGCATCAAAATCTTTATAATAAACACATATTAGGGGCCCAACTTAAATTTCAAGCAGATGTCATGAGCTGCTCAGAGTAGCGTGTTACAACTCTGCGTTATAAGGTAAAATGACTTAGAGTGTAGCAGTAGTCCCCAAACAATGTCAAATAGACAGTGGTAAGTATAGATTGCTCTTCTCCTTGCATCACAAATGTTAATTCACCCTGCCCCCACACGCATTAAAACTCAGCATATTTCACAAATTGAGTGTTTCATTTCTATTTGAGATAGACTTATGGTAAGTCAGCTTTGCTCCCCAAATAAGTTAGCCATATAGTACTTCTATATGCAAAATTTGAATCTCAATTTTACTACTCAAGCCGGAAGTAAAAGTCATTTTTCTATATCTTCTTTGCTCCCAGACTGGGTTACAGTTTACAGATCTGAATATTGTCACTTGTACACCATACATACACAAAGGTCTAAAACTCTCTACAAGTAAATAAAGAAAAAAAGCCCAGCAACCCAATAGGAAAATAGGCCAAGCCTGTTATAGGCTTTTTGATCATCTCCAGACTGGCAGGAAGAGAATGCATACTCACACTGTAAGTGCCTGATTTGATTTGCAGAGGATATAGAACCTTATCAGAAAACAGCCTTCCAAGGCAAGAGCAAATGCACCCTATCTAAGCACAGCTTTTCTCCAATTCTTATTTACCTAAGGAGATGAATAGCTGCCAGGAACATTGTTTGCACAAGGGCAGGAGCCTGCCAGATCTGAGAACACAGCAAAATTTTTATTTTGTCAAAAATCTTATATTCAGCTTACACCATTCATTTCAGGTGAACATACAACAGTCTGCATTTCAGTTTAGGGAGATGTTTACAGTCGTCTGGTTCTCTTTATTCTTGGGAACAAGGTTACCTCACTTGGAACACATAACCAGTGCCAAGTTGTCCATCCCTAAGCAATATCGCTTCCTCCTACTTTCTAGAAGTTCTTCAGATTGTGGAAGACAGACTTTTCAGAATTCTTTGCCCTCATTCCCTCCTCCAGAAATGCATGCCTTTGTATAATCTCTTCCCCTTGAGAGCCAGTAGGCTAACCTAATGAGTTATTTTTAACCAGTAGAATACAACAAGAATGATAGATTACAAGAGATTGTGGCTTCTATCTTGCTAGCGGACTCTCTCTGTCTTCTCTGCTTGCACACTTTGTTGAAGCAAGCTACCATCCCAGAGGCAAGGAACACAGGCCATCAGTTTAGCAGCCTTGAGGAACTAAATTCTTCCAACTACCACATAAGTTTGGAAGTAGATTCTTCTCCAGTCCAGCCTTCAGATGAGACCCCAGCCATGCCAACATCTTGATTGCAGCCCTGTGAGAGACCTTGAAATAGAACCATTTCTGATCTCCTGACCCACAGAAACTGTGAAATAAATATGTGTTAAGGTACTAAGTTTGTAGTAATTTGTTACGCAGCAGATTGTAAATAACACGCAGATAAAACCAGACAGAACAGAAAAATAAAATGGCTTTAACTCTAGAAAGTTTCCCCATGTAAAATTTTGAAAATGCTACTCTGCCTAAGGTCAAACTGTCATACATATATATGTATGAAAACACAGAAAGGTGTCTGGAAGGGTAATACCAAATTAAATCTTTATCCAAGAGGAATGAAAACCAGTATTCACACAAAAACCTAGGCACAAACCTTGTGAATATATTAAAAACCAGTGAATTATGCACTTTAAAAAGGTGAATTATGTGGTATATGAATTATATCTCCAAAACATTTAATTAAAAACCTGTACACAATTATTCATAGAAACTTTCTTTAAAATTGCTAAAAACGAGGAAGATCTCAGTTATCCTTCAACTGGCAAATGAATAAACAAACTGGTACAGCCATGCAATTGAATACTGCTCAGCAATAAAAAAGAATGCACTGCCAGTTCAGCAACATGGATAATTCTCAAATGCATTATGCCAGTTGACAGAGGTCAGACTCAAAATACTGTGTACAGTGTGATTCTACTTATATGACACTCTGAAAAAAGCAGAACTATAAGGACAGAAAACAGGTTAGTGGTTGCCAAGGAGTGGGAGAAGCAGCCAGGGAGAACTTTGAGGAGGTAAAAATGTGCCAGGCCTTGGTTGGTGGTGGTACATAACTGTGCATTTGTCAAGACTCAGTGCTATATGCTGAAAAGGGCAGGTTTTACTATAAGTAAGTTTTACCTCAATAAACATGATTTTTAAATGATTAAAACTTTGGTTTTTGTTTGTTTTGGTTCAGTTTTAAGGTTTACCATAAATCTATTGGTTTTAGATTCTAAGTTGTATATAAACTTCTGTTTTAAAAGAATTTTTTAAAAAATCCTCTTATCGTCAACAATATTTAGTTGTGCTGGAAATTTTATTTTGGAATTGTTTAATAGAGAAAGACAATAAATAATGTTCAAGAACAGACATTGATTCATAACATCAAAGTATATTGTGAGAAGATGGTATTTCAGAATAGAGGAAGAATTTCTTATGTGCTGGTAAGATTGTTTGTAGATAATCATTTCTGCATAATTTTCATAGCTGGATTGCTTTAATAAAGCCATTTAAAGGTTAAGTTCTAGATTGCTTCATGTTGCTTATCAATGTTTTAAAGCTAAAATAGAAAATTAGCTGTTAAGTTGGTTCAACCGGAAATTCAGTATATCCTTTAAAAAGAGAAATTTAGTAAGCAGTGTGTCTAAAGAATGACATATGGTTGGGTACAGTGGCTCGTGACTGCAATCCCAACACTGTGAGGCTGAAGTGGGAGGATCACTTGAGCCCAGGAATTTGAGACCAGCCTGGAAAACAGACCTGCATCTCTACAAAAAAACAAAAAATTACCCAGGCATGGTGGTACACACCTTGTGGTCCCAGTTGCTTGGGAGGCTGAGGTGGGAGAACCACTTGAACCTGGGAGATCAAGGCTGCATTGAAGTCTCATCACGCCACTGCACTCAAGCCTGGGTGACAGAGCAAGACCCTGTCTCAAAAAAAAAAAAAAAAAAAAAAAGAACCCCCCCCCCCACCAAAAAAGGCATGTGATCAGTAAAAAAGACATTATTTGCTTATATTGTAGAGTGGTTCTAAAATATAGATTTTACATTGAGAAATTTTAATACTCTCTTTTTTCTTTTTCTTTTTTCTTTGTTTTACTTTCCAAAGATGAGGAAGAAAATGCTTCCCGTTATTCTGGATGAGCATCCTATCTTCGTAGTTGGTTTGGACTTCCGATAGGTTGATGGAAGGAATACTGTTATTAACCAAATAGAATCTGTTTACAAAAATGGTTCGTGTGTGTTACCATCATTCTTTTGTCAAAAAGTGTGTATATATGTTTGCATTTACATATGTTTGTACATCTGTATGACAGATGTATTTTAAAAGTTTCAACTCGAAGTAAAAGTACAACAGCTTGAAGTGTTGATACCAGGCCACAGCCCTCTAACTCATGTGATCTCCCATGCATGCTGCCAGAATAAAACCACCAGGAATGAATTCACTCCCCACTTCTCTGGAACCTCAGAACCCACCCATTTCTCGGCAGTACTGTGAATTTTGAAGTTAAACTAAATTTTGGTACCATACCAACTGGAATTTAGGCTTTAAAAATAATGTTTCAAGGCCAGGTGTGGTGATTCATGCCTGAAATCCCACTACTTTGGGAGGCTGAGGCTGGAGAATCGCTTGAGGCTAGTGAGCTGTGATTGTACCACTGCACTCCAGCTCGGGGAACAGAGCGAGACCTTGTCTCTAAAAATAATAATAGTAATAAAAATAACGTTTTATGACTATTTATTGCAAGGTCAGATTTACAGATTGTTATAAATTGTTGAGAAACTTTTGTGATTAGAATATGAAGGAAAAAGCTTTGTTGGTAAAAGTGACATGTTAAGGGGCTATGAAGTAAATATGCTGCAGTTAATTATGCTAAGTTAAAATACAGTTTAGTTATTTGCTTTAAAATAAACTCTTCTTTTTTTCTTTATACTATCTTAAAACTCATTATGTTGTCAGAGCCCTAGAGCTGGCTAGTGTAACACTGACTATGAATAGGTGGGCCCACCACTTGAGTTGAGGTGATTTCATGGTGTCTTTCCAGGCTCTTGATAGGGTGTCACTGCATGCAAGCCATTGAATCTGTTTTGAGGATCCTCTCCATTTTCCCAAATAAAAACCTATCCCAACAGTGACTATATCACTCAGCATTGGATCTAAATATAAAACTGGTGCTTTCAGTGTTTTTGGCAGATAGTGTTCCATAAGCTTTCCATCAGAAGGGATTTTAGACACCTTAGAGGTCCGTGCTACATCTTCACAGTTCCTCCGAATAACCTTAGGTGGTAGTGTTACTTGCCTTTGACACCTGTGCATATGTTTTAATGACTAGATCCAAACTGTGTTGTTCTTAAATCAAAAATGGGATAATTTTTAATATTTATGTATTAATCACACAGTATGCTCTCTGAAGTTCTCTTAAGCCTTCAGTTTATACTCTTAATTTTCTTTCTGAGCTGGGGAACTGACTTTGCACTTTGGTTACACAGAACATTGGTTTCCAATTTAGTTTAACTGAAATTTGCTGCTGATATGTTGAGTTTGTTCTTTAAAAAATATCTCATATATCTCGTCTTTCCTCCTTAGAAGAACAGACCTAACTAGCGAATGTATGAATGAAAATGCATCTATTTCAGAGCCGACATGAAGAGTTTAGTTTTTTTACTTTATAAACTGTGAATATGAGTATGCCAGCTGCATACGATGTAACTAATCATATTTAAATATATTTCACTTTGGCTTTAGACCTTTTGAAGTCTGTATAAACTTGTTTTGAAATACAGTCTCCACTTATGAATGTCATAACAAAATACTTTTTTGCATGATAAAAAATTACTTTGATTACAAAAGGCATATTCTTTCATGGTTTCTGCAATGAGAGGAAGTGTAGTGATTATTTTAATATTTCTATTAAATATGTTTAACTGTATATTTTTATGGCTGCTCTTTTATGTTACCCACTGTCTCTTTGGGGTTGTTAATTGGTTTCTGAAAGGGAACTTCAAACTCCTTTACTACTGGCCTTCCATGGTTGGTCCCTATTAGGTTGTTGAGAGAACGTCGACCAACTCTTTGATACCCGCCAGGTAGACCGTAGTACCTGCCATGTCTGACACCCTGCATCCAGCTAAAACCAGAAACAGCGCTGGGCCTCCCTGTGGACAAGACATTGATTTGACCAGAAGCAGATGTCTGGCTAAGGCTGCCAACCAAAGGGTGGCCTTAGATGAAGGGCTTTGTTCAGTTAGGGGCACAGGTCATTAATTTTTTTTTTTTTTTTTTTTGAGACAGAGTCTTGCTCTGTCGCCCAGGCGTGAGTGCAATGGCGCAATCTCGGCTCACTGCAAGCTCTGCCTCCCAGGTTCACGCCATTCTCCTGCCTCAGCCTCCTAAGTAGCTGGGACTACAGGCGCCCGCCACCATGCCCGGCTAATTTTTTGTATTTTTAGTAGAGACGGGGTTTCACCGTGTTAGCCAGGATGGTCTCGATCTCCTGGAGGTAATTGATTTCTTTGGATGTTTGGACTAGGAGTTGGGGAGAGACAGAGCAGAAAGAGAAACACAGATGCCACAAGGAGGAGGAACAGAGCTGACCCTGGATAGGACTGGACACAGCAGCCAGACCAAGAGAGGCATCTAGTGAGAAGCAGCTCTTCAGCCCTGGGCCTGGTGCACACATCACTCCTTGGTTTCTAAGAACCAAATTTGGCCCAGCACAGTGGCTCATGCCTGTAATCCCAGCACCTTGGGAGGCCAAAGCGGGTAGATCATGAGGTCAAGAGATCAAGACCATCCTGGCCAACATGGTGAAACCCCGTCTCTACTAAAAACACACAAAAAATCAGCTGGGCATGGTGGCGTGCACCTGTAGTCCTAGCTACTTGGGAGGCTGAGGCAGGAGAATCACTTGAACCCAGGTGGCAGAGTCCAGTGAGCTGAGATCACACTACTGCACTCCAGCCTGGTGACAGAGTGAGACTCTGTCAAAAAAATAAAGCCAAATTCATACAGTCCCTGAGGAGTGGGAACTGATGCACATCTCTTGTATACAAGAAGCTATGCTTGTGCTCTGAACCGTGTAAGATTGAGAATTGTATTCCTTTAAAGAAAGTTCGGCAGAACTGTAACTGAATTACTAACAAGGCACTGAGAAGGCATACCGTACTTTGTATTCTTTTTAAAGTCCCTGTTAGGTGGTGATGTAGCTGGAAGTGTATAGTATTGAGGATGTAAAGTTTCCCCTAAAAAATTTTTGGTATTTGGCGAATGGCATAACACATCAAAAAATTGGTTGTATCATATGATTAAATTGCAATGTGATGATTTCAACTTGGTGGAAGACTTCTACTTTGTCTTGGTATGTGAAAATCCCCTTTGC
Organism: Pan paniscus; assembly: GCF_029289425.2. NCBI lineage: Eukaryota > Metazoa > Chordata > Mammalia > Primates > Hominidae > Pan > Pan paniscus. Next base: position 15,704,489 of record NC_073261.2, read on the forward strand.
TTCAAACTTAATACACACCAAGGAAAACAACCTGATACAATTTTGCAAGTGTCTTTGAGCTAATGGTTTTTCATGGGTTTTAAAAAGCATTGGGTTATTTATGTATAATTATGTAGAAAGAAAATATTTGTTCCATTCAAGATACGGTTACACGAAAAGGCATCTAGTTGTGACCTTCAAATTATTACTTATATACCTATAGAAAATTCCTATAAATAGGCTGGGCGCGATGGCTCACACCTGTAATCCCGGCACTTATGGAGGCCAGGGTGGGCAGATCACCTGAGGTCAGGAGTCCAAGACCAGCCTGGCCAATATGGTGAAAACTTGTCTCTACGAAAAATACAAAAATTAGCCAGGCATGTTGGCCCATGCCTGTAGTCCCAGCTACTCAGCAGGCTGAGGTAGGAGAATCGCTTGAACTCGGGAGGGGAGGCTGCAGTGAGCCAAGATCACACACCACTGCACTCCAGCCTGGGCAACAAAGTGAGACCCCCATCTCAAATAAGGAAAGAAAATTCCTATGAAGAAACACTATACCTCTGAGTTTCAATAATAGAGATGATTAACCCAGTTTCCCTGCAAGGATGTGCTCACTGTGAACAGATGTAGTGGTTACCACTCCAGATGTCTGCCTAGCATTTGAGACAACAGTCTCTGTCACCCCTGCCTCTCTCTGGGAACTTCTGCCCCACCACTATACAGAGGGGCAGTAGGCCCAGCCATAATCAACTGAAACAGACACAGAGTTATGAACTGAGCCTAGGCAATTAGGTTTTCTCAGGAATATGGATCTGGGACTAAAGAACTCAGCATCTTCCTGTGACTGGAATTGTAGCATGTAAGTACAGAAGCTTTGGAGTGCCCAGAAAGAGCAGAGAAAGCCAGCCAAGAGAGTGCCAGGTTTAAGCTGACATAAGAGGTCAACAAAATCGTGAAGTGAGTGTTCTGGGGACCTGAGAGTCAAGGGACTGGATTCTGTACAATGTCTCTGCATCATCATAGTAAACTTCCTACACATGCTTTGAAAGCAAATATCAGATAATTTGGAGCACAGTATAATGGTAAAGTATAAACTGTGAACTTACACAAGGACACCACAATTTCCGCCTCACTGACGAATAACTTGGGGCATGTTCTTGACTGCTCTGAGCCCCCATTTCTTTATCTGTAAAAAGGAAATAAATTACATAGTTGTGAGTTATTGGATGACATAATAAAACCCAGCACAGAGGGCTGGATGCAGTGGCTCACACCTGTAATCCCAGCCTTTGGGAGGCCAAGGTGGGCGTATCACAAGGTCAGGAGATCGGGACCATCCTGGCTAACACGGTGAAACCCCATCTCTACTAAAAATACAAAAAATCAGCCAGGCATGGTGGCGGGTGCCTGTAGTCCCAGCTACTTGGTAGGCTGAGGCAGAAGAATGGCTTGAACCCAGGAGGCGGAGCTTGCAATGAGCCGAGATTGCGCCACTGCACTCCAGCCTGGGTGACAGAGCAAGACCCCATCTCAAAAAAAAAAAAAAAAAAAAAAAAAAAAAACCAGCACAGAGTAGGCATGCCAGCATTCTCTCACTTCTCAGCCTGCAAAAAGATTTACCAATTTACCTCATTTTCTTCTGTTCCTTGTTCTGACCTCAGTGCATGACCCATAGCACCAAGTGTTACTGTCATTTATGAGTGAACAATTGTGTTAATAAGGAAATAAATTGAATGTTTTCCAGCATTTTGACCTTATTTTTTAAAACTTTCTACCTCCCAGAGCTGGGAAGAGATTCCAGATTTCCAGACTTAGTCCAGAGTCATGACTAATGCTGGACTTCGTCTATAGCTCTTATTGAAATGTCAGAAAACATTTTTTGCCCCCAAAACTATTAACTGATAAATTTATAGCATCAAACTGCATTTTTTAAAGGAGGCTTTTTGTTTTTTCTTTTTTGAGAGAGAGAGAGAGTCTTGCTCTGTCGCCCAGGCTGGAGTGCCTTGGCATAGTCTCAGTTCTCTGCAATCTCTGCCTCCCGGTCTCAGGTGATTCTCCTGCCTCAGCCTCCCAAGTAGCTGGGACTACAGGTGTGCACCACCACATCCGGCTAATTTTTGTTTGTTTTTGGTAGAGACGAGGTTTTGCCATGTTACCTAGGCTGATCTTGAACTCCTGGACTCAAGTGATCCACCCACCTCGGCCTCCCAAAGTGCTGAGATTTCAGGTGTGAGCCACCACACCTGGCCAAAAGAGACTTTTTTTTTTTTTTTGAGACGAGTGTCGCTCTGTCGCCAGGCTGGAGTACATGGTGCCACATGGTGGCATGGTCTCAGCTCACTGCAACCTCCACCTCCTGGGTTCAAGCGATTCTCCTGCCTCAGCCTCCCGAGTAGCTGGGACTATAGGCACGCGCCACCATGCCCAGCTAATTTTTTGTATTTTTAGTACAGATGGAGTTTCACTGTGTTAGCCAGGATGGTCTCGATCTCCTGACCTCGTGATCTGCCCACCTTTGCCTCCCAAAGTGCTGGGATTACAGGCATGAACCACCGCGCCCAGCCCATGCCCGGCTAATTTTTTTTTTTTTTTTTTTTTGGATTTTAGTAGAGACAAGGTTTCACCATGTTGCCCAGGCTGGTCTTGAACTCCTGAGTGCAGGCAATCCGCCCACCTCACCCTCCCAAAGTGCTAGGATTACAGGTATTTGGTTTTTTGTTTGGTTTTCAAGCAACCTTTCTAAATTTTGCTATGCTCACTCTTTCTTCACATGTTGGTACTGGCTAGATACAGATTTTGCTTTCCTATTGGAGACTCTTTTGAGAGCTGGCTATCCCCTCTTCCTCTGTTTCTTTTTTCTCTTCCCTACTTTCAAGTTTCTTGCTCTTTTTCTTACCCCATAAGTTACCAGAAATTCATACCCCCTTGAGAGGGCTTTTTGTTTGAACTTCAGTCTTTAGTTTCATCAACTTTTCTAAGGAAATTGATCTGTTAATGAAAGTTGGCTTGCTTGACTTCAGAATATCTGTATTATTCAGTGGTGTGTTTTTCTGGTTGCTTTGTTTGAGCATAGTGTAAATATCACCCATTGCATAGCTTTGGCAGTGACATAAATCTAGCAGCCTAAGATCGAGAAAAGCTAGAAGTCTCACCACAGATTGTATTTCAGTGAAAGGGATTCTTTTTAACTGCTTATAAAATTAAAGAAAACCTATAAACATGGAAAACAATTATTAAACCCACCATATGCTCATACTGATATTAAATGGTGTGCCAGATTCTAGAAAGAGTTACCTTTTGGTAAGAGCACTGCTTGTTAACTATAGTTGATTGCTTTAGATGTCTAGTGTGTACACAAAAGCATGAATTTTATTCCTTATAACCAAAGTAGAAACCTACTCTGAGCAATTTGACAAAAGGTTTACATTATTTATTTTAGTGTAGTTTAAGATTACAGTAAGATACAATTCCCAAAGAGTGAAATATAAGGCTGGGCGTGGTGGATCATGCCTGTAATCCTAACACTTTGGGAGGCTGAGGTGGGTGGATCACCTGAGGTCAGGAGTTCGAGACCAGCCTGGCCAACATGACAAAACCCCGTATCTACTAAAAATACAACAATTAGCCAGACGTGGTGGTGCGCACCTGTAATCCCAACTACTAGGGAAGCTGAGGCAGGAGAATCACTTGAACCTGCTGGGGCGGAGGCTGGAGTGAGCTGAGATCATGCCATTGCACTCCAGCCTGGGCACACTCTCAAAAAAAAAAAAAAAAGTGCAATATAACTTTTCACAAAATATGGAACTGTGGTAGTCTAGAACAATGTCTCAATATACCTCCTACACTAAGTATAATAGTAAATATCTGTATTTGGTGGCATAATATGTTCTTAGTATAAACCAAAAACACATGCTGAGCATTGGACATTGTCCAATGTTTAATTCATATGATTCATTCTGAGTTTCTGACTGAGATCATTCTTTCAGACTATGTGTATTTCTCCTGGGATCCATAAAATATGCAGCCCTAACATGATTTTATTTTTGTTTCCTTTCCTGGAAAAGGAGAAATCATTCAGATCAGCTTTCATATTGCCTTACAGACGATGGCTTCAATATAGTTTGAAAGGGACTCCTTTGTTCTAGAACTGCTCTAACACAGTAGCCACTAGCCACATGTGGCTATTGAAAGATTGAAATGTGGTTATTCCAAATCAGGATGTACAGTAAATATAAAATACACACCAGATTTTACATGAAAAAAGTAATGTGAAATATATCACTAGTAGTTTTTATAGTGATTACATGTTGAAATTTTAACATTGTGAACATATTAGTTTAAATAAAATGTATTGTGAAAATTAATTTCACGTTTCTATTTACTTTTGATAAAAGCACTACTAGAGGCTGGGTGTGGTGGCTCACTCCTGTAATCCCAGCACTTTGGGAGGCTGAGGTGGGAGGATCACGAGGTCAGGAGACCAAGACAATCCTGGCTAACACGGTGAAACCCCGTCTCTACTAAAAACACAAAAAATTAGCCAGGAGTGGTGGCAGGCGCCTGTAGTCCCAGCTACTATGGAGGCTGAGGCAGGAGAATGGCGCGAACCCAGGAGGCGGAGCTTGCAGTGAGCTGAGATCGTGCCACTGCACTCCAGCCTGGGCTTCAGAGCAAGAATCCGTCTCCGAAAAAGAAACACTACTAGCACATTTTTAAATTACTTGTAGTGATCTCATTTGTAACACATTACATTTCAATCGTATACTGCTTTTCTAAAGAGTCACTGCTAAGCCCTGAAATTAACTCCAAATACCTCCCTGGAATACAGTGCCAAGGCAGGGGCTTCCTTGAACTTCAACCTCTAAAAGTAAGCAAGAATTGAGAAATATCTTCTGCTTTGAAAAATATTCACTCCCCAACCCTAATACATCAATTAAATATTATTTGGGGGCTAACTAAGCTCCTATTTTAAAATGTAAATTGAAGAAATTAGGCCAGAGTCATTCCCATCTTAGTGCCAATCATATAATCAGATAATTAGATTGCTATTTCCCTAAAGCCTGTTTAGTTTTTTTGTTTGCTGGTTTTGTTGTTGTTGGGTTTTTAAATTTGTTTTTGTTGTTGTTGTTTTGAGATGGATACTCACTGTGTCACCCAGGCTAGAGTGCAGCGGCATGATCTCTGCTCATTGCAACCTCCAACTCCTGGGTTCAAGCGATTCTCCTGCCTCAGCCTCCTGAGTAGCTGGGACTATAGGTGCATGCCACCATGCCCGTCTAATTTTTTTGTTTTTTGGGGGGTTTTTTTGGTTTTTTTGTTTGTTTTGAGACAGTCTCGCTGTTTCCCAGGCTGGAGTGCAGTGGCACGATCTCGGCTTACTGCAGCCTCCACTTCCAAGGTTCAAGCAATTCTCCTGCCTCAGCCTCCCAAGTAGCTGGGACTACAGGTGCATGCCATTATGCCTGGCTAATTTTTTGTATTTTTAGCAGAGATGGGGTTTTGCCATGTTGGCCAAACTGGTCTCAAACTTCTGGCCTCAGGTGATCCAGCTGTCTCAGATCAAAGTGCTGGGATTCCAGGCATGAGCCACCACTCACAGCTCGCTTAGGCCTTCTGCCAAAACAAATTAGCTCTTAGAGAACCACAGGATTCCTCTTGTAATGTATTACAAACTAAAGTCTTACCTACTCTTGAAGAGTAGAAAACATGAAAAAGTTCTGTGTTAGCCCTTAGAATAATTAAAAATTCATAAGCTCTGAAATAAATACAGGTAATAAAATTATTGCATATGACAAAACAAAAGTTTAAATTGGCGTTTGTAAACTGCATGAAAACCACGTTTCTCACTACTAGAAAAAGAAAAAAAGTTATAAATAAGCCAAGAATTCCAGAATGAATCCTGTGGTGCCAAATATATGTAAACTACAAGGAATAACAGTGACCTTACACTGGAAACACCTTAACCATGGGCCAAGGTTAAAGATATAACAGCATTCTCACACCCCTTGCACAGCTACCCCCAATGTTAACATAACTGTTAATAAATTATCAAAACTAAGAAATTAGTCTTGGTATAGTATCACTAACTACACTCCAGACCTCAGTCAGGTTTTCCCAGTCTTTCCTTCAGTGTCCTTCCTCTGTTTCAGGATTCAATCCATGATCCTTGACACTTGGTACTTTGTCAGATGTCCTGCTATATGGGTTTGTTTGATGTTTTCCCATGATTAGGGATAGACACTGCAAGACTCAGAGCTACTTTACAAAGAAGCCTCTAGGGAGCTCCCCAGAGAAGACAGGGGAGACAACACAAGGACACTAGAGGAAATTTTAGCCTCTGACATCCATGACTATATAGCAAAGAGTAAACAAAGCCTAACTCCTAGCCAGAGAAACACAAAATCTCATACTAAAGCCTTACTTAACTCAGTTCCTTTCACCCAGTACATTATATACAGCCTCAAACAAAAAATTACAAAGCATACTAAAAGACAAGAAACCCCACACTTTGAAGAGACAGAGCAAGCATCAGAACCAGACTCAGATATGAAAGAAATATTGGAAGTGTCCAACCAGGAATTTAAAATAACTAAGATTAATATGCTAGGGGCTCTAATGTAAAAACAGCATAACATGCAAGAACAGATGGGTAATGTAAGCAAAGAGATAAAAACACTAAGAAGAAATAAAAATGAAATACTAGAAATAAAAAACACCATAACAGAAATGAAGAATGCCTTTGACGGGTTCATCAAAAGAATGGATATGGCCAATGAAAGAATCAGTGAGCTCGAAGAGATGTCAATAGATACTTCAAAAGCTGACACACAGTGAGAAAAAAGAATGAAAAAGAAAAAAACAGATGAAGAGTCAAGAACTGCGAGACAATTACAAAAGGTGGAACACAGAGACTTTTTGGAAATACCAGAAAGAGAAGAAAAAGAGAAAGAAAGCCGGGCGTGGTGGCTTACGCCTATAATCCCCACACTTTGGGAGGCTGAGGTGGGCAGATCACAAGGTCAGGAGATCGAGACCATCCTGGCTAACACGGTGAAACCCTTTCTCTACTAAAAATACAAAAAATTAGCAGGGCGTGGTGGCAGGCGCCTGTAGTCCCAGCTACTCAGGAGACTGAGGCAGGAGAATGGCATGAATCTGGGAGGAGGAGCTTGCAGTGAGCTGAGATCATGCCACTGCACTCCAGCCTGGGCAACAGAGCAAGACTCTGTCTCAAAAAAAAAAAGAGAGAGAGAGAAAGAAACAGAAGAAACATTTGAAGCAACAGTGACTGAAAATTTCCCCAAATTAATGGTAGATAAAGCTATGGTCTGAATGTTTGTGTCTCCTCAAAAGTTATATTGAAACTTAATCCTCAATATGATAGTACTGAGGTGGGGCTTTTGGGAGTCAATCAGGTTATGAGGGCTCTATCCTCAGGACAGAGATTAGTGCACTTATGAAAGAAGCCCCAGGGAATTAGCTAGCCCCTGACACCATGTGAGGACAAAGCCAGAATGTGTCATATATGAGGAAGCAGGGCCTCACCAGACACTGCTAGTGCCTTGGTCTTGGACATCACAGCCCCTAGAACTGTGAGAAATAAATTTCTGTTGTTTATAAACTCTCCAGTTTATGATATTTTTGTTACAGCAGCCCAAATGAACTAAGGTAGACATAAAGGAACAGATCCAGGAAGCTCAAAAAACACCATATAGGATAAATAACAAAAATGCTACATCAAGGTATATCTTTTTTTTTTCCTAAGGTGGAGTTTCGCTCTTGTTGCCCAGGCTAGAGTGCAATGGTGCAATCTCAGCTCACTGCAGCCTCTGCCTCCTGAGTTCAAGCGATTATCCTGCCTCAGCCTCCTGAGTAGCTGGGATTACAGGCCCCCGCCACTAGGCCCAGCTAATTTTTTGTATTTTTAGTAGAGATGGGGTTTCACCATGTTGGCCAGGCTGGTCTCGAACTCCTGGCCTCAGGTGATCTGCCTGCCTTGGCCTCCCAAACTGCTGGGATTACAGGCATGAGCCACTGGGCCTGCCTAAGTATATCTTATCTTGACACAGATCTCACTCCTTTCACAAAAATTAACTCAAAATGGATCATAGACCTAAATGTAACATGCAACACTGCAGAATTCTTAGAAGATAACATAGGAGAAAACTCAGGTGACCTTGGATTTGGTGATGACTTTTTAGATATAACATCAAAAACATGACTCATAAAAGAAAAAATTGGTAAGTTGGACTTCACTAAAATTAAATTTTTCTGCTCACAAAGGACACTGTTAAGAGAATGAAAAGGTAAGCCATTAAATGGGAAAAAATCTTTGCAAAAAAATAGTTCTTTATATATGATATATAATAATATATATCATATATAATATTATATATATATATATATTCTGAAAAAGGCAAAACCATAGAAACAGTAAGAAGTTCAGTGGTTGCCAGGAGTTAGGAGTTGGGGGTGGGGAGGGTGGATAAATGGTGGAGAACAGCTGATTTTTAGGGTAGTGAAACTATTATGTTTGATTCTGTAATGATGAACACATGTCATTATACATTTGTCAAAACCCGTAGACTATACAACACCAAGAATGAACTCTAATGTAATCCACAAAGGACTATTGTTAATAAAGTTTAAATAATGGCTCATCAATTATAACAAATGTACTATACTAATGCAAGATGTTAATAATAAGGGAAACGGGGGTGGGAGGGTTTGGGGTAAGAGGGCATATGGGAATTCTCTTCTGTTTGCTCACTTTTCTGATAAGCTGAAATTGCTGAAACAATAAAATGTATTATTAATAATTTTCAAAAATTCACTCGATGGGCTACATAGCAGAATGCAGATGACAATGATAGGAGTTTGTGAACTTGACGACAGATTAGAAATGGTAGACCTAAATCCTACCAAATCAATAATTACATTAAATGTAAATGGTCTAAATATACCAACTGTAATGCAGAGATTGTCAGACTACATTAAACAGACAAGACCCGAGTACATGCTATTTATAAGAAAATCACTTTCAATATAAAGACTTAATTGATTAAAAGAATGGGCTGGGCTTGGTGGATCACACCTGTAATCCCAGCACTTTGGGAGGCCGAGGCAGGCAGATCACGAGGTCAGGAGACCGAGATCATCCTGGCTACCACGGTGAAACCCCGTCGCTACTAAAAACACAAAAAATTAGCCAGGCATAATGGCACGCACCTGTAGTCCCAGCTACTTGGGAGGCTGAGGCAGGAGAATCACTTGAACCTCGGAGGTGGAGGTTGCACTGAGCTGAGATCGTGCCACTGCACTCCAGCCTGGGTGACAGAGTGAGACTTCATATCAAAAATATATAGAGAGAAAAATAAAATTAAAAGTGGTAAAATGCAAATAGTAATCAAAGGAAATTAGGCTGGGTGTGGTGGCTTACACCTGTAATTCTAGCACTTTGGGAGGCCAAGGTAGGAAGATTTCTTGAGGCTAGGAGTTCCAGGCCAGCCTGGGCAACAGAATGAGATCCCTTCTCTACAAATGAAAAAAAAAGTTTAAATAGCCCAGCATGGTGGCGTGCATGGTATAATGTACCCTAGCTACTTGGGAGGCTGAGGTGGGAGGATCACTTGAGCTCAGTAGTTTGAGGTTACAGCAAGCTATGATCACACCACTGCACTCCAGCCTGGGCAACAGAATGAGACCCTGTATCTAAAAAAACAAGCAAAAGAAAAAGGAAATGAGAGTGTCTATATTAATATCAAAGTAGACTTCAAACAAAGATGATTACCATGAATAAAGAAGGATATTACGTAATTATTAAAGGGTCAATTCAACAAGAAGACATAACAATCATAAATGTGTAAATATAATTCCATAGTAAAAGGAATCAGGAGGCTTGAGAGATGCTTATTTCAGGTCTGGGGTAAGGAATGTACAAAGTGAACCAGGACTAATGAAGTTATATTAAAACTCCAAAAGATGAAAAGAGTCATTTAAAAGACTAATGGAGTCATATGAAAAGGTCCCAGGAGCCAACAGAAAGGACTCCCCTTGGCCAAATCTGGAACATTTTGACAGTTTGAGCATCAATAAGAGTAATGAACCATAATTGACTAGAAGACATTTAAAGCATAAAAACTCTTGAGTCCATAATCATACTCAATAAAGATGAAAACAAACCATCTTATTCATCACTGATGGGGGTGGCTGTTATTCAAGTTCTTATTCTAAAACTTGGTGATTAAAGGTAAATAAAGAATAATGTATTCTTTCTCTGCAGTGGAACTAAGTTTTAGATACAAAATAACCCCAGTGGATGAGGGAAAGTTCTTTAGAGGTAAGAATGACAGTTAATAAATGTAGAAAAAAGAAGATAATCACCATTTTGCAACTTCTAATTAAGTAACTGAAGTGAGAAAGAATCATTACTGCATGCTAAAACCATTAAGGGAAAGATGTCAAAGATCTCAGTGTTTCAACCCATAGAATACTTTCCAGTGGCAAGAAGATAAATGGATAGTTAACCCTATAATCTTAGAATCTCTAATAGTGGGTACACTAGATATTATGTGAAGAAAATGGCATCAGGCTGGGCGTGGTGGCTCATACCTGTAATCCCAGTACTTTGGGAGGCAGAGGTGGGTGGATCACCTAAGGTCAGGAGTTCGAGACCAGCCTGGCCAATATGGTGAAACCCCATCTCTACTAAAAATACAAAAACTTTCTGGGCGTGGTGGCGAGCACCTGTAATCCCAGCTACGTGGGAGGCTGAGGCAGGAGAATCACTTGAACCCAGGAGGCAGAGGTTGCAGTTAACCGAGATCGTGCCACTGCACTCCAGCCTGGGTGACAAGAGTGAAACTGCATAACAAAGAAAAGAAAAGAAAGAAAGAAAGAAAGAAAGAAAGAAAATGGTATCAATGGTGAAGAATTGTTGTCCAACATGTTTAATGTAATTGTGTTCAAGCCTAAAATTCTGCTTTACTGGAAATAAAAGAGAATACAGTTAAAGGACACCATGAGGAAACAATCAGATAAATACAGAAAGTGAGAACATTGACCCAACTTCTATAAGTCAACTGGCTAGGTCTCTCCAATAAGTTCAAAGTCAAGAAAAAAAAAAGGGGGGGCCAGGTACTACACTTGATTTTTAAAAAGCTTAGAGACAAACAATGAAATGCAATCTATGCTCCTTAATTAGAACCCTATTTAAACAAACCAGCTCTCAAAGACATTTTTTGGGGTCAAAAAGGGAAAGGTGAATATAGTCTGGTTATTAGACAACATTTAGAAAGCACTGTTACTTGTGTTAGGTGTGAAAATTGTGTGATTATATTGTGAAAGAATTCATTCTTTAAAAAAGATGCATTCTAAAGTATTAGGGGTGAAAAGTTTAAAGTAATTTACTTCAAACCACAGTGAAAAAAATTTAAACACTGCAAAATATTAACTGCTAAATCTAGATGGTGGCTTTATAATATTCAAAGATGAGCATATTTCCTTTAAATTTCTATGTGCTTAAAATGTTTCATGTTAAGTAATATATGTATTACATTGGGATACATATAACTATGATTGACAGAAAATAACACTAAAAGTGCAAGATCACTGATTCTATCTAGGAAGTAGGATTATAGGGACTTCAATTTTCAAGTTAGCTTTTTTTTTTTTGAGACGGAGTCTTGCTCTATCGCCCAGGCTAGAGTGCACTGGCGCAATCTCAGCTCCCTGCAAGCTCCGCCTCCCGGGTTCACACCATTCTCCTGCCTCAGCTGGGACTACAGGCACCACCACCATACCCAGCTAATTTTTTTTGTATTTTTAGTAGACACAGGGCTTCACTGTGTTAGCCAGGATGGTCTCGATCTCCTGACCTCGTGATCTGCCCGCCTCGGCCTCCCAAAGTGCTGGGATTACAGGGTGTGAGTCACCGCACCTGACCCAGTATTTGTCCTTTTTATGATTTGCTTCTTTCACTTAGTGTAACGTTCTCAAGGTTGATCCATTTTGCAGCATAAGTCAGAATTTCCTTCCTTTTTTTTTTTTTTTTTTTTTTGAGATGGAGTCTTGCTGTTGTTGCTCAGACTGGACTGCAATGGCACGATCTTGGCTCACTGCAACCTCCAGCTTCTGGGTTCAAGTGATTCTCCTGCCTCAGCCTCCGGAGTAGCTGGGACTATAGGTGCCCGCCACCATGCCCAGCTAATTTTTGTATTTTCAGTAGAGATGGGGTTTTACCATGTTGGCCAGGCTGGTCTCGAACTCCTGACCTCAGGTGATCTGCCTGCCTTGGCCTCCCAAAGTGCTGGTGTTACAGGCATGAGCCACCACGCCCAGCCAGAATTTCCTTTTTAAGGGTGAATAGATAAATATTCCATTGTATGAATGTACCACATTTTATTTATCCATTTATCCATTTCTGGACATTTGGGTGGTTTCCACCTTTCATCTATTGTGAATAATGCTACTATGAATGTGCACATGCAAATATCTCTTCAAGACCTTGCTTTCACTTCTTTGGGATATAGATCCAGAAGTGGACTTGCTAGATCACATGGCAACTGTATCTTGAATTTTTTAAACAACTGCCTTACTGCTTTCCACAGGAGCTGCACCATTTTACATTCCCTCCAACAGTGCACAAGGGTTCCAATTTCTCCACATCCTTGCTAACATTATTTTCTGGTTTTTTTGATAGTAGCCATCTGAAAGTGTAGGAGGTATATCTCACCATGGTTTTGATTTGCATTTCCCTAATGATTAGTGATGTTGAGCATTTTTTCATATACTTATTGGCTATTCTTATTTAACAGCTGCAGAGTATTCCTGGTAGAAACCGTAATTTACTTAAACAATGTCCTGGATAAATAAACTTTCTCAGTTCTTAAAAACAAAACTGCAATGACTCTCCTTGTACATTCGTCTGTTTTCAATTTTTTTTTTTTTTTTTTTTTTTTTTTTTTGAGATGGAGTCTCACTCTGTCGCCCAGGCTGGAGTGCAGTGGCACGATCTTGGCTTAGGGGAGGAGACCACTCCTCATATTGTCTTATGCCCAATTTCTGCCTCCAAAGAAGAAAAGGTAAAAACTAAAAGGCAGAAATGAAATCCACAAGCAGACAGCCCAGCCCCACACCCTAGGCCTGGTAGTTAAAGATCGACCTCTGACCTAATCGGTTATGTTATCTATAGATTACAGACACTGTATAGAAAAGCACTGTGAAAATCCCTATCCTGTTTTGTTCCGGTCTAATTACTGGTGCATGCAGCCTCCACTCACGTACCCCCTGCTTGCTCAATTGATCACGACCCTGTCACGCGCACCCCCTTAAGAGTTGTGAGCCCTTAAAAAGGACAGGAATTGCTCACTCTGGGAGCTTGGCCCTTGAGAAAGGAGTCTTGCCTATGCCCCCGGCTGAATAAACCCCTTCCTTCTTTAACTCGGTGTCTGAGGAGTTTTGTCTGCGGCTGGTCCTGCTACATTTCTTGGTTCCCTGACCGGGAAGCGAGGTGATTGGCAGATGGTCAAGGCAGCTCCTTAGGCGGCTTGAGTCTGCCCTGTGGAACATCCCTGCGGGGGACTCAAACCAGCCCAAGCAACGTGGATCCTGAGAGCACTCCTGGGTAGGCATTTGCCCCGGTGGGATGCCTCACCAGAGCAGTGTGTGGCAGACCCCCGTGGAGGATCAACGCAGTGGCTGAACACTGGGAAGGAACAGGCACTTGGAGTCTGGACATCTAAAACTTGTTAAGACTAGTCTTTGAAACTTGCCCACTCCTTTTGAGTGGAAGCGTGGCCTGATCACCCATGGCATGCCTTTATCGGCACTTTGGTTTTGGTTTTGACTTGGTTTGAATTGCTTGACAGGATTGGTCTTAGGAACTTGCCTACTCCATTTGAGTGGAAGCATGGCCTGATCACCCACAGTGTGCCCGTACCGGCACTTTGGTTTTTGTTATTGACTTGATTTGGATTGCTTGATACTTTGGTTTTGGTTTTGACCTGGCTTGGATTTCTGGATACTCTGATTTTAGTTTTGATTTTTTGGTTTGGTGCAAACTGCAAAAGTGTGTGTGTGCCCTTTTTACCCGTTCTTTGTTTTATGGTGTGTGCGTGGTGTAAGCATGGTGTTTTGTCTCGAAGAAGCATAGGTCAGGCACCAATAAGCCCACCCTACTAGGAACTAAGTTGAAAATTTTCCAAAAAGAATTTAAAAGAGACTATGGAGTACTGTGACACCAGGAAAACTTAGAACTTTGTGTAAGATAGACTGGCCAGCATTAGAGGTGGGTTGGCCATTAGAAGGAAGCCTGGACAAGTAAGTCCCTTGTTTCAAAGGTATGGCACAAGACAACCTGTAAGCCTGGGAACCCAGAGCAGCTCCCGTACATAGACACTTGGTTACAGCTGGTTTTAGACCCCCCGCCCCCAACACACAGTGGTTGAAAGAACATCAGCATAAGCAGCTGGCAAGACCAGCAGAGAGAGATAAAGGAAAGAGACAGAGAGGAAAAGAGGCAAAGAGAAAGAGGAAGAGACAGAGAGGAAGAGACAGACAAAGAGGAAGTCAAGGAGAGAGAGAGAGAGAAAGAAAGAGAGAGGCAGAGAGAGAGAGAGAAAGAGAGAAAAAGAGACCGCATGAAAAAGAAAGTCAAAGAGAGAGAGACAAAGTCAGAGAGAGAAAAAAAGAAAGAGAGATATACAAGCAGTTAAAAAAAAAAAGGTGTACCCTATCCCTTTAAAAGCCAAGGTAAATTTAAAACCTATAATTGATAATTGAAGGTATTCTCTGTAACCCTATAACACTCCAATACCACTTTGTTGTCAGTGTAAACAAGGGCATATCCCAAAAGCACTGAGGCCTTCCTATCAAAAATCCTTAACCCAGTAACCCACGGATGGCCCAAATGCATTCAATCTGTAGCGGCAACTGCGTTGCTAACAACAACAACAAAAAAGTAAAAAAAATAACTTTTAGAGGAAAGGTCATTGAGAGCACACCTCACCAGTTCCAAAGTATCCTAAGGAAAAAAAAAAAGGAAAAAAAAGGCGCGGCAGAATTTATATAAAAAGAGTATTATATGGTAAATTCTTGTCCTGAAATAAATTAATTGGTTGTTTAAAGAAAGAAATATTTGTAATAAGTCAGAAAGTTAAGCCATGTTGAAGAATTGTCTGCGAAAGTCATGAAAGAGAAAAATGTTATAAAAAAGAATTTATGTAAAAAATGTTGTATAATTTAAAAGTAACTAGGCCTCCTGAATGTAAAACTATTTTAAAAAAAAAACAGTTTATGTGCAAGGTGTATAAGAAAAGTATACTATACCTTTGGTAAAAGGATTATAAGGGGGCATAAGAATGTACATTCTTACCTATATTAAAAAGTTAAAAAAAAAACTATTGTTTTGAAAGTTTAAGCAAGTTTTAAAACGTTAATTGTAAAGAAAATTATGTGTGTAAACATATTAGCTACAGTTAAAGAAGTATCATCGAGTTTTTCTGTGAACTGGACATTAAAGTAAAAGCATAATAAGTTTTTCTTAAAGCACCAACCTGCTCTTTAGCAAAAGTTATAAAAGGTTAAAAAGAGTCTATAAAATCTTACTTTATGGTCAAACATTAAAAATTAGATAAATATGTCTACAAGCTTTTATTAAAATTACATTTAATATTAATAACACACTAATATAAAGATAAAATTTAGCTGATCTGATATAAAAATCATACAAGAGGCATTGTTAAATGTAAAATGGTATTTGGCTTCTTTGGTTTAAAAACTAATAAAAATAGGTGCTAAAGGAAATTTCTCAGTAAAAAGGCACTAAGGACTATAAAGTCCACTGCCAAAGTCCCCACATTTGAAACAAAAGGTCAATTTCTTAAAAATTATATACTTGGTTTATCTTCCACTTTCCTTTCTCTCAAAAACTAAAAGTCTTTTAGCACATGTACCACCCCTAGAATTTCTGGTAAACCAGCACCAGCCTGAAGATCATGTTCTCATCAAAAGGTGGAAAGAAGAAAAACTTGAGCCAGCCTGGGAAGGACCCTACCTTGTGCTGCTAACCACCAAGACTGCTATTCATACAGCAAAAAAAAAAAAAAAAAAAAAAAAAAAAGGATGGCCTCATCATCACACCCGAGTCAAGAAAGCGCCACCCCCTCCAGAGTTGTGGGCCATAGTCCCAGGGGAAAACCCTAACAAACTAAAGCTAAGAAAAATTTAACTCTTTTTATCTATTCTATTACTCTTTCTTCTTTCCTCATTCTATTGCTGACCATCCAGTTATTAACAATCAAGTCAATTTCACCTCAAACTATTGCATTTAATGCTTGCCTTGTTATACCCTGTGGGGACTTGCCAAGTCAAAGACAGCTCTCTACTTCAGAAAAGTACTTCTGTCCCGCCTGACTCTCCTCAGACTGGGCATTAGTAAACTAGGACCATTTAATCCAGGGAGATGTCTATAAAGACCCCAGGGTCAACCAGGAGTCTTGCCCCCCCATGTAGACCTTTCATGCCATAGTTGGTCCAACATTCTGTGGACCAGTAAAGAGCAAGGATGGACTGCTCCAACAGGTTTTTGTAATTTCCTAAAACCATACATTCATTTTACTAGAGGATCACAGAAGTTAAAGACTTAAAACAAACTTTAGTAATTAAGACAAGAAACCAAGATGCAAATGCCTGGTTAAAAGGGGTCAAATATTCCACCTGCATGTTAAACAAAAATAATTGTTATGCTTGTGCACATGGCAGGCCAGAGGCCCAGATTGTCCCCTTTCCACTAAAGTGGTCGTCCAGTTGACCAGGTGTAGGCTGCATGGTAGCCCTTCTCCAGGATTCTACAGCCTGAAGTAATAAGTCGTGCCAAGCTCTCTCTGCTATATCCCAAAGTCCAGCACCCTGTGGGTCAGCCCTTGAAGGCCATCCAGCCTCCGTCTCCCAACACTGAGTTCACTTTGTGTCTCTCATGACAAGTAGGAAACTTAGTGTTCCTTGGAGACCTGAAAGGATGCAGTGAGCTTAAGAATTTTCAAGAGCTTATCAATCACTCAGCCCTTGTTCACCCCCGAGCGGATGTGAGCGGATGTGTGGTGGTATTGCGGTGGACCTTTACTGGGCACTCTGCCGAATAACTGGAGTGGCACTTGTATTTTAGTCCAATTGGCCATCCCTTTCACCCTGGCATTTCATCAACCAGAAGGAAAAAAAAATAAGACATCATAAAGGGAGAGAAGTCCCTTATAGGTCTTTCGACTCTCATGTCTATTTAGACGCAATTGGAGTCCTACGAGGAATACCAGATCAATTTAAAGCTTGAAACCAAATAGCTGCAGGATTTGAGTCAATATTTTGGTAGGTGACAGTCAATAAAAATGTAGATTAGATAAACTACATCTATTACAACCAACAGCAACGAGCTTTTCATGAGTTAAAAGAAAAACTCATGTCGACCCCAGCCCAGGGGCTACCTGACCTGACAAAACCCTTTACACCCTATGTGTCAGAAAGAGAAAAAATGGCAGTTAGAGTTTTAACCCAGACTGTGGGGCCCTGGCCAAGGCCAGTGGCCTATCTCTCAAAACAACTAGACAGGGTTTCCAAAGGCTGGCCCCAGGTCTAAGGGCCCTGGCAGAAATGGCCCTGTTAGCACAAGAAGCAGATAAACTAACCCTTAGGCAAAACCTGAATATAAAGGCCCCCATGCTGTGGTAACTTTAATGACTACCAAAGGACATCATTAGTTAACAAATGCTAGATTAACCTATGTGAAAATTCCCACATAACCACTGAAATTTGCAACACCCTAAACCCCACCACCTTTCTCCCGGTATCAGAGAGCCCAGTTGAACATAACTGTATAGACGTGTTAGACTCAGTTTATTCTAGCAGGCCCAACCTCCGAGACCATCCTTAAACATCAGTAGACTGTGAACGGTACGTGGACAGGAGCAGCTTCACCAACCGCTGCAAAGTGACTCTGAAGAAGATGACAAGCCCTGCTCCAGTCACACCCGGAAGCTGACTGGTCCACGCATGGCCAAAGCATGAGAAAACTCATCGCGGGACTCATTTTCCTTAAAATTTAGACTTTTACAGTAAGGACTTCAACTGACCTTCCTCAGACTGAGGACTGTTCCCAGTGTATACATCAAGTCACTGAGGTAGGACAAAAAGTTGCTATGGTCCTATTATTTTGTGGTTATTATAAGTGTGCTGGAACTCTAAAAAGAACTTGTTTGTATAATGTTATTCTGTACAAGGTTTGTAGCCCAGGAAATGACCAACCAGTTGTGTGTTATGACCCATCTGAGCCTCCCATGACCACAATTTTTAAAATAAGATTAAGGACTGAGGACTGGTGGGGGCTCAGAAACGATACGAATAAAGTGTTAGCTAAAACAGAAGAAAAAGGGGTGCCCAAACAAGTCACCTTAAAAGTTAATGTCTGTGCTGTCATTAATAGTAATAAGTTAGGAATGAGGTGTGGTTGTCTTAATTAGAAAAGAGGCTATATGGCAGAAAATAAGTACATCTGTCATAAATTAGGACTGTGTGGAAATAAATATAAATACTGGTCTTGTGTCATTTAGGCCACTTAGAAAAAAAAATGAAAAAGATCCAGTCCACCTTCAGAAAGGAAAAAATGGCCCTTCCTGTACTAAGGGACAATGTAACCCCTTAGAGCTAGTAATAACCAATCCCCTTGATCCTCGCAGGAAAAAAGAGGAGAGTGTGACCTTAAGAATCGACGGGGCGGGACTGGATCCTCAAGTAAACATCTTAGTTTGAGGAGAAGTTTATAAATGCTCTCCTAAGCCAGTGTTTTAAACTTTCTATGATGAACTAAATGTGCCAGTACCAGAAATTCCAGGAAAAACAAGAAATTTGTTTTTGCAATTAGCCGAGCATGTAACCCAGTCTCTCAATGTCACTTCATGTTATGTATGTGGAGAAACTGTAATAGGAGATCAATGGCCATAGGAAGCCCAAGAATTAGTACCTACAGACCAAGTTCCTGATGAATTCCCAGCTCAAAAGAATCACCCTGATAATTTCTAGGTCCTAAAAGCTTCAATTATTGGACAATATTGCATAGCTAGAGAAGGAAGAGAATTCACTCACCCCGTAGGATGACTTAGTTGTCTGAGACAGAAAGTGTATAATGGTACCACAAAAACAGTCACTTGGTGGAGTTCAAATCACACAGAGAGAAATCCATTTAGTAAATTCCCAAAGTTGCAAACTGTGTGGACCCACCCGGAGTCCCACTGGGACTGGACAGCCCCCACTAGATTGTACTGGATATGTAGGCATAGAGCTTACGCCAAATTACCCGACCAGCAGGCAGGTAGTTGTGTTACTGGCACTATTAAACCATCTTTCTTCCTACTGCCCATAAAAACAGGCGAAATCCTAGGCTTCCCTGTCTATGCTTTCCACGAAAAGAGAAGCATAGCTATAAGAAATTGAAAACATGATAAATGGCCCCCTAAGAGAATAATGCAATATTATAGGCCTGCTACTTAGGCACAAGACGGCTCGTGAGGATACCAGACCAGATGGTGGTGGTGGTGATGGTGGTAGTGTTGGTGATGGTGGTGGTGATGGTGGTGGTGGTGATGGTGGTGTTGGTGATGGTGGTGGTGTTGGTGATGGTGGTGGTGGTGGTGATGGTGGTGTTGGTGATGGTGGTGGTGGTGGTGGTGATGGTGGTGGTGGTGGTGATGGTGGTAGTGTTGGTGACGGTGGTGGTAATGGTGGTGGTGGTGGTGGTGATGGTGGTAGTGTTGGTGATGGTGGTGGTAATGGTGATGGTGATGGTGGTGATGGTGGTGATGGTGGTGGTGGTGATGCTGGCAGTGGTGGTGGTGATGGTGGTAATGGTGGTGGTGATGGTGGTGGTGGTGGTGATGGTGATGATGGTGATGGTAGTAATGGTGGTGGTGGTGGTGATGGTGTTGCTGATGGTGGTGATGGTGTTGCTGGTGGTGGTGGTGGTGGTGGTGATGGTGGTGGTGGTGATGGTGGTGGTGTGATGGTGGTGCTGATGGTGATGGTGGTGATGGTGGCACTGGTGATGGTGATGGTGGCAGTGGTGGTGGTGGTGATGGTGGCGGTGGTGATGGTGGTGATGGTGTGATGGTGGTGGTGATGGTGATGGTGATGTTGGTGGTGGTGGTGGTGGTGGTGGTAGTCTGGAGTGCAGGAGCAGGAGGTGGTAGTGGCCTGAGTCTGGTGACTGGCAGCCAGGGGTCTTGAGGACCCTGGACAGGTGGTCATCCAGAATCGTCTGCCTGTCTTCCTCGTGGCTGCCAGGGGACAGGGAGGGCGAGGGAGTGCTGGGTGGGCACCCCCTCCCGCTAGCTTGGACCCTTCCTTCTCTTTATCCTGCAGGGGAAGGCAGCTGAAATACACATTTTAGTATTCAACAAAAACTGCAGAGGACCCTTACATAGACGTCTGGAGTTCTGTGCCTGCCAGCGCTCTCCTCGGCAGTGCTCCCACGCAGCTGCCCTTGCCTCCTCTCATCTCCACCTCTGCTCCATTTGGCAAGATTGCTGCGCAGCTGCCCTCTGCCCGGGATGCCCTGCTCTGTGGTCAAGAATGGAACTACAGGGGAAAAGCTGGGGCGATTGCAGAGCTTACCTGATTAGTTTTCTTTTTTTAATAGATCCATATCTTTCATGGCCTATTATCCAATGCCTAACAGTAACGTCGTTTATTTCCTCCAGCTTTCTAGTTGTTTGAGGGAAGAGGAGGAATCCAATGCCTGTTACTGTATCTCACCCAGAAGCAGCAGTCCTGGTCAGTGGTTTTAACAGGTGGATACAGACCTGTGTATAGGTAAAGTTAGTGCAGTGCAGAGACGGAACAGAAAGGGGATGCCTGGAAAAGCAAATTCTTAGGCGAAGGAGGTGCTAAATCGATTCGAAAATGGGCGGTGGTGTCTGGCACGGTGGCTCACGCCTGTAATCCCAGCACTTTGGGAGGCCGAGGTGGGCGGATCCCTGAGCCCAGGAGTTAGAGACTAACCTGGGCAACTGGCAAAACCCTGTCTCTACAAAATACAAAAATTAGCCAGGTGTTGGTGGCTTGCACCTGTAGTCCCAGTTACTCGAGAGGCTGAGGCAGGAGAATCGCTTGAGCCCAGGAGGTGGAGTTTGCAGTGAGTCGAGATTACGCCACTGCACTCCAGCCTGAGCAACCGAGATCCGGTTTCAAAAAAAAAGTCGGGGTGAGGGGGAGGTAGGACAGACACCTCTTTCTCTGAAATAAAGAGAAGAAAGGTAAAAACTGGTTAAAAATTGTAAGAAACCTAGATAAGTCTGAAGATTAGAAAAGAACAAGAGGACTGGGCAGGCAGTTCTTCCTCACCCTCTCCGTCCTGGTCGTTTTAAGGGTTAGATAAAATAGCACTCAAACTGTAATACCCAGAAAAGTTGTGTTAGTATATTAAGGAGAAGGAAAACATTTTTCTTCTGTAGCATTATTATGAGACTTAGCAGCCTCCTGAGATGGTTTACACTTAATTCACATAATGAGTATTAGGGTGTTTCTCTTGACTTCCTGCATATAACTCTGAACTGAACTGGTACTTTTTTACTAACTATCTGAACCCAGAAAGCAACTAGCACCAATTCTAAAACCAGACTAAACCCTGGTACATCTGGTATCAGGTACACCTGGTACAGCTGGTATATCAGTACAACACACACATGCACGTTTAAACAACAAATGCATACATAGACCAGACAAATACATATTTACAATTTTGATTTTGGAAGGATAAATTTTATCTTTCAAACTAAGGATATTTGACTGAGGAGATAAACAAATCCCATAGATAGGAACTTGATATAATGTTAGTAACTTAAAATTTCCAAACTAGTCTTACAGCAATTATGAAAGTGAATATAATCCTTGGTGAGGTCACCCCACTGCTAGCTGGGCCAGTGATGTCAGTTTCAGTTGTTTTCTATACTCAGTTTATCACATAAAATCCCAGTTCAGCCTGCACATCTGTTTTTCCTCTGGGACTCATTTTAATTTCCTACCTAAGTTATCGTCCAGCTATGCTTGCTCAGCCTCACCCATGCCACCCTCTCTGCCTTTCTACTTGTATGGAAGCCCTCTTGAGCAATGCATTACAAAATTTTCAGTGTCTGCCTTTTTGGAAGTGGATGCCAGTAACTAAATTGCCAACACTGCCTCTTCAGACATTGAGTGAGATATTTTGTTAGTAAACCCTGGACTCTGTGTAAGAATTGCACACCCTTTGGGACATCAGGAAGACTCTCTGGGCCAGTGTTTAATGGAAATAGCAGCTAAGGCCTCAGAGAAAACACTTAGCTTCTGTTGCCCAGTCTGTTGTAGTGAGCTCTGGAGCACCTCACACTCCAGCTGCTTGGCAGGAAGTAGACTAGTCTTCAGTAAGTGTGTATTGGGTTGCTGCTACAATAGTAGCTCACAAAACTCAGAAGTGGAAAGAATATGCCCAATTTGCTCTATAACATGTCTGGCCTTCCTCCTTAGCTCATACCCACTGATTAGCAAGACAAAAACATTAAACCCCAAACTGGTTTAAGAGCTTAGTATGATCTACTCCATCCCTAAGATGGCATCTGGGTATGAGGGAGAAGACAGGAGTGGTTTTCATGCCTTTATGGCATTGGGGTAGGGTAGGCTTTGTGCTGGTCCTGGGGTGACTACTGGTTGATAATCACTGTACTAGTCACTAATCACAACAGCTGCTGGCCTCTCATGCTGTGTCTACACCTGGGGAAACGGTGATTTTTTCTTTTCTTTTTGCTTGGAGAGTGCTTTCAGGGAGCACCAACCAGCTTCCCTCATTGTCTCTGCTTCTCCTCAGCTCTTAATGGCTGAAGACCCTTGGGGAACCGCTCCCTTGTGTAGTCACCTCATCCTATCACAAAGGGCACCCACACTACACAGGAACTGAGAGTGCCCCAGGAGAATCAGGATACCCTGAGCAAACACTCTTGCCTAAGCTTGGCTGCCCTACATTAGCCATGGCACCCTTGCACGAAGTCTCCTCCCAGAATCTCAGACACTTCCCAGCACCTACAAAGAAACAATTCTGGATGTACATCTGGTCAACCCACTCTAACCCTTTTCTCTTCTTCTTTTTCTTGGAATTGTCCAAGGACAGACAGAAAAAGACTTTCTTCCCTGGCTCCATCCTCCACCTCATTCCTCAGTAGTTTAGCCCTCCTTTTAGTAAAACTCTAGTTATTGGTATGTTGAAAGGAGTATAAAGGAATTTAGACAATCATTTCAAGTTTCAAGCCAGGCTAGGATAAGTCTGGTTTTCGAGTGTCAAAGCTGAATATTTTGTTCATTTGCTTTGCATTCCTTGTAACAAACCGTAATAGTCTCTTATCTTCACCTCACTGTCCCAGGTGGATGATTGTCACAAGACAATGAGGCAATCTTTGGCAAGCTCAAAAAAAAAGTGAAAATCCATTAATAATTTAAAAAATATTTTTAAAACTGTTTCTTTTTTTTTTTCTTTTTTTCTTTTTGAGACAGAGTCTCGCTCTGTCGCCCAGGCTGGAGTGCAGTGACGTGATCTCTGCTCACTGCAACCTCCACCTCCTGGGTTCACGCCATTCTCCTGCCTCAGCCTCCCAAGTAGCTGGGACTACAGGCACCCGCCACCATGCCCAGCTAATTTTTTGTATTTTTTAGTGGAGACGGGGTTTCACCACGTTAGCCAGGATGTTCTCAATCTCCTGACCTCGTGATCCACCCGCCTCGGCCTCCCAAAGTGCTGGGATTACAGGCGTGAGCCACCGCGCCCAGCCTTAAAAACTGTTTCTGATGCTACTTAGGGGTAGGAGGTGGATATCAGGAATGGAGAGAGGCTTGGCTCACTTTTGGAAAAAAGTGCTTCCATGGATAATCAGAGACACTTTGAGGCTACTCCAGAGACCTGCTGTATTGCATGCTTGTAAGATCAGTGGAGACATTTGCAATCTTTGGTTGTGGCTAATGTGTTCCATATTGGAATTTTGCTTTGCTTTGTAGGAATGTTTTAGGTATTTTTGCTTTCTCGGAAGCCATTAATATGACAACATTGCCCATGTGTCATTACTCCAACTTCAGCAGCTGATTGATTTATTGTCTTGGAAACCCCTGAGGGAAAAAAAACAATCAGCATTCTTTCTTACTCATTAAGTACTTAATGTACAGTAGAAAATAATTGCCAGTATGTTAACCTTTCCAAAGCTTTTTCTAAATTGAAATTAATTTCTTCAGTCAATAAATATTTATTGAGCACTTTATTGATGGGGTTTCTAATAACTTATTGTAGTAAAAAAAAAGTGACTTGCATGTATATCTCATGGTGAATGTTTAATGAATATGTACTTCTGATCTATATTTATTTAACTCCATCTGGTCCCCTACTTTAGCTTAAATAAAATTGTAACCACTGGCATAAACTTGAGCTCTTTATCATCTCTAAACCTTCGGTTATCACATAAAGAGAGAGATTTGAGATCATCTAGCCCGAAGTCCCTTTCAAGGCTTAAAAAAGAAAAGACCTTTATGATTTTAATTATTCCCTAGATAAAATTAAACTATTCTTTGGCTGTAAATACCATGTCTTGAGTGGACATGAAGTTTTGCTGTATATGGAGGGGTCAAACCCCAGTCTTTGGATGGCAAAAGTGAATCTGTTAAATCATCCAAGAGTGATCCCAACTGGCCCTTTATGGAAGACGTGGAAGGAGTGAGGGTGATAGATCCTATTTTCAAGTATTGAGCTGCCAATCACTACAACAAAATGCAGAATGTGCTTCTAATGCCCCAGGAAAGAACCTGGAGAGACCACTGAAAATGGTCAACCTTAGTTCTCATTTTGTAAAACCTGAGAACACCATTACTTGAGAAGTTATTGTTGAATTAGCAAAGTCAAATTAATTTTGCGCTAATGATAAATATAAACACCTGCGAAAAGCCACTTGCAGACAATGGAATGAGGTTTTGAGAGTTGCAACTAAAGTTGGAAATCGCTATTCTAAGAGTTTGTGCTGTTTTCTGAGTATTGAAAAGCAGCCATGTTGTTGTAGTTAACAACACTGGTTTGGACCCAGGCAGGTGTGTTTAAATCCCAGCTTTGTCACACACATCAGTTATGATCTTAGGCGAGCTATGTATCCTCACGATGCTGTTTGCCCATCTTTAAAATGGGAACCAGGGCTCACCTTACTGGACTGTCCTGGATACTAGCTATGGATTTGATAAGATGATGCACATAAGCCCTCGAGCACACCATCACCCAATTCGCATATATTGAGGCTTTACCGTAATTATCATAAATACTTTGGGGCTCAAAAATGCTGGGTAGACTAATGTGCCACTGTGGAAAATGAAGTCAAAGGGGTGAAACCAACACCAATGTGAGGATGGCAGAGATGGGCATTGTTTGATTTGAAAAAAATTATGTAACCCTACATCCACCATACTTTTTTTGGTCCCTTTAGTTACTAAAATGTATCCTTGTGTGCTTGATCATTTGATATCCACCACAAAGCAACGTGACTTCATTCACTTTGCAGTAAGCGATATTCAAAAAGCAATCCATCTTATTACTCATCTCTGTATCTCAACACCTAATAGCATATGCTAAGTGCTCGATCTTTCTTAAATGAATGAATGAATAAATCTGCATTTTGTAGATGAGGAAAGCAATGCTCAGTGAAGTCCTGACTTGCCCAGTATTACATTGCTCAGAAGAGAGGGTACCAAGTCCAGACCACGCTACCTCTTAAGGAATAAGCTTCTGACAGAATTGCTCAGGAATTACATCCAGTAATCTACTAGGCTCCCGTGTTTAAGACAGTGTGTTCTTGACCATTGAACATGTTAGAACAGAAGCCAGAAAACATCTTTTAATGACATTTCCTGACTTTGGGGGAAGCATGACCAGTTCTCTGAAAGCCTTTCCTGCAATGAGATCCCATTTTGATCCTAAAGAATTTGTGCTCTATTAAGCAGTACATTTGCTAACAACTTCTTAGGTTCAGATCTTCTAACAGAAAATTAACTTTAGCTAATGTAAGAGACGTTTCCTGGGATGAAGGTAATATCAGGAAATGGGGCTTTAAATGCTAACAGCATCTATGTAGATAAGCGAAGCACAATTTCAGTGTACTAAAGATAAATTGAAGGGCAAATAGTTTAATGCTATCCCCCTTTTTTTTCCAGGAAAGTCTGGGAGGGTTCCAGTTATAAGCTTTTAAATGTGCACATGGTTCCCCTATGTTCTGTCTTTAAATGCTGAAGATTTATTAAAGCAAAGCATCACACTGCCAGACAGATATTATTAGAAACATTTTTATTTAAATTCAGACAATAGAAAGGTATGCAGAAAAAAATTACAGAAACTTGCAACAACAGTATGCAACTTGGAAAATTTATTAGTAAAGAAGGAGAGGAAAAGTTATTCCTAATTTTGCCAAGTACTGGGTTAGTCCTTAATAGAATAATTTATCAGTTCAGCAAAGTATACCCCCTTGCTGGTGTCTTTTGAGCAGACAGATTAACAACGTCATTAATCTACTAAACTGATATCTAGTAAAACCTTCCAAAGTAAAATAGTCAAGGCAGCATTTCCCCAACATTTGAGATACAACTTCGGGGAACTGAAATAATTACAGTAGAAAGTTAAAAAAAAAAAAAGTCATAGTGAATAGGTATAACCTGGATTTCAGCCCACAGATATTGCTTGTGGATCTGATGGAAAACAAACAATCTTAAACCTGGACAACTCCCGCCTGCCTCCGTCCCTGGCCCCAACCAGCAACACACATACAAAGATGCCCTGCCTAGACTGTGGAGGACAAAAGCCCTAGACTAATAACAAAATGACCTGGGCCCGGGAGCCCTGGATCTATGCCAAACCCTTTCTGAATTCTGGGTGGATGGGGCAGTGGGTTTAGGGTAAGGAATGTTTTACATTCCTTTAAACTTTGGCAAGTATACAAATGAGTCTTTTTTGATTGTCACTTTTATAAGGAAATATCATTCTACCCTTGAAAAGATATTTTTCTATCATATGTGACTTCCCTCTCAAACATTTGAGGGCAAATTTCTGTAAAATAGAGGTGGACTCAAACCTCTATTTTATAATGGTTAGTTACTTTCTCTATTTAAAAAGTGTATAAAAGGTATAGTCTAGGCCAGGTGTGGTGGCTCATGCCTGTAAGGCCAGCACTTTGGGAGGCTCAGGTCGGTGGATCATTTGAGGTCAGGAGTTCGAGATCAGCCTGGCCAACATGGTGAAACCCCATCATCTCTACTAAAAAATACAAAAAATTAGCTGGGTGTGGTGGCAGGCGTCTGTAATTCCAGCTACTCGGGAGGCTGAGGCAGAATTGCTTGAACCTGGGAGGCAGAGGTTGCTGTGAGCTGTACTCCAGCCTGGGCGACAGAGCAAGACTCCGTCTCAAAAAAAAAAAAAAAAATTATATACATACATATATATATATAGTCTATCATTGACAACCCCAAGATATTAGTGGTAATGGAGGTTTGAGAATATGGTTATTTTTTAATTGAGCCTCTATATATTTAATTTCTTTACAATAAATTACATATCAGACCTCTGATAATGCAAATTTCACCATTCCTTTCAACCTTAATACTCTCATGAAGGTATTAAAATCAGTAATGAGCCAAGAAGTATGGGGCTGACTATCTGCAGAGCTAATTTTTTCTAAAATGCTATAATTAGCTATATATTCACTTTTTTCTTATAAACTCTAAGCTTAAAAAACAAGAAGGTCAAGAATAAACAACGCTGTAAAATACTATTCCAAGAACTCACAATCTTCTTTGAACTCACAGCTCTTCCTTATGCCTACAATAATTTTGCTAACAGTAGCATGATTGTTCCATTCCAAAGGGTAACGAAAGGTGTTTAAAGACCAGATACAAGACCCAAAATTAGAGTCAAATCATAACTTAAAAGGGAAAATTACTGTTCATGGTATCAGGATAAAAGGAATTTTAAATGCTATTGATAATTCACTAGGTTAGGACTAAGTATTTATTTTAAAATAAAAGACTGGCCAGGCACAGTGGCTCACGCCTGTAATCCCAGCACTTTGGGAGGCTGAGGCGGGCAGATCACTTGAGGTAAGGAGTTTGAGACCAGCCTGGCCAACATGATGAAACTGTGTCTCTACCAAAAATATAAAAAATTAGCTGGTTGTGGTGGTGCATGCCTGTAATCCCAGCTACTCAGGAGGCTGAGGCAGGAGAATTGCTTGAACCCAGAGGCAGAGGTTGCAGTGAGCCAAGATCATGCCACTACACTCCAGCCTGGGCAACAGAGCAAGACTCCGTCTCAAAAAAATAAAGAAATAAAAATAAATAATAATTAAAAAAAAAAAAAAAAGACTGGGCCAGGCGTGGTGGCTCATGCCTGTGATCCCAGCACTTTGAGAGGCCAAGATTGGTGTATCACTTGAGGCCAGGAGTTCAAGATCAGCTTGGCCAACATGGTCAAACCCTGTCTCTACCAAAAAAATACAAAAATTAGCTGGGTGTGGTGGCACACACCTGTAGTTCCAGCTACTCAGGAAGCTAAGGTGGGAGAATTGCTTGAACCTGGGAGGCGGAGGCTGCTGTGAGCTGATAGCGCCACTGCACTTCAGCCTGAGCGACAAAGTGAGACTGTCTCAAAAAAATAAATAAAAAACAGGCTGAGCACGGTGGCTCAAGCCTGTAACCCCAACACTTTTGGAGGTTGAGGCGGGTGGATCACCTGGGGTCAGGAGTTGAAGATCAGCCTGATCAACATGGTGAAACCCCGTCTCCAGTAAATACAATAAATTAGCTGGGTGTGGTGGCACGTGCCTGTAAGCCCAGCTACTTGGGAGTCTGAGGCAGGAGAATCACTTGAACCTGGGAGGCAGAGGTTGCAGTGATCCGAGATTGCACCATTACACTCCAGCCTGGGCAACAAGAATGAAGACTCCGTCTCAAACAAACAAAAACAACAACAAATTAAAAAAAAAAAAAAAAAAAGACTGGCTATGCAGTTACTTTTCTGGTTACAGAAAAAATCCTGCAGACATTTATAGGAATAAATTATTGATCAATCCAAACTTTCACCATGAAGTAATCTTGTAAGTCTGGAGGACTCTTAAAGTTATGAATTATTATGGAAACATGGAGCTCCTAAGTTGCCATAATCTGTCTTCACATTGCTTGGGCTGAGGGTGGGGACAAAAAAGAGCAGGTGGGCTGTCTACCAAAAGAGATATAACCCATAAGGTGCATTCTTCCTAATGCAGTCATGGAATACTTCTGCCACACCTGTTTAACGGGTGACAGCATCTGTAAAAGTGACATTTGGATGGATGTCAGGAAGCCATCAACAAGCAGTTAACAAAGCACCCACTGTAGGCCTACAACTAGGCTTGTTTCTATGGCAAGTATAAAAATAAGGAGATACATGTGGGTCCTGCCTCCAAAAGCGTAAAATATTATTTTAAATGTGCTTTTTGTTTCTTATTTTAAAATCAGAAATTCTAAGTACTATGTAGATGTTAACTTTTCTTGGGTCTGTATCCTTTCCAGGAAAGGCAGGATAATAGGGAGGGCTTTGTCACAACTGGCAGATACTGCTGATAAATGACATAAATGACATACTCAAACACAAAACTCCAGCAATATAGTGACTGGTAGCTGCCAAAACTTTCTGCAAACCACATGAAACTGCTTGGGGAGAAGGCATTATGTAAATGCTAAGGTGTAACACCTAAGAAAATAGCTTTGAACTCTTAGGCCGTTTGGTTATATATGTCAAAGCTTGGATTTCCTAAACTAAGTCTTATTTAAACTATACTTATAGTTTACAAATGCTTATATATTTTACTGGACTTAATTTTGAACATAATGTCATCAAGTGCTGCCAAACCATTTTTGAAAAGATAATTCAAGAAATTAACAGAAAGCTCAATTATTGAAGCTTGCGGGGTGGGGGACCCTATCAGTGGACTGCATGACTGCAGACCACCCCCACCAAGGTACAGCCTTCAACACAGTCCAACCCTCCAAAAACATCAGGGAAAACATCTCCACCACAGATTCTATGTCATGCAAATGGAAAGATTCTGACAGCCTCTTTAAGATCTCATATCCTGGTCCCTAGGAGCTTCCTAACTTCTAGTGGCCATTAATTAAAGAAACACAATACCTTTATGAAGTAAGTGGTCTTTCAGGAAGACCGCAGTGTGACATGCCTGAAGAAATACATATTACAGACTGGGTGTGAATATATCTGTTGTTTCTAAGAGCTGGTGGCTCTTATATTGAATGAGCTGGCCACTTTGCCTAAACATGCTATGATTTAAACAAACACACCACGCACCATGAACTGTCATAGCATTTTTAACCCTCCATCAATATCCAACCTGTATAGAATGTGCAGAGAAGTCAGATCTTGAAGAGGCCCAAGTCTATATAGCTCTAAGGCAGGGAAGTCCTGTCTTCCTGATACTCATGTGGTTAAGGAAATTGCTAACTTGATGGGTTAATATTCACTCAACCTCTCAGGAAATTCTACTGTTGTGTCACCAGTGCATGTCATCTGAAGCTTTGTAAAATTGCTAAACCATACAAACCATACCATGTTATTTTGGAATTTGTACAACTTAATGCACCCTAATGGGAGCATAATGATTATGTTCATTCAAGTTATAAAGCAATTTTATATTTACAAATACTTTACAAAAATAATTCATTCTTTACATCAAATGTGATCAATAAAAATTAACCCAATTTCACAGATAAGCAACTAGATACTGATATAAATTACACAGAAATCAATTCAGAACAAAAAATATGAATTTATTCTCTTTAAACTTCCAGCCCTTGTAAGTCCTTCCTACCTCTAATTAATTCAGCAGAGTAGCTGAGCTAAAAGTTCACACAGGATTTACTACTCAACTCTGCTTCCAGCTTAAAGTAAGTAGGAGGAACACTACTCTTTAAAGTTCCATGGCTAAAGGATAAACAGAAACATAAGCGCACATCATTTCACAATTAGGCTCTTTCGGTTGCAGCCTAATTTGGGGGTTTGAAACATTCAGCTGGGAAATAGAGGGTCCATATAGAAACAGACCCAATTGTTGAAATAGAGTTTGAAATCACTCCAACATCTGATTTGTTTTCAAGGTTCACAATGAGGTCTTAACCAAGATATGAGACAGCAGTTGCTGAATCTCAATTGTCATGATCTTCTGTGTGTTCCATTTCAACCCCCTGCTATATCCACTGTATTCATCATCACAGTAAACAGGTATAGAATTTCCGTCACAAACAGTATGAATAGCTAAGTTACATCTCATTGGACGAGCCTATCCATACTCTTAAGACTCAAGTTATTTCTGTTATCTCTAAATGTGTGGCTTCTAAGAACAGGAACGTAACTTACTTTTCAATCTAACAGTGCAAATCAAATTACATGGATTCTAAAAACACCAATTGACCTAAAAGAAGAGGTATTCATTGGGGGAAAATGGCTACTTATTCAATTTGTATGAGAAAATGGGAAAAAAGAAGAAAAATAAACTATGTTTACAGGATATGACAGAATATCCCATAAACTAACGTTATCACAATAAAAATGCTGCATAATAAATAACAGTTATTTTAAACATAAACATCTTCATATAAAATATATTGTCAAATTTGAAACTAAGTTCAAACTTTCTTGTAAAATAGCCTCTAGAACACCAATTGAGGTAACAGGGACTCAAGAATACTGAATAAATGAACATTACATAATTTGCATTAATAACTTTTAAACCTGACTCTTTAATAAATCTTGGAATATCTCTTTTGGTTGTAAAAAAGATATTCGGTTAAGAGTTTGGATTCTATTTTGATGTTTAGCAAGCCAAATTATCTTTTTTGTATGATGCTTAAAATGTAAACAGCACTGCTTGACACAATAATTATAAACTACATGAATGAAAGATTTGCTAAAAATTTCATTTACTAAAATCAGCCATTTTTCTGATTTTATCCTGACAAAAGAGTAAATTACACCTTGGGATATATATATATGTTTTCTTTCTGTCAGTTTAATCCATTTTATTGACTTCTCAATTAACAACAAAATTCATTTGGACAGTAAATCAGAAAATACTTTCTATGGTGGCTTTAAATTACATTTTTTAACCCAAAAATGTTATCCAGAGCCATTTTAGACAACAAATGTATCTGAAGTACAAACAGTAAAAATTCACATTCCCTTCAGTAACTCTCCTTCCACTTAGAACACAATGAACTTCTTAGGTAGGCAGAGTTCTCGTTCACTTAACCACAACCCCATTTTAGCACAGAACTGCAGCAAAAAGAATTGAAGAAGTGATTAGAAAGGATATGCATTATTAATAAACCATATGCTATGTGAGTGTTAGGATCCCACGAAATATTTTACTGTATATTTAAAAAAAAATCCCTTCTCAAGGGCACTGCTTTCATTCAAGGACTGATTTCATTACCTACTTCATTATCTTTTATAGTGAAATGCTCCTTTTCAAGTTATTAATACACATTGGAGTTGTTACCAGCAAACACTGTCCTACACCTGCAGTTCAAAATATGAGTAGCAGTCTAATACTTAGATTCAGTTATAAATTATATACGTATAAAACAAAGAGTTGCCATTATTTATATATTGTAATAAATACACAAGAATGAATACAAGTTATTTTTCATAAAATACAATTTCTAATCAATTTAGGGGATTTCCACACTATGAGGACATTAAATACTTAAAACACCAGGTAATCCCCTCTGTTACAGAATGCCAGCCAGGTGAGATCTTAAAGAGATTCTTTATTGATAGCCAAATACTGTTGACTATACTAGCAATCTGTATTTTCTTGCTATTTAAGAAAAAAATACAGAACCTAGACATTTAAAACATTATCCGTGTAATAATCACTACAGACTCTCACTGGGTCTTTAAAAATTTTGTTAAAAATCGCCAAAGTCATGATGAACACAATTAATGCAGCTACATCATTTGAAAAAGCAATATAAATTATGCTGTTAAAGACAAAAACATTGACATACATAAACATCACAATGTAACACAGCAGTAACTAATTGCTATTTCATATGAAAAATTAAATGTAAAAAGTTATGCTAGAGAACTTGGAAATTTTTCACTTTAGCAAAATGTTCTATTTATATACCTCCAACTTCTATGATACAGTATACAATAAAATACTGTAAAAAGATATGACATTCAAATGCTTCATTTACACAAATAATATTGCCAATACTAATAAAAGTGATGCCCTTAAACATGAACTGCTCTGCTAATTGTAATTTTAAAATGTTTTCTTTACTTGATTTTACATTTTAATTAGCAGGTAGCATTACATATTAATCAGTTCTGTGCTGACAAATAAGAGAGGTCCTAGTCAAAATACTGTTTCTCAAAAGTAATGTACATCATATTGCTTGAAACTAAACAACCATATAAAAAGTGGCAATCATTTATCTAAACATTGATTATGAAAGACAACTGGCATATATTCAGGCAGAGTGTTGAGTTCATGATTGTTTATTTACAATAAAAGTACTTTTACTGAAGCTAACATAAGTTTTTAGGTCAATTACTACAGTCTCTTAAAGTTATAAAAATATTATATAAAATACCACAGGCTTTAGAGGCTATAACTTCATGTGGTTCTGATACTAGCAGCTGAAAAGTGTTTATAATTTAAAAATAAATAAACTATAGAGGTAAACCAGTTACAAAACAGCAGAGGACTGAGATAGTCACAAGAGTGAAAAGAATTGCTCAGTTACACAACAGCTAACAAAATGGTGAAGCGGTTGGATCAAAAGTTTTAAAAACCTCTTTCAGAGATTTGTCATCTGTTTCTCTACCGGGATCATTATCTGGGGTTGGGCTCCCCTGTCCTGGCTGCCTTGCCTGCCTTGGATCACTGTACTGTGGCCTAATTAAGCCTGTTAATGCCTGAACAGGAAGGCTGTGCACTGCTGGGACCTGAACCTTACCGGAACTCCTGGGAATATCTGCCTGTGGGTCAGCTGGCCCGTCAAGAGTGACTTCCACATTTGGATTGGCTTTTTGTGGAAGGCTAGCTTCTCCAGGAGAAGGTTCATTCTTGTCACTACTTTTTAAGCCACCACTTTTTTTCTGGTTCTTTGAGTTTTCTCCTGAAGAAGCTGTTGCTAGCTCTGATGTGGATGATGAACCATGATCCCTAGGGTCATACAAACTAATACCACTAAGAACTGAAGTTGAAGTTCCCAGTGGAAGGCCAGCTGAGGAAGAGAGTTTAGGGGCATATGGAGGCAGAGCCCCGGAACCAGAATTGCTAGTTCCTGCCCCTGAGGGCTGTGATGAACCAGGGTTTGATCTGGATAAGTGAGGGGCACCCTTTGATGTATGTGAATCCTTCATAACCACTTGATGAGACTCTGTATTGGGCAGTCTGTGAAGCCTAGGATCAAAATTTTTTTGTAGTCTAGGATCTCCTAATTTAGCTCCTGAACCGTGTGAGTCTCCAAATTGTTCTAGGTAGCCTTCTCTGTTTGTTGTGTTAATTTTGGCTTTGGCTGCTAATTTTGGATCAATGGACACTGTGTTTTGATGAAGATCACTTTTTGTATTCCATAATCTATTTAGCCTCTGGTCAGCTATAAGTGGGGGCAGAGGTAAATTGATTGAAGACACTGGATCAGGTTTAGGTAAAGGTACTGGAAGTAAGTCTTCGGGAGCCCACACGATGTGTTTTGCAAAGTTGGGTTTGGTTAGAGTAATGTCCATTTTAATGTGACTGAACTGTCTCAATTGTGACCTTGGATCCTGGAGCATTATGCCAGGTGAGGCATCCAAAGGTATTAAGAAAGCTTTTTCTCTCAGTTCTCTTTCTGTATCTTCATCATCATCATCGCCTCTTTTGTGTTTGACATTAGTGCCAGCATTTGCATGATGCAAATCAAACTTTGCTCCACCAACAGAAGAGCCTATGTGACCACTTCCATTCCCTCTCAATTTCCTGGGATCCCACGCAAGTCTAAGATCCAGTGGGGCAGACTCAGAAGGCTTTCTAATGTCTTGCCTTGGGATAGTCCTAAGCCTAGGGTCAACCACTTGGTTTCCTTTACTTTTCTCTTTAGCAAGTCTTGGATCAGTAGGAGCGCTGAGTTCTGTGGAAGGTTGTTGCTGATTCCTTAAAGTTTCTGTTTGTTTCTGTAATGTTTTCAGTATTGATTTGACACTGCTTCCTTCTTCCTCTTCACTACTGGAATACCAGTTAACTGTATCATCTAAATGCAGACAAAAACTTATTATAAACTTTATATTATAAACTTATAATATAATAATTATAATTATAAATTATTCTTTATAATATGGCTACATTTATATGTAGCCTTAATTAATATTAAAAAACCCATACTATTTCTGAAATAAGTATAATCTAACTTCAAGAAAATGCATAACAAAAATGCCAGATTTCAATACTGGAACAAAATAAGATGTGGTAAGAAAACTATCGATTCAGTCATTATACTCTATTAAGGAAGTGGGGTGATACTAGAATATGTGTAATGTCCTTCCAGTCAGAGAAAAGGCAGGACCTTTCCTTCCAACTGGCCAAAGGGAATTCAGATATGTGTGTTGTATGTGTGGTGGGCTGTAGGAGAAAGGAAAATGCTGTTAGCATTCTAAAATATGCTAGGTCTCTTCAAATCAAGCATTCCTTAAGCTTCCTAGCTCTGAATTTATCAAGTTAACAATGGACTAAAAAGAAAACAAAACACTGAAAGTGATGGTTAAGGTAGCAATGGAAACTGAGCAAATGAGGAATGGGGTAGAGACTTTTCATTTACTCTTTATTATATGTTTAGATATTTGACCTGTGTGACTATATTAGCCATTCAAACATTAACTTTAAAAATAACAAAACTGGCTGGGCGTGGTGGCTCACACCTGTAATTCCAGCACTTTGGGAGGCCGAGGTGGGCGGATCACGAGGTCATGAGATCGAGACCATCCTGGCTAACTTGGTGAAACCCCGTCTCTACTAAAAATACAAAAAAATTAGCCGTGCGCGGTGGCGGGCACATGTAGTCCCAGCTACTCAGGAGGCTGAGGCAGGAGAATGGCGTGAACCTGGGAGGCGGAGCTTGCAGTGAGCTGAGATCGAGCCACTGCACTCCAGCCTCGGCAACAGAGCAAGACTCCATCTCAAAAAAAAAAAAAACCTACCATCCTAAAACTTACATACTTTATGAGAACACTTTGAGTCTTACTCTTAAAGCCTATTTAACTCTAGCATATTAGATGCAAGTTTAAGAAGCCTACCTAAAGAAGCCTACCTATCATAAGTCTTTTCTCTAGCAGAAGGAATTACAAACTGATGTTTCAGAAGGGTGATTCTCCCTCCTCTCCATTAAAATATACACAGGTTGGCTCTGAATTGGCCACAAGGTATCTACTGTTCACATTCTTGCCAGAACGTAAGAGCCAGAACATGGAATACAGATATATAGATATACTGTATATGCATATATGTATCTCCATCCTGGAGTATCTTGGATCAGCAGACTATCCTAGATATTCTCATTTTCACCTCATCTCACTGCTCACTAATGCATGCCTACTACATGGAACTTTAGTGTTACAGGGTTAGTTTGAACAAAGCAGTGCTTACAAAACAAGCATTGGTATTTAGGGTAGAATGTGGATTAAAACAGCATATGGTATGTCACAATTGCAAAAAGTTTTACTCAGATCTCAATATCTGAAAAAACTACTTATAGACACTAGATCTCTTTTCTTCTCTTTGACATCAAGGAAATCTACAGATGGATTTGTGATTCACTTTTACCTGCTGCAATTACTTTAAATATTTCTGTGTAGTAATTTCACTCCTCATAGTATTTGTTACTTCTATCCTTACTTTCCTTTCATTCCCATATCAATATATTTTATAAGCATTATATAT
The DNA here is from genome assembly GCF_029289425.2 of Pan paniscus. NCBI lineage: Eukaryota > Metazoa > Chordata > Mammalia > Primates > Hominidae > Pan > Pan paniscus. Next base: position 15,741,520 of record NC_073261.2, read on the forward strand.
ATATTTCATGATTTATAAAGCATACTTAAAATCTTTCTTAAATGAGAGTGAAAATAGTAACAGAGGGAGAGTAGAAGAACAGAGACAGGCTGGTGGAAAACAGATATTAGATAAAAAATGATAATTAGCAGCTTTTTATCAAAGCAGAGATAAAATGCATAAAAGCATTAAAATCCATAAAAATTAACACAAACACAAGTAAACCTAGCTGTTCAAAATATTTCTGTATCAGAGCCAACAACTCCCATAGAACATTACCAATTATATAACATTATAGAATAAAATTTTCTATTATCTAAAAGTTTTAATATCTTTGTTTATGAAAACATAAAACTTTTAAGACTATCGAAAGATTACTTTTTTTTTTTTTTTTTTTGAGACAGAGTCTCGCTCTGTTACCCAGGCTGGAGTGCAATGGCATGATCTCGGCTCACTGCAACCTCCGCCTCCCGGGTTCAAGCGATTCTCCTGCCTCAGCCTTCTGAGTAGCTGGGACTACAGACATGCACAAACATGCCCAGCTAATTTTTACATTTTTAGTAGAGACAAGGTTTCACCATGTTGGCCAGGATGGTCTCGATCTCTTGACCTCGTGAGCTACCCGCCTTGGCCTCCCAAAGTGCTGGGATTACAGGCGTGAGCCACTGTGCCCGGCTGAAAGATTGCTATTAAAATGCTTATAATTTAAATTGTACAGGAAATTCACTTATTAGGAATCCTTCATTCTCCTGTGATGTTAGGTAAATGAAGAATTAATAATATCTTCTTTGAAAATGTAACAAAAAATGTTCACTTACATTGATCCAAGAAACTGAAGAGGACACCAAAAATTGGAAAGATATTCCATGTTCATGGATTGGAAGAATCAATATTGTTAAAATGTCCATACTACCCAAAGCAATCTACAGATTCAATGCAGTTCCAATCAAAATACCAATAGTGTTCTTCACAGATATAGAAAAAACTATCCTAAAATTTATATGGAACCACAAAGGACTCAGAATAGCCAAACCTATCCTGAGCAAAAAGAACAAAACTAGAGGAATCACATTACCTGGTCAAATTATACTACAGAGCTATGGTAATCAAAACAGCATGGTACCTCCATAAAAACAGACACATAAGCTGGGCACAGTGGCTCACACCTGTAATCCCAGCACTTTGGGAGGCCAACGCAGGCAGATCACTTGAGGCCAGGCATTTGAGACCAACCTGGCCAACGTGGTAAAACCGTGTCTCTACTAAAAATACAAAAAAATTATCTGGGCATGGTGGCGCACACCTGTAGTCCCACCTACTTGGGAGGCTGAGGCAGGAGAATGGCATGAACCTAGGAGGCAGAGGTTGTGGTGAGCCGAGATCGCACCACTGTACAACAGAGTGACACTCTGTCTTAAGAAAAAACAAAAACAAAAACAAAAAAATGAACTAACAAAAAACAGACACATAGACCAATGGAACAGAACAGAGAACCCAGAAAGAAACCCATACATCTACAGTGAACCGATTTCGACAAAGGTGCTAAAAACATACATCGGGGAAAGGACAATCTCTTCAATAAATGGTGCTGGGAAAAACTGGATATCCATATGCAGAAGAGTAAAACTAGACCCCTATCTCTCACCATACACAAAAATCAAATCAAAATGGATTAAATACTTAAATCTAAGACCTCAAACTATGAAACTGCTACCAGAAAACATTGGGTAAACTCTCCAGGTCACTGGTCTGGGCAAAGATTTCTTAAGTAATACCTCACAAGCGCAGGCAACCAAGCAAAAATGGACAAATGGGATCACATCAAGTTAAAAAGCTGCATTGTGAAGGAAACAAATGATGAGACAATCCACAGAATGGGAGAAAATATCTGCAAACTACCTATCTGAGAAGGGATTAATAACTAGAATATATAAGGAGCTCAAACAACTCTATAGGAAAAAATCAATAATCCAATTTAAAAATGGGCGAAATATCTGAATAGACATTTCTCAAAAGAAGACATAAAAATGGCACACAGGTATATGAAAAGGTGCACAACATCACTCATCATCAGAAAAATGCAAATCAAAACTACAGTAAGATAGCATCTCACCCCAGTTAAAATGGGTCTTATCCAAAAGACAGGAAATAACAAATGCAGGCAAGGATGTGGAGGAAAGAGAACCTTCATACACCGTTGGTGGGAAAGTAAATTAGTATGACCACTATGAAGAACAGTTTGAAAGTTCCTCAAAAAACTAAAAATAAAGTTACCATCTGATCCAGCAATCCCACTGCCAGGTATATACCCAAAAGACAGGAAATCAGTATATCAAAGAGATATCTGTACTCTCACGTTTACTGCAGCATTATTCACAATAACCAAGATTTGGAAGCAACCTAAGTGTCCACCAACAGACAATGGCCAGGCACGGTGGCGCACACCTGTAATCCCAGCACTTTGGGAGGCCGAGGCGGGCAGATCACCTGAGGTCAGGAGTTCGCGACAAGCGTGGCCAACACAGTGAAACCCCATCTCTACTAAAAATATAAAAATTAGCTGGGCATGGTGGTGCACACCTGTAATCCCAGCTACTCGGGAGGCAGAGGCACGAGAATTGCTTGAACCTGGGAGGGAGAGGTTGCAGTGAGCCGAGATCGTGTCACTGAATCCCAGCCTGGGTAACAGAGTGAGACTCTGTCTTAAAACAAAACAAAACAAAAAACAGACAATGGATAAAGAAAATGTGGCATATATACACAATGGAGTACTATTCAGCCATAAGAAGAATGAGATCCTGTCATTTGCAACAACAGGGAACTGGAGGTCATTATGTTAAGTGAAATAAGCCAGGCACAGAAAGACAAACTTCTCATATTCTCACTTATTTGTGGGAGCTAAAAATTAAAACATTTGAACTCATGGACATAGAGAGTAGAAGGATGGTTACCAGAGACTGGGAAGGGTAGCTGGCAGATAGGGAGGAAGTGGGGACGGTTAATGGGTACCAAAAGTTTAAAAGAATGAATAAGACCTAGTATTTGATAGCACAACAGGGTGACTATAGTCAATAATAATTTAATTGTACATTTTAAAAAAAACTAAAAGAGTATAACTGGATTGTTTGTAACACAGAGGATAAATGCTTAAGGTGGTGGATACTCTATTTACCCTGATGTGATTATTATGCATTGCATGCCTCTATCAAAATACCTCATGTACTCCATAAATAGATATACCTACTACGTACCCACAAAAATAATTTAAAAATTATAAATATATATATTTTAAATGCTCATATAATAGCTTGCAGCTACCTAGCGTTACATAGTTTTACATAGTTTTTCATAAATGTCATGTTTAAGAGTGGCCAAACATCAGTTTTGTAATTCATAAACAGAACTGGATGCTTTAAACTTTTCTCATCCTTTACTGAATTAACTAACTGTTGTATACTTACCAGTATCAAAAATACTAAGATAAACTTAGTTTCCATATAATCTTTTTATATTTAAAAATATTTCTTATTATAGCAGATCCTTAATTATAGAGCCTATGACATAAAAATATCTCTAATAACTGAATCATTTTGAAATTGGGCTAGAATTCAAAATCCTTAAACTGAAAGGTGTCCTTTTCCTGTTCTATTTATTTTCTTCAGAAAAAAAAAGCAAAAGGCTTAATTACTTGCAAGTCTGCACAACCTTGAACTCTAGCTTCAGATCTTTTCACTGCTTCAAGTCAAACCTTTAGCAATTAAGTATTAATGCAATTAATGGCACTGAAACCACAATCAATCACAAGATAGTGGCTATGAAATACATTGGAAATAGAAGTCAGAGCTCATTTTTAATCCTTTTTTTTTTTTTGAGACTGAGTCTCACTCTGTTGCCTAGCCTCACTGCAACCTCTGCCTCCCAAGTTGAAGCGATTCTCCTGCCTCAAGCTCCAGAGTAGCTGGTACTACAGGCACATGCCAACACGACCACCTAATTTTTGCATTTTTAGTAGAGATGGGGTTTCACCATGTTGGCCAGGTTGGTCTCGAACTCCTGACCTCAGGTGATTCACCTGCCTCAGCCATTTAAAAATTTTAACCCATCCAAATAGGTAAGATGCTATTAATAACTTCTGACACACCTTCTTCCTTGCTTGGTGCCCTATGAGGTTGGGTGCTGGTTTGTTCTTCATCTTCTTGGTATCTCTGAGTAAGTCTTACAAAAAGAGCTCTTTGCACTGCAGGGAGGAGGCCTGGTACAGGCAGAGGGCCATGGCCTGTCCTAGTGCTGCTGCCATCAGACCCACTCCCATGGTTAGGTGAGTCTTGAACAACAGGAGGCTGCTGCTGGGCAAATTCACCATGCCACATCCCATCTACATGTATAACATGGGGAGAGACAGTCATTGAGTGAGCACAAAACTTCACCAGTCATAAGAAATGAAAGCTTTCATCACAGGCACACTGGATTATCAAATTATATCATTTAAAATATTTCTAAAAGTTATCTAAAATTCTATTGTTTCAAAAGTTTGGCAAACTGCAAACATTTTAAGGTTTCAATCTTATCAATTTTACTCAGCTTTACTTAAAACTTACGTTTCTGTCATGCTTTTAATGAAAAATAGGACTGTATTTTAAATTAGGAATAAATTATTTCAAAAAGTAAACTTACCACCAGAGTTATTGGGTGGCTGAAAATTATGTATAGAATGTTGTGCATAGTAATTATCGTAAAACTCAGCTGGGTTTTGCAGGGACTCATAATTGGTGTTGAGCTGCATTTCACCAGGACTTTGCTGGTATGATGAACCTGGAGAACAGTGATTCTCTCTGGGTACTTTCATCACATGTCCTGGAAAGCCTGGGGAGTGGTAAGCCCCACCCATACTTGGCGGTGTCAAAGATGTGTCTGGTTGAACAAGCACTCCAGCTTGATTTTGAGGACCTACAATTTCAGGTGGACCAGGTGGTAAAGGTGGGCTCTGTGGCACTGGTAGACCAGGAGGTCCTGCACATGGGTGATGTCCAGGGGAGCCTGGGTGCATCACAGGACTACTGTGTCCCTGAGACATGTTAGGTCCAGGACCTGGACTTGACCCAGAACTATAGATATGTTGAGGGTGTGGACTGCTTCCCTGAAATTGTGGTCCTGGTGGTGAGGCACTGTTATAAAATGCTGGTGGCCTGTAGACAGAAATAATAGTATTTCTTAGTTCAAAGAAAAAGAAACAAACAAGAATGTTAACACTTCTAAACAGATATTGGTTAAGTACTTTTTTTTACATCAGAATAGAATACTGTGTGTTTAAGAAGCAATTTGTTCCATATCGTCGATAGGTAGAAACACGAAATAGACCTCATGCTTTCATTTTAGCCCACTTGCTGCTTACCGTTAGCTGTTCTAAAACTTACTGTTTTGAAAAACACAGAAAAGTACAAAGATAAATAAGAATCACCCCTAATCCCACTACCCAGAGATAAAATTTTATTGGTTCTCTCCTACTAGTCCTCTTTTTCAGGCATATATAACCTTTTACAGTAAAATTAGAATCTACTATATAAACATCCAACTTTTTATAACAATTTGTAATTGGTTATTGCTGGCATATAAAAAGACATTCAGTTTTTGAATGTTGCTCTTCCTTCTTGACATCTTGCTAATTTAATTATTATTTCCAATAGTTTTGTCTGTTGATTCCTTTGGGTTGAGGGAAACTTCCCAAATAATTAGGCTGCCACTCCACTTCTAATCTTTATAACTTTTATTTCTCTTATTTCATTGACCAGGATACAATATATAATATTACCAAAATAGTGGACATACTTATCTTCCTGACATTAGTAGAAATACTTTTAATGGTTCAAATGAATTGTGATATTTGCTATAGATTTCTTGTTCCTCATTGGCTGAGACCTCCTTGCTTTCCTGAGTTGTCAGGACTAAACGAATGCTCAACAATGTGACTTAGGGCCCAGGTGCACAGACGCTGGGGGACTGGCAGCAGGGCTGAAATGGTGGTGTTAGAAAATGAAAATCTGGATCCAGAGGTCTTCCGCCAATAGCCTAAGGAATTGCTCTTCAAAATAATCAAATATGTGGAGACCTATTTCCCACAATCTGAAGGCATTATCAATGACAATGCAGCCTCATAATCAAGTGAAAATGCCAAATCCACCCACCAGGCAGGGTTCTTCAGGATTACTATGCTGAGAGGTTTCAGAAGCTGTATAAGGATTCCATATGGGAAAGCACTGATGGCAAGCAGCAGGTGGGAACCGAAAACAAAGGTGGAAGCAACCATCTGCGTGCATGCCAGATATGTGCTATCTCTAACCAAGTTTAATTACATGATTAGCTTGGAGTATGACTTAGTTTCTTAATGATAATTTTCAGAAAAAAAAATTTGATGTCATTTTGAAAGTTTTTCACTTACTTCCTCCCAATTTTATGCGCTAAATCCACAGTAGGTTTTACAACTATTTCAAAAAGAGATGGAATTTTCCTAAAATCATCAGAGAAATCTGTCTGAAAATCGTCTTCAGGATCAGAAAAGGGAAAATGCTCTGGAGGGGTTGGCAGAAGCCCAACCCCTGGAGGTGGTTTGGGAAGAGGAGTTATGCCACGCTTTCTAAGTTCCTCTAATTCTCTTTCATCTTCATTTATGAGTTCTTCATCAGTATTCAACACCTAAAAATAATTGGCAAAGATTACTATTTCAAAGCGAGTCTTTTCCTCACATTTAAAACTAGAAGACTTAAGTTTGGTTAGTAGAAAAATAATATTAAAGTTGAAATGGGCTGGTCGCAGTGGCTCACGCCTTTAATCTCGACACCTTGGAAGACCAAGGCAGCTGGATCGCTTGAGCCCAAGAGACCAGCCCGAGCAACACGGAGAAACCCCTGTCTCTACAAAAAATGCAAAAATTAGCTGGGCATGGTAGTGCCCACCTCAGAAGGTTGAGGTGGGAGGATGACCCCAGGGGCAGGGGCGGGGGGCGGTGCAGGGCAGGGGGTTGGCAAGGAGCAGGGTGTGGAGGTTGCAGTAAGCTGAGCTAAGATCACGCCACTACACCCAGCCTGGACAACACAGCGAGACCTTGCCAAAAGAAAAGAAAAGAAAAGAGACAGAGAGAGAGAGAAATAAGAAAGAAAAAGCAAGCAAACAAGAGGGAGGGAGGGAGGAAGGAAGGAGGGAAGGAGGGAAGGAGGGAAGACGGGAAGGAGGGAAGGGGGAGAGAAAGAAAGAAAACAGTTGAAATGGTTTGGAGCTAGCTAACTCCTCATTTTTTATAAACAGAATGAGGTTCAAAAAGGTAAAGAATATTGCTCAAATAGAATAAAATATAAAATAGTAAACTTTCAATTTCTCAGCAGTTTCATAAAATATCACTTATAAAATATGATTCAAGTCAAATGTATTTGTGGAGAGACATAATCAAGGTACAAAAATATTACTCACTTTGTCCAAAAGTTTCTTTGTTTCTTTAGTTAGATCATCATGGGAAAATTTACAGTTGTCTCCCTGGTAACATTTTGCTCCACTATGATAGAACTTGCATGGAAATTCATGTAAATAAAAATATTAAGGAAAAGACCAAGTAAAATCAAGGTCTAATTTTTTTTTAAACCAAAACCTACAACTGTTAGACAAGATAGTTAAGTTCTAGAGATCTGCTATGTAACATTGTACCTATAGTCAACAATACTGTATTGTATACTTAAAATTTTGTTAAGGGAGTAGAACTCATGCTAAGTGTTCTTAACACACACACACACACACACAAAACCACAACTGTGCTGAATCAATAAGGCTGTATTATTATATATTATACTGAATTTACTATAATCACATCAGCTTATTTTTAATTCTATTAAGGTTAGATATTTTAATTATACAAAAACATTCAAACAGCTTTTTTCTCTATTAAAACTAGAAAGCCACTTTTTAAAGGAAAAAAACATTTATCACTATTATAGCAAACACTATTATATTTTAATTACATAAGCTCTGTTACTTTTCACAATAAAATAAAATATTATATAAATTTTGTAGCAAGAGCTTATATTTATAAAGAAAATTAAGAGGCTTAATATGTCATGTTAAAGGCAAATATCCCAATAATCAACTACAGACTAATCTTAGGATTTTGGAGACAAACGTATAAAGAAAATATTAAATCTAGAAGTATAGTGAAAAATATACCACTCTCAGGTGATGTATGTTCAGGGAATAGCTGGATGGTTTTAGGAAATTTATTATTGTAAACACTGATAAGGTCAAGAAAAAAATTATATGATCATTTTGGCAGATGCAAAAGGCAACTGATAAAATTCAAAATCTTTTTTAGATTTCTTTTTTAGGTTTAAAAAAAATCCTCTTAGTAAAATAAAAATATACTTTCTTAATTGATTTTTTAAAACTTACTTTAAAACTGCAGCCACAAGCTAAAACAAAAAGGCACTATCATTAAAACATGTTTTATGTCTGCCACAGTCACTATTATTTAACATTCTTCTGGAAATGTGGCCAATACAATTAAAATTAAATAAGAGGTATAAATATTGTAAATGAAGTAAAATTATTATTATTTACAAACAGCATGACTATATAACAAAAACCCCATAAGAATAGATGGAAAGCTTTCAGAAACAGAATAAAGTATTTGCTTTCTAAAGAAATATGTCAAATCTGAAAAAATTTATTTTTCTTGAATAGGACAAATTCATTACATTTTATTTGTTTTTATTATTTGCCAAATCACTTCTGACCTGAGACTATTACAACATTTTTTTTAAAAAGGAAGGAGTATTTGCCTTACCAAATATCAAACATACTCTTACAGAGGTGAATAATCAAATACCACAATAGATAAGAGTAGTATAGAAGCAGAATTGTGTACAAATGAGAATTTAGGGTCTGGTAAAGATGCCATTTTAAATCAGTAAAGATAAGACAATGAGTTAATCATCTGAAAAAAAGGTCCTTATTAACACACTGTGTATTAAAATACAGTCCATATTAATGTAAATGTTAAATTTAAAAATACAATATTCACAATCATTATAGATTTCATTTTTCTAAAAAATTATGTGTATAGGCTGGGCCCAGTGGCTCACGCCTATAATCCCAGCACTTTGGGAGGCCGAGGCAGGCGGATCACCTGAGGTCGGGAGATTGAGACCAGTCTGATCAACATGGAGAAACCACATCTCTACTAAAAATACAAAAATTAGCCAGGCGTGGTGGTGCATGCCTGTAATCCCAGCTACTCGGGAGGCTGAGGCAGGAGAATTGCTTGAACCCGGGAGGCAGAGGTTGCAGTGAGCGGAGAACGCGCCATTGGACTCCAGCCTGGGCAACAAAAGTGAAACTCCATCTCACAAAAATAAAAAATTATGTGTATAAACATATACACATCCATTCATACATACATACCAGCATAGACAAAAAGTCTGAAAGGCTTTATGCCATACTCCAAGTATGGTTCTCTGTAGGATGACATTACTTAGGATTTTTTTTCTAAGTTTGTTTGAAGGTCATTAACCATACCAAAGTAGAGAGAATAATAAAATGAAGTCCCTCTCATGTTGACCTCATAGGTTCAACAACTTTCATCATTTGTTGTAAATATTTCCATACCTATTCTCAACAGATAAGGACTATTGTTTCTTTCCTTTTATTTTATTTTATTTTATTTTATTTTATTTTTTGAGACAGAGTCTTGCTCTGTTGCTCAGGCTGGAGTGCAGTGGCACCATCTTGGCTCACTGCAACCTCCACCTCCCAGGTTCAAGCGATTCTCCTGCCTCAGCTTCCCAAGTAGCTGGGATTACAGGTGCACGCTACCATGCCCAACTAATTTGTGTATTTTTAGTAGAGATGGGGTTTCACCATGTTGGCCAGGTTGGTCTCGAACTCCTCACCTCAGGTGATCCACCCGCCTCGGCCTCTGAAAGTGGTGGGATTACAGGCATGAGCCACCGTGCCTGGCCCCTTTCCTCTTTAAATTAGTTATGGGAGTGGGAGAGGTGTCTCACTATGTTACCCAGGCTGGTCTCCAACTCCTGGCCTCAATCAATCCTCCCACCCCAGCATCCCAGTGTTAGGATTACAGGTGTGACCTACCATGCCTGGCCAGGAATACTTTTTCTTACCAATCATGACTTCATTACCAACCTGGCAAAATTAATGTGTTAATTTCAACTAGTAACCAGTCAATATACAAATTTTCCAGACTTTTAAAAAAGTATGTTTTTATAATTCCTTTCTTCAGATCAGGACATAAAGATGATCCACAAATTGTATCTAGTTAATACATCTCCCAAGTTACTTTTACTGATTTCTAGAAGTTCCCCTTTCCCTTTTATTTTTGTATCATTTGTTAATTTTAATATTGGTCATAGATGGTATTCAAATACTCTCTACTGTATCATATCAAAAGGCATTTAATATCTGGTTGTTTCTTTTTAGTAATGTTAAGACTGATCAGTCCTTTCAGGTGTTGTCAGCTCCATCCATCAATTGTAAAGGTCTTAATTAACTTTTCACCTCATGATTTTAGCAGCCATCAGTAATCACTGCCCAGGTCTATTGTGGAGAAACTGCAAAACGCGGGATTGCTGGGTCAAAGGGTAAATGCATATTGCATTTACCAAGCTCTCCTCCATAGGAATGCACCATTTTGACATTGCCAGCATCAAGGTTTTCTCACATCCTTGCTAACAAACTTCACTGTCACGATTTTTTTTATTTTTGCAAACGTGACACAGCTGCAAATGTTATCTCAGTGTAGCTTAAATTACATTCCCCTTATTAGGAACAAGATTGAACATCTTTCTATATGTTTTGGGACCATTTGCATTTCTCTTTCTGGGAATTATCTGTATCTCTTCCCTCATTTTTCTTCTCAATGTTTAGAAACTCATATATTAAGGATATGACCTCTTCGTAAGTGATATAAATTACACATAATCTTTCTCACTTCATTATTTATCTTATTATTTAGCTCATGTTATATGTATTTGTTTTGCAAATGCAAGCTTTTTCATGGAGTCAAAATTTCAATCTGCTCCCTTTTTGCTTCTGGATTTTGAGACAGGAAATTTTTCTGTTCCAATTCATCATGTATTCCTCTGGTAATTACATCGTTCCATTTTTTGACATTTTGATCTATGATAACAGGCATTTTTCATTTTATTCACTTTCTTTTTTTTTCACATTTTTTAAACACGACAACAGAATTTAAAAATTTATCTGGAAAAATAAACATCAGAATCTACCGAATATTACCGTGGCTGTTGTGGCAGAAATAATCACAGCAAAGCAAGACAGACATGAGGGTGAACAAATCCATGGAGCCAAACACGAAGTCCAGAAGAAAAATCCATATATATAAACATTTTGTCTGTGATAGAGTTTCAATTCTGTGGGGGAAAGCTTCATTAGTCATAAGTCGTAGTGAGCAACCTGACAGATATTTGGGGGAAAATTAACATGGAAAAATTGCAGAATACATTTTTTTAAAGGACCAGAACACTATATATAGTGAAATTCCAATTTGGGTAGGAGCAGGAATACAATTTAAATGTATATATTTCCCAAGGGAGAGTGGGGAAGAATATACAGCATCTATCATTGAGTGGTAAGATTTGATAAGACTTATAATTTTCACAATGATAATTTTTTACTCCTGAACTTAAGTAAAATAATTATGGAACAAAATAAGTATTTTGCCAACTACTCCTTCAGGAAGCACAATCTCTTGAAATACTTTAAGCTGATTATATTAAAGTACCTTCCCTTCACAGAATTTTTTCCAAAGGGCAGTTATCTCATTTCCCTAAAGAATAAAAGTCAGTTTGCTCTTTTGAAGTACAAAGTTTGACTAGACTGGGTTTATGTAATGTGTTGTTTTAAATTTAAAACCAAACTAGGCTTTATAGGGTGTATTTATTATTTTTTAAAACCTCAATGATGCTTTAAAACCCCAGCATTTTATTTAACATACATTTTAAATAAAGGATATTATGCATATAAATGCAGTTCTCTCCTTTGGTACAATATCCTTGTAAATAAAATTTGCAGATCTCTTTTCTTTTCTCCAACTCTGCATCATGATCAAATTTACACTGATCTCCCTATTCACAAAAAAAAAAAAAAGAAAAAAGAAAAAAGAAAAAAAAAAAAGGTAAGAAACAAAGAGAAACAAAGAAACAACAGCTGAATTTTCTACATGGTGTCTCATGGTAAAATTATGGTCATTATCTTCAGTCTTTAATAATGAACAAATAATAACTCAAATGACCCCTTAGAATTCCTGCCCAAGACAGTGGATGTAGCTACATGCATTAAGGCAGCACAGTGAGCAAGACCTCACAGGATACTGCCTGAATTGGCAACCAGCACTCACCATTTCTTGCTGAGCTACCATGGGAACTTACTTAACCTCTTGGTGCCATGAATAAAATGGGGATAATAACATTAACTACTTTGTAGGGTCACTGTAGGATTAAATCATTTAATATTAGTTGTACTTTGAACAGTACTTGCCACGTAGCATTATGTGTCTTTTAAACAAATCCGATTTCAACAAATTATGTTATTGTCCCAGAACATAATTAAATGAGCTCTAATGTAAGGTATTTCCATGCAAGATACATTTTAAAGACCCAGTTTTATTACAACTATATGAGAAGAGAAAAAAATTAACCATCCCCCAAAAGACTTTAATTTTAAAGATTATTTTGGAAGTTAAAATGACTTATGATACCTCTATAAATTTACCTTAATACACCTCCCTTCCAGGAAGTATTTACAGATTTGTTTTCCTTTGTGTTCCACTGTGTGCTGATTAATAAATTCCTGAGTCATAACCTTCCATTTTTTCCCTGGTTTATTATACTGCAAGAAAAAAATTCCATTTGAATGCAGCATATGAAATATTAATAGGTATCAAAATGTATGATTAAGTTGATCTGGAAAAAAGTACAAATTGACTACAAAAAGTGATCAAGATTGAACATTCTGATGCTATTCATTTATTTGGAGAGAGATATGTGTCTAGTAATCTACTTATGCTACTAGTGATCGCAAAAAAAAGCCTATTTCTTTCTATTTTAATGAAGATGAATAACTTTTTAAATAAAATTATAAAAAGCTTAAAAATTCACAATTCTCAATTTGGGCAAAGACACAATAAAATATGCACTCATACTATTGATAGGTATGTTATAAAAGACTTTAAAATATCCATATTGTTTGACATACAACTTGTACTTTTTGGGATTATTTTGAAAGAATTATCAGGGAGACACAAAGATCTATTCATATAATAAAATACTGACATAGTAAAACAAACAGCAAAACGAGAAACACTCTACACATTTAAAACTAGAAGACTGGTCAAATATATTATGATACACTTAGGTGGTAGAATATTATGCAGTCGTTAAAAAATCAACAACTTTGGATCATAAAAACTGTTTACAGATCAGGCATGGTGGCTCATGCCTGTAATCCCAGCACTTTGGGATCACTTGAGGCCAGGAGTTTGAGACCAGCCTGGCCAACATAGTGAAATCCTGTCCATACTAAAAATACAAAAAATTAGCCGGGTGTGGTGGCACACACCTCTGTAATCTCAGCTACTTGGGAGGCTGAGGCACGAGAATCGCTTGAACCTGGGAGGTGGGGCCTGCAGTGAGAGCCAAGATCACGCCACTGCATTCCTGCCTGGGCAACAGAGTGAGAGTGTCTCAAACAAACAAACAAACAAAACAAAAAACAAAAAAAAAAGTTTACAATATTTTATGAAGTAAAAAATTGATCCCAATTCTACAATAATAAATAAAGGCAAAGGAAAAAAGACAAAAAGAATATACCCCCATATTTTACAGTGTATGTCTCTGGATGGCAGGATTAGAGATTTTATGTGTGTAGTTATTTTGTACTTTCTTTAGGGGAAAAAAAGGGCAAACAAACAGGCGGCGTGTATTACCTTTAACTTTTAAATATAAAAAGTTAAGAAAAAAACTTAAGAAAATTAAAGGAAAAGAAATCTTATAGCCCTACTTGTTTTCCTTACTTCTCCTGAGTCCCCTATTCAACTTCTGCTTTAAGTATAAGATTAAGTAACAAGGCAGAGTATGATGCTTAGCCATGCTAAATGTAATGAGTTACATTCATCAACTCTAAAAAACAACATTATTTTTCATGCACCTGGCATGCACTGTGCCCTGTATATCATAGGAGTTCAATGACTATTTACTCTTCTGATTTGATTTCTGTTTTCCCTTTTCTCTTAATTTGCTAAAAGAGAGAGCATAAAGTTCAATCTACTGAAAACAAGAGACTGCCTCACAGCAAACATTGAGGCAATAGATGTCTAAATTGAAATCTGATCCCCAGCATTCACAGCTCAAATCACATTTTACTGTAAGAATTCTAAAAAAGGTACAAGAATACAAAGTAAACAGATAATCCTAGAGATTCGTTTTAAAAATATAAACATACCTAATTTACCCCAGGAAAACACAATGAAATTGCTTATAATATACTATGACAGAATCATTTAAAGTGTCTCAAATCTATATAAATTTGATTCACAAACATTTTTATGTTTAGAGGTTCGTTTAGAATAAGCAGATATAAATGACCAGCTCACATAGGCATTCTATACAAAGAATCATGGCTGTTATAAAATAAAATAAACAGCCAAAGAAAGTAAATTATGCAAAAATCAATGAGCAACCTGAGGAATATAACTCTGAAATTAAAAAGTAAAAAAATTAGGTAATCACACACACACACCCTGAAAAATGCAACAAGTTGTACTTAGCGTTTCATTAATAACTTACTCTTTCTGTATACATTACTTCCAAATAACGTTTCATTGTTTTAATAGAGGATTGTGGTGACGAAGTGTTTTGTTTCGTTTTTTAGTTTAGTTCCACTTAAATGAGTAGAAAGTATCTCAGTGTCCACAGCTATGGGAAACCTGACTATAATCAAGGTACTATAGAAAATCTAAAGCAACTTTAACAAATAAATTTTTAGGGCAAAATTAAGTGCCCAGAAGATATGGCGAGTTAGCAGACTGACAGAACTCAGGAACTGTGCCTTGCAACTCCTCCTATATTCTTTGCATTACAAGACAGTACTGCGAATAAAAAAACAATACAAGAATGAAGGAGAGAAAGAGGGAGAGATGGAGGGAGAAAAAAAACCAAGCTACCTACTGTACTTGGTCATTTTAAAACTTATTTACTTTAGAAGATATATTGATACAAGAGACAAGAGCATAAAATATTAATATATATCAGGTAGAGGAAATGTAAGGATCTACCAGGAAAATAATATTTATTACAAAAAATGTAATAGGTACAGTAAATACTAAAACAATTTAAGAGTATTATGGCCAATAAAATGAAGAAGCCTTTAAAATTCAGTGAAAGTTTGCTTCTTTGTGACTACTCTTGATTTTTCAAAAAAATTATGATGAATCTGAAGGTACCCCAAATTGATTTGGCTTTGGAGACTCTCATAGTCTCTGAAAGGCCTAGGACAGAGACGGATCTATCTTGGCCACTCTGCTGTGGCCTGCATGTTCGTGCTATTCTGGATGGGCCACCTGCAGACCATTCCTGAACATGAACTGCTTCCGTGGGCTCTGGCACACTCCCAGTTGTTTCTGGAATCATAAGAAATGTCTCTCGTGATAGCCAATAAATTGACATGATTGATAATGTATTTTTATCTTTATTTTTCTGTTATATGATTATCTTTTAGGTATAGCCCAGATCTACAGACATCTAAAATGTTGTGCTTGATGGGGCCCTTAGAGTTAACTTAATACTATACCCTCATTTTGCAGATTAAGCAAATTGAGGCAAAGAGACAGGTATAACTTGCTCAAAGTCACACTTTCCTGGAAGCTAATTTTGTTTAAAGGTATAGGGTGTAAGAACTGGGTATAGGAGCAGGCTTACTTAGAAAGCATTTGTATTAGTTTGGGTTAGGGAAATCAGCATATTCTAAAGGTCTACTGGTGTCTAAGAAGATGACAGGCAGGTTTTTAGTCACCCCAAAATTCTAAAATAATAACCATAGTAATTCCAAAGCTGCTGTTCCATGGAACAGTGAGTGGCTCAGTGAATGTTAGTAGGTGTGTAGGGAAAAAAATAGTTTGTAGTTGAGTAAATGATGGGTTGAACAAAATAAGCTTCTTTTTGCCTAAGCTGCTCACAAGCTTTACTACATTAATGTCAACTGAGAATCTCCAAAAGCAGATGGCATGTGCTGGGTTTCGCAAATTTATTTGGGTCTGACCTTCTTTTTTTAGGTCACACCTGTTAACATCTCCTGAAACAGTATACTAAGGAGTGCATATTAAGAAATCTCTGCCCACTATCTTTAAACTGAGAGATCAGAAAACCAAGCATTTTCAAATTATAGTATATAGCTATCCCTCTCAGCTCTCACACAAAGTTGCAGCTTTTTTTTTTTTTTTTTTTTTTTTTGAGATGGAGTCTCGCTCTGTCACCCAGGCTGGAGTGTAGTGGAGCCATCTCGGCTCACTGCAACCTCTGCCTCCTGGGTTCAAGTGACTCTTCTGCCTCAGCCTCCCGAGTAGCTGGGACTACAGATGTGCACCACCACACATCCAACAAATTTTTGTATTTTTGTAGAGATGGGGTTTCTCCATGTTGGCCAGGCTGGTCTTGAACTCCTGACCTCAGGATCTGTCCGACTTGGCCTCCCAAAGTGCTGGGATTATGGGCGTGAGCCACTGTGCCCGGCCAAAGCTGCAGCTTTTAATGACCCACTATTGCCTCTATAATTCAATCAAATCTTACTAGAACAGTAGTAGAATACAGGAATTGGACCACAGTAATCCAGGGAGTCACTACAAGGTTAAAAGTTCATGTTCAGAGTTCAACTCAATTTGACATATATTTATTGAATATCTACAACATGTAACATACATAAGTTCACCTTTCCAACCATTTATATCCCCCTTTCTTCTCTTTCAATCTTTTCAACTCTAAAAAGGAAGTTAATTTACCACTGCCTCCCTTCTTGTCCCCCCTACATATTGAGCTATTAGCACTTCATTGCCAGTTACATCTGGGGAAGATGATTCCTAGGAAAGAAAAGCACAAAAGAAGACTAATAGAGGATATATTTTTGCTTTTAAACTTAGCAATTTTATTTTGAGGTTCTTTCAAACATAACAATTTTATTTCAAAGTCAGCAAAATCTGTAAATTAGTTTCACAACTAATTAACAACTATTTTTTGGAGGTTATTGATACTCATTTTATCTGAGCTGGTAATTTTTCATTTACTAGAGAAGTATCATTAAAATCGCAATGCTTTCTTTGCCATCAAATAAATTAAAAGATGAAAAAGCTCCTCCCCTCCTTATATATAAATTCTTAGTACCTCTTGAAAGTCATCCGATACTGAAAACACATTAGGCCCTTTATTGGTTCTTCCCCCACGTTCTTTTCGTTTGATTTTCTTCGGCAAGCCACGTCCACGACCAACATTAAAACTTTTAACTCTCTGTTCAATACCTAGAAAAGTTACAATGTACTTAAATTTAAAAGAAAAACAGCATACCTTTCAATTTATTAGTTTATAAGGAACAGCACATTTTAATAGTCTATAATATACAGTGCATTCTTTTTTTTCCTTCTAGATTCAATGAAAAAAATTAAATCTTTGTATCTTATCTCCTTGGTACTGTTTCCTAAGGGATGTTAACAACATAGGAAGGCAAGGAACAAGGATACACATGGCTAGAGAAGCGAAATCAAGTTTTATTCTTTTTAATTTTCCTTAGCATAAGATCATTAACAAGCCTTTCTGTTTTTAAGAGAATCAAATATTATATTCCTATTTAAGGAAGACATTGTAGGTATCAGTGGTTAATTAGCAGCAAATCAAATTTCCACTGGTAATTTTGAGTAGATATATACACATATATCTCCAGGAAAAATTATACTTCTTTTGTTTTTGAAAAACTTGGTATTTAAAAGTACGTAAAAAGATACCCAAATTACAAAAATTAGTTTTTCTTTTTAGAGGCAGGGTCTCACTCTGTCACCCAGACTGGAATATGGTGGTGAGAACATAGCTTGCTGTAACCTTGAAGTCCTGGGCTCAAGCAATCCTCCCTCCTCAGCTTCCTGAGTAGCTGGGACTTAAGGTGTGAGCCTTTGGCCTGGCCAATACTCAGTTCTTTAAGAGCACAAACAAGTAGGAGCTTGAAAACAAAAGCCCCAGGTGGGAAGGGATGAGCAAGACTTTTTTGCATTACCCTTATTGTCCAAGTGGGATGATCCCTGATACCACAACATCTAGACTACAGGAACAAACTTGCTCAGTACAACAGCATATGTGTAGAAAAATTATTTTCCCTTTATTTCAGCTAAAGCCTACATTCATATTTTTCAAAGAAATCCTGCTAGGAAATCGAGAAAAAATAAAGTCATAGAAATAACCAAATTTACTCATAACTGATTCCTGTATGCAAAGATAATTAAAGGGTAGTTATACAGAGTGTGGCTCCTCACTACTTCACTTCAGTCTCATATTGCTCCACTTTTCCTGAAGCAGATATATTGACTAGCCAATACTTAAGGCTGATTTGAGGCTTACATGACCCATAGTTTCTTCACTTATTGTCAAGAGCTGGCAACTTGTCCTGGTCTCTCCAGGGACCATGTAATTCAATATTGCAGATAAACAGGTGATCAGTGCAGAAATGTCTTTAGATTATGTTTTTATCTCCAATTTTAAAAGATGTTCATAGTCCATGCACACTTGCTTAGCAAAAATGACTGCTGTATTTTAAAGCCTAATAAAAGTATAGCTTCCCAGCTGGTCTAAATTTAAAGCAATACATACAGCAACAGAGATAACTGTATACTGACATGACACAGAAGCAAGGGGAAAAATATAAGAAAGTTGTATTGCATTTTTATGTATTTTTAAATCATTAGAATATCTTTCCAACTGAAATATTCATGTATCATACAGATTGAAATATTTGTAGATTCTGTTCTCAAGGTCTACAAAATAAAAGAAAATGAATTTAGATTCTACAAGAATAAGCTAATCTTGAACGGGGATAAGTTTCTAAGTTTTTACTCCATAGCTGCCTGTTTTAATAAGGTTCTCACATTCTAAGACAGACTGTAATTTCAAACTTACCTTGCTGAACTCCTTTCATTCTCTGTTTTTTCCCTGATTCTTTAGAAAATGATGACCCTAAAGCAATATTTGCGGTTTCTTTAGCTTGCCTGTATTGTTTCAGCTGATTGGCAAAATCTTCCTCTGTTTCCTGACCGTAGTTACCAAAGTTGTCATCACTGTAGTTACCGAAGTTGTCATCACTGTAGGTGCTGTACTCATCATATTCTTTACTTTTAAATTTTTTGTTATGTTGACCCTTCTTTGATGTTATGTAGCTTCCTGATATATGTCCACGCTAAGTGAAAATGGACAATCATTATCAGGATTTTTCAATTATATACAGCAATTGACAGTAGCACAGGACATCCTTTTCCCCCCAGCAAGTTTGGAGAAAGGAGAAAAGACAGTTATTAGTTCTGACTCTTGATCAGTACTTATCTATGATACTACTTAACACTAACTTCAAAAGCCTAAATGTTACCCTGAGATAATTAAATATTGTTATCTTTATGCTTTAGCCTTTGCTTTCTATGTTCTATGTCTCAGTATCTTACACACAGGAAAAAGTAAAAATACACACAATCATACATAAATTTTTCCTCCAAAAAATGAAAAGGCCTTTTTGAAAATAGGGAAAAGATAGTTAAATAGCTTGGGGTGGAGGAGTGTGGTAAAACATACTATTTCTCCTAACACTGGAAAATTCTCAAATTACATTATATTTAATAAAAAACTGTATGTGTGGAAAATTTTATAAAAAGAAAATGTCTATATCAAGGGTCTAATAGAAAAAACAGAGCTTTCCCTAATAGTGAAAAACATCTAGTGAATAAGTTGCTTATTAGAAACTGTTTATTACAACAAACATTATTAGTTTTATTGCTTCCTTACTAAAGCATGTGAAAACAAAGAATACACTTTAGTACTAGAAGTTTATTAAATGACAGTATTCAGGTCTGTCTCAATTCACTGAAATATTTTTATTAGTTCTATTGTATCCTCTGTCAATTTTTTTTAGTAAAGCGAGAAAAAATTGCACATAATTACAACTTAAGGATCTAGACAAATCCAAACCAAATAATTCATCTTTAGCTTAGTGCATTTTATTTTATTTATTTATTTCTTTTGAGACAGAGTCTCGCTCTTGTTGCCCAGGCTGGAGTGCAGTGGCATGATCTTGGCTCACTGCGACCTCTGCCTCTTGGGTTCAAACAATTCTCCTGCCTCAGCCTCCCAAGTAGCTGGGATTACAGGCACGCACCAACATGCCTGGCTAATTTTTGTATATTTAGTAGAGATGGGGTTTCACTATGTTGGCCAGGCTGGTCTCGAACTCCTGACCTCGTGATCTGCCCGCCTCAGCCTCCCAAAGTGCTGGGATTACAGGTGTGAACCACTGTGCCTGGCCAGCTTAGTGCATTTTAAATGTGATATTAAAATACTACTCTGGCCGGGCACAGTGGTTCACGCCTGTAATCCCAGCACTTTGGGAGGCTGAGGCAGGTGGATCACTTGAAGTCAGGAGTTCGAGAGGAGCCTGGCCAACATGGTGAAACACCATCTCTACCAAAAAATACAAAAATGAGCTGAATGTGGTAGCATACACCTGTAGTCTCAGCTACTCAGGAGTCTGAGGCAGGAGAATTGCTTGAATCCAGGAGGTGAAAGGAAGTTGCAGTGAGCCAAGATCGCACCACTGCACTCCAGCCTGGGTGACACAGTGAGACCCTGTCTCAAAATAAATAAATAAATAAATAAATAAAATAAAATACTACTCTGGCAAAATACCAATATGAGACTACGTATTTAATGAAATGCAATGAAGTATTAGATCTTTCTAATTATAAAATAGAGAAAAAATGCATAACTAATCAAGAAAACCAATTCACTCATCAATTTTAAATTTTAAAAACACTATCATATTTTTGATTTGTTTTAAGTAGTACTTTTTAAAGTTTATGAACTCCATTCTTAGTCTAGCACTTCAGAAGTTCAAAAGGGAATTTATGATTGTAGCCAAAACAGTGTTTCTGACATTTTTTAAAGCCACTATGAAAACTAAAGCAAAACAAAAAATAATTGCTTAGATTAAGTTGAAGATTAAATTAACTAGTTAAATGATGGTTATATTTCCTTTTATTAAAACTGTGACTATATTAATACTTGATGTATTTCAACACTTTATGATTGAAGATTACTTTGTTAATAGATGAGTATCAATTTTTCTCTGGAAATCAGATGCTTCTCATACAAGTTTTAGATTCTTAACATTAATTCAGTTCTCTGATTGGCATAGCTTTATCAAAATAATCTCTGTGTTCTTACCTTAAGTAGAATTATCCCTAAATTTTCATTTACCTCCTCCCTAGATTCCCAACTGTAAATATTCTTAATAGTCCCCTAAGAATGCACATTCCATCCCAGGGCTCCTTTTGTGGTTCAAGACTTCTAGTGTGGACTGCTGAGGTCCTTCACATTCGCATTCACACCATGTTGTATGAGTTTTCCAGGAAGCATGAAATGAATGAAGGGTTACAGAGCAGCCCCGCTTTTCTAGAGTGGTTCACATATTCCTTATGGTTCATATAGTCATCATTGGGATGAACAAAACGCACTCACGGGCAAGGGTCTAGCAGGTATTTTTCCAACCGAGAGAAGATAAAGGAAAAAGACAATAAATTCCACAAAAATAGACAGCTTTTGTAATCACTTTGCCAACTGATTATTTGGCTATACAAACTGCTAGAATGTCTGTAGGGATAGAGTTGGTTTCTGTAAAACAAAAACAAGCCCCACAGCAATCACTGGAAACAAATAAAGGAAAAGGAGGCCCTGAAAAAAGATGAGGAAAAAAGAAGCTAAATTAAGTTCTCTAATTTAACTGCTGGGGGGTTAACAGTATATTCAAATTTTGCCCTGTAATTGTAGAAATTATATAGCAGATACTTGTTATCTAAGAAAAAGGATTTTTAGATGTAATTAGGATATCATCTTAATTCTCAGTGAGTCAACTCTAACATATATATATGGAAGAAATGGTACTGAACTTTCTCTTCTTGTAAGTAGCAGACTGGGTAATTCAGACTAGTTGTCTCTCTTAAAAAAAGTAGAAAAGATAGACAAAATATTTTTCTTAAATCCGTTTGTAGACATCAGACAGCTAACAAATTAGTGAAGGATTACTAGACCAATACCCATGGAGTAGATGAAAATCCTGAGAAGTGGGCAGCATTTGGAGCTGCATTTGCTCCGAGAGTATCACCCCATCAGGAAGAACCAGGTGAGAGATCCAACAGCACTTTAGACTGTCTCTGTTGTCTATGGAAACAAAAGGTGGAGTCCAGAGTCTGGAAAAGGTGGAAGCTTAGTAACCCCCATCCTCAATTATAAGGGGATCTCAAAATGCGAATCACAGACTGCAGCCCAGCCTTCAGGAATCTGAGTGGCTCAGAGGTCTCAAATCCTGAAATTGGAATAAAGTTTGTAAGGGTCACCAGAAATCTGACAGAAGTAAGTAAAAATCCTTTCTGAAGGAAAAGAACATCATCCTAGGCCTAAAGTTATTTCTACAAAATGCTCAGCACAGAATAGAAAAAACTGAAAACTAAAATAGGCTTATGAAGAGATAGGATCACATGAAAGAGAACCAGCAAAAAATAACAGGCAATAGAAATACAGACTTCAGGCCGTGCACGGTGGCTCATGCCTATAATCCCAGCACTTTGGGAGGCAGAGGTGGGCAGATCACCTGAGGTCAGGAGTTTGAGACCAGCCTGGCCAACATGGTGAAACCCTGTCTCTACTAAAAATACAAAAATTAGCCAAGTGTGGTGGCGTACGCCTGTAGTCCTAGCTACTTGGGAGGCTGAGGCAAGAGAATCACTTGAACTCGGGAAGCAGAGGTTGCAGTGAGCCAAGATCACGCCACTGCACTCCAGCCTTGGCAACAAAGTGAGACTCCGTCTCAAAAAAAAAAAAAAGAAATACAGACTTCAGATATAGAAATTTGTATCTGAAGTCTGCTATTTTCAAGTAAAAGACAATATGAGCATTTCAGCAGCAAACTTGAAACTATAAAAATGACTTAGAAGATTTTAAAGAACCAAATTTCTACGTATGAAAAATACTTAATAGATAGGTTTAAAGGCAAATTACACTCTAGCCTGGGTAGCAGAGCAAGGCTCTGTTTCAAATAAATAAATAAATAAATAAATAAATAAATAAATAAATAAAGGCAAATTAGATCTCTCTGAAGGGAAGAGAAGACTAGAGAAGAAAGATTAGGTAAAGCATATGTGGTAAAATGTTAACTGGGGAATCTGGATGAAAGATATACAGGAGTTCTCTGCACCATTCTTGCAACTTTTTTGTAAGCCTGAAATTATGACAAAATGAAAAGTTATAAAAAATGAAGATAAAATAAACACATTGGCCTAATAAATAAAAGCTGAGAGAATTTGATAGCAAACCTGTGCTATAAGATATGCTAAGCAAAGGCTAAACGATGCAGTGCGTCTGGCTAAAAGAAAATGGTATCATATTAAAACTCAGATCTACAAAAAAAGTGAAGAACACTGGAAATGAAATGTAGATAAATATAAAAGACCATCCTTTTTCTTAATTTCTTTAACTGATTTTTTTGAAGCAAAAATAAAACAGTATGTCTACAGGGATATATAATAGTCAGCATAATATTAACAATACATATTTATTAACAATAAATAACTGCATAATGTTTAAAAAATGTGAGATACCTAAAACAACTGCATTATTGTTTATACATACAAATCCATCTTGCCTCCCACAGTGGCCACATAGAAGGCTATGTACTTATTACAACAATGCTGCCAGTATTTTAAATATTTGGAACTTCCTCTTTGGGGTTACTTTCAGTGATAACTTATGAATCCAGAACCTGTCTCATTACTTGATATTTTCAAATGTCTTCTCACTTGAAATAATAATGCCCATCCTTAGCATCTTTTCATTCATTGTAAGAGTCTCCAAATGACTTTTGAATATTTCTAAAGAATAAATCTAACTACATATCAGTGTTGCTGAATTAAAAGTTTTGTCACTTGTGGTAAAAATATTTTTAATGAACAGTTATAAAATGTTCTGAGAAATAGCAACAACCACTGACTCTAAAATCACTGGACATATTGACCTTATAAACATTCTGATATTTACCCAACTAGATAAAATTATTAACTAGTGTATAATTCTTTTCAAATTTTAAGAGAAGATATTTTAATAAAACCTCATTTATTTAATGGTCACTTAGCAATCTCAACTATAAAGGCGGCAACAGTGAATCAGACTATAGAAATAACTCTAACAAAAATAGTATTTTGGTTTCTAAACTCACAAGAGATTAGGAACACCAAATTAGGAGAAAAAATAGTGCTCTTGTAGACCAGAACAGTGAGACTGACAAAAACGAGAACTCAGAAACTTTGGGGCTTTTCAGATAAGTGCACACTGATCCAAATACTTCCTAGTGACTCTGAGAAGCATCATAACTTGCCTAGCACAAAATACTGTATATTTGGAGATAGGGCCTTTAAAGAGGTGACTAAATTAGAATGAGGCTGTTAAAGTGGGCTCTAATCCAGTTTGACTGATGTCCCTATAATAAGAGGAAATTTGGACACAGAGAAACACCAGGGGTTCCTGCACACAGAGGGATGACCATGTTAGGACAAAGCAGTGAGAAGGAGGCCAGTGACAAACCAAGGAGAGAAGCCTAGCACAGATCCTTCCCTTACAGCCCTCAAAAGAAACCAACCCTGCTGGCACCTTGATCTGGGGCTTCTAGACTCCAGACTGTGAGAAAATACATTTCTATTGCTTAAGCCACCCAGTCTATAAAATTTTGTTATGTTAGCTCTAGCAAACTAATACATTATGTATTCTTTATGTTCAAAGATTTCAAATTTATAGCCTATGTCTGATAAAATACCAGAAAGAATAAAATTGAAAGTTTAATTTTTCTCTTAAAAGGGCAATACTCAAAACCACAATAAGATGCCACTTCATACTCATTTTCTGTTTCCAAAAGAAAACAAAGAAAAAAAAACACACGTTGGCAAGGATGTAGAGAAATTGAAACCCTCAGGCATTATGTAAATAATGTAAATGTATTTTTATACTTACATTATTGTAATGTAAATAATATGTAAACATTGTAAATAATGTAAAATAGTGCAGCCACTGTGGAAAAGTTTCATGGTTCCTCAGACAGTTGGACATAGAATCACCATATGATCTAGCAATTCTGCTCCTAAATATATACGCCAATAAACTGAAAGAAGTCTTAAAAAGATTTTTGAATACCCATGTTCATAAGCAGCATGATTCACAATAGCAAAAGGTAGAAGCTTTTTTTCATGAACACCCACGTGTCCATCAACAGATGAATGGATAAACAAAATGTGATATATACACACAACGGAATATTATTCAGCCTTAAAAAGGAATGAAATTCTGACACATGCTACAGCTTGGGTGAACTTTTAAAATATTATGTTAAGTGAAATAAGCCAGATACAAAAGAACAAATACTGTATGATTCCACTTACATGAAATACCTAGAATAGGCAAATCCATAGAAAGAGAAAATAGAATAGTGGTTTTCAGGGGCTGGGGGCAGGGGAAAACGAGGTGTTATTGCTTAATAGGTGCTGAGTTTCTGTTTGGAATGATCAAGAATTTCTAGAAATGGATAAGTGGTGATGATTGAACAACACTGTCAATATACTTAATATCACTGAATTGTACAGTTAAAAGGGTTAAAATGGTACATTTTATGCTATCTATGTTTTATCACAAAACAAAAAAATGGCAATACCTGAGTAAATGGAATGTCATAATCCCTGTAGAAACCAGTTCTTTTTTTATGGGAACTTTCTGTATGTTCAACATCTGAATCAAGGCTGTAGTCCGAACTATCATCACTAGATGGGGAATTATGCTGAAGGGAGGGGAAAGACAAATATGTTACATTTGCAAAAGGAAGAAAATTTAACTAGTAATTAGATAAGCTTGTTTCAGCCAGAGGTACCAACCAGTAGATTATATTATTCCAGGAGACTCTGAAGTACTACTGAAAAATTCTTGCCCCAAAGGCCACCACCATTCCAACTTCGCTGAGGTTTTCTGAGAAGTCTATCTTCCTCTCTGCTCAGAGACTTTATGACATTTTCCTCATCATCCCTTTGACCTAAACAGAAATATTCTGCCCCTGTGCTCTAAAATGATCTACATTTAAGCTAAACCTAAAGAAAGTAAAATTGGCTCCTAGATCACCAAGAAAGGTCATAGAACATGAGTAGAGTATGTATTAATTTGTTTTTACCTAAAATGGCTTTGGAGTTCTTATTCTATTGCATGAGTACCCTAAAACTAAAAGATACCAAAACATTACAAATTACAAAAATAAAATAAATCTGGCCCACAAAATTGAACAAAAGTGAAATGAAAAGCATAAGTAATTGATAATGATTATTGATGTCAAGTACAATGATAATTGATATCAAGAGTAAGCTTTTTCAAGTATTAATACAATTTCAAAAAAAATGGGACCAAATCTCCTCCATCTGGTCAGAATGATTACCTTCCCGAGTTGAGCATTCTCTTTAAAGAGTTCTTACATTTCCTGGCAATGAAAACACTGGCTCTGTGTATTATTATCGTTGCAGTCCCAGCATCTAGATCTAGTACAAACTCAGTAAAAATTTGCTGAAATGATTGAACTCTGATGCTTTTACAAGGGAAAGCTCTGTTTTTCTCTAACCTATCCTGAAATGTTATTTTAGGAAAGACAAATTGCTTTCCTCCATCTTGTTCCTAAATGGTCTGGAGTTTGGTTTTTATGATTTTATTGCTTTTGTCTTTGTTGATTTGATAGGTGACATAAAGAAATATTTTTATAATTATGCTGTCAAATGCTTCAACTTTAAGTATCTAATCATTCTTGGCTAGGATTTAAAATAAATAGTGTCTATTTAAAAGCCATGTTTGCTCAGTCACCATCAGAAGTCAGCTCCAGCTCTAAGGAAAACCTTTCACCTGAAAAATACTAATAGAATTATACTCTGAAAAGATTTGGTCCTTGTGTTTCTTGGTAGGGTAGATTACAAACTCCAAAAAGTCTCAGACTTTTTGACTCTCTAGAATTAATTTTGTTAGGTAGTACTTTTCTAGAAAATTTTCCATTTCATCTTGCTTTTAATATTTATTTTCATAAAATTATATACATAAATTTCTTATGATTTTAATTTCCTTTTTGATAGTTATTTCACCGTCAGCATATATACATTTATTTTTCTTTTCCCTTTTATTATTGATAAGTTTGGTCAATGATATATATGTTGTTGATCTTTTTAAAAAAACTGTTGGTTTTCATTCTAATTCATCACTTCTGCTTATAATTTTATTAAGTACTTCCTTTTGGTTTGGTTTTGTTTTGTTATTATTCTATGCTGTTTGAGCATAGCTTATATTGTTTTCTTAATTTTTTGTCATTTTAAAATATTAGGTTAAATTTTTCATATGCTTTGTGGGCATGCTTTCTTTTCTGGAAGACTTACTCTCCATTATTCTCTTTTATCTTACAATAACAACTATGGAATGTGACCATAGTCTTATCTTGCTTCTCATGTGAAAAAAATGGATGGAATGGGCCAATAAAGCTTTCCTAGCTTCATAGCTCTAGGGTTATCTCTTCTGTTGTTAGCATGAAGTATTCAAAAATATGGCTATTTTCTGAGCTATGCCTCTTCTGCTTCCTTCCCCCATTTGTTATCTGACTATTTCTTTCCTTGGCCCTATATGCCTGTTTCTCAATGTAGATTTTACTTCCAGCAGTTACCTCCTCAGTGTGGGACTCTGTCATAAAAAGGAATTTGGTTGATTCATATTTGGGGTTCATCAGGTCCAGATCTTTTCAGCACCATCCAATTTCTGTGGTCACCTTACATTCATGCATGAACTGGTGATAGCACAGCCCCCTCCCAGTTTCTGTTGCTGTTCTCAGGCCCATGAGGTTTCCGTGCTGGGCACTGACCATTTGAGGTGAATATCTGTTGGCAACTTGGTTTCTGGAAGTCCCTTTATTTTCCCTCTGCTTCATTTGTACTGATGCTGTTGTTACACTGGTCTTGTTGCTGTCTATCGTTTGGCTCCAGTCATTTGTATTTTTTAGGTTTATTAGAGATAACTTGTTTCTTCCTTTTTTTGTAGATGTTGTCAATGGGTTTTGGTTGTGTTATCCTAATTGATGTGATTTTAATGGAGGAAATTCAGGGAGTTTCAAAACCTGCTCCTACATTGCTGCCAACTTGTCCATGATTTCTCAGTCAGCATAGGTTCCCCTTCTTCCCTACCCCAAATCCACATAATTCTCTATCCAGTACCCTGTTGTTTTTTTCATAGCTTTCCCATTGCAATGTAATCTCTTTAAGAGCCAACTATTTCACTCACTACTATAACCCTCAGCATACAGCATAAAGGTTTCCATAGTAAGCACTCGATCATATACCTAAATGAATAATAAATAGATGGACAATGCCAATGCTGCTAATCTGTATCTGTAGAGAATGAAACTCTCTTTCCTTAATCTTCCAATATCCATGTATACAAGCTTCCATCAATTAAAATATTATTTATTTCAATCTGCATTAAAATTTAACTTGAAGCCCGGTGTGGTGGCTCACACCTGTAAATCTAGCAATTTGGGAGGCCACGGTTGGCAGATCACTTGAGCCCAGCAGTTTGAGCCCAGCCTGGGCAACATGGCAAAACCCTGTCTCTACTAAAAATAAAACATTAGCCAGGTGTGGTGGTGTGCACCTGTAGTTCCAGCTACTCAGGAGGCTGAGTGGGGCATCACCTAAGCCTGGGAGATCAAGGCTGCAGTGAGCCAAAATTGCGCCACTGCACTCAAGCCTGGACAATAGACCCTATCTCAAAAAAAAAAAAAAAGATTTAACTTAATTACTTTTTAAATCTTTAAGATAATTCATATAATCTTTGTTTAGAAAGTTTAATCACATAAATGAAAATATCTAATCCACATGTTTTATAATAAAATAATGACTTCTACTTTCTAATTTTCAGTATTTTATATTTCATAAACATTTATCAAAAGAATAAAAAGTAGATTCTAACTAACCTTATGTTTCTCACGTTTTCTCCTTTTGGATTTTTTCTTCTCTCTCTCTTTCTTATGTTTTTTTCTTGATTTTCTGTAGGCTTTCTCACTTTTCTGCTTTTCATTCTCTTTTGCTTCTTTTTCTTGTATTTCTTCAAATCCTGCATCGTCTATTTCACCATCTTCTAATTCGCCATCTTCTCTATAGAAGGAAAATTTTAATTTTCAAATATCATTCTAAAACAAATCTTACAAAAAGATTTTCAAAAGAAAAAAAGCATATGCCAAGGAAAAAGGTTATGTTATATTCATTTAGACAAGCACTTGAAAAATTTTTCTATAAAGGCCCAGATAGTAAATATTTTACATTTGCAGGCCATATATGGTTTCTGTTGCGAATTCGTCTTCATTTAACATTCCTTTAAAAATGTAAGAACCATTATCAGCAGCCGAAGTTTGCAAACCTCTTAGATTAAAATCACTGATTCTCACAAAATGAATGCATGAATAAATACAGTGCTATCCCAAAGTACTGCAATAGTTACCATCTACTAAATTTTCTTCAAAAAAAGGAATTAAACTAAAATGCTCTATGAAACACTCGACTTACAGGAAGGTATTTTTAACTTAGTGGCTCATAGACAGCTATAGTTTTAAAATAAAAGCAATCTAAGAACCAAGAATGGGCTGCCCTTGGGGAAAGAGGATCTAGGATCCAGTTGGTGCAGCTTATGGCTTGTCCCTATGCATACAGTTCTTAAATTTTTTTTTTTTTTTTTTTTTTTTGAGATGGAGTCTCACTCTGACACCCAGGCTGGAGTGCAGTGGCACCATCTCGGCTCACTGCAAGCTCCGCTTCCTGGGTTCATGCCATTCTACTGCCTCAGCCTCCCAAGTAGCTGGGACTACAGGCGCCCGCCACCATGCCCGGCTAATTTTTTGTATTTTTAGTAGAGGCGGGGTTTCACCGTCTTAGCCAGGATGGTCTCAATCTCCTGACCTCGTGATCTGCCTGCCTCGGCCTCCCAAAGTGCTGGGATTACAGGTGTGAGCCACCCACCACACCCGGCCAAATTATTCTTTTTTTATTTTTATTTCTAAAAAATAATTCTTTCAATAGATAATACAGGCATGTGGCTTAAAGGGAAACCTCAAAAGGCACATAAGGATCTGTCTCATTTTAAGTTAAAAAATACTGTATCAGTATCAAATAATTAAACATTTCTTCATTTGAATCATAACTTTTTTCTTTATTGTATTGTTCCCTTTCCTGTGCTTACGTATTTTCAGAAATTTTAGTTGGTGTGCATACGACAATTTGTATTTTGTACTTAAATATTTTACATTTCATGGCTGTATATTCATTTGATCAAGTTCTTTTATATCATAAATAATTCACATAGAGCTGGGCATTTGATTGCTTGCCGATAACTCGGCAATAAGCATTTTTAACCATGAAGTAATTCTTTGGTTGAATTTTATTCTTGATATGGGGCTTACTTAAGAGTGAGATTTCTGGTCTACAGAAATTACCATGCTCATGAATTTTGACGTGTATCGCCATGATGCTTTGCACAAGGGCTGCACCAATTTAGATCATCTTTAGCAGTGAATCAGCAGATTAGTTTTACTACAACTTTACTAATGTTGGTGGTGGAATTTCAGTTGGTTTTTTTTGCCAGCTTAATAGGTCTAAAATTTTACTTTCTTTGATGACTAGTGAAGTTGAATTTTCCCTGCCTGTTATATTGCTTGCATACTTTGCCTGTTTGTGTCACTGTCCTTCTTTTGGATTGGGGTCATACTATTTTTTTAAACTTATCTGTGTAAAACATTTTATTCAAAACTAGTACTGTTGGTCATATTTAATACAAATGTTTTTCATAATCTGAAAAAAATAAAAAATTTTTTAAAAAGCAATATATCTATCTATATGTATATATATATTTTTTGAGACAGGGTCTAACTCTGTCACCCAGACTGCAGTGCAGTGGCACGATCTCAGCTCACTGCAACCTCCACCTCCCAGGTTCAAGCGATTCTCTTGCCTCAGCCTCCGAGTAGCTGGGATTACAGGCACACGCCATCACATCCGACTAATTTTTGTATTTTTATGGAGATGGGGGTTTCACCACGTTGGCCAGACTGGTCTCAAACTCCTGACCTCAAGTGATCTGCCTGCCTTGGCCTCCCAAAATACCGGGATTACAGGTGCAAGCCACCGTGCCCAGCCAGTCAATATTAATTCTTACCAACAAACACTAAGTAAACAAACAAACAAAAAACCAAATTTTCATACACAGATAGTAACAAAACTCAAGCCACAAAACAATTCCTCAACTTGAATCTGTAAAAAAGATTCATAGTAAAACTATAAATCTAATTTCTTTCCAAATACTAGTATCTTTGCTATTATGGAGGCTGAATCCTAGAAACAAACTGACTTTTATATTGATTATGACATTTTATAGATAGAAACCAAAATATTCATTAATAGTATTTTAAAATGCAAATAAACCAACCGATACACATGGAAAGATGAATACATAAAACAATTTTAACATTTAATCATACTTCCAAAACACTATAGTTTGAAAAAGTGCAAACTACTACAAATAGTACATGCAGAAAGGTAACTATCTATGTATAAATGGCAGCAAATGAAAAACAACTAAACTATGGTGTGGGCATTTTAAAGGTAATTTAGAATTACCAGGTATGTGTAATTTCTTAAATACAAAACTGATCATGTCATTCTCCTGCCATAAATCTTCAATGATATGATATGATATATCTCAAATCTGCTTCAAAATAATCCACTACGGATAGTGGACGTGGTCTTAATAAGATTGGCCATGAGTTGGTAACTGCTGAAACTGGGATGTGTACACGAGGATTCATTCTATTCTTTTTGAGGTGTTCTATAATAAAAAGATAATCTTCAATGGTTCCCTCTGCTCACCCAGCTACTTTCAATTTCTCAAGTCTACAAGCCTTAAAAAGTGCCTAAAATCTCTCAATGCCCAGCTCACGTCACCAGCCTCACCACACCTCTTTCACCTGGCTAATTCCAATTCAGTATTTCGGATGCAGTTTAGATGTCATTTCCTACAAGATGTCTCCCATTACTACCCAGATTTAGGTGAGATGCTTCATTCTAAGTACTCCTCTGCTAGTTCTCATTTCTCTTATCATTGCACTCTACATTATGTCAAATGACTTGTTTGTTCATTGGTGAAAGCAGGGTGTATGACTGTCTTTTACAGAGGTATCTCTAGCACCTAGCATGGCACCTTGCTATTTACTGAATCCCTGAATGTATAATACCCATAACTCTTGCATCATAGAAGAGGCATATGATACGACCCTAAAGTGGCTGTAAAGTCACTGGAATTTTCCCCAGCTTCTACTATAAAATCAGAGAGGTAATATTCACTTAGACTTGAAAATTGCTTATGAGGCAGTCTTGGCATTCTGGCTATTTCAATTAAAATGTTTTGAACTTTTATAAACTACAAAACCTTACAATCCGAGAAAATGAGTGCACATATTCACCAAAAGACAAGTATAAGAATGTTTTTGACAGCTGTAGTCATAATAGTAAAAAATTATAAATAACAAATCTCTATCAACAGGCAAATAGATATATAAATTATGCTTTATTTATATCATAGAATACTACAAAGAAAAAATTAACAACTGCTACAAAAAAAAATATAGAGGAATCTTATAGACATAATGAGGAGTGAAAGAAGCCAGACACAAGACAGTACTGTATGATTTCATGTATATGCACTTTGAAAACAGACAAACCAATATATAACAGAAGTCAGAATAGTGATTACCTCTTGCACGAGTGCAAGTGACAAAAAAGGGGTATTAAGGAAACTTCTGAGGTACTGAAATATTCTGTATATTAATCTGTGTGGTGATTACTATATATACATTATACACATTTGTAAAAACCCATCAAGTTATACATTTAAGTATTGTGTACTTTGCTATCTACATTTATGCCACAATAAAATTTAAAACACAAATGACAAAAAAAATCTATAAGTGTTTATCCTTTCTTTTACTGCGCCTCTCCTTCAACGTGAGCTCCTTAAAGCATAAAAAAAATTACATCTGGAAATCACTGCTTCATATTTAGCATTTTAACTAGAGCTATTTAAAAACAAAGTAAACATGCTAAAAATGCCCATAAACTCATGTCCTACTTTACATACATTATTTAAGTGTGAAATATGGGTCATTTATATTTGTTACGAGATATAAAACACTGCAAGCTTTTAAAATTTTTTTTATTTTCCCTTAGCCTACTTATCATTTCAGCATTCATATAATAGCAGATTTAAACTTGTATATTTTTGTATGGCTACAAAAAATGCAAGAGAAAGAGGAAATAGAGAACAATAATTCACACTATGAACTGCTTCCAAACCCTTTGAAATGTCAGCTTTGGACGCATGTGGAAAGCATGTGTGGTATAATGGAAAGAGAAGGAGACTTCATGGGAGGAAAGCTGGATTCTAATTCCAGCTCTATCACCAAAATAAAATAAAGCTTTCTTAATTGAACACCTAGTAATGTATCAGATACTAACCTAGTGATCTTGGGAAATACCTAGAAGAGGTAACAGAAATAATTAAGAGTTCTTATCATTCTCTAGATTTTGAACTAGCTTAATACTATTATATAAGAGCTGTTTTGTTTACTAAACACAAGACTTTAAAAAATGTAATACATCAAATAGATAAGTTCCTTAGTCAATTAATTATATATGTGACGTTTTATTAATATAAACACAATAGACTGATTATGTCCTTTTTAAAAAAGGAGCATATTCATGTTCTTGTACCAATGACTGGTAAATAACTGTCCAGTTAATAAACAATAATTTTAAAAGATTTTATATCTTAGGCAAATCTATACAGATACAAAGTAGATTAGGAGTTGCCAGGTAGATTAGAGGGAAAAATAGGGAGTGAATGCTAGTGGGTAAAGGGTTACTTTGTGGAGTGGTGAAAATGTTCTAAAATTAAATAGTGGTAATGACTGTACTACTCTGAATATACTAAAAACCAGTGATCTGTACACTTTAAAAGTGAAATGTATCTCAATAAAGCTGTTATTTTAAAAAATAGTTAAAAATATTTTTTCTCTAGATCTAAGTATCTAGATTGAGACAACTGGGGAAAATCATAATACACTATGGTATAAAAATTCAAGACTCTGAAAATGGTCAGTACCCTCGTCACCCATGATGTTCTTATTCTAAGGTAATTATTCATTAAATCTTTACAAACTGATATGCCTTAATAGAGGATTCTACTTTTTTCCACTCTGATATTGATGGCTATTAAAATAAATTAACCTCAACTATTCAGTCTTACCTCCACAGTAGTTTCTGCTTTTTCTTTATGCTTGCCTAAAGGCTCCTGTTACAAGCTACAGATCAGAAACTGAGTCTTCTGGAAGAAACACAAAAGCCTCTATAAAAGACTATACAAGTACTCCTGATAGATGATAGTACAATGACATTACTCATGAATGCAAACTTCTTGGGATAATATGATCACCACAAAAAAAGACAATCTTCAGAATGTGCCAAGTGACTGTGTCAGAATCTCTAGGATTTCTTTGTAGTCCAGGAGCAAACAACTTAATAGAAGCAGAATGCTTATCCTAAGACCAACAGAACAAAATTTCCTAGATGTTTGAAATGATTAGTTATAACATTTTTCTTTTCATGCTTTTGTACTAATTCACACGGTCGTTTCTTCCTTACTATAGATGCTAAGGTAGGATAACTGCTCTGTACTGGTGCCCTGGAAAACTTGCATGCCTCCACATAGGCCACTTACGTAAGCCCAACGATAGGCTGACCTAAGCCTTGGCAGAATGCTCTGTGTTCCTTCAGAATATGGAAAGATAGGCAGTATTGTGAGGTGCTGCTACAAGGCTATTTCTTACCAACCTCCATATTTTGTGGGAGCCTGCTGGGAGGCAGTTTCTCATCCACCTTCCCTGGTTCCATGAGGTCTGAGATTCACCACCTTGCCCACTCCTTAGGATGTAGCTGTAGGCTAAAAAACTACTTAGCTACAGGATGGAAACTGTTCCTCCGCCAGAGTGCCCACCACTCATGTTACCTGTCATGTGGCCCCGTTTAGTTTCAGTGTTACCCTGCGGATGAGGGACATGAGGAGCTGACACTATGCTGATCATGCATTTGTCTAAGTAATTAATAAACTGTCTGAATATGTCAGCTTGCTTGATAGATAACTTGATTTGAGTCTAGGCTTTGCCCATGCCTATTCTGATCTTTTCCCTCAACCTAAATAGCACATGTATAGTTCTCTTGATTAATCCTTAAACTAACTCCCTACCTTACCCCCACCAAACTAGTATTTCTCCTCAAGGAAAATACTGTCTGCTCACACTGGGGCCATGGAAGATCCACCAGACATGAGTTTTCGTGATTTTCTGTTTATCTCAAAACTTGGCCTTCGGCATTTACATCTTGGATGGCTTTTTGTATCTCCATTTTCTCTTTACAGTTTCATAAACAGTTCCTCTTGAAAAATTATCAGTGGTAAAATCTGATGAGTATCAATAGTCTTCAAAGTGCTTTTTATCTTCATCCTTTATCCAATACATTCTTACACCCTCTGAAATTGTTTAGTTTGCAGAAACTTAGCTTACCCCTTTTTGACTATTTACAGCCATGGCAATTTTTACTTGGTTTGTTATTACTGCTCAAGCCAGTCTTAGAATTTCTCAAAGCCTCAACCCAAATATAAAATCCTTCAGGAATGAGACTTAGTACAAATATATGGGCAATATTATAAATTTTAATTAGCCTAATGGCCTCCATAGTCCTATGACAACCTTTGCAATTTTTGCTGAACTCTATGCAAGGTATCTCTACCCAAGAGATAACTGAGAATTCCTTTCTTACTTACTTTTGTTACAAGTAATTCCTCTTTTGTTTTTAAAACTACACGTGGCTCTCCTAATTTTTACCTCCTGAATCAACAACATATTTACTTACATTTGCCTCATTAGAACCTAACTTGCATATATGCATAATAACTCCAGGTATACTGGAGTTATTATATAGCTCCAATGTAATAATTAGATGATTTAAGAGACTTCTCACGTCTTCCAGGAGATCATGCTTACCTGGGAGTGTCTGAGAGGACACTGATCTCCCTGGATGGGGGTTACAAAACTTGAAAAAGCTATCAAAACTTGGTTAATAACGCTGACTGAAAAGATAAAGCCATAAAGCCCTAGAAGTATAACCAACTAATCTAAAATAATTAATCCAAGTGGTTACAGGTAACAGCATAGCTTTAGATTGCTTAATGGTACACCAAGAAAAAAATATCACATATTGCTAACATTCCCTGATGAATGTGGAGGGAAGGTTGACTAACCTATAGTCAAACTGAAAGAAAAGACAATTTGGCTAATCAAAAGTGGACTCAGAAGGACCCTTGAGATCTGACCTCCTGGTCAAAATAAGGAAATCTTTGGTCATCAATCTGAAGTGACTTCCAGTGTCTCCTTATCATCGTTCTAGTTATTCTTGTCTCACAGTCTTCTAATGCCTGGTCTCCAGAGCTGTATATGCCACTGCATAGCTGTTATTTCACTGATGGCACAAAAAATTATTTTGCAATGGAACAAAAAATAAAGGGATTCTGATATTCAGTCAGGCCAAATGCCAAGCCCTTCAGTTAGAATTCCTACAAAGGTAATAAGCCATATAGCAGTGAATACGTAATCATCTGCTCTACTTCTACAGGACTAAGGGATGGTGAAAATAGGGGAGGGGATTGTTAAAACTCTGCCAGGTTCCCAGTCTGTGCACTCAGAAGTGTTGACCCTATGTCCCTGAGCTTAACATTCATATCCCATCTCAGACCTCTTTGTTAAGCAATGTCTGTGCTTTTGTGACAAAAGCAGAAAAAATAAAATAAAATAAAATGGAGAATTTCGAGTCCCCAAATGAACCAATTAGAACTTAATGCCTAGAACTGGCCAAACACAGTGGCTCACGCCTGTAATCGCAGCACTTCGGAGGCCAAGGCGGGCAGATCGCTTCAGGTCAGGAGTTCGAGACCAGCCTGGTCAACATGGTGAACCCCTATCTCTACTAAAAATACAAAAATTAGCCAGGCGCGGTGGCAGGTGCCTGTAGTCCCAACCACTTGGGAGGTGAGGCAGGAGAATCTCTTGAACCTGGGAGGCGGAGGTTGCAGTGAGCTAAGATCGAGCCACTGCAGTCTGGCCTGGGCGACAGAATGAGACTCTGTCTCAAAAAAAGGAACTTAGTGCCTAGCATCCTTCCCAACATGTAATAAGCTTTATTTTCTTCTTCATCTATCTCTCCCACTTTCTGTGCGGAGAGAAACACTGAACTCATTACTTAACCAGCAAGCAGACTGATTTACATTTATTTATTTAAGCTCTGGTGGTGTTTGTATTATTCCTTAAAGGTATTTATAAAATATTTTATTGAGGCCTGGCGCGGTGGCTCATGCCTGTAATCACAGCACTTTGGGAGGCCGAGGCGGACGGATTACCTGAGGTCAGGAGTTTGAGACCAGCCTGGCCAACATGGTGAAACCCCGTCTCTACTAAAACTACAAAAATTGGCCAGGCATAGTGGGACATGCCTATAATCCCAGCTACTCAGGAGGCTGAGGCAGGAGAATTGCTTGAGCCCAGGAGACAGACATTGCAGTGAACTGAGATCGTGCCACTGCACTCCAGCCTGGCCGACAGAGTGAGACTCTGTTCCAAAAAAAAAAGTATTTTATTGAACAAACTATAAAATATGTAAATAATCACATAATCACAGTTAAAATTCTAGAGATTAAGATGAAACTAAAACTGAGATTAGCTTACACAGGGTATGCCAGAAACCCCTAGCTAATTTTTAGATGTCAGTCACAAATCTGGCTTTGAGCTTCAGGAAACAAAAGTTAGGCCTAAGACAACAGTGCTTCCGAGACAAAAACAGACCAGTTGCTCAAGAAAAGCACACTTTTTTTTCTGGGAGTAAGATCAGAGAGAAATTTCTCCTCTGGGTCCTCATAATGACGATATTACCTGATATAATGGATAGTACTTGATATGGCAGACACTGTCCTCAAGAGTGTCCATACAATCAATGCAACATTTTATTGCTTACAGCATATGCCAATTTGAGCCAAGGGCACACTACCAAAGTTCAATTAAGAAAAAACAATTATGTAAAGGAACAAAGTACTACTGTGCAAGTACACAATTGTCTGACATTCTGACTTAATCCAGAGATGAAATCCAAAATATATGGAGCCATAATTCTTAAAAACTATATGTAAGAATTTTATGTCCTTCCAGCTAAAAAAAAAAAAAGGCCATTCATTCATTTAACACGTATTTATTCACCATGTTCTCAGGGGGGATACAATGGCAAACGAAAACAAGAAAAAGACATGGTTTCTTCTCTCATGAAGTTTTTAATCTTGGGGCAGCACAGACACCAATCAAAGAATCACACAAATAAACATAAAATAACCACACAAGTATACGAAGTAGGTAAATGGTGCTGTGAGCACACACAACAGGGGAAAGTCATCCGTCAGGGAAGTGTGGAAGGCTTTCCCTGAGGAAGTCGTAAATAAACTGAGATGAGGAGTCTGCCTGAGAGACAGGGGATGGGGAAGGGACCTCTGCAAACAAAGGAACAGGATGAGCACAACTTCTGTGCAGAACACAGTATGACACACTATAGGAACTGAGACAAGGCCAGTGCCACTGGGTCATAAATGTGAATTTCTTCAATTCCTCAGGAGTTATTTGAATGCTTGTCAGGAAATGGTGGTCACCAGGGCAGACCAGTTGGGTAACAGTATGGGATTTGGAGTTATAAGACACTATAGGTTTTTTTTTTTTAATTGAATAGCATTTTTTTAAGGGCTCAAAGAACATTAGTCCAAACTTTTTATTGTACAGGTTTTTCAAAAGCTGGGCACGGTGGTTCATGCCTATAATCCCAGCACTTTGGAAGGCCAAGGAGGGTGAACTGGTCAAGCCCAGGAGTGTGAGACCAGCCTGGGCAACACGGTAAAACCCCGTCTCTATAAAAAAATACAAAAATGAACCAGGTGTTAGGTGCGTGGCTGTGGCTCCAGCCACTCTGGAGGCTGGGGTGGTAGAATCACCTGAGCCTGGGAGGTCGAGGCTAGAGTAAGCTGTCATTGGGCCATTGTATTTCAGCCTGGGTGACAGAGACCCTGTCTCAAAAACAAAACAAAACAAAACAAACAAAAAACGGTAAAAATATTTAACCATATGAAGCCAGAAAATCATATAAAGCTAGAAAATGGGTCATCCTATTTCATTTCAGGGTCCCAGATAAGTTGATGAAGAGTGGTTCAGGGCCGGCGCGGTGGCTCACGCCTGTAATCCCAGCACTTTGGGAGGCCGAGGCAGGCGGATCACAAGGTCAGGAGATTGAGACCAGCCTGGTTAACACGGTGAAACCCCGTCTCTACTAAAAAATACAATAAATCAGCTGGGCGTGGTTGCGGGCGCCTGTAATCCCAGCTACTTGGGAAGCTGAGGCAGGAGAATGGCATGAAACCGGGAGGCGGAGCTTGTAGTGAGCCGAGATCGCGCCACTGCACTCCAGCCTGGGCGACAAGAGCAAGAGACTCCATCTCAAAAAAAAAAAAAAAGAAAAATAAAAATAAAGTGTTCAGGGCCTGGCACGGGTGGCTCATGCCTGTAACCCTAGCACTTTGGGAGGCTGAGGTGGGCAGATCACTTGAGTTCGAGACCAGCCTGGCCAACATGGTGAAACCCCGTCTCTACTAAAACTACAAAAATTAGCCAGAAATCGCTTGAATCTGGGAGGTAGAGGTTGCAGTGAGCCGATATTGTGCCACTGCACTCCAGCCTGGGCAACAGGGCGGGATTCTGTCTCAAAAAAAAAAAGAAAAAAAAGAAAAAAAAGAGTGGTTCAGTTCAGCTCATCAAAGTCAGTAGGGTGGTGGTGGCGGGGGGGTGGGCGGTGAGAAGAGGAACGCTCAAAGAATGAAAACTATTTTATTAATAAGGTTTGCAGTTCAAAAAAGGGCTGAGCACCAATATCCAGAAGAGAGAGTGGAATATAGTGAGGTAGGTGATTGCCCTAACAGCAATTTCTACCTAAAGTTAGAGAGGATCCAAACCAAAACAAAAACCAAATGAAATCTCTTATTTCATGAAGACCCACGGTTCTGGCAAAGTGAGGTCACCTGAACCTGGAAATTAAAATAGGAGTGTTAAATGAGAATAACCAGCAACAAAAGATTTCTTAAAAGGACTACTTAAGGCTTTAAACTTAAATGGCATGTTAAAACTAATTACTTAACATCATAGCAAGGTAGAAGAACACGAAGCTCTAGAATCAGAAAGATCTGTGTTCAAATTCTGCTTCCCAATGTACTACCTATATGAACATGAACAAATTATGCCATCCCTCTAACATTCAGTTTCCTTCTCTACAAAATGGGATGAATTAATCACCCTTACCACTGCAGAGTTGTTTAAGGATTGAGATAAAGTTAATTACCTAGCACTGTACCACCTAGTAGATAGCCCTCAACGAAAGCTTCCTTTCCCTTCGTGACTTAACTGAACTATACATATCTGAATAGAATTACTATGCTGGACTACAAGTACTTCCACAGAAATGAACTGGGAAAGGTTACAAATCCAAGGAGAAGGGATTCTAAGAGGAAATTTCTCTATTTTCCTTCAGAGAATACCAATGAAAAATTATCTGGAATAGGTTTAAAAAAAAAAATGAAAGGAAGCTGGAATAGACCAAGTTTGGAGTCTGTTCCTGAAGGTATTTGTACTTTATTCCATCTCTATGCAACACTCAGCAGCAGTCTGCATGAACACCTCTCATACTCTCAAAGTCTCCCCAAGGCAACAATAAAACATAAAATGGAGTATGACATCTAGTGATCACAGGGATTATGGTGACAACAGATGTTAATGATGATTCAAAGTAACCAACTAAAGGATAAATCAGCAACTGTATAGTAAAACAGAAAGGCATGCCATGTATTTTATTTACAAAGAGTTCCTTCAAAATGTTTCCAACGGCCGGGGGCGGGGGCTCACGAGGTCAGGAGATCTAGAGCATCCTGGCTAACACAGTGAAACCCTGTCTCTACTAAAAATACAAAAAAATTAGCCGGGCGTGGTGGCATGCGCCTGTAGTCCCAGCTATGTGGGAGGCTGAGGCAGGACAATAGCGTGAACCCGGGAGGTGGAGTTTGCAGTGAGCTGAGATCGAGCCACTGCACCTCCAGCCTGGGCGACAGAACAAGACTCCATCTCAAAAAAAAAATTTTTTTTCCAACAAATTTGTTTTTGGTAAGAAAATATCTGATAATTATTAATTATCTGCCCCCATCCAATGCAAGATGGAAGAAGTAGTGCTGAACATTAATCTAGAAAATTAAGAATTTTTAAATATATCCATAAGCTTGTATGTTTGACATCATGAAGAAAACCACACTATTCCTAAAATATATTATACTTTATGTCATAAGCAGAGACAGACTATTGCATGAATAAATCAAACTGAATTAGCTTGCCATAGCTTTTTTTGAGACATTTTAAAAGTTATTATTTTTATATTTCATTTACTCTCTTGGGTATCTAAGCTAGAATTGATTTACTTTCATTACCTTTCAAATTATCCTCTTGATTTAGGCT
The DNA here is from genome assembly GCF_029289425.2 of Pan paniscus. Taxonomy (NCBI): domain Eukaryota; kingdom Metazoa; phylum Chordata; class Mammalia; order Primates; family Hominidae; genus Pan; species Pan paniscus. The sequence goes on from NC_073261.2 coordinate 15,783,631, forward strand.
TTCAGTGCAGACTGGGGAACTAGAAATTCCACAGAAACAAATCTCAGAAAACAAAATTCCCTTAGAATATGAGTATCAGAAAATAATCTTCTAGGTGTCATGACATCAAAAGTTTAAAAAGTTGATACTTTCCACAATATTTTCATATAGCAGTTCTCTAGAAATGCTTACTGGATGAATCTACAATGAACCAGAGTGAAACTGCCTGTTACCTAGTAATATCCCAATGGGCATTTGGTCTGTAAATACCTAATATCCCAATCCAGTATCTGCTACTAGATTAACTGTAATTGTAAGGTACTGCAAGTGGGGGGCATAGGGGAGTAGATTTTTTAAAAGAAATGTTCCAAATTATACTTTGGCCTAAGTATTCAGCCAAAGTATGCTTCTCCAATTCTGCCTTGGCCCATCTCAAGTCATTTTTGGTATCCCTGAATGTCACATGGTCAGAGATTGCATGATCATTCAGTTACCATCATATCTAAACAATATAACAAAAATCTGGCCAGGCACAGTGTCATGCCTATGAGCCCAGCACTTTGGAAGGCCAAAGCGGGCAGATCACTTGAGCCCAGGAGGCTCAAGACTAGCCTGGGCAACATGGCAAAACCCCGTCTCTACCAAAAATGCAAAATTTAGCTGGGCGTGGTGGTGTGCGCCCATAGTCCCAGCTACTTGGGAGGCTGAGGCAGGACAATCGCCCGAACTCGGGAGGCGGAGGTTGCAGTGCGCCGAGATTGCACCACTGCACTCCAGTCTGGAAGACAGAGCCAACCTTGTTTCCAAAAAAAAGTGAGTTGTGCGCTGGGTCGCCAAGATGTCGTTCCCAAAGTATACTCCTTCGCCCCTGGCCACTATGCCCTCAACCCAGCCGAATAGGACATATTTTTGGAAACCCAGCGGGCGCAAGCCAAGTGGTTGACCATTAAGAGCCTGGCTGAAACCTGCTTACCCTAACTGCTGAGGGCTCATGGAAAATCCTGCCTTGATTCCCTGGACCTATGCAAGATCAGCAAGTGTCTTTCCTAATTTCAGACCCATTCCTAAAAACTCACTCTTGGGAGCTCTGTGTGGAATTGGGCCCCTCTTCCTCTGGTATTATGTTTTTAAAACTGACAGGGATAGGAAAGAAAAACTTATCTGGGAAGGAAAATTGGGTCCAACATTTAACCTGTCATATTAAGTCTGGCAATGATGACTATGTATTCTTGCTTAAATAAATCATCTATTAATCATTAAACAAACAACAACAACAGAAAGTGAGAATTTTTTTTTTTTTTTGAGACGGAGACTCGCTCTGTCGCCCAGGCTGGAGTGCAGTGGGGCAATCTCTGCTCACTGCAGCCTCCGCCTCCTGGATTCAAGCAGTTCTCCTGCCTCAGCCTCCCAAGTAGCTGGGATTACAGGCGCATGCCACCACACCCAGCTAATTTTTGTATTTTTAGTAGAGATGGGGTTTCACCATGTTAGCCAGGCTGGTCTTGAACTCCTGACCTCAGGTGATCCACCCTCAACCTTCCACAGTGCTGAGATTACAGGCGTGAGCCACCACACCCGGCCCGAGAATATTTTTTCAAGTATGTCATTTAGGTGCAGTGGCTCACACCTGTAATTCCAGCACTTTGGGAGACTGAGGCCGGCAGATCCCTTGAGGTTGGGAGTTGGAGACCAGCCTGGCCAACATGGTGAAACCCCGTCTCTACCAAAAAATACAAAAATTAGCCGGGCGTGGCGTTGTGGGCCTGTAGTCCCAGCTACTCAGGAGGCTAAGGCAGGGGAATAATTTGAACCCGGGAGGCAGAGGTTACAGTGAGCCAAGATCTCACCACTGCACTCCAGCCTGGGTGACAGAGTTAGATGCCATCTCAAAAAAAAAAAAAATTTACTCAGTATCTGAATATTCATTTTCCAATTTGAGGTGTTTTACATAAAACTTGGAATGAAAATCTTTTTGTGTCACTTTGTATGTTAAAATTTTCTCAATTAGATGAAGTATAAATGTACATTAATGCAAGAAGAAAATGTCACAATGATTATGAATGCTATTTATGCACGAAAGAGTAACAATTTTCAAATAGGCAAATAATAGTGTAATAATATTGAGAGAGTTAGCTAATGAATTTAAGAAGAATATTAAATCCTTTTTCAGATGACAATTATAAAAACTTTAACGAAAAATACAAAGCAGAATAGAAATTTTATATCATAATTTCAATTGCATTCAGTTGTCATACCAGTATTAATTATACTAAACAAAATCATTTCTAAAGACTATATTTAATTTTTAGTTATTTTATACCATGAATTTTTTTTCTTCCTTTTTTTTCTGAGACTCAAAATCCATGAATCTTCCATGAGAAAATCTTATTCGGGAATTCTTCACATTTTTTTGTAGATAAATTAAAAGCAGAATGTTAACTCTACCACTTCAGAATTTTATAAGGAGGAAAACCTCCAAAAGTTCTGTACAACATAATCATTTTTGCTCCAGATATTATGTATGTGTATACATATTTGTATACACACACATATAAACACAGACACATATAAAGACGTTAGAGGAAGAAAGTTCCTCCACCTATTTTGTATTCCACTAACTTCAGTGGAAAGTGACCCTCAATTTAGTGTCTGTATGTGCATGACAGCAATCATAGGAACAATCTAGCAACAGGCAGCACTGAGAAAATTATCATTACTGCACTATAATGTCCTACTCTTAAAATAAGATTACTAATATTTCTGAGAATAAATTATAATAACTTCAGGGATAACATTTCATATCTTCACATATGCCAGAAGTTTACTCTATGATGATGATACCGACTTCTGCTCCAGCTTTAACAAATATTGGTTTTCACACTTGGCCATTTGGCATTCAAAAAAGGGATATTTTGTGCACTAAATGTACAGCTAAAATATGTAGGTAATTCCTATGTCAATTCATTATTTCATTCCATTTTCATGTGCTTATATAAAATATAATTTTAAAAGAGGATCTTATATAGTCCGAGGATGTAGAAAATAACTCACAGCCTCCCTTATGGGTCTAACAGGAGATATCATAAAAAACTCAACCCCACACAGAAGCACCAGTGATCTAATAACATTTTATTGTTAACTGCCAATAATCAAGAAAAATCCATGCAAGAAAGGTGTTAGTTCTTCTGATCTCTATGCATTTTCAATGAATTCCCTTCACAGGCTGAAACTTGTACACAATAGAATTGCTTTCCATAGCTAAAAACTTACAGATCTAAGTTAGCTAGACTTGACTTCACAGTCTCTTAAAATATAAAGATTATTAACATCCTTATACATTAAAATTTTAATATTTTAAGATTTAGAAAAAGGTATATTTTAAGATTTAGCCAAGTGTCACATAAGATGAATTTTTAATTAACTAAGATGAAATTGTCTGTGATTCAGTAATATCCAAAATAAAAACATTTATAAATGCCCAAAATCCCAATCCAGCAACTGATACCAGAGTAACTATCCTTATGAAGCAAGGGAAAGATGGCTGAAACTGAATGCCATAGATAGGCTGTGGTTCTCACTCAGCTGCTTAGTCATCTTAGACAAGTTATTTGCCCTTCCAAGTCTGTTTCCTAAACTATAAAATGAATATATTATTATCTTCTCTGTCTGTATGTCTACCTACCAAATGAAGTTATGGAAATGACAAACTCTGATATATGTAAAATACTGAGTATCATGAGGGTTCCAAATCTAGGATCTTTATTTTCATACCAACTTTATAAACAGACTGTGATTGACTTTTACGTAGTTTTATGTTTACTTTTAATGTTTACTCTCTTTAGAAACTACTTGGAACTTGATTATTTATTTATTTGCCATTCAAGAATGCGGGTATGATTTATGAAAGTGTATTAACAGTTATCTGAAGTATTAATGTTAAGCTAGAACTCAAATTACAAATAAAGAAAAACAAAACAAATATAAAATCATTTATAATAGAGAAAGCTTGCTTTTTGCCAAGAGTAATAATAATCTGCTGAAATCATTATTGTTAGTCACTTAATGACTACTGTCTTGGTTGGTACACATCAGCAGCAGTCAAATACCACCTCCCAGAACCCAACCACCCAAAAAAAGATACTGGGAATAAGAATGTCCTCAGAAAGCTCAACTGTAAAACTAAAACATAAACCAGAACATAGATTAGGAAGTCAAGCCCAGAGGATCAAGCAAAAGATAGGACTACATTTAAGATACTAACATGCAATGAAAAGAAATATATCTACCAGAAATATGGAGGTGAGTAGTTTGGTCAGCAATGGAAGCAGTGAAAAAGGAAAGGTACAAAACACTATCATATAAGCATCACCCAGGAGAAAGGATATCCTAGAAGGCAGATTGATGTAAGTAACTGCTTGACAAGTATATCATGGAGCTGAGATTATCACTTTATCAGCGCCGATGCCATTTAAAACTTCTAGTCATTTATAATCAACTCCCTTGTTGTTATCTCAAGATCTTGTTCAGTAGGCAACTATTGAAATTTGGTTTTCCATTCAGCATTCTACATTGAAAGAATACATTTCTTGATGTAAATTTCTAGTTCTTATTTTACTTGAATAAACTGGCGTTCTCTTGTGATGGGAATGCATATGCTTAGATAAGAGTGTGGGCTCTGGAGTCAGGTTACTTTGAGTTCCCACTGACTTACTTTGTGATCTTGGGAAATTTACCAATCTGTTGTCTGTTTCCTCATCTGTAGAAAGGGTGCCTAATAATAGGACCTATTTCCCAGGGTTGTTGTGAGGATTAAACAATTCATATAAAGCACTTAAAACAGTACCTGTCACATAGCAAGTGCTAAACAAATGCTAGCCTGGTTATTATTTTTGAACATGAATTAACATTCCTGTGTCTGATCGCTCTGACACTGATCAGTTTCTAAATCTAAAAAAACTAAAGCAGGGCCACTGTGTTTCACAACTCCGGGGGCATCAATGCACAAGAGAAGAGAGTTCTCCGGCCGCTCTGAACTGATGGCATGACCTGGTGAATTCAAGGTCACCCACCTGTGAGGTTCTTTTTGGTAGCCAATCTGTCCAGGTGAAAACTTAAGAGTCATAAACCTAAAATGACCCTAGTGAGGCAGATCTCCTAAATAAGTGAGGCACACCTTGAGTGGTGAGTTTGCCAAGAAACTATGAATGATAAGACTGTGGAGTGTAGAGCACAAGTCAAGCCTTAAATGCTTTCAAATACAGATATTTTAAGATATTCTGTCAGGCAAAAACAACAGTATAGGCAGATTTTAGGCCTGAAGCCCACCAGTTTGCAAACCCTGCAGCACCCTTTCATTCAAACCTTAAAATATTTTAACTTAGGATAATGTACATCCTGTGACCTATTTTTAACCTTTATTTTTCTTTACTGCTCTGTGACTATCCCTTCTTTTCTCCTCCCTTGGTTTCCAAAAACTTCTGTGCTCTTCTCCATACCTCTTGACACACATACCTTGAGTGGTATCATTCAACTAACATTTCAATCAGCTAAAAATTCCAGATATTTATATCCAACTCTATCAATGCTAAGAAATACCTCATGAATGGTGCCTGTCTACTTTCTCATTGCCAATGCCTTTGGTCAAGTCCTCATCTGATTTCTAGACGTTTACAATAGCTTTGGTTCATTCTATTCTCTCATTGTCCACATCCAGCCACCAGTAAATCCTATTGGTTCTAACACCAATCAAACCATATCCACAATCCAACCATTTTCACCTAAACCATCATCATCTGTTACCTAAATTACCACAGCAGTTCCCTTTACTATTCATTCACCTCATTTACCACATACCATAGAGGATCCTTCCCTCCTCTGTTTAATCCCCCATTAGCTCCCCGGTCACTCAAGAGTGAAATCCAAGGTCCGCACAATGGCTTACAAGGCCCTGTACAATTGCCTATTACCCCTCTAATTTATTCTCTTATTATTCTCTGGCCACATCCCTTGTGTTTTCCTCAATCATACCAGGCTCATTCCTGGTCCAGGCTTTCTCTACCTCCCACTCCCTTTGTATGGATGCTCTTTCCTCAAATGTCTTGGGTCTGGATTGTTGTCTTGTATCAGGGCTCTTTGCTCAAATGTTACTCTTTCATAAGTGCTTCCCTAAACACCCTCCCCACATCCACTTGACTCCCCATCTCCCTTTCTGCTTTATCACCATTGAACACATCTGTTTTTCATGTTTATTTTCTGTCTCTCCCAAGAAAATATGTTTCATTACAGCAAGTTTTTTTCTTTATTGCTGTATTCCTGATCCTAGAATATGTATTAAGCTTCATGTTTAATGAAAATGACTGAAAAGCTTCCTAACTTGTCTTCCTTCTACTGATCTCCCCTTCTGTAGTCCATTTCCTCCTATCCCCCAGGTAGTATACCAAAAAATGCATCTGATCATTCTCCTGCTTAAAAGACTTTGATGGGATCCCCACATCCTTCAGGGTCTGGCCCCAAATTTAATCCGTTTCCCCATTCCCCAAAATAGTTGTACACTCTCCACATACTAACACTTTTATCATCCCTGAACCTACTTGTGCCATTTATCCATGCTTTTCGTGTATCTCTGTATTTACTCGGCCAAAGTTTTATTCATCCTCCAGGTCTAGTTATGCCATGATGTCTCCCAGAAGCCTTCATCTGTGTACCCCCACAGCACTCAGTTCAGGCCTCCATTATAGTACTTGTGCTATACTATGTATTTACCAATCTGTTTCTGCAACTAGATTATAAGATCCCAGAGAGCAAGTTCATGATGTTGTGTCCAGAGTTCTTTTGCCAGTGCTTAACACTATACTTAGCAGAGACGAAACACTGTAAGTCTGAGGAATGAAAATGTAATGAATGAAATTTTATAATGAATGAAATAATTTGTTTATGAGAGGTTGGGGGAAAAAAAGAGTCTTCCTGAGAGTCAGAGTGCTTTACAACATCAAACCTGAGACCTGATATGAGGTTTTACATTTGCTAAAGAAAAATTTCCTTTAGTAATTTCAACAATAGTTAAATTAGTGGATTCAGGAATCAGAAGTAAGTTAATGGCTAGTCAGGAAAGGTATTTACTCCATGGAACATACTAATTTACAAACCAGATATTGTGTGGAGCAAAAAGTGTACTCTAATCTGAGAAAAGGCATCTGCAATTTTTTAAATTAAAATTGATTTAAGTGGGAAGGAAAATTGAAAATGATCTAGTGCAACTACTTCATTTCACAAATGAAAAAAATCATGAAAAGGGGAAGAGCATTAACCCAAGTTAGAAGATCAGGATCAGTACCAAGGTTTTATTCAAAATGAAGGGCTCTCTCTCAAATGTAGCACATTGCAATTCCAAACTACTCAAGGATTAAAGCCCAGAACTTATTCCATTACTTTGCTGTGCAAACTTAATGAAGAGTGAAGATAATATTGCAAGTAGGAAAATAATACTGCAAGACTGAAAATAATAATACCTGGGTTCTTATCTAGGTTGTATTTATGAGATCTCAGACAATTCACTGAACCTTGTAATGCTACCTTAATTAACTACCACATGGGATTAATGTGAGAATCAAATGAAAGCCCTGTTGCAAATGAAAAGTATAATCATCTTTTCCATCCTCATCCTTTCAGGTTCTCCAGTGCAGTCTCTTAGCAAGTTTTCAATCTGTATGGGGGGCCATAAACCACTTGCAATTCTGACTAGTTGGAGTTTTGTTGTTCTTGTAGTACAGGACAGAAAGCTGCGAGGGAAGGGTGGGGAGGTTGTTTATGTATTATAAACCTCCTCCCAAAGGGGAGTATTATCCATATCACCTATCAATTAAAGACTCTTTGAGACTCACAAGCTCTTAAAAGGTTCATGCTAAAAAATTATCTTTTTCCCCAGTACAAGCCCTACAAAACCTTTTACCATTAGTATATTTCAGAAAATTCTGTAACAATTACTTGGGTTATATTTATCTTTTCCTACTCTACTACAGATGTGTCCAAAGCAGGGACTCATAGTATTTCGTCTTCAGGAGTTGTGAATTGTTTTAACTGGGTCAACATCCAGTTGAAATATGAAACTGAGCGGCTGGAGTCGTGCCTGAGAGAACTGAATGAAAAAGAACTGAACGACGAGAGACCAGAATTATACCTCCCTCTGATTTCCCCCAACTCTTTCCCCTCTATGTCTATTATATATTTCTAAAGGCCTTTAGAAACTAGGCTCTGGGCTGATGCAAAAGTCCTCTACTACATTCTACATAGCCACAAGTAGAATTACAAGTATTTTTATATTAATAGCATCTTATAAAATACAATGTTTGAACTCCAGGTGTGAAAATATTTAAAGGAAAGTACACTAAATGGATTTTTTTAAATTATTCATTTGGCAAACAATCTTGTGCAAAATGTTCACTATATAACATGTACAAGGCCAGGCATGGTGGCTCACGCCTGTAATCCCAACACTCAGGGAGGCTGAAATGGGAGGATGGCTGGAGCCCAGGAGTTCAAGACCAGCCTAGGCATATAGCGAGACTATTTCTTTAAACGAGAAAAAAATTATGCATTCTGTGAATTCCATTTACATTTAGAATCTCATTCTCATAAACAGTAATATTTTAATTTGTATAAAATCAAAGCAATTGTAAATATAAATCATAGGCTTCATTTTTTTTCCTGCATACACAATATGCCTTAATTTTTGAAAATGTTATAAAAAGAATATCCTTGGCTGGGCACAGTGGCTCACGCCTGTAATCCCAAAACTTTGGGAGGCCAAGGCTGGTGGATCACTTGAGGTCAGGAGTTCAAGACCAGCCTGTCCAACATGATGAAACGTGGTCTCTACTAAAAATACAAAAAATTAGCCAGGTGTGGTGGCGGGTGCCTGTAATCCCAGCTACTCAGGAGGCTGAGGCAGGAGAATGGTGTGAAGGCGGGAGGTGGAGCTTGCAGTGAGCTGAGACAGCGCCACTGCACTCCAGCCTGGGCGACAGAGCGAGACTCCGTCTCAAAAAAATAAAATAAATAAATAAAATCCTTGAGACAAAGCCTAGCTCCATATACCAAGTTTCATATATTTTTCTCCACTTAATTCACAGAAACTTTTATAACAGCATAAAATAGCTATTATATGGAAAGATACAGTATTTTGGAAGCCCACAGATTAGTCCATTTTTTCCCCAAATTTCTTACGAATTTCCCAGGGAGCCTATGAAAAATACCCTAGAGATTCTGATTCAGTTGCTCTGGGCAGAACAAAAATTTATTCCCCAAAGTGATTCTGATGATTAACTATCATTGGGAAACACTGATCGAGTATAGCGGTTCTCAATTTGGCACATATTAGAATTTCCTGGGGAGCTTTTAGAACTCTTAAAACCTAGGCTGAGGTCCAGACCAACAGAAATAGCGCCAATACTTTAAAGAAAAAAAGTTCCCCAGGGAAGGTTTAGAACCATTGATCTGATCTTGTAGAATGTCTCCTGACTTCTAGTTCACTTTGTTTTTGATGTACTTGTTTTGTTTTTCATGTGGGTTGACAAAAAAAGCATGAAAAAAATAAACCATCTCCTTCATCTCAGCACAATGATGCCACTTAACAATTGGCTAAGTTAAAGTGGAGCTAACCTTTTTGTTTCAGAAATCACTAGAAAATACTTTTAGTCCGAATTTTAAATAAAATAGACTAATCTTAATCTTTAGCTCCTACTACCAACCTATTAACATATCTTACAAATAATTCTTTAAAGTTTTCTAACCTCTAAACCAGTATTTTAAAATTTCAAATTCTTTAAAAGGTCTGTCATCACAGTTCCTTACCAGCAAAATTATTCTGATACTTGAATTTGATGGCATTGTTTTTTCATGATGTACAATACATAACTTCCATATAGAAGTTACTTTGTGCACTAAGAGAGGGGAACAGATATTCTTCCATATTAAAAAAAAAAAAGGATTTTAGGCTCCATTAGCAAAACCCCATCATTGGTTTGTCCATACCTCAAGAGCAAGGTATTAGTCAACCCATTCTAAGAATTTCCCTTTTAATACAAAAGATAACGTTAAAAAAAACATTAAAAATGTGCCAAGTGCAAGCTTATCATTTTTAAAAGTGCATTTTACTTTCCAAAAATTATTACACTTTGATTGACGTGCCCTCTGGGAATCTACTTTTATTATTACAATACTGAAGTTGTTGAAATACCATTTTTATCCCTCTCAAGATTGCTAGGTATTTAGATATTTCAAATTTCAGCAGTGTTTGTGATTTTTGCTTCTGGGTTTTAAAAAACGTGTTTAGGATGCTTTACCAAGCCGATCACATTACTACAGATAAGACTTCAGCAATGTATATAGTCTATAGTAAAACGTATATTTTTTATTACTTCTATTCACAAAGGAGTAATTGTGAGGTTCTAGATTTTCAAATTAATATTCTAAGTAAGAATCAGATGCAATGGATTTTGTTTCAGTAAGTTTAATGAATGAAAGCCCCCCTTTCGCATTATTAAAGATATATACGAATGAAAATTTGAATTATAACCAAAATTTAAGTATGCTACAGTATACTTTGTAAATGTCCCCAAACTCGAATGGAAACAAGAATGTGCCTCTTAAGGCACAGAGCAAAAAATAAAAAATCAGAATCTCAATATTCAAGTGATACACACCATCTAGAAAATTGGGCTAGCCGGAATAATCCATGGAGTTTTTCCGTTAGGGTAAAACTGCTAAACTAAGTTTCTGCAAAGCCTAAGTATTTTGTGTTAACATATTAAACTTGAAACTTGCCATCTCAAATTCCAAGGGATAAGACTGTATACAACAGATGGCCTTTTGGTGCTGCTTAAAACTTCCCTGAAAACCAAATGTTTGTTTTTTAGAGGTGTTCTCGGTTCTCGGGAAGCAGTCAAATATCAAAACACCCATTCCTGAAAATTCCTGGCTGGTCCTATCTGGCCGGGAGCACCGACACCTGGACCGGCAGAAGCAGGACCTCAGCACCGAGCCGGGACGCTGAGAGCCGCCCGGCGCACACGGAGCCCGCCCGGGGGCGGGGGGCTCGCACGTGCCCGGCCGGGGGCGGGGCCGGCGCCGGCGAGCAGCGACCCCGGCTCGGGGAGGCGGGCGCGGCCGGGCCGACCTCCCCCGCGGCCGCGATCCAGCAGTTTACATAAGGGTGCGCGTCATGGAACTGACGGAGCCACACAGAGACGTCTAGGTCATGCAGGAGGCGCCCGGCCCCGGCCCGCTCCCGCCGCCCCAGACCCCTCCTCTCATCCGACAGAAAGACAGACAAGAAGGGTTCCCGACCTGTCGTGCCCTGCATGTTCAGAGTCTGTCATGTTTGGTCAAGAACGGGGCGGGGCTGGAGGGCAGGTCTGCGAGGCCGGCGGCGGCGGGGCGCGGGGAAGACCCCCGCGCCGCCTGCGGGAACCTGCTCCCGGCCGCCGCCGACAGGTGACGAAGTGGTAAAAACTCACGGTTACTAGTGAGCGACACAGACACAGACTTTCCAGTCTATTAACAACCACGCCAGAGAGATGGGGCTCTAACTGCAAACACTGGGCAACGGCCCCGCGCTGCCGGCGCTGCCGCTCTAGTCTCTATTCGCCGCCGGTGGCTGTGGCGTGGGAGCGGGCGGGCGGCGTGCAGCGACGCGGGGATTTGGACAGTGGCCGTAACGGTGATTTCTCCTCACCAACATGGCGGCACCCGAAACAGGCGGCTCGAGAAAATGGCGCCGGCCGCAACACCTTGCCCGGGACTAAAGGGCAAGAGAGATTCCTCCGCGAGCCGCGGCCCTTGCCCAGCCCGCCGGGGCCGAGCGCGTTGACCATTGGAGGAGAGTGCCCGTCAATCACCTGCTGGGGCGGGTCTTCGCCCTTCTCTGTGCAGCGGCGGAGGCGGCAACCTAGTGGCGGGGCCGGGCGGCGAGAGACGCGGCCGGATGGCTCCTCGAGTGTCTGCAGGAGGGGGAGGCAGCCCACGGGACCTACGAGGGCCACCAGCGCTTCTGCTCCCGGCGCAGTACGGGCCGCGGTTTTTCCTGCGAGACGCCCGCCGCCTGAGGAGTTCCAGACGCACCAAGCAAACGGGCCCCAAAACCGTTAGCCGAGGCGGGCGGGGGTGGGATAACAGAGAATAAGGCAGCTGTAGAGTCCTTAAATTTTTTTGTTAAAACCTTTGTTCTTGTAATAATAGGGAAATGCAGTTTCTCCTTCACAGTTGTAGCAAGTATCTGTTTTTGTAACGTTTAGTGTTCAGAATCATGTTTTAAGGAAAATAGCTTGCCATGCAGTTTTTTCTTGTATTTGCTGTTAAATTTACCCAATTATTACTTAAATAGGAATAGCTATTGAAATAATTGTATAAACGTTACTTTATTTCGTAATAATATTAACATGTAAAATGTATGCGAGTATTTTATAAATACTATTAGGCATGCTTTTTTTTTTTTTTTTTCTGAGATGGAGTCTCCTCTGTCGCCCAGGCTGGAGTGCAGTGTCGCGCTCTCGGCTCACTGCAACCTCTGCCTCCTGGGTTCAAGCAATTTTCCTGCCTCAGCCTCCCGAGTAGCTGGAACTACAGGCACGCGCCACCACGCCTGGCTAATTTTTGTATTTTTAGTAGAGATGGGGTTTCCCCATTTTGGCCAGGCTGGTCTCGAACTCCTGACCTCAGGTGATCCGCCCTCCTGGGTCTCCCAAAGTGCTGGGGTTACAGCCGTGAGCCACCGCGCCTGACCATGCATGAGTTTTTTATACTTATGAAGTGACCTTAAAAATTTTTTAAATGACAAGTCAGTGTTTTGGCCTATTTAATATATTAGTCCTGAAGGAAAGTTCCTTGCTTTTTACTAAAATGATAGACTCAATGATTAATCCAAATATCTGACTTAATTTGTCTTAATAATACATTTTACTAATACATAAATGGAATGCATTCAAAAACAATTGCAATGAGTGGATTAAATTAGAAATGTAAAGTTTTTGATATTAACATATACATTGAAAATAAAGGCCGGGCGTAATGGCTCACGCCTGTAATCCCAGCACTTTGGGAGGCTGAGGCGGGCAGATCACTAGAGGTCGGGAGTTCGAGACCCGCCTGACCAACATGGAGAAACCCAGTCTCTACTAAAAATAAAAATTAGCCAGGCGTGGTAGCCCATGCCTGTAATCCCAGCTAATCGGGAAGCTGAGGCAAGAGAATCGCCTGAACCCGGGAGGCGGAAGTTGCGGTGAGCCGAGGTCGAGTCATTGCGCTCCAGCCTGGGCAACAAAAGCGAAACTCCGTCTTAAAAAAAAAAAAAAAAAAAAAAAAAAGTCGCCCTTTTTTTTTTTTTAAAGTTGAATACAGCCAGTGACAGGACCTGTGGTCGCACTATTTTTTTTTTTTCAGTTGAACGCAGCCAGTGACAGGACCTGTACTTATAGCCACACTTTACCATAATAAATTTGTAGGGAGCTTTCAAAAGGTACTATGAAGGTACTATGAAGAAACTATGTTAACATTTGGAGTTACATTAAAATCTCAGGACTTCGGTTTTATCGTAACTGTTTTAGTTAATTTAGGCCTTTCTGTAGCTAATTTGGGTAACTGCTTTCTTGAAGTTATCCAAAGGCCCTTGTGGTAAACAGTTGCTGTTCTTTCTTGCACTTCTGTTTTCCCCTGTCCCCTGTATCTGGAGGTCTGAGAATTTCTTTCAAACCTTCGTTAAGGTGTTTGGTTTGTGATGGCGTAGGACAGTGCAGTTCTCTCTGGATGAAAAGCCTCCTTTTCGAACCGTTGGCATGCGCCACTTAAGTTTGATGGTAAAATTTGTCATCAGGCCTTGGTCTTTTTCTCTAGGTCACAGAAAGGGGAGGTGTGTGGGGGTGAGCATTGAGGGCCAGTGCTCCTTTGAGGCTATGGGTTTTTAGAATCTAGAAGTGCTTAGAGATCTGTGACACCTCGTCTTTAATTGCCTCAGTTAAGGAGCAATGTAGGTATCAAAGAGATTACACTAATTAATTTTAAACCTAACAGATTTTACCTAATAATGACATATGGATCATGAGAACTGCAGAACTCTTGTCACGTAATGACCTTGTCCAAACCTCAGCAAAAAGAGACCACCAAACTATAGCGAGGCTTGTAGCAGCATAAGGTCGTGTTCGTAGGATGACCGCAGATCTCTCCCCGGGCCTCTCGGTTAAATGTCTCCCAGAGAAAACTCAACACTGCCCACCTGGCCATAGGCCCTTGACCCCCTTTCTTGGAGCATTTACAAACAAAGAGCTTACAATTGTGAGTCCTTCCTCTGTCCCCTTGACACGTATGTGTTCTTTCCTACAATTCAGGAGTATCTTTTTTAAGGACCTGAAAGCCATTCTTTTGAAATTTAATCATCTGGAAGGTTGCTATCTCCCATTCTTGGTGGGAGGGTAGAATCCTGACTTCAGTGATAATCGCCAGCTAGCTGACGCAGCTGATCTAATCACTTTTATACTGACAGACTTTGAAATGTTTTGCATGTATTGCGGCTCTTTCCCCTCCCTTATTCTCTCTTTAAGCTGCTCAATTATCTCTGCATTGAAATGGAACGCTGCTCTTTCCCCTACTGTTAGTAATTACTGAATAAAATTGGTTTTCACCACTTTAATGTCCAGGTTTTTTTATCTTTGTCAACCTTCCCCACCCCCTATGCACACAAAAATTGTAACGGACATAAAGGTACCAACACTTTATTTTGCTAAATAAATTAAACATATTAAACATCTTACGATTATTTCATAAAAGACATTTTAACATCAAGAAAGTAGGAAGGATATCATTATTTTTGTTTCGTTGGTTTTTGTTTTTTTTGTTTTTTTTGAGACAGAGTTTCACTTCACCGGCTGGAGTGCAGTGGCACGATCTCGGCTCACTGCAACCTCCGCCTTCTGGGTTCAAGCAATTCTCATGCCTTAGCCTCTCGAGTAGTAGCTAGCATTACAGGCACGCACCATCATGCCCGCTAATTTTCGTATTTTTCATAGAGACGGTGGTTTCTGCCATGTTGGTCAGGCTGGTCTCTATCTCCTGACCTTGAGTGATTCATCCGCCTCGGCCTTCCAAAGTGCTGGGATTACAGGCATGAGCCACCGCGCCTGGCCAAGGATATACTTTAAAAAGCCAATTACTTTACTTTGAATTCCTTTACATTTAGTGTTAAGAAAAATTCCTTTTATTGCCCATGTTTTGTCCCAGATGGTAAGAATAAGCCCTGGTATACCAAGGCTCCCAATATTGAACCACTAGACATTCGGAGACTGGTCAGACTTGGGACAAAAACGGTCTCCTAGGTGATCATCCTAGCTGGAAGATTAGGGGGCCTTTTCCCCATCCTTCCTGGTAGCTTATACAAACCCTAAATGGATATGTGGCCCTAGGCAGGGGGAGGGAGCCCCAGTTACAACTGTTTTCTGTCTACCTACCAGAATAGGGGCTTAGAGTTAGAATTAAATTGGCAGGAATAATTCCCTGTACAGTACACATTGAGTTTACAAATGAATACTTGTGTTAGTCACTGGAAAGTTTTTAACACACACACCCCCTAAAAATACAAGCATCTGAACAGTAGCCATGTCTTTGAAAAAGTACTTTTATTTTATTTTAAAACAGAGTCTCACTCTCTTACCCAGGTGGAGTGCAGTGGCATGATCTCGGCTCGCTGCAACCTCCACCTCCTGAGCTCAAGTGATTCTCCTGTCTCAGCCTCCCGAGTAGCTGGGCCTACAGGCGTGCACCACCACACCCAGCTAATTTTTGTATTTTGTAGAGACGGGGTTTCACCATGTTGGCCAGGCTGGTCTCTAACTCATGACCTCAGATGATCCGCCCGCTTGGGCCTTCCAAAGTGCTGGGATTACAAGTGTGAACCACAGCACCCGGCCTGAAAAAGTACTTTTAAAATGTTGCCTCCAATTCTTTTGCAGCTCATAAGCATGATGATTAGATTTTCATGTGCACGTGTGAGATGTGCCTCATCAAGCCTTGTTATGACCTCAGTACATCCAGATGTGCTGGAGTGCAGTGGCACAATTATAGTGCTTAGTGATCTGTGACACCTTGTCTTTAATTGCCTCAGATGAGGAGGAGTGTATGTATCACAGATATCACACTAGATAATACAAGAACTAGAACTGCAGCCTTCCATCTCAGCCACCGCCATCACCCGCTGTCCACACCCCCCCACTGCCCCAAGTAGCTGGGACCACTGGTACACTCTATCACATCTGGCTTATTTTTTGTAGAGGCGAGGTCTTACTATGTGCCCAGGCTGGCTAATTTATTTGTATTTTTGTAAAGACAGGGTCTCGCTGTGTTATTTAGGACTCATTTCTCTTAATACAATTTTGTAATTTTTTCCTATGTCTTTATTTTTGTAGAGACAGGGGCTCGCTGTGTTGCCCAGGCTGGTCTTGAACTCCTGGCCTCAAGCAATCCTCCAGCCTCAGCCTTCCAAAGTACTAGCAATACAGGATTGAGCCACCACACACGGCCTTAAGTTTTAATATAGAGTTTAGAAGTAGTCATTTAGAATTTATAATTTGATACAACTTTTAGAGTTATCAAGTTCCATAAAGAAAACTTGAGATTTTTATTAGCATTGCCTTGAATTGATAGACCAATTTTGAAAGAACTGACAATTGCTTAGTTGTGTCTTTCATTTTATGAATATGTAATATCTCTCCATTTATTTAGGACTCATATCTCTTAATACAATGTTGAAATTTTTCCTATATGTCTTTCATTTATATAAATATCTTGCATCTTTTATAGATTTATTCCTAAGCATTTGGTATTTGTATTAGTTTTCTGTTGCTGCATAACAAGTTACAACATACCTAGTGTTTTATTTCTTCCTTTCCAATCCTTAGACTCCAGTTTCTTTTTCTGCCCTGTCTAGGATCTCCAGCACTAGGACATTCAATCCTGTGTTAAATAGAAGTGGTTATATTGGATATACTGGTCTTGTTTCCCAATGTTCAAGGAGATAACTATAAAGTTTTCCCATTTAGGATGATATCTGGGGATTTTATAGACAGTCATCCCTCAGCATACATAGGGGATTGTTACCAAGACCCCTGCATATACCAAAATCCACGCATACTCGGCCTTGGCAACTCTATTATATGAAAAGTGGGTCCTTTGTATACGCCGGTTTCTGCACCCCTCCGATACTCCCAAGTTTGGTTGAAAAAAATTCTCATATAAGTGATTCATTGTTTTTTTTCCTTAAGAATTCACTTTTTACTGTAGGTCATAATTTTTTACTCTTATTTTTATTGTCTCTGTTTCATCAATTTTCACTCAATCATATTATATCTTTATTCCTGCTTTCTTTTTTGGTTATTATTTTATTTTTAACTTCTTCATTCATTAATTTTGATGTATCTTTTCTATTATAAGTATTTATGTCTATAAATTTCTCTTGAAGAACTGCTTTTGCTGAATCCTATAAGTTTTAACATGTGGTATTTTTATTTTCATTCAGTTATTTTATAATTTTTATTATAATTTACTCTTTAACCCATGAGTTACTTAGCAGTGTTTTTAACTTCTAGCTTAACTGCCATGAGGTCATAAATTACGGTCTGTATAACACCTATTCTTTACAATTTTGAGGGTTTGTGTATAAGATTCATTTTTGTAAATGTTCCATTTGTGCTTTAAAAATGTAAATTCTCTCATTGTTAAATGCAGAACTCTATATATGTCCAGTGGGTCAAGATTATTCATTGTAAAGTTCTTATTTTCTATATCCTTGCTGATTTTTCTTCATCTGTTTGATAAAACAATCAAGTAAAGTAATTTAAATCCCTCACAATGATGTATTTCTCCACTTCTTTTATAGTTATATCACATATTCTTCATTTATTACAAGGATATCGTACAAAAGTGTCTAAAGTTGTTTTCCCTTCCTAGTAAGTTATTTAGTAACTTTCTCCATTTCTAGTGATGCTGTTTTTCCTAAAGTCTTTTAAATCTTTTTTTAAATATTCATATAGCTATAAAACCTTTCTCTTAGTTTCTGTCTGATGAGTCTTTTTTTTTTTTTCATTGTTTTTCCAGCATTTCACAAGCTCAAGGCTCTGTACTACCCTGATTTTAGCCTGGAGGACACCAATATAAAATGTGGGTCACTGTCTGTCCAAGGCAGTGGTGAGGGAAACAAGGGCACAATTGGAACTGTTTCTTTTCTAATTTATCCTCTCACAACCTTCCCAAGCTGCTTCCTGCCCCAGGCCCAAGACACCAACTGTTATGGTTTGAGTGTGTCCCCCAAAATTCATGTGTTGGGGACTTAATCCTCAATGCAACAGTATTGGGAAGTGGGGCCTAATGGGAGGTGCAGAGGTCATGAGGGGTTTGCCCTCATGAATGGATTCATGCTGCCATAAAAACGGATTGCAGGAGTTGTTTCTCCCTCTTCTGCTGTTCTACCATGTGAAGACATGGCGCTCTTCCCTTTCTTGCCCTTCCATCTTCCACCAGTGGGGACACAACAGGAAGGCCCTCACCAGGCCACATGGCAGTGCCTTGATCTTGGACTTCCCAGCCTCTAGAACTGTGAGGAATACATTTTTGTTGTTTCTAAGTCAACTAGTCTCAGGTATTCTGTTACAGCAGCACAAAACATACTAAGACACCAACCCACAGACGTCAGTTTAAAACAGCACCTAGTCCCACAAACTCCACCATTGCCATGGAATCTCCAGAGGTTTCTCCCAATTTTCTCTGTTACTTGTTACTTTGTTAACATTTTACCATATTTATTACACTATTAGCTATCTATTCTTTCCTTTATCCATCCATCAGTTGATTTTGTCTTTAGACACATTTCAAAGTAAGTTGCAGACTTCACTGGTTTTAGTCTGTTTGGGCCACCATAACAAATTATCATAGACTGTTGGTTTATAAACAACAGAAATTTATTTCTCACAGTTCTTGAGGTCAGAAAGTCCAAGATCAAGGTGCCAGAAGATTTGGCCAGCTTCCTGATTCACAGATGGCTGTCTTCTCATTGTGTCTTCACGTGGTGGAATCGACAAGGGAGCCCTCTGGGTTCTCTTTTATAAGAGCACTAATCTCATTCAAGAGGGCTCCAACCTCATGACCTAATCACCACCCAGAGGCCTCATCTTCAAATACCATCACATTGGGGATTACGTTTCAACATACTGAATTTCAAAATTTCAAATTTTCAACATAAATTTGGGAGGAACACAAACATTCAGTCTATAGCACCTTCTAAACACTTCAGCATACAAATCATTAATTAGAATGTAATATTTTTGCAGTACCATTTTAAGGTAAATTTTACATACAGTGAGGTGCAGAATCTTGAGAAAACAATTTGATGAGTTCTGAAAAATGCAGGAAATACATACACCTGTGTCACCCAAATCCTTATGAAAACATAAAACATGACCATACCCTAGAAATTTCCCTCCGCCCCTGCCCATTCAATCCTCATCTGCATCCAGAGGCAACCATTCCTCTGACTTTTTTCACTGTAAATTAGTTTTGCCTGAGTTAAAACATGGTGTGATTTATAAATAGAATAAATGCTGTTTTGTGTAAGGCTTTTTTCACTCAGAAAAATGACTTTCTTCATTTATTTTTTATGTTAAAAATTGCCATTTTTTCAGTTTTTATATCTCTTGCTTTTTCAAAATCTTAGAGGGAAAGCATTCAATCATATGAAGTATGCTAGTAGCCATAGTTTTTGACATGCCCTTATCAGATGGAGGATATCTATCTATTTTTTGGTTTTTGAGGTTTTTTGTTATTTATTATTGATTTCTTTTTTAATTCCACCATAGTTAGAGAACATACTTTATATTATTTCAATTCTATGACATTTATTAAGGTTTGTCTATTAAGGAAATCTTTCTGTTAAGGAAATCTATCTATGCCTAATTTGCTGAATTGATGTTGGATATTGTCAAATAATTTTCTGCATCAGTTGATAAGATCATATAGTTTTTCTTGTTTTGACTCATAACATGTTGGATTGCACTGAATGATTTGCAAATAACAAACCACCTTATATTTCTGATATGAACTCCACTTAGTTGTTGCATATTATTCTTTTTATATTGTTGGATTTGATTTTTAACATTTAGTTAAGGATTTTAAAATCTATGTTCAGGAGGGACATTGGTCTGCAGTTTTCTTTCTTTGTTTTTGACTGTTTTTGGAATTGGATTAATGCATGCCTAATAAAATAATTTGGGAAGTGTTCCTTTTTTTTCTATTTTCTGCATGAGATCGTATAAAACTGGTATTTCTTCCTTAAATGTTTGGTAGAATTCTCCAGAAAAACCATCTGGGGCTTGAGATTTCTTATTTTAGAAGGTTTTAAGCTATGAATTTAATTTCTTCAATAGTTATTGTTCTGTTAGATTGTGTACTTTATCTTAGATAGGTTTACATGGTTTGTGGTTTGTGAGGATTTGGCTTTTAATCTAAGAGGGTTTCATAAAATTGACTTACTTTTTTTTTTTTTAAATTATTGGTGGAGTCTGTACTGAAATATCCTCTTTCATGTCTGATTGGTAATTTGTATCTTTTCTCCTTTTTCTTTTCAGTTTTGCTAGAGATTATCAATTATCTTTTCAAATAATTAGATTTTGGTTTAACTTTATTGTTTTTCTGCTCTTATCTGTCGTTGATTTCTGCCTTTATCTTTAATATATCATTCTTTATGCTTGTTTTTTCTAATTTCTGAAGGTAGAAGTTTATTTATTTGAGATCTTTAAGTATTTAGAGCTCTAAAATTCCTATAAACACTGCTTTGGCCGTATCTCACAATTTTGCTATGTTGCATTTTCACATTCATTCAGCTCAAAATATTTTCTTTCTTTCTTTTTTTTTTTTTTTTCTGAGACGGAGTCTTGCTCTTTCACCCAGGCTGGAGTGCAGTGGCGCAATCTCGGCTCACTGCAACCTCTTCCTCTCTGGTTCAAGCAATTCTCCTTCCTCAGCCTCCCGAGTAGCTAGGATTACAGGTGCGTGCCACCACACCCAGCTAATTTTTGGTAAAGACGGGGTTTCACCATACTGGCCAAGCTGGTCTCGAACTCCTGACCTCAAGTGATCCACCCGCCTCAGCCTCCCAAAGTGCTGGGATTGCAGGTGTGAGCCACTGGACCCAGCTTCAGTTCAAGATATTTTCTAATTTACTTCGTGAATCCTCCTTTGACCTATGGAATTTTTAGAGGTATGTTGTTTAATTTCCAAGTATTTGGAGGTTTCGTTGTTGTTGTTGTTATTATTTATTATTGATTTCTTATTCAATTCCATTATGGTTAGCAAATATCTCTCTATTATTTCAGTACTATTACATTTGTTAAAGTTTATTTTATAACCCAGTTTATGGTTTATCTTGGTGAATTTTCCATGTGCTTTGTATATTTGTGCATACCTATTTAGGACTATTATGACTTTATGGTGAATTTGCCTTTTTGTAATTACACAACATCTATATTTATCTCTGCTAATTTTTTACTCTAAGGTCCACTTTGTTTGATGTTAATACAGTCACTTTGGCTTTCTTTGGTTTAGTGTTTCTTAGTATGTATTTTACCAACCTTTACTTTTAACCTATCCATATCATGTTTAAAGTGAGTTTCTTGCCAGGGGTGGTGGCTCACACCTGTAATCCCAGCACTTTGGGAAGCTGAGGTGGGAGGATCACTTGAGCTCAGGAGTTCGAGACCAGCGTGGCTAATATTGTGAAACCTCATCTCTACTAAAAATACCAAAATTAGCCAGGCATGGCGGAGTGCGCCTGTAATCCCAGCTACTCAGGAGGCTGAAGCAGGAGAATCCCTTGAAGTTGAGAGGTGGAGGTTGCAGTGAGCTGCAATTGTGCCACTGCACTCCAGCCTGGGTGACAGGAGCGAAACTCCATCTCAAAAAAATAAATAATAAAATAAAATAAAATGAGTTTCTTGTGGAGAATACACAGCTGGATCATATTTATCCATTCTGACAATCTCTTTGTTTTATTTGGTAAATTTATCCCACTTGCATCCAATGTACCTATTAATATGTTTGATTTTAAGTCTATCTTTAACATTTTTTCTATTCATTCTCTTGTTGCTCTTCTATTTTTTTCTTTTCTGCTTTAACATTTTGGGATATTCCATATTTGATTTACTTATTGTGTCTTTGAATATTCATTGAGTTTTTAATTTTAGTTTTTATATTTTTCAGTTCTCAAAATTCCATTTGGTTCTTCTTTATGTCTTCTCTTTTTTTACTGAGATGCTCTACTTTTTCCATTTGTTTCAAGGGCATTTAGTGTAGCGTTTTTATAAAAAGCTGTTTCAAAGTCTGTCAGATAATTCCAATATATAAGTAATCACAGCTTTGGCATTTGTTGATTGTCTTTTCCCAGGCAATTTGAGATTTTCCTGGTTCTTTGTATGCCAAATAAGTTTGAATTGTATCCTGGAGATTCTGAATAATAATATGCTATAAAACCTCTGGATCTTAGTTAAATCTTATGCAGAATGTTTATGTTTTTGTTTTTATTGGTAATAGACCCGGTTAGGTTCAGGCCTCGATTTCTAACCCACTGCGATTCCAGTGCCTGTTCAACTGGATGCCTTTGCAATGTTATTTGAATCTTAGATCTGTAATACCAGGGACCAGTCAGGACATGGATGAATTATGTCTATTCAACTCTCAAAAGTCTTTGGCATGCCAATTAGGATCAGATCCATGCATGGGCAACTATATGGTAAGCCCGGGGGTTCAGAAATTTATGATGTCATTTTTCTAGGCCCCTTCTTCATTATGGTCTCCTAGAAATTTTTCAGGTCCCTGGAGCTTTATTTTTTGGTTGTCCAACCAGAAAGCTTGAGCTTCAGTTACCCCCACTTCTGCATACATTTGCAATTGTACCTATGTCTGGGCTTAGTGGCAGGAGGACCACAGAAAAAAGAAAATTAAAAACTTAACGCTATTTCAGTGGTACTTTGAATTGTCATCTTCTTCACCAATCTGCCTGCGTTAATTACTTTCTAGAGTCTTCAAGCAATTCCATGCATCCTATCTAGGTAAACCTATATTCAGGGACTATAATGTGCTTTTACTATGTTACCTAGAACCAGAAATCCCATCATATATAAACTTTAACTACCAAATACCTTAGTAATATTGTTCTATTCACTAAATATTTACTTAGAATGATCAGTTTCTTCATTGTCCATTTTTTTCTTATAACTCAAACCTGCACCTGAGATTTGCTGCTATCAAATTCATTCTTTCTAATTTCTAAATTTATTCAGAATCTCCTAAATAATTTGCTCATAGTGACCTCTCTGTTTTTGTTTTCCTAAATATATCTTATAGCTCACCTCCATTTTTGAATAATATTGTTTCAAGGTATAGAATCCTAGTTCAGAAGTTTTATTTTCTTTCAATTTATTGAAGATATAATTTTATTGTCTTCTGGATTCCCTTGTTGCAGCTGTGAAGACAGCTGGCAGTCTAATTGTCATTATTCTGAAGGTAAACTTTTAAAACTTTTCTGTGGCTATTTTACATATTTTCTCTGCTTTTCTGTAGTTTCAGTATGGTGTGTCTTAGTATGGATTTCTTTTAGTTATCCTGCCTAGTATTTGTTTAATGTCTTGATCTGTAAATTGCTG
The DNA here is from genome assembly GCF_029289425.2 of Pan paniscus. NCBI lineage: Eukaryota > Metazoa > Chordata > Mammalia > Primates > Hominidae > Pan > Pan paniscus. The sequence goes on from NC_073261.2 coordinate 15,807,336, forward strand.
AGTCTCAACAATCTGGAAAAGTCTGTCTTTTCTTTTCTTTCTTTTTCTTTTCTTTTTTCTTTTCTATTTTTTTTGAGACAGAGTCTCACTCTGTCACCCAGGCTGGAGTGCAGTGGCACAATCTTGGCTCACTGCAACCTCCGCCTCCTGGGTTCAAGTGATTCTCCTGCCTCAGCCTCCCAAGTAGCTGGGATTACAGGTGTGGGCCACCATGCCTGGCTATTGCGTATTTTTAGCAGAGACAGGGTTTCACCATGTTGGCCAGGCTGGTCTTGAACTCCTGACCTCAAGAGACCCACCTGCCTTGGCCTCCCAAAGTGCTGGGAATATAGACATGAACCACCACACCTGGCCAGCCTTTTCTTTTCAAATATGTCCTCCTCCTCTTTCTTTTTTTCTTCTCTTCTTATTATTAGTTATATGTTAGACATTTAAATCTATTATTTATGTTTTTATAATAATCTCTTTTGCAACTTCCCTTTTTTGGGTGGCAGTCTCTCTATGATGTACTCTGGATAATTTCTTCTGACTTATCTTCCAGTTCACTAATTTTCTTTTAAACCCTGTCTACTCTATTAAAGCCATCTTATTACTTAAAGTCTAATTGGATAATCAGAATCACTAGAAGATAAATAAATAGATAGATGACAGATGATAGCTAGCTAGATTTACAGGGATTTGACCTTATGCAATTGTGGGAGCTGTTTAAAACAGTCTGTAAAGCTCTTGTCTGATATTGGAGCTTCAGAGCTGCAAGGTGGGGCCAGGCACAGCAGCTTATGCCTATAATCCCAGTACTTTGGGAGGGTGAAGTAGGAGGATTGCTGAGGCCAGGAGTTTGAAACCAGTCTGGGCAACACAGTGAGACCCCATGGGAGTGCAGTGAGCTATAATTGTGCCACTGATGAAGCAAGACCTTGTCTAAAAGACTTTTAAGACCTGCAAGGCACATATTCAGGAAGGGAAGTTGGATGTAAAGTGGGGGAGAATGAAGACGATCTAGAATCCCTGAGCATAAACCCAGAACCTGTATTAATCTGCTCTACTTTAATGACGTAGGTGTTGTGCAGGAGACTCTTGAGCCCTTTATTGTGGAACTAAAGACATGCTTGGCTCAGAATTTAGAACATCTGAAGGAGGATCTGGGGTGAGTTATATCAGGTCTTGTTGTTGTCCCATATCAACAAGGTAAACCAGTAAACAACAATGTGCATGAATTGCAATAGCATCTTCTGCCCCTTCACTGACCTCCTGAATGTAAAAAGCAATATGGCTGCTGTTTTACTTCCACCTCCCAAATTTTATGCAAAATCTATCTTGTGGTCCACCCTAACTAGAAATATGCAGGATAAGAATCCTGGAAAACATGGGTTAGCCTACCTAAGATGACATGTTACAAAATCACCAAGTATACACTAAGATGACATATTACAAAATCATCGAGTATACACTTATTTTTTTTTTGAGACAGAGTCTTGCTCTGTCACCAGGCTGGAGTGCAGTAGCGCGATATCGGCTCACTGCAACCTCTGCCTCCCGGGTTTAAGCGATTCCCCTGCCTCAGCTTCTTGAGTAGCTGGGACTACAGGAGCCTGCCACCAAGCCTGGCTAATTTTTTGTATTTCAGCAGAGATGGGGTTTCACCATGTTGGCCAGGATAGTCTCCACCTCCCGACCTCGTGATTCGCCCACCTCGGCCTCCCAAAGTGCTGGGATTACAGGCATGAGCCACTGCTCCTGGCCCAAGTATACACTTTTTAACTAGGTACCTATAAATATCTCTTTAACCCATATTTAGTTTTCAGATAAAAGCAATAGCAAAGTCATGCCTCTGCCTAACATGATGCAACAATCCCCCATTCAACCAAAAACATGCTACCCATTTTCCCAAGAAAGGATAAAAAGTCCCTTTTTCACTTTTGGGTGATGTTCATTCTTCTTTGAATTCTTCTTTTAGCTCAGTCACATGCCTCCTTTTATATCCTATAACTTAAATAGAGATATAAAGTTAACTACTATTAACATATTTTGTGTTAGATGGTAGGGGAATAGTAGAACGGAAAATTTTAAATATATATGTGTGTGTGTGTCTATGTGTGTGTAATTCCACACACATATTTCCACAAATTTATATCAAATTAAGAATGATATATTCATAAATATTGCAATCATTTTTGCTACTGGTCATGTAGTTGGGAAGCAGCATCATTCGTCTGGGGTAATTCCTTACGTTCATTGTCTCATGCCAAGGAAATCGAGGATTCGGACACACAAGGACGGAGTTTAAGAGCAGAAGTTTAATAGGGGAAAGAAAGAGAAAAGCTGCCTCATGCAGAGGAAGGGGTCCCCAACATTTCCAGGTTCAGGGAGAGATGTGGGTGGTTTTATAGATGAGCTTGAGGAGCTGGTATCTGATTTACATAGGGTGCAAAGATTGGTTGGACCAGGTGCACCATTTACATGGTGCTTGAAGAAGCTAGCAACCCCACCCTAATCTTTTATTATGCAGATAGGTTTGCTACCTGGCTGGTGCCATGTTGCCTGTTCCCTGACTGTACATGTGGTGACAAAGAAAAGGGAAGATGGAGCCTCCATGTTGGATATGCCTGGCTCCTAGGTAGCCTTTTTCTACTGGCACAGCTGCCAGCATTTACCTCTGCAAGGTTCTAGCTTGCTTTTCTATGTCTGCTGCTTGATTTTTCAGGCTGCTCTTTGTTAGAAATGATTTTGGAGCTGCTTTTTTATTAAAAGGGAAACCTTACTGAGGACTCTCTTACCCTCACTAACAGCCTAAACAATTTCTTTTAAGCTCCTGTATCAGTCGCAGCTGATATTTGTACAACTACTTTCTGCTCCTACTCTTGGCCATGTTCTCTTTGCTCTCCCAAGCTGGTCTTGACTCCTTGCTGGGTGTGAGGCAGGAGAATAGGGTCTGGAGGCAGGGAACTTAAGGCCAATTCGTGCTGAATCAAGGAAAAACACCAAGGTCTGGGGGCAGGGAATCTGAGGCCAATTCACGCTGACTTCCCAAAGCTGGATCAAAAGGAAAACACCTGGGTCTGGGGGAAGGGATCCTAAGGCCAATTACTATAAATATCCTAAAGCTGAACCAAAAGGAACCCCCCCTTCCCATCTCCTCACACCAGAGTAGCAAAGGATCAAAGGCTACTCTCCCTACAACTCTCCCCCATCTACCACATCTCAGATGGAAAAGGAAAGTGCCCTGGATTGGCCGAGGGCCTGGCAGGGACCATCGCTTCATCTACATAGGGCACCAATTCACCTCAGCCTTTAATTAGCCAGAGACCAAATCCTTCATCTATAGGCACCTCAAAAGGAGTACTTAAAACCCAGAAAACTTTGCAACTGGGCCCTTGAGCTGCTTGCTCTGGCCCATTCCCACCCTGTGGAGTGCTTTCTCGCTTTAATACATTCCTGCTTTTGCTGCTTCGTCCCTGTGTTTCATTCCTTTGTTACTTTGTGCGTTTTGTCTAATTCTTTGTTGAAAACACCAAGGACCACCACAACTTACACTCAAGTGCCCTCCTGATAACAGGTGGATAACCCAAACCTTCATGCCTGAAGGGTTTGGGGCACTTTCAGTGCTGCCTGTGGTGGTGGTGTTTTCTATTAACTTTAATCATAGAGCATAGGATTACTTAGTCTCCCGCCCAGGAAATCAGCTGCATCCTAGACATACTCTTCCTTAACATCATTATGTAGTCAGGATAACTTGATAGTTAGGATTAATCACCCCTGCCAATACAGTAAGCCCCTTCTTTACCTGTTAATTCACTGGCATGAGGAGCCTAAGGTGGCCAAACGGCAGTCTCAACCTCAAGTTTAATGGACTCATTGTCACGCCCCTTGATGCAAACATTCCTACTTTTGGGATTAACGCTACACCGGTGGTTCTCAAGTGAGGACGATTTTGCTCCCGCCAGAGGACATTTGGCAATGTCTGGAGACATTTTGGGTTGCCACAACTGGGGAACAGCTGCTACTGACATCTAGCGGCAGAGGCCAGGGATGCTGCCAAGCTTCCTACAACGCACAAGACTGTCCCCAATTATCCAGGCCGAAATGACAATAATGTTATGGTTGAAAAAGTCTGCTCTAAACCAGCAGAGCCCAAAGTTGTGGAGATAGGAAGCAAACATTATTCTAGGGCATCACTAGGAATAATACAGAGAGGATCTACTCCCACTTGGAAGCCTTGATTCCCAGACCCTGTGTATACTGGCTATGGGAGAAACAGCACCATGTATTGGTGACTGCTGATTTATAGCACATACTCATAAGGTATTATATCTAGCTCATACTGGAGCTGAGTTATCACAGGCCATTTCACCATTTTAACATGCCAGCTGCTTTATTTTATTTTGGTAAAAGAAATATAATATAAAATTTGCCATTTCAACTTTTTTTTTTTTTTTTGAGACGGAGTCTCACTCTGTTGCCCAGGCTGGAGCGCAATGGCATCATCTCGGCTCACTACAACCTCTGCCTCTCGGGTTTAAGCGATTCTCCTGCCTCAGCCTCCCGAGTAGCTGAGATTACAGGTGCCTGCCACCACGCCTGGCTAATTTTTGGATTGTTAGTAGAGACGAGGTTTCACCATGTTGGTCAGGCTGGTCTCAAACTCCTGACCTCAGATGATCCACCTGCCTTGGCCTCCCAAAGTGCTGGGATTACAGGAGTGAGCAACTGTGTCTGACCAGCCATTTTTAAGTGTATAATTCATTGGCATTAGTTACATTCACATTGTTGTGCAACCATCACCATTATGTATTTCCAAACTTTCCCATCACCTCAAACAGAAATTCTGTCACTTTTAAGCAACAATTCCCTGTTTCACCCTCTCTCAGTCCCTGGTAACCTCTAATCTACTGTCTGTCTCTATACAATTCCCTATTGTAGATATTTCATGTAAGTGGAATCATACAATATTTGTCCTTTTGTGCCTGGCCTATTTAACTTAGCATACAGTTTTCAAAGTTCAGCTAGTATACAAAATTCAGTTCTGACAGCATGTATCAGAGCATCATTCCTTTTTATGGATAAATAATATCCTATGTGTATATCACATTTTATCCATTAATCAGTGGATGGACACTCGGTTTGTTTCTACCTTTTGGCTATTGTGAATAATGCTGCAATTAACATGAATGTACAAATATATGTTTCAGTCCCTGTTTTCAATTCCTTTGGGTATATACCTACGAGTGGAATTGCTGGGTCATATGATAATTTTATGTTTAGGCCATCTGCTTTATAATAATAGGGAATTTCACTTTTCTATTGCTATAGAGGACAGCAAATTGGCCTAAAACTTTGTGGTTAAAAAAACAAACATTGATCTTCTTTATTATTATTATTATTTTTTGAGATGAAGTTTTGCTCTTCTTGCCCAGGCTGGAGAGCAATGGCGCGATCTCGGCTTACTGCAAACTCCGCCTCCTGGGTTCAAGCGATTCTCGTGCCTCAGCCTCCCAAGTAACTGGGACTACAGGCATGCGCCACCACGCCCAGCTAATTCTGTATTTTTAGTAGAGACGGGGTTTCACCATGTTGGCCAGGCTGGTCTCAAACTCCTGACTTGAGGTGATCCACCTGCCTCAGACTCCCAAAGTGCTGGGATTACAGGCGTGAGCCACCACACCGGGCCCAACATTGATCTTCTTATATCCTCTGTGGGTCATGAATCTGCGAGCTGTTTAGCTGGGTGGTTCTGTCCCACAGTTTCTCATGGGATTGCTGTCGAGATGTCTTCTGGCTTGCTTAGTGCTGGGAGATCTGTTTCCAAGGTACCTCACCCACATGGCTGGCTCTCCACAGGCTGCCTGAGTGATTCATGACATGGTGACTGACTTCCCTTCATGCAGATGATTCAAGAGAATAAGGCAGAAACTACAATGTCTTCTTATGACCTCAGAAATCATGCATCATCACTTTTGCCACATTGTATTTGTTAGAAATAAATAAGTAAATCCTATCCACATTAAAGAAGAGGGGACTAAATCTCCAACTTTTGCAGGGAGAAGTGTTAAGGAATTTTTGAACACATTTTAATATGACCACACCATCCACTGATTTTTTTTTTTTTTTTTTTGAGATGGAGTCTCACTCTGTCTCCCAGGCTGGAGTGCAGTGGCGCAATTTCAGCTCACTGCAACCTCTGCCTCCCGGGTTCAAGCAATTCTCCTGCCTCAGACTCCCGAGTAGCTGGGACTACAGGCATGCACCAACCCGCCCAGCTAATTTTTGTATTTTTATTAGAGACAGGGTTTCACCATCTTGGCAGGATGGTCTCTATCTCTTGACCTCATGATCCACTGGCCTTGGCCTCCCAAAGTGCTGGGATTACAGGTGTGAGCCACCACGCCCGGCCCCATCCACTGATTTTTTAAAATTTCAGTATTATATTTTTTATTTCTAGAAGTTCTACTTGGTTACTTCTCCCCAATTTCTCTATGACACTTTTTATAGTTTCTTTTTTATTAGTTAGATATTACTATATAGTAAACTACTTAAAAACTTAGTGGCTTAAAACAAGGACCATTTATTTAGCTCACAATTATGTGGGTTAGTAATTTGGACTGGGATCATCTGAGAGTCTTCGGTTCTCTGCAGGACTCCATCATGTGTGTGCTCAGCTGTATGTTGCCTAGGAGGCTTTGCTTTTAGGGTTTTGCTAGCTGTTGACTGGGTGTTTTCGCTGTCCTCCATTAGCCTTATCTTCTACATGCCTCTCCCTTATCGTCAGCAGGGTAGCCTGAGCTTATTGTCCTGAAGAAGGCAGGCATATAAGAGACAGCAGACACATACAAAGCCTCTTGGGGCCTTGGCTTGGTATTGGCAGGCCACTTCTGCATTCTACTAGCTAAGACAAGTCATTCTATCAGGCAAAATCAACTCAGATTAAAGAGGAGGTGAAATAGATCCTACCTCTTTATGGGAGGAGCTGCAAAGTCACATTGCAAAGGACATGGATACAGGAAAGGTTGGAGAATTTGGGGCCTTTTTTGGCATCAATCTAACACAAACATATGTAGCCTTTTATATAGTCTTTGTCTGAAAATGCTAGTGTCTGATGCCTTTGCAGGTCAGATGTTTTAGCTGCTTTTTACCTACCAATCTAATTTTCATTTGTGTCTGGTTATCTTTTGCTGTATGTTGGATATTTTATATAAAAAAGTGTGTATGGTAACAATTTGGGTTCTATAATAATGCTTCCTGCTAAAGAGGGGGTAATTCTAGTTTTTATCTCCTTAATTCAATTTTTTCTCTGAATTTTTAGTAATGATTCATGTTCCATAGGTGATGGCCTACAATATAAACAACATGGGAAAGTAGAATTTCCCTGGGGAAGATGTCTGGCTTCAAATAGTTCCCTTCACTAATCGGTAAAGGGATCCTGATTCATGCCAAGAATCAAACACTCCCTTCACTTACAGAAGCAAGTCAGGTTCTCTATCACTGGCCCAACCTAGGGTTTGAGCCTTCCTTTCTACAGGTCCCTTAAATGGCATTACATTGAGCAAAACTGAGCAATTTCCTGTTCTGCAACAGCATGCTCTATTTTCCTGCCTTCATACAATTCTCTCTACTTGGAATGCCCACTTCCTCTTTTCCTATGGAAATATCTCAAGACCCAGCTCAAATACTCCCTTCTCAAGAAGCCTTCCCAACTGGATGCAATTTTTTCCCTCTTCTGAATTCTTAGTATTTGGTACTTTTTAACGGACTTTTCTGTCTTGAGGTTGTGTATTCATTTTAATTCCCATTCAATTGTAGAGACCCTACAAGTTACATTACCTGACTACACATCTGTTTATTCATTTCAAAAATGTGAATGGTAATAGAACATCTTCTACAGGGCTGTTGTGAGGATTAAGTTAGCTAACATGTGAAACGCTATTTCTAAGGAATAGTAGTGGAGTGCTCAGATAAATGTTAGCTGTTACTACCATCCCTTAGAATGCTGTGATTTTGATGGAAGAGTTTTCACCAAGGTGAAAGCAGAATCCTAACAACTCATTTTTAAAATTCTGGGCTGGGGCCGGGCACGGTGGCTCACGCCTGTAATCCCAGCACTTTGGAAGGCTGGGGCGGGCGGATCACGAGATCAAGAGATCGAGACCATCCTGGCCAACATGGTGAAATCCCGTCTCTACTAAAAATACAAAAATTAGCTGGGCGTGGTGGCAGACACCTGTAATCCCAGCTACTCAGGAGGCTGAAGCAGGAGACTTGCTTGACCCCGGGAGGCGGAGGTTGCAGTGAACCAAGATCACGCCACTGCAGTCCAGCCTGGACGACAGAGCTTGACTCTGTCTTTAAATAAATAAATAAACAAACAAATAAGTAAATAAATAAAATAAACAAAATTCTACTATCTGAGGTAATGGACGAAAAAGCTTACAGAAGGGCAACCACGGCGGCGCCTGCGCAGAGCCGAGGCGAAGGAGGCAGGGAGAGAGCTGGCTTGCCCAGAGTCGCGGAGGGCGGTGCGGCGCATGCGCGGGGCAGGTGAGGCTGCGCGGGGCGGAGCCTGTGGCCCTGGCGCGGCTCTGGGTCCGTCTCGTCGCGTCCGGGTTGTCACTCTCTCGGGTTGTTACTCTGTAGCTTTCCGGCTCGCGAAAGGGAGGACCTGTCTGGGTCATGGATTTTGAGAATCTTTTCTCAAAACCCCCCAACCCGGCCCTCGGCAAAACGGCCACGGACTCTGACGAAAGGTGATCCCATATCTTTTCATCTTTTGAATGCAGGGGCTCAGCGGGACTCCGCCTCTTAGTTTCTTCTGGATTGGAGGCAGTCCGGGGCCACGTCCGGGCCGCGTCGCGAGGGCCCGTGGGGAGCACGTGGGCCGGCCGGGCGCCACCGTCTGACCTATAGAGGTCGTGCGGGGTCCGGGTGGGAGCAGAAGCTGAACACGGGGCTCAGGCGTAGGCCGCCAGGGCCGGGGCTGTCGAGAGCCTGGGCGGGGGAGCGGGGTGGAGGCGAGAAGGCTCCGGGATGCGCCCCTTTCTCTGCACAGCAGCGGGTTAGGAGCCCGCCTCTGTGGTCCCGTAGCGTCTGTCTTTACCGTTGTTGCCTGTTTCCACGAGACCGTAAACTCCCAAAGGACACTGATTTGACCTTTTTCACTGACACCTGCTAGGTTCTTTTCTGTAGAAAGGATGAAACCACAAGTTTATTAAAAGGTAAAGAATAGGCAATACTCTGCCATTAGTCCACTGATTGGCATGGAAAGACCCTAAAGACCACAATAAAGCAACAGACGTCATTTGGACTTAATATTTCCATTAGGTTGGAAAAGCAAGTGAGACTCTTGGTCAAATGGCCCTAATTTGTAGATTATATTTTTGGAGCAGTGTATAGTGATTTGAAATGCTAAAAACCACCATCTTTGTTCTTAAACCTACGTCTTTTATTTCCCTCAACTGAGATATGTTTCCAATTGTGATTGATTTTACCATTCGATATTGGTCAGCTGTTCACTCTATCTCAAATTTTACCTTAACTGATCATCCAGAGCTTTACCTTGTGCTTTACATGAAATAAATCATTTAATCCTCAAAACAAACTTAAAGAGAAGATGATGCCGTCCTCGTTTTACAGATGGGAAAACTGAGGCACGGAGAGGCTAAATAACCTGCCGAGATTGCACAATGTAAGTGGAAGAGCTATGTCCAGGATCCATGATTTTATCACCAAGCTTCTCATGCAAAATGACTAAAATTTTAAAATAAGGCCTATAAATATTGGAAAGAGACAGATACACTAATTACTTGCAGATGATATAATTTACTAAGAAAAATAACTGGTACTAATTGATATGTTATAAAATACATAAGAATTCATCACACAAAAAAAGATAATAGCAACATTTAAAAATCCGAACAGCAGCTATCAGTTTCAAAGTGTGTTGGACACAAGCTCCATTCCCCAAAACTTGACTGCAATACATAAAAGACACTTGGAATTTTGCCAAAATGATGGGTGAAGGATGGTATGGAAGTATGGTGAGCTGTCCATATTATTTGCCCATTTTTCTCCTTTTTGGTCTTTTTCACATTCTAGGATCTCTTATCTGCGAATACTTTACTCCCAATTGTCATTTGTCTTTGCGTATGGCATTATTTTTCAATGTAAAAAGGAATGGGGATGTTGTGGTTTGGTTTTATGCCGTCAGATGAATCAGTCTTTTCTCATATGGTTTCTGGGTTTTTTTCCGAGTAATTTGTGATGGGAATACTTCTCATTCATTCAAAAAATCGTATTGAGCACCTGCTACGGCCTTGGGGATATAGTAGTAAATGAAGAAGAGATGAAAATTTCTGTGCTAATGAATTTACATTATTAGGGGAAGGGGGAGACATACATAAATATATCATATTTTAGGTGGTACTAAATGCCCTGAGAAAATGAATGAAGGGTAAGGGGAAAATAAGCACTGGTGGGATGGTAGGGAGGGAGTGGTTTTGTGGGTTTTTTTTTTTTTTTTTTTTTTTTTTGAGCAGAGTCTGGCTCTGTACCCCAGGCTGGGGTGCAGTGGCGCGATCTCGGCCCACTGCAAGCTCTGCCTTCCGGGTTCACACCATTCTCCTGCCTCAGCCTCCCGAGTAGCTGGGACTACAGGCGCCTGCCACCACGCCCGACGTATTTTTAGTAGAGACGGGGTTTCACCATGTTAGCCAGGATGGTCTCGATCTCCTGACCTTGTGATCTGCCCACCTTGGCCTCCCAAAGTGCTGGGATTACAGGCGTGAGCCACCGCGCCCGGCTGGGAGGTGTAGATATTTTAAGAAGGTAGATAAGGAAAGCCTCACTGATAACATTGGTAAGTTTTAAAAATCTGTGTAGGGACCTGAAGGAGGTGAGGGGGTTTCATAGTCTAGAGGGGTGGAGAGGAGTCTGTATAAAGGTCCTCAGGCGGAGTGAGCTTGGTGTGATTGGGTTAGGGGAGCAAAGTGGCCAGGACAGCTGGGGTGGAGTAAGAGGGACTTGGAAGTCTGCGAGGTACTGGGGTAGGGTTAGGGGAGCCCAATCATGGAGGAACTGGTAGGTGCCAAAATAAGGACTTTGGCTTTTACTCTGAATGAGACAAGAGACCATTGGAGGGTTTTTCAGCAGAGTGACATTTGAAATATTTTAGCAGGGTCATTCTAGTTGTGTTGAGAGTAGAATGTAGGGGTGCCAGAGCAGCTTGGATTGTTGTATTAGTGGCAAGAAGTGGTCAAACGTGGGTATGTTGAAGATAGAATAAACTGGATTTCCTCAGAGATTGGATGGGGATGTGAGAGAGGAATCAAGATTGACTTTAAGGTTTTGGTAGGGATCTTGAGAGGGATGGTGTTGCCGTTTTAGATAGCAAGAAGGATTAGGCTTCAGAGAGAAGAGCAAGAGTTCAGTGTTGGATGTTTTAAGATTACATATGTCTAGTAGATGTTCAGGTGGTTACGTTGACTAGGAAGTTAGCTCTGTTTGGTTTTAAGAAGAGGGGTTTGGGTTAGAGACTTGGATATTGAAATCAACTACATACAGATGATATTCATAGTGATGATATAGAAAGGGATAGCCTGGAATGAGAATATAGATGAGAATATAGACAAAGAAGAGAAGAGGTGAGAACTGACTTTGAAAGTTGTGAAGATAAGGAACCAACAAAGGAGACTGAGAAGTAGTAGCTGTGGAAAGAAGAAACTAGAAGAGCCCACTATCTCTGAAGCTAAGTAAAGAACATGTTTTACAGAGAAGAGGTGGTCAACTCTGTCCTATCCTGCTCATAGGTCTAATATGGGTGCTGAGTATTGTAGACCTTCACAGTGAAAGTAGACATCTATTTAGAATGGGCAGTGTTGAATAACAGTGTGATTGTAGGGCACATACTTGGGAGCTTTGCCTGCCTGCTGGGGCTCAGATCTCAGCTCCACCATATATTAGCTCTGTGACAAGTTACATATCCTTTCTGTGATTGTTTTCTCATCCGTAAAATGGGCTTTTAGTATGTATGTCATAACACTGTTGTTTGTGGTAAGTGTTACGTGTATGGAGCAGCATCTGGCACAGAGTAAGCATCATTCAAGTGTTGGCTGATGCTGTTACTGCTATTGAGGTCATTATTGTCATTATTCCTCTGCCTAAGGAGAGGTTGCCTCCTACTCCATGAGATGATTCATTACTGGAAACTATAGCTATAAAGGTTCACAAGTATTGGGGTTTTTGGTTCTTGTAATGGTGGCTTCTGTAGCAGGCTCACAACTTAGTACCTCATCTGATGGATGTAACTCTGGAGCTCTGAGTCAGTGTAAACTGTTGAATTGGACAAAGCTGTGAAGCCTGAGCTCCTGTAACTTTGAAAGAACAGCCACAGAGCCACTGTTCACATTCTCCTTGTGCTGTCAGTGCTTTCCCTTTGTAACATGTTCTCTTGAGATGGGACACATTCCCCAGTTCCTTGCCTTTATCTGGTGTGTAACTCATATTTTAATTCACAGCTTTTCCCAATCTTGTGTTCAGTAGTCACCACTTACTAAGATACTATTTTCTTCAGCTCCCTGTATTTCTAGTATCAACCATTATTCAGATACATCTATACATTTTATTGGCTTCTTTGTTCACCAGTTTCTTATATTTCCCATCCCTCTTGGGTTCATATTTAGTTTTGCTGGAATAGCCTCAAGTAATTGTCTCAGACTGTTATATATATGCATGGTCAACTTCTCAGTCCTGTAAGTCTGAAAACAGTTTTTCTTTTTCATCTTTACACTTAAATGTGTTTGTCTCGCTCCTAATCTCAAAAGGCACTCTGCATTCTGCCTAAAATACCCTTCTCTCTCACATTCCTCTTTCCTCTTTTTTGGCTAACTCATAAGTATCATTTAGGCTCTGAATGCCTCTGATCCCCAAGTCTGGGTTGTGTTCCCCGTATATGCCCCTATACTTACCATACCATATTGAAATAGCTTTATTTTTTTCTCCCAAGGAGATAGAAAGCTCTCAGAACACAGTGACAGGGTCTGTATTTTTCATTGTTGTAGTCCAGGGCCTAAGGCCCGGAGCCTCGTACATGGTGGGTACTTAGTAGTTGTTGAATTAATGGAATGATGGATGAATGAATGATTTATATAGCTGCTAATACTTGAACATTAAGGCTTTATAATCTAAAATTTTACAGGCTATTCATAAATATATATTGACATTTATTGGTCATCATAATTTTGTACATTTTCTGGAGTATTTGGTATAGAATTTGAATTTGTAATTTCTTTGAGGGTAAGTTGAAGACAAGCCAAAGCAGTGAATTGTAACGCTGTGGTATGAACACTTCAGGTTGAAAAAACTCTTTTGTGTTATTTGATATTTTTGCTACAGAATCGATGATGAAATAGATACAGAAGTTGAAGAAACACAAGAAGATAAAATTAAACTGGAGTGTGAGCAAATTCCCAAAAAAGTAAGATTAAGTTGACCACTGTTTAAGTTGAAAACGCAGATTTTTTTTTCTCAGTTTCACATGGAACAACAAAAAAAGAAAAAACAGATGGAAATGGATATGAGAAATTAATGAAGGATCCTACTTGTCTCATTTTACCAGCATTTGGGACCCAGTTACTTATATCAAAGAAAACTGGTTATACTTTTTAAATAAATTATTATTTAATAACTATTGTCATTTAACATGACATATGTTTAATAATTGCATTTATTTCTATTTTTGTTATTTCTGAAATGGACTGTAAACAGTTTCAAAAGCTTCTTTCAAGTTGGGTTAACATTTTTGAGGGTTATGATTTGTTAACTTAACCAACCTTAGTGATTTATAGCTTAAAGCCTGTATTAGTTCATTAGGGCTGCCATAACAACGTACCACAGACTGGGTGGCTTAAACAACAGAACTTGGCTGGGTGCGGTGGCTCATGCCTGTAGTCCCAGCACTTTGGGAGGCCAAGGTGGATGGATCATGAGGTCAGGAGTTTGAGACCAGCCTGGCCAATATGGTGAAACCCGTCTCTACTAAAAATACAAAAAAATTTAGCCAGGCATGGTGGCATGCACCTGTAGTCCCAGCTACTAGGGAGGCTGAGGCAGAAGAATCACTTGAACCCAGGAGGTGGAGGTTGCAGTAAGCCAAAATCCCGCCACTGCACTCCAGCCTGGGCAACAAAGCGAGACTCCGAATCAAAACAAAAACAAAAACAAAAAACCCAGAACTTTATTGTCTCAAGGTTCTGGAGGCTGGAGGTCCCAGCACAGGGTGTTGGCAGGGTTGGTTCCTTCTGAGGCTGTGGGGAAGAATCTATTCATTCATCTCCCCTAGCTCCTGATGGAATGCTGGCAATCTTTGGTGATGGCTTGCAAAAGTATCATCCTGATTTCTGCCTTCATATTCACATGGTGTTCTCCCTGTATGCCTGTGTCTGAATTGTCTGAATTTCCTTTTTTTGAGACAGAGTCTTGCTCTGTCACCCAGGTTGGAATGCAGTGGCACAATCTCTGCTCACTGCAACCTCCTTCTGGACTCAAGCAATTCTCAGCCTCCCAAGTAGCTGGGATTACAGGTGTGCACCACCACGCCCAGCTAATTTTTGTGTTTTTTGTAGAGAAAAAATATACATGGGGTTTCGCCATGTTGCCCAGGCTGGTCTCGAACTCCTGGGGTCAAGCGATCTGACTGCCTCGGCCTCCCAAAGTGCTGGGATTACAGGCCTGAGCCACTGTGCCTGGCTGAATTTTCCTTTTTTATAAGGAAATCAGTCACTGGACTAGGGCCCACCCTAATGACCTAATCTTAATTAATTACACTTGCAATGGCCCTATTTCCAAAAAAGGTCACATTCTGAGGTATTAGGGGTTAGTAGTTCATTATAAGAATTTTGGGAGGGTGCAGTTCAACCCATAACAAAGGTAATGTATATTCCTATCTTGCCCTTCTTTTCTGTTTTTGAACATGGAGAAACCCCATCTCTACTAAAAATACAAAATTAGCCAAGCATGGTGGCAGGCACCTGTAATCCCAGCTACTCAGGGAGCTGAGGCAGGAGAATCGCTTAAACCCAGGAGGCAGAGGTTGCGGTGAGCCGATATCGTGCCATTGCACTCCAGCCTGGGCAACAAGAGCAAAATTCCATCTCAAAAAAAAAAAAAATTGAGTTTTAACACACTATAGAAGAATGGGTTAAATTGTCACTGAGACTTATAAGACAGAAATAGACTTTAATAGTGTATCTTTTACTTAGCTTGCTTGCTTGCTTGCTTTTTCTTTTTCTTTCTTTCTTTCTTTTTTTCCTTTTCTTTTTCTTTTTCTTTCTTTTCTTTCTTTCTTTCTTTTCTTTCTGTCTCTGTCGCCCAGGCTGGAGTGTGGTAGCATGATCTTGGCTCACTGCAACCTCCTTCTCCTGGGTTTGAGCAATTTTCCCACCTCAGCCTCCCGAGTAGCTGGGACTACAGGCACATGCCACCACACCTGGCTAATTGTTGTATTTTTAGCAGAGACAGGGTTTCATCATGTTGCCCAGGCTGGTCTCAAACTCCAGAGCTCAAGTGATCTGCCAGCCTCGGCCTCCCGAAGTGCTGGGATTATAGGTGTGAGCCACCATGCCCAGCCTCCTTAGTTTTATAAAAGAATACAGGACAGATGATAAAGCAGGTACAGTATCTTCATCTTCTTGGAAGCCTCTCAGCTACCCAAGTAAGCAACTTCTTTTCCCCTTTGGGGCCTATGTGGCTTCCAAAGATGAGAGCCAAGGTTGACGACAAGAAATTGCAACTTCAACTTCCCACAAGTTTTTTATACTGCTTGAGTCACATAGGCCTCAGTCTTCTATGCCCACTTTTAGCTCCTCCAGACTTTATATTATATATTATAACCTTCCACAGCAGACAGGCAGAAACAACATTCTACAATTGTCTTACGTAGTTTCCGCAAAACAGTACTGTGAGAAGATGGACTCCTAGGTTATTCTCAACCAGGCTTGCTTCAGTGCAGCCTCTTCACTCACAAGTATGTAAAAGGTGAATACATTATCAAATAAATATCACAGCTAATTAATTAATTAACTTATTTATTTTTGAGACAGAGTCTCACTCTATTGCACAGGCTGCAGTAAAGTGGCAAAATCTTGGCTCACTGCAACCTCCACCTCCCAGGTTCAAGCAATTCTCCTGCCTCAGCCTCCCGAGTAGTTGGGAATACAGGTGCCTGTCACCCACCTTGCCTGGCTAATTTTTGTATTTTTAGTAGAGATGGGTTTTTGCCATGTTGGCCAGGCTGGTCTCGAACTCCTGAGCTCAAGTGATTGGCCCGCCTCAGCCTCCCAAACTGCTGGGATTACAGGTGTGAGCCACCATGGCTGGCTATAGCTTATTTAAAAGAGAATACCCAGGTAAACACTTTGCAAGTTAAGAAAGAGCATTACCTCAGATTTTGAGGGTTTGATTTCATACCACCACAATAAAACAAATATTGCAGTAAAGCTAGGCACAAGAATGTTTTGGTTTCCCAGTGCATATAAAAGTTACATTTATACTATACAGTACTCTGTTAGGTGTCCAATACCATTATATTTTAGAAAACAGTATATATCTTAATTAAAAATTCTTTGTTGCTAAAAAATGTTAACAGTCAGCGAGTCATCTTTTTGATGGCAGAGGGTCTTGCCTCAGTGTTGATAGCTGCTGAGGCTGGTGACTGCTAAACACTAAGGTGGCTCTGGCAATTTCTTAAAATAGGACAGCAGTAAAGTTTGTCACCTCAATTGACTTCTCCTTTTACAAAAGATTTCTCTGTAGTATGTGATGCTGTTTGATAGCATTTTACCCACAGTAAAAATTTCAAAATTGGAGTCAATCCTCTCAACCCCTGCCACTGCTTTATCAACTAGGTTTATATAATATTCTAAATCTGTTGTCATTTCAACAATGTTCATAGCATCTTCACCAGAAATAGATTGCATCTCAAGAAACCACTTTGTTCACTTGTAAGAAGCAGCTCCTCATCTGTTCAAGTTTGATCATGAAGTTGCAGCAATTCAGTCACGTCTTCATTCTCCACTTCTAATTCTAGTTCTCTTGCTTTTCCACCACACCTGCAATTACTTCGTCTACTGAAGTCTTGAACTCCTCAAAGTCATCCCTGAGGGTTGCAATCACCTTCTTTCAAACTCCTGTTATTGTTGATATTTGACCTTCTGCCATGAATCACGAATGTTCTTAATGGCAGCTAAAATGGTGAATCCTTTCTAGGTTTTCAATTTACTCTGCCCAGATCCATCAGAGAAATCACTTTCTATGGCTACTATAACCTTAAAAAGTGTATTTTGTATTTATTTCTTAAATAAGACTTGAAAGTCAATTATTCCGTGATCCATAAGCTGCAGAATGGTTGTTGTGTTTGTGGACATGAAAACATTCATCTCCATCAGAGCTCTTGGGTGACTGGGTGCATTGTCAATGAGCAGTAGTATTTTGAAAAGGATATTTTTTCTGAGCAGTAGGTCTCAACAGTGGGCTTAACATAGTCAGTAAACCATGCTGTAAACAGATATACTGCCATCTGGGCTCTGTTGCTCCGTATATAGAGCACAGGCAGAGTATATTTAGCATAATTCTTAAGGGCCCTAGAATTTTCAGACTGGTAAATGAGCATTGGTTTCAACTTAAAGTCACCAGCTGCATTAGCTCCTAACAAGAGTTAGCCTATCTTTTTGAAGCCTTTTAAAGTATTTTATTTGTATAAATTTACAGGGTGCAAGTGCAATTTTGTTTTTGTTTTTTTTTTTCCTCTTAATTTTTTATTATACTTTAAGTTTTAGGGTACATGTGCACACTGTGCAGGTTAGTTACATATGTATACATGTGCCATGCTGGTGCGCTGCACCCACTAACTCGTCATCTAGCATTAGGTATATCTCCCAATGCTATCCCTCCCCCCTCCCCCCTCCCCACCACAGTCCCCAGAGTGTGATATTCCCCTTACTGTGTCCATGTGATCTCATTGTTCAATTCCCACCTATGAGTGAGAATATGCGGTGTTTGGTTTTTTGTTCTTGCGATAGTTTACTGAGAATGATGGTTTCCAGTTTCATCCATGTCCCTACAAAGGACATGAACTCATCGTTTTTTATGGCTGCATAGTATTCCATGGTGTATATGTGCCACATTTTCTTAATCCAGTCTATCATTGTTGGACATTTGGGTTGGTTCCAAGTCTTTGCTATTGTGAATAATGCCGCAATAAACATACGTGTGCATGTGTCTTTATAGCAGCATGATTTATAGTCCTTTGGGTATATACCCAGTAATGGGATGGCTGGGTCAAATGGTATTTCTAGTTCTAGATCCCTGAGGAATCGCCACACTGACTTCCACAATGGTTGAACTAGTTTACAGTCCCACCAACAGTGTAAAAGTGTTCCTATTTCTCCACATCCTCTCCAGCACCTGTTGTTTCCTGACTTTTTAATGATTGCCATTCTAACTGGTGTGAGATGATATCTCATAGTGGTTTTGATTTGCATTTCTCTGATGGCCAGTGATGATGAGCATTTTTTCATGTGTTTTTTGGCTGCATAAATGTCTTCTTTTGAGAAGTGTCTGTTCATGTCCTTCGCCCACTTTTTGATGGGGTTGTTTGTTTTTTTCTTGTAAATTTGTTTGAGTTCATTGTAGATTCTGGATATTAGCCCTTTGTCAGATGAGTAGGTTGTGAAAATTTTCTCCCATTTTGTAGGTTGCCTGTTCACTCTGATGGTAGTTTCTTTTGCTGTGCAGAAGCTCCTTAGTTTAATTAGATCCCATTTGTCAATTTTGGCTTTTGTTGCCATTGCTTTTGGTGTTTTGGACATGAAGTCCTTGCCCACGCCTATGTCCTGAATGGTAATGCCTAGGTTTTCTTCTAGGGTTTTTATGGTTTTAGGTCTAACGTTTAAATCTTTAATCCATCTTGAATTGATTTTTGTATAAGGTGTAAGGAAGGAATCCAGTTTCAGCTTTCTACATATGGCTAGCCAGTTTTGCCAGCACCATTTATTAAATAGGGAATCCTTTCCCCATTGCTTATTTTTCTCAGGTTTGTCAAAGATCAGATAGTTGTAGGTAAGTGGCGTTATTTCTGAGGGCTCTGTTCTGTTCCATTGATCTATATCTCTGTTTTGGTACCAGTACCATGCTGTTTTGGTTACTGTAGCCTTGTAGTATAGTTTGAAGTCAGGTAGCGTGATGCCTCCAGCTTTGTTCTTTTGGCTTAGGATTGACTTGGCGATGCGGGCTCTTTTTTGGTTCCATATGAACTTTAAAGTAGTTTTTTCCAATTCTGTGAAGAAAGTCATTGGTAGCTTGATGGGGATGGCATTGAATCTGTAAATTACCTTGGGCAGTATGGCCATTTTCACGATATTGATTCTTCCTACCCATGAGCATGGAATGTTCTTCCATTTGTTTGTATCCTCTTTTATTTCCTTGAGCAGTGGTTTGTAGTTCTCCTTGAAGAGGTCCTTCACATCCCTTGTAAGTTGGATTCCTAGGTATTTTATTCTCTTTGAAGCAATTGTGAATGGGAGTTCACTCATGATTTGGCTCTCTGTTTGTCTGTTGTTGGTGTATAGGAATGCTTGTGATTTTTGTACATTGATTTTGTATCCTGAGACTTTGCTGAAGTTGCTTATCAGCTTAAGGAGATTTTGGGCTGAGACGATGGGGTTTTCTAGATAAACAATCATGTCGTCTGCAAACAGGGACAATTTGACTTCCTCTTTTCCTAATTGAATACCCTTTATTTCCTTCTCCTGCCTGATTGCCCTGGCCAGAACTTCCAACACTATGTTGAATAGGAGCGGTGAGAGAGGGCATCCCTGTCTTGTGCCAGTTTTCAAAGGGAATGCTTCCAGTTTTTGCCCATTCAGTATGATATTGGCTGTGGGTTTGTCATAGATAGCTCTTATTACTTTGAAATACGTCCCATCAATGCCTAATTTATTGAGAGCTTTTAGCATGAAGGGTTGTTGAATTTTGTCAAAGGCTTTTTCTGCATCTATTGAGATAATCATGTGGTTTTTGTCTTTGGCTCTGTTTATATGCTGGATTACATTTATTGATTTGTGTATATTGAACCAGCCTTGCATCCCAGGGATGAAGCCCACTTGATCATGGTGGATAAGCTTTTTGATGTGCTGCTGGATTCGGTTTGCCAGTATTTTATTGAGGATTTTCGCATCAATGTTCATCAAGGATATTGGTCTAAAATTCTCTTTTTTGGTTGTGTCTCTGCCCGGCTTTGGTATCAGAATGATGCTGGCCTCATAAAATGAGTTAGGGAGGATTCCCTCTTTTTCTATTGATTGGAATAGTTTCAGAAGGAATGGCACCAGTTCCTCCTTGTACCTCTGGTAGAATTCGGCTGTGAATCCATCTGGTCCTGGACTCTTTTTGGTTGGTAAACTATTGATTATTGCCACAATTTTAGCTCCTGTTATTGGTCTATTCAGAGATTCAACTTCTTCCTGGTTTAGTCTTGGGAGAGTGTATGTGTCGAGGAATGTATCCATTTCTTCTAGATTTTCTAGTTTATTTGTGTAGAGGTGTTTGTAGTATTCTCTGATGGTAGTTTGTATTTCTGTGGGATCAGTGGTGATATCCCCTTTATCATTTTTTATTGTGTCTATTTGATTCTTCTCTCTTTTTCTTTATTAGTCTTGCTAGCGGTCTATCAATTTTGTTGATCCTTTCAAAAAACCAGCTCCTGGATTCATTGATTTTTTGAAGGGTTTTTTGTGTCGCTATTTCCTTCAGTTCTGCTCGGATTTTAGTTATTTCTTGCCCTCTGCTAGCTTTTGAATGTGTTTGCTCTTGCTTTTCTAGTTCTTTGAATTGTGATGTTAGGGTGTCAATTTTGGATCTTTCCTGCTTTCTCTTGTGGGCATTTAGTGCTATAAATTTCCCTCTACACACTGCTTTGAATGCATCCCAGAGATTCTGGTATGTTGTGTCTTTGTTCTCGTTGGTTTCAAAGAACATCTTTATTTCTGCCTTCATTTCGTTATGTACCCAGTAGTCATTCAGGAGCAGGTTGTTCAGTTTCCATGTATTTGAGCGGCTTTGAGTGAGATTCTTAATCCTGAGTTCTAGTTTGATTGCACTGCGGTCTGAGAGATAGTTTGTTATAATTTCTGTTCTTTTACATTTGCTGAGGAGAGCTTTACTTCCAAGTATGTGGTCAATTTTGGAATAGGTGTGGTGTGGTGCTGAAAAAAATGTATATTCTGTTGATTTGGGGTGGAGAGTTCTGTAGATGTCTATTAGGTCTGCTTGGTGCAGAGCTGAGTTCAATTCCTGGGTATCCTTGTTGACTTTCTGTCTCGTTGATCTGTCTAATGTTGACAGTGGGGTGTTAAAGTCTCCCATTATTAATGTGTGGGAGTCTAAGTCTCTTTGTAGGTCACTCAGGACTTGCTTTATGAATGTGGGTGCTCCTGTATTGGGTGCATATATATTTAGGATAGTTAGCTCCTCTTGTTCAATTGATCCCTTTACCATTATGTAATGGCCTTCTTTGTCTCTTTTGATCTTTGTTGGTTTAAAGTCTGTTTTATCAGAGACTAGGATTGCAACCCCTGCCTTTTTTTGTTTTCCATTTGCTTGGTAGATCTTCCTCCATCCTTTTATTTTGAGCCTATGTGTGTCTCTGCATGTGAGATGGGTTTCCTGAATACAGCACACTGATGGGTCTTGACTCTTTATCCAACTTGCCAGTCTGTGTCTTTTAATTGGAGAATTTAGTCCATTTACATTTAAAGTTAATATTGTTGTGTGTGAATTTGTTCCTGTCATTATGATGTTAGCTGGTTATTTTGCTCGTTAGTTGATGCAGTTTCTTCCTAGTCTCGATGGTCTTTACATTTTGGCATGATTTTGCAGTGGCTGGTACCGGTTGTTCCTTTCCATGTTTAGCGCTTCCTTCAGGAGCTCTTTTAGGGCAGGCCTGGTGGTGACAAAATCGGTCAGCATTTGCTTGTCTGTAAAGTATTTTATTTCTCCTTCACTTATGAAGCTTAGTTTGGCTGGATATGAAATTCTGGGTTGAAAATTCTTTTCTTTAAGAATGTTGAATATTGGCCCCCACTCTCTTCTGGCTTGTAGGGTTTCTGCCGAGAGATCCGCTGTTAGTCTGATGGGCTTCCCTTTGAGGGTAACCCGACCTTTCTCTCTGGCTGCCCTTAACATTTTTTCCTTCATTTCAACTTTGGTGAATCTGACAATTATGTGTCTTGGAGTTGCTCTTCTTGAGGAGTATCTTTGTGGTGTTCTCTGTATTTCCTGAATCTGAACGTTGGCCTGCCTTGCTAGATTGGGGAAGTTCTCCTGGATAATATCCTGCAGAGTGTTTTCCAACTTGGTTCCATTCTCCGCATCACTTTCAGGTACACCAATCAGACGTAGATTTGGTCTTTTCACACAGTCCCATATTTCTTGGAGGCTTTGCTCATTTCTTTTTATTCTTTTTTCTCTAAACTTCCCTTCTCGCTTCATTTCATTCATTTCATCTTCCATTGCTGATACCCTTTCTTCCAGTTGATCGCATCGGCTCCTGAGGCTTCTGCATTCTTCACGTAGTTCTTGAGCCTTGGCTTTCAGCTCCATCAGCTCCTTTAAGCACTTCTGTGTATTGGTTATTCTAGTTATACATTCGTCTAAATTTTTTTCAAAGTTTTCAACTTCTTTGCCTTTGGTTTGAATATCCTCCCGTAGCTCAGAGTAATTTGATCGTCTGAAGCCTTCTTCTCTCAGCTCGTCAAAATCATTCTCCATCCAGCTTTGTTCCGTTGCTGGTGAGGAACTGCGTTCCTTTGGAGGAGGAGAGGTGCTCTGCGTTTTAGAGTTTCCAGTTTTTCTGTTCTGTTTTTTCCCCATCTTTGTGGTTTTATCTACTTTTGGTCTTTGATGATGGTGATGTACAGATGGGTTTTCGGTGTGGATGTCCTTTCTGTTTGTTAGTTTTCCTTCTAACAGACAGGACCTTCAGCTGCAGGTCTGTTGGAGTACCCAGCCGTGTGAGGTGTCAGTGTGCCCCTGCTGGGGGGTGCCTCCCAGTTAGGCTGCTCGGGGGTCAGGGGTCAGGGACCCACTTGAGGAGGCAGTCTGCCCGTTCTCAGATCTCCAGCTGCGTGCTGGGAGAACCACTGCTCTCTTCAAAGCTGTCAGACAGGGACATTGAAGTCTGCAGAGGTTACTGCTGTCTTTTTGTGTGTCTGTGCCCTGCCCCCAGAGGTGGAGCCTACAGAGGCAGGCAGGCCTCCTTGAGAGGTGGTGGGCTCCACCCAGTTCGAGCTTCCTGGCTGTTTTGTTTACCTAAGCAAGCCTGGGCAATGGCGGACGCCCCTCCCCCAGCCTCGCTGCCGCCTTGCAGTTTGATCTCAGACTGCTGTGCTAGCAATCAGCGAGATTCCCTGGGCGTAGGACCCTCCGAGCCAGGTGCGGGGTATAGTCTCGTGGTGCGCCATTTTTTAAGCCGGTCTGAAAAGCGCAGTATTCGGGTGGGAGTGACCCGATTTTCCAGGTGCGTCCGTCACCCCTTTCTTTGACTCGGAAAGGGAACTCCCTGACCCCTTGCGCTTCCCAGGTGAGGCAATGCCTCGCCCTGCTTCGGCTCGCGCACGGTACGCGCACCCACTGGCCTGCGCCCACTGTCTGGCACTCCCTAGTGAGATGAACCCGGTACCTCAGATGGAAATGCAGAAATCACCCGTCTTCTGCGTCGCTCACGCTGGGAGCTGTAGACCGGAGCTGTTCCTATTCGGCCATCTTGGCTCCTCCCTGCAATTTTGTTACATGCATAGATTGTAGTGGTGAAGTCAGGGTATTCTTTGAAGTGAGGTATTGACTTCTCTCTAGTTATGAAAGTCCTAAGTGGCATCTTTTTCCAACATAAGGCTGTTTCATTTACATTGAAAATCTGTTGTTTAGTGTGGCCACCTTCATCAATGATCTTAGCTAGATCCTCTGGATAATTTGCAGCTTTTACATCAGCACTTGTTGCTTCATCATGCACATTGCTTTTTGAGATGGAGTCTTGCTCTGTCACCCAGGCTGGAGTGCATTGGCATTACCTTGGCTCACTGCATCCTCTGCCTCCTGGGTTCAAGCGATTCTCCTGCTTCAGCCTCCTGAGTAGCTGGGACTACGGGTGTGCACCATCACACCCAGTTAATTTTTGTATTTTTAGTAGAGACGGGGTTTCACCATGTTGGCTAGGCTGGTCTTGAACCCCTGGCCTCAAGTGATCTGCCCGCCTCGGCCTCCCAAAGTGCTGGGATTATAAGCGTGAGCCACTGCGCCTGGCCTGTCACGCACTTTTTATGTGATGGAGACATCGTCTATCCATAAACCTCAAGAACCAACCTCTGCTAACTTCAGACTTTCCTTCTGCAGCTTCCTCACCTTTTTCCACCTTCATAGAATTGAAGAGAGTTAGGGCCTTGCCCTGGATTAGGCTTTGGCTTAAGGGAATGTTATGACTGGTTTGATCTTCTATCCAGACCAATACAATTTCTCTGTATCAGCAATAAGGCTGTTTTGTGTTCATATCATTAGTGTGTTCACTGGAGTAGCACTTTTAATTTCCTTCAGGAACCTTCCCTTTGCATTCACAAGTTGGCTATTTGGCTTACGAGGCCTAGCTTTCAGCTTGTCTTGACTTTTGACATGCCTTCCTCACTAAGCTTAATCATTTCTAGCTTTTGATTTCAGTAGAGACATATGATTCTTCCTTTCCCTTGAACACTTAGAAGCCATTGTAGGGTTATTAACTAGTCTAATTTCAGTATCTTAGTGTCTCAGGGAATAGGAAAGCCTAAGGGGAGAGGGAGGGAGAGAGACAGGAGAATGGCTGGTTGGTGGAGCAGTCAGAACACATGCAACATTTATCGATTAAGTTCGCCATCTTACGTGGGCATGGTTCATGGCACCCCCTCAAAAATTACAATAGTAATGTCAAAGACCACTGATCACAGATCGCTATAACAGATGTATTGCGAGAATTACCAAAATGTGACACAGAGACACAGAGTGAACACATGCTTTTCAAAAAATGGTGCCAATAGACTTGTTCAATGCAGGGTTGCCACAGACCTTCAATCTGTAAAAGAAATGTGTTATTTGTGACACACAGTAAAATGAAGGACATCAAATAAGATATGCCTATAACTTTCTTTGTAGATATCTCACATCTTATATACCTTTTGTTATATTTATTGCTAAGTGTTTAATGAAACTATTGTGAATAATTTTTTTTTAAGTATCATTTTCTAGCTGTTGGTTTCTCATTGGTTGGCATACACCCATATGTAGGGATGCATGGAAGACAGATTTTTGAGTTCTTGTTAACATTTCTGAAAATATCTTGAATTTACCTCATTGTTGATAGTTTGGCTGAAATAGAATTAAGTTTGAGGTTACTGCTCCATTGTCTTCTACTATCCAGTGTTACAAAGGTGAAATTTACCAATTTCATTCTAATGTCTTTGTAAGTATCCTGTTTTCTCTGGAAGCTTTAAGGCTCTTCTCTTCATTCTTGGCATTCTTAATTCTATGCAATTGTGAATCTTTTTTCATTCATTCTGCTTAGTGCTATTGTGGTGAGATTATTTATTCATATCCTTTTATATGAGACATATCTCTTATTTTTTATCTTTTTTCTTTATATCCCAAGATATTTCCTCTGTTTCTATTTATCATTATTTCATAAATTACAATTTAACTAAGATCTTATTCTTGTTTTGATAGCTTTCTAACATTGTTTTTGAATGTATTTTTTAATATCTTTGTGTATTTTTAAATTTTCGAGTTCTTTTTCTCAAATGATAGTTGCTTCTTCTGGATCTGTTTTTCAGTTATTTTCTTGCTTTTTTGTTATGTTCTGGAGATCAGGGATCAGTAAGCATTTTCTATAAAGGACAAGACAATAAATATTTTAGGTTTTTAAGGCAAGAAGCAAAATTGAGGATGTTATGTATGTATTTATATAATGAAGGAGAGAAAACAAGTTTCCACAACACAGCCTTTGACTGATAGACTTCAGTACATAATAATAATTGTTTTTTAATACGATTCTAATGAGAAGAATGGGATTCTTCTTTGTGAGGTAATTATTTGCTTAATTGGGGTTCCAAGTTACTGTTCCTTATCAAAATTGATTGCAAAGATTCATCTGTTAAGCTGATATATAATAAGACTTTATTTCATCTCTGAAAATGTCTTTTCACTACAGATGGATATTGCCAAATACTGATATCAGTTCACCAGAATATGATTTTAATTGAGCATATTCATTGCCTGGAAGACATTTATGGAACTTTATTCGATTCTTCTCTTAGCTTTGTCTTTTAGCATGTTACTACATTGCAGATGAATCACTGCCAATCAAAGGTTAGGCGGAAGCTCCTCAGTTGCGTAGTTAAATGGATTTTGAAGCACTTAAAGTCTGAAAAAACACTTCTGGAACTGTTTGTGCAAAATATATCTGCTGCAAATTAATGTAGGTATGGAGATCTTGTTCCTATTTTAACTTTGAACAGCACAGTGATACCAAGCAGTGTCAGTAACACCTGTGAACTCATTAAAAGCCAAGGAAAACCACTGGAAAGTATTTACCTGGTTTTAAATTGTCTGATGAAGCTCCAGTTTCCTCATATCTTTGAGCAGCTGTTCTTGCCAAAAGGCCACTTGTCTTAAGAACTTTATTTTCTCTGGACAGATTTCTTTGCTGTAATCAATCATGATTTAATTAACTCATTATAAGCTTTCTTTGGCTACAAATGAAACTTACTTTGATTATAGTCTTGTTTTTGTTTTATTTTTGGAAAGATCTGTGGATGTGATCATTTATTTTAAATTGTCTAATTTTTAAAAAAAAATAATTTTAATCAGAAGAGAGCTGGAGTAAAATTTTCTAATTTTTCTGTTACTCTCTTGTGAGTTGGGAATATTGTGATGAATGCTTAATACTGTAATGTCAACATACATTGTTTTCTTTTAGCACTACTGTAGTATTGTTACATAATAACCACAGTGATTTGCCGTCTGACTTGACAGTATAATAATCCACAATTCACTGCGCCTTTAAATACTTGACATTTGAAGTTTGCTTTTTGTGTTTTGATGTGGTAAGTATGCTCTGGAAAAAAAAATTAAATGGCATGAGGTACTCAATGAAGCACTCAAAATGTTGTCAATTTATAATGAGCATCTCTGCGAAGTGATGAGAATGCCATGAAGGTCTCTTGCAGCTACTCAGCTCTGCTGTTGTAGCAAAGAAGCAGGCCATATAATATATAAATGAATGAGTATGCCTATGTTCCAATAAAATTGTATTTATGGACTCTGAAATTTAAATTTTATATAGTTTTCAAGTGTCATGAAATATTCTTTTGATTTCTTTTGTTTCAACCATGAAAAAATATGTAAAGTTCATTCTTAGCTTGTGGGTGCTTACAAACACAGGTGGCAGAGCGGATTTTGCCCTTGGGTTGTAGTTCACTGACTCCAGCTCTAGATTTTTGTCACATGCTTTTGTATTCCTTTGTTGTCCATTCATTTAAGAAAGGCCCAGAGAGTTAATAGATGTCCTCTGCTGATGTGTTGGTAAGTCTGTGTCTCTAAAGGCCTTTTCTCTAAATAGGAAGCCTGACTGGGTGGTGAGTGAGTAGGCTGTGTGGATAGGAGGTTTTCCAGCAGTGTAACAATTCTCAGTCCACTTTGTGCCATGCACCCCCTTTAGCAGTCTGGTGAAGCCTATGGACCCCTTTTCAAGTTTTTTAAGTGTATAAAATAAAATGTTTGATTACAAAGGAAACTGATTTGATTGAAATACAGTTTATCAAAATATTAAAAACAAATGCTATAGAGTAATATGTTCTTTATTAATACACTGAATATTAAGACCTAGCAGAGCAGTTAGTCTGATTCTAATTTTGCAGTGGTCATGAACATAAAAGATATTTTGAGATCTGCAACAACTATAATGTGATACATGAAAATATCTGTGATTTGTGTTAGTGACAGTCACAGGCACTGCTGATACTGCTATATTTTGTTTCCTATGTTCAAAACGGAATAACATATTTGAACATACTTCCTTTGTTCAAATACCAAATGTCAATTTGGAGGTTGATGAAAATAATATGTGGTTTTCTTCTCATTCAAGTTCACTGAATTTTCTGAATTCAAGTTCACTGAATTTTCTGAATTCAATCCATAGGCCCTTGAGGGGGGTCTCTGGACAGCAGGGTGAGAACCCCTGCTTTATGGTGAGTAGGATGGAGTATTTTTCTAGTAGGGGTTGCTCCCAAATGCCAGCCCATGGAAGATTTAGTACCTCCATGTGGGTGGTCGTAGTACCCACATCTTAGCTTTTACCAGACATTCTATTCCATTTCTTTGGATAACAGCCTTCTCTTTTTTTCCTAGGGAAAGTACCTGGGTGGTTGTGTTCTGGAGAGGGAGAGGGCAGAGAGAATTTGTTGTAACAGCTTTGTCTGTTTTTTGTAGAATTTTAATTCATTCTCATTTATAGCCCCATTTCTCACACTGTACCTAAGCCCACCCTTTAGAGCATAACTTCCTTTTTGTCTATCAGAAATTTGACTCTTAATTCCTGATGAATGCACTTCATGCCTCCCATACACACACACACACACACACAAAACACAACACACATACACACGCACACACACACACACACTGTTACCTGTACTTTAATTTTGGAGGTTTCTGGAGGCCATACTAGTTCAGTAAACCATCTTGAATAAAAAAAGTTATTTAGACTCTTACAAAAGGAGAAAGGGGATGTAATCATGTTCGTATACTTTTTAAATTATACAAAAAACAACAAACTGAAGCAATGAGTTTATAGCTAGCTAAGTGAAGAAAAGTATTCAATTATTTGTATTTTATATATTTCAATGCCCTCTGAAAAGAATCATTAGTAATATTTATCCCTACTGTATAATAAAACAGCAAAATTGATGATTGTCCTGGCTTTATTAATGTTGCCAGATTGTTTCATGTCTTCATTTAATATAAGTCCGACGTATTATTACTTGTCGTAAAAGGAGTCTGCTTCAATACTGTAGGCCTATGTGTTTTGTGCAGACAGAGGGAACTTAATCACTCATTTGGATCATTTTAATATTTTGATTCAGATGCACTGAAGAAAATCTCACCTCTATGTATTTGATTAAGCTAAACTTCATAGGAGCTGCTGCATACTGAATAATCTTTTTGGTTCCCCCATGCCTACTAAATAAAATTAAAGGCCAAAACCAAGGTAAACATAATCTATCACAGGAGTCGGCCAACCTTTTCATAAAGGATCAGTTAGTGAATCTTTTCACCTTTGTAGGCCATGTTGTCTCTGTCACAACTAAGACAATATGTCAATGAATGGATGTAATTAGTGTTACAGTAAAACTGTATTCACAGAAACAGGTGGTGAAGCTGAAAGTTTGCCAACCCCTGATCTATCAGTCCAGAAGTTATATTTACAAGTTTATTCTATGGTGTTAATGGGGAAAAGGCACTCTTTCTTGAAGACCTAGAGACAAGAAGTTTGGTGGCCTGAAGATAATTGGTTGATAGTCTTGTCTGGTGTAGGGAAGATAAGGTATAATTGAGGCCATTGTCAGATCAAGAAACTTCCTCAGCTTGTTTGGATTCTTTAAGCAGGGAGCAAGTTCATTTTCTAGGCTTATAATCAATCCTCTGGTGGAACAACTCCTAACTCTGAAGTTAACCATCAGAAGTAAACTGTTGCCGGGCATGGTGGCTCATGGCTGTAATCCCAGCACTTTGGGAGGCCGAGGCAGGCGGATCACTTGAGGTCAGCAGTTTGGGACCAGCCTGGCCAATAGGGTGAAACCCCGTCTCTTATCAAAAATACAAAAATTAGCTGAGCATGGTGGTGCATGCCTGTAGTCCCAGCTACTCGGGAGGCTGAGGCAAGGGAATCGCTTGAGCCTGGGAGGCAGAGGTTGCAGTGAGCCAAGATCGTGCCACTGCACTCCAGCCTGGGCAATAGAGTGAGAATCCATCAAAAAAAAAAAAAAAGTAAACTGTTAAATTGGGCCACCTAATATATTTTATAATAGCGATTCTTCTGTTTTGTTTTTTGTCTGTTTGTTTTGAGTTTGCTTCTTAGTTATCATGTGAAAGCAAATAAGAGACCAGGCCCCAAAGTATGCTTTGAAACAAAATCATTATCCACTGTAATGATAGGCATGCCATTTCTTCCTGACATCAGAATAGGAGCCCTTTGATACTTGGTCATTTTTTAAAAATAAACTTTCTGTTTAAAATGTGTCATACATACTAATTATAATTATACAGTTTAATATACCTGTGTCACCAAGTGTAGAAACACATGTAACCAATACCTGAAAATTTTTATGCAGAAATTGCTTTAAGTCATTGCTGTGATCAGCTTGGGCTCCTCTAGGATTCGCTCCCATACCTGGGTTCTTCACCCTTGCCTTGGGCACTTGCAACAACAGAGTTAGGAAACTCTTTCTGCAAGTAAAGTTAACTTGATTACAGAGAATAGGGTAGTTCTTTATTCCTTGTCATCATTGCTGCTACCACTTCTGTGAGTTATAGGAGAAAGACTAGACTTTGGTAGCTTAGATGTATCTTAAGTGTAAGTGGGTTTTCATATGGACCATTACAGTTTACTTGGGGTGTTTTACAAAATGATAAATTATTGAAGACATTTAAAAGTACTGTCAATGCAAAGGCAGAAATGTAATGTGTGAACTGTAATACTGTAATCCTCTCATATCAAATAATTAAGATTTAGGGGTTTAGACTTTTAATTCAGTCAAAGGCACACAATGTACAAATTTAGAATTTTCCCTCAAATCATCTTTAAGGATAGATATGTCATAGTGGTTTGTTAGTTTGTTTTTAATTCTGGAAATTTTTTCTTTTTTTTAATTCTGGAAAATTTCAAATATATGAGTGGAGAGAATAGTATATGAATCCCATGTACCTATTACCCACCTTCAACAATGACCAGTTTATAGCCAATCTTGTTTCTTCTGTATAGCCAGATTGTTTTGAATCATGCTAGGTTTTTAAAATTGAAGTATTAATTTTTACTTAGTTTAGACACTCTGCAGTATCACCAAAAAGTTCGCTGCATAGAAAATCAAGAAGTAAGGACTATGATGTATATAGTGATAATGATATCTGCAGTCAGGAATCAGAAGATAATTTTGCCAAAGAGCTTCAACAGTACATACAAGCCAGAGAAATGGCAAATGCTGCTCAACCTGAAGAATCTACAAAGAAAGAAGGAGTAAAAGATACCCCACAGGGTAAGAGTCAAACTATTTTATCATTTAAAGTTTATCTAGAGAAGCAGTCACAGTTGTCCATATATGGACAGAGGATTTTCCCTTGCCCTTTATCTTATGATAAGACTATGGTTTTCATGAATATTTATACCAGACATGAGCTTGCATGGCCAGAGACCCCATCTGAGACCTGGCCACTTGGTGCATTAAATGCTTAGTTTGTAGAGGGAGCTGGAGGATGGAGGTGGGTTATCAAAGGCCATGACTGTTTCTAAAGGGAGAATGCTAAAGCCCTGGCCTCTGCTTGTGTGAAGGATAGGATATGCCTGCTTGTATTGCTGTCATTTAAAGAGGATTGACTGGAATGGTTGTATGTCAGACTGTAACTCAGAAATATATTCTTCTAGATTACTAAAATGAGATTTAGCCATAAATATGAGGGCAAATGGCAATTATAAATGAAATTTTTGGCCAGGCACGGTGGCTCACGCCTGTAATCCCAGCACTTTGGAAGGCCGAGGCTGGTGGATCACTTGAGGTCAGGAGTTCGAGACCAGCCTGGCCAACATGGTGAAACCTAAAAATAAAAAAAAGTATCAGGGTATGGTGGCACACGCCTGTAATCCCAGCTACCCTGGAGGCTGAGGCACGACAATCACTTGAGCCTAGGAGGCAGAGGTTGCAGTGAGCCGAGATCACACAGTGCACTCCAACCTGGACAACAGAGCGAGACTCTGTCTCAAAAAAAAAAAAAATTAAAATTTTAATGCTGTCATTTTTTTGTTGTTTTCTTTACTTAAAATGGATCTGTATTGCTTGAGCCCAGGAGTTCGAGGCTCCAGTAAACTATGATTATGCCATTGCAGGATAGATGGATAAATGCGTGGACGGATAGATAAATAAATAAAAACTTGATCTATTTAAAATGTTTTCAGTGAAAAATCTGACAGTAATATATGAGGTCATTGTAAACACTTAAAGTTTTACTGTTGCAGTTCCTAATTAGATCCATCATACTCTGAACACTTCAAAAGGATCTGCCTTAGAACTTATAAGACTGATTTTATTATCTTGCTTTTTTCTTGACAATACCTTATATATTTTTAAAAACAATGAATGGGGAATCCAGGACGTATTATCATAATTCTCTTTTTGGTCCCTTACTCCCAGAGCTTCTAGGAAAACTGATCACTATCATGCCAGTTTTCACTTATTGAGCCTTAGAGAACTTTCCTCAATTATTGTAAATCATACTTCTTTTTTCCATTTGTTTTGCGACAGGTTCTCACTCTGTTGCCCAGGCTGGAGTGCAGCAGTGCAGTCATAGCTCACTGTAACCTTGAACACCTTGGCTCAAGCAATCCTCCTGCCTTAGCCTATAGTCCCAGAGTAGCTGGACTACAGGCGTGCACCACCACACCCAGCTATGTTTTTGTAGAGACAAGGTCTCTAGGCTGCCTAGGCTGGCCTTGAACACTTAGGCTGGCCTTGAACTCCTAGCTTTGAGCAGTCCTCCTGCCTCAGCCTCCCAAAGAGCTGGGATTACAGACATGAGCCACTGCACCTGGCCCCGTACTTCTTAAAAGTAAACTGCTATTGTAACTTTATGTCATTTTTTAAATTAATTTTTTGTTTTTAGCTGCTAAACAAAAAAATAAAAATCTTAAAGCTGGTCACAAGAATGGCAAACAGAAGAAAATGAAGCGAAAATGGCCTGGCCCTGGAAACAAAGGATCAAATGCTTTGCTGAGGAACAGTGGCTCACAGGAAGAGGTATTGCAATATATGCTTCTAGGAATACCTGACCCCTGCATGCTTTTGGACTTGATCTTATACTTCAGTGACAAGAAGTGCTATGTGATATGGAGAGGTGGAAGCATCCCACAGAATCGGTTTTCAGATGAAGATGTCCTTTTACTGTCACTGGGTTCTCTGTGTTCTTCCTTCTTATTGCAGCTTTCTTTTTCTCACTGATTAGCTGCCAGCACCACTTTTAAGCCTTAGCGTTCTCACTGTTGTTCCTGAATATATGCACACAAGCTCCTTGATTTTTTTTATTATTGTTATATATATATATTTTTGAGACAGAGTCTCACCTTGTAACCCAGGCTGGTGCGATCTCGGCTCACTGCAAGCTCCGCCTCCCGGGTTCAAGTGATTCTCCTGCCTCAGCCTCCTGAGTAGCTGGGACTACAGGCGCCCGCCACCATGCCCGGCTAATTTTTGTATTTTTAGTAGAGACAGGGTTTCGCCATGTTGGCCAGGATGGTCTTGAACTCCTGACCTCAGGTGATCCACCTGCCTCGGCTCCCACCACCCACCACCTCCCTAAGTGCTGGGATTACAGGCATGAGCCACTGTGCCTGGTCACTCGTTGATTTTTTTGTGTGTGTGTGTGTGTTATACTATCAATGACTCGGGAAAGATGGGAAGCCCAGAGAAGATCAAATAGTCATGAGGCATTTCAAAGGCCACTGAGTCTTACAAATTTTTTACTACTAAAGTCCCTCATCCTGGCTCCCTCTGGAAATTAAAAATCAATATTTCTGAGCATTGGCCTTACCGAATCTCCCCACTCCCCACCTTCCTGTATTTTGATTTTGGTTTTTAGAAGTTCCCTTTCCTTGGTCTGTAGATGTAAGCAGGGTAGAATAATAAGTACCTCTTCTGGATTCCACTTTTCTGAGGGCTTTTAACTGGATGGCAACTTTTTTTATTAGGCTTGGTCATATGGGACAAGGGTAAGGGGTGGTAAAATATTAGAAATGCCAAATATTCTAGATTGAAAAACATTTATATACAGTCTGTCCCCTGCCTCCATATTTTATGAATGAGGAATCTGAAGCCCTGTGGTTCAGGTAATTACCCATAGTCACACAGGGCCAAGTCAGGACTAGGATTTTGTTCCTCAACCCCCTGTCAATATTCTCTTTGATTTGATTTACATGGCTCAAATGATTATTCAGCCAAAGCTGACAAGGAACAAATTCTAAACATATATATAGAATTTAATAATGTTACCAAATAAAACAAGATTTAAACTGGCAGATATTTATAAGACATAAATTTGATGGTGCTAAGTGGAAATTTGACATTATTATAAATGACTGTACAGTCAGCTCCCTTGTTTGTACATACTGTATTCCTAAAACTGTATGCAAAAATTTGGTATACAGAAGCTGTAATCTGTAGCGTAAGTTAACATGTAAAAAGTACCTTATGTTTCTGAAGAGCTTAAACGTATTATAAGATTTTCTTCCTTTTTTTAATGTAAAAATCTCCTTTTATACCTTTATCACCATCTTTGACGGTGTATTTCTAGTTGTGTGTGTTAATTTGAGCTGATAAGTGTGCTCAACTCACACCCAGTGAGCATCTCATTGAAACTATAGATTCCACTGCTTTTGGTTCACTCTGATTTTCAACTTTGTCTCTACCACTCTAAAGATCTTCGTTCTTAGACTTCGGTTTTTAATCATAAATACTATCACTTTCATTTAATTTTTTTTTTTTCTCCCTGAGATGGAGTCTCGTTCTATTGCCCAGGCTGGAGTACAGTGGTGCAATCTTGGCTCACTGCAACCTCTGCCTCCTGGGTTCAAGCGATTCTCCTGCCTCAGCCTCTAGAGTAGCTGGGATTACAGGCGCACACCACCACTCCCAGCTAATTTTTGTATTTTAGTAGAGATGAGGTTTCACTGTGTTGGCCAGGCTGGTCTTGAACTCCTGACCTCAAGTGGTCCACCCGCCTCAGCCTCCCAAAATGCTGGGATTACAGGCGTGAGCCACTGTGTCTGGCCCATTTAAAAAATTTTTTTCATTCATTTTTACAAAATAAAGGCAATGTATAATAAAATATTCAAATCAATACAAACACTAATATTCAATGATGGAATGCTGTTGAAACTGACAAAACATTCATTTTTAACCTGGTGTACAGAAATCCAAATTTTACATATGAAGGCCAATTTAGAAGAGTCACCTTTAAGGCTTTGAAGTTGGTTTAAATAATTTTGTGCAACAGAATAAAATATTTAATTTTCTGTTTCTTTTTTTTTTTTTTCTTTTTTTAAATTTAATTTTATTTTATTTTTATTGATCATTCTTGGGTGTTTCTCACAGAGGGGGATTTGGCAGGGTCATAGGACACTAGTGGAGGGAAGGTCAGCAGACAAACAAGTGAACAAAGGTCTCTGGTTTTCCTAGGCAGAGTGTTTGTGTCCCTGGGTACTTGAGATTAGGGAGTGGTGATGACTCTTAACGAGCATGCCGCCTTCAAGCATCTGTTTAACAAAGCACATCTTGCACCGCCCTTAATCCATTTAACCCTGAGTGGACACAGCACATGTTTCAGAGAGCACAGGGTTGGGGGTAAGGTCATAGATCAACAGGATCCCAAGGCAGAAGAATTTTTCTTAGTACAGAACAAAATGAAAAGTCTCCCATGTCTACTTCTTTCTACACAGACACGGCAACCATCCGATTTCTCAATCTTTTCCCCACCTTGCCCCCCTTTCTACTCCAGAAAACCGCCATCGTCATCATGGCCCATTCTCAATGAGCTGTTGGGTACACCTCCCAGACGGGGTGGTGGCCGGGCAGAGGGGCTCCTCACTTCCCAGTAGGGGTGGCCGGGCAGAGGCGCTCCTCAGCTCCCGGACCGGGTGGCTGGCTAGGCGGGGGGCTGACCCCCCCATCTCCCTCCCGGACGGGGCGGCTGGCTGGGCGTGGGGCTGACCCCCCCGCCTCCCTCCCGGACGGGGCGGCTGGCCGGGCGGGGGGCTGAGCCCCCCACCTCCCTCCCGGACGGGGTGGCTGGCCGGGCAGAGGGGCTCCTCACTTCCCAGTAGGGGCGGCCGGGCAGAGGCGCCCCTCAGCTCCCGGACTGGGTGGCTGGCCGGGCAGGGGGCTGACCCCCCCACCTCCTTCCCGGACGGGGCGGCTGGCCGGGCGGGGGGCTGAGCCCCCCACCTCCCTCCCAGATGGGGCGGCTGGCCGGGAGGGGGCGCTGACCCCCCCCAACCTCCCTCCCGGACAGGGCGGCTGGCCGGGCGGGGGGCTGAGCCCCCCACCTCCCTCCTGGACGGGGCGGCTGGCCGGGCAGAGGGGCTCCTCACTTCCCAGTAGGGGTGGCCGGGCAGAGGCGCCCCTCAGCTCCCGGACCGGGTGGCTGGCCGGGCGGGGGGCTGACCCCCCCACCTCCTTCCCGGACGGGACGGCTGGCCGGGTGGGGGGCTGACCCCCCCACCTCCCTCCCGGATGGGGCGGCTGGCTGGGCAGAGGGGCTCCTGGCTGGGCAGAGGGGCTCCTCACTTCCCAGTAGGGGCGGCCGGGCAGAGGCGCCCCTCAGCTCCCGGACCGGGTGGCTGGCCGGGCGGGGGGCTGACCCCCCCACCTCCTTCCCGGATGGAGCGGCTGGCCGGGCGGGGGGCTGAGCCCCCCACCTCCCTCCCGGATGGGGCGGCTGGCCGGGAGGGGGCGCTGACCCCCCCCCACCTCCCTCCCGGATGGAGCGGCTGGCCGGGCAGAGGGGCTCCTCACTTCCCAGTAGGGGCGGCCGGGCAGAGGTGCCCCTCAGCTCCCGGACCGGGTGGCTGGCCGGGCGGGGGGCTGAGACCCCCACCTCCCTCCTGGACGGGGCGGCTGGCCGGGTGGGGGGCTGACCCCCCCACCTCCCTCCCAGACGGGACGGCTGGCCGGGTGGGGGGCTGACCCCCCCACCTCCCTCCCGGACGGGGCGGCTGGCTGGGCAGAGGGGCTCCTGGCTGGGCAGAGGGGCTCCTCACTTCCCAGTAGGGGTGGCCGGGCAGAGGCACCCCTCACCTCCCGGACGGGGCGGCTGGCCGGGCGGGGGGCTGACCCCCACCTCCCTCCCAGACGGGGTGGCTGCCGGGCGGAGACGCTCCTCACTTCCCAGATGGGGTGGCAGCCAGGCGGAGGGGCTCCTTACTTCTCAGATGGGGCAGTTGCCAGGCAGAGGGTCTCCTCACTTCTCAGACGGGGCGGCCGGGCAGAGACGCTCCTCACCTCCCAGACAGGGTCGCGGCCGGGCCAAGGCGCTCCTCACATCCCAGACGGGGTGGCGGGGCAGAGGCGCTCCCCACATCTCAGACGATGGGCTGCCGGGCAGAGACGCTCCTCACTTCCTAGATGGGATGATGGCCGGGACGAGGCGCTCCTCACTTCCCAGGTGGGATGGCGGCCGGGCAGAGACGCTCCTCACTTTCCAGACTGGGCAGCCAGGCAGAGGGGCTCCTCACATCCCAGACGATGGGCAGCCAGGCAGAGACGCTCCTCACTTCCCAGACGGGGTGGCGGCCGGGCAGAGGCTGCAATCTCCGCACTTTGGGGGGCCAAGGCAGGCGGCTGGGAGGTGAAGGTTGTACGGAGCCGAGATCACGCCACTGCACTCCAGCCTGGGCACCATTGAGCACTGAGTGAATGAGACTCCGTCTGCAATCCCGGCACCTCGGGAGGCCAAGGCTGGCGGATCACTCGCGGCTAAGGAGCTGGAGACCAGTCCGGCCAACACAGCGAAACCCCGTCCCCACCAAAAAAACACGAAAACCAGTCAGGCGTGGCAGCGCGCGCCTGCAATCGCAGGCACTCGGCAGGCTGAGGCAGGAGAATCAGGCAGGGAGGCTGCAGCCAGCCGAGATGGCAGCAGTACAGTCCACCTTTGGCCCGGCATGAGAGGGAGACCGTGGAAAGGAGAGGGAGAGGGAGACGGGAGAGGGAGAGGGAGATGGAGACGGGAGAGGGAGAGGGAGACGGGCGAGGGAGAGGGAGATGGGAGAGGGAGAGGGAGACGGGAGAGGGAGAGGGAGAGGGAGACGGGACTTAATTTTCTGTTTCTTACCTTTAGTTTTTTTGTTTTTGTTTTTAAAGGATGGTAAACCTAAAGAGAAGCAGCAGCATTTGAGTCAGGCATTCATCAACCAACATACAGTGGAACGCAAGGGAAAACAAATTTGTAAATATTTTCTTGAAAGGAAATGTATTAAGGTATAAAAATGTGTAAGCAAAAATCTACTAAAATGTAAAACTGCTCTTTCTGTTTGATACTCTTTTAATTCATACCTTTAGGTTTTTAAAGCTGTTTCATTCTGGAAAAAAATCAGTTAGAAAATTTTAGTGAAGTATTCTTTTATGTTTAAAAAAGTAACCAGGCCTGTAATCCCAGCAGTTTGGGAGGCCGACGTGGGTGGATCACCTGAGTCAGATAATTTTTATTTATGTATTTATTTATTTTTTTTGAGATGGTGTCTCACTGTGTCGCCTGGGCTGGAGTGCAGTGGCGCATTCTCGGCTCACTGCAAGCTCCGCCTCCTGGGTTCATGCCATTCTCCTGCCTCAGCCTCCCAAGTAGCTGGGACTACAGACGCTAGCCACCACACCCAGCTAATTTTTTTTGTATTGTTAGTAGGGACGAGGTTTCACCGTGTTAGCCAGGATGGTCTCGATCTCCTGACCTCATGATCCACGCACCCCGGCCTCCAAAGTGCTGGGATTACAGGCGTGAGCGACTGATAATTTTAAAAAATGCTTTATGTTTAAAAATGTTTGGGACTTAAGATTTTAAGCAGATATATGTGATGTGGTTATAATTTATTAACAGTTAGAATGTGCTACCTCTAAGACTTTGGTTCTTTCTGGAATCATTTGCTTATTTAAAGTTTAGTAGGAATTAAATCATAATGACTTGACTATGAGAAATAATGGCTTTTCCTTGCTCCTTCTTTTGGCCTAGGGAGACCAGTGTAAATTTGATCATGATGCAGAGATAGAAAAGAAAAAGGAAATGTGTAAGTTTTATGTACAAGGATATTGTACCAGAGGTGAAAACTGTCTGTATTTGCATAATATCCTTTATCACAAGATATGGTGACTTTATTCTTTATAAATATTTACATGAACATTTTAAATGTGCAAAATTTTTAATGAAACCAGTGTTTTAGGTATACCAAAATGATATTATCCAAGCCCAACTTAGTATCAAAGTGATTAAATTGTACGTGGATTTTTTCATAAGCAAGAAAAGAGGAATTCTTTAGAAAATCTCTCAAATGATGATTCTTTCTGCTCAACCTGGGTGGTATAGAGGGTCCATGAGACCTCTTCAAATCCCAGAAAGACTTATCACAATTTCTACTGTGACACTGATTAATTGAATCTATATTCAAATAAGCTACTTCATAAAAAGGCAAGGATTACATAATTTGGGAGTACCTGTTTTCTGTGTATTCTGTACTGTGTAGAAATTAATCATCCCTTAATTTGCAGAATAGCCTTAGCTCTTCAGTGCAAATGGCACAGACAAGTTGTAAAAACATGGAACATAAACATTTTAGGTTAATAGCACCTTTAGTCATCACAAAAAAATTTTTTTCTTCAGGCATTCAATATAAGGAGTATCAAATTGTAATTTGAGGATTGTTTTCCTAGAAAACAATATTGAAGTTATATAAATTTATTCTGTTGTAAACAAGTCTAATGTACAAAGGATCCAGATTTGTAAGATATGTCGTTGTTGACTTTGATTCCTCCACCCCCAAAGGAATGCTTTAAAAATGATCACATTTATCAAGGTATTTAAAATATATACCCCTTTCATATATGAAACATGCCTGTACTCTATTATAAGAATGGATATGAAGGAAAAAAATGTCCTGTCATAGCCAAGAAACTTGATTTATGTATGTAGTCCTTCTAAAATTAGATTTTTAAATGTATTCCAGTTAGTTTATTATCTCATACTTTAAATAGAGAAATCCAGTTTCTACTAGTAGGAAAGGTCTTTTTTTTTTTTTTTTTTTTTTTTTTTTTTGAGACATTATCTTGCTCTGTTGCCCAGGCTGGAGTGCAGTGGACAATCTTGGTTCACTGCAACCTCCGCCTCCCAGGTTCAAATGATTTTGGTGCCTCAGCCTCCTGAGTAGCTGGGATTACAGGCATGCCTGCGCCACCATGCCCAGCTAACTTTTTTGGATTTTTAGTAAAGGCGAGGTTTCGCCATGTTGGCTAGGTTGGTCTTGAACTCCTGGCCTCAAGTGATCTGCCCACCTCCGCCTCCTACAGGCATGAGCCACCT
The DNA here is from genome assembly GCF_029289425.2 of Pan paniscus. Lineage (NCBI taxonomy): Eukaryota > Metazoa > Chordata > Mammalia > Primates > Hominidae > Pan > Pan paniscus. The sequence goes on from NC_073261.2 coordinate 15,847,773, forward strand.
CGCCCGGCCACAGAGGTCTTTATTTAGGAAAAATAAAGTCATTAAGTTAATAACATTATTTCAATTGGATTAAAATTGTTCTCTTCCTTAACACTTGGGTTACATGAATATCCTTGTAAGTTTTACCATACAGGAACAAAATGTTATCAGGGAGAATATTGCAAGTTTTCTCATGCTCCACTGACTCCTGAAACACAAGAATTGTTGGCTAAAGTAAGTATAATTTTTAATAATCTTTTGTTTTTTCTTTTTTAAGGAATATGTTTGAACTAAGGATGAGAATTTGAAGATAATTAAGGAGAGTGCCTCTTAGGTTAGCATATGGGATATATTAGGACTGATAACTTAAGAATTCAGTTTAAATATTTTTCATTTGCATATGTTTCCTTGTAGCTGAAAGGAAGATGTATATTCATTGCTGATTTAAGTTGGAAAGATGTAAAATCTTCAGTATAATTAGCCATTTTAATAGCTAAGCTAAGCTAAACAAAGCAAATCAAATAAGAAAAATAGTACTCCTGTTATAAAGATTCTTGGAAGGAAAGTTACAAGTTACGGGTTTATAAACATTTTAGAATTACATCAAATAGTAGTTAAGTAGTAATTTCAAAATGTTTTCTTCAGATATTCTTTCAGTCTGTGAGAAAAGGTTATTGAAAAGTTACAGTCATTTGTATTCTTTCATTTCTCATGTTAGTTGGAGCTAGTCTCTTAAAAATTCAATCTAAGTATACATGAAAATTTAAAAGATTCTTTTGAAGCCAACCATACGATCTTCTGGCAAAATGTTCCCTTGAGCATATGTAAATATTACAAAGTCAAAGGTGCTTGTTTATAGATATTTTTAGGTTATAAAATATGAATGGTTAATGTGGAATTAGAAGTTGTACCAAATAATTTAGTTGTTTATTTGTGTGAAATAGATATGGAAAAGTGATATATATAAAATAAGTTTTTCAGTTCCTGTAGTAGTAGCAAATAATATTAGATGATTATTAGGATGAATTTGATTGGAATCATTTGAAAGTTATGAGTATGACAGTATACCTGAATTAGACATGAATGCATAAAAATGATTGTGTGATTTTTTTTTTCATATTAGGTTTTGGATACTGAAAAGAAGTCATGTAAATAAAATAGACATAAAAAGGTAAAATTAGAATTTACCACATTTCTTTTTTTCTTGTCTGAACATCTCCAGAAGTTGGCATGCAACCTCAGTAGGGTTCTCAAATAGAAGTATTTTTCTTCTTCCTCCCCCACTAAAAAAGAATTATAAAATATTTGATATATTTACATACCTATATGGATCTACATCAGCCTGCTTCCTTGTGTGGGCTTGTCTATCAGGTATATTTTTATTCTCCTCTTGTGTTTCTTTGTAGATTTACCAAATACGTATAATTCACAAAACAATATATTTAGTTTTGCTTATGTTTGGATTTTATCAGACTGTATCATACTCTCTGTGTTAATTGATGACGTGGCTATTTCCACTCAACATTATTCATTCGTGCAGATGCATGCAGCTGTCATTCATTTTTACTCCTATATAACATTTCACTTTATGTTTATATTAGTTATTTGGTCATTCTACTATTAATGAATATTTAGGTTATTTTCAATTTTTAAAAATACAAACTCTTGTAAATATCCATATACATACTTCTTGGTATGAATGTGCACAAGTTATCCACAGTATGTGCCAAGGAGTAGAATCATATCATCATAAAATTTAATATAATATCAGTTTTTTTCTCAAGTAGTTATACCAGTTTATACTCCTACAAACTGTGTAGAAGAACTGTCATTCTACACTTGCCAGTACTTTATATTGTCAATACTTTAATTTTAACCAATTTAGTGGATGTAAAAATAGAATCTCGTAACTTAATTTGCATGAAGTGCAGCATCTTTTCTTATGCTTACTGGTTTTTGAGTTTCATCTTTGGTGAAATGCCTGTTAATGTGTTTTGCCCATGTTTTTATTGGTCTGATTGTCCTTTATACATTGATTTTTATATATTCCTTATGTAATTCTTTGTGAGTTATGTGTGGCAGGCCTTCTCCCATTTTGTGGACGGTCGTGTCGTGTTTTTTTTTTTTTTTTGAGGCATCTCAGTGAGTAGAATTACTTATTTTGGGAATCTTTTTGTTTATGCCTAGTTTTGTGTTTTGTGTCTCATTTAAGAAATTATTCCCTGTCATGAGGCTGTAAAGCAATTTAACTTTTTTTTTAAGTTTTGGAGCTTTGCTGTATACGTTTATATTTTAATCCATTGGGAATTGTATTAACAGTTGGTACAGTAATGGTGCTTAGCAAAAACAACTACAAGGTTCTCAGTAGTGAATAACACAAAGTGCTTATTTTTTATGCATATATAGATTGGCTCGGAGTTGGCTGATCTCATCTGGCCTTGGTTGGGTTGGCGCTGTTTCATATGGCAGATCTGCTGGGTCAGTTCTGCCCATACTTATCTAACTCTCCTGGGACCAGTGGGCTAGCTAGGGCATGTTCTTCTCATGGTGTTGGCAGAAACTCAAGAGGGCAAAGCCCTGTTTACAGCACATTTACTTATAACCCATTGGCTAAAGTAAGTCATATGGCCAAGCCCAAAGTCAAGGAGAAGGAAACTGTACTCCACCTTTTGTACTTTACATGTGGGAGGAACTGCTAGAATGAATGAAAAAAGAGTATAACTGTAACTCTAGGGAGAAAAGAAAAAATAATACTAATTGACTTTTTTAAAATGGTATCAGATAGAGGCCTCATATCATTCTTATTTTTGTTGTTGTTGTTTTTCCCTTTTTCCCATATGGATAACCAATCTCCCAAGCATTATTTAATTAAAAAGACTGCTCTTTCCCCCACTAACCTGTAATACCCCTTTTGGTATATGTCAAGTTTCCATCAAGTGAAGATCTGAAGGTCTGTTTCTGGGATGTCAGTTCTTCATTTGTCTTTTTCTCCAGTATGTACTATCTTAATTACTGTAGCAACACTTGTTACTGTCAGTCATTTTGATTATAGCTTTTCCAGTAGGAGTGACGCTGTATCTCACTGTAGTTGTAATTTTCATTTCTCAAATGACTATGAACATCTTTTCATGTGCTTATTGGCCATTAGTCAGTTTAGATCTCTGCCCATTTTAAAATTAGATTGTTTTCTTATTGAGTTTTAGGAGTTCTTTATGTATGTTGGATACAGATCCTTTATTAGATACATGATTTGCAAATATCCCAATCTGTGGCTTGTCTTATTTTATTAATGGTATCTTTTGAAGCATCAAAGTTTTCATTTTGATGTCGTACAGTTTATCAGTTTTCTCTTCTATGGATCATGCTTTCCGTGTTGTATCTAAGAATTTATTGTCTAACACAAAGTCACAAGATGTGCTCCTATGTTTTCTTCTAAAAAATTTTCTAGTTTTAGCTCTTGTGTTTATGTCTATGATTCATTTTGAGTTAATTTTTAGAAATTGTGTGAGTTAAGGGCAAAACTTTTTTTTACATGTAGATGTCCAATTGTCCAAGCACTTTTTTTTTTTTTTTTTTTGAGACAGAGTCTCACTCTGTTGCCAGACTGGAGTGCAGTGGTGCAGTCTCGGCTCACTGCAACCTCTGCCTCCCAGGTTCAAGTGATTCTCATGCCTCAGCATCCCGAGTAGCTGGAACTGTAGGTGTGTACCACCATGCCTCCTAATTTTTGTTATTTTTAGTAGAGACAGGCTTTCACTATGTTGGCCAGGTTGGTCTTGAACTCCTGACCTCAGGTGATCTGCCCACCTTGGCCTCCCAAATTCTGGGATTACAAAGGTGAGCCACTGTGCCTGGCCACCAGCACCATTTTAAAAAAAGACTGCCCCTTCCCCCTGACTTGCCTTCATGCCTTTGTCAAAAATCAGCTGACTATAAATGTATGGATTTATTTCTGTACTTAGTTGTGTTCCATTGACCTCTATATGTGTGTCCTTATACACTATCACAGTGTCTTGATTACTATAGCTTTGTATTAGGTTTTGAAATAAGGAAGCGTAAGCTGTCTAGCTTTGTTCTACTTTTCAAAGATTGTTTTGGCTACTCTGGATCTTTTGCTTTTCCATATAAGTTTTAAGATCAGCTTGTACATTCTGCAAAAAACCCATGCTGAGATTTTGATAGGGATTGCATTGCATCTGTGGAAAATTGCACATAGAATTCTGATCTGTGAGCATGGAATGTCTCTCCATTTATTTAGATCTTCAGTTTCTCTCAGTTTTGTAATTTTCATTGTACAAGTGTACAGTGTACACTTTTTTGTTAATTTATTTGTACATATTCTGTTTGATGCTATTGAATGGAATTGTAATTTAAACTTTATTTTTAGTTGTTCATTGGTAGTATGTAGAAATAGAATTTATTTCTGTTATTGATCTTGTTTCCCAAGACTTCGAATTCATTTATTAGCTCTAGTAGGTTTTATTTTGTGTGTGCATGTATTCCTTAGGAATTTGTATATGTAGGATTATGTTATCTCTTCCTTTGTTTTTTGAGACAAAGTCTCGCTCTTCTCCCCCAGGCTGGAGTGCAAATGGCGCGATCTCGGTTCACTGCAACCGCGGCCTTGCGGGTTCAGGCGATTCTCCTGCCTCAGCCTCCCGAGTACCTGGGATTACAGGCATCTGCCACCACGCCCGGCTAATTTTTGTGTTTTTAGTAGAGATGGGGTTTCACCATGTTGGCCAGGCTGGTCTCAAACTCCTGACCTCAGGCGATCCGCCTGCCTCAGCCTCCCAAAGTGCTGGGATTACAGGCGTGAGCCACCGCGCCCAGCTGCCTCTTCCTTTCTAACCTTTCTAATGCTTTTTATTTCTTTTGTGCCTGATTTCACTGGCTGAAACCTTCTATACAAGGTTAAATAGAAGTGAGAGCAGATAATGTTGCCTTTGTCCTGATATTTGGCAGAAGCATTCAGTCTTTCACCAATACATATGATTTTAGCTGTAGGTTTTTATAGATACTCTAGTTCAAGGAAGTTCTCTCCTATTTCTAGTTTTTTGAGTACTTTTATCATGGATGAATCTTGGGTTTTATCAAATGATTTCTGTGCATCTGTTGAGATGACCATATAATTTTTCCTCTTATTTTATTCACATGATATATTAGTTGTAAAATAATTTGTTTTACATTCTTGAGGTAAACCCCACTTGGTCATGTTGTATATAATTTATTATTGGATTTCATTGGCTAATATTCTATTAAGGATTTTTACATCTTTTTCATGTTTATGAGGGATATTCATGTGTAGCTTTCTTTTCTTGTGATGTCTTTTTCTGGCTTTCGTATCAAGGTAATACTGGCCTCCTAGAATGAGTTGAAAGGTGTTCCAGCTTCCCCTATTTTCTGGAAGAATTCATGAAAATTTGTTATTATTTCTCCTTTAATTCACCAGTAAGACAACTGGGCCTGAGCTTTTTTTTTTTTTTTTTTTTTTTTGAGATGGAGTCTTGCTCTGTTGCCCAGGCTGGAGTGCAGTGGCACAATCTTGGCTCACTGCAAACTCCACCTCCCGGGTTCACACCATTCTCCTGCCTCAGCTTCCTGAGTAGCTGGGACTACAGGCGCCCGCCACCACACCTGGCTAATTTTTTTGTATTTTTAGTAGAGACGGGGTTTCACCGTGTTAGCCAGGATGGTCTTGATCTCCTGACCTCATGATCTGCCCACCTCAGCCTCCCAAAGTGCTGGGATTACAGGCGTGAGCTACCGCGCCCAGCCGCTTTTTTTAAATTAGATTTTACATAGCAGATTCAATTTCTGTCCTTGTTAAAAGTTTATTCAGATTTTTCTTTTTTAAAAAAAAAAACAGCTTTGGTAATTTGTATCTTTCCATTAATTTTGCTATTTCATCTAAGTTGTCTACTTTGTTGGCGTAAATTTGTTTATAGTATTGTCTTATAATCCTTTTGAATTCTGTATCATAAAAAGATTTTCTTTTTTTTTTTTTTTGAGATGAAGTCTTGCTCTGTTGCCTAGGCTGGAGTGCAGTGGCACAATCTCAACTCACTGCAACCTCTACCTCTTGGGTTCAAGCAATTCTTCTGCCTCAGCTTCCCAAGTAGCTGGGATTACAGGTGTGCGCCACCACACCCGGCTAATTTTTGTATTTTTAGTAGAGATGGGGTTTCACTGTGTTGGCCAGGCTGGTCTCGAGCTCCTGACCTCAGGTGATCCACTTGCCTTGGCCTCCCGAAGTGCTGGGATTACAGGCGTGAGCCACCATGCTCACTCTGTTGTCCAGGCTGGAGTGCAGTGGCACGATCTTGGCTCACTGCAACTTCCGTCTCCTGGGTTCAAGTGATATTCCTGCCTCAGCCTCCTGAGTAGGTGGGACTACAAGCACTTACCACCATGCCCAGCTAATTTTTGTATTTTTAGTAGAGACTAAGTTTCACCATGTTGGCCATGCTGGTCTCGAACTCCTGACCTCAAGTGATCTGCCCGCCTCAGCCTCCCAAAGTGTTGGGATTACAGGCATGAGCCACTGTGCCTGGCCAGCTTTGTGACATTGAGGCTTTTAATCTATGAATATGTTGACTGTAGTCTTTTTTTAGACATAGGGTCTTGCTCTGTTGCCTAGGCTGGAGTGCAGTGGCACAATCATAGCTCACTTTAGCCTTGAACTCCTGGGCGCAAGCAATCCTTCTACCTAAGCCTCCCAAGTAGCTGGGACTGCAGGTGTGTGCTACCACACCTGGCTAATTGTTGTCTATAGTCTTTCAAAATGTCTTTTGATAACATTTTATTATTTTCCCCAGTGGGTTGCATATTTTTGTTAGTTTTTTTTTAACAATTAACTATTTTGTGGTATACAGAACAGTCAATGAATTGCACCCATTTTTAATGCACACATACAAAATAAAACCTACTAGAGTTAATAAATTCAGCAAAGTCTCAGGAAACAAGATCAATACACAAAAATAAATTCTCTTTCTACATACTACCAGTGAACAGTCCAAAATGAAGTTTAAACAATTTCATTCAGTAGCATCAAACAGAATAAAACAGGAATAAATTAAAAAGGTGTACACTTGTACACTGAAAGTTACAAAACCGAGAGACACTGAAGATCTAAATAAATGGAGAGTATATAGTTCAATGAGTTTTGAAATGTGTGTAACCATGTGGCTACCACCACAATCAATAAATAGGACATTCCATCACCCCAGAATGTTCCCTGTGACACTTTACTACAATTCATTCTTCTCCTTCTCTCAGACCTCAGGCATCCACTGGTATTCTTTCAGTAAGTAAGTATCGATTAGTTTTGCCTGTTCTAGAATTTCATATAAGCAGAATTATATAGTCTACACTCTTGTGTCTTTTGCTCAGTATGGTGTTTTCAAGCTTCCTGTTTTTATGTATATTAGCAGCACACTTCTCTTTATTGCTGAATTGTGTTCTTTTGTATGGATATACTTGTTTATTCATCTGTTGATGGACATTTGAGTATTATAAATAAAGCTTCAGCGAACATTTATGTTCAAGTCTTCGAGGCAATGTAATTTGAAATAAAAGCAATGATAGTGTATTTTTGTCCTGGGTTTTAAAGAGACTGCTATTAATATTTTCCCCACTGAATACAATGTGTCCTGCAATTTTCTGGTAGAAACTCTGTCAAGTTAATGAAATTCTCTTCAAATTGTAGCTTGATAAGAGTTGTTGGACTTTTTGTTTCTTTGTTTTATAATCAGGAAGAGATGTTGACTTTTTTGGAATTCTTTTTGACATGACCGGAGTTTTTCTTTTTATTCTGCCAAAGCAACAGATTATATCTATGCATTTAAAAATACTAAACCACCCTTACGTTCCTGATATAAACTAAATTTTTAAATATAAATGTGAAGTTTTCAAATATCATTAATATTATGCCAAAATATTAATGCCTTTTGAGACAGGGTCTCACTCTGTCACCTAAGCTGGAGTGCAGTGGCATTATCTCAGCTCACCACAACCTCTGCCTCCCAGGCTGAAGCGATTCTCCTGCCTCAGCCTCCTGGGTAGCTGGGATTACAGGCACCTACCACCCTGGCTAATTTTTGTATTTTTAGTTGAGATGGGGTTTCACCATTTTGGCCAGCCTGGTCTCAAACTCCTGACCTCAAATGATCCACCTGCCTTGGCCTCCCAAAGTGCTGGGATTACAGGGTGTGAGCTGCCGTGCCTGGCCTTTATTCCTTATATTGATTATTTGTGCCTTCTGTTTTTCTTCATCAATTAATCTGCAGTTTCGTAGTTACATTATTCTCTAGAAAGAACCAACTTTGCTTTAATTCTATTTTATACTAATTTTCTATTTCATCAATTTATTTTCTAGATTATATCAGTCATTTTACATTGTTTGGGCTTATTTTGCCCAAAGATTGATTGTTAGCATTTCTTCTTTCTCAGCACATCTAAACCTATACATTTTTCTTAATGTACTATTTTACTTGTAGCCCCAAAGTTTTTTAAATTAAATATTCTTTTATAAAAGTAATATATGCAGATAGTTTAAAAAGTCAAGAGGTTATACAAGAATTATCATGGAAAAACAGCAGTCCTTCATATCATGATGATTTTTGTAGATGCTAAAAAAAGCTTTCTGCTAAATTCAACACTCTTTCTTTTTTTTTAATGGCTTTATTTATTTTATTCTATTCTTGAGGATTGTTTGTGTGTTTCTAGAAATTTGTCCATTACATCTAAATTAATACATTGACATGCGATTGTTCATATAGATTTATTATTCCTTCTTTAACTATTCTTTACTTTTTTTTCTTTTTTTAAATTATACTTTAAGTTCTAGGGTACATGTGCACAACGTGCAGGTTTGTTACATATGTATACATGTGCCATGTTGGTGTGCTGCACCTGTTAACTCGTCATTTACATTAGGTATATCTCCTAACGCTATCCCTCCCCACTCCCCCACCCCGCAACAGGCCCCAGTGTGTGATGTTCCCCACCCTGTGTCCATGTGTTCTTATGGTTCAATTCCCACCTATGAGTGAGAACATGCAGTCAACATTCATTTCTTGTTTTAAAAAAACACTAAAGAAAATAGGAATAGATGGATACTTTAAAAGTTTTTTATTGTGATAAAATACACATAATATTTACCATCTTAACCATTTGTAAATGTACAGTTAAGTAATGTTAAGTTCATTCATATAGTTTTGAAACCATTACCACCACATATATCACCAGAGCTCATGTTTTTAATCTCAAAACTAAAACCCTGTATCCATTAAACAAAAACTCCCCATTTCCTCTTGTCTTCAAGGCCTTGACAGCTACATCCTGTTTTCTGTCTCTTGTGATTTTGACTACTTTAGATATCTCATATAAGTGAAATCATACAGTATGTCCTTTTTTTATCTCATATAAGTGAAATCATACAGTTTGTCCTTTTTGACAGACATTTCTGTCACCACCATCCTATTTTCTGTCCCTTGTGATTTTGACAAATGTAGGTATCTCATGTAAGTGAAATCATATAGTATTTATCCTTCTCAACAGGCTTATTTCATTTAGCATAATGTCCTCAAGATTCATCCATATTGTACCATGTCAGAATTTCTTCTTTTTTTAGGGCACAGCCTCCTTTTGCCCTGGAAACACCCAGACAGCAGGGCAGGCAACTCCACCCACCCCCCCACCTCTTGTAGCCAGACAGGCCAGGCCACACCTGCTAGAGCTTCCAACCCAGTGGTCCCACTTCTACCTGAACTCTGCAGGCAGGTGCAACCCCGTGTTTACTCAGGAAGTAAACAGACAACAGATTAGGGCTGACCTAGCAAGGATACAACCTATCTGTCAACTGAGGTTCCTGTCTGAGGGAGAGCCCCATGGACAAGAACACTCAATAAAAGAAACATGGGCACAGAGACAGTAATCAGAGAGGGCTCCTCCAAGACCCAGGAGCAGGCTAGAATCTAAGCCAGTCAACTGATCCCACCTTATACTGTAATCAAACCCTCAAGGTTATCAAGAAGAAAAAAGCAAAAAATCTACCCAAAGGACAGCAACTTCAAAGATTGAAGAACATCAGCCGATATAAATGAGAAAGAACCAGCATAAGAACTCTGGCAACTCAAAAAGCCAGAGTGCCTTCTTACCTCCAAATGACTGTACCAGTTCCCTAGCAATGGTTATTAACCAGGTTGAAATGGCTGAAATGTTACAAATAGAATTCAGAATATGGATAGGAACAAAGATCAATGACATACAGGAGATAGTCAACCCAATCCAAGAAATCTAAGGATTACAATAAAACAATACAGGAGGTGTTAGACCAAATGACCATTATAAGAAAGAACCAGACTGACCTGATAAAGCTGAAGAACACACTAGAAGAATTTCACAGTGCAGTCTCAAGTCTTATCAGCAGAATCAACCAAGCTGAAGAAGGAATCTCAGAGCTGGAAGACTGGCTCTCCAAAATACCTCAGTCAGACAAAAATAAAGTAAAAACAATAAAGAAGACTGTATTAGTTCGTTCATGCATTGCTATGAAGAAATACCTTAGACTGGGTAATTTATAAAGAAAAGGGGTTTAATTAGCTCATGGTAGGCTGTACAGGAAGCATGGAGGCATCTGCTTCTGAGGAGGCCTCAGGAAACTTACAGACGTGGCAGAAGGTGAATGAGGAGCCAGCATGTCGCATGGCCAGCAAGAGAGAGAGAGTGGGGAGGAGCTACACACTTTTAAACAACCATATCTTGTGAGCATTCACTCACTATCACTAGGACAGTACCAAGGGGGATGGTGCTAAACCATTCATGAGAAATCTGCCCCCATGATCCAGTCACCTCCCCACCTTCAACATTGGGGATTACAATTCAACATAGATTTGAGCAGGGACACAGATTCAAACCATATCAAAGACTGAACAAAACCTCTGAGAAATATGAAATTATGTAAAGAGACCAAATCTATGACTCATTTCCGTCCCTGAAAGAGAGGAAGAGAAACCAAGCAACTTGGAAAACATATTTCAGGATATTGTCCATGAAAATTTCCCCAACCTTGCTAGAGAGGCCAACATTCAAGTTCAGGAAATACAGAGAACCTCCGCAAAATTCTACACAAGATCATCATCCTCGTGACAGATAGTCATCAGATTCTCCAAGGTCAAAATGAAAGGAAAAACGGTTAAGGGCAGCTGGAGAGAAGGGGCAGGTCACCTACAAAGGGATCTTTTTTGTTTGTTTTTGAGATGGAGTTTCGTTCTTTTTGCTCAGGCTGAAGTGCAATGGCACGATCTCAGCTCACCACAACCTCTGCCTCCCAGGTTCAAGTGATTCTCCTGCCTCAGCATTCTGAGTAGCTGGGATTACAGGCACGCACCACCATGCCTGGCTAATTTTGTATTTTTAATGGAGACGGGGTTTCTCCATGTTGGTCAGGCTGGTCTTGAACTCCCGAGCTCAGGTGATCCACCTGCCTTGGCCTCCTGAAGTGCTGGGATCACAGGTGTGAGCCACCGCGCCCAGCCCTACAAAGGGGTCTTTAGGCTAACAGCAGACCTATCAGCAGCAACCCTACAAGCCAGAAGAGATTAGAGGCCTATATTCAGCATTCTTAAAGAATTTTCAACCAAGAATTTTATATCCAGCCAAACTAAGTTTCATAAGCAAAGGAAAATTACATCCTTTTCAGACAAGCAAAGGCTAAGGGAATTTGTTACCACCAGACCTGCCTTACAAGAGGTCCTGAAGGGAGTGCGAAATATGGGAAGTAAAGACCATTACTGGCCACTGCAAAAACACACTTAAAAGTACATAGGCCAGTGACACTATAATGCAGCCACACAAACATGTCTGCATAATAACCAGCTAACAATGTTATGACAGGATCAAATCTGCATGTATCAATACTAACCTTGAATGTAAATAGGCTACACACTCCAGTTAAAAGGCACAGACTGGAAAGCTGATATAGAAACAAAACCCAATGGTATGCTGTCTTCAGGAGGATCATCTCACATGCAATGATGCCTTTAGGCTCAAAGTAAAGGAACGGAGAAAAATCTACTAAGCAAATGGAAAATGTAAAAAGACAGGAGTTGGCTATTCTAATTTCAGGCAAAACAGACTTTAAACCAGCAAAGATTTTTAAAGACCTATGAAGTGACTTAAATAACCACACGATAATAGTGGGAGACATTAAACACTCCACTCACAGTATTAGATCGTTGAGGTAGAAAAGTAACAAAGATGTTTGGGACCTGAACTCTATACTTGACCAAATGGACCTAGTAGACATCTGCAGAAGTCTCCACCCAAAAACAGAATGTACATTCTGCTCATCTGCACATAACACATACTCTAAAATTGACCATACACCCGGGCATAAAATAATCCTCAGCAAATTAAAAAGAAAATCACCCCACTCACACTCTCAGACCACTGTGCAAGAAAAGTAGAAATCAATGCTAAGAAAATCGCTCAAAACTATACAATTACATGGAAGTTAACCTGGTCCTGAATGACTTCTGGGTAAATAATGTTGTAAATAGTGTTGTGAAGACTTTCCCTTATGTTTTCCTCTATGAGCTTTATAGGTTTAGCATTTACATTTATGTCTTTGATCCGTTTTGTGCTAATTTGTGTATGTTGTCTAAGACGGTGGTCCAACTTCACTGTTTTGCATGAGGAGATCCAGTTTTCCTAGCACCATTTGTTGAAAGACCGTCCTTCCTTCATTGAATGGTCTTGGTACTTCTGTCAACAATTATTTACCATAGACGTGAGGGTTTATTTCTACCCTCTCCACTGTGTTCCATTGCTCTATATGTCTATCTTTTATGCTGTTAGCACACTGTTTTGATTACTATCACTTTGTATTGAACTCAGGAAGTGTGAGTCTCCCAAATTTGTTCTTTTTCAAGATTTTGGCTATTTGTTCCTTCAGATCCCATATGAATTTTAAGACAGATTTTTCTATTTCTGGAAAAAAACATCAATTTGAATTTGATAGAGATTGCATTGAATACATAGATTGCTTTGGGTAGTAATAACATCTTAACAATATTGTCTTCCAGTCCGTTAACATGGGATGTCTTTCCATTTATTTATGTGCCTTTGATTTCTTTCAGCAGTGTTTTATAGTTTCTGTTACACAAGTCTCACCTCTTTGATTAAATTAATTCCTAAGTACATTTGGCCCTTGAATAACAGAGGAGTTAGGGTTACTGACCCCTGCAGTAAAATCTGCATATATAGATGCAGTCAAAAATCTGCATATAACTTTTCACTCCTCAAAATCATAACTAATAATAGCCTACTGTTGATGGGAAGCCTTACCAAGAACATAAACAGTCGATTAACACACAAGTAGACTCTCTCTATATATATGTTTCCAAATTGTAGTGAATCTCCAAAAAATTTTCCAGTGTATTTATTGAAATCTATATATAAGTGGATTCATACAGTTCAAACTTGTGTTGTTCAAGAGTCAACCATATTCTATTCTTTTTGGGTACTGTAAATGGAATTGTTTTAATTTCCTTTTTAGACTGTTCATTGTTTGTGTGTAGAAATACACCTGATTATTGTGTGTTGAGGTTTTCTACATAGAAGATCATTGGGGGGATACTTTTTTAACATGATAAAATATGCTATACCTTAATAGGAATGCACCATACTCAATAAGGCAAACAGTAGAGGCATTTCCACTAGAAGAGTCTATGTTCCATTGAGACTGCCTGGTTTCTAAACCTTGAGTAGAGTTCCCTTCTGAAAACATCTGCCTTTGGGGTGAGGTTCATTTAAGAATGTCCTTGATGAAGCAGTAACAATTATTAATGTTATTAAACCTCATATACAGTCTTTTCAATATTATGCCTAGAGAATGGGAAGATAGATGAAGTACTTCTGCAACTGTATTCCTAAGAAAAGTACATGTGCTGTGTTATCTGAGTTGCAAGCTGAATGAGTTGTTTTTCATGACTGCTATTTTTACTTGAAAGAACAACTGAGAGCTGGGTGTGCTGGTATGAGCCTGTAATGCCAGCTGCTGTGGAGGTGGAGGCAGGAGTTTGAATTCAGGTCCAGCCTGGGTAACACAATAAGACCCTATCTCTACAAAAACAAAAACAAAAACAAAAAAAAACCACAAGAAACCAGACACACATACAAACACAAACCCAAACAAAGAAACAAAACCAAGGGGCAACATTTTTTTTCAGATATAGATGTTTGACAGGAACTTTTTCAGAAATGAACAGAGTGACCCTGTCACTTTGAGGAGGACAACTGAAAATAGTTGTCATCAATGATAAAATTCAAGCTTTTAAGCAAAAATTATAATTTTAGAACATCTGATCTGTCCCTGTGAGCTTGAAAGCTTTCCTGTACCTAAAGACTGTTTTGGCAAGATTCATTGGTGATATTAAAGAATGTAACTTTTTAAAAACACTCTACTATATAATGAAACATGTGGAAGATCGCGTAGATTAGTAAGCTGATATTTTCTAAATAAACAATGCACAATATGACAGAATTATACATGCATAAAGCACCCATCCAACCTACAAAGACCAATGGATTTTAATGTAACAGTATAAAAAGTTCATTGATGTGGTTTCAGATTTTATACTGCAACTTGAAAATGTTTCCATTTGCTTTTAATATTCATTTGCCCATCACTTTATTTTTAGCTTTTCTTTTTTTTTGAGATGGAGTCACCCAGGCTTGAATGAAGTGGCACTATCTTTGCTCACTGCAACCTCTGCCTTCTGGGTTCAAGTGATTCTCATGTCTCAGCCTCCTGAATAGCTGGGATTACAGGCATGTGCCACCATGTCTGGCTAATTTTTTTGTATTTTTAGTAGAAGTGGGGTTTCACCATGTTGGCCAGGCTGGTCTCGAACTCCTGAGCTCAAGTGATCCACCCGCCTTGGTCTCCCAGAGTGCTGGGATTACAGGTGTGAGCCACCGCGCCTGGTCTGTTTTTAGCTTTTCTGAATAATTTTTAGGTTTGTTTCTTGTATGGAACATATGTAGTTGGGTTTTGCTCTGCGGGCTCAACCAAAAATCTTTTTCTTTTGATAAGTGGATTAAGACCATTCACATTTGTTGAAATTACCAAATGTTTGGTTTAGTTTCTGTCATTTTATTGTTACTGTGTTTCTTTCTCTATAATGTGTTTTCTTTGTTTTCTATTAAATTTTTCTTTCTTCATCTCATTTTTTGTTCTCTTTCTGCTTTTGTCCGATAATGTTTATCATGTTTCCATTCAAATGTATTCTTTCTTGTAATATAGTCTTCATTTGTAATATAATTTTTTTCTTGTTTGCCATGTCTGAGGTTAGTCAACTCTTGTCTCATTATTTGTATTTTTTTTTTTTGCTTCAGTTCTAATCTTAGTTTTTGAATTTCAATTCAGAATGTTCTTTAATTTTCCCAAAGAAGGGTGTTTAATTCTGTTTGGATTTTTGCTTGTTTTCTTCAGCTATATGTTTTTTGTTGTTGTTGTTTTGGGAGATGAGAACTGGGAGTAAGGGCGGCTCCGCTGGTAATTTTCATGAGCTGATGTATTTTTGTTCTCTGTTTTCTTCTGTAGGTAGCAATGTACAGATAAAGAGTACTTTAACGCCCATGCCTGTTCAAGACTGTTCAAGACTGGTGATTTGGAGTAGTTTACAAGATTCCTCATTCAGAGTGCCCTCTTGTGTGACTGGGGTGATGTGCAGCTTCCATAATGGATGGGACAGAGAGCTGGGATCTAATGTACAAGTGAAGGGCTTGGTCTTCCCTGAGACATTCCAGCCATTGGAATAGGAGAGGAGCATATATGGCAGAGGTGATGGCTGGTGGGTAAATGTGATAGTAAATTGTAGAAACCTCTTCTGATTGATTGGATTTCCTTCATAAAATAGGAAGCAAGGTTAGGCTGAGTGAGGGTGAGTAAAGAGGTGGAGGAGGTTTGAGGAGAGAGAACTGCTCGGAAGACACTGGTAGATGGACCATAAAAACAGAGTTAGTTCTCTTTATGACATTAAATAGTTTTACAACATATTTTTAATGGTTCACAATTTCATTTTAGGGCTTAAAATAAATTATGGTTCTATGATTTTTTAAACCAGTTTCCTATTGTTAGACATTTGTTTCCAGTTTCTTACTATTATAAATAAAGTGAAACAATATCTCTTACTATACCATTTCTAAATTTAGAGTTCGTAACTTTTCTGTTGTTAAAATATAAGAATATTTATCTTTCTCATTGGTTTATAAACTGTAGTCAGATTATACACTTGTGTGAGTTACAGACTTTAGGAGTGTGATGGTATCATTAACACAAGATTCAAATACAAATGTTCCAAGTACAAATAATAATGAGATTCTAAATATGTAGTTTTATATAGTAATATTGATTATTGGTTATTATTAGACAAATACTATGAAATGGAAACTCGTCATTATATTGTTTTATTGTTGGGAAAAGTAATAGTATTACCAACTTGCTGGACATACAGAGTACACCAAAGCTAGTGATACTTCTTAGCAAAGTCCTATTTGAAAATAGGAATCAAAGTTATTTTCATTGTTATCTAATCCTGCTAAAGCAAGAAAGGGAATTGCATGTACTCCAAGCAAAGGTTTATCAGACAAGACGAAAGAAAGCAGGAAACAAGGGTAAATCCTAGGCCCTTAGAAGCAGGAAACTGAGGAATGGAGAGCAAGTCATCTCTCAGTGCCCTTTTGCTGTCTGCCCAGGTTGATTGGTTCGCTTCTCAGCTGTGGCTCGGGAGGTGGGCAAGGCACTTCTTATTTAAGTCTCGTAACAACCTTATACAGTGGATAATGCAATTCATTGCATAGAAAGGGAATAAATAGGAATGCTTAATTTTTTAATTTTCATGAGCCTTGTCAATACTTGTAATTAATCTTATACTACAGTCTAGCAGTTTACTTCCTAATATTACTCATGTATAGTTTGATACTTATAAAGTATAGATTTTATATATAAAGTTTATATATAAGGAAAAAAAATAATTGTTATATTTCTGAGGCAGTACCCATCTCACTTGTAAACTTAAAAGACACCGCAGAGATTTGAGGGACTCAGAAGTCAAATAGAGTAGGTTAAAAACCTCTTATTTTTCAAATAATTGTTTTAAGAAACAAGCATACCTGTGTAAGTGAAATATCTTAATTTGTGTTGAATCAAGTTAGGAGACAGAGATTCTCATGAATGTGTCCTGTGTTCTCAAAGCAGCTGCTAGCCTGTGGGTCTCCTACCTGGGTTATGGCAGCACCTCACAGCCAATCACTGGCCTCCATTCTCCCCTTTCCTCTGTACAGTTTGCTCTGGTTCCTCAGAGCAGATTTCCGAGTATACTGCTTCAGCCATGCCCCCACTGTGCCATTCCCTGAACCAAGAGCCATTCGTCTCAAGAGCCATTCGTCCAAAGTACTCTATCACCTAGCCATTGTAGCCATACCAAGCCGGGCTTCCTACTTCCCTCTGCTCCCCTTGGTTTCCTCCTGTGAAGTAAATCTCACTGACCCTTGATGCAGCTCCAAGCATATATAATATATATATAATAAAACCATAGTCTAAAAAATTCAAACCAGGAGAAATAAAGCCAGAAAGTTGTATGGGAAAAATCTGCACAGATTTATTTGGCCAGCATGGTTATCATGGCTCTATTGAATTTATCCTTGACCGTCTTTAAAGCCAAAGCAAACGGGATAAAGTGATCAACTACTTACCTCTCAATACCAGAAAGGAGGCAGGAGGCAAAATCTCTCAATAATTTCATAAAAACAATTCTTAGCTGGGCGCAGTGGCTCACACCTGTAATCCCAGCATTTTGGGAGGCTGAGGTGGGCGGATCACGAGGTCAGGAGATCGAGACCATCCTGGCTAACATGGTGAAACCCCATCTCTACTAAAAATACAAAAAATTAGCCGGGCGAGGTGGCGGGCACCTGTAGTCCCAGCTACTCGGGAGGCTGAGGCAAGAGAATGGTGTGAACCCCAGGGGGCGGAGCCTGCAGTGAGCTGAGATCGCACCACTGCACTCCAGCCTGGGCGACAGTGAGACTCCGTCTCAAAAAAAAAAAAAAAAAAATTCTTAAGTGGGTCTTCATTATGGAAATCACAGAATAGAATGGACAGAATTCTCATTTCTAAAATTCTGTGTGACAGGTTTCATATGGGTCTTTTTATGGTCAGTTACTAAAAGCCACATAATAGTAGAACTCAATTTTTTTTTTTTTTTTTGACAGAGTCTTGCTCTGTTGCCCAGGCTGGAGTGCAGTGGTGCGATCTTGGCTCACTGCAAGCTCTGCCTCCCGGGTTCAAGTGATTCTCCTGCCTCAGCCTCCCAAGTAGCTGGGACTACAGGTGCATGCCACCACACCCTGCTAATTTTTTGTATTTTTAGTAGAGACTGGGTTTCACTGTATTAGCCAAGATGGTCTCGATCTCCTGACCTCGTGATCCACCCACCTCGGCCTCCCAAAGTGCTGGGATTATAGGTGTGGGCCACCGCACCCGGCCAGAATTCAATTTTTATCTGTTGGTGAGATAATATAGGTCAAGTATATAGCCTTTTGGTGTTTTAACTTGATCCAATTGTAGAACTTTAGGAATTCAGACCCTGAGATGTTAAATGACTGTCCCCTGTTTTAATAGGTTTCCTGACTTTCAGCATAATTGTCTTAGTTCACTGACTAGTTTCTTATAAGCATAACCACTGGGGGGTTACGTGCAAGGATTTCTTCAGGCCGGGTGCAGTGGCTCACACCTTGAATCTCGGCACTTTGGGAGGCCAAGGCAGGAGGATCACTTGAGTTCAGGAGTTTGAGACCAGCCTTGGCAACATAGCAAGATCTCATCTTTACAAAAAATTTTTAAATTAGCCAGGCATGGAGGTGCATACCTGGAGTCCCAGCTACTTGAGAGTCTGGGGCAAGAGGATCACTGGAGCCCATGAATTCGAGGTTGCAGTGAGTCCTGATTGTGCCACTGCAC
Source organism: Pan paniscus (assembly GCF_029289425.2). Taxonomy (NCBI): domain Eukaryota; kingdom Metazoa; phylum Chordata; class Mammalia; order Primates; family Hominidae; genus Pan; species Pan paniscus. The sequence goes on from NC_073261.2 coordinate 15,866,782, forward strand.
TCCAGCCTGGGCAACAGAGCCTTGTCTCTTAAAAAAAAAAAAAAAAAGGATTTCTTCTGAGTTGTGCTTGCTGAACTCAAAATACTAGGTGATTTGGTAATGCGCCTAAAGAGCATGGGGCTCCTCCTGCCAATTATAAGCAAAGACATCACATTTGGAGTTTGGCAAGATCAGAATATCTCAGGTTGAGCACCTGCTGAATGCTAGGATTGTGTCTATGCATTTTAAATCTATTTTTAATCTTTGCTACAGTCTTATAATAGGGATTATGACACCAGAACAGAGACAGCTGTCTTAAGATTTCAAGGGGTGCTAGCTGAAGAAAACAGAGAGGAAAGTTGGGAAGAAGCTGGATCCTTGATAACAGCTGAGCCATGGACTTAACCAGTCTTAGATGAGCGATACCCCACCTTCAGATTTCATGTCATACCACCTGAAATAATATATTTTCATTATTGTTGAAGCCATTTTGATTTGGGTTGTCTACTATGCTACCTGCAGCCAAAGGGAAACTAATAAATGTGAACTAAGAAGCAAACCTACATTCTTCTTCCCAAAGTCCATGTTTCTCCCCCTCGCCATCCTCTTCACCAAAAACTACATTCATTGTATTCAGCTCCCGCAAAGAGCACACATTAAGAAACAGGTTTAAGGAAGTGTTAGACACTGAATGTATGCGACCCCCAAAATTCATGTGTTGAAATCCTGACTCCTAGGACTAACTATTAGGAGGTAGGGCCTTTGGGAGATGATTGGGTTTTGAGGGTGGAGCCCCTCATGAATGGGATTAGTGCCCTTATAAAAGAGGCCCTGGGGAGCTGTCTCCCTTTTCCACCATGTGAGGACACAGCAAGAAAATGGCTGTCTACAAAGCAGGAAGCAGGCCCTCACCACACACTAATATACCAGCACCTTGACCTTGACCTCCCCCCGTCTCCAGAACTGTGAGGAGTAAGTGTTGTTTAAGCCACCTAGTCTGTGGTATTTTTGTTATAATAGCCCAAATGGACTAAGAAATGAAGAGAAAGTAAGATGGGGAGGGCTATTTTCATAATAAGGAGCAGAAAACTAGGAAGAGTAGATATATTTAGAAGGGTTAAGAGGAGAGGGGAGAATGTATATGTTTGGATAGGGAGGGACAAGATGCCCAACTCATCTTAAAAGTGCTGTTGATTCCTGTGAAATTTGTAACACTCATTTACATTATTTAAAAATAAACTAAATTCGAACTTGTCTTGGAGGCATGAAAGAAAAAAAAAGACATGTTTTTAGTTATTGTATGTTACTCTGAGTTACACATTATTTAACATCTCTGAAACTGGAATATATTTTACAATTGATAGACTCATTTTAATTAGCAGGTTATTGTTTTCTTAGCAGTACATAAGAAATGGTGAATCTTATTGATTCAGTGGCATTTAGATTCTATTAAATATAATTTTTAACTGAAGTTGTACATAGTTAAATAAAAGTTTACTATGAAATAAAGTTTGTTATGGAGTTTATTATGGATGAGTGAATTATAAAAGCATAATGAAGGTTTTTTCAATGAAAAAGAGTGGTTCTTTGCCCCCTCTCCTTTCTGTAGGCAGAGTTCTAAGATGGCTCCCAAGATTCCTCTTCCCTAGTGTATACGACCTACATAATTCCTCCTCTTGGATGTGGGCATTATTATGAATATGATGGATTTCACTCCCATGATTAATTTTTATTATATGGCAAATATGAAGATTTGACATTTGATGCAATTAAGGTCTCAAATCAGTTGATTTTGACTTTAAAAAAATGTGGGGCAGATTATCATGGGTAGACCTCAATGAATCAGGTGAGCCCTTTAAAGAGACTGGGCCCTTTCTGAAGTCAAAGATAGGAAGCATCAGAGAGATTCTGCTATTAGCCTTGAAGAAGTAAACTGCCATGCATCTAGGACTTGTGGACAGCCACTAGTAGCTGAGGGCAACCCCCAGATGACAAGAAGTGGAGATTTCAGTCTTATAACCACAGCCACTTAATCTGTCAGCAACCTGAATGAGCTTGGAAGAGGTGCTCCAGGCTTATTTTGTATCTTCCCACCATAGCCCTCAGATCAGCCATTTCTCCAAGCAGCCCAGATTCCTTTTAGTTAAGAATAGCATTTACAAACCAATACTGGTCGCTAGATGTGTTCATTACTACTGAATGTCACTGCATCTAGTGCCTTCTTAAGACACAACTAGGGAATATGTGTCTTGTGTGTATGTATAAATGTACACACATTTACATCTATATTTCAACATATATTGGAAACCATGATTTCACACCAGCATCTTGAATTCCAGTCCAATTTTCTACCTTTCCTTTTTTTTTTTTTTTTTTTTTTTTTTTGAGACAGAGTCTCACTCTGTCACGCAGGCTGGAGTGCAGTGGCACAATCTCAGCTCACTGCAACCTCTTCCTCCTGGATTCAAGCAGTTCTCCTGCCTCAGTCTCCTGAGTAGCTGGGATTATAGGCATGTGCCACCATGCCTGGCTAATTTTTGTATTTTTAGTAGAGACGGGGTTTCGCCATCTTGGCCAAGCTGGTCTCGAACTCCTGAGCTCAGGTGATCCATCTGTCTTGGCTTCCCAAAGTGCTGGGGTTACAGGCGTGAGGCACCGTGCCCGGCCTATTACCTTTCCTTATGTTTAACAACCTTCTTCAACAGCGAGAATTCTGGATCCCAATATCTTTAATATACATATTAATTTAATTGATTACGATCTCCATCGCCCCTGCAGCTACCTACTGCTACCCCATCTCTGAGTGAAGGATAAGACTCTGATACTCTTCTGGGCTTCAGGTATACCGAGCCATGCCCCTGCCACCACATTCTCCACCTCATGTAAAGACACTGCCCTCACTCTGCTTGGGCTCCAACACCTCATGTCAGATTGCCATCACCAATCTGGATTCCTCCCCATCCCTTTCAGAATTCAGTGCCCTGTATCTTGCACAAATTCCCTCCTCACCCTCCCCAGGCTCAGACACCCCGTGCTGGGCTGCCAGCATCACCACTCCCCACACAAACATCTCTCATTCCACTTGGCGCTCCGGCTCCACTCGGTAGATTCCACCTTTAATCCTACTTCACCCTCATCCTCCAACACCCCAGGCCAGGCTGACCTGTGCAGATGTCAATTTCACCCTCTTTTGGCTCTGACACCCTTTTTTGGGCCACTCTTCTAAGCAGATGGCCTCCTCACTCTGCTTGGGCTCTCACACTATGTCAGGTGGCCATCCCGTGAAGACATGCATCTTCCCTATATAGGGTTCCTACATCCTGGGTCAGATTTCCATCTTCCTTTTGTGACTTCAATTTTTGTCTGACTCCATTTTCCTCACCCTGCTCAGGCTCTGGTGATAGCCCATGCTTGGTTACCCTCTCATGTTGACATTCTCAATGTAGTCATGTTCTGACACACTGTGTCTCTGTCTCCCCTTTCTCACTCTGGAGATGCCATGCTTTGTGGGCCCATTAAATTATTTCTTCACTCCCTAAGTTTATGGTATATTTCTTTATTACTTCTAATTGTCAAAGTAAGCCTATGAGGTAGATGATGTCATTGCCATTTCACACCAGAAAGCTAAAATGGTTGAGTTTTTCCCAGGGTAATTCAGCAAATGATTGAGCTGGGATTTGAACCCAAGTCTGTCAAACTCAGAAGTTCTGAAGCACTCTTCATACTAAAACACCTCCAGAGAAGCAGCCGGAGGTGCAGATAAAGGGGGAAAGGTAGCCTGTTTCAGCAGAAAAAGCACCATGTTTTCATTATTGTCTTGTGTTTGCATCCCATTTTCTTCATTTTTAAGCGGTGTGACATTTGGCAGTTAATCTTTCTGAAACTTAGTTTCTTTATCCGGAAAATGGAGCCAAAAATAAAATCTGTCATGCCTACATTATGATTTTGATTTGAGATTCCAGTGAGGTAATGGATGTAAATACACTGAAAAATTTAAGGGACAATACAATGGAAGTTGTCTAATATGCATTTTTAAGGGAACCAAAAGGGATCTTGGGGAGGGGGTGGATTGTCCAAATCAAATGCCACATCATCATCACCTTTTTCTGAAATCAGCCATTCATTCAAGATAGGTCCAGAGGGTTAATTTGGGTCATTTGGACTAGAAATATATTTATGTTATTACAAATGAACTGATCCCCAAATGTCAGAGGAACTTGAAGTTGTCACTTTTAAGTTATGATTTGTTTCAAGAAGTTTTGCCTGGAAATATAAATTTTGGAGTTATCAGCATGTAGATAATATTAAAAACTATCAGACTGTATAAGATTATCTGGAAAGTTAGTGGAGATAAAAAGAGAGAGAGTAGTAATCCAGTACTGAACCATAGGGTACTCCATAATTAAGAGTCTGAGGAAATAAGGAAGACTCAGCAAAGAATACCAAACAGAAATGGCCAGTAAAACAAGAAGGAAGAAGTGGATGGATCAAACAGAATACCAACAATAAAACATAGACCTAAATCCAGACATAATAACTCAATTACATGTAAATGTCTAAACTTCAAAAGCCAAATCCAGTCCCCAGTCCACTATGTGTGGTTTTTTTGTTTTTTTGTTTTGTTTTGTTTTTTGAGATGGAGTCTCACTCTGTCACCCAGGCTGGAGTACAATGGTGTGATCTCGACACACTGCAACCTCCGCCTCCAGGATTCAAGCGATTCTCCTGCCTTTGCCTCCCGAGTAGCTGGGATTACAGGCACCTGCCACCATGCCCAGTTAATTTTTGTATTTTTAGTAGAGACGGGTTTCACCATGTCGGCCAGGCTGGTCTTGAACTCCTGACCTTAGGGGATCCTCCTGCCTCAGCTTCCCAAAGTGCTGGGATTACTGGTGTGAGCCACCACCTCCAGCCCAGTCCACTATGTGTTTTTGTAAATAAAGTTTTATTGGAACACAACTATGCCCATTTGTTTACATGTTGTCTATGGCTGCTTTCCCAATACAACAGACTTTAGTAATTGCTACACAGGATGTATGGCTTGCAAAGCCCAAAATATTTACTTTCTGCCTTTACAGAAAAAGATTGTCAGAACGGATTTTTTAAAAATGACCCAACTATATGCTGTCTACAATAAAGTCACTTTGGTGAAAAGTAAAAGGATGGGAAAAAATGCAACATGCAAACATTAAACAAAAGAAAGATGGAGAGGCTATATTAATAATAAAATAGACTTCAGAGCAAAGATAACTTCAAAAGATAGAGTCACTGCATAATAACAAAAGGGGTGACTTGTTATGACATTACAATCCAAAATGTGTACACATTCTAAAAACAGTGAATCAGAATATGAAGCAAACACTGGCAGAACTGAGACAAGAAATAGACAAATTTACAATTATATTTGGTAACTTCAACACTCCTTTCTTAGTAATCCATACAACTAATAGACGGAACAAATATATAGAAGAACTGAGCAACACTATCAGTTAACTTGGTCTAATTGAAATTTATTGAATATACCTCAAACAAGAGTAGAAAACACATCCTTTTTTTTTTTTTTTTTTTTGAGATGGAGTCTCTCTGTCGCCCCAGCTAGAGTGCAGTGGTGCAATCTCTGCTCAATACAACCTCTGCCTCCTGGGTTCAAGCAATCCTCCCGCTTCAGCCTCCCAACTAGCTGGCATTACAGGTGCCTGCCACCACACCCGGCTAATTTTTGTATTTTTAGTAGAGACAGGGTTTTGCCATGTTGGCCAGGCTGGTCTCGAACTCCTGACCTCAGGTGATCCGCCTGCCTCTGCCTCCCAAAGTACTGGGATTACAGGCATGAGCCACCTTGCCTGGCCAAATACATGTTCTTTTCAAGTGCTCATGGAGCATTGACTAAGATAAACCATATCTTGGGTCATAAAATAAAACAACAAATTTAAAAGTATTGAAATAATTCAAAGTCTATTCTCTGTACATAATGGAAGTAGATTAAAAATCAGTAAGAAAGCTGAACACAGTGGCTCACACCTGTAATCCCAGGACCTTGGGAGGCCAAGGCAAAAGGATCACTTAAGCCCAGGAGTTTGAGACCAGCCTGGAAAACAGAGTGAGACCCCATCTTTACAATTCTTTTTTTAATCTGCCAGGCATGGTTCTGTGCACCTGTGGTTCCAGCTACTTGGGAGGCTGGAGTGGGAGGATCACTTGAGCCTGAGAGGTTGAGGCTGAAGTGAGTCGTGATTGTGCCACTGCACTCCAGTCTAGGAAACAGGGTGAGATCTTGTCTCAAAAAAAAAAAAAAAAAAAACAGTCAATAAGAAAGATAATAGAAGCCCAGGCACAGTGGCTCACACCTGTAATCTCAGCACTTTGGGAGGCCAAGGGCAGGTGGATTGCTTGAGCCCAGGAGTTTGAGACCAGCCTGGCCAACATGGCAAAACCCGGTCTCTATAAAAATTAGCTGTGGTGGTGTACATCTGTAGTTCCAGCTACTTGGGAGGCTGAGGCACAAGAATTGCTTGAACCCAGGAATCTCAAGTCAATAATCTAAAATGGATTAGAGCTAGAAAAAGTATAGCAAAATAAATCCAAAGCAAAATGAATGAAGGAAATGAAGACAACTGTAGAGATCAATGAAACTGTAAACAGAAAAATAATAGGGAACATCAGTGAAACCAAAGCTTTGTAGGTCAAAATCAATGAAAAAAAGTCAGTTAAACCAAGTTCTTTGTAAAGGTCAGTAAAACTGATAAACTTTTAGGCAAACTGATAAGGAGCAAAAGAGAGATGACAAAAAATACCAGTGTTAGGAATGAAAATGGGAACAGTACCAGAAATCCTGCAAGAAATGAAAGGTATAAGAGAATACAACAAACAGCTATATGCACACAAATTTGAGATTATAGATGAAATACACCAACTCCTCTAAAATCACAAATGACTAAACCCATATAAGAGGAAGTAGATAACCTGAATTAGTCCTTGTAACTATTGAAGACATTGAAGTCATAGTTTAAATTTTATACATAAGAAATCTCCAGGTTCAGATATTTTCACTGGCAAATTCTACCAAAATTTATAAAAGAAACACCACCAATTCTACACTGTCTCAACATTAGGAAGATGTCAATTCTCTCCAAATTAATTTAGATTTAATATAACTCCCATAAAAATCCCCAAATAATTTTTTGTACATATAGACAAGCTCATTCTAAAATTTATATGGAAAGGCAAAGGAACTAGAATAGTCCAAACATTTTTTTTAAAAGAATAAAATTTGAAGACTCATGCTAGCTGGATTTTAAAAATTACTATAAGCTACAGTAATGAAGATAGTGTGATACTGGTGAAGTGACAGACAAACATATCAACTTAATGGATTAGAGATTCCAGAACTAGGTCCACACAAATATGAGCAACTGATTTAATTGGTGTATTTAGACTGTTATTTACATTTAATGTAATTATTGATATGTCAAGACTTAAATTTGCCATTTTATTATTTGTTTTGTTATCTTTGTTGTTCTTTTTTTCTTTTCCTGCTTTCCTGTGGGTTACTTGAACATTTTTTAGAATTCCATTTTTATTTCTCTATAGTATTTTGGAGTGTATCTCTTTGTATAGTTTTTTTAGTAGTTACTCCATACATATATAAAATTTATGCATATATAACAGTCCAAATACACTTAATATAATTGCTGGTAAGCTAGAATTTTATGTTTGACATTTTGTTATTGGCTTTCTGAGTGTCATGTCCTTTTTGTTTCTCTATTCCTCTATGAATGGCTTCTTTTGTGTTAAATATATATATTTTCTAGTCTATTATTTTAATTCCTTTGATATTTATTTTACTATAGCCATTTGAGTTATTTTGTTAATGATTGCCCCAGGGATTATAATTAACAATGTAAAACAATCTAGTTCAGATTGACACCAATTTAATTTCTATAGTAGACAGTGAAAACCTGTTCCAATATGGCTTTTTTCCCGTTTCCCTCTTTTGTACTATTTTATTTATACCAATTAAATTTGTATACATTATAAACTCATCAACACAGTTGTATAATTGTTGCTTTATGCAGTTGTCATTTAAATAAGGTAAAATTTAACAGTGTCATAAACAAAAAAATATTTATATTGTCTTTTATATTTACTTACATAATTTCCTTTATTGGTGTTCTTTATTTCTTTGTGTGGATACAAGTTACTCTCGAGTGTTCTTTTGTATCAGCCTAAAGGACTCCCTTTAATATTTCTTATGTGGTATGTGTGCTAACAATACATTTTCTCCATTTTTCTGTATTTGAGAATGCCTAAGTTTCTGTTTTCTTGAAGAAGAGTTTGGCTGATATCGAATTCTTGGTCAACAGCTTTTTTTCTTTGATCTCTTTGAATATGTCCTCCCACTGTCTTCTGGCTTCCATAGTTTCTGATGAGAAGTGACCTGTTACTCTTATTGAAGCTCCCTTATACTTGAAGTCTTTTCTCTTACTAGTTTAAAAATTCTTTTTGACTTTCAACAGTTTGACCATGATGGGTCTAAGTGTGGATCTTTTTGTCTTTATCCTGCTTGGAATTCTTTTAGCTTCTCGGATGTGCATATTAGTGTTTTTCATCAGATTTGGGGAGTTTCCTGCCTTATTTATTCAAATACCCTTTCTTTCTTTTCTTACTATCTTCTCCTTCTGAGATGCTTATTATACATATATTGATATGCTTGATGGTGACCTCACAAATATCTAAGGCTCAGATAGTTTTTCTTTTTTTTTTTTTTTTTGTTCCTCAAGCTGGATAATATCAATGACCTATGTTTAAATTCACCGATTCTTTCTTCTGCCTGCTCAGATTGTCTCTTGAGCCTTCTTGTGAATTTGTTATTTCAGCCTTATACTTTTCAACTTAATATTTCTATTTGTTTTTTTTAAAAGTTTCTATCTCTTTATCGATATTCTCTATTTGATGAGACAACCTCCTTTAGACATGGTTTTCTTTACTTTTTTTGAAAATATTTATAATAGCTGATTTAAAGTCTTTCTGTAGTAAGCTGATATGGTTTGGCTGTGTCCTCACCCAAATCTCATCTTAAATTATACTCCCATAATTCCCACATTTTGTGGGAGGGAGCTGGTGGGAGATAATTTGAATCATGGGGGCAGTTTCCCCCATACTGTTCTCGTGGTAGTGAATAAGTCTCATGAGATCTGGTGGTTTTATCAGGGGTTTTTGCTTTTGCATCTTCCTCATTTTCTCTTGCCACTGCCATGTAAGAAGTGCCTTTTGCCTCCTGCCATGATTCTGAGGCCTCCCCAGCCATGTGGAACTGTAAGTCCAATTAAACATCTTTTTCTTCCCAGTCTCAGGTATGTCTTTATCAGCAGCATGAAAACGGACTAATACATAAGTTCTGAGCTTCCTTAGGGATAGTGTGTATTGACTGTTTATGGATGGGAGCATACTTCTTTGGGCCCCCTTTTTTTGGTAAGTTCATAATATTTTATTGAAAATTGGACATTTTAAACAATATAATTTGTCAACTTTGTCAATCATACTACTCCATCCAGGGTTTGCTTGTTTCTGCTTATTGTCATTGCTGTTTGTTTAGTGTTTTTCCTGGACTAATTGTGTAAAGTTTGTATTTTTTTATTCTGTATGACTATTGAAGTCAGCGCTTAGTTAGCTTAATAGACAGCCCTTGTTTGGGCAGAGATTTTCTCAAATACCTTGAACATATGAGTCTTCCAGTCTTCATAGAGGAACTCTGTGTGTGAGTTGGAACATACCTTCAATATTCTGGCTGAGAATTTACAACTCTGCCTTAGGCTTTACTTCCTGCATGAGAAGTACCTCAAGCTGGCCTGAGATAAGAACTTAGGACCCTTTCAGGTCTTTCTTGGGCATGTTCTCATCCCTGCACATGCATGGTCTTCTAGATTCCCAGGGATGTGTCAGAGCTTTTCAAAGCCCCCTGTAGATATTTCATTTCCCAGTTTTTTTGTTTTTTTGTTTGTTTGTTTTTGTTTTTTGCTCAGCCTCTTGTTGGCTCTGGAGGTAACAACACCTCCAGTTGCAATATTAAACAATTGCTACTGATTGTTTTTGACAAATGGTAAGGCTGTTCACACAGAGTGAGCTCTTGAGTCTAAGCCCTGAGAAGGTAGCTTTTCAGTAAGCTGTGAGATCAAATAGTGAATTTTAGTGGGGGGTGGAGTTTTTGAGAAGCTCCCAACTTGTTCTACTCACTCCAGTGACTAGTAGGTACTAGTTTTCATAGCTGTTAAGGTTGCAGGGCTTTCAGTCTTCAAGGCTCATACTGTGGAGCTGGGGAGAGGAGAATGACATTAGAGAAGTTAAAATGCCACAGGCATTTCACCAAGATTCAGCTGTTTTGCTTGAATAAATTCTCTTCCAATTGTTGCTAGCCTTCAGTTAATTTCCAGATTCTGAAAAAGTTGATTTTTGACTGTTTTGGCAGTGTTTTTATGTCTTTCATAGAGGAGTGGATTTTTGAAGATTTTTACTCTGCTGTTCCAGAGGTAGAAACCTTAACTCACTTTTAAGTGTGGTTTGACATCAGAATACCTTTTAAAAAAACCCTGCACTTAAAAATATATATATTTCTAAATATATTTCATATCTATATATGTAATATATAAATAGAAGTATATATATAAATAGAACTATATATGTATTTATGACTGGTATGAAAATTGAACATGTCGTCTTCTAGCACTTTTATTTCAAAATCACCTTTCCTTGCCTGGCATGTCCAGAGACTCATCTTCCTGGGGAACGCAATTGCACTCAGAGGAATAAGACAGTAAACAATTAACAGATAAAGTGCACATGACTGTTAGCAGGAAGCTCCTAGTTCGTAAGAATTTGGGACCTTTACTCCATGCTCCAAATTTTTAAACTACCTTTTTAAGAGATTCCACAGAAGTAGTCTTATTTGCCATTCCCATAAGTCTTAAATAAATACAAGCTTTGTATCCCAGCTGTATCCTACATAAAAATACTTCAAATTTATTTGCCTGGATGTGTTGCTTGGCAGGTATATTTGTTACATAATAATATAAACTAGACTTTAATCTTGGACTTCCTGAATGAATTTGTGATTCAGCCCCATATCTGCTGACACACCAGCTCTTTTCAGCCTTCCATATGCCCACAGACTGTAAGCCAATTTAAACTTCCTCATGTAGCTGAACTCAGTTAGGTAAACCTGGAATCAACAGAAATGCTCCTTATTTCAGCCAAATGCACATAAAACAGTCATTTCAGTCCATGAAGGAGGAAAGCCTGCTTGCTGTGAATTCCTTATTATCTCAGAGACTGAATGCCTGTCCTTGTGTAGCTGTGAAGGATTCTATGTTCTCCCTAAGTTGGGGAGATGATGTGAGTGGCCCCTCAGGAAACAGAAACCTTTCCAACCTCCCCTGGCTCCTGCCACTCTGGACTGCCTGCAGTTCTGGAGGGCTGTGTTCTTTGGGATGTGTCCTACACCTAAATCTGAACCAGGGGAGGAAAAAAAAAAGAAGGGAAAAAATGCCCTTGACTTTTAAAATAAGATGTGCAGGCCTTCTGCCAAGGAGCTGGAACGGCAAGGCAGGGAACAGGGTACCCTGGAACAAATGGGAGACCTGAGAGATCTTCACCTGGGAAGACACTGCTGGGGCCCATGGCCTTTGTTCTGTTAAATCTTGGCAAGGACCTGTGACAGGGCTGTGGTGTGGGAGCTGCATGATGGTCCATGAAACAGGCCTTCTGGGCCCACCCATGAATGAGGAAGGGTCTGTTGTTCAGAACTCTCCAGGTCAAATCACAGGATTTGTAAAGAGATTCAGGACAGCAGTCACTGGGCCCTGCCTCCCGCCTCAGAGGCCTCACTCACATTTCCTCTGTTGTCAGAGGCAGCCTTAGTGAACCAGGCAAGGGCACATCTCGCTTTCCACCCTCCTTTGATCTCAGCAACCCTCACACTCCTTGTCTCAAATTGTCCTCCCTGACATTCTGGAAGCTGTGGAAGGGCATTTAGTGTACCTGCCCCATCCAAAGCTGTATTCTCTGCAAGGATCAAGCACATAAAAGGCACTTGCTCAATATTCATCATTAACATTTAAAACATTTAAATGGGTGCTGCTTTTTTCCATCCAACAATATGAAAAATGGTGACCTTTAAGTGAAAGAGAATAAATAGGATTTTAAAAAACATTTAGGCTGGGTGTGGTGGCTCACACCTGGAACGCCTGTAATCCCAGTACTTTGGGAGGCTGAAGCAGGTGGATCACCTGAGCTCAGGAGTTCGAGACCAGCCTGGCCAACACGACGAAACCCCGCCTCTACTAAAAATGCAAAAATTAGCCGGGTGGTGGTGCACCTGTAATCCCAGCCACTTGTGAGGCTGAGGCAGGAGAATAGCTTGAATCTGGGAGGCAGAGGTGGCAGTGAGCCGAGATTGTGCGACTGCACTCCAGACTGGGGGACAGAGCGAGACTACGTCTAAAAACAAAATAAAACAAAAAACAAAAAAAACCATTTACGCCTTATCCATGAAACAACATAGATGGAGGTGATGTGTCCTTCTGCTCAGGTAATTCGAGAATTCCCCAGACAAAGGCAGAAATGAAGGAGAATGGCCAAGTATGTAGCTAGTGATTCCCTATGCATAAGCCAGCTGCATACATGCCACCCCTTATGTGACATTCCCACGAACATCTGAGGTGTCCCCCATGGCTCTGCACAGTTCCTCCTGAGCAAGCCATACTCCTTTGTTATTTCCAAACTTGAGAATCTTAATTAGTACTAGCCACCAATTACCTAATACACACTTCACAGCTGATCGGCACACTCCAGTGGATCAGGGATTGCAGTTGAGAGCACTGGTTGCTTGAGTTGGGAGTTGATGTCTCTCAGTCAAAGACCACCAGGAACCCACATATAGTCAACAAAGTCAGGTTTACTATTTGCTGCAGCAAAAGAGATTGCATATGGGGGGTGTCTTTGTTTTCTGTTGCTATAACAGAATACCACAGACTGGGTAACTTACAAAGAAAATGTTTAGCTCATGGTTCTGGAGGCTGGGAAGTTCAAGAGCATGGAACTGGCATCTTGTGAGGCCTTCTTGCTGCATCATACCACGGTGAAGGGCATTACATGGTGAGAGGGCAACAGCAGGAGAGCCAGAGAGAGCTCGCTTCTATAATAAAGCCCTTCCCTCAATAACGAACCCACTCCTGTGATAGTGACATTAATCCATTTATGACCACAGAGGCCTCATTAACCCATTAATCCATTCATGAGGGCAGAGCTAACACTAATTCATTCATGAGGGCAGAGGGATTAATTTTCCAACACATGAACATTTGGGGACACATTCAAACCATAGCAGAGAGGAACTGAGGAACATCTTAACAGGAGGGAATTGGGGACAGACAGGGCATTTGAGACCAGAGAAAGTCATAGGATGATCCTGGAAGGGATGGGTGAGATTTTGTAAACTAGAGAGTTTCTGGAAGAGTCAGTACTCTTGTCTGGCTGTGTGAGTGAGTGGGTGTTAGGAGAGTTTATGCTTAGATGATTTGTGACATTCATGTTCTGAATGGGTGCCATTTATGGGTTAGCTCTAGAGCAGCAATGTTGAAAACTTGTGGCTTGTTTCAACTCTCAGTTCTCCCTGACAGCCTTGCTGCCAATAGAGCAATTTTTCACTCCGTCACTGGAAAAGTGACGATGAGAGAAATGAGAGAAATGGACACCAGGAAATGACTCTGCCCACCGTACAACTGTCTGTCACCATGCAAAGAGGGAGAGTTGCATGCAGGGATGCTAAAGGAGAAAAGACACCCTGGGCAATTTCTCAGGGGGACCGCCTTGACCTGGGAGGCATTTCTATGGAATTCCTGTCCATTTGTCTTTTGACTCACTTTTGATCTTGATTATAATTTTTTCCCTTCTGTTTGTCCAAGAGGAAAAGGAAATGTGGGTCATGCATCCTGGTTCTTAGGGCAGAGCCTGGCTTTAATTAGCATGCAGATGGAACCCACATAGTCCTTCACTTGCTCTGTAATGTCACCTGAAGTTAATAAAAGCAGAGATTCCAATTAGTTAGCCTGACTCACTGGTAGACTATAGTGGAGGGAGGCTTCCCTGGCTTTACTGAGGGTGTATCTTAGTGCATTCGGGTTGCTATAATAAACTACCTTAGGCTGGGTGACTAATAAACAATAAAAATTTATTTCTCACAGTTCTGGAGGTTGGAAAGTCCAGGATCAAGGTTCCAGCAGGTTTGGTGTCTGGTGAGGACCTGTTTCATGACCCATAAATGGTGCCTTTTTACTGTGTCCTCACATGATGAAAGGTAGCAGACATACTCTGGGTTTCTCTTTTTTTTTTTTTTTTTTTTTTTGAGACAATCTCACTCTGTCACCCAGGCTGGAGTTCAGTGCTGCAATCTCGGCTCACTGCAACCTCTGTCTCCCAGGTTCAAGGGATTCTTCTCCCTCAGCCTCCCAAGTAGCTGGGATTACAGATGTCTACCAACACACCTGGCTAACTTTTGTATTTTTAGTAGAGACGGGGGTTTCACCATGTTGGCCGGGCTGGTCTTGAACTCCTGACCTCAAGCAATCTGCCCACCTTGGCCTCCCAAAGTGCTAGGATTATAGGCATGAGCCACCGCACTCAGCCTCTGGGTTTCTTTTATAAGGACACTAATCCCATTTATGAGAGCTCCACTTTTATAAACTAATCACCTCCCAAAAGCCCTACTTCGTAACACCATCACCTTGGAGATGAGGTTTCAACATATTAATTTAGGTGGTTGGGGGAGACATAAACATCCAGACCACAGAAAGGGGTAAGAGCCGAATCAGCTGCTGCAGGAATATTGTTACAGAGGAGGGAGACAGCAGGCCTGGAAGAGGAGGTTTCGGGGAGGGAGTGTTTTTGATCCTGCAGATTCTGAGGAGAGAATGGCTTTGATTTTGTTTGCTGTTCTCCAGGCAAATCCAGGGTGGGGATTAAGAGTCCATAGCCCTTCCTGTTCCTGGAGTCAATGAATCTCTTTATGAAATATGCTGATTGAGCCCCTTGTTTCATCTTTTTACTGCTGAAGTGAGTAGAATCATGTCATTACTAGTTATAAAATTAGTCCATGTCTTTTTCAGAAATAGAAAAAGAAAAAAGTCCACGATGTTTGAAAATCAGCTCCCTGAATGTCCCAGTATGACTCTGCCCTCATTGCAAAATGGCTTTCCTCTCTGGCTTTAAATTTAGCTGCAGTTACACTAATAAAGTCATCATCTTGCTCCAAGATCATTAGCAAAGAAAGGGATGGCTGAGCTAGGATGTGGACTTGAAGTGAAGTGACTGGTTGGCAGTTGGTGGCTGTCTATGTTCCCTAGGATGGGGATGACCCCTTTCAGCAATAGGTGATTTACCCTCAGCTGGTGTTTGGAGGGGAGGTTGGGATACTAGGTGTGTTCATTTCCTAGGGCTGCTGGAACAAAATACCACAAACCAGGTGGCATTCTCTCACAGTTCTGGAGGCTACAAGTCTGAAATAAAGGTTTATACAGGGCCACACTTCCTCCAAAGGCTGCAGGGAATGATCCTTCCTTATCTTTTCCTAGCTTTTGGTGATTGCCAGCAATCTCAGCATCCCTTTGCTGTGAAAGCATGACACCAATCTCTGCTTCTGTCTTTTCTCTCTCTCTCTGCATGTTTCCCTCTCTGTCTCTCTCTCTCTCTGTGTGTGTGTGTGTGTGTGTGTGTGTGTGTTTTCTCTTATGGATGCCAGTCATTGTATGATGATTCCATCTTAACTAATTACATCTGCAAAGACATTATTACTAAATAACATCACATTCATAGGTACCAGGTGTTAGGACATTGACTTGGTTTGGCTGTGTCCCCATCCAAATCTCATCTTGAATTGTAGCTCCCACAATTCCCATGTGTCATGGGAGGGACCTGGTGGGAGATAACTGAATCATGGGGGCAGGTCTTCCCCATGCTGTTCTTGTGATAGTGAATAAGTCTTAGGAGATCCGATGGTTTTATAAAGAGGAGTTCCCCTGCACAAGTTCCCTCTTGTCTGCTGCTATGTAAGACATGCCTTTGCTTCCCCTTTGCCTTCCGCTATGATTGTGAGGCCTCCCCAGCCATGCAGAACTGTCAGTCCGTTGGACCTCTTTTTCTTTATAAATTACCCAATCTTGGGTATGTCTTTATCAGCAGCATGAAAATGGACTAATACAGACACAAACATATCTTTTTGAGAGACACAGTTCAGCCTACAACACAAAGCCTATTATGCTCCTCAAGCAAGAGGCTGGGACAGAGCTAAGGCTGGCCCTGATCAGACTCTTCCATGATGCTGGAAAGGATATTCCAACCTTTGATACAGGCCATTCTAGCCTGAGTTTTGCAATTTAAGTAATCAGGCTGGGCACTGTGGCTCACGCCTGTAATCCCAGCACTTTGGGAGGCTGAGGTGGGAGGATTGTGCGAGCCTGAGAGGTGGAGACTGAAGTGGCATGAGAACATGCCACTGCACTGGCATGAGAATATACCACTGCACTCCAGCCTGGGTGACAGAGCAAAACCCTGTCTCAAAAAAAAAAAAAAAAGAAGAAGAAGAAGAAGAAGAAATTAATTTTGGGGGAAGGGTAAGGCAGGTGCACAGAGTCAAATGTGTTCTGTTCCTCAGTCCACAGCATAATCTCCCCATCAATGATAGAGGGATCTTGTCATTTTATTTTCTCCCTTTCTGCCCTGACTCAGTCAGGATAGTTATGCTGGAGCAACAGACAACCTTAAAATCATTGTGGCTTAAAACAACAAAGGACTATTTTTTGCTCATGCTTTTGTGCCTCATAGATCAGCAGTTCACTGTGATCACTCACACACCTGAGCTGACAGGGCAACCTCCACATTGAGTGGGGCCATTGGCCATATGAGAGGAGCGAGAACTCTGGGGGTCCCAGCATCTGTGAGTTCCTTGGCCTGGAAGAGACTGGCACCATTTCTGAGCCACCACTGGTCCCAGTGCCATGCCCTCCCATGAGGGCACAGAGTGCCAGCCTATCATGGGCCCAGAGGTGGGAGACGAGGAAGTATTAGGCCAAATTTGCTAATGTCTACCACAAATGCCAACTGTTTTGTGCCTTGTCCATCACCTGGCCCACAGGACAGGCTGGCACTGGAGCTGCCTCAGTGAGCATGCAGACAAGATGCCTGCTCTTGTGGAGCTGGGATCCCAGCAGGTCAGGTCTGTAGGGATGCTTTTGGCTGCAAACAAGAACTCCAACTGAAACCTACTTAAATCATAACCACGTTATCTCACATAACAGCAAGTCCAGCATTAGTATGAGAAAGACTCCCTAGAGGGCAATGTTCTTGCCTCCTACAGCTTTCAAGCCCAGGTCTGGCACTCCCTGGGAGCTGGACAGGAATGAAGGAATGGGAGCAGTAAATTACCTTGCCACTCAGGGCCCCAGCAAGGGGTGAGGAGTGAACTCTTCCTATGATGGAGGTTTGCCTGGGTCAGGTGGACAAACGAGTCAAAGAGGCAGAGATCTTTATTTGCAGAAACATGTCTGGCCACTCAGCCAACCATAAGAAAGGAAGGCAAGCTATTGCGTAAGTGCCACCGCGTGGCTGAGGTGAATCCTGGCATAAGCAAGCAAGGTATATGACAGAGCACACTTTCCCCCTAAAGAATGCATCTAAAGCGCTCCCTGAGCTAAGAAACTAGATTGCTACGATCTACTTTCTCATTAAACGTGGTCAGATTCAGAAAATCCCATCAGCCCAAATCTAATTTTCATCATCATAGTCTCTTGTTTGCAAGTCAGCTAATATTTCTGCGGTCTGGCCAATGCTGTGTTTTCTTGGAAATCCTCTTTGTGACAAAGGGTGGCCTAAGTTTCTCATTAGACTTCCTCTAATAAGAACCAACTTCTCCATGAATCAAGTGCCAACTTCTCCATGAATTGGTCTTGACTCTTCCAGTGATCCCTTTCCCCCAACTTCTGACCTTGGTGAACCTGCAGCACCACCCACATTGGATTTTTCACTCTGTTTCTACCATTGTTCAAAGTATCCCCTTGTGACAGATGTGGAGATCTTACTTCTGAACTAGAGGGTAAGTTTTATTTTAGGCAGAAATCATTTGTTTGAAAAGAACACCCAAAAGAATGCATGCAAAGGAAGACTGAAAGGACACAGGGCTATCTGATAAAACCCACTGACGGGAAGCCAGGTTGCATGAGGCACTGGAAACCCAAACAGGAAACCAGGAGTGGCGTTTTGAAAATTGGCCCTAAAATCCTTTGAAACCTCTCAGCTCAATTCAATTTAGTAAGTACTCACTGGCCTAGGTCCACCTCCCAGGACTCAGTGGCTTCTTGTGACTACTTTGACCAACAGAGTATGGTGGAGGTAACAATATGTGATTGGGTCCTAAAAGGCCACGTAGCTTCCACATTGTTCCCTGGAACACTCATGCTAGTAACACGAGCCACTGTGTTAGAAGCCCAACTACTCTGAGGCCACCTGGCTCAGAGGTGGCTTTATTGGGAGTCTGAACTTGTGCCCAAGGAGAGATATGAGGAAGTCAGACTCAAATGGGTCACTTTCCACCAACCACTGCCTCAGCTTTACCAAGCTCTCCCTGCAGGGAAGGAAAGATGAATTTTTGTGACTCTTAGCTTGTACATATGAAAATCTCTAAGTGTTTACGAGCTGCATAAATATTCCTGAATGTCTGCTGTGTCCTACACACACTGTTCTAGGTGCTAAGCCACATGGAGAGCCCAAGGGTAGATGTTCCAGTTATCAGTCCTAGTCTTTAGGTCATCCCAGCCCAGGCAGACATGTGAGTGACCCTTAGGTAACCCCAGCCCCCAGGCATGGAGTCTTCCCAGCTGATGGAAGCAAAGACATTGTGGAGCAAATAGAAACTATTCCCCTGTGCTCTCTCTGAACTACTGGCCCACCGAATCCATGATAATTCATAATGAAATAATTGTTTTAAGCCACTAAGTGGTGGGATATTTTATGCAGCAATAATAAGCAGAACACAAAATTAAATTCTATCCTTCCAAGCCCTATGTTCTATTGTTTCCTTTCTTCCCACATCAGCATCATTGTTCTGTTTGTAGACAAGTTGTCTTTCCCTTGTGCACATGAGCCCAATATGGCCATCCAAAGCTTTACACCACTGCCTCATTCAAACACTCAGGAGAGATTCTGAGTCCTAAGGCCAAACTCCTAGGATATGGGATCCAACTGTCATTGCACACGATTACGGTGTTTGCAACACCCAAGTGACGTGGATGATATACATTGGGCCCTCCATACCCACAGGTTCTGCACAATCAACCAACTGCATATCAAAAATATTCAGAAAAAAGGAATAAAAATAACATACGTTTTAAAACGTATAGCAACTATTTATACAGCATTTACTTTGTATCAGATATTATAAATAATCTATAGATTACTTAAATTATGCAAGAGAATGTGCATAGGCTCTCTTCATATACTATGCCATTTCTGGTTTTTTTTGAGACAGAGTCTCGCTCTGTCACCTAGGCTGGAGTGCAGCAGCGCTATCTCGGCTCACTGCAAACTCCACCTCCTGAGTTCAAGTGATTCTCCTGCCTCAGCCTCCAAGTAGTTGGGATTACAGGCATGTGCCACCACACCCAGCTAATTTTTATATTTTTAGTAGAGATGGAGTTTCACCATGTTGGCCAGGCTGGTCTCAAACTCCTGACCTCAGGTGATCCACTCGCCTTGGCCACCCAAAGAGCTGGGATTACAGGTGTGACCCACCGCACCCAGCCCTATGCCATTTTTCTATCAGGGACTTGAGCATCCATGGATTTTGGTATCTATGGGGGGTCCTGGAGCCCATCCTCTGCAGATACCAAGGGATGACTGTAATTACATATATTACACATACATTTACTATATACTGACAAACACCTTTCACTGCTTTTGTTTTTGTAGTTCTCATCCCTCTTTGACATTACACATTTTTTCATTTACACATCTATTGTCTGTCCCCTTGCCAAAATGTAAGCTCCATGAAGTCAGTGTCTTCAGCAATCTTATCCACTGTAACTTCAGCAAGTAGAACAGTGCCTGGAATGCAGTAGACATTCAGGAATATTCACGCAGCTCATAAACACTTAGAGATTTTCATATGCACAAGCTAAGAGTCATAAAAGTTTATCTTTCCATCCCTGCAGTGAGAGCTTGGTAAAGCTGAGGCAGTGGTTGGTGGAAAGTGAGCAACCCATTCGAGTCTGACTTCCTCTCTCCTTGGGCACATGTTCAGACTCCCAACAAACCCATCAAGTTGACTGTGACTCTGCAGTGGTATTTCATTGTTGGCTTATTTTTCTTTTTGTTTGCTAGTGTTGTAGGTATAATAATTCTTAAAAAGTGATTTTTAAAACCCATCCAGAATCCTAGCTAACTTTCTACTGCTCAAGTGCCCAGGATCTATTTGGCTTGCCTCTTGTCTCTTCCTGGTGGCAGCTGACTGATACCCAGATACCCAAGTCAGGCAGGTGGGCTAGCTGTAGAATACCCCTCCACTCAGGCCCCTCTGTCCTTCCAAAGGAGGGTTTGGTGGGTGGGGCAGATGTGAGAACTGGAGGCGTCACTGGGGCCTTCTTTGATTCAGGAACAAGAATGCTCATACATTGCTGTTGGGGGTGGAAAATAACATAATTCTTACAGAGGAAAAATTGGCCCTAAAGATACAAAGGCAAAAATACAAAAAGACATATGCATATTGCTGCAATATTTTTAATAGCAAAGGGCTAGAAACAACCCAAATGTCAATCAGGAGTGACTGGTTGAATAAACAATGGTATGCTGTCATAATGAAGCATTACAATGGAAAACATACTATATGGTTCTATGGAGTGACAGCCAATATTTTAAGCAAAATAGAAGGGTCCAGGAAAGTGTGAAATAGCATGCTATCATTTATCATTTGTTTATATTGCTTAAATGGAAGGATAAAAGGGGAAATTTGATTACAGCAGAAGAGCAGCAGGAAATAGGGTGGAGGGAACCGGTCAGAAGATAAACTCTGAATACATTTTGTTTTGTAGATTTGACTTTGAAACCATGTAAATAGTTTACATTATTATAAAACAAAGTTAAAATTAAAAAGCAATTTCTAAAAATTTCAGGAAAATGAAGGAGGTATAGTCAGTAAATCCTGATTCTAGTTTGGAGCATGCCACAGAGAGGGGAACCATTCCAAGTAACTTTACAACAGTAAGTTGACTGTCTGTCCCTAATTGCATAAATGCTGAGGACACAAAGAATTGAAGAAAAAGAATGATTTTAGCTGTCTTTAGTTATCACATTTGTGTGTTAAGGTTGGCATTGTTCTTATAAGAACTTTTTTAAATGTGTAGTTATTTTTAAAAGGAGGTTTTCAGAATGAGAGAAAGAGAGCAGATAGAGGATCAATGAAGCTATGTTAAAAATGAAAACAAGGCCAGGCGCGGTGGCTATGCCTGTAATCCCAGCACTTTGGGAGGCTGAGGCGGGCAGACCACTTGAGGACAGGAGTTTGAGACCAGCTTGGCCAACATGGCAAAACCCTGTCTCTACTGAAAATACAAAAATTAGCTAGGTGTGGTGGTGCATGCCTGTAATCCCAGCTACTCAGGAGGCTGAGGCATGAGAATCACTTGAACCCAGGAGGTGGAGGTTGCGGTGAGCCAAGATTGCACCACTGCACTCCAGCCTGGGCAACAGAGCTGGACTGTCTCAAAAATAAAATAAAATAAAATGAAAACACTACAAAAAATAAAAATTTGCTGGGCATAATGGCATGGACCTGTAGTCCCAGCTACTCGGAGGCTGAGGTGGAAGGATCGCTTGAGCCCAGGAATTTGAGGTTGCAGTGAGCTATGGTTGTACCATTGCAGTCTACTCTGAGTGACACAGAGAGACCCTGTCCCTATGCCAGTTCTCCCCTCTAAATAATAAAAAACCCACAGTAGTCCTGAATTAAATTGGAAGTATCAGCATGAACGCATGTAGTGTTTTATCTTAAAAAAATACTAATAATACATATTTCCTAGCTCTAGCCACTAAAGCCAAGGAACTATGATGTAGCCGCTACCAGTGAGCACTCTGAACACTCAGACCTTGATGTCTAATTACCATCCCCCACTAGAAGGAACCAGGCATTACTGGGAGAAACAGCTGATTTCAGGGCAGGGGCAGAAAATATACAAGATGAAAAAGACTACTAGGGTCATGTCAAAAGGAATCAGCCACCTCGAAGCAGCTCCCAAGAACCAAAGATAGAACAATTTGAGCAAAAACAAAGACAGTAACTGTAATTACTATTAATACAGATGATAACGCACATGATAACATCAGATATGTTTCAACCATGAGTTCATAATGTACTCAAAGAAGAAAACAACTCTCACAGGGCATATTGGAAAGATGCCTGTGAACCATCTCATTTTGAAAACTGAAAAATAAAGGGAGGAAAGCCAAGAATCAATCCTACTTTTCTTATACAAACCAAATCTCAGGGTAACCAAAGAACTGATGAGAGTATGTTTCTCTTTATAAAGTATGTCAGCTAATAAACAAAGAAAAAATCAATAGCACTAGAATATTAATTGCAACCCCTACAGAAGTAATGGATCTGTGCAATCTGCGGGTGCTAACATCAGAAAAGAGAGGCAACCAGATATTTTGCTCCTCCTACTGGAAGGATCTGTCACCACCAATAAAGTAGTCTTGCCTAAATAAATCTAACTTGAATCTGACTAACTCTCTAGATTTATAAGAAATAGAGAAGACAGAGATGCACTCAGAAAAACTCATACTGTGAAAAATTCTACAAGATAAATGACCCTATATTTTGTCTTCCAACAAACCTTCAGATTATTCCAATATATGCTGAAGTGTGAGACCCACTGCTACAGATTTAAAAAAGGCTTAAAATGCATATCAATAAATCACAGTGCATAGACCTACTGCAAGTAAACAAAAAAATATAAGCCACTCAGAGAAATGTCAACGATGGCTGAATATTTAAAGGTATTAAGGAATTAATGTTTTAGATGTGAATGGTATTTTGGTTATCCTTTTTTTAAAAGTTGTCTTTTAGAGATACATTCTAAAATATTTATAGATGAAATGATAGGATTGGAAATCGTCATGAGGTGGGGTGATAGTAGATGAAACAAGTTGGCCATGTGTTCATTGTTGAAGCTACTGATTCAGACATGGGGTTCATTATACTATTCTTTCTACTTTTGCATATGTTTGCAACTTTGCATGATAAAAAGTCTTAAAGCCCCTCCCTCAAATAATATGAAACTATATTACCTGGAAAGGGGTGCAAATGAATTCTGGTTAACCAGTAGTTACTCTTAGTACAGAGTGGAGCTCTCAAAGGACAAAAGAGAAGTTGATTCCATAGAGGAGAGTGAGGAGAGAGCATACAGAGAACAAGACACTCCACAGGGAGAAGTGCCCAGCCATTATCCACAAAAGACCCATCATCCACATCATCCACAAGAAGTGCCCAGCCATCATTGTCCACAGCCATCATCCACATCCTAAGCAGTCAGCCATTTATACTTTGGTGCTGTGGGCACCGGGGCTGGGTGCGTGATTTCATCAGTGGGAAGCAGGTTTGATGACGGCAGGTCTTGGTGATGGAAACTGTTGCTTTAAACTGGGCTGTTTGGCATCGAAGTCCTATCATATACCAGTTTAGAGGGCACCTGCTCTGGAGACTCCCCAAACACTCCCCACCTTCTGGCATGTGAGAGGCTTGTCCCCCTGAACACATCATATCTCAATATATCCCACATATATCCCACATCATATGTCATCATATCTCACATATGATGTGTGTGATGTGTGGGCTGTCCCTAGCCCACAGCTGTGACATCTCCCATTCAGGAACCTGGCCAGGCCCTTAGACTCTTCCGCCTGGTGTTGTGCACATGGGACTGGGTGGTGTGCAGGCTTCTGGCCCAGCATAGCTACATTTAGAAACATAAGCCTGTGGATAATGTTTTAATGAAGTCTTGTAACTTTAGTTTGCATGTCCTTTTTCTGTTGTTAGAGATCGCAGCTGAGCCCATGGGAGAAGAAACATTTCAAAAGCAACTCTTGACTGTGTCTCAACCTTTGTCCAAACAACAGTACAAGAATAAACCATCTTAGAAACCATCTTGATGTAGGGCTTGATCATTGAACTAGTGACACACTTCTGGCTCCATCTCATACCAGGGCAAACACAAAGATTTAAATAAAATATGTGTGAGGAAATCTCACCAGCAGCTTGACATGTAATTAGATAATGAAACTTTCTTACAGCTTCGCTACCTCTTAAGTTTTAGCTTGAATGATCTTCCCCACCCTACCCCACACCCCATCCTACCACACCCCACTCAGCTCTGGCCAGTGTTTTCTCTCTTTGATCACCTGGAGGGCGTCACCCTGTAGTGAATTCATCAGAAACAAAAGGCCATGGAATCTATGACAACTCAAGCATTTTCCTAAACTCTCCACGGCCAGGTATTGTCCTTACCAATCTCCCATGTGGTCAAAACAAATTTATATTGTGGAACAGTCCCAAACATCACCTCTGTGTTCTCTGACTCATTTATTCCAGTGTATCCAACCCAGACAGGAAGAGAGCCAGCCATCCCCTCCTAGAAGGAAGTGGGCTGTCTCATGCTCAGGTAGAAGTCAGGCGGGCAGGAAGGAGCAATCACTTTTATTTTTTCAGTTATACTACCAGGTTATGTATTTGAGATATGATTTCTCAAAAGGGAAGTAACTCAGGCAGAATCCATGCTTTTAACAATGGGTCCTTGGTCTAGAAGGATCTGCGTGGGGTTTAAGGCCCTCCTGTGACTCTCTGATGAGAAGGCAGGCAGGCAGGCATGTCACAGAGGAAAAGGCAGATAAGAACAACGTGCTGGGTCATGGGAGGAGACTCCACTTCCTATGCCACATGCGCAGAGGCATGACTAGGGCCCCCCGCACGACTAGAACCGTTTCATTCATAGCAAGCCTGGCTATAAAAATGCAGAAGGGCTGATAGTCACCTGACACACATTGCCACCTTTTCTCTCCCCAGCTAGTTCAAACTCACAAGGCCATTTGCACAGCATTTTGGAAAGCCACCCGTCCCCTGGATGAAAAAGTTTTAAGAAAGTTAGTGCATAATCTAAGAGAAGGGCCTCAAAGCAGGAAAAAAAAAAAAAAAAAGTGATGGCAGCAGTTGAGTTTTGTGGCTGCTCTTCTGTGCTATTCCATGGGACGCCGTGCAACGCTGCCCTAGAAGCCTGGGTGCACTGGCGAGAGGGCGGGAACAGGCGGGAGGGTCCACGCAGTCAGTGCCCGAAGCTGAGCCTTCGGGGAAGAGCAATGAGGTCAGCTCTCCACACCCCAGTGCCCCTGTGTACCCTCAGAAGTCATAGGGGGATACAAAGATGGTGACCTTGGACACATGGTTGGCCTGGAAGGAGCGGTCCAGGTATTCCGACATGTCGACGTCCACCTCCAGCGTCTGAGGCCCCTCCAGGGTCTGCACAAGGATCAGCTCCCCAGTCTGCCGGTCTGAACGCTGCATCACAAAGTGGCCGCGGCTGTTCCCACCCACGATCCCAAACCGCAGGCTGTTGGGCCCAGCTCGGCCGGGGGCAGAGGCTGTGGCCATGCGGAACAGCGTGACGGGCGTCTTCAGGTTGGAAGGCAGAGAGAGGTAATGGAAGGAGATGGTCTTGGGCAGATGGCGGCAGGGCCTGCTGTCCATGGGGCAGGGGTTCCGCTCACACTGGCTGGAGCGGAGAGGCAAAATGGAGGCAGTCAGCCTTGGGGAGTCTCATGAAGAGCTGCTCTGACCCGGCTGCCCACCTGCCCTCTTGCAGAGGCCACCTAGATGACCTTTCCCAGCCATGGGTCCTTCACCCAGGAGCTATGGAGCTGCAGACGAGTGAATGTAGCTGGTGTCAGGCATGGCAAAGGAAGGGCTGCTGCTTCTGTTCCTGCTCAAGGGTGCTCCCTGCCCACCTGGGTACGTGTGTCTGTGTGCACATACATTTATTTATGCTATTACTATCATTTTTACAGAAAAATAAAGCCTGGGAATATTAAATAACGATGGCAATGCTGATATTCAAACCAGGTGCCCTTTCTCCATGTGCTGCGACCTCGCTCAGTAATGGCAGGACCTCAGCAGTTAGCCAGCAACATCCTGTAATGCAGTGCTTCCCACACGGTGTACGGTGAACTTCCTAAACACAGCAGCATGTATTTTATTTATTTATTTATTTTTAGACAGAGTCTCACTCTGTCGCCCAGGCTGGAGTGCAATGGCATGATCTAGGCTCTCTGCAACCTCCACCTCCCAGGCTCTAGTGATTCTCCTGTCTCAGCCTCCTGGGTAGCTGGGATTACAGGTGCCCGCCACCACGCCCAGCTAATTTTTGTATTTTTAGTAGAGACGGGGTTTCACCATGCTGGCCAGGCTGGTCTCGAACTCCTGATCTCAAGTGATCCGCCCTCCTCGGCCTCCCAGAGTGCTCAAATTATAAGCATAAGCCACTGTGCCTGGCCATCATGTGTATTCTCAACGCAGGAAGCCCTGTTTTCCTTAATCGTTTGGAAAGAGGGTCTTGTGGAAATGCTTTCGATATTTCTCTATCTTGTTAAAAGACAAATGCAATCTAGTATATTTGGTGATTCTGTAGCATCATGATTATGCAGTCAACTGTCACATCCAGCTGTTGGTCGAATGCCCCAGAGGCCATAATAGACCCGTTCCCTATCCCTTCACCGAGTGACTTCATGAGGAAGGTTCTGATGTCTTCACTCTCTCTAAAAACTGCCATGCTTCAATGCCACTAAGTTTCTTGCTGCTTCTAATCTGCTTTAACTCAACAGCAATTCAAATAATTAAGTTACCCTCCATGGCTGTTACTTCATTTCAAAGACAATGCTAGGGCTCTTGTGATCTCTTTTTGAGAGGAAAATGTAAGTGCTTTGTGATAGTTGTAGTCATTCCCCTTAAAGGCCCATCTCCCAACTTAAAAAAAAAAAAAAAAGCTCTACCTGCTGTTTAAGAGTTGCAGTTACTAGATGTAGAACCTTCTAGTACTATTGGAAAAGCAGAGTGATATAATACAGGGTGCACGGGATATGCAGTGTAACTCAAGGGAGTCTATAGTTCCTGGCTATGTGAATGCTGTCACCTCCCAAATCCATGTGATCTATACCTGTCTCCTGGGCTGCTATGGGTTTATCAGGGTAATGTCACCAACAGCTTCTTCCCTTCAGTGCCTGCCCTGGCTTTGCCATCCTGGGGTGGCAGCAACCCCATCAACCTCTATGTAGTGGGGGTGCACTTAGTATATTACTCCCATGGGGAATGGGGTTCTTATTTCTCCAGAGCAGCAACGCATTAAATGCAACCACTAAGCGGAAATGGAAATTCAGAGACACCAGCCTCCCAGCCTCCTGCCTCTCATCTTTCTATGGTATAACTGTACCTTCTCCCAAGAACCTCTAGGAAGCATCCAGCCCAGCCACACTTGGAGGCCTGGGTGAGGGTGTGCCTCCCCTGGAGATACTCACAATGGAGACGTCTTCACGTAGCTCACATTGCCGCTGCCCTCGGGGCACTCAGGGCTGACACACTGGAAGCTTCCACCGGTGTTGATGCATGTGGTCCCCTGGGGGCACACCGGCTGCAGGCCCACACATTCATCCACATCTGAGATACAGGACATACAACAGGTGAGAATCGCCCTGACCTTCCCTCCATTGCAGGCAGAACCACATGAGAGACCCTGCAGGTCCTGTAATGTGGTGCTCCCTGCTCCTGGCACTTATTCTTAAAGCAGAAAGCCTGCCTTCCTTAACTGTGTGGAATCAGGGCCCTGAGGAAATGCCAGGGAGTGCCCCTCCCTGGGATCCTGTCCTCTTTCCCTGGGGTATGACAGGTGGCAAGGATGGTGGAAAGCACCAGGTGAGTGTTACTGGTCACAATGCTTCTCTCAGACCTATCTGCTTCTCAGCCCAAGTGCCCCATTACCCTCCATGGCTGTTATTCTTCATATATATATGTGTGTGTGTGTGTATATATGTATATGGTATATATATATGTATATATGGTATATATATACACACACCATATATACGTATATATGGTATATATATGGTGTGTGTATATATATATACCATATACATATATATACATATACCATATACATATATATACCATATATATACATATACCATATACATATATATACCATATATACCATATACATATACATACCATATATATACCATATACAGCATATATATACCATATACCTATATATACTATATATACACACTTTTTTAAATTAGAATCTTCTAGAAAGTCTTCCCTGCCAGCCTCACCCCATGCGAGTGCAGACACCTCAATATCATGATTTGCATGAGTTCTCTGCTCCCTTTGCAGACATCCAGAGAGTCTCCCCAGCTGGAGGCCGTCCTTCCCAACCCCAAGCAACCCCAGGTGGGCCTTCGTGAGCACTGTGGGAGGGAGGGAGTGTGGGTGGCTATCTGGATGCCTTCTCCTGCTCCAGCCCCAGGTCACCCACTCCTCAGAGCCCTGCAGCGGGGCCCCAGTGGGATGTCACCGGGGAGCCACCTCTCCCCTCACATTCCCACGTCAGCCCATGGAGGAGCCCTCTGCCCTCTCTTCTCCCGTTCTCCCTTGGTGGGTCAGAGCTGTTGTCTGGAGCCAGCAGGGCTCCCCTCTGTGTCCTGTTTCCATGGGGGAAGTCCAGCTGGGGAGGTGGGCCTGTCCACCCTCCTAGTGTGAGGTATGCCTGCAGGAGCAGAACCAGTCCCCCCGAAAGGCCCACTGCAGCACGGTGGTTTAAGGGCCAAGGGTCAGGATGATCCCGCTTGGGCTTCAGGCCTGAGATGTGTGCTCTGACTCAGCTCATGTGGAGATTCAGCATGTCTACATCAATTGACATCTGTATTTTCCCTAAGTGGAGGTGGGGAAACACAGGAGGCTTCCTGTTAGGCACCCAGTGTCCCTGGGACTTGTCCTGTAGTGATGATGGTGACTGTTGCGAGGGTTCTCAGCCTCTCTGTTCTACAACCAACCCACTCTGCACACATCCTTCCTAATCTCTTAGGTGCCTCCCATCCCTGCTGCAGACATTCCTTGTCAACTTAAGATGTTCTTTCCCACTCTGCCAGGAATCAGCCTCAGAAACCTCAACCCGGCCCTCCAGGAAACCACTGCTGACGGACAGGATTCAGCACTGGGGTGAAACCTGAGCCAGTTATTTTCCATCTGCGCCGCTGCCCCCCAACCCACTCTCTGCACCTGAGAGGCTGACTGGTTTTTAGCTGGGGTTGGCAAATGACAGTGACCCAGCCTGAGGAGTCCTGACCTGCCTGGATGTGGTTCTGATGGAGGCTGTGTCCTTGATCAGAGCCACAATCTTTCAGGCTCTGATAAGCCCCCTCACTTCCTGTACCTCACAAGCCAGGGGTAGTGATGCCCCCGACTCTTGTCCCTCCCTGGGTGCTCCGCCTCCCTTGTTGTCCTCAGCTACCATCAGACAAGGCTGGTGCTGTAGCGCCCGACCTCACTAAGACATAAGTGCCTGTAAGGTGCTGCCCCTTTCAGAGGTGGACTTACAGGTGGACACAGGGTCACGGAGTCTCACGGGTTCCTCCTGGCCACCCATTAGCTGGGCCTTTAGGCCCAGCCCTAGCTGAAGGAATTGTTGAGTGGGTAGAATTGACCAGACCTTGAAGAAAACAAAAAACCCATTTACTCAAATAAAGTCGGAAAAGACTAGTTGCCAAGATGTTTAAGGAATTCATTTTCCTATTTATGTAGATGATGATGTGGCCTGACCTTTGAGAAGCCCTTTGGTTGGTGGCTTTTTAAAAATCCAATGTATCTGAAACTGTGACTCTCCTAACCACCTCACTCCCGATTGTGAGGTCCTGGGGGTTCAGCACAGCAGCAGGTGGCTGGGTGCAGACGACACTCTGTAGCCTCACTCACCCTCACAGCTCTTCCCGTCGGCCAGAGTTCGGTATCCACTGGGGCAGGTGCAACGGTAAGAGCCCGGGGTGTTCACGCAGGCGTGCATGCAGAGCCGGGGGCGCCCCTCCTGCCCGTAGAGCTCACACTCGTTCACATCTGCAGACAGAAGTGCTCACTGTGACTTTAGGAGCCATGCAGCAAGTGTTGCCAGCTGTGACCCAGAACAATCATGCTTCAATTCCTGGAGGCAGTGGCAGCTGCAGTTAAGTGGCTGGGCCTCGGGCAGCCGCCATGCCCTACCCCCAGCAGAGCACGCACAAGAGGAGCAGGTGTGCTTCCCTTTCTCCTAAGCCGAGGGCCCAGAGGGCTAAAAGGAGGAGTAAGAGGGAGCTGAAGTGCTAGGCCCTAGAAAGGCATCACTGTCTTAGGCTGAAGACACCTGGGGAGACCCTGCAGAGGCTGGCAAATCAAGCCTATTCCCAGAAAGTAGGGATGGGTTAACAGCCCCATGTTAACTCTCTTTATCTTTGGGAATCCTCCTTTCTGTGCTGTAAAATGAGGCTATTAGCACCAACTGACCAGATCTCAGATTCGAACTCCTGCTTTGCGTTGTTTGGGGAGAGAACTCTGGTAATCGGGAGAGCACAGCAAAACTGAGCCGTCAGGAAAGCTAAGCCCAGAGGGGACCAAGGAATGAGTCCCACACCCCTACCCAGCTCCGGGCCCGCTCTACCAACACAGCGATTTAAGCTCCTCCTTGCCACCCGTAGATGTGATTCCAGCCAGGACGGAGGGGATGGAGGGTCTCAAGGCTCTCCTGAACCAAGCGCGTGTGGCTTGGGCATAGGCTGGACCAGGTTCTGAGGTGGGGCGAGCTCTGATCTCTATGAATTAGCTGCCTTCTAGCAATCATTAGGTCAACACTTACCTATAATGCAAAGTGGCCAGGCCTTCTGAGACCGCGCGCAGGAAGCCACCCGTGCCGGCAGGAGGGCGGTGGGTGAGAGCCCCTTCCCCGCCCCATGTCCTCCCCGGGCTGTCCCCAGTGTCCTGGCGGAGCCCGCGCCTACCCTGGCAGACGCTGTCGCCGGCGGCGCCGCTCAGGTGGAATCCGGCCTCGCAGCTGCAGTGCTGAGCCCGCTCCACCTGCGCACAGCGCGGCGCGCGGCTGAAGGCAGAGTCGCCGGCCACGCTGCCGTCGGGGGCGGCTGCGGGGAGAAGACACGCTCAGTGCCGGGCCCTGGCGCACCTGCCGTGGGCCCAACCTTGGGTAGGGGCCGGGAGCAGAACCAAGACGGAGGCACGGCCCCTTCTCAAAGGGCTTACTCTGGAGTAGGGAAAGGAAAGACAAGTAATTAACCACAAACCCAGACGACCCGTCCAGGGCCTACCCAAAGGGGGCGCAGGGCAGGAAGCGCACTCGAATAGAAAGGTGCATGAAAATGCAGGCCGCCAAGCCGCACCCCGAGAAGGACAGCTAGGGCAAATCCACGTCTTCACTTAAAAAGACTTGAACACCCCAAAATTCTAACAGTGATCACTAGAGTTTAAAACCACGGGCCACTATTTTTTGTTTCTTTGTGTGTGTGTGTGTGTATTTTTTATTTTATTATTTTTAATTTTAGGTTTGAAGACCTTCAACATGTGAAGGTTTGTTACATAGATAAACACGTGTCACAGGGGGTTATTGTACACATCACCCAGGTATTAAGCCCAGTACCCAATAGTTACCTTTTCTGCTCCTCTCCCTCCTCCCCAACCCCTCAAGTAGACCCCAGTGTCTGTTGTTTCCTTCTTTGTGTTCATAAGTTGTTATCAATTAACTCCCAGTTATAAGTGAGAACATGCAGTATTTGGTTTTCTGTTCCTATGTTAGTTTGCTAAGGATGGTAGCCTCCAGCTCCATCCGTGTTTCCACAAAAGACATGATCTCATTCTTTTTTGTGGCTGCATAATATTCCATGGTGTATATGTACCACATTTTCTTTTCTTTTCTTTTCTTTTTTTTTTTTTTTTTGAGACGGAGTCTCACTCTGTCGCCCAGGCTGGAGTGCAGTGGCACGATCTCCGCTCACTGCGAGCTCTGCCTCCTGGGTTCATGCCATTCTCCTGCCTCAGCCTCCCAAGTAGCTGGGACTACAGGTGCCCACCACCACACCGGGCAAATTTTTTTGTATTTTTTTAGTAGAGACAGGGTTTCACCATGTTAGCCAGGATGGTCTTGATCTCCTGACTTCATGATCTGCCCGCCTCGGCCTCCCAAAGTGCTGGAATTACAGGCATGAGCCACCACACCCAGCCCCATGTACCGCATTTTCTTTATCCAGTCTGTTATTGACGAGCATTTAGGTTGGTTCCATGTCTTTGCTATTGTGAACAGTGCTGCAACAAATATTCGAGTGCATGTGTCTTTATGGTAGAATGTTTTGTGTTGCTCTGGGTATATACCCAGTAATAGGATTGCTGGGTCAAGTGGTAGTTCTGCTTTTAGCTCTTTGAGGAATCACCATACTGCTTTCCACAATGGTTGAACTAATTTACACTCCCACCAACAGTGTATAAGGGTTTCCTTTTCTCCACAACCTCTCCAGGATCGGTTACTTTTTGGCTTTTTAATAATAGCCATTCTGAGGGGTGTGAGATAGTATCTCACACCAGATAGTTTTGATTTGCATTTCTTTAATCATCAGTGATATGGAGCTTTTTTTTCCATATGCTTGTTGGCCTGTTGTAGGTTTTCTTTTGAGAAGTTTCTGTTCATGTACGTTGCCCACTTTTTAATGGGGTTGTTTGTTTTTCTCTTGTAAATTTAAGTTCCTTATAGACGCTGGATATTAGACCTTTGTCAGATGCATAGTTTGCAAATATTTTCTCCCATTCTGTAGGTTGTCTGTTTACTCCTTTGATACTTTCTTTTGCTATGCAGAAGCTCTTAAGTTTAATTAGAATCCGTTTGTCAATTTTTGCTTTTGTTGTAATTGCTTTTGGTATCTTTGTCATGAAATCTTTGTCCATTCCTCTGTCAGGATGGTATTGCCTACGTTGTCTTCCAGGGTTTTTGTAGTTTTGGATTTTACATCTAACTCTTTAATCCATCTTGAGTTGATTTTTGTCTATGGTGTAAGAAGTGGTTCAGCTTCAGTCTTCTGCATATGGCTAGCCAGTTATCCCAGCACCATTTATTGAATAGGAGTCTTTTCCCCATTCTTGTTTTTGTCAGCTTGGTCAAAGATCAGATGGTCATAGATGTGTGGCCTTATTTCTGTGCTCTCCGTTCCATTGGTCTACGTGCCTGTTTTTGTACCAGTACCATGCTGTTTTGGTCACTGTAGCCTTGTGGTATAGTTTGAAGTTGGGTAATGTGATTCCTTTAGCTTTGTTCTTTTTGCTTAGGATTGCCTTGGGTATTCAGGATCTTTTTGGGTTCCATATGCATGTTAAAGTAATTTTTTCTAGTTCCGTGAACAATGTCTTTGGTAGTTTGATAGGAATAGCATTGAATCTGTAAGTTGTTTTGGGCAGTGTAGCCATTTTAATGATATTGATTCTTTGTATCCATAAGCATGGAATGTTTTTTCATTTGTCTGTGTCTTCTCTGATTTTTTTGAGCCATGTTTTGTAATTCTCATTATAGAGATCTTTCACCTCCCTGGTTAGCTGTATTCCTAGGTATTTTATTTGTGTGTGTGTGGCAAATTGTGAACAGGATTGTCTTTCTGATTTGGCTCTCAGTTTGGTTGTTGTTGGTATATAGGAATGCTAGTGATTTTTCTACATTGATTTTGTATCCTGCAACTTTGCTGAAGTTGTTTATCAGCTGAAGGAACTTTTGGGCTGAGACTTTGGGATTTTCTAGATATAGAATCATGTCATCTGCAAACAGAGATAGTTTGATTTCCTCTCTTCCTATTTGGATGCGCTTTATTTCTTGCTCTCGCCTGTTGCTCTCGCCAGGACTTCCAATACTATGTTGAATAGAAGTGATGAGAAAGGGCATCCCTGTCTTATGCCAGTTTTCAAGGAGAATGCTTTCAGCTTTTGCCCATTCCGTACAATGTTGGCTGTGAGTTTGTCATAGATGGCTCTTATTATTTTGAGGTCTGTTCCTTCAATACCTAGTTTGTTGAGAGTTTTTAACATGAAGAGATGTTGAATTTCATCAAAAGCCTTTTTGCATCTATTGAGATAATCATGTAGTTTTGCTTTTAGTTCTGTTTATATGATGAATCACATTTATTGATTTTTATATGTTGAATCAACCTTGTATCCCAGGGAGGAAGCCTACTTGATCATGGTGGATTCGCTTTTTCATGTGCTGCTGGATTTGGTTTGCAAGTATTTTGTTGAGGATTTTTGTATCAATGTTCATCAAGGATATTGGCCTGACATTTTCTTTTTTTGTTGTGTCTCTGCCAGGTTTTGGTATCGAGATGACTCTGGCCTCATCGAATAAGTTGGGGAGAGGTCCCTCCTCCTCAGTTTTTTGGAATAGTTTCTGTAGGAATGGTACCAGCTCTTCTTTGTACATCTGGTAGAATTTGGCTGTGAATCCGTCAGGTACTGGGCTTTTTTTGGTTGGTAGGCTATTTATGACCAATTCAATTTCAGAGCTCATTATTGGTCTGTTCATGGGCCACTATTTTTTGTTCCTGGTTTTTTGTTTGTTTCCTTTTTTTTTTTTTTTTTTTTTTGTATTTCTTGTACTTTTCTAAAGTGTTCACATTTTTGGTTTTTACCAGGAACATAAATTTCTCTTTCTCTCTCTCTCTTTCTTTTTGAGACAGAGTCTCGCTGTGTCACCCAGGCTGGAGTGCAGTGGCACGATCTCGGCTTACTGCAGCCTCTATCTCCCGCATTCAAATGATTCTCCTGCCTCTGCCTCTGAACAGTTGGAATTACAGGTGCACGTCACCACACCCTGCTATTTTTTTTTTTGTATTGTTAGTAGAGACAGGGTTTTACCATGTTGGCCAGGCTGGTCTCAAACTCCCAACCTCAAATGATCCACCCACCTCAGCCTCCCAAAGTGCTGGGATTACAGGCATGAGTCATCATGCTTGGCCAAATTATATTTCTAATCAGGAAAAAATGTTATTTTTCTGAAAGTTTTTCAAGGATTGATGGGAATCAAACACAAGTGGACAAATCCTGCATGATTCTACTTAGATGAGGTCCCTAGAGCAGTCAGACTCACAGAGACAGAAAGAAGAATGAATGGTGATTACCAGGGGCTGTGGGGAGGGCAATGGGGAGTTGTCCTGTTATGGGTACAGAAGCTCAGTTTTGCAAGACAAAAAGAATTCTGGAGCTGGATGGTGGTGATAGTCGCACAACAATGTGAATGTGATTGATGCCACTGAGCTGTACAGTTAAAAAGGATGAAACTGGTA
Organism: Pan paniscus; assembly: GCF_029289425.2. Lineage (NCBI taxonomy): Eukaryota > Metazoa > Chordata > Mammalia > Primates > Hominidae > Pan > Pan paniscus. The sequence continues at coordinate 15,902,239 of NC_073261.2, forward strand.
AATTTTATGTTATATATATTTTATCATCATAAAAAATAGGGTGAATGGATTTTTAAAAAAGGAATTGGAGGGATGCTCCTCCAGGGAACTGGAAAGGCATGGGCCAGCTGATGGGAAGGAAGGTGTCAGGCTGAGGGACAAGGTGAGCAAGAGCCCAGATGCGTGATGGCTGTTCATGGAGACTATGAGGATAGGAGCTGGCTTCGGATATGCCTGCTTGCTTCCCCTCCTTCCCATTCCTGGGGAAGATTCTGGCCATGGGGACAGTTTATAACAGGCCCCCCTGGACCTGAGCAACAATTGTCTAAAGATCCTTGGGCGGGCATGGTGGCTCACACCTGTAATCCCAGCACTTTTGGAGGGCAAGGCAGGCAGATCACTTGAGGTCAGGAGTTGGAGACCAGCCTGGCCAACATGGTGAAACCCCGTTTCTACTAAAAATACAAATATTAGGCAGGAGTGGTGACAGACACCTGTAATCCCAGCTACTCGGGAGGCTGAGGCAGGAGAATCACTTGAACTCAGGAGGCGGAGGTTGCAGTGAGCTGAGATGGTGCCACTGCACACTCCAGCCTGGGCAACAGAGTGAGACTCCATCTCAAAAAAAAAATAAAATCCCACAGTGGGAGGAAACCCTAAAGAGTGGGGTTTAGAACATTCAGTGACCAGGACTGGCATATTTAGGGCAGAAGGGAACCCATTTCTTTTTCCCTCTTGTTTGTAAACAAGGGGAGAGGCAGTGAGGTCTCCAAGAAAGCCCTGTCTCTGGCCTCAGTTTCCATAGAAAGCAATCCCAGGGATAGGAGCTGTAAGGGGCCTCTGAGCTCGGGAGGACAGCCTCATTCTGAGAAAGTGCCCAGCCAGCTGACTCAGCTGAACTGAATCAAGGCATATTAAGCAGCAAATCTCTTGGGGCACTATTTAAACCTGACCTTGGGCTGGGTCCAGGGCCAGGATCATAAGTATTGATAAAGCTCTTATCCACTGGACACTGCACTAGCCCCAATGTCCCTTCCCCCCACAGATATTTCATACAGCAATAAAGACAAACAGGCATAACACACCAGACTTTTCTGGCTAAGGAATAGGATATCTTTGGGGCTGAATGAAATCTTGGTTGCATCATGGTGCGGGAACCCCTGTCCATCCTCCACAGATTCCTTATCACTGGATTTTCTTGCCATATGCAAAACCAGGCACCACGTGACTTCTTAGACTCTCTGGGTCGAGATATGTTGAGACTCAAGATGTGAATAATAATCTCAAAACCAGTCAAATGTATAGTTATCCAGCTCTCAAAATACTTGGGCCTGCATCAATAGCTGCTAATTTTGCAAGATGTAATGGGAACACTGGAAAGAAAAGGTGGTTCTGCTGTAAGAAATGCTGACCAAGCAAAGGTGGCAACAGTGAAACTTCTCGGGCCACATTCCCAATCTAGGGGATTTTTACGTTGGGAGTCAGTTCTTGCGCTTGTGTTTTCTACCATAAGAAGGATCAAAACTCTGGTTGCATCAAAGAGCTAAGCTCTGTCAAGTGACCACCTTAGAAAACCAGAGGGATCGGTGGATGTGAAACAGAGAGGAAAAGCTACATCTTTGAGTGGGGGACTGAGCTCCCTACATGTCTGCATTTGGGGACCTATGCCTAGGGTCCTCCTCTCCCCACAGCAGGATGTCCTCACCTAACCCCATGGTGGCTACATACCAGTCTGGTCCTGATGCTGACAGCGGTTCCCAGTCCTTCCTGGAGGACAAATGCATCTGTACTGGTTGACTCCTTCTACACATGTACCACCATTTTGACAAGGCTGGCTGGAGCATTCACTGATACCTAGGAAGATAAATAATTTTCAAATATAAGGATGCGAGTTCTAGGTCTAAAACAAATACAATAAAAAACTGATGAAGGGTTAACTTCCTCTATGTTGTAGGATAACTCCCACTTTCTACCTGACCCCACCCACTCTTTCCACCCTCTCCACCCGCAAGAGCTGCCAGGGGGCCGATGGGGCTGATATGCAGCCCTATTGCATCTCCATTCAGCAGGCCCTGCACCCAGGCACACACTGCCCACCTGGGGCTCTGCATGCAGGAGCTGGCCTATGACCTGGCCATACCCCACCCACAGGCACCATTTTCTAATTTGCAAAGGTGCAGTGTAGACAGCTGTAGCCAGACAGAAGTGGCTACCTGTGGGCATCTGCCCACATTGCCTTTGAGTCAGGCCCTGCAACCCACAAACCTTCTGCTCCATCAGCCAGCACCTGGGAGAAACATTTTTAAACAGGAACAAAATTCAGTGCAGTTATAAAGGGGAGGGATGGCCCACTGGAATGTCCAGGGTTGGGGAAAATGAATTCTCCAAATTCCCAACCAGAAGCCCTACTGTGCTTGACCAGGTAAGAGTTTTTTGACATTTCCTTAACATTGGTAAAGGGAGATGTTCCTTGCTCATCTACACGACACTTCTGTGGAAAAGGTCTTTGTAGAGAGAGATTGTTATTTTAAAAAGCTCAGTAGACTTTTTTTCTCTGAGTGGTAGGCTTACAGGTGATTTTTCTTTGCTAGTTTATAATTTTTTGTATTCTTCCCTTTTCCCATAATAATCCTGTATACATTTGTTTTAATTAGAAAAAAAATGATTGTTTTAAAACCTAGAGGTCACGTGTTAGCGGGGCATGGTGGTGCGCGCCTGTAATCCCAGCTACTTGGGAGTCTGAGGCAGGAGAATCGCTTGAACCCGGGAGGCGGAGGTTGCAGTGAGCCGAGATCCCGCCACTGCACTCCAGCCTGGGTGACAGAATGAGACTCCGTCTCAAAAACAAAAAACCAACCAACCAAACAAACAAACAAAACCCCATAGGCCACATGTGCTTGTTATGAATTCCCTAAGCCCAGTTTTAGTGCACAGAAATAGGCCATTTCCATCAGAGAGAGGCTTGTCAGTTCACTGACTTGACCACATTATCTTCGGAAAGAAAACTGAAAACACCTCCTTGTTGGCATAAAAGCAGCCTTTCCTGTGTGTCTATCAAGAGGAAGAAACAGGTGCTTTGCTCCTAATGAGAACGACAGACTTGTTTTGGGTGGAATGGGAGGGACTTAGGCTTCCCTTAAGCCTCCTGGAGATTGGGATGTCATTAGACTCTTAAACAGTTTCTATCTGTTGCAAAAAGACAGGCTGCCCGAATGCTGCTCATCCCTGGAGAAGGAGCCATTTCAGTTTCTCAGTAACCTCAGCCTGGTTGCACTGTCCCTCATACATTCTGTTTGCAGAAGACCGGTTTCCAGGAATGTGTCTGAAATGACTGTACACAAATGCTTGGGGTTGCTTAGAGCTTGGGGTTACTGTTATCCATTGTCCAGCTCCATGGTTGCCCACCAGCGTAGTCTGGAAGTGGACAGATCACTAGGCCGTGAAGTTGTGGGCAGAGAGCCAGAAAATGTGAACACCAGTATCTTGTAGCTTGGCCCCAGTAGGGCCAGTGCCGTGGTCTCTCCTTTGCTGCCTGCCAAAAGAAGGCATTGAGCCTGATCTGTACCTGAACCATGTGGATGGGGGTTGGGGATCATCGGTGCAGCAGAGAAACGCACAGCTGTCCCAGGACCGTACACTCTGTCTCCCTCTCTGGATCCACCCAGTGTATTCATTTCTAGACAGGCTGCATTCAGACTCTCTTTATCTGTTATCTTGATCTGCAATCAGAGGCATCCAATGGCCTGATGTCCAGCCCGGCACCCACTCTGTGTCCTGATTGAAGTACAGTTGTCATCACACCCACGTATGTCCCAGGCTGTGGCATTCAGTCAAGTGCATGGCAGGGGCTGGCAAGCCAAAGCCCAGATGATAATTCTGCTTTCATCTGCTGTTTCGTGAAGATGAAACTTCACGTAAGTAAGTTTCATCTTACTGTTTTCATGAAGCCTAGCTAAGGATTTTATATGCATGACCGAACTTTTTTCTTTTATTTCTAATTCCTTCCTGACTTTTTTCTTTTATTTCTAATTCCTTCCTGGGTTCTATCAACTCATTTCCTGTTTTTCATTTTTCCAATCACCTCATTTTTGAGTGTTTTCTCATTTTTATCTAAACTGTTCTTTCCTTGCTTTTATCTTTTAAACATTTCTTTCAGCTTGTGATACTCTAGGTTATAGTTTTTATCTGTTTTATGGCCATGTCTTTCCGGCATTTCTTTATTGTCTATAGAAATTTTACTCTTTTTTTTATAATATCCTCTAAGGAATTTGTCAAGAATCCTTTTCATTACTCAGAATTAAGTGAAATGTTTTCCCATATAGCTTTGCTAACTTCATGACTCTGAAATTCTCACTTCACTTCTGTTGTTTTTCCAACGTGAGCAAACACAGGGCCTCACACTTTCTCAGCTCTGCCTCCTTTGCACTTTTGTCTGGATGACCATCTCTTTCATTTGCACCTATTTTCCTTGTTGTGCACAGTTTGGACTCTCCTCCCGTTAAAGTCTCCTTAATATTAAGACTTTGCCCTGGGAAATTTTGGAGGTTCCTGTGGGGCAGGCTGTTCCAGCAACTGAAACTTCCTATTGAAAAGATGAACTTACAGCCAGGTGTGGTGGCTCACACCTGTAACCCCAGCACTTTGGGAGGTTGAGGCGGGTGGATCACTTGAGGCCAGGAGTTCAAGACCAGCCTGGCCAACATGGCGAAAACTTATCTTTATTAAAAATACAAAAAATTAGCCGGGCATGGTGGTGGGCACCTGTAGTTCCAGCTACTTGGGAGGCTGAGGCAGGAAAATCGCTTGAACCCAGGAGGCAGAGGTTGCATGAGCCGAGATCGCACCACTACTCTCCAGTCTGGGCAACAGAGTGAGACTCTGTCTCAAAAAAAAAAAAAAAAAGAAAAGAAAAGAAAGAAAAAGAAAAGGTGAGTTCCATACCTGAGAAAACTGATCCAGAAAGGCTGGCACTGAGACAGATCCTAATCAAATGACTGAATTTTAGAGAAAAAAAATATATTTTGGGGGCATTCAGGCAAAAAGACAAATATAATAGCACAACAGCATCAGTTTAAAACAGAAGACACAGAGTGACATAAGATACTCAAGAAAAATGTGAGATAGGTGTTTTATATCCAATGGAACTAACAACCAGTAAAAAAGCTGCACACTTTTTGAAAGTGGGAAAACTCAGGAAATTGCTCTAACTAAACAGACATCAGAATAAGGATGGTAGTGACATTCGCTGAGGCAGAAGAGACGTTATCAACCAATTCTAAGTTATAAAACTGATTTTGACCCTGATTCAAACAAAGTGTTAAAAAAGTGTGAGACAATTGGGGGAATTTTTACTCTAATTAGATATTGATGATGTTAAGGAATTTGCTGTGTTAATCACTGGATTTTAGGTACATAAGTTCATTCTACTATTCTCTGTAGTTTGGTGTGTTTGAAACTTTCCATAGTGAAAAAATCTTTTAAGATGCTTAATGGCCGGGTGCGGTGGCTAGCGCCTGTAATCCTAGCACTTTGGGAGGCCGAGGCAGGCGGATCATGAGGTCAGGAGATCGAGACCATCCTGGCTAACACGGTGAAACCCTGTCTTTGCTAAAAATACAAAAAAATTAGCTGGGCGTGGTGGCGGGCACCTGTAGTCCCAGCTACTCGGGAGGCTGAGGCAGGAGAATGGCATGAACCCAGGAGGCGGAGCTTGCAGTGAGCCGAGATTGTGCCATTTAGTAAAGCCTAGAATAGCCCTTAGGAGGAAGTGCTTCCTAATCATAAAGAGTTACATGTAGAAAGAAGAGGTAATGAAAAATTGCTCACGTTAATATCTATACACAGATGATACTGAATATGTGCAACTTGGATGTATGTGTATGTGCTTAGATAAAAGACTAGAAGGAAATTCATCTTTTTTTCATTAATTTAATCATTTGGTAAATCAGCCAGCCAGTCAGTTACTCAGTAACTATTTATTGAGTGGCTACTATATATTTAAAAGGCAGCTCTTTCTACTCAAATTTTTTTTATAAAGGTCTCGGGGGAAAGGCCTCATGATACAGAAGGTGAGATGGACTGAAGCTCTGCTCCCTTCTCACTGCAAAATGCCCTTCCAAAACTCCATCCAGCACCACTGGCCCTGCTTTCCACAGCCTCCCCGAAGTCTGCCTCTCCCGGCCCTTCCTGTCTCCTTTCGCCCTCCTCCTTCTCCATTTGACTTCTCAATGCCCTGCAGGTCTCTGCCTGAGTCACGTTTCTGTCTCCACCCTCTCCTTGCAGGTCCTCCTACCACTGCCCATGGATTTCAGTACTATCTTATGCAAATAACTCCCAACTGGGTACCTCCAACCCTTCTGCTGCCTTGAGCTCCAGACGATGTCTACCCATCTAGGGTGGAATGAATGGATCTCCACTAGGGTGTCTGTCGCACAGCCATTTTAACGTAATATGTCCAAAATGGAATTCTGATCAATGACCCACACACGAGCTGTTTAAAAACAAACCACATCCGTCGCTCAGTCTTCATTATCTCTGTAAATGACACCCGGCACACCATCATCCAAGCCTGAGCCTGGGAGCCTTGATTTCTCCTCCTGGCTCACAGCCCACATGGGATGGCAGCAAATTCCATCGGTTCTGTCTCTAAAAATACCTAGAATCTCCGCTGCCACAATCTCTCCCCTGGACTTCTGCAATAGCCACCTATGTGTTTTCCCAGCTTCCATTCTTGTCATCTCCAATGCATTCTCTATGCAGCAGCGACACTTGTCTTAACCCTGTTTATTGGGCTTAGAACTAAAATCCCACCACCTGCATGGCCCATGACTACAGTGCTGGCCTGCACGTCTCTCCACCTCACCTGGCTCACTCTCAGCTCATATAATCTCCAGCAACAAGGTTCTATAATTTCATTTTTCATTTCTTCAATTGTGCCAAATTCTTCCCTTCCCTGGGGGTCTTTGCTCATTCTCCTTCCTTTTCTTTTCTTTTTTTTTTTTTTTTTCACTTTCGAGACAGGGTCTCACTCTGTCACCCAGGCTGGAGTGCAGTAGCATGATCTCGACTCACTGCAATCTCTGCCTCCCGGGTTCAAGTGATTCTCCCAGCTCAGCCTCCAGAGTAGCTGGGATTATAGGCGCATGCCACCATGCCCGGCTAATTTTTGTATTTTTAGTACAGATGAGGTTTTGCCAAGTTGGCCAGGCTGGTCTCGAACTCCTGACCTCAAGTGATCCACTCCTTTTCTTTTTCTTTTCTTTTCTTTTCTGTTTTTTTGTTTTGTTTTGTTTTGTTTGAGATGGAGTTTTGCTCTTGTCACCCAGGCTGGAGTGCAATGGTGCGATCTCAGCTCACTGCAATCTCCGCCTCCCGGGTTCAAGCGATTCTTCTGCCTCAGCCTCCCAAGTAGCTGAGATTACAGGCGCCTGCCACCACAGCCAGCTAACTTTTTACATTTTTATTAGAGACGGGGTTTCACCATGTTGGCCAGGCTGGTCTCGAACTCCTGACCTCAAGTGATCCATCCACCTCGGCCTCCCAAAGTGCTGGGATTACAGGCATGAACCACCGCGCCTGGCCCCTTCTTCCTTTTCTTAAAACAGTGTCTGCCCTGTGCTGCCCAACTACCTGCTCTTTGCCTGGCTAGATCCCATTCCTCCTTTCATCTCAGTGTCATTGTCCCCTGCTCAGAGGCCCTCAACTGCTCCTTGCCCCATGCTGTTTACTCTGTCCCTTGTTAGGTCATGTGTGGCCCTCACCACAAACGTCAGCTCGCTTCCCTTGGTGTGTGGCTGCCTGCTTTGCTTTGCCTCCCCTCTTAGCCTGTGCACCCCAGAGGCCAGGGTCGTGTCTGTGGGATTCGACATTGAGTCCCTGGCATCTGGCACCAGCTTTGTGAATGGCTGGTGCTCAGTAAAAATTGGCTGAATAAAAGAATGAAGGTTAAAAATAAAGGGTGGGGACGACTGACAAAGATTCCTTTCCACCAGCATGATGATAAGTGACAACGGTATTTATATCTCTCCAATTCGTTTCTTTGGTTATCCACGTTGTCAAAGGCACAAGATCTTCAGCTATGGTTACCAATTCAGAAAGCTTTACGTCTTAAAAACATGGCCTTCAGAGAAAGTAGGAGGAAAAAAGGAAAATAAAGGAGAAATGGAGAAAGCCAAGTGGCTGCTTTCCACTCTGGAGTTCTGGAGTCCACCTACGCCTGCTGTTTGTTTGTTTTCTTTTGTTTGTTTGTTTTTCTCCCGAGACGGAGTCTTGCTGTGTCACCCAGGCTGGAGTGCAGTGGTGTGATTTCGGCTCACTGCAACTTCTGCCTCCCAGGTTCAAGCAATTCTCCCTGCCTCAGCCTCCTGAGTAGCTGGGATTACAGGTGCCCACCACCACGTATTTTTTATTTTTTAGTAGAGATGGGGTTTTGCCACGTTGGCCAGGCTGGTCTTGAACTCCTGACCTCAGGTGATCTGCTGCCCTGGCCTCACAAAGTGCCGGGATTACAGGCGTGAGCCACCGCTCCTGGCCTGCCTGCTGTTTTTTAATGGCGTAATTGTGTACACACAATTTCCTTCCCTGCCAAGTTGGGTTCATCACTGTCTTTCCAAGCAGCTGACTAGAGTTGGAGTGAGGGACAATTATGACAGCACTGCCAAATTTGTCACTGGCACTGATATTTTGGGCCTTGAAATGAATTCTCTGTAATTAAGAAGATTATGCCCCACCCCCACTCTGTGGTCATAACACATGGCAACCACACGACTGGTGGTTTGGAACATGCAGTGGGTGTGCTCAGTGGTTGCTGGTAAGTTTCTAGGTTTGGTCACTAGATTGTTGAGTTCCAGCCTGTGTCCCGTCCACACCCTTAATACTGTCACAATTGGTCATCAAACAGCAGTCAGGAGCACTATTTCTCCCTCCTGGCAAGTTTGGCTGACACCGCTTTGAGGCTCTTGCTGGAGACAACAACCATGAATCACATCAATTCCTGCTGAGAACAGAAGTGTCGGTGCAGGCAGAGTCTACTCACTTAGGAGGGGCCGTGGCCAGCAGCTGCTGGAGCAGCTTGGTTGTAACACATGAGTATTTTTGTTCAATCACCACCATGGGGTCAATGCCCAGGCCCCATCTATGCTTCAAGAGAAGAAAAATCTCCATCTAAGATCTCATCCTGGACTGGCCATCACCTTGTTCCCTGAGTTAGTCCTTCCCAAGTTTTTGATAGCACATGCTGCCCGAGTAGGCATCCCGAAGGTGGGCTGCATCATGCAGCTCTTTGGTGTGGAAGTCAGGGTAGAAGGGAAAAGGGCTATGCAGGAGGCTATGGGGAGATGAGAGACGAGCACAAGGTGCATCTGGAATGAGCTGGTACGTCCAAGGGCAAGACTCGGGAGGATACCACGTTGGACCACGGGAAAGGTCAGTAGGCTTGCTGGACGCCTGGCAGGTGGGACCGTCTGCTCTGCACCATGGTCCCCCAGGCAAAGTCCGCCCTCCACATCTCAAGAAAGGGAAGTCTGCCCAGCAGGGCTGTGGGCTCTGATCTTTGCAAGAGTTGGCTTGGCCTTCCCAAAACATCAGGGCAAGTAGCAGTGAACATAACATAACATAACATAACATAACATCATAACATAACATAACATAACATAACATAAATAACATAACATAACGTGTCTTTCCTGGACAGAGATGACACACATACATCTGTCTACTGTTTTACCTGTGGCTGGCAGTCATTCTGACCGGTTTGGGCCCAAAATGCATTAGCACTTCAAAATTTTCAATATATTTTCTGCTTCTGGCAATAGCAAGAATGAACCAAGTGGTGCTTCTCAAAATTTAGTTAACGGCAGTATTACTTAGGGAACATATTAAAAATGCAGATGTTTTGGGTCTCATCTATAAAAGTTCCGACTGGATCGGTCTTTTGAGACCTCAGAATCTATCTTTCATGAGCTTCCTGGGTGACTCTGGGGGACCTGAATGTTTGAGATCATGGCACAAATTAGGACGCGGCAGGACCCTCTTTTCCATTGAGGGGGTCCTGCTGCAGCGAGGCAGGTGCAAATGCATAACTAAAGCACCCAAGGTCAAGAAGGAAGCTTGTGGACACACCCAGGATCCTCTAGGAAGGCATTCTTGGCCAGCCACTAGGATGGAGATGGACTGTGGGGAGCGCTTTGGGTCTCCACCTTTGTCAAGTAACCACGTGTTCCTTTGCTTGAGTCACTTCTCACGACTATGTCTCTGGGCCTCCAGTGTTTTGTATCTATCATCTCCCTAAAAAGGCATTCTTTCTGCTATCTTCTCTGATGAACTCATCTTTTTCATTTTAATCACATGATGTGCATTGTAGTATGTCGCCATTGAGGACAGAATATTTGGATGATATCTGAGCAAGCAAGAAAAAACAGCACACACATAAGTAAGATGTGCTTTCACTTGCAGCACCGCTTGGGGGCGCGTGGGCAGGTGCAGCCCTTCTGCTGAGTGGCAGGCAGTGCTCAGTTCAAAGCGAGCCTGAAGCCAGCGGGCCCCCTCCAGCCACAGATACACAGCCCAGAGACAAAGTAGGGCGATAAGAAGGCCTTGTCAACATTGTTTGTGGTGGCCGGGAGTTGACTGCAATCAGGTGCCCATGGCAGGGGGTGGACAGATCAGATGTGGGGGTGCACCCCAGAGAGGACGAGGCAGCTATCAGAGGCACTGGAGCAGACTGCACGTGGTAATGCAAATGGGTCCTGAAAGTGCTGAGTAGACCGAGAAGGAAACCAACCAGGGTCTGTCACTCAATCTGTAAGTTAAAAATACTGACGCCCAAAGCAATAAAACTGAAATATCTGTGTGTACCCATCTCCCCCGCCATGGCTTATCACCCAGGAGGTGCTTAACCTGGCTTGAGATCTTTCAGAGTCAAGTAAGTAAATACCAGATATTGGCATTTCCCCTGTTTTGTTCGCATGTTACATGACTTGTACTTCCTGACTGGTTCCTAAGTGGGTCTGAGAGCCGGTCATCAACCTTTGAACCATCATCACTCTTTCCAGGGGTCAGGAAAGAGAAGCCTAAATTGTAAATGTGATTCTGGTTTCCCTGAGCTTCTCATGGCAATCCATACTCATCTTTAGGGATGGCATACTTTCTGGAGTTCCTCTATGTTTTCAAGTAATTTAAGCATCCAAAGTCCTCTCTTGGCCAGGTGTGGTGGATCACACCTGTAATCCCAGCACTTTGGGAGGCCGAGACAGGCAGATAACTTGAAGCCAGGAGTTGGAGACCAGTCTGGCCAACATGGTGAAATCCCTTTTCTACTAAAAATACGAAAGTTAGCTGAACGTGGTGGTGGGCACCTGTAGTCCCAGCTACTCAGGAGGCTGAGGCAGGAGAATCGCTGGAACCCGGGAGGCAGAGGTTGCAGTGAGCTGACATTATGCCACTGCACTCCAGACTGGGCAACGGAGCGAGACTCTGTCTCAAACAAAAACAAAAACAAAAACAAAGTCCTCTCTCTACTCTGCTCTTTGCAATCTTCTTGTTTATATAATGTCCATGTTTCTCCTTCAACTCTTTGGCTAGAATCATGGACATTCTGCCTCAGCAGATGTCCCACGAACCTTGCTCTGAAAATGACTGGTGACTGGTAGCCAAGATTTTTTTGACCATGGGTTTTTGAAAAGCCAACAGATTTTTTGTGCCAAGGCTGATTTTCCTCTATATCAAAAAAGTGCTGTTTTTAAACCTAGCACAGACAGAAGCCTTCTCATGCCTCCCCCACACAGTGGACTCTCCTGGAGCCTGTTGATACCAAGTCCCAATGCAGACAGAAAGGACACCTGAGGAGTTTCCTCAGCCCCAGAGGTTACCAGCAGCCTCACAGACAGACTGCAGGCCCAGAACGGAGCAGCCACAGCAGCATCATCCTGCAGTACCTTCCTCTGGTCCCTTTCCCCAACCCATGAGCAGCTTCTTGCCCTCACATTGATAAGAACAAGTCACTGGTGTCCAGAGCAGAGAGTGGTGTGAAGGAGCGCAGACTCTGGGGTCAGAGTGTCCAGGTGTGAAGCATCTTAACTGTGCCCCCCACCCCCTAGCTGTGTAACCTTAGGCAAGTTCTTGAACCTCTGTGTGCCTCAATTTCCCCATATGCAAAACAAGACTAAATTATTGTGAAGATATAGTGAGCTCATACAGATAGAGACCAGCGCCAACCCGGCATGGAGGTGAGTGATCAGGCACATTGGCTGCTGTTCTGTGGTTGAGGAATGATTAAAGAACCAAGCAGAAAATGTTCCAAGCAATGACCCTTTCTATGCAAGAAACCCTTGCTATGCTGTGATGGGTCCAGCGCAGTGGGATGGGAAGGAGAGACGATACCTCTACAGTGGGGCTGCTCCCCTGTCCAGGTGCCATTGGGAAGACACACCACGCTGCTGGGCCCGACCAGCCGGAACCCAGGGTTGCAGGTAAAATGGACTTCGTGATCCACTAAGTACTTGCTTCCAAACTTTCTGCCGTCTGCGGGGGTGTTCAGAGCCGGGCAGGAAACTGTAAGGAGAGATGGAAGGATTACGAGCTCCTCATCCTGGACATAGCCCTTAGACATTACTGAATTACAGGACTTCCCATCTTGAAGTGCCCTCTGTTGCATGCCTGCTGCAGGCTGTGCACTGTGCTGGTCATTCTGCATGCTGCGTCTCATCAAGTCCTCAAAGCTCTCTTGGGGTTGGGTGGTACGATGCCTGCTTAGCAAAAGGTGATGAGACTGGGGCTCAGAGACACTAAGTGCTGTGTGCAAGGCCTCGAAGCATGGGAGGCCCACCCTGCAATGATCCGCTTCATCACTGCCACCTACTCACTCTGATTTTCTGGAGCTCCAATCCCACTGGGTTTCTTTAGGTCTCCTGAACAGGCCGGGCTCAGCCCCAGCTCCAGGCCTGGGATTTTGCTCTTCTCTCTGCCTGGAATGTTCTTTCCTCAGAGCTTCCACACCTGGCTCCTTCTCACTCTCCAGGTCTCCACTCATATGCCACCACCTCCCCGCGTGTTCCCTGGCCACCGTGCCTAACCCAGACCCCCCCAGACACTCTTCCCCAGGCGCTCACTCTGCTGTCTTCTCAGTATCTGTAACCATCCGAACTTTCTTATTGACTTGCCTCTTTCTAGATATGTTGTCAGTCCTCTCCATCAGAATGCATCTGGCCTATGTTCCTGTGTATCCCCAGCACCAGCCCACTGCCTGGCACATAGTGAATACTGGATAAATCAGAAATCATTCTTGAACAAATGAATGAATGGAGCCTTATTTATTGCATCTTTACTATGTGCCAGGCACTATATTAGGGACTTGGGCTATATCCATGAACAAAATAGACAAAACCCAACCCTCAGGAAGCCCACCATCTAGCAGGGGAGATAATAAGCAATGGCGAAGTGTGGGGCCATGTAGAAAATGAAAGCAGGGAATGATGCTGGAGATGCCGGAGAGAGGGCATCATTTTGAATACAGTGGTCAGGGCAGGCCTCACCAGAACGAGTTGAAGGTGAAGGCACAGCCAGACAGATGTCTGGGGAGGGCAGAGGGACAGCTGGTCAAACATCCTGAGGTGGGGATGTGCCTGGCAGGTCTGAGGAATGTCAAGGAGGCAACAGGACTGGAGTAGAGTGGACGAGGTGGAAAGTAGTTAGACATGAGTCAGGCAACAGGATCAAGACAGCTCAGAGTTACACGGGGCATTGGAAAGAAAACAAAAAGGCCATGCAACTTGTTCTCCGTGTGAGACCGGGCCCCTGGAGGTTTGAGCCCAGGCAGGAAGCAGCCTGACTCTCAGCAGCACTCCTGCTGCGGTTTGATTGTGAAGTGCCCGTACAAGAGGAAGGGGAGGGAAGCTCAGGCCAGGGTAGTAGCTGAGCATGAGGGACATGGTTCGAATCCTGGCTGCTCTGTGAAGATTTCCCAAAGGACTGATGTGGTTGGAGAGAGACGGAGTGAAGCTAGCCTGTTCCTCTTCTTTTTGCAACAGAGCATCACGCATGGGCGACGAGGGAATGCCCAAAGTTAGGATGGCTTGGATTTGGATTCAGTTTAGATGGAAATTCAGAGCCACTTCTGAAACGCATTTAAGGTAAATTCCAAGTGTCATTTGCCATGTTCATATTTTAAACAGGCACAAACAGAACTGTTGCTTCAACTGTGCAGGTCAAAGCAAGTGACAGAGTCACTGAGCATCCCCCATGAGGATGCACTGATCAGGGGTGTCCTGGACCAGAGGCCACTAAGGAGCGTGATGGGCCTCCCTGTCCAGGAGTGCAGCTGGCAGGATGGTGTAGCCCTGCCCAAAATCCCACCTGGGCCGGACACAACCTGGGGTTCTTTGAGGAGCAGCCGTGGCAGCCTGAGCTGGGGCGGAGGGAGGTGCCGGACCCTCCGAGGATGCTCGGTGGCCTTTGGTGATTGGGGAATATCTGCCCATTGCTGCATCGCCTTCCTTGAGTAAAGCTCCAAGTTGGCCCCCAGTGGTAATAACCTTGTGAGTAGCAAGCGAGTGAGAGCTCACGTCCCAGGACTCGGCTGCTCCCGGGGTTCTGCCTCAGCCTCTGAAATAAATTACTTTATAGTTCTTTTTTTTTTTTTTTTTACATCTAGTACTTTATTGTGTTAAAGAGTTTTAAAATGCATTGGGGGAAAATAGTAGGGTCTCTTTGGGGATGAAAAATCTTTAAAAACCTCGACAAAAGAAAACTACCTGCAACTCACAAATACACCATACCTGAATAGATTGAACAGTATCTGGCACTTAATAGATGCTTAATAAATGTGAATGGAGTGGATTAATGGATACAAATTAATTAAAAATCAATTTGTAGTCACATCCCAAATGGGAGCTGAAGGCCCTTCTCTAGTGACAGAAGGAGAACGTGTCCTTTGGTTGATTCTGTTGGCGAGAAGCACATCCTACTGAGTGTGCAGAGCCACAGCGAAGCTCCCTGCGCCTTCCGAGGTGAAGTTAGCATGTAAGGAGTGAGACCCACAGTTAAGCAGTCTCAGCAACATGGGAACATGAATCCGCTGAGGCTGCTCTGGATGAACCCTGAAGCTGATGGGTTGTGATGATGCACCCAGGAAACAGGAGGGAGGTACTTCATATGGAAGCCAGAGAGGAAGACCAAGAATTCTCCAGAACTGGAAATTATTCTTCCTGACTCCCAGCAAATTCCCTTAAAAAAAAAAAAGGCAAAACAGGCCTGGCACGGGAGCACCTGCCTGTAATCCCAGCACTTTGCGAAGCTGAGGCTGGAGGATCGCTTGAGCCTGGGAGTTCAAGATCAGCTTGGGCAACATAGTGAGACCCCATCTTTACAAAATTTTCAAAATCAGGTGCAGTGGTGTGCACCTGTAGTCGTAGCTACTTAGGAGGCTGAGGTGAGAGGATCGCTTGAGCCTGGGAGGCTGCAGTGAACTAGGATCACTCCACTGCTCTCCAGCCTGGGTGACAGAGCGAGACCTTGTCTCTCTTTTAAAAAGCAATAAGGTAGTTTTCCCACTATGTGCCATTTGATCTGGGCAGGTGTCTGGCTTTCCTCCAGGTGCGGGCCCAACCCCCACCACACCCTGAAAAGGGATCCTGACAGCTGCCTGTCCTCTGCAGGGCTGTCACAGGATCAGCCTCTGCACGCATAAAGTACCCAGCACAGGGTCCCCCACACACTTAGAGATACAATACATGATGGCAATTTTTTAAAAAGGGAATTTGGCACTTTAAAAAATGTTGTACATTTCAGAGATGAAAGCCCCTGAATCTTGGGAAGGAGGATGAATAATGTAATAATAACTGCCTTTCTATCTGTCCAGCGGGCAGGGCCCTCTCACATGGGCAGGGGAATTGTATAACATTCCCTGTGGGCTCCACTGAAACTCCCAGGGACCACAGGCAGCTCTGACCCCATGAAAACAAGGAAGGCTTTGTGGAGTCAGGCCTTGAGCAGGAAAAAAAAAATCACTAGATCAGGGACCTCTGACCGCTAACTTACTTGTCTTGGCCTCAGTTTCCCCATCTGGAGCAGGAAGGAAAGTCACCCTGCCTGCCCCGTGGAGTTGGGGTGTGTGGAGCCCCAGTGAGGGCTTGGGCCTCACAGTGCCTTGGAAAGTGTGAGGCTTGGCTGGTGGTTATTTCTGCAGCTGTGGAGCCAAGGAAAACAGGAACGGACTCAGTGCCGTTGAGAGCTGGATTTGCCACCATCATCTCCGAGAAGGTAGGAAATCCAACGCCTTCCCCAGGAAACTTCAACTCACTCAACAAAGACAGCCCTTGATAAATGTGTCTGCAGTGAGTAAATGATGTCAGATATTCCACAGGCTCCTGACTTTGAATGAACATGATGACTGGCCCCTGCCCCTCAGCACCCTAAGACACCGGAGGAAACCAGCCGCCAATCTCTGGGTCTTGGCGGTGTGAAAGCTGTTACAGGGCAAGCATGAAAAAGTGCCCCTGTGTCTGTCAGAGTCCTGCCCTCATGGGAGGGAGTCTGGGGTGTCGGCTGTAGCCTCATCAGACAAGTGGAGCTTGTCCTCAGCAGCCCTTCCCTCCCAACCGTCCTGGTACTAACGGGGACTCCCTGGAGGGTGCACTTTCACGCCTGAAGCACTGGAGCCAACCTTGGTCATGGACTGGAACCAGTGTATTGCACTGGCGCGGGCTGGGGGTGTGTGTGTGTGCGCGCGCGTGTGCATGTGTGTGCGTGCGCGCGCGTGTGTGCGCTTGTGTGCGTGTGTGTGCGCGCGTGCGTGCGCGCGCGCGTGCGCGTGTGTGCACGCACAGAGGGTGTGGAGGAACTCAGTGCTTTCCACTCTGCTATGAACTTAAAACTGCTCTAAAAAATTATATTAAAATAAAATCAAAAATGAAAACAAAACCAAAGCTGGATCCAACTTGTGGATGGGGAAGGGAAAAGCAGTGCGAGACCTAAAAGTGGCGCCTCGCAACAGTTTGGTCAGTATGAAGACATGATAGTTGTTAAGGCCAGAATGAAAAGGCTTAAGAAGAAAAGGGGTGACATTCAGGCTGAGGGAGAAGAAAGAGGGCAACTGCCTTTCTAATGTGCTCACCCCACCCCCACTGCCACCAACCAGGCTTACAAATGGGCCACAGATTGGCCCGGCGCGGTGGCTCGCGCCTGTAATCCCAGCACTTTGGGAGGCTGAGGCGGGCGGATCACAAGGTCAGGAGATCGAGACCATCCTGGGTAACACGGTGAAACCCCGTCTCTACTAAAAATACAAAAAAATTAGCCGGGGCGTGGTGGCGGGCGCCTGTAGTTCCCGCTACTCGGGAGGCTGAGGCAGGAGAATGGTGTGAACCCGGGAGGCGGGGCTTGCAGTGAGCCGAGATCGCGCCCCTGCACTCCAGCCTGGGCGACGGACAGAGCGAGACTCCGTCTCAAATAAATAAATAAATAAATAAATAAATAAATAAATAAATAAATAAATAAATAAAAAAGGGGGGGCCACAGTTGGAAGATGGAAGGTGATGGGGGAAGGGTGAGGGGTGACGAGGGGGCCTCCGGCTGGGAGCATCTCGGGGAGAGTGCTTGAGTGCTGCGCTGCCACCCCAGCAGTGCCGACGTGGGGACCCACCTGGAAGGGCATCTGGGGCCACCCTGCTCACAGAGTTCTGCAGCGCGGCCAGCCGGCTCTTCATGTGGCGGATGCCCTCGGCGAAGCGTGTCTCCTGGCCCTTCAGCAGCTGCTGCAGCTGGCGGATGGCCGAGAGGAGCTGCTGTTTGCTGAGACAGTTCTGCGGAGAGAAGACATCGCCACCACCACCCATTGAGACTGACTCAGTCTCACATGCTCGTCTGAGCTTCCGAAGTCACCGAAGCCACGGGGTCCAAACCGCGTTTGAAGCTCACTAAACGCAACGTAAAAGTGACCTGCCGCTGGACAGCCCCAAGCACACGTATGGTAGCCCCAGTTCACCCCTTGACAAAAACAAAATGCAGGCAGGACGGATGACTCTAAATGACCGGGTGGATGAACAGTTATTTGAACCCAAAGAGCCTTATAATCACTACGCTGCCACTCTGAGAGATTCTAATTCTTCACTCTAAGTTAATGCTCTGAAAACCCTCGGCCTTGGCAAACATTTTCTTTCTGTCACTCTTAGACATTTTTAAAAGCAAAGGGCCAATAATACATGTAAAACAGGCAAAACAGGAATGCCCAATGGTTCCTATTCTTTAAAGACATATAACATGGGAAATAAGAAAAAAAAAACCCACTAGAGTTAAAGAGGCATTCAATAAAAGTCAATGTTCGTTCTGATGATTTTTTTTAAGCCATAGAAAGGCAGAAAATGGAGGATCATGCTTATCATGATAAAGGCTACCTAACTTAAAGCAGCATCAAGCATCATACTTTTTGTTTGCTTGTTCAAACAACAGAAACTTATTTCCTCACAGTTCTGGGGCTAGAAGTCCAAGATCAAGGCATCGGCAGTGTTAGTTTCTAGTGATGTCTTCTAGATGACAGATGGCCACTCTCCGGAGGTGCCAGCATTCTACTTAATGCTAAAATTCTCAAGGTTTCCTGGCCGGGTACGGTGGCTCATGCCTGTAATCCCAGCACTTTGGGTGGTCAAGTTGGGTGGATTGCTTGAGGCCAGAAGTTCGAGACCAACCTGTGCAATATAGTGAGACCTCATCTTTACAAAAAATTTAAAAATTCAGCCAGGCTCGGTGGTTCACGCCTGTAATCCTAGCACTTTGGGAGGCTGAGCCGAGCGGATCATGTGAGGTCAGAAGTTCGAAACCAGCGTGGCCAACATGGTGAAACCCAGTCTCAACTAAAAATATTTTTTAAATTAGCCGGGCATGGTGGCAGGTGCCTGTAATCCCAGCTACTCGGGAGGCTGAGGCAGGAGAATCGCTTGAACCTGGGAGGCAGAGGTTGCAGTGAGCCGAGATTGCACCACTGCACTCCAGGCTGGGCAACAGAGCAAGACTCTGTCTCAAAATAATAAATAAAATAAAATAAAATAATTAAAAACAAAAAAATTAGCCAAGCCCGGTGATGTATGCCTGTAGTGCCAGCTACTTGGAAGGCTGAGGTGACAGGATTGCCTGAGCCTGGGAGGGAGGTTGCAGTGAGCTGCAATCACATCACTGCACTCCAGCCTGGATAACATTGAAACCCTATCTCAAAAACAACAACGACAACAAAACCAAACTAAATATTTCCAATCTCAACTGCCTTTAAGAACCAGGACAGCCTGGGCGCGGTGGTTCACGCCTGTAATCCCAGCACTTTGGGAGGCCAAGGCGGGCGGATCACGAGGTCAGGAGATCGAGACCATCCTGGCTAACACGGTGAAACCCCGTCTCTATTAAAAATACAAAAAATTATCCGGGTGAGGTGGCGGGTGCCTGTAGTCCCAGCTACTCAGGAGGCTGAGGCAGGAGAATGGCGTGAACCCCGGGGGGCAGAGCCTGCAGTGAGCCGAGATCGCGCCACTGCACTCCAACCTAGGCGACAGCGAGACTCCATCTCAAAAAAAAAAAAAAAAAAGAACCAAAGAACCAGAACAGGCTGGGTGCAGTGGCTCACGCCTGTAATCCTAGCACTTTGGGATCACTTGCATCCAGGAGTTCAAGACCACCCTGGGCAACAGACTGAGACCCTGTCTCTACAAAAAATAAAAAATTAGCTGGGCATGGTGGTGCGTGCCTGTAGGCAGGAAGATCACTTGAGCCTGGGAGGTTGAGGCTGCAGTGAGTCATGATTGCACCACCGTACTCAGCTTTGGTGACAGAGTGAGACCCTGCCTCAAAAAAATTAATTACCTAATTAAGAAAAAGAGCCAGGACATGAAAAATAGTAAAGGAGGGTGAATCAAGTGGGGAGGGATGGGACCTCGGCCTTGTGGAGCAAGCAGGTCTCTACTAAGGCCATTCACATTCACTGGGGGCTGTGTGTTACAACAGCACAGCCTGGACTCTGCTGCCTGCACAGGAGACAGGAGACACATCAAGACAATGATGATGGTTATCTTTAGGGATAGGCTTATGGATTATGTTTTAATTTAATTTAATTTTTTTTTAATGAGATAGAGTCTCACTCTATCACCCAGGCTGGAGTGCAATGGCACAATCTCAACTCGCTGCAACCTCCACCTCCCGGGTTCAAGTGATTCTCATGCCTCAGCCTCCGTAGTAGCTGGGATTACAGGTGCCCGCCGCCATGCCCCGCTAATTTTTGTATTTTTAGTAGAGACGGGGCTTCGCCATGTTGCCCAGGCTGGTCTCGAACTCCTGACTTCAGGTGATCTGCCTGCCTCGGCCTCCCAAAGTGCTGGGATTACAGGTGTGAGCCACCGCACCCAGCCTTAATTTTATTTTTTCTACTTAATTTTTTTTCTACTGAGTATTGGTTTTATAATTCAAAAAAACTCTCTAAAATACAGTGGGACAGTAAAGTGGCAGGGAGGTGTGTGGCCCCCACAGCCAGGGTGGCTTCCAGCCTCACCAACGAAGCACCACAACCACAACCACCACCACCACCGCGGTGGGAATGGAGCCAGTGCTGCTCTCCCAGGGAGGCTGCCAGGCCTCTGCACCGTGGAGATTTCACCAAACAGATGACTCACAGGCCAGACTGAATGGATGCTTTTGACACAGTTGAATCCCCAGTTGCCCCTGGAATTCGTTAATCCCGGGGGCTCCTGGGCCTCCACCATACCCAGGGCCTGACGAGGCACAGCCCCAAACGCAATTGCTCGGAAGAGAAGTTTGGTTTGTTTTCCTTCCTACTCCCACATTGTGGTCCCTCCCACGCAGGTCCTGGGGCACTCAGGAGCGACCTCCTGCAACCCCGTACCTGCCCAGCACCGTGCAGCCCTGCCACCCAAACCTGATTTCCCACACTCACGTCCCCTTCCTTAAAAAAGGGGGGCTCTGCTTTTATAGATGACTTCATGGTTTATATGTCAATTGCATTTGTGTACTTCAGTCTACAAAGAGCTTCTTCGCTGTAACAAAGAATAGTTCAGCTACTGGCTGGCAGCAACCCTGTGGAGAAACGGGGCTTGTCTCCATTTCATAGAGAAAGATATGGAGGCTGAAAGTCAAACACCTTCCCCCAAATCATGGGGCTTAGGAGCAGTAGAGCCAGGCCAGGAAGTCTGACTCCCACCCAGCCCCGCCGGCCACCCCAATGGACTGCCTCCTTTGTTCTCACAGGCTCCTGTGTGGTGAATGATCTTATTGATGAATTTGCACTAGGGATTGATAGGACTGAGCCCAAATGCCCCACAGTAGATTTCTCACTCCCGTGCAAAGTTCAGGTTGGGCACCTGGGCAGCGGGGGCAGGAGGCGTGAAGGGAAGGTGGAGGAGACGTCCTTGCCCACATCCAGCCAGGCAAGCAGCTGCCTCCTGCGCTACGAGCTGGCCAGGCCCTGACAGCTGAAAGTGGGTTCACGGAGCCGCAGCTGCCCCGGGTACATGGAGGGCTCAGTTTTGAAGCCGGGAGAAATCTGTGCCAAAGGCTGTGCTGGGAAGGGCAAGCATACTGCCAGGAACCTGGGGTGATGGCCTGGGGCTCCAGGAAGTAAAGGAAGCAGGGGAGTGTGTGTGGAGGGACAGGGTCTTGTCTTCTACTTGGCCGCTGGGCAGCCAAGTATTTCTAACCCCAGTGCTGCTGGCTCCGGGCACAACTGCCCTCTGCTTCCGGTGGCACTTCCTGCTCCGTGGGCAACAGGCGCCAGCTGCTTTCTCCCCGGTGCTCATTGAGGGTGAGATGTGCCCAGCTTGCCAGTTACCACGGAAAAACCTTAAACATCTTCAAGACCAAGCAAACCAAGGCTGCATCTCCATCCCAGGCGGGGAGGGAGACAGAAAGGCTGCAGGCTGACTTGCCGAGGGAAGGTGAGGAGGCTGTGGCCCATCCCAGCCTCCAACCTCTCTGGAGTGAGGCTGATGAAACAGAGCGTGGTACAAGGAAGCATCTTGCTGCTCTCGGCAAGCCAGCATGCCGGGGTTGGGGCCAGGGAGCCCGAGAAGCAGAGAGTATCCGTGCCTTTGACATGAGGTTTGAGGGTCTGAGCTGCAGCTGCTCCTAACAGGGCCGGTCCTGGATGCCATGCTCATCTGTCACCCGAGTTGGCATAGCACAGGCATCACCGAGCTCCTTTGCAAAGCTAGATGATGAAGCTGGAATCCTTACATACCAAGACATGCACCCATGAGACCCACATTATGGGGACAAACAAGGTCATGTGAGGTCAATGCCCCCTTTTGCCAAGCTGAGAAAGCTCTATCATTTTGCTTGATCATAAAAAGAAAGCATAATCTCTGCAAAACAATTCAAAATACAGAAAAATGCATTCAAACAAAGAACAAGTCCCACAACCAGAGACAACCACTGTTAGCTTTTCGTTGGGTTTCAAGTCTTGGGTTCGACACAGGTGCTCCCTTGCACAGACGTCACCACGCAGCCACACAGGATGCAGGCTCTATGTCAGCTCTTTCCCCTCAACACTGGCTGTGGCATCATTTTCATGTTAACGAGCAGAGCAACCGGCCTGTCTCTGAGTCTCAATTCTCATTCCTCAATGCACTCTTTTCAGTCTGGGCAGGGGGCTCCTTGCCCACAGCCACAGTTGTCTGCCATTCCCCTCCCAAACCCACCACCCTCCCCTGCTCTGAGCCATGCATGGAAGCAGGCCATTTCCTTCCATGCACATGTGGCCCTTGCCGAGGTCAGGCCAAGGGTGCTGTGAGGGGCTGTGGGATGGACAGGAAGCCGGCCGGACCCTCAAGGGCTGTCCACCTGCTGCTCAGTGAAGGGCTGGCTTTTGGGCGAGGCTTTCCCATCTCAGGGTTCCAGGTCCCAACTGTGAAAAGCAACCCCAGGCTCTGCACAGCCCTCGAAGCTGACCTCCCACTCTGCAAGGTGGGATTGGGTGAAGGTCAGATCCAGACAGGGCAGCAAGGGGAGGCCCCTGCACCCCAGGAAGGACAGAGCGTGTTCCAGAGACCGTCCCCTCGAAGCTGAGGAAGCTGCCATGTCTGGGTCCTCACTTTCCCAGGCCTCTTCCAGGGCTCTTGAGGTGCCCCGTTTTAAATCTTTTTCTTAGAGAGATCCCCTCAAATGGTATAAATTTTCATCCCCTCAAAACCATTCGTGGCCCAACTTATGTCATTGACAGTAAATAATGACGAATAGTTTCCATTTCTTTGAATTAATAACTTCTTTGAAATGGAACTAAGAGGAGACATGCAGTGAAACCTTCCATCTTTGAGTAGAAAAATATCAAGGTTTACCGTTTCTGTTATGAAACTCTTTAAAGGGGTGAGTACTTCATCTAACTTGACACCAATGGCAATGTTTGCAGAGAACCAGTTAGAGAAGGAACAAGAGATGTCACCCCATCCAGGTTTTTCCAAGCTGGAGTAGAGGTGGCATGGATGGTTCTGGAAGACGCAGACCAGTGCTGAGAGCTGGGCGAGGGGAGGAGCTGGTTTTAAGGCTCTTGGAAGCAAGAAGGCCCATGGAACGCTCCATCCACCCCTGCCCTTCTCCGGGAATTCTTGTCCATCTCCCCTCCAGCCCCTTCTCACACAGTGTTTACTCCGGCGGGTCCACGGAAGATTCCTCAGAGATCAGGAGGCTCCCTTCCTCTGAGAACTGACTACCACTTGCAGGATGGCTGGGCCTCCAGAGACATTTCGTACCCCCAGACCCTACCTCCTGGTCCAAGGGTGGACACAGCCAAAGATGGGTGTGTGTCCCCCGGCTCACCCGGTCCCCTGCCAGCAGGCCTGACCCCTCCCATCCCATCCAGGCCCCCATGCTGTTTGGGCTCATCTGGAACCTGCTCTGAAGGCAACAGAGGGTACGGAGAAGCTTCAGGGGTATGTACGGAAACATGGGGACTGGTCCCTGGGGCTTCTGTTCTCCTGTAACCTGGCTCGATGGTCCTCCTCACAGTGACAGTCTTGGTACAGTGACACCTTTTGAGAGCCTCTTTGGTGACAATAGAGCTCCAAGACCTCCAATGGCCACGGATGACCCCTAGACTTGGAGGGGCCGTCTCCCACGCTGGTTTCTCCCAAGCCACAGCTATGCGTCATGTCAGCATTTTGTTAATGGGAACACAGATGTTTTGATGCCTTAGGTCTCTGAAAGGACCGAGCAACTTGCCAAATGTGTGCCTGCTGGCCAAGGCTCGGAGTCTTCAGCGTCTGAGTCATGTCGAATTCGTGAATGTGCTTTCTACAGAACTTATTTTTATTTTTCAACCGAGCCAGAGGCGGGTTATAAATCCTCGACTACTCTTCATGCCAGAGACCTCTGCTCAGCACCCACATATATGAGGAGAGAAAGTGGGTGCTTCTGGAGGAAGTGAGAGAATTTCACTTGGGGAGTTGCCTGAGGCCTTTGGATTAGTCAGAACTCTCTACAGAAACAGAAGCAATAAGAAAGAGATATATATTATATATACACACACATGCATACATATATATATGTAATATTGTAATATATAACATACTTATTAATATATGGAGAGAGAAAGAGAGATTTTAAGAGATTGTCACGCAGTTGTGGGGGCTGGCAAGTCCAATTTTAAGGAATTTTAAGGAACTGTCGAGCAGTTATGGGGGCTGGCAAGTCCAACCTCTGCAGGGCAGGAGCAGGCTGGAGACCCAGGGCCAGCTGCAGGTGATGCTGCAGCTCAAGGTCAAAGGCAGAAGGCAGTGTGGAGGCCCAACTCCCTCCTCAGGGGACCTCAGTCTTTTGCATGAGGGCCACCCACATTAGGAGGTGAATCGGCTTTTCTCAAAGGCTGCCGATTTAAATGCTAGTCATATCTAAACAATCGCTTCTCAGCAACATCTGGACTGGTGTTTGAGCAAATATCTGGAAACCATGTCTTAACTAAATTGACACATAAAATTAACCACCCCAGCCCTCCAGCTGGAGGCTCCCTTTGGGGCTCTGCACCCCAGGATGCTCAGGGTACTTCGAGTTTGATCCCTGCTGGCTGCCTGTAATTCTACATTTACACTCCATGCGCATTCCAGTCTGGTTTTTAAAACAGCCACAGGAGCGATGACAAAAACAGCGGGTGCCAAGAGCCGGCACTGCGGCCACACTTCACCCAGGAACCCATGACAGCACAGGACGTGGCACCATTACAACACCCACTTGACAGGGGCGGAAGCCGCATAAGTCTCTGAGCCACGGTGGCCTATCCAGGATTTAAAACCCAGTGTGCCTTCTCCAGCCGCTGGTGTGACAAGATGGCTGGACTCACCTTAGAGAGGGGTGCACAGAGAACCTTCGTGAGTCCTGCCTCATTCACCCTGTCACCTCACAGCACCCCCTTGAAAGCCTTGGTGTCCACCTTTGGTCACCCTCCCAGCCACCTCTCCCCTGGCCGCTTGGCATTCTTGAGGACAGAAAACAAATTTTAGACAACTTGGAATCCTTGACACTGAGAATAGGATCTGAGTGTACACTAGATGCCCATTTGAATGAACAAACGAGTGAACGAGTGAATGAGGAGTGAAGGAATGGCGTCAGTATGAGCCAAAGACAATCTCTTGCTCATCTTACCACCAAACTCACTTTCCCCATTTCACCTGCTTGCTGCCCAGCTAACCTTTGTCCAGAGGCCACCTGCACCTGTGGATTGGGTTGTGCCTTTCACAGCCTCGGTATTATCTTCAGGAAGTCTCTGAGGTCCCCAATGCCCAAGCCAAGCGAGGAGCTTGGGGTCCACACACATGGCATCCAGCAGCTGCAATCCCCTCCTAGGTACACAAGCCGGGTATTTGAGCCTTCTCCTCACATCTCACAACCTGAGAGCCTCCTACCAGCAAAAATGGCAGCACATTTTGTCTATTTCCTTTTGGGATTTAACACAATATGAATATAGAAGGGAGAGAAAGTTTAGTAGATAAAAAGGAATCAAAGAAGGCAGCAATGAAAAACTAATACATTCTGTCAGCTCCATGGTAAGGAGTTTCCCTTTATTCTCAGCGGCGAGGAGACTTGTGGGATGTAGGCAGGGGCGTGATGCAGCCTGGCCTCTGACCTCTGTCTTTGGGAAATACAGATTTTACGAAAGCAAGTGAGGATGCAGGGAGGAGAGATGTGACAGGACTGCCGTGGTACAGGAGAGGATAATTTCTGTTGCACCACTGCCAACCCACTCAGAAACACTTGGGATTTTCCCCTAGAGAGAGTAGGAAAATCAGAAAACACACCCCACTTTTTATTTAGCCATCATCACCATTCATGTTAGTTATTCCAAGAATAAAGACTCCAAGACCCCGGACCCTGACAATGTACTCAGGCACACCGCCATCATTTGACCCTTCCCTTCCCGTTTGCCCACGGAATCCAGCGGAATCCGTTCTGCCAGCGGAATCCAGGCCCTCTTACCATGAACCTCCCCAGGCTATACCCACCTTGGGGCCTTTGCACCATCTGGGCCCTCTGCCCGGAGAATCTGCCCCCAGGTCCTCTAGAGTGGAGTCCTCTAGAGTTGTCTTTCCACTTCGACTTAGAAGTCCCCTCCTTAGAGAGCTCCCTACCTGCTTGCTTAACCTGGAGTAGCTCGTGGCCACCCTCCAATGCAGCACCCCGCTTAGGCAATCGTTGGCCCTCTGATACTTTTCTAATTTGTCTGGTTTTTCTCTTCCTGCCTGGTGAGCTAAGTGGCAGTGGGGACTGTGTCAGCTGCATCTTTCTCTCTCCTGTCACGTATTTAGCATTTGTTATGGACCTGGTCTTTGAATATTATTCATTTTCTTCAACTATGACCCCATGAGATGGGAATGTCTATTATCTCCACTGTTCAGAGGAAGAAACTGATTCACAAGGGGCAGGAACTTGCCCCAGATCAGTCAACCAGGAAGGATCCGAGCCAAGATCAAGCCAGGCCTGGGAGTCTTCACCACCTGCTACGCTGCCTCAGGCCCTGCTGCCTCCCAGAACAGCATCTTTCCTGTGCTAGCCTCTCAGGACATAGTTGTGGGATGAGCCCACTATCTTACTAGTTAGATTCTTTTTGTCATGCAATCAGAGAAAAGGCCTAAATTGCAGGAGGACTGAGGTGATACTGACCCGTTCAGGAGATACTAACATGTCTGTATGTTTTTACACTACAGTCTGATGCTTCTCTGGATGCATTTTTTTTTCTTCTGGTACAGCAGAGACCCCTGTCTTTGAGCTCAGTGGTCCTCTGTCTTTGTTCAAATCAGCCCGGGAGTCATCTGATGCTCTCAGCTCCCCAGGGGCAGTTGAGGCTTTCTGGACAATGCAACCAGTTGCTGGTCTTGCTCTCTGACCCCAGCCCCTCCTTCAGAGATGGGGTGCGCATGGGAAAGGGCTGCTCCAGAGCTCATAGCCCCCTCCCCTTCCATCTAAGGTCCAGAGGGAACTGATTTCCAGCAGACGGGGAAACGTCTCAGATAGTGGCCAACCAGATGGCAAGAATGGGGCCAAGGGTGGCTCAGGGACTTTCCAGTTCCCTCCCAGTCACCACCAATATCCCCCATGCCTCTGGTCTTTGATGTGAACAACTGTCATGTCTCAATCTTACTACTTAGGCACCCAGCCCTACGCTGAGTTCCTTGGGTCTCACTTCCCATCGAGGCTGCCTCCTTTGAGAGATTCTGGTGTCCAGAGAGGAACACATTTTCCTATATACAGGAGGAGAGATGATTACTTCCTTGAGATACACATTTTACTTACTTGAGTTACAAATTGTACTTGAGAATTGTGCAAATGGATGGGTTTGGGTCCAGTCAAATTTTGGGTGCTTATTTTTTCTTTAACAAAAATGTGTGTCGTGTCCTTATTTTAGGTTTCAGGCAGTTACTGAAGAGCATGGAAAGTCCTGGCAGGGAGTTTGAAAGGATAAAGAAAGTTCAACGCACCCTGGGAGTCTTCTCTGGAGCCCCAGGGCTGCACAAACCCTTGCCCCGATGGGTCAGGGGAGAGTGGCCAGCACAGTCAGGACTTTGTCAACAGCTGTGCCCAAACAGTGGACCCTGATCCTGGCACAGCTGGCTGAGAGGCAGGTCTGAGCCAGCATATGGAGGGAGGGCTGGTACCCAAAGGGAAGGGGAGCAGCTTCAAAGGCATCTGGCTCGATCTGCCTGGAATCAAGTCTAGTGCCAAACAGGATTCCCCAGGGTGAGCAGACCTGGGAGGACATCCGTTCCTGATTGAAAGACTCCAGGCTAGCCCAAGAAACCACTGAACTGGCTGGCCACGTCTCCTTTCCCAGTGGGCCATGGTGTGGATCGGGCCCTTTACACTCACTGCCCAATGCCCCCAGGGCCAGAAATGACCCCAAGGGAGCAAGGGGACTTCCATTCTCCTCTGCAATCAGGGCTGCCCTTGACAGGACATAGATTTCATTCTTGAATGTGCCAGGGAGAGGTGGAGGCTGCTAGAGAAAGCAGAAGATGCCAGGAGGACCTCCCCATCACCACCCTGCCCTGATTCCACCCATCTGTCTAAACACAGGTGCCTGTGGGAGTAAGTCTTTGTGTCACTATGATGGAGGATTTGCAAAAATCACCCCAGGTCTTCCTCCCTGTGCCAATGCCATATGCAAGGAGACTCTGCTCTCTTTTCATCAAAAAGGAAGTCTGTTTTCCCACCTTTCATATGTGGGCTGGACTTGTGGCTTGCTTTGGCCAACAGGATGCAGTGGAAGTCATGCTCCAGTTCCGAGCCTGGGTCTCAAGAAGTCTGTGAGCTTCTGCTCAGTCTTGGTGCTCTACAACCACCATCACCACCACCACCACCACAACCACCATGAGAAAAGCCCCAGCTAGCCTCCTGGAGGATGAGAGGCCTCACGGAGCAGAGCCTGCATGCACCAGATGAACTGCCCTAGACCAACCAGCCCCAGCTAGCTTGGCAGCTGACTACAGACAAACGAGCAAGGCCAGTCCAGATGAGCTGAGTCTGGCCCTGACTAGCACAGCAGACCAGCTGAGCTTGGCTCAAATTGCTACCCTGGCCTGCCAACTTCAGATCCAGAGCTTCTCTCTTAAAATCAAAGCAAGATCACTGTCTGTTTTGTTCCCAGTGCCTGGGCCATTGTAGGCACCAAATATCTGTTTTATGAAATACCTCATTTTAGATAGCGGTATTTATCTCAGATCAATAGATCTGAATGATTCACAAGCCCCTGCTGTTTCAGCTCATCTTCATGCATTAGTATTAAAATCTCTACTTCAGGGTTAGTGAACACTCCTGGTGCTAGGATGAGGGCAGATACCCCTGTCAATCATGGTGTCCTTTCATGCCAAGCTCTAGAGTGACTGAGGAGCCATCTCAACCTGGACTCTAGGCAGTCCCAGGCAATCAATCCGAATTGACACTGATGGGCTGACTTCCCAGGCCACACTAGGCCGGAAAGGAGCAAGCTTTTGTTTTCATTTTTCCACCCTTCAGCTCATTTTTTTTTTTCTCAGACCAAGAAATAAGTCTCAAGTCCTGCTCCAGCGCGAGGTCTTGATTTTCCCTGGGAAGTCAGTGGGGAGGAGAGCTGGCGGGCAGTGAGTCGGAGAGAGCGCGGGTCAGCTTTCCTCCTCTCACTTCCTCCTCTGGCCTTGCTCCCAACTGTAGGATTCAGCCACCACTTTTTTTTGGCCACAGCAGACCCCCCACCTACGACCCGGGATCATGATGCTACTGTTGGCTGCTTAAAAGTTTCCGTGTAGAAAAAGTGTGATATCTACTGTAGGCAAGTGATTTGACAAGCCCAGCAATAATGAGTTAAAAATCATTTTCCTAAGGATGGGTTCAAAAAAATAAGGGAGTAAGCCAAAGAAAGAGGAAGACATGTGATCTCGAAAATGTAGACTCCAGCTCAGGATAGCAGAGAGACTCTCTCCCAAAGCCCCTGTGTAGCCGCAGGGCCACGAGCCCAGGGAGGGCAGCAGCAAGGCGGGAGCCGAATGCAGAGAGGCCGGGGGAGTCTGGGCTCCAGGGACAAGCAGCCCTGGCAGAACACTGACTGGGAAGGAGATCCTGGAAACAATTGTGCTTGTGTAGACAGCAGACTGAGGCAAAAGGGAATAAACTCTAGGAAAATTAAAAAGTTACACAAGAAAGGAAATTAATCATAGGGGACTACTTGGCTCTGTAGTGGATTATGGAACAAAGCACTTATCTGTCATTATAGGAGATCAATTGTGTAGAAATGCGGAGTGGTCCCCAGAGTATTTAGAAGTAGGTGCCTCAAGAGAGAGGTGCTATGGACCAATTTCTTGAAAGATACAAACTACCAAAACTCACCCCAGGGAAGAAAAATTGCCAACCTAAATAGCTCTGTATCTAAGAAATTGAATTCATAGTTAAAACTTTCCAGAAGTCTCCAGGCCCACATGGTTTCATTGGTAAATTCTACCAGACATTTCAGGAACTGGCACCAATTCTACACCATCTCTTCCAGAAGACAGAAAATCCACTTTATTAACAGACTAAAGAAAAACCACAGGACCATATCAAGTGAAGTAGACAAAAAGCATGTGAAAAAATTCAATGTCCATTCATAATAAGTATTGTATCAAACTAGGACAAGAAGGAAACCTTAGCCAGACAAATAACACCTACAAAAAACCTACAGCCAGAACATACTTAATGTTGAAAAAACGAATCCTTTCTTCCTAAGTTCTAGAACAAGGCAAGAATGTTCGCTCTCCTGTTAAAAACTGTACTTGAAATTTTAGTCCATGTAATAAGGCTAAATACATAAATAAATGACACATACATTAGAAAGGAAGAAATAAAACTGCTCTAATACATAGATGACATGATTGTCCATGTAAAAAAACCCCTGGAAATGTATTTTTTTTAATTCCCTATAAATAATGATCGAGTTCTACAAGGTCACAAGATACAAGGTCAACGCAGAAAAGCCCATTGGATTTCTCCATACTAGGGATATCCACTTGGAAATGAATTTAAAAAAAAAAAAAGCTTCAAAAATGAAATAATTAGGTATAAGTCTAACACAGCATGTTTGTGTTGAAAACTAAAAATATATATATACTGATGAAAGAAACCAAAGAATATCTAAATAAGTAGAAAGACATTTTGTGTTCACAGGTTGGAAGACTCAGTACATTTAAGATGCCAATTCTCCTCTAATTGATCTATAGATTTAATGCAATCCCAATACAAATTCCAGTAGTTTCTGGTTGTTGTTGTTGTTTTTGAGACAGAGTTTTGCTCTTGTTGCCCAGGCTGGAGTGCCATGGTGCGATCTCAGCTTGTGGCTCACTGCAGTCTCTGCCTCCCAGGTTCAAGCAATTCTCCTGCCTCAGCCTTCTGAGTAGCTGGGATTACAGGCATGTGCCACCACGCCTGGTTAATTATGTATTTTTAGTACAGACGGGGTTTCACCATGTTTGCCAGGCTGGTCTCAGACTCCTGACCTCAGGTGGTCTGCCCACCTTGCCCTCCCAAAGTGCTGGGATTACAGGCGTGAGCCACAGTGCCCGGCCCAGTAGAATTTCTTATAGGCATAGACAACTGATTCTGAAATGTTAATGAAAAGGCAAAGAAACTAGAATAGCCAAAGGAATTTTGAAAAGGAATAATAAAGTTGGAGGACTCACTTTACTCAATTTTAACACTTACTGTAAAGCTACAGTAATCAAGATAAGTGTGTTTATTGGCAGAAATTTCTCCATACATGTATGATGAACGATTTTTGACAAAGTTGCTAAGGCAAGTGTGTGAATCAGCAGTCTTTCAACAACAAATGGTATTGGAACAATTGGATATCCACATGAAAAAGTGGCCCTCAAGATGAATCTCACACCTCATTTTTAAAAAGTAACTCAACATGGATCATAATAAAAATGTAAAACTATAAAAATTTTAGAAGAAAATTTTCATGACCTGAGGTTAGGCCAAGAGTGCTTAGACTTGACACCCAAAACACAATCCATTAAAATAAAAAATTGATAAACTAAAGTTCATTAAAATTTAAAATTTTGCTCTGCAAAAGTCATTGTTAAGCTACAAACTGAGAGAAAATATTTATAACTCACATATCCAAAAAAGGCTTTGTATTTAGAATATATAAAGAGCGCTCAAAATTTATTAAAAACAATCAGGATTTGCCTGTAATCCCAAATACTCTAGAGGCTGAGGCAGGAGGGTCACTCGAGCCCAGTAATTCCACGGCTGGCCTGGGCAACATAGAAAGACCCCATCTCAAAAAAATAAAAAGAAAGAAAAAGAAACAAACAATCAATTTTTTTAATGGGCAGAAGGCTCGAACAGACGTTTTGCCCAATAGACTAT
Source organism: Pan paniscus (assembly GCF_029289425.2). Classification (NCBI taxonomy): domain Eukaryota; kingdom Metazoa; phylum Chordata; class Mammalia; order Primates; family Hominidae; genus Pan; species Pan paniscus. Next base: position 15,934,561 of record NC_073261.2, read on the forward strand.
TTGGCAAATAATCACATGAAGAGATGTCCAATGTCATTAGTCATTAGGGAAATGGAAATTAAAACCGCAATGAGATACCACTGCATGCTTACTAGAATGACTTGGAGAAACAAATCAACCCAAGAACTCTAAGTGCTGGTAAGGATGCAGTGTAGTGAGGTCTTTCATAAATGTAAAGTGGTCAAACTAATACAGAATATAGTTGGGCAGCTTCTTACAAAGTTAAACACACATTTACCATATGACCCAACAATCCCACTCCCAGGTATTTGCCCATAAGAAATGAAAATACATTCACATGAAAAGCGTATTTTGAATGCTTACACCAGCTGTATTCACAATTGCCCAAAACTGGAATGACACCACGGGTGGGTGTTGTTCAGTGGGTGAACCGATAAACAGTAGAGGCCAGGCACGGTGGCTCACGCCTGTAATCCCAACACTTTGGGAGGCCGAGGCGGGCGGATCACAAGGTCAAGAGATAGAGACCATCCTGGCTAACAAGGTGAAACCCCGTCTCTACTAAAAATACAAAAATTAGCTGGGCGTGGTGGCGGGAGCCTGTAATCCCAGCTACTCGGGAGGCTGAGGCAGGAGAATCGCTTGAACCCGGGAGGCGGAGGTGGCAGTGAGCCAAGATCACGCCACTGCACTCCAGCCTGAGTGACAGAGCAAGACTCCGTCTCAAAAAAAAAAAAAAGAAAAAAGAAAACAGAAACAAAAACAAAAGCAAAAACAAAAAGGAGCCTGTAGCTTGGGTGATTCTTACATGCATTATACGAAGTTAATTTTCTTATTTAGAATCAAAAAAGTGCAGCTCGCTGCCAGTGCTCATTTAATTTTACAGAAACATGTTTTTTGAAGCTGAAGCAAATCTGAATGATTTTCAATGTGAAAATAAAATATAAAAACTGTTCTTGTAGTTATTTCAAAGCAGAACTAACATCAGAATTGTCTGAATCATTAAAATCGTCTATTTGGGAAAAATCGGATGCATCGATTGAATCTTCGGCCAACAACTGTTCCAGAGCGATGTTAATATCACGCGTAGGAGAGCTATGTTTTCTAGGATTTGACATTTTCAGCGATCAAGAATTACTATATTTTGTAAATGGAAATACCACTACTAAGAACAGAATGCTATAAATAGAATGATGTCTGTTACTTCCAAAGTTGATATACTAAGCAATGTGAAAATAATAAAAGATATTTTGTGACAAAGTTATCTCGGGGTAAATGCTGCAGCCACAAGAACTGCCCAACACATATTCTCAGAGAAAATGAGATTAAAGAAACTAAACCCAAAAGGCCATGTACTCTTTTCCATTTATATGACATTGTGGAGGCCGGGTGCGGTGACTCACAGCTATAATCCCAGCACTTTACGAGGCTGAGATGGGAGGATTGCTTGAGCCCAGGAGTTCGAGACCAGCCTAGGCAACATGGCAAAACCCTGTCTCTAAAACAAAATAAAATAAAAAATTGTATGACATGATGGAGAAGACAAAATTGTAACGATAAAGAATAGATAAGGGCTGCCAAGGCTGGGGTGGGCAGTGGGTGTGACTTCAAAGAGCAGCATGATGTAGTTTTGGGGGCGGTGGAACTGTTCTGTACCCTGATTGTGGTGGTGGTTGCCACACATAGAATATAGTTCCATGGTTAAAATCATGAAATTATACATGAACAACATTTATTTTTATTTAATTATAAAAAGCAATGTATCAAATGGGAGGAGGCAACTAAAAGAATGAACCTCTCATGGTGGAATTTGGAGACCTGTGACATCTGATCACAGGGAGAGGGTCAGGGAGGGAAGCCTGCTTAAACACCATAGCAGCTCCCCACACAGGCGAGGAGGTGGCCGGGAGCCTGCATCCCCTGCCCGCCCAGAGCTACTGTGGGCTGAAGGTGAAGTGCGAGATGATGGTTAGATATTTGTTCTGATCTCCCCAATGAGGTGTTTCTCTTCCAGTGGGAAGGCCACAGGGTGGGCACAGTGTCCAGAAAGGGCTCCTGCTCTCTGCACACCCCATACTTCTCAGCCTCCCTTCCTTCCCCATGACCACCTGCTCTTCATCAGCCAGTGACAAAAACCTGCAAAGTGACTTGGGACAGATGCGCTGACAAGAGGGACACAGTGGATAGCCACAGAGGAGAGCAGGAGAGAGATGAGACTCCATCCCCGCAGGACCACTGCTCTGGACCCTGCAGCACACAGCCTCCCCTCCCCTGTAACACATACACAATCACAGAGACACAATCACCAACACACAAAAACATGTGCATACCCAATCACACACACAGCACAGATATGCACACCCACATACACTTACCATCACACATACAATCACTCACACAGACAGATGCACACACAACCACAGGTACCAATGCAAAAAGGTGTGTACACACAACCACACACAGAGACACATACATCTATTGACACACACACACACACAAACACACACATACACTCATGATATTACCCTTGCGCTGTATCCTAAAACACAAAGCAAGCACATTTGCCAGCAAACGGGAACCCCAGACAGGGTTGTGGCCCACCCCCATGAGGAGCACCGCAGTCTCCATCTAGAGCTCCTTGGAGCTGCTGTGTCAGTGGGCCTTGGTCGAGGAAGCCTGTCCTCAGTGCCTCCCACCTGACCCATCTCATCTCCTCCATGGCAAGATATGATCCTGTGGGCACAGCTCATTCTCCAAACTTGCTGAGTCTCCACCAACCAATGGCTCTTACTGGTGGGTTCAGGGGTCCCAGGGCTCACACTACTTTAAGGCCAGGTGGGTCCCTGCCCCTGGAGCCCTATAGTGGGAATACAGACAATAAACTTGAAACCTACCAAAATATACCATTACAAATGGTGATCGGTACTATGCCAGAGCCCTTCAGGGGACCCAAACAGGAAATACAGGGGCAGAGAGAGGACTTGTTTAGAGTAGAGAGAGTTCTGGAAGGCCTCTGCAGAGGATTACTTATTTGAGCAGAGACCCAAAACGTGGAAGGAGTCAGGTAATGCTTGTTCCAGCATGCACCAGGCCCTGGGGCCTCCTTTACAATTCACCCTTTAAGCTTGCCCGGACAGGGTTGAGGGTGGAGAAGGGGAGACCCCTGGCCACATAGGACTGTGGGTGAAAGAGAGTCTCACTAGAATTTTTAAATGACCATCTATGGGCAATCTCTTTTGTTCCCTTTCCCCTCACAAAGCACCTAAGACAGGTGTTTTGCAGCTCAAGACAGTAAGGTTTAGAGGATAAGAAACTTGAGAAAGACTGGATGTGGCGGGACAGGGATTGGACCCAGAAGTTCTGGGTACAGAGTCTGGGTGAGCTCACTTTGCCTCTGCAGCAGCTGCAAACATATGACAAGGGCTTCGGTCTCACCTGGTTTCTAGGTAACCTCAGGAGACAGGTGTTTACCTCATTCCCTGAGCAGCAAAGGTCACACAATGGCAGGGCCTGGTTCTCAAGCATCTCATCACACATCCTGTCCACGCTGCCTCCTTGGAGCCTAGGCTGGGGAGCCGGCTTAGGGATGTACCCACCTATGCTTCTGGCATTGGGCTCAAGGTCTGAGGTGGGGTTTTACTTTGTTCTGTAACCTGCAAAGTTGATAGGAGACCCCATTGCTCTGTTGGGTGGGTTTAGCGTGGCCCCAAACTGGGCCTCTGCTGCCTGGTCACTGAGTATCTCCCTGTGGTGCCCCCTCACCACCTTCTGCACTAACATCACCACGTCTCGTCTGAGCCAAATTCTGCCTGCCTGGAATCCCTTCCTGCACCGTAGGGGCCTCTAGGTGGCCATGGGCATGCCTGCCTGGCCCAGGAAGTCAGTCTCTGGCCAGGGAGTATGGGCAAGTGTCTGCAGGCCAGGAAGAAATCTTGGAGCCCAACAAGAGAGACTGGGTTTATTCCTCTCATTTCTGGTTGTGTGACCTTGAATACGTCTCATCCTCCCTGGGCCTCACTTTCATCATCTGCAAAATGGGGGTAACAGTCCCCACTTCACAGGGTTGCTCCGGGAATGAAGTGACTGGAAGATACCCTGCAGGGAGCCTGAGACACACCAGGCACTCGGGAAGCGTGTGCAGGCTCTCCGCCACCCACTGCTGTTGGTATTGTGCAGGTGGCGGGGTCGCCAGTCCATGGCCGGGCCCCTCACCCTGGCTTGCCAGGGCTACTCTGCTGGATGTGGGTCCCGGACTCGGCAATTCAAGTTCTCGCCTTAATTTTAAAAATCAGTTGCTAATGGTTAATATAAAAGCGAATCTGGTCAAGTATTAAACAAATAAATCCGGTGAGATTCGAACAAATGCCAATGGCAAGAACAGAAAAATTAAACAGCAAGCCGCCTGTATATGTGTTTAAGAAAATGTAGTCCCACATCCAGGGCCTCGCCGGCTCAGGAAGGGGCCGCTTCAGAAACCTCCCGGGCCACCTCTGCCTGGGAAATGCCACCGACTGCTAAGAAAGTCCCGCGAGTGTTCTCATATTTCGGTTGGAAATTTAACTGTCGGAGTTTGGAGGGCGGGGGCGTTCTCTAAGCTAATTAGGGGACCCGGAGCTCTCACGGAGACCCAGGAAAGACCAATGTCTCGTAACTGCCCGAGAAATCTTCCTCCCCCCGGCGGTTCTCACGCGGAGTCCTCTCCCACAATGGACCGACGCTTTCGCACCCCAGCCCGGGTCCTCCCAGGGGCCCGGCCAGCGATGCATCTGAGATGACAGATGGGGGACCCTGCACCTCTCTCTGAAAACTGAACCCCAGCCCCAGGCATCGCTCCAAGCTCTCAACCCAGGCATCCGAGTGGAAAGTGGCAAGCCCAGGCCCCCCAGCCTTGGTGCTGCCTCCCCTGCGCGCGGGACAGGGGAGACAGGCGGGAGGGACACTGACCTGGGAAGCCCGCGGCTCGGGGCAGGCGAGGATCAGGAGCAGAAGGAAGAGCGCGCGCGGAGAGCTGGGCACCATCTTGCCAATCGGAATCCTGCCGCTTGGGAGGGGGAAATAACTTTGTCGGCCTCCCCTGCCGAGTGTGTCCCAGCGATGCGGCAGCCGCCCCTGCAGGGTGCGGGGCGCCGCGCGGCCGGGGGGCGGCTGGGGCAGGGAGGGAGGCAGGAGGCCCCCGAGCGCAGTGCGTCCCGCGGGGATCGGCGCCGCCCGGCCCTTGCTAGGGTCCAGGTGCGCCGTGCACCGGACCCTGGAGCGGCGCGGCCACGAGCGTCCGCAGCTGCCCGCACGAGACAGTCCGGGCGAGGCGGGGAGGCGCCAGCCCCTTTGGCTAAGGACGAGGGAGGAGGGGCCGCCCGGCCAGGAATGCGCCTGGGAGCGCGCCCAACCCGCGCGGCTCCCCGAGGAGGCCGGGCGCGACGCCGAGGACGAGCGCGGGCATCCTCAGGGCCTGGCAGGGATGGGCGGCCAGTGCCCCGCATATGTGCGGGTGACTGGAAGCCCACCCTGGGCAGGTTCACTCCTGACTGTCCTATTTCCCAACCAAGTAGACTGAGGCTCAGTCACCAAGGACAAGTGGCAGAACAGAAACCCAAACCCAGGTCTGTCCTACTTCAAAGCCCACGCGACACCCTCCTCCCGACATTCCTAGAAGGGGGCCAGGAGATGGGCTTCATAAGCTTGACATGGGGTGGACTGAGTTCTCCATCCGAATAAACTAGTGTCCCTTTAAGTAATGCAACGGGGGTGTGAGAACGCGCACGCACAGTGAGGAGATACACACACAGTGATACAGTGAGGGGATCTACAGTCCTTCTGATTCACCGTCCTCCTTGCTCAAGGGAAGGAGAAACTCAGTTTAAATCGGAGGTCAGGTTCTAGAACACTGCATGCCTTGCTGAAGTCGAATCAGGAAGTGCCAGGCCGGCATGAGCAGTCTGAAGTCCCCTGCCATCAGGGCTGTGGTACAACCAGATGCCTCAGACCTGAGCTCCCGGAAGGCATGACTGACGTTCTTCCTGGAAGGTTTTCTGAAGGCAGTCACTGCAGATGTCCTGGGACACACAAGTCTGGTCAAGCCCCAGATCTCTTTTTCCTCTTCCACATTTCACTTTGTTGAGCCCACTCAGAGCTCAGGGAATGGGGAGCCCACAAGACTGTGACCGCAGAGCAGGAGCTGTTTCCCAGCAGAGGCCAGAAAGGAAAGTTGGAGTCCTGGCTTAGTCCCTTCAAACTGCTATAGCAAAATACCATAAACTGAGTGGCTTATAAACAATAGAACGTATTTCTCACAGTTCTGGAGACTGGGAGGTCCAAGATCAAGGTGTCAATAGATTAGGTGTTTGGCGAGGGCCAGAGTTCTGGTTCCCGTGTCCTCACAGGGGAAAGGCAGCTCTCTGGGGCCTCTTTTCTGAGGGCACTAATCCCAATTGTGAGGGCTCTGCACTCACGACCTAGTCACCTCCCAAAGGTCCCACTTCCTAATGCCATCATCTTGGGAATGAGGTTTCCAACATATAAATTTAGGGGAGACACCAACATTCAGAACCTAGCCAGTGCCCCAAAAAGCAGGGGACATGGTTTAGGCTGGCCTCCTGGGCATTGGTTGCCCAGGAAATCCTACAGTGCTGCTCCCCCAACCTTCCCATGCAAAGGAGGTGGAACGGGACCCATGTAAACTTTTTTTTTTCTTTGAGACGGAGTCTTGCTCTGTTGCCCAGGCTGGAGTGCAGTGGCCTGATCTCAGCTCACTGCAGCCTTGCCTCCCTGGTTCAAGTAATTCTCCTGCCTCAGCCTCCCAAGCAGCTGGGGCTACAGGCATGCACCACCACACCTAGCTAATTTTTGTATTTTTAGTAGAGACAGGTTTTCACCATGTTGGCCAGGCTTGTCTTGAACTCCTGACCTCAAATGACCCACCCGCCTCAGCCTCCCAAAGTGCTGGGATTATAGGTGTGAGCCACTGCAGCCTGCAAGGGATCCATGTAATTTTATTTTGCATTCCTGGTTGAACATCCTGAAGAGAGACATGGTCATACCCCTGCTTCTCCCTATCCAGGTGGAGAGGACGGGACAGCATGGCCCGATCCAGGGCAGCCTGTGGAGATGGTGGTTTTCTGCCTCGATCTCTCATGTGTTTGCTGTCTATACCAAAAGCCAGTGCCCTGCTCCCTCTCTGTCTCTCTGTCCTCTGCCCTATCCTTGAAAAGCTTCCTCCTGGTCAGTGTGGCTGCATTTATTAATATTTTGTGTCCTATCCCACCTTGTGTTTACATGGCGACCTTCTCTGGAAGGCCAGCTGTTCTGGCTCTCAGCCTTGTTCTGGCTATGCACTGGGAACCAGACATCGGGCAGATGTAAGCAAGCCTTCTTTTCTCTTCTCCTGCCCTTTCTGTGGAGTCATAAAGCTGGAAGAGATTCTTGATTTCACAGATGAAGAAGCTGAATCGGGGCATGGTTGACTGACTTGCCCAAGGAATGCAAACTCTGGTCTCAAGATCCCCCTCCCAGAGCGGTGCTGTTTCTAGGACAGACTACCTTTGACTTTATCCCACCTCTCATTTTAGGGCTACTATGTTGCTTATATTAAATATATGATCATAGCATTTCAGGAATTTTATTTACAGTAATGGGGGGTTTTCTGTTTTTTTGTTGTTGTTGTTTTTTGTTTTCTTGGGTTTTTGCTTTTGTTTTTACTTTTCAAATATTTCTAAGTTTCAACAGGATTTTTTTTCCTATGTAATTATTTATATTTGTAACCCTTTCCCTATGGCTGCCTTCCCTCTAAGTGTTCTGGCATCTGGTCTGAATGAACCTTCTAAGATCTGACTGCCCCAGCAGCACTGTCCTTTCTCTGTCTTTGTCCTCAGCTGCCCTGGATCTGCAGTAATCAAGGCAGAGCCTATCAAGTCCAGAACCTACCAAGGCTGTCTACAAGCAGACAGCCCATGAAAATCAGCTGGGTGCTCTACCTTTAAGCCCCCAACCCTCACCTTTAACTGAATACAATGGGCCTATCAGCCTTTTTTTTTTTTTTTTTTTTTGAGACAGTCTCACTCTATCGCCCAGGCTGGAGTGCAGTGGCATGATCTCAGCTCACTGTAACCTCTGCTGCCTCACAGAGGCAATCTAGTCTCCTGCCTCAGCCTCTCAAGTAGCTGGGATTACAGGCACCTGCCACCACGCCCAGCTGATTTTTGTATTTTTAGAAGAGACGGGGTTTCACCATCTTGGCCAGGCTGGTCTTGAACTCCTGACCTCGTGATCCACCCGTCTCGGCCTCCTAAAGTGCTGGGATTACAGCCATGAGCCACCATGCCTGGCCCTTATCAGCTATTTTATTCCTCTATTTCCCCTCTATTTAGTTTTCAAGAGAATATTCTTGAGTGTCGGGGGATTGGTTTGGTGGGGTTCAACATGTCTACAGAAAGTATTTTAAACGTCTTTTGGTAAGATCAGTTGCCATCTCCTTGGATTAGTGCTCTGATACATTCAGGTTCTCTGTGTAACATAGGCATGCAACACAAAATGGGAAGATTTGTTGCAGAAATTTGTCTTTAAGACCCCAACAGAGGCCAGGTGCGGTGGTTCATGCCTGTAATCTCAGCACTTTGGGAGCTGAAACAGGCGGATCACTTGAGGTCAGGAGTTCGAGACCAGCCTGGCCAAGATGATGAAACCCTGTCTCTACTAAAAGTACAAAAATTAGCCGAGTGTGGTAGCAGGCACCTGTAATCCCAGCTACCTGGGAGGCTGAGGCAGGAGACTCACTTGAACATAGGAGGCAGAGGTTGCAATGACTTAAGATTGTGCCACTGCACTCTGGCCTGGGCAACAGAGTGAGACTCCATCTAAAAAAAAAAAAAAAAAAAAAAAAGCTGGGTGTGGTGGCTCACACCTATAATCCCAGCATTTGGGAGGCTGAGGTGGGCGGATTGCGAGGTCAGGAGATCGAGACCATCCTGGCTATTATGGTGAAACCCCATCTCTACTAAAAATACAACAAATTAGCTGGGCATGGTGGTGGGCACCTGTAGTCCCAGCTACTCGGGAGGCTGAGGCAGGAGAATGGCATGAACCCGGGAGGCGGAGCTTGCAGTGAGCCAAGATTGCTACTGCACTCTAGCCTGGGCGACAGAGTGAGACTCTGTCTCAGAAAGACAAAAATAAATTAAATAAATAAACAGATGCCAGCAGAAGCAAGATCCAGTCTGAAATTATCCTTCCAGAGCTGTCCTGGGGGCTCCTCTGGGTCCCCAGTGGTGCCCCATACCATGTTGCATACCAGTTTGGGTTCATGGACTTACTGATTCAGCTATGGCTGAGTCTTACTGTCAGCTCATTTGCAGCTGCTTCTCTCCCTTTTCATCCTTTACCCCACATTTCTCTGTGGTTCTAAATGTCATCAACCCCTACGAAGCACCTACAGAGGTCCCGGGAACAAAGTCCAGCATGTTAGCCTGACAGGATAATAGGGTAGAAACAGTGTAGGGAGAATGGTCTAGCAGGGGCGCAGTGACTTCATCCAATTCATTCATTACAAAAATATCTATCAAGTGCCAACTCCGGGCATGGCCCTGTGCCAGGCACGACATTCTCACATTATATCTAGAGCTTTAGCCAACAGAACTGTGCAGTCCTGTGCTGAAAGGTGAAGAGACTGTCTACTTATGTATGATATCAGGACTGCCAGTAAAACCGTTCCCCCTAGAAAAGCATTTCCAATTTTACAAGATGAAAGCCTGTAGAAAAGCAGATTTCACTGTGCTGTGACTAAAGACCAAACACCAGTTAACATCTGCCAAAAGGAGCAAGACATTGAACATCCACAAATGCCATTCCACATGCCTTTGGAAGCAGCAGAGATGGTGGATGCAGTCAGGCACACACAGCCTTTGAAGTCAGACGTGCCTCGGCCAAATCTTACCCCCTTCTTGCTGCCAGTGTGAACTTGTAACCTCTTAATCTTTACAGGCCTCAGCTTCTTGATTTATATATGAGAATACAAGTATTTATCAAAGAGATTATGAGATTTCAAAATAATAAAGTGCCTAACACAATGCTGAGCATAAAGTAAGTGCTCAGTTAAAGGGACATTGCTTATACTGATGGTCCTTCATACAGGGACAACATAAGAAGGAAACAAACATGTCTTGAGCACCTACTGTAAACCAGTCACAAATGCTCTCATTTGTTCTCATGACAACCCAGTGAAATGGGTCCCATTATTAATCTCATTTTACAGATTGTGAAACTGAGGCTTAGAATGCTTCAGCAGGTTGCCCAAGATCAAACTGAAATTGAGTAAATGCTAAGCAAAAAGAAAACCTGGATAAAAGGTGTAAGTGCTAATTTTGCAACTTTTAAGTCTAAAATTATCTTTAAATAAATGTGTGTATAATTTAATATTTTATTTCACCTTATGTCAGTTATACATTATAGTTTTCAAGGAATTCTTTAATTTTATCTAATTTGCCAAATTTAGTGGCATAAAATGGTATTATTCACTTATCTTTTTCATGGCTGTAGGATCTGTAGTGGTAGCCCTTCTTTTATTCCTAATATTGATGATTTGTGCTCTTTCCCTTTTTTCTTAATTATTATAGCTAAACATTTATAAATTTTGTTTTTCTTCTCAAAGAGCCAACTTTTTGCTTTGTTAATTTTCTCAAGTGTTTAAAATTTCATTGGTTTCTGCTCATATCTTTATTTGTTTCAATAGCACCTAGGATTTGTTTTAATCAGGTGTGGTAAGATACATAGACATGAAAATAATTTCCATGAAGAAAGAAGTTTTTATTATACTCACAGTCTCCTAAGAACAAGAGGGATGGTATATCATGCAGGATCACACAGGAAAATGCCCAGGTGAGATGAGCAGGCAGAGAGAGAGGAAAAGAGAGAAAGGGAGAGAGAGAGAGAGGAACTGTGGACAAGTGACTTTATTGTGGTTTTTGCAGGAAGGAACAATTGAAACAAGGTAAGCAAGCTAAGCAGGTTTAGGATTGGATAGTTTGAAGAGTTTGGATGGGCTCTAGGCTCTAGGGGTGGTCCGTAGTTGTCCAGTACCCAGCTTTGCGGTGTTTAGGGCAAAAGGATATCGTAGCAGATAAAAGGAAGCAAGCAGGAGTATGAACTTGGGGTTATTTGGTTTGCATATAAAATGCATGCTCTAGAGCAAGTCATTTACTATCTTTCAGAATTTGCAAACTCCAGAGGAGCAGTCCTTTCAGGTCAGCAAGGCCCCAGATGCAAGAATATTGAAAATACAGAAAATAAGAAAATACAGCTTATATTATATTATTATTTTATTGCTTTCTCTTTCTTTGGGTTTACTCACTCAGCTCTTTTTTTCCTAGATTATCAAAATTGAAATATAGGTAATTGACTTTATACCTTTCTTCTTTCCCAATATAAGTGCTTAAAGTTACAGCATTCCCTCTAAGTACTACTTTAGCTGCATACCATAAATTTTGATATATGGTGTTTTTATTTTCATGTAGTTCAGAATGCTTTCTAATTTTTCTCATAATTTTTTCTTTGATCCATGGGTTACTTAGAACTGTGTGGTTTAATTTCCACATATTTGGTTTCTTTCAGATATCTTATTATTTATTTACAATTTAATTCCACTGTGGTCAGAGAAGACATTGTATGTTTTCAGTTCTTTTCTTTTTCTTTCTCTTTCTTTTTCTTTCTTTCTTTCCTTCTCTTCTTTCTCTCTCTCTCTCTCTCCACTGTATGTTTTCAGTCCTTCCTTCCTTCCTTCCTTTTCTTTCTTTCTTTTCTTTCTTTTTGGACAGAGTCTCACTCTGTCACTGAGTGTGCCTTTTTTAGATAGCATATAATTGAGTCTCACCTTTTTATCCAATGTGAAAAATCTTTGCCTTTTAAGCTGAGTGGTTTATTTAAATTTAATGTAATTATTGATATGTCTGAATTTAGGCCTACCATTTTATCATTTGTTTTCTATTTGTTTCCTCTGTTTGTTTGTTTATTTATTGAGACAGAATCTTGCTCTGTCTTCCAGGTTGCAGTGCAATTTTGGCTCACTGCAAAATTTTGCAATTTTGGCAAAATTGCAATTTTTGCAATTTTGGCTCACTGCAACCTCCGCCTCCTGGGTTCAAGTGATTCTCCTGCCTCAGCCTCCTGAGTAGCTGGGATTTCAGGCACCTGCCACCACACCTGGCTAATTTTTGTATCTTTAGTAGAGACGGGGTTTCACCATGTTGGCCAGGCTGGTCTCAAACTCCTGACCTCAGGTGATCCGCCCACCTCGGCCTCCCAAAGTGCTGGGATTACAGGCGTGAGCCACTGTACTCAGCCAGTTCCCTCTGTTTTTTTATTACTCTGTTTTCCTTTTCTGCCTTCTTTTAGATTAATTGATTGAATGTTTAAAATTTCACTTCAATTCTTTTATTGACTTTTAACGTGTATACCTCTGCATTATTGTTATAATTGTTTAATGTCTGCCACTGGATCACAATATACATTCTTAATTTATCACAGTGTTTTTTAGCGTTAACAGTGTATACAGCATATAAAATGTAAGATTGCCAGATGTGGTGACTCATGTCTGTAATCCCAGCACTTTGGGAGGCCAAGGCAGGTGGATCGCTTGAGGCCAGGAGTTCTAGACCAGCCTGGGCAAGATAGTGAGACCCTGTCTCTACGAAAATAAAATGAAAAACATTATCCAGGCATGGTGGTGTGTGCCTGTAGTCCCAGCTACTTAGAAGGCTGAGGCAGGAGGATCACTTGAACCTGAACGGTTGAGAGTGCAGTGAGCCGTGATAGAGCCACTACACTCCAGTCTGGGCAACAGAACAGAACAAGACCCTGTCTCAAAAAAAAAAAAAAAAAAAGTTAATAAGTAAATTAAATAAAATGTAAAAAGCTTGCAATGAAATGGGCCAATTACCAACTCCTGTCATTTATGCTATGGTGGTCATATGCATATTATGTCCATATATGTTAAAAACCCTGTAGTGTAATATTCTAATTTTTGCTTTAAATAGGCATATGTGTTTTTAACAAATTTTTAGCAAGAACACTCTTATATTTATAGATAGATTTACAATTTCTGGCGCTCTTCACTTTGTTTTGAAGACCCAAGTTCCCTTCTGATATCATTTTCCTTCAGCAGGAAAAACACTCATTAGCATACTTTGTATTGTAGGGTCACTAGCAACACATTTTTAAAAATATGATTTATCTGAAAATGTCTTTATTTTGACTTTGTCCTTGAAGACTATTTTTGGTAGATATAGAATTCTGGGTTGACTTTTTTTACATTCGGCACTTTAACAATATCACTGACCTGTTCTCTAGCATCCATTCTGTCTGATGAGAGGTCAGATTCATTTCTGTCATTGTTCCTCTCTATGTGGTGTGCCATTTCTTCCCGTTCATTGTGGTTTCAATATTATATTTGTGTCTTTGGATTTCTGCAGGTAAAACATGCCTACATGTACTTTTCTGCATATTCTGGTTGGAGTGCACTTAGCTTCTTGAATCTATAAATTTGTGTCTTTTACCAAATTTAGGGAGTTTGGGCCATTATTTAACCCAGTAATTTTTCTCCTTTATTCTCTCTTTCCTGTCCCTTTAGAATTAGTTTAGCGTTAGAACTCTTACGATGGTCCCACAAGTCCACAAGGCACTGTTCTTTCTTTTTTCTTTCTTTCTTTTTTTTATTTTGAGATGGAGTCTCGCTCATCTCGGCTCACTGCAAGCTCCGCCTCCCGGGTTCACGCCATTCTCCTGCCTCAGCCTCCGGAGTAGCTGGGACTACAGGCGCCCGTCACCACGCCTGGCTAATTTTTTTTGTATTTTTAGTAGAGACGGGGTTTCACCGTGTTAGCCAGGATGGTCTCGATCTCCTGACCTCGTGATCCGCCCGTCTCGGCCTCCCAAAGTGCTGGGATTACAGGCGTGAGCCACCGCGCCCGGCTCTTTTTTCTTTTTTCTTCGTGTATTTAAGGTTGAATATTTTCTATTGGTCTAACTTCAAGTTCATTGACTCTTCTGTCACCTCAATCCATCACTAAACACATCCAGTGAATTTTTTATTATATAAGTTGGTCTCATATTTCCATTTTTTGTTATTGTTTTTGTTTTTTTTTAAATATTGTTTTCTATTGAGATTTTCTATTTGGTTATTTATTATAAACTTTGTCTTCCCCTTTAGCTCTTTGGGCATAGTTATAACTGCAGTTTTAAAATCCTTTTTTTGGTCATTTACCATCTGGTATGCTCTGAGGCTCAACAGCTATTGCTTGTCTTCTGAGTATAGGTCACTTTTTCTGGTTTACTAGTATGCCTAGTTATTTGGGATTGTATCCAGGGATTGTTAATGATATGTTGTAGATGTTCCTTATTCTGTTGTGTTACCCTGAATATAACTTTTTAAAATTGAGGTATAATTCATTTACCACAAAATTCACCACGTTATAGGGTATGACAGAGTGGCTTTTTAGTATGTTCACAAAGTTGTGCAATCATCACAAATATCTAATTTAAGAACATTTTCATCATTCAAAAAAGGTATCCTATGCCCATTAGCAGTCATTCCTCATTCTTTTATCCCTTTGGCACTAGGAAACCACTAATCTACTTTCTGTCTTTATGAATTTGCCTATTCTGGGCATTTTGTAAAAACAGAATAATAAAATATGGGGCTTTTGTGAGTGCTTTTCTTTCACTTAACATGCTTCAAGAATCATCTATGTTGTCACATTTAACAGTACTTCATTGACTTTTATGGCTGAATAATATTCAGTTGTATGGATATATCATATTTGGGTTATCCATTCATCAACTGATGAAAATTTGGTTTGTTTACAATTTGTGGCTATTATGGCGAATCCTACAATGAGCATTCGTGTACAAATTTTTATGTAGACATGTTTTCATTTCTGTTAGGTATATACCTAGGAGTGGTATTGCTGGGTCATATGGTAACTCTTTAATCATTTGATTAACTGCCAGATTGTTTTCCAAAGGGGCTGTACCATTTTACTTCCCACCAGCAGTTTAGAAGAGTTCCAGTTTCTCCATATTCTCATGAACACTGTTATTTTCCTTTTTTGTTGTTTCTATTATGACAGTGATCTTAGTGGGTGTAAAGTGGTATCTTATTAAGGTTGTGATTTTCATTTTCTTGATTAGTAATGATTAGAGCATCTTTTTATGTGCTTATTGGCCTGTCGTATATCTTCCTAAAATGTGTATTCAGAACCTTTGCCATGTTTTGGTTGGATTATTTGTCCTTTTATTATTGAGTTGAAGGAGTTCTTTATACAGTCTAGATACAAGTCCCTGATCAGATATATGACTTGCAAATAGTTTCTCCCATTCTGTGGGTTGATTTTCATTTTTTGATAGTGTCCTTTGAAGCACAAAAGTTCTTAATTTTGATGAAGTCCAATCTATCTGTTTCTTTCTTTTGTTGCTTACGCTTTTGGCGTGAACTCTAAAAATAGTTTGTCAAATCTAAGGTCATGAAGATTTACCCGTATGTTTTCTTCTTAGAGATTTATGGATCTAGCTCTTAAATTCATGTCTTTGGTCCATTTTGAGTTAATTTTTGTATATATTCTCAGGTAGGAGTCCAACTTCATTCTTTTGCATGTGGCTATGCAGTTGTCCCAGCACTATTTGTTAAAGAGACTGTTCTTTCTCCATTGAATGGTCTTGGCACTCTTGCTGAAAGTCATCTGACCATAGATGTATGGGTTTATTTCTAGACTCTGAATTCTATTCCATTGATCTATATACTATCCTTTTGCAGTTACTTAACTGTCTTGATTATAGTTGCTTTAAAGTAAGTTTTGAGATGTGTGAGTCCTCCTCTTAGTTCTTATTCAACATTATTTTGGCTATTCTGGATCCCTTGAAATTGCATATGAATTTTAAAATCAGCTTCTCAATTTCTACAAAGAAGTTGGCAGGGATTCTGGTAAGGATTGCATTATCAGAATCTAGGTCAATTTGGGGAAGACTGCTATCTTAACAATGTTAAGTCTTCTGTGAACATGGAATTTGTTCAATTCATTTATAGCTTATTTAATTTTTTCAACAATATTTTACGGTTTTTAGTGTATAAGTTTTGCACTTCCTTTGTCAGATTCATTCCTAAGTATTTTATTTTATTTTATGTATTTTAGAGAGAGAGTCTCACTCTGTTGCCCAGGCTGGAGTGCATTGGTGTGATCATAGCTCACTGCAACCTCCAACTCCTGGGCTGAAGTGGTCCTCCTGCCCTAGCCTCCTGAATAGGTAGGACCAAAAATGTCCATCATCATGCCTGGTTAATCTTTTTTTTTTTTTTTTTTGAGACACAGTCTTTGTCACCCAAGCTGGAGTGCAGTGACGTGATCTTGGCTCACTGCAGCCTCTGCTTCCAGCATTCAAGTGATTCTCCTGCCTCAGCCTCCTGAGTAGCTGGGATTACAGGCGCCCACCACCATGCCCAGCTATTTTTTATATTTTTAGTAGAGACAGGTTTTCGCCATGTTGGCCAGGCTGGTCTCAAACTCCTTACCTCAAGTGATCTGCCCGCCTTGGCTTCCCAAAATGCCGAGTAATTCTTTTAATCTTTAGTAGGGTCTCCCTATATTGTCCAGGCTGATTCTGAACTCCTGGCCTCAAGCGATCCTTCTGCCTCAGCCTCCCAAAGTGTTAGGATTACAGGCAGGAGCCACTGTATTTTGTTCTTTTTGATGCTATTGTAAATGGGTTTCTTACTTTCATTTTTGGATTATTCATTGCAAGCTTAAGAAATATGATTGATTTTCATATGTCAATCTTGTATCCTGAAACCTTACAGAACTCATTGTTGTTCTAATAGTTTTTTAGTGGATTCCTTAGAGATTTTTATATACAAGATCATTAAATCTGCAAATAGAGATATTTTTATTTTTCCATTTCAATAACTTTTATTTCCCTTTCTCTCTCTCTTTCTTTCTTTTCTGATTTCCCTGGCTAGAAGCTCCAGTACAATGTTGAACAGAAGTGGTGAGAGAGGACATTCCTGTCTTTTCCAGATCTTAGGGGGTGTCTTAGTCTGTTCGGACTGTTATAACAAAATATCTTGGACTGGGTAACTTATTAACAACACAAATTTATTGCTCACAGCTCTGGGGGCTAGGAAGTCCAAGATCAAGGTGCCAGTAGATTCAATGTCTGGTAAGAGCTTGGTCTGTGCCTCATAGATGGCAACTTCTTATTGAATCCTCACATGGCAGAAGGGGCAAACAAGCTCTCTTGGGCCTCTTTGATAAGGGCAGTAATCAAATTCATGAGGATGATGCCATCATGACATAATCACTTTCTATAGGTTGCACCTCTTTTTATTTTTAATTAGACTTTAAGTTCTTGGATACATGTGCAGAACGTGCAGGTTTGTTACATAGGTAGGTCGCACCTCTTAATACTATTCCACTGGGGATTAGGTTTCAACATACGAACTTGTGGGGGACACAAACATTCAGACCATAACTGGGGGAAAGCTTCTAGTCTTTTGCCATTTAGTATGACGTTAACTATGGGTTTTTTTCTGTAGGTACCCTTTGTCATGTTGAGATTTCACTCTACCTCTAGTTTGTTGGTATTTTTTTTTTTATTATGAAAGGGTATTTCATTTTGGCAAATGCTTTTTCTACAACTATTGAGATACTCATAGCATTTTTGAGTTTCTGTCCTATTCATATGATGTATTACATTAATTTTCAGGTGTTAAACCATCTTTGCATTCCCAGGATAAATCCTGCTTGGTCCTGGTGTATAATTCTTTTCATATGTTGCTGGATTTGGTTTGCTACTATTTTGTTGAGAACATTTGCTTCCATATTCATGAAAGATATTGGTCTGTAGTTTTCTCATGTTGTCTTTGGTCAGTTTGAGCATCAGGGTAATTCTGACCTCATAAAATGTGATGGGAAGTGCCTTCTTCTATTTTTGGGAAGAATTCATGAAGAATTGGCACTAATCATTCTTATTCTTTTTCTTCTCTTTCTCTTCCTTCCTTCCTTCCTTTCCTTCTCCTCCTTCTCTTCCGTCTTTTCCGTCTCCCTCCTCCACCCTCCCTCCTCCTCCCTCCTTCCTCTTCCTCCTCCTTCTCCTCTTCTTCTTCTCCCTCTTTCTCCCTTCTCCTTCTCCTCCCTTCTCCTTCTTTTTGAGACAGGGTCTCACTCTGTTGCCCAGGCAGGAGTGCAGTAGTGTGATCATGGCTCACTGCAGCCTTGACCTCCTGGGCTCAAGCAATCTTCCTGTCTCAGCCCCCTGAGTAGCTGGGACTACAGGTGTACACCACCATGCCTGGCTAATTTTTTAATTTTTTTTTTTTTGTAGAGAAGGGATTTCGCCATGTTGCCCAGGCTGGTCTCGAACTCCTGAGCTCAAGTGATGCACTTGCCTTGGCCTCCCAAAGTGCTAGGATTGCAGGCATAAGCCACTGCACCCAGGCTAATTCTTCTTTAAATGTTTAGTAGAGTTCAATGGTGAAGTCATCTGGGCCTGGACTTTTCTTTGTAGGTAGTTTTTACAAATTACTAATTGAATCTTATCACTTACTACGAGTCTATTCAGATTGCCTATTTATTCTTGAGTCAGTTTTGGTAGTTTTTATCTTCCAGGAATTTGTCCATTTCATGTAAGTTGTTTTACTGACAAAATGTTATTCATTATATTCACATATTCCCTCTCCTTTTTTGCTCTTTGTTTTCTGTATGTCTTATCTTCTTTGTTCCTCCACTGCTGTCTCCTGTTTTGTTCAAAAAATTTAGTAGTTTACCATTTTAATTCCTTTCCCATTTCTTTTAGTACATTTTTTAAAAGTTATTTTCTTAGTGTTGCCTTGGGGTCTACCAATAATGCCTTATTTTATTTATTTATTTATTTTTTTGAGACAGAGTCTCACTCTGTTGCCCAGGCTGGAGTGCCATGGCACAATGGCGGCTCACTGCCACCTCTGCCTCCTGGATTCAAGCAATTCTCCTGCCTCTGCTTCCTGAGTAGCTGGGGTTACAGGCGCGTGCCACCACGCCCGGCTAATTTTTGTATTTTTAGTAGAGACGGGGTTTCACCATGTTGGTCAGGCTGGCCTCAAACTCCTGACCTCGTGATCCACCCACCTCGGCCTCCCAAAGTGCTGGGATTACAGGCATGAGCCACCGCACCTGGCCAATAATACCTTAATTTATAAGATTTTAGTTCTGAGTAAAACCAGTTTTAATAGTATGCAAAACACCTGCTCCTGTATGGCTTCTCTCCTCCTCTCCTTTATGCTGCTATTGTCACGAGTTGTATTTTTACACATTATATGCCCATCAACTTAGATTTATCAATAATACATGTTTCTTTTAAATATACTAGGAGAAAAAAAGAGTTACAAACAAAAATACATTTATACTGTCTTTTATATTTGGCTAGTTATCTTTACTGGTACTGTTTATTTCTTCAAATGTATTCAAATTACTGTTTAGTGTTCTTTAATTTCAGCCCAAAGTACTTACTTTAGTTTTGTTTTTTTTGTTTGTTTGTTTGGTTTTTTTTTTTTGAGATGGAGTTTTGCTCTTGTTGCCAGCTGGAGTGCAATAGCACTGTCTCAGCTCATTGCAACTTCTGCCTCCTCAGTTCAAGCGATTCTTCTGCCTCAACCTCCTGAGTAGCTGGGATCACAGTTGCCCACCACCACGCCTGGCTACTTTTTATATTTGTAGTGGCGACAGGGTTTCACCATGTTGCCCAGGCTGGTCTCGAACTCCTGACCTCAGGTGATCTACCCGCCTCAGCCTCCCAAAGTACTGGGATTACAGACGTGAGCCACCGCACCTGGCCTACTTTAGTATTTCTTGCATGGCAAAACTACTAACAACAAATTCAGTTTTTATCTCAACTGTCTGTATTTCTATTCATGTTGAATGGATAGTTTGCTTGGATATAGAATTCTTGACTGACGGTTTTTCTTTCAGTACTTTAAATATATCATCCCATTGCCTTCTTACCATCATAGTTTCTGAGGGGGAAAAATTAGTTGTTAATGTTACAGAGGATTTTTACTAGGCAATGAGTCACTTCTCTCTTTCAAAACTCCATCTTTGGTTCTGGTTTTCCATCATTTGATTATGATGTTTCAGTACAGATCTCTTTGAGTTTATCTTATTTGGAGTTTGCTAATCTTTCTGCTTAGGTAGACTGTTTTTTGTCAAGTTTGAAAAGTTTTCAACCACTATTTATTCAAGTATTTTTCTTCCTCTCTCTTCTTCTTCTCGTACTCTCACCATGTGTGTGTCTGTATGCTTGAGGTTGTTCCACAGGTCTCTGAGATTCTGTTAATTTTTCTTCATTCTATCTTCTTTTTGTTCCTCACACTGAATAATCTCAATTGACCTATATTCAGATTCACTGATTTTCTTCTACCTGCTCAGATCTGCTCTTGAGCACCCTCTAATAAATGTTTTGTCTCAGTTATTGTACTTTTCATTATAAGAATTTTCATTTGGTTCATTTTTATCATTGCTATCTCTATTGACATTATTTGGTCAAACACCATTCTCATACTTTTGCATTTATACTTTTTTAGCTCATTGAATACTTACAAAACAGCTTACAGTTTTTGTCTAGTAAGTCAAACATCTGGTCTTTCTCAGGAACATTTTGTTTTGATGCTCTTTTTTTTCTTGTGAGAGATACACTGTCATTTCTTTGCTTATGTCATAATTTTTTGGTAAATACTAGACATTTTAAGTAATATAATGTGGTAACTCTGAAAACCAGTTCCTTCGCCTTCAATGGTTTGCTATTGTTACTACTTGTTATAGTAGTTGTTTAGTGAGTTCTCTAAACTAATTCCGTAAAGTCTGTATATTTTGTGATATGTGGTCACTGAAGTCTCTACTCAGTTATGTAATGGTTAGACAATTATTGGACAGAGACTTTCTTAACCTCTCGGAACCAGTAAATCTCCCAGTCTTTGCCGAGGTGCTTGTGTGTATGGTGGGGCACACCTTCAGCACTCATTCAGGCAGTTTACAACTAACTCTGCCTTAGCCTTCACTTCTTGTTTGTGGTCTTTGCTGAGCATGCAGAGCCCTATGCATGCATGTGACCTTTTAGATTCCTGTAAGTATGTTGAAGGTTTTTCAAAGGCCTTATGGTCATCTCATTCTTCAGACTTTCCTTTTAAGGTTTTTGGTCAGTGTGTTGTTTGCTTTGAATGTTATTTTTTGCTTTAGGCAGCTGTGACATTAAAAAACATGCCTGTGAATACTTTTAATAAGTATCCCCTGGAAAGAGGCATTTAGCACTGGGAAAGCTGTGACTCAGGTCAAATAAAGACAAGCCTTTCTAGCAGACTCCACTGAACCCCAAGGAAATCTCCACTTATCAAATGAAGAAACAGAGAACTGGAATTATGACCATGTAGAGACAAGAATTTGGAAGCTGAAAAGACAATGAAGTCATATGAAATGACGTAGCAAGTGGTCACCAAAGCATATAAAATGTATTTCAAGTTTTGATGCCCAGTCCAACCCTTCTGTGGCATCTCTTTCCCCCTGACAATAAGGACCAGAGGTGAGAAAAACAAACTAGGAGGCAGTCTTCAACCCTGGTCTGAGGGAACTGTAGCCAGTGACGCTTTCCTGGTCCTCCATTTCCTCATTTGTAAAATGATCTTAGAGGCTCTTTCCAGCTTTAAAGTTTTAAAATATACCAAAATAACTGTTTTTCCAGGGCAGTGCTGTGTGAATTATTTTTAAGTTTTTTTTCTTCATCCCCAAATTTGTTTAGTGGCATTTGGTAAGTAAATTTATAAAATCTGTAAAGGGAAGAATTAGAGAAAAGAAAAAAGATTAGAACTCTTCAAGAGACATTACTTTGGCACCACCTGCTGGATAGCTTTCACATTTTTTCCTGTGCATAAACTTCCATTGCAGCTTCTTGTTTTTTCAAAATGATTTTAAGGAAATACTGTCAAAATTATTTACATCTGAAATCAGATATAAATCAGGTCAGCCTCTGACCAGATGTAAATATCAGGTCACCTCTGTTAATGTAGCTGTACATTCCCTATCACTTAAGGGGCATAAAACTTGCTCTGGGTAACTTCATCTCAACACAAGTGAATCAATCCTGGAATGTGTTTGAATTTCATATGCCATTTGTTTCAATTGAGTCTCAGTCACACCTCAATCATTGCTGTACCTTCCACGTTAACCTTAGCTGCCTCCTGAAGGCTATGCACCAGGCACTTTAGATACATTGTCTTACTTAACCTTCTCTAACAAGCAAACAGCACTTTGTTAACCGAAACTCCTCTCTCCTCAGGACTTCGAGGACAACCCTTCTAGGATGATTCCCACCAGTATTATACCAGCCTTGCCACCTGCCAGGATGGTAAACTATCAAATTATTTAACCTCTCTCTCAGTTTTCTAATCTATGAACCAAGGGAACTAATACTTCATTGGCTACTGTGAGAATACAGTGGTTACCAAAGCCTGGCACTCTGCAAGTGCTCCCAAGTCTGCCAAAATTGTCATCAGTCTTATGACAACAGCCCTTCCTTTCCCTCTGGGACTATCCATCTTGTCCCTCTCACTCCTCACATGTCAAAGGTGGGAGAATGTCCATGAAGAAAATTCTCCATGTCCCATCTACTTACAGCAAGATGGATTTTTTAAATTAATAAGATTAAGCTGTGAACCAAGACACACTTTTCTAGATTTTCTGATACATAGTCTAAGGCACTATTATTATTATTATTATTATTATTATTATTATATTATTATTATTGAGAGTCTCACTCTGTCGCCCAGGCTGGAGTGCAGTGGCACAATCTCGGCTCACTGCAAGCTCCGCCTCCCAGATTCACGCCATTCTCCTGCCTTAGCCTCCCGAGTAGCTGGGACTACAGGTGCCTGCCACCATGCCCGGCTAATTTTTTTCTATTTTTAGTAGAGATGCGGTTTCATCGTGTTAGCCAGAATGGTATTGATCTCCTGACCTCGTGACCCACCCGTCTCGGTCTCCCAAAGTGCTGGGATTACAGGCGTGAGCCACTACGCCCGGCCTTTTTTTTTTTAATTATCTTTATTTCAAAATAATAATTAATTATGTAATTATTTATGTAATTAAGAATTATGTAATTACTTAATTCTGTAACTTTACAGAAAAGTTGGAAGATAGAATGCATTTTTTCTGAACCATGAGAGTAAGTTGCTCTACCTTATTTTTACATAGATAAGCATTCACATATGTGCCACTGCATCACAGTTCTTATAAGTATTTTTATTATAAATTCATCATAATTTAATGGCTATACAATATCTCATAAAGTAGCTGGTTAAACCATAATTCACTTAACTATGATATTGTTTGTCTCTAATTTTATTTCTACTTTAATATTATAATAAACACTTTTGTGGAGAAACTTTATTCTGTATTTTGAATCATTTTTTAAAATATCACCAGAATTGACATTATTCAAAGGTTATAAACACATTGTTGAACTTTTCACAAAAAAGGAAATCAACTATATTACCATCATTAATAAGTGTGCTCATTTCATCAGACTTTGAAAGCAAAGGGATTTTACAAATATACCATAGTACAAACTTATGTTAATTTGATTTTTTAAACTATCCCCTATCTTTTGTTTTGCATTTCTTTACTACTACTGAGGTTGAGCACTTTTCCATGTTTGATTAGCTGTGCCTCCTGTTTTAAGAATTTTATGTCCTGCCATCTATTGGAGTCTATATATGTCTATATGTCCTACAGATTTATACAATCTAGCACCAATAAATACTATCAAGAATCAATCATTCAAATTCAGAGCATTTTTATTAAAAGAACAAAATATTAAGGCACAGAATACATCAATCTTTCAAATGAAAACCCTTCAAACGGTTATGTCCTACATTCAACGAAACTTCTTCCAAATTACGGAATAATTTAACTTTTTAAAATAGAAAAATACAAGTTCTTAAATGCCTAAAATTTCTCCCCAAATAAATGTTTTCTTAGTTTTAATGAAGTCTCTTCATGCAGTACTGAGCTCCAATATTATAATGTACACTTCCTTAAAAATCTAGTTTTGCCACTTATATACATTCAATATGTTTAACCAGTATATTAACCAGTATATTAACCAATATGTTAAACTTCTTTTAAGTATAAGGCTTGGTATTTTGTATTGCTTATTGCATGCTTTGATCATACAAAGACACAAGTACCAGAACTAGTGATTATAAATCTAGCATAGCATCTGTCAACTTTAGTCATGTACAGCCTAGTGCAACAGACTCGAACTTTTTTTTAAAAAAAGGATACATAACTCAAAATGTATATGTACTTTTTTATACTTTCAGCTTGACAGTATAGTAATGTAAACATTGTACTGTAATACAAGGGGAAATGGTGGTATTTTCTACAGGATGTGTAAGTTAAAATATTATTTTCTTTACAAGAAAAATATGGGAACATTCTATCATCTCTCAGGCTTAAAAAATTCACATATTCACATATTTTTCCTTATTTTTACAATAAAATTAATTGCTATCTAAAGCAGATATTTAAATACTAATCTAAATCAAATCATGAAAATTCCCTTTTAAGCAAATGTCACACATCATATGAATGAATGGCATAACCAGAACACTTAAGCATTTTGCCTAGAAAAACATCAAACCAGACCCGTATCCTCACTAACAGTGAGACCCATCCTGACGGGGGCATGCTAAAAGTAAACTGATTTGAGTGCCTCAGAGGCCCTGATGGCCAGTTTCAGGAAACTGTGCAGAAGCAGGGATGATGAGCTGCTCAGTAGCCCTAGGTATAACTTCTCCTGGTGTCCTTCCTGTGAACTACAGCTATGGCACTACAGCACCCCTCTTGCGTATGTAAGGGGCCTAAGAAGACCCTTCATAGAAATACTCGATCCAGGTCATCAGTCATCAAGAGATGGCACAAATATTACTGAAGGTGACAGACAGCACATGCCCTTCTAGTAACAGTATTTGTAATGAGGTTACTAGGAGGGAATTCTGCTTTCTCTGGATGGAAGAAAAGTTTGCACTGCAGCCTGTAGCTGAGCTACAGAGGTAGCATCATTTATCCTACCAGCTGTAGAACGACATGTTTTGGTAAACATTACTGAGATTCTGTCAGAGACAGTTTCCCTTTATTAACATACTCACCATTAACTCCACACTCCCACTCTACCAGATTTGCAGCTCCTACTGCCTGCAAGCCCAATATTCCACATTTTAAAATTCAACTAGAGCCACATAATGAGTAGGGGGTCAATCTGTCTCAAAACTTGGGGAATGGGGTATTAGATAAAAATGTTACTGGGCTAAGGGGAGAATACAACAGAACATAAATGCTGGGAATTATAGTGGGTGGGAACCCATTACTGCAGCAGAAACTGAAATAAGAAATGGAATTCACAATTGTTAAACTACTTTTTTTTTCTCCCTAGGAAGGATATCCCAAAGCAAGGGCATCTTGAAAAACATGATTTTCTCGGTAATGTTTGCCAATACCGTTCACTTTCCACATGGTCACGACTGAAAACACATTTACCAATATCTTTCAAGCGATATGACTACCAGAAATAGATCTTCTTTACTACCCTCTCTGAAATGAGTAAACAAGAAATAAATTCAGAAGGTAGGCTTTTGAAAGAAAAAGAAAAAAAATTGCTTGCGGCTTCACAGTGAAAAAAATTGGAGTGTTTGTGCCGGTTAAGATTTTAATGTTTTCTTAATCAAAATTCTCTGAAGTCATTCTCAATTTACAAGGTTAGAACTCCTTCAAAGAAAAGACATACAAGACTCTAGCTTTAATTATTATTCTAAATGTCCACTAGCCCTGTATCTTTGGTCATGAAAGCAGCAAAACATTCACATTTTCATCATACTACATTCAATTGCCTTTCAAGTTTAGAACATTCTACATTTTAAAAAAAGACATTAAAGCAAAAGATTTCATATTACACATTATAAATATATGATGTAACGAAATAAGGTATAAAACATGGTTGAAGCTTAAGAAATTAATTATAAAATCAATAGTGATGTAGCATGCAACTAAATGTATGTTTTTATTATGAAATGTAATATGCCAAGATTATGTAAAAGATACAGTTCTAATTTCCACAAAGTTCACCAGTAATGGGTCTCCCAGCTTGCCAGTTAGGAAGTGCTCTGGGGGAGCCACGTGGCCACCACCCACCCCAGCAGACTCAGCAGCATCGCATGTACACATGGCCTGAGTGAGGGACAATGAGGGTAATTCTTTGGTAGTGACCCTGAAGACATCTCTCTCTGTGCACTTGTGTTCCCCTGAGCTCAGAGAAGACCTAACTCCATGATTTGATGTGCATGATGAGACTCAAACAAGGGCTTTGTATAGATTTTTTAAAAAGGGTGGGTGGGGGGGAGTGGAAAAAACCTATAAATATGCCTATATTCAAACATTAACTGTTTTACTTAATATCAAATCACTTCAGTACAAATGTCAAAGAAAAGTATTATTGCATCTAGTAAACCCAAGACACAGAGACACGGATATACTATACTCCAGAAAATCACAATATCTACCTCAAAGGTGACTAGAAAAAAGACCAAGGGTATTTATTAAAAAACATTTTTCTTTAATCTGGAATTGTCATATGTTCCAGAGAAAAGAGGGAGAACCCAAACCCACAGGCCTGCCACCTATCAGCTAAGAGGCATCTGTGCAGATCTTTATCATAATACTTTCCTCAGGTTATTTCCAAATCCAATTTAACGGATATTCAACTGACACTCAAGAGTCAGCTTTAAAAGGACTGTAGAACCTCCTACCATCTGAATTCTTCATTTTGATACACAGACTTCCAAGATAACACAATAAAAATTTTTAGGCAATATCAAATCAAAGCTCACTTTCAGTCTTGATGAAGGATAGTCCTTCAGGCTTAACTACATTTCACTTATACGGGTTCCAATCACATTATCTTTTCTGAAGAGAACATTTTTTCAGCCATTTCAGATCTGGTCATGATTTCCTGAAGAAAAAAAAAAGAAGATATGTATCAACATGTTGATACTACTTCCAGAACCCTAACAAAAATTTTCTAATCTTTCAACAGCCACATTTAGGGAAACTAAATATATTCCATAATATACATGGAAATATTACATGCAGAAAATAAAAGGCCAAGTACAGTGACTCATGCCTGTAATCTCAGCACTTTGGGAGGCCGAGGCGGGAAGACTGCTTGACGCTAGGAGTTCGAGACCGGCCTGGGCAACATAGAGAGACCTCATCCTTATAAAAAATTTAAAAATTAAAAAATAACCATATAATCCATACTCTCCAATAATGTATAGTCAGTTATCTGCTGAGAAGTTCAGAAAACTTCAACTTCCTGCTAGCTAGAAAACATGTCAAGTTCAGAATCTCCAATGAGAGGCAGGAATAGAACTAAAATGGATTTCTTAGGCCTAGCTCATCTAGAGATTTGCCTCACTTTACTAAATTAATGTATTATTGAAATTACAAATGAATTATTTACTAAAACTTTAAATACAGAAAGATGTAGCATAAAATTCCTTTTAAAGGGGCATTTAAATTACTTTTAATCTACATGCTACATCTTTCTGTAGAGTTATGAATCTTTCTGTAATGCTACATCTTTCTGTAGAGTTATAAATCTTGAAGTTTAACTGTTTTGCAGCAAGGCCTTCTCAAACCTTCCCATCCCAGTACAGTCAAATAACAGACTGATGCCAAAATCATTTCCTTCTCTTTCAACGTATACAGCTCTGGCCCCTCTTATGTGCTACAGCCACCATACAAGTTACAACTTAGCTACCACTAACTTCCCTCCACTCGTCCTTTTTGAAAGTTAATGTTCCGTGCATCCAGTCTTTAATTCTTACACTTCAGATTTCTTCCCGCCTTGTGCCACACAACTTAATGTCCAAGTGATCCACAGCTAATTTTTTTCCCAAAAACTTTCCTAAATCCACATCCTCTATCCAAATTTCCTGCTTAGTAAATGAAAATGAGATTGAAACTTTAATATCTCAGCAAAATGTCTACAAGTATCAGAGATTAATTTAGATAAACTGCCATCTTAAAATCTTTTAAACTCAAGATTTCATAAAATAATCCTTCATTTCTTTCATACCAATAAGTATTTATCTTGTTCTTGTTTGAAATGGGGACTTTATTCATAAATCCTTTCAACTTTACCCACAAATCAATTCATAGCATCTTTCTGTCTGTTCAATTTATAATAATCTTAAAAAGTAGCTTTCAGAACTTCTTTCTGAAATACATCTCTACTTTGTGAAAATATCAGCTCCAAGGAAATATGCAAAAATATATTTTACCTCATCTGAATCCACTAACACTGGAAGAGCTCTGAAATAAAAGGGAAAAAAAGGTGATAATGTTGTTAACAGTAAGGCCAGTGTATCCACGAAAGCCGAATACAGGCACATGCCATGGCCCACTAATTCTCACTCCTGGGTATCCACAGGTGACAGAAGGGAGCATCTAGGCTCGCAGACAGACATGCAGGAGTTTTCGCAGCAGTGCTGTTCTCAATAGCACTCAACTGAAAATAACCCCAATGGGTAAACTGCGGGTTATTCAGACAATGGAATACTATACAGCAAAGCAAATGGATGATGTATTGAGGGATAAAATTTTAAAACCTGACACAAATAATCTACAGTTGTAGACTTCAAGACAGCAGGACCTTTGGGAAAGTGGGCTCCTGACGTGAAAGGGAAATAGGAAATGGGCTTTTTAGAGCACTTAGTGTTATTCTGTTTCTTGATCTGGGTGACGATTACACAAATGTGCTCATCCAAAAATTTTATTGCGGACCTAACCCATTTATGAGTAAACACATTATGAAAGGTGGTATTTACAGAATCCAGCATTTGCTTAACTTCTGTGTCATTATGACCACTGCCTGGATGTCTGCCAGCAAAGGGTACCAGAGAGAAGTGTTATATAACAGAACTTTTGCTCAACAAAGATAATATAGATAAAAAGAAAAGACGAATGTAACAAATGTTAAGTAAGTTTAATCTAGCCTCAATGTGCGACAGAGGTCTGAGGGAGGAGAGCCTGAAGGAAATGTCCAAGTTCCACAGTTTTGCCATGAAAGAGCCACGCACAACGCCAGAGGATGCTACCTACGGTGCGGTCCATGGTGAAGCCAGGAGGGCCAGGAGACTGACTAGGTGTGAGGAAGGAGCCAAGGCAGACTGTTTGGAATAATACGATTAAGGAAAATATGGGGGAGAAGACGGCGTTAGAGGAAAGGTGAACCAGAAGGCAGTCTGCTACATGCTTGGCACCTTGTTTAGAGCTAAACACTAGCAATATCAACAACGGTCCCTGCTATGACGTTAATGACTACTTAAAACTTATTAAGAACGATTCAGTGCATTAAAGAGGGAGATAAGCTATGCTAATGTCACCTTCATGGGTTATCGAAGATGAGGAAATTCACAGTGAATATCATACCAATATCTCATAATACATATCATGTGGTTATTCATGATCTGTTTAAAATGTCCCATGACTTATAAAATTTTTGTTCCATTTCCACAGATGTATAAGGGGAAGGCTTTTCTCTGTGTTTAAAGTCTAAATACTAAACTTGCTATGTAAATTGTACATTAATTTTGGATAGTATTGGGCTACATTTCTTGTGTTAATGTTTTCATAAGTGAAGAAGCAAAGGTTCCCAAGAACCTAAAATTTTGGAAATCATCTTAGATTATAGAGCTCTACTCATTTCACATAAATGGTTCATGAAGACATCAAATAAGAAGTTCAATCTTCTATATTTCAAAGGATTTTTTGTAACCAAGAATATATTTCTATCTACAGAAAAAAATAGTAGAGAATGGTGACTTCCTCACATGCAAAGAGAACTACCTAGGAGCCTTATTGGTTTCCAGCAAGAAGTGATGGCACAGTAGGAGGTAAGCCTGCTTAAATAATTTCCTTCTAAAATGCTTAGTTATGAGTTTCCAAATCTGGAAAATAATGGTGGCCACCTAATTTGAATCTCTCCATATAGTCTTGCTCAAAAAACCATAAAATTACTAAGGATCACAAACAAAACCACAAAAGATACATGCCTTCAGCATTACCAGAAAAACACCACAAACTTGAAATTATATGTAAATAGAGAAATAAATGTCAAATTCCAACAGATTCCCTGCTGTGACTGCAAGCTCATGGGTACACAGAGTAGGGAAACAGAGGGTTGAGAGACTTTGGGAAAAATAGTAGAGGGGTGGGAGGACTCAGACAACCATAGACAAAATTCAACCCCTCCAAAAAAGCCCAACACTTAGTGCCAACAGACTGAATAAAACTAGTGACTTGGAAGAAGTTCACAGCACCTGCTACAAGGAAGGGGCTCAAATCGAGTGCGACAAAAAGTAGCACCCTTGAACGATCATTGTTTTCAGGAAAGGATGATATATAAAAAAGAAGAATATTCCTTGGAGATGTGATCGTGTAGTAAATAAAAAGAAGACAGTAAAAAGTTGGTGGGGGGGCGGTGGGAGAAGGTCTGCAGAAATAAAAGAAAAACAAAACAACACCAACCTCTCCTACTCCATACCATCAACGTCATCCATAAAAGAAACTACAACTCATGCGCACTGATGGAAAAAGGCACTCAAACCAGGAACCTTCATCATAAAATCTCTCAGAATGGGAAAACAAAATCAATTCCATATAACAGTGCAGGAAAGAAAAAAGAAGGAAAATGAAAATCAAAACATTTTACAGTAGAAGAAAACTATAGTTATAACACACAATACTCCAAATTAAATACAATAACTTAAAAAGAACATTTGGCAATATTAAAAACATTCTACAGTAAGAAATCTAAAAACCAAGAGCAGAAGTAGATAAAAACAAAGCATGAAGAAATTCAAAGAATCAATCATAATCAGAAAAAAAATTAAAGAAAAAGACAAAAATGATTCCAGTGCAGTGATGCAGAAAATTACAAGGCACCCAAGGGAGAATAAATTCAACAAAAATCTTAATGTGTGGTAGGACAACAACATAGAAAATGAAACAAAGAAGGAAAAAAGGATCACAGAGAATGTGATTACAATACAAGAGAGCAAGTAAAGCTGGACAGAAAAGGTCAGATGATCCCTTCCACAAAAAACACTGACAAAACCTGGACCAAAATGTCAAAAATAAGTAGCTGGCCGGGTACAGTGGCTCATGCCTGTAATCCTAGCACTTTGGAAGGCCGAGGCAGATTGATCACCTGAGGTCAGGAGTTCGAGGCCAGCCTGGCCAACATGGTGAAACCCCGTCTCTACTAAAAATACAAAATTAGCTGGGTGTGGTGGCGCCTGCCTGTAATCCCAGCTACCCAGGAGGCTGAGGCAGAAGAATCACTGGAACTTGGGAGGCAGAGGCTGCAGTGAGCTGAGATTACGCCACTGCACTGCACTCCACCCTGGGTGAAAGAGCAAGACTCCGTCTCAAAAAAAAAAAAAAAAGTAGCTGAAGGCACTGGAAAATGACCATGGGACATGGATCTGAGAAGCTCAACAAATTCCAAGGAGGATAGACAAAAAAAAAAAAAAAAAAAAGACCATACTTAGGCATATCATAAACACAATGCAGAAAGCCAAATATAAAGGAAAAATCAGAAAAACAGCAAAAGATAAATGTCACATCACACACATGAGAACAATACAATTAATGACTACTTTCTCCTCAAAAACAACAAAAGCCAGAAGATATTGGAAAGACATGTTGGAAGTGCTCAAACAAAAGTCAATCAAGATTTCTATATCCAGCAAAACTATCCTTTAAAAAGGAAGGAAAAGTAAATACATTTTCACAGAAATAAAATTGAGAGAATTTGTTGTCAGCAGACCTATCCTATAAGAAATATTAAAGAAAGACCTATAGGAGGAAGGTCTTAGCTCATATATAGAGGAAAGAAAGAAGAAAAAGTAAATACATGGGAAATATAAAAGAATATATACACCCATATTTTCCTTTTCTGACTGCTAAAATAAAAAAGTATAACAGTGTATTGTTAGTTTCATAATGAATAGGCAGTTCTTACTTTGCACAGACTATTTATACATTAATTTCAGTTACCACAGTTTAGTTAAATAACACTAGTCCCCCAACAAGACAGTTTGAATTCCATAGTTAAATATATTTAACACTAGTCCCCAACAAGGCAGTTTGCATTCCAGTAATTCATAAGTGCAATGACATATCACTTCATAGTCACTAAGAGCTAAAATCAAAAAGGTGGACAATAATAAGTGTTAACAAAAAGTTTGGAGAAGTTGGAACCCTCATATATTGCTGATAGGATTATAAAATAATGCAGCTGCTTTGAAAAACAGCTTGGCACTTCCTCAAAATGTTAAACATAGAGTTACCATATGATCTAGCAATTCCACTTTAGGTATACAGCCAAGAGAAATGAAAATATATGCCCACACAAACCTAGAATTATCATATTCATAATGACGAAAACTAAAGAGAAAGTGAAAATCCTGAAGGCAGACAATTCCCCAGCCCTTGTCACCCAAAAAAACCTCAACCCACACAAACAAAACCCATATAACATGTGGAGGAACACAGATAAGAACTAAAGCAGACATCTTTCTGAAACTATGAAAGCCAGAAGACATTCAAGTGACCAACCTTTTAAGTGTTGAAAGAAAAAAAAGGTCAACAAAGAATTGTATTCCCACAAAAATTTATTCAATAAAGGTGAAACAAAGACTTTTTCAGACAAACAAAAATCTGACAGATTCACTACCAGCATACCTGCACTACAAGAAAGAAATGTAAAGGCAATTCTTCAGGCAAAAGGAATATCATAGTACACAGAAGCTATCTAAACAGAAACCAGATGGGGGCTAGGGAGGGAAAGACCAATATGTAAAAAAATTTTATCATACTTGGCTATTCTATTTTTCACTATGGAAACAGCTATCTGGAATTCTTGTGTCAAACAGAACATAGATAAAGAGGATCCTGAATAGCTCAAAGTTTCCAGAGGCGATTCCTATACTCATGTTTTTCCTCCAAAAGCCTCCTCACAATACATGGTGCTGTGGTTACCTTTAAAAAAAAAAAAGTTTACATACATTTGACGATTTCCATAATAGATAAAAAATGAAATGATCCTGATAATGGCAGATCAGAAAAAGCTAGAGTTGGTTAGAGGCCACTAGTTTTAAAATGGTTGCTGTACTGTGAAAAACAAAACAAGCCAGGGTTTTGTTTTCTTTGTAGTTCTGTAAGGGCCATGGACTGGTGATAGGGGCTTACCCAAGTACATGGAAGTACGAGGTTTGAAAAGCACATGACAAAGGATGAGAACGATCCCTTTTAAACTACAGCCTAAAATTTACAATCAAACTGTAACAGAAGATAACTTACACATCTGTGAATGAAGAGGGAATATTTTCTTCTACCCACTTCAAATCTTCATCCTGTAGAAATATTTATACTTAGCATTTGCTTAATATCACCTGACAGCAGAATTTTTAAAACAGAATATATATATAACTTAAGTGTTTAAATGTAAATATTTGACATTCTTTTAGTTTCTACATATGTCCTAAGTTGGCACTCATGCCATACAGAAATTATGCCACTGTTTTCTTACACACGCAAAAATTAGATTTCAGATTTCTACACTTCTTGGTTTTAGTTGGATGTATGAAATATTATTTTTTTTGTCCTGAGAAATCACAGTAAAAACACAAAGTTCATTTGTAAGATAGAAAATAGCAAGGATATTGAATTTTTGCTTTGCCACACTCATTATGCCTCCTAATTTGTTCAAGTTCTTATATAATGAGTTTATAACTTTAAAAAAAAAAGATGATAATACAAACATTCTTTTTTTTTTTTTTTTTTTTTTTTTTTTTTTGAGACAGAGTCTGACTCTGTCGCCCAGGCTGGAGTGCAGCGGTGTGATCTTGGCTCACTGCAACCTCCGCCTCCCAGGTTCAAGCAATTCTCCTGTTTCAGCCTCCTGAGTAGCTGGGATTACAGGCACCTGACACCACATCCGCCTACTTTTTGTAATTTTAGTAGAGATGGGGTTTCACCATGTTGCCCAGGCTGGTCTCGAACTCCTGAGCTCAAGCGATCTGCCTGCCTCAGCCTCCCAAAGTGCTGGGATTACAGGCATTAGCCACCGGGCCTGATCTCAAATATTCTAACTTTAGAAAAGCCTATTTATTTGTATCACTCATTTATGCTCATCTCCCTACAGGAGGCAAGAAAAGGAAAGCAGGTCAGCTGAGATAGCTATCTGTCTATGTCTATCTTATCTAACTACCTAGCTATCTATTTTATCTATCCATCTATCCTTTCTATCCATCCCTCCAGTCTATGTTATCCATCTTGTTTATTTATCCATCTGTCGAATCTATTAGAGAATCTGCCAAATCTAACAGATAAAAAATGTCTTCACATATTATCTATCCTGTCAGAACTTATATATGCATACATAAATTTTTACATAGTATTAATCACAGCACATATAGTTATAAGAAAGGAAAGTATAAAACTATATGATAGACATTTCCATTTTACATCGTTGTCTTCAAAAACATTTTTATGCATAAATAACATGCAGAAAATATTTTTTAGCTCATCTCTGCCCAATGTTTTACAATTTTATTCAAGCTTCCCACTTCAAAAAAAAAAATCTGTTAATTTTGGTAACCGTGTAGGTAACACATAAAGTTCTTTACCAACAGATAACAAATGTTATTTTAAAATGGCTTCAAAAATCACTTTCATATGCTGAAAAGTTAACACAAGCTTTTATTGGAACAAAGCTTTCCCATCTCGAACGTGCAGATGAACAGCCTATGGAATCTTTTCGAAAAGCAGATTCCAATTCAGGAGGGTCCAGGGTAGGCCTGAGACTCTGCATCTCTAACAAGTTCCCAGATGATGCTCATGCTGCTGGCCTAGGAACAGCAGGTGAGAAGTGAGATCTACAATGAAGGTATTTCAGTTATGGACAACCAGGATTGCTACTTGGCAACACTAATTTTTATAACAACAACAACAAAATCTTAGTAAAAACTGTTCTTCTGAGAGTCAATGAATATGACACTCGTATAGCCCTCTAAAGTAGTGAAGACTAAGGAAGACTAAGATTGTACTAAATATATACCATACTCACAAAGTTCTCAGAAGTGGCAGGCTTAGCTGTTCCATTGGAAACTGATTTTGAGGCTCTTAATTTTATTCCTTCGGCTACGAGAGACATTATAAACATATATATAAAATCACAAAATAATATTTTCCTTTAGAAATTTAATAATCTAATAAGAAAAAATACTATATCTTTTTAGAAATGGAGGGTTAATAATGGACACTTTAGGCAGGATGCTGGATTTACCATTTGGGAATGTAGGAAAGATATATGAAAAAAGGTCACAGATTTTTGAAAACTATTTGTCAGAACCACCAGGTTTTCAAGTTTCTTGTTTGAATCCTAGTTTTAGAGTTTAAACAAGGATACATGCATACATATTTCCTTAATTGCAATTATTTTAAAGTTTATGGATTTAAAAATCTTCAGGATTCATGGTACATTCAAGAACAAAACACATCTTTGGGTATGCTTTACATCCCTGATGTACAAATTTTGAAATGTGCGTATGGCATAAAGAAGATAGGAAAGATCAAGATTTCTTTCATATTTGACCAAGGCTCTTCTGCATGTTTGCAGTTTCAGTGGAGCAAAGGCTAAGTGTCTGCCTCACTGGAATCTTGGGCAAAGCAATTAACTTCCTGTGACTTAGTGTTTCTGACTATAAACTGGGGATAATAATAATTTCTACCTCATAGAGTTCTAGTGGCCATTGAACAAGTTAGCACATATAAAATGCCTGACACACAGTCTATGCCCAGTAAGTAGTCACTTTTGTTATTACCCTAATTTACAAATATTGCTTCTCCATAAACTAGAACAATTATAACATAAGCTGATGTAATAAATAAAAATGAGGTTCCTCAATCCAAAAATGTTTTCCTGGGACATTCGAAACCCCAACATTTCTCTCAGAAGGGGAATACAGTGATTTTTGAACACTGAAGCGTGTGTGTGTGTATATATATATATTACAAATTTTAAGTGTACAGTCTGAAGAAACCTGACAAATATATACACTTGAGTAACTGCCATGCCAATCAATACAGTTAACATTTCCATTATCACAGAAGGTTCTTTAAGTTCCTTTCTGGTCAATCCCCACCTCACCAAAAGCAACCACTGCTCTGATTTAGATAATCATCTAAATCATGCAACACTTTCATGCAAGATAAACATTTTTGAGATTAAGTTATGTTATAGAGTGTTGGTTACTTTTTATTACTGAAAAGTATTCCATTGTATGGATATACAGCAATTTATTTATCTTTTCACCTGTTTGTAGATAATTGTGTTACTTCCAGTTTTGGACTATTAAGAATAAAGCTGCTGTAAACATTCTTGTGTTTCTGTAGACATCTGCTTCATTTTTCTGGGTAAACCTTAGAGTGGAACAGTTGAACTGTATGGTAGGTATATGCTTAACTTTGTAAGAAGCTGTCACATTGCTTTCTAAAGCGGTCATGCTATTTTACATTCCTTCAAGTACTGTATGAGAGAGCCAGCTGTTCCACATCCTCTCCAATAGTTCATGCTATCTATCAGACTTTTTAATTTTAACCATTCTAGCAGATGTGTGGTGGCAGCTCATTATGGTCTTAATTTGCATTTCCCTGATGACTGATTATATTGAGCACCTTT
This sequence comes from Pan paniscus, assembly GCF_029289425.2. NCBI lineage: Eukaryota > Metazoa > Chordata > Mammalia > Primates > Hominidae > Pan > Pan paniscus. The sequence continues at coordinate 15,971,383 of NC_073261.2, forward strand.
TAACGGGTTTATTGGCCATTCCTATGTCTTCTTTGAAGTGTCTACACTAGTCTTCTGCTCATTTTTTGCAACATAGGTTATCATTTATTGATTTACAGGAATTCTACTTATATTCTGGATATAAGCCCTTTGTCAGATATGTATGTACTGAGAATATTTTATCTCCCACTGTAGCTAGCCTTCTTATTTTCTTAAATTCTTCCTGATGAGCATAGATTTTAAATTTTGATAAAGTCTCATTTTTTAATTTAATGGTTACTGTTTTTCGTGTCCTAAGAAATTACCCCATCCAACGTCATTAAAATATTTTCCTTTTTTCTTCTAGAAGAATAACAGTTGAAGCTTTTCCATTAGGTCTGTGATCCATCTTGAATTGATTGTGAGATGTGCAACAAAAGTCTAATGATTTTTTTTTCTACACATTTATCCAGTTGTTCCAGTACCATTTATTAAAAAGACTATCCTCTCTTCATGTAAGCCTTGGTGCCTTTGTCAAAAATCAACTGACCACACATGCATGGGTTTATTCCTGGACTCTATTTTACTACCTTGATGGATTTCTCTATCCTTATGCCAATACCACACTGTCTGGATTGCTGTAATCTGAAATAATTATGTCTTGAAATCAGCATAAATCCACTAATTTTATTTTATTGAGAGATAATTCGCATACCATATTGAAGTACAGTTAGATTTTGAGATATTCACAGAGATTTGAGATATTCACCACTCTCCAATTTTGGAAAATTTTCATCACCCCACAAAGAAACCCCAAACCCATTAGCAGTCAGTCCCTACTTTCCCCCTCCTCTAACCTGTGACAAGCACTGATCTACTTTCCGCCTCTACAGACTTGTCTATTCTGGACCTTTCATATAAACAAAATTATACAGTATGTGGTCTTTTGTGATTGGCTTCTTTCACTTAAAATAATGTTTTCAAGGTTCATCCATGTTGTAACTACAAGAATGTTAAGGATCTTCTACGTCTTTTGCTTTTCCATATACATTTTAGAATCAACTTAACCACTGTATTTTTTTTAAGTCAGCTAGAATTATAATTGGGATTGCACTGAATCTGTTTATCAGACTGGGAAACTGACAGCTTAATACTGAGAGTTCCAATTCAGACACAGGTTCTATCTCTACATTTACTTATTCTAAAATTTATCTCTGCATTGTTTTATAGTGTTCATTGCAGAGGTTTTACGTATTTTTCATTAAACTTATTCCAAGTATTTTATTTTTGAAGGTATGGTAAATAACATTTTAAACTTCACCTTCAATTGTTTTCAGTTAATATGTAGAAAAACAACTGACTTCTGTACATTGGACCTATACCCTATGACTGTCACAGTCACTTAGTTCTACCGTACTTTTTCTTCTCTTTAGACTCCTTGGGATTTTTCCATACATAACCTTGTTGCCTGCGAATAAACACAGTTTTACTTCCTCCCTTCCACATGTTCTTTCTTGCACATTCTTTGGAGTTTTGTTTTGCTTCTCTGCACTAGGTAGGACCTCCCATACAATGCAGAATCAAAGTGGTATGTACATACCCTTGCACTTTATCCCTAATCTTGAGAAGAAAGTGTTCACTATTTCACCATTAAATAGAATTTTAACTGTGGAGTGTTTTCATACCATTTTAGAATTAGTTTGCTGAGGCTTTTGTTATTTGTACCCACTGAGATACTTTTGTCATTTTTTTCTTCTTTCTTCTTTTATTTGTACTATTTTATTTTTATTTTTATTTATTTATTTATGTTTTTGAGACAGAGTCTTGTTCTGTTGTCCAGGCTGGCGTGCAGTGGCTTGGCTCACTGCAAACTCTGCCTCCTGGGTTCATGCAATTCTCCCGTCTCTGCCTCCTAAGTAGCTGGGATTACAGGCACACACCACCACGCCCGGCTAATTTTTGTATTTTTAGTCAAGAGGGGGGTTTTGCCATGTTGGCCAGGCTGGTCTCAAACTCCTGACCTCAGGTGATCTGCCTGCCTCAGTCTCCCAAACTGCTGGGATTACAGGCATGAGCCACCGCACCCAGCCTTATTTGTACTATTTTAATATGATGAATTATACCGAGTGATTTTCGGAATGTTAAAACAGCCTTGCAACCCTGGGATAAAGTCCACTTGATCATGATTGTCTTTCTATATTTTGCTAGATTTTATTTGCTAATATTTTTAAAGAATTTTTGTATGCCCACTCATTAATGATATATTGGTGTATAATTGGTCTATAATTTTTGGTCTATAATTTTTTCTTGTAACGTCTGTTAGACTTTGGCATTTCAGTTGTACTGGCCTTTTAAGTACTCCCACCTCCTTTACATTCTAAAGATTTTGTGTAAAATTAGAATATTTCTTCCATTTCTTCCTTAAGTATTTGAAAGGACTCACTAGTGAATCCATTTGGGCCTGGTACTTCATAGGAAGATTTTAAATTAAAAAAAATTTTTTTAAATTTCTAATAGATCAGAGCTATTCAGACTTAGTGGCACAGGGTTAGAATTAAAATTGGGGTGTTGTATGTATTTTTCAATGAACTTATATTTTTCAATGAACTTGTCTGCCTCATCCAGATTGCCCAATTTGTTACCATAAAGTTGTTCATAATATTTCCTTATTTACCTTTTTTACCATAGTAATGTCCTCTCTATCATTTCCAACATTAGAAGTTTGTCTTACTGTACTACAGTTGACCTTTGAATAATATGGGTTTGAACTGCTCAGGTCCACCTACATGCAAGTTTTTTTCAATAAAAGTGACACCATATATGTCTGCCTTTGCTGCCTCCCCTTTCCTTCTACCTAATAACATTTTCTTTGCTCCACCTACCTTATTGTAAGAATACAGTATAAAATACATATAATATACAAAATATGTGATAACTATGTTAACAGTAAGGCTTCTGGTCAACAGTTGACTATCAGTAGTTAAGTTTTGGGAGAGTCAAAAGTTATAAGTAGATTTTCAACTGCTCAGGAGTTTGGTGCCCCTAACCCTACATTGTTCAAGGGTCCACTGTACTTTCTCTTTATTTCTGGTTTAGAGTAGCTAGAGGTTAAGCCACTTTTCACTAAGCTTTTCAAAGTAATTACTTTTAGATTTGATGATTTTTTTCTATTTCTTTTCCTGTTTTCTATTTCATCGATGTATTAGAGAACCAAAACAGAAGGTGAAAAAGAATGTTACTAAGAGAAGCAAAAGTAAGAGGACAAAAAAATGAAACAAAGATAAAATTACCCTCCACATCTGAGTTACTTATTGATGTTGCCTTAACAGATGCTTAGATTACAATAAAATTAATAAAATGATAAAATGCTATGTAGAAAATAACAGAAAGAATGAAAATATCATTAAAACTTTAAGTAGAAATGCTTTCAGCATGATCAGAAATTACAGGTGTGCATACTTTAAAAAGAGCAAGAAGATGCAACTCAAAGAAACTTAGCAATCATCAAGATGAACATTATTTAGCAGCTAAGCACAATATACATCAAACCATTCTTATGAAAAACAGTGTAACTATTTCAACATTTTACGAAATGAGTAACAAGCTCAAACTACAATAGTCTTCAAAATTTCATCACTGACCTTTCTGTTACTGTCTACCAAAATAAGGTTTCTGAAGATAAAAGTTTTTAAAATATTTTATAGAAAAAAACAATATATGTGACCTTGCATCACGGGTAAAGGTACAATATTTCTGTTGCAATATGTACAATGGTCATTTAAAAAGAAAACATATTACTCACTTAAATTTTCAGAAGTTACCATGAATTCCTCAATTTCATCATCAGAATCATCTATTAAGGGCATGAAGGCATATCTATAGCAAAAACAAGGAGTAGTTTTACTAGTATGTTTAAACTTGTTCAATTTTCAGTTTATATCTAAAAGCCATTGTATAAAAAATCTACATTTAAAAAATTTCTTATACTTTAAAATAATGAAAACATAATTATTTTCAAATTAGCTAAAATTATCATTAAGAAATTGTGAAACTGGAGCTCTCAAACCCTGTTTGTAAAAGCATAAGTGGGTAAAATCTTTCTGCAAAGCAATTTTGCAATATTTAATGTTGAGGGAAGGGAACTTTCTGCTGTTTCTTTCTCCATGTCAGGTTTACCTCTCTGCCCACCACTTGTCAGTTTATTCCCTAAAAAAAGAAAAGTTGCTAATCTGATTGGTGAAAATAAAGCCCACTGAATGGGCCACAATTCCTAGGGTGATAAGCTCAAAATACTGCTGATGGAGTGTGAATCAAGACAACCTTTCTGGAGGGTCATTTGGCAATAGCCATTAAAGTAAAAATTCATTTACCTTACATTACACTAACAAAAGTTTGCCAAGATGATGTCCAACAGCATTCTGAAAACATTATTGATAATAGCAAAAATCTATTTTTTAAACAAAATGTCTAATAACCAGGGACTGCTTATATAAATTATATTACATTCATGTTATAAAATGCCATAAAACCATTAAAAGTAATGTGGTAGATCTATACATGCTGATATGGAAAGATAGTTGTTTTTTTTTGTGGTTTTTTTTTTTTTTTTTTTTTGAGACAGGGTCTGGCTCTGTTGCCCAAGCTGGAGTGCAGTAGCAGTGGCATGATCTCAGTTCACTGCAACCTCCACCTCCTGGGCTCAGGCCATCCTCCCACCTCAGCCTCCCAAGTAGCTGGGAGTACAGGCACATACCACCGCACCTGGCTAATTTTTGTATTTTTTTGTAGAAAGAGGGTTTTGCCTTGTTGCCCAGGCTGGTCTCGAATTCCTGGGCTCAAGTCATACACCCACCTTGGCCTCCCAAAGTGCTAGGATTATAGGCGTGACCTTAAACAGGAAGGTACAGAACAGTATGTGTATGTATATGCGTGTGTGTATATATATATATATGTATTATTGTATAATTTTAAAAAGGACAGGAGAAACACACTGATAGAGGTTGAGTAGCCTTTATGCAAAATGCCTGAGACCAGAAGTGTTTTGAGTTTTGGATGTTTTCAGATTTTGGAACATTTGCATTATCCTTACCAGTTGAGCATCCCAAATCTGAAAATCTGAAATTCAAAATGTTCCAATGAGCACTTCCTTTGAGTATCCTGTCCGTGCTCAAAAAGTTTTGGATTTTGTAGCATTCTGGATTGGGATTTGGGATGTTGAATCTGTACATACTTTTTCATTTTTTCCTAAAGGATGGACAAGAACTTAAGTTCTCTCCTTGGGGCAAAGGGATAAAGCAAGGAAGCTGAGGCTTCCTATCACATGCAGTCTCAAGTACAACTTTCTGAACTTGACACTCAAGTCTTTTGTCATTTTGGCCGTACTTCTCCCTTCCAGCTTGATCTCCCTCCAATATGAGTATGTGGTATTAACCAAACTGCATGTCTCACTGGCCTCCAAAGTATCTCATGCCTTTCCCACCATCCCAGAAAATGGACACTCTTTCCCAGTTCAGTCATTCGCCATCCTATTCCTTTCCTCAAGGTGTAATGTAAGCGCTGTCGCTTCAAGAAGTCTTCCTCAACCCTCTTCCATCTTCCCCTGGACTAGTCTATACATCTCTTTTTTCACTGTCTTGCATTTGTTTTGCTTATCTCCCTACTTGACTGTATACTCCTTAAAAGCAACTATTCTCCTGGTTTCTATAAACGTGTTCTTGACACTATAGAAGGTGATCAACAAATCCTTGACGACTTGAAATTGCCCATGTTAGGTACCTCTGATTGTTTGCTGATGGTCTCCACAAAAACATGATTACAATAAGGATAAGCGAAAAAAGGAAGCTCCAAAATGCATCGTCAACCCAGCGTTCCATCCAATCCTAAAATAAGGACAATTCAAGCATGAAACGTTAATTTTCTGATAAGCATATAGGTTTCCCATTCAAATAATGTACAATGACAAGTACTAATGAAATCTTTCCAACCAGTAAGTCTTCCAAATAAACAAGCACATATTTTTTCAAGAAACCTATATTGTTCAAAATGTTTCTAAAGGGTTGTTTAACGTTACAAATATTCCCTGCCATAAAATTTTTGGGTTAACAGAAAGATTTCAAAATCAAAAGATGCAAAACATATACTTAGGATTTCAAATGGCAAATACTAAGGTCAGAAGGCCCAGCCTCTTCTTTTATTAAATTGTCTCTAAGGCAGCAAAAGCTCTGGATTTTCAGAGGGCTTTTTGTGATTATTTATATGGCACTAGAGACTAGCTCCAAATCTCGACAAATCCCCAAAAGAGGACCTTTCATATTCTAAGTGTAAGAATATATCTTCTTCCAACATGAGAACCCATAGAAAACATCACTCGACTCGGGAGGCTGAGGCAGATAATTGCTTGAACCCGGGAGGCGGAGGTTGCAGTGAGCTGAGATCGCACCACTGCGCTCCAGACTGGCTGACGGAGTGAGACTCTTCTCAAAAAAAAAAAGAAAACATCGCTCGAATGCCCATACTGAACACACGATCCTAGAAACATGCCAGTCTTAAGATTTCTAGTCCATCTAGATACAAACCACTCAATTTCACGGTGTGCAGGAAGAAAAGGATTTCCTGTTAGGGTATACAGGAAGAGAATTTATTTTCAAAATATATAAAAAAAACTTGACAAAAGGGCATAATAGGAAAAGGAGATTTCGGAGGAACTTTTTCAGACTCACTTGGAGGAGTTAAAAGTTTTTTTTTTGTTTTTTTTTTTTTGAGATGGAATCTCGCTGTGTCGCCCAGGCTGGGGTGCAGTGGCGCAATCTCAGCTCACTGCAAGCTCCACCTCCTGGGTTCACACCAGTCTCCTGCCTCAGCCTCCCCAGTAGCTGGGACTACAGGCACCCGCTAATTTTTTGTATTTTTAGTAGAGACGGGGTTTCACTGTGTTAGCCAGGATGGTCTCGATCTCCTGACCTCGTGATCCACCTGCCTTGGCCTCCCAGAGTGCTGAGATTACAGGCGTGAGCCACCACACCCAGCCAAAAGTTTTTATAACTCTGTAAAAAATAGTTCAAAGTAAAAACGAAAATCTCCATTAAAATCACCTCTATTTGCAAGCATAAACTAAATTCTTCAAAATTCTACAAAATAGTATAAATAAAAATAACTGTTTAAATAGGAAGGTTATACTTACTGATTGGCATTTTGCAATTCTAAATGTCTTAGTTGTCCACCCCATAAACACTATAGAAGCTGAAACACACACAAAAAGTCACCTTTGAAGGAATACAACAATACTAAGATAATTTACTGTAAGAAAAATTAAATAGCTTACCCAGCACAGCAAAGATCAGAGTATTTTTAAAATGTCTATATAACGAAAATTTCACAGTGTTCTTTCTTAGCCTTAGGGTCTTCATAGTTTGTGCCAAACTAATAAAAATGTGAAAAAAGTTAAGGAAAAACATTCCAGGTAATAATAAGAGGTTACAAAAAAAACCAGAATCTTCTACTATGTTTCCAAAGTCAGTACTGCTAAATACAGTTCCTAAAATTTGAAGCTAATGAAAACACAGAAAATGTTCTCTTGGCCAATACTGTACAATCATTATGCTTTATCACAGATTTTCTTTTACAATTTACCGTTGTCTGAACTAAGAAAACAAACTCCAAGGAAAAAACACGGAAGACCCATGATGCGTTCCACCAATGCCACGCACCCGCAACACGGGATAGAGCAGTGCACGCACTAAAACCCCTCCAAGTGAGACACTCTTTACAGATCACATTGTGACATGCCATTTGGCTTGTGCTTTTCCGGCCCTATTTCTTTCTTATTTTGTTCTTTCTAGTCTATTCTCATTTTATTATTTGAATAACCATAATTAAGAGGTTAGGTCATCTACCAATTCCATTTTATAAATTTTAAAACTAAAATTCATCAGATAAGACAAATCTGGACTTAGTTAAAGGCTTTATTTGAAAGATGACTGCAACGGGGGACGATTATTGCAACAGGAAGAATACTGCGACTATAAGATCTGCAAGAGTCTCAGAGGTCAGGCAGAAAAGGGTTTTTCTTTTATAGAGCACAGCAAACAAGGATAAAAAGCAGTAGGTGTGGGGAGTGAGTGGTGGGACTAGACACACTGATGAGGGAATGTCTTTTCTTGAGGTCTGCAGATTCTCGGGAGGGCTGTGTGTTGGCTCAGGCTGACGGTGAGTCAACGTTTACGGCCTGGAGGAAGAAGAATACTTACAGTTTGGTTCAGTGTTTTGTTCAGATCGATCAGTGGATATAAAGAGTTCATCTAATTATTCGTGATGCAAGGAATGGGAACTCAGAGGGTCTGTGCCCGGCCTTGTCATAGGTAGACAAGCGGGCCTCCAGGAGTCTTACCTAAGTCCAGTGGGGAAGGGGGTTCTCTGAGGTAAGTCTTTTCTCGGAACACAAATAGGGAAGGGGGTTTGGAGGGGGGTGTCTTAATCTTGGCTGTTTTCCAGGAGCACAGGGCTCAGGTGAAGTTCAACATTGCCAAGGATGAAGAAGCAAAAAGAAGACTTTTCCACTGACTCCTCAGCAGTGAAGCAGAATTCAAGCCAGCTCTCTCTGCTCTTAAATGAGAATTCCTTCCTCTGGAGCAGACCAACAAGCTTTGTTTATGAACCAAACACTAAAAATAACAGAGCTGAGCAACAGAATGGATGTGGCAAGTTTTAAAAATGTTAAATATGTCATTAATAAAAGACTTCGTTTTAGTACTAAAGCTACTTTAGTACAAAACTGCTTTTTAATCTTCTAAATGACCATCAAATTACAAAAGATCAATTTCTAAAGCAATACAATACAACCAATTCAGGTTACTATGAGAACTTTAAAAATGCAAATATACTTTATTCCTTAAATACATCAAAACATATACTTTTAACAATTCTTGACTAAAACCAAATTTTTAGGATTAAAAAAAAATCTGGTCTGGTTTAATAATTTAAAAAAAATGTTTTTAAGCTAAGGAATAAAAAGTAAATTTGAAATTGCCTAAGCCTCCACTTACCAAGACACTGTTAAATTTAGGTAAAGTGTAAATCATTCCTGCCATGGAAGGAAAGTAGTCACGAAAACAAATAGCCCTTCTGATCCTGAAGTGAGAGCGCGCTACTGTGGTAGGAAAAGGATATCCACCAGCACAAGCCAGAGTCAAGGAGAGAGAGGGGGAGGCTGGCCAGAAGAACAAGATCAGAATCACTCACCTGCAGCAAAACAGCAAAAAAAAAAAAAAAAAAAAAAAAAAGAAAGAAAGAAAAGAAAAGAGAAACAAAAGAGAAACAAGAAGAAAAAAAGGGGAGGAAGGGCCACAGGAGAAAGGCTAAGGCTATGGCTTTTGAATTTTTCAGCCTACTTTTTTTCCTATGACTTTAGAATTAGATTCTTAGAGGACTGGTTATAGTAAGTTCATCAAAATCAAAGGAAGCAGGGTCATTTTCCAAAGCACTCAATTATATACGTATTTAGTTCTGCTTTTTTTTTCTTGTCATTTATATCATTTAGGAAATCTGCTATCTTTCTGTATAGAAAAAGCAGACATTTCATTTTAGTGATAAAAATTACCAAACAGCAATCTGACAGCAAACTTCACAAATTCAGGCTCATGCAGAAATAGACATTAGACTTCCTTTGTCTCACCATGAAACACTAAAGATCTTTCACATTCTAGATTTGTTTGACTATTTCCTGAAACATTTTCATTATAAATATTCATAATTAAGCAAACTAAGTCTTTCATCTGTTTTCCTTATTTTCCTACCCCAATCTGACTAATCAGATACTGGAATGTGTGAAAGTCAATGCTGTCCATAAAGGTAATAAATTACCCTCACTCAAATCCAGATGGATTAGAGCCATCAGAGCTGCTTTCCTTTGGAATTTTCTGCCAAGCTGCATTACTGAGTGTTTTTCCCAATGAACTACCTTGTGGATGGTTAAGAACAAGAAATCGGCAGGGCACGGTGGCTCACGCCTGTAATCCCAGCACTTTGGGAGGCTGAGGCAGGCAGATCACAAGATAAAGAGATCAAGACCGTCCTGGCCAACACGGTGAAACCCCGTATCTACTAAAAATACAAAAAATTAGCTGGGCGTGGTGGCGCTCGCCTGTAGTCCCAGCTACTCGGGAGGCTGAGGCAGGAGAATCACTTGAACCTGGGAGGTGGAGGTTGCAGTGAGTTGAGATCACGCCACTGCACTCCAACCTGGTGACAGAGCGAGACTCCGTCTTAAAAAAAAAAAAAAGAACAAGAAGTATTTGAAATAAATATCTATAAATTACCAGAAAAGATAGTTTATTTTTTTTAAAAACGCAGTCTGCAGCTTAATTAATTGAATGAAGGACCATACTCCCTAACTTGTTAAAGTTCCAAGCATACATGGTTTTAGAAACAAGACAATTCTAAATTGAATAGATATAATCAGCTCATTTTCTAAACACACAATGACAGAAAATAAGACACTAAGATCTAAAGATAATCTGAGGTCAACAGGCAGGTTCATCTCCACTGTCATTCTGCCTATCCCAATGCAAGGTATGTTTATACCTCCTGCCCATTCTTAAGGCAGGAGAGTCCCCTTAACAAGCAGTCCTGTGGGACCTACAGACTTTGTGGTGAGTACTCTCTCTTATCACTGGAACACTGCTCACATGTAGAACTGAGGAACAGACTTCACATTTTTAGCAAATGAATGTCTTTAATTTTTTTTAACATAGAAAATATGAAAATGACACCAGAGGAAGATATTTATATTACTCTCTGAGAAAATCAGATTTATTTAACTATAATTTTATTCAACAAACTTGGATTCTGAACTAGCAGCTCTGAACAAAGTAGAATATGCTTTTTTAAACAAGTTCAGTCAGAAACAACTCTTTAGATCAGTTATTATTCCCTAAGTAGGCTCCTCAGACTCCTAAGATGTCCACAGATATAATTTGGTAAGTCTTTAACTGCCCTGTCATGCAAAGCTCCTTGTGTCTGTGTTCTGTGAAGAGAGGCTCCACAGCTGTTAGCAGATTTTCCAAGGCATGTCTGATCCTAGTACCCAAACAAGGTTAAGAATCACTGCTTTGACGAGTGAGGATAATGAATTACAAATTTTAGGTTTGTAGCACTCTTCATAGGCTTTTTAAGTTGGAAGCATATTGAGAATTCACAAACAGGGAATTTAAAGAATAGGTAGACCCAGCTTAGAAAACAACCCACAAGTGGCTCAGAAGAGCCTGTGAGGAGTGCTACGTTTGCCAGCACACCTGAAAAATGGGAGACCTTCCTTCTAGGGCATAGTGATGAGATCCAAGCCCTCTGGCCCTTCCTATGAGACACATAGATGAGAAAATGGAAAAAGATACAAGAAAAACAATTTTTTAAAAAAATTAATGTCAAAAAACTAAAAGACATAAGTATCAAAAACAGAGGAAACAAAGAACTTGGCAAAAAATGAAACCTATCGAACAGGAAAGCACTTCAAAGAGGACATAAATATAATAGAAACAGATCCAAAGAATGTTCTGGGATATGCATAACCCTGCATTCCACTCTGGTCAGTCACATTTTCTCTGGAATTCCTCCCATTTCCACAAGTGCCCCCATGAAGAAAAAGCAATGGGATTCCCCAGACTCAACTTGAGTCATCGAATCAGAGAAGACCCTCGAGGATCCAGTACTTACTGCCTCTAAAACTTCTCCTGCAATATGGCTGCAGCCCCTAAACCTTCTCTGAACCTGCTCTGTTCCACCCATTTCTAGCAAGTCTATCACATGGGTTCTTCTTTCCATACCCCCTACCCTACTTCTGACCCTCACCATCTCTTCTTTCGACCACTGCAAAGGCAAAGGAATACTGACTCACCTTCCTGCCTCTAGATTCTCCTTTCCCACGTCATCTTCTTCTGTCACCAGAGTTCTCACTGACACAGGTTTCATCACATTACTCACCTGTGCAGCTTCAATTCCTCTCCAGCCCCTGCCTCTGGAAGGCACTCAGCTCTTGAGCATGCCCTGCCACCCTTCCCTGAACCGCCTGCCAAGGCTCTCCCACGCATGTCCACCCAGAGGCAGGCTTCCCTGGACATTCTGCCACTGTCCCCCTCTGTTTTCCTGCTTCAACTATTTGCTCCCCTCCGTTCCTCCTAGAATGCCTCTTCCCTAATTACCTCCTTATTAATAGTAAACCCCTACTTGTCTTCCCAGTCTCAATTTAAATGTTGCCATCTCTGTGAAGTCTTTCCTGATTTTTATGCCAGCATTAACTTCTCTCTTCCCCTGTTGGCACAGCACCTCTCTAAGATGGCAACTACTACTGCTATATTGATGCCAGTTATGTATCTGTCTCCCCTACAAGGCTGTGAATCCCTTAAATTTAGGGACATCTTTTTCACCCATGCCTCGTCAGTATGGGGCACATACTGAGAATGAGCACTAACTGTTTGCTAAACTACACAGAAAAAATAAAGATATTCCTTGTTTGGGGAGTTGCTACTTTTTCACCTTCAAGTGAACCCTCGTATTAAGGTAACAAAAATGCATAACTGTATTTCTTTCTATTGTTATTACAAATTACATGTAATCTGATTTTCATGATACAACAAACTATTTTGAAGGACACAGTAAAGGATATGAACCACACAAAAATGGAGTCAATAACTGCTAAAATAATGTCATCAAGAACAACAGCTAAATGGTTAGAACCCTGAAAGATAAAAATAAGGGAAGAAACCTGAATGTAACACCTTCATTGCACTATAGCAATTATCATTTGATGAAGAAAAATAATTTAGCTTATCTCATTACTTTACAAAGCCACATAAAAGATTTAATTTCCTAAGAGGATTGTGTTTAAGCACATGGAAATGACCTGTTTTTTGATAGCAACAAGTGCTAATTTATGTGATGATAGCAACATAAAACTGTATTATGTAATGGCAAATAAAAAGCATCGTGTCCCCAACCTCACTAACACCAGCCATTTCAATCTCTCTCCTCCATACCAAACCGACAGCCAGGGCTATTAACGAAACAAACTCCCGATCTTTCCTGACTGTGTTGTGAAGGGACACAGAAAAAGTGAAGGGGGGGGTCCATGTTAGACATTTACTCTGACTAGTCATCTTTAAAAGTCACTATCTAAGATGTTGGCTATGTAAAATTTTTTTTTTTTTTTTGAGATGGAGTTTTGCTCTTGTTGCCCAGGCTGGAGTGCAATGGCGCAATCTCAGCTCACTGCAACCTCTGCCTCCCAGGTTCAAGCCATTCTCCTGCCTCAGCCTCCCAAGTAGCTAGGATTACAGGCGTGTGCCACAAAGCTATGTACAATTTTAAAGGAATACAATATATATGGTGTATTTACATGTGGGATATTTATCTTTTCTATTTCCTTCTGGCAAGTATTTATTATTATTATTATATGAATGCAGAGTTCTTCATGATCATACAAACGTGGAAATAAATATACTCAAAGACTAAAAGAGCATCTAACACAGAATGCAGGTGTATCAAAGACAACAGGGAGAAGAATGAGGCTTTTTAGCATTATTGGATAAATATTTATGATCTGATTTACACAGCTAATCCAAAGACATTTTAGGTAAAATGACAAAGGTCTTTGGATTAGGTAAGATATAATAAGCTTCTTAATCACTCAATCCTCAACCATTTATTCAAAAAACTGAAGCAACCATTAGTGGTAGCTCATATCTGTAATCCCAATACTTTGGGAGGCTGAGGTAAGAGGATCACTTGAGGCCAGCCAGGAACTCAAGACCAGCTTGGGCAACATAGTGAGACCCTGTCTCTACAAAAAATACAAAAATTAGTCTGGTGTGGTGGCCTGCACCTGTAGTCCCAGCTACTCGGGAGGCTGAGGTGGGAGGACTGCTTAAGCCTAGGAGATGGAGGCTGCAGTGAGCCATGATCATGCCACTGCGCTACTGCACCACTGCACCCCAGCCTAGGCAACAGAGCAAGACCCTGTCTCCAAAACCAACCAACCAACCAACCAACCAACCAACCAACCAACCAACCAACCAACCAATGAGACAACCAAACAAAAAACCGCACAAAATAAAAGTAAAAAAACTGAAGCTAGAAATCTAGGGGTCTTTGCAGACATAAATACTGATACTTCTCCAGAGAATAAAGTGCTGCTGCCCACATCCAGAGTCACCTTCCCCTTGAACATCACTTCCTCTAGGCTTTTCCAATGGTGGGGTCTACTGAATCCTCAAAATAGCTAGTCCCCAAGAGTCAGAGAAAATGAATAAACAAATGAGACTTAAAAGAGTGATGGAATGTACTGCATGTATACCTGAAGGGTGTAATTAACTTTCTGTTCACTTGATACATTTTAAAATCCAGGGTTAAGAATGATATTAAGGTATACCAGCTGCATAATGATAAAGACAAATGTTCTCTATGGAGAACAACCATGAACCTTTCTGGGATGGGACTGATACCTGGGATGATATCAAGCGGTGCCTTCGCAATCAGTCATATCATTTTAAGAAGCACTCTGTCTAGCCTTTGCCTTTCAGGAAGTATTTTAAAAGGGAAACATCCCATAGAAGAAAAGTTCAAATTGGGCCTTTTTCACAAGTTTCTATCTAAAAATTCATCTCAGGAGATACAAAGTAAAACCACATTTCACAGCAATAACAAAAAGGGGTGGTAGAATTATGTAGTTTTTACCCCAATGACTCTCATCACGCCTTCAACAGCTGCAAAGATTAAGTATAGAAGCCCCAGTCCGATCACCCGGTGCATGACTGTTCCTAAACGAGGCCTGGAATCAGGAAGAGGAAACAGAGAAAGAAGAAAAAGCATGGGTGAGTAAAATGCACCTGAATACAGTAACTGGCACCATTTCCAATACCAGGAAGTCACTATCTAATCACATCAGTCTGTTCCCGGCTCTGAGGTACTTTGTTTTAGGAAACAGGCCCAGGAACAAAGGGTCTCTTTCTCTAGGACCTGAAGCTATACTGATGCCTGTGAAGCAATATTTGGAGGCCACAAAGGTGCCAGAGGATTTTGCTGCTGAAATTCAAGCAACAGAATGAATATAATTCAGGTACTGTTTCTATAGAATGGAAGAGTAGGTTGATGAAATCTAGGAAGGTAAATGCCAACTTCTAAGTGCCACTGAGAAGTCTAACTTAATTCTTCCTGAGGTCTGTCTTTTCAGAGATAATTCACTTGTCTCATGACTTGGGCAGAGGAAGAGCAGGACAGGAGGAGATGGAAGTCCATGACCTCCTTTCTGATCACCAGCTCTCAACCAGAACAGGAGTGCTAACAGAATTTCATTTTCATTCTTTAAACTGAAAGAGTTAAAATAACATTTTTGGGCCAGGTGCAGTGGCTCATGCCTGTAATCCTAGCATCTTGGGAGGCCAAGGTACACAGATCACTTGAGCTCAGGAGTTCGAGACCAAACTGGCCAATGTGGTGAAACCCCGTCTCTACCAAAAAAAGCAAAAAATTAGCCGGGGGTGGTGGCTCGTGCCTGTAGTGCCAGCTACTCGGGAGGCTGAGGCACGAGAATCACTTGAACTTGGGAGGCAGAGGTTGCAGTAAGCCAAGATCGCGCCACTGCACTCTAGCCTGAGCGAGAGTGAGATTTTTGTCTCCAAAAAAACAAAAACAAAAAAAAAATTTTTTTTTGGCTCTTTCAAAATATAATTGAGTTGGGAAAATACAAAGATGGTGGTTTTTGCAATTAATAATTTAAAATAGAATAATTTCATGATATTTGCAAATCAGAATTTATTGCACATACATTTAAGGCTGCTCAAAAACCCTCCTCTCAGAGTAATTAGAAGAAAAAAACTGATTTAAAAAAATATTTAAGATAGTCAATTCAAAACAAAATATAAGTAAAAAATTAAGTTAGTGGTCATAGCTCATATTTAATTAAGACTATTTACCTAATCTAAGGAATCTAAATTCTGATTCATTATAATCAACTAACCAGAACCTCCAAATAACCAGAACTGTTACTGCTCTCACTTTATGGGTTGAGCCGAGCAAGCTAACAGTGAAGGGATTCATTTAAAAAGGGTTTGTATCTGTACCCATTCATTTAATCTTCTATTCCTTTCACAGTAACAACACTGCACCTGTTGGTATCTGATGTTCATAACCAGAGCTGTGAAAGGTACTGCAAGATTCTTCAACAAGAGGCCTTCGTTTCCTACACTGTACTAAGAACACAAAAGGCATTTGAGAAAGAATCTCCAATAAAAGTCCAGGGGGATAAAGGCTTCCAGGCTAAAATCCTGCTAACTCCCTAATCCCCAGCTCACAAGCAAACGGGCACGCACACAGGAGGAGAGCCTAGGGGTGCGAGTCACAGAGCAGAGGCCTGAGCCTGGGCCCCCGGGGGCCGGAGCTCAGGAACACAGGAGGGTGCAGCAGAGGAGGCTGGGGAGGAGTAGCCAGTGACGTGAGAGGATGGAAGACGAGCTCCCAGAAACCAGGCAAAGCTGGCACTCCTTAAAGCTGCTCACGGGACAACTGGACGAGGGCTGAGCAGGGCCATGTGATATGGCAGGGGGAGGTCATGGTGGCCTTGACAAGAGCAGTCTCAATAGAGCAATACTGGGGAGGCTGAGGTACAGACTACTCGTGTGAGAAGTTATGCTGCACAGGGGAAAGGTGAATGAGGCAGAAGCAGAGGAGAGGGCCATGTGGGGTGGAGGGAGGGCTTCACTTTAAAAAATGGTAGAAATAACGAGATGCTGATGGGGGTGACCCACCAGAGAGGAAAGCTGATGATGCAAGAAAAAGCAAAACCGAGCACTAGGACAGTTTCCCTTACAGTTGAGTGGGCACAAAGGCAGGGGTGGCCCGTGACTATCAAGAAGAGGAAAGTGGTTCATGCGGTCCAGATGTGGGGGAAATGACAGGGTCTGGAGGCACAGATGCAGTGGAATTCCCCTCTGATGGCTTCTACTTCCTCAGTGAAAAAAAACCTAAGGTCAGGGTAGAGTCTGAGAGAGAAGGGGTGAAACGGTCTTCTGCAGACAGGAGAGTGAGAAAATAGTGGCAAGGGGACTGAGTACAACTGCCAGCAGCACTGAGGGTGCACGTGAAGTTTAGGGTCATGAATGGCAAGTAGGCCCCCTCAGTGTGGTCCAGGGCTCTTTTTGGGCAAATTCCCCTGCTCGGGTGGGAGCCTGAGGCAGAAGGAAAGCTGGACTTAGCAAGGCTGGGGTTTTGTCAAGAAGGCTGACAAAGAGAAAGGCAGGGGTCTTTGGCTGTCAGTGTCCTGCTGGACCAGGGAATCCAAGCAAAAGGAAGAAGGTAAGGATATAAGATGGGGAGGGACAATGGAAGGTGCCAGGGTCAAAAGGCTGGAGGCCAACGTACAGTCAAAAGAGACTGACACCGACACGTTAAAGAAAGTAACAGGAAACAGAGAAGGTTGACAGTTGAAAAGCGGATTGCTTAAAACTGAGATTTTGAAGAGGGTGCAGTTATCCATATAATAAAGTCTAGAAAATGATACTGGGAATCAGTAGCTGAAACGTGGTGACAGGCAAGAGCAGGAGAGGTGGGGAGGTGAGGTCAGGTTACTTAAAGGGTCATCCACGTGGCTCCTGAGACCCCATGGCCTTCTGACAGATGAAATGCTGAGGACGACACCTGTGAAGCCAGTGCCCACAGAGCTGAGGGATGAGGGAGGGTCTGGAAGCTCACAGTGACCACAACAAGATGCAGCAGGTGACCCAGCCTGAAGAGTGAGCTTCTGGGAATCAGGGTTTTAGGAAAGAAGCAGGAAGAAAGGTCTGAAAAAACACAACAAGGATAGAAATCAAGTTCTCCCATAGTTATGCCCAGTGATTCACAGGTGAGAAGAGGAAAAGACCCGCCGGAGAGGGTCCAGAAGCAGGGTCCTCGAGGGACAGACAGGTTTCAGTCAGAAGTTTTGCTGACTCGGTGTTTAATCCACTCTCTCTTCCAACACTCAAATAGGACCATCAAAGCTTAATGATACTGTCTAAAAAACAGAAAAGGGTTTGAAAATGGTTTGAATCATTTTAGATTTTCCATTATCCTTAAAGCTGATTATTTATTCATCTAACTATATAAAGTTATCGAAATACAAATTCAGGGTCTTTATTGGAAGATAATATAAAATAGCAAGTATGTGGAAATCTTTTAAAAATGTGTTCTTGTAGATTTTTCCCAAAGGGATTTGTACTACAATACTTAGAAGTTCCATTTTCACAAAGGTCATAACGTAGACGGACTGAATCACTGGGCTGGGACCCAGCATTTTTCCCACACGCCAGTACTTACTTCACAATGCCATAGCCCAGGCTCACAATGATCACGAGAAGGCGAGCCAACGTCCTCTTAATCGCAGAAATCAACTCCGCAAATATCAATAAGCCTTGGGCTGAGGAAGAAAAAAATAAAATAATTCACTTTGTGTACACCTGGAAGCCTGCCAACCAAGATTCTCGACAACATGTCCTGTGTATAACTACATTCGAACTTCAGACTAATCAGCCACATTTGATTTAAAAGTCATTGAATCCAACTGATGTTTGAAAACTTCAGTGAAGGATTCACACTCTCCTAAAGAATTCACTCCCTATCTATCTAATCTGCTCCACTGGGCACAGCTTTCTTCTATCAGCCTGAACACTGTCTCCCTGAGCTTCCCTCTGTTCTTGCTCTTTGCAGAACTCTCTCTTCTTGTCCTGTAAATATTTAAAAACCACAACATCCTCTAGAGTTCTCTTTTCTCCAGGATCTCCTCATCATGTATTCATTTAAAATGTATCTGATATGCTCCTACTGTGTGGCTATAATAGTGAAAAAGACATCTTGATCCCTGCCTTCATGGAGCTTGTACTCTGGTTAGGCTAAGTAAATAGAACTCAGTGTGGTAACAGCAAGAGGTAACACATCATCCCTCCAGACTTGGAAGAAGGCCAGTCTAATCTACACCTGGGGGAACTAGAATTGGGTCCCGAAAAACTCAGAAAAAGTGACATCTAAATGAGGACTTGAAGGCTAAGCAGGAGTTAAGTATTTGGTGGTGGGGGATGACAAAGCAAAGAACATGGCACGTGCAAAGGCGTAGAGAAGAAAAGAGGAAAAGCAAACTATGTTGCAAGAAGTCAAAATTCATTATGCCTGCAGCAGAGAGTGTAATGGTAGATGTCAAGAAAAGAGGCTGGTCATAAAGGCAGGGACCAATCGTGCAGTTTGGAGCCCCTGTCATGGAGTCTGGACTCGATGTTAAGGGCAGTGGGAAGTCAATAACAATAAACAAAAGAACAAAGGAGGGATTGGTAAACTATGGCCCATGGGCCAAATCTGGCCCTACATCTGATCTGTTTTTGAACATAAAGTTTTATGGGAACACAGCAATGCTCATTTGTTTGCATGCTGTCTATGGCTGCTTTTATGCTTTGATGGCAAGGGTGAATAGTTACAACAGAGACCATATGGCCTGCAAAGCCAAAATATTTCCTCTATGGCCTTGACAGAAAAAATGTGCTGACTGCTAGAATAAAATGGATGGCTTTATTTTATCAAGATTGCTCTACCTACAATGGTTTGGAGAGGAACAAAACTGCAGGCAAGGAAAATGCTCAGGAGACTATTCCAGAAAACTAAGAGATGATGAGAGTACCGGCAGTGATGACGGAGAGAAGTAGAAAGAGATTCAGAAAGATATTCAGAAAATACGGTGGCAAAACCAGTTGTGAATCCATCTGATGTTTTCAGTTCACATTGTTTTCAGCTCCATCTTGCCTGCAAGAACTCACAAGAGACCTTGTCAAATGCCTCGAAGATAGATCTAGAACTACAGGCAGAGCAAGAAGCCAAGGAAGATGTGAAAGATGGTCCTGAGGTCTCCTGGCAGTATCATGCAGTGAGAGGAACACCTGGAAGGGCAGCAAGTGTGGGCTGGGGCGAGGTCGCCACACAAAGGCAGAAAGGATGAGC
This sequence comes from Pan paniscus, assembly GCF_029289425.2. Taxonomy (NCBI): domain Eukaryota; kingdom Metazoa; phylum Chordata; class Mammalia; order Primates; family Hominidae; genus Pan; species Pan paniscus. The sequence goes on from NC_073261.2 coordinate 15,991,342, forward strand.
TCCATTTTTGCCATTCAGAGGTTGAGAAGATTGCAAGGCATTGAGAAGCTGTTTCGTAGATGACTGGATATATATGTCTGTAGCTCAGGATAGAGAGTTCCACAGGAGAGAAGCTTTAGGAGGAAAACAATGGATGAGCTCTCCGAAAGAGTGCAGAATGTGAAGAAGGGGTTTATCATCACAAATGTTGAGGGATGAGTGTGCTGTCAATCCCTCCATGGGCTGTCTATACTCCTCTTGAGGTAATGTGACTACAACCTTTCTGGTACAGTGTGGCCTGTACAGCAAGATTCTCAACTTTCCTTCCAGGCTCCTGCTGCAATCTGAGGTTGTGGGAGCTTGTGGGAGGCAACCACCCTATTATTACCTATGTTGAGTTTGCTTTTCATCAGCTTCAATTTTTAAATTCTTTTTAAAACTTTTCCATTGGTATTTTTGCAATTTGTACTCCAAACCTAAGTTCAAGGTCTTATCCATCAGATTTCACCTTTCTATTCAGCATGTCAACTCTCTTGCCTCTCATCACGTATCTTCAAGTGAAAAGGGTCTATCTAAAATGATTCTCTATGCCCCTAAGTATTTACGACCGTGGCCAGCCTCACATCATCCATAAAGTTTAAGAGAATGCTGTCTACATAGTCACACAATAAATGTTAGTTGAACAAACCAACAGATCCACAAGAAGAATAAAACAGCAACAAGGCCTAAAATCTGAGAGAGACACCATTCAAAGCCTCCTAGCTCAATGGTTCTCAACCCTAGATGCATATTGGAATCACCTGGAAGCCTCTACACAGCCCCAATTCCTAGGTCTGCCCTAATCAGACTCTCTGGCACTGGTACCATTTTAAAGTTCTTCAAGTGATGCTGATGCAAAACCAGGGATGAGAACCATTGCTCCAGACCAGTGCTGTCCCACAGACCCTTTTGCAATGATGGAAGTGGTCTACCTCTGTGCTGTCCAATACAGCAGTCACTGGTCACCTGTGGCTACTGAGCACTTGAGATGAAGCTAGAACAACTGAGGAACTTAATTTTTAATTTAATTTAATTTTACTTAAGTACCCAGATGTGGCTTGTGGCTACCACAGAAAACAGCAGTGGTCTAGACTGACCAGTGATTATCTCCATGAACTCTTTAGATATGGCGGCACCACCAGTTTTCAGCTCATCTTGTCCACAAAAAGTCACAAGAGACCTTGTCAAATGCCTTGAAGAAGTCAGCTATACTAAGTTTACTACATCTTCCTGTCAATCTAGCATCCCAAAACAAAAAAATTAGTCTGACATGATATTCTTAACGTACCCATGTTGGGTCCTAACAGTCAATGCTTCTCATCCTTCTAATGATTTTTCTAAATTTGATACTTCAAGATCAATGCTGGGCAAGACAGCCCCTGTCACAGAATTCCCACTTGGGAAAATCAGAAAGGACATCAGCTCCTGCCCACCTCTCCTATTGGACAGGACTCCTCAAAGACCCTGACAGCGGTCTGGGTATCTCTTCCAAGCCCTCTGGTGCCATCTCAGACAGCTTAGATTCCCTGAGGATGGCAGATGGCCTCTTACCTCTTCATGGATCTCAGGTTTTTGCTGCTCCTCACTAAAGTCCATGCCACCCTTTACCTTCACTAAACAAGAGATCACCACCACTGACAGCAAAGCATCAGAACTGCCTTCTCTACATTCAGGAATGCTTCAATTCTAAGCAGCAGATCTACCCTTCCTTCATCATCTGGTTTAGAGCACACATGCATGCACACGCACACACACACACACACCATAAAAAACTTCTTACAGAGTAGTGATATCTCTAATATGCATCCTGGATGTTTGTCCTTTCTTTATTCTTTGGTACATGTCCTTTTAAACTTTTTATTTGGGGAAATTTCAAATACTCCCAAAAAGAGAGAAAGCAATATAATGATTTCCCTTGTGCCCATCATGCAGCTTCAATAATTAGCAACGTTACGCCAAATTTGTTTCATCTATTGTCCAATTCATTTTTTTTCTAGAGTATTTCAAAATAAGTAACAGACACATAGTGCCAGCTACTCCAGAGGCTGAGGTGGGCAGATCATTTGGGCCTGGAGGTCGAGGCTGCAGTGAGCAAAAATTGCACCACTGCACTCTAGACCGGGCAACAGATCAAGACCTTGTCAATCAGTCAATCAATATCAGACAAAATCATGCCCTTTGAAAATCTGCACCAAGATCATTTGTAACTGGTCACTCAGAAGTACACTCTTGAGCACCGTCAACCCCTCTGAGCTCTCTCTTTCCAAAGGTTTGGTGGGAGAGTTGTACCTTTACTTCTCTGGCCTGAAATCTACTTTCTAGAAGTCTGGGGCACACATCTGAGGATGCCCAGCTGTATGGCCTCCCTGCTTCACATATTCCACTGCGTAAACTGTGATGGTGCCTCCACTGGTTATATGAAGATCTTTGTGGGAGTAAAGAGGTGGGGAGAGCACAAGGAGGCTGCAGGCACCATCCATTCCAGCACCCCTGATTTTACTCCCTGCGGCCAATTTCCTTTCGTTTTTTGAAGGAGAAGCAGAAAGAAAAGATGTGGGGGGAAGGAGAAGTATGTTAAAAGGATTGACAGCACCTGAAGTCTCCCTGTCCCGAACTTTGTGCTGCTTTAATGCAAGCTGAACCTTAGGAAACGGGACTTTTATTTTTCCCAGGAGGAAAGTGAGGGGAAATTTAGCAAGAAGGAAAACAGATAATGAAGAGAAGACACATGCTTGGCCAGATCAGAGGCCTACTCTGACATTCTTTTCTTGGCTTTCCTTCTCTTCATCTATAATATATCTGTTTCCAAACCACTGTTCAGAAGGGGGCCTCCCACTGCTCTGCTCATAAATACTGGGGAACTCTTAGATCATACTATATTTACAGAGACAGTCAAAACTTACTTGACAGTCCAGTGTTGCTGATGTTTTGGTATTCACTATAAAAAACTGCTTTTTCAAGCATTCCCAAAAAAATAACAGCTGCAATCCAGAACTGGATTCTTAATATATCTTTCCAATAACAGGCAGACCACGTCAGCCAGAGTATGCCATATAATATATAAACAATACACATCACCATGTAAAACTGTAGGAAGAGAAGCAATTGTAGTCAGTTAAGCCTTTTGGTCATTTGAAAGTTGGCACTTCTACATTCAAGTATCCAACCCTTCATTTTCCAGTCACTCTGGAACCAGAAATACAGGATATGTCAAAGCATTAACTACTGAGGAATTACTACCACAAAGCTCTTAGGGTATAAAATTCATTTTTTAAAAAGGAAAAAATGATGAGAAATACTCACAATCATTAGGGGCCAATCTGATGCAGAGATATATCCATGAGGCCCAATCATAGAAAGAGAAACTAGGATAGAGAAGAAGAGAGAGTTAATTAACAGTCAGTCTTAAATCTTTAAATGTAAGTTCATTTCCCAGAAGGCTCCAAGAATACAAACCACACTAACAAATGCTGAATTTGTATGTAGCACATACATGGTATTGGACAATTAGTATTTGTTTGATTATGTAACCTTACCAAGATACCTTTACTGTAAGACCAGAAACTGTAAAACTGCTAGAAGAAAACATAGGGAGAACACTACACAACACTGGTCTGAGCAATGATTTTTTGGATTTGATCCCAAAAGCACAGGCAACAAAAGCAAAAATAGACAACTGGGATTACATCAATATAAAAAGCTTCTTTGCAGCAAAGGAAACAATTAACAGTAGACATGGACAACTTAAGATACTGGGAGATAAAATTAGCAAGCCATATATCCAAGAAGGAGTTAATATCCAAAATACATAAGCTCAAACAACTCAATAGCAAGAAAACAAAAAACCCAATTAAAAGAATGGGCAGGCCGGGCGCGGTGGCTCACGCCTGTAATCCCAGCACTTTGGGAGGCCGAGGCGGGCAGATCACGAGGTCAGGAGATTGAGATCATCCTGGCTAACACGGTGAAACCCCGTCTCTACTAAAAATACAAAAAATTAGCCGGGCGTGGTGGCGAGCGCCTGTGGTCCCGGCTACTCAGGAGGCTGAGGCAGGAGAATGGTGTGAACCCAGGAGGTGGAGCTTGCAGTGAGCCGAGATCACGCCACTGCACTCCAGCCTGGGCGACAGAGTGAGACTCCATCTCAAAAAATAAAAAAAGATTAAAAAAATTAAAAAAAAAAGAATGGGCAAGGGGCCGGGCGTGACAGCTCACACCTGTAATCCCAGCACTTTGGAAGGCCAAGGTGGGCAGATCACTTAAGGTCAGGAGATCGAGACCAGCCTGACCAACATGGTGAAACCCATCTCTACTAAAAACAGAAAAATTAGCCAGGTGGGGTGGCGTGCACCTGTAATCCCAGCTGCTTGGGAAGCAGAGGCAGGAGAATCACTTGAACCTAGGAGGTGGAGGTTGCAGTGAGCTGAGATTGTGCCACCACACTCCAGCCTGGGTGACAGAGCAAACTCCTGTCTCAAAAAAAAAAAAAAAAAAAAAAAAAAAAAAGGCAAGGGACCTAAATAGATGTTTCTCAAAAGAAAACATATAAATGAGCAAAAGATATTAATACATGAAAAATGCTCAGCATCACTAGTCATTAGAGAAATGCAAATTAAAACCCCAATATCATTTCACACCTGTCAGAATGGCTTTTATCAAAAAGATGAAAGAGAGTAAGTGCTGATGAAGATGTGGAGAAAAGGGGTGCTTTGTGAAAATGTCAATCAGTACAGCCATTATAAAAAACAGCATGGAAGGTCCTCAAATAACTAAAAACAGAATCACCATATAATCCAGTAATCCCACTTTACTATTTACCAAAAAGATCTAAAATCAGTTTGTCAAAGAGCTGTCTGCACCCCCATGTTCACTGCAGTAGTATGAACAATAGCTAAGTTATGGAATCAAGGTAAGCGTCCATCAACAGATGAATGGATGAAGAAAATGTGTATATATACACAATGAAATACTATTCAGCCTTTAAAAAGAAGAAAATTCTGTCATTTGCAACAACATGGATGGAACTGGAAAACACTGTGCTGAGTGAAATGAGTCAAGCACAGAAAGACAAATACTGCACATTTTCACTTATATGTGGAATCTAAAACAATCAAACTCCTAATACGAGAGCAGAATGGTGGGTACAGAGGCTGGGGGGTAGGAGGCATGGGCAGATGATGGTCCAAGGGTAAAAAAAAATCTCACACAGGAGGAGTAAGTTTTTTCTTTTTTTGAGTTCTATTGCACAGCATGGTGAATAGTTAACAGAGTACTGTATGTTTCAAAATTGCTGAGAGAGTACATTTCAAATGTTCTCACCACAAAAAATGTTAAGCATTTGGGGTGATGAGTATGTTAACTAGTTTGACTTAATTATTCCACACTGTATTTATAGATTATAACATCACCTTGTACCCCATACATTTATGTCGTATGTAATTGTCAATTTACAATAAAAAGAAAAAAAGAGATCCCTCTACTTGTATACACGCTATTCTAAAAACCTGTGCCAAATCTGATCATATACAAGAGCACAGTAGTCCCAGCTACCAAACAAGACCTCAGACTGGCCCCCTTGCTAATTTACTCATCTCACCGGGACCTTGTCTTCCTTGACGTAACTTGGAATAAATTACCAAACTCACACATCTAGGTTGGGTTTTGTCTGAGACAGCAATAATAAACCATGTGCCGAGTACAGTGCAAAACATGCAGGGCTCAGTGACAGCTCCAGCTACTAATTAGCAGGGGCTCAAAACTGCCCGCTGGTGTCAGGGGAAAAGACACAATGCCTGGGAAAGAAGTGGACACAAGCCTAGTTCTATGGTCTGAATGTCCTCAAAAATTCATTAAAGCTTCATACCCACTGTGGTGGTATTAAGAGGTGAGGCCTTTTGGGAAGTGATTAAGTCATGAGGGCTCTGTCCTCATGAATAGATTAATGCCTTACAAAAGGCCTGGAGGGAACTAGCTTAGGCCCTTCCTTGCTCTTCTGCCTCCACCCCGTGAGAGCAGAGTGGTTGTCCCCTTTTGTGCTTCCTGCCCTTCCATCCTTTCTGCCATGTGAGAACACATCGTTTAAGGTGCCATCTTGGAAGCAGACACCAGGGACCTAACCAGACACCAAACTTGCTGGCACCTTGATCTTAGACATCCCAGCCTCAAGAACTGTGGGGAAATAAATTTCTGTTCTTTATAAATTACCCAGTGTCAAGTATTCTACTATAGCAGCACAAACAGACTAAGATAGGTGACAGAATGACATCAGGGTCCCTGCTCCCTCTACTTGGCACAGTCTGGCTCATGATGCCATCTCCAGAAGGAAGCCTTACCTCACACTCTTCCAGAGCAGCCACCTTGCCAGCTTCCCTCCAAGGGCCATGCAGTACACCAGACCGAGCCTCCTCTGCAGCAATGCCTACCTCACCTCATCAGTTTCTGCCAGCTGACTGGCTGAATCAGAGCAGTATCAAATCCCCAGGGCCCTCACATGCTGATTGGCTACTGCTGGCCCCAGCAGACACCCACTATGGAAAACATCAGCCAAAGTGATTCTAGAATACGGGAAAGCATTCATTCTCTTGAAAACTGCTTATTGCAAGTCTACTTTTGTGGCACTAAGGAACCACAGGTTAACAAGGCACAGAGGGTCTAACTTACAGTGGTGGGGGTGCCTCACAGACCATAGAAGCACATGCTGGCAGATATGCTGCTTCTACTCCTAGGCTACAGACAGATCCTTTAAAATAAAATTTGTCAAATAATAAAAATCTTAAATCCCTGATGATGGCCATTTTCAAGAAACAGAGAACATAACCTACTTGAAATACACAACTAAAAAGTTGCCTACACATTTCTACATGTTAAAAAAATTTTTTTAATCTGAAAGAATGGAGAATTTTATATCCCACTATGAAGTTTGAAATTTTAAAAATTTATCTTAACACAGTAAAATTTTAAATCAATTAAAAAATAAATAGTAGCAATAAGATAACTTAATGTTACATTTTAAGTATCTAAAATAAATGTATGATTAACAGAAATTCATTTTTGAATGATGTATTTGAAACAGAGAATGTTGACTCAGGTCAGTGACAAAAATACAGAATACAGAAAATGCAGACAGTAAACATGCATGCAGTTTAACTATACCATTCAAATTCCAGCTTGCATCTGTATTCTCCGTTTTAATAGAAACAATAAAGATATGAAACCCATCTTTTTGTGTTCTGGCTACAACATCCTGAAATAGAGATGAAAAAAATTCTTCGTTATTTTTAACAAATTGCTATGTAATATAGCTGAACAACTGTTTGCCATATTTTAAAATAATTGAATCGGGTTACTTTTTAAATTTTTCTATTTTTAAATTTTTTCCTTTTTTTTTTTTTTTTTTTTTTTGAGATGGGGGTCTCACCATGTTGCCCAGGCTGGTCTCAAACTCCTGACCCCTCATGTGATCCTCCTGCTTTGGCCTCCCAAAGTGCTGGGATTACAGGTGTGAGCCACTATGTCCAGTCATATTGGGTTTCTTTTAAACACACACACACACAGACACACACACACAGACACACACACACACACACAGACACACACACACAAATAAAACAGAAAAGGAATGGCAGGTAGTGGAAAGATAGCTATTTCTCTTATTTTTTAAACACCATCCTTCCAGACCTAAAAAGGTAAAGGAGGAAAGAAGCTTTTCTCATTCTTCAACGTTTTCTATCTTTTATATTTTTACAGGTTCCCTCTAATATTACCAATCTATAAATTGTTTAATATTATCAATAAAAAACTTTTTCTAGGGCTGAGCAGGGTGGCTCACACCTGTAATCCTAGCACTTTGGGAGGCCGAGGTGGGTGGATCACTTGAGCTCAGGAGTTTGAAACCAGCCTGGCCAACGTGGCAAAACCCTGTCTCTACTAAAAATACAAAAATTATCCAGGTGTGGTGGTAGGCACCTGTAGTCCCAGCTACTTAGGAGGCTGAGACAGAAGAATCGCTTGCACCTGGGAGGCGGAGGTTGCAGTGAGCTGAGATCACACCACTGCACACCAGCCTAGGTGACAGAACAAGCCTGTGTCTCAAAAAAACCTCTTTTTTCTAACAATACCCTTCTCATATTTTATCCTAATTTTATCAAACATTTTGTTTTATTTAAATGTGTGGTTTTCATTATTCATTTATTTTTTGAGATGGAGTCTCACTCTGTCACCCAGGCTGAAGTGCAATGGTGCGATCTTGTCTCACTGCAACCTCAGCCTCCTGGGTTCAAGCAATTCTCGTGCCTCAGCCTCCGAGTAGCTGGAATTCCAGGCACCTGCCACCACACCCGGCCTAATGTGTGGTTTTTAAATTGAATTGGGGGAAGAGGAAGTTAGATAACATTGTCAGAAATGACTCAGATTAAGTACATAAGCTAAATGATGCAACTTTCTTAAGGCACTATGTTACTTGCAATTCCACTAAGGAATAAAACTTCCCACTGTAATGCTTGTAAATTCTCCAGTGCCCTCCCATAACTGGATCACACTTCTTATACTCCATTTTCCTGAATATTTCCTATCCGTTTCTTTCATTTCCTACTCCTCATCATATGACAGATTTTGTACAAAGTTTGTCCTGGCCACTGCAGAGCGAGTGTCTTTCCATTATCAGACTTCTTTAGGGTGGTTGAAGAGAAAACATGAAGAGTCATAGTATAAAAGCAAACATTAAGCTCTCCCAAACCGGTTTTCAGTCCCTACACATAACTCCCAACCCTTTCGACCTCTTACTCAGTCTTCTGACTTTTAGTAATTCCCCAGAATGCCAAAATTTCCCTCCCACATGCTACATTCATGGTTTCTATTTCTTTAAATCCTTAATGACACGCACAGCCCATTGCTATGCTGTCTTGCACATTTAGAGGGGGAATTTTATTTTTTAAAGAAAAGAAAGGCTGCACAGAAATTCATCTTAAATTGCTTTAAGGATATTTTCAGACAACGATAGAAACATATACAAAATTCATATAGACATATATAAGAAAACTTTTTTTTGAGGCAGAGTCTTGCTCTGTCACCCAGGCTGAAGTTTAGTGGTGCAATTTCAGCTCACTGCAACCTCCACCTCCCAGGTTCAAGTGATTCTCATGCCTCAGCCTCCCAAGTAGCTAGGATTACAGGCATGTACCACCATGTCTGGCTAATTTTTGTATTTTTAGTAGAGATGAGGCTTTGCCATGTTGGCCAGGCTGGCATCAAACTGCTGGCCTCAAGCAATCAACCTGCTTCAGCCTCCCAAAGTGCTGGGATTGCAAGCAGGAGCCACTGCACCTGGCCTGAAAACATACGGTTTTAAATAATGTTTCCTTTTCCTTCCACAGTTCTAATAACCCTACTTTCTATCACTCTCCAAGTATCTATCCATCAGCGACTTTTTTCAGTCTTACGTTAACTTGTGTATATTTGATTTAAAGACAAATCAAACTGCTTACCATTGATCTTTCCTGGTTTGAAACATTTCTGATATTTATTAGTTCTTTATTCTGGAAAAAAAGAGTAAATAATGCCATTTTATACTGCTGCATTTCTACGGAGAAAAATTGTTTTAATAATTAAGAAAAAAGTTAGAAGAAAAATGAAAAATTAAAAAGCTAAACATCAAAGAACAAATCTCACTGTATCCCAAACACAAGTGACAAAGTTCTGCTTTTGAAAAATTGCCCCTATTATATAAAGAGATGGAATCTATGACTCACTGACACTCCTGAAAGAGATGGGAGAATGGAAGCAACTTGAAAAACCTATTTCAGTATATCATCCATGAGAACTTCCCCAACCTAGCTAGAGGGGCCAACATTCAAATTCAGGAAATGCAAAGAACCCCCACAAGATACTTTACAAGAAGATCATCCCCAAGACACATAAATCATCAGATTCTCCAAGGTCAAAATGAAGAAAAATGTTAAAGGCACCTAGAAAGAAAGGTCAGGTCACCCACAAAGGAAAGCCCATCAGATTAACATTAAGCCTCTCCACAGAAACCCTACAAGGAGAAGAGAATTGGAGGCCTATGTTCAACATTCTTAAACAAAAGAAATTCCAACCAAGAATTTTATGTCTGGCCAAACTAAGCCTCATAAGTGAAGGGGAAATAAGACCCTTTTTAGACAAGCAAATGCTGAGGGAATTCATTCAGACCTGCCTTACAAGAGCTCCTGAAAGAAGCACTAAATATGGAAAGACCATTACCAGCCACTAAAAAAACACACTTAAGTATACAAACCAGTGACACTATAAAGTAGCCACACAGATGAGTCTGCATAATAACCAGCTAACAACATGATGACACAATCAAACCCACAATGTCAATACTAAAAGCCCCAATTAAAAGGCACAGAATGTCAAGCTGGATAAATAAGCAAGACTCGTTGGTTTGCTGTCTTCAAGAGACTCATCTCTATAACGACACCCACAGGCTCAAAATAAAGGGTTGGAGAAAAATCTACCAAGCAAATGGAAAACAGAAAAAAAGCAGAGGTTGCAGGCCTAATTTCAGACAAAACTGACTTTAAACCAACAAAAATCAAAAAAGACACAGAAGGGCATTATGTAATGGTAAAGGGTTCAATTCAACTGAAGACTTAACTCTCTTAAATATATATGCACCCAACACAGGAGTACCCAGATTCATAAAGCAAGTTCTTAGAGACATTTAAAGAGACTTAGACTCCCACACAATAATAGTGAGAGACTTCAACACCCGACTGAAAGTATTAGATCACTGAGGCATAAAATTAACAAAGATATTCAGGACCTGAACTCAACACTGGATCAAATGGAGCTGATAGACATCTACAGAACTCTTCACCCAAAAATAATAGAATATACACTCTTCTCATCTCTGCATGGCACGTACTCTAAAATCAGCCAATGAGAAATAAAACAATGCTCAGAAAATGCAAAAGAACCAAAATCATACCAACCACTCTCTCAGACCACAACAATAAAATTGGAAATCAAGATTAAGAAAATCTTTCAAAACCATACAATTGCATGGATATTAAACAACCTGCTCCTGAATGACTTTTGGGTGAATAATGAAATTAAGGCAGAAATCAAGAAGTTCTCTGAAACTAATGAGAACAAAGATACAACATACCAGAATCTCTGTGACATAGCTAAGGCAATATTAAGAGGGAAATTTATAGCATTAAACACCCACAGTGAAAAGTTAAAAAGATCTTGGCTGGGTGCGGTAGCTCACACCTGTAATCCTGTAATCCCAGTACTTTGGGAGGCTGAGGCGGGTGGATCATCTGAGGTCACGAGTTCCAGACCAGCCTGGCCAACATGGCGAAACCTCATCTCTACTAAAAATACAAAAGTTAGCTGGGTGTGGTGGCAGGTGCCTGCAATCCCAGCTACTCAGGAGGCTGAGGCGGGAGAATCACTTGAACCTGGGAGGTGGAGGTTGCAGTGAGCCGAGATTGCGCCACTGCCCTCCAGCCTGGGGAACAGAATGAGACTCTGTCTCAAAAAAAAAAAAAAAAAAAAAGAAGAGTTAAAAAGATCTCAAATTAATTAACAACCTAACATCACAACTAAAAGAACTAGTGAAGCAAGAGCAAACCAACCTCAAAGCTAGCAGAAGACAAGAAATAACCAAAATCAGAGCTGAACTAAAGGAGACTGAGACATGAAAAACCATTCAAAAGATCAATGAATCCAGAAGCTGTTTTTTTGAGAAAATTAATCAGATAGACTGCTAGGTAGGTTAATAAAGAAGAAAAGACAGAGGATCCAATAAACTTAATTAGAAATGACAAACGGAATGTTACCACTGAGCCCACAGAAATACAAATAACCATCAGAAAATACTATCAATGCCTCTATGCACACAAACTAGAAAATTTAGAATAAATGGATAAATTACTGGACACATACACCCTCCCAAGACTAAACCAGGAAGAAACTGATTCCCTGAACAGACCAATAAGAAACTCTGAAATGGAAATAGCCTACCAACCAAAAAAAGGCCCAAGACCAGATGGATTCACAGCTAAATTCTACTAGAAGTACAAAGAAGAGCTGGTACCATTCCTACTGAAACTATTCCAAAAAACTGAGGAGAAGGGACTCCTCCCCAACTCATTCTATAAGGCCAGCATTATTCTGATACCAAAACATAGAAGAGACATGACAAAAGAAGGCTTCAGGCCAATATCTTTGATGAACACTGATGCAAAAATCCTCAACAAAATACTAGCAAACCAAATCCAGCAGCACATCAAAAAGTTAATCTACCATGATCAAGCAGGCTTTCCCCTGGGATGCAAGGTAGGTTCAACACATGCAAATCAATAAACATGATTTATTACATAAAGAGAATTAAAGACAGAAACCACATGATCATCTCAATAGATACAGAAAAGGCTTTGGATAAAATACAACATCCTTTCATGTTAAAAACTCTAATAAACTAGGTATTGAGGGAACAGATCTCAAAATAATAAGAGCCACCTATGACAAACTCATAGCCAACATCATACTTAATGGGCAAAAGCTGGAAGCATTACCCTTGACATCCGGCACAAGACAAGGATGCCCTCTCTCATCACTCCTATTTAACATGGTATTGGAAGTCCTGGCCAGAGCAATCAAGTAAGAGAAAGAAATAAAGGGCACCCAAATAGGAAGAGAAGAAGTCAAACTATCCCTGTGTGCAGACGACATGATTATATATCTAGAAAACCCCATACTCTCTGCCCAAAAGCTCCTTGAGCTGATAAGCAACTTCAGCAAAGTTTTGGGATACAAAATCAATATATAAAGATCACTAGCGGCTGGGCATGGTGGCTCACTCCTGTAATCCCAGCACTTTGGGAGGCCAAGGCAGCAGGATCACTTAAGGTCAGGAGTTTGAGAGCAGCCTGGCCAACATGGTGAAACCCCGTCTCTACTAAAAAAAAAATTCAAAAATTAGCCGGGCATGGTGACAGGTGCCTGTAATCCCAGCTACTCAGGAGGCTGAGGCAGGAGAATTGCTTGAACCTAGGAGGCGGAGGTTGCAGTGAGCAGAGACTGCGCCATTGCACTCCAGCCTGGATGACAGAGTGGGCAGTGGTGGTGGCGGCGGGGGGGCGGGGGGGGAATCACTAGCATACCTGTACACCAACAACAGCCAAGCCAAGAGCCAAATCATGAATGCAATCCCATAGGAATACAGCTAACCAAGGGGGTGAATGATCTCTACAATGAGAATTACAAAACACTGCTCAAAGAAATCAGAGATGACACAAACAAATGGAAAGATGTTCCATGCTCGGCCGGGCGCAGTGGCTCATGCCTGTAATCCCAGCACTTTGGAGGCCGAGGCGGGCGGATCATGAAGGCAGGAGATCAAGACCATCCTGGCTAACACAGTGAAACCCCATCTCTACTAAAAAAAATACAAAAAATTAGCCGGGCATGGTGGCGGGCGTCTGTAGTCCCAGCTACTTGGGAGGCTGAGGCAGGAGAATGGCATGAACCCGGGAGGCGGAGGTTGCAGTGAGTGGAGACTGCACCACTACACTCCAGCCTGGGGGACAGAGCAAGACTCCGTCTCAAAAAAAAGAAAAAAAAAAAAGATGTTCCATGCTCATGGATATGAAGAATTAATACTGTTAAAATGGCCCTGCTGCCCAAAGCAACTTACAGATTCAATGCTATTCCTATCAAACTACCAATGACACTCTTCACAAAACTAGAAAAAACTATTTTAAAATTCATATGGAACCAGAAGAGAGCCCGAATAGCCAAGGCAATCCTAACCAAAAGGAACAAAGCTGGAGGCATCATGCTACCTGACTTCAAACTATACCACAGGGCTATAGTAACCAAAACAGCATGGTACTGGTACAAAAACAGACACATAGACCAGTGGAACAGAATAGAGAGCCCAGAAATATCGGAGCACACCTATAATAATTTGGTCTTTAATAAAGTTGACAAAAACAAACAATGGTGAAAAGACTCCCTATTCAATAAATGGTGCTGGGATAACTGGCTAGCCATATGCAGAAGACTGAAACTGGACCCTTTGCTTACATTATATACAAAAATCAACTCAAGATGGATTAAAGAGTTAAATGTAAAACTTAAAACTATGAAAACCCTATGAAGACAACCTAGACCATACCATTCTGGACATAGGACAGGTGACGATTTCATGACAAAGTTGCCAAAAAAGCAATTGCAACAAAAGCAAAAATTGACAAATGGGATCTAATTAAACTAAAGAGTTTCTGCACAGCAAAAGAAACTATCAACAGAATAAAAAGATAACCTACAGAATGAGAGAAAATATTTGCAAGCAATGCATCTGACAAAGGTCTAATATCCAGTGTCTGTAAGGAACTTAAACAAATTTACAAGAAAAAAAACAAAAAACAAAATTAAAAAGAGGGCAAAGGACATGACCAGACATTTTTCAAAGGAAGACATGCATATGGCCAACAAGCATATTTTAAAAAGCTCAATATCACTGATCATCAGAGAGATGCAAATCAAAACCACAATGAGATACCATCTCACACCAGTCAGAATGGCTATTATTAAAAAGTCAAAAAATAACAGATGCTGGCAAGGTTGTGGAGAAAAGGGAATGCTTATACACTGCTGGTGGGAGTACAAATTGGTTCACCCATTGTGGAAAGCGGTGTGGCAATTCCTCAAAGAGCTGAAAAGAGAACTACCGTTTGACACAGTACTTCCATTACTGGGTATATTATATACCCAAAGGAATATAAATCGTTCTGTCATAAAGACACATGCACACATATGTTCACTGCAGCACCATTCACATTGCCAAAGATATGGAATCAACCTAAATTCCCATCAATGGTAGACTGGATAAAGAAAACGTGGTACATATACATCATGGAATAATATGCAGACATAAAAAAGGAGATCGTGTCCTTTGCAGGGACATGGATGGAGCTGGAAGCCATTTTCCTTAGCAAACTAACACAGGAACAGAAAACCAAATACCGCATATTCTCACTTATAAGTGGGAGCTAAATGATGAGAAAATGGACACAAAGAGGGGAACAGCAGACACAAAGAGGGGCCTACTTAAGGGTGAAGGCTGGGCAGAGGTAGAGGAGCAGAAAAAATGACTATTGGGTACTAAACTTAGTACCTGGGTCATGGAAATAATTCGTACAACAAATTCCTGTAACATGAGTTTACGATACAACAAACCTGCATATGTACCCCTGAAAATAAAAGTTAAAAAATAAAAATAAAACCTTCTCCTTAATGAGGATAGTGTTGCCATTGGCAGGGAAAGTGTTAGGAAGTAAAAGGGGGTTCTAGGTGCTAAAACGTTCTATAATTCATCAGGGTCTACATGGTTGTGCTCAGTTTTGTTGTCTGTTTTTTTTGAGACGGAGTCTCACTCTGTTGCCCAGGCTGGAGTGCAGTGGCGTGATCTCGGCTCACTGCAAGCTCCACCTCCCGAGTTCACGCCATTCTCCTGCCTCAGCCTCCCAAGTAGCTGGGACTACAGGTGCCCGCCACCACGCTCGGCTAATTTTTTGTATTTTTAGTAGAGACGAGGTTTCACTGTGTTAGCCAGGATGGTCTCGATCTCCTGACCTCATGATCCGCCCGCCTTGGCCTCCCAAAGTGCTGAGATTATGGGTGCGAGCCATTGTGCCTGGCCTTTTAAAAATTCATTGAGGAGTACACTGATGTGTACTTTTCTGTGTTTATTATATTTCAACACATTTTAAAGAGAACTCCTTTAAAACTTTTACTAAAGACATTTTTACTTCAGAATTTACAAAAGAACAAAAAATAAATTTAAATGCCTCATAATCTCACTAACCAAGGCTGACTGCTAGGTTTATTTTTGTTTTTGTTTTTGTTTTTTGAGACGGAGTCTCGCTCTTGTCCCCCAGTCTGGAGTGCAATGGCGTGATCTCGGCTCACTGCAACCTCTGCCTCCCGGGTTCAAGTGATTCTCCTGCCTCAACCTCCTGAGTGGCTGGGATTACAGGTGCGTACCACCACACCCAGCTAATTTTTTGTATTTTAAGTAGAGATGGGGTTTCACCATGTTGGCTAGGCTGGTCTCGAACTCCTGACCACAGGTGATCCACCCACCTCAGTCTCCCAAAGTGCTGGGATTACAGGTGTGAGCCACCGCGCCCAGCCACGTATCTTACTTATTATGTACTACTATACACACAAACAAACTAAACCTAAAAATTTACAAGTTAACCACCTTTATCAAAATCCTGATAAAACAGTACTTCAGTTGATACTTGTATTCAGTGGGAATAAAATAAACTTTATTTTAACATGGCAAGTCAGATACCACCTTTATCAAAATTCCCATAAAACATTACTTCAGTTGATACTTGTATTCACTGGGAATAAAATAAACTTTAACATGGCAAGTCAGATACTCACATTCAAAGAGGGAAACACCTGTGAATCACTGTTGCAATCTAAGTTTTCATTTTTTGTTGTCCAACAGTTGTCATTCTTCAAATAATGACAAAAGTCTTCATCAACACTAAGTTTATGTTTTTGGAACAGCTCCTATATAAGGTAAAATTCTGTTATAATTTATTCCCACACTTCTTATCCTAGAATATAAATAAAAGTTAATGTCTAAATAATACCTAAAGTATATTCAGTTTGAAATACCTGGAAATACACAATAGAATAAAATACCAAATAAAAACTGTTTCAAATATAATTTTAATATAATTGAGATAATCATAACCTTTTAGCCATTCCAGTGTGTTCAGATACAGTAATACATAACACAAGCACACTTACAATAAGAAAACTGACTAAGATACTACAATGAAATAGTTCCCAGAGAAATAAAACATACTTTGTTCTGGGGCTACTTGTATTTTATCCCATGTGTAAGAGATTTTACAGAGAAAGAAAGTAGCATTCAACTACAAAAAAGAGAAAGCAAACAGTAAGATACAGCAAAGGTAGCTGAGTGCAGAGGAGACGCTCATTTACACAACTACCTGAGGTTCCTGGCATCCTTGAATGGATGAATGAACCAGGCTCCTTAATGGCAGCTCCCAGTCATCAAAAAAAGTGGAGTTGGCTCCCACAGACCAAATATGGGACAATATGAGCAAAATATATAAAAACAGTAATAGATTATAACCTATATAACAAAGTAAAAATCAACAAGTCCAACCTGATGACTGACAGGTAAGACAGATTGATTAGGGGAGTAGAGAGAGTGCATCCTTATAGTAGAATGCTAATAAAGGAAGTAGAAAATCACCATTCAGCAATCAGCACAGTAATGACTGACTCATCAGGCAAGAATCATGAAAGGATGCTAAAACAAGTGGCTGAAGGTTTGATGAAAACCACAAGATATTTACATAGTTTCAAAAGTTTTTCCTCACAAGTTGTTGTTAATAACAAAGAGAAAAGTAGTAACTTTGGAATGGAAAAAATCTTGCAGATATGTCCTTGACCAACTGATCAAATTAACATCACCAAAAATGAGACAAATCAGTATTCTGTGGTATTCCTGCCAAAAATGTATAACTTGAATCTGATCATGAATAAACATCAGAAATATTCAAATTCAGGGGCATTTTGCAAAAATAAATGGTCTGTACACTTCAAAACTATCAATGCCATGACACACCAAAAAGGGGGGAAATCCAGATTATCAGGAACTAAAAACAAAAACAAGGAAAGGAAATGAAATGCAAACCTGAATTGGTTCCTGTACAGGGTGTGGAGTGTGTGTGCAGGGGGTGTGGGGGGGGGCCTGCTCTAAAAGACAATATTGGGACACTGGTGAACTTTTTTTTTTTTTTTTTTTTTTTTGAAGACAAGGTCTCACTGTCTCCCAGGCTGGAGTGCAGTGGTGCAATCACAGCACACTGCAACTTTGAACTCCTGGGCTCAAGGGATCCTCCGGCCTAAACCTCCCGAACAGCTGGGACTATAGGCACATGCCACTGTGTCTGGCTAATTTTTTAATTTTTTGTAGAGACAGGGTCTCACTTGTTGCCCAGGCTGGTCTTTAACTCCTGGGCTTAAGCGATCCTCTCGCCTCAGGTTCCCAAAGCGCAGGAATTACAGGTGTGACCCACCCTGCCCAGCTGCAAAATCTTAATAAGGTTTATATATAATAGCATTTTATCAGTGTTAAATTTGAATTCTATAATTATACTGTGAAAAAAATAAATGAGTATCTCTGTTCTTAGGAAATTTACATTGAAGTATTTAGTGTGAGGGTGTAAAATATTTAGAGATGAAGCCAAAAAGGCAGTTCAAGGAAAACGGCATGGTTCAATCCAAATAGAAATATAATACTAATAACAATACAGAAAGCCAGCTACAATGGCTCACGTCTATAATCCCAGAGACTCTGGAGGCTACCTGAGGCAACCTGCCAGGAGGGTCACTTGAGCCCAGGAGTTCAAGGCTGGAGTGAGCCATGATCGCACCACTGCACTCCAGCCTGGGTGACAGAGAGAGATCTCATATGTATTTACATGCATATACATGTATAGGTATATGTACATATATATGTATATGTATAGGTATATACATATATACATATATAATTTAAAAAGATATGGAAACCCATATATTATTCAAGGTAGAAGCCAAACAGGTAACAGAGAATCTGAAAAGGAAACAATCCCAAGCAACTATCATGAGAATCATCAAGAGAAACACCTTGCTGAGAGCCCAGTGCACATCCCAGGAGGAAGAAACCCAGGCTTCAGAGCCAGGTGCAGGAAAAGCCTTGCTCAGCACAGCCACTTTCTCCTTCTCTCTCAGAATCCTCTGCCTTTCCCCAGATACCTCCTTTCTTCTCCTCACCTCTTTCTGCGATCTACTTGTGCTCACTAAATCTACTTGTACTCAATACAGTTCTAGTTTCCCTATAATTTTTTTAAAAAGTGAAATATTTAAACTTCTTTTGCAAATTAAGCATTTATTTGTATGTACAGCATCTTTATCAATGACTCCTACGAGCCTGAATTTAAACATTTACTAACATTTTTCATATCATACAAGGCAACTAAAAGCTCGTAGTATTCTCAGCATGTAACTTGGTTTATTGCCATAAGTCCCAAAATTAATCTGTAGCACTTCTAAAACTGTAATCTCTATTTCTAGCCTCCTCGCTTGATGAGCTAATCTTTATACCCATAATTTTCCTTCATAGCTTTATATACATTAAAAACTTGTGTTTTACTTACTTCCAGATTAGAATGCTCATTGTGACAGGTATGATACTTCAAATGCCACACTATGGTAAACTTCACAGGCCCAGAACAATGGAATGACTTCACTGTTTAGAAAAAGAAAGTCTTGTTTTACATGAATAATACATACACTCTAATATAAACTTAAGGTTTTGAGAATGCAATTAAAAATAGGCTACTTTAATGTAACAATGAGTAAAACATTAGCTAATTTCTCCAAAAAGTCACTGTAAAGTGAGACAGATAAATTCATTAAATTGTTACAGTTAACCAAAAGCTGCTGTAATACTGCTCATTTCATGTATAAGTCTAAAATTAAATAAACTGAGTGGCCCGATATGCTAAGTCACTGCTTATTTCACTCTCAAACATTTTTCTCACTCACATATTCATTCAAAATATACTGAGTGAGCCCCATCCTGTGTGCCACCCTGTGAGATATGATGGTAAACAAGAACAATGCCTGTCTATGACTTAAGAGGTACTGGAGGAGTGAGTTTTAACAACTAAACAGGCACTCTCAGTAGTCCCAGAGGCTGAGAATAGTCAAGGGAGCACTGAGCAGGTCACCTATCATGGCCCAGGAGAGCATGAAGAATGGGTTCTGGGTAAGCTTGCTGGAGGAGGAGACCTGTAACTTGAAGGAAGAGCAGAAGTTAGCCTGGTGAAGAGAAGGGTGGACCAAACATGTAAATGCCCAGGGTGAGTGAAAGCACAGCATGAGTATGACCCCTGAAAATAGTCTGCTATGCTTAGAACACAGGCTGGGGAAAGGAGAAAGAGTTGAAGCTGGAGAAGAGTGCTGGGGAAAATTCATGAGGTCTTAGACCCTGCTGAGGAGTTTGGCCTTTCTTTTGAATGATCCAGGTAAGAGGGTGACACAAATAGGCAGACTGAAAAGCATTAAGTCTGGAGTTAAGGAGAGCTCTGTTGGGAACGTCCTCATGACATGGCAGCTGGCTTACCCCAGAGTGAGTGATTAGAGAGAGCAAAGATGCAGCCACAGTATCTTTTATAACTTAGCCTCAGAAGGGATGTGCCATTATTTCCACCATGCTCTATCAGTCACTCAGACCAACTCTGATAAAATGTGTTAGAGGACCACACAAGATCATGAATAACAGGAAGCAAGGATCACTGGGAGTCATCTCAAAGGCTGATAATGACAAAGAGCGAAACCAAACTGAGACCAGAGATTCAAGTTCAACAAACTGAGGCTGGTAGATTTTCTGGGGGACAGTACCCAAGAGATGGAAGCTACATAAAGAGAAAGAGAAATCTGCATAGTGATCCCCTGGAGTTTCTGGCTGAAGGGCAGCCTGCCCATGCATAGGAACAAGCCCAACAATTCTCAGAGCTCACGCAGAGTTGGGAACTGTTTGAGTTTCCACTAGCCAGAGTGGAAAGGCCTCGGTAAATATACCAGGTATTTGGAAGACAAGCAGAAAGACCACACCACAGAAGCACTGCTAAGTTTGCCCTAGACAAAAGGCTACTGCAGAACCATCCTAAAAGAACTTAACAAGAAAACTGGAAAGCATCAAACTGACTCACCAGGAACTTAAATGTCTGCTAGAACAAAGTCGTTAAAGGACTACAACGTCCTCCAGCACTCAAAAATGTGAAATTCACAATATGCACCAACCAAACAAACAAAAAGCCTGCTTGGATTTTGACTGGGATTAAACTGAATTTATAGATCGATCTGGGAAGAACTGACAGTATGATGTTTGCTACAGATTTTTCATAGATGCCTTTTATCAAGTTGAGGAAGTTTCCTTCTATTTCTGACTTTCTTTGAGTTTCTATCATGAATGGGTGTTGAATTTTTTTCAAATGCTCTTTCTGTATACTTTGAGATGATCATATGGTTCATTTCTTATATTCTGTTAATATGGTGAATTACATTGAGATATTTTTTAGCACAGGCTCCACATGACTTGAATGAGACAGCAGAAGAGAGGTTGCCTTAAAAAAGCCAGATATCTGATCTCCCAAACAGCATCGACATATATCCAAGGGACCAGTCCTTAGCTTAACAAGCACTAAAATCTGGCTCTGTGAAAACACAGATTCTCATCTCACCCTTTCCCAATGGTAGATGTGTACATTAGAATGCTCAATTACTCACTTTCATGATTACCATGTAGATGTATAAATTAGAATACTCAATTACTCACTTACAATGAACAGAAACCGTAAACTGGACTAGTAATGATCAACTCTTTCCCTTCAGCATGCCTCCCTGGAGGCCCAATACGGATGAGAAGGTGGTTTGGTGAGCATGGCACCAGACCAAGGAGGCTCAGGTGGATGCTATATCCACACCTGCCAGCCCCATGTCATAGCTGTGGTCATGGTTCAAGAAAACCTCTCCCCCAACAATGCTGTTGGACATGACCAGCATTTGCCTGACTAAACCCTAGTTTTATTATGCTTTTGCTCTTAAATCCCTCATGCTGTCCCATTCTTTCTTTAGATAAGTTAATAACAACGTCTTGATTGTAGTCTACTCATATGTTGATCTCAGGCATTTGTAATGATTTTTAAAAATCAAATTCTGTTTCAGTGGCTGACGTTACTTTTTTTTCCCATATAACTTTTTGTCAGCACCAGACTGAGGTTCTTTTAAATCCTTTGTCTAGACTTTGAGACATGAATTCATTAAATAAACAGATGCCAAAATTTTTTTCTCTCTCACCTTGGACTTCAATTTCCTCTTACCAAGCTCTTATCACAACTGATGATTGATATTACAGAGCTCCTTGAAACCACCTCTGCTTTCTAGCTGCTGGCTAGCCTGACTTCCCTCAGGAAAGACCCATAAAAGGAAGAATTGCCCCCAACAAATGAGCAGAGCATGATCTGTTGTGTGAAAGGAAAGAGGCATGACTTTGGATCCTGTAGAAGCCAGTTTGCTCTACCCAGCAAAAAACTGCTCCTTATCCTGAGACTTTAACTCTGGCAACCAATTTTCCTAGTTAGGTTACTGGAAACAATAAGAGGAATTGGGCCACAGTGAATACGATCCAATGAAAATCCAGTGAAATTCTTAAAAAACCTTGGTAGTTCTGGTATCTCAGTATTGACACAGAAAAGACAGGCCCTACCTAATGAATATTTTAACTTTTATCAACCTTAAAACTCTAATTAAAATGTTGTCCAGCAATTTTTACTTCTTACGAGGATATGTACGTTTTGAAAATTTTCAAGGCCATAAAGGGTTTATCACAATCATGACATTTCATATATTCGTAAAAGCAATTTATCTAGTTTTAAAAATCTGAGACTCAAAGTTAAATTTCACAAAAAACAAATTTTTTTTGTTCCTCTATTAGACTTTAATTATAATTTTCATAAAATGATTCACATTACATTTTCTGAAAGAAGATCAGAAAAATCCATTCTTGTGGGCCATGCACAGTGGCTCATGCCTGTAATCCCAGCACTTTGGGAGGCTGAAGTGGGTGGATCACCTGGGGTCAAGAGTTGGAGACCAGCCTGGCCAACATGGTGAAACCCCATCTTTACTAAAAATACAAAAATTAGCTGGGCGTGGTGGCATTCGCCTGTAATCTCAGCTACTACGGAGGCTGAGGCAGGAGAATCACTTGAACCTGAGAGGCGGAGGTTGCAGTCAGCCGAGATCTTGCCACTGCACTCCAGCCTGGGTGACAGAGAAAGACTCTGTCTCAAGAAAAAAAAAAAGAAAAATCCATTCTTGTAAATAACCAAGTGCTGACTGAAACAAAACAAAACCTTAAAATGTTAGAACTACTTAAAAACAAAACATTTGCTTAGTTTATTATATATGTTATATTCATTTACATGAATGTATTTGTTTATATTATGTTGTTTATATATATATTAGTATTTCATTATTCTTGTTTGTTTGTTTTTGAGACAGAGTCTCACTGTGTCGCCCAGGCTGGAGTGCAGTGGCGCGATCTCGGCTCACTGCAACCTCTGCCTCCCGGGTTCAAGTGATTCTCCTGCCTCAGCCTCCCAAGTAGCTGGGACTACAGGCGCCCACCACCATGCCCAGCTAACTTTTTTTGTATTTTTAGTAGAGACGGGGTTTCACTATGTTGGCCAGGCTCGTCTTGAACTCCCGACCTTGTGATCCACCTGCCTCGGCCTCCCAAAGTGCCGGGATTACAGGCGTGAGCCATTG
The DNA here is from genome assembly GCF_029289425.2 of Pan paniscus. Classification (NCBI taxonomy): domain Eukaryota; kingdom Metazoa; phylum Chordata; class Mammalia; order Primates; family Hominidae; genus Pan; species Pan paniscus. The sequence continues at coordinate 16,014,790 of NC_073261.2, forward strand.
CGCCCAGTCTAGTATTTTATTGTTTTATTATACTTACCAGATAACTTGATATCTGTAGAGTTAAACATAGTTTTCCTAAATATCAAAGGTCCTGATTTCTAAAATGAAAAACAAACACAGGAAGATCTTGTTAGAAAGTTTTTTTTGCAACTGTTTTACCCCACAACATATAGAGTTCTAAGCCTTGCACTCCTCTCTCTGACAAGAGTATTTTTTTTAATGTAAATCTGATCACATCACTAACTTGCTTAAAACCTTGTCATGGTTCTACTTCCTGCAGTTACCCTGAGGATCAGGAGGGCTCTGGCCTCTAGCAGACTCAGTTAGGGCCAGTGACACATAAGAGGTAAAAGATGCTGCCATTGCAGGATTAGTGCTGCTCAGACGTGACATGAACTGACTGCATTTGCATGTTGCTCTCCTGGCATCAATTTGAATGTACTTTTGATAAGGAACTGTCCCCCTCTCCCAGCTCCAAGTCGCTATGGTTTACCAATGCAATTACAACAGACCGAAATTCTTACTGTAGCCTATAGGACGTGAATAATCAAGTCCTGCCCACCTCTCAACTTTCCAGTTCCAGAAAAGCATGATATTCTTTCCTGCCCTCAGGATTAGTGGTCAACCTGAAAAATTTACTTTAAAATCCTTCCTTTCACCCTTTGTTCATCTAGTTGGCTCCTTCTCACCCTTCAAAGCCCAGCTCAAAAGCCCGTTCTGCAGGAATTCTTCCACTGTGGCCCATATCCGGCCAGGCCCTCCCTTATATAATCCCTAGCACCCTTTCTTCTTCACAACCTTTCCACAATTTAAATCAAATAATTGATTAGTTGTTTAATGTCTTCTCAGGAATAAAAATCCTGCAGTTAGAGACTGTGTTAAATGTACAAATGATTAGGCATTAAAAACAAAACAAAACAAAACAAAAAACACTGATAGGACAAGTGGTAACCTCTTCCCTTCCCCAACAGAGTTTCAACAACAACAATAAAATTCCCAACTTGGATCCTTCCTTTGAGCTCCAGATCCAAATACCCAACTGCCTAAAGGACATGTCCACTGGCAGATGTCCAACAGACAAACCTGTTTTAAACCAGACACACTCCTCTCTGCTCACCAACTTTTCCTACATTGTCCACCTTGGCTGGAGGTGGTACCATCTACAGTCACCCAAGCCATGGCTCCTTCCAGTTCCCCACTTCCATCACCCAATCCCCAAGGCATGCCTACTTTATCTCACAAACATTTATCAAATTTAGTTCTTCCTCTCCATCTCTGTCACCACTGCCCTAATTTAGGCCCTCTGCATTTCCTGCCTAATTTCTGCAATAGCTTAACTGGTACTTCTACCTCCAGTTCTGATCCTATAATTCATCTTTAGACAGCAGCCATAGTGATTAGCATTATGTCTAAGATCTTTCAATGGCTCCCTCATTCACATCCTAAAGTAGCTACTGGGAGTCTGGAGGTCTAATCCAACCTAAAAATGGGATATATTGGGCCCACAAGAGGCCTTTTTAAAACTTTTTAGTTGACATAATAAAAAGATGGATTCCAGTCTCACTTAAAAAAACGAGCTGGGGCAATTCTGTGCCCACTCTGCTAGAGTGTATGCAGAGTAAGCTGAAGCCAAATGGCAGCTGCTCTCTTCAGAATGGGCATGCAATCTGTAGTCCACAACATTCCTCACTACCCCCTCCAGTCCTGAACTTAGCCCACTGTGCTTAATGATATGACTTGCCTTGGCCAACACAGGTCCTTGAGTTTGAGGCCTCTGGCCTCAGGCTCAAGGCCAAGGTCAGGCATGGAAAGCTTGTGGTGACCTGAGTCCCCTCTAACAACCCTGCCAGAACTTGATGTAGCAGGAACACCAATAATTTCCTGCACTGCTGCTGCTCTGCTCCCCTCCTCTTCTTCATCAAGGTAGTACTTATCCATCTTTTAAGACTGAGGAGGCCGAGCGCGGTGGCTCACGCCCGTAATCCCAGCACTTTGGGAGGCTGAGGCGGGAGGATCACCTGAGGTCAGGAGTTCGAGACCAGCCTGATCAACATGGAAAAACCCTGCCTGTACTAAAAATACAAAATTAGCCAGGCGTGGTGGCACACACCTGTAATCCCAGCTACTCGGGAGGCTGAGGCAGGAGAATCCCTTGAACCCGGGAGGTGGAAGTTGCAGTGAGCCAAGATTGTGCCACTGCACTCCAGCCTGGGCAGCAAAAGCGAAACTTCGTCTCAAAAAAAAAAAAAAAAAAAAAAAAAAAAAAGACTGAGGCAGGTCTCTCCTCCAGGAAGCAGGGTTAGGTGACCCCCTTGGTGCTCCAGTAATATCCCAAGTATATCACAGTGTATATGACTATCTACTCATAAATCTGTTATCCCTATTATTGTGTGAACGTCTTGGGAGAAGGGGCTATGGCTAAAATTCATCTTTGCAACAGCAATGACCAGTCTAACATATGACACACAGTGGTGCTTCAACCATTTGCTCCCTTGTACACTCAAAAGAACCATTTCTTGGCCAGGTGTAGTGGCTCATGTCTGTAATCCCAATACTTTGGGAGGCTGAGGCAGGAGGATGGCTTGAGGCCAGCAATTAAAGACCAGCCTTGACAATATAATGAGACCCCTATCTCTACAAAAAAATTTAAAAATTAACTGGTGTGTGGCATGTACCTATAGTCCTCGCTACGTGGGAGACTGAGGCTAGAGGATTGCTTGAGCCCAGGAGTTTGAGGCTGCAGTGAGCCATATGACTGTGCCACTGCACTCCAGCCTAGGTAACAGAACAAGACTCTGTCTCAAACAAACAAACAAAAACAAAGAAACAAAATTTCTTGATAGATTTGCAGTACAAATGAAAGAAAGCCCCACTCTCCTTTCCTGTTTCTGACAACCTGAAATGAGGAAAATATAAGTCCACTCTTGGGAGAGAAGGGCTTTTAGACTTCTAGCGGCCCAGGGGCACACAGGAGTAAAATTAGCCTAAAGGTCATGCAGCACTCAAGGAGCAAACTTCTCTTTCTCATGCAGGAAGAAGTACACTTGGCAAAGATCTTTGCAGGTATGTTCACAGTACACTTGGCAAAGATCTATACAGATATGTTCAAGTAATCCAACAATATGCATGCAACTGATTCACTTCCAATATAGTTATATTGACAATTCACTATCGTAGCAGCAGGAAGCCATGAGAGTAGTTCACTGAGTTCTACTTTTTCCCGTTCAGGAAATTAAATAATGGAGATGTGCAGACTATATAACTGGCACACAAATTAGGTCACCAACCCAGAAGAATCCTGGAGGAAATGGCTGCACTAGGTCTTAAAAGATCCAGAAAGATACCCAGCGTGTTCCTCTGAGTAGCTTTTGTGTTGTGGGAAGTATTTGTAGTCCTTGGAACTACTTTCTTTTTCTGGTTAAGGAAATCAAAATATAAGTCTCATCTTTAGAACCTGGACATTATTTCATGCATGTGGAAAATACCCATCCCAAACAGTGCTGGATGAGTCATCTGACCCCAGAGAAGCCGGAGATAATGCCTCTTCCAGACTTCCTGTCTCTCTTTTGCAAGACTTTCCATAATTCTGCCCCTGCATCTCTCCCACATCATCTCCTCTAATTACTGGATGCCAAGTTTTCTAATAGCCTGCCTTGGAAAGAAGGTTTCCACCCACTCATGCCTCCAGATTCGCCTTTCAAGCACTCCCTAATCACAAGTCCCGCCCCACCTACACACACACTCTCTCTCCCGGAACTGTGACAGGAACTGTAGAGAAATTCAGGAACTCAAGAAGAGAGAAATAGAGGTAGGGTGACTACTGCACGTTTCCCCCTCATTTAAATTTTTTCTTTTCTTTCTTTTTTTTTTTTTAAGGAAGCGGCAGACCCGCTTTCTAAGTTTATGCAGAAACTGAAGCGCTGGCAAGTCCTCCCCGCGGCCTCAGGGGTGTGGCCCACTGTGGCTGCATCCGGACAGGAAGAGTCGAATCCCAAAGATGCTGCTAGATGTGCCGAGAGATTCCTGATCCAGCCAAAACATGTCAGAGCAGAATGAGGGCCACGGCGTCGGGCATGGTGACCCTCAGTAACAGTCCGAGCGCTCGGACCGGAGGGCCGTCCCACGCGCAATCCTGACGGCTCCTGCCTGCAGCCTAGGTCGGGCCGGAGGAGGGGCCGCTCCCCGCTCCCCGATTGTAACAGACAAAAGGCTCAGGGAGGGTATCAGGGGACCCGGTGCTGACCCGGCAGAGGCCAGGTGAACAAGCCCGGGGTCCCGGGGTCAAGCGAAGCCCCACGACGGCCCTGACGGCCCGAGACGTGCCACGCCTGGGTCCCGACACTCCACTTACGTCGTTGACTGTCTCTAACCAGAGCCCGAGCTCAGGGACCGCGCGCACAGCCGCCGGGGCCCAGCACAGGAGGCAGAGGGCGACGCGCAGCAGCGGGGCCCGGGCGGGAAAGCAGCGGCGGCGGCGTGGCAGGAGCCCGGCTACCGAGCGGCAGGCGGCGACCATCTTGACCTGGAAGCGGCACCTGGCGCTCCGAGACGCCTGCCACACCCGCACCTGGTGCAGCACCGCCCCAGGCAGGCGGGTCCGAATCCGGGACGCGGGGCTCGGACTCGGGTGTGGAGGAGGGGCTCGCGCTTGGGCCTGGGCGGAGAGGCGCCGTGCAGTTCTGGGAAACCCGGCCAGGACCGGGAGGCAGGGCTTAGGGCTCTGAGCCGGGCCCGAGCGTGCAGCTGGGAGATGCCTGGAAGGCAGAGATAGGAGCCAGGATGTGGAGTTGGCGCTGAGACGTGGAGGCTGGGCTCAGGGCCTGGCGTGGGCGTGAAGATAGAGGAGGAGCCGGAACGTGCAAGGGAGGGCTGGCAGCCCGAGCGCGGAGGCGGGGCCGGGTAGGGAGGCGCGGCCGGGTAGGGAGGCGCCGCCGGAGTGTGGAGACGAGGCGGGGCTCGGGAGTGTGGGGGCGGGGTGGGAGGCGTGGCTCGGGGCCAAGCTGGGTGTGGGGACAGGGCGGGGTTGGAGGCGGGCTCGGGACTGTGGAGGCGGGGCGGGGCTCGGGACCAGGCCGGAGTGCGGAGACAGGGTGCAGCAGGAAGGAAGAGCTTGGGGCCAGGCCGAGCGTGGAGGCGGGGCCGTGTGGAGGCGGGGCCGTGTGGAGGCGGGGCCGTGTGGAGGCGGGGCCGTGTGGAGGCGGGGCCGTGTGGAGGCGGGGCCGTGTGGAGGCGTGACGTGGGACAAGGCCGGGATTTGGAGGCAAGACCCGGCGGGGAGGCGGAGCCTGAGCGTAAAGGCGGGGCTGGTCAGGGAGATGGGGTCGGAGTGGGGAGGCGGAGTTGAGGACCAGGCAGTAGTGTGGAGACGGGGCTGGACGAGGAGAAGGGCTTGGGGTTAGGCCGTAGTGGGGAGGCCAGGTTGGGCGAGGAAGCAGGGCTTGGAGCAAGCCCTAGTACGGAGACGGGACTGGGCGGGGAGGCGTGGCCTGAGTGAGGAGACGGGCCTGATTGGGGAGGCGGGGCCTGAGTGGGGAGGCGGGGCCTGTCTGGGAGATGAGGCGCAGTGGGGAGGCGGGGCTCGCCGCCAGCGAGCGCGAGTGTCAAGGTCCTGGAGTCGCATGCCTACTAAGTGCTAGGGTTGGAGTGCAGTCTAGAGTTCTTTTCCCAGGGTGTCTCCATTTCTTGCGTCTTCTACACTTACCCCTGCCTCGACCCTCTCAGCTGTATGGAAACCGTTCTTTAAATTCAGGGAATGTGCCAGGAAATTGCTTTGAGGCCAAGGCCAGTTGAACACAAGGCATTGTGTTGTGAAGGTTAACGTTAATAGGACAGTTAATACTTTTCAGAACAAGTAGTTACTTGACTGGCTTAAAGCTCAGAGGGGTCAGGGCTTGGATCCGTCTTATTGTGTGCCTTCCCTTGCATTTTCAGCTGTAAGCTGAATACATGTTTTGCTGTCAAAGAGAATTAGTTCATTCATTATCAAATGTAAATAATATCCAGCAAGGGAATAGAATCCTGTGCTAATATTGTTATTAACGTAGAATAAGATCGATTTATAGTCCAAAGGCCTTGGCTGCTTTACCAGTCACCAGTAATTATTGAGGACCTACTATACACTAGAGATTGCATGTGCATCTTCCCAGCAAGCAATGTGATCAGTTCTGTTTAGGTCAGAATAACTGTAACAGGACCACAGGGGAACATCCACCAGAGATTTAGGAAGTAAGTGAGGGACAGGAGGAGAGAACAATACATGAAATTTAAGTTCTACAAGAAGAGTTAAGGGCGAGTTACCTGTGGGAGTGAGGGTTAAGTCTGAAGTTGTTTTAGTTACGAGAGAACTGGAGGAATGGAAAGATCTTCCAGATGACTGGATGTTGGTGTGAGACGGAGAGTGGCAAAGCTGAGAATATTTAAACAGTACCAAAACATACAGGCATTCCTAAATTAAGTTAGGCAGATGGCACCTTTAGTGTAAGAACACTGGAGAGGCAATGATTTTTTGTTTTGTTTTGTTTTTGAGACGGAGTCGCGCTCTGTCGCCCAGGCTGGAGTGCAGTGGTGCGAACTCGGCTCGCTGCAAGCTCCGCTTTCCGGGTTCACGCCATTCTCCTGCCTCAGCCTCCTGAGTAGCTGGGATTACAGGCGCCCGCCACCACGCCCGGCTAATTTTTTTATATTTTTTAGTAGAGACTGGGTTTCACCGTGTTAGCCAGGATGGTCTCGATCTCCTGACCTCATGATCCGCCTGCCTCGGCCTCCCAAAATGCTGGGATTACAGGCGTGAGCCACCGCGCCCGGCCCCAATGATGGTTTTTAAGTAAGGATGAGCTGATCAGAAAGATCGTGTTGGTTGTCAAATTGGGAAACAGGAGCGTAGGAGAGCCAGGGTGACACCATTTTAAAAATAACTCCATCTTAAAACTAGCAAGGTACATTTCTTGCTAGTCACCACCCATGGTCGTAAGATGTTTACGGTGGCTGGGCACGCCTGTAATCCCAGCACTTTGGGAGGTCAAGGCGGGTGGATAGTTTGAGCTCAGGAGTTTGAGACCAGCCTGGACAACATGGCGAAATCCTGTCTCTACACGAAATACAAAAATTAGCCAGGTGTGGTGGCGTGCCTGTGGTCCTGGCTACTCAAAGAAGCTGAGGCGGGAGGATCACTTGGGCCTGGGAGGCAGAAGTTGCAGTGAGCCCTGCACTCCAGCCTGTGTGACAGAGCCAGAACCTGTCACAAACAAAAAAAAAAAAAAGAAAGAAAGAGAAAGAGCTTTTCCAAGAGGCTGCCGAAGATGGCGGAGGTGCAGGTCCTGGTGCTTGATGGTCGAGGCCATCTCCTGGGCCGCCTGGCGGCCATCGTGGCTAAACAGGTACTGCTGGGCCGGAAGGTGGTGGTCGTACGCTGTGAAGGCATCAACATTTCTGGCAATTTCTACAGAAACAAGTTGAAGTACCTGGCTTTCCTCCGCAAGCGGATGAACACCAACCCTTCCCGAGGCCCCTACCACTTCCGGGCCCCCAGCCGCATCTTCTGGCGGACCGTGCGAGGTATGCTGCCCCACAAAACCAAGCGAGGCCAGGCCGCTCTGGACCGTCTCAAGGTGTTTGACGGCATCCCACCGCCCTACGACAAGAAAAAGCGGATGGTGGTTCCTGCTGCCCTCAAGGTCGTGCGTCTGAAGCCTACAAGAAAGTTTGCCTATCTGGGGCGCCTGGCTCACGAGGTTGGCTGGAAGTACCAGGCAGTGACAGCCACCCTGGAGGAGAAGAGGAAAGAGAAAGCCAAGATCCACTACCGGAAGAAGAAACAGCTCATGAGGCTACGGAAACAGGCCGAGAAGAACGTGGAGAAGAAAATTGACAAATACACAGAGGTCCTCAAGACCCACGGACTCCTGGTCTGAGCCCAATAAAGACTGTTAATTCCTCATGCGTTGCCTGCCCTTCCTCCATTGTCGCCCTGGAATGTACGGGACCCAGGGGCAGCAGCAGTCCAGGTGCCACAGGCACCCTGGGACATAGGAAGCTGGGAGCAAGGAAAGGGTCTTAGTCACTGCCTCCTGAAGTTGCTTGAAAGCACTTGGAGAATTGTGCAGGTGTCATTTATCTATGACCAATAGGAAGAGCAACCAGTTACTATGAGTGAAAGGGAGCCAGAAGACTGATTGGAGGGCCCTATCTTGTGAGTGGGGCATCTGTTGGACTTTCCACCTGGTCATATACTCTGCAGCTATTAGAATGTGCAAGCACTTGGGGACAGCATGAGCTTGCTGTTGTACACAGGGTATTTCTAGAAGCAGAAATAGACTGGGAAGATGCACAACCAAGGGGTTACAGGCATCACCCGTGCTCCTCACCTGTATTTTGTAATCAGAAATAAATTGCTTTTAAAGAAAAAAAAAAAAAAAAAAAAAAAAAAAAGAAAGAGAAAGAAAGCAAGAAAAGGAAAAAAAAAAAAAAAAAAGGAAAATGAGGAAGGTTAGAATGAACTATAATGCTGGCTTGCAACTGAAGATATCAGTGTGAACTCGTTTTTAAAATTTAGTTTTATAAATAGATGTAGATATGTGTGTGTGTGTGTGTGTGTTTATATTTTCTTGCACTGATTCCCAGGAGGACCTAGAAGCAGCGAAACCCCAGTAGCAATAGGTACATCTAGCACCAGATCTTGCTTTATAAATATCATTCTCCACTAAAATAAACCAGGGATCCTTGGAGAAGTGGCTGAGCCCAGGAATGGAATAGAGAAATTCATGATGAACTTGAGAATCTTGTTTTGCCAGAAAGTAAGGAAGTGGGTAAAAAATTATGAGGACACGTCAAAAAGGCATAGGAGCCAGTTTGAAGGAGCTCCCTTCCACTTACCAGATCTGGGACAATTTGGTCACCAAAATGATAGTAGTGGATTGTAACTCATTGACTCAAATAGGAATCCATGAGTCTATACTAACATAAATAAATAAATGATTACATAAATAGGAAAGAAAATCACTTTCTTACAGTTGGAAAACTAATAAATGCAGAAGGAATAACAAATTTAAAATATCACCATTTGGCAACTATCACAATTAAAATTGATTCAGAAAGAATCATCAATTCTATTCTAAAGTTAGTTGGCAAAAGCTTCATGAGGAAATATCTTCCAAAAATTACTTATTAATTACAAAGAGAAAAACAGTAATTATACAGTGGAGATACCTGGCAGACACCAACTTAATGATCAAGGTTAATCCCACAAGGATTGGGACAAACAGACATGATATGTATCATGATTTGATTAACTGAAAAGAAACAGCATGACTTCTGTGATATTCCTGCCAAAAATGCATGCCCAAAATGCAAAAATGCATCTAATCAAGGTATTCAAGGAAATGAGGAAAAAATTCACATACTTAAATCTAATCACAAGGAAACATCAGACAAACCCAAATTGAAAGACATTCTACAAAGTAACTAGCTGGTATAATTTACAAAAAAAAAAAAAAAAATATATATATATATATATATGCCAGGTTCTTGAAACAGCTGAGGAAGTTAGAGGTTAAAGGAGACCCAATAGACATGATAACTAAATGTGACATATAGGCCTAGCAGTCTGGAGCCTACACCAGAAAAATTGTTTTTGCTATTAAAATTCTTTAGACAATTGGTGAAATTTGAACAAGGACTTTAAGAAAATGGTATTGTCAATGTGAATTTCCTGAATGTGAAAATGGCACCGTTATCACACTGAGAAGGTCCTTTTTCTAGAGAAAAGCACACTGAAGTATTTAAAGGTAAGCGGGCACCACATCTGAACTTATTCTTTGGTGGTTACAAAAAACTTTTTATATATTATATATATAAGCTTTATATATGTATAACATGTATACCATCTCTAACTATCTATCAAGATAATCTAATAAAACCAATTTGAATGAAGAGTATGCAGGTGTTCTTTGTATTCTTCTTGCAACTTTTCTTTGAGTCTGAAATCATTTCAAAAGAAAAATTTCCAAAACTAAGAAAGAAGGGGGTAATCACTCTGTGGTTCTCCCTGTATATATGTTAATAAAATTTATATGCCTTTCTAAGAAGGAGGAGGAGGAAGGGAGAAGGAAGGGAGTATCTCACACCTCTCACATCCCATACAGGGATCCAACTTGGTGTCCTCCACAGCAGATGGAAAATTTATGATTACTTGGTAAAAATAGATTGACAGTCAACTGATTGCCAGAGTGCTTTACTCATTCTCTTTTGAGTCTTATGGGATTTAGAAAAACAAACAAATAAACAAACAAACAAAACAGCTACCATATAATTTTTAATTTGAAAAATTAAATCCTGGAGCAAACAAAAATTGTCCAAAGAACAAATAAGGAAAAATTTGGCAATAGTTGACTGTAAGCTAGAACTGAAAGGCCCCCATCAATAGACCAGTCCTTCCTCTAGTGGAATTTATTGCAGCTGTTATAAAACTGAATCACAGTTCAGAGGTTGCTGTGCAGGGAAATGAAAAGGCATTTGAGAACATGAAGTATCATGAGATCCTGAATTCAGTGCTATTAATGAGAGACTTTGGGGTATGGCTAACACCAAAAATGAATAGATGCTATTTTTGCATAAAAAGCTGTACATTTGATTCATTGCTTTTACTTAAAATATTGGATTGTATGAGAAATTTTGAGAGAGTATCATATAAAGCACCTTTTCCACATACTTCCATTTGCCTTCATTTAACTTTTTCTTCCCTAAATCAAAACTGATTTTAGTTTTGAGTTGAGGCTTATGGATAGGCAAACATAAAGGTTGTTTTTCTGATATTTCCTCTTCATGTGCAACTTATATATCACATAAATTGTAGGGACCAGCCCCACAGGGTCAGTGGGTCTCTCCCCGTGTGTGGAGATGAGAGAGTGTAGAAATAAAGACACAAGACAAAGAGATAAAAGAAAAGGCAGCTGGGCCCAGGGGACCACTACCACCAAGTCGCGGAGACTGGTAGTGGCCCCGAATGTCTGGCTGCGCTGTTATTTATTGGATATAAAGCAAAAGGGGCAGGGTAAAGAGTGTGAGTCATCTCCAATGATAGGTAAGGTCACGTGGGTCACGTGTCCACTGGACGGGGGGCCCTTGCCTGCCTGGCAGCCATGGCAGAGAGAGAGAGGGCGAGAGAGACAGCTTATGCCATTATTTCTGCATATCAGAGACTTTTAGTACGTTCACTAATTTTGCTACTGCTATCTAGAAGGCAGAGCCAGGTGTACAGTATGGAACATGAACGCGGACTAGGAGCGTGACCACTGAAGCACGGCATCACAGGGAGACGGTTAGGCCTCTGGATAACTGCGGGCAAGCCTGACTGATGTCAGGCCCTCCACAAGAGGTGGAGGAGTAGAGTCTTCTCTAAACTCCCCTGGAGAAAGGGAGACTCCCTTTCCCGGTCTGCTAAGTAGTGGGTGTTTTTCCTTGACACTTACGCTACCGCTAGACCACGGTCCGCCTGGCAACAGGCGTCTTCCCAGACGCTGGCGTTACCACTAGACCAAGGAGCCCTCTGGTGGCCCTGTCTGGGCATAACAGAAGGCTCACACTCTTGTCATCTGGTCACTCCTCACTGTGTCCCCTCAGCTCCTATCTCTGTATGGCCTGGTTTTTCCTAGATTATGATTATAGAGCGAGGATTATTATAATATTGGAATAAAGAGTAATTGCTACAAACTAATGATTAATGATATTCATATATAATCATGTCTATGATCTAGATCTAGTATAACTCTTGTTGTTTTATATATTTTATTATACTGGAACAGCTCGTACCCTCGGTCTCTTGCCTCGGCACCTGGATGGCTTGCCACATCTTATATATCATATAAATATTAATACTTTTTCTATTTTGTTGAATTTTTATTGTTTACTAATACTTCCTACAGAACACTTGTTATATAACCATCAAAATTCAAGAGCTCTAAGAAATGGATAGAATTGTTTCCACAGCAGTAGCCACTTTTCACCAGTAGGTGACACTAGCAGACTGATGATATTTTATATAAAATTGGGTCTTTCCTAAAGGTCTTTTAAATCTAGTCTTGTTTTCAGTTTCTAACTTTAATTGGTGACACTATATTTCTAATATATTTATTTTCAAATTAATAAACTTTATTTTTCAAGCAGTTTTAGATTCACAGCAAAATTGTGCGGAAAAGTGCAGACAGTACGCATATACTCCCTGTCCCCCCGCAACCTCTCCCCACTATCAACATCCCACATCACAGTAAGTAGCCCTAATTTAAGACATAAAAACTTTAATTTATTTGGAAGACACTATGTGCCTTACTGAGTGCTAGGTATTGCACAAATAGCTAGTAATGAAGGCAGCAGGGATTTTTGCATTATTAAGGAGCAATTTTATTTGTTAGTGTTTTTTTCTATTTGGCTATAACCAAGTTTCCAAGGAAGATTAGAACTCATGGCATTTAGTTAAGCAAATCAAGCAGCGTTTGGTATCTCCTACATCTGAGGAACTGCCTACATAAGAAGATCCATAAAAGGTAGTCCTTGCCGTCACCGGAGGGGATATGCATGTAAACAGCACGGTGGGAAAGTCCTTAAGTGTGGATATGAGGAGTGCTTTTGGGGAAATGTGGTTACTTTTTTCAAAAGAGGACTTATCTTTTAGAGGTTTCCTTCATTTGGATTTTCCTAGAAGTCGATCCTGAAATAAGGGCTTGAGTGGCAGTAGCTGATTTGGGAGGTAGAGTAAATGCCAGTAGGGGAGTATTATGGGCTGAACCCTGTCCCCTCCACCTCCCAAGTTCTTATGTTGGAGTCCTAACCTCCAGTACCTCAAAATGTGTATTCAGAGATAAGCCCTTTAAAGAGGTAATTACGGTAAAATGAGGTCATTAGGGTAGGCCCTAATCCAATGAGACTGGCATCCTTACAAGAAGAGGAGATTAGGACACAGAAATATGCAGAGGGGAGGGCCATGTGGAGATACAGGGAGAAAACAGCCATCTACAAGCCCAGGAGAGAGGAAATCAACCCTAATGACACCTTGATCTAGGACTTCTGGCCTCCAGAACTGTGAGAAAATACATTTCTATTGCCTAAATCAGCCTATCTTCTGGTACTTTGTTTTGGCAGCACTAGCAAACGAATCCAGGGAAAGAGCAAATGTGACAGAGAAAGGAATGCAGACATAAAGGGGACATTATCAAGTCAGCTACCACTGTGGGTGAATGGAACGCAATCCCACAGAGAAACTTAGGGAAAGGTGTGAGACAAACACCATAGAATTATCTCACACAAGGGTGAGGGAGCTGGGATGTGGAGGGCTACGCCGGGGAGAGCACCAATCACACTGGCGGTTCCAGCCCACTATGCGCAGGGCAGAGTGGCTTTTCTGAGCTTTAAGGAAAGCCTTCAAGCAAAGAGATGCAGATCATGACAGCTAGAAGTCAGCTCAGGCACACTGAAATGAAAAGGCAGGATAGACACAGGTGGAGCACTGGCAGGGACCCCTACAGAAACTCACCCTGAAATATTTACAGATGAGCTTACATGATGTCTGGGATTTGCTTCAAAATGCAAGAGGGAGGCTGGGCGCAGTGGCTTATGCCTGTTTTCCCAGCACTTTGGGAGGCCAAGGCAGGCAGATCACTTGAGGCCAGGAGTTCAAGACCAGCCTGGCCAACATGGGGAAACCCCGTCTCTACTAAAAATACAAAAATTAGCCAGGTGTAATGGCACGTGCTTGTAATCCCAGCTACTCAGGAGGCTTAGGCAGGAGAATTGCTTGAACCTGGGAGGTGGAGGTTGCAGTGAGCCAAGATTGTGCCATTGCACTCCAACCTGGGCAACAGAGTGAGGCTCTGTCTCAAAAAAAAAAAAAAAAAAAAAGCAAGAGGGAGAGAAGTGAGTGGGGGCACAGATAAAACAAGATTGGCCCTGATCTGATCATGTTTTAAAGCCTAGAGATGAAGACATAGGCAGTGACAAAACTATTCTGCCCACTTATATAAGCTTGAAGTTTTCCCTAATAAAACATTTGTTAACAAGTACATTCAAGACTTCTGCTAGATGTAATAATGGGTACCAAATTTACCCTCCTGCCTAGAACAACAACACAAAACCAGACCAAATAGATGAAATAACAGTTCTCAAGACACCGGATATCAGACAATGAAAGACAGTTACCCCTGAGTGAAGGAAAAAAAAGAAAGTTGAGTCCTATGACTGCCTCAGCTTACTGGCTTGAGAGAATGTTCAGACCACAGCATGGGGAGGAATAACTCTAGCAGAGCCGGGCAGATTCCCTGAGTTGAGAAGACAAAGCTGGGAGTTCAGTGTGAGCAAAGCAGCAGTGGTTTGCAGGACAATATATATGGAGAGGTGAGAGTGGTACAGAGAGAGTTCCTGAGATCTGCAAAAGGTCCCCTTTAAGTCTTCAGCAGAGAAATTATCAGCCACTGTATGTGAAGAAACTACATGAAGTAGAGGAAAGAGTCAGCAAAAAAAAAAAAAAAAGAAGAAGAAGAAGAAATAGTATCACAACAGGCTGGGAAAATAGCCTGTTCTCACCAGCTAACCTAGAAAACTTCCTAATTCACAGGGCATTGGTAGAATACTCAAAAAGGTCTTGCCTCAATAGTACAGAGTAATTAGTTTTAGACTAAACAGGGCTTGAGTCTCTTTTTATTTTTTCACCTCCTCCCAGATGAATTGAGCCTCAACAAACAAATCTTTAAAGCAAAACCCAAATGAACCAAACAGTTTCCAAGTAACTTAATTATGCCCTAGAACAAAGCCCAAGAATATTTATAGGAGTACAAAAATCTGTAACACTCAACTAGTAAAATTGTAATGTCTGGCATCAGTTGGAGATTACTAGGCATACAAAGAATCAGGATACTGTGAGACATAAAGAGGAGAAAAATAATCAGTTGAAACTGGCCAGAACTGACACATATGTTAGAATGAACAAAAAAGTCATTAAAAATTATAACTGTATCCTATATGTTCAAAAATTAAGTAGAAATATTAAAAGAAAAAACATGAAATCCAAATTTCTAAAGATGAAAAATGCAATGCCTGAAATAAATACACTGAATGGGCTTAATATAGCAAATTGGCTACTGCAGAAGATAAGATTAGTGAAACTGAAGACATAAGGATAGAAAATAACCAAAATCTAGGAGAAAAAAACTTAAAAAATTAACAGACTATTAGTGAGTATTCGAATGGCCTAATAAGATTAGTAAAACTGAAGACATAAGGATAGAAAATAACCAAAATCTTGGAGAAAAAACTTAAAAAATTAACAGACTATTAGTGAGTATTCAAATGGCCTAATATATGTGTAATTGGCTCCAAAAAACAGTGGAAAAAATAGAAAAATATTTGAAGGAAGAATGGTTGAAATGTTTCTAAACTTAATGAAACAATAAACCCATAGATCCAAGAAGTTCAATTAGAGCTAAACAAAAGAAACATGAAGAAAACTACTTCAAGGCACATCATAAGCAAATTGCACAAATCAGTGAAAAGAGAAACTCCTAAAAGCAGTTAGAGGGGAAAAAAAGACATGTTTGGTACAAGGGAAAGAATAAAGAGAAGGATGACATCAATTTTTTAGAAACATTGTAAGCAAAGAAGACAGTAGGGGGCCAGGCACAATGGCTTATGCCTGTAATGCCAGCACTTTGGAAGGCCAAGGCAGAGGGATCACTTGAGGCCCGGAGTTTGAGACCAGCCTGGTCAACACAGTAAAACTCTGTCTCTACCAAAACTACAAAAATTAGCCAGGTGTGGTGACACATGCCTCTAATCCCAGCTACTTGGGAGGCTGAGGTACAAGAATCACTTGAACTCGGGAGGCAGAGGTTGCAGTGAGCCACGATAGTGCCAGTGCACTCTAGCCTGAGTGACAGAGTTAGACTCTGTTTCAAAAAAAAAAAAAAAACAGTGTGGGGACATCTTTAAAGCATTGACATGGGCAACCCCCTTTGGGTCCCCTCCCATTTTATGGGAGCTCTTTTTTCACTCTATTAAATCTTGCAACTGCACACTCTTCTGGTCCGTGTTTGTTACGGCTCAAGCTGAGCTTTCACTCAGCATCCACCACTGCTGTTTGGTGCCATCGCAGACCTGCCACTGACTTCCATCCCTCTGGATCCAGCAGGCTGTCTGCTGCACTCCTGATCCAGTGAGGTGCCCGTTGCCCCTCCCAATTGGGCTAAAGGCTCACCATTGTTCCTGCGTGGCTAAGTGCCCAGGTTCATTCTAATCGAGCTGAACACTAGTCGTTGGGTTCCACAGCTCTCTTCCGTGACCCACGGCTTCTAATAGAGCTATAAAACTCACCACATAGCCCAAGATTCCATCCTTGGAATCCATGAGGCCAAGAACCCCAGGTCAGAGAACAAGAGGCTTGCCACCATCTTGGAAGCAGCCCACCACCATCTTGGGAGCTCTAAGAACAAGGAGCCCCCGCCACCCCCGGTAACATTTTAGCGACCATGAAGGGACCTCCAAAGCGGTAATATTGGACCACTTTAGCTTGCTATCCTCCCTTAGAATTGGAGGAAAATACCAGGCACCTGTCGGCTGGTTAAAAATGATTAGCATGGCTGCTGGACTTAAGACTCACGTGTGAGGCTGTCTGGGAAAGGGCTAACAACCCAACCCTTCTGGGTTGGGAGCATTGTTCTGCCTGGAACCAACTTCCGCTTTCAATTTTCCTGGGGAAGCCGAGGGCCAACTAGAGGCAGAAAGCTGTTGTCCTGAACTCCCAGCATTAGCCAGTTGAGATCATGGTGCAGCCAGAACTCTCTACTCAACAGTTGCCCATGCATGCACCCCTACCTTTCTTTCTGACCCATACATCCTGGGTCCCAACCACAACTTTCTTGAAAGTGTAGCCCCAAAATTCTCTTTACCTCTGAATCTACTTCCTCCAATCCCTGCCTCCTAGGTACTAATGGTTCAGACTTTCATTTCCTCTCCCAAGTATTAGAGCAAGTTGTATCTCCAAAGGGATCTAAGGAAGCTCTACACTGTGTCCTTAGGCATCTAGGCTATGAACCCAGGGAGTCTTGTCCCTGGTGTCCCTCCCAATTTAGGCATATAGCTCTCGACATGGGCAGTTATGTGGGACCTGTTCCCCATCACCCTTGCCAGGGCCCCAAGTTTGTAAATGGCTACGAGGATTGCTCTCCCATTGTGTAAGATGCTCTCTTCCCCCAATTTCTACCCAGCTTACCCCTCTGCAATACAATCTCCAAGCCTTAGCTCCTTTGCCAGGGCCTTAGAACTGATGACCAAGTACTTTAACAACTGGAACTGGGTCTACGACAACATAACAGATCAGGATGAAAGCGACTTGAGTAAGTCAAGGAAAGAAGAGACAGAGAGAGAGAGTGAGAGAGAAAAGAGAGGGAGAGAGAAAAGAGAGATAGAAGTAGTAAAGAAAAAACAGTGTGCCCTATTCCTTTAAAAGCCAGGGTAAATTTAAAACCTATAATTGATAATTGAAGAGCTTCTCCATGACCCTATAACACTTCAATACTACCTTGTTGTCAGTGTAAACAAGGGCGTTGCCTGAAAACACTGAGACCACTGACAACCAGTAACCTTCCTGTCAAAAATCCTTAACCCAGGAACCCGCGGATGACCCAAATGCATTCAATCTGTAGCAGCAACTGCTTTGCTAACAGAAGAAAGTAGAAAAGTAACTTTTAGAGGAAACCTCACTGTGAGCACACCTCGCCAGTTCAGAATTATTCTAAGTCAAAAAAGCAAAAAGGTAGCTTACTAACTCAAAAATCTTGAAGTATAGGGATAGTCGGTTAAAAAAAAAAAACAACATAACATTAACCACTGAAAATTCCCTTAACCCAGCAGATTTCCTAACAGGGGATTTAAATATCAATTACCATACAAAGGCCCAGCCAGACCTAGAAGGAACTCCCTTCAGGACAGGACAATAGATGGTTCCTCCCAAGTGATTGAGGAAAAAAAAAACACAATGGGTATTCAGTAATTGATAGGGAGACTCTTGTGGAAACAGAGTTAGGAAAATTGCCTAATAATTGATCTGCTCAAACGTGGGAGCTGTTTGCACTCAGCCAAGCCTTAAAGTACTTACAGAATCAAAAAAAAATTCTATCTCAATCCTGACTCAAAAGGTTACCTACACCCTCTGAAATGAATTTCCATAAGAACTGTTGTTTATAGGAATGCATCTTAATGGGGCAGCTGGGTTGTTATGAAATACTCAGGAACCCAGCCCAGCTTTAGGACTCACCCCTGAGCACAAAGGCAATGTTGGGCAGGCTGGTAAAGGACCACTAGAATCCAGCAGCCTGGACCCCTTTCTTTATGGTCAAGAAAGGCAGGAAAACAGGTGCAGGACTGCTACATTGGTGAGCGTAACTAATCCAATAAGCAGAAGTCCATGGGTAATTACGCACACTGGAAAGGAATAAGCATTAGGACCATAGAGGATGCTCTAGGACTAATGCTCATCGGAAAATGACTAGGGGTGCTGACATCCCTATGTTTTGTTTTGTTTTTTTTTTTCAGATGGGAAATGTTCCCTGCAAGGCAAAAACGCCCCTAAGATGTATTCTGGAGAATTCGGCCCAGTCAGAGTGTATGTACCTTTTTCCCTGTCAGACTCGAAGCAAATTAAAATAGACCTAGGTAAATTATCAGATAACCCTGATGGCTATATTGATGTTTAACAAGGGTTAGGACAATCCTTTGATCTGACATGGAGAGATATAATGTTACTGCTAGATCAGACACTAACCCCAAATGACAGAAGTGCCATCATAACTGCAGCCCTAGAGTTTGGTGATCTCTGGTATCTCAGTCAGGTCAACGATAGGATGACAATAGAGGAAAGAGAACAATTCCCCACAGACCAGCAGGCAGTTCCCAGCATAGACCTTCACTGGGACGCAGAATCAGAACATGGAGATTGGTGCCGCAGACATTTACTAACTTGTGTGCTAGAAGGACTAAGGAAAACTAGGAAGAAGCCTATAAATTATTCAGTGATGTCCACTATAACACAGGGAAAGGAAGAAAATCCTACTGCCTTTCTGGAGAGACTAAGGGAGGCATTGAGGAAGCATACCTCCCTGTCACCTGACTCTATTGAAGGCGAACTAATCTTAAAGCATAAGTTTATCACTCAGTCAGCTGCAGACATTAGAAAAAAAAAAAACTTCAAAAGTCCGCTTTAGGCCTGGAGCAAAACTTAGAAATCCTATTGAACTTGGCAACCTTGGTTTTTTATAATAGAGATCAGGAGGAGCAGGCAGAACAGGACAAACGAGATAAGAAAAAGGCCACTGCTTTAGTCATGACCCTCAGGCAAGCGGACTTTGGAGGCTCTGGAACACGGAACGGCTGGGCAAATGAAATGCCTAATAGCGCTGGCTTCCAGTGCGGTCGACAAGGACACTTTAAAAAAGATTGTCCAAATAGAAATAAGCCACCCCCTCGTCCATGCCCCTTATGTCAAGGGAATCACTGGAAGGCCCACTGCCCCAGGGGACGAAGGTCCTCTGAGTCAGAAGCCACTAACCAGATGATCCAGCAGCAGGACTGAGGGGGCCTGGGGCAAGTGCCAGCCCATGCCGTCACCCTCACAGAGCCCCGCGTATGCCTGACCATTGAAAGCCAGGAGGTTAACTGTCTCCTGGACACTGGCACGGCCTTCTCAGTCTTACGCTTCTGTCCTGGACAACTGTCTTCCAGATCTGTCGCTATCCGAGGGGTCCTAGGACAGGCAGTCACTAGGTACTTCTCCCAGCTGCCAAGGTGTGACTGGGGACCTTTACTCTTTTCACATGCCTTTCTAATTATGCCTGAAAGCCCCACTCCTTTCTTAGGGAGAGACATCCTAGCAAAAGCAAGGGCCATTATACACTAGAATTAGGAGAAGGAAAATGGGTAAATATATATACAGACTCTAAGTATGCTTACCTAGTCCTCCATGCTCACGCAGCAATATGGAGAGAAAGGGAATTCCTAACTTCCGAAGGAACACCTATCAAACATCAGGAAGCCATTAGGAGATTATTATTGGCTGTACAGAAACCTAAAGAGGTGGCAGTCTTACACTGCTGGGGTCATCAGAAAAGAAAGGAAAGGGAAATAGAAGGGAACTGCCAAGTGGATATTGAAGCCGAAAGAGCCACGAGGCAGGACCCTCCATTAGAAATGCTTATAGAAGTATCCCTAGTATGGGGTAATCCCCTCTGGGAAACCAAGCCCCACTACTCAGCAGGAGAAATAGATGGGTTTCACCTGCATCCGCCTCTGTGGGAAGAGACCACCAAACAGGCTTGGTTTGAGCAACAAGGCTATTTATTTCACCTGGGTGCAGGCGGGCTGAATCCGAAAAGAGAGTCAGCAAAGGGAGATGGGGTGGGGCCGTTTTATAAGATTTGGGTAGGTAAAGGAAAATTACAGTCAAAGGGGAGTTGTTCTCCGGCGGGCAGGGGTGGGGGTTACAAGGTGCTCAGTGGGGGAGCTTTTGAGCCAGGATGAGCCAGGAGAAGGAATTTCACAAGGTAATGTCATCAGTTAAGGCAGAGACAGGCCATTTTCACTTCTTTTGTGGTGGAATGTCATCAGTTAAGGCAGGAACAGGCCATTTTCACTTCTTCTGTGATTCTTCACTTGCTTCAGGCCATTTGTATGTATACGTGCAGGTCACAGGAGATACGATGGCTTAGCTTGGGCTCAGAGGCCTGACAATGGGGAACCTCATGAGGACATAGTTTCCTCCCCTCAGGACGGTTAGCCACCAAAGAAGGAAAAATACTTTTGCCTGCAGCTAATCAATGGAAATTACTTAAAACTCTTCACCAAACCTTTCACTTAGGCATTGATAGCACTCATCAGATGGCTGAATCTTTATTTACTGGACCAGGCCTTTTCAAAACTAACAAGCAGATAGTCAGGGCCTGTGAAGTGTGCCAAAGAAATAATCCCCTGCACTGCAGGCCATACATTTCAATCCCTGTATCTTTTTAACCTCCTTGTTAAGTTTGTCTCTTCCAGAATCGAAGCTGTAAAACTACAAATGGTTCTTCAAATGGAGCCCCAGGTGCAGTCCATGACTAAGATCTACCGCAGACCCCTGGACCAGCCTGCTAGCCCATGCTTCGATGTTGATGACATCAAAGGCACCCCTCCCGAGGAAATCTCAACTGCATGACCCCTACTGCGCCCTAGTTCAGAAGGAAGCAGTTAGAGCAGTCGTTGGCCCGCCTCCCCAACAGCACTTGGGTTTTCCTGTTGAGAGGAGGGACTGAGAGACAGGACTAGCTGCGTTTCCTAGGCCAGCTAAGAATCCCTAAGCCTAGCTGGGAAGGTGACTGTATCCACCTTTAAACACAGGGCTTGCAACTTAGCTCACACCCGACCAATCAGGTAGTAAAGAGAGCTCACTAAAATGCTAATTAGGCAAAAACAGGAGGTAAAGAAATAGCTAATATCTATCACCTGAGAGTACAGGGGGAGGGACAATGATTGGGATATAACCCAGGCATTCGAGCCGGCAACGGCAACCCCCTTTGGGTCTCCTTCCATTTTATGGGAGCTCTGTTTTCACTCTATTAAATCTTGCAAATGCAAAAAACAAAAACAAAAACAAAAACAAAAAAAAAACGTTGACATAAAAAATTCTTTCAATCTACAATTCTATACCCAGCAGAAATATCTTCCTAAAGCAAAGGAGACAGTGATGTCAACAAAATGGCAGACTAGAAAACTTGAAGGATTGTTCTTCACTTCAGAACATTGAAAAAACAAGCAGGAACTGTCTGAACAAACTTTGTTGGTGCTCTGGAAAACAACCCAGTGTTAACAGCAACCAAGCAAATGCCCAATCAAGAAAAAGACATCTTGGCTGGACATGGTGGCTCATGCCTGTAATCCTAGCACTTTGGGAGGCCAATATGGGAGGATCACTTGAGGCCAGGAGTTCAAGATCAGCCTGGTCAACATAGTGAGACCCTATCTCATTTTAAAAAAGAAAAGAAAAGAAATGAAATCTTCAAAGTGGTTGAAAAGTTTTGTAGTGATTTTATCTTTGCCCAGCATGACCCCACCCCCACCCACTGCTGCAGTGGCAGTCTCAGTCTTGAAACTGCAGAAGCTGGATTCCCAGTTCTCTCTCTCTCAAAGCAGAGGGGACAGAGCAGAGTTTATTTACAAATTATTATGTACACCTGTTCTAACTTCTCCACGGGATATCTGAAGGGTGAACACAAGGTGCTTCTCTCTGTCTTCCCTAACTTGGACCTCAGGAAGAAAAATGGTGAGTATCACTCATAAAAACTGCCAGGTGACTACAGACCCATGGATGCCTAAGGCAAGAGATTCTGGGTAGAGACGTACGATAGACCATCAAAGGCCTAAAGGAGAATCTGGGGTGAGATTTTTTGGGAACTTAGGACATGCAAAAGCAGCCATGTATACCAAGGAATTTAGAAAGCCACAAACACACCCAGGCAAAATCTATGCTTAGAAAAGACTTGAGAAGATACTAAGTGTTCACTAAAGGCTGACCCTAGGCTCAGGGTGAGCCTTGCTAAGTGCTGAAGGTGCGTCCCAGCATAGAGCTAACTTGCAAAGATTGGGAGAGGTGGTTGGTTTTTGGTTTTGTTGTTTATTTTGAGTTTTATTTGTTTGTTTCAGCTCCAAGTATTAAATTAACTCTCTGTCAAAACATATAAATTTAGTTTTGTGAGAGTTTTTATTATGAATGAATGCTGATTTTTACAGATATTTTTTCTGTGTCTACTGAGATAATCATGTGGGTTCTTGTCCCCTTTATGCTATTTGTTTGGTGTGAGTCATTATTTTTTACAATGATTTAATTAAGATATAATTCACACATACCATAAAATTCACTCTTTTTTATTTGTGGTAAAATATACACAACATATATCATCTTAGCCATTTTTAAGTGTACGGTTTTATAGCATTAAGGAAATTCACATTGTTGTGCAACGATTACCACTATCCATCTCCAGAACTTTTTCATCTTCCCCAGCTAAAACTCTATATTTGGTAAACATTAAGTCCCCATTCCTTCCTCCCCACAGCCCCTGGCAGTCACCATTCTGCTGTCTCTATAAATCTAATTACTCTGTGAACCTCATATAAGTTGAATATCATACAATATTTACTCTTTCCTGACTGGCTTCTTTCACTTAGCATACTATCTTCAAGGTTCATCCATGTTGTAGCTTGTGTCAGAATTTCCTTCCTCTTTAAGGCTGAATAATATTCCATTGTACATATATACCACATTTTGTTTTATCCATTCATCTATTGATGAACATTTAGTTCCTTTCTATCTTTTGGCTATTGTGAATAGTGCTGCTATGAACATTTATGTACAAGTTTTTATTTAAAGACGTGCTTCAATTCTTCTGGCTATGTAACTAACAGTGGAATTGCTGGGTCATATGGTAATTCTATGTTTAACTTTTTGAGGAACCGCCAAACTGTTTTGCAAAGCAGCTGTACCATTTTACATTCCCATCAGCTGCCTTAATAAAATAGCATAGACTAGGTGGTGTAAACAACAGAAATACAGTTCTGGAGACTGAAAGTCTAAGATCAAGGTGCCAGCAAGGTTGGTGTCTGGTGAGGGTTCTCTCCTTGGATTGCAGATGGCCACCTTCTCAATGTGTGCTCTCATGACCTATTCTTTGTGCATGCATGCAGAAAGAATGCAATTGAGCTCTTTGGTGTTTCTTCCTATTAAGGACACTAATCCTATCAGATTGGATCCCCACCCTTTTGACCTCATTTAACATTAATTATTTATTTAGAGGTCCCATCTAATAAAAATACAGCTGGGATTCAGAGCTTCAACGTATGAATTTTGGAATTTAGAATAATTGGAACCCTCATTCACGGCTGAATTATGAACTGAAAGTTTATAATTCAGCCATGAATGAGGGTTCCAATTATTCTACCTCCTTTCCAACCCTTGTTGTTGCCTGTCTTTTAGATTATATCCATCCTAGTGGGTGTGAAGTGGTATCTTGTGGTTATAATTTGAATTTCCCTAATGACTAATGATGTTGAGCATCTTTTCATGTGCTTATTGGCAACTTATAACCCTTCTTAGGAGAAATGTATATTTGAATCCTTTGCCTATTTTTAAATTGAGTTATTTGTCCTTTCATTGTTGAGTTGCAAGTGTTCTTTATATATTCAGGATATACATCTCTTTTTTTTTTTTTTTTTTTTTGAGACAGAGTCTCACTCTGTCACCAGGCTAGAGTGCTGTGGCACGATCTCGGCTCACTGCAACCTCCAGCTCCCTGGTTGAAGGGATTCTCCTGCCTCTGCCTCCCGAGTAGCTAGGATTACAGGCATGCTCCACCACACCCAGCTAATTTTTTTGCAGGATATACATCTCTTTTTATCTAGCATGACAACCTTTGTCTTTTTACTGGAATGATTAATCCATTTACACTTACTGAATTATTTACTCCTGGATAAACAAGAAACTTCCTGAACTTGCACTGTATTCTGCAAGCCACAGAAAGCAAAATGTAGAAATCATACTGGCTCAAGATGTTTAAGCACAACCTCTGACCAATCAATTGGCTTATTACTAAGCTACGTTGATCCAGGGGTGCCTTGTTGAAAGTCAGGCTTCAACATTTAAAAAAGTATAATTTTTAAAAAGCAACTGAGCAGAGACATTAGTGCTCAAACACTACAGGAGAAACACCATCTATAGAATTAATTCAGGCAAATTGCTAAACAAACACACAGCGATAATAACCACCTCTGGGAGAGGGGTACTTTAGAATCCAGAGTTTCTGAAATCTATGATCTGAAATACCCAGTTTCAACAAAAACATACAAAATATGCAAGTAAACAAGAAAGTTATCTCATATGGAGGAAAAAAGCCAATAGAAACTGTCTCTGGCGAGGCCTAGATATTGAACTTAGCAGATAAATGCAGTCATGTGCTGCATAGCAAGGTTTTGGCCAAAGTCAAACCACATGTCCAACTGTGTTCTGATAAGATTGTAATACAGTATTTTTACTGTCATTTTTCTATGTATAGGTATATAAATACTTGCCATTGTGTTACAATTGTCTTTAGTATTCAGTAGAGTACACATGCTGTACAGGTTTCTATAGGAGCAATAGGCCTAGGAGCAATAGGCTATACCATATAGCCCAAGTGTGTAGTCGGCTATGCCATCTAGGTTTGTGTAAGTACACTCTATGATGTTCTCACAATGATGGAATCGCCTAACAATGCATTTCTTAGAATGTATACCTATCGTTAAGTGACACATGACTGTACTTCATTATAGAAAAGCATCTATTTGTAGGCCGGGTGCGGTGGCTCATGCCTATAATCCCAGCACTTTGGGAGGCTGAGGCAGGTGGATCACCTGGAGTCGGGAGTTCGAGAGCAGCCTGACGGACATGGAGAAACCCCAGCCCCACTAAAAATACAAAATTAGCCAGGTGTGGTGGCACATGCCTGTAATCCCAGCTACTCGGGAGGCTGAGGCAGGAGAATCGCTTGAACCTGGGAGGTGGGGGTTGTGGTGAGGCAAGATTGCACGACTGCACTCCAGCCTGGGCAACAAGGGTGAAACTCCATCTCAAAAAAAAAGAAAAAAAGCAAAAGCATCTATTTGCAAATATGTTTGGAAAACTAAAGAACACCACGTTGTATATTTTTGAATTTAAAATTAAACAGAGAATATCAATTAAGAGATAGAAGTGATTAAAATAACTGAATGGAATTTCTGGAGTTGAAAAAGTACAATAACTGAAATGAAAAACTCACTAGAGGGCCTCAATAGTAGCTGTGAGCTGAGAGAAGAAGAATTAGCAAACTTGAAGATAGATCGTTAGAGATAATCTAGTATGAAGTATGGATGAAAAAACTGGCGAATTACACATTTTTATGATGAGAAACTATGTTTGTTAAAACAAGCCATGACTACTTGTGGAGTTAAATCAGCAGCCTGCATCCCCTTGAACTGCTCAGACTGTGGTATAATGGGATTTTGATTTTTAAGCCCCAGCTGATGGCCCTTTAATTTTAAGTCATGTGGGGCTGGGCCTTGGAGCTTGCTTCCAGGAAAGGCATTCTGTCCCTTTTCCGGAGGTTTCTTGTAGAGTCTCTAAATAGCATCTACAGGTGTGGCTGCTCTGCTTCACTATGCTACGAATGGACTTCAACAAAATGTGGAAGTCAGAGTATTCTGAAGAATATTCTTTAAAAGAAAATGATGGCTGGGTGCGGTGGCTCATGCCTATAATCCCAGCACTTTGGGAGGCCGAGGCAGGCGGATCACGAGGTCAGGAGTTCAAGACCAGCCTGGCCAATATGGTGAAACCCCGTCTCTACTAAAAATACAAAAATCAGCTGGGCGTAGTGGTGTATGCCTGTAGTCCCAGCTACTTGGGAGGCTGAGGCAGAAGAATCGCTTGAACCTAGGAGGCAGAGGTTGCAGTGAGCCGAGATCGTGCCTCTACACTCCAGCCTGGGCAACAGAGCGAGACTCCGTCTCAAAAAAAAAAAAAAAAAAAAAAAAGAAGACTATAGTTAAAAGAAAATGATTCATCCAAAGCCACCTGTTCCCTCCTTTGGACTGTTATTCAAGACAGCAAGGACTAGACTGCCTTTCTACACTTGATCTTAGCCAAAAGGCCGAGAAGCGATAAGGCCTAGACTGCCTTTCTTTGCAAGATCCCAATGCCCAGAACAGGGCCTTCCTCTCAGTGAATATTTGCAAATGGATGAGTGGGTTATAGGTGACCTCATATGATTGTTGTTCGAAAACACTTTCTTCATTAGAAAGTTTAAGTGTATAGTCTCAAATCTATTAATTAACAGTTATCATGTCCTTAAGGAATAGAAAGAGTTAATAGATATAATTCTCTGGTTTCTCTTTCATATATCTATCCATGGAATCCCATTTAAATAAGAGAGATTGTATGTAAAAATATTCTAAAATAGTGGTCCACAGGTTACAGTTTCTAGAAGTAATTATTACATTTATTTATTTTGAGACAGGGTCTCTGTTGCCCAGGCTGAAGTGTAGTGGCATGATTATGACTCACTGCTGCCTCGACCTCTGTGGCTCAAGTGATCCTCCCACTTCAGCCTCTGAAGTTGCTGAGACTGCAGGCATGTGGCACCATGCCCAGCTAATTTTTGTGTTTTTTGTAGAGATGGGATTGCACCATGTTGCCCAGACTGGTCTTGAACTCCTGGGCTCAAGCAATCCTCCCACCTCTGCCTTCCAAAGTGCTGATATTACAGGCATGAGCCACCATGCCCAGAATTATTGCATTTAAATAACAAAAAATTAAGTAATTATATATGCCTTTTAAAGTTAAATAGAATGGGAGTTTTGCTGCTATTCTCACTTAGAGCTTTAAAAGAAAGAAAATAAAATCTAAGGATAGGAACATTGTGCATCATTGAAACATTTATTAAAGAAAACAAAACTTCCCGTTTTCTCATTTGTCACTCAGTTACTAAACATCTTTAGAGAAGTTAAGTTGCTGTTGTAGCTAGTTTATTATTGGGTCAGTTACTTTCCCACGGACTCAGCAGAAGTTCCAACTTGCTTTTGCCATTGACCAGGAAAAGTTACAAAAGTCTTGACTTTCATGAATCAGAACTGGTCTGGCTAGAATCAGCCTGCTCTGTAAAAGAAGAGACTGTGGTTTGGCCCATTTCCCAGGTGGGGAACCTCTGCTAGGTCTGGCAGACATGGAGGCAGAGAGGGAATATCCCCTTCCTGGGATAGCATTCTGACCCAACACATGTCCCCAAATGCTCCTGGTAAAGCAAGCCACCATTGCTTGTCATAACCCACATATTGGGGAGAGGCGCAATGAGGCTTGTATCATCAGTAGCTAAACCCCAGGATAGACAAGAGGAAGGTAGTTCCAGCTCCTGAGCCCAGTGGCTGTTTGAGGTGAGGACTGAGGGCCTCCTCCTTCACTCTGAACTTCCCGAACTGTGCATTTCTGGCTAAGGCGAAATACTATCTCTTTCTCTTTTCAAATTATGAATGACTGTGTTTATTTTGGAGGGAGTTGATGAAACAATCAGCGAAAATGTTTCTTTTTCTTTTTTTGAGATGGAGTCTTGCTCTGTTGCCCCATCTAGAGTGCCATGGTGTGATTACAGCCCAGTGCAGCCTTGAGCTTTGAGGCTCAAGTGATCCTCCCACCTCAGCTTCCTGAGCAGCTGGGACCACAATTGCATGCCACCATCCCTGGCTAATTTCTTTTTTATTTTTTATAGAGACAGGGTCTCCCTATGTTGCCCAGGCTGGTCTTGAACTACTAGGTTCAAGCAATCCTCTCTCCTCGGCCATCAAAAGTGTTGGGATTACAGGCGTGAGCCACCACGCCTGGCTGAAAATATTTCGAATATGACAAATGTTGCTGGGTTTGCACTGCATAAGGAATGATGCCACAAATTGAGAACAGCCTCTTGTGAGTATAACATTCTTTCAAAGACCTTGCCTCCTCCCCTTCTTACACAGGGTATTGCAGAAAAAGGCATTGGTATGTTTACTGAACACTTGAGAAAACTGGGGCTCAAGGAAAGTCAAGTGACCTGCCCACGATTGCCCAAGGACATCTGGCAGGGTGAGCTCCTATCCAGCCCACCTCTGACCATATGGCCTGGCTCACGATGAAGAGTGCTTTGGTGTTTTTTTTTTTTCTTCAAGAGTTGCCCTGATGCTTGATTCTCATTTCTACTCATTAAGAAAAGTAACAGAAAGGAAAAAAAAACAACAACACAAAAGAAAGAAAATCCTCACAAGGGAGGGCAGGTCTCAACGTGCCAGTCACGAGTGCTTCTGGCATATGTCTGTTTCCTTGTCCTTTCGACCTCCTGATCCTGAGCCCCAGCATGGTTAAGACAATTAACCCGACTTGTTTCTTCCTGTTTCCTCTCTCCCTCTTTTTGCCTATAAGAGCCACTTACAAAAGTAATTTGAGTTTCTATGAAAGAGAATTTGAAAGGCTGTTTTCAGTTTATGCTCAGAAGACAGTATGAGAGTTTGCCAATGATTGGATCGTCTGAAAGTTAGTTCTTTCCAAATTTTCAAATATTCAGATGTGGCTAAGAAGAACACCAACATTCTCAGCGCGGAGACTTAAATGTGAAGAACAATGGTAGCCCAGCTTCATTCTCATTCATCACACCACTTTTAACCAACACTTGGGTGCATCACGCTGTGTGCTGAAGTGAATTTCTCTGCTACGTTTCTTGATGTCTCAAGAAAAGCCAGAAGCCGCAGCTGGCTCAGCTTTCTACACTCTCCTGCGGCAGAACTGGCCCAGGTTCCCCAGCCCTGCTCAGACCACACAGAAGATACTGGACAGGATTTAGAGAGCTGTGGGGCGTTTGATGAACTATTCATTGTACATTTTTTACATTATGCTGTTAAAATTAGAAATATAAAATACAAAGTACTGTATATGAGCATAGATATTTAATATTAAGTTTATATTAAACTTCCAAATAACATTTTTCAATGTTTATAATTACTTATTTTGCTCATAGATATGAGCATACCTTTCTATTTTGGGGTGGGTTTTTTTTGTTTGAACTAGTCACCATCAGGTTCTGATCAAGACTTTAATGATCAGTTCTTCAACTTCCTGCTACTTACCATCGATAAGAAACTGTTTGTACAAGTAGGTGATAAATTTTTTTATTTTTTAATGACCCAAAATTTTCAACAGTGTAAGTTATCTTTATAGGAGCTACAGCTTTTTTTCTTTCACGAATAAAATGTAATGGTGGCATTTTACAGATTCTTTTCAAACCCTCAGAACTTTTTTTTTTAATTTTTAGAGACACAGTCTCCCTCTGTCACCCAGGCTAGAGTGCAGTGGCACAATCACAGCTCATTGTAACCTCAAACTCCAGGGCTCAAGTGATCCTCCTGCCTCAGCCTCCAGAGTAGCTAGGACTATAGGCACACACCACCATTTCTGGCTAATTTTTTCTTGTAGATATAGGGTCTCACTATGTCGTCCAGGCTGGTCTTGAACTCCTGAGCTCAAGTGATCCTCCTGCCTTGCCTCCTGAAGTGTTGGGATTCCAGTTGTGAATCCCCACATCTGGCCAGAACTGTTTCATATGGAGCATTTCACAGTAACAGAGGAGCTGGCTCACCCTGGAGATTGGGTGCCTGGGTGGGCAGCTGGGACCAGAAGCTGGGTGAGAGCCACACTGTTGGACCCCATGTAGATTCTGATTCTTGAAGACTGTGGGAGAGGCCTAGGCGAGGCTGCTCACTGGTGGGGAGTAAACAGGCCTGAAGATGCCAGTGGCTCGGGGCCTGCTCAGCTGCCCCGAAGGCTGGGAAATCAACAATTCAACTGACTGCATCATTCTGCTGCCCTTACTAGCAGCATAAGTTAGCCTCTTCCTGCCTCAGTCTGCCCATCTGTGAAGTGGAGATAATAGTAGTACCTATCTGGTAGTGTTGTTATGAAAATTAAATGAGTGCCATGCCTGGCACAGAGTAAGAGTTATATGTTTATTAAATAAAGTAAAAGTGTTGAGAAGCTCTGGAGTCGATTTCTAATATGGTTTTGATCTGTGTCCCCACCCAAACTTCTTGTTCAGTTGTAATCTCCAGTGTTGAAGGTGGGGTCTGGAGGGAGGTGATTGGATCATGGGGGTGGATTTCTCATGAATGATTTGGCATCAGCCCCTTGGTGCTGTTCTCGTGATACTGAGTGAGTTCTTGTGAGATCTGGTTGTTGAAAAGTGTGCAGTACCTCCCCTCTCCCTCTTGCTCCTGCTCCTGCATGTGAGACATCTGCTCCCCTTTTGCCTTCTGCCATGATGGCAAGCTTCCTGAGGCCTCCCCAGAAGCTGAGCAGATGCCAGCACTGTGCCTCCTACATAACCTGCAGAATTGTGAGCCAATTAAACTTCTTTATAAATTACACAGTCCCAAGTATTTCTTTATAGCAATACAAGAATGGACTAATACAACCCCCAAATCACATGCATAGAACTAGCCAGAATCAGATGTTCTAAATTCTGGCTCCCCCACTGTTTAGATGTGGGCTACAAGCAGGTTACTCAGTCTCTCTAAGCCTGGATTTCTTGGCTCATACATGATGATGGCATTTGTACCATGTTATAATGACATACAGATTAAATAAGATGGTTCACATAAAGTTTCTGAAACAAGTACTCTACAAATGATAGCTATTACGAAGTGGCAGAGGCAGAACGTGAGCTCAGCTATGCCCTGCCCCACTGCCCATGCCTACCTCCCATGAGCTACGCCTCCCAAACAGAAAAGTGCTTCACCTGCCAGATTCTCTTCTTCAGCTGATTTTAAATCTTTCCATTCACATAGTATTTTTCAATCCTTTAATATTCTTTATTCCTTATCTACAGACCCTGGTGTGGTTTTTCCATATCTCTATAAAGCAATGCCAAGAATGGTCAGAGCAATTGCCCCAAGGACCAGGCATTAAGGGAATTCCTTTGCAAAGGCCACAAGTCTGCTGCCGACCACTGTCTTTCAAGTCTCAAGTAAGTTCAACATATCCTTCCTTATTCATATTTTATTAGGAAGCCATATCAGAAAATTAATCAGTTATACAACTTTAAACATTGAATGAATCATTCTTATCAAATACATCAAGACCAGAAGCCAAGTCAAATATGGCATTTCATTTTACAAATATTTTTACATTTAATAGTCATGAAAAAGAAAAGAACTTGAAAAAACAACTTCAACTCTGTACAAATGTTAATATCAAGGAGGAGCTGAAGCTTAATTTTAAGATATGCAAGATAAGTGAAATGAAATAAGTAATGTTTTATTAAAATATTCCTTGTCTTTTTCCATGATATACACATATTTTTTCTCTTTAAATAAATATATATTATGTATTTTTAATGACAGCTTACTTAACAACATTCATCTGGTGCTTTGGGGCCATGGAGTTCACTTGGTAAGGAAGACAAATACCAAAAACATCAGGTACAATTGGATTCTCCTACAGCAGAAGAATTGGCTTGATTTTTGGAATGTCTCCCCGCACCTCTCCTCACATCAGGACTTCTGAGCCTTCTGAGGAGTCGTCAGCAAACAAAAGTTCATCGGGCAATGAGCTTCCCAAGGGCAGCATGCTCGAATGGGACCAGGAGACCCCATTCCTAACAAGTCTCTCCCCCGGTAAAACACTGTTCTTTTCAGCTGTGACTGCAGCAGAGGGGGCAGAAGTCAGATCTTCCCATTCCTCACTGCCCCCATTCAGGATGTACCGTCCTTCATGAGGTTTGCTGTCATGAATTTCTGCTGTGACCACACTGATGGCAGCGCGGGGAGTGCAGGAGGCAATTATAGAGTCAGGGTCGATGTTCAAGTCTAGTGCAGCAAGGGTGGAGCCCTGGGCCAGGCCCTCAGAGCTCTCCAGCAACTGTGTATTGACGTAAATAACGTCTGCTTGGTTCCGAACGTCAGGCAAACTTTCTAAGAGTTTTTCTAGCTGCAGCCTCAATACTGAAAAGGTGGGGCGGTGTAAGGGATCGGTTCTCCAGCAAGAGCACATGATTTCATAGCTGAAAGTTAAAAAGAAGTGGATTATCTCCCAGCATAGCACCCATCTCTTTGTGCAATCCACGCCTTTGTTTTTACAGAATCTTTATCACATTTTAATCAGCATTCATTCTACTTTTTATAAAAATTATTGAGACTTTTTTGGTGGCCTAATATTTATACAACTTTTGTAAATGTTCCATGGTATTTGACAAAAAAGTGATTCTGTTTCTAGGAAGAGCACGTATGTGGCAATTACATCTAACTTTGCAGATGAGGAGTATTTAGGTCTCTTTCTTTATATAGCGGCTGGCAAACTATGGCCCATGAGCCAAATCCAGCCCACTGTCTACTTTGTAAATAAAGTTTTATTGGAACACAGCTATCCTTATTTGTTTACACGTTATCCGTGACTTCTTATGTCACAATGGCAGAGTTGAGCAGGTGCTAAAAGGCCTGCAAAGCCAAAAATATTTGCTATTTGGCACTTTATAGGAAAAGTTTGCTGACCTCTGTCCTATGCCGTCAAACTGAGTTGTTACCAGGACAGCTGAGTTAGTTGGGGCCCTGGGGCTAGGGCTAAGAAGATCAGGAGCAGGGGTGAGGGCAGGGGGTAGTTGTGTGCTGTGTATCACTCCATCTAGTCTTCTCAACAGCCCTGTCATTGTCACTTTGTAATGAAGATGACAGTGGGCTCAGGGACATTACAGAACGTGCCATGGCCATGTGGGTAGCCAGGGATTCAGATTCAGATTGGACAACTCCCGTGTCCAAGTGCTCCTCACAACCCCTTCCACTTTGTTTTATAGAGGGCAACTCTCTTCTGGGTGGTTTTTTCATCCCAGTGTCTAATATAGTTAAGAATTCCCAATGGAGGGACATTTAATGGAGCACAGTAAGACAGATGACAATTAGGAATCAATAGGCTGAGATGAAGAGTGAGTTATACCATCATTTCATTAAAAATGTTTTTTTTCTTATAATTGATAGACCTGACATTTCAGGGCCAGGCATGTTAATTGGCATGTGTGTATATATATGCCATATATGTGTGTGTATATATATACACACACACACATATACACACACACATATATGGCATATATATACACATATATGGCATATATATATATATATATATATATGCATGCCAATTAATATGCCTGGCCTGAAATGTGTATATATATAAAAATGTGTGTGTGTGTATATATATATATAATTTTAAAAATAGATGTATTTATGTTTTTAATAAGACGAAGTCTTGCTATTTTGCCCAGGCTGGTGGAGAACCCCTGAACTCCTGGGCTCAAGTGATCTTCTGCCTCAGCCTCCAGAGTAGCTGGAATTACAGGTACACACCAGCATGCCTAGGCATCATTTCATTTTGATTCTTTTCTGTTTTGAGAAACTGATAATTCATACGTCACTGGACAAAAAAATGACCCAAATTTAAATCATCTGACCCATGCAATAAATTACTAGCATCTTATGAACAGAAATATG
This sequence comes from Pan paniscus, assembly GCF_029289425.2. NCBI lineage: Eukaryota > Metazoa > Chordata > Mammalia > Primates > Hominidae > Pan > Pan paniscus. Next base: position 16,048,912 of record NC_073261.2, read on the forward strand.
CAATTTCCATATTGACATTTAGTTACAGCCTATGGAACCTTTGGCTAATTCTACTAACATGCTACTTCACACACAACATGCACATCTCATTCACGTAGATGTATAATAATATCTTTTCATCTGTCCACTTTCCAGCCTTTATCAACACTTGCACACGCATCCGGAAGCTGGAGGCTGGCAAAGTGCCATGCATGTAAAGAGCTTGATCCTGAATGTAGGCCTAGACAACAGCACGGCGCATTTCCCTGTCTCACAATCCTTGTTCTCATCTCAGGCTTAGGGGTTCTGTTTTGTTTCCCTGTCTTACCTTCTTTAGATGGTCACTTAAAGACTTGACAGACGGTTTCTGTTTTTATTTTTGAGGTTTTCAGGCGTAAGTCAATTTGCATGACTCTGTTTTCCACACAGCCTTGATTGTTTGCCATCTAAGATGAGCTTTGAGACATTCTGTTCTTAGGGACATAATCTCCTTTTCATTATTTCATCAAGAGGCTGTGGTATTTAACTTACTTTCATTTATTTCATGTCTTAGGAGAAAGTATTTAAATAATTTATCTTTATTTCCAAGTAGAATAGTATCAATATCACTTTGAAACTTCTTTTCCTTTAATATTCAATACCTTATCAAATGTATAAAAATATAAATATGACTTTTAAAGACATGGTGAACATGTATACTGTCTAACCTACTCCCACAAATGGGCAATTTCATCGTAGTAGAACAAGGAGATTAACAAGAAGCCCCCATCTGGTAAGTAATAGGAAGGCTGTGATATTTAGTGATTTAGATTTTATAAAATTTTATGGATGGAAAGAAAAATAAGTTTGGTAATTGCTTTTGTAAATGGTCATTTTTATTTTTCTGCTGAGATTTTATAAAAGATGTGATCATATAGGTTGCCACGGGCTGTATGGAGGAGAGAATGGGATTAGTTTAATGGGTAGAGACTTTCAGATTTACAAGATAAGAAGAGTTTTGGAGATAGATGGTGGTGATGGTTATACAACAGTGTGAATGTACTTCACGCCACTGAGCTGTACGCACTGATTAAGAGTACATTTTATGTTATGTATATTTTATCACAATTAAATGCAATCATATGAATTTACAAAATTTGTAAATGTATGACTTTACTCATATTTTTCAAGCACCTGCTTTGCTCCTGGCTCTGAGGATGGCTGAGTGCAAGGCTGCAAGTCTGCACGGGAAAATGATGCCCGTCTCCTATCAGCTGTGCTTCCACTGTGCTAGCCAGTATCTACCCAGCTCTGCCACTCAGCCCACTGTGACTCCCACCTTGTCCCTTCTCCAGATCTCAGATGCTTCAGGTGGCAGTGGAGGGAGGGATACATCAATGGGTAGAGGAGGGTTTCTGAGATGGGGAAGGTGGATGTAAGCTGGGGTTCTTGGGGCAGACAAGAAGCAGGCAAGAGGCAGGGCCAGCTCTGTGCCAGCCAACACACCAGGTCCTGGGTGCCAGGGTGAATAATAGTGTGAGGGCAATGCTAGGCTGGTCAGGTGTGTGAAGCGCGAGGGTGGTGCTGGGATGGGCATCAGGTGAGTCCCGGAGAGCAGCCCCTGAGTCCGCGCAACTGCAGCTTCAAGGTGGCTGATGCAGGTAGAACATGACCAGCAAGTGCCAGCTGTGTGTGGGCTGATGGGCCCTAACCGATCACTCCTCACTGCAGCCCCACAAAGGAAGAGATGCAGTCACACTCACAGACAGGGCAGCTGAGGCCTGGAGAGGAGAGGAACTGACTGAAGTCACGCCAACAGTCGGCGGCAGTGCCAGTCCATCTGACACAGGGCTCCTGCTCTCATCCGTGACCTTGACCTCCTTCACTATGAAAAGAGTCACTGACCTTTCCCTCACGTTTACTATTTCAGCCATCATGTGAAACACTTTAGATTGTTTTTTGGGTTTTGTTGTTGTTGTTTCTTTTTTTGAGACAGGATCTTGCTCTGTTTCCCAGGCTGGAGTGTGGTGGCACAATCATAGCTCACTGCAACCTCGACCTCCTAAACTCAAGTGATCCTCCCACCTCAGCCTCTTGAGCAGCTGGGACTACAGGCATGCCCGACAACACCCAGCTAATTTTGTTTATTTTTTGTAGAGATGGGGTCTCACTGTGTTGCCCAGGCTGATTTCAAACTCCTGGCCTCAAGCAATCCTCCTGTCTTGGCCTCCCAAAGTGCTAGGATTACAGGCATGAGCCACTGCACTCAGCCTGAGTTCATTTTACAAAGGAAATGTCTCAGAAATGGAACAGAGGCCTCTTTGGGGGATGCTGTTGTTACCCAGCATCTAGATTCGAGAGGAGATGGAAGAAAGCCTGGCTCACAGGGGCCCCGAGGCCACAGCACAGCCATAGCCCCCTTAGCACATTCAGGGCACAGAGCCCGCAGGAGGCGGGGGTGGCAGGTTCGCCCCTTTCTGCCTGACTTCCCCAGCCACACGGCGTGTGCTGACTCTGCTGCTTTGTCCCCTAAAATGTCTCACAGAAAACCGACTCAGCATTCACTTGTTTTGGCTCCAAAAACCACAACGTGACACAGCTTAGACCTTGCTAAGACCCAACATAATCACCGCAAATATCAATTTATTTTGGTGGGCGAGGAAAGCTCAGAAAGAAACTGCAACAAAACTCTTTCCATAGTCAACATTGTTTGACTGAAATGCTTCCTTATTTTCAGAAGCAGGCACTTCATAAACATGGCACTTTTAAAAACTACCATGAAACCCTAGAACTAATTTTATTAGCATTTCAGGATGTTTTAAAGGTTTTGCAGTGCTTGTTTCTCTTCTTAATGTTATACATCTACCACCACAATAAAAACCAACCACTACCAACGGGACGAAGCTCTGATGAAAACAGTTTCCTTCTTTTTGGCTTAGAAGGGACCTGGAAAGCCTGTGGGCAAATGGGCCCAGGCTGTCTCCCCCATATGAGGCAGCAGGGCGTGTGTGTGTGTGTGTGTGTGTGTGTGTGTGTGAGTGTGTGTGTGTGTGTGTCTAGGGAGGGTGCTGCCATGGACCCAGGCTCTCTCTCCCATGTGAGGCAGCAGGGCGTGTGTGTGTGTGTGTGTGGTGTGTGTGTGTGTCTAGGGAGGGTGCTGCCATGGACCCAGGCTCTCTCTCCCATATGAGGCAGCAGGGCGTGTGTGTGTGTGTGTGTGTGTGTGTCTAGGGAGGGTGCTGCCATGGACCCAGGCTCTCTCTCCCATATGAGGCAGCAGGGCGTGTGTGTGTGTGTGTGTGTGTGTGTGTGTGTGTGTGTGTGTCTAGGGAGGGTGCTGCCATGGACCCAGGCTCTCTCTCCCATGTGAGGCAGCAGGGCGTGTGTGTGTGTGTGTGTGTGTGTGGTGTGTGTGTGTGCCTAGGGAGGGTGCTGCCATGGACCCAGGCTCTCTCTCCCATATGAGGCAGCAGGGCGTGTGTGTGTGTGTGTGTGTGTCTAGGGAGGGTGCTGCCATGGACCCAGGCTCTCTCTCCCATATGAGGCAGCAGGGCGTGTGTGTGTGTGTGTGTGTGGTGTGTGTGTGTGTCTAGGGAGGGTGCTGCCATGGACCCAGGCTCTCTCTCCCATATGAGGCAGCAGGGCGTGTGTGTGTGTGTGTGTGTGTGTGTGTGTGTGTGTGTGTGTCTAGGGAGGGTGCTGCTATGGACCCAGGCTCTCTCTCCCATGTGAGGCAGCAGGGCGTGTGTGTGTGTGGTGTGTGTGTGTGTCTAGGGAGGGTGCTGCCATGGACCCAGGCTCTCTCTCCCATGTGAGGCAGCAGGGCGTGTGTGTGTGTGTGTGTGTGTGTGTGTCTAGGGAGGGTGCTGCCATGGACCCAGGCTCTCTCTCCCCTATGAGGCAGCAGGGCGTGTGTGTGTGTGTGCGTGTGTGTGTGTGTGTGTCTAGGGAGGGTGCTGCCATGGACCCAGGCTCTCTCTCCCATATGAGGCAGCAGGGCGTGTGTGTGTGTGTGTGCGTGTGTGTGTGTGTGTGTGTGTCTAGGGAGGGTGCTGCCATGGACCCAGGCTCTCTCTCCCATGTGAGGCAGCAGGGCGTGTGTGCGTGTGTGTGCGTGTGTGTGTGCGTGTGTCTAGGGAGGGTGCTGCCATGGACCCAGGCTCTCTCTCCCATATGAGGCAGCAGGGCGTGTGTGTGTGTGTGTGTGCGTGTGTGTGTGCGTGTGTCTAGGGAGGGTGCTGCCATGGACCCAGGCTCTCTCCCATATGAGGCAGCAGGGTGTGTGTGTGTGTGTGTGTGTGTGTGTAGGGAGGGTGCCGTCCACACTCACCTGTCCCAGCCCAGGCATGGCACTCCATGACAGAGCCAGCGCAGGCCCACAGTCCTGAAATGTTCTCGCTAAATATGGTGAGAATGCCCCTCTCCAAGCCCATGGCCCTTATTATACAGGGAGGAGACTCCCCATTAGGAAGGTTCAAATCACCATCACCAAGCTACCAGCAATGCCACAAGAAATTATTTTAATAAGGTCAGCAAAGTGCTTGGGGAAGATTAATTGCCATAGCCACTCACAGGGCCAGTTAGGAAGCAGAGCGTGGCCTGTTGACTCCGAGGCCTGGGTCTCTTCCCCATACTGCCTGGCCTTGAAGACGGGGGCCCTGTCAGGATGGGATGTGTGCTGTGTGTGTGTCACAGCTGGTAGTTCTTTCTACTGTCTAAACACATGATCTCTCAGGGAGCACTTTATTTTATTATTTTTTATTTTTTTTGAGATGGAGTTTCACTCTGCTGCCCAGGCTGGAGTGCAGTGGCACGATCTCAGCTCACTGCAAGCTCCGCCTCCCGGGTTCACGCCATTCTCCTGCCTCAGCCTCCCGAGTAGCTGGGACTACAGGTGCCCACCACCACACCCAGCTAATTTTTTGTATTTTTAGTGGAGACGGGGTTTCACTGTGTTAGCGAGGATGGTCTCGAACTCCTGACCTCGTAATCCACCCGCCTTGGCCTCCCAAAGTGCTGGGATTACAAGCGTGAACCACCGCACTCGGCCTTATTTTATTATTTTTTAATAAAGACAGGGTCTCTCTATGTTGCCCAGGCTGGTCTTAAACCCCTGGGCTCAAACGATCTGCCCTCTTTGGCCTCCCAAAGTGCCGGGATAACGTGCATGAGCCACTGCGCCCAGCCCCAGGGAGCATTCTAAAACACACATTTCTGGGCCCACTTTGTACCGAAAGCATCATAATTTCCGGGAACAGGGCCAAGGAATCGTATTGTTACACTATCTCCCAAGCGATTCTGATGAGCAGCCTGATCCCAAAGTCATTGGTTTAGATTTCTGAGTTTCCTGATGAAGGCTACTACGGTGAGTGGAGTGTTTGAAATGCTACATAGAAGGAGAAAGATAACTGGACCAAAAGAAGGTGAGGAATCATTCAAGGACCTCATGCACTATAAGGCAAAGCTATTATCTGTGGATATATTTCCTAGAGGTGTGTAAGGAATTTTAGGACAGGTGCCATTGCCTTGTCTTGACCGTGCCTGTCGTTGGAGACTGAGGCCCTTTGGATGAGTGAGCCTCAGTGGGCTCACTGGAGATACCACACACTATCTCCCACATCAGGAATGGCTCCTGGGCTGGGGTGTCTGTGGGTTCCACCCCTCTGCACATGCCCACCTGGCTAACAGCAGTCCCTTCCCCTCCCATGGCTGTGTTTCCGAGATCAGTGCAGAGCCAGGTGGCTGCCCCATGCAGAGTATGGAAGGGAGACACAGAAGCCCACTCACAGTTCATCCAGGCAGTCTTCGGGCTGCTTCAGCCTGTGGCCATGGAGAAGATAGTCATACATCTCATGGTTCTGGACCCCAGGATAGGGAGTCATTCCCCGCGTAGCTATTTCCCACATGGTCACGCCAAATGCCCACTGGGAACAAAGCAACAACAAGTCAGGATGCAAGCCTTTCCACAAAGCCTGAATGGACTTTTTCACTGGGAAAGGTCATTTCCTTAAACACTGATGATCATGCACAAAGCTGGCAATTATGTGTGAGACGCACTGCTCTCCCAGCGCGGCAATAACGTGGGGTTGGAGTGTCACAGTTCCCCACTTCTACAAAAGCTGTTCTGGGAAATCTGGCAGAGGCAGAAACAGCCTCGTCACACATCTGCTTAGTGCTCTCCTCCGCTGTTGCTGTGAGGTGCTTTTTTTTCCTTATCTCGGGTCAAGGGCGTAATTACACAGCACCTTTCATATAGCATCTAGGTTCCAAGAGCCAGTGGATGAACTCATTCAATTTAATGTGACTATGAACTATCCTAGTTGTGGGCAATGAGTCATCCTTTGACGGCAAGGAGAAATGGGAAGAAATTAAGGGCTTTTGCAAAGCACACATCTTCTGAATGTCAGGACACTTCATCAGAATCTACTGTTCCACTTGAATTAAAGTATCTGATGGTAAGATATAAAAGAGAGATCTGAGCAAGCTGCCAACCCTCAGTTTATCAAAGAGTAAAATGTCTTGCCATACCAGCTGAAGTCATTTCTTTCAATACACCCTACTCTTTGCGCTGTGGGACCCCTGAATCAAAGCTGTGTACGTACCACATCACTTTTACTTGTGTAGACTCGGTCTGCAAGACTTTCTATGGCGATCCATTTAACAGGCATCTTAGCAATGCGGCCTTGGCGGTAATAATCGCCACTGTAAATCTTCTTAGAGAGGCCGAAGTCCGCAACACAGACAGTCATGTCATCTCGCAACCTACAGAGAGCAGGTTATGTCTTCAGCAGCGTCAGAGGCAATGCCTTAAATTACTGGTCTGTATCAGACACAGGTGAAAACACTTGTGATAATTGACCAAAAGAACACAGAGACACCACCAGCCTGTGAGCATGCTGCATTGGGACCAATGGCAGAGCAAGTGAGGACCAACGGCAGAGCAAGAGCAAGAGCAAGTCATGCAATTTTTTTTTTTTTTGAGACTTTTGAGATAGAGTCTCACCCTGTCACCCAGGCTGGTGTGCAGTGGCACGATCTCGGCTCACAGCAACCTCTGCTTCCCGGGTTCAAGCAATTCTCCTGCCTCAGTCTCCCGAGTAGCTGGGATTACAAGTACACACTACCACAGCCGGCTAATTTTTTTTTTTTTTTTAGTAGACATGGAGTGTCACCATGTTGGCCAGGCTGGTCTCGGACTCCTGACCTCAAGTGATCTGCCCGCCTTGGCCTTCCAAAGTGCTGGGATTACAGGTGTGAGCCACCACGCCTGGCCTCAAGTGATGTAGTCTTGCATCACTCTGATCTGTGTGGGATGTGGACCAGCAAGGGCACCTGTCCACAGTGGATAGAAACAGCTGGAGAACATGGAGACGCAGCATAGCAGGAGCAGAAAGAGCAGCAGCTCAAAACCAGAGCCCTCTGGTGGACTGATCCAGGACCCCAGCAGCCTTCCTCCCAGAGGTCTGGAAGCAGCACTGGCCCTAAGGACTAAGTAAGCCCCCTGAGAGTTTGGGGAAGATGGGGAATTACATGCAGTAAGAGCAAGATGCTGGGCTTCTTGCTAAGATGGCCAGGTGGGTGCTTGAGGAATTAAATGAGAAATTAAATGGCTACAACTGCATTTGTAGCCCAAGCTACTAAAACAGCTCCTACACAAGAAGAAGGAAGAGGAGAAGAAAGAATAAAAGGAAGAGGAGAAGAAATAGATATAAAGTAGTCTGGGGAAGGTGACTAACTTGTCCCTGTTTGCCTGACACTGACTTTTTACACACAAAATCCCTTGTCCTGAGAAACCCCTCAGGCCAGGGTAGACTGCAAAGCTGGTCACCCTACCTACCTGCTGGGAAAACATGAAGGAAACAGTAAGGGAAAAAGAGTTTTCATGATTCTCCCTCCATGGTCGAAAAATTATTTAAATAATAACAATAACAAAACCAAAACCCCTTTAGTGTTTTCAAAAATGAGGTGAAAGGGGTAGGAGCCCTAGGGGCAGGGTCAGCTGGGAGGCGGGAGGGGGCAGGCCCCATTGTCACATCTCTGACCAAGAAAAACAAATGACAAAATACATTGAAGGACCACTCCCTCTTCTTGCAATAAAAAACTTAAAATCAAGACATAGTTATTGTTTTTGAAGATTTACAGCAGACAATGGCTCTGCTGAAGCAGGTTGAAGAAATAGGGAGAACCTAAGTCCACATTTCTTGTATAATGAAGCCATTGTCTGCTGTGAAAGGACAGCTTCCATGTATTCAAAGTACAAAACTTCTTCCTAAGGAAGTGTTGTGAAAACTTAGGGAAAAGCCTTTATGATTTTCACTGCTGTCTTTAAGAGGAGCTGATGTACACATAACTCTAGGTCCAAAGCTAGCTGATGGCTGGGGAAGGATCACAAGGGTCACACCTCACATTCCTACCGAGTGAGAGAGTGAAGGTAAAACTGGAGTCATAAGGGAAAGCTTTGGAAGCCAACCTGACTCTCTGATGCAGAGGCAGTGAAAACTCCCAAACACCCAGCCATATTTCCATCTTCGGAGCAAGCCACACCATCCCCCGCTGACTGCAGCTTCCTTGCCTATCTAAACAGGAACAGGTCATCTCCCTAACCCTGCAAAGACCAAACACCATGAGGTCCAAACCCTTCCAGGATAGCCGAGGACTCTTACATGCAGTTTCGAGCAGCTAAATCTCGATGAAGAAAATTCCTGTTGCTCAGATACTCCATTCCCAGGGCAATATCCACCATGAACTTCAATAGTGTCTGCAGAGGAATATGCTAGATGATAGAGGAAACAAGAAGAAAGACTATCTTTTAAAAAGGAAAACTTGCAAGCAGTTTCTGCCTGGGGGGGAAACGATGCTTTAATTTATTACAGTGCAGTGATGAAATAAGGAAACAAATCTTTTATTTCCATATCACTAATATCACAAATAAGGTTTTTAAAAAGGAATGAGAAAAACCTTAAACTTTTTGGCAAACATCATATTCTCTTTTCCCCATCTTTAAAAGTATTTACAGTGAATGACATTGTTTCTTTTCAGAAGGTATGAGGTCAAATGTGATCCTTCCCTGTATCCTTCAGAGTGGGACAGAGCACACGCATTGCACAGAGGAGGGAAAGGGACAGGTGGTCTGGCTTCAGCAGCGGCGAGGTGTGTGTGTGTGTCAGGGGTCTAATGTTTGGGAGGGGAAAAGTCCACTTAGGATGAGCTGTTTCCAATTAGGCACCCCTCTCTGCTACCATTTTACTACGAAATGTTTTGAAAGATACTCGTTTCTTCTAAACAGAAATTAGGAGAGTCTTCACCTCTTCCCACAGGGCCAAAGCACCACAAGGACATACTCAGGAATTTTCATTTTGCTCCCGTAGGCCCTGCCTATAAGTTTCAACAGTCTAGTGTTTTCTCTAGCTTATAAAAATCAAACTAGATCGCTATGTTAGAAAAGCAGCCACTGTTGGAATCAGTTATGAGGATGACTGCTGACAAAACTTCCATGTAGTAATGAAGTGTTTTAGTGCAATCATGGCCCTGCAGAAAAGGATTTGCACAAGTCCCTGGCAGTCATGAATGGGTCCCTCCATTATGTACCCTCCCCAAGGCACTGAATTTGCCATGGCTTCCTTTCCAAACGTGAGTTTTCCAAAATGGTACTCACGAAGACATTGCATTTTCCATGATTTTATACTCCAAGACACATGTCAATTACATACTGTATAAATAAATGAAATGTCTTAATCTTAAAGTATGGAAGTTTTATGCCTCTATTCTGTATTATTTGGGTATTTGGTTTTCTAGATACTGATTTCCAGGAAAGGATTTGGGTCATAAGAAATATTGCATCTTGCTGTCATTCATGAAGATGTAATGAGTATCAGGTACTATTCATTTGTGCTGTTTTTTCCTAGAACACTTCTGTTACTCCTGGAGACTGTGACCAAAAGTCACTTAAAAAATAATTGTGTAGCAGAATTAATAAATGAGTTCAGCAAGGTTGTAGGATACAAGATGGACATACAAAAATCAACTGTATTTTTATATACTAGTGATGAATAATCTGAAAATGAAATTAAGAAAATTCTTTCTTCTCCTCCTTCTTCTTGTGTAGGAGCTGTTTTAATAGCTTGGGCTACAAATGCAATTGTAGCCCTTTAATTTCTCAATTAATTCCTCAAGCACCCACCTAGCCAACTCTGGAGCTGTGCTACTTCTGGGCTTTATTGCATGAGATCCTGTATCTCCGTTGAAAGTCATTTTGAGTTGGGTTTTGTATTACATGCTGGTGAAGTCATTCTACTTGTTGTAGAACCTAAACATTGACCCCAACTTCTCTTTCCTGTTTTATCACCCCTCCTCCTATCCTTCCATTGCTTTGCTGTTGCCATGTGAGACAATCTGCTTTTCTTAAAACATAGGTATGCTCCCAGATCATTTGGTCTTTGCTCATTCTGATCTTGTGTGCTGCTCTTAATTTTCCACTGTACTCCTCCTACCACTCTTTTGAGGATATCCATGATGGCAGTGTGGAATTTTTTTTTTTTTTTGAGACGAAGTCGTGCTCTGTCACCCAGGCTGGAGTGGTGCAGTGGTGCGATCTGAGCTCACTGCAACCTCTCCCTCCCAGGTTCAAGAGATTCTCCTGCCTCAGCCTCCCAAGTAGCTGGGATTACAGGCATGCACCACCTCGCCCAGGTAATTTTTATGTTTTTAGTAGAGATGGGGTTTCTCCATGTTGGCCAGGCCAGTCTCAAACTCCTTGAAAGGTGAAGCCAGCTGGACTTCCTGGGTTGAGTGGGGACTTAGAGAACTTTTCTGTCTAGCTAGAGGATTGTAAATGCACCAATCAGTGCTCCATGTCTAGCTAAAGGATTGTAAAGGCACCATTCAGCACTCTGTAAAAACGCATCAATTGGTGCTCTGTGTCTAGCTAAAGGACTGTAAATGCACCAATCAGCACTCTGTGTCTAGCTAGAGGGTTGTAAATGCACCCAATCAGCACTCTGTAAAATGGACCAATCAGCACTCTGTAAAATGGACTAATCAGCAGGATGTGGGTGGGGACAAATAAGGGAATAAAAGCTGGCCACCCCCAGCCAGCAGTGGCAACCCACTTGAGTCCCCTTCCACACAGTAGAAGCTTTGTTCTTTCACTCTTCACAATAAATCTTGCTGCTGCTCACTCTTTGGGTCCATGCCACCTTTAAGAGCTGTAACACTCACTGCAAAGGTCCGCGGCTTCATTCTTGAAGTCAGTGAGACCAAGAACCCACCAGAAGGAACCAACTCCGGACACATCCTGACCTCAGGTGATCCACCCGCCTTGGCCTCCCAAACTGCTGGGATTACAGGCGTGAGCCACCACACCCAGTCAGCAGTGTAGAATATTTTAAACATTTCTCCAGTCAGAACTCATTTCTTCCCTGAAGCTCTAGCAGGCTGCTCACATCACTGTGTGATGCATATGTTATTACAGCCTATCTCCCTTTGTGCTATCGATCTCCATGAGAACTGGGGGTCATGTCTCATCATCTGCCTGTCTGCCCTGCACAGCTCCAGAGATGATGTCTGCCCTGGGCAGAGTGGCACTATGGGTCCAGCACCCAAGCCCTCCTGGAGAAGCATGTTTAAATACATTGATATTGGGCCATTGCAGTATCAAATACACTGATAATAGTCTTGGGCTGCTCTAGCAGGAGCAGGAGCTATTTATTCCAGGCAGCAAAGAAAAGATCTGAATAAAAGCTTGATTTTTCTGTTTGTCTATGCACTTTGTGTCTTCCACCTTATCTGTGGCTACTAAGCAACAAAATAGGAAACTACATTCCTTTTTATCTTTTTAATACTTGAAAGTTATTTTCCATCATTGAAAATACACTTGTATTTTTTTGCAAATGGAAACTATTCATCGGTCAGTAAAATGCTGTGTACTTGTTTCCCTTACTTGTTATTTTGTTCAAAAGGATATAAGATTACAGCAGAACTTTTGCCAGGCACAGATAAGCTGATTCTAAAGTTTCAGTGGAAGGGCAATGAAACCAGAATAGTTAAAACAATTCTGAAAAAGTAGAACAAAGTAGGAAGAATCACACTGGGTGATTTTAAGATTTATAACAAGCTTCAGTAATCAAGACAATGTGGTAGGGGCAAAGGATGGGCACAGAGTTTAATGAAACAGAACAGAGGACTCAGAAATGTACAACCAACTGCTTTTAGACAAAGGTACAAGAGCAACTCAATGGATTAAGGACAGTCTTTTCATGGATTAAGGATAGTCTTTTGCTATTGGTCATCTATACGCAAAAAAAGCAAACCTTAAACTAAATCTCAAACCCTATACAAAAAATAACTCAGAATTGGTCATATACTTAAATGTAAAATGTAAAAGAACACAATCTTTAGAAAAGAAATAGGAGAAAATCTTTTTACTAGGGGTTATGCAAAGAGTTCTTAGACATGAGAGCAAAAGCATGATTCATTTAAAAAAACTGATAAATTGGGCTTTATCAAAATTGAACTATTTTTGCCCATGTTAAGAGGATGACAAGCCACAAACTTGGAAAACAGTCTCTGGAAACCACATATCCAACAAAAGAACTGTATTTAGAACATATAAAGAATTCTCAAAATATGACAAGAAAATCAACAACTCAATTAAAAAATAAACAAAATACTTGAACAGCAGACACTCATCAAAGCGGATGTAAGGATGGCAAATAAGCACATGGCAAGATGCTCAACATCATTAGTCATTCGGGAAATGCAAATAAAAACCATGATGAGATATCACTCTACATCAATCAGGACAGCTATAAGGAAAAACCAGAAAAGCCAGCAACAATATTAAGTCCTAATAAGAATGGGGAGCACTGCATTTCTCACACACTGCTGGTGAGAATGTAAAATGGAATGGCCTCTCTGGAAAAGAGTTCTTATAAGGTTAAATATGCACTTACCATATGACCCAGCATCCTACTCTTGGGCATTTACTTTAGAAAAATGAAGACTTCATCCACAAATCTGTACATGAATTTTATAGCAGTCTCATTCATGATTGCTAAAACCTAGAAACAACCCATAAGTCCCTAAACAGGTGAAAAGATAAACTGTGGTAGAAGCATACAATGGAATACTACACAGCAATAAAGAAGGAATGAACTATTGATATACACAGCTTGGCTGGATCTCAAAGACATAATGCTGAGTGAAGGAAGCCAGTCTCAAAAGGTTATAAAATGGCTGGGTGCAGTGGCTCACACCTGTAATCCCAGCATTTTGGGAGGCCAAGGCGGGTGGATCATTTAAGGTCAGAAGTTTGAGACCAGCCTGACCAACATGGTGAAACCCCGTCTCTAGTACAAATACAAAAAAAAATTAGCCAGGCATGGTGGCAGGCGCCTGTAGTCTCAGCTACTCAGGAGGCTAAGGCAGGAGAATCGCTAGAACCCGGGAGGCATAGGTGGCAGTGAGCCAAGATTGCGCCCCTGCACTCCAGCCTGGGTGACAGAGTGAGACTCTGTCTCAAAAAGAAAAAAAAAAAAGGTTATAAACGTATGACTCCATTTATGTAACATTCTTGAATAGACAAAACTATTTGGGCCACCAAATAGCCCTGTGTATTTTTAATCTTTTTGCTACAAAATGCACTCTTGTACAATAACATGAAATTTCCACACCCCCAAGAAATTATTAGAAAAATTATACAACATAACAGCTAGGCACGGTGGCTCACGCCTGTCATCCCAGCACTTCGGGAGGCCAAGGCGGGCTGATCACTTGAGGTCGGGAGTTTGAGACCAGCCTGACCAACATGGAGAAACCCTGTCTCTACTAAAAATACAAAATTAGCCAGGCATGGCCGGGCACGGTGGCTCATGCCTGTAATCCCAGCACTTTGGGAGGCCAAAGTGGGCGGATCACAAGGTCAGGAGATCGAGACCATCCTGGCTAAAACAGTGAAACCCCGTCTCTACTAAAAATACAAAAAATTAGCTGGGTGTGGTGGCGGGCACCTTTAATCCCAGGTACTCGGGAGGCTGAGGCAGGAGAATGGCGTGAACCCGGGAGGCGGAGCTTGCAGTGAGCTGAGATCACGCCACTGCACTCCAGCCTGGGCAGCAGAGCGAGACTCCGTCTCAAAAAAAAATTAGCCAGGCATGATGGCGCATGCCTGTAATCCCAGCTACTCAGGAGGCTGAGGCAGGAGAATCACTTGAACCTGGGAGGCGGAGGCTGTGGTGAGCCGAGATTGAGCCATGGCACTCCAGCCTGGACAACAAGAGTGAAATTCCATCCCCCCGCCACCACCCCCCTCCCAAATTATACAACGTACCATAAATTAAATGTGAGTAAAATCACCCATCAACATGAAACAAAACCCACTGAAGATGTGGTGCCGCCACTCACAGGGATGTGTGGGGGCTGCCCTGCTGGAGAGGGGTGCACACAGAATGGGGCAGTCAGAAGAGCATTGAAGGCTCACAGTCTGCAGCCTAGGGGCCAATCCTGCTTTCACCATGGCCCCTTGTGCCTCAGTTTCCTCAGCTTAGATTCCACTAGTAACTACTTTTTAGGGTGGTTGTGCCACTGGTGCATTAATACATACAAAATACAGGCTGGCCTATGCTACATGCTTGAGAAAGGTTAGCCACTGTCATCCCAGGGGCAAGTGTGTATGTAGTGACGTGAAGGCCATGAGAAATGTAGGCACTGAGTGAACAATGAGAGATGAATGTCTGAAATCGCCAACAATTGTACTAAGGTGTTGGGAATTGTGGGTAATTTTTTATCCTTTTACAGACTTCCTATAATGCAATCATCTTTCTTTTTGGGGGAAAAAGAGGAGGAAAATACTCAGCCCTGTCTATTATATTTTCTGTGTAGGACTAGGCCCCTCACCTCTTTGGAAGAGTCTCGGTGATTTTATAACAGCTGTGTGATGCGGCTGCAGCTTCCTGTCTCTACGGTTAGTAATCATGTTGGTGAAAGACAAGTGCATTCTCATGGAAGAGAACAGGAGTACATGTGGGCATGGGGCCAGGGGGGAACTGGAAAAAAGAAAGGGGGCCACTCTCCTGTCCTGATCACTTAAGCTGTCCCTAGGAAGAAGAGAAAGAGTAAAAGGGGGAAAAAAAGCAAAGCAAAAGTCCCCTCCCCTCCATCACACACAGGCGTAAGATACCAACAACGTCAGCTGGAAGTGGAAGAGGAGGCTCCAGCATGTGCTGACCCTAAATTGGGTCTCACATTTTTGCCTATTTGTTTCAGCTTTCCCAAATTTTAAATAAAGGGCTGTTTCTACAGATGGACCTGTCTCTTGGGATGAGGACTAGTGTTTTTCTAAGCCGACTTCCCCCATGAAGGCCCTCAGTTGTCGTTCTTGTCATCATGGTTCACTGTAACTCTATCAGTCACCTGTGACCTGTGGTTATTAAGTTCATAAGTTACCGGAGGTCGGGGCACTTCAGTCTGAGGTTCCGCCTCTCTCTAGTTTCTCCATGCTGGAAGGATTCAGGGCAGGGGTTGCTGCCCCTCTTAGGGGCACTGCTGAGGCAAGCAAGCTGGCCTACCAATTCCCAACACATCTTCTGATCCTGAGGATGGATAGGCTCATGACAAAGAGAAGATGAATGGAGGGAGCATGTTCACCCTCAGTGAACAACTAGAAAGCAACTCCATGCAGCCTCCACCGGGGAACTGAAAGGCACCCTGCATCCAGAGATGTTATAATGAACAAGCCAAGAAGAGGGGACTCCAAAAACAAGAAGCTTCTCTGACAGCACATGGGGCCCAAACATCTTTTAGAAGGAATGTGGCTTCCCTGACATGAAGATGCTCAATGGCTGGGTGTGGGGGGTGGGGGGGAAGTGAATGCACATTTCTCTGTGTGGCTTCCCTGACATGAGGATGCTCAGTGACTGATGTGGGGGGGCGGGGGGAAGGGAATGCACATTTCTCTGCACAATCCCTCCTTCTAAACGGCAGACCCCGCAGCATATGGGGCTTCATATTCCAATCACCATCTCTGATCTATCTGCCAACATTCTCCAGGTTACTGAAACGAAGAAGTCCTGGCCCTGCCACCATGAGGTTCTGCATCTGTGCACGGACACCACAGCCCCCCAGTCTAGTTACCTTGCACACTTCCTGCCCCTATGCCCCCACTGGGCTCTGCCTGGCCCACTGGGCATTTCAGCCCCTGTGCTCCTGGTGCCCATGGCTCCCTCACTGTGAATAACCAATTGTCTGTCTCCTGTTCTCCTCTCACTCACCACCAGCAGGTCAGCTCCATGGGGCAGGAACCGCATCTGTCATGTTCCCTCCAGTGTCCCCAGAGCTCAGTGCCCACCTTAGAGTCAGCACTTGTTCACAGAGTGAACTAATGAACTTAATAAACCTTGTTTTTTTTATTTTTTTCAGATGGAGTCTCACTCTGTCGCCCAGGCTGGATTGTAGTGGCGTGATCTTGGCTCACTGCAACCTCAGCCTTCCTAGTTCAAATGATTCTCCTGCTTCAGCCTCCCAAGTAGCTGGGATTACTGGTGCCTGCCACCACACCTGGCTAATTTTTGTATTTTTTCATGAGAGATGGGGTTTCACCATGTTGGTCAGGCTGGTCTCGAACTGACCTCAAGTGATTCCCCCGCCTCAGCCTCCCAATGTGCTGGGATTACAGGCGTGAGCCACCGCACCTGGGCAGAACTTAATAAACCTCCTTTGGTTAATAGTTTGTGAGTGAGTCCCATGGCACTGCTTCACTTGGAAAAGTGACCTGGCTGACCCTAGGCCACTGTCACCCCAGGTTTGTAGATACAGGGGAGTGTTCAGAACTCCACCACACTGGTGCTGCATGGGACATTTTCCCCTGTGTTTTGTCTGCAGAGCCAGTGGGAGTGAGTTTTCATGGTCCCTAAGAACTAATTTCCTTGCACTTTCATCCTGTGGACTCATCAGACCATCAAGCAAGAGCAGCAAGAATTCTTTCCTGGAGCCATCGCTGATGCAGTGAAGGAAGCAGTTGTTCCTAATTGCACCACTGCACTCAGCGGTCCTCATACTGATGGCAGCTAAAGGGACAAAGGTGGGGTGTGTCCGAGAATGCCAAGGTGTAGACTGGGTGGTTCGGTTCCTTCCCAGGACCTGTGGTTTCTTACAGCTGTGATTAAGGGCAGTGATGATCTGGAGTGACTTTTGCCTTTTGCCCAGTCAGAGAATGACTGTTGACAGAGGCCAGCCACACCCTGTTCCCACATGTGTCCCAAGCAGAACCCCACAGGATCGCTGCCTTTTGCAACAGAGAAGATGCGTGCAAGGCAGGAAGGGGCGTCCTGCTTAGCTGGGCATGTAGTCAGGACACACACCGCCTGCTCGCAGTCCACCGTTTGTCCACAAAACATAACAGGAGGATACTGTTTTTGTTTCAGATAGGGAGGCCTAGGAAATGAAAGATACAATGTCCCCAGTGGCTATGATTCCTTAATGCTACAGCCCTCGAAGTCAGTACTGAAAACTGACCCTGAAGAAAGGCAAGCGTCTCTGTGGTCCTAAATTTCCTAGATGATCCGTAACTGCCTCTACAGCTACATCCAACATGCCCAGGGCTTCACAGTGCTCATGGTGGGTAAGTCAACATAGGGAGTGAAATGTTACAAACAGTTTTCAGAATGTCAGTTGTGCAGTCTTCTTTGTCACCAACACTTCTTCAAAGGTTGAAATCCAGAATGAGCTCTGTACAATTTCTTTTAGGAGAGTCACCTTCAATGGCCTTCCCACAGTCTGCAAGCTCTGGGGAGTATGCGGCCATGAGGGGTGTGAAGTGCAGAACCAGGAGCCTGGGCCACCCAACTTAAGTTGGTAAGGCTTTGTCCATAAGACTGTGCACACAGCCACTTACCCACCATAAAGCAGGATAATAATACCTGGAGCAGGCCTGCTGTGAGGATAGACCCCACATTTCAACCCTGGACACACAGGGAGCACTGAACAAAAGTCAACGTCCTCTCCTTCCTGGCTTCACTTTCAAGATTAGACTATTTGCTTGTCCTGGCTAAGTCACATAAGCCCTGAGAAGCGTTCAGGGGTAACACAAGGAGATCATTACCTTTGGTCCTGTCTCCAATCGGGAATAAAGTAAGTAAGTATGCAGGTCCCCGTATTTCATGAAGGGTAAAATTACCATGGGCTTTGGGATGCCTTGAGAGCTCATTTCTATACACACACCTGAAATTACAAACACAGCATCAATTACAAAGAGTCCTTGTTACTGTGACCAGAAGAGCCCTGGTGGACCACTGGACAAACTGAAGCCATGTGTTACCAAGTTAGCGGTTTGAAAAAACCAAGAGCGCCTAACTCACACTCTTCTAGAAAATGGAACACACACAGGGTCCACTACTGGTATTTTTTTTCCCCCTTTCAGATTAATGAGGGCATGAGGGCTGTCACAAATTAAACTGTAACAAGTATAGCCATCTAGAAACCTAGGAATTTGTTAAACTGAGTCTGAGGGGTAGTGACCCCATAAGATTTTTGTTTCAGATAAGGAGGCCTAGGAAATGAAAGACACAATGTCCCCAGTGGCTATGATTCCTTAACGCTACAACCCTCAAAGTCAATACTGAACTAGTATTGAACTAGGGCGAACTAGTTTCATGTGATAGATATTTAATCATGTGAAGAAGTCCACTGCAAATACTTAAACTATTACAATAACTTTGAAGGGCTATAGGTAAAATTCACATCCCTAAATTTTAACAGTTTTGCAAAGGAGAAGCTACAATATCATTTATCATGGAATCTGAGAGCCAGAGGCTGTCACCTGATCCCATGCTTGGAAAGCTCCTGCACTCTGTGGTGTGATCACAAAGTGCAATTGTTCTCATAGTCGGCTGAAGCCAACAGCAGTGAATGAATAACAGTAGCTTATTTGACATAATACTGTATACAAACATTGATTTTCACATCTCTCTGCAGTGTCAATCATATAAAACTTTGAAAGATCCCAAAAGAATTTAGCATGTATCCAGTCACAGGATGGCAAAACAAAAACAAAACACCAAGGTCAGCAGAAAATTCAATTATTTCCAGGTTACTCTTCTCTCTTGGGACAGAGCCACTTACACAGCATCCACTCCATACTTAATCTCCTGTTTTGTAATTTTTGGCCAATGGAGCTGCAAAGCCAAATTACGTTAAATCATGTTCTATGGAACTGTTAAATCATATTCCATGAAATCATCAATGTATCATGATCTTAAGAAATCAGTACTTTCAAACAGGTTAATAAATTATTTCTCAAAGATAAACCTACGTAATTTGTCTACTTTTTCACCTTTATCCCACTGCTATCTAACTCATGTATAACCTTAAATTAATAAAAATTATAACACAACCACCTCTGTGTCTTGCCTTTGAGTAACTGAGGACAATTTAATTCACACTCTCCTAGAATTCTGTGGAAAACTCAAATCATTCCTGAGCCCATCAGCGTCCAGAAAATGCAAACTCATTATTGCTATTAGCCTCAGAAAACATCATTATGAAGAAAAGTCTGGGTGAAAACCTCAATGTTATAAGTTATGTTGGGGTTATACAAAGTGTAAACTTATCTACACCAGAGATTTTTTCCTTTGGCACAGAGCAGATCAGCAGAGCCCTCTTGGCCACCCACTCCCGCATTTCTCAGAAGTACCTAGAAGTCGAATGACATTTGGGTGGCTAAAGTCTTTCATGCACGCTGCCTCACTGAGAAACTCCTCGATCTCCCGCTGCGAAAAGTTGTCCACTAAAGGAGAAAATAGGAAAGGTTAAGTATGGATAATTTACTCAATTAAGGGGAGTGGGTGGGCAACAGCAGTTCTGTTCTCTAAAACCCAGGTCAGGAAGAGATGAAACTATAGAGACAGGAAACAGATGAGTGGTTGTCAGGGGCTAGTAGGGCTAGGGGAGATAAGAGGGGGGCAAACAGGCAAAGCACAGGGGACTTTTGGGGCCAAGAAATAATTCTGTATGATACTGTAACGATGGATGCATGACACTACACATTTGTCAAAACCCACAGAGCTGTATAACACCAAGAGTGAACCCTAATGTAAAATATGGACTCTGGTTAATAATAATGTATCAGTATGGGTTCATCAATTGCAAAAAATGCAGCTCACTAATAAAAGACATTAATAATAGGAGAAATTATGTGTGTCAGGAGGGGACCTATGGGCATTCTCTGTACTTTCTGCCCAATTTTTCTGCAAACCTGAAACTGCTCTACAAAGTTAAAGTCTAATGGTAAAGAAAAAAAATTCCAAAAAAAAACCCCCAACACCAAAACAAACAATTCTAACTGATCTGTTGCAATTATATTTGCTTTTTTTAAAAAAAGAAAGAACCCCACACCTCTCTGTTTCTATTGTTGTATGTCCTGCAAGTCTGGTTCCTCAACCACGCCTTGTGAGTTGGATGCATTTTCATACCAAATTTTTTGAATTAAACTGGCTTGAGAGACATTTAAAATTCTGTATTATGCTAAGTGAAACAAGCCTGTCACAAAAGGATGAATACTCTATGACTCCACTTACATGAAGTACCTAGAGAGTCAAAATCAGAGACAGAAAATAGAATAGTGCTTGCCAGGGCTGGGAAGAGAGGGTAGTGGGGAGTCATTGTTCGGTAGGTGTAGAGGTTCAGTTTTGCAAGATGAAAAGTCTTGGGGCCGGGCGCAGTGGCTCACGCCTGTAATCCCAGCACTTTGGGAGGCTGAGGTGGGTGGATCACGAGGTCAGGAGATCGAGACCATCCTGGCTAACAAGGTGAAATCCCGTCTCTACTAAAAATACAAAAAATTAGCCGGGCGTGGTGGCGGGCGCCTGTAGTTCCGGCTACTTGTGAGGCTGAGGCAAGAGAATGGCCTCAACCCGGGAGGCGGAGCTTGCAGTGAGCTGAGATCGTGCTACCGCACTCCAGCCTGGGCGACAGAGCGAGACTCCGTCTCAAAGAAAAAAAGAAAAGAAAAGTTTTGGAGATGGATGGTAGTGATGGTTGTATAACATTATGAATATGGTTCTTAATACCACTGAATTGTACACTTAAAATGGTTAAAATGGTAAATTTTATATTATGTATATGTTGCCACAATTAAAAACAAACAAATAAAACAAAAAGTCTGGCTTGCCTTAGGGAATTTGCGTTAACAGGGTAAAACTACTGATTAAAATCATGCATGAGGGCATCTAATGCAGTGTCTATACCATCCTATGGGCTTAATATATATTGATCTTCTTTCTACTGAAGGAAATTTAGAAAAATTAAAAAATTTTTCTAATTAAAAGAAAATCTATACATCTGCAAAAATTTGCCCTCACCTATTCCTTTTGCTGCAAACAACCAGGTGGGGGAATAGAGGGGTAGGGCTCTGCCTGCAGACTATTCCCCAGGGGTCCAACCTGCAGGTAAAAGTAGCTGAGCCTGGGGATTTTGAAGCTAGAGATTATACTCTCAATCTTTGACAATTAGCAGGGGTGTAATCCCTATGCAATTTACCCTAATGAAATTAAATAACTGCAGAGTCAAGCCAGAGAAAAAGTGGGCTCCAGGCCCAGCTCCTCCCACCAGGCCTCCTAATATACCTGCCTTATATCCCTAATAGGGATTATGGAAGGACTCCCCACAGATGCACTGTGAGGCTCAGATAAAATCATACAAGAGGCAGGAACGGTGCAGAATATGGCTCAGTGCTTGGTTCAGCTCCAGTGAGTATTCTAACTTCAGGGTGTTTTAGTTTCTGGGGGCTAGTTCCTGAACCTCCTTTTTAGTTATGTTCATTTTCTCTTCCTGTTGTCCTGATGAAATACAGGAATAACTGCAATGTCCTTTGGCTAACAGTGAGTATTACATAAATATTAGTCATTATGGTCTACTTAAAAAGAAAAAGTACCGGTTCATGTGACTAGTTGGTTATTGTGGTTCCTTTTTATAGCTGAATTAAGCTTCAGCCTCCAGGCCAGGCGTGGTAGCTCACGGCTGTAATCCCAGCACTTTGGGAGGCCGAGGTGGGAGGATTACTTGAGGCCAAGAGTTCAAGACCAGCCTGGCCAACATGGTGAAACCCCATCTCTACAAAAAAATATAAAAATTAGCCAGGCATGGTGGTGCATGCCTGTAATCCCAGCTACTCAGGAGGCTGAGGCAGAAGAATTGCTCGAACCCAGAGGCAGAGGTTGCAGTGAGCCGAGTTCATGCCACTGCACTCCAGCCTGGGCGACAGAGCAATACTCTGTCTCAAAAAGAAAAAAATAAATAAACTTCAGCCTTTTCATTTAAGAGTCTCAGTACATGCTTATAATCTAACTTATGCTTTAATGTCCAGTAAATAGTGGATTTAAATTTTAGGAAGAATCCAATTTTACTTTATTCCCTGATCAAAAATATATTGAATAGGTACAAGGGGTTAATAAGGAAGCAACATCAAGAATATTGACAAACTGAGCACCAAATAATCTCCATCCATGATTCATGATGAAGACTGGGTGAAATGCCACGTGACCACGACCTATTTTCTAAGTTCCCCAGTGATAGGCCATGCCCAGCCAGACACCTATAGAATCAAACTTATACAGCTGTGTGGCCCCAGCTCCAGAAATGCACTTCCTGGAAGAAGGACATGGAGAGGAAATGCTGCCTTGCTCTGCCAGTGAAATCTGGTCATCTTATGGTAATGAAGAAGCCCAGCACAACCTGCCCCCTTTCTAGCTATTTCAATTAGACAAGTCAGCAAGTCACTATAGTTTCCTTAACTATATAGATTTTAAGCTGGGTGAGGTGGCTTATGCCTGTAATCCCAGAACTTTGGGAGGCCAAGGCAGGTGGATCATTTGAGGTCAGGAGTTCGAAACCAGCCTGGCCAACATGGAGAAACCCCATCTTCTCTACTAAAAATTCAAAAATTTAGCCAGGCATGTTGGTGGGTGCCTGTAATCCCAGCTACTCAGGAGACTGAGGCGGGAGAATCACCTGAACCCAGGAGGTACAGGCTGCAGTGAGCCAAGATGGCGCCACTGCATGCCAGCCTGTGTGACACAGTGAGACTCCATCTCAATTAAAAAAAAAAAAAGTATTTGAGAGGGCCTAGACTGCATAGATTTTAGAGTGTCCTAACTGGCATCTACCACTATTTTTGTCAACACTGTAATTTGTTCTCCTCCACACTGACATCAAAGTGAACTTTCTGGAATTTAACCTGCTCTATTCTTCATTTGGTTAAGACTCTTTTTTTTTTGAGACGGAGTCTCACTCTGTCACCCAGGCTGGAATGCAGTGGTGTGATCTCGGCTCAATGCAACTTCCGCCTCCCGAGTTCAAGTGATTCTCCTGCCTCAGTCACCTGGGATTACAGGTGTGTGTCACCACGCCCGGCTAATTTTTGTATTTTTAGTGGAGACGGGGTTTCACCAAGTTGGTCAGGCTGGTCTCAAACTCCTGACCTTGTGATCTGCCCGCCTCAGCCTCCCAAAGTGCTGGGATTACAGGCGTGAGCCACCGTGCCCGGCTGGTTAGGACTCTACTCCTTGCAGGATAAAGCAGGTTCTTGGCTGTGACTTACAGGACCCTCCCTGCCCCACTGCTGGCTCTCTTCCCAGCTTGCTTGGAAGTTCTAGCTTATGATAGCAACTCTTCATATGCCTTGACCAAATATTTCTCCTCTTTCTGGGGAACTTACTTGCCAGGCAGCCCGCAGCTTCCTCAGGGCCATGCAATCATCCTCAAATGAGGAAGTGGCCCCACCACACTAGACAGGCCGGCCAGAACAACCCCTGGGGTCAGATGTTGCTATTAGATCACCCCTGCCTCAGCAACTGATGCTCTACTTTGGAGTTGTTAGCTGTACTAGATGAGAGTGAGAGAAAGAGAGACAGTGAGAGAACGAGAGAGAGCAAGACAGACAGTATGTATGCATAGGCATGCAGGAGTTAGTAAAAATAAAAAATGTTATTGCCTTGAGTATAAAGAATATGTAATGCATGCATGAAGAGCTCATTAAAGTAAGTCCCCCTTGGTGACCAGTGTTCCACATTGCCTTCTGGCCCACTGGCAACTGAGATTGTGACATATGGCCTCATGGAGCACCCAATACTGAAGCAACTGCCCACCCTAGAAGAATGGGATTCATCACTGATAACTCACACTTCATGGTCTTCACTGCCACTTTCAGAGAGGTCCCATCTTCCTGCTTAAGATTTCCTTCCATTACAGACCCAAACTCTCCTGTGAAGTGAAAGAACACCTGTATGGACACTGTGCAAACTCTTCCCTGACCACAGAAATGCTACAGTGCCAGAGCTGCTGGTTTCATGTGGTATGAGAGCAACTCACCCACGGGCAGCCAGGCAGAGCCTGCCCAGGCCACCCACATCGCAAACCAGGGTGATGCGCCACGCTCTAGTCTCCTGCTTGTCACGAGCTTGGGTGGCTTGGGCCTACCTTTGCTCATCACTTTATTAAGCATTATAACCAATCCAAGACACTTAGAAGAGAACATGAAAAATATTATTGAAGTTTTTAAAGCACAAACTTTTAATACCATTATCATTCATCCTAAGAACAACTTAACAAGTTAAATACGTATTTTCATTTTTGTTCCTAATTAGAAAGGTGCCAAGAACAATGAACTTAAGAACTAGAGGAATAAACTTAAAGTACATAGGAAACTAATCATGAATTACATGCTTTTCAATGAAGAAAGAAAATTAATATTTTTCAAGGACCTGTATGTGCTAGGCATTGAAGAGAATCTTTTCATTTGCCAGATCTGAGTTTCAAAAATCAATAGTCTATCATTTTAAATAATAAAATATAACTATCCATAGTATAACTCAGAGTCCTGAGATGCTATTTTATTTAATAAATATATGTTAAAGAATTATTCTAAACTGCTACCTTCTTATCCCACATTTTAAAAGGATTACTTTAAATTGCTTACCTTCACCCAGAATTTTTCCAAGAATTAGAAGATTCCTGTCAATCACAACATCTTCTAGTTTATTTTGTAGTTCCTCACTGACTCCCAAGCTATGTACTGAAAAAGGAGTAACATAGTATGTACAAAAATTGTCAGCGTGTTTTCTTTCACTTGATAATTAAAATGAAATAAAGTCCTGTATAATAAAACATTCCTTATTTATTTATTTATTTATTTATTTATTTATTTATTTATTGAGCCAGAGTCTAGCTCTGTTGCCCAGCCTGGAGTGCAATGGTGCAACCTTGGCTCACTGCAACCTCTGCCTCCTGGGTTCAAGCGATTCTTGTGCCTCAACCTCCCAAGTAGCTGGGACTGCAGGCACGCACCACCACACCCAGCTAATTTATATATTTTCAGTAGAGACAGGTTTTATCATCTGGGCCAGGCTGGTCTCGAACTCCTGACCTCAAGTGATCTACCCACCTCGGCCTCCCAAAGTGCTGGGATTACAGGTGTGAACCACCATAGCCGGCCCCTTTTTTCATTTTGTATCTATTATTTCTCTCCCAAAAATGCCAGTAGTAAAATTTCATACTTTAGAATGATTAAACTAAGTATAATGAATCCTTCAGGGCAAGGTTAATTCTGAAGAATTACAAAAATCAGAACCACATTTCTCTTTCTGTTGTGTGGTAGCAGCAGCCGGTAATCAGATTCATGTAGGGGTGATTTGCCTTTGACTTAAAGGGGTAAGGAAGATAAGTCAATAGGTACTTTCTGGTGAATTCTTTACTATTAATATTATACCCTTGACTACAGTATACAAAAGAACCACACGTCCCCTACCCTCCCATGCCATGGACGGAGTCTCACAAACCACAGGAAACATCTAGAGAATAAGCTCTTATTTTACATACTGTATATGAAACCTATTATAACAGCATAGCAAGGGCTAAATTGAGCACTTTGAGGAATTGGAGAAAAAGATTTTTCTATAATAAAATATATAATATAGTAAGGTATATAATAGATGAGTCGTGTTGGCAACAAGAGAAATTAACCAGAAGGAGACCAGTTCAACAACTCTTGGCAAATGATTCAGTCTGGACCACAGTTAAGGCATGAACAAGCTCTTGAAAGATCAAAAAAATGTGGATAACTAGGACACATTAGTTCTCAGAGAAAAAACTTTATCCAGTGGTTCTCCAATAAAGGAAAGAAAGTGGTCTAAGTGACATATTTTAAAATTTTAAATTAAAAAAAAAAATTGAGGCTATCTAAAAGTCAAAACTTACAGACCAGAAAGGTAAAGAAATTAATAATATTCTACACCAAGCAAGTTTCTACTTCATAGCAACCTGTATTCTGTCATTCTTATGTATTTTCTTTATTGGGGGCAAACATCCAGAAGCATGAATTTGTTAATATTTGCATGTCCTTTCTATACTTTTTCTGAAATTATTCAGGAACACTAGTGTCTGTTTATTTCCGCTGTTTAAACCAGAAGCCCCCACTCTCTGATTCAGCAAAGCTCAAACCATAATTACCATAAAGCATGTTGGCAAATCATCCTCGGAGTTGGTTGCCAGGAAAACAGGAAATGAGGCTTGAGATTATGTTCGCTAGTTAGAAGTTTTCTTTAAATCCCTGGCCTCTACCCATCTTCTGTCGCCCTAGAAGGTTCCTCTTTTCTGCCACATTTCATGACATTGTGAGTCCTTTTAACCCCAGGTCAAGCTCCTGATTGCAGTAAATTAGCCCACAGAGCTGTGCATGGCAATGTCTGGCTATCTACTTGCTGCTTTTAAAGACATTTTGTACATTAAAAATATCCATTCTTCTTCGACATCTTTGGCTTTTGTTAGAAATCTGTCTATTGATCCTTCTTTGTTCTCAACTATTTTAACTTTTGCCAAAAAGGGAAATGAAAGTCAACTTACAGGTAAGTTCAATGGCTCGCCGACAGAAGGATTTCTTGGCTATATAATTCACCACTAATTCAGAATCCTCCTCTGTGAATGCATTCCTGGGTGAATGAAAACAAAGATACTTCACTATAAAAACAGGGCTACTGGGGCAGGCACTGATTCCACAAGGATGCTACAGAGCTTCCGCTTTTCAATGGGCTCTTCTACAACAAAAGCTTTCCCCCTAGAAGAAACGTGTTTCTTTCCTTTGATTTATTTTAGACTTACTTGGCAATATTGAAACTACTCTAGCCAGGTACCGCCAAGAACAGAGAATAACAGATAAGCTCCCAGTGGCCAAAGCTGTAACAGTCTGAGCAAGAAACTAAAGTAATACTAGACTATGAGTATAAAATGAATATCCATAAGTCTATACTTATGAAAATATGATTGAATGAATGAACGGAAGAAAAGACACCAATCTCCTGTGGTGAAGAATTCCAAATATTTTATGTAGCTAGTAAGGGGTGGAGGGAGTTAAACCCTCATGCTGTCAATATGGGCTATGCATAGTGACTTGCTTCCAAAGAACAGTAGGGAAAGGGAGAAAAAATAACTTCATGGTAGAGAAACCCAGCAAATACTACTTCAGCCAGGTGATCAATGTCAACACCAACAGTGATAAATCATGTTAATATGCACCCTTGATAAGAAGTGATGACAATGGCATTTTAATTCTGTGCTCCTCCTCTCAATCACCCATAACCCCTGCTCATTATCAGCAAAACATCGAACACATTGCAATAGAGGGGCATCCTACACAACACCCGACTAACACTTCTGAAAACTGGCAAGATCATCAAAGACAAGGAAGGTCTAAGAAATGGCCATAGCCAAGAGGAGCCTAAGGAGATGTGACGACTGACTGTAAAATGTGGCATCCTGGAAGGGATCCCAGAACACTAAAGGGACATTAGGTGAAAATTAAGGAAATCTCAAGAAAGTAGAGATGTTAGTTAATGACAATGGATCAATATTGGCTCATTAACTGTAACAAATGTATTGTACTAATTGTCAGGACCCTGAGCCCAAGCTAAGCCATCATATCCCCTGTGACCTGCACGTATACACCCAGATGGCCTGAAGCAACCGAAGATCCACAAAAGAAGTGAAAATAGCCAGTTCCTGCCTTACCTGATGACATTCCACCATTGTGATTTGTTCCTGCCCCACCCTAACTGATCAATTGACTTTGTGACAATACACCCTCCCTGCCCTTGGGATAATGTACTTTGTGGTATTCCCCCACCCTTGCGAATGTACTTTGTATGATACACCCTCCCTACCCTTGAGAAGGTACTTTGTAATATTCTCCCCACCCTTGAGAATGTAGTTTGCAAGATCCACCCCCTGCCTACAAAAAATTGGTCCTCCAGTGGATATTGGATATTGGATAACTCCACTGCCTATCCCAAACCTATAAGAACTAATGATAATTCCACCACCCTTTGCTGACTCCTTTTTCGGACTCAGCCCACCTGCACCCGGGTGATTAAAAAGCTTTATTGCTCACACAAAACCTGTTGGTGGTCTCTTTACATGGACACGTGTGACACTAATAATGTAAGCTGTTAATAATAGGGGAAACTAGGTATGGAGCATATGAGAAATCTCTGTACTATCTTCTCAATGTTTCTGTAAAATTAAAACTGTTCTAAAAAATAAGGCTGGGATTCATGCCTGTAATCCCAGCACTTTGGGAAGCTGAGGCAGGAGGATCACTTGAGCCCAGGAGTTCAAGACCAGCAAGGGAAACAAAGTGAGATGCCTCCTCTCTATAAAAAGTAAGAAAATTAGCCAGACATGGTGGTATGTGACTGTGGTCCCAGCTAATCGGGAGGCTGAGATGGGTGGATCACTTGGGTTCTGGAGGACAAGGCTGCAGTGAGCCATGAATGCACCACTGCACTCCAGCCTGGACGACAGAGCAAGATCATGTCTCAAAAAAATAAATTAATTTTAAAAATAAAAAATGAAGTCTATTTTAATAATCCATTTAGTCACTGTTTTAGACTAATTGGTGGGAAAGTATTATGAATTAGAAAGTCTAGATTACAGATTTAATCTCAAGTTACCTTAGGTACATAGATTATTTTAAAGAGATAACACAATTTTGAAAAAAATACTGATGTACACAAAGCAAAGCACTTGGAAAGACGTATGCCAAAATAGCAACCAACACCATCTATGGGCCTGAAATGGGCCTCACTTTCTCCTTTTGACTATTCGATATAATCTGATTTTTAAAAAAATATAATGTTACTTTTATAAGTAAAAATAAAAGTATTTTCATTTAAAAATGAGCTGGAAAGTGGTTTTACAAAAGGAACAAATGAATAGATCTTGTAGTAAGGATCCATGGGAACTGACTTCGGCATAGATAAAAATAACCTGTTACAAGTCTTTCATTTGTTTTAAGCTTCTGCTGAGTTTAATGGTTCCTGGAAATAGTTTTATTTCTAAATATTTGAAATAGTATTGTAATCTTGTTAATATATTTGCTGTACTCAGCAGCCCCACTTTTTGGTAATGTGGCATGTGCTGCTCCTTCTGGCTGGAATGCTCTTCTTCTCTCTCATCTAATGAATACCTGCTCTTTCTTCAGATCTTAGCTCTGGTGTCAGCCACTTCTGCACAAAGGCCTTCTCTGACTTTCTTACTGCAGCCAAATTTTTCTGACACATTCTTACCCCTTTATATAGAATGTATTACAGTTGCCATTTTTAATCTATTTTGTGATTGCTTGACTACTGCCTGACTCCCCATGAACTGTGAAACCCACGAGGGCAGGATTTTGTTCACCACTGTATTCTAGGCTACCGCAGTGCCCAGTGCCTAGCAGGCCTTTAATACATATTAATGAGCTACTCTTGCAGCTTCTGCAGAGGTTCTCTGTACTTGTTTTATGATGAACCCACATGTCACACCAAGATCCTGGGATGTATTTTAGTCAATTATATGTTCAAGATTTAGATCAGATTTTGTCCACTTCTTTAAAATAGTCATTCTTAGAATTCACATACTAAGGTATAACAATTGTAAGAATAGGCTTATAAAGACTAAAGTAACTGACCCCTAAGACTGGGATGAACACAAATAAAGGGTAGCCTGGCTGCCAATCTTAAGCCCTTCCCACGCCTATGGCAAGTCTTGGAGCGAGTGGGATGTTCTAGTAGCATTCTGAAGGTGGAGCAATGAAAGAGGGAGGCTCAGCCCCCTCCAAAGTATAGCCATACACCCCTCACTCATTCTGTCCCACTCCAACCTGCCAACAACCCTCCTGGGTTCAAGCAATTCCTGTGCCTCAGCCTCTAAAGTAGCTGGGATTACAGGCGTGTGCCATCATGCCCAGCTAATTTTTGTATTTTCTGTAGAGATGACATTTTGCCATGGTGGCCAGGCTGGTCTCAAACTCCTGACCTCAAGTGATCCGCCTGCCTTGGCCTCCCAAAGTGCTGGGATTACAGGCGTGAGCCACCGCACTCGGCCTATTTTTAAGGCTTCTAATAAAAGTCCTCACTTAACAGCAACCCAGTTTGAGTAGCAAAGGCCTACTGATACTCTTCTCTGTAAAGGAACCCTTTTCAGGGCTGGCTTTTGCTGGCAGCTGCTTCTGTAGACCATGGCGTAAGTCAGGAAGCTGCCTGAGCCCAGGGTATGCATAAGGCAGGGCAGCCATCTGGGAGCAATGTAAGCAGCTGGCCCAACAGGAAAGGCATAATCACTTGGTATAACAACCTTGTCAATACCAGTGGGCAAACATTTTTAGCTGGGAGACTTACCCAAACTTTGTCTCCTGGACTCTTTTTCTGATGGCCAAGGAGATGTATAAAACCAACCCAATCAAAATAAATCCACAAAAGCAGCCAAAGATGATGAGCACAGGATCTGCGTTGCCAGGCGCTGGAGTTGAAGAGGGGGCATAATCTACCCAACCTGGTGAAATACCAATAGACCAATCATGGGTTTGAAATATATGAGAAACACTGGCTTGTAACAGGGAAGAACAAATAGTCAAAGCTTTCAGAACTCAGTTAAATCTTTTATAACCTACAAATATAGGCAGGCCTCACTTTGTGTAAGCTGAGACCATGCGAAGAGATCTTAATAACTGATGGGAAACTAGCTTGATTTACTCATTCCACAACATATACACAGATCAAAATGTCACACTGTACTCCACAGGTATATACAATTTTTCAATTATTAATTAAAAATAGTAATTTTAAAATCAATGAGAAAACTCATGTCGTTATACATGTACAAGAAAATAACAAAATTACAACTAATATTTACTTCTACTGTAGTTTAAAATGTTAGAAACATGAAAAATTAAAGTGTCATTTCTTTGTAAAAAAAGATCGAGAGTAGGTTAAATAGTTTGCCTTCTAGTCATGTAACTTATGATACAGAGAAAATATAGTTTCTCTGTTTCGAAGAATTGTCACATTCCTTTCTAAGTTTGGATCGACTGCTAATGTTTTAGCTTTTGTTCTTTCAATGTTGTAAAATATCTCCCAGTATTCCTTCAATGCTGTTTTTTGACAGTGTCGCTTTCTCTGGGACATTTTCAACCTTTTTGTCACAACCTCTTGATGTATGTGCATAAGTTCACCTTCACTAAGGACCGCTGGTTCACATCTGAAGTTTATCAGCGGGGGCAGTTATCAACTTCCCACAGTCTTGCATTCAATTCAAATTTTACGTTGAACACTATCACTTTGCATTTCTTTACTGCACTTTTACCTTTGTTCACCAACTCCCTCTTTCAATTACCCATTTCTGTAAAATGTCATGTGGGTTTGTCCCTGGGAGACAAGGAGGCAACACAGCCACATGTCTCCGCAAGGTGGGCACAAAAAGAATGACAAAGGCGCAGTGACCAATCACAACAGACTTTGAAAGAAATGATGCCGTTGGTCATGATAGGATGTGCATCTGTTATTTCTACGATGGTTGGTGGCCTGAAGAGCCAGCAGCCCGAGTTTATGCTTTATGCCATTATGGTTAATATAGAATGGTAACTAAAATTTGAACTATATTTTTGGGGAATGGGTGTTATTTAACCGTGGTAATTGAAATTTGTGCATACTGGAGCCCTGCAAGGTAAGGACTGCCTGCATAGCAAACATGGCTTCCCCACGTTGGCCAGGTTGGTCTGGGACTCCTGACCTCAAGTGATCCAACCGCCTCGGCCTCCGAAAGTGCCGGGATTATAGGCATGAGCCACTGCGCCCAGCCTAAACTCCGATTTTTTAAAGCTGTCCCTTTAGAATCAGAATCTCATTGTCTTTGTTCTTGTTTTGTTTTGTTTTGTTTTGGAGATGGGGGCCTCACTCTGTCACCCAGCCAGGAGTACAATGGTGTGATCTTGGCTCACTGCAACCTCCACCTCCTGGGCTCAAGCTATCCTCCCAAGTAGCTGGGACCACAGGCGCATGCCACCACACCCTGCTAATTTTTGTTGTTGTCGTTATTTTAGATAGAGATGGGGTTTCACCATGTTGGCTAGGCTGGTCTTGAACTCCTGAGTTCAAGTGATCTGCCTGCCTTGGCCTCCCAAAGTGTTGGAATTACAGGCGTGAGTCACTGCGTCCAGCCAGAATCTCAGGGTCGTTGAATTTCTACCAGGTAGACACATCTTGCCTCCCCATCACCAGTTACTAATGTTTCCCAGAAACTGTGCCTATGTGCTGCAGGAACGTAATATGGTTCCATTTCAGCACCAAAAGGGAGAGCAAGTTTCAGGGTCACTGGGAACAGACAGGTGGGAACTCAATCATTTGCTCACAAGTTCTGTCTGCTATTGGGTACAAAGGTCATGTTTGGCAAAAACTTAATGTATAAGCACACTGATCTAGATGCCTATGCATGGACTTTATGACAGCCGTTTAACATTAAACAACCTAGGGCAGGTGAGAGTCAAACAAAGGTGGGTCCATTGGGTTATGGAGTGAGCAAAGCACTTGGTTCACTTGGGGTACCACAGTGGCACCGTGCCAAAGGACATTCCAGCAACATGCAAAAGCCAACACGCATGGCTGGGCATTTAGCTCCGTGGGCCCAGGGCAGTCTGAGGATGGCTTCCATAGGAAATATTTCATGTTCCGTGCAGACCAAAGCACAAAGCATGTTACCCAAGGCTTGAATGGGTAAAAACATGGCAAAGCAGTACTGTTTCAAACACAGCAAAACAAGCAACAGCAAATAAGCTGTCCCAATTGTAGACAGCTAAGGGTTAGCTATATTGCCTGTCTAAAATTCAGTCATGTACAGTATACATCATTGCAACTAAGTTCAATAAGTAAAGCCAAAGTTGGCATCTGAAAAGACTAATCTTCCAAGTAAGTTATTACCATTAATAGTAACTACAGGAGGGACCTATAGGTATCAGCAGTTCTGTAAAGCATGTTATCATATCATATCTTTATCATTGGAAAAATTATTTTTGATTCTTATTTTTCCCTTCTTTTTTTTTTTTTTCTTTTTTTGAGACAGGGTCTCACTCTGTTACCTAGCTAGACCACAGTGGTGTGATCGTAACTCACTGCAATCTCTGCCTCCTGGGTTCAAGCACTTCTCCCACCTCAGCCTCCCAAGTAGCTGGGACAACAGGCATGATCCACCATGCCCAGCAAATTTTAAAAATACATATATTTTTTGTAGAGACAGGGTCTCACTATGTTGCCCATTGCCCAGGTTGGTCTCAAACTCCTCCTGCTTTTGCCTCCTGAAGTGTTGAGATAAGCCCAGCCTTATTTTTCATTCTTTAATCAGCCATCCATCCCCCAGGTTACTTTCTGGCAATCTGTGCACTGCCTGGACCATCACTTCCTATCAGCCCTTACTGGGTATAGCTCTCACCGTGTGCAGGGATAAATATTTTCACTGGATCACTGAAGGGCCCAACTCCCCCTTTGGTGACGGCTGCGATCCTCACTGTGCACGTAGCATTGTGG
This sequence comes from Pan paniscus, assembly GCF_029289425.2. Taxonomy (NCBI): domain Eukaryota; kingdom Metazoa; phylum Chordata; class Mammalia; order Primates; family Hominidae; genus Pan; species Pan paniscus. The sequence goes on from NC_073261.2 coordinate 16,082,742, forward strand.
ACTTGAACAGAGATCCGAGCTCGGCTGCCATTCTGGCCAACTTCCTCCAAGAGCTCTTTCTGGAGACAGAGAGGAAGAGAGGAAATGAAAACACTGAGGTCTGGGCAAACTGCAGGTGCATCTACAGTTCCTTCTGAGGGAAGCCATCTCGCCCACGTCCGAGGCCAGAAGCCACACTTCCACAGCATTCCTTTGTCACTCAGGCCATGGCCAATGGAACCAAAAGTCAGGTAGGGACAGGATGTAACATCAAGTTTTGGGGGGCATTGGCAAGCTAGGGCCATGAGGGCATGGCACTTAGAGTGGTCCTAAAGAAGCTTCTGGAAGAGAGGGAGCACGTAGCAGATGCACCCAGACGGTAGAGCAAGCCTGACTCCTCAAGCCCTCGATCCTCAGAACCACCCACAGCACAATATGCCAGTCACACTGTCCCTTGACATTGTCCACCTGCCACCTGCCCTTGAACCAGCATGAGTGGCCTCCTATTCCTTGAAATTATTAGAATTTTGACTAAAATCTACCTGGAAGAGGGCACTGACACTTTTTTTTTTCTTTCAGTGTGACAAATGTACAACTTGCTCAATTTTCAAAACTCTGGTTTTACTTTTATGTGTATGTTATTTTAAAGTCACTGTCATTCAAATAAAGGGAAAAAAATAACCAGAACTAAGGGTTTATACAACACCTTCCTCCCCTTTTCCAAACCTCTGTAATCATAATGTTCTCTGGCGTAGGAAACTAATTTTGTGTTTGGGCCGGCTTTTCAAATGGAAATTGTAGGGGTTGTGAAAGCTGAAATGAAGTTCTAGGAACATGTCTTTATCTCTGAATTTTGGAAATTTGATTTCAGAGACAGAAAGAGATCTCAGGTCATGCAGGTCACAGATGTCACAGGTCACAGATGTCACAGGTCATCAATGAACAGCAAAGGCAGTGCTATTGGTAACTTTATTTCCTGGTCACTCACTCTCAAGCCAGTCACTTTCCTAGCAATGGTGAAGGATAGAACCATCTCAACCCTTAAGTAGAGAGCAGTCCATCATTCATGACCAAGGGGGCACCTGGGTTGGCCATCCAGAGACTGTTTCTAAATTTAAACAGGCAGTGGACATCATGGCCCAGAAATGCCCCCTGCAGAAAAAAACAAGCGGTTTTCTCTGCTCCCACACCACAAGAGTCAACACAGAAGACTTCTGTGACCTCTGGTCACCAAGAAGTGTATGAGAATTTTTCCCTACCAAAAACCAATCAGTCAATTCCACAGCAGACACCAGCTGGGCATTCTCCAACCCAGTTCAATTCCAACACTATCATCTGGAGATAGTGTCAGATCCCACAGGGTGAGGGCTCAGCCCCCAAGAGTCCCCCAAGTTTCAGGCACAAATCACAAGCCCCAGGTAGTTTGACCTGTACTTCTGACTGGCTGGCTATATAAATCAGGGACCCCATGACCCCCTCCTTGAGTTTGTTTAATTTGCTAGAGTGGCTCACAGAACTTAGGAAAAGACATTCACTGGTTTATTATTTTTTTCTTTTTTCTTTCTTTTTTTTTTTTTTTGAGACGGAGTCTTGCTCTGTCACCCAGGCTGGAGTGCAGTAGCGCTATCTCAGCTCACTGCAACCTCCACCTCCCAGGTTCAAGCAATTCTCCTTCCTCAGCCTCCTGAGTAGCTGGGACTACAGGTGCACACCACCACACCAAGCTAATTTTTGTATTTTCAGTAGAGACGGGGTTTCACCATGTTGGCCATGATGGTCTCAATCTCTTGACCTGGTGATCCACCTGCCTCAGCCTCCCAAAGTGCTGGGATTACAGGCGTGACCCACCATGCCTGGTCACTGGTTTATTATTAAGGATATTGCAGAAGATACAGATGAAGAGCTATACAGGGCAAGGCACATGGGAAGGGGTGCAGAGCTTTCATGCCCGCCCTGGGTGCACCACCCTCTGGAAACCTCCACGTATTCCACTACCTGGAAGCTCTCTGAACCCCATCCTCATGGGCCTTTCATGGAGGCTCCATTGGATAGGCGTGATTGACAGCCATGTAGAATTGTGATTGGACAAAAAAGGCATGGTCTAGTCCTATTAGACTGAGCGAGGAAACCCAACAAGACCTATCTGTTCAGATTCTTCTTGGCCTCTCTGTGCGTGGCTCCTTCCTCCAGGGAATGGAAACAGGACTCCTTCCGAAATGTGAGTCTTACGACTTCTAATCAGATCAGGTAGGTCAAAGAATTTCTTTATGGATGAGGGCAGGGGAAAATTAGAGCCCTGCCTTGGGGAGACAAAGGAGTACATGAAAGGAGGGCAGGAGAAGATCAGCAAGAGAGATTCTGTTTTCTGAGGCCTAAAGTGCCCAAACATTATAGCAAAAGACCGTCTTTCACCGTTAAAGCTCTGAAGCTACTTCAGAAACCAAGGACAAAAGGCCAATACTTCAACAAAAGATATGCTTGTTGTTTTAGTCCCTTAGGAAACAACAAGGGCTATGGGAGTAATAAGCCAGGACCCCGGGATGGAAAGCTCCCCTCCACACACATTATATATATATTGTGTGTGTACACACACAACCAGACACACAGTATATCGTAATATCACACCCCCAGACAAGGGATGAAAGGGAAAATATGACCGTTAAGAATGTTGGTTTTTCTACCCCACTGGACTCTGAGTCTATGAGATTTGCCATAGACTTTTCTTGGTTAATTAAGTGAACAAATTAATAATTAACCTTTTTTAAAAATATTCTCGTGATATCTTTTTCAGAAATACAGCATTGGGCTGGGCGAGGTGGCTCACACCTGTAATCCCAGCACTTTGGGAGGCTGAGGTGGGCAGATAACCTGAGGTCAGGGGTTCGAGGCCAGCCAGGCCAACATGGCAAAACTCCATCTCTACTAAAAATACAAAAATTAGCTGGGTGTAGTGGCATGCACCTGTAATCCCAGCTACTCGGGTGGCTGAGACAGGAGAAAAGTGTTAACCCAGGACACGGAGGATGCAGTGAACCAAGATCACGCCACCGCACTACAGCCTGAGACTCCGTTTCAAAACAAGCAACAAAAAAACATAAATAGAGCATTGTATTTACTGCAAACTAGTTTTGATTATGAGTTAGTTGGTCATTCTGTGTTTAATTTGGGAGCGGGGCAGAAAATCATCAGGTAGAGTAACTCCATGGACCAAACCCCCACGGTCATGGAGCCGTTTGGTGACTCAGGCCATTGCTGAGACATAACTAACACATCTGCTTCACAGTAGACAGTTCCTCCAAAGGACAAGCCTCACGGCCTGATGCGGAACACTGGCCTGCTTCTGGCTGCAGGCTCAAATATGATACCTCACTTATGAGAGAATCATCTCAAAATAAGAGGAATTACACGATTGGGAAAGAATTAAATGAACAGAAGAATAGAAACCCTAACAAAAACAAATTATTCTTTTGGAAATAAACATTCAAGTAGGCTATAATACAGTTTGAGCATCCCATATCCCAAAATCTGAAATCTGAAATGTTCCAAAATCCAAAACTTTTTGAGCACTGACATGACACAAAGGAAATGCTAAGTAAATAAGTTGAGATTTAGGATGCCCAACTGGTAAATATAATGCAAATATTCCAAAATCAGAAAGAATCCACAATCTGAAACACTTCTGGTCCCCAGACACTTTGGATAACGGATACTTAACCTGTGTCTACTCACTTAGGGCCTATGACTCAGTAGGAAACCCCAGAAAGGTTACTTTTTAAATTTCCACTTCTTATTCTCCTAAGTGAGTTAACAAATGTGTAACAGTGCCTGGCCCAGAGCAAATGCTCCCACCGTTCGATGATGGCCAGCATCATAGCCGTTGCCATCATTCTGAATATCAAAATATGACAAAGATGCTGGCCAGTGTTTATCAGTCACACATTTTGGAGATGGTCAAGGGTTATCATATTTTAGGGGTGGAATTATAATAAATGTTGCCATAGTGATTAGAAAGATATATGACATATATTTTAAAAGAGGTTTAACAATTTTCTCTAAGGATATCCTTAAATGGTAAACTTAAATATAGTTTTAAAATGATTCATGTTTTTTTAAAATGGATGTAATTTATCCATACTGTTTTGGTGCCAAGTATGTAAAGAACGGTGTGCCCCAATTCATATCCCCAAGTATTTAAGTCTGATTTTTCAAGTTGTCAGAGAAATCCACTAAAATCAGATGCACACAGGCGCTACCCCATGTGTATTATCTCTGGTGCTGTCAGGGTACAGATCACATAAGTTGGGGACATTTCTCTGACATGAGGTGGTCTGGTCATGGGGTGTATGCCACGGGCCAACTGCATATTTTTCATTGAGTGAGTTTTCATTTTTCACCAACACCAGGTTCATAGCCTCAAGGACTTAAACATCTGAAAGCATTTCCTGGTAATAAAATCAGATTTATAATATGGCACTTGATTGCAACTTTACTTACATGTAAGATAAGACACAGTGGATCTTGACAGTCAGAAAAGTAATAACACATCTTTGGAAAGTCAATTTGTTTTTTATCCTATGTGTGGCATTAGAGTTAGGCAGGGCAACTGCGGTGGTACTTGTTTTCAATGATCAAAAGACTTAAATATCCCCAACTACTTTATAAGAATTCACAACCCGTCCAGGAGTGGTGGCTCACGCCTGTAATCCCAGCACTTTGGGAGGCTGAGGCGGGTGGATCACGAGGTCAGGAGATCGAGACCATCCTGGCTAACACGGTGAAACCCCGTCTCTACTAAAAATACAAAAAATTAGCCGGGCATGGTGGCGGGCGCCTGTAGTCCCAGCTACTCGGGAGGCTGAGGCAGGAGAATGGCGTGAACCTGGAAGGCGGAACTTGCAGTGAGTGGAGACCGCGCCACTGCACTCCAGCCTGGGTGACAGAGCGAGACTCCGTCAAAAAAAAAAAAAAAAAAGAATTCACAACCCTATAACTGGTAACTGCATTTAAGACTCTGGCCTATTCTATAACCTCAATGAGATAAAAGTTTCTGTCTCATGACAACAACAAAGGTGACTTGTTCAAAGGGGTTTCAAATTCACAGGTATCAACACAAAACTCTCACATCTAACTCTTCAAAACACGTCCTGTTCTTCCTTCTTTCTACGGAGAGGCCACACTGTGGAATTTGAATGAGGCTGTATTATGAAGAAAGCCAAGGGCGCCTGGGAACGAGTAGGGGGGTTCTGAAAAGCCCTGGTTTTGGAGTCAGTCGGAGTGAGGTTTTTAGCCCACCTTTATGACTCTGCGGCAGTTACCCAGCATCTCTGAGCTTTAGTTTCCTCAACTGAAAATTGAGCATATTATCTTTCTCACAGTGTTTTTTGAGATAGAGTCTCGCTCTGTCCCCTAGGCTGGAGTGCAGTGGCGCCATCTTGGCTTACTGCAACCTCCGCCTCCTAGATTCAAGCGATTCTCCTGCCTCAGCTGCCCAAGTAGCTGGGACTACAGGTGCCCGCCACCAGGCTGGGCTAATTTTTGTATTTTTAGTAAAGACAGGGTTTCACCATGTTGGCTAGGCTGGTCTCGAACTCCTAACCTCAGGTGATCCACCTGCCTTGGCCTCCCAAAGTGCTGAGATTATAGGCGTGAGCCACCACGCCTGGCCTCACAGTTAAGGGTTAAATGAGTTCCTTTATGTCAAACACATAGTACACGATCTGGCATGCTGCCAGTAATCAGTGGTGGCTATGATTATTCTTATATCATGTTCAAGGTGGTGCTACAGTTGGGTCTTCTTTCCCTGTAAATAAATACAAAACCTTCTTACAGAATTGAGCTTGTGGTATCTTTCAAGTCTTAGTGCATTAGAGAAAATCATCAAGGCTGTCTAGTTCCCCAAACCAAGAAGCTTATTTGACCTACTCATGGAGTTTACCTCCATGTTAAGTTTCTCCTCCAGGCAAAATGTACCCTGTTTGATCAATCCCTGGGTTTCAGAAGAGGTTCAGATCCCTGGCTGGCCATGAGAACCTTGCCTATTCCTCATACTTTAAGACAACACCAGTTCAAATGCTCTGCTCTCCTTTGACAGTGAGAAAGAGGGAGAAAAGGAGACAGGAAGAGGCGGTGGGCACATGCCAACATCCAGGCACACAGCTCTGCTCATTAGGGGAGCTTGTTAGGAGGCTGAGGTCTTGGGCCAAGTACACTGCAGCTTCCCTGAGTCTCCAAAGAACTTGGTTCTCTGGGAGGCAGATGCTGCAGTGAGCCGAGATCGTGCCACTGCATTCCAGCCTGAATGACAGAGTGAGACTCTGTCTCAAATAAAAAAAAAAAAAAAAAAGTTAGTTCTATATATCATGCTGTCTCAAGGCTATAATAATCTCTGCTATGAGACTTCCTTCTAAGATCTATACCTTTGAAAACGAAGAGTAAACTAGCATTAGAGCAATAAACCCAAAGCAACAAACTCCATAAAAACCGCACGTATAAAAATGTGTCTCTGCCTAACATTTAGGCGATTCTGGGTCAAAGTTAAACAGAGTTATTTTCTGTTGAACTTCAAAGAGGCTTGAACTTGCCAGTATACACGGTGGGCCTTCAAGGTGGTATAATATGCAATATTTTGTAATTCTATTTGCTCACTGAACTCTTTTTTCACAGAAGATCCACTGACACTTTACGGGAATGAGGGTGGGTTGGGAAATACTAGTCCACACTTAATAGAAGACTGTCCCATTCACGGAGAGAAATTCTCCAGCTGGTTCAGATGGTGCAGCTGGGCCCACACATCAAATCCATAGTGCCACAAATGCCTACAAAGCAAGGTCAAAGCCCTGTGTTCAGACAGTACAAAGACGAGCAAGACCTGCCTCCAACTTCAAAGAGAACACATTGTATTTGTTCCTTATCTTTGGATTTTAAACTCTGATTTGGAAGGCAAGGAATCGCAAGAAAAATAGGACAAAAAAGGTAGGTATCATCGTTTGAGATATAATAAATATCCATTCAGTAAAGATCAAAGGATTCTTAGTCTGAAAGTGACATGACTGCTGTGGGAATGCAAAGCTACAAACCTGTCTTCTGTGTAGCTGCGATAAGCCAAGGAAAAACGACTGCCAAGAAAGTTCTGAAACTGCATGCACATGAAAAACCCCACCCTTAATTACAGTTATAATGAGAAATATCTTTCAAAAATATCCAACTGCTCTGTCCTGCATAAGGAAGTAGCTTTAGTATCAGTTATCTAAAAATGAAAATGAACGGATAATTTTGAGACAAGGTTTTGTCTAAGCTTTGCCCTTCTGAGATGAAGGAAATTGAAGGAAATCAAAGTGACAGATGCCAAGACCATCTTAAACTTCCTTTTGGGTGTGGGTTTCAGGGGACTCCCAGGGTCCGCCTTTCTTCCATGTTCTTATTTGTCCCTAGTTTTGGATCATAAGCTTGAAACTTAGCTGCATCAGAGAATGTTTTCCAAAGTAAAGTGAGCCACTGTGTCTTTGTGGTCACAAGACTGTCATGATGCATAAATATAGTGTAAAGCATAATAAAATGATCTCACTGGGATGATCTGGCATCCCTAAGGAGGTAAGTGACTGGAAAGGTCACAGCCTTAACTGTGGCAGTTCTGTTCTCCCTGCAGAGGGGACCGTTCTGAACAAAGGGCAATGAGAATGCACAGCCTAGCTGAGTGCTAATGGCATTTAGTGCACAAGGCTCTCCAGCCACAGTCATTCATAAGGTTTTCATCATTGCTGCCCTTCAGAACGCCTCGGCTCAAGAGGCCCCCTTCAGAAAAGCAGCTTTCACCCATGCCAGAAGTAGAAGGAGAAAGGATGACCTGCAGCTCTTTAAACAAACTGGCTTGTTTTTAGACAGCCTAAGTGTCTGCTGGTAATCACTATTTTCTGCCAAATAGAGAAAGATAAAATTCCTACTGAACCTTTATGCTTAGTATAGCTATACCAAGCATTCAGCATTGTGAACAAAAGCCTTTCTCTCAAAGAGGCATTTGATTCCTGCAACTCAGCCAATGGAGAAATGCAGTTAATCCAGAGGCACCTCGCACAAATGCCTTGGGACAAAAGACAAAAGGAAAGGCTGCTTCTCTCGCAGCTGTGACTTTTAAGCAGGATTGGTACTTAAAATGAATTAATACCATGATCATTTACTATGAGGCAGAACAACATGGACTTCTAAGCCTTCTTTTTCTCTACTTCCATCACCTACTGCTTCCAACAGTCTGCTTCCTGATAGGTAAACTGAGGCAGGGAAATTAAAATAAATTTTAAGTGTCCTTTCAGAAAATGGCAGTTTTGATAAATGCTGGATGATATGTGGCTAAAAATGATTACAACAAAGCTTGAGCATCATCAGTGGATGCATCTGCTCACCCATTCACCCTGTTCATCTCTATATGCAGCATCTATATCTGATGCTCCATATAGATGCCATGAAGAAGCTAAAATTTGGATCTATTATATGGTTTGGCTGTGTCCCCACCCAAACCTCATTTTGACTTGTAGCGCCATGGGAGGGTCCTGGTGGGAGGTAATTGAGTCATGGGGGCGGGGTTTTCCCGTGCTGTTCTCTTGACAGTGAGTCTCGTGAGATCCTATGGTTTTATAAAGGGGAGTTCCCCTGCACACTCTCTTGCCTGCCACCATGTAAGACGTGCCTTTGCTCCTTCTCTGCCTCCTGCCATGATTGTGAGGGCTCCCCAGCCATGTGGAACTGTGAGTCCATTAAACCTATTTTTCTTTATAATTACCTAGTCTCAGGTATGTCTTTATTAGCAGTGTGAAAACAGACTAATACAATCTGTCACTAGGGTTAGATTGATCAGGAATATGGCAACACAGAAGAAGCATGCTTTCCATGATCACAGTAAAGAAGAGACAGACTTGATAATGAAACCAGTGCATCTGCCCTTCCACGGATGTTCTGTGTCACAAAAGGAGGCAGCAATACCCCACTCTCTTCCTTTCCCAGGTGGGAAGGGAACCTGTCTAGAAGCTGCCCACCTAATCACACCCAGGCATCATCACCCAGCTGCCTTTCCTGCTGCTGTATTGGGTCCAGGGTTCACATCACAGCAGTGGTCTTTAGACTTCATAGAAATCAAAATCAAATGTCCCTCTGGGTTTGACTGGAGTCATGCCTAGCAAAGTCATTGGAAGGGCACTGGCTGGTACTTGGGGAGGAAGCCACTATTTCGCACATAGATTCCCTTTGCCTTTTGTTTGCCACTGTGAAATGAAACCAGTACTTACACTAGAGAGTCTTCACTGAACTTGCCAGCTTTAGCAAAAATCTAAAGGATCTTGCCAGCTTTAGATTGATTATAAGGCAGGAATTACCTGACATATTGATGCTCCCCTACCATACCCCTACCCAGTTCCAAGCACACAGTGGTATTCCAAATAAACATTGTGGATGATTCTGATATACATTTTCAGGGAGCAAGAAAACCTCTGTAGCTGGCAGGAGCCTGCTGCTGAGTTGCCTGCTCAGTCTTGGAAGACCAGAGTGGAATGTGCTCAGCAAATATGCTCTGGTGGAAAGAAGGCAGGTTGGAAGGTTACTTATATCAGCAAACTCAATGTAATTATTCATGAAAGGAGAATCATCTAGGTCATCATCATGATCTGTAAGTCTCAAGTTGTGCTCCTGAGCTCATGCTTATCATTGGCTCCCCTGCTATCAACAAATTTCTACCTGCCTTGGCTTCACTTTCAGGGCCCTGCATTTTAGGGTCAGAACTCCTCAATCCAGCTTCATCTCACACCTCGCTCTCACAAAAGCGTTATGTTCCAGACCTTCAAGTGAGTCAGAACTTAAAGCTGCCACGTTGTGCCTTCTCTCATGTTATCTTTTCCCATCTGAGACTCCTCAAATTTCATCTGTCAAAATTACTCTAAGCTGCGATGGTTAATATTATGTGTCAACTTGACTGGGTGACAGAGGTGCCCAGCTATGTGGCTCAACATGATTTCTGGGTGTGTCTGTGAAGGTGTTTCCAGTGAGATTATTATTTGAAACAGGGGACTCATAATGCAGACTGCCCTCTTCAGTGTGGCTGGGCCTCACTCAATCCATTGAGGGCCTGACAAGAACAAAAGGTAAAGAAAGGAGGAATTCTCCCCTTTTCTTCTGCCTGAATGCTTGAGCTGAGACATCAGTACTCTCCTATCCTTGGACTGAGATCTACACCACTGCCCCTGTTCTCAGGCCTTCAGACTCTGACTAAATTACACCACTGGCTCCTGGGTCTCCAGCTTCCAGATGGCAGATCGTGAGACTTCTCAGCCTCTGTAATTGCATGAGTCAATTTCTTATCATAAATCTCCTTCTATACATACATGTTCAATTAGCTGTTTCTCTAAAGAATCTTGACTAACACACAAGCCCAATTCAAGTACCACCTTTTCTGGGAGAGGCAGTCTGCCACAGGCTCCAGGCATCTTTGTTCATCCTTGCTGAGTGTGACAAACTGCAAGGCCTAACCATCCCCAACCCCGAGCCATGCTGGGGCTAGTCACGTGGGCAGTGAAGTAGGTCAAGGTGGCCACAGCATGACGACCGTGCAGCTGCACAGAGGATCAGCTTGTTTGCTGCTCACTACACAGGGTGCTGAGCCCTTGACCCTAGCACCCTCAGGTGCACAATCCACCAAGTGGGTACATCACATCGCCCAATGGGACTTGGTGGAGCAGGGAACCTGTGCCACCTGGCTGATGCACCTGGTTGTGTTATGTAGTGTCAGACTGCATGTCCTGATCCAGTAATTCTGATGTCTAATTTCGGCTTGTCTGCAGCTGTGCCAGGCTGGCCAGAGAGCTTGCTTGGTCTCCTCCTTTGGTGTCTGCTTACTTCTTGCCATTCTCTATGAGGATGAGGTTATTCCCTTATCTTCTTCTTTTGCAAAGTCCCATGAAATTTCCAAAAGGCCATGAATTGCTGGACTGCTAAGCCCTGTAGCTCCCTGACCTAATGCTACAACTTGGGTAGTCCACACTGTCATGCTATAAGAGCCTAAATTCCATGAGGGCAAAAGTCAGGTGATAACAGAGGATGAATTCTATGTCTATCTCATGAATAAGTAAAAGAATGAATGAATTAATGAATGAGTAAGTGAGGAAAGCCCCAAAAGATTCCTTAGAATTTTGTAACTGTTCAGTCACCTCTAATATTTACTATATTCTTTATGTTCCCCTGAAAGATGCCTTGCCTAACTCAATCACACCAGGTCTTTTCAAAACCAAATGAAAGCTTCTAAAACTGAAGTAAACCAGCAAGTTGAAAGGAGATGACTAATCGTGCTCTTCTAGGGTTTAGACTTACGGAAATCCCTGCACTCTGCCACACGTGGGATATCCGGTAGCCCACCAGTTCTCCATCCTGCTGCTTAGTCGGAGGCTTCATCCATCTGATGTCCACATTATCACTAGATTCATTCAGAAACACAGTGACATTTAAAGGTGCTACTGATGGGGCTACAAAAGAAAAAAGGAGAGAAGAATGAAGAACCACAAAGCACACACAGATGTATTCTCATCTGGGTTTTCAAGTGTTTGGTTTTCAAATGCTCTATGAAAAGCACTCAAATGAGACCAAGACTTATAGCACATTTTCACCTTTTCAACTAAGATTTTCACTGAGATATCAATGAGTTTTAAATAAGTGAGCCCTTTTAGGTTACTGAAGCCTAGAAATTCATTTCTTAAGTTGAAAATATCAGCCAGAACATAGTGAGACCCTTTCTACAAAACAAAACAAAAAAACTAAAAAATTAGCTGACTGCTTGGTGCACATCTGTAGTTCCAGTCCCTCAGGAGACAGGCAGGAGGATTCCTTGAGCCCAGGAGGTTGAGGCTACAGTGAGACATGATCATACCACTGCACTTCAGCCTGGGCAGAAAAAGCAAGCAAGGAAGAAAAGAAGGAAAGAAAGAGAAAGAGAAAGAAAAGAAGAAAATGTTGGCCAGGTATGGTGGCTCATGCCTATAATCCCAGCACTTTGGGAGGCCAGAGGGAGAGGATTGCTTGAGGTCAGGAGTTTGAGACCAGCCTGGACAACATAGTGAGACTCCAATCACCACTAAAAATAAAAAATTAGCTGGGTGTGATGGCACAGGTGTGTAGTCCCAGCTACTTGAGTGGCTGAGGAAAGATCACTTGACCCTGGAAAGTCAAGGCTGCAGTGAGCCGTAATTGCACCACTGCACTCTAGCCTGGGTGACAGGGCAAGACCCTAACTCAAAAGAAAAAAAAAAAAAAAAGGAAATTTCATGAGCACCTAAAGTAAAATAGCAAAGAAGAAGAAGGCAGGGAAGGTAGGGTGGGTGGTGCTCTGGACTCCTGGGGAAGTGAAGCAGACACAACTTGAACAATGTTCTCCAGCATAAACCTGTGGGGCAGAAAGTTAACATGGCCGGCTAGAGATCAGCTTGGTGGCATTTGAGATGCACAAGGTAGGAAACACTGCTGAGCTCAGAATGCAGCCACCATTTTAAAGTCCAGAGGCAAGTTACTGACAGTCTGAACAGAGCTAATCTGTCAACACATTTAAAAAGTGCGTGTGTGTGTGTGTGTGCACGAGTGTACGTGTACAAAATAATTTGGGAAACAAGTCAAGATCATTACTACAGTCTTTTTTGGGAGAGAATAACTTAACTATAGCTATTAAAATTGAAAATAATATGCTCTCTGACCAAATATTTTATTTCCAGGAATTTAATCTGCAGGTGATGTTATATTCATTGCAGCATAATAGTGACAAATAGAAATAAATGCAATGCTTGGTCAATAATTATGATATAATCTGGGAGATGGAGGTTGCAGTGAGCCAAGATCATGCCACTGCACTTCAGCCTGGGCAACAGAGTGAGACTCTGTCTCAAATAATAATAATAATACAAATTTTGATACATTTTCCAATGGAATACTTACTACCTCGTCACTGGAAAGAATTAGGTCATGTGTATTGATATAAAAAAATCCAATGGGGGAAAAATCAGATTGTAAAAAGTATATAGATCCATTTTAGAAATTAAAACAATAAACCTTCTATATCTAGAAAGAATAATAACAATTAGAATAATATACACCAAACTGTTGCCTGTAGTTGAATGAGGGGAGGTTAAATTCTATATTTCAGATATGTGTGAAAGGATACTATAACCCTCTTTTTCTCTGCTGATTCCAGAAACAGTAATCATGAAGTTAAAATGAATTTCAGCTTAGAAAACATCACACAACTAAAGCTGCCTATGAAATCAGTCGCACACTTTCAAACCTGTTGTAGAATTTGTGGATAAATATGGCCAACACAACATGTCTGTATGTCTGCCTCCTCCCAAAACCCCTCTATGATGGCAATAAAGAATTTAAAAAGATATAAACTCACAAGGCAAAGAGGAGTCAACAGTAGAAGAGAGATTTCAACACATATTTGAAAGCTGAAAAAGAGATGAAGAAGGTATAATTAACTCAGCAAGCCAATATTCTCCCAAAGAATCACAGAGCAGCTCAGAAGCTGTGGGCCCAGGTAGTAAAATGGGGACTAAAACTGGAAAGAATGATTGGAAGTCTGATTAACAAATAGTTGTGTCTCTGCCGGGCACAGTGGCTCACGCCTGTAATCCCAGCATTTTGGGAGGCCGAGGCGGGCGGATCACGAGGTCAGGAGATCGAGACCATCCTGGCCAACACGGTGAAACCCCGTCTCTACTAAAAATACAAAAAATTAGCCGGGCGTGGTGGCGGGCGCCTGTAGTCCCGGCTACTCAGGAGGCTGAGGCAGGAGAATGGCGTGAACCCAGGAGGCGGAGCTTGCAGTGAGCCGAGATTGTGCCACTGCAGTCCGGCCTGGGCAAAAGAGCAAGACTCCGTCTCAAAAAAAAAAAAAAAAAAGAAAAAAAGAAATAGTTGCGTCTCAAAGTCTGTTTTCTCCATGCCTACACACCTGGCAAGTATGCCCTCAAATATCCATAGGACACAGGGTGATTTATTCTCTGAAGCAGAAAGCCACTAAACTTAGGGCACCTGTAGAATGGAGGCATGATAAGGAGCCAGGCTGAAAACTGGGAAAATAAGTGAAAGTTTATATACTAAATAACAAGGACTCTACCTTCCCCTCCTCCCCCACTTGGCTACTAGAATATCAGCAGCCACGTTTAATTCCTGGAGCAGGACACTTCTTTTCTAGAGGAAGTGAGCGGCTACAGAGGAAAGAAACCAATTTTGACAGTTGGGGGGTATCGTATCTAGATCAAAACACTTAGGTCACTGTCCAATCACCTATAGTGAAGCCTACAAGCTCTGCCCATACCCACAGAGTTCCAATCAAATCAATGATTCTTCACTCTTCCATAGGAGCAGACAGCAGAAATTAGCAGAGGTCTGGGGAAGCCTCCCCACTGAATATCAGGGACCAAACAAAACCACACAGAACAGAGGGCTTAGAGGAGACAAAGCTAGTGTAGGGAACTAGAGAGACTAAAGACAAACAAACAAAAAATAATTGAGATATCCAGAAAAGACTCTTATGATTGAGAACCAGAAAAAAATTTTCAATGAAAAAAACTTGAAATTAGCAACATGATAAGTAAAATAAAATATTTAATAGAAGAATTGGAAGATAAATCAAGTAAATCTCCAAGAAGGTAGAATAAAAAGGCAAAGAAAATAGGCCAATTTGAAAAAAGAAAATTGAGGAAGCAATCGAAGAGGTCTAATTAACAATCGTCTAACACAATTTCTGGAAAAAACAGAGAGTGGAACATTTCCAAAGGAAAAAAAAAAGTTTAAGGACCAAAAGACTTGCATTTCCAGATCAAAGGGGCCACTGAATGCCCTTGATGACCAAAACAAATTGCACATCACAGCTTATCACAGAACCAGGATTAAAGAGAAAAGATATTTTAAAAACTAAAACTGAAAAACAGTTCACATAGAAAACTTAAGTATCAGAATTTTCCACAGCAACCCATGAAGCTAAAAAATGATACAAAAACACCTTTAAACTTCTGAGGGAAAATAATTTCAACCTAAATTTCTATATTTGGAAAAATTACTAAGCCAGTATTATATAAGGACATGCAAGTTCCCACAATCTTTACTTTTTATGTATACATTCTGTGGAAGCTAATTGAGAATGGGCTCCATGAAAACGAGGGCATAAACTAAGAAAGGCAAATACCCAGGAGAAGGCACCAGAATCCTTAGGATGCCTCTAAAGGAAAATAGAAAAAGAACCACACGGAACAATTAAAGGTAATGGTATCCAGGCTTCACATGGGGGAAGAATAGTGCCTGTTCCCATCAATCAGACTGGAAAATCTAATGATTCAAGAAGCACTGAGTAGGGCACACAGAATGGTCTTGTGTCAGCAGTGGGTAATAACCGACCTGAGACTGAGCCCTGCTCAGGTTCTGCCTAATAAATCTTAAAAGCAAGACCCTACAGGATTAAACAGTTTCCCACTAGCTTAACTGTGTCTCAAAACAAAGCTCACTATTTACAGAAATACAAGAATATCTAGCATCCAACACTGTAAAATTCTCAATGTCTGTAATCCAATCAAACATTATCAGGCGTGCAAAGAACCTGAAAAATACTACCTAGAGTGGAAACATAAATGAATCAGTTGAAACCACCCACAGATAACATAGATGTTAGGATAGCAAACAAAGACATTGCAACAGTTATGAAAAGGCTGGGCACGGTGGCTCATGCCTATAATCCCCTATTATAGGCTCATGCCTATAAACATTTTGGGAGGCTGAGGTGGGAAGATCATTTGAGGTCAGGAGTTTGAGAGCAGCCTGGGCAAAATAGTGAGACCCTGTTTCTATAAACAAACAAACAAACAAAAAACACGCTGGGTGTGGTGGCTCATGCCTGTTATCCCAGCACTTTGGGAGGCCAAGGCAGGCAGATCACCTGAGGTCAGGAGTTCAAGACCAGCCTAACATGGAGAAACCCCATCTCTACTAAAAATACAAAATTAGCTGGGCGTGGTGGTGCATGCCTGTAATCCCAGCTACTCAGGAGGCTGAGGCAGGAGAATTGCTTGAACCCAGGAAGCAGATGTTGCGGTGAGCCGAGATTACACCATTGCACTCCAGCCTGGGCAACGAGAGTGAAACTCCGTCTCAAAAAAAAAAACCAAAAAACAACCAAAAAACAAAACATAAAAAAACAAAAACAAAAATTAGCTGGGTGTGGTGGCATGCACCTGTAGTACCAGCTACACAGAAGGCGAAGGCGAAGGTGGGAGAAATGCTTAAGCCAGGAGTTCAAGACTGCAGTGAGCTATGATTGGTGCTGCACTCCAGCCTGTGTGACAGAATGAGACTCTGTCTCAAAAAAGGAAAATAAGAAAGAAAGAAAAAAGGAAAGTAATTATAACTGCATTCTGGATGGTCCAAAAGTTAGAGACATAAAAATGCAAAAAAGAGATAAAAATTACAGTGTATGAGATGAAATATAAACTGGATAGGACTAATGTCAGATGAGATACTGCACCAAAAAAGATGAGTGAAATTGAAGACATAGCAACAGAAACTATCCAAAATAAAATGCAGAGATAAAAGAAGGGGAAAATAATAACAGATCATCAGTGAGTTATGGGACAACTTCAAATGGTCTAATATATATGTAACTGGAGTCCTTAAAAAAGAGGATAGGTGGAAACAGAAAAAAAAATGTGAAGAAATAATGGCCAAACTTTTTCCAAATTTGATGTAAACAACAAATACAGAGAACCCAGAAGTTCAATAAACTCCAAACACAAGGCATATAAATAAAATTACACCAAAGCCTGTCACAATTCAATTGCTCAAAATCAGTGATAAGGGTGAAAATAGGAACAAAAGACACATTACATACAGAGGAACAAAGTTAGGATGATCACAGATTTCATGTGGGAAACAATGCAAGCGAGAAGGTAGGGGAGCAACTTCTTTTAATGTACTGAAAGTAAAAACAAACAAAAAAAAACAGCTAAAACTGTGAACCTACAGTTCTATACCTCATAAAAACACCTTTCAAAAATGAAGGCTAAAAATAAAAATAAGAACACTTCAAAAGTAAAATAAATATTTTCCCCAGACTACAGGAGCTGAATACTATAGCAGCAGATCCACACTAGAAGAAATGATTTTTTTAAAAAGTTCTTCAGGAAGAAGGAGAATGATGCCAGATAAAATACAAAGACCAAAAAATGAAGACCACTAGAAATGGTAACTATAACGCATAAACATGTGTTTTTCCTGGTTATATAAATCTCTTTGTAAAAGATTACGGACTGAACAAAAATAACAACAGTGTAGCAATGGTATTTTAAGATACATTAAAGTAAAATATTTGACAACAGTAGCCAAAAATATCTGAAGGAGAAAATGGAATATATGTGAAATGGTATAAATCACTTGAAGGTACACTGTGATAAGTTAAATATGTATACTGTGAATCCTAAAGCAACCACTAAAAGAACAGAAAAAGAGCTATGGCTAATAAGCCAAACAAAGAATAAAAAATAAGAATCATAAAAATATTAAACATAGAATCATAAAAATATTAATATTAAAAATATAAAAATAATTTTTAAATGAAAAAGAAGAAAAGGAGAACAAATTACAGATAGAACAAATAGAAAATACGATGCAATTAAACCTATCCATTTGAATGATTCGATTACATTTTAATGGACTTGTGGGTTATTTTATGTGTATATATGTGTGTATATGTACATATATATAATAACCTACACACACACACACACACACACACACACACACACACACAGGTTTTTGTCATGATTTCTGGCTTACAACTCCCATAGTCCTGGTTACAATCTTTTGCTATGATGTTGGGTGCTTTACGCCTCAGGGGCAGGCCTCAGAAAACAATCTCTCTGACCTCTTCCCGCCCTCCTTTCACCTGCCTCAATGCAGGACTCTAATCTTCCCAATCTTTCTGACTGTGGGTCATAAGACCCTTATTACAAAGGGGGTCCTGACCCATAACCTGGAGGAAGGAATGCTGACATCATGAAGCTTCCACAAAAAAACAAGAGAACAGGGTTCAGAGAGCTTCCAGATAGCTGAACATGTGCAGGTTCCTGGAGGGTGGTGCACCCAGGGAGGGCATGGAAGCTCCACACCCTTTCCCTCTATATCTCATCCTCTGCATCTCTTCATTTGTATCCTTTGTAATATCCTTTATGATAAACTGGTAAATATAAGTATTTCCCTGAGGTCTGTGAACCGTTCTAGCAAATTAACTGGACACAAAGCTGAGGTCATGGGAAACACTTAGTCAGTCAGAAGTTCCAGAGGCCCAGACTTGTGATTGGCATCTAAAGGCTGGGGACGGGGTTGGGAGGGAGGGGAGGCCTGGGGATTGAGTCCTCAACCTGTGGGATCTGAAGCTATCTCCATGTAGTGTCAGACTTGAATGGAGGACACTCAGCTGGTCTCCGCTGCAGAGCCGACTGCTTGCTGGTGGAGAGAAATCCCCACATATATTGGAGTGGCCGAAGGCTTCTGTATTGACCACTGTGTTGGTAACATGTATTGATTGTTGTGTTGTGAGAGAGCATGTTTTAAAGTGTGCTGCTATTATCTCCTATGTAAAAGAAAAGATTACCTATACACAACACGGCTAAGTTTTGTCACTGAATGCTTTTACAGTATGGAGGAAATATCTTTCCCATTTTCATCAGTCGCCTCAATAATTTTCTCCTCCAGAGACAAAGTCCAAACAAAGCAAAGTTTCAACTCTCAGTCAGGCCACCGGGAAGGGTTTGTTGAATCACATGTCACTGGGGGCAATATACATTCTGAACCCCAGGAATTACCTCCTTCAGTAGTGCTGGCTAGAATCCAAGGGCTCACTGCAGACCAGCCTATTTCATTCATGCAGGAAACACCAATGCTGTAATTAGCCAGGGCTTGCAGCTGCTTGATTTGGTACAGATGTGGTGAGGCAGAGGTGTTAAAAATCATGACTGAGCCATTACTCAGCGGATCAGCTTCCTTGACCTAAACGAAGAGTAAACATGAGGACCGGGCATTAGTAAGGTGGTGGGAATGTCAGGCACGGGGCATGTGTGCATTCGGTGCACGTGGCCCTTCCTCTACGCTAAGGGGAAGGACCTGCTTCCTTTCTGGGCACACACACATTTTCCCGCCAGCATCACTGTGTGTTACTCATGCCCTCGGACAATAACTGAACACCTGAGGAAAACGCCTAAAATAACAACTAACAATTCTCACTGTGGCAGGTAACGGAGCAAATAATTATGATGATTAGAATTCATATTATACTATAAAATAAAGCCTCTTCTCTCTTAGAACCTCTTCGATTCTTGACTTCTTTCAGCTGCTTCATGGAACAACAGAGAAAACGGATAATAATATGTGCTGGCAAACCCTGAAATATTTACTATTTTGCCTTTTAAAGGAAATATTTCCCCAATTCTGCTTTTAGAGGATGGGTTTCTTGCTTTCTTTTTCTTTTCTTTTCTTTTCTTTTTTTTTTTGAGATGGACCTTCGCTCTCTTTGCCCAGGCTGGAGTGCAGTGGTGTTATCTCAACTCACTGCAACCTCCGCCTCCCGGATTCAAGCAATTCTCCTGCCTCAGCCTCCTGAGTGGCTGGGATTACAGGCATGTGCCACCACGCGCAGCTAATTTTGTATTTTTAGTAGAGATGGGGTTTCACTATGTCGGCCATGCTGGCCTCGAACTCCTGACCTCAGGTGATCCACCTGCCTTGGACTTCCAAAGCGCTGGGATTACAGGCGTGAGCCACCACACCCAGCGTTTCTTAATCTTTCTTTTTATTATGTAACCTAAGGAACACTGCTCTTGCCTTGAGGCTAACTTTATTTTATTTTATTGTTATTATTATTACTACTTTTTTTGAGATGGAGTCTGACTCTGTTGCCCAGGCTGGAGTGCAATGGTTTGACCTCCGTCTCCCAGGTTCAAGTGATTCTCCCACCTCAGCCTTCAGAGTAGCTGGGATCACAGGTGCCTGCCACCATGCCCGGCTAACTTTTTTTTTTTTTTTTTTTTAGTAGAGATGGGGTTTCACCATGTTGGCCAGGCTGGTCTTGAACTCCTGATCTTAAGGGATCTGCCTGCCTTGGCCTCCCAAAGTGCTAGGATTACAGGCGTGAGCCAATGCACTCATCCTGAGGCTAATTTTAGTGTGTCCTTTATTCTTAACCCCTTCGACCCCAACAGAAATTGAATTCCAGAGGCACACACAGGAAATGTAGATTCTTGGCTTTTTTTTTTTTTTTTTTTTTTTTTTTTTTTTTGATGAGGAGATATAGCAAAGGGTCATTTGCCCCTCCTTCAGAAAACTTTTCTCCAAATCTCCTTTAAACATACTGCCTTATCTTTCCCTCCATAACTCCACCAGTCTCTCCACATCCCCCTCCAAATCTCTGTATACATAGGCAAGAGAGGGCGATTTCCAGCACAAGTCTAGTCCTGGGCGAAACTTCCATCTCTTTCCTTGCATACCTCCTGTCTGGGTATGGGGATAAGGGAGAGTATGGGATTTTGTTCTCCATTACATGCTTTTTCAAAATTTCTGTAATATGTGGCACTTATAAAATCAGAACAGACAAAATGATATCGGGTAAAACATGCAACTGAGAGCAATTTGGGAAAAATCCTCAGGCCACAAAATGTATTACCGTTAATAATGGGCTTGCAGTTCTGGGCTCTGGATATACAGTACGGTAATTTCAG
The DNA here is from genome assembly GCF_029289425.2 of Pan paniscus. Taxonomy (NCBI): domain Eukaryota; kingdom Metazoa; phylum Chordata; class Mammalia; order Primates; family Hominidae; genus Pan; species Pan paniscus. Next base: position 16,103,498 of record NC_073261.2, read on the forward strand.
GCTATGTGTGCTTGAATCTTAGGTCAGTGAACCAGAAATAAACATTCTGGAATTCCAAATCCCCTGGCGGATACCAGGAGTACGGTGTGGGGGTTGAGTTTCACCTGACTCAGACCCCGTGGGTGACAAGAAGGTATCATTTGGCCTGAGGAGCCACCAGAGGAGAAACGAGAACCCAGACGCTTGTCTTGGTGGTGGCTGTTGGCAGACATCACTTTTTGTTTGTTTCACTTTAGAGTGTGCACCTACTTCCTGGTGACCAACCACCAAAGCGAAGGTGGAGGAAACCTTTGGCTCTCCTCCCCGCCCCACTTCCAGAGACATGTGGGGAGCATTTCCAGGCTCAGGGACGCTCTCTGAGGGCACGTTCCTAGAGGAAAACAGAGTTTCTTTAACAGTCCTCCTCAGTCAGTGGGTCCTCAGGGAAAAGAGGCATGAAGTGGCAAGAAGTACGTGGGAGAGCTAAAATTAGAAATGGAGTGTGTGGCCCAAAAATGGGTGAAGAAAAGAGCTAAGATCAGGACCAAAGGAAGTGAGAGGGTGTGTCCTGCTAGTGCATGGATCTGAATCTCATCCAAAACATTCATTTGGTCCCGAGTCAGAGTTTAAAATTATAATTTTACAAAGCCATACTTGGTCCCTTCAAAAACTGGGAATACACTGTTAATGACAGAATAGAAAAGATAACTTTTAGAGCTTGTGCTGATTAACCCCAGTGGGACTGCAAGAGAATATAAAGGACACCTAGTTAAACTTGAATTTCAAAGAAACAAGTAACTTTTCAGTATAGGTATGTCACGACATTATTCATGCAGTTTAACTGGGTGTCCTGTATTCTTATTTGCCAAATCTGGAAAGCCTACCAGAGATGGAAAGGAGAAAGGATGAATGGAGGCTGAGCTAGCCAAGGGGGACAAGAACAGAATCATCATATCCAGCACCATAGAATCCAAGGTGGGCAAGAAAGCACTGGAATTTGGCTGTCTCAGGATGCTTCTTCATGTGTACCATGAACACCCAAAACCATGGCAGAGAGAGAGCAGGTAAATCTTGTGTGTGATCATCTTCCATCATCAGGGGTGACCTGGTGTTTTCAGACTTTTCAACCATCCTACCCACCTCACGTCACTGAGACCTGCCGTCTCAAGGTGGGGTGGTACTCTTCCTGAGAGTCTCCCTGAAGCTCACCATCCTCATGTTTCATGTCCTCTCAGGCTCTTCAAACAGCTCAGCACTTTGGTAACAGTTTTAAAAAGGGCTGGCCCATGCTTCAGTTATGTCCATGTATATAAATGTCTACCTCAGCCTGGGTGACATGGTGAAACTACATCTCTACTAAAAACACAAAAATGAGCCAGGCGCAGTGGCAGGTGCCTGTAGTCCCAGCTACTCAGGAGGCTGAGGCAGGAGAATTGCCTGAACCCGGGAGGCAGAGGTGGCAGTGAGTTGAGACTGAGCCATTGCATTCCAGCCTGGGCAATAAGCGCAAAACTCTGTCTCAAACAAACAAATAAATAAATGTCTACCTCTAGGGAAAGAGGCCCTGGATATTTCTAACAACAGAGCCCCAAAAGAACATGAAGCAAAAACTGATAGAACGGAAGGGAGAAACAGACAATTCAAAAATAAGAGCTGAGATCTCAATTCCCCATTTTCAATAACAGATGGAACCATGAGACAGAGTATCAGCAAGGCAACAGAAGACTGAAGACTCTAAACCAACAAGACCTAAACCACATGCACAAAACACTTCATCCAACAACAGCTGAATGTACATTCTTCTCAGGTGCACACAAAACTTTCTCCAGGATAGGACTTAGGTCATAAAACAAGCCTTAATAAATTTAAAAGGATCACAGTCATGTGAAGTATATTCTCCAAACACAGTAGAATAACATTAGAAATCAGTAAAGGAAGAAAATTTGGGAAATTCATAATTATGTGACAATTTAAATACACACTTCTAAATAATCAAGAGGACAAAAAAAATTCACAAGGAAAATGACAGAAAACTTGAGATGAACAACAACAACAACAACGAAAACCTTATGGGATGCAGCTAAAGCAGTGCTTACAGGGAAATGTAGAGTGTAAATGCCTGTTTTTTTTAATATATAAAAGAACACAATCAATAACCTAACCTCTACCTTACAAAACTAGAAAAAGAGCAAACTAAACCAAAGCAAACAGAAAAAAAAGAAACAAAAATTAAGGCAGAAATAAAGAAAATATAGAATACAAAAACAATAGAAAAAATTCACAAAATCAAAAGTTGGTTATTCAAAAAGATAAATAAGATTGACAAATTTTTAGCTGGATTGACTAAGAAAAATAAGAGAGAAGACAAATTACTAAAACCTGGAATGAAACAGGGGATCTTATTACTAACCTCAAAGAATAAAAAAGGTTATAATGGAATACTATATACTATGTTGTATACCAATAAATTAGATAACTGAGACGAAATGTTCAAGTTCCTATAACATAGAAACTACCAAAGCTGACTCAAGAAGTAATAGAAAATCTGAATAGACTTACACCAAGTAAAAAGATTGAGCTAATATTGAAAAAACTTTCCACAAAGAGAACAAATTTTATTAAATATTTAAAGAAGATTTAACATCAATCTTTCACAAATTCTTCCAAGAAAAGAACAAGAAGAAGGAGAAGGAGGAGGAGAAGGAGGAGAAGGAGGAGAAGGGAGAAGGGAGGAGGGAGGAGGAGGGAGGAGGAGGAGGAGGAGAAGGAGGAGGGAGGAGGGAGGAGTAGGGGGAGGAAGGACAAGGGAGGAGGAGGGAGGTGGAAGGAGGAGGAGGGAGGGGGAGGAGGAGAAGGAGGAGGAGGAGGAGGGAGGAGGGAGGAGTAGGGGGAGGAAGGACAAGGGAGGAGGAGGGAGGTGGAAGGAGGAGGAGGGAGGGGGAGGAGGAGGAGAAGGAGGAGGAGGAGGAGGAGGACTTTCATACTTATTCTAGAAGGTCAATATTACACTGATGCCAAAACCAGAAAAAGCTACCACAAGAAAACTACAGACAAATATCTCTTATGAATATAGACACAATTAGATAGTGGTAATGGCTGCACAATTCTTGAAGATACTAAACACCGTTGAATTGTACATTTTAAATAATGGGTGAATATAATGGTATATAAAATATATCTCAGCTGGGCATGGTGGCTCACACCAGTAATCCCAGCACTTTGGGAGGCTGAGGCTGGTGGATCACTTGAGGTCAGGAGTTTGAGAACAGCCTGGTCAACATGGTGAAACCCCATGTCTAGTAAATATACAAAAATTAGGTGGGCGTGGTGGCACCGGCCTGTAGTCCCAGCTACTCGGGTGGGTGAGGCAGGAGAATTGCTTGCACCCAGGAGGCAGAGGTTGCAGTGAGCCGAGATCACACCACTGCACTCCAGCCTAGGTAACAGAGTGAGACTACGTCTCAAATTAAAAAAAAAAAAGTAAACTATATCTCAAAAAAAGGTGTTAAAAAAAATCAATCACAAAAAAGACCATTCCTGGCGAGGAATTGTAGATGCAATAAGAATTCCTAACACTTACCAGTGCTTGGGAGGCTTACAGAAAAAAAAAAAAAAAAAAAAAACTGAGCAAGAATTAAGAAAGGCTGGGCCGGGCACGGTGGCTCAAGCCTGTAATCCCAGCACTTTGGGAGGCCGGGACAGGCGGATCACGAGGTCAGGAGATTGAGACCATCCTGGCCAACATGGTGAAACCCCATCTCTACTAAAAATACAAAAAATTAGCCGGGCGCGGTGGCGGGGGCCTGTGGTCCCAGCTACTCAGGAGGCTGAGGCAGGAGAATGGCGTGAACTCGGGAGGCGGAGCTTGCAGTGACCCGAGATGAGTGAGATGAGCAGAGATCGCACCACTGCACTCCAGCCTGGGCGACAGAGCGAGACTCCGTCTCAAAAAAAAAAAAAAGAAAGGCTGGAGGTGGTGGGTGAGGGTGGAGGCTATTTTAGGGATAATACAGGCTTTTACTCTTCAGGGAAGGAACACCTGTTAGATAAAAGTGGGAGGCGTTAAGAACAGAGAAATTAATTTGACTAGCAAGTAAAAACATCTAGTTGTCAACACAAAATTCTTTAGCTGTGTTGGCATGACTGGTCTGTGTCAGGTTAACATATTTTTAACTAATGAGACCAGATATTTAGTAAACTAATTCCTGACCCTACTGTATGATTAAGTACCAGGCAGGATGCATTAATAGTTTTAGTGGATAATTCCTGCATGTTCGGTAACCTGCTCCCAGATGCGATGTCCCTCCTGAGACGGAAGAGCTGATGGTTCTGATCGCTGCTTTAGGCATTGGAGCTTCCTGGACTTGAGTTCTGGTTCTGCCACTCATAGGCTGTGTGAGTACCCTGAGCCTGCAGTGCAGCGTGTGTTAAGTAAGATAATGTTTGCAAAGCCCCTGTGGTCCCTTAGTAAACAGTTGTTACTGCCACCATTTTCATTTTTATGAAGTGAAAACTCAAGAGCACAGCTTACATCATGGGCAAGTTATCATTTTAGGATGGCTAATAGCACCGTTTCATACCCATTCAAGGCAGCAGTGAAAAATGGCTGAAGATTCCACAAGGCCTGTAATGACCAGGATCCCCAGGTGACACTGGCTAAGGTGCTACGCTCAATAGCACAGACAACCTATCTTGTCCTGGCCCTTCTGTCCTTCATGGCCACCAGCCCAGGAGGAGCCACACTGGGGAGTGCCTGGGTTCCTCAACTCCTGGTCACAAGCATGTGTTTTGGGACCTTAAAAATGAACTCTCCCTGGTCTTGGCTGGGCGTGGTGGCTCACGCCTGTAATCCCAGCACTTCGGGAGGCCGAGGCGGGCGGATCACTTGAGGTTGGGAGTTTGAGACCAGCCTGACCAACATGGAGAAACCCCATCTCTACTAAAAATGCAAACTTAGCCGGGCATGGTGGTGCATGCCTGTAATCTCAGCTATTCAGGGGGCTGAGGCAGGAGAATCGTTTGAACCAGGTGGAGTTTGCGGTGAGCCGGGATCACACCATTGTACTCCAGCCTGGGCATCCAGCCTGGGCAACAAGAGCAAAACTTTGTCTCAAAAAAAAAAAAAAAAAGAAGAACTCTCCCTGGTCTCATGATGTTCTCCCTTGGAAACACATTTTCCTTCTGACTGGGCCCTGAATCCTGCACAGGAAGGACACAGTATCATGGGCAGAGCATGGACATGGAATAGTGCATGCATGCTGGACACTGAAGCAGGGAGGTCAGGGGACTCTGTACAGAGATGGAGAAATGCCCTCCGTGCCCATCCTTGGAAGGAAGAAAAATCCTTAAACCCACAGAGAGCACCAAACAGCTACTTCCCTCTTCACCCTGGAACTTTACCTGAATGCTGCAATTCCTGAACGGGGAGTATCCATCAAAACCAGGAACCCAGGAGATCAGAATGCTGTGTGCAGTGCTGTTACGGATGCTGACTTCAGTTGGTGGGGAGGGAATTGCTGCATAAAACAAAACACACACACACACACATACACACACAAACACAATTATAGATGACAGGCTACAGCTACCAAACAAATGCATTAATACCTGTTTTCGTTCCTTGAGATTAGTAAAGGGAAACATGTTTTCAAGAGGAGCCTCCCTATGCCTGAGGGTAATTGTGTTAGCCTATGGATGGGCCAAAGAAGTCTTCCAGTGAAGGGCCAAAGAAGCGGAACGCAGACCCACTTTCCTATTCACTAATGAAATGAGGAGACCTTTGAACTGGAAAAGATGTGGAAATACTCATGTCCTTTACTGAGTACATGTTCATGGACCCTACCGTGTGCACCTGGCTGGGCACTAGCTTCCTAAACAGAGACAGACTCATAGCCCTGCCCTCGTGGAGCACATGGCCTGGTATAGGAGACCCCCGTTAACCAAGAATAAGAGCGCCCTGTCACCAGAAGAGAGGGGTGCCACAGGAGAGTGTGTGCACGCATGAGTGTGCATGTGTATGTGTGCATGTGTAGGGGGAGCTTTCCAGGCCGAGGAAACACTAAGAGTCAGTTCAAGCAAAAGAGCCAGCTGCATCTGCTGGGGGAGGGGAAGGGGTGTGTGTCCTCGAATGGGTGGGCTATGACCTTGGAAACAGATGGGTGAAGGGTAGCTATTTCAATTAGAATCCAAGAAGGATCTTAAATTTGGGGAATCTTATTTCTTTGTGCTGAATTTAATTCGTAATAATAATTACACTCATAATTAAAAATGAAGGCTAACACTTCCTGTGCTTACTATGTGCCAGACACTTTGAGGGCTTTCTTTAATCATTCCTAGAATCCAATTAGAGAAGTAGTCTTACAATCCACATTCATAGATAAGGAAACAGGATCAGAGAAGTTAAAAGCTTGGCAAAAGTCACAGAGAGGTTGTAAGCAGTACAACAGGGACTTGAACTCTGGTCTGCCTGACCCTGGAGCTTGTGTCCCTCAACAGGACACTGGAGGCCTATTGCCAAGGGCAGCAAGCAGCCAGTGGGAACACCAGCAGGGACTGTGAGTCTGGTTTACCACCTGACCTGCTGTATGGCCCCAGGCACAGCTACACACGCCCTATCTACAACTACACACAGTTCTCTCCTCTATAAATGGGGATAGTACCAGCACTGCTCCATGGAGCTGTGGTGAGGAATAAATGTGGGGAACTGTGGATGAGGCCCAGGGAGGGTGTGGTGAGGATGAAGGTGATGATGGAATGAGCAGGAGAGAAGGAGGAAGGTGTGTCAAGACCATATCAAGCGTGCCCTGGGGGCCACATTTAGGAGTTTGGGTTTGACTAGTACACACAAAGCCTTGGGAATGGGGAAGAATAAGGTTTGACTCACTTTCCTCCACAGATTATTTGTGGAACTGCCCTAAAGCATCTGCCTTTCCAGACCAAAATTGGACCACATATACCATAGTAATTACACATTAGAAGAAGGGAGGCTTGGTAGCTTTGACATAAATTTTATAATAAATGAAAGCCAAAAACAGAAGTTTGGGGAATGATCTAACAGAATAAAACCTTAGCTGAGATTCTGAAGCATAAAATTGGAGAAGTGCTTTTCATTTTATACATTTTTAAATTTTAAGAGGTTTATACTTTATGAAAATGTCTTTACAAACTCACACCCACTCATGAATTTTTGACATTCCCAACATGTCTTTTGGAAATTGTAATAATGGGAATCGTGATGAAGGAAGGAAGTTATACACTTCCTCCAGTAATAACTTTTAGTTCGGTTATTTTTTTATCCCAGTAAACTTTTAAAATATTCCCTTTCATAGTGTTTGTCCAGTTGATTTGCTGAAACTAAAATTAGCGTCTTTTTTGAGTATAACTTCTTTTGTAATTTTGAGTCTCCTTCTGTATGTACCCAACCTTTAATTCATTATTAAACAAGTTCTCCTTTTTCCTTGCACTGTTTCCCTAAGGACAAGAGGAAAAGAACATGAGCCAAATAATTACTTCTCAATATTTAAACTATGATTAAATAGTAAAACATAAAATTTGCTTGAATTTCTATGACACACTAAGGAGGATGATTTAAAACGAAATAAAAAGATACTATCTAATTGTAGGTTTTTCTTTTCTTTCAAATTTCAAGTTTAACACCTTTGATCACACAGAAGGAGAATAAGGTAGATTGGGTTGAAATGTCTCCACTAGCCTGGAGGCCTTCAAATGTGTGCCTTTAATTCTATTATCATAACTCATGGCCAAGCAAGCTCAGCCTAGTGAAATCCTAGCTCAGAGGAAACAAGAGGAAGAGGGAGTTTAGGAGGAAGAGGGACAGGAGCATTGGGCTCCAAAGAGTGATCTGCTCCTTGCTTTTCCTCTGTCTCCCTGAGTCAGTAGGTGGCAGAGACTCATGTCAGGCCCCGCTGACCTGGGAAGGACAGGGTCCATTTCCTAGATCATGCCCCAAGACAGCCCCATCCCCAGGGCTCTTCAAGGGTTAATGAGTAGTTCACGGTGGAAGAGGGAAAAGTGAAAATAGGAATGAAGAAAGAGAAAACATTTTAGCTTGTTTTCTTCTTGGAGTAAGCAGAGCTAAACGAGTGAATGTTTATCAAAGACCTATATGCCAGGCGCTTCTGAGTAATTTACTTGTAGTAAATCAATAAGCCTCAACAATAGGTAGGTTCTGTAATTATCTCCACTTTTCAGAGGGGAACCCTGACACCAAAGAGGAGAAGTGAGTTGTCCAAGGTCACAAAGAACCTTGAGACAGTGAGAAAGCCAGGACCCACACGTGGGCGGCCAGCTGCAAGCTCATGCTGTGCCCTCACCAGCTCCCAGAACATGCATGGGGAGCCTAGCCTTGCTGCTTACCTTTGATGTTGATCTGCACTCCCTTGGACACGCTCAGCCCTTTGTCATTGTGGGCCTCACAACTGAAGACCGCCATCTCCGTCAGGCCTGGGATGGAAGGAGACTCATGAGACCAGCAGCAGAGAAACAGGCTGCTGTTCACTACAATTCTATGGTTGTCTTTGCATTATTTTACTTCTTGGTTCATGGCTTTTGGGCATTAGTGCAAAGTTAATTTAAAAGGTGTGCTAGCTATGGAGAAACAAACCTGGGATTACACCCAAGGCACCAAGAGCAAGGCAGCCATGGGCCCAAAAGGCAGCTGCTTTCATTTATTCAGATCCTGAATGGTGAGACATTAGGTAATAAAGCAGGATCATTCAGACTTTTACTGCAAATCGCTAGCCCCAATATCAAGGAAAGTGGGTTCTGAGGCTCACCTGATCCTGCTGCCTAACCCCCCAGTACACACAGTGCCACTATGCTATGCATGTTTCAGAATACCAGAAATAGCAAAATAAAAGCCACAGTTTAAAAATCTCAGATGATGTGTTGTGATGAATCCTTTTTTAATAGTAAAAACTGGTCAATTCACAAGGATGCATCATATAAATGCAAGGCGTTATAACTAATCGAAGAGAAGACACTAGTGCTAAATGAAAAATTCTATCATTTCAGAGGTTTGAAGACATCTTTAAAAAATTGATTTATTAATTTTAAGTAGGAAGACAAGTTAGCCAGATCTTGTTTTCTAATGCCATTCTCCAATAAATGGAACCAGGGCTCCTTGGAGAAATGGCTGATTCTCAGATTGGAGCAGGAAATATATAAGTCTGGAGTAAAATATAAAACAAACACAACACACAACGTACACACACACACGCACACACACACACACACACACACAGAGACAATGATAGGGCATGTCAAAGAGACACAGCAGCTAACTCAAAGAGTTCCCAATGGCCAAAGCTGGAACAATTTGAGCAGGAAAATAAAGTAGCTTTGGATTATAACCCAAAGAAGAAAAAAATATCCAGGAGTCTCTACTGATATCAACAAATAATTAGATAAATTGGAGAGAATAGACAAACCTTCTTGCAGAATAATTCCAAATAGTTTATTGGATATTCTGCCCTCAAAGAGGTGGAGCATAACTCCCCACTCCTTAATGGGCTGCATACAGTGACTCCTTCCAACAAGTACATTATGGAAAGAGCAAAAAAAGAAAGAAAGAAAGAAAGAAAACTTTTGAGTGGAGAAACTGACAAACTACCTGAGCCATATGATCAAGTGCTATATCATGTTGACAGAATGTACCCTTGGAAACAGGTGATGAAAATGTCACTTCACCTCTATGGTCTTGCTCCCGAGAACAAAAAAACCCCAGGCTAATGATGAAAAAAATACCAGTCAGTTCTAAATTGTGGGACATTCTACAAAACACCTGACCAGTGATACCTAAAACCTGTCTGTGGGGAAAAGAGAGAGAGATCAGATTGTTACTGTGTCTGTGTAGAAAGAAGTAGACATAGGAGACTCCATTTTGTTCTGTACTAAGAGAAATTCTCCTGCCTTGGGATGCTGTAAATCTATAACCTTACCCCCAACCCCGTGCTCTCTGAAACATGTGCTGTGTCCACTCAGGGTTAAAAGGATTAAGGGCTGTGCAAGATGTGCTTTGTTAAACAGATGCTTGAAGGCAGCATGCTCGTTAAGAGTCATCACCACTCCCTAATCTCAAGTACCCAGGGACACAAACACTGCGGAAGGCCACAGGGGCCTCTGCCTAGGAAAGCCAGGTATTGTCCAAGGTTTCTCCCCATGTGATAGTCTGAAATATGGCCTCGTGGGAAGGGAAAGACCTGACCGTCCCCCAGCCCGACACCCGTAAAGGGTCTGTGCTGAGGAGGATTAGTATAAGAGGAAGGAACGCCTCTTTGCAGTTGAGGCAAGAGGAAGGCATCGGTCTCCTGCCCATCCCTGGGCAATGGAATGTCTCGGTATAAAACCCCATTGTATGTTCCATCTACTGAGATAGGGAAAAACCGCCTTAGGGCTGCAGGTAGGACATGCGGCAGCAATACTGCTTTGTAAAGCATTGAGATGTTTATGTGTATGCATATCTAAAGCACAGCACTTAATTCTTTACCTTGTCTATGATGCAGAGACCTTTGTTCACGTGTTTATCTGCTGACCTTCTCTCCACTATTATCCTATGACCCTGCCACATCCCCCTCTCCGAGAAACACCCAAGAATGATCAATAAATACTAAGGGAACTCAGAGGCCGGCAGGATCCTCCATATGCTGAACACTGGTCCCCTGGGCCACCTTATTTCTTTCTCTATACTTTATCTCTGTGTCTTTTTCTTTTCCAAGTCTCTCGTTCCACCTAACAAGAAACACCCACAGGCGTGGAGGAGCAACCCACCCTTTCACTGTCAAGGTCATTCAAAACAAGGAAAGTTTGAGAAATTGTCACAGCCAAGAGGAGCCTAATAAGACATAGATGACTAAATGCAATGTGGTGTCCTGGATGAGATCCTGGGACAGAAAAAGGACAGGAGGTAAAAAGCTAAGGAAATATCACTAAAGTATGGACCTTAGTTAATGATGATGTATCTGTATTGGTTCATCAATTGTAGCAAATGCACCACACCAATGTAAAATGCTAACGATAGGGGAAAGTGGGGGTGGGGTTTATGGGAAATCACTGTATTATCCCCAGTGTTTTTCTATAAGTCTAAAACAATCCTAAAATTTGAAAAAAAAATTTTTTTTTTTGAGGTCGAGACTCACTCTGTCATCACCCAGGCAATGGTGCAATCCCGGCTCACTGCAACCTCCACCTCCCGGGCTCAAGTGATTCTCCTGCCTCGGCCTTCCAAGTAGTTGGGATTACAGGCACCCGCCACCATGCCCGGCTAATTCTGTATTTTTAGTAGAGACGGGGTATCACCATGTTGTCCAGGCTGGTCTTGAACTCCCGACCTCAGGTGATCCACCTGCCTTGGCCTCCTAAAACGCTAGGATTACAGGTGTGAGCCACCACACCCGACCTGAATGGTTATTTTTTAGAATTACAATTATACAAGTATTTACTATGTAGCTGAATCTGGAAACTTCTATATCTGTGGCACACAAAAACATCATCTGGCATACAGTAGTATCTTCATAAAATTGTTGAAAATATGCCACCATTTGCTTCTTGGCAGAAAAGCTTATTTTGTTTCTTCCGTCTACATGTGTAGGAAATTTTCCATCAGATATTTTTAAACTCAAAGCTTATCACTAATAAGAGTAATAAAATATTTGAAGAATGAAAGGGAAAAAACTTGCGGAGGGAAGCACAGCAGGCATCAGCCTAGAAAAGCTGTTCCTGGTCGGGTGTCTGCACAGCCACGACTGTGCCGGGGCTGCAGCCAAGTGGCCACTGCACGGCAGGGAGCTGTGACTGAGAGAAGCTGTAGAAAAAATGCATATCTGATCCTTTTTATATGAGTCCTTCTCCTGAGGGGTTAAATGTGCATAAAAAAGAAAATCAGTGCCGGTGGGTTTTTGTTATTTTCCATCTAGATGGAAGGTTGTCACCAGTGTCTGCGTTTCCCTGACTACACACGGGTCCCTCAGGGAAAAGCAAACCCATGCATCTCTGTCCTATGATTCGGCGGTAACCTTTCATTTCTTCAAAAATAACATGGTATTGTGCAGAGAATTTGACAGCTACTTCACAGTATCTTAATTTTCAAAGATGAGGAATACTTCCCTCAGACGGGAGGAAACCCTAAGCTGGATTAAATTAAATTCTCTTGAAAATTTAAAACGCCGGCCGGGTGCAGGGGCTCATGCCTGTAATCCCAGCACTTTGGGAGGCCGAGGCGGGCGGAGGTCAGGAGATTGAGGCCATCCTGGATAACACTGTGAAACGCTGTCTCTACTAAAAATACAAAAAATTAGCCGGGCGTGGTGGCGGGTGCCTGTAGTCCCAGCTACTCGGGAAGCTGAGGCAGGAGAATGGCTGAACCTGGGAGGCGGAGCTTGCAGTGAGCCGAGGTCGCGCCACTGCACCCCAGCCTGGGCGACAGAGCGAGATTCCATCTCAAAAAAAAAAGAAAATTTAAAGTGCTAAGAAACAAAAACTCCTGGTAGAAGCCATCTACTTTCATATTTTGGTCACTTCCTCTCAAGTGAGGCATGAAACTGCTACTAGTTTGTGTAGTGAATTAGAAAATATTTATTGCACTGAGGAGGAATATTTCTCTCACACCCATTACACACACATCTATAAAAGGATCCCTGTGATACTCTGCCTCGGGGTCTTTATATCTTCTGCTTGTATTCCTCCTAGAGAATTTTGAAAAATATACGTGGCCTCTGACACATTTTGAAGTTTGCATCCTTAAATTTTTCGTAATTTAAACATCTTCAAAGAATGTAATTTGAGGTACCTTGAATATCTTGACACCAACACCCACTGTAACGACTCTTCCCCAGCAGCAAGTTTTCCACCATGACTCTTCTACCACCCCCAAGAATTTCATCTTAATGGTACACATTTGAAAGTTTTTGCTTAAACCATGGGAACTTATTGGCAACAAAAACATACATATACCTTGAAATTGCAAAAATATTTTCTTCTGAATTGATTATACTCATTATTAGGATGCAATTAATCAAAACAATGTAAGTGATTCTTAAACATAAGTACAACTTTATTGGAAGAGCAATTTCTTTGCTGGACAAAATTTGGAATTTTCTTTTCTTTTTTTTTTGAGACTGAGACTCGCTCTGTCACCCAGGCTGGAGGGCAATGGCATGATCTTGGCTCACTGCAACCTCCACCTCCCAGGTTCAAGCGATTCTCCTGCCTCAGTCTCCCAAGTAGCTGGGATTACAGGCATGCATCACCACGCCCGGTTAATTTTTGTATTTTTAATGGAGACAGGGTTTTACCATATTGGCCAGGCTGGTCTTGAACTCCTGACCTCAGGTGATCCACCTGCCTCAGCCTCCCAAAGTGCTGGGATTACAGGCGTGAGCCACCACGTCCAGCCAAAATTTGGAATTTTCTGTCTCTGGAAATTTCTTAACCCCAAGACAATGCACCACAGCAACCATTCTCAAAATATGGTCAAGAGACTTCTGGGGATTCCAGAGACCCCTTCTGTAGTCCTCAGAGTCAAAACTATTTTCATAATAATAATATATTGTTTGCTCTTTTAATTATCATTATCTCAGGAATATATGATGGAATTTTCCAAAAGAATTTCCCAGAGGCTATATGATATATGATGATGCCATAGCATAGATGTATTAGCCAATGAAGTGTATGCTTGTGTATTTTTGTGTTTTAAAAGTTTTCAGTTTTAATTTCTAATTCAGTAAATATAGATAGATATGACCCACATAAACAAGAACTCTGGTTCTTGATAACTTATGACTGTAAAAGGATCTTGAGGCCAAGCACAGTGGGCTCACTCCTGTAATCCCAGCACTACAGGAGGCTGAGGCAGGAGGATCGCTTGAGTCCAGAAGTTCGAGAGTTCAAGTCCAGAAGTTGCCCCACCCTGGGGCAATATGGTGAAACCCCATCTCTACAAAAAATACAAAAATTAGCTGAGCATGGTGATATGCACCTGTAGTCCCAGCTACTTGGGAGGTTGAGATGGCTGAATCACCTGAGCCTAGGAGGTTGAGGCTACAGTGAGCACTCCAGGCTGGGCGACAGAGTCAGGTTCTGTCACACACACACAAAAACAAACAAACAAACAAACAAACAAACAAACAAAGGATCTTGAGACCAAAGCATTGAGAACTGATGCTTCATAGTGGTGATTCCAGACAAGCAAGAGAGGTCTTTTTTCTTTTGTAATGCAAGGAAGAGATGAAAGGAAAATAGGGAGGTGGAAAGGGAGAACTGGCGAAGTATCTGGACTTTGGGCACTTTGTCAAGCATTGATTTTAAGAAAGAAGATACATACAGGATGAGGATGGAGACACTGATCCCACTAAGGGGTCCATGCTCTGCTGATCACTGTTTCACAGTGAGGCCTTTAACACTTTGATTTTCATGCCTTGGCATCACTTTTAACCTTCCAGATCCTAAGCTCCCAAGTGAGATGCCCATTTCACCCACCAGGCTGCATGAACTTGCAAAACCTGGCTTATATTTAGAAAAATTGGCTTTGGCTCAATCAGAAGATACAGGGAGTTACTAACTTATCTTTTTTATATATTGGAGGAGACATTGGCAGTTTAAAATTAGTCATTTGACTTCAATTATTATCAAAACTCTTAGGAAACCCTTGAATACAAACTACAAAATTACATTCCAAACTTGTCATAAGGGGAAGAGCCAGCCCTGAGGTAAAACCGGAGGTTTATTTCACTGAGATCCATTATCCAGTTATAGAACCTATAGTAGGATCCTATAGTAGCAGATTTCAGGCCCAGTGGTCTTTAGTCCTAACAGGTTTATTAATGCTGAAAGGGAAACATTATCACAGAACATGACTTCAGGTCAAATGGACAGTCATTTCTCCTGTGTGTTTCTTTTCATAGTGCACACAAGGTCAAAAAAACAATATATAGCAAATGTCCTAGCACAAGACACGTACACCAAGTCTGAATTGCCTGGCAGTAACCACACAGTGTATTAAAACAGTGTACAAGGTCAGGTGGTTGGCGCCCATAGGCCAAAGAGATACCAGTAGAGAGAAGAGGAAACTAGTTCAAGCCAAAGGTAAATTTCTCCAAAACCAGACAGCACTTAGGGCCAAATATAGTCTTCTTTGCTTAATTTTTTCAGCTAAACTTTAATGGCTTAATGGCACTGGCTTCCCAACTAGACACTCGTTTATAAGCCTGGATTGACCATAGCAATGAGTGTACACTAGGAGAAGACAGCTCCCTCTCACTCGCCAGTTCTCTCTGTGTGGATGAACAGTAACTACCAGACTGGAATAGACCTTGACATTTTACAGCCCCAAACCCTTGTGACTTTCCAGGGAGAAAAAGCATCCACCTCCCTAAGTCTCCACCCTCCCACCCACTCTATCCTGAATGGCCCCGGGCACTGGAACCCCCACAATCTCCTGAGCCAACTCCTCTTCTAGTGGGTAGGTCATCCCTCTCAGAGCAATTTCTCCTTTTCACCCGACTCCATTATGATGGTTCACACCCCTCTTGCTTGGTCCTCTGCTGGTTTGAGAAAAGATATTTATGACACAGCTCTGAAAGATATTTTTAAGGAACATTCAGTAACAGGATGTTCCCTTGAGAGAAGGACAATCTGAATTGCTGAGGGAGCAACTCCTAAGAGCACAGTTGAGCTAGTTCTTTGAGTTCTGGATTAAGCAATCCTGCAAATTAACTAGATAAACAATTCTGTCCCTTCTTTTTCTTTTTTCCCTAGTGTCCATCTTTCTACCAAAGGAAGCAACAAATGGAAGATCATGCTGCATAAGTGAGGTAGCTTCTTAACTTGGACCTCTCTATCTGCTCTGCTTTCGTCCACTTGACAAATATTTACTGAGTATTTACTACAAGCCAGACATTTTTTCCAGAAACTTGGGATATATCCATGAATAAAACCAAGATCCCCACCCTTATAGAGCTCACATTTTCAGGGGGAGAAATGGGCAATAAATAATAACCTTGATAAGTAAGATGTATGGTATATTAGAAGGTGATAAGTACTATGGAAAATCAGAAGACGATCAGAGGGTCAGGATGGGTGGGGAAGCAAGCTGTAATTTTAAATGATGGGCGGGGGGCATCAGAGGTGGTTCCTTGAGAAATTGCCTCTGAGGAAAGAGTAGGAGTGAGGAAATGGGCCAAGTTGATACTCGGGGGCCTGGGGAGGTTCTAGGCAGAGGCAACATGTGGGAGAGGCCTTTTGCCTTTTTCTCTGAGTTGGGTAGAAAACCCAGAGCTCTGAGCAGAGGGCTGATATGATCTGACTTGTATCAGGATTGCTCCAGCGGCCACGTGGAGAATAGACCTTAAGAAGGCAGGTCTCGCCGGGCGCAGTGGCTCACACCTGTAATCCCAGCACTGGCCGAGGCGGGCGGATCACGAGGTCAGGAGATCGAGACCATCCTGGCTAACACGGTGAAACCCCACCTCTATTAAAAATACAAAAAATTAGCCGGGAGAGGTGGCTGGCCCCTGTAGTCCCAGCTATTTGGGAGGCTGAGGCAGGACAATGGCGTGAACCCGGGAGGTGGAGCTTGCAGTGAGCTGAGATCGCGCCACTGCACTCCAGCCTGGGTGACAAAAAAAAGAAAAAAAGGCAGGTCTCTTAATAGCTCCAAATGTTTTTCTAATATGTAAAATGGGTATTAAAAATGCCTAACTAGCCTGGACAACATAGTGAGATCCTGTCCTACAAAAAATTGGAAAAAAGCTTCTTATCCCTGTAGTCCTAGCTACTTGGGGCGCTGAGGTAGGGGGATTTGCTTGAGTGCAGGAGTTTTGAGGTTACATTGAGTAGAGATCACGCCACTGCACATCAGCCTGGGTGACAGAGCAAGACCTTGTCTCTAAACACAACAACAACAAAACTGCCTAATTATCACAGCTTGCTATGTGATTCAAAGTAATTCTTTACAGAAAGTACTGTGGGCATTATGAACTAATTTGTATAAATTCTAGTTATTATTGTTGTTTCTGTTATTACAAGGATATTAATAATTATATCCAGCTAACTAAAACAAAAGCTAGCTTAGCTGTTTCCTAGATGTGGATTTAAATATAAAATGAGTATTTTTTTAAAAAGAAAAGCCTGAAAGATCAATGCAAGCCCACCACTGTTAACAGAAAGGCAGGTCAAAATTGACAATGAGTTAGTAACTATTGCATATAAAAATAACAACACAAAAAATATAATAGGTGGCATTTCAATCATTCCTATAGGCAATCCTGGTACCAAGGGCTTTACATTCATTATTTCACTGAAACCTCATAAATATTTTATGTAGTAGACACTGCTATTATCCCTATTTTATATACAGAAGTTGAGTAACTTGCCCACGGATACATGACAGCAAAGTGGCATCAGTCTACATGCCAAAGCTAGAGCTCTTACCCACTAACTTTTTTTTTTAATACTTTAAGTTCTAGGGTACATGTGCACAATGTGCAGGTTTGTTACATATGTATACATGTGCCATGTTGGTGTACTGCACCCAGTAACTCGTCATTTACATTAGGTATATCTCCTAATGCTATCCCTCCCCACTCCCCTCACCCTATGACAGGCCCCGGTGTGTGATGTTCCCCTTTCTGTGTCCAAGTGTTCTCATTGTTCAATTCCCACCTATGAGTGAGAACATGCTTACCCGCTAACTTATAAAGCACTCCACCATTGAACACCATGAAGCTAAAGCTCTTTGCAGTTCTGCTCTTTATTTTGGGATTTGGTTTTGCCCATGATAAAATTATTTAAAAAAGAAACTTTTTATTTTGAAATAACTTTAGACTTACAAGAAGTTGCAAAAATAGCAGAGTTACTGTACATCCTTCACCCAGCTTTACCCAATGATAAGATCTTACATAACCATGGTATAATGATCAAAACCAGGAAAGTGACTTTGGTACAATATTATTAACTAAAACACAGGCCTTATTAAGATTTTACCAGTTTCTGCTTTGTTTTATTTTGGGGGGAAGAATGAGTGTATAGGTTTATGAAATTTTATGACAGGTACAGATTTGTGGCTACAGAACTGTTCCATTGCCAAAAAGAAGCTCCCTCTTCTACCCCCTTATAGAACATCCTACCCCCAAACCTAACCCCTGAAATTGTTCTGATATGTTCTCCATTAGCAAAATTTTGTCCTTTTGAGAATGTTATCTAAATGGAATTGTACAGCACGTAACCTTTGAGATTGGCTTTGTTCACTCAGAATAATGTCCTTTAGACAAAGTACTTCTTTTCATGTCCCTTAAAGAAAGCTCATACAACACAGAGGAAAAATAAAAACTTGTATCAAGAGGGAAAAGGCATATGACCTTCCTGTTCATAAACAATGCTTGCTCAAAGCAGTCCAAACAATCGGCTATTTAAACCACTTAGCATTCCCTCAGTAGAAGGGGTCGGCAAAGTTTACTTAGGGGTCAATTTCAGAGAGAATGGCGTCTCCCTGGGAACACTCACTGCTTTATTTACATCAGCATGTCAGGGGCAGCTGCTCTGCACAAGGCCCCCCAAAGCTGACCTCAGCACCTAGTTCCTCATACATGAATTACTGGAAGGGACTCAGGTATCAAACTAAAGCTTCCTCAAAATTAAAAAAAATTTAATTAAAAGTAAGTTTTTACGTAGTTCTTTTATAATGTTACAAAACGCAGACACAAGGGAACAGTCAGCAACTAGCTGACTTTTGAGAGTAACCCCTGTGAGCCCAGCACAATCCCCACAGTCAGCAGCCTGGGCCCCACGCCCTTCCTCCCTGGACTTGTTTTAGCCCTTTGGGTCTACAGAATGGACATTAAAGATCCTGTTCTATTAATTTTACAGGACCAGCTGGAGATATAAATGAGAAAAGAGATAAGAGTTTAAATGTAAAAATAATTTTATAAATACAAGTTACTTCATTATCATGATGTCCCTTTGTCCCAGTGAAAGGACCTAAAACTCGGGGACTATTTGTAATTCATTTGTTTGCTCATTAGTTCATTCATTCATTCACATAGTTCTTATGTGCCAGGCACTGTGCTGGGTGATGGGGCTAACCTAACTAATAAATCATACATAATAATCACTTGATTAGTAAGTGTTCTTGGAGGCCTGACAAATAGATAGAGGGTTTGTTCTTCAATGCAATGGGGAAGAGGCCTTGTGAATATACAGACAAGGGGGTGACCAGGAAGGTTTTCAGAGGAGAGCCGTGATTTGTGTGTCAAGTGAACAGGGGTTTGCCAGACAATGAGAAGGCAGCTTGGCAAGAAGACACAGTCACTTATGGGCCTGCGAAAAGTTCATCAGGTCTCACAAGCAGGTGCCTTTGCAGGTGAGGCAGGCGGAGACCGTGGGAAAGTTAGGCTGAAGCCCCAATGGGTCTCAGACTTCAGGGTAAAATGGTAGATTTTAACCTGCATGTAGTGGGGAGTCATGCCAGGAATGAGAAGCTCTGTATTTTAGGAGAACCTCTTTAATCACAAGGTGGAGCATCACTCACTATGGTGGTGGGGTAGGGGGATGAGAACAAGAAAGATTGGACCATAGGTAAGAGGTGACAGCAACAGTCCTGGCGATGAACCAGGAAAGCCTGAATTAAGGCCATGGTGGTGGAAGGGCAGAGGAAGAAATGAGCACAATTGACATTTGAGAACAATGTACAGGGCCCGGGCACAGTGGCTCACGCCTATAGTCTCAGCACTTTGAGAGGCCAAGGTGGGTGGATCACCTGAGATCAGGAGTTCAAGACTAGCCTGGCCAACATGGTGAAACCCCATCTCTACAAAAATACAAAAATGAGCCGGGCATGATAGTGGGTGCCTGTAATCCCAGCTGCTTGGGAGGCTGAGGCGGGAGAATCACTTGAACCCTGGAGGCAGAAGTTGCGATAAGCAGAGATTGCGCCATTGCACTCCAGCCTGGGCGACAGAGCAAAACTCCATCTCAAAAAAAAAAAAAAAAGAGAGAACAATATACAGATCTTGGCGATGATTGTTGGATGGGCGAGAGAGAAGAATCTGGGTAAGTTTCAGGTTTCTGGCTTGAATATATGATTACTCTTCCAGGCCTTCACTTCACTGTATAGCATGAGCTAGACCATCTTCACTATGAAACAGGCATTTAATAAATACTATCACTAAGAAAAATAAAGTCAGCAGCCCCACTTTCCAAACCCTTCACAAATAGGAAAACTGCCCGAGCAGTGCGGTATACTGCGTATTGATTTAGAAACTAGAATTTTGACTCAGCAGTTTAAGTAAGAGTTCTTCATTTACAGACACATTTGTCGCTATTCTAAAAACTCTAGAACAGCTGGTGAAATGTTAGTGAGGATTTCCATCATCATGGTTCAGTTTTTGGTTTTTGGTACCCGATGGCCCCTGATGGAGAGTGAATTCATCATGCACACCCACATTCAGAAGCACCTTCTGGTGAATGCTGCCGCAAGTGCTCTCCTACTGGTCATTTCTACAACTACCATGTTCCAGGCACTGAACCAGACCCCTGAATATGTGGCCAAAAAATCCTTCAGTTCCTGCCTTCAAGAGCCCCCCTGGTCTCATGGAAACAGGCAGAGGCGTAAATCAGATATTCTGACAGATGAGAGTATTTGCCATCAGACTGGCAAAAAGTCAAGACTGAATACTGTGTGTATGTGATATAGGGCACATATTACCATATTCCACTAAAAAGATTGCCAACTTGCAAGGCCTTTTTGGAGGGAGATTAGAATGTATTAAAATTTAAAATATGTTCACTTTTCCCTTCAACTCCCATTTAGATATCCCTCCTAAAGAAATACTGGTGGTGCTTGCTTTGGTAGCACATACACTAAAACTGGAACAATAACAGAGAAGATTAGTGTGGAGCCATTGCCCTGACAGCATGTGGTACTGTGGATTCCATGAGTGTGTACAGTGGGAAAGCAACAACACTCGGTTCCACCACCCCGTGCACTGGTCAGCTGGACAAACTCAGACAGGTATCTACCCTGGATAGACTTCACAGAGTTTTAGAAGACCAAAATGAACATTTTTGGAGCCTAAGTTTTGGCTCATTTGTTGGATCAGTGCATGTAAGAATTTGGTGAGATGCAAATGAACAAATAGTTCTTGTTCCTGTGACCAACAGGCTGTATGCTACAGTTCTATTCTGACTGTTCAGATTTTTAAGGATGATTGGATTAGGCTGCCCTGCTGTCTGGGTCTGTCTCCTAAGCTTTTCAGATCATCATGTAATTCCAATGACTCTTTTAAAGGGTACTGATGATTTGAACACTGTCAGATTGATTCCAGCTAAACCTAGTAGCCCCCCTTGAGAATTTTCACGTAACACCCTGGAAAAAAATGTGAGCCCAAGTCTTCTCTACCAAAGAAAAAAAAAAAGCTTCAAATTTTAAAAAGTAAAATTAAATTGTAAAGAACTTGAAATGCAAAATAGGTGGTCGTTGTAAGGGTGTAACTGACCTTTTAGAAATAAATCAGATCTCCAAGCTAAGACAAACTACAGCCTTGGGTATTAAAATAATTTGCACATCTTGTCACAAAAACACACTTCTAATTTTGAGAAAACATACAGAAAAGTTCTAGACAAACAGAGATGGACAGATTTTGTCCCTATTTTTATAAAACATACAAAAATCTATTTTCTGTTTACTAATAGTAAATAATTGGGAAATAAAATCAAATATGCTATTTATTAGTACATAAGTACTAAATTAATGCATTCTGATTGGCTGTACACTGTTGGTGAAAATGTAAATTGGCATAGCCATTAAGGAAAATAGTTTGGAGGTTCCTCAGAAAATTAAAAATAGAACTACCATATGATTCATCAATTCCCATACTGGGTATATATATCCAAAGGAAATGGTATGAGGATCTCAAAGAGGTATCTGTGGTCCCATATTCATTGCAGCATTATTCATAATAGCTTAGACATGGAAACAATGTAAGTGTCCATAAACAGATAAATGGATTAAAAAATTATGGTATATATATATATGGGAATATTATTCAGCGTGTACAAAAAAGAAAATCCTGGCATTTATGACAACATGGATGAAACTGGAAGACATTATGCTAAGTGAATAAACCAGACAAAGAAAAACTACTGCATGGTATCACTTACATGTGCAATCTAAAAAAGTTAAACTCACAGAAACAAAGAATAGAACCGTGGTTAAAAAGGGTGGGTGGAGGTGGGTGAGGACTGGGGAGATGTTGGTGAAAAGGTAGAAAGTTTTAGTCCACAGGATGAATAAGTTCTAGAGATCTAATGTACAGCACAGTTAACAAAACTGCACAGTATACTGGAAATTTGCTAGGAGGGTAGATCTTAAGTGTTCTCATCCTCCTACATGCCCTCCCCTGTCGCCTCCCTCCCTCCCCGCCCCCCCAACTCCGCCACAAATGGTAACTATGTGAAAAGATAGCTATATTAATGAGCTTGGCTGGAATAATCAGTTCACTATGTATTTCAAAACATTATATTGTATACCTTAAGTACATACAATTCCAATTTTAAAATAAAAAAAAAATTTAACAAATGACTTGTAAGACCTCTACAACAAAAACTACAAAAATTGCTGAGAGAAATTAAAGAAGACCTAAATAAATGAAGAGATATAATGTATTCATTGATTGGAAGGCTCAATATTGTCAAGATGTCTTTTTCTTCTAAACTTATCTATAAAAACAATACGATTGCAGACAAAATCACAGCAGGTATTTTTGTGTAAACATTGTCAAGTGGATTCTAGGATTTTTATAGAATTGGGCAAAAGACCTGAAGTGACGCTTCACCAAAAAAGAGACATGACTGATTAATAAGCACAAGAAAAGACACTAAAATCTTCTCTAAGTCTTGTCTAAAATTAGGCATCAGGAAAATGAAATGCAAACTAAAACCACAATAATCTACTAGATTTCAAATCCACTAAATGTCTACACTTAAGAAGACTGACCAAATCAAATGTTGGTAAGCATATCGATGAGCAACTGGAACTCTCTCATCCACTGTTGCTGGAATGAAAGATGGCACAATCACTTTGGAAAACCATTTGGTAGTTTCTTTAAAAGTTAAACATATGAAGCAGCAATTCCTCTCCTAGGCATTTATCCAAGACAAAATAAAAACATATGTCCTCCAAAAGACTTGCACTCAAATATTCATAGCTGCTTTATTCATAATAGCCAACTGCCACAAATATCCAAAATGTTTACCAAACAAATGGATAAACCAAATTAACACATTAATACAACAGAGTACTATATCAGCAATAAAAAATGATGTACTGGCCAGGCACGGTGGCTTATGCCTGTAATCCCAGCAATTTAGGAAGTGGAGGTGGTCGGATCATTTAAGGTCAGGAATTCGAGACCAGCCTGACCAACATGCTGAAACCCTGTCTCTACTTAAATACAAAAAGTAGCCAGGCGTAGTGGCAGGTGCCTGTAATTCGGCTACTCAGGAGGCTGAGGCAGGAGAATCGCTTGAACCCAGGAGGTGGAGCTTGCAGTAAGCCAAGATCGTGCCACTGCACTCCAGCCTGGGCAACAGAGCAAGACTCCTTCTGACAATAAAAATAAAAATAAAAATAAAGATGATGTACTAGTGATAAAACATCATGGATGAATCTCAAAGATATCATGTTGAGTGGAAGAAGCCATGGAAAGTATGTATGACACAAAAAAGTACATACTTTATATTCCATTTTTTGAAGTTCAAGAACAGGCAAAATTATTCTATGATGACAGATATAAGAACAGAATTGCCTATGGGAGATGATGACCCACTGGAAGGGATCATGAAGGACTTTCTGAAGTGATGGCAATATTCTATATCTTGACCGAGGTGGTAGCTACATGGGTGTCTACACTTAGGAAAACTCACTGAGTTGTACAACTGAATTCTATGCACTTAATTGTATGTCAATTTTACATCAATGAAAATAAGTCTTTATGGGATTTCAGAGTGATCATCCTATAAAGGGTAGAGTCTATTTTTTAAAATTGATTTTGAATAAAAAGTTACTTAATTAATTCCCTAAAAAAACTCAAAGAAAACTCAGATGAAGGAGAGAAAACCATAACATTCCTCCTGAAGTCACGGGTTAGAAAAGTGATTCAGAGTTAATAGGTAGGGGCTGGCATTCACTTACTGATCCATCCTAGCCATAAATATTTACTGAGTACTACTAGGAGGCAGGTACCTTTTCAGCCACTGGCAGTGCAGAGGTGAATGGGGGAGACAAAGCTCTTGTCCTTACTGAGCATATGTTCTCTAAGAAGCTAGACAAGGAGACCCAACGAATAAACTGGGTAATTATAGACGGTGACAAGTGCAATGGAGGAGTACACAGGAATATGGGATTGAGGGGACCTAAAACAGTTAAGAGTGATCAGGGATGGCCTCTCTGAAGAAGTGATGTTTGAGTTGGGTCATGGGACAAAGGGCCGACGGAAGAACACTGCAAGCAGATAGAAGAGACAGTGCAAAGGTCCTGAGGCAGGAAGGAACAGGATGTGCCTAGAGAAGTGAAAGACAATCAGTGTGACTCGTGCCTAACAAGCAGGATGGAGAGCATGGGATGGGGCTGGGTTGGATAGATAGGAAGGAGCTAGGACACGCAGCCCCTAGGGAAAGGGCAGGAAGGACTGGGTGACAGTCTAAGACAGAAGGGAGCTACTGCAGGGTTTTCAGCAGGCAGGTGATGTCATCTGCCACCCAGGAGGGTAGTTGGGAGTGGGGACAAGGCTGGGAGCAAAAAGGCCCAGTTAGGAAGCTACTGCAGAGGCGACAGCAAGAGCTGGCCGTGACATGGACCAGGGTGCTGGCAGCAGGGCGGAGAAAAGACAGATGTCAGATGTATTGTAGGAGCAGAACTGACAGAACTGCTGATGCCAACATGAAAAATGAGAAAAAGGAAGGATGGGAAAATGGTGATATCATTCACTAAGATGGAAAATTCTGGAGTGGAACAAGTCTGGGGTTAAGAGTTTCATTCTGAGATGCCTATGTACCCAGCAAGTGGCAATGCCAAGGAGGCGGTTGGATACATGAGCCTGCAACTCAGGAGAGGGGTCTGGGCTGGAGTTCAAGGTCATTTCTTATAGATGGTGTTAAACCATGGGCCCAAAGAAACTCTCCCAAGGGGAAGCATCTCAGAGTAAAAGAAGGGGACCCAGGATTGAGCCCTGCCATTCAAAACTCCAGTCAATGACAAAGGAGGAGCAATGAATTGGTGTCACTCAATGAAATGGAAGCCAGGACAGTGTTTCCAAAAGTCCACGCTGTGTCCTGAAGGCCTAGAACAGCCTCAGGCATACAGCAGTCCCTGGAGAAAGGAAGGAGGGAGGGAGTGTGGTAACCTTGCCTGATGTTGCTGAAAGATGCAATGAGAGGAGCCACAGAAGAGCCCACTGACTTCAGTGAATGGGAAACGTCAGTGGTATTGACAAGAGCATCATCAGTGATGTGCAGGACTAAAACTGGGCCACTTTCATTTGGATGGAAATCAAGATGACCATGGAATGTCCATTCAGCCACAATCCCACAAGGGCTCACACTTCCTGCAATAGCTCCCCATGATGAATCCACTCTCTCGGTGTCAAATCCACTGAGGTCTTCACGTCAGTGGTTCCATAAACGCAAGACCTGACAGACCAGCAAGGCCACAGCTACAACGGGAGATGCGAGCAGGGCTCCTGCTGCCTGGGCTCAGGGATTCTGGCCGCTTCAACAACTTAACCCTATGTACCCCCAGAGGCCCTCACCTATTTCCCCACCTTGGCCTGTGAATTCTCACACCTGTGATTCCCACCTGCCTTCCCGTCTACCTGGTCCCATAACTTTGCTGCCACACCTGTATTTTCATCTGTCTCCACTGCCTGCTAGTGGTGCACAGCAAGGGTCGCCAAACTTTTGATCCTGTCCGCTATTAGAGAATAAATCAATAAGCCCACGGCTCGGACTTACCTGGAACAGTTAGCACGGAGGGGGATTTTTCAGGCTGTTCGTTAACACGGCTACTGTTTTGAACCCAGAAAATGTTGACGGGCTCAGGCGGGCCCACAGCCTGACAGGTGAGGTTGAAGGCTGTGTTTCTGGTGACATTCATGCTCTCAGGCTGCTTAGTAAAGTGAGGAAGTCCTGCGGAGAAAACGTTACACAAAAGAATGTTTCAGATCTGAAAACAGAGACAGAGCCCAAAGGGGAACGGAAACTGGACTAGAACTTGGCAATAGATTTCTTTTTTTGCGGGGGGCGGGTGGGCATGGAGTCTTGCTCTGTCACCCAGGCTGGAGTGCAGTGGCCTGATGTCGGCTCACTGCAATCTCTACCTCCTGGGTTCAAGTGATTCTCCTGCCTCAGCCTCCTAAGTAGCTGGGATTACAGGTGCACACCACCAGGTCTGGCTAATTTTTGTATTTTTAGTAGAAATGGGGTTTCACCATGTTGGCCAGGCTGGCCTCGAACTCCTGACCTCAAGTGATCCTTGCCCCTTGGCCTCCCAAAGTGCTGGGATTATAGGCGTGCCACCGCGCCCAGCCTTGGCAAACAAGTGTTCTTTATCTACTGCCTCAGGCAGGTCTGTATTAATCAGTTTTCACCTCCTTAAGTTGGATAAGAAGGAGCACAGAGGCTAATTCCTGCCAGTCTACTTTAAGCCAGCTTTCTAGGATGCTTTGCCAAAGGGGCTATAAATAGTGACTCAGAACTGGTTTTACCAGAAGGCAGGCCACAGGCAGTTCTTACATCAGGTGTTGCTCAAACTCCTGGGACTGACTAGTTGGCAGGTTTTCAGTATTTCTTACCAAAATAAACGCAGAGTAAAACAAAGCTATGTAATAGATCTGTCCATGGTACGAAGACATTCTATTATGTGTGTGACTTTCAGATGGGTCATAAGGAATTTTAAAATCCACAGCCTTGTATAAGGCTGAGTGCATTTCAAAGCAAATTCTCATGAAAATTGTATAAACACAGTTGCAGTTACAATCCTTAAATCTACTGTACTTTCCAAAATCAAGGTCCCAAGGAAGCTCAGAGAAAGCCAGTCAGTACTTATTTGGGGCAGGTGTTCAAAAATATAACGAGTCCAGCTAATTGTGTTCTTTTGGGGATTGAGAACTCACAGATCTGGTTCCAGCAGGAATGACGTGGCAGTTATGTGAAATGGAATTCTTTTATCCTGTTTCAAGGTTTTTTTGAAACTCTATTTGGACTTAATATGTTCCTGCTCTGGGCATTTTTCTGGGATTCTGACAAATAAAATCTCCTGTAAATGTTTTTTTCCCAAATTAGCTGCAAATGTGGGAAACCCCCTCTTTGGCTGATGTTGACGTAACCCTGAGAAAGAGCTGTCCAGCCTGGGATGGGCCTAGAGCAAAGGTCATGAAGAGACTCCTCTGAGGGAGTCTCTTCCCCCTCCCCTCTGTCTTCCCCACTCACTCCTCCTCCTTCCATCTGTGCTCCCTGAGGCTTCCCTCCACATTGGTGGGCATCAATTTCAGGTTCACAAAAGAATGGGTAGCATAGCAGACTTTCAGTGGGAGATGTTTCTGATTGAAAAGCTAATCACCTGCTCTAAAGCCTGTGACAAGGAAGGTCAGGATAAAGTAGAAAAGGGAGGTGACCTAATGGCTCTGCTAAGAGGGGCACCTCAGAGAGGAGGGGCACAAGGGCCCCAGAGGGAAGCCCCCAGGGGTAGTGAGGAGTGACCTCTGAGGGTGATAATAAAGATGCTTCCTCCTTGCAGCCCTGCCATTGCAGAACCAGGCATGCAAACCCCCAAATCAGGGCACCAAACCAGGACCTGGGCTCACCTGGCCTGGTTCACCTGTGCATCAGCTCACATTGCCCATTAGAGTTCAAGTTCCCTGAGGGCAGAGATTGCCTTTTCCTAGCCTGATGTCTCACTCTTCATCCCCACGGACCTTCATATGATGTCATGGAATTTCTCTGAACCATGCACCTGACAGATACCAGTGCCCAAAAGAAGTCTCAGGCTGAGCTGTGGAGCCAGTCGAGGAAAACCACTCACCCTCCAGGGTTTCACTGTCTGCATAGGCAAGACAGGAAAAGATGCTGAATAATAAGCCAACAGCCACTTGACCAGGTGAGTGGTATCTGGTACCAGTACTGGAAACTGGATAGTAGAAAGCATTTTGCTTCTTAAAAAGAAGTCTTCAGCTTATTTTTATTGTCAATAATCTGTGGACAAGGAAGTCCAAAATCTCTTTTTATCTCACCTTTAATGCCTAGAATAGAGCTCAAACTTCAGGAATTGAATTCATTTCATTATTACTTACAGACTACAAAGAAGAGTACCTTGTAAAATTTCAGTGCTGATAGATTTGCAAGGTTTGCATACAGAGTTATAAATAGGCAGGCAAAACTCTAGAGTATTATACACAAAACATTTAACACAGGCCCTAAAACAAACAGCTCTCTGGCAATGGGACTCTGGTCTGTGGACTTACCTTGTACTTCGATGTAGATGGGATCAGACACGATCTCTTCATTGTTTATTTTCATCTTACAGATATACGACCCATTGTCTGAACGCTGCACACTGGTTATGCTGCAAAGAAAAACACATGAAGATATTTACAGTGACTACCCTTTGAGTTCCTATTATAGGATGGAAACTTCTTCAACTTCTTTGTCATATGCTGTGATAGTTAATTTTATATGTCAGCTTGGCTAGGCCATTGTACTCAGTTGTTTGGTCAAACCCCAGCCTAGATGTTGCTGTGAAGGTACTTTTCACATGTCACTAACATTTAAAGCAGCAGCCTTTGAGTAAAGCACATTACTCTTCATGACGGGGGTAGGCCCCATCCAAACAGTTGAAGGCCTTATAAGAAAAAGACAGAGGTCCCCAGGGAAAGAGGGGCTTCTGTTTCCAAACTGCCTGAGGACTCAAGACTGCAACATCAAGTCTTTCATGGGTCTCCACCCAACACCCTGCTGATTCCATATTTGTCAGCCCCCACTGTGTGTGAGCTAATTCCTTAAAATAAAGGAATTATTTTAAAGAATAATTCCTTAAAACAGAGGAATTATTTTAAGGAATTAATAATTTAGGAATTAATAAATAATTTAGGAATTCCTAAATAATTTAGGAATTAATTTAAGGAATTAAGGAAAATTCCTTAAAATAATTCCTCTTTCTCTCTCTTTCTAGATAAAGCTGTAGACACAGATCCTATAGGTTCGGTTTCTTGGAAAAACCCTGACTAATATATGTGCTATCACTTGTCTTGATTTTTTTTTTTTTTTTGAGACAGATTCTGTCTCACTCTGTAGCCCAGGCTGGAGTACAATGGCATGATCTCAGCTCACTGCAACATCTGCCTCCTGGGTTCAAGTGATTGTCCTGCCTCAGCCTCCTGAGTAGCTGGGATTACAGGCATGCACCACCATGCCCGATTAATTTTTGCATTTTTTAGTAGAGACAGGGATTTGCCATGTTGGCCAGGCTGGTCTCGAACTTCTGACCTTAGGGGATCCACACACCTTGGCCTCCCAAAGCGCTAGGATTATGGGCATGAGCCACCATGCCCGGCCACCTGTCTTGATTTCTATGGTAGACTCTGCATTGGGGTACTGCCCCCTCAAGGCATTTTGGAAATTTGTGGAGTTGTTTTTGGTGGTCACAATGACTAGGGGGGCTCCATGGGTTTTTAGGGGCCAAGGGCAACTGTTCCATATCCCAAATGACCTCCTGAGACTAGACCCTAATTCCATTTAACATACTTGTATGGTTTCAATATTCACCTAATTTACCAGGACTGCAATGACTATAAAAATGGAGAGCTGGTAGCCTTTGTCCTGTTTAGAACTTTCTGGGGCCCTAGCCATCATTTTGTAAGGTCTCTCACTGACAGCATGACCGTATTTGCAGCAGTCACAGGTCAAGTGCTTGAAGGTGCACCTAAGGTGCAAGTCCCTGGGTACTTAATGATCTCTCCTGGGGTGGACATGCCCAGTGTTTACATGTTGAAATGCACATTTTATTTTATTTTATTTTAGATGGGGTCTCACTCTGTCACCCAAGCTGGAGTGCAGTTGCACCATCATGGCTCACTGCAGCCTTGAACTCCTGGGCTCAAGCCATCTTCCCACCTGAGCCTCCCAAAGTGCTAGGATTACAGCCATGAGCCACCGTTCTCGGCCGGGGAACATTTTTAAATACTTTCAGATGCTCTCCAGAGGATTTCTTTATTGGCTCAAAGACACTCCTCTTTAAACACAGCAAAGAAGACCATGACCAGGAGAACAAAGAAAAAGAAGAAAAACATGGAAGTTCCACCTTCCTTCCTAGAAGCTTGCTTCCCTGTATAACCTATTTATTTCTAAACAAAATAAATCTCATCCCTCAACCTGTGAAGGGCTGAGGCTTAAGGCTTAAAAGAAACCAGGAAGCTGTCAAGGGTAGAGGGGGCTCCATCCTGAACCATGGCCTGATAGGCAGGGCTGGCAGCTGCCAGAGGATAGCACAGCCTGGTTAGCATCTGGAGCAGACATGTGGTAGTGAATGAGGTCCCCAGGTCTGAATGAGACAGAGTTTCCTTAGGTTGAATTCAGTTTTCTGAACACTAAACATTTTAAATTTACTTCTTCCCAACAATACCATTTTGCAGATCCTCATTGGCCTGTGATAAATAGAGCAGCTAAGACACAGCTCAACAATGGCATCAGTCAGAACTCGGGGGGTCAGAGCTACTCAGGTTAACATTACTTCCTTATTGTTCCCAGGATCCAGGAGTTAACAGTCCCCTGTCATTGCATTTCCTGATGTGTAAATCTGAGTGGCATCCCTTTGACTTGAAATGCTCTGTCTTCCCCTTTCCCCTCGTTCTTTTGTAGGAGCAATATAATTTTGGAATGCACCTGATGAATGAATGGTGGGCATGGGGGAGGTCCCAGGGATCAAGGAAAGGCCAGATCCTTTCATGCTTTGGGGCAGTGGCTGGATGTCACAATGCTTAGAGGTTACCAGGAGAAGATGAAAAGAGAATACACAGGACAAATATCTCCAAATAAGGAGCTGGCTGACCCTCTCCTGGTAGCCCCCTGGATATCATGGTGACAGGAAGGGCTGAAGAAAGATGGGAGAATTCTGTGCCTAGAATGATGTCCTGCCCATCGTGGGCAATGACTAGTGGTTGAGCGGTGACCTTGGCTTTCAGCAGTTCCTGAAGAGCCTGCACAACAGATGGATCTAATCTTTGGAGTTCAAAGGGAAACCAAGGCTACTGAAGAGGGGGTGCTTCTACATATTTCACAAATCCACTTTAGAAGAGGCATCATTTTCTTGAGGCAAGACCCAGGGGCTCAACAGAGTGAACCATGAGATCGGACAGACTGAGGACACTTGTGCCTTTGAAGACTGGCTCTGCCTCAAGGTCTGGGACCCGGGAGTGGCAGCAGGCTTGCAGCTGGACTCAGGGAGACAGGGACTAGAGAGAAAGTGAAGGCCGGGAGGGAGGTGGGGCACAGCCCCAGGAAGGCAGCCTGAGGGGACTGCACCCAGACCAGAGGTACAAAGCAGAGGTGCAGAGCCCCCAGAAGCCGAGAAACTATGAGGCACAAAGGACCGTTTGGCAGCACACCCTGGACTGTAGAAATCAGACTGCATAAGATGCCCAGGAGAACCTTAAGCCAACCAGCAAGGAGGATACACACCAGAAATAGAAAAGGAGCATGCAGAATGCAAAGAGAACTCAATCAGAATTTTGTCTTTAGTCATTCAAGGCAGGAAGGACTTAGCAGTTGTCTGGTAAAAATAGGCGCCTGCATTAATTAGCAAGGCCTGACCCATGCCACCTATATTACAGCAAAGATTTTCCATAAATCATTATACTTGTCGCTTTCTAGACATCCAAGGGAAAGGCTCCCACTGGGAGGGTGGGGTGTGGGGTGGGGCTGGAGACTGGAGGGGCTGTCCCTGGCTCTCCTCCCTCTGCCCAGAAAAACAGGAGGCTCAGTCTCTGTGGAGGCTCAACCAGAAAGGCTCCGGGCTCAGAACAGCAATCTAGGCATCCCAACCACCATGTAAGAGGAGCTCCAGAGGAAACGCGGAGAGTGGATGCGGAAGGGGGGAAGTTCAAGAAAGTGCCCCAGCACTGAAGATATGGGTGTTTCCTAACCGGACCCCCGGCTGGGCAGCACAGTAGGAGAAAAAAGACCCACCACATGGGGGCTTCATCAGGGAACGTTACAACTCTAAGATGAGGCGAAGATCCCAAAAGCTTCCAGAGAGAACAGAAGCAGATCACTTATGAATGAATCAGAATGACATCCTGCTTCTCTAGAGCAACCCAGAACTCAAAGGAAATATATCAGTGACTTCAAAGTTAAAACAAAAAATATTTTCCTTTCGAACTCTGTACCCAGCCAAACTGCCTCAAGGTGAAGGTAGTAAAAAGAATGGCATTTTCAGGCATGCAAGTCCCAGGAAGTTAGTGACGGATGAGCTCCTTGCCAAAGTAAAAGAGTAAAAGCCAAAGAGAGTGAGAAGCGGGGAGCATGTTCCAATGCAAGCTGACGGCTCTCGACTACCACAACCCTGCCGGTTTCAACTGCAAAGATGAAACAGAATTTAGAAACTTCACTGTTTGTCTTGAAGACCAGAAAATCAGACACTACAAGATTGAAGACAGAGGTAATTTAAGAAACATCCACAGCAGCGACTGGCCTGAGTTCTTTCAAAAGTATCTCAGAGATGTTAACTGTTGTTTAAAGATTCAAGATCGACAAGAAGCTATTGACTGGCTTCTTGGTTTAGCTGTTAGATTTGAATATGGAGATAATGCTGAAAAATACAAGGACTTAGTACCTGATAATGCAAAAACTGCTGACAATGCAACTAAAAATGCAGAACGATTGATAAATTTGGACGTAAATAATCCTGATTTTAAGCCTGGTGTAATGGCTTTGGCTAACCTGCTTCAGGTTCAATGTCATGATGATTGCCTGGTAATGCTTAAGGCAATTCAAATTTTGGTTCAGGAGCACCTGACACAGGATGCAGTTGCTAAAGCAAATCAAACAAAAGAGGGCTTGCCTGTTGCTTTAGACAAACATATTCTTGGTTTTGACACAGGAGATGCAGTTCTTAATGAAGCTACTCAAATTCTGTGATTGCTGCATACAGAAGAGCTCAGACAGCTACAGACAAAAATTAATGAAGCCATAGCAGCTGTTCAGGCAATTATTGCTGATGCAAGGACAGACCACAGGCTGGGAAAAGTTGGAAGATGAACACTTTAGGACTTCAGCTTTTCACCTATTTAGTCTATTTAGTACAATTGGGAACCATGTACACTTCTGGCATGTTTGGAAATCAATGTATCACATTCTCGGGGGAGGAATCCCAGAAAATTGAGTAAGTTCTAGAGGTTTACCACCATTACTTTTTTCTTTAATAAAGTTTAGGAAAGTAGAAAAAAAAAAAAGAGTAGAAGCCAAGAAAGAGGACCTGGGCTCTAGGAAACAGGAGCTGGACCACAGGAGGCATAGAGGATCCTCAGAATAGTAGTAAAGATAGCTGGACCCCAGACCCAGAGGGAACCTGATTAGACAGAGGCAGAAGGGAAGAAGCCAGGACAGGCATCTCCTAAATAAATAAATAAATAAATATCAGTACTGATAATTTTGTCGTGGTGTGAGGAGATGCATACATTCCTTTAGAGAAGAATGAGTGATTGATACTTAGGAAACTATTAAATTCAAGATAATCAAAAAGCTACTCAAGAATCGCTATGGGGCTGGGTGCAGTGGCTCATGCCTGTAATCCCAGTACTTTGGGAGGCTAAGGTGAGAGAGTCATTTGAGGCCAGGAGTTTGAGATCAGCCTGGGCAACATAACGAGAATCCATCTCTTACCAAAAAAAAAAAAAAAAAAAAAAAAAATTAAAAATTAGCTGGGCATGGTGGCACATGCCTGTAGCCCCAGCTACTTGGGAGGCTAAGATGGGAGGATTGTTTAAGCCCAAGAGTTTGAGGCTGCAGTGGGCTGTGATCGCACACTGCACTGCAGCCTGGAAGATAGAGTGAGACCCTGTCTCAAATTAATTAATTAATTAATTAAGTGCTAAGTCCTTAAGTGCTATGGCTTGAACATTCCCTTCAAAAGTTGTATTAAAACTTAATCCCCAATGTGGCAGTATGGAGATGTGAGGCCTTTAAGAGGTGATTGGGTCATGAGGACTCTGCCCTCATGAATGGATTAATCCATTCATGGATTAACAATGGGATAAAGAATTAATGGGAGTGGAACTGGCAGCTTTATAAGAAGAGGAAGAGAGACCTAAGCTAGCACATGCGCACGCTTAGCCCCCTCGCTGTGTGATGCCCTGCGTTGCCTTAGGACCCTGCAGAGTCGCATCAGCAAGAAGACCATTATCAGATGGGGGTCCTTGACCTTGAATGTCCCAGCCTCCTTAACTGTGAGAAATAAATTTCCTTTCTTTATAATTTACTCAGTTTCAAGTATTCTTTTATAAGCAACAGAAAACAGACTAAGACAAGAAGTAAAATATAATTATAGCATATTACATGATTCAGCTGAAAACAGAATTTCCATAGCCACAAAAAAATACCCTGGGTATTGATTTAACCACAGCTATGAGTAGCATTCTATTAGATTAACACACCATGCTGGAGACTAGCACACACATACAGACATACATAGGATTACATAGGGATTGAATATCACTGGAAAGATACCCAAGAGATGGGTAACCTCCATTCCCTACAGGGAGAGGGCTGGGGGCTGGAGTGGAAAAAAGACTTTTTGAATAGTCAGAATGTTCTACCACTGCTTAAGAAAAATGGTATAAAAATCTCATCACATTTTGGCCAAATACAAACATCTGAATGAGGGAAGACAAAAGAAATGGCACATACTCAGCCATGGTGTCTAGACAGGAACCACCTGGGTACAGCTGCATGGCCAGCAGCTGCAGAAACCCATCACCCCAGGGCAGCACAGGCTGGGTTAGCCCAGGCACATCTTATACACACACAGCATGTCTCTAACCCTCAGTCCTTACCACTACCAGTCTAGCCTGCTCAGAAATGACTTGGAAGTAGCAGTTATCCTCTAGAGTCTTTTTAAAAGAAATACAAAAAAAGGACAAATATTGTATGATGCCACCTATATGAGGTAGTTGGAGTAGTCAAACGCACAGAGAAAGAAAGTAGACTGTGGGAGGCTGAGGCAGAAGGATCACGTGAGCCCAGGAGTTCAAGACCAGCCTGGACAACATGGCAAAACCCTGTCTCTACAAATACAAAAAAACAAACAAAAAACAGCTAGGTACAGTGGCTCATGCCTGTGGTCCCAGCTACTGGGGAGGCTGAGGTGGGAGGATCGCCTGAGCCTGGGAGGTCGAGGCTGCAATAAGCCGTGATCGCACCACTGCGCTCCAGCCTGAGCAACAGAGTGAAACCCTGTCTCAAGAAAAATAAATAAATAAAATAAAAAAAAATAAAAAATAGAGTAGTGGTTACTCTACTGGAGTTCTGGAGATGGATGTGCAACGTGTGCTGATGGTTGCACAAAAACGTGAATGCCACTGAATTGTATACTCAAAATGGGTTGAAATGGGGGACTTTATGTTATATATATTTTACCATGTCAAAAAAATTAAAAATGAAAAAAAATAATTTTAAGAAATAGGTCCACTGTAAGCGCCCTGTTTTCACCTGCCACCGTTCACATGGTGCCGTCAGCGTAAGCCAAGGGCAAGGAAGTTCGAGCTGAAAGGAAGTCTTGTGAACAGGTCACAAGTCAGAAAGTATCAGGCATCTGTGGTTAATAACAGCTTTTCCAGCAGATGGTTTGGTTAAAGAAATTAGATTTTTATTTTCTAGATTCTGTTCTCATTGCCACCAAGAGCAGCAGAATAAAGAACCGGCAACAGGCCTCAGCCCCAGTAAGGCAAGATGGGAGGGAAAAGCCCAGCACAGAGAGCCCATGGGGGCCCCGAAAACACAGCATCCACAGTACCAGGAGCCTGCATGGAGATGCATGGAGATGGGGGCCCCAAAGGAAACAGGATGTCAGGAGACGCAAACTACCCGCTTTTGTTTTGTTTTGTTTTGTTTTCGAGGCAGTGTTGTTCTGTTGCCCAGGCTGGAGTGGATCATGGCTCACTGCAGCTTCAAACTCCGAGGCTCAAGCGATCCTCCCACCTCAGCCTCCTGAGTAGCTGGGACCACAAGTGTGCACCACCATGTCTGCCTAATTTTTTTTTTTTTTAAATTTTTTTGTAGCAATGGGGTCCTATTGTGTTGCTCGGGCTGGTCTCGAACTCCCGGGCTCAAGCAATCCTCCCTCTTTGGCCTCCCAAAGTGCTGGGATTACAGGCATAAGCCACCGTGCCTGGCCCCAACTTAACATTTTTACAAAGAAAATTTAATGAAACAGTAGAATCTTTCCAGCTTTAGCCACTAGGAACTATGCCAGAATTTAAAAAGCAGTGTGAATCCCTAGACTAAACAGAAAACAAACAACAAATACTTTCCCCTCACCACAAGACTCCCACCAGTTTTTGGTTTTGCTTGGGAGCTGGGCTTCCCTGTCGTCTGGTCTGGTGGCTGCTGCCCTTCTGGAGTGTTGCGCCTGACCAGGGCACATTTCCACCCAAGCTAGAGGGCTGTTTACTTGCTATACTAGACATCAGAGCTAATTATAATATATATCCCAAATTACACCCTTCTTTGGAGACTCCAGTGAAAGGTCTTGGCCAAGCAGTGTTCTGGAACCTGGACAAACGGATATGCTAGTTTCGAGCTGATATTGGATACAGGTGAGGCAGGTTAGTGGCTACAGCACCAAGGAGGAGGCCCAGCCCACTGACTCAAGTCTCATAAAGGAGGCCAGGTGAATGCTCTCGAGGGACCTCAACCTGTAGCAGACACTGAATGTTTTCTACACCTGTTAATCAAAGATGACTCCTGGCTCCATCAACAATAACAGACATCCAAGTGAAACAGGAAAAGAAGAGGGAGATTATTAGCATAAAACAAGCATAGCTCAAGAGGGCACCTAGGCTAGGAGCAGAACATCAGTTATTTCTTCCCTTGTATATACCCCAAACTCAGCATTTTAAAAAGAATTTGTCATTTACAAAAATTAAAAAATTTTTAATTTTATAATTTCATTTGCATCCTTCTATATTTGCTTTTATTTCACAACAGCAGATTACAGTGGCATATAGCAGCCTTAAAATATTTTGAAGACTTTTAGTAATATACAGAAATGTTCATAATATAAACTGAATGAAACAGAATATGTAATCATCTATGCAATAAAATACCTTAAAATATTTTGAAGACTTGCCGGGCGCAGTGGCTCATGCCTATAATACCAGCACTTTGGGAGGCCGAGGAGGGCAGATCATGAGGTCAGGAGATCAAGACCATCCTGGCTAACACCATGAAACTCTGTCTCTACTAAAAATACAAAAAATTAGCTGGGCATGGTGGTGGGCGCCTATACTCCCAGCTACTCAGGAGACTAAGTCAGGAGAATTGCTTAAACCCGGGAGGTGGAGGTTGCAATGAGCTGAGATTACGCCACTGCACTCCAGCCTGGGTGACAGAGCAAGACTCTGTCTCAAAAAACAAAAAAAATTTTTTGAAGACTTTTAATAATATACAGAAATATTCATAATATAAACTGAATGAAACAGGATATATAATCATCTATGCAATAAAAGATTAATTTCAAGAACATTTAATTTATATATAATTGGAAAATTTTTCTCAGAGTTGCAATTATAAGCCATTGTTTCTTTCTTTGTACTTGTTTGGTATTTTCCAAGTTTTTGACAAAATACATATATTACTATTAAAATAATTTAAACACACACACAAACACACACACACACACACACACACACACGAGCCAAGACCAAGTAGTTTAAAAATCTTTCAGGGACACTCTTGTGCATGATGCCAAATCTCCCTTAGTCTTTCCAGAGTACAT
The DNA here is from genome assembly GCF_029289425.2 of Pan paniscus. Classification (NCBI taxonomy): domain Eukaryota; kingdom Metazoa; phylum Chordata; class Mammalia; order Primates; family Hominidae; genus Pan; species Pan paniscus. The sequence continues at coordinate 16,141,527 of NC_073261.2, forward strand.
GGGATTCGTACTTAAATGTCCATGAGCTCCTATTATTTCCATCTTTCTTCCCCAAGTTTCAATTAACTGAGATTTGATTGCAAGATGCGGTTGCTCCTGAGAGGCAGAAGTGTACCTCCCCCAGTCCTGGTGCCAGTTCCTCCTCCTTTAAATTAATACTTCAAGGACAAATCTAAAATCTGAAGGCAACACTACCTTAGCGCCGCCGCACCTGACGTTTGATTTGGCCCTTCCCCTCCATTCTGTTCACAACCATGAGCAGGAGGACAGGGACCAGGTCTGCCCAACTTGCCTCAATGTTCAGCCATCCCTCAGTTAACTATGCAGCCAACAAATAATGAATTGCCGGAAAACACCTTCATGTGCAAGGATGGCCATTTTGATAACTAGTGTGTACTTGCCTATGTGTATTGATTTTTACAATATCTCTATTTCTTGGTGTCTAAAATGACATCACCAGTGAATGTTACAGCTTTCCTTAGAGTAAATGACTTTATCACAGTCCTTTCTTCCTTTGGAAGGGAGAGAGCTATATAACAGCAGGGGCCACTATGGGAAAGAGGGTGTAAGAGCAATGGAAGGTGTGAGAAGTAACCAAAGCTCTGGGCCATTAGATACTCTAAACCACATCTTCAGCTAGGACAGGTGCTGTTTTAGGACCAAAGACCAGATGCTTTCCCTTCTCTTCCCCTTAAATGTAAGACCTGAAATCATATACACTCTAGAAGAAAACCTAGACAGTACCATTCAGGACATAGGCATGGGCAAAGACTTCATGATGAAAACACCAAAAGCAATGGCAACAAAAGCCAAAATTGACAAATGGGATCTAATTAAACTAAAGAGCTTCTGCATAGCAAAAGAAACTATCATCAGAGTGAGCAGGCAACCTATAGAATGCGAGAAAATTTCTGCAATCTATCCATCTGACAAAGGGCTAATATCCAGAATCTACAAAGAACTTAAACAAATTTACAAGAAAAAAACAAACGACCCCATCAAAAAGTGGGCAAAAGATATGAACAGACACTTCTCAAAAGAAGACATTTATGCGGCCAAAAAACACATGAAAAAAAGCTCATCATTATTGGTCATTGGAGAAATGTAAATCAAAACCACAATGAGATACCATCTCACACCAGTTTAAATGGCGATCATTAAAAAGTCAGGAAGCAACAGATGCTGGAGAGGATGTGGAGAAATAGGAACACTTTTACACTGTTGGTGGGAGTGTACATTAGTTCAACCTTTGTGGAAGACAGTGTGGCAATTCCTCAAGGATCTAGAACCAGAAATATCATTTGACCCAGCAATTCCATTACTGGGTATATACCCAAAGGATTAGAAATCATTCTACTATAAAGACATATGCACACATATGTTTATTACAGCATCATTCTCAACAGCAAAGACTTGGAATCAATCCAAATGTCCATCAATGATGGACTGAATTAAGAAAATGTGACACATATATGCCATGGAATACTATGCAGCCATAAAAAAGGATGAGTTCATGTCCTTTGCAGGGACATGGATGACGCTGGAACCCATCATTCTCAGCAAACTAACACAGGAACAGAAAACCAAATATTGCATATTCTCTCACTCATCAGTGGGAATTGAACAATGAGAACACGTGGACACAGGGAAGGGAACTTTCACATGTCGGGGCCTGTTGGGGTCGGGGGGCTGGGGGAGGGATAGCATTAGGAGAAATACCTAATGTAGATGATGGGTTGATGGGTGTAGCAAAGCACCATGGCACGTGTATACCTATGTAACAAACCTGCACATTCTGCACATGTATCCCAGAACTTAAAGTATAATGAAAAGAAAGATAAAACACCGGGTCAGTCTCTAGTAACTCACGATTGTGCCATATTTAAAGAATGAGTGCAGATACAAAGTATGGGGTCCTCAATCTAGAGACCTCATCATGTTAAAAATTCACATAAATTCTGCCTATTCTTATGGGAATTTCTATGTGTGATCCTAATACCTTTTAGAAAAAAAAGGTCCCATGACCAAACTGAAAATACCAGGTGTTTCTCTCTAGAGTCCTTTTGACCCCTGCCAATATACATCCATGTTCTCTGCCCCTAGTGATTTTAATTGCACATTCTCTTGAATAAACATAGTCCACATAGATGTCGCTAATGGCAACTCCAGCAAAATTGCAGGCTAATGAATTTCTAACAAAATTACTTATATTGAAAGCCTAAAACTATTTTTTAACTCTTCACTGTTCCTGGGAGCCACAGTAGATTTCCTTAGGGCCCAGGAGATGTGAGAAGAGAGGTCACTGCAGGTGTGCAAATCAGGCTCCCTGTTTAAGTAAGACTAGCTCACTGCCTAGTGACCCTGCTCATGGGGCTCAGTGTCCTCACCTAAAAAACAATGCACATTTAGCAACTCCAACATCATCCTCTCTTGCCAAGAAATTATATAAATATTTGTCATCTTGATTAAGTAACTATTGACAGAGCAGGAGTATCGCCATCTTGGACAAGCACTGTCATTCTAAAGTTCACCTTGATTAAAAACCGCCTAAATCTAAAGGGCATCAGCCTAATGGCTAAGGTCAGCATGACCATAAACCACAAATAACATCTCCAACCAAAAACATTCCAAACTCCTCCCTGACCTGAGACATGCCAGCCCTGAGATAACGTCCCCTTCGGCCAGAGAGACGTCAGCCCCAAGATAACCTCCCGTCTGACCAGAGACATTCCAACCCTGCTATAAACTTCTGCCCAACATACAAACATTCCAAGCTTGTGATAAGCCCCCTACCCTGAAACTAATATATACTCTTAGTCTATAAAAGATAATGCTCCTCACCAAAATTGGCCAGGAGCCCCTCTCAGGTTTATTTCTCTAAAATAAACCCATCTTTAACTGTTAAGCTGCATTTCGTGTTTCTTTCCTCTTTCTTTAACTCTTACAACTATAATTTATTTCATTGAATCACTGTGCAACTACTGTGCCCCTGAACATTATCTTAATAAAGTTGAAGAATCATATACAGGCAAATTTGGTATCATCATGTATGCTACCTAATTCAACTAAATGCTCATCATGGCCAGGCACGGTGGCTCACGCCTATAATCCCAGCACTTTGGGAGGCCGAGGCGGGTGGATCACGAGGTCAGGAGATCGAGACCATCCTGGCTAACACGGTGAAATCCTGTCTCTACTAAAAATACAAAAACTTAGCTGGGCATGGTGGTGGGCGCCTGTAGTCCCAGCTACTCGGGAGGCTGAGGCAGGAGAATGGCATGAACCCGGGAGGCAGAGTTTGCAGTGAGCCGAGGTTGCGCCACTGCACTCCAGCCTGGGTGACAGAGCGAGACTCCGTCTCAAAAAAGAAATGTTCATCATTTGCAAAAATTCTGATCGCTAAATTTGTTTTCAGGCTTAGTTTGGAGGTCAAATAAGATTTTTCTCCTTTAGAATGAGTTTATATATAATAAGCTGAAAACACACAGTAGAAAAAATTCTACTCCAAACTTCTAAAGTTCTCAAAATAATACCCAGGTCATCTTCTGTACTGTAAAGAGATGGGTCCAAAACAAGAAACTGACTAATCAAAATTTTAAAACTCTACAATTTAAGTCCTCTGAACAGCTCATGGCATCTGAGAGCAGAAGTAGAGCTGGCAGTCACATGGTCCAAGTCCATCTCTTCCTTTGGAAAATAGACCAGGGAAGATGAGGCAGCTCACCCACAGTCATACACTGGCCAAGTCCAGAGAGACAGCAAGGTAGGGCTATGCTCCCCTCCTAGGTGACACCCAATGAGACCAATGTGCCAGCTTGCTGTTCTTGAAATCTTTAAACTACTCCTCATTCACTTCTTTTTTTTTTTTTTTCTTTTGAGATGGAGTCTCGCTCTGTTGCCAGGCTGGAGTGCAGTGGTGCAATCTTGGCTTACTGCAACCTCCATCTCCCAGGTTCAAGCAATTCTCCTGCCTCAGTCTCCCCAGTATCTGGGACTATAGGCGTGCGCCACCACGCCCAGCTAATTTTCGTATTTTTAGTAGAGACGGGGTTTCAATACGTTGGCCAGGATGGTCTCGATCTCTTGACTTGTGATCCGCCTGCCTCGGTCATTCACTTATTATTAAATGATAGTTTTACTTATCTCTTCAGAAGCTATGTCTATGTAATTGTAAGACATCTGCTTTTTATAGTTGATGCAGAAAAAATATAGTCAAATCTCCTAAGCAGTCTTAGCCACTGGCTGAGAATGGCTGCCGAGAGACTCAGCCAGAGTAATGTGGAAGTTGCATTTTCTGCCTGGAGGCTAAGGGATTATCCACTAAGCAAGCCTACAACCTGGGGGAAAAAATGTAAAAAAAAGGGCACATCTTGTGGAAGTGTTGGCACACTAACCTGAGTAGTTAGGTCTGTGGTAATTGTGAGGTGGTTTTCTGAAAAGGAAACAAAATGATTCACTAAAAGGCATGACCCAGTATGGGACGGTGCCAAGTATCATGTCACAGAAAGTGAAAATGTAACAGATCAAAGAAGGCTCCACTCCAAAGTGGAGGAATTGCAGGAAAAAGGCTCTTGCTTCCACCCTGTGTGGCTCTGACCTCATTTTGTGCTTTTAACAACCACAGGCCAACCCAATTCTAAAACTGTGCACGCAACGAAATCCTGATGCAAAAAAACAAAAACAGAAAAGCAAAACACCTCCTGGCTAGGAGGAAAGAGGGGAGAATACAAAAGGGGTGGCAAGAAGAGAAGCATCTACCTGCCCGTCTGCAGCATTCTGAGACATGACAGCTGGGTCCCTGGGAAGACAGAGTATTCCAGGTATAAGTCCTGGCTTAGCTTATCCCTGTCTCACACAACCCTCCACCTCATCTAGCTTGCTCTTAAAAAACAAAGTGGAGCACTGAGATGATGGCCTGAGGCTTAGGGCCTGTCTCATTTCCAGAGACAGACTTTCCATCTCTTCCTGCCCCACGGTGCACGGGGGCTACATCAGCACTGCGAGGCGGTGGGGAGAGGTGGAAGGCAGGGGCGGCAGGGTAACTGAAGGGATGAGAGAGCTGCACTGGTTTTTATTTTTTGGGTTTTTTTTTTTTTTTTTTTTTTTGAGACAGGGTCTCACTATGTTGCCCAGGCTGGAATGCAGTGGCTAGTCACAGGTGAAATCCCACTACTGAACAGCGCAGGAGTTTCGACCTGCTCCGTTTCTGACCTGGGCCAGTTCACTCCTCCTTAGGCAACCTGGTGGTCCCCTGCTTTTGGTGGTAGTGGGGGGAATCCCCATATTGATGAAGATACCCAATTGGCATAGCACACTATAGCCCAGAACTCTCTAGCTCAAGCAATTGCACTGTTTAAAAAGCCCCACATGGCCAGGGTGATTTAAACGTCTCCTCCTACCCGGTAAGAAACACTGTTCCCACTCACTGGTAGAGCTCTTGGGTCCAGCTGTACTTGATATGATATGTAGGTCAGGTGGGAAGTAGCCTCCCAGGCCCAGCCCCTGAGTATCTGTTAACCAACAGTTCCAACACTGCCAAGCTCAGATTGAACACACACTGTCAGCTATCCTTCAACTCTCTAAAGGGACCAGTGGTTTGCTTAAATAGAAAACAAAAGGCTTTTGCTTTTGAGGCAGCATTAGCATAATGACATTTAAAAAGAAAGGAAGAGGCCTGGCAAGGTGGCTCATGCCTGTAATCCCAGCACTTTGGGAGGCCTAGGTGGCCGGATCACCCAAGGTCAGGAGTTTGAGACCAGCCTGGGCATCATGGTGAAACCTCATCGCTACAAAAAATACAAAAAAAAAAAAAAAAAAAATTAGCTGGGTGTGGTGGTGGGCGCCTGTAATCCCAGCTACGCCGGAGGCTGAGGCAGGAGAATCGTTTGAACTCAGGAGGTGGAGGTTGCAATGAGCTGAGATCGTGCCACTGCACTCCAGCCTGGGCTACAGAATGATACTCTGTCTCAATAAGTAAGTAAGTAAGTAAATAAATAAATAAATAAATAAATAAATAAATATTAAAACTAAAAAAATAAAAAAGGAAGAAAGAACACATACCTGAAGGAAGCGATTATTGCTGTAACTTCATCATCTGGATAAAACTGTGTAATTGCATGATGTGCCCCAAGCAATTCCTTCCCATCTTTCCACCAAGAAATTGTGGTGTCCTGGTATATATTAGGTACACTGATTGAGCAATTAAATTTGACACCTTTATGTTCAGAAAGTATTATGTGTCCAACTGTGTGTTTGAAGGCAAGAGGCGGTAGGGGCTTTGATTCGACAGAGGTCACCTGGGGAATGGCTACATTTCCTGTATGTGGTCTTCCAGGCTGGGTTGGTGAAAACATCAAGGCAGGCTGGTACCCAGTGGCGTGAGGAAGGGATAACAGCGGTGTGTGGTCAGTTTGCAGGCTCCCTGGAAAAGGTCCCGGGAATAGCGGGTAAGGCTTGGCTTCTTCCCTTGCCTCAGTGATAGCTGTAAAACAGAACATCCAAATTTTAGCCTTTTAAATAAGAAGAGTTTCCCAAGTAGGTTCCCAACTTCTTAGGCCAAGAAGAGAGAGCACTGGGGTGTCCTCTGTGCCCCAGGAAAAGATAAGCAGAATTCATTAACACACACATCTGGACATATTCTTATTCACCAGTTCATTCGTTTGTAAACTCGCCTCTGGAAGAGTCCTGAAGAAATGTAACCACCCCTACCAAAAATAAAAATTTTCTTATTACTGACTCATTCCAAGTCCTTCATGCCCAACTCAGCAGTATAAGAAGAAGGTGATGACACAGCAGGGCTCAAGGTCACTTTTCTTGGCCAGGCGCGGTGGCTCACACCTGTAATCTTGGCACTTTGGGAGGTCGAGACGGGAGGATCACCTGAGGTCAGGAGTTTGAGACAAGCCTGGCCAACATGGCAAAAACCTGTCTCTACTAAAAATACAAAAATTAGCTGGGCATGGTGGCACATTCCCGTAATCCCAGCTACTCAGGAGGTTGAAGCAGGAGAACAGCTTGAACCTGGGAGGCGAAGGTTACAGTGAGCCAAGGTAGCACCACAGCACTCCAGCCTGGGCGACAGAGAGAGACCCTGTCTCAAAATAAATAACTTTTCTTACTGTCTGCTCTGTCAGAGACTATGCTGCAAATTTGGCTGATAGTCTTTAAAAAGCTGATTGAGGTTCGAAAAAAAAAAAACCACCCCAAAAATTAGCCAGATGTGTTGGCATGCATCTGTAGTCCCAGCTACTTGGGGGGCTGAGGAAGGAGGATCGCTTGAGCCCAGGAGATCAAGGCTGTGGTGAGCCAAGATTGTGCCACTGCACTCCAGCCTGGGTGACAGAGTGAGACCCTGTATCAGGAAAAAAAAAAAAAAAAAAAAGCTGCTCATGGCCACAAAGAGATGAGTTTACAATTTTTGTGCCTTAACAACAAAAAAAGTGTTCTTAAGTTACCAGCTATAGAATACTGAAGCTTCCAGGAAAATGCTTGCTTGCTGGAATAAACCTGGAAATGTTTTTATTTCATCTGGTCCACAAGTATTTTAGACGGTTTCTGAGCAAGGGAAGGCTCATAATAGCTGTACTTTTAGCTTTCTGAGTGGCATTTTTGGACACAGATTCTACACTGGTTGTTATCTATTCAAATACGTTGGGAGGGAGTGAGTGAGACAGGTGGGTGAGAGAGATATAGGCCTAGCATTCTACATTATGGGTTGGTGACTGGGGGTACACAGTGGGGGCTCCATCCTTGCTCAAGGGCTGGCCTCCTGCCGTGCTCAGGACATCATGCCCTCCTGGGCTCCTGAGTGTGTGTGTGCAGGGAGTAGGGTGTTCTTTGCTCAGAGTTGTGCCCGATTTAGCAAATAACACAGGATGCCCAGTTAAGCTTGAATTTCGGATGAACAACAAATAATTGTTCTTTAAACAAACAGGGCTTTCTTGCTCTGTCACCCAGGCTGGAGAGCAGTGGTACAGTAACTCACTGCAACTTCAATCTCCTAGGCTCAAGCGATCCTCCTACCTCAGCCTCCCGAGTAGGTTGTACTATAGGCTCATGCTACCATGTCCAGCTAGTTTAAAATTTTTTCTTGTAGGGAGGGAGTCTGGCTATGTATGTGCCCAGGCTGGAATTTTTAAAATTTAAGTATTCAGTTAAGTATTTAATTGGCTAATGGGAGATATAAGTAGGAAATCGTGGGGCAGAAGGGAGGGGATCTGGGAATTTTTCCTCTAGGTTCCTCTCTGCCAAGCCACTCTGGACAGCACATTTGCCTCAACTGAAGGGCATACCCCTGTCTGGGAGCCCTTGCCATGCAGCTCCCTCTCCCATTCCAGCAACTGCTCCCTCCCAGGCCCCTTTGATGTTGGGGGCCAACTCTCATGGCTGTTGCCTTTGGGAACTGCCTCCTTAGTGAGTCAGGATCAATGCCAGATAGAAGAGATTTTCCTACAAGGATACAGGAAGACTTTTCCTTATCCTGAGGTCTTGGTGAGTGTGGGAGTGTAGGGCCTTCTGTGTGCTTTAGGGGAGGGCTATGTGGGTCAGCTGTGGGCTGGCCTGGAGCCCAGCTGTCCAGACAGATGAATGTGCCATCATGGGAGTGTTCACTTATGCTAGGGAGTGAAGATCAGGATGACAACAGACAGGGACCATTGCCTCTCCAGTCACTCACAGCCCACATGCCAGGCAAACCTTCACAAGGGTGGACCTATGCTCTTGGTAGGAGGAGGGGGCTCCCCTTCCTCTGATGTGTGGATGCTTTCTGCAGCAATGCATGTTCTGGCTGTTTGTCTCATGCCTGCAGAGCTCCCTCAAGGGTGCTCTACTTACTCATGTAGGCTTTGTTTTTGTTTGCTTTCTGAGATGGAGTCTCGCTCTGTCACCAGGCTGGAGTGGAGTGCAGTGGCGCAATCTCAGTTCTCTGCAACCTCTGCCTCCCAGGTTCAAGTGATTTTCCTGCCTCAGCCTTCTGAGTAGCTGGGACTACAGGTGCGCGCCACTATGCCCGGCTAATCTGTGTATTTTTAGTAGAGACGGGGTTTCACCATGTTAGCCAGGATGGTCTCGATCTCCTGACCTCGTGATCCGCCTGCCTCGGCCTCCCAAAGTGCTGGGATTACAGGCGTGAGCCACCACACTTGGCCCTTTATTCATACTTTGAAGCCCTGACAATTCACCTTTGCCACTTGGGTGGGCACACTCATCTGTGGTTCTTCCTATTCACTGAGCTACAGAGGACTCAGGAGTTAGGGGTTTAATCCAAATCACTTTTTCCCCCCATTTAAATATAGGTCCCTTTCTTAGAAGGCAAAAATGGGAAGTGGGAGAAGCAAATTATACCTTCGTTGGTTTAATTTATTTAAGAATATTTTAAATTTTTAATTAGGAACTTAACAAATTTGTTGTGAAAAAATTCAAATATTTATTGAAGCATATACAATATAAAATGAAAGTCTGGGGCTGGGCGCAGTGGCTCACGCCTGTAATCCCAGCACTTTGGGAGGCCGAGGCAGGTGGATCACGAGGTCAGGAGATCGAGACCATCCTGGCTAACATGGTGAAACCCCATCTGTACTAAAAATACAAAAAATTAGCCGGGCATGGTGGCAGACGCAGGTAGTCCCAGCTACTCGGGAGGCTGAGGCAGGAGAATGGCGGAACCCGGGAGGCGGAGCTTGCAGTGAGCCGAGATCACGCCACTGTACTCCAGCCTGGGGGACAGAGCGAGACTCTGTCTCAGAAAAAAAAAAAAATTAAAAAAAAAAATAATAAAGTCTGTTTTGTAAGCCCAACCCTGCAAGATAATAACCTCTGATTACAATTTGGGGTATAATCTTCAGTTTTCCATGAGCCAAGCTGTTCACCAAACAAAGTGTTAACTTGGTTACGGGCAAGGCCACCCACTAAAGTGACATCACTGAAGTCAGGGAGCCACGAAACCTACCCTGAAATCACTCAACACTCTAGATGGTTTAAAAGATATCTGGGCCAGGCGCGGTGGCTCACGCCTGTAATCCCAGCACTTTGGGAGGCTGAGGTGGGTGGATCACCTGAGGTCAGGAGTTCGAGACAAGCCTGGCCAACATGGTGAAACCCCGTCTCTACTAAAAATACCAAAATTTAGCCAAGCGTAGTGGCGGGTGCCTGTAATCCCAGCTACTCAGGAGGCTGAGACAGGAGAATCACTTGAACCCGGGAGGCAGAGGTTGCAGTGAGCCAAGATCTCACCATTGCACTTCAGCCTGGGCAACAAGAGCGAAACTCCGTCTCAAAAAAAAAAAAAAATATATATATATATATATATAGATATCTATATCTATATCTATATATCTATATATATCTATATATCTATATATATCTGATCTGTACAATTTGATTTACCAGAAGTTGATAGAATGATTTGATTGCCAACAGATATTTATATAGCACCTCCTGGGTTCAAGATTTGCTACGACAGTCAAATGGGATAAAGAAAGAGACTTATTTCAGGAACAGAGCCACAGTGGGTCCCAGGAGCTGAAGGGGAGATGGACATGGCTAACTGGGGGTGGGGAGGGGAGGCTGCCCATAGCATCAGGGAGGCCTTCTCTGACTAACCTCCTATAGTTAGCACCCCCAGGTTAGGTGCTAGGACCCTTTTGTAATACATCTTACGATTACTCATCCAGTTCTTTCTCCACTGCCGGACTGAAAGCTCCATGATACCTACCACCTACACTACAGCCAGTATGTAGGAGGTGCTCAAAATAGGTTTGTTGAATGAGTGAGTAAAGGATGGATCTGAGGAGGGATGGAGAAGGTGCCTGGGGCTGCCAGGGTCAAAGGTGGTGGGAAACTGAAGAGACAGGAAGTAGCCCAACCAGTTTGGGAACAGCAATTTAGCTGAAGAGTAGAGCTACTGTGCTAGAACAAAAATGGGAGATAAACCAAAATTAAGGTGAATGTGGAGAGCCCTGAATCCCAGTCGAGGCAGGAGAAGTTTCTGGAAGGCTTCTGAGCAAGGGAGAGCAAGGCTCAGAGCTAGGCTTGATGAGGGGGATTCTGGCACCAGCAACTGGCTGAGTAGAAGGAAGAAGAGCAGGAAGTGGGAACCTTCCAGGAAGGCAGTGAAGACCTGACTACAAGGGCAGTCAGTGAGGAGTAGGAAGGATACAGGAGACCGAGAAGAGGGGGCTGACAGCAACAGCATCCTCACTACCACCAGTGTTCCACAAAGGAAAGTCAGTCTGACACCAGATATTGAGGAAAGATGCAATCCTGGCATAAAGGAGAGTTCTCAGGAGTGGACAGCTGGTGGCTCGAGGCTGCTCAGGCTCAGTTTGCTCACAGGGAAAGTGGGGATGGCAACCATGGTGCCTCATAGGGTTGCCAACAGGAATAAAGGAGTTATTACTGTCTGGATCACAGTAAGCACTCAATGTTAGCTATTATTTTAATTATTTTCTCATTTTATTATGAGTTAGTAAAAATCTTCCATGGTCTAACCCTTGAGAACTGTTGGGACTGAGGCCGGACCCCCACGTGGCTGGTGAGATTGGTGAGGCTCCTACTGCACAATTTTAGGGGGGTGGTATTGCCATTCACATTGTTGTTGGCTGTATAAATTGTTCTCTAGAGCTGTGCAATGCATAACCTCACCAGCCCTATGTGGGGGCCCTGGGTGATTATACAAAATGTGAAGAAAAAAAAGCCAAAACAAAAACCATTCCAAGGTTTTGGACCCAAGGGTTTGGGCAATGATGAATTAGAAATTATATTTTAAGTTGCTAAATTTTTCATTGTTTCTATTACTTTGGTTGTATAACGTATCTTTTCCCCCTGTTTTTCCCCCACAGAAGTGGAATACTCTCAAAATTATTTTTGGGGAGTGATTGCAGAGGAATTCAAACTGAAAGGCTTACCCACATCAAAGACTTAATGCAAATGTGGTCGTTTCTACACAGCACATGGAAAAGTGGGGTGCCTCTGGTTGTAATTTGGGTGGAATTCACAAGAAATCTCCACCTTATCCCTCCCACCTTCTTCCAGGATTGCTTCCTCATGTGGACTGGATAAACAGCTGGAGTGGAATTTTAACTTCACATAAACGAGTGCTGCTAAGCTGCCTTGGATCACCAGCCTCCCACTCAGGTCCCAGAGTAGCTGCCCAGCTGCTCCAGCAGCTGCATTTACCAACTCCAGGGGCCACTCCATCCAGTCCTGGACTTGTGTGGTACAGCACCCCTGCCCTGTGCCCATGTGTTTCCAATCACCATGCAGCCCTTGACCAGAGCCCTAACGTCCGCTTCTTAAAGTCAGGGCTTTTGTCTCCATCATCTTTCTTCAGCACCCAGCACAGGACATGCCCAAGGGACGTGATTAATGAATGTTTATTCACATACTGCCCATTTTTCTGTGTGAGTTTGCCCTGTTTTTCTGAACATACTTGTCTGTAACTTCCTTGAAGGCTGGAGGTGGCATCATCTGAACCCACCATGATGATTGGCATGGAGTCACATGCAGCAAACATTTACAGAATAAACGGGTGTGACGTGCAGAGTCCTGAAGGGTGAGCAGGGAAGAGAGGTGGTCCAGGCAAGGACACTGCTGTGGCTGGAGACGGAACTTGGAGAGGCTGTCAGCATGCCTATGACACACAATTACAGTGGCTCAGACATTGAGGGACTTTGTGAATAGTCTCTTAGACTCAAAATTCGTTCATGAGGGCAAGCCAGTAAAGAATGTTATTTTCCATGTGATCAACTAGTGCATCCTACCCTCAAATCCATGAATCCTTGCTGAGCACTTGTCACATGCAGTGTGCAAAGGCAGAAGGGCTGGTGGGCAGTGCTGCTCAGAGGTTAGCTAGCAGCTTTGCAGTCAGAGGGCTGAGGCCCACCCAGTCCCTCACCACCTCAAGGTATGGCCTCAGGAAAGCTCTATAACTTCTTTGCACTCTTGTGAGGACAAGAGGATCTCAGCAGTAGGAGCTGATAGGCATCGAGTCCACCAGCAGACTCCAAAGATATTGGCTGACATGGCTGTTACTGGCTTGCATCTGAACCCTGGCCTGCTGGCCACCTAAAGTAGGAATTTCTAAAGCCAGGTCTGGGCCCTGCGGGGATAAGGGCTGAGTTTAATTAGTGATGTCTGCCTTGGACAATGCATGGGGAAGGGCAATACTAGAGTAATATAATTGCCAGCCATGAGTGAGAGGAAAAAATATACATCGGGCTTGGGATGCGAAGGGCTCTTAGCTCTAAGGCATCTCTCAGTCTCTCCAGGGATGGTCTCCACAAGCCTTTCCTAACATGAGCTCCTTTGATTTTCTTGAAGCTTGCTGATCACAGCCCAAGGTGATCACCGAGGTGACTAAAGAAAGCAGCAGCAACTGAAATTGCAGGTCCCATGATAGTGGGTGGGGATGTGGCAGCAAGCAGCCTCCCTGGCCCTGGAGTCCCTCCATGCTGTGGGAAGAGGGCTGAGCAGGGCAGGTGGCAGCCCTGTGGGACTGAGGGTGCTGGCTGGTGAACCCTGTTCAGTTCCACCCCACCCCAGCCACCCCAGGATGCTGTGTGCCATCAGCCTGCTTTATGATCCCAGGCACCTGGGAAGAGAGAGGAATAGCTCCTCTACCAGAGTTACAGTAATGGCAGGAGTGAGTGCCAGCCTGTGGGACCCATTACTCCTGCTCTTTCTATTCCTTCCCCAACAATAAAATGGGCAGAAGCATCAGCTGAGCTCTCTAAAGTTCAGCCTCAAACTCAAGAGGCCCAGGCTAGGCGTGGTGGCTCCCAGCACTTTGGAAGGCCGAAGCGGGAGGATTGCTTGAGCCCAGGAGTTCAAGATCAGCCTGGGCAACAGAGTGAGACAAGTCTCTACCAAAAATAAAAATAAAAGAAAAACGAGGCCCAGAGGAGGCTGCAAAAGAGTGAGGGCTTATCTTTCAGCTCCTAGAGGTTCTTTGCTTCCCAACTCAAGCACACACGAACATATGGCACATAAATGCATGGCCAAGAGGATGCACCTTATTCCAGAGGTACGCTGTTTCCTCACCAGTCTTGCTGTCTGCTGAAGGTATTTGCTATCAAACAGCCCTACAGCCCTTCTGCAGGTGGGTTTGTGATTTAGAGAAAGGCTTTTTTTTTTTTTTTGAGATCGCGTCTTAGTCTGTCACAGCCCAGGCTGGAGTGCAGTGGCATGATCTCAGCTCACTGCAAACCTCGCCTCCAGGGTTCAAGCAATTCTCCTGCCTCAGCCTCTTGAGTAGCAGGGATTACAGGCAGGTACCACCATGCCCAGCTAATTTTTGTATTTTTAGTAAAGACCGAGTTTCACCATGTTGATCAGGCTGGTGTCGAACTCCTGACTTCAGGTGATCTGCCTGCCTCCACCTCCCAAAGTTCAGAGAAAGGCTTTTGCATCTGGAATCCTGTAAATGCTGGTATCCCTGTTTCCCTACCCTCTCTAGGAGAAAACGCAGAATGTAGACCGGTGCCCCCACCCCCCATTTCTGTGTGCACACACCAGGCTGATATTTGAATCATGTCCTGAGCAGCTGCCCTGTCACCCAGGTTAAGGACTCCCACCCCACTCCCTTCACCCCCACAGCTAGCTGAGGCCAAACATAGCACAAAAGGAAATTTTCTACTTAGTACTATTTATGCAATACCCAAAGGATTCCTGATTGATAAAGTGTAGTGGCCAGGCGCAGTGGCTCACGCCTGTAATCCCAGCACTTTGGGAGGCCGAGGCGGGCAGATCACCTGAGGTTAGGAGTTCAAGACCAGCCTGGCCAACATGGCAAAACCCCGTCTCTACTAAAAAACACAAAAAGTAGCCAGGCCTGGTGGCGGGCGCCTGTAATCCCAGCTACTCGGGAGGGTGAGGCAGGGAGAATTGCTTGAACCCGGGAGGCAGAAGTTGCAGTGAGCTGAGATCACGCCACTGCACTCCAGCCTAGGCAACACAGTGAGACTCTGTTTCGGAAAATAAATAAATAAATAAATAAAATAAAGAGTAGCAACACTTCATTAGAAGAAAAACAAACAGAGTAGCAACACTTCATTAGAAGAAAAAGAAAAAAAAAAAAAACCTTCAACCAGAACTCACTTGACCTGATGGATCAGTCCTAAATTGCAAATGGTAATTATTAACTTCACTGGAGTGACCCTTGGGCCACTTGGAGAATGTTAAAGGAGGAAGAGGCGATCACGCCACCCATTTGCCCTAAGTGTAGCAAAGCCCTGCAAGAGAAACCGGGTGGCTAGCCCTGAGTCAGTGCTGGAGAGAACAGGCCTGGGGCTTGCAGGAAGGAAAGGAAGTAAATGGCTGGGCAGTGTGTGCCCCAAGAGGTCACAGCCCAGCCACAGGAGGAGAAAAGCCCAAGTGCTAGTGAAAGCCCAGAAATGCCTGCACGGTGGAAGGAACGTGAAGTTGCCTGTAAAACACGGTGTTGGCATTGGGTTGCCAGATAAAAAACAGTACAGCCCTTTACACCTGAATTTCAGATAAGCAACCAATATGGGAACACCCCGGATTTACTTAGTGGAACAAATATAACTTAGTATCATTTAGTCAAAACCAGCCGGAGCCACAGCACTAGGGATTTCATTGTTGCCCTTCCCATAGGCTGCTTCTTGGGGCTTAGAGCAGCATGGAGAGTGGGTCTGGAGGGGCAAACAGGGACCTGGCACACCAGGAAAGCTATCCAACCTCTCTGAACCAAGGCTTGCAGCATGAAGGGGCTGAGACATCTGAGCAAAAGCACAAAGGGCTTGCTTATCAGTGGGGTGACCTTCCTACTGCCCCTGGCCCCATACATTCCTTTTGGCTCAAAAAAAAAAAAAAAAAAAAGAAAAGAAAAAGAAAAAACACCAAAAAACAAAATGAGCAGAGGTACCTCTCTGCTTGGCCTTGAACACACATGTTAGCACGGCAAGCCCCAAGGGCCCCAAAGGGCTTTAGGTACCCTCTCATCATCCCTTTCAGCCTGTCCCCCACTTTTTCACTGGGGCATTTGCCTTTTTCTTCGTGGTGCTTTGCAAAAGAAGCTTCCCAAACAGACTGCAATGTTCATGTCCCTACCATGGGGGGCACCAATGCAACCAGAAAAGAGCCTTCCAGAATCTGACCACGACTTTTCACTACTTCTTCCAATTCTCCCACTATGCTGTCAAACCCAGCAGAACATCAGAATCTTCCAGGAAATGTTTTTAAGCTTTTGATGCCCATGTCCCACCCAGGGCTTGAATTTATTGGCTCAGGGTGCAGCTTGGGCACTGGGATTTAAAAAAAAATCTCCTCTTATGATTCTAATGTACAGCCAGGGTCAGACCCCTACTTTAGGGAATAGATTCAGGGGCACAAATCACTCTAAGGTGGGCCAGGGGGCTGCGGAAGGCCAGGGATGGGGGGCACTGAATGGCCTAGATGGAGCTCGCAAATCCTCATGCAGAGGGCCCAGGTTTGACTGCACGTGCTTTAGGAGATGAGGAGGCTGCAGGAGGGGTGGGGTGAGAACAAGAACCCTAAAGTCAGAGGGACAAGGCACAGCCCCAGCTCAGCCACGTAGAGGTCAGGTGACCTTGTGTAAGTCACCTGTCCATTCAAAACTCACTCTCCTCTTTCTGTAAAATGAGACAGTTTCCCTCCAGCCTTTGGGGCTCTGGGGTTGATTCTCCCCAAGACTCAGCTGTGGCTTTCACAAGACCCAGAAGAGATGCTGAGTCCCCAAGTTTAATTTCTCCATCATGCCACTCCCAAAACATACCCTCCAGCTCACCAGTACCTGAATTCTCTACTTCAGTACCTGTTTTCTCTCCAAGATAAGAGTGGAATATTGCACGTGAAACAATGCACAGTGTCTGGCATCCACAGACATGCAATAAATGGCAGCTATTATTTTCCTAACATGAAACATCTGATCTGTCTTGTTTCAAAGGTGCAACTAGTCATGCCTGGACTATCAATGCCAAACATATGGAACTGATTATGCTGACTCAGACCATTCAACTCTTGCAATGAAATATGAATACTGTATACAATATCATGTTTACTTAACCAAAGGTTTCCCTCTGCTTTCTCCACTGGCAGCATGCCAAGTGTCACAGAAAGGCTCTGAGGCAATACTGTCTGGCCAGGGTCTCAAAGGGGCTTTCCCCTCTGGGGGTCTGGGGTTGATACTGCCGGAGGCCCAACTGTGGCTTTCATAAGACCCAGATGAGATACTCAGTTCATGTTAACTTTTCCATCATGCCACTCCCAAAACATATACTCCAGCCTACCAGTACCTGAATTACTATTACTAAAAAGCCGATCCTTAAGGAAAAAACAATTTTCTTTTAAAATGTGACTATCTCCGGAAGACCAGACCTGTTAGCAAGAAGTTTGTTAAAGTCCTCCCTAAGTAACAGAGAACAAAGAATCCCCTCCAAAAACAGACTAGATGTACTTTTCCCTATTCTTCCCACTAAGTACACCCCAGAACACTAGATATTAAATAAGCATTTTCAAAACTCTGACTTAGAGTAGTCAAAAATCACATAGAACAGAACATAGATAGGATGGTGGTTGCCAGGGGCTAAGGGGAGAGGGAATGGGGAATTAGTGTTTAATGGTTACAGAGTTTCAGTTTTACAGGATGAAAATGAATGGTGGCCACGATTGCACAACATTATGAATATATTTAATTCCACTGAGCTCTACACTTAGAAATGGTTAAGATGGTAAATTATATGTTATGTGTCTTTTGGCATTTTTTTTTTTTTTAAGACAGAGTCTCACTCTGTCACCAGGCTGGAGTGTAGTCGCACGATCTCGACTCACTGCAACCTCCACCTCCCAGGTTTAAGCGATTCTCCTGCCTCGGCCTCCGGAGTAGCTGGGACTACAGGCGCACGCTACCACACCCAGCTAATTTTTCTATTTTTAGTAGAGATGGGGTTTCACCATGTTGGCCAGGATGGTCTCCATCTTTTGACCTTGTGATCCGCCCACCTCGGCCTCCCAAAGTGCTGGGATTACAGGCGTGGGCCACTGCGCCTGGCCTCGTCTTTTAGCATAATTTTAAAAAACAAGACAAAACTCTGAAAGGTAGAGAGAAGCAGGCAGACTGGCTAGGAACCTCAGGACTCAAGAACAAATGGGTTTCCTTTTGCCCCGTATGTCCTAGACTAGGAGCTAAAGACAAGGAAAGGGGCAGCCCAGCCAGACAGAAAACTTTTAGACAATAAACTGCTCTACTCCAGGCAAGCAACCCAAAACACATCACGGCCCCATCCCCATCCACACCAGCAAAAGTCAAGTGAGAAATCTAGACTTCCACCCTCACCAAGCTATAGAGAAGTACTACAAGTGGCCCTCCAGGGTGGTGTCAGAAAGGGCCTAGAGGAAGTAGCGAACTAAGATGTCTAGCCCCACTGACTGGTGTGAGGACCATGTGGGAGCCAGGCCTTCCATCCCCACCCAGCATTAATGAAGCAATGAAGCATCTCTCCTCCTCCCTACTGGGGCAGTATCTGGGGCCTGCAGAAAGTCAGGGCTTTCACTGCCAACCAGAAAGGAGGCCATCCTTCCCCCTACTCTAGTGTTTGGGGAGGCCAGGTGGGGAAGAATTGGAACAGAAATGAGGAACTTCTACCCCTCCGAGCCAGAGAGATATCAGTGGAAGCCTGGTGGGGAGCCGGAACTGCCACCTGACCTCTGACCAGCAGTAATGAAGATATCCCCACACTCAGATGTCAATGGAGGCTGAGTGAGGAACCTAGAATTCTACCCCTACCTGGCAGCAACGAGGCAGCATGCCCTCTTCCCTAGCCAGAGTAAGTCAGAGGAAAACAGGTAAAACAGAAGACTAAAATAAGATCCAGGGTCTCAAAATGTCTGTGTGCCAAAAAAAAAATAAATAAATAAAACTGATCTCAAGCAGAATGAAATGCCAACATCAAAATGACAAATCTTCTGAAAAATCTTTTAAAGAAGCAATCATAAAAATATTTAAATGAACAATTATGAACATGCTTGAAACATGAAAAAACAGAAAGCCACAGCAAAGAAATACAAAGTCTCGGTAAAGAAATAGAAGATCTTTTTAAAAATCAAAAGGAAATTTTAGAACTAAAAAAATACAATAACAAAATATTTAAAAACTCAATGGATAAGTTCAACAGTAAAATGAAAGGGGAACAAAAGAAAGAATCGGTATACTAAAAACAAAACAATAGAATTCAATTTGACCATGAGAAGAGACTGAAAAAAATGAATAGAGTCTCTGGGACTACTATTAAAGATCTAAAATCCATATCACTGAAGTCCTGAAAGGAGAGGAGAAAGAAAGCAAGGCTAAAAGGGAACTTGAAGGGCCAGGCACGGTGGCTCTTGCCTGTAATCCCAGCACTTTGGGAGGCCAAGGTGGGC
This sequence comes from Pan paniscus, assembly GCF_029289425.2. Lineage (NCBI taxonomy): Eukaryota > Metazoa > Chordata > Mammalia > Primates > Hominidae > Pan > Pan paniscus. Next base: position 16,160,925 of record NC_073261.2, read on the forward strand.
GGAACTGCTTGAACCCGGGAGGCAGAGCTTGCAGTGAGCCAAGATGGTGCCATCAGAGTGCCACTGCACTCCAGCCTGGGTGACAGAATGAGACCCTGTTTCAAAAAAATAAAGAAAAGAAAAAATATAATCTATATTTATAGAACACTCTTCCCAACAATAGAATACACATTCTTTCGAAGATCAATGATATAAAGCAAACCTCAACAAATTAAAAATAACTGAAATCATATAGTTTATGTTCTCTAATTACAATGGAAATAACCAGATATTAATAACAGAAACACAACAGAAATTCTCAACACTTGCAAACTAAACTTATTTATTTATTTATTTTGGAGATGGAGTTTTTGCTCTTGTTGCCCAGGCTAGAGTGCAATAGTGCAATCTCAGCTTACTACAACCTCTGCCTCCTGGGTTCAAGTGATTCTCCTGCCTCAGCTTCCCAAATAGCTGGGATTACAGTCATGTGCCACCAAGACTGGCTAATTTTTTGTATTTAGTAGAGATGGGGTTTCACCATGTTAGTCAGACTGGTCTCAAACTCCTGACCTCAGGTGATCCACCTGCCTCAGCCTCCCAAAGTGCTGGGATTACAGGTGTGAGCCACCACGCCCAGCCACAAACTAAACTTCTAAATAGTCCATGCGTCAAAGAAAAGTGTCAAGAAAAAAATTTTTAAAAATACGTTGAACTAAATGAAAATAAAAACGCAACATGTCAAAATTTGTGGGATACAGCTAAAGCAGTGCTGGGGAAAATTTATAGTATTAAAATAGAGGAAAAGTCTCAAATCCATCATTTAAGTTTAGAACACAGGGAAAGAGCAAAATAAACCCAAAACAAGCAGAAAGAAGAAAATAATAGATAAAAAAAGAAAATGAAAAAAAAAGCAATACAGAATCAATGAAACAAACAACAAATTCTTTGAAAAGACCAATAAAATTAACAAACCTCTAACAACACCAACAAAGAAAAAAATGAGAAGACAAATTGTTAATATCAGGAATAAAACAGGGGAAATCACCATAGACTCTGCAGACATCAAAAGGATAAGTGAATAGTACAAATAACCACACATGAATTTGGTAGCATAGAGGAAGTGAATTAAATCTTCAAAAAACATAAACTATCACAACGTACCCCATATGAAATAGATAATTTGAATCAGGCTATAACTACTAAGGAAATTGAATTCATAATTTTTTAAACCACCGAAAAACAAATCTCCAGGCCCAGATGGTTTCACTGGAGAATTATGCCAAATGCTTAAAGAAGAATTAACACCAATTCCACATAATCTCCTTCAGAAATTAGAAGTGAGGGTGGAACTTCCTAATATATTTTATGAAGCTAGTATTGCTCTGATACCAAAACCAGACAAAAACAATATGGAAAAAACAGATCAACATTCTTCATGAATATAAACGCAAAAAAATTATTAACAAAATATCAACAAATAGAACTCACCAATATATAAAAATAATTATATACCACAATCAAGTGGAATTTATGCCATGGATAGAAAGCTAGTTCAGTATTTGAAAATCAGACAATGTCATCCAGCATACTAACAGACTAAAAAAATAAAAATCACATGATCATATTGATCATTTAACAAAATTCAATATTCGTTCATGGGGGAAAAAAAAACCCTCTAAGAAAATTAGGAAGAAGCCAGACATGGAGGCTCATGCCTGTAATCCCAGCACTTTGGGAGGCCAAGGCAGGTAGATCACCTGAGGTCAGGAGTTCAAGACCAGCATGGCCAACATGGTGAAACCCCGTCTCTACTAAAAATACAAAAATTAGGCTGGGCGCAGTGGCTCACACCTGCAGTCCCAGCTACTCGGGAGGCTGAGGCAGGAGAATGGCATGAACCCGGGAGGCAGAGCTTGCAGTGAGCCGTGATTGCACCATTGCACTCCAGCCTGGGCCACACAGCAAGACTCTGTCTCAAACAAACAAACAAAAATACAAAAATTAGCCGGGTGTGGTGGTGCACACCTGTAGTCCTGGCTACTTGGGGGCTGAGACAGGAGAATTGCTTGAACCTGGGAGGCAGAGGTTGCAGTGAGCCAAGATCGCGCCACTGCACTCCAGCCTGGGTGACAGAGGAGACTCCATCTCAAAAAAAAAAAAAAAAAAAAAAAAAAAAGAAAGAAAGAAAAGAGGGGCACATCCTCAACTTAATAAAGATCTGAAAAAAAAAATGGATGGGAACAAGGCAAGGATATCTGCTTTCCCCATTCTTATTCAACACTGTGCTGAAAGTTGTAGCCAATGCAATAAAGCAAGTAAAAGAAATAAAACACATCAGAAAGAAAAGATCAGAAAAGAAGAAAATAAACGCATTGCTATTTGCAGATATGATTATCTTCATAGAAAATTCCAAGGAAGGCTAGGCACAGTGGCTCATGCCTGCAATCCTAGCACTTTGGGAGGCTGAGGTGGGTGGATCACCTGAAGTCAGGAGTTCAACACCAGCCTGGCCAAAATGGTGAAACCCCACCTCTATCAAAAATACAAAAAAATTAGCCAGGCATGGTGGTGGCATGCGCCTGTAATCCCAGCTACTCCAGAGGCTGAGGCACAAGAATCGCTTGAGCCCTGGAGGCGGAGGTTGCAGTGAGCCGAGATTGCACCACTGTACTCCAACCTGGGTGACAGAGTGAGACTCCATCTCAAAAAAAGAAAAAGAAAAAAAAGAAAATTCCAAGGAATCTATAAAAAAGTCTCCTTGGAATAAATAAGTTATTTTATCAAGGTTGCAAGATACAAATTATTGTATTTCTACATATTAAGCAATAAACACATAGACATTGAAATTAAAAATACAATACCATTTACAATCACTCCAAATGGTGAAATACTTAGGTATAAATCTAACAAAGCACATACAGAACTCATCTGCTAAAAACAACAAAACACTGATGAAAGAAATACAAGAAGATATAACTAAATGGAGAGATATACTGTGTTCATAAATTGGAAATCTCAACCTAGAAAAAATATCAATTCTCCCCAAATTGATATACAGATTGTAGTATAATTTCAAAGTATATATTTGGCCTTTGTCCTTGATTCCTGGCATAGAGGTCCTTTAAGCAATGTTACAAATCTATGTTCAATATCTTCTACTGGGTAAAAAGCAAAGGACCCAGTACCTGTATCAACCCACACAGAAACTTTTTCACCTTTCGCCAGGCCTTTTACCTAGACGGTCTTCTCTAATCCTGTGAAGGGTGTATCACTGGAATTGTCCCCAGTTCATAGGTGAGGATCCTGAGGTTCCCAGGTGCTAAACGACTTGCCCAGCTCTCCATGGCTAGGAAGGAATGAAGAGGGCTTCTCACAGCCACCCCCGACCCTAACCTTGCAGTCCACATACAAGCCCCAGCTACTGAGCCCTGGGTTGCAGGTGGTTCTGAGGGTTGAATTGAGGGAAAGCTCCAGTGTGTGACAGCCAAGGGTGAGGATGGGGCACTGAATGATAAGCATGAGTGGTGAAAGAGCCAGTTGCATCACTCACTTCACAATCTAGTTGCAACCTGCCCTGAGGAGTATTCTCAGATCTGTTTAGAGTACTCTTGGGAAGAAATATCTTAGTCCAGATCTCCCATGGCAATAACCTGCCTATAAGATGTGCAGGTCTGACAACATATAATGGGGCTGAAATTGCATATAACCTACAACTCAGTATTTCCACTCCTAGACTCACACATGTCCATACGGAGACATGTAAGAAGGTTAAGGGCTCTCAACTTGGATAGGGGTTTTGATACCTATATTTATTAAAACTCATCAGACTCCACACTTAAAATCTGCACATTTAATTATGGCAAAGGAAACCTCACAATAGAAAAGAATAATGTTCATGGCAACGTTGTTTGTAATAGAAAAATTCAGGAAAACCTAAATGCCCATTAAGAGGCAATTGGGGCCGGGTGCGGTGGCTCATGCCTGTAATTCCAGCACTTTGGGAGACCGAGGTGGGCAAATCATGAGGTCGGGAATTCAAGACCGGGCTGGCCAGCATGGTGAAACCCCATCTCTACTAAAAACACACACACAAAAAATTAGCTGGGCATGGTGGTGGGCACCTGTAATCCTAGCTACTTGGTAGGCGGAGGCAGGAGAATCACTTGAACCTGGAAGGTGGAGGTTGCAGTGAGCCGAGATTGCGCCACTGCACTCCAGCCGGGGTGACAGCGTGAGACTCCGTCATAAATAAATAAATAAATAAATAAAGCGATTGGAAGCCAGGCACAGTGGCTCATGTCTGTAATCCCCACACTTTGGCAGGCCGAGGCAGGAGGATCACTTGACCCCAGGAGTTAGAGACCAGCCTCGACAATGTGGCAAAACCTCATCTCTACAAAAAAGTTAAAAAACAGCTGGCTGTGTTGGCATGCACCTGTAGTCCTAGCTACTCAAGAGGCTGAGGTGGGAGGATCACTTGAGCCCAGGAGTTTAGGCTCCAGTGAGCTATGATGGCACCACTGCATTTCAGCCTGGGCAACAGCCAACTCAAAAAAAAAAAAAAAAAAAAAAAAAAGGCTGGGCGCTATGGCTCATGCCTGTAATCCCAGCACTTGGGAGGCTGAGACGGGCAGATCACACTGGAGGTCAGGAGTTCAAGACCAGCCTGGCCAACATGGTGAAACCCCATCTTTACTAAAAATACAAAAATTAGCTGGGCATGGTGGTGTGCACCTGTAATCCCAACTACTCGGGAGACTGAGGCAGGAGAATCACTTGAACCCAGGAGGCGGAGGTTGCAGTGAGCTGAGATAGCGCCATTGCACTCCAGCCTGGGCAACAGAGAGAGACTCTGTCTCAAAAAAAAAGAAAGAAAACAAAAAAACAAAAGGAGGAGATTGGATAAATAAAACTATGGTATATTTACATATTTGTCTATGAAGATAAATGAACAAAGGTTACACTTTTCAACTCAGATGAATTTAGCAAACTTCACAAACAGTGAAAAAGCAAGCTGAAGAAGAAAGCATACTATTTATATGAAATTTTATAACATGTATGTGGTAAGCTGCTGCTAGTGTCCTGCTCAGCACCCATTTCCCCTTGTTTCCACAAAGGGGACCCAATCTCATTCAGGGTGGCAACTTGCCCAGCTAGCACACTTGACTTGCCACTCTTCCTGGCAGCTTGGAGTAATCAAGGAAAGGTTAGCTGAAGTCCATAGCATAGGGCTTCGTATCAAGTTATCACCTTCTTTTTTAAAAGCTGCTTTAATTAACATAATTGTACATATCTATGGAGCACATTACACATTATTGTTAACTATAGTAATCCTACAGTACTATGGAACACTAAACTTATCCCTCCTATCTTGCTGTAATTTTGAATTCTTTAACAAATCTCTTCCTATCCTCCCCTTCCTCCTATCCTTTCCAGGCCCTAGTATCCTTTGTTCTACTTTTTACTTCTACAAAACCAACTTTTTTGTTTAGCTTCCACCTATGAGTGAGGACATGTGGTGTTTAACTTTGTTTCTGGCTTGTTTTAATTAACCAAATGTCTTCCAGTTCCATCCATGTTGCTACCAATGACAGGATTTCATTACTTTATGGCTAAATATTTAATAGTATTCCATTTGTATATATATATATACACACACACACACACTTTTTTTTTAAGTTACAGGGTCAGCCGGGTGAGGTGGCTCATGTCTGTAATCCCAGAACTTTGGGAGGCTGAGGCGGGTGGATCACCTGAGGTCAGGAGTTCGAGATCAGCCTGGCCAACATGGTGAAACCCCATCTCAAATAAAAATACAAAAATTAGCCAGGCGTGGTGGCAGGCGCCTGTAATCCCAGCTACTCGGGGTGCCGAGGGAGAAGAATCACTTGAACCCAGGAGGCAGAAGCTGCAGTGAGCTGAGATCATGCCATTGCATTCCAGCCTGGGGGACAAGAGCGAGACTTTGCCTCAAAAAAAAAAAAAAAAAAAAAAACAGAGACAGGGTCTCACTCTGTTGCCCAGGCTGGAGTGCAGTAAGGCAATCATAGCTCAGTACAGTCTCAAACTCCTGGGCTCAAGGAGTCCTCCCACCTCAGCCTGCTGAGCAGCTATGACCATAGGCATGCACCACCATGTCTAGCTAATTTTTTTATTTCTAGTAGAGACCAGGTCTTGCCATGTTGCCAAAGCTTATACCACATTTTCTTTATCCATTCATCCATTGATGGACACCTAGACTGATTCCTTAGCTTGGCTATTGTGAATAGTGCTATATTAAACATGAGGGTGCAGATGTCTTTTTGATATACTGATATCCTTTCTTTTGGATAAATGACCAGTAGTGCAATTACAGGATCATATGGTAGTTCCATCTGCAGTTTTTTGAGGAACCTCCATACCATTCTTCATAGTGTTCCTGGACCAAACTGAGGGTTGGGCTGCTTATTCTCATGCCCAATAATGAGACGCAGATGAACTGGGAAAGAAGGGAGTTTATTTCTCCCTGGGTACAGGGAGAAGGCCTGGAAAACATCACCACATCAACTCAAAATTACGTTTTCCAGGGATTATATACCTTCTAAGCTATATGTCTACCTGTAAGTGTGCATTCATTTAAAGACATAAGTGATTAACTTCTTCTAATCTATAAGATCTGAGTCCTGAGGACCTTCTTCTGGAGCCTCAGTAAATGTACTTAATCTAAGTGAATCCAGGTGCTGGGGTGATTATCCTTATTCTCTTGTCTCCCGCTAAATCATGGAGGTTTGAGGAGTTCCTTCAGACCCCCAATAAACTTGTTTGTGGAGGTCTGGGGAATTTCTTAAGATCCCCAGTAAAACTTGTTTAATCCTAAATGGGGCCTGTTAAGAATTCCTTTGTTATCTTGTCATGATTCAAGGCCCAGGAAAGGCCTGGGCAAAACTTCTGGTGGGCTTTCATTACACTCCAGCCTTTGTATGAGGGCACGGGCTCTATTAGCTTTTAATATTTAACTTAACCACTCAGTGCTGAAACAGTTGTTACAGAGGCCTGCGTTAGTGAGACCTGGCCTGCCACAATAGTGGCTGTGATAGTTTAAATCCCCACCAGCAGTGTATGAGTTCCTTTTTCTCTGCACCTTTGCCAGCATTTGTTATTTTTTGCCTTTTTGACATAGCCATCCTAAATGCAATGAAATGAAACCCGGTTGTAATTTTGGTTTACATCTCCCTGATGATTAGTGATGTTAAGCATTTTTTCATATATTTATTTGTTAGCCATTTGTATTTCTTCTTTTGAGAAATATGTTTAGATCACTTGTTCATTTTTTAATCGGATTGCTTGTTTTTTGCTGTTGAGATGTTCCAGGCACCTTCTTGATAAAAAGGACAGACTCAGCTGGTATGAGACTTTTTGTCCTTTTCCCTTCTGCTTTTTTCTGCCTGGAATGCAAATGAAATGCCCAGAAGCACAGCAGCCATTTAAGGAACAATGTGTTCTAAAAGCATACACTATAGATGTCAGAGCCAAGAGCCAGGTCATTGACTTTATCATGGAGCCACTGTCTAATCCCAACCTGGTTGCTGTCAGACTGCTTGTTGTATGAGAAAAATACTCCCCTTTTGGTTACACCACTGAAGTAAGGTTTTCTGTTATATGCAATCAAATGTAAACCCCAACTGACATGGTGCAAAACAACACTATAGAGTGTTACCAACATAATCATGTCAATCATGGTCAAAGGATAAAGACATGCATGGGAATTGAAACACCCAATGTGGGATAACGGTTTTCTCTGGGTGGGAGTGAGGGGATGACACTGGAGAGAGGAACGACTGGGGACTTCCACTGTAGTGCTAATGTCTGACTTCTTACATCAAGTAGTGAGTACACAGGTGAGTTTTATTACCTGTTATATCCTTTTGTGTATCCTAAATATTTTATAATAAGATGTGAGTATAAAGAGTAGGTGAGAGGAAAAAATATAATGGTAAAAAGGGAAAGGCCTTACTATTTACTGGTTGGCCCACCTGATTAGCTGTATCTCTTTCCACCAACAGGTCCTAAAATCCTAAGGGCACTTGGCTTAATGAATCATCCAGCTCAACATTCTCACTTTGTCTAGGAATTGCCACCTCCCTTGGATAAGCATAATTAGCTTACTCCTACCCTCAATGGCCAGGTTCTGATACATACCCCTCCTGGGATGGGGTAATAGAGGCTCCCCACCACTGCCCAAGAATCAGACATCAGATATACTGCATCAGTGGAGTGTAATGAAAGAGGTGGCACAGAATGGCTTGGACATACACAAGGCAGGGCCATAGCCCCAAAGATTGAGTCCACGGGTCCTGGGAACCTGAGCTTCTACCTTGTGAAAATGCTTCCTAGGTAGTTCTGAAGCATACCTCTTCTTGAGAGCCCCTGTCATGAATCATTGTCTTTATCCTTATCTTCCCAGCCAGAATATTTAAGAGCGTTGCATTCTACAGTTTACATCACAAAATGTTTTTTAAATTTCCAATTATAAAATGACATAATAATATTGAATGAATAAACTTTTGAAAACTACATCATTCTCCCTGATCCTGAAGATTCTGCTGTTCCCCCTCGGGGGGGATATGCCCCACTCCATCCACCCCGGAAAAAGCTTAGTCCATCCCTCTGTCTCTCAGAAGATTTAGCAGGAAGAGGTCATATGTGTTTGGGGAGATCCAATATTCTCAGAAATATACCTCCATGTTTCCAGACTATTCTATTGCCCCAGAGTTGGAGGGGGTACTTACTGGAGGAACAGACAGCCCAGGTGGCAGAGAATGGCAACTGTCAACAGCAAAGAACCCACTAGCATCACTCTTTTTTTTGATACGGAGTTTTACTGTTATTGCCCAGGCTGGAGTGCAGTGGCACAATCTCGGCTCACTGCAACCTCCGCCTCCTGGGTTCAAGTGATTCTTCTGCCTCAGCCTCCCAAGTTGCTGGGATTACAGGCATGCACCACCACGCCTGGCTAATTTTTTGTATTTAGTAGAGACAGGGTTTTACCATGTTGGTCAGGCTGGTCTCAAACTCCTGACCTCAGGTGATCCACCCACCTTGACCTCCCAAAGTGCTGGGATTACAGGCGTGAGCCACCACACCTGGCTGCATCACTCATTTTTAATGAAACTCTTCACACAGCCTCCATCTCCATTTCTGGGCTGATGCCTAAGAAAGTTCACACCCAGAGTCACGCACAGGGCTGAGGGTCAAACTCAGGCTGAGGCTCTGTGTCCCAAACTGCAAGGGAGAAAGTATCCCTTCCCACCTCTCCCCTTTAGATGGAATCAGTGTTCTGCCCCAAAGGGGCCTAGAATCATCCATCTGCTTTCCCATTTGACAAGTGAGGATGTGGAGTTTTAGAAAGAGGACACACTATACCCCAGCTGTCCCCTGCAGGTTCCTCTCAAAGCTAGGGTGAGAACTTACATCTTTCAACTCCCAAAGTGGTTATTTTTTAAACTAAGAGTGAATCTAAAAAGCTTCTTTTTTTTATTTGCTCCAAAACTTTCAAAGAACATTGCTTTCATCACCAAATCTTCAAATCATGTGCCAGAATTGTAAAAAGGCTTAAAGGCTGGTTTCACTTCCTGTGTGGAGGCAGCCTGCCATTAATTGGAACAAGTGAAAAACTGGCCTCCAGGCACACACAACACTTGGGAAGTCCATGAATATTTATCACCTCACTGAGAATTCCCTAAGCGGCACAGTGACAGAAAACAACTTTCAGTTAAGTTTGAGTCTCTGTTCTAATATTCTCCACTAAGACAGCCTGTTCTTACTTGTGAAAGTGATCATTTTCAAAACCATAATGAAGCCAATCTGCTATTGGTAGCTCTAACCACAAGGCCCTAAGGCTTAAAATAACAAAACAATTCCTTCTCCAAAATAAACAAGGCTTTTCTTTGTGTATCTAATGAGAGGCAAGACCACAGCTAAGGCAAGTTCTAAGATGTTTACTGTCCCTGAATGCTGAGGTATCTAGATCCTCAAAGAAAAAGCAGATTACACAAAAAAAGGGACCTGTCAGAGAGCATTTGCATAAGTGCCAACCTGAGATCTAAATCCGGAGGATGGACCCCCCTACTGGAGTGACCTAGGGCAGAGCACTAACCCTGTGATGATTGGATCTTGTTTTCAAGGGACCAACAGAAATACATGGAAGGCACAGAGTACAAGGAGAAACATACAAGTGTAAAATGTGCTGGCAAAAAAATCCAGGCATTGAGCTTCTGAAATGAAATGGGGTTTCTCTAAGCACAAATATAAATGTTCTTAGCTTTTGGTGTAATTTTATTCCAAACATAAAGCCAACATCTGTTCACTCTTTCTCTTTCCCTCTGCCCCTTCTCCCTGCCTGCCACCTCCAAGACTCATGGAAAATCCATTTACCATTGAGTGAAAGAAGCACTGATAATTGAAGAACTAGCCAAGAAGGATGAAATAAAATGCTTTAGAATTGAGTGTAGGTTTCTGGCTGGGCACGGTGGCTCACGCCTATAATCCCAGCACTTTGGGAGGCTGAGGTGGGCCAATCACCTGAGGCCAGGAGTTCGAGACCAGCCAGGCCAACATTGTGAAACGTTGTCTCTACTAAAAAATACAAAAATTAGCTGGGTGTGGTAATGGGTGCCTGTAATCCCAGCTACTTGGGAGGCTGAGACAGGAGAACTGCTTGAACCCAGGAGGTTGAACCCTGGGTTCAATCGCTTGAACCCAGGAGGCTGCAGTAAGCTGAGATCGCGCCACTGCACTCCAGCCTGGGTGACAGAGTGAGCCTCCATGTCAAAAAAAAAAAAAAAAAAAAAGAACTGAGTGTAGGTTTCTCAATGAAATGTTTGAGACATAATCACCCTTTCTTCTTTATCACTCTGAAACACCAGGACCTGAGGAGGTGACCTGGCCATAGCAGCCCAGGGTTTCACATGCCGGCCATGTCCCTAGATCCTAGTGCCTGTCAGAGGCCCCGAGAGTGAAAATGTGGCAGCTCCCATGAAGGGATGGCTGTCCAGCTGCAGAGTTTCACAAAACTAGGGAAGATCTAGGCCCTCCCTTCCTGTGGCTAAGAATCTTTCACCCAGTTCAACAGCCATGGTTCAGACAGAGAAAACTAAGGCCTAGGAGGGAGGAAGTGCCAGCATGGCAGGTATTCTTAGTATCCTTGTTCTCCAAAAGGGGCCTGCTGATCCTAATGGAATTCTCTGCCCCTGCCAGGCTGCATTTTTAGCACTTCGGCTGGAGGCAGGAGTGGGAGACATAGAATGAAAAGAGAGGGAACTGGTTTAACTCCGGTCACGGGTTAGCCAATGCCCAGAGTGCCAGAGGGAGAGTAATCAGGGCTCCCTCCCGGGCACCTGAGGGTTGGCTCACCCATGCCATTAAGCAGGAAGTACCAGAAGCCAGGAGTGCACCTGGGGCCCTTTGCATTTCCTACAAGACCACCTGCGGACACATACTCACGCCTGTACACGGAATCTACTCTAAAAACCAAAGCCTCATTTTCTCTATGTTGCAGCCAACTGACCTCATTGGGAAAACCTAGCTCGATGTGGTAAAAAGGAAAAGAATTTTCTGAGCTGGGTGAGGTGGTTCACTCCTGTAATCCCAGCACTTTGAGAGGCCGAGGTGGGTGGATCGCGAGGTCAGGAGTTCAAGACCAGCCTGCCCAACACGGTGAAACCCCGTCTCTACTTAGAATACAAAAATTAGCCAGGTCTGGTGGAGGGCACCTGTAATCCCAGCTACTCAGGAGGCTGAGGCAGAGAATTGCTTGAACCCAGGAGCCGGAGGTTGCAGTGAGCCGAGATCGTGCCACATGCACTCCAGCCTGGGCGACAGAGCAAGATTCCATCTCAAAAAAAAAAAAAAAAGAATTTTCTGGATGTTCACACTCAAAAACCCTAAAACAAAACAAACACAAAAAATAAAAATAAAAAAATTTAAACCACACCCAGTTTGGAAAAGAGTTATGTGGGAAAAGTTGAACAGGAACTGGACTTCATTTTTATACCTTCCTGACAGGCACATGACAGGAAGCTATTCCTGTACTATGTCAAGTTTGAACTCCATAAGGGAAGGTATGGGGGCAGGGGTAGGAGGGGAATGGCAGTCAGGGCGGGCCCTGCTTCTCTGGAGAACTGCTTGGTCCTGGGTGGGTTTTGCTCAAACTACTAGGAAACAAAAACCTAAAGAGCTGCAGCAAAGGACTTGGGCACTCTAGGGCGACACCGGAGGGCCCCTTCACCAAAGCATTCTGAACAATGGAGGGTGGACCATTCAGGATACACTTCAATAAGAAAAGAACCCTCCTCCCAACACCTTTTGTCTAGGAAAAACATTTCCCCCAAACTTGAGTTCAGAAGAATGGAGGAGAACCATTGGTAATAATGGCAAATATATTTTAAGCACATATCACCTGCCATTAGCTCATTACGTCCTCCTAACAATTCTATGAAAAGAGCCTCCCACTGTACCCAAAAAGGAACAGAGGTCCTGAAAGTTAATCACCACCCCCAAAGCCCCAGAAGCCAGTCCCGGTTAACACTTTCATTCCAGTCCCCAGAGGCATAGTGTGCCTCACACAGTGTGAGCCCCCTTTCAGTTTTTATAATAATTAACCTCCTGCTGAGAAACATACCAATTCAGAGCCATGTGATTTGGGTTAAGATTAAACTAATGACAAGGGCCAAAGTCAAGGCACCCAGGGCTACCTGCCCCTGAGCAAGGAGTTGTTAGAACTGTGTTTAACATGAAAAATTACCTTCTGACATTTTTTTTTCTAGTTGGAATAGTTAGGACAATGTAAAATATGTTTGGGGTTAATACAGCCCAAAAATCTGTCTGGTTTTAATTGACTAGCTCCTCCAGCAATGAAATCACATTGGCATCACAGCAAAATAAAAGATTGTTTTCTATTAAACAAGCCCCGAATGTGAGGGCATGGGAGCTCCAGCAATTCTGTTTCTGGAAAAGCCAGTAGGAAAAGAGAAGGGTGAAGAGCACCTGGTAAGACATGCAGGGGCTTGGTTCCTTCATGCTGTGCTCTGATACTCACTGAGCACCCGTATGAGCTCCATGCTGTGTTAGCAGTGAAAAAGACAGCAGCCCTGCCACCAGGAGCTTACCTTGTGGTGGGGGGACAGTGGAGGAAAAGGAGTAAACAAAGAGGTAAGGCTGGGTGCCATAGCTCACGCCTGTAATCTCTGCACTTTGGGAGGCCGAGGTAGGCGAATCACCTGAGGTCAGGAGTTCGAGACCAGCCTGGCCAACATGGTGAAACCCTGTCTCTACTAAAAATACAAAAATTAGCCAGCTGTGGTGGCAGGTGCCTGTAATCCCAGCTACTGGGGAGGCTGAGGCAGGAGAATTGCTTGAACCTGGGAGGCGGAGGTTGCAGTGAGCGGAGAATTTGCCATTGCAAGACTCTGTCAATAAAGAAATAAAGAGAGGGAGGGAGGGAGGAAGGGAGGAAGGAAGGGAGGGAGGAAGGAAGGAAGGAAGGAAGGAAGGAACTGATCAGGTTGTGAGAAGCATTATCAGGAAATCAAATTTAAGGGATAGTGGGGTGTATGCGTATGATACTTTGGCAGGGGGTGGTTATTGGGGAAGGCTTCTCAAGGAGAACCTCTGAACTGAAACCCAAAGGATGAGAAGAAGCCAGCATGCCGAGATCTTGGGGAAAAGGTTCCAGCCAGAGGGAACAGTCACTGCAAAGGCTGCTCAGGCCCTAGAAAGAAGACACAGGTGGCCGGAGTGGTGGGAACAAGAGGGAAGTGAATGGAAATGGGTCAAAGAGGTTCGCTGTGAGTCTCTGCAAATTCTAGTAGGGAACAGGAAGCCACTGGAAGATTTTCAAATGGAAAATACAATCAGATTCATTTCCAAAATCTCATTCTGGCTATTATATGGAAAGCGACTGTTTCACATGTGTGTTCAAGGTCCCAGCTCAGTTTTTCTACCCAGCAGCATGTTCCCAATTCATAGGCATAAAAAGATTGAACCTCTTCTTGACCAATGCTGACTAGTAACTCACTGGCCCTTCTACAATTATCTGGAAATTATTTCAAAAATTAAGATTTAAAAATATAATTATTGGCTGGGTGTGGTGGCTCATGCCTGTAATCCCAGCACTTCGGGAGGCCAAGGCAGGCAGATCACCTGAGGTTGGGAGTTCGAGACCAACCTAACCAACACGGAGAAACCCTGTCTCTACCAAAAATACAAAATTAGCCAGGTGTGGTGGTGCATGCCTGTAATCCCAGCTACTCAGGAGGCTGAGGCAGGAGAACTGCTTGAACCCGGGAGGCGGGAAGTTGCGGTGAGCCGAGATTGTGCCATTGCACTCTAGCCTGGACAGCAAGAGCGAAACTCTATCTCAAAAACAAAAAAACATAATTATTGTTAATTTTTTAAAAATTGTATTCAGCTGTGCATGGTGGCTCATGCCTATAATCCCCACACTCTGAGAGGCTAAGGTGGGAAGATCGCTTGAGCCCAGGAGTTCAAGACCAGCCTGGGCAACATAGTGAGACCCTGTCTCTACAAAAAATAAAAAATTAGCCAGGCATGGTGGTATGTGCCTGTGGTCATAGCTACTTGGGAGGCTGAGGTGGGAGGATCACTTGAGCCCGGAAGGTTGAGGTTGCAGTGAGCCGTGATGGTGCCACTGCACTCTAGTCTGGGTGGCAGAATGAGACCCTGCCAAAAAAAAGAAAAAAGAAAGAAAAGAAAAGAATTCCACTCAGCACTTCAATGGGTCAGAATAATTTTCTAAAAGTATTCATTTTTAAAATATGCACGATGTACTTTCAAAAAGCATTTGAAGCCTTTGGAATAAAGCCCACAAGCAACAGAACAACTTAAAAGTTCCCTCTGGGAAGATGTTTACAATATACTGGAATACATGTTACAATATCAGTTTGGAAAAGAAATATTAACATTAAAGAATCTTAAAAGCCTAATTTACTGTAAGGGTTGAGTTTAGCTGCACACACAGCCTCGTCATGAGCTAAGTCCTCATAATGCGTTCATTTTTATCCACATTTATATTTATCTTGCTCCATCCTCTCCCTGGCCCTTCAGAGAGCCACCGCTTGCCTCATTTTGCTGCTCAACGGCACCCCCATCAGACACTGAGCAGAAAGGAAAGACTGGAAAGCCTCGAAATGCTCCTGGTGTGGCAGTTCCAGTTGTGTGTGTGCATGTCTTTGTGAGACGTGTAGTGTGTATGTGTGTTGGGGGGCAGAGGGGAATTCCTGGGTTACAGTGATGCTTAAATTTTATTCACCCATTCTTCTATACTGCTAACAGTGTAGAATCTACACACATATTCTCATTGTCTCTCTCTCTGTGTCCCCTGTGTGGTCAGCAAAGCGCTCAGACCCACCATGTGTAATAGGAAAATCTTAAAATTAGATGAAGAGTCTAATTTCCATGTTTAATTTCTTCATACAGCACTCCTTTGTGCTGTAATTCTGCCAGTGAGAATCCCATTCTTTAAGCTTTTCACAAGGTGAGATGTAAAACTGTCAGACATCTCATAGGTAAAGTTCAAAACCAAAAGCAAAAAGTGCAAGAACAATTGGTGAAACTTCTCATTCTTCCAGCTCGGTGGATTTTAAAAGGCCTTTTTATGATTGTCTGATTAAAGTTGATTGTCGGCTACAAAAATGTGTTATTACAGCCTTTTAAAATTTTAGAAAAACAAAGCACTCCAATTTTTAAGTATTTAACACAAAACTATTGTTCCCATTACTTTCTCCATAGTTCTCACCACATTCACTACCTCCAAGACTATTCACGGCCAGTCCTCACTAGTAGCAACAAACAACAGATTTGCAGCAGATTATGAAAAATGGGGCTGGCAGAAATGCTGAGGAATTTTTGAAGGTTTGGTGGAGGGAGGGGCAGTGGAGAACAGAACTGCTTTAGTTCTTTGCCTGGCTCTTAAAGTTTGTTTCAAATTGCTATGTTGCCCCAAATTATAAATTGCTTATGTAATTTAACGTGCAAAAAGTGGGTGCACTGTTTAAGAATTTTTCATTTGAGTAAATGAGCTTTCAAAGGAAAATCTCAAAGGAAAAACTTTTAAGTAACTTACTTGACTATAAACTGAGCTTTCCAGGTATTCCTAAAAAACATCTTTGACTGTAATAGGTGAAGGCTAGTCAAGTGCATTCTCGATCAAAAGAGAGAAAATCTACATGCTGAATGGAAATAGAAACCTTTTAGCTAAGAGAAAATACTTGGAATGTGATTTAGCATTTTTCCCCTTTCTTTTTCTTTTGGGTAAAGCCTGGTAAGTTTATTCCAGCCTCCTCAAGAAGTGCATCAGCGATCAAACTTGAAATCTGTTCATCACTCACTCCCCAAATAAGCTGTTCAAGCAGAATGAAACCGGCCTTCCTTGCCTCCACGTATCAGTCCAGCAGCTTGTATTAAAATGCCTGGAACAAGCCGGGCGCGGTGGCTCACGACTGTAATCCCAGAACTTTGGGAGGCCAAGGAGAGCAGATCACGAGGTCAAGAGATCGAGACCATCCTGGCCAACATGGTGAAACCCCGTCTCTACTAAAAATACAAAAATTAGCCGGACGTAGTAGCGCGCGTCTATAGTCTCAGCTACTCGGGAGGCTGAGGCAGGAGAATCGCTTGAACCCGGGAGGCGGAGACTGCAGTAAGCCGAGATCGCGCCGCTGCACTCCAGCCTGGCGACACAGCGAGACTCGGTCTCAAATTTAAAAAAAAAAAGCCTGTAACAACACTTCGCTGAATCCAGATAAACGTAAACGCTGCCGAGCACTGTAAGTTCGGTTCTGCCATAACAGGAGTGAAAAGAACGCTCCCCTTTTCCCACACTCTCTGGGTGCCCCTAAAAAGGGATACTAATAATGCCCGTAAGGGCCCATTGGGAGCAGCCAGGACTGCCGTCCCCCCCTGGCCGGTCGCTCGGCCTCAGTCTATCGCGGCTCCCGGACTGCGACTCCGACTCCCGCAGCCCGTTCGTTCGCCCCGCGCCGGTCCCTCGGGAGACCGGATCTGTGGCCCCCGGAACTCCGGCCAGAGCGGGGCCCCACCATGCAACTCTAGTGGAAAGTTCTCGTCGCATTCCAGACCAGACCTGCTACCTACGTTCCACTCGTAGGAACTTCAGGACTTGCAGCGCGCCCGGCCGAGCTCGATTTCCTCCTCTGCGGTGAAGAGGGGAGCCTGCAACGCCGACCCCGACCCGGCTTCACCACGATGCGCACCCACAAGCCAGGCTGGGTACCCTCGGGACGCTTGAGGCGCCGCGGTCAGTGGACGGTAGGTTCGCCTACGCCCCCTTCTCTGGCAGCGCAGTGGGTGGAGGGTGTTTGCAAACTTGTCCAGCAGCCAGGCGCGCCCCTGTGGACGCGCTCCCTCCCCAGAGGCCCCTGCTTCCTCCCGGGAGCCCCCACCCCCTCGCCTGGCCCCCAGCCGGGCGCACTCACCTCTACGCCAGAGCGCGGGGAGGAAGAGGCCCAGCAGCAGCGGCAGCGGGGCCGGCCCCATCCCGGGGCTGCGGATCTGTAATTTCTCTCCGGACGGATGGGCAGATGGACGTCCCGAACCTGTCCTGTCGCCGGCCAAGCGCGCCAGCGAAGCTCCCTGTCCAGGCGGCCCGGGCAGTGAGTGCCGAGTGGCGGAGCCAAGCGGCCGGCGGGAGGTGCCTAGGGCTGGAAGGGGCGGGCCGGGGGCCGAGCCGAGGCCGACCGGGGCTGGAGGAGAGGAGCGGGCAGGGGGGCGAGTCCCGGCGGGCCCAGCAGGTTGGGGTGGGAGGGGGCGGGAGGACGAGGGGGAGGTGTAAAGGGGAAAGGGAGGGGGTTGGAGAGAAGGGGCGGGCCGAAGGCCACCGCTGGGCGGACGGCGGGGAAGGGGGCGGAGAGGAAGGGGAGGGGGCTGAGAGACCCGGAGGGAGCTGGAAAGAGAAGTGAAGGGGAGGGGTGGACTGGAGGTCCACAGCAGAAGGCTCTGGCCGCTGCGCGGGTCCGGAGCCCCACACGTGTGGGTGGGAGATAGGGAAGGACAGAAGGTGGGAGAGGAGTAGAGGATGCCCGAGGCAGCCCCCAGACCCAAGAGGAGGGTCCAGAGGCGCCCCCGCATTCCAGGCTTGGCTGACACGGAAAACCCTGGCCGCGCCGCTCCCAGAGGCCGAGGCCACGGCGGCAGCGCCCCCTGCCGAGCGCTCCTCCACATCCATTCCGCTCGCCGCCGAGCGCTCCTCCACATCCATTCCGCCCCCTGCCGAGCGCTCCTCCACATCCATTCCGCCCCCTGCCGAGCGCTCCTCCACATCCATTCCGCCCCCTGCCGAGCGCTCCTCCACATCCATTCCGCTCGCCGCCGAGCGCCTCCTGGGTACCCGGCCCGAGGTGCGCGACACGGCCCTGGCGTCGAGGAGCTCACCTCCCCAGGGGGAGGGGTTCCTGGGAAAGGACGCTTTGCCGTGGCTCCGTGACGAGCCAGAGAGAGGTGACACTCAAGGAGGGAGATGAACGTGAATGACAAAGTGCAGAGCAGGAGTGGGGAGAGGGGGAACCACAGCACGTTACTCTCATGGACCTCCACAAGGTGTGCAGGGTCCAAGAGGCGGTAGCAGAGAGTGAATCGTAAGAGAAATGTAACTACTTACGCTAATAATGGCAACGGTAACTTAATTTATATACGTAGTTTCTTAAAGGTAACACTTTTAGAATGAATGTATTTTAATGTGGTCCCTTTAACAACATAACATGAGCCCGCTCCTCAAATCTCCCTAAACCTATCAGTGGTTCCTGCTGTCTCTGCATAAGCCAAGGTTCTGCAGTGGTCTACGAGGTTCTACGTGACCTGGTCCCCTTTCCTCTTTGGCCTCATCTCCTTACGCCTCTTCAATTTACGTTGGTCTCGTCAAGCGGTCCCTTGACCCCTACACTGGCTGGACACTTCCCGTAGATTTGGCTACGGGAAGGAGACAGGCAGCCCAGATGGGTTTAGACAGGTTATTACTTACACCGACAGCAAAAGCAAAATGAGTGTGGTGTCAGCTCCATGCATCCTTAGGCCTACAAGATAACACCAAACTGGGTCAGTGTTATCCTATGGATCTACATAATTTAACAAAAATAAATAAATAAATAAATAAATAAGACAACATGAGCCCTGCCGCTGAGTAGCCAAGTCTAAATTACACCAAGCAGTTTTATAGACTTCACAGGAGCCTGCCGCTGTATGCTTGGAGGGAAGCGGGCTGGGCGGTGGAGGGAGGGATATGGAAAGTCCTGCAGTCAACTGAAACGTTGGAGAAGGAAGAGAAATGGCCTTGCAGCAGTCTCCCATGGGGTAGGGATAGGAAACTGCCCACCAGTGGCTCCTCACCAGGCTTACCTATCCCTGCTTTAGGGGAAATCACAGGGCAGTCCAACAAGACTTGGGTCAGACCGTGGTCATACCTTGCCTACATGGCCTCGAGAGATGTGCAAGATTGCCAAGGACACCTCGGCAGAGCTGTTCTCCTGCAATTTCCTTGCTATTGCTCACATATACCAAGCACTCCTCCGCCCAAAGGTTTGCACTGGCTGTTCTCTCTGCCTGAAATGCTCTTCCCCTAGACACACAGCTTCCCAGTTGGCTCTCCTCCAAGTCAGCTCAAATCTCACTTTCTTGTTGAGGCCTGCCGTGTACAATACTCTTCAGCTATCCACCGGTGTTTGATTTACCACCCCAAACGTAGTGGGAGTAAAATGTCAGCCATTTTATTCGATTCCTGAATTCTGTGGATCGGAGGTTTGGACAGAGCACAGGGGAAATAGGTTGTCCTTGCTCCTCCATATCTGCCTGAGACCTTAGGCTCAAATGGTTGGGGATTAGAATCATGTAAAGTAAATTATAACCTGCGGGCCCATGGCTTCTTTTTGCAAATAATCGTTATCGAAACACAGTCATTCATGTTGGTAATTGTGACAGAGATTATGTGGCCCACAAAGCCATGCAATCTGGCCCTTTAGATAAAAAGTTGGCTAACCCCGATCTCAAGGCTCATTCACTCACATAGCTGCCATCTGCACTGGGATGACTTGGGCACTAGGGCTGCAGACTAACTGGAGCACCTAAACTAGGCTTCTCCATGGTGGCCTTGGAGTAGCTGGAAGTCTTGCATGGCAGCTCAGGGCTCCAAGAGCAAGCATTCCAGTAAACAAGGAGGAAGCTTCGTGGCCTTTTATGTCCTAGCCTCGGAGGTCACATAACTCCACCCTACTCTCTTGATGGAAGCAGTCACAACCCCACCCTCATGGGGAGGAGCCATAGAGGTTCAAGCCCAACCTCTTGAAGATAGAAGTGTCAAAGAAGTTGCAATTATGCTTTTAAAAATCTGCAAATGCCAAAATTTAGCTAAACTGTGAGATGTCAGCTCTACAATGTTAATTTTGTACTTGTGCGTCCAAATGATATTGCAATTTAATGTCCTAATTATTCAAGTGATCAGACTACATGTAGGAAAATATGAGCGACAAACAAACAAACAAAAAACAACCCGGACCCCATATTACATAACTAGTTCCAAGGCTGTTGTGCAACTTCAACAAGAAGACACTTACCTGGAACCCATTCTCCAATGCCCACTGTGTCTCCTGTGTCAGCTAAGACTCTGTGCTACAAGTAGGAGCCCCTACTGTTTAATACCTAAGAAAAAGAGAGAATGTTAAAGGCCTGCTGCAGTGTTCATCTAAGGGCTAGGGAAGATTACCCCCACTGATTCAAGTGTGAAAGAGCTGTAACCAAGGTAAAGTGGCATTGTGGTCACAATCTATGTGTCAAACATGTTCAACGTATCAGTGACAGGACTTGAGGCTTCCAATTGAAGGTCCCACAGGAGCGCGCCAGGCCACACACAAATGAAATGTGTGAAGACGTAGTCCTCAATGACCCTATGTCTAAACCCATACCTTGCTTCTCTTTGTCCTCTTACCCTGTCCCCTACCCCTTTCAGCTCTGTCTACAGCTATACCTGTAATTTATTTCCCCCTCCTGCCTCTAGTCTACCATGTAGACCCCCCAGTTCACCTCCCTCAGAAATCTTCTATCCCATCAGCTGGGTACAGTGGCTCACACCTGTAATCCCAACACTTTGGGGGGCCAAGGTGGGCAGATTACTTGAGGTCGGGAGTTCGAGACCAGCCTGGTCAACATGGTGAAACACTGTCTCTACTAAAAATACAAAAATTAGCTGGCTGTGGTGGCGCATGCCTGTAATCCCAGCTGAGGCAGGAGAATTGTTTGAACCTGGGAGGCAGAGGTTGCAGTGAGCTAAGATGGTGCCACTGCACTCCAGCCTGGGCAACAGAGAGAAAGACTCCGTCTCAAAAAAAAAAAAAAAAAAAAGCAATCTTCAGACCACTTTGGCACTTCGGACCACTTTGGCACTCACTCACCCAGCAGCTAGCATCCATACCACAATACTCTAGTAACAGCAGCCTGGTTTTCCTTTGGTGAACCATGCTTCCTACACTCACCTCCCTGTCCCTGGGTCTGGATGTGAGATTCTCTTTGCTGTCTTAAGACCATTATGTGTCCCTACTCTCTAGTCTCTGGCTTTGACTCTGATGTCATTAGACTAGACCAGCCCTGCTTGCTGCAGCCACGTAGACTCCTGAGTCTCTCCTAATTCTCTGAAGATGCAGTGCCTGCATCACGGTCACTCCCTTTACACTATCCCTGCCATGACTTTTGGTAGTTTCGGTACCTTATAAATGGTATTTCAACACCACACCTTCTAAACCCCTTGACCTCTTGTCCTTCATTCAGTATTCTGAGCAATATATTAGAAATGTAAGTGCCAAGTTCTTAAAATTTGCTGGATAACTGGAATGGTGCCCGTAAGAAAAGTCAACTCATAATGCCAAAAATCTTGAGGGAAGTACAAGCATCTTGTAGTTTCTTGCATAACACAGACAGTGCATGGAAGAGACCCTGTTCAATGTGCTGAACAACATAATGGGAGTATAGGTTTAAGGCCTTTGGGGGCATATATTTTAGGTAATGTAAACCATTTGAAATATTGAATCAAACACACATACACAAGTGCCGTCATATAATTGCCTTTTTTTTTTTTTTTTTTGAGACCGAATCTTGCTCTGTCACCAGGCTGTTGTGCAGTGGCGTGATCTTGGCTCACTGCAACCTCCGCCTCCCAGATTCAAGCGATTCTCCTGCCTCAACCTCCCGAGTAGCTGGGACTATAGGTGTGTGCCACCACACCCAGCTAATTTTTGTATTTTTAGTAGAGACGTGGTTTCACCATGTTGGCCAGGATGGCCTCCATCTCTTGACCTCATGATCCACCTGCCTCAGCATCCCAAAGTGCTGGGATTACAGGTGTCAGCCACTGCGCCTGGCCAGTTGTATAATCGTTAAGTGGAAGTTAAACGGTTTCACTGCTAAAAAATTACTGACCAGATCCAACATCTCGAGTTTGTTACAGCAAGAGGACACAATATAGCAAATAGCAGTAAAGTAAGAATAAGCATCTCAGTCAAAGGCTATTCATGGCCAGATAGGCCAGGTGCCAGCTCCTTTGTCCTAATTTCTGTAAGGAACGTGGCAGGATGCACTTTCTCTGTTGGATCAAAAACCATTGATGTGTGCATGGAACACCTCGGAAATGGGATCCAAAATGGAGTCTCAGCTGGGGATTTTTATATTTTGCTGGTCATCGGCATAGTCTTCAGGCATAACCAGCCTCAACAGCAGAGCCCTGTGGCAGGGGGTGGAGGGGTCTCGCTGAGACCAGGTGCAAATCATTTATCTCATTGTTTTCGAAAAGCGAAGTTGATGGTAGTACAAGTTTCCCTGAAGCTCCTCAGACTGATGGTTAAAAAGCAACATTATTAATCAATATGCGTCATGCTCTTGGCCAGGGGTCATTGCCATGCAGGAACTTCAAAACACTTCAAGCTAATTTCAGGCCTGCTGGAATTAACCCTCACAGTACAATCGCTTTTATAGTTGTCGTAAAGTGAAATGGTACAAGTAAAACACTCCATTCAGCACAGTGAACACGATACTGGAATAAAGTATTTCCTTTAGTGGTTTCTTGGAGTGTCTTTCAAGATAATCCATCCAATAGGCTGAAAAACTCATTGGAAGTAAAATCTCACTCTCATCCCATTGGAAATGGGGCAGCACCATTTAAAGATGCTCCTCATTGTGTTGAACAAGGTACAGAAGGCCAGTTGTTGAGCTTTTATAGTTGGTGGGTAAGTGACAACCCATTTAGCATCCTGGAAGAGGCATGAGAAGTGTATCTAAGTGTTACAGTTTGTTAGAAAAATGAGCTAGGGCCAGGTGTGGTGGCTCACGCCTGTAATCCCAGCAGTTTGGGAGGCCAAGGCGGGCAGACCATGAGATCAGGAGATGGAGACCATCCTGGCTAACGTGGCGAAACCCCATCTCCACTAAAAATACCAAAAAAATTAGCCAGGCGTGGTGGCACATGCCTGTAGTCCCAGCTATTCAAGAGGCTGAGACAGGAGAATTGCTTGAACCTGGGAAGCGAAGGTTTCAGTGAACCGAGATGGCACCACTGCACTCCGGCTGGGGTGACAGAGCGAGACTCCGTCTCAAAAAAAAAAAGAAAAATGAGCTAGTGGGCTAGGCATGGTGGCTAATGCCTGTAATCCCAGAACTTTGGGAGGCCAAGGAGGGCAGATCACCTGAGGTCAGGAGTTAGAGACCAGCCTGGCTAACATGGTAAACCCTGTATCTACTTAAAAAAATAAAAAAATTAGCCGGGCATGGTGGTGGATGCCTGTAGTCCTAGCTACTCAGGAGGCTGAGGCAGGAGAATCACTTGAACCTGGGAGGTGAGGTTGCAGTGGGCTGAGATCACACCACTGCACTCCATCCTGGACCACAGAGCGAGACTCTATCTCAAAAAAAAAAAAGAGATAGTGTATTTTTTCACTGTGCTGAGAAGTACAATGGAAGTTGCCTTGTCTGGCACTTGTGTCTGTTATGGAATTGAGAGTTCTGTCATGATACTTCCTTTAACATGCTCAACCACATACTAGGAGGCCAAGAGCCCAGTTTTTGAAATTGTTGGGGTGTAATGATGGAGAACCTAGGACATTTCATTCCATGTGCTGAACAACAGACTGGAAATACTAGTATCCAGCTTATGTAATTTGTTGGGGGGAGGTTGGGGAGGCAAAGTCAGGTTGTGTGTTTAAAAGGCTCAAATCACCACAATCAACTGCATATGGGAAGTACAATTATTAGAGCATGTAGAGGCTGCATTTCGAGAGTTGAACAATAAAGTGGAAGGATCAGTGTCTAGCCCTTATAGCTTTTGGAAACTTGAGACAGTATAGGTACAAAACTCCTTTCACTATGCTGAACAATATCTATGATGTGCAAATGTTTAAACATTAGGGTTCACTGGGGCACTGAAATGATGCTTAGAGGGGTCTCAAGTCAGCATAAAGTCATACTGGAAATACAAAGTCTAGCACTTGAAGATTGAGGGAAAGTGAGATGGTGGATGTAGGCTGGGCACAGTGGCTCATGCCTGTAATCCCAGCACTATGGGAGGCTGAGGCAGGCAGATGCTTGAGCCCAGGAGTTCGAGACCAGCCCAGGCAACATGGTGAAACTCTGTCTCTACAAAAAATACAAAAATTAGCCAGGCATGGTGGTGCATACCTGTGGTCCCAGCTACTCAGGAGGCTGAGATGGGAGGATCGCTTGAGCCCAGGAGGTCGAGGTTGCAGTGAGCCAAGATTGTGCCACTGTACTCCAGCCTGGGTAATAAAGCGAGACTCTGTCTTTAAAAAAAAAACAAAAAGAGAGAGAGATGGCTGCTGAGACCAGCTCGGTCATGGAGACCACAACCCAGTGGGGCTAGAGGAATTAAAGACACACACACAGAAATATAGGGTGTGGAGTGGGAAATCAGGGGCCTCACAGCCTTTGGAGCTGAGAGCCCCGAACAGAGTTTGACCCACATATTTATTGACAGCAAGCCAGTGATAAGCATTATTTCTATAGATTATAAATTAACTAAAAGTATTCCTTATGGGAAACAAAGGGATGCCTCGAAATAAAGGGATGGGCTCTGGCTACTTATCTGCAGCATGAACATGTCCTTAAGGCACAGATAGCTCACGCTATTGTTTGTGGTTTAAGTAAGTAGTTTTCTGCCCTGGGTGGGTCAGGTGTGTTCCTTGCCCTCATTCCGGTAAACCTACAACCTTCCAGCGTGGGCGTCAAGGCCATCACGAGCATGTCACCATGCTGCAGAGATTTTGTTTGTGGCTAGTTTTGGGACCAGTTTATGGCCAGATTTTGGGGCCTGTTCCCAAGAGATGGCAGATGTAGAAGACTCCATTCAGCATGCTGAAGAACATACCAGAAGCACAGAGGTCTAGGTTTTGTAGTTTATTGGGAAACTGCACTTATAATTTATTGGGAAACCACATAATGCCTGTAAGCAACTCCATTTAGTTTCTTGAGCAAAATACAGTAGTCTAAGTGCTTTGTCTTTGTAGTTTTAGAGGAGTTGAGATGGCGCATACAAAAGGATTCCATTCTACCTGCCAAAACCATCTTGGAAATAAGTTTCTTCTTCTTATAGTTTGTTGGAGAAATGGAGATGTTACACATAAGAGATTCCATTTGCTGTACAACACACTGAAATTAGAGGTCTGGCTCTTGTCATTTCCTGGGAATGGCTGGTGATTTGGTGATCTGTCAGGTGGCAGACAACAGGAAATCAACTAATAATAATTTTTTTTTTTTTGAGACAGAGTCTTGCTCTGCCCAGGCTGGAGTGCAGTGGCAAGATCTCAGCTCACTGCAACCTCTGCCATGTGGGTTCAAGCGATACTTCTGTCTCAGTCTCCCGAGTAGCTGGGACTACAGGCACGAGCCACTATGTCCGGCTAAATTTTTGTATTTTTAGTAGAGACGCGGTTTCACCGTGTTGGCTAGGCTGGTCTCGAACTCCTAATCTCTGGTGATCTGCCACCTCGGTCTCCCAAAATGCTGGGATTACAGGCATGAGCCAATGCACTGAGCTCAATAATGACTTTTTTTTTTTTTTTTTTTGAGAGGGAGTCTCCTCTGTCACCCAGGCTGGAGTGCAGTGGTGCGATCTTGGCTCACTGCAAGCTCCTGGCATTCTTTATGGTATTTCTCTTGTTTGCTTGCCACTAGGAGCACAATTATGTCAAAGAAAGAAAGAAAGGAGAAAAGGAAGGCAGGAAGGAAGGGAGGAAGGGGAAAAAATTAAAAAAAAAAATGTGTGTGCATGATGGAGCTGCTGCTAGATTGGTGAGTTTTTGAGTTCTGAATTTCCTTTGGACCTGTGGCCGAGGTTGTAAAACCTAAGCTTGTGGTTGTTTTTGTGTGTAAAAATTAAAAATAAAAAGCCTTTTCCCTTCCTCATAATAGCAAGGTATAGTAATTAATCTTTTATAATATCTTGTTTGTAACTCTTTCTGTCTGTTTCTCAACTTTGGAGACAGGTCACAAACCTATATGTGCCATCTAGGGGTATCTAGTGTAGACACACAGAATTTTTTTTTTGTTTTTGTTTTGAGACGAAGTCTCGCTCTTGTTCCCCAGGCTAGAGTGCAATGGCGTCATCTCAGCTCACTGCAACCTCTGCCTCCTGGGTTCAAGCAATTCTCCTGCCTCAGCCTCCTGAGTAGCTGGGATTACAGGCGCCTGCCACCATGCCTGGCTAATTTTTTTTTTTGTATTTTTAGTAGAGATGGGGATTTCACCATGTTGGCCAGGCTGGTCTCAAACTCCTGACCTCAGGTGATCCACCCGCCTTGGCCTCCCAAAGTGCTGGGATTACAGGCGTGAGCCACTGTGCCCGGCCTTTTTTTTTTTTTTCTTTTAATCACAGTTCTTAACAAACTTCCATAAATACCCAAAAGGGGAAAAGAAATTTGAGAATATGAAAGAGGTTAATAAATAGCCAAATATGTCAACCATTGAAAGGACACCTATTTTTTTTTTTAGATTAAACCACTGATTTGCAACTTTTATTGAAATAAATGTCATTTGTTAAAAACAAGGTTAATTTTGTAACTTGATCTCAACTGTTTTTTTAATAGCAGTTAAATTTTTACATAAAACATTGCAAAACTTCAACTAAAGGCCGGGCGTGGTGGCTCACGCCTGTAATCTCAGCACTTTGGGAGGCTGAGATGGGCAGATCACGAGGTCAGGAGATCAAGACCATCCTGGCTAACATGGTGAAACCCCATCTCTACTAAAAATACAAAAAATTAGCCAGGTGTGGTGGTGGGTACTTGTAGTCCCAGCTACTTGGGAGGCTGAGGCAGGAGAATGCGTGAACCCGGGAGGCAGTGCTTGCAGTGAGCTGAGATCGCGCCACTGCACTCCAGCCTGGGAGACAGAGCGAGACTCTGTCTCAAAAAAAAAAAACCTTCAACTAAAGAACAAATAAAACATTCAGACACAAGTTGACACTTTAAAAATTCTATAGATTTCAACAAATAATGAATGACTGTATATTAATTTATATTAGTCCTGTGGTCAGAATACATTTTCCAGTTAAAACATTTTTAATACATCTCCTGTACGGCACGGATAGCTTCTAGTGGGAATTAGTGTATAGTCTGTTCTTGATGAAGACAACACTAGACAGATGTTGCCTGATATCTGGATAATGCTGAATGTGACAAAACCAGCGAGACGCATTAAGATATTTCTTCTTTTCTTGAACTGTCAGGTCAACTATAAAGCGATGAAGTCCATAGTACAATAGGATATCTGCAAAGGTAGTTATATCCTGTAAGGTAGACTTTATCTTCAAGATATGAAATAAGATCCTTCAACAGGGTGTGGGCTGGGCACGGTGGCTCATGTCTGTAATCCCAGCACTTTGGGAGGCCGAGGTGGGTGGATCACAAGGTCAGGAGATCGAGACCATCCTGGCTAACATGGTGAAACCCTGTCTCTAATAAAAAAAATACAAAAAAATTAGCCGGGCGTTGTTGGCGGGCGCCTGTAGTCCCAGCTGTTCGGGAGGCTGAGGCAGGAGAATGGCGTGAACCCAGGAGGCAGAGCTTGCAGTGAGCAGAGATAGCGCCACTGCACTCCAGCCTGGGCGACAGAGCGAGACTCCGTCTCAAAAAAAAAAAAAAAACAAAAAAAAACCAGTGTGTGGCTATCATTTTTACTGGAGTGACTCTGTATTGTAACCATTGCTGAACTATTGCTTTTTCTTCTGCAGTACTCCCTAGCAAATATCCTTTGTTAGCTTGCTTGACTAGATGAGCTGCTATAGTAGTCAATCCTCTTAGACTTGGACCATTGTTTGTTTGAAGAACTGGAATCTGTCACTCGTCCTGAGCACTTTATTTATTATTCCCCTTACTCAGTCCCAGGGACTTCTCTAGTAGTGACAACTTGGCGGCTGCCGCCATCTTCTGGCGGTAGCTCGTGGAAGAGACCAACGTTTAACTTTTTGAGAACCTGTCAAACTGTTTTACCAAGCAGCTGCACCATTTTACATTCCTATCAATTATGTACAAGGGGTCAAATAACTCCAAATCTTCATAAACACTTGTTATTGTCTGTCTTTTTGATTATAGCTATCCTACTGGGTGTGAAGTGGTTTTGGCTTACATTTCCCTAATGACTAATGATGTTGGTCATCTTTTATCGTCCTTTTTGGCCACTTGTATAATATATTTTTGGCAAAATGTCTGTTCAAATCCTCTGCCCATTTTTAGACTGGGTTGTCTTTTTATGTTGAGTTGTAAGACTTCTTCACATATTCTGGATAACAGACTCTTATCAGATTATTTGCAAATCTTTTCTCCCATTCTGTGAGTTGTCTTTTCACTTTCTTGACAATACATTTGAAGCACAAAATTTAAAACTTTTCTCCAACTTATCAATTTTTTTCCTAGGTTCCTTGTGCTTTAGGTACCATATTTAAGACATCATTGCCTAATCCAAGGTTATGAAGATTTACAGCTATGTTTTCTTCTAAGTGTATAGCTTTACTCTTTTTTTTTTTTTTTTGAGACGAAGTCTCGCTCTTGTACCCCAGGCTGGAGTGCAATGGCGTGACCTCGACTCATTGCAACCGCCGCTTCCCAGGTTCAAGTGATTCTCCTGTCTCAGCCTCCTGAGTAGCTGGGATTACAGGCGCCTGCCACCACGCCTGGCTATTTTATTTATTTATTTATTTTTTGTATTTTTAGTAGAGATGGGGTTTCACCATGTTGGCCAGGCTGGTCTTGAACTCCTGACCTCAGGTGATCCGCCTGCCTTGGTCTCCCAAAGTGCTGGGATTACAGGTGTGAGCCACCGCGCCCGGCAGCTTTACTCTCATATCTGGGTCTTTGATGCACTTAAATTTTTGTATATGGTGTGTAGTATGAATCAAGATTCATTTTTTCCATCTGAATATACAAATATTACAACACTAACTGTTGAAAAGATGCTTCCCTCCTTCATTTGCTTTTGCAAGTTTGTAAAACAACAACAAAATCAACTGGCCTCACTCTGTAACTGAGGGCTGCACATATTGTCTTCCTTCCAAAGAGTACAATATGGAAAGTGGGGAAATGTAACATCATAGTAGAGAAATCTGACAAACACTATCTCAGTTAGGTGATCAAGGTTGACATCAGCAGCGATAAGTGATACTGTTGATAAGTACCTTTGATATGATGTGATGAAAATGACACTTTATGATCTTCCTTCCTGAAATCCATATCCCCAGGCTAATCATGAAGAAACATCAGACAAATTTCAGTTAAGGGATATTCTACAAACTAATGCAGTGGCTTGCACCTGGAGTCCCATCTGCTTGGGGGGTTGAAGCAGGAGGACTGCTTGAGCACAGGAGTTCAAGGCTGCAGTGAGCTGTGTTTGTGCCAATGCACTCTAGCCTAGGCAACACAGCAAGACTCTCTTAAAAAAAAACTGAATAAAGTATGAATTTTAATTACTAATAATGTGTTGATATTTCATTAATTTTAACAAATGTACTATACTAATGTAAAATACTAATAATAGGGAAACTGGATGTAGAAACTGGGTATAGGGTATGTGGGAAATTTTTGGACTAGCTGCAGTTTTTCTGTAAATCTAAACTTTTTTTTATTATTATACTTTAAGTTTTAGGGTACATGTGCACAATGTGCAGGTTAGTTACATATGTATACATGTGCCATGCTGGTGTGCTGCACCCATTAACTCATCATTTAGCATTAGGTATATCTCCTAAAGCTATCCCTCCCCCCTCCCCCCTCCCCCCACCCCACAACAGTCCCCAGAGTGTGATGTTCCCCTTCCTGGGTCCATGTGTTCTCATTGTTCAATTCCCACCTATGAGTGAGAATATGTGGTGTTTGGTTTTTTGTTCTTGCGATAGTTTACTGAGAATGATGATTTCCAATTTCATCCATGTCCCTACAAAGGACATGAACTCATCATTTTTTATGGCTGCATAGTATTCCATGGTGTATATGTGCCACATTTTCTTAATCCAGTCTATTGTTGTTGGACATTTGGGTTGGTTCCAAGTCTTTGCTATTGTGAATAGTGCCGCAATAAACATATGTGTGCATGTGTCTTTATAGCAGCATGATTTATAGTCCTTTGGGTATATACCCAGTAATGGGATGGCTGGGTCAAATGGTATTTCTAGTTCTAGATCCCTGAGGAATTGCCACACTGACTTCCACAAGGGTTGAACTAGTTTACAGTCCCACCAACAGTGTAAAAGTGTTCCTATTTCTCCACATCCTCTCCAGCACCTGTTGTTTCCTGACTTTTTAATGATTGCCATTCTAACTGGTGTGAGATGGTATCTCACTGTGGTTTTGACTTGCATTTCTCTGATGGCCAGTGATGGTGAGCATTTTTTCATGTGTTTTTTGGCTGCATAAATGTCTTCTTTTGAGAAGTGTCTGTTCATATCCTTCGCCCACTTTTTGATGGGGTTGTTAAACTTTTTTTTTTAAAAAAAGTTTAAAATATTGGCCGGGCGCAGTGGCTCACGCCTGTAATCCTAGCACTTTGGGAGGCCAAGGCGGGAGGATCACGAGGTCAGGAGTTCGAGACCAGCCTGGCCATCGTGGTGAAACCCTGTCTCTACTAAAAATACAAAAATTAGCTGGACGTGGTGGCGGGCGCCTGTAATCCCACCTTCTTGGAAGGCTGATGCAGGAGAATCGCTTGAACCCGGGAGGCGGAGGTTGCAGTGAGCCGAGATTGTGCCACGGCACTCCAGCCTGGGCGAAAGAGCAAGACTCTGTCTCAAGAAACACACACACACACATAAACAAAAGTTTAAAATATCAATTAGGTATATTTGTATTTAACTTTAACTGTTTCATGAATCTTTGTTTCTAACCTTTCTCCTATAACCCATTCTTTTTTTTTTTTTTTTTTGAGACAAGGTCTTGCTCTGTTGCCCAGGCTGGATGGAGTGCAGTGGCGCGATCATAGCTCACTGTGGCCTCAAACTCCCGGTTCAAGTGATCCTCCAGACTCCCAAGCAGCTGGGACTACAGGTGCGCACCACGCCGCCAGGCTAATTTTTAAAATTTTTCTTTTGTGGAGACAGGGTCTCGCTATATTGCCCAGGCTGGTTTCAAACTCTTGGGCTCCAGCAATCCTCTCGCCTGGCCTCCCAAAGTGCTGGGATTACAGGCGCGAGTGGCCGCTGGGGTTCTTAACGTGGGTCTTTGAATCGCCTCAAGAAGTGTCTCTGAATCTGGGAATTGCAAGCAACGTTTCTGTGAGGACCTTCACACAGTTCATCCACTCTTCGAAGAGTATGGACCGAAAAAGGCATAGAGCATTCACTGCACGTAGAGAAAATCAGCAACCCCTGCTCCCCACCCTCAGCCTGAGGTGCCTACCTCCACGTGGGGTCAGGAGGCGGAAGCGAAACCAGAAGAAAAAACCCTGAGATCTATAAGGCAGTTCAGGTCCCTAGTGACATGAACTAAAGAGAACTTGGACGCCAGGACTGTAGCAGACAGAATCCGGCTTCGGGGTTCGCATCAGTCGCACGGAAGGTGGAAATAGCCCCCAAGTTGTACCCCGCCGCGGTCTTCCCTCAACAGCGCAGGCGCCGGGACTGCTAGGACGCCGCGCGCCTCCCGCGATGCCCCGCCCCGGCGCGAGGCAAGACGGGAAAGTCAAGATGGACGCGTCCATTTGAACGTCTCGCACGCCTTCCTGCCATTAGCACTCGAGCCCGCTGCTGTTGCCCGTTCTTCCTCCGGAATAGGGGAGGGAGAGGGAATGAGAAGCTGCTGTGGCCGAAGAGTCACTGTGAAGGACCCCGCCGCTGCCCTCGGGCCTCCTCGGCCCCTGCGCCTCCGGGGAGCAGCCGGGGCTCGCCGCGCCTGACGCGTCCCGAGTTATACAGGTGCGGGCGCCGTACCGCAGCACTTGGTGGTCTGTCGCGCGCCGCGTGACTCCCACCTGTCCCGAGGCCGAGCCTCCCCTGGTGGCCGTAGGTCTGGAAACCCGGGGGACTGGGAACCTGAGGGACTGGGAACCCGAGGGACTGGGAACCCGAGGGAGGGCCTTGAGCGTGCCCCGGGGCTGAGGGGGCTCCTGGCCTGCGGGCTGGGGTGCTCCTTCCGGCTCCTGCTTGCCAACCTCTTTCCTGAGCTGTGCGCAGCATCCCATGTGCAGCCTCAGCTTCTAGACTGGCGTCCAGCCCCTCTGAGCTGTTTTTCTGAGCCTCGGGCTCTCAGCCTGTTTTCACTGTCCTCTAGAAAGGCTGGGGAAGCTCTTGTGGAGACTTAAGCTCCCGTTAGTGTGCATTTGGGTCTCTCTTTTTTTTTTTTTTTGGCAGGGTAGTGTTTGTGGGAATCATTGCTGATACTGTTATTTATAGCATATAAATTTAATAGTATTTTTACGTGTAGCTGTTTATGTTGCACCTAACAAGTAAAAACATTTCTAAAAGTTTGGGGTACTGAAAAAGTATTAAATATGTGGCATTAATCGGTACAAAATGATAATTCTTTAACAATTCTGTAATTTTCTCTCAAAGTTATAAGAAAATAACATTATAAAATTGCAGAACTAAAGTTTCATAAAGTCAAAAGTTCGTTGATGTTGGTTATTCTGTTGAATAAAATATAGGAAGACCAGCTGAATTTTGTTTTCTTTTAAGGTTTTTTTTTTTGTGGGGTTTTTTTTTTTTTTTTTTTTGAGGAGTCTTGTTCTGTCTCCTAGGCTGGAGTGCAGTGGCGCCATCTCAGCTCACTGTAACCTCTGGCTCCCGTGTTCAAGCAATTCTCTGCTTCAGCCTCCCAAGTAGCTGGGATTACAGGCGCCCGCCATCACTGTCTGGCTAATTTTTGTATTTTTAGTAGAGATGGGGTTTCACCATCTTGGCCAGGCTGATCTTGAACTCCTGACCTCGTGATCCACCCGTCTCCGCCACCCAAAGTGCTGGGATTACAGGCGTGAGCCACCACGCCCTGCCCCTTGTAAGTTTTATAAGGCACTTTTTACTTGTGTTCCAAGTTCAAGTGTCCCAGTACTCATTTATTTCTAGCAGGAGGAAGAACAAAACTTGTGTCATGTTTTGTGACATAATTATATCCAGAATAACTTTTCTTTTTTTTTTTTTTTGAGACGGAGTTTTGCTCTTGTCCCCCAGGCTGGAGTACAATGGCGCAATCTCGGCTCACTGCAACCTCTGCCTCCCAGGTTGAAGCGATTCTCTTGCCTTAGCCTCCCAAGTAGCTGGGATTACAGGCGCCCACACCGTGCCTGAGTAATTTTTTTTTTTTTTTGTATTTTTAGTAGAGACAGGGTTTGACCATGTTGGCCAGGCTTGTGTCAAACTCCTGACCTCAGGTGATCCTCGCGCCTCGGCCTCCCAAAGTGCTGGGATTGCAGGCGTGAGCCATCGTGCCTGGCCAAGAATAACATTTAATTCACAGCAAAATAACTTTGTGGCTTTGGAGGAGCTGCAAAGGAACTACATAGGCTTTGGGTGTTTGTGTAACCATATAGGACTCTTGCCCTATGAGCAGCAAGTCAATACAGGGAAACAACGGGGATTGCAGCAGATAAAGTGTTTTACTTGCAGGGCCACCGAACTAGGAGACTGAGGAAACTTCAAGTCAGCCTCCCCAAAGAGTTAAGGTCTAGAGGTTTTTTTTTTGTTTTTGGTTTTTTTTTTTGAGACAGAGTCTTGCTCTGTTGCCCAGGCTGGAGTACAATGGCATGATCTCGGCTCACTGCAACCTCCGCCTCCTGGGTTCACGCCATTCTCCTGCCTCAGCCTCCCGAGTAGCTGGGACTACAGGCGCCCGCCACCAAGTCCAGCTAATTTTTTGTATTTTTAGTAGAGATGGGGTTTCACCATGTTAGCCAGGATGGTCTCGATCTCCTGACCTGGTGATCCGCCCGCTTTGGCCTCCCACAGTGCTGGGATTATAGGCGTGAGCCACCGCGCCTGGCCCAGAGGTTTTAAAGAGAGGGTAGTGGGCTAAGGTATTGATTGGTCAGAGAATGAAGGATGAAGTCATAGGACAGAGAGATAAACCACATTCTCATGCTAATGTGGTTCCTTGATGGGGTCTTAAGACTAGCTTGCATCATCTCAAAAGTCTTAGGCTCCTAACATTAAAAATGCTGTCTATAGGAACATGGTATATATAAACAGGTACAGGAAAGTGGATCAAAGGGCAATCTAATTATGCTTATCTGTACTTTTGTCTAAAGCCTGGCTGCTTCCTAACCTTGTGATGAAGGCTTTAACAGTTCATCCACATTTTTTTTAGTAATAAACTGTACTGTAATAGATTAATAATTAGATTAATTAGATGTAATAATTAATTAAAACCTAGTACCCTTAAATCTGCAAGCATAACTGTTCCATGGCTAGAGTTATTCATGCCTCGGTTCTTTGGGTTTCGACCAATAATTGAAATTGATTGTAGTTATATATTTAGGTGGGATTGGGGGTGTCACAGCTACTTAAGACATTTGAAAACCTATGTCTTTTGTAGATTGGTCAGCTGAAAGCAGTTCAACCTCTGATGAATTAGAGTAATGTGTGGTTTTTTATTGTTTTATTCCAATATGACAATGATCCCTTAGATGTACTTTTCAAATGAGGTTCTGGCATCTAACCAGAAATGACCTTAAATGTTGAGAAGCCATGTAGTTATGGGGCCATAGAGTACAACTTGTCTAAATACTTCATATATAAAGTATGGAAAAATTAGCGTATAGTAGTGGGAAACACAGGATAGGTGGTGCGGGACATAAGTACTTGTTGCATCTCAGTGGTTTCCTATAGTGGTAACTGTCAGTCTGTGGCTAAAATGTGATAATTGCAACTGTCTGAATCAGATCTAGAATGCCCTTTTATGTTATGACCAACTTATATACTTACCAGTCTGATATAATTACTTGACACCCATGTTAGGATTAATGACTTGTGTGTTTATGGTATTTTTATTCTAGTTTTGAGTCTGGAAGCTGACCAGAATGTGTTTGAATTCATACAGAAATAATGTTGATATTTGGAACCCATGTCGAACTTCTATGAAGAAAGGACAACGATGATTGCAGCAAGGGATTTGCAGGAATTTGTTCCTTTTGGTCGAGACCACTGCAAGCACCACCCTAATGCTTTGAACCTTCAACTTCGCCAGCTGCAGCCAGCTTCTGAATTATGGTCTTCTGATGGTGCTGCTGGCTTGGTGGGATCCCTTCAGGAGGTTACAATCCACGAGAAACAGAAGGTTCCATTGAGTTTCCCATTGTGTTTTTGAAATGTAGAGTGATATAATCTACTTGTAATTTAAGGCTACTAAGATGCAACTGAGAGATCGGTGTGATGCCACTTCTAGGGTAGAGTTAAGGTGTGGTAATTTCAATAAATGTTGAAAATAATGACTTTATTACATTGTCATAGCGACTTATTTAGATACCCTCTATAACTTGTGGTTTTATTTATTTTTTATTTTTCAATTTTTTTGTTTGAGATGAAGTTTTGCTCTTTTTGCCCGGGCTGGAGTGCACTGGTGCGATCTCAGCTCACCGCAACCTCTGCCTCCTGGATTCAAGCGATTCTCCTGCCTCAGCCTCCCGAGTAGCTGAGATTACAGGCATGTGCCACCACGCCCAGCTAATTTTGTATTTTTTTAGTAGAGGCGGGATTTCTCCATGTTGGTCAGGCTAGTCTCAAACTCCAGACCTCAGGTGATCCACCTGCCACGGCTTCCCAAAGTGCTGGGATTACAGGCGTGAGCCACCACACCCGGCGAGTAATAGTTCTTAAGTAGGGGAATGAGATGTTAAGTGTGTGTCAGAAAATGAATCCCTCCTGCCTTATTCCATTGTCATATCCCTTTGGGATACTAAAATCTCGGGGAGGGAAAGCCTATGTAGTTACAAATGGAAACTTCTCTTTCTTCCATTCATTTTGGTGGGTGGGACAAAGGAAAAGAAGGTGAATATATATGTGATTGCGAAGCAGGAAGTCTGCATTTCTGCGTGAACTCCCCGAGTGATTCCCACGTGCACCTCACTGTCCTTTCCCTACCCTACCTCATACACTTAATATGTCCTTTTAGTCTCCCAAGCATGTGATTTGACTTTTGGAACTATAGAGAAGGTGTACTTTTTGTTCGTTTTTGTTTTTGGCAGAGTAATATAGAGGAATAATATAAAACATTCAATATAGAGAATTATTGAGTAAATTCTTCATGTAATTCTGTAGTGTAATGCATATATCCACATCCTCTGTTAATCAGTGTACCAAACTTTGTAGGAGTTGTGTTTGAATTGAGTCTTACTCCATGGGCAAATAAATTTTGTTCCAGATTTTTGAAGAACAAAAAAAGAGTGCTTGAATATGTTTTACATGTGTTAATTTTAAAGGAAAGCTGGCAGTTAAGGAAAGGAGTAAGTGAAATTGGAGAAGATGTGGACTATGATGAGGAACTCTATGTTGCTGGAAATATGGTGATATGGAGCAAAGGAAGTAAAAGCCAGGCATTGGCAGTTTATAAAGCATTTACAGTTGACAGTCCTGTTCAGCAGGTGAGTTGATTTGAATTTTAGCATTTGATTCACTATTTAATGCAATTTAAAAAAAGTTTTGTTTTAAAATTTAACAGAAATGATAAAACCAGCATAATGATCTCAGCAGCTGGGTGTACGTTGTAACATGACATAATGTAATGTGAAGATAATGGCAGGAAAATAAAAATTTAATTTTATTTTATATATCATCACTTTTTTTACACTCTCCTTTGTCACTTTAATGGTAATCTTTAAACACTCTGTCCTTATGTAATTCAATTTGTTATTGCCAGCAAAAACCTATAAAACATGAAGAGTACAGAAATATTTTAACACATGATTACTATAATTGATTGCAAAGATTTGAATAAATAAAAATCGTGGGATTCATAATGGTAGAGAGAAAGGAAAAAATCTGCTTTGCAGCCATTGCAGTTGGCTGTTATAACTAACTGTTCTGAAAGTTGATAATGAAAGGGAAAGAATTAAGCATTTGCCATATTTTTTCAGGAAGACATGCAGTTCATCTCCATTTGATGAAGGAAAACTTGTACTTAGAGAAGAATGCTAGCTAATAAATGTAAAAGGAATTGTAGAATTAGAATATCACCATTTTGTAACCTCCAGTGCAATAATTGATTCCAACAAGGATTGTAAATGGATACTAACACTGTTGGTTGAAAGAATATTACCATGGCACCAACACATCACCCTGTGGATTACCTGATAATCCACAGGAACAAATGTACCTCTACTTTGGAGTTATTTGTCAGTCTCCACCTCAATCAAGTGATTGAGTTTAGCATAATTAGTAGTGACATGAAGGAGTATTATGTGCTTCTAGCTATAATACAGAATGAAGTACATGATGTCATCTAAGTTTTCTTCCCAAAAATATGAATATTTAGACCTAACTTCCTGTTTATAGGAAATATAGGCAATAGAGAATTATATTTTAAAATACCATGAGATAAGGAAATAGATAGCTAGGAATGGCTAAAGCTTTATTATTATTATTATTGTTTATTTATTTATTTGTTTTTTGAGATGGAGTCTTGCTCTGTCACCCAGGCTGGAGTGCAGTGGCATGATCTCAGCTCACTGCAAGCTCTGCCTCCCAGGTTCATGCCATTCTCCCGCCTCACCCTCCCGAGTAGCTGGGACTGCAGGTGCCCGTCACCACACCCGGCTAATTTTGTTTTTATATTTTTAGTAGAGCTGGGGTTTCACTGTGTTAGCCAGGATGGTCTCGATCTCCTGACCTTGTGATCTACCCACCCACCTCGGCCTCCCAAAGTGCTGGGATTACAGGCGTGAGCCATCATGCCCAGCCAAGCTTGATAATTATTAAAACTGGCTCATGGGGATTCATTATCCTATTCTGTTTACTTTGTATTTATTTGAAATTTTCCATTATAAAAAGTTTATAGTCTACATTCTGGTTTCTTTAAAAAAGTCACGGAGAAAGAAAAAAAGATGGGGACTGTTCTACATTGAAAGAGACTAAAGAGACATCACCAAATGCAGTATTTTTTGATCCTTGTTAAATGAACTTTGATTGAGTCCTGGTTTTAGAAAACTAGCTAAAAAGATATTTTTGGGGAAAATTTGGGAAAGTTGAAAATTACTGGCCAGTAGCTGATGTTAGAGAAGTATTATTTTTTTCTCAGGGATGATGATTTTATGGTTTTATAGGAGAACATCTTTATTTTTAGAAAAGGCATGGTGAAGTATTTAGGGGTGAAATGTCATGATGTGTGTGCAATTTATTTTTAGACAGTCAGCATTCCCATTCCAAAAATCCCATATGTACACAAATGCACACACACAAACAAATATGGCAAAATTTTCATGATTGTTGGATTTAGGTGAAATATGTTTGCTGCATTATTTCAACTTTTCTTACTGAAAATTTTTATAACAAAAAGTTGGAGGAAGAACTAATGCATTTATTGTAGTTGAATTAGGGTTGACAAGAGGTTTTGGAGGCTTTGACTAATGTTAAGTTTCATTTTTGTAAATGCTGAAATCTTTGTATCTGGATACTGCTTCCTCCCACTCCTCCCGCCTAACATTAACTATTTCCTGATGAGTACTGTATTGTAACTATTTATTGGAAAGGATAAACTGAATCATTATTCCAACATTTGAGGGCATATGTGAAAGCATTTGTGTCCTGGAGTGTTGAAGCCAGTGATCTTTTTGATGGTAATTTTTTTCCCATATAATTCATATAGTTAGTATAGATGTGAAAAGTGCATTTGATGATATCTAAGTAGTTCTTTGCTTCTATATCTTCATCTTAATTTCTCCAAGAACAGTTGCCTATTTACTAGATTCTATGGAAGTGCAGTTAGATATATTATCTCCTTTATCTTAAGATCACTTGTAAGTGTAATTGTAAGATTTGGAATTTCAGTCTTTTGATCTGGAAAATATATTGTTACTTAATCTTCTTGCTAATATGGAGAAAGATAATTTTCTATTTTGTTTATGAAATAATATCAGGTATATGTGACTCAGATTTTATCTGTTCATTGTTTTACCTATCCTGCAAGTATTTTTTTTTTTGGTTGTTCTTTTTATTTTTTCATTTATTCTTTTTGTTTTTTAATAGAGATGGGGGTCTCACTATGTTGTCCAGGCTGGTCTTGAACCCCTGGGCTCTAGTGATCCTCCTGGCTTGGCCTCCTAAAGTGCTGAGATTACAGGCGTGAGCCACTCTGCCTGGTCTTCTGCAAGTATTTAGTCTCACTCTGTTTCAGACATTATGCTGGGGCTGCTGGGACTACAAAGGTGAATGTAGTTTCTGCCATTGAAGGACTCATAACCTAGAAAGGAGAACAAACAGATCACCTGAAATGCTGTATTCTGAATGCTGTATAATAACTACCTGTCCACAGAGTGATGAGAGCCCAAAGGACTGAGTGCCAAAGGGAGGGTTTTTCAAAGAAGATGCTATTTGTGTTATAAAATGGTGGCAGAAGGGCATTCTAGGCAGAGGAAATCACAGCAAAAAGAATTATGGAAAAAGATGACTTTTTAAACTTCAGAATAGCTGTACACAAAGTGTGGGTGTGGAGAGATGCAAGTGGATGCTGGCAGTATACAGACCAAAGGGCCTTGTATATAAACCAAGGAATTTGTATTTTAAACTGTGTGCTGAAGGGAGCCTGCCAAGGATTTTAAAATGGAAGCGATCAATTTTGTGTTTTGAGAAGAGATTGCTTTGTTAGCAATATATATATAGGATTGACTGGAGAGGAGGGAGACTGTTGTCAGGGGCACTATTTTGTGACTGTTCAGGTAAAAGATTGGTGCCTTGGCAAAGAAGGGGTGATAAAGCAGAGGGAGATGTGGAAGGGGTTAGTGATCTCTTAGATATCAGGGATAAAAGAGATGTTAAAATATTTACTTTTAGAGGCTGAGAGGATGGGATTTCATCAAAGGAAGTTGAGACTGTAATCGGTGCATTGTAGATTTTGGACATTTCAGGTTGGAGCACAGCTCTCATGCATGGTTTTCTTCCTGAATTTTCATTTCTTAACCATTAAAATCTCCCACAACTCAACAATAAAACAAACTACCCAATTAAAAAATT
The DNA here is from genome assembly GCF_029289425.2 of Pan paniscus. Taxonomy (NCBI): domain Eukaryota; kingdom Metazoa; phylum Chordata; class Mammalia; order Primates; family Hominidae; genus Pan; species Pan paniscus. The sequence continues at coordinate 16,201,600 of NC_073261.2, forward strand.
GGGCAGAAGGACTTAAATGGACATTTTTCTAAAGATGCACACATGGTCGATAAGCACATGAAAAGATGCTCAGCTTCGCTAATCATTAGGCAAATGCAGATTACAACCACAATGAGATACCACTTTACTAGGTTGGCTGTTATTAAAGAAACATAACAAATGTTGGTGAGGATGTCCAGAAATTGGAACTCCTGTGCATTGCTGATGGGAATGTAACATAGCTGCTGTGGAAAAGTTTGGCAATTTCTCAAAAAGTTATACATGTAGCCAGGCATGGTGGTGCATGCCTGTACTCCCAAGCTGTTCAGGAGACTGAGGCAGGGGGGTCATGTGAACCCAGGAGTTCTAGGCTGCTGCGAGCTAGAATCATGCCTTGCATTGCAGTTTGGGTGACAGAGTGAGACCCCATCTCTTAAAAGAAAAGTTATACTTAGAATTACCATTATGATCCAGCAGTTCCAGTTCTAGGTATATGCACAATTGAATTGAGAACAGGGATTCACAGATACTTGTACACCAGTGTTTTCAGCAGCATTATTTATGATAGCCAAAAGGTAGAAACAACCCATGTCCATTGACAGATGAATGGATAAACAAATGTGGTATATGCTAACAGTGGAATATTGTTTAGCTTTAAAAAGGGATAAAATTCTGATACATGTCATAACATGGATGAACCTTGAAAACATTATGTTAAGTGAAATAAAATAGATATAAAAGGACAAATGTTGTACAGTTTCACTTACATGAGATACCTAGCACAGGCCCTTTCATAGGGAAAGTGGAATAGAGGTTACCAGAGCTCAGGGCATTGGGAAATGGGGAGTATTGTTTAATGGGCACGGAGTTTCTGTTTGAGATGAGGAAAAAGTTCTGGAAATGTGCAGTATTGTACAAGCTCACAAATTGTACTAAGCTCATCAATTTAATGTTAATGCTACTGAATTGTCTACTTAAAAATTGTTAAAATGTTAATTTTCATATTGTGTATATTTGACCACAGTTTAAAAAAAAACACAAAATGCTGTTAAATAATAAGTGATTGCCAGGTATGTCAGTTAAAGTTTAATAGCTTTTCCTAGTTTATATTTTGTAAGATGGGCTTTTAAGAAAGGGAGGAGTTAGTTTTTCTAAATACTTTTTCAAAAGTCAGTCTAGAGAGAGTCTAAGATCAGTTGTTTAATCTGGAGATTATAAAGTTTGAATAATCTTTTGTTTTGTAGAGGATATAGGGTTTAGTATGGTTTGAGCTACTATTTGAATTTTTGCTACAAAGTTTCTATCTGGTAGATTTTTTGATTCTTGTCTTCTCTTTTTGTAAAATTTATTTTTTTAATTTAAAATTTTAATTCCTATGGATCTTTTCATAAAATTTAATTGTAAACATATTTTGCCTTTCCTTATCATATTTATCATTTATTACTCTAATTTATTTTTTCTTATTCTTTTTGTTCCCATGATTGTACATGTTGAGCTGAGGAGGCAAAGTTATTACGTAGGTGCTATTATTATTATTTAGATGCCATTAGTTAATAGATGATTATTTAGATATAATTTTCTTAGGTAAGCATTTTGTTTTGATTTTAGGCATTGTGGTGTGACTTCATTATATCACAGGATAAGTCTGAAAAGGCCTACAGTAAGTTTCTTTTTGAAATTTTATTTTTCTTATGATGATTCCAAATATTTATCTCATTGTATTTTTCATTCAAATGAAGTAGCCACTAGTAATAGTGGTTTACCATAAGCATCTTTATATTGTGCATTAAATAATTTGTGCTGTTAGGATTGAACTCCTTTGAGGGAAAAAACACATAAGTCTTGTTGTACCCTTTCTTTTCAGGTAGCAATGAAGTAGAAAAATGCATATGTATATTGCAAAGCTCATGTATTAACATGCATAGCATAGAAGGAAAGGATTACATAGCTTCATTACCATTTCAGGTAAACAAGTGTTTCAAATTTTGGGGGGGTTTTGTTGGAGAACATTTTTGAATTAATTGGTTTTAGAGGCATGTCTTATGTCTCATGTTTCGTAGTAGTCAAAAATGTTATTTTTACTCAAAATAACTAAATTTTGGCAGCTTTAGTGGCTTACCATTTTTCTGTACTTCACAAAAAAATAAGTTATTTAATGAAGTGAATTAGGAAGTCTTCTGTGGTATGTGTTTGTTGGTTTAAATGATATGTAAGAACTTTTGGTTATATTAAATAAGGCATATGAATAACACCAGTCTTTTTTTGTTACTCATCGTCTTTTTAATGCCTAGGGCTATTGTTAACACATTGTCATTTTGTTACTGATCCTGGCCAGTGGCAGGAATTTCACATTGAACAACTCCTCTTTATTAGATTTGATTTTATCTTAGAGTTGCTTATTTGTATTACCTTTTAAGAAAATACCGTATTTCATGATTATGTTACTTTGTAAAGCTATTACTAAATTGGAAAATAAAACATTCTGTAATGTTTCTTTAAAACATTTTATAAAGGGGTAGGTTCTCTTACTTCTATCTTTTCCCACCCTTTTACCTGAAGGTTGCAAATGTTTGGCCCACTAAATATGGATTGTTGTTTGAACGAAGCGCTTCTTCACATGAAGTACCTCCAGGTTCACCCAGGTATTCATTTTATTCACTTCAGAATATTACTGCTTGGGATTTGTGTGTTTGTGTTGGTTCTGAGGTTTATCTAAAAGTTTGAGATGATGATAATTTTCATGTTGACAGCATAGATATATGCCATTTTGTCTCATCTCAGTACAAGTTGAGTATCCCTGATCCAAAAATCTGAAATTCTCCAAAATCTGCAACTTGTTGAGCTCCAGCATGACACTCAAAGGAAATGCTTATTGGAGCATTTCAGGTTTTGGATTCTCAAATTAGGGTTGCTGTCATCAAAAAGATAGGTCATGATCAAGTGGGTTTTGTCTCAGGGATGCAGGGATGGTTTAACATACACAAGTCAATAAATGTGACACATCACATAAACAGAATTAAAAACCATATGATCATCTCAATAGATGCAGAAAAAAGCATTGGATAAAATTCAGCATCCCTTGATGATAAAAACAAACTAGGCATAGAAGGGACTTACCACAAATTAATAAAAGTCATATACAACAAACCCACAGCCAACATCATACTGAATGGGGAAAAGTTGAAAGCATTCCCCCTGAGAACTGGAAGAAGACTAAGATGCCTGCTTTCACCACTTCTATTCAGCATAGTACTGGAAGTTCTGGCCAGAGCAATCAGGCAAGTGAAAGAAATAAAGGACATCCAGATTTGAAAAGAGGAAGTCATACTATCACTATTTGCTGATAATATGATTATATACCTAGAAAACCCTATAGACTCCTCCAAAAGACCCCTAGATTTCATAAATAAATTCAGTAAAGTCTCAGATTACAAAATCAATGTACACAGATCAATAGCACCGCTATACAGCAACAATGACAAAGCTGAAAATCAAATCAAGAACTCAGTCTCTTTTTTTTTGAGACGGAGTTTTGCTCTTGTTGCCCAGTCTGGAGTGCAGTGGCATGATCTCGGCTCACCACAACCTCTGCCTCCCAGGTTCAAGCGATTCTCCTGCTTCAGCCTCCTGAGTAACTGGGATTACAGGCATGCACCACCACGCCTGGCTAATTTTTTGTATTTTTAGTAGAGACGGGGTTTCTCCATGTTAGTCATGCTGGTCTCGAACTCCCGACCTCAGGTGATCCACCCACCTTGGCCTCCCAAAGTGCTGGGATTATAGGCATGAGCCACTGCACCTGGCCAAAAATTCAATCCCTTTTATAAGAGCAGCAAAAAGCCAAAAACAAAAACCTATGAATATGCTTAACCAAGGAGGTGAATCATCTCTATAAGGAGAACTACAAAACACTGCTGAAAGAAATCACAGATGACACAAACAAATGGTAACACATCCCATGATCATGGATTTGAAGAATCCATATTGTGAAAATGATCATCCTGCCAAAAGCAATCTATAGATTTCACCATAATTCTCATCAAAATAAGATCTTTTTTTTATAGAGTTAGAAAAAACAATTCTAAAATTCATGTGGAACCAAAAGCCCAAAATAGCCAAAACAATCCTAAGCAAAAAGAACAAGTATGTAGCCATCCCATATAATACAAGGTTATAATTAGCAAAATAGCATGGTACTGGTATAAAAGTAGGCACATAGACCAATGGAACAGAATAGAGAAACCAGAAATAAAGCCAAATACTTGTAATCAAGTATTTGATCTTTGATAAACAAGCTTACAAAAACATAAATTGGGGGAAAGGCATCCTATTTAGTAAATGGTGCTGGGAAAACTGATACCTTTTTTAGAAGAATGAAATTGGGTTTTTTTTATTTCTCACCTTATACAAAAGTCAGTTCAAGAGGGATCAAAGGCTTTAAGCCCTGAAACCATAAAAATTCTAGAAGATCACCTTGGAAAAACTCTTCTGGACATTGGCCTAGGCAAGGAATTTATGACTAAAACACCAGAAGCAAATGCAACAAAAACAATAAATAAATGGGACCTGATTAAAATAAAAAGCTTCTGCACAGCAAAAGAAATGTCAGAATAGACAGATAGTTCACACAGTGGGAGAAAATATTTGCAAACTATGCATCCAACAAAGCACTAGTATCCAGAATATATAAGGAACTCAGATCAGCAAGACAGAAGCTCAAAAAGTGGGTAAAGGACATGAATAGACAGTTCTCAAAAGAAGATACACAAATGGCCAACAAACATGAAACTGCTCAATATCACTAATCATCAGAGAAACACAAATTAAAACCACAGTGAGATCTCACCTTACTCTTTAAGGAATGGCCATTATTAAAGAGTCAGAAAAACAATAGATGTTGGCATGGATGTGGTGGAAGGGGAATGCTTATACACTGCTGGTGGGAACATAATTAGTATGACATCTATGGAAAACAGTATGGAGATTCCTTAAAGAACTAAAAGTACGTCTACCATTCAATCTAGCAGTCCCATTACTGGGTATCTACCCAAAGGAAATAAAAGTCATTATGTGAAAAAGATACATGCACATGTATGTTTATTGCAACACAATTCATAATTGCAAAGATAAGGAAGCAGCCTAAGTGCCCATTGACCAATGAGTGAATAAAGAAAATGTATATATACACCATGGAATACTAATCAGCCATAATGAGGAAATGAAATAATGTCTTTTGCAGCAAGTTGGATGGAACTGGAGGCCATGATTCTAAGTGAAGTAACCCAGGAATGGAAAACCAAATACTGCATGTTCTCACTTCCAAGTGAGAGCTAAGCAAGGAGTATGCAGAGGCTATTTACAGAGTGTTATGATGGACTTTGGAGACTCAGAAGGAGGAGGGTGGGAAGAAGGTGTGGGATAAACAAACTACATATTGCGTACAACATGCACTGAGGTGACAGGTGCACTAAAATCTCAGAATTCACCACTACATAATTCTGTGTCACCAAAAGCCACTTGTACCCCCAAAAGAATTAGGGTTGCTCAACCGTTAGTGTAAGGTAAATAATCCAAAACACTTACGGTCCCAAGTATTTCAGATAAGGGATACTCAGCCTGTATGTACACTCATGAACTCTACGCACTTGGCACTTAATTAGCCTTTTTTCCCAATCTGAGTGGTAAAATTGAACATGCAAATAAATGGCTTCAAAAAAGATTTGGCCGGGTGCGGTGGCCCACGCCTGTAATCCCACCACTTTTGGGAGGCCGAGGCGAGTGGATCACCTGAGGTCAGGAGTTCGAGACCAGCCTGCCCAACGTGGCGAAACCCTGTCTCTACTAAAAATACAAAAAATTAGCCAAGCGTGGTGGCAGGTGCCTGTAATCCCAGTTACTCGTGAGGCTGAGGCAGGAGAATCACTTGAACCTGGGAGATGGAAGTTGCAGTGAGCCGAGATCACATCACTGCACTCCAGCTGGGCGATGAGCAAAACTCCATCTCAAAAAAAATAAATAACAAGATTCAGTTCTTAGCTCTGCCATTTTCTCATTGTGCTGCTTTGAGCAGATCATTAGTGCTTTCTTAGCTATAGTTTCCTTATGCGTTACAGGAATATTATCATTTACCTCTTAGGACTTATGCAAAGTTAAACTAGCTAAATGTATATAAGCTTTGACACAGGGCCTAGTAGGTATTAAGTATGCAATAAATGGTAGATGTTTATTAGCGGTGTGTTTATCTTGTCTCCCTATGAATTATGAGCACAGCGAAGGGCAGCAACATACAGCACCTGTCATGTTGTGGTGCAAGAGGTAGACACTTGCTAAGTCTTAAAGAAATTGCTTATAGATTTTAATCTCTTTATGCTTTGAAAGAAAGCCTGTCTTCGCTCTAAAAAAAACAATTCCTTAAAAAATGTAGGCTTTTGGCCAGGTGTGGTGGCTCACGCCTGTAATCCCAGCACTTTGGGAGGCTGAGGCAGGTGGATCACCTGAGGTCAGGAGTTCAAGACCAGCCTGGCCAACATGGTGAAACCCCGTCTCTACTAAAAATACAAAAAAACTAGCTGGGCGTGGTGGTGTGTGCCTGTAATCCCAACTACTCGGGAGGTTGAGACAGGAGAATCGCTTGAACTTGGGAGGTGGAGGTTGCAGTGAGCCGAGATCATGCCCCTGCACTCTAGCCTGGGCAACAGAGTGAGACTCCATCTCAAAAAAAAAAAAGCAGACTTAATTTACTTGAAGTAGTTTGTTTCTTCCTTTTTTAAAAAATGTATTCCTTTGTCAGCAGATATGGGAGAATAAATTTCTTTCTTAGCTGCCAAAGACACACTGCCAGTAAGAGAGATCAATAAAAAAAGACCACTTTATGCACATTACTCCATTTGTTCTGTACTGTGATGACTGCTGTTTGCAGAAATTCCCTGGCTATATTGATTTCCCTCTGTTCGTGCATTGATAGAATTACTCTAAGGGGAGAGATTTCTAGGAATGAAATAGAAGACAATGTGAAAAATAGTATGTACAAAGTTTAGAAGATTGCATTTTGAGATGATAGGTTTCTAGTTGCTCGTGTAATCTGGAGATTTCTTTTCAATAGAAGTGCAAAATTTGTGTACAGACATACTCGTATTGGTAATTAATTGATTATTTGTTTATTGCTAGAGAACCTTTACCTACTATGTTCAGCATGCTGCACCCACTAGATGAAATAACTCCACTTGTTTGTAAATCTGGAAGTAAGTGTATTTCTATATTCTTTTAGATAAGCTCTTTTTTTTTTTGACTTTGGTGAGGGAGGTTATAAAGGCGCTTATATGAAAACTGACTTATAAAAATAATGTAAACATTTTACAAAAATAACTTCTATTTTGACTTTCTTGAATATCATGGTATTAACTGCTCAACAGTTATTTTAGTAAAAATAAGGCATATAAATCAGTGAGGAATACCGATATATTTATTAACCTACCTGTAGATGCTTTGTTCTTTAATACTTAATAAGTAAATGAATGATACTTAGATGAAGTAAAGTTTATTTTTTGTTGTTGTTTTGGGTTTTTTTTTTTGAGAGGGGTCTTGCTCTGTGGCCCAGGCTGGAGTGCAGTGGTGCGATCTCAGCTCACTGTAACCTCTGCCTCCCGAGTTCAAGTGATTATCCTGCCTCAGCCTCCCGAGTAGCTGGGATTACAGGCACACGCCACCATGCCTGGCTAATTTTTTATATTTTTGGTGGAGATGGGGTTTCATCATGTTAGCCAGGCTGGTATTGAACTCCTGACTTCAGGTGATCCACCCACCTCGGCCTCCCAAAGTTCTGAGATTACAGGGGTGAGCCACTGTGCCTAGCTGCTTTTTATCTTCTATATTATGTCTTGGCAAACTGTAGGCCATGGGCTAAATCTGGCCTGCAGCATGTTTTTGTAAAGCTTGTGAGCTAAGAATGGTTTTTTTTTTTTTTCTTTCTTTTTTAAGACAGAGTTTTGCTCTTGTTGCCCAGGCCAGAATACAATGGTGCGATCTTGGCTCACTGCAACCTCTGCCTCCTGGGTTCAAGTGATTATCTTGCTTCAGCCTCCCAAGTAGCTGGGATTACAGGCATGTGCCACCACACTCAGCTAATTTTGTATTTTTAGTAGAGACATAGTTTCACCATGTTGGTCAGGCTGGTCTTGAATTCCTGACCTCAGGTGATCCACCCACCTCGGCCTCCCAAAGTGCTGGGATTACATCATGATTCACCGCACCCAACATAAGAATGGTTTTCACCTTTTAAAGGGTTGTAGAAAATAACAAAGATTATGTGATAGAGTCAGTATGTGGACAGCAAACTGCACTATTTAGTCTTTGATCTTTTACAGAAAATGTTCAAATTTTATGTTGTTACTAATTGCAGACAACCCGAATAAACATACTAGGGCCTGGGATTAAATGGCATGCAGCCTTTTTTTTTTTTTTTTTAAAAGTACAATTTCCATTTTATTTTTTCTCTGGAGAATAGTCTGTCTTCAATCTTTTTATTTTCATTTTGTTTTTTTTGAGACGGAGTCTCGCTTTGTTACCCAGGCTGCAGTGCAATGGCACGATCTCAGCTCACTGCAGCCTCCGCCTCCCAGGTTCAAGCGATTCTCCTGTCTCAGCCTCCCTAGTAGCTGGGATTAGGGGTGTGCCATCACGCCCAGCTAATTTTTTGTATTTTAGTAGAGATGGGGTTTCACCCTGTTGCTCAGGCTGATCTCGAACTCCTGAGCTCAGGCAATCCACCCATCTCGGCCTCCCAAAGTGCTAGGATTACAGACATGAGCCACTGCGCCTGGCCTTGTCTTCAGTGTTTAAGGACTCAGCCCCTTACATGGGCTTTGGTGGGGGTTGTGGGGCAGCACTCCTCGAAGGTCTAAATCGGGGTGGGTGTGTTTGGTCCTTGTGGGCTTTACAAGGTGGATTCCTGACGACTTTTCTGTGAATTGCACATCTCACACAGTAATTTAGCTTCACATACAGCTTGGGAAGCACATAGGCATTGAAGACACTCGCTTCAGAAATGTCCCTGACTGCTGCAGCCTCCACCACATTTCGAATGATGAATTAATTTCTTTCTTTTTTTTTTGAGACAGAGACTCACTCTGTTGCCCAGGCTGGAGTGCAGTGGTGGGATCTGGGCTCACTGCAAGCTCCACCTTCCAGGTTCACACCATTCTCCTCCCTCAGCCTCCCGAGTAGCTGGGACTACAGGCACCCGCCACCACGACCTGCTAATTTTTTTATTTTAGTAGAGACGGGGTTTCACTGTGTTAGTCAGGATGGTCTCGATCTCCTGACCTCGTGAGCCGCCTGCCTCAGCCTCCCAAAGTGCTGGGATTACAGGCGTTAGCCACCGTGCCCAGCCTCGAATGATGAAATTTCTTAATGGCCTTGTCCTTGGGCATGGGTCGGGCACAGTTTGTGCAACGAATAGGCTGCATGTGGCTGTGCCCCTTTTTGGCATGATTGTTGTTCCTTCTTTTCTTTGTCATCTTGGAGGCACGGACTGGAGGGAGGAGTGCAGCCATTATTGATCATATTTTTGACTAATATTTAGTGAACTAGAAGTTGCTTATTTGTGATGTCAAGTAGGATACAAATAACACAGTATGATTATAATTTTGTAAAAATGTATAAAGTGTGTATATATGTATGAAAAAACCCAAAAATTCTCTAATGTATTAATAGTAGATATTTTGAGATGGTGGCATGATTTTTATTTATAAAGTATTTCTTATGATTATAGAATCATATTTTAAAATTTTTCAGTATTTTAACTGAGTGGGAAACATTTCCTGTCAAATGAGGATATGGAGACCAGTCCATGGTACTTTAGATTAAAAGCTGAACTCACTGGGAAAAACCTTATTTTGCATGTGTAACTAGTAAAGCAGAAACAACAGTGTACTGTTCGGCACTGTCTGAATAGTAATTATAGAGTACAGCTTTCATACAGAAAAACAGAACCAATAAGGAAGTCAAACTTGGCAGAATAGTTGAGTGCAATTTATAAATAAGTCAGTTGAAGAAATCATCGACCTTTTACCTGTGGCTGATTCGTTTAATGGTGAGAGTCAGCACAAATCTTAACATTTAGCAACAGCATGTATGTGAAGCTAAAACTTGTAATGCTCTCATCTTCAATGTATTTTAAGGGAGTTGATGCCTAAAGTAAATTTATTAAAAATTCAGAGTTAATTATTTAAGATAGTAATAGATTTTGTGCTCTCTTTGGCTTGGTTGTTCTTTATCTTTAACAATTTTAAGAGCTCCGTTCATAAATATCAGTCTTGTAAAGCCCATTGTTCTATACCTGATTTTTCTATTTTATTTTTAAGGTCTTTTTGGTTCATCACGGGTGCAATATGTTGTAGATCATGCAATGAAAATTGTTTTCCTCAATACTGACCCCTCTATTGTAATGACTTATGATGCTGTTCAAAATGTGCATTCTGTGTGGACTCTCCGGAGAGTCAAATCAGAGGTAAGGAGAAAGGCAAGTCACTTCTCCTTAATAGGAAAGGGTAGGCTGGGTGCCATGGCTCACACCTGTAATCCTAGCATTTTGAGAGGCCAAGGCAGGCGGATCACTTGAGGTCAGGACGTTCAAGACCAGCCTGGCCAACATGGTGAAACCCCATCTATACCAAAAATATAAAAAATTAGCCAGGTGTGGTGGCTTCTGTAATCCTATCTACTCGGGAGGCTGAGGCAGGAGAATCACTTGAACCTGGGAGGTGTAGGTTGCCGTGAGCCAAGATCGTGCCACTGCACTCCAGCCTGGGTGACAGAATGAGACTCCATCTCAAAAAAAAAAAAAAAAAAAGTATATATATATATATATATATATATATATATATATATATATATATATATATGAAAGAGTAGTTAATACTTCATACCCTCACCTTTTTTTTTTTTTTGGAAAAATCACTTGTGAATAGTTTTATTATTATTATTATCATCATCATCATCATCATCATCATCATCTCTAGAGACAGGGCCTCACTCTGTCACCCAGGCTGAAGTATAATGGCACAATTACAGTTCACTGCAGCCTTGAACTCCTGGGCTCAAGTGATTCTCCTGCCTCAGCCTTACGAATAGCTAGGACTACAAGTGTGTACCACCACTCCCAGCTAATTTTTAATTTTTTGTAGAGATGGGATCTTGCTATGTTGCCCAGGCTGGTCTTGAATTCCTTGGCTCAAGCTATCCTCTCTCCTCACCCTCCCAAAGTGCTGGGATTATAGATGTAAGCCACGGCACCTGGCCTTATTTGAGAAATAGATTGAGCTTCTTAGGAAAGAAGAAATACTGTGTCTTTAGTAACTGACTTCAACTTGCATTCTTACAAGGAAATTGCTACTTTATTCTAATTATTGTTTTTTTTTTCCTCTTTCTCTTTATTTTGACTTAAGGAAGAGAATGTTGTTTTAAAGTTCTCTGAACAGGGGGGAACCCCACAGAATGTGGCCACTAGCAGCTCCCTCACAGCACATCTCAGAAGCCTCTCCAAAGGAGATTCCCCTGTGACTTCACCTTTCCAGAATTACTCCTCCATTCACAGCCAGAGTCGCTCAACCTCATCACCCAGTCTACATTCTCGCTCACCTTCTATTTCCAACATGGCAGCTCTAAGGTAGAAGGGTTTCCTGGTTTTTCTTTCTAAGCTTTCTGTTTTGTTTTGAAGGATTTAGAATTTCTGTTGACAGCTGTTTTTAGGGGAAATATATTTAGGGGAGATGTTTTTTAGGGGAAATAGCCATTATCCCAATTGAGCCATTTTTTTTTTTTTTTTTTTGAGACGGAGTCTTGCTGTGTCACCCAGGCTGGTGTGCAGTGGCGCAATCTTGGCTCACTGCAAACTCTGCCTCCCAGGTTCATGCCATTCTCCTGCCTCAGCCTCCAGCTGGGACTACAGGCGCCTGCCACCATGCCTGGCTGAGTTTTTTTTTTTTGTATTTTTAGTAGAGATGGGGTTTCACCGTGTTAGCCAGGATGGTCTCGATCTCCTGACCTTGTGATCCGCCTGCCTTGGCCTCCCAAAGTGCGGGGATTACAGGCGTGAGCCACTGTGCTCAGCCCTGAGCCACTTTTACTAAGATTTCTAAGTTTACCATGTCACATTCTTTCCTGAGTCATTTTGAAGCTGCCTATGCTTGACCTAAGGTTAGTTGCCTCATTTCTACCACTATGTGGGCAACAGTTTGATGAATATTAATTCCCAAAATACTGTGGCACTATTTTATTTTTGCCTTAATTTATGTTAGTTTTTCTTTTTTTTTCTTGTTATTTGATATGTAAATGTATCTATTTCTCTATATAGATATATATTTAAATCACCAGATATGTATATCTGGTGTTACAGGGACATTGTTTTGTTGATATATATGTATGTCTGACTATACAGGGACATAGTTTAGAGCTTTTTGAATAATCATTCATTTTCCGAAAAAGAAGATGATCTAAGTTTTAGTTTTAAAAGATGAGTTCTTCTAATAATAATTCTAAATCTTTAGAATATAGTAAAGCACATTGACATGAACCATTTAAATAGCTACTCCTTTTTGAAAAATTTTAATTTCTGACCTGGATTATGCCATGAATGCTCTTCTGTCTGTGGAATTTTTGGAAGTGTCATTGGAGTGTGTGTCATATAAGCCTGCCCTGCTAACTGTGATGTACTCTCTCCTCTGTTTATTTTGCAGTCGTGCTCATTCTCCTGCGTTAGGAGTGCACTCTTTTTCAGGGGTGCAAAGGTTCAACATTTCAAGCCATAATCAGTCTCCAAAGAGACATAGTATTTCTCATTCTCCAAATAGTAATTCTAATGGCTCCTTTCTTGCACCAGAAACGGAGCCAATTGTTCCTGAACTGTGTATTGACCATTTGTGGACAGAAACGATTACTAATATAAGGTTTGTTATATATATTATTATATTCAAAGAAAAATGTTGCTGAAAGTCTTGGGAAATATATGGCATTTTGTTTAAAGTTTCCTTTTAATGTGATCAGTTATTAATATATGTAAAAATGTATAGAGATATGTATTAAGGCCACCTCAGTTTCAGTAGAGGATATTAATGATATTAAAGTGATCATAGGCTGGACGTGGTGGTTCATGCCTGTAATCCCAGCACTTTGGGAGGCTGAAGCTGGTAGATCACTTGAGCCTAGGAGTTCGAGACCAGCCTGGCCAACATTGTGAAACCCCGTCTCTACTAAAAATACAAAAATTAACTGGGTGTGGTGGTGCATACTTGTAATCCCAGCTACTCAGGTGGCTGAGGCAGAATTGCTTGAACCCAGGAGGCTGAGCTTGCAGTGAGCTGAGATCGTGCCACTGCACTCCAGCCTGGGTGACAGAGTGAGACTATCTCAAAAAAAAAAAAAAAGTCATTATAAAAATATTATTTTATCATCTGATATTTCTTCCTTTATAGTAATAATCTCTCATTTTTCGGGTGTTTTTTGTTCTGGGGAGAAACAGTTAATTTCTATCAATGAGGAAATGTGGGTTTTTTAGCATGTTTCCTAAGTTTTATGTTCATGTTAGTTGAGTGCCAGCTTTACATTTTGGGAAACATAGCTTAGATCTCTGTTCTGGGTGACCTTTCTTCTTTTATATTCTCTTTAATAATTCACGTGTTAATTTATATGCCAATGTGTGTGCTAGTTAACAGTCTAATAAGTCACTGTCCCTGTCCTCAAAAGAGGCAGATAGCTGAAGGATGGTGACACAGGAGAGACTACTTTTGTTGGTAGGGCTTTGAAAGATGAATAGGTATTTGCTAGGCAGGTAAGTTGAGAAAGACCACAGACGGCAGCTGGGATCAGAACAAAAGTTCTGGTGAGTGCATGGTGTATTTAGGGAATTACAAGTACTCCCACTCTGGTTTTTGCAGAGGGGAGGGAAAAGGCTAATGAAGAGGAGGCTTCCTAGGTGCAGTGGCTCACACCTGTAATCACTCACTTTGGGAGGCTGAGGCAGATGGATCACTTGAGCTCAGGAGTTCAAGACCAACCTGCCCAAAATGGTGAAACCCCATGTCTACTACAAATACAAAAATTAGCCAGGCATGATGGCGTGCATCTGTAGTCCCAGCTACTCTGGAGGCTGAGGTGAGAGAGTCATTTGAACCTGGGAGTTGGAGGTTGCAGTGAGCCAAGAGCACACTACTGCACTCCAGCTTGGGCAACAGAGTGAGACTGTCTGAAAAAGAAAAAAAGGAGGCTTGAGAGATTACTGATTGCCCTTTAGGCCTCTGGTCTGTTTGATGACAGCGGTAAGAAGGCACTTTATAAGTGTGTCAGAAGTTTGGGAAAGAGCAGGACAATAAATGTGGAATTGTCAGCTTATAGGTGGTGATTGAGGTAAGAGAATTAGATTAGAATTGAAGAATTATTGTATTCAATAATTGTGTGTACATGTAGTATATAGGCCTTTTCCCAAGGAGAGGGTTTTAACATTCCTTAGATTCTCAAAGGGATTTGTGGCCTCCAAATAGTTAAAATCCAGTGGTGTAGAATGAGAAGAGGGCTAGGAACTGAAGTCCTGGAAACTTAAGATTTGGGGAATGGAAAGAGACAAAGCTGGCACAGAGAGACAAAGCAAAAGAGGTCAGATGGGAGAAGCAGCAGGAAATACAGAATACAAAAAAGAACATTTCAAGAATACAGAGATGCCAGTATTGCCAGGTACTGGTGAAGTGTGGCCCTGAGAGTTGAACCCAGAGAGGAGGTACCTGGGTGGCAGTGGGTTCCTTGGTGACCTTGGCCAGAGCATTTTAAGCTGGGAGGGTGGCGGGGGAAAGTGGGGTAGAAAAAGTACATGGGGACTGAGGAAATGAACATAGGCATACAGGCTCTTTAAGGAGTTTGCCTTTGAATAGGAATGAAGATACAAAATTAGAGGGAGTCTTGGTCAAGTAGAGTTTTGTTTTTGCTGAACTATAATAAAATTAGTTTTCATGACATCTTGCCCCAGTATTTTCTTTTTCTTTTTTTTTTGAGAGAGGGTCTCACTCTGTCACCCAGGTTGGAGCACAGTGAGTGACTCAGTCACAGCTCACTGCAGCCTTGGCCTGCTGGGCTCTGGTGATTCCCCAACCTCAGCCTCCCAGGTAGCTGGGACTATAGGCACACACCACCACGCCTGACTAATTTTTTGTAATTTTTGCAGAGAAAGGATTTTGCCGTGATGCCCAGGCTGGTCTCAAACTCCTGGGCTCAAGCAACCTGCTTGCCTCTGCCTCCCAAAGTAATGGGATTACAGGTGTGAGCCACTGTGCCTGGCCCCCAATATTTTCTTACCTAACCACAATACAAGTTTTATATCCAGTCGAATTGAGAAGGTCTTTTATATACTCTAATGTTGAGTCCATTTTGTATTTTAAGACTTTTAATGTGAAATAGTAGGCTATACGGACTATACTCAAGGGAAAGTATTGAAAATACAGAACAGAGGAAATGATTGATGGAACAAGTAACCAGAAAGGTGCACAAGTGGTGAGATTAGCCTTGGGATAAAGAAGTGAAGGTTGATCAGATATGTAAGGCAGGAGGTTGAGCTCAAGCCTTAGAGCCTCGTTTTATCTGAAATGGAAGGCAAATGCATAATCTTAGAGAGAATGAAATGGGGAATAGGTAGTCTGAAGAAAGTAAAGATGTGGATACAATGTTGAAGTAGTCTGTCTGGTTTGTTTCTCATATATCAAATAAAAGTATCCTACAATTATAGATCATTTTTCTTTAAATAACTTATTTGTAAGTTGAATATATTATAGATTCTTATTTTTTAGATTTATGGGTCTTCTGTAGCACTATTTATTTATTTATTTATTTATTGAGATAGAGTTTTGCTCTTGTTGCCCTGGCTGGAGTGCAATGGCGTGATCTTGGCTCACCGCAACCTCTGCCTCCCAGGTTCAATCGATTATCCTGCCTCAGCCTCCCGAGTAGCTGGGATTACAGGATTACTGGCTAATTTTGTATTTTTAGTAGAGACGGGGTTTCTCCATGTTGGTCAGGCTGGTCTTGAACTCCTGACCTCAGGTGATCTGCCCACCTTGGCCTCCCAAAGTGCTGGGATTACAGGCGTGAGCCACCACACCCGGCCTTCTGTAGCACTTTAGAAGGAAGGGTTTGGGAATTAGAGATATGATTTCAAAAAGAGATGTGAATGAGGCCTAATCTGAGAAGGAGAGGGGGTAGATAGGAGAAATAGCATTATGAAAGATCTGGCCCTTTGCGGGATAGGAATTCAAGTTTGCATGCATTACTTTACAAGTAGGTGGCTTAGTTTGCATTACTTTACAAGTAGGGAGCTTACATAGTATGTAATTTAAAAGTTCATCAGTAATTGTTAAATTTATTGTAGCTTTCCCCAACAAAGCTGTGTAACGAGCTCATAATCAAAGAACTGAAAGGATCTTAGAGATCATGAAGTTTAATTCTTAGAAATGTTTGTGTCTTTGAGATTATTGCTTGACCTAAGTAGTTTTTAGATTTCTTGCAGAATATTTTCAAAGACTTTTTTTTTTTTTTTTTTCTTTTTGAGACGGAGTCTGGCTCTGTCGCCCAGGCTGGAGTGCACTGGCGCGATCTTGGCTTACTGCAAGCTCCGGCTCCTGGGTTCATGCCATTCTCGCGCCTCAGCCTCCAGAGTAGCTGCGACCACAGGCGCCCGCCATCATGCCTGGCTAATTTATTTTGTATTTTTAGTAGAGACGGGATTTCACCGTGTTAGCCAGGATAGTCTGGATCTCCTGACCTCGTGATCTGCCCGCCTCGGCCTCCCAAAGTGTTGGGATTACAGGTGTGAGCCACCGCGCCCGGCCTCAAAGACTTTTAATAGTTACTGTGGTAGATTCTTGGACCAGTGCTGACAGTTACTTTATTAATGTATCTATTATAGAGAGAAAAATTCACAAGCCTCAAAAGTGTTTATTACATCTGACCTATGTGGGCAAAAGTTCCTGTGCTTTTTAGTAGAGTCCCAGCTCCACTTACGGTAGGTGGATGTCTTTCCCATTGTTTCTGTATAAATAACTCAGCACTGCTTTTTCTTTTTCTTTTTCTTTTCTTTCCTTTTTTTTGGCTTAAGTAGTTTTATTTAGAAATAATTTACATGTCATAAAATTAACATGTTTTTACTGTATAATTAAATGATTTTTAGTAAATTACAGTGTTATACAACCATCACCATGACCCAATTTTACAAGATTTATATCACCATAAAAAGATTTCCTTGTGCTTGTTTGTAGTCAGTCTTGTTCCCATTTCCAGCCTCAGGCAACCATGCTAGGCTTCTGCCTTTATAGATTAATTTTTCTGGACATTTATATATATATATAATGTATGTACACACAGTGTACCTTTTTGTGTTTAGCTTTCACTTAGCGTGATGTTTTTAGGATCCACCATTTTGTAACGTATCATTATTTCATACCTATTGCTATGTAATAGTCCATTGTATAGATCTACCACCATGTTTTGCTTATCTGTTCATCAGCTGACGGACTTTTGGTTTATTTCCACCTCTTGACTACTGAGAATTATGACCATATGAACATTTGAACAAAGGTCTTGAGCAAAAATGTGGACATATGTGATTTTATTTTTCTTGGGTAAATGCCTAGGATTGGGTCATTGGGTTGAATGGTAAATTCATGTTTAACTTTTTAAGAAATCACCAAACTGTTTTCCAAATAGCCTGTATCATTTTATATTCCCACCAGCAAAATATGAAGGTTAATGTCTCTTTATCCTTGACAGGATTGGATATCATCACACTCTTTGATTGTAGCTATTTTCTAGTGGTTGTGAAGTGGCTTTAATTTGCTTTTCTCTAATGCATTCTGATGTTGATCATCTCATGAAGTTATTAGCCATTCATTTATCTTCTTAGGTAAAATAGCTATTCAGATCTTTTGCCCATTTATTTACCTTCATATTTTGAAATACGATAGATTAAAGGAAGTTACAAAAGAGTAAACAAGTCCTGTGTACCTTGCATTCTTTTTCCCTCACAGGTAACCTCTTATATAACTATAATACATTATCATAACCAGGAGATAGATGATGTACACACTTTATTTCAAATTTCATCAATTTGACATGTACTCATTTATGTGTATGTATGGTTCTATGCAGTTTTTTCACATATGTAGATGTGTGTAAATACCACCACAATCAAGATACAAAACATCTTTATCTCTCTTACGTTAACTCCTTATAGTCACATACACCATTACCCACTGATCCTGGTAACCACTAATTCTCCATCTTGATAATTTGGCATTTGTGAATGTTATATAAATGGGCTCATACAGTATGTAAACTTTTGAGATTGTCTTTTTCTGTTCAGTATAATACTTTTAATACCCATACAGGTTGTTGCACGTATCAAGTTTCTTTTTTATTTTATTATTTAGCTGTGTAAAGTTTCAAGAGAGTAATGATAAAACCCAGCTCATCTTTGGTTCAGTGACCAACATACCAGCAAAGGATGCAGCACCAGTGGAGGTAATGTAGGCACATTTGAGAAGTTGACAATTACGCTTCATCAGATTTTTCAGTCAAAAAATCTGTTAATTTGCTCAGATTGGGAAATACATTTTTTGTCTTTTTTTTTTTTTTTTTTTTAAGAAAATAGACACCATGCTGGTCTTGGAAGGCAGTGGAAACCTGGTGCTATACACAGGAGTGGTTCGGGTAAGCAATAAGTAGCACTTCATGCCTTTAGTAGGACTTCAGGCTGCCTGCATGAATATTTGTAATGTTACTTTAGATTGATATTTTAAATTTGTTATGTTCCTGTCTGCACAATTTGGCAGAAGAATTTTGTTAATAATTCTCAGTGAAGCTTCCCATTTAGGTGGGTCCTAATTTGGAGGGCTATGGCTCACTGCTATTAAATGCATTGGTACTCTAAACCTGTCACAGATGGGAAACCTTCAATGAGTATAGGTAGATTTTTTTTTTTTTTTTTAAAGTTAAAGTTTTGAAATTGAAGCATGGGTACCTTTGGTAAGTACTAAAGTTTTGGTAAAGTTTCACTATATTAAATGTGGTATATGTTAGCTGTATTTTTTTTTTTTTTTTTTTTTTGAGACGGAGTCTCGCTCTGTTGCCCAGGGTGGAGTGCAATGGCACGATCTCGGCTTACTGCAAGCTCCGCCTCCCGGGTTCACACTATTCTCCTGCCTCAGCCTCCCGAGTAGCTGGGACTATAGGCGCCCGCCACCACGCCTGGCTAATTTTTTGTATTTTTAGTAGAGACGGGGTTTCACCATGTTAGCCAGGGTGGTCTCGATCTCCTGACCTCGTGATCCACCCACCTCGGCCTCCTAAAGTGCTGGGATTACAGGCGTGAGCCACCGCGCCCAGCCGTTAGCTGTATTTTTTTAACATTTGTGAAATGTACGTAGAGAATATACATTTTACAAATTTAAATTATGAAATTTAAATACATACAATTTGAATAATAATAATGAAGTGAATATTCATCTATCCAGTACTCTGGTTAAGAAATAGAATATTGCCAGTATCCTTATTTTTATTACATTCTTTTCTGATTGCATCCTATCTTCCCCTGCCCTCGAGATAGACAGAATCCTGATTTTGTGATAAATCAGTTGTTTGTATTACTAGTTTTTACAGTTATGTATGTATCACTAAAGAATGCATTATTTAGTTTTCCTTGTTTTTGAATTTTTATATAAAAAAAGATACCATGTACTCGCCTCTGATGTAGTTATTTTGCTCAACATTATATTTGTTTTAGATTTGTCTGTGTTGATGCGTGTGTTGTTTACTCATTCAGTGTGATGTATATATTTAATAGTATTCCATCGTACCTCGTTTTGTGCTTTGCTTTATTGTACTTCACAGATACTGC
Organism: Pan paniscus; assembly: GCF_029289425.2. NCBI lineage: Eukaryota > Metazoa > Chordata > Mammalia > Primates > Hominidae > Pan > Pan paniscus. Next base: position 16,221,506 of record NC_073261.2, read on the forward strand.
ATTTTTTTTTTACAGATTGAAGGTTTGTGGCAACTTCGTGTTGAGCAAGTCTGTTGGTGCCATTTTTCCAGCAGCATGTGCTCATTTTGTGTCACTGTTTCAAATATTGATAATTCTTGCAATATTTCAAACCTTTCTGTTATTAGTTTATCTGTTATGGTGACCTGTGATCAGTGGTCTTTGATGTTATTATTGGAATTCTTTTGGGGCACCACGAACTGTACCCATATAAGATGAGGAACTTAATTGATAAATGTTTTGTGTGGTCTGCCTGATCATTTGACCCCTTTCCTGTCTCTCTCTCTTCTCCTGCCTCACTATATCCTGAGACAAAACAATATTGAAATTAGACCAATTAGTAACCCTCTAATGGCCTCTAAGTTTTCAAATGAAGGGAAGAATCACAAGTTTCTCACTTTACATCAAAAACTAGAAATGATTAAGCTTAGTGAGGAAGGCGTGTTGAAAGCTGAGATAGGTTGAGAGCCAGACCACCTGTGCACAAGAGCCAACTTGCGCATGCAGAGGAAAAGCTCTCGAAGGAAATTAAAAGTGCTATTTCAGTGAACATGGCAACTGATAAAGCGAAACAGCCTTATCGCTGATATGAAGAAAGTTTTAGTGTCTGGACAGAAGATCAAACCAGCCATAACATTCCCTTATGCTGAAGTCGAATCCACAGCAAGGCCCTAACTCTCTTCAATTCTGTGACGGCCAAGAAAGGTGAAGAAGCTGCAGACGAAAAGTTGTAAGCTAACAGAGGTTGATTCTTGAGGTTTAAGGAAAAAAGCCCTCCCCATAACACAAAAGTGCAAGGTGAAGCAGCATGTGCTGATATAGAAGCTGCTAAGATAATTGATGCAGGTGGCTACACTAAACAGATTTTCAGTGTGGATGAAACAGCTTTCTGTTGGAAGAAGATGCCATCTAGGACTTTCATAACCTGAGAGGAGAAGTCGGTGCCTGGCTTCAAAGGAGAGTCTGACCCTCTTGTTAGGGGCTAATGCAGCTGGTGACTTAAAGTTGAAGCCCGTGCTCATTTACCATTCCAAAAATCTTAGGGCCCTTAAGAATTATGCCAAGTCTGCTCTGCCTGGGCTGTATAAATGGAGCGACAAAGACTGGATGCCAGCACACCTGTTTATAGCATGGTTTACTGAATGTGTTAAGCCCACTGTTGAGACGTATTGCTCAGAAAAAAGATTCCTTTCAAAATATTACTGCTCATTGACAGTGCACCTGGTCATCTAAGAGCTCTGAGGGAGATGTACAGGAGATGAATGTTGTTTTCATGCCTGCTGACATATCTGTTCTGCAGCCTGTGAAGGAGTAATTTTGACTTTCAAGTCTTACTATGAAATACATTACTTAACTAGAGCTGCCGTAGATAGTGATTCCTCTAAGAGATCTGGCAAAGTCCATTGAAAACCTTCTGGGCCGGGCGTGGCAGCTCACGCCTGTAATCCTAGCACTTTGGGAGGCCGAGGCAGGTGGATCACGAGGTCAGGAGATCGAGACCATCCTGGCTAACACGGTGAAACCCTGTGTCTACTAAAAGTACAAAAAATTAGCCGGGCATGGTGGCGGGTGCCTGTAGTTCCAGCTACTCGGGAGGCTAAGGCAGGAGACTGGCATGAACCCAGGAGGCGGAGCTTGCAGTGAGCTGAGATTGTGCCACTGCACTCCAGCCTGGGCGACAGAGGGAGACTCCATCTCAAAAAAAAAACCTTCTGGAAAGGATTCACCTTTCTAGATGCCATTAAGAATATTCATGATTCATGGGAGGAGGACAAAATATCAGCATAAACAGGAATTTGGAAGAAGTTGATTCCAACCCTCATGGGTGACTTTGAGGGGCTCAAAACTTCAGTGGAGGAAGTCACTGCAGATGTGGTGGAAATAGCAAGAGAATTAGAATTAGAAGTAGAGCCTGAAGATGTGACTAAATTGCCAAGATCTTATGATTAAACCTGAACAGAATTGCCAAACTTGAACAGAATTGCCAAAATCTTATGATCAAACTTGAAGAGTTGCTTCTTCTGGATGAGCAAAGAAAGTGGGAACATACAGAAAGCAAATATTAAATGGCAGATTTAAATCCCACTAGGCCACTAATTAAATACAATGGTCTAACACAAATAACAGAGACTAGCAGAAGAGATTAGAAAGTACAGCCCAACTATATATGTTGGTTATAAGAAGTGTTCTTCAAATATAATGACATAGGTAAGTTAAAGGCTGGAAAGAAGATATATTATGCAAACAGTAATCAAAAGATAGCTGGAGTCGCTATAAAGTGGGGAAAAAAAAACGACCAGGAACAAAGAGAGACTTTAAAGGGCCAAATCACCAAGAAGGCACCCTTGAGTATTTTGTAAATGTCAGTTCATTCCATTTGGTTGATAATGTTGTTCATGTCCTCTCCAACCTTGGCAATTTCTTTTCTCTTCTGTTTTTTTGATACAGTATCTCGCTCTGTTACTCAGGCTGGAGTGCAGTGGTGGGATCACAGCTCACTGCACCCATGACCTCCTGACTCAAGCGATCCTCCCACCTCAGCCTCCCAAAGTGCTGGGATATTACAGACATGAGCCACCACATCCAGCCTGGCAAACTTTTTATGTAGGAGTTCAGACAAGTATCTTAGCCTCTATGGGCCACATGCAGTCTCTGTTACATATTTGTCTTGTTTTATTCTTTCCTTAACCATTTAAGTACATAAAACCTATTCTTAGCTCACAGACTGTACAAAAACAGGATACAAGCCAGATTTGGTCATGGAACATGGTTTGCTGACCAAGGATCTAAATAGATGCAGAGAAATCATTTGATGAAATCAAATATCCGTGACTAAAAAAAATCCTCAGCATCTAGAAATAGAAGGGGACTTCCTCAAATAGACGAGGGACATTCAAAATTTTCACTGTCCCTCCTGATGAGGAGGAAGGGATGGCCATGACTTTTTTCTTGGTGTTTGCAAAGAGTAGGGCAGATATAGTGAAAAGTTTCTGTCCTGGTTGGTCATTCTTTTACCAACACTTTGGCTGGAAAGAGTAAGATTTTCTTAGGGCGTGTTTTGTCTGTGAACGTTGGCATGTCTGTGTTATAGGCACTTTGAAAGCCTGAGGCCTGGTTATGTAAGGAGTCAAAAAGACCAGAAACCTAGGGAATTCATCATTAGGTCATTCCTGGGTCTCAGGTTACTAGCCAGTTTGTCTTCTTTTCTTCACTTTTTCAGAATCTTCTGTTAGTTGCATTATAAATTTTATTCAGTTTTTTTTCTTTTTGGTGATTAATGAGGGAATAGCATGGTATGTGCTTATTCCATCTTTTCGTAAATTACGGGTTTGAGATAGCTTTTAAAAAATTATGCATAATTAGTTCTCACTGTTATTTTTGTTTTTTAAGCCTAAGGATTTTATTGGGGCAACTTCTGTTATTTTGTTAGCTGTTGAATAGTGTGTTAACATGAATATGTACATTGTTAAGATCTCATTTTAGTTCTGAGCATCTCCTTTTTAGTCTTATCAAGTTTTCAGCCTGTACAGATGTGAATTTCTGTTTTTGCTAAGTACCCTACAGATAGCCAAAATAAGGAGTGGTTAGCACGGATTGTCAACTCATTCTTTTTTTTTTTTTGAGACAGAGTTTCGTTCTTGTTGCCCGGGCTGGAGTGCAGTGGCGCGATCTCGGCTCACTGCAAGTTCCACCTGCCGGGTTCACACCATTCTCCTGCCTCAGCCTCAGAGTAGCTGAGACTACAGGCGCCCGCCACCACGCCCGGCTAATTTTTTTTTTTTAATTTTTAGTAGAGATGAGGTTTCACTGTGTTAGGCAGGATGCTCTTGAACTCCTGACCTTGTGATCCGCCCGCCTCGGCCTCCCAAAGTGTTAGGATTACAGGCATGAGCCACCGCGCCCGGCCGCTGTTCTTACTGTCTTTATGACCAAAAAGGTAGAAGAGTACATAGTGTGCAGATTTTTATATAATGTGTTGAGTATATTAACATTCCTCTCCTTGCCTGCAAAAAAAGTCTTCAGTAATGAAGAGAAGGAATCCAACCAAGAGAAATTATACCAAGGTATGAGAGGTCTAGGTGGGCAGATGGCTTCAGCCCAGAAGTTCAAGACCAGCCTGGATAACATGGTGAAACCCTGTCTCTACCAAAAAATACAAAATTAACCAGGCATAGTGGCATGTGCCTGTAGTTCCAGCTACTCAGGAGGCTGAAGTGGGAGGATCACTTGAGCCTGGTAGGTTGAGGCTGCAGTGAGCTGAGATCATGCCACTGTACTCCACCCACGGGAAAAGAGTGAGATCTTATCTCAAAAAAAAAAAAAAAAAAAATTATACCAACATATTTACAGTTGGATAGTGGAATTCAATAGATTATTGACATTTGAATTGTTTCTTTGCTGTGTTTGGTGAGCATCAACTTAGAAATATCAAAAGAAATATATGTTTACATTCCTTAACATTTTATTTAAGGATGTGATGCATTAAAGGCAGTTTTTTTTTTTCCACATGTTTTTATTGCTTAAAGGTGGGAAAGGTTTTTATTCCTGGATTGCCAGCTCCCTCTCTGACGATGTCCAACACAATGCCTCGGCCCAGTACTCCACTAGATGGCGTTAGTACTCCAAAGCCTCTTAGTAAACTCCTTGGATCATTGGACGAGGTAAGAAAAGGACTAGGTGTTGCCAAAAAGTTAACATTTTTTAAAGAAGTTTGGTTAAACATTAGTTCTTTCCATGGTTAACTTAATTTTAGTTTCTACTTGCAGAATAAATGTTTTCAAACAGAAGTGATTCAGTTAACATACACTGACCTCCCTTGTGATGTATGTGATACTTTTTGAAGGTGCTGGAGAGATGGAAATGATACATTCTTTTCCATCTAGGGATCTCACAATTGTGTGGAGTTGATGTACTGTCTGCATAAGAAATTAGAATTTAAGAAAGACTCATGACTCAGTAATGTGGAAAAGAGAGTACCATCGTTGATTGACTGATGGGAAGATACCATCCAATGGGAGGCCATGGCAAAATCAAAGCCTCATCTCTGAGAGACATGTCCGTCTTCGTTTGGACCTTGGGGTTGAGTAGGATATCTGTTGGTAGAAAGGAGCATTCAGGGCAAGGAGAAACCACACAGGCACAGGCAGGAAGGCCAGATAATGCGGAACATTTTTTAATGGATATTTGTATCTTCATCTCCTAGTCATAAGGACTCAATAAATCTGTAGAATAAATACTTATAAAAGTACAAGTAGTCTGTAGGGTGAGGCAGGATAGGGTTTGGATAACAATAATAACCTTTTTTGAGCATTTTCTATGTGCTAGGCATTGTTCTCAGTGCTTTATTAGTATTAATTATTTCCTTAGAACAGCTTTATTGAGAAGATAGTACTATGATTCTTTTTTTTTACAAATGAGATAGAGGTTACAAATGAAATAAACCTACTAAGTGGTAGAACTGGGATTTACACTCTTACTAATGTGCTCTTAAAGGGAGAAAGGATGAAAAGGTGGTTTTCTTCTGAATGCAATTGACAGGGCATTACAGGATTTTGAGAAAGGAGTTATGAGGTTTTGGATCTGTGTTGTAAATAGGTGTATTTTGGGATTAAAGATAAGGAGACCAGTTAGCCTCCAAGTGAGGTTGTCTGTGTCAGTTTAAGAAGTATGAGAGGGTCTGAGCTAGGGCAGTATATGTGTGGAAAGGAGGGATTAATATGAGAGGCCTTGAGAGGTGGAAATGAGTTTGTCAGCTGATTGGTTTTGTGCTGCTGGGCTGGGGAAAGGTGATGTGGAATGAGGCTCCGAATTCTCTGAACGACCTGGGAAGGTACCTGGATTTACCAAGGTAGGAAGCCTGGAGAAAAGTGGTTTGTATTTAAAGGACATGTGAGTGTGGATGTTTAGGGACGGTTCAAAGGGAAGGTTAGTGCTATGAGTTGTATTTGATAATGTCTATGTCTTCATTATATTTTTAAACATGTGCCACATTGAATTTTTTTTCCTTCAAACCAGCACATTTGCAGAACATTCAAAGGGGGAACTGGAGAAGTGTCAGAGTGTTTTGTGTGATTTGGAAGAATTTCTTTTATAATGGAAAATGGTTTCCAACTTTTTTAGAATTCTATAAGCCTGGTAATAGTGCCTTTTTGATAGGTGTAAGGTCATGGAAATGATAGTCTAACACATTGGCTGATGGCTTTTCCACTTCTCTGGAAGATTTTGCTAGTAGACTTAGAGCCCGGACCAGTGGAGCTGAATTTTTCCTGGTGACTTTTAGAGTAGAATCTGGAATAGAATAAATACATCTTAGTCTTGATTGTCAGTGTTGACAAGATATTCACTTAGAGATATATAAATTGAATTAAAGGAATCAAAAAAGGATCAGTGGTCATGACTAGAGATTAAGATTGGAAGCATCTGCATGTAGATAGTAACTAAGATCATTTAAATTTTTTGTTTGCATATCTGCAGTTAAGCAAATAAATGCTGTTCCTGTATTTTTGAATAAATAATTGCTTATAGGGGAAATACCACTAAGTACTGGTCTCATTTGTTGGCTTTTTCATTACTGTCCTTTCTTCCTGGGCTCTTAGTTCCTCAGCTGCCTCAAATCACAGTTTAGTCTTTTTTTTTTTTTTTTTTTTTTGAGATGGAGTCTTGCCCTGTCATCTAGGCTGGAGTACAGTGGGGCAATCTCACCGTACTGCAACCTCCACCTCCTGGGTTCAAGCGATTCTCCTGCCTCAGCCTCCCAAATAGCTGGGACTACAGGCACCTGCCACCACACCTGGCTAATTTTTGTATTTTTAGTAGAGATGGGGTTTCACCATGTTGGCCAGGCTGGTCTTGAACTCTTGACCTCAAGTGATCCACCCGCCTCAGCCTCCCAAAGTGCTGGGATTATAGGCATGAGCCACCGCGTGCCCCAGCTCACAGTTTAGTCTTTAGCCCTGTAAGGTTGCTAACAGTGCTGCTGGCTTCTCTCCCTCTTAGCTATGACTTTCCTTGCATATTGTCACCCTTTCCATATGTTCCTCTTACCACCAAAATTTGCAGATGGCCAGAGCAGAAAAAGCAAGGTTCTCCAAGAACGTTGGCCCCCTTCCCTGCAGTTGCCTTCTCTCCTAGATCTTGGTCCCTCAAGTCCAGGTTGCTTCCACAGCTTTTCCATAGCCACCAATCAGATGTTTTCCTTTTACCTACCTTTTCTAGTTGTTTTCTGTGACGACCTTGGTTTGCTGATACTTCATTTTATCTGGAACAAAATGTTTTAAAGAGCCTGGGTCTTGCCGTGTCATCCAGGCTGGAGGGCAGTGACTATTCATAGGCTCACTACAGCCTCAAATTCCTAGGCTTAAGTGATTCTCCTGTCTCAGTCTTCTGAGTAGCTGGGACTATACAGGTGTGCACCACCATGCTTGGCTTGGAGCAGAATGTTTTTGAATCATTACATTATATTGTTTGTTAGACCATATGCAAAAAAGAAATAGTTAAATTTCCTTGTCCTTAATTTCTCAGAAAACAATTCATTTGTGTCGTATTTACAACTTTTTACAGGTTGTTCTGTTGTCCCCAGTTCCAGAACTGAGGGATTCTTCAAAACTTCATGATTCTCTCTATAATGAGGATTGTACTTTCCAACAGCTTGGAACTTACATTCATTCTATCAGAGATCCTGTCCATAACAGAGTCACCCTAGTAAGTATAAACATTTGGTAGCTTTCCAAGAAGTGGGCTGGCATTTCAAATTTGACAGAATACAGAATTTTGTCTGAAAAATGACAACAAACATTTCTCATGATTTAAAAAAATCTATTGTGTCATTTTTTGGCACGATTTTACTTTTTACTATACAGTAATTCTGCTTGTTTTCTACAGTTTCTGTATTATTAAAAACTTAGTGAAAACAAAAGCTTGTTGAGTCAGTTGAATTGTATATTGATGTGATTTTTTGTCTTCTCATTAAAAGTAAATGTCCTTTTGATGATGGTGACTCACTGTATAAAGATTAGACACTTTTTATTAAAACAAGCATTTTGGAAAACATTTTGCAAATAATTACATTTAAAGTTTCTGAAATTCGGAAGTGTTCATTTCTGTTTGAAAATTGTTTTTCATTTATTTTATTGCTTTGATGGGCAAAGTCTTGTACCAGCTATTTTTAAGACATTCAAAGACTTAGAATGCACAGATTTTATTTACTTTCTCATTTGTTTCCATCTAGGAACTGAGTAATGGCTCCATGGTTAGGATCACTATTCCTGAAATTGCCACCTCTGAATTAGGTACGATTGAGAAGTTTCATTTATAAGACATGAAGTAATTGTGATTTACATTAATAATTGGGGTTTTAAACATTACTTTGACATTTTTGAAGCCACTGGATCAAGTTCTTAGCTTTGTAGAGGAGCTTTAAAGAGCTAGGGAGTGCTTTGTGATGTCCACTCTATGTGTGCTCTAAGGCTGGAGTACAGGTGAAGGATGTGCTAGTTCTGTTCCCTGAGGTTCTTCTGTTGGGGAATATTGTGCAGTATAATAATATATGGACATGCCTGCTGGGCATGGTGGCTCACACCTGTAATCCCAACACTTTGTGAGACTGAGGTGGGTGGATCGCTTGATGTCGGTAGTTCGAGACTAGCCTGGCCAACGTCGTGAAACCCTTTCTCTACTAAAAATACAAAAATCAGCGGGGTGTGGTGGCGCACTTCTGTAATCTCAGCTACTTGGGAGTCTGAGGCAGGAGAATCGCTTGAACCTAGAATGCGGAGGTTGCAGTGAGCCGAGATCGTGCCACTGCACTCCAGGTGATAGAGTGAGACTCTGTCTCAAAAAAAAAAAAAAAAAAAAAAATATATATATATATATATATGTATATGTATATATGTATATATATGGACATGCCTCTTGCAAGAACATCTGGGAAACTGGAAGCTTAAGCAACTAAGATAATTCTTGGCATATTTAATGTTTTTTTTTCTGTAATGTATTAATGATGTTTTTAATTTTAAAATAAATATCTCAATTTTCAGATAAATTGTGAAAGTAACCTAATTGCCTTAATTGAATAAAACTTAATATTATTGTCAAAATACAATCAGAATTATCTTAATAAATATTGGATTCTGCTTGAATTATTCCTGAGATGCAATTTCAAAAATGCTTGAGGAGAATATTTCTGAACATAGCATAGTAAACAAAATGTTAGAATTGAAGGGATTTGCCAACAAACGTAGGTTAAGAAAAGAATGCCTGTATGATATAAGGAAGTTCATGACATATCTTGGTTTCAAATCTAACTGCCAAAGCAGGCAGATTGTAGACAAGAATGACTTTTACATTTTAGGAATTTTCACTGCTAGTAAATGGTATTCCAAGTTGATATAGAGATTCCTTGCCTTCTAAAAGGTTTTTTTTTTTTGAGATGGAGTCTCGCTCTGTCGCCCAGGTTCTGGAGTGCAGTGGCGCGATCTTGGCTCACTGCAAGCTCCGCCTCCCGGGTTCATGCCATTCTCCTGCCTCAGCCTCCCGAGTAGCTGGGACTACAGGTGCCCGCCACCACGCCCGGCTAATTTTTTTGTATTTTTAGTAGAGACGGGGTTTCACTGTGTTAGCCAGGATAGTCTCGATCTCCTGACCTCGTGATCCACCTGCCTCGGCCTCCCAAAGTGCTGGGATTACAGGCTTGAGCCACCGCGCCCGGCTCTAAAAGGTATTTCATAATCCCAAGGCCAGGTACCTAGAACTATTATAAGCCTAAGCAAAATATATAAAAACAAATAATAATGGAAGAAATTAAATAAATGAAAACAAAAAATCTTACCCCTTTATAGCCAAACAGAAGCCCCATAGTTTATGCACATAAGTTTATGTACTTTACCTGCAAAGGGTTCTCACACACTCATGCAGCATTGGGTTTACACTTATTTTGGATTCAGCTATGACATACTTGGTTATTTGGTATTTTAATATTATTTGCTTCCAACCTGTGCTGTGTGAGTTTGCACATTGCAAACTGATGGGATAGAGGATATGTTGATGAGGGTGGGCCCAGTGGCATGACAGTGGAAGGGGAAAAAAGAATCCTGGAAGAGAGGATATGTGAGTACACAAACATTGCAGTTTGGGATTATTTACTACTAAAAGCAGATTTGGGTCTCTTCACAGTGGTAGCCCTGGCCACTCTGAGGGGATCATTGTATGACAGTGTAGTGCTATAATTGATGTGGAGCCATTGAGAATGGTATAAGGGCAGGTGTGGTGGGCTCGTGCTTGTAATCCCCTCCCTTTGGAAGGCTGAGGTGAGGGGGTTGCTTGAGGCCAGGAGTTTGAGACCAGCTTGGACAACATAGTGAGACTCTGTCTCTACAAAAAGAAAAATAAAATCAGCCAGGCATGCTGGCATGCATCTGTAGTCCTTGCTACTTGGGAAGCTTGAGCTGGTGGACCACTTGAGCCCAGGAGTTGGAGGTGACAGTGAGCTATAATTGCACCACTGCACTCCAGCCTGGGGACAGAGGAAGACCCTGTTTCCCCTTACCAAAAAAAGATGGTGTAAATTATGTGGTATTAATTCTTAACCCTTTTAAGACAGAGAGCCTGTGAAACATTTTAGAAACTGAATGACATCGGAAATAAAGTTATAAAGCTTTGGTTAATAGGCATGTTAACTCATTTAGAACATCATATAATGCTAGCTAAGCATTGCTATTCGTGGATGCATATATTGAATATTATATATTTACTGAAGTATATAGGCAATATTTTATATAAATGTATAAACATAGAAGTTGTATGTTTTTCATAGTGACTTTTTTTTTTTTTTGAGACAGAGTTTCGCTCTAGTCATCCAGGCTGAAGTGCAATGGCGTGATCTTGGCTCACTGCAACCTCTGCCTCCCGGGTTCAGGCGATTCTCCTGCCTCAGCCTCCTGAGTAGCTGGGATTACAGGTGCCTGCCACAATGCCCAACTAATTTTTGTATTTTTAGTAGAAATGGGGTTTCACCATGTTGGTCAGGCTGGTTTCGAACTCCTGACCTCAGGTGATCCACCCGCCTTGACCTCGCAAAGTGCTTAGATTATAGGCGTGAGTCACCATGCCTGGCCCATAGTGACTTTTAATTTGTCACCCGAGCTAGAAGGGGAGCAGTTAGTAATTGCTGGGCAATGGATGTAAATCAGGACTGTCTCTGGCAAACTGGGCTATTTGGTTACTTTATTTCTGATGCAAAATTAATGATCAAAAAGCTGTCCTTGGCCGGGCACAGTGGCTCACACCTGTAATCCGAGTGCTTTGGGAGGCCAAGGCGGGTGGATCATGAGGTCAGGAGTTTGAGACCAGCCTGGCCAACATGGTGAAACATGGTCTCTACTAAAAATACAAAAATTAGCCTGGGGCAGTGACAGACGCCTGTAATCCCAGCTACTTGGTGGCTGAGGCAGGAGAATCGCTTGAACTCAGGAGGCAGAAGTTGCAGTGTGCCAAGACCGTGCCACAGCACTCCAGCCTGGCAACAGAGCGAGACACCCTCTCAAAAAAAAAAAAAAAAAAAAAAAAGCTGTCTTCAGACCCCTTTCAAGCCCTGTTGAATTCAGTAGTTGGTTTTAGTTTCAGATGATGGGTTAGGTAATGTTTGCATCCCATTGGCTCTTTAATGACAGTTTTCTTTTCATAATAATTGGCCTTTACATAGTAGAAGTTAAAAAACTTGGTTATTGAAAGGGGAAAAGAAATGCATGCAGAGTAAGAATACTAAAATTAATCTTTGCTTTTAATAGTACAAACGTGTTTGCAAGCAATTAAGTTTATCCTGCCAAAAGAAATAGCAGTTCAGATGCTTGTCAAGTGGTACAATGTCCACAGTGCTCCAGGAGGACCCAGTTATCACTCAGAGTGGAATTTATTTGTGACTTGTCTCATGAACATGATGGGTTATAACACAGACCGCTTAGCATGGACTAGAAATGTAAGTAAATACAGTTGTTTTCTTTATGAGTTATTCTGTTAATGTAATGGTTGCATAATTGGTAATATAACATTGAGATTACATAATAGGCGTATCATATTCAAAATAATAGAATAATATTAAGATTTATTGTATCTATATATTGTAAATCAAATCTCACTTAATATTTAATATTAACATTTTACTAGTGATTATAATTACTGAGCTTTAGGATGTTAAAGCATATATGACTATTTCTCATTTCACCTTTGTAAAATGACTGCAAGTTATGCTAGGATTAGTGATAGTCTTGGTTTTATTAATGAAGAAACTGGATCACAAAGAAATCACAGATCTGTGATTTTTTAAAAACTGTGACTAGACTGCATCTTCTGACTCCTTGTTTAACATTGTTTTCTGAAGACAAGATTGTCTTTTTACACACATATTGCTTGGGATGTGAAGAGGAAGGTTTGATTTGAGGGAGATTTAAAGTACTTTAGCCTGAGTATCTACTCTGTTAATGGTATAAGGCCTTATCTCTCACCCTCTTCCCGCAGTAAAATCCTTACAGGCCCTTATTAGATTATTTACAAAATCAGCAGAGTGGTGTCTTCAGTATTGGTGATCGCCTTCTAGCTTTGGAGATCACTCCCAGGACAACTTTGCCTTGGTCACTCTGAAAAAAAATCACTCTAGATTGTAATTACCCCCTTTCCAGGTAGCTCAGCTGTACCATTCTATATGTTTTAGTCTTGCACAGCAAATCCTTTTTTTTTTTTTTTTTGAGACAGAATGTCGCTCTGTTGCCCAGGCTGGAGTGCAATGGCGCAATCTCAGCTCACTACAGGCTCTGCCTCCTGGGTTCACGCCATTTTCCTGCCTCAGCCTCCCGAGTAGCCGGGACTACAGGCGCCCGCCACCACGCCTGGCTAATTTTTTGTATTTTTAGTGGAGACGGGGTTTCACCGTATTAGCCAGGATGGTCTCGATCTCCTGACCTCGTGATCTGCCCGTCTCAGCCTCCCAAAGTGCTGGAATTACAGGCGTGAGCCACCGCGCCTGGCCAGCAAATCCATTTTTAAAATTTGTTTTTTGTCTTAATTATGAAAGGAAAATGTGGAAAATGGAGGAATTAAGAAAATAATTATACTACTCAGAGATAACCACTCTAAATATTTTTGATGTTAGCTTCTATATAAAAATACCAATGAAAATTTCCCGTATCATTAAAATTTTTTTCTAAAATATCTCCATCATTTCTTCATAGTGTAGTTTTATCATAATTAACCAATAGCTAATAATTGTACCTTGTGAATCTGTTGTTTTCCTTATTGTAATTTATAAACATCCTTTTTCACGAATCTTTAACCACATCTCTAGTTACTTCCCAAGAATTGAATCTTAAAAGAGAAACTGTGAGGTCAAGTAATGTTTGGAAAGGGGTTCGCCGGTGACATTCTTACTAGCATCATTTAAAAGCGCCCATTTCACTGCAATGTTTATTTGTGGTGTGGTGAACCTTTGCCAGCTTCCTGAGAAATTTTATCTTATTTCTCTATAAGTAAATGGGAATGTTTTTTTCAAAATTTCATCAGTTATTTATAGTTCTTATTTTTTGATTCGTATTTCATGTCCTTTGTCTATGTTCCAGTCTCTTCTCAGTCCAGTGGCCACAGTAATCCTGTTTGATAACGTCAGGTTGCGTTCGTCACGCCTCTGCATAGAATCCCCCAGTGACTTCCCATGTCACTCAGAGTAAAGGCCATAGGCTTATAAGATGCCATGTGACCTAGCCCTTGCTCACCTTCCTGCTCTTATTTCTTAATGCTTTGCACGCATCATCCCAGCCACATTGGCCTCAGCTCTGTTCCCTGAGCACTGCCAGCATGTTTCTGCCTCTGAGTGTTAGCACTTGCCGTTACCTCTATGGAGAATGCTTTCCCTCTGACAAGATGTGCTTAGGTCTTTATTCAGATGTCACCTCAGTGCTGCCTGTCCTGCCTCTCTCTATAGAATTACACCTGCCTCCATACCTTTAGTGCCATTTACCTGTTTTTTTTTCTTCTCACTTAAATATAATATACTATATGTTTTACTTATTTTGTTTTGTGTCCTTCCTCCCCCAACTGGAATGTAAATTCTAGGAAGGCAAAGATTTTTGCTTAGTTTTGTTTACTACTCTCTCTCTCCAGGACCTGTGGTATTGCCTGGCATAGAAGGATACTCAGTGAACATTTGTTGAGTGAATGCCGTTTTCCATCTGAGTGAGATACTGTTTTTAAGAGTTTGTGTCTATTTCAGCACATGAAGGAATTGCTCTCTGCAATTTCCTTGAGAGAAATCTTATGGGAAAATAGGGACAATTTTCTTTTCTTTTCTTTCCTTTTTTAAGACGGGGTTTCGCTCTGTGGTCTAGGCTGGAATGCAGTGGCGCTATCCTGGCTCACTACAACCTCTGCCTCCTAAGTTGAAGCGATTCTTGTGCCTCAGCCTCCTGAGTAGCTGGGATTACAGGCGTGTACCTCCACGCCTGGCTAATTTCTTTATTTTTAGTAGAGACGGGGTTTTGCCATGTCGGCTATGATGGTTTCAAACTCCTGAGCTCAAGTAATCCTCCCACCTTGGCCTCCCAAAGTGCTAGGATTACCTTCTTTTCTTATTTTAAACAAGTGTATCCAAGTGACATTATCCCCAATTTTTCTGTTCTTTATTACATGTGAAAAGATTAAGCCTCATAGAAACTGGATTTCTACATTATGAAAAAGCACGTCAGCTTTCTGTAGTTTTGTGTATCATTGTCCTTGGAACTTGTTGATGAGTACAGATTGTTGTGTCCTAGTCTCTGGCAGAGAACCTATGCCCCCTCGCGTTTCCATGTTTTGGGGAGGACTGAGCACCTACCCATTTTTTCCTTTGCAGAGAAGGACATGGCTCTTTGACTTACTTATTGCATGATAATTATAAAGGAAGGAATAAGGAAATCAATTCTTGAGGCCAAGTTGCTTTGCCATTTATTTATAGGACTGCATGGTTAAACCCTTGTTATCTTTTGTCCTCATAGTCAAAGCTTAGGATAAAATGGTCCTCATTGGCAAATGGCTTTCATTTTGCTTTGTTCAGATTTATTCTTTTTGTTTTCATATATATAATGTGGTGGAGTACAGAATTTCTGCCAATGACTCGTTACACAATTTTTGGCATTTCTTTGTGCTTTCTTTAATTTGCTGATGTGTTACATGAGTGCACTGGACTGTACATTGTAGGAACAGTTGCATTTGGGGTTAACTTTTTGTGGCTTCCGGGCTGCTGTTTTTTTCATTAGATAAATATTGAATCCCTGCTGTGGGCCAGGCATGATGCCAGGTTTCTCACATATACCCCAGACAAAACAGATTGTTCCTCTGGAATTGACTGTCTTGGGGGAAACAAATAAATAATATATGATAAATGTGTTATGATAGATGAAGGGTAAGGGTCCATAGGAGCATATAACAGGGTTGGCTAACCTGAGACACATTGAAAGAGTGAAGATTAAACAGATCCATGTATGGCACAAAGAGCCATCCTTATCAGGCAATTTCTACTTTCTCATAACTCCAGGCCTTATGAATCTGATAATTATAGCAGGAACATTCTTTTTGACTGTGGGACTTTGTGTGTGTTACATTTTGGTTGAAGTTTTAGGTTAGATAGTTACTGTTATATTTGTTGCTTTGATTTCACTGTTACTACCAGGTTTTTTATAATATATATGAGTTGGGCTGTTTTTTATTTGAACGCTTCACAAGCAGATCTTCTCTCTCAATAACATTCAGTTTTAAAAATCACTTTATTGCTACCTATGTTTAGTTTTTATATAGAAATCAACTCTGTTTAGGTGAGTGAGTTGATAAATATCTAAGTTTTTCAGCATAGGAAAATAACCATTGCCATTTATAGAGTTACAGTTTATTAGTTGATGGTCAATGCCCATGTGAAGTAGCTGGGGCAGCAAAGATTATGCCAGGGGAAATTGAAGAAGAGCAACTTGTAGAAAACTGCTTTGATGTAGTTGTACTAGTTAGAAGATAGGCTCACTATTGTAATAGAAAGGCCTCAAAAGATACAATGGCTCAAACACAATAAAAATGTCTGTCTTGCTTACATAACAGGGCTTAGCAGATAAACAGGCCACACAGTTATTCAGGAACCCAGGTTGATGGAGGATCTTTTATCTTTGGTTCAAAGATTGCCGTTGGTTGACTGCATTCCAGTCAGGTGGAAGGGGCAAAGAGCCTGGAGGAGCAGGGGTAGGACTGGACTGGTCCTGAAAGTGATGACAGTGACTTCCATTTATAATTAACTCTGTCAAAGGGTCACACCTAACTTCAAAGGAGGCAGACGTATGTATGTAGTCTGGCTGTGGGTTCAGGAGAAAGAGGAGAAAAAAGATTTTCCAGAGTAGCTACTTGTCTCTGCCATAGAATTGTTAGATAGTTTACTGTAGGTGGACTGTAAATAAATGTTTGCTTAGTTCTAACATTTGACTGATATTGGGTTGATCCTTTGAGACTTGGTATATTGTGGATATGCCTAAAGTTTCTTTTTCTACCAAAGATGTGATGTAATCTATGTCGTTACAGAAGTAGGAGAGGGAAGGAAACTACCATTAAAATCAGTCCTTAGGAGCCCAGGCACTGTTCTAGATGTTTGCATATATTAATATGATTTCATTTCATCTTTACAGTAACCTGGAAGAAAGATATTTAAATAATGACTTTCCAGATCAAAAAATGAGTTTTGATGGCTTTTCTCAGTTTTCATAATTGGCAGAACTGATTTCTGAATCCTTTAAGTTGATCAGTGGACAGGAATGCATTTATGATTTTTATCTTTTCTTTTGGGGTTACTTTTCAGTTTGACTTTGAAGGATCACTTTCTCCTGTCATTGCGCCCAAAAAAGCAAGGCCTTCCGAGACTGGATCTGATGATGTAAGCATTATTATTTCTTGCTAATATAAATTAATTTATGGATATTCATACTATTCTTCCACTTCTGTGGTATTCCTATCAATTCCTCTATCTTTCCAACACCTTTCACTTTATTTATTTTAATACTGAATAGCAATTATTTTGAAGAGTAGGATGTGTTACATTTTCTGTGGTCTTTAATGATTTTCTAAAAATTAATACATGTATTACTGCATGATTTCAGTTTGGGTTTGTAGACATTTTAGTATCAACTGATCACCTGAAATGACAGCATTTACCTTTTTTATGCAGTGTTTTTTAAATTAAGGTTCTCAGTTGTATCAGGTTCCATGGTATATTCCTTTTTTTTTTTTTTGAGACGGAGTATCGCTCTTGTCGCCCGGGATGGAGTGCAGTGGCACGATCTGAGCTCACTGCAATCTCCGCCTCCCAGGTTCAAGCAGTTCTCCTGCCTCAGCCTCCTGAATAGCTGGGATTACAGGCGCCCGCCACCATGCCCGGCTAATTTTTGTAGTTTTGGTGGAGACAGGGTTTCACCATGTTGGCCAGGCTGGTCTCGAACTCCTGACGTCAAGTTACCTTCCTAACCTTGGCGTCCCAAAGTGCTGAGATTACAGGCATGAGCCACCACACCTGGCCTCCATGGTATTATTCTTAAGTGGTCCAAATATGTTTTTTTAAATTGTGGTGTAATTTACAAAAATGAAATACAGCTTGAGTTTACAGTTTGATCAGTTTTAATATATGCACACTCATGTAACCTACACTCCTATAAAGACACACAATATTTTTATAACTCCATAAAATTTCCTTCTGCGGTTTTTTTTTTTTTGAGACGGAGTCTCGCCTTATCCCCCAGGCTGGAGTGCAGTGGCACGATGTCGGCTTTCCACCTTCTGGGTTGAAGCTATTCTCCTGCCTCAGCCTCCTGAATAGCTGGGATTATAGGCATGCGCCACCACACCTGGCCAACTTTTGTATTTTTAGTAGAGATGGGGTTTTACCATGTTGGTCAGGCTGGTCTTAAACTCCTGACCTCGTGATCTGCCCACCTCGGCCTCCCAAAGTTCTGGGATTACAGGCATGAGCCACTGGGCCCGGCCCCTCTTGCTGTTTTTAATCAGCTTTATTCTCTTCTTCTAGCAATCACTGATCTGAATTCTGTCACCATATCTTAGTTATACCTGTTCTAGAACTTGATGTAAATAAAATAATATAGTATGTAATCTTTGGTATAAGATTTATTCAGCATAATGCTTTTGAGATTAATTCATATTGTTAACAGATACCAGTAGTTTGTGCTTTTTTATTGCTGAGTAGTGTGAATATACCATAGTTTGTTTATCCATCCTTCTTCTGCTGGTAGATATCTAGGCTATTTCCTTTTTTTTTTTTTTTAAGTCTTATGAATAAAGCAAGCTACTGCCAAAATTCACTGGCAAGTCTTTGTGGATATATATTTTCTTCTTTTTTTTTTGAGACGGAGTCTTGCTCTGTCATCCAGGCTGGAGTGCAGTGGCACGATCTCGGCTCACTGCAACCTCTGACTCCCGAGTTCAGGCAGTTCTCATGCCTCAGCCTCCCCAGTAGCTAGAATTACAGGTGTGTGCCACCATGCCTGGCTAATTTTTGTATTTTTAGTAGAGACTGGATTTTGCCATGTTGGCCAGTCTGGTCTCAAACTCCTGGCCTCAATAATCTGCCCATGTTGGCCTCCCAAAGTGCTGAGATTACAGGTGTGAGCCACCATGCCCAGCCCGTGGACGTACATTTTCATTTCTTTTCTTTTTTTTTTAAGAGACAGGGTGTCACTCTGTTGCCTATGCTGGACTGCAGTGATGCTATCGTAGTTGACTGTAATCTTGAACTCCTAGGCTCAAGCCATCCTCCTACCTCAGCCTCCAAGTAGCTAGGACTACCGGTATGCTCCATCATGCCTGGCTAATTTTTAAATTTTTTTGGTAGAGACAAGGTCTTACTATAATATGTTGCCCAGGCTGGTCTCAAACTCCTGGGCTCAAGCAGTCCTCCTGCCCCTATCTCTCAAAGTGCTGCGATTACAGGTGTGAATTTTAATTTAATTTAATTTCTTTTAAATTAAAATTCACATCTGTAATTTTAATTTCTTTTAATTTAATTTCTTTTAAATGAAAATTCACGCCTGTAATCACAGCACTTTGAGGGGTAGGGGCAGGAGGACTGCTTCAGCCCAGGAGACCAGCCTGGGCAACATATTATAGTAAGACCAGTTGTCTACCAAAAAAATTTGAAAATTAGCCAGGCATGATGGCGCATAACCTGTAGTCCTAGCTACTTGGAGGCTGAGGTAGCAGGATGTTAAACACTCTTTCATGTGCTCATTAGCTGCTTATGTATCTTTTTGTGAAGTTTCTGTTCAAATCTTTATCGACTTGTAAGTTAGATTTTAAAAAATATATAAGCTGGTGAAGTTCTTACATGTTCTAGACATGAATTCTTGACCATATTTTCCCTTAGAATGTGGCTTTAACAGTGTCTTTGATGAGCAGAATTTTTTATTTTAGTTATCCAATATATCAGTTTTTTATTTTATTTTATTTTATTTTTGAGACGGAGTCTCGCTCTGTTGCCCAGGCTGAAGTGCAGTGGCATGATCTCAGCTCACTGCAAGCTCCGCCTCCCAGGTTCATGCCATTCTCCTGCCTCAGCCTCCCCAATAGCTGGGACTAACAGGCACCCGCCACCACACCCAGCTAATTTTTTTGTTTTTTTTTAGAAGAGATGGGGTTCCACCGTGTTAGCCAGGATGGTCTCGATCTCCTGACCTCGTGATCCACCCGCCTCGGCATCCCAAAGTGCTGGGATTACAGGCATGAGCCACTGCACCCGGCCCAGTTTTTTCTTTTATGGTTAGTTCTTTCTGTATCTAGTCTAAGAATTTTTAATTTAGAATAACACACTGTATTAAGCCTTATAAAAACACCAGTAAATTCCAAGATCTGGAAATAGCATAAACCACATTCTCTGAACCAAATGCAGTAAATCACAAGTAGAACCAAAATAGACTGAACATTTGGAAAATGTAGTCCAATCAGTCTGAATATAAAAATCAGTTGATTATTAGATTATATTACTAGCCCTGGCATCTTATACATGTGGAAAGATGAATACACCAGATGAATGCAGGTGGACCTTCCTTCTTACCAAAACACAGTTCAGTGTAGTGGCCAC
This sequence comes from Pan paniscus, assembly GCF_029289425.2. Classification (NCBI taxonomy): domain Eukaryota; kingdom Metazoa; phylum Chordata; class Mammalia; order Primates; family Hominidae; genus Pan; species Pan paniscus. Next base: position 16,241,658 of record NC_073261.2, read on the forward strand.
TAACTTGCCATCTACTTTTCCTATAAAACCTAGCCTGAGATAATCTTAAATTTTCTCTCTCAATCTCTACCTAAATAGTATAATTCTTCTCCCAATGTCTTTCCTAAGAGGGCATGAAAAGATTTTTTTTAATGGTTTTTAAAGGTGGCTTGCCTTAACGTTTATAACTGGCTTGCTATTTTATAGTTACTTCATTCTTAGCATTATCTTTTTTTTTTTAACATACTCTTAGATCAACTTAATGTGAAAATGAAACTTGAATTGTTTTAAGTGAATTAATTTTCTTATGATATTATAAGGAGGTATTATTTTTAAAAATTAATATTCTTTTTATTCTTCTCAGGACTGGGAATATTTACTAAATTCAGACTACCACCAGAATGTTGAGTCTCATCTTTTGAACAGATCTTTATGTCTGAGTCCTTCAGAAGCTTCACAGATGAAGGATGAGGATTTTTCACAGAATCTCAGTCTGGATTCTTCTACACTTCTCTTTACGCACATACCTGCAATTTTTTTCGTTCTTCACCTTGTGTATGAGGAGCTTAAGTTGAATACTCTAATGGGAGAAGGAATTTGTTCACTTGTTGAACTTCTCGTTCAGTTGGCAAGGTAAATTTGTTTGTAGGTTAGAAACTGCCAGGAAGTCCTGAGATGACTGTCTTTTCCATGATATCATATAGGGACCTTGTAAATAATTTTCTGAAATCTACCTTCTCAGAAAACTAGGGCATCTCTGTAAACCACAGAGTTGTTTGAAGATACTGGTTTTGTAAGGGCCTGTGAGCCATGCAGGGATTTTTAGTCTTTGTCCTGAGATTAGTGGAAGGTCACGAAAAAATGGAGATGACCTGCTCAGATTTTCATTTTGACAGGATGACCGACTGGCTATACTGCGGTGGGAGTTCTAGAATAACATCTGCTGTTTTGTAATATCCACATTCAAATAGTGCTTTATAGTTGACAAAATCATAGTTTACATATAAAGTCTCAAACAAGGTAAGTTTCCTATTTTAGTGATGAGGAAACTTGCCTAAATTTGTTTCCTGGGATATGAGTGTTTGATAGTTGTAGACTCATTTTGCTCTGCTATCCTTGTTGCAGTCTGAGGTTGTCCCTGTCTTTGAGGCACTCATAGTAGATCCACAATAAGATAGTTCTAAAAATACGTTTCAACACCTTTCAAGAGCTTTGAAGCACCTGGTGTATGGCTCAGAATTCTAGGGTCATACTTATGTGTTGTTTGACCTTTATGACCTTTGGTGATAAAGAAGTTGAATTTGAATTGAAATGTCAACCTCTGAGTTAAGATATAGTACATTTTCTAATTTCTGTTGTCTTTTTTGAGATCTTGAAATTCAATCCTGAGACATGGCAGTTTTAATCAATGGTAAATATCTCTTAGGATGTCATTACTATCATGAAAATTCTTTTGTAATTAAGTAATTTCCAAACCATAATCATGGCTCTCTGAAATAAGTAATGTGTATGATGTTTTACATTTTATCAGGTTTTTTTTTTTTTTTACATATTTTATCTTATTTAATCTTTAAAACTTCAGAGTAAGTGAGCTGGTATTGCCCCATTTTCTAGAAGAAAATACTGAGGTTTATAGACATGACTTATGGAAGATCACACAGCTAGTAAATAGCAGAGGAGGAACTAGATCACGGTGCTTTTACTGTAGTTTTACTTCCACAAAATTTAGCAAAAAGAGATTGGGTTCCATTTGTCACACTGGGCACTTTAAAGTCCAAAAATACAATAGAGAGACTCTAGATTTGGTTATCTTTCTCATAAGTAAGTTTTTAAATTGAAAGATTCAACTAATGAATCCTTCCAATTCTGTTGGGAGAAAGTGCTGTAATACCTTCTTTTTTACATGCCCTTACTGTTTTAGGGACTTAAAATTGGGGCCTTATGTAGATCATTACTATAGAGACTACCCAACGCTTGTCAGAACTACTGGACAAGTGTGCACAATTGATCCAGGTAAGTAGTCGTGCTTTTAAATATTTTGTCAACAGTGTAGTGATATTTCCTTGTATCTTTCTCAATGAATAGCAGAGGATGTATTTCTTACCATTAGCTTCTAAGTCAGGGGCAGTGCCTTTCCACCAGGCAGATTTTAGTTCATAGTGCTTGTTTTCTGACACGTGGTAAGCCATACTATCTTCAGTGTTTAGGGAAAATTTTACCCATCCCTAAGGTTCTGACTTGCAAAAGTCAGAGAAAGAGCTTCCAGCGTCAAGGATGCTTTTTTTTTTTTTTTTTTTGGAGACGGAGTCTCGCTCTGTCACCCAGGCTGGGGTGCAGTGGCGCGATCTTGGCTCACTGCAAGCTCTGCCTCCTGGGTTCACGCCATTCTCCTGCCTCAGCCTCCTGAGTAGCTGGGACTACAGGTGCCCGCCACCACACCTGGCTAATTTTTCTGTATTTTTATTAGAGACGAGGTTTAACCGTGTTACACAGGATAGTCTTGATCTCCTGACCTTGTGATCCACCCGCCTCGGCCTCCCAAAGTGCTGGAATTACAGGCGTGAGCCACCGCGCCAGGCCACCAAGGATGCTTTTAACTTAGACTTGTAGTGTACAGTTAGTACCACTAACCATATGCTACTTAAATTCAATTAAAATAAAACATATATTTCCTCAGTGCACTAGCCGCATTTTGAGAACTCAGTAGCCACATGGGGCTAGTGCTACCATATTGGACAGTGCAGATACAGACACAGAACATTTCCATCACCACTGTACTATCCTAGACCCTGAGCTAAAGGTACTGAAATTTGGGTCCCAGTTGTTGGAACAGACCTGAATCCTGGATGTTTCTTTTGTTTTTTTCACCTTTAGGGTTAGGTCAAGATTTTTGATTAGATTCTGCTTTTTTTTTTTTTTTTTTTGAGACAGGGTCTCACTCTGTCGCCCAGACGGGAGTGCAGTGGTACGATCTTGGCTCACTGCATCCTCTGCCTTCCAGGCTCAAGCGATTCTCCTGCCTCAGCCTCCCAAGTGCCTGGGATTGCCTGGGGTTATAGATGTGTGCCACCACACCTGGCTAATTTTTGTATTTTTAGTAGTGATGGGGTTTCACCATGTTGGCCACGCTGGCCTCGAACTCCTGACCTCAAGTGATCCACCTGACTCAGCCTCCCAAGGGGCTGGGATTACAGGTGTTAGCCACCACATCCAGCCTTTGGTTAGATTCTTTATATGCCTTGGGAACAAGAATTTGCTAAATTTCCATCCAGGATGGGATAAAATAGAAGTCATTTAAATTCTACATTTAATAACATAGTTACTTATGTACTGTGGCAGAAAACATGAAGCATTTTGGAGAATATGGAAAAACGTTATTCCTTTTTTTTTTTTTTTTGAGACAGAGTCTTGCTCTGTCTCTTAGGCGTGATCTCGGCTCACTGCAACCTCCACCTCCTGGGTTCAGGTGATTCTTCTGCCTCAGTCTCCCAAGTAGCTGGGACTATGGGTGCGCACCACCAGGCCCAGCTAATTTTTTTTTGTATTTTTAGTAAAAATGGGGTTTCACCATATTGGCCAGGCTGTTCTTTAACTCCTGACCTCGTGATCCACCTGCTTGGGCCTCCCAAAGTACTGGGGTTACAGGCGTGAGCCACTGCACACGGCTGGAAAAATATTATTCTAGTTGTTTCAAAATGACAAGTAACTGTTGATCATCTTCCGTTTAAAATAAAATAATGTTGTCTTAATGTATTTTCGTGTCTTTTTGAATATTTATCTAATTTTAAAGGTCAAACAGGATTTATGCATCATCCATCATTTTTTACATCTGAGCCACCAAGTATTTATCAGTGGGTGAGTTCTTGTCTGAAGGGTGAAGGAATGCCGCCTTATCCTTACCTCCCTGGAATCTGTGAAAGAAGCAGACTTGTAGTCTTGGTATGTATGTGGAGTGTTACTACCTATCTCCTTTTTCTTTTAAAATTTAGTTTTCAAAAGTACACCTGATATTAAGTTTTTCTTTCTGTGTATAGTTCTGTGAATTTCAGTACGTGTATAGATTCATGTAATTACTACAATGAGGATATAGAACATTTACATCACCCTCAAAAATTTCTCTCATGATTTCGAGACTCATCCAAGTTGTTTCCTGTATCGACAGTTCATTGCATTCTATGGCTAATTAGTAGTTGATTGCATGAATGTGCCATAGTTGGTTTTTCATTCAAGATAATTGGGTTGATTTCAGTTTTTAGCAATTGTAAATATAGATGCTGTCAGCATTCATGCTTAGCGTTTTATGTGAATGTAAGTTTTGCTTTCTCTAGGACAGGTACCTAGGAGTAGGATTGATGGGTCATATAGTTAAGTTTATATTTTGTTTTTAAAGAAACTGTCATCTGTTTTCCAGAGTGGCTCTTCCATTTTACATTTTTACCAGCAATATTTAAGAGATCATTTACCTGCATTCTTGTTGGTGTTTGGTATTGTCACTCTTTTTTATTTTTGTCTTTCTGAGAGATGTGTAGTTATACCTCATTGTGGTTTTAACTTGTATTTTCCTAATGGCCAATGATGTTTTCAGGGTTCTAGGTATGAGGTTTTGTCAGATATGTGGTTTGCAGATATTTTCTTCTGGTTTCTACTTTGTCTTGTCTCGTCATTCTCTTAATACATCAAAGAGCAAAAGTGTTTAATTTTGATGAAGCTAGTTTATCTGTATTTTTCTTTAATGGATGTTGCTTTTAGTGTCATGTCTAATAATTCTTTGTTTAACTTCAGGTTTTGAATATTTTCTCCTGGGTTTCTTTGCATGTTTTACATTTAGATCTCTAATCCATTTTGTTAATCTATTATAACATGTCAGGTTTTAAGTCAAGGTTTTTATTATTTCATTTGGATATCCAGTTCTTTCAGCACTGTTTTTTGAAAAGACTATCCTTTCTCTATTGCATTTGCACTTTTGTCAAAAGTTAATTTGGCCACATTCTTGTGTGTCTGTTTCTGGACTTTCTATTCTGGTTCATTGATCTTTGTGGCTGTCTACGCTGTCATTACTGTAGCTTTATAGTAAGTCTTTAAAATTGATTAGCGTTACTCCTCCCTTCATTACTCTTCTTGCCTTTTCATGCTGATTTTATTTTCATTTTTATTTTTGAGACAGAGTCTCACTCTGTTGCCTAGGCTAGAGTGCAGTGGAGTGATCTCAGCTCACTGCAACCGCCACCTTCTGGGTTCAGGCGATTCTCCTGCCTCAGCCTCCCAAATAGCTGGGATTACAGGATCCCACACCACGCCCGGCTAATTTTTTGTATTTTTAGTAGAGACGGGGTTTCACCATATTGTCCAGGCTGGTCTCGAACTTTCAACCTCAAGTGATCCGCCTGGCTCAGCCTCCCAAATTGCTGGGATTACAGGTGTGAGCCACCGCGCCCGTCCCATACTGATTTTATAATCAGCTTGTCTATAGCTACAAAGAAAAATCCTGCTGAAATTTTTTTCAAGAAACACTTCTTTATTTATTTTTATTATTTTTTGTTTACCTCTAGCTGCAAATCTCATGATTTATTTATTTTTAGAAATTAGTTTGTTATTACTGGTTAATACATGTCCAAGATCAAACCTTCATATAGAACCATAGGGCTGTAACGGTGAATAAGGTAAGTTTCTTGGCATACCTGTTCCTCAGTCCCCCCATCCTGGAGCAGCCTGCTCATAGGCCCCTTGTGGGCCTTTCCAGGTGGGGTCTTCCCAGGCTTGCCGGAGAACCATATGCTTTTGTCCCTTCTCTCAAATGTTGGCAGACTGTAAATGTCTTTGCCCCCTGCCCTTCTTTTTCTTTACTCTACATTTTGCTCTGCTTCATGGTGAGAAGTGCTTCAGAGTCCCCCCCATGGCTCCAAAACAGACATACAGAATGATGATTCTGTTTAAAAAACACAGATTTTTTTAATGATAGCAAAATATATATAACATAATATTTGTCATTGAAATTGTTATTATTATTGTTTCTTGAGACGGAGTCACTCTGTTGCCCAGGCTGGAGTGCAGTGGCACGATCTCGGCTCACTGCAACCTCCGCCACCTGGGTTCAAGCGATTCTCCTGCCTCAGCCTCCCGAGTAGCTGGGATTACAGGCATTAGTCACCAAGTCTGGCTAATTTTTGTATTTTTAGTAGAGATGGGGGTTCACCATGTTGGCCAGGCTGGTCTTGAACTCCTGACATCAGGTGATCTGCCCACCTTGGCCTCCCAAAGTGCAGGGGTTACAGGCGTGAGCCACTGTGCCCGGCCTGAAATTATTTTTGAGTGTACAATCCAGTGGCGTTGAATACGTTCACATTGTTATGTTGTCATCACCACTGTCCGTACCCAAGACTTTTTCATCATCCCCAACATAAACTCTGTACCTATTAGACAGTGACTCCCCATTCCCCTTCCTCCCAGGCCCTAGTAATTCCATTCTGTTTCTTATGAATTTGTCTCTTGTAAGTACCTCATGTTATGGGAATCAAGCAATATTTATCTCTCTGTGTCTGGCTTATTTCACTTAGCATAATGTTTTCAATGTTCATTCATATTGTAGCATGTATCAAAATTACATTGTTTTAAAGGCAGTATTCTATATAGTATTCCATTGTATGGATATACCACAATTTATCATTTCACCTGATGATGGACATTTGGGTTGTTTCCACCTTTTGACTGTTGCGAATAGTGCTGCTGTGAACCATGGGTATGCAAATATCTGTTCAAGTCTCTGCTTTCAGTTCTTTTTAATATACACCTGGTGGTGGAATTGTTGGGTCATATGGTAGGTAGTTCGATGTTTAACTTTTTGAGGAACTGCTAAACTCATTTTCATAGTGGCTATACCATTTTACATCCTAATCAGCAATGCAAGAGGAAGGGTTCCAATTTCTCCACAGTCTTGCCAACACATATTATTATTTTCTATTTGTTTTTTTAAAAATTATAGCCATCCTAGTATTTATGAAGTGATATCTCATTGTTTTGATTTGCCTCCTTAATGATTAGTGATATTGAGCATATTTTCTTGTGTTTATTGGCCATTTACGTATCTTCTTTGAAGAAAGATCTATGCAGATCTTTTGTGTATTTGAAAATTGGATTTTTATTTTCGAGTTTAGGCATTTTTATGCTCTAGATATTAATGTGTCAGATACATGATTTGCAAATATTTTCTCCCATTCTATAGGTTTTTCTGTGAATGTCTTTTCAGTAAAACTGGCATGAGTGCTCAGTTTACCTCTCTGGCCTTTCATCTTAGTTTTATCCTCTTGGTATTCCTTTATAACTTGTCAGCTCAGAGATCTATTTATAAAAATATTAATTTATTTTTATTTATAAAAATATTCTGAAAAATATCAACAGAAGCCCTTGTTGATAGGTTTTTGGTTTCGTCATTATAAGCTTTATTGGACTTTTTTTATTTTTTATTTTTTTTATTTGAGACAGGGTCTTACTCTGTCACCCAGGCTGGAGTGCAGTGGTGCAATCATGGCTCACTGCAGCCTCAACCTCCCGGGGCTCAAGCAGTCCTTCCACCTCGGCCTCCTGAGTAGCTGGGACCACAGGTGCACACCATCACACCTGGCTAATTTTTGTATTTTTAGTAGAGATGGGATTTTACCATGTTGCCCAGGCTGGTCTTGAACTCCTGACCGCAAGTGATAAATTTTTTTTATGTGATGTTTAGCTAATGAGACATTTGTAGTAACCTTCTAGCTTATGGTGGCTCTTTTTCTATTGAGTCACTTGTATATGCGGAGATGGCATTGTCTGTGTACCATTTGTTGAAATGAGGGAAAGGAAGGAAGTGAGATAACATTTATTGGGAGCCTGTTGTCTTCAAGGAACTTTATGTATGTTTTCTCATTTAATAGAGAGATCTTATGTACTTTTGTGTTTGTGTTATATGTTGAATATTTTAACTCTTTTGAGAGACTTTTTCCTTTGTCTTATCTTTTTCTTTTCCTCTTCAAAGCAAATAACACTACAGCTCGGTACTACTAGATACTTCTTAGATAGTGAGAGAGCACTATTCGATACCTGTTGGAATGACTGAAAATAACTTTTGGTGAGGATATGGAGCAACCGAAACTCTCATACATTACTGGTGGGACTGCAAAAGTGGCATGGCACTTTGCAAAACTGTTTGGCAGTTTCTTGTGAAGTTAAACATACACTTTGGTATTTACTTAAGAGAAATGAAAACATATGCCTACATAAAGACCCGCATGTATGTGAATGTCTTTGGGGCCAGGTGCGGTGGCATAATCTGAGCACTTTGGGAGGCCGAGGAGGGCGGATCACGAGGTCAGGAGATCGAGACCATCCTGGCCAACATGGTGAAACCCTGTCTCTACTAAAAATACAAAAATTAGCTGGACGTGGTGGCGCATGCCTGTAATCCCAGCCACTCTGGAGGCTGAGGTGGGAGAATCGCTTGAACCCAGGAGGCGGAGGTTGCAGTGAGCCGAGATCGTGCCACTGCACTCCAGCCTGGCGACGTAGTGAGACTCCGTCTCAAAAAAATAAATAAATAAATAAATAAATAAATAAATAAATAAAGCAGCTTTGGTCATAGTGACCACAAACTGGAACCAAATGTTCATCAGTTTTTGAGTAGGTAAACAAAGTTTGGTATGTCTGTATAATGGAATACTACTTAGGATGAAAAGGAAGAAACTGGTGATCCTTGGAGAGACGTGAATGAATCTCAAAGACTTAGGCTAAGTTAAAGAAGTAGCACAAAGAAGACTACATATCATATGATTCATTTACATGATATTGTAGGATAGACAAAACTGTAGAGCAAGAAAACAGATGAATTGTTTCCAGTGCTGAGTGTAGGAGGAAAGGATTGACTACAAAAGGAACAAGGGAACTTTTTGGTGTGATGAAAGTATACTATATTGTGAGTGTGGTAGTGGTTATGTGATATAACATTTGTCGAAACTCACAGAGCTGTACACCTAAAATGGATGAATTATTCTATGTTATAATTATTTTCTAGTTATACTTCAATTATGTAGCTAGGTGTGGTGGCTCATACCTATAATCCCAGCAGTTTGGGAGGCTGAGGCAGAAGGATTGCTCGAGGTCATGAGTTTGAGCCCAGCCTGGGCAACACAGCGAGACTCCATCTTTACAAAAAATAAAAATAATATAAAAGAATTAGCTGGGCATGGTGGTGTGTGCCTGTAGTCCTAGCTACTCTGGAGACTGAAGCAGGAAGATTACTTGAGCCAAGGAGTTTGAGGCTGCAGTGAGCTGTGATTGTGTCACTGCACTCCAGCCTGGGTGACAAAGTGAGATGCTGTCTCTGAAAAGAGAAAAATAATGTTAATTTTCTTCTTTTGCAGAGTATTGCACTGTACATACTTGGTGATGAGAGCTCGGTTTCTGATGAATCCTCACAGTATTTAACCAGAATAACTATAGGTAAGTTGGTGCAATGTTGCCTCTGGAAACAAATTTTTGTAAATGTCAGTATCAGAATTGAAAAAAGAATTGAATTTTTCTTGTTTGCTTTGGCGGCCATGTCTTACCTTTTTAGTACTGTTCTGGTCTGTTGCAGTCTGTTGTCCACAACTAATTTTCAGCTATCAGGATTACTTAAAATCTAATACATCTTGTATTTTCAGTGCGGGTAAAAAGGACTATTTTAGCCTGAAGGAAATTATTGTACCATTGACTCTTGAACAACATGAGTTTGAGTTGTGTGGGTCCACTTACAATGAAATTCTTTTCAGTCAAATGCAGATAGAAAATGCAGTATTCTCTGATGTGAAACCCATATGCAGGTTCTGCAGGGCCAGTTGCAGGACTTGAGCATGCACGGATTTGGGTTCGCATGGGGTGTCCTAACCAGTCCCCTGAGTATTCTGAGGGCCTTGACTGTACTTTTCAGCCTGCCACAGTATTGCTTATTTTATTGTTTTTTTAGATGTTGTTTGCTAATTGATTCTTATTTTCAAATGTCTTCTACATGTTACATGTTTTCTTTACCAGGATGACTATCAAAATTAAGTTTCATTTTGTTGCCTTTTAGCCCTCCAGAAGTTGCAAGTAGAACAAGAGGAAAACAGGTGACTTTTATTTAGACTGTGCTTTTATGTCAAACACTTAAAACAATATTATTTACTGTTCTGCTTAATAACTTTATGTTTTATTCTCTTATAGGTTTAGTTTCAGGCATTCTACATCTGTTTCTAGTCTAGCTGAAAGATTGGTTGTCTGGATGACTAATGTAGGTGAGAGCTTCTTTGTTACCTCCTAACTAGGCCGTGCTTCCTCTAGACCAGCTAGAAGTGGAAGGCATGAGGAGAGAGCGGCTCTGGCTTTGTGAACAGGCCTCACGAGATTGAGGTTATGGTTCATCAAGCCATGTTCTTTTTTTCTCGACCATCTCACAACTTTCATATAATAATATTTGAGATACCAGCTTTTTATCTTGATGCATAAGGAATCTTTATTTGCCATTTAATTGGAACATTTGAGGCTGTGGCTATGTAAGCTGGTCTCTGAGAATGGAGAACTCTAATCACCTACATACACACCTGAAATCATTGTGATACTCAGATATCAGAAATGGGTGGTTTTGGCAAAGTCTAAAAGCAATAATATAAACATTTCAGGGTATACTTTTGAAGGATAAATGCACTTTTGAAGGGATTTCAGGCACCAAGATGAACATTGAACTGGGAAGAGGAAGAGGAAGGAAAAGAGTTCTATATTCCCTATTCCCCAAACCTATGCTCCTAGGTTTTAAATTAAGTAAAATACCAAAGAAATTTTTTTTCACAAAGAACTGAAAAACAAAAATTACTGCCACGAAGACATGATTTTAAAAATGAGGCTGTTAGATGGGATGTATGTTAAAAAGTAAAGTTTTAATGAATATTAAAAGATGTTTTTGAAGTCTTATCTAAAGTATGTTCTAAATGAAGTTTCTGACAGGTTTTTTTTTTTTTTCGCATTTTACCTTAAAAATGACAATAACTGTTGCATAGTATACATACAGGATACCTATGCTGAAAAATATTGGATTAGTTCTATCCATTTGTATATTGCATAATATTTAATAAGTGTTATTCTCATATAAGGAAACATTTTTTGCCTCAATAGTTAATCGACTTTTTATATTATAAATAATGCATAGTATTATAAAATTTAGAAAATCATAAGAAAAACATGATTTAATTAACCTGAGGATAAAAAAAATTTAAATATGAAATATGGTGTACTTACAAAATAATATGTCAAACGTATATGTTTAGTTTAGAGAATGGTACTAAAGTGAGTATTGATGTACTGGTCACCCACCCCTAGAAACAGAACATTACCCGCATAGTAGAAGGCCCTCACATATCTGTTCTTGGATGGTCCCCTCCTGTCACACACCCCAGTGTTATAGTGAACCACTGCCCTACCTACATTTGTGTTACCTTACTCTTGTTTTTCTTTATAGTTTTACATCTTTATAAATTGCTAGGTCGTATGTAGTTTTGAAAATACATAGATGTAAATATGTGTTCCTTTTTCTTCACTCAACTTTGTTTTTTAAAGATTCATCCATGTCGACTCATGTAGCAGTAGCAGTGGGCCATTCATTTTCTCTGATATAGGGATTACTTTGTTTGAACGTATCATAATTTAATTACCCATTCTATTGATGATCGACAATCGGACTCACCCCTTTCTCCATCTCTTTTTTTTTTCCATAACAAACCAGTATTGCTAATGAATATTTTTATACCTGTGTCTTGGTGTACATGGGTATAAGTTTCTATATGGCTGTTGATGGATCAAATGGGTGGATTGACCTATACATACCAACTGTTTTCCAAAGTGGTTGTACCAGTTTACACTACCATTGGCTATGGATAAGAATTATTGTTGCTCGGGCCGGGCGCGGTGGCTCATGCCTGTAATCCCAGCACTTTGGGAGGCCGAGGCGGGTGGATCACGAGGTCAGGAGATCGAGACCATCCTGGCTAATACAGTGAAACCCTGTCTCTACTAAAAAAAAATTACAAAAAAAATTAGCCGGGCATGGTGGTGGGCGCCTGTAGTCCCAGCTACTTGGGAGGCTGAGGCAGGAGAATGGCGTGAACCCGGGAGGAGGAGCTTGCAGTGAGCCGAGATCACACCACTGCACTCCATCCTGGGCGACAGAGCGAGACTCCATCTCAAAAAAAAAAAAAAAAGAATAAAAAGAATTATTATTGCTCTACATAGTTGCCAACATTTAGTATTGATTGGCTTTGGCATTTATATTTCTCAGTGGCTTTAATTTGCATTTTCCTGATCACTAATTAGGTAGAGCATCTTTTCATATGCATGTTGCCCATTTATGTTTCCCCTTCTAGGAAATGTCTTTCTGTCCTTTATATTTTTCTATTAGATTGTCTTTTTTTCTTCAGGTTTTTACAAGTTCTTTCAAAGAGACTTCCTATACTAGTCCCTGATGTCAAGACATTAGTCTGGCAGTAAGATGGATAAAATGAACTTATTTGTCAGGATAGATATTGTTGCCAACTTCAGTCAGGATAATTGGGACAGTGGCAAGTCTAAATTAAAATTTTTCTCTCTTCCTTTAACCATTAGGATTCACTTTAAGAGATTTGGAAACTCTTCCCTTTGGAATTGCTCTTCCCATCAGAGATGCAATTTATCACTGTCGTGAGCAGCCTGCCTCAGACTGGCCAGAAGCTGTCTGTCTCTTGATTGGACGTCAGGATCTTTCCAAGCAGGCCTGCGAAGGAAACTTACCCAAAGGGAAGTCTGTGAGTATCAACATAGAAAGTTCAGAGTTCCAATTTTAGCCTTAAATAAAATCATAAAGTAGAAATGTTCTTCATTTTCCTTTAAGGCTTTTTCTAAGTATATATATTAGCTTGTCTTTTATATTATATGCCAGACGGGGTTTGTAATTGTACGTGTCTTATTAATTGTTAAGTTGAGCATTAGGAGCAGGAGATTTTGTGAATGTTCTGTCTTGTGCCTGGATCTTTCTTTGCCTTGAATCAGGACAAGTCCTGAGGGTAGTCATGGAAACTACCATGGCTGTTTCCCTACTTGTACCATATTAGTAATTAACCACTTTGTAATTATTACATAGGAAAAGGGAGAGCACATATATCCTGAATTTGGATGAGTAATTATATATAAATATTTTCTACTGCATATTTTTTGATGTGTTGAATTTTTTGAATTTAACCTTTTAAATAGGTGTAAACATATTTGTTTAATCACATAAAACTGCAGCCCCAGGGAAAAAATGTGTTTTTTTCAGTAGAGTTGTTTAAAAAGATGTCTTAAGCTATCCCTCCCGAAATACTGTCTTTCATCAATCATTAAGTCTGTTTTTTTTTTTTAAATGAGTTCTAGGAATCCTGCAAGTAGAAAGTTAAATTATTTCATTACTCTCCAATTACCTTTTTAAATCATCCTCAAAACTTGAAAATGAAACTTTTAAAACTTATTCTAGAATTCTAGGTAACTTTAAAAAATGAACAGTAGAATCTCATCAAGGAGGATTCAGGAATAATAATTCCACTCCTGGTGACTCTTTTATGTTCATGTCCCTGAGAAGACAGTGGGAATTTGGCCTTACCTCTTAGTAGCTTTTGAATCAATACATAATAATCAGTACATTGTAACTGTGAGTCACCTTAGGTCTTATTACTACTTCTTCAGAGCCTATATCAAAACTTATTCCTAACCTCAGAGTTGCCTAATGTGTACCCATGCCGGAGTCAGTTTCCATGGGCATCTGATCTCCAGCAGGGTCATTCCAGCACGTCTCTCCTTTAATCTGCACCTCTATCACAGCTCTTCGTTGAATTAGTATTTACATCCTGTTTTAAACAGAAAACAAATCTTTTTGCTTATAAAATGATTTTCCTGTGAGAGAGAGCAGTTCAGCACCATTAGCATTAAAACATTAATCTGTATTTGAATGTGATTTTAAGTAATTAGTCTAAATACAGTTTGTTCAGTTATTTGAGGCTACATTTTATAATTAATCCCATCTAAATTTATTTTGTCACTGTTTGAGACTATGTTTTATAGCTAACTCACCCATTAGAATATAGTTTTTTTTTTTAATTAGATATTTTATAGGAACTAAAAATGAATTTTTAGGAACTAAAAGTGATTATTTGGTCGTATCTACTTTTTTTTCAGGCTGACCTTGTTGGTTTCACATTAAATGTTGCAAAACTTTAACATTTCAACTTGGAGTTATTCTTTTGTTAAAAGAGTATAATACTGTTTTTGAGAGAATATGATATGATTCCATGCAATTCACATCTGTGTTGCAGTTAGATTTAATTATTTGGACTGGGAAGCCCCATATTAAAGCACATGCTGGGCTTAGAACATGATGACAATCAAGGAATTTACCCTCTTACTTGTTTTGCTGCAGTTCAGTACTTTTCCTTCTAAGAAATTTTTATTGGAAACACATTTTTTTAAAAATAGTGAAAACTGGCTGGGTGTGGTGGCGCATGCCTGTAATCTCAGCACTTTGGGGTGGCCAAGGCGGAGGACTGCTTGAGCCCAGGAGTTTGAGACCAGCCTAGGCAACATAGTGAGACCTCATCTCTACTTAAAACAATTTTTTAAAAAATTTAGCCAGGTGTGGTGGTATGTGCCTGTAGTCCTAGCTATCTGGGAGGCTGAGGTGGTTGGATCTCCTTGAGGTGAGGAGTTCAAGACCAGCCTGGTCAACAGGGCAAGACTCTGTCTCTACAAAAAATAAAAAAAATTATCTGGGTGGGCGATGCACATATGTAGTCCCAGCTACTCGGGAGGCTAAGGTTGAAAGACTGCTTGAGCCCAAGAGGTTGAGGTTGCAGGGAGCCAGGATCACACCACTGCACTCCAGCCTGAGTGGCAGAGTAAGACACTGTCTCAAAAAAAAAAAAAAAAAAAAAAAAACTTAATAATGAAATCCCACCATGATCCTGTCTATTTAAAGTAGTAAAGTAAAAAGTATTTCATTGTGTGACTTTCCCCAACCCTTGGTGTATATCCTTTCAGGCTTTTTTCCTTCTCCTTCTATTAATGAACAGACAATATTTAAATTAGCATTATTAGCAGTGACTAGTATTCATATTCTACTTGCAATAAATTTTTTTAAAAAATGATGAGGATGTAGTTAGATTTTTTTTAATAGTTTATTCAGAATATTTCTCTGTTTGTATCCAGCCCCTTGACTGTTGTTCTAAATTTAAACTCTCCCTGTCACTTCCAAATATTTCCAAGTAGGCAATGTAGTACTTTTGTTTGTTTGTTTGTTTGTTTGAGACAGAATCTCACTCTGTCACCCAGGCTGGAGTACAGTGGCACGATCTCGGCTCACTGCAACCTTTGCCTCCCGCGTTCAAGTGATTCTCCAGCCTCAGCCTCCCCAGTAGCTGGGACTACAGGCGTGCGCCACTGTGTCTGGCTAGCTAATTTTTGTATTTTTAGTAGAGACCGGGTTTCACCATGTTGGCCAGGCTGGTCTGGAACCCCTGGCCTCGGGTGATCCGCCCACCTCGGCCTCCCAAAGTGCTGGGATTACAGAGTGTGAGCCACCACACCCGGCCAGCAATATAGTACTTTTTAGAAAGATTTGTAGATTAGAGTCCCAGTATACATTGTGGCTCCAACCCATGCCTGCTTTGGAAAACATATTTTCTCTGTGCTAGTATAGTCATGGCACATCAGCCTATATATCCTCATGTTCAGCAAGTGCATGTTAACTGCTTTTGAAATTATTATTACAATAAAGTCTGTTACTCAGGTGCTCTCATCAGATGTTCCTTCAGGAACAGAAACTGAGGAGGAAGATGATGGCATGAATGACATGAATCACGAGGTCATGTCATTAATATGGAGTGAAGATTTAAGGGTGCAGGATGTGCGAAGGCTTCTTCAGAGTGCGCATCCTGTCCGTGTCAACGTAGTGCAGTACCCAGAGCTCAGTGACCACGAGTTCATCGAGGAAAAGGAAAACAGGTGAAAGAAAACACGCGCACTATCTCTTGTCACGTTTCATTGTTACATTTGTGTCTTGTTTATATTTGTTTTTCCTTCAAGTTTTTAGCATTTAAAACCCTAAAGAGATTTAAAAGATACTTTCAAGTGAAAATATGCCCTGTGTTTTAAGTTTTCATCCAACTTCAACAAACCACGTGTGTTAGCAAAATGTCTTTGGCTTTTGAGGACGTAATTGTTGTATTTCATACCGTCCTCCTCTTGAAATACATATAACGGTTTACTCTTTAGAAAAGGTGAATGTAAAACTATTTTGCCTGATAGTTACCTTAAGAATTTACAAACAAGGAAAACACTGGACTTGTTTTTCTGTGTCTTGATCAGGAATAGATTTTGAGGTTAGTGGGGTTTTTAGTGTAGTTTAAACTTGTATGAGTATTTTTTTTTTTTTGGATATGATAGACGATACTCCAAATAAAAATAGATAAGCCTTTCTTCTGCCACTCCCCTGCACAGGATACATCCCTTGATACATTATAAGACTCACATGCCTATGACATTCCAGAGCTATTCTCTTGGGACACTTCTGTTTTAAAATTCTCTCCTGTTCTTTTATCTGCTTGTCTCTATCATCTATCATTCATCTGCCACTGTTTTCTAGTTCTCTTTACTTTTTTTATGGTACTGTTTTGAGGGGAACCGTCACCCACACTTAGCCACAGGCTGCTGAAGATCTGAATTAGTTGTGATTTCCCTATTAACTGTTTCCTCTCCACATGTACCCAGTTATTAGTCACCTGTGAATAAAAAGATGGAGTGACAGAAGTTGAGTTTAGAGCATAGGATTTATGAGCATGGCCTCTAGAGCCAGGCATGGCCATGCTGTGCTGGGTGACTTTGGTTAAATTACTTTACCTCTTGTTGCCTCAGTTGCTTCATCTGTAAAAGTAGGCATACTTCATGGGATGGTGCTGTGTATCAAGTGAATTATTTTTACATAGCACTTAGAATACTGCTCAATACATAGTAAAGCTCAGTGCAGTCAGCCATTATTAGTAGTAGAGTTCATTGATTCTAAGATGCAAGTTTTTTCACTTTTTAATATCTCTGAAATCAGTTATGTATTTCAGTGAACAGGTGTCATAGTTTAATTGGCAGTGCTTTTTCTTTCTTAGTTTCTCATGAAATAATGATACATCTTATCAGTGGCATCTTATATTCAGGGGATATAATATTGTTCTCATTATAATTTTGTTACTTGCACAAAGTTGAAGTGAATTATGTGTAAGATTTCCTCTAAAAAAATTCTATGGGTTGCAACAGCCTCTTGGCTTTGAATTTTCCTGATCCCAAATTAATGTTGCGGTTGTGTTCCCAGAGAATCTTTAAGACAGCAAAATTTTTCTTTCCAGTTAGCTAGAAAAGCAGTTATGTGTGTCCAGTTAAGGAGGGAGTATGCTTATGAATAGCTTTGTCTGCAGAGAAAATGTTTGTCAGTTGTCAGCCTCTGAAGGGATATTTCTGTGTCTTCAGATATAGCTTGTATAGGCATTTCTTAGTTATAAATGCCCTACTTCCAAAATTTCTGTTAGTTTTTTTTAAGTGGCTATATGGAATGTTAAGCTATTTTAACATAGGAACAAGTTGAAGAGTGGTGTATTAATTTCACAGTAGAGCCGACAGAAACCATTTTAACCTTGAACATACCTGATACATAATGGTATTAGTCCTATAAATCTAGCCACCATGTAAGTGAAACCAATCTGTATTTCCCTTGGAGACACCATGAAATCCATTCACCTCTAACACAAGGACCTTGTTTATTTTCTTGTGTGCAGGCCACAGAAATGGTACTTCTGAGGCTGTATTGGCAAAAGGGATGGGAGGAGGATCCCACATGTACTGAGGACAGCTAGACTGAAATTAACACAGTGATAAAAACCCCAAAAGTACTGTATTTTCCTTTGAGAAGGTTAGCATCCATCGGAGTGGAATTTTAAATTTCTTTTTTTTGAATGCCTAGAGAGAGTCGGCTTGGTTTATAGGCCAGGTGGTTTTCATTCAATGTAAATATGAAACAAAACAGAGGAAATATGTCTCTCCCTAAGAGTGTAATAGGAACAAGAATATTAAAATGAAAATAATCATGTTTGGGTAGTTCACTCACATCTCTGTATGAATTTACTTTGAGACAACTTCATCTTACACAGTACACCTTCTTTTGAAATACTTACAGATGATATTTCAATTGCGCTTTGCTTTAAACATTTTCACATGTTGGTTTTTACTTTAATTACAGATTGCTCCAATTGTGTCAGCGAACTATGGCTCTTCCTGTAGGACGAGGAATGTTTACCTTGTTTTCGTACCATCCTGTTCCAACAGAGCCATTGCCTATTCCTAAATTGAATCTGACTGGTATGTTAAATTCTGGGCTCAATGAGAAAGGAAAATGATTAAGTACATGCATTAAGTGTAGTTCTTTAAATTAGTTAAAACAAAAGAAATGCTCTCTCTATCCCCAGTGATTTTGAATTTTCCTAATAGCTGCTGTAGTGGTTATCACAGCTCAAATGCCATGTCAAACTAAACTTTGAGAGAAGCAGAATATAGTTCATTACTGATTTTTGCTTTTTAATGAGGTGATTTCAAGATATAAAAAGTCACTTGGAAAAGTTCAGAAAGATATTATTGATAACGATGAGACTATTGAATTTTAAATAATCTTAAGTATAATTGTAAAAATATTTAGTTTTAAAATGTCTTATGTCATAGTTTAAACAGATGATCATTGTATAAATCAAGAAATGTACTAAGCAAAAAGAGAAACAATGGTCACTTGCAGTACTCCCACTCTTCTGAGTCACTCCTTTTAACATTTTAGTATATATGTTTACTAAGTTTATTTCCACATATTTATAATTTTATATTTGTTTAATTATCAGAAAATTTAAATCTATTTTAGATTTTTAAAAAAATTTACAGTGAACATCCTTTTATATCTAGCAAATAAATTTATGTGTTTATAATTATGTGTATGTATTGTATACACGTGTTTTTAATCGATACATTCATTTTTATTTGCTTCAGAGTATTTCATTCAGTGGATATACCATAGTTTATAGAAGCAGCCTGGTATTGTTGGAAATTACAGTTTTTTGGTATTATAAACATTGTTGGGGCGTATTCGTCCTGTGTATTTAGGCTAAATGCTTAGAAGTAGAACTCTTAGGACAGCAAGATGAATGGTTTTAAGGAACATGTCAAATTGCCTTTCTGGTTGGCACAAGTTTTTATTTCTGCCATATATAACTGTAGTTATAGTCTTGATTACAATGAATTTTATAGTGCATGTCCTCCTAATGCTGATTTGAATGTGTTCTAAAGGTGACAATTACATAGTTGAAATTATCACTGAAACTCTATTATAGTATATATGGTTTTGTGAAACCTATACAAAATGTATGTATATAATGTATGTTGTAGTAGTGTATAGTATATGTGGTAGTATATAATGTATAATTTAATATATGATAAATAGTACATAATATATGCAAACATAATTATACAGTATTTTAAATTGCATACTTTAAAAAATCCAGAGTTCCACTCAGATTTGTGAAAAGCTTGTGCTTTGAGCAGCATGCAGGAAATGAGATTGACTAAGTGAAAGAACACATTCCCATCTCCATATCATGCTTATTCTGAGCCCTAATCTCACTGAGGGACATAGTGAGCAGAGTTGCTTTTATATTTAAATTGTCTCAGAGGTAAAACACCTATGGCAAAATTTTAACAATTATTGATTCTTGATGGAAGGCATGGTATATAGATGTTCATTTTAGTAGTCTTTCCAACTGTTTATATGAAAGATTTCATATAATAAGTGCAGATTAAAAAGAAAATCTAATGCAAAATTGGCAAATGTTAAAATGCATTCAATCTGGGTGATGTAGCACTCAAGCGATACTTGGGTGGGTTTAAAAAATACATACATGCATCTTTTTTTCCGAATACACTTAATTGAATTTGCATGATTTAAAATGTGTTTATGACATTAATCCAACATTTTATTCTTTTAGTCATTCTGGTAGGCCAAAAAGAAAGGTTATCCTGTTAATTTAGGAAAGAATATTTTCTTAAATAGTTGCTTAACCCACACTGATGTGGCCTGTTGTACTTTTGTATGTTGTTATTCTCATTGAAGAAAATTTACCTTACCCTTTGCATTTTATTTTCTCTCATGTATAAATATTATGTCTTTTGCATATGATGAATGAATGTTTCAGAAAGGTCACTCAGTTTTTTCATATTGATATGTCTGCCTTTTTTGAGAAAGTACAAGTGTAACTTATGAACTTATTACTCATTGTGGTGCTAACACTAGCAGCTGAGTTAGCTTTTAGGTACAAAAAGCATATAGTAAAGACAAATAAGTCTTACTTTGTGCTTTGTGTGTGTATGTGTACATGCTACAAATAAGACACTTTGCATCTACTTAATATTTATTTTACATAACATCTTAGAACTCTTTAAAAATGGTATTTTTAAAGCTGCAGTGAAATGGATAACTTTATGCAGTAATTAAAATATTTATGTTAATTATTTTATCCGTGACTTAAGACAATATTCAAAATATATTTAAAAAGATTCAATGTTTGCTGTGTATAATGTAGATCAAAAAGAAAAGAATCAAGAAAAAATTCGTAGAGAACATATAGCATTGTGAACATATAATTTACATTGTTCTTAAATAAATGGACCTTTTACGTATAATCTGGTGAATGCCCTTTTGAAGTTCACTGGGTGACTCAAGTCTATAAAAGGATGTTTTTTACAAAACTATCTCTAAGCATTTTAAATGATAGCATATAATTAGATATCTATATCTGTATGTATATAGAGAGAGAGAAAAAAAAAGAGAGAGAAGGGGGCATATATATAGGTAAGACCTGTAGCAGATTTATTAAGGTTCTTGTTTCCTTTTTTTTTTTTCTTTTTTGAGATGCAGTCTCTGTCTGCTGCCCAGGTGGGAGTGCAGTGGCATGATCTTGGCTCACTGCAACCTCTGCCTCCCAGGTTCAAGTGATTCTCATGCCTCAGCCTCCCAAGTAGCTGGGACAGGCATGCACCACCAGGCCTGGCTTTTGTCTTTTCTTAAGATGTCATTTTTCCTTAATGTCTAGGGGAAAATATAGGATAGAACATTTGAAATTAACATCAGTGTCATCAGATGTTGGGATTTATAACTTGTATAGTTTAACAGTGATGTTAGTCTTCATTTTGGTTTTTAAGCTCTCTGTTTGAAAGAAAAAATGAGTGATTATCCCAGTCATCTCTGTATAATGTTAAATTGGTATCAGTTATCTCATTATATAGCCTCATACATTTTAACAAAAAGGACAATGAACTGTTTAGACAGTGAAGGTTTTTCCAGTTCCATTAAGTTTGACTCACATGTACAAAAGTTTTAAGTGGTCATAGAGACCTAACATTCCAGGCATTATGGGGTTAATGGTTTTGAATGTAGAAAACGTAAGTAATCTTAGTCTCAAAGATCTAAATTTAACAATCTTGGTTTTGTGAATTGTTATTCTCTCTATGTTCTTCGTTTGGCTGGATAGGGCGTGCCCCTCCTCGGAACACAACAGTAGACCTTAATAGTGGAAACATCGATGTGCCTCCCAACATGACAAGCTGGGCCAGCTTTCATAATGGTGTGGCTGCTGGCCTGAAGATAGCTCCTGCCTCCCAGATCGACTCAGCTTGGATTGTTTACAATAAGCCCAAGCATGCTGAGTTAGCCAATGAGTATGCTGGCTTTCTCATGGCTCTGGGTTTGAATGGGCACCTTACCAAGCTGGCGACTCTCAATATCCATGACTACTTGACCAAGGTGAGACCTGTGCTCCCAGTGCCTGGCTTTGTGCCTTGGCTGGCTATTGTAGTAGCTCCTAATTGCTCTATTTGCTCTTCTTTCTTCATTCTTGTACTTCTAAGTCCATTTGTCTCATAGTACATGGAATAATCTTTCTAAAGCGTAAATCAGAGTATGTCACTTCCCTGGTCAAAGCCATTTAATTAATGATCTCCCATTGCTTTTTTTTTTTTTTTTGAGTAAGGCAGGGTAGAATTTAATGAGTGACAAGAAAGCTCTCAACAGCGAGAGGGGACCCGAAGGTGGGTTGCCAGCCTCGAGGCTGAGTCTAGAGGTTTTTATGGGCTTGAAATGGGGGAGGTGCATGCTGATTGGTCTGTGGGTATGCTTGAAAAAGCACCATTTAGAAATAGGCAACTGGGGAAGGGCGGGTATATGTAAAGTAGGTGAAGGATAAGGACCAATCAGGAGAGAGCATGTCAAACAGGAATGAGAGCTCTCTAGTCCATGGATTTATCCAGAACTTGTAGCTTGGTTTTCAGGCTTTCGACTGTCCTTGGCTTGAAGGTTGAGTTTCATCTGAGAATTTACCTGCCTCCTACTGCTGTCAATCCCTGCTCTGAAGAGGTATATCTAACTGCTGTTCGGATAGGGGTGATGACTGTTCTGCTTCATGCTGACGGAGGGTGTTGTTTTGGGAAACAGCAGTCAGGTCTCTCTTAGAGGCCTATCTAAGTGTCCCCTGGTAAAAGAGAGCCATCAACTGAGGTTCCATTTGCATGACCACTTGGAGTTTGATGGCCTCTAGGCGAGAAAAAACAAATTTTACAAGGAGGTTAAGTACACATGGACCAAATATGAGTATTACAATGAGAACACAAAGAGGAACTAAAAGGGGGAAAATCCATGCCCATATATTAGGGACACCTAGAAAGGACAGGAAGAAAACCTCTGAAAATGGATTGTTCTATTCCAGGATTTTGCAAAATAGGGTTGTCATGGGCATGTCCCCCTAGATTATTAGATATGTTATAATTAGGCATTGCAATGCTTTTAATTAGATTTCTGATCCATAGGCTGCAGAATCCAGTAATGCCTGATAATCCCCTTAGTTAGCTGAGGGTCTTGGGGAGAAGGAAGGAGAAAATGGATCCAATTCTCTCCTCGCCCAGTGTCCTGGTCCCTTCTGACAAGACCAGGCATAGGTACTTCACTGAAGTCTGACAGAGTTGAGCCTTGGACTTTGAAACTTTATGTCCTCTGTCAGTTAGAAAATTAAGAAGAGCCTTATTGCCTTTCTGAGAAATTTCCTCAGTTGGGGCACAGAGTAGAGTGTAATCTACATATTAAGACTAACTTGAGTTTGAAAGAACTCAGAGAGATCTTTTGAGATTGCCTGCCCAAACAGGTGGGGGCTGTCTTGGAATCCCTGTGGTAACACCATCCAGGTTAGCTGGGTAGTCTGGTTGGAGGGATCCCTGAATGCAAACAAGTTTTGGGAGTTGGGGTATAATGGTATGCAAAAAAAAAGCATCTTTTAATTCCGAGAATGCAAACCGTTTAGTTCCTTCAGGTATCTAAGTTAACAAAGTATAGGGATTGGGAACCACTGGGTAAATTGGTTAATTACACCAGTTACTCATTAAGGAGGTGGAGATCCTGGACCAGTCTCCATTCCCTGTTGGGTTTCTTTCTGTACTCCCAATACTAGGATATTACAAAGACTGTTGCAGGGTTTAACAAGGCCCTGCATCCTTAGGTTATTAATGATGGCTTCTAGTTGTTTCCTAGCTTCTGGTTTTAGGGGATATTGTCTTTAATTAGGGAAGGAGATGAGATCCCTGAGATGGATTTGGACTGGTGAGACTGTTGAGCTCAGCCAGTATTTTCCTGAATTGCCCAAACCTCTGGATTAATATCAGTCTCCACCAGAGGGAGGCAAAGAGTCTGTCCTGGAGCCATAAGGATGGTGGTTCCCATGTGAGCTAAAATATCCCTACCTCAGAGGAGTCGGGCTTTCAGGTATGATTAAAAAGGCATAGGTAAACGAAAGGTCTCCCTAGGTACAGCTAAGGGATTGAGAAAAATATCGAGTCAGAGGCTTTCCTGAGACGCCCCTCACAGTTGTGCTAAGGGAGGAAGGGAGGCCCAGAATGGAGAGGAGAACAGGAATGGCTGCTCTGGTGTGGAGTAGGAAGTCCGTCCTCTGAGTCCTTTGACCTCCAGACTCACCCAGGACTCCTGGATGGTAATGCAGCCTGGGCTTTCAGAGCTGGGGTGGAGAGCCCTGGGACCCATCAGTCCTGCTGGACCATTTGAGAAGCCAGCTCTGAACCTTGGGACGTATGTTTCTGGAGGCAGTTTGTCTTCCAGTAGTCTCCCTTACAGATTGGACAGGGCCATGGGGGCTGCTTCTGATTTCGGGGGCAGATTCTCTTTTAGTGCCCCCACACTGATAACAGCCGGTCATAGAATGAGAAGCTCCCTGGGATCGAGAGGTTTATATGCCTGTATGGCAGCTATTAGTGCCTCTGCCTTTTTCTCGTTCCTTTTCTCC
Organism: Pan paniscus; assembly: GCF_029289425.2. Classification (NCBI taxonomy): domain Eukaryota; kingdom Metazoa; phylum Chordata; class Mammalia; order Primates; family Hominidae; genus Pan; species Pan paniscus. The sequence goes on from NC_073261.2 coordinate 16,266,089, forward strand.
CTTTTTCTTGGGCTTCCTCATGGTCCCGATTATAAAAGACCAAGGTGGTGACTTTCAGGATTTTCTTTAGAGTACTGTCTGGTGCAATAGCTAACTTTTTGCAGCATTCTTCCAATATCTGGGGCTGCTTGGGTTATAAACTTGTCTTTCAAAATTAACTATCCTTTTATAGAGTCAGGAGAGAGATGTGTGTTTAATTAAAGCCTCTCTCAGTTTTTCCAGGAAAACAGAAGGGTTCTCTTCAGACCCTTGGTTTATGGTTGATAACTTAATGTAATTGAGAGATTTGGCTCTAGTTCTCAGATCTTCCACTGTGCATCCCTGAAAATGTTTTCTCGGCCACTTTCCTAGAGCAGTGTCTGAGTCCCATTGAGGATTATTGGTGGATGCTGCCTGCTTGGCTGTCAGAAAGGGCTCCCTAATTTCTTCCCCCTTTTGGTAGGTGCCATAATAAGATAAACATTTCATCTCCAAATGTCTCAGTGACCTGTAAAGCCGCCTGCTTCTCTGAAGCTCCAAGAGTCTAGTTGAGAAGTAACATGATACCCTTCCATGAAAGCTCAGACACTTGAGTAAGGTTCTGAAAGGCTTCAATATACCTATCAAGGTCGACACAATTGTCCTAGATTTCTTTTTATCTGCCTCAAGTCTTGTAAAGAAAAGGGGACTTGTACTTTGATAGGACCATCTTCACTATGCATTTCCTGTAAAGGAGGAAGTGATGCTGGAGCGCATCCAGGTTGAACTCTTCTAACAGGATGAGGTTCAAAAGGGGGCCTGGATAAGCGGGACGAGATGATCCAAGACGAGCTGGGACCTGGGCTGGTGCAGGGGCCTCTGTCTCCTTTTCTAAGGAGGCAGACTGTTTTTTCCCTTCTGCCTGGATTAAGTCTGGCTGGATATCACTGCTATAAGTGCAAGGTCTATTATACATTGCTGACAGAGCTTGGGGTTATTCTGCAGGGCAAAAAAGGCCTGTACATATGGAATTTTGGACCATTTTCCTTCTCTGTGGTTGAAGAGATCTAGCTATAGGATAGTATTATAGTTGTTATTTTCCCCAGCTGACTAGGTCTCCCCATCTTCCAACTTCTAGCTGGGCCAAGCCTTGGTACTGATAAATACCAGGTATTTTTTCTTCAGAGTCTGAGGATCAAAGGAGTCCCAATGTCTTGCACTTGAGAGGAGTGCAGGCTACCCATTTAGAAAGAGACAGGGGAGAAAAAGGCATCCTTAGTCTTTCCCTCTGCTGTGCTAGAGTCCAAGGCGTCTCTCAGGCTTGCCTTGGTCATGGATGTGCGCACAACCGCCATTCATGACCGGGGAGGATCAAGCCAGCAGGAGTAGTTGCGTTCACTTGCACTCAGCCTTGACCCTCCTTGTCAACTGCCTTTGATTTCTCTGAATTCGATATGAGCTCAAGACAAAGATGAATCCTGGGGGTCCCTGCATATTATTTGTCTATAATTCTCATCTGGCTGGCAGTTTATTTAGCTTCATCAAGCATAACCCAGCATCCTGCCCTGAAAAGAAGCAATTTCTCAAAGAGACACATAACTAAGTAACATTTCTCAGAAGAGCAGTAGGAAAAACATGATAGGAAAGATTGGAAGTCTTTGTCCGACACCTGAACAGGCTGTTGGGGACTGGGGGCCGGTGTAGGGTCCTTCGGATGTACCCTTGGCCAGATACCTTTAGTTGCCCCAGGACCTTATTCTGATCCCACATGATGGCTGAACTTCTGTGAAGGGAAACTGGTTTAGAACAAGGCCAACATTCCCAACACCAGAGGGCAAAGGGGGATCGACCATTGCTCTTAATATACATTCTAGGAGCTGGTGTGATCCTGTTCACTTCTCCAGCCCTAGTTGGTACCACTGTTCTTCGTTTTTTTTTTTTTGATATGGAGTCTCACCCTGTCACCTAGGCTGGAGTGCAGTGGTGTGATCTCGTCTCACTACAGCCTCTACCTCCCAGGTTCAAGCAATTCTCCTGCCTCAGCCTTCTGAGTAGCTGGGATTACAGGTGCGCACTACCACACCTGGGTAATTTTTGTATTTTTGATGGAAACGGGGTTTCACCATATTGGCCAGGCTGGTCTTGAACTCCTGATCTCAGGTGATCTGCCCACTTCAGCCTCCCAAAGTGCTGGGATTATAGGTGGGAGCCTCTGCACCCAGCCCCACTCTTCTTGCTACCCCACACTCTAACCATACAGATTGGCTATTTTAGCTCCCTGGCAAACTAAACTCTTTCACTTCACAGCGTTATTTTTTTTTAAGGAATCTTTATTTATATAAATATATAAAATTCACATACCATACAATTCACTGTTTAAAGTATGTGGTACAGTGGTTTTTAGTATATTCACAGAGTTGTGCATCCATCACCACTGTTAATTTTAGAACATCTTTTTCACCCCATAAAGGAACCTTGTACCCACTAGTGGTGACTCCCCATTCCTCTACCTCACCCCCTCACCTTCACTTCACCTCCTGCCAACCACTAATCTACTTTCCGCGTCTATGGGTTTGCCTTTTCCGGACCTTTCATATGAATGGAGTCATACAAAATATGGTATTTTAGTATGGGCTTCTTTCACTTAGCCTGATAATTTTAGGGTTCATCCATGTTGTGCCATCTATCAGCAATACATTCCTTTTTATTGTTGAATAAATGTTTTATTTTATGAATGTACATTTTATTCATAAGTTGATGAATATTTGGGTTATTTGTACTTTTTAGCTATTACGAATAATACTGCTATGAACATTTGTATACATGTTTTTGTGCGGATGTATGTTTTCATTACTCAAGAGTAATGAAGTAATGGTAAGTAGTGGTACATACTTAGGAGTGGAATTGCTGGGTTATATGGTAACTCTGTTTAACTTTTTGAGGAACTGTAAACTGTTTTCCATAATGACTGCACCATTATACAACCCCATCAGCGATACATGAGAGTTCCAATCTCTCCATATTTTTGCCAACACTTGTTATATTGTGTTGAGTTCAGCCTCATTATTTTGAATGTGTCCTTCCACTTTTCCCAGCACTGTTTTTTGAAGACTGCCCTTTACCTGTTGAATTGTCTTGGCACCCTTGTGGTCAGTTGATGTTAATGTGAGGGTTTATTTCTGAATCGCCTCAGAGCCATTTATTTACGTGCTGTTTTATCACCTGAAACAGTCTTCCTCACCTTCTAAACTTGAGTGTCCCCTTTCCTGCCACTGTTCCTGGCTAATTTGTTTTCATCCTTCAGGTCCTAATATAAATTTCTTTGTATAATCTTTAGAGATTTCATCCCTAATAGTCCTCTAGTCCCTCCCAATCTAAATTAAGCTATTTTAAAATACTCTTTCATAATACTTTGTACTTTCTTATTGTACTACTTTTTAATAATATATTTGTTTATGTTTTTTAATTTAACACTTTTTTTCCTATTAAGACATTAGGTCCATGAGAGCAAGGACCATGTTTGTTTAGTTTACTGCTGTATTCTCAGTGCCTCTCACCTTGCCTGTCAACATAAAAGTACTTCTTGAAAGTGGCAGGCAGTATTTTATTTTAAACTATGTATTTGTTTTGTTTCTATCTTAGGGCCATGAAATGACAAGCATTGGACTGCTACTTGGTGTTTCTGCTGCAAAACTAGGCACCATGGATATGTCTATTACTCGGCTTCTTAGCATTCACATTCCTGCTCTCTTACCCCCAACGTCCACAGAGCTGGATGTTCCTCACAATGTCCAAGTGGCTGCAGTGGTTGGCATTGGCCTTGTATATCAAGGGACAGCTCACAGACATACTGCAGAAGTCCTGTTGGCTGAGATAGGTATGGGATTAATAGTGCTGAATCTTCATAGGCATGTACTCTCCACTCCACATGAACCCAAGTAAAAATGATAGTAAAATTATAAAAATTAAGGAAAGACAATGGTAGCTTTTGTGAGCAAAGAATGATCTAGTACTAATTAAAAAAAAACAACAAAACTCTAAGTAATGTTATCCAAGGCTAATGTAACTGCAGGTTATTAACCTCCATATTTATTTGCTAGCTCATTACTGAATTCCAGTGGTCACATTTAATGAGGTACCTGTGGTTTTAATCAGCTATGAGTATGCTGTTTATCCTGCTTTACCAGCAGTGTCTAGCAGTGGCCTGCACTTAAAACTCAGAGTAGATTGTTTTGGTCCCTGAGAGACACTAAACTAAACACATCACAGTGTTTACTGTGTTGGATAACAGTACTTCCAATAGAAGTCAAGTAATGGACTCCTGCTTTCCTCCTTTACATGCTGGTGGGTATGTTGGTGATGAACCTGGAAATGGTAAGGTCCACACACTCACTTTAGTGAACATTGTCTCTGTTTTTTATTGGGTCCAAACTTTTTGGAAATCTTTATGTGTTGTCATCTTTTTCTGCCAAATGGAAATGCTATTGGCATTATTAATATGCTCAACAATTTAGTTACATACTTATATGTCCTATTCAAGATCTTTTCTATATGCATTTGTGAATATATTGTTAAAGATGTATTATTCTTTAGTATAATTGTATCAGATAGCTATTGCCACAGTGATGCTACATACATACAGGCATAGCATTGGCCCAGGAAGCTCTGCTTTAGGCTGTAGATGTGTAGCCGGCTGTTCTGCTGCCGTTCTGCCTCACCTGCCTCATTCTGGGACCCAGGCTGGAGGGTGTGTTTCTCTCGTGGTGTTGATAGAAACCTAAGAGAGAACCAGTGAAGATTGGGACCCATAATTTAGTCTACTATAATGATAAATGAAATTATTCCCGAAGTTGAAATGTTTTGGCTATCACAATACATGGTAGCATAAGTCAGAGATCTGAAAAACGCTAATTCTGAAAATATTCAACACTGGTTGTTAAAGCATGTTCATCTGCAAAGTAGTCTACCCTTCTTTGGCTATATCATGATGATGTCTAATGGTGTCATTGCATAGTCTCACAGCTGCGGCATACCTCTTTCACACTGTATATAGAAGATTTCATCTTTATTTAATATGTATATGCCTTTTTATATAATTACTGTCAGAATGTACATTAAAATTTTTTTTTTTTTTTTTTGAGACAGAGTCTTGCTCTGTTGCCCAGCCTGGAGTGCAGTGGTGCAATCTCGGCTCACTGCAAGCTCCGCCTCCCGGGTTCACGCCATTCTCCTGCCTCAGCCTCCCGAGTAGCTGGGACTACAGGCGCCCGCCACTACGCCTGGCTAATTATTTTGTATTTTTAGTAGAGACAGGGTTTCATGGTGTTAGCCAGGATAGTCTGGATCTCCTGACCTTGTGATCCGCCATCTGAGCCTCCCAAAGTGCTGGGATTACAGGCATGAGCCACTGTGCCCCGCCTAAAAATTGTTTTTATAGATCATTGTTATAAATGGGTTTTAAAACAAATTTTGTATAATATTCATTGAGTCGATGGTCTGTAAAATGCCTTTTTTTAACTTTTAGAACTTTTTAGATTGTTTCTAATAATCCTTTGTTGTTATGTATAAACATTACACTGATTACCTTTGTGTAATTTTTTTCTTTAATTTTTATTATTTATTTATTTATTTAGAGACAGAGTCTCGCTCTGTCACCCAGGCTGGAGTGGAGTGGCGCGATCTCGGTTCACTGCAGCCTCCGCCTCCCAGGTTCAAGCATTTCTCCTACCTCAGCCTACCAAGTAGCTGGGATTACAGGTGTCTGTCAGCATGCCTGGCTAATTTTTGTAGTTTTAGTAGAGATGGGATTTCTCCATGTCGGACAGGCTGGTCTCGAACTCGTTGACCTCAAGTGATCCGCCTGCCTTGGCCTCCCAAAGTGCTGGGATTACAGGCAAGGGCCACCACGTCCAGCCTTTTTTCTTTTTTTTTTAATTGCATTTTTTTCCTATAGGGATGAAATTTCAGGAATGTGAACATTTTTTTCAGAGGGAAGGGTTTTAATACATAGTACATTTTATCGTTTTCAACAAGGTAGTGTTAGAGTTATAGGGTGCTTTTTAAAAGTATGAATTTTGTATCCAGTCAGACTTCTAGGATCAGTACACAGAAAGTCTACCATAGTAGGGCTCATTATTATATACACTCAAAATAAATGTCTAAACATAATATTTAACACCTTAACAACATAAGTAAGTGACCTCCTTATTCATTATTATCATTCGAACATGTTTCACCACATGTGATGTGTGGATTTGAAAGTAATGAAAACAAAATGTAAGATATTTTGTTGTTGTTGTTGCTGAGATGGTGTCTCACTCTGTCACCCAGGCTGGAGTGCAGTGACCTGATTTTGGCTCACTGCAACCTCCACCTCCCAGGTTCAAGCGATTCTCCTGCCTCAGCCTCCCCAGTAGCTGATATTACAGGCACCTGACACCCTGGCTAGTTTTTGTATTTTTAGTAGAGACAGGTTTTCACCATGTTGGCCATCTGGTCTCCAAATCCTGACGTCAAGTGATCCACCTGCCTCGGCCTCCCAAAGTGCTGGGATTACAGGCATGAGCCAGCACACCCGGCCCAGATGTTTTAACAAAAAAATAAAACTTTTTTTTGAATACTCTTACCTTTTTCCCTTTAAAATTTTTTTCTACTACTTGGTAATTGTTTTGGTAAGACTCAAAGTTTCACAGTATTTGAATATCATCGCTTATAAAGACTTAAATTGGCAATTTAAAAAGAACTATTTTGGGCCCTTTTTTTTTGGTAGGTAAACCTACAGTTGTGGACACCATTTATTATAGTGTCATAACTTTCTGAATGGAGTTATATTCCGTTCGTATGTCCAGTGCAACTTGCTAGAAAGTTAACTCGAGATGAGATTTTGAGAAGCTAGTTTGAACTGTGTTGCTTTTCTTTTTACAGGACGGCCTCCTGGTCCTGAAATGGAATACTGCACTGACAGAGAGTCATACTCCTTAGCTGCTGGCTTGGCCCTGGGCATGGTCTGCTTGGGGGTAAGCATAGCCTATGCCTTCCCATGCTTCAGTTAGTACATCTACATGTTGAGACAAATAACGTTGACAGCTAAACCTGAATATTGTCCCTTACTATGACTTAATCTGCTGCCCAGCTCTCTTGTCTTTTTGGATATTTTTCAAAGTACCAGATTTGCAAATTGAGAGAAACTGTGGTCAAGAGTGGGACTTTAAGATTTCTTTTCCTCCAGCTTACAGTGTTCATGAACAAACTAAAGGGAATAAAGTTTTTTTTTTTTAAAGCGTTCAGGACATAGAATGAATAAGTGACAGCCCACTATGACTGAAAACAGAGAATAGTGAAAACGTATATGATCGGGAGCCTTAAGAGTCTATAGTAGCTGCTTGAAACAAACCCTAACCCCCTTTTGCCATAGTGATGTTCACTGTGTATCCCAGAATGTTGTCCCAGTAGCATCTTCCTTGTGACAAAATGCAGTATCAGATTGACCCATCTTTAACTCCATCTAAGAGATGTGTACAGAATTACCAGAAATGTTTCATTAAATGATTGTTTCACTTGAAATGTGGTTCCCCTTGAAAAACCACCAATACATTGTTATGGTCAAAGTAAATGATATAAAGAAAGTTATAAGGCTGAGGTGATCGGATCACCTGAGATCAGGGGTTCGAGACCAACCTGACCAACATGGAGAAACCCCATCTCTACTAAAAATACAAAATTAGCCAGGTGTGGTGGCGCATGCCTGTAATCCCAGCTACTCGGGAGGCTGAGGCAGGACAATCGCTTGAACCCAGGAGGCGGAGGTTGTGGTGAATCGAGATCACACCATTGCACTCCAGCCTGGGCAACAAGAGTGAGACTCCATCTTAAAAAAAAAAAAGTTATAGTGGAAGGAATTTTTTCTCATGTGTGTTCTGAAAATCCACCTTGTGGTTGACCATCTGTTAGGGCCTTGAATTCACATTGGCACATAAGCTAAAGAGGCTGGTGGTATAATGGAAAATAATCAGCTGGGTGTGGTGGCTCACGCCTGTAATCCCAGCACTTTGGGAGGCCGAGATGGGTGGATCACGAGGTCAGGAGATCCAGACCATCCTGGCTAACACGGTGAAACCCCGTCTCTACTAAAAATACAAAAAAATTAGCTGGGCATGGTGGTGGGTGCTTGTAGTCCCAGCTACTCAGGATGCTGAGGCAGGGGAATGGTGTGAACCCAGGAGGTGGAGCTTGCAGAGAGTCGAGATCGTGCCACTGCACTCCAGCCTGGGCAAGAAGGCAAGACTCCATCTCAAAAAAAAAAAAAAAAAAGAAAAGAATCACACAGGGAATTGCAACTTGAATTCTGGTCCTAACTAGTGAGTCAAGTCATTTAACTACATTATTGTCTGTTGCTTAATCAGCTTCATGGATTGTTGAGCCAGATGGCCGTGTTTTATATATAGCCCTGCAACTTAACTATAATAGCTGTATAACCTTGGGCTTAATCCCTCTGTGCCACACTTTCCTTATTTATAAAATAGGGTTTTAATAGTAGCTATTTGATATGGCTGTTCATTCATGTTAAACACACAGAATAGTGCCTGACACAGAGCATGCATTTAATAAATTACTATTATTATCATAGTTATTGTTGGAAAAATTCTTAAGTACAATAATGACAGTATTCAGGTATTTACAGTTCCAGTTTCAATTATATAACTAATATTTTTCTTTATTGTTAAATGTAACTAACTCTAAAGCTCTTATGTATTTTAAGACAGTACTTAAAGTTGAACATTCATGTATTAAAACTTTTATGAGAATTATTAATATTTATTAACTCATGATTAATGTTTGCTTTAAATTGGAAATAAAAAAAAACAAAACCCGAAATAACCTGCTTTGAAGTTAGTTCATTTTTATATTTGTTATGGGTATGTGTTATGGATCTTCCTTCATAAAATTTCTTTTCACTCGTCTGTTATTGTCTTTTCCAGCATGGCAGCAATTTGATAGGTATGTCTGATCTCAATGTGCCTGAGCAGCTCTATCAGTACATGGTTGGAGGACATAGGCGCTTTCAAACAGGAATGCATAGGGAGAAACATAAATCACCAAGTTATCAAATCAAAGTAAGTACACAGCAAAGTAATAGATCAAAAGTCTGGAAGCTGGGAAGTTAATTGGAAAATACTAGTGTTCATACTGACATTGGTAAATGTGTTAATTTTAAGCATAGTTATTATTCAGAGGAATTTTATAATAATTTAGAACTCTTTTACATGCATAAACTCTTCTTTCAATAGGAAGGAGATACCATAAATGTGGATGTGACTTGTCCAGGTGCTACTCTAGCTTTGGCTATGATCTACTTAAAAACCAATAACAGGTATTTCTACCCACTCACCCTTCCTCCCGCGGTGATAGTGTGATATCCTCTCTGACCTTGGTTGTAAAATTCGGTTATCTCATGTGTTTCTTTCCCCTGTGCTGGATTAAGCTGATTTTTGTTCTTTCAAGTACTGTAAGTTTTTGAAAGAAAACTTACAGTATTTGAAGTTATAAAGATTTTACCTGGAAATAATGTATTTGGCTATTTTAATGGTATTTGACAATATAGTTTTCAATTTCTGTTCATTTCTGTTTTGTAGTTGATGTCAGTAACACCCAAACAATGCCCATGTTTGTTTTCATTAATTTAGCATATTGCTGTGAGGACTGGTTAAGCCAGAAATACTTATCATTTAGTGTGATCTTGGTTACCATGTAAAACAATGGTTTTTGCCTACTTCAGGAGCTTTTGTAATTACCAAACCGTCTACCTTCCTAACTTGCTATATTAATGCTGATGCTTGAAAGTAAGATCTTTGGCATTTATGCTTACACTTTGCATGAGGAATAAGTTGAGTACAAGACGTTATGCCATGTCTTAAGTCTATTAATTAAAAACAAATTCTAAGATTCAAGGAGTTTTCAGTGTTCCACATTTCTCCCTTTAGAAAAAGTAAATGTGTGCAGAATTAACAAAGTGTTTAAAAATAGATATTTATTACTTTACTATTTGGATGAATGTGTAGGGCAGTGCTTCCTTGGCACTGGGGATATTTCATTGAGCAAAACTAAAAATATCTTCCCTCATGGAGTTTATGTTATAGTAAGACATACATGTACATCTGTCATAACTATTACATTAGAAGGTGTGAAGTATTGTGAAAAATATGTAGAGCAGTAGTGGAGTGGGAAGAAATGTTTTGAAATAGAGCTTGAGATTCTTGATTGTCTTGCCCTCTACTTGAACAGTGTCCCTTACTGTTTTCCTCCACCACCAGATCTATTGCAGATTGGCTCCGAGCCCCTGACACCATGTATTTGTTGGACTTTGTGAAGCCAGAATTTCTCTTGCTTAGGGTATGCTTTGTCTTCATTTGTGTTAACATGAGAAGTCTATTTGTGGTTCTTAAACTTAGCTTGTAAGCCGGGCACAGTGGCTCACGCCTGTAATCCCAGCACTTCAGAAGGTTGAGGCAGGAGGATTGCTTGAGTCCAGGAGTTTGAGACCAGCCTGGGCAACACAGGCTGTTCTCCATGAATGAATGAATGAATGAATGGCAAACATAAATGTCTTTACAAGAGAGCCTTTTATTTTTAATTTGTCATGCATATCTAATTGGCAGTGTTCATTTGAAATTTCACAAATAGGACTTTGGGAATCCCAAGAAAGGTAACCACGTTGATATATAATACTTGGAGTGACATTTCACTGTCTCACATTATTATTCAAAACTTCCTAAAAAGCAACAAGTGATTAGGACTTTTTTACTGCTTTGTTTTACATTTTTGGATTACTATCAGGGATGTGATAATACTGTTAAGGTTGAATCTAAAGAAAGTAACAATTTGACTTAATTGTCTAAAATTTTCCCTCTAATTCTTTTTTTTTCTGATGTTTAAACTTAGCATATGGAAGCTTTTAAATTATGTGTAGACAGAGCTATGATTCTTTCCTTTGTGATTTTTTTCTTTTCCAGAGTACATTTTAAAAAGTACCCCCACAAGCTCTCTAAACTTTGGTGATATTCAACTCAATTTTAGTTTTTCTTTGTTAAAATTTAAATCTTTATTTTAATGAGTAGTTTAATGAGTAAGACGGTTCCCAACTTAGGATTTTTAACTTAACCATAGTGTGAAAGCGGTACTCATTCAGAAGAAACTACTTCCAATTTTAATTTTAATTTTTTTCTTGTACTCCTGGCAGTATGATGCTCTCATGGTGTTTGGTAATGGCAGCAAGCTGCAGCTCCCAGTCAGCCATGCAGTCATGAGGGTAAATGACCCATACTCTACAGTTTACTATGCTGACAGAGAATTTCACTCAATTATAGGCTAATTTGAGTGCTTGGAGCATGTTTAAGGTAGGCTAGGCCAAGCTGTATTGTTTGGCAGGCAAGGTGTATTAAATGTATTTTCTTTTTCTTTTTTTTTTTTTTATGAGATGGAGTCTCACTCTGTTGCCCAGGCTGGAGTGCAGTGACACCATCTTGGCTCACTGCAACCTTTGCCTCCTGGGTTCAAGCTATTCTTGTGCCTCAGCCTCCTGAGTAGCTAGGACTACAGGTGTGTGCCACCATGCCCGGCTAATTTTTGTATTTTTAGTAGATATGGGGTTTCACCATGTTGGCCAGCCTGGTGTCAAACTCCTGGCCTTCAGTGATCTGCCCGCCTTGGTCTCCCAAAGTGCTGGGATTATAGACATGAGCCACTGAGCCTGGCCTAAGTGTATTTTCAGCTTAAGGTATTTTCAACTTACAATAGGTTTATCAGTACATAACCTTCCTGCATTTGCATATACTTATTTTTCAAAATTCTCAACAGTTGGGAACTGATTCTTAAATTGTTCTGTTTATTATTATCATTGTTATAAAATGTATGAACTTTACTTGCTCTAATTGATTTTATCTCTGTTGCATTTTGAAGACACTTGCTCGATGCCTGATTTTGTGGGATGATATTTTACCAAATTCCAAGTGGGTTGACAGCAATGTTCCTCAAGTAAGTACATATAATAAATATTATATCTTTAGTAGCATAAAATTATGATTTCTTATGGGATTTTTCAAAATTCTGTAAAATATTTTTTCTTATGAAGGCAATGTTGATCATTAGGATACCTCTTAAAGACCTAAGAACTTTCATTTTAAGATTCTGTGCTGCACAGACCACCGCCTTCTCTTTTAGCCTCAGGTCCCTAGAAATTGTAGTTTTTAAAAATTAAATATGAATATCGGTGTTGCGTGGGAGTTAAAAAAAGAAAGGAAAAAACTAAATATATTTGCCAGAATACTCTAAAAAAGTGTTGATATTTTTGTCATAATTAAGTGCACATTTCTAAGATGCTATTTTACTTCGTGACAATTTTAGATCTCCTAATAACTCTTTTAATTACTTTATATCATATTTATTCGATAAGCCAAGTATACTAGTTAAAAATAAACAGATTTTTTTGGTAAAAACTGAAAACTGAATATTGTAACTAGCCACTGCCCTTAGACAACTGTCCATGTCTAGTGGTCTCAGTTTCTTTATGTAGATTGTTTCTTTCAGTATTTTCAGAAGAAAAATCTCAAAGATTGAAAGAAGTTTATATGAACACCCACATCACCAATAGACTCTATAATAATATTTTACTGTATAAACATGTTTAATCACTTATCTATCCACTTATCTATTCGTCTATCTAATCCAGCATTTTTTGATGAATTTCAATGTTCTAAACAGTAATACACTCCATCCTAAAATTGTACCATACATATTAACTGGAATTGTTATTTACATTTTTTCCTTTTAAGATAAAATTTATATATTGTGAAATGCACAAATGTTAAGTATCCTATTGGATAAGATTTGACTAACTAACACATAGACCTGTGGAAACCAGCCTCTATCCCTTGTGCCCCTTCCCTCTTTGTGCATTCACCTGTACCCCCAGGGTAACCAATGTGTATTTTGTTTTTCTCCCAAAATATGTTAATTTCCAGATGTAGAACTTTATATTAATGAAGCCACATATGGCATATACCCTTTTGTATAAGACTTCTTTCAGCGTTTTCAAGATATTGAGTATATTAATAGTTCATCCTTTTTATTATTGGGTGGTACAGATTGAGTATTTCTTATCTGAAATGCTTGGGACCAGAAGCGTTTTTGGATTTTGGAATACTCGAAATTATACTTACTGGTTGAGCATCCCTAATCTGAAACTCTGACATCCGAAATACTTCAGTGAGCATTTCCTTTGGGCATCATGTTAATGTTCAAAAAGGTTTGGATTTTGAGCATTTTGGATTTTGGATTTTCGGATTAGGGATCCTCAACTTGTGTATTCCATTTGCAATCCTATTAGGTAGGGTTGGAATTACTGAGGCATAGGGTAGATGGTATATTTAGTTTTATTAGAAATGATAAATCTTTTCCCAAAGTGGCTGTACCATTTGACACATTGACCAACAGTGTTTGAGAGTGTTGGCTGTTGCCCATCTAACCGATAATTAATGGTGTTAGTTTTTTAAGTTTTAGTGCTGCTGATGAATACGTAATGATATCTGACTGTTGTTTAAATTTGCATTTCTCTGCTGACTGTTAATGTTGAGAACTTTTTCATTGGTTTATTGGTCCTCCATCTATCTTTTTTTGTGAAGTGTCTGTGCATGTCTTTTGCTTATTTTTTAAAAAAATTTGTATTTTTATTACTGCGTTGCTGGAGTTTTTTTAATGCATTCTAGAAACCCGTTCTTTGTCAGATTTCTTTTTTTTTTTTTTGAGACGAGTCTTGCTCTGTCGCCCAGGCTGGAGTGCAGTGGCGTGATCTCGGCTCACTGCAAGCTCCGCCTCCCAGGTTCACGGCATTCTCCTGCCTCAGTCTCCCGAGTAGCTGGGACTACAGGCATCCGCCACCACGCCCTGCTAATTTTTTGTATTTTTAGTAGAGACGGGGTTTCACTGTGTTAGCCAAGATGGTCTCGATCTCCTGACCTCGTGATCTGCCCGCCTCAGCCTCCCGAAGTGCTGGGATTACAGGCGTGAGCCACCACGCCTGGCCTGTCAGATTTCTTTTGCAAATATCCCTCCCAATCTGTGGCTTGCATATTCATTTTCTTAGTAATAATTTTGATGAGCAGAAGATATTAGAATGTTAAATAATGTCTGATTTGTCAGTTTTTTCTTATGGTTATTCTCTATTCCTATGAAAAAAACCATTTGTCTAACCCCATCATGAAGATAATCTTTTCTGCTTTTCTCTAAAAGCTTCCAAAGTTTTAGTTTTTATGTATACTTACATAATTCATTTCAAAGTAATTTTGTATATGATATGAGGTACAGGTTGAGGTTGTCTACCAGGGAAGCTCATCAGAGACTCAGCGCCCAAGTTTTTAATTGGGAGCTGACATGTAGGTAAGGTACCCTCTGCCTTGTATGTACCCAAGTTCCAGATTCTCAGGAGAATGTGTATTAGCCTAAACCACATTGTTTGTAGTTCAAGCACGCTAAACACAGATATATACATTTTGTTTTAAAGCAACCGGTTAATTTACTTGGAATCAGATTGTCATTCTTTCTTGGTTGCTAGCTCTAATTTTGGTGCACGTCTTTATCCTGTGGGCTGTTGGAGTCTGCCCTGTGCACACATGGTTCATGGATCAGGCAGACATTTGCACAGAATTTATATACAGAGCTTGGAGCCCTGTCTCTGTGGCTCTCTCCTTTGTCATATTCTGTCCTCACCTCCCAATGGGTGTGGTATTTTCCTGTATCCTGGTTGTTAAGGCCAAGAAGGTTATGAGCTTTTAATTGTAGCTTTTGCCATCTTTCTTGGCGCAGATAGACCTGCTTTCAGAGCAGAAACCGCAGAAAGGAAAATGTATCTAGTGGTGTTCCTCTCTTCCATGGATCGACTCTCCCCTCTAGAATCTGCTTGCTTTTGTTCTCACTCCAGTGTCTTGAGGTCAGGAGTTGGTGAATTAAGCCCACCTGATCTTTAGAAAGAAAATTTTATTGGAATATGGCCATGCCCATTTGTTTACTTATTGTCTGTAGCTGTTTTTTGGTACAAATGCATAGATCAGTAGTTGCTGGTATTTACTATTTGACCCTTTTAGAAATAGTTTACCGACCCCTGCCATAGATAGTTTGGATTTTATATTTTGTCTAGGGTTTATACTTGTTGTATGAGTTGATCTGATAGGAGTTTATTCATCTATTATTTGAGGAAGTAGAACTCCTAGGTTTGTTTTTATTTGTTTAGTTCTTCCAGTTTTGTTAATCACTGATATGAAAGAGGTGAGGAAGAATTGTTTTTAAATGACTCGCTCATTTGTTACCATAATTTTAACTCTAGCATATTCAGATGTCAGCGATTTTAGTTTTTTTGAAAGTGCTCTTTAAAATGTATATTGTAGGATGAAACGCTTTTTCTTTCACTCCTTCATTCAGCACATACTCAATCCTCTGTAAATGCAAGGCACATGCTAAATTCTATAATACATTAAAGATACATCAGACATATAGAGTGTTCTCAAAAAACTTTAGTTTATTAAATGCACTAAGTTCAGCTTACTGAGATTAAACATGTATACAAGTAACTATAATTCCAAAGTGGAAAGTATAAATTCATGTCAGAGAGTGGTCTTTTTTGCGGCCTGGTGTGGTGACTCATGCCTGTAATCCCAGCACTTTGGGAAGCCAAGGTGGGCACATCACTTGAGGTCAGAGTTCGAGACCAGCCTGGCCAGCGTGGTGAAACCCTGTCTCTACAAAAAAAAAAAAAAAAAAAAAAAAACACCACAAAAAACAGTGGTCGTTTTTTGTTTTTATGAAAATATGGTTTTTGGACTTTTAGTGTAGAATAACATCTCTCTCTTTTTTACTTCAGACTTTATAATGTTATATTTGGTCTTTATTACATCAGGGATACTGCAAATAGGAGAGATAACAATTTCATAGTTCTCCTGATTGATATTTCCTATCAGCTTCCACTTTTCTCTGGGTTCTCATCTGGAGCTACATTGATTCTGGAGCAGGGTTCCTTGTAGTGAGCAACCTAGCGTTAAAAGGAGGATTTTTTTTTTTTTAAAGGTCACTTTGTAAACTGCTTGTCTGTTTGAACTTAGGGCATATGTAAAATAACAACTAGCATCTTCATAGCACTTTTTCTTTCATAAAAAGCTTTACATACAGGGTGCGGTTACTCACGCCTATAAATCCTAGCGCTTTGGGAGGCCAAGGAGGGTGGATTGCTTAAGCCCAGGAGTTCAACACCAGCCTGGGCATCATAGTGAGATCCCATCTCTACAGAAAAATACAAAAATTAGCCAAGCATGGTGGTGTGCACCTATAGTCCTAGCTACTTGGGAAGCTGAGATGGGAGGATTGCTTGAGTCCGGGAGGTAGGGCTGCAATGAGCCGTGATTGCACCACTGCACTCCAACCTGGGTGACAGAGGGAGACCCTGTCTCAAGGCAAAAAAAAAGAAGAAAGATATTTTAAGTCTTTGATTTGGTGATATTCAGTACATAAGAAGACTGTATTATAAGTGCCTTCTAATATTTATTTATTTTATTTTATTTTATTTTTGAGACTGAGACAGGGTTTTGCCCTGTTGCCCAGGCTGGAGTGCAGTGGTGCGATCTTGGCTCACTGCAACCTCCACTTAGCGGGCTCAAGTGATTCTCGTGCCTCAGCCTCCTGAGTAGCTGGGATTACAGGCCCAGCTAATTTTTTGTTTTTCAGTAGATACGGGTTTCACCATGTTGGCCAGGCTGGTCTCGAACTCCAGGCTTCAAGTGATCCGCCTGCCTTGGCCTCCCAAAGTGCTGGGATTACAGGCGTGTAAGCCACTGTGTTCGGCCAATATTTATTGTTTTATTGAAGAAAACATCCTGAAATGTTAAGAAATCTTCTAAGAAATCTCAGAAGATTAAAAGAATAAATCTTAAATACATTCATATGTTTAGCAAACATTAGCTTTATCTTTTTTGGCTTTTTTCTTTTAGGAGAAAAGGATCAAATGTCTTCTTGGTTGTTACAGCTAGATATTCTGTGTATGTTTTTTGGTAAATTGTTCATTACCTATACTAAAAGGAAAAGGATATCTTTTCTAAACAATAGTTGTAACATAGCTGATAAACATATTGACAGTTTAGCTTAGCTTAGCCTAGTGAATAACCTCACCTGTGGTAGGTATGTTGGATTAATGCTGGAAACATCCCGTAAAGAAGAAGTCTGATTAGAGTTGTCTCCTATTTCTCTTTTCCCACTTCCCCTCACCCCTGCCCCAATTCTAAAGCCATCATCTTTGTATTTCAGTTGACTGGTATGCAATATTATGACCCTGTTACTGATTTAGAATATACTTACGTCTTCCTGTTTATATTTGTTCAGCCCTATTTAATTATTATTATTATTATTTTTTTTTTTTTTTGAGACGGAGTCTCACTCTATCACCCAGGCTGGAGTGCAGTGGCGTGATCTTGGCTCACTGCATCCTCCACCTCCCAGATTCAAGCGATTCTACTGCCTCAGCCTCTTAAGTAGCTGGGATTACAGGCGTGTGCCACCACGCCCAGCTAATTTTTGTATTTTTAATAGAGATGGGGTTTCACCATGTTGGTCAGGCTGGTCTCGAACTCCTGACCTCGTGATCCACCTGCCTTGGCCTTCCAAAGTGCTGGGATTACAGTCGTGAGCCACCATGCCTGCCCTTAATTATTATTCTTACTTAGCCCATCTTAGATTTGAAATTTGATTACATTCAATGAGATTAAAATATAGGCTTTTGAGTGAAATGGTTTGGTAAAGCTTACTTTATATAAATATAGCCATGATAAGCAGTATGTTATTCTTCAGATTATTAAATATTTGTAATGAGAACAGTGATATCTAAGTATTCTTGCTTTCTATATTGACAGATTATAAGAGAAAATAGTATCTCTCTCAGTGAAATCGAATTGCCGTGCTCAGAGGATTTGAATTTGGAAACTTTGTCGTAAGTGATGTATAATGCAAATTAGCTATCCTAGCGTCTATCAGATAATTAAATTGAAATATACCATGTGGGAGTAATATTGTCCTTGATTAAGTAATTATGAATCCCACATGTTTCTAACCAATTGTTTATCAGATGTTCATGATGTTGGTTAAAGCTCTCTGAAGTATAGAGCTCTTGCCCTCAAAAAGCAATATTGGAGATTTAACTTGTATGTATTTGTCTTTTATCCTTTCCATTAACGAAATTGGCAACAATTTTAAAAATTGTTTTTGCTGCATATGAAACTGTAGGCAAGGGGCAAACTTCATGAGTAAGGTGACCCGATGCTTCTGCTGAAAAAAAAATACATAGAAATCTGCTGACTGAGTAGAGGGCACTTCATCATTCCCAGAAAGATATAAACTAGCTTAGAGAACTGGAATATTTATTGTTACTTATTTCAAGTTAATTTTAAAGTAAAATAATGATTATTAAATTTCTTGTCACCTGTTTTCAGCCAAGCACATGTCTACATAATTGCAGGAGCCTGTTTGTCTCTGGGTTTTCGATTTGCTGGCTCAGAAAACTTATCAGCATTTAACTGTTTGGTAAGAAGTATTTTAGTTTACTATGTTCTTTTTGTTTGTTTGTTTTAACAAAGCTTTAAGTTGCTTCTTTTAACTTGGAATTTTTTCTTTTGTTTTTCTAGCATAAATTTGCCAAAGATTTTATGACTTATTTGTCTGCACCTAATGCTTCTGTTGTAAGTCTTTTTATCATTCTCCTTGGGAATAAAATTAAACTTGAAAAAAATTTACTGTTGATCCAGTTACTTATGTGTTATCAGATATCTCTGCTGTTTGTTTGAATGTAGAATGAGAGATTTGAAGAACCATTAGCTCATCTTTTTATTTTTGTTTTGCGATATTAACTTAGGTGAGAATATGATTACCCTGGAAGGATGCACAGGTATCTAGTTCTTGTGACAAGAGAATAAAAAAGGCCATAATATTCACGGGTTGTCATACCTCATGTAATTCTGTCTCAGTATTAAATATTGGGAATTTCCTTTTTAAAAAATATTAGTACTTAGTAAGGATTCAGTTGCTTTTGAGGCATTGCTTCTCTGATGACAAGACTGAGAGATTTTATTTCCTGGTAAAAGCTACGTGGATTTATGCAACACTATTTATAATATGGAAAAGTTAGAAACATCAAAAAAGTCTAAAAGTAGTTAATTAAATTTGATTATGGTATATTTATATATTCTTACACGGTGGAGCTACCAAAATCACGTTATACAAGAATTTTTTGTGGCTGGGTGCAGTGGCTCATGCCTATAATCCTAGCAACTTTTGGAGACTGAAGCAGGAGGATCATTTGAGCCCAGGAGGTTGAGATCAGCCTGGGCAACATAGGGAGACCCCATCTCTACAAAAAATAAAAAATTGGCCAGGTGTGGTGACACACACATGTAGTCCCAGCAACTTGGGAGGCTGAGGTGGGTGGATCCTTTGACCCCAGGAGGTTGAGGCTTTTGCATCACTGCACTTCAGCCTGGGTGACAGAGTGAGAGACCCTGTCTCAAAAAACAACAACAACAACAAAAAAGAAACAACTTTTTTTTGTGAGTGAAGCTTGCTTGTAATAGGTCATTTAAAAGGTTAAAAATATTGTGTAGAGTAACATCTCCATTTCATTTGGAAAAAATATGTGTAGGTAAAGGAAAAATTCAGAGAAAAAGCCAAAACATTAACACCAGTTATCTTTGGGTGTGACATTCCAAGTGATTGTTATGTCTTGATATTCAATATTTGAAATTATCTCTGTTGAACTTATATTTCATAATCAGGGAAAATATTTGTATTTACAGATTTTTTTTTTTTTCTGAGACAGTGTCTCGCTCTGTCGCCCAGGCTGAAGTGCAGTGGTACGATCTAGGCTCACTGCGAGCTCCGCCCCCCCGGGTTCACGCCATTCTCCTGCCTCAGCCTCCTGAGCAGCTGGGACCACAGGCGCCCGCCACCATGCCCGGCTAACTTTTTGTATGTTTTAGTGGAGACGGGGTTTCACTGTGTTAGCCGGGATGGTCTCGATCTCCTGACCTCGTGATCTGCCCGCCTTGGCCTTCCAAAGTGCTGGGATTACAGGCATGAGCCACAGCGCCCAGCCCAGATTTTTTTTTAAGTTACAAACTTTTGTAGTCTTCTAATGATGGCTAAGCTAGTTCTGATAATAAAGAAATGTAACACAACAGTTACAGTGATGTCATCTCTTCACCTTACAGACAGGTCCTTATAACCTAGAAACTTGTCTGAGCGTGGTGCTGCTGTCTCTCGCCATGGTCATGGCTGGCTCAGGAAACCTAAAGGTTTTGCAGCTTTGTCGCTTCTTACACATGAAAACGGGTGGTGAAATGAACTATGGTTTTCACTTAGCCCACCACATGGCCCTTGGACTTCTATTTTTGGGAGGAGGAAGGTAAGTGAATATGTATTTTTCCAATGAAAAGATCTCATTGGTGAGATCTATAAGGGTGACTTACCTTGATCTTGAAGATAACATGAAAAATTTAAATTCTGACTAGCTCTTAGCTTAACTAGCAGCATTATTCGACTTGATGGGCTTCTTTGTAGTTTAACCGTCAACTTATGGTCTACTCAGTAGAATTACCATCCTCTCTGACACACTGAGCATCACTGTATTTCTCAGAATAGTCTGTGCTCTGTTCTTCAGTGCATCACTGCTTGTGCCCAACTGGTTAAAAATTTTACCATTCCACTAAGCTACTTTCTCAGAAAGGTCACAAACAAAATCGTTTACCAGATCCTGTGACATTTTCTTAGTTTTCAGCTTTCTTGATCTTTTTCCAACATGTGCCATTCCTGACTACATCCTTTATAAGACTGCCCTGGCTTTAGATGAACCAAAAACCATGTACAGAAAAGTGTATAAATCATAGGTGCGCAGGTCAAAGAGCTATCTACCACAGAAAAATCTCTTTGTTATCATGTAGATCAAGATTCTGTATAGCACTTTCAACTCACAGCACCCGTCTCTGCTTCTGCCATGCACCCCTCTCAATCACTATTACCTTCCTTTCCCCAAAGATAGCCCTATCTAGTCTTCTAACACCTTACGTTGGTTTTGCCTGTTTTTGACATTTAAATTGAATTATACACGATGTATCTTTTTGCACTTTACTTTTGCTCAACATTATGTTTGTAAGATTCATGTTGTATGTAGCAATGGATTATTCAAGTTTCAGTGTTGTATTACACTTTCATTGTATGACTGTACCACATTTTATTGATCTCCCCCATTGATGGATATGCTTCTTGCTTCTAGTTTGGGGCTGTTATGAACAGTGCTGTTAGGGAAAGTTGTACATGTCTTCAATTTTGTTGTATATAGAACTGTGTGGAATTGGGTCATAGCTTGTAAGTGTGTATTCACTTTCAGTGAATAATACCATCAGTGCTGCAGTGCACTTGTACCATTTTACATACTCATGGGCAGGATGTGAAGTTCAGTTGTTCCATATCCTTGTCAACCCTTGTTATTGGTATAGTCTTTTTAGTAGTCTTTTTAGTTTTAGCCAACTAGTAGGTATATAACAGGATCTCATTGTGGCTTTAATTTCTGTATTTCTGAATAATGTTCTTGAGTACCATTTTACACTTTTAATAGCCAACTGCAAAACCTCTTTTGTGATGTCCAAATCTCTTGCTACCCAGTTTTTATATTTATCTATTTTAAAATTTTTATTTGTGGTAAAATACACATAACATAAAACTTATCAGTTTTTAAGTATGCAATTAAGTAGTGTTAATTATATTCACACGGCTGTGCAACCAGTCTCCAGAAATTTTTCATCTTGCAAAACTGACATTCTATAGCCATTGAACAACTCCCTGTTTGCCCCTCCCACCAGCCTCTGGCAGCCACCATTCTACTTTCTGTTTTGATGAGGTTGACTGCTCCACATTGGTTTAGCTTTGTATTGATTTCTATGGATTCTTTAAACTATGTCCTAAGCCCTTGGTCAGCTTTGTTTGTTGCAGTTATCTTTGCCACCCTAGGGCTTGTTTGCCTTTTCACTCTCTCTCAGTGGTGTCTTTTGATGACACAATTATTAATGTTCTTCTTTTATAGTTTTTACTTTTTTGTGTTGCTTATGAAATATTTTCTTACCTAGAGAAAAGGAGATATTCTCCTATCTTATCTTCTAGAAGTTTTTAGCTTTTCCATTCACATTTGAATCTAAAATCTACCTGGCATGGATTTTTCTCCATGTTTTTTTCCCACTGCTATTGAAAAGTTTATCCTTCTCCACTGCTCTGCAGTACCACTTCTATTATATAAGTTAAGTGCCTATACACCTGTGTTTATTTCTGGGCTATTAGGTTTTGCTGGTCTGTTTTTCTGTACTTGCACCAATACTCCATTGTCTTATGAGTCTTGGTATCCAGTTGAGTAAATCCTTCAACCTCGGTTTTCTTCTTCAGAAGTGTGTTTTTCTCTTGGCTCCTTGCATTTTCATATAAATATTGGAATCTGTTCCATACTAAATAATCTGATAAAATATTGATCAGAATTGCCTTGATTGTATGTGTCTGTGATAAGGAGATTAGAATCTGTTACAGTATTGTCTTCCATTCTGTGAATATGGTATACCCCTGCATATATTTAGCTGTAGTGTGTGTGACCTTGATCAATGGCTACAGTGTCTGTGTAGGCTAATTTTCCCCTCTTCTTTAAGACTGAGCTTACCATTGGAACTCACCTTTTCAGAAGTACAACAAGTAAAGTTGATCAGAAAGGTGTGCATTTCCTCTCAACATGTTTTGTGGAATTGTCTTTCTTTAATTGTTTACAATTAATAATGGTTAAAGAAATATTACTATGAAAATTCTTATTTATTTTATTCTATGATTTTTGAAAATTTTTTCCTTTCAAAATGAGCTTCTCCGTGTCTCTTAATCCCATCTTTCATTGTTCCAAACTGTATGACTTTCCTTGCTCTTCTTTCGTATCGAATAGATTTTTCTACCATTCTGCTACTGCTTTTCTAGTGATTTTTGGTTTTTAAATGGTCATGTATACTCTGTAACAACATTTAAACTTAGCATAGCTACACCATTATGTTTCTA
Organism: Pan paniscus; assembly: GCF_029289425.2. Taxonomy (NCBI): domain Eukaryota; kingdom Metazoa; phylum Chordata; class Mammalia; order Primates; family Hominidae; genus Pan; species Pan paniscus. Next base: position 16,289,201 of record NC_073261.2, read on the forward strand.
CCCAAAATTTCTAACATTAGTATCTTAATATTTATCTTTGAATTTTGGTTTATCAAAAGGGTACAAAGAAAATGGCTTATTCCATGCACATGCCAAAATAGATGTATCTCTTTGCTTAAATTTTGAAATCTCTTCTTTCTAATCCATTAAATATATAAGCATATATAATGAATTATAAGTCTTTATTTAATACTCCAATTATTTTAAAAGACAGGGAAAGAGATTTGGGTATATGTGTGTGCATGTTTGTGTGTAAGAAAAGTATTTATACTCAATAGTTTTAGAAGTGGTTTTATGTGATGTCCTACACCATCTTTATTTCAAAATATTTTTTAGAAAAACTCTGGGACTTTAGATTAATTTGCCTGTTTGCTATACTAAATTTGAGCAACAATAAAGTAATTTAAGGAAAATTTTAATAGACCCTTTACCAAGAGAATATTTTTAAAGTCTATAAAACTTTATCTTAAAAGTGTATCATATTGGTGAGAAAAGAATTTATATTTAGAGGAATAGTTGTTTATACAGTCATTGTAACTTTTTTTTTTTTTTTGAGACAGAGCCTCGCTCTGTCGCCCAGGCTGGAGTGCAGTGGCGCTATCTTGGCTCACTGCAAGCTCCGCCTCCCGGGTTCACGCCGTTCTCCTGCCTCAGCCTTCAAAGTAGCTGGGACTATAGGCGCCCGCCACGGCGCCCGGCTAATTTTTTGTATTTTTAGTAGAGATGGGGTTTCACCGTGTTAGCCAGGATGGTCTTGATCTCCTGACCTCGTGATCCTCCCGCCTCGGCCTCCCAAAGTGCTGGGATTACAGGCGTGAGCCACCGCGCATGGCCTCGTCGTAACTTTTTAATGATAACTTTTGCCTTTTCATTTAGTCAGTCATTCTAAAGAAATCCTCATGCTTCACAGAAACAGAAAAAACTGTTTAAATACCAATTACAACATCCTGTATTTTTAAAAATCAGATTTATAATTGTATAAATAGGCATCTACATTAATAAAATTGGATAAGAAGGTGGCATACTTGGTACATGACTCTTCAATATTTATAATTTCTAGGACTGCATTCATGGGCTTCACTACTGTGCTATTTTATGTTAAAACCTTGCTTCAAGGGTTGAAATTTAACATTTATGGGATATTACTTTGGCTTTAAATAGTGATGATCTTGAAATGGCCCAAGGACTAAATGAAAAGTGGAATGTTCACACCACTGACACTCTTGTATTATGAGGGCATCTTATCAGTATGCCTTACTATACCCCAGTTTCCTGATTCTCAAGAATGCCTTGAAAGTATGTGCAATATAATCAATAACATCTGTCCCCACCGAACTTACTTTGCAGGTACTCTTTGAGTACATCAAATTCTTCCATTGCCGCTCTTCTCTGTGCCCTTTATCCGCACTTCCCAGCTCACAGCACTGACAACCGGTGAGTCTAGTGATTCTGTCTTCAATGTGATACTTATTAAGTTCTCTAAGGGGATCATTTGGTTGTATTTTGGTTTCATGGAATTATTTCCAAATTAGCATTGTTTTGTTCTTCAACTTAGTTATATTCCTGGCTAAATCTTTTAAGAAAATTATCTCACAAAGTGTTAGACCGGAGGATAACTTTGGACACCTGATGACTGACCAGTCTTCCACCATTCTCAGATCTATAGAACTGCTCTAAACCCAAAAGGAGATCAAGTAAAGTTGTCTTTAGGGAAAAAATCATCAGGTAAAGGATAGTTGCCAAGGGAAGTTCAGGATACTTTTTTTGTGCTCTAATTATTTAATTCCAAGAGAAAACTTTGTCTGATTTAGTGGCAATGTCTGTATGAGTTTCTTTTTTTCCTTTCACATAGATGCCGAGAAATTGTGTATAAATGACATAGACGGGACAAGAAAAGCAAAATACAGCAAAAAACCAGAGACAATTTAGAAGTGGCAGTGAGCGGTAGAACTTCAAACCATGTAGAAGCAGTTAAAAGCTCTGTGTTTTCGGGTACGAGGAACCACCAACACTTCAGTTTCCCTAGATATAGTTTGAGACATAGCAGATCTCTTGCATATGGGGACAGAGAAGAAAATAGCCCCTATAAGACACCTGAGCCCTGTGCTCAACTGAAGGCATCCCGTGTTGTCTCCCCAGAGACAGGTCAAGAGCCCTTTATTGTTTATAGGAGAAGGGTCAGGAGCACTTATCACAGTAACCTAAGCCATCATTTTAAACTACACTACAATGTATAACCAACGACAGAAGAAAGATAGCTGTTTTACAAAAGTAGCCTAATCTGAAGACCACACTCTGATGGTAGGTGCAGCACAAGAATATTGTTAAGTTAATACACTTCTGACATGTGGCCTCATGCCTGTCATTTAGGAAAGATTTTTTGAGTTGTTAAAGCCAATTATTGGCTAGGGTACAGTGGAGAGCCACACTCACATACTGCTGGTCATAGCTATTTGGCTTAGCTATTGTAAATAAAGCCATTTTCCATTTGGTGACAAGAATCTTTTTTTTTTTTTTTTTCGAGATAGAGTCTCGCTCTGTCGCCCAGGCTGGAGTGCAGTGGTGTGATCTCAGGTCACTGCAAGCTCCGCCTCCCGGGTTCATGCCATTCTCCTGCCTCAGCCTCCCAGGTAGCTGGGACTACAGGCACCTGCCACCACGCCCAGCTAACTTTTTGTGTATTTTAGTAGAGACGGGGCTTCACCGTATTAGCCAGGATGGTCTCCATCTCCTGACCTTGTGATCCGCCTGCCTCAGCCTCCCAAAGTGCTGGGATTACAGGCGTGAGCCACTGCACCTGGCTGGTGACAAGAATCTTTATGTAATTTGTTAGTGTCATTTTTTTCTGATCTTTATTGATTTTATTTTTAATAGATTTATAGAAAGAAGAGGGAAGTTATTGTCTATAAAGCTTTTTAAAATTGAAGTCTCATTTTATCCTTCTTTTTTTTTTTTTTGAGACAGAGTCTCACTCTGTTGCCCAGGCTGGAGTGTAGTGGTGTGATCTCAGCTCACTGCAAGCTCCGCCTCCCAGGTTCACGCCATTCTCCTATCTCAGCCTCCTGAGTAGCTGGGACTACAGGCGCCAGCCACTGCGCCTGGCTAATTTTTTTGTATTTTAGTAGAGACGGGGTTTCACCATGTTAGCCAGGATGGTCTTGATCTCCTGACCTTGTGATCCACTCATCTTGGCCTCCCAAAGTGCTGGGATTACAGGTGTGAGCCACTGCACCTGGGCGATTTTTTTTTGGTTTTTCTTCTGAGATGGAGTCTTCCTCTGTTGCCCAGGCTGCAGTGCAGTGGCGTGATCTCAGCTCACTGCAACCTCCATCTCCTGGGTTCAAGTGATTCTCCTCCCTCAGCCTCCCGAGTAGCTGGGATTTCAGGCATGTGCCACCAGGCCTGGCTAACTTTTGTCTTTTTAGTAGAGATAGGGTTTCATCATGTTGGCCAGGCTCATCTCGAACTCCTGACCTCAGGTGATCCACCTGCCTTGGCCTCCGAAAGTGCTGGGATTACAGGTGTGAGCCACTGTGCCCAGCCTATTTTTCTTTTATGAGATCTTAAAATATGAAAACTTTTTTGTTTTTACATTCTAAAATAGAAATCTTAAAGTTTAAAAAACTGTTTGAGAACCCCAAAGAAAAACATTGCCATACCCACATAGATGTTTGATGTACTGTGTTTTAAGGACGTGTGTATATGTATGTGCAAGTATGTATGTGTAGAAGAACTTTGCTCTCTGAGAAGAATTGACATCCTGTCTTCCCCCTTCTTCCCTATCAATCCTTAAGGAAAAAGAAAAAAAAAAATCTGAGAAGATAAAAACAGATGCCTATGTTGAGTGGAAAGGGATTTTTGAGAGTGATTGATTTTATAAGTGGTCAGTTTGATAGTAAATATTTTCATGTTATGACACTTTTTACCTCCCTGTAAAACCTCTTCACTGTGAAGACTAAAGTAAAGAATTATTGGGTCAAAGATCAGTTATATAAAATTTTTAAAAGATAATTTCTCCATTACTTTTTAATAGAATCTTATCTGCCTGTAAGATTTCTGTTCATTTGAAGATATTACTTGAGCTTCTGTCCTGTCTTAGCTTATAGGCAACAGCAGATTGCAGAGCTCATATTGTCACAGTTGTTTGTTACCCACCCTCTGTCTTTTTTGTGAACAGGTATCATCTCCAGGCTCTCCGGCACCTCTATGTGCTGGCCGCGGAGCCCAGGCTTCTAGTGCCTGTGGATGTGGACACAAACACGCCCTGCTATGCCCTCTTAGAAGTTACCTACAAGGTATCTCTCCCTATCATTTACTTGTAATTTTATTACCACTCATCTGTCTTTGCAGGTCATAATATTTCAAATGTGTTGTCCAGTAAAAGGTGATAAGTAATGAATTGAACTTTCATAAAAATGGAAGCTTCCAAAGTTATTGTATATCCTGCCAGGCCATTCATGCTCATTTATACGCTCTGGGTATCACTTTTTAGGGATCATCAGCTACTCTTTTGTCCTTAGAGCTTATAATTTGAAAATGTCCCTGTTAACTTTATGTGACTGACAGTAGTGTTTTATATAACTGATTGAGTTAGACCCATTCTTAGATTTGTTAGCTGAAACTTGAAAACCCAAAATTGTGTATTTGATGACAGCTTTCATTTAGATGCATAGATTACAAGTTTTATATCCTCCTTTCATTCAGCAAATTATTAAGTACCTTCTGTGACTCAAAACCATGCTAGGCTCTGGGGTACAAAATGAGATGACATTGTCATTTTCCTTAAGGAACTTCTATCCCCTGGGGAGCCAGGCATGGATACAATGGGAATAGAGGGTGATAACTGGAGATGTCTGTGGAATGCAGGGGAAGCAGAGAAGCACCCTCACTTAGCTGTTAGTTATGGGGTTGAGGCTGTCAACAGTGGACAGTGTTTGGACTAGGCCTGGCCCACTGAGTGGAGCTCCTTCCCAGCGGAGAAGGCAATGTGCAGAAACCCAGCAGCATTGGAGCACGGCCTTTGGTCCTGCTGGCCTATGAGGAGCAAGGCTTGAAGTGATGGGAAGGATACATACCCTGTGAGGAATTTAGACATCAGTCCTTTAAGATTTGAGTACCAGAGAGGATTTTATGCCATTTAAAGGTCTCTGTATGAACTGCGGGGATGGGGGGAGGTATAGCGTGGAGATGTTTCTTCTTTGTTGTTTCCACTGACTACCTAGTGAATTGTGGCTGGACTTTTACATTTGTAAAGGGCACTCAGTGGTATGAACAAACCAAAGAAGAATTGATGGCTCCTACCCTTCTTCCAGAACTCCATCTTTTAAAGCAGGTAAGCTGGGCGTGGTCAGGAGTTGGGTCCAAGGGGTCAATTCAACAGAATGGCATAGCGTTAAAGATAGCTAAATAAAAGCCTCTGCTTTCTTCATGTATTGTAGCAGATAAGAAAGCTGCAGCAGGAGGAAAAGTCAGAAAGAATAGAGCAAGTCTTGTCTTAGAGATCTTTATTGATAGCTTAGGTGGCCTCAGAACATGATTTACATTCATTTTTTGTCTGGAAATGGAGCTTGTTAACCTCCAGATGCCTCTTTCTGGCTGTTATTGTTTCCTCTGAGAAACATAGGTTTCAGTTTGTCAGATGAGCATATTTTTCAGCTTTGGGTTGACTATGTTTACGTTTATCTTGACAGATTAAAGTAAAAGGCCCAAGATACTGGGAACTGCTTATAGATTTAAGCAAAGGAACACAACACTTGAAGTAAGTACATTAAATTTCTCAAATTTACCTTTTAGGAAGTGAATAGAAGTATATAAGAAGGTATAAATTATAGATTATTATCTGGAATGTGACTCATCACCCTTTAATCTCATTCAAGACTATATGTAGGGTATGTCTTCTGTAAAACAGTCTGTATCTTTGAAACAGGACTTGTGTTAGAAAGTGAAAGTTTTAATTTCAAACTCCAACCCTAAATATTTATTTATTGAGAAACTTGCACTGACTTCCTTGTGACAGTAAAGGACTTATCTCTTGGTATATTAACATAAGATTTAGTTTAAGAAAGTGTATTAGTCCATTTTCACACTGCTATAAAGAACTACCTGAGACTGGGTAATTTATAAAGAAAAGGGATTTAATTGACTCACAGTTCTGCCTGGCTGGGGAGGCCTCAGGAAACTTACAATCATGGCAGAAGGCAAAGGGGAAGCAAGGCATGTCTTGTATGGCAGCAAGAGAGAGAGAGAGGTGCAACACTTTTAAACCATCAGATCTCGTGAGAACTCACTCACTATCATGAGAACAGCATGAGGGAAATCTGCCCCCATGATCCAATCACCCCCAACCAGGTCCCTCTCCTGACATGTGGGGATTACAGTTTGACATGAGATTTGGGTGGGGACACAGAGCCTAACCATGTCAGAAAGTAAAGCTGATTTGTACATGCACAAAAGAACTTTATTAATCAGTGTTTATCAGACCACATCTTTTGTTGCATCTCTTTACCATTCTTTTGCTAGAAAGTTCTCCTAAATTTAAGATTATTGTAGATAATATATACTACTCACCCAGTTTATTTTGGGTGGAAATAATCACATGCAGTTATTTTAGAGTGTTGATACGTTTATACCTAAAGTAGCATGTCAATTAAGCCTTTAAATTTCAAGGAAGTTTAACAAGCATGTAAAAGTTTTTATAGTTTGGTCCCAATGTGAATTTTTCCAGACTATATATTAGCTGTTTTCTGTATTGTTCTGTCCTTAGATTTGCAGCATTATTTTCTTCTTGCTGCAAACCAATTAATAGATATTTAGTACCTCATGTACCCTAGGTATAGAGCTAGGGGATATAGGGAATACAAAGAAATGTTAGACAAAATGCTATCTTTGAAGCTCGTAATTGAGCCAGTAGTCAAAGTGCCTCCTCATTTAACAAGTTCCATGAATCTAGACACCAAAGAAAAACAGAACTTTATTCTAGGCTTTCTCATAGGGACTGATTTAATCTTAGACACAGTAAATAATCATTTACCTTAGTGGAAAATGGTAAAAGCTTCATCTCCTGTGAACATGGTACTGGGAAAACACTGTTTCCAGCCAAGAACTGCCAATAATACCTTATATTAAATTCATTCCTTTTCTTTCAGGTCCATCCTTTCCAAGGATGGGGTTTTATATGTTAAACTCCGGGCGGGTCAGCTCTCCTACAAAGAAGATCCAATGGGATGGCAAAGTTTGTTGGCTCAGACTGTTGCTAACAGGAACTCTGAAGCCCGGGCTTTCAAGGTAGTATTATTGATTGGTAAAAACGGAAAGAAATAATTCTAAATTGCTGGCTTCCTCGCCCATTGCTATAAACTTCAAAGGTGGATCTGCTTCCTTTTTCATTGTTGCAGATTGTAAAGACTGACTGTGGTTCTGTTTGCTTTTTATGTGATGGCCATAATAAAATATAATGAATACAAAATACTGTATATAATAAGTAATATATATATAATAAAGTAAAATACTGTAAGTTAATGTTTACATTTAGCAGCAAGGACAGTCACACCATATCTTGACACTGTAACAAATAGTGATTTTATTATTCATCTTCAAATTGGTGAAGATTTACTTAATTTCATAGCAAAAATAGAAAATGAGTTTTGCAAGCTAGCAATTATTAACTCCATTTAAAAACCACCATTTGTTTCCTTAATCTTGGTGAGGATAAACTGATGACAGATTCAGACTTCTTTTATTAGTTTGCTTTATTATTTGCACAGTACTCGGCTGCCAGTGCAGTAGTGTTTGAAATAAGGAAATAGTTACGATAAATGAGGGTAGGAAGCAATCTCATTCCCACGGCGGGGTCAGCACATATTTTGCTCTATATTCTTGACTCAGATAAGTTTCCAACACAAGAAATTTGTCCCATAATCAGGCATTCAGACTTCTGAATTTAACTTCAGTTTCCTGTAATTCCATGAGCAACTGTGTCCCTGCTGGTGATACAAAGTAGAGTAGTCTAAAGTAGTTAGGACCCTAAAGAATAATTAGACGGCAAAAGTGGGGCAGGCGGACTGGATGAGTGGCAGCCAGAGGACTGAGTTAGCATCCTTTGTTCTTCCAAGTACGGAGACAGCAGTTTATTTTAATTCAACTCATATTTCATTTTAGTCAGTTACTTATGACCGAGCCTTTATAATGGTTCCCAGGATTGAAATGTATAAATAGTTCCCAGGGTTGACATTGGTGAATTTTGTTTGGCAGTATTCAGTAAGTTGTTTATGAAATACTTTTGAAAGATTTTTGGACACAGTTTAACTTAAATTTGTAGTATTGCTTCTTCTAAAAATTAGAGCATATTCCAAAGACTCTAACCCAATTTGTGAAGAAAATAGATAAGTTTAGACTTGAGTTTGAACGAAGAAAGTACATAAAAATTAAAAGCGATTTCTATTTCCTGCCTACTGGAGTTCAGAAATAAAATATAAACCTCAGTGGAAAATAGTAATACCTTCATATTTCATTTTCAGTCTTGAACCTTGAGTGATACTGTTTTTTTCCCAAGTTTAAAAAGTTGTGGTAAAATGCACACAATTTATTGTCTTAACCATTGCAAGTTACAGCTCAGTAATACTAAGTGCATTCACATTGTTGCACAACCATCACCACCATCCATCTCTGAACTGTTTCATCTTGCAGACCTGAAATCTATACCTGTAACAATAACCCCTCATTCTACTTCCCCTAGTCCCTGGCAACCACCGTTCTATTTTATGTCTCTGTGATTTTGATTATACTAAGTACCTCATTTATGTGGTTTCATACACTGTTTATCTTTTTGTGGCTGGCTTGAGTGATATTCTTTTTTCCTTACCTTTTCAGTAACAATTCTAGTTTCTGGTAGGCTTTTTAATTAGTCAGTGAAGGAGGGAAAAGCCTTTTTTGGATGAGTTGTGTAAACAGGAAGACCTGTTTGTTATTGGCCTTTTGATAAATTAGTAGCTCATGTTAACTTGTGCAAAAGCTTCTTGTAACTTCTTAGCAGAACAGGTTGATGAGGCAAGTTTGCATCATCTGGGTTTTTTTGGGAATGTTGTGTGACAAAGGGGAGGTAGAGTTGTTAGAACTGTGTGTATTACAGTTTAAGCGTAAGGAAAATAATCTTTTGTTATCTTATACTGTTGTGGTTGTTTGTTTTTTTAGCCAGAAACAATCTCAGCATTCACTTCTGATCCAGCACTTCTGTCATTTGCTGAATATTTCTGCAAGCCAACTGTGAACATGGGTCAGGTATATATTCTATGGTTTGCCGAGCCCCAGGACTAGAATTTGTTATTATTTCTATGCATGGGTCACCCAAAACATCTCTACTATCTATATCTATCTTTGAGATTGATGACATGCGTCAGTCACATTGGATGACTTTTGCTTGGCACGTATAGATTTGCATAGCCTAAAACTATTAAATTCAGCAACTTTCTACCTTGATAGAAGAAACAACTTAAAATTTATAAGACATCAGTTTTGACAGATGATAGTTTCTGTCATCTACAAGAATGATACCCATCCATATTCTGCTTTATGTTTTCAGTGTTTACCACCTTTCTCTTATTTTTATGTAATTTCATTAACTGTTTCCTCTGTATGTTATAACCCTTCTTTTTATTGTTCATACACCTGTTACCTTCAAGATTCCAAGGGTGCTTAGCAGATTTTTCTTTATTTTTTTGTTTTTTGTTTTTTGAGACAGGGTCGGTTTTTTCTGTTGCCCAGGCTGGAGTGCAGTGACGTGATCATGGCTCACTGCATCCTTGACCTCCTGGAGTGAAGCCATCCTTCCACCTCAGCCTCCTGAGTAGCTGGGACTACAGGCATGTAGCCACCATGCCTGGCTACTTTTTTAAAAAAAATTTTTGTAGAGATGGAGTCTCACTATATTGCCCAGGCTGGTCTTGAACTTCTGGGCTCAAATGATCCTCCCACCTTGGACTCCCAAAGTGCTGGGATTATAGGCATGAGCCACTGTGCCTGGCCCAGATCTTTGACTTAATCCACCATAGAGACAAGGAAAGATTGGATGCATATATGGCCTTCAGAAAATTTCTCAACCTCTCCAAAATGTAGTTTCCTCATTTCTAAAAGTGATTATAATAGAACCTACCTTACAGTATTGTTTTGAGGATTAAGTGAAATAACCTTCCCCTCTCTTTTTTATTGAATCTTTACTATACATGGGATACTCTGCTAATACTTAAATGTCATTTAATTATGACCCTGAGAATAGATATTTTATCATTCTGGGCTTACAGATGAGGAAACTGCCACTGAGAGATGTCACATGCCCAAGATCACACAGCTAGTAAGAGCTGGGCTGTGCACTCCAGGTCACGGGTCTCTAATAAAGCCCATGCCCACCCTTAACCCCAGCTGGACTTGACTCTGCCGCCTCCCCTAAACTTGTTCTGGTCAGTGTTTTTTTTCTTGCAGCTTTGTTAACTCTGTTTCCTTTCTGGATCCTACTCTTCCCAGCCCAACCCAAGGCATAGCTCTGTGATGTCCTATCTACTCATTTTGTCCTAGTTTGGTCCATTCCTCTCTTCTGTAGCACTTACTATCCTTAACTGTCTCTTGGGACTTAATTTTTTTTTTTTAATTAATGTTTAATGTTACATGTGCTGTGGCTTTTTAAAAAAGATTGTAGTGTTACTTTTATGTCATTCATTATAAAACTTAAGAATGGGCCATAGTAGTGCTATACAATTCGTTTTTGAATTGATTTTGGAATATACTTTGTGCTACAAAACTTCTGATTTTCTGCAGAAACAGGAAATTCTGGATCTCTTTTCTTCAGTACTCTATGAATGTGTTACCCAGGAGACCCCAGAGATGTTGCCTGCATACATAGCAATGGATCAGGTATGGATCCAAAAACCTATACCAATTCTGGTGAAATTTGTCCTGTAGTTCAAGTAACTCACTGAATAGTGTGGTAAGGTTCCTAGTGTCCTTCCTTTTAGTTTCCCATTTGCTTTTGGAAATTTAAGAAAGGAAACCATATAAAATTTGAAAGCTCTCAAAAATCCAAAAAGCTTGGGCTTTATGTTGACAGGAGTGCCCCTTGGGGGGCTGTCTTCCTTTAAGGGTTCCCATTCCTCCCTTTTGTCTCCCCTGACTAGGAGAGGAGGGGAGCACTCCCTCCCTCTCTCCCATCTTATTTTTGCCTCCCTCCTGGCAATGCCTCTTTGTAGAAGTCTGCATGTGAGCCGTTAGTGAACAGAGCCCTAGCGATGGCAGTACTGTGAAATTAGACCTATGTGATGAAGCTTGCAAGAGGTTACAGAGTCCATATGTAGTTATCTAGGTGTTGGAGTTCATTTTAAAATTTCTCTTGTTATTGCTATTTTAAAAGAGCCTAAAGGGGTAATGCAGAAAATAATGCTTAATAATGTTCTTAAAGGATCAGACCAATTTATTCACTTTAGGCAAATTAGTAATACATACACCTTTTCAGTATTATCATATCTTTCAGACCCAGATTTGGAGTTAAGCCAAGCCAGTAGTTTTCTAACCTGGCAGAAATTTGCCTTGGTATCTTAAAAATACAGATCCTTTAATTCCATGCCTCATCTATTGAATCAGAATTTCTGGGGTGAGATCCAGAATCTAGTTTTAAACAGCTCTTTAAGTGAATATAATAAGTTCACAGCTGAGCATCTAAGACTCAGTGTCTAAGAGAAATAACCTTTAACGGTAAAAATAATTTGCTAAAAAGCTGAATGGAAAAATATATTTAGTCAGAGGATAATTCCCCCAAACCAGAAAACACACAGTGTTAAGTAACATCATTAAAAACCAAGTTCCAATATAACTAAGTAGGCCCAGAATGCCATTATTGTCTGGAATCCACCCTTTTTTGGTTGGAAAGTATGGATATATGGTATCCACGCTGGCACTGCTTCTCACAGTGCCTCTTTGTATAGCAGCCAGATAACAAGTTGTGTTATTTGCTGGATGAGAATCTTGCAGGCTGAGAATGTGTCTTTTTACTCTCTGAACCCTCACACCTTTACAGTCATGGGTGGCAGGTCTTTATGCATGAATATCTTCTCTGGTTGCAGCTGTAGTGACTTGCAGATGGATCTCAAGGGCAGTATTATTAGTAGTGTTCTTCTTGCCCTCTACCCCCTGGGATCTCTGCCATGTCATTGTACCCAGCTTGAGTTTCCCAGAGGTGACTGGCTATGACCTTTTGGGACTTGATTATTCGGAGCTGTTGAGCCAAGAATGAGCTCATTCACCTTTGTTACTTTTACCTGCAAGCTGCTCATGTAGGGCCATATTGAAGGAGGTGAGCCATGCACCTGTACCCAGTGACGGCTCCTCTGTGGGCAGACTGCATCAAAACACAGAACGGACCCCCCCCTCCGACCCTTTATAATTAGGAGCCACATTTAAAAAATACTCAGTCTACAACTCTGATAAAGAGACAGAGCACTCTTTGATTAAATAGATTGTTGTCCTCTTTCCTCTTCAAGGCTATAAGAAGACTTGGGAGAAGAGAAATGTCTGAGACTTCTGAACTTTGGCAGATAAAGTTGGTGTTAGAGTTTTTCAGCTCCCGAAGCCATCAGGAGCGGCTGCAGAACCACCCTAAGCGGGGGCTCTTTATGAACTCGGAATTCCTCCCTGTTGTGAAGTGCACCATTGATAATACCCTGGACCAGTGGCTACAAGGTAATAGTAGCATTGTAGCATAGCGCTCTTGTGCTTTTGAGATACATTCGGTTCAGGCTTTTCTGTTGTAACTTTGTTTTTTCATTGGTAAGCAAGATAAATCTCAGTATAAGCAAGAATGGCTATAGATTTAACGTTTCCAGCTAGATGAGTTAGACTTTGATTATCTACTTTAGCTTCTTTAGTAAAATACATCTGACCCAGGCAGATAATATTTATAGCATTTTAAATACCACTTGGTGCTCAGGACCTTGTTCTCTCTTCCCTAGCATCAGATCACATTTCCTTTCCAGTGCCTCTGTCTCCTGTTTCCTAGGGGTGTGGCCTGTCGCCTTCCTGAGGCCAGCAGCCATCCTGTTTTTGTACTGGCACCACATGTACATGTAGAAGTTGACGTGTGCTTGCTGAGTGAGCTTGTTGTACCAACTCAGTTTTGAAAACCTGGGACCGCACAGCTATGTGATGTCACAGTGGTGGCTTTCTATCAGCAGGATTTGTGATTGCAAGGAAATCGTAGTTACTCATTAACAGTGTAGAAGTGATTCTGACTTACATGAGGCAAGCGATGGGGCCTTTAGATTTATGGAAATGTATCTGTGTGTTAAATACACCTGAAACTGATTTTCAGGAGTAGACTCCTTGATCTTTTCATTCTTTTTAGTTCATTCAAATGCTCCCAGTAAATATCTGACAGTTGCTTGCTTTGGGTTAATACTAACCTTAGTAATAGTAGTAGAAACAATTCTTGCTTTGATTAGTGAAAACTATTAGTAATCAATAGACCCTAAGCGTTTGAATATAATTCAGTTTAAAACTATCCACCTGTAACACTAGGAAATAAATTTCTGAAAAAAATTAAATTGTAAACCAAGTTGTGAGGGATATACTTGGAAAGCCTGATTTCAGACTCTCCATGTTTATATTTAAAAGCTGCATTGTATTTGTCATTTCCTGTTCAGATTCAAAGATCATATAGCTTCATAATTTTTTTGATAGTCATTTTTATCCTCATTTTTGGGGAAAAACATGTTATTTCAAAGGTTTTCGTGTTTCGTTTTTATTCAATTTAACATTTGATCACCTATGGCAGACCTTTGCTATTGATAAGAAATACTTCCTTAAATCTTTGCAGATTCCCTGATTTGCACATTTCATATAATGTATGGAACTTTGGCAGTGATTAGAACATTCTCTAAAACAGGGCCCTGATTGTCTTGTTGCTCTTTAGCGCATTTGGTGGTTTCCAGCATTGCTGTCAGCCTCCATTGAATTTGACTTGCCACACAGATTTATCAAAAATGTGTTTATTTTTTAGTGAAAAACTAGAATTTTTTTTAAAACAAAACCTCTTAAATATATAGTCTCCTCTCTTACAAGCACTAGCAGTTGGCATTGGGGTAGAGAACAATAAATTAACTGAAAATTGGAAATTGCATTCATATTTGTGTGTAAAAATCACAGATGCATATGTGGACTTTCAGGATCACTCACTAACAACTCATTAGATCTGAGATAACCCATTAAATCACTACACTAATCTGAAAATGCAGCCAATTTATATTATATAAATGTCGGTTTTGTTTTTTCTTTTTTTGAGACAGAGTCTCGTTCTGTCGCCAGGGTGGAGTGCAGTGGCGCGATCTCAGCTCACTGCAACCTCCACCTCCTGGGTTCAAGCGAGTGTCCTGCCTCAGCCTCCTGAGTAGCTGGGATTACAGGCGCACGCCACCATACCCAGCTAATTTTTGTACTTTTAGTAGAGACGGGGTTTCACCATGTTGTTCAGTCTGGTCTCGAACTCCTGACCTCATGATCTACGTGCCTTGGCCTCCCAAAGTGCTGGGATTACAGGCGTGAGCCATGGCGCCTGGCCTATATAAATGTTTTGTACAGTATTTATCTCCTCAAATTATAATTTTGGGCAAAGAAAGCGGGTTTCAAGTTTAAGAACTTTAAAAAGTTTTATTAACTTTTTCATATTTTGTTATGGAAATTTAAAGAATATACAAAGTAAGTAGACTAGTGTAATAAACCACAACACCAATTTTAATAGTTGCCAGCATTCTCCTATTTTTGCGTCATTTGTACTTTCACCCATTGCCACACTCAATTTTCCAAATTGTGCCATTTTACTTTCCCACCAGCAGTGGATTGCAATGCAATTTTTGGCATTGTCCTTTTTTTTTTTTTTTTTTTTTAAGACTTGTCAAGTGCAGTAGGAAAGCAAAGTAAACCCAAAGCAAGCAAATAAAAGCAGAAACCAATGAAACCAAAAACAGATAAGCAATAGAGAAAATCAGTGAAACAAAATGCTGGTAGACATGAGAAAGTCATTGAAGAGAGGCTGAACCACCATGCTCTCCTTCATGATGAGCTGTTCAAAGAAGAATCTCATCTGTTCTCCCTTAACCTTTCTCCCTCTGCTGCCTCCCCCAAACCTAAATGTTTCCACCTCCCAGTAGACTGACATCCTCACAACTGTGTTCAGTGGAGTCTACAGTTTTCATCTCACTCCATCTCTACAATGGTGAGGCTTTTAGCTACATTTTCCTTCTTGAAATGAGCCTCCCTTGACTTTGTCATAGCACACTTTCCCAATTTTTAAAAAAAATCCTCTTTAAAAATTCTCAGTATTTGTCACCATTTCACTGTCACTACTTTGTTGACCCTTTTGGAAGTCATCCTTGCTCCTTTCCCTCCTTCCCTTCTCTGCAATAGCTGACCCATTGCTGATGCCTTTCAATCCTCATCATAGATATTTCTTGAATTTTTCCACATTTTACTATTTCTACCTAGAACAGAATGATTATTTTGTGCCTGGACCACTGTTATAGCCTCCTAAATAGCCTCCTTGCTTTTTCTCATCTCCATTCCAACCATCTCAATTTAACTGACAGAACAGTCTTTTAAAGAATAAACTGATGTAACACTCCTGCTTAAAGCTTTTCAATGGCTCCTGATTCAGCTGTGAAAGAAATCCCTACTGTGTGGCACCAGGAGCTGTGTGACCTGCAAGGCGCCTGTTTTCCTCAACAAAGCCTCTTTTATACCACTTGCTCCTCACACCACCCTGGCCCCTTCCACTTACTCAAAAACACTGAGCTCCTTTTCACTGTGGGGCCATTGAATATGCTGTTTTCCCTCCCTAGAACCTTTTCCTCTCATTCTTCACCTGCCCAACTCATATTTATCCATGCAGCCTCAGTTTTAATGGCATTTCCTCCCAGGCCTTCCAAGACCACTCTCCCTCAGGCAGCTTTCCAGACATCTTTAGCCTGCCCGCTCATGCTCTCTACCTTTTTTCTGTATCAAAATGCCTTTGTTTGCAAGTAACAGAAGGCCTGACTTAACCTGCCTTTAAACAGTAAGGACACAAGTATGCCTATGTTATTAGAGGTCTGCAGGTAAGGCACGTAAAGGGTCATCTTTTTCCAGTGTCTTCAACTCCATTTCTCTGAGGTTCCATCAGCTACATTCTGTGCCATGACTTTATCCTCAGTGCATTTTTCGGATGGTAATCAAATGGCTGTAACATGTTCACCTGTAGCTCAGCATGATACTCAGACGAAGAATAGAGTTGCTTCTAGGAGTTTTGTGATGAGAATGAGGGAATTTCTTTCCCTGGAGCCTCCAGCAAGCTTGTCATTAAGTACCTCCTCAGGTTTCTGGCTCGAGTTGCATCTCATGCACACCCCTCAATCTATCCCTGTGGCAGAGAATGTCTCTTATTGAAAAAATGGCCTGGGTCTGCCTGTCTCTGAACTAACACTGTATCAGGAGAATGGGATTGCCTTGATCACCCAAGATCAGTGATTCTCAAAGTGTGGTTTATGGAGCAGCATGACCTGGGAACTTGTTAGAAATGGAGTTTTTCTGGCCCCACCCCAGACCTACTGAATAAGAATCTCTGTGCTCTGTGCATGGAGTGGGGCCCACTCATCTGTGGTTTAACAAGCCCTCCAGGTGATTCTGGTACATGTTAAAGTTTGAGGACCCCTGGCCAAGACTAATAAGGATCTAGTTCTGGAGCTGAAGTCAGTCCCATCAAATATCATATATGGTGGAGGGTAGGGTGTGACAAGGGCTATTTCGGGGAGACACCCACGTGACCACCTTTATAGCACGCATCACAATTTGTAATTATGCATTTGTTTGTGTCATTATTTGTGTAATATCTGTCTCCCCCAACAACACTCTAAACTCTACAATGACAGGGACTCAGTCTAGCTTGTCAGAGTAGCCTCAATACCGGCTATAGAACCTGCTTTATATATGCTGAGCATTCAATAAGTTCTTGATGAAAAAGTAATAGAAGATATTTCTTGTGCCTCTCAGTTCTGTCATCAGTTGGTTCCATTCCATTTGTTTCTCTCACAGTCGGGGGTGATATGTGTGTGCACGCCTACCTCAGCGGGCAGCCCTTGGAGGAATCACAGCTGAGCATGCTGGCCTGCTTCCTCGTCTACCACTCTGTGCCAGCTCCACGGCACCTGCCACCTATAGGACTAGAAGGTAATTGCATATCTAAGTCTTATCTTCAGTACCTCTGTTACCTATCCCTTTATGTTCTAGTTTCTCGGTAGTTACTGCCCCTAGTTTGACTTTCCTCTTCATTAATGTTGCAGTGTCATTGTTAGGGACTTTTTTGGAGCAAAAAAGAAAAAATTATCAACTTTATATATGAATAACTTTCATTTTTATTCAGAAAAGGATGGATTCTTCTTCACAGAGCCCCAAACACTGATCTATACTAATAAACTAAATATTCCATATTATTCTTCACTAATTGATTTTTTTATTAAAGCTATTTTTCTTTATTTTCTAGGTTTTCAGTTGGGTTTTTTACAATCACATGTAATCTTAATTTCTAATATTACAAAGCTTTACAACTAATAAATACCTAATTTTGTGTTTGAATTTTTTTATAATAGTTTTAAAAATTAATAGTGTTATCACCTGATTGTATTTTTCAGAATATAGAAACAGATAAAAAAAATTTATCCATTAAGCTGAATACTAAGATATGATGAATTCTAAGCACCCAATTTTTTTGAGATTCTCAAAAAAAATATTTTTTGATAAGGGCAAAGATTGTTCCATTTAATCATTTAAACTTGAAGTTTAATTACATTACTAGTTTTTTGCTGTTTTGCAAGCCTCTGATAAAAGTTTACTATCTAGAGACTTCTAGTTATGGCCATGATGGAATTGCTTTTATTGGACTCACTTGCCCTCAAAAACAAATATAAAAGCTAAAAAAAAAAAAATAAGAAAAGGGAAGTACAACAGGGAGAGCTTTATATTCACCCTAGCTTCTCCCCCAAAGGCATTTGCCAGTTCATAGTACAAGAAGTAGAGTGCCAGCAAAAAGCAGCAATGCTGCAGGGCTGAGGAGCCAGAGGTTGGGTTTGTGATTGCCCAAGAGCCTAGAACTTGAGGAACACAGTCTCAGGCAGGAGAGAACAATAGAAATCATAACTCAGACTCTGGATATACCTTTCCCTTGAGTTACTTAATGATATTTTAGCCTTCATATACATGGGATAAGACTTCAAGAGATCTAGCAGAAGCCACAAGGCCAAAAATGTAAGCAAAAATGTCAGCAGCAGCATAGGACTGAGGAGACAAAGGGTGGAATTCAACGCTTGTTAAAGTGAAGTGGCTCTGATCAGCATCCCAGCTCCTCAGGTGAATTAATACATGGCCAAGCCCTAAGCCTGCTCTAGCCTAATTTTAGATCTGGTCTGCTTCAGTTTCACTCCAAGCAGACTTGACCTACAATTAGCCTAGAGCAGAACTAAGGTGATCTGTGTGCTTTCTCCCCACCTGACAGAAGAAAATGTAACCTTCATAGGAGAAAGAAAACATACCCAGAGCCCCCGCAATTTTTAGTCTACAGGATTCAGTGTTGAATCAAAAATTATGAAACATAATAATAATAAAAAAACATAATAGAAACAGACTTATGTGTGATTCAGATATTGGAGTTATCATACTGGGACTTAAAATAACTATGTCTAATGTTTCCAGGAAAATAGAAGGAATGATAGGGAATTTCACCAGAAACCTGGGGTCAATAAAAAAGAGTTAAATGGAAATTCTAGAACTGAAAAATATAGTAACTGAAATGAAGATCTCAGTATTGGATTATTTGAAGTGAACTGGAAGACACTTATCTGCTGGAAGACAAGTAGAAAGTAAACAGACTGAAGCACAGAGGGAAGAATGATTAGGAAATACAGAGAAGAGTACAAGAGACATGTGGAAACCGTGAAAAAAAAAACATGCATGGGGTTGGAATAAGAGAATAAGAGGAGAGAAAAAATGAGTTAGAAGCAATATTTGAAGAGACAGAAGCTAAGAATTTTGAAAAATGGTGTTAAATATTAACCCACAGTGAACCCTAAGCAGGATAAATACAAAGAAAACCATACCTAGTCACATTAATAGTCAAACTACTAAAAGGAAAAGGAAGACATTTTGAAAGTATAGACTTCTTTTCAGGCCAGGCTGGACAAACAGGGTTGTTCAATGGTCAACTGTATTAGAACCAGTAAAATACCACTTAGATAGTATTTGAAGGTAGACAGGCACTTTTGCACATTATATTTAAAGAATTTATATATATATATATATAAAATTAAACAATATTAGTAGTTTCACATGTAGTTATAGGTCACTTTCTGAAGTCTAGAATGGGTAAATTCTATCAAATCATATACAGGTTTGAGTATCCTTAATCTGAAATCTGAAGTGTTTGAAATTGAAAACGTTTTGAGCACCAACATGATGCTCAGAGGAAATGTTCATTACAGCATTTTGGATTTGGGATTTTTGGATTAAGAATGCTCAGCCGGGGCTGGGCGCAGTGGCTCACGCCTGTAATCCCAGCACTTTGGGAGGCCGAGGCGGGCGGATCACGAGGTCAGGAGATCGAGACCATCCTGGCTAACACAGTGAAACCCCATCTC
This sequence comes from Pan paniscus, assembly GCF_029289425.2. Classification (NCBI taxonomy): domain Eukaryota; kingdom Metazoa; phylum Chordata; class Mammalia; order Primates; family Hominidae; genus Pan; species Pan paniscus. The sequence goes on from NC_073261.2 coordinate 16,308,892, forward strand.
TACTAAAAATACAAAAAAAATTAGCTGGGCGTGGTGGCGGGCGCCTGTAGTCCCAGCTACTCGGGGGGCTGAGGCAGGAGAATGGGTGAACCCAGGAGGTGGAGTTTGCAGTGAGCCGAGAGAGCGCCACTGCACTCCAGCCCCGGTGGCAAAGTGAGACTTCATCTCCAAAAAAAAAAAAAAAGAAAAGAAATCTCAGCCAGTAGGTGTAATGCAGATATTCCAAAATCTAAAAAAATCCAGAATCCAAAACACCTCTCTTTGGAAGCATTTTGGAAAAGGGATACTCAATTTACATTACAGTGTATTAAGGAATTTCATAATTTTAAATATTGTCTTTGCATAGTCATTTTCAAAGGGAAAAATGCCTGTTTTAAACATGATTATGTTTCTGAAGCTTCCTTGAAAGGAGAGGTATGGCTGAATTTATTTAGAGATGTGACCTTCCCACCCCATTTCCATTTTAGGGAGCACAAGCTTTGCTGAACTGCTCTTCAAATTTAAGCAGCTAAAAATGCCAGTGCGAGCTTTGCTGAGATTGGCTCCTTTGCTTCTTGGAAATCCACAGCCAATGGTGATGTGACCGTGTCTGGCGGTGAACCTACCCTGAAACGTGACTTCTGCACAAAAAACGTGACCAAACATCAAAGCTAAAGCAATGTTTATAAAGTTTTATGGTATAACTAGGGGGAAATGAGCTGCACAAACCTTAATGTATTTTAAATCTGTTGCTGTCATCATTAACGTTATATGATATATAAAAGCAAGTTAAAATTTACTTTTGTAAATAAAGTTTTTGGTTTGTTTTCAAAACTCTCGATGATTGCTTTAGTTTTGGACTTAGAGAATAGAGCAGGGGTTGCTGGAGTGAATATTGATTTTTAAAGTCTTTGAACTGTGGTGGTATAGGTGAAGTGACTATGTCCAAAAATGCCAAGTTTTAAAAGAAGCTATGTCATAAAGTTTTACTTTCTGTGGCAAAAGAGCGCTTTAGCATTTCCTCAGATGTCACAGTTGTCCTATCTAAAATAAGTTTGTACTTCTGGTGACAATGCCAGACAGTCTTATGATGTGATCACCTTAAACAGGAGAAGGAGATTTTTGCCCTCAGTTGCTCAACATGAGGTACTGTGGACTGAATTGTGTCCTCCCAGAATTATATATTGAGGCCCTAATCCCTGTGTGACTGTATTAGGCAATAGGGCATATAGGAGATTACTAAGGTTAAGTGAGGTCATCATAAGGGTGGGGCCTTAATTCAGTAGAATTGGTGGCCTCCTAAGCAGAGGAAGAGAGATTTTTCTTTCTCTCTCTGCCATGTGAAGACACAGTGAGGAGTCGGCCGTCTGCAAGCCAAGAAGAGCCTTTATCAGGAACAGACTTGGCTAGCACCTTGATCGTGGACCTCCAGCCTCCAAAATTGCGAGAAAATACATTTCCGTCGTTGAAACCACCCAGTCTGTGGTATTTTGTTATGGCAGCCCAGACAGACTAATACGTGAAGCCTGCTCTAAATAGATAAAATAAGAAATTACTACAGAGGGCTCTTTAGAAATTATATTTAAAAACAAGACAATCCATATTTACCTAAGATTTACAGAATGTATGTCTGTAAAAGGAGGGATTTCTGGACTAGATGATGATGAAAAATGTTCATATAAAGGCACCTCCAGCTTCGAGTTGCCAACACAGGAGGAAGAATGCTCCCTGCTGTTCAGATGCTGATATGTGTCCTGTGCTTCCTGGATGGCCAGTGGGATCATAAGCTGGTAGAAGCAAGATCTTCATCCACTGACTTCATATTTCTTCCACATCCTGAACTGTGGTGTTTGACTTTAAAAATAAATTAAAGCAAATAGAAATGTTTCCATTGAGATTTTGGCAAAAACCCACATGGCATTTGCGTCTGCAGAGTAGACTTGGAAGGCATGCACCTGGAGGCCAAGTGGTATTCTCTGGACTCTCTGTCCTTGCATTTGCGTGGCTGCCCTGAGGACTCGCTTCTTCCTGGATGTGAAGCAGAGGCACGATGGGGCTGACTGAGAGGCTGAAATGTGCTTCTCTTCACAGTTACATAGTTTTCTTCTAATTAAAAATAAATTTTAAGTGGTAGATTATGAAAATTCCATTTGAATCAAGATTTTAAAAATTCAATATCAAACCAGTTGTTACTGTCTTCACTCTCCGTTGTTTACGATTGTGTGCTTTTCCCTGAATAAAGAATGACTGGAGAGACATTAGTTGTTTGCACACATATTAACTCATACTTAAGGGAGAACAGCTTTTAGAACATTGTCAATGAAAGCAAATATCAGCTTTAAAAGAGAGAGGACAGAAAGACTGCAGATGGTCTGGAAGCAGCATTTTTAGGCCGTCTGATTAGCTAGCAGGGAGCAAAGGGGAGGCTGGGAAGTCAGCCCTTGAGTAGGCCTGCTGGATCATCAAATAAATCAATTGCAGCTATTTTTGGGGCCTCAAAAAATCCTGAGGGTATGGCTCACCATCCAGAACCTGCAGCCTCCTTAGAGCCATGGCTCAAAGGGAAGTGCTGCAGAAAAACATTTGGCTGTTAAGTGTTTTGGCCCAAAAATAGCACACATCATTTCCTGTTAAAGCCTGTTGGCCCGAAGTAGTCACACTGCTCTACCTCATGTGCCCAGGACTGGGAGGAGAGGCAGACGCTGGTGAGGATCTTATGCCAGTTACAGCATGGTTCCTAACTTACTAATTCCCTGTGCCCATCTTTTCTACTTAGATAGATAGAAATAGGTATCATTGCTTCCATAGACATAATTAAAGAAACCATACAATTTACACATACACTCAGAGTGGTGGTTCTTTCCCCAGTAGACGCTGACATCTGCGTTCCTCCCTTGCAGGTCTTCTGAAGGACCTAGCAGGAGACTCAGGTTGAAACCCTACAGAACCTCGCCGTGTGCCGCCCAGTCTTCCTTGAATAAGGCCATTTTCTCACCCTTTGTCTAGTAACTAGCTGACTCCACAGCTCATGGTAAGGGGCATGTCTCAGCTCAGGGGGTCTCCTGACATCCCAGAGGAAGCAAGAAGGTGGGGGTCTTTCACCTCTCAGCCTGATGATCTGTGCACACCCACTTGGTGGGAGGCCAGGGTGCCTGTGGGCAGATGGGTCAGAGTGTGGGCCAGGATTTGGAGTAGAAGCCAGAGCATGTGAAAATCCAAACCAGGAAGACTTCGTTGCCTCCCGCATGTGGGGTTGAAGGCCTCTCTTCTGTGGTCTCCCATCCTCATGCTGATCAAATTTGGGGGGAAATGTCTCACTGTGTGAGGATCACCCCAATTAAGTTGTGGGGGAGGACACAGAATCTGATCCCCTCTGTATCCTTAGCGCATGCTACCTCCAGCCAGCAGGGGAAAGAAGCAGAGGTGAGGTGGGAGAGGTGGCCACTCTGGACGGTGTAACTGGGCTGGCTGCCTCTCAGCGCCCACGAGCACCCCACAGATATCCACGCTAGTGTACAAAGGTTCCCAAGTGGTGGCCTTTTCCTGCTTCCAAGGGCTGCCCGGGTTCCCCCCTCTCTGAAATACATTGGTTGCTTCTCATTACGTCACAAGCTGCAGAAAAAAAATTTAAATAAAAAGCCTCTACGGCTGTGTCCTTAACTCTTACCTGTGGATAAGGATGGACTTGCCTGCCCAACATCCTCTATCTTATGTCTTTGGGTGAAAGGGAAGCTGGAATGGGCAGTAGGGGCTGCTTGGGGCAGTCAGGACCTTCAGGCTTCAGGCAAGGAGACCCACTGATCAGACACCTGCATCAAATGTCAGTGCTGACAGATCCCTTAGATGGCACCGGTCCTGCCCCTCCTACAGTGAGATCCCTGTGGCTCAGGGAGGGAGGTTGACTGCCCCAAAGCACCCATCACAACCCTAATGAAGCTGACTTTCAACCACACTTCCTATACCCCACCCTGAACCGGGTCCAGTACTGCCTGCATTCCCAGTCCAGCAGACTCTTAGGAGAAAGCAGTGATTAAATGTAAGTTAAAAGGACTTGGCACCAGGAAGAGTTTATGAACACATTTGAGAAGCAGACATACTAACTCTTCTTTACACCTTTGGAAAAGCAAAGGCTTTGTGTAATTGGAATTTGATTAACTGAATTAATCTATGTGTTGCTTTCTTGGTCACATTATAACAACCACCTTAATCTACATTTTTTTCTCATAGCTAAAAAGATTTATTCCTATTTCATATGGTACATTATTATATGAAATCTTAAAATAAGTTATTGATTGATTGAAGCAGAGTCTCCCTCTGTTGCCCAGGCTGGCGTCGGTGACCTGACCATAGCTCACTCCAGCTCACTGCAGGCTCAACTTTCTGGGTTCAAGCGATCCTCCTGCCTCAGCCTCCTGAGTAAATGGGACTACAGGTGCACACCACCACACCCAGCTAAATTTTTTTAATTTTTGTGGAGATGAAGTATTGCTATGGTGCCGTCTGGTCTCAGACTCCTGGCCTCAGGTGATTCTCCTGCCTTGGCCTCCCAAAGTGCTAGGATTACAGGTATGAGCCACTGCACCCAGCCTAAAATAAAATTTTTATACTAAATTCAGTAAAATATATAAATAACTGGAAAGTCTTAATTCTCAGTGCTTTCTTTGTCTCTGTAGTTAAGGGATCTGTCACACTCGGGCACTCTTCCTTGTGATGCTGTAGGCCATGTGCTTTAAGAACTCAGGCACACTAGCTCATTAGGGGAGCTTAACATAAGGATGGAGGTTGGAAGCTAGTTGGTGCCACTCGTGTTTCTTTCATTTGTCTTAACGTTCATTTTTGTGCATATCAAGAATATTTTAGACCAGGCGTGGTGGCTCACGCCTGTAATCCCAACACTTTGGAAGGCCAAGGTGGGCGGATCACCTGAGGTCAGGAGTTCGGGACCAGCCTGGCCAACATGGCAAAACCCCGTCTCTACTAAAAAAAAAAAAAATATATATATATATATATATATATATATATATATATATATATATATATATAAATTAGCCAGGTGTGGTGGCACATGCCTGTAATCCCAGCTACTCGGGAGGCTAAGGCAGGAGAATCACTTGAACCAGGGAGGCAGAGATTGCAGTGAGCCGAGATCGTGCCATTGCACTTCAGCCTGGGCGACAGAGCAAGACTCCATCTCAAAAAATAAGAATATTGTAAGTGCTGCTTACTGTACCAATTCAGAAATTAGGGCAGTTTCATCAGCTGGAAATGTGGGTAAATGTATGCAACTCTAAAGTTGAAGGAAGATGCGTTAGCAAATCCATCATGGTTAGCATCCCTAGCTGCCATCTGCCTGCCCCGTTGGATCTAGAGAAGATGAGGTCAAACCTTTCTCTCTCCATGTTCTGTGCAAATTTCTGCAAATCCACAGAGCAGGGTGTAGGTGCTGTCTCCAGTGTCACTTCCCTCCAAACTCCCCGCTCTGTTGCACTAATTCATTTGTGGCTCGTCTCACTGTGCCCCATGCGTGGGCTGAATGTCAGTCAGCTTGGCATCTTCACTGCCTCCTTTTGTCTCTCCTTAGCTTCCAGCTGTTTTCCCCATGTAGTGTCAGATGAGAGTCTTCCAGTGGGAGATGCCCATGCAGGGCCTGGAGGATAGAGGAGGAGGTGAAGCCTTTACTCTCCTGCACTGGCTACAGCAGACACAGGGCAGATGGCATACTCCTGACTGCAGGAAGCTAATACCAGCTGTGGCAGGTGTCACCACTCCTGAGTTTCTGGAAGTTTACAGGAGCTTCTCTGTCCTCTGCTTCCTTCATTTTCCTGTTTGGATCTCTGAGCAAAATCCATGACCCCTTGAGGGATGCAATGCTCAGATGTAAAGTCGTCCCCATCCTCGAGTCCCACCAAAACCACCCACTGCCACTCAGGGACTAGGCTTTGCTTCTAGAATTTCTAGCCCTCTGGTTACCTCCTCTGAGCTCCCAGTGCTGTTCACTTTTCCATTCTCAAATCCTCAGTTGTTCTCTAAAATGCCAGAATTTCTTTGCAATTTCCTAACCCCTGAACAAACTCACCTGGGTGGCACCAATCTCAAAGCTGCAGCAGTGGGTCTCACTATGCTTTCAGTACAGCCTTACATAAGTTCAGAGAAAGCCTGGACTGAGGAAATGAAAACCTGCCCTGCTGCTCATCAGGCTGGTGATTCTTTATCCAGTCCACTGGTGGTGAGCCCCTGGGTTGATTCCATGTCTCTGCTATTGTGAATAGTGCTGGGATGAACACGTGAGTGTGTGTGTCTTTTTGATAGAACAATTTATTTTCTGTTAGATAGATATACTCAGTAATGGGATTGCTGGGTCACATGGCAGTTCTCTTTTACATTCTCTGAGAAATCTCGACACTGCTTTCCACAGTGGCTGAACTAATTGACACTCTCACCAGCAGCGTGTAAGTGATCCCTTTTCTGTGCAGCCTTCCCAGCATGTGTCATTGTTTTACTTTTTTAAAAAACAATAGCCATTCTAACTGGGGTGAGATGGTCTTTCATTGTGGTTTTGGTTTGTATTTCTCTGATGATTAGTGATTAGTGATATTGAGAATATTTTCATGTTTGACTGCTTGTATGTCTTCTTTTAGAAGTGTCTGTGCGTGTCCTTTGCCCACTTTTTAATGGGGTTGTTTTTTGCTTGTTGATTTAAGTTCACTGCTTCTTTGTTGCGGGAGGGGGAAGGCGGGGATGGGCGGGAGCTACAAGAAAAGAGGCATCCCCTCAGACACCGGGTTAAAGAAGGAAGAGGCTCTATTCAGCTGGGAGCATTGGCAGACTTGCGTCTCAAGAACCGAGCTCTCTGAAGAAAGAGTTCCTGGCCCTTTTAAGGGCTTACAACTCTAAGGGATCCACGTGAAAGGGTCGTGATAGATTAAGATCTATAGATAGCACATGTGGTTAGAGTGCGGGGTTAATCTTTTTCAGCTTTTACTTCCTCCTTCTCTTCAGAGACAGGAGACAGTAAGAGAAATGGCCTCTCTCCTCATTCCCCCCTTTGAGAACCTCACTCACTAGTGGGAGTTCTCACTTTCATCTTCACTATCCAGGTCTTCCTGAGAGACAGCTGAGGTCTTTTGATGAACAAAGGTGGTAACGGAGCCTCTTAGTGACTGGAGAAATATGGGTAATGTGCAGGGGAGTAACATGCAGGTTCCTAATACTATTATTATTCCTATTATAAGAGTTTTAAATCCTCCTAGAGCTGGAAACCATTTTCCAAACAGGAATCCAGGATCAAGCCTATGCTAAACCTGCACGGGCACATGTGCCAGCTTTGTCATGTCTCTAACTATCCTCATGCTTCGGCTGTGCATGGACCAGTCAGCTTCCGAGTGTTACTGGAGCAGGGCTTGTCGTCTTCTTCAGAGTCACTATGCAGGTGTTGTCCGGGCTTGGTCTCGCCTCCCAGGTCTCAGTTGGCCGGGAGCGTCCGCAGACTTGTGTCTCAAGAACTGAGCTCTTATCTTTTCCTTGAATGACCTGAGAGACTTTGTTAACATTTGTGGCCTTCTGAGCTCCCTTCTTTAACCCTTCCAGAAGGGCTTCCCTGTATCGGTTTAGCCTTTGCATATGCTGTCCCACTGGGGGTCTGTTCCTGGTAATTGGATCCTCACATACTCTTGGGGGTTTTGGTAATCAGCTGGAACATGTTCTTCCAGCCACTTAGTTGCTGCTTGGAGTACTCTCCTTTCATCTGTGTTAAAGAGGTACATGAGCAACTGGTGGCAATCAGCTCAGGTGGGGTTGTGGGTCTGGATAATAGTTTGGAGCAAACCAATTATAGCTTGAGGCTTTTCAGTGTAGGATGGGGTATTGTTTTTCCAATTGAGGAGATCGACAGAGGTGAAGGGTTTGTACACAAAGGCATGCCTTTCCACCATATGCCCATCCTCATCTACCCCAGTATACTGTTGCTTTCTCATGGGCATTTGTATCCCAGTTCTAGGCCTCAAATGGGCTGCCAAGGGAGGGGTTTCTCCTGAGGTCTCACATCCTGTCTTTTCTACCCTGGGTGGCCTAGGGGTATGTAGGCCTTGGGAAGCTCAGGCGCGGTGGCCTCAGGAGTGGGAGGCCTTCATTCTTGGTGAAACGGGGGGCCACTGGTGCTGTTTCTTACCATGAATCTTCTGATGTTGGGTCGGACAGGACTTTAGGAGCTGACTCCCCTCAGCGGGTGGAGCAGGATTCTTCTTTGGCTGTCTGTCCCTTTGCTACTAGTACTGCTGCTGCCTGTCCTCTTAACGACTGGCGGGGGGGAGTCTAAAACCAGCTGTAACCAAGTGTCTATGTACGGAAACTGGTCTGGGTGTCCTGGCTTACCAGTTACCTTGTGCCATACCTTTGAAACAAGGGGCCAGTCTAGGCTTCCTTCTGATGGCCAACCTACTTCTAATGCCGGCCAGTCTATCTCACACAAAGTTCTAAGTTTTCCTGTTGTCATAGTAACTCCATAGTCCCCATTAAATCCTTTCTTGAAATTTTTCAACATAGTTCCTAGTGGAGTGGGCTTACTTTGCGTTCCACCCATCTTCCTCCTGAGACAAAACAACACTCACACCACAAGAAGGAAAGTCTAAAGGGGTCACTCACTCATCTTGCCCGTCTCAAACTCAAGCACTCATTCACTTTCACTTTCCTTTTTGCAAACAAGTTAAGCCAAATCAAAATCAATACTGAGATCAAAGTGCTGATAAGGGCACATTGTGGGTGATCAGGCGACGCTTCCACTCAAATGGAGCGGGCAAATTCCCAGGACTGGTCCTACTGTATTCCAGATGTCCAGACTCCAAGCGCCGGTTCCTTCCCGGTGTTCAGCTGCTGCATTGATCCTCCATGGGGCCCTGCCGTGCACTGCTCTGATGAGGCGTTCCACCAGGGCAAATGCCTACCTGGCAGTGCTCTCAGGATCCGCATTGCTCAAGCTGGCTGGAGTCCCCCACAGGGATGCTCCGCAGGGCAGGCCTAAGCTGCCTAAGGGGCTCCCTCAACTGTCCATTAATCACCTCACTTCTGGGTCAGGGAACCAAGAAATGTAGCAGGACAAGCCGCAGACAAAACCCCTCAGACACCGGGTTAAAGAAGGAAGAGGCTTTATTTGGCCGGGAGCATTGGCCGACTTGTGTCTCAAGAACTGAGCTCTCATCTTTTCCTTGAATGACCTCAAAGACTTTGTTAACATTTGTGGCCTTCTGAGCTCCCTTCTTTAACCTGGTGTCTGAGGGGTTTTGTCTGCAGCTCGTCCTGCTACAGTGACACTTAGCCTCAGTCTCATTTCCAGTAGGGTCAAACTGATGACCTGACATACTTATTTTCTGTGCTCTCAGCTGTGTCTAAATATCCCTGTGAACCACTATAAATTCATGGGCAATCAAGCGTGGCCCAAAAATATGACGAGAGTGGTGCAGACCTGCCTACAATAGCCCTTGAAGCTGATTGAGGCAGTGCCTAGATGCCCTGCAAGAAGGCTGGTGACACCTACCCCTGTCTGAGGCATCTTCCTCATGTCTGGTAGATGCTCTCTTCCTGCTCCTCCCCCATTGTCCCTGGGGCTCCTCAAGGCTCTCGAGGCAGCCACTGATGGCCAGGTTCTCTGTGGGAGTTGGCTCTCCTGTCAGCCCTCCTTCCTTCTCTCTTTTGCCCACATTCCCTCCTCTCCTGTCTTCCCCCAAAATTCAAAAACTGTTTTTATTCCTGCTGCATCCCCAATCATTCATCTGGAGACTCACAGGTGGTCCCTTCCCCATCCCCTGAGACTCCTTGGGAGAAGATAGTTCAGGATCCGAGACTTGGTCTAGTACAGGAATGAGTGATAGCCACCCTGAGTGAGTGCCTTCATGGCTCTCTGGAGTTCCAGGCCCTTGAAGCGGAGCTTACACTTACCCAGAGTGCAGCCCCATGACAGTGTGAAAGAGCACTGGCTGTAGCCAAGCGTTAGGGACCAAATGCTTCCAAGATTCCAGAGCGTTGGTCTAGATTCACTGATGACATCACATCATTCCACGAGGAATGGCTCTTTGGTTTATAAAAGGCACTCAAGGAAAAGGCCATGAGCCTCACAGGGAAGGGGGTTAGTGTCCCAGCCCGAATGCTGGAGTCACCTGCTCTTACCCCAACATGACCTTCACGTGGGGCCTCATCTTGTGTTCAATCAAATCCATTAATGATTTCAAATGAAAATGTTACATTCACATAGCAGAAAATTGAGAATATGCAAAATTAAAAGTTGATTAACCTCTCATCTATACTACAAAGTTACAAATATTGTTTATTTTTATTTTGCCTTGTGTTTAGTATCATATTAAAATTTAAAAATGTAAGCTTTAATATTTTGAGATAATCATAGATTCACATGTGATTGTAAGAAGTAACACAGAGGGGCTCTAGATACCCCTCATCAAAATTTCTCCAGTGGTAACAACTTGCATAACTATAGTTCAATATCACAATAGGAAATTGAGTTTGGTACAATCCATTGACCTTGTTCAGATTTCATCAGACTTATATACACTTGCTAGTGTGTGTGCATTTTGTTCTATGCAATTTTATCTCATGTATACACTTGTGTGACCACCACCAAGTTACAGAACAGTTGTATTATAAGAATACTTCCTATTACTTTTTTTAGAACTTCATCTTCCCTAATCCCTGGCAACCACTAATCTTTACAACCTTATAATTTTGTTATTTGAACAATATTGACCAGGCATGGTGGCTCACGCCTCTAATCCGGGCACTTTGGGAGGTCAAGGTGGGCGGATCACTTGAGCTCAGGGGTTTGAGACCAGCCTGGGCAACATGTTGAAACCCCATCTCTACAGAAAATACAAAAATTAGCCAGGCGTGGTGGTGCGCACCTGTAGTCCAAGCTACTTGTAGGGCCGAGTTGGGAGAATCACTTGAGCCCAGGAGGTCAAGCCTGCAATGATCTATGTTTGTACTATTACTGGTGGTGAATCCATGTGGGTCTGCAGCAACTTCAGTTCTTGCCTCCTCAAAAGAAAGAATTCGACTGAAGAGCATAAGGCAGAAGAAGAGACTGGGGCAAATTTTAGAGCAGGAGTAAAAGTTTATTAAAAAGCTTTAGAGAAGGAACAAAAGGAAGGAAAGAACACTTGGAAGAGGCCCAAGTGGGCAACTTGAAGGACAAAAGTGCAGGGTTCATTGGGGTTTGGTATGCAGGCATACTTCTGGGGTTTTGTGTTCCTTCTCCCCTGATTCTTTCTTTGGGGTGGGCTGTCTGCATGCACAGTGGCCTGCTAGCGCTTGTGAAAGGAGCATGTGCAGTGTGCTGACTGGAGTTGTATGCATGCTCACCTGAGGCATTCTTCCCTTACCAGCTGAATGCCCCTAGGAGGTCATACACCAGTTAAACTCTGCCATCTTGCCTCTTAGTCTGCGTGTGTGAGCCTACTTCTTCAACTCCTGAGATTTTACTGGGAAGCTACTGATCACCAGGTTCAGGTATTTTCTATTTATCAGGAAACTGCCTTTCTCTGGCACTGGCTGTAACCAATTATTATTTTAGAGAGACAGTTAACAACTGCTTGACCATCACCTGGTGGTTGCCTAACATTCCTGGTTGGGGGTTTTGGGGGGCTCTCTCCTGCCCTGCTCAGACCTGACCAGGTACCTACTATAACAGCACCACTGCACTCCACCCTGGGTGACAAAGCAATCCTGTCTCAAAACAAAAAGAAAACAAAAATGAAAAGCCCCCAGTATTACCTAAATGGAACCAGCCAGTATATAATCTGGGATTGGTGTTTTTCACTTAGCATAATTCCCGATATCCAGCCAAGTTGTTGCATGAATCAATAGTTAATTCATTTTTATTGCCTAGTGGTGCTCCCAGTCATACGATAAGGGCACATTGACTTTGTAAGAAGCTGCCATACTTTGTTCTAGAGTGGTCCTGCCATTGTACATGCCTGCCAGCAGTGTCTGAGTGATCCATTTTCTCTGCATTGCCAGTGTTTGGTGTTATCGTTATTTTCTACTTTAACCATATAAGACTGTGGTTTTAACTGAAATATCTTTTCAATAACATCACACAGATGGCAAATAATGTTTATCCTTTGCCCATGTCTTCTCATTATTGAGCCATAATTTTAAAAGATATTTTATTGGGTAAACATATTTACATAACAGTAAATGCCTTAATTGTCTTTGTATATTCTCAATATAATTTCTTTATCATTTATATGGCTTGCAAATATTTTCTCCCATTCTGTATTTTTTTTTTTTTTTTTTTTTGAGACGGAGTCTCGCTCTGTCACCCAGGCTGGAGTGCAGTGGTGAGATCTCGGCTCCCTGTAACCTCTGCCTCCGGTATTCAAGCAATTCTCCTGCCTCAGGCTCCTGAGTAGCTGGGACTACAGGTGCATGCCACCACACTCGGCTAATTTTTGTATTTTCAGTAGAAATGGGGTTTCACCACGTTGGTCAGGCTGGTCTCAAACTCCTGATCTCAAGTGATCTGCCTGCCTTGGTCTCCCAGAGTGCTGGGATTACAGGCGTGAGCCACCACGTCCAGCCCTCCCTTCCTTCCTTCCTTCCTTTCTTTCTTTCTTCCTTTCTTTTTCTTTCTTTCTCTTTCTTTCCTTCTTTCTCCTTCCTTCCTTTCCTTCTTTTCTTTCTTTCTTCCTCTGTCTCTTTCTTTCTTTCTTTGTCTGTCTTCTTTTCTTTCTTTCCGTCTCTCTCTCCTTCCTTCCTTCCTTTCCTTTCTTCCTTCCCTTTCCCTCCCTTCCCCTCCTCCCTCCCCTCCCCTCCCCTCTCCTCACTTCCCCTCCTCTCTTCTCTTCTCTTCTCTTCTTTTTTCTTTCTCTCACTACATTGCCCAGGCTGGAGTGCAGGAACCTAGATTCAAAGATACAATTTTAGCACTCTGTAGCCTTGAACTCCTGGCCTCAAGTGATCCTCCCATCTCAGCCTCCTGAGTAGCTAGGACTATAGGCCCATGCCATAATGCCCAGCTCAAGGAGTGATACTTTGTCTTGTGCATCCTCTGTCTTGCCTTTCCACTTAGCTATGGCCTGGCTAGAGTTCTTAATGAGAGAAGTCTGCTATAATCCTTTCTCCCAAAGAGCTTTATACACTACATGGTCACTTTCTTCCATATACGGGAGAAGAGTAAACTTGCTCTCTCACATCATCATTACCAAATCTCAGCTGGGCAATTAAAGGAAATACTTGGATATTTACTTATCCAAATACTTGGACAATTTCCAAAGTAGAATTATCACAGTTTTGGCTTTGAGAAAGAACTTGGTATTATTGCAGGTATTTTGGGAACACTTATATAATATTTTCTATTATACTTCTTGAGAGGGGTTGGTTATTTAGTGACCTGAATTAAGGCATTATAATATTAATTTAAAGAATGGGGCATCAATTTCATTGGTAAGTTTCCTCTTTTCTTCAGCAGAAAAGAGATAAGAATGTTCATTTATGCATAAAAGAACTTGTCAAATGCTTTTTTTTCCCCATCAGTTAATATGATCATGTAATTTTTCCTCCTTAGTCTGTTGATATGGTGAATTACACTGATTGCTTTTCAAATTTTGAGTCAGCCTTATATCCCTGGAATAACTTAGTCATGGTTAAGAAAAAATATATATTGCTGAATTTTATTTGTTGACATTTTGTTAAAGATTTTTATATATATCTTCATGACAAATATTGGTCTGTAATTTTTAAAATACTGTTTTTATCTGGTTTTGGTATGAGGGTAATATTAGTTTCATAAAATAAATTAGGAAGTATTCCCTGACTTTTTTTTTTTGTAAGAGATTTTATAAAATTGGTGTTTAAACTTTTAAAAACATTTGTTAGAATTCTCGAGGGAAGTTATCTGAATCTAGAGATTTCTTTTATGTGAGTTTTACAATTACAAATTCAATTTCTTAAATTATCTATTTCATCTTGAGTGAGTTGTGGCAGTTTGTAAGTTTCAAAGAAGTAGTTCATATATCTAAGTTGACAAATTTGTTTGTAGAGTTGTTTATAGTATTCCCTTATTATCATTTAATGTTTTAAATATCTATATCCCCTCTTTCATTCATGATATTGATAATTTGTGTCTTTGTTTTCTTTGTTAGATTTGCTAGAGGTTTATTTTATTAATCTTTTAAAATAATCAACTCTTTGTTTCATTGATTCTCTACTGTGTTTCTGGTTTCAATTATATTAGTTTCTGCTCTTTACTATTTCCTTCTTTCTGTTTTGGTTTTCTTATATTTATTTATTTTAGAGACAAGGTTTGCTCTGTCATGCAGGCTGGAGTGCATGATTATAGCTCCCTGTAACCTTGAACTCCTGGACTGAAGCAATCCTCCCACCTCATCCTCCTGAGTAGCTAGGACTACAGGTGCATGCTGCCACACCTGGCTAATGTTCTTTATTTTTTGTAGAGATGGAGTCTTGCTATGTTGCCCAGTCTGATCCCAAACTCCTGGACTCAAGCAATTGTCCCAGTTCTGCCTCCCAAATCACTGGGATTATAGGTGTGAGGCACCTTGCCTGGCCTGTTTTGGTTTTATTTTGATCTTTTTCTAATTTTTAAAGGTGGAAACTTAGATTATTGATTTGAGACTTCTTTTCTTACGTAAGTATTTAATGCTGTGAATTTTCCTCTTAGCACTGCTTTAGGTACATTTCACAAATTTTATGTGATAGTTTCATTTTCATTCAGTTCTATGTATTTTAAAAATTTTCTGAGAAATTGAGAACTTTCTTTTTGACCCATGGATTACTTATAATTGTGTTGTATAGTTTTAAAGTGTTTGAAGATTTTTCATATGTCTTTCTGTTATTGATTTCTAGTTTGATTCCATTATGGTATGAAAATATACTCTGTATGATTTCAATTTTAATTTTGTTGAGATTTGTTTTATGGCCCTGGATATGGTCTATCTTGATAAATGTTTTGTGGACATTTGAAAAGATAATGTGTGCTGTCTGATGTCACTGGGGCAAAGTTCTACAAATCTCAATTATATTCTTTTCATTGACACTGTTTTTGTGTTCTTCAAAATCCTTGCTGATTTTCTGCCTAGTTGTTCTTTTTTATTATCATTTTTTATTTCTTTATTTGGTGGTTTTGCCTAGTTGTTCTATCAGTTGTTGAGAGAGAGTGTTGAAATTTCCAACTATAATGTGATTTCTCTCTTTCTCCTTTTGGTTCTATCAGTTTTTGCTTTACATATTTTGCAGCTGTGTTATTTGATGCATGTACATTTAAGATTGCTATGTCTTCCTGGTAGATTGACTCTTATCATTATGTAATATCCCTTTATGTCTCTGATAATCTTTTTTCTCTGAAGTCTGCTTTATCTGATATTAATATAGCAACTCCTCCTTTGTTTTGACTGATGCTTACATGGTAACATGGTGTATATTTTTCTCATCCATATATGTTCAACTTACTTATATTCTTATATTTGAAGTTAATTTCATATGGATAGCATATAGTTGGGTCATGATTTTTAATCCACTCTGCCAGTTTCTGTTTTTTAATAGGTCTATTTAGACAATTTACATTTAATATAAGTATGATATATTAAGGCTGAGTCTGCCATTTTATCTATCTGTGCTTATTTGTGTGTTTATCTCTTTTTTTTCTCTGTTTTATCTTCCTTGCTTTCCTGTGGATTGCTTGAAAATATTTTATAATTCCATTTTGACTTATAGTGTTTTTTGAGTGTATTTCCTTGTATCAATTTTTTAGTGGTTGCTCTAGGTGCTACATCCTGTACATGTAACTCAGGAAAGTCTATTTGAGTTGATGTTTTATCAGTTCGAATAAAGTGTAGAAACTTCATCTCCCTTTAGATAACTTTACCCTATCACATTGATAATATAATTATCTTAAATAGTTTCTTTCTATATCTCGAGAAGTATATTAGACAATGTTATAATTTTTGCATCAACCATCATAGTTTAGAAAACTTGGGAAGCTAAGTGTAGCATATATTTACCCATATTTTTTCTCTTTTTGTCCTTTCTTCCTTTCTGCTATTAGAAGATTCTTTCTATCATCATTTCCTATCCATCTCAAGAAATTTCCTTAGTTATTCTTTTAGGGTAGGTCTGTTGGCAATAAATCCTGTTTGTTTTCCTTTATTTGACAATATGTTGATTTTCCCTGCATTCCTAAGGGATATTTGTGCTAGATATAGAATTAGGGGTTGACAGGTCTTTTCTTTCATTACTTGAAAAAAATCTGTCACCTCCTCTAGTCTCTTGTTTCTGATGAGAAACACATTGTCATTTGAATTGTTTTCCTCTTATAGGTAAAATGTCATTTCAATGTTTTCAAGATTTCTTCCTTTCGTTTCAGAATTGTGATTATAATATGTCTTAGCACGGATTCTTTTGAGTTTGGGGTTTGGAATTTGCTCAGCTACTCGAATCTGTAGCTTTTTGTCAAATTTGTCATTTTTCAACTGTTGTTTCTTTGAATACTTTTTAAGCCCCATACTCTTTCTCCTCTTTTTCTTGGTTTTTGATCATGCAAATGCTAGACCTTTTAAAAATAGTCCCATGGACCCCTGAAGCTCTTTCCCCCTGCCTTAGTATATATTCTTTTTCTGGCTCAGATTGGGTACCTTCTATTTTTCTATATTGAAGTCCATTGATTCTTTTCTCTATTCTCTTGTTTCTGCTCTTCAGCCATATTGCTAAAATATTTATTTTGTTTATTGTATTTTTTTCAATTCTAAAATTTCTATGTGGTCCTTTTCAATATCTTTTTTGCTGAGACGTTTTTATTCTTTCATTTGTTTCAAGCATTTTCATAATTGCTCACTGAAGCTTTTCTATTTTAGCGAGTGTTCTTTGACATTGTGTTGGCAGAGGGGAAAAGGGCATTGCCTTCTTAGTGCCAGATGGGAGTGGAAGTCCAGGTTACCCATTTGGCACCATTGACACCTATGCTGGGAAGGGGTTCCTTGTTACTGCTAGGTAGAGGTCAGAGTCTTAAGATTTCCATGTAACTTTCACCAACACTACTGAGGGGGAAGGGCATGCTTCATTAATGCCAGGCATGAATGAAATTCCTGGATCTCATCTGGTTTTGTCCAACACCATTCTGGCTGGCATGGGATGGGTAGGGTGCTTTGTTGCAGCCAGGAGAGGGTGCAAGTCTAGATTCTCCACTCAGCCTTTGCTAACAAGTGTGGGGCTGGAGTCACATTTTTTTCATGGTGTTTGGCTGGGGGTGCTTATGTTGTAGACAGAAGTTTTCTGCCTTATTAGGCTGACTTTTTTTCTGGTCCTTTGGCTGGGGAAGCTTTTCTTGGGGCCTTTTTTTTTTTTTGGCTGTGCCTGTTGGTATTTCTAGGTTGCTGCTTCTCTGGCACCCAGTTTGAGACATAAGAAGCCAAAAAGAGGCCAGGCACAATGGCTCACACCTGTAATCCCAGCACTTTGGGAGGCCAAGGTGGGCTGATCACTTGAGGTCAGGAGTTCAAGACCAGCCTGGCCAACATGGTGAAACCCCATCTCTACTATAGATACAAACATTAGCTAGGCATGGTGGCAGGCACCTGTAATCTCAGCTATTCGGGAGGCTGAGGCAGGAGAATCGCTTGAATTCAGGAGCTGGAGATTGGAGTGAGCTGAGATCACACCACTGCTGTGCTCCAGCCTGGATGATGGAGTGAGTGAGACTGTCTAAAAAAAAGAAGCCAATCAGAGAACTTATAACCATGTCATTCATTTCTTATGTCCTGGGATCCTTATTCAGTTTGTCTTCTTTCCATATTTCAAAGTCTTTCATGCTTCATATATAACGTCCAGTGTTTTCGCAGCACTTAGAAGGAGGAATAGAGAGAAATTTATCTACTCCATCTTGTCCATAACCAGAGGTTCAAGAGAGTAATTTTATTTTGCCATTAAATTTTGAGTGTCTAGAGGCCATTACTGTTAGCAAACTTTCTTCAACAGAGGGAGTGTTTACCCTGAAAGCTGCATTTATATAAAAAATAAGGCACCAAAAAATTAGGAAGAAAAATGCAACCTGAGAGTATGTGATAACTTCATGTACACTTCTTTTCTCTTTTATTTGTTCACTATTATACCTAAAAGTTATGGGAATAGAGAATAACATTAATAACGTTCTGACAATCCTTGGAATTCTAAGAGAATATAAGACATCCCTCTCTCTTTTATTTTAAGAAAGCATGGAATACTGATCAGCAAAAAAAGAAACGACTTGGGTGGATCTCAAGGGAATTATTCTGAGTAAAAAAATCTTTGAGGGTTATATGCTGCATGATTCCATTTATATAGCATTATTGAAGTGACAAATTTATGGAGGTCGAGAACAGATTTGTAGCTGCCAGTTTAGGGAAGAGGGTAGGGAGAGGGATGGCTGTGGCTATGAAAGAAATAGCATGAGGATTCCTTGTACTGTGTTATCTGTGGTGGTGGTGGTCATACAAATCTACACATAATAAAACTGCATAGACACACACACATACTGGAGTGCATGTAAAAGTGGTGAAATATCAATAGACGAAAGGATGGTATCAATGGCAATTTTGTGGTTGAGGCCAGACACTACCCAGAGACTTCAGTGACCCTCCCCTGCTGGTGATATTGTACTATATAGTCCTGCAAGTTTTCACCATTGGGGAAACTGGGTGAAGGGTGTATGGGAGTCTCTCTAGTATTTCTTATAACTGTATGTGTCAGTCTACAATGAATTCAAAAGAAAAAAGTTTTTAAAAGCAAAGCAAAGCATTTTGCTATTTTGTACTTTCTTCCTCTGCCGACTGCCCTACTCACTTCCCTGGTGCAAAGAGGAAATGGACAGTCTAATGTGGCTTCTGCTTAATAGTCTCTTGTGTGCATAGAGAACCTGTTTTTTCCCAATTGTGTAAGAGTTGGTTGTTCTTTTCTCCATGAGCTATTGTTTGGGCTTTGAGTGAGTGAGGGGAGATTTGGTCCTATTCTGGAGTTACAAGAGGGAGAATCTGACTTATGTAGGCACCATTGGTTTCCACTGCTGTCCTTAATGCCCTTCTGAATAATCCAGGTGATTTTCTCTGCACAGTCCTGAGGCTACATCCACTGAGACTGGCTCTGTACAAAGATGCTAAACGCCAGACACTCCCCAGATACCTCTGTGCCCCCTCCCCTATTGATGGAGAGCAGAAGAGATATGAGTCTTTCACGGAGGCTGACATCACATGCAGACTTTGGCCTCAAGTCTTTGTCACGTGCCAAGGACAGAAGAAATACCGTGAACTAGAAAGCTTTTGTGAGTATAAGGAGGAGAAAAAAATTAGCCAGAGTTGCAAGATGCTTTATGTTGTTTCAAGTTTGTTCTCATCTCTAAAGGTAAACTATAGGACCCACCTGCTGGGGCAGGTAGATGAGATTATCCTGCATTAGTGAACTGTAGCATCTGACTTTCATAGAGAATGGTTTTCTTAGTAGAAATTGGGGTGCAAAAAAATGAATGCAGTTATGGGAACTTTGCGATGAGATGCAAAATATCTGGGTAGAAAGCAGATAAATTACCCTCATGTATGTATTTTAGTGTAAAGTGGACATGATTACTAGGTAAAATGCACAGAATTTCTCAGTTTTCATTGATGGTATGAAATGTCTCACACTCAAATGTCAGTAAGGGCCAGAAGAAAATGTAAATATAAGGAGTTAGTGGATAAATAATAATAGAAACTATGGGGCATTGTCAATAAACTGGAGATCTTGAATTCAATATGAATGTTTTCAAATTCAAATTTTTAAACATTGTGATGGCTGGATAATCACATCTGACCACAAATGGTCAGCAGCTGCTTCAATATAAGTTGTGCTTGGCTTTTCTACATTATGAACCCGGAAATTAAGCTTTTCTGTATATAACAAAAGCACAAATATCAATGGCTTAAACAAGATTAGGTCACCTGCTTCTCGTTAGGATGTAGAAAGACATGAAGACTTTCCTCCTGTGGTGATGACAAGAATGAACCACATAAGAATCATACGTTCATGGGGCTTTCAAAGATTGGAAGATGTAAGGAAGCTCTGATGAACTGAATTGCAGAGGACACACCCTCTAGATGAGCAGAGACCCTGGAGCTCTCTGGGGCAAGTGCCTGAATGAGTTCAGGTGGGAAAAGTAGCAGCTGCCTACAGGCAGGAGGCTTTGCAGGGTTAAGGAGGAGCATCCTGCGTCAGGGGCAACATTTGGCTCTGGAGGAATTCCGAATGCAAATATCCATCTCTCAGCCCAACAACTCTCTTCCTTACCTGGAATTTTGCTGGGAAAGTGGCATTGGAGAAGGGGTTGGTAGCAGGGAGAATACAGACAGCCTTACACATCTCTGTGAGGCTTGGGTTCTGGAGCCCTGCAGAAGGTGAACCTAAAGGTGAATCCAAACTGTCTGAAACAGTAGCCACTCCCCAGCTTCCAAACATGAAGAAAAGGTAAGAATCCTTTAATTATAGCAATGCAAGAGGCTGGGGTTGGGCTACCAGAGTTTCTTACATTAGATGTAAAGTGGTATGATATGAATTCAAGACAGAGATTGCCAGACTGGATAAAAAAGCAAGACCAAACCATACAGTATTTACAGAGATACACTTTAAATATGACACAGATACATTGAAAGTAAATGGATGGAAAAGGAAAAACATGGTAATGTCCAGACTCAATGTGAGAGGGAACTCACACAGAGGTGTGGCTGATTTTGGCATTGGGAGGTGTGACTCATTGGCATTGGGAGGCATGGGCCATTGGCACTGGGAGGTATGGCCCATTGGTACTGGAAGGCATGGCCCATTAGGACTGGGAGTTATTGAGCATTGGGACTGGGAGGTACGGCTCAATGGCACTGGGAAGCATGGACCATTGGTGGGAACCATGGCTCACTGCACTGGGAGATGTGGACCATTGGCTGGGAGGTGCAGCTCATTGCCCTGGGAGGTGTGGATCATTGCAATGGGAGGTGTGGACCATTGCATGAGGAAGCATGGACCATTGCACTGGGAGGTGCAGCTCATTGCCCTGGGAGGTGTGGACCACTGCACTGGGAAGTGTGGCCACTGCACTGGGAGGTGCGGACTATTGCCCTGGGAGGTGCGGACCATAGCACTGGGAGGTGCAGGTTATTGCCCTGGGAGGCATGGATCCTTGAACTGGGATGCGTGGACCATTGCAGTGGGAGGTGTGGGCTACTGGGGGCCATGTGGCATTTGAGTTATGGCAGAATGGGTCTGAGAAAGAGAATTCTGGGCTAAGAGAGTCTTCCGTTCTTTCTTGTTTCCTCCTCTGGAAATGGCTACCTCTTCTTCCTCAAAGGAAGCTGAGGAATGTCTGCAGCAGGCAGGCTGTGTGGGGACTTCTAGACCACAAAGGCTTGTCTCTGTGACAGCTTAGGCCGGGTGGGGTGTTCATGGCTGTGAACCGGCCTAGGTTGGCTTAGCGCGCCCTCTAGTGGGAGAAGGTCTAAAGAGCAAAATGCGAGCGTCCTTGCCACAGGGCAGAAATGATGCTGAACGTGCACGCCACATCAAAGGACATACATGCTTAAGGGACTTGTGCTTAACAATTACTGTGATTAGTCCGTTCTCACGCTGCTCTAAGGACACACCCGAGACTGGGTAATTTATAAAGGTGTTTTAATAGACTCACAATTCCACATGGCTGGGGAGCCCTCACAATCATGGCTGAAGGCGAAGAAGCAAAGGCACGTCTTATATGGTGTGTGCAGGGGAACTGCCCTTTATAAAACCATCCAGTCTCGTGAGACTTATTCACTATCACGAGAACAGCACGGGAAAAACCCACTCCCATGGTTCAATTACCTCCCCTGGGTCCCTCCCATGACATGTGGGGATTGTGGGAGCAACAATTCAAGATGAGATTTGGGTGGAGATAGAGCAAAACCATATCAGTCACCATCTTAAATTGTTAATACATTGGAATTTATTTATGTCTGTTGTAAAAAAGGCCAGTCGCTTAGCTATTTCATGGCGGTTTTGAGGAATTACCACCATAACTTATGGGAGAGTGTTTTGGTAAATGGTTACATAAGTATGAGGAATTTTAATTTTTTCATTAGAAATAATGCGTGGAATTTATAGGACAATTTATTAAGAAGCTTAAATGTATGTATGGTTCGTTGATTAATCTAGGGCCATTTCTCTCTTAGAGAGATTGAGTGTGTGGTAAGGCTTCCTCCTTGGTGGGCCTTTTGGTGATAGGATGGTCAAGTGAGGAAGGGCTGTGCTCCTGCGGCTCCTAATTCTGAATTACATTTATTGGTCCATGCAGTCTGGTTAGTGCCTGAGTTTATGTATGGGAAATGAATTCCATTTCTACATGCTGGGTCCTTATCAGAGCAGAAAAAAGAACCCACGCTATGCAGATACATAAATGTCACCCACATGAACAAGGCACTGTCTTCAGTATGGCATGAAGGGGGCAGTGATGGATGGGCAGCTGGAGAGGGGAGCGTGTTCAGATGAGACAGGCTGGTGCAGACATCTGGGGTCAACCACAGCAGACACTAAAATGCAGTGGGGCCGTGGTGAGGGGGATGGAGGGGATGTGGGAGGTGAGTGGGAGCTGAGGGAAGAGGAGTGGCTCAGAATGCAGCGGGGGTCTGCGAGAGGACCAGAGAGGGAGGAAGCCTCTCCTTGGGAAGAGTTAGGGGCAGGTCAGGAGAGGTTCCAGGTAGAGTCAGAGGTGGCTGGGCTGGGGTGGCGAAAGCCGCCCTTATCCTCCCTGTGACTCTTAGGGTCATTGCACTGCTTTTCTGCTTCCAGATGAGATGGAGTAGCAGGGACGGCGTTTATCCTTTCACCTGACATAATTAACACAGGACAAAATAGATGAGGAAAGAAACAACAAAGCGAAACTGTTGCCATCAGACAGCGCAGAGCTGTGGTCCCTGAGAGGGAGAGACAGACAAGAGGAGTGCTAGGATTTCCCCAGAGGGCGTGGCCTGGACACTTTCCAAGCTGTGGCCCATGGATGTGGCTGCTGTCGTGGTGGGGTCCCTTCGGGGAAAGCACTTTGTCAGTGAACAGCAACATCCTTTTCTGATTTTTCTAGTACCACGCATTGTTTTCTCCCATTGTCCAACAAAGGAGGCAAGAATGCAGTGTGCCGCATTCCTCCTGCAGCAGCGCTCCGGTGGCGTACCTTAACCTCGCTTTTGTTTTTTCATGTGTTGGCTGAGTCAGTGAGTGTGCTGTGGTGGACCTCTGCCATTTGTAGCTCCTCAAATCTTTTCAGCACCCTCTTCACAGTTTGATAGTTCCCCACAGTGTACCTCCTGCCTTCTAATGAGTCTCCAAATATTCCATTTCACAGCTGTCCTTGCTTTTGAGGTGCAAACATATGATTTAGGTCAAGGCATCATAGGCACCCACTCAAGGCTTTGATCCCAAACAGTTCCCATGGCTGGGGCAGATTGCGGTGGAGGGGCAGGGGCAGGGGCTGACAGCTGTGGCAGAGGCGTCCTGATTCAGCTGCCTCCAGATGGGGCCAGAGTGGCTGCCCCTCACTGCATTAGTTCTATGGTATGGCACTGGGGGTCTCTTTCTCCAGCATTCGATTTGGTATGTTATCTTTTTTTTTTTTCTTTGATCAGCTTTTCATTATCTCTATTCACAAGTTGTTATAATATTGCTATTTATCAGTTTAATGTAACACATATGATAAAAACAGATGATAAAAAGTATCATATTAACAATGAGAACATTATTGGCTGGGTGCGGTGGTTCACGCCTGTAATCCCAGCACTTTGGGAGGCCGAGGAGGGCGGATCACCTGAGGTCGGAAGTTTGAGACCAGCCTGACCAACATGGAGAAACCCTGTCTCTACTAAAAATACAAAATTAGCCAGGTGTGGTGGCGCATGCCTGTAATTCCAGCTGCTAGGGAGGGTGAGGCAGGAGAATCGCTTGAACCTGGGAGGCGGAGGTTGTGGTGAGCTGAGATCGCGCCATTGCACTCCAGCCTGGGCAATAAGAGTGAAACTCCGTCTCAAAAAAAAAAAAAAAAAAAAGAGAGAACATTATTTTACACAACCGATTGACTGAATATGCAGCCTCTTGCAACAATAACTTAGACCCAACTCTACCCTCGGAATGGACCACTTTTATGATTCTCCTAAAAAGTTTTGAGTTGGATATAGTTTCTTGTTGCTTCTTTCTGTGATCCGAGACTTAAGAATGAGTCTCTGGAAACGCAGCAATTGGAACCAGACCTCCCCAGGATCAAAGAGGACAGGAGTGGGAGAAAGGACGCAGGACACGACTCCCACCGTCTCCAGCACTGCGCCGTATGCTTGACCTCAGAGCATGCAGGCACTCAAGGTCAAGTGTGCAGCCACGTCTATATCCTGCATCTCAAGTGCTCGCAACTGTGACAATTAGCAGATATGGGAGAGAGGAGGCATATCATGGAGGAATGAGTCAGTCCCAAAAATTACATGAACATTTCTGAAATTTCAATACCAAGGGTTAACTTCTAAAGTACTAGTGTATAAACAGAAGCCATATAGCTAGCCATGAACTGAAATGCATGTACCATACAGTGAAGGAGCTCCTGTGCATACAAAACCACCCACGTCTCATGTATCTCTAATTTAAAAATAACTCATTCTCTTGCTGGATATGCAAGTGAGTGGTGGAGAAAGCGGTGTATCTGCAAGGCTGGCGGGGGTTAAGGATTTCATTGCTTCCAAAAGACGTGGGCAAGAGAACTTTATTACTCACTGAAGGGGATTCTTCCTTCTCAGCCAAGATGGTCCCATTTAAATCACTTTTGAATTTCCTTTCAAGCTTCAATTGTGCAAATTCTAGTTGTGGTTGAGGATCGTCCCCAACAGCTTTTTGAGTTATTCCTTGGACTCTTCCTTTTTCTACTATGTTTTCATGAATAATTCTAGAATCCATATTTATATCCAGCCCAAGGCTTCTTTCCTGTAGAGGTGTCGTCGAGTTGTGAGCTTCAAAGATCTGATCATACTGTTTAAAAACAATAGCCTTGGGAGTCCAGATGTCAGCTTCTCAGCAATTATCAGTGCCTGACCCAGAAGCGGTCTATTGCACCTCAGCTTGGAGGAAAAAGTGAAGGCACATGCAGTCTGGGAAAAAAAGAAAGAGAAAGGAAGGAAAAGGCAGGCAGGCAGGCAGGAAGGAAGGAGAGAAAAAGAAAGGTGGTAGGTTTGTATGTACTGGCTTGGATTTGTGTGCTGTGTTCCCCAGGCAATTCTAATCCAGACGGCATTCCCCTCAATGTCTCTAAAGCTGTCACATTTGTAAACGCTTACTGCAGAATTTTCTTTTTTTTCTTTTCTTTCTTTTTTTTTTTTTTCTGAGACAGAGTCTCACTCTGTTGCCCAGGCTGGAATGCAGTGGTGTAATCTCAGCTCACTGCAACCTCTGCCCCTGGGTTCAAGTGATTCTTCTGCCTCAGCCTCCCGAGTAGCTGGGATTACAGGTACCTGCCACTGCACCTGGCTAATTTTTATATTTTTTTAGTAGAGACGGGGTTTCACCATCTTGGCCAGGCTGGTCTTGAACTCATGACCTCGTGATCCACCTGCCTCTGCCTCCTGAAGTGTTGGGATTATAGGCATGAGCCACCGTGCCCGGCCTGAGGAATTTTCTTAAATGAATTTTTAAGTTGTTTCATATCAAAAAGGTCAGCATCTTCACCTGGTCCTTTACTCATCTGAAAAGCATCCCAAACTTTCTTGTGCTGATGAAATTGAGTATAAACTGTGTCTCAAAGGGCTGCGTCATAGGGATTTGCATGCTTCTCACACAGCAGAACCAAGTGCTGAACGAGAGAGTCCTTTCTGTGCCGGAAATTTAAAGTCTGCAGTTGATTTTCAGACAAAAAATCCCAGGCTTTAGGATTGTTGTCATTTCCGTCATGGGGATCCTCTTTCTCTCTTTTCTTTTCTCTTTCTTTCTTTCTTTCTTTCCTTTCTTTCTCTCTCTCTTTTTCTTTCTCTTTCTCTCTTTATTTCTCTCTCTTTCTTTCCTTTCTCTTTCTTTCTTTCTCTCTTTCTCTCTTTATTTCTCTCTCTCTCTTTCTCTCTGTCTCTCTCTCTTTCTGCCTCTCTTGCCTTTCTTGCCTGCCTGCCTGCTTGCCTGCTTTCTTTCTTTCTTTCTTTTCTTTTCTTTTCTTTCGACAGGGTCTTGTTCTGTCACTCAGCCTGGAGTGCAGTGGTGTGATCTCAGCTCACTGCAACCTCGACCTTCCGGGCTCTATCGATCCTCTCACCTCAGCCTCCTGAGTAGCTGGGTCTACAGCATGTGCCACCACGCCTGGCTAATTTTATTTTTTGTAGAGATGGGGTCTCACTATGTTGCCCAGGCTGGCCTTGAACTCCTGGGCTCAAATGATCTTCCTGCCTTGGCCTCCCAAAGTGCTGGGATTACAGGAGTGAGCCATCACACCCAGCCATGAGGATGTTTGAGATGATCCTCTTAATAAACTCAGCAACAGTCTCATCCATCTCTCTGTCATGGCCCACGTCTTCAGCTACCTCTCTCCTCCTGCATGCTATCTTTGTCCTATAATAAATCGTTCACTCCTGAAACCTGGTAGAGGGGATTCTGTTGTCTATAACCCCCACCAGTGCATTTCTATCTAACGGTTAGGAAAACCTCCTTGGCTGGGCACAGTAGCTCTCACCTATAATCTCAGCACTTTGGAAGGCCGAGGCAGGCAGATCACCTGAGGCCGGGAGTTCGAGACCAGTCTGGCCAACGTGGTGAAACCTTGTCTCTACTAAAAATACAAAAAAATTTAGTTGGCTGTGGTGGTGTGTGTCTGTAGTCCCAGCTACTTGGGAGGCTGAGGCAGGAGAATTGCTTGAACCCGGGAGGCAGAGGTTGTAGTGAGCCGAGATCACACCATTGCACTCCAGCCTGGGTGACAGAGTGAGACTCTGTCTCAAAAAGAAAAGAAAAGAAAAGAAAAGAAAGGAAAGCTCCCAACTAAACAGTCAATGGCCTGCTCATAACAGGAGACACAGGGGAGGTGGTCCAGGGTGGGTGAGTCAGCCGTTCAGCAGCATCGTGCAGAAGCCAGTTCCTTCCACCTTCTACTCATTGTTGTGCGGCTTCTTCCCCTTTGCGATCTGGTGCTGCATTCCATCTCTAGTCTTCGGGCATCACTACTTTTCCCTGTGGTGCTCAACAGGCCACACAGGGCAGCTCTGACGTTGGCCAAGTGGAACTGATGTGGAGACACAAATCCATGGAGAGGAGGCAGCTTCTCCTTGGAAGCAGAATCTCCCTTTTTATATCCATGAGAAACAGCCAGGAGAGCAGGAAGCCAAGGGCTTTCTCCTTTTCTGTTGCATGCCAGCGCCCGCTTTGGCTATGAGCAGCAGGTCTCTCTCCCTTCACCACTGCATTTGGATGAGACTCAGAGGCTGCTTTTGCTGTCATCTGTTTGGCTTA
The DNA here is from genome assembly GCF_029289425.2 of Pan paniscus. Lineage (NCBI taxonomy): Eukaryota > Metazoa > Chordata > Mammalia > Primates > Hominidae > Pan > Pan paniscus. The sequence continues at coordinate 16,336,366 of NC_073261.2, forward strand.
CTTGGTAAGTTTCTGTGATTTGAGGCTTGTCACCACTTGTAGAGTTTTTGCTTGATCGTGTGTTGTTTGTCCAGCTTTGGTTAAGGCCGCTTAAACCCCTGACCTTTGGAGACTTTGTGTGCAGGTTTCCTATTTCATCATTGTCGTGTTTTGTCGCAAAGTCAGGTTTGCATCTTGGAGAGCTTTCTGGTCCCCCTTCCTGAGTTTTGTGCCCAGTTTTGTTGATGAGTCCACCATAAATCTTGTGGATGGAATCTTCCAGGTGCTTCTGGACTTTTCTGTTCTTTTGCTTCGCCTGTGTAGTGAGAGGGAGAAGTCCAACATTAAATGAGCCCCATTTTTACTCAACGTCTCTTTCTCCCTGACCACTCTGTGTAAAATGCAATCCTAACTCCTTCCTGACCGGCACTTCTAGTCCTCTTTATCCTGTTTTTTCTTTCTCCATAGCGCTTATCACCCTTTCCTATGCCGTCTCTGCCTCCAGATCTGGAATATAAAGTCCTCAGTAGGAAATACCTTTATCTCTTTTGTTCACTGAGGTATTCTAATTGCTCAGAATGGTACCTGACACATATTAGGTGCCCAATAAATAGTTTGTGAATAAATGAGTGAATAAATACTCAGGATTTTTAACAAAAGCCACCAAAGAAAACATGCCTAATTTATTCAGGAAGTGGAAATCTTGGGTGGGATGAATTCCTTATGAGACCTGCGAGAAGCGCAGGTGATAGTTTGTGTGTGTGTTCGTTGTGCATTTTTATTGGTATAAAACAGAAGCACTGGGAAGTGTGGGAAGTGCGCATGTCATGAGGATGCAGGCCCTTGGCTGGCTTGTTTATTTCAGGGGTGGTTAGGCGTTGTCGCCCTGGGTGGAGGGGTCAGCGACGAGCCCTCTGAGGCCATCCTGTGACATCCCCTGGGCACCTCCTAGTGTTTGTCATTCCCGACGCCCCAGGCCAGTGTCCTTGGCCTTGGAGATCTCAGGCTCTGCTGGTTTCCCCACCTCCCTGGCTGTCCCTTTTTAGTCCTTTCCCACCTCCTGACCAGACACTGAACATCCTTGGGGCTGGTCTCCTTCATTTCTTGCTATATTCTTTTTTTTTTAAAGACGGAATCTCGCTCTGTCACCCAGGCTGGAGTGCAGTGGCATGATATCGGCTCACTGCAACCTCCGCCTCCTGGGTTCAAGTGTCTCCTGGCTCAGCCTCCCAAGTAACTGGGACTACAGGCATGAGCCACCATGCCCGGCAAATTTTTGTATTTTTTAGTAGAGACAGGGTTTCGCCATATTGGCCAGGGTGGTCTCGAACTCCTGATCTCAAGTGATCCTCCCGGCTCAGCCTCCCAAAGTGTTGGGATTATAGACGTGAGCCACCGCGCCCGGCCACTATATTCTCTTTCTATTCAATTTCATTCTTCCCTGTGCCTCTGCTTACCATGGGGCACCCACTTGCAGAGGATGCCTGATTCCATGCCCTGGCTCCCTCCTTGGTGGCCTCATGCATCTCAAACTCAATATACCCAATGCTGTGCTCAGACCTTCCAGCTCAAATGCGCTCTGTCTCAGACATGCTGCAACCATCCTCCTGGGAGTTGACACCTCCCCACCGTATCCCCTCACATCCAGTCTCTCAGCATGTTCCCTTGATCCTAACTTCTAAAGTGTCCTTGAACCTACTCACTTCTACCTCCCATGTGCCCACCAGACCCAGCCCCAACCACTTTTCGCTGAGGTAACCTCAGTAGAATTTACACTGGTCTCCCTTCATTCTCTCACGCACACGACAAACCATTCGGTACCCTGAAGCTGGTGTGGTTTTTGAAAAGCTCAAATTTGATTGTGTCTTTAATGAGTTCCCATTGCTCTGAGGTCAGTGTGGCATCTTTCATGGGGAAGGTCATGGCCAGCCCCCTTCCCCTTCTCTTCCTATGTTCCAGCCACCATGACCTACTGTCCAGTGGTCATGAGCTGAGTCCCTCATACCCAAGGCTTTTCCAGATGCTTTTTCTCTGCTGGAACACTGTTCTTGCCTTGCATTGCTAGCAAAGATCCCCATGTTCATTAAGTGCCTCTTAAATGTGACCTCTCCAGGGAAGCCTCCTCCACTCCCATTGCCCTGGCTCAGTCAGACCCCTCTGTGTCTTCCTTGTTGGTGCTCTCTCCTCTTGTCATTAAATCACTCCATGTTTAATGTCTGTATCCTCTACTTGACTGTATGCTCTACAAGGGCAGGGTCTAGGCTGGCTTGGATGTTATGCTGCTGAATCTGCAGGGCGAAGTGTAGGAGGTGCTCAATAAACTGAATAGATTCTGAATAGATGTTCACTGAGGGTAATACTGAGGAGTGGGGTTGTTCTCGATCCTTACTGTAGACTCCAAATGCCAGTACTGTTGGGCGTTGCTTCCTCTGAAACACTCCTTGAAGCTCCGAGTCTCCTTTGGATGGTTTTACCCAACTCCACTCATGCCTCCATCCCTTGCTGCCTCTCCAGACACTTGCCTTCCTTGTCATTTTCAGGCCGTCAGCTACAGTGACTGGGAATGTGTACCACTTGGCTCTCACACTCGCCTCTCACTGTCGTTTTTCTCTCACGGGAGTTTATCATCTATTCTTCTCATTTCCTTGCCTTCCTCTCTGCAGCACCGATAAATCATCAGTTTCACCCGAACTTCAGAAAGAAGCCATTCCTTAATTTTGGCAGAAGCACGATGGAGTAGAAAGTGACCAAGGAGACTGACTTCTGATCATGTCTCTATTGTGACATGCCTTCATGAGCTCCCGTTGTTCTTGGGGTTAAGGCCTTTAATATATGTTACAAGGTTGGAATCACTCTGGGGAAATGGCCGAAACTCCCTGAGCTTTGTTTCCTCAAGAGGAATGTGAGGTGGATTGGATTAAATTCCACCTACAACCATTTCCATCTCTTACATTTCCAGAATTTGTCCCAGAATCATAGAAGCAAACCTTGTTCAGAGAGGCCATATCCAGCTTTGCAAAATAAAAAAAAAGTCACTGTGCTGGTGAGATGGGCCTCAATCCTGGTCACATTTCTCTCTTCTCTCCAGATATCTATGCTTCCTCCCTCTCCTGCCTCCCCAGAACATAAACAGCTCCCTGAGGGTTGAGGATGTTCCTTCGTCCCACTCCCAACCTGTCACCCCCAACTTCCAGATTTCTTTAAAAGTCAAAGAGAAAGGAAATTTTCAGGAAGGAGATCATGTCTAAGAGCTTTTTATTAGTCTCATCTTCCAATTTCCTGTAGACTCAAACTTCTTTCTTTCTGTCGTGCGGGGTTTAATATCCAGTGGCTGTTTGACAACAGCACCAGGAAATGGAATTTCCATCCTGATTCTGCCTGGAACCTTGGGCAAAGTGCCCAAACCTTCTGCCTCGCTCTCCTCCTGGGAGTAACAATCCCCACCCTACAGCCTTCTGGGGCAAGCAACAGAGACCTAATATGAAAATGGAACCAGAGAGTTCTGATGGATGTAAAGTCCTCAATAAATGCATGCAGGTAATATTTGTTAATTTTTGCCATAGGCAGGCTGCAGCCCCCAGGCAAACTCTGAGTAGAAGGAGCCTATAAAAACAAGCCTCCTGCTTCTCTCTCTCTCTCTCATTTTTTTTTTTTTAATTTTTTTTTTAGACGGAGTCTTCCTCTGTCGCCCAGGCTGGAGTGCAATGGTGCGATCTCGGCTCACTGCAAACTCCGCCTCCCGGGTGCATGCCATTCTCCTGCCTCAGTCTCCTGAGTAGCTGGGACTACAGGCGCCCGCCACCATGCCCGACTAATTTTTTGTATTTTTAGTAGAGACGGGGTTTCATCGTGTTAGCCAGGATGGTCTCGATCTCCTAACCTCGTGATCCGCTCTCCTCAGCCTCCCAAAGTGCTGGGATTACAGGCGTGAGCCACCGCACCCGGCCGCCTCCTGCTTCTCTCTTGCAGCCTGGGTTCTGCTCTGGTGTCTCCCCAGCTCATTGCCGGTTGACGGCACATTGGGCTCCCTGTCAGTCAGGTTGGCCACGTGAGGAGGAGTCAATGAGGCACTGCTTCCTGCCAAGCTGAGGCTGCCCTTCTTTTTTTTTTTTTTTTTTTTTTTTGAGACGGAGTCTCACTCTGTCGCCCTGGCTGGAGTGCAGTGGCGCGATCTCGGCTCACTGCAAGCTCCGCCTCCCGGGTTCACGCCATTCTCCTGCCTCAGCCTCCCGAGTAGCTGGGACTACAGGCGCCCGCTACCACGCCCGGCTAATTTTTTGTATTTTTAGTAGAGACGGGGTTTCACCGTGTTAGCCAGGATGGTCTGGTGAGCCTGTCTCAGGGAAGGTTCTTTTCCTAAATTTCAGGTGGGATTCTAAACAGGACACCACTGATTTTTAAAAAAATGAACCTATCAGGACATGCATTTTTTTTTTTTTTTTTTTTTTTTTTCTTTTTTATTGATCATTCTTGGGTGTTTCTCGCAGAGGGGGATTTGGCAGGGTCACAGGACAATAGTGGAGGGAAGGTCAGCAGATAAACAAGTGAACAAAGTTCTCTGGTTTTCCTAGGCAGAGGACCCTGCGGCCTTCCGCAGTGTTTGTGTCCCTGGGTACTTGAGATTAAGGAGTGGTGATGACTCTTAACGAACATGCTGCCTTCAAGCATCTGTTTAACAAAGCACATCTTGCACCGCCCTTAATCCATTCAACCCTGAGTGGATACAGCACATGTTTCAGAGAGCACAGGGTTGGGGGTAAGGTCACAGATCAACAGGATCCCAAGGCAGAAGAATTTTTCTTAGTACAGAACAAAATGAAAAGTCTCCCATGTCTACCTCTTTCTACACAGACACAGCAACCATCCGATTTCTCAATCTTTTCCCCACCTTTCCCCCCTTTCTATTCCACAAAACCGCCATTGTCTTCATGGCCCGTTCTCAATGAGCTGTTGAGTACACCTCCCAGATGGGGTGGTGGCCGGGCAGAGGAGCTCCTCACTTCCCAGTAGGGGCGGCCGGGCAGAAGCGCCCCTCACCTCCCGGACGGGGCGGCTGGCCAGGCGGGGGGCTGACCCCCCACCTCCCTCCTGGACAGGGCAGCTGGCCGGGCAGAGGGGCTCCTCACTTCCCAGTAGGGGCGGCCGGGCAGAGGCGCCCCTCACTTCCAAGACAGGGCGGCTGGCCCGGCGGGGGGCTGACCCCCCCACCTCCCTCCCGGAAGGGGCGGCTGGCCGGGCAGAGGGGCTCCTCACTTCCCAGTAGGGGCGGCCGGGCAGAAGCGCCCCTCACCTCCTGGACGGGGCGGCTGGCCGGGCGGGGGGCTGACCCCCCCCCACCTCCCTCCCGGACGGGGCTGCTGGCCGGGCTGGGGGCTGACCCCCCACCTCCCTCCCGGACAGGGCGGCTGGCCGGGCAGAGGGGCTCCTCACTTCCCAGTAGGGGCGGCCGGGCAGAGGCGCCCCTCACTTCCCCGACAGGGCGGCTGGCCCGGCGGGGGGCTGACCCCCCCCACCTCCCTCCCGGAGGGGGCGGCTGGCCGGGCAGAGGGGCTCCTCACTTCCCGGTAGGGGCGGCCGGGCAGAGGCGCCCCTCACCTCCCGGACAGGGCGGCTGGCCGGGCGGGGGGCTGACCCCCCCACCTCCCTCCCGGACGGGGCAGCTGGCCGGGCGGGGGCTGACCCCCCCACCTCCCTCCCGGACGGGGCGGCTGGCCGGGCAGAGGGGCTCCTCACTTCCCAGAAGGGGCGGCCGGGCAGAGGCGCCCCTCACCTCCCGGATGGGGCGGCTGGCCAGGTGGGGGGCTAACCCCCCCACCTCCCTCCCGGACGGGGCGGCTGGCCGGGCCGGGGGCTGACCCCCCCATCTCCCTCCCAGACAGAGCGGCTGGCCGGGCAGAGGGGCTCCTCACTTCCCAGTAGGGGCGGCCGGGCAGAGGCGCCCCCCCCACCTCCTGGACAGGGCGGCTGGCCGGGCAGGGGGCTGATCCCCCCACCTCCCTCCCGGACGGGGCGGCTGGCCAGGCGGGGGGCTGATCCCCCCACCTCCCTCCCGGACGGGGCAGCTGGCCGGGTGGGGGGCTGACCCCCCCACCTCCCTCCCGGATGGGGCGGCTGGCTGGGAGGGGGGCTGACCCCCCCACCTCCCTCCCGGACGGGGCGGCTGGCCGGGCAGAGGGGCTCCTCACTTCCCAGTAGGGGCGGCCGGGCAGAGGCACCCCTCGCCTCCCGGACGGGGCGGCTGGCCAGGCGTGGGGCTGACCCCCCCACCTCCCTCCCGGACGAGGCGGCTGGCCGGGCAGAGGGGCTCCTCACTTCCCGGTAGGGGCGGCCGGGCAGAGGTGCCCCTCACCTCCCGGACGGGGCGGCTGGCCGGGCGGGGGGCTGATCCCCCCACCTCCCTCCCGGACGGGGCGGCTGGCCGGGCGGGGGGCTGACCCCCCCACCTCCCTCCCAGACGAGGAGGGAGGACGCTCCTCACTTCTCAGACCCGATGGCTGCCAGGTGGAGGGGCTCCTCACTTCTCAGAAGGGGCGGCTGCCGGGCGGAGGGGCTCCTCACTTCTCAGACGGGGCGGTTGCCAGGCAGAGGGTCTCCTCACTTCTCAGACAGGGTGGCTGGGCAGAGACACTCCTCACATCCTGGACGGGGCGGCAGGGCAGAGGTGCTCCCCACATCTCAGACGATGGGCGGCCGGGCAGAGACGCTCCTCACTTCCCAGATGTGATGGCGGCCGGGAAGAGGTGTTCCTCACTTCCTAGGTGGGATGGCGGCCGGGCAGAGACGCTCCTCACTTTCCAGACTGGGCAGCCAGGCAGAGGGGCTCCTCACATCCCAGATGATGGGCAGTCAGGCGGAGACGCTCCTCACTTCCCAGACGGGGTGGCTGCCAGGCAGAGGCTGCAATCTCGGCACTTAGGGAGGCCAAGGCAGGCGGCTGGGAGGTGGTTGTAGCGAGCCGAGATCACGCCACTGCACTCCAGCCTGGGCGCCATTGAGCACTGAGTTAACGAGACTCCGTCTGCAATCCCGGCACCTCGGGAGGCCGAGGCTGGCGGATCACTCGCGGTTAGGAGCTGGAGACCAGCCCAGCCGACACATCGAAACCCCGTCTCCACCAAAAAAATACGAAAACCAGTCAGGCGTGGCGGCGCACGCCTGCAATCGCAGGCACTCGGCAGGCTGAGGCAGGAAAATCGGGCAGGGAGGTTGCAGTGAGCTGAGATGGCAGCAGTACCGTCCAGCTTCGGCTCGGCATCAGAGGGAGACCGTGGAAAGAGGGGAGAGGGGAGAGGGGAGAGGGGAGAGGGGGGAGGGGGGAGGGGAGAGGGGAGAGGGGAGAGGGGAGAGGGGAGAGGGAGCTCTATCTACCACACAGTCCTTCTCTGAATATCCGAGACCAGGACATGCATTTTCATGGGTGTAATCCTGTTTGAAGTGGTCACATTTGGGGTTTTTATGTACTTGCTCCTATTACTGGTGAAACTTCTGTGAATGGGCTTCAGAACATGAATAGCCTCAGTGGTGGCAGAGTCTCATGATTTCAAGTTACCTTATAGTTGAGAAATAGCCCTGCAGGGTAGGTGATGGCGTACTCCCCACTTGCCATTCTATCTGGAACCCGGAAGTTGGTCAATCCATATTCACTGAAATGAACCAAGAAATGAGACTGTGGCTATAAGGTTGAGGATGTTCATTTGCTTGTGAAGCTTCTAAACAAGATCTTCCAAACAGTTAAGAGAACACTTGGATATCTTTATGATGGTGTGTTTGCTTTGAAAAATAAATATGAAAGAGAACCATTATGTTATAGCTCCGCTTTCTAGTGAGTACCCCGTCAAGGCATCATGTCCCTCTGTGTAGCAATGGAAAGGCATTTAACCCAATGATTGAACCTCTCTGTGCCTCAGTTTCCTCATCTCTAAAATAATAATAGAACCTAGCTCATATAACTGTTAAGGGAGATCAAAGGAGGTAAAATGTTGTGACAAAAGTTGCATAACACAGTGGAGTGTATTTCATTCATTCCCAAGTCTGAACTTACGTGCAGAATAATGCCACAATCTATGGCCCTGTGTCCTGAAATGCAAGAGCTCCAAGGGGCTGTTCCCTCAGATAATAACCTAGGTGATGGGAAACCTTGGCTAGGGAGCACAGACCTGGAGGTCGGTTCCAGTGTGGGACAGTTGGTCATATTTCCCAGTCACCCTCTGCCATGCAAAGTGGGTGAGGCAGTGGCTCTGGCCAGTTCATTGGCAGGTGGCAAAACCTTGTCCAGTCTTTGGCATTGGGCATGTGATACCATCGATGGCCTGTAGGTGGCACAAGTTGTCCATCACTGCCGCCAGCTTTGCTCCATTGGGTGCTTTCTCAGAAGGGGAAGATCTATTTCTAATCCAGTCCTGGCTTTATGGCAATGCTTAATCACATGGAAGGGAACATGCAATAACTACTGGTATTTCTGTAAACATGCATGCTAAGAAGCAGCTGCCAGTTGGAAATGAGGATGGAGGGAACACTCAGTGAGAGGTCTCCTGAGGACACTCTAAAAAAGGAAAATCCTGAGGGTTTTAAAATTTTAGAGCCAGTTAACCTTCGTGACTCATGGAGAGAAACGTTTAGAACCCAGAAGGACAATGAGAATACATCCTGTGGATTGTAACCTGGTCCAAGGTCCACCTTGCCCTCTCCACCTTCCTTCAGCTGTGAAGTTTAGGAAGGAGAGACAAGATCCCCTTGCATGGAGTCAGCTTACCCACCTCATGACCCCCAGCAGGGCCGGGCTGCACCTTCTGGGCTGTTTGCTTATTTTTTTATTCTTTTGTCCTGGCAAGTTGCCTGCTTCTTGGGTTTGTCGTTTCCCGGAGGAAAGTTTATTTGAATCTCATTCTACCCTTAATAAAATTGGCACCAGATAAATACGAAGCGGATGAAGAGACACACTGCAGCAAAACAAAAAGTGGAACGTGGTCAACAACGGGGCGATGAGGACTTTAATACATGTGTACACTTTCTAAATAAAAAATTTTCATTGTAGTAAAATACACATAACATAAAATTTACCATCTTAGCCGTTTCTAAGTGTACAGTTTGGTAGTGTCAAGTACGTCCACACTGTTGGGCAGCTAATCTCCAGGACTCTTCATCTTGTAAAACAGAAACTCTCTACCCATTACACAACAGCTCCCTGTTCTTCTCTCCCCCAACCCCTAACAGCCACCATTCTACTTCCTTTCTCTATGAACTTGATTACTCTAGTGTCAAAGAAAAGAATCGAACTCTGTAAGATATTTGAAGAGATTTATTCTGAGCCAAATATGAGTGACCGTGGCCCCCGACACAGCCCTCAGGAGGTCCTGAGAACATGTGCCCAAGGTGGTCGGGGCGTAGCTTGGTTTTATACATTTTAGAGAGGCATGAGACATCAATCAAATACATTTAAGAAATACATTGGTTTGGTTCAGAAAGGCGGGACAACTCAAAACTGGGTCGGGGGGACTTCCAGCTTATAGGTAGGTTAAAAATTTTTCTGGTTTACAATTGGCTGAGTTTATCTAAAGACCTGGGACCAATGGAAAGAAATGTCTGGGTTAAGATAAAGGATTATGGAGACCCAAGTTTTTATTTTGCAGAGAAAGCCTTCAAGTGGTAGGCTTCAGAGGGAACAGGTTTTAAAATGTTTCTTATCAGACTTAAAGTCTGTGTTGATGTCAGTGCTGGAGAGGTATCATGAGGCATGTCTGACCCCTGCTTTCCATCATGGCCTGAAACAGTCTCTCAGGTTAAATTTTAAAAGAGCCCTGGCTGAGAAGGAAGCCCTTTCAGATGGTTGCAGGGGCATGGGGGGATGCTTAGAATTTTATTTTTGGTTTACTCTAGGTACCTCATATAAGTGGAATCACACTATTTTGTCTTTTAGTGACTGGGATATTTCAGCATAATGTCCACAAAGTTCATCCGTGTTGTAGCATGTGTCAGAATATCCTTCCTGTTTAAGCTGAATAATATTCTATTGCATGCGTGATGGTTAATTTTATGTGTCAACTTGACTGGGTTAAGGGGTGTCCAGATAGCTGGTACATTATCTTTGGGTTTGTCCGTGAGGACGTTTCCAGAAGAGATGAGCATTTGAATTAGTAGGCTGAATAAAGAAGGTCCGCCTTCGCCAGTGGGTGGGCATCAACCAATCTGTTGAGGGCCCAAGTAGAATAAAAAAGGCAGAGGAGGGCCGGGCTCGGTGCCTCACGCCTGTAATCCCAGCACTTTGGGAGGCCAAGGCAGGCGGATCACGAGGTCAGGAGATCGAGACCATCCTGGCTAACACGGTGAAACCCCGTCTCTACTAAAAATACAAAAAAAAATTAGCTGGGCGTGGTGGCGGGCGCCTGTAGTCCCAGCTACTTGAGAGGCTGAGGCAGGAGAATGACGTGAACCCAGGAGGTGGAGCTTGCAGTGAGCTGAGATCGCGTCACTGTACTCCAGCCTGGGCGACAGAGCGAGACTCCGTCTAAAAAAAAAAAACGCAGAGGAGGAGCAAATTCTCTCTTTCTCTTCTTAGCTGGAGTATCTGTCTTCTCCTGCCCTGGGGAATTGGAGCTCCTGGTTCTCGGGCTTTCTGACTCGGGGACTCATCACCCTTAGCCCCCCAGGTTCCCAGGCCTTCAGCTGAACGTTGGTCACTCCAATGGCTCCCCTGGTTCCCAGGCCTTCAGATTCAGCCTGAACGACACCATGGCTTTCCTAGTTTTCCAGCTTGCAGATGGCATAGGGTGGGCCTCTTTGGCCCCCTTAATTGGATGAGCCAATGCCTGTAATAAATCTCCTCTTATGTATCTGTATATATTCTACTGGTTTTGTTTTTCTGGAGAACCCCGACTAATAGAGTATGTACATACCACATTTTGTGTATCCACCCGTTCACCAACGGACACTCAGGCTGCTGCCTTCTGGCCATTGTGCATAACACTGCCGAGAACATGGTGTAAAATGCCTCTTCAAGACCCTGCTTTCAACTCCTTTGGGTATATGCCCAGAAGTTGAATTGCTTGTTCATACAGAATTTATTTTTAATTTTTTGTGTGTGGAACAGCCATACTATTTTCCATGGTGGTTGCATCATTTTACATGTCCATCAACAGTGCACAAGGGTTCCCATTTGTCCACATCCTTGCCAACATTTGTTATTTTCTGTTTTTCTTTTTTCTTGATGGTAGCCATCCTAATGAGTGTGAGATGGTGTGTGGACACTTCGGGTTTGCTCTTTCTAGGGCTTTTTCTGGAGTGGGCAAGGCTCCCTGATCCCTTCCTATGAAAGTGGTGTGACCGTAAAGATGGCATTTTCCTGCTGGTCGTGGTGGCATGCGCCTGGAATCCCAGCTACTCGGGAGACTGAGGTGGAAGGATTGCTTGAGCTGAGGAGTTTGAGGCTGCAGAGCACTATGATTGCTCCTGGAAATAGTCACTGCACTGGAGCCTGGGTGACATAGTGAGACCTTGTCTCAAAACCAACCAACCAACCAACCAACCCACCCAGACATTTCCCCTTCTGCCCTCCCCTCAGAGCTCTGCCTAGAGAGCCTGCTGAGTGTGGGTACTTCTGGGTTAGTGTGTCCACCCTAGGAGCCCACTTGAGAGTGACTTTATTTGGAACAATCTTCAGTCACAGGAATCTTCTGGGAAGTCACCAGACCATTGCCTTGAAGAGTACACAGCCTCAGACCCTCTGGGGACAGGAGCAAGGCAGGCTGATTTATTAACCACGCTGCGTCACCCTTTTGCCCTAGAGGTTAGATGGTCCCAGGAGCCCCCCTCGCCAAGACGCTCCTCAGAGTGGGGGTAGGAGGGTGGGAAGTTCTAGATCCTCAGTCTGGCCTTCAAGTATTCCATTATGTTGCCGGGGACATGGCGCACCCACATTTATCCGAAGGACAGGGGTCTCCAGAAATGTCTGCCCACAGTATCCTTTGGTTACCTCCAAAACATTCTCTTGAAGTTGTTTAACTGCCATACATTGTTGTGGGCCAGCCTTTTATTCCCAGATTCACTTATTTAAAAAAAAAAAAAAACAACTCTCGAGCATCTCTGAAGAGAGAGGTTATATGGCAGATGCAAGTCAGCAGAAGGCAGAGAGCTGAGAATGATGGGGAGAGAGACACAGGGCTCACGGTGTGACAAGCTTCTTGGTGAGTGGTCAAGTGCGTAATGGCCAGGTAGGCGGCTGGTGGGATGTGCTCAGGCAGACCTGCGTCTGAGTCCCAGGCTAGTCACTAATTTGCTCTGCGTCCTTGGGCAAGCTCCTTCCTTTCTCTGTGCCTCAGCTTCCTCATATACTAAATGAGGGTAGTGAGAGCTAGCTCAGAGCTGTTGGGAGGTTTAAACGAGTGGATGATGTAAATAGAAGTGTCAGGAATAGTGTAGGTGCTCTTTAGTGTTGACCCACTGCTGTGGTTTGAGTGTGTCCAAAGTTCGTGTGTTGGAAACCTAATTCACAACACCAACAGTGTTTGGATGGGGCACCTTCAGGAGATGATTAGGTCGTGAGGGCTCTGCCATCATCAATGGATTAATAGTGTTACCTTAGGAGTGGGTTAATCATTGAGGGAGTGGTTTCTTGATTAATGGATAAGTTCAGTCCCCTTTCTCTATTGCTCCCTCCTGCTCTTTTGTCCTTCTACCTTCCCCCATGGGATGACACAGCAAGAAAGTCTTTGCCAGATGCAGTCTCCTTGACCTTGAACTTCCCAGCCTTCAGAGCTGTAAGAAATAATTTTTTTTGTTTTCTTTTTAAAATAAACCACCTGTATGTGGTATTCTGTTACAGGCTCAGATACTTTCTTTCTCCACTAGCCACTTGCTCAGTACAAGTTGAGAGAAGAGTGTTGTGAAGCCCAAGTTTAGGCAGAGAGAAGCAGGTTAGGGCAAGTGAGCAGGCAGGGTTTGTCTCTCACCCACCTGCATTTAGCCAACAGCTACCAGTGGCAGCCACTGGGCTGGTGGACATGTTCCCTGCCACGGAGAGAGGGGAGTGGTCCAGCTGCAAGGCTCTAGTTCTGGGATCTAGTCTTGGTGACGGAGGATCCTGGAACCATCTAACCTCTGGGGCAAGAGGGTGACGCCGTGTGGTTAATAAGTCAGCCTGCCTTGCTCCTGTCCCCAGAGGGTCTGAGGCTGTCTACTCTTCAAAGCAATGGTCTGGTGACATCCCAGAAGATTCCTGTGACTGAATATTATTCCAGATAAAGTCACTCCCTGGCAAAGGGATAAGTCCCTACCCAGTAGCTGCCCAAATTTTTTTTCGAAACGGAGTCTCACTCTGTCACCCAGGCTGCAGTGCAGTGGTGCAGTCTTGGCTCACTGCAACCTCTGCTTCCCAGGTTCAAGTGATTCTCCTGCTTCAGCCTCCCGAGTAGCTGGGACTATAGGTGCTTGCCACCACGCCCAGCTAATTTTTGTATTTTTAGTAGAGATGGGGTTTCCCCATGTTGGCCAGGCTGGTCTGGAACTCCTGACCTCAGGTGATGTGCCCACCTCGGCCTCCCAAAGTCCTGGGATTACAGGCGTGAGCCACTGTGCCCGACCTCCTGCCCAGATTTCTATTTTATTCTTGCACTCAGCCAACGGCCTGGCTGCCCAGAGGCAGGTACAACTTATTCAAGAGCAGGAGAATTCCAATTTTATTATTTAAAAAATCACATAATTAACTGAGTATTATAAGCTTTGAGATGTTTGTTGGTTAATAAAGATGAATGGGCTATTTGAGGTAATGGCTTTTAATTAAATGGAAGCTAATAACTTTGGTAAGTTTGTCCGAGTAGTAATCTTGGCTAACAGTTTGAAGTTTTGTACAATAATCTTGGCTAACAATTTGTAGCTTGCCTTGCACTGATTTCATAGCATTCATTGTTTACAACACGGAGAACACCCACTTTACAGATAGGAAAACGGAGGCTGAGGCTGAGGGCACAGGAAGGCTGTGGGGGGATTGCAGTCCACAGCAGCCCTGGGGGTCTCAAGGGCATATTCCTTTTAATCATGGCTTCCCACACAACATGCATCCCTAATTCTGTTCAGTTGGCCCCTGACTAAAGCTCAGCTTTAGGGCAGGAGATTTAAAATACAAACTCATTATATCTGCAGGTGTGGGCTGCAGGGAAGGCTTGGAGATGTAAAATCCTCCTTTGATGCCATGTAGAGAGAGGAAAGACTGCATGCAGGCCCAGCTCTGCTACTCACGGCCTATACAACCCTGCACACTTTATCACAGAGTTTGAATCTTTTCTCTTCTTGCAGCTCTTCTTCTGTTAAGGGACCTAGAGCAGGACATAATCATCTGTTCTTCTTATGGAGGGGCTAAGGAACAAGAAAAATGGTAAGGAGCAAAAAATGGGGCCAGGTCATTTGACAAGGAACCCTGGGAAATGCAAAAGTTGTATATTCTTTGCTGAGTTGGAGCATTAGTGACCTTTCTCTCTTTTCTTGTGAATTTACAGGAGTTGCAAAGGCCCAGCACCTCCCTGTGGCTTTTAAAACCAGGTATGTGGGCAATGCTCAGCAGAGACTGAGGGCCATGGCCGGGGTGCCCTGCAGCCCTTTCATGCCGGGCAGCTGCAGCCTTTAATTTGGGGGCTATTGTGGTATTGTTGGTATTATTCCGGGTTTGGGCTTCAAGAGAACCTGTGATGATTTCTTTGTTATTTCACAGAAATTGGTCCGAACGGTTGGCATGTAATGTGGTGGCACTGGTTCTCCTGAGTTTGCCCAAAACCTTGCCAGGAGAACCAGGCAGTGGACGGGCGTGTGGTCAGTGTGGGGACCTGCAAACACCACTGTCCACACCTCATGCTCTTGCTCAAGAATTTTCCCAGGCTCCGTGCATGTGTAAATTTGCAAAAATAACAAAGCCAACCTTCATTGTTTGTCCTCTAAATAAGAAGAAGCTTCGTGGTTTGTGTTCGAGTGAAACAGCAAGGGAGAATTTTGATCCTGTGGAATCTGGCCAGACCTTACAGGGTTGAGGGGTCTCTGCACTCACATTTGCTGTGTTCCTGTCCCTCTGCCTCTCACCTTTGAATGCCTCCCTGGGGCAGATGCTCCCGGCTCCTACTCCTCGGATCCTTTGTGTAATTTCTCACAAATTTCTAGAGCTCACATGGACCTTCCTTTCATAGTCCAGGAACACACAGGGTTGATCCTCGAGGCCTGTGCCTCTCTCTGGGCACCCATAACACCCTGCTCCGTGTTTGCTTCACCTTGGAGTAATCACCTTGCACTCACCCCATTGTCTTTGGGGGCTTATGTTTTGTGGGTGATAGAGTGCATCATCTATGAGGTAAAATCTTTTATGTGTGTTTGCTTATTCCAGGATGCATTGGTGGCCAGGCTGTGCTCATTCTGGCTCACTGAGGGTGTGTTATCATCCTGCCATGGGCCACCCTCTTCTAGAAGGAACAGACCATCAGGGTCTCCCTCCCAGCCCCCTGTTCCAGGTAATCACAGCGTTCTGCAGGAACAAAGGTGTAGACTGAAAGTAAGTTAAAGGACAGGGCTGGGGCCTATAGACTGATTTTTCGGAGTAAGGAGGTGGGCCCTTTTGAAAATATTGAGATATAATTTATATAAGATAAAATTTACGGCTGGGCTAGGTGGCTCACACCTGTATTTCCAGCACTTTGGGAGGCCGAGGTGGGTGGATCACCTGAGGTCGGGAGTTTGAGACCAGCCCCACACAAAACCCTGTCTCTACTAAAAATACAAAAATTAGCCGGGCATGGTGGCACGTGCCTGTAATCCCAGCTACTTGGGAGGCTGAGGCAGGAGAATTGCTTGAAGCCGGGAGGCAGAGGTTGCAGTGAGCCGAGATAGCGCCATTGCACTCCAGCCTGGCTGACAAGTGCGAGCAAAACTGCGTCTCCAAAAAAAAAAAAAGATAAAATTTACCTATTTTAAGTGCACACAATGAATTTTGGTAACTGTTTGCATTTGTATAACCACCCGACAATGAGATACAGAACACTTCATCACCCCCAATAGTTCCCTCGAGCCTCTTTGCAGTTTCTCCCCTCCCTTTGGCCTCAGCAACCAGTCTGTGAGTCTAGTTTTGCCTTTCTAGTCTTTCACGTTAATGGAATCAAGAAGTGTGTACTCTTTTATGTCTGGCTTCTTGCATTCAGCATATTTTGGAGCCTTGTCCATGTCACTGTGTGATTTCTCTTTATTACTGAGTAGTAATGCATTGTACAGAGGTAGCACAATTTGGTTTTTCATTCACCAGTTGGTGAATATTTGAGTTGTTTCCAGTTTTGGGCAATTAGGAATAAAGTTGCTATAAACATTAATGTACAGGACTTTGTGGGGAGTTCTATTTTCATTTCTCTTTGGTTCATATTCAGGAGTGGGTTTGCTAGGTCACAGGATAGACATATGTTAAAACTTTGTAAGATACTGCAAAACTGTTTTCCAAGGTGGCTATACCATTTGTATTCAAAATCAGCACTTTTAGCCTAGAGCGTATAACTGGCCTTCCTGAAATCCATGGATATCTATCTGTGCAAGGGTTTTAGAGACATTTTATTGACTCCCACATGTAATTAAGTTACTTGGCTTTTAGGCAAGAGATGATACCATGTCTACGGATGAGATGACTCTAGTTTTGAACTCTGGGTTTTGCAGAAGAGTTTGCATTGTCCTCCTCCTGAGGAAAGCAGATACATCCGCCACGATGCATGTGAGTCAGGTCTTCTGTGTGTCCTCTGAATCAGGTTCGCATGTGTGCCTCTAATGGCGTTTCAAGTTCATCCTGTGTTGAGATAATGCCTGAAGGCGAGAGGAAAAAATATCTGTGGTTGTCAAATCGGGTGAAAAGTGATTAATCATGGAGACATTTACGGCATGCTGAACTGTTTCGTTTCCTGACCTTTATCCCACGTGCGTTAGGGGCAGGCGGGGTCAAGTTTAAATCCAAGATGACAAGTGTCTGAGGCTAAGGAAGGTTTCTGCTGAATACTTGGCTTAGAGTCAATGGCTCCGTGTCTCACACCTGGTGAAAACCGACTCGCAATTGAAAGACACAGCATGGGAGTGTCAAACACTTGCTGACTTGGCCTTGGGCTAGAGCTTCTTGCAAGGGTTTTAGAACTGACACACCCTTTGGATGTGCTGGGGGCATCTGGTTTTTGGTGCCTGAGTCACAAATCCTGGAATACATTTGCCCCCAGTGTTTCCATACCATTGGAAGTGCATTATGGCTGCTTCTCTTAGAGTCCTTTAACCTGTTCCTCAAGAGTCAGCTTTGTCAACTTGATGTATCTCATGGCAGGCATGGACTCATGCCTGTGTGTCCCATCGTATCCCCAGATCATGAGATTTGTGGGGTTCAGCCAGTGTCATTTACTGATCACTAGGTCCAGGGCCAAGTTCAGGTGAGGTTCACTCCATCTAAGCTGTGTTTTGGGGGAGGGAGGGTCTCTATTTTTTCATTTAGAGAAGTGACTAGACACTAGAAAATGTCACAGAGTAAACGTATGGACTACAGCTTGTTTTCTGAAAAGGTTTAGGGATCCCGTGTTAGTACTGAAAGACCCTTTGAGGCCTCATCCCCTCCACCCAGTGGGCACACAGGCCTCTGACCTTCAGCGCCGAGTCTCCCTTGAGGTCAGCTTCTCTTCATCTTTCACTTCTTTTCTCTTCCTTTCACCCCTGCTGGTTGCAGCGACAAGGTCCCTGCCAACTGCGGTGTGCACACTGGCGGGCCTTCACCTCCCTTAAAATCCAGCTCTCGAAATGCCTGCAAGGGAGCAGCCTGCAATATTACTTAATTTGTCTTTAATCTGGTATTCCTAGAATAATCCCAGAGAATAGAGTGGCCTACTGTACACACTCTGGATTACTCAATAAAGAACATGATGGGAAACGGCAGTATTTTTCTGTTTTAAAATAAGTAGGTTTGGAGGGAGCTGGGAAACTGCGGGCTTTAGTTACAAAATGACTATAATTGTGGGAGACGTATTTTCTTTCAATGTTGAAACACATTGGACAGGATATACAATTTAGAAATAATTTACAGTTAGAGAAAGGCCCTTTCATCTGAGAGGGGGCGCATCTTCTGATTGGAAAGGATGGTCCCAGGGGATGAGGGATCGGGCCCCAGGTGAGCTTCATCTTTTTCTCTTCCAACTTCAGTGTGGCCAAACAGAGCAGAAAGTCATCACGTAGAAGGACAAAGTCCGTGTGTTTTTGTTTTTGTTTTTGTTTTTCTCTCATGAGAGAAGCAGGCAAGGGCTGCCTGAGAAGGTGAAGGCTCACCTGTGGCAGGCTTGCTGCAAGCTGGCTGCAGACTGAAGGCCACCCAGAGGCTTTGGTCACCAAGGGTGGCATGATGGGTGACCTTCTCCTTGCTCATGCAGCTCTCACCAGCAAATTTCTACGGAATGCCCACTCCGTGCAGGGTACTGTGCCCAGCACGAGGGATGCCAGGACCCGGAAGAAAGAACTCTGTTAGAGAACCACAGCTGATAGCTGCCAGTCAGCAGTAAAGGTTCAAAGCTTGGCCTGGCCGAGGAGCTATCACGGAGGGCTCTGCAGGCCAGGATCTTGTAATGGGAGTGTGTCAGCAGAGTGGAGGGGTTGGAGGAGCGAGCCCAGGTATGCAGGGGTATGGATGGGCCGAGAGCCTTGGGCCTGGCCTGGCTGAAGGCTGTCCTGACGAGGCACTGGCAAGTGGGCTTGGGAGGCAGATGGATGACCAGACACGGCCCCACAGAGATCAGCCCAAAGCGCTTGGACCCAGGGCATCTGGGATGGTTCTTGAGGTGAGCGCATGAAGCCTTGTTTTAGACACATGCACTAGAGGGCTCCAGCCTCCCTGCAAGCCCTCCTCCTCTCTCTCTCCTCACTGTTGAGGCGAGTGCTGTGTCTGCCTTAGATTCCTTCTGCAGGCTTCTGTCTGCCTGCCAGCAGATGCCTCTATGTCTGTCAGCCCTCAGAATGTCAGGCACATGCACTACCCACTGTGTGTGTGGGGTGTGTGTGTGTGTGAACATGTCAGATACCCACACAGGCTCTCCACTGTTCAGTGTGTCTCCGGTCTGGGACCTGGGGGTGCAAATAGTCACCATCTACATCCATCTTCTTCTGCTTCTCTCTTAGGCATTTCCAACTCAACATACACCAGCCTGAACTCTCTATCCACATCCCTTTCCAGCATGCTCTTCCTCCAGCCCCTACTGACCCCATCACAGGAAAAAGCCATTCTGTTCTTCCAGTTACTCAGGGCGACAGCCTCGGAGTCATCATCGATGTCTTTTTCCTCTCACACCTGACACCTGACCTGTGGCCATCCTGTTGACTCTCCCCTTGAAATACATCCAGAATCCAGCCCCTTGTCCCCACTCCAGCACTCACAGTCACATTGCACCTGGTCTGGGCCCCGGCAAGTGCTGCCCTGTGGGACTCCCTGCTTCTCCCCTTGCTCCACCCTGTCTATTCTCTGTAGCCTTTAAGAACAAGTCAGGGCATTTCACTGTCCTGCTCAAAACCATCAAATCGTTTCCCGTTTCCTTCAGAATGACATTCACAGTCCTTTCCGTCACAGCTCTGCGTGGCCTGTGGTGCCTCTGTATCCTCATCTCTGACTTAGTTTACTCCACCCCATTCTCCTTCTTCATCAGACTCCCAGGCAGTCCTTCACGAGCAGCATGCACCTGCTCCAGAGCCTCGGCACCAGCTGCTTTCCCTACCCAGAACACTCTCCTTCCCACATCTTCACAGCCGCTTTCCCTATCCAGAACACTCTCCTTCCCACATCTTCACAGCCAGCTGTTTCATTCCCTCCAAGTCCCTTATCAGAGAGGCTTTTTCAGTCACTTTGAGTAAAACAGAAACCTACCTTTTCATCATTCTTGACCCCTTAACTAAACTTGCTTGAGTTTTTGTTGTTGTTGTTTGCTCGTTTTTTACTTATTACCACTTGACATCACTTTTGTGGGAATCCCCTTGCTTTTATGGAAATATGTAAGAGTAAAGAACTTCATCTTATTTTCCGATTATCCCCAGGTCCTAGAACAGTGCTGGCATTTGGAAGCTGTTCAGTATTTGCTGAATAAATGAAATGAATTATGCTGTGATTCATTGTGTGTTTGGAGGTGTTTGGAGGGACTGGCATGGGAGGATTGGATTCTACGGTGGTAATAGTGACATGGCATGATGAAGGCATGGAGTAGAGGGGCGGCCACAGAAATGCAAAGGAAGGATGACTGAGGGAGAGGCCTCTAGCTCGGTTGTTGCAGGACAGGGATGCTTGACTGGCAGTGCCTTGGATGACTCGTTATAAGAGCTGTACTCCAGACTCAGGATCTGCTTTAACCATAGGTTTTCAGATTTCTCCTGGGGTCCAGTCAACTCCCATGCCAGTCCCTTGTTCCATGATCGCAGGCCCTGCTCCAATTCCTTAACTCTCATTCTGTAACCGTAACCCAAATGGCTAAGCCTGAGGTTGCAGGCTGACCTTTAGAGAAAAAGTTGAACTTTCTCTTTAAAGCTAAGTGGGAAAAAAACGATGATGGATAAAATGTAAAGATGCACAAAGGTACCGGTTTGTACCTGGGTGTTTGAATTTCTTTACATTTTGCCGTCAGTTGTACATGGCCATTTGAAATGAGTAATTTAATATTCTGCTGATTTTTAAATACATAGATCATTTTCATGGCACTACATAGTAAATCTGTGCTTTGCTTGTCTGCTATCTGTGTGCTTAGGTTCACACCAGTTCTGGTCATGAAGCTATAGCTCAGGCATTATCATGGACTTCCTAGAAGCTGCCTTGCCAGCAAGGAGCCTAAGAGGTGTTCAGAAAAATTATCCAAAACTTGGAAATAAGGAAAGAGGATGACTCTATGTCCTTTAAAGTCCAGATCAGAGCATTGTCTATTAGATCCACTCAAGGATTATTTAAATCTCAAGGAGAATGTAACTTTGCTTCACATACTGTTTACTAGTAACTGGCTGCCTGTCAACTTGTGGGAGATAAGCTGGATACAATTTTGTCCAGTACAGATGCAAATGATTCCCTTCCCTTCCCTTCCCTTCCCTTCCCTTCCCTTCCCTTCCCTTCCCTTCCCTCCCCTCCCCTCCCCTCCCCTTCCCTTCCCTTTCCCTCCCTCCCTCCTTCTCTCTTTCTTTTCTTTTCGCTCTCTCTCTCTTTCTTTCTTTCTTTCTCTCATTCTGTCACCCAGGCTAGAGTGCAGTGGCATGATCTCAGCTCATTGCAACCTCTGCCTTCCGGGTTCAAGTGATTCTTCTGCCTCAGCCTCCCAAGTAGCTGGGACCACTGGTGTGCACCACCACGCCTGGCTAATTTTTGTATTTTTAGTAGAGGTGGGGTTCTGTTATGTTGCCCAGGTTGGTCTTGAATTCCTGAGCTCAAGCAATCCCCCCACTTTGGCCTCCCAAAGTGCTGGGATTATAGACATGAGCCACCGCATCCAGCCAGCTCTTTTATGTTTAAATCGGCCAAACATGATCGATTTCCTTCAGGTTCAAAAGATTACCCAAACATTACAATTGTATTGTGCCATAGAACATTAACCAGTTTTGTATGTAACTTAGCAAACTTTTTTCAGCATTCTTTCTGACATACGATACATCTGTGTTCCTCAAATGCTTTGAGAATCGGCTTTTCCATCCTATGGGTTCCCTCAGTAATGAGTTAAAGAATTGTGCTCGCTACATGTATGAGGGTATGAGAGCCAAGTTCCTAATATTTTGAAAATGATGTTTTGATGGAGGAGATAAAAAGTCTCCTGTGTTAGCTATATAAACCCAAACCTACAAAATGATGTCAAGTACCATAGAATGTATACAAAAGACATAACCTACTCCTCCCACCAATTTCTATTTTATTAGCATGCATTTCTCAGGAAAGACTGTTCAAAAGGTAAGGAGAGAATACCATTCTACCATTCTGCCAACTCAAGTCAGACCAGCTATTTCTCTTTGCTTATTCACTTCCTGTTTTCTCTTAATAAATTTATTTAAAGACAATTTATTAGAGAAAAAGTTGTCTTACAAATGCGAATTGTAAGTTGTCTTACTGATGTGATCCAGCAATCCGTCCTGGCCGGCACCCTGCCAGGTCTGTAATTAAGACTGGGGGTTTGCTCTGCAAGGACACATTCTCCACCTTTGTCTGGGGGGCTCTGTACTCAGTCTTGCGGTTTGTCTGTGGAGCTGAGGTGCTGGTTGGGAATCAGGAGACGTCAGTTCCGGTCTCAGCAAAGCTGCTGCGAGGTGCGGGGCAGAGGCCTGGTTTACCTGTTATACCACATGCCCTTGACTTCCCTGTGGTAGGTGCCCCTGATTCCGCTCCAGCTCTTGCTTTGCATGTAATTTACACTGAGGTTGCAAACAACTGCTTATTCCTGTGGGACTTAGTTTTTTCCTTAGGGCCAATCTGAAAAACTTACCTCCTTAGTTACATCCTACGGATTTGCAGACAAATAGGGGAAAGAAATGGAAGAAATAAGGGAAAATGTTATCCAAAGTTGGAAATAAGAATAGAAGATTACTCTATGTGCTTTCGATGTCATACTAGAAGAAGCCGCTTTGTGTAGCACCATTATTCTGAATGGAGAAATCTGTGGTTGCTTTAGTCATGGAGACTACATCACAACTAGGGTTTTCCTTTTATTTTTGAGATGTGTGTGATGCGGGAGGATAGGGGTACAGCATTCTAGAAATGGCCTCATTTTGCATATCCTCAGGTCCAAAGTTAAAATAACTTTCTGTTCTAAGAAGCTTTAAAAGTGGTTCATGGACCAGGCACAGTGGCTCACGCCTGTAATCCCAGCACTTTGGGAGGCTGAGGTGGGCGTATCACATGAGGTCCAGAGATTGAGACCATCCTGGCCAACATGGTGAAACCCCATCTCTACTAAAAATACAAAAAAATTTGCTGGGCGTGGTGGCGTGTGCCTGTAGTCCCTGCTACTTGGGAGGCTGAGGCAGGAGAATTGTTTCAACCCAGGAGGCAGAGGTTGTAGTGAGCCAAGATCCTGCCACTTCACTCCAGCCTGGTGACAGAGCTAGACTCAGTCTCAAAATAAAGTGGTTCATTTCTTTCTAAAATCGTTAATTGAACATTAAAAAACATTGGTAAGAAAAATTGAACCAAGAAGGTTTTGGGTTATACTGTAGGTCAGTGAGCTTTAAGTTTCTGTGTCTCTGAAGCTACATGGCTGGACGATAGCTGAAGTCAGTGCCCTGAGTGAAGCCTGAAGAGGAGCTGATGGATTTTTCTGGTGGGGAAGGCCTGTGGCTGCACTCAGAGAGAGCTGGGCCAGGCGGGGTGAGGCACGGTCACTCCAAGTTCACAGACCCACTCTGATCCTTGAATGGGTCTGTCCTGAAATAATGGGGAATCCTGGAACATGCTGCTTTGTGTAGACACCTTTGTCCTTTGCAAGTTTTAAAGGTATTTGTCCCCTGGGTTTCATTTGAAATGCTTTTTTTTCTTCTTCTTCTTCTTTTTTTTTTTTTTTTGCCAGATACTTTCACTAGGAGCAGTATCCAGAAAGCTATGTTTCTAACCTACCTTGTTGTTTGCCTCTTGGGCAAATGGGTTTGTTTACCTTATTGACTCAGTTCAGTGGAAAATATTACCCTGATTGGGATGGAGATGGGGCTGCTGTTCTGAAATAATTACGCAAGTTTACCTGTTCAGGTGGGACACAGCTTCTTGTGTTAGTCACAGATGAATTTTGAAAATTTATACATAGTGCAATAAATGCTGGTTTCTTTCCCCTTCCTCACTCCTTCCTGGGGCCTATATGTGTGTATCTCTAACACACATACACACACACGCAGGCACACACATACTCATACACATGCACACTCACACACAAGAGGATACGTTGCATATACAGCTCAATGCTACAAAGAAGCCCTTTTACCAGAAGAGCACACGGGAACTCTGCTGAAGTTTGACAGTGTGATTGTCTTGTGGCTACTCTACCCTGAGGCCAGAGCACAGTGAGGGCCTCCCTCCTGCCCCCAGCCACACCAAAGAGGGGGCAGGGGGTCACAGGGAGCAAAAGAGGAGCTTTTTGCCATCACCATGAGACGGTGACCACAGGAGCCTGGCTCGAAGGTGAGGATGGGGCTGGTGACTGGTGCCTGTGGATTCCGGAGTGGTTGGCCTACACAGCCTACTGAGAGGTACAGCATGGTCCTTTGCGTCCCTGTGGACTCCGAGTGCCTGCCATGGTTTGGAAGGTCCACTGAAGGCTGAGTGCTCAGCGGCGTTGCCAGCCAGCTGGATGCATGTAAACAGCATTGTGAATGGAGAACATTCTTTCACCTTATTCTTGCACATTCTTCTCCCCTACTTAGCTTCTTATCCTTCCTATCTACTCATCTAGCTAGCAATCCCTAAAATTAAATCATTTATAAATGAGTCCAATGAGGGTCTTTTTTTGAAAACTGGATTTAGTGAATAAGGCAGACCCCTGTTTTTGGATAGGGCTTTGCCTCTTGCTATTAAGGAGGAATAACTTGTTCCCAACTTGGTTGGTGACCCCAGCTGAGGAGGAACAAGTGGCAGATGAGTCCCAAGGAAGACCCCTAGGGGGAATGGCTGGAGGTAGCTGTACCAGGGATGAAAAGGGTGGGGGTGGTGATGAGGGGAACGCAGCCCTTCATGCAAAGAAGTGGGTGTTTGAAATCAGTGGGTGACTATTGTTTTGGCAATGTGGGCTCCTTAGGTCATACACAGTGGCCTTAGAAAGCCAGCCCTGCCTCTCTTCCCTCAACTGATGGTGGATTTGTGTAATGAGATCACCGTCTTCTTGAAAAACACTTCCAGGGTAGCTCATTACAAAGCCTCGCACGGTGTTCGGAGCAGGGCGAGCTGCAAGGCCCCGGGCTTTCCATTCTGAAAGAGCCGTGGGTGTCGGGGTGGCTGCCAGCTGTGAGAGCTCCGTGGGTGGGGACTCTGTCCCTCAAAGCCACGCACTCAGGCTTGCCCATTCTAGTGTCTCTGTGGGAGACACAAAGCTGAGGTTTCTCTAGGAATGGGGAGCTCCAGCTGGGAGGATATGGAATTTGAATGCAGCATCTGCCTTTAGCTCAGCCCCGAAGGGAGTCAGACAGAATCTGGTGAGAAGGAGGCCACTGAGTGATCTGATGTCCCCTCATCTGGCCTGGACCTTTTTTTAAGTGCAACTCAGCCCAGCCCTCAGGTGCATCCCCCGGCATCCCAATCACCTGCGAATTGTGATTCCCTCTCAGGGCTTCGGTAAGTGATTCAGTGGAGGCAGCCAGCAATTAAAAGAAGCAATTAAAGATCTTTTATTAAAAGATCTTTATGACAGGCTGGGCAAGGTGGCCTGGACCTGTAATCCCAGAGCTTTGGGAGGCTGAGGAGGGAGGATCACTTGAGCTCAGGAATTTGAGACCAGCCTGAGCAACATAGTGAGCCCCTGTCTTTACAAAAAATGAAAAAAATTAGCCAGACATGGCTAAAAAACCATCTTTATGACAAATTGTTAAATAAAGAATGTAAGTGATGGAATGATATATGTAGCAGATTTTTATCTGTATGTATGCAAATATATAAAGTTCTGTAAGATTGCACACTAAACCATTGGCACAGATGGAGAGTAAAGAACTTTAATTTTTTACTCTATAGGCTTTTCCCCCACAACATTTCAGATATTCTTTTTTTATTTGTTGAGACAGGGGCTTGCTCTGCTGCCCAAGCTGGACTGCAGTGGCACCAACATAACTCACTGCAGCCTTCACCTCCCAGGCTCAAGCAATCCTCCCACCTCAGCCTCCCAAGTAGCTGGGACTACAGTGCAGTGGTCACCATATCTGGCTAATATTTTATTGTTTGTAGAGACAGGGTCTCACTATTTGTCCACGCTGGTCTCAAACTCCTGGCCTCAAGCGATCCTCCTGCCTCAGTCTCCCAAAGTGCTGGGATTACAGGCATGTGCCACTATGCCCAGCCAGCAGATACCCTTGAAAACGTGATGTATCATATAATACAAGCAGTGTACACTCTCCTTGCTATTTGAAATGCCTCTGAAAATGAAAACCTAACTCTACACTAAAAAATTGTGTTGCGGCGGGGCGTGGTGACTCACACCTGTAATCCCAGCACTTTGGGAGGCCAAGGTGGGCGGATCACGAGGTCAGGAAATCGAGACCATCCTGGCTAACATGGTGAAACCCGGTCTCTACTAAAAATACAAAAAGTTAGCCAGGTGTGGTGACACACACCTGTAATCCCAGCTACTTGGGAGGCTGAGGCAGAAGAATCGCTTGAACCCGGGAGGCAGAGCTTCCAGTGAACTGAGATCATGCCACTGCACTCCAGCCCAGGAGACAGTGCGAGACTCCATCTCAAACAAACAAACAAACAAACAAAACCCAAAAAACAACAAAAACAAAAACAAAGACTTCTGTTGCATCTGACATGAAAAGGGCACATAGTCTTCAAATGTCAAGTTTTCTCCATAGCCTCCCAGTCTTGCTTGGGCTGTAACTCCTTATTCCAACCATCTCTTTGCTAATTCCTTCATTCATCGTGGGCTTCATTATTGTCAATTCTTAATCAAGCTTCAATTTTACAAACCCAGCCTTTACATTTTGGTGAAGCAATTTTGGGAGATTTCCCACAATTCAGGAGAAAGCATCTGGAACAATGCAAACTCGAAGAACAAAGAACACCAGAGGAGTCTCATGATGCTTTGATTTTTTCTTATTTCTTTTCTTTATCATGATAAGCTTGTTTTTTTTTTGTTTGTTTCCAACTGTGCGTTGCCTTATTCTCATATACTTGGATTAAAAAAAATCAAGTTACTAGATTTGTATAAGACTGTCCTGACGGCAGAGATTCTCTTGAAGTAGTTTCACTACTTAACCATTCTCTGTTGATGAACTCATCATAACCAAGTTCTTCTGTCAGAGGTCTAGTAGCTTCAGACGCAGTCAGAGCTGTAGTCAGTGTTAAAATATCAGAATCCATCCTCGGAGGATTTCTCTGTTGTTCGGCATCAAACGCCGCTTCCCTTGCTCTGCAGGCCTCTGCTAATCGCCTGCGGCCTTCTGCAAGTTCCTGCATTCTGCTCGGGGCAATTGGGTAATTAATTCCTAAGACGATGACACGTGGGTGTTGGAGGCAGAGATTCGGCAACACGGCTAGGCCTGGTCAGTTCAGGGGCTCAGACTTGGGCGT
This sequence comes from Pan paniscus, assembly GCF_029289425.2. Lineage (NCBI taxonomy): Eukaryota > Metazoa > Chordata > Mammalia > Primates > Hominidae > Pan > Pan paniscus. The sequence continues at coordinate 16,363,574 of NC_073261.2, forward strand.
GGCCTCTACACGCTCCTGTTCGGTTGCTCTGAAAACCATCGGATGGCCCGGTCATTGTCATCGGAACTTCCCCGGCCTCCTCACGCTGTACCACCTGGGCTCCTACCTTTCTTGGCCTCCCTTTACCTGCCTGCCCAGTGGTAGACCACAGGGTCAGCTGAGCCTCTCCTAGGAAACTTGGAATAACAACAGCACAGCTGAGTGTGCACGCGCCCTCACATATCCTGCAGACTGTTGTCCCCATGTAGACATGTTCCCATGAGTAAGGACTTATCTATTATTTGAATACTTGGTACATTTATAAAAAGAAAACAATAGTACAAGAAGAAAGAGAGAGTGTGTAGCAGGCCCCAGATGCCCGAGTTCCCCTGGGCAGAACCTCTTCCCAGCCTGGTCTCTGGCATCTGGGAAGGCCACTCTGCCTTAACTCCTGCTGGAGACACTCAGCTCACAGCTGCTGACAATGTGATGCTCCGTTTTCACTGTAACTGTGGCGGACGTCCTGGATCTCACTGAGGAGTAAGAGGAGGGTCGTTCCCTAAGGCATCTCTCCTCCTCCCCAACTCATCCACCAAAGCAGGAGTGGCCACTCTGAGAATGCAGTGAAAGCACTGGATTTGCTACCAATGCCAACGCAAATACTGCACACCTTGCATGACACCTTAGGGCCAAAGGGTCTGGGTTGGGAGCTTTTGCCTTAGGGAGGTGCTTGCTCCTTTAGCAATGAGTTCTATTCTCTGCCCTCCTTCATCTGAAAACATGCAACCCTGAGCTGCCAGCAGCCAGAGAATGCAGGACTAATGTTCAGGGGGAAGGCAAGATGGTCCCGGGGCTTGAAGGTGTCAGGGGCTGCAGGTGGCTGCTATGGTAGAACTCTAGGAGACTGCTCAGTCTTGGGGGAGTCAAGAGCATAGCTGGGGGCTCCGTGTGTCCAGGCATTTCCTAAATACGCTAGTCACTGTCGCGAAACCTCCCACACCTGAAGGGGCAACCAGTCAGCTTACACTGGGCAAATCGCAGCCAGGAGCAGACTAGAGATAATGTCTGCCCTGTCCTCACCACCGCTTCCTCTCTCTTTCTCCATTTTCTCTCTCTCTTGCCTAACTCAGCAGGAGTTATAGCTACTGTTGGGTTTGCACTTAACAAAGTCTATGAGGGTCTCTGTTGACATTTTGGCAAGAGGGGCCCGGAATGCCCCTTGTGTGGTTCACCTCCATCCTCAGCCACGTCACTGACATTTTGGAGTGAAGAAGCCCTTTGGTGAGATGCCAGTCCAATTTGGATTTTGCTCAGTGTTGAGCCTGGGCACCGGGCCCATTCCTGCATTCACTGCACATTAGGATGTGGCTGTCGGCTGAGACATTTCAGGAGAGTGGGGTAATCCTGAATGGAGTTGGCCTGCCTGGGCTCAAATTCCAGCCCTGCCATTGACCTGCTGGGTGACCATGGACAGGTTTCTTAACCTCTCTGGCACAGAGGTTCCTTGGCCATCAGTGGGGATAACAGTTGAAACCATGTTATGAAGTCACTGAGAATGAAATGAGATCTTTCTTATAGAGTTTTGTTTGCATTATTATGCCAGGCACATGAGAAGTACTTTGGAGTCATGACTTTCAATCGTGTTTGGCACCAGAGAGAGGGATTGTGGTTCTGAACCACTTCTCTGAGTAAAATAATCTCTCAGTGTCTCTCCTTCTTCCACATCACTGTGCACATAATTTTTCTTTAAAACTTTGAATATAAAATTAGCCAGGCATGGTGGTGCACACCTGTAGTCCTAGCTACTTGGGAGGCTGAGGCAGGAGAATCGCTTGAACTTGGGAGGTAGAGGTTAAGTGAGCCGAGATCCGAGATCGCACCACTGCACTCCAGCCTGGGTGACAGAGCAAAAGACCCTGTCTCAAAAAAACCAAAAAAACCCAAAAACACTTTGAGGTGTATTTTTTGCCATTAGGGATGTAAGTCCAGTGGATCAATAGATGTCTTTGTGACTCACAGTGATGCAGATGAGCCACAGTGGTGCATTCATTCATTCATTCATTCAGCAATGACTTCTCTAACTGCACATTGCTGGCTGGGCCTTCACTTCTGCACATAGTGTGCAGGGGAGCAGATATCTCAGAGTCCTGATTGAAACAGGCCCGAGTCTCGTGCTCCTTCTGGGGAGAAGTTTGCCCTTTTCAGCCCGAGGTCAGGGTGGGGTGAGTGGTCACTGCCAGAGGGCCGTGTTAGGAATCATTTAGGACTCATGTGGCCTGGATGGCTGCCCACTCACCTGGGGTGTGAGGGTGTGAGCTTTTCCTTTTCCTGGAAAGTTCTTTTCAAGTGTGAGGGGTGGGATGAAGACTTTGTCCACATGTTTTCTCCCTGCCCTGACTCACTTGTGGTTTTCGTTCCCAGAATCTCCTCTGCCGTGTTTTGGTTTTGAGGAAGTCGTGTGTGTGCCTTGCTTCTCTCCACTGGCCTCACCCACTTCACCACACCAGACCTTCCAAGGAAACATTCTGGATGTGCAGTTTTCTAGCAGTTGAGAGAAGAAATGGTGAGGGACATGCTATTTTGCACCATTTTGTTCTTGAATATTTTTAGTTCAAGAAAAACAATAATACCACACCCAAACTAGCGTTCCATTGCACTCACCTTTTAGAAACACGAGAGAACCTCTTGAGCTTAGCTGTTGTGGTCCTACCTCCAGCCTCTGCCCATGCAAGCCCTGCTCTCAGCTGGCTCCCAGTCGGTCTTTCCTGAGCTGTTGCATCCTCCCCAAGCCACCAGGCCACAGGGCTTTCTTTCTTCCTGTGTGGCGCTGGTCAGGGTGGGTTTTTCACCTTTTCCTTTTCATTAGCTTCTGGCACATCACCCCAACTTGCCGGTGAACCCCTGAGGAGAGGGACTAAACCCTGACCTTTACAAAAGGTTTCTGTAAAATCAAATCATAATCACTGTAAGTTAAAATAATGCAAACAAAACAAAAGCGCAAGGAAGAAAGTCAGTGTCAGTTACAATCCAGCCCCCTAGAGACATCCGCTGCCCATGCCGGCTGCAGCATCCCTCTGGCTATCTCTCTCTACACCTGTATCAGGTGCTGCTTACGGAGGTTGTTACAAGAGTGGGATGGTAATAGGCGTTGCTGCTGTGGGACTGACCAGCACTACACTGCTTTGTCATTTCCTTCTTTCTCTTTTTTTTTTTTTTGAGACAGAGTCTCGCACTGTCACCCTGGCTGGAATGCAGTGGCGCGGTCTCGGCTCACTGCAACCTCCGCCTCCTGGGTTCAAGCAATTCTCCTGCCTCAGCCTCCCGAGTAGCTAGGATTACAGGCGCATGCCACCATGCCCAGCTAATTTTTTGTAGTTTTAGTAGAGACAGGGTTTCACCATGTTGGCCAGGCTGGTCTTGAACTCCTGACCTCGTGATTTGCCTGCCTTGGCCTTACAAAGTGCTGGGATTACAGGCGTGAGCCACTGTGCCTGGCCTGCTTTGTTATTTCTTGCTCTTGCTTTGTCATCTGCTTCCCTTCCCAACCCGGGGGACCCATTTTTAGCATAATATTATGTAAGAAATAGGTACTCTAGCAAGCCTTGATTGATGGCCTTGACTGATTATTCAACACACATTTCTTTTCTTTTTATTATTATACTTTAAGTTATAGGGTACATGTGCACAACTTGCAGTTTGTTACATATGTATACATGTGCCATGTTGGTGTGCTGCACCCGTTAACTCGTCATTTACATTAGGTATATCTCCTAATGCTATCCCTCCCCACTCCCCCATTCCACGACAGGCCCCAGTGTGTGATGTTCCCCACCCTGTGTCCAAGTGTTCTCATTGTTCAATTCCCACCTATGAGTGAGAACATGTGGTCAACACACATTTCTTAAGAGACAGAATGACACATGGTCAAGAACACAGCCCAGTAGCCAAACTGCCAGGGTTTGAGGCCTGCGTATATCTGGCTGACCCTGGGCAAGTAACACAAATTCTCCATGCCTCAGTTTCCATATCTTTAAAATGAGGATTAGAATAGCACCTACCTCACATGTTTATACTAATACTTGATTGTGTTCTAAACAGCGCCTGCCTTGTGGCAAGTGTTTGGTGAGAGTTCTATTGACCATCTATTAATGTGCAAAGTCCTGGGAATATGGGAAGTGAAGGCTACAGCAGCTCTCACGAGTCATGCCATGCATGCAGTGAATGACACTATAAGGGCCACTGGAGGGCAGTCAGCTTGGGATCTCTATCCATGGCAGCATTGAGGAAGGGTGCTTAAGCCAGCATGGGAGGGGCAGGAGAGCATCCTCCTGCAAGGGTGCCCTGGCCTTCCTCACCTCCCCGCCCATGCAGAGAATAACATTTGCACCACTCACACTGGGAGGTGCTGGTGGGACGAGGCTGCTCATGGCTGAAGGGGACCTGCAGGGCTCTGCATGCTCTGGACATCCTGGTTTCCCCTGCACAGCCTCCATGGCAGGGGTGAAGGACTCTGATGGTGCATGTCACACCTGAGCAGCTTGGGTGGTGAGACAGTGTTTCTTGGCCCTGTCTCTTCTCTTCTGTTGCTGTGTCCTTGATTTCAGTCCAGAAATCCTATGGGCCCTGTGTCCCCTTCTCCTGTGTTCTTCACCTCAGTGGCTGGTGATCTCCAGCTTGAGGACCATTGCAGAAGCAACAAGGAGCTTGGAAGTTTATTTCTATCCAACAAGAAAAGATCATGACTCTCTTTGTTTTCTGGTCTGGATACTAGAAATGAGAGATCAGGAGAGGAGAGGCTACATAGACTTTAATTATGCCCAGGCAAGTTTCTAAAAAACATTTACACTAAGCAGCTGTCTTCTGAGGGTGCTAAATAAACCCTTCTCATCCGAGGCTTGCCCTCGGCCCTGGGCTGCAGCAGGAGGGCCTTCACTCACATCCCCAGTTGTGGGGCTACCTGAGTCTTGCTGCGAGCTGGGGGTGTGATTGATGTAGGGGTTTGCGAGATGGGAGCGAGCAGGGATTCTGCAGGGATTTCCTAAGTCCACTGTTTTGGTTAGATTCTCTTGTTCTTCCGGTTCCCCAACAGATTTCACCATCACATAAATCAATGCTGAAGTGAGTTGTGGCACGAGTAGTTCCAAGCAATCCATAATCAATATGTACATTTAACACTGGGACAAATGGCTCAGTTTCCATTACAAAATTGACCTTCAATCATATTCAGTTTGGGGTGATATGGAAAGGCAGTCTAACTGAAGAGAGCGTAGTTGGGGTGTTGGTGTAACTGCCCAGTGTGTTCTCCTTGCCCCCTGCCCAGATACAGCCAATTTATCAGGAACAGAAGAATTGCAATAGAGAAAGAGTTGAATACACACAGAGCCAGCTGAACAGGAGACCGGAGTTTTATTACTCAAGTCAGTCTCCCTGAAAATTTGGAGGCTAGGGCTAAGGATAGTTTGGTGGGCAGGGCTAGGGGAATGGGTGCTGCTGATTAGTTGGGGATGCAATCATAGAGGTGTGGAAAATGGTTCTCACGCTGTGAGTTCACTTCTGGGTGGGAGCTTCAGGAGCAGTTGAGCCAAGAGTCATGGGTCTGGGTGGGGCCACTCGGTCATCAGAAATGCAAAATCCTGAAAGGACATCCCAAAAGGCCGATCTTAGGTTCTACAAGAGCGATGTTATCTGTGGGACTTGGTAATCATTTATGCCTACATCTTAGCAGAATTCAGCCCCTCTCATCCCCCTAACTTTGTGGTCTCTCATCAGTTTTACAAAGGTGGTTAGTTTTGGGGAAGGGCTATCATCATTGAAACTATAAACTAAATTTCTCCCAAAGTTAGCTTGCCCCAGGTCCAGGAATGACCAAGGATACTCTGGAGGTTAAAAGCAAGATGGGGGTGATTAAATCAGATCTCTTTCACTGTCATAATTTCCTCACTGTTATAATTTTTGCAAAGGCAGTTTCATTGGGAGGTTACCTGGAGGCGGCAGGACACCTGTGCACAGGTGAGTCTGCAGGGGAGTAGGCGTTGGTCTGGAACTGCTTCTGACCTTGGGTGCACAGGTCACGTGACCTCAGGCAAATCCCTTAACCTCTTAACTTTCCTTTTTTCTTTAAAACTAAGAGCAGTAAATTGTGTTCCAGATGCTAGTGGGTGTCTCATCAAGAAGGTTCCATGGGCAAGTATGTCTGGAAAAAGCTGGTCTTCCACGTCCTCTCAATTACAAGTTCATTAGCATATTAAAGACTCTGCAGATACCTGCAGGAAGAAAACTGTTTGGTGTTCAGCAAGCACTTTCCCCTTGTTTTTTGACCACAAAACCTCCTTTCTGTGGTGATGGGGGGACACATTTTGGGAAATATTGGTCTAGGGGTTCTTCCTGTGCTCTAACCTTGTGATGTAAACATTTTGCCTGCAAAGCGCATGTTGTTGACCTTGGCCTTAGCAGCCTCTGCCGAGGCCTGCTTTAGGAGGGAAAGCCTCGGGCAGCAGAGTCGCAGAGCTCGGCCCTACCACCAGCTTCCAAAACATGGCATCCAGAAGAGCTTCAGTTCAAAACCAAACCTCACTGTAAACTTGCAACTGAAATTGTTGCAAGTTCCCTGTGGGTGAGAAACACAGGGCAGTGTGTCTGCATTCTTCCCTGTCGTGGAACCTGCCATGTCCCAGCAGCCACCAGGGTCCTGGCCCTCCCCTCCCCTCTCCCCTGGGCCGCTGTCATTAGCCCAGCTGACTCCCAGCCCCCTCCCTTCCTCTGTGCCTCGTGCCCTGGTTCTGCTTTTGGAGGAGCCAGCCTTGGCTGAGCAAGTGGCCAGCATTGGGAGGGAGCAGAATGGCTCCTGTTACTCCCTCCCTTCCTCAGTTTGGAGCAGGAAGCATCCACCTCTTACCTGTAAGAGTCACCAATGACTATATCTGGAGACTTATTAGTTTCTGTGGCTTGAAAAAAGCTTTTCAAAATATGAAAATCACTTGTATTTACATAGCTTTTTCACTCTTCGAAGGCTTCACTCATGATCTGGTTTAGTTGTCTTCAAGCCCCATGTCTGGAAAGGCAGTGGGCAGAGACATATGTTATAGACCCTGCAGCCCACAGAGCAGAAGAGGCTGAGGGAGTCCTTCACGTTATCTTGGCAGTGGCAGGAGTTCTAAGCAGTCTCCCTCAGGATTCCCTGAGCTGTGATGGCCTAGCTCACTCCATAGATGGACGCTTCCAGGCTGGCTGGAATGCTGCCCCTTCCCGTGGATTTGGGTTGACTCCCAGGCTGACCACAGAAAGAAATGTCCCTTACTTCCAGAAGCTCAGGAGTGAGGGTGCAGAACACCCTTCCTGGGGGCTTCTGTATCAGCAACAGGGGCTTTCTTGCACTGCTTTGTCAGGATATTTGGGGCATGTGTAAGTCTAAGGCCAAATTCCTTGGCCTGCATTGGAGAAGCAATTTCCTTATCTAAACAGGTGAAGGGCGAGTGGAAGAAGCCAGGTGGGGGGGCTCTAGGGGCACGCAGATGATTATGTAGAGTCAAAATAGAGTCAAAAGCACCCATGTAAGGGACATGTGGGCAGTGCTGCTGGGCTTCTTACTAGAGAGCACACTCTTTGCTGCTCCATCAGGGACATGCTGTCCAGTCTCTGGCCCCCTCTCTGCTGCAGCCATGGGGCTTCAGAAGCCTCAACCAGTGTTCCAGGTGGCCAGAGATGTCCTGTGAGATGGAAGCTGTTGCTTTCTTCAAGCTCCACACTGGGTGGATGAACCGTCAGTAACTTTATGTATCCTGTGGCTTATACCTGACACTTTTTCTTTGTTTTAAATCTCTCAGTGTAAACAGAGTAATTATATAACCCTTTCCTGCAACCCATTTATTACAGTGTTTAAAAAAATAATCTCAAAAGACGCTGTCCTAAGTCAGGTGTGCTGAGACATTTTGTTTTGAGTTTCCAGAATTATTGCAATCCTTTGCTGTTCGCCCTTGGCCCCTGCCCCATTTTGCTCTTGGGAACAGGAACCAGAGGCTGGCACTGGGCACCAGGCTCAGCTCTGCAAGAGCAAAGCCAGACCAGGACAAGAGCTGCTGATTTTTACAGCCATGTTTAACTAAAATTCCACATAGAACATTTTCTAAAAACCCAAACTTTGAACCATTTATTATGGAACATTTTTTTCTTATAATTTTTGGTAGAAATTTCTTTTCAGTAGCTTTTTAAAATTATAAAGTCAACATATAGAAAATAATAGAGGGGCAAAGAGAAGATAAAAATGAAACATAATCTCACCATCCAGAGATACCCACTTTTGACATTTTGTTGTATTTCTTCCCAGTTCTCTGTATATACACATATATGTGTAATTTTATTGTTGTTTTGGAATTCGTTGTGTATAAATTTTGTACTATAGCTTTCCACTTTGCATCATATAACTATGTTTCTGCATCATTAAATAGTCTTGAAAAACACCATCTTGAAGTTGCTACAATAGATTCCATCTTATAGCAGTGCCATAATTATTTAACTGTTCCCATATTGTGGGACAGATGCACTGTTGCCAGTTTTTCACAACTATATATAAAGCTTCAATGAACATCTTTGCAAAGAAGCCCAAGTTTCTGACTCCTTCCTTCCCATGGTTTGCCAGAAGGGTTATTGCCAGGTGGAGGGATATAAATTCCTTTATTATAAAGGCCTGAAACCCAGATTGCCAAATTGTTTTCCAGAATACTTCTTCCAAAGACACATGCCTGAGGCTGCCAGCAACTGCCAGCAACCTCAGCTGGGGGCTGTGGAGGTGAGAGGAGGCCATTTATTCATTGCACACGCTTTCTGTGATTTCTGAGATGAAGAGAGAGGTTGAGACTTGACTTGTTGCTTACAGAGCCGTAGGCCACAACGGAGGAAGGGAATGAATGAGTGTTGAGAATGCACCTGTGTCAGATCTGATGGGAACCATAATGACCCAATGCCTATCACCCAAGCTGTGGTGAGCAGTAACATCCAGCAGGTGTGTGGACTCCTGAATTCCTGACGTTTCTTCTGACTTTTCTCTGTACCCAGTTAACAGCCGGCAGGTTCCAAGCACGCTCAGGTCAGGCTGGACTCTCTCTCTGAAGAACATCAAAATTGTCACTTTACACGTAATTGTAAGTACACAGACTCTGGGAAGGCAGTCCTTAGGGTGTCCTGAGAGGAAGTATTGGCTTTCTGCAGTAATGTTTCTCTTTTGTTCGGGTTCAGAGGCTACTTTTCTTGCTAACTGCTGAGTTCTGAGCCTCCTGGGTGAAGTAGATTCTGAGTGCCAGTGAAGCAGAACATAATGATCCTCAAATTTAGGTTTATTTCTTTAAATAACCATAAAAAAGATTTGTAGAAAGGTCTTAGCTAAAAACACGATGCCTGGAGCCAGCCATACACTCAGCCAATGTTCGTGATGCTGAAATGAAATGAAGTGACGAATGTCACCCCAGGAGGTGTCCAAAGAGCACCCTCCAGGGGTCAAAACCTCTACCAGGCATCCATTGCCACCTCTTCCCAAGACAGCTGAGGGCCCAGGACCACCAGGACCAGGGCGGAAGGTCAAGCATTAGACGCTCCAGGTGCCTTGTCCCCCAGGCTGGCGTCTTCCCGGTGCCAGGTGCCAGTAGAAATGTGAGAAACAGTGTCCTGCTGCAGGTGTGTGACACCACAGAGCCATGGGCTGTCGTGGCTGATGTCCATGGGGTTGAATCTGGGCTTCGGTGGCTCTGCAGACATTACTTAATCTCACTCAGCATCACATCCTTTCATCTATAAAATGGGCTTACAGGCTGTCCACCTTCTGAGTGGTTGGAATCACTGATGGAAAAGTTGATACTGGAAGTGTACTGAAAAACTTAGGAGGGCTGGGCACGGTGGGTCACGCCTGTCATCCCAGCACTTTATGAGGCTGAGGTGGGCGGATCACTTGAGGCCAGGAGTTCAAGACCAGCCTGGCCAACATGGTGAAACCCCGTCTCTACTAAAATACAAAAATTAGCTGTGCATGGTGGCACACGCCTGTAATCCCAGCTACTTGGGAGGCTGAGGCAGGAGAATCGCTTGAACCCAGGAGGTGGAGGTTGTAGTGAGCCGAGACTGTGCCACTGCATTCCAGCCTGGGTGACAGAGCAAGATTCGGTCTGAAAAAAAAAGAAAAGCTTGGGAGTTGCTAAATGAATGTTACCTTCCATGTGCCTTGTCCCACAGATTGAGCAATCCAGGAGCAGGGGCAGTGACCTAGAATCACTAGGGGTGATTATCATAAGAGATTTTCAGTATGTATGGGGGCCTTTGGGGGAGATATTTTCCCTCGAACTGAGGGAGGTCTTCTTGCGTCTTCAGGTGGTGCTTGTCCCACGGGCGGGATGCACAGTGGCTCCTACACATGGGGTTTGGCAACCCTGTCCCTCCTCACCTTGGTGCCCCAGCAGTCCCTTCATATTTCTGTCCTTCGCATCTTCTCTGAATTCCTGAATTCCTAGCTGCTGCCTTGGCAGCATGGCCTGAACACTGTGCCCACTGGTTAGAGGGCAGAGGTGTTCCCTGGGCTCATAGGGAGCCCAGCCGGGCACAGGGCACAGCACTTGCAGGTGGATGGAGGCTCAGGAGGCACAAGGGTATTGCGGGCAGATGAAGTGGGGCTGTCCCCTCGCCTGCCCTTGCTGAGAAGGAGACTCTGGTGGGGTCAGAGGGTCCCAGTCCCTGGCAGGGCAGCCTAGTGGGTACCGTTTGGGAACAGGCAACTCATAGCCTACTGCCGCTTGTGCATGGTTCAGCCTATAGAAGGCAGCCTTGGCTTGCAGCCCAGTCCCAGTTCCTTCCAGGTGGGACCACAAGACCTGAGCTATGTGACACAGAGCATGACAACTTTCACGTGGGCCACCTCTTCTAGAATGGCTGTGAGGCCTGACAGGTCCCTGCGCCCCCTTGGACAGCTAGACTTGTGACAGTAAGTGATCAAACAGGGACAGGGCCTGGTGTGTGGCCGTCCCTCTGCCCATAGGAGGTTACCAGGTCTAGGCTGAGCTGGAGCTCCATAGCACTGGTTTCTAGAATAGTGCAGATGCTGGGCCTATCCTGGAGGCTACACTTAAAATAAAAAAAGAACCAAAAAATCTTTATTAGGGTGTAACTCTTCACAGTTATTCCTAGTGCATAGGGGAGCAACTGTTCATGATGTTTTCTGGAGGCTTCTTAAAGGAAACCTCTCACCCTCTCGGGTGTGGCACTTGGCTGCTGGGAACAGACAGTTTATCTTGCAGAGAAAACTGTTTTGCAAGAGGTTTCCCACCATTATGGTCTGAGGGAGGGTCCCTGCCAGCTTTTCTTAGTCACTTGGGCTTAGAGGGAAGGTGGTTTTCGTTTTTTTTTTCTCTGTTCTTTTTTTCTGAAGGCAAGAGCCATCTGGGGGCAGGGCACACATGGGTAATTACCCTGACTTAGGGAGACAAAAGGACTGCTGATCAGCAGTTCTCAGGGCAGCTGCAGGTGGCTGATGCTTTTGGTGGAATGTCACAAAGTACCCAGGCTGGGGGTGAGTCAGAAATCCTTAGGTCACTTGTGGTTTTCTTTCATGGTTTTGCTGTGACTATTAACTTGTTTTTACTTAACAAGAAAAACAGGTGTTTGGGTGTCTGTTTGAAACAGTGCTGCCCTGCTGTTAGCAACTCACTGTAGTCACGAGGCTGCCCTGGCTTGGCGACACTGAATACCTAACTGGAATAAGGAGCAAACCCTGGAAGAAGCCGGAAGCCAGTCCCGTGAGAGGGATGGGGCATCCCTGAGCACAAATACAGAACCTGGTTGTTGTGAATTTAAATCGAACTTGGAGTCAATCAGCCAATTCATTAATCTGAATTGCTTACTTACTGCGCCAGCCCCTAGCACCCTCCCGCACACCTTTGGAGATGAACTTCCACCTTGGAATAAGCGTGTGTGCTTGGATCTTGGCTTTGCTTTCATACGTGTAGCCAGGTGAGCCGGCAGCTCTCACCTGAGTTGTGTTGCTTTCTGGAGGGAAATAGAGGCAGTGCCTTTGTCCACATGCTACTGTGGGTTTTCTTTCCACCTGGCCAGGCAGCCAGATGCTGCACCTTTTTAAGTCTCATTAACGTCAACGTGTGCACTGCCCGTTACCAGTACCAAGAGACTGACAAGAACTCCTGCCTCCCCAGCTGCAGGTGCTGAAGGCTTCCCTCAAGTCCTTAGGCCTTAAAGGATGAGTTTCAGGCTTTCTGCAAAGACTATCAGAAATGAGAATCTGGCTCAAAGCAAGTCTGTGCAATTCTGCACAGGGATCAAAGGAAATGGAGGCACCAGTTTGAGTCCTGGGCCTTGGGCCTGGACATGGCTGGGATCTGCCAGAAAAACAGACCAGGAACTCTTTTTTTTCTTTTTTTTTTTTGAGACAGTTTCTTGCTCTTGTCACCCAGGCTGGAGTGCAGCGGCACGAACGCAGCAACTTACCGCCGCATTGACTTCCTGGGCTCAAGTGATTCTCCCACCTCAGCCTCCCAAGTAGCTGAAACGACAGGCATGTGCCGGCTAATTTTTCAGTTTTTTGTAGAGATGGGGTCACACTATGTTGCCCAGGCTGATCTCTGACTCCTTGGCTCAAGTGATCCTCCTGCCTTGGCCTCCCAAAGTGCTGGGATTACAGACATGAGCCACCACGCCCAGCCTGCTCTTTTTTTTTTTTTTTTTAATTTCTTTAAAAAAATTTTTAAAAAGAAAATTGGGTGGAGAAAAACAAAGTGTTTTTTAAAAGAAAAAACAAAAACAGGAGTGGGGCTGTATTCTGCAGCTTGGAGCACAGGTGACTGTAATGCCGAATAGCGATTGCTCAGGGCATAGCCTTCCCCATCCCCTGCCACCAAACCAGACCCCAAGGCTGTGGGAATTCCTGGAAATCATGGGGTACTTGTGCTCTGTCCTGTATGGCCGAGAGCTCCAAAGATTTGCTGCCTTGCTGTGCCACTGCGGCTGGCAGGGAAGAACCAGAGCAGCCGGTGAGTCAGACACTCGGGGTGATTGTTGCTGAAGTCATTTCTGAGGGAGGTGGCCAGCACCTCACTGCAACCAACTGCTCTCCAGGAGGCACCAGTTACAAAGGTGGGCGAGTGCAGTCGCTGCAGGCAGACTTTGCTCTGTATCTTGCTGTGTCCCCAGTACTGTGGACATGCCCAGATCCCAGCACACAGTTCATCTGTTGGATTAATCTGTTTTATTCTTTTTGAAGAAGAGGCAATCCAGGGTGGAAAGCCTGACAGTGCATCACCCGTCACTTCAGGAGACATCCTCACCTCCGATTCCTTATGTATATCAGATAGGGTGTTCGTGGGCCCTTGCCTGGGCCTCCCTGAGGTGTGAATTGCCTATGTGAAGGGAAGTTGAAGCTGGTGCCTTGTAGGTCCCCTAACAGTGGCTGCAGGTGAGCCCTGAGCCATCTGGGCAAAGCCAGCTGTCATAAATGACCAAGCAAGTTGGCTTGTGGCTAAAGTGATGTCCTCACCAGCATGTCCTCGCCAGAAGGGTGAAACTTCATCAGGACAGGCCGCACGCCAGTCGCAACTGCCCTTGAGGCAAATGAGAGACTCCTTCCATCTCTGCAATTCCCACACTTGGGGAGTGCCTGTGCTTTGCAGAGGCCCACGGTGAAGAGACAAGAGTGGCTTATTGCCTGGCTGGGGAAGCCCAGGGCTCAGGGCTCCTGGCACAGGGAAGGTGCTGGGAGCCCACAGGCTTCCAAGGGCCTGAGTGAGGATGGCTGGTGGATGTCTACCCTGCTGGCCACGCTCACTACTCACCAAGGCAGAGTTGGCTCTGCTCAGCCTCTGAATGCCTAGGAGGCATTTGTTGTCTGTGCAGGGACAATGAGAATCCAGGATTAGAGGGGGACAAGGGTCCTAAAATCCACACAGGCCACTCCTAAGGTTTGTTGATTTGACTAGCATGAATTGAGTGCCTACCGTATACAGGGAACTGTGCCAGGTTCACAGGGATGTGTCTGTGGCTGGTAGTGGATGAAATGAGGCATCGTGACAGGAGCTGCTGTCAAGCTTCCCGGACCCTGAAGGTTCTCAATGAGGCATCGTGACAGGAGCTGCTGTCAAGCTTCCCAGAGCCTGAAGGTTCTTAGGGAAGTGGAGATGGGGATGACAGGGGCATTTAGGAACTACCAACAGAAGAGAAGCATTTACTCTTTTCTCTTTCTTTCTTTCTTTTTTTTTTTTTTTTGAGACAGGGTCTCACTCTGTGGCCCGGGCTAGAGTGCAGTGTGGTGTGATCATAGCTCACTGCAGCCTCGGTCTCCCAGGTTCAAGCGATCCTCCCACCTCAGCCTCCCGAGTAGCTGGGACTACAGATGTGCACCACCACACCCGGTGAATTTCTGTATTTTTTTGTAGAGACAGGGTCTTGCCATGTTGCCCAGGCTGGTCTCGAATTCCTGGGCTCAAGCAATTCGCTCACCTCAGCCTCCCAAAGTGTTGGGATTACAGGTGTGAGCCACTGCGCCCTGCCAGCTCTTTTATGTTTAAAATCCAGTCCTTGGTTTTTGTTTATCCATCTGGCAGTGGCTCCAGGAATACAATCACCCCAGCATGTCTGCCACTTACCTGCCCAGGTCGATCTTCCCATCTATCAGACTTGGGCACAAAGTGTGGTGGGTTGGTGCCTAGAAGAGAGATCAGGAGGAGGGGAGACCCCACAGAGCAGTCTGGTGCCCCTCCTCCTGTGTTTACCGGCTTCCTTGGAAACCAGGAGCATGCTTTACTGCCTGTGCTCCATTGTCCTCTCACTTCCTGGAGATGGACACTGAGTCCCTTTTTCTCTCTCCCAACATCGAATGACCCTGACCTTTCCTTCCTCCACAGTCTGCACTTCACCAGAACATGATCTCGCTCTGTGCGAAGATGCATGTGGTCCGGGGAGGGGAGCCCGGCCCGGCCTGTCCTCCAAGTCTGCCTTCGGGAGGGAGCGAGAAGTCCGTGGGCTCAAGCTGAGTGTCTCTCCCCGCAGCCATTAGGAGTCCACCAGCTGTGGACACTTGGGAGGGGTTCTTCATTCTTGGGGCCTCCCTTCCTTTGTGCTCACACAGAGAGGGAGCTGTGAAAACTGCTCTAACACAAGGGCCTGGGAGAGAAGGTGGACCGACTGCACCTTTCATCTGGTGTGGGTGGGGAATTGTCTTTCCTTGTTCTCAGTTCATGTGAAGGGAGTTTCCTCTCCCCTACCACGGAGGGGCAGTGTTGGGCTGAACACTTTGTTTTTCTCCACCCGATTTTCTGACTTGGCCCCAGGGAGGTGCTGTGTTTTGTCTGACCAGAGAGACTGTTGAGGGCCTGATGCACATTGGCTCAACTTATGAGTGACCATGGCCACCATGTTGCTGTCATGAACTCTCTCCCTCTCTCTCTCCTCCTCTCTGTCTCTCTCACCCACCACGCATCTCACCACCGGGAAGAAGTGCCAGGGCCCTTCTCTGTTTTCTTTCTGAGGGAAAAGGACATCTGTGGCAGAACCAGTCTCTTTTGACAGCCCATTTCTTGCCTGCCATCTGCTGGACCTTTGGGCCGGGCGTAACCTTCCAAACGGGACTTGGCAGACTCAATCCTCCCCTTTGGCAGTTCCGAGCCCAAGACTTGAGGGTGATGCTAGGAGCCTCCAGTTCGCCCTCTGGGACCAACCAAGTTCTAGAATCCAGCTTTTGCACAGAGCGGTGAGCTTTCCAACTTTGGGGTTGTCTAGTCCTTATGTTCATCAAGTGTTCTCTCACATGAGTTGTAAGATTTCAGGGAAATGTAAGTTTTCTTGAGCTCTGGCTAATCAGAAATACTCTTAGAAGTGTCTCCACTCATTCATGAGTATCATCCATGTCCTTATTGCAGTCACATTTTACGAGTTGCACTGATCTCATTGGCCAGTCTCTGCTCCGTGGTGTCCAGGACCTCAGCTGGTGAGGCGCAAAGTGTCAGGTGAGGTGCAAAGGCTGAGGCCTGGAGTCCTCCAAGGCTCCCTTGCACTTATGGCACTTCATGCCAGTTATCAGCTGGGACTTCGGTTGGAGCAGGCTGCCAGCACACCTGCGTGTGGCCCGGGCCTTCTCTCAGCACTGTAGCCTCAGGGCGGGAGTGGGTGTCAGATTTCTTACTTGGGGCTCAAGATTGCAAATACCAAGGTGGAGACTGCATCTCATTTTATGACCCAACCTTGGAAGTCATGTGAAACACTGGCTACATTCTTTTGGTTGCAGGCAAGTCCCAAACCTTTCCAGATTCAAGACATAGGGAATTAGATTCTAGCTCTTGGTGGAGGAAGATGAGTTTCTAGAATAGCATGTGGGATGGGAGGTATTCTGAGGCTACCTTTGGAAACACAATCTGCCATAGACCAGTCAGGGAGAAGGAAACTGTAATGCTTCCTCTTTCATCTGCCCAGGCTTACTGGTAGACACATGGTTGAGAAGGGCACAACCTAGGCCAGGTGCAGTGGCTCACACCTGTAATCCCAGCACTTTAGGAGGCTGAGGTGTGCAGATCACTTGAGGTCAGGAGTTTGAGACCAGCCTGGCCAACATGGTGAAACCCTGTCTCTGCTGAAAATACAAAAATTAGCCAGGCATCGTGGCAGGCACCCATAATCCCACCTACTCGGGAGGCTGAGGTGGGAGAATGCCTTGAACCCGGGTGGCAGAGGTTGCAGTGAGCCAAGATCACAGCACTGCACTCCAGTCTGGGCAACAGAGTAAGACTCCATCTCAAAATAAATAAATAAATAAAGCAAAACCTGGCAGGAAAGCTCCCATGAACAACCAGTAATGGAAACAGTTGCAGATTTTCATGCCTTTGACCAGGAAACACCCACATGGAGGGCAGGGGGCTTGGGCACCTCCATGTGGTTGGCCAGCTCCACGGGCTCTTCTGTACTCTTGAATCTGAGCTCTTGCATTATGCAGTGAAGTAGCTATTTCCTTGCCATTTTGGGCCAAAAATACTACCACAAAGCGGGGATGATAGCTTTCTGTAAAAGTGCTTTGTGTAGTGCCTGGGACCTAGTACATGCTTAACAAAGAAGAATATTATTATTCTTGTCTGGCTTTCTCATAATCATTAATGCATGCTCTAGGAGGAATACTGTGTCCTTTCTCTTCTTCTCCTTTTTTTTTTTTTTTTTTTTGAGATGGAGTCTTACTCTGTCGCCCAGGCTGGAGTGCAGTGGCTTGATCTCTGCTCACTGCAACCTCTGCCTCCTGGGTTCACACCATTCTTCTGCCTCCGTCTCGCAAGTAGCTGGGACTACAGGTGTCCGCCACCACGCCCAGCTAACTTTTTTGTATTTTTAGTAGAGATGGGGTTTCACCATGTTGGTCAGGCTGGTCTTGAACTCTTGACCTCAGGTGATCCACCTGCCTCGGCCTCCCAAAGTGCTGGGATTACAGGCATGAGCCACCACGCCCAGCCTCTCTTCTTTAGTCCAGAAGATGGACTGTGTGAAGAAAGTCTCCACCCAGCCACTGTCCTGAGGGTTTATAAAAGTCCACCTCACCCTTACCAGCTCGAGTTCCTAAAAGGTGAGGAACTTTGTGGTGATAATTTTAACATTACAGTATCTATTCAGATAGGTAGAAAACTGACTTATTCTTTTTATTTTTTTATTTTTTATTTTTATTTTTTGAGATGTAGTCTTGCTCTGTCACCCAGGCTGGAGTACAGTGGCGCAATCTCAGTTCACTGCAACCTCCACCTCCCAAGTTCAAGCAATTCTCCTGCCTCAGCCTCCCAAGTAGCTGGGACTACAGGCACCATATTAGCCAGGATGGTCTTGATCTCCTGACCTTGTGATCCACCCACCTCGGACTCCCAAAGTGCTGGGATTACAGGTGTGAGCCACCTCACCTGGCCTAAACTGCCTTATTTTAAAGCCTTTAGATTGTTATGTGTTTTGGGCATGTAATGCCTATTGAATGAATCTTATGTGTGGTGAGCATAATTATTTCAAAACATCTATGATCCAATAATTCTTTAATATTATCTCCTTGAACTTGCACACTGGCTGTCTATCACTCTTCAGGCAGAAAAGAAAGTAAATTTCTTCTTCTTCTTTAAACAAGTGGCTTCAGGATCACAGTAACATTTGTTGTAGGGCTGTGTGTGTGTGTGTGTGTGTATGTGTGTGTGTGTGTCTATCATGTTTTGATATTTAGATGCCTAGACTCAGAGCAGTAGCTCTGCTGGGGACTTAGTGAGTGATGGAATACTAGCAAATGGCCACACGTGGGTGTGCATTCTCCACGTATGGATCAGAGACCTGGAGCACATGGAGGTTCTGCCAGCTCGCACACCAGCATTTAGCAAGCAGATGGTCCTGGCAATATTCGCAGCCATTGAAAATCATGTTTTCCAAGAATATTTAATGACGGAGAGAAATATGATCTAACGTGAAGTGAATTGCATCAAGACTCTGAACTGTGTACCCAGGATGGTCTGATGAGTCAGCTATAATAACCACAGGCAGGAAGTGGAGCCAACCAAACCCTGCTGACTCATTCCCATGGACAGGGAGAAGGGGAGGAAGCGCCTATAGAAGGTGCCCAGCCCTGGGAAGGTCAGTTAACGCCTGACTGACAGGGTCAGAGGAGGAGGAGGAGGAGCAGCGAGCCAGGCAAGAAAGGGGGTGAGGCTGCTGGGAACAGGACAGGGCAGCACCCCTGCAAAGGTCATCATGTGGACCATTTTCCCAGGTGCCAACCCCAAACTGTCCTACCCTTTTCACTAAAGGGTGTTGGCTGCCGAGCTCTTGTTTGGTAGTTCCTTGAGGGTCCCTTAAAGTCACGTCTACATGCTTTTTAAATTTTAATTTTACAGTACTATTTGAAAGGCAACTTGAATGTGGTCTAGTCCCATAACTAGAGGGTCGGCTGAAATGAATCTATGTGGCTTCAAAAATAAATTGCAAATGTATCTTTCGGTTGTCAACCCTAATAGTTATCAATAACTTGCTTTGGGAAAGATCTTTCATCTCTATGTATTTACTATGATTAGACTCTATTAATACTATTAATATTAATAATAATATTAATCTCTGTGGCCTTTGCAAACAGTGGTGTTTATTTATTTGTAGCTGTTGGTTCAGATAGAACTGAAAAGGAGGGAAAGTGGTTTGTCTTAAGAAGGTGACGAGATGGAAAAGAACACCTTCTGGTTCTGAAGTGACCGCTTTCCACGTGCCATTTTCCCGGCCCTGCTGCCCTGTGACCTCTCCCAGGATCACTTAAGGAAAGAAAGAGGAGCTCAGACTTCCCTTCAGGGGCCTGACACCCTGGGGGCTTGGCTGCCACAGGAGTTTCTTGGCATTCAGGCTGGGGACATCCTAATTCTTGCACCTGAGAGGCCCTGTCTCTCTTCCTCCAACAGTTACTGATAGGCATCACGGGGTTGATTGGTGTGTGTCTAAGTTCCTTCCAAGGGAAAAGTTGTGCACATCCTTGTTAAGAGGAAAAGAAAAAAAAAAAGCTTGTTTTTTTTTCAGGAGGTATACATGTTTATTGTTGAAAATGTGTATATTGACTCTCTGCTATGTATCTTCTTGTTTTTTTAAATTTTTACTTTGAAATAATTATAGACTTATATGAAGTTGTAAACGTAGTACAGAGAGGTCCTGGGTACCCTCCACCCAGGTTCCCCCATTGGTTATATCTTACATAATTGTAGTACAGTACCCAAACCAGGAACCTGGCTTTGGTATATTGTGTGTGTATAGTTTTATGACATTTTATTACATGTGGAGAGCACCGAAACCACTACCACAATCAGGACACAGAACTGATTCGTCGCCACAAAGGGACACTGCGCTTCCCCTCCGCAGTCACACCCCCTCCGCCCCCATCGTCCCCAACCCCCGGTAACCACTAATCTGTTCTCCGTGTCTATATTTTAGAAATGTTATATAAATGGAATCACACAGTATATGACCTTTTGAAGCTGGATTTTATTTAATTAATTTATTTATTTGAGACAGAGTCTGGCTCTGTTGCCCAGGCTGGAGTGCAGTGGCGTGATCTTGACTCACTGCAACCTCTGCCTCCTGGGTTAAAGCAACTCTAGTGCCTCAGTCTCCCAAGTAGCTGGGATTACAGGCATGTGCCACCACTCTTGGCTAATTTTTATATAGTATTTTCAGTAGAGATGGGGTTTCATCATGTTGGCCAGGCTGGTCTCAAACTCCTGGCCTCAAGTGATCTGCCTGCCTTGGCCTCCCAAAGTGCTTGAATTACAGGTGTGAGCCATCATGCCCAGCTGGAGACTGGGTTTTTTGTTTTTTTGTTTTTTTTTTTCACTCAGCAGGATTCCCTAGAGACCCATCCAAGTTGTGGCATGTATCAATAGTCCATTCTTTTTTTGTTGCTGAGTAGTACTCCATGGTGGTCATTAATTTTATGTGCCAACTTGGCTAGGTCATGGTACCCAGATATTTGGTCATGCGTTATTCTGGATGTTTCTGTGAAAGTATTTTTTTTTTTTTTTTTTGAGACAGAGTCTCTCTCTGTTGCCCAGGCTGGAGTGCAGTGGCGCAGTCTCGGCTCACTGCAAGCTCTGCCTCCGGGGTTCACACCATTCTCCTGCCTCAGCTTCCTGAGGTAGCTGGGACTACAGGCGCCCGCCACCACGCCTGGCTAATTTTTTTTGTTTTTTTGTTTTTTTGTTTTTGAGACAGAGTCTGGCTCCGTCGCCCAGGCTGGAGTGCAGTAGTGCAATCTCGGCTCACTGCAAGCTCCGCCTCCTGGGTTCATGCCATTCTCCTGCCTCAGCCTCCCGAGTAGCTGGGACTACACGCGCCCGCCACTGTGCCAGGCTAATTTTTTGTATTTTTAGTAGAGACGGGGTTCCACCGTGTTAGGATGGTCTTGATCTCCTGACCTTGTGATCCGCCCACCTCGGCCTCCCAAAGTGCTGGAATTACAGGCGTCAGCCACCGTGCCCAGCCCACGCCTGCCTAATTTTTTGTATTTTTTAATAGAGACGGGGTTTCACCACTTTAGTCAGGATGGTCTTAATCTCCTGACCTCGTGATCCACCCACATCGGCCTCCCAAAGTGCTGGGATTACAGGCGTGAGCCACTGTGCCCGGTCTCTGTGAAAGTATTTTCAAGATGAGATTAACATTTACATCGGTAGACTTTGAGTAAAGCAGACTATTCTCTATAATGTGGGTGGGCCTCATCCAATCATTTGAAGGCCTTAATAGAACAAAGACTGATGTTACCCAAGGAAGAGGGAATTCTGCCAGCTGACTGCGTTGAGACTTGAGCTGCAACCTCAACTCATTCCAGCCTGGCAGCCTACCTTGCAGATTTTGGGCTTGCCAGCCTCCATAATCATGTGAGGCAATTCTTAAAATAAATCTTTCTGTCTCTTTACACACACACACACACACACACACACACACACGCTCGCACATGCACGCACATGCACACCCTATTGGTTCTGTTTCTCTAGAGAACCCTGACTAATACATCCGTGGCATGGATATACTACAGTTTGCTCAACTATTCACTCATTGAAGGATATTTTGGTTGTTTCCAGTTTTTGGCTATCATAAATAAAGTAACAATGAATATTTGTATAAAGGTTTTTGTGCAGACATAAGTTTTTATTTCTCTGGGATAAATACCCAGAATTGCAATTACTGTGTTATAAGGTAAGGGTATGTTTAGCTTTTTAAGAAACTGCCAAACTATTCCCCAGAGTGGCTGTAGATTTTTATGTTCCTACTGGCAATGTGGGAGAGACCCAGTTTCTCCACATCTTTATCAGCATTTGCTATTGTTACTACTTTTATTTTAGAGGTTCTAATAGGTGCGTCGTGATATCACATCATCATTGGTTTTAATGTGCATTTCCCTGATGGCTTGTGTGTTAGTTAGTTTGCATTGCTATAAAGGACTACCTGAGGATGGGTAATTTGTAAAGAAAAGAGGTTTATTTTGGCTCACGGTTCTGCAGGCTGTACAGGAGGTATGGTGCGGCATTTTCTTCTGGTGAGGCTTTAGGAAGCTTTTAGCCATGGCAGAAAGTGAAAAGGGAGCTAGTGTGTCACATGGCAAGAGAGGAAGCAAGAGAGATGCCAGGCTCTTTTAAACAACCAGCTGTTGTGTGAACTCACAGAGCAAGAACTCACCCATCACCCAGCCGTTTATGAGGGATCCGCCACCATGACCCAAAACCTCCCACCAGGCCCTACCTCCATCAGGAATTGCATTTCAACATGAGATTTCGAGGGCACAAATATCTAAACTATATCAACTTGTAATGCGGAACATGTTTTCGTGTGCTTATTCGGCATTTGTAAACTGTCCTGCAGTAAAATTTCTCTTCAACTCTTTGCCCATTTTTTAATTGAATTTTTTTCCTGTTTTTCAAGAGTTAAAAAATATATTTTAGATATAAGCTCTTTGTCACAAATATGGTTTGCAAATTATTTCTCCAAGTCTGTGATAGGATTAACTTTTAAATGTTCCCCAAGAACCTTATCCCCTATTCAGTCAAACACGGATCTACTGCTGTGAGGGATTTTCAGATGCAATTAAGGTTACTAAGCAGCTGACTTCAAAATAGGAAGATTTTCTTGAATTATCTGAATGAGGAAAACAGAAGAGATGAGGCAGAAGAGGAGGTCAGAGTAATTCCAAGAGTGAGAAAGGACTCAACCCACCACTGATGACTTCAAGATGGAGGAAGTAAGGCAGGAGCCAAGGAATGCAGGAAGAGCCTAGAAGCTCAGAATAAACCTGGGCTGCCAGCCAGTAGGAAAATGGGAACCTCAATCCTATAACTGCGTGGAACTGAACTCTGCCAACAACCAGAATGAGCCTGAAAGTGTATTAATCACCAGAGCCCCCAGAAAGGCACACAACCTTCCTGCTATGGGAGATTAGGAACAAAGAAACCAGTTGAGCCTGCCAGATTTCTGACTTACAGAAATGTGAGATAATAAATGGGTGTTTCAAGCTGCCAAATTTGTGGTAATTTGTTATGGAAGCAACGGAGCACTAATACATAGACTGTGGTTTGTCTTTTCGTCTTTTTACCAAGGTCTTTCACAGAGCAATAGCTTTAACTTTGATAAAGTCTAATTTGTCATTTATTTTCCTTTATGGGTTATGCTTTGGTATCAAGTTTAAGGACTGTTTACCAAGCCCTGTGTTCTGAAGATCTCCCCCAGGTATTCTTCTAAAGGTTTCATAATTTACATTTTATTTATTTTATTTTATTTTTTATTTATTTATTTTTTTGAGATGGAGTCTCGCTCTGTTACCCAGGTTGGAGTGCAGTGGCACGATCTCTGCTCACTGCAACCTCTGGCTCTCGAGTTCAAGCAATTTTCCTGCCTCAGCCTCCTGAGTAGAGTAGCTGGGACTACAGGCACACACCATCACACCTGGCTAATTTTTGTATTTTTAGTAGAGATGGGGTGTTGCCATGTTGGCCAGGCTGGTCTTGAACTCCTGACCTCAGGGAATCCACCTACCTCAGCCTCCCAAAGTGCTGGGATTACAGGCATGAGCCACCATGCCTGGCCCATAGTTTACATTTTATATTCAAATATATGATCTCTTTTTGAGTTAATTTTTGTGTAAAAAGTGAGGTGTAAGTAAAAAATTTTCCTTCCTTCCTTCCTTCCCTCTTCCTTCCTTCCTTTTGCCATTGAACATCCCCTTACTCCAGCATCATTTGTTGAAAAGACTACTCTTCTTCCATAGAATTGCTTTTGAACCATTATCAAAAATCAGTTGGCTTTCTCTTCTGTTTCATTGGTCTGTGCATTTATTTTCCTGCCAATATCACACAGTCTTCATTACTGAACTATACAATAACTCTTAAAATTGGGCCAAGGGACTCCTCCCATTTTATTTTTTGAAATTGTTTTAGCTATTCTAGTTTATTTGATTTTTCCATATAAGTCATAGAATAACCTTATTTATATTTAAAAATATCTTTCTAGGATTTCAGTAGAAATTATTTAAACCTGTACATCTATCTGGGAGAATTGGCAACTTTACTATGTTGTTTATTACAATTCATGAACATAGTATATCTATTTGTTTAGTTCTTTGATTTTTTTCATCACTATTTTTTGGATCTAGGAGTTTTAATTTTTTGGTAGATTTCATAGCGTTTTCCATGGACATCATCATGTCATCTGCAAAGAGCAACGCTTTACTTTTTTTCTTTCTGATCTGTACGCCTTTTCCTTTTATTTACTTTTTTTTTTTGCCTGTGGTGCTACTAAAACTTTCAGTACTAAGTTGATAATAGCATGACAGCAGACATCCTTACCTTGTTCTTAGGTGGAAAACATTCACTTTCATCAAGTTTGGTGTTAGCCATCGTTTTTGTAGATGTTGTTTATCAAGTTGATATTCTCATCTATTCCTAGTTTTCTGAGAGATTTTGTCATGAATGGGTATTGAATTCTGTCAAATGTTTTCTCCACATCAGTTGATAAGATCATGTGATTTGTGTTCTTTCTCCTGTTGATGGTGAATTACATTGATTGACTTTCAAGTATTGCACCAACCTTGCACCCCTGAAATAAACCCCACTTGGTCATGTGGTATAATTCTTTTTATATATTACTAAATTTTATTTATTAATATTTTGTTAAGAATTTTTGCATCTATACTTAATGAAAGGTATTGGTTTCTAAGTTTTTTTTGTACTGTCTTTGGTTTTATATCAGGTGATACTAGATTCATAAAATAAATTGAGAAGTATTCCTTTCTTTTATTTTCTGGAAGAAATTGCGTAAAATTGGTGTTTTAAACATATTTGTTAGAATTTCCTTCTGTGAAACCATCTAGGCCTGGAGTTTTTTTAAGACAGTTTAAAAATTATTAGTTATTTATTAGTTTCAGGGCTATTGATAGTCTCTATTTCATCTTGGTGAGTTGTGGTAGTTGGTACTTTTCAAGGAATTGGGTTATTTCACTGAAGTTGTCAAATTTATGCATGTAGTGTTGTTTGTAGTATTTCTTTATTATCTGTGCAGTGTTTACAATAGCTATGGCTTTATCTCCGATTTCATTTGTGATGTTGGTAATTTGTGTTTTCCCTTTCTTTTTTCTTGCTGGAGATTTGTCAATTTCATTGATCTTTTCAAAGAACCAGCTTTTTGTTTCACTGATTTTCTGTATTAATTTTTCTGTTTTCAGTTTTATTGATTTTTGCTTTGTTCTGATTTCTGGTGTTCTTCCTCCACCCTCCAGCAGGAGAAGCTTGAACTGGGCTTAGGAGAAGTGAGTGGGGTGAGGAAGCCATCTCCACTTTAGGGAGTTGCAGACGGGAGTGGATGAAGCTGGAGGCCAACAGCCTAAGTAGCTGAGAGGGGGTGCTAGAGTAGGTGTTGTTGATTTACTCTCTTTCTGACTCCAGGTTGCACTGCAGAATGAGCTGAAGGTGGTGAGGAGGCAGCCCCCACCAGCACTTCCTGACCTCTCTTTAAGGGGACTCTGGCTCTGGCAGGGCTTTGGGTGCTTGAAGGGTACTCTCTAGTTTAAAACCTCATAAGCCCTGTCAGCAAGAAATGGATGAGGAAGCTGAGACTCCCTAAGCCTCTATGTGGTGAGTGTGTCCCTCCTTACCTGAAGATCCTGAGAATTCTGAGCTCTTCACTTGTGCTTAAGGACAGTGACCTCAGGAGGATTCTTTCTGAAAACGTTTGCACTGGGCATCCTAGTCTCCTCCCTGGGTCCAAGAGGACTTTGTTGGGTGTGGAGGTGAGGTGGACTGGGTGGTATCCAGTCTGCCCTCCTGCCCTGAAATGGCCTGAGTTGTGTCTGTGCTTTAGTTACCCCAGGTTGTCATGGGGCAGCCAGGCGCAAGCAGAGTGAGTGGGGCCTGGTGGCACAGCAGGGCCTCCATTTAACAGGAGAACCCAGGCTGCTCTCCACATATAAATATAGGAAGGGAAAGTTTCCCAGACCTTTTGGAGTTTAGACAGCTCTTATAAAATGGCATTTTGATGAGCTGAGCATAAATGAATTGGAAACATTCAGATAACATTTCCCCAGAGTGTAGAAACCGAGGACAAAAGTGCTTGGCAAAGAGTTTGAGGGGCTGGGCCAAGAGTTTGAAAAATGATTTGAGATGTTGTGATGAACCCAAACTACCACCAGCTTCTCCTGGCTCAGCTGCTTTGGAGAGCCTGGGAGAGGGGGCCTCAGGCAGGAGAGGAGAGATGCTTTCTTTCCCTGGGAATGGAGAGAGCCACTTTGAAACCATGCTCACCTACATGTAGCTTCCCACCTGGGCTGTATTTGCTGCTAGCGACCAACCATCCGTCCATCCATTCATCTGTCCATCCGTCCATCCATCCATCCATCCATCCATCCATCCATCCATCCATCCATCGATCCGTCCATCCATCCGTCCATCCATCTAACTATTCACTGTTTGTCCATCCATCTACCATTTATCCATCCCTTCATCTGTCTGTCCATTCAACCATCCATTCATCCAACCAACACTTGTTAAACACCTACTGTGTAGATGGCTCTGGGAAGACAGAAGGTAACGAGACTTAGCCCCTTCTCTTGCAGAGCTCAGTGTCATGGTGGGAGAATCTTATAAACGAAGATTTGAGGACAGGCAAGCGCTGCAGAATCCCAGGGAGGAGTCACATACTTGTGAAACTGTGAGGGTGACAAGCTTGCCAAATCTTCCAGTGTTACCCCAGCAGGGTGTTAGGATGCCTCTAAGTTGGACCAGGGACCCTCAAGATGAGATGTTATTTGGAATAGAAGGTAAAGGAAGGGGTTCACCTTGCCCCTGAGCTCAGAGCTACACCAAACCTACTGTAAGACAGTGGAATTCAGACATCACAGCAGTGGGATGGTCATCATTGGTAAGGGAGAGACCTCTTTCTCTTAACATTGACCCCAGGACCACTGCTTTACCCCATGCAGCTCCTAACCGAATCCTATGGGGAAGATACTGCTGTTCTCTCAGGAAATGGAAGCTAAGTGTGAGGACTCAGTTTGGGGCCACCTGGCTGGCAAAGGGAGAACTGAGACTTGAATCTGGGCCCATTGACTCCTGTACTGGGCAGTGGGGCTTCTACCCAGTAGGTGAGAGAAGAACTAGGGGTATACTGGTTGCTGCCAAATCCAGGCTCTGTCATTGGGCTATGGGTGTAGTGTTTGACCTTAGCCAGGTAGGGAAGTTGCTGAGAATGGCAAAGCTGTAAGCTGCAAGGATATTCAGGCCCAGGGAGGTCTCTTGTTGAACCTAGGTCCTTCTTAGTGTGGGAGACAGAATCTTGGAATAGATTTGGAGGCCATATGACCTGAATGCTGATTACGCAAATCATCCTGTCCCAAAAGGGGACTTTTATATTATGGACTTTTTTTCTCTTAGATGCAATTATGCTCTGTGTCAGTGGTATACATTCAAGTGTTGGAGAACCTAGGATAAATATTTCAGCTTTCTTTTCCTCACTTAGGTCTCTAAGTCACTACCCCAAGAAGCCCCTTGACAATGTGCCCGGCTGGTGAGAGGATTCTTTGAATGATGTCTGCACACTGACTTTCTCCTAAGCGTAGAATCACTGTCACTGACAAATGCAGACTGGAGCTGGGGTGTGGTGCTGCCAACTGAAATACCTGGAAAGCAATGCTGTTTGTAATCAGATTGTCCAGCCTGGAGGACGGCTCTTAGAAAAGTTCCAAACAAATCAAAATACAGACTTCTCTTGATGGGTACAATGGTTGCATTCCTGGGAAATTCAGTGTATTTTAAGCCATGTAAAAAAACACCCCATACAATGTTTACATATAAAATGGAATTAGGTTCCAGGCTCAGGTAATTAATAGATTTTTACCCATGAGGCTGTCAACAAGGATGTTTGAAAATCATTTGGGATGTGGGATGATTCTTTGTTGTCAGGGATTGTTCTGGATTTCTTACTGCATCTGCCAAATTCTGTCAGTGTCCGTTCCCTGTCATGGTGATGACAGAAAAGGCCCTACTGATTTTCGAAGTTTCTCCGAGGGGGCCTCCTCCCACCGCTGCCCTGAGAAAACCCACTTGCATGAATGAAACATTTTGTAGAGCATCAGAAAGCAGACTGTACCTGCCATCATCTCTGTTTGCTAAAGAGGTGCTTCTCTCTTTCCCACTGAGAACACCTGACCATTGTAGAAGTCCAGAAACTTCTGAGGGTCATCCAAAATTAGCCCTTTGAATCACAACATGTTACAATGGTTTTTCTGGACAGGTAATTTTTTTCACCTATATTGCTTGAAATGACCAAAACAACCACCATTAAAAATACTCTCTAAAAAATTGGTTCTTTAGAAGGCCCTCTGGTCTTAACTGTAGCAAAGGTACTGGAGCATGACTTGCATAAACATTGCCAATTACTAAATATGGGGTGTGAAGTATCACAAGCTTTACAAGGAGCCCCAGTTACCATGGGGACAAAAGGCAAAATTCTGTCTTCTGCACCCTTTGTCTACTGTCTGTGGTCATCAGGCTCCTGGGCACAGCTTCTGGTGGGACATGCCCCACTGGATTGCCATGGGCTTGAGCCACAGCATGGGAAATCACTCAGGCGCCATTGCTGGGTGGCAGAACTTGGAGGCTCTTGGATCCATAGCTGGGACCTGAGTGTGATGGGGTCAGGTGGGCCTGTCCTCAGCCAGGCTGGGATGTCCAGCTGTTGCTGGTGTCCCCAGCCGGGGCTTGGAGCGAAGCTGGGAGGCATACAGCACTTACCATCCCAAACTCAGTTCCATCCATGATAGGAGCCCCAGTTAAGAATCCAAACCGGCCCACGTCAGGAAGTTTGTTTGTAAAATAAAAGTTCAGAGCTGCCCCTTATGTACACATCACAGTGATAGGAACCCTGGAGAATAAGAAAGAACTCGAAAGCTGGTTCCTCACTTGGGGAAAAAAAAAAAAGTAACCAACAGGTCCTTGTTGTGCCTCCATCAGCGGCGGCTGTGCTTTGGAAGCTCTCTCACTAGTTAGTAACAGCTGCGTACGCTCGGGGCCAGGCAGGGTTCAGAGCACTTCACAGACACAGGCAGCACACAATGCAAGCCTGCTCCATTTCCCATGCAGAACAGGGAGTGAGAGTTTGGACAGGGAGGAATACCAGCTCCACCCAAAAAACTGCATCCCAATCTATCACTCCCCGAGGTGTGACAGCAAGAGTTCTTAGGGTGAGAGTTTCCATAGCAAACGTGGTGGATTTAGTCCCCCAACTGTTCAGTCTTCTGACTCTTTCAATCCTCTGATGCTTTGAACCCTCCCCACTGCCCTATGAGGGAGATGCTGTTAAGGCCCTTTCATGAAACTGAGGACCAACAAGTGAACCTTTAGGTCACTTTAAAGTCATGTGACTTGCTCACAGTCACTCTGCTGGGAAGTAAAAGGGACTAGAAAGCAGGCTGCCCAGCCTCAAAGTCTGCAGCAGAGCTGGTGTTCTGACAGATGACAAACTGAGCAGCCAGGCTCTGGGACTTCTTGGCCCAGGGAAGCCCCTCACCAGCGTGACAGGTCTGGGTTCTGCTAGGGAAGCCCCATCTTCTTGCAGGATGATAGAATAGGAAACCTGCGAGCCAACACAGGCCCCGCAGCTCCGCGGGTGCTGGGGCGAGCCCGGGGAGTTGGAGATTGGTCTGTGCTCACCCCAAGAACTGAGTCCACACACACCCCTGCCCCCTCATTATCCATCAGAAAATCTGATGTTAGAGACTGGGCTCCAGGGCACCTCAGATCGTGTCCTGCCGTCTCAGAATGCTTTGAGAACGTGGGAGGCCGAAAGGGGGGTTTTGGAGGCCTTGAGACCATCCTCACATTCTCCATCAATTGTAAGCAGTGCTCACTGGACAGTCTCCACTTCCTAGTGTGGCAGCTGGCACCTCCTGCTCCTCATGGCTGGGTGGAGAGTGTGACCAGTCCTGGCCAATTCGCTGTGAGCTGAAGTGATACTGTTAAGTGCTGATCTGAGACCCTTGAGAGTGTTCCTCTATCAATCAGTGTCCCTGAGTGACCCCAGTGAGCACCAGAAGTTGGGGCTGCAGTTGAAAACCAAGGCCCTCCTAGCCCTGGGCAGTGATGGCCATCTGGCAGAGAAAGCCAAACCAAGAGAATTAGGTATCCAGGAAAATATCAGTCAGAGAGCTTCAGCACTGTGCCAAAACTGTCACATGGCTGGAAAGCGGTGAGAAAGGATTTGAACCCAGGGCTGCTTCCAGAGTGCAGGCATCCTGCCTCCCAATAATGGACTTGTGGTTCCTGATGCAGACAGCTGTGGAGTAATGATGAGAGGCCCAAGGGGTCAGTGACAGAGGCTGCTTCCCAGAGTGCCCGTTTCTCTGGACACGTGGTGTGTCCTAGAATTAATTGGGGCAGAAGATGTGCTGGAAAGAGGAGCTGAACACCAGCCTCAGATGACTGGGAAAGCTGTTAGAAGTTATTCAGTGAGCAGGTGGCCTTGTCATACTCTCCTTTCTCTCTCTGCCCTGCTCTGGGCACTGATTCCATGCCAGCTGCTTCACCTATGACCCTGTGAGGGCAGTGCTTATTACGCCGGGTCACAGAGAAGGTCCCTAACCAGCCCACTGGGTCAGCTCTGCACTTGCCTCACCTCAGTCATCAGCTTCAGGCCTGCAACACAGGACATGGGAACGATTTTAGGGAAATATTGCCTAAGTTAAGAGAGTCCTCTAGCTTGGCTAGATGTCTTAGTTTAGGCCACAGAAATACTACAAACTGGGTAATTTATAGGTAATAGAAGTTTATTTCTCACAGTCCTGGAGACTGGGAAGTCCAAGATCAAGGTGTCAGCAGGTTCAGTGTCTGGTGAAAGCCTCTTCCTTATAGATGGCAGCATCTTGGTGTCCTTACAGGGTAGAGGGGCAAAATGGGGGCGGCAGCTCTCTGAGGCCTCTTTTAGAAGGGCATAATCCCATCCATTAGAGTGGAGCCCTCGTGGCCTAATCATCTCCCAAGGACCCCACTTCTTAATACCATTACCTTGGGGGTTAGGTTCCAACATATGAATTTTGAAGGTACGCATGCATTTAAACCATAACACTAGATATAGGATAGACCTAATCCATTACCAAGGCTTGGCCTGGGCAGGGATGAATGTGAGTTGTGTGGAGGAGGGGGTGACATGCTGTTTAATCTTCACCACGTCTTCAGTGCATTTTCCAGAGAAAAATGACTTATTTCTGGTCCTCGGGCATGTGGTTGACACCAATGCTCCTCAAACCTGAAAGTGCACAGGCATGCATGTTTATAGCGGCACAATTCACAATTGCAAAAACGTGGAACCAACCCAAGTGCCCATCAATCAATGGGTGGATAGAGAAACTGTGGTATATGTATGCAATGGAATACTACTCAGCCATAAAATGAATGAATTAATGGCATTTGCAACAACAACCCTGGATGACGTTGGAGAATATTATTCTAAGCAAAGTAACTCAGGAATGGAAAACCAAACATCATATGTTCTCACTCATAAGTGGGAGCTAAGCTACGAGGATGCAAAGGCCCAAGAATGACACAATGGACTTTAGGGACTCAGGGGGAAAGAATGGGAAGGGAGTGAGGGATAAAAGACTATAAATTGGGCCGGGCACAGTGGCTCACGCCTGTAATCCCAGCACCTTGGGAGGCCGAGGCGGGCGGATCACAAGGTCAGGAGATCGAGACCATCCTGGCTAACACGGTGAAACCCCGTCTCTTCTAAAAATACAAAAAATTAGCTGGGCATGGTGGCAGGTGCCTGTAGTCCCAGCTACTCGGGAGGCTGAGGCAGGAGAGTGGCGTGAACCCGGGAGGCGGAGCTTGCAGTGAGCTGAGATCGCACCACTGCACTCCAGCCTGGGCGACAGAGCGAGACTCCGTCTCAAAAAAAAAAAAAAAAAAAAAAAAAAGGCTACAAATTGGGTGCGGCGTATACTGCTTGGGTGATGGGTGCACCAAAATCTCAAATCACTATTGAACTTACTCATGTAACCAAACACCACCTGTTCCCCAATAACCTATAATAAAAAATTAAGAAAAAAACCCCCAAAAAACCCTTGAAAGTGCATATGAATGATCAGGAATCTTGCTGACAGGCAGATTCTGGAAGAGCAGGTCTGGGATGGGGCCTGAATTCTCTGGAGGTGCCCTGCTGTTCTGATGATAGCAATAACTGATAAGATACTTTAATACCAGGCCCTGTGCAAACAGGTTTCAGAGTAGGCTAGATCTTATTTGGGCTCTGAAATTTTGCCAATTTGGCCACAGAATAGATTGTCAGCTCCAAAATAAGTTTCATTTTCTAGCATATTGAAATAATTAGAAGAAAGGGAACCTTTCTTGCTCTTTTGGAATAAAGAAGACAATGAGGCCTGTGAACCAAGGCTAAACCACTGTGGTAGGTGGAATTCTAAGATGGTGCCGAAGATGCTTGTCCCCCTGGCTTACACACGGCTTCTCCCACCTGTTCAGTCAAACACGAATTGAGGTGCTGCCATGAAGGGATTTTGCAGATGTAGTTAAGGTCCCAAATAAGTTGACTGTAAGGAAAATAGACTATCCTGGGTGAGCCTGACCTAATTGGGTGAGCCCTTAGAAAGGCCCAGGCTCTTGTTGGTGCAAGAGATTTGGAATCTAAGAGGGGTGGATGCGAGGGAGATACTCAATTCCTGGGGTGGAAGAAATGGCAGGGAATATGGATGGCCGCCAACAAGGAGAGTTCAGTTTCCTTGTGGTTCTGTAGGGACTTCCACCCTACAATTCATTCATCCAACAACTTAAATGAGCTTGCAGAATCTTCCCTTGATCCTCTAGAAAACAACACTGCTCATCTGATGCTTTGAGTTCAGTCCTGTGAGACCCTGAAGGGAGAATGCAGGCACACCACA
Source organism: Pan paniscus (assembly GCF_029289425.2). Classification (NCBI taxonomy): domain Eukaryota; kingdom Metazoa; phylum Chordata; class Mammalia; order Primates; family Hominidae; genus Pan; species Pan paniscus. The sequence continues at coordinate 16,396,494 of NC_073261.2, forward strand.
CCCAGACTTCTGACCTAATAAACTGTATGTAACAAACGGGTGTTGTGTGAAGCTGTTAAGTTTGTGATAATTTGATATGCACCAACATAAAACAAATACAGTCACAAGAGGGGAACTTTGCAGCCTTAGCAGCACTTGTGGGGGTGCAGCCCTGTGCATGTGGCTTAGCAGGGTTCATCTTTCATATCGACATGATGGGTCAGAAGTGTCACAGATAGGGTACCTGGAACCTGAAAGACATAGGTTTTGTATCTAAAATTTGATTTCTTCCATTTTTCTTGTAGAAAAAAAGACTGTGTGTTAAGAGAAGAATTATTATTTCCTTAAAGTAATTTGTGCCTGGTATGATATTTATGTTTTTCTGGCCAGCTCAGTAGGAAAAATATGGTTTGAAAATATTTGGCTAAACACTGAAGCTCACCAAGGGAGGTGAGGGTGGGGAGTGGGGTAGGAGCTCTGAAGCGGGGTCTGAATGGGGTCATATGTTGCATGTTTACTTTCCTTTTGCTTACATGTTATTTTGGTTTCTAAAGATTTAGTTGCTTAGCTAAGAGGTGCATGATATTCAGCTTTATTGCCTAGACATGTTGGGGGTAGTCCTTCTTAGAAGAGCTCTGAAGAAAGACTCCTCAGGTGCACATTCCATTCCTCTGTGCTCCCCAACTCCAGCCACTAGGGAACTCCCACCTGGATGAGGTCGGACTTTATTTTATTTATTTATTTAGTTTTTGAGATGGAGTCTCGCTCTGTCGCCCAGGTAGGAGTGTAGTGGCGTGATCTCGGCTCACTGAAACCTTGGTCTCCTGGGTTCAAGTGATTCTTGTGCCTCAGCCTCCCAAGTAGCTGGGACTACAGATGCGCACCACCATACCCAGCTAATCTTTGTATTTTTAGTAGAGACGGGGTTTCTCCATGTTGGCTAGGCTGGTCTCGAACTCATGACCTCAAGTAATCTGCCCGCCTCGGCCTCCCAAAGTGCTGGGATTACAGGCGTGAGCCACTGCACCCGGCTAAGATCGGATTTTCAAGACTCTGAAGAGATCTCAGTGATGGGACTTTCCATGGATGATCTTGTAAACCCACAAGGCTTAACCTCATTTTTGAATAGCCCAACATCATTCGTTATTATTACTATGCCATAATTATTATGATGAACTTAGTATTTTAACAGGGGCACAGATCTCTGACTTCTGGGAGAATTCATGTCTTATTCTCCAATCTCGAGTTGAAGCTTTTCAACAGAACTGGCTTAATTTGGAGGCACAGTTCACCTCAAGTTGTTTGTAACTTCATCTTTCCTCACTCTTACCTATTAGATGGGTTAATGCCTGGACCTAACTTTAGAGTGGATTTAAGGGGGCTATTTAAGTGACCCAAGTCAAGTTCTTGACTTACATGTCCTTGAGGGGTCTAGACTTTAACACGTTGGAAGATTAGGGGGTAGCTGGGGAAGGGTGAGCAGACATGCTGAAGCTGGGGCATATGTTCCCATTGGAGGTGTAGCACACGCGGTCTATGGGGGCATGCAAGAAGCATTGCCAAGTGAGAGACCAGAGAGCAGGGGCCATGTGGAGGTGATTGCTAAGGCCCATATTGTGTCCGGAATTGGTGGGTTCTTGGTCTCACTGACTTCAAGAATGAAGCCGCGGACCCTCGCGGTGAGTGTTACAGCTCTTAAGGTGGCGCGTCTGGTTTGTTCCTTCTGACGTTTGGATATGTTTGGAGTTTCTTCCTTCTGGTGCGTTCGTGGTCTCGCTGGCTCAGGAGTGAAGCTGCAGACCTTCGCAGTGAGTGTTACAGCTCTTAAGGTGGTGCGTCTGGAGTTGTTCGTTCCTGCTGGTGGGCTCATGGTCTTGCTGGCTCAGGAGTGAAGCTGCAGACCTTCGCGGTGAGGGTTATAGCTCATAAAAGCAGCGTGACCCAAAGAGTGAGCAGTAGCAAGATTTATTGCAAAGAGCAAAAGAAAGCTCCCACAGTGTGGAAGGGGACCCGAGCCGGTTGCCACTGCTGGCTCCGGTGGCCTGCTTTTATTCTCTTATCTGGCCCCACCCACGTCCTGCTGATTGGTAGAGCCGAGTGGTCTGTTCTGACAGGGCGCTGATTGGTGCTTTTACAATCCCTGAGCTAGACACAAAGGTTCTCCACGTCCCCACCAGATTAGAGTATAGATACAAAGGTTCTCCAAGGCCCCACCAGAGTAGCTAGATACAGAGTGTCCATTGGTGCATTCACAAACCCTGAGCTAGACACAGGGTGCTGATTGGTGTGTTTGCAAACCTTGAGCTAGATATAGAGTGCTGATTGGTGTATCTACAATCCCTGCACTAGCCATAAAGGTTCTCCAAGGTCCCACCAGAGTAGCTAAATACAGAGTGTCCATTGGTGCATTCACAAACCCTGAGCTAGACACAGGGTGCTGATTGGTGTGTTTACAAACCTTGAGCTAGATACAGAGTGCTGATTGGTGTATCTACAATCCCTGCGCTGGACATAAAGGTTCTCCACCTCCCCACCAGACTCAGGAGCCCAGCTGGCTTCACCCAGTGGATCCTGCACCGTGGCTGCAGGTGGAGCTGCCTGCCAGTCCCGCGCCCTGCGCCTGCACTCCTCAGCCCTTGGGTGGTCGATGGGACTGGGCGCTGTGGAGCAGAGGGTGGCGCTCGTCAGGGAGGCTCTGGCCGCACAGGAGCCCATGGAGGGGGTGGGAGGCTCAGGCATGGCGGGCTGCAGGTCCCGAGCCCTGCCCTGCAGGAAGGCAGCTAAGGCCCGGTGAGAAATTGAGTGCAGCGCTGGTGGGCTGGCACTGCTGGGGGTCCCAGTATACCCTCCACAGCCGCTGGCCCGGGTGCTAAGTCCCTCACTGCCCGGGGCCGGCAGGGCCGGCCGGGCAGGCGGGCTGCTCCGAGTGCAGAGCCCGCCAAGGCCACGCCCACCCGGAACTCCAGCTGGCCCGCATGCGCCGCGCGCAGCCTCGGTTCCCGCTCGCGCCTCTCCCTCTACACCTCCCTGCAAGCTGAGGGAGCCAGCTCCGGCCTTGGCCAGCCCAGAAGGGGCTCCCACAGTGCAGCCGTGGGCTGAAGGGCTCTTCAAGTGCCACCAAAGTGGTGGCCCAGGCAGAGGAGGCGCGGAGAGCAAGCGAGGGCTGTGAGGACTGTCAGCACGCTGTCACCTCTCAATATCAGAGAAAAGAACCTGGAGGCAGAGGTGAGGACTGGGTGATGGGTGTGATGTGGGAGGTGTCCGGGAAAGAGGAGGTGAGCTTGACTCTAAGGCTTCCAGCCTGGACGCGTGAGCAGATGGAGAAATAGGAAGGCGGGCTCATAGAGAGGGGTGGTTGGAGGAGGCATGGGAAGGGCTCGAGACTTCATGTATTTAACATGTTTGAAGACAGTTGGTTGGGGAGACTTACAGTCTGTTGGAAAAATGTCCAGTGCTAGGAGAGAGGCGGGGATAGACTGGGAAGAGCCACTGATAGCTATGCTTTCTTCTATACTCAGTTTTGTTAACTTTGCCCTCTGACCATCCCCTACTGTATGAGGATTTGTAACCAAACAGCCCTAGGAAGCAAACTGGGTGGCTTATACCAACAGACATTTACTCTTACACAGTTTTGGAGGCCAGAAGTCTGAAATCAAGGTGTTGGCAGAGCTCTGCTCCCTCCGGAGGCTGTAAGGGAGGATCCTTTCCTTGTCTCTTTTAGCTGCTGCTAGCAATTCTTGGTGTTCCTTGGCTTGTAGCTGCATCACTCCGATCTCTCTGCCTTGGTCTTCACATAGTCTTCTTCCCTGTGTGCCGCTCCACTTCTTATAAAGACGCCAATCATATTGCATTTAGGGTTCACCCTATTGCAGTATGATCTCATCTGAATGAATTATATCTGTAAAGACCCTATTTCCAAATGAGGACACATTCTGAGGTTCCAGATAGACCTGAATTTTTGGAGGAACACTTGTGAACCCAGTACACCTTTCTTACAATGTACATTTCGAATTCCAGATGTGCAAAATGTGGATACTCATTTCAGGACCACAGTTGCAAGATACATGATGGTATTGAAATTTGCATGCATAGCATCAGGCTATCTTGAAGTTGGGGTTGTCCATTCACGTAATGTAAGTTTGATGCAGGCTGGCTCTGGTATTTGTAGTTCTTTTCATGTAAGAGCCAACACAGAACTCGGTGCCTTTCTAGCTATCCCCCATAAAACATCACTGAGAGTTTTCTAGGGAGGATGTAAAGGAGGTTTTTCATGTCATCACAGCCACCAGCTGACACATCCTTGCTGGACTCTGGAGGGCTCTCTTTCCGACCCCTCTCCAGCCCAGCCCAGCCTCAGTGGCTGCTCTCATCCTCCAGGACTTCCTTCATCCCCACCAGAGGAGGCTCTTGCTCCTTTCCCGTTGTATGGAGTTGTGATGGATGCAGCTGCCTTGGCAAGGGTCATGTCCCCAGTCTCCCTTCCCTCTAGATGGGGCCCCTTGACCAGTTCCCACCAGTGAGATGGGAGTGGACGTGATGTGGGTCACCTCACCTAAGTGGTTGTCTGCTGGCCAGAGGCCACCACGAGTTGGAAGGATCCTGGATCCCTGAACCATGGTGTGGAAGGCTGCCTGCTGAACACTCACCTTGGACTGCCTGTGAGCAAGAAAGAACTTTCATCGTGAGACATCTCTGAGCATGGAGGTTTATCGGTCACAGCACTCATGTCCCCTCTCAGACCACCTTCTACACAGCTGGGAAGTCTCCATCCTTGACTACCAGGTGCAGTTCAGCCCTGTCCCTGCTCCTATTCCCATCTCACAACCCAGGCCTGTCGTGGGGCTCAGTGGAACCCATTGCTGCCCAGGGTGCAGGGCCCTCTTCATAGAGGGTATTAGGGATGATAAACAACTCAGAATTGTTTGGGGGGGGCAAGGTATGGGACTCATGCCTATAATCCCAACATTTTGGGAGGTCAAGGCAGGAGAATCGCTTGAGGGCAGGAGAATCGCTTGAGGGCAGGAGTTGAAGACCAGCCTGGGCAACATAGTGAGACCCCATCTCTACAAAAATAAAAATAAAAAAATAGCTAGACATGGTAGCAGGTGCCTTTGTTCCCAGCTACTTGGGAGGCGGAGGTGGGAGGATTGCTTGAGCCCAGGAGTTTGAGGCTGCAGTGAGCTATGATTGTGCCATGCACTCCAGTCTGGGTGACAGAGTGAGACCCTGTCTCTAAAAAAATAAAAAAGAATCCTTCTGGTGCAGGTTAAACTTAAGCAAATACAATGCTTGCTGTGGTATCTTTTTGGGGGGAGAATTTCATTTTTTCATCTGCTCACCTGAAAAATTCAGTTCTTGGTGCAAGACTAGGATAGCATTGGTGTGACCAATGCATTCTACACCACTGCCATCTCATCTGATACAGAATACGTCCCAGTGGTTTCTGTCACCAAGAAGCCTCTCATTGGCATTGAATCATCACGGATGCACATGGCAGCTCTCATTTCAACAGAAATCTGTGATTTTTAAAATGATGATGCAAGTCTGTGGCTTTTGAGCTTTGTGCTGTTTTCGTTTAACGTCTTCTTGAGTGTGACTGCTTTCCTTTTGAGGCCTGGGGACCCAGGAGTAAATAAAACAAAGCTCACTACTCTCATGAACTGACAGTTAACTTTAAGCCCAAAGTTTGGTTTTTGTTCTGCAATCAGTTTTATGCTATTTTTTCTTTTCTTAATGTTAACATTCTGCAGCTGTATATGGAGCTGTGGCAAGGGGATTGCTTTGGAGCCTGGCAGACGCGGGCTGGAATGGTCCCTCTGCCCCCACTCTGGGTTTCCCTGGGGGTGTCGTGGGCTGCTGCTGCCTGCTGGCTTAGCTACTGTAAGGAATCAAGGTGTCAGTGTAGGCCTGGTGCCTGATCCTGGGGAACCAGTTGGTGAATTACTCATTTTGTATGAATAATGCATGACTTTTGCATTTTACAAATCATCAAATGTAGTGCACATGGATCACATTGTTTTTGGTTTATCAAATACCTAGAAAATCACTCCATTTCCCAAGGCAACCTTGCCCTGGTCCTTCCACCCCGATGTTGCTTTCTCCTTCTATTCCTCATCTACTTACTCCCCTGACTCAGCATCATCAGATCAAAGGAAAACACAAGGTTCCTCGGGGCACTTGAAAATGAGCCGTGACTACTTAGGAGAAGAGAAGCAAAGGACTAGATTCAGGGAAGAGGGGCGGGGGGAGGCAGGGCAGTTCTGGCAGTTAAGCCAACACCCAGGAGAATCTTGTTTGTCTCCATTTCAGCACAGAACTATAATCATGATTTTTCTTGAGGCCCATCCTGACTGTTACCAAGCTGCGGCGTGGACAGGCTGGCATTTTGCATTTGCATCTGCTGATTTAAAACAGGAAAAGGTGTATCTTTTTAAAGCAATAAGAATGTGGATATTCTAGCTGTGATTGCTATGCACAGCTGAAAACACTTCTTCCCACGTGGTTCGGGTTCTGTCATGGGGTGCCCCTGTCTGTGGAATGCTTTCTGTAACCTTGAACTGGCTTGGTTTAATTTGCTGCACGTAAAGATATCCCCCAAGTGCAGTTTTGGAGGCACCTGATTCTATGCGGTTAATGAGGGTTCCCGTCCTTATTCTACGTCAAACTATTGTGAATGAAAAACAGGTGAAATCTGATCACCACGATTGACTTTGAATGGATAGGTTTTTTAAAAATAGGTTTTTATTTTCTAAAGATAAAGGTAATATAAGCTCATGTTTGAAAAAAAAAAATGAAAATCAGCAAAGTACCAAGAAGGAGGTACACACACACACACACACACACACACACACACACACACACACACACACATATAAAATCCTACTCAGGATTTGTATTCTTGCTGATTTTATTTTGGGCTTCCTTAATCTGCTTGTCATTTTCTACCTTCTCCCTCTATCACTTTAAATCAATGATTCTCCATGGTCTCCTTTCTTGAAATTTTTCTGAATACATGTGATCTCTCTTAGAATGTTTTTGTTGTTGAAACTCAGAGGGAAGTGAGCCCTGGGCTTTTCCTTAGCGGTGAGCTTGGGGCCAAGGCTACGTGGAAGCCACTCCAAACCCCCAGGGAAGGCAGACCTTGTTAAAAAGGGGCATTCAGGGCAGCTCCCGAGGACAGGATAAGAACAAGGACAGGGTCCATGGGGACAGGCCCATAGGAGTATTTGGGGGCTTCTGTGAGGCAAGCACTGGTCTAAGGGCTTGAAGATAATTAGCTGGCTCTCCCTCCTCAGGTGCTCTGATTACCCCATTTGCAGATACCAGGGGGAGGTATGGGGATGGGCGGGCACCCAGGTGGGGCTCCTGTTGCAGGCTTTGGCTGGCTAGGATGATGCCCAGCTGTGTAGCTTGGTATCCGCCACTCTTGTATGGGGCCTGAGTGCCTGGTAAGGAGCAGACACTGGCTAAATAGTTATTGAATGGCTAAATGTATGGAGCTTTTAAATAACAATCAATAATCAATGGTATTGAAGGAAATGAGCCTGTTCCTAAAGAAGAAAGTCCCCATACCAGCCCAGCTTTAGACACCTGACTACTAAATCCTTTGTTCAGGTCTGTGGAGGGTGACCAGCAGTCCAGGTTTCTCTCCATTTGTCAAACGTGGCCACATATGTTCATATGTGGTTTTGTGTCCCCAGAGTGCTCCCAGGGCCCGTGGTGCTCCAGCAGTCAGTGTGGCCAAAGCCCCAGTCACCTGTGTGAGCAAATGCCGAGTTTCTGGGCCTTCCTGGCGAGCAGCTCCATGAGCCAAGCGGGTCCTACATGCTTGGCTCCAGGGTCTGTATCTTCCCATGGGTTGCATAAGCTCTTGTTTCATCTTCCTGTGCCTTCTGTTTTGAAGTTATTTTATTGTGAAAAACTAAATACACAGAAGCACAGAGAACACACCAATCCCTGTGCTCATACCACCCGGATTTGGTCATCAGTACTGTCTCGTCATTCTTGCCTTGGGTCTTTGTTTTAATGCTATATTAAGGCATTGTATAGAGGTGGGAGTCTCACTGGCTCTCCCCACTCCCCGGGCCCCCTGCCCCAGAGGCAGCCTCCTCACTACAGGTTTGTGCCCCTCCAGCCCATTTCTTACACTTGTCCATACAGTCCACACACACAGCCAGAGCAGAGAAGTTTATGCCTACCATTCAGCATCTGTGGTTCTTAGGATGTTACCACATTTGCTTACTTTCCTCCTGTCCTCTTTGCTGAAGTGTTTTATCACAGATCCTAGTCATCCTGTCATTTCATCCTAACAGCTGTGTGTAATGCTACACTGTTTACTTTTTTTTTTTTTTTTTACATAGCCACAAAGCTACTATCAAATGTAACAAAAGCAGTGAGAATTTCTTACCATCTGTAGTCAGATTTCCCTGTCTTAAAAATATCTTTTTCGGTTGGTCTGTGTGAATTAGAGTCCAGATGCTGTGTGTGGAGCATCCTTCCCTCTCCTGTTTTATTTTTATTCCATGAAAGCAAAGGAACCCAATCACTTGCCTGGGAAACAGCCCCCATTCGGGGGTCTCCTTTTGCTCTCAGAGTGTCATAGAGCCTGATCCTGTGTTTCTTTAACTCCAAGAAATGGATATTTATCTAAAGGCTGGACTAGAAGCTGGTTCAGCTTTTGGGACAGGACTTCTTTGTAGGTGCAGAAGTTTTACTTATTTGTTTATTTTAGCTCATCACTGTCATCTGTATCTTCCTGGAGTTTGAACTAGCTTGTTCCCTTTAACTGCTGAGCAGGGCATATTCTACTTCTCCATTCTGCCTGTCTCAATCCATTTGGGCTTCTATAACAGAATGCCATCTGGGGTGGCTTATAAACAACAGAAATTTATTCTTCACAGTTCCGGAGGTTGGGAAGTCCAAGATCAGGGTGCTAGCAGATTTGGTGGCTGGTGAGGGTCTTCTTCCTGGTTCACAGATGATGCCTTCTTGCTGTGTGCTCACGTGGTGGAAGGAGTGAGCGAGCTCTCTGGGGCCTCTTTTATAAAGGCACTAATCCCTTGTATGAGGATCTTAGTCTCGTGACCTGAGCACCTCCAAAAGGCCCCACCTCCTAAATACCATCACATTGGGGATTGGGTTTCAACACATGAATTCTTGGGGGACACACGCATTCAGCCTGTTGCACTGCCGTCAGTGGATATTCGGTTGTCTCCACCGTTCTGCTGTCCATGCGGAGCTGCAGGGCACACTCTCCCTTAGGGACATGTGCAAGACGATCTCTAGGGGTTTGGTCCAGGTATGTAGTTACTATGCATAACCCTTCTTTAGAGGAAGTAGAAATACCTCACTACTGATGGTAAATATCTGAGCCCACAGCACTGAGTCCAAACATTGATATTCATATAGTTTAGGCTTGCATTTTAACTGGTTTCAGTTTCTCTCTCGTTTTTCAGACAATGGATGTTCTTGTGTGTTTTTGCCTTTGGGGTTTTTTTTTTAATTACTCAAAAAAGCTTTATTTATTTATTTATTTTAAATTTAGTTCTCTGGTTCTGTATTTGTGCCTTCAGCATGTTCCCAACAACTTTCTGCTCCTCAATAAGGAAAGCACACTTGGTCCGGTCACAGACACATTTGGCACTCATGGGACCACCATCAGCCTTGCTGACTTTTTTCATTCTAGACAATCTCCTAAGAACTTTGGTCTCACAGCGCAAATCCCTCCATTTGCCTGGGCACAGGTCACATGCAGATATGGGTGTCTTCCCAGCCTTCTTGGTATAAAGTAAGCAATTCTATTATCAGAAGTTTGGGAAAGTCTGGTTTTGTTAGAGGCTGCATTGTAGGAAAGCCTATGCCCAATGCAGGACCATTCTGAGTGCCTCCAGACACTATCCCTGCAAGAGCACAGTTTTAAGTTTCACTTTCAAATAAAATACACCAGTTACAAAAATAATGAGTCAATCGCTTAATTTATAAAGTAAAAATCACCTTGAAACCTACTTTTTCCATAAGCATCGTTCATAATTTGTTGACTGTCCTTCCAAATTTTTTTATATTTGTACACAAACATGCAAATATTTGAGCATTCCATTTAACACAATACGGGCCCCCATATGTATATTTTTCTATGGCTATTTAACAAAAACATTCCATGGACATCTTTTCATGTCAATGTGCTCAGATGAGCCTTTTTTTTTTTTTTTTTTTTTTTTTTTTGAGATGGCATCTCACTCCATCACTCAGGCTGGAGCGCAGTGGTGTGATCTTGGCTCACTGCAACCTCCACCTCCCAGGATCAAGTGATTCTCCTGCCTCAGCCTCCTGAGTAGCTGGGCCTACAGGCACGTACCACCACGCCTGGCTACCTTTTTGTATTTTTAGCAGAGACGGGGTTTCACCATGTTGGCCAGGCTGGTCTCGAACTCCTGACCTCAAGTGATCCACCCACCCTCAGCCTTACAAAATGTTGGGATTACAGGCGTGAGCCACCGCGCCTGGCCCAAGTCATTTCATTTAATGGCTGGGTAGCATTTGATGGCCCAGGGATAGCAGGATTTATTTAAACATCTTTTTATTGAAGGGCATTGAAATTTTTTTCCCAATTTTTTGTTTTAAAAAACAAACCCATGGATCATTCTGCATGTCTATATCTTTGCACCCTTGAGGAAGTGTGTCTTTAGCATAGATTCCCAGGAGTGAGATGGCGGATAGAAAGATATTTCAGATTTTGATAAATACTGCCAAACTGTCCTCCCCCCAAAAAGTGATGCCAACGTATGGCTCTGCCAGAAGTGTACCAGAGCCAAGCCTGACTTTTAGGAGAAAAACACAATTATCTGACCTCGACTAGAAATAGCACAGAGGTTTAGAAGACAGGGTGCAAATGGGGAAAGAGAGGGGCTGCTGGACAAATCTGCCCCTAGATGTGTTCTATTTGGCCGGCAGTGTTTACATGCTGGAAAAAATTAGTTGTTAATATTTCAAAGCAGGAGATTTAAAATCTGGATCTTCTGCCTCTCTTGGAAATTTGCAAGTGGGCAGGAGGTGAGTGGTGGCTGCCCCTTGCACATGGGGCAGGGGTCTCTGGGGCTGCCGGGCCTCTTTATTTGTCCCTTGAACCACCAGCCCCTGCCTGCGTCTGGGTTCGTGACCTCCAGAGGAGCATACCTAGAATGTTTGCAGGGCTGGGGGTGGAATGGCATAATTTGCTTAGACATGGTAACAGTAGGTTTCTATTTTTATCTCGATCTTTTTTATCTTGCAGTTTTTAAACTGTTGCAGAATGAAATAGAACCACCAGATTTTTCATAATTTACAGATTCCTTTCATGTGTGTCTGAGTTGTTTTATGTTTCTCACTTTTTTTTTTTTTTTTTTTTTTTTAGTATTTATTGATCATTCTTGGGTGTTTCTCCGAGAGGGGGATTTGGCAGGGTCATAGGACAATAGTGGAGGGAAGGTCAGCAGATAAACATGTGAACAAGGGTCTCTGGTTTTCCTAGGCAGAGGACCCTGTGGCCTTCCGCAGTGTTTGTGTCCCTGGGTACTTGAGATTAGGGAGTGGTGATGACTCTTAACGAGCGTGCTGCCTTCAAGCATCTGTTTAACAAAGCACATCTTGCTCCGCCCTTAATCCATTTAACCCTGAGTGGACACAGCACATGTTTCAGAGAGCAGGGGGTTGGGGGTAAGGTTATAGATTAACAGCATCCCAAGGCAGGAGAATTTCTCTTAGTACAGAACAAAATGGAGTCTCCTATGTCTACTTCTTTCTACACAGACACCATAACAATCTGATTTCTCTTTCTTTTCCCCACATTTCCCCCTTTTTCTATTCGACAAAACCGCCATCGTCATCATGGCCCGTTCTCAATGACCTGTTGGGTACACCTCCCAGACGGGGTGGCGGCCGGGCAGAGGGGCTCCTCACTTCTCAGACGGGGCGGCCGGGCAGAGATGCTCCTCACCTCCCAGACAGGGTGGCGGTCAGGCAGAGACACTCCTCAGTTCCCAGCTGGGGTCGTGGCCAGAAGGAGGTGCTCCGCACATCCCAGACGGGGCGGCAGGGCAGAGGCGCTCCCCACATCTCAGACGACGGGCGGCCGGGCAGAGACGCTCCTCACTTCCCAGATGGGATGGCGGCCGGGAAGAGGCACTCCTCAGTTCCCAGACTGGGCGGCTGGGCAAAGGGGCTCCTCACATCCCAGACGATGGGCGGCCAGGCAGAGACGCTCCTCATTTCCCAGACGGGATGGCGGCCGGGAAGAGGCGCTCCTCACTTCCCAGACTGGGCGTCTGGGCAGAGGGGCTCCTCACATCCCAGACGATGGGCGGCCAGGCAGAGACGCTCCTCACTTCCCAGACGGGATGGCTGCCGGGCGGAGGGGCTCCTCACTTCTCAGAAGGGGCGGCTGCTGGACGGAGGGGCTCCTCACTTCTCAGACGGGGCGGTTGCCGGGCAGAGGGTCTCCTCACTTCTCAGACGGGGCGGCTGGGCAGAGATGCTCCTCACATCCCGGACGGGGCGGCAGGGCAAAGGTGCTCCCCACATCTCAGACGATGGGCGGCCGGCAGAGACGCTCCTCACTTCCCAGATGTGATGGCGGCCGGGAAGAGGCGCTCCTCACTTCCTAGATGGGATGGCGGCCGGGCAGAGACGCTCCTCACTTTCCAGACTGGGCAGCCAGGCAGAGGGGCTCCTCACATCCCAGACGATGGGCGGCCAGGCAGAGACGCTCCTCACTTCCCAGACGGGGTGGCAGCCGGGCAGAGGCTGCAATCTCGGCACTTCGGGAGGCCAAGGCAGGCGGCTGGGAGGTGGAGGTTGTAGCGAGTTGAGATCACGCCACTGCACTCCAGCCTGGGCAACATTGAGCACTGAGTGAGGGAGACTCCGTCTGCAATCCCAGCACCACGGGAGGCCGAGGCTGGCATATCACTCGCGGTCAGGAGCTGGAGACCAGTCCGGCCAACATGGCGAAACCCCGTCTCCACCAAAAAATACAAAAACCAGTCAGGCGTGGCAGCGCGCGCCTGCAATCCCAGGCACTCGGCAGGCTGAGGCAGGAGAATCAGGCAGGGAGGTTGCAGTGAGCCGAGATGGCGGCAGCACAGTCCAGCCTCGGCTCGGCATCAGAGGGAGACCGTGGAGAGAGAGGGAGAGGGAGACCGGGGAGAGGGAGAGGGAGACCGGGGAGAGGGAGAGGGCTGTTTCTCACTTTTACAAAAGTTTTTTTCCCTTCTGGGAAGTTGGGGCTATCCCACTCCACAGAGGCCTCCTACAAAGGACAGGTCCCCAAGAGAGAAGAGGGTCGCCATCCAGGTACCAAGTCTGATTCCTGTGCCTCCTCACCTAGGACCATGCCAATTCCTCCAGGCAGAGGAGCCAGTTGGTCAGAGGAGGTGGGGAGGGCCTGATGCCAGAGAGTTTCCTGGGTAAACTGAGGCTCACTGCCTTTTTTTTTGAGGATTTGCCTGCCAGGGCAGAAGCCTTCTAGTGGCCCTGAACTGAGAGTGGAGGCAGCTGGGTCCCTCCTTTGTTGCCCTTTCACCGCTTCCTCCAGCCTGCGTTGCAACTCTGTGAGGAAAAGCTTGGCAAGGGGATGGTGAAGGTTTGACGTCACCAGCCCAGTGAGCATTTGACCATTACCATGGGAAGGTCAGGCCAGGGCCAGCTCTTTTCGTATTGACTTTGGTTTCCTTCCTCTTGGGTCTCTTTCACTGATCATCCCACTCTTGTTATTCGGGGCTGTCCTCAAGTTTTAATTTACTTATGCTCAAATACCTCGGCTCTGTATTCTTATTGAAATAAGATACACTCATGTGCTCCCACCCTTCACTTCTCCATGGCATGTCTGTGTCTTGGAACATTTTGAAACATGATGGTTATTCCATTAATTAAAAAAAGAAGAAGGAAGCTGCCACATGTTAAACTCTGCTTCACAAATGAGTCTGAGGAGAAGAGAATGGTATCTTCAAGCCCAGGTAGAGTAATTCTCATCCTACAGCTGACCCAAGGACCAGCACTGAAGATCAGCAAGGCGAGCCACTCTGACTGGCAGGCAGGCGGCCCCTTCCCTCTGTCCATAGCAGGCCTGAGAGTCACACTGTGGAGGAGAGGGGCGACCTACCTGCCCTCTTCATCGCCAGTACCACCACTGCTTCTCCCTTTAGCCGAGTTTCTCCCCGTGCCCTGCCTTGTAGAGATCTTCCAATGCGTCCTAAGTCTCTTCCCCAAGAAAACGATGTTGGCTGCTAGCTGCCAAGAGGTGGGGGCTGGGAGCTGGGGGCTGGGGTTAGTGTCTGCATAAGGCCACAGCTGCATTGTGCAGGTGGCTGGGACCTCCAGTTTAAAAAGTTTATTTATAGATCACTGTCGAGTTCAGACTCGTCTATAAATGTGAAACGCTCATTCCATGCCCAGGCCCATGCCTGGTTTAGAGCAATTGAAACGAAAAACAAATTTAAAAAGTTAATTTAAAAATTTCAGCTTTACTTAAAATTATTAACATGCACAATTTGTTTTTTAAAATAGAGGTACTCTGGGCATGCTGTCCTAGTTAGCTGTTGGGTTAAGTTGTACTAATGCATAGGTGTTTACCTTTTGGGGTGTGAAAAGGTTGATGCCCCCATAGGTCTGCTAGCCCTTTGCTCCTGTTAAATTAGATCTCTTTGAAAAATGCTTAGTTCTCAGCACAGGGCCCAGCCTGCGATGTCAGCCCAGGCTCCAGTGTCTGCATTACTATATACTATTATTATTGCCACACAGGCAGGCCCGCCTCTCTGAAGCTGTGTTGCTGAGGATGAAATGTCAGAATTGAGGCTGCACTCAAGCCAGGGCATATTTCCTGATTGCTCTGTGTTCACAAATACGTGTCCGTCAAGTCACAGAGCACTTCCTGACGGACACCTCAATGGCCTTCTGTGCTGGAGGTGGACGTGATCTGAAGGCCGTGCCGCAGCCTCATATGGGCTGTCCCTCCCAGGGAGGACCTGCACCCCAAGCCCCCTCCTCTGGCCACAGCCTTTGAGCTGAAGGAGAGTGGTGATGCAGCGGGAGGCACTTTTGTGGGGCTTGTCGTGGTTTTTCAATGGGTTGATCTGTTGACCAAAACTCTGGAGACATCTTAGATCCCCTTCTGTTACCACAAGAGGGTGTTTTAAAACAACCTTGCAAGTTCTCATAACTAAATACACTTAAATATCCATTTGCTCTAAAACCAAGGCAGCATGTCACACGCAGAGTGGGCACAGTGCAGTGGAAAGGCTGACCTCACAGAGGGTGACCAGCAGCCGCACAGGCGGGACAGTCGCCCTCAGCGTTCATTCTCCGTGTTCTTGGCCCCCTGACTCAGCCCTCCCTTGGTTTATGGTGAGTGTTTAATGTCCACCTTCACTTCTAGACGTACGGGTGGGACTTTTCTGTCTTGTTCACCTCTGTGTCCCCAGCTGGTGCCTGACAACTAGTAGGTGCCCAGCACAAAGTTGTGAACAGACTAAATGGATGGGTGCTATTTTATATTTAATGGTTTAGAAATGCTTGTGAATGGAGTTTAAATTAAAAAAAATCAAAATTGATTTAGAGAAATTGAGCTTGATTATATTAAAAAAAAAAAAACAAAAAAAACAAAAAAAGCAACCCTCCTCACACCCCTCATCAAGCGCACACACACCTTGAAAAAGGGCAGGAATGCCAAGATGTTAACTGTGCTTGTTTACTGATGGTCAAACTAGGGATGGATTTTCCATGCTTTTTGAAGGTAATTTTTAATGTTTTCCAAACTGTCATCAATACATGTATATTGCCTTTATTCCATGGCAAATAAATGCAAAGTAAACAGAAAAATCAAATATTTCACTTTTTCTTTTCTGAATCACAAAAATCCAGTAAGTTGGGTGGGAGAGCAGGGCCCTCAATGGTGGGGAGCACCTGTCCTAGGTCACCTGTGTTATGTGACTTAGGGGGTGAATAAATGTATTTTTTTTGTTTTTGGTCATGCTCTGTAATCAAGTGTGCAGCTTGGAGCAGGCCAGTAAGAAACTCAGCAATGTCAAAAGCGGGCACAGGGATTCCACCACTGCTGCCTGGCCATGCGCTTGGTCTACTCCATTCATGCAAGTTTGGTTCTTTGCTCTCACAATGGTTAGTTTTACATGTGAATTTCTGTGGGTCGCAGGACACTCTTGGATGTGTCTGTGGGGTGTTTCAGAATGAGGTTAGTATCTGAATCAGTGACTCTGTCAGGGAGACCTCCCTCCCCAGTGTGGGTGGTGCCATTCAATCCACTGAGGGCCTGAACAGAACACAAGACAGAGGAAGGAGGAACTTGCCTCTTTTCTACCTCACTGCTTTAGCTGGGGCATCTCAACTCATTTTCTCCACCCTTGGCCTGGGATGTATATCATTAGCTCTCTGGGTTCTCAGGCCTTGGGACTCGGTCTGAATTACACCACTGGGTCTCCAGCTTGTTGATGGCAGATCATGGAGTTTCTCAGGTTCCATAATGTGTGAGCCAATACCTCAGAATAAATCACACACACATGCACACACACACACACATATGTACATATATTCAGTTTCTTTCTGTAGCCTCAGATTTGCAGTGGAACATAATGATAGACTTGGTGTCTCAGCCACAGTCCATTTGGAGTGAAAACCTAAGGCAGGCAGAAATCAAATGGATGCAGCACAGGCGAGCCCCCAAGTTGGGGCTTAGGCCAGGAGGGTTCTTGGTGTCACTCAGGAAAGAATTCATGTGTGAGCTGGAGGTGTCAGACAGCAACTTTTATTGAAGCGGCAGTGTATAGCAGCAGCAGAGGAACTGCTCCTTGCAGAGCAGGGCTACCCATAGGCAGTGTGCCCGCAGAAGCAGCTCAGGGGCAGTTCAGCAGTTATAGTTATACCCACTTTTAATTACATGCAAATTAAGGGGAGGATTATGCAGAAATGTTTAGAAAAAGGGTGGTAACTTCTGGGTCATTGCCTTGGAAAGGGTTGATAACTTCCAGGTGTTGCCATGGCAGTGGTAAACTGACATGGCAGTGGTGGGCATGTCTTATGGAGAGGTACTTTAGCCTCTTACCTGTCTCAGCCAGTCTTTAATCTGGTCTGGAGTCCAAGCCCTGCCTTCAGAGTCGAGTCCCACTGCCTGCCTCAAAACTGGACAAGGAAGTTTCAAAAATCTGAGGAGAAACAACCCCTGTCAGGCATATTTCATGAATGCCATCAACAGGACCACATCAGATACTACAGCTAAAGTCTTATGGCTAAAGTCCTCAGAGCTTCATGTGCTTCCAGAAGGGCTGTTCCATAGAATTCCTTCGTTCCTCAGGCTGACGGTCTAGAGCTGGTATTGGAGAGAGCTGGGCAGGCTGGTGCCCTCTGGGCCCAGGGCTGTGATTTCTGCAGTGCCTTGGCCTCTGCCTGTGTGAGCCTCTGTTCTCCTCTGTGGAATGCAGGTCACAGAGCCTGCCCTGCAAGACTGTTAAGAGTCAGCAAGGGGCTCCACACTCCATGGTTTTCTTACTTCCTTTTCCTTCCTAGATAGGGCTGGTATCCACCTCCCTGATTTTAAGAGGTTTCCTTGTCCTCTCTCCTCTGCTCTCTTTTCCTTTCATTTTAAAGTACCTTTATAACTTTTCAGCAAAAGTTTTCTTATCACCGCTTAATGTTGTCCTTTTGGGCTTAGGGATATCTTAGCAGAATTTCCTGGATCAGCTGTTTCTTTTAAGACATAAAAATCGCAAATTAAATTACATTTATTTGGTGGCTACTGTGTGCCTTTGCCTGTAATATGTATACCAGTGAGAAATAGAAAAGAATTAGAACGTGATGCTGATACGGTTTGGCTCTCTGTCCCCACCCAAATCTTATATTGCAGCTCCCATAATTCCCATGTGTTGTGGGAGGGACCCGGTGGTAGATGATTGAATCATGGGGGTGGGTCTTTCCCATGCTATTCTTCTGATAGTGAATGGGTCTCATGAGATCTGATGGTTTTAAAAACGGGAGTTTCCCTGCACAGTCTCTCCATTTGCCTGCTGCCATTCATGTAAAACGTGACTTGCTCCTCCTTGCCTTCTGCCATGATCATGAGGCTTCCCCTGCCATGTGGAACTGTAAGTCCAATTAAATCTCTTTCTTTTGTAAATTGCCCAGTCTTGGGTATATCTTTATCAGCAGTGTGAAAATGGACCAATACAGATGCTTTTCAAAAAAAGGGTTTACTTCTTTATTTTCTTTACCATAGTGAGTGCCTGAAATTAATAACATTTTAATAAACCTTTGTTTCAGTAGAATCTTGTCTATACCTAATACTGTTGCCATTATAACCACCACCACCACCATCACCACCACCATCAGCTCCACCATCATCACCACTGGTACTGCTAATGCTGCTGTCACCACCACTGCTGCCACTAATATCACCAGTACTGCCAGCACTACCACTAACACCACCGTCACCACCACTATGACTACTAATATCACCATTACTGCCGTCACTACCAATGACACAACCATCAACACTACCATGAATACTAACAACACCATCATGGCCACTGTTACCAGTAACACCACCATCACCATCACCACCATCATTGCAGTTATACCACCATCAATGGTCATCACCACTACTATTACCATCATCACCACCATCACCTGTATCAACATATCACCACCATCACCACCACCAACACCATCAGCATAACATTACTACTACTACCGCTCCCCCAAGATCCCTGCCATCACCGTCACTACCACCACTACCACTAACACCACTGTCACCACTGTCACCTTTACCTCAGTCCCAACATCACCATCACCATCATCATCTCTACTACAATCACTCACCACCACTACAATGATCATCACCACCTCTGTTGCCATCACAACCACTACCATCACCTCCATCATAATCCCCATCACCACCACCAGCAGCATCCTCACCACCCTCATCCCACATGTGGACCACACTCAGAGCAGAGGTTTTCAGATTACACTTGTAAAACCCTCTTCAGTCTGAGGCAAGCCCCATGATTTGTTTCTCATATTGCAGTTTCTCATAAAATTCCACCTGAAGAAAGAGTTCGAGACCTTAAAGACTACTTTAAAACCCTGCCTGCACAGTGCTTCATCACACTTGCTCACACACGCATACATGTTTTCTGGGGAGCATTTGTGAAGATGTAAATGTGCTGTCTGAGGAGGGTGCACAGTGAAGGGGGAAGCACCATAGATTTGTGTCATTAGAGAGCAGGGTCACCTTGGGTGCCATGGGGAGAGGCCAGGCTTCACACTCCTGGGCTAGCATCACAGAAGGAAGGTGGAAGAAAGTGATAAGGGAAGAGAAACTTGAAGGCAGCAGGGTCAAATATTGTTTTTATTTCCAAGGCATATTAAGGATGAGATGGGTTAGTTTAAGTTTAGGAAGAGGAGTGGAGGAGGCTGTGAGATTTTTGCAGGGCTCAGTGTGAGGACAGGCATTCCCCACCAGTCTGCAGCCCCCTGCCGGGTCACTCCACCTGATGCCAGGGCCAGGCGGGCTCTCCTGGGAGGCTTCTCTCTCCACGCTTATTTCTGGCCCATCTCATCTTTGCAGGCAATGGCAGGAGTTTTGTCTTTTTTGGATCAGAAGTATTGGAGAGCCTTATTGGATAATTCTGTCCCTTTAGATTTTACTCTCTGTGGAAAAAGACATATTAATACTTTCACTAGATACATAGTATATCATGCTTTGATAAATCCAGCACCGAAACAGGCCTGAGACATACAAACAGTTCCAGTACTAATGACAGTTCCTTCATTTATTTACTCAACAGTGATTTCTTTGCCCGACTGTGTCAGATGTGGAAACACTGTGAGGTGGGGGCGGCTTTTCCAGCGTTCCAGAAGCTAGCTGAAGTTTGCTTCCCTTTTCTGCTCTGAGGGGCAACTAGATGGGTGTAGGGGTAGGAATGGGGAACCTGAGGCAGGAGAGGGGTGTATTATGAGAGAACCAGGCTCCAGGGTAGACTTCTGGGGTGCAAGCTGACATGCCTCCCAGTGGGCAGGTGGTGGTGGGCACAGAGGGCCAGCTGTGAGGCAGAGGGGAGTGGGGGCTGCGGGGAATGTGGAACACATGCCCATCTCAATGGAACAAAGCACTGAGGTCTAGCCAAGTTTTGCCATGAGAAAAGGAGGGCCCATTGTTGCCAGATTTTCTAATCTTTTTTTTCCAAGAGAAGCTGGAATCTAAACTTTTTAAATGCAAAAATGCTTCATTTTTAAATGTAGATAACTCCTTGCATTAACAAAAATCATAATAACCATGAGGTCAAACAAACACATTTAGGAATAGTATCTGGTCTCCAGATAGCCAGTTTGCCTTCTCTGTTCTATCCAGTAAAGGATTTCCAGTCTCCAAGTGAACACACAGAAAAAAATATTGGAGTATCTATGGCTAAAGAAGACTTACTTAGCAAAGAACCATTTTCCCTCCATTGGCATATTTTTGAGAATCTATTGGGGAAGAGCCCTGGTTTGAGATGGTTCTGGTGGGCTGGGATGTTCAACACCCCTTTCCTGGGGCCAGGAAGCAGTTTGTGGTCAGGTCACTGGTCGTGGAGTGAGGGGACCTGGATTTTAAGCATGACCAATGCTAATCAATCATTCCTTCCCCAGCCACCCATTTATTACCTGTGAAATGAGAGAAATGAATTGGGCTTGGAATTTCAAAATGAGTATGTGTGTGTGTGTGTGTTTAATATTCTTACTCAAAACTACTCAAAAAAAATGCAGCGAAAGAAGCAGATGAGTGAAGATCATCTGCAGTTTAGGGGAAGGGAGGGTCTGCAGCCTCATGCCTCCGCCTCCCCAGGCCCTGGAAGCATGTGCCAACCTCTGGCCTGTCTTTTCCAGATCCTTTGTGCTGAATCTGTTTTTCTTTATGCTCGTCTCAGAGCCAAACTTTTGGGGATATAAATTTGGTCAAATGCCTTTAAGGAGGAGAACTTGGCCAGAGCAGATTCTCACTTTAAAAAAGGATAGTGGAAAATCCAGACCTCAAGACATTTTATGCGCCAAAACATAAAGTGTATTTTTCTGGTGAGTTGGAACTCCCACTTCAACTAAGAAAAGAAATATAGCCTAAAGGAATCTTCAGAAACAGGAGATACTGTCTTGAAGTAAGCATGGGTCCAGGTACTGCTTGGCTACCGTTAGTTAGTGAAAGATCACAATTTCAGTCCTTAGGACACTGATGGAAAAATCGAGATGGATTACATCCTGCCCAGCGCACAGGACCCTAGGGAGTGATGGTTGTCATCTGTCTAGTTCTTCCTGCTGTGTGTTTGGCCTTCATAAGAGCAGCGACCACCAACAATGATGTGAAGTGTGGAGACTAAACTTT
Organism: Pan paniscus; assembly: GCF_029289425.2. Taxonomy (NCBI): domain Eukaryota; kingdom Metazoa; phylum Chordata; class Mammalia; order Primates; family Hominidae; genus Pan; species Pan paniscus. Next base: position 16,417,864 of record NC_073261.2, read on the forward strand.
GGAAGGATGGAAAGAGCCAGCAGAGGGAGACGGCATTTGGAATGACTTAATGCCGTGTTCTCAGGCAGTGTTCTCACAGGGGTGCTGTCTGTCACTCTGTAAACATGCACGTTTGTGGAACTAAAATCCAAGCAAAGAGCCTCTGAACAGTTGTAATGGAGTTGATAACAGCTATCTTGAGCTGCAGATATATTATCTCATTGAGTCCTCATAACCACCCTTTGAACAAATAATTTGACAGATGTCACAGATGAGACTCCAGGATCACAGAGCAGCAGAAGTGGTGGGGTTGGAGCCCTTCACCCCGTCTGTTTTCCAGACCGTGCTCAACCCTATTGGTGTTTGTAAGAAGCCAATTCCTGCCTGTCCCACTGATGTGTAGGATTTGTGAAGGGCCCTGGGGATCCTTGTCCTTAGTGCTGCCTACAGAAGCCTTGCTTCCTTGGGGATGAATGTAGAGTCAAAGCATAGCCGAGTCGGCCTCCAAGGTTGCTGCCCTGCCCTCGCTGCTGGTTCTAGGAGAGTCTGTGGTTTGCTCCGTTCTTGGCTGAGATTCATAGAGGTTCCTGGTTTAGCCTCTCGGTTTCACCTTCTCTGGCAGGTTCTGGGTTGACTCAGAAGCTGGGTGTCAGGCTGTGAGCAATGGTCTAACTGCCTGGGTGCTGTTCTGCAGGAGAAAAATGCAAAAATGCAAAACAGAGTCCACCCTTTGCTTCCCAAGGGTCCTCTGGGACCTGGCACGTCTTGGAGTTGCAGGAGGTAGCCATATGAGCGACATGGGCTCTCTAGGTGCCAGAGCTGGGAGGAAGGAGAGCCAGGCACTGGTGGGGAGAGGGCCTGGGTCCTACTGGGGGCTCCTGGCACCCACAGTCTGACTGGGATGTGAGGAAAGAAAAAAGCTCTGGACAGGGCAAGAAGGGGTTTCCTGGGGCAAGAGGAGCCCAAGAAAGGAAACCAGAGGGCAGGAGGGCTGGTGGCCTGGAGTTGGGGGATGGGTGCACACCACAAGTCCCATCCAGCAGCTTGTGTCTGCAATTCAAAGCTGGTCCCGGTTTAAGCCTCAGATGTTGCTCTCAGGCCAAAAATGCATAATGATTTTCACAAATGAAATAAAGTGAGGCTTAGGCATTATTATCTTTGAAAAGAGATGTTTTTCTCTCCCTCTTCATCCCTTCTTCAGGCACCCTTCCCAAATTACAGTGAAAATCATCTCTGTCCAGGGCTTTGCACAGAGGTTGCATGCATTGGCAGGAAGTACAGTGTGAATCACATCTACTGACAAAATCTGAGTCTCTGGCCCTGTGATTTTTTTTTTTTTTTTTTTTTTGGCAGAATGCATGTCACTAACAGAACTCTAGAGAGGACTTCAGGGTTTCTGAGTTGAGATGGGCCTTAGAGATCACCACCTTAATTCCCTTATTTTATAGAAGAGCCCCAGGAGACTGGCGGGGTGGGGACAATGGCTAAGGCCACTTAGTCAGCTACTGGTGCAGACCAGGCAAGGGCCTGGAGTGAGGGCTGCGACTGGAGTCATGGCTGTGCTATTTACTAGTTATGTCATTTTGGGAAAACCACCTGACCTCTCTAAAACTCGCCTCTCTCAAGTGCAAAATGAGAACAAGAATGTCATCTACTATAGCATTTTGGTGAGAATTAAGTGAGTAGAAGCAAGTTCATCTGTCTAACTCTTCTGTCATTAGTGGTTTCCATGCCTTACTCATTTAAACCATTAGCTACTTCTATTTATAATTTTATATCTATTTATATCTATTTATAGGTTTATGATTCAATTAAACGAATGTTTATTTCACCCATACTATGCATCCAGTAATTAGGCCAGACATATGACAAATTGAAGGCCTTAGCTCCACCGTCTGGAAACGTGCAGCCTCCACATGGAGGGAATGGTTGAAGGGATGGCAGGGGTGTGGCACTGAGTGTTGAGGGTTGGAGAACGACTGCACCTCAGGGCACAGGAGGTGCCAGGGAAGGAGGCTGGGAAGGAATCATCCTTGTGGCGGGAGACCCAGGAGAAGGGAGTGGGCATGAAAGCAGGAGAGAGATTTGAGATGCAGGAGGTGCCAGGGGTCTGAGGAGTGAGTAGATGTGCGAGTTTTCTGTCCACTGACCTTGACTCCATCAACTTCATAAGGGAGAATATTAGTAGGAAGGGGCTGGGGGAGGAAGAAGCTGAAAGAGACAGGGCACATGTGCCCTCATGCCATTGGGTCCAGATCTATTGGATTATCCCGGGGGAACAAGGCCTGGAAGCTTACACCCTAGACAGGCACCCAGTGGTAAGAAGCCCCAGGCCGGGAGCCCACAGAGGTGGCCTTGTATACTCAGGAGTAAGAAGCCTGGCTCTGCCACTCACTCCCTATATGGCCCTTAAGTAATCTCTTTGGCTTCTTTGAGTCCAGTTTCCTCCTCTGTAAACTGGGCCACTAATAGCACTGGTCTCATAGGGTGCTGAAAGGATCAAATGGGGAAATATATGGAACTGACTTAGGCCCATGCAGGAGAAATGTTGAATACATGCTTGCCATTAGTTTTGAGGCTTTGGTCTTCTCATATTTAAAAAGGAAGATGGCAATAGCTTTTCTGCTCTGGAAAAAGAATGAGACAGGGTAATGTGTGTGAAAGTAATTTGGAAATGTAAATGTGTAATGTAGTATTATTGTTGGAGGAGCCTTCAGTTCACTTTCGTTGAGGAGGTCGAGGGAACATTAGGGACATGCGGAATTTTATGTGTTGAGTTAGGAGAATAAGCTAGAGAATCACATGCTGGGTTTCAAAAGGAAAAATGGTCTTAAATAAAACTGTGTGTTTTCCCAGTGAATTTGTGGAAAGAACATAAAATCCCCCATTATTGGTCTCTGTTTTAATGAAAGAAAGGGAAACTGTATTTAAAGGGCCTGTCGACCATATCAACAATGTGTGGGTAACATCAGTGAGCATAGGAGGGAATCATCTAGGGCAAACTTAACTTTCAAAATGGGCCTGGTGTGGTGGCTCATGACTGTAATCCCAGTGCTTTGGGAGGCTGAGGTGGGAGGATTGCTTGAGCCCAAGAGTTTGAGGCTGCAGTGAGGCATGATTGTGCCACTGCAGTCCAGTCTGGGTGACAGAGCAAGACTCTCTAGAAAAATAAATAAATAAATAAATACATAAAAAGAGTAGGCCCTTTGAGTCCCAAATCAATTGCCTAAGTATGCTACCTTATAAGGTAGTCTATTAAACCTTTGTGAAACGATTATGCTAGCACTGATTGTCGGGCACACACTGCTCAGTGGGGATTCCCACGTGTTCTGCCCCACACGTTACTGATGACGGGCCTTTCAGAATTGTGTTTCAAAATATTTCCATCTGAGCATTATGCTTTATGCTGGCCATGCGAACACCTTATTTAAGGGAAGGAGAGAGAACTGCATTTTGAGTTTCTCATCGTGTATTTTCAACCCACTGCAGGCTAGATTACCTGCCCCTCAGTATTAAAATTACGAGGTCTCAACCCCGCTTGATGCTCTATTAACAATCTGGTACCATGTGGAACACAATCAGGAAGCCTCTGAGCTGGAGAAAGTGTGCGGTTATTGTTATTGATTGCATCAAAAGACAGGCATGTGATCAGGGAGAAGCTGGTGAGGAGGAAAGGCGAGGCTCCTTCCAGGGCCTGGGAGGGGTGAAGGGCCTGTCCGTCCAGCACGGATTCTCTGGCACCAACTGGGTGTCCCACACTCAGTTCAATTCTGATGTTAACTACCCAGAGTTGGCACAGACCCCACAGGTGAAGGGGCTTGGCAAGACTGTCCTCACTTCAGGCACCAGCTGTAAGTCCTGGGTCTCCAGGCTACTCATACTTCTGTCCAACTTGGCTACAAATTTGAGAGTTCCCATGACCTCCCTTCTGGTTGGATGGTTTGCTAGAATGACTCACAGAGCTCAGGAATGTGCTACAGGTTACAACTACAGTTTTATTATAATGGATACAAATGAGCAGCCAGATGGAGAGATGTAGGGCAGCAAGGTCTGGGGCAGGGGTGGGGGCGGGGACAGCGGCAGGTGCAGGAGCTTCTGTCCCGCTGGAGTCAGGGTGCTGCACCCTCCCAGAGAGTCAATTATGTTCACCAGCCAGGAAGTCCCCAAGCCTCTCTGTTGCAGTATTTGTCCAGGGTTTCACTAAGTAGGCATGTGTGATGAAATCATTGGCATGTGACTGAACTCAAATTTTCAGCTCCTTCTGCTCCCTGGAGATCAGGGCGTGGGGCTGAAACCTCCAACTCTCTAATCACGTGCTTGGCCTTTCTGACGTGGCCAGCCTCTCCCCTGAAACTATGCGAGGGCCACCTCCTTCGTGCAAACTCAGGTAGGAGTTATATAAGGGGCTGTTTCTGAATAACAAAGCACAGTGAAATCACTCAGGAAATGAGAAGGGTTTGGGAAGCTCTGTGCCAGAAACCATGGACAAAGACAAACAGGTATTTTGATGAGACCACAGCACAAGTTTGTTCATCACAGAGTCCTGGGTTCAGATCCTGGCTTCTCCTTGCTGGGTGAGGCTCTGCCCTCTCAGAACCTGATATGCTTCCTGAGTAAGGTGAGGGGACTGACAGGACCTGCCTCTCAGGGTTGTTGTCCAAATTCAGTGGGTAAGGCTGAGAAAGGCTTGATGGGAGATCAAGAGATGGCAGGATTCAGGGTGGCAGTGGCGCTGCAGTGAGGGGTATGCACAAACACCACACTGTGGACACAGACCCCAGACAGTCCTTAAAACGCTCAACACATAAGTCTAGGACAGAAAACTTGGTCAACATTTGGAATTTACTGTTTTTTTTTGTTGTTGTTTGGTTTTGTTTTTTGAATCAGAGTCTTGCTCTGTTGCCCAGGCTGGAGTGCAGTGGCGCAATCTTGGCTCACTGCAGCCTCTGCCTCCTAGGCTCAAGTGATTCTCCTGCCTCAGCTTCCTGAGTAGCTGGGATTACAGGTGCATGCTACTATGCCCGCTAATTTTTTTATTTTTAGTAGAGACAGGGTTTCACCATGTTGGCCAGGCTGGTCTCGAACTCCTGACCTCAAGTGGTCCACCCACCCTGGCCTCCCAAAGTGCTGGGATTATGGGTGTGAGCCACCACGCCTGGCCTTGGAATTTACGGTTTTGAGAGAAGGTCTTGCTTGAAAATCCAAATAGTTTGAAAGTTGATGGGAAGGATAGTTGCTGACACTAAGACTGAGCCCTAATTAGCTATGGAGGAAACATGGGTATTTTAGGGACCACTCACTTAAAGGTTAGTGGTCAGAACCACTGATCTTTTAGTTCTGAGAGGAAAGGCCTCTCCAAACACCTCATGTCCAGGACTGTGAGTGATACATCCTAGTCTGAACAGCCCATGGGTTTGACCTGATGGCCTTTTTTTTTTTTTCATTTTTTATTTTTTGAAACAGGGTCTTGCTCTGTTGCCCAGACTGGAGTGCAGTGGTGCAATCAAGGCTTGCTGCAGCTTCAACTTCCTGGCCTCAGATTATCCTCCCACCCCAGCCTCCTGAGTAGCTGGGACTACAGGCATGCACCACCATGGCCAGCTAATTTTTGTATTTTTTTGTAGAGATAGGGTTTCACCATGTTGCCCAGGATGGTCTCAAACTCCTGAACTTGAGCCATCCGCTCACCTCGGCCTCCCAAAGTTGATGGCTTTTCTTGAGCCATCAACTTGATTTTAATTGTCTTTATTACACTCATTGTTTCTCAGGAAAAATAATGAGCTGTGAAAACACTATCATATTTCAATCTTAGAAGCTTGGTTGGTAATTGTGATCAGAAGTATCTGTTGGATATAAAGTACATGCCAAGTTGAACCAGGTTTCCTCCTGCTTCATCCTCACCTGGGCAGTCTCACTGCTGAGACCCTCGGTATAAGACCTCCAGCTGTCGAAAGTGAAGCAGTGTGACAGGCCTTAGGCAGCCTGGTCCCAGGGAGAGCATGGGGCGTGAGGAGGTACGACTTCCAATCCCAGCTGTGCCTAGACATGTCTGAGTACCCTTGGGAAACTCATTTCCAATTCCTGGGCCTTGGTTTCCTCATCGTAAAGTGAAAAGATTCGACTAGATGTCATGCATCTTTTTGCCCCCAGCTGTCACTGTCCATAGCATGGATGGTCCTACCCCAGCCAGCACCTCTGGAGCTGTTACTGAGCATTGACTACGTGCCAGGCCCTGTACTAACACTTTCCACACTCTGTCTCACTGCCCCCCTCCCAGGAAGTAAGACCTGTATCATCCTTATTTGTTGGGCGGGGAATTTGAGGCTCAGAGGTTGAGTGACTTTTTTTGGGGTTTCAGCTGGTCACTCGGGAGCTGGGTTGGAGTCCAGTTGTGCCTGAGTCCACTGAATAAAAGCATTATTGGGAACTGGCTTCATTAACAATGAGCCCCAGTGGAAAAGTAGTATGGAATGGAAATGGAAATGGAAATGCAGTGGAAATGTAGAGTGGATATGGTGTAAGACACCTCAAAAGCTTAAGGAGCGGGAGCTAGAGAGACAGAGAGACCGAGAGACAGAGAGAGAGAGAGAGAAATCCCCAATTTCCTGGGTAACAGACACACACCCTTCTCTACCCTGGCTCAGGGCTGGCCATGGCTGTCGTGGCTGCTTTCTGGCCAGCAGAAAGGAATAACCTTGTCACCCGGGAGCGGCGGTGGGTGACGGCACTCCATGAAGAAACCTTTGCCCTCTGGCTGGTAATAAAATAAAGAAAGCTTCAAGTAAGGTGACACAGAACAGAAGTAAGAATAGCGGCAAGGTTATTCTGAGAAAGGCAGAGAGGTCTGTGCGTCGGCTGTGGAAGGATGGAGTCCTGGCACTTGCTAACCTGCCCGGCTCGTCCGCCTGGAGTTATCGTGAAGGCAGGAGGGAGGATGTCGAGCAGGAGGGGAATTGAAACCATTTAGTCTTGGGGCTGAGATTGTGTTTTACGTATTTGGCAAAGACATTTTCAGTCATTACTTGGATTAACCCTTGCTGGGAGCACAAAGAACAAATCCACGCACGTCGTCCTTTGCTGTGGAAAGATGAGGCGCTCAAGGAGCAGGCACACTCCCTTTGCACGCCGACCCCAGCAGGGGAGTGGAGAGCCCACTTGAGGCCCAGGGCCTCACAGAGCTCCATCAAGGACACCCAGACGTCATCTTGCCTTTTCGACAGATAACAATACTGTGTCCCCGCAGCTGGAAGGTGGGCTCCAAGTGTGATGGTTGCAGAAGAGGCTGCTCTCCTATTTGCCTCTCTGAGTGGCTTTCTGCCTTGTCTTGTGTTTCCCCAAAACAGAACCCCCTTTCTGCCCCCACACCATACTCTACCTCCTCACCAACAATAAAAACAAACCCAATTGGGAATGGTTGTACTTTAAGGCTCTGTATGAAGGTTTGGGTCAGAACTGCCTACTCCATGCGGAAGTCTGAGTGCCTTCGTGGAGGTGGCAGGCCCAGGGCATCCTAGCTGTGGCAGGGCTGAGAACATCAAGCCCATTGCGGGGTCACTAGTAATGCCAGCAGCACATACCGTAGCAAATGACAGTGACTTAAAAAGCAAAAAACGGAAATAATAAATTCCCAGAGCAAGACTCTTGGGAGAGTGATTTATCCATAGCATTGTCAATAAGCATCAATAGAAGAAGGGGAAACTTTCAGGTAGAGTTTCTGTTTTTTTTTGTTTTTGTTTTTTTTAAGAAATCTGATCTTTAGTAAAATCTGTGAATCTCTTCACCAACTGAAGACCCTCTGGGAGTGAGGGGCTTGCAGAACTCTTTTAAGAGTCTCCCCAGTTGCATTCTTGATTTTCTTTTTTCTTTTCTCTCTTTTGGAACAAAGCCTTAGAAGTTTTTATGATTTGTAACATATATTGATCAGATGTGGGTAAAAATCTCAAAACCATTCCCTCGGGTTGACTGTCTTGCTTATCTTTCCTTTCTGAAAAATGAGACTTGTGCATATCAAAAGATTGGGGCAAAATAAATAAGAGTGATATTTCAGAGAAAAACCCAATGACAAATGAAAAGTCCAAGGCTGACAGCCAGTGTCTGCAGAGGAGGAAACAGAGCAGATACTGACCATGAAGTAGCATCTGTGGCCTGTGGGCTGCTCTAGAAATTGAGTAGAGTGGTCTGAGGCCGGTCACCAAGGGTGCTGCAGCTGGATTAGCAGAGCGCACATCTGTGTGTGTTCTGGGCATTATTTTCTTTTAATTAAGCTGAAGAATTACCTGCACCTTTATTGACAGAGAAACACTGAAACATTATTGTCTAACAGAAATAAATACCAGAGCTCTGGTCTCTTTCTTTGGAGGTGGTGGGGGTGGTGGGTGAGAGGCAGCTGAGGGTGGGCTTTGCAGGCTTGTTAACAGGGAGAAACATCCCCCGGCAGAGGCCTTCCGCCCACAGCACAGCCATCTGATGCCATTTCTCGGCTACACACCAAGATGTATGACTGGTGCTCTGTGCTAGTTAGTGAGCTAGGCTTGGTGTGCGAATTTATTTAAATCTCACAACAGCCCTGTAAATAGATCTAACTATCCTGGGGCTACAGGTGAGAAAAATGAGGTTCAGTAATGCTGAGCAGCCTCTTTGAGGCCCTGCAGCCTGTGATCAGTGAAGGTGGGATGAGGCTCAGGTGGGCTCTCTACTCCCCTGCTGGGGTTGGTCTGCACAGAGCTCCCCCATCCACAACCTCTCTGTTTTTAAGGCAGGGTCTTCAAAGCCAAACTGACTGAGCGCAGGCAGCCAAGCAGCTGTTCAGCCCTCAGGCTATGATTCCGCAGTTGTCTCAAGAACTTGATGTGTGCCTGGGTCACCAATACCAGAACAGGGGATGTGGGCAGAAGGCCCAAGGGTGAGAATACAACTTGCCTTCCTTTTCTTTTTCAGGATTCAAGGGGGGCGGGGGGCTAGAGTTTTTCCAGTGTGGGAGGAAGGTGTCAGGCTCTAAACTAGATTATGAGCATGGAAACTCTGTAGGAGTATGAACATCAGAATGAAATATCATGATTAATAGAACTATTAGAAACCGGAACAATTATTTTGTCCTTGTCTTGCATTTTTTGGACAACATTTTCCACTTACACAAAACTTTGTATTGCAATGGATGAGACTTGAAATTTTGTAGAAATGATCTGGAAAGAAGTATGCAGAGCCATATTCCTTTCCCTGGAAGGTGATCCTTGAGGCAACAGCATCCATTCTTCCACTTAGGCACGGCACCAACAACAGGCCCACACACTTAGCAACCACATTGTCCATTTGTTATTTCTTTTTAGTCTCAGTGGTATTGGTATAGTGGTTTTTGACGGAGTTGACTCCATTGGTTGTAAACAGAGAGGGGACTGTGAATGACTTGAGAGGGGCATGAATAGATTGTGTGCTAGAAAATAATGGGCTTGTTAACCATGACCCAGCTGATCTATAACACATTCCAAATTGTGCATTCACTTCTTTGCCAAGATTGGAAGCTGATATTTACAAATCCCCATAAATGATAAAGATGTGGTTCAAAAGAAGCAGCCGTGCTATACCTCAATGCAGACCTTCCCAGTGTGGACAGGTTCAGGGTCCAGTGAGTTAGGGTGGGATCACTGGGCCAGTGTACCTCTGTGCTCCCACATTTCAGCCCACATTCCAGCCCTTAGATGCAGCAAGGAATGCTCACGGGAACCCCCATCTGTCAGCCTGCTTTTGGAACACTCCAGATAGGAGGGAGGGCAGAGGGAAGGGTCTCAGCAGTGCTAGCTCAGGGGACAGCTCTCCTGCAATGCTGATGTGCTGCTTCTGAAGACAAGTGCCAAGTGGCTTCCAGGGGCTGTGGTGTCATTGGGAGGCCACCGTCCTACAGGCACTGCCTGGAATAATGGCTAGAAACCCAATACAGATGGTTTTCTTGATGGACAAGTCTGCCCTTGAGACATTATCAATAAAGGGAAAAACTTTTTGCTAGGGCCCATTGTCGTTCAGTTTTATAGAATAAAGAGCAGGACTTGAGCCTGGGATTGAATGAGACTTTCCATAGCATGTGTGGACCTCTTGAAAAGAACATCACTTATAGTTGAAATTTTGTGTTTGTGGTCATTTCTGTAAAAATTTGAGGTTAGTCTTTTTATTAGCAATGTGATATCTCTGGGGTGGAATCAAACAGCATCCCAGTGTTTTCCTCTGGAAGGCACATTTTACCTTCTAGGTGCATGGATTTTGTGCATTGGATTTGAATTCCCTAAGAATATTTCTCCAGAAATGAACCCAGTCTTGCAGAAGCTGCCTTTGGTAATATGCAGAGGCAATCTGGGTCTGTGTTAGTAGGAGGTGGTATCTTGCAGAGTTGGAGAGCACAGGCCAAATGCCAGCTCCACTACTAACCAGCAGTGGGAGCTTGTCAAAGTGCCTACAGTTTTGTACTTTAATATCCTCCTCTGTCAAATGGAATGATGATGGTAAACTATGCTTCATAGGCTTGTTGTGAGGATTAAACAAGTTAATACATATCAAGGGCGTAGAGCACATCCTGACACTCAACTGTACTCATCCTTTACTCAACTGTGCTAGTTAGCAGTGCTGCTGAAGGGCTGAAGCAGTGCTGCTGAGTTCTGACATATAGGAGAATTGTGTGCTGGACTTCCAGTGTTGCACACTTGCCTTCTGAAATCTGCCTAATATTTTTCCCTGGTCATCTTCAGAGACACTTTTTTTTTTTCCAGTCAGCTCTATGCATGCACATTTCTTCCTTTTGTGCTATCAGGAAGGAACTGAAGATGGTTCAAAACTATGAGAGGAGGCAAGTGTGATGGAGTTTTCCATGAGGACCAAGTCAGCCCTTCTAAATGTCTCTCTCTCATACTCAGAATAGCAGCTGCTCCATTTCAGCAAGACCAAGCACTTGATTCCTGGAAAATGTGATAAGAGAGGAATCCAGTCTTGCTTTTTGACTTTGCTTGCAGATTCTGCTTAGACTCACTCTCACCTGCACTGCTTTTTATGCACACTTCTTCTGGCAGTTTCTGGATGACCTCTCTTGCCTTGCCTTCCAAATGCTTTCTTTGGTAAAGCTTTTGACATACACAGTGAACGGTGCACACACCATGATGAATTATTACAGAATCAACATACTTGTCTATATTCCACCTAACTACAGATATTGAACATTGCAAGCACTCAGTATGCTGCCTCATGCCTCCTCATAAGCATTACTTCCTTCAACGTTAGCCAGTATCCTGACTTTTCTCACAATAGATTAATTTTTGGCTGTTTCAAAACTATGTATAAATGTAACTGCATGGTTTCATTCTTTTGAGCTTGGCTTCTTTTGATTGATATTCTGCCTGTGAGATTCCTCCACATTGTTGACAGTGGTAGCGCTTTCTTTTCCATTGTTGTATAGGGCTCCATCGTGTAAATTTTATCCATACACTTGATTTATTCATCCATCCTTTTTTAATGGACATTCGGGTTGTTTTCAGTTTTTGACTACCATGAATAATGCTACTATGAACATGCCTTTTGGTGACTATATGTAGGCATTTCTGTTGAGTCTGTGCCTAGGAGTGGAACTGATGAGTCATAAGGTATGCAACTGTTCAGCTTCAGTAAATTCTGTCTAATAGTTGTCAAAAGTGCTTGAACCAACTTATATCCTACTAGTAGTATATGAATATTCCTTTGCTGAACATCCTCACCAACACTTGGTATTATTGGTTTATTTTCTGGAGTGTGTGCAGTCGTATCTCATTGTGGCTTCAGTTATATTTCTTTGATGATTAATAATGTCCTGTACCTTTTCATATTTTTTTTGCCATTTGGATATCTCCTTTTTTGAAGGGCCTGTTTACATTATTTGCTCAATTTTAAATTGGGTTATCAGAGCTTGTCTGATTTAGAGATGTTCTTTATATATCCTGTATATGAGTCCCTTGTTGGATACCTATGCTACAGTTACTTTGTCCTACTAGATTATTTGCTTTTTTGCTTTCTGAATAGTGTCTTTTTTCTCAATATTCTTAATTTTAATGAAGTGAAATTTAGCAATTTTTCACTTACTCATTGGCGATTTTGTGTCCTATTTGAGAAATCTTTGCCTAGCTCAAGGCTATAAAATTATTTTCCTATGTAATGTTAGAGAAACTTTATTGATTTGCCTTTCACATTTAGATTTATGGTACTACCGAAATTGATTTTTGTATATGGTATGAGGTAGGCATCAAGCTTTGTTTTTTTCCGTTCATATATCCAATTGAACCAAAACCATTTATTGAAAAAATAATGTACTTTTATCCTTTGTCTAGGATATTGCTATAGAACCATTGCTGTAAATCAAGTGGACTTATATGTGAAGGTCTGTTTCTGTACTCCTTATTCTGTACAATGTATCTATTTGTTGACTCTTTTATGAGAAACCACACTGTCTTAACTACTGTAGTTTAGTTCCAACCTTGTTCCCCTGCAAGATTATCTTGGCTATTCTTGGAGCTGTGTGTTTCTATATATTTTAGAATCAGCTTGTCACATTACACACACACACACACACACACACCCCACCATGCTGAGATTTTGATTCGAATGGCATTGCAGTTATAGATGATTAGGGGAGAATCAATACTTTTACAATACAGAATCACAAAATCTTCTGATCCATGAACATAGTTCATCCTTCCATGTATTAGGTTGGTGCAAAAGTAACTGCAGTTTCAAATATTTATGCCTCATTTAATTTTTCTCAGTTATGTTTTATGGCTGTCTGTAAAATTTTGTACTTTTGTAATTAAAAAAATTTAACATCTCTATTGAGATATAATTCACATACCATACAATTCACCTGTTTAAAGTGTATAACTCAATAGTTTTGATATATTGCATTATTAATTTTTAAAAATTGTGGTAAGATATGTATAACATAAAGTTTACCATTTTAAACATTTTAAAGCAAAAATAACATTCTCAATGTTGCACCATCATCACTTCTATTTCCAGAACTTTTTCATGATTCCTAACAAATTCTGTAACCATTGGGCGATAACGTCCCATTTTTCCTCCCCCAATCCCATCAATAACCTCTAATTTATCTTCTGTCTCTATAAATTTGCCTATTATTTGTCCTTTTGTTCCTGTTTATTTTTATTTTTATATTTTTCTGAGATGGAGTTTCGCTCTTGTTGCCCAGGCTGGAGTGCAATGGCACAATCTTGGCTCACCACAACCTCCACCTCCCAGGTTTAAGTGATTCTCCTACCTCAGCCTCCCGAATAGCTGGGATTACAGAGATGCACCACCACGCCCGGCTAATTTTGTATTTTTAGTAGAGATGGAGTTTCTCCATGTTTGTCAGGCTGGTCTCAAATTCCAGACCTCAGGTGATCCGCCTGCCTCGGCCTCCCAAAGTGCTGGGATTACAGGTGTGAGTCACCACACTCGGCCTTGTTTCTGTTTTTTAAACTTAGTATCATGTCTTCAGTGTTCACCCATGTTGTAGCATGTATTAAAACTTCATTCCTTTTTGTGGCTTAGTAATATTCCATTGTATGTGTACAACTTATTTTATTCTCTCATTTGTCTGTTAATGAGCAATTAAGTTGTTTGTAAATTTTGGCTATTGTGAATAATGCTGCAATGAACATTGACATAAAAATATCTGTTCAAGTTTCTGTTTTTAATTCCTTTTGATTTATACCTAGGATTGAATTGCTGGATCATATGGTAATTTAATGTTTAGCTTTTTGAGAAACTGCCAAACTGCTTTTATAGTAGTTGGAGCTCTTTACATTCCCACCAGAAATGTATGAGGGTTCCAACTCTCCACAGCTTCATCAATGATTATCTTCCTTAGCATTTTTTTTTTAAATAAAAGCCATCTTAAAGGTTGTAAAGTGGTGTCTCATTGTGGTTTTGATTTGCATATCTCTGATGATGTTGAACATTTTTACACTTGATCTTAGCCAAAAGGCCGAGAAGCGATTGATGTTGAACATTTTTTCATGTGCTTGTGCTTATTGGCATTTGTATATCTTCTTTGGAAAAAGTTTTATTCAAATCATTTTTTTCACTTTTAAATTGTGTAACTTGTCTTTTTAGCTATATAAGTGTTCTTTATATATTCTAAATAATAGACTATTATTAGATATATAATTTTTCCCTACTATGTGCATTGTTTTTCATTTTCTTGATAGTGTACTTCGACACACAAAAGTTTTTAATTTTAATAAATTCTGATTAATTTATTTTTTCTTCAGTTGCTTGTGTTTTCAGTGTCATAGTCAATAAGCCATTGCTTAATCCAATATTATGAAGACTTACACCTATGTTTTTGTCTAGTTTTATAGTTTATTTCTTATATTCAGGTTGTTGATACATTTTGAATTAATTTTTGTATATTGAGTGAGGAAAGGGTCCAACTTTATTCTTTTTTGTGTGGATATCCTGCTATCTCAATACCATTTGATGAAGGGAGTATTCTTTTTTTTATTGAGATGGAGTCTTGCTCTGTTGCCCAGGCTGGAGTGCAATGGCATGATCTCAGTTCACTGCAGCCTCTGCTTCCCGGGTCTAAGCAATTCTCCTGCCTCAGCCTCCCGAGTAGCTGGGATTACAGGCACCTGCCACCATGCCCAGCTAATTTTTGTATTTTTAGTAGAGACAGGGTTTCACCATGTTGGTCAGGCTGGTCTCAAACTCCTGACCTCAGGTGATCCACCTGCTCTGGCCTCCCAAAGTGCTGGGATTACAGGCGTGAGCCACTGAGCCCAGCCAAAGGGAGTATTCTTTAGCTATTGAATGCATGGAGTGCTTTATAGACATAAGACTAGTTTGCTTATACTGTTGTTAATGTCTTATATTTCTTTGAAGATCTTCTGTCTGGTTGTTCTATACATTATTGAAACTGGATTTTTTAAAATTCAGGTTGAAATATATATAGATTCAGGTTGAAATATACATAGTTCTACCTCATTGTAAGCTGTTCTTGGATCTTGAATCTTACTGTGATTGGAAAAAAAAAAAAGTGGAGTATTGAACTTTCTATTATTATTGAATTGTCTATTTCTCCTTTCAACTCAATCATTTCTTGCTTCATGTATTTTATGGGCATATTGTTAGATGCATATACGTGTATAATTGTTATATCTTCTTGGTTGATTGACCCTTTTATCTTTCTAAATGTTCTATCACTACAGTAACAACAATTTTTTTCTTAAAGATTATTTTAAAAATATTAGTATAGCCACTCAGCTTTCTTTTGGTTACTGTTTGCGTGGTGTATCTTTTTCCATTCTTTTATTTTCAACCTATTTGTGTCTTTAACTCTAAAGAATGTATCTTGTATTCAACATATATTTGGCTCATTGAGAAAACAATTCTTCCAATCTCAACCTAATAGGAGAGATTAACCCATTTATATGTAATATAATTACTAATAAGGTAGTATTTAGGTTTGCCATTTTTGCTATTTTTTTCTATATGTCTTATGTATTTTTGCCCCTCAGTTTCTCCATTGCTGCATTCCCTTTTTGTTAAATATTTTCTAGAGTACCAATTTAATACACTTGTAATTTCTTTTAATATGTGTGTGTGTTTCTAGTAAACATATATACATGTGCATTTACAAATGCATAGTGGGAGTCCCACAAATATAAATAAATACATATTTGTTTATATATAAAATGTTTGTATATATATGTGTGTATATATATACACATATATAATATATAAGTATATGTATAAATATATAATATAATTATATATAAGTATAATTATATATATACACACACACATATATATCTATATAATTTTCTTAGTGGTTGTCCTGGGGATTAACGTTAACATCTTAATTTATAACAATCTAATTTGTAACAATTAGATTAATACCTACTCAATTTTGATGGTATACAAAACCTTTGCTCCTGTATAGTTTCATTTGCTTCTTTGTGCTCTTATTGCCACAAATTACATCTTTATACATTGTATGTCCATCAACTTAAATTTACAATTATTGCATTATGCAGTTGTTTCTCAAATCAGATAGAAAAAAGGAATTATATGCAAACATTCAATTATACTCTCTTTTACATTTATCTATGTATTTACCTTTGCCAGTGCTCTTTATTTCTGCTTGTGGACTCAAGCTACTTTAATTTTATTTCAGCCTGTGGAACTCCATTTAATATTTCTTATAAAGCAGGTGAGCTAAGGACAAGCCCTGTCAGTTTTGGTTTATGTTGGATATCTTAATTTCTTCTTTTTTAAAGGATAGTTTTGCTAGATATAGAATTCTTAGTTGCCAATTTTTTCTTTCAGCTCTTTGAATATGTAATCTCACTGCCTTTGAGCCTCCATGGTTTCCGATGATAAATTAGCTATTAATCTTATTGGCAAATCTTTATATATGACGAGTCACTTCTCTCTTGCTGCTTTTAAGATTTCTCTCTGTCTTGAGCTTTCAACCATGTCATTATCTTACGTCTTGGTTGGGGTATATTTGAGTTTATCTTATTTGTAGTTCTTGTAGCTTCTCATATGTGTAGATTAAAATTTTTCATAAAATTTGGGAGGTCTTTGGCCTGTTTGTTTAAATATTGTTTTTACACATTCTCTTTATCTTCTCCTTCTGGGGTACCCACTGTACATTTGATAGTATGCTTGATGGTATCCCAGAAGTCACTGCACTCTGTTCATTTTTCTTTATTCTTTTTTCTTTCTGTTCCTCATACTGGATTATCTCAATTGAAATACCTTCAAATTTGCAGATTCTTTTTTTCTGCCTGCTCATTTTGCTCTTTATTTCTTGTAATCATTTTTCATTTCAGTTATGGTACTTTTCAACTCCAGTGTTTCTATTTAATTTCTTTTAATAATTAATAATAAAATAATCTCTTTATTGATACTATTTGTAAAGGCATTGTTTTTATGCTTTCCTTTAGTTCTTTAAACATAGCTATTTTGATTTTTAAGTGAGGATAGCTGATTTAAAATAGCTGATTGACTAGTAATTCCAATGCCTGGGTTTCCACATGGACAGTTTCTATTAATTTCTGTTTTTTCTGCATACCAGTTATTCTTTTTTTTGTGTTTTTGAACATCTCTCCCCACCCCTTTTTTTTTGTTTTGAAAATTGGACATTTCAAATGATATAGTGTGGCAACTCTGGAAATAATGTTTTCTTTTGTTTTGTTGTTGTAGCTTCTTGTCTTAGTAGTTGTTGTTTGTTTAGTGATTTTTATGAACTGATTAGTTAAAGTGTGTGCTTTGTAGTATGTGGCCACTGAAGTCTCTACTTGCTTTACATGGTGGCTGGCTAATAACTTGACAAAGATTTCTTTAAATGAGTAACCAGTAAGTCTCCAGTCTTTGTGTTTCTGCTGAGCATTTCTCTGTGGGTGTTGGGACGCTGCTTAACGGTCAGCCAGGTAGTTGACCACTATGCCTTAGCCTTCACTTCTTGCTTGGAGAGACTCAAGGTCAGTTAGAAGTGAGAGATAAGAGCTTTCTCAGCTATTTTCCTGAGCACACACACACTCCTTGTAGATTCCCAGGACTGTGTGGGAGCTTTTCAAAGCCCATATAGACATCTCACTTCTCAGCTTTTCCTTTTAAGTTTTTTGGTTAGCCTATTGTTTGGTCCAACTATTATCTATTACCTCAGGTAGCTGTAATTAAAAAATATTCAACAAAGGCCTCTGAAGGAAGAAAGTTAGAGTGACACCTTTCCAGTATATGCCAGGGAAACACCAAATAGGCCAATTAATAGCTTTTTGTTGGGATTAAGGCTTTTAAAGTACTCTAGACCCATAATACTCTCTCAGGCCCTGGGAATGTGGCTGTTAATTTTCAAGGTTGCCACAGAGCTGGGAAGTAAAGGATGAGACTAGAGTATGTTCAATTGCCACAAAGCTTGCTTTTCTTTATGAGATTCAGCAATTTTTCTTGATTAAATTCTCCCTGGGTTGCTGGGAGCTTTTGGTTAATTTTCAGACTTCTGGAAACAGTTGATTTTGAGAATTTTTACCCATTTTTTATTGCTTTTATGGAGGGGAAATTTTTGGAATTCATTACTCTTCTGTTTTTGCTGATGTCTTCTCAGTATTTTATTTGACTTATTTTATTTATCTCCTATATAATTATGTCTATTTTATTATATATATATACATATATATATACATATATATATATATTTCTTTTTTTCTTTTTTTTTTTTTTGAGATGGAGTCTCACTATGTCACCCAGGCTAGAGTGCAGTGACGCGATCTTGGCTCACTGTAACCTCCGCCTCCTGGGTTCAAGTGATGCTCCTGCCTCAGCCTCCCAAGTAGCTGGGACTACAGGCGCATGCCACCATGCCTGGTTAATTTTTATATTTTTAGTAGAGATGGGGTTTTGCCATGTTGGCCAGGCTGGTCTTGAACTCCTGATCTCAGGTGATCCACCTGCCTTGGCTTCCCAAAGTGCTGGGATTACAAGCGTAAGCCACCACCTAGAATAGATAAATTCTATTATATTTTTATCTCTATAACAAAAGAACCTAGGGTTCATATGGAAGTGAACTTCATTACTGCTATTTCAAATGTACAAATCATCAAAAGTGTTGCAATATTTTTGTCACTTGGTATTTCCCTGCTTTGATCTCAATATAACTACCTACTGCCAAAAGGATCCAAGAGAATACATGTGACACACAGACATATGTCTTATTTTCCTATTCATATAATCTGTTTTACATTTCTTTTTCTCTCTCTTCCTGCCTCTTTTTGTATTAATAAAGTATTTTTATCACTTGATATCCACTTTGCATTAACTCATTAGTTTTTTAAACCTTGGGCAATTACATCCAAATACAAATGAATATTTTTACCATTTCTCAGTCAATGTTATAACCTTAGAACACTTTAACTTTATTTACCCATCTCATGCCTTTATGCTCTTATAGTAATCATGAATTTTAATTCTAAATATATTTTAGTTTCTGTAAGCCATCATCATTATTGTTTTGTACAACCAATATTTAACTACATTTACCCAATATACAATGTTTTCCTATGTTGTGAGCTATTTTCTTTCAGCCTTAAAGAAAAACCATTCCATTGTTCCTACTGGAAAGTTAACCATAAGTCTCACTGTTGCTCCTTTGAAGAAAATATGTTTTCCTCCCTCTAGCTACTTTTAATATTTTCTTTTGTCTTTAGTTTTCTCTGATTTTATTATAGTACACTGCAGAAGGTGCTGTCTATGTTTCACATGTATTTTCTTGGATCCTTTTGGCAGTAGGTAGTTATATTGAGATCAAAGCAGGGAAATACCAAGTGACAAAAAAATTGCAACACTTTTGATGATTTATAAATTTGAAATAGCAGTAATGAAGTTCATTTCCATATGAACTTTAGGTCTCTTTGTTATACAGATAAAAATATAAAACAAGCCTAATTCTCAGCATATCATTTGTACTCTGTAAATGTTACAAATAAATATTTCAGTAATCTTTTCAATGAGGGAATAAATGAATGAAGCAGCCCAAATTAATGATTAGGCCAAATTAAAGATATGTGGGCCTCAGTTTTGATCTGGCAATCATTTCATTTTGTTGAACACATCCCTGAAACTCTCTTTGGGCCACTTTCTTCAGGTTATTTATTCACCTGTAACAGGATAGTACTGGTGTGGAACATCTTCAGGTTCTCCTTTAGCTCTACTAGTCTGTGCAACATCTGAAACAAAGTATCTCTGTGCACTGAAGCCAGCCCCCTCGGTGGCTTCTCAGCCTGTCCCAGGGCTTCCAGGCAAAACAGACTTACCTAACTCATAATTTTTTCTCTGTGGGTGCCTCACTTCAGTGCAGGAGTAAGAAGATGATGAGGGTTGCTCTGTTCTACCCCAAATCAGACATTTCCTGTGCTCCCTCTAGCTCTGTGTCACCACCTTTGCTTTGCTTTGCACCTGCATATCCATCTTTTTGTCTGCTGCCTTCTTCCTGTCTATGTGTCTACCCAGTGCCTGGTGTAACATCTGACCCATGGCAGGCTCTCATTGAATCATGAAGGGGGTTCCTCCATTGGAAGTTCTACTTCTAATGGCACAGTCTTCTTCCTATCAAGTGGAAACATTTTTTCCTCCTCCAGATGAAGTTTTTTTTTTTTTTTCTGAGACAGAGTCTCGCTCTTGTCACCGAGTGCAGTGGCGCGATCTCAGCTCACTGCAAGCTCTGCCTCCTGGATTCACGCCATTCTCCTGCCTCAGCCTCCTGAGTAGCTGGGACTACAGGCGCCCGCCACCATGCCTGGCTAATTTTTTGTGTTTTTAGTAGAGATGGGGTTTCACTGGGTTAGCCAGGATGGTCTCGATCTCCTGACCTCGTGATCCGCCCACCTTGGCCACACAAAGTGCTGGGTTTACAGGTGTGAGCCACCGCGCCTGGCCATGAAGTTTATACTTAATGATGGGAAAGAGATTGTTTTAAAAAAGTGTGAAACCAGAACTGCTCAGAAACTTTTCCTTCAGTGCAAGTTACTCACCTGTGGGAAGAGAAAATTAGAAGGAGGAAGGTGCTTGGCTCAGCTTCCCTCTTCTGGCTGTGCTTCCGCTTTCCCCTGCTCACCCCCATCCTCTGCATTCCTGGTTCTGGATACCAGGCTCCTCATACTCACAAGGCAATTAGGTTCCCATGCAAGAGGAAGACTTACTCATTTGGGAGGGCATTGTGGGCAGGTGTGATTTGGGGCGTGCTTGGGCTCTTGTCAGCTCACACAGCAGAGCTCACTCAGCCTCTTATCTGCAGCTCTCAGCAGCAGCAGCAGCAGTTCCTCTTTTGCCTTCTTGAATTTTCCTTGGTCCAGTCCCTTGAAAACTTGTAAGGCCTTGACTGCCCCACCTACTCAGTCCACCACAGGGTAAATCCATGGCTACCATTGCTACCAAACTTTTCAAGTTGGATATCTTGATAAAAGATTTTTCTGATACCCAATCCACCTTCCTTGAACCTTCTTTATTTGGGGAAAAGACAATGTGGTTTCCAGCCTCAACTCCAGCTTTCCAGTTGGGTGACCTTGGGTGAACTTTTTGGTAAATCAGTGACAAAGATTCCTCATCTGTAACAATTACAGCAGCAGGCATATGTGAAAGCTCCTGGCTGCCACCTTCAAATCTGGACTTCATTGTCCACTAACAGAGATACCTTAGAACAGAAACCTGTCTTGGTCTCTGCTTCTCTTTCTGCATGTTAGGGACTTATGACATCCCTGTGAGAAATATCAAATGAGATGATGCTCGTAATAGCCGTAGCAGAGTTTCTAACTCAATACATGTTCATGGTTGTTGCTTCCGCAGCCTCTGAGACATGGTAAATAGTCAAGATCAATTTCCTCCTTTTTTCTTGGCTTAGTGGTGTTTGAGCAACAAGTCAAATCCTGATTTCTCTCTCTACTTCAGGAATCATAGGAAGAATGTAAAGTGGGAATGCTGCCTCTTCTGATGCCTTATGGTTCCCAGCTGAGGTTGCAGATGTGGGCTTCCTGGAAAACACTGTTGTACTCTTTAAGGAACCCTTTCCCAGTCAGTTATTTGCTGAACTGAATGGTCCTTCATTCCTGGGCTTGCCTACATTTCACAAAATTGCAGATTTACTTCTTTTAAATAAAAAGAGAAGTTTCCTATGGAGACCTCAGCAAAGTCCTATGAGAAGGCAGAAATCTGCCAGGGATGACACATGGGTGCTCACCCTGGGTCACAATTGCTCTGTCATAACTGCCCTTTGCAAATGGAGACAATAACATCAGATACAAAAAAAAAAATCATTGAGGGGTTAACATTGGGTGAAACCCCTCTAGTAATTCAATAGGTCACAGTCCACAAAACCACAGTTTATTATGATGATTGTTGTTCCATGTTAGAATTCTGAGAATTGGTGACAAAGAAATGTCAGATATTGTGCCTCCTTAGTGTGAATTCACTATTTTTATAACATCATCTTGACCTTCATCAGATAGTAAAAGAAACCACATCACCTGTTGAGGATTCGTTTTTTTTTTTTCTCCCTTTATTAACCAGTCTTTTATTCTAGATTTATATCTGATTTCCTTGACTTTTAACACAAGGATTCTTAAGATGATTAATTTTGTTGGCGCCTATGGGTTTGATTTTCTATGGTAGGGAGTGGCAGGGGTGTGAACTTTGGTTCTCACCCTTTCTTAAGCAGCACACCAACCTTCCACATGATGTTTTTTCCTGTTGGAGTAGCTGCTGAACTTGGAAACTTGCTTTTCTAGTTTATGTCAAGTGTTACAAGAACCTAGACAACCAAAAAATTATGAGTGACTTTATAATCAAACAACACAAGCAGACATTCCTGTGAAAAGGCACCTGGATCCACAGGGAAATGGAGTAGGAAAAGATGGTCAGGATGTTACTAATGTGTGTGTGTGCATGCACGCCTGTGTGTTCTTCAGGGGACTAGGAGTTATTCAGAGGCTCTGTACTGGGACTGGGGACCTGGGGAGGCATCATTGCATAGTAGCTAATGGACAACCTCTGGGGTCCAACCAATTTGGGATCCAATCCCTACTTTCCATTTAGGGACTGTGGCTGTATGAACTTGCAAAAGGGACACAGCTTCTCTATGACACTGTATCCCTGTTATGGGCTGAATTGTATCCTCCCAAATCCATATGTTGAAGTCTTAACCCCCAGTACCTCAGAATGTAGCTGTACTTGGAGACAAGGTCTGCAGTCGTTTGCTATGACAGCCCTAGCAAATGAATACACTCCCATTCCATATAATGGAGGTGATGACAGCAATAGTTACCTAACAGGACTGTAGTGAAGATTGAACAAGACCAGGCATGTAAAGCTTTCAGCAAAGGCCTGATGCAATGCATGCATTATGACCATAGGTATTACTTTCTATTGTTGCAGTAACAAATCATCACAAACTCTGTGACATAAAACAACACAGATCTACCATCTTACCATTCTGGAGGTCAGAAGTACAACATGGATCTCACTATGTGAAAATCAAGGTGTTGACAGACCTATGTTTCTTTCTGGAGACTCTAGGGGAGAATCTCTTTCCTTGTTTATCTGGGTTATTTGCAGAACTCAGTTCCGTGTGGTTGTAGGACTGAATTCTCCATTTTCTTGCTCGCTGTAGACTGAGGGCCATTCCTAGCTTCTGGAGGCCATCACATTTCTTGGCTTGTGGCTTCCTTCCCCCATCTTCAAAGCCAACAATGGTGGGTTGAGCCCTTCTCATTACATCTCTGACCAACTCTTCTGCTGCTCTATCTTTTTTTTATTTTTTATTTTTATTGTAGAGGTGGGGTCTTACTATGGGGTTGCCTAGGCTGGCCTTGAACTCCTGGCCTCAAGGAATTCTTCTGCCTTGGCCTCCCTTGGCCCTGGGATTACAGGCAGGAGCCACCATGCCTGATCCCTCTTTTGTTTTTAATAGCTCAGGTGATTCAGTTGGGCCCACTAGGTAATCCAGAATAATCACTCTATCAGCTGATTAACAACCTTAATTCCTTCTGCAACCTTATTCCTTTTTGTCACATAACCAGTAACCTATTATTCTGGAACCTGTAATATCTTTATACTCAGGTTCTAGGAATTATTAGGCAGATATCTTTGTAGGGCAGCTATTCTTCCTACCATACCATCACAATCATCATCCTCATTCAGAATGCATTGGCCTTGGGGTTGAGAGCTCCCTCATCTTGAGGAAAGACTTGCCCCAAAGGCGAAGAGGAAGAGAGGGGAGAGGCTGACTGAAGTTCTCTTCCTTCAGCACTAGCCAAGAGGGAGTTTCTGGATGTTTAGGTGGTGAGACGTGGAGAGATGTGGGTCCTTGAGGTGGCTGAAATTATGCTAATCTGTGCCCTCAGACTGACTGGTTCTGACAGCATGGCCCTGCATCTCAGCTCTGAGCCAGCCTGTGGAAGGAAGGGAGAATGGATGCCTCAGCTGGCATCTGTGTGAAAGTGGCTCAGTGGCAACACACACGTGTCCATGTACACACACGCGCACACACACACACACACCCCTGCGGGCTTGACTAGAAAACATGGCATCTGAAAGAGTTCAAAGAACTTAGATTGAGTACAGAAGATTGACAACTTTTTAAAAATCTACAAATCATGCTTCTTTCAGTGTGATACCAATATTGCACCCCTACTATGTGTCAGGCCCAGGGTCAGGTGCTGTATGTGCATTAGCTCTCTTAGGATTACCCAAAGCTCTGCGAGGATTTTCCCTTTTACCAATGACAGAACTAAGGTGTAGAAAGGTGGAGGGCAAAGGCTGCTGCTCAAGGCCCTCAACTGGTAAGTGGTAGAGCCAGGCAGAGCCTTCAGTGAACACAAGGAATAGACGGCCTTACGACAACACAGAGGACTTAGGTTAGACATGAGACTAACTTGGGAAAAACAAAGCTTACTGCAAGGCTTTGCAATGAATTACTAGAAGGCTGTGGAATCTTCTGAATGCCATGGGAAATAGGATGGTTTCTTAATAGCCAGAAGGTGGAAGCAACACAAGTGTCCATAGATGGATAAATGGATAAACAATGTGGTATGTCCATAAAATGGAAAACAATTAAGCTTTAAAAAGAAAAGACACTTTGACATATGCAACAGCATGGATGAACCTTGAGGATATTATGCTGAGTGAGATAAGCCAGTCACAAAAAGACAAATACTATATGCTTCCACTTATTTGTGGTATCTAGAGTTGTCAAATTCATAGAGACAGAAAGTAGAATGGTGGTTGCCAGGGGCAGGCAGGGAGAGGGGAGTAGGGAGCCAATGTTTAATGGGTATGGAGTTTCAAATGGGATGATGAAACCCATCGTAGATGGTGGTGATTGTTACACAATAATGTGAATGTACTTCATGCCACTGAACAGTACACTTAAAAATAGTTCAGATGGTGAACTATTGGGTTACATGTATTTTATCACAATTAAAACAATAGGATGGTTAAATGTGGTAATTCATGAAGGTGAGTGCTCGTCTCTAAGGCAGGCTGTCATGCCCTCGGGTGCCACGTGACTTGCTGTGAATACCAATATAACTATCATGTCATCCCCCGTCCTGGTCCATATCCCCTGATGTTCTCTTGATTGTTAGCTGGTAATTCTGCCCCTTATGCTTAGCTTTTAATGCATCACATGGTTGAGAGCTCTCCACCAGGGCTCTGCTGGCTTGGGCCCCCAGGGGTGGTGTTTTTGTGGGTAAGCCCGGGTTTGTGGTTTCTAAGACATTGACTAGGTTTTATGTTGCGTGCCTGGGAAGAAGACCTGGGTGCTTTTTGCCAGAAAAAAGCCTTGTGCCTGATTGACATGTGGGTGAGTTTTGAAGAGTATACCTAAGATTGGCTTTGGAATGTGTGATCCAAAAAGGAAAACAATGTGTGATCTTGTTTTTGGTGCAGATGGAAACATAAAAGAATTTGTGCTTCTCTCAAAGTTCCAGAAATTTTGAGGCACAACTTCTGGTAAATCATAGAGGACCTTTAAGTCAAGATTCAGATTTTGGTGGTAGATATCTTTGGATAATGCCTCCTTTTAGCCCACTGAAGTTCTTTTCCTTCATCACTGTTTTGCAATTCTCCTAAAAGAGTTCAAGTCCAAGACTTTGTGATTGCCTCTTCCTTCTTTCTTCCCCACAGCCAGTTGGAGGTGGTAGCCCTTAGTGCAGGGACTAGCAAGGTTGGGTATCCTCTTAGCTACTTTGTGTGGGTTTCTCTTTGTGTAAATTGCCTATCCACATCCTCCTATTTTAAAAAGAGGATTATTACTGTTTTCTTATGAAATTGCTTATAAATTTTGGACACTAATTCTTTATTGACAATGTGTGTTGCAAATTTTTTTGTTCCAATCTGTTGTTTTCAAACTCTATTTTTGTTGTTGTACATAATTGAGATATGTATGTAGTCCTTTTCTTTATAGCTGTTGCATTTCATTTCTACTCTACTCTAGATTTACCAAAATGTGATCTTACAGTTTTTTTGTAATGCTTCTATAGTGTGTATTTTATGTTTGTTCTTTAATTCACTTGAAATTCATTTTTGTGTGTATGGTGTGAGGTAGGAATCTAAACTTTGTTTTGTCCCACATAGATACTGGATTGAATCCCCAAATTTTATTTTTATTTCTTAACTTTAGAGACAAGGTGTTACTGTGTCACCAGGCTGAGGTTTAGTGGCACGATCATAGCTCACTGCAGCCTCGAACTACTGGGCTCAAGCTATCCTCCTGCCTCGGCCTCCCAAGTAGTTAGGACTACAGGTTTGCATCACCATGCCTGGCTTCTTCTTAGTTTTTTTTTTTTTTTTTTTTTTGGTAGAGATGGGATCTTGCTATGTTGTCCAGGCTGGTCTCAAACCCCTGTGCTCAAGCAATCCTACTGCCTCAGCCTCCCAAAGTGCTGGGATTACTGGCATGAGCCACTGTGCCCCACCAAACTTTAATTTCCCACTGACCTGAGATCCCATCACTTTCACATTCAGTGGCTTACATACCCGTATCTACACCCACATGCACTCCTAAATTATACATTGTTGACTCCTCTCTCCTATTTAGAGTTATTTATCTAGTTTTTGATCTAGTTTTCAAGAAAAGCACTTTTTATTTTATTGAGCAACTCTACTACTTTATTACCTCAACTTTATTTATGTTTTTGTATTTATTCTACACTTCCTTGTTTTTTTTTTCTTTTTGAGTTGAATGTTCTATGCATTTATTTTCATTTTTAGAATTATCTAATATTTGCATTAAAGACTAAGTTTTTTTCAGAATATCTGTCTGACTGCAATTTATGGGTTTTGATATGCATTGCCCTGTGTTTGTTTTAAAATAGTTTATAATCCTGTTTGAGTTTTACTGTTTTTTAAAACGTTGTTTTAAAGTTCTCAAATGAATTGGATTTTTGTTTCTTCTTTTGCTATTAATTTATATTTTATGAAATTGTGTTTCGTGAAGGTGCCCTGTGAGATTTCTGCTTTGAGAAACCTGCCGAGGTTTTCTTTGAAGCTGATAGTGATCAATTTTTGGACAGGTTTTGTGTGTTTGCAATTTATGTGTATTTTCTGCTTGTTGGATACAAAGTTCTCTATTAAATAATTTCTGTTGGTAATATTTAAAAAATCTTCTAAATTATTACTTTTTTGGGTATATTCAATCTGTTGATTTCTGAAAGAAGTGGGTTAAAATATCCATGTGAGATGGACTCATCCATTTCTTGTCTTTCTATCATCAGTTTTTAAATTAAATATTTTGGAATTAGTTGTTAGCTGCTTAAAGGTAGATGATTTTTATATAGATTCTACCTTTTTTAAATTAGAAATATTTTTGTCTCCTTTGATGCTTTTATCTTTGAACTCTGTTGTCTGAAATTAACATTATTGATCTGGTATCTATTTGTTAGTGTTTGCCTGTGATGCCTTTTGGTTTGTTTTGCTTTAGCCTTCTTGCATTATTTTATTTCAGGAGTGTCCCTCATTCTCAGAATTTCTACCTTTACAGAGAAATTGTACTGGTCACTGATCTGTTAGAATTTATTTTTGCCATGTTACTTTATCTCTAAAATGCTACTGGTTCTTCTCCTTTTTGATTAAAAAAAAAAACCAAACAACTTCTTACCTTCTGTTGGATTTTCTTCTTTTTGCTGCTTTCATTTTTATTCTAATGGTTTGAAAGCAATATATCTCAATTATACATTTTTTTCTAGTGATTATTCCTAAAACTGTAATTTATACATTGACACTTATTTCCTCTCTCAGTGTCAATTTAATTTCATCTATATTCCTCATTGTTTACTGTATTGTCTGAATAAAACAAGAATCTTAACTTTTATTTCCCCTGCCATCACCACTTCTCATTTAAGATTATATGGAATGATCATCAAGAGTATTGTCTTTTCTTGTGATTGATAGTTGTTTAGATGTAAGTATATATTGCTCTTTTCTTATCACTTAAAAAAAAATTCCCCGACAGTCTCTTGGATCATACTGCATTTTGCTGTAGGCTATCCTTTAGTAATTCTTTCAGAGAAGGTGCCTGAATATTAAACTTCCTATTTCCCTATTAATCAGGTGTTGCTGCATTAATGCCATCTAATAATTAATACACGACTTTGTGACTTATAATGGCAAACATATATTTTCCTTGTTTGTGGCTCTTTGGGTCAGCTGGAATTTGTCTGCTTCTGGTTGGGCTTGACTGGGCTTAGCTCCAGCTGTAAGTTGAATTTGAGTCTGTTCCATGTGTCTGGTTCTGGGAGCAGTGGCTCCCTGGGGCATATTCTTCTCATGGCAAATCACAGGAGCTCGAGAGGCCAGCAAAACCGTGCAGACACACCCCAATTTTTGCTCACATATCATTGGCCAAAGCAAGTCACTTGGCCAAGCCCAAAACCAATGGGGTGGGGTTGATAGGGTCCCACAGTGGAGGGAGACAGTGAATAACTGGAAGCAATAATCTAATTTACCATGACATAACTGGAAACAGTTTTCTTTTTCCTCACACTTGAATGATAGTTTGGTTGAGTATAGGATTTTAAGTTCTTTTAATTTATTTTCTTTTTCTTTTTCTAAAAAAATTAATCCTATCCTCTCTCATGCCTTGAAGATTTTACTTGTTCTCTTTTTAGTAGTTTTTACTTTAAACATTTTAAATTTCTATTTGTAAAAGAATATATACCTATGATTGGTATCAGTTTAATTATGTCTATTTAAAGATTATCTTCTGTTTCTTCCTAATTCTTTTTCTGGATAATTTATTTTTCTATTTGTGTGTTTGAAGCTTTTTTTTTCTGATGGATTATAGTCTTCTTTAAATACTTATGCTTTTGTTGATGTCCCTTTCAGTTTTGTATTGAAGGTTGTCTGACTGCTATTTCCCCTTTATTACAGTCTAATGACGGGGGTGGTATTGGGCAGGCAAGGCTGTGCAGTGAGTAGGCTGTCTGTGTGTTATGGTTTGAATGTGTCCCCCAAAAGTGATGTGTTGGAAACATAATCCCCAATGCAACAGTGTTGAGAGATGGAAACTTTAAGAAGTGATTGTGGCATGAGGGGTCTACCCTCATGAATGGATTAATGTTGTTATCTGGGGAATGGGCTTATTATCTCAAGAGTGGGCCCTTATGAAGAGTGAGTTTGGCACCTTCTCTCACTCTCTCTCACACATGTGATGGCTTCCATCCTGTTATGACACAGCAAGAAGGCCCTCACCAGATGTGGCTTCTTGATCTTGGACTTCCCAGCCTCCAGATCATGAGTGAAACAAACTTCTAGTGTTTATAAGGCACCCAGTCTGTGGTATTTTGTTGTAGCAACACAAAACAAAGACACTGTGGATGCGGGCTCAGTCACCATCTGACCTCATCCCTCATGGTGTCTTACAAGTTTTGGGTCCTTTAAGCACCCTTTCTGGTTATCTGACCCAGGTAAGGATTGTTTTCTTTTATAAAGCATACTTTATTCTTGTCTCCAGAGATTTGGGATGAGAGGGAAGGAAGGTATGTGTGCTCTGGTTAGTGTCTTCTCTAATTCTTTTTTTTTTTGAGAACCCAAGAACTCAGAGGAGAGAGAACAGGAAAGGGAGTCTCTTCCTCCAACACAGGCCTATCTCAGGCTCTGGGAAGCAGTACTGGGCACGGGTGCAGATAAGGTTTGCTCTTTCCTTCCTCCTCCTTTGGCCTCTCCCTGTGTCCAGCTCCCCTGTGCCCGGGCAGGCCGAAGGGGGAAGCTGGCTATGGCTCTGGCCCTTCTCCGTTGGTCTTTTCTGGCCCTAAGCACCCCCTGCCTCATTGCCATCCACATGACGGGCCTCTTGGGAGATACATGTGTATTCTTTGGAGGGCCCAGCAGGCTCCCACTGCACGGTTCCCTGATGTGGGGGATCCCCTTGGCCTCAAACTTTTCTTTTTGATGTATTCTTTATTCAATTCAGATAAGGGCCTGGAATTCTCTGCCAGCTGCAAGATGTGTTCATTCACTTGCCCAACATTTGTCAAGTGCCGTTATGGGCTAGGTACTTTGCAGGGGCTTTTTATCCCATAGAAACCTCTGTGTAGGATGATAGTGCTTACAAAATAGATGATGTGGTGTTGTTTCTGTGTGCGGAGGTGGGGAGATGGATGGACTGGTTGGAAAATATTTTACAGAGGATATGAGTCCTAACTGAATCTTGAAAGGTGAGTGGGCAGCATAAAGGGAGAGGAGTGGGGAAAGTCAGGCTTGGAGGTAGACAGTGGGTCCACAGCCCAGTTCCAGGCAGTGAGGCAGTACATTCCCAAATGGTTCTGAACAGGGAGGGGAGATATGACTCCCCTTAGTTTTGGGTTTCAGAAAGACCCGGGTGGTATGAGTGAGGAGGAGGGATTGGATGGGGCAGTTCGGATTGAATGGAGACACTGCTAAGAGGCTGTTTGGAGTTCTGAGAGCTGAAAAAAGTACCCATGAGGATGTTTATGTTTGGGAAACTGTGCATCTGCGTGTACACCTGCCACACACACACACACACGCACTCTCTCTCTTGCACAACCAGATGCAGAAGCTGCTGCTCCTGAATCAATTGCTCAAACTGGTGCCGGGCTGCACTTGCTGTGGAAGGATAGAGTCCAAAGAAACAACAGCTCCTGGGGGCCAGTTTTCTTAAAAAGCTGCTTTTCTCTGAGCCCTGGGGTGAAAGCTGAGCCTGAGAAAGGAAGTAGGGCCCCAGGATGACGTCATTGCCCACATCATTCAGTGCAAGGTGGGAAAGGGAAGCTTCAGCATAGCTCTACAATCACCTGACAGCTCAGGGTATCTGGAGGGGGATGCCGAATCTCCAAATAAGTCTTCTCACTGTGCATCAGTGGGAGACAGAAGTGTGGAGAGAAAAAGGGTGGTTTGTCTGGTCCTTACATGTGCTGCTAATGAAGGTTCAGCAACTTTGCCAAAGGCCGTTAGGAAATCAGGGTATGTGATTATTTTAGGAACCTGTCTTGACTCTAAATGGGTGAGATTAGAAAGGTGTAACCATCATTATATTTGTCTCCTGAAGTCACACAGGTCTGTGTACCAGCTGGGCCTAATTCCAGAACCTGTGCTGTGGACTTTTAGGGCTGATTCACAATGATGGAAGGTCCCTGGCGCTGAGACTCAGAATGAAAATCTGGGTCTAGGAGAGGAGGGTTCTACATTTTGGAAATGGCATTATCCAACACACATTTAATACTAATTATAATTGGATTTAATTTCCCACAAAGCTCTGCTGAAACCCCCTTTTGCCTCCATACTATTTTTCTTGTAGAAGAGCTATAATTAAGTTACCCATGACATTGTCAGATTTCATTTTGGGATGAAATGTCTCATGCTTGATTTTGGCACAGAAACACTTTCTTTTGGAAAGTGTTGTAAAATATCCTTTCAGTTGCTTTCTTGTAGTAAAAAGTAGAAAAAAACTATCTTCACTCTTGTGTATTCTTCCCAAAAAGGACTTGAGTCTGTGTCTTGAGCCTAAAACTGTTTAGTGTTGTTTTTTGGGGATGTAGTGGGGTTGTGGGGAGAGGGTGTTTACAAAGTAAATGCAAAAATTCTCCAGTTATCTAGAGGCCACTTTTCTAGCCTTGATTATTTGTAACACAGCCAAGAACACGAATTTAGTAAAAGCAGCTACTGAACTGCCAAAATATTATCAAAACTCCAAGAACCCAAGCTCTGGCTCACAATATATATGTCTCTTAGATGCGCCTTCCCAGTCAACTTACTCTTCATTTAGATACAATAATATAATCCTGGTTATATGATTTCCTTGACCCTCAGCAAATTAGAAGTAAGGATTGAAATGAGAGCCTTCCAGAAGTAGGTACCCTGATGTCAGAGTGACAACTGGCAGACAGACAGCAAGTCTAGGGAGAAAAGAGGTATAAAAAATGGGTAGAAGAGAGACCCACTTATTGAGCTGGACCATGAACAGGAGACAGAAACACAGCAAAGGGTAGAGGGTGCCCAGAGGAGTTTAGATTTTGTCCCATTTAGTGACTGTGCAATACGTCGAGAAACCTTTTCATCCTGTGAAATTAAATAAAGCAACTTTGAAACTTTGGGTTAAAGGAACATTCACGTTTGTGAAACTTCACCTTTCTCAAAGACTACCCCTGAGAAGCCAATAGCCTTACAGCAGAGGTGACCCATCACCATGGTCCAGGCAGTCATCAAAGTCCCTGAGGGTCTGCTGTTGGTTAGCCGTGGAAGCTGAGTGCAGTGCCTGGTGCAAAGTGGCATCAAAAATAAATGCCAGCTCTTCTAGTTCTAGAATCAGATGGCATACACTCAGTTTCCCCTCTCCAAATATATCTAAATCCCCTGGAAATTATTTGACAGACAGTTATAAAAGGACCCTAAAAACTGAAAAGGAGGAGGATTTGGTATGGGCCTCAGGACTTGAGGAATGACAATGAGGTGAGTGCTTGGGTTTTCTTTGTATCTCTCAGATTGGGTGCAGGAGGGATCTGCAACCTGGGACCGACAACAGACTTAGATTAAAAACAAACAAGAGAAGCCTGATCTCCCTGGCCAAAAGACTAGGGAAAGGAAAGCCAACCAGAGACCTAGTGGGGACCTCCAGCCTCAGGTCTGTAACCGGGTTCCCTGCAGGTGGTCTGATTTGTTTGGAGGAGGAGAAATGAAGCCTTGATCAGTCCAGGCCCCACTCACAAGCCCAGATCAGTGGGCGATCCCATCTGCCCATAGTGGCAGCAGCCAGGAGGCCTATGTTGGTGTGAAACTAAAGAAAATATTAGAACTAATGGCTGAAAACTTCCCAAGTTTGGCAAAATATATAAATCTTCAGATTCATGAAGCTAATAAAATCCCAAATAGGATAAACTCAAATCCACACCCAGACACATCATAGCCAAATTTATGAAAACTAAAGACGAAGAAAAAATCTTAAAAATAGCTAGAGAGAGGCTGGGCATGGTGGCCCATGCCTGTGATCCCAGCACTTTGGGAGGCTGAGGTGAGTGGATCACCTGAGGTCAGGAGTTTGAGACCAGCCTGGCCAACATGGTGAAATCCTATCTCTACTAAATAATAAAAAAAAAATTAGCTGGGTGTGGTGGCACATGCCTGTAGTCCCAGCTGCTCAGGAGGCTGAGGCAGGAGAATCGCTAGAACCCAGGAGGCAGAGGTTGCAGTGAGCTGAGATTGTGCCACTGCACTCCAGCCTGGGTGACAGAGCAAGACTCCATCTTAAAAAAAGAAAAAAAGTAGTCAGAGAGAAATGATACATTATCTATACAAGAATACCAATTTGATTGACAGTGGATTTCTCATTTGAAACCATGACTATTTGAAGGAAGTGGAACAATGTTTTTCAAGTGCCGAAAGAAAAGAACAGCCCCAATTCACATATCCAGTGAAACTATGCTTCAGGGTTGAAAGAGAAATAAACACCTTCACAGAAGAAGAAAAACTAAGATAATTTGTTGCTAGCATAGCTACCTTTAAAGAATGTCTAAGGAAGCTCTCCA
Source organism: Pan paniscus (assembly GCF_029289425.2). Lineage (NCBI taxonomy): Eukaryota > Metazoa > Chordata > Mammalia > Primates > Hominidae > Pan > Pan paniscus. Next base: position 16,451,382 of record NC_073261.2, read on the forward strand.
AACAGAAAGAAGATGATAGTAGAAAAAGGCTGGAACCTTCAGAAAGGAAAAAACAAACAACAACAACAACAACAACAAAAAACAATGGAATGGATAGAATTAGAAGTAAACAGATTCTCCATCTCATGAATTTCTTTGATTATATTTTATGGTTTTATAGTCGAAGCAAAAGCTGTAACACCATTTGGTGTAGTCCTCGATGTCTGCAGAGAATACTTTTAAGAGGATTACATTTAATAAGCAGAGACAGTAAAAGAATCTAAATGAAAGTAAGATTTCTACACTTGTGTTATTGATTTTCTGCATTGTCTTTCTGTTTTAATTTCATTGATTTCTGCTCTTATATTTACTATTTCTTTTTTTTTTCTGTTTGTTTTGAGCATATTTATTTATTTTTTTGAGGTGGAGTCTTGCTCTTGTCACCCAGGCTGGAGTGCGGTGGTGTGATCTTGGCTCACTGCAACCTCTGCCTCCTGGGTTCAAGCCATTCTTCTGTCTCAGCCTCCTAAGTAGCTGGGATTACAGGCACGCACCACCATGCCTGGCTAATTTTTGTATTTTTGGTAGAGATGGGGTTTCATCATGTTGGCCAGGCTGGTCTCGAACTTCTGACCTCAAGTGATCTGCCCTCCTCGGCCTCCCAAAGTGCTGGGGTTACAGGCGTGAGCCACCGTGCCTGGACTGTTTTGAGTATATTTTGTTCTTTTTTTCCCTAGGTTCCTTAGGTAGAAGTTTAGGTTCACTTGAGATTTTCTTTCTTCCAGTGTATGCATTTAATGCTATAAATATCCCCCTCAGTACAGCTTTAGCTGTGTCTCACGACTTTTGATATGTTGTATTTTCATTATCATTCAGTTGAATGTATTTTTTAAAAAACTCTTGAGACTTCATCTTTGACCTATGGATAATTTAGAAATGTGTTATTTAGTTTCCAAGTGTTTTGAGATTTTTCTTATTGATGTCTAACTTTATTCCATTGTGGCTGGAGAATACACTGTATGATTTCAATTATCTTGAATTTGTTGAAGTGTGTTTGGCTCAGGATAGAGTCTGTCTTGGTATAAGCTCTGTAGGCAACTGTCAAGAATGTATATTCTGCTGTTGTTGGGTGGATTGTTCTATAAATGTTGATTAGATCCTGTTGGTTGATGGTATTGTTCCATTCTTCTATACCCTTGCCAATGTTCTGTCTGGTTATTCTATCGATTGTTGAGAGGGAGTTATTGAAATCTCCAGCAGTAATTGTGGATTAGTCTATTTCTCCTTTCAGTTCCGTTGGTTTTTGTTTTGCCTATTCTGCAGCTCTGTTGTTGCATACACATTTATGATTGCTAAATCATTTGGTGGATTGTTTCTTTTATCATTATACCATGTCCCTCTGTCCCTCTGGGTCTCTGATAATTTTCTTTGCTCTGAAGTCTACTTTGTCTGAGATATACATTATATATATAATCTCAATTTGTTTACCTTCAACCTATCTATATTATTATGTTTTAAATTGATTTTTATAGATATTATATAGTTGAATCATGTTTTTTTAACCCACTCTGCCAATCTCTGTATTTTAATTGTCATATTGTAACCATTTACACTTAATGTAATTATTGACATGACGTAAATCTGACTTTTTTTCTCTGTTCTCCTTGTTTGCATTTTTCTCTTTTTTCCTTTCTTTCCTATGGGTTATTTAAACATTTTTAAGAATGTAGTGTTGGTTTATCTATGGCATTTTTGAATGTCCCTGTATTAGTCTGTTGTCATGCTCCTAATAAAGACATACCTGAGACTGGGTAATTTATAAAGGAAAGAGAATTAATTGACTCACAGTTCCACATGGCTGGGGAGGCCTCATAATCATGGCGTATGGTGAATAAGGAGCAAAGTCACATCTTGTATGGCAGCAGGCAAGAGAAAACTTGTGTAGGGGAGCTCACCTTTATAAAGCCATAAGATTAATGAGACTTATTCACTATCATGAGAACAGCACAGGAAAGACCTGTCCCTATGATTCAGTTACCTCCCACAACACATGGGAATTATGGCAACTGCAATTCAAGATGAGATTTGGGTGGGCACACAGTCAAACCATATCAGTTCCTCTTTGCATGGCGTTTTAGTTGCTGTAGGTATTACATTATAGATTCATAATTTATCACAGTCTACAGGTGTCATAATTTTGCCAATTTTAGTGAAGTGTAGAAATCTTATTTGCCTTTATGACCCCTTACTATCCTCATTTATAATATAATTGTTTTAAATATTTCTATTACATAATTAGAACTATATCAGAGGGGGCCATAATTTTTTACTTCAAATTTCAAACATAATTTAGAAAACTTAAGACAAGGAAAGTGATATGATTTTGTTATGCGTTCTCACCCAAATCTTATCTCAAATTGTAATCCCCATGTATTGAGGGAGGGACCTGGTGAGAGGTAATTGGATCATGGGGCATTTTTCCCCGAGCTCTTCTCATGATAGTGAGTGAGTTCTCATGAGATCTGATGGTTTAAAAGTGTGTGGCTTTTTTGCGTGCTCTCTTTTGCTCCTGCTTTGCCGTGGTAAGACGTGCTTGTTCCCCTTTTGCCTTCTGCCATGATTGAAAGTGTCCTGAGGCCTCCCCAGCCATGTGGAACTGTGAGTCAATTAAACCTCTTTTAATTATAAATTATCCAGTCTCAGGTATGACTTTATAGCAGTATGAAAACAGACTAATACAGAAAGTGTATTGTATTTATCGACATTTTTGTTTGCTGTTTTCTTCCTTCCTTTCTGATTTTCAAAGGTCTGATTTTCTTCTTTTGTCATTTCTTTTGTATTTATAGAACTTCTTTTATCCTTTCTTTTATTATAGGTCTGTTTGCTACAAATTCTCTTAGTTTTGTTTCATTTGAGAATGCCTTAATTTCCCCTTAATTTCTGATATTTTTGTTAGATATAGGATTCTGGGTGGACAGTTATTTTCTTTCAACACTTGAAAAATATGCCATTTCCTTCTAGAGTCCATGGTTTCTGATGAGAAATATGCTGTTATCTGAATTGGTTTTTATCTATAGGTAAGGTGTCATTTCTCTCTTACTGTTTTAGGTTTTTTCCTTTGTTTTAATTTTCAGAAGTTTGATTATGATAGATTTTTGCATAGATTTATTTGGTTTGACCCTGTTTTTGGTTTTCTCAGCTTGCTGAATCTTTAGGTGTTACCAAATTTGGAAGGTTTTAGTCATTATTTCCTTTACCAGTTTGTCAGCCCTGTGCCCTTTCTCCTCTCCTTCAAGAACTCTGATAATACAAAAGATGTATCTTTTGTTATAGTCTCACAAATCCCTATGGCTCTGTTTATCATTCTTTTTCAGTCTACTTTCTTTCTGTTGGTCAGACTGAGTAATTTCTATTGTTCTATGTTCCAGCTCACTGATTCTTCCCTGTCCCCTCCATTCTGCTGCTAAGCCCACCCACTGAGCCTGTTATTTTAATTATTGTATTTTTCACTTCTAAAATTTCAGTTTGGCTCTTTTCTTTGTATATCTTCTTGTTCTTTGCTGAGAGTTTCAATTTATTTGCTGAGAATTTCAATTTTTTATTGGTTTCTCGTGTGCTTATAATTGTTCATTGAAGCATTTTTATGACAGCTACTTTAGAATCTTTGTCAGATAATCTAACATCTCATTTCTCTCAGTGTTGGTATCTACTGATACCTCCCTAGCTGAAAAAGATATGAGTGACTCATTTCTGCTCCCCATGCAGCCTCAACTGACACCACTGATATGGGGTGTGGGCCTTCTTACACTGGGCTGTGGTGAAATCCTGGTTCTCCACTCTCCTTTGAGACTACACTAGCAGAGAGCGGGAGGCCTTATAACTCTGAGTTAGGGGTAAAAATCCAGACTGACCAGGTGATCTCTAAAGGCACCATGTAGTGATGGGAGATGCTTGTTACTGCTTGGTGGGGATAGAAGTCCTGGCTCCCTATTCAACTTTCTCTGACACCACCTGACAGGTGATTGGGGCACATTCCTGCAAGGCTAGGCTCCCACTTGACCTTGGCTGGTGTGGGTAGTGGCTGAGCCACCGTTTTTCTTGGGTGTTTGGCTGGAGTAGGATGGTTATTGTCTGAAAGTTTTCTGTCTTGCTAGGCTGACTTTTGCTGGCCCTTTGGCTGTGGGGAGCAGGCTTTTGTCAGGGCGATTTTTGTCTGTGCCCACTGGTGTTTCCAGTTTGCTGGCTTGTTCAGTTCCAACTCTGGCATATGTGAGGCAAAACATTAACTTGGAACTCCTTATCATTTTGTTACTTGTGTGTTGAGGTTCCTAGCCTCCTGTCTGCCTTCTCTCCACCTCTCAGAATCTTCTTACCTAGTTATTGATTTTACATATAATGTCCAGGGTTTTTAGTTGTACTTACCAGGAGGAATAGGGAAAAGTACATCTCCTTCATCTCATAAGCTCAAATTCTGGCATCACATTTTTAATTATAAGAAACATGCTGTGTAATCCCAGCACTTTGGAAGCCTGAGGCAGGCAGATCACGAGGTCAGGAGGTCGAGACCATCCTGGCTAACACGGTGAAACCCCATCTCTACTAAAAATACAAAAAATTAGCCGGGCGTGGTGGCGGGCACCTGTAGTCCCAGCTACTCAGGAGGCTGAGGCAGGAGAATAGCGTGAACCCGGAAGGCAGAGCTTGCAGTGAGCTGAGATGGCGCCACTGCACTCCAGCCTGGGGAACAAAGCGAGACGCCGTCTCAAAAAAAAAAAAAAAAAAAAAAGAATCATGCTCATTTTTACTAACTTGTAATAGATTCTGGCCTGATGGATTATAATTTTGAAAACACGATGAAGATCCAAAGACAATAAAAGCTTCGTCAAAGGGACTGTGTTCTATATACCATGTACCAAATGTGCTGATTTTTACAACTGTGACTTGCTTCTGTGAGCAAATCTTGTAATTGGAACCCTCACTGAAGCTTTCTTCTTAGAAATCCATGTTGAGAAATGCACTGATGTGCTGGGCTTAAGTGAGATTAGCATCTGAACATGTTGCTTAACATAGCTAGTATTTCCACACAAACTCATAGCTACTATTTCCACACAAACTGTGATTTATATCAGGAAATGGGCTCTTGACAGTTCTTAAAGAAACACAACCAGCTAATTCGTGGCAAACCCATATTTGGCAGACTTGGGTTATTGGAGCAGGAAAAATAATTTCTTAAAAACAGTAGTTGCCCTCATTAAAAAGTAGGCAAAGGACATGAACAGACACTTCTCAAAAGAAGACATTCATGCAGCCAACAAACATATGACAAAAAGCTCTACATCACTGATCATTAGAGAAATGCAAATCAAAACCACAATGAGATGCCATCTCATGCCAGTCAGAATGGCAATTATTGAAAGGTCAAGAAACAACAGATGCTGGCAAGGCTGTGGAGAAAAAGGAACGCTTCTACACTGTTGGTGAGAGAGTAATTTAGTTCATTGTTTAAGACAGTGTGGCAATTCTTCAGAGATCTAGAAGCAGAAATACCATTTGATCCAGCAACATCCAGCAATCCCATTATTGGGCATATACCCAAAGGAATATAAATCATTCTATTATAAAGATACATGCACATGTATGTTAATTGCAGCACTATTCACAATAGCAAAGTTATGGAATCAACCCAAATGCCCATCAACACTAGACTGGATAAAGAAAATGTGGTACATGTACACCATGGAATACTGTGCAGCCATAAAAAGGAATGAGATCATATCCTCTGCAGGGACATGGATGGAGCTGGAAGCCGTTATCCTCCGCAAACTAATGCAGGAACAGAAAACCAAACACCGCATGTTCTCACTTATAAGTGAGAGCTAAACAATGAGAATATATGGTCACATGTTGGGGAACAACACACGCTGAGGCCTGTCAGAAGGTGCATTGGGGGGAGAGCATCAGGAAGAATAGCTAATGGATGATGGGCTTAATACCTACCTGATGGGTTGATCTGTGCAGCAAACTACCATGGCACATGTTTATCTATGTAACAAATCTGCAAATCCCGCACATGAACCCTGGAACTTAAAATAAAAGTTGATTAAAAAAATAGTAGGTGCATGATTGTGCCTGTGAATAGCCACTGCAGTCCAGCCTGGGTAACACAGTGAGACCTGTTTCTGAACATAAATAAATAAATAAATGGTAGATGTAACAGGTGTGAGAAGGCTGGAAGGTGCTGGAAGATGAGACACAATGCTTGGTTTCTGATCCAAGCATTCAGTGTCTGGTAGGAGAGAGAAATAGAAAGAAATGATCCTGGGGCGGTGGTATCGTAGGGAAGAGACTCCTGGAGACACCATGGAGGGAGAAGCAACCTGCAGGGGAGGATAGTGAGGCACAGATAGACTTGGTGTGGGCCTTGTAGTGAGGTGAGAAGCAGCATCTGAGCTGAAATTGTGGGGGCGATGATGGGGTGCAGGGAGCAGCATGCAGAGTCATGGAGGAAGATCCATTACTGCTGAAGGAGAGTGGGTGTGGGGCAGCATCAGAAGACAAGGCTGGAAGGATAGGCAGAGACAGATCGCAAAAGATCTGGATGCCATGAACTGCGGAAAACATTTTTTTTTTTTAAAGAAAAAGTTGGCCTTGAAGGGAAAAGGCCTTGTTTTGGTACCTCTGCAATAGTTTAAAATGCAAAGGCAAGACTAGGAAGATGAAGAAATGGGAAACTGTGACATGTGGAAGAAACAAAGTGCTACCCTCCGAAGGCGTGGCTGAGCCTAGGAAATGGGAGGGCGGGGCCGGTGGAAGGTGTTTGCACAGATGATGGGGAATGTTTCATGGAAGAGGTGTCTTTCTGATGTCATTGGGTGACCCCAAGGCATAGGCCCAGGCCCACTGGGGAGCCACGGCCAGGCTGATTTGTCTTTGCCACAGGAATGTTTCCACACAGCTATGCATGGATGCCATGGCTGCCTATGAAGGAGTGAGCTCCCTGTTCCTGGAACATGTTGTCCAATGTGTTGGATGTGCTGGCCGGTCAACCACTGAGCTAGTGAAATTTGAGAATTTGAGCTTCCAGTGGGCAATTGGATGAGACAATTTCCTGGGTCCCTTTTAGGCCTGAGGATCTATGATTCATATTTACTAATAGACTGGGTGGAAATCATGTTGGGATCAAAGTGTGAAACACTCGATTCTAACACAATCCACTCAGAGAAATGGAAGCTTTGCAATTTTCATTATTTATGTTTTCTGTGAGGATCTTTCTCAGTGCAAGGCACTTCTCTAAGCCTTTGTCAGAATTTTCAGCCCTTCCACGATTGGTATGATTCCTTCAGAGCTGAACTGTGAACCTGCTATGGGCTAAGCTGGGAAAATGTGTCATCCATGTGAATCTAGATTGGATCATGTCCCCAGATGTGCCCCAGAATCAAACTTGCTCCAAGTTGGGGTCATTTGACCCAGGACTACTCTAAACCACTGCAGATTCAATATTTTCAGAGTTAGGAGGGAGCTCAGCCAGCCACGGGGAGAGAACAGAGCCATGCACAAAGGCCACAATATTGGGCAGGAACTGTGTTCTTGCCTTCACTGGCTGTATTCTCAAATATGCATTCTTCTTCTCTTTCACTTCTCCTATCCACCTGTGGGGCTGATTAATAATCATCATAGCCAATATATTGAACATTTGTAGTATTTTAGACAATGTGACACATATTTAATCTCCTCAACAACACTAGAAGTAGAAGTTTTTTTTTTTTTTTTTTGAGACAGAGTTTCATTTTTGTTGCCCAGGCTAGAGTGCAATGGTACGATCTTGGCTCACCACAACCTCTGCCTCCTGGGTTCAAGCAATTCTCCTGCCTCAGCCTCCCGAATAGCTGGGATTACAGGCATGCACCACCACGCCCGGCTAATTTTGTGTTTTTAGTAGAGATGGGGTTTCTCCATGTTGGTCAGGCTGGTCTTGAACTTCCGACCTCAGGTGATCCGCCCACCTCAGCCTCCCAAAGTGCTGGGATTACAGGCATGAGCCACCATGCCCGGCCAGAAGTAGAAGTTTTTATCTCCACTTAACACAGGAAGAAACTGAAGGCCAGAGTGATTAGAACTTGCCCAAGTTTGCAGAGCTGGATGGAGCCGCCAACTCCTGATCCTGAAGTATTCAAGAGTCCCGTGTATGACCTCATCTGATCTCTTTTAAAGGTTCAATCAGTGATCTTTTTTCTCATAAAAGGGAATAGAGGGTCCCCATTTTCTTCTCCACTACCAACATGCATAGAAATGTTATGAGGCTGTGTCTATGAAAAACATTCCATCATAAATGTGAAGCACAAAGGAATATAAATCATTCTATTATAAAGATACATGCACATGTATGTTCATTGCAGCACTATTTTCACACACTGACCATGTCCATGAAACCACCACCAAGATCAAGACTCAGAACACAACCGGCTCCCCGGATGCCCTGCCATACCCATGGCTTCCATCACCATAGCTCAGCTTTGCTGTCCTTGATCTCCTCATATGGGTCATGCATAGTGTCCTCTTTTGTATCTGGCTGCTTTTGCTCAGCATTTGTAAAAGCCATCCAGTGGCGTTCTGGTCAATTGGTTCTCAGAAGACAAAAAACAAAACCAACCAAAAAATCAAAAAACAAAACAAGACCTCAGTTTTAACATTTACCAATGTCAACACCTCCACCATGGCTGATGTCAAGCTACCAATGATTTAAATTCCAGACTATTTCGTGATCAAGTCTTGTGAGCTGATATGGGCCAGCCCCATCATCTGCAGGACTCATTCACCTGGTGACGTGTGGTTGCATATCATGCATTTTCAGTGTCCCAGGTGTACAGATATGTGGGCTCTTTTTTATTGTGGCCTTTGGGCAAGTCACTGGTTTTGGAAGCAGCCTCTTTGGGGGAGTTTCATTTCTGTAGCTCTGTGATGCTAAGTTGCAGAGGTGTGAACACTGGCGCTAGAAACCTGCGGTCCTGTTCTTGTCTCTATCAGTAACCCTCTTGACTCCCATACTCAACCTTATCCATACAGATGGGAAGCCGCATTCCTCCTCACAGGCTTGTGAGGTCACTTACCACTCATTAGGTGCTTAATAAAGGGTTCCTCCCTCCCTTTCTCTCTCTTTTTCATCTCAGAGAAGGTGACTGTACCTTGGGTGAAGTTGTATGGAGATGTAGGAATCCATGTCCCTCCACTGATCTTTGGAGTGTGTTGCTTTGACACCCAGAGCCTCTGCAGGATCCTCTGAAGGGCAGGAAAGGAAGGAGGGAGGAAGGAGAGAAGGATGAAAGGAGGAGTGGAAGGTGGGGAAGGAGAGAAGGAAGGAAGGGAAGGAAGGAAGGAAGGAAGGAAGGATGGTGGGCCTATCAGTTCTGTCCCTGTGAGCCTGGAAGAAGAGTTCCGTTGACAGATGGACCGTTTGAATTGGCTGCCTGTGATGGACCCAGAAGACCTCTCACACATGGAAATGATGTTCTTTTTGCACCAGAGTCTCCTTGTTCCTGAATACAGTCAGTCATGTGTCACTTCGCAACGGGGATACGCTCTGAGAAATGCATCATTTGGTGATTTCATCGTTGTGTGAACATCACAGGGTGTACTTACACAAGCTTAGATGGCATAGCCTACTACACACCTAGGTTGTATGGTGTAGCCAATTGTTCCTAGGCTACAAACCTGTACAGCATGTTACTCTACTGAATACTGCAGGCAATTGTAACACAATGGCAAGAATTTGTATATCTAAACCTTAAAAAGACACAGGAAAAACACAGTATGAAAGATTAAAAATGGCACACCTGTATAGGGCACTTCCCATGAATGGAGCTTGCAGGACTGGAAGTTTCTCTGGGTGAGTCGGTGAGTGAGTGGTGAGAGAATGTGAAGGTTTAGGACATTGCTGTACACTGCTGTAGGCTTTAGAAACACTGTACGCTCAGGCTACACTAAAATTATTTCAACATTTTTTCTTTAATAATAAATTAACATTAGCTTACTGTAACATTTTTACTTTATAGATCTTTTCATTTTTAAATTTGTTTTGCTCTTTTCTAATAACAGCTTAAAACACTAACACGTTGTACAGCTATACAAAAATATTTTCTTTCTGTATATTCTTATTCAATAAGCATTTTTTCTGTTGTAATTTTTTTTTAACATTTTACACTTTTTTATTCAGAACTAAGACACAAACACACACATTAGCGTGAGCCTCTGCAGGGTCAGGATCGTCACTATCACTGCCTTCTTGTCCACATCTTGTGCTGCTGGAGGGACATCGGGGCAATATGATGCATGGAGCTGTCATCTCCTAGGATAACAGCGCCTTCTTCTGGATACCTCCTGAGGGACCTGCCTAACTATTTTTTCATAAGTAGGAATACACTCTAAAATAACCATTAAAAATACAGCAGTAAATACATAAGCCAGCAATCTAATCATTTATTATTATTATCAAGTATTATGTATTGTATGAAATTGTGCTAGACTTGTACAGGCCTGGCAGTACAGGAGTTGTGTTGACGTCAGCACTGCCACAAACACGTGGGTAATGTGTTGTGCTATGATGTTATGTGCTATGGCTGGAAGAAGTCCCGGTGAGCCTGGAAGAATTATTCTGTTGACGGATGGACCACTTGAATTGGCTGCCTGTGATGGACCCAGAAGACGCACTCACATATGGAAATGATGTTCTTTTTGCACCAGAGCCTCCTTGTTCCTGAATACAGTCATGTGTCACTGTATTTGCAACATGTGGAAGAAACAAAGGTGCTACCCTCCAAAGGCATGGCTGAGCTTAGGAAATGGAAGGGTGGGGCAGGTGGAAGCTGTTTGAACCTTCTCCCAAACCCATTTACTTAACAACGGTGATTTCGTCATTGTGTGAACATCATAGGGTGTACTACACAAGCTTAGATGGCATAGCACTGTCACTTGGTGATAGGAATTATTCGGCTCCTTTATAATCTGAGGGAGCCACTGTGGTGTATGTAATCTGTCATTGACCAAAATGTTCTGACCATAGATCCTCACAACCCAGGCGTCCTCTGGAGAGATGTCCCATCTCTGGGGGATTGTGAAATGAAACCGGAGAAAGGCAGTCAAGAGACCAAGAATGATAGTCTGTGAAGACATTTTTCAGGGTGAAGGGGAAGTAAAGACTTGGCTGCAGAGGGGAACCCGGGGCCTTCGCAGCCAGGAGCCTGAGGCCTCAGCAAGGCAGAGAGTGCCCACTGACCTTGTGTCGCCACCAGCTGGGGTCGTGCATCCACCAGCAGGAGCTTCTCCTGGAAGGCGGGTGGGGAACATCTTCCACGGAGTTGGGCCAAGGGCACTTTCTCTCTGCCACAGGCTGGAGAGTCATCTCCTGCTCTCTCAACTGTAAAAACATGCTGATGTGGCCAAGGGAAACAAAATGCCCCTCCCTGCCTGCGAGTTCAGTCCATGTCCCTTTAACAGCTGGCTGAGATGGAGAACAGCATCTACTTCCAAATCAATGACTGTTTTTTTTGGATCCCCCTTCAGCACCCCAATCCCAGGACTTGGGGCTTCCCGGTGAAAGCTGCTGATTTCTGTGACCTCTTGGATGGATGCCTTGTGTCCCAAGGGCAAAGACCACGCTCAGATCCCTGGCTGGGGCCTCACTTCTTGGCCGCCTGTCTGCCGCTGATGCTGCTGCCGCCTCCCCAGGGCTTTTTGGAGGATAATCTAGAAAGAGGCAGCCTGGTATGCATACGGAACGGAAAAAGTAATGATTCTGGAACTGGCTGGATCTAATTTAAAATCCTGGCTCTGCAACATGTTGGCTGGGTGACTGTGGGCAGAGGCTGGCTCCCATGCGTCAGGCACCCTGTAACTTCTCCAAGAGCCCTGCAGATTCAGAATATCAACCCCACTTCCCTGGGTTGGGGGAGGCAGAAGAGCTGCCCGGGCTACCCAGGCCAAGGCAAGACCAAGCTGGATTTGAGCCCGTGCTGTTCTGACCACAAAGCCACCCTCTGTTGTCCACGTGACACTCCAGTGCCACAGGCTGGGAGTGCCCCAGGAGCACTGGAGTTCCTGTAGGTCCCATAGCTCTTCCTATGGGTGGAGGTGAGGGGTGCACAGGAAACTCTTCCTGCCTGGAGAAGGTGCATGCACACGTGCATAAGGTATGCATTCTACTCATGGGTGGCACATTTATTTAACTATTCCTTTACAGTCAGACATGGCGATCACTTCCAGTTTACTGTTCATCAGCAAAGCTGTGTAAAATATTCAAAATCCCAAGTCTTTTCTCCATTCCTACTTCCTTATGAGACATACCTGAAAGCCGAGTCACTGTGTCTCTGTGTGAAAAATTCAGGCCTTAAATAAAATACCTGTTGTTAAATTGCCATCAATAAGGGCTTTGGTGGGACTTGTACTCCCCCTGCTCAGAGACTTTTTCCCTGTAGCTGGAGGCTGTTTGTGAGTTAAGGTCAAGGCTATGTTGTTTTGATCTTTGGTTAAGACTAACAAAATACCCAGTGTGTGTATGTGCGTGTGTATGGGGGGGAGGGGAGGGTTGCAAAATCAATTTCTACCACAAAAGGGCACCCTCAGTGCCCTCTCCACTGTTTTCCCAATCTATTCTTTAAATCCCATGGTGCATAGGCAAATGCACAGAGAATGTAAGGAAATGAAAAAAAACAAAACAAAACAAAAAACAAAAAAAAAAACAACCAGAGAGGAAAAAGAAAAAAGAAGAATCTTGCCTGGGATAGTGAGTATATAAGAGGTTTTCTTTTTCTAGTCAAAATGTTTTTACAGTAAAAATGGGAGGGGAGGGAAAGGATATCCTTAGCCAGACTATGAACCCAACTCTCTTAGATGTTAGACACTTGGGAACAGACAGGGCCTGTCAATTAATTTTTAAGGTAAAAAATGTGGAGATCCTTTTGTTCCACCTGGAAACTGAAGTCCAAGCGTGGTCTGTCTGCCCTCTGGCAAGGCAGGCCGCTGACTTTTCTCTCCAGCTGTGCACCTGTGTGCAGGTGCCTCTCAGGTGTCATGCATCGAAGTGAAGTTGCTCTGACCCAGCCTCTGAAGAGGACAGAGGGGCTCTGATGCTGCTCCAGTGAGCACTCTGTCGGCTGAAGCGCGGGTGCTCAGGCTCTGGCTGACCAGGGCAAGCGTGGGGTGAGAAAGAGCAGCCGCATCTGGATGTGCAGGCCAATGATGCCCAGCAAGGCTGCATTCCTCAAACCCCAGGGATAGGGAGCCATGGACTCTACTTGGTGACCTTCAGATTCTGCCCTGCGCTTAACACGGTACAGGGGGAGGGCAGATACCATCTTCATTTTACTTCTGGCCTCCTCAGTCACTGGGAATGGTGATGCCAGGACTTGACTGTAATTGGAGATAGGCCCTTTGAAGAGGTACTTAAGTTAAAATGAAGCTGGTAGGGTGGACCCTGATCCAAACTGATAGGTGCTCTTATAAAAAGAGGAAATTTGGACGAAGAAGAAACACGAGGAGGTCTTGTTCATAGAGGGACAACCTCGTGAAAAGACAGCGAGAGGGCGGCCATCTGCAAGCCAAGGCGAGAGGCCTCGGCAGAAACCAGTCCTACTGACACTTGATCGGGACTTTGAGCCTCTAGAACTGTGAGACATAAATTTCTGTTGTTTAAGCCACCCAATTCATGGCATTTTGTTTTGGCCATCCTAGCAAACTAATACAACCAGCCTCTCTCATCTCACACACAATTTAATAAAACTGGAGTCATTCTGCATTCCAGTTCTGTATCATGCTTTATTCACTTCATCTTTGCATTGTGAGCTCTTTCCTGTGTTCATGGTTCCCTGCTGACCAGGAGGATAAGGTTTGAATGCCACAGCCCAGCACTCATGATCATCCATGGACAGCCCTTCTTCTACCCAGCCATGCTGGTTTGCTCTCTGTTTCCCAGACTCTGTCTGTCTGTCTTTTCTGCTCCTGCCAGCCCCTGGCATCCATTAAAAGTGATTTTCCCTGCTGTCATTCAAGGCATGGCTCATACTGAAACCTGTCTTGCCATGTATCCCGCGTCATGGCAGGGCATTTATAAATCAACCTGTGTCTCCAGCATTTACCATGCTCCCTTGTAACACATATTATGTCTTCACCCAGCCTTAGGAGATGGTGATTATTTTAAAATGAGGATTGAGAATTGTTAGTCTGTTCTGGCATTGCTATAAAGAAATACCTGAGACTGGGTAATTTATAAAGAAAAGAGGTTTAAGTTGCTCATAGTTCTGCAGGCTGTACAGGAAGCATGATGCTGGCATCTGCTCCACTTCTGGAAAGGCCTCAGGAAACTTAAAATCATGGTGGAAGGCGAAGGGGGAGCAGGGATCTTACATGGTAGGAGCAGGAGCAAGAGAGAGTGAGGGGGGCAGTGCTACACACTTTTAAAAAACCAGATCCCCCAGTAACTCACTATCGCAAGAATAGCACCAAGAGGATGGTGCTAAACTTCACGAAGGACCACCCCCATGATTCAAACACCTCCCACCAGGCCCGACCTCCAAAATTGGGGATTACAATTCAACATGAGATTTGGGTGGGGACACAAATCCAAATCATATCGAGAATTACAGGCAGAATTAAATTATTCCTTGGTCCCTGTCTCTGACTTCCATTAATATTAGAGAAAGGGTAATACATCTTCATTAAGTTGGGTTTATCTCAGGAATGCAAGCTTGGTTAAGCATTAGAAACCCAATCAATGTAATTTACTCTATTAACGGAATGAAGGATTAAAATAATAAAATCTTTTCAAGGAATGCAAAAAAGCATTTATCAAAATTCAATATCCATTCATGATAAAAACTCTCAGCAAACTAGGAACAGTAGGAAACTTCCTTAAAATAATAAAGGCATTTACAAAATTCCTGCAGGTTGTATCATGCTTAATGGTGAAAGCCTGAACTATCTCCTAAACCCATTTACTCCTCCTCAGGGAAGACTTCCCTGACCCCATGTTTAAGTCAAACACTCATTATACATTCCCTTAGGACCAGCCTCTCATCCAAAGAAGTGATCATAATTGCAATTTAAAATGTATTTGTGGTTGGGTGCGGTGGCTCATGCCTGTAATCCCAGCACTTTGGGAGGCCGAGGCAGGTGGATTTCTTGAGGTCAGGAGTTCAAGACCAGCCTGGACAACATGGTGAAACCCCATCTCTACTAAAAATACAAAAATCAGTTGGGTATAGTGGTGCGTGCCTGTAATCTCAGCTACCTGGGAGGCCAAGGTGGAAGGATCACTTGAGTCTGGGAGGTGGAGGCTGCAGTTAGCCAAGATCGTCCCACTGCCCTCCAGCCTGGGTGACAGAGTGAGACTTCGTCTAAAAAAAAAAAAAATTATTTCTGCCACTATTTGCTTAATGTTTGTTTTCTGGTGTAGGCATTCAGCTCTGTGAATAAAAGCATTCTGCTGATTTCTGCTGCCCTGTATCCAGATGGAAGGAATGGGTGAGTGAATGACAGGCACCTGTTCTGTTTACAGTCAGTAAAGTAAACACAACACTACACATATGAACTCCACCGGAAAGATGAACACTTATGGTATATTTGGTGCCACTGTCCCAGGGAGAGTAGAAGTACAGGGTTTTGTTCTTCTGACTTGAGAAATTTTTGTGCTAGAAGGGCCACTGAGGGTCACCCAGGCCTATCACTGCCCACCCCAAATTTATAGGTGAGGTCACTAGGGCCTGAGATCTGAAGCATGCGTGACATCCCGAATGAACTACAAATCCTAGGTCAGAGTTAACAGTAGTGGTAACTGCACAGGATGAGTTGGTGCAGGGTGACAAGCTCATGCGTGGTAGCTGTTTTGAATCAATACCCCGTAACTAACCTCTGCTGTTTGAAACACCTGGCAGAGTGCTGCAACTCACCCTTGGGCAAAGCCCCACTCTCTGAGGCTGTGGTGGGGTTCAGGGAATACTACCCCAAAATATGGCAGATTGGCATTGGAGAAAACGGCAGAAGCAGGAAGGCCTCTCTCACCTTCTCCTTGCCCTTCTTTTTCTGAAGCCGGCCATGAAACCAAGCTGACTTTCTCCTGGAGCAAGGCATAAGGTCCTTGTGTGAGAGGTGCCCACTCTTTACCTGGAGGGGAGGAACGTCTTTATCTCTGAAGACACAGGGACGCAGAAAAAAAGCTGAACAAACAGGCCTTGCTGAGTTCCCCCTTGTATATAACGAATTAGATCATACTCCCTTTGTCCAATCACACTTCTCCACTACTATCCACTTCTCCATCAAACTTACAATAAAAACACACAGGTGTCCCTATTCCCTATTTCTTTTTCTTTTTCTTTTTTTTTTTTTTAAGATGGAGTCTTGCTCTGTCACCCAGGCTGGAGTGCAATGGCGTGATCTTGGCTCGCTGCAACCTCTGCCTTCTGGGCTCCAGCAATTCTCCCACCACAGCCTCCAAAGTAGCTGGGATTACAGGTGCCCGCCATCATACCCGGCTAATTTTTTAATTTTTGTAGAGACGGTGTTTCACCATGTTGGCCAGGCGGGTCTCAAATTCCTGACCTCAGGTGATCCACCTGCCTCAGTCTCCTACAGTGCTGGGATTACATGCATGAGCCACTGTGCCCAGCCTCTTTGGATCTTTTTTCCTGAGGTGTCTTACGTCACATAAAATTTAAATTAAATAAGTTTGATGTTTCTCTTGTTAATCTGTATTTTGCCATAAGTGCCTCAGCTATGACCCTCGTAATGGGTGAGGAAAAAACATATTTTCTTCCCTGTAGCTGCTTGGCCACCTGCCTTTTGCTTGGATTGGCAGAAATCTGGCTTAATCTAGCTTCTCCAGTCCTCCGTCACCTGGCCAGGAGGTAGTCCTTGGTCTAACCCCTTCTCATGTTTGGAAGCAGACTTTCCCTTTCTTTCTAAGGACTGGTAGGCAGCTCCTCATGGATGGAGTGATAACTCCAGAATGTCTTCGTGTGATGGCTGTTGGAGTGGGAAGTGGGCTGGGAGGCCGTGCTGGCATAGACTTTGTGTAGGATTGAGAAGACAATAACTGCCAGTGTGAAGATCAGGCGGGAGTTGGGAAGACAGCTGAGAGTGGCCAAGGGGAAGCCAGAGCCTCTTCAAGTCATCTCTAGATGGGTGTGAAAGGGAGAGAAGAGGCCAAGAAACCATGAGATTAAAAGGTGGAGGTGGGGGCATAGAGATCCCAGCTGCTCTAGGGGACCCTCCCAGGCAAGTGCTGTGTGTGTATGCGTCTCCACTGTTCCTTCTGCAATGCATTCCATCCGGCTGCTAGATACAGTAAAGGGAATGAAAGGTGGGAAAGGCAAAGGGTGCATTCAATCCACCCTTCAGCTGTGAATTCTCTAGAGGAGAGCTAGTCCTTGCGTTTTTTGATGCAGCTGCCTCTCTCCTGAGACCTGTAAAATGACTTTTTTTTTTTAAAGGTAAAATCATGATTCTTACACAAATGTAAAATGAACACATGTCAAAGATTTTATTTAGTTCATTAATTAATGAGGGAACCAGTAAGATGCTACAACCAGCCCAAAGGAGAATTAAAAATGCCACGCATAGCTAGGACAATAGGAATGCTGACATAGAATTTACAAATAGATGCAAAATTGATGATAGCCACTGGACAGTCTGTCCACATGTCCATGGACAAGGATAGTTGGCATTCCATGGGTCTTTTACAACTTACAAACCGAGGAGAGTATAGGTCCTCCTTTTTGCTGACCTTTCATGGGTCAGCCCTCATCTGGACATCAACACTCCTGAGACATGTGGTCATGGCAATAATTGACTGAAATCAGTAAAGACACAATTTCTCCCTCTGCTGCTCCGTGTTCCTGTCTAGAGAGTTGTTTTCCTCTCCAAGTGAAAGTTGTTAAAGAGCTTAAAGACAATGAAGGGCAGAGAGAGCCAGGATGTGAAGACTTTTCTGCTGTACTGTCTTTCACAGATCCATGTTGCAGCTGGGAGCAAGGGGAAACCTGGACACGCACTTCACCAAAATGAGACAACTGTGGCAGGAGACAGGCTAAGGCGAGTGGGGACAAATCAATGTGCTGGATGCCCTGGTGTACCTGTGAGGAAGAAGCAGGAGCTGGGAAGAGAGAGGAAAAGGAAATAGACAAGTGAATAAATAAATAAGAGTTCAGAAACCCCGTCTCCACTAAAAATACAAGAAATTAGGTGGGCATGGTGCTGGCGCCTGTAGTCCCAGCTGTTCGGGAGGCTGAGGCAGGAGGATGACGTGAACCCAGGGGGCGGAGCTTGCAGTGAGCCAAGATTGTGCCACTGCACTCCAGCCTGGGTGACAGAGCAAGACTCCATCTCAAAAAAAAAAAAAAAAAAAGAGTTCAAAGGAAGTGTGGAAGAGTTGAGAGAAGAACTCTATTTGCACATTCACTCTTCAGTTCATTTCCTTATTCATTTTCTGAACAGTGAATCTGGCTCTGTGCTGGATCCTGGAGCATAAAGACTAAATTAGCTGCACAAAGACCCTGATCACTAACATCCTAGTGGGAAAGACACACTGTGTATTAAGCTGAGTAATCACCACCTTCCCACCATGTCTGTATCCTGATCCCTGGAACATGTGAATATTATCGTATATGGCAAAATGGACTTTGTAGATGTGATTAAGTTCAGGATCTTGAGATGGAGAGATTACTCTGCATTGGCCTAATGTAATCACAGGGGTTTTCATAAGGAGGAGGCAGGTGATCAGCATAGGAGAAGGCAATGTGATTATGGAAGTAAATGTGGGAGTGATGCAGCTACAAACTGAGGAAAGCTGGCAGCTCTGGAAACTGGAAGAGGCAAGGGACAGATTCTCTGCTGGAGCCTTCCAAAGGAGCCAACCCTCTGACACCTTGCTTTCAGCCTTGAAAGACACATTTTGGACTTCTGACCACCAGGACTGTAAAAGAATAGATTTGTGTTGTTTGAAGCCACTGAGTTTGTGGTAGGAGTCATAGGAAACTAACATATATGCTGAACAATTGCATGGTCGCATGATTGCAATGTAGAGTGTTTTGAGGAAGGAAATTAAGGCAGCTGGAGAGCTGATGACAGGTGTCCTGGAGGAGGAGGTTTCCTGTGGAGAGCTGAGGGCTTTGAAGGAGGCCACCCATGGTGGTGGATTGGGGACGTGGCAGTTTTAAAGCATACACCATGTGAAGGAAGGACCCTGCAGAAGTCCCAAATCAATGTTTTCTTGCTTATCCCTGGTGGACGATGGAGGCTGGTGGCAGGGGCATTAATGTGTGGCCATGGTGGTCTGTGTGATACGGTGAAAATGCAAAGGAGATGAACTCCCAAGACTTTTGGGAGACATTTATAGGAAGATGGGTGCTAAATAAATCCAAGGCAGTCTTTTCAGACAGAGGGCTTGATGCCACTAATTAGGCAGCTTGGATGAGTGGCACCATGGAACTGGCTGGTGGTTTTCTTGTGAAAATAGACACAAACTCCCTTCTCTCCATGTCCTTAGAAGATGTGAATTTAGAGGTCTCCACATTGCCTGACAAAGTCTGTTTTAACTGGGTAAAATAAAAAAAAAATTACCATTGCATTGCTCCTGAACCTTGCTTAAAATTCCCTTTAAAGATCTACAAAGGGTTTTGCTCATTTGTACAATCTTAAAGGTCCCAAAATTAGAAGCTTAGCAGCCACATGCCAACTGCACACAGCATTTGAAATCTTTGACACAGACCATTCCAGAAGTCACAATTGGCCAAGCTGTACTTCTTGTGACACTCAGTAGCCTGCACACCCATCTCCTGGCTTGTAAGCATATGCCTTTTTGTCCAGCCAGCTGAGGTACTTAGTTCCTGATTGTTTTCTTGTTTGCTTTTTAATGCTCAGATATTCTCATGTGGTGAATATTTGTGAGCCAAATTACTTGGCAGGAGCGTTTGATGCCATGGCCAAATGGGGAGCCCAGAGTCAGCATCTTTTTAAAGCTAACTCTTACTTGCCAGCTCCTCTTTCTGCCCACATACTCGCCCCGTACCAGGCCCAGTGGCTGTTGCACAGACAAACACCAAGCAGTCCTGCAAACTCCATTTGCTTCCTTCTGGGCTTGATGCTGCCTGGGAGTGGGCTTCTCCCTGGGTGGTATGTAGGAGTTTTCCTTACATTTTCATTTCTTATCAGCTTACCATTTGCAACTGATGCAGGACAGGCAAGACCCCAAACTGGGGCTTAGCCCAGGAGGATTCTTGGCTTTGCCCAGGAGAGAATTCAAGCACAAGTGGTGGTGGTAGACAGCAACTTTTATTGAGGCAGCAGCAGCTGTACTGCTCCCTGTGGAGCAGGGCTACCCCACAGGCAGTGTGCCCAGAGTAGCAGCTCAGGGGCAGTTCAGCAGTCATATTTATACCCACTTTTAATTACATGCAAGTTAAAAGGCAGTTGATGCAGGCATTTCTAGGAAAAAGGTGGTAACTTCCGGGTCATTGGGTTACTGCCATAGAAAGGGGTGGTAACTCTCAGGTGTTGCCACGGCGATGGTAAACTGACATGGCACACTGGTGGGCATGTCTTATGGAAAGCTACTTCTGCCCTCGCCCTCTTTCAGCTAGCTCTCAATTTGGTCCAGTGTCTGAGCCCTGCCTCTGGAGTCGAGTCCCGCCCCCTACCTCACTATCTTGGTTCTATTTGGAGATGCCCTGAAAGGCTGTGTCCAGTCCCACAGTGAGTGAGGAATCTATGCTGAGGTTCCTTTGGAGGTGAATTTTGAATGACGTATAACCCAGTACAGTGGAAAAGTCCAGAACTGATGGATGCAGGCTAATATTAAAGACTCATAGTTTTGGGGGCTGTCTGTCCAAAGGCTCATGCATGGGCAGAAAGAGTTCACCTGACCTGTGCTGTGGGAAGTTTGCTCTAAACATTCTGATAAACATTTAACTTTAGTCCCTTTCAGTACCAGTGCCATGCCCTGCAGTGTTCACTAAGCGCCCACAGGCATCTGCTCTCTGTGACCTGCTCACATGATGAGCTAACGTCGAGCATTCACAGCCAGGCCTCCTCCTTCTTTGTCAGCCTGAGTGTGTTGCTGACCATTCATGGGTCAGCCCCGACCTGGACATCAACACTCCTGAGAAATGTGGCAACTGCAATAATTGACTGAAATCAGTCTCTCCCTGTTTGCTGGTCCACGTTCTTGTCTAGAGAGTTGTTTTCTTCTCCAAGAATAAGAAGGTGGAATCGATTTTTCCACCTTTTGTTCCCCTCACCCCAATGATGATGAGGCACCAGGAGGGAATTTTCTGACTTTCTGCAGGCATTTATGTTCTGCTTCACATCATCATATTTATTCCTTTAATGTAGGAGAACCTTAAATGAAGCTTGTTGGAAATAGGCCATCCTCCGTAACCTGGGTTTGTTGGAGCCCATGTATAGAAATGATTTCTTGGCAACTCTAGTTCTCTTGAGCATGTGTGCTATGGTTAAAGAGGCAGAAGGGCACAAGAATTTTAGCACCCTGAGGACTGAAAACCTTCCATAGAACCAGCATACATATTGTTTTATAAATAAGGAGTATTCTTGGGGTATAGTTGTTTGCAAAGAAAGGGAGCTCCTTAAGATTTATGACCCAGCTCACAATAACCAGATGACCTGAATCAAGGGTGTATGTCAGGAAACAGGATCCTGGAGGGGTCAATGACAGTGTCAATCTGTGGCCTCAAAGATCCCGTTCCCAACTCTCCTGCCTTTTGACAGAAGGTCTGTCTGGTTATGGCTTTAGGAAGACAGATGACTTCTATATAGTCACAGGAAGAGTCCGTGTGCCTGGAGCTGTGGGCTGGAAAGGAGGTGAGAGATGCTGGCCTCTCCAAGGCCTCGTCCACGTGCCCCACCTCCAGACAGGAGCAGCCAGGGCTCCGTTAGGCTGCAAACAGTGGAAAACCTGAATAGCAGAGGCTTAAAAAACATGGGGTTTGCTTGTCTCACCTGAAAGAAGTCTGAAAGTTGGAAGTCCAGGGCTGGGTCAGAGGTTCAGAGATGCTGGGGTTGAGGCCTAGATGGCTTTTTGGCCTTTTCCCCAGGAAAAAACAGAATCAATCAGAAGGTGGCTGATGTAGGTCAGGTGGGCTGGGGCTGGAGGGGATGGTAGGCTGTGAGTCTGGCGCTCCCTCTTGCTGATGTGGGGATGGGTACCAGAAGGGCTTCTCTCCTCCACCTTGCTCTGTTGTTCTGTTGCCCAGGCACCCATTGCCAAGAAGCCAGACTGGAATTCCCAATGGGATGGTGGGACTCATCCACCCTGTACTCCTGTGAGCTCCTCAGTCACTCTGGTCAAAAACTCTAATATTGTTCCTTTTAACACAGTCATCACCCAGTGCCCTGTTAAACACCCAAATGCGCCTGGGGCAACCCTTGACCTTATGGAGCCCACTTTCTTTGCAAACAACACAGATGTTGAGATGAAGCAGGAAGGAGTGGTTACATAGGAGGATCCAGAATCCCCAACCCCGAGGAGTTCGATATGGGAAAAATGCCTCTGAGTAGGGCGGAGGGATGCTCAGAGGGCTGCAGGGTCCTGGGAAGTGTCTGTGTCTCAAAGTGTGCCCCATATTCATACCCCGTCTTTCCCCACTGCTTTTATTTGCTTTGCTTTTGAATCCGTGATTCACCTTCTTTGGTCTCACCTCTTCCTCGGGCCCTTTGGTTAAGGGCAGGCTGAGTTACTGCATATGGCTGTGCCCCAGCCCTCTGCTTTACCCAGCGATTAACGAGAAGCCCACACCAATTCAACAAGGCTTGCATTTTAGGAGCAGACAAAAATCTTAGACCCAGAAGCCAGGTGTGCAGAAAATGCATGTTGGCTTCCCTTTAGCATTATCTAATTTCCCAGGCTCAATTCTGTCTGGGTAAAGGAACATTATTCTTGGTTAGCTGAAGTCCCCTGCTTTTTCTGCAGATGTGTCTGATGCTGGGGGCTGGCATTGCTCCCCTTGGGGGCTGGGAGATGCTCTCCTTTCTGGTCTTTGGTTGTCAGAGCCTGCTGTTCACTGCTGTTGTCTCTTGTTCTCACTCCACCCCAGCTCTGCTTCAATCCTACTCTCTCCAGGCCACAGCCACCCACTTGGACCTCCCATGAAGCTCTTGGGAGCTCTCACCCATCCTGGAGGGAGCCCATGTGAATTTGGGCCTGGCTTGTTGATTCTGAATCACCAAATAGGCATTTGCGCAGCCTGCCTCTCCAAGGGAACGTCAGGGTTTTGCTGCCACTCTGGACTTTGTCTGAGGCTATCTTTCTGCACAAACTGCACAAAGTGGGGATGGAGCCCACTTCATGGGCACAGGCCCTTCCCAGGACACTGCAGCCTCTCCATACCCCTCCCCCATACTCAGGAGGCCTCTGTGCTGCTGAGGCCAAAGATTTGCTTTGAAAGGCCAAATATTCTTCCTGAGCCCTGGTCTTAACCCGGGGCTGAAGCTTTGCTCTCAAAGGTAAAGGCGAAGACCTCCATTTTCCTCTGCTCTCTGCAAATTGCCTTTGGCTGAAGCAGGGAACAGGAAATGAATGACCAAGTTATGTGGCCTGGGAGAGGGAGAAGAGCCCAGTCAACAGCTCAAGAAATCCCTCCATGTCTACTTAAGGGGAAGAAGAGAGAAAGGAGGATAAAGAGAGATTTTTTTTTCCTTTTAATATAATGCAGATTAAATTTTAGGTTGTTTTTTTTTTTTTTCTACATTTAGGTCCCTTACGTGGCAGAAAATTCCAAAATATATTAGTAAAAATGAACCCACCTTACATACTCTTGGGGTTTCATTGAAATGTTGAGAAGTTAAGAAACTTTGTTAGATTATTTTACTTAATTTTTAAAAAATAGCCTATCAAGGAGTTTTCAAAACTTTTTAGGTGTATAAACACCCTATTTCGGAAACCACCGTATTTTACACTTTCACTTCCCACCTACACCAGCTCAGTGACAAGAAAGTGTCTGAAACAAGGTGCAAAATCAAGGTTCTCAGAAACACGCTTGGGACCTCTTGTTCCGCAGCTTGGCTGCTCTTTCCGCCCGGAGTGTCCTTAGCCTGTGCCCCTTTCGAACTCCAGCCCTTTGTCTGCGGAGTAGCTCTAGCGCAGTCTCCCAGCGTTACCTGGCAGCCTCCTCCTTCCTGGAGCAGGAGAAGCAGCTCTGTCTCCTGTGTTCCATCATCGATTATGGCTGCTCTCACACTGGGTTAGGAAGATTTGGTCACCTGAGTGCCTCCCTCCTCTGTGCTGTTGGACTCTATGGTTTACATACTCCTAGATGCTGTTTTTTACATACTCCTAAATTTTCAACCTGAGAAATCTGAAACCATCCCCTAACCTTACCTGGTTACCTGTTGAAAAATGTGTTATCCCAGAGGTAGATTCTTTGGGTCCTAGGCATCTGGACTTGCAAGAGTCTCATGTCAGTTTCATGTGCTTACAAAGGTAATAACAGAGAGGGACATAGTTGTGAGTTTTTCCCAACAGCCAGTGAGTGCTTCGTTCCCTGTATCATGTTTTATTTATTTATCTATCCCCAGGGCTAGTGCAGTTTGGACATAGGGTGCTATGGGTTGAATTACATACTTGCCAAATCCATATGTTGAAATCTTAACCCCTAGTACCTCAGAATGTGACATTATTTGGAGAGAGGGTATTTATAGAGGTAATCAGGGGAAAAGGAGGTCTTTAGGGTGGGTCCTAATTCAATATGACCGATGTCCTTATACAGAGGGAAAATCTGGACACAGAGCTGTATACATCCAGGGAGAACGTCATCTGGAGATGAAAGCAGAGATCAGAGTGATGCAGCGCTCCAAGACATGGAATGCTGAAGATGGTGAGCAACCCACCAGAAGCCAGGAGAGAGGTATAAACGGTTTCTCCCTCACAGCCCTTAGAAGCCACCAACCCTGCTGATGCCTTGATCTCTGATCCTCAAGGATGTGAAGTAGCTGTGTGAGAAGCTGTCTGAGGGCTCTTCAAAAAGTTCATAGGAAATGCATATTATGAAAAAACTATGCTGGATTTCAAATTTTTTGCACCAAAATTGATTTGTACTACCTTTTTATAACATGTTCATGTGCAATCTAGTTTGAGGCACTGAGAAGGATAATACATCAGTTTGAAAAGAGCCTCTATCAGAGCAATGTGAATTTCTGCTAAAATTGAAGTAAGAACAAACATCAAATTTATAGTGAAGCTTGAGGGAAAGTATGGTGAACTCATTGATGCTTTGTGAAAAGCTTATGGGGACAATACCCCCTTCCCCCAAATCAGCAGTTTACAAATAGATAACTTCTTTTAAGAAGGGAGAAGTTGAGGCTGGGCACAGTGGCTAACGCCTGTAATCCCAACACTTTGGGAGGCTGGGGCAGGTGAATCACTTGAGGTCGGGAATTCAAGACCAGCCTGGTTAACATGTGAAACCCCATCTCTACTAAAAATACAAAAAAAAAAAATAGCCAGGTGTGGTGACAGGCACCTGTAATCCCAGCTACTCGGGAGGCTGAGGCAGGAGAATCACTTGAACCCAGGAGGCAGAGGTTGCAGTGAGCCGTGATTGTGCCACTGCACTGCAGCCTGGGTGACAGAGCAAGACTCTGTCTCAAAAAAAAAAAAAAAAAAGGGGAGAAGTTGATGTTGAAGATGAAGCCTGTGGTGGCAGACCATTCGTGTCAATTTGCAAGGAAAAAATTAACCATGCCCTAATTGAAGAGACCTGATGATTAACAGACATTTCAGTTGGTTCAGTTTATGCAATTCTGACTGAAAAATTAAAGTTAAGTAAGTTTTCCACTCAATGGGTGTCAAAACCATTGCACCCAGATCAGCTGCAGACAAGAACAGATCTTTCAGTGAAAATTAAACAAGTAGGATGAAGATCCTGAAGGATTTCTTCAAATAATTGTAATAGGAGACGAAACATAGCTTTACCAGTACAATCCTGAAGACAAAGCACAATCAAAGCAATGGATACCAAGAGGTGGACATTTTCCAGTCAGAGCAGTAGCAGACCAGTCAGGAGCACAGGTCACAGCAAGAGTTTTTTGGGATACTCCAGGCATTTTGCTGTTGACTGTCTGTAGAGCCAAAGAATGATAACATCTGTTTATTATGAGAGTGTTTTGAGAAAGTTAGCCAAAGCTTTAGCAGAAAAATGCCACTGAAAAATTCAGCAGAGAATCCTTCTCCACCCTGACAATGCTTCTGCTCATTCCTCTCATTAAATATGGGCAATTTTGTGAATTTCAATAGAAAATCATTGGGTTTCCAACTTGCAGTTATGATTTTGCTTCTTCTGACTTCTTTTTGTTTCCTAATTAAAACAAAATAATTAAAAGGCACCCATTTTCTTCAGTTAATAATGTAAAAAGACTGTATTGATAGGGTTAAATTCTCAGGACCCTCAATATTTTAAGAATGGACTAAATGGGTGGTATCATCACTTACAAAATTGTTTTGAACTTGATGGAGCTTATATTGAGTAATACAGTTTATAAAGTTGATATTTTTCATTTTTATCTTTTGATTCCATTTTCCATGAACTTCCTAAAGTCCTCTTGTATTTCTAGGAGGGTCTTGGATTAAAAAAAACAGGAGGAAGGAACAAATGAGAAATTATTCTCATAGTTTATGGCATGTCTTAACATCAAGTTACTTTTAAGTCTTTTATTCTTTTAGGAAGATACTTTCTCTTTCAGGGAAAATTAAGAAACATCAGGGCCTGAGTTATGTTGGAAAATCTCTCCCCTACTCTGACTGTCTGGCTTTATTCTGAGCCCCCAAGCTATAACAGTGGCACTTGGGTGGGATGAGAGTGGGGTGCGGCTCACATCTACATGGCTGAAGACCAAGGCAGAATCTCACACCCAAGTCTTGATTCTTTGTGCTGCTTAGCTGTTGTTCACACCACTTTTCCTGCTTGTGTCCAGATCTGAATGAAACTGATGGCTGTTGGAGAGGCCTTTGTCATCTGACTCTATCTGTTCCTCTGTCAAGTAATACCATCAATGATGCTATTCATAGAAACATTTCATGTTTGAGAGGTGTTAGGAGTTGAATTGTCTTCTCCTAGAAGCTGTTGAATTCCTAACCCTTTATATCTGTGAATGTGACTTTATTTGGATATAGGTAGGGTCTTTGCAGATGATCAAATTAAGATGAGGTCAGTAGGGTGGGCCTTAATCCGTATTACTACTGGTCATTCTAAAAAGGGAGAATGTGGATACAGACAGATGCATTCAGGAGAATTCTGTGTGAAAATGAAGGTGGAGATCAGTGCGATGCATCTCCACACCAAGGAACACTAAAGGTCACCAGCAAACCACCAGAAGTGAGATGCGAGGCATTGAATAGGTTTTCCTCACAGCTTCGGAAGGAACCAACCCTGTTGACACTTTGTTCCTGGACTTCCAGCCTGCAGGTGGTTGTGTAAGCATTTCTGTGGTCGAAGCCACCTGGTTTGCAGTACTTTGTTAGGGCAGCCCTAGCAGACTAACACAAGAGGTCATTGAAAGTGTCATATCCAGAACAGTGTGCCTTTTGGGGGAGGAAAGTCCAGTTGGCCCTTTCACATACACGAACATCTCACATTTAAAGACACAATTCCAGGCTGTCTGTGGACACTCATAAGTACCCGTGAAAGCCGCCTCAGCCATAAACTTCTTGGAGTCACATTGTGAAGTATTTATTTTTAATTACAGATTTTCTTTGATGATCCTCTTCTCTTCTCTTTTTGTTTCCTTGGCTTGTCACTCATTCGTTGTGGTAAATAGACTGCCTGCTGTTTACGATGAGAAGCAGCCTGTGCTTTGGTCTGGGCTCCTGACGCCCGGTTGCCAGCAGTCCTTGATGTCTCTGGGTTGGAAGCCGTGATGCCTGCTCATGGGCTCGCTGTCTCCTCAGGCATGAAAGTGGAGGCGTCCTTCTGGCTCTATTTTCAACTTACCTTGGTGAGGCCACAAGACCCTATTGACACATGAAGGGGAAGCACAGAGGGAAAGGGGGTTTTACTTTTCCTCTTCAACAGGGCTAGCCCTCGGGGACTGAGCGGAGAGAGTTGTGAATGCTGGGTTTTGAAACTGGCCACAAACGATTGTCTCCTGGAATCAGAGAAGGAACAACTGACTGCACCTAAAAGAAACAGAGTGTTTACCAGTCTTGCTGGATGGCTTTAAAAACCCAAATACATACGCATTCTCATTAGCCCATAGCACTCAGCCATCTTCACCCCCATTAGAGGAAGCCAGTCTGCTGCCTGCCCTCCTCAAGTCACTGCTGAGCTCACAGCATGTGTCGGGGTTCTGGAACCTCACAGATGTATTGCCGCAGACACCCTGTAGACGAGAGGTGTAGGTGAGGGGCAGAGGCAAGGGAGCGGTCACTCCTAGACGTGAAGCATCTCTTCCATAGACGTCATGGGATATATCTTCCCAGCCAGCCCCTCCCCAGCCCTTCAGGGAAGGTGAACACAATTCCACACTAGAGTGGCTTTTAAAGAAAAATAACATGTATGGTCTCTTCCCAGAATTCTATGAAATGAATGAGTTTGCATTACTTTTTCTAGCTTATGACCTGAGTCTTTTATTTTTTCAGATACATTTAGTTGTGTCTTTCAAAATCTATTTTTGCAGAACCTACCCTTTGTTAGCATTGGGCTGGAACCCCGGAAGGATAATTATGTGTGGGACTTGGTAGCTGCCCTCAGGTGTACAATCCCATGAAGGAGAGATGCCGTATGCAGAATGATGAAATGCAGCATGAGGCTAAGTGTCCAGCATGGGTTATGGAGGGTAGATGAGAGAGAGGTTGGTGCCCAGAAGACAGCCGTCCTGCCTCGGGCCTGTGTGTCTGCAGAGGCCCACAGGAGTGGGGCAGTCCTGTTCAGGGAGGGCTGAGGGGTTCTCCGAATCTTATCAGGTAGGACAGGGAGAATTTAGAAAGGATTGGGCATTCAGTTTGTGGGTGTGTTATAAGCAAAGTCTGGAGCAGCTGTGAGTTGGATTTCACTGAGCTTCATGGAGCAGATGTCTCTTGCTGGGGAATGACGGGATGTAAGACTAGAGACAGACACAGACAGAGGCGATGTCTGCCTTGAGGCAGACAAACAGATTTCAACTTGGTCTTCTGGGCCTAGGCAGTGAGAAGCCTGGAAGGTGTCTGAGCTTGGAGATGACCTCATAGAGCCAACTTTTAGGAAGATTGGTTGGGTGGCAGAGTACACTGTATGAAGGCACAGGAGAGAGAAAGGACAAATGCACAAAGGAAAGATCCAGAATTCCAGGGCAGGCTGGACATGTGAGCCTGAAGGAAGGGGAGGGGTGAAGGGAGACCTGACCATGGCTTCTGCCTGCTTGACCAAGCTTGGCATGTACATTAGAATATACAGAGTTTGAGGCCTGAGGACCCTTGTTCTTTTTCAATAACTAATGGTATCTTAAAAACCATCTCTGGGTTTTATCATGAGCAGAGGCTGAATTCCATGCACAGTGAGGACTGTTTTATTTATTTATACTTGTTGAATAGTAAACAGCATTGAAGAATGTTTGTAAAGAAACCCAAACTTCCTTTTCCATTTCTCAGTATTAACTTTCTTTTTAGCAACTAGGGACACAATTGAATGCTATTTTCTTAAACCTCCCTGACAGAGCAGAGGTACACACTGGGGAGCGTGGGAACCTCTATTTGGCAAAGGGAACTTCTCCTGTTATTCCCATATGGAAAGAGACATAAATTTGGGGAGAGCTTGCTCCTTCCCTACATTTCTGTGATCCATGGTTAACAGTCTCCTCAAGTGAATTTCAAATTCTCTTTCCAATAAGCTGTAAAAGTACTTAAATCATTTATTTGTTCTGCTCCTGAAATGAGAGTTACTCACTAAAGTCCCAAAGTGTCCCGAACCATGAGGTGTCCACAGTAAAATGACATGTTTAAAAGTTGCCATAAATGCTGGTAACTGGACATGATAATAAATCTGAGTCATTTCACATGGCCAGTTGGGTCGGTAATACAAGACATGCACTTAAAATATATATCTTTTTGCCTTTCGGGCTATAAAGATTAATAAATTTTGTAAATTTTCAAGATAAAGTGTGAGACATTCTGAATTTTATGTGAATGACTTGCATGTGACAGTAACCATGTTCTGGCCCTTGGAACAGGAGGTAATTTACTGTTGATGGTTTCTTGGCATAATATATATACGTATTTGGGGGATAATAATTTAAAATCATCCAGCACATGGTCTCTGATAAGGTGCATAACTCAGGTACTCAGAGTTGTTTTATAGGAAAAGAGATACAGGCACACCGTGCGACTGCAATCCCGGCACGTTCTCCTTCCTCAGGAATGACAAGGGATGGAAACCTGGCTCCCCACGGGGAATAATAAAGCATGCCTGTGAAAAATGAATCCTGGACCTGAGCTCAGGGCCAGAGTGCTCCAAAATTTGAGGCTTTCCCAGGACTTAGTCCAGATTTGCTTCTGTCCAGGCCAGTGACCGCTTGAAGCTGTAGAGGGCAGGGGAGGGAGGGTCCCCTTCCTGAAAGGGAAGTGCTATGAGACGTGGCTGTCACTGATACCAGTGGGGACCTCTCTGCTCCCAGCCTCTAATCATGCTTGAAGGTTTACTCTCTGAGCATGGCTTGAGAAAGCAAGGGAAAGCAATGGAGGTTGGCCATCACAGCCAAATTCTGCCTGATGTGGAGGCCTGAGTCCTTTTGTGCAGGTGACTCACTGCCCTGTTGAATGGGCGGAAGGAACAGTGATCAGACCCAAACACTCTGGTTTTCTTCCCACCTGTTTCTCAGAAGTAATAAGTGCAGGGCTCATGCTCTGCCTGTGTGTGTGTGTGTGTGTGTGTGTGTGTGTGTCTGTGTCCTGTGTGTGTGTCTCTGTGTGTGTGTCTCTCTGTGTTTGCTGTGTCTCTGTGTGTGTGTGTGCATGTGCGTGTATGTCTTTGTGTGTGCGTGTGTGCCTCTGTGTGTGTCTCTGTGTCTCTCTGTGTCTCTTTCTCTGTGTGTTGTCTCTGTGTGTGTGCGCGTGCATACATGTATGTCTCTCTGTGTGTCTATGTGTGTGCATGTGTGCCTCTGTGTGTTTCTGTATGTGTGTGTTGCAGAGGAGCTGCTAATGTGTTCTCATGCTGGTTGTACTGCCCCTCCTTGGAACAACCTTATCCTTGGGTGCAGGGGCTGGGCGAGCCTGGAAGCTGCCAGATGTAGCACATGATGGAGGAGAAGGGCCTGGAAACTTTTGCAGTTGTCACTCAACAAACACTCATGCAGCTCCTCCTGTGTGCCAGGCCAGGTGCCAGGAGCTGGAGGGAATACAGAGAGTGAGCCTGCTGCTTTGGGATCTCATCTCCTGGAGGAGGAATAAGTTATCTACGTAGGTATTCAATTTTCACTGGTATTTAATTACAGCCATACAAGTGGTTCCATTATTAGTCAAGCTGAACTAAGTTTTGCTGCAATAACAAATTTTCCCAGAATCTCAGTAGCTTAACGGAGCAAAGGTTGGTTGCTTGTGAATGCTGTCTGTCCTACAAGGTGGTGCTCTGCTCCATACAGTCACTCAGGATTCAAGGCTGACAGGCTACCTTCTTCTTTAGGCTGTGCATTCTGGAACATGGGGTTTCTTTAGCCTCTGTAGTGGGGAAGAGAGACAAGAGACTCACTCACAAGCTTCTCTATCATACTACCTTATGATGGAGGTGTTGTTATTAGCCTTTTTACATCTGAGGAAACTGAGGCACAGAGGAGTTAAGTAACATGTCCAAAGTTTCACAGCAGGTGAGTAGCAGAACCAGGATTGTGAGCTCCAACCATCTGGCTCCAGAATCCCTGTTCTTGTCATGCTCTGCCATCTAATTAAACAGTTTCTTGGGAAGGGAATGAAGAGATGTCAGACAGGCCAGGAGCTCAAGGGACTAGAAAAAGAATTTATCAGAAGAAGGAAAGTATGTCAGGGAATGACAGGGAAGGATAAATGAGCAAGGCTAGAATCCCAGAAAAATAAAGAGACTTCATCTTGGCTGGCAGAATAGCTTTTGCAAATTCTGGATTAGAAGCCTGGTTTAATCAGTTTGGGACGAAAGCTACAGAAAATGCAGACACAGGGTGGATCTTACGGATTGTGAAGTCAGGGAGGTCTGAAATAAAATAGAAATGGCCCAAGGAAACCTTTCATATTCCTTTTTGTTTCCATATACATCTGGCCACAAAAGCTCTTTGGTGGTTTATCCCAGCTCACTGCTTCCTTAGGGCTCTTTCAAACTCCTTGCATCTATGTAAGCATGGATAAGGAGCACAGCAGACATGGGACACACCTGTGTTGCTTTCTGGGCATGCTGTAGGATGCCACTTTTTGGCTGTGCACCTGGAGCAAGAGGCAGCAGGGCAGCAGCACCCAGCCCCCTGCAGTTGAAGCTAAAGACTGCAGCTGCAGCGCAGGAATTCCCCAGTAGGACAGGAAAGCAAACACAGGCAAGATAAGGTCAGAGACAGCCAACTGTTTACAGCGTCCAAGCTCTTCCTGGGTTTGGTCCACCCTATTAAAAGATAATAACCTCTTAAAACATTTCAAAGGATGTGTTAGCAGTGTTTAAGAGGAAACATAATTGTCACCACAGCCTGGGTAGTGTGCAATTGAGTAGGAGACCATCTTCAGGATAGGATGGGTGATGGGCAAGATTGTGCTGGGAGAGGAGTTCGTTTGAACTGCAGACTCCAGAAGCTACAGTGGCTGCCCAACCCATGAAAACACCCACAGATGCTGTAACTGCTGGGTATCTGTCATCTTTGGAATAAACCACTCATGCTGGGGTCTCACTTTCTAAGCCATTACCAGCTGCAAGGGTTGGCTTTGTGAAGACAAAGGGAAGTTTACTTTATAATGATGTAGGCTATGTGGAGATACAGAATTATAGGAGCACAAAGTGCATTACTGACTCACTGTTCTGCTGCCCGTAGAGCAGCTCATCCTGCTTTGTGAGGCATTGCTGTGAGTTGCCTTCAGGCAACTTGGGAGGAAGAGCTGCCTGAAACCCTTTCTTGAATCTTCTTTAAGGATGCTGATCAGGACCCATCTACCATGGGAGGACTGTGGGGATTCCTCCATGACCTCAGTGCTGAGCTGATCTGGCTCATTAAGAGATGGTTCTTACGACCGGGTTCGGTGGCTCACGCCTGTAATCCCAGCACTTTGGGAGGCTGAGATGGGCAGATCACCTAAAGTTGGGAGTTTGAGACCAGCCTGACCAACATGGAGAAACCCTGTCTCTACCAAAAAAATACAAAATTAGCTGGGCATGGTGGCACATGCCTGTAATCCCAGCTACTCGGGAGGCTGAGGCAGGAGAATCACTTGAACCTGGGAAGTGGAGGTTGTGGTGAGCCGAGATTGCGCCATTGCACTCCAGCCTGGGCAACAAGAGCGAAACTCCATCTCAAAAAAAAAAAAAAAAAAAAAAGATGCTTCTTACAAAGAACTCTTTCTTTGCATCTCATGGATAATCTGAATTGTATATCTCACTGAACTACCTTCTTTGCCATGGCTGCTGGGGTGCCCGGAGCAAGTGACCATGGCATGCATGCTGTCACCTAAGTGGCTTTCTCTTATTTTTCTTTTCCTTCTATGTTATTTATTCTGTTGTATTGTTTATATTTTGATAAACTCACTTAAATTCATTTTGGGACAAGATGGGATCTAAACCAAGAAGTAGATAAATATGTGTGCTTTAGAGGGTAGTTATTGCAGAGTCTATCCTGGGAAGAGTGGCTCCTTTGTTCAGGATGCCTTTCTGGGTATGAGGGGTGGGTTCAATTCCTTCCATCCCTTGCTAGAAGTACGTAGTCTTTGACTGATGGATTCATTGAGTCACTGATTTGTTCTATGGACACTTATTATGTACCAGGCCCTGTGCTAGGCCTGAGGAAAGTGACGATGACCTCAGAGTTATGTTCCAGTGGTGGGAGATAGGCAAAGACTATGTAAGTGGGCAGAGACACTAATTACATGTAAGAACCACTGCCTTGAAGGGAGAATGAGGATGAGGGTGTGTCTTAGGTGGGCTGCCATAGCAAAATACCATCTACTGGGAGGCTAAAACAACAGACACTGATTTCACATGCTCTTGGTGGCTGGAGGTCAGAGATCAAGGCGTCAGCAAGTTTTATTCTGAAGCCTCTTCTTTTAGCTTGTAGGCAGCCACATCTCACTGTATGCTCACATGACCTCTTCTCTGTGTTTGAGCAGATAGAGAGAGAGAGTGCTTTGATATCTCTTCTTACAAGGATGTTAATCTTATTGGACCCCATCCTTATGAACTCATTTGACCTTAATTATCTCCACGAAGGCTTCATCTCCAAATCACATCACACTGAGGCTTGGGGCTTCAACATATGCATTTTGGGGTGGGCACAGACATTCAGTCATGACAGAGAGGGAGAAGATCTACTTCCTATGGGGTGACGCAGGAAGCCCACTCTGCGGAGGGCAACATGCATGCTGGAATGGAAAGGATAAGAATGAGGTGGCTGTGGGAGAGGAGGGTGGGGAGGCATGTGAGGGCGCGAGGTGGAGAGAACAGCCAGGGCAGAGGCCCTGAGGCTCCCTGAGCAGCTGGTGTGGTCGCAGCTTACTCAGGAGTGGAGAGTAGCACAGGGGAGGATGTGAGATGAGTGGGGCACGAGTGTGCAGAGCCTTGTAAACCAGCTATGGTGAGGGTTTCGGGTTTCCTACTACATCCAGTGCAACGTTACTGAAAGATTGTAAGCAGAGGGATGTCATGATCAGGCTTAGGCTTAAGGAGCTGTGTGGACAGTGGGCTGGAGGGATTGGGAATGGAGGCAGGAGACTGCTTGTCAGTTTTGGTAAGAGACTGGGACCATGGTGATAGCCATGTTCTAGAAGAGAGAGTGGAATCTGTTGATGGAGGAAATGTGAGAGACAGGGAGAGGGAGCACTTAAGGGCAACTCCTAGGCTCTAGGCAGAACATTTAGGTGCATGGCGATGCTGTTTACTGAGCTGAGGGGGTGCGGAAGGGAGCAGAGGCAATGTGTATGTAATGGGTAATTGCATGTGTCAATTTGACTGGGCTAAGGGATGCCCAGATAGCTGGTAAACATTGCTTTGGGGTGTGTCTGTGAGGGCATTTCCAGAAGAGACTAGCATGTGAATCAGTAGACTGAGTAAAGAAGATTACCCTCACCAGTGTGGGGGGGCATTATCCAACTGAGGGCCTGAATAGAACAAAACGGCAGAGACAGGGCAAATTCACTCTCCCTGCTTGATTGCACATCTTCTCCTGCCCTCCGACATTGGTGCTCCTGGTTCTCTGGCCTTTGGGCTCAGACAAGGTGATATGGTTTGGCTGTGTCCCCACCCAAATCTCATCTTGAATTATGGCTCCCAAGATCCCCATGTGTCATGGGAGGGACACAGTGGCAGGTAATTAAATCATGGGGGCTGGTTTCCCATGCTGTTCTAGTGATAGTGAATAAGTCCCACGAGATTTGATAGTTTTATAAAAGGCAGTTCCGCTGCACATGCTCTCTTGCCCGCCACTGTGTAAGACATGCCTTTCCTCCTCCTTTGCCTTCCTCCATGACTGTGAGGCCTCCTCAGCCATGTGGAGCTGTGAGTCCATTAAACCTCTTTTTCTTTATAAGTTACCCAGTCTCAGGTATTTCTTCATAGCAGTATGAAAATGGACTAACACAACAGGGCTTATACATCACCTCCCCTTTAGACTTGAACTGAGTTACATCTGTTCACTGTCTGCAAGCTGGAGGTTTTCCTGGGCCTCCAGCTTGCAGACAGAAGATTATGGAACTTCTCAGCCTGGGTAATTGGGTGAATGAAGTCCCATAATAAATCTCTTATATTTCTCTACATGTCCTGTTGTTTCTGTTTCTCTGGAGAACCCTGACTAATGTAGTATGTAAGGCACCCAGTCATAAGGGCAGGCTATCCTTCCATTAATGACTTCATTCCGGGTACATCTGTAGCCTAGACCACTCTTCTAGGAAAATCCTATTCCCTTCTTGTCTCTTCCATGTGGAAATCTCACAGACATTGCAACCCAACCCATCCAAATCAGATGGGAACCAGGGGTTTAATGTTAACAGGTGATATCTGCTGCTGCCAGTCTGCCATTGTCCTAAAGTATTTTATACACATTTTCTTATCTTAGAAAGTCCCTGTAAGATAGGTGTGCTAACAAGAATCATTTTGCAGCTGAAGAAATGGAGGTGCTACTGGCTCAAGGAACCTGGATTCATTTAGAGAGTGTGCCCAGGATGAGACGTGTGGAGAGCCTGGCCTGAACCAACACTAACAGTCTCCTGGACAGGAGGTGAGTAAGGAAGAAGCGGCAGGGAAGGAGGGACACCAGGTGAAAGGAGGTGGGTGTAGGAGGAAGGAGATCACAACTGTGTTGAAAGTCCTAGCAGCCTGAGAAAGACGGGGGAAGAAGGCCCTGCAATGAACCCTGTGACCTTGGGAAGGACAAGTCCTCTTGCCCCTGGGGCCCACTGTCTGAGTCCCTAGGAAGTATATACACAAAGGGTTTCAGAATGCAGAGTTTGCAGATGTGGGCTGCAGCTGCACCCTGTGTATGACTGGATGGAATTCACAGCTAGAAGTGGTTTTGTCCCTGGCTGCTGAATGTATCAGCTGTTGGTGCCGCTTTAGTTTTATTGAGTGGGAAGGATGTAGACCCTGAGTCTGGAGAATGGGACTGGGCTGGCCATGGAGCCTGGAGAAGAGAATGAGACCATGCAAAACCTTTATTCCTTGTTCTTGGTTTCTTGTTAAACAGGCCCAGTGCCACCAGATTAAGGAGGTGAGGGGGCGGTTGTAAGAAAGTAAGAGATCAGTCTGAAGATTATAAATATGGGCCAGTGCAACAAAGGGAAATTCTTGTGTCAATATTTTTCTGAGCCAGCACTTGGGAGATCCTGATTTCCTTAATAAAATGATAACAAACGTTTTTTCATGTTAATAATGTAAGGTGAACATTTCCTTCATGTTTAAGCCACTGAATGTGCAGTGAACAAAAGACATTTACATACAGGCATATTTGAGGATATGGAAGGTTCGATTCCACACCACTGCAATAAAGCAAATATCACCATAGAGCAATTTATACAATTTCTTTGGTTTTCCAGTGCATGTAAAAGTTATGTACATTATACTGTAGTCTATTAAGTGTGCAATAACCACTCCTTATCTGTCTAAGAAACATGCATACCTTAATTAAAAGATACCTTATTGCTAAAAGATGCTAAAGGTCATCTGAGCCTTTAGTGAGTAATAATCTTTTTGCTTGAAGGAGAGTCCTGCCTCCGTGTTAATGGCTGCTGACTGACCACGGTGGCGGTTACTGAAGCTTGGGGTGGCTGTGGCAATTTCTTAAAATGAGACAACAATGAAGTTTGAAACGTCAGTTGACTTTTACTGTCAGGAAAGATTTATTTGTAGCCTGCAATGCTGTTTGGGATAGCATTTTACCTACAGTAGAACTTCTCTCAAAAAAATGGAATCAAGCCTCTCAAACCCTGCTGCTGCTTTATCAACTAAATTTATGGAATATTCTAAATCCTTTGTTGTTATTTCAATGATGTTCACAGCATCTTCACCAGGAGGAAATTCCATCTTAAGAAACCACTTTCTTTGCTCACTCATAAGAGGCTACTCCTCGTCTGTTCAAGTTTTAATATGAGATTGCAGCAATTCAGTCACATCTTCAGGCTCCACTTCTCATTCTAGTTCTCTTGCTATTTCCAACACATCTGCAGTTACTACCTCCACCAAAGTCACAAACCCCGCAAAGCCACCTATGAAGGTTGGAATCGATTTCTTCCAATCTTATGTTAATGTTGATACTTTGACCTCCTCCCATGAATCAATGTTTTTAATGACATATAGCATGGTGAATCCTTTCCAGAAGGTTTTCAATTGACTTTGCCCACATCCATTAGAGGAATCACTATTTTTGGCACTATAACCTTACAAAATGTATTTTTTAAATAATAAAACTTGGAAGTCAAAATTATGCCTTGATTCATGGGCTGCAGAATGGATGTTTTATTAGCAGGCATGAAAACAACATTCATCTCCTTGTACATCTCCCTCAGAGCTGATGGGTGACCAGGCATATTATCAGTGATGAGTGCTATTTTGAAAGGAATCTTTTCTTCTGAGCAACAGGTCTCAACAGTGGGCTTAAAATATTCCACAAACCATGCTGTAAATAGATGCTATCATCCAGGCTTTGTTATTCCATTTTTAGAACACAGCCAGAGTATGTAACTCATTTATTTATTTATTTATTTATTTAATTTATTTATTTTATTATACTTTAAGTTTTAGGGTACATGTGCACAACGTGCAGGTTAGTTACATATGTATACATGTGCCATGTTGGTGTGCTGCACCCATTAACTGATCATTTAACATTAGGTATATCTCCTAAAGCTATCCCTCCCCCCTCCCCCCACCCCACAACAGGCCCCGGTGTGTGATGTTCCCCTTCCTGTGTCCATGTGTTCTCATTGTTCAATTCCCACCTATGAGTGAGAACATGCAGTGTTTGGTTTTTTGTCCTTGCGATAGTTTGCTGAGAATGATGGTTTCCAGCTTCATCCATGTCCCTACAAAGGACATGAACTCATCCTTTTTTATGGCTGCATAGTATTCCATGGTGTGTATGTGCCACCTTTTCTTAATCCCGTCTATTATTGTTGGACATTTGGGTTGGTTCCAAGTCTTTGCTATTGTGAATAGTGCCACAGTAAACATACGTGTGCATGTATCTTTATAGCAGCATGATTTATAATCCTTTGGGTATATACCCAGTAATGGGATGGCTGGGTCAAATGGTATTTCTAGTTCTAGATCCCTGAGGAATCACCACACTGACTTCCACAATGGTTGAACTCGTTTACAGTCCCACCAACAGTGTAAAAGTGTTCCTATTTCTCCACATCCTCTCCAGCACCTGTTGTTTCCTGACTTTTTAATGATCGCCATTCTAACTGGTGTGAGATGGTATCTCATTGTGGTTTTGATTTGCATTTCTCTGATGGCCAGTGATGATGAGCATTTTTTCATGTGTCTTTTGGCTGCATAAATGTCTTCTTTTGAGAAGTGTCTGTTCATATCCTTCACCCACTTTTTGATGGGGTTGTTTGTTTTTTTCTTGTAAATTTGTTTGAGTTCATTGTAGATTCTGGATATTAGCCCTTTGTCAGATGAATAGATTGCAAAAATTTTCTCCCATTCTGTAGGTTGCCTGTTCACTCTGATGGTAGTTTCTTTTGCTGTGCAGAAGCTCTTTAGTTTAATTAGATCCCATTTGTCAATTTTGGCTTTTGTTGCCATTGCTTTTGGTGTTTTAGACATGAAGTCCTTTCCCATGCCTATGCCCTGAATGGTATTGCCTAGGTTTTCTTCTAGGGTTTTTATGGTTTCAGGTCTAACATTTAAGTCTTTAATCCATCTTGAATTGATTTTTGTATAAGGTGTAAGGAAGGGATCCAGTTTCAGCTTTCTACATATGGCTAGCCAGTTTTCCCAGCACCATTTATTAAATAGGGAATCGTTTCCCCATTTCTGGTTTTGTCAGGTTTGTCAAAGATCAGATGGTTGTAGATATGCAGCATTATTTCTGAGGGCTCTGTTCTGTTCCATTGGTCTATATCTCTGTTTTGGTACCAGTACCATGCTGTTTTGGTTACTGTAGCCTTGTAGTATAATGTGAAGTCAGGTAGCGTGATGCCTCCAGCTTTGTTCTTTTGGCTTAGGATTGACTTGGCAATGCTGGCTCTTTTTTGGTTCCATATGAACTTTAAAGTAGTTTTTTCCAATTCTGTGAAGAAAGTCATTGGCAGCTTGATGGGGATGGCATTGAATCTATAAATTACCTTGGGCAGTATGGCCATTTTCATGATATTGATTCTTCCTACCCATGAGCATGGAATGTTCTTCCATTTGTTTGTATCCTCTTTTATTTCATTGAGCAGTGGTTTGTAGTTCTCCTTGAAGAGGTCCTTCACATCCCTTGTAAGTTGGATTCCTAGGTATTTTATTCTCTTTGAAGCAATTGTGAATGGGAGTTCACTCATGATTTGGCTCTCTGTTTGTATAAGAATGCTTGTGATTTTTGCACATTGATTTTGTATCCTGAGACTTTGCTGAAGTTGCCTATCAGCTTAAGGAGATTTTGGGCTGAGACGATGGGGTTTTCTAGATATACAATCATGTCATCTGCACACAGGGACAATTTGACTTCCACTTTTCCTAATTGAATACCCTTTATTTCCTTCTCCTGCCTGATTGCCCTGGCCAGAACTTCCAACACTATGTTGAATAGGAGTGGTGAGAGAGGGCATCCCTGTCTTGTGCCAGTTTTCAAAGGAAATGCTTCCAGTTTTTGCCCATTCAGTATGATATTGGCTGTGGGTTTGCCATAGATAGCTGTTATTATTTTGAGATACGTCCCATCAATACCTAATTTACTGAGAGTTTTTAGCATAAAGGGTTGTTGAATTTTGTCAAAGGCCTTTTCTGCATCTATTGAGATAATCATGTGGTTTTTGTCGTTGGTTCTGTTTATATGCTGGATTACATTTATTGATTTGTGTATGTTGAACCAGCCTTGCATCCCAGGGATGAAGCCCACTTGATCATGGTGGATAAGCTTTTTGATGTGCCGCTGGATTTAGTTTGCCAGTATTTTATTGAGGATTTTTGCATCGATGTTCATCAGGGATATTGGTCTAAAATTCTCTTTTTGTTGTGTCTCTGCCAGGCTTTGGTATGCTGGCCTCATAAAATGAGTTAGGGAGGATTCCCTCTTTTTCTGTTGATTGGAATAGTTTCAGAAGGAATGGTACCAGCTCCTCCTTGTACCTCTGGTAGAATTCGGCTGTGAATCCATCTGGTCCTGGACTTTTTTTGGTTGGTAAGCTATTATTGCCTCAATTTCTGAGCCTGTTATTGGTCTATTCAGAGATTCAGCTTCTTCCTGGTTTAGTCTTGGGAGGGTGTATGTGTTGAGGAATTTATCCATTTCTTCCAGATTTTCTAGTTTATTTGCATAGAGGTGTACAGTGCAATCAAACTAGAACTCAGGATTAAGAAACTCACTCAAAACCGCTCAACTACACGGAAACAGAACAACCTGTTCCTGAATGACTACTGGGTACATAACGAAATGAAGGCAGAAGAAATAAAGATGTTCTTTGAAACCAATGAGACCAAAGACACAACATACCAGAATCTCTGGGACACATTCAAAGCAGTGTGTAGAGGGAAATTTATAGCACTAAATGCCCACAAGAGAAAGCAGGAAAGATCTAAAATTGACACCCTAACTTCACAATTAAAAGAACTAGAGAAGCAAGAGCAAACACATTCAAAAGCTAGCAGAAGGCAAGAAATAACTAAGATCAGAGCAGAACTGAAGGAAAGAGAGACACAAAAAAACCCTTCAAAAAATCAATGAATCCAGGAGCTGGTTTTTTGAAAAGATCAACAAAATTGATAGACTGCTAGCAAGGCTAATAAAGAAGAAAAGAGAGAAGAATCAAATAGACACAATAAAAAATGATAAAGGGGATATCACCACTGATCCCACAGAAATACAAACTACCATCAGAGAATACAATAAACAGAGTATGTAATTCTTAAAAGCCCTAGGAGTTTTGGAATGAGCGTTGGCTTCAATTTAAAGTCACCAGGTGCATTCGCCCTAATAAAAGAAAAGAGTCAGCTTGTCCTTTGGAGACAGGCATTGACTTCTCCTCTCCAGCTATGAAAGTCCTAGATGGCATCTTCTTCCAATAGAAGGCTGTTTTGCTTGCATTGAAAATCTGTTGTTTAGTGTGGTCACCTTCATCAATGATCTTAGCAAGATCTTCTGGATAACTTGCTGCAGCTTCTATGTCATCACTTGCTGCTTCGCCTTTTTTTAAATTTTTTTTTGACGTTTCACTCTTGTTGCCTAGGCTGGAGTGCAATGCTGTGATCTCGGCTCACTGCAACCTCTGCCTCCCAGGTTCAAGCAATTCTCCTGTCTCAGCCTCCTAAGTAGCTGGGATCATAGGCGCCCACCACTACTCCTGGCTAATTTTTGGTATTTTCAGTAGAGACGGGGTTTCACCATGCCTGGTGGCCAGGCTGGTTTCAAACTCCTGACCTCAGGTGATCTGCCCTCCTTGGCCTCCCAAAGTGCTGGAATTACAGGCATGAGCCACTGCACCAGGCCCACCTTGCATTTTTATGTGATGGGGACAGCTTTTTTTCCATAAGCCTCATGAACCATCCTCTGCTAGCTTCAACCTTTTCTTCTGCAGCTTCTTCACCTCTTTCAGCCTTCATTGTATTGAAGAGAGTTAGTGTCTTGCTCTGGATTAGGATTTGGCTTAAGGCAGCATGGCTGGTTTGATCTTCTATCCAGACCACTTACGCTTTCTCCATATCAGCAATAAGGCTATTTCACTTTCCTGTTCATGTGTTCACTGGAGGAGCACTTTTAACTACTTTCAAGAACTTTTCCTTTGCATTCACAAGTTGGCTGTTTGGTGCAATAGGCCTAGCTTTCAGCCTGTCTTGGCTTTTGACATGCCTTCCACTAAGCTTGATCATTTTCAGCTTTTGATTTAAAGTGGCAGATGTGTGACTCCTTTCACTTGAACACTTAGAGGTCATTGTAGGGTTATTATAGACCTAATTTTAATATTGTTGTGTCTCAAGGAACAGTGAGGCTTGAGAAGAGGGAGAGAGATGGGAGAACAGCTGGTCAGCGGAGCAGTCAGAACATACGAAACCTTTATCAATTAAATTTGCCATCTTATATGGGCATGGTACCCCAAACAGTTATAATAGTAACATCAAAGATCACCGATCATATGTCATATGTCACCATACAGACATAACGATGAAAAAGTTGAAAATATTGTGAGAATTACCAAAATTTAACAGAGACAGGAAGCGAGCACATGCTCTTGATACAATTGCTTGACACAGGGTTATCACAAACTTTCAATTTGTAAAAAATGCAATGTCTGGGAAGTGCGATAAAATGAGGTATGCCTTTACTGACTTTAATTTTAGTAAATGACTTCATAAGGAAAAGGAAAAAATGTCATTGTGAGGGCACTGTGTTTGTTATAGACTAGCTAGGTCATCAACTGGGTGGTTTTGATGATACTAGCAGAGTCCTCCATGTGCTAGGACACTGAAATTCTTGTTATAGCTTTAAAAGTCATGGTTTTATCAACTAACTCCCTATTAGTTACTGTAATTGAATTTTTATGTTAGCTTCCACTAGTAGCAAGTTTTTGAGTCAAGATGGCCCTTGGGTTTTATTGCCAACCCTGACAGCAGGATCCTAGACAGGGTCGCTTTGCTCTTAAAGCCTCTGATGTCCAGTTGCAAAGTGAGTATAATTGCTTCTCTCTCAGATCTGTGTTGAGGAGCTCAAGAAATAACGAATGTGGAAGCACTCAGATCAATTACTTTTTTTGTTTGTTTCTACCTTATCTAGTTTCCTAGGTCAAAAGTTTGCTTGGCTAATGGAAGAAAGGAGTCCCAACCTTTCCAAGTGGGACAGATTCCCTAGCTGTGCTCTGTATATTGAATCTGCTTCTTATCATTTGGCTGTGGTGTGTGTGAGTGCTGAAAAGGAGGAGATAATTTCACGCACTAGGGAAATGGAAAAGACTCCTGCTTGGCAGGCACCAGGGTGGCAAGAGAATCCAGGATGTGGCCACGCACAGCTTAAAGACTACATTTCCCAGCTGCCTTTGCAGGTGAATGCCATCAGTGAGACCTAATTGAGAGTATAGTCTGGGGAGTCTGGGAATGTTGCCTAAGAAAGGCTGATTTAGTTGGTGGTGCAACTCCCTTTTTACCTCCCCTCTTTCTCTCTTTCTGGAATGTGGATATGATGGCAGAACCACAGATGATCTTGAATGAGGAGGTCACTTGCTGAGGATGGTGCAACAGAAAGATGGAAGGAGCTCAATCCCTGATG
Source organism: Pan paniscus (assembly GCF_029289425.2). NCBI lineage: Eukaryota > Metazoa > Chordata > Mammalia > Primates > Hominidae > Pan > Pan paniscus. The sequence continues at coordinate 16,495,437 of NC_073261.2, forward strand.
AGCTTGTGGACCTACTGTATCAGTCCTGGATTACTCACTTTCTGTCTTTTATGGAGAGAATAAACCATCCTCTTTTTAAGTTGCTCTTCCCCCTTTTTTTGTGATCCCTCTTACCATAGACCAAACTTAATTCCTAATGAATAGATCTGCCAAATTGTTTATATCAGAGATGACAGCAGGAACACATCTGTTTACATTTTCCTTTCTCCTGAAGCCCCACCTAGTCCCAGAGGGTGGTGTGTTTCTTCACTGCTATTTTGGGCAGAAGCTACCCGGCTGTGGTGGTTAAAGTCAGCACTGCTGTTAGCCCTTGTGGGGCCTTTGTGCAAATTGAAAAAAGGCATTCATATCCTAAGACACCTTCCTGTTCTTTGCCAGAAAAATGTCTCAATGCAAATTGACAATGTGTGGACAGGAATGGAACATGCCCTTGAGAAGCAGCCCCTGCACAGGATGCCACTGCTCAGCTTTGGGTCAATGTCCAGGCCAGTATCTGACCTTGAGCTTCTCTCTAGGTCTTCCACCTTTACTTAGCACAGGCCTCAGAACAGTCCAGCCAGGGGTCTAGGAGAGAAAGTGGCTGAGACTGTGTGAGATGGGGATGGGGCAGAGGACGGATAGGGTAGAGGGTGGATTACAGTGAGTTTCTGGCTATTGACTGCTTTCACATGAGCAGCTCATTTCTGTGCCAACCATTTGACTAGTAAGTTGGCAGAAGCCCTGCCTGTTGGTCACATTCTGGCCCATGCTACAAGGCCACCTGGCAGGCTCAGGCTGCAGCATGGCAGGCTGTGTGCACACGGCTATCTCCCCTAGTCCATCCCCAGAGCTGTCTGTGCAGTCCTGAGCTCCCATGTAAGCCAATGCTACTTTTGTGTGAAGAAGGTGGACGAAATCATCAGCAACTCTTGCTTATATAGAATGTGACCCAAGCAATGGAAAGAGAAAATCCAGGTCTTGGTTTTGTACTGGCTTGCGAGAAGTCCTTCTTTTCCTCTCTAGCAATTTCCCTACATCCATCCCTGCCTACCCACATTGGATTAAAGGGAAGAGAGAAAAATGCCCTAAGCCCCAGAGGGAAAGGTGGCAGAACCATGATATTGCTGCTCTTGACTTTGTAAGATGGCCAACATCAGCCCAGAGAAATCTGATCTGAAATAGAATGAGCTCACCTGACTTCGAAATTTACCAAATTTGTCATGAGGCAGTCACTTAACCTAAAAAGTAAACAGGCTCTTACTCTGTCATAGTTTACATTTTTGTGTGTGGGTCCTTTTCTGTTTTCTTTCTTTCTCTTTCTTTCTTTCTTTCTTTTCTTTCTTTCTTCTTTCTTTCTTTTTAGTAGCTTTAACTTGTTCTGCAAACAAAGAATATGACAGAACAATGTACGTTCCTTTGAAATGGCACCATTAATCTTGATAGCAAGTTTCTAATTATGAAGGATAGAGAGCTTTGGCTGCTTCATGGAACTGTCTCCTGGTGACTTTTTTCAGTCCCTTTTTCTTGCTTTCCCTGTCTCCGGTAGCTTCCTTGAGAGCTGTGGTTTCTCAGTGTTAGATATTCAAAAGCACAGCAGCCTACAGGCCATGGCTAAATCTTCTTTACAACCAGATGCATATGAGATCTTAGCAGGAAGTAAGAAAAGTAAACGCATTATTAATAAACACACTTAAATGCATACAATAAAATGAATGCTGTTTCCTTCAAAGTAACCCTCCTTTGCAGATATAGTCTAACCAAGCCTCTATTGCCCTGCCCAGCATGGATCTGAAACTCTCCTCCGTAAATTCTCTAGAACTCTAGGACCGCCCCTTCCAAATGCCCAAAAGAATCCCAACTGACTGAGGGCAAAGATGCACCTTATTTCTGGCTCCCTTTCGCTTCACCGCTTGACTTCAAATGACTTCAGGCTGATTCCAGAAAGCTAATACACCCTCAAAGGACAATGCACCTTCATTTAGCTCACTCAGAGAGGCCACAGTCTTGAGGGGAGGCACTCTCCAAGGCACAGCTCAAAAATTGTTTCAAGCAATGGAATCTTCACATGAATGGGCACATGGCCTCCCACAGCAAGGATGCTCGTTAATGGGGAAGAATCACTGAAAATCCGAATTCAGATGTGTTTCAGAAAGCAGCTTCAAAGTGTGTGACTGATCTTCCTAGTCCTGGGAAGAGCAGAATTGGCCCTTAGAACCGTTAAGAGTCAGATTGTGAAACAGAGAGTTCTTGTTCCCCATATGTTTCACTCTAAATGGAACATGAATCAGAGCTGGGAGAGGAGCTTCCAACTTCTGTCAATAATAAAAGCCTTCTTATGAGTCAAGTGCTTTGTAAATACTTTGATTGGTAGAGGAAAAAGGAATTGCATATTGAAAGAACTGTATTTCCATTAAAATGCATGTGTGTAAAGTAAAGAAGGGCAGGAAACATTGAGCCCAAGACTTTCTGAGTTTGAGTGAACCAACCTGCTGGAGTGGTTTCTGGCCATCACTTTGTGCTGCCATGTCTCAGCCTGTGCTAAGTCCAGAGGATCTGGGGTTCCGATATTTGCAAGAAAAAGCAAGGACAACAGGTTTGAAGTCAAGCAATGGGAGGGTCTCCCAGAGACCTGGAGCAGGAGGGACGAGTGCCTTAGCTGCTTCTGTCTATCCATCTTCCATCTGTCTGGCAATCAGGATATTTTCTGGGGCCCATTCAATGCTTCTCTGTTGGCTGGGGGCTCCCAGCAGCTGCCAGGGGTTCCACCTGTTTTCAGTGGTCCATGTGCAGTACTCAGAGAAATGCCTCCTGAGGGAATGAGTCCAGCGGGTGAGCGCCTTTTAAGAAATGCGGTGGCTCACGCCTGTAATCCAGCACTTTGGGAGGCCAAGGCAGGCAGATCACCAGAGGTCAGGAGTTTCAAACCAGCCTGGTCAACATGGTGAAACCCCATCTCTACTAAAAATACAAAAAATAGCTGGGTGTGGTGGTGGGCACCTGTAATCCCAGCTAATCAGGAGGCTGAGGTAGGAGAATCGCTTGAACCTGGGAGGCGGAGGCTGCAGTGACCCAAGATTGTGCCACTGCACTTCAGCCTGGGCGACAGAGCGAGACTCCATTTCAAAAAACAAGGAGTATGAAAATGCTTTCCAGCTCTTTGCAATAGGGCCCGTCTCATGGGGTGCAGCCTGGAACTTGTGCAGGCCCCTACACAGAAGGACCTCTGCTTGGCCCAATGCTCTGCTCCTGCTGTCTTGTCATACTTAATACCTTTTTTAGCAAGAGGCCCTGAATGCCATTTGCATTAGGCAAATTCTATAGCTGATCCTGATGAGGCTCTTCTGTATGGGGACCTGCACAACTGCAGGGCTGCACCCTATGACGCAGGCCCTATTGCAAGTGGCTGGAAAGCGTTTTTGTATTTCTTAAAGGGTGTTCACTCCCTGGACTCAGTCGCCCCCAAAATAACGTCTTGGGTGTCTTATTTAGGTGGCGCCTGCTTGGTCTGAAAGAGCTCATGTGACTTCAGAAAATACTGAATTTGTTCTGAGAAAGCCACTTGCCCTAAAAAAAAGCGTGTGGGGGGAGTGCTCCTAGTCTGTCATAGTTGAAGTTCAAAGGTTATTTACAGTGTGTTGTATCCACTGTGGCGACTCCTGGCAGATCCTGAACTTAAGCAGACGTGTGTTACAGATCTTAACGAGTGTGTTGATGCCGATGGGAGTTGCCCTGGATCACAGCAAGTAGGTGATAGGTGGGTGAGAGGAGAGACATTCTTTTTGTTAAGCCCTCATTTCCACGGTCAGTCTCAGATGGTCATTACAAACCTCTTCTAAATCTGGACCTCAACAAGCCCCCCTCACACCAGGGACAAAGTAAGGGTCGTGCGATGGCCTCTGAGCTGACCTTCGAGTTCAGAGCGGCCGTGTGCTGGTGCTGTGATCATTAAACTGACTGCTTTGCAAGGTCAGCACTCAAGGCTATAGCTTTATATCTCTCTTTTATTCTAAAACTAGAGTATGCCACAACCAGGCGACTGTGGTGCCTCACTCAGGTGGTCTGTCTTCTGCAGTTGAAGGCAGGTCTTTTTCCTCCATCCATTCAGATTGAATCCAGGGGGTCCTCCCTGGAAGACCTGTGTTCCACAGAAGACTCCCCTGGAGCTTCTCCTCTCTGCACCTCAGCTTTCTTGCGGGTGCAGCAGGCCACCCAGGCCCAGTCCCTGCTCACGACAGTGACTTCGGCTTTCCAGGGTCTTTCTCATGCATTCTCAACCATTAGACTCCCCAGTCCTCTCTCTATTTTTTCCCCTTATTTAGTAAATATTTATTGCAGATCCATTACTTGCACAAAAGACAGCAGGCCGCAGGGAAAGGGGTTTATAGTGGGAGATACGATGAAAAGATGATTAAGATTGCAAGTTCTCAAAAGTTTAGATGTTGAAGTATTATTTTCCAAAGTGAGTTACACAGGGTATTAATGGGTGCCGCTCAAAGAAAGGGTTCTAGAGTGAATATGAAACGTTGGCTTAAACAAAGTTAAACATTTTAAATTACTGCACAGCCTCTCAAAAGTTTTAATATGCTAATGTGTCATCTAACTTCCCAAAAGGAGAAACATAATATATTGGACTTGTTAAAAGTATTTATGAAATTTTTTCTTGCATTGAACTAGTCCCAGATAGAAGACTTAGCCTTAAAGGGCAAAATAAAAAGATGAGTTCTTTTTCTTTTTAACTGACAAATAAAAATTGTATACATTTATGGCTTATAATATGATGTTTTGCAATATGTATACTTCGTAGGATGGCTAAACTGAGCTACTAACATGTGCATCACCTCCTATTTTTTTGTGTGGTGAGAACACTTAAAATCTACTCTCAGTGATTCTCAAAATACAATACATTATTAACTATAGTCAGCATGTTGTACAATAGATCTCTTGAATTTATTCCTCCTGTCTAACTGAACTTCTGTATCCTCTCACCAATATCTCCCCAACCTTCCCCATACCCCTGACTCCACCCCCTGCTATCACCACTCTACGTTCTACTTCTGAGTTTGACTTTTTATAATATAGATTCCACATATGAAAGAGATCATGCAGTATTTGTCTTCCGTGCCTGGCTCATTTCACTGAGCATAATGTCTTCAAATGTCCTCAGAGTCTGCCCCTCTTTCTGCCTCTGTGGGGGCTCCAAGTGGGAATTCGTGGTTACTGTAATTGGCAGGGGGCAGAGATTTGGAGCTGGAACCTCTAGAGTCTGAGCTCTACCATGGAAAGGCCGTATAATGCTCAGCAAGTCATTTAACTCTTTGGTGTCTCTGTTTTCTCATTGATAAATGCAAAGATAATAGTGCACCTTCACTGAGCTTCACTGGGTTAACCAGGTAAAAAGCCTTATGGGGCAATGCCTGGCTCTGGCAGGCTTGAATGCTGGCCGCTGGCTCTGGTTCTCCTATGTGGAAACAAAGCCTACATCTCACACCCAGCAGCAGGAGCAGCGGGGTCTCGGCCCAGCCAGTGTGTCCTGAGTGGCACAGGGTCAGACATAACCAGGTCCATGAACATTTGTGTCTTTGTATAAGGTCAGACTTTTATTGATGCAATTTCAATCATAAAGGCCACTAGCTGCATGGAGTTCCCAAGGAGGCGATTTTCTTTAGTGCTACCTGTTTACTTGGTAGTTAAAGCCTCAGGCGCACTTTACAAATCAGTCAGTATTGCAAACAAGACATAGTAGTACACTTAATCAATATACAATTGCTATAGATTAAACCTTCTACATCAGTAAACATTCATAAAGTAATATTTAACATTAAGAGAAAGGGGGATAGGATAAACGGGTTAATGAACCAGTCCAAGAGAGTAACATGAACAAGGAGAATGTCCTGGTCTGATCTGGATGGACATCAACATTTTGTAAGAAAGAGACTATCGTGGCAGATGCTGGGTGCTGGTCATGAGTGACAGCAGGATGGGGTCTATGAAGACGGCCATCTGGAGCTGGTGAATTCTTCCTCTTTTTATAGCCCCCGAGTCCTCTGGTGAGGACTGATAAAGTGAACCTTATCTGATTGGGTATAGTCACTATTGATTAGACAAACATCTGGTTCCTGTTGGCATGATGTCTTTTAAAAATGTAAGATGGAGTCTTTTTCTAAGATGGAGTCACTTAGGTCAAAGGTCCTGTATACACAGGGGCTGCCCACATTTCAACACAAGTTGCCATGAGACTGCCCAGGAGGACCCGAATGCCTGGAGTGCTCCAGCCATGCTCATGCCGACGGCTTTTGTCCCTCTGCCTGTCTTTGGACACCTCTGGTGTGGAGTTGGAGATGAGGAGGAGAGGCTTGGGTTCCTATCAGCAGTGTGGAATGAGCAGAGGTGCGGGTAGACTGAAGCTCTGTGTTTAACCTCTGTTTACAGAATATGGACGCTGAGAGAGAGTCTGGGGTACTTAAGGAAAGGCTTGATTGGATTGCAGAAAACAGTTTCTGAAACTTAGACTATTTCTGAAGACTCAAATTTTAATTCTTTTGAATTTATACAGCAACTCACCTCACAAATAATTATTAAATGATAATAACAATAATAATGATACTCTTCCTCCTCCTGTTATCACCAAATAGCATTTACTGGGTGTTGGCAAAATGCTGAGCATTGGTCAGGAATGCTGGACTTGTATTTCCACTTGACCCTTCAAAAATCCTTGTGATCAATAAATTACTATGTTATATAATTAAAATATTAAAATAATTGGAAATTTTAATAATAGCAATAATATATTAGTGTAAATACTTTTCTGAATAATGAAATATACAATAATATATTATGCACAAACACAAATGTGTTAAGTAAACACATCAGAGCTTGTTGCCAGCCATGATATGATGTGTATTATCATATGCTATACCGACATCCCCATTTGACATTGGAGGATATGAGCTCTGGGTTGCTAAGTGACATTTTCCAGGTTACAGCTCTCTGGAGGAGGCAGCTGGACTCCAGGACCCCATGTTTCCTGAGACCTCCATAGCCTGCCTCCCACTTTGCTGTGCTGCTTCTATGAGAAGATAAAGTAATTTAATAGCAGCTGTCGATATGCAGGGTCACCTCTCAAGTGCTTGAAAATAGTTCTCTTAAGCAGGAAATACTTTTTTTTTTTCCAAAATAATTTATTGTGTTTCGAAAGTATTTCCTCTAATTGCAGGGAATCCAAATCAAGCGCTTGCATTTCTTATAAACAAACACCTCTGTATATTTTCCCCTGACCATGGCTGACTTCAAAACCAGGCAGGCCTGCACCAGAGCCTCAGAGCCAGAGGAGACCGCCCCAGGCAGAACCACAGACTATGCAGGGCACCTCTGTTCACCTCTGCACCCATCTCCCTGAAGTGCCGGGCTTGGCTTCCCGGCAACATCCTTCATTTCAACAGCTAAATACGCGGTCAACAACGGGTTGGTGAAAATGGGGGTGCCCAGGAGCCATTCCATGCCTTCAGATGGGGTCCGGGCTCACTGTGCAATGCATCATTTCACACAGGTTAAAAGGAAAAGCAGTTGCCAGTGCCTGTTGTTCATTTAAGGAGATTAAAATGATAGAAAAAGAGGATTTTGCATTTAGACAGTGAGCAGTGGAATTTAAAAAGCAGTGCCAGAAATCATTTAGTATGTGTTACATTCTATTCTTTTTTTTTTTTTTCTAGACAGAGTGTCACTCTGTCATCCAGGCTGGAGTGCAGTGGCATCATCTTGGCTCACTGCAACCTCTGCCTCCCTCAAGTTCAAGTGATTCTCCTGCCTAAGCCTCTCGAGTAGCTGGGATTGTAGGCACGCGTCACCAAGCCCAGCTAATTTTTGTATTTTTACTAGAGACGAGGTTTCGCCGTTTGGCCAGGCTGGTCTTGAACTCCTGACCTCAGGTGATCCGTCTGCCTCGGCCTCCCAAAGTGCTGGGATTATAGGCGTGAGCCACTGTGCCTGGCCTTAGTATGTGTTACATTAAAAAAATCACATGTACTCCATAAAGATGTACAATTATTATGTATTAATAAAAAATGAAAATACAAAGACCGTGTAAACTGCCATGTATTCCCACCGGAGAGCTGGTGAGTCTCTCCATGGATCGTACCATTACCACAAGAGTCCTCTGGCCCACGCACACCCTGCTCTGCCCATCAGCAGTGCTCCCCCTCCTCTCCGCCATTTGCTTCTCATATCCTCCTGGGCTGATGTGCCCATGCTGTGTACTCAACACTGCCTCTGGCTGGTGCAAGCCTGGAAGGGAGGTGGACGGTATGGATGGCTAAGCAGGCGAGCTGGGCTGGCTGTAGCCTCGGCTGTCTATCACGCTGCTACCCAGCCTCGGATTCATCGAACTTGCCTGCACTTTCTGAACACCTAGAAAGATGCAGCCCGGGCCCAGACAGTTCACTTCTCACTCAGCAAATGGGAAAAAAAAATGGAGAAGGCGCTGCATCCTTTGAGGCTCCTGCCCTCCAGCCACCTTATCTACTGTGTCCCTCTGGGCTCAAATGGCGCTTTCCTCCAGGGCTCTCTTGGCGTCTCATCCCTCTACCTCCACAGGGTTTGGTACCTTCCTGTGTTCCTGTGGTTCCCACTGCACAGCTGGATCTCTGTTCTCACTGCCTGAAATTAACATTCCTGTTCCTGTTTCTCTTGCCTTCCTGACTTCCAGGAGGTGGTGGCAGTTACTCAGCTCTGCTTCCACACCCTCGCCATGGCTTCCTCAATAGACTCAACCCTTTGTCCTGCTAGTTTCTAGTACTCAGGTCACAGGCAGTGGAACTCGTCTTTGGCATTTAGTAAGAGATGGCCTTTCTGACTTTGTGCCCCAGCCACGGTGCAGTCTTCTGGATCTTTCCCAGCAGCGTCGACACCGTGAGTGCTGCCTGTGCACGCATTCGTTGCATTCTTGCTCCAGATGGCAGTCTGACCAGCACGACTCAACTCCCCTCCCCTCCTGTCCCTTTCTAGTAAAATTGCCTGTATGTTACCCCAACCTCTGCTGACTCACAGGTGACTGCTGTCCTGATTTTTAACCCCGCAGAATAATTTTGTCTGTTTTTGAGATTCACATAAATGGAATTGTATAGTACACACTATTTGGTGCCTAGTGGCTTGAATTTAGTACAGTGTTTTAGAAACACATCCCTGCTGTTTTGTCTGTCAGTAGTTTATTTGTTTGCTGGGTGATGTTCTATTGTATAATTATCCTATAATTTCTTTATTCATTCTCCTGTTGTTGTACCCTTGTTTATTTCCAGTTTTTGGCTACTGTGGGAGACAACATGTGTAGCAGTAGCGCTAGCTAGGCTTGGACATTAGTCTCTCTCGAGAACTTGGGACAGGCCATTAAGGACAGGACCGGTGGATGTGACCCAGAGCTTGCTGACCCTCAGCTGCCTGGGACAGCAGTGGCAGTCTGACCCTGGGGGAGTCAGAGGAGGGCCACTTGGTGACCGTTACACCCCAGGAGATATGGACTCAATGAGCAAACCCCTGTGGACAGGGGTCAAGGAATCTCCCTCCTAAGGAAATATAGGGTTTTGTGATTTTCTTTGGTTCAATGTCAAGAGAATCAAGTTGTGGGAAATGCTGGAACCCTCCTCAACTCAGTGCACTGAGTCCCTGAATGCTCACTGAAGGAGACAGGAAAGGTGGAGTGCAGGCCTGCACAGCAGCTACTGAGCTCTGGATCAGGGAGGGCATCGTACAATATCCAAGGAGAGAGCAAGGGAAGGAAACACCAGTTAACTCATTTAAATCTCCCAATAACATGTCATCTCTATTTCATAGATTTGAAAGCTGAGGTTCAGATATGTTAAATAATTTGTCCAGGGGTAGCAGCTAGTGTCAGAGCCGCTTCTTAATAACTGGCCACAGGACTAGATAATTCTCAAAAGATAAAATGCAAATTAAGTGACTAGTAGAAAACATTGATTATATATTAGTTTTATGCCAAATGCTATTCTTGCCAGGGTATTACAGTTAAAAAGACAGACAGAAATTCTTGCCTTGATGGTGCCCCAGGGTGAGATGAATGATGAACAAAGTGAACACATAGAGTATTCTAGAAGGTGGTCTATGGAGAAAAATAAAACAGAGAAGAAACAGGGGTTGTGGTTTCAGGGGTATTTGCAAGAGTAAATATCTTGACCAGGAAAAGCCTATGAGAAAGTGGCATTTGAGGACAGACTTGAAAGAGATGAGAGCATGACCCTGGGGTGGGATTGTGCATTAAAGGTGAGGAAATGGCCGTGCAAAGGCCCTGTGACAGCAGTGTGCCAAGGCTGAGAACATGCAGAGAGGGCAGGGTGACTTAAGTGACTGAGTGAGGGGGAGTCATAGGAGCTGCCGTCAGAGGGGGGTTTCTGGGGATGAGCTCAGGTGGACCTCACAGGCCATGGTGAGGAATGACTCTTTGCTGAGTAAGGTGGGAAACCATGGAGGGTTTGGAACAGGGGAGTCACACGCCCTGAGTTGCGTTTAACAGGATCGCTCTGGCTGCCCAGTTGACAACAGATAATTGTGGGACAGAAACATGAAGACCCTTAGGACATTATTGCAATAATTCAAGCAATAATTCAGATGGTGACTTTGACCAGAGTGGCTGTTCCACACATGGTGAAAAGTGGTCACAATAAGGTTCAACTGGGAAAGCGGGACCCAAAGATTTGCTCACGGATAGGATGAGGGATGTGAAAGAATTGATTCTGACTCTGACATTGCTATTCACCGAGGTGGGGCAGGTGACAGGAAAGCAGATTTGCAGGGAAGAACAGGAACTGATTTTTGGATACATTACACTGGGAAATGCCAAGGAAGGCTGTTAGACAGCTGGATATCTGCATGTGGAGTTGAGGGAGGGGTCCAGCCCGGAAATATAAGCATGGGCGTCATCAGCACACAGACAGCATACAGCATTTCAAACATGAGAGTGGATGGGGTTACCTAGGGAGTGCCTCTGACATTCTGAGGTTGGGCTAGACCCAGGGGAGGAGACAGTAGAGGGGCATCCAGTGAGGGGAGAGGAAAGCAGGAAAGCAGCGGTGGACTGGAGGGGGTGTCTGGCTGTGTCACAGCAGCTCTTAGGTCAGGTGATCTGGGGGCTTGGCAATTTGGAGCTCATTTGAGGGAGATTTTGCAGCAAAAGCCTGAGTGGGGTGGGTTCAAGAGAATTGGGGACTGTGGACACAGACAACTGCAAAGGGTTGGGTGGAGAGGATGTAGGCCAAAAGAGGCTCTGTCCAGCCTGACCAACATGGAGAAACCCCATCTCTACTAAAAATACAAAATTAGCCGGAAGTGGATGTGCATGCATGTAATCCCAGCTACTCAGGTGGCTGAGGCAGAAGAATCTTTTGAACCCGGGGGTGCGGAGGTTGCGGTGAGCCGAGATTGTGCCATTGCACTCCAGCCTGGGCAACAAGAACGAAACTCCGTCTCAAAAAAAAAAAAAAAAAAAAAAAAAGGAAAGAAAAGAGGCTTCTTCTAACTCTTTTTCATGGCAGATTTCAAACATATACAAACACAGGATGAAAGAACAAAATGCTTGTGTCTCCACCACCCACTTCAACAACGATCTTGACCAATCCTGCTCCATCTATACCATTCCTTCACTTGCAAACCCCAAACATGTATATTAAATTAATTGATATTGCCCCACCTGCAAACCCCAAACATGTATATTAAATTAATTGATATTGCTCCACAGCTCACTGAGGCCCCACAGCTCACTGAGACCCTGTAAAAGTTGTTTTTTTTTTTTTTTTGAGTTCTTCTCCCCTCTATGCTTCATTTGGGATAGGTGCCATGGGGCTGCCTTCTAGTTTGCTGATCTTTTCTTCTCCAGCATCTAATGTACCATTCATCTCATCCAGTGAACTTTCCATTTCTGATATTTTACTTTTCATTTCTAGAATTTCATTTGTTTGGTTTTTGTATCTTCCATTTCTTTGCTTGTCATGTTTATGCCTTCCTTTTTGGTGGCTCACGCCTGTAATCGCAGCACTTTGGGAGGCCGAAGCGGGTGAATCATCTGTGGTCAGGAGTTCGAGACCAGCCTGGCCAACATGGTGAAACCCCTTTTCTACCAAGAATACAAAAAATTAGCTGGGCGTGGTAGTGCATGCCTGTAATCCCAGCTACTTGGGAGGCTGAGGCAGGAGAATGACTTGAACCTGGTAGGCAGAGGTTGCAGTGAGCTGAGATCGTACCATTGCACTCTGGCTTGGACAACAAGAGCAAAGCTCCACCTCAAAAAAGAAAAAAAAAAAAAGGAAAAAGAAAATATTTGTAAGATTAAAAATAACTGTTTTAAGATTCTTATCAGATAGTTTCATCATCTTTGTAATTTCTATTGACTGTCTTTTTTAAAAATCCAGTTTATGGGTTATGGTTTTCTTGCTTCTTTGTATGCCTGGCAGTTTTTTATTAGATGCTCTATATAGCGCACTTTTCATTGTTGAGGGCTAGATTTTGTTGCATTTCCATAAAGAGTGTTGGACTTTCTTTTGGAACACACTTAAGTTGCTTGGGATCAGGTTGACCACTTCAAAGCTTACTTTTATGTTTTATGGCAGGCCCAGAGCAGCATTTAGTTTGGGACTAATTTAGCCCTACTGCAGCAATGTCCACAACTAGGGCATGGCATGGATGGAGTGGCCCATGCAGAGTAGGGAGGGGCAAAGCACGTTCAAGAGCTGAGAAGCCATTATAGGAAAGATCATCTTGTGACTATTAAAGTGGCCAAGGTACTAAATCTGTTTGTCCTTCCTTCCTTCCTTCTTCCTTCCTTCTTTCCTTCCCTCCCTCCTTCCCTCCTTCCTTTCTTCCCTCCTTCCCTCCTTCCTTCCTTCCTTCCTCCCTCCCTTCCTTCCCTCCCTCCCTCCTTCCTTCCTTCCCTCCCTCCCTCCCTCCCTTCCTTTCTTTCCTCCCTCCTTCCCTCCCTTCCCTCCTTCCATTCTTCCCTCCTTCCCTCCCTCCCTCCCTCTCTCCTTCCCTCCCTCCCTCCCTTCCTTCCTCCCTCCCTTCCTTCCCTCCCTCCCTCTCTCCTTCCCTGCCTCCCTCCTTCCCTCCTTCCTTCCTTCCCTCCCTCCCTCCCTTCCTTTCTTTCCTCCCTCCTTCCCTCCCTTCCCTCCCTCCATTCTTCCCTCCTTCCCTCCCTCCCTCCCTCTCTCCTTCCCTCCCTCCCTCCCTTCCTTCCTTCCTTCCCTCCTTCCTATCTCCTTCCCTCCCTCCTTCTTTCCTTCCTTCCTTTCTGAAAGTTGGGAAAATAAAGAACTAAATTCCATGCATGATCCTAGATTGGATCCTGAATTGGGGGTGGGGTCCTATAAAAGATATTATTAGAACAATTTGATGAAATTTAAATTTGTACAGTATATTAAATAATAATACATAAATAATAAATTTCCTGAATTGGGCCAGGTGTGGTCGCTCATGCCTGTAATCTCAGCACTTTGGGAAGCTGAGGCAAGTGGATCACTTGAGGCCAGGAGTTTGAGACCAGGCTGGCCAACATGGTGAACCCCATCTCTACTAAAAATACAACAATTAGCCAGGCATGGTGGCAGGTGCCTGTAATCCCAGCTATTTGGGAGGCTGAGGCACGAGAATTGCTTGAACCCAGGAGACAGAGGTTGCAGTGAGCAGAGATCATGCCACTGCACTCCAGCCTGAATGACAGATTGAGACTCCGTCTCAAAAATAAAAAAAAAAAACCATAAAAATGAATAAATTTTCCGAATTTGATCAGTGTATTGTGATTATATAAGTGAATTCCTTGTTCTTAGGAAGTACATATGCTGAAGTATTGAGATGCAGAGGGTCAGTTTACTCTCAAATGGTTCAACGACATAAAGAGAGAAAAAAGAAAGAAAGAGAAAGAGCACAAATGTGATAAAATGTGAACAAAGAATGAATCATTGTTGTACTATAATTCCCGGGATCCCAGGAATATGTACTCACTAGGACAGTCATTTGTCACGTTGCTTAGGAAGCAGGTTTGGAGTCTTGTGTGGGGAATTCGTCGACACCACCAGTCCCGAGTTTATGTGCAGTGGAAAATGGAGCAGTGTGGTCAGCAGTAGGAGAGCCAACTTCCACCCTCCACCTGCTGTTCCACGTGGTGGGTCTGCACAGCCTGGCTTGTGAGCAAATCCATTTTTCCTTCTCTTTGGGACCAACATGGGCTTAGAGATGACATAGCCTTGGGCATCCAATAAATTCAAATTTGAGAATCTCAATGATTCAAAATTGCTGCTGTCAATTAATACATGATGAATTCATGTTGTTTTGAAAAAAGAATGATTGAGGTGACCAACAGAAGACTTCAATGTTTGTCCCCAAGTAAGTAGGCCACCCCAGATTTCCAACCCTGGGTGCATTGCATTGGCAACCTAAATCCCAAGGACTGTGAGCTCTGTGGTCATTCTGCAGTTTCCTCTGAGAGTATTCATGGGTTGGGGAATCTCCTGCTGAAAAGGATATTGGGTAAAATTGCTTTATGTGAGCACTAGTAAACATTTAGCATATATTACCAAGAAAAGCAACACTGTAAGCCCAGGAAGCTTAGAGCTTCTCAAACAGAAGGGGATGATGGAGAAAAAAGGTGAAAAGTCTGGCAGGCAGGATGAAGGTCAATCAAAAAAGGGCAGCTGGCCACAGGGAGATATCATTTCACCCCTACTAGCATGACTGAAAAAAATGTATGTTGGTGAGGATATAGAGACATTGCTGATGTCATTTTAAAATGGCATAGCTACTTTGGAAAACAGTCTAGCAATTCCTTGAAAAGTTAAATGTAGAGTTTCCATATGACCCAGCAATTCCACTCCTAGGTATATACTCAAGTGAAATAAAAACACATGCCCCCGCAAAAACAAAACTTGTACACGAATGTTCATTGCAGCATTTTTCATGATAGCCCAAAGTGGAAACAACCCAAGTGTCTACAAACTGATGAACGAATAAATAAAATGCGGCATATTCATACCAAGAACTATCCTTTGGCAAGACAAAGAAATGAAATACTGATAAATGGGACAATAGGGGTAAGCTTTGAAAATGTGCTGAGTAAAAAAAAGCCAGACACAAAAGGCCACATATTGTATGATTCCGTTTATCTGAAACATCCAGAACAGGCAAATCTGTAGAGACAGAAAGTAGATTAGTGGTGGCAGGGCTAGAAGGAGAGGGATTTAGGGAGTGATGACTCATGGGTGTGGTGTTTTCTTTTTGGGGTGGTGAAAATGTTCTGAAATTAGATAGTAGTGATGGTTGTACAACTCTGTGAATATACTGAAACTAACTGAATTGTACGTTCTAGAAGGATGAATTTTATGGCATATGCATGGCACCTAAAAAAACCAAAAGAGGGCGGCTGTGTGTCCTGGGTTGTTCCTTGCTTCTTGTATGTGTGTTTCTGCAGTCGGGTTGAGCAGCTGTGCCTCAACCCTCGGGTCTATCCTGGTCTTGAATGTTCCTGACTGTTGTCTTCAGCCTTGGAACCACACAGCGCCGCAGCACAGCCTGCAAGCCTTCCTGGGAAGATTTACACCTCTAGGCTGAGTCTCTGCTACTGCACTTTCTCCTCCCTCTCAAATGAAACCGCAGTGCCTCTCTGTGTGACCTTCTCAGTCATGCAATGACTTCTCTTTCATTTCCTATAAGCCTCTGAGCTCTGCCTTCTCCTTGCCAATTCCCCTTAGCTCCATCTTCCTTTGTGTAAATCTGTAGGGAAATGTCATTCAAAGACAAAACCCACTGCTTATTCTTCTTTCTTAATTGCTCCTTGGGAAATGTTTGCTTCTGTGTTCTTGGTGAAGGAAAGCTTAATTTTGTCTGCTTTTATATCACTAGTCTTTTCAGATTACACATTCCCAATCAATCACCTCTTGAATCAAGTAATTAGTTTTATTGTATCAGTCTATCCTTCAGAATTTCATTATGCAAATATAAACATGCATAAATACATTCATGTTTCCCCCCCTGTACACAAAAGGAGGCACACTGTTTTGTGCCTTGCTTTCGTTTCACTTACTATGTCTGAGAACTTTTCACATCATTATATGGAGAGCTTCCCCTTTCTTCATCAGCTGTGTGAGAGTCCAGTGTCAAGATGGACTGTGTTTGGTTTCATCAGTCTCTGTGGAAGGATCCTGGCTGACCTGTGTCTTTTGCTTTTACAAACCTTGCTGGATGATCTCACAATCACCTTGTTGCATGCACACGTAGGCAGAGCTGTAGAATAGACTCCCAGTGGGGCAGTTGCTGGGCAAAGGGTAAATCTCCTTATAATTTTGGCACATATTGCCAGAGTGCCTTCTACAGGGTTCTATCAACTGCTGGGCACTCCTGTCAGCAGTAAGAGTGGCTGCTTCTCCCAGCCTTTCCAATAAAATATGTTACCAACATTTGAAGCCAGGTGCAGTTGCTCATGCCTGTAATCCCAGCAACTTTGTTACTAGCATTTGGGATTTCTGCAATGGTGTGCTAATAAATGTTTAACAACCACTTCTCCAAACATAACAAAACAAAACAAAACCCAAAACCAAAAAAACAAGAAGCCCTAATTGTAGTATCTGCTGATTTCCATGGCATAAATACTTCTACCCAGGCCAATTGCAAGCTATCAACATGATGTCCCTGAACATGGAGTTGGGAAGAGATGGGCCATAGCACCCACTGTATAGTATTTCTACCACACAGATGCAAGAGATGCAAGTAGCATGGATAATTGTGAAATGTGGTAAAATAATAAGGAATTTAAGAGTTTTTATTTCCTTTGTATTTGTATGATTTATTTAGTTATAAATTTATATAATTAAATCTTAGCAACAATCTGCATTTAACAACCTACTCATAAAACCAGCTCCTAAAAATCTGGTAATTATTCATGGTCAACTGTCAAGAGTCAGCTCCAGCACACTACTGCAATGTTGCCAATTTGAAAGGTAGTGAATGCCATCCCAATGTAGTTGTCATTTTTATTGTTATTGTTTTACTTGTTTAAGGACGATTTGCATTTCCTTTTCTGTGAAATATGTTTCTGTCCTTCGCACATTTATCTACTGAGTTTTATTCTCTTGTTGATTTCTAGGAGATCCTTATACGTGAAGCTCCTTCTGCATATCTTTTGTCTGTGTTATAAACTGCAGTGTTTTTTCCCGGTTTGTTATTTATCTTTTGTGCTTGCCCATGGCATTTTTCTTTTTTCTTTTTCTTTTTTTGCCATGAAGTTGTTGTTGTTATTGTTTCAAAATATAGTTGAATTATTTTTTTCATTTTTTCTGTTTTTTTTTTTTTTTTGATACGGAGTCTCATTCTGTCACCCAGACTAGAGTGCAGTGGCATGCTATCTCGGCTTACCACAACCTCCACCTCCCAGGTTCAAGCGATTCTCCTGCCTCAGCCTCCCGAGTAGCTGGGATTACAGGTGTGTGCCACCATGCCCAGCTTATTTTTTTTTTGTTTTGTATTTTTAGTAGAGATGGGGGTTTCACCATGTTGGCCAGGCTGGTCTCGAACTCCTGACCTCAAGTGATTTGCCTGCCTTGACCTCCCAAAGTGCTGGGATTACAGGGGTGAGCCACTGTGCCCAGCCCATTTTTTCTTTTATGGCATCCAAATGTTGAATAACTAGGAACAACAGGATTAAATAAATTTTTTTTCTAATCACAATCAAGTTTCACATATTTAAGCAAGTTTCTTATACTCTGAGCAATCTGTACAATTCCTGTATCTCCTTGGAGTTCATTATATTCAATTTTGTCTTTTTCTTTTGAGTCAGATTATTATTTAAAAACCCTCTATACTTAATGGTATCACAAATATGCATAATATGTTAGAGACAGGCCTGGCATACTTCAGCTAAAAAGAAGTATGCATAGAGGTTATAAAATATTTATCAAGATACCATCACTAGTTCAGTGGTGGCTAACCCCACCACTTTTCTGTGACTAGTATTATTTCCTACTGGGGAGTTTCTTCACTTGTGTTTGACTTCCCATGTGGGCATTGTCTTAGTAATTTTGTGTTGCTGTAACAGAATAGCACAGACTAGGTAATTTATAATGAATAGATATCTGTTTGACTTATGGTTCTGGAGGCTGGGAAGTCCAGTATTGAGGTACTGCATCTGATAAGGGAAGCTCTCATATGGCAAGAAAGTTTACAGGGGAGAGAAAGAGAGGGCTGACCTTGCTTTTATAACAAATCGACTCTCAAGGTAAAGAATCCACTCCCTCAATAATGACATTAATCCATTCCCGATGGCAGAGCCCTCATGAAATAATAATCGCTTAAAGATCCTATTTCTCAACACAGTTGCACTGGGAAACAAGTTCCCAATGCATGAACTTTGGGGAACACCTTCAAAGCATAGTAGGCATGTACTGGCTTAGTCCTGCATTGCTCTCTCCATCAGACTTCAAGGCCCAAAGCTCTAAGAATGATGCCGGAGTGTGGTTTGTGTTCAAGAAATATTAGTTGAGACACCACATTCAAAGGTATGAACCCCTCAGATAGACTTTCATCTGCATCTCCACCATCCCTGACAATGCCCATTAACATTTAGTCAGCAGCCACACATTTCCAGCATTACTTGAGAAGCTGTGCATGTGGTCTATGTGGTGTAGCCTCAGAATACGGTCATGCCGAAAGTTCTAACTCAGTGTATCTAAAAGCCACTTGACCACTTAGAGTGAGCTTTTATTTCTAGCATCTCATTTTTGGTTCTGACTTTAGAAATGTGAAAACCAGATCTCAGATATGATATGTAATTTACCCAAAGTTACCTCATTGCTACTTTGGCTTCTAGTAGTGCGTCTGGCACATAG
This sequence comes from Pan paniscus, assembly GCF_029289425.2. Classification (NCBI taxonomy): domain Eukaryota; kingdom Metazoa; phylum Chordata; class Mammalia; order Primates; family Hominidae; genus Pan; species Pan paniscus. Next base: position 16,514,282 of record NC_073261.2, read on the forward strand.
TAAGTCCTCAATAAAATGAAGAGCATTTGAGATGACATGATTTTCCCATTTCCCAGTCCAGGGCTCATGTCACTGTCCTATTACAGGTATGACCCGAGATGGTGGTGGCTGGATAGTTTCCTTCCAAGGTACTCTTTAAGGGGTAGACATGAAAGGCAGTGATCACTCATGCCAACACCCTATGCTTGTAACCTGGTCTCCCCCTGGCTGGTTGGCCTTATTCTGTCAAGATTTACCCTTAGAAAAGCATATGATAAGTATAACAACTACAAAATATTGAGGGCATATTATATACCAGTTAATGTGCTATGTGTTCAATCCTCATCCAACCCTGTCTGGTGTTAATATTATTACTGTCATTTTATAGGGGTGCAGAGAGGTTATAGGACTAGTCCAAGACCAGACAGAGGCAACAGTAGAGCCAGGTGGAAATTCAGGTCTGTCATGGTCACAATGCTCTTTGTCCGTGGGGCATGGAGTTGCCCAATATATTATTGTTTTACAGTCTTTAGACACAGTGTCTTCGCTTGACAGGAGGCACGTTCCTTTATGTTGTAGGAGATGCACTGAACCTGAATAACTCTACAGGAGAGCTCTCATCCCTCCTTCCAGGTCATCCCTGCTCTCAGCCTGCACCTCCCATTTTTTGATCAAGACAGCCTTGAAGTTCTTTATGTCTGTGGAAGGAAGGAGACGGAGCTTGTTTTTCACTTTTGCTGCCATGATTAATTATTTTTAGGAAAGCATTGTGTCTTTTGAGAGAGGATTGTAAGTGCTGGGAGAATAAATGGACCTTAGAGTGAGCTGTGTGTGCTCCAGACTTCCCCAGCTTGATAAACAGCTTCCTGACCAGTGGCTGGCAGTCCCTGGTCTCACTGGACGGACATTGGCTGGGGGCCAATGTCTGAGTTGAATGGCGAGGACTGGATAGTGCTTCTTCCCAGCCAGTGTGGCAATGAGCCCACTCTTGAGAAGGCGCCTTGGCTTGGGAAAACACATTGCACATTAGATGTTGGTATCCGCGGCAGGGACCTGAGGCTGGAGTCACTGCCAGGCACCTTCTGGGAGGCCTGGCTTTCCAGCAAGGCCTGCTTCACATTCTCAGGAGAACCGGACCCAGCATAGGAAATGCCCTATTGCCCAAGAGGAAACCCCATGTCTAAGAACTGATATAATTAGGAGACTGATAAAAATTAGAATGAGAAGGGGAGGGCCTAAATGAAGGGTCATGGGGTGTACTTTAAAAAAAAAAAAAAAAAAAAAAACCTTCCTGCCCTTCTCTGCATATGAATATACTACATGCTTATCCAAGAAAACTTTGAAAAGTAAATAAAAATTTCTTCCAATAATTTCACCCAGAAATTTAACTTCTACTATTTTTAAAGGAATGTCTTTTGTATGCCAAACTTCTCCTATTTTTAAATAATATATAATGACAATCATTTTATTTTGTAAATCGGACCTCAGGTATATGAAACTGGGTTAATTGTGACCTATGATTCATAGTGCATGTATTAGTCCATTTTCATGCTGCTGATAAAGTCATACCTGAGACTGGGAAGAAAAAGAGGTTTAATTGGACTTACAGTTCCACATGGCTGGGAAGGCCTCAGAATCATGGGGCGAGGCAAAAGGCACTTCTTACATGGTGGCAGCAAAAGAAAATGAGGAAAAAGCAAAAGTGGAAGCCCCTGATAAACCCATCAGATCTCATGAGACTTATTAACTATCACGAGAATAGCATGGGAAAGACTGGCCCCCATGATTCAAATACCTCCCTGCTAGGTCCCTCCCTCAGCATGTGGGAATTCTAGAAGATACAATTCAAGTTGAGATTTGGGTGGGGACACAGCCAAACCATATCATTCTGCCCCTGGCCCCTCCCAAATCTCATGTCCTCACATTTCAAAACGAATCATGCCTTCCCAACAGCTCCCCAAAGTCTTAACTCATTTCAGCATTAACCCAAAAGTCCACAGATCAAAGTCTCATCTGAGACAAGGCAAGTCCCTTCTGCCTATGAGCCTGTAAAATCAAAAGCAAGCTAGTTACTTCCTAGATACAATGGGGGTACAGGTATCTATGAAATGGGAGAAATTGGCCAAAACAAAGGGGTTACAGGGCCCATGCAAGCCTGAAATCCAGTTGGGCAGTCAAATTCTAAAGCTCCAAAATGATCTTCTTTGACTCCAGGTCTCACATCCAGGTTATGCTGATGCAAGAGGTGGGTTCCCATGGTTTTGGGCAGCTCTGCCCTGTGACTTTGCAAGGTACAGCCTCCCTCCAGGCTACTTTCACAGGCTTCCATTGAGTATCTGCAGCTTTTCCAGGTGCATGGTGCAAGCTGTCAGTGGATCTACCATTCTGGGGTCTGGAGGACGGTGACCCTCTTCTCAGAGCTCCACTAGGCAGTGCTCCAGTAAGGACTCTGTGTGGGGGATCCAGTCCCACATTTCCCTTCTGCACTGCCCTAGCAGAGATTCTCCATGAGCGCCCTGCCACTGCAGCAAACTTTTGCCTGAGGATGCAGGCATTTCCGTACATCTTAAAGATCTAGGTGGAGGTTCCCAAACCTCAATTCTTGACTTCTGTGCACCCACAGGCTAAACACCACGTGGAAGCTGCCAAGGTTTGGGACTTCCACCCTCTGAAGTCACAGCCCGAGCTGTATGTTGGCCCCTTTCAGCCATGGCTGGAGTGGCTAGGACACAGTGCACCAAGTCCTTAGGCTGCACACGGCACAGGGACCCTGGGCCCAGCCCAAGAAACCACTTTTTCCTCCTGGGCCTCCAGGCCTGTGATGGGAAGAGGGGCTGCCATGAAGGTGTCTGACATGGCCTGGAGACATTTTCCCCAAGGTCTTGGGGATTAACATTAGGCTCCTTGCCACTTATGCAAATTTCTGCAGGTGGCTTGAATTTCTCCCCAGAAAATGGATTTTTCTTTTCTATTGCACAGTCAGGCTGCAAATTTTCCAAACTTTTATGCTGTGCTTCATTTATAAAGCTGAATGCCTTTAACAGCACCAAAGTCACCTGCTGAATGCTTTGCCGCTTAAAAATTTCTTCTGCCAGATACCCTAAATCATCTTTGTCAGGTTCAAAGTTCCACAAATCTCTAAGGCAGGGGCAAAATGCCACCAGTCTCTTTGCTAAAACACAACAAGAATCACATTTACTCCAGTTCCCAAAAAGTTCCTCATCTCCATCTGAGACCACCTCAGTCTGGACCTTATTGTCCATATCACTATCAGCATTTTGGGCAAAGCCATTCAACAAGTCTCTAGGAAGTTCCAAACTTTCCCACATATTCCTGTCTTCTTCTGAGCCCTCCAAACTATTCCAATCTCTGCCTGTTACCCAGTTCTAAAGTTGCTCCCACATTTTGGGGTGCCTTTTCAGCAATGCCCCACTCTACTGGTACCAATTTACTGTATTAGTCCATTTTCACACTGCTGATAAAGACATACCTGAGACTGGGAAGAAAAAAAGGTTTAATTGGACTTACAATTCCACATGGCTTGGGAGGCCTCAGAATCAAGGCAAAATGCACTTCTTACATGGCAGCAGCAAGAGAAAATGAGGAAGATACAAAAGCAGAAGCTCCCGAGAAACCTGTCAGATCTTGTGAGACTTACTATCATGAGAATAGCATGGGAAAGACCAGCCCCCATGATTCAATTACCTCCCCCTGGGGTCCCTCCCACAACAAGTGGGAATTCTGGGAGAGACAATTCAAGTTGAGATTTGGGTGGGGACACAGCCAAACCATATCAGTGCACTCTCTTCATTTGACCATTCAATGCATGTTTTTAATAATAAACATCTCCATCCAATATGAAAACTCGTACTGTAACTGTGATTTATAAAACCTTTGGCCCAATCTTTTTCCTACAACTACACTTCTCTTTATCTACCTTTTATTTTTACTTTTTGCTTACTTGAGCACATGCTATACATGCCCCTTTTTATGCCTCTCGGGAGGTTTACAGTGGTGGAATTTCATCACTCAGATAGCTTTCCACTCCACACCCTTTGGATCCCAAAATGGACTGCCCATTTATCTCTTTCTGTGTGAAGGAAGTCAGGGTTAGGAGAGTCATCTGTATATGCCTCCTCATTTATCTCTGATTCTTTAGCAAAACCACCCTGAAACCCAGGCAGATGTCAAGTCAGCTTGTCCTTGAGGGTCTCTGCTAAAGGAGAGGCCCCAGTGGCCACTGCAGCCTCCATAAATCGCTGTGGTCAAGCATGCATCTTGCCATCAGACCAACCACCACCTGATATGTGAAATTCACATTTGTTAATTATTTGCTAGAAATCTAAGAAGCTGTTATTTATTGTCATGTAGTTGAAAGCCTCTTTCCGCCTCCTCCAGAATTCACTTTTCTTTCTATCTTTCCTCTGATCGTTGTTTTTATCCTTTGACTGTTCTTTTGTAGTTCTTTTCTTTATTCCTGAATTTATTTAAGTTGCAGATGAGGATTTTGGCTATGTCCACACCCCAGACTTCACCAGGAAGGTAACTTAGGGTTCCCCAAAATCCAACCAAACTGTTCTCAAATGCAGGAGGAGAACTCTCCCCTTCCCCTCTACCCCTGCCCCCTCATTTCTTCTCTTACAGGCTTTTCTAGCTCTTTTCCACCCCATGCCCCTTCTGTCTCTCCTTCCATCCTGGGGTTTGTGGTAGAGGATTACCCAGTTGCGGACGAGTCACATGCCTTATCCAGTGAAAATATTATTGTCTTATGGATGCCAAGAACAACTCCTGAATGTACAAACTATTTTTAATGCTCATTTGAGATTGATAGATATCAGGCAAATAATAAAAGTTTCACAAGATTGCTACAAATAAATAATTTTGAAAGCGAAACCAACCAAAGCAAAAAACAAACAAACAAAAACAACCTTTTCTGTTGTGATTAGCATTTTTGCTAAACTCACCTTGGGCTTTTGGCTTTCCAGACACTCTCATTGCAGGTGCTTGGAGCTCAGTTCTGTTCCTCCAGGCTTGTGCCCTCTCCTTGACCCGACCTTTTGTGCGTGTGCTGTCCTTGTCTGAAACCAGCCTGGAGCTCCCTATACAGATGTGTCAAGGTCAGGCCAGGTCAAGGCTGAGCACAGAGAAAGGAGCTGCTGTAGGAGGCCCACAAGGAATTTTGTTGGATCTGTGAGATCAGTGTATGCTCCAGCCCCTCTGACATATCCAGAGGAGACAGCCTTGAGTTTGGGCCCAGTGCTGCCACTTATTAGCTGTGTAAACTTGAAAAAGTCAATTAATTTTGCATAAGTCTAGTGCAATAAGTAAGAGTCTCCAAGTCATCACCCTGTTGTGATGGATTACATGAGATCAAGCATGTAATGTGTCACCATGATAACTGGCAAAAATAAATGCTTAGTAAATGCTGACCATTCTTCTTCTTAACAACATCATCATCATCATCATCAACAACAACAACAACAACAACACTAGGTGCAAGCGCCAGCCCCGGCCAAGGCCAATAGGCCCTGTGTAGGTTGCGGGCTACCCACTCAGTCTGGATGCTGGTTTCCTGTTCTCCTGCTCCTGTCTTTGCTCTTGACCTGTTTTCTCCTTGCCTCTGCAATGGACTCTGCTGCTGGTTGTGCCATCTCCTCAAGGTTGGACCCTTGGAAGCTGACCTATAGCTGGTACCTTCCAGCTACCTCTTCAACACCCCTGCATAGCTTGAACTCTGGTGACCTGCTCTGCTCCAGGCTCCGAGTCCCCCAGGTGCATTTTCCTGTCCTTGTTCCCACCGTGGGCTCAGACAGTGAGTGCCTTGAAGGCAGGAATAGGGGGTCCTCAACCCATTCCCTGGCCCCTGACAGGCAGCTGGCTGCAGGATGTCCTCCACTACTTGTTAGTCAAATGCATGAAACATTGGATGAAGGCAAGAAGGTGAGATAGCCAGGTGTGGTGGCTCACTCGTGTAATCTCAACACTTTGTGAGGCTGAGGCAGGTGGATTGCTTGAGCCCAGGAGTTTGAGACCAGCCTCGGCAATGTGGCAAAACCCTGTCTCTACAAAAAATATTTAAAAATTAGCCAGGCATAGTGGTGTATGCCTGTAGTCCCAGCTACTTGGGAGGCTGAGGTTGGGGGATTGCTTGAGCCTGGGAAGCAGAGGTTACGGTGAGCTGAGATCTCACCACTGCTCTTCAGCCTGGGCGACAAAAAAGAGAATGTCTCAATAAATAAATAAATAAATTAATTAATTAATTAATAAAGGAGAGATAGACAGGAACCTTTTCCTTTGTTGAATCCAGGTTTAGTAGGATGTTCCTTTTCTCTCTCTTTCTTTTTCTCTCTCATTCTCTCTCTTTCTTTCCTTTCTTTCTCTCTCTTTCTTTCCTTCCTTCCTTCCTTCCTTCCTTCATTCCTTCCTTCCTTTTTTCTTTCTTTCTTGACAAGATCTCACCCTATCATCCAGGCTGGAGTGCAGTGGTACAATCATAGCTCACTGCAGCCTTCAGCCCTTGAGCTTAAACTATCCTCCCACCTCAGCTTTCCACGTACCTGGGACTCTAGGAGCAAGTCACCATGCCTGGTGGATGTTCTTTTCTATTGAAAGTCTAGAGTAATTCATGGCCAATACTTAATTTTAGCAGCTTTGTTCCTTTTGAATGAGCCCTCAAGCCAAAAACATATCCATCTTTTAACAGTTTCATTTATTTCCTTTGAAATCACTTCAACTGGATTCAATGCAATGCGTTTGAACAGATATTTACACAGTGTGTTGGGCATTGTTATGGGCACGTGACTGAGAAGAGAATGGTCAAGTTTCCTGCCCTGGACAGAACTAAAATTTTACCAGGAAGAGAGATGCTGAGCACCTAACTAATAAAGACACTGGGTAATTTCATTTTTATAAGAGTTTCCAAAGCAATTCCCATCACCACCAAAGAATCAGGGTAGATTACTGGGTCTCGACAAGTGTGTGTGTGTGTGTGTGCGCGCGTGTGTGTGCGCGTGCACACGTGCGCATGCATGTGTGTGTCTTGGGGAGGAGATAAGGCCTGAATAAGGAGGGACAGCTGTCCTGTGGAGATCTGGAGAAGATTATTGTAGTAGAGGAATGGCAAGTTCAAAGGCCTGGAAGTGGTAGCAGAGTCATTGTGTTTCAGGGGCAGAAAGGCCAGCGTGCCTGGGTGCCAAGGGAAGGAGGTGAGGGTGAGGAGGCGGACAGGCATCTCAAATGCATGGAGAGCCACCTCTTCTTGGGTCCCCAGTCCAGGGCACTTTCTTTGGACCCGGGATGTAGGTACTGACAGCTGCCATGAATCTCGGAGTTGTCAGCATTCACAGCAAAGGGCATTTCCAGGCTAAAATCTAAGCAAACAAGCTCCAGAACAAAGAAGACACCACCTTCAAAGTGTGTGAAAATGGATAACAAATAGGAAGCATTTAAAAACAAGCACTTTGTGGAAAACCATGTTTCCTTGATGTGCCTTCTGTCATGGTATCTGAAACACTGCAAAAGGACATCGAAGATCTGGGAGGGAGAGTTGACAATCTTCCCAAATAAGGTACAGTTATCTTATTTCAAATAAAAAGGAAGCAAAATTGGCACAAGCTTTGGGTCAAATTTCTCCTGTGCCAAGTCTAGAATCAGCAGGTAGTGCTGAAATCACTGTCCCACATCCCAGACATAGTGAGCATTCTTTTAAGGCTCCAGGCTCAAGTGTGTTCAAACAGAGGGAAATTACACTTGAAAAAAAAGATCAAGGACCATGAATTAGATACAACCTTGGACAACAAAAGCAGCAACCATGAAAGGTTGTATGTACTTAAGAAGTCAAACACTTCTGGGAAAGCTGTGGGGAAGAGAGTTGGTATATGGGAAAAAAGTGGTAAACTCAAAACGCCTTTTGTATGGAGAAAGGCATTGGCCAGCTTTAAAGGCACTGCAGCATCAGTTGAGCAAGTGCTTTTAATAAATTACTCTCTTTTGTAGCTCTGTACTTTTTCTGATATGGATAAGCTATCTAGCATCCAAAGCAAACTCATCTTAAACCAAGAATTCAAACAAATGATAATAAAGATCGTAGAATGCCTATTCCACTCCATTTGAAAGAGATGCACAAAAGAAAATGGTAGGTGTTGCTTGCAGGAGTGTGATAATAGTGTTGCTCTTCTAAACTGGCAACTTTATGAGTAGATCATCAAAACCAAGGTATTTTACTTTGTGGAATAAGAAACGATCACACCGAAAATAATAAAATTCAGCACTGGAGGTTTTCTGCCCTTTATAAATGTTTTTCAAAGACGGAACCGAAAGAATAGCTTGAGTGATAACAAGCTTTTCAGAAGGAGCTCTGGAAATTAATATGGGACAGGTGATGGAGCAAGACTTTCAGCACGAAGAAGCCCAGGAACTGGGAAAACACAAGTCTTTACTTCAGAATCACCCCATAGCCTCCAAGTAGTGTGTTGCAGGTTGAATCTAGCTGAAAATGGCATAAAACAGAATATTAATAGCTATATCCACATATCACTAAACTAGGTACATTCCTGATGTTCCTGAATATAAGGAGATTATAAATTAAAATGATTCTGAAAAACTACAGACATTGATGCAAGTTTCTAGTTTCAACCAGGATAATATCACATCTCACCTCAAACAAAAGGCATGTTCTTCAGAAAGGAACTAAAAAAAAATGGCCTTTATTCTGTACTTGCTTATGGTTCTGGTTTAAAAACAAAAGCAGGTTCCAGAAGTCTACTTATTCAAACAAAGACCTTGCCCCACATTCCTCTTGAGGATCCCAGTGAATGTGGCACTGATAATATGAATGGTTTACCTTCCGTGAGATTGCGCTGAGGGGGAAATAGTCTTAGAAATAAAATTTTTAAAAAGAAAATCTGATGTAAATTGACCAAGGGGTTTAAAAAAATCTGTCAATCTCATATCCTATACCTAGCAAAAATATCCTTCAGAAATGAATGGAAAATGAAGACATTCTCAGATAGAAGAAAAATAAGAAATTTGTCACCAGCATTAAAGAATGACTAAAGGGACGTCTCTAAACAGAAAGTGAATAATAACAAAGGGAGGCTGGAACTTCGGGAAGGAAACAAAACAATGCGATGGTCAAAAATTCTCCTCAAGTGTTTAAAAAATTGTGTGGAAGCAAAAAAATACAACATCATCTGGTGAGGTGTTCAGTGTCCGTAGTGGAAATATTTATTTAACATATTTGTATTTTAAGGGGGAGGGTAAACAGACCTAAATAAAAGTCAGATTTCTGTACTTCACTTGAAGAGGTAAAATGCTGATACAGTTAGCTATGACATATTATGTATATATATTGTAATATCTAGGGAAATTAGTAAAAAACTATATGATGAAGAGATATATTAAAAATGTACTATAGATATGAATATATGTGTGGGTTAGTATACATACATAGTTTTCCTTACTCTGTCACCTGAGAGAACAAAGAAGCAATGACAACCCTCTAGCAATTAGCACACCGGGCACACAGATCTCGGTTTCTAACACCATTCACCAATAAAACAAATCAGGGCTCCTTGGAGAAATGGCTGATTCCAGGCCTTGGGGGAAAAATATATGAGATGAACCTGGAGCATTTTGTAGCACCAGAATGTAAGGAAATGTGTGTGTGTGTGTGTGTGTGTGTGAAGAGACACCGGAGCCAACCCACAGAGCTCTCAATGGCCAAACTTGGAATAATTGGAGCAAGAAAATAATAAAGTAGTAATGTATTATCACCCAAAATAAATATCCACGAGTCCATAGTGATAGAAGTAAATACTCGAATAAATAAATGGGGGAAAAAAGACAACTCTCTCTTATGAAGAACTGGAAATAGTTAATACAGATACTACAGCCTGAAGGAGGAGAAGTGTAAGTTCCTGGTCCTTAGGTATGGGCCTACATAGTGATTTTCTTCCAAAGAGTATAGAATAGATAGGGGGTGGGGGAAAGTAGATTTACACTGGAGACACCTGACAAGCACTACTTCAGCCAGGTGATCATGGTCAACACCTGCTGTGATAAATCATGGTGTGAGTATGTACCCTGGATATGATGTGATGAAAATGACACTTCACTGCTTTACCCATTACCCTTGTCGAATCATGAAAAAAGCCTCAGGTGAATTTCAATAAGGGGGTATCATAGAATACATTGAATATAGGATAATACCTAACCAGGACTCTTCAAAATTGTCAAGGTCCTAAAAATCAGGAAAAGTTTGAGAAACTGTCACAACCAAGAGGAGCCTGAGGAGATGTGATGACTAAACACAATAAGTATCCTGAATGGGACCCTGGACCATAGGAAGATGTGACGTAAAACTAAGGAAATCTAAATAAGATATAGACTTTGATACATTGATAATAATGTATCAATATTGGTTCATTAATTGAAACAGTTGTGCTAATATAAGATGTTAATAAGATGGGACACTGAGTGAGGATGTATATGGAAACTCTCTGTTCTACCGTCTCATTTTTTTTAAACTTATAAAAAATAAAGTCTATTAAAACATTATAGCACTTTAGGAGGCTGAGGTGGGTGGATCATCTGAGGTCAAGAGTTTGAGATCAGCCTAGCCAACATGGCGAAATGCTGTCTCTACTAAAAAAAAAAAAATTAGCTGGGCATGGTGGCAAGTGCCTATAATCACAGCTACTCGGGAGGCTGAGGCAGGAGAATCACTTGAATTTGGCGGGATGGAGGTTGCAGTGAGCTGAGATCATGCCACTTCACTCCGGCATGGGGGAAAGAGCGAAACTCCGTTAAAAAAAAATCATGAGTTTAAACCTAAAACATAAAAATATATAATGTTTAGAAAGAAACACAGGAGAAAATCTTTGGGACCTAAGGCTAGACAGAGTTCTTAGGCATGACACCAGCAGCACTATCCATAAAGAGAGAAGAAAAAGTCAATATACTATACTTCATTATAATTAAAAACTTTTGTGGTGTAAAAGACTCGGTGAAGAGGATGAAAAGACAAACTGCAGACTGGGAGAAATTATTTTCAAATCCATATCTTTTTTTTGTTTTTTTGAGATGGAGTCTTGCTCTGTTGCCAGGCTGGAGTGCAGTGGCGCGATCTCAGCTCACTGCAACCTCCAGCTCCCGGGTTCAAGCGATTCTCCTGCCTTAGCCTCCAGAGTAGCTGGGACTCCAGGCCCAGCTAATTTTTGTATTTTTAGTAGAGACAGGGTTTTACCATGTTGGCCGGGATGGTCTCGATCTCTTGACCTCGTGATCCGCCTGCCTCGGCCTCCCAAAGTACTGGGATTCCAGGCGTAAGCCACAGTGCCCGGACTCAAATCCATATCTTACAAAGACCTTATATCTACAATACACAAAAATTTATCAAATTCAACAGTAAAAAGACAAGAACAAAAATGAAGAATCCCATCAGAAAATGAGGGGAAAATATGCGCATGAATTTCACCAAAAAGACTATACAGATGGTAAAGAAGTGCAGGAAAGGATGTTTGATATCACTAGCCTTTAGGGAAATGCACGTTAAAACCACCGTGAGATATTACTACACACCTATCAGAGTTGCTAAAATTAAAAACAAATTATAACACAAAATGCTGGCAAGTATGGAGAAACTGGATCACACCTACATTGCTGGTTAGAACAAAAAATATTACAGTCATTCAGATAACAGTTTGGCAGTTTCTTTAAAAACTAAATATGCAATTGCTGTTTGATCTGGAAATTGCATTCCTGTGCATTTATTGCAGAGAAATGAAAATGTATGTTCACACAAAAACCTGTACAAGAATGTTTATAGCAGCTCTATTCATAATAGCTAAAAGCTGAAAAGAAGCAAGATGTCCTTTAGTGCGTTAAACCATCCACATCATGGAATACTACTCAGCAATAAAAAGGAACCAACTATTGATACACACAAAACCCTGATTAATCTTGAGAATTACATTAAGTGAAAAAAAGCCAGTCCTCAAAAGTTACATACTATGTTACTCTATTTATACAACATTTTAAAAAGGACAAAGTTACAGGAATGAAGAACAGATGATTAGTGGTTGGTGGGACAGCAGTGAAGTGGGGTGGTTGCAAAAGGGCCACATGAGGGATGCTTGTGGGGATGGAATTGTTTCATAGCTTGACTTTCTTTTTGTTTGTTTGTTTTTTTTAGACGGACGGAGTCTTGCTCTGTCACCCAGGCTGGAGTGCAGTAGTGCAATCTCAGCTCACTGCAACCTCCACCTCCCAGGTTCAAGTGATTCTCCTGCCTTAGGCCTGCCGAGTAGCTGGGATTACAGGTGCCACTACCACGCCTGGCTAATTTGTTGTATTTTTAGTAGAGACGGAGTTTTACCATGTTGGCTAGGCTGGTCTCAAACTCCTGACCTCCGGTGATCCACCCGCCTCAGCCTCCCAAAGTGCAAGGATTACAGGCCTGAGCCACTGCACCTGGCCAATAGCTTGTCTTTCAATAACAGTGTTCTTGCTGTGATATCGTACTACAGTTTTGTAAGATATTACCAGTAGGGGAAATTTGGTTAAGAGCATGTGATGTTTCTATTATTTCTTACAACTGCTTATGAATCTACAGTTACCTCAAATTAAGTGTAATTTAAAAAATACTGGAAAAGAACAACCCCCTTACCCCATGCAGATATTTTCGTCTATTTTGGTTGTATTTATTTGGTATTGACTTCCACAATTTATATAGTATGTTTTGATTGCTAATCTATGATTTATTAATTGAAGACAATTTTAGATAGATCTGTATCTTTATGGTAGAGTTTATTTATTGTAGCTGCATTTTAATTTAAAACTTAATTACTGTTGCTTTGTTTCCTTCTGGTTTCTGCATGATTTCCACTGCGTCTCTTGTGTTCTGTTTGTTTGTTTTGGAGTTTCTCACATTGAGAGATTTTTCTCATTGTTGGGTAACCATGACTCTATCTTCTTGTTTAAGAATTAGGGGCTGGGCACCATGGCTCAGGCCTGTAATCCCAGCACTTTGGGAGGCCGAGGCAGGCAGATCATCTGAGGTCAGGAGTTTGAGACCAGCCTGGAGGGTTGGAGAAACTGGCTGTTGCATTAGTCCGTTCTCACACTGCTATAAAGAATTAACTGAGACTGGGTAATTTATGCAGAAAAGAGGTTTAATTGACTCAGAGTTCTGGAGGCTGTACAGGAAGCATGGCTGGTAGGCCTCAGGAAGCTTACACTCATGGCAGAAGGGCAAAGGGAAAGCAAGCACATCTTCACGTGGTGGCAGGAGACAGTGAAAGAAGAAGCACTACACACTTTTAAACAACCAGATCTCGTGAGGACTCACTCACTATCATGAGAACAGCAAGGGGGAATTCTGCCCCCATGATCCAGTCACCTCCCACCAGGTCCCTCCCTCAGTGTTGGGGATTGCAATTCAACATGAGATTTGGGTGGGGACACACAGCCAAACCATACCAGCTGTTACCTCATGCTCCTAATTTTGTGGAAGATCAGATAACAACTTAGTTTCAGTTTGGTGGAATTGTAGCATAGATAACTCTGTTTTGATTTTTAGTCTGGTTGTTGGGGCATAGTGAGGGGGCTTAGTGGGGGCCCTGTGTGTTTTATCTGGTGACCCTCCAGTTTCTCAGCGCCATGCATTTGCTTGTCCTGGCCTCTGCAGTCACCTTTGCTGGCTGTGGCAGTGTGAGGGTGTGAAGGCTGCAGATTCGTAGAGGGGGCCTATTCCAGGCTCTCCTGTGTTCATGACTGTCACATCCCATCTTGGGCGAGGCCAGGCTAGAGTCCACAGGCTCCACTCAGGCTCTCTTTCCCAGACCCCGACACCTCTGTCAGCCTCGTTGTAGGTCCTCTTTTGATTGCTATTGCCTTGGACCTGGACAGTTTATAAACCAAGCTTGCCAAGAGGCAAGAGTGAAGAAGTCTGCTAAATAGGGAAAGAGCTTGGAGTCTCCTGGGCCATGTGCTCAGTACACAAGTTCCTACAGGTGGGTAGTCCTGTTTGGGATAGTTCAGACACACCAGAGTAGGCAGTGAGGGTCCCATGCTGGCCACCTTTCTTCTTCACCTCCCTCTTCTCATGCCTCCCTGCCACCACCCAACATTTTCAGCCTTGGGAAATTCCAAGTAAGCCCCTTGCTCAGGGCTGGGAATCCAGTTGGCAGTTCGGGAGGCGGTGGGGTCAGAGTTACCGCTTCTTTCCAGGCCTTTCCAGAGGTTCTACTGCTCCCCCAATACGCCTTCCATTGTGCTCCAGTGCTGTCCTTCCAGCACATTCCCACAGTTAGATTCTTCTGGGGACTGTTGTAGGCACATCCCTGAAATTCCCGAGGGATCTCCCCCTGGCTAGTGTACTTCCTTTTCTCAAGGTATGTGGGAACAGGAGCTGTCTGCCGGGATTAACAGCGCACATGATTTCCCAGTCTCAGGACCTGTTTCCTGTTGGGAGCCCCTGAGCTCTGAGACATGTGGTTGCCAAGTGCTTGCAGCGCTGGGTGTGGTGGAGCCCCAGGCTGACTCTCCTAGGTGGCAGACTCTTGGGGGCGAGCTCTCCCCAGGGCGGGGACAGGCTGGGGGTGGCAGGCTCTTGGGGGTGGGCAGGATCTCCTTGGGTGAGGGGTGTCTCTGGGGGTTTGGCTCTGGGGAAGGGGTTCTGAGGAGGGGGCAAATTCTCCTGGGGAGGTGGGCTCTGGGGGTGGGGAGCAGGTTTTCCTGGGTGGGCCTCTCCTGGGACCAACTCTCCCTGGCGGCAGGCTGTCTTGGCCACGATTCTTTCCTCCACAGCAACATCCAGGTGCAGAGGTGCTAGAGCTGCCAGTACTAGCTTACCAGCGCTGGCTACAAGATCTTCAGGAACTTTTCGGCCTGGTTGTTAACCAGAGCAACTATTAAAAATTATAGAACCTTAGGTAAGCAAATTAAATCGCAAACAAAAGTAATGGATACACAAAACTTATACTACCTTTTTTATGACATTTTACCATTTCCTGTGCCCTTGAGGCTCTTTACGTTATGGTACCTGTGTGGTGGAAATACTGTACTGGGCGACGGGGCAGCTGTGCTTCTCTCCCCAGTTCCTACTTGTGTGGGAGGATTTCACCATGGAAATCAGCAAATCATGCTTAGTTATTTGGACAGCTGGTTATTAAACACTTACCAGCACATCATTACCTGAGTTCTATCCCCTTATTAAATTAAAAAATAAATGGAGCCCTTTAATCACATTGTTCTTATTTTATTTTATTTTTTATTATTTTTTAGAGGTAGGTCTTGCTGTGTTGCCCCGGCTGGAATGCAGTGGTACAGTCATAGCTCACCGTAGCCTGGAACTACTGGGCTCAAGTGATCCTCTTGTCTTAGCCTTCTAAGTAGAAAGGACCACTGGTGCTTGCACCATGTCTGACTAACTTTTTTTAAAAAATGCTTTTTTGTAGAGATGGGTCCTTGCTTTATTGCCTAGGCTGGTCTTGAACTCCTGGCAAGAGATGCAAGTGACCCTTGCATCTCAGCCTCCCAAAGTGCTGGGATATAAGCATGAGTCATCGTGCCTGGCCTAATCACATTGTTCAAGCATTGTGCAAATCGATGGAAGCCTAGCTCACAACACTTCTGGTTTAAATGCAGGCACACTTCCCCTCTGCCTGGCCCTGACTCCTGCTGCCCTCTCCTACTCAGTTCTCTGGCAGCTCATCCCCCTCACCCACTCTACTCCATTCCCCGCCTGCTTTCCAGTCTCTCGACCTGGACAGGTTTTCTGCCCCTCTCCCCATCGTTTCTTTCAAGTATTTATTATGTACCTTCCTTTATCCTCTCAGCTAAAGGGTTTCCCTTTTCTTGCCAAGGTTTGTGATCCATCTCTCTCTTCTCATTCTCCTGATTCTGAGTTTATCATAACATTTCCTGGGCACAATTTAAATATGCTTATTTGACCTTCCCAGGCCGTGCTAACAGCACCACCACCACTGCTGCTGCCAAAAAGAGTGAGTGATATTTATCTGTACCCGTACCTGTGCCACCTGTGTCCCATGCCAGAGACCCCGGAGCACTCCATGGGCAGGTCCCATTTAATGCTGATACCTCCATGAGAAATGAGCATTTGGTTGAATTTAAGTACTGTAAGGGAACTTTTTAGACTGCCCTAGGTGGTATGTGAAACCTGAGGGCTTTGTGGTTGTGCCAAGGGGCTTCTGAGTAGAGAAGAAGAAGGGATACCAGAGAAGATGAGACTCACCCGCAGCCCTTCTAACCCCAGACCTAGCAGAGCATTTCACTGTCCAGAAATAGGAGTTGAAACTGTGGCCTTCAGAGCAATGTTTTAACCTGGCTTTAGTATTCTTACTAGCTGAGTGACCTTGGGCACTCTGTGCCTCAATTTCCTCATCTGAAAAATGGGGATAATACTATTACCTTATAAGGTTTTTGTGAGGTTTAAATGAGTTAATGCACATAAAGCTCTTCGAAAAGTGTTCAACTAATAAATATTAGGCATTGTCATTACTGAGGCTATGTGCAAAATTGTACTTAATAAAATAATGCTTCTGGTAAGAGGTTGAAGACCACAAATGTAGCTCTATGGCCTTTATTTTATAGTTGAGAAAACTGAAGCTCAGAGCTAAGAACTGGACACAGCCAGTGAGCAGCAGAGTCAGGACTAAATCCCTTTCTGCTCTGAATTTTTCAACAAATGGTATTAATCCTCTTCTTTGACCTGGAAGGGGCATGACACCTACAACATTTGATACCCATGGCATTTGACACCCACACCACTCAACACCCTTGTGCCTTTATTTTGATTAAAGGTGTGTCTTTAAAGTGATGAGAATAGTGTCCAAATAAATATGACAGAACCCTTCTATCCATTTTCTCTGGGAAGAAATGGAAGTCCCAAGGCCTTCGATCCTCGGCCAAGGCCTTGCAGCTAGTAATGATTGTGAACCGTGTTTTATGTCGAGCTGCTCTTGCGATCACAGCTGGCTGCCCCTATTGGCAGCTCCCTTGGCTGTGAAAATTTGGGGTCTAGCAATGGCCATCCCAGGCCCACAGGAAGCTTTTATCAAACACAGGAGGGCAGCCTCCCCCATGTCCCCTTTCTGTCCTGATCTCTGTGCACAAATGCCACATTACTCAGGCACAGCCATAATTGTCATGTGGGCTCTGTTTTAGTTCTGGGAATTCCTAAGCTCACTCTTCAGGCCCAGGATCAGAAGTCAGCCCAGGGGGAGCTGGGGCTTCCTTGCCGGCTCCTCATTGATCTCATTCTCCACCCTTCTCCTCGCCTCCTCCCCATGGATGGGAGCTAAAGTGGCGCTCGGGTGCTCCTGCTGGCTGGATCTCTGACCTGCCTGACCATGTGCTCTGCTGTAACTCCCTAGAGCTTTTGAGCTGAGGGGCACCGAAGCTGTGAGTACACGGTGTCCAAGGTGACGAGGCAGCTACCATGCCTTGGGAGCCATTGTGGGTCATCTCTGTGGGAGCTGATCAGCCCAGAGAGAAGGTGGGCTGGTCAACATTTCCCCAAACATAAGGGGCTTTTTCACCCCAAGATGCCCTAAGCCAAACCTGCTACCTTTGAACCCAAATCTCTCTTCCCTTAGGAACTTGACCCCTGCTGTTGGTGCCACATCCTGCCACCCTGCAGGGCTAACCCTGGGGCCACTTTCATTCCCCCTCCCAACCCCCATACCTTCTGGGTGGCCCTGGGACTCTGGGGGCTGCCTCCCCACTTCAGCCTCACTCTGCTCAGCTGCCGCTGGGCTCTGACCACACAGCCCTGGGCCGGGCTCCCAGCTCTGCTCTTTCGTGTCTCAACTCTCGCCTGCAAAGTCAGAATGACCCTATATACCCAAAGGTTTCTCTTGAGGATTATCTGAGGTGGCACACAAGAAGTCACCAGGACAGGGACTGGCATGTGGCAGTGCTGAATTAATGCCAGTTCCCTGCCCCTCTTTCCTTTCAAGTGCACATTACCTACGCAGCAGAGGAGAACGAGCGAGGAATGTGAGGGGGAAAGATGTGTTACTTGTCTCCTCCGCTATCTTCTTCAAGATTCGCTTGCTCTGTGGGGAGAGAGGTATGGGGGTGTGGTGGCTGTAAGTGGGGTGTGTGGGGTGGACGGAGGTGGAGAGGCCAGAGAGGCCAGAGGGGTCAAGAGGCAGCTTGATGGGAGAGCAGCGGCATTTCACAAAGGTCTTCACCTAGTTTTGCAGGTGCTGTGCCCACCCTCCTATACCCCGAGGAACTCTCAGGAACATCCACATAATTCATAAGAGCTGGGCTTGAATCCCAGCTCAGCCTCTTCCCAGCTGTGGGAGCTGGGAGTCTCCCTCTGTAACTAGGGGTGATGGTCGCTCAGAGTGCAGGGCTGTGGGAGATTAGGGGGGCACCCCTGTGGAAAGGACGGCATGGTGCTGGCCCCCACAGAACACTGCGTTGGCTGGGCCACAATGGATGGTGATGTTGACAGGGACTGTCGTGTGGGGTGTCAATCTGTGTGAGTGTGTGAGGCTCTGTCCTCACTGAACTGTCATTCTACTAGGGGACAGGGGCAACAAGCGAGCAATCATGATATCACAGAATATCAGGTGGCAATTGGGATATCAAGAAAAATTGCACCCTGGCCAGGAGCTGGAGCGTGGCAGCTGGTGGGGCCAGGCATATCTGACGGGTCCTCTCATCATGGAGGCTTCCTACACTGGGCCCAGTGCCCCGCAGAGGGGATCAGTAGCTGTGGCTGATTGGCTGTTCCCTGGCCTATTTCCTCTCTTCCCTAGAAATGTCTCATTCAGCTCTGTTCATAGCACTTTCCTGGGCAAGAAGTTGAATGTCCACTTAAGGTCACAAGCCCACCAGTCCTGGTCAGTTCTTTCTTGTATGGCAGCCCCTCCAGCCACACACTGTGTGTGCTAGTGTCAGAAGACAAAATCACAACCAATTTAGTTATAGGTCTAGTTGTCTGATGTTCGTAATTCATGAATTGGGGCAGCCTCCATTCTATAAAATAGAATGGGGGCTCCCACTGGGCAGTGGCACAACAGTGGGTTTTGTAAGGTGGAACAAGGAAACTGAACAATAGAAAAAATACTGATGGGTTGACATCTGATTTCTTCAGGTTACTTCTTTTGAAGGGTTAAAGCAGAGGGGACTTCCTTATTAGGCTGACTTAGGTAGACTGGAATCTTCTGTTTCCAGAAAAAGCTGGTCTGTTTGGGGATCTACCTGTTTCCTTAAAGTTCCCGTTAGTTATGTGGCATTTAGCATGAGTGACTTCATTTTGGTTTGGTGTGGTCCGTTGAAGCCTAGTGCCGGAGCTCAGTCCAAAACAATGGCCTCTCAAAATTTCATTTAACATTAGTGAGCATTTCCTTAGGGTATACTCTATGGAATGCCTCTTTGAGTAATATGACAATTTACAATGATACCTCTAATGTTCAATGCATACAACTTTTAAAGAAAGTATCATTTTATAATATTTCTTTTCATTCATTCATTGGTGCATGTCTTCATGGTATTATAACAAAAAAAAAATCTGTGGGCCAGACGAGGTAATGTGCATCTATAATTCCAGCTACTCAGGAGGCTGAGGTCAGAGGATCCCTTGAGCTCATGGGTTCAAGGCTGCAGTGAGCTATGATGGCACCACTGCATTCTAGGCTGGGTGACAGAACGAGACCCTGTCTCTAAATATACATATATATGGTACTGGCAGAGAAAAGGATACAATTTGGAAGTTTACGAGGATGATTGCAGCATGTTTTTATATGCCATATGATGCCATTTTCCCCCTCAATGACTCTGATGTTATAGTTAGGACCAGTTTTATAAAAATGATCCTACAATGTGAAAGTTTCTGCTGTTAAGGGCCTAAGTTATAGCAGCCATGATGAAAGGGGACACTTGCCTGGTGGCTCTGGCTTTCCTGGCCTGTCTCCTGTGCTGATGGCTGTGAAGGATTGTGCAGTGCCCCAACTCAGACCCAGCTGAGGGCCCCTCAGGGCCATATAAATCACCTTGACTGTGGAGTGACCCTCCTGCCCAAGCCTCCCCATCGACAGCTGTTTCCTGGACACCCCACTGGCTCCAGTGCTCAAGTGTTTTCTTCAGAAGCCCCCTACCCACTAACTAGTCTCCTTACCCTCTCCCTACCTCCTCCCTCTGCCCCCACTTACTCTCCCCCTGCCCCTTGCCCCCCACCATCCCACATGCTGCACCTCTCCTGTGCAGCATCCCCACCTTCACCCCCGACCAGGCTGCTGCATTCTAAACCACTTTGCCAGTTCCTCTAGTTGTCTGCCCCACCTGGAGCTCCCAACAGGTCTCTGTTAGGCACAGGCCCCTCTAGCCTTGGCTTGAGGCGATGTGAGTTTCCAGGGGTTCACATGTGCCCCACACATGACAGAGAGCCTCAGGGCTGCTGCCAGGGGCTCAGCACCCCGTGGGGCATCAAAAGCTGACGCCTGAAGAGGTGCCATTTCCATGAGAGATTTTCTCATGGTTGATTGTTATTTGCAGAAAATTTCAGTGGTAAGATTTGAATATTAAACAAAGAGAAAGAACTAGTCCCTTTAGTGGATATAGCATGATCTGGGGAACAAAGAGACAGCCCAGATGGGAGCATGTTATTGGAGAGGGATAAGGAGGGTGCGAGGTAAGGTGTCGGTGAACAAAAGTTCTCTGTAAAAGAATTGGAAGGGAAGAGACTTTATTCCACTAAGCAGTTTGCAGAATGGGGAGATGTGGCCTGTGGTCTGAAATGAAGGTTCCTTCCAGGGAGCAGAAGGAGGTTTCAGTTTTGACAGCAAAAGTTCCTGTCCGGGTTCCCACTCAAGTCCATTTATGCAAATGAAGGATTCAAATTTGCTTAGTTCTAATTACTTGATGAAGCTAAGTTCTGATTGGTTGGTTCAGGTGAGTTCTGAAAGTCCCAAAGTTGAACAGAGGTATGGGTTTTCTGTTGACACGGAGTACCTCTGTGATGTCTAGTCAATAAATGACCACTAGGCTCAATGTTAAATTTAGGCCCAGTTAGCCACTAGGGATCCATCTTGAAGGACTGGCTCTTTCGGTTTCATATTCATTCCCATGACCGAGGCAGGACCCATCCTGCAGCTTTTGCCCAGCAGGTAGGAGACCAGGCTTGGGAGGCCATTAAGACAACTTCAGACACTGTTTTACTGCCCAGGGTGGAGGAAGATCTCTAAACTAAATGCCTACAGCATCCACAGCTGAATCTGGCTGGCGTGTAAAGAACCAGCAGTAAGCGATGTGCCTGGTGTGCTGGGGTACACGGAGGTGGGCCGGGCCCTGTAGTGATAGTCAGTTTCACTGGGACTACCCTACTCCAGACAGGAAGTCCTCATTGCTGACAGCACTTAGGAGCAGTGCCTCTCCACCAGAGGTGTATTCTCAGCAGGGGTGGATCTGAGAGCAGAATACCTAGTGGGGAAGAGGGGTTTCCACTTGTGGGGTAGAGCTCTTTCAAGCACCCGGGCCACATTCAGAGAAGTTCCCCTGCACTGGGCTAAATGAGTCAGGTGGCCTCACTTCTCTCAGACACATCTGGCAACCTGGGCAGCTTTTGGGGTGACGCTGCAGGACCACAGGAGGGACTCCTTCTCTCTGGCGTTCTGAGAGGTGAAGGGCTTCACATACCAGTGATGGAAATCTTGGCAACACTAGAGAAAGGAGTGCAGCTCCTACCTAACCAGTGAGAGAATATTATACATGATTTTGTATAATCTGATTTGAAACTTGAAATAATGCAACATTTTCTTAGTTGAAAAACAACAAAAAATACATAATTTCAAAGCTGTTCTTGGGGGCGAGGTGTGGAGTGTGAACTCTCCCACTTCAGGGGGTAAGCAGGTAGACAGGAATGTCACCATCCTTTGTCTCGTGGGTGTGAATCACTGCTTCCAGACTCCTGTGCTTTTGATAATTACTGCAAAGTCATTTCAACTTTTGCTGTGTTATGATCTTTAAAACAAATAGTGTATTCTACTGCAGGATAGGCTAATTGTCATTAAGAGGTGATTCCAGTGGTATTGTTAAAAAAATACACCCACAATCAGTAAATTTAGAAAGAAAGTTAGGTGAGATAAAATATCATGAAGATTTAAAAACACCAGGAAATAAATACCAGTCTGCTAATTTTAGGACAAGCATCCCAAGAAATATTGGAGATGATGCTGAGAAAATAAAAATAGCATTAAAGATCCTCAAACAGCCCCTGTTCCTCTGACTTTGCAGCATTTGGAGGGGAAAGCACTCTTACATTATGAGGGCTTCTGGAGCCCCACCTAAATCCTTAAGTGAAAACTCCCAGGGAGCATCATTTTCTGACAGTTGCAGCTGGATTAGCACCACGTGGGCCAGTAGCCTCAGAGAAGGGAGTGTGCAATATCAGCTTCCTCCAGAGAGATGCCGATGGGTCCATTCTGGGCCCCCGTTTCCATACCTGTAGCCTCTTAGGGGGACACAGAATGACTGGGAGGCGCTGCCTATTCACCTGTGGAATGTGGGCACTTCTGGGGTCTGACTTTCTCCTATATAGCTCTGTAGCTTTTGAATACCTATAATAATTATGTACTTGTATTAATTTTTAAAAATCTATTAAAAAGAAAAAAAGGAAGAGGGGCTGAGTTCTGCTGTGGAAATCAGATCTATTTAGAAAGCAAGAAGGTCTGTGGACAATCCAATACAAGGTGGCCCAGCCTCCATACCACCTCCAGCTGTCCCCGGGCTGCTTTGCAGTAACAACCTATGGGCAAATGGCAGCGTGCGCCTCCGTCTTTCTGCCCCATATGCCTGAACTCACAGCGGTCCTTCAGGAGTGATATGACTCATTCCCGTGGGGAGGTGGGGGCGTGCTAGGTGTCTTAGTCCATTGTGTTTGCTCTCATAAAATACCATAGCCTGGGGGGCTTTAACAATAGGCATTTATTTATTACAGTTCTGGAGGCTGGAAGTCCAAGATCAAGGTGCAGCAGATCTGGTGTCTGGTGAGGGCTCCCTTTCTGGTTTGCAGATGGCCGCCTTCTCTCTGTGTCCACACATGGTGGAGACAGGGAGAGCTCTGATCCCTTTCTTTTCTTATAAGGGCACTAATCCATCATGAGAACCCCACCCCCATGACCTCATTTAAACCTAATGATCTCCAAAGGTAATTAGATAGGGGGTTAGAGCTTCAACATGCAAATTTGGCAGGGATAGGGGGTGGGGAACATGAACATCCAGTCCATTACCATAGAGATATTCAAATGGGGGTAAATGCTTCTGTGGAACATCCCCCCGTGGGAGGCTGCTCTGGGCTGTGTGTCCACCCCAACTTGGTGCTCCCACGAGACTGTGGGACAGGGTGGCAGCCCTCTATCCCCAGTATGGCCTTCAGCATGTGCAGTCCCTGGCCTGGCTACCTGCAGAAGCTCACAGGAAAGGGGCAGCCAGGGGTTGAAGGAGAAAGGAGGAGAGAGGGGTGGGGATGAGACACCCCATCCAACACTCCATTCTGAGGAGAGGTCCCCAGGAAGAGGCTACGCAGATTCTTTGGAACTGGAATTGCCTGAGGAGGCTTAGGACAGCCCTGCTCATTAGACCACTGCCTGGGAAATGGCCATCAGCTGAGAATGTGGGACCTTAGTGTCCCTGTGTCTGGGGGAGTCCAAGAGAGAGAGATGGATACTGAAGATTTTGCAAAGTGGCATGGCTGGGTGAGTGGGCCCTCCACCAGGAGACACTGACTACAGGTGCTTGCTGGGCATAACCGAAGGAGGGCCTGGCAGAATCCAGACCCTCCCCATCGCCGTGAGAGGCTCAGGGGGCTAGCTTATGAGGAAGAGAACTAAAAACTAGGGGACACATTCTGAGGATACAAAATGCACAATGAGCCCTCATTTAGATGAGGGGTAGGGTCTTAACCAAACTCCAGCGTTACACCCCAGCCTTTCCTTGTGGTTCTATGTCGTCATGCACCATGTGCTTAGCTACAGCTCTGCTGGGTGCTGCCTTCCAGAGATGGGACCACCTCAGTGACAGTGAAGAGATTAAGTGTGCAAGCTGGGGACAGCGGGCACGTGATTAACATTTCCTGACTCTGACTCGTCCTTTGGAGGGTGATGCTACATACAGCCCATCATACGCACTATCATGGCCCAATCTCTCTGAAAGTGAAATCACTTCTCCCCACTGAGCTGTATCTGGAATTTTAGCAGCTTGGAGCAATGCAAAATAGTGGTGCTTAAACTCAGACCAGCCTCCTCAACTTTGAGCTGGGCAATCCATTACACATACATTTTAGGCAGAATGGGATCCTGGTAAATTTGCTGTCTGTGTATGTGGCCCACAAATTTCCATTCATTGAACAGTTGTCATTTTTAAGAGCTGCAGGATAAAAAGGTTATTTGTTGACTTTTTGTTTTTTTGCAAATGAAATGATATTACCCTGCAAAAGAGCTTACCCTGAAACTGAAAAGAATGATTCTGTGTTACCATATGCTTTTATAGGCTTAGCTCTTGTCTGTGGGAAGTTTGCAAGCATTCCCTCCTCTGCTCCCCATTCATTTATAAAGAAACCTCCCACTTGGTGCTATTAAAATAAAAACTTACTCATATGCTTAGTCAATGCCAAGCAAAATTTCTTTCATAGGTTCTGTATGAATGAGTTCTGAAGTAACAGGTTTAGAAAATGAAACTGCTCAAAAAGAATATGAAAATGACTTGAAAAGGTGCCAGAAAATACTTTGACTGTGTGTGCATGTGTGTGCACGGGGGTGGGGGAAATATCAGATCATGGGAAGGTTCCAAGACCTTCAGGTTATAATGGCATGTGAACAACCTCAGGAGTTGGTGTGGGAATAAACGATTCAGGCTTAAAATGAGAAACTCCTGTTATGGACACCACGGGATGTTCTAGTCAACAGATCTAAACACGTGGCCCCGTGACTACCTGTTTATGTGGGTGTAATCAATGCCCAGCTCTGCTATTCACCAGCTGTGTGGCCTGGGGCAAGTTGCTCCACCAACCTGATCCTCAGTTCCCTTGCCTGTAACATGCTGATAATAACAGCACTTATTCTATAGGACATAGGATCTCCACAACCCCAATTCCTTGGAGCTCAAGAATTAGATGAATCTTGATCCCTGTTCACAGTACTTTCCACCACGGATCCATCCATGACTTTGTCATTTATTTAGTTATGTAACTAGTTATTTCCAATATTGTAATGAGCACCCATGAATCTACCACCAAACAAAAGCTAAGTCTACGACAATAACCTACATCTTCTCAGCTAGTCCCCAGTATCTTATAACCTCTTCTCCCCACTTCTAAGGTCTACACCATCATGAATCTTGTGTTCCTGATACCCCTGCTTCCCATTTTATTTGGTTTTATGCTTCCATATGTATTTCTAGAAAGTAGGTATATTTTTATCTTAATTGTTTTTTAACTTTATAAAACTTTTAGGGACTTACTTTTTTCCATTTATTGTTATATTGCTAAGAGTCATTCACAGTATTGTGTGTCATTGCAATTTCTTTGTTCTGACTGCTGCATAGTAGTGTATACAAATAAACCATAGTGTAATCATCCATGCTCCCATTGAGGGGTCCTTGGGAAAGGAGAGGGTCCAGACTTTTGCTAGTTAGAACAGTGCTGTTATAGTCCTACTGGTACATGTCAGCCTTTGTACAAGTATAAGAGTTTCTCTTGGGTATGGACCTTCAAGGAGAATCATGTCAGAGAACATGTGAAAGTTCAACTTTAGGAGACAATGCCAAAACATTCTCTAAAGACTCTGTACTAATCTACAATGCCACAAGCTTCATCCTCTCCAGCACTTAATTGTGTTAGGCTTTTTACTTTTTGCTAATTGAATGAGTATAACATGTTATTTCATTGTGATTTTAATTTTCACTTTTTTTCTTTAACAAATTTTTTTATTTTTAGTTTTTGTGGGTACATAATAGGTACATATATTTATGGGGTACATGAGATGTTTTGATATAGGCACACAATGCATAATAATCACATCATGGGAAATGGGGTATCCATCCCCTCAAGCATTTATCTTTTGTGTTATAAACAATCCAATTATACTCTTTTAGGTATTTTTAAATGTACAGTTAAATTATTTTGACTATAGTCACCCTTTTGTGCTATCATATACTAGGTATTCATAATTTTTTTCACTTTTCTTTTTGAATCTTTTCATAAGTTTATTGGGCATATATGTTTCCTCTTCTGTGAAACGCCATTGGTGCCTTTCTCCCCCATTATTATACTGGTTATTTGTGCTTTGTTAACAAAATTGATTTGTAGCAGTTCTACATATATTCTTGGTACTAAACCTTTGTGATTGATATTATGAATATCTTGTCCTAGTTTTTACTTTGTCTTTTTACTTTTTAAAGGTATCTCTTGGTGAACAAATGTTCTTTATTTTGACATAGTTAAATTTATCATTTTATAGTCAACAATTTAAGTGCTTAAGAAAAACTTTAGCTGCCTGTATTAGTCCATTCTTGCATTGCTGTAAAGAACTCCCTGAGAATGGGTAATTTATAAAGAAAAGAGGTTAAATGACTCACAGTTCTGCAGGCTGTACGGGAAACATGGCTGGGAAGGCCTCAGGAAACACAATTACGGTGGAAGGCAAAGGGGAAGCAGGAATATCTGCATATGGCCAGTAGGAGAGAGAGAGAAGGGGATGGTACTACACACTTTAAATACAGAACTAGGGGGATGGTGCCAAACCACTAGAAACCACCTCTATGATCCAAGCACCTCCCACCAGGCCTCACCTCCAACATTTGGAATTACAATTCAAAATGAGATTTGGGTGGGGACACAGAGCCAAACCATATCACTACTCCAAGGTATAAAATAGTTACCTGTATTTTACTATAAATTATAAAGTTTCTTTTTGACATTTAATTCCTGAATCTATCTAGGGTTATTTTTCGGATATAGTTTGAGGGAGATATTCAAGTTCATTTTTTCCCATATGAATAACTACTTTTTTCCACCTCCATTTGTTTATCAGCCTCCTCTCCTCACTGACCTCCTGTATCCTCTGTAATAAACCAACATTCTTTATTTGCATCCATCTTTTTCTGGGATCTTATTCATACCCCATGGTCTGTTTTTCTGTCTCTGCACCAAAACTACAGGGTTTTAATTGCTCCAGCTTCATAAAAGTCCAGACATCAATAAGGGAAACCCCTGATCACTACCTTTTCAGAAACATCCTATTTTTGGTCTTTTATGCTTTCACATAAGTTTAGAATCATTTTTTCAGGTTCTATTTTTAAAAAAATTATTAGGAATTTGACAAGAATTGCACTGAATATATAGATCGAATTACACTATTAAATTATATAATCCATGAACACACTATCTCTCTCCAATTACTTAGCCCTTTTTAATATCTCTTAAAGTTTTACACTTTTCCTTCTAGAGGTCTTGAAAATGTGTTCATTGTTAGGTTTATTCTAGGAGACTTGATATTTTAATTTTTTTTTTTTTTTTTTTTGAGGAAGGGTCTTATTTTGTCATCCAGGCTGGAGTGCAGTGGTACGATCATAGCTCACCGCAGCTTCGAACTCCTAGGTCCAAGTGATCCTCCTACCTCACCCTCCTGAGTAGCTGGGACTATGGGCACATGCCACTGTGCCCCACTAGATACCTGATGTTTTCTGATGCTGTTGTAAAGAATATTGTCTTTTAGCCTGGGCACAGTGGCTCATGCCTGTAATCCCAGCACCTTGGGAGGCTGAGGCGGGCGGATCACTTGAGATCAGGAGTTCTAGACCAGCCTGGCCAACATGGTGAAACCCCTTCCCTACTAAAAAAAAAAAAAATACAAAAATTAGCCATGTGTGGTGGTTTACACCTGTAATCCTAGCTACTCAGGGGGCTGAGGCACGAGAATTGCTTGAACCCGGAAGGCAGAGGAGGTTGCAGTGAGCTGAGATAGCGCCACTGCACTCCAGCCTGTGTGACAGAGTGAGACTCTATCTCAAAATTAAAAAAAAAATTGTCTTTTAATTAAACTTTCTAGCTGTTTGATGTATGTAAATTTTATATCTTCACTAAATTTAATTGTTCTTAATCATTTGTTTATGGATTTTGGGCATTTTCTATATAAGCAGTCATACCTTATGTGGGTGATAATGGTTTCTTTCCCTCATAAGATGATTTTAAAAGTGAATGGGGTTATATAAACAAAGCAAACAACACAGTGGTTGGCAGCTAGTCAGTGCTCAATAAATGCTTGTGACTACTGATATTATCGTCATTACTCATTAACAGAAGAATTTTAGAAATTTCTTTAACAAATTCATTCATGTTGAAGAAAGAAACAGAGGCCCAGAACAAGTCCATGATTTGCCTAGGATGACATGACAACTCAATGCCAGGACTGCACCTGGAAAACCTGGGTCTTTGGGCTACAAAGTCAAGTGCCCTTTCTTTTAATCCCCAACAAATGCAGGCTTCTGTCTGGCATAAACTTTTGCAATTGTAGTGTTTACATGAATGGGGCTTTCTGGCACATCCATGAAAAAAAATCTATTAAATCAGCAGCATGAATTAAGCTCTTTCTGTGTGCTGGGCTTCCCCACATTGCACACGCTTCTAGCAGAGGAAGAATTTACACCCTGCAACTCAGAGGGGCAGAAAATGATAATTTATTTCCTTTTAAATATTCTCTATATGGATCTCATCATTTCCTGTTGATGGCAGAGGAAGGAGGGAGAACCTTAAACTTGCCCATTGAAAGCAACTTAGACTCTTTTGGTCTAACTCACTTTCTTTTGGGTAAATACACAGTTAAATAAAAATTAAGATTTCCTTCTCAAAGGATGTCTCTTCACTCTCTATGTCCCAGGTTGGCAGCTGGAAGAGGGAAACAATGATGGATTCTCACAGTGTGGAGTGGTGCCTCTGAACTCATCCTGCCTTTGAGACATAGCAGGTGCTGATTGAGCTGGGCCTGGCCTGATCATGTCTTTGAGCATCCAATTCTGGGGCCACTAGGTCTAGCTGTCTCTCCTGGTGCTTTGGGACCTCCACTGCTCAGATCTTCCTGGCCCCAAAGATCTCTAAATCTCAGCTTTGTCTGTCATCTGTCTCTAGGCTCTGCAAAGGTGACCTCTCAGCAGTCTGGCTCGCAGCTACACTCTCTGGGGGCACGTAGAACACTGAGACCCCTTTCTGGCCACAGTGTAGCAGAGGAAGAGGCAGGCTGTGGGGCACATGTGAGGTACCCTCAGATACTAGCTCAGCCTTAACTTCTCTCATCTTCTCTTCTCTCTGCATCCCTCCCTCCCCAACTTGCCTCTTGGCCAGAAGAGTGTCTCCTTCCTGTTGGGTGGGGTTTCCCTAACTTGATGTCCTCTGTCTTCTCTTTATTCAGGCTTATAGCAAACTCCACAGTCACACTGGCAAGGCCTAGCTCTTTGAAGATGAAGGGAACTTTCGGAATCTAGAATAATGTGTGTCCTCTTTCAACAAAACTTGACATTGGAAACCTGTTTCTCCATGGCCTCTAAAAATGTCAGTTTTGGCATGCAAATATTTTCTAAATATTATCCCAATTACCCATGGTTATGGCTGCCTTTGGGATTATGATGAAGACTGTAGTTGTGTAGAACATGTCATGCTCCTGACTCACCTCTCGGGATATGGAGGCCACTGTCTTTGTGAGTGGATGGAGCTCCTTCCTCTGTCCATCTCTTAACTAATGAAAGCCAGGTCTGTCTGTTCTCAGCAGTCTTTCTCTGCCTAGCCACTGTACAGGACACTGTCACTAACATGTCCTCAAGGAATGACCTCTGACTTCTGGCCTGAAGATCTCTGTGGCCTCTATTCAACCTTTATTGAGAGCTTATTATGGTTACAGCTCGTGAGAACCCAGAGAGAGCAAGACAGAATTGTCTTCAAGCTGCTCAAAGAGTAAAATCCATGCATAAAGACCTGGCTGTATCACAGCTGTGCTTATGATATTAGCAAAATCCAGTACTACTAGGAAGAACATGTACAGAGAAGGAAGGAAAGGCAAAACTGTTGGGTCTAGTTTTCTTGGTTCCTACATAAAAGAAGGCTGGGCAATATTTACCCTCGATAAAGTTCATTATGCCTTGGGTATAGTAAAAATCTGAACTTTTGCCTCTGTAGACCACTATTCTGCCAGGGCTGGGTGCCAGAGTGTATTTTACAATGCTGACGCCTGTCCAAGACAGTGGGTTGTGGTTTCTGTTCCACTCTCCAATGCGCTTTTGGGAAGGCAGGTGACTGGGATGGACCTGCTCTAGTCATCAAATGTGGCAGGCCCACTTTCCATTGCCAACAAAAGTTAAGTAAATTAAATAGGGCCCCAAAGGAGCTCTCTAGGAGTTGGTGTATCGTGAAATGTGAAGTGGGCTTTCCCTTATGCAAGAACTAAAAGAAACACAATTTAGTTATCTTTGGCTTCTGAGGCATCGGCAGAGTTTTCTGCTGCCAATATGAGATTTCAGTGGAGAGTAGGGTTTCCCAAATCATGTTGAAACGTGACATTGTTTTCCTTAGGCCCACAGGGCCTTGGCCTGACACTGAGCATGTACTCGTGTGTGCACACACGACTGACCACTTTCTGCACGCTTCTCACACATCCGCCATGTGTCCGCCTCAGCCGGTGGAAGCCCTGTGCCACTCTTGAGATGCAGGTGGCTGTTTCTTGCTGCTGTCACTGTTACTGCTGCTGCCGCTTGCAGCCTAATTCCTCGCTGGTTTCAAAATGTGTCTCAGAGATTTCCCAAAATCCATTTCTCCAAATTCTGAGTTGTTCATCCATGGATAACAACAGGATGGCATGGATGTAGGCACTGGTAAAGAAGCACAGAAGCATGTACTGAGGGTGTTAATTCTAAACATGGAGAGACTGCATGTTCTGAAACACATCTTAGCATTTCTATGTCCACATACGTGTATTGCATTTCAAGCATTTTTATTATTATTATTATTATTTTTGCTGGGTCGTGTCAATAGAACTGACAGCATCCTGTGACCATATCTTCACCTTTAGTGCTTTCTAAGTAAAACTCAGTGTCTTAATATAGCCAAAGGAAAGAAAATCCTAGTGAGAGAATGAACTTTTTCTGACATTCCTGGTTGGTGAAATGCAATCCTCTTTTCCTGGCATTTGGTGAGGATAATTGAATTTATGTCTGGTAACTAAGGGGATGCTCGGGAGCCCCAGGAACCATGAGCAGGAATGATGATGGCCAGAAAGCACATTGGGTTATGTGGATTCAGTGACACAAACCCCAAGAAACCTGGTGGCTTTTGGCACTGCATGTGATTAGAGACAAATGATCTATTTTCATCTTCTGGAAAAATCAATAAATACATACATAAAAGAGTGCCTTCAAGTCCTTTGAGCTATTAAGAATAGCTAACGTTTTGATTGCTTATTGCATGCCTATTGCTGTTCTAAGGGCTACATATGTATTCACTCATTTCTTCTTATAACATCCCTGTGTGGCCCACGGTCATGTTATTTTCATTCCCATTTTACAGATAAGAAAATGGAGGTCACGAGCTGGAGAACTCCTTGCTCAAGTTGCATAGCTAATAAGGGACTTAGCTGGGATTCCTGGCCAGCGGTGTGGCTCCAGGCCTGGTTTCTAACTTCCCCTTCTTGGCAACCACCTTCACAGAGGAATGCAAGAGGTGAGTGGATTTGATATGATATTTTATATCATGCCTATTTCTATCCACTTTCTCTGGAGTCCACTAAGATTAAAGAAGGAGAGAAATTCTCTAGTTCTACAGGAAGTGCGGGCTGTTTCCAGTGGGTCCTTGAAGTCCTTTGTCTGTTTCCAGTTTTTCCTTCAGGTCTTTTGAGCCCGGCTTCCCTCTGGCCAGCTCAGGCTCAGGGAGACGGGCATACACCGGTGGCCTGGGTGACAGTGTGCAGCTGATGAGCCACAGGACTTGGGCAGGCCATAGTGGGTCAGGAGAGACTGGACGCTTCGTCTTTTATGCTTCTGGGATTTCTGTTGTGGCTTCTGTTTTCACTGCATTTCAAATCCTTTAAGTTAGGTCATATGGGGAAAATGCTTGTGCTTCTCATTTATCTCCCTGGAGGCTAGCCTGGATCTCTGATGAGGAGGAGCACCAGGCCACTCCATAACCACCGGGCTGCAGGATCTCCAGGGCCACCCAGGAAGCCAAAATCAGAACAGAGCTCCTTGCTGTGGGGGCTTTGCTCACCCCAGTTCTGGGAGCCAGCCAGCTCTATCTTGGGGATATAACTTTCCAGGGACAAGAGATGCCTGATTTTGTGCAGAAACCTGTGTCATGGAGAGTATTTCTTATGTTCCAAGCAGAGAAGTTCAAATTTACCAGTCTTCCTGTCACTCCACCCCCAAAATCTGGCGACCCCACTCAGCTGTTTTTCAGGGCCCACCCTCATGGCACCTTCTGGGGACTCCCTCTTTGCTACTGAGGTTGAGACCTAGCACTAGGTTTTGTGCTAGAAGCGCCTTGGGGGCAGAAACCCCCATATGCCAGCTGCCCAGGTCAGGACTGCATGTTTTCCTCCTCACACCCACCTCGCCTTGTATAGGAGAGGTGTGGCCACGTGCGGAATCCGCGGGCACAGGCAGCGAGGCCAATGAATGGTGTCTTGCCTGCGGTCTGCTCTTGGGAGGGGTCCTCTAGTCCCGGTGTCCAGGGACCCACAGGCTGCGTCACGTAGTCTCCATGTCTTCTTGCGGGAATGTACAGCGTGAGTCTTTTTAAAAAGTAATCTTAAAAGAGAACATCTTTGACTGGGCCCGGTGGCTCACGCCTGTAATACCAGCACTTTGGGAGGCCAAAGCAGGCAGATCACACGGTCAAGAGATCGAGACCATCCTGGCCAACACAGTGAAACCCCGTCTATACTAAAAATACAAAAATTAGCTGGGCGTGGTGGTGTGCATCTGTAGTCCCAGCCACTTGGGAGGCTGAGGCAGGAGAATTGCTTGAACCCAGGAGGCGGAGCTTGCAGTGAGCCGAGATCATGCCCTTGCACTCCAGCCTGGTGACAGAGCGAGACTCCATCTCAAAAAAAAAAAAATAGAAAAAAAGAACATCTTTGTTTTTGGGCTTGGGCGCCGCTCTGTGATGGGTGCAGGGACGCAGTGGACGGAGACGTGCAGTCCAGTCAGCGGGGGCGAGTCC
The DNA here is from genome assembly GCF_029289425.2 of Pan paniscus. Classification (NCBI taxonomy): domain Eukaryota; kingdom Metazoa; phylum Chordata; class Mammalia; order Primates; family Hominidae; genus Pan; species Pan paniscus. The sequence continues at coordinate 16,547,490 of NC_073261.2, forward strand.
CACCAGGGAGCCTCCCTCTGCACCCACGCCACATCCACGAAAGGCCCTGAACTGTGCTTACGGTTTTCTCTATCCTACCCCACAAAAGTCTGGTGGTCATGATAGCTACAGGAGGGAAAATGTTTTTTAACCACCTCACCACCAATGGTTTTAGAATTCACGCACTCTGCTGCTGCTTCTCAATGATACCTACTTTCATGTCGTCTTTCCGCTCACCACAGCTCCTCACCAGACACCCCACAATGCGTAAGTCACAAAACCCAGCTGAAGAACAGCCAAGACTCCACCAGGCTTCAGACCTCAGCACCCGAGCCCTAGCGTGGGCCGTCCACTTGCTGGGGGAGAGAGGCTCTATCCCAGCTTGGTACAGGACACCCCGGGGCCAGCGTGGCCTGGGTCAGGCAAGCGCAGAACCTGGGCTTGCTGGGGCACCCCAGAGTCGGGAGGGAGACCCCCAGCTCACAAAACTGTCTGGAAATTGAATGGAAAGATCTTAAAGGCATAACTTTTGTTACATAGAATGAAGTCCCATTTTATCCACCCAGGAATATTTATTCATTGAGGACCCTATCTGTGTGTGGCGCTGTGTAAGGTCACTAAAAAAGACTTGGCAGGATGGTCTTTATTAGTCATGTGTGTAAAATCTGACCCTCCAGGTGAGCATCCGGCCAGGTGTTTGTTCACTTCAAATGCTCATTGAGTGACTTCTAGGAGGTACACATCGTGTGGGGTGCTGAGAAGGCACGGTAGCTACAGACGTGGAGAACTGCTGAGCAGGGGAGTGACCACCCTGGGTAGCCCTTGTTGATGTGATTGGTAATTGCTCTGGGGAGGCAGGTGGCACTGGGCAGGGAAGGGCCCAGATACTTGAGGGAAAGTGCCTGCACCGTCAGCCTGCCAAGGGCTGCAAGGGTTGTATCCCGCGTCTCTCAAGCATCACATCATCAGCCCTTCAGATGTGTCAAGTCATTTAATTCCCACAACAGCCTGATGAAGTAGGCACTGCTATTCTATTCTCCCTGCTTTTTCTATGGGGAAGTTGATGCATGGAGAAGTTAGATAACTTGCCTGAGGTCACACAGCTAACCTGGCAGTTCTTGAAGGTAACTCACAACAGATTTCCTCTAAATTAAATTCCATTCAGGCATTCAAAATAGAATTCTTTTCACAAAATGCATTTCACAACTTTTTCAGAAGACAGCAGTTGTTCACAGTGAATAAGCATTCAGCAGGTGGGCATGGCTAGAGCTGGGATGTTTGTCTCCACCAAATCTCATGTTGAAATTTGATCCCCAGTGTTAAGAAGTGGGGCCTAATGGGAGGTGTTTGGGTCATGAGGGTGAATCCTTCATGATAGATGAATGTCCTCCCTGGGTAGGGTGAGGGAGAATGAGTTCTCACTCTGTTAGTTTGTGAGAGCTGGTTGTTAAAAAGAGCGGATCACTTGAGGTCAGGAGTTCAAGACCAGCCTGGCCAACATGGTGAAACCACATCTCTACTAAAAATACAAAAAAATAAAAAAAATTAGCCGGGTGTGGTGGCGTGCACCTGTAATCACAGCTACTCAGGAGACTGAGGCAGGAGAATTGCTTGAACCTGGAATGTGGAGGTTGCAGTGAGCCGAGATCGCACCATTGCACTCCAATCTGGACGTCAGAGCGAGACTCCATCTCAAAAAAAAAAAAAAAAAAAAAAAAAAAAAGAGCTTGGCACCTTCGTGTCCTCTTTCTTGCTTCTCCTCTCATGATGTGATCTCTGCACAGGGCTCCCCTTCACCTTCCACCGTAAGCAGAAGCAGCCTGAAGCCCTCTTTGGAAGCAGATGCTGACACCCTGCTTGTACAGTCTGCAGACCCATGAGCCAGATACACCTCTTTTAAAAGTAAATACCCAGCCTCAGATATTTCTTCATAGCAAAACTACACAGACTGAGACAGGCATCCTAGCAGACTTCCCTCACATGACCTCTGGCCAACTTTGCTTTCACATCAGCTGGTCAGAAACTTTCCTCCCCTGTTTTTGCACCAGGCGACCCTTTCTGCTCCTGTTAGGCTGACCCAGCAGAGATCCTTCTGCCCTGTCTACCTACAAGGCTGTTCTAACTGAGATAAGCATAGTAAAGGATGCCTGTCCTTGTCCTGGGCAAATGCCAGCTTCTTTCTGCAGAGTTTAATCCTTCAGGAATGTTTTGTTCTTCAGTTGTCTTCATTCAGTTAATAGATTTAAGTGTTTTCTTGATTCAGTAAACAGATCCCTTCCAGCTGTTCTCATTTGTTTTAGGGAACTACCTTTTGCCTATGGGAAGGATTCAGTGGGAATGGGAGAGTCCCACAGAAAGACCCTCCAGTCTGTGTGACTGGCTGTAGTTCAGTGGAGTTCAGCTCATGCGTGGGGCACCTGCTGTGTTCAGACCCAGTCAGTCCTGTCCTCAAGGAAGGAGGGCTGGTCTGTGTGGGGAGGGGGCAGAGCTGTAGGAGTTCTTTCTGTGTCTCTCAGTGGGGAACCATGGCTTTTTGTTTTCTCATTCAAATATCTGAAAATATTTTATAGTCAAGCTTTGCAATCATTTCCTTAAAGGGTGTTTTCAAAAGTAGAGGGCTGGCTGCTTCACGTGGCAATGTGACCTCAGGCCCATTAAACGGCCAGTGCTCAGTGAAGAGTGGTTTTCATGGCGAGGGCAACATAACAATGTTTCTGGGGTGCATCTACTGAATGGGAGGCATTGTACCATGTGCCCTGTCGCTTGGAATCCCTGGAAGAAAGCAGAACCGAGAAGAGAAGCCCGGGTTTAACGCTGTGGTTTCTTTTTTGCAAGATAAAAACCATGTGATTTAGATATATGCAAACAAATCTTGAGTTAAAGGAAACTGAGTTTCAAATTAGATAATTGTCTCTGAGAAAGGCATTCATATATCTCATATTTCATTTCTAACTTTTTATCATAGAACATCTTAAACATACACCAAAATAGAGAAAATTATAATGAGCTCCCATCTGTCACTTGCCTTCAACAATGATCAACTTATGGCCAATTATGTTTCAGCTACAACCCAATCTCGCCCCATTCTAATTTTTTTAAAGCGTATCCTAAACATTGTATCATTTTATCTGTAAATATTTTAGTATGTGTCTCTAAATATATATGAGCTCTTATTTTTAATAGACATAATCATAATCATCATGATTTTAGGAAATGATTTTAATAAAAATCACACCCAATTCACGAAGTTAAAAAACCCTCCCAATAGTCACACCCTTCTCATTACTCTTGGTTTTAAATGACTTTTCCTGTTGTTTGAAGCCCGCGTTGCAGTCTGACTCTGATCCTTCCAAAAACTGCTCCTAGAGAAGCTAGAGGTACGCTCTGAGATTAAGCTACCTCAACTTCAAGCCTCTGGATTCTGGGAGGAGTTGAGTCCACCCTCTGATCTAGAGTTTCCAGGCATGGCTTTGTGAATGCACCTACCTTCTTCCCGGATTTTTGCCCGTCTGACCCTCTTACACGAGAACATCCCCATGCATGGCTGTGGAAAATCCTCAAGTGCAATGAAGGCAAGACTGAAAACAGAGCTGCTGCCAAACAGAGCAGCAAGTTGAAGGGCAAGTGCCTGTCAACACAATCCCCTTGAAAGACTATAAAGAGCTGCCAAAACATGAGATGCATCTGACATCCAGATAGTATTAGCTGACTGCTTCCCAAATGGGTTAGCTGTCTACAGAAACGACCTAGGTAGCTGATATGAATCGCAAATGTGCTGTGACTTGATTAATTTGTAACAGTCAGAAATTAGGTAGTTCAGTGCTAGTCATGCTCAAGCTTAGTAGTAGCTGGTTTAGTTGTTTTTTGTTTTTTTCTGTGGGTAATTGGATCTAGGATGATAGTGTACCATCCCCCAGCAGTCATAGAAGACATGGTAGAAACTAGCTTTACACGGGTCCTGGACTTGAGGTCACGGGTGTGGAAGGTGATTCACTAGGGAGTTGGCTCTTAGCTTAGTGGGTCATGTATTTCTGAGAAGCTTCTTTCCTGAGGTTTACAGTCAGTTTCAGAGGTGAATGAACTGCTTCAGATGATCAGAAAGATACACTCTGTCATTATTCCCCCAAGAATAATCTTTGCTTCTGTAGTTACATTAAAGCTAAATTTTGCTGCCAGAGTAGGAGCCATCCATTATATTATAATCAATGACATGAATGTTTTGCTCAAGTTCAGATGTCTAATAAGAGTCATTTTCTTTCCGAGGGAGTGTTATCAGTTTCATGAATACGCGCTCTGTATTTCATTAGCATTCTTCTAGCAAAACATGATTCTGAGTCATTTCTGAAATATCTGCTCTCGCCTGCAACTTGTTTCTCAGTTTTTACAAAAATTGCCTTTTCTACTTACTGGCAGAAAAGTTTGATACCGCACGAGCCTAAAATGGGTATGCTGAGAAAAAACACAGCACACCTATGGAACCGTGACCACAACAGTGCATCGGTCTCTGTCCCACCGTCTCATTCGAGGTTAATCCCTCTCCACAGGGCGGCACCTCAGCAGGGAAGGGCGAGTCTGAGGACTGAGGGTAAACAGTCATGACATGGGTATTCACTATCATGGCTTTCTTAGATTTTTAAGCCAGAATGAAGTTCAGAGAGCTTGTCAGAGGATGTTGAATGAACAGAAAAGGAAATTTGGAACCCATATGAAAAGAGCTGCTTTATGAATCACAGAGAGCTTTTGAGTTCCAGCTTACAGTAATTCAAACACCACTCACTTATATTCAACTGAGAGCAGCTCTGGCCCAGCCTTGTCCCCTGACCCCGGGGACACTTTCTCTAGGATGAACAAGAAAAGGTGTTCTCCACTGTACTAGCTGCCAGTGTGTTTCTTTCAACCGAGGAAGTATCTATGTCTCTTATTCTATGTCATTATTGTAAGAATGGTCTACCTTGATCCTTAGAAACCAACCAGGATGGAGTCCCATTTTGCAGAGTCTGCTGTGACTGCCAGCCACCCGTGTACCATGGACTTCCACAGCAATGATGCTGTGCTGCATCTCCATCCAAAGGGATTGCATCTGTTTTAATTGCTTGACTTTCAAGGACACTCAGGGACAGGTACTCTTCCATAATTCTACGTCATCCCAGTTTCATGGGGGCGTGAATCCCCCATCCCTTGCAAGGTCTACTGCTCTCCAAAGTGTGTGTCTTTGAGATGGAGGCTCTTCACAGGGTTCACCACCTCTGCAAGTAGGGCTGTGACAACTCAGCCTTGTGCACTGCCACAAAAGGCCCTTCAAGAGCTTCTAGAAATTTCTGGCTCACAGAAGCCACTGGAATACTGTAAATGGAGTTGGTTTTGGTGGCTCTGTCCTTTGATGGGAGGCTCTGTCTCCTGAGGCCAAGATTGAAGGCAGGATCTGAAGATTGTGCTCCTGGATCAACTCTAATCCTTTCCAGCCCAAGAGAGTTGTTCTTGCTTCTTCTTGGACTGTTGTGAGAAACTTCCACACTGACTGCTTGGAAGTGTCACATGTTGGACCTCTTGGTACCAGTGTCTCTGACAGACTCATACCACTGGGAGCTCAGAGCGAGTGGCTGAGGCCAGCAGAGCTGAACACTTAGTGCCCTGTCCCTGCATTCTGTGGGATCAAGAATGAACTGGAAGTAGGATGCCGCCCTAGAGGAGGTACAGGTGCTACAGAGGCAGCTCAGCTCAGGAAGCAGACGTGAACCCCTTCCTACCCCCCATTAGTGCTGTGGCCATGAGGCCCCCTCACCTGAGGGGGAACACCTCTGTCAGCCTGGCTATCTGCCACCAACAAACACATTTTCCTGGGAAGGGGCCTGGATTCCTCCAGTTGAGCCTCCTTAGATGCACAGGTTGCACCAGGGTGGAGGCCACAGCCAAAACCAAACAGTATAGCATGAACAGGCCAGGCTCCCAGACTGGGAAGGGAGGACTGGCTGGAGGCAGCAGGAGGCTGGAGCCACATTTGCCTGCAAAAAGTCTTTTCAGATGCACATCTCAGGCCAGTTACGCAACTGGCTCCTGGATCCCTCTGCCCAGGCCCAGTCCCTCCCATTGCCTCTCAGTGTAAAGCAGGGAATGCTGCAGGATGGAGAGTCCCAAGCCTTAATCGTGGATCTTGGGATTCAGAGTCCAGAGAGGATAAAGAAGCAAATTCACAGTCAACACTTTCTTTTTTTGGATGTTTACCATAGTGAAGTTTTGTGCAAAGTGCTATGGGGACATGATCTGACACATCATGTTCCCCCACCCTCCCGGCCCAGGATCTGAAGGTCCAGCAGGAGAGGCAAGCCAATGCTAACCAAGGCTCAATCTGATGCATGGACACAGACTGCTCTGGACTTCCGTATATGCCTTTAAAATATATATATATATCTTTAGGCTGGGCGTGGCGGCTCATGCCTGTAATCCCAGCACTCTGGGAAGCCGAAGTGGGCAGATCACTTGAAGTCAGGAGTTGGAGACCAACATGGTGAAACCACGTTTATTTATTTTATATAATTTTATTAATAAATACCCTGGAAGGACCTTGGTCCTTTAACGTGCTGGCACCTATAGCAGGGACCAAATTTGTACTTTTACAAACTGTCTGTACTGGTCTAAGGAGGAGCAGAGGCACACATACAATAGCTGCTTATGTAGAATCACTGGAAAACAGGTGATTCCTGAACGTTGCTAGATGAATATAACTCAGAAATAACCCACAGCCTAGATTAGTAATCTGTGAAAGTTGGAGACCAAATGAAATTTGTTTAGCAATAAAATGCTTTTGAAGAGAATTTCTCTTTCTTTGATGTTCTTGCTCATTACCGTACACTCTAATGGTGTTGGGCTCAGAACTATTGCTCAATAGAGGTTTGATAAATGAATGCTTCAGAAGACACACAAAGGCTATCAGTGTGGTCGTTGTCAATGAGTGTCCCAGACATTAAATAGGAGCCTGCAATGCCTGAGAGCCATGCGCAGAGATCATGGGACTGACACCTGGGGAGAGGTTCTGAAGGGACCTAAGCACACAGACAGGAGGGAGGTGTCATCAGCAGATTCATCCAGCCCCATGTTTTGTAGATGAGTAGTTCCAAGACACTTTTTAATAGTTATCCAATCCTGTATCTCCTGAGCATGCTCAGTGCCATAGAGCCTCAGTTTCCACATTTCCAAGCAGACTTCTCTGTTCTCTCATAAGCACATTTGAGAAAGGACTTGTTTCCCCTTGCCGCCATAAATGCCCTTGCTTTCAAGTTCAAACCAAAAAGAAGCAGTGCAATTGTTCTTCAAGCTGATCCGGTGCAGAGGAACCGCAAATGCCAGCTCCAGCTATGGTTTCTAATTGAATATGACTTTCTTTGTAAATGCCTGTCCTTGCCCCCAGCAGCAAACTGACAACTAGGACTTGCCTTTGTGAGCTGAAATGATGTCGCTGATAACCAACAGCTTGTATTAATTTTTCCTGATAATCTCATAGTACTTTTAATGAGATTGGTGGCAAACATGCCATTCTGGGGCAAATTAATTTGTCCTTGCAAAACAGAGTGTCAGCGATTTTTATTTCCTTTGTCTGACGAGTAAATGGGTTGTTTTCAATGGCAATTGATACAACCTAGTATTTTCGGCTGCACTGAAGGGAGAACAAGATTTTGCCAAGAGCAACAAAATCAGCACAACCACAATTAAAGCAGACGATCGACATTTGGAAAATGGTCTTCTGATGTTTCTTCCTTCGTTTTCCATGCTGAAATAGGTTGTGATTTAGACAAGGGCCAAAGAGATGAACAAGGCAGCCAGCGGCTGCTCAGCCTCCATGTAGCCTGGTCATGGAGAAGCAAAATCGACATGAAATGTGACCCTCTCTCTTTTATGTGCTTTCACATGCTGTGGTCAGGAACCAAGTACTGTATTTGCATTCACTGCTCAGGCACTGTGCGGTGACCTGCTTTTATGCCACTTTGCATTGCTGAAGTGATGTGGGTGAAAACTGGAATCCTAGTTAGAAGGAAACATGGCATCCGACTCTATCATTCTCTCATTTCCAATGTATTGTGTTGCCTCTCTCACCCGCCAAAGAAATGAAATGTGATTTTCTACCAGAGTTGGAAGAGTTTTGGCCACAATATAAGTCATTATGGCAGTTTCCATTTTCTTTGCTATACATTTTGAACAAGGAACCCCAGTTCATGGAATTGCATTGAAAATTAACAGCTTTTTTTTTTTTTGGCCAAGCTAGCCAGAAAGGAACTTGCATGAGAAATTCACTAATGCTAATGCAGTTTTTCAAGTGGTAATATTTCTAGAATTTTAATTAGGACTTTTTTTTTGCTTTGAAGGGTCCCATCACAGAAGAGAAAGGGATGCTAATATTTGTCTTTGATGGCCAGCAGGGTCCTGGAGGACATTAAAGTTTTGCAAGCCGAATGAGGTCTTCCCACTGACACGAGCATAAAGAGCAGGTGGATTTAACAGCTTTCATTCCATTTTCTATTTAGTTTAATCAAGATACCAGTTAAGAACAAGGGGAGGCTGCTCCCAGAGCTTCTCTGTCCTTTTAGGGGTTGACCCTACTGGCTCGGCTGGCTGTGGATTAGACCACACCTGCTACAAATCAACAAATAATGAACTTCGGATGCTGAGAACCTGAAACACTACATAAAAGAGGGCATAAACAAACTCTTCTTTTTCAACATATGATGGGCGATTGAAGCAGTCAGTGGAAGATAGCTGTGCACAAGAATGTGGGCCTCCTCCCTTGAGCCAAGGTGTGAGTTTTATGATTCCTAACTTAGAGTTAAAAGAAGCAGGCCATACAGGTAAATGATTATCAGGCAGAGAGGCTTAGAATGCATTACAGTTATGCAAAACCCGGGTTTTTCATAGGTGTTTTCAATGTTGGCGTGAACATTGGAGCCAAATAGCATCTTGTAGCCCCTACGTGGGCACGATTCTTTCCTGGGCGACACCGTCTGCATGCCCCATGGTGACATTCCTGTGCGCTTGCTACAGTTGGCTAGTAATCCTGGCTTTGAAGAAGGTTTTCCAGTTCCAATCACCATGTTCAAGACAATGCGTGGGCCAGTATTCTGAGTCATGCGTCTTCCCCAGGAGCTTTGGTTAAAGTGAGTTTGAGGAAAATATGGGCCCTCTCAGATGCTCACAGACCACGTGGATGTGAAATTTAGACTTTTATTTGGATGATAATAAAGACAGACTTTAAAAGTTTTCAGAGTAACTGGACAGCTCTGTCTCAATAACTGCAGGCAGTTCAAATTCAGCAGGAAACTGTACTCAGGTTCCTCCTAGCCCTGCCCCATTCTTTATAACATGGAAACCCTGATTCCCCCCGCCGAACACTTTCCTTCAGGCAGCATGATTTTTGCTTCACCGTAAACACACCAGGATCACGGATGATGATAGCATTTATTGCTTGGAATAAAAAGTGATTTGCGGCCCTGTAAATAGGACAGCAAATAGTTTTGCTTTTGACCTAAGGCTCCCATGTCACTTCATGATTTCATTCATCTTCATATTCAAAAGAAGGATAAATAAACTGCTTTCCTGCTTAGTAGCTTGGTCATCTGAAATCCAGTATCTGACATCAATTCCCAGTGGGAGAAATTGTGCTTTGCTGCGTGTGTCTTAACTCAGTCTCTGATGTTCTGGTTCTGACTCAGGATGTTGGTGACAGCTGCACCGCATATGCCACGTCTTTCATACTAGACTAAGACCAGACATCTTTTCTGGTGCGCATGGAGTCACACTGTGACCTAGAAGACAGTGCTTTGAAATAATGACAAAGCACAGAGGCAAGGAATGAAGTTGACATTGCATACCAATGGCATCATCAAATTTGTCCTCAAATGTCACTGTGTAATGCTGAGTGATTTTTGGAATCTCCCTAGTTTCCCCCAAGCAAATTACATATCTTCATAGGCACATCGATATCAATGTTTTGAATGTAATATATTTTAATGAATATGTAAACATGTACAAATAAATATAATGAATATAACAAGTATGACTGTCCTATATGAGACATAGATATTTTCAATAAATGTATATTTATTATGAATATATATTTATAATATAAATATCAATACAATGTTGTTGAATGGGTGAATAAATCCTTTAAAGCAGCCTCAATGTTATAAGTAGTCACTATGATTCATTCATCTCATACAAGCATTCTCTTTCTATGTATGTAATTAATACTTATGGCAAATTGACTTTTCTTGAGTCTCATGAAATAGAAAAATTCCTTTCTGACATTTTGACTATTCTAATATGGCACAATATTATAATTTTAGTGCATGTAATTTTTTCCACCCAGAAAATTGGCACTTTCTAAATTCCTGGTTTCTTATTTGAAAACAAAAAAGACAAAAATTATGACAAATACTACCAAATTAATATTTAAATTATATTTGAATGGCAAATTAATACTTAAAATTACATTGCTAAAAACTAATTCCAGATACGGAGCAAACTTAAATGAGAAAGATAAAACAATTTAAATTTTAGAAGAAAATATAGGAGGGCAACTTCATGATTTCGGCTAAGGCAAAGATTTCTTAATTAGGATGCCAAAAGCACCATTAAAAAAGTGGGTAAAATAAGGCATTGAAATAATATTGGGGGCTGGGCACGGTGGCTCATGCCTGTAATCCCAGCACTTTGAGAGGCCAAGGCAGGTGGATCACCTGAAGTCAAGAGTTCGAGACCAGCCTGGCCAACATGGAGAAACCCTGTCTCCACTAAAAATAGAAAAATCAGTCAGGCATGGTGGTGCATGCCTGTAATCCCAGCTACTCGGGAGGCTAAGGCAGGAGAATCACTTGAGCCTGGGAGGCGGAGGTTGCAGTGAGCAGAGATTATGCCACTGCACCCCAGCCTGGGACAGAGGGAGACTCTCTCAATAATAATAATAATATTGGGTACAGATAATAATTTCCTCCACTTGTGTGAAAAAGAAGGTTATGAGAATCAGAAAGCAGGAATTTAGACAATATGTAGGGGCAGCAGATTTCCCTTGTTTTGTAAAACAGGCCTCAGAGAGGAGTATCAACTTGCAAATAGGTCAAAAACCCTTTGAGGGAAGGAAGTTTCTGGGCAGCAGAAGCTTTACCACCATCCACTGTCACATGGATAGGGATTGCAACATACTGGCCCTTTACTAATAACATCTCGTCCCATTTGGATGGCAACCCTGTGAAGTACATATGATCATGCTAGGGAAACTGAGGTTGAGTGAGGCCTGGTGCCATGCCCGAAGTTGGGCTGCTGTCCCGTGGTAAGGCACGGGCTAGCTGTGTCGGCCCTAAAGGGCACCCCACTACATATCCCCAAGATACAGGCCACGGGGCTGCACCCTCAGCCACGGCCCAGCGTCCGCAAGGCTCAGCATGAGTTTGCATCTGCTCCTTCCCTAGAAAGTCATTTATTTACATAAATGACTAATGATCCTGGGCAAGGGCTCCTGTTGGGCCACATGTTCTGCTTTTTAAAATTCAGAGCCTAGGTCAACTGTTTGATAGAAAAATGAAAACATAATGTAAATTCTAAATAAAGCTGATATGCAAAGAAACTGCCCTGTTAACTTACCTTACTTGTAGATCATATTTTCGGTGGAAGTCTGTTCAGTTTAAAGATAAACATGACATGATTAGAGGAGAAAGAGGATAGCCCTTCCCTTTAAGCTCCAAGATAATTCAAGACATCAGTTAACTATTGAGCGATTAGAGAAGGTGTTTTGGGAGCTGACCTTGACCTAGTATTCTCAAATCTCCTTCCCCTCCATAAGGCCTGGTATACTTCATGTTGCTGGCAGTCAACATCTGTCTGGCTTATGAAGAACGAGATAATCACACTCATTTTGGGGCCTCAGGCTATGAGCACCTGAGTGTGTTAATATCAATTAAAAACCCCAGTACCCATCTGTTGAGGTCAGGGCTATTAAAAGTCAGGCGTGGCTGGGCGCAATGGCTCACGCCTGTAATTCCAGCACTTTGGGAGGCTGAGGCCGGTGGATCTCTTGAGCTTAGGAGTTCAAGATCAGCCTGGGCAACATGATGAAACCCTCTCCACTAAAAATACAAAAAATTAGCCAGGTGTAGTGGTGGGAACCTGTAGTCCCAGCTACCCAGGAGGCTGAGGTGAGAGAATCACCCGAGCCCCAGAGGATGAGGTTGCAGTAAGCCATGATCGTGCCACTCCACTTCAGCCTTGGTGATGGGAGTGAGACCTCGTCTCAAAAAAAAAAAAAAAAAAGAGAAAAAGAGTCACGAGTCAGGAGTCAGGTGTAAATGCCTGTATATCAGACTGTATTTTAGAAATTTGCTTTTAAAAGTTACCCTTGTGACTGAGACTCAAAAAGAAACTTCCAGGATGAATGTTCAAGCTTCCAGATTGAATCTATTACCCATGTGATGTAGGGTATGGATAAAAATCTGTAGCATGGGTTTTAAATAGATACCTTCATGTGTGTAAGCTCACATATATTTGTGTATGTGTGTGTGTGTGTGTGTGCTTACATCTTGAAAATCGCATGGATCTGAGCAGACTTCCATTAATGCCACCATTTTTCTGCATATCCCAAGCCTCAGATCAGAAGCTGTGTCTCTAATATGTGCAGCTCCTTTAGTCCTTAGATTAAATTGCTCTCAACCCTTGCTACAGGAGCAACTTAACTAGAGCAATGTAATCTTGGAACTAGAGGAGCCAGCAGCAATGTCATCCCCAGGAATCTTGTTAGGAATGCAGAATCCTAGGCCCCACCCCAGACCTACTGAATTAGAATCTGCATTTTGCTGAGATCCTGGGGGAGTTGAATGCCCGCAGGTGTTTGAGAAGCTGAGAAATGCTGCTCTAGCCCACAAACGTGGATGATCCTCTCTTCTACTCTCTTTAGAGTATGTTTCTAAGGTCCTTTAGATCCTAGTTTGGGAGATTTTAATTAAACATGGTAAGGGGCTTAGTATTTAAACACTTGTTTGGATTTCCAATGTTTGTTTGGCATCATGTCTATAGTTTGGGTTTCCTTGGTTAGTTGCATTCCTTACCACTTCATTTATCAACACCTTCTCTGGAGAGAAGGAGAATTACAGACAAAATGGATTTTGGTAGCTAGAGGAACATGGGAAGCTGGCAGGATCTGGCCACATGTGGGACTGAGACCCAGGCTGCCGTCCTGCCCGGCCATGCTCAGGCCCTAACAGGACATTTTCACAGAAGATTTGGAACTGAGCTACAACACTGCCTTCAATTCCAGTGGCTGCCTACACTTGCAACCACTTTTTATTTGACCAAATAACCATTCCCCTCCAAAAGTCTAGATAAAATAGATTTAAAATCATATCACGACACTTTGACTTTTTACGTAAATGATGAATGCACTGAAAGGTCAGGTTGTTTTTAGGATCTGTTTTCCTTCTTGGATGTATCCTATTTCTAGCTTGATTCTCTTGTGTTTTCTTACATCTGCTTTTTGTCAGCTCAGTGTGAAATCAACTCAAGTGTCATTCTGAGAGCCTTTCTCTTTCCTCCCTTCTCCCCTCCGGAAGCCCCCCAACCTGCCCCATCTCCAGCTATGCACACAGCCTGCCTCCCAGATCACTGCCCCATGCTGACAGAAGCCTGTACCCAAACACTCTTCACTGGGTCCTGAGTCTCTTGTTCTGGAAGGAACAACCTAGAAACCTCGACGTCACTGTTCACCAACAAAAAGTGAATCTATTACAACGCACATCCCTGCTTTGCTGTTTTTATGGCTTGCCTGTGGAAAGGAGGGTCTGTAGAGTGCACTAAGAAAAAGCCTGACAGAGATCCCAGCGACGTTTCAGATCAGAGGAGAAAATCTGTCCCAACCTCATCCACTTGGAGGCAGGGGGGAAGGGGAAGGGGTCTTCCAGGACTCCAGGGTGAACCAGAGCCCCCCCGTCTCCTGTGTGGATCCATGTCCACATTTATGATGCGGGCAGTGTGTTCTCAAGCTATATGGAAAGCAACTTTTTGTAAGCAGAATAATATTTTTTATTGCATGGGATGAGGAGCTATTTTTGTAAAGGAATCCTGCAGTGAATAATTTGTACAATGAGGAACCCTCCGGTGCTGCAAATGTATTTAATTTAATAAAAACCTACATTTGGATCTCAGGGTTTCTTAAAACAATGCACACACCACATACAGGAATAAATACATTTCTGTACACACAGATACATTAGATAGGGTAATGCCAGAAGCTATACAGATGAACCCTAGCACACCAGTGCCTTAGTGCTCGTGGAACAGTCCTGGTTGGCAGGCTCTCTCCTTTCCCTTGTGATTCGGAGACCCTGGTTCCTTCCATCTCACGCCCTCCACCATTCCCTGAGACCTCGGAGGTCCCGGCGGCCTTGGCATTCAGCCAGCAGACAGGGAGAGTGGCCTGAGTGAGACCCATGACGCTTCCCCTCTCCTCCCACTGGTGAGAACTGGACCTAGGGCCATGTCGGGCTGCAGGGGGGCTGGGCCGTGTAGTTTTTGGCCACAAGGCCACAGCATGAAGAGGAGGCACTACATTTTGGTTGACAGATGTCATTTCCACCTTATGCATGGGTTCTAAAAGCAAATTTCCTCTAAGATGTCTGAACTCTTACATGGAAGTTTGAGTGACTGGTGGTACCTTTAGTTTTTGGAGAGTGAATTTGAGACCCTAGGGAAATTTATTTGCATTCTGGCAGATGTGAGAGGAGAAAGAAAGATCTCAGGGACTCCCCGTGCTTTGTGAAGACTACTTTTTTTTTTTTTTAATCACTATGGTATTGATTTTAGTTTTTTTTAAAAAGCAAGCCAGTAAGCAAGAAGTTAACTGCACAGAGGCAGCTTTGTGGCCTATTATCTAAAGAGAGGAGTCTGGGGGCTGTGGGGCCGTGGGGCCATGTCTGTCATGCGGCTGCAGCCTGTGTACTCATCGCCTGTGTTAAACTGGGTCTGGTTCTGGTTTCTCTGGCATCTCTGGGTTCCAGAGGAGCCTTTGTAGAACTGACCCAGGGCTTAAGCCAGCTTTGCACTGTTTACACTTCCCTGGATTTCATAACTTTACTGGAACCTGAAAATAGTTTGTTTTTTTCCTGAAACACAGATGTACCAAGTTCTTATGAAATTAAAAGGAATCCAGTAACCAAAACCCGTCTCCAATCTCATCTGTTGTGAGTGCAAATGTCACATTTAAGGGCTGGAAAGTACTTGGCCTTTGGCCTGGAGACACGGGGCCCTAGAAGGAGGAACCAGTGGAGAGTCCCACAGACCTGGGTGTTCACCCTTCTCTGCCACCTGATAGCATTTGAACTTGGGTGAAAATTGTAGCTTCTTGGGGCTCAGTTGCCTCATCTGTAAAATGGGGCAAAATCATCCACTTTGCAGAGTTGCTGTGTGGGCTGGAGATACAGAGAATGGGGACCTCTCCTGTGTGTTTAGTAAGTGGTGGGTGGGAGGTGATTTTCGTGGAGTCCGTGCCTTCCTTCTTCACCTCCTTTGGAAAGATTCTTCCCCAGCCTGCTCCTCACTGCTCTGATCACTTTGCACACATTTTTCTGTTCCAAATCCCAGACCTGGATCTGTAACCCCAGCTTACCTGCTCTGTACACCCCTTCTTGTGCTCTTACCTATGGGCCAGCTTCCCTCCAGGGTCTCGTAGGCCCTGAAAGTACACGTGCCAGACACTGATCTCCTCTTTCCCCACAGGGTGTCTCCTCCTGCCTCCCTGTGCCTGTTTCATCCATCTGATTACTCGGGTTCCTGGGTGGCAAACTCGGAGTCATCTTTGCTTTGCTTTTCCTGTCTCTGATGACCTCCTTTCTGCTCCCTTGCCAGCCCCTTACTCTTGCCTCCGGCATCCTCGATAGTGCCAGTCCATTTTCCATATTAAGGGCGGATGCATTTTCTTACCACTCTCCTTTCCTTGGCAGCCTTCAGAGATGGCCTGCTTCTCACCAGGGGAGACACTTGTTATAGGACACTAGCTCTAAATGTCATGAATCAGAAATAAATTTCTAGCCCCACGGTCAGGGTCTTGCAGTCTAATCCCACCTTGTTGTTCCTCCTTTAGCTCCCTCTCCTCCCCAGCTGAAATCATTCCGGTTCAATCCAATCAAGCTAAACATTAGCCAATGGAAGCCATTCACATTCACTACAGAATCCTGCTCTCCGGTTCCCATTCTGCTTTCTGGACTCATCTACTTTACTTTTGGACTACTCTTGCCTAGAATGCATTGTTGACTCCCTACTCTTTAATTTTGTCCAGGCCTTTTCTCTCGTCTTATTTACAAAATCAATCCTCTATTGGGTGTTGTCAGTGGGAGTCAGGGTAGAATCCCAGAGAGCAGTAAGTGCACAGAAAACAGGTCAAATGTATTAGGGTTGAAAAATAAATGTTAGAATTTTTTAAACATTCAAAAACCTAGCTTCTTTAAGTTTTAGAGTTCAAATTATAAATTTCATTATTCTACCTACTAATTTAATTTTACAACTTATTAATTACACCCCATAAATATTTTAAACTGCGTGTACGCATCTAATGTATTTGACGGTCTTAAGTTCTCCCAAAGCTTGTAACAAACAAGACCTCTCCAAGAACTTAAAGCATTCTTTGAAATCTGATAAATGAAACATAGAATGCATGTTCATCCTATGTAAAACCTTACACAAGTCATTTTATACCTTTTGACCAGTATCCAGATTCTAAAGTTGAATACCCAATTATACACTTTAAATTGGAGTCACCAGGCTAATCCAATGGATTTGCCAACATTTGCAAAATATTACAAACCTTTTAAAAGTGAAATACACACCAATGGCTCACCAGGGTTAATGTGGCTCTGTATGGGTTTGACAGACTCCCTCATTTCTCAGATTAATTCTAACCTCCTGTGTTGAAATACTGGCCCACCTAAACAGCAAACAAGTTGAGCTTTCCATTGCAAGGACCCACTAGAGGGATTTGGGGCTAAGGCTCAGGATTTGAGTTAGCACAGCCGTGTGTATTTGATTGTAACATGAATGCCCCTACTTACCAAGTGATTGGTCCGTCAGACCACGGTCCTTAGATCAAAGGTACACATCACCCAGCTCTGGGTCCCTTCAAATCTGCACTCCCTGGGTTTCCATTTCTGATTCTCCTCTTCACCCCGTCTCATCTAGGCTTTAATGACCCTCCATGGGCTTCCCATCAGACCCTCTCCTCCACATAGGAATGGCTAGGGCCTCTTTTATCATCACAGATAATTTTAGTGGAATCACAGATAATTTAGTGGAAGGATAATTGTGTCCTTCCCAGATTCTTCTTGTCAAATAAGCCCCAAACGTTGAGAGATGTTAAGATGTCATGGGCAGAATTCTGCCTCTCCTGCAGGATCTGCCTCTGGGCCTGTGCACTGTAGTCTTGCTGAGGACAGAGGTCTGGGCAGAAAGGACTGCCCTTCTGTCCATGATCTATTGCACATGGCAGCATTGCCTGTCAGATCCCACATGCCTTTGAAATTGCAGCGGGTCCTCTGCGATCCACCTCCCCTCCTCCCCGCCCCTATGGTAGCCCACATGTTTTAGGTGAGCAATAACTAACTGTGGTCCTGCTGGATGCATTTGCCTGTGAGAGAGGGCCAGATAAGGGGAGTGATTAGCTCAGGACCATACAGAATCGATGCCCTCACTATAAGGTGTGTCACATTTGATGTACTTTCTCCTTCTAGTACAGCTGCTGACATAAGACTAATGGATTAGCTCTTATCCTCATATTCTCAAGGTGGCTTTTAGCTATAGAAACACTAATTTATATTCCCCAAGTGAGAGAGACTTTGAGTTCTTAAACCGTCATCACAATGTTGGTTCCTGGGGTTAACAGTGATCATGGACAAAATTTCACTTCTTCATTCATTGCAGCTCAGTGAGGTTGTAAAAATCACATAAAATGCTATTATTTGGTGTGTTGAGTAGTTCAGGCTCCAAAAAGGGGGTGGCATCAGATGTTGTATTTGTTAGGCATTTTTGGTAGCAAGCTAAAAGAAAATTCAGAAAACTTGAGATCACACAAGGGAGAGAGAGACTATATGGGAAGATATAGGAGTTACTCACAGAGTCAAAGAGAGCCTTGCAAAGTGAATCCTGGGAAGGCAGAGATGGTCAGCCCGTGCCAGCCCTGGTCCCAGGAGTGCAGGGAAACCAGCAGCAACAGAGTAGAGGGGGACACAGACCTGTGGACAATGACGGTAGTTGGCATGTCATTTCTGGATTTGCAGTCCCCCTCCAAGGTACCCACGCTGTGAACGCAACTGAACCAGCCCTAGAGAAACGGCTGGTGGAGCGGGAAGTATGTTGTCACAAAAGGATTTCTGCTTCTGGACTACATGATGTGCTAAGCCACAGAAGCGTGAGGAGGAAGAAATGAGAATAAATGGATATCTTGAAGGATAGAAAGGGGCCTGTATGTGGAAATGAGGTTCCTTTACCCTTCGAGGAAAGTGACCCAGTCCCTGCCTAGAGGGCAGCTTCCCTGCAGACACCAGTGATGGGCTGGGCTACCTGTAATCTGTGGCTCTTTCAGCCACCAGCCATCACTATCCTCTTGTTTTCAAACAGGATTGGGATTTGATTATTTCAAACCCTTCATGGGATTGAAACTTTGTCTTAAGTCAGTGACTACTACATTTCCAAGTACTTTCGAGGAGACATATTTTCATGTATTTTTTTGCATAGCTCTGGATTTCAACTTACACACCCAGAAATGTTACCTTTAGAGGCCCCTTTGTTGAGTACATTTGATCTCAAGTATTCCAGGTCTGGGGATGGATCTAGCTGGAAAATGTTCAGACACTGAAGTTTCTAGAGCCTGAAGATGCTCCCCTATCAGGTACCAGGACGAGCCAGATCTCATTCTCTGACTCTACATAACTTCTGACAAATGAAATGAAGTTTCCGTTTTTGGCCAACCATGGAGCCTGCTCCGTGTCTGATATTCTTCTTTGAAGACTGAGGATGTGACCTGATTGTTCTCTGCCTCCTTTTTCTAGCTGCATTTTTTTTTTCTAGCTGGTTCTCACACAGGCTTTCCATGGCCTCTCTCTGATTGTGGGGACTGGCCGTTTCCCAGGCATAGCACCTTGGCCTGGGGGAGCCGTGAAAACTGATGAGTGTCTTTTGAAGGAGGCACTGGGCTTCTGCGATGGGAGGATCTTGGTGTGTGGGGAGCGTGGGAACTTTTCCTTTTGTTGGTTCAGGAATGAAATTGTTGTGTAAATGGACCAAGAGACCTAAGGAAAGGGACAGTCCTTTTGGCTGGTGGGTCCTCTCCACTGATAGATCCAAACAACAGAGTGGAAAATGTACCACGAGAAGACTCCACTCATTGCCTGGAACTCAGTAGCCCCTGTGGCTGGTGTTGGCACTTGCCTTACCAGTGTGAGCCTGGTTTTCCCGATCATTTGGCCTTCCACAATAAGGACAATTTAAGAGATTATTTCTCAATGTTAACTACTTCCTTGAGTAATTTTGTGATCTACCTTTCTCCTTTCTGACCAGTAGTAGAATCCATTTATGTTTTCAAGATGTTGCTACTTAGGATACAATTATTTCTAAGAAATACAAGTGACATTGCTTTGTAGAATGGGAACCATGTTCTACAGCCCTACAAGGACCTGTCCTGAGAGAGCTGGGTACGCAGGCTTGGAGGAGGTGAGGGCAGGCACTGAGTGGGTGGAGGGAATCAAACGGCTGCCAGAATAAACATCAGATGAAGCTCCTGGGCTTCTTGAGGGGTAGAATTTCCTCTGAGCTCTCTGCAACACCCCAGCCACAACCATTCATCTACTTAATACATTGAAGCAATTCACATAAAAAGCCAGACAGATTTTTTTCTCTGAATTTAAAACTGGATTTAGAGACTAGATTAATAAATATTGTCTTTGTCATGTGAGTCACTTTGGAGAGAATCATGTCCCCACTGTATGGCAATGCAGCAGATCCTGACCATGCATATTTAGTGTGTCCTTCCTGCTCTCTTGGGCAGACCATCCCATCAGGCTATAGCACGGAGCTCTCACCCATCTCCCTGCTCTGCCATGCACCCTCCTTCTTGCCTGCTCTTTCTTCTCCCTGTGGCCAGACCCTCCAGCCAACATACTTTTTATCTCTCTTTGTTTTGCAAAATCCTTTTCTCCTATCACTTCCATCATAAAACTAGAATTTGGCAAACAATCACATGTTGGCATAAAGCTCTTAAATTGACCTGCTTTAGATTAAAGCGCAATATGGGTTTTATAGTTTGCCTCAGGTGACCATTTAAATGTCTTGAATAATGAAATGAAAAACTGGACAGACTAAAATAAGAGTCCTGTCTGCCTGTGACAGTGAAGAATAAGAGTCCTGTCTGCCTGTGACAGTTAAAGAATGATCCCTCATTGCCTCTCACACAGCTGCAGTCAGGGTTCCCACCACCCTTTCTGCTGATTCTGAAATCAGCCCTAGTTCATAAATTATCAGGGAATTTGGTGAGTTTTCTCTTTTAATGTCAGTCTGTTTATTTGACTGGTAGTTTCTGGCCTTAACACATCCCACTAATGTGTTGTTTAGTTGAGCACAATAATAAATAGAACTTTTGTTTACTTTTACATCCAAAGATAAATGTTGAGTGCTATTAAAAACTTTTCTAACATAGTAGGCCTCCAATGAGGAATTTTCCTTCAGCAAATCATAAAACTGGGTCTAGAAGTGCCAACCCAAAGTTAAAATTACTGATGAACTAATCATAGTTGTTATTTTTCCTTCATCTTTTCTTTTTTTTTTTTAGACAATCTTGCCCTGTCGCCCAGGCTGGAGTGCAGTGACGTGATCTCGGCTCGCTGCAAGCTCTGCCTCCCGGGTTCACGCCATTCTCCTGCCTCAGCCTCCCGAGTAGCTGGGACTACAGGCGCCCGCCACCATGCCTGGCTAATTTTTTTTTGTATTTTTAATAGAGACGGGGTTTCACTGTGTTAGCCAGGATGGTCTCAATCTCCTGACCTCGTGATCCGCCCACCTCGGCTTCCTAAAATGCTGGGATTACAGGTGTGAGCCACTGCGCCCGGCTCCTTCATCTTATCTATGTGCTTTGTTTGACACTTATTGAGGATACAGTTGCTGAAGACCAGCTGAATAGGACATAGGCTCTGTCATGCATTAACTCATCCACCCATTCATTTATTCACTCATCTATTGAGCATCTGCTATGTGTCAGGCTCTATGCCAAACTTTCTGTTCAGGAGCCAATATATCAATAACTACAGTGTAAGCTAAGTCATGCAATGAAAGACTTAGAGAATAGACACCAAGTTGAATATTAACCCAAGTAAATTATTGGAAGATATATTAGTTATCTAAAATAGGCTTAAAACAATAAACATTTATTATCACAATTTCTGTAGGTCCAGAATCTGGACATGGCTTAGCTTGATGTTTATGGCTCAAGACCTCTTGAGGTTTCAATAAAGGTGTTAGTCAGGGCTGCAGTCTCATCTGAAGGCTCATCTGGTTGGGGGTGGTGTCTGTATCTATGTGGTTATTGGCAGGCCTTGGTCCTCACTACACTGGAACTCTTCAAAGGGTTATCTCATGACACAGAAGCTAGCTTTCCCCAGGGTGAAGAATGTAAAAGAATGTGAGAACTCTTAAGACAGATGCTATAGTCTTTTCTATAACTTAATTTTGGAAGTGATATTCCATCACTTCTGCCATATTCTTTGTTAGAATCAAGTCAGTAAATCCAGCCCAGATTCAAGTGAAAGGATTCCACAAGAGTGTGAGTACCAAGAGGTAGGGATATTGGGAGCCATCTGAGAGGCTGCTTACCACAGAGGGCCAGCCAGTTAGGAAGTGGGTTCAGCTGCTGCTGTTAACAGGCTCGACCTAAGTGGCTTAAACACAGAAGAGTTGTTGTTGTTGTTTTTTTTCTAATGAGAAATCTGGAGGCAGTCAGTTGCTGGCCTTGGCTCAAAGGCTGAGGGCACTGTGGTTCTTGTAGCCTTTCGCTTATGGCCCTAAGCTGCTGGAACTCTTGCCATCATGTCTGCATTCCAAGCAGCAGAACAACAAGAAAAGAACAGGGGGAGAAGAGAAAGAGGGCACCAGCCCACTGACTATCCTGTTGATCCTGGGAAGTACCACTCAACAAGCTCAACTCTCATTTCCACAGCCATCTCCAGCTGCTCAGGAGTCTGGGAAATGTAATCACATGCACCATTATCCCCAAGTGCACCACTGCCTCCAGCCCCTTTCCACCTTTCAGTTATGGCCATAAACATCCAGTTAGCCATAAACATTCAGCTAATGCATGTGCAGATTCTTGACCTACAGAAATTGTGATAGTAAATATTTATTGTTTTAAGTCTATCTTAGATCACTAACATATCCTCTACTTAACATTTCACTTGGGTTAATATTCAGCTTAGTGTCTATTCTCAAGTTTTCCATTGTATGTCTTTGTTCGCACTCTCCTCATTGAAATATTGGCTCCTGATTAGAATGCTTGAGTACTGTTCTTTTATACCACCAAGCCTGCTCCTCAAGCCGATTTTGTGCCCTGCAAGCCAGCGATGGCTTTATTAATGGTTGTCCTTGTCTTTTATGAGTTCATGTGACTGGGTGGGGGAGATTCAACACCCACCCTCACGCTGCTCACTCTCAAGTAAACAAGTAAGCCAACATTAGAGTCTCAGGGCTATGAATGGGAGCACAGAAATCACAGTGCAACCTCCCAAGTACAGGTCAGGAAGCCTGGTTTAAATATTTGAAAGCAATTTGAGGAAGTTCCCAGTGGGAAATGAACTTGAGAACTAGGTCATTCATATGTCCATTCAACATCTACCTTCTGTTTATCTGGAGTGCGCATGGCACTGCCTGGGGCCACTGCAGTGAATAAGAGAGATGAGAACCCAGGCAACTCCGAGAGACCCAGTCCCACCTGCTTTGCTGGCAGGGGCTTAGGATGCAGTCACTTTCCATTAAAGTCAGAGTCCTGGAGTCCCATCTGCTTTGCTTCTGCATTCCCTACAATGATGAGTGGTTAGGAGTCCAGGTCCCAGAGAAAGACTGTCTAGGTGTGGGTCCCCACCTTGTCACTTCTGTGTCCCCTTGTGTGAGCTGCTGGACATCTCTGGGCCTTAGTTTCCTAATTTATAATGTGGTTGCCTGTCAGAGGATTACATGAGAAGATACATATTGCTTAGCGTAGTGCCAAGGGCATAGTAATAGCCCAACACTTATTAACCACGTTGATGATGGCTATGGAGATGATGGTGATGATGACAATGATGTTGATGATGACAATGGTGATGATTATGATTTAGTTTCTATTCTAAGATGTGGTTACAGTTTCCTAACTTTGGGAGATATGCCTATCTATATATATCACAGCATAGTCTCTTTCTCTTATTGTAGAGAAAACACCTTCACATTATAGATGCACCACTTGGCCTTCCTATCTCTCAGTGTAGAGGAGACTCTGGAATTCCTCTTGACTGGTCCAGATGCCCAGAAAATTCTACAGACAAGCAGCACCAAACTTAAGAGCATGTGATCCAAATGTGATCCAAAATATTCTTTTAAAGTCAAAGCTGTCATTGCATTTTTCCAGAAATAAAATGATAAAAATTGTGCACAGGACTGCTTATCATACTTAACTCTTAACACAGCTGACCTTTCAATGGCATTGAGTACCAACCTGAGTTCTGGGTCCTAGGAACCAGGAGGAGATAAAAGATTAAGAAATAGGGAAGGAGAGGCCGGGTGTGGTGGCTCACGCCTGTAATCCCAGCACTTTGGGAGGCTGAGGCGGGTGCATCACCTGAGGTCAGGAGTTCGAGACTAGCTTGGCCAACATGGTGAAACCCTGTCTCTACTAAAAATACAAAAATTAGCTGTTCTGCAGACTTGGGTCTAGAGGTGATCAGTTTTTCCCCAGCCAAAGCCCAAGGGCAGCCTTGCTCCTCTCTCCCTCCCCTGGCTTATGTTCCCCTGTGTATGACTGTGTCCCTCCAGCCCATGACCTATAGAGAATGCAGACCATCTCTCTGCCAGTGTTGGAGACCAGATCCCATGGAAGGGCACTCATGTCCAGCCTGGGGCCCCCTGCCTTGGCAGACACTACTAGTTGACATAATCCAGCTACTTGGGAGGCTGGGACAGGAGAATTGCTTGAACCCAGGAGTCAGAGGTTGCAGTGAGCTGAGATTGCACTGCTGCACTCCAGCCTGAGTGATAGAGTGAGACTCTGTCTCAAAAAAAAAAAGAAAAAAAAAAAAAGAGAAAGAAACAGGGAAGGAAAAATGACTGGAAGAAGATGAATATGCTGAGCCACATTTTGAGATTGAGAAGTCTATCTATGATCACTTGCACCTCTTCTCTTCTGGGTAGTGTCTACTTCCCCACGTCCCTCTGCCATTCTTTTGCTGAAGCCATGCCCACCTTACCATGGTGTGCAGGGCAGTGAAGAAGCAGCAAGCTGTGAAGGCTGAGCCATACCTGGAAAGAGTGACTGCTAAGTGCGTGTGTCCCTGGAGGCATTTGTTCCTTCACAAGGAAATGGTTGTGAACTCAAACTGGGTTCTAATTGTCAACATTCAAGGGAGTTGGCAAAAAGAGTCATTATACCAAATACTACAGTATGTGCCTGGCATGTTGTAGATGCTGGAGACACAGGAGTGAACAAATAAGCAAAGCCCCTGCCCTGTCACTGCATTTCTGCAGAAAAGATGTTTTGCTTCAGGGAAGCCAAATCGCTCACCAGGAGCCTGGCCCCAAGTCCACTCTGGGGGTCAACACCCAGGGCTGCCCAGTGGCCTGTGTCTGCTGTTCCCCCGGTCCTAGTCCACAGGCTTTTTGAAATCTCCAGTGCGCTCACCATGAGGAAAGCAGGGGTGAAAGTCTGCTGGGCAGCCTTTGTCATGTCTGTGATTAAGGACGACTCTTTTCTGGAAATTAAAATGAGCAGTCCTGCTATCTCACCGTACAATCACTGGCATAGTTTACTTTTTTATTCTGTGTCTGAATTTTCCCCCTGGGGCTGCAGCAGTAAGCCTGCTTCCTTGGTTCAAAGCCAGTGTGTGTTTCTGCAAGAAAGAACTTCTGGATCAGCAGGGCCCCTTAATAGGCTGCAAGCTGGCTCTTGAGAGGGAGCAGGCAGCCAAACAATATTTGGCCTGTCCTTCCCCTCCATGCCAGCCTTAGTTC
This sequence comes from Pan paniscus, assembly GCF_029289425.2. Classification (NCBI taxonomy): domain Eukaryota; kingdom Metazoa; phylum Chordata; class Mammalia; order Primates; family Hominidae; genus Pan; species Pan paniscus. The sequence goes on from NC_073261.2 coordinate 16,572,723, forward strand.
TGGTTCCTGCTCAGTAGGCAAGGGGCAGCCCAGGACTTCAGAGGGAACCTGATAACTTGTCTTTGTGTGATTAAGGCTGGGTAGCAGAGCCCACTGAGAACCAGCTATGCTTCACCATAAAAATAGAACTTAGCTCTGGGTACCAGGGAGTTTTAATAATGTGGAAAAATGCTTATGTTGTCATGTTAAGTGAAATAAAGTAGAGTCCTAAGCAATGTATACAGTGTAACTACAACTCTGTAAACAGAGAGAGAGCAGAAGGAAATATAGGAAAATATTAATAGTGTGTGGCTTTGGAAGGTGGGATTAATATGCTCTACTTGGCTGGGCACAGTGGCTCATGCCTGTAATCCCAGCACTTTGGGAGGCTGAGGTGGGTGGATCAAGAGGTCAGGAGTTCGAGACCAGCCTGGCCAACATGGTGAAACCCCGTCTCTACTAAAAATACAAAAATAAGCCAGGTGTGGTGGCATGCACCTGTAGTCCCAGCTACTTGGGAGGCTGAGGCAGAAGAATCACTTGAACCCGGGAGGCAGAGATTGCAGTGAGCCAAGATCATGCCATTGCACTCCAGCCTGGGTGACAGATGAGACTCTGTCTCAAAAAAAAAAAAAAAAATACGCTTTACTCTTCTAATTTTCTAGGTTATCCCCAGGCAGCATTTATAACTTTTATAATCATACAAAAATAAACTTTATATTAAAATATACATATTTTGCATATTTTAATACTTTTCCCCAGCTTTAAGAATATCTGATAAAAGAAATTTATGTTACTCTAACGAGCAGCTGCTATCTTGGTTAATTCATATTTTTTCACAATTAATAATATAAACATTAAACAGAAACTGGTGGGAGCAATTGTCCATTGGGTAATCAGTGGGCGAAACTGCCCATGAAATGAAAGCAAAACAAAAACAATATGAAAATAAAAACAAAAAATCCACAAACTACATCAGAAATGAATTTCCTCTTTGGGACATGCTGAAAAATATCCTGGGTAAAATCAAGGTATTTTGCAATTATTTTTCAAGTAAATATTGTACAGAGGGACGCAGTGATCAATGCTGCTTTCCTTTACCGCTTTGCAGGCCTGTCTAGAAACTTTAGTGGCCAGAGAGGCGGCCTGCAGGCTCAGGGATAACTGTCTTGCCAACAAGGAACTTGTTAAGTTCCTTGTTGCAGTTTCCTACTATGAAAATGTGGGGTAGTTTTGTGGGAAACTGTTAGTTCCCTAGTCAATTTCTGAAAGATCTAAGAGAATAAGGAAGTTCACCAAATCGCAAATTATGGTGGGGTTACAGCCACACTGCAGATTTTTACAATGTGGTACCCAGAGTTGATTAGGATGGGGCCCACTGTATCAATTACACTTACGGTTCGTTGCATATAGCAGAAACCTACAATAACAAAGGCTCGAATACAAGACATTTTATTGTTTCACATAAAAGAAATCCAGAGGATAATGGGTCTGGGGTTACCTGGCCACTGCTCATCCCTGCTAACTCAGGCTCCTTCCACCTCTTCACCCTGCCTCTCCCCAGTGGTGGCCACCCCCAGCTGCAAGGGCGATAACACACGTGGAGTTGTCCTAGGAAGAATTATTTTGTGCCCAGCTGAAAATCAGGGGCTTGATTATCAGGGAAGGGGGAGAACACATGTGGGGTTAGGCAATCAGCAGTCACTGCCGTGGCCATGACTGGAGCATGTCGAATGTTCTGAGGCCTCCAGGGGGTGCATGGCAGTCTCTCAGTAGTGTGCAACTTGGCCTTTCTCGACCCAGAAGCCTATAAACAGATAATAAAGCAATAAATTAGCTGCCACACACAGCTCGGTACCCTACAGTAGAACAGGGGCAGGATAATAGCAACAGCACCACCATTCTAAGAGGAGCAGACAGGAGGCACACAGGGGCCCCCGCCTAGCAATAAACCTTCCGAGCATGCAGTGGGAGGCCTTTCCCCCTGGTTTTCTGGTTTATCCCTGGGGAACCTCTCTACTCACTGTCCTCTGGGGCCCCTAGCTTGTGCTCAGAGAGACCCTCTGGTCTCTCACTCTGGATAGCTGTGTATGATATGGGATTAGGGACATGCCCTTAGTGGGGTCTGCACAGCTCCTCCTTCCCACTTGCTGCTGCTGAAGGTTGGAGGTTCCACAGTTGAATAGTCGAATGCCTTTAAAAAAAATTGAGATGTCGTGGGGCACAGTGGTTCACGCCTGTAGTCCTAGCACTTTGGGAGGCTGAGGCCGGAGGATCCCTTGAGCCCAGGAGTTTGAGACCAGCCTGGACCATGCAGTGAGACCTCAGCTCTACAAAAAAATAAAACAATTAGCTGGATGTGGTGGTACGTGCCTGTAGTCCCAGCTACTCAGGAGGCTGAGGTGGGAGGATTGCTTTAGCCCAGGAGGTCGAGGCTGCAGTGAGTCATGAACTCACCACTGCACTCCAGCCTGGGTAACAGAACCAAACACTGTCTCCGAAAGAAAAAAAGAAAAAAAAGGGAGGGCGATGAAATTCAGGTAACATAAAATTACCATTTAAAAATGAACAAATTCAGCGGCATTTAGGACAACCACAACATTGTACAACCACCACTTCTATCTTGTTCCAGAACATTTTCCTCACCCCAAAAGGAAACCTTGTACTCATTAAGCAATTATTCTCATTCCCACCTCCCCCAGCCCCTGACAACCGCTAAACTACTTTCTATCTGAATGGACTTGCCTATTCTGAATATTTCATATAAATGGAATCATGTAGTGTGTGTCCACTTTGCATAATGTATTCAAGGCTTGTCCATGTTGAAGCATGTATTAATATTTCATTCTTTTTATGGCTGAATAATATTCCAATTTATCCATAAAATATATTTTTAACTCATGGTTTCTTTGACAATTCAGGATCCACAAAAACACAGTCAGCTTCTGACCTAGTTGCTTCTCATCAGCTCCCTGGCTGCAGTCACACTGAATTCTTGCCAAGGCCTATGCCTCAGACCTGCTTTATTGCTTTTCTTTTGTGCCCCTTCCCTCACTCCCATTTGATGGAATGGCGGCTACCTTGACTCTTCCCGGAACACCATATGGCAAACGCCAGTCCTTTCCCTTCATCTCGTTCTGAGCCGCTTCAGACCTTGACCACTCAAGGGCCAGCACAGTCTCATCTCTAATATTTGGGCTTTATAAGCAGTTGACTTTTCTGACTTTGCAAAGCCCTGAATTTCTGAACTCTATTCCTTTCCTAAGAATAACAATTCCGTTGACTTCTAAACAGCATTGGTTGCATCACCAAGGGGAAAAAAATAAACCAAAAAAAAAAAGAACCCAAAAACCCCAAACCTCTGCCAGTTAAACCATGTCATGCCGTATAAAGCAAGTGCCATTACAATGTGAAAAAGAAATATGCACCGCAGGGTTGACGACGTGCAGTAAAACAGTACCGATATGAATGGCTGACATTAGTTGAGGTTCTACGCTGTGTCAGGCATTGTGAATCTTTTGAGAGAGATGTCAGAATTGTTATCTTTCTTTTACAGAGGAGGCAGTGGAGGCAGAGTGAGGTTCACACCCAGCAACCCTCACTCAGAAGGCTTCTGCTTGGGTAGAGCTTGCATTGGCCAAACCTCATCCACTTGCCATTCATTCAGTCATTCAGTGACAAGTGTTTATGGTCACCTGTGGGAGTGTGTGTGTGGGAAGGGTGGAAAATTTCCCTCTTGGTGTTTTCAATTTAGTGGAGGAGTAAAACCTTGCAGCAAAATATGAAAGATCATTCAAACATTAGGGACTCAAGTGAACGCAAAGGAGTTGGGGAAAGCTCCGCTTAGGAGGTGACATTTGAATCTGGTCTTCAAGATGAAGTAGGAATTTGCTTGGAGAGAGGGGCTGGAGGAGAAATGAGCAGGCTGGGGGTAGGGGGAGCACAGGTGTAGGCAGGGAGAGAAGAAAAGGGGCTTTTGGTTTGAGACCCTACGAGGAGGCAGCATGGAGGAAGGGGCTGCAGGGAGCTTTGGGGTTGGAGAGAGGATGCAGCTGGAGGAGCCCCTGATGTCACTTGGGTATTATTAATGTCAATAATCAGCTTATATAGAATGACCTGCTCACTAGAATAAACAGTCATAACTGTGGTGCTTTAATCAACATGACAGCATTGGAGACTCTACTCAAACTCACTTGGGTCTAGAGGGGATCAGTTTTTCCCCAGCCAAAGCCCAAGGGCAGCCTCGCTCCTCTCTCCCTCCCCTGGCTCATGTTCCTCTGTATACGACTGTGTCCCTCCAGCCCATGACCTATAGAGAATGCAGACCATCCCTCTGCCAGTGTTGGAGACCAGATCCCATGGAAGGGCACTCATGTCCAGCCTGGGGCCCCCTGCCTTGGCAGACACTACTACTTGACAACAGATACCCTTCTCCCCTTCTTGCTTAATTTAAAAAAATTCTATTTCAGATGGCATTGTGTCAGTGAAAAGACCACATTTTCTAGACTAGTCTGCAGCTAGGTGAGCCCAGGTGATCTAGTTCCATATGTGGAACCATTATGTGGAATTTTCAGTAGGCTCCATCACGGTGGGAAAAGATGGCGTTACACATTTTTCTGTCCTCCCTCACTTCCTCCTACTGTCAATATGGGGAATACGGACTTGCTGGCTGGAGTGCCAGCAGCCATCCTGGGCTGTGAAGCCACTTTGAAGATGAAAGCCAGGCTCTGAGATGGTGGATCAGGAAGACAGGGGCCCAGTTTCCTAGCAATGCTTTGGGGCTGCACCCTCGGCCTGTGCTTCCTATGCCAGGCTACTTTTACATGAAAGAGAAAAAGAAGTCCTGACTTAATGCATTGCTGTATTTTTCCAGAAATGTGCAGCCAGACCTAATGATAGGTGGTTTAGGGTGGGAAGCAGAGTAAGATGACAGAACTTCAGGACCACATGAAGGGAAGGAGAGGGTCCCCCAGGAAAGGGTGCAGTTTGTTAGACAGAACGATAGCATATCCGCTACAAAGAGCTGCCATTTGCTGGGCGCTAAGGGCCTGGCCCTCTGTGAACCTCACCATCTGCATCATCTCACTTCATCCTCACCAAGGTGGGGGCACGAGGACTCTCTCATGACCAGGGCTATTCTCAATTTACAAATGAGGAAACAAAGGCTCAGGAAGGGCTCTTTCTCAAGGCCACTGAGTTGGGAGCTACATTCCACTCTGGGTCTGTTTGTCTCAGGGACAAACCTTGAAGCCACACAAGGGCCCCGAGAAGCTGTGCAGATGTGAAACCCAGAGTGGCCCGATCAGATCTATGACTTTGTGTCATCACAAAAGTGAAAGAAGCAGTTCACAGAAGGAGTGGAGTGTGCAGGTCAGAGGCAGGAAGGACAGGCAGACACTGTGATGATGATAGGCTGTGAAGAGGTGGGTGATGCCTGGGATGGGAGGGACTGTGTTGGACCCAGTGCTGACCTGAGAACCTCCTCTCAGGCCCTCAGTCAGGCTGTCCCCTGTTAGACATGAGATTTGACTCACTGGTTCCCATTAACAGCCACTATAGATGAATGCACTCTATCAAGTCCATGTCTGATTAAATTCAACAACTCAGGAGTAGTGGTCAGGAAGTGTGCTGATTTTTTTTCAATACAGGTAAAGTTTTTAATTATGAACTTTTCAGAGGGCAAACTCAGATTGCTTAGGGTGTATTTGTCCTTGTAGTGTTTTTGAGGGAGTCATTAGGGGCATGGAATAATTAAGTGAAAATTAAGAAGCTATTAAAGAATCACTCAGCTAAGAAACAAGATGGTAGATCAGGCTCCGTCTGATCTCTTGGCAGTATGCATTAGACCAAAGGGTTATTTAGGTGTCAAGGATTTTGTTTTGCCAGTTATCAAGCCTAAGAAACTTCCCACTTACATCAAATCAAGCAAAATGATGAAGGCTATCATCCACCCTTGCTTACAACAAAAAGAAACCACTTATAAGTTCTTCCTGTTAGCCAAAACTGAAGAATTTAAACTGCCTTGGCTCTTAATAATAGTTTTACTTTATGGTTTTCTTGCTAGTATTTCAAATACGTAGTCTGTCTTCACCAAACTAGAAATAGTTGATACCAAGAAAAATGTGTTTGCCTGGACTGAATGATGTCATTGCACACTCATGGACCATGCACTCTTTAGCAGCACCCACCTAATTCCATGCTGACCTGCCTTCTCCATTTGTAGGATAACTGCAATACTCAGAAGCTAGCTGGTGGATCCCAGGCCTCTATCATTCAATTGCCATCACTGTACTTGGTGGGGCCTCAAAGGATGCTCCAGATCCCATTTTCCTGCTTCCCTTTTTGAAAGCATTGTCTATGGGTGCTGCACCCACTCCCTGCAGCCAAGCTCCTGTGCCTCACTCATGGAGGCTGCCGGGGCCATCTCCCTGGTCCCCATGGCCTCCCTGTGGCCAGGTCAGTGCATCCTACTCTACTCCTGTCTGACTTGACCTCTCAGCAGTGCTGGCAGGTGGACCTCTCCTGCCTTCTTGATACGCTCACTCCTTGGCTTCTGAGCGGTGATTTTCTTGGTTTTCTTCCAACCTCACCCTCACTGGCTGAGGGTGCTGGGTTCCCTTCTCATCTTTCTCCACATATTCTCTCTCTCTCTCTCATCCAGGCCAGGTCTTTAATTCCATCTGTAGGACATTAACTCTTGAATCTGCCTCTAATATTGACTTTTCCCAAGAATTCTAAGCCTACTCAACATCTCCACGTGGATATCTGATAGGCACGTCCAAATTAAGACGGCCAAAACCAAATCTGGGATTTCACACCACCCATCTCTGTAAGTGGCACTCCTCAGTTACTCAAACCAAAAATAGAAGGGTTATGCTTGATTCATCTCTCTCCATCACTGCCCTCGAACCCAATCCATCCAACAACTCTATCTCCAAAACATTACTCAAACAGGTCCTCATCTTTCTGTCTCTGTTACACTCATCAGACCCCAAGGGGACCCACTGATCTCCCTTGTTTCCACCTGGTCCTACACAAGGGCTCCACACTTAGCAGTAAGAGTTATCCTCAGAGGCTGGGCGTGGTGGCACATGCCTGTAATTCCCGCACTTTGGGAGGCTGAGGCAGCTGGATTTCTTGAGCTCAGAAGTTCAAGACCAGACTGGGCAACATAGTGAAACCCTGTCTCTATAAGAACTACAAAAATTAGCCAGCAGTGGTGGTGTGCATCTGTAGTTCCAGCTATTTGGGAGGCTGAGGTGTGAGGATCACTTGAGCCCAGGAGGATGAGGCTGCAGTGAGCCATGATCACGTCACTGAATTCCAGCCTGCAACAGAGCGAGACCCTGTCCAAAAAAAAAAAAGAAAAAGAAAAAGTTGTCCTCAGAAAATTCAAGTCAGATCATGTCACTCTACTGTTTAAAAGCCTCCAGTGTCTTCTCATCACACCTGGCACAAAATTCAAGCTCCTTCCTTGCCACCTTCTCCAGCCCCATCCCGTCTTCTCTTGCTGTTGCTTACTAAGCAGCAGCCATCCTGGGGACTCTTACCTGTTCCTTTGTGTCTTGGGGTCTTGGCGACAGCTGCTCTCTTGTCCTGGAATGCTGCTGACTGGCTCCTGGACATCATTCAGATCTCAGCTTAAATGGCACCTCTCCAGAGTGACCTTCCTAGATGACCTGCCCATCTCAAATATTTCCCTCCTACCCTATGCTAATTTTTTGCACCGTTCAATTCACTAGCTTGTACTTTTCTCATGTACTTATTTTCTGTCTCACCCTCCTAGAATGTAAGCTTCACGAGAACAGGGATCTTTTGTGTCTTCTTCTTGCTGTGTCCCAGGACCTGAGTTGGAGCTTGGCATCTGGTGTGTATTCATTAAAGATTAGTTGGATGGTTGAGTCCCAAACTTACTGTCTTTTGCTCCATGTGTTCTGATATCTTCTTTATTATGGTCTGCTTTGTTGAGTAATGTGTTATGATCATCGAGATTTACTCATAGGCACTGAGTTTCAAAAGATGATGCATATTTAGTGTATGATTCATTTATTTAAAATTCTAGACTTTTGACTGCAGCCTGTGACTCAAATACTGTATTGGTGGAAAAACTTTCAAATCATCAACCACACATATTTGGGTTTTACCAGCTCCATGGCACATACGAAAAATAGCCAGTACTTAGAGAGTGTTCTTATTATCATCCTAGACATTTGTGGATATTAATTTTTAATTCTTATATAACCCTATGAGTATGAAACTCTTATCCCCATTTTGTAAATTGGCTGAATGTGTCAGTTCTCTAATGCTGTGTAACAAATTCCTGCAAATGGAGTGACTTTAAAACAAACCCCATCTATGAGTTCACAGTTCTGTGGGTCAGAAGTCTGGGCAGACTCCACTGGGTTCTCTGCTCAGGGTCACACAAACCAAAATCAAGATGTCAAAGGGGTTGGGTTCATGTCTGGAGGCTTTAGGGGAAAATTGACTTGCAAGCTCATCAGGGTTGTTGGTGGAATCCAATTCCTTCTGGCTATAACCTTGAGGTCTCTGTTTTACTGCTGGCTGTCAGCTGGGGGTTGCTCTTAGTGCTTAAAGACCTTCCGAATTCCTGACACATGACCTTCTCCTGCTTTGAGTCTCTGACTTCCTCTTCTGCTTTCAGCCAGAGAAAACGTGCTGCAACTTTTTTTTTTTTTTTTTTTTTTTGAGACAAGGTCTCATTCTGTCACCCATGCTGGAGTGCAGTGGCATGATCACAGCTCACTGCAGCCTCTCTGAGTAGCTGGGACTACAGGCATGCACCACCATGTCTGGCTAAATTTTTAATTTTTTTTATAGGTAAGATCTCACCATGTTGCTAGCTGGTCTTGAGCTCCTAGATTCAAGTGATTCTTCCGCCTCAGGCTTCCAAAGTGTTGGGATTTCTGGTGTGAGCCACCACGCCTGGCCAATGCCTTGCTTTTAAAGGGCTCACCTGACTGGGTCAGGCCTACTCATCTATTCTCCTTATTTTGTGGTCAATTAACTTGGACTTTATTATACTTACAAAATCCTCTCACAGTATTACCTATTATTAGTGTTTGACTGAAAAAGCAGAGACAGGAATCTTGGGGAAGTATCTTTAGAATTCTGCCCACTGCCCTGAGGTTCAGAGAAGTTAGGTGATTTATCCAAGGTCATACAACCAGCAGTGGAAACCAGATTCAAATCAAGGCATTCTGGCCCCCAGAGTCTATGACCTTGAATAATACCCTGCAGTGTGACGAGAATCCAGTGCTGCATTGGAAATTCTGCTGGGCAGATTTTCTGACAATCTGATGTAGCCATGCAGGTGAGATGCACTGGGCTACTTTGTTCATAAGGACCGGAACTATCCATGGTGCCTTGTCTACTCACTCCCATCACCTCCGATGTAACTGAAGACAGACATGACCAAAGAAGTCAGGACTCTGCTTTTCAATGGATTGAACCCATGGATGCTGCACCATTTTCCACGAGTCAGCAGCACCATTTCCAGGTTTTTGCTGCCCCCAGAACTTGGTTACCCCTCAAATCCTTTCATCATCAGCATGAGTGAAATCAATGTGACTCCCATTAACAAGAATATTATTATTGTGCACATGAGAATTAAGCCCAAAATGCAATCTGTGCTCACACAGGTTTGATGATGGATGGATGCAGTGGTGTGCTGGCAGTGACTTGTTCTGGGTTTTGGAACTAATTTGCTCATCTCTGCCCAACTCACTTTCAGTGAGAGCATGCTGGTAGTTTGCAATTGGCAATTAGGGAGAATTTACACTAGAGAAATCAGCAAACACTACAAATTAGGGTTTGCTTTATTCATTTATATTTGGAGACGTGATTGCTAAACATTTGCCAGCACACCTCTGGATGGATGGATGGTAGATGGAAGCAGTGAGAGCCAAGAGAGCTTGGGGATTCCAGCTTTCATAATCAGAAGCATGGACATTCTTGGAATGCTTATGGGGGTGTGGAGGGAGGACCCCCAGCATCAGCCCAGGAGAATGAGTCTTGTGAGCTGGGAGATGAAGTCTCTAAATAAGTGAGAAGGGAGGTGATTTGAGCTAGGAATCTTGGCAAATAGCCCCAGGGCAGAGGCAGAGGGGAGGAGAAAAAAGAACCATCACAGCCAGGAAGATCAGTGGAAAACTGGAGGCCTCACAGAAAGCAAGGGGCTTGCTTGAGCAGAATGATGCCTCTTGAGTTTCTTAAAAAGGAAAAGGTAGGGGAAAGGGGCTGTTTAATCTATTAATACTTCAGCCCACTCTCAGCACCCAAATAATAGGGTGGGTGCATCAAATCTTGGTAGCCACATATATAAGAATACTTGTAGGGGTTGTTTAATTTAGGGCCTTATAAAGACAATAAAATGACTTATTGAGAATCACTAAACCAACACCCAAGTATTTAATGAAAATACTTTTTAGCTCATATAGCTTGAGACACCAAACTATGACTATATAAATAGAGAGCTATACCATGTTTATAGATTGGAAGACTTAATGTAGTAAAGAAGTAGATTCTACCCAAATTCATTGATAGGTTTACTGCAGTTCCTTTCAAAATCCAAGGGGGGGACATTTTGTAGATACAAATGAACTGATACTAGAATTTATATAGAAAAAAACCAAGAATAGCCAAAATAATTTTGAAAAAAGAAGAATAAAGTTGGAGGAAACATACTACCTGATTTTAAGATTTAGCATATAGCTGTATTAATCAAGATTGTGGTGTTGGGAAAGGAATAGACTGGTAGATTAATGGAACAGAATTGAAAGTCCAAATATAAATGCACATAATATGGCCAAGTGATTTCTTTTTTTTTTTTTTTAGACGGAGTCTTACTCTGTCGCCCAGGTTGGAGCGCAGCGGTACAATCTTGGCTCACTGAAACCTCCCTCTTCCAAGTTCAAGCAATTCTCCTGCCTTGGCCTCCCGAGTAGTTGGGACTACAGGCGTGCACCACCATGCCTGTGTAATTTTTTCTGTTTTAGTAGAGATGGGGTTTCACCATGTTGCCCAGGCTGGTCTCGAACTCCTGACCTCAGGTGATCTGCTTGTCTTGGCCTCCCAAAGTGCTAGGATTACAGGTGTAAGCCACCATGCCCAGCCAGCCAAGTGATTTTTTTTTACAAAGTCCCAAAAACAATTCAATGGAGGAAAGATAGACTTTTTAACAAATGGTGTTTTATTGGATATCCTCAGTCAGAAAACTCCTCAATCTAAACCTCACATATTGTGAAAAATTAACTTAGAATTGATAATATGCCTAAATATAAAATGTAAAACTCTAAAACTTTTAGAATAAAACAGGAGAAAAATCTTCATTACTAGAGTTAGGCAAATATTCCTTAGAAGACCTAAAGCACTATCCATAAAAGAAAGATAACATCAATTGGATTTCATCAAAATACTTTCTGCAAAAGATATTGTTAAAGAGGATGAAAAGACCAGATATAGACTGGGAGAAAATATTTGCAAATTACATATTTGATCTAAAAAGTTGTACCTAGAATGTATAAAGGTGGCTCTAAACTCAACAGTAAGAAAACAAAGAATCCGATTAAAAAGTGGAGAAAAGAATGAGCACACGAAAAGATGCTCAGCATCATTAGTCATTAGGGACATGCAAATTAAAGCTATGAGGAGACACCATGACTCACATGTTAGAGCAGCTAAACTAAAAATACTGACAATACCAGCAGGGGAAAGGATGAGGATCAACTGGTCTCTCATGCATACGTTGCTGGCGGAAATGCAAAATGGATTGTGTGGTCACTTTGGAGAAAGTTTGACAGTTTCTTATAAGGGTAAGCATACAGTTACCATATCACCCAGCAGTAAATTAGCTATTTACTTTAGACAAAAGAAAAACTTACATCCATACAAAAACATGTACACAAATGTTTACAGCAGTTGTGTTTGTCACAGCCAATGTGGAAAACAAAACAAATTTCCCTCAACAGGTGAATGGATGAACAACCTATGGTATATCCATACAATGGAATAGTTCTCAGACATCAAAATAAATAAAATCCCACAACATCACCAAAGGAGACTTTAATTTCATCTGTAATGTTTTAAGGTTTTAAGTAGACAGACTATTTTCATGTTCTATTTGTTGTTGAGTTTTTAAAATTGATGTTTCTTTTATTACAAAGTATGAAAACTACAAGAGCATACCTCCGTGCCTGGTCAATGTCCTGCCATGTAGATAGATTCTCCCTCACCATAGCCAAACCCTCTCCTTGAGCAGTAGGTTCTAGCCTTCTTTCTACCCCACCAAATTCCTTCTCATTCTCTCTTGCATCATCAGTTTTTCTCTTTCTACCAAATTATTTCTATCAACAATTACACGGATGGGCTATTATTTTTCCCATCTTAACAAATAAGGAAATCTCTCTTGACCTCATTTCCCCCTCCAGCTATAGCTTTATTTCTAGAAAGCAGTGTCTGTTCTGTCTTCAATTTCTTTCCCCTTTCTCTCCTCACTCAATTCAGAGTTTCACCCCCTCTTCCCCAGCAAATCCTTTTTTTGCCAAATCCACGTATGCTTTTCTGTCTCCACCTTACATGACCTTTCAGCAGTGATTATGCAGGTGATCAGTCTCTCCTCCTTGAAGCACCTTCTTCACTTGCCCTTGAAGGTCCTACACTCTCCAGGCTTCCCTCCCACCTCACCAGCCCTTACTTCCCCCACTCCCATCTTTGCTGGCTCCTCCTCACTCCCTGACCTCTTAAAGCTGCAGGGCAGGGCTCAGTTCTTGCTTTCTTTTTCTACATTCATTTCTGTGGTGAACTCATGCAATTTCCTAGCTTTACAGACTACATTAGATCCAATTTAAGATGTCCTCAATTATAAGATGCACCATTAAGTTAAAGTTCCACTAAGGAAGAAGAAAGCACTGCCAATTAAACTCTTTTCAAACTTTTTTTTTTTTTTTTTTTTGATATGGCTCTGTCACCCAGGCTGGAGTGCAGTGACAGTCTTGGGTCACTGCAACCTCCACCTCTCAGGTTCAAGCGATTCTCCTGCCTCAGCCTCCCCAGTAGCTGGGATTACAGGTACTCACCACCATGCCCGGCAAATATTTGTATTTTTAAGTAGAGACAGGGTTTCACCATGTTGGCCAGGCTGGTCTCGATCACCTGACCTTGTGATCCACCCACCTCGGCCTCCCAAAGTGCTGAGATTACAGGTGTGAGCCACTGAGCCCAGCTGCCAATCAAACTCTTACATCCTATCATCCCAATTTCAGATGTCTCTTTGTTCTCAGAGTTCCTAAACTGCTCTGGAGTGAGTGATGATGCTTCTCCTTCCCAGCACCCCTCTTGGGGAACAGGGTTCGCACCCTTCCTTCTATCTCTTTCCTTCTAACTCTCTTCATCACCCAGCCTGTGGAATCCTTATGTGAGCTTGGGATGGTATCGCCTGTTTCTACACCTAGCTTTGCCACATATGGTTGGGCACATCACAACTTGTATGGATTTACTCCATTGGGTTGTGCACTATATAATCTGTACAACTATACATTGTTGCCTGACTTCACCCATTCCTCCAAGGTTTTTTATTTTTCTCTTTATAATACTGTCTTAGTCCATTTTTTGTTGCTATAACTGAACACCTGAGGCTGACTAGTTTATAAAGAAGATAAATTTATTTTTAGCAATTCTGGAGTCTGGGAAGTCCAAGGTTGAGGGGCTGCAGCTGGTGAGGGGCTTCTTACTGGTAGGGACTCTCTGCAGAGTCCTGAGATGGCTCAGGGCAACACACGGTGAGAGGACCCACCAGAGACGGCCAAAGTGGCTTTCATATGAGACCCAGTTTTGTGATAACCCATTAATCCATTAATTTATGAATGGGTCCATTCATGAGAGCAGAGCCCTCATGACCCAATCATCTCCGAAAGGCCCCACCTCTCATATTGCTCCATTGGGATCCAAGTTTCCAACACATGAACTTCTGAGGAACACATTTAAACTACAGCAAATACCTTGTCCTGGACTTTTGAAACTTTAAAGCAAGAAGGAGACTCTTTAGTTCTGTGCATTCTTCCCTGTTATTTCTTGCCTGAGGCAATTGCTGTAGCCTTGGGGTTTTTGCTCCAGTTGGGCACCCCTGAGCTTACCACGGTGGCTAGAAAAAACATGCCCTCACTGACATAGGCCTGGGAGCCCATCTAGGAGCCATTCACAGTGGCAAGGGGTGGCCCTTATTTTGCGTAGCCAATGAGAAGGCTCCCCTGGCTATGAGGGTGGAGTCCATCTTAACCAAATGTCAAGGTTGCTGCCAATGGGGGAGGAATGGAATGAATGTGGGGGAACCCATTGGGTCTACTCCACAGGGTCAAAGGCAGGGATAGTGTTACTGGGATGAAAGAGACTTGAGCCTGTGTTTAGGTCTACAGACAGGAAGCGATTAAAGATGTTGGAGGAAAGAGCCTAAATTTGGTTAGGAGCAAAATCCTAGAGAACAAATGAGGTGTAGGGGGGAGGGTCTAGATTTGAAATGAGGGCATGAAACTTCTCCCGGATGGAGGATGATGAAGAGACCTGCTATGAAGGTGTGAGTGAAGGAAGGGATGTGAGGGCCTCTAACAGTCTTGTGTCCTCCAGGTGGGAGGAGCAGCACAGCTGGAGATATTGGTAGTGTGGACAGCTTCATGGTACTTTCTGGGAAGTGTCCAATGTGTAATTTTAATTGGCTCTTTTCATTAAATCGAATTGATATTATTTTAAGAGATAGATCACTTGAAAATTAGGATTTTGATTCACTTCTCAAATGAAGAGAAAGTGCCTTTGCCTCATGTATGTCTGCAGAATTTGGGAAATACATCATGAGCTCAGGGAATGTGTGTGCGAAGATGTTTGAAAAGTCACTTGTGGGAATTTGCCTGGCTTGGTGGTTAGGAATGTGGACTCTGAAGCCAGGAGGCCTGGGCTCACATCCAGGCTCTGCAACCTTGGGCAGGCTCCTGAACACCTCTGTTTCTTTGCTAAAAAGTGGGCAGGATATCACTATTTTTGGTATAGACCTACCGGAAGGATCAGAAGACTTAATACCTGTGTGTGTTTTGGAGAGTTATTGGCACATATTAGATAGTTTTACTGTGAATCATCATTATTTATAATAATTCTCTGACATGCTGGAATGTACACTGTCTTTAGAAATGAAATTTATTTTGTTTTCCTAATTTCGTGAAACCTACATTTTTCCAGTGCTATTTTCTTTGGGGAAAGAGCATGCAGATGTTCCGTGTTTTCAATGTAGCGGTGTATAAAATGTCATCATTGTTTCCTTTCTGGTGGAATACTCAGAGCCAGCTTAAAGATAATCTACTCCAGAAAGTTCCATATTAGCAATTATGTGGGGGCTGGTGCTCATATGCCTCAATGAATGATTTATTTATTAGTATATTGGGAATGGCCTCCCTCTTCTCACACCGGCACCTCTTCCCCACTTTCCAGCCCATTTCCAAATGAGAAGGGCTGAAGTCAATCAGGAATTAAGATTTAGCATTTGTGGGATTATCTTCGAATGCGACACTGGTGGGGGGGGACACAGTTTCACTCACTCTCCATGGTGGCAGTCCAAATTGCTCTTTCGGGACCCTGGCTGTGTCTAAAGCCTCAGAATGATCCAGAAGGCTCCTATAACAGTGCCACTGTGGAAGAAACCACTTCTAATATGGCAGGAAGGTGTGGCCCTGCTTGGAGCCCATGTTTTCTAACTATTTCACATTTCTTTCTTTCATCCCTGGTGTTATTTTTTGAAATTAATTTTTATTTTCAGTTCTCCTAGGAATTAATGAGTTAATAAAAGTAAAAGTCTTCATAAAGAAGGTAAAGGCTGGCTTTCCACATAGAGAACAAACATAACAACCCACATCCTCTGCAGAGCTCCTGGTCAATGCATTCTTCTAGTGGGGCTGCCACACCCCTGGGGCCTCAGGCAAGCCCCTTGTGGATGACAGGGGCTGGGCTCAAAGCAGTCTCTGGGGCTGTGCCTCCTTCCTGTTCTCCACTCTTTTCTCTAAAGGAAATGCACTGCAATGAATTGCACAATACAGACATTCCTAAATTCTGGAAAACCAGCAGGCTTTGAACTCTCCTGGGGGAAAAAAACCATAAAAAACAAAACTGCAAGGAATGAGACTACTTGGCCAAATGGCCAATATGCTACAACTTTCATAGGGAACTCACCGCACTTGGTATTGCCTGATGGAAAAAAATGCCCTGAATTTCCCGATAAAAGATTTGAGATGTGGCAAAGGAATAAATATTTTTTCCCTAAGATAAATCTAGCTGTAAATGAAAACTGGGTCTCATGCCTCGGACAAAATATTATTTCCTTATTTACTCTAAGTCTATATCAGAATATAGCCTACATAGCATCAGGTACTAAGCCAAAAAAGGCTCCAAGGGCACCATTGTTCATCCATGACTTTGACTGTGTCACCCCCCAGAAACCTTGAGTTGGGCAAATGCAATCACAGCAGCCTTTGGTGGCTTCTTGAGCAGCTGCTAAGGATCACATGGATTCTGCTCACACCCAGTGCTTCTCATGATTTAAAAATGCTTGAAGCTGTGGGAGGCTGCCCGGCCCTCTGCATTATTCAAAAGAAAACCAGGAGGCAGCGACAATTCTTGATTCTTGCAGATAAACATTCTCCAACAACTATTAAGAGTTGGATTGCTCTACCTTCATTTAATTCCTTGGTGCTTTACTATTTGAATCTAGAATATTCTTGAAGTCTGAAAGATGGATAGAAAAGAGGTAAGTCATGTAAACTTATAAACAAGGCACCAACCCCACTAACAGACAGCTTTGAAGAGATGATGATTTTAGATCTTGTGAATTGTTATGTCAGAGGAATACATGCAGAAGAAAACAGGCACCGAAATAGTTATTACCAGAGCAAAGTAAATCTGAACACCTAAAAGAATAAGAAAATATCTTATGCTTCTCTCTACTCTGAACTGCCTTGAAAAGAGCAAGAATTTCATACATGAGCCTGTAGCACATTACAAAATCTGAGTATGTATTTGAAATTCAAATGCACACAAAGTTCATGCATTTTATTTTCCAGTTGTTCTCAAGACTCCTAAATAAAGCATTTCCCCTGTGTGGGCGACCCCTGGGTCCCATGTGGGGTCAGTGTTTGGGTCTCTCTGAGAGGATCAGGAAGGCTGCTCTTCCAGGAAGAGCTGCAGGGACCCTGGGAACCGGACCAGTCCAGCTCACAAGTATGAAGAGAATGTCGGGAGAGGAAGTGGTGGCTATGAGTCAGCATGAGTCATCTCGTTCCAATGAGAATGAAGGCTGAGGTGTGCGCCTTTTTTTTTTTCCTTCTTAGTCGTGTGTACATCATTGGGAATGGAGGGAAATAAATGACTGGATGGTCGCTGCTTTTTGAGTTTCAAATTGACATTCTAGACAAGCGGTGCCTGAGCCCGTGCCTGTCTTCAGATCTTCACAGCACAGTTCCTGGGAAGGTGGAGCCACCAGCCTCTCCCTGGTGAGTATGTTTCTGTCATTTTTAGGGTTGCTTCTGCAGTTTGCCTTGGAGTCTGGGCTGTGGGAAAGGCTGCTGCGTCCTGGTGAGGACACTGCGTTTCTTTCAGACTTTGAAGATCTGTCGTTTTAGAAAAGTGGCTGCCTCTGTCACCAGCCCCATGGTTACTGTTCTGTAGTGTGACTGTCAGGAGGTGTTTCTCAGTCCTTCGTTGTAAGAATGTAGATGCCGATTGCACCTTCTGTTGTCTTGGAAGAGACTGCAGTGCTTGGCTGGAAAATAAGCTGCTCGGGACCCCTCTGAGAAGCCAAAGTGAAGCTCAGAGATGGAAGTGGGTATACTTGTGCTAACCCAGGGTTGCTGAGGTTGGGTGAGCTTCCGCTTCTCAGAGGTGGAGGAGAGGCAGCTCCTGAGCCATTTCTGGCCTCGTGGTCAGAGCTGCCCAATTTCAGTGTGAGAAATACCAGAGAGGCAGAACTTTGGCTGCCTTCTCTAAAAGCATATGAATGATTGCAGGAGCGTATTTTACGTCCTTTCCCTTTCCTTAACGTTGAAAGTCACAAACTGTAGTAAAATCAGGAAGAACGTAAAAATGCTGGGGGCTAGCGCTGGGGGTGGGGGACTGGGGAGGACTGAGGAGGGGGCCACTCAGTCTTTGAGGCCTGACTTGATCTTGATAGGTATTTCTCAGGCTGTTAGTATTCCGATGAAGCTTAGCTTTACTGTCAAGTAAAATACAGGAAACATTTTTTTTAATGTTGTTCTAGTTACTGTAAATGAAACGGTTAAAATGTCATAAATACCTTATGATAAACATTTTTCAAATTTGCTTAAAAAGCAACACATCAGTAGGCAGGGTATGACAGGGAGCTTTTTCAGTACAGTCATTTGAGTGTGTGGGCTTCCTGGGTTAATAATGAGTCAGCACCCAATTCTAAAATTGGAGCAGCTAAGAGAATGTTCAGTCTGCTCCTCAGCACAGCACGGTGGCTGGCCGGCCCCCCGTAGGAAGGCTTGGCTGGTGGATCTCAGGTTAAAATCGACTTAGGATGCCCCCCTTATGTAAGTGACCAGCTCCCAGCTTGGGTCCCAGCTCCTCTGGGCTACTGCTGAGAGACCCCCCTCTGCTAAGTGATCTGTCTCTGAGGCAGGAGCTAACACATTTGGCTTCCAACCTTTGGCTAATGTTGACGATTTTTAGGTTGTCTTGAGGCAACAGGTTGAACATAGTTTCTGAAATGAGAAATCTAGTGTTTATTAAGGCTAGGGCAGCTGAGGGCTGAGCCTGCATCTGGAGCCTTGAGATGTTCCGCTTGCACGTCACCCTCGCCGAGGGATTGGGCGGGAGAGTCGGTCACCGAGTGAACTTCAAAGTTGGCGCTCTGCATGTGACGTGTAGCGTGGGAAGATTAAGTCAGCTTAAAATGAGAGAACAAGATTCCAAGGAAGAAAACCTCCCCAGAACCTTACTCGTTTATAGATAAAAGAAGATAAATATTGAGAAAATTAAAAAAATAAAACGAAATAGTTGGGCTGCAAACCAGCAGCTCTGGGACCAGATGCAGCCCTGGTGAAGGCATCCCCCGCCAGGTTCTGTTTGGCCTGCTCAGGATTGTTTTTTTGTGTTGAGATAACTGTGGGTGGGGACCACACTCTCCGGATCTCAGGCCCTGCCACACCCTAATGCCACAAAGCTTGGAGAGTGCGATTACAGCGAGGCTCAGAAGCCAGGCTGAGGGCCTGCCAGCCTCGTGGGGCTGCTGTGTGGTCCCCATGGGTTAGCATCTGCCCGGCCGCCGGAACAGGGCCTGGATGGAGAAGGAACTCCATCAGCACTAACTCTGCTAGACTCTCTTATTAATCTGCCCTCTGAAGGCATTTGGGCTTGTGGCCCTTGAGTTAGTTCCATGGCTTTTTCAAGAAAGATCCTGCAGTTCCAATGTGAGCAGCAGTTGTTTCCAAGGCTAACAATTTCACGCCAACTAGAAGCCTCCACAAGTCAGGTGCCAGGCATTTCTAAGCCAGTAGAGCAGCTCCGCTTGTTTCTCTGGGTGAGTCCTCTCAGGGTGAGACCCTGTCTCCTTGTAAGCACTCGGAGACGTGCCACCTTCATGGAGACGGGAGCCAATCAAAGGCAAACTGCATTAGACAGCTCTTCCATGCGGTACGGACACCAACATTCGATCATCCTTGTTTCAGAGAAGGTGCCGGGCCCCAGACATGTGCTTATCACTGGGTCCCCTGGCCTTCAATCCTTTAAAGGGTTTTAAGGTGGCTGATTTTTATCCCAGACATTGATCATGTTTTTTTTCATGCAGAATTTGGGCAGTTGTCTGGACATTAGGAGTTGAGTCACCTCCTACCCATGAGGAACAAGCCTGTGGGGGGACTGATATTATCACTTCTGTCATCAAGAAATAAGGCCACAGGCATCCCTGAATATAGAGCATTTATTAATCGAACTGTGAAAATGAAACACAGACAGTGATGACAGCTGGAAGTTGGCCAATGTCCTGTTGTCATGTTGCCCTTAGCCTAGGGACTGGCCTGTGGCTCACTGACCCTGTCTCCCACTCTCCACCTCTCATCAGCACCTGGACCTGGTGCACCTGGTCTACCTCATGTCCAGTGTTTTCCGCAGTACCTGACTGGTATCCCCACCCTTGGTTGTTGTGTGGTGAGCTCGTCCCTATGTTGGCAAGTTACTTAATTCCTAGGTGTCCCGCCTTCCTCATTGTGAAATGAGAATAGTCATAGCACGAATGTCATGAGTCCTTGTGAAGATTTTATGATTAGCACACAAGTTACAAGGAGACACGATAACTGTTATGTACATACTCATTCATTCGGAAATATAACAGACAGCTTAGTATCTCCACCTGGGTCCCTCTGCCCTGTGGGAATCCATAAAGAATTGATTCTCATCCCCCAGAAGTGAGATCCCGCTTGTGTCATCAATTACATGGCATGTTCTGCATTTACAGGACATTTATTTATTAGGTAAGTGGGGAATCCTCCTTGGTTCTCTCCAGGAAAACCTGGAGTTCTAGATATCATCATCATCATCATCATCACTGTCATCATCATTGACATCATCACAATAAGAACTCCCATTGTATTCAGCCCTAACCGTATGGTAGCAACTTTATGGTATTCCCTTTAACCTCCCCCCACCCCAATATCCATCCTGGAAGATGGGAAGGATGATAGGTTTATTGACTCACTCAAGGCGGTGGGACTCTCCAGCAGGTATCAGGCACAGCATCTGCTTCAAAGAACACATCGGCGACAGGGGAGCCCCTTGCACTCACTCAGGACAGGAGAATCAGGAAAAGCAGCAGATCTGCAGGGCTTTGTGTGTAATCCAACCAGACTGATGCCACAGGCCAGGAAACCGAGGACGGCTGGCTTCAGACCTACCCTGGAGTGGAAGCAGCTGGATTCTGTCCTCACGCTTCCTGTCTAAAGCCAGCTAGAGTAAATTTCTAGTCATCTAGATTCTGGTTATTTGGAAATCATCACAGTATCTGGAGATGACTCATATTGAAAAAAATTAAATAAGATACACTTAAAACTTAACCCAGGGTGAACATAACATGGCCTTTCCTTGTCAATTCTGAAGAAGATCATTCAAGTTTGTGCAGTGCCTTAGAAGCCAGATGCTCTCTTCCATTCTGCCAGGGTCCTAAAGAAGTACTACTGTGTCCTTTAGATCACTCTGCCTTGATCACTCTGTCCCGTCACTCTGCTATTTCACCTGTCAGTGAAATACCTGGTATCGTCCTGCCAACGTGAAGCATTGAATGCTTTATACGTCTCCATCCTGATTGTTTAGGCTTTGAATGCTGAGAAGTATCTGCACTTTGTTGGTCAATTGTAGATGGTGCTAATTTGTGGGGAGTTTTTCCTGCAACTTCCCCCTGTGCCATAATCCAGAGGACCTCCCTCTGCCTCCAGTGCTGTAGGCTAGGCAGCTATGGGCCTGGCTCAGGGCTGTCGGGCAAGGATTGGACTCTCTATAGGTTCCGTTGGGTTCTGGTTAGATCACAGAGCTCAGGCAAGGAAAAGCCGACAATAGATCAGAAGGAAGTTGAGCGCTCAGGAAGGAGGAGTGGGCAGGATGCTTGGTGGTGTCAGAGGATTCCTTCGGATTAAAAAAATAGATGTTATTGCACTTTGTGTAATCAGAAAAGCTAAGGTTGACAGCAGATCTTATCCACTGTGGTTTTCCTGCTTATCTTTTGTTTTAGGAGTGATAACCCTGCGAGTGAGGGCTTCTGCTACAGGGTCTTGTAGCTCTTCTCTTCATCCTGCCCTTTAAAACATTTATTGGACTAAAAATCACAGGATTTTTAATGATGACAGAAAATGTATTATTTTAGCTGTTCTCACTGGACAAATCACTTACGGAGTGTTGATTAATACATTGATAAGTTTCTATCAATTCAGCTAGATACAAGGGAAAATGTATAAAATAGCAAGGGCTCCGAAAAGAGTCAGGCTTAATTTCTCTTGCACAGAAAAAGGATTCTATTGCTCTTTCTGTTCCGTCCTCAAACAGGAAGCAGGTTTTCTGGGACAAGGGTCAACAGGCAGCCAGTTCATCCATCTGCCTACTCTGCCATCCTTAGCACTGGCTTCCTTCCTCCAAGTTATCTTATGCTTCAAGAAGGCTGCTGGAGCTCCTGCCATCACTTCTGCATTCCAGACAGAAGAGAGGAAGGAAGTGGGGGGCAAAAGGCAAAACCTCCTAGATGTCAGACTCCTCTGCAGGCCTTTCCTTGAATTCCCAGCTAACCCTTTCAGCCTAGTCTTTCACTGGCCACCCTATCTGTAAAGGAGCTGGAGGAGGAAGATGGAGGAGTGAGGCAAGGCCCTGAGATGATGCAGAGCAAGGGGCACACAAGAGGGGACTCAGGTCCAAGGTGAAATAGCAGCAAGCACTCTCCCTCCAAAACCCACCGCCTCCTTATGAATCCCTTTGGCCTTGATTATGCCAGTAGATAATGGGTATGTGACAGTTTTAGCTTCTCTGGCCTTTGATCAGGTTGATTTATGTGAATAGACTCCATGTCCTTGGAGATGAACCTGTTCTAAAAATTCTAAGCAACCAGCCATTTGGCTCTTTGCTGGAAAGTAGCCTGGCTTTTGAAGCCAAGTCTGGACAGTTTCCTTGCTGCACCTCAGGACTCAAAGGACATGGTCCTGACTCAGGGAGAGCTGGCTTTGAGGGAAGGGGTGAGTCATGAACCCAAGCACAGCAGAGATTCTTGGTGTGTGCTGCAGAAGGTGAGAGTAGCCCCCATCTCCCTGTGCCAGTCTCCTGGGGGAAATTTATGATGGCCTTACATAATTGGGCTTATATGTATTTCACTAGAAAGACAAAAAAAGGTGAGACCTTGTCTGCCAATTCGCTACCACCTCCTTGGGGTCTAAGAGCTAGGCTGTTTGTTCAAAGCTAGGCTCCTTTGTGTATTAACAGTGTGACCCCGGGCATCATCCTTAACCCCTCTCTGTCCCAATTCCACATCTGAATGATGGGGATGATAATGGTAGACTCTGCCACATATGGTTCTGAGGACTAAGGGAGGCCACATGTGCAAAGGATCTGGAACAGTGCCTGGCCCCAAGTCAGCCCTCAGTCAACAGAACAGTGTTTGGATTGTCCTTATTACTTTATTGGATACATGATAAATACTGGTGAAATGCATGAATGAAAAGAAATCCTACTTGATTTTCATACAAAAATCAAACAAGTGACTTCTGTCCCTTTGAATACCCTCCTCCAAGTGGTCCAAAGTCCTTGAAGCTACCATCTCCTTGGTACCCTTCCTGATGCTTCTGGTGTGGGCAATGTGGTTACTTCATCAAGTAGACCCTAGTTACAGAGAAGTTA
Source organism: Pan paniscus (assembly GCF_029289425.2). NCBI lineage: Eukaryota > Metazoa > Chordata > Mammalia > Primates > Hominidae > Pan > Pan paniscus. The sequence continues at coordinate 16,596,135 of NC_073261.2, forward strand.
AATGATTTGTCCCCAGGCCCACTCACAGGAGAGAGTACTATACAATATCAATCTGGTTGTCTTCAGCACTCTGTTGTAGAGACTTCCAGTATGCATTCTCTTCTGCTTCCTCTGTTGTCAACCACAACTCCATGTTGTTAGGGACAACAGTGTGCTCAGTTAAAAAACGGTATTTCCTAGTCTCCTTTACAGATACAGTGGCCAATGAAAGATATAGGCTGAAAGGGTTAGCTAGGGATTCTAGAAAAGCTCTCTAAAGGAGACTGACGTGTAATAGGCTTAGCATTTTGCACCTGAATTCTCTCCTTCCCCCTGTCTGGAATGCAGACGTGATGGCTGGAGGTCCAGCAGCCTTCATGAAGCCATAAGACAATGTGGAGGAAAGAAACCAGTGCTAAGGATGGCAGAGCAGGCAGATGGTCACAGGTCTTTGGGTGACCAGCTATTTTGCCTGCCTGGAGATTTGACTATTTTTGAAGCCGGATGCAGAGGGAGGTGGGAAAAATATTCCTGCTGAAATTCAACCTGTAGGAGTATTTTTCAGGGTGTCAGGGTCACCTCTGTGTGGAGCTGTCTTTCAGGTCTCCGGTATAGGGGGCAAGGGTCATGGCCTCATGGTGATGCCCAGGGACCCCAGGTGCTTTGGTCTTTGCAGACCACTTTCTTATGAAAAAGCAGAGTGTGACTGTTCTGGCAGAAAGATAAATGTCATTCAGGCTGATTCATTATTATACATTCATTTTCATTTATTTGTGGTTTTCCTCTGATTTTAAAATCAATCAAAATTAAAACACTTTTGCAGGCCCCTAACAGTATCATGGGCCCCATGCACTGTGCCCAGCATGCCCAATGGACATGTAGGCCCCAAGAGGGCAGAGAGCAATCACAGAAGGACTTGCCCTGGCCAACATAGGCTGGTCTCTCTAGGGGCAGCTTCGGAATTGTGAATTACCCAGAGCTGCGTGCCAGGAAATGTGGACCTAACTCTTGCCTCTGAGGAAGGCAGGCAGGCTTGGTTTCATGTACTGTTGATGAGCCCGACATCCTCAATGCTCACTCGAGCTTTGGAAATGACAAGCAGGATTTTCAGAACAGGATTCTCTGTCCTGTCCCTGTTTTAATTTCAGCCTCCTTATTCCCCATCTAATAATTCCCCATACTGGCTCAATTATTTGTTTAGCGGGTATGAATTCCAGTCTATAATGCCAAGGTATCAAAATGTGACATACCTTTACTCTAGAAATCTCTAAATTATATTAAATCTGCTCCAAGATCGCCCTGCCCTACCTCACACTCTCTGCCTGGTTATTGGGAGATTCAAATTCTGTCATTATTGGGGATCCTTGCTTGTCATAATGCTCCAGATGTCATCAAACAAACTTGGGCTTAGGTGATGCCAGGAAACCTGGGCGGGAGCATCCATTGTCTGCGGTGGCTGCTACCGTTGCAACTTCGACACCTGCAGTCTCAGTGTGTGGGGGGCTCTGGGAGCTGCTCAGGGCCTGCTCCAGTTGGGGTGGACCCCACACCTCTCGTGATCTGTCCTCTAACCGTAGGCTCTGCTGCTGGAAATGTGTCGCTGCTCTCACGGCCACGGTGTGAGCTCCCAGTCTCAGCAAATGCACCCAGCAATGTCTGATTGATAGGGCACCCTCTGTGGGCCTTGTCCTGCTTGCTGCTAGCTGCTGCTGGGCCTCTCCCAGCCTGGGCCTCTCCCAGCCTGGGCCTCCTGTCTCAGTCTGAAGGCCAAGAGACAGCAGCGACAGCAGAGGAGGCAGAAACAGAAAACTCTCCGAGGATCCGGGGAAGTCACAAGGTGGCTTCCCAAACTCTCTAGTGCAGCACTGTCTGATAGAACCTTCTGCAAGGATGGAAAAGTTCTGTATCTGTGCTGGTCAAAGCAGCGGCCACAAGCCACATGTGGCTCCTAAGCAACTGAAATGTGGCTACTGTGACTAGGAACTGGATTGAAAGTTTTATCTAATTTCAGTTAATTTTAATTTAAATGCCCACAACTGCATGTGGCTACCAGGTTGGACAGCACACATGTGGAACACAGACTCCTGATCTGGGAGTCTTGAAAGATGAGCCGTCACTCTGATGAGGTGGAGGGCCTGAATTGAGCCCTGCGGTGGCACTCGGCAGGTCTTCAGAGGGGCTGGTGACCCCTCCAAGGTGCACAGCCCCTGGGCTACGAGCAGTGGCTAGTCAGGTTGGGGTCCCTGGCCTCTGCCACGAGTGGCCACTAGTGGAAGCCTCAATGTCTCCACCTCCAGTGGGCTCTCAGGCCTCACATGCCCATGCCAGGGTAGGGGGCCTGTCGAGGAGGATGCCCTGGCACCCAGAGCTTCTCTGCTGTTTGTCCTGAGGGTTCCCTTGGGCTGGGGGCCTCAGGTGCAGGGCACATGCAGCCGGACTGTCCAGCCTTGTGGTATTTGCACATGAACTTTCCTGCGTGGGGATAGACAGCCTTATTCTTGTTTGTGTAAAGCCATTCCAGGAACTATTAATAGTTAGACTGGCATAAATAAGCCTCAGGTTTGGTTCTTGTTAGTGTCCTACAAATCCCTCAAACTTTACTCTTTTGGCTTTTTAAGGGAGAAGCTTTACAGTATGTTCACGCACAATTGACAAGAAACATACAAGTTGTGCAGAGATGAGCAGACCCAGGGCCCCAGGCCTGAGCCTCTTTTCTCTCCCATGCCCTGCCTGCTCAAGTTACCTTGAGCACAAATGATGTCCTTCTGTGTGTGGGGTCACAGACTGAGACATGGGGCTGTTCCTCCCCTGAAGTCACCCCTCAAGTTCCCCACATGATTTTACTCCTGGCTACTCCCCAGTTTGCTGTAGTTTGCTGGACCATGTGACCTTGGAGGGGCTCACAAGGCACAATGATGAAGCCACCGCCAGGGCTGAGCCTCAGCTCAGCCAGCTACTTAATGCATGCATAGCAAGTTACTTAACACCTACTGACCTCAGTTTCCTCACCCGTAAACTAGAAATAGAGGAACAATTACCACAGAGAGTTGTTCTGAGGATGCAAAGAGTTCTTGCATGAAAAATTCTTAGGAAAGTGCTGCACATAGTAGGTATTCAATAGCATTAGCTATTTAGATTGGAATTAGTGGCTTTTTGCCATTTACTCCTGACTGTAGGAGCTGTTCTCTGGGCCCCAGATCTCCATTCCAGCAATGATCTCTCTCCTCCAACTCTGGCATTGGAGGAGTACCACAATCCTGCCTCCACGTTTCATTTGCTGACACCCAGGGGCAGCATTAGGTGTAGAGTGCTGGACATCTAAGGGAAGAGGTTCAATTGTCCATCTGTTTAGTTATTTACTCATTATTCAATGAATGTTGATTGAGACCAGTCAGGGCAGCTGAGAAGCAGTGCGGTTGTGAGGAGGGCTGTTAGTAGGGGAGATGCAGGTGCTGGTGTGCTTCCCTGTATGAATATGGCAGCTAGTGCAGCGTCATGAAGAGGGAATCAGGGACACTCTGGGGATGTTAAAAACTCTGTTGATGTGGAATCAGAATCCCTGGGCCAGTCCTGCCTTCCTCTTGCTAGCTGTGTGGCCATGATCGAGGGTCCTCTTTGATCCTCCCTGATACATGGGCGAGGTGACCCACAGTGGCAGATGCTTAACCATCCAACATGGAGTCATCATCATTACTTAGACACCCTTCATTTGGAATCACGATTCTTAGTGTGAAGGGCACTTCCCACCATAGAAGCCCCTCTCTGTGAGCCCTCAGAGGGCTGTCTAATCCATAAGCCCTTTCCCTCCCAAAGAGGCAGCCCAGCGCATCACTGCAAAGCGCCAGCTGAGAAGACGTTCTATACATTATCCAAAGCCTATTCTCTGGCACATCCATATTTTGGACCTAGCTCTGCCCCCGAAGTCATATAAGCATAGCCACGATGGGAAGGATGGTCATAACTCAACATGCCCATTCATATACCTTGAGCACATATCCTGTCCCAGAAACTGCTGAATTATTGCATGAGCCCCAGCTCCTTCCACACCAAAGCCCTTCCGACTGCATGGACCTCACCACTTCTGTTCAAGCTCTTCCTTCTTCTCATGGTTCCTGGAAAGATTCTTTATGTGCTGAGGTGTTCAGCTACCCTTGATCTTGTGCTGCCTTCCACAGCATCTACTTGGCAACTTTCCAATGTCCCACTTCAGGTGGGCACAGTGACCTCCTTTGTCTGGTTTTGGCAACCATACCTATCTGTTGGACCTGGGCACTGCACTGACAGCCAGCTGACCTTCCTGCCTCTCTGTGTGGGAACGTGCTGCAAAGCCACATCTCTCTAATTCTGTGTGTGTGTGTGTATATATATATGTATATACATATATGTATGTATATACATATATATATATATCTTTTAGAGACAAGATCTCACTCTGTCACTCAGGCTGGAGTACAGTGAAGCAATCATAGCTCACTGCAGCCTTGAACTTCTGAGCTCAAGTGACCCGTGACCTCAGCCTCCTGAAGAGCTGGGACTACAGGCACGTGGCACCATGCCTGGCTAATTTTAAAATCTTTTTTTTGGGTAGAGACGAGGGTCTCACTGTGTTGTCCAGGCTGGTCTCAAACTCCTGTCCTCCAGTGATCCTCCCACCTCTGCCTCTCAAAGTGCTGGGATCATTCTGAATATGAGGTGGTGACTTTTTTAAAAAAAACTTTTTTTTTAACCTAAGTAGAACTTTGCATTCTCGTTGGTGTTGTCTTTTAGATTTAGCCCATGTATTCTCTAATATAAAACATGAAGCTTCATGTCATCTATAACTTGGAGTGGTATCCCCTTTACATCTTCACCAGAAGACCACTTGGATCAGTGAAGACCAAGAGCAGAGACCTGTGACATCCACTAGCGATTGTCTTCACTGTTGCCACTATCCCAGTGCTCTCGGGCACTGCATTGAACACAAATAGCTCCCCTTGCTGCACAAGTTTCACTGATGGGGGTAAAGGGGGTTATGAAACGTATCATATGATCAAATATGTGATAGTGATCCCACAGACAAATGGAGCGTGTGGGGATGATTTAGACACTCAGCCAGCCTTGTCTTGATGGATACCCATCCTTCTCTGCTGTTCTCTCTTTCCTCCATCCTCAAGCACAGGGAGCTTTTGGTGAGGTTAGCTAACTTCAGGGCAGCTGTGAATTAGATACGGGCTGTAAGTTACCTCCAACATCCAGAGCATTTAAACGCTCGGCTGTCAATGATTGTCATTTTCATTGTTTACACATAGTCACATCCTCAGTTTGCGGGGTGGATGCATTTGATTCAATTCAGATATGCCTTTCAAGCTGGCCCTGCTGAGCTGGGCCTGAAAGGCACATGGCTCATCTCATCTGCATGTGACAGTCTCTTTGAAGTCCCCAGAAGTGCCTGCTCAGAGTCATGCTCGGGAGGGAAGAGGTAAGGCACAGAATGAGTACAGACTGCCACCCAGCCGCAGGAAAGGTGACTGCACACCGGAGGTTCCTGGTAAGGAGGTGACTCACCCGCGACTGTCTCACCTGTCCAAAATGTGTGTCACCTGCTCTGTGTTCACCCACTGGGTTCATCAGAGGGGCACTTGAACAAAACAGGAATGTCACTGGAGAGGGGAACAAATGCTGTCCCCAAGTCCTTCCCTGCCGTTTAGAGCAACGCAGCCCCTGTCCACACATCCTCACCCCCATCTGCCCTCTGCTTGCCAGAATTATCAGAATCTCTCAATTCTAATTTCAGCCATTCTCTGTGAAAATGAAAAGTTAGTGGCAGGCAATGGACACCCTATTGAAATAGAAATTGTTCTTCATATGTCAGAAAAGTCCCAGAGTAATCTGGGAGTAATCTGAGCAAACTGATTCAAAGGATTATTACAATTTCTTAGTCTTCTACTGCTGCAAAAGTGGCACTCTTTGATTCTCATGTTTGAGGTTCTAATTGCTACCTCATGCAGGACTTACGAGAGATCAGCCATGCTGCTTACACTGTGTGTAGTGAATCAATGTTATTCTGAAGGGCCTCCTGGAAGCAGTAGGGATTGGAGAATGTATGTCTTTTAACATGATCATTCCCATCCTATGGGGGTTGGGCACTCTTAACTCATGTTGCAGATGAGTAAACTGAGGCTTTTGAGAGTTTGAGGGTGCACAGCTTGAGGCAGAGGTGGAATTCCCAGCTTCATCCAAGAAACCACGAATCTCCAATGGCTTGCACACATCCAGGTTTGCTGGATCCTATTTGCCAAGACCACATGCAGATTAGGAGCCTTCAAACAAATTATTTCCAAGGGAGGGCATCTTTCTCTGTAACCCCTACCCTGGCAATTCTCCATGGCCTCAGGGAGTCCAGCCGGAAGCGCTGCGATGAGTCCTGGGGAACTCTCTTGCCAAGGCAGGTGCTGTAGGTACTCATCTGGAAAAAGGCGCTCATGACAGGTGGTGCCAACCTTCCACGGATGCTTTTCAGCATCTCTTGGGATGAGGATACAGAATTTCTCTTTCACCCTGTAAATGTGGTAAATGAGGGAATAGAATTTCCAGCTTTAATTTTTCTGAATAGGATTCAAAAATGAAATTGTATAAAAAGGTATCCAGTGAAAAACACACACCCATCCCCATCTCCCATCCAGTTCCCTCCGTAACCCTTTTCTTAGTTTCTTATATGTCCTTTCAGAGTTTCTTTATGCAAATACAGCATAAGCAAAAAAGAATGGGCCTTTTTCTTTTCTTCCTTATTTCCCACAAAATCTATCAAAATGGGGTTTTTTTTGTTTTGTTTTGTTTGAGACAGGGTCTCACTCTGTTGCCCAGGCTGGAGTGCAGTGGCACGATCACGGTTCACTGCAGCCTCGACCTCCCCAGGCTCAGGTGATCCTCCCATCTCAGCCCTCTGAGTTGCTGGGACTACAAGCATGCATCACCAGGCCTGGCTAATTTTTCTATTTTTTGTAGGGACAGGGTTTTGCTGTGTTGCCCAGGCTGGTCTCAATCTCCTGGACACAAGCAATCTGCCTGCCTCAGCCTCATAATGTTTTTTTTAATGTTAAACCTCTTCTTGCGTTGAGAGGCCTGGCTTGTGTGTTTGAGCGCAGCTGCCTACCTTTGCAGCTGTAAATGTCAGGGCTCCAGGAGGGCTGGCTGGGTCTCCCCTCCTCCCCTGTTGGGTGGGTGGGGCCCTGAGCTTATCCAGGCATCCCCAGGGGAAGTGTGGATGGATGGGTGGATGGGCAGGCCCTGGCCTTTAGGGAATGCACTGTGTGTGGTCTTCCAGCCCCAGCAAAGTCTCAGGGGGCCCGAGCGGGAAGTCGCCATCCTCAGGGGGTCCGAGTGGGGAGTCACCATCCTCACGGTCAGCCGTGGTTTCGAATTGAGCTCCCAGGGGTGGAGACTCCATTCCCCCGGGGAACAATCTGATAGCCAGAAATGAGAGCAGTGAGTGACTTGGATGCTGTGTGATTCAGGAGGGTCCCAGTCCCTCAGAGTCGCCTGGACACCAGATTGTATTTACAAAACAGATGGATGAGGAAATGGAGATTGGGTCTTCAAAAGAATTAACCTCAGATTTTATTTATTTATTTTAAAATTTTTAATTTTTCCCAAGGACCCTTTCCAAGTCAAGAATTGTTTTAAAAAGAAGCCTGGTGAAGGCAAATGCTGTCTGTGGCAGAAGGCACCGTGAGGAGCTGAGGCTGACTTATGTTTCCCCTCTGGGCTAGGTGCACCTCTAAGGAGTTCACACACTTTAACCCCCTTAGGAACCCTACATGATCATCCTCGTTTCTTAAAGAGGAAGCAGAGCCAGCAAACAAGTGGGGGAGCCACAGTTCCAGCCCAGGTATCACTGGGCCCTGCCTGCCCCAGCTGGCTCCTCGGGAGCACACAGCACCCCACGCGTATGCAGGGGACAGCTGTCCTCACAGGAACAGCCCCGGGACCTACAGGACTTCCTGGGGTTTACCCTCAGAGCACCCATGAGGTTAGAATCACAAAGCCCGGGAGTCAGGAGACACAGGGCAGCTGGAGGGAGGTCTTTACTGAGGCACAGCAGCCCCGTCTAGAGGCCTCCCTGAGAGGCACTTCCTGAGGAGTCTGGTGGATTTTGAGCTGCTTTTTAAACAACCTTCTCCTTAGCATAGACACTGACACTGAAGGGAAAGAAAGCAAATGGTCCGTTCTTAGTGGGAAGGCAACTTGCTTTCAGGGGAACGAGTCTGGGGGAAGAGGACTGGTAGAAGACACGACTAAGAAAGTGAGTAGGAGTCCAGACGTGTGTGATTCATCCTTTAGGGCCTCTGTGTGTGATGGGTTGACTTGTGTCTCCCAAAATTCACATGTGGACGTCCTTGCCCCTGGCAGCTCAGGCGTGACCTTATTTGGAAATAGTGCCATTGCCGATGTAATTAGTTCAAATGAGGTCAGCTGGAGTCGGGTGGGCCCCTCATCCCATACCACTGGTGTCCTTATAAGAAGGGGAAATTTCAAGACAGACACACACTCAGGGAGTACACCATGTGAAGACTGGACTTAAACAGCTACACCACCAGAAGCCGAGAGAGAGAGGCTGGAACATAGCCTTCCCTTTGGAGGTAGCCTGGCCCGGTGGGCACTGTGATCTCAGACTTCCAGCCTTCAGAACTGTGAGACAGTATTTTATTGTTTAAGCCACTTATTTTTTGGTACTTCCTTACGGCAGCCCTAGCAGATGCTAATCCAGCGTGCGTCCTGACAGAGGTTGAAGGGGGCTCCTCAAGTCCCAGGTCCAGCTTGGTGTGGTTCAGCTACTCGAGAGACATCTGCTGCTAATGGATGAGCAGTCAACCTGGACGCAGGAAATCATTTTTTATTTGGGTGAATACAATATTCTCCTTTTGTTTTCACTTTTCCTAAAAGTTAAATCGAGGTTCAAAAGAAAATCGAGGTTCAAAAGAAAAATTTGGTCTTTACATGTGCTAAAAAGAAAAAAAACAAAAAGACTCATTTCATCTTTATATGGGATGGGATCCGTGCTCTGGTGGGCTACAGAGCGTGTCTCTGTGTGGGTCCCTGTACTCCGTGCGAGGTTGGCGGCCGAGCCACGGTTCCCATGTGAGCAGGACAGCACAGTCTCACCTCACACAGAGAACCTCGCCCGAACATGGAACTTTCACCCACGTTGCCATTTTCCCGCTCCCTTTCCCTCCTTTGAGGTTCACACTCGTCTCTCCAAATTAAAATTTACAAAGAGAGGAGATGGAGGCTCCCAAGTGGCCACAAAGTCACATTTTATGTGAGACCTTTTTGCCTCATTTGCTAGTTATTGAACAAAGGTGACTCTGAACCTAGCAGAAGCACGGGTTCAACACACAGTTCAGAAAAACAGGAACCATCAATTCATAAGAACTTCAAGAAAAAAATAGTTTAAAGAACTGAGAAGTTGCCACATTATAGTGAAAGAATGTTGGGTTTTGGAAATGACAAAAACGAGCAATCTTCACCTCGAAAATCCGGTGGAGTCAGTTACACAAGACATAACCGCACACAAACATGGCATTTCTGATAATATAATGGCATTTACAGTCAAGAAGCTTCTTTCAGAGTATTTCATGGAAAGTTATTTTAGTAGCAAGGGTAGCCTTAAGCAGTGAGTATTCGTCAAGAGAGTGAAACCTTGACTTCAAAGTCAAGAGGCGGAGGAGTGAGGACTCAGATCTGGAGGCGACCTGCAGGGCGGGTGCCCACGCACAGGTGTCCCAGCTGTGGACATCCCACGTGCACGGGAGTGGGCCAAAGAGAGGCCCATGGATCCCTGCCCACCTCAGAAATGTGAGCAGGCAGCTGGGGGGCATTTGGACTCTAGCCGGGACAACCTAGTGGCCGGGCAGGGGATGCAGGCACCACAGGTCACAGTAGTTTGCTACGAGCATCAGCTTTTAAAATTTTAAATAATCCTCTTATTGTAAAATTGAGGACATTATTTGAAGCAACGCAAAAACCATGTAAAAAAAATGTCTGTAGGATGTGAATAGCATGTTTCTTTAAGGTAATATCTGAAGAAAATATAAAAGCCCCAGGTGAAAGGCACCCTGGGAGCAGAGGTGCCCCTGAGGGTCGGCTGCCCCAGGACAGAGGAGGGCTCTGCTGGTGCCCAGGTGGCACTGCCTGTCTTGTTGCCAGGTGCAGGGGTTTAAAAGAAAAGACAAGGAAGAAAATAAAACTCACCACCGACATTCCTACCACTAGAGTTACCCACTGTTCCCAATCAGGCATATTTCCTCCCAGTCCTGTCCTCTGTGTGTATTTGGTAATTGCGTAAATCATCTCTCCCATAATTAATCTCCTTTAAAATTTGGAATAATATAGTTGTTAGAATAATATAATAATCATGCAGAATAATTTAGAATAATGTTGTTTAGAACAATTTTTGTAGTCATGTTACCTTGCAGTCATTCATAACTCAGAAGAGCTCTGCATTTAGAAGGTCTATTTAAAATGTGCCCTCTTTGCTGAAGAGTTAGTTTTATGGTAAAAATCCAATAAAATTGTAGCTAAGCACTGAAAAAAAGTAAAGGATTAAGCTCAGCCTCCAGAAATACTGATTTTATATATATTTGCTCTGGGGAAGATTGGTTTAAGAAGACCTATAGCCTGTTAATTGCTCTTTTATAAATTGCCTCCTTATATTTTTTGCCCTCTTTCCCCTTCCCTCCCTCCTTTATTCCCTCTGTCTCTTCCTTTTCCCCTCCCTCCCTTCATTCCTTTCTTCCTTCTCCTTTTCTTCCTTTTTTTTCATTGTTGTTCTGGGGGAACTTTTCTAATATCCTGGATTTTAAGACTTTGATATATATGCTGCAAATACTTTCTCTCAACCTGTCTTAACTTTCTTTACTGTGTCGTTTATATTATGGAACTATTTAACTTTTAAGTAGTTATTATTTTCCTTTTAACACCCAGGTTTTGTCTTGCTTAGAAAGTCTGTTCCTACCCCTAGATTCGAAAAATATCCTCACATTTTTTTCTTCTGATACTTAGTAATTTTATTTTTGGTTTAAAATGTCAAGTCAAGTAGAACTTATTTTTGTTTATGATTTGAAGTAAGGGAGTTTCATTTTACCCTAAATGTGTAGCAAATTTTCCCAGACTATTTATTAAGTCATTCACTTTTTTCCTGCTGAAATTATGATATTTAAGTTGATAAGTTTTGTGTTGGGGAGGTGTCAAATGGGCAGTTTCCAGTTGGAATGTGGGATTGGGTAGAGCTTTGACACAACGTCTGTGTCTTTCCGACTCCCATGTGACTTCAGGGCAAAGAGGCAGAGGAATGGAGCTCAGAGCTTTTAGAGAATATGGGCCAGAAACAGGAAGGAGTCAGGGCCTGATAACGGGAACCAGCGGACAGTGAACGCAGTGGAGGGCCACTGGAGCCGGAGCAGCCGAGAGATTTCAGGAGGTGAGCTTCAGAGAGCCTCGGCATAAATGGATCCAGGGTGAGGTCAGCTCAGGGAAAGACAGACAACCAGGGCTGAGCACAGGCCAGGCCAGGCCAGGCAGGGCCCCCGGAGAATCATGTTTTAGTATCTGCATATTGAGAAAGTTTGACCTTGAGTGTGAAATGTAGACAAGCAACCCAAATAAAAAATAGGCCTGATTGGGGCCAAAAATAAAACAGATTGATGAAAATAATCTCAAGAGTAGGAATGGACACAACCTACAAGAAGGAAACTGAACCCAGCAAGTGTGGAGCTTGAGTCAAATCAAACGATTAGAGGCTGCCAAGTCGGCCCAAACCCCAAGAGCGTGGGAATTTGGGAGGGCACCGAGGGCTGGGCTGAGAGCCTCCTTTCAAGGAAGTCTTTCCAGGATGCTGTACTTCTGTCTTGCCACCTTGCAGGCCTTACAGTGAGACCATGGAGTCCCTGGCACTCTCCCTGCCGGACCCGTGGCCGACGTTGAGATCTGCTCGGCCGGCCTCACAGGTGTGCGCGCCGTGCAGTCGCTTAGGGCCTCCCCTGCGCAGAAGGGCCTGGCTTGGTTTAATGCCCTGCTGTTACCATCTTAAAATTCTTAATGGTTTTTGAACAAAGGCCGCACATGTTCATTTTGCACCGCTTTGTAATTACATAATTAAAAACTCTGTGCTTTTCTCTTCCTTTTTATTAAAAACAAGAATGTCAGAAATCGCCCCTTTAAAACTGTAAAACAAGAAGGCATTAAACTCTTAATATTTCAGGTCAAATTTGACACTGTCTCTGGACATGCAGGTCTGGGTATTGGTGGGCCTTAGCCCCTTTCCTGCTGAGCCCAGAAGATGCTTCTAGTCACCTAGCATAGGTCTCTAGGGGGCCCCTGCCACAAGGCAGGGCCAACGCCAAATGACATGCAGTTGCCTTTGATGAATGGGACTCTCCACCACTGCTTTATGTAAACAGCAGGTCCTGATATATGAAATGTGGCTTAAAAGCAACTTAAAGAAATGAAGGGTCAAGGATAGAATATGTGATGAGATTCTGATCCCATGGAGCCTCCAGCCCCATGGCTTGCTGTGCTTGGGCTGTGTTCTCTGTCCTGGAAGGGTCCACAGAGAGGGCAGGCTGCCAGCAGGAGGCCTGTCTGCTCCACCAGACTGATGACACTTATCCCACTTGGTTCCCAGAACTAAGAGGTCAGGGGCCATGAAGGACTAGTTGCAGGAGAACTCTCTGTCTTAATTTAAGGCATGCTCTGTGGAGTGGGGCTGTTGGGCAGCCTTTTCAATTTATCCACCCATCCCTGGGATCTCTTGGGATTGAGAAACTGAGTTTCTCCAGGGTTCTTCTCTCACCACTCATATCCTGCAACCTTAGGGTCCTCCCTGTACTGGGTATCAGCCTGGTCTCAGCATTCAGGGACTCAGAGAGAATAATCAGAGGTGCATTTCTATCACTATGAGGACCTTAGGCTCAGGCCAGTAATGCGAAGAAGCACCCTACTTGGGGGAAACGTACTGTCTAGTTGTAAAGAAAGCACCAGGGGGCCATGATGCCCACCCACCCATGTTCCCACCCAAACTCTCCTAAACCCACAGCTCCCAAACAAGTTCTGGATTGCACAGATCAGGCTCCAGCCAAGGTGAGCTCACTGAGGTCAGAGCTTACAGAATCTGGGAGCTCAACCAACATGATGGCTTCAGAGATGAAATACCCAGCACATCCAGCTGCAGTTGCCCCATAAGGAGCAGAAAGTTTGCTATCACTTCCTCTGTACTGTTTTTATGTTCAGGTGACCTTTGGGTCAGTTGTTCCTAATGTGGTGATGCCTGTAAAGGGAGCACTGGAGGTCAGGGGGTGCCAGTGAGTGGAGGAGACCATTATAAATACTGTGTCCCCAAAGGGTGTACAGTCAAATAAATATAGCATGGGAAAAGCCAGGTTGACCCAAGAGAAACATCTTTTTCTAAAAATCTGCTAGACTTCTCAGAGCCTTTGGTCGTGCATTTTAAATATCCAAATATGTGTTTTGAAAATATGTGAAACAGCATAACGTTTGTGGTATATGTTAAATGTAGATGATGGTGGAACTTTCTGTTTTTTTCTTAGAGAATTTCATGGGACCAGGCTTCCAAAAAACACAAATGTTTTGAGGACAAAACATATGAATATTGTAGAAGATTAGAAGCAATAAATTACTATAGGCAGAAGATAAGTGACATTGGATTGAAATTTTTAAAATGGGAAAATAATTACAAATGGAGGAGTGGCATGGTCAGAGGCGGAGTGCAGGTGCCTGTGGCACATCTGGGCTCACTGGCTCAGGCAAGCTGCGGTGGAGCAGGAGGCTGGGGACATGTGTGTAGAGTCCCAACTGTCAGATCGCAGTGTTGGGTTGGGTCTTTCACCTGCAGGGGTGTGTGTGTGTGTGTGTGTGTGTGTGTCTGTGTGTCTGTGCACATGTGTGTGTGTGCTGCTTAGAGTTTTTGAGCAAAGTATGGAATGATCAATGTGCAGCTTTAGAATAATGACTTGGTGGGAAGAATTGAAGTGAAGAAACACTGGAGATTTGTAGCCCTCCTAGAAGTCACTTTCAGCATGGATCTTGGTGTGGCGTGGAAGGAAAGGACCTGGCTTGTGGGAGGCAGCAGCAGAATGGACACATGAGAGCCACAATCAAGACAGACGTGGCAGGGTGAATAACTGGCTGAATTGTGAAACTCTAGGCTGCCCATATCACACTGACATTTTGAGAATTCAGAACAGATGGCAACACCTGGGCCCCTGCCTGTGCAGATGGGCCAGAAAAACGTGACACGTGTGAGGGTGGGCATGGGGTGGCAGCAGTTTCTCTCGCCCAAGCATTAAGAGTGTTACAGAGCAGAACTGTTATTACGGAATTGGTGAAGCACCTCTGGGGGACTCCCCCTCCTTCCCCCCAAGTATATGTTGGCTAAGTAGCCACCAATAACAAATGGAGACACCTGCATGCTCCTGCAGCCACTGCAGTGTGGCCAGCTTCTCTGCTGGGCTGTACACGTGGAGATCATGTAAGTGACCAGGGCCAATGTCTCTGGCAGCCATGGAGAAACAGGTGGCCCAGCCAGGCCCTTTCACTGCCCGTGATGGACAGCTTGCCATCGCTGGTCAATAGCTGCACTCCCAGATAGTATTAGGTAATATATAATTAATAAAGAATATTCTAGTTGATCTGGTTCTTTTAAAACAAGGAAACTTCTTGCTATTTGGTACCCACAAATTCCACTACTCCCTGAATTGTATATCCTGAAATCTCACAAATTTGCATGCTGACATTGTTAATAAAGGAACAGGAGATAATTTAAACAGCCCTGTGGTTTGGAAGTCACAGGTTCTGCTGCTTCATGTTCATGCACGAGACTAAGAGCCTTTGAAGAAGATCACTTCCTAGACCAAGGCTTTATGTTTGGATTAAATGCAGCTCCTCCAGATCATCTCCCGAGGAGATTCAGCCAGCCTCTGTTCTCTCTACTATCCCCGTCTTCTTGCCTCATCCCATGCACACATTTATATGTGTTCACATTTATGCATGGACGTGCTCTAGTGTGCCCTCTAGTGCAGACATTTTATGCTTGAAACTTTAACCCCTCTTGCATCAAGGCATATAAGCAGAAGAGATGAGTGGAAAGATTTTAGGGCTTGGAAGGGCAAACGTGATAGTCACTGTACATTATAAAGAACACCAAATGACAGTGTGCTTTGGAATATACTACTAGGAATGTTTCTGCTTTGCAATTAGAAAGTAATGACATTGAAAGGAAGTGAAAAAAATCACAGGTATATAATTCAGCACCGAATTGATGAGGACACAGAGGTGAACTAGAAAGGCATCCCAGTGGAAACCACTTACAGCCCCATAAAAGCAAGATCTAAGCAATGGGGATATAAAAAAGGAAGGGAAATTGATGAAGATGACTTGGGGTGACGTGACCTGGAGTTTAGGGAGGGACAGGGACTTGCCTTGGACTCACTATGGGTGCTCATGAAGGAGGCAGCATTTGGACAAGGCCCTGAGAGGCAGGTGGATTTGGATGTGCAGTGGTGGTCCGGGTGTGTGGAGGGGGGGTCAGCATGTGCAAAGGCATGGGGGTCAGCAAACCAAGGCTGAGAGCACAAGAGGTTCGCTGTGTGTCTTCCAGCTGGCCAGTGAGCACATGGAGGTAAAGGTGCACAACTCGGTAAGCGACAGGAGTTTGTGTGGATCAGGCCTGCTGTGACATAAATATGCAAATGATGTGGTCCCTCGTGGTAGCACCCTCAGGATGACGCACTCTTCTACCAAAACATGGCTGAAAATTTTTGGTGAGGGGGGGTGTACCCTGGGAGCCCATTTAGAAGCTACAGTGAAAAGAGCCCTCATTGCTTCAGCTTTGAGCCATCTGGGCCCTCCCACCTGGCTCATTTCACCTGACAGTTTCTAAAACTTCTCACAAGGAATTTGTCGGTTTATTACACATCCATAGAATGCCCTGAAGAGCTATTCCAAAAGAAGAGCTTGAAAGTCGAACGCTAAGCAGAAAAACAGTGACTTCCAAACCACAGGGTTTGTTCGAATTATCAACTTAGTCCTTTATTAACAACTTCAAGGTGCAAATTTGTGAGATTCCAGACAGGCAGTTCAATGAGCAGCTGGATTTTGCTGGTTCCCAAGAGCAAGGAAAATTCCCTTGTTTTAAAGAGCCAGATCCATTTGGAATAGCCTTTCTTCCCCACATATTACAGCATGAACGTGACTCTAAAGTACCTGCCGAGGGTCTTTCTTTTTGTGACGGTGGGCGCTGTTCCCCACTGTCGTGGACTTCTCACAGCGCCCAGTGCGCATTCGGTTGCTTCTCTCCATAACGCCTCTCAGCTAACTGTGCTGTTTCTGTGCTCCTGGGTTGTTAATGTTCAAGTCTTGGCTCTATACCATTTTCCTTATCATTTAGGATTCCACTGGGAAGACATCACTAAGTTTTGTGAAATCAAACTTCATGAGTTGGCTGAGATCATAGGGTTGGGTGTCCTCTGAGCACTTGCAGGCTGGGGGAAGACAGAAAACCTGGACACCTTGCAATTGTTTGCAACAAAGTGGAAAAACTAAAGTAGTTTTGATATGTGCATTAGTTTGCTTGGACTGCTATAACGAAATACTACTTGGTGGCTTAAACAACAGAAATTTCTTTTCTTACAGTCCTGGAGGCTGGAAGTGCAAGAGGAAGGTGTCGGCAAGATCGTTTTTTTCTGAGAGCTCTCTCCTTGGCTTGCAGATGGCAGCCTTCTCCTGGCACAGTCTTTTCTCTGTACGTGCTCATGTCTGTGTCCTGATTTCCTTTTCCTAGTAGGGCCAGTCAAATTGGATTAGGGCCTAAAGTAATTACGTCATTTTACTTTACTTCTTTAAAGGCCATATGTCCAAATACAGTCACATTCTGGGGTGCTAGAGGTTAAGATTTCAACTTATGAATTTGCAGGGGACACAGCTCCACCCATAACAATTTGTTTTTCGTAATACGTTTAAAATACCCATTTCTGGGCTGGACGCAGTGGCTCATGCCTATAATCCCAGCACTGTGGGAGGATCACTTGAGCCCAGGAGTTTGAGACCAGCCTGGGCAACATAGCCAGACTCTATCTATAAAAAAAAAATACACACACACACAAACTTGGCCAGATACAGCAGTGCACACCTGTAGTCCTAGCTGCTTGGGGGACTGAGGTGGGAGGGTCGCTTGAGCCCAGAAGTTTGAGGTTACAGTGCGCTATGATCATGCCACTGCCCTCCAGCCTGGGCAACAGAGCAAGACTGTGTTACTTTAAAAATAAAATAAAACAAAAAGACCCACTTCCATTTATTTCACCCATGGATAAATTGTGCAGCAAGTGGTTAGGTGAAATGTGAAATGTCTGGCCAATTATTGTCATCATGCTCAATTATAGAGACACAGTATGCTTCCCTTTGCATTCTTCATTGCTGATTCTGTGCTTTACATCTGGCAGCTACAAAAATTTAGTATTTTGCTAGCAGGTGCATCAAACCTATTTTTGGTTTCAAACAATACACTTTTTGTTTTCAACGATTCTGACCAGTAGTCAACAATTGCAAGTATGTGGAATGTGATTCTCCTGCTTTGGGAACAAGGGAGCTCCCAGTTTTCTGGGCGGGATCCGACATTCCCATCATAAGGGCGGCCTCACCTGTCTGTACCTCTGACACCTCAGTCAGAGCCCTTGGAGTCGGCTAGGCCAGTTTTGGCCCTCCTCACGGAGACCTAGTCATTCTGTAGACATACTTCATTGTCCCAGGCTTGGGCTTCTGGTTCAACCCGTGGCTCTGTCATTATCACCAGAAGATATCCATCTGGCCCACCTTCTGTGGCTTTTTTCCCATGCACCTTTCAGACTAAATTGTATACGCTCATCCTCCAAAGGGTTGGCTGTCTTTGGTAGTATTTTGGCCTGAGTTCTGCCTTGGATTTATGTTTTTTGTTACATATATATATATATATATATATATATATATATTTTTTTTTTTTTTTTTTTTTTGAGATGGAGTCTCACTCTGTTGCCCAGGCTGGAGTACAGTGGTGTGATCTAGATTCACTGCTACCTCTGCCTCCTGGGTTCAAGCGATTCTCCTGTCTCAGCCTCCAGAGTAGCTGGGATTACAGGCATGCACCGTCATGCCTGGCTAATTTTTGTATTTTCAGTAGAGACAGGGTTTCACCATGTTGGCCAGGTTGGTCTCAAACTCCTGACCTCAGGCGATCCACTCGCCTAGGCCTCCCAAAGTGCTGGGATTACAGGCGTGAGCCTACCGCGCCCAGCCTTATTTCATAATTTTTGATCGTAATTCCACCCACATGTTCTATTCATGTGAAATTTACTAAGGTGAGACCAAGTGGAGATAAAAACTATCTGAACGAACAACTTAGGTCTCTCTTTCAGACTTTTTTTTGGTTTTATGGTGGTAAATACAACCCACTTGGCCTTTCCCCTGAGACTACTGGTTCTTTTGTCACTGGAGTCCCAGAGATCAGTGTTTGAACTAGCCCACCACTTACTGGTCATGTAACTTTGGGCAATTCAGTTTGCATCCCTAAGCCTCAATGTCTTCATCTGTAGGATGGAGGTAACCATAATGCCTGTCTCAGAGGCTGCTGCTAGTGTTAACTGTGGGACACAACACAGAGTGAGGCACAGATGAGGTGTGCAGAAAACATCAGCTTCGTGGTTTTTTACTCTTCTGCACTTGCTGTAGCATTCTGCAAAGCTATTATTCCTTTCCTAGACTCACGCCCAAAGTTACGGAGGACCCAGCAACCATCTCCTGCAGCCCCTGGAAACCTCTTGACTCTTCTGTGATGTCCCCAGTGATCCAGCAGCCCCGGCCTTCTTTTGATGGCTGGAACATTTGGTCTTCATTGAACAGTTTGTATATTGGAAACTTGCCAGCCTCCATCCACGTTCCAACCTCCATCTGCATCCCTCGGTACAAAATGGTTCAATCTGTCTACCTCCTTTCACATTCCACCAAGATATTCCAAGGCCCAGGGTTCCTTTGACCACCTCACACCTAACAAGTTCCCTCACCGTCTCTCACTCTCCCCTGAAGATTCTAAGCTGCCTCTGTCCTGCTAAAACTGTAGACCTGAGAATGAAGTAAGGTGCTTCAGGTGAGGCTTGATCAGCCCAGAGCAGAAAGGGGCCACCTCCTCCCACCCTATAAGACCCTATTAGTGCACCTTGGAGCCCTTTGCTTGGCTGGTGGCTACAATACACTTCTGTTAATGACGGAATTCCATAACATTTTTCCCCATTAATTTCTGCTACAAAACACAAAAGTCTTAGCCAGGTGTGGTGGTGCGCACCTGTTGTCCCAGCTACTCAGGAGTCTGAGGTGAGAGGATCGCTGAGCCTGGGAGGCAGAGGTTACAGTGAGCCAAGATGGCGCCGTTGTACTCCAACCTGGGTGACAGAGGGAGACCCTGTCTCAAAAACAAAAAACAAAACAAAACAAAAAAACAAACCAAATACACACACACACACACACACACACACATAAAAGTCTCATATTTTACACTTATGAAGTTAGGTGGGTTTTTGTTTGTTTGTTTCTTTGTTTTGTTTTGTTTTGTTTTGTACCCAAAAGTACATAACCTACTACTACCTACCTTTTTGGTTTTTTTTTTTTTGAGATGGAGTCTTGCTCTGTCACCCAGGCTGGAGTGCAATGGCGCTATCTCAGCTTACTGCAACCTCTGCCTCCCAGGTTCAAGCGATTCTCCTGCCTCAGCCTCCTGAGTAGCTGGGATTACAGGCCCCTGTCACCACACCTGGCTAGCTTTGTATTTTTAGTAGAGACAGGATTTCACCATGTTGGCCAGGCTGGTTTTGAACTCCTGACCTCAGATGATCCACCCGCCTCAGCCTCCCAAAGTGCTGGGATTACAGGTGTGAGCCACTGCGCCCGGCCCCTTTCCTAAGGTTTTCTAAAGCATGTTTGTGGCAATCTATCTTAGAATCTTGTCAAAGGTAAATACAAGATTCAGGGTTTACGGAGCCACCTTCTAGCCCTTTAAGCCACCAGAATTGCTGGTGTCTTATGGACTCCTGAGAAGTTTGTGGCGGTGATTCTTAGAGCTCAGCTCCCGACTGCTGGACTGCCAGTCACTGGGCAGAAACAGAACTCAGTTCTCATCACCTGGATGCTGTTTCATACTCTCCACCCTCTCCTGGGCTTCAGTTGCCTCACACAATGTCAGTCTCTTTGTGATGGTTAGTTTTATGTGCCAACTTTGCTAGGGCATGGTACCCAGATATTTGGTCAAACATTATCCTGGATGTTTCTGTGAAGGCACTTTTTAGCAGATTAACATTTAAATCAGTAGATTTTGGCAAAGCAGAGTCATAATGTGGGTGGGCCTCATCCAGTCAGTTGAAGGCCTTAATCGAAAATGATGGGCTGGGCGCGGTGGCTCACGCCTGTAATCCCAGTGCTTTGGGAGGCCGAGGCAGGCGGATCATGAGGTCAGGAGATTGAGACCTTCCTGACTAACATGGTGAAACCCCGTCTCTACTAAAAATACAAAAAATTAGCCAGGCGTGGTGGCGGGCGCCTGTAGTCCCAGCTACTCGGGAGGCTGAGGCAGGAGAATGGCGTGAACCCGGGAGGCGGAGCTTGCAGTGAGCTGAGATGGCACCACTGCACTCCAGCCTGGGCGACAGAACGAGACTCCGTCTCAAAAAAGAAAAGAAAAGAAAAGAAAATGACAAACCTCCCCAAAGAAGATTGGATTCTGTCAGCTGACCCGAACTGCAACAGGGACTCCTGGGGTCTCTGCCTGCCAGCCTGCCCTGTGGATTTTGGACTTGCCAGCCCTTACCATTGTGGGAACCTAATCCTTGAACAACTCAATCTCCACTACCCTCCTCGCCCTTCTCTCTCTCTGTCTCTCTCACACACACCCACCCACCCACACACACACACACACACATACATCCAATTGATTCTGTTTCTTTGGAGAACTCTGACTAACAGAGTCTCCTTCTCAGTATTAATGTTTTTTTCTTGGACAGAAAATATAGATAAAATAGAAGTCTAGAAGTTCTGTTTTCTCTCACGACCAAATTCTGCTATTTCTCTTTTAACCCATTCAGATTTGTGAGTCCCGGAGCGTGCTTTGCCAGGGCTCTGTTGAGTTCCACAGTACACTGAGCACCACTGTGTGGGAGGCACTGGCTCCCAACAGGCAGCAGGCACCTTTTCCCTAATGAACTGTCTTTCCAGGTTTCACTCAAGCCCTTTCTATCAGACTTCTACCATGCAGCTCTGCCAATTTCTTTAAGCATCTCTCCCTTCTTCCTGAGTGTCCTGACCAAGAAACTCCCTAATCTCTAATATCTAAAGTCATGAAGCCAATTGCATCATTAGATGTGCAGTATATATAAATAACATTTACTTACAAGAATATTTTTATAGAAATGTATGTAAACATACTTACATACATTTCTATAAATACATTTAAATTCCTAAAGACTTGTTTGAGCAATTTAAAAAAAATGCTCCAGTTTAACTTCCTACTACAATTAGGAATTTGGGGCAGGGTGCAAAATTGCCTAGTGTACTCACAGTGACTGCAATTAGAACGTGCGGCGGAGTCAGAGGAACTGCCTGACAGTGCCAGGCAGTTGACCCTGGGCTGGGTTCAGAGCTCTCCAGTGGCCACTGAGAAGTAGGAGAGTGTTTCCTGCACAATCCTGATTTCTTGGGTGGGGAGGTACTGTTGCACACTGCTGGGTGGAGCCTCTGAAACTCTCCTGGGCCAGGTCTCCTCCCGTGCTTCCTCTCCCTGAGGCAGCCTCACCTCTTGACGCCTGTCCCCAGCACACCCTTCTGTAGCTTTCCTCTGACTCACCCCTCTGTGTGTCTTTCTCTCCAGCTCGGGGTCCTGTCACCTAGGCCTCTCTCCTTTTTCCTAGGTGGCTGGCAGTTGCTCTTCCCTTGGTTTTCTCTAATTTGATCTCTTTCCCACCCTTCCAGTCTGCCACAGTCACCCTTGACATCCGCAGAATCCACCCTCCTTGGAAGGGATGAGGAAGGGGGTTTATATAACTCAATTTCATTTGTAATGTTTCAAATGGTATTTTTTTTCTGGGAATAATTGGGGCTGGATTCTGAACTATCTTTCCTGTTGCAAAGAATGAAATCCCTTCTAGGTGATGGGGCTTGATCTGCAGCGATGTCCAAAACAATCAACCAGAGGCATTTTCTACCGTACCTGAGCCATTCAGTGGTTTCGACCTCTGCTCCAGATTACCCTGGGTTATCCAGATGGGTTAATGCGAGTCCTTAGAATGGTGTTTCCCACCTTGAGAGTGGGTTGTTGGCTAGGTGTGTGGGGGAGCTGTTTGTCTACACCTCAGAAACGCTCACAACAGCAGGTTCCAGGGAAAGTCCCTGGGTGTCCAGTAAAAGCTGGGTCGCCCTCCCTAGGGGGCTCTGAGACTAGCAGAACTGATGGCCCCATAATTTGAGCACAGGTATGCATATTTCATAGGGGTTGGTGGGCAGACTCATTCATGTTCCCATCCCAGGGGTGCAGGGGACCCTTCTCCCTTCCCCACATCAGCCCAGGGCTACAGAAGCTCCTCAGGAGGCAAGGAAGGGAATGGAGAGGACAAGAGTGCCTACAGAGTGGGAAGGAGACAAGCATTCTCAGGTATTTATCCAGGGTAAGGGCAAGGGCTTTTCTGCAGTCCAGGACATTAGAAGAGTCCTGAACCTTCTAATGAACTTTTATTGACTGAGCTGTTGGAGAACAGTTTTGGTGTGCGGAAACAGTGAGATCCCTAACCCTACACCCCTGAACCCAGCAGATATATCCACACTGACCAGAAAGGACTGGCTAACCACAAGCCTGCCTGTGCATGGCAGGGAAAGGAAAGCCATTCTTGAGTAAATGGTGTTCAAAGGTTGGGCAATATATGTATATGGTGTTCTCCTGTGGACATAATTGTGCACAAGGGTCAGAAGAAATTGCTTTCATTGGGCAAGCTGCTTAACCTGTCTAAAGCTTTGTTTTTTTATGATCTATAAATGAAGACAGATCCTATCTCACGGCTCTGCACGTCACACAGCGATAGCAGACAGGTAATTAGGATGCAGGTAGTTAGCAGACAGCCCGGGTGTACTTTAGCTGTTCAAGTTTCCTCAACCTGGCCTCCTAGCCATGACCTTTCACAGAGGTGCAAATCATCTATGAGTTTGCACAGAATCCCCTGCAAGGAAATATGTTCTTGTTCTTGACTTACATTTGAGTTGGTTGGTCTTACAGTTAAGGCGGAGGTCATCACTCTTAATAAAGGCCATTTTAAGTGGAGTGACAAGTCACTAAGGGACTTGTTGGCATTGTTTACTTCTTATCCAGGGCTTTCCGAGAAGGGACAGTGTGTCTGAGTTTTTATCTTATGAAGGTTTCCCACCTGCAGTTTAGTTTACTATTATTTTAAGGGCTGTTCATAAATGAACTAGCTTGTCTTTGCACTCAGGGTAATTCACAGATTTGTCAGTGACTTCATTGCAGCTGTGAGCTTTACACGAACCTTGCAATCCGCCTTGAAAAATGAAACTGAGTATAAGTAGGGACCAAGGAAGAATGTTTTTGAGGGAAATAGAAATTACCATCCTAAAAATGGTTCCTTCTGTGTGTCTGCTGATAGAAACCCTTGACCTCTTTAGAAACACTGCGAAATTATTCACTACGATTATCTGAATCTCATAAATAAAATAATGATTACAGCTGCATGGAATTATTCAGGTCTAAATTCATATAAACATATCCCTAATGAATTTATTTATCATGACAGGAAAGGAAAGCATAGCTTTGTGCACCCCATCCCACACCCTCCACCCCCTACAGATTTTACTAACACTGTTTCTGGGTTCGGAATTTTTTTGCCTGAGTTGGTACCTCAAATCACTTGAGTTAAACTGCAAATGAATCACACATAATGCAGATAAAATGACTTTATGCCCTAATTTCTAGAACGTGACCTGAATGTGAACTAGACATTCGTTTTCCTAAACCCCATGAGACCCAGGTATTCTTGACATGTGTAGCGAGGATTGAAGGGGCCCGAGGCTGTCTGTCCACTCTCCGTGGGCCTGGCTCTCCTTGGACCAAATCGAATGCATGGGAACACGCCCCCCAGTTGTCTTTTTCCTTCGGTTTATATAATTCCTGGCATGTGCCTTTCAACACTCCATTTATGTTAGAAGTTTGGTATTAGCCTCGGGGCTTTACTCTTGACACTGCTACTAATTCTCTACTTTATATTCGTGATTGCCCTTCTGAAAGGAGAATCTTGTTTCAAAATTGCACCTGGGCATTTTAAAGTAAATAGGATGCAAATCCTTAGTTGGCCTCTTGTGTACATTAACTTCAGAGTGAAGAATGAATATGTAAGACAGTGATGGGGGATGGGGAGTTGAGCAAGGAAAATAATTTGCATAATGGTGTTTGCTGCCTGGTGAAACTGAAACCCAGCCTGTGTGGGTGGGGCCTTGTTTCCAAACGTCAGCGCTGCTGCCCACGAAGGCCTGCACCAACGCACGGTGCCCTCCGGGCCGCCCACAGAGGCCGGCGTCTGGCCAGGGGCAGGGGCTGGGGACAGCAAGTGTGAAACCAGCTGAAGCACCTGCAGCTCAGGCGGGCTGCAGGCTCCCTGCTCTCCCCCTGTGAAGAAGCACACATTGTTCTTTCTTCCCGCACATTTGAATCTCTCAGTGGGGTCTCATTTTCTGTGACATGGCAAACCTAAAAAAATGGGAGTAAATCATTTCTAAAGAGCTTAGCTAGGCATGGTGGCTCACGCCTGTAATCCCAGCACTTTGGAAGGTCGAAGTGGGATGATTGCTTGAGCCCAGAAGTTTGAGACCGGCCTGGGCAACATAGTGAGACCTCATCTCCACACACACACACGCGCGTACACACACACACGCGTGCATGTGCCTGCACACACACACAAATTAGCCAGGTGTGGTGGCATGGTAATTCCAGCTACTCTGGGGGCTGAGGTTGGGAGGATGGTTTGAGCCAGGGAGGTCAAGGTTGCAGTGAGCTGTGATGGCACTGCTGCCCTCCAGCCTGGGTGACACAGTGAGATCTTATCTCAAGAAAAATAAAAAAATCAAGAATAAAGAGCTCCTGATTTCCATCCCCCACTGAGAATCATTTTCTGAGTCAGCTGGAGTGTTTCAGAGCCCAACACCCAAGGAGCAGTGCAGGGATGGTGCCCAGTTACAGGGGACAGCTCAGCTCTGAATGTTACAAAGGGCACTTCATGGACCACCACCTTCTCTCTGCTTGCTCTGTACCCCTAAAGTACTACAAGGCATTTTTGGTTAATAATAATTTGAATACTATGTGATCTTGTAGATTCTACTGCGTTTGGCTAGCTAATGTCTCTAAGTAGCAAGATGATTTATTTTTTCTGGACAATACCAGGACTATATGCTGATACAGGACTGGCTTGCTCTAAGGATCAGATTTTCCAGTGTAAAATATATACTCCTTATAGGGTTGTAAGAGCAGAAGCCCTTCATAGCCTGTTTCTTTTTGCTCTCTCTTCAGCCAGCAGTTGGCCTGGATCTTTGCTGGTAGACACAGGGAATGTTCTCCTTGACGAGTGGTTCCCACCCTGGCAGCCTCAGATCCCACCATGTTGGCAGGGATGCTGAAATCCACCTGCCTATCAGCCTTTGTAAATAACAAAAATCACAAGTGGCTCTAGCATTTATGTATTCTATGATATTGGGACTCTTGTGATATAAATAATACAAATGCTTTTACATGCATAATTCAATTTATACTATGTTTTATCTTTAATTACCGGATAATAAAAACATAACTACTCTCAGGGAGTGTGGGGGATGGTGACTCAGGCTAAGGTGAGCCTCACAGCCTGGAGGCTGGCTTTAGTGCTGGCTGGGAGAGCCACAAGGAGATGGCATATGCTGCCGATGAAGGTGTTCTCCAGGAATTTTCAGTTAGAAGTTTTGATCATCGTTCATTTGGCCTCAGGATGAACATCATGGTACTGCTTTTCATTCTCTGTAATTAATATACTTTTCACAGTCAACTTTGCATTTGAAAGTATTTATTTTATGGGAAACAGTGAAAATTAGATAATTAGCACATGTGCAAATCTGTTTGGCATTTGTGGGGTGTTTGCCCTGAAAACCTATGGATGAAGCCCAAAGACAGGAGCTGGGGGGTTTCATTTAGTTAACTTAAAAGTTTTAATTGGTCTGTGTTACTCTTCTTGTTACATATTTTTTTAAGCCCCTAAGGTGAGCAAGTTACATTTTAAAATAAGGAGGAAAAGCCAGTTTTAAAAGTAGAATTGAGTCATTGCATGTGTTTTTTTTCCCCACAAACATTAGCTGTGTGATTATTATGTCCCAGGCACCTAAGGAATAGTGCCCTTGTCCTGGGGAAGTTCACAGTTTGGAAGGGGAGATAGTTGGGAAAGGTAATGTGAATATTAACACTCGTGTTTCCTGGGGACCAAAAAGTTCCAGCTTCTGGGCCAGGTTAATTATCTGAATTATCTTATTTCATCCTTACATTGGGAACCAGATGCCCCCAATGCCCTTCAGTGATTTTTTTGGTGGCTTTGAGGAAAAATGAGGCCCAGAGAGGTTATGTAACTTGTCCAAAGTCACACAGCAGGTAGATTTAAAAGTCAAACAGTTAGCTCCCAATGTGCACACTCTTAATTACCATGCCACTAAACCAGACTCTGAACAAAGCACTCTGGGAGCACAGAGAAGACCTCTGAGGGTCTGTCTGTGTGAGTCTAGGGCATGTTCAAAGTTAAGAGCTGATGTTTAGCTCAGCAGGAAAGGGCTGGGGCACAGTGTTGGATACACATATCAGGTGGCATTTATTGCTGATGACAGTAAAAGTATAAAACAAGATAATTTGTTTACATTTCAAGATACATTAAGTTTTTTTTTTTTTTTTTTTTTTTTGAGATAAGAGTCTTGCTCGGTTGCCCAGGCTGGAGTGCAGTGGTGCAATCTCAGCTCACTGCAACCTCCGCCTCTCGGGTTCAAGCGATTCTCGTGCCTCAGCCTCCCGAATAGCTGGGACTACAGGCGTGTACCACCACGCCCGGCTAATTTTTGTATTTTTAGTAGAGATGGGGTTTTACCATATCGGTCAGTCTGGTCTTGAACTCCTGGCCTCAAGTGATCCACCCACCTCGGTCTCCCAAAGTGCTGGGATTACAGGCGTGAGCCACTGTGCCCGGCCTCAAGATGCATTAAGTTTTAAAGGCCCCTGGTTATTTCTCGTCTTCTGAGATGTCATTCCAGTGTGACATGGTTAACATCAGTGAGGATGGCATTCCTGTCCCACACAGTAAAATGTCACCTCTCACACACGTAACTCTGGGCGTAAAGCGAGTAAAAATATGAGACTTAGAAGAATATTTCATCATGGTATGCTGATTGGGGATTTCACTTACTGATACTAGAAAGGTTTTGCATTTCAGAACACGATGAAAGAGGTCATATTTATCTGAAAGACGCAGACAAGCGGTGGAGGAACCAGACACCCCCAGTGCCGTTTGCTGGCTTTTATCAGACAGAAAGCAGAAAGGAGAAACGTGTTTTATCCCATGTGAAGGAAATATTGGCTTGACGCCTACCATGCCCAGCCTTGCACTAGACATCCAGGTAGCTGCTCCATGGAGAAGTTCACAGGGTGGTCAGGATAGCACAGGGAGGAGGTAATAGCTTGAGGGAAGTCCAGGAGGGACTCAGGGAGTGTAAGCCAGTAGGGGGGTGCTCCTGAGAAAGGGAATGAGGCTGTGCCTTGAAAGACTGGTTAGATAGAGGAGGAAGTGAAGCATCAGAGGCCGCCCAACAGAGGCAGGAGCCGGGGCTGGGGTGGGCAAGGAGAAAATCACGCCATCCTCCTGTGTGAACAGTAGAGTTTCATCTGCTGAGGGTAGAGGCCATGTTTTATCCATCTCTGTCCCCTTCTATGTCCCTTTTTCTCCTCCCTTCCCCATTCCCTGGCATCATATTGGGACTTGTTAAGGGCTGAATCGTGTCCCATCCCAAATTCGTATGGTGCCACCCCAACTCCAGTACCTTGGAATGTGACCGTATTTGGAGAAAGGGTCTCTGAAGAGGTAATTAAGGTAAAATGAGGTCATATGGGTGGCCTCTAATTCAATATGACTGGTGTCCTTATAAAAGGAGATTAAGAGTACACCAACATGGTACACGTATACATATGTAACAAACCTGCACATTGTGCACATGTACCCTAGAACTTAAAGTATAATAAAAGAAAAAGAAAAAAAAAGGAGATTAGGATATAGACATACACAGAGGGAAGACCCACGTGACAACATAGCAAGTAGGCGGTCATCTACAAGCCAAGGAGAGAGGGAGGCCTCAGAAGAAACCACCCTGCCAACAACTTGGTCTCAGACTTCCAGCCGTCAGAGCTGTGAGGCAATACATTTCTGTTGTCAGTCTCTAATACTTTGTTATAGTAGCTCAAGCAAACTAATAATCCAGTGCTCAACATATTTTTGTTGAATAAAAGCACAAAGAGATTCATGAGAAGAGGGAAATGTTGCATACTTAGGGTAGGAGCAAACCACAGAGGTCTTTCTCAGCCTGGGCAAAGAATGTCAACTCTGTGTTGGAGCCAGTAGGGAGCTCTGTGGGTCCTCGAGCAGGAAAATCCCATGGCTTAAGCAATGTTTCAGGAAGACTGGGATGTTAGGCTCCGGAGCTCTGAGCAAGTCAGACGGGACTGGGAGTCATAAGAAGGCTTGACTGTGGCTAGTGATAACCAATGGGCACTGGAAACATGGAGGGGAACCTTTCCTCCCTTTTATATCAGGGTTCTCTCCTAGAGGAGCAGATGAGGACCTCTGATGGACCAGGAAATTGGAATTCTGCCTGGGAGGCAAGCCCATGGACGCCCTGATCTGCTTGAACAGAGAGTAGCTCCCTTCACCTGTAAAATGAGAGTGAACGAGCTGGTGTCTAAGGAATTCAGAATCCACACCCATGGAGTTCCACAGGGTATGTGGGATTTTAGGGGGACCAGGGTGTCCCCAGTGCAAGAAGGAGGCTCCCACCAAGGGGCTGCAGCACTGCAGATAACCCCCAGGGGTATGAAAAGAGGCTGAACTGGGGGCCTCCACGGTCAGAATCCATCCATTGACCCAGGATGCCAGGAAGGGGGAGGCCCATGGGCAGCAGAGGCTCAACGAACTCCGTGGCCTGACTTGGCCACTAGGTTTCTTCAGCTCTTCAGCCACTGCCTGTAGGAGGCTAGCTGGCATTCCTTCCTTGGCCCTTAGCTTGCATGGATCGGGGTTTCACGTTGAATTCTAAGCCCAATAACATGGCTCTTTTTATTTAAACTCAGTGCTGCACAATGATGAATGAATGAATGAAAGATCAGGGCAGATGAACTGTCAAACCTCAGCAGTTGCCCTTATAGTTAGAGGTGTTTCTGTGAAGCAAATCAAAGCTTATAGTATCAAGAACTTTTTTAAAAAGTACACTTTGATCCAAGTTGGATGTTATTTCTAAGTGTACTCAGGGTGAACACCTCTTAAAACCCCTTATTATGTATGCTGAGCTATTCTGAACCTCAGTGAGAAATCAGTAATGTCAAGAAACCTATACATAATTATTTGTTATAATATAAAAATCCAGAGCTCTTCAAGCATTATTCTATCCTAGTTGGTCATATTCTGCAGGAAAGAACACTGAGCCTGAAGCAAAATAAATTCCTTGAGTTGAAGAAATTTGTGTCTTATAGAAAAGCTGAATGAGAAATAACGTTAAAAATGGAAGGAGGCCTAATGATGATATTATGCCATCTCTTGTCATTACTTAGTACTCTGTTGTTTCAGTCATTTAATCTGGTTTCCTTTCTGGATGCTTTAACTTCCACTTTAATTTTCCTTATAATTGTTGTGCAATTATAAAAGACAATCTGAGGGACCCGCCTTGACAGCCTGGGGTAATATCACTGGGAGTAGGATCTCTCAGAATGCTAAGGAGCAGAGGCACTAAGAGAGCTGCATTTCACTCCATTTTATTGGATCTTTTGGTATATACGTTTCTGTGACTTCAGTTAAATGGGATGGACTGTTGCATAATACGAGGGCTATATGAAGGAGTCGTCATCTACACTTGTAAAAACCTTCTTCTTTAGGGGTGGGTAGTATATAATTGCAAAGGCATTTCTGATTTAATTAAGAGTTGTTTGGTTGGCCGGGCGTGGTGGCTCACGCTTGTAATCCCAGCACTTTGGGAGGCTGAGGTGGGAGGATCATGAGGTCAGGAGATCGAGACCATCCTGGCTAACACGGTGAAACCCCGTCTCTACTGAAAATACAAAAAATTAGCCAGGCGTGGTGTTGGGTGCCTGTAGTCCCAGCTACTTGGGAGGCTGAGGCAGGAGAATGGCGTGAACCCGGGAGGCGGAGCTTGCAGCGAGCCCAGATCGTGCCACTGCACTCCAGCCTGGGCGACAGAGCGAGACTCCGTCTCAGGAAAAAAAAAAAAAAAAAAAAAAAAGAGTTTTTTGATTACAAGTGACGGAAAACTCAATTCAAAGTGGTTTAAGCAAAATCCAGAGTTTTACCATCTCATGTAAGTGAACAATCTAGGAAAAGGGCGTCATACATACAGCTCAAAATAAAGTCAAGATATTTCAGCTCTGTCTTCTCCTCCTGGCCCAGTTTTTAATGCTTTGACCCCATTCTCAAATAAACTCAACCCTCATGATCCCGAGGTGGCTGCCATTTGTCCTTTCAGTTCCAAATCCAGCAGGAAAAACTTTTGTCACAGCATTCCTGTAAAAGGTATGAGGTTCGCCCTGATTGGACCAGCCGAGGTCACATGCCTACACGTGAGCCAATCACAGTGGATAAAGGACTGTGATGTACTCATTAATTTACCCGCCATTATCTCCACTCCTGTCCTGAGGGTGGAGTTATGAAGCTTGCTAATGGGGCACTAGGATGTCCACTAGGTTTTACTCAGTGACATAGGTGACCCACTAAATTTAAGCATATTGGTGTGCAAAGGAGGCATTTGTTGACTTGCAAGTAGACACCTCTCACTTATTTGTCACACTCGCTCTTCCTTTTGTAAGCTTCCTGGGAGAGGGATCTCAGTGGCTTTCAAGATCACGCCTTGCAAATTAGGCATCATGCCCATCATTCCATCCCCTGTGTGAGATGGTGGCAGAACAGTTCCTATTCAGACACCTGCCCTCATGCCTCTTCCCCCGTCCTCCCAGCAGCCCCAGCTCCTGGTTCCCAGCATCTAGCTCCTTCCTTATCAGCACAGGGAGTTGCTTTTTGTTTGTTTGTGTTTGAGAAAGACTTCTTATTTCGTGCATGCACATTTCCTTTCTGTGAAGCAGACTCGGGAGCTTTGCCTTTCTGACTTATTCTGTGCATCCTATCAGTGAAGTCAGTGAGTGGCTTCAAAAATGCTTTCTTTCTTTTTCTTTTCTTTTCTTTTCTTTTTTTTTTTTTGAGACGGAGTTTCGCTCTTGTTGCCCTGGCTGGAGTGCAATGGTGCGACCTCGGCTTACTGCAACCTCCGCCTCCCGGGTTCAAGCGATTCTCTTGCCTCAGCCTCCCGAGTAGCTGGGATTACAGGTGCCTGCCACTGTGCCCAGCTAATTTTTGGTATTTTTAGTAGAGACAGGATTTCACCATGTTGGCCGGGCTGGTCTGGAACTCCTGACCTCAGGTGATCCACCCGCCTCGGTCTCCCAAAGTGTTGGGATTACAGGCGTGAGCCACCGCTCCTGGCCCAAAATACCTTTTTTTTTTTTTTTTTTTTTTTTTTGAGACGGAGTCTCGTTCTGTCGCCCAGGCAGGAGTGCAGTGGCTCGATCTGGGCTCACTGCAAGCTCCGCCTCCTGGGTTCACGCCATTCTCCTGCCTCAGCCTCCCGAGTAGCTGGGACTACAGGCGTCCGCCACCACACCCGGCTAATTTTTTTTTGTATTTTTAGTAGAGACGGGGTTTCACCGTGTTAGCCAGGATGGTCTCGATCTCCTGACCTCGTGATCCACCTGCCTCAGCCTCCCGAAGTGCTGGGATTACAGGTGTGAGCCACTGCTCCCGGCCCCAAAATACTTTCTGATGCTGATAAAATGTTTTGTCTACTCTTATGCCCAAGGAACAGTTCCTCCCTTAGCAGAAGTTAGTGGTTAAAGCTTCCTCTATGTTTGCCAGTCAAGAATGCCACAGGGCCAGCCTAAGTGTCCATGAGTGGATGAGTGGATAAAGAAATGCAGCACACACACGTATATACACAATGGAATACTATTCAGCTTTTAAAATGAGGAAATCCTGACATTTGCAACAACATGGATGAACCTGGAGGACATCATGTTAAGTGAAATAAATTAGGCACAGAAAGACAACACATGATCTTACTTATACGTGATATAGAAAAAAGTTGAACTTACAGAAGTAGAGAGTCGAATGGTGGTTACCAGGCATTGGCAGGGATAGGGTAATGGGGAGATATTGTTCAAAGGATACAAAAGTTCAGATAGATAGGCGAAATAAACTTAAGAGATCTACTGTACAACATGTGACTCTAGTTAATAGCAATGTATTGTATTCTGAAATTATTGAGAGTAAATTTTAATTGTCTTCACCATAAAAGATAAGTATATGTGAATTAGCTCAGTTGAGCCATTCCTTAATGCTTATTTCCAAACATCATGTTACACAGTAAATGTAATAGAGTTTTTGTCAATTAAAAAAATTACCAAAAAATAAAAAATGAATTCCATAGAGACGTTCTCTCCAGGAAGGGTCCCCTTCCTAGATCTGACTGCTGGTTAGGGTTAATCAATGCCCCTTGGCAAAACAAAACCAACCCCACATTTCTTCATCTCCCATGTCCAAGACACATGCAGTGAGTTCTCAGAGTGTTTACTACCAGCACACAAATGATGGCTGCTTTATTATTTGGTGACCTTTGTTGTTTGTTGTGATTGTTCTGTTCAGTTTTAATCCCTCACAGCACTTTCGGCCATTTAGAAAGACAGTATTTGTTCTGCTAGAGCATTTGCAATCTGTTTCTGATTAGCTTAACTGGTCTTGACCAGTGCTAAGTTCACATTTCAGCTTTGATTTATGCCGTCTCTATCTGCAGATATGTTTCTTGTTACGCTATACAAGAGGAGGCCTCTTCTTATTGACTTCTTATTTTCATGTGAACGAGGTAATAGGTATCAGGAATAATTAGAAAAGGCCATACGCGCTAATGTCATAGGAGACTGAGATATGGAGGGTAAATAATAACAAAATTCCTGATTACTAGGGCATAGAAAAAAAATCTTAGGCAATTCCCCAAGTTGATAATCCCAAATGTCTAGGTGTCCTTCTCAAATAGGGAAACATGACGTTAAAACTACTCAAAATAAATGAGACTCAGTGGTATTTATAACCATAGATAAAAAAGAGCAAGGGTCCTAGGGAACTGTGCCAAGGCCCAGCCCTTTGATTCACAAGTATCCACAAAAACAGACTGTACGGGCTGCTTTCAAGAGAAAATGTGGCCATCAAGGTCAACACTGGAAGCCCTGTGGCCACTCATTCATTCCGTCTCATTGGCCCTGAGCCTTTCGAAAAGTAGGCAGAGAAGAAGCCCAAAGAACAACATGGCCGGCAGGTTAAGGAAGAAAAGCAGAGTTCACAGACATCACTAACAATTTCGTAATGACCTCATGACTTCGCTGGAAGGATTCCAGTGGAGGCGTCACCAGCCCTTTGTCCACCTCTTAGGCTGAGAACCTCAAAGGTTGCCCACACCTTGACCACATACTTTCTTCCTTTTCTTACACAATCAAGCTCTGCACCAAACATTAGGGGGACATTTGCATTTTCATGATATTCATGCGTATTTCTAGCAAAATACAAATTCTTACTGATAAGATGTTGACTTGTACAGT
Organism: Pan paniscus; assembly: GCF_029289425.2. Lineage (NCBI taxonomy): Eukaryota > Metazoa > Chordata > Mammalia > Primates > Hominidae > Pan > Pan paniscus. Next base: position 16,630,147 of record NC_073261.2, read on the forward strand.
GTAGCAAGGAATACTGTCATACAGTTGTGCCGAAAACAAGCCCATTTACTTATTTTTTAAAAAATTAATTATATATAATTCTTATAAAATAACAAATTCCATTTATTTCCTCTTGATCTCTGTCATCAGAGACATTTGAAGGTCTGAGATGGGTTCAATTAAAGGACATAATGCACTTGACAAGTTGTTGTATGTGTGCATTGTGAATAGGCCTTAACAGTGCATTCATTTGTTTTATTTTCTCCCATTTATACAGACTTTTGTTCTGCTCTTAGATAAAATACTAATAAACAGGAAGTTGAAAAAAAATGTGGTGCAATTGTTCTGAATGTTGTTTTTCTTGCAAGGCTTTATGGGCCACACCACACCATCCTATTCAAAGCAGTCCCTGTAGGTGGTGGTGTTAATAAAGAAATGAGGCTGCCCAGGGCCGCCTGCCTGAGCCTCTCTGCAGCTGCTCACCTCCTGCTGAGGCCTCTGCCTTCAGAGCTAGTGGGGCCTGCTCACACATTCCAGTAGTTTCCTCTTTATTTGTCCTGAAGCAAGTTGTAGAATTTAAAGGAGGTGAAGTAAGGCGATTTCTATGGAAAATATATTTTTCTTCTTTACTCCTCATGCTGAGTGCATAAGAATTTATTATTTCCCCTGAATGTTCAAAGTGGTGTGTGTGTGTGTGTAAAAGAACCAGGAGCAAACAATCTTAATAGGAATGTGCGATCTTGTGTTTATCTTTAGCACACTTAATTAGCTACAACCCGGGACTGTTGCCATTTGAACAAGTTGTTAAGAAAATCTGCCATGTTTTGCTCTTTTTAAAAAGGAATGACTTTAATAACCATAGCAACACTTACTCAGTTTTGTGATCCACTCCAAGATTATGGGAGCAAGAACAGATACTCCTGAAAGCAACCCTCACCTCCTCCCCCGCCCCCTGCCCTCAGCAAGTCCTGGCCTGTGTGAACTGAAGGGTTTTGAAGCTCTGGTTTCTAGGAGTGCCCAGAAGCTAGAAAGACTAGGGTGTACTAGTTATTGAGGGGTAGTTGTCAGTGGCAGTGTGGGGGCACCCCAGTTGTTATTCGAGGCACTGCATTGCTTTTTTGTCTCCTCTGTAAGCATCCTGCCTCTGTGTCAGGGCTCGCAGAACTAGGCCTGGAGTTATGCCCCCTACCCAACCAAGGCTTTGCCTTTTGCCCCCCACTATGGTGCCACCTACTTGGGTTTCCCACAGTTGGTAATGCCAGGCAGGAAGCAGGAGTGCAGGTTGCAGGAAGGGAGAGCAGAGGAAACAGAAGTTGCTTAGGAGGGAGTTGGGCAGGCTCTGTCCCCAGCAGATCCAAGGGTCCCTGACAAAGAGAACACCTCACCTCCGCCCCTCCCCAGAGGCACACAGAATGCCCCCTCCCACCACCTCCAGGCTGTTAATTCACACCCACCCAGGCTGCCCCCAGGCTCCCCACACCTGTGCCAGTCAAGCCTGGCCTGTGGCTGTGACACCTGCATTACCCCAGACGGTTGCCTGACCTAGGCCTGTCCTTCTATCTGCTTTGTTTTTATGTTGATTACTAGGTGAAGCACAGTGTTAAAAACGGGAAGAAAAGGCTAGGAATGCAGTTATGGGAGTGTGAGGCTGGGTTGGAATAGGTGGGAGAAAGTCCAGGGCTGAGTGTGTGGACCCTGCTCCAGGGATCTGACCGGCTCAAGCTCCCAGGCCATTAAACAAAGTTGTTAATGTCAAAAAAAAAAGGGAGAGAGTAAACAAATCTCTCCTCTGTTATTCTGCACCTGGAGAAAAGTAAACCCCTTGGGCATAATAGGCTGTCACCAATTAGACATCCAGGAAAGGCTTTTCTGGGTTTAGCCCTTTTGGGGAAGCATGGGGGTAGATGTAAGTGTGTGAACCTTCACCCAAGTTCTGGAGAAGGATTCCGGAGTGAAAGAGGTTTCCATGCTGAGTCTTGCGTTTAAGGGACCTTCCATGGCATAGCTGCAAAGAAACCTGAATTGCCCAGGATTAACCACCTTTCCTTTAGACGGTGAGCAGTGCGTTTCATGAACACATGACACATTTTAGGGTTGTCTATGGAGGTATCGGCACTCTCATTACTATTTTTAACATTTTATTCTCTGTTCAGGGTTAAGAACTTCACCCACCTAAGTCAGCTCCTGATACAACATGGAATATTCCAGCAATGAAATGTGAACTTAAGATATTTGGATTAAAACCCCAAAGTTGAGTCAGGTTTAAATATTCTGCAAGAAGCAGTGAGCTCCTTTTGTCTATTTGGGCACAGTTTTCGTGAATTATTTAGGCTTTTCTTAGATGCCTGAGCTCCGTGGTTAGACAGCAGATAAGTTATTTTTCCCTTTAATGCTGAGGCATTTTCACTGATTTCAGTCTTACTCATTAGAAAATTCTGTGCTCACCCACAGCTGCCAGGGTTTCTAGAACACAACACCCTACCTTCTCCTGTAGACATTTTAGTCCGTCCTTGCTCCTGCACTGTGGCTTTCACAGTCAAATGTGAGTTGACCAGCCGTCATTTGTGAGCTGTGAGCGGTATTTTTGGAACTTGCCCACCCCCATTCCCCCAGAGTCCTGTGGAGGTCATGCTCATGGGTTCTGCCACCGGGACAGGAAAGTTTGGACATTACTACCAAAAAAATGCAACGTGACTAAGCACCGTTTAAAATAGCCTTTCTTATTCTCTTGTAAAATTGCAGGGATTTCCATGACAGATGTCGTTTTAGTCATTTTAAAACTTCAGCGCGCTGAGCCTCATCAGCATATTTTTATTTTTGACATTACATATTTTAGAGTGGATTGAAAACTAATTTGATCCGTTTCAATTTGGAACATCCCTCAAGGTCATTTTTACCAGCATTTAGGCCAGTGTTGATCTTGCTTTCATTTTAAACATAGTTATTTTCTCTCTGTGAAGTGATTACTCCTTGCTTGGTGTGTGGTCTGGTGACTTGTTAATTTCAAAATTCTACGATGCAAGCGGGTTTGGACGTGGAGCCTGGCCCGGTGTGGCCAGGCTGTGGCTTTGCCCATCGCAACGGCTGCCTTTGCCTCAAATGGCTCGAGGCTGGCACCTGGTCAATATTTGCTTTTGTCCAAAAGAAGGAAACAGTAGAGGACTTGGGTGGTGTAATTTTAGAACTTCAGTGTTGGGTTGTTGGCTTGAAAGATCCATTCTCTTCTATAAATACAGATATTTATATTTACTCCTCCAACCTTTCCCTCCACACAGTTAAGAAACCCTACAATTAATTATGCCAAATCAAGATTTGCTTTTCTACATGATTTTTTCCCTTTTCCCTAGGAAGTCTGTAATGAATTTTCTTCTTTATTGTAATATTTTATGTTTTTATATACACTTGTATATTCTTATAGCATATATATGTACATATGCAAACTTTCTGAGGCTTCTAAAAAAGAGAAATAATATTGGTTGATTAACCTCAATTTCTTTTCAATATCAAATGTGTAACAATAACCCCAAAAGGAGAGGTTTCAGAAATTAAAACAAGTTGACATTTGCCCACTTCTGAATTAAAATGCAGCATTTGACTTTTGTACTGTTGTGGCTGTCAAGCCTTAGTTTTTTCACACTATCAGGTATTTTCAGATCAAAGGTAAATATGATTTAGAATTATATTTCAAATTAGAACTGTCATATGCCCACACATACATTTTGCTGATATACTTACAAACTGGTAAACAATGCTCTTTAATCAACAATTCATAATCTGGGTCAGCAATTTTTATCTCCATATTTGCTCATACTGTATGACATCAATATTTTATATTGGCTTGCCCATAACTTAATATTTTATAAAAGCCTACCTATGAAATTCATATTTCATATTTGCTTGGCTATGAAATTAATTTTTGTGATGCTGCAGTTCAGCTTGTAGCATACAAATTGAGGAAATTAGCAAGCTGCATGCAGTTCCTTGCTGTACAAAAACAAATGACACATGGTGTCTTTATCACTTGTTTTGTATTTACAGATAAATTTTAAAAATAAAACTTGCCATTTCTGTTCACATGGAAAACTCCCCACCCCACTCCCATTCTTGTTGACTCTTTTTTATTTTTAAACAACAAATACATAATCAACTTCAGTCATCTCATTTTCAGGGGAATTACTCATTGTATTTTCTACTTACAGTCACCGGGGCTGATGTTGGGATCTGTGATCAGTTTCCTGTTGTTACGCATAGCTTTTCTCAGTGGTGAGAGAGACATCATGTACAGAGTACACACGGAGGGTTGAGATAGCAGCCTGGTTTATCTTACTTCTGATATGACTTTTAAAATATTGATTTTAAAAGTGTGTCTTTGAGTGTACCAAAATAGTATGTCCCTGATGCTTCTCACTGGATGCAATCCCTGCTCAAATGCTTTCTATGCAATTAGATTTTGGGGCTCAGCTTCCATTTTTTAAATCTGTGAAAGCATTGCTCATGCCAACGGCCCTGGAGAGGGCCACTCTGTTTTAGTGCCATTTACATGTATCAGGACAGGACAGAAAAGGGACAGCATATTACAAACAAAATAAAACTGTAATCTTGTTCAATCCTTGTCATGCTGAGGATGTTTGTAAACATAAAAAAAATTGTATGGATTCCACTTACATGAGATAACTGGAGGGGTTAGATTCATAGAGAAAGAAATTAGAGTAGTGGTTACTAGTGGCTGGAGGCAAGGGGGAATGAAGAGTTATTGTTTAATGGGAACAGAGTTTCTGTTTGGGAAGATGAAAAAGCTCTGGAGATGGATGGTGGTGATAGCTACACCACAGTGAGTGTACTTAATACCACTGAAGAGTACACTTAAAAAATGGTTAAAATAGTAAATTTTATGCTATGCCTATTTTAGCACAATAAAAGAATACACATTCATGGAAACAGGGCATTTAAATCATTATGCGTAATAAAGTGAGAAGCTAGTTGTGATTTGCAAAGAATTATAGAAATTATAGGGAGAAACACAATCTCAAGAGCCACCCTGGAGTCCAGAGCTCTCGTTTTACAGATTCAGGAGTGGAGGCTCAAAGAATATGTGCTTTCTTAATGACTGGAACCCAGACGGCAGGACCCCCACACAGGGCTCCTTGCTGACCCTTTGCTGCCTTCCCCCCTCCCTTAGAGGGGCCATTCTTTATTCTGAGTAAACGTGCCACTGATTAGATGGACTTCATGATAAAGACCTGCAGTAAGGACGTTTTAATCCTTTAATCTAGACGGTTCACGAGTTCCACTGGTGTGTCTCTGGGGGCAGGCTCCCAGATCACAGACTGGTTCCACCGTGCCCCGTGACCTCAGCGTGCCATTAGATGGGAGGCCTTTATTTCAGGGGAAAAATCATGTTTGAAACTAAGTGGGTCCCCGGCAGTTTGCAGCAACACTGGCTGCTCAAAAGGACAGCACGAGGCTTTTCACAGCATGTAGATACCGTGGCTTTATGAGAGCTTTGAGCTTGGGAGGTTCTACTTGTGCTTTTGCAACCTTAGTTCAGATTTCATTTGCATCTACTATTTGTAAATGCACCATTTTTCTAAGGGAAGTATGTATGTGAGAATTATCTACATGATTTTTGTAGGTGGCTCACAAAACAAATGTCAGCAGCCATTCTATGGCCTTGGAGTATCATTTCCCACACCTTTTCTGTGGGCTGTCTTTATTTTTGACTCTAATACGTATCCCTTATCATACAAAAAGTTCTTGAGCATATTTGATATATTTTAAAACTTCCACCCCGGTGGAATTAACACTAATTATATTTAATTCCACACAAACTTCTGTCCCAGTTGTAGACCATTTACCTACTTCCTGACAGCAAACACTACACCACTGTGAAATTTTATTTTAACACATTTGTGCCCATTTTCAGCATTAATAATCGTGTGTGGAAGTGGCAGCAAAATGAAGATATCGCCTGAGCATGGAACCACAAATGCCTGAACGTGTGATGGCATCTCAGTGAAACAAAAGCATGACATACTTTTTCTTTCCAAATGAGGCAGTGCCACAACTAAAAAAGCCAGTTCGCCTTTCACTTTCTAAAATCATCTTGCTGGAGAAAACGGTTATCAAATCCCATCCACTGCCCACGTAAAATAAATACCATTCAGAAAAGCGTGGCATGGATGGCCATATTTCTGATGGGTTTATAACTGTAGATTGCATGCGATCCCAACGTGAAGCCTGAAATACGACATTCAACGTCAGGCTTATTCCAGGCTATTGCTGTGGCTACTTTTGTAATTCCACCAGTGGGGCATTTTAGGCTAACGTATATTTCCTCTAAGCTGATAAGCATTTTCCTGATCCCAGGTCCCTTCTAAAATTGAACACACACGTTCAGCTGGGGACACCTAGATGGAAGGAAGGGAAAGAGGAGAACCCGAAGTGAAGGAAAAGTCACCAAGAACAGTTTCGTGGAAAAAAAAAAAAAGCTCTCAAGAATTAAGAATGTTGAGTTGCTTGAGTGGAGCTTGAGCAGGAAAAAGACCATAACTCTCACACATGTGAAGGTTACTGATACCCAGGAGGTAAAAGAAGTATTTAACATGCTCTAAAGAAGGGTAACCAGAGTAATGGGGCGAAACCAAGAGAGGACGTCCTGGAATGTAATATTAGAAATAAACTTCCAAACAGGGAAGTGTCCATCCCAGTGTGAAATGGGTGTATCAGAAACAAGCTGCATGCCAGTTTCATTGACATTGCAAAGAAGGTTAGAATAAAAAGCTAATGAACAGAAAGAAGAAAGAGGCAAAACAGGGTGTGTGTTGAGAGTGGTGGAATATGAAGGATGGTGCATTTGTCCAGGCTGGGGCTGCTGGCCTGAGGAATGGTGGTGGAGTTTTTTTACAGAGCATCTTCTGAGCACCAGGAGAGTCCCGGAAGCTGAGTTTGACACTAGCAAGACCTGCCCTGAACTGGGAACTGCTGGATGCCCGGAAGCTCCCCTACACTTATGTTCCTGAAGTTGGGCTTTTTATCACCTTAGGGCTATGGCTTCCCAAACTTGGCAGTCAGTGTCCCGGCAAAAGCCTCTCTATTACTGCGAGGTAGTGTTTATGGAGTCACAGCTAAGAAATACAGAGAAAATCATAATAGGTGAATCTTTTTTAAAAAAAAAAACATTTTTTGACTTTGCAAATAAATTGCAGAATTATCACCATTGTTGAAATATTTTCCATTAAAACTAGAGTTTATTAAAAGTGCCTGGAAGGATGCCCCCTGCTGCCTCCCTGAGTCATCGCTTTGGATTTGTTCTTCAGAGGCAGAGATTTATTTCCATAGCAGGGGTTTTCAGTTTTGTGCTTACAGTCCTGCAGAAAGTCATACTGGCTTCATCTTCTGACCTGCTTTTAAAACAGTCCTCCACCCTGCTAGGTACACAAAGCGATACTTTTTGGGTTTTTTCGAGACAAAGTCTCGCTCTGTCACCCGGGCTGGAGTGCAGTGGTGTGATCTCAGCTCACTGCAACTTCTGCCTCCCGGGTTCAAACAATTCTAGTGCCTCAGTCTCCCGAGTAGCTAGGACTACAGGTACGCATCACCACACCTGACTAAATTTTTTTTTTTGGTATTTTTGGTAGAAACAGGGTTTTGCCATGTTGGCCAGACTGGCCTCAAACTCCTGACCTCAGGTGATCTGCCTGTCTCGGCCTCCCAAAGTGCTGGGATTATAGGTGTGAACCACTGTGCTGGGCCCAAAGTGAAACTATTATAACAAGGTAAGAGCAACTTTTCCCAGAGTTAAAGGATGGTGCTCCATGGAATAGTGAAAGTCTGGGACCAAAGCACCTTTTCCCTTTAATTTCTCCAATTGCTTTTAAAATATTCTATGCAATAAGCATCTGAGTCCAAAGGGAGGCTGTGTCTTTCTCTAGGGTCTCTCTGAATGAGGTCAGTTTCTACGTTAACTTTTACCCTGCCTTTTTTGTCTCATCCCAAACCATTTCTCCTCTTGTCATCCTCTTTTTCCTCTTCCTTTTCCTTCTTATTTCTCCTGTTGCCTTTTTTCTACCTTTTTATTTTTTGCCAATATACATAAAATTGCTTGTTAAAAAAAGATCAAAGACAGCATTTTTATATTTTTTTCTTAAAAAACAATATGAAGGGCTGGGCACGGTGGCTCATGCCTGTAATCCCAGCACTTTGGGAGGCCAAGGCAGGTGGATCATGAGCTCAGGGGTTCAAGACCAGCCTGGCCAACATAGTGAAACCCCGTCTCTACTAAAAACAAAAAAATTAGCTGGGCATGGTGGCGCACACCTGTAGTCCCAGCTACTCGGGAGGCTGAGGCAGGAGAATTGCTTGAACCTGGGAGGCGGAGGTTGCAGTGAGCTGAGATCGCTCCACTGCACTCCAGTTTGGGCAACAGAGCGAGACTTCGTCTCAAAAAAAAAAAAAAAAGAAGTTACACAATGAAACCACCCATAATATATTAGTCTTCAGAAAGAAAAGAAAACCAAGGTAAGATGCAAACAACAGAAGTACAACTTTTATTTTTCTAATTGTGGAGTGACTCCAAGAGGATTCTGCTCCCACCAGGTGGGCGATAGGCGTCCTGTTGGTGGCGTGTAAAGGAATGGAAAGCTACAGCGACCTGGGGGGCCCAAGAGGGGCTGCTGCAGGTAGCCCACCCACCCAGCCTTCCCCATGACCACGGCCACCCACTCCCTCAAAGTGGGACTTCAGGCCAAGCAGGGGAAGATCTCAGGCGAGGAGAAACAGTCCATCCGAGAGCTCCCTGGGAGAATCTTGTAGGCTACACGCTAATGAGATAGGCCTGTCGCCAAAGGTCACCTCCGCACTGCCTTGGCCAGAATTGAGGCCTGAAATCCTGCTATTAGAGTTGCACACACACAGGAGCCCCCTCTGGGAGTCCTGTTAACCACTGGTCTGGGAGAAGAGGCGGCTCAGATGGCCTCCCCAGTCTTTCCAGGGCAGAGCAGTGGGGGCGGGAAGGAAAGGAAGTGCCGAGTAGTTCAGGAGAGGGGGTGGGCATGGGGTTGGGGGGCAGCCTGGGGACACTATGGCCCCATCCTAGCCTGGTGGGAGCTAGAGGAACAGGGAAAGTAAGTCTAAAGTAAGCTAGACTCAGGAAAGGGAAAGAAAACTCTGCGTGTCTTTTCTTCTTTCTTTCTTTTCCTGACACACATAGTCTTGTGCTCTCTCTGGGCTGGTTCCACTAGTGCAGCGATGCTATGGGGGAGGGGCCCAGGGCCCTGATAACAGGTGGGCGTGTGTCAAATAGCAACTCAACCAATGAATGAATGAATCTGCCTCTCCTACCTTTCCGGACAGTTTTGAAGTTTAGGTGAAACCATGTGTACAAAAGCTCCTGTGAACTGGGAGACACTTTGCAATCCCAAAGTGGTTAATAATAAAAATAGTAATACTTTTAAAAAATCATAACAAATAATAATAATGCTATTGGAACCATCAATCTAATACACTTTTTTTCTGTGAAAGACTTATTGGATTATTTCCTTGGCATGAAAGCCTTGCTTCTCCCAACACAGGCAGGCTCCCTCTGGCACAGGGTGATTGCATCATAGACCTGACCCAACGTGACAGAGAAGCGGTTCTTTCTGAGTTACCAATGGCCATCCATCTTTCAGCAGGCGTGCCTTCCCATTTTCCTTGCTCTGCCCATGAGAATTTTCAGCAGAACCTTGGATTAGGTGTGCCAGACATGTTCTACTCTTGATTGTGAAGATTATACACACTCTCACCTTCTGAGATAAATGTTATTAAATTGGATAAACAACCTTGTGTAGTTTTGCTTTTCTGTTTTATCTCAAGATCCTGCTGACACGGCTAACAGGGCAACTGTGAAAAGATTTTTATTCGTGTCTACATCAGTGTGAAAGGCTTCATCCTGGTGTGTACTAATCACTCAGACAGTGGTATGAATAAATGAAGGAATGCATTGACAAACTAATATACAAGGTGATTCCAGAAAGGCGCACCTCCTGGGATAAATATGGTGACAGTGGTGAGTCTGCTCTAGGTCTACGAAGGTCTTGCTCTTAGTAGAGATCCAGACACCCAATGTTGAAGACAGTTCCTCTTTGCTTTAGAAAGCTTTGTGTGCAAGATATGGCAAACTACATATTAAAAACTGAGAGTCCCGTAAACATATGCCAAGGTCCACGGTGCTCCAGGCAGGGTGCTTGGTGCCAGAGAGACAGAGTGAACTGAGCTGGCCATGGCATCTGTCCTGGAGAAATCACACTCCAATCAGGAAGGCAGGAATGTGGGCCAGACCTACAGCCTCTGGGGAAGGGTGTCCATAAGCTGTGAGGTGGTGGCCACTGACTCCAATGGCAGAGAAGGTGTGGTAAAAAGGCAAGGACATCTGCAGTCCTTCTCTAACTCTTGACTTATTGTTATCTGCAGCAGGTTAACCACCCCTCTGTTAACTTCCTTCTCTCTAATGAGGATATTAAGAGTAGTTGCCTCAGAAGGTTGAGCAAATTTGGTAATTTACACAATGTGTAGTTGTCCCTTGGTATCCATGGGGAATTGATTCTAGGATCTCCTATGGATATCAAACTCCAAGGATGCTCAAGTCTCTGATACAAACTGGCATAATATTTGCCTGTAACCTACACAGATCCTCTTGTGTACTTTAAATAATCTCTAGATTACTTATAATATCTAATGCAACATAAATACTATGTAAACACTTGTTATGATATTTTTATTGGCATTATTTTTATTGTTTTATTATTTTTAAATATTTCAATCCTTAGTGGGTTGAATCCAGTAATGTGGAACCCACAGATATAGAGGCCAAGATACCTCAATGAGTGGCAGTTCCAGCATTGCCCATCTCCCTGTACCAATCTGTGCCAACCTCGGAACTGTGGTTGAGTCCCAAGCTAGGGGGTCGGTTCACACCATCCATCCCACCACTGCAGCAGATGCTCACCCAGCGTCAACTCTGAACCAAACACCATTCTGGGCAGGGGCGAAGGTGAGAAGCACAGACCTTGGCCCTGCCCTCCCCTCCTCGGGAGCCCAGCAGAGCCAGTCCCCACAGGTGGGACTCCACTACCCAAGGGAAGCCTGAGGCAGGAGGCCTGTGTGTTGCTCAGTGACCGGGTCCATCCTCCCAGTGCCAGAGGAAAGGAGGTGCCCCTCGAACCACAAAGTAACCCTTGGACTTCTCTTTAGCTGGGGTGGTGGCTGCTGGAGAGGGCCCTGCTTGCTCATCTCTGCCAGCTTCCCAGTCCCTGCAACCAGCAGTGGCCAGCCTCTGGCCACCCCCATGAAAGCACATAAAAGGGTTGGGGAAGCCGCAACCCCAGAATTGAGGTGAGCTGGAGTTTGAGGACATAGGTTGCTTTTCACTTATCTCCAGCAAGCACCATGTTATAGATCATTGGTACAGTGACGATTTTATGCTTCTAACTGAATACTGATGAAAAATGGCAATGGTTTCTCAGTTACTTCTTGGAAATAAATTGTGGGTAAATAACATCTGCTTAAAGCTTGGAAACCCAGTTTCCTTTGGTTTGTGTTTTTAAATGCTTTGACGATGCGGTTTGCTTTTTTACTCCAAGAAAAAAAAAAAAACAATTAAATAGAGGCTGACAACTAGGTGAGATCCACAGCCAAGCTATTGTAAGAGCCCGAAGTCACCCTGGACACCCAGCTTGATGACAAAGGGCAGAAATTCAATATGGAAATAGGATCCACTCCAAATGCACCATCTCCGACATTATGATGAAGAGAATATGTATTTCATGACAGGGCAAATGTTGCCATCCTTCTGAGGGAAGATGTAAATGAGGATGCTTTTAGGGATGATTTCTACATTGTCACTAAACTGAGACATTTGTGCTTGCTCGTGCCAAGTGAAGATTGCTGTTGCTGTTGTTCTCTCGCAGTGATTAGGGTTCATTCCCTAGCAACAGGCAGCAGCAGAAAGGAAGCTTTGCAGGCAGAGTCACCGAATAAACGCAGTGGGAACAGTATCAACAACAAACCCAGTGATGAAGGGAGGGGCATGTGGGGCACACCACATTGCCTCTCTGGCTTCTCGTCTGCACCTGGGGCCAGAGGCAGGTGGGAAGGAGACCTTGACAATGTGGGAAGTCCCTTTGATTTGCTGAAATGGAGGAGTTCACATTTTACTGTACAGTCTAACATTGCCCATTCTGGATTAGCTCCATCAGACACGCTTTTGTGCTTTACTGTAACTCTTTCTTTATTTGTCCTCCTCGAAACTGATCCATAATGCCAATTTGCTGATCAGCTGTCCCTGGGACTTCGGTGTACTGGGCTAGAACCTCAGTCTGGTGTTCAAAGGAGCTGGCAGAATGGGTTGTCTCAGCACGGAGGACCCAAAAGCAGAGCTCCCTGGTGCTTTGGGGGAGAGTGAAGCCCTTCATTCCACTCCTCATTGCAGACCAGCTTTCCTGGTATTCATGCACTGCTTTTTGTAACGCCTCAAATGAAGGCCACAGCTCAGCCAAGTAGAAGAGAGCTCCTAATAAATGAAGTCTGGTTGCCTTTGAATTTATAAAATAATCAAAGTTGCTATTTCCTGCTAAGGAGACAGGTACAGAACAGGTGATAGGCCACAGTCATTACTGTCCCCTGCTTGTTCCCTGAGCCCCTGGCCTTCTACCTTTTCTAACTGCTGTCAGAACCCTGGTTGGGGACTTCCTTTTGCCTGGTTCTCCTGGGCTTGAATGGCAACCTATATCGACAGATTTCATGCCACAGTTTTTTTTCAAACAAGATGATTAACAATGGAATAATTGGGTTTGGGAAGAAGGCCTTTTTAAAGCAAACTATGGAAAATAATTGATGAGTAGCGCAGTTTTATAAAACTTTTTTTTCTATTACCCTTTAAAAACTATGTTGCTAACTGCACATCACACTGCATTCATATCCTGGGACTAATACCCCTTGACCTCTGCCATATGAATTAAGGTGGAAGAAGGGTCATAAGTAACAAAGTTTCGAAGTTGAATGAACCTTTTTTTTCCTGTAACTTTACTGACCATTTCCCTTTCTGTTTGAGAGATCTGTGCGGTCCTGTTGCTGAGGTTCTGTGGTTCAGGGGTGTTATCGGCGACAGAGTGCTGATTTCACTTGGGTCTGTTCTGGTTTGTCTTAATTTCTCTTTTAGAGCTTAATTTTCATTTCCAACGAATTAGGCAAGACAGAAAGTGACATTTGGAAAAGAGTGAATGGATGACTAAACATTCACCAGACGTCATTCTTGTAACAGTTCAATGGTAGTGATTCATGTCTCCATCTCTTGATAAAATATAAAGCATTAAATCTTGATTGCTAAACACACCGACAAAACTACCGAACCATGTTCCTGGTTGAGGATACCTGAAGGTCGACATTTATCTGGGATCTTTTGCTGCTGCTTTGGTATGACTTCTATCAAGATAGCTTTCGACGAGGTAGAACGTTTGCTTTCACTCTGGGTTTTCCTTGGTTTCGACAATTTTTAAGTGTTAACTGAAGGAAATCCCGTCTTGTCAGAATGTTCTTTTCAATACAAATCGCAGTGAAATAACGGGCTAGAAAGATGTGGATCCTTCTTGATTTTAGGAAGCACACACCTATCGGCAACTCTCTCTGCCTGGCCTGTGTTCACGGCGGTATTTTTGCCTCTGTCACCATCCTTGGGACTAGGTACAAAAATAGGCTTATGTTCCACGTGTCACCCACCACTTCACTTCCTTTTTAATAGATCATGGGTAAGGAGGTGAGAGGACATGAGAAGGATTGGTATGAAGTAAATAACAGTTAAATCTTTTCAGCCAGGGGTGGTGGCTCACGCCTGTAATCCTGGCACTTTGGGAGGCCGAGGCAGGCGGATCACCTGAGGTCAGGAGTGCGAGCCCACCCTAGCCAACGTGGTGAGACCCCGTCTCTACTGAAAAATACAAAAATTAGCCGGGTGTGGTGGTGGATGCCTGTAATCCCAGCTACTCAGGAGGCTGAGACAGGAGAATTGCTTGAACCTGGGAGGCAGAGGTTGCGGTGAGCCGAGATCGCGCTATTGCACTCCAGCCTGGGCGACAGAGTGAGACTCCGTCTCAAAAAAAAAAAAAAAGAGTTAAATCTTTTCAGATTTCTAGGCTGGAAATCAACAGAACAAGATCTGCTAGCAGAAGTTGTTACATCTCAACTAAGTATAGACTGGAGATGAATCTGACAACCTGTGACATCTTTAAATGTCAAACCCACCGCACATCACAGATGACATCGTACCTAATGATCAAACTCCCTTTAAAATATACTTCATGTAAATACATTTTTGCGAAACCACAAGCTGTTTCTCTCAGTTTTGTTTTCAGCTGGCTTTGATAAGGAGATTGGTTGGCAGCCTACAGCTAATTAAGCAGCTTTCAAGCCAACATCAATGAAAGGTTTTAGGTGACTATCAGAAATACATTCCACTCTTCATGGTCCACCGGTATCCACTATGCCTTTTAACTGTGCCAACAGATCCTGTCAGAAGAGAATGGTTTTGCACTAATCCAAGTTTACAGCCAAAATCATCCTGTTTTCAGTGGTGTAGATCCAGTGTCTGCATCTGTCTTGTCAACTCACAATAGCATTAGCACAGGGGGCTGGATGTATGCTCTAAGAAACGCAATTTACCTTTCTAAGCTCACTTATATATATTTGTATCTAACATATTGTAAATTTCTTAAACTTGTTACACATTTAATTTTATAACTAGAAATCAATTTTTAGTTATTTATATTTATTTATTTATTTATTTAGCGGAAAACAGAAAATGAAGTGCAAGAGACCCTCATTTCCGGGGCAAGAATTCTGAGTTCCTTGGCTTCTTTCATTCTTGTCTGACTTTCCCCCCTCCAGTTGCAGTTATTTCTAGATTTTGGTAAATTATTCATTGCTTTTAAAAGAGAAAAAGCTCGATTTTCTAAATCTACAGTTGAGCTAGCCCTAACCTCTAAAGCCAGATTGCTTTAACAAAATTGTCATCATTTTATACATGACAGATTGGCTTCAAATAAAATGGTAAATGGGAGGAAAAGTATATTTTGCTTACACTTAGGAATGCCTGTAAACGTAACAGAGTTTAAAAAAAAATCTTGGTGTTTTAACAAATGCATATTGTGAAAAAGAGGAAGAAAAAATTAGCTGGTTGCCTGTGAAGTAATTGTGCTAAAAACATTCATTTTTAATATATAAGAGTTCACATTTTAATTCATGTACTTGCAAAAGAAAAGTGGGGTTTTTTTTCTTAATGCTTTGACTATTTAAGGAAAGCTTTTGTGCTGTGCCAGTCTGCTTTTAAGAAATTCCAGAGTTACAGATACAATTGAGGGTGAACTTGAATTTGTTCCGTGGGCACGGCCTTTTCTGTTGTGGTAAAACAAAGTTAAAATGACAACGGTTCTGAAGAAAGTGCTTCAAGACCATGTCCTGTTTCACTCTTTCCAGATGACTAAAATCACCCTCATTTCCCAAGTCTTACATCGGAGGATATGTGGTTTAAAAGAGTGGCAAGTACTAGTTAAGGTCAGGCTTTTTCTGAATGTGAACATTCAGTTATGCTGCATGAAGATAGGGGCAGGTATTGCAGAGTAAAATTCTCATACAGAAAATGTCTGAAAGTAACAAATTAGGTGATTACCACGGTCTCCTTATCCACTGTCATCTTTAATCGTCGTGGTTTTTTTTCAAGGCTGTTTTGTCTGTTTTTAAATGCTGTTGTCTTATATAAATCAGGCTATTTGCTTTAAAGTACCAGAAGAATCCTATAATACTGAAAAAATTGAAATATAAAAAAGTCAAGTAAGAATTCTGAGTCACATGTTTTAGATACGGTGTTAAACAACATAACACATTATCTTGAATGGAAGATGTTATTACCTTGGTGCTCTCATCAGTTCAGCTTGCCCAGAAGCAATGCCAACCTTTCACTGAGAATCTTTTAAACTGACCACAAATGTCCCTATTCTTCTCAATGATTTAAAATGTCCTGTGCTAACTTTTCTATCAGTCAATATGTATTTTTCAGTCTTCTTACTGAGTTTTGTTATTTGCTTTTAGTTCTTTTCACTGTTTATTTGCTGGTTTATGTTTTATGAAGAAATCCACTTTCAGAAGAAATGATGACTTATTTTCTGTGGGTGTTTCCTTTCTTCACTACTTTAAGAATTTTCAAGTATAAATAAATTGTGAGAATACATATGTGTGCAAGGAGTGTGGGGAAGAGTTAACTAATTTTTAAATTGAAATGAGGGAAATACTGGGCTGACTCTACTGGTGTTTTTCAGAGTGTTCCTCAATTTAACAAAACAAAGCACTGAGTAGTATTTCTTTCTAATATAGATGTTTAAAAACATCTTCCAAAGTAAGTAGCAAGAACTAATGCTCAAAGTGTTGTCTGAAAAATCTAGAAATATCTGCATGCTGTTATGAACAATTCTGTTTCTTTATGGAGAGTTGTTTGGGCTTTTTAGAAACTCATTAATTTGATTGTAAGCGCCTCACTGTTATCAGGAAAAGAAGCTTTAGAAAATGGTTTCAGAATGTGTCATTTTCTCCTTGTTTTAATCTGAGACAGTGTGTGGGCATGCTGGTATTTTAAAAGGCTAAAAATGTTGTACATATTGCTGTGTCTTCAAATATGAGGGAAGATTACAAACAGAAGTTTTCTTCAAGCCTCTGTCTGAAATTCTGCTTTTCTTCTCAGTAGTGATTCTTAAATTTTTACGGAGAGATCTTTCATTCTTTTTTTTTTCATTTTCAATCTGTTGTTGAAATTCAGCAAAACAAATATTTTAAAAGCCAAGTCAGCTTTCTACCGTTTTGATCTGAATATTTAATGCTTTATAAAATAAAACCCTGTGTTTTAATTTTAACTAGTTTCATTCTTTTTTTTATGAAATGATTTGCGGTATTAGCCTGTCATTTGGTTTCAATATTAATATATAACATGAACTACGTGGGTGTCACTTATTTTCAGTAGTAAATAACTGCTTAACCGATTACTTTACTTTAACATAGTTCTACTGTTCTCCTTGAGCCTCGTGATCTGCATCTTCAAACAATATTTGGTGTGTGTTTTTGCAAAATAGCATTTACATACTGTGTCATTAAAAACTAGTTTCATGGTGTCATGGTGGTCGGAATCAGGGAATGTCGTGTAGTTGGTTTCAAAATCCATCAGTAGGTTAATCATTAATTATTCTTTTTCCAGGAAAAAACTGATGAGGTTGTTTCAGAATTTGAGTTTACTAGAATTCCTTTTTTTTTTTGCATTAAAAAAAAACTTTTGCATTTTAAGCTTAAAGGGGGTTAATTTGGTAAGAAAAGTTACCTTTTCTGTTTGTATTGTGGCTTGTTCATTTTCTCATAAACTGTATTTGGTAGCTAAAATGTTGAAAGCAGTTTGGGAACAAAATGTCTGCTCAAACCATGACAAAATTGGCCACAATTTGCCGATTGGGCTGATAACAAAAGCCAGCAACACAAAATAGGTAGAAAAACAGTTTGTTCGGTGATGTGAGACCACTGAAGCTCTTTTTTGCATGTTTTTTTTTTTTTTTCATTCTGATGCTTATGTTGTGATGGAAATACATGAAGTCTCTGCTTACCCATTGTTTCTGATTAACTATTTCATCTTTGGATTTCTTTTAAAACTTCAGAAAACAAGCTGCCCCCTGGGCATCTGAGACAAATTTGAAATAAGAGCCAGCTCTGCACCTAAACATTGTGTTTTCTCTAGACCCCACTTGGTTGTAAATGTCCCAAAGCTCTTGTTTTGATCGTTTAAAGCAGCATTTAAATTCCATTTCCCCCACCACCCCAATGTTCAACATTGAATTGTATGGCTTTTACTACACTTTTGCAAGTGTAAAACAAAAATTCTAGTTTGCAGTTTAAAAGAAAAGTTCTCCACCTGGGTATAGAGTTGACAAAAATGTCAACAGCTAAAAGTACACATTGACTCTCATATTATCTTCGCAGACTGTAAGCAACTATTAATGTTTTACATGAGACAATACATTTTTTTCAAATGACAGAACGAGATAACAGCCTCCTCTCCCTTGCCTCTGCTGTTGTAACTTCTCATACCTTGTGTTGCCTCTGTGTGTGTGATGGTCTTATTTTTTTGGTCTTAAAAATCAGATCCTCCAGGACAATAATTAGGATGAGGTTTATGTTTCTACTTATCTAATCTTTGTTTTCACAAATAAATACAAATAACTCAAACTGAAACTTGATGGCTTTGGTGATAATATAATAGCAGCCACGGGGAAATTTTCTTCATTTTAATGTTCTTTCACAACCCACATTCAGTTTCGGTAGGAAAATTATTAACCTTTTCAACAGCATGCTGAAATATGGGTTCACAATAGACTCCTGAGTATGATTTGCAGGTTTTGGTTCTATTTTGAGATTTTGGTGTACAGTTTTTCTCTTTTTTTCTCTCTTTCTTTCGTTCGTTCATTCTCTCATACCAATTGCTTTCTTTGACACCAATCGCAATGACTTAAAATCCTTCAGTTGATATCTTTTTAATGTGTGCACGTGATACAGTGTTTGCATTTATTTTTTTATTATGAGAAGGGAGAATTCCTATTTCCTTCTCTCCTACTGATTGGTTCTATGAAAGAGGACATACTCTTTATTCTCACTGTTTTTCTCCACTCTAATCCTCATGTGGAGGTTGTGAGTCCTCCAGCCCCATTTAAAAAAATCCAGTTGAGCCACATTTCCCCGAGGGCACCTGGCTCCATGTCAGGCATCAGATCTGACTCCTGTCTGCCTCCAGTGGCCTCGTGTCTGTGTCCATCACACCAAAGCAAGTCCGCCCGTTTGGGCTTGCTGTCCTGAAGGTCTGCACGGCCTCAGGCTTCCAAGGAAGGCCTGGGTGGCGGTGTCTCCATAGCTGACTGCTGCTGGGGCTGCAGGTCTGGAAGGGCTATTGGAGGGAGGTGATCATGATTTTGTAACTCTGGCTTCTTCACCTGAAACACACACGAGGGCAGGACCTGGGGCCAGAGAGGCAGGTGAGTAGGAGGATCTCGGATAACAGTTTCTGTTTTAGGCATCCCCTTCTCCAAATCTGGCTGGGACAGCCACACCTGCAGAGAGGGCCCTGATTGGGGTCGTGGTCCTGCCCCACATCTGGCAAGCCTGTGCCTCATGTACTCACAGTCACCTTTTTTATTTGATCCCCATCCATCCTAAGTGCCCACCCCCCCGCAGTGCCCTACCCTACCTGTTCCCACCGTCCCTGCAAAGTTGAATATGGAAACTGAGAAACACATATTTTATCTGTAACAAATGTGGACATTTCCAGTATTTTAGCCTGGGTTTTTTTCTTCTTCTTCTTCTGCTTCTCATACTTCCTGTATGAGGTTAGTTTTTTTAAAATGATAAACAAACTATTTTTTTTTCAACTTTTTTGGGAGGCCTGGTTGTCTAGTGCCTCCTACCTGTGTTGTTGTGAGCCTTTTGCTGGTGCTCTCTACCTGGGCACAGAGGTCGGTGTGAGCAGAGCCTGAAAGTGGGAGTGGGGGATGTGGTGTTTTGCACAGGGTTGCAGTGAGGAGGGTTGAGCTGGTGAAAACACTTCTGCTCTCCTATTTGAGAGAGATGCAGCAGAATTCATGGCTGTCGTGTTCTGTGCAGGCAAAATGAGCTGAAGGATGGAAGGCAAGGGGGATAGGAGCAGGGGTGGAGCATGGCTAGAAGAGACATTTGATGTTTAGGGAGAGAACACTGGTGCAGATTGAATATCCCACAGTGCTCAGTCCCACGCTGTGCAGATGAGCAACATCTGGAAAAGAAGATTAAGGGATGAAGCATGCCAACATTTCTCCCCAGGTCACCCCAAAAATGAGTTGAAAATTCTGGATGGCTTCTGAGCTGCTTGCTCTTTCCGCCCCCAGTCGGGATCTCAGGAGAGAGCGTCCGGCAAGTAGCTTGGGTACAGTTGACTAAGTGTGAACATCAGTAGCCAGCCGCATAGCCAACCTGCAGTCACCCATGGCCCTGCATACAAGAGTGTCACTAGGAGCAGATATCACTTGCCACTGGTGGTTGTGTGTATCTGAATCACCTGGGCACTGTGAAACACACATTCCTAGGCCCCAGCCCCAGGGTTTCCTTCTTAGAATATGTGAGGTGAGGCCGGAGAATTTGCATTTCTAACAACTCTCAGGTAATGAGAGCTGCCAGTGCTGAGACTCCCATTGAGAACCGCAGCCTAGAGCCAGGGTGCTTGAAATGCCTAAAAACCATGTCTACTGGAGTCTGCAAGTTGTCTCCACTTTTTTCCTAATGTCCCTTTGTGTGTCCTACCACAAACTTAAAATCCACACCAGCCTCTCAGAAGGCCTTTTGCATTTCTCAGTAACTGCACAGCAAGGTTAACTGTCATCTTGGCCTTTTACCATGTCCATCAGACTATAAAGTGGCTAAAATGTTTTTGAGGTTTGGTTCTCTGAAAAATGGGTTGTATTTTACAGATAGTGAAAGGGTCAAGCTGTAGTGTATGGTATCACTAGACTAGGAAACAATCTACCAAGGGCCAACCCTTGGGTTGCTGCCCCTTGACAATTTCCGCCTTTATTATAAACTAAGGGAGCTGTCATAGGTTCTTCCCTATATAGAGCACTCTTGACGTAAGTGACACCATCTTAGAAAAAGACTCCATCTTACATGTCAAAAGGCATCATGCCAACAGGGAACAGATGGCCACCTAATCAATAAAGACCACACCCAACCAGACAGGGACATCACCAGCCCTCTTCTCCTATCAGTCCTTGCCAGAGGTCTCAGGGCTATAAGAAGAGCAGGATTTCACCAGCTTGAGATGGTCGTCTTAACAGAGCCTTGCTCTGTTGTTGCTCGTGATCAGCACCCGGCATCTGCTGCCAAAGACTCTGCCCACATCAAAGACTCTTGATGTCTGTCCGGAACAGGCCAGGACACTCTCATCCACGTTGCTCTCATTGGATTGGCTCATTAACCCTTTCTTCTATCCCCTTCTCACTCTTTTTTTTTTCAAAGCCACACTTATGCTCTGTTATCCCCTTTGTCTCGATGTTAAATGTTACTGTTCCATGTGGAATGTTTAATATAGCATTTATATATTGATTAAGTTAAGGACACTGCTGTGTATGGTTTGCAATATTGACTGACTTGCAGAGTGGCTTGAGCCTGAGTGCTCACAGCTCTGACTACCAGTTGAACAGGACGTACTAAGGAGAATCACTTCCTTGGGAACTCCATGTAACTTGTGGCTTTTGTGATTGAAATAGCATCAGTAAAAGTCTGACCCTGTGGAAAGACACAAATGTGCGTGGACCCGGCTATGTCTGACTTTGTGCTGCTCAGGACACTCTCTGTAACCAAAAGTGAGAGAGCCTGGAAGACCTCAGGGGGTCAGATGTTTGAAGGGGCTGCTGAGTATCCTGGCAGGCAGCAGAGCCTTACCATCAGTTTGCTGCATGGAAGGCTGTGTGCCTCTATTTCCCTGCTATTTGTTGAACTCCCTTGAGCTCCAGTCCTTCCTAAGTGAGAGAGATGATCCCAATAGCACCAACCTGAGAGGGCTGGGGAGATGTTTGAAGGAACGCTTGGCTGGGGAGCTGTAGCTGGCCTGTGGTACATGCTCGGTAAATGGTGGCCAGGAGACCCGGGTGTGTGTCCTGGGACTGTCACACTCTGCTGACGGGGGTATTGAAAGTCCCCACTCAAAGACACAGACTCTTCCTGACCAAGTGTAGGTCTGTAATGACGTGTGGAGCACTTTGCAGAAATTGCTTCTCAGGGGGGGTCCCCTTGAAAAGGTGCTAAGTCTGCTCAGAGATACGTGGCTGAAGCTCTAGACGCGGGAGCCTCTGTCAGAGACACGGGCAGGGGGACTCAAGTGCTGCTGCCTGGCTCCCCTGCCCTGACAGCTCTAGCAGCACACGAGTCTGATTTATACAAAGAACCCATCTCATATCTCCCTAAAATTAGTCTGTGATAAGCAATATACATTTCCTGAGTGTGCGGTCTAGGTTTTAATATTCTGAAAAATAAAAACAGTGGACTCTTGAGAGCTGAACAGTTTGGTAGTTACTGAGCAGGCTCCATCCTCCTTGGCAATTCTTTTGAAATCTCAAAAAGTTGGCTTCCTATACTGTTAGAATCTGATGTGAGTCAAGAATGGACAGGGTGTGAGTTCCTCACTCGTCCCTTTTCTATGCATTGAGGAAGACCTCAGTGCTGCCATGGGGCAGAGGAAGCTCAAGTGTGTTTTTGCATGAGGCTGGCTGGAAGCTCTGGCTTGGGCTCTCAGCAGTGAGGTACTGGCAGTTCCTTGGATGTCACAGCAAATCGAAGCTTGTGGTCTTCACTTCCTCCTACCTTGAGACTTACTGCGCAGAAAGTAGAGGCTTGGATGGTTCAACTTCAGGGGCAAAACAGCCTGCCTTGGGGGTGGGACTGGGGGTATGCATCTGTGCCACTGCTTCTCTCCCTTTGTCAGTTTACCATGCCAGCAGCCTTCTGTCTGCTATCAGGAACAGAAAGAGCATGATTTGGGAGCTAGCTGGGGAGCTTCCTGAAGGTTGCCTGAGCTGCATTTGGGGCCCCTGATGAGGGCTTCTATTCAGGGTGATGTGTGTGACCCTGAGGCCATCTCTCAGATCTGGGGGGAAGTGAGGTTGTGTACCCACAGTGGGGAGACCTGCCTGGCGGCTCATCAATATTAGACACCTGCAGGAACAGCAGGTCAGCCAAGCCAAAGAGTAAGAGTGGCCCTGTCTGTGACTAGACGCTTCTTCAGGGTTGCCTCAACACTGGAGTGGCGCTGGTGGTCTCCACCCACTCCCAGTGTACGCTGGCGTCTAGGAAGCCATGTGTGTGATCGGCTCTGAATTAGGGGCAAAACTTTTAGTTCTCAGATGAACTGTCGTGCGTTTCTTCAGTGATAGCTAGACAGCCAGGCCAACATAGAGTTGATTCATCCATGCAAAACCTCCCAGACAAGGCCTTGCAGTGGAGAACTGGAATTCACAGTCTTCTCAGCTTTGGCCAGAAGCCAAAGGTAGGAGAGGTAGGAGAGACCCAGGTCCTGGTCCCAGCTGTGTCCCATCCAGAGTGACCTTGGGAAGGTTGCCAACTTCCTTTTTCGGTGAGCCTTGCTTTCTTCACCTGCAAGGTGAAGGGTTGGTTGGATGATCCGTAAGGGCCGGCCACCTCTCACTCTGTGACTTTGGCCCAAGGTCCACATGGTTGGGTGTTCCATACTGTAGCCCTCCTGGGCTATTACATTTTGGTTTTTCATTGCACTCAAAAATGGGGGTAACTGGTGAGGGGCATGGGTTGGTAAACCACCTCTCTATTTCAGTGATGAAACTAAAGAAACCAGGTTTCCCCTTCCACCCCTACAGGCCACTGATGCATTACTTAGTTCCTGTTTCTCTTTGCCCACCCAGGAAGACACTGCGTATGAAATCCTGGGCCTAGATGCTGGACTTTAAGCCACATTAGAAAATGCTAGCTCATAGGACTCAAAACGGGAAGCTGGCTTTCCCAACAGATTCATCTGGGCAGTGTTCTTCCCAGAATGTGTAGGAATCATGGGGCCAGGTTCGTCAAGGCTCAGGAAGCTCGGTTTTTCACTGTCACTAGCCAATGAGGCCTTTAAGGAAAAAACAGATAAGACTGTAGGAGTTTATATGGATCTGTTAACTCACTTGTACAAGACATTGGGAAAGATACTGGGGGTGGGGGGGAAACAATACAGAGTTTCAAAAGATAAATAGAGACTCTCATAATCACCACATGTCCTGGCAGCCAGGGCTACGGGGTCAGGAGAAGCTTTATTCCCTGGCCTGCAGCACTGCAAGAGACCCTAGGAGGAGGAGAGCTCCGCCAGGCCCTGCAGGCTGGGCAGCCTGCATTCGGCCACATTTCCTAACACCACTCAGCAGAACCCTGCCAGCAAAGGCCAGTGTGCAAAAAATGTTATGCCCCATATATGTTCGGGAAGTGCACAATAATTTAAACAGCTTTCTTATTTCTTAACTTCTCTGGGTATTTTGTGTGCTACTGTATCTTGTGAATGAATCTCAAGAGGAAGGACGAAGCTTTTCCAAAATCACATGCCTTCATCTCATTTTACAGAAAAATTTGTGCCTAATATTAACCAAAGGAAATGGGGAGCGGCAGGGCCAGTGGGTTTTCATGGTGAACTGAGGGTTGCATCTTGGACAGGTTGCATGTGGAAGGGACAGCAGGGTTCCCAAGGAAGCTTTGCACGGTCATGGGTAGAGCCATCTCTTCTTCATCCATAGTGAATATGGCTGGAAATAGCGGGTAGTCTTGGATTTGACCTCCCTCCCGTGGAAGTGCTGTCTCCAGCTCACTCCTGGAAAAACTGCTTTCTCCCCAAAGTGTGTCTGAGCAACAGATTTAAGCATGAAGTTGGTTTTGTGGGGCTACAGTATGGACTTTGGGAAGATGGTGCCATCTGTATTTCTGATTCTACCGTCCCTCTGTCTGTCTTTGGAAGTATCCTTTCACTTGTTTGGGAGACTGAGAATGATTTTCTGCAAACAGTGAGCCAGACCATGCTGGTCTCAAGCAGCAGAGCAGTTATTAACAGAATCACAGTCTTTCTGGAGCTGCTGTCAGTCCTGTGCTGTCCTCAGGGCCTTTGCTTGGTCAGGGGCCCCACTTCTTATCCACCCTTCCCTCTACCTCACCGAGGCTGCTAGGCCCAGGTGTATTGTGATTATTTGATGTACCTGGGAGGCCATGTCTCCCGGAGAGGCTCAGGACCTCATTGGGCTGGAATTCCACGGGGATCTCTCATTGGGTCTCTTTGGGCCTTTGGAGAGGGGAGTGCAGGGCACCACCTGGGCGAACACCTGTGCCATCCTGTAAGTCCTTGTGTGACTCTTCATCCAAGTCAACAGGGGCATGTAGGGGAAGAGCCTCAGGGCCCATCAGGAGTCAGACCCTGACCAGGAAGTCAGAACTGAATCAACTTTTCAATAAACACACAGGCTGGCCCCAAACAAAGCAGCAGGCTTTTGGGAACATCTGCCTTTTCAGTCTCTTCTGAATTCTGTTTATGTGGACACCCCATGTCCCACACCACCATTGCCGCCAGCAATGTTTGTTGCTTGTCAATATTTGAATAGATGCTGATAAATTTGATTCTCTGGCTTATTGTGGCATTCATGATATGTCTTTCCCTTTTCAGTTTCCATGTACTAGAGCGACTGTCAGTGTGGTTGGCAGTGACCTGTGTTTTTCATGCATGTTTTTGTTTCAGAATAACTGGGAGATGAAACAGGAAGCTCTATGACACACTTGATCGAATATGACAGACACCGAAAATCACGACTCAGCCCCCTCCAGCACCTCTACCTGTTGCCCGCCGATCACAGCCGGAATGCAGCTGAAAGATTCCCTGGGGCCTGGTTCCAACCGCCCACTGTGGACTCTGAGGCCTCTGCATTTGCGGGTGGTCTGCCTGTGATATTTTGGTCATGGGCTGGTCTGGTCGGTTTCCCATTTGTCTGGCCAGTCTCTATGTGTCTTAATCCCTTGTCCTTCATTAAAAGCAAAACTAAAGAAAACAGAATTGTTTGCTTATTAGCTATCTTTAAACGCTGATTGAAAGGATATCGAATAGTGTTTGAGGGAACCCTGGCACGTCCACACAGCTCATCTGACATCTTTAAATGTGTGTTGGGCTTGACTCTCTCATAACTCAGCCACGCTTGCCTTGCTGCTTCTCATACCTCTCCAGATTGCTGTAGAGTCAGTGTGGTCAGACTGACATTTGAGAGAAACGTCGGGCTTCATCTGGAAGCCTCTTTCCACACCCACCCTGATCGTGGCCTGTAAACTGTGACCCCAAGATCTCCATTAACCTTGGGCTTTCCACTAGAGACATCTGCCATCTCTGCTGCCTCCCTCCCCTCACACATCCTTTACTGCTTCACTTATTCATCCCATAAGGATTTCTTAGGGGCCTGCTGTGTGCTGGTTCTGGAGACAAAACAGTGGATGGGACCAACTCAGCCCCGGTCCCCACCCAGCACCTCTAGCCAAGTCTGAGTGGGCTCTGCTGAAGAAGTGTTGGGTGCACTGCACAGTTCATCATGGTCGATGGCTCCGTCCCATTTCACTTAGATGCCCCGATTTCCTAAATGCTTTCTTGAACTCTGACACTCTGGGACTGGCACCTGAACAGTCTATAAAACGGTGAAATGTCGAAGCATTCCTGCTGTGTAATCCCACTCTCTTCCCCAACCTCAAGCAGGACAATTTGACCCCCTCTTGAGGACATGGCCAGACAGGCCATTAGTAGAAGCCTTCCAGAACTTTCTGGCAATCTTCACTTTTAAGTTTAGCAAACATCTAAGAATAATTTTAAATGACCACGTTTACTCTTTTGTACTTGTTGGAATTAGTTTACCAATAGGCCATGATGGTGATCACAAAACCCCCTATGTACATGCACAGTGTTCATTGCAATGCATATCCAGGTCTCAACCCAAATGTCCCCTTCTCAAGGAGAATTCCCTGAGCACCGTGTCCTGAGAGAACCCTCCTTCCTCCCCACCATTTCTCTCTATCTTGTGATTTTATTTTATTTTATTCATAGACTTATCATTATCAGCAGTTATCCTGAATGTTCAATTATCATCTGTCTGTCTCTCGCTCCACTCCCAAAAGGCAGACTGTGGTCTGTCTTATTTCCCGGTCTGTCCCCGGCGTTTGAGATCTGAGCCTCATCAACAACTATGTGCTGACTGGGTTCATCCTCTTATTACTTCGCAGGCACACCGAGATGCTGAGCAGCCCAGTGCTCTGACCATGTTTGGTGGATAAGGAAACTGATCTGAGTCTGGTGAATGGCCTCACTAGGGTGAGGACCCAGGCTTTCCTCTGGGACATCACCCAGCAGAAAAGGGTGATTGTGAACTCTCTACTGTCTGGACAGTCAGGTTCTCATCAGAAACCAAGCTTTGCCCTGCTGATGAACTTCCTAAAGTTTACGTAATTTGCCCCCATCCTGGAAGATAAAGATCACTGTGTTGTGGAGGGAAATAGCCTCAGCTGGGCATCTCTGGATGCTACTTTCTCCAGCAGAACACTAAGAAGATCAGATGAGATGAATACAAAGATTCCACCCTGCCCTGAGTTTCTGCTGGTTCTACCTGGCTAGGTTCTAGCAGAAGAGAAGGAAGTATACAAGGGTAACATGGGCATCAGGGACAGTCCTCCTGAGGATGTGAGGAGCCAGGCCCAACTGTGGGCTGGCAGCCTGCCCCAGGGGTTGCTCACACACACCTAACTCCGGCCCCTCTGGACACACCCTTGCCCAGGTGCAAGGGGCTCCACTGGGAAGAACATCTCCACCCAAGTGATCACTCTTCCTCTGCGTTTTTGAGCAGGATGAAACCACATTCTCTACCCATTTCGCAGTCTTACCCCCAGGATTATTTATGACCTCAAAAAGATGAAAGTCGCAGGTGCAGGGAGGACCAGACGTAACCCATATGATGCCTGCAGGATAGTTAGTTCACAAGGATATTAGGAGAAAGAGCAAAAGAGAAGTGACCACACAATTCTAGATGGTTAAGGCAATAGTTCTGACCCTGGCCAGACATTAGAATTACCCAGAGGTTATAAAAAATCCAGACACCCAGGATCCACTTGGACCAATCACATCAGAATCTGGGGATTGAGGGGGTATAGACATCAGTATTTTTTACAACTCTGCCGGTAATTTCAATGCATAGCCAAGACTGAGAAACATTGGTCTCTCAACGTACCATCCAATGTGGTAGCTGTTAGCCACAGATATCTATGGAACATTTAAAATGTGGCTTGTACAACCAAGGGACTGAATTTTTAAATTCCTTTTTATTTTAAATTTAAATATCCACATGTGACTTGTGGCTGCCATATTGGACTGTGCAGGTACAGAACATGTCTACGGTCACAGGAAGTTCTACTGGCTAGTGTGGTCCAGGGGAACCTGGAGTCCTATAACTGCCGAGGGAAATCCTGCTGATCCTGAAGGGACTTTAAGGTAATTCTGTCTGTTAACTTCACTAACAAGCCCTCCTGTCTTGGGTTTGCTGTATATTTTTCATCTATGTTTCAAGCCAGGGCTTGTGCAGCAGCAAGGGTGACAAACTTTCAAAGCACTGCACTGTAGGATTGAAAAGCATTGAAAATACAGTTATGCACTCACTAATGTCTCAGTCAACAATGGACTGCATATACAATAGTGGTCCCATAAGATTATAATGGAGCTGAAAAATTCCTATCACCTAGTGATGTTGCAACTGTCATAATGTTGTAGCACAGTGCATTATCTTTTCTGTGTGAAGACATGTTTAGATGCACATATTCTTACTGTTGTGTTACAATTGCCTGCAGTATTTAGTGCACTGAAATGACGTACAAGTGTGTAGCCTAGAAGCAATAGGCCATACCATATAGCCTAGGCAGGTAGTAGGCTATGCCATCTAGGATTGTGTAAGTATACTCTGTGATATTCGCATCACAAAGAAATTGCCTAACGATGCATTTCTCAGACTGTATCCCTCTCATTAGCAATGCATGATTGTATCTGTAAAAATCTAAGGCCCAGACCTCAGTCTTTTGGTGTTCATTCTGCTGGTTTACTCAGTTTGCATCTTTGAAGACCCAGTCCTAGAAAGGAGCTTTCTAAATTATTGTTTAATTAGTGTAATCCAAGAATTTATGAGACTTTTGGAAAAGCAGAGCGCTAGAAGTGCCACCTTTCGGAGGTCACGGATTTAGTCAGGTGGCCCAGCAAACTCAACTCGTTGGGGTTAGAGATGGAGAATTAGAACCAAAGCTGAATCACTTTCTGCTTATCACTCATAGACTGCCAGATTTTCTTTTTTTGTTGGAGGGAAAGCACCTTACAACAAATAATAATACTATTTTGAATTTCAGAGCTTTCCCTTTTTCAAAGCACTTTACCACCTCTGACTTATTTTGTCCTCCTAACAAGGCCATAAGATAAGGAAGGGAGGGCTTTTTAGAGCCTGTCTAACACCCTAAGACAGAGCTTAATATTGCTGAAGGCATTGAAAAGCATAGGTTTTGTTCTCTCATCCCTGGCCACACTCAAGTACTTAGTGGCACAACTTGAAGCAAATTGACATAGATTTTTAATCCTACAGTGGACTGTGTTTTTAATAGACACTAGAGCTTCACATTTGTTCTCTTTGGTTCCATCCCAGGTTTCTAACTTGTGCCTAAATTTTTGGGGGCTCTTTCTTCCTCAGAGCTTTGTGTGATCTGCAAATTTGGTAAATATGCCTTCATTTACCATGTCTCCTTCCAAGGTGGGTTTCACCATGTTGGCCAGGATGGTCTTGATCTCTTGACCTCGTGATCCACCCGCCTCAGCCTCCCAAAGTGCTAGGATTATAGGCGTGAGCCACCGCACCCAACCTCCAAGGTGTTTTTTAAATGGTGAATGGGACAGAACACAGGACAGAGTCCCATGGCTCTCCATGAAGAAAGTCCTGTGTCACTCCAAAGGATGTCCCCTGTGCAGAACCAACCACGCTAGGCTGACATCCTCACTTTTGGGTCCCCAACTTTCTCATGGGTAGAGCTGCAGAGAATCATTTCAAACCACACTTGCCTGTGGGCAGAAAGCATGGAATTGTCTGTCCAACTGGGGACTCAGGAGCAGCCTGGCTGTCTGCAGCAGCTGCAAAGGGAGCAAAGGCAAGCAGGACTTCCATGAGCTAGGAGGTGGCCTTCTTTGGAGATGAGTGTCCTGCCAATTGCAAGTCCTCCTGGTCACACCATCATCTGGCCCATCTTTTGTATCTTAGATCGGATAGGGTGAGAGGTTTTCAAAGGCTTTACTGAAATCAAGACACACTTTCTGGGGCATTCCCCTAATCGACTGTTCTGGTGAAGCTCGTCAAAACAGGAAATGAGGTTAGCATGGAATGACTTTCTCTCAGAGAACTTATGTTGCTTCCTTGAGACCACCAATTTCTTCCCAAAAGCTTGTGAGCCTTATTTCGTGTCTCTTTTGGGTTTTCTTGGAACTTGGAGGAAGTCTGTTCTTCTGTAGTTTTTAGAATCCATTCCTCTGGAAAATGGTGGTGGTATTTGCTTATTCCCAGCCTTCCAGACTCTCTCCCTTTTTCTCCAGTATCTCTAAGATGTTTGCAAGTTTGTCTGAAGTGAGATCTGCACATACTTAAACTACAGCAAGAATGGGATTGACCCACATGCTCTGTGCCCACGACCAGGCTGACAGGGCCGCATGTGGGCTCTCTGGCATGGGCTTTAGGCAGCTCCTTCCCCTGAGAAGCTGTTGGATCCACATGTTCTCACGGTATCAAAAACGGCAGGAAGAGAAAACTAACCTGGTAGAGATGAAACTTAGTGGGAACACTCCGCTTTCCTCCCCTGCTCCGTGTGTGAGCACTTGGCTCAGAAATGCACTGTGGCTGAGACAGCCCTATCTGGCTTCACCTAAGCCTACCCCCGTGTTGAGTTCTTTAACTTAGTTATCAAAGCGGCAAGGGTTTCAGATCTAGACAAGCTGCATCATGCTTATTTTTGCTGAGGTTTTCTGACAAATGGCTCTACTTGAAATTTCCAGATTTAAATGTCTGTTTTATTAAAACTAAAGTACTTTTGAGTCATATTTGCTTTTATGTAGTAGAAGCAAGTAGAAGAGAGTCCATGGGAAGGAATAGCTGGCTTTGCCTCACAGGTGTTTAGGGAGGACTGCTGTCTCCAGTGCAAGACCTGGATTACCGTTTAGAGATCCACCTACCCCTCATGATGCTCTTGTTGCTGGAATCATGGTCTGTTTCATGCTTTACGTGACTTAGCAGGACCTTGAAAGCTGTCCTGAGTGCCCATGCTGGAATGGGGTAGATTTCAGTTCCCTCTCCCTCACTCCCGCGTGAACCTCAGCCTCACTCTACTCAGGTCTAGGGTACTTAGTGTGTTCAGTGATGATTGTCTACGTAGATGGATTAATACATATGCACCTTTATAATCATCCCAGCTACCATCTAAGGTTCTAGCTTTCTCTGGAGACATTTTTGGTGGTTTACAATGTTATTTTCCAGTGCGCATAGCAGGCCCCAGAGGCAAGGTGATCACCCCTTTGTTTCAGTTAAGAAAACTGAGTTTTAGTGAGGACAATCAATTTTTCCCATATCACAAAACTGGTCATGTGATGCTGCATCCCATATTTAAGTCCAGAGCAGTGAGCTTCTCCCTATCCCTCTATTATGCTGCCATTTTGTATTTTGTAGGTGTGTAAAATCAAATGTCATTCTTCCTTAAAAAGGACTGTGAATGGTAAGCAACAGTTGGGAAGGGTGACACCAGACAATGGCTGAAAACAGGGCGACTGGAAGTTGACTGATGGGTGCTGAGCGCTTGGCATCCCTTCCTGCTGCAGACCCCACTGGAGTCTCCTCAGAAGGGGACGCTGGTGGCTTCCATTGGCCCTGCCTCCCGCCAGGGCTGTGTGAGGATCCACATGGGCTGGGATGAGGGTGGATGTTGTTCTCTGAAAACTGTCCACTACTCAAAAGTGATGTTGTGGCCGGGCATGGTGGCTCACAACTATAATCCCAGCACTTTGGGAGGCTGAGGCCGGTGGATCACGAGGTCAGGAGTTCAAGACCAGCCTGGCCAACATGGTGAAACCCTGTCTCTACTAAAGATACAAAAAATTAGCCAGGCGTGGTGGCGTGTGCCTGTAATCCCAGCTACTTGGGAGGCTAAGGCAGGAGAATCACTTGAACCCAGGAGGTGGAGGTTGCAGTGAGCCGAGATTATGCCATTGCACTCCAGCCTGGGTGACAGGGGAGACTCCATCTCAAAAAAATTTAAATAAATAAATAGATGTTGCCGGGTCAAAAAGGGAGAGGCCCCACCCTGACCCCCTAGCACCAGAATCTGTATTTCAGCAAGATCCCAGGGGGCTGTCACAGTTGCTAGCTCTGCTCTTTATGCTCGCCTCAGCTAGGTGCTGAGTACCTGCTAGAGGAGTGAATTCGGTCTTTATTCTTCAGAGGCACTGGTCAGAGGGTGGAAACATCAGACAGGGACTCCTGGGCCCCCAGGCAGGACTCCATGGGGATGGAGCGGGGGATGGAACATTTGAGAATCACCAACATGCAGCAAGGACATTAGTGAGAAATGAGTTCCACCTGCCAGAAGGGAATCTGAGAAGGGAATGCACAAATCAGGAAAATATACCATCAAAAACTACGACTCTTCTACCTCCAGCCCTCGCCACCAATTCCTATCCCATTATTTTATATCCGAGAGGGTTGATAGGCAGCAGACACACTGATTCTGTAAGCATTGTCCCTAGTCCCTGTAGGCGAGGTGACCATGTACCCAAGTTCACTCAAGGTGGTCCTGTCCATGCCTATTAGAAATGAGTTCATAATTCCTTTCAGCTCCGCCTTTCACTCTCGAGCGTGCCCTTGCTTGATGATTCCTATCTGGCTTGGATACCCTCACTTATATTACCTTATATCCGCTATTATATTTCCCCAAGAAGTTGCTTTACAAACACTGACTCCTCAACACACGGTCTTCTCTAAAAGAAAGGGTGTTTGGCAGTTCCTCGACAGTTCTGGAAAGGCTGCCTTACTAGAAGCAGAGTCAGCCATGAGGGGGTGAGAACGAAAGTGTGCACTCAAGCATGTGTGTGTTCGGGGTGTGTGGGTATGGGTGTGAGACATGGTCATATGGGTTCTGTGTACCTGCATGTATGACACAGGTGTGGGTGCAGAAGAGGACACGGGGTGTCTGGTGCATGGGTGCCTGTATGCACGTGGGGTGGTTGCATGCATCTGTGAGTGCACATCTATGGTATGTGTGTATGCTTGTGCATACATGCCTGTGTGTTTGCATGTGTGGTGTGGTATGGTGTGCGGGAATGCATGGGCGGATATAAGTGTGGGTGTCTTAGTGGATGTGTGCATGGATGTAGTATGTGATGTGGCTGGATGTGGGTATGACGTGTGCAGTATGAGAGTAGGGTTCTGTAGCACGTGTGTGTATGCAGTATGTATGTTTGTGGTACATGTGCATTGTGTGTGGCTGGGGGTGGGTTGCATATGTTGCATATGGAGTGAGGTGTTTGTGATGTGTGTGGGTGTGTGCGGTGGATATATGCTGGTACCTGTGTGCATGTGTGTTGGTGTGTGGAGTGGCTATAGGTGACATGTGATGCCATGTGTGCTTCCTGAGCTTGTTTGTGGTTGTTCCCAGACCCACTGCAGACTCAAGCATGGCTCCACATGGCACCACCACAGGATAAGCCTCTATGGGTATGCAGTATGTATGTTTGTGGTATGTCTGTGCCTTGGGAGCTGGTGGGGAGGAGGGTCTCACCCTTGTCTGTCCCTGGGCATCCACTATGGCTGCACTGGGAAGCCACTGGGTGCAATGGTGTTGCTGTGTGGGACGGGGCCTCAGGCCCACAGGCAGCAAGCATAGACCAGATCCACCCAGCACCCTGACTGTTGAGGATGGGCCCTGGCTGTGTCTCTCTAGCCCAGCTAGCTCCTGCTGCATAGTCAGGCCTTGGGAGGGAGGAATCACTGAATGGATTTCCTTCCTCCTGCCCTGCTTGGATAGGGGCACTTGTGGATGCTTCTGGCTCCAACTTTTGTGTGCAGTGACTGTGCTGGAGAAGCGATGAGCTCCCTCTCCAGCCTTCTGGGCTGCTGGCATCCCCAGTATGTTTCTCCCTGGAGACACTCTCAGTGAGGCCAATTCCAGGCTGCTGGGGGCTTTTCCTTCTGTCACTGTCGGGCCTCCGCAGGGATCTGCCTGGCTGCAAGATGCTGATGGGTGGAGGGGTGGCCCACCTGGCCTCCAGAAGCAGGAGCTCCCTGCCTACTGCCCGCATGGCCCTCAGCCCTGGCCCTCACCTGTTGCCCCTCTGGAAGAACGTTGCTCTTGTTAGCTAACAACCACCTGACTTTCCTTGATCTGTCTCTCCCTGAGGCAAGAATGACCTAGGTCTGAAGACTGAAGACCAGTGCTGGGGCCCCTCTTGGAAGTGCCCAGGTCTGGTCTGCTTAGCCTCCTGCTAGTTGTTGGAGCTCTTTGAGCCTTGGTTTCCAAACCCATAAACTGGGAGAATGACACCTACCCCAGCAGCACAGAGGGATCTTTGCAATAATGAGCGTTCCGAACCCACTCAGCATGATGCGTGGCACAAAGCACAAACCCAATAAATGGTGGCTATTATCACTATTATTTTATTTCATAGATTCAAATATTGAGAATGAAATAAATATATCAGAAAGTAGTAGCATCGTGCCATCAGAAAAATACTCTGATGGGGTCCTAGCGATCTTATCCATGAAAATAAAATATCAAAAGAAAGACAAGACGATCTAGAAAGAAGGGATGCCGGCAGTCTTAGAAAAAACAAATAAACAAAAACAAACAAACAACAAAAAACAAAACTGGTGGCAGAGAGTGAGACAACAGGAGCAAATATAGGGCCAGCCAGACAGACACTGCTTCCTCTCCCTTTGACAGGCAGGACAGCGGCCCGCTCCCAAATCTGCAGGGTCAGACGCGGTAGATGAACAGTGATTTGCCTGAGTGTAAATATTGTGATGTCTTTCTTTTCTTGAACTTTTAACCTTGCTGGTAAACAGGGTGCATCCAGAATTGTTTTTCTGAGAACTGAGTTTTGAGGAAATAGGGGGGAAAAGGGTTTTTATTAGCTAATTTTCAGTCTTGTGCGTGACTCAAAACCTTCTTATTCTGTTTCTTAACTTTGCTTCAGGAGACACTCGGCCAAAAAATAGCTTTGTTTTTAATTGATGAAAGAAAAATCATTACAATGTGTAAGTATGCCAATTCAAACATGGCAAAACTTTCAAAGACAAAGCAGGGGTGGGGAGGTCATTCTGAAGAAGATTTCTGAGACAAGAAAAACAACCAATCCAAATCCCCATTTGTGTTTTCTAATGAGAAACTCCTCACACGCCATTGCCCTGCTGACCCCGGTCTTACCTTGATCACCTCGCCCCATCTTCATCTGCTATAACTTCTGAGATATTGTAATGGAAGTATAGAGTAAGCCTGAGATACACTCTCAGCATTCAAGGTGCTGCCTTCCTTTCTCCAAGCAGGAGGCTGACACAGCCGCCTTTATTTACAAATGCCGTAAATTGACTGCAGGATCCTTTCGTGAGAAAGGAGAATAACGGCAGGGAACCATCCCAGCAAAATGAAGTTCTGGGCTCCACTGCCAGCTTTTCCCTCGAAGGTCATATTTCACCTCTGCCCTGTAATTTCATGAATTGTTCAATGAAGATGTGACTTCTTGGCTTCCAAGCTTCATGGAGGTGTTGTCCAAATACAAGGTCCATAAAGTGCTTTGGAAGGTTTGGAGGAACAAAGAAACACTCTTGATCTGAGGTTGTGATGGAGTCTCCTCAACATTGTAGCCGATGATGGCGAGTGCTGGAGGGTTCATCAGACCTGACAGCAACCCCAGCCTTCAAACCACTCTCTCCCCTCACTATTCACACCTGCATTTGTGTCTGTTCAGTTGAATGCTGGCAGACCATCTTTCAAATAATGCTCCAGTTGGAAAGTAAACTGAGGACATTGAGAATAAATATCTCCAGTCTTCTAAGCTATACGGCAGTGTTGCTGGGACCTGTGAGAAAGTTTCTCTCTGCCATCTTAGAAGAAGGAGGAAGAGGAGAAGGAAGCAGGAAAATGGAACAAATTGCCGTACCTTTGTAAAAGATGAGATTGAAATAAGTCACAGAGAGTGTTAAAACAGGCAGCTTGCGGGAAGCCAATTGCTAACACTCTCAGGCCCCATCCTTTCCTCCTCCTCTTCCTTTCAGAATAAATTAAAGAATGGGCCCAAGTCCAAGTTGTGTGTATGGTATCTTTATCTGATTGACCTCGTACTCCTAATAATATCTTATCTTCGCTTGTAAATCATTAGCACCCTTTTCCGTTCTCCCGGCATGTTACTTCTTTAAATGTTATGAACGCTCACAGGAGTCCGCTCTGCAGACAGACAAAGCTACTGCAAGGGTCCTCTGTCATTCATTTGGCGATTTGGTCCCGAAGGCCTCAGCTGGCTTTACTAGCAAAGTGTTTCACAAATTCCCATAGCCCTGCAAACAGCCACTCCCCCAAAGCAAACAACCTGAGACATCAGGTAAACACTGAAGAATGGAAATTTCATTCATTTTCCTGCCTGCATCCTCTCTAGTTGACAGAGAATATCAGTCAATGCAAGATTTGTTGAGAGTGGTACATTTGAGGATTTATTTGCAGGCTGTGTTAATATACTTTCGAGAAATTCAGTTGTATCTAATTAATGCTTTTTTCCCTTTGATTCATTCCAAACTATTTAAATTGGAAAATTGTGTGCTATTTGAAGATGCACTTTAAAACTCCTTTTGTTGTCATGGTGCCTGTTGTCACTGCTTTTTGTTGGTTGGTTCTTGTTTCTACAGGGCCCCTCCTCTTTGGGATCGTGTGGGTACAGATGAGACTCACAGTTCCCTAGCCAGATGATCTATAGTAGTTTTTCAAAGACTGCATAGGTAGTGTTACTGAACATAGTTCAAATGTGTGTGTGTGTGTGTGTTTCTAACCTTGCAAGCTCCTTGCAAAACTACATAAATACTTGTATTTAAGTTGTGCTGTGCATATGAGCATTCCTTATTATGAGAAAGGTAGATTTTAAAGTATTCTTTCCATGGGTAAATAAGTCTTCCCTGATGATAAATCATTACAGTTGCTTTCACCTCCCAAACTCCTTTAGCTCTCCTCTCCCATTCAGCCCCTGTAGAAAAGGGCTCCCTTTATTTACTGTCCCACTTGTTGCAAGTTGGGGGCTATTTCTTTAAGTCTAACTTAATATTCCTTGTATTTAGTTCAAACTGAAAAATTCTCATGTGTAACCGCCGGGCAGGGCAGAGGGAAGTAGTGTCTACTTTAAATCTGTTGCAGCACATGAACTTAAATGACAAAACAAACACAGAAGACTGAAAAGTCAGAGACCCTCTTAAAGAAAAGCTTACAAAATTATAGTGTCCACTCTAGGCAGGACTTTCATATCCTTTATCTAACTGTCACATGATGGGGTGACATGTTGATCCCCCCACAGCCTGGATGATAGAAATATTTGTGGTTTGATATGCGTCAGCGCTTATGACTTTGGCATAAAATACAATCTCCTTTGTTTCTTCCCCAAATTCAAGAAGTGCATCTTTCCATAATATTGAGAATAGAACCTAACATTTATTGAAAATCTACTAGCATATTTTGTCTTAAAAAAAAAAAAGCACTTCCACATACTCAGCAATGGCCCAGTGAGGCAGATAATAGCTTCATCCCATCTCACAATGGTGAAATAAAGATCAGAGGGAGCCAGTAACTTACCCAAAATGACTCCCTTAGGAGGTGGCAGAGCCCATACTCAAAGTCGGTTTGTTTAACCAAACTGCTTAAAATGTCAACTTAGTTTGCAAAACAGCCCTATGTGGTTGGTGGTATTATCTGCAATTCATCACCAACACACCAGGCCCAGGGCAAAGCTAAAAGCAAAGCTAAAAGCAAAGCTAACAGCCAGAGTGACCAGAACTGGGTCTCACCTCTGCTACACCTGTGCCAGGGAGAGGAGATGAACACTCTAAAGTGCTTTCATGCATTTGGGGGCCTTCTTGTCCAAGTGCAGTATAAATGGTCTTTGTGCCACATCTTAAAGGAATCCTCTTACAGAAAGGGCTTCCCATCTGAGTGGCAAGACCCAAGGCTAGGCTGATGCCTCTTTCTTTGCTATGTGAGACCTGAAGGCAAAGTCTGCCTGGACTGACAGAGATGGATGTGGCCTCCGTCTGTCTGTGTGTCATGACAGAAAGGAGGTGGGAAAACTTGGAAAATGGGAACCCTCACTTTCCTGAAATTCCCAGCAATCAGTTCCAAGAATTGTAACCTTGAAGCACAGGAAAGCAAGACCCTCAGCCGGGAACATGAAAGCTTTTGTCGGGAATTCTTTGAGGTCCTGATGAGGTGACACAGTGACCAGATGTTCCAGATTCAACATCAAGGCCGGTGGGGGTGGCACTGCACCGGTCACGTCAGGAAGAGCAGTGTAGTCAGAGAGCGTGGCAACCACCATTCGCCTGGTAGACAGCTCATTCCATCTGCCTTGCATATTTTCCTACTTCCGCTGAGCTCAGAATGGAGAAGATCGAATACAGTCTGCTCTTATCACCCTGAAGACTTTTAAAAAGGCTCTGCATACTCACACAAAAATCGGGAACTTGATCACTGTGGCCTGACAATGTGTTTTGAAAAGGTGGGGGTTGGGGGCGGTCAGTCTTTCCCTGAAAGTTCCCATCCATTGTTGAGTAAACATCATAAATCTATCGCAGAGAGACAGGCTGCCTGTACTCAAATTACCGCCTGCTACAATTTTAGCTTCAAGTTTTAATGCCCTAAACATGAATAACGTCGTATCCCAGCACAGGTCTGATTAATGAGGCAACTTTGCCAACTTCAGGGTCGGAGAGTGGCTCCCCACCTCCTTCCTTTTTTTCCCCCTGTGGCTTAGTAACCATTTCAGCAAATTTCCTCATTAAATATACAAGGCGACTGAGTGCAATAAAAACTAAAGGATGTGGCAGATAAACACCAGCGTCTCTCTGGGCAGACCTCGCTGCCCAACAGAGCAGGCCAGCTCAGGTTTGCTGGGAGGAATCCAGAATGTTCCATCGTGAATTCCACCATAAAAATCATGCACGCATTGCCCTTTGCCATGGGTCATTTTCAGTCTGTGGGTTACACTTACAGGACCGTCTGCTTTCCGAGCTGTCACGTGGTTTATACATGGAATGCCACTCATGCCCTACTTGCACGTAAGGTGACCAGTGGCTGGCTGAAGGTCACACTCAGGAGATGACCCAAATTAGCACATAATGTCCAACCTTGAAAGGAAAGAGGGAAGTTTTATCTTGCCCAGATATTGTCTGTTCCCCAAATAAGATTGTGTGTCGCTTGAGTAATTCCTGAATAGGAGCCCATTTGTTGAGCACTTAATGCACCCTGGGCACTGAAGAAGAAATGCGGAGGAGTCCCCAGGACTTGCTGAGTCTCCTAGAGACAGCAGAGGTGCTCTGCTCACAGGAGCTCATTTTCTGCCCACAACAACCCTGTGCCATCAGCTACATTGTCTCCAGGTTTCTCATACAACCAAAGCTGAGGCTTATAGGGTGGCACAACTTCCCCTGCTCTGGCTCCGAATTCAATATTCCTAAGCCATAAAGCATTTCTCTTTCCTCCCCATCCTGTTCCCATTCCCAGTCTCTCCATGAACACACACACACACACACACACACACACACACACACACACACACACACCCTTGTCTACACTTGAGCTGTAGTCTGGGCCCGTTACATCAACAATACAACCACGGCAGAACGTGGATTGGTCCAAATTGCAGAGATTTTAAATCTAAATTTCCCATGCTATTGAGACTTTACAGAACCAGTCCTTCAGGTGAGTTTTGATTTTCTGTTTAAGCCAGGGTTCAGCAAACATTTTTTCTAAAGGCCAGAGAGTAAACATTTTAGGCTTTGCTGGGCTGCATGGTCTCTATCACAAGGGCTCAACTCTGCCATTGTAGCATGAAGCAGCCACCGGTAATACATAGAGGAATGGCAGAAGGTGTGTTTTAATACAACTTTATTTTTAAAAACAGGCAGAGGGCCAGATTTGGCCTACGGGCCATAGTTTGAGACCCCATAGTTTGAGATCTAAGTCATCACTAAAAGTGTTATCAGTAATCGAGGGTTTTAGACATTGCATCTGTCTAACCTATCAGAAGTAAGACTGGGGGCCAGGGCCATTGCAGTGAGGCTGTGGAAGTTCACAGCTGCCTAAGAAGCACTGTGACCAACATCGCTCCTTACCCCAGATGGGCCAGGCCAGCAGTCACAACATGTGCTCCATGGGGAGACAGCAATAGGCATTTCGCTAGAAAAGAGTTCTCTGGACTAGTAAGTTTAGAAAACCTTGGGCTATTATTATCGTTATTGTTATATTATTCCATGACTGCAGGACTTCTCAGGGCTTTCATAATGCTGATGAACATGAATCTTCCTAGATATTCTGGATCTCTAGGAAGGGAAGGTTTGTGTGCAGAGCATGTCTGCACGATATTCTTTGGGAAGACTGCGCTGGCTCCCGTCCTAGAGATTCTCATGCTGTCTTTTCTTTCTACCTGTTTTCCCAACTGTTCCCACTTGAGAGTACTGGCCTGAGTTGCTGCCAACCTTACAATATCCAGCTCCGTCCTCAGAGCTGGGACCCCACTGCGGTCCCACTGGGGACTTTGGTGGCCCTGCCTCCCTGCAACCCCAGGTACTCAGTTTGGAGTGTGTGGAGAGGGCAGGGTTGAAATGCAGACTGCTGTGTCTCTTTCCTTCAATTTTATCACCAGCTGCTGACCATGCTTGCTTAAAGGTCTGGTATTTATGGTCTCCTAGAATCTCCCAGAACCTCACAAATACCCCCGGGCTCCTGGTTTGAGGGACTAGATGGGAAGCCCCCCTCCCTGGGAGAACACAGGCCTAGAGCTTCCTGGAACTTAGGCAGCTTGGTCAGGGAGTGTGAGGACTCTGACAGGAGCACGGGTGTGGGACATTCATGCCTGCAAGGCCCTCGCCACCTGAGGCCTCGGTGTGGAGGCGGGACTTGGAGGAAAGGAGTCCCTGCTATAGTGGAAAAACCAGCCAGGGTAGGTAGTTTTGTATAAGACTCTTAACTCTGTGGAGACTTCTGTTCATTATCTGCAAAATAGAAATGTGTATCCCAGCAGCCTAGGCTTAGACTGTGGAGGACTAGCTGAGGGGTGTGTGAGAAAGTTTTGCAAACATGGCTGGGCACAGAAGGCTGAGCTATTGTCTGGAGGAAAACTCTCAGGGCAATTCAGACCTTTCTGGGCCCTTCTGAGGAGAGAGGCATTGAGGCAAAGTTTGAGATTTGACTCCAGGGACACTGTTCTCTAAGCATATGCTTCAGTCACGAGCACTGAACCCACTCTCAAAAGCTAAGTAGTAGCAATGAAACGCTTAAAAAGTTCGACCCAGACTGCAAAGATCCACAGCAAACAGAGCACAGTGGCTGGCTTGGGGAGGGACCCTCGGTCCAGACAGCAGCCAAGGAGTTCTTGAGCCTTATTTATCACGTTGTAATATTTTACAAGGAGGGCTATGCATTATTTCTCTAATTGAACGTTACTTTTAAAAACAGACAAAGAGAATCAGGAAAAATGATGTGAGGACTTTAGGCCCAGATCTGTTTCCGTTTCAACAAGATGTGTCAGGATGATGAAAATGTCGTTTGGTTGAGCCGTGGTCATCACCCCGCATTGTTGTTCTTTCATGTGTTTGTGTGTGTGTGTGTGTGTGTATGTGTTTCCCTCTGAGTTTCCCAGCAGTCATTACTAAAAAAACTCCTAAACTGACTCAAAACAACAATGACAAAAACAAAAGCAAACAAAAAGACCCAATCACCACAGGCGCCATTCAGGCCCTCTTGCCTGACGGTGTTCACAGACTGTGCTTGTGTTTCTGGATGTACCCGCTTCCTTTTCTCTCTTACTCACCAGATATCACTGGGAATCCCTCCTTCTTGCTCCAGGACCCTAAAGGAGACACTGGGGTAAGACTCATGTGGGTCTTGGGGCAGCCCATTTCCAGGAGAGCATGACCCCCACCCCCTAAGCCCCAGGAGGACGGACCCTTCCCAGCTGAGGCCTCCTCTGCATCCGGACCAGGGCCCTGGGCCTGAAGCCAGGTTTTAGAGAAGGCCTTTTGTGGGTGCCTCTCTTGCCCAGGAAACACAAGGTCTTTAAGCTAAGCCTGTTTGTGGGGAGAGCAACCCATTTCTTAGAGGGACTCAATCCATAGGGAGGACACTAGTCCATCAGGGGGCCCTTGTATTTTCATCCTGGAAAGCACAGTCCCCTGTTTCCTTCTGGGACATAAGAAGTTGCTTCTAATGGTTCATCCCCACAACCTCACTTCCCCATCCTTGATTTGCAAATGGGTCCATAGAGAGGTCACAGGCGGCTACTTGACCCAGGCAGTGAAGGTGAACGTGGATCTCCTCACTGCCATGAGCCAGGCAGAAGAGCAAGCGAAACAGCTAAGAACCAGACAGGCCAGAGTTCAGGTTGCAGCTCTGAACCTGACTAAGCTGTGTGACCCAAGGCAACTCACCCAACCTCTCTGAGCCTCAGTTTCCCCACTTAAAGTAGAAACAAGACCAGCCCCTGCCTCATGGAATTGTCATGAGGAAGAGTGAAGTGGTGCTCGTGCAGAGCTGGTGCCCAGGGAAGGGGCTCCGGTGCCAGGCCTGACAGCTCGTCAGGGAAGCCTGCTGCCGGCCATCCCAGGGAGACAGTGCCAGATCAGAGGGAAGCTCAGCAAGCCACTTAAAAGGGACCTTGACTCATTTTGTGGTAACCGAATGTGCAGTTCAGGAAGTGCTTCGCAAAAGCGAACTGGGCTCCAGCCGCCCCCTCGTCCCCCTGCCCTCTGCTCAGGATTCACTGTGCGAGGACCCACCTGACACCACCTGATGCATGCCAGCAGCGTGGATGGCAGGCCCCACGTGTTCTCAAGCCCACCAAAGGCTGGTGGGTGTCGGCTCTCGGAAAGACAGCCTGACCTCCTGGACTGAAATTCCACTCCTCTCTTTAGTCAAGGTGCTCAATCTCCCTGAGCCTCCGTTTCCTCCTCTGTAACTGGCACTACCGCATACTAGGGCCAGTGCAAAGCCCTTGGCAACTAGGTATCATTTAATCCCCACAAGCAGCTCTAAAGGCAAGTATGAAACCTTGCCATTTAAGGATGGGGAAGCTGAGGGCACCTTGAGTTATGCCAGGGCACACGCAGGGTGAGTCTTGGAGCTGGAATTTGAACCTGGGGAATGGCACTCCTGGGCCTTCCCTCCTAACTCGTAGTATCTACAACCTGGATTGTAGACCTAGCTAGTAGGTCTTGGGGGTCCTTCCCTCCTAACCCCTGGTATCTAGAACCTGGATCGTAAACCTAGCTAGTAGGTCTTGGTGGTTCCTCACATGGATGGAAGAGATGCCAATTTCCATTAACCATGCACACTGCTGCTTGGTGGGCAGGTGAGGAAGTGGTCTGAGTGTGGAGGAAGCCCAGGACAGGACCCTCTTTGCCTCCCCGTGGGATGTCCTGGCTGCCCCGGGAGGATATGTGTGGTGTTCTCTACACCCACCTGAACCTCTAGCTCCCCAGAGCCTCTGACTGCATGTTCTGAGGGCAGTGGCATTGGGAACCCATGGGCGCAGTGTGCAGAGACTGGCCGAGGAGAGCTGTAGGGGTTACCTATTAAGGAGGCAGGTCCCAGCAGGTACTAGGGACTGAAGAGGGTGGAGGGAGACCCGAGGGAGGAAGAGGCTGCCCTCGTCATTAGCCCAGATCCATCCCACCCACTTCTTCCCATCTCCCTGTACTTGCCCCATAGGGGTTCCCAAAGAGAGGGAAGTAGAGGGGGAGAGGAGGACATGGACACAGGAGAGCGGGTGAGCACCCCACCCCACAACAGTGTCCTGAGGAAGGCCCCTCTTTTGTCCCCTGCTTCACAAGCCTTGGGAACGGGGAACTCTGCAGGCTGAGCGGCATCCCTGCTGGGAAATGAGGGCCTGTCTTAGTTCCTCATTTAAGGCACCCACCCTCATTCCCAAGGCAGTTAAAAGCCCCAAGTTGCCCAACTCGGTCAGAGGAAGCCTGTCCCATCAGTCTCACACACCCAGAACTTGATTCTCTGGCCTCCGAGACTGGGCAGGGACCAGCTCTGTGTCCCCGAGCCCACATGTAGAGGAGGGAGCCGCGAAGCTGATAGCCCAGGAACATCTATTCCCCACTTGTCATTGTCAAACTCTGATGTCTTTTGGGACTAAATTTGAAGGACAGTTTTTACTGTTGTAACCAAAAAAGCAAAAGGAAGCAAACAATTAACAGGCCCCCTTCTTTTCGGGACTTTTTTCTTTGTCAGTAGAAAGCCATCTCAGTAAACAAGAGCTGTTACGAAATGTACTCACCCCACACTATGCCTGTAAAGCGTCTCCCTTCCCCCTGCTGCACAACCCATTGTACAAGAAATATTGTGATAGATACCTTTGGGTTGAGGCTGGAACAAAATGAGCCATCAGGAAGCATTCCATTTTCAGCTGGACTTGTTTCTGCATCTTTTGGAGGATTTCTGCAAACCCACAGCCCAGTATGGCATTTCCCATACTCTGTGATAAGAACCTCCAGGATAACGTTGGTGGCTCAGGGATCATCTGAGCCTTGAGCAGCTTCCATTCTGATCTGGATGTCTCTGATGTGTGCTTGTTCAAGCAATCGATGAGCCAGTCATGGGCCCCAGACTCATGGGAACTGGGGGAGTGCCCAGGTCAACCCTGCTTGCTTTTACAGCTTTCCTATAAAAGCTTCTCC
This sequence comes from Pan paniscus, assembly GCF_029289425.2. Lineage (NCBI taxonomy): Eukaryota > Metazoa > Chordata > Mammalia > Primates > Hominidae > Pan > Pan paniscus. The sequence continues at coordinate 16,674,759 of NC_073261.2, forward strand.
ACTCTTTGCCTGGGCAAGCCCATGCCCAGATCTCCAGCACACACTCCAGCTGCCAGAGGGGGTGGGGGGGCTCCCTCCTGCGTCTGGAACCTATTCAGCCAGCCTGAGATTCAGAAGGGCCTACCTGCTGGAGCTGAGGGTGGGTGAACCCACCCACTTGGGGCTAGCGAAAGATTGCATCTTGTCCCAAGGCTCTGCTGGACCTCGGAGGATTCCCACCATTGTCTTTTTGGGATTTGAGGGAGGTGTTTCAGACTGGGAGACTGGGAGAATGTTTCCCAGCAAAAGGCAGAGGTTGGGGTTCCTGGGATGTGGCTCCCCACAGACCAGGTGGCTGACACAGTTCCTCTCTCTGTCTTCCTGCTTTTCTCATGCAAACAGCACCCCTTTCCCATGGCTGCTCTAACATCCTTGGTAGCTTAACACAAAACACAAATGTATTCTCTCACAGTTCCCAAAGGCCAGAAGCCTGAAATCTGTTTCAATGGGCTAAAGTCAAGGTTTCGGCAGGGCTTTGGGGAGATCAGCTTCCTTGTCTGTTCCGGCTTTTAGACATGGCCAACGTTCCTTGGCTTGTGGACCCTTCCTCCACTTAAAGTCCATCACTCCAGTGTCTGCCCCATCGTCACATGGCTATCCCTTCTTTAACCTTCTTGCCTCCTTCATATAAGGACCCCAGTGGTTACGTTAAGGGCCCACTCAGATAATCCAGGACTACCTCTCTATCTCAAGATCTTCAAATTAATCACATCTGCAAAGTCCCTTTTGCCGTGTAAGGTAACATTCTCAGGTTCCAGGGATTTGTGGATGTCTTTGGGAGCCATTATTCAGACTCAGATAGTTATAGTTAAGACCTATGAGACAGTCTTCTACATCCCTGAGTGATACTTGAAGCAGCCTAGCAACAAAAAAAGCCACAAAACTTTGTCAGGAGAGCTGTTTTTGGGGCCACCCCACATTGACCCTTACCTCTGCAGCCCCTGGTTTCCTCTGGCCCCTGCACTTGTGTGATACCTTGAGAAGGGGTAGATCCACATGCCAGCCTACGCAGGAGCAAGAGGACCAGTGCTTCCTCTCCTTTCTTGGTACATGCCAGCACGGTCTGTGGCTGGGATGCTGCTCTCTGAGACTTGGGAGCTTACTTGTTCACCGCAGCAATGAACTCTGACCACATTTTGCCATTCCTATTCTCAGGCCCCTAGCAATCTCATTCCCCAACTCGATGACCCAGTCTTTTGCATGGCTCAGAGAACTGCCAGAACTGTTAGCACCTAGGCCCTCTGCTGGAGTTCACAGATGCAAATTCTCTTGCTTGCACTCCAAATCTGTGATGCAGGATTGTCTGCTATGTGGAATTAATTCAGGACTTGAGGAATCCTTGTAGTGCCACCTTACAAATGGGTTGGTGTCTTGGAAACCCAGTCCTGGCATCAAGGCCTTGGCATCTGTCAAGCAGAAGTGTGCCTGGGGTGTATTGGGGGAGGGGCAGTGTTGGAGCCGATTTCACCGATTTCTGTCCCTGGCTCTCTATTGTGCAACAACAGGCTCTTCTATTCCTTAAGACGGCAGCATTATTGCCAGGTCCTTCTATTTGCTCATAAAACTCCCATTTACACAGCAGTTTGCAGGACACATCAAATACAAAAATGGATGTGAGGTTTAGTACAGGGAGACCACAGCCATAATGAATCCTGGCAGGGTTTTTATTTTGGTTGCATCTCAGAAGCACTTTGCCAAGCAATGTATATGTGTTGAATGAATGAATGAATAAATGAATGAATGAATGCCGGTGGACTGACATGGCCGTATAGAACTGTAGTCACCCTTCAGAGAGAAGCCTCTGCAATGCACCTGAAAAGCAATGACCATCTACATGTTCTTCCTTTTCTTGTTACTATGTTTTATCCCACCAGGATGCCCACTCATGTTCCTGAATTCATCTTTTACTTGAGGGTAAAAGCTTGGGGTAGTGAAGTGAATGTTGGTGCCATATCATGTTCAAGCATTTTGGAATTATATAGCTCTAATTTAGACAACAGCAACAACAAAGAAAAGAGACTCCATCATCAGAATTGATAGGTTAGTAAATTTACAGATCACTCAAAGATGTTAAAACAAAAAAACAAAAAACTTTCTAAACTCTCGGTGTTCTTGGGAAGTAGCCTGCTGTCGTTGGGCTAGAGATACCAAGAAGAGCCAAGGCAGCAGATTGTGGTTGAAATTTAACACGGTGTGGGGGTGGTAGGCTGGCGGCACAGGGGCTGCCGTCAGAGATAACACACAGCCCGGAGAACCAGGGTGTAGATCAGTGCATCAGAGCCCTTTCCAACGGTCAGGAGAGGAGGCAGCTGCCCTGGGGGCAGGGAGGACCTCTGACCCACAAGTCTTGACCTACTGGCAGGAGAACCATTCCTGGTTTGCTTGCTGGGTCTGAGACATTTCCGGAGATGTGGGACTTTCAGTGTTAACACCCAAATAGCCCTGGGGAAACTGGGATGGTTGCTCACCCAAGCTCCAACTTGTCTATAGAATTATCTGGCTTTGAAAGAATGTCACGTGCTTTTATCTTGAATCTAAGGTCACTGGCATGCCCCTCTCATCCACTGGTTATTCTTGATGGTAAGGGGGCGGGGTGGGTAGGGTGAGGGGAGGGTGAAGGGGAGGTTCCTCCTGCCATTCCTTCTTGGAGAAGAGACCAGGGCCTTTCCAGGATTTTGGACTCTGACATGGAAGGAAAACACTTAAAGACCTTCAGGATTTCGTGAGAATAACAAGATTTTATTTTAACCATAAATTGTAATATTTGAGAAAATGCAGACATATTGTTTCTCAGAGCCCATACTAAGTCAGTGTGGAAAACAGCCTTTCTCTGGAGGCAAAATTGCACTGATTAACTTGAATTACAAAGGGAGCATTGCTTACCTTAAGCTAAGACAGCTCAATGAGACCTGCTGTAGCATTTTTATTACATGTGCAATTGTGCACATGTACCCTAGAACTTAAAAGTATTATAATAATAATAATAGGAACCTGAAAATCTAGACGTGGAGTGCTTGCGGTCTCTGGACACTCAGGTCTCTCCTCTTACCTCCTTTCACCTCCTCTCAGAGCCCATCGCTGACATTTAGATCCTCTAGAAACACAAGCGTAGCTCAGCTGCATGTCAGAAGTGCAAAAATATTTAACTTTAATTTTTTTATGTATATGTCTAAACTCATCTTACACTTAAGGTCCCTGTATTAGTCTGTTTTCACACTGCTAATAAAGACATACCTGAGAATGGGTAATTTATAAAGGATAGGGGTTTATTGGACTCACAGTTCCACATGGCTGGGGAGGCCTCACAATCATGGCAGAAGACGAAGGAAGAGCAAAGGGACTTCTTACATGGCGGCAGGCAAGAGGCATGTACAGGGGAACTCCCCTTCATAAAACCATCAGATCTCATGAGACTTATTCACTACTACAAGAATGCCATGGTGAAAACCTGCCCCCAAGATTCAGTTACCTCCCACTGGGTCCCTCCTATGACACATGGGGATTATCACAATTCAAGGTGAGATTTGGGTGGGGACACAGAACCAAACCATATCAGCCCCTTTCTATTGGTGGCAACAAAATATTTCATTTTACTAACTAAAGATCAGTAATCTCTAGTGTATTAAAACTTACGTTCATTAAGGTTCTAAGTTTCTGATGCCACTCAAGGATTCCCCACTCCCCTTCTTTCCCAAAATGCAGCCCAGGTGCCAGGAGAAGTGGGTGTGTGTGCCCTGTGGCATCTGGGGAGAAGGGGCTGGCCTCCCAAGGAAGCAGAGCTTCTCCCTCCTGGTCTTCAGGTGCCACCCTCATGGGGTCCCTGCCTAGGTGTCTATGGCTGGGGTTGCTCATGACCTGTTCTCACCACAGGCACAGCATTAAGGTCCGAGATGACTTGTATGTGTCCCCAGATTGGCTGAGAAGTAATTCATTGTATGATTATAGCACAGTTTGTTTAGTCATTCACCTGCTGATGGCCATTTGGGCTATTTCCAATTTTGTAGTACAGTAGTCCCCCTCCTATCCACAGGATAGGTTCCAAGACTCCCCAGTAGATGCCTAAAACTGTGGACAGTACTGACCCCTATATACACTGACTGTGGATAGTATTGACACTATCCGTGGAGTTGATAACTGAGAGGGCTACTAAGTGACAAATGCGTGGGAAGTGTATATGGCGTGGAGACACTGGACAGAGGGAGTATCCCTGTCCCTGGTGGAATAAAACAGGACATCACGAGATTTCATCATGATACTGAGAAGAAGGCACAATTTAAAACTTATGAATTGTTTACTTCTGGAATTTTCCATTTAATAATTTTGGACCATGATTAACCACAGGTAGCAAAAACCATGGAAAACAAAACTGTGGAAAGGTGGGGACTACTATATCATGAATAAAGCTGGTAAGAACAAGTACAGGTCATTTTGTGGACAAGCGTTTTTACTTCTCTTTGGAAAGTAGAAGTATTGCTAAACCATACATAAGTGGATGTTTAATGTATAAGTAACTACTAAATAGTTTTCCAAAGTGGTGTATGTTCCCACTAACAAAGTATGAGAATTGCTTCACGTCCTCACCAACATTTTGTGTCTTTAGTCTCTATAATTTGAGCTGTTCTAGTACATGGGAAACAGCATTTAGTTCTGGTTTTAATTTGCATTTCCCCAATTACTCATTATGTTGACTACCTTTGCAAGTGCTTATTGACCATTTGCAAAGTGTCTGTTTTAGGCCTTTTATTAGACCTATCTCTAGGCTGTTTCAGGCCTATTTTTATATTTGGCCATGTATTTTTTATTACGGATTTATAGAAATTCTTCATGTATACTTGATACAAGTCCTTTGCCAAATAAATATATTGTGAATATTTTCTCCTAGTCTTTGGCTTATCTCTTTTTCATTTTCTTTCTTTCAAAGAGAAGAATTTCATGAAAATAAATTTATTACTAAAATAAATGTATAATTAATGTATGATTAGTGTTTTTTGTATCCTAAGAAATCTTTGCCTAACCCAAGGTAGCAGAGATTGTTTATGCTTTCTTCCACAAGTTTTATAGTTTTAGGCTTTTATTTTTAAGTCTATATTGATAAACCTAACAGTGTGTTACTTAATTTTTGCATGAAAATTTTTAAGATATTATATGGTTGTTGATTTCTAATACCCACTTAGTTAGAGAATACACTTTGCATAACATGACATAGACAACAGGGATAAGCAATGGGCAATTATTTTTTAAAGAAATTAGAGAAAGACAAAGAGAGTAGTCTTTTATGGTTACACACATATTTTACCTATCCATGGTTGTTAACATCTTGTTATCTGCTTTCCATTCTCAATACCCAAGTTTCCATCTGATGTCATTTCTCTTCAACCTGAAGAACTTTCTTTCATATATCCTGGTGATGAATTCTCTCAGCTTCACTTAACTGAAAATGTCTATATTACCTTCATTTTTTGAATGATATATTTTACTGGACATAGAATTTCAGCATTTATTATTTCATTACCACAAAATTTTGTCATCTCTGACCTCATTGCTTCTGATAAAAAAATCGATATGATTTATATCATTGGCCCCACACATGTAATGTGCCTCTGGCTGCTCAAGATTTTTCTCTTTCTCTTAATTTTTCAACAGTTTGACTGTGTTGTGCATGTGTGTGTGAGTGTGTGTGTGTGTGTGTGTGTTCATCTTCTTTGGAGTGTTTTGAGATCCTTGGGTTTATAAGTTAGTGCTTTTCATCAAATATAAGACATTTTCAATTACATTTTCTCTCTATTCCTCTTCTGAAATTATAATTACACATATGTTAAACTATGTGATATTATGCCAGATGTCGCTGATGCTCTTTTATTAAAAAATATTTTCTATATGTTCTTAAGATTGGATAGCGTATATTGACCTCTCTGCCAGTTCACTGACCTTTTCTTCTGTTGCCTCCAATCTAATGTTAGGCTTATCCACTGAAATTTTCATTTCTGAGTTCTAGAAGCTCTATTTGTTTTTGTTTTTTGTTTTACCCCAAGTTGTTGCTATTTTCTTCTCTGATTTTCTATCTGTTCCTTCATTATGAAAATATTTTCCTTTATGTCCTTGAACATATTTATAATAGCTACTCAAAAATTCTTGTCTACTAATTCCAACACCTAGAGTACCTTGGAGTTTGTTGCTATTAACTTTTTTTTTCTTTCGAGTAGGAGTCACTTTTTTCTGTTTCTTTGCATGTTTATAAGTTTTTATTATATACTGTGTTTTGTGGATAATAGATTTAGAGATTCTGGATTCTATTGTTTTCCTTTGGCAACATCAATCAGTTAATTATGGAATGTCACCTTAAAGTTGCAGAACCTTGGTTTTATACTCTTTAGGGTAGGCCTATTTAGATTTTTCCTTAGTCTTAGGGAGGATCTTTAATCCTGGGGGCATAATTATTACTCTTAGGTATGACCCCTTCCTAGGATTTTAGTGAAATGCCCAAGATGTTTCCAAACAGCTCTTTTGGAAAAATTGATAGGATTTAAACTCCAAAATCTGTCTCCCAATCATTGAGCAATGGGCAATTGGTTGAAATCATTATTCAGCTTTAAAAACTTTAGCTCTTTCCAGGATTTATCCTCCTCAATTTCCAGTCACTCTGGCAGCCCCAAACTCTGTCCTCTGACACCTCAAGCAATAAGATCACAGCTTTCTGCCTGGCGGACTAGAGAGAGCCCTTAGATAAAAACAGGGTAAGCATAGGAAGCACGGGTGCAGTTCCTTCTTTCAAAGGTCAAACTCCAGTTTCTCTCTGCCAGTGCTTTCAATTTTTTAAAAATATTTTGTTCAGAGTTTATAAATCTTATCTGCAGGAGGATTGGGCCAGTGGAGGATACTCCATCATCATTAAAACTAGAACTTCTTCTATACCCACTTTAGGGTTCTTAAAATGTATTCCAAAATTGACCTTCACAAAGATTAGACATTCTCACTGGCAAGAAATGAGAGTCCCTGATATCATTTCCCCTTGGCAGCCAGAATTTCTTAGACGAAATTGCATAGAATGCCAGAACCTTAGAAAACACCAGACCCAGTACTTCCCAGCTCAAGGCTCCTGAATCCCAAAAGCGTTTATGAGGGTAGCACAGGGTCAAATGGCAGCTTCTATAAGTTATAAGCACTATGTATTTTTCCAAGCATAAAATATACAGTTATTCATAACACAAATCTGAAATGTCATTACTTTTGGTTGGAATTACATCATAGTTTTCCTGCAGACCTAGGTTTTCTCTTGCTCATCAGAAGCACTGCTTTATAGTTAAGTACATTTTTGGTCAACCTCAAATGGCAAGGTGTGTTATTATTATTGATAAGTGACATGTGGCTTTTAGGACATAGGAACCTCAGAAAGAAAGTTTATTAGAATAATTCTTGGTGGCCCTGGGCACTTTGAATAGTAATGAGTGTTTCTGGTTGATGAATTTAGATTTAATCATTGGATCTATCTTTGTTTATAAGAGCTGCTATAGCTTTAGCTTCATTATTTGCTGAGGCCCCAAGACATGAAAGCACTTGCCTGGAGTGACACAGACTGACACCCCTTGTGGGTTCAGAGATCAGAAACTAAGATCAGACTTTGTTCTGAACACAGCAGCATTTATAACTGTGAAGGACTAATTCTGATACCTACCATGTTTCAGAGACAAAATATAAAAGGGTAAACTTAGAGAAGAGCACTTTAGAGAGGCATCCAGAGAGAATGTTGATGATTGGATGGACATGACCTTTTGAAATGCCTGTGATTTCTGTTCCATTTCTTACCCCGGCAAGAATAAACCAATTGGAATTCAGGTGAATGAATTTTGATTGAGCACAGATTCATCATATCTTGCCAGGTTTGTCCTTTATTTGTCTCCAGTGCTGATGCATCTGGATTCACATCAACTCCATCCACTACACTTACAAAGGCAAATGCTTCCCCACCTTCTGTAATCATGGAGGAAATGTATGGTATAGGGCAAGCACATAGGTGGCTTTTTCTTTATAACTCCTGTAATATCCAGGCCAATGTTACATATTCCTTAATGTATATTTACTGCAGCAAAATTTAGATTTATTTCACCATATTTTTCCCCAGAAAAGTCAGCATCCCCATTTACAGAAGCAATCACAGAAACATGGAGAAATTCATTACAGTCTTAGTGCCTCAGAAGGACATAAATCAACTTTTAATTACCTCTACCTGGAGATGCTTGCTGCAATGTGCTGTGTGTGTGAGACTGAATGTGTGTGTGTGTGTCGGAGATTGAGTGTGTGAGTGTCTGAGAAGTGTGTGAGGGTGTGAGGTGGGTGTATGTGAGATTGTGTGTGAGAGTTAGCTACGCATCTCCTCTGTCTCCTCAGAGCCATTTCTTTTCTAATTGTGCTCTCAGACAACCAGCCAGCTAAGCAGGGTCTGGCGAGTCTGAGACATTCATGCTGGGGTTTGCATGAAGCTTGTCTCCAGGAATCCAGGACACAGTTTAGATTTGCTCAGACCCGTCTCAGCAGCCTGGAGTTAGGATGACCAGATCCTTTGAAAGGTAAAGAAGCTGCTGCATAGGAAACAGAAATGAGTCAATTTCTGGGAAGTTGCTAGAGTTTGAATATTTGTCCCCTCCAAAACATGTGTTGAAATTTAATTCTCAGTGTGTCAGTATTGAGAGACAGTGCCTTAAACAGGTAACTGAGTCATGAAGGTTCTTCCCTTATGAATCACAGGGTTATCATAGGAGTGGGACTGATGTCTTCATAAAAAAGGAAGCGAGACCTGAGCTAGCAGGTGAGCATGCTCAGCCCCCTTGCCATTTGATGCTCTGTGCTGCCTCAGGACTCTATAGAGAGTCCCCACCAGCAAGACAGCCCCACTAGATGTGGCCCCTCCACCTTGGATTTCTTGGCCTCCAGAAGAAAATAATAAATGCCTGGTTTCGAGTGCTCTGTTATATGCCACAGAAAAAGACAGGAGTGGAGAGGCTTATAACCCCCAGGATGGCCACAGGCTTATATCCCTTTTATCCTCAGGGGCGAACCCTTGCCTACCTGTTTTTCCATCCAGCCAGGCCAGCACTGTAGCAGAGGGAAAACCCAAGGGCCCCATATCCTGGCAATGCAGCCAGGACTAGTGTCCAAAAATATACTGGGAATGGTGCTGTGACTACATGCTGTGAATGGAAACAGCCTGACTGCAGAGGGAGGAGTCAGCAGGGGCTTCCCAGAGGACAGGGTGGGGTGGGGTTCACCCCTAGTGCAGCCTCAGCAGGAGACTGGGGGGTTGTTCTCTCTCCACTGTGAACCTGGGGTTCTTCCCTTCTCTGGGGTCTGGCTCTTCTACTGGGAGAACAAGGTGGGCAACAGAAGTCACCAAAACCTCCTCCAGTTGTGCAATGCTAACCTTGAGAGCAGGGCCAGGCTGAGACAAACACAGAACCCAGCTTCTTGCAGATAAGATGTGAAACGAGTCTGTTACTCATTCCAGGTCCTGTGGCACTTTTAGCAGAGATGGATGTTTCCAGCTGGGGCTTGCCTTAGTTTACTAGAGACACTGTAACAGAACACCTTAGACTGGGTAATTTATAGGTAATAGACATTTATTTCTCAATTTTGGAGGCTGGATGTCCAAGGTCAAGGCGCAGGCAGATTTGGCGTCTGGTGAGGGCCCACTCTGTGCTTCATAGATGGTGCCCCTTGCTGTGTCCTCACAAGGTGGAAGGGGCAAGCAAGCTCTGCTGCAGCTGTTTTATAAGGGCACTAATCCCATCTAGGAGACCTCCACCCTCATGACTTAATCATCTCCTAAAGGCCCACCTCTTAATACTATTACACTGGTAGTTGTCTCAACATATACATTTCAAGGGGACACATTCAGGCCTTGCAGGGCTTTGGATCCCACCACTTCATCTTATCCTCTTTCTTGTCCCTTCTCCCTTCTCCTGAAGCTTGAACTGAAAGATGCTTGATTTTGGCCTCTACTTTGTTCTCATTGCCATTTGTGACAAATGAAGAAATTCTATATATGGTGAGGACAGCACCATGGAGCCCCTTAGACTTTAGACCTGTCCATTTGGCTCTGTGGATATGGGTTGTATTTTCTCTACTTTTCTTTGAGCTCTCCAAATAAAAAGAGTTGATAATCTGAATATATTGACCATGTATTCTAGAGGTATACAGTAACATGTGTGGACTCTGAAGCCAAACTTTCTGGTTTAGTCCTAACTTCAACACATATTAGAAGTATGACTTGGGCCTAAATTATCTGGGTCTCAGTTTTCTCGTCTGTTAAAAAAGACAGTGATACAGCCAGCTGCGGTGGCTCACGCCTGTAATCCCAGCACTTTGGGAGGCTGAGGAGGGCAGATCACTTGAGGTCAGGAGTTTGAGACCAGCCTGGCCAACATGGCAAAACCCCGTCTCTACTAAAAATACAAAAATTAGCCCGGCGTGGTGGCTGGTGCCTGTAATCCCAGATACTCTGGAGGCTGAGGTGGGAGGCAGAGGTTGCAGTGAGCTGAGATTGCCGCCACTGCACCCAAGCCTGGGCGACAGAGCAAGACTCCATCTCAAAAAAAAAAAAGAAAAGAAAAGAAAAGAAAAGAAAAGAAAAGAAAAAAAAGACAGTTATATAATAGCAAAGACATGGAATCAACTTAAATACCCATCAATGATAGACTGGACAAAGAAAATGTGGTACATATACACCATGGAATACTATGAAGCCATAAAAAGAATGAGATCGTTTCCTTTGCAGGCACATGGATGGAGCTAGAGGCCATTGTCCTTAGCAAATTAATGCAGGAACAGAAAACCAAGTATCACATGTTCTCACTTACAAGTGGGAACAAAATGATGAAAACATGGATACTTAGGGGGAACAACACACATTGGGGTCTGTTGGGTGAGTAGGGGATGGAAGGAGGGAGAAGATCAGGAAAAATAACTAATGGGTACTAGTCTTAATACCTGGGTGATAAAATAATCTGTACAACAAACCCCCATGACATAAGTTTACCTATGTAACAAACCTGCACATGTACCCGTGAACTTAAAATAAAAATGAAAAAAAAACAGTGATAGTACCTATCTCATAGTATTGTTCTTGGAATTATGTTAGCCATTATATAATTCTTAAATAGTTCCTGGCATGTAGAAAGTACTATGTAAGTGACAGCCATCGTTGCTTTTGTAATGATTATTTTGCTTCCTTTCTTTTTGTTCATTGCACATTTAAATTTCTAAAAGAGATTCCAATGTCTTTATTATTAAGGTGAGAGGAAAGCCTGAATTTACCTTCCCCCTCTTCCCAGCTCTGCCCCTCACAGCCCCAGACTTTTGCTTTGCTTGCTGGACCCAAAGACACACAATTCTTGTCCCTGTGCCTGGGAAGGGGTGTTGGGATTCAGGGCAGATGTATTTACCAGACTGTGGTTTGGGCCCCTGTGTTGTCTTTTAACTTATAAAATATCTGTATAATTATTTTTCATTACTAGCCACCACATTCCTTTGTTATAACTGCTTTTTTGAAAATGAATACATGCACATTGTAAACAATTTCAAGTGAAACCCCCTCCCCATCCCTTGTCTGATGGCCAGTCTCCCTCCCCTGAGGGCCGACGCCACTGCTTGCCAATTTTGACATAAGGCTTGAAACCAATGAGTGTCAAGTGGCTGGGTGAGTTTGATTCCTCCTACTTGTCTTGGCAATCCCAAACAGTTCCAGGAGAAGATTGTTTCTTGGAGAGTGGGTGGCAATGAAATAATAGCAATGGTGGTCAACCTTTATTGAGCAGGAATTGTCTGCCAGGCACCTTTCCAGGAGCTTGGCCTGAGGGATCTCGTGATCTTTGTGATGAGCTATCGAGGCGGCTACTGCTGTGACCTGGGATGGAGATGCCCAGGTGGAGGCCCAGAGGACGGAAGTGTCCTTCTAAGTCCTAACTAACAGATAGGGGACTTCCATCTGCTCCAAGGATATCTAGTTCCAGAGTCCACACTCTTGGAATCTAGAAAACTCCATCAGGACTAATTTATGAGCATCTTAGAACCACTTTCCCTGAAATTTCCTTTCTACAAACCTAGGAAGGGTTTTTTCTCCCTTCTTCCTAGCAAGTTCTTAGCTTTTTATGGAATAAGAAAATGCACAGAGTGGTCTTCATCCTGGACAGGCTCCTTTGATGTGAGCCACGAGGCACCTAGGGCTGGGTCATCTGTGGCCTCTGCAGGTGGCCACCACGTGTCCTTGGGCTTCCCCATCTGCTCCAGGCTTTGGTCTTTTCATTTCAAAAGCAGGGAAAGAGCAGGCTCACCTGAACCTTCTCCAGAGTTCTTTCTATTACTCAGAGTCCATCTAGCTAAACATGTTTTTAAAAATATTTATTTGCACTGGTGAGCCCATGGCCATGGTGGAAGTGGGGACATGGGTGAGCAAGAGTCCACCCTGCCCCACGGAGCTGACGTTCCGCAGGAGTGGAACACACAGCAGCCCTGGGCAAGGCACCTCTGGCCTGTCCCTCACCTGCTTTGCACCTGGTTATGCTTCCCTTACTCCCAGTAGCAAGTGCCCCAGGAACCCCGTGGGTGACCTACTGAGTGGTAGGCTGTGCCTGCTTGCAGGAGGGACCAGAAGGCTACCTGGGGTTACTTCTCAGGCATGAGCCAAGGGTCACGTTATAAAAGCTATGCCAGATTCCCCATAGATGATCCTCTATCCAAAAATTAGGAGCTCTTAAGTCATAAGACGAGTCAAATCTTCCCCCTTAGGACTCAACATAGCTATGTTCAGTTTTACTGGAAAATAAGTCACTGGAAAGCACTTTTTATTGTTTTCTAAATCTCTCTTATGCCCAAAGAAGTGGTTCAGCCCTGGTCTAAGGCACTGCTCACTTACTCTGATTGCCATCTTCAGCATCATCGTGATGATGATAATGATGATGATGGTGATGATATAACAAGATAGTAGCAATAACAAGAGCTGCCTCCTCCCAGTTGTGAAAGTATGTTTATGGATATCTGGGGCTCACTGTTCTCTTTAGGAATGACCCCTGAGGGCTCGTGGCTCCCAGCCCCCAGTACTGCAGGTAAAGCAGTGACCCTATCTCCAGAAACGTGGGTACCACCACCACAGTCATAGCTTAGATGGGGCAAAGAGTGCTGACTCCAGAAGCCACCATCATCACCGACTGTGTCGAATTTGGAAATGGGGACAGAAATGTACACATACCCATGGGCTTTGCAGAGAGGTGATCAAATCTACTGTTTCTTTTTGGTTGTAAAACCCCGAGGATCTCTCTGCATTTCTTCCCTTCCCACCCCCATTGTTTAAGCCTCAGTTTCTCCTTTGAGCTACCTGGGATTCTGATGGGCAGGATTGCTCTGTAAGCGCTAAGCTCTGTCCACAACTCAGCCATTTTGTGTCTCTGGTTTGCTTTGGATGGCAGTTTTCCCCTTATCCTGCCCAGATTTCTAGTATCCAAGCCCGTTATTTTCTTATTTTCTTCTCTATGACCTGTATTTTTCCAAAGATTGGGAAGCAAAAATGTCAAGGTGATAGATGCATATAGATAGGTAAAAAGATGACAGTCAGTTTTAATCTTCATTTTGCTTTTCTGTATTTCCAAAATTTCTACAAGGAACATCTATTGTATTTGTAATAAGAAAAATAGTCTAATGAGGCCGGGCGTGGTGGCTCACGCCTGTAATCACAGCACTTTGGGAGGCCGAGGGGGCGGATCACGAGGTCAGGAGATTGAGACCATCCTGGCCAACACGGTGAAACCCTGCCTCTACTAAAAATACAAAAAAATTAGCCAGGCGTGGTAGCGGGCGCCTGTAGTCCCAGCTACTCGGGAGGCTGAGGCAGGAGAGTGGCGTGAACCCGGGAGGTGGAGCTTGCAGTGAGCTGAGACTGCGCCACTGCACTCCAGCCTGGGTGACAGAGCGAGACTCCGTCTCAAAAAAAAAAAAAAAAAAAAGAGAAAATAGTCTAATGAAAAGCAAGTTGGTGCCTTGAAGTTGAGTGTTTTGGTTGAATGTTGGCTAAGGATCCAGTCCCCCAGAGGTTAGTTAAAAGCTTTTCCTCCAGCCCTATGACCACGAGGGTAACAACTCAACTCCTCAGGCCATGAAATTTCAGAGGTTTATCTTTGTCCTGAGCCTCAGACTTCTGTGGATCCAACAAGGGAAGGGCTGTCCGGCAGTGGAGACTTGACATCTCACTGGCTCCCAATACTTGCAGCTGCAGTGTTTCTTGAGCACTACTGTGTCACGCACGGCCTGAGTGCCTGCCCCCATCTTCAGAGAATGGCACCCCGGTCTGGTTGGCTCACCTCACTCAAAGTGGCAGGACCGTCTCTACTGCATGCATTTTCTGTGTGGTATGTTTTTCTTTCTTTGGTAGCTCATAAAATTCCCCTATCTGTGCTGGGCCTCTTGGTCTTTAATCTTCAACCTCTGCTGGAGCTGTCCCTATTTCTTTTTAATTATGCCTCTTTTTTTTAATGGAAGTTTCCTATTAAATTTTTATGACTATATAGAGCTGTGGATAGACTCCAACAAAAATGAAATCTTTATGGAATAGTCATTTCTCTCCAGGAGCCCCTGATAGATGTTCCTCTGTGGATAGACACACATGTGTGGTGGGGGTGGGGAAAGTCCCTCTGGTCTTGGCTGCAGCTCGGCAGGATGCGGGAGAGGCAGCTGAGCTGCTTATTCCTCAGCGTGAGGGCTGCTGGGAGCGTGGGGTGCAGCTCAGCTGCGGGGGTGGGGGTGACGTGGGATGCAGAGGATAAGAAGTAAATCTTCCCTAGGTGTAATTTCTTTGCCTTGGTGTCTGCTGAATTAGCACTGCTCCCTAATCCCAAGCCATCAAGCTACATGGCTGCATATGAGCGGAGACATGCCCCGTTACTCCTTATTCAGAACCTTCATGGCCAGGCACGATGGCTCATGCCTGTAATCCCATCACTTTGGGAGGCCAAGTGGCAGATCGCTTGAGCCCAGGAGTTCGAGACCAGCCTGGGCAACATAGTGAGACCCTTCTCTATATAATATAAAAATTAAAAAAAAAAAAAAAAAAAAGAAGAAGAGAAGAAAAGAATCTCCTGCCCAGGTCTGCCAGCTGAGCTTGCAAAAATGTTATCCTTGGGGCTAACATTCTGTATTAGTTCATTTTCTCGCTGCTGATAAAGACATACCTGAAACTGGGAACAAAAAGAGGTTTAATTGGACTTACAGTTCCACATGGCTGTGGAGGCCTCAGAATCATGGCAGGAGATGAAAGGTGCTTCTTACATGGCAGCGGCAAGAGAATAATGAGGAAAAAGCAAAAGTGGAAACCCCTGATAAACCCATCAGATCTCGTGAGACTTATAAACTATCACGAGAATAACACAGGAAAGACCGGCCCCCGTGATTCAATTGCCTCACCCCTGGGTCCCTCCCACAACACGTGGGAATTCTGGGAGATACAATTCAAGTTGAGATTTGGATGGGGACACAGCCAAACCATATCACATCCTAAGTGACTGTCTGGGGTCACTGGACCCTGGCATGCTTCCCCCTGTGCCAGCTACCAGCTATGTGGTCTGGGAATGGCTTGGGATCCACAGATAGCTCTCCAGGGGGGTCAGGGACCAGAGTTGCTGTTGCAGGGTGTGAGTCCCCTTGCCAGGGAGGGAAGGGACAGTCATTCATTTATAAACAGATGTTGGGACTCACCCAAATTGAGTGCTGGGCCTAGATCAGGGCACCAGGGATTTCTCAGTCTTAGTCCCATGGAGCTGATGTTCCTGAAGGAGGAAATGGAGAAAACTCAAGAAAGCATGTAAATGAGTGAGGTGGTTTTAGATTGTGGTGAATGCTGGGGGGCAAACGGAGAAATTAAGAGGGCTGCCAAGGGAGGAGGAGGGAGGGATTCTCCTTTCAACAGTGTTCAGGGAAGGCTGCCTGCTGGGGCGATCCTGGAGCTGGGACAGGATGATGAGGGGCTTGCATACTCAGATCAGGGGCAGAGCCTTCCAGCAGCAGGACCAACAAGTGCAAAGGCCCTGAGGTGGAATGAGTTTGTCAAGTTGAGAAACTTGTCAAGATGAGCGTGGCTGGGACAGTGTAAGCCGTGGGGAGAGTGGAGAGACAGGAGGCTGGGTCAGGCATGGGAGCTTTTTAATCCTTGCTAACTTATTTTAAATATCTAAAGACACCATTTTGACTGCTGGACAAAGAATGGACTATGGAATTGCATTAAAGTCCAGAGGTCCAGTTTTTGGAACCACCAGGAAGGCAACACAATGCGCCTACTCTCAAAGGGATTTGGGGAATGGAAGAAGGTGGGGTTATTGTTTCATCAGGCTGCTTGGATTTAGACCTGTTTTCTTAAGCTGCAAGATCTCCTACAAAACTGGATCCTCACCTAAGTTTGGAGGACAACTGAGAAGTGATAGTTATGTTTGCCTCCCTGCAGAGAATAAACTCTCAGGAGAGGATGGAGCACTGCAGCTCTTACCTATGAAAGTTGATAAGGAAGGGAGTCTCCGATGTGAGTGTGGCAACTGTCTACTCACTGGAAGGAACAGTGATACATATCATAATAGGGAAGGAAATGAACAGCATCCATTATGTGATGGCGTCTATCCCATGTGTTAGGTCCTGTAACTGACAACAGCTGCCCTGAAAAGTATTATTGCATATGAGACTGGAGACCAGAGAGGTTAAGTAAACTGCCCAAGATCACATAGCTACTAAGAGGCAGAGCTGGGGTTTGGACTCACGTCGGCCTGACTCCAATGCCCTTGCATCTGTCACTCGTGCCCATAGCCCTAGTCAACACCCACATGCTAAAGGCATCAGTGGTTCCCTCTAACAAAAGCTGTTATGGCTTCTCAGAGAGACTGGAGTCCATGGCTGGGAGAGGCAGGGGTACCCTGGGAGAACCATGTGTCATCAGGGTTCTTTCCAGGCCCTTCCAGCCACCCACCCATGGGCATAAGGCCTACCCCAGCTCTGCAAGGTTTCAAAAAAACATGCTTGGCACTTGAACAAAAATTGGCTCCAAAACATAAGAAGAAAGCTGCAAAACCATAATTAGTAATTTAGATCAATAAAGAATAAGGACTATAAAGAAGAGAGTAGGGGAAGTAGGGAAAAAAAGGAACACAATGTATTTATTACCATTGAACAATACACTTAAAATGGTAAAGATGGTAAATCATATATGTATATTTTACCTCAATAAAAAAAGAATTAAATTAAAAAAATAAGCAAAACAAACAATCTTATTTTACCTTCATTTATGCTTTCTCTGCCCTGCATCTCTGCCTGATGCTGACCCCAGTTTCTGACTAATAAGGTTTTCCTTCTGCCTGAAGAGCTTCTGCAAAGCTGTCCTTAGGACAGATCTACTCGCTAGGAATTCCCTCAGTTTTTGTTTGAGAAAAATATTTATTTCTGTCTCACTTTTTAAAAATTAAGCTTTGTTTTGTTTTGTTTTGTTTTTTTTACTATAATTATCTTTTTGTTTGTTTGTTTGTTTTGAGACACGGTTTGACTCTCCCACTCAGGCTGAAGTTCAGTGGCTCAAACATGGCTCACTGCAGCCTCAACTATCTGGGCTTAAGCAATCCTCCCAACTCAGCCTCTCAAGTTGCTGGAACCAGAGGCACACGCCAATACATCATGCTATTTTTTTTTTTTTTTTTTTTTTACTTTTGTAGAGGTAATGTCTTGCTGTGTTGCCCAGGCTTGTCTCAAACTCCTGGGCTCAAGCGATCCTCCTGCCTTGGCCTCCCAAAGTGCTGGGATTACAGGTGTGAACCACCATGCCCAGGCCAAAATTAAGCTTTTTTATCTGGAGATCATTGTAAATTATTCTGCAGTTTTAGGAAATAAATCAGAAAATATATTGTGTGCCCTTTATCCAGTTTCCCCTAAAGATAACATCTTATATGATAGTATAATAGCACTGCCAGAATATTGGCATTGATATACTTTTACTTGTCCTCATTGTGTGTATGTGCACACATGCATGTGTATTTAGTTCCATGCAATCTTATCCCACATGTAGGGTCTGTGTATCCATCACCACAGGGTTCCTCTTGCTGCCTTTTTATAGCCATACCTCCTTCCATCCTCTTCTCCTTAACCCCTGGCAACCAATAATCTGTTCTTCATTTTTATAATGTTGTCATTTCAGGAATAATAGACTCATGGTGTGCATGTCTTTTTTGCTCAGCACAATTCTCTGGAGATTTGTCCACACTGTTGGGCACATCATTATCCAATGCCCCCTTTTCTTGCTGAGTAGGACTCTATGGAGTGGATGCTCCACAGTTTATTTAATCAGTCACTGACCACACAGAGTGAGGCTGGAGAGAATGGCAGATGAGAGAGGGGAGGGGTCGGGACAGGGAAAGAAAACCCTCTCAAAGACGTCTCACGATACCTGCAGTAAAACCTATACTCTCAAACAAAAACTTTCTTGGTGGACTCTTTTCTTCTTCTGGGAAAAGAGGCAACATAAATGGATGCAGATCACCTGCCACATACATATGTGCATACTGATATGTCCCCTCATGTGCTCATGTGTACACATTTTTGCACATGCATACACACACACACACACACACACACACACAGACATGCCTGTGAAGAGGCCAACCCCAGTGTGCAGCAGCTGTGAGGGGGCTCTGCCCCTCCTCTCCTAGAGTGGAACATACGTTCTTGTGAACATAGAGAGTGGCATTTTCTTATGTCGATGTAATGTGAACAACTCCTGGTCACCAGCCCCCTGGACCACTGATGCCTCTTCATGGGTCGGTGAGTGAGGGAGACACAGCCATTTATTCCTGGCATCTTGAATTAAACTTGAAATTACTGCCCACTAGAAATAAGGCCTGGGGCATAGAGTCTTATTATTAAAATCTTTTGTGGAAAGTCACAGGGCTCCAATCACCCCAAAAACATTGTGTCTATGGGAAAATGCACCTTGAGTTCCATCTTACCAATGGATTTGTAACAGTTTAGGTTTCATGTAAGCTGTTCACAGTATCCTAGTGATACATGTTTATGGTAAAAAATCTTGGAGGGTAAAGAACAAACACTGCCCATAATTTTTTACTGTATACACTTTTTTTCTTATAAAGATGTTACTCTATTGCACATAGTGTTTTGAATCATGCCAATTTTTATTTGGCAATTGTATAAAGGCAGAACTTTAAATATCACCCCCAACATTCTGTGCCTACGCCTCAGAGCCTGTGCTTACAAAGAGCAATCATATTCATGACTACGTATTTAATGCAACATTAGAAAACTAATGCAGTCATAACCCACAAGCGTTTTCCATGCCAATGACCTTTTTGCCATCTGGTTTAGTGACTGCAGAGTATCCCATTACATGGTTGTCTCACACCTTGGCAAGCATCCCTTAAGGATGGACACTAAATCATCATGGGGTTTAACACTCTCATCCACAGAAGGGACTCCCAAGCCAGTCCTCACATATCTTGCTCTCATTACTAGGGCAGAGTGTTCTAAGAATTTTCCTCTTATGGGCCACCGCCAGAGCAGACCAGACTCACTGTTTCCATGCCTGCTGGCTCTTGCTGCCACCATGCCCTGATTTCAAATAACCACTCCATCCATGAGCTAACTGACCTTAGAAAGATATACTTTTAAAAAGCATATCCTCCTAATTTTCAATTAAGGCCAAAAGGAGTAGTAGAGACCAAATATATCCTCTTTCATGAAACAAACAAAAAATGGCAAAAATATGTAAATCTACGAAAAGATACTAGAACTCTTAAGTGAATTTAGAAAGGGTACAAGCTGTTATATCAATATTTAAAAAGTCAATTTCATTTATATGATTAACAATGAACAATCAGAAAGTGAAATAGAGAGTGCCATTTATAATAGTATCAGAAATATAAAATACTTAGGATAAACCTGACAAAGGATGGGGAAGACCTGTATACTGAAAACTACAAAGTATTCCTGAGAGGAATTAAATAAAACTTAAATAACATACCACATTCATGTGTTCAGTCTGAATTACAATGTCTAAAGTTAAAAATACTGACCACACCCAGTGTTGGTGTGGATGTGGAGGAACTGGAACTCTTATATGTTGCTGGTAAGAATGCAACATGGTACCTCCACTTTGGAGAACAGATAGGCAGTTTCTTAAAAGTTAAACATACATTTACTATATTACTCAGCCATTCCACTCCTAAGTATTTACTCAAGAGAAATGAAAGCATTTGTCCACACAAACATTCTTACATGATTGTTAATAACAGCTTTATTTTCAATCACTTAAAACTGAAAATGATCCAAAGGTATAGCAACAGATAAATGGACTGTGGCATATCCATATAATGGAGTACTATCAAGCAATAAGAAGAAACAGACAGCTGGGCAGTGGCTCACATCTGTAATACCAGCACTTTGGGAGGTTGAGGCAGATCACTTGAGCTCAGGAGTTTGAGACCAGTCTGGGCAACATGGTGAAACCCCATCTCTACTAAAAATACAAAAAATTAGCCAGGTGTGGTGGTGCACACTTGTAATCCCAGCTACTGGGAAGGCTGAGGCAGGAAAATTGCTTGAACCCAGGAGGTGGAGGTTTCAGTGAGCCGAGATCACGCCACTGCACTCCAGCCTGGGCGGGCGACAGAGAGAGACTGTGTCTCAAAAAAAAAAAAAAAAAAAAAAAAAAGAAAGAAAGAAAAGAAAAAAAAATTAGCAGGGTGTGGAGGTGCACACCTGTAGTCCCAGCTACTCAGGAGGCCAAGGTGGGAGGATTGCTTGAGCACAGGAGGTCAAGGCTGCAGTGAGTTGTGATTACATCACTGCACTCCAGCTTGGGTGACAGAGTGAGACTCTATCTAAAAAAGAAAGAAAAGAAAGACTATTGATACGTGCAAGGATATGGATGAATCTGAGAACAATTTTGCTGAGCGAAAGAAAGCAGAGGAAAAAACATACAAGCAGCATGATTTCATTTACATAAAATTTTTAAAAATGCAAACTAACCTATAGTGACAAAAAGCAGAACGATGGGAATTTATAATGTTAAACACATATATTTATTAGAAAAAAAAGATCTACAGTCAATCATTCAGGTTTCCATCTTAGGAAACTAAAGAAAGAGGCCTAATTTAATTTAAGCCTAAAGCAAGGAAAATAATATAAGTAATTAAAAATTAGAACAGAAATTAATAAAATTGTAAACAGGAAAACAGTAGAGAAAAATCATAAAACAAAACCTGGTTCTTGGAAAAGATCAATAAAATTGATAAACATTTAGTCAGGCCAATGAAGAGAGAAAAGACACAAATTATTAACATTAGAAACAAAAGAGAGGTCATCACAACTGATCCCATAGACATTAAAAGGTTAATTAAGTAATACAACAAACGACTTTATGCTCATAAATATAATTAAGGTGAAGTGCAACAATTCCTTGAAAGACACAAACTATTAAAACCCCCCAAAGAGAGTAGTCTTGTATTCGAAGAGATTGAATAATTTAAAACCTTCCAGAAAAGAGAGCACTAGGCTCAGATAGTTTCACTGGTACTTTCAACAGAATACTTAAAGAGGAAATAATAACAATTCTCCACAATATCTTCCAAAAAATAGAGGCAGAGGCATTGCTTCCAAACTCATTTTATGAGGCCAGTTATCTTAGTCTATTTAGGCTGCTGTAACAGAACACCACACAAACTGGGTGGCTCATAAACAATAGAAATTTATTTTTCACAATTCTGAAGGTTGGGAGGTCCATGAGCAAGGCACTGGCAGATTTGGTATCCAGTGAGGGCCTGCTCTCTGCTTCATAAATGGTTCCTTCTAGCTGTGTCCTCACATGGTGGAGGGGATGAGGAGTCTCCCTTAGGCCTCTACTATAAGGGCATTTAGGTCTCTTCTACAAGGGATCACCCATTCATGAGGGCTCTGCCCTCAGATCTAATTACTTCCCAAAGGCCCCACTTCTTAATACAATCACCTTGGAAGTTAGAATTCCAACATATGAATTTGGGGGAACACAAACATTCAGACCATAGCACAGTATATTACCCTAACACTAAAACCTGCTAATGACATTTTAAGAAAGGAAAAACTACAGACCAATATCTCTCATAATCATACATACAAAAAAATCTTTGAAAAAATTATTGAATCATATTCAGTAATATTATATAACATAAGCAAGTGGGATTCATTCCATGTATACAAAGCTGGTTTGACATTCAAAAATCAACGTGATTTACCATATCAATGGGCTAAAGAAGATAAATCACATGACTATATCAACTGCTAGAGAAAGTATTTGAAAAAAATCAATACCTATCTACAATAAAATCTCTCAGCAAACTAGAAACAGAGGGGATTTCTTCAACTTGATAAAGAACATGTACAAAAAGCCTGCACTAAACGTCATACTTATTGGTGAGAGGCTGGGCACTTTCCCCCTAAAATCAAGAATAAGGCAAGGATGTCCTCTCTCACCACTCCTATCAAACATCATACTGGAAGTCCCAGCTACAGCAATAAGAAAAAGAATTAAAAGAAAGATATACAGACTGGACAAAAAGAAACAAAAATGGTCTTTATTAGTAGATACACTGTCTATGTAGGAAATGCCAAATAATCTGTGCACACAAAAAAAGGTGAAAACCTCATTGGAAAAGGTGAGTATAACAAGGACACAGCATACAAAGAAAATATACCAAAGTCAATTGCTTTCCCATATACAGTGAACAATTAGAATTTGAAATGAAATTTACATTACCATTTACAATAGCATCCCCCCAAATCAGTATTTAGTTATAAATTTGACACAATCTATGGAAACTGTAGGCAAAAGGCTAGAAAATACTGGCAAAATAAAATAATCTAAATAAATGGCAAGATAGTCCCTGCTTATCTGTTGGAAGACTTGGTATTGTTAAGATGTGAAGTATTTATAACTTGATCAGAGCAGTCCAATTCAAAATCCCAGCAGGTTATTTTTTAGATATTGATAAACTGATTCTAAAATTAATATAAACAAGCAGAAGGCCTAGAATAGCTAACACAATACTGAAGAAGATCAAAGTTGGAGTACTCAGAGTCCTTCATTTCAAGAATTACTATAAAGCTATAATAATCAAGATGGTGTGGTATTGGCAAAAAAAGGACACATAAATCAACAAATGGAGATGCCAGAAATAGACCCCCCCCACACAATATAATAACCTGACTTTTGACAGAGGCGCAAAGGCAACTCAATGGAGCAAGTGAAGTCTTTTCACCAAGTGGTGCTGGAACAATTGGATGTTCATAGGCTAAATGAATCTGGACACAGAACTTGCAACTTACACAAAAAATAACTCTAAATGGATCATAAACCTAAATTTAAAATGCAAATTTATAAAACTTTTAGAAGAAAACATAAGAAAAAAATTTATGTGACCTTGGGTTTGGTGAGGAATTTTTAGATACACGACCAAAACCATGAACCATGAAAGAAAAAAAAAATAGAGAAGTTGGACTTTATTAAAATTAAAAACTTCTGCTCTACGAACGATTCTGTTAAGATAATGAAAACACAAGCTGCAGACTGAAAAGAAATATTTGCAAAACATGAACCTGATAAGAAACTTGTATCCAAAATATTTTAAGAAATCTTAAAAGTCAACAAAAAGACAATAAGTAATCCAATTGAAAAAATGAATAAATCTGAACAGACACCTCCAAATCACCACCAAAGATGATATTTGTGTGTGTGTATACATATGACATATACATATGTACATATATGTATATATATATATATCTTACAAATGGGAAATAAGCATGTGAAACATCATCTGTCATTAAAGAAATGCAAATGAATACAACAATGAGCTTTCACCACACACTTATTAGAATGGCTAGTATACAAAAAACCAACAATACCAATTGCTATGAGAATTTAGAAGAATAAGAACCCACATGCGTTTCTGGTGGGAAGGCAAAATAGTACAGCTACTTTAAAAGATGTTTGGAAGTTTCTTAAAAAGTTAAACATTATTTTACTGTATGAACCAGCAAGCATACTCCTAGATGTTTACCCAATTTATTGAAAACTACGTCCACAAAATATCTGCATGCAAATGTGTGTAGCAACGTTATTCATAACCGCCAATATCTGGAAAACCAGGATGTCTTTCAGTAGGTGAATAGATTAATAAACTGTAGTACATGCATATAAAGGAATACTATTCAGAGATATAAATAAATGAACTATCAGGCTATGTAAAAACATAGATAAAACTTAAATGGATATTGTTTACTGAAAAAAGCTTATCCATTTATATTATGTTCTAGAAAAGGTAGAATTATCGAGATGGTAAACGGATCAGTGGTTTCCAGGGGCCTGTAGAGATGGAAGAGTAGAGTCAGCAAAGCACAAGAGATTTTTTTTTAGAATGGTAAAATTATTGTGTATGATACTGTGGTGGTGAATACATAACACTGCATTTTTCAAAACCCATGGAATTTTACATCACAAAGAGTGAACCTTAACATATGCAAATTAAAAAAATAATTAAAGATGTTGGGGGATTCCAAGATGGGATGCTGAGTATGACAGAAGACTAACTGTATTACAAATGTATAAAATAATTCCACTGAAGGGGTGGGAGGAAAACGTGCTGACCAAGTGGCATTGGAAGTGAGTGGAGACTGTAAGACTAAAAACATAAGGAACTGTTCACAACCCTGTATTCTAGTAGATAAAGCTCTTTCCCAAAAGGATATAAATTCTGAAGCCACTAGTCACACACTCTGAAATGTGAAGTCACTGGATGGAAGATGGTGGGAGCCAGGTTTCTCTTTGTTGGAGGGGAGGCTACCAACAAGCAAGCAGGAAAGGTTGCAGTGATTCATATGGCAGTGGTTAGTGTTGGGGACATCAACGTGGAATCGAGTTCAGCTCAAAATAGATGCAGATGGATATGTACAATACACTTACAGATATGGATTGGTATATATTTCCTTGTTCTGTCTCCTGACAGGGCCTGAATAAGTGTCATCCCAGTAGCAATGAGCACACCTACTGTTTACGTCTTAGTTTTTGATGCTGTTCTTTTTTTTTCTTTGTAACATTTAATAAGCTCAATCTACATCCAGAATAATTTACATGAAAGGACAATATTTATTTAAACAGAGCTCAGTGGGGTAGCCATGGTATCATCAGAGTGCATCCAGAGGAAAAGAGGGAGGAAGGGCCGAAGGAGACAACAATCAACGGCACTCCCACACTTTTACTGTTTGAGCTACGCTGCCAGTGACCACATAGGGTGCCGTCTTGTGGAAATCCAAGGAGGTAACAAAGTGTTCATGCGCATTGAGGGTCTTCATGCATCGCTTGTTCTTGTAATCCCATACGTGTAGGGTCTTGTCATCAGCACAACTCAAAATAAATTTCCCCCCAGAACTGAACAGAACTTCACGTACCCAGTTACCATGACCCACGAGCGTCATGAGGCACGTGCCAGTACTGACATCCCACATCTTAATAGTCTTGTCCCTGGATCCAGACAGCAAGAATGGCCCAGATTTACCACTTTTTTTTAGTCTCAGAGCCTGTTGCTTCAGAGATGGAAGAATATGAGCTTTCTGGAGCCCAGGAAATGCATTCTACCACATGCTCATGTTCTCGGAGCTCAGCCTTGCATTGCATTGTTGCTACGACCCATACACGCACAGTCTGGTCATTGGAACAGCTGGCTATCAGAGTGCCATCTTGATTTGGTTGTACCATATGTACCCATTCTCTCTGTCCTGTGAACATCTTCACACAGTAGCCAGTTTGCACTTCCCACATTTTTATAGTTTCATCCCTTGAGGCGGACACTATATGATCTCCACTGGCCATGATGACTACTGAGGAAACATTATGGTCATGGGGAACCATGACTATGCATGGTTCTGATGCATTCAAAGTCCTGAAAATCTCATAGTTTAATGGTCATAGCTGCAGAACAGGAAGCCAGAAACTTGCCACTGTGGTCAAATGAAATGTCCTGTACAGAGTCTGTATGTCCTTCCTTTAAGAGTTCTTTCAAAATCTCCAGTCTCATAATCCCACACCTTAATTGTAGCATCCTCTGAAGCAAAGACCATAACACTGAACACAGGATGGAAAATGACTCGAGTGATTGGACTCCTGTGACCACTCAATGTGTATTTTTCTGGCAGAAAATACCCATTCTTTTGGGTCTTGTTTCTGACCAAGAGGTCCACCTGACGTAAATTCTTCTTTTGCTTCATTTAGCGTTGATTCTAATTCCATAAACTTCTTTTGTAATCTAATAACAGATGTCCATTTTTTTCCCCAAAACACCAGCCTACTTTAATTCTTCATTCATATCTAATTCAGCTTCCTTTTTAAAAACTGAATATGCCTCTTCATAGCCATTTGAACGAAGATAATCTGCTTTAGCTTGATTTAGTTCATCTCGTTGTCTCTGGGACAGCACCATCTTGGCTGTAATGTCAAGCTTATCTCATATAGTGATATGTCCCTCCTTTGGGAAATCAAAAAGCTTTTTGATCCGTGGACGTATAATATAAATATGACACTAAGTGTCTTCCACACAGCGGAAAATGATT
The DNA here is from genome assembly GCF_029289425.2 of Pan paniscus. Taxonomy (NCBI): domain Eukaryota; kingdom Metazoa; phylum Chordata; class Mammalia; order Primates; family Hominidae; genus Pan; species Pan paniscus. The sequence goes on from NC_073261.2 coordinate 16,701,453, forward strand.
CTTTTACGAATGAATCCAGCTAGTAACCAGAAGATATTCAACAAGTAAGATTCATTCCACTCTCCCGGCCGCTGGATTCTGCCACCGCCCCGCCGCTCCAGCTCTGTCTGTCACAGGAGCTGCCCCAACGCCCTGACGTCACTGTGCCGCCACCGCCACCGCCCCCGCCACCGCCCCCGCTGTTCTTAATACCATTTAATAAAAGGAAGTAAGCCTTCCTGGAGAAATGACTGATTCTAGGACAGGCGGGGAATGTACAAAATGAGCCTGGAGGAGCATTTTACAGGGCCAGAAAGTAAGAACGTGCTCAGAAGAACAAACAATAACACACAGGTCAAGGGGACACAGTGACCACTTGAAAAAGCTTTCAATGGCCTAAGCTGGAACAATTTGAGCAATAGAGTAGTATTGGATTATAAATAACCCAAGTATAAAATAAATATGCATGATTCCATACTGATTTACATTTATATATTTATTTAATCACATACATATGAATAAGTAAATGGCAGAGAATAGGCACATCTCCAGAGTGGTGGAATTTCAGGTAATTTATGTAATACTGCACCCCCAAGGAGGTGGAGCATAATTCCCCCCTCCTTAAATATGGGCTGCACACAGTGACTTCCTTTCAAAGCGTACAGTGTGGAAAGGGGGCAGGGGAGAAACTTCACAGTGGAGACGTCCAACAAACACTGCCTCAGCCAGATGATCATGGTCAACATCAAGAGTGACGTCATGTTGATAGGATGTGCTCCTGATAGAATGTGATGAAAGTAGCACTTTACTTCTGTGGTCTTCTCCCAATAATCACAGGAGAAAACACCAGGCAAATCCCAATGTTGGGACATTCTACGAAATACCTGACTAGTGTTCCTCAAAACTGTCAAGGTCATCAAAAACAAGGAAAGTCTAAGAAATTGTCACAGCCAAGAGAAGCCTAAGGAGATGGGACAACTCAGTGTAACATGGTGTTCTATGGTGGAAGAAGGACAGCTGGGTCAACTAAGGATATCTGAATGAAGGGTGACTTTAGTTAATATGCATCAACATTGGCCGTTAATTGTGACAAAGGTACCTCATTAATGTAAGATAGTAACAATGAGAGAAACTGGGTGTGATATCTAGGGAAACTCTCTGGACTATTCTCAACTTTTCTGGAAATTTAAAACTATTCTAAAATAAAAAGTTTATTTTTTTAAAAAGGCAATCCCCTTTCTCTCTCCCTCTTTCTCCTTTCCCTCTCTTTCCTCATTTCTCCCTTTTCCTTCCTCCTCTTCCTCCTGCCCCCTCCTCTTTTCCTTTAACAATAACAATAATGTGTAGTCCATTCTCACACTGTGATAAAGAACTACCTGCAACTGGGTAATTTATGAAGGAAAGAGGTTTAATTGACTTGCAGTTCCACAGGCTTTACAGGCTGCATGGCTGGGAGGTCTCAGGAAACTTGCAATCATGGCGGAAGGCGAAGGGGGAAGCTAACACATCTTCACGCCGGAGAGAGAGAGAGATAAGGGGGAAGTGCTACGCACTTTCAAACAGCCAGATCTCGTGAACTCTATCACAAGCACAGCAAGGCGGAAGTCCACCCCCGTGATTCACTTACCTCCCACTAGGCCCCTCCTCCAACACTGGGAATTGTAATTCAACATGAGATTTGAGGGGGGACACAGAGCCAAACCACATCAAATGGCATCACACATGTGACCAGTACGTTGTCGTTTCCAGCTCTCTTCCCTTGCATTATTCTGCAGGAGCCCTTGCCACAGTGCAGTGCTGGATGTGGTATTCTTGAATTCACAGTTGGGCCAGGGAGGTGAAATGACCCACCTAGGAGGTAGCAGAGGTGCTAGCAGCACTCCCAAGACTCATAGTGAATTCTCCTGGGCCTGTCCATCACCCTGTTATGCCACTTTTCAGTTTCCCTCTGATCACAAATGACTCAGCACACAGTGTAAGTGCTACAATTTTACTCCAGAATTTGACTTGTATTGTCCTACAGACTGCAGGTACCATCTTGTTGCTCCTTTCCCTTGAAAAAAAATACATCATCTCAAAAGAACGCAACCAGGAGCTGGCAATGGCACTGGAATCCCTTCCTGGTCACAGAATTGATGCTCATCTGCCCTGTGCACAGCACTTTTACAAGAAATCTTATTTGGTCAACCCCCCAAATATCATAGAAGGACATTATTATTATCTCCAGTCTGCAGTTGAGCATGCTGAGGCTAGAAAGTGGTTACCACTAAAAGCAAACCTTTTCTCTCTTTCCCATTGCCTATCCACCCTGACTCTGGGCTCTGACCTATACCCACCTGCTCAAGGTCCCAGGTAGGAGTTGCCCATTCCTTTAAGTATGAGTTCATTCATACACATCACCATGTGAGGCTTGATGTGACCTCACTAACAAGCAGGTCTCACCTGCCCTGTGCATGTGAATGTGCCTTAGGAAGCTTATCAAATCCCAAAGGAGAAATTACATCCTCTAGGAAAAATACAGTGAGGTGACTGTCCCGTTTCCTTTACTGGCTCTGGACCACAGCTGAGTTCCCACGCACGCACTGTGGCACCCGAGAGTGTGGGCAGAGGCACTTCTGCTGAGTGGGATGAAACATCTTAAGTGCTCTGAGGGTTGAAACTTTGAAGAGGTTGAGATCTGTGAGAGCTGAAGAACCTTTGAATCTCCCTTCAGCTCTCCCTACCCCAACCACAGCCCTTCTCTTGATGTAAAACATGTGTTCAGATAGAAAACAAATGAGGCTTACTTCTATGCCAGTAGGACTGTTTGGCTTCCCCAGTGGTTGAAAACAGCAATCTCTGAGATTTGCCCAAAACTTTAAATGGAAGTCACTCCCATGGGTCACATCCATGGATTTGTGAGATAGGGCAGGAGGCTGTGTCTCTGCTACCCAGCGGTGGGAGCAGGGGTCTGTGCAGCCTGGTTGTATTGGGGGTGGGCCCCTCGTCCAGTTGCCTATGAGGATAACCTGCGGAGAAGATCAGATGGAGATACCTGGACTTATGCAGAGGCGTGTTCGGGTTAAATAGAAATGCCCAGGGTCCAATAGAGGGAACCTTCCAACAAGTGTATGAGTTGGCCTCTCACCCGACGCTGGCCACCCAGATGACAGCTTCTTGGACATGATGAATGGCCTCACTTCCACCAGAACATCTTCCTGCCAGGCCCTGCTGCTGCTTCCCCAGCTGTGTGGCCTTGGATGAGTAACATGGCCTCTTATTAAAGAAATGGATGAAATACTTTCTAAAGAATCTTCCAACTCTGAAGATCTGTGACATCTTTTGTCACTGAATTAATAGGAAATCAGCTCCGTATAGATTTGGTGTATGTTACGAGACAACCTCTGTTGATGGGCTGACCGAATGTCTGAAGTGGGAAGGATTTGGGGACCAAAACAGGTAACAAGAGTAGATGAACACAAGAAATTCAGGTTGAATTAACCTTCAACAGATATTTATTGAGTAACTTCTACATGTAAGTCACCAAAGTCTGGGAAGGGGAAATGGATAAAAGTACGATTCTCTCTCTGGAAAGCCTATATTCTAATTAATTGATGTATTAAGTAATGCTGGGTGGAGGAACAATAACCCAGGACTTGTATAAACAATAGGAAACTCTGGGGGAAGAGCAAGGCTAGAAGAGACATTATCTGGGAGGCAATTCTAGAGCAGGTAGATTTCAGGAACAGGACAATCAAAGAAAAGGAGAGTGGCATTCATACATCAAGTCTAATAATATGGCCTTATTTTATGGTCCACCTGAGTACTGCAGAATTTAGCCCTAGGTACTACCAGGTCCAAAGCTGCTTCTTTAAGCTACACTTTAAGCTCCTGTCACTAGAAGGGGCTGTCAGGGTGCCAGGGATGTTGGTAGGTTCCGTGCGAACTTCCCTGGTCCTAGAGGACATTGGAGTCACTGGGGTGTGAGGACATTGGAGAGACAGGAATAGAGTTCCACACTGCGATGAGGAGATGGAGCCTGATGCAAAGCCACAGGGAGGCTGGCATTGATGGGGTGGGAGGAATTCCCACCCAGTGGGAGAGTTTTACATTGAGGACTACAAACCTGGTCAGGGTATAAGGCAAAGTGGGCTCCCACTCCTGACATGTGCCTCTTTACCGATGTTCCTTGTGAGCTTATTCCCCACCTAGGACAGCTAACACTTTAAGCTCTTGACTGTCATTTATACTTTATTCATGTGAGTGAGTTTTTAGTTTTCTCTTGAAAGCAAGTTGGGATACTAGGAAAGTTGACAAGAGTTTGAGTTTCTATGTTGGTTGGGAAAGAGTGATGTCTCCACATGTAATTTGTAGAGGGTCCCATCAGTTTCCAAAAGAGGAAGTGGGTGTTTGTCTTGCTTTTGAGACATTTTGGGAGACTTAGACACAATATAATTTCTATTGAGAACAAAGTAGGGTTAGGATTTGGAGAAGGAAGACAGATATTTCCTTCTCTCTGCTAAAGAGATGGTCTAGAGTAGAAAACTTGTGGACTGTGTTTACAATTGTGGAGTACTACTCTTGGTTCGAACAATAAAGCAGAATCGATGTCTGTAGAACAGAGCTGGAAGGGGCCTCATGGTTGGTTTTCAAGGTAAACTAACCACAGACATCAGTTTTCCACTCCTCAGCCTTTTTGGCATCTGGGTTCATCTTCCAGGAAGGCCATAACAAAGCTCCACAATCTGAGGATCTTAACAACTGAAATTGATTGCCTGGAAGTTCTGGAGGATGAAAGTCCAAGGTCAGCTTGGGCAGCGTAGGTTTCTTCCGAGTGCCGTGAGGGAGAATCATTCGTGCTTCTGGTGTTTGCTGGCAGCCGCTGGTGTTCCTTGGCTGGCAGAAGCACCACCCCAACCTCTCTCTGCATCTTCACAGGGCATTCTCCCTGTCTGTGTGTGTGTCTGAATTTCCCCCTTTTATAAGGACACCAGTCATGTAGGATTAGGGGCCCACCCTACTCTAGTATAATCTCATCTTAACTAATTACACCGGCAATGGTCCTAGTTCCAGATAAGGTCACATCCTGAGGAACTGAAGGTTCAGACTTAAACACGTGAATTTGGGGGAGGAGACGCAACTCAGCCCATAACCACATTCTTTCTACACAGGGAGTTCAAGTTAGAGAGCCCATCAAATCATGCAGGGAAAGGAGATGAAATCCTCTGGGTCCGTCACTGTTTGAGGCAGCCCTAGACACATGCTGAGCTATTGTCCCCACTTTGCCAATGCAGACTAAGCTTGTGTCCATGGAAAAGCCCAGTGTGAACTAAGATCACTGGATGCCCACCTTGGTGCTGGGGGCCGGGGCCCACACAGAAGTCCCAGGCCCAACCTGAGGGGAGCAGGCTATACCAGGCCGAGGATGGCCCCCTTGATTTGGGTGCACACTCAAATGTACAAACTACTGCCTGCACCACAGAGACTGGCCCGGAGGTGTTATCTTCCCAGAGGGCTGGGCAAAGGGCTATCTTTGAACCAGCTGTTCCCACTCAGGCAAGAGTGGCTTTGCTGGGCCTCCACTTCCTCCACTGTAAAACGAGGGTGATGCTCTGCCCTGCCCGACCCATCTAGGGTCAGGTGAAGATCAAATGGGATAATAAGATAGAATGTCTTTTGAAAGACCCACACACGAAGGTGGCATGAGGGATTGTCTTTATGACTATCATGTTCTATGCAGCCCTGACTGTTACGTGCTAGCTGGCTGCCTCATCTCCTCGAGGTGTCCTGCGTGCCTGCTGATGGGGACGATTCCAATGACTAAAAGGTACCTGGCCTTCTCCATGCCCAGCTTTACATCCGGTAGAGGCTCAGGCCACCCTCGATGGCAGCCTGCCCGCTGCGGGCCTGCTTGTCTGCTCAAAGCAGAGGTTGACTTGCGCCCAGGTTGCATTCCAGAAGTCCTGGCCTGCTTTCTCCACATGGTTAGCTTCGAGCAGTGAGCTTGGGAGCAGCCTTTCTGCTGAGTTCTGCCAGGTGAGCCAGCCCGCAGGAGTAGGGGGTATCCCAGGCACGCACCTGTGGCTCAGGTTTCTCCCTTGTGGCCCGCTCTCTCCCCACTGCTGTTTTCCAGAGCACCTCCATCCTGCAAGATTGACAGCTCACTCTTGGTAGGGAACAGAGTATAGGAAGTGATCGTTTCAAACTTCTCTTGCAGCTCCATCTGCCAAAAGCCCCTCTACCAGTTGCTGTATTTACCCTGGCTGCCAGGCCTCTCTCAGCTGCCCTAAGAAAACAGATTACCGTCCAGAGCAAAGTCCTCGTGTGTTTCCTTTCTGGAGATGAATCAAGTTCTGAAAGAAAGGTTTCCTGTAGCCCATTACACCATTTCAGTTTGTTTTATCTGTCTCCACCTGCGGAGCAGGGAATTAACCTGCTGCCCAGGGCCGGGCCAGCGAATGCTTGGAAGGAAAGCAAAGCGCACGGGTGTGCGTTTTTCGACAACACACCATGGCCTTGTTCTCCTCAGCAGAGCATTGTCCCCGTGAGGCCCAGGCCCAAATCTGAATAGGACTTTGTGTAACTCGATCTGTTTTCCTTCTTGGCTATAGTCTCTGTGCCAAATTTAACTGTGGTCTGTATATATAGTGTTGTGGGAGGGTGGGGGTAGACCAGGGAAGGTTGGGGGAGGGGAGTATATCCATGCAGTTTTTTTTCCTGTCTTCCTTTTTTTGTGCTTGCCTGCTTTGCTCACTGTTTGCTATATATAACTCAACATGACTGTCCTCGCATCTCCAGTCATTAACCCTTCAGGGATAACTAATGCGCCTCTTTATGTAGGACCCTGGCTGGGAAGCGCTGGCACTGTTGGAGTTAACGACTGGCCCCTGGAAAGTGAACTTCCCCAGAAGTGCTTGTGAAGCAATTAACAGGGCCCCACTCAGATAGTAAAAATATCCCCTGGCTTACAAACAAGCAGAGAAGCGCCTCCAAGCCAAGAGTCACGCTGTGCCCCAGGCATGTAGTGGGCGCTCCCTCTTTGAAAGTCTTGTATCTTAGACTTTGCAGAAATGCTACGAAAGCTGGTGATGCAGCAACGATTTCAGGGGAGACTGAAATCTATTGTCCAACTGAAAGCCTGTCGGGGCTGGGCCTCTCTCAGGAGGTGAACCATCCCAAGGGTCATGGAAAGAGCTACTCATTGTGGGCCTGGGGTGACAGTGACCCATCCTGGGGGAACAGAAGCCTCACTTCACTTTGCCAGAGGGAGACAGTAGGCTGACAAAATATTGTAGAATCTCCTAACATTGGTTGCTAAAGGGAGCTTCTCACCAGGGCCAGCTTGCCTGGGCTCTTCTTTCAAAGGGTGGAGTGTTGTCTGCCAGTCCCCACGCTCAGGGGATGCAAGTGAAAGGGCTTCGGGCTTTACTGTTCATTTCCTCAGAATCATAGAAGTGCTGAAAATTACAAAACTGCGGTCTCCCTGCAAGGGACTCAAGATGTCTTGGGTCATCTTAGGCTATATTTAGAATGGAAAATGTGTTGGCTCTGAGGAAACAGGGTGTGTGTCCTTCTCCAAGCAGGATGCTATGAACCTTGCCCCATAGGCCCTCCTACCCATCCTCACAGAGCCCTGAAACTCCTCCTCCAGGAACCCTTCCAGCCAGTGGGAAGACCCCACAGATAGGGCCCAGTTTCCCCTGTGAATCAACTTCTCTAGCACTTCCCACTGCCCAGGGCTGGGAAGGTCCAGTGTGCCCAGTGTGGCACTGTTTTCCAGGGCTGGATGCATGTTTGGTCCTCCAGTGGGAACTCTGCTATCGTCCCTGCTTCACCAGGAGTGATGATGGGGACAGGCACGGCAGAGAGTGGACACAGGGATCCTGGCCTTAGGGGGCAGTCACTCATCCAGCTCACTTGTACATACGTCACCATGGACACAGAGGTTTTCAGTATGGTAACGATTTGCACAGTCCACATCAGCATCCCATTAACTTTCTTTTTGTAACCCTCAGCATGGTTTTAAGAACCTGGAAGTTTATTGCGTAACTGTTTTGCTTGTGAAGTTGCACGTGATTTCTCAGAAAGATCAATTCAAACCCGCCTTGTCACCCCTCTCCACCCAGGCCCCACTTCCTGCTTTGCTGGGGCTGGGGGGTCAGAAGTAACATAGCTAGAGACAGATGTCCATCATCTGTGCTTGTGATGACAAAAGGAGGTAATAGGAGCACAGTCAGACCCTCACTCCTTGGAGCCCTGTTGTGAGCCGCTCATGGCATGCACCATTCTCTGTCCTCACAACAGCTCAGGCGGGTAGGAATTATTGGATTCTTTCTCTAAATGGGAAACCAGGGGTTTTAGGTGCCTTATCTATGGACCCTGCCCTCACCTTCCTCACCCAGTGCCTCCCTGTGCCTTGCTGGCTCTATCTGTGAAATGTCTCAAGAGTCCATCCTGTTGTCTCCCATCCCATGTCTCCCACTTGGCCCACAGTCCAGACTCTTACCTGTCCAGACTCCTACTCAAGAGAGAGCCGGCAAGATCTTTGGGAAAGGCACATTGAGTCATGTCCTTCTCCCCCTTGGAACTCAACAGTGGCTTCCTGTCACTCTGAGAACAGAATGCAGCCTCCTCCCTGTGCATGACAAGCACCTCCCTGAGGTCACAGCTGTGGCTCCCTGACTCTGCACTGGTCCAGTCCAGCCTCAAGGCCTTAAATTTGCCACTCCAGACCCCTGGTTTGGACCCTGGACTCTGAATACATTCTGGTCTTTTCCTCAGGGAGGTCGAGGCACTGTCCTAGCTTGTGACCTGCTCCCATACCTATTTTCTCAGGGTGGAAGCAGACGCTCCAACTCCCACACTGTGAGGCTGGTACCATTACCTCCAAGACCCAAAGCCTGTAGGAAGTATAGCAGGCCTCACTCAATACCCTGCAGTTCCCTCACTTGCTCCAAGTGGGAGGTGGGTCTTCACGGGTCCCCAAGATGAGGGCCTGTGGCTTTCCTCTTTCACAGGCTACAGTGGGAGCGAGTCTTCCACCATGGGACCTCTGGCCAGATCTCAGGGCTCTGTGGTTGGGGGAAAATGGCTCTCTTTTATGGGGCTTTAAGACATGAACTGACATGACATGTCCTAGAGACTATCCAGAGAGCATGTGGATCACTTTTTGCTGCTTTAGATCACCTTCTTTAAAATCAATGCATTGACATACTTTCAGCACTTAAATTTTCGTATTCTATTATCGCATCATCTCAGAAGAAAAGTCTTTCATAATTAATGAATCTCAGGCTGGGTTAAATATTCAGTGGCTGCCCACACACCACTTACTCTATTGCTTCAAAATAATTGGCTTTCACTTATCAGGTCTACTAGAATGACTGTCTTAAACCAGTCACGTGGTGGAAGCATCACCATGTTTCTTGCTCAGAAAAATACCCTTTCAAGGGCTTTTCTAGGGGAGCCAGAACAGTAGCCAATTCTAGTGGGACCTTTAAGAAACAACTTTGCCCAGGATGATATTTGAGCCCCCTAAAGGGCCAATAGGGGTCCCTCTATTCAACTTTCCCTCCGAGTCCCACCAACCTCCCCACTTTGGTTCCATACAGCTTGGATTATTGCCCTACTAGTTCAAAACTGAAAGTTTCAAATAAAAACCAAAAGACAAATGTTAAGTCACATTGAATTGATAACTGAGACAATCTGTCAAGCATATTTTGCTTTCCTGATTTTTCAAAAAAACCCTAATGTTGCACCTTCCTTGTTGTCAGTTTAGTACGTTAACATTTTTTTAATGAAACTTCAGTATCATTGAACAGGTCATAGAGTGTGAACAATATTGTCTTTGTTCCAAAACTCCAAATGTAATGAAGCTGCCATTCACAATTGTTTTCTGCTGGGCTGCTTATTTTTAAAAAATGATTTTGATGAATAAAAATAGGTGCATTTTCACAGCGTGGGGTCCAGCAAGAATGAAAACCTTACGGATCACAGCCCGGCCCCTGGGGGTGCGGGAGGAAGTGTTTTCAGATGTCAATTTTGGCTGACTGTTTTTGGGGCCATGAGACTGCCATTCCTGTGTCCCGTGGTGCATTTTAGAGACTGATGTCACTTTTCTGAGATAAATTATTAGAGAAATGTTTATAGATGAATATACATTTCACAGTGTGCCAGAGTTGAGGAGTCTAATGAAGTTTAGAAGGGACACTGGGATGAGGGTGCTGAGCTGCAGTGCCTGTGGCCTGTGACAGACACCTCCTGCACCAGGAGGCAAGGATCCTGATGGTCAGATGCTCAGTCCCCAACAAGAGGGGGTTCAAAGCCAGTGCAGTCCCTTCCTCCCACCGCTGGGGGCAGCAAAGGACCCACAGTGGAGATTGCAAACTATAGCAGGGGCTGTGCTTTGTGTTTGTTTTCAATATTTGAGCCATCATACAAAAATCTAGTGATTTCTCATTCTCTATACAAAAACCAGAAGATCTGGGCCACAGGGTCTGCATTTTCCCCAGTATCAGTCTGCTATGGCCCCATATTAGCTGCCTAGGGTCTCTCACTCCTGCTCCTGCTAGACCCTGTGGATATTTGAGTCATGACCTTGCCTCAAGGCTTATTCACGTATTATTTGTTTATTTATTTTTAATATAGGAAGGGTCTTGCTCTGTTGCCCAGGCTGGAGTGCAGTGGCACAATCATAGCTCACTGCAGCCTTGAACTCCTGGGCTCAAGTGATGCTCCTGTTAAGGCATATTTAGATGGGAGGAAACAACTTTCTTCCTTTAGAGCATCTAATTATCGGCATGGCCCTGGACAAATTATCCTAGAGCCTGGAGCCTCAATTTGCTCATCTCTGTAAGGGGGGTGACAATGCAACCTCATAGGGTGGTTGTGAGTACTACATAGAAAAAGACTCCAGAAGGAGCACAGGGCCTCCATTGGGAGCCCCTCAGCCAACACTCCCTCCTTGCTGCCTGCACAACCTCAAGAGAACATGGTGTCCTTTGGGATGCTGAAAACTGTAAGGAAGACAACTGTGCATTCTCTGTGTAAGCAGTGTGCACACTGTCTTCCTCCTAAATGGCTAGTTGGAGGAGTGAAGACAGACTCACTCAGAAATGGGTGATTCCCTGGCTGCAGTCTCCTCTCTGATAACAAAGGACTGGGCCCAGATTAGAGACGAGGCAGGAATTATGTGCTGCAGAAAGGCGGTGGGGACATCTTGAGTTTGTTTGTAGCTAATCTCAAATAATTCAGGTCTTTTCCATTTGCAGCAAATCTGATTCCCTCAACACATCTGTGGTAAAATGTTATGAGTGCATGCGGAGACCAAGTGTGGAGGGGATTTTTTTTTTTCCACCACCAAATCCATAGTTACCCTCCAAGTTGTAATCTTATCATATTTAACTGGTTCCACATAAACAGATCTATGTATATTTTCAGTAGTTTCAGCTGAAACCTGTTAGGAACAGATGTGCAAATGGTTCCCTGGCACTGATCCATTTAAATATATTTTTTCCACGAACAGTTTTCTCTCTCCCTTTCCTTAGAGGGGAGAAAAAATATGAAAGTGGAACCACCATTATAGTGGATATTACATGCTTCTGTGTTCTCTGCAACCAGTGTTTGCCATTGGCTTTCAAACAGCAATTTGGCACATGAGGCTATGAACACAGAGTGTGCATTTGATGGACAGTATTTGCTCTGAGACTGTGTGGCTGGGAGAATGGGCTGAGAGCTCTGTAGTTGCTACCTAAGCTAGGGTCAGCCAGGGTTAGTTTTTCCCTGCTGCTGCTGCTAAGCAGCCCCTGGGCAAAGGCTTCAGCAGGCCGTCTGCCTCTTTGAGCCTTTAGTTTTTCAGTTGCAAACAAAAAAAAAAAGGTCCAGGGAGTGGGAAGATAAAGAACTCCTATAACTCAGCAACAACAACCTGATTAGAAAATGGGCAAAGGACTTAAATAGACATTTCTACAAAGATGATATATATTAATAAATGGCCAAAAAGCATGTGAAAAGATGACTGGCATCACTAATGATTAGAGAAAAGCAAATAAAAACTAAAATGAGACATCACCCCCACACCATTAGAATGGCTAATAGCAATAAAACGGAAAATATCAAGTGTTGGCAAGGTTGTGGGGAAATTGGAACCCTTCTGCACTTTTGGTGGGAATATGAAATGCTACAGCCACTGTGGAAAACAGGATGGCAGTTCTTCAAAAAATTAAAAATAGAACAACCATATGACCCAGAAGTTCCACTTCTAGGTGTGTATTAAAAAAAATTGAAAGCAAGATCTCAAATAAATATTTGCACACCCTTATTCCAATATAGCAGCATTGTTTGCCATATCCAAAAGGTAGAAACAACCCGAGTGTTTACAGATGGATGAATAAATAAAATGTGGTCTATACATACAGTGGAATATTATTCAGCCTTAAAAGGAAAAGAAACAGTGCTATATGCTACAGTATGGAAGAACCTGGAAGGCTTTATGCTAAGCGACTGAAGCCAGACGAAAAAGGACAAATACACTATAGTTCCACTTATATGAGGTACCTAGAGTAGTCCACTGCATAGAGATGGAAAGCAGAATGGGGGGCTAGGCACGGTGGCTCACGCCTATAATCCTAGCCCTTTGGGAGGCCGAGGCAGGCAGATCACTTGAGGTCAAGAGTTCAAGACCAGCCTGGCCAACATAGTGAAACCCCTCTCTACTAAAAATACAAAAATTAGCCAGGTGTGGTGGTGTGCACCTATAATCCCAGCTACTCGGGAGGCTGAGGTATAAGAATCGGTTGAACCCAGGAGGCAGAAGTTGTGGTGAGCTGAGATCGCACCACTGCACTCCACCCTGGGGGATGGAGACTCTGTCTCAAAAAAGAATGGTGGCTTCCAGGACTGGGGAATGGAGAGTTGTTTAATGCATAAGAATTTCAGTTTTGGGGGATGAAATGAATTTTGGAGATTGGTCACATAACAATGAATGTACATAACACTACTGAACTGTACACTTAAAATGGTTAAGATTGTTGAAAAGAAGAAAATAGGGGAGAGGGTCTAATTTGTGACACCAACCTCATCGATGGGGGAGGGATTCGAAAGAGAGGTGCACATTCAGCCAGACACTGAGCCTGTTGCCCGTGGGGATTATGCCTAAGAGGAATGAGATAGGAGGGGTTAGGTTTTCTCAGCTTTGAATTTCTTTCTCAAGAACACTCCTCTGTCCACCTTCCCATTGCCCACCCAACAGAGTTCACCAGGCCTCCTAGCTCTCTACTAGCCTAAGCCATCTGCAGGAATGTCCTCACTGGGCCCCGTGGGCCATGCCCTGTGTCTGTGACTCTGGGGCCTAGCACTCTGACCCACTGGCCTGTGTTCCCCTCTGGTTGGAAGACAGTGCAAAAGGGACCTATTCCACCTTCAGTGGCCTCCGAGTAACCCACCTGCTCCAGTCTGCAGATTTCCATCTCACTGACTTTGCCCTGGCACTGGGAGGGGGGAAGTGAGGGCTGCAGGTAGGAGTTTGATGGCAGATGAGCCTCAGGGGTTCAATGTCAGCTGGGAGAAGCAAGGCCACTTCCAGACTCAGTTCTGCCACTGTCTGGCAGTGAGGCTCTGGGCAAACCATTTTGCTTTGTCTCTGGTAAAAGAAGTCTGTGGGCAGGATTGGGCTTTGTAATTGCTAAAGATTCCAGATCTTTGAGGGGCTCTGTCTTCCTAAATTCTGTGCAGCCTGCTAGCCTCTGCAGGACAGTATCAGGGAAACTTAACATGCCTGTGTTTCGTAGTGAACAGGATATCTAGGGTTGAGAATTACTGCAAACACCGTTATGTTGTCACGAGAGCTGGGGCTCCATGGTGATGCACCCTGGGCTCCCAGAACAATGTGAGGCACTGAGATGCCCTGCACCTGGGCCTGGGTCAGAATCCTGGTAGAGGGGTCTTTGGCAAGGACAGGAGAGGACCTCCTTGGGATTGGACTCAGCTGAGCAGCAGGATGCCTGGTTGGCTTGGGAGGTGAGATTAGCTTCCTGGGGGCAAAAAGGAGCCACATTTGTCTTAATGAGGAGAAAAGAGCAAAATCAAAGCATTCGTTAACACTTCAAAGAGGATAAAAGAACATGTTCGGTTCACAATTACTGCCTCCCTAACCAGGCAAGTGTATGATGGAGAATCCTGTTATCGTAATTCAAGAGGACGATGCCAAAGGCTTCTCTTGCTGGCTGAGAATTGTTGGGGAGCTCCCTGCCCACAGAGGGCCTGTTCGCCAGATCCCCAGCCCCCTGCAGACCTCTGATCTGTGAGGAGCTGGTTCTAGTGATTCACACTTGTTTGTGAAAATCTTGATCTTCATCAAGCTTTTAAAAAAATCTCATCCGTATTTTTTCCCAATTATTTTCCTGCCTGCTCTTTTTTTTTTTTCAAAAGTAAACACTCAAAAGCCTTCATTTCTATAACTAATTCTGGAGGTTACAGAAGCAAAAATCAATAGGCTCAAAACTCCATTCCTTTATTCACTTGGCTCAGACTGGCTTGGGGCAGCACCTCTGAGCCCAAGCCAGAAACTGCCAAAAGGGGGTTCCTGTCGGAATCTTGGAGCTCATCCCCCAAACTTGAGATTACTGAGCAAGTGAGCAAGATGTCTCTGTCTGGTCCAGGAAGATGTCAGCCCCACACTGCCCCTCCCAGATAAAGAGATCAACACGGGACAGGTCAGACTCTCCCATTCTGTCTCCACCTTTGCCAGTCTGCTTCTAGATCCCCTTCATGTACTCATGTTGCTGCCCTCCATTCACTAGATTTTCAGAATCTATTTACATCCATCCACCACATCCACCACTCTGTTTTCCAAATATTATCACAATCAGCACAGTAGTGCTTCCCCCCGAATGACTGGCAGCTCTCTGACCTTTCTTTTCAGCTACAGATGAAAGGGGACTTAAAAGCTGTGTGTGCATGTGTGTGCACACGCCTGACTAATGGACACACTCCTCATGAAAAACAGGATAAATTACAGAGAATGGCAAAGTAATGATTACAGAAAGGTATATGAGGCAGAACCCATTAGTGAGCTGCATTTTGTTCAAAACCGAGATACTGGCAGGCAGAATAACATGCCTTTGTACCAGAACGCATTCAGCTGTAGCAATGACTAATAAAGTAGTGAGGATCTGGGCACATTTTCCCCCTTTTGTGCCTATTTTCATAAGTTAGTAACTCAAGCATGAAAATTGTTTTAAGGCTGAAGACTGGTGGTAAGATCTGGTCAAACTGTGTGGGAAACAACTTTTGTTGTTGTTGTTACTTAATTTAGTTTGGCTGTTTTTAAGTTAGAGGAGTGGAAATGTCAATGTCAATGTGAGTCTTGCAATGTGTTTTTGTTAAGCCCAAGAGCATTTGGGATTGCATCATACAGAGCACATTTTTAATGACTAGAGATCATAGTTTCTCTTCCTACAGGTGTATGTTCCTATTTGGTACAGGTTGGGATTGTTGGGGAGGGAGGAGGAGATGGAAGCAAAATCTTATAAATGACATCATCCTGGGCTTACCCTTCTTCAGCTAGAAAATTCCTATCCCACCAGCAAATCAGCCCGGTGAGCAAACAGCTGCCTTAGACAAATGGGGTTGAGTGTAGGGCTGAAACCTGCTGCAGGATTTTAGTAAATTCTCAGAGCAATGGAAGGAACAGAAATATCATGCATAATTGTCATACCTCTCATTCCTACAGGACTCAGGTTTCGTGAGCATTTTCCTGTCCATAGAACCAGAGAAAGTCTAAGTTAAGGGTACCAGATTTTGCATAACTCCTCTTTCTTCTTGCCTCTTCTTTTCTTTTTATTGGATGAGAAGACTTTGAAAGACACAGAAAAACACAGAGAATAACATAAATACCTGTGTAGCCACATTCTAGAAGTAACAACTGTAATATTTTATAATGCTTACTGCAATTTATTTTTTAAAAATAAAATAACTGAAGCATTACTGATAAAGATGTATCATCTCCTTTATCTCACAGACAAGCAAAGTGGATCAGCAAAGGCTGCAGTCACCAGCATCTTTTCCAACCTTAATGAACTGTATCCTCAAAAGAACACTATCAGACTGGTAAGACAAGCATTATTGTCCCACTTCACAGATGAAGAGCTTGGGGGCCCTGTGGATGTGTAGGAGAGTCGGCCTTCCTTTTTATAGGCCTTTTGCTGAGCTCAGAGGACAGAGCAGAAGACAAAGCCGAACGCAGCCCTAAGCAGACACTATCCCAGCCCAAGGAGCTATGCAGACAGCTCCTGCCTAGAGGAGAAACAATTCTCTCCTTCAGCCAGGCATGTGGCACAGAGGTGAACAGGAAATGCTTAGGGAGACAGTTCACAGATATATATGTACTTCACAGGGCACAGTTTAATCCATAAATCAATCATGGATCACTGCTAAAGAAAACAAAATATGCTGCCACTAATTTGCCACCCTGTGAGCATGATCGGATGATGTTTATTTTGATTAGGAGATTGCTCCATTTATAAATCTTCAATACATCCTGTCCCCCTAAAACGGCATCTGGATCTTTTGAGGGTTAAAAAAAAAAAAAGTGAAATTGGATGAGGGATGAGAGCTGGACTTCTGTGTGTCCCGGGGTTTCTGGATCCACGGCCTGGTGCCTAGCATCAGTTAAGCCCACGCTGGGGTTGCATCACGTCCCGCAAAGCCACGTGCTCTGTGAGGCCAACAGGAGCCCCGCCGGGTCGACCAGCTGGAATCTCAGAGAGCGCTGACTCTGAAAATACCCGGCTCTGCAGAAGCACGCTGGGCCCAGGGGGCTTCTAGACTGACTGCTCCATTTATCAACTACCTATTGGTTTTACAAATTGGAGTGTCTTTTCCGCGTTGACTGATTTTGGCTCTAAGAGATTTCGCTGGTCATTTCAGAGTGACTGAAACTCCCCTCTAACAGATCCCGGGAATTGTTTTTAGGAAAGGTAAAAGGCAGCCTTTTCTGTTACAACACAACGCTGAGCCGGCAGCCTGGCTTTGTCAGCATCTGGGGCTCCAGCGCCCGAGAAGCCCAGCCTCGCCGGCGGTCAAGTTCACAGCGAGGCCACGCGCTGCCTGCGCTGCGCTCCCGGGCCCACACCGACCGCACCGCGCGCCGCCGGTGCTTCTCCCACCCCGGCCTAGAAGCTGCCTCCCTCCGCCTATCCCTGCAGGAGAAGAAGCCCGAGGAGGCGGAGCATGGACCTCGACAGTTAAAACATTTAAGAGAGAAAACTTAGTGTCTTGTTGGCCTGAAATCGAGTAAGCAGCCCGGGGTGATCAGGGTCTCCCGGCCCGGATGTGTGAGACTTGCTTCCCCTGGGCAATAGGCGATACGATGCTTTAGGAGGAAGGTCTCTCTCCTCCTAAGCCCCGGAGGGGAGAACTTCCAAAGACAGAAAACCACAGGGTTCCTGGCACAGAGCTTTCCCTTTATCAGCTAAAGCAGAATCTTTTCTGGCCTTAACCTGGCCCCTTCCTCTAACTGAAGGCAGAGAGGCAGACAGAAAAGCACTTGCTGAAACACAAAGTTTTGTTCTGTCCTCAACGAACTGTCTAGAGTTGATTGCTGATAGTCGTGGTGCATTATGCCTTCCTGGTTTTCGTTTAATTGGGCACCACGCTGCCTTTCAAGACACCTTAAAGGAACCAACAACCAAATCCAAGAGAGCTGGACAGACCATTGAACACACAGTAGGCTGTGTCTCGTGGCTTTCGTTGTCTGGTGCCTCAAAGAAAACACCAGAAAGATTGTTTCTAAGCTAGAGCCACCCCAGATTGCTTAAAGTGCAAAGCTCGCTGCTGTTGGGGGTACCCTTGTGAGACACTGGAAAGCTGGTTTTACCGTGGTCCTATGAAGAGGAAGACTGAAATTTAGACAGTAATACCTTTACTAGGATTGGAAAAGATTTGGTTAATGACAGCCCTGTCATTTCTAAAACCCATTATCACTGTATGAGAGATTCCTTTGCGCTGCATCCTCGACAGTGCTTCCTAAGGTCAGTCTTTTCTATTGTATTCATTTTAATGGGTGCATAGCGGTATCTCGTTGTGATTTTAATGTGCATCTCCCTAGTGACTAATAATGATGGGACGCTTTTCATATACTTGTTTGTCATTCATAACTCTTCCTTGGTGAAATGTCTGTTTAGATATTTTGTCCATTTTTTTAATTTGGATTGTTTGATTTCTTATTATTGAGTTTTGGGAGTTCTTTATGTATTCTGGATACAAGTTCCTTATTAGGTATATGATTTGCAAATATTTTCTTCAAGCCTGTAGCTTGTTCTTTCGTTTTCTTAACAATGTCTTTTGTTTTTAATTTTAAAGAAATCCAATTTGTCAATATTTTCTTTTACAGATTATGCTTTTGATGTAAGAAATCTTTGCCTAACCTAAGTCACAACAATTTTCTCCTAGAAGCTGTAGAAATTTCAATCTGTAATGATCAATTTTGAACTCATTTTTATATTTATTTATTTATTTATTTTTTGAGATGGAGTCTCACTCTGTCGCCCAGGCTGGAGTGCAATGGCACTATCTTGGCTCACTGCAACTTCCACCTCCCAGGTTCAAGCGAGTCTCCTGTCTCAGCTTCCCGAGTAGCTGGGATTACAGGTGTGTGCCATCACGCCCGGCTAATTTTTTGTATTTTAGTAGAGACGGAGTTCCACCGTGTTGCCCAGGCTGGTCTCGAATTCCTGAGCTCAGGCCATCCACCCGCCTGGGCCTCCCAAGGTGCTGGGATTGCAGGCGTGAGCCACCATGCCCGGCCCAGAACTTATTTTTAAACATGGTGTGAGGCATGGAGCAAAGTTTACTTTTTTACATGTGTTTACCCAATTGTTCCCTCAACATTTGTTGAAAAGACATTTCTCCACTGCATTGTTTTATGTCTTTGTTGAAAATCAGTGTATTTTTGGACTCTTGATTCTAACGTTCCATTGATGTTTGTCTTGATTTATTTTTTGGCCTTGAAACAACAATTTATTATCATCTCTCACGATATTGGAGGTTGGCCAGGTTCAGCTGGGCAATTCTTACTTGGGGTCTCTCATGCATTTGCAGTTGGATGATGGCTGGAGCAGCAATCTGGAGGCTCAAGGAGGCTGAAGGCCCCATATGACTCCTTCATTTCCATATCTAGCACCTCAGTGGAGTAGGCTGGAACAGCTGGGGAATGATTGAGCTTCTAATTCTTTCCCTACCTCCTATCTATGTATCTAGTTTTCACTTCTTCACAGTACGGCATTCTCAGGAAAGTCAGACTTCTTAGCAGTGGCTTACCCTAGAATGGCTTTTCCAAAAGCACATGTTTCAAGAGACCCAGGCAGAAGCTGCAAAGTTTTCTGTGACCTAGCTTACACATCCTATAGTTTCTTTTGCCATATTCTGTAAGGAAAGCAAGTTGCTATAGCCAGACCAGGTTCAAGGAGAAGAGTATGAGACTCTACCTCTCAATTTCAGGAGCATTATTATGGAGAGGGAAGGATTGTTGGTTGCTTCTGTATAAGCAATGCCAACAATAGAAGGCTCCACTGTCCTGATTAATGTAGCTTTATAACAAGTCTCAAAATCAAGCAATGTTAGTCCTTCAACTTTGTTCTTCCTTTACAAAGTTGTTTTGACTGTGCTAGGTCCCTTCCATTTACATTCGAATTTTAGAATCAGTTTGTCAATTTCTACCAAAAAGAAAGCCCTTATGAAATTTTGATCAAGATTGCATTGAATTTATGGATCAATTTAATGAGAACTTACAATTCAAATTATTTTAAGATCAATTTGGTGAAAATTTACACCTTAAAAATATTGAGTCTTTTGACCTATGAACCTACTTAGGTTTTCTTTAATTTATTTTAGCAATTACATTATAATTCTCAATGTATAGATCTTTCTATCTTTTATCACATTTGCCCTATTTTATAAGTTTTGACCCGTTATAAATGGTATTTTTAAAATTTCAATTTCCGGTTGTTCATTGCAAGTATATAGAAACATAATTGATTTCTGTACATTAGCCTTATATTCTATATTTTTGCTACAGTCACATTTTTAGTTCTAGTAGTCTTTTTTTCACAGGATTTTCTGCATACACACTCATGTCATCTACAAATAAAGATGGCTTTTCTTCTTTATTTCCAATCTCAATCTCTTTTGTTTCCATTTCTTGCTGTTGCACTGGATAGCACCTTCAGCACAATGTTGAATTTGTGAGAGTTTCTGATCTTAAGAGGAAAACACTCAGTCTTTCACCATTAAGAATGATGTTATCTATAGGCTTTTCATAGATGTTCCCTTAGCAGGTTGAAGAAGTTTCCATCTATTCTTAGTTTGCTAGACTTTTTATCAGGAACGTTTGTTGAGTTTTATCACATTTTTTTCTGCATCTATTGAGACATGCGATCTTCTAGTGCCATCATTTTACAAGCTCAAGCGAAGTGTAGGGCACTTACCTTTCTTTACGTCCTACTATCCTCTCTGTTTATAATATAATTGCTTAAATATTTTCTCTGCATATATTTAGGATCACATTACATAGTTATAATTTTTACTTCAACTGTCAACATAATTTAGAAAAGTCCAGTGAAGAAGGAAAGTCTATTATACATACCAATATTTTTGCTTACTGTTATGTTAATATGTTAATATGTTCTTTCTTCCTTACTGATGCTCCAATATTCCTTCCTTTATTGTTTGCTTTTTGTTTAGAAAGCTTTTTTTAGCTGTTCATTTATAGTGTGTCTGCTGGTGACAGATACTTTTAATTTTCCCTCTCCTGAGAATGCCTTTATTTCCATTTTATTCCTGAAGGACCTGTGATTGGGGTGGGGCTGTGGTATTTTAAGTGGTGTTTGGCTAGAGTGGAGCGGTTATTGCCCAAAGCTTTTCTGTCTTGCTGGGCTGCCACTGTCCAGCTCCTTAGGCTGGAGAGAGCAGGCTTTTGTTGGGGCCTTCTTGGTCTCATTTGGAATTTCTGAGTTCAGCTTCTTCAACTATGTATCAGGGATATACAAGACAGAAGGAAACCAGGGCACTCTCCACCATGTTGTTCCTCCAGTCTCAAGATCTCTAGACAGTCTGTCTTCTCTCCATCTTTCAGAGTCTTCTTGTGCATGTTTTTTATATAACATCTACACTTTTTAGTGGCGCTTAGCAGAAGCAATGGGACAAGTATGTCTACTGCAGCTTTCTGGAAGAGAAGCTCCTCATTTCTTTTTTTGGATACATTTCAAAAGAAGTTGCAAATATATGACCCTACACATTTCAGTATGCATATCATTAACTACAGCTCAACATTTGTTTATATTTTTCTTTTTCTTGTGTGAGATGAAAACTATACATACATTGCCGTCAGGCTTTGCCCAGGCATCAGAACTCACTAGACAGCAGAATATACATCTTTGAGAGGAACCACAGAAATGTAATGTGCATGCTGAGGCTTTTACCTGAACATCAAAATGGAAACATCAGAGTATTCATATTAGAGAGCAACCTTACAATTATAATGGATGTGGTAAGGCTTTTTAAAAAATCAAATGTTCAAAGACATAGAATCAACCAAAATGGCCATCAGTGATAGACTGGATAAAGAAAACGTGGTACATATACACCATGGAATACTATGCAGCCGTAGAAAGGAACGAGATCATGTCCATTGCAGGGACATGGACGGAGCTGGAAGCCATTATCCTCAGAAAACTAACCCAGGAACAGAAAAGCAAACACCACATGTTCTCACTCATAAGTGGGAGCTGAACACTGAGAACACATGGAACCAGGGAGAGGAACAACACACACTGAGGCCTGCCACTGCAGGTGGGGGTTCAGGGGAGGGAGAGCATCAGGAAAAGAGCTAATGCATGTCAGGCTTAGTAAGTAGGTGATTGGCTGATAGGTGCAGCAAACTGCCATGGCACATGTTTACCTATGTAACAAACCTACAAATCCTACACATGTACCCCAGAACTAAAAGTAAAATAAAAGAAAACAAATTTCAAAAAATAAAAAGAAAATTCTATGTACGTTGAAATATACAATTCTGACATGCACCATTTGATGAGTACCACCCACCCCTCTGTCAAGATACAGAACTCATCCATCACCCCACAAGTTCCTTCTTCCTCCTTCACAGTCTAATCCCTTCCCCAGCCACCTCGCGGGGACAAACATTGTTTTGTTTTGTTTTTTACACCTCCTAGATTAGTTTCATCTTTTCTAGAATGCAGTATGAATAGAAGGGATATCATGCACTCTTTTCTGTCTGGCTTCTTTGTTTCAGCCTAATGTTTTTCATATTTACCAAGTTTTATAAGTCATTCGTTTCTGTTGCTGAGTAGTATTCCATTGTGTGCATATACCACAGCTTGTTGATCCATTCTTCTATTGATGGATATCTGAGCTGTTTCCAGGTTTTGGCTAGTATGAATAAAGCCAAAGAGAGCCATTTTAATTTGGGGCATTTAAAAAATGGTGTGAATAAACTTTCACCTGAACACAGGGTTCCGTGGTAATAATGTTTGAAAATATCACCTCCAGCTCTGACATGCCGAGTTTGTAATTTTCGTAAATGATATAAAAAGTCATTTCTTCATCCATTCATTTGTTCACTCAACCCTTATTTAGTGGGCCTATTCCCTGTGCCAGGAATCATTCAAGGCTCAGTGGGGAAGAGAACAAATGTAAGTCGGCCTGGTGCAGTTGACATGCTAGTGAGGGAAAAGACAAAAACATCAGTTAGTGAATACCTGTTATGATGGAAAAGAAGCCAGGTAAGTGGGTAGGGCATTACAGTTGGTCCAGAGGTAGGCAGGGTGTCATTTTAGCTCTGGAAGTAGGGAGAGGAACTTAGGGAGATGGTCAGGGGAGGGACTTATATGATTTGGATCTGTGTCCCCACTCAAATCTCACACCAAATTATAATCCCCAATGCTGGAGGTGGGGCCTGGTGGGAGGTGATTGGATCATGGGGGCAGTTTCTTATGCTTTAACAACATCCCCCTTGGTGTTGTCACAGTGACAGTAAGTTATCACAAGATCTGGTTGTTTAAAAGTGTGTAGCATGTCCCTCTGTCTCTCTTCCTCCTGCTCTGGCCATGTGAAGATGCCTGCTCTGGCTTTGCATTCTGCCATGAGTAAAAGTTTCCTGAGGACTCCCCAGCCATGCTTCCTGTACAGCCTGTAAAACTGTGAGCCAATTAAACCTATTTTCTTTATAAATTACCCAGTCTCTGGCATTTCTTTATAGCAATGTGAGAATAAACTAATACAGAAAATTGGTACCAAGAGTGGGGTATTACCATAATGACACTGAAAATGTGGAAGCAGCTTTAGAACTGGGTAATGGGCAGAGGCTGGAGGAGTTTGGAGGACTCAGAAGAAGAAGGGAAGATGAAGGAAAATTTGGAACTTTCTAGAGACTTGTTAAATTGTTATGACCAAAATGCTGGTAGTGATATGAAGAGTAAAGTCTAGGCTGATGAAGTCTCAGATGGAAATGAGGGACTTTTTGGAAACTGGAGCAAGGTCACTTTTGTTATGCATTAGCAAGAGGTTGGCTGCATTGTGCCCCTGCTTTAGGGATCTGTGGAACTTTGAACTTGAGAGTCATGATTTAGGGTATCTGGCAGAAGAAATTTCTAAGCAGCAAAGCATTCAAGATGTAGCCTGGCTGTTTCTAACAACCTATGCTTATTTGCATGAACAAAGAAATGATCTGAAATTGGAACTTACATTTAAAAGGGAAGCAGAGCATAGAAGTTTGGAAACTTGCAGCCTGGCCATGTGGTAGAAAAGAAAAACCCATTTTCAGGGGGAGGAATTCATGCAGGTTGCAGAAATTTACATAACTAAAAAGAAGGCAAGTACTAATAGCCAAGACAATGGGAAAAAGGCCCTGAAGTCATTTCAGAGAGCTTCATGGCAGCCCGTCCCATCATAGGCCCAGAGGCCCAGGAGGGAAGAATAGTTTCAGGGGCCAGAACCAGGGTCTCTACTCCCCTGCACAGCTTTGGGACACTGTTTCCTGCATCCCAGCTGCTACAGCTCCAGCTGTGGCCAAGAGGGCCCAAGGTACAGCTCTGGATGCTGTTCCAGTGGGTGCAAGCCATAAGCCTTGATGACTTTCATGAGGTGTTAAGCCTGTGGGTGCACATAGTTTAAAAGTTGAGGCTTAGAAGCCTCCACCTAGATTTCAGAGAATGTATGGGAAAACCTGGATGTCCAGGCAGAAGCATGCTACAGGGTTGGAGCCCTCATGGAGATCCTCTACTAGAGCAGTGCAGAGGGGAAATGTAGGGTTGGACCCCCCCACACAGAGTCCTCTTTAGGGCACTACATAGTAGTGCTGTGAGAAGAGGGACACCATTCTCCAGACCCCAGAATGGTAGAGCCACAAGCAGCTTGCACCCTGTGCCTGGAAGAGCCATAGGCACTCAATGCCAGTCCATGAGAGCAGCTGTGGGGGTTGAAACTTGCAAAGTCACAGTGGCCAAGCTGCCCATGGCTTTGGGAGCCCACCCCTTGCACCAGCATATTCTGGATGTGGGACATGGAGCCAAAGGATAATATTTTGGAGCTTTAAGGTTTAATGACTACCCTGCTGGGTTTTGGACTTGCATGGGGCCTGTAGCCCCTTTCTTTTGGCTGATTTCTCCCTTTTGGAAAGGGTATATTTACCCAATGCTTATACCACCATTGTATCTTGGAAGTAACTAACTTCTTTTTTATTTTACAGGCTCATAGGTAGAAAGGACTTGCTTTGTCTCAGATGAGACTTTGGACTTTAAACTTTTGAGTTAATGCTGAAATGAGTTAAAAGACTTTGAGGGACTGTTGGGAAGGCATGACTGTATTTTGCAATGTGAGAAGGACATGAGATTTGGGGAGGAGCCAGGGTCAGAATGATATGGTTTGGATATGTGTCCCCACCCAAATCTTATGTTGAACTGTAATCCCCAGTGTTGGAGGTGGGACCTGGTGGGAGGTGATTGGATCATGGGGGTGTTTTCTTATGGCTTAACACCAGCCCCCTCGGTATTGCCATAGTAAGAGTAAGTTATCACAAGATCTGGTTGTTTAAGAGTGTGTAGCACCTTCCCCCTCTCTCTCTTCCTCCTGTTCTGGCTATGTGAAGATACCTGCTCTGGCTTTGTCTTCTGTCACGAGTAAGTTTCCTGAGGCCTCCCTAGCCATGCTTCTTGTATAGCCTGTAGAACTGTGAGCCAATTAAATCTCTTTTCTTTACAAATTACTCAGTCTCAGGCATTTCTTTACAGCAATGTGAGAGTGGACTAATACAGGGACCTTTTAGGAGGAAGTCATAGGAGAGTTCTTGGAGAAGGTTAGGTTGGAAGAAGGTACAAAGAAAAAAGCTTATGTCTTTAAATCATCTTCCTTCCTGATAATTCAGCACACTTTAGAGGCAACTTCCAAGTCAGCTGTTGATGGTAGTGAAGACCCAAGGCCCAGAGAGGGAGCAACTGGCCCTAGAGTTGCATGATGAGTCTTCAGTGGCAAGGCCGAGATTAGAGGTCTGTACTCAACATTCAGCTATTGGTGGACAGAACTCCTCCTTTGCTTCCTAAGTGCGGCTTCAGTCCTGTCATGGCCCTGCACTTCCCCGATTCCCTGCCCACTCCCTCCCCACTTCTTCAGGTGCTTCCCCATGGGAACTGGTAGAATAGTGTTAGAAAGCCACATCCATAGTATGGCCTCTTGAGGATTTCTGGTTTGTGTGACTTTGAGCAAGTCCTCCCCTGATGTTGGAGGATTCTTACCCCTGAAGTTTGGGAAAGAGTGAAATCTTGATGGTAGGACATCCACTCACATGTCCTTTGAGACTTACCACGTTTGTCACCATGTGTTTAGCACAGCTGCCTTTCATCTGCAAATACAGCCTGGGAGCTCTTTATGTTTTATCTAATTTAATTCTTATAACAATCCCATGGAGTTGTTAGGTCGTACAGTGCTCTCTCTGTTTTTACAGATGGAAATCTGGAGACTGAGTGAGGTTGAGTAATTTGCCCGAGGTTGGCAAGAGGTTAAAGTAGAATTCTAAACCAGATCTGTTTTATTCTGATGCTCTTGCTTTTAGCCACAATGTTTTAGCATCTGTTCAATTCTGAACAGACGGACAGAATTTGCAGAGGTCAGAGGGAGGTTCTAGAATAAAGCTGTTCTCTAGTTTACAGGAGAGAAATGGAGGTAGTGATATGCCTGTGCCAGTTCTGGGATGTGTAGCTGGGAGGGAAGCCTTCTGTGGACCACCATGTAGGAGGGAGAGCATGGCAGGGTATGATGGGAGGAGCATGGGTTCTGGAATTGAAAAATCCTGTGTTCAAATCCACACTCTACCACAAATCCCACGAATGGAGGACATTTGGACAAATTGTTGAAGCCCTCTAAGCTTCCATTTTCATGTCTGTAAAACGGGATAATAATGGTATCTCCCTAGAGGGTTGCTGGGTAGGTACAATAAGATGATGCAAATAAAGTACTTAGACAATACCAGGCTCACAGTAAATGCCTAATAAATGCTGGCTGTTGTTTTTATTCGCTATTGTTTTGAAAAATGGCAGGCACTACAGACATAGAAAGTGCAGAGAGTGAAAAGACAACAATGTGTTTTAGGGCCAGGCAGCCCAGAGCTGCCCAGGCTGGCACCCTGCCCAGAAGTGGGAGTGATCTAGCAGAGGCCAGGGCCTTGCAGGAGGATTTTTGCAGACACCCAACTTCCTGCATCAGTGGGGTCGAATGATCTCTGGAGTGCCTGCCGACCTGGAGAGGTCATTTCAAGTCTCTGCAACGGTAGCGATGGTAGCTCCAGCAAGGGAGGGAGAAGGGGCTTCCACTGGCTCTTGGACACTCCAGCTGTCATTTTTGGGAATGTGCTTATCTGCCCCAGAGGGAAATAGATGATTGAGAAAGGAGGCAACCAGGGGACTTAGGCTTTACCAGCAGTGACCTACTAGCTCCGGTGTGTTTGCCTCAGACAGCAGGCCAAGGCTAGTGTCACGGCAGGTTAGGGGGTCCTGCACATTCACTGTGCCAACGAGCGGTATTTTGCAAACTTATTATAAACAGATTATATTTCTTATCCTAATGTGGCTGTTGGCTACCTGCCCATTAATTTTAGCCTCCAGGAGAAAAACAATTGCTTGAGCTGAGTGTTCTGTGCTTTTATTTTCCATACATTACTCAGGGCTCCTTCCAGTTCCCCCAACCCTTAATCTCTCTCTTTCTCTCTCTCTCTCGCTTTCATTCTCTCTCTCTCTCTCTCTCCATCTTTTTCCTTCTCTTCAGAAAGTCCTCTTTCATCTTGGGCATAACTAGAAAATCTGTAAGCTGTGCTTCCTGCCATGCATTAGCCAACAGGGTCCTTTCCTCCCAAGCCAGGGAAGAAAGCACAAAAACCAATGTCCAGGCTGGGCCTCTCAGGGTCCACAGCATCACAGGCAAAGGAAGTAACTGTCTCCATGCCTACCAACGGATCCACACACATCTCGCTGGGCAGCATCTCTGCCCCAGGAAGCAGCGTGCTTACTACACTGGGCACCCAGATGTCTGGTCTTGCGTGGCAGGCAGCCACTTTCTCCTGGCCTTTTCTTGTCCGAAAAGTCAGAGGGGCAGGCCAGTTCCAGAATGGGATTCCAGGCAGACCAGGAGACTAGGAGTGCATGTGAACAACTGCAAGGGGATGCGTCTGTCTGCCTGGTGTCCGTGTGTTCATGTGCACACCTGTGCACGCGCTCCCCCAGACTTACACACACTCGTGAACACATGCTCACACAAGTTCCTGCATGGGAGTAGCTCCAAGCCTCTCACTCAGCACTTTGCTATTAATAGCTCACTTTTCTAAAAAAGTCTGCTTAGCCATTTGTAAGGATAACCACCACTGCCTGTGTGACAGCCCAGGCCCCCGCAGGGAGGACAGGGCCGGCCCTCTGCTAGGACTGCCTGACTGCCTGCCTCATGTTAGGATCCAGAGGGAGGGCCAAGAGGGTAGATGAAAACCCTTCCTGAGTGGCCAGGGCAGCCTCCAGTGCCTGTGCCCAGGGACAAGGCAACTCACTGGTAATGTCTGCGGGCAGTTGGCCAGGCCCTTGAGAGCCAAGATGCCACCTTCTTCATGGTGACAGCAGGGAGCATGCTCCATGAAACCAGAATGAGCCTGTTCTCCACTCTGGGGTCCTGCTGTAAAAGCCAAGAAGCAGAGAGCCAAGCTGAGCCCACCAAGAGCTTGGCACGAGGCTCTCACCCACAACTGCTCGCTGATCCAAAAGACAGGCTCTGAGGCTGGAAATTCAAGTGTGGTGGTGCTTTGACACAGCACACAGCCACCGTGCACTTGTGTCCCTGGCAGCTGCAGTCCGGGCCTGAGAGGGCCCAGTGTCTTGGGTGTTTGTATTTAATTGCAGTGGGGTGAGAAAGGCCAATGGTTTGGTTTTATTTCAAACCTGCTTTGAGGAGAAGTAACATTAGGTGGCCCAGAGCTGTGAAATGTGCCCTGGTCATAAATGCTTCACCATCAATTAACACCTCCAGAATACCTAAGAGTTGCCAGCAACTTCCCATTCAAATAACCTCTTAAACCTTCCTCCACACCACACTGCCCATTCCCTCGCAGGCAGACCTGCATGGTTTGATGACGACTGGTCACACTGCTGGCCCTATCTGTATAAAAGTCCAGACAGTTGGGCTGTGAGGGGAAATGCCTACCTCAGAGTAGCTTAAGAAAGAAAGATATTGGTTTACTTCTGAAAAGCTCAAGACCAGCTGAGTTTAATGGTGTCATTAAACTCATTAGACATGGGGCTGGGAAGTGGCTGCCAGCAGTTTGGTGCACAGCCTGTCCTCTCAGCAGCCCAGGTGACAGGTGTCTTGGGAGTGGCAATGATGAGACCAGCTGCTCATCCTGGGCTGGTCATTGTGACTCAGATGTGGGGTGGGCTGGTTAGTGGTTCTGGGCCACTTGTCCATCTCTGGATCTGGCAGCTCCATCTACACAGTGTCGGGCTAGGCATGGGAGCATTCTGGGCCAGGAGAAAGGGGATTGGATCCTGGATGGTGGGAACCGCAGGTGTCCCCCTCCACGTGCCTGGGTCCAAGACTGCTCTGCTCTGGACCTTCTACGCCTTCAGAGGTACAAGTTGCAGTGCTACCCTTGCTGAACCTTCAACCCTGTTCAAGTGACAACTTCTCTGAGTCTCATACGAGGATATTGAAAGAAACTTCTGCACAGGGCTGTTGTGAGGATTAACTATAATAATACAAGAATATCTGGCACTTGCATTCAGCAACTCACCGCTTACTTGTTCAACCAGGTAAAAAGGTTCTGATCCCAGTGTTGCAGGACAGAACAACCTCCCCCTCTGTAGCTGCAGGTGTGACCCAGCACAGAAAAAATGGCAGGTGAAAGACAGGCAGGAAGAGCAACTAAGAAGGTGGGAGGCACCTCCATAAGATGCCTGAGGCCATGGGGATGACCGTTCACAGAGCTAGTCCCTCGAGCAATGTGTTAAATCTACTGAACTGTGATAAAGCAACTTCTGGGTGAATTTTGTCCTGCTACAAAGTATCATGGAATGGCAAGGTGGCAGATCTCAGAAGTGGATCCAATGGTTTTTTTTAAGGTAAAGCAGAACATTCCTGGGGATGGTGTCAAACTCCCTTCCATACTGTTGAGTCTGCTGATGATTACACTGGCTCCTCCTCTTTGCCCCATCATTTCACAGGTTCCCATCTTAAAGAGGAAGAGAAAGGAAGGAGGGAACGAAGGAAGGGAGGGAGGGAGGGAGGGAGGAAGGAAGGAAGGAAGGATGGAAGGAAGGAAGGAAAGGGAGAGAGGGAGGGAAGAAGAGAGGGAAGGAAGTTATCAAACCCAAACTCTGTGCAGAGCAGGAGATGTTTCCATGGGACCCCTAGAATAGATAGGTTCTTGCCTGCTCTCCTGGTGGATGGAGATGCCCACCAGTAGCTGTGAGAGTCTCCCTGAAGGCCTGATTGTGGCTCCAAGTTCCGTAGGACTCACTAGTCTTTTTTCCCTAGAGGGTCTTGCCATTGAGAGGCAGGTGATGTGCTGTTTCAGAAAACAAAATTGGGACATGTCCTGATATGACATCCATCAAATATATACAGATAGGTGTCACAGCCCCCGAAAAAGCTTATCTCTTCTAGGCCACACATAGCTATTTCCTCCAACTGTGTCAGACATTACAAAGTTTCTAGCAATCAAAACAAGTCAAATGCCATTCTCAGGACCCGTTGGAGGATTTTTTGCTTTGTTTTGGCTTTGTACGGTATCCATACTATTTTCCAAATTCTTTTGTCCTTACATATTTTGTTTTTCTTAAAAAAAAATCACCTATAATCCCATCACCAGACAAAACCACTAGAAAGAAACCAACATTTTAGCCATGTTTTTCTGTATACAAAAAAAGTGTGTGTAGAATTTTTCATAACAATATTGGGACCATGACATCTATCACATTTTTTATTAGGAAATGGCCTTCAACAATATGCATTTAACAATATGCTTGATGTCTGTGTAATATTTCATCTTACAAATATATCATGATTTATTTAAGTATTCCCTGATTGCTTGCTTCTAACTAGAAAAAACAATTTTTCTAAGTGTCACCACTGGGTTAGAGTAATCTCAGCCAATCCTCCTAATAGCACTGTGAGACCGGAGTTATGATAATCTTCAGTTAATGGACAAGGGACATGATGGTGTGGAAGGATAAATAAACTACCCAAAGACAACTAGCTAGTGAGACCAGCATGGACAGTCAAGCCCAGTGCATGTAATCTGTGCTCCCCTGCACTGTTGCTCATATACTTGGACCCTTGCATACATGATTTTCTTATTCATCTTGAAAGAGAAATGTTAGCTTACTGTTTTTATTTGCATTTATTTGGTTGCTTTTGAGTTTGAGCATCTTTCCATTTCTTATAGACCATTTGCATTTGTTTTCTTACAAAATGCCTGTTCATGGCTTTTGCCCATTTTTTTGTTAGCCTTGTCCTATGTATACACACATGTATATTATTAGTTCACTATCTGTCAGGTAAATTCCCCAGTTTTCTTCTTGCCTTTTAATGTTGTTATGGTCATTTAGGACTAGAAAGTTTTAAATCTTGTATGCCTACCAGTATTTTACTGTGTGACTATTCCCATTATGTTTATGCTTAGAAAGTTTTCATTCCTATCAAGTATAGATAAATGTTCAGTTCTACTATTTTATTTTAACCGTGCAGTGGGTTCATTTTTGGCATTTAATTAATTAATCTATCTGGATGTTATCATTAGTTTCCTTCTGAAAAAGTCAGTCCAGGCTGGTTGTGGTGACGCACACCTGTAATCCCAGCACTTTGGAAGGCTTGAGTCCAGGAGTTCAAGAACCGGCCTGAGCAACATGGCAAAACTGTGTCTCTATCAAAAATACAAAAATTAGCTGGGAGTGGTGGCACATGCCTGTGTTCTTAGCTACTCAGGAGGATAAAGTGGGAGGATTGCTGGGGCCTAGGAAGTTGAGGCTGCAGTGAGCCATGATTGCACCCCTGCACTCCAGCCTCGGTGACAGAACAAGACCCTGTCTCAAAAAAAAAAAAAAAAAAATGCAGTCCAGATGTACTGGAACAAGCTTGTGTGGGATGGCTACACTCATTTCCTGTTCTAACACACCTGTTACCTGGAAGAGCTCCTATATCCTCATCCAGGTACCAGGTCTGCCACACCTGGTACCGGCATGAGCCCTGTGGGGAACATACCAGCAGAGACGTTATACTTCCACCGAGACAAAATAAAGCCACATTGACTTTTAGTACTCATATTATTGACTGACATTAAACCCATGGCAACTAAAATCTCT
The DNA here is from genome assembly GCF_029289425.2 of Pan paniscus. Lineage (NCBI taxonomy): Eukaryota > Metazoa > Chordata > Mammalia > Primates > Hominidae > Pan > Pan paniscus. The sequence continues at coordinate 16,733,309 of NC_073261.2, forward strand.
CTTTTTTTTTTTTATTCTGGGGGTGAGGGTACAACTTTTAGAGAAAATATCTCTCCCTAAGACTGCCAATCACTCTAAATTTGCATCTAACACTTCTACATAACTTTATCTACCGAGTAGGCAGTATTTACCTTCTGCTGTTTCATCTTGTAGCATAATTTTCTTTTATATTTCCAGGTGTGAAAATATTCAAACTGACCCCTAATTCTCAGCTTTCAGAGCTATCTGCTACTTCCCAGGTCACTTTGGTTTTTAAGCGCTTTCACATGCTGTTGTTGGACATCTGGGTTATTCCCAAATCTTGTTTTCACGTAGGCAGCTGTCAAGTCAAGATAGCCATGGCCCTGCCTGGCATGTTCTTTAAGTTTGCATTTTATTTTTATTATTTTATTTTATTTTTCTTGGAGACAAGAGTTTCACTCTGTTGCCCAGGCTGGAGTACAGTGGCACGATCTTGGCTTACTGCAACAGATCTTGACTTACTGTAACCTCCGAGTCCCAAGTTCAAATGATTCTCCTGCCTCAGCCTCCCGAGTAGCTGGGATTACAGGCACCCACCACCATGCCTGGCTAATTTTTGTATTTTTAGTAGAGATGGGGTTTCACCATGTTGGCCAGGCTGGTCTTGAACTCCTGACCTCAGGGGATCCACCCAACTTGGCCTCCCAAAGTGCTGGGATTACAGATGTAAGCCACTGTGCCCGGCCGCATTTTTAATACTGTGTTTTTCTTGACATATATTCCAACTAAATTCTTCTGGGTGTTGTTGGTTTGAGCTCATATTCGGTCCTATTGAAATGAATTTGAATCATTCATGATTTGGTTATTTATTGCATTCATTGTCCTTCTCAGCTTCTGGTTACCCACACATTAGACACAAGTGCCTTTGGCATCTTTTTTCAAATCTACAGATGAGGAAACTGAATCCTAGAATGGTGGAGTGATTTGATGAATATTGCAAAACTATAATGGGGAGATGAGATGGGGATCCAAGTCTTGTGCCCCCAAAGACAGGGCACCAGGCAGCGTAGAGGTGGCCAGTACCAGAGCAACAGCCTAACAATGGTATGTATGTCACACACCCAGCTCACTCAATCCTGACCACAACCCCCCACTGCTCTGATTCCTGCCCCATCAGTAGCGTCTGAAACGACATCTCCAAGTTCACCTTCAAGGACGCTGTTAAGGCTGGGCCAGTGGAAGGAATATGACCCCTGGCACTGTCCCCTTTCATAAGACTTCAAAGTTCATCATTTCATTTGGGCATCATTTTACAATTTGCTAGGAATCCCTCTTATCTTATTTTCATCTGGTCCATATTCCTCCATTTCAAAAACAAGACTATCCTGAAAAACTGTCAGCTGCTTGCTGAGGTTATTTTTGGTATACAGTACTTACCAGAGTCACCTGGTCAGCATTAATCACCCCATCATGAAAGATTTATGGTTGTTTGGGGGGTACTGAACCCATGTTGTACCCTATGTTTTTTCTGAAATATTTTCAATCCAGATGGTCAATAGTTCTAGAATATTCCCTCAGGGATTGCCATCGAGCAATTGACCATTTTTATAAATGTTAGAAATGGACCATTTGCCCAGGAGAGGGCTTCCCTGTGTTGAGTTTCTGTGTTGCTGCCAGGTCATCGAAGAGTTTTCATTGTTAAACTTGTGTAGGGCATCCAAGCACCACCTTGCTGTCTTCTCACCAGGCCAGGGGTCCACCTTTTGGAAAAGCATCTTTCTAACTAGAAGAGAGAGACGTGAAGTTGAAATTACTTGGCTCTGCCTCCTTTTTTTTTTTCCTCAAGTTTCTACATTTTAGTATCTTTCTTGTGTAATCCCTTTCTTGTCCTACTCTTCAAATAGCTTTGAAAACCCTTCTGAGATCACGGGCCTATTTTCAGCCTCTGCTTGGTGTGGGCTTTTGGTTTCCCAGTGTGGTTCTCACAGGTTCAGGCCCTCCCACCCCGGTATTGACTCCGTGTCAACTTCTCATCTTCTGGGTATGCCTTTCTGAAAGTCTGAGATCACCAGTGGTACCCTGTGTGGCCCACACTGGATTTTTCTAACTATTTCCTCTTTTTGGTCCTCACTGGGCTTATTCAGGATTATTTACGATACATATGCAGAATTTGGGGTTTTCTCCTAATCTCTTTTCTCACTTGGGATCTGTGTGTGTTCAGACTCCCTAGCCCCAGCCCTCCAGGTTAATATTGTGTGGCACTAGGACATTAGCCTGAGTTTCTTCAATTTGATATAATTGTGTATGATAATAGAATTGACCTCCTGGAGTTGTTATGAGGATTGAAGGAAATAGTGCTTAGTTGTGGTTAGTATTAATATTATTATCTACCTATTCCTGACACACGTTGTGGTTATAAGTGACAGAAAACTACCTCAAACTGGCTTAAACACGAAAAGAGAATCTGTCGCTCAGAGAAGTTTCCCCTAGGAAATACCATCAAGCAACATCCAAAGGTAGACCTGGCTTTCAGCACAGCTGGGTTCACAGCCCTGGTAATGTCCTCAGGACTCAGTTGTGTCCATCTGGTTCTTCTGACGCTCTGTGTGGAAGGAGGAGATGGCGCAGCAGCAGCCTCCAGCTTGGCATAGCCATGGTGGGGAACAGGACCCCAGTGCTTAGGTTTGGCTCCTATCTCAGCAAACTGGTGCTCTGCCAAACTGAATTTGGAAGACTTGCTTTCCCAGAGAAGAGCGCACATGAGCCTTCCTGACTGCGAGTGATATTGCTGACACAAACTGGACACTTCCTCCACTCTGTAGCAAAGGGGCAGCTGGGCCTTTCAATGCAGCTCTTTTCTAGCAAGGGAGACCCCACCAGAATTGAGATGGGTAACCCTGAGCCCTGTGCACAGGTGCCTGCTTTTACTCCCTCATTCATCTCGGTCTGAACATTCCTGACCTTGACTCTTGCCTGCGACATCCTCTGCACTCCTCCACGTGCTCCACTCAGCTCGCTCCTGAGAGCTGGTAATTAATCGGCCTTGTCTTTACCCTCTGACCCCACTGAGCCTCCCAGATGGGTTTCCACACCTGGCAAATAACCTTGGAGTTACTCCTAACTTTGTCCCTCAGGCCTGCTGGATTGGATTTAATGTTTGCTTGCTAACTTCTCTGACTCTTGACCTGGTCTGGTCACTTGCTGTGGTTGTGTGTGACACCTCTGTGTTATACACAGTGCCGGGCATTGCTTTTTCAGCAGCCTGGAATCCACTGCCTCTTCTTTCCCCAATTCGATGTCCCTTTGTGGCACTACCTCTCTCACTGGGCGCCGTTTTCATGGTAAATCCGGGTGCTTTTCCCCCTGCGTGGAAGTGGAAAGTTGTCCACAGTGTCTCCTCCCTTGCCCCAGGGTGGTCCTGAGCGGAGCTGAGCTGAGTGGTCTCAGGAGGAGGGACAGCAGGCTGTTTGTTCCCTGTAGAGGCGCTTGATGGTGGAGCGCTCTTGTCCCAGTTGAACCTGGTTCTCCAGCTCAGAATCCAGCACCCCTGTTGACCTCACAAGCTCCTTCATAGCTTCCAATTCATTCCCCTCCCTGCTTGAGTCAGCAAGGGTCGTTCCTTCTGCTTTCAAGAGTCCTAGCTCATATTCCTGTGCTGTGCTTCATCTTCCCTGGCTTTATAGATTTACTTGGGCTCTTTTCACTCCTCCCTCTGAAGTTACCAATTGCACTTTTTCTGGTCTCATGGGCTGACCTCCTGCAGCATGCTCTGCTCTTCCCAGCTTTGGGCCAGCACTTCCTGCTTCCTGCCAGGACCCCGCTGTTCTGAGGTGGATCTGGGCTGCAGTCCAGGAGACAAAATTCTCCACTGTGACACCATCCACATGCCCAGATGTTCCCTCCATATACTTCCTCTTTCTCCTTTTCTTTTCCAAACTCACAACCTTCCAGTGAGAGAAGGAATGAAAACACCACCTGTAACACCAATTCCTCCAATTTCCTCCCCAGAACTTCAAAGTAAACAGAAATGTAGTGGGCTTAGACTGGGACTTATGGATGGTCAGAGTTGGAAGAAGCCTTAGAAACCATCACAAGCCTTTGCTCCCAGGGCTGTCTCTGATCGTTTGGTTGTGGCTGGCTGGGTTGTCACATCTGGACACAGGAAGAAAAGTGCTGGGAGTGATTCCCAATGTCTGAGTGGATGAGGGAAGGGGGAGTGACAGCATATGAGCTAGTTATTTGCCCGTCCTTTAACAATCTGCTCTGTACTTTACAAAATGGGGAAACTGAGTCACACATCTATCGAGCTGTCTAAGGCCACACGGGAAGTCAGGACAGATTTGGGGGTAGAATCCAGGTTGTCCAGCCTTCTCTATCAACAACAATGACTTCTCTTTCCCATTGGAATTCACCGTCATAGGATGTCATCTAAGTCCACTTCCTGACAGCATGTGTGTCTCCCAGTCTGTGATGTCATGCTATACTTGGCCACCTCTGTACAGGACAGTGTGGCACGAAAGGGATCGTGCTGGTGCCTGTGGGGCTGGGGCTAATACTCTGGGACAACTTTCAGAATCACAGTTCTTCTACCCTAGGACAAGAGGGTGATATACAACCAAGGAAAGGTGGTCCTGGGTTCTGCAGCCACGGAGCTCCAGGGTTTGGAAGGTGCCGTGGAATCTTACTCCTTAGTTTGGACTTTTGTCAAACTGCAGCTGGAAAAAAATTAGAAATTGCTGCTCCAAATGGAACATACTCCATTTCATTCCAAATGAGAAGTAAACAAATAGACGGGTGAGCCTCCCCAAAATGATAAAACTCTTCACACTTAAGATGAGAAGTCAGTTCAAGTGCAGTCCTGGCGTGACTCACTGGGGCTTGCTGCAGGAAGATAGGGGCGAAATGTCCTCATCCTGCCTGTAGAAGCCAGCTCCTTATTTTAAATCCCATCCTGCTTGACTGTCAAAGTCAGACAGAACCTTCCTAAAAGCTGAAATGCACGCACAGAATTAGAAGTCCCTGCGGGAGCAAGCTCACTGTGGTGAGAACCTTGCAGAGCAGACAGCTCCAGGGGCCAGCGGCTGCCTGCAAACACTTGCTGAGCAAGCCCCTGGGAGAGGGGCCTTTCTCCCAGGCCAGGAACGCCAAAGTGGGGTTTCCTGATAAGGAACACAGAACTGCTGTTTCTTGGAGAGGGAGTTCACATGGACTGGGATCCATTCTCAGGCTGGGCCTTAGTAGTGGGACAGCATCCTGTTTTATTAAAAGCCTGTTGCTGGCAGGGAAAGCCGTCTGCCTGCTGAGTGGGCAGGGGCCCAAGATCGCTGTGGGCAATTCCAAGCCAGTACTGGGAGCTGACATCAAACCAGGAAAGAACACGACTGTTTTTAGCTGATGTAGCAGTACATTTTCTTTCTTTCTTTCTTTCTTTCTTTTTTTTTTAATAGTTCTATTGCCTGGTTTCACTGTGTACATTTTGTGTGTGCAGGCATGCGTGTGACATCCTGTACCCAGCTACAGCCGAGGTTCACTCTGAGATGAGCCCACCCCACTTATTCTCCCCTTCTCCCTCCTTTCCCCACCTCCCCCTCTTCCCCATCCTTCCCCCACTGACCTCCCCAGCTCTAAAACCCCTGATAGACATAAAGAACAGAGGGAAACCCAGGCTGTGGCCTGGGGTTATTCACAGGGTTGGGGTGGGTGAGAGAAGAAAAACAGACTTCTTTGTTTATCTTTTGAGTCTTGAAATTCTAAAAAATTCATTCATTTCCAAGGAAGCCTTAATTTGTAGGATTCCAAGAAATTTAAAAAAAGTAAAGGGAGATTCACTTCAAAAGAAACTAGGGGAAAAGCTGTTTTCTTTGTTAGCTGATTTGTTCATTGTTCTTATTTTATTTAAAGTTAGGTTTGTTGAAGGCAGGCAAAGGTAGTCACTTTTTCATATTTTTATTACATTCTTACTTTCTTCCTCCATTGCCTTATCAGTTAAGAGGGCAAATCATATTTCAAGAGACTGATAGAATATGTTCTGCACTCTGCTCATTTCATAGCTCTCTGGGGAACTGGGGTTTTTATAAACTTTTATAATCACATTTTCTGCTGAGGTTATAGATGACTCCGAGAATCTTCCATTCATGCTGTAAATTAAAGTGACTCAAATTGCTTCCACTTTTACAAATTAAAAAAAAATGTACTTCTATACAGATTTTTAACAATTAACAAAAGGCCATTTTAACGCTCTGGTTGGTTGCCTGTACATGATTTTTCTGGCTTTTCTTAAAATTTGGAGTGAACAGCTCCCATGTCAAATATAACATGTTAACTTATTGGCTTCTCTTTAACCCTGCACACAAACAATAAACTTTTCATGTAGAGCCAGAAAATGGTATATGTTGTGACCTTTTTTTTTTTAAAGATAGAGTTTGTGGTGATAAAGGGATTTCAGAAAAAAAAAATGTACTTGAAAATATGTTACTTCACATTGGAACATTCAATTTTATCTTAAGGATATAAATATTCAATTTTACCACATTAATCTTTGTACTGAGATAAGCCAAAAATAACATAAACTGACAATTTTTTGCTATACATTCTAATATTTTACATATTTATAGGAGTTTTCCAAGTCATGAGATATCATATAAGGCACACAAAAAAGGAATGACATAAATCATGTTAAGTGTAGTCTACTTTTTCCTGAGCTATATCTTTAAGACAAAAGATATTTAACAAATTGAACTTGTTTTTTGTGGGAGGGTCTACTCTCTGGTTACTTAAGAGAAAACCAGAGGATTATCTTCGTGGTGAAGGAAAGTGTATAGAAGGCAGTATTTTTTTTTTTCTGTTATAAAGGGCCAGGGCTCTATCCATTGGTGCAGTGTTCTGCCTTTTGTGTTTTTTTCTGGTTAATTTAAAACATTAGCTCCAAGTTTTTAATATAGTAGTTTCCCGTGAGTCACTGGGCTGAAAGCCCATCCTATCTGTGTCAGGCAAGGGTCCAAGACAAGAAACAAGTAGAACACAGATATAAGAATCTTTATTAGTGCAGCTAAACATTGATAATTAGGAAAGTTCCAGTTCTTCTATGGTAGTTTATTTGTAGATAAATGTAGTTGTAACCTTTTGGTGCCAAAGGAAAACCTCCTCATTCAAGACAAGGGATACGGAATAGGAAGAGCTCAAAGAAAACACAGTTTTCTGTGTTACAGACAAGTATTTACATTACTAATCAACTTTTGGTTCAGGAAAGAAGTGATAACCTGTTTAGATTTTTAAAAGGAATTCAATATCCTGTTGACTAAATGCAGAGCAGGTTCAGAGGAAGACAACTGTTGAATAAAGCAATTGATTCCTTCCAAGAAAGCATAGGGTGTAGTTTTTATTATAGGAAGTGCCATCGATAGTACTTTTTCTGCTTTCTGGAAAATCACCCAGGAAATAAAATTTGTTTTAAACATTATTTTTAAAACAGACTCTGCCGACTTCCAGTTCTGGAACAAGATGGTTAAACTCATTTTTCCCTGCTCTGCTCCTCTAAATACAACTGAGTACCTTGGAAACTATTCAGCAGACAATGATAAAGGGCTCTGAAAGCTAGAAGAAAAGGTGTACTTGCAAGAAACCTCAGGACTTGAGTAACAGCAACATGGTAAGTTTTCTAAGTTTTCTTTTCGTCTCCCATATACGCTGGGCTGTACTGGAATCACCAACAGGCACAGACAAAATGACAACAAAACAACAACAAAACCCCCAAGAATATCCTGTTCTCTTTGGCCAAAGTTCAGGAAAGGGGAACCCCAACAGAGACCCAGTAGGAAGCTCTAGCCCCTGTTTTGTACAACCCAGGGTCCTTGCAGAGAGATTGATCTGCAGCAGCGGCATCAGCAGCAATAGTAGCAGCAGCAAAGCCCTGGACAGTCCTGGCCTCCAGTCCACAACTTAGACACAGCCCATGGCCTAATTCACCCACAGAAGCAGCCACTGTGAAGCCCTGTGTCTCCCCAGACTCCATCCAGTGGCATAAAGAGACCCAGGTCCTGCAGCTTCCTCCCCATCATGAAAGGCTGCCCATCTACAGAGTTTCCAAACATAATAAGCACTAAGGAAACAACATAACATGATATGCTGAAAAAAAAAATCACAATTAAATCAAAATGAAACACCAAAAAATGTCCAAGTAAACCACAGGAAGGCAAGAAAAAAGCAACAAAAGTGTAATAAACAAAAGGATCAATCAGAGAACAAATAATAATAAAATATCAGACTTAGTCCTAATATATCAATAATTATCTTAAATGTAAATGTTCTAAATGCATCCATTAAAATGCAGAGATTGGCAGAGTGTATTACAATACATGACCCAGCTATGTGTTGTTTACAAGAAACTCACTTCAAATTCAATGATATAGGTAGACTGACAGCAAATTGATGGAAAAAGATATAACATGTAAACATTAGTCAGAAGGAAGCACAAGTGGCTATGTTAACATCAGAAAAAGCAGACTTCAGAGCAAAGAAAGTTACTATAGGCAAAGAGGGAAACTACATAATAACAAAAAGAATTAATTCACCAAGAAGATGTAGCTCTCCTGTTGTGATGTTATGATATATGTCGGTTTTCATCCGTGGGTCCTGGCTCATAACTCCCACATCCCGTGTTAGAGTCTTTTGTTATATTGTTGGGGGTGTTAGGCCTCAGGGACAGGCCTCTGACCTTCTCCTGCCTTCCTTTCACTCTAATGTTCTCCCCACCTTTCTACCTTTCTCATTGTGGATCTTAAGACCCTCCCATGAGACAGTCCCACCCTATATCCTGGGGGAAGGAATGCTGACATCACAAAGCTTCCATAAAAAGCCAAGAGGACAGGGTTCTTAAGCTTCCAGATAGCTGAACATGTGGAGGTTCCTGGAGAGTGGTGCACCCAGGGAGGGCATGGAAGCTCCGTGACCCTTTCTCCATACCTCACCCTAGGCATCTCTTCATCTGTCTCCTTTGCAATATTTTTAAATTACAAACCCGTAAACATAGGTAAGTGTTTCTCTGAGTTCTGTGAGCTGCTCCAGCAAATTAATCAAACCCAAAGAGGGGGTCATGGGAACCCCACCTTGAAGCTGGCTAGTCAGAAGTTCTGGAGGCCCAGACTTACAACTGGTGTGTGTATGGGGGCAGTCTTGGGGGCTGAACCTTCAACCTGTGGGATCTGACTCTATCTCTGGGTAGATAGTGTCAGAACTGAATTGGAGGACACCCAGCTGGTGTCCGCTGCTATATTCTAGCTGATTTTCTCCCTAGTAGTCCTAGTAGTCTTGAGTGTGGGGAGACAGTGGGGGATTGATGCCCCAGCCACAATTGTGGATTTCTTCTTTCAGCTGTCTTAGTTTTTGCTTCAGACATGTGAAAGTCTGTTGCTTGGTTCATAGTTATGTAGAGAAAACTCTCCCTAACTGTGTTTTTCTTCTACTGTCACACCATGACAACATCAACACAGAAGCCTTTCTTCATATCATATAAGGGCACAAAAAAGGAATGACATAAATCATGTTAAGTGCAGTCTATTTTTCCTGAGCTGTTATCTTTAAGACAAAAGATATTCAACAAGTAGAATTTTTTTTTTTTTTTTTTTTTTTTTTTTTTTTGCGGGGTGGGGTATCCACTCTCTGGTTACTTAGGAGAAAACCAGAGGATTATCTTTCTGGTGAGGGAGAGTGTATAGAAGGCAATATTTTTTTTTTTCTTTTATAAAGGCACAGGGCTCTATCTGTTGGTGCAGTGTTCTGACTTTTGTGTTTTTTCTGGTCAATTTAAAACATTAGCTCCAAGTTTTTAATACAGTAGTTTCCCGTGAGTCACTGGGCCTTTCTTCTGTGTTGATGATTGTGGTGTGACAGTAAAAGAAAAACACAGTTAGTGAGCATTTTCTCTACATACCTATGAACCAAACAACAGACTTTCACATGTCTGAAGCAAAAACTAAGACAGCTGAAAGAAGAAATCCACAATTGTGGTTGAGGCATCAATCCCTGCTGTCTCCCTGCACTCAGGAGTTCTAGGACTACTAGCAAGAAAATCAGCAAGAATATAGAAAAACTCAACCACACCATCAACTGACAGGATCTAATTGGCATTCATAGCACAATCTGTCCAACAACAGCAGAGCACACATTTTTTTAAAGGTCCCATGAGACATTTACCAAGATAGAGCATATCCTAGATCATAAAACAAACATTAAAAAGTTCAAGAGAATTGAAATTATACAGACTATGTTACCTGGCCATAATAAAATCAAAGTAGAAATCAAGGCAGAAAGTCAATAGGCAAATCTCCAAACCCTTGGAAACTAAACAAAAAACGTTTAAATAATCCATGCTTCAAAGTGGTAATCTCAAAGGAAATTTTAAAAAGACAAGAAAAGAATGAAAATGAAAATATGACATGTTAAAATCTGTAAGATTAGCTAAAGCAGTGCTGAGAATAAAATTGATAGGAGTAAATGCTTACATTAGAAAAGAGGAATGATCTCAAATTACTAATCTAAGTTTCTACTTCAAGAAATTAGAAAAGTTGAGCAAAATAAACTCAAAGGAAGCAGAAAGGAGGAAATTAAAAAAAGCAGAAACTAATGAACTTGAAAACTGGAAAAAGAAAAAATGAAACAGAAAGTTGTCTCTTTAAAAGAATTAATAAGATTAATAACTTTTAGCAAGAATGGCAAATATAAAAAGAGAGAAGACATGAATCACCAACATCAGAAATGAAATAGGGGACACCACAGTAGATGTCTTTAGCTATAAAAAGATAATTTAAAAACTGTAATCAACTTTATGCTCATATATTCAACAAGTTTGAAGAAATGGGCTAATTCCTCAAAAACCACAAAGTACTAAAACTTAGCCAAGGTGAAACAGATAATCTGAATAGCTGTGTAGATATTTTTAAGAATTGGATTTATAATAAAAATACTCCCCAAAAAGAAATCTCCAGGTCCAGAGGGTTTCATCCAAGAATTTTACCAAACATTCAAATAAAAATTAATGCCAATTCTATGTGTATCTTCCAGAAAATAGGAGAGAAGAGAAAATTAGGAAGTTCCCAATTCTCTTTATGAAGCCGTCATTACTCTGATACCCAAACCAGCTAAAGAAAGTATGCAAAAAGAAAGCTACAGATCAATATCTCTCATGAACTTTGGATGTAAAAATCACCAATCAAATGTAATTAATCAAAATCCAACAATGTATAAAAAGACTAAAACACCATGACCAAGTGAAATTTATGCCAGGTAGACAAAGCTGATTCAATATTTGAAAAGAAATTAATAAAATTTATCATAGCAACCGGCTAAAGAAGAGAAACCATATAATCATAGCAGTTGGCATCAAAAAATTATTTAACAAAATTCAACACCCATTAATGATGAAAATAGAAAATCCTCTCAAATACACTAGGAATAGAGGGAGACTTCCTCAACCTCATAAAGAACATCTATTAAAAAACTACATCAGACATTGTATTTCATGATAAATACAGAATACATTGCCTTATACAATCCAAAACAAGGCGAAGATTTCTACTTTCATCAGTCTTATTAAACACAGTACTAGAAGTTCTAGCCACTGCAATAAGGCAGGAAAAGGGAATAAAGGTCATGCTCATTGGAAAATAAGAAATGAAACTGTCTCCTTTTTTAGGCAGCATGATTATTTAAATAGAAAATCCCCAAAAAAATCTATGAAAAATAGGTTGTCCTCCTTCTGTTGGCTACATTGATCAGGCAAGTGCTGCTAGTTGTTCTTAGGGGTTCTGCTTAAGTGCTGCAGGAGATGGCAGCACAGAAGCTGAGGCACAGCTTGGGCTTGGTAGACCAGGGGGACACCCAACTCCATTACTCCCTAGCTCTATGCCCCTGAACACCTTCCTTGATCCAGCTGAACTTTGGTCCCCTCATCTGCAATGGTGTTGATGATAGAACCCAGAGGCCATAATTCTTGTGAGTATTAAATGAGAGCAAGTGTGTAGTAAATGTGTCATTGTACTTGCTGCGGGTACTGCTGCTGTTGCTGCAGTTGTATGTGATACTGTGCTATTTGTTCTGCCACTCCCAGGCACTGCCACTGGAGCCCTTGTTCAGCGATCCTATGACTTGTCAGCTCAGTCAATTGCTCTGACTCTTACTGCTTTCATTTATGAAATGGAGACAATAACCCCTCTCTCATAGGAAGGGTAAGACCAGAAGAGCCTACACTATGATTGGAATAATATTTAGATACAGTGATCAAGAGAGTGTTCTCTGAAACCAGACTCTCTTTAAATCTTACCTCTATCACTTATTAGTTATATGGCTAGCTGTTAAATGAGGTCAAAAGAGTGTGTTCTTCATAAAACTATACAGAAGATTAAATTAATTAAAACATGTACAGCCCTTTTAAAAAAGATCAAGTGAAACAGCATACATGAAAGTGCTTTCAGCACGCTGAGAATAACAATAGCAATGGCTAGAGATTGTTGAGCACACCCCACTGCCAGCACCAGGGGAACTTTGTACCTACAACTTTTTACTTAGTCCCCATAACCATGAATTCGTCTCATTTATGTAGACCGGGAAACAAAAGCCTAGAGAAGTAATTTGCCCAAAGACATAGCTTACAAAGCAATAGAATCCAGGTCTGGACTCTCGGGATCTGACTGTGTTCTAAGGCCTCCCAGAGAAAGTAGGCTAGAGAGGGCAGGAATAGCTTGATTTAGAGATCACTTCCACTGGCACGGTGGGTACAATCTGATGTGGGAGGCTCTGGGTGCAGCCTGTGATGGCCGAGTGGAGGAGCCAAGAGTCATTCTTGGCCTCATTGTTACTGCCTTCAAACTAACAAGTTGCCTGACAGCTAAGGTTCCATTTGATAGGACACCGGGTGGGATGTGCATCAGAATATCCATTTCCTTGAAGGATCCAATGATTAGGCTGAGGCAAAATATTTTAGACCATTCCCAGGTCTAAAAAAAACTCCATCATCACCTCTAATAAGGACTGAGTCTGGAGTGACGTCACTCCTTCAGGTACAGAAAAGGAAAGCATGACTGTGTGTCACTGACTTAAAATAGGAGTGAGGTGAGAGGGGCAGCTGGGGTCATGGACGTCAAGTGGACAGTTTCTCAGCTGGTATTTCCTATATTTCCTGTTTTGGACAGCAGGTTCCTACCCTTCTAAGCTGGGGGTAGGGGTGAGGGAGTGTATGTTAAAAAGCTCTGTGGACTTGCTTTTTCTCTTCTCCATGTGTGTTCTTTTCATCAATAATCTGCGTTCATCTTTACTGGCTGTTCATGCATTATCCGGAGATACGCTAGTTACAGAAATTAAAACAGGCAACTCTTCCTCTTTCTCCCTAGCTTTACACTACAGATCCATGAAGTTTTCTTGACTGTCCCTGCCTAGGGTACAACAAGGAAACCACTATTTGGATAATTCCCCCGATTCCATGGTACTGTGGAAGTGGTGGGCTCTCCATATGTCAGGGTATTCTATGTCTATGAAAAGGTATTTCTTTTGAGACCAAGGGTGGACGGGAGTCTAAGAGTCTACCAATTTTTAAAATAATTTAGCTATATTTAAGTCAATAAATTGTATTCAAGGCTGACTTTGTAGTGATTTATTCCATGAATTATTTCATTCAAAATAATTTGGAAAGGACTTCTGGTCCAGACAAAATAGCATAGATCCATTTCTGTCTTCTCTCCTCTCAGTTAAATGCAATTATAAAGTCTAGAAATAATGCAAGAGGTAACCAAAGGAGAACTCTGAAAGATGGAAACAGAAAGAGGAATTAGTTAGGGACCCTAAGACTGGAGGAACAATAGAGGTAGGATGTCTTACCATCACCGCATCCAACAAGAGAAGGTGACCTAGGCCTGGTATTACCTGATCCCAACTTGGCACCAAAAGACAGCCAACATAGACTCATTCCTCCTGCTTCCTGGTGAGCCTGGTATTCTCCTCCACTTCCACTGACAGACATGTAGGGTGACTGGGTGGTACCAACAATGGGAACCACATCATAACAGGCAGCCTAGTTTGGGAAGCACTCTTGGTCTCCATAGGCCTGAGACTCCTTTTGCCCATCTAGAGGCACCAGGTGGCCCAGCCCATGGAAATTCCCTCAGCCCCAGAAAGGGGCACCAGAAAGGACCAGTGGGAGCTCCAGTAGGCTATAATAGTATGAAGGCTCTGAAATGAAGTTGCCACTGGACCTACAGCCCACTAAACTAGGCTAGGACCTTAGGTGATAGCCTGAAAAAAAAAAAAGACCCAGAGTCTTTTAACATAAAAAACAGGATGTGCAAATACAATGAAAAAACACACATTATACCAAGGACTAGGAAAACTACCTAAATGAGAAAAGAAAAGTGACACCAATACTGAGATGAATCAGATAGTGGAACTGTCTGACAGACTTTAAAACAGCCATTATAAAAATGTTTCAGAAAGCAATTACAAATTCTCTTGAAACAAATGAAGGAATAGAAAAATCTCAGTGAGGAAATAGAAATTGTGAAAGAAGAACCAAGTGGAAATTATAGAATTAAGAAATATAACAATAGAAATTTTTTAAAAAATTACTGGATTCTACTCTATAGTAGAATGGATATGACAGAGGATAGAATCAGTGAAATTGAGGAAAGAACAATATAAATCCCCCAGTCTGAATAACAGAGAGAAAATAGACTGAAAAGCTCTATCGTGAATGATAACTTTGATCACAAACTAGTAGTATTAACCACGTGGAAGAGGAGTTGCTAAATCAACTTAAGAGAACAAGTAGTTTTAGGTGAGTGACAAATAATTGGAAAATTAAAAAGTTAAATGATGTCATGTATAATAACATCAACATACAGAGAAATAAATCTAATAAAATGTAATTAAAAACTATAAAATCATTGTGAAGAGGCATTAAAAGAATCCAAAATATATATTCATGGAATAAAAGACAATATTTTTATAGTCAGTTCTGTCCAAATTGACCTATAGAGTCAGTACAATTTTACAACAAATTTTAGGGGAATTTTATTTATTTTATTTGAGGAATAAAGTTTATATTTTATTTGGAAATTTAAAGGACTGAAACAATCTTGAGCAAGAACATTTGTTAAGACTTATTCTGAAGCTTTAGCAAATAAGACAGTGTGAGATACACACAAGCATAGACAAATAGACCAATGGAACAGAAAAGAGAGTACTAGAAAATAGACCATGCATATTCAGTCAGTTGATTTATGACAAAAGCAATACTGCCATGCAATTGGAATAAGACAGATAATGTTTGCATAAATGTTGCAGGGTCAGTTGGATCTTCATACTTAAAAAAAAAGAATCTTGACTCTACCTCACACCACACACACAAATCAATCAGATAGAATGTAGATCTAAAAGTGAAAGGCAAAATAATAAAACTTCTAAAAGATAACATAAGAGAATAATTTATGACCTTGGAGTAAAATCTTTTCAAATGTAATACAAAATGTACTAAGCACAAAGGAAAAGATTGATGAATTGGACTTCATTAAAACTAAGAACTTCTGCCCGGGTGCAATGGCTCACACCTGTATTCCAAGCGCTTGGGGAGGCTAGGAAGGGAAGATCCCTACAAAATATTTAAGAAATTAGCCAGGTGTGGTGGCACACCCTTGTGGTCCCAGCTACTCAAGAGGCTGAGGTGCAAGAATTGCTTGAGTCCAGGAGTTTGAGGCTGCAGTGAGCCCTGTTTGCACAACTGCACTCCAAAAATAATAAAAATAAAATACATAAATTTTTTAAACCTAAGAACTTCTGTTTATCAAAAGGCACCATTAAGAGAGTGAAGAAGCAAGCCCTTGAGTAAGAGAAGATATTTGCAAATCATAAACCCAATAAAGGGTTTGTATCTAGAATATATAAAGAATTTCCACGAGTCATTAATAACCCAATAGAAAACATGGGCAAAAGATTTGAACAAGCACTTCACAAAAGAGGCTTTGTAATTTTCTAATAAATGCTAGCAAGGAAGTGCAAATTCAAGTCATAAGGAGATAACCTCTACAGGGTTGTCCAAAATGACAGACTAATAATACTAAGTGCCAGAGAGAATATACAGCAACTACAGCTGCCATCCTCTGGCTGGTGTGAGTGTAAATTAGTATAACCACATTGGAAAACTGGCAGGATCTACTACAGCTGAGCATTTGTGTATCTTATGACCCAGAAATTCTACAAAAATGTTCATGACTCTCTAGTTATAGTAACCAAAGACTGGAAACAATCCAAATTTCCATCAGCAGTGGAATGGATAAGTATATCAGGATGTACTGAGCAATGAAATTAAAGGACCTAATGCAACAGACAGTAACATGGATGAATGTAATAAACATCATGTTCAGTGAAAGAAGCCAGAAAACCAAGAGGGTACCCTGATTACTCCATTTACATGAAGTTCAAGAACAGACAAAGCTAATCAATGGGGTCAGGAGTCAAAGGTGATAGTTATTTTGGGTATGTGACTGGTAGGGGTACAAGTGAGACTTCTGAGGTGTTGGCAATGTCCTACTTCTTGACCTAGTCAGTGATTTCTCTGGTTTGCCTCCTTTGTGAAAATTCATCAGTGTGTTCTGGTTATTATTTTTGTACTTTTCTCTATGTATCTTTTACTTCAGTAAAGAGTTTACTGAAAAGAACATACTTGGGTTTGCAGAGTTGAAAACACCCACAACATCTTCATTGCCTCACAAAGACTATTTTACATGACGTTTAAAAACTTTAGAAGCTAAAATGCTGTTCTTTCATTCTGAGCTGATTACAGATTACAGATTAGTAAGAAAGTAAGTGGGCTACTTGTTTAAAGATGGTCTATGTTAAGTACCCTGATATCTTCTTTTGAAAGAGAGGTCAGTCTTCCTTTCAGCAGAGCATTCTGTTCACCTGCCTGCCCACCTACCTCATGGACCTTACAGAGCTTGGTTACCCTGACTCTAGGCCTCTCAGCTCTTGTACTGATCCTCCCAGCTGCTCTATTCTGATGCCATGACCCGGTCTGGAGACTAGAGAGGCTAGGCCACAGTCAGCTCTTCCTTGTCACTGTATAACTCACCTGGTGACTTGGTTGTTTTTTTTTTTTTTTTAATTCCATGCCGATGTACCCTGACATGGAGAACTAAAGACAGAATTATTTAGGGATTTCCTCTCTCTCATTCTGAAAACGTATAAATAGCCTTTGCTGAGTTACTTTGTTAAAATAACCCTGACATTTTTTTAAATGAGCACAGGGGCTCTAACATGGAAGGTAGATATACTGAAGGAAAGAGCCCTTAAACACAAAGGGCTAGTTTATTTCATTATGAGATGTCCAGGGCTTTCCAGTCCCTTAATTCTATCAATGAACAGAGTGAGAGGTAACAATGAGCTGTACATTTTTTACAAAACCTCTCTGCATAGTCCCACCATCTCTCCTTCCCAGTAGGTTGCTGAAATTATGTTAAAGTCAGGTGGGGACTTCTAGAATACCCACTGTAACCCTCTTGTTTGGATGACATTGAGGCCAGGGAGGGGAAAAGAACTTGCAAGTTGAGCAGTAATAACACAGATCCCACAGGACAGCTGGCAGTGACCCCACAACAGGGATTTGAAAACAAGGTAAGGTCTTGTTGTTCCCTTGGTTCCTCTTCTTTACTTCCTACTATCAAAGTCAGGTTCTAGAAACTTCCCTAGGAGGCGGCAAGAGGCAGTCTCTGCCTCCTCCCAGTAGCAAATTGGCCACAGGAAGTCCTCATTTGGGATGGACTGGAGGAGAGAGGCAGCTGTGTGGAAAGGGCAAACCTTGAAAACACCCAAGTCCTTGATTGGGCTTGCAGAAGGATGTGGCAAAGAGTAAAGATCTTGAGTTCATAGGTTCAAATCTTTTTTTTTTTTCTTTGAAATGGAGTCTTGCTTTGTCGCCCAGGCTGGAGTGCAGTGGCGCGACCTTGGCTCACTACAAGCTCCGCCTCCCAGGTTCATGCCATTCTCCTGCCTCAACCTCCCGAGTAGCTGGGACTACAGCGCCACTACGCCCGGCTAATTTTTTGTATTTTTTAGTAGAGACGGGGTTTCACTGTGTTAGCCAGGATGGTCTCAATCTCCTGACCTCGTGATCTGCCCGCCTCGGCCTCCCAGAGTGCAGGGATTACAGGCATCAGCCACCGCGCACAGCCCGTAGGTTCAAATCTTACCTGCACCTCTTAACCTCTCAGGGCCTCAGTGTCCTCTACTTGTGAAGTAGGGATAACAGTCATATTCACTTCCTGGTCTTGCTGTGCAAAATGAATAGCATGTGATGCTGAGGCACTGTAAGTCGTGAGGGCAGATGATCACCCACTTTAGGAGCCATTCTTCCAAAATCTTAGGTGAGTGAAAAAGAAGCAGAGATAGCTTTTTGTATTTGCGCATGGAGGCAGAGTTCATCTGTTGCCTGGGCTAACAGTATACTATTCAGCCCCTAGTGAAACTCTGGCCCCAGGGCAGGACCAACTAACTAGGTAGGGCAGTGATGAAAAAGGGAGAGTCTTCTCAGTGGAGTCTGGTCTGGGTAGAGATGTCAAAGGCAAACCATCACCTCCTTGACTTGTTGGCTCTAGGTGATGATGCTAACCTGACCTGGAGGGATAGCCCTTCTATGGGGTGGGCAGGGGCAGCCAGAGGTGTTCTGAAAACCAGAGAAGTCTCCTCACTGGAAAACATTTATTCCTGGTATCTGTCAGTTGATGGCAGAAATGTTCATTGTTAAAGAGCCATTTCTTTGGCTTATTAATAGGTCCTCTGTTAGCCAGTCAACAATACTGTACCCAGCACAGATATCCTTGAGAAATGAAGGAGAAATAAAGTCTTTCCTAGATAAGCAAAAACTGATGGAATTTATCATCACTAGACTGACCCTACAATAAATGCTTAAGAGAGTCCTACATCTGGAAGCAAAAGGGCTATATTCACCATCATGAAAACCCAAAAGTATAAAACTCATTGGTAAAGCAGACACACAAATAAGAAAGAGCATGGAACCACGTGTTATCACTACAGAAAACCACCAAACTGCAAAGATAAACAAAGGAAAGAAAGAAAGAAAGGAAGGAAGAAAAAGGATTATTTAAAATAATCAGAAAACAATTAAAATGACAGGAATAGGACCTCACCTATCAATAACAACTTTTTTAAATGGCTTAAATTTCCCAGTTAAAAGATACAGACTGGCTGAATGGATTTTAAAAGTGACCTAACTCTATGCTACCTACAAGAAACTAATTTCACCTGTGGAGACACACATAGACAGAAACTGAAGGGATGAAAAAAGATATTGCATGCAAAAAAAACCAAAAGTGTGCAGGAGTAGCAATACTTACAGCAGACAAAATAGATTTTAAGTCATAAAACATAGAGAAAAAGAGGTAATTATATAATGATAAAGGGATCATTTGAGTAAGAGGATATAACAATTATAAATATACATATACTCAACACTGGAGCACCCAGATATAAAAAGAAAATATAATTAGAGCTAAAGAGAGATAGATGCTTATACAATCATAGTTTGGGACTTTAAAACTCAATTTTCAGCTTTGGAGAGATCATCTAGACAGAAAATCAACAAGGAAACATTAGACTTATACTGCACTAGAGACTAAATGAAGCTAATAGACATTTACAGAACATTCATCCAGTAGCTGCAGAATCACATGCTTCTCTCTTCAGTACATGAAACATTCTCTAAGATAGACCATATGTTAGGCCACAAAACAAGCCTCAACAAATTTTTAATAGTTGAAATCATATCAAATATGTTCTCAGACCACAATTGAATAAAACTAGAAATCGATGACAAAAGGAACTTTGAAAACTGTACAAATCCATGGAAATTAAACAACGTGCCCCTGAATGGTCAATGGGTGAATGAAGAAATTAAGAAGGAGGTCAAAAAAGTTCTCAAAACAAGTGAAAATAGAGCTGCAACATACCAAAACCACCAGCATTTTTTTTTTTTTTAGCAATAATCTATTTTTAAATCAGATGTGTATATTTTTTAGACATAATGCTATTACATGCTTATGGGCTACAGTATGGTATAAGCATAACTTTTATAGTCACTAGGAAACCAAAAAATTTATATGACTCACTTTATTGCAATATTCACTTTATTGCAGTGGTGTGGAACCAAACTGGCAATATCTCAGAGGTATGCCTATAGTTAACAAGAATATATTGCATATGTTCACAAAGCTGGAAGAGAAGATTTTGAATAATCTCAGCATGAAAAAATGATATATCTTTAGGTGATGTATTTCCTAATTATCCTGATTTGATCATTATATGCATGTACTGAAATATCACTCTGTGCACCATAAATATGCGCAATTATTTTGTGTCAACTAAAAATAAAAGGAAAAATAAAAGGCAGAGCCCTCTGGGAGGAGAAGACTAATTAGGCTTAGTGATTGCTAATTCTGGGAGCTGCATGCAAGCAGATTTTAAAGAAGGCAGAAAACTTAAGGATGTGGATGTAAAAGGAAGTTACAATGACAACACAATTTACAGAAATCACTCAGTCACCTGCAGGACTCCAATTTCAAATGTGCCATGCTTGGATATTTGCTTACATTTTGCACAATGACTTTTCTGCCATCTCCTGTGAACCTCTGAGCAATCCTGTAAAGTAGGGATCATGCCCATTTTCCAGATGAGGAAACAGAGTGCCCATGCCCTGCCCATGGTTCCAGAATGCAGAACAGTCATCCTTGGGAGATGGGGGTGTCTGGTCCAAGTACCTCCAGTCTCACCTCTGCTTTGTGTCGCAGGTGGGGAGGGGTCACTGAAGACAAAGGCTCCTTGTGGCTATAGGAAGGGTCTGCCCACCAGGAGAGGTGGGAGGGGAGGAGTCTTATTCAGGCTGCCAAGGTTAAGCCTGGTTAACCACTTAGACCCAGAGTTAACTAGCAAGGGGCACAGGTACCTGCCTCAGAGCATTTGTCTCTGCCTGGAGTGTTTGACTAGAGGTCCTGAGAGCCTGGACCCTCGGACCCTCAGGTCTCGGCTGCCACATTCCCAAAGGTCATGATCATCCTAGACCACTGAGGTGCTCTTTGTTCTTCACCCTGCTTAATTTTTGTTAGGAGTGCTTCTGATGGCTTCTGGTCCGTAGCCTGCCTCTGTCTCTGCCCTGCCAACTCCGTGCTCTGTCTCAACGTTGCACCTGAAACTGTGCCTGCCATGGGGTGGGTATTCAGTAGCCAACTGATGAATGAATCAATGAATAAATGAGCAGATAAGTGAATGGGCAGGAAAGCTCCTCCTGTCACTCTCTACACTGACACATAGGAAGTGTTGGAGGGACACACGTTAATGGATGTCGGTCACTTAGTCCTGATAAAACAGAGTAGATGGTTTTCTTAGTAAGAGATCTTGAGGGCTCTTCTGTGAAGCCTCTTGTGGAACCAGTGAAGTACCTGGAAGGCAAGGATTGGGCAAATCAATTCCTTCTGGCTGTGGAGGAGAAGCTTTTCTAGGGCTGATGTTCATGCTGCATTTTAATGAAAGTGACTTTTCAGGCTTATAATTGGATGACATCAGCTATATTTCTGCTTTTGCTTCTAGAATTTAGTGTGATTCTATTTTAAGAGACTAAGAAGGAAAAGCAATTTTTAGACTCTCCTAAGAATACTAGCAACAATGGCAATAGCTAATGTCTCTGCAGCACTTAGAAAAGACTGTGCCCCCTGCCAAGAGCTTGACATGTGTTATCTCATTGAATCCTTGCAACACACAGCCCCTTGTATAGATGAGAAAACTAAGGCCTGAGCCAGCTGGCCACTCATCCGTCACAGCCTCCTTTCCTTTCCAGTGTTGGGGACAGCTCACAGTGGGCTGTAGGATGCCACTGGGCATCACCCTGGCAAGGTAGCAGGTCATCTCATTTTTCTTTTTTCTGGAGGGTGAGGTTATCCTGCAAAATGGAGGTCATGGGGCCTCCTGCCCTGGAATTTCTGCTTCGTCCCTGACATCTTGGATGTTATCCCAGGCTGCTCTGGTCCAGTTCTGGCTTCATTTTCTCAACATATCAGATGCAAGAGAGGCCTGGCCTGCTAGCTCCTGTCTCCCTGCTCTGCTGCATTCCCTCCCCACGCAGTGCAGGTACTGACTCGTTCTCAAAACTGTCAGATGGGCTGCCACCTACCTGGGAGTTTCATGACATGTCCTGGGATCCTACGCCAGAGGCTCAATGCCTGGCAGAGTGAACACTTAGTAAGCTGCAGTTGCCCTGAAATATTTTCCTGTTGCTGATTCATTTCCTCATCTGTGGATACCATATTCCAAACTTGCTGTGCCACCCTCTGAAGGGGCAAGTTCTTTCCTAGGAGTAGACACCAAGAGAGAGGAAGCCCATGTCATGGAGACAACCACACAGGCCAAACACAGGTGTCACTGCCTGCAGGGACAGCCTGCAGGCATCAGGCCTCCCAGGAGATAGCAGGCAGGACAGGACCATTTCAGACTCATTTCAGCAGTGTGTGGACAGAACCCCACTGAGAAATGCAAGCATGAGACCTGGAGTCTATTCCTGTCTTGTCCTGGGGTTCCTTCCACTGGATGCTCATCAGGGGAAATCCTCCCTCTGGATGCTGTTGTGGGGAAAATGGCCAACTAGTTCTAACCTCAAACTCATCCAAAACTTATTTTCTCCCCACTTGAGATAGTTATCAGGAGATCCGAGTTCTCACCTTCCTTCTGCTCTTCCCTTGTATGTGACCTTAGGCAAGTTGCTTAATCCCTCTGAGACTGTTTCCTCTCTTGTAGCTGCAGGATGATGGCTGGACTCTATTCTAGATCAGTGAGACTCAAACCTGCCCTGTGGCATCACTCGGGAACAGTTTTGCCGAGTGGGCTCCAGTCCAGACCAATACATCACGATCTGTGGGAGTGAGGCCCAGGCGATTCCCAAGCACTGGAAGGGTTGGAAATTCAGGCATATGGTTTCTGCCTTAAATTCCATCTATGAAAGCCGAAGCGCTCTCTTTACCACCACCACCTCTCCTTCTCATCCTTGTCTTGTTTGCTGCTGATTTCTCGCCTGACTCAAGAACAAATGTGTTTAAGCCCCAAGCCCCTAAAAATGGGAAGCTGTCTATTTCCCTTCTGTACCAGCTCCCACATGTGTCTGGACACAGACTCTGCCAGGGAAGTCCCCTCCTATAGGGACTGTGTGCCTCCAGAGTTGTGTGGACAGGACTTGAAGACATCCAAAGCCCCCACAAGAGATGATGACAACAAAACTCTGTGTTAAAGAGTTTCCAAGATGGAGAACTCCTGCCTGTCAATTATCCTTCTCAGACACTGATTTTGTTTGTTTGTTTTCTGGCTAGAGACGATTATTCCACACAGGAATGACAGACAGCCCCTCTGTTCTTTGTCTGCTGGTCCTGGGGGCCTCTTGCGTCAGTGGGAATGGAAAGTATCAACTTTCTTATTTCTCCATGTTCCCTCTTGCCTTGCATCTTTCTTCCTGCTTTCATTTCTAATTTCTTGGGCCCTTTGTCTTTCTCTTCATCTCCCTCTTCATTCTTCACACAATAATGTTTATTTAATTTTGGATGTTCTCTTCTGGCCAAAAGTTGACTTGGTCCAGACCAAATGGAAATATATGTGATTAAATCTGTTCTCCGCGGGGAGGGACTAAAACAAAGATCAATGCCAGATATTGTCGTGATGATGAAATGTCAGGGCAGAGGGCACCAGGAAGGACAGCCCAGGCTCACAGAAGCGTGCCATTCTTTCGCAGCACATGCAGCACACAATATGCAGAGGCATGACATTCCAACCTTCTCCAACCCACCGTTTATCAGTGTGTCCCCTGGACTGGTAGTATCAGCATCACCTGAGACTTATTAGAAATACAAATTCTCAGGCTCCATCCCAGACCAACTGAATCAGAAACACTGGGGGTGGGGTCCAGAAATCTGTTTTAACAAAAGCCCCAGAAGACTCTGATGCATGTTGAAGTTTGAGCACCACTGCTTCTAGTGCGTAGACGTTTTGCTTGCTATCATTGAAAACTCGCTTGACCTCTTTGGAGAGGGGCATGGCGGACCCCAGATATCTGAGGAAGGCTGAGCAGGAGGATAAGGTGAGCTGAGGAAAAGGGAGGGAGCAATGGGGTATTCACGGCAGGGGAGCCTGAGATGGTCCCTTAAGGATTTGCACTGGTCAATGGGGAGACTGGTGCAAAAGAGGCTGAATTGAATAATTAGGAAACTGGGAGAATTCAATTCAAAGAAGAATTCTTGTTCGCAAGGTCAATTTTTATACTATTTAAATAAAATAACTCTGGTAGGTTCTATAGCAAATGCTAAGTAAAGTAACCGCTGGTTTCTAAATTATTACGATAATCTGAGAAAATTATTTCTTTGAAAAAATTATAGAACTTTCAAATATGCAAAAAACTCTAGAGAGTAATATAACAAATGCACTTAATAGGGACAACCTTTAACATTCAGTAGAGAACATTTTACTCTATTGGCTTCAGATCTTGTTTTGACTGCAGCTTGATTCCCACAGTCCTCTCTCATCCCCACCCGTCGCGGGTCCTCAGCCTCATCTCACCACCCTGAGTTGGGTATAGAATTTCCTGTCCAGGTGTTTAGAATTCTATACATTTATCTAAAAGCAATATAGGGTATCGTGTGTTGAGTTTTATATGCTGATGTAAAAGGAGTTGTTCTGCAATTTGCTTTCTTCTCTCCATGTTATTGAGCTCTATCCTGTTGCTACCTGTGGACGTAGCTCGTTCTCATTGCTGGGTGGTATCTATCTTATGGTCCCTTTCTCATCATCATGAGCATTTAAGTGAAGATCGTCTTCAGGATTTCCATGTGCTCATGTGGGAGAGTAAGTCCTGAAAGTGGAACATCACCTATAAATATATTAAAGACAGGGTTTTCCAATTTAACTGGGAAAGTCTCCAGACTCAGCTGGAGCTACATTATCTGTTTCTCTAAGAAAGAATTTTTCTGTCCATAAACTCATTGTATTAGTCCGTTTTTGCACTGCTATAAAGAAATACCTGAGACTGGGTCATTTACAAAGAAAAGAGGTTTACTTGGCTCACGGTTCTGCAGGCTGTACAGCGAGCATAGTGGATTCTGCTTCTGGGGAGGCCTCAGGAAGCTTCCAATCATGGCAGAAAGCAAGGGGGAACAGGTGTCTTACATAGCAGGAGCAGGAGCAAGAGAGAGTGAGAGGGGAGATGCTTCACACTTTTAAACACCAGATCTTGAGAGAACTCAGTACCACGAGAACAACACCAAGAGGGTAGTGCTAAACTATTCATGAGAAATCCACCCCCATGATCCAACCACCTCCCACCAGGCCCCACCTCCAACACTAGGGACTATGGTTTGACAAGAGATTTGGTGGGGACGCAAATCCAAACCCTATCACTCATTTTTTTCTTCCTTCAATCATTCAACCAACAATTGCTGAGCAACTCCTGTAGGTCAGGCACTGTGCTGGGGGCTGGGAACCAGTGGGAATAAATCCTATGGGTCTCTGCCCTTGTGGAGATTCCAGAGTAGGGCTGCCCGGATGTTCTTGCATTGTGCACAGTGCAGAGACAGGAGGCTCCCGGATATTCTGGCCTAGGCAACTCTAACCCTGAAAAATGAACAAGCCCATCACATTCTATTCATGTGGTTATAGTTTACCTGAAACCTCAACTGCTCCACAGAATCAGATCGCTCCGCAGCTCCCAAAAGTGTCCCAAGGGTTAGCACTGACCAGCTTGCTGGGTTTGGAGGAACCACAATGCATCGGGTGCAGCTCTCTTCCTGCTAGCTGCTCCGAAGTGAGCTCCTACTGATTCTATTCAGTTGGACGCTCACATTCAGCGAGTCCAGGGGGTTTTTCATGCTTTGAGCATTTTTAAGAGTCTGCTATTTGCCCAGTTCAGTGAGGGGCACTCAGGATGTATCAGTGGTTCAGGCTGACTTGGTTCCTGCCTAGGGGAAGACCCACAAGACCAGTACCCAATGCTGGGATGGCATGGATGGTAGGGGAGGCTTGGAGGCCCTAACCCACTCTTGAAGGGATGACAGAAGCCTCCCAGGCTGGGATTGGTAGGATGAAAGGAGCAGACGGGCCAAGGTAGAGGGAATTGAGTCCCAGTTTGAGCGAAGGGCTGGAGCAAGAGAGAGCCTGGTCTCTGCAAAGATCTGAAAGAACCTCAGAGCAGGGGCCAAAGGGTAAGGGTGTCAGGGCAGAGGCTGTGCCAAAAGAGGTGAGCCTCATCCTAAACTCTGTTCTTGATTTGGGGTGGAAGTGTCCCTGGAAAGGCAGATCAACAAAGGAAGGAGCATGAGCCAATTCTCACCACACCTCTTGTGCTTCAAGTCCTCTCTTGGGTTGGGTGATGCCGTACAGGGACCCACACTTGATTGGACTGCCCTCCCCACCTTTCAAACCTCTCCTATCACTGAGGGGGTACACCACTGGAGCCTGGCAAAGGTAGCCAGTACTCAGGGGGTGTGCACAAACCTCACACCCATGTTTATAAGGCCATTACAAATGCTGGCCCAGTTGGTGACCAGACACCAATCCTTGTCCTTCCATGTAGCCAACAGTGGGCTAGTTGGCAGGTGCATGGCAGGCGCTCAGGGCTATAGACAATGCAGGCTTTAATCCCATGAGTGGAGTCGGTGCCAAGTCTAGAATTCAAGGATGACTCTTCACCCAACTGACCCTCTTACCCAACAAACCAATGAGAACAGCTTGAGGTCTGGAGGACCCGTGCTTGATATCTGTCCACTCTTGTATTTGAGTTAAGGTAGTGGAGGTCACAGGCTCACATCATAAACTTTGTACTTTATTTGAAACACTTTTCTGGCTCTGTTAGTGGCTCCAACACCATACTTAAGCTTACTTCAAAATGACTTATACATCTCTATTTTCCTTAAAGTATGCACACAGATAAGAAAAGATGGGGTGATTTTTTTTTTTTTTTTTGAGAAGGGGTCTTGCTCTGTCACCCAGGCTAGAGTGCAGTGGTGCGATCTCAGTTCACTGCAACTTCCGCCTCCCGGGTTCAAGCAATTCTCCCACCTCAGCCTCCTAAGTAGCCAGGATTACAGGGGCGTGCCACCACACCTGGCTAATTTTTGCATTTTTAGTAGAGATGGGGTTTCACCGTGTTGGCCAGGCTGGTCCTGAACTCCTGACCTCAGGTGATCCACCTGCCTCGGTCTCCCAAAGTGCTGGGATTACAGGCGTGAGCCACGGCGCCCGGCCAAGATGGGGTAATTTTGATGTCCAGACACAAGTTGTCATTTAAGATGAAGCTTCGATTGTAACTCTATGAAGCCCTGCTGAATATTAAAAGCTTATAGAAAGCAGCTTTTCTCCCCAAGGCAAAAAGAGCCCTTCGATCTGTGGTGGGACTTTGCAAAAAGCCGAGCTGCCACTCAAAGAAATAATTCCCCACTAACTGCAAGTTTCTGTCTTGTTTATGGAGGGCCTGTTGAGAAGGCCCTCCAAACCTTTGGTTCCAGGGTCTGGCAAGGGGAATCTGTCATCATTTATTGCAAACTACACCTCCACCCACTGGGCTGAAGACCTGTGCAAGGATAGACCAAGAACTTCCTCTGGGGTGGCTGTGCTCATGGATGCTGATTTGACAATTTCCAACCTCCCTCATTCCCAAGATCGCCTTCCTTCACCTGTGAAACCAAAATTCCATCTTCTTCTCTTCCCTCCTTTGTGACAGACTGGGGAAAGATGGGGACTGAGGGAAAGGAGAGTAGAAACTCAGTCAGTTGAGAGATGGGAGCTGATGGGAAGGAGGTAGAAACTTGGTCCTTTAGCCAGGAGGCTCTGCAGGCATTCAGGCCTGATCTACCATGTAAGATGATTTCTTTCTTTTTGGAAAGCTCCCATTTCATGGGGTGGACAGGTCCAAGGACTGCTCTGGACCACTTGGTGATCCCATGGGCCGAAGTGGGGGAGAGGACCCCAAATTGAATGTGTGGAGGGGACTCTGAAGCAGGTGTGAATGCCAGGAGAGGTGGGAGGAAGGACAAGGGCAGTGCATCAAGACCACAGAAGCCGGCCCGGCCAGCCTTCCCACAAAGTTACTTGAACTGAGCTCTCCATAAGTACACATGCGCACACACCCAAGAATAAACTGGACAAATGGCAGCAGAAAGAGAAAGAACAGAAAAGAGAGCTGATGAATACATCCATAATCAGCACTAACACAGCCCTGGAAAGAAAAGCAAAAAGAAGAGGCAAGCGCTGTGGTGTGCAGCTCTTATTGTCTAATAAAAGAAAATATACCAATTCTTTGGGGAATTTAATTTTTTCTGGAAATAAATTCTTGGAAGAATTTATGTGACAGAACACCCCAGGGGAACATCCTTGCATTGGGAAGGAGGCCACCTCGTCTGGCGGCCTCGGGCATTCCAGTGATGCAGGGGAGGGGCCCAGGCAGCTGTGCTGGTCCGAGGGGCTCCAGGTAGAATGAGCTGTATCCTTGGCCAGAGGATGTTGCGCATCCTCTGGCGGGATATGACGGGAGAATGATGGGGGGAGTTGGGGAGATGTCCCCAGGGATTACAAGTGGAGGCTGGGGACTAGCACTGTCAGTTCATTGTCGACTATGTCCGCCTCATAGACAGGGCACAAGCCTATCCTTAGGGACACACGTGAAGAGGGGAGGCAGGAAGATTCAGGCGCGCTCTCCGGCCTAGACTGGCTGAAGGAGGGAGATTTTAATGCTTGGCATAGGTGGTGAGGGGTCCACCAGAGGTAGGAACACATCCCTGGGGCTCTGGGAGGAAGAAGCGTCAGGACTGCAGCTCCAGCCTCTTCAGGCCCAGGGTCCTAGGGTGGAACAAGGCTGGAAAACTGGTGCATGGAGGAAAGAAAAAAAATGGGAAGGGAGAATGGACAGGGAGGAAGGATGGAAAGGAGGAAAGGGAAATGGAGGAAGAAAGACGTGGAAAGCTGGGAGGACAGAGGGCAATGCAGAAGGTAAAGGAGGCACGGCCAAGGCTGTGAGGAGGAATTCCGCTTTTATTCTGCTGTCTGGCTTCATGCCATTGCATGGGGCCCTGTAAAATAAAAAATGATACCTCCCAGGGCTATTGGTTTTTATCTTAGAGGACCCTGTGGGGAGATGTGGAAAGCTGTTCAAGTGGCAAGACTTGGGAGCTGAGTTTCATGACGATGGCCGTCTAGGGCTGTTCAAAGTTAAGATGACAGATTGGCAGAGTGCAGGGAGGTGAGAGAGTGTTGGGGAAGTTTTCCATACAGGGGACCATGTAGTGTTTTGCTGGGAAGATAGACCTGGGTGGAGGTGAGACTGGTGGGTGCCACAGATGATTCTAACTCCTGCTCCTTCCCTTGTCCTTCCAACAAACCAACCACACATGTAACATAGTCATAAAAGCTTGCAGGGAGGAGAAAAGAGAGATATCAACAGACCAAGGGAGACAGAGGGTGGAGGGCCATGCTGTGGACAGTGAGGGAAGGAGGTCCTTCCTCTCCGCCACTGCCCTCAAGGCTGCTTGAGGCTCCCACGCTGAGGTGCCCACCTGGCTGAGAGGCGGATGCTTATCTGTTCCCCAACTTCTCCACCTGCTGGTGCAGCTCTCCCTTGCTGTGCTAGGAGAGAACCCACTGGGAGGGTCTTGGCATCTCCAAGTGGGGCCCTCCTACTGAGACACTGGGTGGCTGTGGAGGGAGCTCAGCCCTCATTCCTCCCCGAGCTCATATCTACAGAGCAGCAAGTCTCCCCACTCCACCAGAGGAGAGCACAGGAGAGCTAGGCAGCTGCCTCCACCAAGACTTCACCCAACCACAGTCCTTCACTCCCACCAGGACAGGACAACCCAGCCTCCCAGGTCCCAGGAGGACTTGGCATGGCTGAGGACACCCAAGAGGAACCACCAGCCTATCCCTGAAAAAGCAAAGACACTTTGGGGAAGAGAAGAGCGTCTTAAAAGATATCAACTTTGACTCAGAGATTTCAAGAAGACGCTCTATCCAAAAACCAAAGAAGAAGCGTCAAAGCTGTTGTAAATGTTTAAAAGAATAGCCACCTTGATTGCATTTTGAGTGAATTGTGAATTCCCTCTCCCTGGGTCTTCCTCATTCTTCTACATCCTCCCCATTTCTGTACTGAATTTATAGCAGACTGAATTTGGAAGTTGATGTGAATGTTTAAATATATGAGACACTCTTTGTTACTTTGGAATGAGTAAGGCATTAATTATTTTACGTTTTGATTTTTAAAGGTTTTATAGAAAATTGCATGTTTCATCAGGAAAAAAGTTATCTAGTTCTACTCAAAATAACATCTTATGGAAACTTTCAGAGTTTCACCAGACAAAATGCCCCAGGCTTTGGCTTTGCAGTTGGTGTCTACAGCTGAGCCTAGTCCTTGAAGTAATCATGACTCAGCTTATTCAAAATGAACTCTTCAAGAATTGCAAACTCTCCTCTCAGCGCATGCCCTGTGACCTCCAGGTCCCTCCATTACATCTGCTCAGAGTAAGGCCCAATGCCACTGACTCGTGGGGGAACCACAGGCAGCAAATGGCCAGAGCTCACACAGAGGGATGAGTGCACTTCACCTGCAGTGTGACTCAGCAGGCCAACAGATGCTATCAGGGAAGAGCACTAAAAACCAAAGGGTGGCTGGCTGCGTCTCAGCATCTGTCCGCGAGAAACACGATGCCATGGTTATTTTGTGATTTTGGTGGTAGGCTGCTGGTCAGGTGTCTCCAAGCAAGTTGGTCAAAATGGGAACAGTTGTTTCTCTGGGCAGGCAGGGGTGAAGGCTGGTCTGGAAAAGGCCGAGGCAGCTGCACCCTCTTGAGCCACTGGCCAGCACCTGTGCCCTGTCTGGGGCTTTCCTCTGCCCACAGGAGACCCTTCTCCATGCAGGTGCTGCGTGGCACCAGGCATGAGTCTGAAGTTCCTTCTGCCACAAGCACCCTCGTTATTTGTGATTGTGCAAAAAAGGAAGTCTCTGCCAAGAAACTAACTGAATGTTAGTGCCTGTTCTCAGGACTTTCCATAACCCTGCTCTACTAGGATTCCTTTCACCCACTTTGAAAGCAGCCGAAGGGTTAAGTCATCCCAGCTGCATCTCAAAGCAGGGCTGCGAGCAGCAGGAGTTTGAGCTTTGTTGCAGTTAGAAGTTGAGTGTGAGAAAGGACATTCAGGCACAGCTTATCTTTGAATACACACGCAGGAGTATCAGGAGCAGTTAGAGATAAACAGCTGGCTAATAAACACATGAAAAGATGCTCAGCATCATTGGTCATTAGGGACAGGCAAATCCAAACCACAATGAGACTCTACTTGACTCCCATTAGGATGGCGACAATACAAACAAACAAACAAAAAAGAAGATAATCAGTGTGGATGAGGATGTGGAAAAGTTGGAAACTTCAGACATTGCCGTTGAGAATGGAAAATGAGACAGCTGTTTTGGAAAACAGTTTAATGTTTCCTTAAAAAGTTGAATAGAGAATTAGCATATGACCCAGCAATTCCATTTTTATGTTTGTACCCCAAAGAATTGAAAGCAAGGACTCCAATAGAGACTAGTATACCAATATTTATTGCAGCACTATTCACAATAGCTTAAAAAAAGTGTAAACAACCCAAGTTTCTGTTGGCAGATAAACGAAATGTGGTATGTACACACAATGGAATACTATTCAGCCATGAAAAGGAATCAAGTTCTTATATATGCTACAACGTGGATGAACCTTGAAAACATGCTAAGTGAAATAAGCCAGATACGAAAGGACGAATATTGTATAAAAACACGTATATAAGCTACCTAGATTAGTCAAACTGATTGAGACAGAAACTAGAATCGAGGTTGCCAGGGGCTGGGGAGAGGGGAGAATGGGGAGTTATTGGTTAACAGGCACAGAGTTTCAGTTTGAGGTGATGAAAAACGTTTTGGAAATAGTGGTGCTGGTTGTACAACATTGTGAATGTACTTAATGCCACTGCATTGCATACTTAAAATAACTGGGTTAGGGGCATTTATGGATTTTCCTCTCATTGTAGGTCACTAAGAACATGGTGGGAGGAGGAGCCACTGCCTTTATAGGCCCCGACTGCCCCAGAGCTTCATTCCTCACCAGGATGAATGACAGGATTCTGGACTAGAGGGCCCTTGCCTGAGCCACCAGGGCATCCGGGGGATCCCCGTGAGCAGGGTGAGGGTGAGCACCCAGGTTCCACAGGGCTCTGTCCTGGGCAGGCCAGCAGATGCAGTGATTGCAAATCCTCCTTGTACAAATGGAACAGGCACGTGCATTTGTGGCACACTCAGAACTGCTGGCCACTAGTGTGCTTTGGAGAATCAGTTGTCTCCCAGGCAGGGAAGGTCCCTCAGATATAAAATACTCACCCATTTAGAGGAATGACAACAGCAAAGGAAACTATATTCTGCTAATTTACTGGTAAGAGAGGAAAAACTCAGTCATGCACACACAGACAGAGGCTCTGCCAAAAGAGAGAGGCAGCAGATACAGATATTAGCAAACGACTCCTCTCCAGAAGAAACACACCAGCCAGGAACGGCACTCACACCTGTAATCCCAGCACTTTGGGAGGCCAGGCGGTAGGATGGCTTCAGACCAGGAGTTTGAGACTAGCCTGGGCAACATGGCAGACTCTGTCTCTACAAAAAATGAAAAAAACAAACAAACAAAAAAAAGATCAGTGTGGTGACACACACCTGTAGTCCCAGATATTCCAGAGGCTAGGCAGGAGGATCTCTTGAGCCCAGGAGATGGAGGCTGCAGTGAGCTATGATCCTACCACTACACTCCAGCCGGGGCAACAAAGCAAGACCCCATCTCTTTTTTTAAAAAAGAAAGAGAAAATGAAAAGAAAAAAAAAAACCACACCATTTCACCTGCTTGAAGGCCTGTGCTTCTCTTTGTTGTCCCCATGACACTATACCCAGGCCACTGTCAGGGACCCTGGGGGGCTTACAGTGGCTTACTGAAGGCTAGACAGTATCCCCTTGCAGTATCAGTTAGGATTCTATCATCATGAGAAAGAGGCTCCAGCTCGCTCAACGGAGCAAACTGGAAGGTAATGAGGGGCTCAGGGAATTTGTCCTGGGAAGGCAGGAAGCACAACCCTGTCTCATGGCAGAGGCCATCAGTCCAGGGTCCCAGCTGGACCTGCTGATCCTCTGTCCCTGTCTCACTCATTGCAGATGCCACCTCTTGGGTGAGAGCCTGTGAGCCAGGGTTAGGTCACCTACCCTACCCTGTGTGACCACAGGCAGGGAGAGACAGGATTTCACTTCCTAGACTTCCACGGTGGAGGCCAGGCACCTAAGATTATTCTCCCACCCACACCAAACACAGTGGGGAAAAGTCATCCCCAAAAGGAAACTGGGGCCACTAGGCAGGGGTGGATGTGGGGCAGCCCAAAAACCAACACACAGCCACCGACCCCATCAGCCATGATTTATATCCATGCCTTTCCTGGACAAAAAACCAAATGCCACTGCCCTGGGCATCAGCGGGCAGGGCCCACACAGGCTTCATAGATGTCTCCTCTCCGGGAAGTGGAGGGTGTATTTGTGCATTCGGAGTAGCTGGTGCCTGGTAGAAAATCAGTGCGGTTTTGGCTTTGGCAGAGCAGCCCAGGCTCCCTCTGCATTCCCACAAATCGAGGCAGCTCTGCTGTGCTACTCACAGTTTTGGCGGCTTTGACTGCAGGTCCTCCTGAGGCCGGGAGACTGCTGGGGCGTGGCATATCAGTTGTTGGGGGCCCTGCTTCCCCAGGGCAGATGCATGCAGGGGCTCTGGGGCAGAGTGACCGTGGAAGTTCGATGATGTCACCCCTTCTCATGCAGCTGATCGTTGGGTCAGGAAACGACTCTCCTGGCATGAACCTGTTCCTGTTCTCAGCAACCTGCACATTGTGCTGGTGCCAGGTCAAAGGCAGGGCAGGAAGCCAAGGGATGGGGCAGGCCCAGGGGGCAGAGAAGGGCAGGTGGGTGGGATGTCGGGGGCAGGTGAGGGTAAAGCATGCGTATTTACCCAGGCAAGGGTCCGGCCAGACTCGCAATCAGGAGAGGGAGAGAAGACCCTGACTCCAAGCCAAACCCTTCACCGAGGGAAATGCACCAACACTCAGAGGGTTCTTGTTTAGTAGGTGAGCAAGCAGCCAAGCATTGGCCTTCCCCAGGGCAGGGGCATAAGGCCGGTGAGCAGCTGAGCCAGGATTTGAACAGCAGTCCCCCTTGGTGAGGCAGAACCAGATGAGGATATGAATGGGGATGGCTAAGGAAAGGTAGGCTTGCTGGCACTGGGGAGAGGCCTTACTGGGGATTCAGAATTGAGGGCTGGGGATTGCTCCCCCAGGGGGTAATGGTTTCAGCTGCCTGAGTTTTTATCTCACCCCTTCTTACCTCCTCCTGCAATGACTGACCAACTTCCACTTCAAAGAGATCTTTGATTATGACTCCATGACATCAGTAAGCTTTCAAGTCAGTGAATTTACCTTCTAATGGTGATTGGAACTCAAAGCCAGTTCACAGCTTGACCTGCATACATCAAGCAGCTGGGTGACTGTCAGATGTGTCATCTCATGTGGGAGGAGAATTTGTTCAAGTAGGGAGAGAGGACCTCAGGAAGAGGCCTCTTGAAAGTCTGTGGGTGCCTGAGGCTGGAGGCCACACCTGGCCTCTGGCCTTCAGGACAATCCTCAAAAAGGGATTAGGATTAGCCCACCTGGTTCTCAGTTGGCTGATTGGTTAAAAACGTGAACACCAAATATTAATTTGCTTTGTTTTTATCAAGCGATTCTATTTGGGGTGGGATGGAGGAGAACGAGAAACATTTTAAAAGTTAGAGTAAAAACCCAGCGCTACATTGCCAATTTCAAGATGAAGTAAGAAAGAACTACCTGTGAGGGAGAATCATTTCTGATGAAGTTAACTTTGCAGACTGAGCATTATGCACTTTTCACTCTTGGTGGTTAATATTGGGAAAGTGTCTGGTGGCCCTTGGGGTTTAGGGTGCTGTCTAAAACCTAGAGCTGCCTGGTTGTGGCCAGTGTTTGTTTTTAACCACGAATTAAGCTTGGATCATTCAGAACAGACTGACTTACTCATCAGGGATGCAAACTCCACACGCCCAAAGCAGTCTCGAGTCTTCAGTCCTGGGTCTCGGCTTCTTTCTGTGTTTCGCAGGCACTCACACCCCCGTGGGCTTGGTTCTCCAAACAAGCCCTTATGGAAACCAGGCCAGATGTAGGGATTAAAGATCCCGAATTTCAGCAAAGTTAAATAATAATAGTAGACAGAAAACAACCAACCAACACCAAAAGACATAGGTGCAAACTATGCTAATCCCAGCAGTGGAGAGGAACAGGCCTTTGATGATGATGGCCCTGATGGATGGAAGACAATGGAATGCTGTAAACATGAGGCCTCAGGGGACAGCCCCGGTCCTCCTTGTCAGAGCCTGCTCTAGTTTGGGATCCAGCAGGAACCTCAGGAGCCTCCTTCACTTTGGTGGAGAGGACTGAGACTCAGAGCCCCCAAGCGCACCTTGGGACGGTCCCCACGCTTCCCTGGGGTGGGCCTGGGGCAGGCCTGGGGCATTTCTATACTGCTGTTTGAGAGAGCGCCCCAGACCTAGTGTCCTGGCTGGGGCAGATGAAGCCAGGGCGCTCTGGCTGGTGGAGGCAGGAGGGGAGGCCAGCCAGGCCCCACATGACCCCGCACTGACAGGAAGGAGAACGGACACTTTCTTTCAAGGTGCTCAAATGTCCCACATCACTTCTGTGAAAACCCAAACACAGAAGCCACCCCTCTCAGCTGCTACAGGCCAGAAATGAAAATTACTGCAATCCCCAGGAGCCTGGGAAGACCTCTGCTGACATTCCCTATGACCACTGTGACGGTGCCCCCTTAGGCTGCCTCCCCCACTCTGTATGGAGAGCGTTCCAGCCCCAGGCTCCCAGCGCCTGCTCCCCGGCCTCCGTCACTCCACGCCCCAGGGACCTGAAGTAGAAAGCTTAGTTTTCTCCTTGTTTGAGTGCAGTTGGGATAATTTTTAATACATTCCTTTTTGCTCTTCATCAACTTCAAATGTCTCAAGATGTCCTGAGGGCAAAAGAGCTGATTTAGCTCTCAGATTAAAAGAGAGTGGCCTAACGCCTCACTCATTTTGAAATACTGACATTAACGGGGAAAATTACTCAAGCTCTCCTGTTACTTCCTGTGCTTAATTAAGTGGCTCTGCAGGTGACTCACTCCCTTATTTTTCAGAATGACATCAGACTTATTTTCCATTTTAATAGCCTGGTTACTTCATTGATTTTTTTAAAAATCCAATTTCACTTTCTAGTGCAATTTCTTTATCTGATTTTTTTTCTCCACACTAGTAAATGCTAACTCTCATAGTGGTAAAACTTCGACTTACGAATGCCTCAATTTTTTTTTTGAGTCTAGGGCTCCAAATCAGAATTTAAAGAAGAAATTAGAGGCGTAATCTTTATTTGCTAATTACCTAAATAATTTCACGAAGTGTTGGAGTTGTTAATATTATTAACTACTCCTGAGAAGGGGCCCCCGGGGCCACCAAATGAATACTTTGTCTTGGAGGCAGGTCTGTGTCCCTGCAAGAAGCCACATCTGGCTCTCGGCACCCTCCACACCCACAGAAATGCCTCCACCTTTGTCACTTTCTCCATCAATTTGAGAAGGATGATTCCAAATTCAGAAGCTTGTTTTGAGCTCATTCAATATGCATCAGGTGGCGGTAACATCTGGAGGTCAGTTTTTCTTGCAGTTTGGTAAATTCTGTTGTCTAAAGGGAGATGTGAGAATTGCTCATCTTAACATACCACACTTTGCACTCGTACATTTGTGAAGCAGCAGATGCAAATGTTTCACATGGTGCTTGGCATTTATTTATTGTTTATTTGCTTATATTTTGTTTTTGGTTTGTTTGTTGGGTGTCTGGGCTGGCCAGGTGAACTTCATTTTCTGCCCTCACTGAGAGGTTTTCCTCCATTCAGCTCTGACTCTGTTTCCCCATAGGAGCCACACCGCTGAGGGCAGGGAGAGGGTGCTGGCTCTGAGCCAACTTTGCAGGGAAGGCCCAGCAGACCACGCTCATTACTTACAGCCAGCATCATTGGGGAACTCCGGCACAGACCTGTAGTCAGTGCCCCACAGCGCCCCAGCCTTCTCTCCCGACAGGAGCGGCCAGGACAGGGAGCAGAAGGTGACTGCTGTGCTGCCTGGAGCTCTTCTGTCCGGAGGCTAGTGAAACTAGAGAAACTCAGTGGACACACTACAAGACTTCAGAGATACTTTTTGTAAACCCAGGAAGAATCAAAGATATAAAACATGCAGTAGGCACTCACTAAATGTTAATTTTCTTCCTTTTTAAATATTTGCATTATGATAGTTAAATTAATGACTGCACGACTGGAAGAATACACACTCTAATGATTCTTTTCCCTAAAATAAATGTGTCCACTATTTGCTGTCTACCTTCTTGAACATCCTGCTTCCTCTAAATAACTAAGGAGATTGATTCTACACTAACATCCAGTGGAAGCAAAGTTGCGTCATGATAAAATCTGGCATGGGCTATCCCTTCAAAAAGTTCTTTCTGAACCATCATGACCATAATTCCACTAGGCAGGAGGTGGTGCTGGAGGAACAAAGAAATGCCAG
The DNA here is from genome assembly GCF_029289425.2 of Pan paniscus. NCBI lineage: Eukaryota > Metazoa > Chordata > Mammalia > Primates > Hominidae > Pan > Pan paniscus. The sequence continues at coordinate 16,771,044 of NC_073261.2, forward strand.
CCAGTCCCTGCACTGGAGTTGCCAGCAATCACACGGGAAGGCCTCTAGTCTAGAGAGACGGGTAGGAGAGAGACGGGAGCACATCAGAGGAGCCCAGATGCTAGTGCACGGGTTAAATAGTCTCTTACACATCTGGTTAAGATCACCTCAAATTGCTGTGGGGTTCCATAGCGCTCTACAGCCCAGTTCCAAGCTTCTGCTCTCACTGGATTCGTTCCACGGATACATGGTCCTCTGCATTAGCTGGGTTCTCTATCTTGGGTGACATCAAACCTAGAGATGAACTCTAGCCCCTCACTGATACCTCACGAAAACTCAGTCTCAGAAGACATTTTTGCATGGAACAGACTTTAATGAATGGTGGGTGAGGGGGTGCCTGCTATTGAACGAATAGGTATGGGGGGAATTAGTCACAGGACTTCATACTGAGCATTAGAGTCCGGCGTCTTTGTTCTTGGAAGTCTTCAGCTCCCGCCCGGTCCCTGAGGATCTTCCCCCGACTGCTTGATCTTGCATCATTGCCCTCCCTCCCCGAGGGAGCAACACAGAGCGGCCCTAGTCCACTCTCATGATGCCTCCATTAATCCCCCAGTCAGGGACCTTCCAGCCCTGCCCACAGCAGTCGATGCCTTCAGTGCATCTCAGTCTTCCACCCCCAAAAGCCGTGGGGGGTCTCTGTGCGGGATCACCCCTCTCCTAATACCCCTGGTCCCAGGAGATGGGGAGGATGGAGACAAGGCCAGTGTGGGAATGAGGTGGCAGGCTTCTCATGAGCTGCCTTGCTCTGCCCCCTTGGGCCTCATGGCCCCCATTCTCCCTGCTGGAGTTGATGTTCTGGCAGACTGGGCTGCCCCTTGGCCCAGTTCCTGGAATACCAAGTAATTAGGTCATCATCGGGGCAGCAGAGGCCAGCCTCTGATATTCTGCGGCATGTTACTTGCTCTTGGGGCCTCTGTTTATTGGGGCTACATTGCCCTTTCTTTGCACAGCTGGCTTTGTGCTTGCTACTAATTTTTTTTTAAACTGAAGAATCCATTGTTTAGAGATCACACATAAATGGTAAATTATAAAGAAAAACAAGTAGATGACCGACGTAAAAATCAGGAGGTTTGCTAGCCCTGGTGAGGGAGGGAGGAAGACACCGTGTGAGAGAAACACAGGACCGTTTTGTAAGATGCTGCTTTTTTGTTTTGTTGTTTTGTTTTGTTTTGTTTAGCATTGGGTGTGGATACTCAAATGTTCATCTTATGATCATTCTTTAAATCGTTCAGGTACATTTTATACAGTCTTCTGTATGTGTGATGCATTTTATAATATGAGTGGTATATTTCACAATCAAAATCACTTTTAAGAAGCTCTTTTGCCATGGCTAACTCTCGTTTGCCGTTTCCCCAGGGCCAGCCAGCCCGGCAGAGCATGGGGAGGACCTGAATCTGCCCCTGGCACTGTCTCTCCTACCCTCCACAACATGCTCAAGTCACATCCTGTCCTGCTTTCCATTGCCCCTGGCCACTGTCACTTGCCAACATTCTGAACATCCCACTGCCTTCAACCCTCCCCACTTGTTCAGCACAATATGGAAAGTGAAAAAAAAAAAAAATGAGTTGCAAAGAGCCTTGCTTCCGGGTTTGGAATCCAGCTCCATCCTGAGTCTGTTTAGAGAGGTATGAGTGCTTTCTGATGTAGGGCACTTATCACTTTAGCACACAGAGGGCTGTGTGATGGCCCAGTAAGAGCCTGAGCTTTGGAGTTACAGAGCCTGGGCCTTCTCAACTCCATCCCTCATGGGTGGCATAGATGGTTCTTCCCTCCCTGCTTTCCCTGACTAGGATTAACTTCCCCCTGAGCCCAGGACGCTTGTTACTCTTGCGCCCTAACCTTCACGTCATCTTTCCACCATCTTCCATCTGCAGCTTTCTCAGGTCATCTGCTCCATGGAGGTCCCCGTTCCTACCTTGGCCTTGCCTTTCCCCCTGCATGTAACCTTGGTGAACTTTTCACAAGAGTCTGCGCAGTCTTCTTGTAAGCAGATTAATGCCGAGGAAAAGCCTTGGTGAATGCACACCCCACCTACCACCTCCAACCTTGCACAGCTGGCCGGGGCAGTCGGTGCCAAGGATGCCTCATGGCCCTTCGGACTCTGAACCTGCTATGGGTCCCACTGGCCAGACACGTGCTTTCCTTTTGGAAGTGCTGGTCTCAAACATAGACACATTGAACCAAACCATTGTGTGTGGGCTATTGGAAGGGGTGCACAGATTCATTTGTTGGTTGCAGCAAATGCTTGGTTTGGCAAATGCTTGAGGGCCTTGTGGCTGGAATAGCTCCACTGCATGTCTGCAGATCTGTCACGAGGATCCCAGCTCAGGTGGGAGAGGATAGGGGCTATTGGTCAGACTTTCTCAGGCCACCCTATTCCCTTCCTCCATGCAAGGCAGTGCGGTATGAATGCTTTAGATGGGCCTGGGTGCAAATCCTGCCCTTGCCGCTTTCTCGCTGTGTGATCTTGGGGAAGTTGCTCAGCCTGTCTGAGCCTCAGTTTCTTGAAGCATCAAATGAGGATGATAATCTCTGTTTCTCAGGGTCAGCAAGGGACTTAAATGAGAAAATTGAGGTAACCCATGGGCAGAGCACAGGGCACTTTGTGAGCACTCAGTAGGTGCAGGCCCCTTTCTCCTCCCCTCTGCCTTTCTCTCCCCACTTACCCCTGTCAAGTAACTTCACCTCTCAGAAAGCAGCAAAAATTGTCCAGTGTCTCCCTCATTCCCAAGACCCCCACTGGCCCCTCACCCCGTGGCCTCTCAGGGCACTCCCCCGTCCTCAGAAGTCCTATCCCAGTGGAGATGGAATCCACATAGCTGGCCCTTTCCTCCACACGACCCTGCCAGCGCAACCCTTCCCCGTATGATTACAATTTGTTTCTGGTTGTTTACCATGAGAAGCTCACTGAAGCAACGAAGGCTTCCTAGGTGCTTCTAAAGAAGCAAGGTAAATTTTAGAACCTTGGTTTAAAAAAAGCTGCGCTGTGCAGAGAAGCCCGTGGAGAGAGCCCCGCTGGTGAGGAAGCACGGGGACCCTGCTGCAGGGCTGGTGGAGGGCTCCTTCTGCAGACTTCTGAGCTTGGAGCACAGATGGGCAGCACACAGGTGAAATGTGATCCTCTATGGGGCTGTGTTTTCTGCCCCAGGAAGAAAGAAGAGTCAACAACTTAATTATTTCGTCATGGTTTTGTACAAAGCTTGAGAGGAGGAAAAAGGTTCCCTTTTTTGAATAATAGACAGGAGTTACAGCCTGAAGGGAGCCTGCTCAGGGCGGGCAGGGCTGCTGCTGTCCCATTGGCATCAGAGGACGTGCTGCTGTCCCGAAGGCTCCGCCCTCCTCTGACTGGCTGCTGGCCCTGGCTCCTGCACTACTATGGCCTTTTGGCTCAGGTGCATCCTTCCTGGAGGCTGGAACTCATCCCCCGCCCCCGGCATCACCTCCATAGCCAGGGGGCCACCCAGGAAACGCAAGCCAACATCTGGGGAGGCCAGCCATCCCCAGGCAAGTTGGAGACCAAGAGAATTGTGTGAATTTAGACTCTTGGTAGATGCTGCCTGACCCTGGGCTGCCTGGAGAACTGCATCCCTGTTGTCTGGCACACAGTAGGGTTATTGTCTCTGAGTAGCTGGGTGAATGTAGGTCAGAGCTGGGAGGCACTGTGGGCTTTCATAGTCAAGGTCACATGGCTCATTAGGGACAGTGCTCGAAACATTTCAGTAGGGACTCGCCATTCAGTCAACAAATTTTGGTTGAGCATGTATTATGTGCCCGCCACTGCATTAGGAGCTAAGAGTACAGTCAGGAGCAAAAGAGCATTCAATGTACTCCAGACAGATGTTAAACAAATACATAGAAGCCAAATTATGTACAGTGCTAAGAGGAATGGCATCCAGGCCAGGGCAGGGTTCTCCCAGGTGGTGGCATTCCAGGATGAGTGGCACTGACCACGTGGAGAAGTGAGAAGAGGGTCTCAGGTGAGGGAGCAGCTTGTGCAAAGGCCCTGGGGAGGCCCGCACTGCAGGAGCTGGGGAAAGGGAAGTGTGGTAAGAGGTGAGGAGGAGAAGGACCTGACGGTGAGGATATCACAGTCCGATTTTCATTTTTTAAAGAACACCTTGGTTCCTGCAAAGGTGGGAGGGGAGGAGAGGGGCATTGGTGAGTCCATGGGTGATGACTGCAGGGGGTGGTGGCTTGTGGTGCCCTGTCACTCACCAGATCAGTGACTGTGGCAAGCAACTGGCCTCCCCAGGCTCAGCTTCCTCCGTGTGACTTGGGGACACATGCTTCACAGCACTGCTGTGGGGCGTATATTACTGCAAGGGGCTGGTGCTGGGAGGGAGCCAACACTGCCACTCTTCCCATGCACACCATCCTATGCTTCCAGGGGCAATGATTCACAATCTGGGAAACCTAGACTTTACACACTGACTTTTCTTCTTGTTTTAAGATAGAGAGAAATTCTTAATTGTAATGTGGTCAAGTGTGTCAGCCTTTTGTCCCTTGGTTTGTGTTTTTTGAGTCTTCCCCAAGAAGTCCTTCCTTCTCACCATGAGGTCATAAAGGTGTTCTCTCGTGACTGGAAAGTTTCACGTTTCCACTTAGGTCCTTGAGCCATCTGGAATTTGTGTCTGATTTGGTGAAATCCAGCTCTCCTACAGCCTGGCTGGGAGACTTGGAGCAAGTTGGGCTCCCTGTTCCCCCAGCTAACAGATGAGAAGATTAATTAGGCCATCTCTGTGGCATCTTCATCACCTACAGTTGCAAACATTCAGTCTTCCTTGCTGCAGCCTGTGACCAGGGTGATAGTCCAGTCCGCGTGATAATAAAATAATCCCGCCGACTTCCATGCTGCAAAAATGCAGCCACGCTGACATAGCATTGGCTGTCCTCCCCAGCTCTCTTCCAGAAACAAAACAAAGCACCTCAAAGCAGGTTTCCCAAGGCCCACTCACGGCCAGAACTTTGCTTTAAATCATTCCCCTTCGACAGTTTCGTTTTAACTATACTCCATGTACCCAAGCCAAGGATGGGAGGAGAAGCCTCAGTAACTAGAATTGTTATTAAAACCATATATCCAACTCCACTGGCTTTTCTGGAAACCTCTACCTAAAGGACGTTTAAGTTGTCTATTAAAATATTTCAGACTTGCCCTGAAGGAGGCACCAAGAAGTGCCACAACTTTGCAGGCTAGTGACCACGCAGATGGAAATGTGTCTCTGGAAGCAAGTGGCTGGTGTTAGAAACACACACACACACATACACACACACACACTCCCACAAATAAAAATCTAGTCTTCCGTGTTCACTCGGATTATTGTAAAAATCACTGAGGATGTGAGACTCTGTATTTAGTCAGTTCTCTAAGTATGACCCAGCCCAGCCGTAAGAAAACATGGGAGGGATCGGTGAAGACCCCACAGAGGAGGGAGAGCCTGACTGAGGGGAGCCAGCCTTCACAGGGGTCCCGGTGGGGATGCAGGCAAGAAACTCAGCCCAAGCTCATCTAAGGTGGAGGGTATGCGTCTGATGAAGATACAGGGGCAGGGAGGGGTGGTGTCCTACAATTCTCAAGGGCCTGAGAAGGAGACCAGGAGCAAAGTTGTCTGCCCATCAGGTCCCCAGGTCCTACCAAGGCAGAGACCAGCTGGTCTCTCTCTCCCAGTAGAAAATTCCTCTGGAGAGAGAATCTGATTGGCTTGAGATCTGTGATTAATTTTATGTGTCAACTTAACTGGGCCACAAAGTCCCCAGATATTTGGTTAAACATTATTCTAAATAGGAGGCTGGGTACGGTGACTCACGCCTGTCATCCCAGGACTTTGGGAGGCCAAGATGGGCAGACCACAAGGTCAAGAGTTTGAGACCAGCCTGGCCAACATGGTGAAACCCTGTCTCTACTAAAAATACAAAAATTAGCTGGGTATGGTGGCGGGTGCCTATAATCCCAGCTACTAGGGAGGCTGAGGTAGGAGAATTGCTTGAACCCGGGAGGCAGAGATTGCAGGGAGCTGAGATTGTGCCACTGCACTCCAGCCTGGGTGACAGAGCAAGACTCCATCTCAATAATAAATAAATAAATAAATTAATTAATTAATTAATAGGGGTTTTCTGGATGAGATTACCATTTAAATCAATAGACTGGGTCAAGCAGATTGCTACTGTGGTGGGCCTCATCCGATCAGTAGAGGCTTGGGTAGAACAAAAAGGCTGACCTTCTGAGGGCAAGAGGGAACTCCCCCTGCCTGAGTACCTTTGAACAGGGACACTGGTTCTTCCTGGGTTGGGAGCCTGCTGGCCTTGGAACAGGAGCTACACCATTGGGCCTTCTGGGCTCAGGCCTTTGGACTCAAACAAAGGCCTGTGTGAGAACTGATGTCGAGAACTGGTCACTTCTCCTGGGTCTCCAGCTCGCTGGCTGCAGGTCTTAGAACTTGTCAGCCTCTGTGATCACATGAGCCAATTAATGCACATCCTACTCTTCTCTCGGCTCCGTTTCTCTGGGGGACCCTGACTAATCCAAGGTCCCCCAGAACACAGGTGACTCCTCGAGGCTCACCTCTGTGGATGGGAGAGGCAGTTCCCAGACAAGGGAACATCATGAGTGGGGCAGACACCCACAGAGGCCTACAGTGGCCACTTCACTCCAGGAGCAGCACACCGAGCTGCAGGGACTCGAGCCCCAGTGACTAGCGCTCATGGGAAGGGCCTGCATCCCAGATACGTGATGACAGCCCATCCCATGCATCCCAGATACGTGATGACAGCCCATCCCAAAGGCCAGCTCAGAAAATGCTAGGATTTGCCTTCACCCCCAGTGGGGTCATGTGTATGAGGGGGGCAAGTGGGAAGGGAGACTTTGGACCCCAGGCCCTGCCCATCAGCCACCCCATGGCTGAGGGGTCACCCCTATAAGCTCTTGAATGCCAGCACAAGGCAGTCTGGGGAAACTTGGTGACATGGACAGAGCCCCTCCTTCAGGGAAGTTTCTAGACTGGGCTGTGTGCTTGGAGCCACTGTGCTGGGCACAGCCTCCCCCAGTTGACCGTGGGCTCTCCACCGTGTGCTCCTGCCTTAGAATCAGCCTCCTTCTCTGTAAGTGGAGATGGCCCTGGCGGCCCAGGTATGAGAGGCCCCAATCAATGGCACTTCTCCCATCCACCTCTGAGCTACCGGGGAAATAAGACACAAGAGTGAGGCAGGAAAAGACCAAAGCAGCAACAGCCAGGGCCTCTTCCCAGTCCCCAGGGAGCCCCTCGGCCCCTACCCACTTTCAAGGCCAGGGATATAATAAGTTTGTTTTTGTTTTCCAAATAAAGGTTTATTTCTTTCTGCTTAATTCTTTTTCAAAAAATTTGATTTTATTGTGCTAAGAACACTTACCATGCAATCTCCCCTCTTAGCAGGTTTCTAGGGGCACAATACAGTCTTGTTAACTCTAGGCAGGTGCCATGCTTCATGGCCGGTCCACAGGGCTTATTCATCTCACTGCACTGAAACCTGAGGCTCTTTGAGCAGCAGCTCTTCAGTCCCCTCCCCCAGCCCCTGGCAGGACCGTGCTCCTGTCTGTTTCTACGAGTTTCACTATTTTATATACGGCATGTTAGTGGAATCAAACAGTGTTTTGTGTCTGCCTTCTTCACTTAGCATCATGTCCTCCAGATTGATCAATGTTGTAGCATGTGTCAGAGTTTCCTTCCTTTTTTTTTGAGGCTGAATAATATTCCATTATTCCATTGCGTGAATACAACACATTTTCTTTATCCATTCATCTGTCGGTGGACATTTAGGTTGCTTCCACTTCTTGGCTATTGTAAATAGGCTTCTAGGAGCATAAGGATGCTGACTGTTTTAGATAAATACCCAGAAATGGGGTTGCTGGATCATATGGTAGTTCTCTTTTTAATTTGTGATACATTTCATCTCTCACTCTGGCGATGTCTGAGCTTCTCCCTTGATAGAGGTAGGAAGTTCCAGAGAGGCACAGGCAGGCCCGCAGTGAGAAGGCCTGAGCCTCCTTACCAGGGTATTTCTCCCCCACAGGCTGCCTCTCACTAACTGCACAGCTCAATCACATGTCCCTTCCCAGGGCTGCTGTGTGTCACACGCTCACACCCACACTCGCTCCATCTGTGCTGGGTCAAAGAGTGACCCTGTATCCACATCCATCCAGGACCTCAGAGTGTGACCCTACTTGGAAATAGGGTCTTTGCGGGTGTAACTCATTAAGATGAGGTCATATTCTTCATGTTGGATGGTCATAGTACATCAATGCCTATTGTTCTTATGAAAGGAGAAAACAGCAGGGCCAGGTAGCTCACACCTGCAATCCCAGCAACTTGGGAGGCTGAGGTGGGAGGCTTGCTTGAGGTCAAGAGTGCGAGACCAGCCTGGGAAACATAGCAAGACTCCATCTCTAAAACAATTTTAAAAATTAAAAAATTAGCTGGTGGCACATGCGTATAATCCCAGCTACTGGGGAGGCTGAGGCAGGAGGATTGCTGGAGCCCAGCTGGAGCTGCAGTGAGTCGTGATCACAGTGCTGCCCTCTAGCCTGGGCCACAGAGCAAGACCACGTCTCTATAAATAAAAAAATAAATGTTTTAAAAAGAGAGCCAGGGTCTCTCTCTTCTCTCTCTCTCTCTCTCTCTTTCTCTCTCTCTCTCTCACACACACACAGACACACACACAGACACACATACACACACACACACACACACACGAGGGGATGTGGTATGGAGACAGAGGCAGAGGCAGAGATTGGAGTGACTCAGCCCCTCCAAAGAGTGCCAGGAATTGCAGGCACCCACCACATTCAGGAGGAGGCAAGGAAGGACCCGCCCCTGCAAGTTTCAGTGGGACCATGACCCTGCCCTCACCTCGATCTTGCACTTGGAGCCTCCATAGCTGAGACAGAGTAAATTGCTGTTGTTGTTAGCCACTCAGTTGGTGGGCATTTGTTACTGCAGTCCTGGGAAACAAATGAGCCGTCCACTCACTCATACACAGCCTACTTACATTTTACTGGTGCTTTCTGCTAACTCCTCTCCTTTCCATCTACATATTTCCTCCTTCCAGATCTCCCTCACCTCCCTCAAGAGGGGCTCTGTGACCAGGAAACTTTTAATGAGATCTGGAAAAAGTGTTACTTGCACATTAAATCCATTATTTTATGAATATCATGGCTTAAGACAAGCTGAAGTTTAAAAATGAGTGATTTCAAGTTGATCGGAAGAAAAATATCAAGTAAATGGGGTGCATGGTGACACATGAGTTGCTGAAATTTGGGGAGCACTGGAATGGAAGAAACAGCACTGATTCAGGGTCTGTCTGTAATCCTGGGTCCAAATTCTGCTTTCCCTACTGGCACTGGGACACACAGGCATTGTTGAAGTGCTGGACCCCAGATTTCTCTTCTGTAAAATGGAGTCACAGGGTCTAAATTGGAGGCTTTCTCTGAAGGATGAGAACACAGTTAGAATGAGAATGTTCCTAGCATGGTGCCTGGCATGAGCGGATTCTCAGCAGATGGGCCCTCCTGTAATCCGCTGAGGGCGCTCCTGCAGTGCCAGCAGGGATCCTAGTCATTGTCCCCACCACTCCTGTCTGTCTTCACCCAGAACCTTGTCTGGATCCTGGGAGGAAGCAAACATCTCCTGGTGGGAATGTGAGGCCCTGCCAGGTTGTAGGAGTAACCGGAAAAGGGCAGGTGGCCCTGCCCACTATGTGGGCACCTCATGATAAATGACGGCTCTCATTAGCCCTAACTCCTTGGGCACCTTCCTACCTGGCACCATTATGCTGGGACTACCCTCTCACTCTGGAAGCTTCACGATAAACCCATCTTGGCTTACCCTGGACGCCTGTCAGCTCCTGGCAGGGTGCAGGCCAGAGGGATACCTTTTGCATCATGAGATTGTGCAACTTGGGAGGCTGAGGCGGGAGGCTTGGTTGAGGCCAGGAGTGTTCTGGCAAGTTCTGGCAAGTTCACGGAAAGTTCTGGCAAGTAGGCAGGCCAGCCTCTTGCTTAGACAGTGCTAAAAGGATTCGTTTTCACTATCTGCCAGTAAGGAAAGTGGCCATCTTGTTCAGAGGACGGAGTGCAGCATCCACATACCTACCAGCATGAACTTGGTGAGCGGAGGCCACCTGCATCCCAGAGCCACAGGGTCCCTGGAGCTATTGGCTTCTTGCCTGGATACTTCCAGGATTCCCAGTTTCTGGAAGCTCTGGTTGCAGAGTGCCCTGGTTCTGTGGCACCCAGCAGGTCTGCAAGGGCAGCCAGTGGGTGTGAGTCTGGAGAGTGAACATCCCTATGAGAACTGACTCGTGACCCTGAGTTTATCACCAAGGGGCCTCTGCAGAGACAGGTCCTCAAATTAAGAGCCAGGCAAACCTGTAGAGAGAGAGGCTCTGGGGGTAGATTGGGAGGAGTGGAGGATGGTCAGCTGTCCCCACACACTTCACGAGGATTCTCCACCTCCCATGTCCCCTGGCATGGGGAGTGCAAGATAACAAAAAAAAAAAAAAAGAAGGCAGTGAGCAGGACCCACTCTTCCTGCAGCTTCTGCACACTCTTCCTACAGCCCCAGCTGGGCCACCTGCACCAGTCTGTCTGCATCTGGGGGTGGGGTAGGTGGGTTCTAGCTGGTTTATGGAGAGCCTGCTCCTCCACAAGGTCCATATCTGTTATTTTTCCGCGGCATCAGCATAAGAGGTTTCTGGTTTTATGTATGTATTTTCTGGCTCTGGCTCCTGGTCTGCATTTGTATGCACAAGAAGGCATAAGAGAGATAGAGCACTGGATTTCCAGAGACATGTGTCTGGCAGCATTCGGGAAAATAACATTATAGCCTAGGAATCCCATCACACATATGTGCACACATGTCCACATGCAGGATCATGGTATGTTGGTGGTGGTGCAGTTCATGCCCATGAAGGAAATTGAAAACACTTGTTGGAGAGAAAACCCAGTCTCTGGCATACTATTCCCATCACGGAAGAGGCAGGGCCTATGATTGGTGCCTCACTGAATCACAGGAAGTGTTTTATTTTATCCCCACATCATGATGGAGGGCCACAGCTGCCAGCTATGTCTATTTCTTATGCACAATATAGACCACAAGAGAGAATAAAACAACCTCAAAACTACAGTGTGGAAAAAAACCTGCCAGCTAGAAAGGGGGAGAAGGTATCTCCAGGAGCCAAGAAAATCTCTTCAAGGAAAAATAAAAAAAGTAACCCACTTTACTTTTTCCCCAAACTGACAAATCTGACTTGTCAGATGTAAGTTTAACTTGTGGACAATCCACTCAAGACTGATAATCGCCATAGTAACTGCTGTGTCACATGATCACACAGAAGCCTAGAGACGGGGAGAGTGGCTTTCCAGGCCACTTTTCTTCTGGTAAATTCTGTGATGTCAGCCTAATTAGCAGGAGTGGAATCAGGACCTTGGTTGAAGTAATTGGCAGCCCTTCTTTAAAAAGAACAAAGGTATTTTAGCACCTTCTCTTCCTATTTATGGGGGCCTGTGCCAGGACCAACAGGGCTCTGGTGTGGAGTCTTCCTCACCCTTCTTCCTAACTGGCCAAGCTCCAAGCAGTGCCTCTAAGTGTGGTTCTTTGTAGAGCCATGTCTGGAGAAAAACTCGAATTTATCTCCTGAAGTTTTCAAAATATCAGAAACTGGTGAGAGAGGGGGCCAGGAATACATTTCAGGGCTATCCCAATTCTTTTTAATTAGTATTGTACATTTCAACTTCTTTCATTTCCAGCTGCTTCTCCCTGCAAAATAAAGGTATCATGTCTTTAAAGCTCTCCGTCCATGACAACATTTTGTTCTTATACTAGAAAATGCCATTCCCTTCCCAAGGCACATCTCTTTTAATTGGGTTTAATTTGAGATGCCTCTTGCCTGCTAAAAACATTGGTGACTTGCCCCAGCAAGGAGGTGACAGGGCCACTTGTCCATGTTGGCCCCCTCCAGTGGGACTGAGTGGCCACCACCCCCAGTGGCTGCCTTTCACAGGAAGAGAACTGCCTTCTTCACCGCCGGGCATCGGCCTGTGGAAATCTGTGCCCAGACAGCTCAGGTGGCAGCTTATCCAAGTCCCCAGCACTCTGCTTTGTCTGCCCCAGGACAATTGCCCCATTGTCTTCAGGCTAATGAAGTTTCTGGTCAAAACACAATGATTTCAAACATCTCTTGAGCCTCTCTGCCCTCCATCTGGAACAGATGAGTACATCAATCCCTTCAAACCTGCCTCCTCCAAGTGCATTCTGCAGAGTTAGTGTGTGGGGGTGCATTTTAATCAACCACGTTGGCCAATGCTGCCTACCTGGAGTGACCCCAACCCCCAACTAAACTGTGAGCTGTGGAAATGAACAAAAGCCAGCCAAATGAGGAGCAAAGGCTATTTATTCAGAGCTTGTGCTAGCGAGGGAGTCAGCCACCATCCCTTGTGTTTTGGCAGAAACTCAGAGGCAGGTAGGGGAGTGGAAAAGCCTCAAAGAAGAAAGAAAGGAAGCTTTCGGGTTGCCCTGAGTGGAGGGTGTTGGCCTGGGGAAAATGAAGGTGGCTATAAGAAATGAGACTCCCATGTGATTGGTTAGGGAGCATGTTTGGCTTTCTTTCATTGGTCCTAAGTTGGAAGTGGGGACAAAAACCTAGGGAATCAGGCTGGGCATGGTGGCTCATGCTTGTAATCCCAGCACTTTAGGAGGCTGAAGTGGGCAGATCACTGGAGGTCAGGAGTTTGAGACCAGCCTGGCCAACATGTTGAAACCCCCTCTCTACTAAATATACAAAAAATTAGCTGGGCATGGTGGTGTGCACCTGTAATCCCAGCTACTCAGGATACTGAGGTGGCAGAATCGCTCGAACCCGGGAGGCGGAGGTTGCAGTGAGCTGAGATCATGCTGCTGCACTCCAGCCTGGGGGACAGAGCAAGACTCCATCTCAAAACAAAAACAAAACAAAACAAAAAAACCTAGGGAATCAGTCAGTTATTAATCGAGTCCTAGAATTTTGGGGCTGATTGCTATAGGAGCTGTTGTTTGGCTTCTGGGCTGATTGCTGCAGATTGTGGGTCACAGTCCTGTCTTTCTATATGGTCTTGACATTGTCTGTATATTGACTCTCTCAGTGTGTACAGGCTGTCTTCTCCCAGCCTGCTTAAAATTAATGAGAGTTTGAACAGACGAGTATGTGGAGGGCACATCATCATTAGTACAAATAGCCACAGATGGAAATTCTGCATGCCTTTGAGAGAACTGAGTTTGAGAGGCTCTACCTCAACAGCTTCCTCGGCCCAGCTGAAGTCTCTCTCCCTGAAGGCCCATGCACCTTTCTCAGCCATTGCTGGGAATTCAGGATTGTGTGTTGGAGGCCAACATTGGGTACCATGAGTGGAAACCATGAACTGGGGCAAGTCCTCCTGGTACACACACACACAGCTACTTTTTCCTTCCTCTTCTGCCCTATCCCAGGGAACCCTCTTTGCACCATCCCACCCACTGGCCAAACTTCAGGGTCTTGTCTTCGTACTTACTGCTTTTTACTAAGGGAAAAGTTATTGAGAAGGCAGTCAAGGTTCATTTATTTTTAACCTGGAGACAGTGCCCCCAAACAAGAACTGAGTCCCTAGTTATGGAATGTCAGACACCTCGCAGCAGGTGGTGGTTCTGAAACACCCAGATCCAGATGGCAGCCAACTCCACCCACATGTCAGGCGGGCGACAGCATTTCCAGACATATTCCTTGTTTAGATGAGGAGATTCTGCCCCCAGTAACATTCCTTCAAGCAGCAAAATGATGCTAGATCTTTCCAGAGGTCACAGACTGAAGGCTTGGGGGCTACGGTCTGGAATGTGTTTTGCTTGGCACACATGCATTTTAAGTTGTTTAATGACCTATCAAGATTTAAAGATGAGGAGCTGACCTTTCATGTTAAAAAGAAAATCTATATTTTCCAACTTGTCTTGGAAAATGGGATGCTCTGGCAACACTTGGCCATCTTCCCACCTGCAGATGCTCAGCAGAATGGCAGCTGCCCTGTGGAGAGGAAGCACCTGTTCCCTTCCTTGCCACTCTCCCTGGCTGGCCTGCAGTTTTCTCCTGTGTGTCACAGTTATGGACTGACTGCTTGTGTCCTGCCAAATTCATATGTTGAAATCCTAACCCCCAAGGTGATCATATTAGGAGATGAGGCCTTTGGGAAGTGATGAGGTCACGAGGGTGGAGCCCTCATGAATGGGATTAGCGCCCTTATGAAAGAGACCCCAGAGAGCTCTCTCACTCTCTTTCCACCATGCAAGAAAATGAGATGTTGAAGTCTTCAACCTGGAAGAGGGTCCCTGCCAGAATCCGGCCATGCTGGGACCTGATCTTGGACTTTTGAGAACTGTGAGAAGTAATTTTCAGTTGTTTACAAGTTATCCCATCAATGGTATTCCACTATGGCAGTCCAAACTGACTAGGCGACTCACCTTCTTGGCCCAGTGGGCATTTGATCCAGAATAACTCATTACTGTCTGAGGAAATTCCCACTGTCTCTTTTCCCAGAAGTTTTTGTTTCTGGTGGCTTCTTGGGGGATTCCAGGCACAGTAGGGCCAAGCAATGGGTATAGAGTGACCCTACACCTTTGACTTGGCCTCCCGTGGACTTAGATGGATGAGTGTGTTTCCTAGGAGCCCTCTTTCCTGTCCTCAACCCTTTTCCCATGAGAAATGCCTCTTCTTGCCTCAGAAACAAACGAAGGGGTCAGTGTCTGCCAATGTCTGCTCAGCCCAGAGTGAATGTCTGAGAGATTCAGTGTGAATGTGCTGGTTGCCTGCTACAGATCAGGCTTGGCAGGTGGTGGTAGGTGGTTAAGGTTCCAGTTTCAGCATCAAGTATGAGTTGTTACTGCTCAGAGTCTCAGTTTTCTCATCTGTAAAATGGGAAGATTCCTAGCTCTCAAATTTATAAGGCTCCACTGGCCGTGTGTAAAATGTGGCAATTAGGGAATACTGTTGGCTGTTAACTATATCCACCAGGACAGGCTGGTTATGCTCTGGTAAAAAATAAACCCAAACTCAATGTCTGCACCCAGCACACATTTATCTCTTGTGCATGCTATATGGCCATCTTGACTCAGCAGGGTTCTATTCTCTGTCACCTTTACTTAGGAGTGTTGGTTGGAAGAATCCCCCACAGTAGTGCCATCAGTCTCTATGGCAGGGGAAAGGGGACATGGTGTATCAAGCCTTGGGCTTGAAGGTCTATTCCCAGAAGAGACGTCATTACCGCAACTCACGTTTCATTGGCCAAAGTGAGTCACAAGCCAAGTTTAACTTCAAGGAGCATGCCCCCAAGCCTCTGATTCTAAGTGCTACCGTCTTAACACATTTGAGCTCCTGTAACAAAATGCCATAAGCTGGGTGACTTATAAACAAGAGAAATTATTTCTCCCAGTTCTGGAGGCTGGAAAGTCCAAGACCAAGGCACTGGCAGATTTGGTGTCTAATGAGAACCTATTTCCTGGTTTATAGATGGTGCCTTCTTGCTGTATCATTACACGGTGGAAGGGGCAGACAAACTCTCTGGGGCCTCTTTTATAAGGGCACTGATCCCATTAATGACAGCTCTGCCTTTATGACCTAATCACCTTCCAGAGCCCCCACCTCCTAATGCCCTCACTGGGGGTTAGGTTTCTCCATATGAATTCTGGGGGGACACAAACATTCAGACCATGGCAGCGCTCTCTTCCCTCACAGCGTGGCTGGCTCTCCAACTACAACACCATGCCCCATGGCTGACTTCCAAGGAGACTTTCTGGAGAGGTTTGTCCTAAGAGACAGAAGAATGCATCCTGCCTCAAGTTTTAGCTCCATAGGTTCACCCTACAGTGAGGTAATAGTTACACATTCTTAATGAAAAGACCCAAAAGCCCAGTACATCCTGTTCTGCAGCATATAAAGCATCTTCTTCAGACCTGGTCCAAGACTACTCTGGGATTTTTGAGTCAGAAGAGAGCCAGAGCCTATTCAGTATGCTGTTTGACTCTGATCACAGCAGCCACCGCCATGTTAACAGGATGAGCAGGGCTTCCTTCAACTCAGGGTTCCTGTGAAATTAAAAAGAATTCTCATCTTGACTCAGGATTGTTGAACACTATTGATACTTCTTCCAAGGTCTCACAAGAGTTTGCCTCCTCTCATTGCCATGTGAAGACCTCTCTGGGGGAACAATGCATGGGTTCTTGGGGTATTATAGGGGACTACAGAGAAGTGTCACCTCCACCCAACAGCCTGATTCAGTCTACTCCTCAGGAGGAACACAAAGTGGTCTCTCTAGTGCCATGAAACCCCAAAAGGTGTCAACCAGTATTAAAGGCCTGCCTGATATACAACCCTCGAATGCAACACAGTGTCCTTCTGAGGCCACTCTAAAGGCCAGGAAAGGTTTGCTAAGGGATCTGTGCTGTTAAAAACAGAAGAAAAAGACCCTTATCCCATTGCTCTGTGTCTGGTGGCTATAGGGACAGTATTTCATAAAAAAAGAAAGGCAAAAATAATTTTCAAAAATGATTCAAGAAATGCTGTCAAAGATAGCAAAGAACAGAGTCCTCAAAGAACAGGGCCCAGGACAGGATAAGCACTCAATAACATATAACACTGTGTAGTGCTGTTGAGTGCTGGCTGTTGTTGAGTGCTTGTTGTTGAGTGCTAGCTGCTGAGTGCTAGCTGTTGTTGAGTGCTTGTTGTTGAGTGCTAGCTGTTGTTGAGTGCTTGTTGTTGAGTGCTAGCTGTTGTTGAGTGCTTGTTGTTGAGTGCTAGCTGTTGTTGAGTGCTTGTTGTTGAGTGCTAGCTGTTGTTGAGTGCCTGTTGTTGAGTGCTAGCTATTGTTGAGTGATTGTTGTTGAGTGCTAGCTGTTGTTGAGTGCTAGCTGTTGTTGAGTGCTTGTTGTTGAGTGCTAGCTGTTGTTGAGTGCTTGTCCTGCCTGGGCCCTGTTTTTAGCCTTTGATGTACATTTCTCCATTTAACTTCCACAATAGCCCTATTAGGCAGCTAGTATTATTATTTCTGTTTTACAGATAAAGATTGGTTTTAGCTCAGAGTAGTTCTGAATCTTATAAAAAGAAAAAAATATCCCCAGGAACTGAATCGGCTCCAAAATAGCCCCATCTTGGGCTAAATATGGGATGTGACAAAGCCACCATGAAGCTAGGCCCCCCTGTCCTGACAGCTTTCCACCCCTTCCCTGCCCCTCTCACCCTGCTTTCCAGGGGCAATGCACCTCCCCACTTCTCCTGGGAGGGGTGGGCATCCTCTCAGTCCCATAATCTGTGCCAGGCCCACATATGAGGACTTGACAGGATTCAGCAGAGATGCAGGCCTCTGCTCTGCTCATCTCTTTGCATATAGTAATTTAATGAGGACAAAAACTGCATAGAGCTAGTAATGGCACGACCAAGCAGCAGCTTAAGCTTTGAGCCGCTAAACCATGCTGCCTCCTGTTGTAATACGATTGTATTATAACACAAGTTCAAGAGACCACCCACTGCTTTCTTTATTGGATCTTCCAATGAAGTGGCCATGCTAGTAGCACAATTCCCCACGGAAATAGAAAATGACTATTCTAAAATAAATCCGAGGACACACCCAGCCACAAAGTGGGAGGTGTATTACACAAATGCAACCAGGGCCTCTGGATCTGGCATTTAGACCCACAGCAACAGCTTGTGTTTGCTCAGGGCTAAGAATGCAGGACTCAGACACCGAGAGCCTCTGAGCTGCTGCAAACTCATCAACCCCTATTAAAGGCCATTCTGACTACCCTTGGTGTTGGGTTTTCCTCGAAGAGCAGCTGAGAGCTAAGGTAGGGTAGGGAGCCAAGAGGAGGCAGGGAGAGCCAGAGGTGGCAGCCGGCAACAGGACACAGAAAGAAAAGGGACTTCAAAGGCAGATCTAAGAACTCACAGGGCTTTTTGGTGCAGAGTCTGGAGATAATGCACAGAAATGACACCTTGAAAGGGGAAGGAAAAGAAGGAAGAACACATCATCAGCCCCGGACTTCAGGTGGCTGAAGGAGAGAATGTATTTGGCATCTACCATATCTTTGCATCCTTCAATGACACATTTGTCCATGTCACTGATCTTTCTGGCAAAAAAAAAAAAAAAAAAAAAATGTGCTGTGTGACTGGTGGGATGAAGGTAAAGGGTGGCCAGATGAATCCTCTCAACGTGCTGCCACGCTGGCCACCCAGGATGTGGCCTAGAGGTGCAAGGAGCCAGACACCACTGGCCTACATCAAACTCCAGGCCACAGATGGAAATAGGACTGAGATCCCTGGACCTGGGGCCTGCTCAGGTATGAAGATCAGGTGGATTGAGTATGTCACTGCCATCCCCTCCAAAAGCACCTGCAGGAAGGGGGTTGCCATGGTCACCATCTGTGAACAGGACTCCTCAAAATGTTTTCTGTTAATAAATTGCCTTCAAGTAAACTGAAAAAAAAAAAAAAAAAAGAGGGAGAGAATTCACACAAAATGATGCCCAGTCTTGGTCTGCATGGTGAAGGGCCCAGGACTGATGGGCGGGGGCTCATTTGCATACCACAACACCAGGGAGAGTCCTGTCACCTGCCCTCCTGAGTCCTGAAGAAAACCCTTCACTCCAATTCCCTGTACACTGCTTCTAAAGGCAGGAAATGTGTACAGTTCTAGAATTACAGTCACATAAAATGCTAGAAGAATAACGTGATTTATTTAAGTGCTTAGAGGTACCCCCTTGAAGTTTGTGTTACCTGGAAGTTGGCCTCGGGGAAACACCTCATTGACCTTCTCTCAAGGATAAATGAGATGCAGGGACAGGGAAGGGAGAAAGGTTATTTTAACATTTCATTCACAGTCCCTGGGATTCTTTGGAGAGCACCTTAGGAATGTTCTTAACCTGAGTCCTCTTACTAAGTATTATCACATAGTCTGCCAGGCTGGCATTATTAACCCTACTTTGCAGCTGAGGCAACTACAAGAGATGACCCTATCGGGCTAGTGAAGTGGAATTCGCCATGTACTGCATGCAGTCATGTACTGCAGTGACCAATCCGGGTCCAATTTCTTTGATGATATCATTGACGGGGTAGCAGGGGAGAGGCAAGTGCAGGAGAAGAAACGGGGTGAAACCCACTGCAGGGAAGCTTGGGCTGGGGCAGGATCGGGGAGCCAGGGTATGGGGCATGGTTGGGACTGAAACCCTTGTTAACACTGGCTTTAGCAAAAGAAATGGGCACCACAATCCCAGAGGACTTCCAGAAGCTTCCTCCCTCCCCCGCACCTGGGCACAGAGACTTACCTCCCCTGCACCCTGGCCCTGTCTCTCTATTTGGCAAGACTCCCATGTCATCTGCTCCTCTTTACTTCGGGTCCCTCTTGGCACTGGGAATACTAAGTGAACCCAGCAGTTGCACAGGATTCTAGGAATTTCTCCTTTCCAACTTCCTGAACTGGTTTTCTAATTCACCTCAGAGGTACCTTAACAAATCATGTTCCAAGGCCGGGCACAGTGGCTCACGCCTGTAATCCCAGCACTTTGGGAGGTCAAGGCAGGAGGACCTCCTGAGCCCAGGAGTTCAAGACCAGCCTGGGCAACATAGTGAGACCGTGTCTCTACAAAAAATAAAAGAATTATCCTGGTGTGGTGGTGTGTGCCACTGCACTCCAGCCTGGATGAAAGTGAGAGATCTCTTTCGAAAAACTCACGCTCCACACAATCAGGAGGTCTGCCATCCACAGACTCCAGACAGATGGTTCCATCAGCCAGCAGGAGCGGCATGGGCAACGTCAGTAGCATGCACATCAGATTAGCTTCTCTGAGGTCACAAAGTTGCCTGGAAGTGGGGAATCCATGAGGGCCAGGCCCTCCACAGGAGGGGGACTTCCCTCTCCAGTCACCGGCCTCCCTGATGTGGTTCCCTCCTCTCAGCCCACATGCTCCTGCCGAGGTAACATGTCCCCCCACTCCATGTTAGAAAACCATAAAGCCCCCAAGAGACATTTCTACCAATCATCTAAATATTGAGTTTCACCTTATAAAATTTATAAAACGTAAAGAACACTTGGAACAGCCCAGTTTTAATGCCTCCAACTTTTGTTTTCCAAAGAACAATTGGTAGACTTGGCCCCGAGGGGAGCAGAGCCCGGCTCTCAGACAACGAGCCTCACCAGCAATTCTGTATCTTCGAGGCGGCAGAGGTTTTTGTGATCTTGTGTCATTTCTAAACACGACGGTGTAGATGGGATCCTCTTCATTTTGCAAATGAGAAAATGGAAAAACCCGAGGGACAAAGGGCCTCTCTCAAGGTGCCATGGTGAGAAGGAGGCAGAAGGAAGAGGACCTCGCCCCTGCCTTGATTCCACTGACTGCTGTTTATCACACCATGGGTGTCTTCAGGGAGCAGTCGTTCTCCCGCTGGAATGTTTACATGAGGAGCAAATGTGATGCCATCACATAATTCCAGTGAGGGCCGGTCATCCCCTGCAAGGCTGAAATGACCCTCTCTGTTTTAATGCTAAGGAAGCAGCAGCTTTTCTCCCACTCCCACACAGGATGTGTGCAGCATCTTCAAGTCTCTGCCTCGCGTTTCTAGATCTGTAGTGAGCTCTCCATGGTCAGGGAGTGGATCTTCCAGTTAGGTATTTTTCTGAAGCAACTGTCATTCTTTGCTTTTTGTAGCAAGACATGTTTTTAAAATCCTCTGAGAGAGAAAGAGGGTTGGCCAGAAAAGGAATGAAGAGTGGGAGAAAGGTGCATTGTGGACCTGTCTGAGCGTTGGAGTATGTCCCAATAACGAAGACACTGCAGAGAAGCATCCCCTGTCCCCCTCCGTGTTCTAAATGTATGAAACCTAACAAGGTAATTGCATGGGAATAACACACTGTGAATGTTATGTGGGATTTGAAATTGTCATCCCAAGAGTGACCAGGTGGAGAGAGGAAGGGTGAACTCTTTCAGTCTAAAAGCTATGTTTTAAAAGGCAGGGTTAGACTATGTTTGTTTCTGCAGTGTATTTTCTCTGCATAAAGGGATTTTTTTTCCTACTTTTTCTGCTGGTGGACGTTTCCCTTGGGGACGCCTGGCCAATGAAAGGTCACACAGAGACCAGTCACTCTCAGGAACACCAGCAGAGCCGGGCAGACACATGTCCTAATTTTCCCGGGAGCAGACTGATTGAACCATAGGAGGGTCTGTCTGATGTTTATCTTGGCAGAATTCTCAAATGAGTTAGCAAATAGTGGCTGGAGATAAACTGAAACTTTGAGCAACCTCTGGACTGACTCTGATTACCCTCCACACCCTACCTGCGCAGGGAGGAGAGACCACAAAGCCAGCAGCAAACAGTAAACTTTTCCAAGAATCAGAGAGGAAGGAGTTCCTGACACCCTGCAGCAAAAACAACCTCAAAATTCCCCTGAAGACAGACCCATGGGAGCTGGGGTCAAGGTGGCCTTGCGCTTCACCGAGGAGGTGTCATTACCAAACGTGCTGGACATTGGCTACCTACGGAAGAAAGATTAAGGACTGAAAGAAAATAGTGGAGAACATGCTTATGACCTGGGGGTAGGACAGGGAAGGCCTTGAGCAAGACACAAATCACAAAAGCAAATAGAGAAAGAGTGATGTCTACCTTCAACGAAATGTGAAACTTCTGATTCAAAATCAGAAACCTCTATAAGCTGAGATAAAAGACAAGCAACAGAGTTGGAGAAGATATTTCTAACATATTTGTATGTGTGCAAATGTATGTGTGTAATGTGCTTATACATATACATATAGATAAATGCGTGCATATACACATGAATTCTGGATTGTTATCTAGGCTCTATGAAGCACTCCTATCTGTTAATAAGAAAAAAGACCGAGATCAACAACCTCATAGACAAGTGGATAAAGAAGATGACCAGCTAGTCCACAGAAAAGAAAATGCAAATGGAAGTGGGAGGGCCCAGAGGAACTCTTGCTTTATCTAAATTGTGTTGATTACGAGAGCATATGTTTATATTAATTTTATAAGTAAAAAAACAGAAAAAGTACCTGAAGATTAAACCCAAGCAATGCGATGTGTCAGTTTTGCCAACACACAGGAAGGGGCTCTCAGCCTGTAAAATAGGAGCCCTTTTGTGTGAAGCTGACCAGATGCGGAGAAGTTTCAACAGTCCTAGAGAAGAGGACCGCAGGGGACAGAGAGCCAGGGAACAGGGCAGGGAGGATCTAGGAGGGCACCCGGCCAAGCGGCTCACTGCAGCTGGTGCAGGGCTCAGCTATACCCTGGGGCTGGGCGCTTAGCACAGTGTGGTCAGATGAAGGCAAGCAAGCAGTGGCAGGGACTCTCCATTTGAGTCAAAGTAACAAGCAGTGCCCCCAGTCCCTGGGAAGGATGAAATCCAAATATAATTCCCTTATGAACAACATTCTACAATCTATGCTTCATTTAGGTATCTGTAAGCCTAAAAGAGCTGAAAAATCATTTTATTTCCCCTTCCAATGTACAATTTCTAAGACATTTGAATTATGGATGTTGAAGTTTCATTGAGAATGAGCTGAGTGTCCTGCTTTCAGCCTGAAAACAAAGCCTCAGCCACAGTCTTCGTCTCACCCTCTTTCTCTCTGTTTATTTTCTTTTAAAAAATTTCTCCCATTTCTTTGTTCTTTAACAAAGAGTTGTGTGCATCTTCTAAGCTCCAAGTGCTGCACTGGCTTCCAGGAGACAATGGCAACCCTGGCCCCGACCTCATGACGTGACTGAAGGGAGGGTCTCGGCCAGGAATGTGAGGGACACCAGAAAGAGGACATTGGTGGGCAATGGGGGGTCTTCCTTGCAGGGGGGTTGGGGGGTGTGCTGTGCTTCCCTAGCAGTCCACGGCCGCTGGCAGGGGACACCCCAGGCAGACCAGTGGTCCAAATTTATACCAGCGAAAAGCAAATGCTGATGCCTCCCAATCACGGTTCCTTCAAAGGCTTCAGGGTTTCTTGGGAAGGGAAAAGAACATTAGTTCAGCTTCTGCGATGTGCTGGGACTGTGCTAGGAAGTTTCACAGATGCTAGTTCATTTAGATTGGATATGCCTCCTGGACCAGTGTGCTGTCCGTTATGGAAAATCAAAACAGCCATTGCATTTCCATAGTGTTCACAAGGAGCCTCATTTCTGGGCTCAGGCAGGCTGAGGAGTTCCAGGGTTGAGAATCAGACTTGGTGACTGAGCAGGAACTGTTGTCCTTTTTCTCTTTTGAGATATGAAATTTGCTTCACATCTCAGAAGAGTGTGTGCCTCCATCCCATACTTGGGACAAGCGCTGTCATTCTTTTTTTAAAACATCTGTAGAACATATTAAATGCTCTGCTTTCTTCACGGGTTAAATCATGCTGGGGCGGGAGGCTCGTGGTGTAAGAATGGTGCACTGTGCATCCGCTAGGGCTCTCCTGTCATTCCAGTTGGTCTCCTTGCCACGCCCCAGCTCGCTGCCCCCAGGCTGTCTTGGACAGACACATTTGTGTTTTGTAATAGAGCACATCATGCACTATTATATGGGGATATTTTATAAAGGAGCCCACATGACACAAGGAAACTAGGAGAAAACAATCCTAGAAATCCCCAAAGCTTGGAAGCAGGGACATGCAAGCGAGGTACAGCATATGCTATCAAGTGGCAATGTCCTTCCAGTAGGAAAGCCGCTGTTGTCATCAGTTTAGGCAGGTGCTGGGATTAAGCGCATCTACCACTCAGAAAATAATACAAATAAGAACCACGGTCCACATCCAACATGGGTCTCCCAAATTCTCTAAAATGTGGAAGTGTGCAGATCTTAGCATCTCTGTCCTTTCTCTCGCTTCGAGGAGGTTGGGCTCCTGGGCACTGCCTCATCAATCATGCCCAGTACCTGTGTACAGGTGCCTCCCCTGCTCTCTGGAGCATCGGGACTGGAAGGATTGGGAACAGAACGGAGCTTTGATTGATCCTCTTGTCCGCACTTGTGCCTTTCAACTCCCTGTGGTGGAGGGTGACAGTTTAGTCTCCCTGTCTTCTCCTGGGGTCCCACTGGCTCCTGAATCAAATCCTGCTCTTCCCCTGTGTATTCTGAGTGGCCTGCACACTCTGGGCTCTCTCTCCTTGACCCCTGGAACACCACCTCTTTGGTTCTTAGTAATCCGGAGCCTTCCTACCTGGTAGTAGCACTGACATCCTCTTCATCCACTGGAAGCTTCCAGATCCTGGCCCCCCCAACCCATTCTCTCCCCATAGAGCTTCCGCAGAAACACAACGTGTACTGTGTGCCAAATGACTGGCCCAGAGGATGAGTGAGTGGGGGACCAACGTAGGCTAGGGGAGGGGTCAGAAGAGAAAAGTTCCAAGACAGTGGGAACCCAAGGAAGGCTTCTCAGAGGAGCTGGGACACACTGGGGCCTGAAGGAAGTGGGCATTTAGACGAGCATAAAGGCTGCAGGGATGTCCAACCTTTTGGTTTCACTGGGCCACATTGGAAGAAGAAGTGTCTTGAGCCACACATAAAATACACTAACACTAATGTTAGCTGATGAAGAACAACAAAAATAATAGCAAAAAGTCTCATAATGCTTTAAGAAAATTTATGAATTTATGTTGGCCCACATTCAAAGCTGTCCTGGGCCACATGCAGCCTGCGGGCTTGGGTTGGACAGGCTTGAGCTAAAGCAAGTGTGTTCTGAGCTGGAGAGAAGGCCAGCCCCATGGTTCATCGTTTGTGGTATCACCAACCAATGATACTAGGAACAGTTGGTGGGTGCAGGCCCTGGGCAGGGCAATAATAAGAAAAAGCTTAGAAAAGAAAAGGAGGAGGAGGGGAGTTGTGGGTCATGGAGGGCCTTGAAAGTGAGACTGAGGGTTTGGACCTTACCTTTTCGGCATACTACCGAGCAGGAACCCCTGTCACTGTAATTTCTGATGATTCTGTCTTCCATCTTTGGGAACAACAACGACATAGTCAACTACTCCTCTACAAAAAGAGTCGTCAGATTCTTTAACCATGTGGGGCATCTTGTTTTGGCATCCACACTAGTTCTGTTGCAGCCAAAGCTGGGGGTGTTGGGGAATGTCGCATGCTTCAGGGGTATCTGTGTAGTGTGCATTTTACCCAGCTGAGCTCACAACTTTAATGTGTGAAGGTGATCCTCCAGTTCAGGAGGACAGAGTTGGTGCCCCTGCCTGTACCATCCTAAGAGAGGTTTCTGCTTCCTGTGTCCTGCTCTGTGGGCTCCCCAGGTACCCCTGTAGTTTTTGCCTAATACTTTGGAACCAACAATAATAACTTATGAAATCTTTATTTCAAACACAGCTTGAATTTCATCCATTTTCATCTTACCCAAAGAGATAGATTCTCTAGTCCTCAATCTGGATGGTCAGAACGGAGAAATCCCCTTACCTGCAAACACAGGTCTTTTATTTTGTAACCACTGTCTGTCTGGTTTTCTGTTTTGGAGTCTCCCAGGGTGATGGTGCCGCCAGATAAAAGTTGTAATGAGAGAGGGAGGGTGGGAGGGAGGGTCCGGTGACTAGGCAGGGCGGAAGGTAAGCGGAGACCTTCTCCAATCAGAAGTCTAGAAGGCAGGGCACGCAGTAGGTCTGCAGAATGACTCAGAACCCGCGTATGAATGCTGTCTATTCATGGGTCCAGGCTTTTGTTAAAGTCTGGGCCTGCATTTTAAAGAGGGAGTCGGGGAACTGGCTGGACTGGTCTGACAACTAAGGAGTGGTGAACACTTCCCCCAGGCTAGTACTCAGGTGGATGAAGTCATCAATATTTTCTGGGCAGTCCTAATCTGTGATTAACTTTTATCTCTGCTGTGAAATAACAGCCTCCTTTTCAGCCTGCTAACAATAAGTTAACCTGGCTGCCCGGCTGGGGGATATTTTATGCTGGGCTCCAGCAGAGGCACAATTGAGAAGCCATGTGGGACTCCTGCCCTGGAGAGAGCCCAGAGTGGAGGGAGGGGTCTGTATGGTGGTGGGAGTCCTCTTAGCAATGGTCCTTGTGATTCCGGTATACGCTGATGTCCTGACTTCAAACTCAGCTTACCCAAAGCAAATGTCCACTTTCTTCCGTACTCCTTTCTTGTTTAAAGCCTCACCACTGACCAGGAAGTCTTGATAGAGCCATCTAGTAATTCTTAAGTCCTACCTCATCCAACCTTGTTTTGACTCCTGCAGTGAGCACAGCTGCCCTCACCCTCCCCTCTCTATGCCCTCACCTTTGCAGGAGACTCTTAATTTCTCAGTCCACATCAGCTCTCAGACCACCAAAGCAAGGGTTATTTTTCTAAAAGACATTTGTTCCCATTGCTCCTCTGACTAAAGTTCCTACTATGGGACATTTGCCCTTGGCACTCAAGGACCTTGCAATCAGGCTGAGAACCTCAGGTTCTCAAACTCAAGACCATGGGGAATGTAATAGGTGAATCAGGCAGGTGAAGTCCAGGACTCTTTTTGGTTTATATTTTGTTTACTCAGTTTTGATGGAGACAAGCATACCAGAAAATTCACATTCCTCTTAACTCTAGCAGTAGACAAACAACAGAGCAAGCAGGATGTGACCATTTATACATGGCCTCACTGTTGGGGAGGCAGTAGGGAGTGTTGGAGACCAGGGTCAGGACTACGGCTAGGGCAAGGCTAGGAAGGTGCCCAGGATGCATGTTTTAAGGAAGCACTCACTCTTGGGGCTTTGCAAGTACAAGGCTAGCACTGGGAGATGAGTGCCTCCTTAAAGTTGGCTTCTTGGGCCTTGTTTGCCTAACCTAGTCTGGCCTTGGTGAGGACAGTGGAGAAATGGAGCATGGACCTACCCAAAGGGATGGCTGCTGATCAGCTTCACCTAGCTGTTGCCAAAGGCAACAGTGTGGCCCCACTTTTGCCAAATCTTTTCAAACATTCTGTGGGTGCTTCCATCATAGCTATTATCACCTGCCAAGGGAGTTGTCCCCACAGGTAACCTTCTCACTAAGTGGGGGTGTCTGAGGCCAGGGAGAGCTCTACTCATTCCCCTGTGTGATCCCAGCAGTGAGCATAGAGCAGGTGCCCTGCAATGTTAAGCAAAAAAACAAAAAAAAAGACTTTGGAAATAGAGTTATGGAGCCAGGATGGGTCTTGAGTTAGCCTCATTCTTTATTTCTTTATTCAAGGAATGGTTGTTCAGGGCCAGCGGCTCAGCCCTGGGAGCACTGACTGCTTCAAGACACAGACTCCTCTGGGATGCCAGGCAGAGTCCGCTGCTGATGGCAGACTCCACTCTTCATGGGGCTCCCTCCATTACTCATTGGGTCACAGAATAATAGAAAAAGGCAGGAAAGATGAAAAACAGAGAATTTAAAAACAAAACACGTCCAGGTGTGCTGGCTCACACCCGTAATCCCAGCATTTTGGGAGGCTGAGGCAGGCAGGTCATCTGAGGTCAGGAGTTCGAGACCAGTCTGGCCAACATGAAGAAACCCTATCTCTACTAAAAATACAAAAATTAGCTGGGCGTGGTGGTGGGCACTTGTAATCCCAGCTACTAGGGAGGCTGAGGCTGGACAATCACTTAAACCCGGGAGGTGGAGGTTGCGGTGAGCTGAGATTGCACCACTGCATTCCAGCCTGGGTGACAGAGCAAGACTCTGTCTCAAAAAAACCCAAAAAAACCCCCTAAAAACCCAAAACACATGGTAGCGAAATAATAACAAATTGAAGTATGTCTGTAATGACAGCAAATGGGAACTTACCTACTCCAAGACAGAAAATGATTAGATTAGATTTCTAAAAAGTCCAGGTAGGTCTTGCTTCCAAGATACCATCTAAGATGAAATCACACAGGCTGAAAATAAAGGAATAGAAAAATATACACTATTTAAATGCTAGCAATAGCAGACAGATTATAATAGGAGAGAGACTATATAACAATCAAGGCACCAACCGACTCAGAAGCTGTCACAGGCCCAAATGTGTATGTGTCTAACATACACGCACCTCAAAATATAGTAAGCAAATTGACAGAACTACAAGTCTAAGATTAGAACCCATTTAACTTTATCAAAAGTTGATAAATCAAGCAATTTAAAAAGTACTAGGTTATAAAAGATTTGAAAAACAAAAGTAACAAGCATTATCTAATGGGTGTGTGTGTGTAAAACTTTGCGGCCAAACATAAATGGTCATCATAGATCATTTAAAAACAGTTGGTGATATACAGATTATTTAAAAATTTGACCACATACTAGGTCACAAAGAACTCAACAAATATCTAGAATCATCAAATAACACAGATCATATTCTCTAAACACAACCCAATTAAATTAGTAGTCAATACTAAAATACAGTCTCAAACTCATATATGTGGTAACTAAAAAATTCACTCCCTAGTAACTAATAGGCTAAAGAAGAAATTACAACAGAAATTTATTTGAAATACACTGAATAATAAAGTATTATGAATCAAATATGTGAATAGCAACTAAATGGATATCTAGAAGGGCCGAGTTCGTGGCTCATGCCTATAATCCCAGCACTTTGGGAGGCAGAGGCAGGCAGATCACTTGAGCCTAGGAGTTTGAGACCAGCCTGGGCAACATGCCAAAACCCTGTTTCTACAAAAAATTAGCCAGGTGTGGTGGTGAGTGCCTGTGGTCCCAGCTACTTGGGAGACTGAGTTGGGAGGATTGCTTGATCCCAGGAGGTGGAGGTTGCAGTGAGCCATTATCATGCCATTACACTCCAGCCTGGGCCACAGAGTGAGACCTTGTTGAAAAAAGAAAGAATATCTAGAGGTAAATTTATAGCCTGACATGAATTTATTTCAAAATCATGAGAGGTCTAAGCGAGCTGAGTGCTCAAAATAGCAATTGTAAGGAACTTCCTTAATGTGATAAAGGTTATCTATCAAAAGTGTATAGTAAACATTATAATTAATGGTGAAACTTTGGAAGCATGCCCATCAATATCAGTAACAAGACAAGGATGTCCATTGTCAATATGTCTATTCATCAGTATCCTGGAAGCCGTACTGAGGGCAATGAAACAAGCAAAAGAAATAGGAGAATAAGAATTTAGAATGAAGCAAGAATATTTTTATCTGCAGGAAATATGATAATCTATATAGAAAATTCAAGAGAATTTTCTAATAAACTATTCAAATGAAAATACAGTCCAACGAATATATATACACAAAATTAGGTACAATTTATATGTATTAATTATAACCAATTAGAAAATATAACAGGAGAATGAGTCTTATATTTCAACTAAAGCTATAAGATCTTTCTGCATACATTAAACAAAATATGTGCACGTTGCTTGGTTTTGATTTTTCTTGGTTCATTTGGCTGGTTTTAGAGGAAACTTGGAAATACAGCTGAGGGACATGAAAGAAAATATTAGTGGAGTGATTCACCACATTCTTAAATGGAAAAACTAGTGTTGATTTAAGAAAGATGTCAGGCCGGGCGCGGTGGCTCACGCCTGTAATCCCAGCACTTTGGGAGGCCGAGGCAGGCGGATCACAAGATCAGGAGTCCAAGACCAGCCTGGCCAACATATTGAAACCCCGTCTCTATTAAAAATAAAAAAATTAGCTTGGCTTGGTGGCGGGCACCTGTAATCCCAGCTACTCGGGAGGCTGAGGCAGGAGAATCGCTTGAACCTGGGAGGCGGAGTTTGCAGTGAGCCAAGATTGCGCCATTGCACTCCAGCCTGGGTGACAGTGTGAGACTCCATCTCAAAAAAAAAAAAAAAAAAAAAAAGGAAGGAAAGATGTCAATATCATCTCCTAATTATTCTTTAAATTCACTGCAATTCTATCCAAAATCTTGAAGGGGATTTTTTTGTGTGTGAAATTTGACAAGCTGATAATCATCAAGACTAATTATACATTTATAATACTTAACATAGTACAATATCAATATATAGAAAGTGAATAGATCAATAGAAAATTAGAGAACTCAGAAACTGACCTATGCATCTGTGGAAATTTCATATATAACGGAAGAGTCATTACAGATTAGTAAAAAGAAGGGGTGGGCTCGTTCAAGAAATAACTTAGGAAAAATAGGTTATCCATACAAGAATAATAAAATTAGATCCTTATATCAACACACATGTAAAAACAAATCCTTGGTTGATTACATACCTAAGTGTAAAAAGCAACAACTTCAAATAATTTAGAAGAAGATGTAGAAGACTATCTTTACGAACTCAGAGTAAGAAATTATTTTCTTAAACTATATACAAAAAGACCCTTAATGCAAAAATTAACAGACTATTTGGTTTAGTAAGCAGGATTGTATTTTAAAATTTTTAAATTATTCATAAAAAATGTTAAATGTCAAGCCAGAAACCAGTATTTGCAATGCAGCCATATAATTGACAAAGGCCAGAATCCAGAATACATGAACACTGGCAAGTCAATGGAAAAAATGACCAAAAGACATGAACAAGTTATGGATGAAGGCAGCTCAAAGGGCAAATGAGCATTTGACTAGATGATTACCTCTTAGTAATCAGAGAAATAAGCAAACAAAAAAGTATGCCACCTGTGTATTGGGGTTCTCCAGTGAAATAAAACAAATAGGATTTACATGTATATAGAAAGAGATTTATTTTAAGAAATTAACTTCCATGATTATGAAAGTTAATATCTCTTCCATGATTATGGAAGCTGGTAAGTCCAAAATCTGCATGCTGGGCTGGCAGGCTGGAGACCCGGAGAGAAGACAATGCTACAAGTCAAGTCAAAAGGCCATCAGGCTGAAGACCCCAGGAAGAGCTGATGTTGCAGGTGAAGTCCCAAGAACAGTTTGCTGGAGAATTTCCTCTTGTTCAGGGAGCTCAGCCTTTTACTCTATTCAGGCCTTCAACTGACTGGACGAAGCCTGCCCAGGCTCTGGAAGGCAATCTGCTTTACTGAAAGCCCACCAATTTCAATGTAAATCCCCATCAGAAACACCCTCACAGAAACATTCCGGCCAAGTTGACACTCAAAATCAACTACAGAACCTCCAACACATCAGACTGGCCAAAACATTTGTCTGCCACTACCAAGTGTTGACACAAAAGGCAAACATAAGAAACTCATACTGGGCTGGTGTGTAGAGCATGGATCCCGACTGGAGAACCTCTCACACATGTGCACAAATATTCACTGCATCATTATCTGTAGTGAAAAATTGAAAAGGAACTGAAAAACAATCAGCAGAAAATAGACAAATTAATTCTGATAAGGTTCATATGACCGAGTATTATACAGCAGTTAAAGGAGTTAGAGCAACAGGTATCTGCATGGATAAATCTAAAAACAATCATGAGTTTCAGGAAGATAGATACAACAGGACAGATTTCCATAAAATGGAAAACTTACAAACCAATACTTTATATTACTTAGGAATGAATACTGTAGGAAAATCTAAAAAACAGGCTTGAGATTAATACACAGTAAATTTAAGGTTGTGGCATCTCTGAGGACTAGGGAAAGGGAATGAGATCAAGGAGGCCTTCATCTGTGTCTGTAATGTTTTATGTGTTTTTTTCTAAAGGCTTGAAACAAATATGGCAAAATATTAAGATCTGATAAAGCCATGTGGGCGTATGACATTTGTTATATTTCTCTCTATCCTTATTCATGTGTTTAAATAATTCTCCGAAAGCAGTTTACTGAGAGTTCAGCATGTCTCCTGAGACATTCTAGGAAGTTATGTGCAGGAGTGGAGAATATGATTCATTGGAAGAGTTAAGTGCCCTAAATGCCAGCCAGGCTGTGACTCCAGGACAGAAGTAGGGTGGGGGGGCCTTCTTGCTTGCTAGTGACAATCTACACCAACCAGCACCACAGGAGCCCCAGGATGACAAGGAAGGACAAAACACAGGGGGTGACAGATGCAATGAACCCCTATGTGGTACATTGAGTGGTGGAGACCGGGTGTAAAACACACGATCGGTGCAGGGAGACCAGCTATGGAGGCTTTGGGGACCATGATAATGACCATCCAGTGTGGCTGTACTTTTCTCTAGAAGAGGGTTGGCCTACATCCACTCCAGTGGATCCACATTCTCTCCCAAGGGACTGATAAGAGAGTGAAAGATTTAAGTTACCTGTGTGGGTGGCCCTCAAGACCCCTGCAATGAAAACCCAAAGGGGTATCACAGTGTTTTCTGGCAAGAATTGGCCATTGCTTAATTTTCTTGTCTGATTTTTCCTAGCAACCTTGTATTTGACCTCGCCTGGCATCCTGTGTGGTCATGAGCCACAGAGGTGGAAAAGGCAACATGGTAGAGGCAGGAGGAGGCAGGAGGTGGAAAAGAAGGGTTATCAGGTGATGAGTTCAGCCATCTCTTGCCCTGAGTTTAGTTGTGCTTTGTTTATAAAAAGTGCTTTTCTACAAAAAGTATTTCACGGTACAAAATATTATCAATATGGCTTAGATGGGTTTGAGAAGTAAGAAAAGGATCGTGGTGGTAGCAGGAAATAAGACAGAAATTTTCAATGGGGGCTCCAGGTCTGAGGGCACTGGCAGGTACTGCAGGGTGCCTCAAGCAGGTGTCACTTGATAGGGTCAAAAATCAGTAATGTCTATGCTCATCTCCAACCTCTGCAGATAGAGGAGGAAATGTTGTGAAGTATTTAGATGCATTTTCTTAGGTGCATTGTTTTTGTTGAATTAGGACATGAAGCCAGCCACAGCCAGCTGTCTCTCCCCTTCGGTGAGAAGGGGACGACGTGAAGCACCCAAGATGTGAACCAGGACTCAATTCACATTTGGGGAACCTGATAGCCTCCTCAGATGCCCCCACAGAAATCCAGATTGACCCCTGAGGCTGAGCTTTACCCTCTGCAGGGATGACTTCCATCCAGCCTGGGATGGGCAGGGGAAACCGCTGCTCGCCCGAAGTGTATTTAAGGGGTCCCAACAGCAACTTATCAACATTTTTTGTTGTAAAGCACACAGAGAGCAGTGAATTCTGTCCATTTTGTGAGCAGCACATCTGGATAAGGCGGGTGCCCCACTGCATTCACAGCAGCTCTGGGAATGAGGAAGGAAGAGACAACAAAAGGAACAGGAGCCTTCCAGTAAGCCCAGACATTAGACCCGAGACTTGTCCCTGTCATAGGCTAGTCATTATTGATTAAAAGGTGGACATCAGATAAACCCAAGAGGGACAGCCCCGCCAACGTCCAGAGCAATGAGGCCCTCACTCTGCCCTCACCTCTACCAGTGTAAATTCTGGGGAATTCCTGAAACACCGTGAATACAGAGGTGTGACTCAGCGGGAATCACAGGAATGTCAGAGGACAAAGCAGTTGGTATTAATAAATTGCTTTGAGTCTGGAAACAAAGAAGTGGCCTTCTTTGTTTCCAGGCTGAAGTACAGTGCTGTGATCGTAGCTCACTGTAACCTCGAACTCCTGGCCTAAAATGATCCTCCTGCCTCAGCCTCCCAAAGCACTGGGAATACAGGCATGAGACACCATGCCTGGCCTGGCCTTCAGTTTCTCTGCTCTAACTCTGCGTTGCCCTAGAAATCCTTTTCTGAATTTCTCAGGTATTAGACATTCACCCATGACATCTGCATCTTTCTCATCTTCACCAGAATCACCCTGTCTTAATTCCTTAACTCTTCCTGCTTCTTGCCAGGCTAAGAAGCTGTATTAGTTATCTATTGCTGTGTAACATGTCACCCTAAAACGTGGCAGCTTAAAACAAATGTGTGTTATCTCACACTTTCTGTGAGTCAGGAATATGGACACGGCTTAGCTGAATGCTTGTAACTCAAGGCTGCTCATGAGGCTGCAGTCAAGCTGTCACCTGAGGCTTTGGTCTTATCTGAAGGTTGACTGGCATGGGGGCATCTGTTTCCAAGCTCACTCATGTGGTTCTGTCCCTCCCCACCTAGGCATCTCCACAGGCTGCCTTGTGACATGTGGCTGTTACCCTGGGGTCGTGTGACTCTAGAGAGAGTAAGACAGAGGACCCAAAATGGAAGCTACAGTGCTTTTTATAACCTATGAAGATGTGACATCTCATTACTTCTGCCCTATTCTAGTCATAGAAGCAAGTTACTTAGACTGGTCCACACCGACAGGGAAAGGATGACATGAGGGTGAGGATACAGGGAGAGTGGGGGTCATTGGGGCCCATCTTAGAGGCTGCCTACCACAGAATCCCTAATTATTTCTCTGAAAATAAAAGGAGGAGAAAGAAACACCATATTCTACATTTCTGCTCACCTCTGTGGTGGGGCTGATGTGCGTGGTTTTCATGGCTTAAAAGCACACTCCATCTCACTGGGGGTTTCCCAAATGGTCATATGAAGAGAGGAATTGCTCCCCAGAACCGCTGAGGCACCTCATTTCGTTGATGCTTTTTCTTCCTCTCCACGGAGATGCTCTGGGTAGAAGCAATGAAGCCTTCAAGGTGGACCCTGGAGGGCTCTCCCAGAGGCTTCTGTCTGAACCAGTGGGCTTAAAAATGAGCAAGGGAGAACCTTCATGAAAATCACTGTCAAGTACTGTCTCAGTTTGCTCCAGCTGCTGTAACAGAATACCATAGACTGGGTGGCTTGTGAGCAATAGAGATTAATTTCTTGCAGTTCTGGAGTCTGGGAAGTCCAAATTGAGGTGCTGGCAGATTCTGTGTCTGGTGAGGGCCCACTTCCTGGTTCATAGACAGCCTACTCCTCGCTGTGTCCTCACCTGAAGGAAGGGGCAAGGCAGCTCTTTAGTGTCTCTTTTATGATAGTACTAATCTTATTTGTGAGGGCTCCACTGTCATGACCCGAGCACCTCCCAAAGGTCCCACCTCCAGGTATCATCCCACTGGGGATCAGGCTTCAACACATGAACTTGAAGGGGAACATTTGGTCTATAGCAAACACCCACCATATACCAAGCCCCGTGCTTCTCTGGGCTTGGGGGTGCTGGGATACCAAGGTAAATTAAGCCTGGGCTCCATGGCAAGCTGGTGTGATGGTTGAGAGAAGGTCTAAGGGGTCAATAAGGGGTTCTTGCCTGGCGCGGTGGCTCATGCCTGTAATCCTAGCACTTTGGGAGGCTGAGGTGGGCCGATCACGAGGTCAGGAGTTCGAGACCAGCCTGGCCAGCATGGTGAAACCCCATCTCTACTAAAAATACAAAAAAGTAGCCGGGCATGGTGGCATGCACCTGTAATCCCAGCACTTTGGGAGGCCAAGGCAGGTGGATCACGAGGTCAGGAGTTCGAGACCAGCCTGGCCAACATAGTGAAACCCCGTCTCTACTAAAAATACAAAAAAGTAGCCCGGCATGGTGGCACGTGCCTGTAATCCCAGCTACTTGGGAGGCTGAGGCAGGAGAATTGCTTGAACTCGGGAGGTGGAGGTTGCAGTGAGCCGATCGCGCCACTGCACTCCAGCCTGGATGACAGAACGAGACTCCGTCTCAAAAACTAAAATAAAATAAGGGGTTCTCATCCTAGTGCTATTCTCAGCTGAGTGACTTTGGGAGAGTGACTTGACCTTCATGAGCCTCAGTGTTCAAAGGATCTTTATGATTATGTCTGTGAAGCCCTCCGAGTCACCTCTGAGTCTGAGCATCCATCTAGGTGCTCCATCAGCAGTAGGTATTCCCAGTGCTATCGCAGAGAAACTCTCTAAACCCACCTCTCAAACTGGGCCAGCCTGGAGACTGGACCCAGTGGGTCTGGATGCTGACTTGAGCACACATGTACCCCAGCTCCTCAGGAGACTCTCATGCACCCCAGTGGCTGGGAACCACTGGTCTAGAGAGTGAGCTGCATCAAGGAATGGTGGCACGTGGGAATGTGAGCAGGTGCAGGTGGACACTGGGCCAAGGTGGGGCGTGTCTGGACTCAGGGCCTCGTTGGCCAACTCTCCTAGGACTTAAGAACGGAGAGGAGCCCAGATAGAGGAGCCAGTTTTTTTTTTTATTTTCAACTTTTATTTTAGGTTCAAGGGGTAGGTGTGCAGGTTTGTTACATGAGTAAATTGCATATCATGGGGTTTTGGTATACAAATAATTTTGTCACCCAGGTAATCAGCGTAATACCCAATAGGTAGTTTTTCAGTCTTCACCCTCCTCCCATCCTCCCCCCACCAGGAGTCCCCAGTGTCCTCTGCTCCCATCTTTATGTCCATGTCTACTCAGTGTTGAGCCCCCACTTATAAGTGAGAACATGCAGTATTTAGTTTTCTGTTCCTGCGTTAATTTGTTTAGGATAATGGCCTCCAGCTGTATCCATGTTGCTGTAATGGACATGATTTCATTCGTTTCTGTGGCTGCACAGTATTCCATGGTGTATAAGCACCACATTTTCTTTATCCAATCCACCATCGATGGGCATCTAGGTCTTTGCTATTGTGAACAGTGTTGTGAGGAATATATGCGTGTATGTGTCTTTATGGTAGAATATTTTGGATTCCTTTGGGCATATACCCAGCAAATGGGATTGCTAGGTCAAATGGTAGTTCTAGTTTAAGTTATTTGAGAACTCTCCAGACAGCTTTCCACAGTGGCTGAACTAACTTACATTCTCACCAGCAGTGTAGAAGCATTGAGGGGCCAGTTTTAAATCCTAGTCCCTTCCTGATGCTTTATTCATGCTTTATTCCTGCCTCCTGTCACCCGTCTTAAGGATGATTCACCCAGTCCCTTGCTCCTGGCTGGAAAAACCTTTTAAGGAAAAGTCACTAATCTGGGTACATCTAGACTTAGCTTCGCCCGTGGAAAGCCTCTTGCTTTTCACAGCCATTTGCTACCCACCCTACACCTCCCCACACCCCTCAGACTTCATGCTTGAGTCCTGTTTACCAAATGATGGGATCCTGTTTTGTCACCTCAGTCCCCTCTGAGGGGCAGTCAGCTGGCTGGAGCAGGAGGCTGCTCAATCCCACGCTGCGGGCTCCTGCACAAGGTCAGATGTGCAGGCCATCATGAAGCGAGTGTCGAGGGTGGTGTCATCCTGAAGGTTAACGCTGTAGCAGGGAGAGCGTGGGGTTGCGTGTCCCTCTCCCTCCCTGTGCAATAACTATCGTGGGTAATTCTTTTATCGTCTTTTAGATAATTTTTACATCCACAAATCAGAAAAGGAATGAGAATCAAACAAAGTAATACATGTGGAAGAACTCAGAGAACAGTGTCATTCTATAGCAACAATCAACACAGAGCCTCTGCTAAGTGTCAGGCCACATTCTGAGCACAGCAGAGACACGACTGAGTAAAGCCACCACAGAGTTCACATTATAAAAATGAAACAAATGAATGACAAGTGTCACGCGGGGTAACAAGCACGATAGGGGAGACCGAATGAGGAGAGCATGTTTAATAGTAAGAGGTTCGGGAAGGAAGCCGGCCCAGACCTGAGTGAAATTAGCCATGCCTGTGCCCGGGGGAAGCAGGTGCCAGCAGGAGGAACACCGAGCCCAGCCTCCTGAGGTGGAGGGCATGGGGCATGGCAACAGGCTGCACAGGAGCTCTGCTCTGGAGCACGTGATCCGGGCACAACCAAGAGCACTGGTGGCACCGCTTGAACACTTGCAGCCAGCTCGTGACAGCATTTAAAGTGTCTTTGCTGATTTGTTGAAAACAAGATGTAAAAATCACTAGTGAGAAGGTGGTATAGACCATCAGCCTAACTCCAATCCTGCTCGGGCTTCACCTCCCACCTCCCAGCTCACGTGCCCTCGCAGCAAACTTCTCACTGCTCCTCAATTTATCTCCAGCCCCAGTTCCTCTGTTGAATATCTTCTGCCCCATCATTGCACCTGTTTTCTAAGAACCGGCTCAAACATCACCACCTCGGTGGAGATTCCCTCCTCCTGGGGTTCACCCAGGAAACTCCACCCAGGAAGCAGGAGGTGTGATTCCCTGGATGAAGAAGAGGTGAGTGAGTCCCCCTATGATGTGAGCTACTGAAGGGTTGTCATCAGCTCAGAGTCATTCCAAAATACTCTTAATACATTTCTGTTTTCATTGTATCTTTAGGAATTAGTGGTGATGTTTATGCCATTGCAGAAAAAAAAAGAATGATGCTCCATTTCACAGCTTACAGAGCTGGTTTCACATACACTTGAATGGTCCGGCTATTTCTGACAGCTACAAAACACAGGCGCACACACCACCTTGCCTTCTGGGAAGCTGTAGGAGACACGTTACCTCTTGACAGGATAAACAGCCACACACTAGAGGGTAAAGGCAGGGCAAGCTTCACCCCAGCACCTCCTAACCTGGCACAGGCTTGACCACATGCTACTTCAATGACTTCTTTTTGAGATCAAACACCTGCCCAGCACCCCAGTCTCCTGACTTCTTGCTTGGAGCCTGCATCTCAGCTTCCTCAGCAGCAATGAAAAAGGAAGCCAACCCCGACCTGTAGAAATAGTGTATTTCCTCAATTCCAAGGCACACAATTGTTCAAATTTTAATTATTCTGAAATCAGGATGTGTCTTACAATTAGTCGGTACACTACATGTGGTGTTTCTTTTTTCTTTCGTTTTTGTTCGCCCCCTACAAGCTGTTCTTAAAACAATGGTGTGTCGTACAATTGATGACATCTTAGAATCAAAGAAAATAATAGTTAAAATCATGGGGTGGCAATTTAAGGTCCACCCATGTCAGACTTCTCGAAGTCATTGTGAAACTGTGTTTTGTTCTGCTTTGAATGTCTGGTGGTGTGAACCCAGAGAGACTGGATTCCTAGATCCCTGAGGCCTCCTGGCTGAGCCAGGAGCATGGGGCAGACAAAGGGCAAAGCATGGTCCCTACCGACTTGTCAGGCCTGCCAGCCCTGCCACTGGCTTTGTGATTTTCATTCCTGAATTCATAGAGATGGCTGCCAGCAACGAGAGGTAATCTCAGGACACACGGGCCTGGGCTAGGCCTTGGAATATTCCGGAAGTCGGTGGCCAGAGTTGTATCAAGCCAGACGGGACACATATGGGAATACAATTACAGCAAAGCCGGCAAGGCTCAGTGAGGGGCAGAGGGCCTGGCCACATGAGGAGCCAGCGCTGTGAGCAGGCCCGGGTCTGAGTGCCGGCTGTGTGTCCTGCACAACCACATCTCCCAGAGTGCATTCATCACCATCCACTCCAGATGCCCCTTGAACAAATGAATTTCACAGTCGCAAAAGGCTGAAAAATGCTCTGTGACCTGGCACCCCCTTGGGGAACCACAGTGCATTAAAGGCTCTAAGAAGTCCTGCAGTAAAGAAACCTGATGAACTTTTGTTTAAGTTAATGTTTTCCAAACTTCTTTGATCACAGAATCCTTTTATTCCAGTAACACCTTTTACAATCTTAAGATGTGAATTTTCTGCAGAACAGCCACTTGGGAACAGGCCTGTCTTGTGCAGAAGCATGAGGGACTGGGAGCCAATTTCATCACTCCCTCACTTGATTATGGAAAGATGAAAACAGAGAGTGGAGAAATGAAGGGTAATACCATGGAAGAGATTCTCTCTGGGGTCCCAAAACATGGCCCTGGCTGTGGACATACTTGGGGGTGGGGGGATCCACTTCCCTGCTGGCCTCTTTTGGGCAGTTGGTATTGGTTGCCCGGGTATCCCCAGGGCAGTAGCTGCAGCAGTGGCCTGATGGGTGTG
The DNA here is from genome assembly GCF_029289425.2 of Pan paniscus. NCBI lineage: Eukaryota > Metazoa > Chordata > Mammalia > Primates > Hominidae > Pan > Pan paniscus. The sequence continues at coordinate 16,810,718 of NC_073261.2, forward strand.
CAAGCTAGCTGGTGTGTCCAGCATGGTCTTGGCACACCTGGTTGTTTTGGAAAGGTCTTTTCTTGAACAGGAACTTGCATACTCAAAAACAACAGCAAAACACAAGGCCACACTCACCCCCGAGGGTAAGTCCGTGGCACCTCCTGCACACCCAGGAAAGATCCCGTGGAAACACAGCACCGGAGGATATGGGATAAGAGACAAAAGAGAGGAGTGGTGCTTCCTGAATTTAGGAAACACAGCTGCTACTTTGGGCCCTCTAGATACTTGAAAGAAAAAATGATGGAAATCACTAGCTGAGAATTAAGTTCTTGGTGACCACTGGCTGTATGCAGGACAAATAGTACTACAAAGTACTACAAAGAATGAAAATCTGTCTGCTGCACCCAGCAACTTCCAGTTGGTAAAAGGCTATGTCCCTGGAGAGGTAATAACTGCCACTGTAAGAAATTCCTAGGGTCCAATCCTGAATCCTTCTCTCAACAGCAGGATTCTGGGAAAGGGAAGCCAGGTTGTTCATGGACATTCAGTGGAAGAATTAAGGCAATTAAATGTTAAGTTTTGCAGGGCTGGTCGACAAGAGAAGAAGGGAATCATAGGTAATGAGCACAACTAAAATGAAGGCACAGAAGCAGGACGGTCAGGCTTTGCTCAGAGAATAACTTCAATGAGAGCAGTGAGCAGGTGCTCCAGGGTCCTGGGAGACAGTGGGAGGTGGATCACAGAGAGCAGGCTGAGGAGTTTGGATTTGCTCATAGAGAAATATCTTAAACTAACAGATTCCACGTCAGGCAAGGTCTCTTGGCTTCAAGGAGCTGGCAGTCAGGAGGGAGCGATCGAATGCTGGGTGGGGGTTGAGAGCATCCGGCGGAAAGAGGGAGGATGTGGGCAAAGAGTTTTTCGATAGGTGGTGTGGTTGTCCGAGGGGAGGCCATGAACAGAGAGAACTGAGGCAGGGAGAGGGAAGCCCACAGGCCTTGGGGTTGGGTCAGAAGAGGTGGTCAAGGAGGGAAAGGAAGGAGAGAAGACAAGGAGAAAGGAGGGGAAGAGGGAGGCACCTCCCCTCTCGCTGGTGTCAGGATTCAGATTGTGACTGGGCTTTGCATAGAGCAGGTGGGCAGCTGTGACCCACACATGATATTCCACCCGAAGATGTGTTTTTCTGACGTGCACAGTAATTTTCAAAAGCAGGAAAACTTTATATAGCTATCTAGATTTCTCTAGATAAACGGAAAGGCCTGGCCTTCCTGGACCTGCACCTGGCAGTGCCACCTGGAGCTGGTCACAGCTGCTCCCACAACTCCTGGACTGGGCGCTTCAGTTGGCTGTAGTAGTCCCCACCCTTCCTACTGCCTCACACCCAGGTGACTTCACTCACGTCCACTGACACCGTCTGCCTGTCCCCAAGGACACTGAAGTTTGCAACCTAGATGCAGATTATGTGCACACAGGGCTGCCATTCACAGGAGGGAGATGGTCAGTGGGGTAGGAGGGCGCTGAAATCCAGCTTGCATGCATGCCCATGTTCTCTGTATGTCCCAGGGAAGGAGGTCCCTTCTGTATTTGCACAAAGACATTGTACTGGCTGAAAATGGCCCTGCCCGCAAATTCTCCCAAAGGTGTGTATTCTCCATTGGTCACAATGCACTATGTAGCCCATGAGAAGGAGACCAACTCGGCGGAGCTGAGAGTGAGAGGAGACTGCATTCTCAGACACAATTGTCCAGACACTTCCTTTAAAAACTACACGCCAATGCCCAATAATGCTCAGCCTTGGAAAACAGTGAGTGTCTAATCAAGCCATTTAAAGCAGGGAGAAGATTTTAATTGGTTGCAAGGGCTGGTGTAATTATTTACAGCATACAGAGGTTTTCCTTTTGAACCTCACAGCAATCAAGTGCAGCAGCAATTTTTCTTTCCCTATTTTGCAGATGAGGAAATGGAAGCTTATGGAGGTTAAGTGATTGGCCTCAGGCCATTGCATTTAATACTACTAATAATATTAACAGCCATAGTCCATCCTGGGCAGGCCTGAGCATCTCACACACATTCGCTCATTTCCTCCTCACCCCATGAGAGCACTGATGCTACTTTTTCCTCTCTCCCAGAAGAAGACAGAGGCCTAGAAGAGTCTGAGCAGACTCCAAAGCCCACCCTTCTAGTCCCAATGTGAGACACCCCCATTAATAACACCAAAGGGCCCACACCTAAAGGCAAATCAGTCAACTAAAATCCAGGTCTTTGGTCTAGAATCTGTCACTCTTATTCCTGCATAATTTTTAACACTGGACTCATGGTGCCTTGAGCTGAAATGGTTCATGCAGGATATATCAAAAATCTGAGCATTAACCAGAGTGTTTGTAATGACAAGGAATCTGTGCCTTTTCTATGAGACATACCAGCTCTGTGTTTGACTCTGGTCAGTGTAGGCGTTAACTTCTGATCTGAATCAGCAAGACCTGGGTTCCAGCCCCGCCTTGCAACCCACCAGTGGTGTGGCCTTGGACCCATCGCCTGCCTCTCAAGGCCTCATCTTCTTCCTCTGGGACAAGGGCACAGCCACAGCCCCCGTGTCATGGCAACACATGGGTCAGGCTCAGGTCCGGCGCTTGGCAATCAGCTGATGATGGCAGGGAGGCTCTGCTTCCTGTCCCAGGCAGAGGGGATGGCACGGCCTGTGAGTAATGCAGGTTTGAGTGGTGAGCCAGTTCAGAGCAAGGCCGGGAGGACCTTTGGGCACAGTCAGGCTCCAGGGATGCAAGGCGTGGCTCCTTCAACTTGTCTCCAGCACAGCCACACACGCCACCAGTGTGGGGAGGGAGCCCCTGGTCATTTTCTGCTGGGGAGCAGAATCGCTGATGAAGGGCCCAGCGCCAATGGGGAAGAGGCCTCCCCCACAACCCTGGGCCTCCTGCCCACTCAAGCCACTTAAAAATCCATACCGTGCCCACAAGGCTTTCCAGTCTCCATGTCTCAGGAAGGTCCAAGACAGTAGGTGGAGGTGGGCACATGACAGGGCTTTCTCATTGCCTCCAAACAATGCCATGTGCTGGGCCATATTTTCTGCTCTTCTAGAAGCTTCTGTGCCCCGGGCCAGGTGGGTGCTCATTGTGTTCCCTCTGTCTCTGGGATCCCCTCCTGCTCAGGATTTAGGGGGATTGGGAGCCCTGTGCCCACCTGCCAGCTCCCATTTAGTCACACCACCCTGCAGGCTGGAGGCTTAGCCACTTCTCAGGAGGAGCCTAGAAAGGATATTGGTCGCCCAGCTGCTGAACCTGCCCCAGCATCCTTGAGGGTCTTGAAAATCTATTTTAGGCTGGGCACCTGTAATCCCAGAAATTTGGGAGGCCGAGACAGGTGGATCACCTGAGATCAGGAGTTCGAGACTAGCCTGGCCAAAATGGTGAAACCCCATCTCTACTAAAAATACAAAACTAGCCAGGCATGTTGGAGCATGCCTATAATCCCAGCTACTCAAGAGGCTGAGGCAGGAGAATTGCTTGAACCCGGGAGGCAGAGGTTGCAGTGAGCGTGAGCCGAGATTGCGCCGTTGCACTCCAGCCCTGGCAACAGAGCACGACTCCATCTCAAGAAAAAGAAAATCTTAAAAAAAGAATGCCACTGTCATGTGGAAACACCTCTAACAAACATGAGGCCAGCTAAGCTGGGGTGGGGGCCAGGTGGCAGCCTCTGAGGAGGCCTCTGCAGTCCTGGGTGGATGGTTCGGGTACAGCCTGTGAATATGAGAAGCTCTTGGCCGCTGCACATGGCTCAGTTCCCATCATCGTGCATCAGACACTGGAAGACAGTAGTTGGAGCTGCTGGACAGGGCTGTTTTTTCTCAACCAGACAGTATCCAGGTGCCTGTCCCTCAGCAGAGGGAGAGGTGCCACCACCGGCTACCATGATAAGGAGTCAGCTCAAAGCACCTTTGTTGGGGGGCCTGAGGAGATGAGGTGGTGTGGGGATAGGATTCTGGAGGACCCTGCTGGAACAGGTAGAAGGACAAGAATAACTCCCCACTGGACTGGAGGAGAGGAAGGCACATGGGGGCCCTTGGCAGGGTGGAGTAGGGCCATAGGTAAAAGGAAAGAGGAGAAAAGGACAGATACTGGGGAGAGTGAGAGGGAAGGGAGGGGAGGAGAAGGGAGGCGGACACCTCCAGATCTGGCATGGCAGAAGTCTCCTCGGAAAAGATGAGTGCAAGATGTGGGAAGAAGAGAAGGACGTGAGGGTCTCCAAAGTCTGCTCGAATTTTCAGGTACAAATGACCTTCCATCAGAACAGCCCCAATCTGAGTTCTGCAGAGGCTGAGAGCCAACTCTAGGGCATGGAGTTTCGGAAGCCAGAAGGGACCTTGATAAACAAGAAAGCCTGAGGCCCAAGGAAGTTAAAGTGATGTGCTGAAGATAACCCAGCCAAAAGGGGGCGCAGCCTGGATCCACACACTTCATGGTGCTCTACCCACTACACCATAAAAGGAGAGTCCAAACATGGTAAAGATGGATGGCAGACTGGCAGCCATTTACATTGACATTGACATTGACATTGACATTGTCATGGAGATTTACACTGTCATTTACAACCTGGCATGCTTTAGATGGTAAAGTAATAAAGCAGAATTTATGCATCTAAACAAAGACCTCCAGTACCTTGGAAAATTGCACACCTTTGTTTAGCAATTGCGTTCACATTTAGTAATTGTTTTCTGAGTAATCCATTCATCATTCATTTATTCCTATGTCTGGTATTGGCAATTTAAAAATAAACACAACAGAACTCCCACTGTATAATTGCTAAACACAATGACAGCTATAATTGAGGCACTGAAGGAAGGTCAGGGGAGCCCAGGAGGGCGGGGCTGCTGCCGCCTGCTGAGCTGGGAGGGTTGGTGGCACCCCTTGCCCTGGGTTGCCATAGCAGATATCATAATCAATTACGGCCGTCTTTCATGAGGAACCTGGATCTTTCCCAAGGAATCAGTGAGAAGTTTCAGCTCACATACCATCTCTGATTTGCCATCCCTGGGATGTTAGCTGAATCCTCTCGTTTTACATGGAGGAGACTGAGGGCCACAGAGTTCAATGCAGGGCCTAGTTTGGACTCCAGACCAGCTGCCAGGAGAGATGAGGGGCTGGGGGAGACTGGCCAGCAAGTGGTCATGCTGCCTGCTGCAGACCCCACTTCACACTCTCATGCCACCCCCTTGGGTTCACTGACAAAATTATGCTCACAAAAGCAGTGCTCTGATTTCTACGAGATACTGTAGAAAATAACTTGTTTTTTCTTTTTGTATTACTTTTTATTGTATGACACATATTCATTTCAGAAAAACTAGAAAATACAGCTAAATTGGAAGGGAAAATTAAAGTCACTCATAATCTAACCACTGCTATTTACATTTATACCTTATTGGATATATTTTCAATACCTTTCTAGGCATTTTTCTCTCTGCTTATGTGCCTGTGGTGTTATGATACATATGCATAGGTTTTCATTCATGGTTCCTGGCTCATCACTCTCATAGTCCTTGTTATAATGTTGGGAGCGTTAGGCCTCAGGAGACAACGTCCCTGTCTCTGACTTTTTCCTGTTCTCCTTTCTCCTGCCCAAGGCGGGACTCTAATCCGATTGTGGGTCAAAAGACCTTCATTTCAGAGCAGGTCCTGCTCCAGCCCCTAAAGGAAGAAATGCTGCACAGAGAGGCTAGGAAAAGTCTGAACGGGCAGGTCTTGCTGGGTTTAGATTGTGTTCTTTTTGCCCAATCACATTTCTACATGGTTGTCAGTCATGCCATGTAATGAAGGCTCCATAAAAACCCAAGATGGGCCAGGTATGTTGGCTCACACCAGTAATCCCGGCACTTTGGGAGGCCAAGGTGGGTGGATCACTTTAGCCCAGGAGTTCAACACCAACCTGGGCAACATAGCAAAACCCCATCTCCACCAAAAGAAATACAAAAATTAGCTGGGCATGATGGCTTGTGCCTGTGGTCCCTGCTGCTCAGGAGGATCGCTTGAACCTGGGAGGTGGGGGTTGCAGTGAGCTGAGATTGTGCCACTGCACTCCAGCCTGAGTGACAGAGCAAGAGAGAGAGAGAAATAAAGAAAGAAAGAGAGAAAGAGAAAGAGAAAGAAAAGGAAAGGAAAATAAAAGGAAAGAAAGGACAGGAAAAGAAAGGAGGAAGGAAGGAAAGAAAAGAAAAAGAAAGAGAAAGGAAAAGAAAAAAGAAAAGGAAACGAAAGGAAGGGAAAAGGAAAGAAGAAGGAAAGAGGAAGGAAGGAAGGCAGGAAGGAAGGCAGGAAGGAAGGGAGAGAAAACCCAAGAGGACAGTGTTCAGAGAGCTGAGCACGTGGAGACAGACAGGAAGGTGGAGTAGTCATCCATGTGCCGAGTGGGTGGCTGCCCCAGCTCCACGAGGACCGGACTCTTCCAGACCTTGCCCTGTGTATCTCTTCATCTGGCTGTTTATTTGTATCCTTTAAAATATCTTTCTAACAAACCTATAATTGTTAAGTGTTTACCCAAGTTCTGTGAGCTACTCTAGCAAATGGAACCCAAAGAGGGGGTCTTGGGAGCCCCAGCTTGAAGTGGGTCAGTCAGAAGTTCCAAAGACCTGGACTTGAGACTGGTGGAAAGTGGGAGGCAGTCTTGTGAGACTGAGCTCTGAAGTTGTGGGATCTGATGCTGTCTCCTGGTAGGCAGTGATGGAAGGGAATTGGAGGACACCCAGCTGGTGTCCACTGCTTGGTGTGTGGGGAAAATCCCCACACATTTGGTCACAGAAGCCTTCTTCTGTTGATGATTGCTGTTGCGGTGTGAGAGCAGAGGAAAAACATGATTTGAGAGGTTTTTCCAAAACGGTTCCTGAGTGGTAATCAGAGTAATCCATCCACCTTGTGAGTGTGCATGCATGCTTATGTATGTGTATATGGGATTACATAAATATGGCTCACATGTGTATGATCGTATTTGCACACTCCCTTGTCCACTTACTTATATATCAAAGTTTCCCTCATAATGTCTGCTCTGTGTCACTATGTACCCTCCCCTGTCCTCCATTCCCCACACCAAGAGTATTATGAGTATTAAATGCCACGTGGGCAGGTTCCCCAGGCAATGAGGGGGTGGGCCTGTCAAATGCAGGCCATGCAGAATGCCGCAGGGCGGGAGACGGGTGAGCCAAGGGAGCCGAGAGTTCCAGATAACAGAGTGCACAGCAAATGCCATGGCCCGCGTCCAGCAACCAGGAGAAACAGAACTGCTGAGCTCAGAATAGGCCAAGGCCGCGTCTGCTAGCAGGGAGCAAGGGCACAGCCTGCTGTCTGGCCTCTTCTGCCCCATCCCTCCACCGGGACATGGCCCAGATGAGAAAGGGCTGCCAGACGGCAAGTCAAGCGTGGGGCGGGAGAGGACAACGTTTTATGCAAGAGTGGATTCTCGGAGCCTCTGCACTCTCCATCAGGGCTGCTGGCATGGAAAACACAGAGAAACCATCACCTAGGACTTGATTGAACTACTGGACTTCCCAGAAGAGCCCAATTTAAAGCAAAGAGGTCCAGAGAAAAAAGCATTCTAGTGACATTTTTATATATTTAAAAACTGGAAAAAAGAAAAAATAATTAGAACACTGAGTTCCCACTGTCTATGAAAAATGGGCCCAGCCCCAGTGACAACCAACACGCCTCAACTCACACCTTCCCCTCCGCCTTCGTTCTGGCCGTGAGCCCTGAGCCGACCATGCACATCTTACCACCTGGAGAACCTCAAACTCTCCTCTTGCCCACCCCCACCAAGCCCCACATTCAAAAGGCTTGCCTGAGAGGCCTGCCCACCTCATTGGCAGTTCTGGCCTCCAGTGCCCTGGCAGGTGAGTGACTTCTCTGTCCTGTGTAGCATTTGGTACAGGTATGTACTGCATTTATAACACTTAACCATACTGGCTTGGGGTTGTGACACATCTTCAAGGGAGTCCCTGGAGAGCAGAAAGCTTGTCCTATTCATGTTTTGCCCATCTTGTTCCTGAATAATACCTGCACATTGCAAGGGATCAACAATATTTCCAACCAAACCATAAACTTCTCCATCTCCCCTTGAAGTCTTCTCGATAACTTTCCCAGAAACTCCCAGAAACAACAACGGCTGCCACTCACTGAGACCCTCCTATGCGTTAGGGCCTGTGCCAAGCCTTGGCATTCACGTGTCACTTAAACTTCAGGTAGATTGTCAGATTTAGCAAAAATAATAATAAATAATAATTTAGGATATCCAGTTAGATTCGAATCTCAGATAAGCAACAAATAATATTTTAGTATAAGTATGTCCCATACAACTTTTATACCAGGCATCCTATATTTTATCTGGCAATCCTGGCCCCAGGGCAACCCTACGTGAGAAACTTGTAGGTCCATTTTACATGTGAAGGAACTGAGGCTCGGAGAGGTTAAACAACTTTCCCACGGTAACACCTGAGATGGAATGGCAGGCACCTGACTTCAGAGCCCCCCAACACGGCCTTTGCTTGTCTGGGAGAGGGAGCTCCAGGTGGAACTGGTAAAGGGGGTGAATCCATTGGCTGGGAGATGTCATGAGTTTGAGACTATATTGGGAGCACCCGGCACATGGTGGCCATCAAGCAATTTTTAGTCTCTCTCTCCCTTCCTTCGCCTGCGTCAAATTGGAAATTCCCTTGAGACCCTCACACAGAGTCCTCTACAAACACATTGAATTTCAGCCCTCATAGGAAAGCAGAAGGAAGAAGGATGATGTTGGAGAAGATCCCTGCCATTTGATTTATTACAACAGTCTGAGGCCTCAGAGAGCTCAGAGCAAAGAGACCCTGGAATGCAGCCCCAGATCCCTGGAAGAGACTTTACAGGTGTCACGTTGGAGTGTGGAGAGTGAGGGGGATGGTCTCAAAGAACAGGAGCAGAGATTATCAGAGACACCACAAACTTGAAAAGTCAGGATGGGTAGGACTTGAGGAGAAAAAAAAATCTTACCTTTACAATATCTTCAAGGACCACAAATGTAAGGGCTCTCCAGAGGCTTTAGGACAGAGTCAAGGAAGTGCTTCCTGGTCGACCCTTTCAACAAAAACTGTGCCCCTGGTCTCACTGCTGCAGGCAGTGATGGTGGTGTCAACATCTGCTCTTCTCGGGCTCCCTCCACGCCTCTGAAAACATGGAAGTGCTTTTACCCATCCAGAAAGAGGGGCAGCTGAAGGAAGGAGGAAAGAGGGTGCTCCAGCGCAGGCGCAGCCTGTTGGGAACCTTCTGCTCTGTCTGCGCATTTGTGATGGTTGAATGGGCTGGCACGGGTGTCTAAGGCAAGGAACTGCAAGGGAGGCTGCAGCCTGCCCTCGTGACCCAGCACACGTCAGATGGCCGGAGTGGGAATGCGTCAGAGATTTGCCTTTGGACAGAACTGAAAGGATATGAAGCAGGGATGAGAGAAGTTCTTTCCATAAAAATCTGAAAACCAAAGGGCCAAACTGATCAACTTGCAGAACGGGAAGGACTGACAAAAATCTCAGGAAATCACCAAGGTCATAGGGGAAGATCATGAGGAAAATGTATGTGAGGCTCCCACCCTAGCCCTGCCACCACACAGTGTTGGCCCTGACTGCCACTCACCTGGGTGCCCCCTGGACTGCAAGCACCTGGCAGGGGCTGGGCTTTATTCCTGAAACAGTAGGGGGTCCTATAGCACAGCACCAGGAGAATATATAGCAATGGATGTCCATCCCATCCTGCAAAGTCCTGCTCAAGGGCCAGCCCCCATATCCCCAGCTAGAAGCCTCCTCTCCTTCTGCAACGTTCTACTGCGGCTCTCCACCTCTCTTGGGACTGGAAGTGAGAAGCATTTTTAACAGTGGCTTACAAGGTCTCAGTGCAGATGGAAAATAGAGAGTAGGTGAGTTGGAGAGGGTGGCACAGACTGAACCCCAGACAAGAAGGCTGTCTGGGGACTCAGCCCTGGTCTGTTAGCAGTTACGGGTACCCAGAGCAGGAAAGCAATGCAGAAGGGTCACTTTACCCCAGGCCCCACCTGGAGCCCAGATGGGGCTGTCCACCTGCTTCTTCATTTGTCTTTCCTCCTAGATCCACATCCTCGCCTCACATCAGGAAGGCCCAGTGCTCACTTTTACCCACCATCCGCCTCCTCCCAGTTGGGCGAGTAGCCCTGGCTGCTGCACAGGGTGCCTCCCGTATGCCAGGCACTCTGCTGGCTGCAGGGCAGCTTAACCTGCAGGGCGGTCAGGACAGACAGAATCTTTGCTTTTTCTTTTCATCTGATCAGGGACTTCTGTCTGATCAGAATTAGGTGTCTGGGCTGTCCCAGGCAATGCACGACAGCCACTGGGCTCTCCTCTCGAAGATTAACCCTTTCCAGATGGCCACAATGGTGGCGGCAGCCAGGCGCCCACCTCCACATAAGTCTTCCCTCTTCTGTCCAAGCCAAATCCACTCACAGGAAAGGATCTGGAACTACATGGAGCTAAGGAGTAATAACTAGAGACAGTTCACTAGGATCTTGTGTGGAGCAGGAAATCAAAGTTGGGGACTGCATCACACTGCTGCAATCCCTATTAAACATTTGTTGTTCAAAGTTCTTTCTCAATGGCCTGCTGGAATTTTTTTTCATTCTTCCTCTTTGGCCTGTCTTCCAGCAGTAGCACCAGCCTCCCCAGCTTCTCCCGACTCCTCCTGGACTTCCTCATAGCTGTAGGCTTCCATGTTCTCAACTCTATTATTCAGAGGAGTTCAGCTCAGTCACGTCTGCGCCAGAGCTCTGATGACCCACCTGTCAGCCACACTAAGGGCCCTGCCATGAATAAGGCCTCCGTCACTGAGGATCCTGTACCCCTCTGCCATAAACTCAGTGACCTGGCTGCCAGCCACCAGGCAGAACCTACTAGACTTCTCTAAAATAGATACCAGGGCCTCCTTCCTCAATCATAGTCAAGGCCTAAGCTTCCTTATCAAAGGCAGGCAGTCCTGGGTTTTATGGCAAGAAGTGTGCTTCCTATGTGCAAGGTGCTGTGGGGAAGGGCTGAGTGTGGAGGCCATGTGTGCAGGTCTTTAGGATTTTAGCTGAGCTGCCTTTTCTTACAGTTTAAGAAAAAAACAGCCAGCCGTTCCCTCCTTGTAATAAATGCCTCTGCATATTTGAAGACAGTAGTTAGGTCATTCTTGAGCTTTCTCATCTTCAAACTAAATAACGGTGGCCCCTGTAACCTTTTCTTGGCAAATTGTAAGGCCCATATGCAGAGGAAAAGCCAAACAAAACCATCTGATGGGGAAGGCCTCCTATCTCTAACCAAGTGTCTGTTTTGAAATGCGGTCTGCACTCGAGTCTTTAATTACATGTAAATTCAGTAGCTTCAAGTGTCTGAGCCAGTGGGAGACCAGGTGCTGCTCATCAGGCCCCTTGGATATGTTCATGCTGCAAAGCTGGGTGATAGCACTTGGCAGACGCTAGGATTTCTTCTCTTCAGATTCATTTTGGGGCAGGAAAAGGGGCTTCCGTGAGTGACCCAGGAGCACAGTCAGCTGACACTTCCTCCCCAGGTTCCCTGAGGGTAGGATGGGCCCCAAGAGCCTCCAGAGAGCCAGTGGTCTGCTGGAAAGGCTGCCCTCTGCCTCCACAGAAGCCAGCAAGAGTGGCTTCCAGATGTCCCTGGTGGAGGCTGGCAGCCTCACCCTGCAGCCAGCATCTCCCAGGGGAGGCTTCCTGCTGCTGCTAACTCAGAGACAGGGGATCTGCTAAGCGCCTGCCCTCGGTGGGGGTGTTCTGATCACATCAACTTCTTTCCCATGGTTCTTTCCAGGCTCCTTTCCCACATTTGCAGTGTGTTATCTTGGGAGACCCCATGTGTTAGTCTGTTTGTGTTGCTGGGAATACCTGAATCTGGGTAATTCTTTTTTTTTTTTTTTTTTTTTTAGACGGAGTCTCGCTCTGTCACCCAGGCTGGAGTGCAGTGGTGCCATCTTGGCTCACTGCAAGCTCCAACTCCCGGGTTCACACCATTCTCCTGCCTCAGCCTCCTGAGTAGCTGGGACTACAGGTGCCCGCCACCACGCCAGGCTAATTTGAGTCTGTGTAATTCTTAAAGAAAAGAAGTTTATTTGGCTCGTAGTTCTGTAGGCTATAGAAGAAGCATGGTGCTGGGCACAGTGGCTCATGCTTGTAATCCCAGCACTTTGGGAAGCTAAGGTGGGTGGATAACAAGGTCAGTAGTTCAAGACCAACCTGGCCAAGATGACGAAACGCCATCTCTACTAAAAATAAAAAAAATTAGCCGGGCTTGGTGGCAGGCACCTGTAATCCCAGCTACTCAGGAGGCTGAGGCAGAGAATTGCTTGAACCCGGAAGGTGGAGCTTTCAGTGAGCCAGGATCGTGCCACTGCACTCCAGCCTGGGCAACAGAGCGAGACTCCATAAAAAAAAAAAGAAGAAGAAGAAGAAGAAGAAGAAGCATGGCCACCAGCATCTGCTTCTGGTGAGGACTCAGGAAGATTCCAGTCATGACCAGTCATGGTCAAAGGGGAGCAGGCATGTTACATGTGAGAGAGAGAGAGCAACAGAGAGAAAGATGGAGGTGCCAGATTAAAAAAATCCAATCTTGCAGAAATAAGTAGAGCAAGACTCCGTACCATGGGGACGGCACCAGGCCCCTCATGAGGGATCCTCCTCCATGACCCAAACACCTCCCACTAGGGCCCACCTCCAGGGCCCACTGGAGATCCCATTTCAATATGAGATTTGGGGGGAATGAACATCAAAACTGTATCATCCAAGGTCAGTGCGTTTCTCTGTCCTCCAGTTTTGCCTGCCATGAGCAGCTTTCCTGTGAGCCAGCTGTCCTTTTGGTCTCCAGGGTCATTTTCTTCCTTCAGTGCCCAGTGTTTGGACTTTAGGCTGACCTTCAGGATTGTGGAGTCACAGAACAAGCTCATATAAGTGTGTAAGCAAGGCAGCAAATTTTTTAAAATAAAGAAAAAGTTATTTAGACAGTACCAGTCAGTCAGTGTGCCATCCTAGCTACAACCCAGGGTGGATGTGGAGTGGAGGGTAGAGGAGTGCATCCCTCACTCTTACCTGTGCTTGTCCTTCCTGCATACTGCTGAGGCCAGGAGCACCTAGATTTGCCCCAGTGGGACTCACCTTTTTATTTATTTTTATTTTTATTTTTATTTGAGATGGAGTCTCACTCTGTCACCCAGGCTGGAGTGCAGTGGTGCGATCTTGGCTCACTGCAACCTCCACCTCCTGGATTCAAGCAATTCTCCTGGCTCAGCCCCCTGAGTAGCTGAGATTACAGGCGTGCATCACCACGCCCAGCTAATTTTTGTATTTTTAGTAGAGACGGGGTTTCACCATGTTGGTCAGGCTGGTCTCGAACTCCTGACCTCGTGATCCACCCACCTCGGCCTCCCAAAGCGCTGGGATTACAGGCATGAGCCGCCATGCCTGACCTGGACTCACCTTTGAGGAGACACAGTTTTGGCCAAAATAGCTGTTAAGTACAAGTGTTCAACTGGTGCCCAACCAAAGGGAAAGCAATCTTTTCCAACAGTGAAGAAGAAATTGGTTGTGTCTGCTTTTCAACAGCAAGGGGGTGAGTCTCAAATATGGTGCCTCCATTAAGGTGTTCAATAATTTCAACTACATGAAAAATGTGCCTTGGGAATGACTTCAGAACTTAACTCTCCAGGGAGAGATGCCTCTACTGTATGGCCCCTGGCCTGGTCTCAGATTGGATCATAAGCTCCCTCATTCTTGTATCCCCATGCCCAAAACTGTGCCTGGCACTTAAGGGCCCATAATACATATTTTTGGCTTTGTTGAATAGTTTAACTCATTAGGGATGCAAAGTCCCAACTGCATATTTAGAGATATTTATGTGGGCACTACATTATGGATCGTATGGGTGAGAAGTAGGAACTCAAAGAGAATAAATCATACTTTCCCCCCCCAAAATGTTTATAAAGCCACCAAGAAGACAGGACATAGACACATCAAATATAAATAAAATACAAAAGGATGTACCCTGACATGCCAAATATGTGTTCACAGAAACAAAGTTCCTCTTGCCAAATTCCTGTTGTCTAAAGCAGTTTTTCCTAAAACATATTCTTCAGAATACCAGTTTCTCAGAGTGCCAATGTGAGGAAAAGCTTTGGTGGTCAGATGAGTGCAGGGCTGGGTTAGGCTGATTTCTTTACCAGAGGGCTTCTTGAAGACTTAAAGAAATCTGTATTGAGATATAATTTGTATAGCATAAAGTTCACCCACTTTAAGTAAACAACTCATTGGCTTTTAGTATAGAGTTGTGTATCCATCACCACAATGTCACTGCAGAATGTTTCCATCACCACCCGAAACACCTCACGCTGTTTGCAGCCATTTCCCATCCACTTCCTTCCTAGCCCCTGACAACCACTAATTTACCTTCTGCCTCTATAGATTTGCCTATTCTGGACATTTCATACAGATGGACTCATTTACTGTGTGATCTTTTGCAACCAGCTTCTTTCATTTAACTTAATGTTTTCAAGGTTCATCCACATTGTTGCATGTATGCACTGATGGACATTTGGGTTGTTTCCACTTTTTGGCTATCATAAATAACGTCGTTATAAACATTCATGAGCAAGTTGTATTTGACCATATGTTTTCAGTTCTCTTGGGTCTATACAGAGGAGTGGAATTGCTGGGTCATATGGTAATTCTACATTGAGCTTTTAGAGGAACTCCCAGACTCTTTTCCAAAGCAGGTGCACTATTTTGCATTCCCACCAGCAGTGTACACGAGTTCCAGTTTCCCTACATTCTCACCAACCCTTATTATTGTCTGTCCTTTTTTATTATAGCCATCCCAGTGGGTATGAAGTAGTACCTAATTGTGATTGTGATTTTGATTTTTGTTTCCCTAATGACTAATTGTTCTGAGCATTTTTCATGGCTTCAGGGCCTTTGATATGTTGATTTTTTCACAAATCTTCAAAAGGGGACACAGTCGGCAGCAGTTCCTAAATGCATTGGACCATGGAGCCAAACTTGCAAAAGCAGCTCCTGGAATGCAAGCCCGTACCCGAAAGCTGGGAAACATTGGCTGGAAACCAGCCTGTGCTGGAAATGTGAGTTTGGTGAATGTCCTTAGGTCATTACTTCTGCAAATTTTGCTCAAAGAAAGGGAATCTGAACTCTCCACTTTTGTAGATTAAGATAATAATAATAATTTTACCCCAAGATATGGCATCCTGGCATGATGAATATTTTGAATTAAAGGCCCTTGGAGACAAGCAGATGCTGGAAAAGGCTTTTGGTTATCTGTATAAAGATTGGACCCACCAAGGACAGCAATTGCTTTCCATCTGTTCCCTGAAATCTCGTACCTGGATGGACCTTTTCACAAGATAATGTCTGTCTCTCAGGCTCATTAAAATTCAAAAGAGAATAATTTACAGGTTAGTTTCTGTCCCCCCTCCCCCACCATCTATTCATTCTCACTAATACTCATTTATTGCCCCTAACAAGAATTACCTACATTCCCCACCTCCTCTCTCTCCTATGAGGCCTTGCTGAAGGTCACCACTGTGCCTTTACACTCACCCCCCTTCCTTTCCCTACTGCTTACCTGCCCCACAAGCCAGTCATGGCCTCTCCTCTGAGCCCTGTGAGAATTCTTAGAAGTTTTATCCTCAGTATAATTCAAATGTGTTCCTTTCTCCAATACCCAAAAACATGGTATGGGATTATTTTTTCAGTAGGGAGACATATAGAAAGGAGGCCATTCAGGTCTTCTATATTTTAAGACCACAATCTTGACTGAACCTATAGGTGACCCAGTGTGCATATGCTGCTATTTCCTGTCCTCCTAGTCATCTTTGTGTAGAATCAAAGACACCCACCTCCTTGGTACCTCTCATTTGTCACTTTTCAACACTTCCTGGCAGGCAGTTAGCATAACTGGTCCTGCTGGGTGATCCAGACCACACTCTGCAACTCTTTCTTCTGAGCCAGGCTCCCCTACTGTCTTTCCATTTATGTCAAGGCAGGGGAAGACCTCAAAGGGCTCTTGCATCCCAGTCTCACTTCCCAGAGAGGCACGAGGCCCTCCAGGATGTGGGGACAGGAACTTTGGGGCAAGCCGGTGTTGTCCAGAAGATCACCAGGAGGGCTAAATAGTAGAAAGGAGAGTCTTATTGGTGATATGTTTGCAAACTGGGAAAAGGTAGCCTCCAGTGTGGAGCAAAGATGCTCCCTCTTCAAAGAGGGCAAGGGCAGCTTGGATTTTGTGCCTTACAGGGTCGGTATTATATAATAGAGTCATGCATATTCAGTAGGTTTGAGGGGAAAGCTATATATGTTTATAAGGGGAGCCAACTACATGAGCAATGGATAAACATACATGTAACACATCCCATGTTCACTTAGGGGCAGGATTTTAGCATTAAAATGAGGTGGAATTTGGCTCTTTACATCAAAAGGTGAGCTATCAGACACAAAGGCAGTTTGTGCACAAGCTCTCCAAAGGGACTTGAGGGCTACAGCTGCTCATCTGGAAAGAAGCCTTGTAAGACCAGTCCTCTGTCCAACCGGAGTTAGGGGGCGTCTGACAATTTGCCTGATTAGCTCTACTGTTGGGAGTTTAACAAGGGTGTGGTTTTTCTTGTAACCATAGGAATTTAGGGAGTTGCCACGCCAGCCAAGCCCTAAACCCTGGGCTTATAGGTAACTTTTTCCCTAACCTTAAGATCTGTCTTAGTTGGTAAAGGGGTGTCTATTTTGGTCTCTCAGATCACACTAGAAACCTCTGAAGTCCTGTATTCTTATTATGAAGCTGATTATAAAGCTTTACAATTTACTTTGTGATTACTGTAGCTTATCGTAAAGCAACTGTAATCAGTAGGATTGGTGTCAAGATGGGTACACAGGTGGGTAGAAAAGAATTGAGAATCCAGAAATAGACTCATATTTACATGGTCAATTTATTTTTGACAAAGGCACCAAAGAAATTTAGTATAGAAAGTATAATCTTCATCAAATGATGCTGGAAAAATTGAGTAACTATATGCAAAAAAGAAAGAAAAGAAAGAAAAAAGTGAAAACCTCCACCTCCATCATTACTTCATACCATATAAAAAATTAACTCAGAATACATCCTAGACATAAATGTAATAGCTAAAACTATAAAACTCCTAAAAGAAAACAGGAGAAAATAGAGAAAACCTTGGTGATCTTGGTTTCGGCAGTGATCTGTTAAATTCAATAGATAAAACACAAATTAGAAATAAGGTATTGACTGAACCTCATAAAAATAAAACATAAACTTTTGTTCTTCAAAAGACATTTAGGAAAATGAAAAGGAAAGCCCCAGACTGAGGTAAAATATTTGCGAAACATATATATAATAAAGGTTTTGTATCCAGAATGTATAAAGAAGTTAAGAAGAAAAGCAACATACTTTTTTTTTAGTTGACAAAATATCTGAAAAAGACATCTCACCAAGTAGTTTGTAGGACTGGCAAATAAGTAAACAAGAAGAGGCCCAACACCTTTAGTCATTAGAGAAATGAAAACTACAACCACAGTGAGATAATAACACCCGCTAGAATGGATGAAATTGAAAAGTCTGACCATATCAAGTGTTTGCAAGGATGTGGAACCAACAGGGACTCTCATTCACAGCTAGTGGGAGTGGAAAATGGTTTGACCATGCTGAAGAGCATTTTGTTGTTTTTTTAAAAGTTAAAAATATATCTACCATATGACTCAGTCATTCCACACTTGGTTATTTACACCCCACAAAAAATGAAAGCATATATTCACACAAAGGCTTTTAAACAAGTGTTCATAATAGCTTTATTTGTAATTGCCAAAAACTGAAAATCACCCAGTTGTACCCCAGCAGGTGAATGGATAAACCAATTGTGACGTAGTCATATAATGGAATGCTAACCAATAATTTAAAAAAGGAACAATTGATACCTATAACAGCATTATTGAATCCAATAGAATGATGCTGAATAAAAGAACATGGACAAAGAAAGAGCACATACTATATGATTTTAGTTACATAAAACTCTAGGAAGTGTACTAATCTATAGTAACAGCAAGCAGATCAGTATTTGCCTATTGGGGGAAGGAGTTGGACAGCAGCAGGGGAAGGGTTAAAGTCACATTTTAGTTTTAAAATATTCAGCATGTATTTTGGGCCACAAAATAGCACAAGGAAACTCTTGGGTGTGA
Organism: Pan paniscus; assembly: GCF_029289425.2. Lineage (NCBI taxonomy): Eukaryota > Metazoa > Chordata > Mammalia > Primates > Hominidae > Pan > Pan paniscus. The sequence continues at coordinate 16,828,979 of NC_073261.2, forward strand.
TGGACATGTTCATTATTTAATTGTTATGATAGTTTCAGAGACATAAACATAAAAATCTTCTCAAATACACACTTCCATTATGTACAATTTATTATGTGGCCATTATACTTCAATAAAACTGTCACGGAAGAACGACCCTTATCTTCTGGAGATACATGCTGAATGTCTTACAAATAAAATTATCTAAGAACTGAAATTGGCTTCAAGGTAAAGCAGGAATGGGGTGAGAAGTGTGTGTGACGTGGACACAAGGGTGATATAGAAGATTGGCATCAAGTAACAGAAGTAGACGGTAGATTCATTTTTATATATGTTTGAAATACTACATTACAAAATACCAGTAGAAAATCTGAGTCTAACCCTAAGAATGCAGTACATCCTACTGCCATGTTTCTTTCTTTAGAGCTGAGGAGAGGCCTCTTTACTTTGGTCAGAAACCTCATTAGGTTTTATTTAGTTCAATAAAAATGTGTATAGGTGAAATAGTCCATATGAATTCATTACAATTGATGTGAAACAAAATTAATTAATAATTAATCCATGCAAGTCTTTTGGTAGCCTGCATTTTATCAAAGAAGGGACCCGTGGCAAAGGCTGGGAAGGGACCTTTAACAGGGGAGCATGAGTTCCATGGCAGAGTTGCCCTCAAGTAACGCTTTGTAGATTGGTACAGCACATGTGCATCAAAGTAGTGAAAGGATTATGAAATGTGAATAAGGAGTTAGAAGGTGGACCTTGAAGTCCTCCTGGGTACCCATTTCCCCAAGAGTGAGCATCATTATTCTTCATTCCCATACTTCTACAGGATCAATGTTGCAGCCACAGTAGGTAGAAAATTCCAACTCTGCTAACAATTGGGAGCGTGTCCCTCTAATGAAAGGGCCTGTTCATGCAATTTTCTTGATGTCTGGTGAACGCTCCCACATTATATCTTCAAAAGACTTTACTACCTGAGAGGGTTTGATGCTAACTGCTGAGTAAAAGCATCCAGTGCTGAGCACGCAGAGAAGGGAGTGGGGATATAGGTCCACTACAGCCCAGACTTTGGAGTCTGCCAAAGCAGTCAAACAATGGTGGTCAGAAAAGGTGTATAAGTCACTCGACTGACTACTTAAATCCAAAGGAATTTGTTTATATGGACCAATCGTTTTAGTAAGATGGTTTGTTATGTGCCTTTATAATTTAACATATTAATTTTATTTAGACAATATTGGAAAAGATAATGCAATCTGGTGATCTCAGCAAAATTCTCTCCTCTATAAAAATAATGAGAAAAGTGACAAAAATAATCAGAATCAACTTTTTAGAACTCTGGAAATTTACCAAAGTGTTGCAGCCATCCAAGGATTGTTTGCTCAAGCAAAACAACTGAATTTCACTAAGAATAGTGAGGTTTGTGACATTTTAACTTGCCCCATTCGCATCACCCTCTCTCCAGCTTCATGGTAGCCTTGAAAACCAGCAGCCCCCAGTCACAGAGAAAACCCGTCTAGTGGTTCTCTGAAAGACCCCACTTGCAAGGCTGTCTTTATTTAATCTGACTTGGAGTTTGCCCAGTGTGAAAAGCCATTTCTTCAGGGGCATTTGTTAAAAACATTTAGAGGCAATTGTTTAACTTCACAGATGCTTGAGATAGTGGATAATAGTTGCAACAAACAATAGGCTAATTAAAAAGCTTAAAGTGAAAACTGGAGAATGGATGTTCATAGGGGCTTTGAAAAGCTCTGACATATTCTGGGAAATCTGGAAGGCCATGAGCAGGAGTAAGAAAGGCTTTGCACATGCACAGAGCTGTGTGCAGGCTCAGAAAAGATCTTAGAAGGTCCTAAACCCTCATCTATGGCTCCCTTAAAGTTCTGGACAAGAAGATATCGTCAAAATCTAAGTTTAAGGTGGAATTGTCAACTGCTTGGATGAGTGTGGAAGACATTCCCCAACATGCATGTAGAGCACCTCAGCAAAAACTTGGAGATGTAAACCAAAAAGAAAAATCTAAGGTCATCCTACCCCAACCATCTGAATGGATCCCTCCTCTCTATCAAGGGCATTCCAAAGTTTACCTGAAAAAGAAGTTCAGGCCATGATGGGAAGGCAGAGCTGGACAAACCTGGTAATACCCTCCTCCTTTTTGGAGTTACTAACAGAACAGACTCTAAATCTGATAAGAAACATTTACAATCTAGTCTGTCTGAAGCCTGCTACCTGGAGGCTTCATTTGCATGACAAAATCTTGGTTTCCACAACCTCTTATCGTAACCCAGATATTCCTTTCTATTGATAGTAACTCTTTCAACCAATTACCAATCAGAAAACCTTTGAATCCACCTATGATATGGAAACCCCCACTTCCACTTGTCCCACCTTCCTGGACTGAACCAATGTACATCTTCCATGTATTGATTGATGCCTTATGTCTCCCTAAAATATGTCACACCAAGTTGTTACCCAACCACTTTGGGCCCATGTTCTCAGGATCTCCTAAATGCTGTGTCATGGGCCATTGGCCACTCATATTTGGCTCAGAATGAATCTCTTCAAATATTTTACATAGTATAACTCTTTTTCATTGACAGAGACTTACTAGTTCCTGATCCTTAAAGAAATTTCTCTCCAATCATTACATGACCATTAAGCTACCAAAGCAGAGACGTCAGTGGCTACACAAGACAAAGAACACAGACTTATAACACAATTACATCAGAAAAGTTACTAAAAAACAAAAACACCAACAAACTGTAAAAACAACATAACCTGAGGAGTAGAGAAAGAATCTGATTTTTTAAAGTTGCCACATTGCATTTTTAATGTCCAGTTTTAACAGAAAATTACAAGACATGTAAGGAAACAAGAAAATATGTCTCATACACAGGACAAAATCGATTAATAGAAACTGTTCCAGAGGAAGCCCAGACATAAAACTTATTAGAAAAAGTCTTTAAATTTAGTTCAAAGGGTTAAAGAAAACCATGCCTAAATAACTAAAGGAAAGGATGAAAATGGTGTTTATCTAACACAGAATATCAGTAAAGAGATAGAAATGATTAAAAAAAAAAGAATCAAATAGGAATGCTAGAGTTAAAAAGATAACTAAAAGGAAAATTTTAAGAGGAGCTCAACAGCAGATTTGATCAGGTGGAAGATATAATCAGCAATCTTGAACATTGTTCATTTGAGATTTTCCAGACTGAGAAACAGAAAGAAAAAAAATTATGAAGAAAAATGAACAGAACCTCAGAAACCTGTAGATCTCTATGAAACATACTAACATATGCATAATGGGGAGTCTCAGAAGGAGCAGAAAAAGAGAAAGGTGATAAAAATATGTGAAGAATTAATGTCTGTAAACTTAACAAATTGTATGTGAAACATTAAACTGCACTTCCAAAAAAAAATTTTAAAAAGCCAATAGACTCCAAGTAAGATACATTCAAAAATATCCACACCTGGACACATCATTATTAAAATACCAGAAGTAAAAGACAAAGAGAATCTTGAAAGCAGTAGGAGAGAAGTGACTCATCCCACAGAAGCAATCCTCAATAAGAACAACAGCTGACTTCTCACCAGAAACCAAGTTAGCAGGATGGCATGCTGGTGTTGGTTACAATGTGGCATTTGCTAATATTGTGCTTGTCTCCTGAAACTCTTATAGAATTGAGATCTTGAGCTTGTTTTGTTTGTGTGTTCATTTGTTTGTTGGTATGGTAGAGATTCTCATACAAAAAGCCACTTACAAGGAGGTTCCTTAGGTCCATCTCTCTTCTCTGCAGCCTTGCTGCTGTTGTTCCTGTTGGTGCTTCTACATGAAGGGTCTTCAACTGTCTCATTCTCTGGTTATGAAGTTAGTAGGACATTAACCTAAGCAGTTTTCTCAGTGGGCTTTCCAGGCATTTCACAGTGATGGTCCTTCTAAGCCCTGACACCACTGGTGCCAGTAGCATGCAGGCATGGCAGGTCACTCTTCCCAGTAGAACAGACCAGGCTCCACAGGAGAGAAATCCAGGAGCTCCTCACTTGGATAGGGTTCGTGTAAAGTGACAGAGTCAAAGATGCTGTGGGGTTTTAAGTCTGGAAAAGCAGAATCAACTGGGGAGGTTCTGGATGTTATCAGAACCAACTTCACAGCTTTCAGCACTTTGTAGAGAGGATTAAATGAAATAATGCAGTCATGCACCAAACATGCTTAGAACAGGTGCTGTCCAAGAAATGTTGGCCTTAGCAATGAGAGGATGGAGCAGAACAGCTGTTTATAAAAGAGAAGACCCATCGAGGAAACTATTTTACAGAAACCACAGAAGTCGTCTGGCCTGGGATTAAGAACTTGATGATTTTCTAGGGCAACTATTGAGAATGCAGCAAGGAGTCCACTGGGAAGAAACCAACAGCATGGCAGCTGCAATAAGGGCCCAGTTGAGGCCAGAGAATCGCAATGAACTCTGCCTATTGACAAGTGGTTCTCCAAACTCTGGTGTTCTCGCCCTTTAAATGGAAATAATTATACTACCTATCTCATAAGATCATTGTAATACCATTTTTAAATGCTGAGTACTTTGCCTGACACAAGATGTTAACTCAATAATTGATGGTGGTGGTGGTAATGGTGATGGTGGTGGTGGTGATGGTGATGGTGGTGGCGGTGATGGTGGTGGTGATGGTGATGATGGTGGTGGTGATGGTGGTGATGGTGGTGGTGGTGATGGTGGTGATGGTGGTGGTGGTGATGGTGGTGGTGGTGGTGATGGTGATGGTGGTGGCGGTGATGGTGGTGATGGTGGTGATGGTGGTGGTGGTGATGGTGCTGGTTGTGGTGGCGGTGGTGGTGGTGGTGGTGGTGGTGATGGCGGTGGTGGTGGTGATGGTGGTGATGGTGGTGGTGGTGGTGATAGTGGTGGTGATGGTGGTGGTGGTGGTGATGGTGGTGGTGATGGTGGTGGTGGCAGTCATCGTGATGGTGGTGGTGATGGTGGTGGTGGCAGTGATGGTGATGGTGGTGGTGATGGTGGTGATGAGGTGACGATGATCGCAGTGGTGGTGGTGATGATAATAGTGAAGGTGATGTCTCAAGGGAGATTGTATGAGACTCCTGTAGGGTAGAACCTACTCTGAAAGAACTCACCTCAATTAAGCTTGATTGGAGTAAAAGCCAAGGCTAGACACCTAAGCTTCAGAGGGACAGAGAAGCTACTCTAAGTAAGAGAGGATAGGGAGTTGATTTTCCTGGGTGAGGATGGAGATTCTAGTGGGAAGAGGATCAGAAATGAGGCCTCAAAAGACAAATAACTTTGGGAACAAAGAAAAATTATTCATTGGGGAATTAATTTTTTGTCTTTGGAATGTGCAATGTTAACCCCTTTCATGGTCTCTTTACATTATCTTCTGTAAAGTCTGTGCTTCTCGCTAATGGTTTTGGAAAAGTGTACCTTTTTGGTTATCTTCAAGAGGCATTGAGTTCTGTGTTGAGTTTGGCATGTGATAAAAACAGACTGACCCCATGCATGCAGGATGCAGAAGAAAAGGCGCAGCTGATACCCAGGATGTATTATTATTACTGTGACACAGTGAATCTAAAAGAGGGGTCAGTGGATGAGGGACAGGAGATGCAGCTAAGAGCTAAGAGTGTGGTTAGTGAGACAGTGAAAGAGCTGAGTGACTCAACCCTAAAGGGAATTGTATCAGGGAGAAGAAAGATGGTTTAAACCTCCAAGGAAGCCAGAGGATTACAGACGAGTTAAGCCAGTGTTGAGTGATGGTGTTGAGGGTCTTGAGCAAAACAGCAGGAGACAGTGCACTGCACCCCCATGGTGGAGGCTGGTGTTTGTGCCTGAGAACCTTGCTCTTGAGTCAGGAGTGTATGACCTTGGACTTGGGTTAGGACTTGGACTTGGGTTAGGACATGGGTTAGTGTGCAGTTTGTACTTCTTTTGTGTGTGTGAGTCTGGGAGAGAGACCAAATTTCTTAGGCTCTAGCAGCAGGAATATTCCTTGTGCTGTAATGACATAAGGTAACTTGATTCTCATGTCTGAGGTATCAATTAGAGAAAAATAGATTAGGAAAGGGAGTTCAGAGGTAGCAAAAGCTGGCAAGGCTTGTTCAGTCAAGCTTGCAGTTCAGTACAAAAAGGATTTATTTGAATGCCTACTGTGTGCTTAGCACTATACCTTTGTCTCCAAATTAGAAACATAAGACTGCTTTCATCTAATTAGCAAACATGTTATAAGTGCCTATTGCATGTTAGGTTCCACACACCAAAAATTGTCCTGGATGCCTGGAATGTGACTTTTCTTCTTCCCTTTACCTCCTTGCAACTGCCGTCAATATTAAAGCCTATTTATAATTCATTCAACATTAATTTTACTGAAAAAGCATTTGGTTTAGCCAAAACAAACATCAAACTCCATATACTTTTTTCAGTCTGAGAGTGGAAAATCAAAACTGACCTTGTGTTATGATTTACTGTATCTCCCCATCCTGGCCCCACAGGTCCATAAAGAAGAGAATCTGGTGGCTGTTTTTTCTCAACAGTACCATGACTTCATAATCTGAACTATATCCAATAATACTGATAGGATGGTTTTAAATTATATTGCCTTTCATTTTGTTTTATCAAGGAGGCTATGAAGTCCCTGCTAGTGTTGTCTTTCCACTTTGGGAAGTGAAGCCTGTATTCTTTGTAATAGGCTTTCAATTGTTGCTAGTGCCATGGATGCAATTTTCACCTTTTAAGCTCATTTAAATGTCAACAATTCTCTACCTGCCTCTTCCTGAACAGAGTATTTTTGCACTTTTCAAGAGTTAAATTGAGGGGTGCAGTGGCTTACACCTGTAATCCCAGCACTTTGGGAGGCCAATGTGGGTGGATCACATGAGCCCAGGAGTTCAAGATCCGCCTGGCCAACATGGCAAAACCAGTCTCTACTAAAATATATATGTATACAAAAATTAGCCAAGCGCAGTGGTGCACGCCTATGGTCCTGGCTGCTTGGGAGGCTGAGGCTGGAAGGTCAGTTGAGCACAGGAGGCAGAGGTTGCCGTGAGCCGGGATCACACCACTGCACTCCAGCCTGGGTAACAGAGCTAGACCCTGTCTCAAAACAAAACAATAATAACAACAAAAAAAACTTTAAAAAATAGTTAAATTAGGACTAAAATTTCAGATGCTTTTAGTGCTGCACAGTCATCTATGAACAGGGCCTCTTTTAGATCAACATTGTATCCGCATGTATTAATGTGCTGTATTAGGCAGGCCCACTTAAATCTGTTTTGTCCCCCAGTTGGTGTTTTCTGCTTCCACTGATACAAAATGGCTCTCCCAGGAAAGGGACACCCTCAAAGCTCAGCTTCTCACAGGGTCCTCTGCTTTTCTCAGGGGAGCTTGGAGAATGGGGGAATTGGCCCTCATGGGGCAGAGTGGAAAAAGGGTCTATCTTGTGCTGAAAACAGACACTTATATGACTATATGGGGAATGGGTGCTATACAACATGCCTAACTCTTGGATTGATTTTTCTAGAACCAAGGAGTAGAGGTGGGGCACCAACACTATTCCAGCTGGGGCTCCAAGTTCCTGTCTGTAGGATGGCCTCTGCCTGAGGTCAGAAAGCAGGAGCACCGTGAGGTTCAGGACCGTCTTCTGCACACTGGCTACCAGGACCAGGAGGCTATTCTATGCTCTGTCCATCCTCACTGTTTAACCAGAAAGGGCATGCCCAAGCCTACAGCAGGGGCTGACAGCACCTACAGGGTTAGAAAGGGATGCGGTCCATGAGGGTTCCAAGTCCAGGGACTGAAAACAATCCCATGGCCCCAGAGACAAAATTACAGCTCAAGTCACCATGTTCACAACTCTAATGTCAACACAAGGCTCCCTCAATTGCCTTGCTGTAAAATAGGTGAATAGGTGTAGTGGGAGATTCAGTGGCCAAGCCTGGGTCCCAGGTAAGGTGACTAACCATCCCAGTTTTCCTGAACAGAGAAATTTCCCAGGAAACTTTGGGTTTTAAAGCCAGGAAAGTCCCAGGTAAGCAAGGGTGAGTTGATCACCCTGGCAGGGAACTGATTCATTCAATTCCGGATAATTGAATAAAGTCCACATCCTCACCGGGAACATTCTACTGAATGATAAAAAGTTCCTTCTAGTTTTGCCTGTTTCTTTTCCAGGATCTGGGTCCATGGGACCCCTACCTTATCAACTGTCCCCATACCCAGGCCCTGGCTCTCATCCCTACATTGACCTCCACCCCTTCCTCCACAGGCAGGCCAGAAAGCAGACCCAGGGAGGATAGCCCATGTCTTCGGCTACACTGGTGAAGGCATCGTGCCTGCTCCACACCACATTTTTATTCAAGGTATTGTATTTGCAAACAAAAATGAAGTCCCACAAATGCGGGACTCCACCTGACTCTCAAAAAGAAAATAAATCACAAGTGTATTTTAAAAGCTACATTTGAGATTAGCAAACTGGAATCAAATGACAGATACTTTATCCAGAAAGCAACAGACATTCTTTTTTCAGTTGCGCTTCTTTGTTAAAGCATCTTGCCTCCCAGAGGTATAATGCGTTCCCCAGGAGCAAACACTGAAGCGCACTAGAGTCATATCTTTCAAGAGCGGTGGGTGTGGTTCCAGCAGGATCCTAATTATGGCAGAAAAACAGCAACTATGACCACCAAACCAACAAAAATGATGTGAAATGCAATTTCTTAATTTCAGTCTCAAACTGTGCCTGGGCCAATGTATGTGAAAGCCCGATGTCCATGTGGATTCAAATCCTGATTCACTCAGGCATGGTACTTAACATTCTAAGCCTCAGTTTCCTCATCTGTAAAATGGCGTTCCTATCTCACACAGGCAGTTAGCCGAGGCCTGATATGCAGAAAGTGCTCAGCTGCTGTGACTCTTCACCCTTCCTGTGAGATGCCTTCTTTAACCCCACAGATGTGTACCATGTGATGGCCAAGGGAGCTTCATCAATCATGGCATCTCAAGGGAGCTGGAGCAGATGAGGAGGAGATGGAGGTCCCAGGAAGGGCTGTGATCTGCCTGGGGTCCCACAATGGGAAACAGGCATGAGCTCTCCAGACTCCCCGTCCAATGCTCTTTCCACTACAACTGGCTGTCAGTCTCCCTAGGACAAGAAAAAACAGTCAAAAAGGAAATCGAAGGGATTTTTGTTTTTATCCCTGTTCTTTTGTTGGTTCTATCTGTTCTGTTTTGGGTATTTTGTTTGTTTTTATTTGTGTACTTTTTTTTTTTAAATGGAGCTTCCATCATGTAGGAGTAGGGTGTAGAAATCTGAGTTGGTGGCTCCCTGGTATAAGACCATAGCCTTCATTTTGGTGAGTAACAACATAATTTCTGCTTTGAGTCCCATTTTCTTGCAGTGGAAGCTTAATCTCAGAGTATCAAAATCATTGCATCTGAGCTTGGGCCTCCCCACATCATGGGAGGAGAAGGATGAGTAGATGATGTCTCATGGAGAGGACCTGCCAGGATCCCTCATCGCTGGCCTTCAGCTTTCTCATCTGCCCTCAACCACAGAACCCTGGGAGGAGGCTCCCTCAGTGGCTCGTGCACTCTCGCAGGCCCTGTGAACATATATACTTCCTGGTGGGAAGAGCAAGGGAGCCTCTGGTGGAAAGCAGCCCCAGGGTCCAAGAACCACACAGCCCTGCATTAGGGCCCCCAGGGAGGGAGAAGACCAAGGTCATGCTTTTGAACCTGGATGCCAGAAGAGAACAGCTGTGGGGAAAAGCATGCCTGGAACCAAGAAAAACATGTTTACCAGGGGCCATTCCTCACACCAGCTGCAGGCAGGGTCAGGAAAGCCACAGGCTGCACTGTAGTTGCGATCTTGCATGCGTACGCAAGGCTCAGAATGTTCCTCAAAGATCCTAAAATGTTCCCAGAGTCAGGCTGAGTCCATTCAAATGTTCACTCACCCTGGCCACACTCACTACACCTGACTTCCCTGTATCATGAGTTAGAGAAATAGTATAGAGTCTGGGTGATGCTGGCAGGTGGGAGGGAATGGGATAGGGAAGGAGAGAGAGAGAGAGCAAGAAAGAAGGCTGTTTGGGTTTTTGTCTATAACATATGTATATACACTCATCAAGTCCATTATTTAAAACCTCTTTCATGGTTTCAATTTCCTGTGGACCACTTTTCATGCCCATTTTAAGTTCCTTGAAGGCGAGGAGATACATGTGTATCTGCCAGCTTCACTGTGCCTTATATCTTAGGTAATCAATAAATATTAGTAAATCAAAGGATGCCTGATACTCTAAAAATGTCTTATTATTTTTAGGTGATTTGGGCAAAGCACACGCATTGTATTTGCATCTGGGAACCACATTTTTAATTTAAAAAAGTTATTTGTAGGCCGGACACGGTGGCTCACGCCTGTGATTCCAGCACTTTGGGAAGCCGAGGTGGGCGGACCACTGCAGGCCAGGAGTTTGAGACCAGCCTGGCCAACATGGCAAAACCCTGTCTCTACTAAAAATACAAAAATTAGCCAGGAGTGGTGATGCATCCCTGTACTCCCAGCTACTCGGGAGGCTGAGGCATGAGAATATCTTGAACTGCTCCTTTTTATTGCTGAGTGATATTCCATTCTATGAAGCTCAGTTTGCTTATCCATTCTCCTGTTGATGAACATCTGATGTTTCCAGTTCTCCTCTCCGTGAGCCTTCTTGTAAACATAATTTTCATTTCTCTTGGGAAAAACCCTAGGAGTGGTACTGCTGGGTCAAGGGGGTAGGTGTTTGTATAGCTTTATAAGAAGTTACCACATCCTTACTAATATTTGGTGATAGCTATTCTTTAAGTTAAAAGTGTAGAGGTATCTCGTTGTGGTTTTAATTTTTATCTCCCTAATGAGTAATGATAAGTGTCTCTTCATATCCTGAATGGCTATTTGTGTATCTTTTTTGTGAACTGTCTCTTCAACTGTTTCATCCATTTCTGATTGATTATCTTTTTATTATTGAGTTGAAAGAGTTCTTCATAAACCCAGGATTTCAATCTTTTTTCAGATGTTTTGCAAATATTTTCTCCTAATCTATGGCTTGCCTATTTTCTTAATGGTATCACTTATCAGCAGAAGCTTTTAATTTTGACAGGGACACATTTATTCATTTTCTGTTACGTTTATTGCTTTCTGTGGCCTGTTTGTCTATAAACATTTGCCTGTCTCCAGGTTATGAAGATGCTCTCTTATATTTTCTCTAAAAGTTTTATGATTTTATATTTAGCCCTACAATAATTTAGAATTAATTTTTGTTTGTGATGTGAGAAATAAGTTAAAGTTTTCTTTGTTTGTGTGTTTACGTCTGAACATCCAGTTAATACAGCACCATTTTTGAAAAGACTTTTCTTTCCCCATGGATTGATTGCTTTGGTACCTTTGGCAAACAAATGACCGTGTAATCATGGGCCTGTTTCCAGCTCTCTTCTCAGATCCACTGATCTATTTGTCAGTCCCTATGCCAGTAACATACTGTCTTAATTATAAAACCAACAATGTCGGTATTATAATGTTTTAAAGTCATGTAGTTTGAGCACTCCAGATTTATTTTCCTAATTCAAGATTGTTATAGATACGCTAGATTCTTTGCATGTCTATATAAATTTTAGAATCAATTTGTAAATTTCTACAACAGATTCCTGCTAGCATTATTACTGGGATTGCAATAACTCTACAGATCAATTTGTGGAGAACTGACATCTCAACAACATTGAGTCTTCCAATCTGCAAACATGATACTGTGTGTGTGTGTGTGTGTGTGTGGGTGTGTGTGTGTGTGTCTTCTTTAATTTCTTTCAATAATGGTTTAGTTTTCAACATAGAGATCTTGTCCATCTTTTGTTGTTTATTCATGAGTATTTTATGCTTTTTGAAGATACTGTAAATAAAATTGTTTTTCTAATTTCATTTCCCAAATTCTTGCTGCTGATATATAAAAGTATAATTGATATTTTAATATTAACCTTGTATCCTGTGACCTTGTTCAATCGATGTATTAGTTGTAATAGTTGTTTCTTGCATTTCTTAAGATTTTCCACGTAAACAATCACATCGTGTGTGGAGTGAGTTGCAATTCTTCCTTTTAAAATCTTTATGCCTTTTTTTTTTACTTACATTATTGCAATAGTTAAGACTACCTAAAATAAATTGGTAAGTGTTCTTGCCTCCTCTGTTTTTGAAAGAGTTTGTGAAATAATGATACTATTATATTTCTTCCTTAAATGTTTTACAGGATTAATGAGACAATCTTGACCAAACTTTTCTTTGTGGAAGATTTTTTAAAATAATACATTTTGGCTGGACACAGTGGCTCATGCCTGTATTCCCAGCACTTTGGGAGGCTGAGGTGGGCAGATCTCTTGAGCTCAGGAGTTCGAGATCAGCCTGGCGCAACATGATAAAAACCCCGTCTCTACAAAAAACGCAAAAATTAGCCGGGCATGGTGGCATGCACCTCCCAGCTACTTGGGAGGCTGAGGTGGGAGAATCACTTGAGCCCAGGAGGTTGAGGCTGCAGTGACTGGAATAACACCTTAGCACTTACACTTGGACAACAGAGCAAGATCCTGTCTCAAAAACTAAATAAATAAATTCAATTCAATTCAATTTCCTCTCCTACATGAGTTGTGGTACATTGTGTTTTTCAAGGAATTTGTCTATTTCATCTAAGTTGTCTATTTTGTTAGCATAATGCTTTTATACTTTTTTAAAATGCTTGTAGCATTTTCAGTGATAACCCCTCTTTCATTCTGATATTGACCATTCGTATTCTCTCTCCTTTTCTTGATTAGTATAGCTAGAGTTGATCTTTTCAGAGAACAGACTTTTGGCTTTGTTAATTTTCTCTATTCTTTGTTGTTATCTCATTTATTTCTGTTATTATATATAGAATTTCTTTCCTTTCTACTTACTTTGGGTTTTCTTTTTTTTCTTTCCTTTTCTTGTATTTTCCCCCTCCCTTCCATTCTCCCTCCTTTCCTCCTTTCTCCTTTCCTTCCTTTCTTACTTTTTTTCTTCTTTCTTTCTTCTCTCATTTTAGACTCTTAAGGTGCAAACTTAGGTTATGGATTTTAGAACTTTGCTCTTTCCAATGTAAGTATGTAAAACTCTAGATTTCCTTCTAAACATTGCTTTAATTAGAGCTCATAAATTTTCATATGTAACATTTTCATTTTCATCTGTTCAAAAGCTTTTCTAATTGTCTTTGTGATTTCTTCTTTAATTCATGGGTTTTTTAAAAATAAGTGAGTTGTTTGACTCTAAACATGTGGAGTCTTCCTAGATAACTTATTGTTACCGATTTCTAACTTAACTCCATTGTGGTCGGAGAAAATGCTCTGTAGATTTCAATTATTTCCAACTCATCAAGACTTATTTTATGGATTAACGTATGCTTTACCTTGACAAAAGCTCCATGTGCACCTGAGAAGAAGATATATTTTGCAATGGTTGGGTGTAGTGTTCTATAAATATTAATCAAGTCAAGGTGATGGTGGTATTACATAGATCATCTATATCTGAACTGATTTTGGGCCTAGTTTTTCTATCAACAGTCATTGAGAGATGTTAAAATTTCCAACTATGACTGTGGGATTGTCTACTTCTTTTAATTCTGTCATTTTTGCTTCTTATATTTTGAAGCTCTGTTACTAGGCCTATATACCTTTATGAGTATAATGTCTTCTGATGAATTAATTGTTAATTCTTATCATTATAACATATCCCACTCTATGTCTGGCAGTAGTCTTATTTTGAATTTAATGTCATCTGATAAGAATATAGCCACTTCAACAGTCCTATATTCTTATACTCTTTTCATGGTATTTCTTTTTCTATTTATTTCTTCTTAATATATCTGTTTCTTTCTGTTTAAAATGCATCTCTTATAGAAAGCTTTTTTATCCATTTTGACAGTCTTTGTTTTTAATTGGAGTTTTTAGTCCATGAGCATTTAAAGTAATTATTGACACATTTGGATATGTGTCTTTCATTTTACCATTTGTTTTCTGACTACATCCCCTCTGATTTCTGTTCCTTTATTCTTTTTCTGCTTTCTTTTAAACTTATTGTAACATATTTTAGAATTCTTTCTTGATTTACCTATTGGCTTTCTAGCTATACTTATTTAACTTTTTTTTTTTTTTTTTTTTTTTTTTTTTTTTTTTTTGAGACAGATTCTCCCTCTGTCACCCAGGCTGGAATGCAATGGCATGATCTCAGCTCACTGCAACCTCCACCTCCTGGGTTCAAGCAATTCTCCTGTCTCAGCCTCCCAAGTAGCTGGGATTGCAGGTGCCCACCACCATGCCCGGCTAATTTTTTGTACTTCAGTAGAGGCAGAGTTTCACCGTGTTGCCCAGGCTGGTCTCAAACTCCTGAGCTCAGGCAGTCTACCCGCCTCGGCCTCCCAAAGTGCTAGGATTACAGGCGTGGGCCACCGTGCCCAGCCACTTCTTTGCTTTTTTTATTGATTGTGTAGAGATTACAATGCATTTCCCTTGCTTTTCACAATCTATTAAAGATTGTGCCACTTGGCTGGGGGTGGTGGCTCACACCTGTAATCCCAGTACTTTGGGAGGCTGAGGTGGGCAGATCGCAAGGTCAGGAGATAAAGACCAGCCTAAACACAGGGAAACCCTGTTTCTACTAAAAAAAAAATACAAAAAATTAGCCGGGCATGGTAGTGGGCGCCTGTAGTCCCAGCTACTGGGGAGGCTGAGGCAGGAGAATGGCGTGAACCCGGAAGGCGGAGCTTGCAGTGAGCTGAGATTGCGCCACTGCACCCCAGCCTGGGCGACAAAGCGAGACCCCATCTCAGAAAAAAAAAAAAAAAAAGAAAAAAGATTGTGCCACTTATGTAAGTAGAAACCTTGCAGTTATATAAAACCACCCATCCCTAATCACTCTTTATACTGTAATTTTCATATGCATCACATCTAAGTGACAAACCCCATAAGACATAAATTTTGCTTTAAAGAATCATATGTATTTTAAATAAATAAAGAGAAAAAGCACCAGTCTTTTCTATTTATCTAGAAATTCACTATTTCCAACAGGATCATTTCCCTTCAGGAAATACTAAAGGAATTTCCTTTAGTATTTCTTATAATACAGATCTACTCGCGATGAATTCTCTTAGCCTTCTGAAATGTCTTTATTTTGCCTTCATTCTTGAAGGATAATTTTGCTACATATAGAATTCTGGGTTGACAATTTTTTTGGCACATTAAAGATGTTGTTTCACTATCTTTTGGCCTCCATTGTTTATCAGAAATCAGCAAATATTGCTTCTTTGTTTCATGTGATGTGCCATTTTTATTTAGCTGATTTCAATCGTTTTTCCCTTATTTATGAATTCAGCATATAACTATGATGTCTCTAGGTATTACTCTGCTTGGAGTATCATGAGCTTCTTGAATCAAAAGTTTTATACCTTTCATCATATTTGGGAATTTATTTCTGCTCCATTTACTCTCTTCCCTCCTAGAAGTAAGAGTACCAATTACTAGAGTAACTAGAACTCCAATTACTCCTATGTTAGACATTTTAATATTTTTGAACCAGTCCTTGAGACTGTTCAATTTTTTCTCTGCCATTTTTCTCTCTTTTCTTTAGATTGGATCATTTTCATTTGATCCCTTTTCAAGTTCAGGGACTCTTCCCTATGTTGTCTCTATTCTGCTAGAGGATGAATTTTTATTTCAGATATGTTATGTTTTAGTCTAGAATTTTTATTTGGTTGCTTTTTATAGTTTGTATTTTTCCGATGAAATTTTACAACTTTTTATTCATTAGGAGCATCTTTTCCTTTACATGACTGAACATAGTTAAAATCCTTACCTGCTAATTCCAACATTTGGGTCATCTGCCATTCTCTTTTTGTAAGTGTTGACTCTTCTCCAGAATCTGCCTGCTTTATTTGCCTCCAAATAGTTGTCCTGTGTGCAAGTGTGTGTGTGTGTGTGTGTGTGTGTGTGTTTTCAAACTCTTAAATGTCTCAGCAGTCAAAGGGTGGCTAATCTGATGGTGAGATCCTGAAAAAAGAGAATAAATGTTTTCATCCTGCTTTCTTTAACCCATGAAGGTGCAGGAAGAGATTGAGTTCATTCTCCATAGAAGGCCTAGCTGGCTCTGTGGCACAATGGAAAGTGCGTTGTCTATAGGAGGCCTTGTGTACATACACATGTGCACTCACACATGGGGGAGAGCCTATAATCTTTGCTGACAACAGCATGCAGTATATGAATCTCTGTAGCTCAGACCCAGAACCTGAAAAATTTAGACCTAACATTACTTTGGCCCAGTAAGAATGTTAGCTGGAAATTAGTTTATAGCCCAGGAGCTATTTTTTAAAGATCTGTAGGCTTACTAGCCATGACAATGATGACAATAATGATCATGAAAATGACATCATCATTACCAATAGCTACTGCCATCTATTGATCCCATAACATGTGATCATATCTCTGTCCTCAGAACAATCCATTTCACAGATGAAGAAACAGACTCAGTGAGCACGTGATCACTTCTCACAACTAATGGAGCCAAGATTCTGTCCTTATGGCTCCAGAGACCTCTTTTTTTTCCCACTGTACCACAACACTCACCAGGACTGGAGTGCCACCTATGACCTCATTGCATAATGGATGGCTTGTCCTCAAATGGGCCCGGGTACGTGTACATGTATACTTATGTCTATAGGGGAGAGGGGAAATTGATCCACTTTCCTCCACTCTAACTCCAGATCTCAGCTGCCGAGTGGAAACTCCATTCTCACACCATAGCTACGGGATGGGGGGAAAGGGGAGGAAATAACTAAAGAGTAAGGAATTGGGCGAGGCTTTGAGGTTTGGATGTGACAGGTAGTTTGCATGTAGTTGGAATGCAGTAACATTGGTCCACAAGGTTTGTCAGAAACCCTGGTTATTTTGGAAGGTTCCAAAGTTGTGTCCTCTTCAGATATCATGAAAACAGGAAATTCTGTAAACATGGCCACTGAAGGGCTAGCTCATTTCTTGGAAAAGGAGTTTCTGGAGAGTTCTCAGAGCATATAAATAGCAGGGCCATAAAGACAAAGGTAACCATTCAAGGAATAGAGAAGTATATTCTCAAAAATTACACGCCAAGCCAGAGCTGTGGTTCAGAAAGGGGGTTTTATGTTGTTTCTGTTGTTGTTTCAGTTTTGGCCTCAGAAAGGATGCGCGGCCCTGCTGTAAACAGCCTCTCAGCACTGGGAAGGAGTGTGCTTACAAGGCTGGTGTAGACATCCAGAGCCTAGCCTAGATAGAAGGCCCAGGGACCCACAGGGAGGCCTGCTTTGACAGAGAAGCATTTCTGTTTAGAAGAGGGAACCTGGGAGATATTTCCAGAGAGCTTCTTAAGACTTGTCATGTAGCTCTTCCCCCATGTTTTCTGCAGCTGGAGGTACCATACACCTTTGAGGGACCAAGGACCCAAGACTTGAGGTAGACACTATTCCCAGCTGGACACTCTCAATGTTGAGGATATAGATGCACAAACCAATGCAGGGAGGCCTCCAGGAGCCACTGGAGAAGAAATCTTCAGATCCTACCAGGCCCATAGCTGTTGCCTTTGTGGGCTCCTGGGTTAATTTCCACACATCAGTGGCCCACCTTATGATATCCTTCCTGCATGCCACACTCCCGGCCATGCTCTGTGGACAGCCATTATTTCCAGTAATTGCTAATGGGAGCCAGTCTCCAAAGAGTAATGAATCAGAGGTGTTCCTTGGAATGTGTTACACTAGGACTTCGCCGATCTCACAGGCTCCTTTCCAGATGAGCTGACTGTAATCTCTGGGAAGCTGGATCTGGAGGAACAATGGGATGGGATTTGCGGTGACCCTTCCTGCCCTTCTTGAGCAGCTTGTGAACCAGAAGATGTGCCTGGAGAGAAAGCCTCATTTGGGGAAGTGCAGTAGTCGAAGTTCTTTATTTTGAAAATGGAGAACAACCCTTCTCACAATCCTGTCTCCCCTTCCCCCTTTCCAACTAGAATATCAGCTCCCCTGAACATGAGTCAGTCACATTTCAGGGAAAACTGGCTGATGTTGAAGAAATCACTAGAGGGCAAACTTTGTCCTTCAAGCTGTGGGTCTCTGAACTGTAGAGCCAGCAGATCCCCCAGTGTAGGGACTGGGCCTTCCTTGCCCATTGAATGCTTTCTATACATGAAGACTTGGAGCTCTTTACAGATGACAGTAGCCAGTGAGGAAGATAAAAGAAGAGGAAAGACCCAAAATGCGGGTTTGCCACTCTTTTTTGCCAGCACCGTGGGGACAGTCACTCTGCCTTCTTTCCACCACCTCCAACTTCACACTCACACCCACAGTCTGGTCCCACAGAGCCTGTTTGGTACTTGCCTGACAGCCCACCTTGAAACCAGATGGTCATGAACCTGTCACCAAGTCATCTGAAGATCCTCCACTGCAACCTGTATGGCATCTGCCACAGGGACCATGGGACATGATTGAAGAACCACTCCAGTGCAGTTGATGAAGGGGTGGGTCTGCACTGAAGTTAGGTGCACCAGGGCCTGGGCCAAGGGTGGGCTGGGTCCATCTTGTGTGTGGTGGTCTTCTTCAGAGTAGCAGCTGATTCAGAGGGATTCCATAGAACTGCACAGGCTAGGTCTAGTCAGATATCTTGGACATTTTCTACTTCTAGATTAGAGAATATAGCATACGCTGATTTTAATATAACTGTGTATGTGACTTTTTCAATGAGAAAAATTTTAAGTGATGTTCTAAACAATTTTTGGCATGTAGACAGAATAGTCAAATATCTGTTTAACTAGCAACATAGTTACTCGTGCATATTTAAAATACTACATGAGTATGGCCTGGCACAGTGGCTCATGCCTGTAATCCTAGCACTCTGGAAGGCCGAGGTGAGCATATTGCCTGAGCTCAGTTTGAGACCACTTTGGACAACATGGTGAAACCCTGACTCTATAAAAATACAAAAATGTAGCCAGGTGTGGTGGTGCGTGCCTGTAGTCCCAGCTACTTGGGAAGCTGAGGTGTAAGAATTGCCTGAACCTGAGAGGCAGAGGTTGCAGTGACCTGAGATTGTGTCACTGCACTGCAGCCTAGGTGAAAGAGCAAGACTACATCTCAAAAAATAAAACAAAATAAAATAGGCCCTGTGCCGTGGCTCACACCTGTAATTCCAGCATTTTGGGCAGCTGAGGCGGGCAGACCACCTGAGGTCAGGAGTTCAAGACCAGCCTGACCGACATGGTGAAACCCCATCTATACTAAATACAAAAAATTAGCCAGGTATGGTGATACATGCCTGTAGTCCAAGCTACTTGGGAGGCTGAGGCAGGAGAGAATGGCTTCAACCTGGGAGGCAGAGGTTGCAGTGAGCCGAGATTGTGCCACTGCACTCCAGCCTGGGTGATAGAGCAAGACTTCGTCTCAAACAATAAAATAATAAAATAAATAAAATAAAATAAAATAAAATAAAATAAAATAAAATGCTACATGAGTTTGGAAACATTGCTTTTTCCCACATTACTCACCTCCTTTACAGCACCAGCATCTTGGTCGACACAAGATCTCTCTTTAATTATGTCACAGTTTGTTGATGAATACATTGCCTTTGCTTCAGTTAAATCAAGTAGGATGCAGTGACTCCAAGTCTGAGGGGTGCTTCCCAGGAAGAGCCACCCCCCACAGCCATTTGCAGAGCATTGGAGTAAGTTTTACCTTCATCCCTTAGATGTGAATTTGTTATCCTCACTGTGACAATCCCTTATCACATGGCTTTTAGAAGGATTCTCAAAAAGCTAGACTCTCACATTCAACTTTGCAATTGCCTGGCTGGGTGTTACGTTTCTTTGCCTCCTATTAGAGACCCTATCAGCATCTAAAACTAGCGTTGTTTGAGGATGTTGGAGCCAACGGTTCTTTCCCAGATAGAACTTTGTGTGTCCAAATAAACGGTTCAAAATTATCAAGCAAATAAATACCCTGGAATAAGAGAAGCCTCATGAGGATTTGACTCCAAATTGGCTTCCTCTGTTCTGCAGTAAGAAGTTAGGAATTAAACCAAACCTTGCCTGAGGTTCAGGTATACTCAAAAGCAACGAGGTGTGGCTCAGGTGTGCGCTGGCAAGGTCACTATGAAGTTCAGCCAGAGGCTTTGCAAGCCTGGGCCTGAGAAGCCAGACCTCTTAGATCCAGAAGGGCCAGTGGAGCTGGGCTGGCCTGCTGCCACTCACAGGCAGAGACTCTGCCAGCAGAAGGGACTCTGCTGTCAGAGCTGGAGGGCAGCGGACCACATGGCTGAGGCCCAACCACAGGTCTCCTGACTCAAAACCTCTTCCCAGGGCTTGTCCTCCTCCCTAAATATATGTGCCCCAAATTGTCACCAGATCTCGGGAAAGCACTGGCTTTGTCTGGGATAAACACCAACTCCACAGCACACCCAGTCATTACCAGATTGGCAGTTGTTGTCTAGGTCTTGTGGCTTCTTGGGGTTTTCTCGGGTGTCTCTCTCCCAAATCTTTCCCCTTTCCTTTGATTATATTCACATAAACATTGAGCTTTGTAGCCCTCAAGCTCTCTCAAGCATAACTCACTTTGTCCCTCTCTGTTTCCCTATGCAGTCGCCTCTCCCTCTGCTGTCAGAGGCCCATCCAACTGCTCCAGCCCTGTGGCTCCAGCATCCCCTCCTCTCTCTTTCCCCTACTCTGTTTCTGGGAAGATCTATCTGAGGGTCCTGAAGGAGGAGACTCGAGGTTGTTCTCTTGGACAAAGAGGTCTGGGTGGATGACATAATTCACTTTACGTCTTAGAAAAATAACCTTGTGGCTCTTGGCTCTCCTGGGCTGTCATTTTGGTTGCCTAAGGGCTCTAGGCAGAAGGCCAGGGAGCCCAGCCCCAGCCTAGAAACTTGCAGGGCTCAGAGAGCTGCAGTGACGGGGTGTCCGCTGTGCCTGCCGCCCCCCTTGCCATGGACTCTACTTGCAGAACTTCACAGCTGAGAGGCTGGCCCTGAGATTCCCCTTTATGCCTCCCAAAGCTTGCGATTGCTTAATTATACGCTGCTGCGTACCAATTTCCACTTTCTCTCCCGGTGTGTTTTGACTGATAACTTTGACTTAACCTCCTGATGCCAGAAACTATGTTGGCTACTGCTCTGGCGGCAGGAAAAGGCCGGTTCCAGGGAAGGCTGAATGCCTATTGTTCTGGATCATTTTGAGAAAAAAAAAGAGATACCTTGAAGAAAGATGAAGACAAAATATGGAAGGGTGCTGAATTTACAAAAAGCCTAAGGGGAAAAAACTCAAATGTCCCTCAGGAGTGGAATGAGTAAACAAATCATGGCGTGTTCACACAATGGAATGCTACCTACCAATAAAAAGGAATGAACTGCGGATGCACACAGAAACATGGGTGAATCCACTAAGCATCATGTTGTGTAAAAGAAAGCCAACTTGGCCGGGCGCAGTGGCTCACGCCTGTAATCTCAGCACGCTGGGGAGGCTGAGGCAGGTGGATCACTTGAGGTCAGGAGTTCAAGACTAGCCTGGCCAAGATGATGAAACCCCATCTCTACTAAAAATACACAAATTAGCTGGGCATGGTGGCGCGTGCCTGTAATCCCAGCTGCTTGGGAGGCTGAGGCAGAGAATTGCTTGAACCCAGGAGGTGGAGGTTGCAGTGAGCCAAGATTGCACCACTGCACTCCAGCCTGGGTGACAGAGTGAGACTCTGTCTCAAAAAAAAAAAAAAAAAAAAAAGCAGACTCAAAAGAAGACATACTACATGGTTCCATTTATATGAAGTTTTAGAACAGGCAGAAATAATCCGTGTGGATAGGATAGTGGTTATTGAAGAGCAAGAGCAAGGGAGAATGTGGATTGCCTGGGAGGGCAAGAGAGGCACTTCTGGGAGTGGCCTGTATCTCATTCACAGTGGTAGTCACACCTATGTATGTGTGCAAAAATTCACCCAGCTCTTAAGATTTATGCACTTTACTGTATGCATGTGATGTGGTTTGGATGTTGCCCCCTCCAAATCTCATTCTGAAATGTCACCCCCAGTGTTGGAGGTGGGGCCTAGTGGGAGGTGTTTGGGTCATAGAGGCGGACCCCTCAGGAATGGCTTGGTGCCCTCTCCTCGGTGATGAGTGAGTCCTCACTCTATTAGTTCGTGCTGGAGCTGGTTGTTTAAGGGAGTGGCACTCCTCCCACCACTCTTCCTCCTCCTCCTCCTCTCTCACCTCGTGACATGCCTGCTCTCCCTTTGCCTTCTGCCATAAGTGGAAGCTTCCTGAGGCTTTACCAGATGCAGATGCTGGTGCCTTGCTTTTTGTACAGCCTGCAGAACCATGAGCCAAATATACATATTTCCTTTATAAATTGCCCACTCTCAGGTATTCCTGTGTAGAAAACAAAACAGACTAATATGGCACGTTACACCTCAATAAAAACCTTATAAAAATAGATAAAGGCAATGAGGAGTCAGTGGAGGAGGATCCAAGGCTCAGAAAGAGAAGGAGGTATATGAGAAGTTGAGGGAAGCAGGGGAGAGCATCTCAGTAACAGAGAGACACAGTGGACCAATGTGGAGAGACTCTTGGATTGGGTGACTGAGAAATTCTGTCCTGACAGAAAAATTTCAACAAGATAGCTCCAACTTGAAGAAAGAGCAAGGTTAAGGAAGATTCTGGAGGCTGATGTTCTTGTTCTTGTTGTTTAAGTCTTGGACGAGCCTGAGGATGTCTACAAGTGGAAGAAAAGAAGCCACTGGAGCAGAAGGTGGGGAGGATAAAATTTGGAGCAAGATTCTCAAGGAAGCAACAAGATCCTAAGGCGAGTAACCCAGAGTTTAGTTGGGAAAAGGAGGATCATTAGGAGACCAGGAGGGAAAGAAAAGGTGGCAAGGTGTCTAGCCACTCCGTGTGGAGCGTTTCTGAGGGTGCTACCAGCACAGGGGAGCACATTGCTCCGTGAGAGGGATGTGAGACCTTGAGTAGAGGAGTCACTGTTGGGAATGTGAAATTTTTTCAACAAGAGATCAATACTGGAAGTGATAGAGGCCCAGAACTATAACTGGCTACACACCCAGGAAATCCCATTTTGACCAGCTACTAGCCATGTTTGGGAACCCAACAATTAATGCAGAGAAGGTGAGTGTGTACAGGTGTTCCTCCGGGTTGGGGATTAACAATGCAGATTTGACAAAAAGTTGACAATTCTTGGAAAGTAAACATGTCGCTCAGAAGGACCCATAATGACAGAAAATGATGGCTTAATATTTGTAACATTAAAGTCCCAAGAGGAGAGGATAATGAGTGAGGAGCTGAAAAATATTTGAAAAAATTATGGCTAAAAATATTTCTGAATTTGGCAAAACACATAAACTTGTAGATTTGAGAAGCTCAGAGAATCCCAAACAGAATAAGCTCAAAGAGATTCTCACTTAGAGACATCATAAGGAAACTACTGAAAACTAGGAACAAAGGAATTATCTTCAAAGCAGCAATGAAAAATGACATTATTTATAAAATTACAATTATTTAAAGGGTTGTAGATTTCTCATCAGAAACCATAGAGGCCAGACCGGGCGCTGTGGCTCACGCTGTAATCCCAGCACTTTGGGAGGCCGAGGCGGGCAGATCACCTGAGGTCAGGAGTTCAGGACCAGCCTGGGCAAAACCTGGGCAAAACCCTGTCTCAACCAAAAAATAAGAAACTTAGCCAGACGCAGTGGTATGTGCCTGTAGTCCCAGCTACTCAGGAGGCTGAGGCAGGAGAATCGCTTGAACCTGGGAGGCAGAGGTTGCAGTGAGCCGAGATCACGCCACTGCACTCCAGCCCGGGCGACAGAGCATACAGGCCAGAATGCAATTGAACAACATTTCAAAAAACCTTGTTTTGAAAAAAGTAAAGATTCATGTCTCGTGTTCACTTTCTCTGATTTTCCCTAGTGATTAACATCTTACCTAACTATAGTATAATGTCAAAACCAGGAATCCATATTGGTACAATGTGTGTGTGTGTGTATGTGTATGACGTTCTATGCCATTTTTATCACAGATGTAGACTGATGCACGTTCAGCCACAATCAAGATACAGAACTGTGCCATCACAACAAAGTTCTCCCTCATGCTGTCCCTTTAAAGTCACACCCACTGCTGCCCCATGACCCCACCCGTAACTAACCCCTGGCAACCAGTACTCTGGTCTCCAGTTCTACAATTTTGTAATAGTGAGCATTTTACATAAATGGAATTATACAATATGTGACCTATTGAGAATGGCTTTTTTTTCCCTTCAATGTAGTGCCCTTGAGATCCATCCAAGTTGTATGTATCAATAATTTGTTTCTCTTTATTATTGAGTAGTATTCCATGGTATGGATATACCACAGTTTGTTTCACCATTCTTCTATTGTAGGACATTTTGGTTGTTTCTAGGTTTGAGTTATTACATATAAAGCTGCCGTGAAGAATCATATACAAGTTTTTATGTGCACATATTTCCATTTCTCTGAAATAAATGCCCAAGAATATAATTGCTAGATCATATGAAAAGTGTATCCTAGTGCTACAGTGTGGATTTTGTGTCGCCCCCAAAAATTTGTATGTTGAAACCTAATCGCCAATGTGATGGTGTTAGGAGATTGGGCCCTTGAGAGTTAATTAGGTCTTAGGGGTAGGGCCTTTATAAATGGGATTAGTGCCCTGAAGAAAGAGGCGCTAGAGAGCTGCCTTTCTTCTTCCACCATGTGAGGATACAGTGAGAAGGTGCCATCTGTGAACCAGGAAACCAGCCCTCATCAGATACTAAACCTGCCAGTGCCTTAATCTTAGACTCCCTATCCCCCAGAACTGTGAGAAATAATTGTTTCTGGTTTAAGCCACCCAGTTTATGGTATTTTGTCATAGCAGCTCAAATGGAGTAAGATACTCTTAAGAAACTGCCCAACTACTTCCCAAAGTGGTTGTGCCGTTTTACATTCTCACCAGTAATGTAGACCTAATTTCTTAGCATCTGGGTCAACATTTGACACAGATTCTATTTTAAATTTTATTTTTGCTGCTCTGATAGGTGTGTGGTGATATAAAACGAGAGTCTTAATTTACATTTTGTTAGTGGGCAGTGGTGTTGAGCATCTTTTCATATGCTTATTTTCCATCTTTGGTAAAACGGCTCTTCATGCCTTTTGCCCAATATCTAATTAGACTGTTTATTTGTTATTGATAAGATTTAACAGTTCTTTAAATAAATTCTAGATATGAGTCCTTTATTGACGATCAGATATCAGAATTATTTAGAAATACTTTCTCCTAATCTGTACCTTGTCTTTGCATTCTCTTATGATATTTTACTGGCAAATGTCTTTAATTTTTATGAAGTCCAATTTATCAATTTTCAGTTTATACAACATGTTTTGGTGCCAAGTCTGGCCAACTAGGAGCTCCTGAAAATTTTGTCCTGTTTTTTCCTGAAAATAGTTTTGCATTTTACATTTAAGTCTGTGATCTATTTTGAGTTTTGTTTTGCTCTTTTTTTTTTTTTATAATGTGTTAGGTATAAAGTACCTTTTTCTGTAAGCCCACACTTCCCTAGTTACTCAAGCACTATTTGTTGAAAAGCCCATTCTTTATCCATTTTGGATCTTCATCAAAAATCATTTGGCCATATTTTTCTGGGTCTCTTTTTGGATTCTTTGTCTGTTCCACTGATCTGTGTGTCTAATCCTCTGCCAATATCACACTGTCTTGATCACTGTTGCTAAGTAGAAAGCCTTAGCCTTGAGTAGACTGGTTTTTGTCCCTTTATTCTTCTTTTTTAGAATTGCTTAGGCTAGTTTAGTTTTTGTGACCTTTCTTATAAATTTTAGAATAATCTTATCTACAGAAAACATTGCTGGTATTTTAATGCAAATTTTGTTAAAACTGTATATGAATATAGGAGAATTGTTGTCTTTCAATCCATGAATGTGATGGGTGTCTCTATTTATTTCAATTGCCTTTGATTTCTTTCATCGACATTGCATAGTTTAGGCATATAAACCCCTCAAGTACATGTTTTGCTAGATTTGCACCTAAGTATTTGTTTTCTTTTTTTCTGTGTGATTGCAAATGGTATTGCACTTTTAATTTGGGTTTCCACATGTTTATCGCTAGCATATAGAAATACAACTAATTTTATGTTGATCTTATGACTTTGCTGAGCTTATTAATTCTAGGAGATTTTTGATAGATTCCTTGGGATTTTCCACACACCTTTATGTAATCTGCAGATAGCAATAGTTTTATTTCTTTTCTGTCCTGCGGGTCTTTTATTTCCCTTTCTTGTCTTATTGCACTGGCTAGAACTTACAGTATTATGTTAAACAGCCTTGCCTTATGATCTTAGGGAGAAAGCATTACATTTTTCATCACTAAGTATGATGTTGTAGATGTTTTTATCAAGTTGAGGAAGTTTCCTTCAGCTCCAAATTTTTTAGAGTTTTCATCATGAATGAGTATTGAATTTTGTGTTTGTCCTTTTTGCAGCAATTGAAATAATCATGTGATTTTTCTTCTTTAGGCCTGTTAATATGGTGGATTACAATGATTGATTTTAGAATATTAAACCAGCCTTGTATTCCTGGGATAAACCCCACTTGGTCATGTTATATAATGATTTTTTATATTAAAGAATTCTATTTGTTAGTATTTTTTTATAGATTTTTATGTCTATATTCATGAGGGACACTGGACTATAATTTTCATTTTTTATACTGTCCTTTCCTAGTTTTAGCATCAGGGTAATACTGACCTCATAAAATGAATTAGGAAATGACCTTTCCTTCCTCTACTATTTTCTGGATGACACTGTATAAAATTGGTGTTAATTGTTCTATAAACTTTTGGTATAATTCTCCAGCAAAACCCCTGAGCCTATAAGTTTCTTCCTATGGCTTTTAAAAATTATAAATTAATTTTCCTTAATAGTTATAAGGCTATTCAAATGATCTATTTCATTTTAGATAAATTGTGGAAGTTTGTGCTTTTCAAGCAATTGGTCCATTTCATCTAAGTTGTCAAATTTATGTATCTGGAATTATTCATAGTATTTTCTTATTAACCTTTTGATGCCTGCAGGGTCTTTAGTGATATCCCCTCATTCCTGATGTTGGCAATTTATGTGTTCTTTTCTTCTTTGTCAGTCTTGCTACAGGTTAGTCAACTTCATTGACCTTTTCAAGGACTAGCTTTTGTTTCATGGATTTTCTCTATTGTTTCTTTGTTTTCATTTTTACTGTTTTCTGGGCAATCTTTTTATTTCCTTCTGCTTGCATTGGGTTTATTTTGCTCTTCTTTTTCTAGTATCTTGAGGCGAGAGCTTAGCTTATTGATTTGAAGAATTTCCTCTTTAAACCATGGGTTACTTAGAAATGTGTTGTTTAATTTGTAAGTTATTTGAGATTCTCCTGCTATATTTCTGTTACTGATTTCTTGTTTGATTCGATTGTGGTCCAAGAACACACTCTGTATAATTTCAATTATTTTACATTTGCCAAGGCTTGTTTTACAGCCCAAGGTGTCATGTATCCTGGTATATGGTCTTTGGGCACATGAAAAGAATGTGTATTCTGCAGGTTTTGGGTACAGCGTTCTAGAAATGTCAATTAGACCCTGTTAGTTGAAGATGTTGTTGAGGTCTTCTGCATCCTTGCTGATTTTCTGCTTGGTTTTATAGCAGTTGTAGAGAAAGGCAGAGAAACAGTAGCAAAATGCCCAATGATAATTATGAATTTGTCTATTTTTCCTCTCAGTTCTGTTGGCTTTTACTGCACACCTTTTGGGTGCCTTCTTCTCGGCGGGGGGCAGCCCAAGCTTCCTGCGTGTTCTCCATTCACACTGCATGGAGGAGGGTCAGCAGCTCGTTATCTCCAGGCAGGAAGTCCTGTCCAGACTCTGCACTTGGCCTTCCTGACACTACCTGGGGAGCTGGGGTTGGGAGGCTGAGGTCCCTAGTCGGGCTGCCTTCTTCTGTGTATCTTTCAGTCTTCTTATGTTTGTTTTAAACAATGCCTTAGTTGTACTTAGTGAGAAGAATAAGGAAAAATATATCTACTCCATCTTTCCAGAAGCAGAAGTCTCAAAGCATTGAACTTTAAAAATCACTAATTGATCCAGTTTAGCTGTGCTACTGTGAATGGTGACCAGGGTTGGCTGGTGCCCACCTTTCAGAGGTGGCACACTAGAGAGGAGTGCACAAGACACCGACTGCAGTGTGGTGGGGTGCATCTCAAGGGCAGGTCGGACGCCAGGCCCTGCACACGAGAGGTGTTCACTGGGCTTGTGGGGTAGAGGAGCCAGATCCGTGAGGCCTGGAGGGTCCCACGAGGTGCCTGGACTTCAGCCTGAGAGCAGAGGAGGCCACATATGGGTCACAGCAGAAGTATGGGTCAGAAACAGATGTTAGTAATGTCACTGCATTCAATGCACTGCCCACTGGGTTGGCCCCAGTTGCATCCCCAGACTGCTCAAGGCAGGAGGAAGCCACAGGAATTGAATGTGTGGAATGTGTAGTGCTGGCTTAATGCTTCCGTGTTAGCAATTTTTTTTTTTTTGAAAAAGGGTCTCACTCTGTTGCCCAGACTGGAATACAGTGGCACGATCTTGGCTCACTGCAACCTCCGCCTCCTGGGTTCAAGCGATTCTTATGCCTCAGCCTCCCCAGTAACTGGGACTACAAGCACGCACCATCACGCTCAGCTACTTTTTGTATTTTTTGGTAGAGATGGGGTTTCATCATGTTGGCCAGGCTGGTCTCAAACTCCTAACCTTAAGAACATTTGCCAAAAGTCACACTCTCACAGTGACCGATTGCCTAAAAGCCACTATGTTAAAAATCAATTTGCAAAACGACCAGTTTCACAGATTCCCATATCACTAAAAACTTCTTTGTAGTAATTATTTACAAAATGTGTAATCATATGTGTTTCACAGAAAGTTTCGAAATCTGTTAATGATTTTTTTCCCAACATTTTGGCCTTTGGTTATATTTAGTTGAGATGTTGCATTTTTAGTTTCTCTACCACTGTTTTCTATCAGATTTATAGGCATGTGGTTCATATTTCAGAAGCTGACTACTCCTCAGTAGTTACTATAAAGGTTTTGGCAATTCATGAGGCTTTTTATATTCTAACCTTTGGTTTTCAGAAAAGATGGTTTTGCCCTTCAAGTGCAATTTTACACCAATTTTCGTCATCTTTTTTTTTTTCAAAGTGGTTTGGCAGTCAGCCAAATAAAAGTTTTTTCTGCATGTTAATTTTCACATATCCATGACAACTTCCCCAATGACAAAATCCAAAAGTGGGAACTATAGTCCAATTTAGACACAAGTCTAAAATTGGAATTGACAATAAATGTGGTTGAGGGAAAACCCGTCTATTGACACCAAAAAAATATTGTGTGTTTGAGAAGTGTCCCACTCCTGAAATATGGAAACCCACATGAAATTGACATTTACCAGGGAGGGACTGAGAAATCCACAGCAAAACGGCTGATAAAAACATACCTGACACTTGTAAACTAAACTGCTAAATATAAGTGAAATAGAAAACCAAAGCTGGGGGGAAATCCTCAGTGTTTTAGAAACCAGAGCAGACAAATTGTTATAATTTTAAAAGTAATTAACCAAAGCAACTTTTGGGTGAATTCCAGAGATCACTTCTCATGGAAATTGATCTTTTGGAAAATTAATTTTCAGCAAATTGTTTTTCAATTAATTGA
The DNA here is from genome assembly GCF_029289425.2 of Pan paniscus. NCBI lineage: Eukaryota > Metazoa > Chordata > Mammalia > Primates > Hominidae > Pan > Pan paniscus. Next base: position 16,858,774 of record NC_073261.2, read on the forward strand.
CTTTTGGGAAATAGTGATTGGTAATTTGGCAAAATTACCAAATCACCTGCACCCAGTCACCTGCAGGGTTTGATGCTGCCTCCAGGGCAGACGGGGAGCATCTGAAAGCTGGAAAGGAACTTGAGTGTGTGGGGTGGAGGATGCTGTCCTCCATGGGTGGGAGGAAAGATGGAAGGAGCAGCACAAAGACAGAAGAAACTGACCCATTTCTTCAACCTTTCCATTTTTCCTGGGTTTTTAACCTCTGTAAACCAAGAATCAGGAACCTGCAGCCCCAAACCTGCCAGCCTCCCTCCTGATATAGCCAATGAAATGGACAGACCCTCCTCACAGTCAGGGGGAAATAGACACTTGTCTACCCCTGCACTGACTCAAGCAGAATTATGTTTCTCATTCATGTTCTAATTCTTATGGCTATTTTCTTCTTTTTTCCGCATATTGATCTAAACTTTGTCCCTAATAAAGACCTCCAAACTCTATTGACACAAAAGTGATTGGGCATGACTGACGTCTACTGGGCTTTGAGGTTACCTGGCTAAGCAGGTAACTGCAAGTGGAATCTTAGTCATCCCCAGTCTGCCAAGCCATGCCTGGCTGCCCTGAGAAGTTCTTCGCATGACCTCTCTTCTTCCACACATACTCAGGTCCTCTCCTCTCTCTTTTGAGCTCCACCTCCTTTCTGCTCACTCCTCCTCCCTCCCACTGGTTCCCCTTCAATCCTCCTGTTGTTTTCTTGTACAATGTCTCTTACTCTGTCCTGCCCTCTATTTCCACATGTTGATAGAGAAAGCTCACTTTCCAGAGCCATGCGAGCTTAAGAAGGTGCAAAAGAAACTATGCCACTCCCCTGAGACAGAAAAGTCTGCTGCATTTCTGTAAACTGAAATTTAAAGCAATCCTCCATGCTTTACATGCACTAAAGTCTCCCATCCTGACAAAAACCTCTCTCTTGACCACATTTTCCCCTCTCATCCCACCTTCCTTTCACAACCAATCTTCCTGAACCAGCTACTGATACTCGCTGCCTCTTCTTTGTCCCAACCAGTGGACACTTCTGATCTTTTTCTTACTTAACCTTCTTTTAATGTTTGACACAGTAGACATTTCTTCCAGAAACCCTTTTGTTGTCCACCTGCTCTGGCCAGGATTTCTCAATCTTCTTTGTACTGTCCTTCTCTCCTGTTACCATCTTAGAGGTCAGGGATCCCAGCTTTGGCCTTGGGACTCACCTCTTCTATAGCAGGACCTACGTGGTCCCACTCAGCAATAGACTCAGCCATGGATTTAACCACACGTTGCCTTGGAGTCTTGGGTCCTTGTCCTGGGCTTGGGCCACTGAGGACACACTTGAATATCTCCTGGATATCCAGAATACACCATCTGCAAAACTGAACTTGTCCTCTTTCCCCCAAATGTGTGTCCACTGCTTGAACCAGGAAACTGGATATCATCTGAAATCCTCCCTTTCCCACCACCACCAAATCCAAGCTGGGGAGTCCCTCTTCTTTACTGCCTCTGAAAACCGCACTGTCCCCCCACACCCTATGGATCCTGCTTGAGCCCAGGCACTCATCACTTCTTCGCTGGGGTATGACCATTCCCCTGGCCTTCCTATCTTCCCATCTATGCCCAACATGGCTGCCAAGGGGATCTGTCCTAAATGCAAAGTTAGCCATGCCTGCCCTCCCTCCCCTGGCTTGCCTGAAATCTTCCAGGAAGCTCAGAGCTTTTAAGACAACATTTTGAGAACAAGGGCCTTTTGCAATTTTACGTCTTCTGTTTTCTGGAGTCCCCAAATTCAGCTCAGCCTTCATGGCTTCTAAGAAACTTGCCTTGACCTCATCTTTCCTATGCGTTCTGTGCCTAGCTAGCAAAATTCTTAGCTGACATTACTTTGATCATGAACTTTGTTGCCTGTGAGTTCGCAGAGGGCAGGCCAAGTCTGACTTGGCTTTGTTGCAAAGTCTAGCACATGATGGACATTCAATAAAGTTTTGATAGAGAGAAAAGCAAAATCTCAGACTTCTTAGCTCATGATGTCCCAGTGAAGAGCTTAAATGTGTGTGTGGTGTGGAGACAGATAGACAGCCCCACAGTGAGCCCAAGGAAGCCACGGTGTGGCCAAGAAACTTTTCAGGCGAAGGCAATCAGCGGGAGGGTGCAGCCTTCCTCCTGATAGAGGAAATTGTAATTTTTATTATTCTGTCTCCCTGGGACTCTGTTCAAGGAGGCTGCTGCCAGGGCAAGGGAAGGTAGGCCTGTGGGGAGGGTCTGTTTTGCCATGAACATTCTCAGGAGGGTGATTGAACAGCATAAAAATACTACATATATGTTGATTGAGCATATAAAATGGATGGCTCTGCCTCAAGACAGAGGGCACGTTTTGTATGCCAAGACCTTTCCTTCTGCCTCATCATGTTTGACTTAGTGACACTCTGGTCCCCACCTGGCTCACCTTCTCAGCACTGATGGGCCAGATATGGTGGTGTGGCAGTTGAAGGGGATGAATGGTTTAGAGCCTTCTTGAGTCAGGCTGCCAATCCTTGTGGGGCTTTGCCACTGTGTCGCTCCTCAAATTCCACTGACCTCTGACCAGACACAGTCCAAGCAGGCCAGATTCTTTCCTAGTGCAATACCCACTGGGCATTCCAGGTATAGATGATGTCACTGAGAGGGCAGCCAAGCAGGAGGTGGCACCTGGTGCCCAAGTCTAGCCCAACAGGCCAACTTCTGTTGACAAGGGAAGTTGGTGTCTAATTCACTGTGACAGAACGGAACTCTTGCCAAGTCCCTTTTCAGAAAGGGGGAAGCCACTTCAAAATAAAAATAAAGCTGGCTCAACAAAATATGGCGTGCCTGGTATCAATGGCAGAGGTGGCAAGCTCGCAAAAGCTCTATGAACAATAACTTTCCACAGTATACACACCAAAGGGAAAGACAGCAGAGCACTTAGCTGGCTTAGACCCGTTCTGGTATAACTGGCCCATGAAAAACTATTCAACAACCACATTAGTAATCAAATTGAAATAAATATCAATGAAGAGCTACCTTTTGCCCTGATACATTAACGAAAATCAACATTTCCATTGCAATTTCCAGTGCTGACAAGGATATGGTAAAACTGCTATCTTCTCAGATTGCTCTTGACAGTATGCATTTGTACAGTCTCCCATGGAGATCAATTTATCATGATGTGTTAAGAATTGCAAGAGTGTTCTTAACCCTCTCTACAAAAAAAAAAAAAAAATCCAAAATATGGAGCAAAGTATCACTTGAGTGTTAATTGTCATTTTGATAGGTGTATGCAGTGCTAAAATTACAATTCATTATAAATGTTTTAATGTTGTGTTATGCATGCAAATGGTGACTATTGTTCATGTAGCAACATGGAGGCATGCTTTTGACAGGAGCAGGGCACAACATTGTGTGCATATAACCATGACAACCTTCACAAGAAAGAGGAGCCCAGTCAAACCCACCAAAATGATAACTGTGGCTGTATTTGGGTGTGGGGGTGAGAGGGTGTTACTTTTTCTTTTTCAAATTTAGTGTAATATGATATTACAATAAAAACCTCTTTTTGAGGCTTGAGGGTGCCAAGCAGAGATGTAAAGCGCACGTGAGAATACTCCCCAGGTAGCAGGGAGGAGCCAGCTGGGACTGGACTTTGCTTTATTTTGGACAGGGCAAGGGTAGAAGCTGGGCATGGAAGCAGAGAGGCTCTTACTCCCCAGCATGGAAGAGACAAGTTAATTTTTTTTTTGAAATAGTTTCGCTCTTGTCACCCAAGCTGGAGTGCAGTGATGCGATCTTGGCTCACTGCAATCTCTGCCTCCCAGGTTCAAGTGATTCTTCTGCCCCAGCCTCGTGAGTAGCTGGGATTACAGGCACCCACCACCACACCCAGCTAACTTTTGTGATTTTAGTAGAGACAGGGTTTCACCATGTTGGTCAGGCTGGTCTTGAACTTCTGACTTCAGGTGATCTGCCTACCTCGGCCTCCCAAAGTGCTGGAATTACAGGCATGAGCCACCATGCCCGGCCAGAAGAGACAAGCTAATCTTAATTGGGAAAAATTTGGAAACCTCGTAGAGGGCTCTTTGGCTGTCTAAATGAGTCTGTCAGGGCCCTTGAGGACGCCAAGGGGACCTGAGAAGAAGTAAGATCAACCCTGGAGGCTCCAAGGTGCTGAGGAGGAAGGAGACCAAGGAACAGGATGGGGGCTGGGGGGAGTGGCTTAGAGGCTTCCACGGACAGATGAGAGTCACAGTGCTTGGGCTTGGGGGAACTGGAAAACGGATTCTGGTCTTCCAGTGGGAGAGAGGTAGAGTGTGGCTCTGTGGATGTGTTCATGATTTTGTCCTCAGAGAGCAAGCTTGAGTTGAAAGAGTCACTGGGATAGGTATATGGAGTAAACACGTGGCACAGAGCTTCGTATCAGGATTTCATGTAGTAAAAGCTAGCTGAAAAATGGATGGATGAATAAGTAGATGCATGAGGCGTTATGCTAAGCATTGAGGTGCAATAACGTGGTCTCAATGGCTCCAACACTGTCCAATCATAATTCTCTGTTCACCATGAGTCACTGCAACTAGCTCTTAGAAATATTGAGATCCGTTTTCTTAAATAATCCCTGCTGAGAATATTTGTCAATCAACCAGAAGGCTTGTATGGAGATACCGTGAGCTTCTTACAGTTAAGCCTTACAGGATTAAAAAAAGAAGCCTAAGACAGTGTTCTGTTCTACAAAGGGCACCCATCTATTTCCCTATCCCCACACAAGTTTCTCCTCCTTGAGTTTTGTCTAATATTCTATTAGGGCCAATGCTACAAAATCAGGGGCATCATATATGAAATGAGCGCAGTGAATAATTTGTGAGGACAACCGAGAAGAGTCCATTTACGATGCGAGAAACGAACCTGACTGTAAATCAGGTGAAGGCAAATATCTTCTAGAGTTAAAAGCAGACAAGAAAATATGCAAAATTAAGGGGAAACCACTTCATCTTCATGACGTGTGCACTACACTCTCATTTGCACTGGGAGTGACGTTAACTCACCAGTTTATTTGCAAATGGACAAAGAGGAACCTGAAACACTTTCATTACCTTAAAAGAGAAATTTGCCAGCTAAAAAGAATGCTCCCCTGAAAGCTCATAATCTTAGTCAGCCTCATCTATGCTCCCCAGGCCACTGCTTTGCTGAGTCATTCTACTATGCAGCCCCTCAGACACAAAGCCCGGCGGCCACCTGCCCACAGAGGCACAGAGGGCCAGCCAACTGCAAGCATGGAACTTCAGGATCTTGCTTTTCGGGTTATTTTCACTACTGTAATTTTTTTGTCCTTAGGTAAAAGGATAATAATTGTGGAAAATTATGTCCTTAGGTTAAAAAGATCGTGGATCATGCCAGATATTAAAATATGGATAAAATTGGCATGATCTTGGAATCTGAACAGAAAAGAAGCTGCTTTTAGCTGTTTTCAACTGTTTTTAGCTTTTCTGTCTAAACAGCTGTTTATTCTGTTTCATAAACTCTCTTAGCAGAATATTTAGGCAAAAAAGAAGAAAAAGAAATTGCAGAATAATAGGTCTAATATAATCCCAGTTCTAATCACACATAAAAATATCTAAATGGTTTACAAAACCATTGAGAGCGGTGATATAAGGGCTGTGACTATAGAGGAATCTCATTTTCTAAATTTTGTTTTTCTCTAGTGTGTGAGAACTGGGATTACAGTATGCCTATTATTCTGCAAAATGAATCATTAGTTTTTATTTATTACTCTTGCGATTAAAACTAGTAAACATTAAATTTGAGAGATGACCAGGCACTAGGATGCACTTTGCATGGGAAGTTTTCCTAGTGGTGAAATATCTTCTTAATTAAGCTGTTTATACTCTCCTCTATAATCATTTAGTCTCATTTCCTTCTTGTTTTGGTTTTTCCTACAGAAGAAGAAAGTGGTCAGCATCTTCCCTAGATCAGAAAAACTGCATCTGTTTTCCCTTTTTATTGTGAAGTTTCAAACACATACAAAGTTAGCAGAAATTATTAAATGATTGCCTCTTGGCCTTTTGGCTAAGATCAAGTGTAAAAAATTATTAAATGAGCAATTAAAAACACTTTTGAAACAAAATTAAAAATAAAAGAATCTAAGTAAAGGAATATAAGATACTGAATAAGTAATGAGCTAGAAATTATAAACCTAAAAAAATACAATAACTGAAATACTCAACAGATAGCCTCAAAAGTAGTTTGGAGACTACAAAGAATGAATCCGCAAACTTGAAGGCAGATAATTAGAAATTACTCAGTGTAAACAATATAGAGAAAATAGCCTAGAAAAAAAATAAATGGTTTGAGAGATCTATGGATGATAACAAAAAATCTAGCTTTTGTATCATCAGGGTCCTAGAAGTAAGGAGAAAAACTGTTCAACTGAAAAAAATAATCTAATAAATAATGGCTAAAATTTCCCCAAATTTGACAAAAGACATTAAACCCACTGATTCAAAAAGAATAAAGTAGAACAAACCCCAAATAGGATAAATCCAAAGAAATCCATACCAAGACAAATCATATTCAAATTTCTGGAAATTAAAGATAGAAAAAGGTCTTAAGAGAGGTTAAGGGGAAACAATACATTACTTGTAAAATTTAAGCCAGAAAGAAGTAGCACAGCATTTTACAAATAGTGATTTAAAAAAATTGGCAATTCTGAATGCTCTACCTAGTAAGACTGTTCTAGGTATATCAGTTTAATTCTGATGCTTGTTCTGTGTCTTCAAACTATTTTTTTTTTGTCTTTTAGCATGCCTTGTAATTGTTTTTTAATAGTCAGATATGAGATACTGGATAAAAGGAACTGCAGAAAGTTGGTCTTTACTAATGTCGTAGTGAGGTGTTGATGGCAGCAGCGCTGCCATCATGCCAGCTGCAGCAGGGAGGCACAGCTGGGGCTCCACACTCCTAGGAGACTGGAAGCCAGGACAAGCTGGAGACTTGCCCTTCTGAGTTGGGGCAGCAGCTCCCCAGGTGCCAATGCACCCGCCCAAACCACAGCTGGCAACCCAGGCCTCCCACTTTACGGAGCAGGCAGGGTCCCTGCCCTCCTAGGTGCAGCTGCAGCTGCAGACCCAGGCCTCCTGCTCCATGGAGCAGGCAGGAGTCCCGCCTTCCTGAGTAAGGCTGCAGCTGCTCAAGCTGTGGCTGCCGATCAGAGCCTCCCTGTGCTCTTGCAGGTGCCAGGAGCAGGGAGGATCTCTGCCCTCCCTGGTGCAGCTGCAACCACCAGATCCACAGGTGCAGACCTGGGCCTCTGCTCCACCAAGCCGGCAGGAGCCAAGGACAAGCAGGAACCCCACCCCTTCTGAGTTGGCAGGGCGGGAGCTCCCTGGGTGCAGCTGCAGCCACCTTCCCAGGTACAAGACCTAGGTGTCTCTGCAACCTACACCCTTAGGGGCCAGGGAAGGCCCCCCGACCCCAGTACCCATAAGCCCAGGGGTGTCTTCTCCAGTTGCCTGGCTTCTCACTGCTCCGGGCACAGGCTCCCATATCAGAGCAGGGTTGGAGCCAAGGCCGGGTGCTATCACAGTTTGGCATGGTCTGCACACACTTGGATCAGTGCTGGCAAGCCAGTGCCCTGCTGCCCCAGCCCCCTCCAGAATTTGGGTACCAATGAGAGTAGGAGGGGAAGCAGAGGGGAGCTCTGAGGACTGCTCAGTGCTGGCCTGCAGGTGCCTCTTGGTGCCAGCAGCCAGGGGGACAGGGACAGCAGAAGGCAGGCAGGCTCCTGGGTGGAAGTGGGTGGGTTGCCAGTAAGACCCCACCTTCAGGCCAAGGAGGGCCTGAAGGCTGGGAGCCAGGCTGCCAGACCAGCAGAATGGAGTGGGGACTTGTGGTGCCTTTTCTGGACTGCCCATGGCCCTCCATGAACTGATCAACAGGCACTTCTTCCCTCTAAGGTCCAAAAAAGCCCCAGGCTCAGCCAGAGCAGGGCAGAGGACAGATGACAGAGGACAGATGGCCTGCTGCAGCGAGGAACTACTCTCTCTTCTGAGAGCTTCAGAGACCTGCAGAGACATAGGGACTACCAGCTGCAGAGAGAAGTAACTTTCTCGAGGGCCTCCTTTCTGGTGAGAGCAGCAGATGTCAGGATGATGACCAATAGCAGAGAGGAGCTACCCTCTCCAGGGCCTCCTCTCTGCTTGAGAGCTGAGCACTCAATGGGAAGATCTGCTTACAGAGAAGATGATCTGCCTACAGAGAGGAGCTATGCACTAAGGGTTTCCTCTGAGCTGTTCTAACACTTAGTAAAGCTCTTCTTTGTCTTGTTCACCCTTCACTTGTTTGCATACCTCATTCTTCTAGATGCAAGACAGGAACTAAGGCAAAGATGCCACCAGCCACAGAGGTTTCTGGCCAGAAAATCAATACCTCAAAGATCCTGTAACAGTGCAAGAAGGAGAAAAGTGTTCTATGGTTTTATATCTCAGTCTTTTAGTGAGCCTGTGTCTCTAAACTGTGAACTTCAAACAGAGCTTCTCAACCCCCCAACACTCCCCTTAGGCAGGACAAGATGGCTAGAATGAACTGAAGTTGAGTATTTCTCTTCCCCTATGTAGAAGGCTAAGGCATGCTGGAGCATGCTATTTCCTTTCTTCCAGGTTGGTTAGGCTCTGATAAAATCCCAATAGTTTAGGCTCTGGTAAAATAATTTCTCCTGAGGCCAGGCCTTTTTGACTAGAAGAGAATGATCTGACTTACTTCAAATAGTTCCTCCCCCCTCTCCTCACCAGAAGAACAAGATCTTTTTTTTTTCTGATATTCACTGTGAGAACCTAGTTGAACTCCTGAAACCAGAACTCACAAAAGTGGGAGGCCCTCCTTTGAATGGGTCCCCCTGGACTGTTTAACTCTCATACTTATTTACTGTGAATGCCCAGCAATTCATCAATTACAGTTCAGGTTTTTCTACCCCATACTGGTTCCCACAAAGGTTTCTGCTCAAGAGTTTCTGCTGCAGTAATTTGTGATTGTAAGTATTTTCTTGTCAGTCTTTCCAATTTAAGGGGCAGTAAACCTCACTTCTCTGATGGATCTAAGAGTTGTTAATTAATCAGTTTGTTCAGCCTTTTATTTGTTGTTAGGATGTAGTGACAACTTCCAAGCTCCTTACGTACTGGATTGCAAACCAGAAGTCAAACTATTCCTTAGAAATGAAGGGGAAGTAAAGTCATTTTCAGATGACAGGATACTAAAAGAATATGTCACCAGAAGACTTGCCCTTAAGGAATGACTAAAGCAAGTGCTCAAAACAGAAAGGAAATAATAACAAAAGACTTCAGGACCTCAGGAAGAAAGAAAGAAAAGTGGATATGACCATAAAATGTAATCAATTATTTAAACAAAAGTAATAACAATGTAGCGTGATGTTAACATGTATGTAAGTAAAATGAATGACAACAATAATATAAAGGTCAGAAGGGGAGAAATGGAAGTATACTGTTGTAAGTTTCTTATGCTATACACGAACTGGTATAATATCATTTGAAGGTAGGCTATAATAAGTTAAAGATGTGTTCTGTTAATCCTAAGAAATATGAAAATAACACAATAACAAAGAGTTACAGCACATAAGACAACAAAAGAGATAAAGGTGGATCATAAAAATAATCAATTTGAAAAAAGTCAGGGAAAAACAGAAAAAAGAGCAAAAACATATGGGATAAATTGAGAAAAACAGTAAGATGACAGGAATTAAACCTAACTATATCAATAATTACATTAAATGTAAATGGCCTAAACAACACCAGTAAAAGGCAGTTTGTCAAATTAGATTTTTTAAAATGCTAATCCAACTATGTGCTTTTTACCAACACAAAAAGGCACTTTAAATGTAAAGACATAACTATGTTAAAGAAAAAGGATGGGGAAAAGATACAATGTAAACACTAACAAAGAATCTAGAGTGGCTATATTAATATAAAAGTGGATTTCAAGCAAAGAATATTATCAAGCATAAAGAAGAACATTTAAAAATGTTAAAGGGATCAACTTGTCAAGAGACCATAATAATCCTAAATGTTTATGCACCTAATAACAGAGCTCCAAAGTACATAAAACAGAAATCAATAAAACTATAAGGAGAAATTAGCAAACACAGATATATATTGGATATTTTAATACCTCTCTCTCAATAATTGATAGAATGAGTAAAGAAAAAGATCACCAAGGATATAGATGACTTGAACAACACTACTAATAAAATGTACCTACTTGGCATTTATAGAACACGTCATGCAGAAATAGCAGAATACACATTGTTTACAAGGGCACGTGAAACATTTTTCAAGATATATTCTATATTCTGAGCCATAAACAATGCATAATACATTTAAAAGGATTCAACTCAAACAAAGTATGTTTTCGGAGCAATCTGGAATTAAAATAGAAATCATTAGCAGAAATTTATCTGGGAAATTCCCAAAGGTTCGGAAACAAAGTAATGTGTTTGTCAATAACCAGGGGTAAAATAAGAAATCAAAAGGAAAATTAGAAAATATCTTGAAAAATAATCAAATGAGAACACAATATATCAACACTAGTGGAATGCCACTTCAGCAATATGTAGAAGGAAATATACAGCACTGGATTTCTACTTTAGAAAAAAGAAAACATCTCAAGCCAATGACCTCATCTTCCACTTTAAAAATTAGAAAAGAAGAGCAAATTAAGCCAAAGTAAGCATTAAAAGGGAAATAATAAAGATCAGAATGAAAAATCAATAAAATAGCAGACAGAAAAACAATAGAAAAAATCAATAAAACCAAAAGCTAGTTCTTTGAATAGATCAATAAAATTTAAAAACCTCTAGGTGTATTGATTTAAAAAATTACTTAAGACACAAATTCATCAATATTAGGATTTATAAAGGTGGGATCACTCAGATTCTACAGATATTAAAAGGATAATAAGGAAGTATTGTAAACTTTTATGCCTATAAATTTTAAAACTTAGATAAAATGGATAAATTCCTGGCAAGGCACAATCTACCAGAGCCCACTCAAAAAGAAAGAAAGAACCCAGACAATCCTCTATTTACAGAATAAATTGAATGTTTAGTTTAAAATGTATGCATGAAGAAAATTCCCGGTTGACATGGCTTCACTAGTGAACTCTACCAAACATTAAGAGAAGAAAAAATAATAATCCTTACAAACGTTTTCTGAAAATTGAAGAGATGAGAATAATTCCAAATTATTTTATGAGCCTATTATTGCTCTGATTTTAAAGTGAAACAAAGAAAACTATAGATGAATAACTAACTCTCATGAACATAAATGCAACATTTCTAAATAAATTTAGCAAATCTAATCCAACAATATGTAAAAAGGATAAAACATGGTGAACAAGAAGGGTTTATCCCGGGAATACATTGATCGGGTTTTGATGTTCAAAACCTGATCAATGTAAATCACTATTAACTACAAAATAAAAGCAATATGATCATCTAAATAGATGTAGAAAAAAAATCTGAAAAAAACCCAACACCCATTCCTGATTAAAAACTATTAGAAAACTAGGAATAGAAAAGCATTTTCTCAACCAATTGAACAATTGAAGGGTAGCTATGAAAAAGCTACAGCTAATATCATATTTCATGATAAAAGATGGAGTTTTCTTACTCTAAATTCAAGAATCAGGGAAAAGTGTCTGCTCTCACCACTCTATTTAACAGTGCTGGAAATATTAGCCAGCAAAACAGATAAAGAAAAATAAATAAATGGCATAGACTGGAAAGATTCATAGTTGGCACAATTATGTATATATAAAATCCTCAGGAATGTACACTTTACATCCTAGAATTTAAAAGTAAGTTTAGCAACTGTGTTAGTTCGTTTTCATGCTGCTGATAAAGACATACCTGAGACTGGACAATTTACAAAAGAAAGGTTTATTGGACCTATAGTTCCACATGTCTGGGGAGGCATCACAATCATGGCGGCAGGCAAGGAGGGGCAAGTCACATCTTATGTGGATGGCAACAGGCAAAGAGAGAGCTTGTGCAGGGAAACTCCTGTTTTTAAAATCACCAGATCTCATGACACCCATTCACTGTCAGGAGAACAGCATGGGAAAGACCCACCCCCATGATTCAATTGTCTCCCACAAGGCCCCTCCCATACCACATGGGAATTATGGGAGCTACAAGATGAGATTTGGGTGGGGACACAGAGCCAAACCACATCAGCAACATGTCAGAACACAGAAAAAATGTAAAATATCACTGTATTTCTATGTACTAGTAGTGAACTGTCAGATGTTAAAATTCAATTTCTTAGAATGGCATCAAAAATATGAAATACTGGCCAGGCGTTACGGCTCATGCCTGTAGTCCCATTGCTTTGGAAGGCTGAGGCGGGTGGATACCTTTGAGGCCAGGAGTTCAAGACCATCCTGAGCAACAGGGCAAAACCTTGTCTCTACTAAAAATACAAAAAATTAGCTGGGCATGGTGGCCTGTACCTATAATCCCAGCTACTTGGGAGGCTGAGACACAACAATCACTTGAACCTGGGATGCAGAGGTTGCAGGGAGCTGAGATTGAACCACTGTACTCCAGCCTGGGGAACAAACTGAGACTCTGTCTCAAAAAAAAAAGAAAGAAATACTTATGGGTAAATCTGACAAAATAAGTGTAAGACCTGTACACTAAAAACTACAAAACATTGCTGAAATAAATTAAAGAAGACCTAAATAATCGGAGAGATATACTTTGTTTAAAGGTCAGAAGTCTCAGTATTGCTAAAATGAGAACTCTTCCCAATGCAGTGCTAATCAAATTTCTAGCAGGCTTTTTGTAGAAATTGAAAAGCAGATTTGAAATTCATATGGAAGTGCGAACAAAACCAAAAGAGCCAATATAACTTTAAAAAAGAGAAAAGATGAAGTTCTAAAACTATCTGCTTTCAAGATTTATTATAAAGCTACAAGTGATCAAAATATTCTAGTACTAGCAGCAAGATAGAGGAAAAGATCAATGAACCAAATAGAAAGTCCAGAAATAGACACACTCAAAAATATGGACAACTGATTTTGGACAATATTGCAAAAGCAATTCAATGAAGAAAGGATAGCCTTTTCAACAAACAGTACTGGAAAAGTTAGATTCCAGTATGCAGAAACAGACAAAAACAATGAACTTGGATGCAAACGTGCATCATATAAAAAGAAGTGATTCAAATGGATTGCAGATCTCAATGTAAAATCTAAAACTATAAACCTTTAGAAGAAGACATAAAAGAAAATCTTCATGACCTTGGGTTAGGCAGAGTTTTTAGGTATGACACCAAACACACAATCCATAAAAAATAAATTGATAAATTAGACTTTATCAAAATTTAAAATTTTCATTCTTTGAAAGATACTCTGAAGAGATTGAAAAAATAAGCCACAGATTGGGAGAAAATGTTTGCCAAGAATACATCTGATAATGCACTTATATCCAGAATATATGAAGAATTCTTAAAACTCAATAATAAGAAAATAGCCCCATTAAAAATAAAATAGACAAAGGATTTCAACAGACATTTCCCCAAAGAAGATATATGGATGGCAATAAGCACATGAGAAGATGTCAGCATCATTAGGGAAGTTCAAATTAAAACCACCATGTGATACCACTACATGTATTTTAGAATTGCTAAAATTAAGAAGACTGACCATATGGGGTGAGGATATGGAGGAAATGAAATTCTCATACAATGCTATTGGTAATGTAAAATCAAACTACCACTTTGGAAAACAGATTAAAGTTTCGTAAAAAGTTAAACATGCACCTACCACATGTCCCAGCCTCTCAGTTCTACCAGAAAAGAAAGCAGATATCCATACAGAGATTTGTACACCAATGTTCATGGTACATTTATTGGTAAATAGCCCCAAACTGGAGACAACTCAAAAGTTCATCAACAGATGAATGGATAAACAAATTGTGATATATCCATACAATGGACTATTACTCAGTAAAAAAGAAAAAAAAAGAAAATAATAGTAATGGATAATCACAACATGCATAAATCTCAAAAATAATTATATTAAGTAAAACAAACCAGTCAAAAAAGACCATATACTCTTTATTCCATTTTAATAAAACTATAGAAAATGAAAATCTTTGGTGATATAAAACAAACTAGTAGTGAGGAAGAGAGGCTTGGGAGGGAAATTATAAATTACATGAAGCAACTTTTGGGAGTGATAGAAATATTTACTATATTGATTGTTATGATGGTTTCATGGATATATACATATGCAAAAACATATCTACACTTCAAATATGTGGAATTTTTGTAGGTTATTTATACAGCAATAAGCCTGCTCAAAAAAGTAAATCGAGCAATGGAGGGTACCAAGATTTTACTTGCATATGACTGTTCTCTATCTAGCCTGCAAACAGGTGCACACAAAATCTGCAACTTTAACTGGAGCTTGCCAGGCAACACCTCTGCAACATTATGCAAATCACTGTGAGAAAGAGATAATAATTATGTCAAAAACCACCAAAATATGTTTGTTTCCACACACTTTTTTTAAAATTCCCAGATCTGGGCTGTCTACAGTATGTGCCTGCCAGTTAACCTAACTTGGGGCTTTTCACTTTGGTTTAAAGAATCTGAAATTGAGCTCTGCTCAAGTTAAGTGCATGTGGTGATTCATGTGCATGGAAAGTACCTTGGGCTGACCACAAACTAGAGTTCCCTACAACTACATCAATGTCAAAACTAACCACTGTCTCCTAGCTTGTTTGTTTAAAAAAAAAATCCCATGGTCTTCAATTTGGTCATTTAAAAATAATCTACAAGGTATACTGTTTTTCTGTTCTTGTTATTTCCTAACTTTTAAGATTTCTGTTTTTCCACCCTGTAGATCTTGTTCTCACTAGAGAATAATTTCTACATTATGCCCAGGTTCTTCTGAGCTACGAAGGGGCCCAGATTTAAGGGCTATTCTTGACACCCTAAATGTGCTAAGACAAGTCATTAAGGTGGTCCTGCCAGGACACAGCCATCTAAAGCAGCAGTCTGCTTCTTGCCAGAAAATCTCGTGCCTCTGCAGAGCCTTTTCCAGAATGAACCACACCATGCTGAGGTAGGGTAGAAGGGGCAGTACACCAATAGGCCTGGGTATTCTAGAACAATAGGCCTAGAACTTCTCATCAGCTCCTGTTTCTTTTCATCTCTAGGAAAGGAGAAAGAGACCACCTACTGCATTTCTGTCACTCGCTGAAAAGGACACTCTGTCAGAGAATCTTCTAGCAAACTTCAAAGGGCAAAATCATCCCTTGTTACTGATAAAGCCCAGAGAGCTTCAGCAGCTAACATTCCTTGGACAGGGCACAGCAAGGATTTGAACCTAGGTCAGTCTGGCCAGAACACCCACAAGCTTTCCTTAACTCAGTGTGCTATCTCCCCACGACTAGGTCACTACTGCTTTATAATCACCTTTGTAGCCACCAGTGGATTTTGCTCATCAGTATTTTTCAGGCAATTGATACTTTAGATATTCAGCTGCAAGACGTATGCAGTTTTCATTGACATCTTTTGGAGAAACTGACAAACCTGGACTTGACTTAATGCCTTTGGAACCTTCCAAGATGTTATATAACTCTAGATAGAAGGCTGGGCCTCCATGATGTCAGGAATGTTGCATTCTTATTTCCCCATAGATAAACCCATTTGTCCACAAAGTCAAGGAGTCAGGCAGAGGCCCTTGCCATGGGGCTTTTTAGGATAAAGCAACAAGCCTGGACTTTGCTCTACAACAGGGTTTTGCATAGGGAGTGGTATGACCAGATCCCTCAAGAAAGAAAGCTTAGAGACCAGGCCAGAGTCCACTGCAGTAGCCCAGTCAAGAGAGGATGGTGACTTGGACTTGTAGTAGAGCCAGTTAGAATGAAAGAAATTGACACATTCAGAAATGGTTTTAGAGATAGAGTCAAACTGGACCTGATAAAGAACTAGAGAAGCGGAGTGAGGATAAAGAGAAGAGCCATGACTGACTCGGAAGATTTTGTCTTGAAAAACTTGAGAACTCAAGACAGAGTGAAATAAAATCACATGTGGGAAAAATCTCCTGCTTTGTTTTGGACTACTTTGAAGCGAAATGCCTGTTAAGTCTAAGTGGGGTAGGTCATGGCGTACATGACTGTGGGCTCAGGATGGATACAGGCATTCAGGAGTTGTGAGCAAATAGAACTTAAAGCCATGAGAGAAGAAGGGATCACCAAGAGAGACAGTGTGGCATAGAGAAGAAAAGGGGTGGGAGACGATCCCTGGGCAGAAAAGTCCTTAGAGCAGAGGCAACAGGCAAGACCAAGAAGACTAAGAAAGAACATTCAGTACAGCAGGAGGAGAGCAAAAAATGTGTGGTGTTCTAGAAGCAAAGAGAATAAAGGGCTTCAGGAAGGAGCAGTCAAGTGTGTCAAATAAGATAAAGACAGACAAGTCCCCTGGATTGGGCAGGAATAAAATAACAACAGACTGCCATACAAATGGTTCTATCTACACCATCTAAAAAAATATAGTTTATTCTCCATACATTCAAGAAACACCTGCCATATGCCAGGTATCCTTTCAAGCACTGAAATGCAGATTCATAAAACATGGTCTCTGCTCTCAAGGAGCTCACAGTGGTAAGGAGGAAACAGGCAATAGCGAGTGTTCTCATTGCATTTGTGACCCCATTGATCTTGCAACAGCCCCATGCATCAGTTATTGCCATTATACCATTTTACCGATAAGGAAACTGTGGCAGGGAGGGGTCAAGCACCTTGGGTATTTGACAGCAAAACCAAGGCTTGGTGGTAACATAAAACTTCCAAGTAGTAATTCACAAAGGTGACTGGGAAATGGAAGTGACCAGAAATCTTTGCACTATGAGGACAAGTTCATGACCCTGATACCTTCTTGTCCAGGTAGTATAGCTCCAGACCAAATGTCTGCGGCCACCCACCCAAAAACTTGTTGGATAAAAATGACTACACCTATAGTCAAATGATTTTTGACAAAGGTGCCAAACAGTTAGATAGGAAAAAGAAAGTTCTTTTCAATAAATGTTGCTGGAGCAACCAGATATCCATATGGAAAAAAAATCTTGACCACCTACCTCACACCAAACACTAATATTAACTTGAGATGGATCATAAACCTAAGTCTGAAAACTAATAGTAAAGTTCTTGAGAAGAGAACATGGGAGAATGTCTTCATGATGTTCAGGTAGGCAAAGATATTTTAAGACACAAAAAAGCAATAAGCATAAAATTTGTAAAGAGGTGACTGGGGCTTTATCAAAATTAAAATTTATGTGTATTAAAAGACATCATGAATAAAGGGGAAAGGGCAGCCACAGACTGGGAGAAACTCTTTACTATACATATACCTAACTGAGGCTCATATCCAGATTATATGAAGAACTCCTTCATACTGATACCTAGGGTCTTGATTGCATGCCCCGAAATCAGTTGATTCTTCCCTTTTGAAATGCATTCCCACAAGGATCCAGCCTTTGGGAAGCCATGCAAGTAGAGGCAGAAGTTGTTTCAGCTTCGGAAAGGGCCACTCTGCTGAGGAGAGTGTCCCTGACCGGCAGAGAGAAGATGTTCCTGCAGCCATGCTGATTCCAGGGGGATATAGAATTTGGGGCCTGGGAATGTTTAAAAATGAAAACCAGTTAATAGTTTTATTTTTCTTTTAACATGACAGACAGGAGAACAACCAGCAGGACTCCAGGCTTACCCTGACATTTTTGTCAAGTATATGCGGGTTCTCCAGAGAGCCAGAATCAAAAGATGTGTGTATATACAGCCATGTGTTGCATAACAACAAAGATACATCCTGTGAAATGTGTCCTTAGGCAATTTCATTGTTGTGCAAACATCATAGGGTGTATTTGCACACACCTAGATGGCATAGCCTACCACACACCTGGACTATGTGGTATAGCTTGTCACTCCTAGGCTTTGTACAGCATGCTACTATACTGAATACTGTAGGCAATTATAACACAATGGTAGGTATATATGTCTATGTAGACATATCTAACATAGAAAAGGTACAGTAACAATACAGTATAAAAAGTAAAGATTGCACACTTATATAGGGCACTTCCAATCAACGGAGCTTGTAGAACTGGAAGTTGCTCTGGACGAGTCCGTGAGCGACTAAGACATTACACTGTGCGCTTAGGCTACACTAAATTTCTAAAAATATTTTTAAAAATATATAAGTTAGCTTAGCTTACTGTAACTTTTTTACTTCATAAACTTTAAACTTCTTTTTAACATTTTGACTCTTTTGTAATAACACTTAGCTTAAAACAAAATCACACTGTAAAGCTCTATGAAAATATTGTCTTTCTCTATATCCCTATTCTATAAGCTTTTTTCTATTTAGAAATTTTTTATTTTTAAATTTTAAACCTTTTTGTTGAAAACTAAGACATAAACACACATTAGCATAGGCCTACACAGGGTCAGGATCATCAGTATCAGTATCTTCCACCTCCACATCTCGTCCCTCTGGAGGGTCTTCAGGGATGATAACATGCACGGAGCTGTCATCTCCTATGATAGCAACGCCTTTTTCTGGAACACCGCCTGAAGGACCTGACTGAGGATCTTCTTGAGGAGGTGTCACTCTTTTCAGAAACATGTCCATAGCATCTTGCTTAGTTGTTTCTTTTTTTCATCACAGATTTGTTTGTAAACAGATAATGCACCACGAACATTCCTCTCTATTAATAAAAACCTTTCAGTGTCGGGGGTCACTTTCAAACTTTTTAAAGAAAAAGTTGAGGTCTGCAAAAACTTCTGCCAAATGCTTCACTGTGAATTTTCTCAGGGGTTCTTCTTTTCTTCTCCTGCAGTTTCTTTTCTCTTGCCTCTCTTCAGCTATGGATTCTGGTTCCAGTTCCTACAACTCATTAGTCAGTTTCTCAGGAACCGTTGTTTGCTGTCTCAACCACAGCCTTGTTGAGTAATATGTTGTCCTGTGATGTTGTGATGGCTATGAAATCACTAGGTGATAGGAATTTTATTATATTATAATAATATATTATATATTATAATTATAATATATAATTTATATATAGAATATATAATATATTATGCTATTATAATCTCATGAGACCACCATCAGATATGTGATCCTTTATTGACCAAAACATTCTTATGCAGTGTGTGACTGTATATATAGGTATATGAAGAAATTTATATTAAGGAATTGGTTCACATGATTATGGAGGCTGACAAGTCCAAAATCTGCAGGGTGGACTGGCAACCTGGAGACCCAGGAAGAGTCAATGTTGCAGTTCAAGTCTGAAGGCCATAGGCTGCAGAATCCCCTCTTGCTTAATCTTCTGTTTTATTCAGTCTTTCAACTGATTGGATGAGGCCCATCCTCATTATGAGGGTGATCTGCTTTACTCAAAGCCCATCCATTTCAATGTAAAAATCTCATCCAAAAACACCTACAGAAACATCTGGAATAATGTTTGGCCACATGTCTAGACACTGTAGCCCAGCCAAAGTGACGCTTAAAATGAACCATCACACCAATTGTGCTATTGACCTGTACCCACTGAGGTGAGACATGATCAGAGACTGGGCAATTTTCACAGTTTGGACACAGCTATGAGCAACATAGCAGTGATTCAGCAAGCTCACAATAGCTTTACCAGGCAGCAAATTGAAGCAGATTACAGCTACTAGGAAAGACGCTTCTCATTTTGTGAGATGTGCTCCCGTGGCTGAAAGATTGTGTGAATTAGGTAGATTGAGGGAAGGGCCAATTGATTTAGAGTACTGCAATCAAGACAACTGGATAGCCTAGTGATGCCAGCTCAGAAAAAGAATAGTAAAGTATAGTGAAAACAAAAATTCAATTTAACCTGGTTCTAGCAGAACACCAGCAAATAAGGAAAACAAACAAACAAACAAAAAACAGCTGCAGAGAAAACTCAAGAAGCCCCATAGAGAGGGTACTTTGGGATCTGATGCATGCTTGCTGATGGTGCCCATCCTGTCTCTGCTGGATGCCTAACAGTGTTCCTCACCTGCACTGTAGGTGTCTAATGCATGCTAAGTAAAAGTGATATTAAGAGCTGCGTGCCAAATTTCATTTCACATTATATCTCAGAATTTCTTTTAGTTTTTCTGGAAATGTAACTACTATAATGGACCTTACAAATGCACAAATGGGGCCAGGTGCTGTGGCTCATGCCTGTAATCCCAGCATTTTGGGAGGCCGAGGTGGGTGGATCACTTGAAGTCAGAAGTTTGAGACCAGCCTGGCCAACATGAAGAAACTGTGTCTCTACTAAAACTACAAAAATTAGCCGGACTTGGTGGTAGGCACCTGTAATCCCAGCTACTCAGGATGCTGAAGCAGGAGAATCACTTGAACCTGGGAGGCAGAGGCTGAGGTGAGCTGAGATCACACCAATGCACTCCAGCCCGGGCAACAGAGAGACTCCGTCTCAAAAAAAAAAAAAAAAAAAAAGCACAAATGGTATTCTGTATCTGAAAATTGTTTGGATTAACTTTTGATTCTTGCCTGGTTAAAGAATTACAATTCTTACCTCAGATCATGCTTAAACTATCTTATTTCTTCTCATCACAATAAAATAAATTAGTGTCATTTTTATACTTGATTGCCTCAAGGATATTTTAACACAATTTTGTTTCTTATCTTTTGTACCACTCATTTGAAAACTTATGGTCTTAATGCAAATGATCTGAAAGTAATAAAAGTATAACTCCTAGTAATTTCCATATTGCTGCCTGTAGAAAAGTTATAAACATCCCAATTTATTCTGGCAAGAAAAAAATTTTTAGTAAGCAAAAGCCTTGACTGACCAAGTGCTTCACAAAAGAGGATATCTAAATGGCCAATAAGCACATGAAAATGTTCTCAAACCATTATTTATCAAGGAAATGCAAATTAAAACCACAACAAGATACCATAACACACCCACTTAAGTGTCTAAAGAGACTGACCATACCAAATGTTGGCAAGTAGACAAAGCAATTGGAGCTCTCACTGCTGGTAGAAATGCAAAATGATACAGTAACATTGGACAAATGTCTGGGATTTTCTAGCAAAATTAAACATTCACCTCTCAGATCACCCAGGAATTCTACTCCTAGGTTTTTATCAAGGAGAAGTTAAGTGCAAATATCCATCAAAATGCTCATAAATTTTATTTGTAATAGCTAAAAACAAGACACAACTCAAATACCTATTAAATGTTTATCTAGACACAATCCAAATGTAATACAGTCATGCTCTGCACAATCATGGTCCCATGAAATTATAATGGAAGGAAAAATTCCTATCACCCAAGTGCACACTGTTTATAAAGTCCACAGCAGTGTACAATAACATCCCAGGCTTTCACATTCACTCACCACTCACTCACTGACTCACCAGAGCAACTTCCAGTCCTGCAAGCTCCATTCATGGTAAGTGCCCTGTACAGGCGTACCATTTTTATCTTTTATACCATATTTTTACCGTACCTTTTTTAATTTTTAGGTATGTTTGGATACATGAATATTTACCATTGTGTTACAATTGCCAACAGTATTCAGTACAATAACATGCAGCAAACGTTTGTAGCCTAGGAGCAATAGGCCTTACAGCCTGGGTATGCAGTAGGCTGCAAAGTGTAGAATTGTGTAAGTACACTCTATGATGTTCACACAACACAAAATTACCTAATGACGCATTTCTCAGAATGTATCCGCATCATAATGCGACTTGTGACTGTCACTGTCTAGACATACAATGAAAAACTACTCAGCAACGAAAAAGAATAAACTGCTGACACACAAACTTGGATGAATCTCAAAAACATTCTGGATAAAAGAAACTACTCAAAAAGAATGTTTACTGTATGATTCCATTTTTATGTTTAAGAACAGGTAAAATTAACCTGTGATGACAGACATCAGAGTCATGGTTACTCCTGAGGGGAGGGGTTTACTAGATGGGACAGGAGGGGACTCTCTCCTTCTCTAGGGTGGCAGAAATGCTCTGGATCCTGGAGTGGGTGATGGTTGCATGGGGTCATACATAAACAAAACTTGCTTTTTACATATAGATTTTATTCTATGTAATTTATATCTCAATTTTTAAACTGCAGAACAAAATAAAGATGGAGAGCAGGGAGCTGTGCTTTTTCCATTTTTCTCCCAGGTGCCAGAAAGGAGCACTTCTGGAGGGGCTGAGGCTACAGGAGGTTAGAGAACTTCTGCAGGTCCAGAGACAGCTTAGAACCAAGCTCTGGCTGGTCTTCCCTCCAGCAGCTGGGAGGAGGGCCTCTCTCCACTTGACAGAGCAGCCCAGCCCCAACTTGGCAGCCTACAAGTGAAAACAGCTTCTCTGTAGAAAGTACTAGAACATCCACCCCCTTTCACAGTGCGGCTGGCTTCCTCCATCAGTCTCTACGGGTGTCAGAAGGCATTGATAGCACCCTAACCACAGCCCAGGGGACTCTCCACGCCCAGTCATAATTCAACGGCACCAGGGTGACCCCTCAGTGGAGAGGCAGGCTTTCTTTGAGACTCTCAACATTGAACCAGGACCACTTGCCCCTGCCGGTCCTTCCAGGCAGACTGGGAGACAGTGGCATTGGGACCATTCTTTCTTGGGCTACTCTGGGCCAGACATCTAATCAAATGCTCTTTCCCATCCACTGATTCCATAAGCCCCAGAGTGAGTCAGGCTTCTCACCCCAAGTGGAGGGGCCACTCACGCTAGGGGTCTATGTTCCTGGGTTCAGATCCCTCCTTTCTTCCTCTGTCCTCTCCCCCATCTCTTCAGCTGTACTTTCTCCTGTGCTCACTTTATTCTCTAGATTAATTTCTTGCCTCATCCTTACACTCTTGAGTTCAGAATAACTTCTGAACTTCTCTCTCCCAGGGTTCACACCAGTTGCCCAAAGAGGACTGTAATTGGGCCACTCCAGGACCAATCACTGTGGCAGGGGGCATAGACTCTCTGATTGGCCAGCCAGGTGATGGGATCACCTTGGCTGACAGTCCCACTCCCTGCAGCCAGGGAAGAGCAGAGTCAAAAAGAAAGCAAAGCCACGCATGCAGAGAGGTTACCAGTGTCCATCCAGACGCCCACTTCACAGACAGGTAGCCAAGCGCCAGAGCCCGGCTATTGTAGCCCTAAGTGGTAAAACAGCTTTGAGACCAGCTGCCGGTCAGGGGTCAAGGCGCAGGAACCGGAAACCCCCAGAAGCCTGTCTGCTTCCCACTTTCACATAAGGGGATGAGCCCCGTCCTCTTACAGCTTGTGGCACTCTCGCTCCACCGAGCCGGAAGCCATGGAGCAGACAGAGTCCCAGTCCTGACTCCTCCCGCTTCCCACAACCCATACTGCTATCACTGGCAATCACAGTAGGAGATTTCTCTCTGTGCAAACAATGATACTGATCTGGCTCTTGGTAAAATCAGGGGCAGGTGTTCCCTTCTGGAGGGGGCTGCACAGGAAGGATTTCCCTGCTGTGAGGGAAACACGGGACTGGGAGAGGAGCCCTGACACATCACACACAGGCCTCTGCTTGTCTTCAGTCTCCGGAAAATAGAAGTTAGGGGGCAGGGAGGGGAGTGGGGAAAATGAGAGGTGTTCTCCCTGGGTTTGAGAAATTGGGCCTGGGAGGGGACCCCTTCAGACAGCACCCGGCTGCCCTGGGACTTATGGCAATAAGCAGGTAGCCGCCTTTTCTTTTATACCCTGCCCTCGGACATCAGCTGCCAGTTCCTGTCTAGCAGTGTGACAGAGTCTTTTCCTCCCATCCTGAGTCCTGCAGAAGCGCCCAAGCTTCTAAGGACATCCCCAACACGGTCCCTATTCCTGGTGAGTGACACACAGGGGAGGGTCCGTGCTACAGGGACCGTGGAAGGAAACAATTTGAAGGAAGCCTAATGAAAGCAGTGACTCCCGAGCTGGGATGTGAAAGATGAATAGGAGTTTTCCACGTAGTGGGGCCTTGGGGGCAGAGCATTCCAGACAGTGGGATTAGCAATGTCATCAGGTGTGGTCCTGGCAATTGCTGGCTCTTTGCTATTTATTGAGAGATAAAGGTGAGTCCTCCAGTGGAGAGAAGAAAGGAGACGAGGCAGGTGGCAGACCCGGCAGGGCCCCCGGGCCCTGCTACTCCCCACGTCTGAGTCCATCTCCATGACTCTGCCATTTCCCACCATCCAGATCACTGTTAGCCTAACACTGTTCTTCAGACCAATGGAGAAGTAAATCCATTTAATTCCACTACCAAAATGAAAAACCATGTTACTTGTCCTAAATAGAAGATGACCACAAAACCCAAAATGTCACTATTAAAATAAACAGCATCAATTTTTATGCCACCTAAAGCCACCTGATGTGCCACACACCGTATTTTGAGAAACTGCCATAGGCAACAAGGAGCCAAGAAAGGATTTTCAGCAAGGGAATCATATGCTCAGATTTGTCCTTTATAAAGACCAGTCTGAAGAGAAGGGATCAAGGGGCTGAAAGAGGGCCAGGCCAGAGGAGAAAGCAGTTCATCAGTTGTCAATTTTTACAAACCCTGTACACAGTTGCTCTTTTTTATTTAGTTGTCCTTGAAACTGAATTCCACATAAAACTAAATTGGGCATCCCCTTCTAGAAGCAGCTCAGTATCACTAGCAACCTGGAATGGTGGAAATGTCCATTTGGTACAAAGGACCATTTGGTGATGAGTGGCCGGCTTGAGTCCCACCTGGCCCTCACGTTCCTCACTTTGAGGGGTGAGTTTAGAATCTGGGCTTTCTGATATCTCTGGGTGTAGAGGCAAGCAAAACCCCCTTCTCTCTTTTCAGGGCTGAACTCATCCAGAGGGAAGTGGAGATGGTGCTGGTGTGGTTATCTTTCCTCCGCTCGAGGGATTGAAGCTAGGCTGTCCCACGGCAGCCAGCTCGTGGCTGGCCCTGGGTGTGTCGAGTTCATGTATTGTCTCCAGCAGTAGCAGAGGAGTGACAGCCTTGTGTGCAGGCCTGAAAGCCAGGGCAACTGCCAGGTTTCATTGCTGTGGTGGCTAATTTTTGTGTCAGCTTGGTTAGGCCATGCTACCCAGCTGTTTGGTCAAGCACCAGTCTCCATGTTTCTGTGAAGGCATTTTTTAGATGTCGTTAACGTTGAAATCAACAGACTTTGAGTAAAGCCGAGCAGATTACCGGTCATAACATGAGTGGGCCTCATTCCATCAGTTGAAGGCCTGAAGGGAAAAGACTGAGGTCCCCCAAGGAAGTCAGAATTCTCCTCCAGACTACAACATAGAAATCCTGCTCAAGTTTTCTAGATTTAGGATCCAAGACTGCAACATTAACTCCTGCCAGATGTTCTAGCTTGTCAGCCCGCTCTGCAGGTTTCAGGTTCTCTCTCTCTCGCTCTCTCCATCCTATTACTTCTGTTTCTCTGAAGAATCCTGATTCATACAATTGCTATAACCTGGGGCAAGCCACAGCTTTATTGTCGTTGTTGTTTTTAATCTATTGCCATCATCCCCAAATGTAGTGGTTTAAAACAACAGTTGGCTGGGCGCAGTGGCTCACCCCTGTAATTCCAGCACTTTGGGAGGCCGAGGTGTGTGGGTCAGGAGGTCAGGAGATCGAGACCATCCTGGCTAACATGGTGAAACCCCATCCCTACTAAAAATACAAAAACAAAAACAAATTAGGTGGGCGTGGTTGTGGGCACCTGTAGTCCCAGCTACTCAGGAAGCTGAGGCAGGAGAATGGCCTGAACCCAGGAGGCGGAGCTGGCAGTGAGCCTAGATCATGCCACTGCACTCCAGCCTGGGTGACAGAGCGAGACTCCATCTCAAAAAAAAGAACAAAAACAAAACAAAAAAAACCAGTCATTTTATTATTTCTGTGGGTTGACTGCTTGGTAGGTTTCCATTTCCGTGTGACACTGGTGACATTAGCAGGGGCTACAGTCATTTGGGGTTCAACCGGGCTGGAGGCTCCAAGCAGTCTCCCCTGATGTGGCTGGCATTCGGTGCTACCTGCTGGCTGCGACCCTGACTCGTGCTGGGGCTGTCACCACGGAGCCTAGGTTCTCTTCCACATGCCTCTGTATGTGGCCCAGTCTTCTTGTAGCATGGAGACTGGGGCCCAGGGGAAGGAAGGTAGCAGAAGCTGCCAGTTAACACTTAAGGTCTTGGCTCAGAAGTCTCAGAGTATAATTCTATAGGATTTTCTTGGGCAGAGCAGTCCCAGGGCCAGTCCAGACTCAGGCGAGAGGCGGGGGTGGGCATGGGGTAGATTCTACCTCTCAGTGGGTGGTGGCAAGTGCGTAGAGGATAGAATGAAGGGACAGCGACCATCTTTGGAAACTCTCAACCACACCAGATAGATTTCCCCTTTTGCCTTGAGAAATCCAGTGATACATAAACATCATTATGTTATTTATGTCAATTTGGGAATAAATGTGTTAATTTGCAATGCAGTCTCTGTCCACTTCCCAAGAGGATATGTAGTAGCTTTTAATGAAGGTATTACAGAAATAGTATTGTTTCTATCAAAATAAAAAATGATTAAAGGCTATGCAGAGACAGGAGAAAGACACAGTATATCTTTAAGCTTGATGAAAGTAGTTTCTGCCATTGTGTTTCCAGCTCACCAAGCTCCTGTATCTACTGGAAAATGGAAGTCCAGCCTTACCAACTTGTGAGCCTTGTCTGAAGGGAGCCAGGGCCTGCCAATGGAACCACCTCCATGAGCTGCAACTGCTGTTGTCATTAATACCATTGTATCTATTTTTTGAGAGAGATAAACTTTTCATGGTGTTACATTTTGGAAAAAAAAAAAAGACTAGGTGAACAGTCAGGTAGGAAAGCAGCATAACAGTCCCTTAAATTCTGATCATGTAGGACATTCTTCTTTGCCCTGGGCCTGGGAAAATGCAGCATGTTCCAGAGCAAAAGTCCTAATGAGGGGAACTAAACCAGTGGGACCCAAACCAATGTCCTGGCTCACTGAGGACCCGTTAGAACCAAATCTCTGGGTGTGGACAGGCTCCCATACTTTTCAAAAATTCCCCTGATGACTAATGAACAACCAGGGGTAAGAACCAGTGGCCCAGAGGAATAACCAGCCCAGCTGTTGTACGAGCTCGCTAAGCTGGCTCAGGTCAATGTTGAATTCTCTGCTAGGCAGCTCCTCATAAGAACTGGCAGAGATGGTTCTTACACAACAACAGGTGACAACTCCAGACTCTGCCGGAAGTTCCAGGATCTGGGTTCCCGGACAATGCATGACACTCAGTCCAGCATTGCAGGTGGAAGAGCGACAGTGAAAAGACCCAAGTCAATTAAAATGTGTTAACCAAAACAGGAAACATGAGTGAGGTGATTGAGAGTGTGTTTAACTTAGATGTGTGATTTTATCAATACTTTCATTGTTCAAAAACTCTTATTTTTTAAAGATATTTTCAAAACAAGTCCAAACTTTACTTTTCATTCCAAATTCATGTTCCGTCTATACTTGCATTTGGGGAAAGATTGAAACAAAACACAAATACTTTGTAGCAATGTTGGAGTGTCATGTTCTTTGCAGAGGGACAGGAAAAAAAAAGGATTTTTTTTTCTTATCAAGAGATACTGTTTCCTCAAGGAGAAAGGGCATCAGTCCAAGGCACTGGTTTGCTCAAAAAGATTAGTAAAGAACAAGCATATTTTGTCTGTGGTGACAACATGATCTCCCCCCTCTAGTAAACTCACAGCATCAGTACGCAGGCAGTGTGATGCATTCTCAAAGTTCCTCACTTTTCCAGATCCAACAGGACTCTTGTGCACATACTTGGTGTTTCCATGGCAAATCCACTGTGTATGAAAATTAGACCCTTCCAAAAAACAAATTTACTAGTCAGTAACCATCATCAGCACTTTTTTTCTGTACCAAGAAATTTGGGAACAAAATTAAAGGGCTCTTGATTGAAATCCATCTCTCTTTTTGGATACAGCTGTCAGGTATACTTTCCTTAATAAGTCTCTGTGAAGTGACCTGGTTGGATATGCTAGTTTTCCATTTTATAAATACCATGCACTCATGAAAACATTGTAGAAACATATTCAAGAACATGGAAAGATGATCACTGTAGAATTCTGAGCGGAAAAGAAGTATATTATGAAAAGTATGCAGTGCAATGATCCCATTTTGCATATCTAGCTAGCTAGCCATCTGTCTTAGTCCATTTGAGCTGCTATAACAAAATACCTCAGACTGGGGAATTTATAAACCATAGAAATGTATTGCTCGCAGTTCTGGAGCTTGAGAAGTCCAAGATCAGGGTGTCGGCAGATTCAGGGTCTGGTGAAGGCTCTCTCTGCTTCATAGATGGCACGTCTTGCTGCTTCCTCACGTGGTGGAAGGTGTGAACAGCTGGCTCCCTCACACATCTTTTAGAAAGTGATGAATCCCATTTGTAAGGGCTCTGTCCTCATGGCTTCCTCACCAATTGGCAATTAAGTTTCAAGGTGTGAATCTTGGGGGTACACATTCAGACCATAGCACTAGCTACCTATTTTTTGACCTACCTACATACATGCATACATAATACCTTCAAAGAGATACAGCATAATGTCCACAGGGGCGATCTCTGTTTTATTTCCTTTTTTTTGTTTGTATTTATTTTCAGTTCAAGAGGTGTGCGAATTCTTATTTATGTAAGGCTAAAAAAAAAAAAGACAACAAGAGGTATTGAAGGAGCTAAGATCCCCAGGGGAATAAACCAGCTAGTACATCTGCCCTACTGTGAATTGAAACTGCAGCCTCTCAGGCAGGCCACACCACAGGGAGGGACACTTGCTCCCACGCCCAGCACAAGCATAGATGTGAGAGCATTCGGCAGAACTCATCCTACTGGCTGGAATGATTAACTGCAGTTATGAAGAATGTTCTTGATGTTTTCGAGACTCCATTTCTGGAGAGAAAGCACAGCTATAGAATTGGCAGGTTCAGAACTGGACACTGGAGTGAGAGGTCCACTCAGGCTAGGAGATCAAGAATCCTCCAACTTGCATCCAGGCAGGACAGAACTGGCCACCCTGGCAAGCTAGCCCTTAGTGGCCCTGAAAACAGACATCTTTCACCATTTAGCTTTTATCTGGAGGAGAGTTTGTTCCTGGGAAGGCATAGATGTGGCTTTCTGGGGACTGACAGGGTTTGTATAGTGCCCCTCACACCCTGGCACCTCGGTCAGTGCCCAGCCCAACCCTGCCAAAGCTCTGCCTGACTTTCCTGTACACAGGGAGGGTGGATAGTGCCCAATAATAAGGGACTGGGGACCCAGGGTTCTGGGTCCCATGAGGGATGTCAGGCAATGCAAGCCTGCACTTCATCACCTGCAAAAAGGGTCTTGTGGAGCCTCTGTAGCACTCAGCTGTATGTATTAAACGTGTGCATGGAAATTGCCTGAGTGCCCTGTCCCCACTATTATCAAGCCATGTGGTTGCTAGAGTACAGAAAAAATACATATATTTGGTAATTTCCTCAGGGGTGGGGATTTTTGTGTTTTGCTCACTGCGTCCTAGTGCCTAGAATGGTGCCTGACACAGAATAAGCATCCAATAAACATATCCATCAGTGAGTGCATGAATGAATGAAGGAAGGAATGAAAATTGTTAGAAATCAAAGAAGCCCACATAACAACAACACCATGTTTTCATTTTGTATTTTAAGCCACCAAAAAAAAAAAAAAAAAAAACCAGCTTACTGATTTTTTGCAGTAAGCGGTGTTTTGTACTTACAAAATACAAAAAATCCTGGTGAAGTTTTATGGGATCTGCCAGGTATCTACTATTGAGGGCAACATATATCAATGTAACTCTTTTGGAAAGCAATTTAGTAATACAGTCATTTAAAAGTTCCTACTCAATTCTAGTTCTGTAACTTTATGTTAACCAAACAGTCCAGAAAAAGGAAAACATCACATGCAGAAAATGTTCACTGAAAAATAATAATGAAGAAATGAATGCAGTCCTAGTGGATAGGCGAATAACTTGTGTTTATTGAGGCCTGTGTAGCAGGGTGGCAAAGCAGTGAGTAAAAAAAGCAGGAAGTGGAAGTGTCAGTATATAAGGAGTCCAACCGTAAAATATATTTTTGGGAAAAGCCTGGAAGGATAGAGAGTTTATGTATTTTTTTCCTCTAATTTTTGTCATCACATTCTTTTTAACCAAAAAGAACTCAACCAAATCAGACTGGCATACATTAGGCCATGCCTACTTGAGAAGCTAGGTTTTCAAATCATAGTAGGGTAGATGTGCTAGCTGGCTTATTGCCCTAGGAATCTTGGCTCCTTCAATATTTCATCTTTTTTTTTTGCCTTACATAAATAATAATTCACACACATCTTCTCCTGTAGGCACAGGTATGGCAGCTGTACAAGGCACTAGAGCATGTACATGGTTCCCCAGGGAGGGATCTACCATCACCGCCCACCCTCCCAGCTCTGGGAGGATCCTCAGCCTCCAGGTTTCATGCCATTGGACAGGGCAGTTTTAAGACAGACTTGGCCATGGGGCCACCATCCTTGAGTATCAATTACAGCTGTAGGGCCAACATCATTTAGCACCATCTGGCCACAGATGAGATAATATTGCCAGAAATAATTCTTTGGACTTTGGCACAGCAGGTATTGATTGAACAATCTCTGATTGTGGTCCAGTAAGCACTTTGACTGGCTTTGGATGGTGAAACCAGGAATGCATCAAGACACACTTCCTTCCACCTGCAGGAGGGCAGTATCCAGTTTACCTATAAGGGGTATCAGCTTCTTAAAATGTAAGGACAACCCCCTGCAGAGAGCCTCTGATTCTTGCTGATTCAGCACAAAGGTGTGGTTCTTAATCTTGCTGAAATAACCTGGGAAGCTTTAAAAATCATTGGTCTCTGACTCCCCCTCCCAGGGACTCTGTGTTAAATGGTTTGCTGAACAGTCCAGGGCATTGGAAATTTTTAAAACTCCCCGGATGGTTTATATGAGCAGCTAAGGATGATCTACTGTCTTATGGTATCAGTGGCAGAGATCTCTATTGAGCACACTCAGATTGAGCCCATAGATGGTCATAATCTCTGTGCAGAGCCACAAGGGTAAGAGGCCCAGAGGTTAGGGCTTGCGGAGACTGAGAGGCTGGGTGCAGTGTGGCTCTCCATCACTCACTGGCACTGCAACCTTGGCCCAGTTGCATACTCCTTCTGAGCCTCTACTTCCCCATCTAAAAAGTGGGGATGGTGACCACCTTGCCAACCTCACAGGGCTGTTCAGAATATAATGAGACAGTGCCAAAGGAGGTGGGCACCTCGCGAGGTGAGCACACAGCTCTTCTCATGGATTGTCTGGGCATCTTGAAAGAATACCAGCACTTTGAATTCACAGAGCCTTGTCTACACCCCCAGTACTCCTCATAGACTGATGGAGAGCTACACACCTGGCTTATCTATTAAGCAACCTAGATACCCAGTGAATTAGTGGGTCTGCAATTTGCAGAAAATAGGAAATGGAGGAAATGGAAATAGGGCAGATGATGTGAAACTCTCCCAAGATCTCCACTGAAGGGCTTTGTCTTAGTCAGTTTGGGATGCTATAAAAAAAATCATAGACTGAGTGACTTAAGCAACAAACATTTATTTCTCACAGTTCTGAAAGCTGAGGAGTCTGAGATCAAGGTGCTAGCAGCCGTGGGGGTCCTCTTCCTGGTTCGTGGTCAGCCGTCTTCTCACTGTGTCCTCTCATGGCAGAAGAGGCAAGAGTGAGCTCTGGGCCTCTTTGATCAGGGCATTAATCCCATTCATAAGGGCTCCACCCTCATGACCTCTTCACCTCCCAAAGGCCCCACCTCCAATACCATCACCTGGGGGGTTAGGATTTCAACATAGGAATTTATGGGGACGCATAAATATTTAGAAAGTGACAGAGTTAATTCAGGAATACTTAGCAAGAATTTAGACCCATCCTCAGAAGAGAATTTGACCCGTTTAGCAGTGAAATTATCTCCTTTAGTGGGCAAAAAAGCAGAAATCAGTAAGATTTCTGAGACCCACCCAAGGAGAAAGCTCCAGACTCAAGACAATGCAGGGAAACTGCCAGGGGCCAGAATCTGGGGCCTGTATCTTAAAGAGGAGATACATTCACAAATACTCAGCATCCTCAAGTGAGTTTCTCACTCCCTGATGGCCCTGACAGTCACAGAGTGATTCCAGGGAAAAGGAATCTTCATTCGGTCACTTAAGCTGAAGAGCTAAGCAGTGAACACATTACATTTTAGGAAATGTGTGATAGTTGCTGGCCATACACATACTGATTTCTTCCCCTACCCCTGCAGCAGGGCTGAGGTTTCATAGCTGACTAAAATGAACTGGAGAATCACATCCCTGTCTCTGGTTTGGCCTGGAAGGGACTGGCCCTTGGCATTGTGTGGCTGACAACCACTGGAGGAGGCTTCTTGCTTCCTGGTTCAGCCATGGAAGTGGCTGTAGGTCAAGGCCACGCCAAAGGCATGTGGTGGGCAGTCCACCCCTCTGCCCACCCTCCCTTCTGGCTGTCTACTGCAAGCAATCTCAAGGTTGTCTTTGGGTTCTGTCTTGTATTAAACACACACGTACACACACACGCACCCTTCTCTTTTTTTAAAGGTGTGTGTAGTAACCATAGAAACTGTCTTTTGCACTCATTTGTGTTTTGGAAAAAAAATCCCTCCTGTGTGTGTGTCTGGCTTATGTTGTCTCCACTGAACTGTGGGCTCCTGGGGGGAAGGGATCTGTGTCTTGGAGGGGAGTCTGAGAGAGACTTCTGCCTTCCCCCTGCAAGCGGGGCCAAGGCTCTGGCTTCGTTAGAGCCAAGGCTCAAGGAACATACAAGAGGTAGCCAAAAACTAGGCACCCCACCCATCCACCCAGCTTTGTAAAGTGTGAGCTGAGGTTCTGGTGTAGCAACTCATTTAATCCTTGTCACAGCATCCTGATTTCCCCACCACCATTATCTCCATTTTAAAGATGGGGAAACTGAGGCACAGCATGTCTAAGTAACAAGCCAAGGTGCCACAGTTACTAAAACTGCAGGACCCAGGATACAAACCCTGGCCATCAGCACCTGAGCCCACAGTTGTAATCACTCTACCAGGCTGCTGTGCTCCTACACGGGGCAGGGTTTCTGGGGGTCACTAGCCTGGCTGGCCCAGCATTCCCTGGGAGATTTGACATGCAGATGTCCACACACACCCCTGCTGAATCAGGATCTGAGGAGACTTGAGGCCTAGGAATCTCTAGCTGATTCAGTGTGGCAGGCCACACAAAAGTTACTAGCATCCTTAGGACTAAAACTAGATTATAGTTTCTGTATGGACCTGCCTGGATACAGACATGTTCCTGAAAAGACCTGGGTATATAGCAACTGTGGCCTGTGAATCAAAGCCCAAAGCTACTAGGGGAGCCAGTTCTGGAAAGATCTCTCCAACAGTTGTTTACAGAGCCCAAGGGCTCCCCAAGAGGCATCTTTGCCTCAAACCACTTAGCTCTTCCATCCAACACACTTGAATCAAGCCTTTCTTTTCTTTTTCTTTTCTTTTCTTTTTTTTTTTTTTTTTTTGAGACAGAGTGTTACTCTGTCACCCAGGCTGGAGTGCAATGATGCAATCTTAGCTCACTGCAACTTCCGCTTCCTGGGTTCAAGCGATTCTCCTGCCTCAGCTTTCTGGGATTACAGGCATGCGCCGCCATGCCCGGCTAATTTTTGTATTTTTAGTAGAGATGGAGTTTCACCATATTGGCCAGGTTGGTCTCAAACTCCTAAACTCAGGTAATCCGCCCACCTCGGCCTCCCAAAGTGCTGGGATTACAGGCATGAGCCACCACACCCAGCTTGTATTGAGCCTTTTCTACGGGTTAGGGAAACTGGCATGGTGTGTGCTCAACATGCAGAAGACAGGCAGCTCTCTGGTTGTGCATGGAGCTCTCAGCACAATGCCCAGCCCGTGGGACGGAGCAGAGCAGCCAGGCTGCTGACTGGGTAGCGAGAACACCTAGGACAAGCCTGGCGGGAAGTCTGGCAGACCTGCAAACCCTGTTCGCCTCATGCATAAAATGCATGTGATGATAATAATAAAGGCTGCCTGGTCTGCTTTACAAAGTGGGAGGGAGATTGGCCAGTTTGGCCATCAACGTTAGACACTCTCCATATGCTGAGTGATTTGCCACCACTCATTTCACCTACCTGGAGGTCCTGAGGGGAAGAGATTTTCATCTCCGTTCGATGAAGGATGCTAAGGAGTAAATGCAGAGCTGAGATTGCTACCCAACTCTGCAGACTGTAAGCAATTTTCACTGTGATGATCAAAGTGGAAGAGTGGAATGAGGACAACAGTGACAATATTGGAGGCCTGCACTGTGGGACCCAAGGCAGGAGGGCACAGGCCTCTGAGATCTGGGTTGAATGCCCTGGGGCCTGGGCTGGAGGGGGAGAAGTTAGTGAGCTGGAAGTCTGAACAGGATTGCAAAGGGTAGGGCTGGCCTGGGGAGCCCGTGACCCATGTACGTTGGTGCAATGGTGATAATGAGGATGATAATTTTTAAAAAGAATACCACCTCCATACTTAAAAACATGGAGAAAATGCATTAGCCAAGATGACTGCAATAAGATCTCCTATCCCAAATGGTCTTCTCACTCCTCCCAAAAAGAGGTGGGGTTTACTGTCCATCCTTGAATCTGGGTGGACCTGCAACTATGGCAGAAGTGACATTCTGTGACTTCTGAGGCCGGGTTATGAAAGGCAGTGCAGCTTCCTCCTGGTCTTATTGGGACACTCCCATTTGGAACCCAGACACCATGCTGTGAGGTAGCTCAGGCCACATGGAGAGACCATATAGAGGTGTTCCAGCCAACAGCACCAGCTGAGATCCCACCAACAGACAACGTCAACCACCATCCAGCACCATCCCTGTCAGTCCAGAAGCCTTCAGGTGACTCCAGCCTAGCCTGACCGCAACTACAAAAAGGACCGTGAGTGGCCCTTCTGAGCTCAGTCAGCCCCCAGAACTATGAGAGCTAATAAAAAAGGATTGGTGTTATGGTTTAAGCTACTAAGTTGTAGATGGCTCATTATACATCAATAGATCACTAGAAGAGAAAAATCCATTTTATTTGGGGCTTAGGCGAAAGTGAAGTGCCTGGGCCAGGTAACAATTAATTTCCTCACTTTCGGTACTATAACAATTTCTAGAAACTCAGTAACTATTTCTAACATTTTAAATTAATTTTGTTGGATTTGGAAGAAAAGTAAATGCAATTTTTTTTTTTTTTGCAAGGAGAGAGGATGTAGGTTTGGTCTTGTCTAAGTTCAATGCAGACATACCTCACAGATAACATCTTGGTTCTTTTTGACAAAGATGGAATAGCCCAGGCGTTGAAGAGGTATGTGCATGGGTGAGTGAGTGAGTGTGTGAGTATGTGTGTGTATGTTTTTACTTTTAGTGATTGGAATTTTCAAGGAAGGTGGAAGAGAGAATAAAATTTCAATCCGCTACCCTCCTACCCACACACTCTGTATAATCTGCAGTTCCCATGGAGGCCCCAGGTTGTCGTGTGCGATTTGATGGTGTCCAGAGGCTGCCCTGGCTGCACATTCTGCCTCCCGGGCTGGGGGACCTGCTAGGGGCTTGGGCTCTGACTCTGCAGCCCCAGAGCTGCCCTGAAGCTCCCTCCCTTCCTTTGAGCAAAAGGCAAATCCTCGGCTCTGTCATCAAAGCCCATGTGGGCCGGTTTGGGCTGCACCCACAGGGCCTACTTTGTCCCTTTCTCAGTCTCTCCCTGTCATGAGCTTTCCTTTTCCTTCCTCCCTTCCTTTGTAGCCCTGTCTCTTCCTCTCTCATTTGGGAAGAAATTCTCAGATGATGTAAGTGCATCCCCAGAGGGACCAGGCATTGGTGTCTCGACCCAGTGCCCTTTTGCCTGCGGGCTTTTTAAATTAGGTTCTTAGCTGCCCTTTGCATTTGTCCTGCATGGCTAAGACAGAGGAGAGGCCAGGCATATTAGAAAGACTGGGCAATGGGTGACCACTGCATCCAATGTAAATGAGAACGACCGCCAATACGGGAGGAAGGAGGGTTTCAGTCTTGGTGGTTGGGGTCCCTTCCTGAGAAGCTTGTCCATCCTCAAGAGGTTGAGTCAGCCCCTAAGGAGGAAAAGGCTCTGCCAGGCCAAGGGCAGGGCCTTCAAGGTGGGCTCCCCTTCCCTCAGAGTGCCGGTCTCCATCAGGATGAACATGGAGTCTCTACTGGAACATAGAGGGAGATCATGCGCCCTCCCCAGTCAGGCACCTGACTGGGACATGTCATCATCACCAAGTGCTGGCCCTGCCTAGGCTGGCTCAGATGGGAGCAGGAGGGAGCTGTGCTCCGTTCTCTTGACAAGTCTTCAGCAGGATGGCCCTTAAGACCTGAAGGCCTGCATACCTCCCCCGACTCTGATCTGGACACCCAGGAAGGCCTGTATTCCACAGAACTGCACAGTGGTCTGGGGAGCCAACCAGCTCTTGTTGAGACTTTGCCTTGGATCTAGTCATGGTCTTAATGCTACAGTTAAGAGAAGACCAGCCCTGGGCCCTGGCATCTTCCTTGTGACCATTGATTGACTTGCTGGATTAGCATGCTCCCACTCGAGCAGTGGCCAGGGGGAGCTAGGGATGCAGAGAGGGTGTGAGAGGGGGTGACAGGGGGACTTGTAGGGGAAAGTTAGTGCTTATGGTTCTCTGGGCTCACAGAGTCTCACTGATGATCCACATTTTACAGAGGGGAAAACTGAAGCTCAGGGAGCAACTTGCTCAGTCACATGGCTGAGAAGGGACAGGATCGAACCTATGCCTGGCCCCCCCAACCCATGCTCATCCCTCTACACCACACATACTTGACACATTGCAGGAGATTCGTAAACATGATTGAAAAATATGAATGGATGAATGAACGAATGGAAGAACAAAGCAACCAACCACATGTTCTTGAGCTGGGCCCTGATGGATGAGTAGGCTTTAAGCAGGTGGAAAGGTCAAGGCAGCGCATTCCAGGCTGGGCAGATGAGATGAAGCAGAGGGAACCATGCTAGGTTGGAGGAAAAAGGGCTGGCCAGAGCCTAGAGCCAGGAAAACACCTCAGGGCACGGGGAGCTGTGCTCCACAGAGTTTGCATCAACACGGCCCTGGGAAGTGTCTTCCTTCAGCACGTCTGCACGGGTGGCCTCCCAGGCTGGCGCTGCACAGTGTTCCCTGGAAATGGAACTGAACAGGTAAAGGAGTGCTCATGCTCACCTGGCACCTCTTCCCTACAAGCAAAGCTACTTATCCCCTATGGCTGGGCAGCCAGGGGAGGCTTGCACTTCTGGAAGAGGCTAAGAATGGAGTAACTAGTTAGCAAAGAGTTTGGAGTCATGATCATCATCATCATGGCCACCTTTATCAGCGCCACCCCCTCTTACATCATCACTGTCAACACTCCACAGTAAAGCTTAGTGGCTGGGCGTGGGGCCTGGACGTCTTGCTGGGCTTCTAACCTAGCTCTGTCACTCACTGACTGTATGAGCTTGGGCACATTTTAAATGCCTAATCCTCACTTTCCTCATATCTAAAATGGGATAATTCAAAAAGATGATACATAGAAAGTTCTCAGTGTCTTGTCGGGCACATGGCATCAGTGTAATATAGCCATTGTTCTTACTGCTATTGTTTTCCTCATTAATGAGCCTTTTAAGTGAGCTTTGGGTTATTACCATAGAATCTGATTTACTTTTCACATGAGGAAAGGGAAGCTCTATGAGTCTCCCCCACCCGCACTGTGCCTGCCTCTCTCACTCTTCCCCAGGGGCACAGCCCAGAGCCTCTCCCTTCCTGCAAGCTCAGCTGGGACTCACTCCAACAGACTGCCACTTTATGGTTTGTTTGTTTGCTCCTAAAGACATAAAACCCAAGCTTATCAAACAAAAGTCACACTTAGCCCTGCAGTCTTGAGAGGTAAATTCCACTATTATCTCTGCACTTCAGCCCCCACACAGAACACTTAGTTCCCCAGGGAGCGGGTGACACGCTTCAAGGTCGACCTTTGGCACCCACTCACCCCTTCGGCCATGTGCCCGGTCACGAGGCAGGTGGCATAGGAGAGTCAGCTAGGGAGGTGCCCAGAGACACTGCCCACCAGCCAAGCGCCTCGGGTCAGTTGTTAAACCTTAGAGTCCTCCTCTGTGAAATCCCCTGAACAGTGGAGCTTCCACCAGCTAATTTGTGACAATAATTAATCCAATGATCTGAGAGAGCATTGAACTCAGTGCTTGGCCTTTGAGAAGTGCTCAGCGTTCACACATTACAGCCAACAGAAGGGAGTTGCTTTGTGTTCTCCGGGTCAGGCAGAAGATTGTTCAACCTGAACAGTCGAACCAGGGACAGTTCTAGAGAGACCTAGAAGATGGGGGTGAAGGTGGAGGGGGTTGAATACTAACAGAAAAAGAAAAGGGGTTTGAGACTCGAAACTAAAGATCAAGGAGAGGTCAGCTCCCATAATTTTATACAAAGCCCTGCCAGCGTTTTGATAGCTTCAGCCAAAATTCTCAAAAATTCTCAACTACCTCTTGCATCATAGCCTCTCTTAGAGGAAAGGAAGTCTTTGCCAGGCTTGGAGGTGGTCCTAGTTCACTTGGCATCTTTGCCCAAGCTACAGGCTAAGTACTGCAGTGAAGAGAAAGCATAACAAGTAACACAGCCTCCAACTTTTTGGAACTTCAATGTGGTATGGTAGCCACAAGGCTTATCCACCAATGTTTCCATTGCTGCTTCTTCTGACCACATCATAGGATTGCACTCACTGCTTCCCACCTCTCCTCACTTTTCAGGTTAGGCATGGCCATGTGATTGCTCTAGCCTGTAAAACGTGAGCAGAAGAGGCATGAAGCACTTGGTGAGTGCTTCTAAGAGCTGATGCAGAATTTCCCACATTCCCTTCTTCCTGCCCTGATGCCTGGCAATGCTCCAGATGGCAGAGGCTCTGTCAGCCAATATCTTTGAAAGAGGATGATGGGGAGAAGACACTCCCACCAAACCAGGGTCAGCTTGTGGTACGAGGCTTTGCCCCTTGCCCTGATCATGCCCATCACTTGGCCACTGAGAGCTGGGTTGGTTTGTTCCTGCAGTGCAACCTAACTCACCCTAAGAAGCCAGCAAGGCAATGCCAGTGCAGGGAAGAAAAGCAGAGTCCTGAGACACAAGATGATAAGGAGCGGAGGGTCTGCAGAAGGGCTGGGTAAGAGCTCCTGGAGGAGGGCTGGGGCTGGGCCTTGAAGCCAGCAGGATTTGGAGGGTGGTAAGGAATGGAGATAGCCAGAGGTGGGGAGTGAGTGGAAGGCACAGGTGCCTCGAAAGACTTCTGAATGCCTGAAAAGAAGGTGCCAGCAGAGGAGCTGCTATCAGTTTTCTTCTTCCATAGTCTAGATGCATGTGAGGAGCAAGTTCAAGTCAGACTCAATGTCATTTCACCATGATTGGGGCAGAGTGGCACCGGGCCTGGTGGGATCGGAAGGCAGGACACGGCGGACAGCTGGATTGCCCCTTTCTAAATCCAGCTTTCTTCATCCAGGAAGCCTTCTCTGACCCTCCCACCCATAGGGCCCTCTCCTACCCTGAACTCCTCCAGAATTCTTTCTGCTGAAAGAAGGCATGTGGAGTGTGAGAAGACAGCAGGGCTCTGAAGTCAGACCGATGTGGTTTAAATATTGGTTTCCTGTGTTCAATCATCTGACCATTAATTCAACATCTGTAGCATGCCAGGCACTGTTCTACATCCTGGAAATGTGTTCATGTTCAAGAGCTGGGTGTTCTTGGATCCTGTATGCAAATAAGGGAGAGAGAGACAGTCAATAACAACAATAACAAAGCCAAACATGCAAAAAGAAAATAAGTTGTGATGTTGGAAATTAAGAAAATAACCAAGGGGCTGAGATAAAGAATACCAAAAGGACCTACTTTAGATGAGGTTAATGAATGACTTCCTCTTTGAATGGGCAGCATTTAAAATTACAATGTACAAGGAGGAAGAATAGTCACTATATAAATAAAACAGAGGAGCATTCTTGGCAAGAGAAAAATGACAGGTACAAGACCGTTAAGTGGGAAAGGTAGGAAAGGGCTTGGGTGGGGCAAGGTTGGAACTGAAGGAAGAGGAGTGTCTCTGGAGAGTACCCTGAGGTGAGGGTGGAGGGGAGAGCTGTGCTTTCCAGGCTATTTTAGGAGATAGATTCAAGGTGCATTTTATAGCACAAACCAGCAAGACTTACTGATGGTTTAGGTAAAGGGAGAAGAGGACCCATTCAAGAAGAGAGAGTCAAGTCACCTGGGGTGGGGTTACCGTGCCCTTTACTGGAATGGCAAAGGTGGAGTTGGGAGGATGGAAAGTCTGCTCTGAATGTGCTAGTTTGGAGATATCTGAGATCTCCAAGTGGAAATGTCAGCAGGCAACAGGATCTGCAAGTCAGAAGGAAGCTCAAAGAAGTCCAGGTTGGGGATATAGATTTAGAATGATCGGCATAAGAATAGTATTTAAATCCATGGAATTTCACGAACTCACCTGTGAAGTGAAGAAAGAGGACCCAAGAGGGCCTAAGGAAGACCAAGGAGGAGTCAGAAAAAGGAGGAGGACCTGCAAAGGAGGACCAGCCAGTGAAGAACGAGGAGAGCCTGGAGAGCAGAATGTGGTAGAAACAGAGAGGCAAGAGTTTGCAGAAAAAGGGGTCAATATTGTCACAGGACTAAGATGAAGTCCAAGAGTGGGGCTGGGCCTGGCCAGTTGGAGTCATTGGTGACCTTGACCAAGCAGTCTCAGTACTGGGGAGCAGAGCTAGCCTTCAGTGGGTCCAGGAGTGCATGGGAGTTAAGAGATGGAGACTGCAAACAAATTATATTCTTTGGAGAAATCTGACTCTAAAAGAAAATAGAGGGATTGGGAAGTAGTTGTCAACGGGAGGGGCTGGAGATAGATGAACTGCAGGTGGGAGGAGCATGTCTGGGTGCTGATTGGACTTGCCTAGAAAAACCAAGAGACTAGTGAGAGAGCCAGAGAGGGACAATGAGAGCAATAAGTTCCCAAGGAGCTGGAGAGGATGAATTCAGAGCACAGGTGGAGGGACTTTCTCCATCAGCACAGGAAGAAGCAGAAGAGAGAAGCAGCCAGGATGGGTCCTAGTCTGGTATTGGGAAGATGAGAGTTGAGCGAAGTAATGAAGGGGAAGGGTCCCTTGGAACCAGAGGGAGAGAGCAGGGTGGAAGGGAAGGTGAGAGGAAAAAGAGAAGTAAAATTGTCATTTGGGAGTGGGCAGTGGCCTACTAAAGAGAGTGGTGGGGTTGCCTGGCAGTCTTGAGGGCAAGTGCATGGGCCAAGATCATGAATTTAGAGCAAAATCAGCCAGCCCTATTGTGTGATTATCTCCAAGAACAGGCAACTGCTCTGGAGCAGGCGTGGAGACGGCGGATGGGAGGTTTCATTCAGGGTTGGGATTTTGCCAAGGGGCTGTGACAAAGGACAGAAAGGCAGAGTTGCTGAGAAAATTCACACTGGAATAATGATGAGGAACCACGTAGCAGAGGCTGGACAAAGAAGGAAGGAAGAGGAGCTGGGAAGGAGGCTCAAGAGGGAGGAGGGGGAGTCACTGCATTGAAATTCTCAAGGAAGCCAAGAAACTGAGGCAGTGGAGAATCTTGACCTGCAGGGCTGGGAGGATGGGGAGAGGTGTTTGGAATCCAGATTTGAGGATGGGATGGTACAGGTGTGACTGCAGGAATGGGCACCTGAGGAGCCCAGGAGGGAGTGGCCTCTATGGTGCTGCATGGTCTGTCTGACTGGATGTGAATGCTACCAGGGATGATGATGACATCAGGAGGTGGAGGTGAAGACTCTGACCAGGAGGTGACAATGCTGCCTTTGACCAGCTCTATGAGCCAGGCAAGTCACCCTGTGGCCACAGCAGGCTCTGGAGCACCCCTGCCCCGGTTCTGCCACTTTCTAGATGTGTGACTGTGGAGGCTTACTTCCCTTCTCTGCACTTTGATATCTTTACTTGTAAAAATGGGGGAATAATTTACACATGCCTCTTAAAGTTGTTTGAAGACTAATGGAAATAATTCAGGCAAAGCACCCAAAACAGTGCCATAAGTGTTAAATGTCTCCTTTTGTAGTGAGTTAAACTGTGGCACCCTGAAAGACTGCCCCACATCCAACACCCTGAACCTATAAATGTGACATTTTGGGGGTTAAGGATTTTTTTTTTTTAATATAGAGTCTCACTTTGTCCCCCAGGCTAGAGTCTAGTGCTGCGATCTTAGCTCATTGCAACCTCCACCTCCTGGGTTGAAGTGATTCCTGTGCTTCAGCCTCCCGAGTAGCTGGGATTACAGTCATGCACCATCACACTCAGCGAATTTTTGTCGTTTTCGTAGAGATGGGGTTTCACCATGTTGGCCAGGCTGGTCTCGAACTTCTGACCTCAAGTGATCCACCCACCTCGGCCTCCCCAAGTGCTGGGTTAAGGATCTTAAGGTGACATCATCTTGGATTGTCTTAGTGGGCTTAAATTCAATGACAAGTGTCCTTGTAAGAAACAGGAGAGGACACAGAAACAAAATGACCCCATACACACTCGCGCAAACACACGCCACAGGAGAGAATGCCATGGGAGAATGGAGGAAGAGATTGGAGTGATGCAGCCACAAGCCAAGGAATTCCTGGACCCACCAGAAGCTGGAAGTGGCAAAGAAGGACTTGCCACAAAGCAGCCTTTGGAGTGAGTATGGCCTGCCAACACCTTGACTGTGAATTTCAAGTCTCTAAAACTGTGAGCAAATAAATTTTTGTTGTCTTAAGCCACTAAATTTGTGATAACTTGTGATGGCAGCTCTAGTAAACTGAAATAGCCCCATGTGCCTGGGCCTCAATAATCTTCACCTTTGGAGGCTGACATGAGCACTGAGGAACAAGCTGCGTGAAAACTGCACGTACAAGAAGGTGACTAATAAATATCATCAGGCATCCCTCCCAACCTCCATCACACGGGCATAAGTACACACAGACCTTCACACACATGTGCATTCTTTTGGCCTAAATGTTGCTTTGGGTGCTGGCTACTATTGTCTTATGTGTACCTCTTGCTCAGCAGAGTTGGGATGCAGTCAGACACTGCCACCGGCCATCAGAGATATGCGGATGGCACAAATACATGGGTATATATGAAATGTGAGAGGGCAAGTGTCCAGAGTGGCCACCAACATCAGACATAATAATGTCAGAGAATTGGGCGGCATGTCTTCAGACCTCCTGTGGTCTCTTGTGGGACCATGTGAGGGATAAGGTTCCCCTTCCTCTGCTGGCCACAGCCTCAGCTGGGCCCTTCACAGGTGCTGAAGAAGTCCAGCACAGAGGTGCAGGGGAGAGGCCAGCCCTCTTTGGAGCTCAGCAGTTCAGCGTCTTTGGACAGCTAGACTCAGTCATCAGAACTAAACTCACAGACAAGCACTCTGGGAGGTTGAGGCGGGAGGATTGCTTGAGCACAAGAGTTCTAGGACTAGCCTGGGCAATACGGTGAGACCCCATCTCTACAAATTTTTTTTTTTTTAAATTATCTGTGCATGGTGGCACATGCCTGTAGTCCAATCTACTTGGGAGGCTGAGGTGGGAGTATTGCACGAGCCGGAGAGGCAGAGGCTGCAGTGAGTTGAGATCACACCACTGTACTCCAGCCTGGGTGATAGAGCAAGACCCTGTCTCAAAAAAAAAAAAAAAAAAAAAAAGAACTAAACACAGAGAGTGGCTGGAATGGGGAAGAGGCAGCCAAGAAGAGTAGGTGGCTCAGGCTGATCAACTGAGGTCAATGTCTTGTCAGTTTCAAATGCTAAGTCCCTGAGAAGCTACTCTCTGCTAAGCAGTGATCACTGCTCTCCTCTTGGTCAGGGTCTTCCTCCCTCGCTGAGTTGTGGGAAATGGGAATCACACATTCAGGATGCCCTCCCTGGGCAAGGCTCGCATCCACTTTGGGTATTTTTCAACTGAAAATCATGGCAGGTTTAAGGAGAATAACGTTAGGTCCCAGAAAACATGACATAGAAGGTTCTTGGCATTTGGGAACACTGGTAGAGTTCTGTCTCTCTGCAACTGG
Source organism: Pan paniscus (assembly GCF_029289425.2). Taxonomy (NCBI): domain Eukaryota; kingdom Metazoa; phylum Chordata; class Mammalia; order Primates; family Hominidae; genus Pan; species Pan paniscus. The sequence continues at coordinate 16,903,043 of NC_073261.2, forward strand.
AGTTTTATTTGACATTCCTTGGAATGAAACCAGTTAACTTACTTTATATATTCCTTCAGTTCTTCAAAGGGTTCAGAATCAGACCAAAAAAAATAACAAAACAAAACCCATAAATAATCTAAAAAAAGGTTGTACTTTATCTTGATTTGCTGTTCTCCTCCCCAACTCTTTATAATAAGGTCTATTTACGGACCCTGAGAAGCAATTACAGGAGAAAAAAATGTAATCTTGGTTCAGTTTTATAACAATGAAAGAGGTTTTTTTTCCTGCCTTGTGGATTATTTTTAAGTCAGTGTGGTATTGTTTACATAAGTCACAACTCACTGAGTCCAAAGTCCTTCAGATAGTACATCTGCCTTATGCATTTAGAAAAGGGGATCTGCAGGCAAGAATATGTGTATTTAATCCACATGGGGCTCCTTTCCCATTGCTTAGGACTCCATGGGTTAGACTTTACCTCTGGATCCGGCTGTCCTCCCTCCCCAGACCATGAGTAATCGGCCACGCTGGCCACACATGGGGTTTTGGTCACAGGGGGTAAGTGTACTCCCTCACACCTCAGGCAGTCTGTCTGTCTGTCTGTCTGCCTAAACTTCCCAGCCCCACTAGGTAGGTCAGTTCTGTGAGTTGGACCAGGTTGAGGCAACAGGGATATGACCTGTGATGCCTGTGAGAGCCTGGTTCCATTGAGAAAGAGCTCCCAGAGGCCTCTTCCCAGACACCATTGCAAAACAGCCACTGTGACCCAGGGCTGCCCTGGCCTGCTGGTAGGCAAGGACTTTATGCCTGATTTCCTCTGGAGGGAAGTTTTGAGCAACCTCCATCTGGGTGCTGCCCATTGGTGTACTGTGAAAGGCCATATATGACGGGGTCCCACAGAGGGATGCTATCAGGGGTCTGGAGGGAGATGGGAAGCCTCTCTCATTCCCGCCCAACTTTTAGTACTTCTTTACCTTGTCCAGGCTTGTAGGGTAGCCACAGTCTTCCGGAAGCAAGAGCTACATCATCCCACAGACATTCCCTGAGCACCTACTATGTGTCAGTGCTAGGGATGCGAGGATGGCATTCACACAGCCCTTGTTCTCATGGAGCACATAGTCCAGGCCTTGCCAACCACAGGACCCCCCAGAGATTAGGACCTGAGTCCCTCCCTATCATTCCACAGCCACTCCCAGGTCTAGTAATCCTAGGTTCTAGCACACATTAAAGCTGGGGCTCCCAGAGTGTTCGCAAAGCCTGCTGCCCAGATAATAAGACTGAAGGTGGGATTGAGTGGGTGACCAGGGAAGGCGCCACTGGAAAGTAACATTCAAGCAGCCCTGACTGCTGAAGAGGCCAGCCCTGTAGCTATAGAGAGAAGAGCGATTTAGAAAAAGCGGGCAGCTGCAGCCTTAGGCGGGAGTGAGCTTGGGTTGTTCCAAGCAACGGCATAGGGCATACTCCATAAAAGAGCCCATAATATTGACATTTATTTCTCCAACGCGTCCTTTTTTTATGACTCATGAAGACTTCTGTTTTATACCAGCCACCAAGTTTAGAAGCAACTAAATCATCCGAAATGCACATGCCACCCAGAGCAGCCAGTGACAGTGAGTTCATCAAGACATGATCAGTCATTTTCTTCAGGGGAACTTATTTATCAGAATCCTGGCAGCGCTATGGCTCTGGACAGCAGCTTTTAAAAAGGAGAGGAGAAATAGTGGCCCCAGGGCCCAAACAGGTGAGATGAGGAAGGAGGAGGGGGCTACCAGGAGGCAAAAAGGGGCCTCTAAAAGGGAGAGCCATTTTGCCAAAGGGCTGGCTGGACCTGCTGTTTAAAAAAGTTCTGTCATTTGAATAGGCTCCATGTTCTCACTACTCTTTTGAAAGTGGCAAACAGGCCAGGCGCGGTGGTTCACATCTGTAATCCCAGCACTTTGGGAGGCCAAGGTGGGCAGATCATGAGGTCAGGAGTTCAAGCCTGACCAACATGATGAAACCCAGTCTCTACTAAAAATACAAAAATTAGTCAGGTGTGCTGGCGCACGCCTGTAATCCTAGCTACTCAGGAGGCTGAGGCAGGATAATTGCTTGAACCTGAGAAGCGGAGATTGCAGTGAGCCGAGATTGCACCACTGCACTCCAGCCTGGGTGACAGAGCAAGACTCTGTCTCAAAAAAAAAAAAAGAAAAGAAAAAGAAAGTGCAAACAGTACATACATATGATGAAGGTCAAGAGGCCAAGAAAAGACTGGTCTTTCATAGAAGATGATTTACCTGAGTCCTCGTCAGACATTTAGTTGCCACACACCCATCCAACAACTGTGTGTTGAGTGCCTACTAGGTGCCAGGCACTGCTAGATCCCGCTGAGTCAGAGGGACACTGGCTAATGCTAGCAGCCCCACAGACAGAGAGACACAATTTAAAATGTTATTAAGATCTTCCAGCAGGGATGAGAGCATTTACCTATAAGCCATCAGAAGGCCATCCCCAGAGCTTGGTGACTGGACCCGGAATCAGCTGAGAGTTACCTGGGAGCAGCCACTGTTCTGAGCCTTGCTGGCTGGGGCAGGGACAGAGAGTCTGGCCCTGGGAGGGACTTGGAGCGGGCAAGGGTGTGCCTGTGGAGGCTCCCATGGAGGCCATTTCTGCATAGTATTGAGCAATCAGAAGCAGAAGTTCCCCTGGAAGAGCTTGGTGTCTAACCGGGTGCAATGTGCATTGTGGTCTGTTCCCCAACACAAATCATCATTTTCCCTTCTAAGTGCTCACACCTGAATGTGCTCTCTCAGAGCCTGCCCCTGTGTGTCCTCCTGTCCTTGTTTTGCAGGGGACGACGATGACACTTTTCCCATGATTATGAGATTCCCCTCACACTCCACACTCTCCTGAGCTATGGAAGGCCAGGCTCAAGCACAGCATGATCCACCCACGTTCACTGCCTGTGCCACACACAGATTCGGTTCCACCTCTAGCCCTCCTGGGGTCCACACTATGGCTCCGCCTCCCGTCTCTGAGCTCGCCGAGTTCTTTGGGTTTGTCAGTTGGAGGCTCTGACTCACCTGATGATGACTGGGCTCTCCCCAGGCTCACAACCCGGGGCCACCTCACCTCCACCCTGCCGTGGCCTCGGCCTTGGGCCCTACAGCCCACTCTGTCCTCCACTCACCTTGAATTTGGCTGGAGGCATGGATGCCTGTGCCAGGGCAAACTGGCAAAGGGAAACAGAAGAGAGAATTGATCATTTTGCAACTACAACAGAAATTTAAACAGACAGAAAGCACTTTGCTGATTGCTGTCCTTCAGAGCGTTGTCCCTGGGGAGCATTGCTGGACCCGATGCTGCTGTGGCTGCCCCACCACTGCTGGAGTCATCCCTGGCAGTTTTGAGCAAGCTGTCATTCAGCAGCTCCCAAGCCCAGCTGCACACTGGAGTCATTTAGGGACCCTTTAAAAATATGACACTGCACCCCCACCACAGACTCAGAGAGGTGGGCCTCTGGTATGGGTATTTTGTAAAAGCCCCTGGGGGAGTCTAACATCCTCCGGGTTTGAGCACCTCCCTCCTGTGCCCTGTCTGGCCTGTGTTCATAGATGCTCCATAGGCGCCACTGGGCCGTCATCCACCTCTCAAGAACAGATGCTCAAGGCCCTGTTTCCCCGGCTTATGAGAGTGCTTCATTAAAGCAAATGTCTAAATATTCATGCTCCAGGCTTTCTCTAAGCAGCCAGTGGGTACAGTCCACCTTCCTGGAGTTTCTTTCCAGAAACTCAACTTTAAAAAAGCCCTTTAAAATGAATCGACAGCCCTTTGTTTCTAGATAACCCCTGAGTTGAGTTCGTGGTCCAGCAAAACAGAACTCTCCATTCACTCTTCCTCCACCCCGGCCCCTCCCCAACCGATCCCACTTCCCACTCCTGCTTCTAGTCTCAGGAAGCGCCATCCCCGCTAATTGCTCTGACCCAAATCATCCTTTAGAATCCTTGATTCCTTCTGTTCCCTCACCTTCCACATCAGGAAGTCCTCTCTCCTCTTCCTCCAAAGCCTGTCTGCCCTCTGTCCACATCCCAGGTCTCCCGGGGTGGACTCCTGACTTCTACTCCTGACCAAAATCCAGGCACAGCCACAATCCAGGCACAGCCACAATCCAGGCACAGCTCTTAATTTTTTAACTTTTTATTTGAAATAATTTCAGACACACAAAAAGTCTGCAAAATAGTAGAGACACCTTTCTTATAGCCTTTACCCAGAGTACCCAAATGTTACCATTTTGCCACATTTTGCTTTATCCTTCTCCCTTCCAACTGCCACCATTCCATCCTGCCCCACATGCATGTAAGCACATCACATTTTTCTCCTGAACATTGAGAGTCAATTACCTGTTGCCCCTTGCCCCTAAATACTTCAGTGTGTATCTCCTAAAAATGAGGACATCCTTACCTAACCAGAGTTCAGCGATCAAAATCAGGAAATTAACATGGATGCAATATTAACATCTACATATTTTCTTCAGATTTGACCACCCGCCCCAATCATGTCTTTTATAGTGATGGAAAATTCCAGATAGTATATTGCATTCAGTCACCATGTCCCCTTGGTCTCCTGGAATCTGGAGTTTCTATCAGATTATGTTACTCCTGTGACAAGAGCCCTCCACTGTCCTGGGAATGTGGGGCCAGCCCTGTCTCGGGCATGCCCCCTCGCCCTGCAGCCTGGCCTAATTCTCAAGCCCATCTCCCCCATCCATGGCTCCCTCCCTCGCACATCCCCAATGCAGCCCCTTCCTCCCCACTTGCTGTGCTGGGCTTCACATCTCTAGTGGCTCTGTCTGGACCACTCTTCTCTGGTTGCTCCTGATCACCCTGATCAGGAGCACCCTCCTCTCAGAGGAGAGGCCTTCCTTTCTCTGGTCCCACCACCGCACCTGGTCCACTACAGTCTACCTTGTTTATTTCCTGCACCTTTCACTGTCTTGGTCACTGGTTCCCCTGCGTGTTATCTTGTGCCTCCCACCTCCACTGAACATCAGCCCCATGAGGGCAGGGGGTTGTCCTTGCTAATTCCCAAGCATGTAGAATGAATTGTGCCTGTTACATAATAGAGGCTTAACGAACCTTTGCTGAGTGAGTGAATACATGAATGAATGCAAGTCTTTTAGACTATTTGGGTTAGAGACAATAGAATCCTTTCACCAACACTTAAATGAGAAAGAGATTCTATAGGCACTGATTGAAGACAAAATGCAATTTTTTTTCCCCTCAGAAAGCCTTTCAAAGTGTCATCCAATGCCTGAGGAGGCTTTGACTCACCACTTTCCCCTTTCAAGGGTCCAGAATTCAAAGTAATAGAATTGATTTACTTTTTAAGAAAATATACCAGATCTTCTACAGTCAAGGATTTTTGTAGCAGGCGTCTTGGCAGAAATAAGTGACACATATTGGCCTGAAGGTCATGGTCGAGTAACACTGGGAAGAGTTTCTGACTGAGTTAGAGACTCATCGGAACCTACTCCATGAGCGGAGATAGCCCCCTTTCCTGTTAGAAGGGCCTTGAGGGACCTCTGAGCACCCTTGGGGGACCTACCCATGATGAGGTTAGAGGCCTGGATCCCCAGTCTGTCCCCAAAGGGGTTCCAGGCTCAGGCCCCCAGAGCAAGGGTGAGCCAGGAGGTCAGGGGCGAGCCTGGGCAGGCAGCACCGAGGTGCTCTCACTTAAAATTGGGAAGGTTCTGCATCTTCACTGGGGAGGCAAATCAATCCTTGGCTGTAGAAATGTGTAAAGTTGGCTGTGCAAGCTGTGTGCTTCCCTGTGTGTACTTGTACCTCAATACTTTTATTATAAAGGAAAGAAAATCGGAGGAGCTCCAGCTCTTCAAAAGCAAACAGCAGCTGCTGGGGATGATGGTCTGCCTGAGTCCCTGTGGAGTCCAGTCCTGCCTGCTCTCTATAGGTTTTGCTGCAAAGTGGGGTCCATGCGGAACTCAAAGATCTGAACCCCAAGCCCTGCTCTCCACTGGCACCCTAGGGAAGGTGTGCACCAGATTGAAACAAGCAAAAGGAACACGTGCACCCAGCTGGGGCTGCAGCTCAGGCGCAGTGTAGGGGCACAGGCAGTACGTGCCTGGCAGGTGGGGGTAAGATGTTGAGGGCTCGGGAGGCTCTGGGTTCAGAACAATTCCCTGCTCCAGGTCTGGAGAGAAAAGATTTCAAGAACTAGACACGAATGAGTGTGGGAGGGTTCTGCTCCTGATGGGTACTGACTAGCTTCTTCCCACCCAATCTCACTCTAGGCTCCTGGCTGGGGAGCCCACTCCCGGGGGGCTTCTGACCCCTTTGCTCCATCACTCTAGCACTGCGATGCCCCCGTTAAAATGGACTTAAATCCCAACAAATACCTGGGGAGCTGCTCCGCCCTAATGGCAGAGTGAGGATGGGGCAGTGGGCAGGAGGGGGGCCCACACCCTCCATCACACAGAGGCCACACCTGTCAGGGGTCTGCGTGGCAATTAGCAGGCTCAGGAAAACCAAGGACTCTTGGGACAGCCCACACGTCCACAGGAGGCCCTCCAGTTAGGTCAAAAGAGTCCATGCAGGACTAGGGCCCCACAGCAAGAAGAGCCACTGGCAAAGCTGAAATGCCCTGGTGGCTGGAGATGCAAGTGAGACCTGGGCCTGTGCATGCACATTCTCACGGCAGATCTGGACCAGGTCATGGAGTCATGAGTCCCCAGAATGCTGGCAGCTATGCAGAAGCAAGGCTGCAGGACAGGCATCCTGTCTGGGGCAGACCCTGGCTGGCTGGTCTCAGCCCCCTGTTCCTGCCCCTGGTCCGATGGGCCCTGCAAGGCAGCAGGTGCGTGGTCAGACGTCCATTCTCTGGCAGAGCCACACTGCCTGGCCTCACATCCTCGCTCTGCCATTGAGGAGCCTGATGTCCCTGGGCAAGTGGCTTAACCACCTCATGACTTGGTTTTCCTGTCTGGACACTTGGGGTGGTAATAGCAGCTGCTTCAAAGGGCTGTTGTTCTGAGATGAAAATGAATTATGAGATGCTTTGAACCGTGCCTCACACGTAGCAAGTGCCTAACGGTTAGCTGTCATTATAGGCATCATTATAGGGGACCCCGAGATGAGGGGGAAGTGGGTGAGACACCCCATGGAGCTGTAGGCCCACCACTCTCACCTAAGCTCCTGAAACAGCTCTTTCCCTGGGAACTACACTAGAGAATTTTACTGTGGTCTTTCTGCTGATTGTGAGACCTTTAAGAACACGGCCTGTTTACCATGCCCTGGTTTTAAGCATTTTGATATTCTCATGTGTGTCTAGTATATGGTAGGACCTTAATACTCAGATTAAGATTTTAGGAAAATGACCATCTAAAATACATTTTTAATGGGGTTGCATAAGCTCTCTGGTATCGGCAATGAAACACGACATCTTGATGGTGTCTTTTAAGAGTGGTAGGCCAAGTTTGATCTTGTTTAGCTATTAGGTAAGTGGTTATTGTAAGAACTAACTCTTCCCAAATCTACTTTATGGAGCCTGAGTGGTTATTATAATCATGCCTTCCTGGGTCCTTTTCTGTAATACCTGTAATCATTCTATAACATGCCCAGAAAAAAAGCCTTCAACATTCTAATATATCTTCTCCTCGGTCATACAGTCTTCTAAGGACTTAGGGGTTGCCTCAGGAAAGATAGAGTTTCCAGGAAAAAAAAAAACAAAACAGCAAGTGGTAGAAGTTACCCAAAAAGATTAGAGACCACCTTTTGCCTTGCTATTTCCCATCTCCTCACAGCCCCATTCTGGTCTCGACAGGGGAGATTTTCACAATCAGTCCATCACCCCACACCTTCTAATTCATCTTGTTTAAAGAGACTTCATGCAACTTTTGTATTCGGTCCTTCTGACAGGTAGGAATGAGTCACTGCTTTGGCTGCCAGCGACAGAAACCAGCCCTGGCTAATTTAGCACAAGGAGAACATGCTGGAGGGTGGGCGCCTGTTGCATAGTCCAGCAGGCAGCTCAGAGACGGGACCCCGGGGTGCTGGTGGCTGGGGGGCCGGTTACTGTGGCCAAGAACACAAACATGCCCTGCAGCTTCAAGGATGCTGCCCTCCAAATGGCCCCTCCTTGCCTTGCTCGCTCCAGAGTCAAAGTGCTGGGAAGAGTGTTTTATCAGTCAAACATTAGGCCATGGGCCTGCCCTCAGTGATACCTCAGGCAGGGAAAGAAAGGGGCAGTGGGAGGCAGGCACACAAAGGGAAAACTGTGGTGGAGGTAAGGGCTGGATGGGAGGCATCCTCCCCTCTTTCCCAGAAAAAGCAAATAGGAAATGTGCAGGATTTGAAGGAATAAAAATCAAGTGTACTAAAAGCATCCAAAACCAAACACAATCGATGGATAAAAATATTATACATCTTGGAAAACATCTGGAAAAATGGCAATTCTTCCCTAAATCAAGAGTTACTGTAATCCTAAATGAGACCTCCAAAGAACTTTCTGAAAAGCTTCAACTAATTCTAAGATGCACATAAAAAGGCAATGTAAAAAGAGCCACGATGATTTTGAAAAATAAAGACAAGAAACTCAAAACAGATAAAACTCAAGTAATTAAAATAATGTAGATTAAACAAAAGGATCAATGAAAAAGGCAAGAGCTGAGATACAGAACCATATGTATTAGACTTTGGTATATTGTCAAAGGATCAATTTAGGCTGGTGGACAAAAAGACAACAGTGCTGGCTTTCTGTGGGGTAAAAACTAAATACTGTGGATCACTAAAAAAATAAATTCCAGGTGGATTAAGGTGAAAAAAAAAACCCAAACTGTACTGGTTATATGAATAAAACATAAGAAAATTTATTTAAAACTTTGTCATAGAGAAGTTGTCTTAAACGAGATACAAAATACAGAAACCTAAGCAAGACTGACAGACTGACAAATCTAACTTCTTTTTTTTTTTTTTTTTTTTTGAGACGGAGTCTCACTCTGTCGCCCAGGCTGGAGTGCAGTGGCACGATCTTGGCTCACTGCAGGCTTCGCCCCCCGGGGTTCACGCCATTCTCCTGCCTCAGCCTCCCGAGTAGCTGGGACTATAGGCACCCACCACCTAAGATGACAACTTCTACATAAAATACACCACAAGCCATTAAAAAACATGCTGCAGAATAAAAACATATGTTCACAAAAGAGACTCATATGCTTTGTATGAGAGTATTCATAGCAGATTTATTCATCATAGCCCCAAACTGGTAAGAACTCAGGTGTTCATTAATAAGACAATAGACAAAGCATGGTTTGTTCACACAATAGACTACTACTTAGTAATAAAAAGGAAGAAATTACTGATAATTGTAACACGGATCTCATATTCTGAGCAAAAGAAACCAGACACGACACAAAAGACCATATACTGTTATGGTTCCATTAATATGAAGTTCAGGAAGAGGTAAGACTAATTTATGATGGAAAAGAATCTCAGAACAGAGGTTACCGATGGGGGCAGGAGAGGAGGGATGACCTGGAAAGGAGATAACTTTCTGGAAGTTACGGTAGTATTCTTTATCTTGACAAGGGTTTGAGAGACAGCTGTATCCTTGGTCAAAATTTAGCAAATGCACACATAGGATTTGTATGTTTTACTTTATGTAAATTTTATCTTTGGAGAAAAAAATTATAAAAAATTAATGAACTCTAAATGATGCTGAAGTATTTGGGGATAAGAGTATTGGTGACAACTTATTTTGAAATGCACCAAAAAATAAGCCGGATTAATAAATGAATACATGATAATGCAAAGGTAGTAAAAGTTAAAGGTAGAAGCTAGGTAGTGAGTGCATGGGTGTTCTCTGTAAAACTCTTTTGACTTTTCTGAATGTTTGGAAGTTTTCACAATAAAATGTTGGGAAAAAAAAGGCAACAGATTGAAGGAAAAGTATTTCCAACATATAAGAGATTTTTTTGTCCAGAATGTATAAAGAGCTAATCATCAATAGAAAAAATACTCAACCAAAAATTAGCAAAAACTTTCAGAAAAAAAGGCAAATGCCACCAGTGCCTGAAAAGATCATCCTACTGCATTGACAGAAAAATTCAAATGAGCACCACTTGCTCCTCACCCAGCAGGCAGACACCAGCTCACTCATGTCTGACAGCACTGGGGGTAGGTGGGTGTTCTTACGTGCTGCCAGGGCCCGTGTGGAGCTGCCACTTTGACAGTGTCTTCCAGAGTCTGTTGCAAGGCTGATCTTCCACCTCCCTGTACCACAAGAGTGGGATACCTATGAGCAAACTCTATGCCTGTGCTCTGGCACTTGCTGCAATAGTCAGCATGAAGTGGAGTCGCTATGGAAAGATATGTGACCTATTGCTAAGTCAGAACCATATACAGAGCTATGGCATTTACAGAAAAGCAAAACTGCTGTGTAAGTACACACACACACACACACACACACACACACACTGCAGCTTAAGAGTCCAGGAGAATGCAAACTCCTACCTCAGTGAGGAGGTAGGATTAAGACAGAACAATTTGATTTGAAACAAATACAATTTGAAATAAATTTACAAGACCATATTCATGTATTACTCACCCGATTGAAAGCATTAACAGATTGTTAGTCTAAAACAAAGCTGAGTCTGTCTTTCACTTTCCCAGCACTTAGGGTGAAAGTGCCCAATTAAATACTTACTTATTAGGATTTTATCACCTGTATCCCCAAACCAGGCTTTAATTTCTTTCACTCATTCCTAAGGCAATTCCCATCCTCCCTGCATGACGGGAGCTGGGAACCTGGCGGTTCCTGGTCATCATTTCACACACAGGGTCTAGGCACGTTTGGGTGACCCCTTTGACCCTGAGCAGGTGCTGCAGACAAGCCCTTTCTATTATGGGGTTGATGGGGTAAGATGGCTGGGCACCTGCCATATCACTCATCAACACAGTACAGAGCCGGCTCCTAGTACACTTCCCTGCCCCCACAACTCCCCACCCAAGTGCTGAGTCATATCTGACTGTGCAGGCAGAATACTTTTCGCACCAGCCACATCAAAACTTTAAAGACTCGTTTGCTTTTAAGGGTACGGCAGAGATTCGTCTTCAAGCAAAAATATATGAGCTACACACAGCTACATTTTATGACTGATAATAGCAGATGTGTGGGCGTGTACATGTTCATATATAATTTCAGCTGTTTCTCTGACATTTTGTGCAAACAAATCAAACGCTCACCAAAACTAGTTGAAAGTTTTATTTTTATAAAATTAACATAAAAGATTGTTTAAAAATCTGCAGTTATTTACAGCAGTATTGCACAAGTAAAGTGGCAATTACCCTGTCAAAATTCATCAGTGCAAAACACAAGTAAGCCAGGGAAACTGCAATACAAATGCTACATACGCTGGGTCCTAGAAAACAAGTTAGTGATGGATCAGTATATAGACAGATCAGTGCTATTTATAAGTGGGTACCTGATGAGTTCTGATACAGTAACTAGTGGTCACAGAATCTGGACATAAAACATAAGAGAGCTTCTATAGTCCGAAATTCCCAAATAAAAGTAGTCAAGTTACTTAGCTGGGAGCTTGAGGATGCTTCTTACACACAATGCTGTTGAGAGTAGACCCCAACTGATTTAGCGTCATGTGTAGACACGTTCCCCCCACCCCACATGTGTACGTGAGTGGACACACACAGGCACCAGGCTAAATCAGCAGGGATGGCAGAACCACCTGCATGGAACCACCATGAAGTCTCCTTAAAGCTCCCATAAGCTTTCACATCTTGACACCCAGTCCAGCGGGGCCCCAACCTCCCCTGAAGGAGATGGAGAATCAGAAGGAGGGCATCGACCTGAAGAAGCAGGCTGACCAAACGCAGTGACCGAATGGGTGGGGCGTGGGGAGGGCTGTACAGTTAATTAATTAGCTCCTGAAGACAAGTTAGTCCAACCTCAAAGCACAGGAAGTTGCACAGCAGGTGGGGGAAAACCCAGCTACTCACAGTTGTCCACAAGGGGTTAGTGGCCTGAGGTGGTCCTTAGGCAGGAGCCACCTGTCCCACCCATTCACTTGTTCTGCCTGGCCCTAGCCCTGAACAACTGCAATGCAGCACCTCTGGAAGTGGCACATTTTATTTCTTTTCTAAACGCTGAGTTGTCAGGGATAAATTTTCAATAGAAAAATCTTTCCCACCTGCTGATAATACTTTGGTTTTTTTGTTTTCCTAAAGATAAAGCCTGGAGTCAGCAAAATTTGCTTGCATGATAAGCTAGTTGCTTTGGAACAAACAGAAGGTTGCTGGGTATTTCTTGGAGTAGAATTTTGTAGCCTGCCAGACTGAGTTTCTCACTGGCATCAAACACACACTTCATCATAAGGGCGGCAAAGCCCAAGAATTGAAACCCACTTGACTGGAAATACCAGGACCCGAAGCTGGAGAGCCACCCTGGAGGACCACGTGGTCTGCAATGAGCTCTCCAGTCACCCCCGACAACTCTCAGGAGTTAACTTCATGGGATGGCAGGGGGGTGGGAGACAGGGATGTTAATACTTTTCAGAAATTAAGACATTAAATAAGCAGAAAATAAATATACAATATTTCTACAAGTTACAGCATTATGAAACAGTAGGACACATCACACAGAAAAAGAATCTACAATATTTACAATCCTTGATTTTGAAAAAGTTGAGAAAAACAGTGATTTTTTTACTTATGCTGTACAAAATTTTACAAGAAAGGTAAAGGAAACACAATTGCACACAGACATTTGGCTCAGTTGATAAGTAATATGACCTACGAATCTAATAAATACTCACAATATATACATTAAGAAGGGGAAACGGCAGACAATTGTATTCCACTATATTTTTTTAATCAGAAGGAATTTTAAACTTGATTTCTCCGCAACCCCCACCCCCAAAATTCTTGATCAACTAACCAGTTGGGAAGGGCATCTGAAGAATCACTCATGAAACTATTTTGTGTGTGTTTATTGCGTTTCTGTGTTAAGTCACAGGACACTTTTTACAAACCTCACATAGGGAGAGGTTGTCAAGGCACAAAACCTGCAGTAAGTTTCCAAAAAGGGGATTTAATTATTTTTTCTACAAAAATGTTTTTAAAAAAAGGTAAAAACGTACACCCACGGGAGGCATACTTTCTGCACAGAGGCATCTTGATAACCAGATACATACAGTACAGAGACATCCAGTCATCGCTTTAAGTTCTGGTGCCAACAGCCTGGTCTTTAATACTCCTACAATTCATAGAATCTCTAATTTCCTCAGGAACTGTTTCCACAGCCAGCCTGGAGGCCGCCAGGCCAGAGGGAAATGTGCTCGTGTGGTGCACACAGCCCCTGGGCAGCACAGGGCAGGGCCTCCCGCGCCTGGCCCAGGGCTGCACCCAGTGTGTGCTCCCAGGGGCTGCAGGGCTGAGGAAACAGAGTAAAGTGCTCTAGTCAGGAGACTGGCACATGAGTACAGGGATCCTGGGAGGGGGTGCCCAGATCCAAATACATCTTTGGTGTATGTGTGTGTCCAGCAGGCCCACGGCTGCAATCCTACCACTGCTTGTAACCGTGGGCTTTGTATGACCCTACAAATGGGCTCGAGACACATCAGGGAACAAGCTGAGCTCCAACACAGCTTTAAAAATAAGTCAAAGTCCCAAGGAGATTCTTGGGGAAAGGAAATTTTTTAAAGTAAGAGTATTTGGAATGAAATCATCTCTACCTAAAGGAAAAAGTGAATATGCAATATATACATATATATTTTTTAAATTATGAAGATACAAATGTTTAGATTTTTCCACCTAATTTAAATAACGTGAACATGCTGGCTCTTCTATCGGGCAAAACACTAGTTGGTGGCACTGCTTACTCATTTGAAAATTTAGTTATTTCTTTTAAAAGTTGTTTAATGATGGAGTTTTCAAAAATTTTAAGAGTTACAGAGTTCACAGAACTGTCTTCCCTCCTCACTTTCACTGCTCCCTAACCTGACTCTTTCTTGGGTCTCCCTGGGCATCTGCTGCCTCTGAAACGACTGACCAGTGTGTGGCTTCCTTCCACTGCACTCATAAGGAGCAGGCTCAGAGAAAGAGCACCCTCACTACATGGCTGGGGTCACAAGTGGCCTGACAATATCCAACTGTCCTGGAAAAATGAAAAAAAAAACAGACTTCTGCCCAGAATTATTCTTCTATGGTGCTGGTGGAAGTGGGATGAGGCCTGTTTCAAAGTGAATTTAAAGGAGTGAAGCTAGTGGACTGTGAGTTGGACTAAAATGCAGGAGGCCAAGCAAATGGCCATCAGAAGCCCTGCCCCAGGCCTGTGCCAATTCCCATGAGGGCGTGAGCTGGATGCTGCAGCTGGACTCTGCTGTAATGGACACGGTGGCCCTCTGGGACCTGATGCTGACAGTGCATCCTGTGACCATGGGAAAGCCTGCAACCAGAAAAGCCAGCAGCACAAAGGGGCGTAGCACTTAAGTCTGTTGTTATTACTGCTATTGCCTCTTCAGAATACTTCCCAATAACATGCTCGTCGAAATGGAATGAAAACCAACACCAAATGCTTCCCAGTTAATAACAGATCGCTCGAACTGTGCAAGATACAGGCAGATATTAACTCTTGTTCTGACTCAATTTCACTTTATCATGAAAATACACTGGACCAAATCTATGCATCTGAGTCCAGACTGGAGTTGCATCACAAAAAGTGATGAGGAAAGATGCAAAAATAGTCTGAAATTTTGCCACAGATGCAACTGAATTTATAAAGGTACGTAAATATTTACAAATGGGACTGGCATATCAATGCAGGCTGGCAACAGACCCTCTGCCCTTTTAATCAGTTCCATTTCAAAAGAACTCTTTTGGTATTAAAAATAATTCAAAAAGGTCAGAGAGGCAATAGTAGGGAAGGGAGGGAGTATATCACACCTCTCCCTGTTTAAAAATTCTGTAATCTCTAAAAATAAACTAAGGCAGCTTTTTAAGTTAGCTGGCTCAGTTTCCACTGCAGGGGTTACATAATCCTCTGAGAATAGGCCGTAGGTTCTTAAAATTTTAATACAAAAGTTATTCACAAATTGGTTAAAAAGTTTCCATTTCCTTTTTGAAAAACCTTATTGAAGGTGAGGGGGAAAACACACTGCATGTAAACACCATTCTTACACAAAATCCTGCTCCAAAAAACCATGGTTTGTATATTAAAAAGCAAAGAATGCTCCCTCCTTTACATTCACAACAAACTTCCATTAGAAATTCTGCTGTGTGGTGATGAACAGAAAGGTAGTCCCATCCAGCTCGGTGTCTTCTGAAACGTCACCTGCCCCCTCCACAAGAGAACCGCTGGCTGCATAATAATGGCACCAGGAGACCGCGGGGCTGGGTCTTGTTGGTCTGAACAAGCAAAATGTCTGCACATATCTCGGCTCCGCAAAGAACCTGTCAATGCATTCTCCACACCAGGCGGACAATGTAACGTAACAGTCGTAAGATAACCATTCGTGGGTGGTCTTCGGCTGCTTGGTAATTATTCAAAAATACCTGAAACAACAAAAGGAAAGCTTCTTAGTTTCTCCCTAATTTGGGGGTGGGGAGGGGTGGGAGCCCACATTTAAGTGAACAACCAATCCCATCTTAATCACTATGAAAGGCACCTCTTCAAGAGCACTGTGTCACAAAGCACGATGCCTCCCAGAGATTGTGAAGAAAACTTGTTTTCATTTCCCTGCAAAGGGGAAGACATCCCTACATAAAGGGCAGGCATACCAATGATTTACTCCTTCAAATAGGAAAAAAAAAAAAAAAAAAAAAAAAAAGCACCCAAAAAAATGTTTGAAAAACTCAAAGAGGATGTAAAGCAACTATCTTACCACCCAAGTTAACTGACATTCAAATATGCTGCAGATTCCCCCAGGGGTGAATTTCTGGTAGCTGTAATTTATTTGAAAAACCAGTGATTTGGAGTAATCTGCCCTAAGAAGCTAAATAAAGTCTCGCAGTGATGCGCCATTGTGCCTCTGGCTGCTTGGCTATGATAAACACCGTGACCCAGAGGGGTGCCCATGGTCACAGACACAGGCAATGTCAACCCCCATCCTCCCACCTTCTCGGTATGGGGAGGAAAGAGCAATCCAGAACATAAAAAAGCCTCTGTGCCAGTGACCAGCATATGTTTGTTACAAACTGAGAAACTGTTCAAAAGGAAATCACCAGCTTACTCAATGCTTTCAGGGTCCTCAGGTCTTCCACAGCGCCCACTTTCAGGTTCTAATCCATTTTGTGAGTATGTGCAAGGTATAAATTCAGAGTCACCAAAGGCAGCGGCAACACAACACCTCAACCTCGACGCCATGAGCTACAACCTGGTTCACTGTTCAAGTCTGAAATCTGCCCTGGACATTTCTTAATGACTAATCCACACGAGACCGGGCTACATGACTGTCTCTCCACAAACCCCCTTCTCATTGGGTGGGGGATACCTCCAACACACCGTCGCGGGAACCACCGGCCATGAATCAGGCTGTGACAACTGTCCCCTCAGACCCCGAACGGCCCCCACAGACACCAGCCGCAGCTGCAGCTCCACTGTTTACACAAGCTCTGCCGCGCTTGTTTGACAGAATGGGATTGTGATAAGGCCAGGGCATTTCCCCTTTTCCTTCCATAACAAGATTGGAGGAAATCAGCTTTATGTAAGCGATTCCTGTAGAGGCACTCTGTAACCACAGTCTGTGATTTTTATCTGTTTTACACACAAGATTGCTTTGTTTTGATTTAACTTTCAAAATTACTTTGCTGCCTCTGTGTGAGAATAATTTAGGGGAAGGTTAATTTTAGTGTAGACTAATATTAATAGGTTGAAAGAGACTTATTCAAAATAAAACCACAACTTACTAAAATGAAGAAAGTGTATGCTATGATGGGCTAAGTAATCAATCCAGGCAGAGTTGTTTTGTGCCAACCTGGTGTCATTGCCATGCTTGGTGTGGCCAGAAAATGGGGCTGACTGGGTGTCCACAATCATCAGGACACCAATGAGGGGGCTGGGTCAATGTGAAGGGCAGACCCCAACTGCTGACACTTGGTAAGTTTCATATTCCAGCACTGGCAGCGTCCAAGGGAAGAAATCTCCTGCCCACTCTTTGAGGACAGCAGGAGGCTGTGACCAAGCTTAAGTAGAAGTCACCTCACAAGAGAATCTTTCCAAGGTTTTTAGAGTTCCACTTTCATCTCAAATGTAAAGGATATGGGGTATTCAAAGACATGTTGGAGAGGGTGGGGAAAATGCAAGAAATTTTGGCAAAAGTTACACCCAATCCCTGACTCATGAGAAGATGCTACAGCATCCCAGTCTGCAAGTGTGCGGGGATGCCTGCCCTCTCAGACGGCGGGCATGACAACATGGCACACGCTTTTAAGCTGACAAGCAATTGCTTTTGGACGACATTCAACAGAGGAAGCCATTACCACGGATTCAAAGAGCCGTGCCAGCCCAGAAAGCATTTGACAGCTGGCACGGCCGGCTGGAGCTGCTGTTGGCTCGAAGCGTATGCCCGTATTGCAAAAGACAGCTGGAGGATGGGCAGCCCCTACCTCTGTAGACTGGCCGCCCTCTAATACCTGCAGCCATAAAAATTACTGTGGCTTATAGTCGGGGCCTGGTGACACTAAACTGGGGCAAGTGGCCAAAAGCTGCAGTGGGGCAAAGACGCAGAACTAGGACTGATGGCTCAACGCTGCTCAAAGCACCAACAGCTTCAGCCAGCTCCAGTGAAATCTCCCTGCGATCTAGATACTGAGGAACGGCTGCTACAGTTCAGCTCCTAAACCAGGGCCTTTGGTTTTGGGGTGGTATAAAGGGTCAGGAGGGAGTTTGAAGCAATTAGAGAAAGCCCCCTAAGATGGAATGTACTGGTGAAAGGTCAAAGTAAGGGCACACCCAATGGCTTCTGGCCAGGGTAGCACATCCAAGATGGAATTGGAAAGTCAGGACTAAAAATGACAATCCCTGTATTGCAGGGGAGTTGCCAGTTAAAGGCAAGTATGACACTAAGACTGAGCCAGGAGCTGTCATTTGCAGTGTGAGTGGTTCCTCGCATCTAACATGGGCTAAGACAATCAACACACCCATAAGCGGAGCATCAGCAGCCATGCCTGGACCGTCTTCCTGAGACCTGCTGTCTGCAGAGCTGGCCTCCCGCCTAATGTCCAATAAGTCTGCGTCTGCTACAGTGGTTCTTAATCAGGTGGAAGAGGCATCTGTGAATCAAAAGTGCATTTAAGTTCTGCCACTCCCAAACTGGGTAGTATAAAAAAGACAGACTGTCTTTCCTGATTAAAAGCGTTTTTTAAAAAACTATTAAAATAAATACAATCAGGGAAGATGCTCCACTCCCTCCTGAAACTTCTGGGTATCCTCCTCTTTATGGGCTGAACTGTACACTGTGTCCCCTCAATTCATCTGTTGCAGTCCTAACCCCCCGGACCTCAGACTGTGACTGTAAGTGGAGACAGGGTCATCAATAAGGTGATTAAGTTAAAATGAGGTCACTGTGGGGTGGGCTCTAATCCAAGGTGTTCTTGTAAGAGACAATCAGGACACAGAAACCCACGGAGGGAGACCACATGAAGACACAGGGGATGACAGCATCTACAGGTCTGGAGGCTAAGTCTGCACCATGATCACAGACTTCCAGCCTCCGGAACTAAGAAAAATAAATTCCTGTTGTGTGAGCCACCCAGTCTCTGGAACTCTGCACAGCAGCCCTAGCTGACCAATACACCCTTTCACTGATGCTCTCAGTCTGTCACTCTTTAAGTGAAAACAATCCTTCTTACAGAGTTGGGTAACTCTGTTTTAGTCTAAATTGCAAAAATACTTTAGAAAGGTATAACAACTCATTTGGGTGAAGGAGATTATTTTTAAAGACCAAATTTGCTAGTAAGTTACAACTGAAGTGACCATATACTACAGTTCTCTCCTCTCTCACTTTCTCTACGCAGACACACATACACACAATCACAAGTGCACAAAGAGGAGGGCCCCACCCAGTTGGGTACTGTAATCTCCATAGCCTAAATCAAGAGCTATATGAGGACTGGGTTACCTGGAGGTAACTGCCTTTTGTGGCCATCCCATGTGTCCAGAAGATGACTCCTTCAACATTCACAACCTTGTGTGTCCCTCCAGGAACCAGTTCCTGACAGCCCCTGCCCCTCTCAGGGTAAGGGGCTCCAGTAGTCCTGTTGCTGACCAGCATCAGGTGGGGGGCCTGACTTCAAGGCACGTGTCTATGTACCCACTAGGTCTGATGGTAATAGCTGTGTCACCAGCACAAAACAGTAAACAAGATAATAAAGTAAGGACAATACAGAGGCAAATAAAATGAGAGGGAAAAAAACCACTGGCCAGAGAAGAAGTGGGGGAGCCAGGGCAGGAAGGCACCAGGGTGAATCCCCACATCAAGCCCCAAAGGAAGAGGAGAATTTCTTGGAAGGACAAGAGGAGAATGGGCAGTGCAGGTGGAGAGAGAAGCTGGGCAGAGGCAGCAAGGCCAACAGGCAGAAGGGGCCAGCAGTTCAGTAAAGATAATCTCAGTAGTGGATAAGTATTTATCATAAACCAGAAGGAAAAATTATGCCAAGTTGCAGGATTGCTCCCCCATTGACTGTGCCCTCTAAGTGTAAAGGCATAGGATTATGTGTCTACAAGTTCCTCAGCATAGACTTAAGCAGCTTTCTCTGAAGATATGAACAATGCCCTTTGAGACAGTGTCGAGCATTCAACAGGGAATTCCTAAAAAGTTCTTCACATGTCCCCATGACACCAGATGGCACAAGCTCATCTGGGTGGCAACCTGGGAGGAGCGGAACCACAGGAATGCCCTAGTGTGGGGTTCCTGCTGCCTTGCCAGGGGCTGGCGCTGCCACTGCAGCGAGGAACATTAAGTGCAGGGCAGAAGCATCTTCAATTTACACTTGGGACGACCAATTAAGTGTCAGGGAATTTAATGACATTCTAATGCCAAAATAATCACAGAACACCACTCTCTTGCTCAGTCCAGGGAAGCAGCTGCTTGGAAAACAATAGAGGCCCTGGCCCCAGGGAACTGGTCAGGTTGAACACCAGACAACTATAGAATGCAGCTTTGGATTCAGCTTCACTCTCCAACAGTGAGAGGAGTCGAACCTTTGAAAAGCTGCCTAGGGCACTCCAGGCCTTTGGACTTTGTGTGCCCAAGCTTGGGGATGGAAGAATTGCCATGGCCACCACTAAATGAAATAACCTAGCCCATGCTTTTCAGTCCCCACAACAACCCTGAGTGCCAGGGTAGCATTCCCTATGCTGTTCTGCAGCCAGTGACTACAGAGGTCAAGCAAGTGACTCAAAGTGCAGCTGAAGACAGTGGCAGGACAGGATGGGTACTCTTGGCCCACATGAAGATGGAATGCCAGAAGCAGGAAAGAAGTTAAACGAGGGCTTTCAGGCCAGCACCTTCCCTCCTCGCACACCCTGTGCCTGTGCCTCTGCTGGGAAGGGCCTGTTGCTCCTCAGACCTGAAGGGGGCCTTGTTTCAGGCTGAGCTGAGGCCACAGAGGTTCTGGAGTGCGAATTGAGAATCACTAAGTGATTCCTACAATGCAGCTCAGAATACAGCCCACTCATCCATGCTCCAAAGGCAGGGCTGACACCCACTGGGCCAAAGGACTCGGTAAGTACAACACAGACCTAGACATAGCATGGCTCAAAAGGGACTTAAATTAAGAAAGCGCAAATGTGTGTAACACAATTTAAAAAAAAGGTTGAGATCAGACATGACATCAAGGAGTTATCCTGGGAACCAGGGGTGAGATGTGCTGTAAGAGAGCCACAGTTTAGTTAAGAGTTTCCTGGCAGTCAAAGCAACGAGGGAAAAACGACAATTTCATTGTCATATCAAAGCAAGCTCAATTCCTAATTCTAAGAGGCATTCAAAAACAAGGTATACCTATAGAACTGAGATGCAGAGGAATTTAACTTACTCAAAAACTTGTTTCTTACAGAATTTCAACAGTAAATGTATAGGATGTCCTGAAACTTATTATATATATATATTTAAGTGTTTATATATATACTATAAATTATTATACATTATATATAATAGGAGGCTGAATTTTGGACTGTGAGACCAGGAAGGACAGAGGGAATCTCTGCTCCAGGCTCAGGCAACTGAGGAAGCAGTCTCTCTGGTTGGTGTCTGATCCCCACAGGCTGCGGAAGAGAGGGCCTGGGATGGACGTCCAGGAGCCTGAGAATACCCAGGGGCTGTCACGGCATCTTTAGGGACACTGAGGTGGCAGGGTGGGACATGGAACTAGGAGTCACCCCCCTGATTCTGTTAGAACTACCACTCCACAACTCGTTCATAACCCAGCAGTCTAAACAGCATTTTAACTGGCAACTGAGTGACACAGAAGTCAGAGAGAAAAAGGCCCAGCACATAGTTGAGCATGATGTGGAGCTCTTCAGGAAGATCTGGTCTCTCTCCACTTTCAGACCAACAACCACAGTCAAACGGCAGCTGAGCTGGTATTTCAGCACTGGTTCCATATGCATGCTGTTTTCAGGTGTCAGAGGAGATTGCTACAATACTGCCCAACACCAAATCCACTTTCTATTCATCACCAAGGCAACATGGATATTTGCATAGCTTGTGCCTGCTGCGCTTTGATGTCACCACAGCTGGGGAAAGGGCACTAGGAAGTTCCCTCCCAGATGCATGGTACCTTCACCCCAAACCAGGAGAGCACTCTCCCCTAGCGTTGCAAAGCTATGGGTGCTGCAGCTGATCTGCTATGGTGACAATGTGGTCTTCAGAAGTCAGATAAAAACTACATTTGCATAAACCAAACTTTTATCCTATTTTTGACACACTATTTCAAAGAAATTATGATAGTTAAGGCTTATTGTGACACAAATCTCTTCTCCAGTGAATGTCCAGGTGAGGCTGTGCACTGAGGCTCTTCAGGCAGCACAGCACAGCCCTCCACTTGGTAGGTCTCTAGCCTGTCAGACTCCAGACCTGGTGCTGGCTAAACTGGGGAACAACTCCCACCTGCCACTTCTGAAATCGTCACTGTTCTATGGCCAACCACAGAGAAGAGACAGATTGTTCTGACATCTGTGTGAGGCACCAGTAGTTGGAATATTAGATTCAGAGAAGAAACACACTGTTCCAAAATGTTTCAGCCTCAGAAAAAAGCTAAGTGAGACGTAACATAGTTTAACCACAACTAAAACCTCTCCACTTTGTTTCAGGTGGTAGAAGTCTAGTGAAGGATGATATGAGAAGCTTATTATTTTTGAACGTCTGCAGCAGGGCCAAGCCTTAGTTTGTGTGCATCTTCATTTCCTCCTCAAGAGATTTAAAAAAAACCCCAGTTAGACCTCCTGAAGTCCCCTTCCAGGCACCTGCATCTCCTTCCTCATGGTTATGTGTTAATGGCCTTGATCCAGAGCTGCAAGGCAGCCCTGCAGGTGTAGGCACCTGCCAAACAGATGAGCACTCACACGTGGTGCAAACAAGCACAAGTCCTTTAGCCCGATGCCCATCCAGCCATTTAAACACACACCAGTGCCTCAGCCTCATCTCATATTTGCCTACACCCAGACACAGCATGTGCAGTAGGGTCAAACACACAACTTGTTTAAAAAGCAGTTCCAGAGTATTCAAAAGATAGACAGGTGAACAGAGTTCCTGGCATCTCCCTTTCTAAACGCCGAAGACCCATTGCAAAATGTTTCAATTACAGTTCAAAGTGAGAGGAAACAGAATTACGATAACAGATGATAATAAGAATTTTCTAGCTCCATCTCTAAATGTTCTTACTTAATCTCCACTACATGCCTAAGGGATAGACCAGAAAATTGGCCTCCTAAAGGTTAAGGGTAGAGTCAGGGCTCTAGGTCTGACCCCAAAGTCCCCACACTTCTCTGTGAGTCGTGTTTTCCTACGAGATCACACTCTGGCTTCAACGAGTAACAGAACGCGCTTGTTTGGAAAACCAGCAATCCATAGTCCACACAATCCCAGCCACACGTTCTCCCGAAAGTCTGAGGGGAAGAACCAAGGAGCTCATCACCTCTGGCCATTGTACTTCTGGGACGGAAACGGGGCAGTCTAAGACAGGAAAGAAAGGCTCCTAAACCCAAACACTGAGCTGCCTCCTCCAGCTTTAAGGAAAACTCTTGCTGAACCTGAAAACTGTGCCACTGATCAATGGCAGGTACCAATTTATCTAAGCTCCTCATGACTGCTTTTGTTATGAAAACTGACATTCTATCAACTCATGTGAGTGAAGTGTGGGGCAACCTATCATTGCATGAGTTAGGTCTAATTTGAATTTAATATCTGAAGTGCAGATTTCCACGACTCTTTTCACAGCCAGTAACAGAAAGCAACTTCTTTTACTAAACTCCAACATTCAATTAATGAAGACCTCCAAAGTACGCTGAGAACACACATGTTTGGGTTTGTGTTCAGTTTGTGCAATTACCAAGCAGGCTAAACTTTAGTCCTTGCCTTTGTACATTATTCACAGAAGAATGACTACCATTTATAAAAACAAGAATGAGATAGCACTGGGGATTTCACTTCTCAAGAAGGAGAGCATATAAGTATTTCAAATTCATACACAGCACAGGAAAATGCTAATGTAATGACACGTTAAATTCTTTCCATCAAAATCAGTCTGCAAGTCACCTTCTCAACTCTACTTTGTCTCATTCAGGGCTAGATTTTGGTCTACATGCACTTCAATCAATTCATGTCTGCACATGCCCTGGACAGAGTAGGAAGTAGGCAGTGTAAACAAAAGATCACTGTTTCTTGTGATCAAACAATGAAAGGGTTTTTATTCACTGCTGGCCTCATCTGGAGAGCAGCAACATGTGCTGCTGTCCACTGCAGCCCACCACCAGGACATGCCCAGGTCACAGTTAGCCAAGGGCAGTGTTCCTGCACATGGAGTGACTTGAGCTGGACAACCTGACTGCGAAGAACCTAGAAGCCACAGAAGGTAAACAACTCCAGCTTCAGTATTAGGGGTGACGGACGGGAAAGAGGGAGGCATGTTGGTTGCAGAATGGGTCCAGTTATTCCAAGAGCAAGCATTTTTACATTCTAAGGGCTTCTGATTGCAGCCCCGGCCCATGGTCAAGACTCCCACCCAAGTAGACACCATCCTTCCAGTACCTCTGGCCCACATCTACAGAGGGTCGCAATCTACACTTGCTGGCACTGCATCCAGCAGGTGAACCGGCACATGCCCTCACACAGTTTGGGTGATGAAAGAAACTGGCAACCGCTACTGAAGAACAGTCTGGCTGTCTTGGGCTGACACACTCACCAGGAAGAGAAGGTGCAGGCTGCAGAAATACAAACACTGCACCACTCAGGTAAAGGCAAGCTGCTCACTTTCTCACAAATTCCAAAATATTTAGTTTCTCAGAGAACTTCTCTTCCCTCCATGCCCACTAACATCCCTATGCTACCTAGCCTTTACCAATAGCCTCCCTACTCTCCACTAAGGAGTCACACAAGCTTGGAGTCTTTTAAGAGTGCCCTGCACAGCAGACCTGCATAGGAAGAGCTGTGAGGGTCAGCAGCCCTCTGGCCAAAGTTCATTCCGCAACAAATGACTTTTAAGAGCTCCGTAACCTTCACAGCCCCTGGGCTTTGTCCCACAACTGGTTCTCCCTGTGCCTGCACTACTGGTGCCTCCCGCCAAATCTTTAAGAATCTGAGCATCAAAATAAATATTGAGAGTAACGCATTGTAGCCCATTGAATAAAACAGGAATCCATGAATCCAAGTTGTTATACTAAATAACTATATAAGAGAGAAAGGAAAGCTCTTTGTCCTTTATAAGCTCTGTCCTATTACAAATGGAAAAGTACTAACTTCACAGTGGAAGACTGTGGAAGATCTTTGATCCAAGATCCACCTTGGATCAAAGTGAACCTCATCAGTAACAGGACAAATGGACATCATGTGCTTCCTGCTGTGCCACACTGACACATCACCTCTGGAGTGCTCCCATCAGAAATGCAAAACCTGAGTGTCATCATGCAGAAATATCAGATAAATCAAACTCAGGGAGTCTGCAAATTACAACTGCCCTGGTCCTTCAAAAATGTCACTGTCATAAAAGACAAAGACAGAGGAACGGTTCCAAATTAACGGAGCCAGAGGTAAAACACGTGAATTCAATGCATGATCCTACATTGGCTCTTGGGCCAGAAAATACATTTTTTCTTTTCTTTTTTTCTGAGAAGGGCATTGTTGGGACAAGTGGTAAAATCTGAATAAGGTCCATAGATCAGATAATAGTTTTGTAACACTATTTGTGAATTTTGATAATTACACTGTGGTTACATAAGGGATTACTCCTATTTTTGGGAAATATACACTGAAGTATTTTTAGTGTAGGAAAAGCAGTATCATGTCTGTAGTTTTTTCTGAAATAAATTGTACATGTGTGCAAAGAGGGAAAACATGAAAACAAGTGGGGCAGATATAAAAGGGTGGTTCTTTGTGTCATTCTTGCAACATTTTTGTAAGTCTGAAATTATTTCCAAATGAAGTTACCAAAATCCACTGGAGTAGTAAAACTCCGACTGAATAGAGGGGCCAGGCCGTTCAGCCCGGCAGGTTCACCTGGGAATGCCACTGCATCGGGAGAGAAGAGGGGACATGCACTGGGACTTTGCGCTCACCTGTGCCTCTCTCACCTCCTCCTTCAAGGATTCAGCCTCCACAGCTCCGTCTCAAACGCTTCCCCACTGCCCTTAAGTGGACTGAATACATGACAACTACACGACAACTTCCTCTATTTCTCTAACTGGAAAAACGGGAAAATATCCTGTCAGGCTTCGCAAGGCTCGTGGCAATAAAAGACTAACACTTTAGACAAGGCATTGTAATAGCATTAAGCAAATAAAGACAGTCAACATTTAAAAGGTTAATATCCATCCTAAAGCAGCACAGTGAGATACACTCGCTTGCCAAGAGAGGATAATTCCCTTGTGAAGACAGCAGGTAATTTGAATTCATTATTTCCCAAAACGGCCTCCCATTACCTTCCCAGATTTCTGCCCCCAATATTTAACAATGGACCATTAAGTGTGATTCCAGACAATGGACTGTTTTTAATCTAACAAGTATCAAGACGGGTGTCTGTGGCTTTGAAGATCACGGTGTCACTATCCACAGTATCATCCAGTGTTTTGAACTATTTTTTTTTTTTTAGATGGAGTTTCACTCTCGTGGAGGCTAGAGTGCAATGGTGCAATTTCAGTTCACTGCAACCTGCGCCTCCCAGGTTCAAGCAATTCTCCTGCCTCAGCCTCCCGAGTAGCTGGGATTACAGGCACCCACGACCACACCCAGCTAATTTTTTGTACTTTTAGTAGAGACGGGGCTTCACCATCTTAGCCAGGCTGGTCTTGAACTCCTGACCTCTGGTGATCCACCCGCCTCGGCCTCCCAAAGTGCTGGGATTACAGGTGTGAGCCACCGTACCCAGCCTTGTGTTTTGAGCTATTTATAAAATCTGAATATATTTACCTTTGTTTTAGAAAAATTGGGTTATAACCTAGAATCTATCCCTACTCCTTCCCCCTAATATCCCAGCCTACTAACAAAGCTAAAGTCCTTTAATGATTTGTGACTGTATTTTTGCACTGAATTATTTTTAAGATATGCAAAAGAAGATGCACAATGACAAAACCTTGTAAATACTGCAATCAGACAAATTTAATTTACCAAAAGCATGGGAACAATAGGTTGCATCTCATTGGAAACACAGACATGACCATCTTAAACATACGCTTAAACATTAAACTGTGAAATGACATTGGGAGAAGAGGAGGGGAGGCAGGCTATGAACCTGTTAGGTGCTGCTATCACATCCTCAACAGAGAGGCAAGGTAACAAAGACAACCCAGCAGCCTAGGTTTCATCTGCATGTGACTCAAACTATTCCCCACCTTGACAGCCTTCACAAGAGAATGGCCGGGGACTGGGATGCACTCCAGTCCCCATGCCAGCCTTAGCCTATGTCTTGTCACTGACCACTCATGGCAGCCATGGAGGTGCATCCACCAGGTCCATCTGGGCAGGCCCACAGGAAAGCCTTGTGGAGTCATGCATTCATATTGCATGCTTTAAAGAGAAACTTGTATAATATCCTTTAACACAACCAGCTCTGCGGTCAAAATCTCTAACAGAATCCTTGAGAATGTGCAAGCTTATCTCAGTACCCAGAGCTCTTGGCAGCAGGGGGACACTGTGGGCACCAGGCAAGGCCTACTGCCACCTCTTTCTCTCAGGCAGCCCCACCTAAGGCAGATCTTGCCCCGAGGGTGTCTACAAAGCCTCTTCCAGACGGGAAGGAGACAGGCCCAGGGGATGGTCAGTTCATTGCCTAGGTTCAGAGATGTCTCCATACCCATCAGAAATGATCTGTCCTGTTGGATTCTGGACACAATCCCAGAATCGGGACTTGAGTGTATTCACCTACCCTCTTAAAGGGACTCATGTCCTTCCCAACTTTGATCCTGAATACACTGTGGTCCCACTTCTCACCAGTTCTTCCTAGTCAATAGAGACAGCCACTTCCAGTCACACACAGGAACACCAAAATCCCTTTAGGTAAACCAAGGCAGAGGAACTGGAGGGAATGGTTACTTCAGTGACAAGTTATAAAACCAAGCAAAGTTCCAAAAAAATTACCATTTCAGATCTAGGCTGGAATGTTCTGTGAACTGGTTTATGTCAGGTGGAGGATGCCAGGAGTTTTGCCAGCTTAAGACAGTATTTTAAGAAATTCTTAAGTCCATCAATGTCACACTTCCCATTTTACAACAGAATCATTACTACAGCACTCTCCTCAAACACCCCCACAGAAAGGTAGGAAGATCCGATGTGTGTTTTCTTGACTCTTACAGAAATTCCATACTGAAGAACTGACAGTGTCCTTTGTAATGAGAAAACGTCTTATTTGTCTAAAAGAAGCCTAAAACACATTGTATAAAGGCAGAAAAATAATAATTCAAAGGTAAAATCCATTTACTTAGCAACAATTAACCAAGCATGACCTCCCCTAGAAAACAGATTAAAAAAAAACTTTTAAGAGGTACTTATATAAAACAACAACGTTCAGAAAAAAAAGAGCTAAAAGAGAAGGGGTAAGAATAAATGATATTAACAACTATAACATTTTCCACAAAATAAGAATTAGTGTCTTCCTTTTGGATAAATCAACTGAATTAATACCTTTATATGAGGTGTTTAAAACTCTGTGAACAAGTAAATACACTGTATCACACATTTGCCAGTGTACCCTTTAGCGGAAGCAGTCACAGGGGTTCCCAATGGTACTAACTCCTGGAGTCAAAGTCTACACATTTAAAAATGTCTCCCACGCGGCCAGGCGCAGAGGCTCACGCCTGTAATCCCAGCACTTTGGGAGGCCGAGGCAGGCAGATCACAGAGTCAGGAAATCGAGATCATCCTGGACAATATGGTGAAACCCATCTCAACTAAAAATACAAAACTAGCTGGGTGTGGTTGCAGGCGCCTGTAATCCCAGCTACTCAAGAGGCTGAGGCAGGAGAATCACTTGAACCTGGGAGGCGGAGGTTGCAGTGAGCTGGGATTGTGCCACTGCACTTCAGCCTGGTGACAGAGCAAGACTCCGTCTCAAAAACAAACACACAAACAAACAAACAAAAGTGTCCCATGTGAAAAAGGTGTCCAAATGGTCACCCACATTGCCCCCAGGTAAAACAAACAAAAAACACCGCTTCTACTAACTACAGAAGATGACATAGGCTAAAATTTTTTAAAAATCAAGAACATAGCTCAAAATAAGTGGCAATTATCTATAATATAAAGTTTTTATAGCCCAAATTACAGGCTATTGATTAGTGGCCTCCTAATACATTTCAACAATTAAATGTCCAAAGACAGCAATGGGCTCTGCAAGGGCAATGGCTCCCTGCTTCCTTGGGCCACCCTGCAAATTGCAGGAGAGTCTTTTACATGAGTGCTGGCATTGCTCCCATGCGCTAAGTGACAAAAGATGTTGTTTAAAAATTACCTTTAACTTTGACCTAAAATGCACAAGGGGAGTACAGAAACACACTACATGGATTGAAACCTATGTTAATAGTATTTCTAGACTATCTCAAAGTCTATAAATAATCCCTTTTTTAGCATTGTTTTAAAGTCTGTGCTCATAAAATTCCTTTGCTGGCTCCTACTGTATTATTTTATTTAAGTGCCATTACTTAGTCATAAAACAAATGAAAAATGGGAAAGGAGAAACAATCAAAGGTCACAACTAGGCAACAGTAATCATTTCCAGAATTAGCATGTAGTTACAAGAAGTCACTCTGTCTTTTTAAAAAAATATAGTGTAGAAGGGGAGGGTGTGAGCAGAAAAGGGGGTAAAGAAAACATCATTACCCTCCTTGCATAGTAAGCGTTAAACTCGTCTCCGATACGCCGCAACTCTTGGGCGATCCATATCTCCGGGCGCATATCTGCAGGTTCAGCCTGCCTCATGGAAGCTGCATTAGAACAAAACAAAACAAAAATCACATTGTGGTCCACGGATCACTGGGAAAGTTCCAAAGATAAGTCCTAGAGGCAAGCCCATCTCACACACTCTTTCACATTTCTGGGAGCTCCCTGACTTCAACAACTACAGCCATGTACTAAAGATTAGAGTGGCAGAGTCTTCTACAGAACTCTGGTTAAAGAATAAGAGATATAGAATAAAATTTCCTTTTTCAAAACTGGAGATTCAGAATTGCAAGAACTGAAAACATTCCAACCCATTCATACACACTTCCATTTCCAGAAGTTACTCACAAGAAAATGGAAAATACTGCCAAAGAAATATGCTTGAAACATAATTATAACATAACAATTTAGTTTTTCAGTAAAATAATCATTCTGATCTTATTACAAGGTAAATATTCCTATATAACTTTCAAACATCGTCTAAAAATATGATGTGAAATGGCTGTCCCATTCAAAGCAAAATAAGCGAAACCCTGAGAAACCTGAATGAGTTGGTTTCTATGAAAGCAGGTACAATGATACAGACAGCTGTCTTCAGAATGGCTACCCCAGGGCCAAATGAAAGCATAATTGCATGTTTTGTCTCAATATTAATGCAGCCAATCAAGATGAGCTCAAGTCTGCAAACACCACATGGAGAGAAAACATGTTTTTGGGTCTAAGAGCAAAGGCATTTTTGAAAGGAGAAGAAAGAGGGAGGACTGCCCTTTCATTAAGCTGTCACTAACATTCACACCCAGTACATTCATCTGTTTACTAATGAAACCATTAAAAGCCATGTGACAGCCAAAAATGAAGGAGAACAAAAATGTCAGTTGTCAAAAGATCCCATTATGCATTAGGAAGATTATATTCTCCATGTGCCACCAGGAAAGCATTACACTCAGAGGTGAACAGTTCAGTAACGTGTACAGGAAATGAGATAAAATTCTTGGATTTCCACCGCTATTCACGTGTGACTTACGTTAACTTACTGTAAAAATGGGCACACCGTACTCACAATTAAACACACATATTACGTTTTCACCAGAACAAAATAGGTAAAAACCTACAATAGGATTTTGCCATACGAAGGAACATAACTTCCTGTTTTTATTTTTGTAAAAGGCCAGTAAAACTGATACTGATTCAGAGCTCTATAAAAACACTTAAAAGTGAACACTTTGAAGAGTTTTTGCCAATTCCTCTACAATCTCTTGCCTCATCTTATACCCAAGTGAATTTAACAATAATCCCACAAAGACTGAGGGCCTAAGAGAGGCAGAATATCACACCACCCCTGTGGGGGTGGCGGCGGGGTAAGAGGGACACACACCGATCCCCTCCAGAGTTATCTGCAGTCTGTGAATAAACCAGAGGGAGGAACTGCTGTAGGAAGCCCTGGTGGAGAAGCACAAAGGCTGATGAAGGGGAAACTTTCAGGATGTCAGGCATGGCCTCTGAATACATCCAATCACACAAAATTTACTTTGATTGTACCTGTGTCACACAAATATTTCTAACAAATCTGTAAAAAGTCTTAAAATTAATTTTTGAACTAAACTGGGAGAAAACAAAATTTCTGGGTAGATGTGATATGAGGTGATGCTGATGTCATAGTTCCTTTTCCTGGGCTTACTGCCCCTTAAAGAGCTACTCTTTTTAAGTGTTCTTTCCCTGATTTAGAAGCTTTTAACAAGTTAGTTCGCCCTTAGGGGAAGAAGAAAAGTGTGTTTTGTTTGGGCACCCACTGCACAAGGGTCTCATGCAATCCTCCTAAAGGAGATGTGCCTACCCATACGCACAAGTGAACGTCCAGCCAGCAAGACACCATCACCCACCTCTCCTGAGCTTCAAGCTCCACCTGTTTCTCACTACACACGACTGAGAGAGAAAACTGCCTTCAGCCCCGGAGTCAGAAGTGAAGAAAACACCAATTATCAAAAGGACATCTGTGAACTACAGATTGATGTTTTATAAAGTTGGCAGACTGGTAAAAATTGCAGGCCAAGTTACCCAATACTTAATACATCAATGATATTCACAAATCCACTCAACAAACACAAACACTCACATGCCTGACATTGTTCTAGGAGGTGCTCTGGGTATAGCAACAAAGGAGGCCATGCCCTGCTCCCACGGGGCTTACCTTCTTGTAGATTAACCACTTGATTTCAACTAACTGCTAAATTTCTTTGGGACAAGGAGACATATTTTATACTTTTTATAAGACAAAACAAAAATAATTCCCCCTGTCAATTTCCCCTAACTCGTAAATTAAGTACACTGGATTCTCTTTAACACTTTGACTTGTGTCTGTGGTTTAGAAGCTTCCACATGGCTCGTGCTTGGGCTGGCAATTGCAAATACCACCAAATACTATCAAGGGGCAGTCTCTGTCAGAAGCCAACCTATCAAAACTAGCACTTAGTGAATGCATTCAACCTAGCCAGCAGGTAGGAGCTTTTAACAAATTAGCCAATTTCAACTTACTCATCTTAAGAGATAAATGCCCTGCTGGCTTTGGCAGAAGCAAATAAACGAATGGCCTGTTTCTTGTACAAAAAGAAAAGTTCAGTAGTTAACATTAATTAGCCTAAATAAATTCATGGATATAAACACATCCCTAAGCTCTGGCAGGGAGAAATGGCGGGTGTGTGTGTGTGTGTGTGAGAGAGAGAGAGAGAGAGATACAGGAGGCTGTACTCTTTCAAGTCCCTAAGCAACTCTGGTGCAGACGGTTTCCCAACCAGACCCTGGTGGGCAAAAGGCAAGAAACCATGGCAATGCCCTGGAGCCCTGAGATGTGTCTTTAGCATTTCAGAGTTAGGAGAGTTGTATTAAGCAAAGATAATGGTTTAGAAACTAGGCTTATACTGGAATTGGCAATAACTACATTAGTAAGAGCTATCAACTGTACTTAGGTGTAGTTTTAAAAAGTTATTATGGAAATAGATACTATAAATTACATTTTGCAAAAAAGACTGATCTGTAGGGGCTACTCTAACTAGCACCTATCACTATTTTTTTTAAAACCAGTTTGTTTTTTTGAGAAGCAAATACAGTTATTTCCTGAATTTATAAACCTAAAAGTAATGGCAAACACTCATCCTGCAATAAGACTTAGCTAGTATGCACACAGTAGTACATGGCTATGAAGACTATATGATAAAAACTCTTATTTTAACTCTTATTTATTCCTGTATTTTAAAAGGGTAGTTTTAATCTGTTAGTACAGTGCAACATAAAGTTCAATTATTTCTCAAGTGACAAAATACCTTCTATGGGGATAGAGAAAGCCTCTCTTTATCACTAATTCAATGTTAGCGAGTCTCACACCACATGAAATCAACCAGAACAAATGAATGGGGTCTGTAAGCCCCACAGTGGCACCGATCAGCACGAGAATTAAGTTTTGTTATTTCCTTTAGCATCAGTTTGCTTTGCCACCACGATGACAAAGGGATCCACCGGTATGGTCTTCCAAAAGCGTGCCTGGAGCCCGTGGGGTTTGGGATACAGAAATCTCCAAACACACGCTGCTCCACCCTCACTCCTGTAATCTTACCTGGATACTCAACCCAATTCCTCCTATCCTAACATACTCGAGCTATCAAAAAGATAACTTAGGTTGACATTTCTAGTTTATAAGAAAAGTAAGAACCAAGCATAAATATTTTATTTTGCTATCTGCAATGTGTCTGACCGCCGTAAATGTTGATACCTGGTCTATAAAATGGCTTTATTTGAAATGAAAGCTCTTACTCTGTAGGGAGATCAAATTTTTAACTTGGCAATTTTATGTGAACATAAAAAATTCTTCAAAGGGGAAATTCTGATGAGCTGCATTTTTACCCACAGAAAATGTAGTTTCAGCATTTATGAAAGCACTTCACTCCATAAACCTGGCACTAAATTTTTTTTTTAAAGCACAATAAAATATAAACTGCTCTTGAGGTAAAGTGACTTCAAAGCTGTAATCTGCAGCAAAAGCTCCAATCCTGCAAGTAGCAGACTCAGGCAGAGGTGACTTCCTAGGCAGATCCATGTTTTCTTTCTCTTTACTTGTTACAAGAAAAAAAAAAAAAAAAGCCACTAATCAAAACTTTTATAATGCAATGTGTCAGATATAAGCAATTTTTGCCAAAAGTGTGTCCACTGAATCTTCAAACTTCTTAGAAATCATTTTTTGAAGCCCGGAACTTACTGGTAACATTACTACCTATGGGAAAATACCATGAAGTATTCTTAATCCATTTTTGGAGGAGTGTGGAGGGCATTTTCCAACACCAAGGGACTTTAGTTCTACTCAAAGATGCATGTTTCTTAACAAACTATTCTGGCTCAGCAACAGACTATTTTTAAAGTCTTAAGTAATTTAAAATCTTAAAAGTTCAACAACTGAAAAATTAATACCGTGGTTAAGTGGTTGATAGTGAAATCAGGCTGGGGCTTTCACAAAGGACTTTCTGTAGCGCCAGCAGCCACGGCAGGAAACTTTTTTTTTTTTTAAAAAAGAGAGATTGTCAATCTACAATGAGCTCAGTATCAGTCAGGCTAAACCTTCTGATTTCTCTTTAATGTCCAAGAGCTTCTAACCCAAGAGCCTCTATCCCAGTGCTCCAAGGAAATGAAGTCACATCATGACATTCTCTCTCCAAAACCCAGTTGTTCTCTGTGACGATGCCATAAAGTGACATCTAATGACTCAGGTGTGTGTACTGGGTGGCAGGGGCATGTCACACACAAGCATTCTCAACTGCAGCCTCAGTCTGGGAACGAGGTGGTGCGACCCTCATTTCCGAGGGGCAGCTGCTGTTTTAGTTCCCATCTTATCATTACTGGAGTTCCAAGTGTAGTACCAGAAGCCAAATTAAAATTCACAGGAACGCTGCACTCTGTACTGTTTTCAGATGTTCAGGTATCTACAAACACTCGAGTAGAATCAAGATTAGATTTTCAAGTAATCAGCGTGAATTAAGCTTTGAATCGATATTCAACTCAGAACTGAGAGGATTTTACACACATAATAGAACATACTTAGCCAAAAAGTGCACATTCTGTCTGGCACTTGCGGGAAACAGCCAGGCACAGCCAGGGACTGCAGGGGTGTGAGGAGAAAGAAGGCCTGTCCTTCAGACATTGCAGGGCTGTCTACCTTTACTCTCCAGAGAGATTCTGCTTTAACCACCAAAAGCAATAAAGGATCCTGTAAAGGGCCATTTCTTTGTGGACTCTGAAACCAGCTTTACACCAATTCCAAGAGATACTCCGAAAATGTTTAGGGGAGACACTGCCTCTGTCTGCAGGTGGGCTTTCTGAAGCTGACATTCATTTAGAGAAAGAAAAATTCCAGGATGTTTATTCAACTCTGTAAGTCTCCTTCTTTAAATATCTTCAGAAATATCTTTCTAAATTCAGAGTTATCCAAAGCTTACAAGAGGAGGGAAGCAACAGACCAGCCCCCTTACGTTTCCTTATAAAACTCACCTGGGTGATGGAGCTGTTTCTAGTCCCAGTTAGCTATAAGGCAAAGGAGAGCAACTGCCATCAGCGTTTGCGGTAAATGCTATCAGAATCACGTTTGAAATCCTCAACTCTGACGGTTCTCAGAAATAAAATAAGCAAGTAACCAACAACACACACACACCTCCCTCCAGGTCTATTTCTCACTTGTATCATTTTATTTTTTGGCAATCCCAATCAATTCCGCTGAGCCACTGGATGAAAACAAAAGCTATGAGAAATACAGTGACAGCATTAGTACTCAAAGATTCCTCAATCTGTCTCCCTGGAACACATTTGTGTCAAAAGCCTGGGCAGTCACATGAATTCAAGACAGTGCTTCAAAAACAGCTGCTAGGATAAAATACTATCAATAATAAAGTTTATGAGATGAGGCCAGTGTTTTCATACTTACTCTTTCAACGTGCACTGCCCATTGCCTTTATGGAGCCATGGTCAAAAGAAACAGCTTTCATCAATTTCCAGCCTGACCATTTGGAAACTGCCAGTAAACCAAGGCTGTGAAGTTGGACAGAAGTCTGGAAACTAGTGTTCATGAGATTTTTTCCCTCATTCACTATTATCTGTCCCTTATAATAAAAATACAAGTCTAAAGACATTAAGATTAATGTGTTATGCCTTTTTACTCATTTCTCATTCAACATCAGAAGAACTAATTATCCATGTCACCAGAGCTGTCCCCGACACACATATTAACATATTTACTAGCAGCTGGGGACAAGCCAGGAGCAAACCCAGACTGAGCTGTGATCCCTATACTCAAGGACATCCCCAGCTGAGTCATGACAGAAGCCCAGCATCTTGCACCATGTGGGAGACCTGGGCAGGAGCCCTCTAAGACTCCCAGCCTGTGTGCCCGCTTCCTGGGACAGATGCACATTTCCTAAGGCACTGCTGTCCTCGCTGAAGAACACTGAGTGCTACGAAGCTATTCCTCGTAGGGAATTGAAATGTTCCCTTCTAAGCCCCACCTCAATCTTGATTCTGCCCCTGGGACTATAAAGGAAATCTATGATCCCTCTCAATCATCACCCCACTTTTTGTCAGTGAACCTGTGCCAAACCTGGTCCTAAACCAGTTCTTTTCATGTGCCTTGTACGACATCCCCTGGGAAGC
Organism: Pan paniscus; assembly: GCF_029289425.2. Lineage (NCBI taxonomy): Eukaryota > Metazoa > Chordata > Mammalia > Primates > Hominidae > Pan > Pan paniscus. The sequence continues at coordinate 16,939,290 of NC_073261.2, forward strand.
CCCTTGACCACCTGGCCCGCCTTGGTGTGCTCCTGAAATCGCTGCTCTGAATAGTGTGTGACAGTGTTCTGCCCTGGTGTTCTGCCAGTGTTCTGCTGGGGAAAGACACGGGACACTGAATACTGCTACTACTCCTTAGTTTTTCTACACCAACCTTCATCCTAGTAAGTCTCTGCGACAGCCACAGCTCCATTTCTATAGCTTTAGATTACTTTCAGGGGATTGAAAGTATCTGACCTGTGCCATTTTATTCTGAAAAACAAAAATAATCCCAAAACTAAGGACAGCTAAAAGAAGACCAACCCTGAAATTACTTTAGTGCAAAGACACAAATCCCTATATTTCTTCTACTGACAAGGTAAACTACCCAATTTATTTCCCCATAAGAAGAAAAATGCTTTAGAGACCTTTTAAAAGTAAAGATAAAACTCTATATACATTGGTTCACTTAAGACCATTCCTTAGAATTAAAATGCTTAATTTGAAGTTACTGTAAGTTGTTTCTAGCCAAAAAACCAGATCTGGGCAAGAGGGGAGGGAGATGAGAATTTAAACTAAAAATATAAGAATTTCTGATGACAAAATAAGTGTGGCTTCCTCTATGAAATTTAAAACCAGTGGCAGGAAACTGGTGATTAACATCTTTTCTCCTAAACTCACATTAAGGTCTTCAGTATTACTGTTTTCACCTCCATGATAAGAAAGACCAAGACACAGGTAAAAAAATAAGAGCAAAAACAGAATCCTAAAAAGCTACACCTTAAACAGTTTTTAAAATAAAAATGGAAAAAGCCTATAATGTATACGGTTAAAACTTACAATGGTAAGTTTTAACTTAAATTGTACAAAGTGAAGTACAATTTAACACAGATATGATTATTGATAACACACTGTAGGGCTAAGACATAATGAAAGCTTCTCACTTAAAAGTCACAAAAGGCAGCTGCTTCTTTTTATCCCATTTTGAATAAAAAGAAAAACTTTTCACCTTGATTTTGCTAACCACTTGAGTGGCCACTGAACTTCCCTATGAAGGGCAATTCTGAGGGAGGATCCAGCGGAGTCATCTGCAAGCCATAAAAATGTTGTATAAATAAATTGTGCCATGTCTTCCCAGACAGATAACTTGTTTTGTCACAGAAGGAAAAGAACAGGAGGTAGAGTCTTCATTAGCACAAGTGCCAGTTAAGGATGTAAAGAATTCTGTGCTGAAAGACTGTGTTCTGGTGCTTTTGAAGGTCTTCCATGTGTTTGGGTTCACACATTCCTCCTCCTCCTCCTCCCCGATGCCCCCACTTTCCAGGGCAGACACGGCTGCTGCCCAGTGAGTCTGTATCCTAGATGAGAAACACACTGTGTGATACAGATAGAATCGGGATTGTTCTGGTCGGGTGCAGTGGCTCACGCCTGTAATCCTAGCACTTTGGGAGGCTGAGGTGGGCACATCACCCAGCCTGGCCAACATGGTGAAAACCTGTCTCTACTAAAAAAATACAAAAATTCACCAGGCGTGGTGGCACCTGCTTGTAATCCCAGCTACTCAGGAGGCTGAGGCAGGAGAATCGCGTGAACCTGGGAGGCGGAGATCGCAGTGAGCTCAGATGGCACCATTGCACTCCAGCCTGGGTGACAAGAGCGAAACTCCGTCTCAAAAAAAAAAAAAAAACTCACAAGAATTGGGATTATTCTTTTTTTTTTTTTTTACTTTAAGTTTTAGGGTACATGTGCACATAGTGCAGGTTAGTTACATAGGTATACATGTGCCATGCTGGTGTGCTGCACCCACTAACTCGTCATCTAGCATTAGGTATATCTCCCAATGCTCTCCCTCCCCCCTCCCCCCACCCCACAACAGTCCCCAGAGTGTGATATTCCCCTTCCTGTGTCCATGTGATCTCATTGTTCAATTCCCACCTATGAGTGAGAATATGTGGTGTTTGGTTTTTTGTTCTTGCGATAGTTTACTGAGAATGATGATTTCCAATTTCATCCATGTCCCTACCAAGGACATGAACTCATCATTTTTTATGGCTGCATAGTATTCCATGGTGTATATGTGCCACATTTTCTTAATCCAGTCTATCATTGTTGGACATCTGGGTTGGTTCCAAGTCTTTGCTATTGTGAATAATGCCGCAATAAACATACGTGTGGATTGTTCTAACTCAATGTAGGCCAGTTCCGCATAGGCACCAACTCCCTACACTGCTATGACCACTGCGGAAGGGCCATGGCCCTGACACTGAGATTTCCAGGCAGGCTGAGGCATTTGCCCCAGCGTTGTTAACAGGCCTATGGGAGGACCAAGGCTGGGCTGGGTCACCTGCTGGAACCTCCTACTCCACACCTCACACTAGAGGAGCAGAGGAACACAAAGATGAGTCAACACCTTGTACAGCGTATGCCAGGCTTTCTTTGCCGAGGACAGAGTTCTAAGCTTCAAATGAGCACCCTGGTGAAATCCAAGTGAAAAGAGAAGGAACTGTTGGCACTCGTATATTGCATTAAACGCTAATGAGAGTCTCTTTAAATCAACAAATATTGCACTCCTGCTATGTATCAAACTTTTTCTTAAGTTGTTGTTTTGACTAATTTAGTAGAATTTATGATCAAGTATCAGCAAAAATGAGGTGTAAACTCACATATATACTAACATTGTATCTATTCAGAATTCACTATAGACTACTTCAGGTTAATGCCTTTCTCAAGGGACCAAATAACAGACAAATCAACAAGAAAATACACTTCTAGTCTTTTCTCCACCACACTTCCCACAGAAAAGTAACTCACTCAACAAATCAGGTTATCGAGCTTGGCTCACCTCAGACACCTTCGCAGATGCACGTGCCTAAGAGAAAATCAGATTCCATCCACTTAAGCTGCCTTCTTTAAAAAAAGTATCAAACCACTCCGTAAGTCTTCTATAAACTGCTAATAGTAAAATGTTTTAGGAACTGGAATGGGAAGCATGTTATGACCCAGGAATACAATATATTTTGGGGGGAAAGGGCCCCAAGGTATTTCAAATAGCTGAAATCCTTATATTGAACGTGTTTCCATTTAACACACACACTCTTATCAGCTTGAAATGATTTTTTTTTTATTTTAGCTTCAAAACCATCTCACTCCTAAGAAAGGGAAGTCCAAACTAAACCAAGCATTATGTACTGTGCAGAGGGCAGTCTGCCAGTACCAAAGACCCAAGTTCAACCCGGGGCTCCAACACTAAGCACAGCCCAGACTCATGTCCAAATCCCCAAGTTCGGTTTCCTCACTCTGAAAGCAATGTCAAGTCCCCACTGCAAGGTTTACAGACACAGCACTTGCAGTCAACTGGCTGGCAGTGACTGTGAGCGCAAGATGTGTGACTGAAAGGGAGACACGCTCCATGGGAAGCCCTCACTGCTGCCTCGTGGTCCACACAGAAAGGCGGAACAGGAGGAGAGCTGCGTGCCAGCAGCCCTGTCTCAGGGCTATTTCTTGCCACACCTGTCTTGGCAACTCTACTCACGAATCATGTGGATCTGGTCCAAGGCAGAGAAGAGAAAATACAAAGCACATTTTGGTTTCCCAGAGGACACTGGGGAGACAAATTCATTCTAAGCAAATACTTAAAACCACGAAGGCCTGGCCTCTTACAAACGGGTTAAACCGGGTACATGTTGCTTATACTGACGGTTTACTTCCGCTACCTCATAGTGTGTGAAAAAAGATTACCAAGAAGAAGGATCCATAACTCACTCACTTAGAAATATCAAAATTTTGATTATCAATGGCCAACAGTCTGTCTAAATTGTCTTCTCACTAAAGGAGTTTAATTACCTCAGGGAAAAGAAGGAAAACGCAGTTGTAGAAGTCTTGATTGCATTCACACAATGAACACTCCTAATGTTAAATCCACGAGCAACCAATGTATCCCTTATTTTGGGAAAAAGTACGTAAGTTTGGATTGCAAGAAAAAGTACTTGAGTCTATGTCTCATGTCTCAAGACACATTTTGAATTATAGTCAAGTTTCTGCCAAATCAAATGGGCCGTCTCCAGCAGGTGTCCCCAACTCACCCCCAATTCAGACAGCGCTGGGGTGGGGCAGGTTTCCAGATGTCTCTCCATGATTTACCCAAGAAGCTGAGGTTCTTCTCAGGTGATGTTTGGTTCACTGGCAGGTTAGGGGTGATTCAGACCTCCTCTTCCCACCCCCTCCAGGCCACTTTCTAGAAAAGATGTTCTTTTTTGCTTGCTTGTTTGTTCTGGGACCCAGGGGATTAGAATTATAGTAGCATTTACAGATGAATTCACTTCCCTAGGAGTTTCCTATACTCCTGGAACGACAGCTCCTTTCCATGGAAAGCAGTAGAGAGCACTTCATTACAGTCATGCTCACTAACCTGCCAGGGCTGAGGGCTCATTGAGGGGCAAGGAAAGATTCCTGTGCGAGTTTCTACCAGGGGCTTTCTGTCGATTTGCTTATGGAAAAACTCCCCATGACCCTCAGAGGTGAGCACTATGTCCTCACTTGATGGCTGAGGAAGCTGAAGCTCAGACAGACTCACTGCTCCGCCCAGGTTCCATGGAGGGCAGGCAGGACCCGACCCAAAACCTGCTCCAGACCCAAGAGCAGCCTGTGGGGGAGACAGCTACCAAGAGCAACCTGCCAACACCAAATCCATCCATGATCCTGCCCGATGGAGATGTTCCCTGAGAGATTACTCACTTTGCAAAAAATAAAAAGGCAGACCCCAAAAGAGTAAATTAGGGGGCTAATATTCACCCCGAGTACTTTCGGTGATGGTCCTGATGGGACCAAAGCTTGATCAGCCCGGACAAAATCTTCACCAATGCAAAAGACACAACGGTTAACACTGAATCACACAAACAAGGTATGCATGCCCAGTGACAGGCTGCTGGGAATGCCAAAAACAAAGATTAAAATTATAAAGAGCAAAAGTTTTAGTAAGTATTATCTATTAAATCTGTTCTGATTATAAACATAATACTAGTTATGACAATTGTGTACATACACAAAGGCACACAGAAAAGACCACCTGTGGCCAGGAGCAGTGGCTCAACGCCTGTAATCTCAGCACTTTGGGAGGCCGAGGTGGGCGGATCACTTCAGGTCAGGAGTTCGAGACCAGCCTGGCCAACATAGTGAAACCCTGTATCTACTAAAAATACAAAAATTAGCCAGGCATGGTGGTGGGTGCCTGTAATCCCAGCTACTCAGAAGGCTGAGGCAGGACAATCACTTGAACCTGGGAGGTGGAGGGTGCAGTGAGCTGAGATCATGGCACTGCATTCCAGCCTGGGTGACAGTAAGACTGTATCTCAAAAAAAAAAAAAAGAAAGAAAGAAAGAAAAAAGGGAGAAAAGCCCACCTGTAACCAAAATACAACAATACCCACTACTGACAATTTAATGTATTCTTATATTTTTGATATGCCAATGAACTTCTTTAATATTAAACCAGACTATCATAAATAATCTTGCAGCTTTTTAAAACTTAACATCAGGCCAACAGGCATTTCCCCTATGCCATTATTCTTTTTAACACCATGAAGACAGCACCAGTCTGCCAAAAAAAGGGCAGAATAATGTAGATTCTCCCCTCCCATTAGAGGACCAAGGACAGTCGTTTGGCTGTATAAACAATGCTGGCATATATGTTTCTGCTAGCATTTCCTGAAAAAAAAAAAAAAAAAAGTGGGGAGGAATGTTACATCTTCTGCTCTGTGCCTGCAGTGCAGGGTCTGAGAGATGTGGGTGGCACAGAGCTTACAGTCAGCACAGGACCAAGCCTGTGAGGTCTCCAAGGACAGGTGTGATGAGACTTGCAGAGAAGGAAAGCAGTCTGAGGTCAGATGCCCCAGCACAAGTCTCAGCCATTGACCGAGCAGGGACCAGAAGTGGATTAGGCTAGAAATGTCATCACATGAGGAATACACCAAGAGACTGAGGCTGGTCTAACAAAGAAGGAATGGAGACAACTTAATTCTGGTGCGGGAGGTGGAGATGGGCAGGGAGAGGTGGTGGTTCATAGCGAGTCCTGTGACAGGCAGGATGACCACAGACATGAGGTGTGTGGAGACTGGGCCAATGATCAGATTTAATGGTTTTAAAGTAAGTGAAGCAGCAAGGCATCAGAATGTACAGCATTCAACTGGCAATTAGGTGTGTATCTCTAAACCTACTACAAGTACTCTAAATATAAAACAAGTCTGAATCTTTAGTAAGAAGTCCCCCCTAAGGCATATAAAATCGGAATTGGGTTACCCAGCCATTTTCAGGAGTGATGTTCGAAAGCAGCACAGAGCACGCCCTATGGTCACACCATGAGAGTCACACACAGTGGAGTTACAGCAATAGATGTTACGGTTATCATGTGAAAAAGGTGGCCTGGATCACAGCTAAATCTCTTTCCATCATTGTAAGTCTGTTATTCCACATGGAGAGTAAAAAGGAGTGAAGAAGTAACTTCTACAATTCAGAGTAGTCTTTGCAGCCAGAGCCAACTGATACTGCTATGGTATAAACGTTACATGCCCCCAAAACTCTCGCTGAAACCTGACCTTGAAAGTGATGGGTGTTAGGAGGTGGGGCCATTGGAATGGGATTAGTGCTCTCACAAAAGAGATCCCAGAGAAACCCTCACATTTTCTATCACTCGAGGACACAGCTCGAAGGTGCCGTCTAAGTGGCCCTCACCACACACCAAACCTGTTTTTGTCTTGTACTTATCACCCTCCAGAATTGTGAGAAATAAACTTCTGTTGTTTGTAAGCCACCCAGTCTCAGGTATTCCATTAGAGCAGCTCAAAGGGACTAAGACAAACAGCCACCATAAACACCTAAAGGAAGCTGCAGATCTCTAGTTCCACTAAGGTGGAGGAGCCATCTCCCCAGGTCCTTCCTCTCCCAACTGAAAACCCGAGACAGAACCTCAGACAACCCTAGTGAGAACACAGCAAGCAGGCCCAGGAAAACTGAAGCGGGAAATAGGACAGGCTGCTGGGGACCTCAGGACTTGAGGGATGACGAACAAGGAGTATGCCGTTTTCCTCACTCCCATGTATCCTGGACAGCATGCTGCAGAAGAAACCTCCAACTGGGTCTCTCCAAGAGGCGTAGATAACAGCTCCATGGGAGGCCTGTTCTCCATCGCCAAGGGACTGAAAAGAGGGTGACCTAACAACAGAAAACCACTCCATGATTCCTGCCCTACTCTAGCCAAACAGCAATGGGAAAACCACAACGCCCCTGGCAGCAGCCCCACAGCACTGCGTGGCCAGAGTGGGGAGTTGATCTTCCAGCCCATCCCCAGCCCAGGGGAAGCAGGAGGTGCTCTGATTCCACCACCAGATGGTGTCAGCAGGCCGATCTCCCAGACCCTCCCTGGCAGAAGCAGGCAGAGGTGATCCGGCTGCCCTGCCAAAGCAGTTTTAGTAGGGCAGTTATCTAACATCCCCTCCCAGGGTTACATTAGTGGGGCTGAGCAGTGAGCAGTGAGCTAAGCCTCCACCTCTACTAAACAGCAACGGGTGGGTACAAGGTGGGGTTAGTTAGTTGACATGACATTACACACACCCACTGAACCAGACAGTGCAAAACAGGGTTCATGGGCCCATCGGCTCTCCCAGCCCCAGCCTTGGGTGTCTGGGCACCCAGTGGGTACTGAGTCTTCGCCCCATCTGGCTAATTAAAGAGAACAAAAGAGAACTCTCCCATCTAGCATCAAAGAGGGAGAATCAGGTAGTAGAAAGTGGGCCTGGTTGGCATGTTGTACCTGACCCCCCCACCCCTGGTGGGGTCAGCTTCCCTCAGAGGGAAGCTGAGTTCTGACCTCTACTCTGCAGAAACAAGGTGTGAGGCAGCCCTCTATGGTCTCCCTGCTTCCTGGTGTCAGCAGTGGCTGAGGGAGCCAAGCTTACACACCTCCCCCAACAACTGGACACAATAAAGCAGTGTGCACTGGGGCCCCTCTTTTGTTTGGAAAGTACCAGCAAAGCCAAGGAGAAATCTGAACTTCCAACTTACCTAGTAGAAACAGGCAGAAATCTTAGAATTGAAAAATATAATTAAACATAATTTTAAAAACAATCAGTGAATATGAGGCAAAATCAATAGAATTTACTCAATCTGAAGAGAGAGAAAATATACTGGAAAAAAAGGAACAGTCTCAGGAACTTACAGGACTAACAAAAGCACTAACATTCTTATCATCAGAGTTCCAAAAGAGAGGAAGGGACTGGAAAAGTATTTAAAGACATAATGGCTGAAAACTTCCCAAACCTGGCATAAAACGTGAAACTCCACATTCAAGATGCTGAGTGCACCCCAAAAAGGATAAACCCAAAGAACCCATGACAAGACACATCACAATTAAACTTCTTTATACTAAAAGACAATCTTGAAAGCAGCCACATAGGAATGACACATAACGTAGTTGAGAACACCAATTTAAATGACAAGGGATTTCTCATCTAAAACCATAGAGGCCCTAAGAAAGTGGCATGTTTTCCAAGTACTGAAAGAGATACATCAACTGCGAATTCTATCGTCCGTGAAGATATCCTTCTGGACTAAAGGGGAAATGAAGACATTCCCAGAAGGAGAACTCAGAGGAGTTGTTACTAACAGGCCTATCATTAAAGAACTAAGGAAGTTCTCTAAACGGAAAGGAAATGACAAAAGAAGAAAGCTTAGAACTTCAGAAAGGAAAGAACATTGGAAGGGGAAAAATGGAAGTGACTATTAGTAGACGAACAGTACTTTCTTAAATCATATTTGATGGTTGAAGCAAAAATAACAATACCAACTCATTCAGTGCTCAATGTACATGGAGGAAATACTTCAGACAATTATATTGGAAAAATGGGGCTAACAGAGCCTAAAGAAAAGTAAGGTTTCTATTCTTCAGCTCCCATCATAAAATGCTGCGACCATTGATATCAGTAGACTTAGAATATATATTTCACACACATACTGTAATACCTGGAACAACCACTAAGAAAATGATACAGAGCAATATATTTTAAAACACCATAAACATATCAAAACGAAATCCTAGAAAATGTTCGCATAACCCACAGTAAGGTTAAAAAACAAAAAAAGAAACAAGGAACAGAGGAAACAAAAAACAAATAACAAAAAGGCATTTAGACTTACATATATTATCTTAAATGTAAATGGTCTAGACCATTTAAGAGACAGATTGGGCAGACTAGATAAAACAGGTTTATCTAAAGACATGCCATATATAAAAAACTTATCTCAAATACAACATAGGCAGATTGAAAGTGAAAGGATGGAAAAAGATAATACTATGTTAACATTAATACATTAATGTTAAAAAAGCAGAAGTGCTATTAATACCAGATAAAGTACCTTTTACAGCAATGATAGAAGATTGGATCCAACCTGAAGACATTTTAAATGTGTAAACTCCAAACAACAGCACCTCAAAAGACATGAAGCAAACTCTAATAGAGCTGAAAGGAAACAGCTGGGGATTTCGGCACCACATTCTCAGCAACTGACAGAACAAGACAGTAAAATCAGCAAGGACAGAGAAGAACTGAACAACACAATCAACCAATAAGATCTGAAAGATGTATATATAACGAACACTCTACCCAATAGCAGCAGAATACAGATTTTTTCAAGTACCCATGCAGCATAGATCAGTCACCAAAATAGACCATATCCTGAGCTATAAAACAAATTCTCGACACATTTGTAAACCGAAATAGTATAAAATATGCTCTCTGACCATAATAGAATCAGAAAGAAAACAGTAACAGAAAACACACTTAGGTATTTTTGGAAATAAAACACACTTCTAAATAACCTAGGGTCAAAGAGGAGGTCTCAAAGGAAATTTAAAAATATATAGACAGAACTCAATGAAAATGAAAACACAACATACCAAAACACGTGGGATGCAGCTAAGCAGTGGTGGAAAGGAAATTTCTAGTGCTAAATAAATGCGTACATTAGAAAAGCGAAAGGGGGTAAGACTCCACCATCTCTGCTCCTGAGACATGGCTGCTTGGTTTGTGGATGGCAGTTCCAAGGTGAATGCACAGCACGCTGTTTGGCAGGCTGCCATTCTAATTGAAGAAAATCCTTTTGCTTTTGAGTTATTTATAGCTTATGATTGAGTAAAGTATACTTTCATGAGCAAAATTTACCTTTCTGAGTTCTCCAAAATTTGGAAACTACTCATGAGTATTCTTATTTTATGGCAATATAGTTATTTGCATAAGTTCAGTTAAGAATCTGTTTTCTTTTGTTCAGTCACCAAAATAGACCATATCCTGAGCTACAAAACAAACCTTGACACATTTAAAAGAACTGAAATTGTATAGAGTATGTTCTATATGCAATTGGAGACATGGGTTATTTTACCAAGGCTTTGACTGAATAGCGTATTTTCAGATATGACCAGACTGCTTTAAAGAATAAAAAGCCCCTTGAAAAAAGACAGGCCTGGTACCTTGTCTACACAGTTCCCTTACAAGGTTCCCGATCTTCGATAAGCAAGGAATGTCATTTTCCGACAGGCCCAGGAACCTCAAGATACTTTGGGACCTCGAGGAGAATGGAATTCACCCGATCTGTAGGTATTACAGGCAATGTTTGCTGGCAAATTTTCAGCTTGGCTTTCAAGCCTGGAGGCTTCTAAAAGTCTAATCTGAGATTCCTTATGAAAAAATTCCAGCAAAGCCAACTTAAAAAGAGCCTATATGGCCAATCACTATTCTTGTTGCACTTTATGCAAATAATCAGGCTAAGTATAATGAGACTAAAATGTGTTTTGCAAATAAATTGGTCCTTGGTAGGAATGGGGAAACTGGAGAAAAAAATATGCTCCAAAGAAAACTATAATACCTGTTAACAGATTCTAGCCCTAATCATTATTTTTGAGTTTTTATTATTTGCCTACAACTCAAACTGCATCCTGAATTACTTCCTAGCTACAAGTCTCTAAAGAAGAACCGAGTTCTAATTTTCTTCATGTTCTTTTTCATTATAATCTTTGTGTGCATATTAACAGTATTTATCTCGTTTTACTTCTTCCGAGAAAACCAGAATCATGGTATTCTGAGGACTACAAATGATTCAACAAAGCCTGAGAATCTCCCTCATTTGGAATTCCACTGTGCCCGATTTATTTTCCATTGCCAAGGCACTACTGGTACAGCTATACAAAATGAAGCACACCCACTGAAGGCTCAGGGACCATGGCAGAAGAGCAAGGCACATGAGACTGTAAGAGCCAGATTGGGAGCTGGAGTGTGGAGGCCAAACAACTCCATCTTGGATGCTAATCTGCTGTGTTAACTTCTGATTAACCCTGGTTTTGGGAATGCCTCCAAGATTTCTATTTTATCTACTGTTCCTTGGGTACGAGCATGTACTTACCATCAATCCTGTCCTTAGTTTGATATTATCTTTCCATAAATCCTGCCCTTAAGCCAACTGTCCTATACATCCCTTCTGAAGCATATATACACTTTCCCTATGGCTCATAAGCCCTGGGTCTGGAGGGTAACCATGCACGGATCTACCATCTCATCTTGAGGCTGCCCGAGATAGGGTTTCTGTTTGTAAATACCTATTAAATGCTTCTTTCTGAGAAAACAATAAGAAGAAAAGAGAGGAAAGGTCTCAAAACATTATTCCAAGTGTCTGTCTCAAGAAACTAGGAAAAGAACCTAGCACAAAGCAAGCAAAAGGAAATAATAAACAATTTAATAATAGGAAAGTAGAGAAAAATCAGTGGAACAAAAAGCTGATTAAAAAAATCAAAACTGATAAACTTTTGGAAAGACTGACAGAGATAAAAAAGACACAAATTACCAGTATTAGAAATGAAGCAGGAGTTATCACAACAGATCCTGCATCCATTAAAAATATTGGAATGCTACAAATACTTTTCACATTCATAAATTCAACAACTTAGAAGAAAGGGACCAATTCCTCAAAAGCTACAAACTATCAAAACTCAACTGGGAAGAAACAGACAACCTGAACAATCCTACAAAAACTAAGAAAAAAAAAATCTATAATCTAAATGCCCGCCGGCCCCCCCATCCCCCCCACCCCGCCCCCATCCCCCGCCAAAAAAAAAATCTCCTGGCCTAGATGGTTTCACTACAGAATTCTACATTGAGAAAAGAATCAATACCAATTTTACACAATATCTTCCTGAAAATAAAAGAGGGAACCCTTCCTAATTAAGGTTCTGATATAAAAACCAGTCTTAAAAGAAGACGACAGACCCCTCTCAAGAACTTAGGCGCAAATACTCTCAACAAAATATCAACAAATTCAATCCAGCAGTGCACAAAAAGAATTACAGACCCTACCCACGCAGGATTTGTCTCAGGCATCCAAGAGAGACTTAACATTGCAAATCAATGGAACGTACCATATCAACAGGTTAATATAAATTAACATCATGGGATCATATCAACTGATACAGAAACATTTTATAAAATCTAACATCCATCCATTTACGACAAAAACTCTCAGCATTCTGGGAATACAGGTTAAAACTTCCTCATTCTTTTAAAGACGACCCATATAAAACCTACACTTAGCATCATATTTAATGATTAAAAACAGAAAGCTTTCCCCCTAAGATTGGGGACTAGGTATGGATGTTTGCTCTCACCACTCCTAGTCAACATAAACACTAGAAATTCTAGCTGGTGCAACTGGGCAAGAAAAAGAAATGTACACAGATCAGAAAGAAGACATAAAACTGTCCCTATTTGCAGATCACATAACTATATAGACCTCCCAGGAAATCTATGAAAAACTCTTAGAATTAAGGAGTTCAGCAAACTGCACAACAGAAGACCAACACACAAAAATCAATTGTATTTCTATATACTACAAGTGAACACATAGATGCTAAAAGTAGGGCCAGGTGTGGTGGCTCACGCCTGTAATCCCAACACTTTGGGAGGCCAAGGCAGGCAGATCACCTGAGGTCGGGAGTTCGAGACCAGCCTGGCCAACATGGTGAAACCCATCTCTAATAAAAATACAAAAATTAGCTGGGTGTGGTGGTACGTGCCTGTAATCCCAGCTACTTGGGAGGCTGAGGCAGGAGAACCGCTTGAACTTGGGAGTTGGAGGTTGCAGTGAGCCAAGATCGCACCAGTGCACTCCAGCCTGGGTGACAGAGTGAGACTGTCTCAAAAAAAAAAAAAAAAAAAAAAAAAAAGAGAAGTAAAAGTACAATAAATACTTCTTTTAATCCTCCCTGAGTTCCAGCTGTGCCAGGGCCTTGCCAGAACATGCAAACACAGTGCCCTTCAACAGGTGAATAGCTAAGCAAACTGTGGTGCATCATCTATGGAATACTATTCAGCAATAAAAAAACAAGGCACTATTGTTACACAACATCTCCGATTAATTTCAAGGGAATTATGCTCAGTGAAAAAAGCCAATCTCAAAAGGTCACATACAGTATGATTACACTTATACAGCATCCTTGAAATGACAAAAGTACAGATATGTAGATCAGATGAGTGGTTATCACGGGTAAGGAAGAGACAGAAAGGTGGCTGTGGCTATAAAAAGGTACCATGAGAAATCCTTGTGGTGGAGTTGTTCTGCATCTTGACTGTGGTGGTGGCCATACAAATCTACACATTTGATAAACCTGAATAGAAGTAAACACTCACAGACACATGAAATGGACTGCATGTGAAACTGATGAAATCTCAATACAGTAGATGGATTCTGTTAATGTCAACTGCTGGTTGTGACAGTATACTATAATTAGGCAAGATGTTACCATCGTAGGAAACTGGGTGAATGGCATATACGATTTCTTTGTATTATTTCCTATAAATGTATGTGAATCTATAATTATCTGAAAAAAAATTTTTTTAAGATGTAAATTTAAAATTGGGTAACTAACAATTAATAAATGTGTTTGGAACTAGTAAAGAAAAATATCTTTCTCTTCTAGCACTTTCTCTCCCCACTTAGGACCTAAAAAGTTTCCTTATTTCTCTTGGTGTCAAACAAGTAACTTTGGGGTTTCAGAGACAGAGCTGGGACTCCCTCGAAGACACCTCTATTGGGAGGCTCCAGGCAGCCTGAAGGTGCTGAGGAAGCATGTGCTCTACCATCTACTTTTTGAAGTCCGAATATACCATGGAATTTAAAGAGGTAAAACAAAACTGTATTTGCCTGAAGAATGCCGCTGTTTACAATGCTCATTTAATGTTTAAAATGCTTACAAGATTCTGCTAATCACTTCCATTCTCGTAAGTCAACCAAACAACCCAAGGAGTAAGCTTCATGGAAGTGATGTGCCCTGAGTGGGAAGAGTCAAGCCTTGCTTGCTAGAGCAGCACTGCACACTCCAGCTCCTCTGTGAGGCCAGCCTGTTTAGATGAAACAGAACACCAGCCACAAATCTAATTGTGCATTTTTCTAGTAGCCATGTTTAAAAAGGTAGAAAGAAACAGAGAAAGTCAATATTAAAATACATTTTATTTAATCACCAATGGCCATATGACAAAATGCTCAAGGAAGAGGGAGAGAGGTGGCTGTGGCTATAAAAAGGTATCATGAGAAATCCTTGTGGTTGAGTTGTTTTGCATCTTGACTATGGTGGTGGCCATACAAATCTAAGCCAGTAAATATAAATCCAAAGCACAGTGAAAGATCACCTATATCCTCTAGGATGACTACTGTTAAAAAAAAAAAAAAAGTGTTGGTAAGTATGTGGAGAAACTGGAACCCTTGTGCCCTGTTGGTGGGAATGTAAAATGGCACAGCCTCTATGGAGAACAGCATGATGGTTCCCCAAAAAATTAAAAATAGAATTACCATATGATCCGGCAATTCCACTTCCAAGTATATATCCAAAAAAATTCAAAGCAGAATCCCCCAAAAGATATTTGCATACCCATGTTCATAGCAGCACTACTCACAATAGCCAAAAAGTGGAAGCAACCCAAGTGTCTCCTGATGGACGAATGGATAAATGAAGTATGTGATATACACACACTGGAACAACCTTCAGCCTTAAAAAGGAAGGAAATTCTGACATGTTGCAAGATAAATGAACCCTGATGACATTATGCTAAGTGAAATAAGCCTGTCATGGAAGAGCAAATACTATATAAATTTCACTTATATAAGGTATCTGAAGTTGTCAAATTAATAGACAGAAAATAGAATGATGGTTGTCAGAAGCTGGGGGGAGGGGGAAATGGGGAGTTGTTTAATGAGTACAGAATTTCTGTTTTGCAAGGTGAAGAAGTTCTGGAGATTGGCCGCACAACAAAATAAGTGCACTTAACACTACTGAACAGTACACTTAGAAATAAATGGTTCAGATGGTAAATTTTACGCTTTGTGTTTAACTGCAATACAAGTTTATATTTTATTTAACCTATATATTTAAAACACCATTTCAACATGTAACCCATATGAAAACAATTAAACTATCTTGCATTCTTTTTTGTCTCCTCAAAATCCAGTGTGTATCAATAATGACAGCACAACTCAGTTCAGACTAGTCCTATGTCAAGTGCTTAATGCATGTGTGGCTTCCCTGCTGAGTAGTGCTGAGCTAGACCTCAGCTGTCACCACTACGTGGCAAACCTTACAGCTAGGTCCAGGTAATTAAAAACACTTTGGCGGAGCAGAGGTCAGGATCTTTTTCTTGCTACCTGCCTTCTTCAACTTTATTCATCTGAAAGGCTAACAGGCAGAGCTGGATTGACTCTCAACATCTACTGGGCTTCTCCTCTTTGTCAGGCACTCGCTAGCATCTGCAGGCCATTATTCCCCGCCCAGGGAGCTCACAAACTAAAGGAGGGGTCAGACAAGTACCAGCTATAAGAGAAGTACCCACAAGACGCTGAGGAAAAAAAAAAAAAAAAGAAAGCCATTAACTCCCATCTGTGAATTCCAATGTGCCAGGGAACAAGTATAAAATTTAAGACATTTACTAACATGACACTAGGGAGCATTCCTCCATATCCTGACTTTTCTCAACTCTTATTTCCAATTGTACTGACTACACTTTAGTGTACTGACTACACTTTAATTTCCATTAAAAACACATATGGCATAAAACACTCATCCAAAAAGGCACTCAGTAAACCAACACATGTGAGTGATTTTGATAAAAATAATCAGTTATTCACTAAGGTATCATTTGTCAAGTTAATCCTCCCAGAGTGTAAGGAGACTAAAATTGAGGAAAAGTGAAAAAACTGTATCTGTTGCCCCACAGATAAATATATTCCTTGAACTTGTCTTCAGAAAAATCAGAGACATAAAGGAAAATATGAAAACAGTGTTAATACAAACACTCAACTACTATACATTCCTCATAAGACTTGACTTTCTCATTAGAACAAAGTTTTGCAAAACAAAACTTCAAGACACACTGATCTCTACCCCAAGTTGCTGAGCAAAAAACTGCTTTGCGGCTAAAGGAGCCCCTGGCTAAGGCGAACCTCTTTATAACCTCACATTTGTGTTCCACTAGTTCAAACCAATCATAATGACTTCTTTGTGGAAAATGTATTTTGCAATAAATTATCAAAACCTTCATTGAAGAACTTCATGGATAGGGTTGAGTAAAGAATACTAAACAAAGTCAAGAGAACCACTTATCAACTCAGCATTATTTCAGTGGTCTTCAGGCATGAACTAAGACTGTAGAATGTCCAGAGAAAATTATGGACTACATAAATTGTAAATTTTATGCTTCAATTTAAGAAACTCACATCTGGCTAAGTCCTTTCCTCCCCCAACCCCAACTCATCCTCTCCCAAAACAAATCTCCCAAAAACTTAACACTGAAAACTTACCTCGGTACATTAACTTTAAACAAACTCCTTGTAACTTCTCATTTAATCCTATGCATTAAACTCTTCATCACACCATCTACTGAAATGCAGCTAATACTATAAAATTACACCTCAGGATCCACTACTTTACTTCACAGGTATAACCATTAGCTGTGCATAATTATTTAGATTATGATCTTTGAAGCCCTGTATATTTCATCTCAAGTAACAGTGCTTAACTTATAATTAGCTTGTAAAATAGTATTTATCAACAAAAAAAGCATTTGTGCCTGTCTTTACATTAAAAAATACACTATCTCACCCACTATTCCCAGTTCCAGGGAAGGAGAAACTATTTCCATGCATTAACCCATCACCTACAGAGACCAATGTATGCATTTTGCTTGAAAGGGAACTGGTTAGAGAAAATAGCTTAATAACCACAAGTGTGAAGCTTTTGTTGTGAAAGTGTGAAAAGCTAATACCTTCCAGAGGGTCTTTAATGCACATGTGTTTCACGATACACACCATAAAGCCCTGTTAACTCATTTAGTAAGCAAGGATGTTATAGTAAGCGAGAATGATCATATATATGGGGGAGCATTTTCATGAGTAGAACAAAAACTACAAGCACCAAGAACTTCTAAGGCTGAAATGAGTTCACGAGCAGTAGTAACAGCAATAATAAAACTTCCAGCCCCTTTCCCTAAGGAGGGGCCCTAAAAAATTACCTCCTGGCATTTGGCAAGAGACGTGCAGCCAGCATGTGTAGCTGCTGGGATGTTTGTCATTTCTCCCCACCACCTCACAGGTGTGCCCAACCTCTGACAAGTGACCACCACTCTGAGGTTCTTTCCAATTCTATAACATGGGCAAAGGCCTGCCCGATTTACCTGACTGAAGCCTATGAAGACAGAGCTGGATGGTATTTAGAAATATCATTTTGTTCCACTGTCTGTTTCGATGGGTTTGTTGAGTTAGCCTTCATCATGAAGTACAATCTAAATTATAATAGACTCTGTACTGGATTTCCTAATTGATAACTCTACCAACTTACTTCTATCTTGTTCATGTATGGCAAGCTAATCTGGACAAATGGTCAATGTGATTGACTACTGATCAAGACATGAACCTTTTCCATTGGTGGGGAACAGCAAGTCGATCAACACAGACTCAGCCCCTCACCAAGGTTACCCAAAGTATGTACCCAAAGTCACATGCTGTAGGTTCAAGGGCCAAATCAAGTCTGCAGATGTTTCTTTTCAGCTTGTACAATGTTTTCAAAATCTAAATCAGCTGTCAATGTTGAAACAGGGTATCTGGCATCAATTTTGCATTCCTAGGTTATCTTGCAATATAGGAAAACCCACCCTAAGACCACATGCCCTCACAGCCACAATTAGGCGTGGCCCAAACAGAAGGGGCAAATACTCTCCAATTTAGCAGTCTCCACCAGGTCAGTTCCTTCCATGATTTTGCTGTGGGCCTCTGTGGTATTTATGTTAGCCACTCTTGGTTCAAACCCTACTACTGCCTTTAATCCCTGAAATAAAAACCTACAACCTAATCTGATTAGTACTATGTCCAAACCCTCTGAGCAATAAGCACAAAGAGGAATTTAGGCAGAAAACAAATCATTTTCATGGTTCTATGTTGGTACTGCTTTCATGAACTAGTTCATTTTTTTAAAAGTGTTATTTTCAAAAATGATTGTCATCTTTCTTTACACTTTTGATTATTAAGCTATTTTCTGTAAATGATCAGTTCCCTTTCAAGCAAAATGTCATTACTATGTAAAGCCTGGTGGTTAAAACACACTTTAGCTTAATGAAGACAGACCTGAAAGCTAATGTTTGGACCTCAACTCATCACTGCCACAAAAGTTAGTAACTTTGTAAAAATGTTGATGTAGGCCATACGCGGTGGCTCACGCCTGTAATCCCAGCACTTTGGGAGGCTGAGACAGGCAGATTACAAGGTCAGGAGATTGAGACCATCCTGGCTAACACGGTGAAACCCCATCTCTACCAAAAATAGAAAAAATTAGCTGGGCGTGGTGGCACGCGCCTGTAGTCCCAGCTACTCTGGAGGCTGAGGTAGGAGAATTGCTTGAACCCGGGAGGTGGAGCTTGCAGTGAGCTGAGATTGCACCACTGCACTCCAGCCTGGGCGACAGAGCGAGACTCACCTCAAAAAAAAAAAAAAAGTTGGTTTGATAGTTTGACACATCCTCCATTCCCATCAAAAGATGGAATAAATCAGTTACGGGGTTTTAAAAGGGGATTTTAAATGTCACACACAGCCTTCAAGCAGATTCAACCATCCACACGTCAACTGCCTCTTACCCAGGCATTGCTTACCCATTGCACTGAGATAGTGGTTGAAGGCCTGGCAAGGAGGACTTGGGGTTTGTGTTGATTTGTCACAACTCATGGGTGCTGGGCTCCTGTCTGTGTCAAAAGAGAAATACCCACTGGAGGATCGAGACAGCAGGGAGGATCTTCTCATAAAGATGAAAAGCGGGGATCTGGTAGCAAAAGGGCCAGGGCTGGCCGGTGGGGCCAGCGGGCCCTGAGGGCTGCCGTGGGGGCAGCTGTCCCCTTCACCTCCGTGATTGCCTTCAGGATTACCTTGTGGCTCTGTCTGTAGGGAGGTAGGGGCCCCAGGTCTGAGCTGGGGAGGCCTCTCCGCAGGCTGCAATTGTCTACCTTCTCGGTCACACTCAGAACTTACATCAGAAGGTTGCTTTGCCATTTGGTCTTTTTTTCTGCAAGTAAAATAAAAACTAAGATTATTTTAAGCAAAAAAAAAAAAAAAAAAAAATCGATGAATAAACAAATTAGCTCTCACCTAGCGATTAAAAATTCTTAGGGTTAATCCCAAATACTTTGTTCTATACTTTTCTGACAATCTCCCAAATAAAAAAATTGCACCTAAAATAATAAAGGTATAATTTTTTTTTGGTAGAGGGTACCCCCAAACAACATACAGTAACAATGTCAACAGCTTGCGGAACTGGTGCACACACACATGCGTTTCCAGAGAAGCAGTTAATCTGAAGTCTATTCATGTGTGCTCTTTGCCCAGGACAGACTTATTCGAATAAGTCAGAAACTCCCAGCGGCTCTGACTTCCCGGGGTTAGGTAGGACGCCGGAGCATAGGAGCGGGCGCAGATGCAGCGATTGCAGGCGGCTGGCCGCGTTCCCTGCTCCGGCCCCATTGTTTGCCGAAAATGCTGAGGGCAGCAAGTCTGGGGAAGGTTTGGCAGCGGCCGTCAGTCGTAGTAAGTGCGTCACAATAGAGTTTGTAACTCCAGAGCGGCTCGGCCCGGCTCTGCGCTCTCTCCGCCCGTGGTCCCTCCCTCCCGCGGTTCCTCCCTCCCGCTCCCGTACCGCACGCCGCACCGAATCAGACAGAGAACTTCTCTGAGGTGCAGCGGCACCGTTAGGTGCACACCTCTAAATGGGGGGGGGGGGGGGCGGAGGGCGACGAAGCGAACCCCTGCAAAGTCTACAACTAGGTCCGCAGGCTAGGCGACACCGGTGCGCGCCGCCTTCATCCCACAGACCCTCCCCTCAGAAGGCAATCACACCGAAACTCACGTCCGCGCCTTCCCTTCAGAGCGCCTCGTCCGGGCCCGGGACCAAGCCCCGCGGCGTCCGGCCCGCGCCCTTCGCCGACCGGGCGCCCCCTGACCGTCACCACGAAAGCAGCAGAGGAGACAAAGCCTGGGACTCGGGTTCAGAGTCCCCGGCGCAGCGCAAAGCCCGCGCCTTCCCGCCAGCCCGCCGCCGCGCTCCGCCGGGCAGCCGAGGGCTCCGCACGCCGCGCCTCTGGCCCGCGCTGCCCCGGCCGCAGCCGCCGGGAACATCCTCCGCCTCCTCCCGCTCCTCCCCTCGCGCTCTGCGCCCGCCGCCGCCGGCACCGCCGACCTCCCCGCGCCGCTGGCGCCGGGTGCCCGCGTTCCCAATTGGTCCGCGCGCGGTCGCTCCGCGCCGCAGCCAATCGGCAGCCGCGGTGGGGGCGGCGCCTACGGGTCAGGCCGCCAAAGGCGAGGCGATTGTTGACAAACTCGCCTCCGAGCGCTGCTCTGGCCGTGGCCGTGGCGGCTGCCGCTTCGTCGGAGGATTTGAGGGCCGGCTGGCCCGGCTACCCTGCCCATCCCTGTGCTCCTTCCGGACACAAGCCTTAGCAGCTCCCGCCGTCCTGGACAGCCAGTCACCTGGAGACAAAGCAGGACTTGCGCCGCGCCCGGACCCGCAGGGCCATCCCCAGGCCCAGTCCTCGCCACTTGTCCTTGTTTTGGCCCGTCGGGGGCAGACCCTAACGGCCGTCACCGCCGTTATGGCACCGCTGTGGCAATTATTCTCCTCCAACAACTTCCTCTCTCTCCTGGTGCGCCGCAGACACGAGTCAAAGCCGAAGAGCCACCCCTGGCCACGGACGCGTACGTCCGCGACCATCGAGTAAATTCACACCCTCCGCCCTGGCGTCCGTCGGGCCCTCCACCAGCAGCGCCAACCCTGGGGCAACAGGTCCCAGAGGGCACGGCGCCGCCAGCCTGCACCGCGAACCGGGTCGGGTGTGCTCGGGCATGCGTGAGCCGCTAAGATAGCCCGGCCCAGGGACCGAGCAGGTTCTGCTGGCCGCGACTAGTCCCCTGCGCGGTCCAGGTGGTCAGGGAAGGACCTAGATTTCTCGCTGCCGGGGAATCGTGCGGATGGCACAGTCCGCAGGACTCCTGCAGAGCAAGCAGGGGCCCCAGGTACGCTTGAGAAAGCGAACGCAGCAGTGGCCCCGAAACCTTGGCCTGAATGAGTAAAAGGAAAAGCCCTGTCTCGTCAGTTAAATCACCACCGCAGTTCCGCAAATCCTCCGCAACAGGCCCGCGCGCCCCAAAAAACCAAGACGCGAAACACCCTCACACTGCGCGGCCGCTACTCTGAGGGCGCCGGAGCCGGCGGCGAGACTTTCCAGCTGGGCGCACAGCCCGATACTACGAGCAGGTCCCCAGCTCCCGGGCCGGCGCCGAAAGGCACGCGCTGCCTCTCCTCCTGCCCGGACCTACGACCCTTCACCAGGCCCGCGCGCAGCATCCCGTCCCAAGCCGCACTTCGGCCAAGAGCCTGCAGGTTCCGCGTGAACGACTTTTCTTTAAAGAGAACCTGCCCGAGAGGGAACCCGATCCACACGGATCCCCACCTCCCGCCGGCGACAAGCGGCGCCGATGCAAGCGTCTCCGCTCGCACGTGCACGGGAAGCGGGCAGTAGGTGGTGCCGTTCGGGCTCCAGCGCTAGTCTTCCTTCGGTGCCAGGCCCGCGCCCCGGGATTTGGAGGTATTTACCTTGCGTTTCTCAGTCCGAGAGTCAGAGTCAGACATTTGGGGGAACAAGGGCCAAGGGAAGGGCGCCGAGGCGGTGGCGGCGGGAACGCAGCGAACCGAATACCGCGGTGATGCGATCGCAGTGTGGCAGGGTTCGCAGAGTGGCTGCAAGAATCAAGTGGTGGTAGTGGCGGCGGCGGCGGCAGCGGCGGCGGCGGCAGCAGCGGCGGCGGCGGCAGCAGCGGCAGCGGCGCTGGACGCAGAGCTCCAACAAACTGCAGACCAGGCAGCTGCGCGGAGCGAAGTGAAACCTGCGCGGCCCTGCAGCCCAGCTCTGGCTGGTGGCCCCGCTCCTACGCCCAATCACTGCGGACCCCGCCCCCGCTAGGTCCCGCCCCGGCGCGCGGGCTGGCAAGCTCCGCCCCCTCGGCGCAGCGGCCGCCGGCGCGTGCAGGCTCGGACAGGTAAAGGCGGGGGTTGCCCCGCTGGGTTGCCTCCCGCGCGCGCCGCCGTCCCTGGCGTGTTTACCGGAGTAACGCTGCCTGCTGGCGGCCATGTGCGCGCCCATCCCCCACCCCGAAGTTTACCCTAGCCTCCCGCTCACCTACCCCAACCCGGCGGCGGCCGCGGCGTGCGCGGCACGGAGGGGGCGCTCCGGTCACAGCCTCCGCTGGCCCGGCCGGCGGTGTAAAGCCTCAGGAGGCGCCCTGCGCCCTCACTGTGCCCTGAGTTTCTAAGCCGCTCTGGGGCAGGCGCGGGGACTGGGTTGGTCCTCGCGAAGGCGCGGGGCGAGGTCTTTGAGCTCTCCTCCCTCTGAGGGTCCCTGGCGCCGGGCGGGACGCGGATCAGCAGGCTGCGCATCTTCCTCGCCCGGGCCTCTCGCGGGACTCAGGCACCCTCCTCCTGCCACCCCGCAGGGGCTCTCCAGCTTTTCTTCCGCGCCCAGTCTCCCTAAGAGACAGAGGCCGTGGGGGCAGGACGCGCCCAGAAAACGGCCAGGCGCGGTCCCAGTGGGCGTCTTCGCCGCCTCCCGGGTGAGGGCGGGAGGCATGTGCAGAGCAGGTAAAATAGGGAAATGAAAAAAGCACTCAGAAAAAAAAATCCTTTTAGGAAAAAAAAAAACCGAGGTGAATGGCGGCCTCCAAATGAGAGAGAACGTTGCGCACTGCATTTGGCTAGGACCCCCAAGATTTGCTGGGCTCGCAGATAACCTCGTAGGAGCTCCCTCGACTGGCTGAGGCCAGTGAAGGCAGAACAGCTGAGTTCGGGCCGCGGTGCGGGAGCGCAGAATACCCCGTCCCTCCTCCCCTCCCGCCTCCCCACCCATCCCTTTCCTCCCTGGAGGCCGCAGCACCTCACTCTACCTCCCAGGAGACCAAACTCCATGCCGCCTCTCCAGTCCTCTGAGTCTGCACCCGGGTCTGCTCTCCCAACGCGTGGCTGGCGCCCCCAACCCCGGCCCTCCTGTCTGCTCCTCGCGCGCCTCAGTCCCCCAGCCCCGGCTTCTAGACAACTGCAGCGGGGGTGTGGGAGGTGGATCGGGAAATGGAACATCCCGCAGGTGAGGTCAGGCTAGATGGATTAAGGAAACTCTGTAAAGGGACCACCCTACCCACCACCGCAGCCGGCAGGGAGAAGGAAGGGGCCTTGCCGTAGAGGAGCGAGTGAGGAGGCGTTGTCCCGCCGTCCGGCCACCTGGAGCAGTTTTTAAATTCATAAGCGCTTCTGTAACGTCAGTGGGACACAGCGCAGCCCCATGCCAAAGTCTCAGCGCATTTTCGGGTGAATTTTGAGCGAGGTGAAGGAGGCCTTGGGTTCCCGGAGTCGCTGGAGGACGCGCGTCGGGCCCCGCCCAGTTATTTCGCTGCAAGAGGGAAAAGGCACGAGCGTGGACACGGCTAAGTAGATTCGGAGGCCGGAGATCTGTCCTAACCGGGCCTCGAAGTTCCTACCACGGACGAACTTTGCTCTTCGGCCGTCCCGCGTCGCACCCGGGGAAAAGCAACACAACTTGCTGCGCGGGCTGAGAGCCCGAAGCCCGCCACACGCCGCAATGCTCCGCGCTCCCCGCGGGGTCGGGCGACTCAGACAGGGACCGGAAAAGAACCACGCAGAAGAAAGCCCTATTTCTTGTCGTCTGTTCCTGTGCAGCCTTGCAGCCTCCCCGCCCCCGCGTCGCTCGCTCTCGCGACCCTGTGAACACTTTGAAAAACAAGAGTCGGGGGAAGCAACGGGCTAAGCGCTGCTATTTGGGGCACTAAAAGGAAGCCGGCCAGAGGTGGCGGGTTCCTGCGTCCCCCGAGACCCAGGCCGCGTCGGGGGCCAAGAGCCCTTACAGCCTTCTCCCGCGCCGTCGGGAGGTCCTCCCGGAACTGGGCCGGAGCGCAGAGAACGCAGTGTGAGAAGGGCCCATGGGTTTTAGGTCACCTCCTTCGCAGGGGACGCGGGCAGAGCGGTGTCCCTTTCTGTCTCTGCCAAGAGACGTGGAGGGAGGGAGAAGGGAGGATGGCTTGTACTGAAAGAAACAAGAATGAAGTCGGGCAGCCGGGATCTGAGAAATGGGAAATCCATGGCTCTTGTTCGGGACCACAAGCTTTGCCGACGTGGTCTCTCCTAGTTCCGAAATTGCCCAGGCCCGCCTCCCCACCCTCTGCAAGCAGCGGGAACGACTTCCACATCGCTTAATTTCTTTATTAAACTTTTCACCTATTCTCTTCTAAAGGACAGATTACAGCGTCAGATGGTAAAAATGTTTTCCGCGCCTTGTCTTGCCGTACGGAAACCGCCGGCCTGGGAGGACAAGCCGAGTTCTTGTTTTGCCGAGAGCAAAACTCTAGGCTCCCACTTCCTTCTCCCAGTCCGTGCGTTTCCTTGCAGAGCCCCAGAGCGTCTGATTCACTGAAATAGCATCACTTGCTGAACCAAACCTTTTCTCCCGCTCGCGGAAAGAGTGGAGCTTTTTTCTTTTGTCTAAGGGTGTTTGCTTTTTTTTTTTTTTCTTTCACTCGGCACCACAGTTTTTCTAAATCACTGGGAATGTGAGTCACCGCTAACAGCAGGAGACCTTTGGCGGCACCCGGCTGTGGGGCGCGCTCGCAGCGGGGAGCCCACCCTGATTGTCTAGGGGATCCGGCACTGAAGTTGGGAGAGGTTGCAGTCAGGCCAGGCTGGGTTTCAGGGAAAGGGCACAGGGATCCAGCGCACCAGGCGACCGTCTGGATCTCTTTCCTAGCAGCCAGCCGCGCACCTCGCCAGCCTCGGCGGGACCTCCGCTTTGCCACCAAAATCCCCGAGAGTGGCGGCCCAGCGGGTGCCAGCCCCCGGCCTCGGCCACAGCTCTGGGCGTCAGTGGAGCGAGCGTCGTGGCAGCTGCTGGCGGGCCACCACACTTCCCGCCACACCCGTTAGAGCTTGGCTCCCAGCTTGGGCCGCTGGGAGCGCGCCTCTTCCCGTGGCCGCGGCTGCAGCGGTGCAGGGTAGAAAGCCCACGCGGCCCGCGGGTTGGAGATTCCGGCGATTGGTGCGTGGAGGTAGGTGTGTGGAATGTTAAAGGTCGAGATCACCTTCAGGGCATCATCCTTCACCCAGTCGCACAAATCCAGCAACTGCAAAACACAACACAATGGGACAGGTCAGATGTTGGCACACTTACAGCCATCTAGTGACAGCAGCTTTCAGCCCACCAAGCACCCGCACACACAGCGGCCCCGGAAACTAGTTTCCCTTTGGATTCTCCTGTGGAAACTGTTGGCCATGAATAACCCTCGGAAGCCTTTTTTATTTTAGACATTCCCAACTCTGACACCTAGCCCAGTGGAAACCCCGGCTTTTCCCGTGAGGGGGTGGGCGTGGACGTGGGGCCGGTCGGCTTTGCCCCCAAATGAGCCGGGAACTCGAGACCAAGGTCTGAGAATGTATTAAAGTTCCCTCCTTGGTCCTTCCTCCCTGGTCCTTCCCTCCGCTCCTCTCTCTTTTCCTCCCCCGTCGTCCCCTCCTCTCCACCTCTGGAGTGCCTGGGGTGCCACCCTCTGGCGCGCAGAGGCAACTGAACAGGAAGAGCCTCAGAACAGGTGAACCACTAGAGACCTGCTCCAGTCTCCCCAGACTAGCGCCTTCGGACCTGGCTGGCAGTAGGCCATGATTCTTGAAATTCAGTACAGTGAGACGGCGGACCAATGCTAGGCATCTTCCACCTGGCTGCTGCGGAAAATCCAGCTGCTGTTAACGCCAATGCCAAGGCACGCCGCGGATGCCCTTGGTTCTGGCAGCCACTGGAAGGCAGGGATAAGACATTCCCGGCGGATAGGAGAGGGAGATGCAAGTCAGTGTTTTGGAAGCTGCACTGGTGTATTTTTATTTCATTTTCCATGGCTTAGGTGCCAATGTATTTTTTTTTATTTTCAGGAAAAAAAGCTACCAAAATAATAAGATTGTTTTTCTAAAACTACACAAGGGCAGAGGGACGGCTTTCTTTTCTTCTGCTCTACACATTGTACTCCATTTTTCAAGTTTTCAGCCAGTGGTAAATTTGTTTCACTCCCCAAATCACAGTAAATCCCCAGGTTTTCATGGTTTATTTTTACAGGTTTAACAACATCACTTACACCAGCCCCACCTTTGCCCTCACATGGTGGTCACGTCTGAGCCGCACTGATGTTGTTAAGATCACAGTTTCCCTTGCAGCAGTCCAAAACGCCATTTCAGGTTTTCAGAGCATTTCAGGTTTTCAGTGAGGTCCCAAGGAGGAAGGTGGGGGAAATAGGGGATGGGGAATATAGAGGGTAGGGATATGGTGGGGGAAGAGCATGAATTGTAATAGTCCAACAATGCATCTTCCCTGAAAATGTGCTCTATTACATCAGTAATTTCTAATCAAAAACTTCATTCTTCACACACTGTGGTTAAGCATCATCAAATCAGTACTGAAAAGACCTTTGATCGTATTTGCAAGATGCACTAAAATGAACTTTCACTGACCAAGATTTCAAAGTTTGTAATTAATACTCTTGAAAAATCCCTGACTAATCTGTCAACTCTCAATGTCTTTAACCACACAGTTCAAAACCATGAGGTGGCGTACACAGCCCCTAAACTTTCCACATATTGTCATATGATTATTCAAGATAATTTTCCCTTTGGGTTTGCATTATGAAACTCAACCAACTTTGGTAATATATTCACCGGTGGGGGAAATACAATGATTTGAATGAGTGTAAAATAGAGTATGGGTTTTATCTATCTAGTGCCAAAAACAGAACGTAGGGCCAGAGGTAGGAATTAAATGAGGCAGATTTCAATATAAAGAAAACTTTTAAAAAATAAACTTGAAAAGGAACCCAATGGCTGGTGAAAAGGAGGGTTTCTTCACTCATAAGTGTTCAGGGAGTGTGCCCTCCAATGGCACCCTAGAGAGGAAAAATGAACTGGCTGTGAAGAGGAGTTGACTGCCAAGATTCTTTCTAAATCTAAAGTTCTGGAGCAGTTTAAAATACTCCTTCCAGCCTTCTCCATTTTTCCTAGACTGCAGCAGAAACCTCAGAATGATTATTGTCTCAATGGACGGATCCGGCATCATTCCTGTTAGTTATTGTTTGACTCTTAGTTATTGTTTGACTCTGATTCCAGGTACCCACCCACCTCTGTTCCTGGCTGTCAAGATGATAATAATAATTACCATCCTTTCACTCACAAATGGTATGCTGGATTCCTACCCGGTGTTAGGTACAATTCTGGACTTTAGAGGTTTAATGGTACACACTACAGGAACAGGTCTCACATCGTGAAGCTGTTGAGGCGTTTTAAAAATTGTTAAAAATATATGATCTCTTTAATACAAAATAAACTTGATAAGATAATATAGCATTGATTATTACATAGTTACAGTATTTTTATTACCAGGGGGTATTTTTATATGGGGCTAAGCAGTGTATTATTAAAGTTTAGTTTTGTTACCAAACATGCTTCCATACTATAAGCATAAAAATTGCACATACTGTAGGGGTCCTCTGCCCTGCCAGTTTATGACCCATTTATGCTGGACAAAGTACTTCAAGCTTACCCATATCTTTACAAAGAAAATTCACCAGCTTTTGAAAAAGACAAATGAATAGGTATACTTTAAAAATAAAAAAGTATGAACAAGTTATAGGTTCTTGCAAAAACATTTTTTAAGGTCAAACCTAAACATGGGCACTATTGCTCTACAAGCAATAGGAACGTACAATCCACTGGAAATAGCCAGTGAGTGGAATTTGAGAATATCTGCTTTAAAGAAAGCAGAAGCACTCAGCCCTCAAGGGATGACACTGTGTTTGACTATATTAATATGTATATTTGGGAGTGAGGGAAAAATTGTAACATCAGTTTGGCTTCCCACCTCCATCTAGTTGCAGTACTCAATTTATTTTTCTGCTCTTTTTGACTCTCCCTACAGTTTCCTTATTTCAGTTGGGAGAGTAGGATGGCCAAGGATGGGCAGTGACTAAGCTTTGCAGTCCTCTGAACAAACCATATTTTCCCAGCATGGCATGGTGTTAGTCCTTAATAGATGTTCAGGGTGGGAAGTGCCCAGTACACTTGGAGGGACACCCCAGCTATTCCTATGACTCCATGCAGAAGGTTTTCCTGCCTCTTCCCATATGCCTCACCCCTGTTCTCAGCATAAGATGACCACATGCTGTTTTATGTGAAAAATCCCTTACCCAAACTTGAAATGTCCCTTCATTAGCCCCTTTCATCTGGCTACATTGGTAGAGTCTTTTTCTCCATCCCTTTAATCTGGGCTGAGTTATGACTTGCTTTGCCAATAGAATATGGGGAACATGTCACTGTGTGATTTCCAGAGTTTAGGCCTTAAGAAGCTTTGAATCCCCCATTATCACTCTCCTATAACCGTGAGAATACCTGCTGTGCAGAAGCCCAGTCTAGCCTGCTGGAGGACAAAAGGCCACGTAGAGATGGACCAAGGTGCCTTGGCCAACAGCCAGCACCCACTGCCAGATATGAGAGAGAGGCCATCTTGGACATCCTAGTCCTGTTGAACTCAGATGACTGCAGCCACAGGAGTGATCCCAGGTAAGACTAGCCAAAGAACTGTCCAGGCTGCCTGCCCACAGAATAAGTATCAGTCATTATCACCGGTTAATGCACAGAAATAGAAAATTTTAACCTGACTAAGCAAAACAACAAATAAACTTGCTATAAGGAATCAATTCCACCTCCTTTCCAAAAAGAATCTCTATGCAGCCAACTCTTACTTTCTAAGGGATTGTTAGATATTGGTGAGCCATTAATGTAATTTCCTGTCCATTATTTTTCAGTTGACTTCATTTTAGGTTAACTAGATTTTGAGCTAGAAACTTTACAGGAAGGGGAACCTTAATTAATGAACAAACATCTTTTAATCTAAAAGATGTGATGAGGGAATAAGATTAAAGTGGTTGGTAAAATGAGGTTCTGTGCTACTTGTGGCTGTCATTTATCACCTTTGCTTCTGCTGTGACACATAACTGGCATTCTGGCAGGTGCCTCTGGCCACCTTTATTCCATGCTTGTCTCGTGCAACCCTAGTCCCCAATCAACAATTCATAGCTTGTTACTCCAGCCTTTGCCAAGGATCCATCTCTGCTGTGCAGTATCTATGCTTTCCACATTCCATCCCGGAGGGCCAGGCAGGTAAAGGCATGAAGTACAGAAGGGAGCTACTTAGCTGTCTTTGACTTGTCAGTCTGCTCTATCTCCAGCATCTTTATAACAATGCTATGTGGCAACATATGGCACTTTACATATGTAACCAAGGTCTTCAGTGTTCTGCCCCATGCTGACATTTCCTGGACAACTACTGTGTGCCAGATTACAGAGGAGGGCTTTAGGTTCACTGTCTTATTCAGTACTCATAACAACTCTAACAGGTATCAACCCATTTTACAGATGAGAAAACCAAGGCTTAAAGAATTTAAGTCACATAACTTGTAACTGATGCAACTAGAGTTTTAATCCAGGGCTTTTTTTTTCTAAAGCCTTGTCTACCCTTTTGCCTCCATCTTTTTCCCCGGTCTCACTGCTTCCAGTTGCTGGAGGATATGTGGTGCTGCACTGAGGAAATGCCTCCACCACTGTGGCAGACGTGTGACCCTTGACGTTCTTCCTAAGTCAGAATCTGTATTCTGTGTGTGCCTAGTGTGGAGAACATGGATCTGCCCAGCCACACTGGCTCAGATTCTCTGAGAGGACCAGGGCAGTAATGGTGCCCAGGAGTACTCTATGATGTTGCCACCGGAGGAAGGTGCCAAGGATATCGGCTTCAGAGCCAGCTACCATGTGAAAAGTCCAGCTTGATGACCTAGAAGGACCTTTTCCTGCAGAAGGACAAGGCTTCAACTCTGTTCTGCAGATTCTCCTTCAGTAAATTGGGAGTGCTCTTCCACACTGGTCAACAGGCCCCTCCCTGCTCCTTTGCATCACCACCTTAAGTCAAACACAATTCAAGTGCCTTCAAAAGAGCAGCACATGGACTGGCAAATCGTGACTGGTGAAAATGGGCACAATCAAGTAGTTAACCTGCACCTATTCTCACTTTTTGCAGACTTCCAAACTCGCTGAATGCACAGAGGCCTTGGCCTGGCTTATCTCCTCCTCGCTGACTTATCCTGAAGAATTGCTTTCCCTTTAGACAAACATTCTGTAAAGGATCAGATGGTAGGTCTGTGGCAGCTAATTTCCCATCTTAGTCCTTATGCCTGACTAAGCAGTCAATGAAAGAAAAATAAACCTGAAACACTCACACGAGGCATAATCTCATAGCGTCCGCTGTGATTCTACTCTCAATTTACCCAACAACTACTAGAAAGGGGAGCTCCATTCCTGTTTTCATTGCCCACTGGCTGGCTCCTCCAGGGAGGGTCAGACCTTAGCTTGGTGCGTCTCCTGGTCCCAGGAACACATACATTCTCATTGGTTTTCTCTGCAACCAAGTTTCATTAGCATAAAATGACATTCCACGGGTCTATTAAATAATCAGGACTCCAGCTAATATTTTCTCTGAATCAATTTAAATTATATTTTATGTTGATTTGTTCCTTCAGTTGATAAACAATATTTAGCATAATCTGAAATGTTAGAATAGAGAAATTGCCTTCCTTACCAAACAACAACAAAATCACTTTTGTTTACCCTCACTAAATAGTTAAACTTGAAGAAAATTTACCTTTAAAATGTCCTTTCTACTGCAATTTTCTTCAACTAAAGAGTACACAATTTGGCTGTTTACTAAGTATTTTGACAATGTCCACTTTGGTAGAGAAAAAGGGCTTTGAACTCTGACATTGCCACTTCCAAGCCATACTACCTTCCTTATCTCTAAGATGGAAGGATTTAGTAAACTTGGCGCAGGTTGATTATTTATAAATATTATTGTTATTATCATGGGTTCTCTAGTTAGTAATAAATACAATTTCTTTCTAACTCTGGTATTTCCATGACAAAGTTTGCTTAATCATCATTACCTAAAACAAGAATGCTGAGACAGAGGCATCAACATTAACCACTTAATAAGAACTTCTGACATTTATTCATACTGCTACTGATTCATAAGAGGAAAAGTTTAAAAAGAAGACAAGTGCATATACCTTTCCCTTTAGAATACAGGAAACCATATAAAAGTTTTGGCAATGGAATTAAAGTAACCACAATGCTGCTCATAGTAGCATTTTCTACAGACAAAGGCATTTACATGAAACAAGAAAGAATATTCAATTAGGTAGTTGTAATAAAGCTGGAGTATTAGCTGCACACTTCTCATATAAAAAATATAGCATCACAGTGGCTCATGCCTGTAATTTCAGCATTTTGGGAGGCCGAGGCGGGTGGATTGCTTGAGCTCAGGAGTTCCAGACAAGTCTGGGCAACATGGTGAAACCCCATCTCTACAAAAAATACAAAAATTAGCCGAGAGTGGTGGCTCATGCCTATAGTCCTAGCTACTCGGGAGGCTGACGCGGGTGGATTGCTTGAGCCCAGGAGGTGGAGGTTGCAGAAAGCCAAGATCATGCCACTGCACTCCAACCTGGGTGACACAGTGAGATCCTGTTTAAAAAAAATAAATAAATAAAATAAATAAAAAAAACTTAATCAACTGATAGTTTAGTCTTGTAAGTACAAACCCAAAGAAATGTAAACAGACTCAAGAAGGAATAATATTCAGTCAAAAATTTTCAAGAGGCAAAATCCCCAAAAACTGCCAAAACTAAAAATACAATAAGAGTCCAAAGTTATTAAGGAGAAATTCTGTGTAAGTGGGTCCTGGAATATTCAACTTCCTTGTCCCAAATGATCTGAAAATCAACTGGGAGGGCCCCTAGTTAAAATGTAGATAGAGTCAAGAGAATTTTGCTCCATGGTTACAAACTGAAGAATCTGAACAAAGTAAAAATCTGATGTTTTATGGGGCTACTGAAAATCACTATACATAAGAAAGTAACGTTAATGAAGTGATTTCAGAGAGATGAGCTCTTTCTTGGTAAGCCAACATCCACAGAAGCTTCCACACATGGGGTAGGTGCCTGTTTTGGGGACAGGTGGACAGAAGACTGGGCCTAACAGAGATGGAGAGACTTTGAAGGGATGAGAAAAATGGCCAGATGGACTGGAATTGGGAAGAACTCCTAGCACAGAAACAAACACTTGGCCTAGCGATTCTTTACCCTCAACCCAGAATTTTGCTATGAAAGCAGCAGTTCATGGAAACTGAAAAGCAGAGGAAATTTGCATGGTCCCATGTATCCCTGTGGTGCATAGACTTTGGAGCTGCGCCGGAGTTCAACCCAAAGGTGAATCAAAGATATCTGAAACTGTAGTTCACCATTTTCACAGCTCAAACTCTGAAAGAATAAAGACGGTAGTGTGATGGGGTGGGTGGACTAAGCACAGTGAACTCAGTCTAAGTAAAGCAGCTCCTGCCCAACCTGACTCTAGGAGGAATCTTAATGACTAGACCCTGACCCTAACCACCAGACAAAAGAAAGGAAAATAAACAAAAGAAAGTAAAATCTGTTATAGACAATGTTTGAAGTACAATAATAAGTTATTAGACCTGCAAAGAAGCAGGAAAATGTGACCCCAAATCTAAAGAAAGCACAATCAGTAGCCGACTTAGAGATGACCAGTTACCGGAATTAATGGACAAAGATTTAAAAACAACTATTATAAATGTGTTCAAGAATTTACAAGGAGAAGGCCAGGCACGGTGGCTCATGCTTGTAATTCCACACTTTGGGAAGCTGAGGCGGGTGGATTGCTTGAAGCTGGGAGTTCGAGACCAGCCTGGCCAACATAGTGAAACCCTGTCTCTACTAAAAATACAAAAATTAGCCAGGCATGGTGGTGCATGTCTGTAATCCCAGCTACTTGGGAGGCTGAGACACAAGAATTGCTTGAACCTGGGAGGCAGAAGTTGCAGTGAGCCAAGATCATGCCACTGCACTCCAGCCTGGGTGAAAGAGCGAGACTCTGTCTCAAAAAAAAAAAAAAATACAAGGAGAAAAATGGATATAATAGATTAATATGGGATATTTTCTGAGATAAATGTAACTCCTAAGAAAGAATGAAAGGAAAATTCTAGATCTGAAAAATGGGATATTTGAGATAAAAATTCACTAATGAGTTTAACAGCAGAGTGAGTATTGCGGAACAAAAATCAATAATCTTGAAAACAGATTCATAGAAATTATTCCAAATGGGGCAAAGAGAAAAAAAAATGAACAGGCCATCAGTACCATGTGGGAATATACTGGCAATCCAACATACATGCCATTGGAATCTCAGAAGTCAGAAAGAATGAGACATAAAATACTTGAAGATGTAATGGTTGAAATGTTTCTAAATTTGATATAATAAAACATCTTCCACAAAAATATTCCTGACAATCTTATTCATAACATCAGTCCATAAACACCTTAAATGTCCATTAATAGAATAAACATTTTTTTCAATACAAACTGTGTTAATGAAAGAAAAAAGAAGTGAGTCTTAAGTCTTCAGTTATTTTTTCTTCCCACAGATGAGTATAAGTAACACTGCACCTTAATACCTATGGAATGATGCAGCTGAGGTCAGCTGGAGGTAACAAGGCCAGTTCCTGGAGACTCTGATTAGGTGAGTTCTAGAGAGATGAGCATTTGGGAGGAGAGATGGGCTGAGCCTATACAATGAAATACTACTCAGCAAAAATAAACAAATTAATTTAAAAAAGGAATGAATCATCAAATATCTCAGAAACATTATACTGAGCAAAAGAAACATACATCTATCTGCTTCCATTCCTACGAAGCTCTGGAGCAGGCAAACTAAGCTCTTATAATAAAGTTAGAAACTCAGGGGTCAGGGTGAGGAATTGATGGAAAAGTGTCTGAGAGAAATTTATTGGGTGATGGACACTTTCTTTAACATGACTGAGATCTGCATTATACAGTCTGCTATTTGTCAAAACTCGCTGAACTGCACCATTAAGATTTGTGCGCTTCGGCCGGGCATGGTGGCTCATGCCGGTAATCCCAGCACTTTGGAAGGCCAAGGCAGGCGGTATCACCTGAGGTCGGGACGAGACCAGCCTGACCAATATGGAGAAACCCTGTCTCTACTAAAAATACAAAAATTAGCCAGGCGTGGTGGCACATGCCTGTAATCCTCGCTACTTGGGAGGCTGAGGCAGGAGAATCGCTTGAACCTGGGAGGCAGAGGTTGAGGTGAGCCAAGATTGTGCCATTGCACTCCAGCCTCAGCAGCAAGAGCGAAACTCTGTCTCAAAAAAAAAAAAAAAAAAAGATTCATGCACTTCAATGTATATAAATAGACCTCTATTTTTAAAATTAAAAGAAAAATAAAGGGAAACAAAGCAATTTGGGGGGAACCAACATGAGATTGCCAACTTATCTCTTTTGTCAAGTAAGGATAACAAAAAAGAACTGTCTATGATTATTATTTTATTTAAAGGGTAACTTTCAGCACCTAAAATATAGGGAGAATATAATAATATAATCTCTTAAAGAAAACTCATCTTGCATTATGAAAAACCCGATATATTTTATTTTCCTAATTTTGCCATAGAAAGGTCAACTCTTTCCCTAGGAAAATTCCTGGCTTAGACTCATAGGAATCAAGATTGAATGGTTCTCAAGCCAGCAAAGATTAGAAAGGATTGTCTACATAAAGTCAAGTAAGTACTGCTGCTGGAAGAAACAGTTAAAGGCAGACTTCTTATGAGGACAGAGGGATTGGGGTGGTTCTAGTCAAATGGGGCTCAAGAAATTGAAGTTCCGTGGAGAACACTGATCTGGGCCCAAACGAACTCGGAAGGCTCTCCAGTCCTTTCAGATACCATTTTCTCTTCTCAAAAACTGTAGTCAAAGGCCGGGCGTGGTGACTCACGCCTGTAATCCTAACACTTTGGGAAGCCGAGGCGGGCGGATCACATGAGGTCGGGAGTTCAAGACCAGCGTGACCAACATGGAGAAACCCTGTCTCTACTAAAAATACAAAATTAGCTGGGCGTGGAGGCACATGCCTGTAATCCCAGCTACTTGGGAGACTGAGGCAAGAGAATCACTTGAATCCAGGAGGCAGAGGTTGTGGTGAGCCGAGATCGTGCCATTGCACTCCAGCCTGGGCAACAAGAGCAAAAACTCCATCTCAAACAACAACAACAACAACAACAAAAACAAAAACAAAAAAACCAACAACAACA
The DNA here is from genome assembly GCF_029289425.2 of Pan paniscus. Taxonomy (NCBI): domain Eukaryota; kingdom Metazoa; phylum Chordata; class Mammalia; order Primates; family Hominidae; genus Pan; species Pan paniscus. The sequence goes on from NC_073261.2 coordinate 16,975,192, forward strand.
ACAACAACAACAACAAAACTATAGTTAAAGTCACTTCTAAGAAGATGGATATGTTTTTCCCTATTTCTCCTACTAAGTACAACTGAATCCTTGGATATTATATATAAAACAAATCTTAGAAGATTCTGAAAGGAGAAGAGAAATCAGGCTATCTAGGAAGCACAGGATTCAAGGAATGACACAGTGGTGAATTCCTTGCATTTTCTTTTTGCCTCATATATCCCACACTGGAGCTAAAAAAAGCTGGCAACCTGGAACCACCAACAGACGTACACAAAAATCCTAACAAAAGCCTAGTTTGAACAAACTGTGCATTCCATGCCCCCAACCTCTGCCATAGTTCTAAAGGCTAAATGGGGGAGCTTACTCTTACAGCCACAACACGCTATAGTGAGGTACCCACCATGGTGTCAGCGGAGACCACATGGGGAGCTGGTACCTCCACCTCAACCTGGCAGTAGAGAGGCATCCTTCCCTTTACCAGATGGGGTGCTATTAGAGAAGGCCTAGCGGGAGTCAAGACTTAGTCATCACATGGCGGTAACAAAGTCACTGCCAGTGTGAGTAAAGGCCCTTTAGGGAACAGTAATGTGGCTTTCCTGCCCTCCCCATCAGTGAGATGTCAGTGGAGGCCTAGTTAGTAACTAAAACTCCCACTTCCACCCAGAAATAACAAGGAGTCCCCAGCCCTTTGGATGTCAACAGAGACTAAGTAGAGAACCTAGACTACTATCCCCATAAGGCAGTAATGAGGCGATGCACCCCCTTTTCCCCACTGGAACAGTGTTAGAGGAAACCAGCTAAAACAGAAGATTTAAGTAAGATCCAGAGTTTTATAATTTAATAGCCAAAATGTTCATGTTTCGATCAAAAGTCACTTCCTATCAAGAACCAGGAAGATGTCAAACTGGGTGAAAAAAGACAATCAATAGATGTCAATGCCAACATGACAGAGATAGTGGCATTATCTGACAAAGTTTTTAAAGCAGTCATTATAAAAATGTTTCAATGAGCAATTATAAACACACTTGAAATCAATGAAAAAAAAAGAAAGTTTCAGCAAAGAAACAGAAAATCTTAGCAATGGAAAAGTAGATACAAAGGAGCCCAAATAGAAATTATAGAAATGAAAAGTACAATGACCCAAATTAAAAACTCAGTGGATGGTTTTGACAGCAAAATGGAGGGGACAGTGGAAGGAATTGGTGAACTGAAAGATGGCACAATAAAATTACTGAACCTCAATAATAGACAGAAAATGGACTGAATATATAATGAACAGAGGGTCAGGAACGTGTGTAATTATTTTTAAAAAATGATTTAACCTAAGTGTCGTCAGTGTTCTGAAAAGAGAAGAGGAAGTGGGCTGGGCAGAAAAGTACTTGAAAAAATGGCTGAAAACTCCCCAAATTTGGCAAAAGAGATAAAGCAACAAATTCACGAAGCTGAGCCCACCCCAAACAGCATAAATCCAAAGAAATTTATTCAAAGGCACATCATAAATAGCATCATAAATAGTTTTTAATCTTAAAAGCAGAGAAAGAGAAATGACATTTTACTTACAAGGGAGAAAAAAACAACTGGCAGCAGATTTTCATTAGAAACCATGGAAGCCAGAAATGTGTTCAGGTGCTAAAAGAAAAGAATTGTCAACACAGAATCTTTTATCCAGTGAAATACTGTCTCTATTTGCAGATTACATGTTTGTCTATATGGCAAATTCCAAGGAATCTATAAGAACTTCTAGATTCAACAAGTTGAGCAAGATCGTAGGATAAAAGATCAACATATAAAAATAGTTTTATTTCATAAAGGGTATTCAATTAGGAAAAGAGGAAGTCAAATTGTCCCTGTTTGCAGACGACATGATTGTATATCTAGAGAACCCCATTGTCTCAGCCCAAAATCTCCTTAAGCTGATAAGCAACTTCAGCAAAGTCTCAGGATACAAAATCAATGTACAAAAATCACAAGCATTCTTATACACCAACAACAGACAAACAGAAAGCCAAATCATGAGTGAACTCCCATTCACAATTGCTTCAAAGAGAATAAAATACCTAGGAATCCAACTTACAAGGGATGTGAAGGACCTCTTCAAGGAGAACTACAAACCACTGCTCAATGAAATAAAAGAGGATACAAACAAATGGAAGAACATTCCATGCTCATGGGTAGGAAGAATCAATATCGTGAAAATGGCCATACTGCCCAAGGTAATTTACAGATTCAATGCCATCCCCATCAAGCTACTAATGCCTTTCTTCACAGAATTGGAAAAAACTACTTTAAAGTTCATATGGAACCAAAAAAGAGCCAGCATTGCCAAGTCAATCCTGAGCCAAAAGAACAAAGCTGGAGGCATCGCACTACCTGACTTCAAACTATACTACAAGGCTACAGTAACCAAAACAGCATGGTACTGGTACCAAAACAGAGATATGGACCAATGGAACAGAACAGAGCCCTCAGAAATAACACCACATATCTACAACTATCTGATCTTTGACAAACCTGAGAAAAACAAGCAATGGGGAAAGGATTCCCTATTTAATAAATGGTGCTGGGAAAACTGGCTAGCCATATGTAGAAAGCTGAAACTGGATCCCTTCCTTACACCTTATACAAAAATCAATTCAAGATGGATTAAAGACTTAAACGTTAGACCTAAAACCATAAAAACCCTAGAAGAAAACCTAGGCAATACCATTCAGGACATAGGCATGGGCAAGGACTTCATGTCTAAAACACCAAAAGCAAGGGCAACAAAAGACAAAATTGACAAATGGGATCTAATTAAACTAAAGAGCTTCTGCACAGCAAAAGAAACTACCATCAGAGTGAACAGGCAACCTACAAAATGGGAGAAAATTTTTGCAACCTACTCATCTGACAAAGGGCTAATATCCAGAATCTACAATGAACTCAAACAAATTTACAAGAAAAAAACAAACAACCCCATCAAAAAGTGGGCGAGGGACATGAACAGACACTTCTCAAAAGAAGACATTTATGCAGCCAAAAAACACATGAAAAAATGCTCATCATCACTGGCCATCAGAGAAATGCAAATCAAAACCACAATGAGATACCATCTCACACCAGTTAGAATTGCAATCATTAAAAAGTCAGGAAACAACAGGTGCTGGAGAGGATGTGGAGAAATAGGAACACTTTTACACTGTTGGTGGGACTGTAAACTAGTTCAACCATTGTGGAAGTCAGTGTGGCTATTCCTCAGGGATCTAGAACTAGAAATACCATTTGACCCAGCCATCTCATTACTGGGTATATACCCAAAGGACTATAAATCATGCTGCTATAAAGACACATGCACACGTATGTTTATTGCGGCACTATTCACAATAGCAAAGACTTGGAACCAACCCAAATGTCCAACAATGATAGACTGGATTAAGAAAATGTGGCACATATACACCATGGAATACTATGCAGCCATAAAAAATGATGAGTTCATGTCCTTGGTAGGGACATGGATGAAATTGGAAATCATCATTCTCAGTAAACTATCGCAAGAACAAAAAACCAAACACCACATATTCTCACTCATAGGTGGGAATTGAACAATGAGATCACATGGACACAGGAAGGGGAACATCACACTCTGGGGACTGTTGTGGGGTGGGGGGAGGGGGGAGGGGGGAGGGATAGCATTGGGAGATATACCTAATGCTAGATGACGAGTTAGTGGGTGCAGCGCACCAGCATGGCACATGTATACATATGTAACTAACCTGCACAATGTGCACATGTACCCTAAAACTTAAAGTATAATAATAAAAGAAAAAAAGAAAAAAAAAAAGTAAGTCTAAAAAAAAATAGTTTTATTTCCATATAATAGTAATGGATATGCAGACACTAAAATTAAATATGCAATACCATTTACAATCATAGATGTAATCCAAAAAAGCATGTAGAAGACTAGGACTTGTGTGCTGAACACAGTAAAATGCTGACGAAATAAATCAGTGTAGATCTCTATAAGTAGAGAGACATACCATATTCACAGACTGGAAGATTCAGCACAGTAAGATGAAATTTCTCCTCAAATTAACTTACAGGTTTAATGCAATACCTATCAAAATCCCAGAAAGATTTGTTGTAAATATAGGCAAGATTATCCTAAAATTTCTATAAAAAGGCAAAGGAATTAGAATAGCTAAAGTGATTTTGTAAAAAAATAAAGAGGTGGAATCAAACTACTGTATTTTAAGACTTACGTAACTATATTAACTAAGACTGTGGTATTGGTGAAGGGATAGACACACAGATGCATAGATAAAGTAGGAAAATGCAGAAATAGAACCATACAAATACGACCAACTAATTTTTAAAGGTGTTAAGGCAATTTAACCTGGGAAATATAGCCTTTTCAACTACTAGTATTGGAGCAATTGGACATTGGTACACAAAAAAACCAACAAGCAAAAAGGAATCTCAACCTAAGTTTCCTACCTTATATAAAAAGTAACTAAAAATGGATCATGGCTCAATGAAAAATGTAAAAGTATAAAACTTTTAGATAAAGCCCATAGGGTAATATCTTCAGGATCTAGGAATAGGTGAAAAGTTTTTAGACTTGACTGTAAAAGTACATTACAGTCCATAAAAGGAAAAATGGATAAATTAGACTTTATTAAATTAAAAACTTTTGCTCTATTGAAGACCATATTAAAAGAGTAAAAAGGCAAGCTATAAATTAGGAGAAAATATTTGCAAGCTACATATCTGACAAAGGACTAGTATCTAGAACATATCAACAGTTTAAAAAAATAACAATCCAATTAGAAATGGGCAAATGAAGTGAACAAACTTTTCAACAAAAAGAACATACAGATGGCAAATAAGCATATGAAAAGATACTCAACATCATTAGCCATTAAGTAAATGCAAACTAAAGCTACAATGAAATATACTACATACATATCAGAATGGTTAACATAGAAAGTAATGACAACATCCAATGCTAGTGAGGATGTGAAGAGACTGGATCACTTCTACACTGATTGTGGGAATGTAAAATGTTACAGCCACTCTAAAAAAAAGTTTGGTAATTTCTTAAAAATGTCAACATGCACCTACCGTGCGACCCAGCAATGGAACCCCTGAACATCTACTACAGAGAAATTAAAACCTATATTCACACAAAATCCTGTATGGGAAAATGAAATTTATTTTATTTATTCTATTCCTAAATGTCAGAAGCTAAAAACAATCCACATATCCTTCAACGTGTGAGTGGTTCAACAAACTGCAGTCCATGTGTAGTGTGGAATACTACTTAGCAATAAAAAGGAAGAGTGGAATACTACTTAGCAATAAAAAGGAAGAGACCATTGATATGTGCGACCACCTGGATGAATCTTCAGAAAATTATGCTGGGTGAAAAAAGCCAATTCCAAAGGTTGCATATTATGTGATTTCATTTATACAATGTTCCTGAAATGACAAAATTATAAACATGGAGAACAGCTTAGTAGTCACCTGGGATTAAAGAGAGGGTAAAGGAAGGGAAGAGGGTGTGGCTATAGGAGCCACAAGTGGTGACAAAAATGCTCTGTATATTCACTGTATTGATGTCATTGTATCAAAATCCTGGGTGTGATATTGTAAAGCTATAGTTGTACAAGATGTTGCCAACGGGGGAAACTAAGTAAAGGGACATGAAATCTCTGCATTATTGTGAATTTATGGTTCTCTTAAAAAAGACCTTCATTAAAAAAAAAAAATCACAGAATAACTTTCAAGTTAGGTTTTAACAAAAATGTTTTATATAAGCACCAGGAGATTATTTTTTGTTTCCTTTTATGCTTTTTAGGTGAAGCATAATAGGTATATAGCAGCTTGCTAAATTATCACAAAAGGAACTCACTCATGGAACCGTTATGCAGATTAATAGGACACCTGCATCCCCAAAGTCCCGAAAAAGTCATACACTTGAACTGGACATTTTTACTTATGTTGTCTCAGCAATAGCCAATTAGGTTAATGGAATCAATGCCTAGCGGTTCAAGGCCACAATCTGTGATGTGAATGACTAGCTGTCCAGGAAAGGAAGATGCAAAGAGTCCTTAATTTCCTTCCACAGATGTATCGGCTCTCACAAGTTAAGTCCTGTCCCTTCTCTGTGTCTTAAAATGCGGTCACCCCTACATACTTTTTTATTTTTATTTTATTTATTTATTTTTTAATTTTTTTTGAGACACAGTCTAGCTCTGTCTCCCAGGCTGGAATGCAGTGGCACGATCTTGGCTCACTGCAACCCCCATTTCCCAGGTTCAAGCGATTCTCATGCCTCAGCCTCCCTAGTAACTGGGATTACAGGCGCATGCCACCACGCCTGGCTAATTTTTCATGTTTTCTTCAGTAGAGATGGGGTTTTACCATGTTGGCCAGGCTGGTCTTGAACTCCTGGCCTCAAGTGATCCGCCCTCCTCAGCCTCCCAAAGGGCTGGGATTACAGGCGTGAGCCATAGCGCTTGGCCCCTATGTGCTATCTTTTAATGGTTACTAAGTACCAAACACTTTGAGTCCCCCAGAGAAGGGAAGAGAAGTGAAATGGAACAGGCCACAGCAATGTCTCGTCTGTAAAATCAAAGGGAAAAGGTAACTTACCATCAGAAAAAAGAAAAGCAACTACAAACACATTTTACACTATAAAAATTATTGATTTCTAGCTAGAATATCAATTTATACAAAAATGGATATACTGGGGTCATTTCTGTTTCAAGTTCAGTAATTTATTTAAATTCCCTGGAATCATAATAAAATCCACTATCCTTAACTGCACTACTGGAGTCTGATTGGACTCAGATGAGTCTCATCTCCTGAGAGGTCTTTTTTTTTGTGCAACATGGCTATTCTTAGGTACAAGTTTCACCAGTCAGAAATTCTCACTATGCATCCTGGACCGAGGGTATGAACCCAAAGACACTCACGGAGAAGGGCACCCAATTTCCCAGCACTTTAAGCATCTCCCCAAGGAGACCAGGACAATGCAGCTGCCAGAGAAACTCAGAGGCTGGAGCTCAGCAAAACAATTTGCCTTCTCTTGTGCTTATTAGTTACCCTTGAATGAAGAAAATAGAATGATCCCAGCTCAGTCTCCAGATACACAAAGCTGTACTGTGAGGCATAGCATGAGAGTGGACCAGGTGGCTGCCATGAGGAAACAGGGATTGCAGCAGGGTGACCTCAGGGTCCCTTTTACTGGCCAAACTGAAGAAACCAAATCCCATTTAGACTCTCTTAACCTGACTTGAATGGCCTGCATTTATAGGTTCAGCAATGTATTTTATACCACTGAGGAGCATGCAAGGTCAGGAGCAGATGGAAGGGGGAAGGGAAAAGAGAGATTTTCCCGTCTCTTAGCAGGACACTGTTTGTACTCATATTTTCCCTATTTCCCTGTTTTAGAGTCTTTTGCACTGGGAGGAGAAGGTGGAACAGGAGACACCCACATTCTAGTTGGTCCCTGCTGTCTCCGAGAGGTGGTGAACCAGGAGTCCTACAGATGTGAAGCTAGGTTAAAACCAGTTCTGGGGATGCTTTCAAATCAAAGAGGATTTAAAAATGTGACTCCCAGTTGCATTTCCGGTATGATCACTCCATTTCAATGTCATTTCAATAACATCCTCAACTCACTGACCACAGCCAGGGGCTGTCCCTTCCCACCCTGGCAGAGTAGGTCCCTGTGCTTACACCTCATGCCAGCTTCAGTCAGGATGACACAGCCAGGGGTTCTCACTGCCTTGAAGCCAAATCAGATGGGCCTTACTGGATGGGGTGGGTGGGGTGAATGGAGTGGAAGTGAGGGAAACAGGTTTTTTTTTTTCCCCTCAAATTCATTACAGAGAAAAGCAGAAGTCTATGGGTAGGAGGTGAGTGACCGAGAAACCCCATCTCTCTTCCCCACTCCAATGAATGCTTTCAATATGCTGTGCCTAAACCTTAGTTCATGTTACATTCAATTCTAGCGTCTGAATGTGTCTCTTGATCCAGGTGGTCTGGGGAATGAGAAATAGAAGGATGGGAAATCTGAGTGTTCATTAAAAAGAAACATTCAATGTGGCATGGAAAACAACCAACACCGCATTTGTAGGAAGTTCAGGGCACATGTACTGTTTCTAAGCCCGGCGGGTATGGGTGTGGGCTATCTGTTTTTCTTGAAGTTCAGATTTGAGAAGGGCTATATCCCAGCACCATCTTTCCAGCTTAGAACTCTCTCCTAATTTTTTTGTGTGTGTTCTTTAATCACAAGCCTTTGTGACACTAAGCAGTGACTGCATTTATACTTCATGCTTAGATTAAAATAGTAAACGAGTGTAATCCATCTTCTACATTCAAAGGAGCCAAGCAGCATCCTGGCTTGGGGGCCTGGTGTCTACCACACTTCTGCACATTCTTACTCCAAGCCACATCTCCTGAGAATAAAGCAAGATGCCATTGGCAATGTCTACTCAGAACTACTTGAATGACTCATCAATCAACAGGCTTGAATGCTCTTCTTCCTCTATGATTCAACAGTTTGATTGACTGAACTGAAACTAAAACCCAACCCTAGTGGTCATTTTAGACTTGAGCAGATACAGTCAGAATCTCAACCACATGTCATCAACAGGCCCTCCTTGGCCTCCTTATTGCAGCTGGGCTCCTGAGGAGCTCTCCCTCACTCAGGGAGGAAACGAATGGCTCCTTTCAGTAGGGCAGACGAAGGCTGCTGGCTGATGCAACTGCTCCTGTGTCCACTTAACAGCAAGGGTGCAAAACAGGATTTGTGCTTGTGCTGGTGAATCTGGGCTTCACCTAGCAAATCAGGGGGACACCAAAATGAAAACAGCCTTAGAGGCATGGGAGAAAGCCTCAGGTGCACTAAGGTGCCAACAGAAACAATGCATCTCAGAGTTGACAGTCATGACTCAAATAGGACGTTAAGGCAACATTTGGGTGAGAGTAGCAGCTATGGGTGTAAATATGATCAAATATGGGGGAGGTGTCCAGATTTCTTGGACATGGTTACAATCAGTATTTATTTTCTCTCTTAGTGAACGAGTTTTTGGTTTTTCAATACTGCTAATTTTACAGGCAATTCACTACGTTCCCTGGGAGGTGGAGTGGCCTTCCTCCCTGCTGTGCGTGGGTTACACAGCCTGCCTCACTTCCCTGTAGGTCCTTCATCACCTGCATGCTCACATGATTCCATTATTTGAGCTCATGGCAGGAAATAGAACCTGATTCAACATTTTGCTAAGTATTATTTTCACCACACTGAATAGGGTCCTTTTTTGATCTGCAACCCACAGCTGGGCTGTGGTTCTCTCAACACACATAGACTGAAAAGCTTCCTCCTGCATTGATTTCTCAGCATGGGCTGACCACATGTTCACAAGTACTTGTTCTTTTCCATACGTCCCAATGCAGGCAGGCACTGGCAGAGCAGGACAGCTGTGTCCAGGAGTTCAGGGAGCAAAATAAGGCTACTGTAACTTCAGTCAACTTCAAGGCATGGTGTAAAATAAAGTAAGAGATTATTAGTCAAATAGCCATTTGCATTAAAATTCTCCACTTTAAGAAGCTGAGATCTTTGCTTTATTTTTTAAAAAGCAAAATGAAGTCAGTTTTAATGGAGATATACAATTGTTAACTGTTGGGTCATTTTGAAAGGCTTTCTTCCTTAAAATGAGTCTCAGCTGATAGCTACTCACTAATGCTGATAATTATCTGAAGCAAAATAAATACAAATGTCTGGGTTAATGAAGACTGAAACAGGATAATGCCTGGACACTAAATTTTCCAAGAACAAGGAACACAATTGTTCTCTACATACCCCTGCAAAAATGCTTAATGGCCAGGACACAGGAATCTTGTGTACTTAGAGACCTTGTTAGGATGGAGCCCCGGGGGCACCACCACTGGCCTTCGAGCCAAGGTCTCACAGAGAGGGCAGCAAGGGGGAGCAGTTCATCCTCCTCCCCAGCTAGGGAGACACTAGGACAGCAGTGGAGTGGAGTCCGAAATCTGCTATAGAAGCCCCAGCTTACTATTTGCTCACTGAGCAGCAAGTCAACCTCAGTTTCTCTGTGCCTACAGGGGAGTAACAGCTGTTCACACTAAAGGGTGCTTGTGAGGATGATATAAGAATGAATATGGACCTGCTCTGACAACACTGAAGTTCCAGACAAAAGAATAGGCATTAGTTATCTGATTGGAAGGACTGTGGGGGATTGGAATTTTAAAAATAAACCTCAACCCAACTCCTTCTCTTGTGGGGCCTCGGTTGAACAACTGGGCACTTGCGCTGCCTTCTGAATATGTGGATGGATTTTGCCGGCTTTGGAGAAGCATATGAACTCCTCAGGGCTTCTAGTGCCCTAGAGTGTGCCAAAGGAACAAGGAGGACTACAAATGGGTGATGCCTGGAGCTTAACCCACCTCCATTTGGGATTCGGAGCTCTGGTTTCTGTGTTCAGCTAGAATCTTCGACAGTCATTTAATGTCTCTCTTTCTTAGTTTTACTCATTTGTTGAATGGGGATTATATTAGCCTTACTTTCCTTGAAGGTCTTAATGAGAATGAAATGAGATAATTTTTAAGTATATATATGCATTTCTAATTTCCATCAGACTGGAGCATCAGTATAAGTCCTGGGTGTTCTGGAAAGTTTTATTTATTTAGAAACAGTTTAGGCTGATTGCTATCTCCCTATGCTAACTTTTTTTTTTTTAGTAAACTTTTTATTTTGGAATACTTTCAAATTTACAGAAAAGTTTCAAAGATAACAAGAGTTCTCATTTGCCCTTCACCCAGTTTCCCCATAACTATGGCTCATTGTAAAAACTAGGAAACCAATATTAATGCATTACTAATAACTAAACTATAGACTTTATTCAGATTTTACCAGTTTTTCTACTCATGTTCTTCTGTCCCAGGATTCAATACATGATACTGCATTGTATTTAGTTATCATGTCTCCTGAGTCTCTTCTGCTCTGTGATGGCTTCAGTCTTTTCTCGTCTTTCATGCATCGTCAGTTTTAATGGGTACTAGGCAGGTATTATGGACAAGCTTGGCAAATCCACAGCCCATGGGCCACATGAGGCCCAGGATAGCTTTGAATGTGGCCCAGTACAAATTCATAAACTTTTTAAAAAACATTACGAGATGTTTTTGTGATTTTTATTTTTTTTAGCTCGTCAGCTGTCATTAGTGTTAGTGTATTTTATGTGTGGCCCAAGACAACTCTTCTTCCAATGTGGCCCAGGGAGGCCAAAAGATTACACACCCCTGAATTGTAGACCGTTCCTCCATTTTGTTTTGTCTGATGTGTTTTCTCATGCTTAGATTTGGGTTATGGGTTTCAGGGAAGAGGGAAGTGTTCTTTTCATCATATCACACCACAGAGTACATGCTATCAACATGATGTTATCACTGGTGATATGTACCTTAATCATTTGATATGTACCTTAATCACTTGGTTAGGATCTACCAGGTTTCTCCATTGTAAAATAAGTATTTCTCTCTTCCATAATCTATTCTTTAAAATAAAAGCAAGTTGCTAAAGTCCAACCCACACTAAAGAGAAGGGGAATTAAGCTTTACCTCCTGGAGGGAGGAATACCTACAAATATTATTTGGGATTCTTCTGCAAGGAAGATGTGTCTTTCCCCCATTTATTTATTTGCTTAATCATTTATTCATATCATTACGGACTTGGGCTTAATTACTATATATTTGGAGTTATAACCCAATATTACATTATTTTTGTTGCTCAAATTGTTCCAGCCTTGGCCACTGGGAAGGAGCTCTTTCAGTTGGCTCCTTCCTGTGTCCCTGGAACATACTGCCATCATCACAAGCTTTTGTTTGTTTGTTTTTCAAGGACTTTCTTACTTTCTGACACCAGAACATGCTCCAGGCTCATCTTGTGCATTCACTGGCCAGCCCTAAAATCAGCTATTTCTCCAAGGACCCTGGTTCCTTTTATTGGAGGATGGTGCTAGAAATCAAGAACTGGGTGCTGGATGTGGTTGTTGTTCTGATGGTGATTTTTATCCAAATAAAATAAATGAAAATGTTTGCAGTCAGAGAGATAGGAGTTTTTGCTAGCTGTGTTACTTTGAGTGAGTTACTTGGCCACTTTGGGCCTCAGTTTTCTCATCTCTGTGTAAGAGTAATGAAAATTTTTCACTGGGTTGCTGTGGGGTCATATAGAATAACACTGAAGCAACTTTCTATTTCTGAGAACAGGGGGCTAGATTTTTTCCCCCAACTTTTCTGCAGAAAACAACCAAAATATTTGAAGAAAATACAGGAAACATCTTCAAAGCATCAATGATCTGACAAAACAATAAAGCCAAAATTTATGGGGAAATGGGAACCCAGAGAAATAAACAAGTCAGAAAATTGCATTTTCCCTGAAGGTGTTTGCCATTTCCAGAAAATCTGAATTTTCACTGACAGCTTGATGGTGGTCAGGCAGGTGATAGAAGGTAATAATAGTAAAAATCAGGGTCAGCACTAAGCAAGAAAAGTGACAGCAGACCCTCACCATGACAAGCTGGGATGTCAAAGAGCTATATCTACAGGGGGAGGGTAAAAAAATTGCTACCCTTATTTTGAGTATCTGAGTCTTCCAGAAAAGCCCAAGCCTTGAATTTGGTTTAAGGTGGGTGTCAAACTGAGAGTGTTTTCAGAGGCCTTTCAAAGGAAAATTACCTTCGATTGGGACTTCATGTACATCTTACACATTATTTCTCAAAACAAATGACCAACACACAATAAAAGATAACCAGACACACAGAAGAAACAAGACACAAAAATAAATAGACTTGTAAAGATTTTAAGGTATTGGAATTATTAGCTACAGACTATAAAACAGCTAAGTTTCAACATATAAAAAATAAAATACAATATTGAATATATCTTTGGGGAACAGGAAACGAAAAAGTGACATGCATGATATAAAAAAAAATTTTGCTTGTAATCCCAGCACTTTGAGAGGCTGAGGGGGGGCAGATCACGAGGTCAGGAGTTCAAGACCAGCCTGGTCAACATGGTGAAACCCCGTCTCTACTAAAAATACAAAAATTAGCTAGGCGTGGTGGCACGTGCCTATAATCCCAGGTACTTGGGAGGCTGAGGCAGGAGAATGGCTTGAATGGGGACCCGGGAGGCAGAGGTTGAAGTGAGCTAAGATCAGGCCACTGCACTCCAGCCTGGGCTACAGAGCAAGACTCTGTCTCAATAATAATAATAATAATAATAATAATAATAATAATTTTAAAAATAAAAATTCTAACAATTGGAATTAAAAACTGGGAGGATGGGGTAACCAGAATGTTAGATGCATCTGAAGAAAGAATCAGTAAATGTGGAGAGCTATCATGTGAAAACACCTGGACCCTTGTTAGTAATACCAATCAGCCCAGCCTCCTCTCATCTTCTTTGCAAGCACACTCTCATTTAGCACTTTCAATTGACCAAGGGTCCCAGATATTTTTTGTGAAGAATGGCTGCAAATCATTTCTCTAAAGCCTTGAGATCCCTGCAAAGAGGTATGGTGGCAGTGGGAAAGGAAGGATTTGTGCCAGCTCTACTATCCTCTCCCCTTTGGGGACACCAGCAAATGGGATGAGTACTCAGGGTTGCCAGCTCAGAGATGTGACAAAGAAGGCTTTGAGATGTCCTATAGCCCTACAGATAAAGCTTGTTCCAAAGTGGCTGGCTCCTGCCTGCGTATTTCCCAGGCTGTTAAGAGGATCCAATAAGTGAGAAGTGTGGAAAGCATGTGGCACTGTAAGAATACAAAAGCAGTCCGGGTGCAGTGGATCACGCCTGTAATCCCAGCACTTTGGGAGGCCAAGGCTGGCGGATGACTTGAGTCCAGGAGTTGGAGCTCAGCCTGGACAGCATGGTGAAACCCTGTCTCTACTAAAAATACAAAAATTAGTCAGGCATGGTGGCGGGTGCCTATAATCCCAGCTACTCAGGAAGCTGAGGCAAGGAATCACTTGAGCCCGGGAGGCCGAGGTGGCACTGAGCTGAGATCACGACATGGCACTCCAGCCTGGGTGACAGAGCAAGACTCCAACTCAAAAAAAAAAAAAAGAAAAAAGAAAAAGAAAAATACAAAAGCACTTCAATGTTTTATATGAAAGTTCATTTCCTTCACTAAATATTCCTCTGATATATTGCATATTGTTTATCTAATTCTGTGTCACTGAAATACCTGGTGGCACAGATTTAAAATCTTCCCTTATGTAGGTTTTTTTTTTTCTAATTAAAAAGTATTCTTCCATCTTCCCAAAGTGGGCACTCTCTTTGTGGGAAATAGTCTTCAAAGATAGCTGCCATCAATTCTTTCCTTCCCAGCATGTACATGCTACTCCTCACATCAAGCGGTAAAGTCTCTCCTCCAGCTGTGAATCTGTGCTGGCACTGTGACTTCCTCTGACTGACAGAATTCAGTGGAAGTAACACTGTTAGTTCTGGGCCTATCCTTTACGAAGACTGGCATCTTCTACTTTCTCCTTCCTGGAAGCCATCAAATAAAACATTCGACCACCCTGAAACTACCCTACTGTGAATAGGCCCAAACTAGGCTACATGGAAGGAGACAATTACCCATCTGTTCCTGTCATCCTAGCTGAGCTGCCAGCCATAAGAATGAAGAAGTCTTTGTGAACCCTTAGCCCCAGCAGACACCACATTGAGCAGAAGCACTGTCTGTTAATAGCTGAACTCTGTCTAGAATGCAAAATCATGAGAAATGATGCTGTGGCTTGAATGTATCCCCCAAAGTTTATGTGTTGAAAACTTAATCCCCAATGCAACAGTGATGAGAGGTATGACTTTTAGAAGGTGAATAGGACATGACAGCTCTGCCCTCATGAATGGATTAATGCTGTTATCTCAGGAGTGTTTCCTAATAAAAGGATAAGTTCAACCCCTCCCTTCCTTCTCTCTCGCTTTCACCCTCTCTTGCTCTTCCCTTCCATGGGATGGTGCTACATGTAGGCTTTTGCCAGACGTGGGCCCCTTGACCTTGGACTTTCCATCTTCCAGAACTGTAAGCAATGCATGTCTTTTCTTTATAAATTACCCAGTCTATGGTATTCTGTTACAGCAGCAAAAAATGGACCAAGACAAATAATAAGTGGTGGTTGTTTTAAGTCGTAAGTTTGGAGTCATTTGTTATACAGAAATACATTACTGTAGCATCATTACATATACTTTTCTCTGTAACCTCCGTTTTCCTGAAAAGGAAAAATGTTCTTCAAGGTTCTCCAGGGTCCACTGTAGTCTGGTTCCTGACGACTTCTCCAGGTTTTCCATTAGACAGGTAAAGTCTTTATTGTTTATTAATATGTCTAAGTACTCCATGTCTATGATCGTCCTCACTTTATCAACCCTGTCTGAAGTTTCAACTGCATTTTCCCCTCTCAATTGGGACACCATCTCTTAATTTTCTACTCTTCAAGGTCTAGCATAAGAATGGCATTTATTCCTAAGACGTCTGTTCTGTCAACTCTGAATTTATTCTTATGGCCAAGTTCATTCGAAAACCTCCATGCCCCTGTGAGAGTATTTGTGTTTTGTTTTGTTGTTTTTTGCTGTTGTTGTTGTTGTTTTGTTTTGTTTTGAGATGGAGTCTCACTCTGTAGCCCAAACTGGAGTACAGTGGCGCAATCTCTGCTCACTGCAACCTCCAACTCCGGGGCTCAAGTGATTCTCATGCCTCAGCCTCCCGAGTAGCTGGGACTACAGCCACATGCCACCACACCCAGCTAATTTTTTTGTATTTTAGTAGACAGGGTTTCACCATGTTGCCCAAGATGGTGTCGAACTCCTGAGCTCAGGAGATCTGCCCGCCTCAGCCTCCCAAAGTGCTGGGATTACAGGCATGAGCCACTGCACCTGGCCAGTATTTATGTTTTTAAAGTGGTTTTGTGTCCTTGGATATGAGCCCCCTTCATGTGGAGACTGAGTCTTATACCTGTTTGTGTTTCAGCATCTCTCCTGCAGAAAGGACGTAATCAGAAATGTGTTTTACTGATGAGTATGCTGTTTCACATTCTTTTTCTTTGCAGTAGCATTTTCGTGGTGAATACTGGCCTCACCTTCTTTTTCAGGTGCTCCGTAGCTATTGTATTGAATTCCCCGTGGCTACCACTGACATAAAAATACCCTGGGTCTTTCTTCTTAATATAAACAATGTATTAATAGGCTTTGGTAAGAAGCAGAAAAGAAATCACTAACACTTTTTTTTTTTTTTTTGGGCCAAGACAAGGAAAACATTTTGATACCTTCCTCTCCTTTTCATGTTAGAAAACTCATGTACAGTGAGTCATTCCCTTGTCACCTAAACTCTTAAGTGTAATACGATCATGATAGGTAATGAAAATATACATGTGAAGTCCCAGAGGCATAAAAATCCATGAGTGGAAACTGATAGAAGATTGGCAGGACTGTTTTCTAAGAAAGCAAGGAGACCAGGGCTGATGTACAAAGTGTTTTTCTGTACCCCAGGGACCTTACCTGATTCCTGATCCTCGTGCTGGCCATGGGAGTCAAGTATTTATGTTCTAAATACCAGGCCCGCTCCTGAAACACCAGCTTGGTTCCATACAACAGACAAAACTAAGGGGTGGGGGAAAACAAAAGAAATGGACAAATAGCAATATATTAGAAAACACAAAATCTAAGGAGGCGAAAGAGAAATAACATAATATTACATTTCATAAAATCGTAAAAGTTAATACTTTCCTAAAATCGTAAAATGGCCATGTTTTGGATGTGCAGTATAGGTTTTATTTTTTAAATGAATTCTATGAAAAATTTAAAGCATATACAAAAGTAGAACAAATAGTATAACGAACTCCCATATATCCTTCCCCAAAACTCAAGAAATTTTAACTCACAACCAACCTTATTTCATATGTAACTTACCTGGTTCTCCTCTACCCCACGTTATTTAGGAGCAAAGTCCATACAGCAAAGTCCACGTGAAAGATACTGTAAAGGTACATCCTGAATAATAATATCTTGATATTTTCCATTGATCATGGTTTGGGTAAACTTTCACAAAAAATAGCATTCCTCATTTACATTTTGTTTCAATATGTTTTTTCCTATTATGTTTCTGAAACCTACACACAGAGCTTCTGCATCACATCATGGGCACCAAGCAACAATAAATGAGTTTCCCTGTAGGAAGAAGTCACTTTTTATTTAACTGTTTATTCACGTAACTCTCGATATTCAATAATTTCAAAATCACGCAAAAATAGAGAGCATAGTATGGGCCTCATGTCTCCATCACCCATATCTACTCATCGCGAATCCTGTTTTTACTCTGCTCCCACCTATTCCCCTTCTCTGTATCACTGCAAAGCAGACCTCAGTCATATCATTTCACCCACAAACATCTCACTGTGTATCTCTAAAAGATAATGACTCATTAGAAGTAAGATAGCCTCAAAACCAAACCAAGCAAAAACAAAACCCTCTTATTCTGAGTCAAATAGAAATGATCTTCCCACTAGAAGACAATTTGCCTTCTATGGCTTATCAGACTCAGAAGTCATGTGGTTCACAGTCATGTGGTTCACAGTCATGCAGACCCTGTGGTCTCCTCATTCCTTTCTTGAGGTTCTGGCGTATCCTTGGAACAGCATCATTATGAGGAGCCTCAACTATTCAGTCTTCCCAGAAAGTGTCACAGTATGGCTGAGCAGCTTATTTATGAAAGATATTTAAGGTTAATTTCAGCTCCTTTATGAAATTACCAAAGTCTGGACAGTAGTTGCTTGGCCAGATTAAGTGCCCTTTGGGTCTTTTACATGACACCAATAAAGATGTTAGCTGACCCTTCAGATAGTGTGAGCAACTGAGACTATGAACTGCAATTCATACTGAAAACATAAATTCTTATAAAAATAATAAATCATATAAATTAGGTGGTTAAGCCAAATCACGAGTCTCTAGATGAACTTCTTATGTGCTACAAAAATATTTGCTGTGAGTTTCTAGGTGCAGAAATTTAATCCTCATCACTCAGGTATACAAAAATATAAGATCAGTGACAAGAAATCCAGAGCTCTAGAAGTATAAGAGTTCTTAGAAATAATCTAGTCCATCTTCTCACTCAATCCAGAATCCTGTATCAGCCAGGGTTCAACCAAGAAACAGATGATACATTCACATTAGTATAATATAAGAAGCATTTAAATAGGATGGACAAGATGTAGGAGATCCCTAAGAGATAGTGCAGTACCCTGGAGCTGGTAACTGGAGCTGTTACCACCTTCTAGGCTTAGAGGGTAGAGGGCAGGGAGTGGCTGCTGGATCCTGGAAGAAAAAGCTATGTAAACAGGGACATTTTAAGAGGAGCTGTGACCCTCAGCCAAGAAAAACAGCAATCCCAAGGTGACCCCATGGTGAGGCAAGCAGGGAGCAGGGGGATCCTAACTCTGCTGCCTTCCTCCCTCTTTAATCTCTAGCTGTTCTCAGCTAACAAGGGATGTGAAGGACCTCTTCAAAGACTCCAAACCACTGCTCTAGCTGTTATCTAAACCAAAATAAGTCCAAAAGGCAAGGATTCCATGGATGCAGGCAATGTAGGTCAACTTCCTAGATCCACACAGGGTAGAGAAGAGTGGTGAGCAGAGCTACAGAGGCAAATGGAACACATCTATCACAAGTCACATCTCTAACACCCCTGACAGAGGGTCATTCAGCGTCTTGTCCAGTCCCATCTGATCCAAGCCAAAGCCTGCTTGATCACAGAGAGCTCCCAACAAGCTGCTAACTGGCTGGCATTC
This sequence comes from Pan paniscus, assembly GCF_029289425.2. Lineage (NCBI taxonomy): Eukaryota > Metazoa > Chordata > Mammalia > Primates > Hominidae > Pan > Pan paniscus. The sequence goes on from NC_073261.2 coordinate 16,994,034, forward strand.
CCAGGCTGTTCCCAAATGATGGTTTTCCCCAGGCTCACACCATGCATCCTGGCTATGTCTGCTCTTCCCTTCTTTGGACTTGAGAATTGCTCTCCTGTTGACAGTCTGTGGCTTTTGTGTACCTGATTCTCAGGGCCACATTTTTGGCTTTAATCTTTTGCTTTCCTCCAGGAACACAGCTCAGACTCTCCTTGGGCTACCCCCTTTGCTTGTCCTGGTAAATAGGAGTCCTGGTTCTTGGTGGCTACCAGAACACCACAGCTAGGCACAGGTACCATCAGCCCAGCCTCAGTCCCCCAAACAGTACCTGAAATGTCTTTCTTTTGTGTTCCAGAGATGGGAGCTCAGTGTGTTAAGAGGCATCCAATTTCCTAATGAATCTCACTGTTGGAAGAGTCATTGTGTCTGGAGCCACTTCTCTATATGGAATATGAATTTATGGATTAACTGTGAGGAAGGGGATCTTGTCCTGCTCATCTTTATATGCCTAGGGTCTGGTAAAGGAGCTGACACACTGTATGATATTAGCTGAAACCCAATTTCCTATAACTCATAGCTATTGATGTTACAACTTCTGCTACCTAAGGAACCAAGCAGCAGTCTATGAAAGCTTCCAGACAATAGCCTTTAAAAAATTTAAAGATATTTTTCACATCTCCACTTAGTCTTCCACCCTTCAGGATGATCAGCCTCAACAGATCGTCAATCTCCTCTTAACACTTGGTTTCAACTCTTGGGCCACCTTGAAACTGGTGGCCTAGTCTGGATGGTTAATTCTCTTCTCCAAGGTGTCTTATAAAACTAAAAGCAATATCCAGTGTTGTCTCATCACTATGGCATCTGCAGCACCATTACTGCCCTAGGTTTGGATTCTATACTTTTACATGCAAAGCAAGGCAGAATGTGCTTTTATAGTTAGTATATAATATTTTTGAATAAATGAGTGAAAGAATACCATGCACATTTGGTTTATATCAAACATTTGATCATTTGACATTCCTAACTAAGCCTTTCCCCCCATAAACTATTTTCAACTAACCCATACATACATATATACATACCTAAGGGAATGTTTTTAATTTTAAATTTATTTTAAAGTCATATTGTTTATATGGCCTACCTTGAACTCCCCAAGGAGTTCTTTATGACTCTTGGTTAAGTCACCTGACGTGTTTTGTCATTTACAAGTTCGTAAAGTCTTGTCAGCTGATAGGTCTACATCAGCTGAATTCAAGTTAGCTGAGACTTGATTCAAGCTCTCTGGAAACTTATTTAATGGAATATTACCTGACTCTTGTTTCTCTAGCTTGGCAAAATGTTGGCCAAAATCAAGACACATCATCAATTTTTCCAAATTTGTTTGTTTGTTTGTTTGTTTTTGAGACGGAGTCTCGGTCTATCGCCAGGCTGGAGTGCAGTGGCAATCTTGGCTCACTACAACCTCCACCTCCCTGGTTCAAGCGATTCTCCTTTCTCAGCCTCCCGAGTAGCTGGGACTACATGCTCACGCCACCATGCCCAGCTAAGTTTTTGTATTTTTAGTAGAGACGGGGTTTCACCATGTTGGCCAGGATGGTCTCGATCTCTTGACCTTGTGATCCACCCGCCTCGGCCTCCCAAAGTGCTGGGATTACAGGTGTAAGCCACCGTGCCTGGGTCCAAATTTTCTCTTCTAGTAATCTGATTAAGAAAGGAAGTATAAGAAAGGAAGGATAAGCCTTACTTAATTAATCCTTACTTATCCTTACTTAACTAGGCAGCCTTCTAGTGATGGTCCCTTTTCTATTTGTACATAAACTATCTGGAATAGTCTTTTGTAGAATTTTAACTTGGATTTATATTAATCTCAGATTCTATAGTTTCCCATATCTACTTTTTTTGGTTTTTGTTTTAACTTTTATTTTAGGTTCAGGGCTATATGTGTGAGTATAGTTCAACTGATGTCATGGGAGTCTGGTGTACAGATTATTTCATCACCCATGTACCAAGCCTAGTACCCAATAGTTATTTTTCCTGATCCTCTCCCTCTTCCCACCCTGCACCCTAAGGTTGGCCCCGGTGTCTGTTGTTCCCCTTTGTGTGTCCATGTGTTCTCATTATTTAGCTCCCACTTAAAAGTGAGAACCAGCAGTACTTGGTTTTCTGTTCCTGTGCTGGCTTGTTAAGGATAATGGGCTCCAGTTCTATCCATGTTCCTGCAAACGACATTATCTCATTTTTTTTCATGGCTGCGTAGTATATATACCACATTTTCTTTACGAAGCCTACCATTAATGGGCATTTAGGTTGATTGCATGTCTTTGCTATTGTGAATGGTGCTGCAGTGAACACAGGCATGCATGTATCCTTATGGTAGAATGATTTATATTCCTTTGGGTATATGCCCAGTAGTGGGATTGCTGTGTTGAATGGTAATTCTGCTTTTAGTTCTTTGAGGAATTGCCACACTGCTTTCAGCAATGGTTGAACTAATTTACACTCCCACCAGCAGTACATAGGCGTTCCCTTTTTCTCTGCAACCTTGCCAGCATCTGTTATTTTTTGACTTTTTAATAAGAGCTATTTTGACTGGTGTGAGATGGTATCTTATTGTGGTTTTTATTTGCATTTCTCTAATGATTAGTGATATTGAGCATTTTTTCATATGCTTTTTGGCCACATATATGTCTTCTTCTGAAGTGTCTGTTCATGTTCTTTGCCTACTCTTCAATGGGGTTGTTTGTTTTTGTCTTATAAATTTAAGTTCCTTAGAGATGCTGGATATTAGACCTTTGTCAGATGTATAGTTTGCAAATATTTTCTCCCATTCTGTAAGTTGGTTGTTCACCCTGTTGATAGTTTCTTTTGCTGAGCAGAAGCTCTTTAGTTTAATTAGATCCCATTTGTTAATTTTTGCTTCTGTTTTAATTGCTTTTGGCATCTTTGTCATGAAATCTTTGCCAGTTCCTACGTCTGGAATGGTATTTCCCAGGTTATCATAGGTTTAGGTTTTACATTTAAGTCTTTAATCCGTCTTGAGTTGATTTTTGTATATGGTGTAAGGAAGGGGTCCAGTTTCAGTCTTTAGCATATGGCTAGTCAGTTATCCCAGCACCATTTATTGAACAGGGAGTCCCCTCCTCATTGCTTGTTTTTGTTAGCTTTGTCAAAGATCAGATGGTGTACTGCATTGTAGGTGTGCAGCATTATTTCTGGGCTCTCTATTCTGTACCATTGGTCTATGTGTCTGTTTTTGTACCAGTACCGTGCTATTTTGGTTACTGTATCTGTAATATAGTTTGAAGTTGAGTAATATGATGCCTCCAACTTTGTTCCTTTTGCTTAGGATTGCCTTGGCTATTTGGACTCTTTTTTGGTTCTATATGAATTTTAAAACAGCTTTTCCTAGTTCTGTGAAGAATGTCATTGATAGTTTGATAGGAATAGCATTAAATCTGTAAATGTTTTGGTCAGGATGGCCATTTTATCAATATTGATTCTTCCTATCCATGAGCATGGAAGGTTTTTCCATTTGTTTGTGTCATCTCTGATTTCTTTGAGCAGTGTTTTATAATTTTCATTGTAGATATCTTTTACATTTCTGGTTATTTGTATTTCTAGGTATTTTCTTCTTTTTGTGTCCATTGTGAATGGGATTGCATTCCTCATTTGGCTCTGAACTTGGATTTTGTTGGTGTATCGGAATGCTACTGATTTTTATATGTTGATTTTGTATCCTGAAATTTGCTGAAGTTGTTTATTAGCTCAAGGATCTTTTGGGTAGAGACCATAGGGTTTTTCTAGACATAGAATCATGTTGTCTGCAAACAGGAATAGTTTGACTTCCTCCCTTCCTAGTTGGATACCTTTTATTTATTTATCTTGCCTCATTGTTCTGGCCAGGACTTACTATGTTAAGCAGGGGTAGTGAGAGAGGGGATCCTTGTCTTGTGCTGGTTTTCAAGGGGAATGCTTCCAGCTTTTGCCCATTCAGTATGATTTTGACTGTGGGTTTTTCATAGATGACTCTTACTATGTTCAAGTATGTTCCTTCAGTGCCTTTTATCGAAGATGTTCAATAAAATGCAACATTCCTTCATGTTAAAAACCCCCAATAAACCAACAGCCAACCCTCTATACATCAACAATATCCAAGCTGAGAGCCAAATCAGGAATGCAATCCCATTCACATCTATCTATCGAATTTCATCTGCATCTACTGAGATAATCATATGATTTTTGTCTTTAGTTCTGTTTATGTGATGAATCACATTTATTAACTTGTGTATGTTGAACCAACCTAGCATCCCAAGGATAAAAACTACTTGATCCTGGTGGATTAGCTTTTTACATGCTGCTGGATTTGATTTGCTAAGATTTTGTTGAGTATTTTTGCATCTATGTTCATCAAGGATATTGCCCTAAAGTTTTCTTTTTTTGTTGTTGTGTCTCTGCCAGGCTTTGGTATCAGGATGATGCCAGCCTCATAGAATGAGTTGGGGAGGTGTCCTTTCTCAATGTTTTGAAATAGTTTCAGTAGTAATGATACCAGGTCTTCTTTGTATATCTGGTAGAATTCAACTGTGAATCCATCTGGTCCTGGGCTATTTTTGGTTGGTAGGCTATTTATTACTGATTCAATTTTGGAGCTCATTATTGGTCTGTTAACAGATTCAGTTTCTTCCTAGTTCAGCCTTGGGAGGATGTGTGTGTCCAGGAACTTATCCCTTTCTTCTAGACTTCCTGGTTTGTGTATATACAGGTATTCATAGTAGTCTCTGATGGTTATTTGTATTTCTGTGGAGTCGGTGGTAACATCCCCTTTGTCATTTCTAATTGTGTTTATTTGGACTTTCTCTCTTTTCTTCTTTATTAGTCTAGCTATCTTATTAATTTTTTCAAAGACACAACTTTTGGATTTGTTGATCTTTTGTATTTTTTTATGTCTCAATCTCCTTCAGTTCTGCTTTGATTTTGGTTATTTCCTGTCTTCTGCTAGCTTAGGGGTTGGTTTGCTCTTGCTTCTTTAGTTCCTCTAGTTGTAATGTTGGGTAATTATTTTCAGATCTTTCCAACTTTGTGATGTGGGCATTTAGTGATATAAATTTCGCTCTTAACACTACCTTACCTGTGTCCCAGAGATTCTGCTATATTGTATCTCTGTTCTCATTAGTTTCAAAGAACTTCTTGAAATCTGCCTTAATTTCATTGTTTACTCAGAAGTCATTCAGAGCAGGTTGTTTAATTTCCATGTAATTATATGGTTTTGAGCAATTTTCTTAGTCTTGATTTCTACTTTTATTGTTCTGTGGTCCAAGAGCATGGTTGGTATGATTTCAGTGTTTTTGAATTGGCTGAGTGTTGTTTTATGCCTGACTGTGTGGTCAATTTTAGAGTATGTGCCATGTAGCCATGAGATGAATGTATCTTCTGTTGTTATTTGGGTGGGGAGTTGTGTAGATGTCTATCAGGTCCATTTGATCTAGTGTTGAGTTCAGCTCCTGAATACTTTCGTTTTTTCTGCCTCAATGATCTGTCTAATACTGTCATTGAGGTGCTGAAGTTTCCTGCTATTATTGTGTGGGAATGTAAGTCTCTTCATAGGTCTCTTAAGAACCTGCTTTATGAATCTGGGTGTTCCTGTGTTGTGTGCATATACATTTAGGGTAGTTACATCTTCTTGTTGAATTGAATCATTTACCATTGTGTAATGTCCTTCTTTGTCTTTAAAATTTTTGTTGGTTTAAAGTATGTTTTGTCTGAAATTAGGATTGCCACCTCTGCTTTTTTTTTTTTTTCCTGTTTTCCATTTGCTTGGTAGATTTTTCACCATCCCTTCATTTTGAGCCTATGGGTGTCATTGCATGTGAGATGGGTTTCTTGAAGACAGCATACTATTGGGTCTTGCTCTTTATCAAGCTGGCCACTCTGTGCCTTTTAATTGGGTCATTTAGTCCATTTACATTTAAGGTTAGTATTGATATGTGTGGATTTGATCCTGTCATTGTGTTGTTAGCTGTCTTTGAAAAGGTGGACATTTGCTCATTTATAATTTTCCAGGATTTCTTTTGTCCTCCTTTGTTTGAAATCTCTGTCAATCATAAGTCCTTTCCAATTGAGAACAACGTTGCTTCAGAGAGAAGATGGGAACATAATAGGAGATAAGTAGCTTTGCTTTCTTTTTGCCATGTATTAATACCAAATTTTTCTTGCCTAAACCAAGAGTCCATCTCTTCACATCTTGAATATAGCTAAAAATGGCCTTTTAAATTTTTATAAGATTATTTGTCAAGCCTCATGTTATGCTGGGGTTTGGCCCTACTGACATTTATTAAATGCTTTGTGTTTATATTTGGACAAATGTCTCCCCCACAATCCTTCCACTTCGTGTGTGTGTGTGTGTGTGTGTGTGTGTGTGTATTCCTTAGATCTGTGTCCATAAGACAGTCCCTCTACTCCTACCCCGGTTTCTATAAGTATGTCTCAAATCATAACCGTTTTTTATTTTTTGGGAGAGATGGGGTCTTGCCATCTTGCCCAGGCTGGTCTTGAACTCCTGGGCTCAAGCGATCCTTCTCCCTTCGCCTCCCAAAGTGCTAGGATTGCAGGTATGAGCCACCACTCCTGGCCCCAAATCACATTTTTTTTTCTGGAAGTATTGTCAGAATGACATTTCTGTTTTTATTCCTGACAAGTCCATGTGCCCCTTTGAAGTCTCTGTCTATAGAGTCTAATATCTAATATTTATCAAACACCTACTATGTGTCAGACACTACAAGGTATTTTATATCCACCTCATTTAGTCCTCATAATAATTCCGAAAGCTAAAAGTTGTAGACCTGTGCAGGAAAGAGCTAACAGGTCTGGGCTGCTCAAATCTTGCACAAACCCAAAGTTTTCAGGACTGGCCCTTTCCTGGCTCTTGGGAGAGAGACTTTTGAGCTCTTGTAGTATCTTGCCTGGTATGAGTGTGTTTGTATGCCTGGACCTTTGGGCCATGGTGCATCACTTTTACCTCTGGGGTAGTTGTGCGATATGGTCTGAGGAGCTGAGGAGCTGAGGTCAGTCATATGAATGCTACATGCTTATGTGACTATTCAAAAAAAAAAACAAAAAAACCCTGGACTCCAAGGTTTGGGTGATCTGGTTGCCACCACCTTGCACATGTTATCACACATCATTGTTGGGAGAATTAAATGCTGTCTATAGACTCCACTGGGAGTGGACAATTGGAAGTTTGCTGATCTCTCCTGGACTTTACCCCCTGTACCTTTTCCCTTTGCTGATTTTAATCTGTATTTTTTGCTGTAATAAACTATAACTATGAATATAACAGCTTATTTGCATCCTATGAGACATTCTAGCAAATCCCTGAACCTGAGGATAGTCTTGGGGACCCCTGACACAGCCCCCTTTTTACACATGAAGAAACAGAGGCTCAAAGAAAGTTAAATGATAGAGTAAGGGTTCGAATCAATTCTTTTTTTTAATTATTATAATTTAAGTTCTGGGATACATGCGCAGAATGTGCAGGTTTGTTACATAGCTATACACGTGCCATGGTGGTTTGCTGAACCCATCAACCCATCATCTACATTAGGTATTTCTCCTAATGCTATCCCTCCCCTAACCCCAACCCCCTGACAGGCCCCAGTGTGTGATCTTCCCCTCCCTGTGTCCATGTGTTCTCACTGTTCAACTCCCACTTATGAGTGAGAACATGTGATGTTTGGTTTTCTGTTCTTGTGTTAGTTTGGTGAGAATGACAATTTCCAGCTTCATCCATGTCCCTGAAAAGCTCATTAACTCATCCTTTTTTATGGCTGCATAGTATTCCATGGTGTATATGTGCCACATTTTCTTTATCCAGTCTATCATTGGTGGGCATTTGGGTTGGTTCCAAGTTTTTGCTATTGTGAAGAGTGCTGCAATAAACATATGTGTGCATGTGTCTTTATAGTAGCATGATTTATAATCCTTTGGGTATATACCAGTAATGGGATTGCTGAGTCAAATGGTATTTCCGGTTCTAGATCATTGGAATCTAGAACCAGAAATCACCACGGTGTCTTCCACAATGGTTGAACTTATTTACACTCCCACCAACAGTGTAAAAGTGTTCCTATTTCTCCACATTCTTTCCAGCATCTGTCTTTTCCTGACTTTTTAATGACTGCCATTCTAACTGGCATGAGACGGTATCTCATTGTGGTTTTGATTTGCATTTTTCTAATGACCAGTGATGATGAGCTTTTTTTCATGTTTGTTGGTCACATAAATGTCTTCTTTTGAGAAGTGTCTATGCATATCCTTCACCCAATTTTTGATGGGGTTGTTTCTTTTTTTTTTCTTGTAAATTTGTTTAAGTTCTTTGTAGATTCTGGATAGTAGCCCTTTGTCAGACGGATAGGTTGCAAAAATTTTCTCCCATTCTGTAGGTTGCCTGTTCACTCTGATGATAGTTTCTTTTGCTGTGCAGAAGCTCTTTAGTTTAATTGGATCCCATTTGTCAATTTTGGCTTTCATTGGCATTGCTTTTGGTGTTTTAGTCATTAAGTCTCTGCCCATGCCTATGTCCTGAATGCTATTGCCTAGGTTGTTTTCTAGGATTTTTATGGTTTTAGGTCTTACATTTAAGTCTTTAATCCATCTTGAGTTAATTTTTGTATAAAGTGTAAGCAAGGGGTCCAGTTTCTGTTTTCTGTGGGCTAGCCACTTTTCCTAACACAATTTATTGAATATGGAATCCTTTCCCCATTGCTTGTTTTTGTAAGGTTTGTCAAAGATCAGATGATTATAGATGTGTAGCATTATTTCTGAGGCCTCTGTTCTGTTCCATTGGTCTATATATCTGTTTTAGTACCAGTACCATGCTGTTTTGGTTACTGTAGCCTTGTAGTATAGTTTGAAGTCAGGTAGTGTGATGCCTCCAGCTTTGTTCCTTTTGCTTAGGATTGTATTGGCTATATGGGCTCTTTTTTGGTTCCATATGAAATTTAAAGTAGTTTTTTTCTAATTCTGTGAAGAAAGTCAATGGTAGCTTGGTGGGGATAGCATTGAATCTATAAATTACTTCAGGCAGTATGGCCATTTTCATGATATTGATTCTTCCTATCCAGGAGCATGGAATGTTTTTCCATTTGTTTGTGTCCTCTCTTATTTCGTTGAGCAGCAGCTTGTAGTTCTCCTTGAAGATGTCCTTCACATCCCTTGTAAGTTGTATTCCTAGGTATTTTATTCTCTTTGTAGCAATTTTAAATGGGAGTTCACTCATGATTTGGCTCTCTGTTTGTATGTTATTGGTGTATAGCAATGTTTGTGATTTTTGCACATTGATTTTGTATCCTGAGACTTTGCTGAAGTTGCTTATCAGCTTAAGGAGATTCTGGGCTGAGACGATGGGGTTTTCTAAATATACAATCATGTCATCTGCAAACAGAGAGAATTTGACTTCCTCTCTTCCTATTTGAATATCCTTTATTTCTTTCTCTTGCCTGATTGCCCTGGCCAGAACTCCCAATACTATGTTGAATAGGAGTGGTGAGAGAGGGCATCCTTGTCTTGTGCTGGTTTTCAAAGGGAATGCTTCCACCTTTTGCCTATTCAGTATGATATTGGCTGTGGTTTTGTCATAAATAGCTCTTATTATTTTGAGATACATTCCATCGATACCTAGTTTATTGAGAGTTTTTAGCATGAAGGGATGTTGAATTTTATTGAAGGCATTTCTGTATCTATTGAGATAATCATGTGGTTTTTGTCATTGGTTCTGTTTATGTGATAGATTATGTTTGTTGATTTGTATGTGTTGAACTAGCCTTGCATCTCAGGGATGAAGCCGGCTTGATCGTGGTGAATAAGCTTTTTGATGTGCTGTTGGATTTGGTTTGCCAGTTTTTTATTGAGGATGTTCACATCATTGTTCATCAGGGATATTGGCCTGAAATTTTGTTGTTGTTGTTGTGTCTCTGCCAGGTTTTGGTATCAGGATGATGCTGGCCTCATAAAATGAGTTAGGGAGAGTCCCTCTTTTTCTACTATTCCGAATAGTTTCAGAAGGAACGGTACCAGCTCCTCTTTGTACCTCTGGTAGAATTTGGCTGTGAATCCATCTTCTCCTGGGCTTTTTTTGGTTGGTGGGCTATTAATTATTGCCTCAATCACACAACTACATGGAAACTGAACAACCTGCTCCTGAATGACTATGAAATTTAGGCAGAAATAAATAAGTTCTTGAAACCAATGAGAACAAAGTCACAACATACCAGAATCTCTGGGACACAGCTAAAGCAGTGGTTAGAGGGAAATTTATACCACTAAATGCCCACAGGAGGAAGCAGGAAAGATCTAAAATTGACACCTTAACATCACAATTAAAAGAACTACAGAAGCAAGAGCAAACAAATTCAAAAGCTAGCAGAAGACAAGAAATAACTAAGATCAGAGCAGAGCTGAAGGAGATAGAGACACAAAAAATCCTTCAAAAAATCAGTGAATCCAGGAGCTGGTTTTTTGAAAATATTAACAAAATAGATTGCTAGTCAGACTAATAAAGAAGAAAAGAGAGATGAATCAAATAGACACAATAAAAAATGATAAAGGGGATATCCCCACTGATCCCACAGAAATACAAACTACCATCACAGAATACTATAAACACCTCTATGCAAATAAACTAGAAAATCTAGAAGAAATGGATAAATTCTGGGACACATACACCCTCCCAAGACTAAACCAGGAAGAAGTTGAATCCCTGAATGGAATTAATTCTTTCAGAAATCAAAGATTTTTTTTTTTTTTTTGGCCTTTCACACTGTAGTACCTCCACTTTTCAGAATTAAAAAAAAAAAGGTGACTCTTACTAAAGGTATAGGCTATGGGCTCTGGTTCTGGGTAACATAGAGATGACTTTCCCCATCTCTTTCACTGAATGCAGCCATAATTTCTGGACACAGTGCATGGAGAAGCTACTTGAGGACTCTGAAAAATAAATAGTGGCAGGTAGATTAGGGAAGAAGATCAGAATTCAAAGTGCTCCAAAACTGGCAGTGAGTTTAACTCTTTTTCCTCATGCTGCTCATGTCCCTGGAAGCATGTGCAGCAGAGTAGGATAACTAAACCTCAGCTTTCTGGCTGGAGGATGAGGAGAGGAAGCCCCAGGGAACCAGAAAGTATCAGGATGGTCATGGAGAGGCAGGACTTGGGAAAGCAGCCCCAGAAAGTTGTTTACGAAATGTTGAATGCAGCCTGAGACATTCATGCATGGATTTCATGCTAATTAGCATACAAAAGACTTTGAACAGACACAGAAAGACAAATATTATATGTTCTCACTTATAAGTGGGAACTAAATAATGTATATACACTAGGACACAGAATGTGGAATCAGTCAATGGAGACTCAGAAGGGCGAGAGGCTGGGGGGATAGATGAGAAATTACTTAATGGGTACAATGTACATTATTTGGGTGATGAATACCCTATTGAATACCCAAGGAATAACCCTAATATCCATGAATTTACCACTATGCAATATATGCATGTATTAACAAAATTACACTGTACTCCATAAATTTATAAAAACTTTAAAAATAAGTAAACAAATACATGTACAGCTTTTTAAAAAAAGGCCTTGATAACTGAACTAGTAAACAGATGAGAATTCAGATGCCAGACTGGCCTGTTAGTGGTGCATACACGGAACATAGCTAAATAGTGCTGCAAAAGGTTTGAAGGCCAAACCGACATTGGCATCACAATCAACAGAAGGTGCACTGAAATTTGCAGCCCAAACATAACCAGGTACATTGCCTGCTAAAACAAAAACATCAACATTCTCCATAGGTTTTAAACAACATCCAGAATCTCATAACATAATATTCAAAAGGTCTAGGAAATAATCCAAGATTTTTCAGCATATGAAGGAGAAGAGAAATGTAGCTTGCATGAAAAAGGGCAATCAACGGATGCCAACAGCAAAATGACACAGATGTTAGAATTATCTGGCAAAAGCTTTAAAGTAGCCATTCTAAAAATTATCTAATGAACAATCACAAACCGTCTTGAAACAAATGGTAGAATAGTAAATTTCAGTAAAGAAATAGAAAATACAGGCTAGGTGTGGTGGCTCACACCTGTAATCCCAGCATTTTCGGGGGCTGAGGTGGGCAGATCACTTGAGGTCAGGATTTCAAGACCAGCCTGGCCAACATGGTGAAACCCGACCTCTACTTAGAATACAAAAATTAGCTGGGCATGGTGGTGGGTGCCTGCAATCCCAGCTACTTGGGAGGCTGAGGCATGAGATTGCTTGGATATGGGAGGCAGAGGTTGCAGTGAGCTGACATCGCGCCATTGCACTCTAGCCTGGGCGGCAGAGTAAGACTCTGTCTCAAAAAAAAAGAAAGAAATATAAAATATAAAAGAGAATCAAGTAGACATTTTAGAACTGAAAAGTAACCTGATTAAAAGAAAGATGAGCTCCAAAGCAGAACTATGGAGACAGAGGAAAGACTGAGTAAACTAGAAGATAGAATAATAGAAATTATCCTATCTGAACAACAGAGAGAAAATAGACTGGCAAAGAAAAAGAGAGCTCCAGGGACCTGTGGGATTGTAACAAAAGGTCTAACCTTCATGTCATTGGAATCACGGAAGGAGAGGAGAAAGAAGGCAGTACTTGAAGATATAATGGCAAAAGACTCCCTAAATCTGGCAAAACCCCACAAATGTGCAGGTTTCAGAAGTTTAGTGAACCCCAAACAGGATAAACACAAAGAAATTTATGCCTAGACACATCATAATCAAACATCTGGAATCTAAAAACAAAGAAAAATTCTTGAAAGCAGCTGAAGAAAAACTGACGCATTACCTCTAGGAGAAAAACAATCTGAATGATTGAATTTCTCATCAGAAACTGTAGAGACCAGAAAGATTTTTCAAGTACTGAAAGTAACAACTGTCAATCCAGAATTATATATCGCGTAAATGATCGTTCAGAAATTAGGATGAGATTTAAAAAATTACCAATGAGAAAACAGAATTTGTTGCCAGCAAATCTGCTCTAAAAAAATTGTTAAAAGCAGTTTTTCAGGCAGAACCAAAATGAAGGAAGGAAAAATGGAAATGGTAAATACCAATCAGGAATGAAGGAAGAGCAACAGAAAGGGTAAACAGCTGAATAATATGATAAACTATTTCTTCTCATAATTCTTTTAAAACATGTTTAATGATTGAAAGCAAAATTTGAAAGCAAAATATTGTCTGATGTGGTTTCCAGGGTATGTAGGTGTACTGATAAGATGCGTATGACAGAAAAAGGGGAGAGGAACACTATGGTGGTAAGGTTTCTACATTCCACTTGAAGAGATAAAATATTGATTCTAAGTAAATTGTAAAGTTAAGTATATATATTGTAGTTCTTACAGCAACTACTAAACAGAAAAACACATATGCAAAGAGATATAGTTAAATTTCTTTTAAATGAAATTTTAAAGAATGTTCAAGTAATTCAAAAGAAGGTAAGTGTTGCAGGCTGAATGATAGCCATCCAAATTCCTGAATCCTAATTTCAGATCCTAATTCCTGAAATCTGCAAATATTACTTTATAAGGGAAAAGGGCCTTTACAGGTGTAGTTAAGATTCTTAAAAAGGAGAGATTATTCTGGATTATTCAGGTAGGTCCTAAATGCAATCACATGCATCTTTATAAGAGAGAGATTTCACAGACAGAAGAGGAGGAGGCAATGTGACCACGGAGAGAGAGACTGGAACGAGTTGGCCACAGTCAAGGAATGCCAGAAGCAACCAGAGCCTGAAAGAAGCAAGGAATGGATTATTCTCTGAAGCCTCCAAAGGTAGCGCAATCCTGCCAACACCTTGATTTTGGATCAGTGATACCGATTTCAGACTTCTGACCTCTAAAACTATGAAAGAATAATTTTTTGTTGTTTTATGTCATCAACCTTGCAGTAGTTTGTTACAGTAGCCATAGGAAACTAACACAACATGTAAGAGGAAATGGAGGAATGAAAAGAAGAGAAAACAGAAAACAAATAAAATGACAGACCTAATCCAAACATATCAATAATCACATTAAATGTAAATAGTTTAAACATACCAATCAAGAGACAAATTTTAAAATAAATGTTTTAAAAAAACCTAAGTTGTGCACCAAAAAATAACTCCAAATATAATGATAGATGTAAAACTAAAAGGACAAAAAATATGCAAAGCAAAAACTAATCCAAATAAGCCTGCAGTATTTACATTAATATCAGACAATGTAGACTTCAGAAAAAAGAAAACTTCCAGGAATAAAGAGGGAATTACATAATGATAAAAAGGCAAATGAAACAAGAAGATGTAATAATGCTAAATGTGAATGCACACACAATGCTTTAAAATATACTAAGCAAAAACCAGACAGAATGGAAAGGATAAGTAGACAGATCCACAGGCATAGTTGAATATGTCACTTTACTCTTTCAGTAATAGATAGGACTGAGATTATCAGTCGATAGACAGAATGCTGATTGACAGAAGATCAGCAAGGATACAAAGAACTGAAGAACATTATCAACCAACTAGATCTTCTTGACATTATAACATTCTACTCAACAATAGCAAATACACATTTTTTTAAGGACAAATGAAATATCCACCAAGATAGACCATATCCTGGGTAACAAGACAAATTTTGACAATTAAAAAAATCTAAACATAAATTAGACATGGTATCTTCTCTGATTATAATAGAAATAAATTTGAGATCAATAACATAAAGAGAACAGGACAAATTCTAGACACTTAAAAATTAGACCTCATACTTCTATATATAATTCTATATATAATTCATGGGTCAAGGAGGAAGTCTCAAGGGAAATTAGAAGTGGAGAACAATGAAAATGCAATATATAAGTTGTTGTGGGGTGCAGGAAAAGTAGTACTCAGAGGCAAAGTTATAGCATAAAATGCTTACAAGAGAAAAGAAGAAAAGTCTAAAATCAATAATCTAAGTATACCTCAAGAAACTAGAAAAACAAGAGTAAAACCCAAAGCAACTGGAAGAAAATAAACAATAAATATAAAAACAGAAATCAATAAAAATAGAAATATGATAGAGAAAAATAAATGTAAAAGTAAAGGTTGTTCTTCAAAAAGATAATTGATAAAGTTCTAACAAATTTACAAAGACAAAAATAGAAAGACACAAATTACTGAAATCAAAAATGAAAGAAGGGAAAGCAGTACAGCCTCACAGTAATCAAAAGGATAAAATAAAACACTATGAACAACCTTACACACATAATTTGATAACAGCTGAAATGAAGTAATTCCTTGAATATTTCATGTTACCAAGGATCATACGAAATGAAATACATAACAAGAATCATCTCATTAAAGTTTAAGAAAATGTAATTCATAGTTAAAAGATTGTAAAAAAAAGAAATCTCTAGGCCTTAATGGTTTCATTGGTGAATTCTACCCAATATTTACATAAAAAATAACACTGATTCTACACAATCTCTTCCAGGAAACAGAAGAGGAGGGAACCCTTCCCAACTCATTTTATGAGGCCAGTGTTACTGTGATACCAAAACTAGGCAAAGATCGTACAGGAAGAAAAAAACCTACAGACCAAGATTTCTCAGGAACATAGATGCAAAAATCCCCAACAATATATTAGCAAATGGAATGCAGCAATATATAAAAAGAATAATACATCATGACCAAGTAGACTTTATCCTGGGAATGCAAGGCCAGTTGCATACTCAAAACTAAACCATTAGATGGGTCACGCTTGTAGTCCCAGCACTTTGGGAGGACAAGGTGAGTGGATCACTTGAACCCAGGAGTTTGAGACAAGCTGGGACAACATGGTGAAACCCTGTCTCTAAAAAAAATATAGAAATTAGCTAAGCATGGTGGCACACACCCATAGTCCCAGGTATTTGAGAGGCTGAGATGGAAGAATGACTTGAGCCCAGGAGGTCAAGGCTGCAGTGAGCTGTGATGGCACCACTGCACTCCAGCATGGGAGATGGTATGAGACCTGGTTTCCAAAAAAAAATCAAAAGACATTGTTATTTATCATATTAACAACCTAAAAAAGAAAAAAAACCATAATCATATCAATTGATGCAGAAAAAGCATTTGGCAAAATTTAACATTAATTCCTGATTTAAAAAAATCTCTTAGGAAGCTAGGGATAGAAGAGAACTGTCTTATCCTGATTAAGGACAATTACAAGAGAAAAACACACATACACACAGAAAGCCCTGTAGAGAATATCATATCTAGTTGCAAAAGGCTGAACACTTTCTGCCTAAGATCTGGAACAAAGTAAGGATGTCAATTCTCATCACTCTTATTCATCACATACTGAAAATCCTAGCCAATGCAACAAGGCAAGAAAAAGAAAACAAAGCCATGGAAATTGGAAAGGAAACAATAAAACTGTTGCTATTCACAGACAACATGCTTGCTTACATAGAAAAAAAAAAAACAACAACACACAGTAAATGTCCCCCGACATACCCTAAATCCTCTAGAACTAATAACGAGCTTAGCAGGTTACAGGATACAAGGTCAATACATTAAAACATTGATTATATTTCTAAATACTAGCAACATACAACTAGAAAGCAAAACTTAAAACAACATACCTTTTTACCACAGCTTCCCCCAAAATGAAATATTTAGTTATAAATCTACAAAAACATGTACATCATCCTTATGCTGGAAATAAAAAATCTGGATTAAAGAAATCAAAGAGGAACTAATAAAATGGATCGGAAGAGTCAACATAGTACATTTGTTAATTCTTCCCAAACTGATCCATAGATTTTTTATAATTCCAATCAAAATCACCAATGAATTTTCTGTAGAGACAAAATGATTCTAAAATTTGCATGTAAAAGAAAAGAAACTAGAATCACTAAAACAATTTGCCAAAGATGAATAAAGTCAGAGGAATTATCTTATTTGATTTTAAGGCTTAGTATAAAGTTATACTAATGAAGATAGTGTGGTTGAGAAATATACACGTAGGTCAATGGGAACAAAATAGAAAAATCCAGAAATAATTCTACACAAATATGTCCAAATATTTTTTCACAAAGATGCAAAAGGAATTCAATGAAGAAAGGATAGTATTTTCAACAGATATCACAATAGTCAATTTGATATCACAATAGTCAAAAGATAAGCATATCTTGACCTAAACTTCACATCTTACAGACAAATCAGGTCAAAATGAATTATAAATCTAAATGTAAAACAAAAAAACTCTTAAACTTTTAGAAAAATAATGAGATAAAACCTTCATGACTTGAGGTTTAACGAAGAGTTCTTAGGTTTGGCATCAAAAGCATAACTCATGAAAGAGAAAAATGGATAAATTGGATTTCATCAAAATAAAAAACTTTTCTCTGCAAAAGGCACTGATAAGGAAATGAAAATACATACTATAGAATGGGAGAAAATATTTGCAAAAGTCACATATCCAAAAGAGAATTTGTATTTAGAATCTATAAATAACTCTCAAAGCTCAACAGTAGGAAAACAAATTATCCAATTAAAAATGGGAAAATGATTTTATCAGTTTCACTAAAGAGGATACATATGGCAAACAAGCACATCGAAAGATTTTCAACAGCATCAGCTACTGGGGAGATGCAAACTAAAACCACAGTAAGATGCCTCTATATATCTATTGGAATAGGAAAAATAAAAAATACACAATACTGAGTGTCAGCTAGGATGCTGAGTAACTGGATCTCTCATACATCAGGAATAAAAAGTTTCTTCTAAAGTTATATGCTTGCCATATAATCCAGTAAATTCATTCCTGGGTATTTAACCAAGAGCAGTGGTTCTCAGGTGTGGATGATATTTGCATTTGTCAGTGTCTGCAGACATTTTGATTGCCACAATTGGCAGAGTTCTACTGGCATCAGTAGGGGCCAGGGATAAACTAAACATTCTGCAATGCACATGGCAGTTCCCTCACAACAAAGTATCTGGCCCCAGATGTCAAGGTTGGTAGTGCCAATGTTGAGGTAAGAAACTTGGTCCTTGAGAAATGAAGATTTATGTTCACATAATAATCTGTACATGAATACTTATAGCAGCTCTACTCACAATTGTCAAAAACTGGACATAACCCAAATGTCCTTCAAAGGGTGAATGGAAAAACAAACTCTGCTAATCCACACAACGGACCAGTACTCAGCAATGAAAATGATTCACTGTTGATGAATGCAACCACTTGGCTGAATCTCAAAGACATCATGCTGAGTGAATGAAGTCCATATCAAAAGTTTACAGATTGTATGATTACATTTATATGGAATTTTGTCAAAAAGACAAAATTATAGTGATGAAGAATAATAGATCATTGGTTACCAGGGGCTGCTGGAAGACAGAGAGAACAATTATGGAGCCATAGCATAAAGGATTATTTTAGGATGGTTAAATTATTCTGGTTACATATACATATATTTTGTGTGTCATCTTCTTATTTCTGGGCTCCCTCTTCTTTGCTATGGCAAATTCCAGGCTGAAATGGCTGCATTCTCTAAGTGTCTATGTACTGAAAGCTTGTCCAAGGATCTCCCTGTTCTTTCATTGAAAGTTACTCCTTCCCTTCCTGAGTTCCCACAGCTGTTTGTTTTCCTGTCTGTTACACATTCTGCCTGTTGGTGTAATTATTAGGCCATGTGACTTTCTCCCTGACCACAACACGATCACAAAGGCAGGAACTGTGGCTCATGTATCTTGGAGTTCCCCACAGGGCCTAGCCTGGCATCAGGGCTCAGTGTGCATTTGTGGAACTGAAAGCCTTGGTTCCCAGGAGCTCAAGCCCACTGGGACCAACAACAGAACGAAGGGAGTTTGCCTACAATTTATGACAAGCAGGCAGCCCATCTCCATGGCCTGAGCTGCATAATAAGCAGGAAGATGAAGCAAAAGGGTTGGCCCTCCAGTGTCAGAGAAGATGAACAAAGCTTATTAATGCATGGTAATACCAGCGTGATATCAGAACAGCTTCCCCCAGCAACAACCCAGTTCTCTCACTGTGATGAAGTGCTCTGCCTTCTGCCTCAGACTTTAGCCACTTGGGATCTGCATTATTGCCTTGTAAAATTGATGGGCAGTGGCACAATCTCCTAGTTTAAGGAATTTCTGTTAGCATTAGCAAAATGCAATGGCTTTGCAATTTCTAAGGGCATTCCTTGCAATAGGAAAGTGAATAAAAATTGGGCCAGACTGGAACAATGCCCATCTCTAATCCCTGTGGCTCCCCTGCTCAGTCTCCTCCATGTCATCAGCAGCAGGTGTGAGCTCAGGTCTCCCAAGGTGGGCAAGTCATATTTATACTTAACCTGAATGGGGCAAGAGGGGGGATGTTCATCTTAGTGGGTCTTTTTCTTTGATCCCCTGAGGAGGTTATTCAAGATCAGAGTCTCTTTTCCTTCCAAACTGCTTGGAGATGTTTCCCAATTTTTAAAATCCAACCTGCTCAACAGTCTTGTGTCTTAAAAACTATGCTTCTTTAGAAAGGCGACAGGCAGTGGCAGCTGGATCTTTCTGGTAGCCAAGTGCTCTGGGGAGAGGAGGGTTGAGAATGAATCTGAGCTTTTCCTTCTAAGTCTTTGGATTTTGAGTAGCCCAAGATGGCTCTCTTCACCACCATGTTCTGAAGCAGGGGTGACTATTTCTCTTCCTGAGGTTGGGGAGCTGAGTATCACAGTTAGGCAACGGTGGGCCACGCGCTGGTGAAATGGATCAAACACACAGGCCATGAGGGAAAGCAGGAACAGGCCACAGACAGTCAGACCCAAGGCACATGCTATTTTCCGCCTTACTGAAAAGATGAAACATAGCTGTATCCTGGCCTCTTCAACTGGCAGGAAATGAAAAGTACAGAAAACCCATCTACAAGAAGTAAAATCAACAAGCACAAAGGGAGACAGAGGAAAGCTCTGGAGAAGGTAAGCAAAGACTTTTTTTTTTAACTTTTATTTTAGGATCGTGGGTACATGTGCAGGTTTGTAATATAGGTAAACTTGTGTCACAGGGGTTTGTTGTAAAGATTATTTCATCACCCAGGTACTAAGCTTAGTATCCAGTAGTTACTTTTTCTGTTCCTCTCCCTCCTCCTAGCCTCCACTTTCAGGTAGGCTCCAGTGTCTGTTGTTCCCCTCTATGTGTCCATGTGTTCTCATCATTTAGCTCCTACTTATAAGTGAGAGCATGTGGTACTTGGTTTTCTGTTCTGGTATTTGCATTAGTTTGTTAAGGATAATGGTCTCCAGCTCCATCCATGTTCCCGCAAAAGAGACGAGCTCATTCCTTTTTGTGGCTGTACAGTATACCATGATGTATATGGACCACATTTTCTTTATCCAGTCTACCATTGATGGGCATCTACATTGGTTGATTCCATGTCCTTGCTATTGTGAATAGCGCTGCAATAAACATTTACGTGCATGTGCCTTTATGGTAGAATGATTTATATTCCTCTGGGTATATACCTAGTAATGGGTTTGTTGGGTCGAACAGTAGTTCTGTTTTTTAGCTCAAAGACATCTTTTTACTGGCATGCTGAATACGCTTGGACAGAGAGGGGACTGGAGCCCTGCTGCTTCTGAGTCCTGAGGGCAGGCCGACGGACATGCTTCTTCTTCTATTTTGGGGGTCACAGGGCTGGCTGCAGCACCTGTGGGTTACCATGCTTTGGCAAACTCACTTTCCCCCTTGTGGTGTTGCAGTGCCTTTACCATGTCCAATGGGAAGGAGCAAATTCAAAAAGCACAGCTTTGCAAGCAGAGACAAGGTTATTCCCTTTGGGGCTCCTACATAACCTACTGTGTAGACTGGCTCAGAATCATACCTACCTCTTCTGCATGCAGAGAGGTGATTCATGGAGGAGCATATGGCCAGGCTCTTCTCCCTGACTTTTTTTAAAATCCAAAATTGGGTTGATTTCAACTCAACTTACTGTCACCCCCAATTCCCCACCTGTCCTTGACTTTGGACTTAGAGTCTTTACTTCGAAGGTTAAAAGCTGTGTGTTATGGACTGAATTGTGTCCCTCCCAAATTCTTATGTTTAAGTCCCAACCCCCAGTGGTGTTTGAGGATAAGATTTTTAAAGAGATAATTAAGTAAAAATGAGGCTGTTAGGGTGAGGCCCTAATCCAAAATAACTGATGTCCTTATAAGAAGAGGGAGGCCAGGTGTGGTGGCCCATGCCTGTAATCCCAGCACTTTGGGAGGCTGAGGCAGGAAGATCACCTGAGGTCAGGAGTTCAAGACCAGCCTGGCCAACATGGTGAAACCCCATCTCCACTAAAAATACAAAAGTTAGCTAGATGTGATGGCACATACCTGTTATCCCAGCTACTCAGGAGGCTGAGGCATGAGAATCACTTGAACATGAGAGGCAGAGTTTGCAGTGAGTCAAGATCCCGCCACTGCAATCCAGCCTGGGCAACAGAGAGAGACTCTGTCTCAAATTAAAAAAAAAGAAAAAGAAAAAGAAGAGGGAGACACATCAAGGACGTGCATGCCCAGAAAAAAGGCCAGGACATAGCGAGAAGACGGCCATCTGCCATATTTTGTTATAGCAACCTAGCAAACAAATACACCATAGGAAGCACATTAGAATTCAGGAAGCAGTGACCACGGAACATTTTCAGTCCAGTGATCCACTTGTATTTCAGGAAAATTCAGATGAAATCTCTGTCCCTCAAGCCACAGCCATATATACACGTATGTATGTATGTATTCATCCACCATTCTATCCATCGTTGCTAATTTTTCCTGTGTCATCAAATATGACAGCAGTGAGAAAAGAAAGGCCAGAATGAGCTGAGAAGAATCCTCTAAATCCTAGGGGAAAACAGAGGAAGCCTGCATTAGTGGTGTTGAGGTCAAAAAGAGGCTTCAAGGATTTATAGGTGAAAGAAACCCGTCGGTGACCATCTGGATTAATTGTTGGGCAAGACTCCCTAGAGGCAGAACTGGAAAAACCTGTTGAGCATAGCCCATCCAGTAATAACTTGAAAAGCTTCCTCCTATCCTCTGCAGCTGGACCACAGGCCACAGAGCCTTGGGGGCCATGTGGATGCAGGTCAGAGCCTTCTCTGCATCTAAGAACCAGCCACTTCAGGCTTATCCTGAACCTCTGCAGAGCAGCTTAAGAGGATTCACTGATGGGCTCCTTTGGGTGCTGAAATTTCAAGGCTCACCTGGGTTTCCTTTATACCTGTGTATCTAAGAACATTCAGCTAAATCTTGCTGACCTCTTCACCACAGCATATAAGGCCTTCTGTGACCCGGCCCCAGCCTCAGCCCCACCATACCCCCAGGTCACGCCCCCGTGCTCCAGTCATAGAAAACCATGTGGGGAGCTCCAGCACGCACACCGTTTCTTCACCTAATGACTGCTGCACATGCTGTTCCTCAGCCTCCAACACCTTTTTTCTCCTGCTTCCAACTCATCCTTCGAGATTCTCATCCATAGATGCCCTGGGAAGCTATCCTGGATGGCCTGGGAGGACAGCCCCCATTCGCCTCCTGTTTTCATTGTATAGGGGGAGGGTGGGGAACCAAGAGCAGCTTCCATTTGTGGGGTATTTTTTAGGTGTCAGGCCCTGGGGACCCCATGATTTTTTATTCTCCCAACAGTCCAAGAGAGGGGCACGGGGCAGCATCATGGCACACAGGATTCTCCCTCTCCCACCTCCATCTGGCCCCTGGCCACTGACCTCTTATGACGCTGAGGGCTTATCTTCCCCGCACTCCCAATTCACAGAGAGCTCCCTGAAAGCAGGGCCATTTCCCCCTCCCCTGGACTTCCCAGGGCCCTGGCATATAACAGAGGCTCAATAAATATTTGTAGAATGCACTGTTCTTTGATACTTTGGTTTGTTACTTTGATTCCATTGTTATGAAACTTTCAGATTTTCCATTTTTTCCAGCAACTTATATTTTCCTAAAGCAACCACCCATTGCACCAAACATTTGAATTTTGGCTGTAAATAATGCGACAGAATACTCTTCCGTATTACTTATTAGTCTCTAGGTACCTGTATTTATCTCCACTTTTTTGTTTCTACTTCAGAGTATGTTTCTCTCACCTTCTTCTCTTGACTAAGCGAGTCAGTGATTTCTCTAGTTCATTATCTGCCCATTTATTTTCCAGAGAATTAGCTTGACTTTAAAAAATCCAACCTACTGTTTTCTAATGTATTTATGTTTTTCATATTTATTTTTTTCATAGCACTTATAAAAATGCACCTTAAATTGGATACTTGATTCATCCTTTCTCAAAGTTTAAAGGTATGTTTTATTTTCTGCTTGGTTTACATTTCCATTATCATTATTTCTTAGCTATTTAGAATTTTATATTTTAATTTTTGCTTTGATCAAATATGAGTTTTAAAAGACTGCCAAATTTGTAAGTGACTAAGGTGGGGTTTTTTGGTTCTGCTTCATTATTTCTAGTGTTATGTCATCGATGCAAAGGATGCCACTCAAGCTATTTTTACTTTGTGGAATTTACTGAGGTTTTCATTATAGATTAATATAAGATCCATTTTTGTAAGTTTTATGAGACTCTGTAAAGAAGATGCAGTATCTGTTGTCAGGAACCAAATTCAATATATGTCCGTTACTCAACTTTATTTTTATCATTCAAAGTTTTTTCATGGCTTGGTAAGAGATGAGTTAAAATTCTCATAGAACTCTGCAGTTTCTGGGATTTCTCCTGGATTTTCCTATAGTTGTGTCTTGTTTTATGTATAATTGTATTATTTCATATCATGCGTAAAATGTATGAGAGTTAAATCCCCATTAGAGACTATGACCTTTATACTATTGTGTCTTTTCTCATTCAATAATTTTTATTGTCTTGAATTCAACCCTGGCTCAGTATTTAATACAATAACCCTGATTTTGTTGTTATTGTTATTATTTACTTGATCATTCTTTGTTCCTTTGAATTTTTCTGAACCACTTTGTTTTCAGTGCATTTTAAGCTTTTTTATGTAATTAAATGAATTTTTCTATTTCAAGATAATTGTAGATTTACACGCAATTGTCAGAAATTATACAGAGATATGTTGGGTATCTTTTACCCAGTTTCGCCCAATGGTAACATCTTAAAAAACTAGAGTACAACATCACAACCAGCATATAGATATTGATACAATGAGATCCAGATCATCTCCATCACCACACAGGTCCCTTATGTTGCCCTTTTACAGCCACACCTACTTCCTTCCTCTTTCTGCAAACATCTCCCCATCCTTACCACTGGCAGCCACTAATCTGTTATCTCTCTATATAATTTTGTCATGTCAAGACTGGTATATCAACGGAATCATGGTATGTAACCTTTTGGTATTTTTTTCTTCCACTCAGCAAAATTTTTTGGTGATTCCCCATGTGAATGTATCAATAGTGCATTCTTTCTCATTGCAAAAGAATATATATTCCATGGTATGCACATACCACAGTTTCCTTAATCATTTACCCATTAAAGGAAAATTGGGTTTGTTTCCAGATTTTTTGTTATTCTGAACAAAGCAGCTATGTATATTAATATACAAGTTTTTGTGTGAACACAAGTTTTCATTTTTGGGGGGATAAATACCCAAGAGTGTAATTTCTGGGCTGTATGGTAAGCATGTGTTTCGTCTTCTAAGAAGCTGCTACACTCTTTTTCAGAGTGGCTGTACCATTTTATATTCCCACCAGCAATGTATGAAAGATCCAGTTTCTCTTCATCCTCACTTGCATTACGTGTTATCACTGTTGTTTATTTTAGCCATTCTGATAGGTCAATAGTGTTAGGGGGAAAGAGTTCATCTTATTATGGTTTTAATCTGCATTTCCTTAATGGTTAATGATGTTGAATGTCTTTTCATGCGTTATTTGCCATCTCTAGCCTCATGAGTGAAACGCCTGTTTTTATCTTTTGCCCTTTTCCTAACTGGATTTTTAAAAACCTGTTTACATTTGATTGTTCCTTGTATATTGTAGGTACTATGCCTTAGTGTGTGATATGTGCTTTGCAAACATATCCCAGACTGTAGCTTGTCTTTTCAGCCTCTGAACATAGTCTTTCACAGAACAAATGCTTTTAATTTTGATGATGTCCTGTTTATCAGTTTTTCCTTTTATGAATCACGCTTTGGGTGTGAAGCCTAAGAACTCATCGTCTAACCATAGTTGCCAAAGGTTTTCTTCTATATGTTTACTTCTAAAGTTTTTGCAGTGTTACATTTTATGTACATTTAAGTCTATGATCTATTTTGAGTTAAATTTCATATAAAATGTGGAACTTAGATTAAGGTTCTTTAATTTTTCTTATTTTGCCTATGGATGTTCAAGTATTCCAGAACCATCTGTTGAAAAGGCTATCTTACTTCACTGGAGTTGCTCATGCCATTTCATAAAAAATCAGTTGGGCATGTTGATATGGGTCTATTTCTGCACTCCCTATTTTTATCCATTGTTCTATGTGTGTATTCACCTGCCAATACCATACAGTCTTCATTACTATAGTTATATGTCTTAAAATTGGATAGACTGATTCCTCCCACTTTATTCTTTTTCAAAATTGTTTTAGCTATTCTAGTTCCTTTGCCTTTCCATATAAATTTCAGTATAAGTTTGTCTATAGCAATAAAAAAATCCTGCTGAAATTTTGATAAAAATTAGGTTAAACCTGTATTCGATATGGGGATAAATAATATCTTTACTATGCTGAATCTTCCAATTGATGAATATGGTATATCTCTCCATTTTATAGCTCTACGTTGATTTGTTTCATTAGCATTTTGTAGTTTTCAGCATACAAGTCCTTTACATGTTTTGTTAGGTTTATACCTAAGTATTTCTAATTTTTTGAGACATTGTACATGGTGTTTTTTGAAATTTTGGTTTCCAGGTGTCCGATACTAGTAAAGTCAGTCCTCCATATCCACGGATTCTGCATCCATGGATTCAATCAATCACAGATCAAAAATATTTGGGAAACGAAAGGATGGTTGTGTCTGTACTGAACATGTACAGTCTTTTCTGTTGTCATTATTCCCTAAACAATACAACAACTACTTACATAACATTTACATTGTATTACATATAGTAAGTAATTTAGGGATGACAAAGTAGGTATCTTTGTGCATAAGTTATATGCAAATACTATATAGTTGTTTTTGTTTTTGTTTTTGTTTTTGAGATGGAGTCTCGCTCTTTCGCCCAGGCCGGGCTGCAGTGGCGCAATCTCGGCTCACTGCAAGCTCCGCCTCCCAAGTTCACGCCATTCTCCTGCCTCAGCCTCCCGAGTAGCCGGGACTACAGGCGCCCGCCACTGCGCCCGGCTAATTTTTTGTATTTTTAGTAGAGACGGGGTTTCACTGTGTTAGCCAGGATGGTCTCGATCTCCTGACCTCGTGATCCACCCACCTTGGCCTCCCAAAGTGCTGGGATTACAGGCGTGAGCCACCGCGCCCCGCCTACTACATAGTTTTATATAAGGGACTTGTGCATCCATAGATTTTGGTATCTGAGTGTTGATCCTGAAATCAATCCCCCACAGACACCTTGGGACAACTATATATAGAAATACAATGAATGAACGTTGACCTTGTATCTGCAACCTTGCTGAGTCACTTTTTAGTTCTAGGAATTCCTTTCCTTGTCTGCCTGCTTTCCCTCCTTCCTTTCTCTCTCTCTTTCGTTCATTTCTTTCTCCTTCCTCCTTTCCTTGCTTCATTCTTGTAGATTCCTTGGAATTTTCTACATAAACAATTATGTCATCTGCAAACAGGGCTACTTTTGTCTCCCTTTATTATCTAAAAGGATATGTCTTTTATTTCTGTATCTTGCCTTATTGCACTGGCTAGAACTCCTAGTACTACATTGAATAGAAATAGTAAGACCAAACCTTGCCTTGTTTTTAGTGTTAGGGGGACAGCATTCAATTTTTCACCACTAAGTATAATGTTAGCTATAGGATTTTTGTAGATACTGTTTTCCAAGTTGGGGAAGTTCCACTTTCTTCCTATTTGTCTAGGAGTTGTTATCATGAGTAATTGTTGAATTTTGTCAAATGCTTTTTTCTGCATCAATTGGAATGATAATGTGATTTTTTTTTCTCTTTTTCCTGTTAATATGAAGAATTAGATTGGTTTATTTGTAAAAATTGAACCAGCCTTGCGTCTTCACAGCAAACCACACTTGGTCAGTGTATAATTCTTCTTATATATTGCTAAATTCTACCCATTAATATTTTGTTAGGGATTTTTTATGTCTATGTTTATAAGGTATATTGGTCTGTAGTTCTTTTTGGTTCTGTCTTTGTCTGATTTTGGTATCAGGAGAATACTAACTTCAAAAAATGAATTGGTAAAAGTTCCCTCTTCTTCTACATTATGGAAAATATTGTGAAGAACTGATGGATATTCTTCTCTAAATTAACCACTGAAAGTATCTGGGCCTGGAATTTTCTTTTTCTAAATTTTTTAAATTGTGAATTTAATTTACTCAATAGTTATAAGGTTATCCAAATTATCTCATGTTGAGAAAGCTGTGGTATTGTGTGTTTTCGAATAATAGTCTATTTCATCTAAATCGTCAAATTTATGTGCATAGAATTTTTCTTAGTATTATCTTACTACCATTTTGATGTGCACAGAGTATATACTAATATAATCTGTCTCACTCTAGTAACTTGTGTCTTCTTGTTAGTCTTGCCAGAGGGTTGTCACTTTTATTGATCTTTTAAAAGATCTAGCTCTTTGTTTCGTTGTTGTTCTCTATTATTTTTCTGTTTTCAATTTCATTGATTCTTGCTCCTATCTTTATTATTTACTTACTTCTGCATTCTTTGCATTTATTTTTCTCTTTATATTTTCTAGATTCTTGAGGTGGGAGCTTAGGTCACTGGTTTGAAACTTTTCTGTTTCTTAAAATAAGCTGTAAGTTTCCCTCTCAGCACTGTTTTGGCTATGTTCCACCAATTTGACGTGTTGTATTTTCATTTTCATTCTGTTCAATGTATTTTTATTTCTTTTGAGGTTTTTAAATTTTTTGAGGTTTGCTTTATGTTCCATGTTACAGTCCATCTTGGTTTATGTTCTTGGGCACTTGAAAATAATGCATTCTGCTGTTGTTGGGTAGAGTGTTCCATAAATGTCCATAGATCCTATATGCTAAGGGTGTTAAGATTTTTTATGTGTTTTGATTTTCTGTCTAGTTGTTCTCTCAATTGTTGAGAGAGGAGTGTTGAAGTCTGTAACTGTAATTGTAGACTTGTCTGTTTCTCCTTTTAGTTCTATCAGTTTTCACATCACATATTTTGTAGCTGTCATGTTTGGTGCATACCTTTAGCAGTGCCCTATCTTCTTGGTGGATTGACACTTTTGTTAATATAGACTGTCTTTCTATGTCTCAATTATTTTCTTTGTTCTGATGTCACTTTATCTGATATTAATATAGCCGCTCTTGCTATCTTTTAATTAATATTTGTATGATGTGTTATTTTTGACCCTTTTGCTTTCAACCTATCTATATCACCCTATACACAGCATGTAATTGGTTCATGTTTTTTAATCCACTCTGATCATCTGTCTTTAAATTTTTGCCTTTACATTATTCAAAATTAATATAATTATTAATATATTAAGTTTCAGACTGTCTTTGTATTTCTTGTTTTCTGTTTGCTCTCCTTGTTTTCTCATTTCTGTTTTTTCTTCCTTGGCTTACAGTGCATGACTTGGGCATTTTTTAGAGTTTTATTTTGATTTATACATGGTGCTTTGGGGTGCATCTCTCTGAGTAGGTTTTTAGTGGTTACTCCAGGCATTACATTTTGTATATATAACTTTTCATGGTCTACGTGCATCAACAGTTTGAAGTGCGGAAAATTTACCATCCTTTACATCCTATTGCCCTCCCTTGTTTATAATAGTCTAAAATGTTTTCTCTACATCTATTTAGAATCACGTCAGTGTTATAATTTTCACTTCAATTATCACACATAATTGAGAAAATTCAAAAGGAGAAGGAAAGCTAATTGAATTTACCATCTTTGTTTACCGAATTCTTTCTTCTTTCCTGATGATTCTTGATTCCTTCTTTCATCATGTCCCTTCTGTTTAGAGAACTTATTTCCACTTTGTTAGTGCACTTATTTGGGTAATCAAGCTAATCTGAGGATAGCTTGATTTCCTCCTAATTCCTAAATGATATTTGCACTGGACATAGGTTTCTGGTTGACAGTTCCTTTTTTTCTAACACTTTAAAAATGTTGTATCACTTCTTCTGACCCCTGTGGTTTCTGATGAGAATATGCTGTCATTTGAATTGGTTTTCTCTTTAGAGATAAAATGTTGTTTCTCTCATTGCTTTTAAGACTTTCTTTGTCTTCAGTTTTCAGAACTTTAATTATGATGTGTCTTGGTGTGAATTTCTTTGATGTATCCTATTGGTCATTCACTTCTTGAATCCGTAGGTTTATGGGTTTTGTCAAATTGGGGGATTTTTCAATTATTATTTCTTTGAGTACTGTTATAGCTCCATCTTCTTTTTCTATCTTTTCCTGGAACCCCAAATGATATAAATTTAGTTTTTGTTATAGTCCCACAGGTCCCTGAGGCTCTGCTCTCTTTGTTTTTCACTCCATCTTCTTTCTGTTGTTCAGATTCAGTCATTTCTATTGTATCTTCCAGTTCACTTATTCTTTCCTCTGTTCTCTCCATTCTGCTGTTGAGCCCATCTACTGAGATTCTTATTTCAGTTGTTATATTTTTCAGTTCTAACATTTCCATTTGGTTGTTTATATTTTCTGTTTCTTTGCTGAGATGATTTTATTGGTGATTTTTTATTGTTTCATTTGTTTCAAGTATGTTCACTATTACTCACTGAAGCATTTTTATAATAACTGCTTTAAAACCTTTTCCAGATAATTTTAGCATCACTGTCATCTTGATATTAGTGTCTACCGATGGCTTTTTTCATTCAGTTTGATATTTTCCTGGTTCTTGGTATTGTGAGTGATTTTTTGATTGAAAACTATGCATTTTGGTATTCTATGATGAAATTCTGGATCTTATTTAAATCTTGCCTTAGGTAACATCCTGTGATGCTGCACCATCAGGGGAGGGTGATACACTGCAACCTCTGTGACCACCAAGGTTGGGAGATGCTCCTCGTTGCTGCTGGGGTGGGGTGCTGGCTCCCACTAGGCCCCTGCTGATCCCACTCTGGTTGGGAAGGGTAGAGGTCCCTAATTTCTGCTCCCCAGATGGTCTCCACTGACGCTACCAGGGGGTGGCCTCATTACTATTGGAGCCAGTGGTTAAAGTCTTGACTCTCCCCATTTGGCCTTCTCTGACACCACCGCAGTGGGGAGGGGGCAGACTGACCTATTATTGCTGGGTGGAGGAAGAAGTCCAGGCTCCCCAGATGGTCTCCAGTGACACTGTAGTGAGGCAGGAGGGGAAGGGAGGCCTCATTACTGCCAAGTGGAGATGAAAACCCCAGCTCCCTACTAGGCCTCCTCTGACAACCATAGTGGTGAGGTTGCATTGCCTCATTGTAGTCTCGTGAGTGTGGAGTCTGCACTCCCCACTGGGCCTTTCCTGGCATGGGTGAAGGTGGGACCACATATTTTTCTGTGCTGCCTGGCAGGAGGAGTCGTCTGTTTCCCCTACCCCTTCCCCTCTTCCTCCTTCTTCTTCTCTTTCTCCTTCTCTTTCTTCTCATTTTTTTCTCCTCCTCTCCTCCTTATCCTCCTCCTCATTTACCTCTTCTTCTCCTCTTCTTTCTCTCTTCCTCTTCCTTCTCCTCCTCCTCCTTCTTCTACCCCTTCTTCTTTTTTTTCCTTTGTGTGCATTAGCTTTTTCCAGGTTGCCAGCTTCTTCAGCTCTAAACTCTGGAATGTATGAGGCACAAACAAAATTCAGGGAGTTCCTGCTGTGTCATTCTTTGGGTCTTGAGGTTCCTAGCTTGGTCTACTTTCTAGTTCTTACCTTTCAGAATCTTTTATGTTTGTTTTAAATGTAATGTCCAGTGTTTTTAGTTGGACTTAGCAGAAGGAATAGGGATGAGTATGTCTCCAGCATCTTCCTGGGAAAAATGTGCATTTTTGAAATATATATTGTATGGTTGGGTGTTATTTTTCATCCAATCTGAGAGCCTTCCACTTTTAATAGGAGGTTTGTCTCACTTACGTAATAAATCTTAATCCTGATATTGAATGTTATGTTTTGTGTACTTTCAAAATGTAACACATTAATCAATTATCAATAGGCTGTTATTAGCTGCCCTTTCCATCAGGCAAGGGTTTCCATCAGGAACACACCAAGTTGCCTTGTTCCCATCCCAATTCCAGTTTTTTACTATTATTATTATTTTATAGAGACAGAGTCTTGCTGTATTGCCCAGGCTAGAGTACAGTGGTTCAATCATACCTTAATGTAACCTCAAATTTCTAGGTTCAGGTGATTCTCCAGCCTCAACCTCCTGAATAACTGGAACTACAGGCATGTACCACCTTGCCTGGCTAATTTACTTTTTAGAATTTTTTGTAGAGATCTATGTTGCCCAGGCTGGTCTTGAACTCCTGGCCTCAAGTGATCCTTCTTCCTCAGCCTCCCAAAGTGCTGGGATTATAGGCATGAGCCACTGCCCTGGCTCATCCTGTCGTTTTTACAGTTCTAGAAGAGATAAAGGTGGAAAGATTTTCCCAAAGATGAAAACATTCCATCAGGAGACCCAAGAAGAGGAAGTGATTGGTTGACTGGGGCCTTCATGGCGGCCACTTTTCTGACATTTCATCCAGAACTAATTCCCTCCCTCCTTTTTTTATCCTTCCCTTCCTTGCTTCTTGTGTACTGGGCATTTTCCTGGGTTCTGGGAGAGGAAGGGAGCAGATCAAACCAATATTTTTCTTTTTCCCCATCTCAAAGTTTTTATCTATGGTGCTTTGTGGGTTTCTTTTTTTCCAATAGACTTTTGAACACTGTGAAATTAGCCAAAAAGAAAGCAGCTAAAATTTAGTAAGGGCAAGAGGAAGAGTTAAGCAGGTGCAGAGAGCAGAAATCTTCAAGTCTCTTAACATTTCCAGTTTTTAATCAGGGTGCAAATGTGGTTGGTTGACGGCAGGGAGCTGCTTCAGTGTGACTGCTAGGTTTTGCTGCCTTCGTCAATCCATCCAGCGTGACTTCCCATATAACTTTAGTGTTTACATCCCCCTCACTGTGTGCTGAAAAGTCTGGGATCCCCCTAGACACCTGGTAATTCTGTTAATGTCTGCTAGTCTGGATCCATATCTCAGAAGCTCCCTGATGGAATTTCTCCATGCTATTGGCAAGTCACAAAAGAGATGTCTCCTGGGAACTTTAGCATCTTGATCTCTATTTAAATGATGAAATGACAAGTCTTGGCCAGGCCCTGTTCTCTCCTCCCACTAACTTTAGTCTCCAAGAGCCAAATTTTGCTCTCAGTTTCCTATATATGACTTCTACCAAATCCTTCTAATTTTCTTTTGTCTCTAGTGATTTCCTCTCCTGCTGTCCTGTCTTCTAAAGCAGTCTGAAATGAAATCTGCCCCCAGAGCTGTGCACAGAGGAAATGGAGAACAGATCATTCAAGAAGGAACACCCCACCCGCAAGCCCTGTGCTAGACTCGCATGGGTAGGCATCCCCAAAGCGTTGCACCCTCCACGCCTGGGCGGCTTGCTGCTTTTCTGAACATCAGGATTTGTACTTCCTAGCTGGTTCTCCATTTAGATACTTATTTAGATGCTTGACAATGAAGTATCAAGGAGCAGAGCAGGTGTAATGTCCTCATATACTGCTGCCATCTGTGCGCTCATATGCTCCTCTTAGGCAGTCGGGCACATGTAGAGCTTGCTTCTGATGGCATTTGGATTGGAAAGACATTGGCCCATTTCTCCTTATAGCAGAACTTTGTGGAGGAGCTAGGCAAAGTGTAAATGCACAGACAGCAGAGCAGATCTGTTTGTGGCAAGAGAGGGAACCCCTCTGCCTTCCCCCTCCTAATCCCCTACCACCCCTCTCCCTCTCTACTCCTGGCCCCTGGCCTGGACACCATGCTTTCAGAATAATTCTAGAGCAACTATTAGCTGGTGATGGCTTCTGCTGCATTCCCTCCCAGAGATACCTAACTTTGACATTAACTACTGGAAGGCCCATAAAGTCTTCCGAGCCAAGGAAGGACTATTGAATACTATAATTTCAAGACAGCTATAGGTCAGCTGGGGAAATGTGCACAGCAAGAATGGAAGTTTCTGGATACCCCTCCCCTGGGAAGGCAGCTGTCTGGGGCCCCTATTTTGGCAGTCAGCTCTCAAGGCATGCATCAGTGCACCTGAAACACTCTATAAATGGAAAAGTCAGAACACAACGTGTCACATCGACACCACCAGCATGCACAGTGGAACCCACACAGTTGGTTAAATTTAAATTCCTGCAGAGACATGGGGACTTAGCTCAAATATCACCTCCTCAGAGGAGTCTTCCCTAAACCCAGGTTGAGTTGAGTGCCCAACTGAGTGCTCCACTAGCTTCCCAAATTCCTTTGCTCTTGGCCCTTAGCCCACTCCAAGGTGCTGAAGTGTCTGTCTCACCTATTTGTCAAGGAGCTACCTGAGGGTGAGGGCCACATTTTATGGATATTTGTGCCCTCAGTGCCTAGCACAGTGCTGGACACATAGTAGGCACTCAAAAATGTTTCTGAAGAGGGACCATGCCAGCTGCATCCAGAAAGCCACCAAAATGACCCTTTTGCTGACTTACTATGGAGCCTGGCATACTACCATGAATTTTTTTTTTTTTTTTTTTTTTGGAGACAGAGTCTTGCTCTGTCACCCAGGCTGAAGTGCAGTGGTGCGATCTCGGCTCACTGCAACCTCCGCCTCCTGGGTTAAAGCGATTCTCCTGCCTCAGCCTCCTGAGTAGCTGGGACTACAGGCATGTGCCACCACACCCGGCTAATTTTTTGTATTTTTAGTAGAGATGGGGTTTCAGCATGTTAGCCAGGATGGTCTCTATCTCCTGACCTCGTGATCCACCCACCTCAGCCTCCCAAAGTGCTGGGATTACAGGCATGAGCCACCGTGCCTGGCCTAAATATATATATATTTTTTTGAGTTAAAAAGTTAGCCCTATGCCTCAAAGATCCCTTTCCAAAATTGAAGCTCATTAGGAGGGATAATTGTTACCAATAATTTGGGGGGTTGGTTTGAGCTGAGCTTTGCAGAATACTTGACATAGGCTTGGCACTTGCAGGGGACCTCTAGGAGTGAAGAGAGTGAAGTATCCCGGGCTTCAATGGCATAGGAATGAGAGAAAACCATTTGTTGCTAGAAGTGTAGGTCTGAAACCTGATTTCTATGTCACCAGTAGTTCTTCTCCCAACTTTTTTTTTTTTTTTTTTTAAAGTTGGGGTCTTGCTGTGTCACACAGGCTGGAGGGCAGTGGCATAAACATAGCTCACTACCACCTTGAACTCCTGAGCTCAAACAATGCTCCTGCCTTAGCCTCCAAATCTTTTCCCTTATTAAATATAAAAACATTAGAATATACTCTTCAAGTGAGCCAGGTACTAGAAAAACACTACCTGACACACAATAGGGACTCAGTAAACATTTGTTGAACAACTTATTTTAGGAACACTGCCAGCCACACTCTTACTTCTTTCTGTGTGGCTCTAGCTTGCAAGGATAAGAGAAGGTGGAGGGAAAGCTAGAAGGGGCCAGGGCTGGATTCCAAACCACAGCCCACCCACAACTCTTTATCTGCCACTCTTTATTACCTGTGTTATGGGAACTCTGCCACTCTTTATCAGCTGTGTTATGGGAATTCAGAACAAGGACTGACACTACTGATCCTGGACTGGGTTTGGAAATGCAGTCATACCCCAGAAAAGAATCCCCTTTTTTCCATGTGGAGGCCCAATCCCATTCCCAGCCCCAGATGATTGAATGGTGACGTGGGTACATGTGATGCATTCACAGGGTGTGTGGCCACAACGGGCAGCCCCTGAGTGCCTCCGCTTGAGAGGCAGAGGGAAGCCCTTGCTGGTCGGAGCTTAGGACTCTCTCAATGGCATGGGGCCAAGATGAGGTCCTTGGGCATGGCAAGGGCCACCTGCAGAAGGAAGGACATCATGGTTTGCACTGTGCATGATGGAAGGTGTGTGTAGTTAATTATTGGCTGCTAGGTTTGGTGCTTAAACTAGCTACCACCTACACAGGTTGAGAAAAGGAAGAAAAAGCAGTTAGAATGCAGGAAAGAGGGAAAAACCCCACCTCACCCACTTGACAGGCTCAAACTGCTGCTGCTAGCCGCCTGTGAGGCGGGGACAGTCCCCTGCAAATGCCCTGCTTAGACACTTGGGTTGCCGTGGCGAGCACCTTACGAGAACCAAAGGCGTGAAGGCCTTCTCTGAGCACAAAGGCAGACAAAGGCACCTGCCTGGTCCTGCAGGACCAGTCCCCATGCTGGATACTGAATGGCTCAATTACTATGCCTTGGACCAAGGTTGGGGGTGGGTGAGGAGGAGAACTTTGGAAGAAGTGAAGCAGAAAGAATCTTTGTGACAATGACAATTTAAGAAACACTAGACAACCAGCTTGCTGCGGTGCTTCTAAACCTTCTGTGGGGAGGTGAAGCAGTGGAGCGCTCACGTGGAAAATTCCCTTTCTCCTCCATGCACAGTCATTCCCAAGCTGAGGGAAAGGCATTGTTTTTCTTGTGAAAACCCTCATTCTGGACAGGATTCCATCAGGCTAGGGGAAAATGCCTTCGCCTGGGAAGAAGTTGTATTCAGTAAGCATGGAGGACTGAAGGGTTGAGTCATGTCGATCTCTTGGAGATTTTTGGTTGCCAGGAGGATTCAAATGTGTCTGACTTCTTAAAATGTAATTAGACAGAGAAAGGGCTGCATCTGGCCAGACCATGGCGGCAGGGGACGTGGAGGGAGGCCTGGCGTCCCTCCTTCCACACGCTCCCA
This sequence comes from Pan paniscus, assembly GCF_029289425.2. Taxonomy (NCBI): domain Eukaryota; kingdom Metazoa; phylum Chordata; class Mammalia; order Primates; family Hominidae; genus Pan; species Pan paniscus. Next base: position 17,030,073 of record NC_073261.2, read on the forward strand.
GGCGTCTCTGTGCATTTGGGGGCAGCATTCATACTTGGCTGGTAAGAAATCCTAAGGAAGCTTCCAGCAGCATTCAGCCCCCACACCTCCCATCAGTGGAGCCTTCCTGGGGAGCTGTCTCTGCAGGCTTGCTCAACCTGGGCTGCAGCTCTTGGCAGCTGTGCCCACCGACCCTGATGGGCCCCTGCATGTCCCACTGGATAGACAGCAGCTATGAATACTGTTCTACATGTCTGCTCAGATCAAGGTATCATCTGTTGCACCACCAGCAGCCTGCCCACCTCAGCCAGCCCTCCACCTAGAACAAGAGGGAGCATGGTTGCTGCTGGTGCGTGACAGCCCTGCCAAAGGTTGCAACTTAGGAGCAGAGATTCAAGGCAGTGCTATAAATAAGCCAAGCTTTATTTTCCTACAGGCAGCTTGGTTTTTCTACTGTGTGCTGCCGTAAATGTGGTAGATATCAGATCCACCTATAGACAGGCCTGCCTTGAGCCTCCCATGGTGCTTCTAGCCAGGTACCTTTGGCAAGGTGACCGAGCCAGGCCATAGCTGGGACTGTAGCATGGGGAATGTTCCAGGCACTCACTCAACATCACTAGAGCAGGGAAGGCTTGCTCTGAGCCAACCCTTGTTCTACTGTCTTGTTCCAGGTATAACCCATCAGCCAAAGCTCCTTCAATACTAGCTCCTGTCTCCTGACCTGGTCAGAAGCATTTACCAGCAAGGGCCACTTTCCTCTGACCATTCTATTTAAATATTTTCCAGCTTATCCGAGGGAGGCAGGGAGGCTCTGCAGGCGATGGCTTCAGGAAGTTTTAGTCCCATGGAGGCCCCTGGCTGGGGCTATCTCCCACCCAAATTGGAGGCAGCTGCTGCCAGATATGTAAGAAACTCCCAGGTGTGCAAGAACAAAATGAGGAGGTGTGATCATTTACATTCAGTAAATGATGGTGCGAGTGCAGACTGCCACCAGGAGATCTGTCTTCCTGCCAACTTCCACCCTAAACAGAGGCTCTGATTTTTAAGAGGGGACAATCCTAGTGGGAGTGGGGACAGGGAGGGTCTGGACCAAGCACTGAGAAAGAGGCCTGCTAGGCAAAGTCAAACCATGTGATTGAGGGAGAGGCTTTGGCCTTGATTCAAAACTAGGCTGACCCAATGCCCTGGTTTGCCTGGGACAGTCATGGACTATGCCTGCCATCCAAGTTCTATTTTTAATGGTGCCCCTTTCACTCACACACACACACAAAATCCATGTTTGAACGAGAAGTTTTGTGATTACCCTATTCCAAAGATGAGAAGGAGTTAGGCTAGAAATGCATCCACAGAGTGACATGTAGGACGTGGGGCTCCAAGAAAGTTCACTTGGCAGTGCCTGGAGGAGAGAGACGAGTGGTAGAAGGCCAGGCTGGTTCATTCTCAAGCATATTTAGAACTGCAGCCTTGTCGATAATTTTCACTCATGACTTTGCAGAGTGTGATGCTGGAAGGGTCTTTGGGGTGTCTAATTTACCTCCTCTTTTACTGGAAGAAGACGTTAGGCTAAAAGAGATAAAAGTGACCTGCCCGAGGTTACACTCCAGTTGCTGGCAGAGTGGGGATAGAAACTTGTCCTTAAGGGGTCAGGTCCAGGTACTCTTTGCTGGGACAGAGGGAGATGGAGACCCTGAAAGAGGCTGCAGAGGATGAACAGACACATGGAAACTTCCATGGCAGCTCCGGGACAGGGAAGTGCCACAGACTACCCCACAGTTCCTAGATTTGGGGGGTGGGAGGACAGAGACTGGTGGGGTTTAGACTTGCTGAGCTTGCTTGGACGTGAGCTCAGGTGACACCTGGAGTCACAGGCGAGTGCAGGTGGAGCCAAAGGCAAATGGGCTCTCCAAGGTAGTGACCGAGAGGGACCAAAGAGATTAACTGGCAAATAGGACTAAGAATCAGTGAAGAAACAGGTAGGTATGGAGATCAAACGCGAACAGGGTCAAATGAGTAATTTATGGAATCTAAACATTGTTCTATGGTTCAAATTGTAGTGAAATCTGAGAGGCAACTCCTGATAACAGCTACCTTACCCTTGGGTACCATTTCCCTAGCCCCCTTCTCGGGTCTGCAGTGGTGGGCAAACCTTAAGCCAGTAACAGCTTCTACCTCTGCTTGGTAGATGGGAAACTGAGTCACAGAGAAGCTGGCTTTCTCCTGTCTTACAGGACCCTCAGCAACAAGGATGTGATTAACAAGCCTTGAGAGTGACTCCAGAAGCCTGCCACCACAGTACCCCTCATGGTTCCACTGCAGTCACACCTCCCATGTGTGCTCTCATGGTGGTGAAGGGGTGGAGTGGTGGATTTTTCTATGAATTTGCTCGTCTGAGTGGGCCCCACAGGAAGAAGCCCAGCATGAGAGTCTGGGGACCCTGGCTTTCTGGTCCTAGTTCTATTGCCGGCTGACTAGCTATGCAATGGTGGCTAGTCACTTGTTTTCCTGTCCCTCCTGCTTTTCCTGGTTGTCAGATGAATGTTCTGGCTTATGCCATCTTCAAAATCTCAATGTTTTTGTCTTTGCAGGGGAATCTGACCTTGGTTCAGCCATCTGAGGAACCAAGTTCATCTCTTGCATCTTCTTGGCAGTCTGTCTATAGAGCATCTTCTCAGGTTAGGCAAGGTGGAGCTATGTGATTGAGGGAGGGGCTTTTGACTTGAGTCAAAATTAGGCTGCCTGGGACAGTCATGGACCATGCCTGCCACACAAGCTGCATTTTTAATGGTAGCCCTTTAAATATTTGTGCTCAGATCTCAATTACCCTTGACAATGTAGAATGCAACATTGGAATGTTTGACAATGCAGGAATGCATGCAAAATATAATTTTAAAAAATATCAGCTGGGCGCAGTGGCTTATGTCTGTAATCCCAGCACTTTGGGAGGCCGAGGCGGGTGGATCACCTGAGGTCAGGAGTTCAAGACCAGCCTGACCAATATGGTGAAACCCCATCTCTACTAAAAATACAAAAAATTAGCCAGGCATGGTGGCAGACACCTGTACTCCCAACTAGTGGGGAGGCTGAGACAGGAGAATTCCTTGAACCCAGGAGGTGGAAGTTGCAGCGAGCCAAGATCACGCCACTGCACTCCAGCCTGGGTGACAGAGCAAGACTCTGTCTCAAAAAAATATATATCATATTTGGCCCAGATCTATGTTTTTTGCCTCCAACAAGTTTTCATGAGGTTAAGTTAAATGTGTGAATTTATTTCAGACAGTCTGCAAAGTGGATAGCTCACTAGAGCAAACATACAATCACCTGCAGGCTGACTGTAGTCAAAATAATCTACTGTCACCCTGACTAGGTTTTCTCACATAACATCTACAAAAACCCAGCATACCATTGTCACACCCACATGGTGCCTTCTGATATGTGACATTAGAAAACCTCAATCTCCTGAAAAAAATCATAAAATAGTTTCAGTATATATGAACTCAGCACACGTTTTTGTTCAGTGAAACTTCTTTCTTTGATGATGCCTGTTCAAATATTTGCAAATATTGAGAAAACGCCCACATAAATCATCCTCTGTTGCTGAGGCCACACAGTCTGCAGAAACCAACAGGTAAGACACAAAATACTGAATGCCACTGGAGGTCACGCAAATTCCAGGAAACCTCAGGCCATCTTAGCCTTCCTCTCCCAACCCCAATCTGTTAGTTTCTAACCGAATGTGCTAGAGAAGCCAGCCAGAGCACCATGAAAGTCAGCAAGAAGGTGAAATGGTGAGAGGAGGAGGGGCCTTTGGGTAGCATCTCTTTTCACCTCTCACTCTAGATGTGAAGAAACTCAGAGGGGGCTGCGGCATCCCAAGTCGGGGAGGCCATGAGGACCACTAGAAGCAGGCCTGGAGGTGTGGTCTCTGGGGCTGGGCTCTGTCGCTGCCCTCTGTACCCCAAAATGCCTCTGAGATGCCCACGTAACCTCCAGGGGAGCCCAGGAGCTTCACCTCCTGCAAATGGGGAGAGATGGACAGTAGGAGAAGAACAAGAGAGAAGCAAGAAGCAAATGGTAGGAGAAAACAGGATAGAGGGAAGAAAGACCAAAGGCCGGTGAGCAGAGAAAAGAGGTGAGCATCCAGGGCCCAAGAGCTGCTTCAAGGTCACGGAAAGCCAGCCTGCACCTGGAAGGAAAGGTCCTTGCAGAATAGAACTTAAAGCAGGAAACAGAGAATTAAGCGTGGAAAACAAGAAACGCCCATGTGCCTGAATCTATATCATTCTAAGTCAGTGTATCAGACGCCCAGGACTCTGACAAATCAGGGTTCCCAGACAAACCCAACACTTGGTATGAGCAGCGCTTCTTTATTATAAAACTAACATCACTGAAAGCTTTTTTTTTTTTAAAGACCAAAAATATCACATCTTAGGCAAATGAGTTGAAAATCCCTCAGAGTGACACCCTATTTTTTTCCACCCATTTCTAAAGTCAGAGGACACCTGGTAAAGAAGCTGGTTTTTAGGTAAAGAAATGCAATTCCTGGTGCACGCGGTTTCCTGGTGGTACAGCACTGAAGTGACATCATGGAAATATTTGTACCTCAAGGTCAGTCTGCAAGGTTTCTGTGTGAAAGCATGAGTCTTAGTCAGTGGTGGGAAAGTATGTGTGTGCACCTTTGTGATCTGCTGCTGTTTACTGCTCTCTGCTTCAAAGACAAAGTTTTAATTAAATCCAGGTGGGCAGCTTGCCAGGGTTTTCCACACTTTTGGCTCACCTAGGTATGCAGCCTAAGTGTAGGTTATACCATTTGGAAATGCCTCTGCTCCTGTCACTTGGAAGGAAATAAAACAATTGTTCCTTGGGGCGGGGGGTTGGGGGGAAGAAGTTTGTCTTCCACTCAAGGGCAAGGAATCTATGACATAAGATGCTCATTCTGGTGGTGAATATGAACAGTCTAATTTGTGTAGCATTCCTTATGGTGACAAAAGTAGGAAGCAGCAGACTGGGAACGTATGGAATCCTTTGTCTTAATTAAAAATATAGTGGGAGATGTGGAATTTGGCCAAGCCTCATAAATCTGCTAAAAAAGCATCAAGACTCTGTCAGATAAGTTTAAATAGAACCAACTGAGCCCTCTGGAGAGTTAAACAGGTTCCCCACTCGTGTGGACACCCACTCTCCTGTCACTTTCCCGCACTCCGCAGGCAGCAGTGGTGCTCATTAACCAGCAACCCTCCAATTCGCCTATGACAAGCTTATCCCCCTGGAGCACATGATTCAGAGATGATAAATTTACTCCCGCTTGTAAAAATGAAACTCTCCTCAGGGCAATAAAAACGCTCTGAGCCTTTAGGAAATAAGTTCTTTATCTGATAACCTACCTTCATTAACAAAGTCTGGTCCTCTTGGTCAGGACAGCTCTTCACTGCCAGGGAGAACTGCTCTAAGGTAACTGGAAGGGAAGAAATGGAAATTATGAATGACTTCACTTCTGCCTCAGAGCCCTTCTGATATGAAGGAGGACACTGTGGTTATAACAGACGTAAATAGCATGCTGTCCGTCCTTCCTTGGTGACATGGCAGAGCTCCCCAACTGTCCCCTGCATGGGTCAGGGGCCCCCGCACAGTGACTTCTCCACCCCATCAGATAGAGTCATTACAGTAGAGTACAAGGCCATTCCCATCAGCAAAGCTCCTCCCTAAACTGCCAGGAGGTCCTGGGTTCAGCTTCCTTTTGGGTCATCTTGTCCCCAGAGATGACACTCTATCTCCATTTCCTGGGACCTTCATTGAGAAGACTCCACCTGCCTTTGTAAATTTGACAGTGCTAATTTAAAAATCTCAATCTTCCATCATGATTTCCATGGCTTTAACTCTTCTCTTGGTGTATGGCCCCAAGTGTTGACTCAAACCCCACAAACTCCCCCAAATATATAAAGTCGTCTTTCTCCAACCAACCTTCTCAAGGAGAATAGGGAAGAGAAACCCAAGAAGATTTACGAGAAAAAAAAAAAAGTTTTAGTAATCAATTGAAATTGGCCATGAAAGCTCTAGGAATGTTAATCTAGAAAATTTACACAAATTACATTCCCCTTCTCATATTTATGGCCAGGTTCTCATCAAAGGCTCACTTACGTGGTGACCAATTTTTATTTTGGTGTAACTCACAGACTGCCCTCCTGTAGGCTGTGTTGACTACATTGTTTCATGCTTGAAAATGCTCCCACAATTCTCTGCCACCCTCAGATTTAAAACCACTTATTTGACACGCATTAAGGCTTTTCCTAAGTTAACCCAACTAGATTAGCCTTTGATTGCTATACTCAAAGCTGCGTTCACTCTTTACCCTCTATGACCTTTCATTGCTCTCTGCTGGGAAGAGTTCTGCCTCTCGTCTTTGAGTAGAGCAAAACTCAGTCCTCCAACTGAACATCCCAAGCCCACCCATCCAGCCAATAAAGACACTGATTGCCCTCTGGTCCCATCCCAACTCCCGCAGATCCCACAAAGGTGGGCAGAGCTAAACTCAGCCTCAAGGCTGAGGGACAGTCTGATTGCAATGATTTGACCTCAAGCATGCCTGGATGTCATGTCTACAAATACAGATATTTTAAAGAGAACTATATCAGCAATGATGAATTTTCATCAAGAAAATATTGTCTGGGTAGGTTGTTTGTAGTTTTCAATGTTACTCTAAAATAGAATTCCTTAGACTGCTTTCATCTCTGACTAAATTACTCCATGCAATCTTGACTGCTGTCAATTGTATCTGGTGCTGATTATTTCTTCCAAGTTTAAATTTTGCTCTTATCCAGTCAAGACATACTTGGGATCCATAGAGAGATCAATGTTGCCTTCCACACGCTCTCCAATGCATATACCCACCCAGTCTTCAATTGGCTGAAGCCAGTGTTAATTACATAGAATCATCAATTTAATCTTTTTTAAAAATTAACTTTGCCTATAAAAGCGGCTCAGCAGAAACTTGTACAGTGAGATAAGGGCCCAAGCTGTGTTAAGTTTACACGAATGCTTTTGCTGTCACTCATTCAGAATACACCTGCCTGGGAAAGACCCTGGAGGCAAGACCTCTCTCCCTCAACTCCGTCCTCAGTTTTGGACTTTTGCTGTGACCTGATTTGGTGTGATAACATATTGATCTCTGACTACTGTCTGAGGATGGCTAAAGAATAATCTACAAATTCAGGTGCTAGGTTTTCTTTAGATCACCTTTTTAAGGTGGCTATTTTATTTGGTAAAGGTTTATGCTGTAACTTAGAATCTTACTTAGTGCAGGTCAGGGAAATTGAAACACTTGCTTCCTTAGAGAGCTACTGGATTCTCACTGACCACTCTCTCCTCTCTGCGGTGACCCTGTGTTCATACTTCTCACTGCCTGTGCACTGGGCTCCACTGTGATACTTTTCGTTATCATCGACATAGCACCCACCTCAAGTGACCTTGAACTCTGTACATCCGATCCAAGCCAGTCGCCTTCCATACCAAGCCAGCCCTTTCCAACTTTTTCCCATTTCTGTGGGACTATCATCCTCCAGGCACCAGGCCACTGAGCCTGATTCTTTGATTTCTCCCTCAGGACCCCATGCCTGCTGACTCTTGTACGATGATGTCCCGTGGATGCACCACTTTCCCACAGTAGTGCTGCCACTTTGATTTCTGGAGAACTTCTCGCTCTTTCCCAGCCTCCATGCCCACTGCTGCCACCACTCTGAGCCTGGCCCTGCTGGAGCCCTATGCCTATGGCCTGCATTCCTCCTCACCACACCAGGCCTAGCCCCTCTTCCCCGTGCAAACCACCCTGATGGCTCCTGACTCCCATTCATGCAGGGTTCCATCTTGGGCCATGCACTCCCTCCCTGTCTCCTCAGGTTGGCCAGGATCCCACCTGATATGGTTTGGTTGTATCCCCACTCAAATCTCATCTTGAATTGTAGCTCCCATAATCTCCGCATGTCACGGGAGGGGACACAGTGGGAGGTAAATGAATCATGGGGGTGGTTACCCTCCATACTGTTCTCATGATAGTGAGTTCTCATGAGATCTGATGGTTTTATACAGGGCATTTCCCCCTTTTGCTCGGCACTTTTCCTTCCTGCCACCATGTGAAGAAGGACGTGTTTGCTTCCCTTTCTGCCATGATTGTAAGTTTCTTGAGGCTTCCCCAACCCTGCAGAACTGTGAGTCAATTAAACCTCTTTCCTTTATAAATTACCCAGTCTTGGGTATGTCTTTATTAGCAGCATGAGAAAGAACTAATATACCACCCTTCTCCAGGGCCAGCATGGGGAGTAGTCTCAACACAGATTTGGCATCAGACAGACCTGACTTTAAATCTTCCCTCTGCCACTTCCAGCTGTGTGTCCTTAGACAAGTCACACAGCGTTGCTGAGCCTCGCTTCCTCATCAGTGACGTGTGGAGCCCGGAGCCCACTTGCTGGAGCAGGTGTGAGGCTGTGTGTAAAGAAACGGTGCTGGCAGTGAGTCTGCACTCCATCTCAGGTTCCTGTACAAAGATTTCTCTAAGTCTCCCCTGTTCCCTGTTCGATGTCTTGATGTGACACATGACACATGGAGTTTTTCTTTCCCAATCAGTCTCTAGTGTTTAGATGTCCGGGCTGCCCTGGCCTCAGGAGAGGGTGCAGGAGATGGGCTTGGATCCTATCCCAGACTCTGTCCTGTCCCCACGATGTCCAGCATGCCCACAGCCATGACCCCGTTTTGTGGAACTGGACTGAAGTGCACGTGTAGGAACACAAGGCCACACTTCAGTCCAGTGCCCTTCATGGGCTGGCTGAGTTTTATGGGGCTAGCAGCCTACAGCCCTTTCTACACAGATGACAAAAACCAACCTTCAGAACAGAGGCCCAACAAAAGCAGCATGCACCTATGTCTCGGTTTTTCTCCCCTCACCCCAGATGTCAGTGTGACACAGGCTCCTATGCCAATGCAGGTTTCTCTCTCCCCTCACCCCACTCTCATTTCTACCAAATCCCAAAAGAGAAGAGGGGGTGAAAACCATTAGGTTTTCATAAAGACATACCTGAGAGTGGGTAATTTATAAAGGAAAGAGGTTTAATTGACACAGTTCTGCAGGGTTGGGGAGGCCTCAGGAAACTTACAATCATGGCAGAAGGGGAAGCAAACACGTCCTTCACGTGGTGGCACGAAGCAGTGCTGAGCAAAAGGGGGAAAAGCCCCTTATAAAACCATCAGATCTCATGAGAACTCACTCACTATGAGAACAGGTCTGTGCGGCCACTTTCCCTGACAGCTGATTCAGTGACAACTTGCAAGAGAAGCCTCATGACAAGTTGACATTTCACGACCCCTCCCTTCTTCCTCCCCAACTTTTAAATAGGAGGAAAAAAACCTCAAAATGAAAGCATTTGTCGTATCTACTTTCTTCTACCTTTGTTGCTGATTCAAGGGGTCGACTGCCTAATGAAAATAAGATACACAGCCAAACTAGTGCCAACAAAATGCAAAGTCTCCCTGGGGCATGAGTCTCCCTAAGGGACTCTCGGCGGAATCACTTTCTTGCTTCAACATGTCTCAACTGCGCCTAAGTGTCCCAGTACCGTTCATGTCAGTAGTGGGAGGCTGAGGCTTCCACCTGTCTGAGTAGAGTTAAGTTCTCCTTGGTTGGACCTTTCCACCTTTGTGTGACAAAAGAAGGGAGAACCAGAGACGTTTAGATAACAAGTGGCTTTGAGGTTGGGGATCAAGGAGAGGAAGCATAGGGAAATAAACACCTGATTCAAGTAAACAATGGTCATTTGGGAGAAAAAAATATGGAGCAGCATGAAACAGGTTTCCTCTGCTGCAATGGTCGGCAGTAAATGATCTACAATGGCCTCATCCCCTGCAGTCATTGCTGTAAGGTAGAACCTTACAAAATGGGAGATACCTAACATCCAAGGAAATGGTTGCACCTAGAATAAATTTCATTATAATATGCTGTTTCGAATAAGGGGGAAGACAAAACAAAGCAAACCCACAATACCATTGTACTGATTTTCCTCTTGAAATATTGCTGGTCAGATTGGGCACCTGTCACTAAGTTAGCAGGTACAGTTGACCCTGACCTACAACCTGTACCTGGGGCTTCAGGGCTCAGAAATCCTGTCTCAGAATGTTCTTTCAGCTTCTCTCTCAATCTTTGTGCCAGGGCCCTGGATAATAGGGGCCCTGCCCCTGGGGCTAAGCCTTAGAGGGCCCTGCCCATGGGGCTACGGGTACTGCCCACCTGGAACTTGCACCCACTCCTCCAGGGACCAGTTCTCTTGTTTCCTGACCCAAATACCTTAAGCCTCTTTTCTGCGATGTGTTGCTGCTGGGGAACCACACCACTGCCGTGTCCACTCTAGATCCATGGGGTAGCCAAGGGGCAGCTGATTGCAGGGATGTGGACAGACCTTGAGTGTCTAGACCAGATGATCTGCACAGTGTAGGGTAGACCTGGAGGTGCAATGAGAGAGAGGTGGGCCAAGGGGCTGCTTCTCACCATGCTGCAGAGTTCACATAACTGCTAGGAGCCTGGGCATTCTTAATTCGAATCTGGCCTTCTGGATGAACAAAGCTACATTTGTCAGGGCAGGAGGGCAGAGTAGATTTTCTTCAACATGTTGTAAGCTTGCTTTGTAATTCTGCCCTGGGCCCCACATAGGAGGGGCAGGCTCCTTCCTGGTAGGGAGGGAAGACCTGGCACTAAAATACCAGGTCCCTGGAAAGAGGAGATTGCACCAGCTGAGCTTCAGTCTGGTAGGGAAATGTGGCTCTCATCTCAGATACCTACAGTGAAGATGAGGAAGCCAGCTTCCTCTTAGTGGTGGCAGAAACGTGGGGGCTGACACCTGCCCCTCCATGGACAGTTCCTCTGGAGGAGTTTGATGGCTGAGCATTGCTGGGAACCAGGCACCCTTCTCTAGAGGCAGCGACCTCCCTTACTGAGGCTTCCCTGGCACCAGAAGTAGAGGGCCCCATGTCCCCTCACCAGCCTCTCCTTGAGACCCTTGAGGGTCAAGCTCCCCAGCAGCCATATCTGAGGCTCCTGGCCAGGGGCCCCTTATCGATGACTCCTTCTCCACTGACTGCACCACGAGGTGGGACAATGCGCCCACTGTCCCTCAGCCCTCTCCTCCCACCTGTGTGTGACTGCGGCGCTCTCAGCTCATCCTGCAGAGCTGTCTGCCACTCCAGACAGCTTCTGAAGTCCCCCACCCACCTCTTTTTCATAACACAACAGGGAAATGTTGAAAGAGAGAGAGAGAGAAACAAAAAGGCTTCGTTTTGCAGAAAGAACTCTGGCTTTGTTTTCAGAATCAACACGGAGGGTTGACAGGGGCCTTTAACTTCTTCGCAACCAGCAGTCATGGTGCAGCCAGTCTCCTGCACGTTCAGATGTGGTGGGGGGTGTGGAGCTGGCCCTCGGGGGACCTCCACGAGACGGTGAGGGCCCTGCTCACTGTCCCCCAGCCTGCCCTGTCAGAAAGCACCTCTGTTCCAGAGAGCGGCAGAGCATGACACATGTGGCCCTCCTTTTCTCTGGCCCCACGACTGAAAGCCCACAGGAGCCAGCATGCATCTCTTCTCTGGCAGACAAGCACTTGGTCTACAACTAAGTCTCAACATGTTTTCTGCCCCGAACACTGGGATCTCAGCACTTCCCAAGGGACGGCTTCCTCCAGGATGGCGATGGGCCACTGCTCCTCCAATGCCAACCCTCCTTTCGACCCCCACTGCCACGACCTCTTTGCAGATCTTTGTCCTCTGGCTTGCTGGTCACATCCACTTGTTTTGGTCTCCACCCTCCATCCAGCTCCACTCTGGGGTCTCTTTCTCCAAAGCACCGCATCCCCCGAAGCCAGGAAACTTTCCCTCCAGGGAGTCCTGGTGTGATGGTCACTCTCCAACTCCTTCCCTTCCTTGGCCAGCTACTGCTGCCCAGCAGAGGCTAAGCTCCATGATGTAGCATCCAGCACACCTCACGACCCACCCTGGCCCACTTTTCCAGGCTCATTCTCTCAATATTGTTTCTTGGCCTTTCTCCCAAACACCTTCCTCCTGATAAGGCAGGCCCCTTGTCATTCCCTGTTCAAGCCCTTCACTCTGCCACCTCCACTTCTGTCCACTCTATGGCTTCTTCCCATCCTGCAGAGCCACGTCCCCACCTTCGGGAACCTATGCATGTTTCAAGACCCAGCACCAATGGGTCTTCTGTGACACCACGTGGGAGCCTGTGGCTGTGCAGGGAGCCTGCACCTCTCACGGGCTCTCCCGCTCCATGTGTGTGTGGGCGCTGTGTTCACATCCTATTCCCTCTGCTGGATTGAAAAGCGTCACATGGTTCTCATAATCTGAGTCCTAAGTCTGGCAAATAGGAGGTACTGAAAACCTTCTAAGCAAATAAACTAAGTGAGTCTATACTAAGACTAAGACTAAGACTGTATTTCCCTAGGCAGGCAAAATGCCAGTTTGGCCAGTCCCAGGGATGGGAACATAATGGGGGCTGACTGACATCTTAGAAGTCTTTATTCTAGACTGCGCCATGGGAGTGAGACGTGGAGAACTGGTTGCAAAATCCTAGATGTGAGCAGTTCCCAAAGGGGCTGGGGGGCCTGAAGGAGCCCAACCTGCCTGCCGTGTTCTGGGCTCAGGGAGAAAAGCAGCTGCCCTCTCTCCACATGGGGGGCATTGCAAACCCGAGACATTCATCCTCCTTCTTGGGGCTCTCTGCTGGTTGCTAAGGGAACAATCTGTAGTCTTTGGCTCAGGCACAAAGTCGGGAAACAGAGCACAGTGGTCACCTGCTTTCCTGAATGGCAGAGCCCTTTCAGCTTGGGGCAAATGCACCATTCACTCAGGAAGAGATGACGGCGCAGCTCATCTGGACCCCTTCTGGAGCCCACGGACTCCCTGTGTGCAGGGGGCTGCCCTCCCCCAGGTGGACAGTGGCACGCTCTCCCCTATTTGACATGGCCTTGGCTCACCATGGCCAAAGGCTGCTTCCTGGGGCCTGCTCCAGTCTTAGCCAAGAGCAAGGTGTAAAGCCGGGGGCAGCCAGAGGCGGCAGCCACTGTCACCACATCTTTTCCCCAGTGTCATCTCCAGCAGCCAGTGTGAGCCTCCCCATGGCCCGGCTCTGTCCCACCTGCAGATCCCCCTTCACCTGCATGGAAGGACAACTTTGACACTAACACTAGCTGGAGGCCACCACAACCACCACTGTCCCATCAGCGGAACAAGAGTCAGCCAATTTTGGGAAACAAACACTGTGGACTCCAGTGTCACACTTAAATTGGGAAGATAATGGATAGGACAGCTGCAATTGCCTCATGCGTGGCAATGATCCTGTTTTCCACCTTGCAGCGATTCGCCCTCCCATTTAATATAGTGCTCAGGCTCAGGACCTGGATGTTATGAGGCCCTGCAGTCCTCTCTGCCACGTGCCTGTCTCGGCATCTGCATGTGTGGCCCCAGGTCATGCATGTGCCACACGTCCAAGCTGAGTTGGACCCAGTTCTCTCCTCTCCACCTTGGTGCCCAGAAGCAGCCCTTCCCTCGTCACCCTTGGCTTTTCCTCATAGCTCACCCTCCACCTGGAGGCCCTCCAGAACCCACCCCTCCACGCAGGCCTGCTGCTGTTGCTCCTCAGTTCCTGTCCTCAGAGCTGTCCACCTCCACACCTGAAAAACCTTCCCAAAGCTTTTTCCAAGACTCCCCACTGACAGTGGGAGTTGACAATGACAGCTACGGGCCTTGGCACTCAGGCCCTGTGGGACCTTGCTGTTCACCCTCACATTGGCCCTACACCCCGACCACACCAAGCCACAAGCACTTTCCCAAGTCATCCACGCACTTCATGCCTCCCTCCTGGTTCTTCCATCTGCTCGGAATGTCCTTCCCACCTTCCAGATAGCTAAATTCTACCTGCCCTTCAAAAGGCAAAGTCTCAAATGCTGCTTGCCTCACTGGAACTTCGTGGGGAGCCGCGTGGACCCTGCACCCCCTGCCCAGCTTGTGTCTCTTCTGTGTTCTCTCAGGGCTCCTAGTCTACGGGGGCTCTCAACTCAGTTCTCACCAGTGCTCCTTGGGAGCAGGGGCTGTTTCATACCTGACCTTTTATTCCTGGAGTGTAACACAGTCCTTGGCACACGGCAGGACTTCAACAAATATGGGGCGAGAAGGGTGGATAAGGGAATGAGGAAGGGTGCTCCACATCAGGATTGTTTCCGAAGGATAACTGAGTAGATGCCAGATTCAGGAGGGGCAGCTCCATAGTTACAAGGTTTATTTTTCATGCAGCAGTAGGAGGCTGAGAGATGGAGCAAGCCGCAGCTTCTCAGGACCTTCTGCTGTATTGGTCCTATGGTCTGAGGCAATATTGTGATTCTATTCCATAGGACCAACATGGTCTGTGTGATTCTTGCAAGAAGAAAGAACAGAGCAAACTGAGCTCAGCTGCTCACAGCTGCCACAGGTCCTGAGCAGCTGCGACCTTAGGCACCTCTGGTGTTAGGGCAGAACCTGGGTGTCTCCTTACAATAGCACAATTGCTAGAAAAACTCAACTGCATGCCCATGGCCTGGAATGGGTTTGCATAAAATTTATTTTGTCTTAAACTGCTCAGGATTGAAGAATGATAAAATATGCACAAGGCAAGGAACTCTGATATCCACTGCACCAAGAAGCTGGTTTACATACTGAGAAACAGCTGTTTTGAACATTTTTGAAAGCCATTTTTTTCTGCTATGTTATGTTTTCTAGACTAACCTACTTGCATGATTCATGCACTTTAATCTTCTAGCTCACAGAAAGAACTGGTTAGAAGCCATCTCTACTACAAAGTCCTTTGTTGCTGCACTCCTGGACACAGAAGAATTTTCACCCATAGTTATAAAAATCTATGAGAATTATTTTATTTTCCAGGTGGCCAATGAAGGGAGAACTTCTGAGTGATTTTCAGGGGCAAAAAAGAATCACAAGAGATAGGGGCCAGCAATCTCTACTTACACTAATGTTATATAAAAATTCAAAAGTATTCAATATCTGCTTTCATAAGCCAGAGCTGAGATTCTACGTGTCAGTAGACAAAGGTGAAATACTGGTGAAAACCTCACTTTTAATTACCTTGTTAACATATTCCCCCTCTAACATTCTGTGCCACTTTAAGTAGATATCAAAACTTGTTAAACGATTGTATCTCAGAGGATAAATGCTGCTTTTTTTTTTTCTTTTTGGTTCTCATGTTTCGAGTAAAAGCCATCATTTTCAAGTTAATAGAGCATTATGTTTTCTCTGCAAATAAAATCTCATAAGTCATAAGCAAAGAGAGAGGTAAATTCATAAAGAGGAGACAAAGCACTATTTTTCCTCCTGGCACTTGTGATCTCTGATAGGTTAAAAATGATGTTTTTATCTCTGGTGATTTATCAAACTTGAGATTTCACAGAAGATAAACAGATGCATTGAAGAAATAATACATCATCTTAATGCTTCATTTTGACACTTTTGGTATCTAAAAAGCATGTATCTTAAAGAACTCCCCTCCAAAAACTCAATAGTTTCCATGATTTACACATTTAATTCTTGTTTTTAAGACATACTGAAATGAGAACATGCCAGGAGGCACCTTTAAAGAAGATGGCCACATTTGAAACATACAGATTATTTATAGAAGAAAAACTCAAAGAGCTGAAAGAAAATCTGGTTGTCAACAGACAGTTGCTTTTTCTATGTTTTTTTTCTATAGTTCATTTTGGTTTTTGTGTGGGTGGCTCATGTGAGCTCAAAGGTTATTTGCTAAATGTTTTGTGAGATTAGAACATGTCCTTTAAAACCTAAATTTAAATTTATGTTTACTGCAAACATGTTTAACTTTACAATATGTGGTATGGAATAATATTTTTAAATACAAAATTATATCTAGAGTGTGTATGATAAATCAAGAGTTCCTATACTTTTATTTTTATTCACCATTTAGAACGTCTTATTCTCCATCCTGTTCCCAGTGGAAAACTCACAAATACAGTATACTTGGTGCAAATAATTTCTTTTTTTACTTTTGGTGTTACTTTTGCCCATCAATTTTGGTACTAATGTAACCATATTTTGAAACTACTTAGATATTAGAAGTTAAATGAACAGGGGCTGTAGACCAGATCTCTGCAGTCCATCATACAATGTACAATTTTTTGATCACAGAGTGGGAAACAAAGGAGCAAAAACACATTTAAAAAGTGGGAAGGGCTTATTTTATTTTTTATTTTATTTTGCTTCTTTAGAAATGCTGAGCTCCCAGATTCAGCTCCAACGAGCACTGGGAGCCCTGCAACATGGGCAGATGGTAGCAGCCTGCTGGGATTTGAGTCTTCCTTCTGCCTCTTTTAACTGTGTGACCTTAGACAACTTATTAACCTCTCTGTGCCTCGGTTTCCTCAGATGAAAGTTGAGAAGGCAGTGGTTCCTTCCTCACTGCCTAGTGGGGGATTAGAGTTGCTCTGTCCCTAATATTTTGCACAGGGCCTGATAGGCTGAGCCCTCCCTGAATGTTGGCTCCCTTTGCTCCATACGGCCCTAGGGCTTCCACCCATGTTATTTCATTTAATCCTCACAGAAACTCTGTGAAATAGAAAAAAACAAGAAGCATTGTTCAGAGGCAAATCCAGTAAGAGTAGTAGGAAGCAGTCCATGCTAACTTTACCATAAATAAATACACAAAGAAAGACTTTCAAAAACTCAAGACCACCAGAACCCCCATTCTCTGGGATTCATCTGTGGGAAAGAAACCTCTTAGAGAGTGCAGTGGATGGGGCTGAGGAGCTCCACTGTCTGTCTGGGGAAAGCTGTAGGGTTAACCGGCCCCAGGGCAAAGTCATAATGCCACAGCTTATTAGCGCGTGACCCCAAGCAGTTGTTCACCCCTCTGAGCCTCGGTTTCCTCAGTGGGCTTTGCAAGGTTGTTGTGGAGATTAAACAAATTACAAGGGCCCAGCATTTAGCGAGTCTTTGGCAAAGAGAATATTTTCTATAGATGGAGATGGCTGTGATGGCTGTGATCATTACACAGATGGCTGTGTGTTGGCCATTAGACTGGGCTCAAAGGGTGGCATTTCATTAGCATCCAGGTCAAGTACAGCCACTAACTTCTGTTCTTGAGAGTCCTCCATAAAACACACATCATTCGGGTGTCAGACTTTGCTTTTGCCTTTCTTCCCCCTCTCCCCAGGGCAACAGAGTCTTCAGGTCACTGGTGATAAAAAACCACCTCAGAATTTCTCACTTCCTTCAAAGGAGAGTGAGTCAGTGAAGTCTCTAAAGACAGCTTTCTTCAGGGACAAGCTCCCAAGTTCAGGGGTGTGACAGCACTTCTTCAGAAAACAGCATTTGGGGTCTTCTTAGGGCTCAGCTGACCCAAACCTGAAGTTCAACTACATGGCTTGTGGAGATGGAGAAGCTTGGGGAGGGAACCCCAGCATGAAGACCGATGGGCACAACCTGCAGGATGTCAGAGGAGAGCTTTTCACAGAGCTACTAGCATGTTGGGCAGTCTGTGTTCTTAAACCTTCTCTTCCCATGTCTCTTGGCCAATGTGCCATGAAATTAAAATCCACTTTGGCAAAGTGGCATGCTCTGCCAGATTTTTACATACTACGATGCTTCCATCCAGTCAAATTTCCTTCTCATCTTTTTTGTCTAAGAGCCCTCCTTGATGTTAGCACAAGGGACCTCCATGCTCCTACTTCTGCTGGTCTCCATTTCACCAGGCGCCTCCCTCCGACTTCCAATTGGCCACCAGCTTCGTCGCTCTCCCTCAAAGCAATTTTGTGTGTGAGTACAGTCAGAAGGTGAGTTCTCACTTTCGTGTCCCTCCATATTCTGCCAGCTCCTGGATTTCCAGACCTCAAGCATCAGAGACCCAGTGTCCCTGGACTCCCTCGACTCCCCAGGCTGCTCCCAGCCATCACACACACTCTGAAATGGTGACTCTCAACTCCCAGGTTCACCTTTTTCCTACAGGCACTGCTCATAGGCCTAGGATTCGGCCGTGTGACTGAAGTAGAGAAAACAAAGCCAGGGGACATTCCTTCTCTTCCCCAATGTTGGGACCTCCAAGATGCTGGGTCTACTGGGATTTGGCAGTGAATTCCATCTGCCTATTCTTGGTGCAACAGACCTTCTCACTGGTTTCCACTGCCCACACATTTAACGGGTGCTAGACAAAGACGGGGGCCAGAAGCAGGGGCAGTGGCACCCAGGGCTCCTTCCCTCCCTCCCTCCCTCCCTCCCTCCCTCAGGCCACTTGTGTGGGGCCACATGAGACTTCTCTAAAGTTAGACACACCAGCAGATGGGTACTTGGGAGAAGGCACACAGGTGTCACAGCCAACTAGCACCTCTGGTCCTCCCACTCTTCCCCTCCCCTCCAGGCCTCCACCTCCAGTAGTAACAGAAAAACACTGCAGAAACCCAACAGTCAAAGAATGAGAAGTGTTGTCTTACAACTTCTGGTTCTACCCCAAGTCGGGTTTGTCCTTCATGATCTTGGATTTAGTTGGGTGAAAAGGGGCAAGTACCTAGATTCACACAGGACTACCGGCTGATGTTGTGGCATTTTGTGTATCTGAGCTTGCATAATGTAATGCACGTTTGAGGAGGCGGTAGGGATATTCCCGTAATTCCCTAGAGGATGAATGCCAAAGCTAAAGCTAAATCAAGGTGAATGTAGTTTATATAAAGAATAGCCCCACTAACAACTGAGAGGAAAATGCTGATCCCGGGAAGAATACTACAACAAGCACTAGTGGATAACATACAGAAATAATGCTTTAATAATGCATGCGATCATGTTGTTATTAACAAAGAAAGTCTTGTTTCAAAACAAATACATCCTCGAGAGGAGTCTGAAATTAATCCCCAATAGGCAGAAATCCACATTATTATATATTCTAATTATAATTACAACCTGCTCTTAATATGAACATTCTAAATTATTAGTCACTTTATTAAGAACCAGAAAGAGGACTTCCTGCTGCATAATGAGAAGTACTCACAAGCTTCGAGAATGAGAAAAGCAAGAGACAATTCTGCACAGAGCTGGAAAGTAGTGGATGTAATTTATTTAATAAAAGTGCCTCCTTTCTCCTTTTTTGTTTAGGAATTGGTACACCCTTAGGGGTTCAGACAGCACCAAGGCTTCAGAGCTGCACTTTCTAGGGCAAGACAAAAATGTGTATCACAGAAAAATAACGATTTATCATTGTAACAGTTACATCTCACTACGGAAACCACCAGAGACTGCTTAACATTTTTATTTCAAACATGGTTTTCCCTAGTCTTCAGGTGACAAACGGAGACAGATGCCAGAAGGTGTTTTTCCATTTGTTCCTAAAAAAAATGGCTACATTCTGAGTTCATTGTCACCTGGGGTGACATTAAGACTG
Source organism: Pan paniscus (assembly GCF_029289425.2). Classification (NCBI taxonomy): domain Eukaryota; kingdom Metazoa; phylum Chordata; class Mammalia; order Primates; family Hominidae; genus Pan; species Pan paniscus. The sequence goes on from NC_073261.2 coordinate 17,049,514, forward strand.
TGCTTTAGGCCGGGGAAGGTGGCTCACGCCTGTAATCCCAGCACTTTGGGAGGCCGAGGCAGGCAGATCACGAGGTCAGGAGATTGAGACCACCCTGGCAAACACAGTGAAACCCCGTCTCTAGTAAAGTACAAAAAATTAGCTGGATGTGGTGGCGGGCACCTGTAGTCCCCAGAGTAGTGAGCAGAGATCATGCCACTGCACTCCAGCCTGGGCGACAGAGCGAGACTGTGTCAAAAAAAAAAAAAAAAAAAGGACTGTGCTTTAACAGACTGATCCTTCTCTTCCTTCCTATGCATTCTTCCTTCAAAAGGCTCCAAAGGCAACATCTGGGTCTGGTCACTGAAGACGGATGGGCTCCTTCTACTTCTCCCATCCCCTGGAGGCCTCTGCCAGAGGGTAACATGCTATTTGAATGTAATGACACGCTGGTGAAATTTTACTGGCTAGTTTTATGTTTAGTGCATCCTTATCTTTAGGACCCGTTCTGTACAGACCTCCTCATTACAGATGGATTTCTCGATTTCAAAACATTCCTGGGCTTTCTAAAGGCTGTCATTGAACTAATTCTTATGATTTTTCTTCCATTACTTTCTTTATACTTCCAAGTCCTCTTTATCTGACATTGAACCTGAAGCCAGTTTCCTGAAAATAATCACTTGTGCTACTGTGGTTATGAACCAATAAAAGGTTCAGGGTTGATTTGGATTTATTTTGTACTGTGCCATCATCAAATCCTTGATATTTTCTCCGGGTGTGAAGACCTCATACACTCAGACTTAACCTGTTTCATTTTCCTCTTTTTCTTCCCTTTAAGGAACAAGGTCGAAAATGTTCTACTTTGGTTATAAGAACTAAGGTTTTCCTAGAGTAGTGATTAGCGGTAATAAAAAGGTTTTATTAAACATTAACAAATAGCCAGATGCAAAGGCAAGAGCTTTGGAGCGTTGTCTCATTTAATCTTTCCAACAGCCCCACGAGGTAAATATCATGCTCTCTACATTTTATAAATGAGGAAGAAACTGAAGCTCAGAGAGGGTTTGTAACTCACTCACAGTCACACAGCTGGTAGAGGTAAAGCCGGGATCTGAACCTGGTGACCTGGCTCCAGAGCCCCCATCCTCAGTCCTCACTAAGCTCCACTGTGCTCTCAGCAAGCAGGCTGTGCAGCCCAAGGCTCAGCTATCGTGTTTCTAAGGTGAAATTAATTGTGCAGTGATTCTTTGACTTCCCCCTTCCTTTTCAAACTTGATCACATTTCTGAATGTTTAGAAGTTTTGCACCTGGAGTCCATATAGTCCATCCTCATGTCCCAGGAAGGGCGATATCTGTGGTCAGTACGTAGGGGCCCAGAGGGAGGAGCCAGGGCCACACCACCCCTGAGAGTGAAGCCAGTACTAGTCTACCTACAGTGAATGAGAAGGCCCAAGACACAATCGCCTTCAATCAGGCTGTCTCAAGTGCTGTTTCATACCCCAGATATGTTTCAGCCCGATGAGCAAATCTGAAGAAATAACCCACCAACAGAAGAAGGGTGGTTTACATAAATTTCTTACAGGAATGAGGTTGATGCTGAGTGTATGGAGATAGTCCAGGGAAGTAGACACACCGTGGGCTCCAGGGTCTGGAGCAGGTCACAGGGGACACTCAGATCTCCAGCCAGGCCTGAGGGCACGAGCTGTCTTGATAGTGTGACTTCCTGCAACCTCCTAATTATAACTGAATTCTATCTGAAGATATGCTCGTAGAACAGATAGGGCACGTACTGATGACTTGGTGGTTGGATTTTATTTCTGATGAATAAACTGGCATTTAGATTTAAATATGACTCATTTTTGAGTCCAATTAAGATAAGTCAGTTTCTCTGAGCCTGATACACTGTGAGTGGGCAATACATTAAAAATGTTGAGTCTGCAAATGAGGGGACCCAATCCTGTGCCTTCATGACCCATACATAGTCCCTGATGCTCCTGGTCCCTCTCCTTGCTCCTCCTCCATGTCCCAGGAAGCAGAAAGTGGAACTCAGTCAGAATCAGTAAGGCTAATGCGGTCATGGTCATTTCAGAGTGTGGTCACTGGGTGGAGACCAGTCTCTGGGGAGGTGTTCCCATGGGGCCCCTGCTTCCCGTCCCATCAGAAACCTGTGCTCTTGGCACATTTACTCCAGAGCCCTGTGTTAGGAGGCTCACCCAAAGGTGCAAGGTCCCAAGAGCTGGTCCTTAGAAGGAAGGAAGAAGCTGGGCTCAGTCTGAGCCTAAAGCACTCACTCCAATCCAGCTCTCATCAGAGCTCCTAGGGCGGCTCCCACACATTCCTGCAGGTATAGTCACATGGCACTGAATCACATGCACTTTGCTCTTTTGGAACTGCCCAGTTAGGGAGGAAGGGGGATGGTCAGGCTGGGAGGTTGTGTTGGATGCAGGCACACTCCTAGGTTCCTGGCCATAATACCTGCCCTGATCCCACCGAGGAGCCCATCTCCATCCCATGAGATAGTGCCCCAGATGCAAGCTGTGGTATGACCAAACCCAGCCCTCCTAGGGCCAGCAGTGACCCAGTGTGATGAAAAATCACATAAAGCTACCAACTCAGTGAAGGGCTGGCCTTTCTCTTTTAACAGCTTCTTCCCATAGATCAGGGCATGATGATAAACAAACTGATGATTCTTGAAATTAAACAATAATTTCAATGATAAGCTGTCATGGATCTTACTTGGCGTTCAGTGTTTCATTTTATTTTGCTATTTTGGTCGACGGAAGCCAAAATGAATACTCAAGTTTCTCAATCTCAGCATTACTGTCATTTGGGGCTAGACAATTCTTGGTTGCAGGGGAGTGGTCTGTGCCCTGTAGCATGTGAGCAGCACCCCGGGCCTCCACCCGCTGCGCACCAGTGGCACTACCCCTCTCAGTGTGACAACCAAAAATGTCTCTAAACATTGCCAAACATCCAAACATTGCAAAATTGCCCCTGGTTGAGAACCACTGCTTTAGAAGGTTGACCCAGTTTCTTGCTAATTTGATGATTAGGTTTAAGTAATTCTGGTACTTGAAATTCCTCAGGCAGGACCCCTGTTAAAACACTCTCACTTTATCTGTGTGCACACCCTCCCGTTTAGGAATGAGATCATGGTCAGGCAGAGGGCCACTTCTGAGGGACAGGCATTTTGCCAACTGGCTCCTGTCAAGTGCTTTGTGTGATTGTCAGGTTGTGTTAAGTGAGCTGTTTCTGACTGGTTGAGCATCAGGCTTTGTGGGTGTCATATGGTCAGTGTTCCTAGTAAGTTGGGAGTTGATTTACCACAAGCTTCAAGTCTGTGTAAGTCACTTGGGGCCCTAAATTCAACACACGGACTGTCCCTTCCCTGTGTGTTGGGACTGTCCTTTCCCTGCAGAGCTGTGTCTCCAGGGACCCGTAGACCCCTGAGTCACTCAATTACAAATATTCAACAGGAGCCAACTGACCTCGGTGAGTGTGTGCCAGGGACAGAGAAGCCACGTGGTGCAGACATGAGTTCCAGGCATGGAAAAAATCCTCCTTCTTGGTCTTTACCTGTCCAATCGACAGAAGAAAAATCACCATTGAGGATACTGTGAGAGAGTCTAACTTAATAGCAAGACAGACGGCAAACATCCAAATTTTCAGTACAACATTAAGCATGGACACAGTGCAGAACCTTCTGTAGGCTGGCCTCTGTGACCTGCAAAAACTGCTTGTTAGATGAATAAATATCATACATGTAGAGAAGCCCTGTTTCCATGCTTATATTAATTTATACTAATGGAGGTCACAGACGTTAGAGAAACACGTGAAGGGGAGAACGCAGGCACGGATCAAGTGAGGCTGTTCTGATTGGGTCACTTACTGCCTGAAGAATTCAAAATACCAGAACAAACTACTTGAATCTAATCCTCAACATAACCAGCCCACGTTCCCTCCTTCCTTCCCTTGCAGTCAGGAGCTTCCATTTGTTTCCAAAGTGTTTCTCAAACATGTTATGTCTCAAGAATTGGCACTGGGTAGCTGCCATGTTTGATATATGTGAGGAATTAACATAAACCTGGAGATAGGATCCAGAGTGATGGGGATGTCATTTATGCATCTGACAAATAGCTTTTCTGCATCTACTCTGTGCAAGATAGTCTTTCAATCACTCTAATGAAGCGAGTCTTTTTTCTTTGCTTTGTGTTTTAGTTGGAGGGAAGTGAGGACATATTAATATAACTAGAGTAAAATAAGAATGAAGAAGGCACAGAGAACAGAAAGATACCGAATCACAAAACTAGTAATTACCGTCATTTAGGAGGAGCTGAAGGTCTCAGATTCTTATCTGACCAGACAGGAGAGTTAAATGTGGCCCGTAAAACTTTTCTTTGTTCCTTCTTGACTTTCTTTGTTTCGAAAACCACATGGGTTTAATATTTAAACTTTTAGCATTTTTTTTTTTGTGCTCAAGGAAATAACTCAAATAGAAAGTTACACTCAATGTATCTGCTTCTCATTTGTATTAAACTCACACCCTGACGTGCCCTCTCAGTTAAATAGTTACTTGCTTCCCTGTAGCTCTGCGGTTTCTGCGGGGCCTGGAGATCCACATGTAAAATCCCTCCTGTAACACAGTGCTTTGTGCTCCGGTGGAAAAACAGCGCTGCTGAAAGCCTCTACCCATGTATAATTTAGCAACATCACCTGGGGCCGCAGGCACAGTTTGGAGGACAATGTCATGGGTGCCTCGGGATCCACACCTAACTGGGGCATCTCATGACAATCGAGGGAAAGGATAATGTCTGCTTTGCTCCCTGAATTGATCTCTCTCTGCGCTGGTGTCACAATTACAACTGAAAGGGTGTGGCAGATGCATGCAACTCTCAGGGAACAGCCTGCAGCAGAACATCTTGGCAGGGGGAGGACAAGAGCTGGCCAGACACTTCTGGAAGTTCTGGAAGGAGATGCTGAAGCTCTACCCATTCCACCGTAAAGGACACCACCAGGAAATCCCAGTTAATGTGGTTTAACCTCCTAATCATGCACCGACTATCCCCCACCATTGCATGGGAGGCAGAGAAGAGTAAAACACTGTGCACGTGTATCCAAATAGAATCAAGGGCACTTTTTAATTGTTTTTTTTTTTTAACTCAATGTGTAGAGTAAGTTTTTCACTGGCCCGATCAAAAGAAAACCAGGGACAGAAAACTAACTGGCTGTGCAATGCAGACCCCTGCCTGAAGAAGGGACTTCAGGTGGGAAACTTTGCAGAAAGCCCTGTGCAAAGCTGGCTACGACTGCACCCCTCAGAGTATGAGGAAAAAGGAAAAAAAAACAACAACAACAAGTTCAAGTGAAGAGGAAAGGCCCCTTGAAGGCCTACCAGCCCCCAGCTCCTAAGTGCTCTTCCTTATATGTCAATATCTTGGTGCTGTTGCAGGACATTGGAGCAGGCTCAGTGTAACCTCACCCCTGCTGGCAAGAGGCTCCCTGGCCCCACCTCCAGACCCGCCCCAGGCAGGAAGAAGAGCACCCAGGTCTTGGGGCATGCTGATGGAAAGGCAGCATTCCTAGAATAGGAAAGCAACTGACTGAGAAGCCTCTGTCCCCTTGAATTAGAGTTTATTGGTAGGAAATAAGAGGCTGAAGCCAACTGCGGGCTTCACAGTGATCCTCACGCCCAGATGGGCTGACCTAGGAGCAGTGTAGGCTCTACACACCATTCTGCTGTCAAGTGGTCAAAACGAACACATCAGAAGGTCAAATTCTGGCTCGGCCTCCAAGTGCAGAGACAGCATTAACTTCGAGAGTATTGCTGGCAACCATTATAACCCTCTAATTGCCTATGCAATGCACAAGATTTTAAAATATATGTATTGCACAAACAATATTGTGAAACAACAGAAATCAACTCTCTCATCTTAAAAAAACCTTAATACGAGGTTCCAGGAGGGGATTTAAAAAATGATATGGCTGTTCTTTGCTTCAGGCAATAAACATGCTACTGAAAACCTATGTGTAAATACAGTCTTATGCCAACTAAGCCCTTCTTAAAAATGCACCAGAAAACAGGCTCTGTTTTAAGCACTTAATTGTATTTGCTCATTAAGTCTTCAGAAGCCCTGGAAGTAGATTTTATTAAGACCTTCATTTTGCAGGTAGGAAATTGCAACACAGAAATGTTCAATAACTTGGACAAGGTTGCAGAGCTGAGTTGGAACAGGGTGCCCAGGCCTCTGAGCCCACATCCCTAACCATGGGCTACACTGCCTCCCAATGGACTGAGAGTGAGTTAGTTCCCTGGCAAAACCTGCCCCTCCCAAGCATGCTGTTTATAAAGATGGATGATCACACATGGTCACATTTAATATCAACAACATCCCATACTTAAATCTTTGAATGAAAAGATATGACTATTTCCTGATAAAGCATCACACAGCTAAGACAAAGAGCTGAATGCACAAAGAAGTTTCCCCATATCCATTCGCCTTTCTTTTCTTGAAAAGCCTCAAATAGATTTGGGCAGCCATACAGCCAATTAAAAAAATACTTTCCTGCAGAGGATCTACAAAAAATGTCAGCTAACATCATACTTAAAGGTAAAGGCTGAGTGCTTTCCCCTTAAGTTCAAGAAGAAGATGAGGATGTCTGTTATCAGCACTTCCTTTCAACACCAAAATGGAGATTCTGGCCAGGGCAATAAGGCAAGAAAAGGAAATTAAAGGAGATTAAAAAGGAATAAGTAGGCCAGGCACAGTGGCTTAAACCTGTAAACCCAGCACTTTGGGAGGCCGAGGAGCTCAGAGGGCTGAGGTGGGAGGATTGCTTGAGCCTGGGTAGACTGAGCCAAGATCATGCCATTGCACTCTAGCCTGGGTGACACAGTGAGACCCTGTCTCAAAAAAACTCCAAAACAAACAAAAAGGAGTAAGTAAGACTGACTCCACTCAAAAAGACATGATTGTCTATGTAGAAAAATCTTAAGAAATATTTATTTATTTCTTTATTTATTTTTGAGACAGGGTCTCACTCCTGTCACCCAGGCTTGACTGCAGTGGCACGATCATGGCTCACTGCAGCCTTCACCTCCTGGGTTCTAGCAATCCTCCCAACCTCAGCCTTCTGGGTAGCTGGGACTACAGGTGCACAACACCATGCATGGCTAACTCTTCTGAATTTTCAGTAGAGATAGGGTCTTGCTGTGTTGCTGGATCTGGTCTCAAACTCCTGGGCTCGAGTGATCTGCCAGCATTGGCCTCCCAAAGTTGCTGGGATTACAGGTGTTAGCCACTGTGCCCAGCCTAAGAAATATATAATAAAGCTGTTAGAGAAATAGGAGCACAGGAGAACCAAGGTGACATCATTTTAAAATCAACTCCATCTTAAAACTAGCAAGGCACATTCCTTGCCAGTCATGAACCATGGTCATAAGATGTTTACAGTTGAGAAAACAGCTTAAATGTACCTGAAAGAACACAATCTTACAACAAAGGAAAGTCCAGATGTCTCAATAACCATAACAATATATGATTTTAAGATAATTATATTTATGCTTTGAGGTGCTTATTCAATAAAAAAAACAAGGGGCCAAGTGCGGTGGCTCACGCCTGTAATCCCAGCACTTTGGGAGGCTGAGGCGGGCAGATCACGAGGTCAGGAGTTCGAGCCTAGCCTGGCCAATATGGTGAAACCCTGTCTCTACCAAAAATACAAAAATTAGCTGGGTGTGGTGGCACACACCTGTAGTCCCAGCTACCCGGGAGGCTGAGGCAGAAGAATCGCTTGAACACAGGAGGTGGAGGTTGTAGTGAGCCGAGATCATGGCACTGCACTCCAGCCTGGGTGACAGAGTGAAACTCTGTCTCAAAAAAAAAAAAAAAAGAATAATTTTCTTTAAATCAACAGAATAGTAAATTTTGCCATGCTGTCAGCTCTCCCACACATAGACAGAACTTAGCTTAGCCTTTACAAAGATAAGACCCCTGTATAAGAAGGGTTTAAAACAAAGATGGCCCAGGCGTGGTGGCTCACGCCTGTAATCCCAGCACTTTAGAGGCTGAGGTGGGTGGATCACTTGAGCCCAGGAGTTCAAGACCAGCCTGGGCAACATGGTGAAACCCCGTCTCTACAAAAAATACAAAAATTAGCTGGGCGTGATGGTGGGTGCCTGTAGTTTCAGCTACTTGGGAGGCTGAAGTGGAAGTATCACCTGAGCATGAGAGGGTCAAGGTGCAGTGAGCCATGATCGTATCACTGCACTCCAGCCTGGGCAACAGAGGGAGACCTTATCTTAAAAAAAACGAAAACAAAAACCGAACAACAACAACAAAACACCAAGACTGCACATTCCTCCTCTTGCTTTCTGAGGACACCCTACTCTGTAACTGAGTAGTTTTCAATAAATGATCTCTTCTCACTGCACTGTGACTTGCCTTGAATTCCTTCCTGCACATGATCCAAGAACCCCCTCTTGGGATTTGAATCAAGGCCCATCTTCTGGCAACAAAGCTACTGGAACTACTGAGTTAAAGAAAGGCACAAAGTACAAGATTGATATACAAAAATCAATTGTATTTCTATATTCTAGCAATGAACTGGAACTCAAAATAAAAATGCCATTTACAATAGCATCAAAAATGTGAAATCCTTAAGGATACATTTTATAAAATATATTTTATATTTATATTATAAAATATATTTTATATTTATATTATAAAATGTATTTTATATTTATATTATAAAATGTATTTTATATTTATAAATATAAAATGTATTTTATATTTATAAATATAAAATGTATTTTATATTTATATTATAAAATATATTTTATTTTTATATTACAAAATATATTTTATATTTTATAAAATGTAATATCTATGCATGAAAACTAAAAAAACTTCGCAGAACGAAATTTTAAAAGACCACTTAAAAAAAAGGAGAACTATAGATTGTGTTCATTGGTCAGAGAACTCGATATTGCTAAGATGTCACTTCTCCCCATATTGATCTATAGATGCAACACGATGCCAATCAAAATGAATGCCAGCAGACCTTATTGTGTGTGAGTATGGTAGAACCATACAAGCTGATGAGAAAATTTGTAAGAGAATACAGAGGACCTAGAAGAGTCAAAACCATTTTGAGAAAAGAAGCGTTGGAGGATTCATCCTGCCTCATTTTAAGGCTTCCTATAAAGCTATAGTAAACGCAACAGTACGGTATTGGGGTAAGGATAGAAACATGAGTGAATAGAACAAAGTAGAGAGTTCAGAAACAGAGCCACAGATGTATATGGTCTACTGATTTTCTACAAAGGTACCAAGGTAATTGAATGAGGGGAAAACAATTTTTCAACAAATGGCACTAAAACAATTGAACATCCACATGAAAAAACAAAGAAATAAATGAACCTTATCCTTTACTTCATACCATATACAAAAGCTAGCCCAAAGTGAATCACAGACCTAAATGTAAACACTAAATCTACAAAGTTTCTAGATGAAAACATAACAGAAAGTCTTAGTGACCTTGGTTTACATTTGGTGAGATAAGACACAAATTTTGAATTTTTTCAAAATTTAAATACACTGTGAAGCAAATGAAAAGGCAGGTAATGGATGAAGCAAAAATCTATGCAATCTCATATAATAAAGGATTTCTGTACAGAATTTATAAAGACATCTACAGCTCAGTCGTAGGAAAACAAAACCCAGTTTAACAGATGGGCAGAAAATCTGAACACACACTTCACCAAAGAAGACAAAATGAACGGCAAATAAACACATGAAGAAGATCTGAGAAATGCAGATTAAGACCACAATGAGAAGGTACTACGCACCCACCAAAATGGCTAAGATGAGTAAGACTTGCAAAACCGAGTATTGGTGAGGATGTGCAGCAACTAAAATGATTGCTGATGGGAGTGTGAAATGTCACAGCCACTTTAGAAACAGCTGGGCAATTTCTGATTAAGTTAAACCTACACCTATAGAAGAACCCAGCCATTCCACCCCTCGGTATTTACACAAGATAAACAAAAACATATGTCCACATAAAGTCACATATAAAATTGTTCACAGAAGCTTTATTCATAATAGCCAACACGGATAATCAGTGCGTACATCTACCACCTGCTTAATGGGTAAACAAATTGTATACACCTACACAAACGAATACCACTTCACAATAAAGAGGAACAAACCTATGCTGTTCCATTTCTATTAAATTATAGAAAAGGCAAATTTACAATGAAAGAAAGATAAGTAGTTTCCAGGAGTTGGGGATGGGGGAAGGGATTGACTGCAAAGTTGCACAAAGGAACTTTGTGGGTGACAGAAATGTCCTATATCCAGATGCTAGTGGTGGTTATATGACATATGCATTTGTCAAAACTGGTTAGTTGTACATTTAAAACTGGTTAATTTTAATCCATGTAAATTATATGTAATATATATTATTATACATTTATATATTATATAATTTTTATATATAAAAATGGATTTTTTTTTTTTAAATCTCACCTCCCCATACTCCCTAGCCGCTAGGGTTAAACATGTAACCTCCCTTGCCAATGAGAACAGGCAGTTGTCTACCGGGCAGCTCCTCTGTAAAAGCTACTGTTTTCCTGATAACAAGATACCGCCTTTTTCTCTTTGTCCTTTCTGCACCTACCTGCTTGGAACTCAGCCACCATGTGACCTTGAGAACAGTTTTAAAGGCTGCACTATGGAGGTATATTGGTTCCCTAGGGCTGCTGTAACTCCTTACCACAATCCTAGTGGCTAAAAACAGAAATGTATTCTCTCGCAGTTCTGGAGGCTAGAAGTCTGAAATCAAGGTGTCAGCAGTTCCATGCCACCTCTGAAGGTTCTTTCTTTCCTCTTCTGGCTTCTGGTGGTTGCCAGTGGTCTCCAACATTCCTTGGCTTGCCGCTGCTTCACTCCCATCGCTGCCTCCACCAGCATAAGGCCTTCTTCCCTGAGTCTCTGCTCTTCTTATAAAGACAGCAGTCATATTGGGTTAAAGCCCACCCTACTCCAGTGTGACCTAATTTGATTCCATCTGCAAAGACCCTATTTCCAACAGGGTCACATTCACAGGTACTGCGGGTTAGGACTTGAACATATCTTTTTCAAGGACAGAATTCAATCTACAACCTGGGGACAGAGAGGGCGGAGAGAGTAAGAGCCCTGGCCCTACTTTGTCATGGAGCCACAGCCTGAGTCCTAGGCTACCTACCTCTGTCTTCTCATTGGGGGAGAACAGCAAGCCCCTCTTTAGTTAAACCACTGCAGTCAAGCACTTTAGCTGATACACTCTGCCTCCCCTAATTGTTAAAGGTGATCACAGTCCCTCCTTGACCTGTTCAACAGGAGGCCAGGGTGCCCAGCACTAGCAAAACACTGGGCCTGAGGTGGCAGTTCACTGAGTGAGTGAGTGCTCAGATTGTCCTTGCATTCTCTTGGCCCAGCCACCCACCTTCCACCATCGCAGCCTAGGAGTATCCCTCCTCGGTCTGGGTGTCCTTGGTCTTCTCCCAACCACAGCATTTTAAGGCCCCTGTGGTGGCTTCCCCAGCTGTGACAGCTTCCCCAGCTGTGACAGCTTCAATTTCTCTGTCTGGCCCATGCCTTCCTCCAGCCCTGTGTTCTGTGCCCACTCTGCCCTCCAGCCACGCTGAGGGGCTCAGTGTCTCTCTTGGCAATTATCCTCCACCCTGCTCCATACCCAGGACCACCTAACGCTCAGCAGCATGCTCTGCATCTCACTATTTCCCATGGGGCCCCTTCTCCCACACGTCCCCACACCCATCCGGACCCACAGATGGCCCCTTCCTCATGCCAGCCTTCCAGCCCAATACCACTTCCACGGACTACAGATGTCTCCCTGTAATCAAAAAACCCCATTTTTTGATTAAAACAGGATGAGCAGAAACCTGAGGGAGTGCACAATCCTCTGGAGAATGCATCAGGCCTTTTCAGTGCCATCATTTCTGCTTCCACCTTCTGAGTTCTTCAGGCTCCTGTCCAGGGCAGCGTTTAAAACATTCCTCCCCTTGTACCTAGCCCCAGATCCATTTGTATGTCCTTAGAATGATTTGACCGTGCTTACTCCTAAATCTCCCCGCTCCCCTCTCATCTCCCTGTGCACAGAGGTGGCATCATCAGGAAAGAGTCCAGTCCTGATCAATAACTGCACTCCCACCTGGTAGACAGAAGGACGTCTCGGAGCCTGGATGTCAGCTTTTGCGCCACACATCAGGTGCTGCCCCTCTCACATGACGCCCATCAGATACGGAGTTCAACAACAGACATGGAGTATGCAGCTACATTAAAATATTTTTATAGACAAGTAGAGGCCAACACTATGATTGCTTCCCCACTTTCTGCTCTTGGGGGTGAGCCCTGAACTGCCTAGCCAGTAACCACCTTACAGAGTCACAGGAAATGTCGCAAGCCAGATCTTCCCAGGCCACAGAGTCTTTTTTCTTCCTCCTTCTCCTTCCTTTTCTTCTCTTTCCTTTCTGTAGTAAGTGTCGCCAGTGGCCTGGGCTTCCAGCGTCGTCACCTCCGACACAGTGGGACCTGCCCTCGCCTCCCTCTGCTGCAGGCCCCTAGGAGACCTCCCTGCCTCCTGGTTGGCCTTGGCTGGGAGGTCTGGGGGCCCCTGGGGGTCCTGCCCACACCTCTCTGTGACTGCACTGGCTGATGTGGGCAGAACACGAGGCTGCCTTCCTCGGGGTCCCCAGAAGCACCTCCAGATGTCATTGCTTGCCTTGGGGGTATCCTGACAGATGTAAGCCCGCCCCTGCCTGTGCCAGGGGCAGGAAGGGACCATCCCTCATCTGCTCAGCCCCATCTCTATCTTCCTGTCTCTCTTCCGGTTTGACTTTCTTTCTTGTGTGTGCCTTTGTGTGTGTATGTGTGTGTGTGTGTGAGGAGGGGTCTTTATATATTTGTCTGTCTTCCTGTATTTTTCTCTTTTTTTTTGATACGGAGTTTCGCTCTTGTCACCTAGGCTGGAGTGCAATGGAACGATCTCGGCTCACCACAACCACTGCCTCCTGGTTTCAAGCGATTCTCCAGCCTTGGCCTCCCAAGTAGCTGGGATTACAGGCGCCCACCACCATGCCTGGCTAATTTTTGTATTTGTTTAGTGGAGACAGGGTTTCACCATGTTGGCCAGTGTTGGTCAGGCTGGTCTTGAACTCCTGACCTCAGGTGATCTGCTCGCGTCGGCCTCCCAAAGTGCTGGGATTACAGGCATGAGCCACCACGTCCGGCCTTCCTATATTTTTCTTTCTGTATTACGTCTTTACAATTTTTTCTGTTCTGTATTTTTTCATCTCTCTCTCTCTGGTCTAGATGAGTTCTTTCTGTCTTTTTTTCTGGGCTTACATAAGCACTTTTTTACTCTTCTATATTTTTAATTTTGCTGTGTTTTTCTGCCTTTCTGTATTCTTTGGTCCTTCCAAGTTTTTTCTTTTTTTTTTCTTTTTTACATTCCTCAGAAACAGATCTCGTTTTTATTTTTATTCCTGTATTTCTATCTCTTTTTCCTTCTGGTGTTCTACCTTGTTTCCTGGGTTAATTCAAGTGTCTCAACTTCCACTCTTCTCTCATGTATTTGCACTCCAAATGATTCCTCCCTTTCATCTTTAGATATTTTCTCTATTAAACTTGGTTTCCTCTGCTTGGCTTTGGGAAGAGGGTCCCCCCCTCTCCACCCGCAGCCTCTCTTCCTGAGCTCTGAGATGCCCTCTTTCTGTACTGAAGGGCAGGTGTGGCAGGTCCTCAAGGAGAGTCTCCCAGAGAATAAGGGGGCTGGGCCCAGCAGCCAGCGGCTCACTGGTGGCTTCTGAGATGAGAATGTGGGATTCTTGGCACCTTTGCCCTAAACTTTGAAACTGAGCTAGAATTCCAAGACAGCAGGGTAAACAAATCTCCCTCAACATCCTGCTACACATGAGAAAAAGAAATATGGGAGAAAGGATACAGAGAGCACCCTGAGGTCCACAGTTCCCAGCTTGTTTCCTACGGAGAAAGAGAAGTGCCCAGACAGGACTGTATCCCGGATTCGGGGGCCAGCTGCAGGATTCTTGTCTGGTCTCTGAGACCCAGTGAAATGCTGAGCCCAGGTCAGAGTTGAAGTACAAGGTGCTTTCCTCCACTGGGCCACTCCTCTACCCTTCGCCCCTGCCACCCTTGCCTGTCCCAGCCTCCTCTGCACCAGAATCTCCCTTTGCTCAGAATGTGGCAGGTGACAGTTCTGCAGGGTGGAGCAGGTGAAATAGTCCCTGTCTAGGGAGGCGTGCCCCTGAGGTGCAAGGCTGGAATTCACAACACATTTTCCTAGAAAAACACAATGCCAAAATGATCGATGGCATTGATAATGCTATGAATGGGTCCAGCAACCAGGACATACTGAGCACCTTCCATGTTCCAAGCACTGCACTGAAGTGCTGTATAAGAAAGACATTCTGCTTTTACAGAGGAGTCTCAGAAGAGTTTAATATCTGTCTCTAGGTCACACACTGGAACCCAAATAAATATGGCTCCAAAGAATACGATCTGTCTGGCCCTCCTGGTCCCCAGGCCCCAACACAGCTGGTTCAGCACAGCTGCATGAGAGCCCACATCATTGTTCACAAAGGGGGCTCCTAGCAGACTGTCTTGTTCACAGCAGCAAAAATATCATCTTTCTCAATGGTGTTTGGTGCAGGGGAGGGTCTCAGTAAATGTATATTCAAAGATACACACACATATGCACATGCACATGTGCACACACACACGGCTTCCCGCTCTCCTGAACCATATCCAGAGCACACATCACTCTCTTGCTTCAGATATTTGTACATGCAATTCTCTCCACCAGAATACCCTCCACCACCTAACTACCTCCTCCTGGTTTCAAGAATGTAAGACACCTCATCAGGAAGCCCCCCACCAGCTCTCCATCCCCAGAGTGATTCAGCCATCCTCCTGGGAGCTCCCACCAAGCCGGCATGTCCACCACAGAAACTTTTGACATGCTGCCATGCGAGCGCTGCTCTGACCGGGGCAGGACTGCAACCACCCCAGCAACCAGCACAGCACGGGGAGCCTGGTCAGGCGATGACCACATGAAGGAAGCCCCACCCACAGATGGGTGGTGAGAGTAGAGATGGATGCACCAGGTGGGAGCAGAAAAGAAAGTGGATTCACCAGGCACGGTGGCTCATGCCTGCAATCCCAGCACTTTGGAAGGCCGAGGCAGGTGGATCACTTGAGGTTAAGAGTTCGTGACCAGCCTGGCCAACAGGGTGAAACCCCATCTCTACTAAAAATATAAAATTAGCTGGGTGTGGTGGCATGTGCCTGTAATCCCATTTACTCGGGAGGCTGAGGCAGGAGAATCGCTTGAACCGGGGAGGTAGTGGTTGGAGTGAGCCAAGATTGTGCCACTGCACTCCAGCCTGGGTGATAGCGGGAGACTCCGTCTCAAAAAAAAAGAAAAAGAAAAAGAAAGTGAATTCAGTGTGGATTCAGAGGGCAGAGAAATAGAGCAAATTCAGCAGAGGGGGTCAGCCACTCACTGCACGGCAGTTGCGGGGCCTGCCAGGATCTCTGCAGCCTCTTCTTTCACGCACGCTGTCTTCCAAGCTCTGGTCTGGAGTCCGGCAATATAAACAGACCCCAAAGACAAAGTCTATGCCTGGTGAAGACTTGACCATTTTTGTCACACACATGAGTTCCAGGAGTGGGAAACTGTACGTGTTTGATCTGACCTGTTTCTGAAACTTTTCCCTGTTGAGGCTTAACTGAATCTGTCAGAACATGAAATCAACAGGGCCTTGGCAAAGGGCTTCTATAATTGAATATATTGCTTTCCAATTTCTCCTCCTTCTTCCCTTTTGTGTCAAATGAAGAGTCCGGTTTTCATTACCGAGCCTTTCGGGATAGAAAATGATTGTTGGATGATCCATTCTTTTTGGTCATTTAGCATGCATTTGAACTCTACTCTCCTGAAATTGATCTTGGTAATTTCCAACAACAGATGTGTAAATAAATGTTTGATACTTTCTCCCATTTTTTAACAGTTTCCTCATTTTGAAAGTTCCTCCTTAACTGTCCTGGTGGATGGAGGAATAGAAAGGGGAAAATCAGGAGGCCTTAAATAGATTTTACAGGCACCAAAGCATGCATTTGGAGTACGGTCAGCTAGAAAGATCTTGTTTCAATAATATGATCTTCACGTTCAGCTGAAGACTATGTTATGGAACCTGACTGCCCTTAGTGACTGCTTAAAGCTGACATAAGGCAGAAAAATGTACATTTAATATGGGAAAGAAATTAGGCCTCAAGATCTTTGTTTCCTGAATCTCTGCAGCAGCTCAGCTGGTGCTGGGCCCATGAGGCAGCTGCAGGAGGCATTCTTGGGGCTGTGAGTGGGAGGTGATGGGTATAGTATGCAGAAAATCCACCCCATGAGGGGTTTGGGGCAAATCCAGTGAAGAAGGGACTGGCAAGGGAAGTGCTAACCCAACTGCAATTTGGGGCTCCTTGGGGCTCTGTGTCTCCAACTTCACTATGGCATCCTCTCTTCCCAGCTTTGACCCCTCCCTCAGCTCGCTCCCCATCACAGCATCCCAAGTCCCACCAACACCCCCCCAGCCTCTCTGCTACCACCCAAGCTCGGGCTGCATCCTCACTCTTCTGGGCCCTTGGTTACTATGGCCTTTGAATGGTCACTCTCTCAGCACGGACCTCAGAAGGCTCTCCCTAGAACTCCCATGTGATCAGGCCATGACCCCTACAGGGAAGGGAGAAATGGAAGGTCCACAGCCTCACACAGGGCACACAAGACTGTGGGCCCATCCGCCACCCAATCACCCTGTCTGTCAGCCTCTCTAGCCTGTGACCCAATGGGATACTGATGGGCTTGACGCCCAGGCTGAACTTGCCAGTCACTCACTGACATCCCTATGCCTTGCCTCAAAGGTCAGTCCCACTCTCTGCCTGGGGATGATAGGACAGGGCACGCTCTGCCATTTGTTATTCCAGACTCAGTTCCAGTCTCACGGCTATCCTAGCCCCTATGCACCAAGCCCACCCCACGGTATGTGCCTCCTCCCTCCCCGCTGCTCCCTCCTCCATCCCCTCTCCCTGCACTTCCCCTGCCACCCTTCCCTCCCAGACAGAGTTCCTCGGGGACAGGAATTGTCATCCTCACACCCCAGAACTGGTAAGCAGCATTTTTTTTAAAGGACCTAGTCAGCAAAAATAAAAATGTTTACAGGTCATTTTGTTCCTTAATTTTTTATTTAGCTATATATTTGAAGTTTCAACTCAGCATTTTTATGTATTTTACTGTAACTAAGGGACTTACATTTTTGGCTAAGCCTTTAAGAATACTAAAACCCACTCACTTTTCAGAACTTCAAGAAAACTTATGAATGTCTTTGCAAGCGGCAGGGAGAGAGCTTTGAGATACCTGCCAGTAAGGAGTGAAACAATATCAGGGATTAAACAACAATAACAACTACAATACCACTAACCAAACCAGAACCACACTACCTAACTGCCCAAGGTGCTGGCAAGCAGGGAAGGAGGGGCAGGAATCTGAACAGGTCACCAAGAGCTGCCACATGGAATTCTAGGTCAATAAGTGGCCATGGTTCTCCACCGCTAAGCCACGAAGCTGGCAAGCAGGCAGCTGGAGTTAGCACTGCCCCCGGAGAAGGTGAAGGCGTTGACAGCGATGTATCTGACTCCCCTCTCTCCCTTCTCTGCACTTCTTTCTCTGCTGTGTCCTAATCATGCATGTCACCTGCATGCTTCGTTCTAAATGCCTCCTCCCCAATAAAGGCCACTGCTCCCCACTTGGCCTCTAGTGGCAGAAATGTCCCCACCCTACTGTGCTGCTGGAGGCAGGAAGCTGCTGCCACTGCTGAGCTTGCGCAGAAATGGTGAGGGCGTGTGGTCTGACAACTTTCTGGGGTCCCTTTTCTCAGTTCTGTGGTAAGATTGCTGGTTATGTGGCAAGACAATGGGCTCTGAACAGTTCCTCGCTATGGCAGGAACTCAACAAATGTCTGTGATCCCAGCTCACCACGAAGGACTGCCCTCTGGCCTTGTGCAGACAGGGCAAAATAGAATAACAGGCTCATTTCCGCACACCCCAATACCACCATCTCCAGTAATGCCTCACCCCAGGGCAAGTCTGCTCCCTAATCAGGGGGAACTTCGAGAAACTGTAGTGCGGTGTTCAGTCACTTACGCCAAGTCAAACTCACTAGCAATTGGTGTCGGGTAAGCTAGAAAATGTCACTTCAATTGTATGCTCTTCAGTCAGGAGACCAGAGCTTGTCACACATCCCCATTGATTTGCCTGTTTCTGAAACTGAGCTCTGTCTTGTCCCATTATCTTGCTGGCTGATTTGCCCAACTTCCATGACTGGCCCTTCCTCACCATCTTGCTGGGGCCCTGCTTCCAGGGGTCCATCCTCCCCAGTGAATAGAATATCCAGACTCTCTAGGCCCCATCTGCCTGTGCTCAGGCCAGCCCTCCACTGCTCGCCTCTTGCCAGGCTTCTGTGACCCTGGCCACTGGTACAGACCACCCCCACCATCTGTCAGTCACCCTGCTACCTGGATTCCATGCTGCTGGCTGGCCTGGGCACCCACTGCCATTTTTCGATGTGACACTGAAAAGTGCCTAGCACGGGGCCTGGCCCAGGATGGACACGTGATGAGTGTGAGCTGTTGTCATTAGCCATTGCTTCTTCCCCCAGTAGGTGTATCAAGATTCAGCAGCTGAAGCCTGTTCTAGATTTCTAAATTTCCATTTTCACATGAAAAGACAGTACCTGTAATGCAAACAATCTGTCTGACTGCTGTGAGGACCTGTTTAAGTTATAATTGTAAATGTTTTCACTGAAGTAGAAAACACATACAGTCAGATGTGTAGCACACGTAAGTCTTAAGTTTAAAGCTCCAGGATTCCTTACATGCACATATGCCCATGGAATCACCCAGATCAAGATACAGAACATTTCCTATACCCTCTCTCTGAACTCCCCCACCAGGCAGTACCACCCTCTCCCCTCAGACTGTGATCACCAGACCACCATCAACTGGTTTGGGGTCAGGCACAGTGGCTCACACCTGTAATCCCAGCACTTTGGGAGGCCAAGGAGGGAGGATTACTCGAGTTCAGGAGCTTGAGACCAGCCTGGGCAATAAGTGAGACCCTAACTCAAAAAAAAAAAATTTAAAAAATTAGCCAGGCGTGGTGGCACATGCCCATAGTCCTAGCTACTCAGGAGGCTGACGCAGGAGGATTGCTTGAGCCCAGGAAGTTGAGGGTGAAGTGATCTATGACTGTACCACTGCACTCCAGCCTGGGCAACAGAGTAAGATCCCGTCTCTAAAACAAAAGAAAACAGAAACAAAACTAATTTCACCCCTCACTGAATGGCACATAAATGGAATTATACAGTATTAACTATTCTGTGTCAGGCTTCTTTCACTAAACATAATGTCTAAAATTCACATATGTTGTTGCATGTGGCAGTAGTTTATTCATTTTTATTGCCAAGCAGTATTCCAATGTATGACAGATATCACAGTTTATTTATCTAGTGTCATGTTGAACATTTGGCTTCCTGTTTCTGGTTTTTGGATATTATTAATAAAGCTGTTATGAGCATTCCTGTACAAGTCTTTTTGTGAGAATATATTTTAATTTCTCTTGGCCAAATATCTAGGAAGGGAATTGCTGGCTCATAGTATAGGTGTACTTTTAACCTTATAAGAAACTGCCACTCTGTCTTCCAGAGTGGTGATTACCATTTTAGATTTCAGATAGCCATTATGAGAGCTTTGGTTGCTTTGTAGCATTGCCAGGATGGAGTGTTGTCAATCATTTTAGTTTAATCATTTCAGTGGGTGTGTCATGGTGTTTCATTGTGGTTTTAATTTCCATTTCTGGGATGACTAATAAAAATTAGGCAAAGTTGCATGTGCTCATTAACCATTCTTTTATATTCTTTTATGAGATATCTTTTAAAGCTTTTTGTGCAATTCTTCCTGGGTTGTATCTATACATTATTGCATTGTAGGTATTCTTTATATATTCTGGATAGAAGTGTTTTGCCAGATACAGGTATTGCAAATAATTTCTCCAAGGCTATGGTTTGTCTTTGTATGTTCTTAATGATACCTTTTAGAGAAGAAAAATGTTCACTTTTGGAAAAGATTCAATTTATCAAGATTTAATTTACCAATTAGTACTTTTTGTGTCTTTTTGAGAAATCTCAGTTTATGCCAACTTCCCAAAGATATTCTCCTATGTTTTCTTTTGAGAAGTTTATAGTTTTTCCCTTTTACATTGAAGTCTATGATCAATCTCAAATTAACCTTTGTGTATTATGCAGAAAATAAGGTCACAGTTAATTTATTTTCCTTCAGATATCTAGATGTTTCCTGCACTACTAAAAAATTCTTTTCATCATTGAATTTCCTTCATACCTTTGTCAAAAAATCAAGTGAACATATATGTGTGGGTCAATTTCTGGACTCTGTAGTGTTCCATTGATCTCTCTGTTTATTCTGATGCCAGTACCATGTCTGTATTATTGAAGCATTAGCACAAGCTTTGAAATCAGGTAGTACAATCCCTCTACATTTCTTCAATGTTTTTTGAAGTTGTTTGGGCTATTTTAGGCCATTCACATTTCCATGTGATTGTCAAATCAGCTTATGAGTTTCTACAAACATTCCTGCCAAGATTTTCCTTGAAATGGTGCTGAATCTATAGGATAATTTCAGGAGGATGAACATTATGGCAATGTGGAGTTTTCCCATACACAAGCACAGCATACTACTCCAGTTACTTAGGCTTGCTTCAATTATTCCTTGGGTGTTATGTAGTCTTTAGTGTACAGATATTGCATGTTTTGGTTTTACTATTAAATGTGTTCCTAAGAAACTCATGTTTTTAGATGATATTGTAAATTAAATTTTATTTTCCAATTGTTTGATAACATATAAAACAAAATTCGTTTTAGATATTGAGTTTGTATCCTGTAGCCCTGTTTTGAGCTATTAGTTTGGTAAATTCTTCTATTTCTTTTTTCCTGTCTCATTGCACTGGCTAGGCCCTCCAATACAATGTTAAATAAAAGTAGTAAACTGGACATTCTTGCCTTGTTCCGTCTTTAGGAGAAAAGTGTAATATTTCACTATTAGGTATGAGGTTAGCTATAGGTTCTTTTGGAGATATACTCTCCAAAAATTGAGGAAATTCCTTTCTATTTCTGCTTTGCTGAGACTTTTCATCATCAGCTCATGTTGGATTTCATCAAATATATTTTCCCCATAATATAATCATATGCTCTCTCCTTTGTTAGTATTGTATATTTTATTGACATGTTTTGACTATTAAACCAACCTCACATTCTTATAATAAACACTACTTTGTTATGATGTATTCTATTATGTATTTTCACCTATATTCGTGGAGAATATTTGTTTGTAATTGTTTTCTTTGTACTGTACTTACTAATTTTGGGTATCAGTCTTACACTGGTTTTTGAAAGAGTTTTATGTAACACTGATACTATTTTGTCTTTAAATGTTTGATAGAATTCAACAGTAAAACCATCTGGACCTGGAGCTTTCTTTGTGGGAATGTGTTCATTACAAATTAAATTCATTTTGACTGAAACGCTGTTATGGAAAAAAAAAAGAAAAGAAAGAAAGAAAAGAAAAGAAAAAAAGCAAATTAAATTCATTTAACAGCCATTTTTAGATCTTCCTTTTCTTTTACTTTTTTTTTTTTTTTTTTTTGAGACAGGGTCTCCCTCTGTCACCCAGGCTGGAGTGCAGTGGGGTGATCTCAGCTCACTGCAATCTCTGCTTCCCAGGTTCAAGTGATTCTCCTGCCTCAGCCTCCCAAGCAGTGGGATTACAGGTGCCCGCCATAACACCTGGCTAATTTTTGTATTTTTAGTAGAGACAGGGTTTCACCATGTTGGTCAGCTGGTCTCAAACTCCTGACCTTAAGCAATCCACATGCCTTGGCCTCCCAAAGTGCTGGTATTACAGGCATGAGCCACCGCACCTGGCCCCCATTTTTTTTGTTGTTGTTAACTTTTGAGAGCTGTATTTTTCCAGGAATTTATTCTAAGTTACTGAACTTGTTTGCATTAAGTTGTTCATAATATTCTCATATTGTATAATGTCTGTAGTATGTGTTATGACATTATAATATCCGCTTTCATTCTTGACGTTGTTAATTTGTACTTTATCTTTTTTTCCTAATCAGTCTTATTAGGGATCAAGAAATTTTATTAAACATTTCAAAGAACAAACTTTTGGGCTTATTGATTTGCTCTATAGTTTGTTTTCTATTTCATTATCTCTCATCTTTATTGTTACCTTTATTCTACCGATTTTGCTCTTCTTTTTCTAGCTTCTTAAGGTAGAAACTTGCATCATTTATTTAAAACCTTTTTTAAAATATTTTCTAAGATAAGCATTTCAAGCTATGAATTTCCCTCTAAGGATCCCTTTTACTGCACCTCACAAAATTTAGTATGTTGTGTTTTCATTACCATTCAGTTTGAAATATTCTCTAATTCCCCTTGTGATTGCTTCTTTTATTCACAAGTTATTTAGACATGTGTTTCTTAATAGCCAAATATTTGGAAGATTTTCCAGATATCTTTTTGTTATTAATTTGTAATTTAATTTCATTGTCAACATAGAATACACTCTGCATTACTTTAATCTTTTTAAGGATTATTGAGATTTGTTTTATGGCCAGCACTGTAGCTCTGGGTGTAGTTTTCAATAAATGCCTACAAATATCAAGAAGATTGAATTAGATGACAGTGTTATTCACATCTTCTATACAGGCATACCTTGGAGATACTGTAAGTCTGATTCCAGACCACTGCAATAAAGCAAATATGTCGATAAAGCAAGTCACACAAACTTTTTGGTTTCCCAGTGCACATAAAAGTTACATTTACACTATATTCTACTAAGTGTGCAATAACGTTATGTCCAAAAAAAGTAGGCACCTCAAAAAAATTATTTATTGCTAAAAAAATTCTAACAGAGTCATGAAGTGAGCATATGCTGTTGGAAAAATGGCACCAAGAGGCCATTTTAACACAGTGTTCCCACTAATTTTTAATTTGTAAAAAACACAACATCTGCAATATGCAATAAAACAAAGCACAATAAAATGAGGTATGCCTATAGTCATATTACATTTTTACCTACTTATTTCATCAATTACTGAATTTGTCTATTTCTTCCATGGTTCTGTCAATTTCTGTTTCATGTATTTTTAATCTCTATTATGGAGTATACCTGTGTAGAATTATTTTGTCTTCTTGATGAAATTATCCTTTAATAATCAAAAAATGACTTTCTTTATCCCTGGTAATACACTCCTTTTTTTTTTTTTTTTTTTTTTTTAACAAAGTCTCACTCTGCTGCCCAGGCTGGAGTGCAGTGGTGCAATCTTGGCTCACTGCAACCTCCACCTACTGGACTCAAGTGATTCTCATGCCTCAGCCTCCCAAATAGCTGGGATAGCAGCTGTGTTACCACCACACCCAGCTAATTTTTGTATTTTTAGTAGAGACAGGGTTTTGCCAGATTGGTCAGGCTGGTCTCAAACTCCTGGGCTCAAGCGATCTGCCCACCACAGCCTCCCAAAGTGCTGAAATTACAGGCGTGAGCCACTGCACCTGGTCCCTGGTAACATTCCTTGTTTTAAAGTTTCCTCTATCTGATATTAACATAGTCTCTCTCATGCTCAGTAATTGCATGCTATATCTTTTCCTGTCCTTGTCTTTCCATTCAAAGCATATAGAAGACCCTTGCTTATTTTTAACCTTCTATAACAATGTTTGCCTTTTAATTAGAATATTGGGGCCATTTACATTTAATGTAATTATTGATATTGTTGGGTAAAAGTCTATCATACTGCTATTTGTAGTCCTTCTCCTTTGATTTTTGTTTCTTCTTCCATGTCTTCTTTCAGATTAAGGGTTTTCCTTTTTGCCTCAGTCTACTACCTCCTATATTACAATCTATAGTCTTTACCTATAACAGTCTGCTTTGAATTAATATGATACTACTTCATATATTATGTAAAAATCTTATAATAGCATAATTCCATTTACACTACAACCTTTTACATTATTTTTGCCATACATTTCACTTTTATATATGCCATAAACCCTAAATAATTGTAATTATTTTGCTATAAACTGTCAATTGAATTCAAAAAGGCTTAAGACAAAAAAAGTAGTCCTTAATAGTTCCTTATATGTTTAGCATTTTCAGTGTTCTTCCTTACTTTAGATCTGCATTTCCATTTACTTTCATTTTGTTTAGCTTAAAGTACCTTCCTTAGCATTTCTTGTAGTATAGGTCTGCTGGTGACAAATTCTATTACTGAAAATGCTTTTATTTCATTTTAATACATACACATATGCACACACGACTGGATTCAGAGCTCAAGGTAGATTCTTTTTTGCTTTCAGCAGCACGGTAAAGATATCTTTCTATTGTCCTTTGGCTATACAATTTCTAATGAAAAGTGAACCATCATTCTACCATTATTTCTTGCATCTAATGTTCGTTGTTCTCTTCTAACTTTTAAGATTTATTCTTTATTTTTAGTTTTCAGCAATTATACTATGATGGGCTCTTATTTTTATATTTGTTTGTTTTTCATCCTCTCCTGCTAGAATCTTGAATTTATGTGCTGTCATTATTGATAAAAATTTTTAAAATATTTGGCTAATCCTTTTTCTATGCTATTTTCTCTCTCATCTCCTTCTTAGACTCCAATTACACATATGTTAGAGTGTGTGTTACTACCCCACAGGTCATGAGGGCTCTGATTATTTTATCAATATTTTTCTTTATGTCTTTTAGTTCAAATGATTTCTATTAATCAGGTTCACTGACACTTTTCTCTGTTTGCCCAGTGTGTTGTTAATCCCATCCATTTATTTTTTTATTAATACTATTGTATTTTTCAGTTCTAGAATTTCCATTTGGTTTCCTTTTTCATATCGTTCAACAATCTCCTGAAATTTCCTCTCTCTTCATCCCTTTTATTCATATGGTCCACCTACTCTTTTATAAATTCATATTTTTTAAAAGCCCTTGTCTGCTAATTTCAATATCTGGGAATTTTGGGGTCTTCTTCTCTTGATGATTTTTCTCTTGGCTATGGATCATGTGTTCCTATTTCTTCCCATGCCTGATAATATTTAATTATCTACTGGACACTATAATGATACTGACCCTAAATCCTGTTGACTTCCTCTAAAGGGTGTTGAGTCTTATTCTAGCATGCAGTTAAAACACTAGCAGATAAACTTGAATTTATAGAGTCTTGATTTTATGCTTTGTCAGGAAGAATATATTTTGGCTTGCCTTTAGCCTCTTTTGGTTGTAGCTTCAGTCCTTAGGCAATCCCTTTTCCTGAGACATAGTTTTACTCCTAAGGCATGAGTTTACCACATCCCTCTAACTTGGCAGGATTCAGACTAAAAATTCTGACTCCTGTGTGGTGGGCAATAGTTGAGTTCTCTGTTCTGCTCTTTAAAGCTTCCAACTTTAAAACCCCTTGAGCTCTTTGGCATCTTATCCACTCATGGATATTCCAGGGATCAGTCATGGATTTGAGTGGTATTCATACATGTATTTTGAAGCTTCCCTCTCTGCGGCTTCTTTCTTTTTGGGATGTTCCTCCTTCGTTTTCACTAATCTTGGCAGTCTCAAGCTCCATTTTCTTTTCTTTTCTTTTTTTTTTTTTGAGACGGAGTCTTGCTCTGTCACCCAGGGTGGAGTGCAGTGGCGTGATCTTGGCTCACTGCAACCTCCACCTCCCAGGTTCATGCAATTCTCCTGCCTCAGCCTCCTGAGTAGCTGGGATTACAGGCACACACCACCAAGCCAGGCTAATTTTTGTATTTTTAGTAGAGGTGGGGGTTTCACCATGTTGGCCAGGCTGGTCTCGAACTCTTGACCTCAAGTGATCTGCCTACCTTGGCCTCCCAAAGTACTGGGATTACAGACGTGAGCCACCCATGGCTAGCCTCAAACTCCATTTTCTGACTCCCTAAAACAATATTGAGGCTTTCATGAAATGAGTTTATCTTTAACCTAAGTGAAGGGAAAGGCTTTTTCTGTGAGTTAAAGTCCAGATGCAATAAAAAAATAGATTACTGCATTTGACTATATAAAAAAATTTTTAAAAGTTTGCACGGCAAACATGAACAAAGTCGAAAGACAAGTGACGAACTGGGAGAAAATTTTTTCAATATGACAAAAGGCTACAATTCTTAATGTAGAAAGTACTCTTCAAAATTGATGGACCAAATACCAAAACCCTATGGAAAAATGGGAAAATAATATGAGCAGACAATACATTGAAAACATATTAAAATGACCCTTATACAGATGAAAAACTGCTCACAAGCACTCATAATTAGAGCTACATGAAGTTACCATTGATCACCTATCAAACTGGCAAAAATTGAAAAATATTAGAACACATTCTATTGATGAGACTTTGAGGAAACAGACTTCACTCAGTGGAATGAAAACTGTACAAATCCTCTGGAGGAGAATTTGGCAATACCTAACAAAACTACAAATGCACTTACCTCTGAGCCTAACAACTACATTTCTAGAAACCTACCCTGAAGATATAATTCAAACAACACTAAAATTTATATAATAAGGTTATTCACTGTAACGTTGTTTGTAATGACCAAATGTTGGGAGGAAGGATTAAATACACAAGAGAGGGGTGGAGTAAGCTACAGTATATCCATAACATAGATTATTCTGTGGCTGTAAAAAAATGAATGAGGTAGATCTCTATGTGTGAAAGAAATACAGGAAGGATAAGCCAGAGACTAAAGATATCTTGCCACCTACATGAGGTATGTAGGAAAAAAGGGAAGTGATGGAAAGGGGGTAGCTGGAATGAGGAAAGAGTGGTAGCTCTCTGAGTACACTTTTGTGTATAGCACTGAATATTAGAAACTTAGTAATATTTCGCTTAGCCAAAAAACGATTAACTAAAAGCAACCAGGATATAGAGGAAACCCAAAGTAAAATGCAAGTAGTTACAAATGAACCTAACTTGTTATAAGTAATAAAACCACACCAAAAGAGGGGAAAAAAAGGCTAATTAAAGAAACTTTGGAAACACTGTTTTGACTAGATACTGTAAGGTTAAATTCACAATGAAAAATACTGTATTCCAGTTAGTAAATATGTCTCTAACCAGGGAATGAGTTAGCAATTCTGAAACTACTTGTTGTGTACACAGGGGGTGAGCAAATACGTAAACATACAGTAGAAAATGAAAGCCAGTTTTCTGCTTTCTCATAGAAGAATGTTTGAAATAGGAAAGAGGGCAGGCTAGAAAAAAGCCCTGTTGTTTGAATTGGAATCAGAGTTATCAGTATAAACTCATGATTTCTGATATACATGCATACAGGTCTGTGTGCAAATCTGTGAGTTAATATACGTGAGTTTACTTCATAGCTTTGGGTAGGCCTAGAAGCAGCAACAACTCAGTAGCAATGAGCACACCCAGAGACCAGATGTTGGTTTTTAAATACCATTCTCTAGGAAAAAGAACCAGCTCTCCTTGGAGAAACGATTGACTGCAGGGTTGGCAGGGAAACTACAAGATGAGAAATAAAGTAAGGAAGTACTCAAAAAAGGATAGAGGCACTTCAAAGGGACATAGGGGCCAACCTGAAGGAGCTCTCAATGTTAATGCTTGGAATAACTGGCAAGAAAATAAATAAATCATAATATTGGATTGTAACCCAAAGCATAAAATAAATATCTGTGACTGCATGCTGACATAAATCATAATTAATTGAATAAATAAATAATTGGAGAAGAGACAACTCTTGCTTCCCATTAATAAAGTGGTAGGAATGAGGAAAATAGAAAATCCCTACTAGGCAAACACCACAGTATTAATTGTTTCCAAAAAGATCCACTGATGGATACTAAAAATAATAGGTGAAAGTTTGAGGAAAAATAGGGTATCTGCATATTCAAATATCGGTCGCATCTTTGCCCTTGGTGACTGTATTGCCTTGAAGAAACCATTAGCTTTCTTGATCCTAGGTTGCCTATCTGTAAATGAGTGGGTTGCACTATGTGACTCCCAGGGTCCCTTCTAGCTCTCATACTCCCATGGGAGTGACTGTACTTTCCATGTAATTATCAGGAGTGTAACTTCTTCCTTTTCCTTATCTTTGCCTCCCCTTCCTTCTTTTCTTTCCATTCTCTTCCACAACAGGATTCCCTAGGAAGAGAATTTAAGGATGCTCTCTATGAGAAAAAAGATGGAGAAAGAAGTGAAGGAAAAAGAGAAAATGCAATTCCTAGTATTAACTGGTGTCTGGGTTGTTAGGCAGTAGAAAAGAGAGAAAGACAGCCAGGTGCGGTGGCTCATGCCTGTAATCCCAGCACTTTGGGAGGCTGAGGAGGGCAGATCACTTGAAGTCAGGAGTTTGAGACCAGCCTGATCAACATGGCGAAATCCCATCTCTACTAAAAATACAAAAATTAGCCAGACGTGGTGGCACATGCCTGTAATCCTAGCTACTTGAGAAGCTGAGGCAAGAGAATAGCTTGTTCCCAGGAGGTGAAGGTTGCAGTGAGCCATGATTGCGCCACTGCACTCCAGCCTGGGTGACAGAGCGAGACTTCATCTAAAAAAGAAAAAAAAAAGAAAGAGGGAAACACCACAAAACAAAAGAAGAACATTCCTACAATCAGCCACAACAAAGAGGGAAGTGCCAAGCTAAGGCTTGGGAGCACTGTACTTCTGGGAGTTGGTTACAATTGGCCTCAGATGTTCCTGCTTGTACACTCCTAGGTCTCCCCAGATCGTCAGCTATCCCTTCCTGAACCATCACGCATAGCTTCCTATGACATCATCCTTTCCCTGTCTCTGGAGTTTCATTGTTTTAAGCCTAATCTCTCACTGAGTAATGGGAATATGTTCCTCCTGTACAGGACTTTCAAGCCCCAGTGAGCAAAGAGGGAACCTCACTTTTACACGAGGTGACCTTTGCACAGGCAGCCATCGATGCTCTGAAGATACAAAGAGAGCCCCTCCATCAGGTCATCTTCCTAACTCAACTCAACCACAGGAGTAAGAAGAT
Organism: Pan paniscus; assembly: GCF_029289425.2. Classification (NCBI taxonomy): domain Eukaryota; kingdom Metazoa; phylum Chordata; class Mammalia; order Primates; family Hominidae; genus Pan; species Pan paniscus. The sequence continues at coordinate 17,078,723 of NC_073261.2, forward strand.
ACATCAAGCTCAATGCAAACTGTGAGCTCAGAAAATCTGGTTACTAATTTTATTTCCTGTCTTTGATGATCTGTCTCTGGAATAAAGCTCTTGATATTTCTGTGCCATGAGATTGTTGTAAAACATCTGCCATTCAAACTGCTGTATTGGTTTTTAAAAACGTAACAAACACAGAATGGCTGCTATCACTCTCTGTTCCCTGTCCCTACCCTCAATGTCTCAGAGCAGTACAAACCAGCCAGCACTGGATTTTCTCTGTCTGGGTCCATCATCAATGGCACTTCTGAGTTCCTCTAGATCTAGCAGCTACCACCTGACCAAAGCTATTGGATCAAGATCCCTGATTGGTGGACATCCTATTGGTGATCTTCCAAGGCACTTGATATGTGTGTGCCACCCAATCGCCAACACAGACAGCTTGCATTTTCCACAGAAGAGAACTAAGGTGAGACTCCAAACCCCAAGCAGGTGACCTGAGCAAAGACACTGTCAGTCTAAAACTATAACAGAATAGGTGGCATCTGTTAGAAAGATAGGCTTTACAAAAAAGTACTGTGGTTTATTATGTTTTAAATATCTAAGTTAAGAGGTTTAAAGTCAAACACACACAAGAGTAGTCAGGTTGCACACTGACCACAACAATAAAAACTGTGGGCAGCAGTCATTTTTCTATACAGGAAGCTCTAGAAAGTTATGTTTCTAATAATCTTATTTCCAGCCTCCACCAATTCTCCATCCAAACCTCTAAATCTGAATAAGGAAAAATAACTCAGAGCAGTTGTTTCCAAAGAATTTACTGCCCCTGGATTTTGAGGATCATTAATGATGTTCATTTGCAAATGACTTGCCTTTTGCTTGGGACTCAGCCTGGCAGTGTGATGGAGGGCAACCTGTATCAGATTTTGAAAATTAGTCTTTCCCAGGTGAGTCTTATACACCCTGAAGTGGGGGGCACCACCAATGTGGTGGGAGAATGCCACAGGTGATGAGAGATAAAACAGGAATCAGCCCTTGGAGAATTAGAACTATTTTAAGTCCATCTGTATTCTCATCCTTCCATTTGCCCAATTTCTGTTAGGTACATTTGAAAATAAACAGAAATCTGTTAAACAGATTGATTACTGAGAATCTATCTTTTTCTCCATAGACTTACCTCATAGAACTACAGAAGTCCCTACCAGAATTGATATTTCTGTGCCATGAGATTGTTGTAAAACATCTGCCATTCAGGCCACTGTATTGGTTTCTAAAAACCTAACAAACACAGAGTGGCTGCTATCACTCTCCGTTCTCTGTCCCGACCCTCAAAGTCTCAGAACAGTATAAGCTGACCAGAAATGGATTTTCTCTGGTTTCATTATCAATGGCATTTCCAAGCTATTGGATCAAGATCCCTGATTGGTAGACATCCTATTGGTCCTTTTCCTATTGGTTCCTGGATGACAAGCCATTGTTTATTGGTTTATTTTTTCTTCCCACTGATGTCGAAATCATGCAGCAACTGTAATGACGAGTTGTTTGCAACAAGATTTTGGAATACCAGAGAGTGGGGCAAGCAAGGGAAGCAAGGGGGCTGGACTCCTTCCATGGCCACCAACACATTGAAGGAAGGGCATTTCCTGGCTCCATTTTAAGTGAAATTCTGGCTACACCAAGCAGGGGAATGCATTATCAAATGATTGCAAAGGCTTATTCTTTCATGAGAACTCAGTGATCTTCTCGACTCTCCAACCTTGACCGTGAATTGCTAGCCCTTCTCACTTGCTCCCGGGTAAGGGGCAGATGGGCTTCCCATGTGCTTAGAAGGGTTGGCCAAGCATCTCTAAAGTAAAAATGTGCTTTTGAAGAAAATTAAAGACCATTACTAGAAAGCTGAAAAGCAGGGTTCTGAGAAAACCCACTTGTGTTTTTGCCTTTTTAATTTAAAGATTCTGAACTAAATCACAGGGTTATTTTTAGAAGATCTCAGAATTCTAGATGAAATCACCCTCTCTTGGACACTGTCCAAAGACTATTGCCCAGACTCTGTTTGGGTCAGATGTTCAAATTGCTAAACAGAATCATTTTATGTCAAGATACACCAAACTAATGCAGGTAGACATGAGCCAATATACAGCTGGCTGAGCAAAAAGCCAGGCCAAAAATACAAACTAGAATGTAGAAGTCCATATTCTTTCCTCTAAGTTCGTAGGTTTTGCCTTAATTTATCATATCTTTTATTTTGCCTTGGGCTAAAACCAGAGGTGGACTTATCTTAAGGCAAGAGCATATTTTCAAAATCTTTGTGGTCTTCCCCTGCCAGGCCCTAGAAAACTATCTGTGCTTAATGAATATTTATTTGAATTGACCATAAAAATGGTTACATTAATGGTAGTAACCAAGATATTTAACACAAGTGCAAGGTTTATAATTTTTAGCGCTTTTTAAAATACATTTTATCTTAATACATCCTTGTAACAAATTTGCATCATAACCTATTCTTGTTTTCCCAAATTACAGATGTGAGAACTGAAGCTCGGAAGTGGTAAAAGCTAGTTCTGTGATTCTTTTTTTTTTTTTTTTTTTTTGAGACAGAGTCTCGCCCTGTCGCCCAGGCTGGAGTGCAATGGTGCGATCTCGGTTCGCTGCAACCTCCGCCTCCTGGGTTCAAGCAATTCTCTTGCCTCAGCCTCCCGAGTAGCTGGGATTACAGGTGCCCACCACCAGGCTCAGCTAATTTTTTTTTAATCTTTAGTAGAGACGGGGTTTTACCATGTTGGCCAGGCTGGTTTCCAATTCCTGACCTCGTGATCCACCCGCCTTGGCCTCCCAAAATGCTGGGATTACAGGCATGAGCCACCACACCCAGCCTAGTCCAGTGATTCTAAAACCCTTGTATTTTGTTCACCACCCCACATGCCTAACGTTTATTTTATGTTTGGGAAACATACTCATGTGTGTGTAAATGTTTTCTTCTCTTGAAATCAGAAAATACACACAGGAAAAAATGAATGATTTGGTCTCTGACAGAGAACAACTATAAGCAGAAAATACTTCTGAATATTTAAGAAGTACCAGAGAGCTTCTAATATCATGCTGAAAATAAAACTAAAGGTAGATATTTTACAATGGACCTATTTTTCTAACACGGATTGAACATCCTAAATCCAAAAATATGAAATCTGAAATGCTTCAAAATCCAAAAGTTTTTCAGCACTGACATGATGCTCAAAGAAAATGTTCATTAGAGCATTTTGGATTTCAGATTTTCAGATTTGAGATGCTCACAAGTATAATGCAAATATTCCAAAGTCAGAAAAAATCTGCATTGGAAACACTTCTTGTCCCAAGCATTCAACCTGTATTAATAAAATTAAAAATATGGAGGGTAGGGGGAATGGGAAAAAAATAAAATGAAAATATGAAAAGAAGATGATAGACTCCTAAACCCTAATGGTAAAAACTTAGAAAGTTGGAGAAATAAAGTGTTAGTGGAGAAATGTGGACCCTAATACCATGCTGGAAAAGTACAATTTAGTTCAACATTTATAAAGAACAATTTTGTAGTATGTAAAGTCTGAAAGCCATACTGTTAAGGATATTCATTATGACATTGTCCATATAACTAAAAACATAGAAGCATCAGAACCTCGTGCAATCATGTTTTTATTGACATAGAAAGATAACCACATTATATTATTAAATGGAAATATTGGTTGAAAAATATTGTAATTCCTCTTTATATTTTGCTTCAAAAATGTGTATATCAATGCCAAAACTTTTGAACAGTTTTTGTTTGTTTGTTTTTGGATGTTATATTAGTTACCTATTGCTATATAACAAATTATCCCAAAATTTAGCATCTTAAAATAAAAAAAAATATCATCTCACAGTCTATGAGAGTTAGGAACCTGGGCATATCTTGGTTGCATGGTTGGCTCAGATTCTCTCTGAGATGACAGTCCAGTTGTTGGCTGTCTGTCCCAGGCTTGCAGTCTCTGAAGCTTTGGTTAGGGCTACAGGAAACACTTCAAAGTGCATTCATAAGTTTCAGTTATTTGCAACATGGGCTGCTCATGACATGGCTTCCAGAGAGAGAGAGAGAGAAAGACAGAGACAGAGAGACAGAGACTAAGACAATTTCAACGATATAATGTGGGCACTCTATGAGGGCATGACTACAGGAGGCAGGGATCATTGAAGACTGTCTTGGAGCTTGGCCATCATAGCCCATCCTAATCATCCTTAATGATTCACATTCCTCTAAAAACATACAGCTTCCAAGGCCCACAAAAGTTTCACCTCATTATGGCATCAGCTCACAGTCCAGAATCCCCTCATCTAGGTGCAAATAAGGCTCCTCAGGTGTTATTCCTTAAGTACAGATCCTCTCCATTTGAAGGCTGTTAACTAAGGAGACAAGTTATCTGTCCTCTAATATATAATGGTGGGACGGGACAGGATAACTGTTATATACACTCTTACTCCAAAATGAGGAAAATGGGAATAATGCAGGAATCAGTGGTCCATATAAATTCTGACATCCAGTTGAGCAAATGTTGGAAGTTCCTTAATAAGGGCACAGTCCTATGCACACCCAGGTGGTTTGATTCTCTGTGACCCTTGGCTCCACCTTCTGGGTTCTTGCTTCTTCCCTCTGAGGCATCCTGACTTTTTAATGAAAGGAGCACTTGTTTATAGCTAGGGTTTTTTTGTTTTGTTTTGTTTTGTTTTTCTCCACTTGTTCCCTGATTGCAGAAGCTTAGTGGCTCTATTCATTTTGTATTGTCTCTGTACCTTTCAGCACAAGCCAAAAGATCTTTGCCTGATATAATTCTCTTAGAAACTTTGTGCATTTCCTGTGAATCTTTGGGGAGGTTTATTCCATTAGACAAAAGCCACACCCACAAATCTCTTTGACATAGGCCCTTGGGGGTGTTGAGAAGGCTGACAGAGGATGCCCTCAAGCTTCCTAGGAGCTTTATTGTGTAATTGAGAGAGTCTGAAAGACATACTTGTAAACTCAGAAGGCCTTTTGCATGACTTAAGACTTACCTTTAATCTTTCTCGGTTCTTAAAGAATTTTACAGTCATGCCTTGGGCTTCATCCTTAGATTACGCATTTCTGGGAGGGTCCTGGATTATACTTCTGCTCTGAAGCCATTTTAATTTTTTAATTTTAGCACTGTCTGCTGATATGGTTAAGCTGTGTCTTCCAAAAGGACATGTTGAAGTACTAAGCCCTGGTACCTGTGAATGTGACCTTATTTGGAAATAGGGTCTTTGCAGAGGTAATCAAGTTAAAATGAGGTAATTAGGGTGGGTCCTGATCCAATATGACTAGTGCCCTGATAAGCGGAAGAGACAACAGAGACTTATGGGGAGATATCATGGGTATGTCATGTGATGACAGAGGGGGAGCCTGGAGAGATGCGGCTGCAAGCCAAGGAATATCAAGCATTGCCAGTAGCAACCAGAAGCCAGAAAGGGCAAGGAAGGATTCTACCCAGGGTCTCAGAGGGAGCAGGGCCCTGCTGCCACCATGATTTCAGATTTCTGGCCTCCAAAGTTGGGAGAAAATAAATCTCTGTTGTTTTAAGCCACCTAGTCTGTGGTGGTTTGTCACAGAAGCCCTCAGAAATGAACACATTGACCATATGAAGAGCTCAGGGATCTTCAAAACCATATTAACTGCCAGGTCCTGCATATTAAAAGCTCTTTCCTGGAGATTCTCTCTCTCTTCTTGCACATCACTAAAAGCCACAGTAAGAAGGCAGGCAGCACCTTCAACTTGCAGGATGGACATCTCCTTTGCTAGATCACTTCATTGATTGGGTACATTTTCTACTTTCCACATAACTTCAGGCAACAGTGTTGCTACAGCTATGCCACTATGTAACAAGGATCCCCCTCCTCCAGTTTCCAATAATTTTTACCTCATTTTCCTACAAGTCCTCACCCACAGGTTAAGATCATAAAGGCTTCTGGTAATAATTTCGTCAAGGTACTTTAGGCTTCTACTAGGACTCTTCTCAAAGCTAACTGCATAGGTGCAAACCCACACTCCCATTTAGGCTTTTGTTATGTCAGCACCCAACTTTTGGGTGCCCAAATCTGGATTAGGTATCTGCTGCTGTGCAACAACCTGCCCCAAACCTAGTGGATTACACCAAGTGTTCATTATGCACACAGTTTCTGAAGCCTGGGAATCCAGAAGCTGCTTGATGGTGTGGTTCTGGCTCAGGGACTCTCATGAGGTTGCAGCGAGTGTCGACTGTCCCATGCTTGCAGTCTCTGAAGCTGTGACTGGAGCTGCAGGGTACACTTCCAAGGTTACTCATGTGGTTGTGGGCAGGAAGCTTCAGTTCCTTGACACCTGGGCCTCCCCATAGGGCATTCTTATGACATGGTTTTGCCCAGAGTGATTAGAGATAAAGAGAGAGAGTGCAACAGAGTGACCAAGATGGAAGTCATAATGTATTTTATCTGGAAGCAACATGCCATTATTTCTGCTGTATGTCACACAGACCAAATCCGGTACGGCATGGAGAAGACACTCAAGGCTGTGACTATCAGGAGGTGGGATTCTTGGGGGTCCATCTTGGAAGACAAAATGTATTTGGCACATACAGGCTCATGGTTATGAGGTCATCATTTTGCCTTTCTGGTTAATGCTTTTGATAAGATTAATATTGCCAACTGGTAGTGGCTGGATTATGTCTCTCTAAATTCAAACACTGATGTCCCAACTCCTAGTACCTCAGGATGTGACCATATTTAAGAGATGGGAGTCTTGAAAGAGGTGATTCAGTTAAAATGAAGCTGTAGAGTGGGACCCTAATGCAATACGACAGTATTCTTATAAGAAGAAGGACACCAGGGGTGTGGGTGCATGGATGGATGGCCATGAGACGTAGCAAGGGGGGCGGCCATTACAAACCAAGGAGAGGGGCTCAAAGAAAACCAACCCTTTGGGAACCTTGATCTTGAACTTCCAGCCCCCAGAACTGTGAGAAAATAAATTTCTGTTGTTTAAGGCACTCTGTCTGTGGTATTTTGTCATGGCAGCCCCAACTAACTAATATAACAACCTTTTGACAGATATCTGAAAATATCTTGCTGTTTCCCAACACACATTTACTCATTGTTTACTTTTGAAAATCTTTTAAAATATCATTTTTTGTTTTGATGTGTATAGTTATATATCAATGCATATAATTAGATTTGTTTCTATATACAATGTGTAATCTAATCTAATCTGAGAGTCTGTGCTTTTACTAGGAGGATTGAAACCTCTTTCATTTCATATTATAGCCCATTTTAAATCTAATCCCCCACTTTCCAGAGGTGGGAGCTGGAGGGATTTAAGGCTCTCTAGGATGAAAATGTATCAAAAGCTGCCTCTCCACTGCTTAAGGGATCATATTGTAATGGAAATGTTGTTTTCAAGGAATTACCAGATCAACTCAGTTCAAGATCAAAGCATTAATCTTCTGGGGCCAGAGAGAGGGGTCTTGAGTTGAGCCAAATTAGAAGAGACAAAGGGGATATCACAATTAATGGGAAACAGATTTAGGGAAGCAATCCTGGAGAAATTCTCAAACCAAGGCGCAATTCGCAGTGGGAACTTTTTAAACAGCTCTCCTGGCCTTGGTGTGGGTTCACTTAAAGGAGCCGCACTGGAGTGTCTTTGAGTCTTCTAAGAACATGCTTTCTGATTTGTTCTTTGCTTTGCTCTGATTACACAAACTTCTGACCACTTGTTTATCTTCACTGCTTTGTCTGCTGCAGTGATTTGGAAAACAAGCATTCTGTGTTCAGTAGTTATGTTAGCTTTCAATTTAATAAAACATATATTTTAACCTATGTTTCTCTAATTACTAAAGTCAGAACAAAACAAGGTCTTTTGCTTACCCTGTAATTAATGTGAGAAATTCAGTATGTTTTTACTTTGTCTTTCATCTTACCTTAAACATTTGTATAGACTATTACAGAACCAGTTTATCAAGTTTTTTAAAAAATCATGTTTTTTTCCAAAAAAAAAATATTTTTAGCTTCCGTATTATTTTTTGAGACAGGGTCTCTCTCTGTTGCCCAGGCTGGAGTGCAGTGGTGTGATCTTGGCTCACTGCAACCACTGACTCCCAGGCTCAAGAGATTGTCCTGCCTCAGCCTCCTCAGTAGCTGGTACTACAGGAATGTGCTGCCACACCTGGCTAATTTCTTTGTATTTTTTGTAGAGATGGGATTTTGCCATGTTGCCCAGGCTGGTCTCCTGAGCTCAAGCAATCCGCCTGCCCTGGCCTCCCGAAGTGCTGGAATTGCAGGCATGAGCCACCACGCCCAGCCAATTTTGTGACTGTTTTTTAAAAACATATAGTATTGGCTTCACAGGGACCGCCAATCTTTTTATATCTTGACTTCCTTATTTTAGAGTTATTCATTTTGATTCTTTTTTGTGTCCTATGGAGTAAATTTTAAGATAACTTTTTAAGGAAGGCTATATTAGTGAAATTGCTTCTGATTCTTAGATATCTAAAAATATCTTTCCATTGCCTGTACTCAGGGATTAAATTTGGCTTGGAATATTACGCTTAGATCATGAAGTTTCCTCTTTAGAGGAGTACTTATTACTCCATTTGGAGCTAGTGAGTGACAGCAGCTAGCCTAATTTTTTCTGTTTTTGAGTAAGCTATTATTTTCTGTCTTGTTGCTCACATTCTGTTCTCTTTATTCTAGATTTTTCATCTATGTCTAAGTATAAGTCTTTTTTTTCCATTAGCATAATGGAAACGAAGGAAATTCTTTTTCTACTATGTTTGTGATTATTATTTCTGCTCCTTTTGTCCCAGCACTTCCAGGAATATTTGTTATCCATAGGTTAGATTTCTATCATTTCACTCTGCTTCTGTTTTCTTCTCTTATCGTTTTGTCTTTAGCCTTTTCTTCTATAGTCTTCGAAAACAGTTTACAGATTGCATTTTCTCCCTTGTTAATTCTGCTCTTCACCGCAGCCGTAGCATTTTTCCTTTTGGATATATCCATCTCTTATTTTGGCTGGCTCCATGTTTGATATGTGGAGGATATGTGGAGTGATTTAAACCCAACTGAATGCGTCTGTGGGGTCTGGCAGAGCCTCACCTCAGATCTACGCCTGGGGGAAAGATTGACTTACACAATTCCTAGCCTGGCTTCCTGCAGGTTCTCATCCAGTGTGGCTTTGTTCCACGAGGGTGGATCTTGGCTGCTTTCTGCTTCCAGGGCACTTCTGTTTCCAAAGCATTTCCTAAGAGAATACCCATTCCCATGTACCATCCATCCTCTTCCCTTCTACCCCTGCTGTGTTGTACTAGGAGACATGACCTTGAAATTCATATAAAAAGGGGTGAACTGGAGGGGGAGAATTGCAGGAATCCAATTCTGGCTGGCTTGGAACCTAATTCCCATGCAGAAGGAAAGAAGCAACCTGGACTCTTGTTATGGCAGCCCTGAGCCCCTGGCCTGGACATAGAGTAGGAGCAGTAAAGCCTTCTCCTGGGGTTCCATTGGCTATTCTGTGCCAGGTCAGAAGATGAAACAGATATTGCTAGGGTGGACAGTGATCCCTCAAACTAACCCCACTGGCACTGTACTTGGTGGAAATTTCCTCTAGATTTCTATCAATGCTGACACAAGGTTTTATGCTTTTGCAGAGCTTCATAGGTATTTTAATAGGAGACAGAATGCATCTTAGACTAACCCAATGTTAATTTTTACATATGCCTGAGGCAGTTCCCCTCCCTGTCTTAGAGAACGATGTACTCTTTATACACATAAAACAATGATTTTTCAACTTTGATAAGGGCTGAAAATTACACCACTCATCAACTCCCATGGCAGCCACATGATGCCTGCAGGTGGAATTCTACAAGATGACATAAAGGGGGTTAAACAGAAGCATCCTGGCCTCTAGAGCAAGCAACGGTGTCATGCAAAATGGCCCGTAGGAACCCTAGCCGCTTCCAGGAGCTTGTCATTAAGCTGAGTCATCCTCTACTAAACATAACAGATAGTTCACCAGCAAGGATATCCCTTAAACACATGTCAAAAGGAAAAAACGTAACACAGTGTATCCTTACCTTATAATAAATTCTGGCCACCAAACGCCGCTGAAGAACCCTTTCACGAAATTTCACTGCTTTCAACAGAAAGGCGAGATCATCAACTGTGTCCATGTTAAATGCCAGGAAACTGAAAGAAAATCACGGTGACCATCATTATTATTTTGGCCTCACCAAGAATTTCATTTGAAAGAAATAGAGTAGGTTTGTTTTTTAAAAATATTTTTTTCTATAGAAAAATAGTGTCAATAGACATAATCTCCCCATCCCATCTCTCACTGACTGTATTCATAATTCTTTTCAGTAATCTTAGCTCTAGTTTATTCTAGGTGGTTGTCCTTGTGATATAGAGATGATTTGGTTTCCTTATTTTTCCACTTACTATTATATTATAAGTAGTGTTCAATATTTTACATAGTCTTTCTTAGTTAACAGCAATGTAATTTCTGTCAAGTATAATCAACTATTATACAATTCATGTATAACTCAATCATTATACAATTCTTTTTTTTTTTTTTTTTTGAGACAGAGTCTCACTCTGTTTCCCAGGCTGGAGTGCAGTGGCACGATCTCGGCTCACTGCAACCTCCACCTCCTGGGTTCAAGTGATTCTCATGCCTCAGCTTCCTGAGTAGCGGGGATTACAGGCACATGCCACTGTGCCTGGCTAATTTTTGTATTTTTAGTAGAGACAGGGTTTCACCATATTGGCCAGGCTGGTCTTGAACTGCTGACCTCAAGTGATCTGCCCACCTCAGCCTCCCAAAGTGCTGGGATTACAGGCATGAGCCACTGTGCCTGGCCCCCATTATGCAATTCTGTCAAGTGAGTTTATAATAATAACTCAACCACTATACAGCTCTATCAAGTGAGTTTATAATAACCACTGCTGGGCATTTATTATAATTATAATTGAATATTAATAATCAAATATATCTGTTACAAAATATTTATCAATGAATAATACTTATTAAATATATTATATATCAGGAATTGTGCTCATTATCTGCTGTGAATTATTCAATTTTCTCGATAATTCTAGAATACTATAATTATCCAATGTAGAGTTCAGGAAACTGAGGCTTAGCAAGATTTGGTAACTTGCTCAAGGTCACACAGGCAGAACTCAGTCAAGCTCAGGTTTTGTTGGGGAACATCAGCGTTTAAAGCAAGAGGCACCCTGGAGGGAAGTGATAGGGCTGTGTGCAAGCACAGGGGAGGGTGTGCTACAGAGATGGTAGCTTTCTTCAGCAGGCAGCAATTCCCATCTTTCCCATTTGGCAAATGAGGAAACTGAGGCACAGAGGAGTTAAGAGACGTAAGCACAGACTCAAAACAACCAAGTTCACAATTAAAAGCTCCTGAGCTTTTCATCATGAAACTCTATTTCATGCCAATTTTATGGCCCCACCATGAACCTTTAGATAACCTAGACATCCAGGGGAAGGGTTAATTCACACTTAGGGTTTCCCATAGCACAGCCACCTCTTGCCCTCCCCTTTCCCCACTTCCTGAGGAAGTAAGTTATTATAAGACTCAAATAACTTAAATTCATATTAACTAAAAAAAAAAACCCAAGTGGCTGTTGTTGCTTAATCAGAAGGCACGAGAGAAACGTTAAGAAGCAATTGACGCAGTGCTTTTGAGATGCCAAGTGCTGAATTAATAATCACCCTCCATTTAGACAGGGAAGAGGAAAGTATTTACATGCCAATTACCGGGACATTTAAAAGATGTCAATGTTTATTCTGAATCTGGGCTTTAAGAAGTTTGGGTTTCTGCCTCAGTGTATTTAATGAAAGATGTAAAAAGCTTTCATATATTATTGAAAAGTATGTTTTAGTCATTCCAGGGGCTGGTATTGGAAATTAGCTTCCCTGGAATTCAGACTGTAGAACATGTTTGTCCACCTGAGATTGTGAACTGCACGTGCTGCAGGAAGGGGATCTCACCCACTCGCTGAGTCATGTGAGTCACATGTCATGTAGGTCTAGGAGCCTGCCCAGCGCAGTAGAGTGTGCAGACTTTCTTTAAAAATAGAAACATTGCTAAAGGCAACCTCCTTGTAACTGTGTATTTTACAAGAAGATCCAAATGACTCTATTTTTAAATAAAGTTTAAATTAAATTAAAATATGTATCATTAGACATCAGGGAAATGCAAACGGAAACCATAGTGAGGTAGCATTATACATCCACCAGAATGACTACAATTAAGTACACTGACATCAAGTGTTGCCCAGGATCTGGAGAAACCAGAACTCTCATGCTTGCTGATGGGAGTGTAAAATGGTGAAATCTCTTTGCAAAATGTTGTCACAGTTTCTGATAAAAATAAATGAACACATACCCTATGATCTAGCAGTTTCACTCCTACTAATTGCCTAAGAGAAATAAAAACATATGCTCACAAAAAAGGTCATATAAGAATGCTCATAGCGGTTCTACTCACAGAAGTGAAAAACGGCAAACATCCCAGGTGTCTATTCATCCATAAGAGAATGATTCTACTACATCCATAAAGTAAAATACTACAATAACGAAAAGAAACAAACTAATACACACAACAACATGGGTGAATGTCAAAAAGTATTATGCCAATTTCACGAGGCAGCTACAAAAGAGTACATACTGCCTGGTTCTGTTTATGTGAAGTTCTAGTATAGAAAAACTAATCTGTGGTGGGAAAACATCAGAAGAGTGGCTGTATCTGCGTAGTGAGATTGACCAAGAAGGGGCATGAAAGAACTTTCTGGAGTGATGATCTGTATCTTAATATGAGTTTGGTTACATAGGTTTATGCATGTGTCAAAACTCAGTGAATGTACACTTAAGATTTGTGCATTTTATTGTATGTAAATTCTACATAAGAAGAACTATAACTAAATATGTAACTGTAGTTAATGATGCTCATGCTAAATTATTTAGAAATGTGCTGATGTCTACAGTTTATTTTGAAATGGATCAAAAAGAGAAGGTGAATGGATGGGTGAGTTCCATACACAGATCCATAGATATGATAGTGATATGGCAGGTACAGTAATAGGTTAATAGAATCTCCATGGTTTGTACATAAATGCTTCCTGTAAAATTATTTCAACTTTGCTGAATATTTGTAAATTTTACAGCATAATGTAGAAAAACACGTTGGGTGCAAGGCAAAATCTTGACTTTCCTGGACATCTACCACCACCTCCTAAAGGTCCACAGGCTGATGAGAGTGGGAGGGGCCCCAGTGGCAGGCTACCATGCAGGAGGAAGAGAGACAACCCTTGCAGGGACAAGCCAGAGCTGAATGGGGCTATCTGCAGAGCCAGGTACAACCCCCTTTCAAAGCCACTTCCTTTGAGGGCTCCTCTCCCTGCCATGCTCCATCTGCCTTACCTCATCCCATGGAGGCTTTTCAGTACCATGACTGACTCCTTCCAGGCCGAAATGAGGGGTAGTTACTGTGCGGACAAATGGGTGCCCACTGGAGGGATTTAAGGGTACCAGGAAGTTCTCAGCCCATCTTTCCTCAGGTCCCCACCTGCTCAAGAGTACCTTTCTCAGGGCTGTCACTATGCCTACCATCCTACCGCTCTCGGAGTGCAGACTCCATGAAGGCAGAGCCCCTAGTAACTGCTGATCACCAATGCTTAGAGAAGTGCCTGGTACACAGTGAGTGCTGAAAACACGTTGATGACAAAGGCTTTCCTTCATATAAAGTCAGAGTAAGTAAAGTTTCGGGATTTAAGTAGATAAACACAGGGACTGAATCAGTAAAACCTAGATGTGTGGGAGACAGATGTATACTGTTTTGGAGGTTAATAACTGAGACAAAAATAAATGGACTGGAACTTTCCAAATATTTACATTTGGAATACTGCCTTTGGCACATCTCAACTCTGTGCTGGAAAATGTGCTAGGGATATAGATTTGCATATGGGTGAGAGCGTGTCGTGCTTCCAAAATGATGGAATCAAGCCCTGCTTTGCTATCTGAAAAAGAAACGAAAGGGCAGATGATTTGTGGCCAGTTGGGGAACAAGTTTCCTGCAAGGATGGAACTGATTCTGGTGGGGAGTCATACTATTCTTTCAACTCCTTAATACGTTGGACAATTTTCAAACTAATACATTGGAGGAAAAAGCTAACCATACTATAAACGTCCTACTCAACAGCTAGAAATATTAGGAAGACCCACTAGCTCTAGTATGAAGACAAACGGAGACATTTAAACTAAGAGAGACTCCAGTGAAACAGTCCTAACATGTAGGAGCTCGTGTTTTCAAGCTTTAAGATGGACCACAGTTTGAATAAACAGGGTCCTGAGCAGCAATAAAAAAAGGAAAAAAAAAAGACAGATTACAGATTTCTCAATTTCACGTCATCCCAATGGCTATAAAGAATCCCAGGCCATCATTTACTGTGTTTTCCATGTGTTTAATCAGGATTGTGAGATTCTATTTTCTAATGAATAGTTTCCTTAGAAACTAGTTCAATACTTTTGGTTTGAGGGACCAATAATCTCATTCAAAAAAATAATAATTAAAAAATACACAAAAGAAAAAAGCATAATAAGCTCTCTAAAAGTATAATATAGGAGACAATACATTCATGACCATAAATCAATGAAATAGAAAAGAAAGGTATGACACAAAGGATCAAAGGGAAAAATCGGTTGTTTGAAAAATAACAATAAACCAGTCAAACATCTGAATGAGACTGAGCAACAACAACAAAGGAGAAAGCATAAGAAGGCATTTTAGGAATGACAAATGAGACACAACTACAGATCTAGCAGAAGTTAAAAAGGTAATGATAGAATAGTACACATAAAAACTTATACCAATAAAATCAAAACCAAATGAATAAATTCCTAGAAAAATACAATTTACTTAAACTAACATGAAAAGAAAAGCCTAGGCTTTAAACAATTAAGCTAATTAAATAGTTTACTCACCAAGCCCAGATTATTTTCAAATTTGATGAATTATCAAATTCTTTCACAGAATAAGAAACCACTCCCCCCAAAATAACTCTATGAGAGCTGTAAAACTTTGACATAAATCTAAATCAGGCATGTACAAGAATGGAAAACTATAAATATACAATCTCCTCCCCCTAAAAAATACTAACAAGCCAAATCCAAGAAAATATAAATATGATAATACAGCATAACAAAATTGAGTGTTTCTTAAGCATGCAAGGGTAGTTTAACATTAGATGATTGGCAAAAATTATTCACCAAACTAACAAAATGAAGAAGAAATATATGATCATTTCAACAGATGCAGAAAAATATCATTTGATAAAATTAATCTGGTAATGACAAAAATACATTTAAAATGTATAAGCTTCTTTAGGAAGTAAAGTGTGTCTATCAAAAACTTCAGCACTCCAGCCTGGAAGACAGCATAAGACCCTGTCTCTAACATAATAAATAAAATCAGCAATAAGACAAAAGAACACCTTGTAAGATGGCTTCTATTCAAATTGTGTTGGTGGTCCTAGCTCTTGCTGCGAGACATGAAAAGAATAAAATAAATAACAGTTGGAAAGGAAGAAATAAAAATTTATAATTTGCAAATTAGTGTCTATGGAAAAAACCTCCAAAGAATCTACAGACACATTTAAAAGAAATTTCTTTACAGTCAGATTTATAAACAAAAGCCAATTGCATGTATAATAAATCATTAACTATAAAAATCATAATTTAAAAATACTTTTAACAACAAAATTATAAAGTAACTAGTAATAAATCTATGAAAGGATATAGTATGTATGGAAAAAATTATACAACCCTGAAGGACACTTTGAAGATGAAAATCTTTGAGAGGAAGACCTGCTTTATAAATATGTCAATTTTCTGCAAGTATATAGATTTAATATATTTTCAAAGAAACTTTCAGCAGGTTTGCAGGCCTGTGATAACAAATAACAAATGGTAAATAACAAAACATTTACCATTTTAATTTTATTTATTTATTTTTTTGAGACGAAGTTTCACTCTTGTTGCCCAGCCTGGAGTGCAATGGCGCAATCTCGGCTCACTGCAACCTCCGCTTCCTGGGTTCAAGCAATTCTCCTACCTCAGCCTCCCAAGTAGCTAGGATTACAGGCATGCGCCACCATGCCTGGCTAATTTTATGTTTTTAGTAGAGACGGGGTTTCACCATGTTGCCCAGGCTGGTCTCAAACTCCTGACCTCAGGTGATCCACCCGTCTCAGCCTCCCAAAGTGCTGATACATGCATGAGCCACTGTGCCCAGCCCATTTTGACTATTTGTAAGTGTACAGCTCAGTGGTATTAAGTACGCTCACACTGTTGTACAACCATTACCACTATTCATCTCCACAACATTTTCATCTTCCCAAACTGAAACTCTGTACCTATGAAACAATAACTACCCATTCTCTCCTCTTCTTAGCCCCTGGGAACCAATATTCTACTTTCTATCTCTACGAATTTGACTACTCTAGGTATGTCATGTAAGTACAATCCTACAATATTCATCCTTTGTTTTATTTCTAAGAAACTTGACAAACTTATTACAAAACTTACATGAAATGGCCAAAGATTCTGAACAGCCAACCCAATTCTGAATTACATTTCTGATATAATAATATAATATAATACTATAGTAATATTTTATTATAAAGCCAGAGTAATTATAACAGTGTATTGTTGGATCAAAAATACACAAAGAGACTAGGAACAAAATAGCCCCAAGACAAACTCTCAAATAGATGGAGATTTAATAAATGCCAAAGAGACCTTGCAGGTTACTAGAAAAGAATGTCCGATTCAGTAAATGGTGCCAGAACAACTGACTGTCCCCAAAGGAGAAAAATAAAATTAGATCCCTTCCTCAAACCATACACAAAAATGTGTATGGATTCAATAATTAAATGTAAAAGGTGAGACTTTCAAACTTTTAAAGATATAGATTTCATGACCTCAGAATAGATGATGCAGAAAAAGTGTTGGATATAAAAGAAAAGATTGATAAGTTCGACTATAATTAATGAATTTATCTCAATCAAAACACATGATAAAGAAAATATAAGACAAGCCACAAACATAGAAAAGATAATTATAGCATTTATAACAACAAAGGATAAAGAGCCCTTAAAAATCAATAAGAACAAGACACACACACATACGCACACAATAAAAATAGGCAAAAAACATGAACAGGCATTTCACATAGAAAGAAATACAAATGGCAAACAGACATGTGAAATCATGCTCACCCTTAATAGTAATTGAGAAAATTCAGTTTAAAGTCAGGGTGAGAGATCATTTCTTACATTGTATTGACAAAAATTAAGAAGTCTGATAGTACCAAGGGTTGGTTAGAACAGAATAAGGCCCCACAAGATACATGCTGCAAATGGGGGTGTAAATTTATACAACCACCTTGAAAAATAATTTGTCGCTATCTAGTAAAGTTGAACATTACTCCATAGCACAGCAATTCCATTCCTAGGTAATATATACCGTAGGGGAGTGTTTTTCAAACAACAGATTGCAAATAACTAAAAGGTCATAAAATCAGTTTAAGGGTTGGGGTCAGTATTTTTTTTTTTAGGCAGGGTCTCGCTCTGTTGCCCAGGCTGGAGTGCAGTGGCATGATCTCAGTTCACTGCAACCTCTGCCTCCCAGCTTAAGCAATCCTCCTGCCTCAGCCTCCCAAGCAGCTGGGACCACAGGCATGTGCCACCATGCCTGGCTAATTTTTGTATTATTTTTGTAGAGACAGAGGTCTCATCATATTGCCCAGGCTGGTCTCGAACTCCTGGGCTTGAGCAATCCTTCTGTCCTGGCCTCCCAAAGTGCTAGGATCACAGGCATGAGCCACCATGTCTGGCTGAAATCAATATTCTGCTAAGATCAGTATTCTTTAAAAATAAAATTTAAAAATATCAGAGAGCATCACTAGTAATAAATAGGAAGGTAGCCACTGCTCCATGAACTGTTTGCTTCAGTTGCGTCTGAAGTGGAGGTCCTATGGATATATGGGTGTCCATGGTGATTTAAAGTGTATTTCTTATTCTAAGTAATGTCAATTAAGTTTGAAAGCCCTATAAAAACTCTTGTGCACATCCCCCAGAAAACATGTACAGGGTTTTTCATAACAGCATCATGCAAAATATCAAAAAACTACACACAACCCAAATGTCCAAGATATCAGAGATTAGAATGGGTAAGTACAGTGTGGCATATACACAGGATGGAATATTACAGAATATTGTGAAGAGGAGTTCTGCACCTATACTTAACAATTTGAATGATTCTAAGAAACAAAATATTGAGGGAAAACAAAGTTACAAAATGCTACATATATTATGCTTTATTTATAAAGCCAACAGACAATACTGAAAGATTAATACAAACAACCAAAAGCATGGATGTTGAAGCCGGACTGTCTGGGTTCAAATCTCACCTCTGCCACTCACTAGCCATGTAACCTTGAGCAAGGTACTTAACCTCTGTGCCTCAGTTTCCTCATCTGTGAAATGGAAATAAGAACTTACCTCATGGGGTTTTTAGGATTAAAATCTGTAAACTGCTTGGAACAGTGAACATGAAATAAAGAAGGAACTCAAGGAGAAAGAACAGAATGAGCAATGTTTTAGTTTTTAAGTTGGTAGCGAGTGTATGAGTATTAATTTTACATATTCACAGATTTCTTGCATACAGCAAACACTAAAAATTTCAAGCAAGAGTGAGTTATGCCAAGGCTGTATGAACTCAGGCTTCATGATAACCCACTGAAGGCAGATGATGATGGCCTGAGTAATACGTACCTGGTTCTCAGCTTGTCCCCCACAGATTCAGCCCAGTTTTGGAGCAGGCCAAAGAGTGGTTTTTCTTCATACTGTTTGGAGTATTGGGCCAGCAGTTCCCGCCCCACAACCTGTGCAAAGAGTTTATCGCTCATCAGTCTCAGCAGTGTAAAAAATGACAGTATCTTTAATACTGCAACCCAATAAGATCTATTTGTCACTTAGCAAACTCCTGGGAAGGAATCAAATACAAGACCTCATTCTTACCAGGGTCTCTATTTCCCCAGGGCAAATGTGGGGCATTTATCACACCGTCCCCCATCCTCCCCTGTGGCCGACTTCATTAACTACTTATTGCTTGCTCTCCCTTCTTGCCTGTATCAGTCTCTAACACTGGTCCTGGGACCAACTGTTTTAGCTGACACTTTAGTAAAACCTGCTTGCCTTCCGTGGACCAGAAGGCTGGTCCGTTCTCTTTTTCACCCCTGACATTCTCTGGTCAATTAGACCTTTGGGGAATAGTACTGAAATGCACAAATAAAACAATCTCTATCCTCTACTTCAATCTCTATCTTCTACTTCAGCAGCTTTAAAGTTATAATTTGGGCCTAAAATACTGCATGCTCTTCTGTGGCGGTTCAAAGAAGATGTCCATGGCTAGCCCGCTGCAGAAACTCAGCTGATGGTTAGCAACAACCACTAGACACGTGAACGAGGCCACCTTGGACCAGCGTGCCCCCACTCAGCCCCGACATGCTGCTGCCACAGCATGAGTGAGCCCAGGGAAGACCAGCAGAGCAGCAGAAAAACCACGTCGTGTGAGCTTAGCCCAAACTGCTGACCTACAGAATCATCAGCTAACAAATTGTTGTCTCAAAGCACTAAGTTTTGCAGTGGTTTGTTACAAATCAATAGATAGCTGACTCATTCTCTTTCAAATATCAATTTAAGAACATTTCTTCTTTGCTTTATATGCATGCATGTTTTTATACAGATTATATAAAATGTTATGTTTGCTTTAACTCAACAGTATATCATAAATGACATTTTTGATTGGCACTGTTATGTAGAATTCTATTTGTTTATTTACTAACCATATACTTTTGTTTTGATAAATCATAGCTAACTAAACATTTCCATTTGGTTGGATACTTACGTTGTTTCCAGTTTTACATTGTCATAATAACCTTGATAAAAATATAAGCAGACAAATAGCATAGTCATATTTTGTATTATTTCCTGAGAATAAGTCCCCACGAACTTGATTGATACAGAGGCTCTTAAAGAGGGCCACTCTACCAATAAGAGGGATGCTGAAAACTTTCAAGGCATTTTTGCCTGGGGAAGCTTTATTGGCATTGGTGGGCAGAGCCAGGTATGAAATGCATGGGACCGTCTCAACCAACAGAGGACTGTGCCATACCCCGTGTCCTGTCAAATGCCACGTGGTAAAATACATGCAGGCAGTTAAGAGCCCTGAACTTAGTTACACCAAAGCTTTCAGGTTTTCCAAGTCCCAGGCCTATGGAAGAATTAAACTCCCCTGTTCCCTTGAAATTAGAGGTGCTTTAGGCCAGTACACAAGTGACACTGCCGCCTCTCCTTTCCCATCCCCATGGCAACCTGCGATGCTCCCAGGTGTGACTGGACCATAAGCCTGGGCATCTGCATTCGAGGCTGACACAGTAATTCTGAGTATAGATGCAGGCATTGTATGTCTTGCTGTGATCATGTTTACTTTGTTATTAAATAAATATATTTATAACATAAATAACTTGCCTTTGGTTTCCTTAAGTATTGTCTTGAATTCTTGCAATTACGTCTCCAGATAGGTTATGTGATCCGTGATTTCATTCAGGTTAGTAAAGGGAGTGTCACAAAATATTTATTGTCAAAAAGAGGCCATTAGGTCCAGTGAGATTGAGAATCACTGCATTATGGGTCAAAGAACATGTACATTTTTATGGCTGCTGCTATACAAAATAAGTGTGAGAATCAAACCCTGCCAGGATCTGGAAAAGTGGGGAAAATAAAATGACTTTAACTAGAATTAAAATTAAAATGATATAGCAATCCAGTTCCATTTCACTAACGCAATACCAGGATTAAGATTTAACTTTGTTTTTGCTAATCTATAAAATTGATGATGGCTGTAACTCTATCTCACTCTTGCTGCAGAAGCAATGTCATTCCAAGTATGAACAAATTGCTTTCTCTGATTCCCACTCCCACAGCTTTCTCTTACTCTATTTTTCTCCATAGCATTTATGGCTACCTGGTGCTACAGACCACAACTTGTTTACTGGCTTGCTGTCTTCCGGCAGCCTGGAAAGCAAGTGCCGGGGGTCGGAGTGCGTCCATCCTTGTGCCATCAGACAACGTACTGCCCAGAGCCCAGAGGCGAGGACTCACCCTTGAGTAAATGAATAAGTACATTCCCTTCCTTTTCTCCCTATCTCATCCAATACGTCCAATTCCTTGATAATCTCCTTTAACTTCTGCCGCTATTTCCACTTTTTCCATTTAAGCAACTAAAATTGGGTAGAACTCACTCACTCTAACTAGGATTAAAATTAGAATGATACAATAATCAAGTTCAGGTGCTAAACTTAAGAAAGACAAGGGAGATCAATTTGGTTCTGGCTAACATCACAAAAGCAGATTACTCACTTTGGATCTTTGCTCCTTTTCTAGGTCATGAGACAAGGAAACGTGATTTTAAAAATGAGTTTATTTTCTGCTGTTGATGCCCCCTTGGTGAAAGATTAAGTGATTGAAGCCATCAGCTACCACGGGATTTGGGCATTACAGTCTCTAGGTCCAGTACCTTATTTTATAAATTACCAGGCAGAGGCAAAGAGAGATCAGTCACCACCTAGACTGAGTGTGCAATGAAGATGTGCTTGTTTTACCTCATACAGGTGTTCCCGAATATATTGTAATATACTATGTAGTATATATGTGTGTGTATATATATAATTTTTAACTCTATTTAAAAATAATCGTAGACTCACAGAAGTTGCAAAGTTAAAAGCGCATAGAATGATTCTCTCCAGCCAACACCCAGATTCCCCTAAAAAGTGATCTCTTGGCCAGGCGCAGTGGTGCACGCCAGTAATCCCAGCACTTTGGGAGGCCAACGTGGGTGGATCACCTGAGGTCAGGAGTTCGAGACCAGCCTAGCCAACATAGTGAAACCCCGTCTCTACCAAAAACATTAAAAAATTAGCCGGGCATGGTGGTGCGTGCTTATAGTCCCAGTTACTCGGGAAGCAGGAGAATCACTTGAACCCAGGAGACGGAGGTTGCAGTGAGCTGAGATCACATCACTGCACTCCAGCCTGGGCGACAGAGTGAGACTCTGTCTCCAAAAATAAAATTAAAAAGTGATCTCTTACATAATAATGGTGACTATCAAAACTAAGAAATTCAAAAAAAATTTTATTCATTACATGTTTTAGTTCTAGATATTTCATTACTTAAAATGGACCTAGTAGTAGATTGTTTTGTAAAGTGAAACATTATTTTCAGCAACACAAGTGATTACACTCTCCTGTAAGCCTGGTGTTTTACTTATTCAAGGTTTCCTTAAGACAACTTGTGATAGGTGATTGTGGGTGGTGTTTTTGTGGCTTTTCATACAGGTCTCTGGTTCTGCATGTTCTGCTGGTTCTGCACTCTTTATTTTCATATACACCTGCTCAGGAGCCCCTTTCTTAGTAGAACTCTAGGGTGAGTGAGCAGTCAAAACATCCATGTCTTTTCTTTTAAAAAAGGTCCCATCTGCAGGAGGAATCAAGCAAATCTACAGCCAACATTTGGAAACTGTGAGTTTGGCAATTGTGCAGAATGATGACATCATCAACATGCATTTGCAATAAATATCATATACATCATGCAACATGATTATGTAACACCAATGAAAGTTATTTCTAAGGTCAAATCACTTTTCAAGGCATCTATGAAGCAACCAGCATTTCCTCACACTAAGTATTTCACTGATTTATGCTAGGTACAGTGAAACTTGGATTAAAGAGCCTAACAAGTAGAGTTTGCTGCCAAAGCAAAAACACTTAGAGCCAATTATAATAGAAAAATGTGATTTCCAAGGAGATCCCACCAGATATCCATTATGAATCCAGGCAGTGGGACCATACTTGGGTTTGTACCATAGAGTGGGAGATTGACTCAAAGTGGCAGTACTTACGGCACTGGGCCCCATATCATGCTCCAAGGAGCCCTAGGTAGACTGGCTACATAATTTGGGGCCCAACGCAAAATGAAAATGCAGGCCCCCTTCTTCAAAAATTATTAAGAATTTTATGATGATGAGAACAGAGCACTGAACCAAGCATGGTCCCTTCTGAGGGCAGGTTCCTGTACCACCGCACAAATCTCACCCCATGAAGCTGGCCCTGGCCCTAGGGGTTCCAACAGGACTGCCGGATAAAAGAGAGGACACCCAATTTGTATTTGGACACCAAAATATTGCATGGGTCATACTTATACTAAAATAATATTCATGTTTACCTGAAATACAAATGTAGCTGGGCATCCTATATTTCTTTTTCCTACATCTGGCAAGCCTAGGTTCCTGAAGGGCATTTCAGGGGTCACCCATGGGTATGAGAATGAAGAAAAGACCAAGTGGATGGTCTTGATTTTCCACCATCATGCATTTTAACTCTTTACCTCTTTTAGATGCTGGACATCCCATCAAGGCAAGATGTCTTTGGGGAGAATCTTTAAAAATTCCCTGGCTAGAAGAAATAGGCAGAGATGGAAGGGATGACAGAAGAAGAAGGGAGGGAAGAGGAGGGGAGGGGAATAGAGGAGAGGAAGAGAGGGGAGAGACAAGAGGAGAAGGAGCGGGGAGAGAAGAGAGGGAAGGGCAAAGGGAAGCGGAAGGACTACTTTAGCACAGAAACCAACAAGTAAGCAGCTCTGAGTAATTGCTGGGCCTTAAACACGGATTTGACTTGAACCCGGGAGGTGGAGGTTGCAGTGAGCTGAGATTGCGCCACTGCACTCCAGCCTGGGCGCAGAGCAAGACTCCATCTCAAAAAAAAAAAAAAACAAACAAAAACACCAAACCAAACCAAAACAAAAAACCATGGATTTGAACTTCAAACCAGGAAGGATGGATGGATCTGAAGCAGTGATTTAGGCCCAGCAAAAAATCATGCACAATTCAATCGAACTTAAGAGTGGTTAGTTTTGTTGTTGTTTCAGTTAAATCTGGACCTTCTTGGTGTCTCTTTCCAGTTAGATATAAAGTGGTTTCCCCTTTCTGGTTTCCCTCCTTCCTTCCAGCTACATTTATGGAGCACTTACTACGTACAAGGCACCTACTGTTTATATTGAGTATAGGGAACATTAAAAAGATAAATAAGATACAGCCATCCCTCGGGGTCTTCCAGTGCAGATAGAGAGATCAGCCTATGCACCCGCAACTACACTCAGAGGGACCTGTAAAGAACATGACAGGTACAGAAGCACAGCAAGTTAAAAGTGGATCCCTTTACTATGAGGACTGGGGAAAGCTTTATGGAACAGGAGAGCTTTTGACCTAAGCCTTAAAGAACGAATGAGCTTCATTCATTTGTTCATTCATATATACAACACCTAATAGCAGCAACTACTCATTTTCTTTGAGCATCTATCTACTAAGGCTAAGCTCTGTTCCAAACTTAAGCTCTGTTCCAAACTCTTTAGATGGAATACCTAATTTAATCTTCATGACAACTTTGGGTAGTTCATGGAATCACTCACCCCGTGGTCCAATAAGACAACCAAGGCCTAGAGAGGTTCAGCCAGTTGCCAGTGTCACATAGCCAGGAAGCGGTGGGGCTGGGATTTCAACCCAGAGTCCACGCTTTCAGATGGAGTTTCACTCTGTCGCCCAGGCAGGAGTGCAGTGGTGCGATCTCAGCTCACTGCAACCTCCACTTCCCGGGTTCAAGCGATTCTCCTGCCTCAGCTTCCTGAGTAGCTGGGATTACAGGCGCCTGCTACCACACCTAATTTTTGTTATTTTAGTAGAGATGGGGCTTCACCATGTTGGCCAGGCTGGTCTCGAACTCCTGACCTCAAGTGATCCACCCGCCTCAGCCTCCCAAAGTGCCGGGATTATGGGCATGAGCCACTACACCCAGCCCAGAGTCCATGCTTTCAATAATTCCACACCTAAGCTGCACCTGCTATATGCCAGGCTCTGTGTAGTCACTGGGGATACAAAGAGAATGCAGGAACCCCTGGTGTGCTGGGGGAGGGGCAAGAGCAGACAGCATGTCGGGATAATGTGACGAGATGACAGGTGAACTCAAAGCTCAGTGGGCACAGAGAGGGGCTGCGCACTCACACTTGACATAAATTCTCAATCTGAGAAGGAACGGTAGCAGCAACAAAGGCTTTCAGGGCCGCGGGCAGAGCGGCTTTAGAGACGCAGCAGCATGGAGAAGCCTGGGCGGCCAGGGTGTACGGCAGGAAGGGGCAGGGGCAGGGCTAGACACCAGGGCCTTGGCTGCTGTCTGAAGAGCTGCCTTTATCCAGGCGCTTTGGGCAACTGAGTGACAGTGTCAGCACCTGGAGCCCAGCGTGGAGACTCAGGAGGCTGCCAGACGAGCCACCTCTGCGATTTCCTGTTAGAATTTCTGACCTGAAGCAGAGCCCACAGGCCCAACGAGGTGGTTGTGGTTGTGTGCTCCTAAGTTAGGAAGTTTGGGGTGCTTTGCTGTGCCACAATAGACAGGAACAGGGAGCTCTTCCGGTCCCTTTCTCCCTTCTTGGGGTCTCTTCTTCCCTTCGCTTCCCATCCCACACACCTGCACCACATTACATCAGTCCCCTGCACACATTTTCGCTTTCCTACCTGGAACTTGCCCAGGCTACTTCATGCCACAGTAGGGGCGTGAGCCCTGGTGTCTGGCAACCAAACCATCACCATATGCAGAACCCATAGCTTATTCTAGTAGCCACAACACAGCTTTAATTGAGCCCCTACTGTGTGCTGAGTGCTCTACAGGAGTAACTGTAAGAGTCCTCCAAGGTACAGGTGATGGTCCCAGTTTTACAGGTGAGGGCTGTAACTCTCAGAGTGGCTAAGCCCAGGATTTCACAGTTCCTCAATGTGGGTGAAACAGAGCCTGGGCTATCTGGCCATGAGGCCGCCCTGGCCTAAGCATGTATTCTTCCTCCGGAGCTCCCTCCTTTGCAGCCTATTGTGTGCAAGGCTCTGTGACTCACCCCATGCCAAAGACGGGTTTTGTTAGACACACCTCTTATGACCCCCATGGCCATTTCACATTAAAAACAAATGATGTGCTTACCTTCTGTTGAAAACTTAGAATTTCTGCAAAGCCTGAACCAATGTTCCCCCAACGCGATGGTCAGTGGGAGCTGAGGAGAGGTTACAGCCCCCTTGGAAAGGGGCAAAGGCCCTCCGTTTGCACCACTCCCCGTGGCAATCTGAGTCTCGGGGTGTGCTACAGTTATTAAGGTACCTGCCTGGCCTTGGAAATGATTGATTTGGGGATCCCTGTTGTGGGCCTAGTCCAAGGGTCCCATGCACGTGGTATAAAGAGCCTGGGAGTGTACCCCTGCCCCGCACCCCCTGTGCTCTTCCCGTCACCATCTGTAACCGGCCCAGTGGAGGCCAGCTCAGGAGCACACCACTCCTGCAGGCAGCCAGGGCCCTCACACCCCACACAGACTTCTGGCCCAAACTTCTCACTAAAGAGGTAGAAAAGGCCATTTCTCATACAGCTGGGCCACGGGCACCGTCCTGGCCAATGGGACCTATGAGGAATTCAGCTGAAGGTTTCTGGGGAAGGTTTTCCCTCGTGCTGTCTTCCCCAGAATTGTGGCAGCTATTTTAAGACACTGATGAGACAATCCAGAAATCACTCCAGTGTCAGTGGAACTGGATGCTGGACAGAAGCAAGGGACTCAAGGGCAGACAGGCCCCAGCTGTGGGGTCACCAAGGAGCATGGTTGGCGTTCTTATGGTTTCAGCCACTTTAGATGGGTATTTATTACACGCAGACAAATGTGTCCTGACTGCTAACCCCAGTAGTGACTGGGTCTGAACGGAACTCAGGGAAGCGGATGTGTGCACCTTCCCTAGCGCAGGGCTGGCTGTTGTTCCCAAGTGTTTTCCCATCCCATTCTCACCTCCCCTGGCCTCCCTCTACCCTGCACTCACCCCCAGAATCGCCCTCATTTCCAGCAAGCTTCCTCATGTGCATGTGTGTGTCAGCCCCCTCCCAACACCCAAGCCCTGATGACAACAACAAACTGTCCAGTGTTGCTGGAATACATGTTACTTGTGGAATTTTTTTCAACTGAAAAGAGAAAGTAACTTGTCTTAAATCTGTGACAAAATAAAGAATGAAATGGCAAAGGGCAGAATGTTAAAAAAGAAATTCTACTTCGTTTGTTACAACTTGAGCATCGTGCAAACACTTTCTGAAAGAAAAACAATTCTCCTTAACCCCCAATGTTGATTTGTTTCAAATTATAATGTTACTCAAACATGTTCAAACATAAAACTAGATATAAACACCTTATGTTTATAGCTCTTGTTCAACTCTAAACTATGAAATTAAATACAAGCAAAACTACAAAACCAATAAGATTCAAATCAACAGCCCTAATAACATGTGACAGACTGTGTTTTGCAGCATGAACTTGTTTTTTTCCAGCCTGCGCCAGTTCCTTTGGGGGAGTTATACCCACACCTCTGAGGGCTGGGCAAAGAGATCCCTCTGCCACACTTCTCTGCGGTCTGTAAAACTCTCTGCTACGGTTTGAATGTGTCTCCTCCAAAATTTAGGTGTTGCCAACGTAATAGTATTAAAAGGTGGAGACGTTCAGGGGTGATTAGGCCATGAGGGCTCCTCTCTTGTGGATGCGATTAGGTGCCTTCAGAAAAGGGCTTGATGGAGGGAGTTCACCCCTTTCTCCCCTTCTGCCTTCTGCCATGTGAGGACACAATATTCAAGGTGCCATATTGGAAGCAGAGAGTAGCTCTCACCAGAGGCCAGCATCTTGATCTTGGACTCCCCAGCCTCCAGAACTGTAAGAAATGAATGTCTGTTCTTTATCAATTACTTAGTGGTATTCTGTTACACAAGAAGACATGGACTAAGATACCTCTTCAAGCAGCAAGCACATCACACCAGTCTTCGGCCTCCACTAAACACAGATTTTTAAATCATAGAAAACCTACATCTGCTCTTTCCTCATTGGTTCCTGGTCATCAAGAAGGTGTTCTCTGGTGCTGATGGGCTTAGCAGTGCAAGACAAAGGCCAGAATCCCCACGGCAATCTCTGGTTATATGGTTGTTATCCTGATGATCTGTGTATACTACTTAGACTATATCTGTTTAGATGATCATCAAAATTAAGACACAAAATTAATACATTTTGTCAAGAACTCATAGTCCCCAATTTGAAAAACTACATTAAAATCAAATTCTGGGGAGCAGAGAAGAAAAGACAAACAAAGTCCCCCGATCCAGAAGGCTCCCTTTCTCCAGAATCTCACACGTGGAGTCCTGATGAGGAACAATGTAAATATTTAGATGCTGCAACATCTGGTTTCGAAAAAATTAGTGCCAGCTTTGCGTATGGGTCAATGGATTTGGAAAGAGAAAAACAGAACTTGTCTGTTCATTCGTGGGAGTAAAGAGGGTTGTTATGTTGGAGGATGGGGTGAGTTTGTGTGTATCATGAGTTGGTTTGTTCTCTTGAAAAGCCCTTCCCTTCTTTGTCACTCTTCATTCCTTTTCTTCCCTCCCTGACATTTTATATCAAAAGGAGAGAAGTTTTTTGTGTTTTGTTTTTCTTTTTTTTTTTTTGAGACGGAGTCTCACTTTGTCACCCAGGCTGGGGTGCAGTGGCGATCTCGGCTCACTGCAAGCTCTGCCTCCCGGGTTCACGCCATTCTCCTGCCTCAGCCTCCTGAGTAGCTGGGACTACAGGCACCTGCCACCACGCCTGGCTAATTTTTTATATTTTTAGTAGAGACGGGGTTTCACCGTGTTAGCCAGGATGGTCTCGATCTCCTGACCTCATGATCCACCCGCCTCGGCCTCCCAAAGTGCTGGGATTACAGGAGTGAGCCACCATGCCCAGCCGGGAGAGAATATTTTTTAATGGTTTTAAATATACTTGATCTCTAAAAATTAAAAGCCCTATTAAATAGTCTTAAATAAAAAGCAAAAATCTCCTACCCAATCTTTTACCTTTAATAACTCACTCCAGAAATAACCATCTTTAAGTAGTTTTTGTTCTCCTAGAAGGGGAAGCTTCCCAGTGTGAAGGTCAAATACATTCTCATGTCATGCTTTAGTTTGCTCGTAGTTGGAGCATGCTTTTCTTGAGTGGTTTTGTTTTTCCTGGAGTCTTAATGGACTATTCTTTCTCTTGTTTCAAGAAGAAACATGCCTTTTCCATCATATCACTAGAATCTTCCTGCTTCTTTCTGTTGAACAGAAATTGTTTCCTTCTTAAAGTCATTATTTTGACCCCTCTGACTTCCTGTTCAAATTTGGACTAATTGTTTTCTGGGCTTGTCACGTCACTACCATCCAGGTATTTCTTCACACATACTCCACTTGGGTTAGCTCCCAAAAGCATCCATGTCTTTTAAATTCTTCATTTCTTGAATTCTTTCCTGCAGTTCATCCACAAGTAACATTTTTCAGAAAATGCATATCAAGTGAACTTATAGTGCATTTGAATATCTGTCTTTATATTGCCTCATACTTGATCAATAATTTGGCTAGCTGTGAAATTTTACATTCAAAGCAACCTTCTTCAGAACTTTAAAGGTATTATTCCATTTTATTCTAGACCTGTAGGCCCTTGCCACTCAGTGTGATCCATATGCCAGGAGCCATAATATCACCTAAGAGATTGCTGGAAATACAGAATTCCCCCACCCCAGAGTCTGAAGTTGAACAAGATATCCAAGGATGTATGGGTACATTACAGTTGAGAAGCCGTTGCATCCTTCAGTGCTGCTTGAGAGGTCTGTGGTCAATCAGACTCTTAGGCCTTGGTAAATAATCCCATGTTTTTTCAGCTTGAGGGTTTTGAGGCCTTTCTTTGTCCTTGCTTGATGTTCTGAAATTCTCCAGGTTGTTTTCAGGTTCTAATCTCTTCCAATGGGTCCCGCCAATCTCCAGACTTTTTTTGCCTTTCTTCATATCTCAAGAATTTTCTTCTATTTCTCTGATTTACCTGCCTCTCTGTATTCTCCAATCCCTTTCTTGGAAATGTTGTAGATTTTAGACTGATTATCCATCAAAAATGGATGGAATGGAAATTTCCCTTTAATCCTACTCCCCCTTTTTTGTCTTTCTGATCTTCATTCTTGGAAGTTTTCTCAAATTTGTTCTTCAGCCCTTACATTGGATTTTTTTTTTTTTGCAATCTTTATTTTTAATTTTCCGAGCACTTTATGGGTCTCTGAATGCTTGTATTTCATAGCAGGCTGTTCTTGCTTTATGGATACAATGTGGCCACACATCCCTAGGGTTACTAATTAGTTTTTGTTTCTCTATTTTGCTTCCTCCAGTGCCTGTTGTTGTGTTTGTTCATCTTGCTCCTTCTTTTTCATGCTGTTGATTTTTCTTTAATTTTTTTCAGATAATACTATGAAGTCATTGCTCATTTTTTAGGTGTGATGATGGTTATTACGATTTTATACGAAAAGATTCTTATTTTTAGAAAATGAACATTGAAGCTCTTAGGGGTGAAGTGTTTTGACGTCTGCAACTTACTCTCAAATGATTTCATGCACACACACACACATACACTCACACAAACATATGCATAGAGGGTAAAAAAGAGAAATTTTAATATGGCAAAGTGTTAACATATAATGAAACTAGGTGGACGGTGTGCCCAGACATTTATTGCACTAGTCTTTCAACTTCTGTCTTGAAATTTGTTTGAAATTTTTGACTGTAAAAGTTGAAAATAAAAATGAAACAAAAATATTTGATGATGCTTGATTGTTCATTCTCTGATTATCCTTAGGAAAATACCCTCAGGAGTCTGAAATCCCTAAGGAATCAGCTTTCTTATAGTAAAACAGATATGTGCTTGGTCTCTTTTATTTTCTTCCTCAGTTCAAATTTGATAGAAACTACACTGGGCTGATGCCCCACCGCTGGTACGCAGCACACATCAGCCGGCCTGCCCCACAGCATGGCTCAGGCATTCCTGCAGGGGAAGAACAGCTAGGTTCCCCAACCCCTGCAGGAAAGGTCTGTCCTACCCCAAACCACATCTCGGCTGAGTCTAGTGTTTTAAGCAAGGAAAAAGTACAAAAGGGGTTTCGTTCTCTTGGCCACCTGCCACAGTCCAGCCCCAAAACAACCCAATGCTCCCTTCTGATTGGAGAAACATTTTGTGCTCTTCTGGACATAAGGCTTGATGGTATTACTGCCAGGCTTCCCGTCAGCAGGCACATATCTTGCCATGGGCAGTTCCAAGACAGAGGTCTCTGCAACAGAAGCCAGCCAGATCAGTCAGGAAGAGGACACCCCTTCCTGGTCTTTAAGCAAGTTAATGGCAGGTCATTTGCATTTTTGCATATTTGCACTGCGAAGTAATGAACAATATATGCAAAATCTCTAACTAACATTCTTTAGGGAATCTGCCATAATGGATTAGGAAGGGACCTGTCTTAGTGTACCTCTAATGAAGCAAAAGAAAGTTATAATGGGATTTCATGGGTGTGGGTAGTAATTGGATTTGGTGGAGGGTATAATTAAATTTCACCAAGGGGCTACAACCTCTGCCCTGGCAAATAATAAAAGGGTCAGAAAACTTTCCATCTTGCTTAAAGGGAAACATGTAAAGCCTGCAGAAATGCCACAGCACATCCCCTCAATCATGGGACAGCAACCTAGCACCTTCAGGATCTTGAAAGTTTTACCTTCTGGTAGAAAGCTGAAAGCACTGTAGGTAATATCAGAATATTGTGAAACTCACTGGCCAGTTTCTCCCCTGTGTCTCCTGAAATTTCCATCTCTACTTCAATAAGGAGAATCAAAGCAGGATCCAGCCCACAGAAGGGTGGCCTCCCCAAAATGGGGAGATTCCAACACACAAGTGGAAGGCTGAGTGGACCAGTACAGGCAGTCAGCACAACCTCCCATCACTGTGGAGGCATCACCCCTGGATGCCCAGCAGCAGAAAACTCCGGGTCCAACGCAGGGCAGTCACCTGGCAGGCTTCCTATGAGGGGGTGCTGACTGATGGCAAACAAGCAGGCTGACCCTCCCCAGCACTAAGCTATGTATTCAGGGGTCTCGGTCTCTCATCCCAAGGGACCAAGCACTGCCTGGCCAGGCTGTTAAGTTTTCTTCCCAGAGAAGGTTTCTGGAGCTGTGGCAGATGCTATTACTGCAGTCGCTCTGATGTGGGGAACTGGGTGTCCTGCTATTAAACAGGCCTTTACGGAAATGCATGACTCTCTGCCTGAATCCCTCTCCTGCTGTCAATCCTTATGACCCAGTGTCTCTCCACGGTCATCCAGAAGAAACAATCCCACCTCCAGCTGTGTCCACTCAACTTGTGTCTTAGCTCAGGCTGCTATAACAAAATACCATAAACTGGGTGGCTTATAAACAACAGAAATTGATTTCTCACAGTTCTGGAGTCTGGGAAGTCCAAGATCAAGGTAGTGGTAGATTCAGTGTCTGCTGAGGGCTCACTTCCTTGTTCACAGATGGCACTTTCTTGCTGAGTCTGCATATGGTGTAAGAGGCAAGGAAGCTCTCTTTGATAAGGCACTAATCCCACCCATGAGGGCAGAGTGATCGTGACCTAATCACCTCTCAAAGGCCCCACCTCCTATACCATCACCTTGGTAGGTTTTGACACATTAATCATGGAAAGACATAAACATTCAGGCTGTAGCAGGTTGGCCTGTCAATTTCATTCCATGCTTTGCATTCTCCAGAAAGTAATAAAAATACTCGGTCATCTGATGGCTTCTCTCCCACTGTCAGTGTCATTGACATTGTCATTTACTTATTCCTGCTTTTTATTTATTCTAGTGATTTGACCTTGAAGAGGGAAGAGCACTAATGCCAATCAGGATGGGCATATGCTTTATCTTATGGCACCATGTGCAAAATGAAGTTAACATGAAAGGCCTGAGACTGCTAGCCTGAGATTTCATCTGGGAACTTGGGTTTGGGAAGATTCCCACCATTCCTTGACTGATAAGGGTGGCTCACTGTGCCTAAACCATTTGAGCACATAATGTGGTTTATGCTGAACATGTGCTTTCTTCTGAAAGTCTGCATTGATATGTGCTAGGCAGAGGGTGTCTACATGACCAGCCCCCAATAAAAACCATGGACACGGAGTCTCTGCTGAGCTTCCCTGGTAAACATTTCACAGGTATTCTCACAATTTGTTGCTGGAGGAATTAAGCATGTCCTGCATGACTCCATTGAGAGAGGACTCTTGGAAACTTGCTTCTGGTTTCCTCCGGACTTCAGCCCATGTGTCTTTTTCCTTTGCTGACCTTGAATTTTGTGTGTGTGTGTGCGCGTGTGTGTGTGTGTGCATGTGCGTGTGAGAGAGAGAGAGACAGAGATGCATGTGTGCGTATATATGTATTTTTTACATATGATTTTGCTGTAATAAATCATAGCCATGAGTATAAGTATATGTCAAGTCCTGTGAGTTCTCCTAGTGAATCATCAATCCTGGGGGTGACCCTGGGGACCCTTGACACACCCCACTTATACAAGAAGTGTTTCCAGCTGGATCATCACTTGAGGTAGCATTTTTCCAGTATGTGTCTGGAAGATATCTGTCTAGCAAATTGGTCAAAACAAGGCTTACAGTCTGGACTTAAGGTCTCTGGTGATCTCTTTCTTAGCAGACTGTAAAACTGACCATGCCCTGGTTCCTTCCCCAGCCTAGGCCTTGGAGCACTTGTGTGTGTTCTTAGTGCACAGGGTGCCCTGCTTTCTGTGCTGCTGTTCATTCTCCCAACCAGGTGCTCAGCCTCCCTGCAGCCCAGCATCCCTGCACGTTCCTGCTGTTCATGGTTCAGAGTTCCTCATTTCATTTTCCATGCTCCCACGTATGTGATAAACAACAAGGAGTCCCTGTTTTTCCCCACACTTCCACTTGAGTTCACATTTAGAAATTGTGATCATTCCCATAACACACTAAACAGCCTTTCCATAATGCTTACAAGCTAGAGCTTGCAATTAAAGCACTAAATCACAACTTCAGGGTCAAGTGCTGTTGAATCACATGCTTATGTTTAAAATATACTCCCAAAGAGAAAGTTGTCAAAAAACCTCACTTGGATCACAAGCTGAGATGGAGAATGTGAATTAATGTAATGTCTAAATTACTGAATATTCTTAAGAAGATTTTTTGATACGACATTTAAACAGGAGGGAGACAAAAAACAGACAACTTTTAATCTAGCCCAAGTTAAATTATAAGTCTCAATTCTCCCCCAAATAATCTACTCTCCTATAGATATTGCTAAAAGCTAAGAGGGAATGGGGAGCTGCCACTACATGCCACTGTCCTCATTCTAATACACTTTTTAAGATATATAACAATGGAAAGAATGTTCTTTTTTAATCATCAAGACCGTTTACAACATTGAGATATCAATATTTTGCTCTATTTCTTTCTAAACTTATTCATGCATAGGTTTTTGTTTTATACCTTTTTAAAAAATTCTTTAAATGTAGCATTTGCATGAATGTAACTGTAGCAATGAAGCACAAGAAATAATTCAGAGAGATCCTATGCACGCTTTATGCATTTTCTCCCAGCGGTAACACCTTACAAAACATTTACTGGCATCCCAACCAGGAAAATAGTGTTGGTGCAAGCCACAAAGCTTATTCAATTTTCGTGTTATTAATATTCATTTTAGCCATTCTAATAGAAATGTAGTAATATCTTCTAGGAGTTTTGATTTGCATTTCCATAATGGCTACAATGATGTACCTATTTTCATGTGCTCATTTGCCATGGGTATATCCTCTTCAGTGAAATGTCTGTTGATGTTTTTTTGACCACTTTCTAATTGGATTGTTTGTTTGTCACTGTTGAGTTTTGAGAGGTCTTTATATATT
This sequence comes from Pan paniscus, assembly GCF_029289425.2. NCBI lineage: Eukaryota > Metazoa > Chordata > Mammalia > Primates > Hominidae > Pan > Pan paniscus. Next base: position 17,113,717 of record NC_073261.2, read on the forward strand.
CTAGACTCAAGTCCTTTGTTGGAGGTGTCATTTGAAAATATATTCTCCCTGTCTGTAGCTTATCTTTTCATCCTCTGCACAGGGTCTTTCATAGAATAAAAAATTTTATTTTTCATGAAATGCAGCTTACCAATTTTTCCTTTTATGAAATGTGCTTTTGATGTCAACCCTAAGAACTTCTTCCCTATCCCTAGGTCTCAAGGATTTTCTCCTAACTTTTTTCTAAAAGCTTTATAATTTTACATTTTATATTTAAGTAATTCATTTTGAGTTAGATTTCTTTATAATGTGTGAGAGTTAGGTTGAGGTTCAGTTTATTGCCTGTGGATGTCCAATTACTCCAGCACTATTTGCTTAAAAGGCCATCTTTCCTCCACTGGATTGCTTTTGCAACTTTGTCAGAAAGCTACAGTTTTTATTTCTTCCCTTCTAATCTCTGTTTTAATTTATTTTTATTGCCTTATTGCACTGCTAAAACTTTTAGCACTAGTTGAATAACAGTGGACATTCTTGCCTTTTTCCTAATCTTGGGGGAAAAGCATTCAATGTTCCACGATTAAGCATGATGTTAGCTATAATTTTTGTAGACTCTCTTTTTCAATTTGAGGAAATTCCCTTCTTTCCTAGTTTGCTGAGTTTTTATCATGAATGGTTGTTGGACTTTGTCAAATGCTTTTTCTGTGTAAACTGACATGATCATGTGACTTCTTCTCCTTTAGTCTGTTGATGTGGTGGATTGCATTTGATTGACTTTTGAATGTTGAAGCATACTTGCATATCAGAGATAAATTCCACTAGGTTGCCCTGTGTAATTCATTTTGTACATTACCAGATTCAATTTGTTAATATTTTGTTGAAGATTTCTGTATCTACATTCATGAGTGATACTAGTATGTAGCTTTATTCTTTTTTTCTTCTATCTTTGTCTACTTTTAGTATCAGAGTAATACTAGCCTTCTAAAATAATCAAGGAGTACCTCCCCTCTTCTATTTTCTGGAAATAGAATTTTCTGAAAATAGAAGAGGAGAGAGTAACATTCTTCTTTAAATGGTAAATAGAATTCTCCAAGGCTTCAAGGCCAGGAGATTTATTTTTCAGGAGCTTTTATATTATTATTAAGGGTTCAGTTTCTTTAAGAGTATAGAACTATTCAGTTTGTCTGTTTCAACTTTGTTGAGTCAGATAGTTTCCAGTTTTTGAGGAACTGGTCCGTCTCCTCTAAGTTGTCAAATTTATCAATGTAAAGCTATTTTCTAGCATTCTTTTTTTTTCTTTTTTTTTGAGACAAAGTCTCACTCTGTCGCCCAGGCTGGAATGCAGTGGCACAATCTTGGCTCACTGCAGCCTCTGCATCCCAAGCTCAAGTGATTCTCCTGCCTCAGCTTCCCGAGAAGCTGGGATTACAGATGTGCACCATCACATGCGGCTAATTTTTGTATTTTTAGTAGAGATGGGGTTTTACCATGTTGCCCAGGCTGGTCTTGAACTCCTGACCTCAGGTAAGCTGCCCACCTCGGCCTCCCAAAGTGCTGGGATTAGAGGTGTGTGCCACCACGACTGGCAACCTCATTATTTTTTAATGACTTCATGATCTCTAGATACATATTCTGTTTCATTCCTGATATTGGTGATTTGAGCCTTCTTAATTTTTAACTTTGTCAATCTTGCTTGAGTGTTATCAACTTTGTTGATTCTTTTCAGAGCCAGCCTTTTGTTTCATGGATTTTCTCTATTGTTCTCCTGGCTTCAATTTTATTAATGTATAATCTTAACTTTATTATTTCCTTTCTTATGTTTGGTTTCTACTTATTTTGCTCTTCTCTTTCAATTTTCTTGAGGTAGGGATTTAGGTGAATGAGTTGAGACCTTTCCTCTTTTCTAAAATAAGCATTTAGTACTATGAATTTTCCTTTCAGCACTATTTTATCTGCCTCCCATACGTTTTGATGTGTTGTGTGTTCATGCTCACTCATTTCCATGTATTTTTAAAGTTCCATTAAAATTTCCTATATAACCTATGGATTATTTGAAGCATGTTGCTTAATTTCCAAGTATTTAGAGATATTCTTCTTTTCTTTCTGCTCTTGATTTCTCATTTCATTCTATTATGATGAGAAAACATATTCTGTACCTTTTTAATTCCTTTAAATTTGCTGAGTTTTATTTTAATGGCCCAGGATACAGTCCATCTTGAAGAAAATTCCATAAGTGCTTGAAAAACATGTATGCTGTTCCTGTTGAATAGAGTGTTCCATACATGTTAATTAAATCCTGTTGCCTGGTTATGTTTTTCAGTTCTTTTTTTTTTTTTTTTTTTTTGCTGTCCGTAAGTTTATTGTCTTTATCTGAAAAATCGTCATAGAAAATTGTTTGGTGTAGCTCTCAGCAGCCCGCTCCTGAGCTCTGAGGAAGCTTGCCTTCTTTTGAGCTATCTGATCTTTCTTCTGGGCAATGGACATTTTGGGACAGTTCCACCTCTTCTTTTTAACTTCTTTCTTGGGCTTCTTTTCATAGACTTGATGTATAAGCAGCATGAGCTTTCTTATACATCTCCTCCGTCATGTCTGGAGTTACGCTGTTCTTTGTGTATTGAGAGAACTGTTTCTTGTAAGCATCTTCATCTTCTTCCATTAAGTAGCACAGGTAATCTGCAACATTCTGGCCCGTGATGTGCTTCTGGTGTACTTCTGCATTAAATTCCTTGCTTTCAGAATCATAACCAGGGAATCATCTGGTACTATGAGAGACAGATGAGCCTCCAGCCACAGCTCCCTTCAGGGAGCCAAAAAATTTATTGCCAGTGGTAGTTCTGGCAAGGCCTGCATCCAAATAGCAGGTAAAGGCACCTGGCTGACCATCAATGTTTTCCACATTGTATTCATTGCCAGTCACCTACACTTGGCCTTCATAGATGTTGTCCGTGCCAAACCTATTGAGAAGCCTGCGGGCCAGCAGCAGGCCAGTACAATACACTGCAGCATAATTTGTCAGGCCAACCTTCACACCATATTTTGGCAGTTCGTGTGCGTATGCTGCACAGACTATCATATCCCCCTCTATACGGGCATAAGCAATCTGACTAATGATATCTCTGTTTGTTAGATGAACTACTATCCTATATTTGGGTGTGTTGTATTTATTTTTATCCTGTATCTCCAAGTATTTCCGAGCATAGTAACCAGTTTTACCCTCTTGTCGTCTTCTAAATTTCACTTGGTATCTCTTAAAGTAGGCCTTATTCTTAACAACTTTAACAAACCCCATCCTGCAAAACAGAGACCCACATCCGTGGCTCAACAGAGACCTGCAGGCCCAGCAGTGCCTGTTTTTCAGTTCTTTCATATCCTTTCTGATTTGCTTTCTAGTAGTTGTGTTAACCATTGAAATAAATGTGTTGAAATATCCAACTATAATTGTTGATTTGTCTATTTCTCCTTTCATTTCTTTCAGGTTTTCCCCCAGAACCTCACAGTATCACATTATATAGCCTTATTATTTACATGTAAAAATTTGTAATATATCTCATCACAGTCTAGTGATATTAATGTTTTACCACTTTGAGTGAAGTGTGGAAACCTTACCTCCATTTAGGTCTCTTTGCCCTCCTCACTTTTTAATTGTCTGAAGTATTTCCTTTATGTATATTGAGCAACACACTTCTCTCCTTCTGAGACTCTGATAATACAAATGCTAGCTCTTTTGTTATTGCTCCACTGATCTGTGTGATTCTGTTCATTTTTGTCTTCTCTGTTGTTCAGATTGGGTAAATTCTGTTGATCTGGCCTCAAATTCACTGATTCCACCCTCTATCATATCTACTCTATTATTGGGGTCAGACTGCAAGTTTGTTAATTCAGTCATTATATTTTTAATTCTATCATTTGAATTTCGTCCCCTTTTATTTGCTTATATTTTTTCTATTTTTGAAATTTGTTTTAAGAGCATTTGTAGTACTTTTATGCACCTTTGAAACACTTTTATAGTGGGTACTTTAAAATCCTTATCAGATAATTTCAACATTGGATTCTTCTTGGTATCCGCATCTATTGACTTTCTCATTTAAGTTGCAATTTTCTTGGTTCCTTTATAATGTGATGTTTTGTTGTACCCAGTGTATTTAGATATGATATTATGAGATGACATTTAATCTTGAAGGGTAGCAAAAGGTCCTGATGGGTATATGTTCACTTTCCTGCTGGGTCCCATCGACACCATGCTGGAGGAAAAGGAGTGCTGATGCACATTGCCTTGTTGGAGACAGGTTGGGGGCAAGTTCTGTTCCCTCTAGGCCCTGCTGACATCAGGGAAGGGAGTGGGGAAGCACAGGGCCAACGACCCCCTTTTCCCACCACCTCATTGTGCCTCATTGATGCTGGATGAGGTGAAGGCTCCACTGCTTACTGGCTCCTGCTAAAAATAGGGGAGGAGGGAGAAGGATATTAACTCCCCCACTTCATCCTATTTCATTCTGTTGATGTCAGGTGAGGCTAGAGGCTCAGCTCCCCACTAAATCCCCTTTAGGGGTTTAGGGGGCAGGGAGGGAAGAGGTCAAAGTGTCCACTGGCTCTGCTGCACGCTACTTGATCCAGTTTCTTGTCATCTTGTGGGTATAGAGCTTCAGCTCCTCACTGGGCCCACGGACACCAGGGGTGGGGAGAACACAGAGTAGTGACTAGTCCCTACTCACACCTCCTGGTTAGTCTAATCGACGTCAGGTGGGAGTAGAGACTCAGCTCCCTGCTGGACCCCTGCTGGCCCCAGGGTGGGTAGCAGAAGCACACTGGTGATGGGCTCCACCTTAAGCCACTTCATTGGTTCTTGTTGCTGCTGAGTGGGGGTGGATTTGCCACCGGGCCTTGCTGACACTACTCTGGTGGGGAATCTGAGCACCACCTGTTTCTACCAGGAGAGGAATGAAAGATGAGCTCCCTGCTCAGCCCCACTAAGGCCACTGGCTGGGGGATGGGAGTACTACCCCTGCTTTTGCCTGCTTCCTTAGGTCAAGGATCCAGTGGAAGATCAGCTCCCAGCGAGGCAGAAATTGTCAACGGGGGTGGGGAGAATGGTTATGTTTTTTTGTTGTGTCTGGCTGGTGTAGCATGGGTATTACCAAAAAGATTTTCGGTCATCAGGCCACCATCTTCCTGGTCCTTTGGCTAGGGGATTAGGTGTCTCCTGGAGCATATTTTGTGTGTGCCTATTAGAGATACAGGGGATGTGTATCCTGTCTGGGATATATGGGAGACAATAAGGAAATCCAGAGACCTTATTGCTGTTTCATTCTTCAAGTCCCAAAGTCCCTAGGCAGCCTCCTTCTTCCTTCCCCCTTCCAGGGTCTTCTCTTCCCATGCTTGTCTGTTGCATTTTGTCCAGGGAGTTTAACTGTGAAGAGGAAAATCTGTAAGGAATGGGGCTATTCTATCTTAGCAGGCCAGGAGTCCCTATTGTCCTTTTTTGAGAACTCCAAATCATGATCACATTCTTTATACAGTCAAGTACCCAGCTAAAAATTTCCTATCACCTAGCGATATCTTTGCCATCATGATGTCATAGCACAACACATCACCTTATCTATGCTTTGATGTGCTTCCATATGCAAATACTTAAACATAAAAATTGTTTTAGGCACTGTTGGTGGGAAGGTAAATTAGTACAGCCACTATAAAAAACAGTATGGAGGTTTCTAAAAAACAAAAACAAACAAACAAACAAAAACTAAAAATAGAACTACCCTACGATCCAGCAATCCCACTAGTGGGTATTTATCCAAAGGAAAAATAAATCAATATATCAAAGGTACACCTGCACCCACATGTTTATTGCAGCACTAGTCACAATAGCAAAGATGTGGAATCAACCTAAATACCCATCACACAAAGAAATGGAGGAAGAAAATATGGTATATACACATAATGGAATACTATTTGGCCATAAAAAATGAAATCATTTCATTTGCAGCTACATGAATGGAACTGGAGGTCATTATGTTAAGTGAAATAAGTCAGGCACAGAAACACAAATATGGCATGTTCTTACTCATATATGGGAGCTAAAAAAGTTGATCTCATAGCAGTAAAGCGTAGAATGATAGATACCAGAGGCTGGGAAAGGTGTGGGGGCGGGTAGGGGGAATGAACAGAAGTTGATTAATCCGTACAAATATACAGTCAGGCAGAAGGAATAAGTTATAATGTTCGATAGCAGAGTAGAGTGACTATAGTTAACAACAATATATTGCATATTGCAAAATATACAAAAGAGAGGACTTGAAATGTTCCCAACACATAGAAATGATAAATATTTGAGGTGATGGACACCCTAAAAACTCTGGCTTGATCATTATACACTCGAGGCATGTAACAAAACATCACATGTATCCCTTATATATGTACAAATACTATGTATCAATAAACAAACAAAAATTATGTTGCAGTAGCCTATGGTATTCAGTACAGTATCATGCTGTACAGGTGTGTAGCGTAGGAGCAATAGGCTCCACCACATAGCCTAGGTGCAGAGTAGGCTGTGCCATCTTGGTTTGTGTGAGTGCACTCTATGATGTTGACACAACGATGAAACAGCCTAATGACAAATGTCTCAGAATATGTTCCTGTTGTTAAGCAATGCATAACTGTATGTTTTTGTATCATTTTTACTTACCGTATCATAAGTTTTAAATTTCTGTTATAAATAGCACTCTTTGAAAGCACTATTTTAAAAGCCATATAATTCCCCACTGAGTGGCCAGAGCATGATTTATACTGTATAATAATTTTCCTATTGTTGAAAATTTGGACTCCAACATTATTGCTACAATAAATAATGTACTGGTGAAAATGTTTGTGCCTTAAAGTTTTCTGTATTTCAGGCTGTTATCTTAAAATACAGCCCAGAAGTAGAATTATACACAGTTCAACAGCAACATGCAAAAGGACCCCCCTGTGCCAACATGGGGACTTCAACATACTTGAAAACATGAGCCGATTGGATTGAGAAAGCAAAACAGTATTGCCGAATAGTCTAATATGCATTTCCTTGATCATTAGGAGGCTGATCCATTGCCGTTCTTTTGTAAACTGGGTTTTCATGCCTTTTGCTTGTTCATCTTCTGGGGCCTTACATACTCTTTCAAAATACCCTTCCTAGTAGAAGAATCTGACTCACTATGTATAAGTGGTTTTCTTAAACCAAAAAGATAAAATTCAAAGTCAAAGATCAGCTAAGAGAGAAATAACGTAATCCCCTGTTCAGCTACAACAAATATCAAGTGCCTAACAGGAAAGCATCTGCCAATTAAAGAAGGCAATCAGATAAAGATAAAATATATGAAACACTTCAGACTTCTGGATAACTCTTGATCTTGAAAACATTTCCCGAATCTTACCTGAAGCATAACAACATTGTCACCTTCAAAAGTGGCAAACACATCTGTGTCACACTTTAAGCCTGAGATTCGATTTTCCATCATGTAACCCTGTTGCAGAAAGAGAAAAAAAAACACACACACACATTTCAAATTTGCGATCCCGTCACTATATAGGACTCACATTTTCTTTAAAATTAAAAAATATACAGAAAATTGAAAAGAGGTAAACAATCATATTTCTCCTAGCCAAAATAACCACTGTAAGAATTTTGATTCCTTACATTAGGTTTTAGTTCACGAATATTATTTTGGTGGTAATAAAAACTATTTGAAAATGGTTGTGTCATATTTCTGCAAAAGATTTCAATAAAGTAGACTGATTTTTTTTAACCTCGTTCTTCCAAATTCTAATAAATGCCAAGGTACTAGTGATTATACCTCACCATATGTAGGCAAATGATGCCACCCCCAGCAACCCGTCTGAAAATTAGCCTGTATACCTACAAAACTCCTTGGGAGGCAGCATAAATGTCTTAAATTGCCACTCTGCATCTTAATATCATTAAATACTCTGCGCCATAAATTCTCACTCCAGTATTTTTTTTTCCTTTTACTTCCTGAAATCCTTATTTAAATGGCAGCATTGGCAGTGTTTCTGCACACAAACCAGAGAATCAGCTACACAGGAGAAAGTAAGTTTGGCCCCAAGTAAAACATGAAAGAAGCAAAGCCTGTCTTTGTGTGGGTCCCAGGTCCTTCCCCTTCTGCGGGCCTCTGCACTACCTCCTTCTTCCAGCTCTTTGTTTTCCCCATGAAATATCCAGAATTGCTCCCCCGTCCAAGCCTGCTTCCACAAATCACTTCTGCCTGTGTCAGTCACGTCAGAGCTGACTGTCCTGTTACTTCTCCCAGGAGTATGTGCAGTGAGCACTTTAGCTCTGAATAAGGAATGACAAGTTTTGCTCTGATAATATTTTCAAGCCACAGAGGCCCAGGGGCAGTCATACTCTTGAATCTCCAGGGATCTTTCATGCCTGGGGGACCTGCTTCATTTCTGAAAATGGCCACAGGGGTCTTAGAAGTCTGGATTTCCAGGTGCCTGCTGCCCTCAGATGCCTGAAAACTTGTTAGCATCAGCCCTGCTCCTGTGGGGAGAACCACCCTGGAAGGCCCGGCCACCTTTCCCTCATCTCCATCAACGCTGACTGGGCGGTGTTACCACCTGCAGTTTACAGAAGCAAAGGAGTCCCCAGCAGAAGCCTTAATTACCTTCATAAGGTTAAACTGATTTTGCTTATGAGTAAGTAAATCAGTAACATTTCCAACCAGAAGTTCACTTCCCCCCACCCCATAATAATCACAGGATTAAAACTGCCTTGTGGGCAAACCACATGAAATCAGGTTCCGATAAAGTGCGGTCCTGCCGCAGAGTGATTTCCCCATAAGGCTACAGTGGACTCATTTTCACCCTTCTCATTCTACAGTGCCCTCTATGCTAGATACTGTGCTGGGACTTCATACAGACTTCCTTTACCTCACAGAATCCTTTAATCCTTACAACAGCCCTGTGAAGTAGGCATTATCCCCATTTCACAGATGAAGCAAGTGAGGCTCAGGATTGTGTTGGAATGTTCTTGAATCATCTGTCAAGTTCTGATGTGGAAGAAGAGTAACACTAAATATACCACCTGATATGGTTTGGCTCTGTGTCCCCACCCAAATCTCATCTTGAATTGTAATAATCCCCACGTGTCACGGGAGGGACCCAGTGGTAGGTAACTGAATCATGGCAGTGGGTTTTTCCTGCCCTGCTCTCATGGTAGTGAATAAGTCTCACAAGATCTGATGGTTTTATGAAGGGTAGTTCCCCTGCACGTGCCCTCTTGCCTGCCACCATGTAAGACGTGACTTTGCTCTTCCTCCATCTTCTGCCATGATTGTGGAGCCTCTCCAGCCATGTGGAACTGTGAGTCCATTAAACCTCTTTCCTTAATAATTACCCAGTCTCGGGTATGTCTTTATTAAGCAGTGCAAGAACAGACTAATACAGCACCTCAGTGTTGAGAAGCAGTGGTTATACCTAAGAAGTTCAGCTGCAAAACACTCAAAATACTAATGTTGAAGAAACAAAGTGCTTTTTTTTTCTGAGCATTTTGCTCTCCTCTTTTCCGGTGGAGGAGAGGGCAACAGGCTCTTTGTTGTTTTCTGACACTTTTTAAACTTACTTCCACCCTGCCCTGGAAGGCAGGCAATCTGGCTTTAAAATGACCGGAAAGAGAATCTACTCAAAGGGCAGAACCAGCAAACAGACACCAGTAGTCTCTCAAAGAACAGGCAATGGAGTTCTGGGAGCACAAAAATGTTTTGTATCAGCTCTTCACATGCAATATAATTCCTTTCTCTCCTACATGGTGAAACTCAGCTGTGAGCTCCTCTTCTAGTTTGAAAGTCAAGTGAAACTGGATGTTGATTCTGGACTCTACCTGGCCCTTGAGAACTGAGGTAACAAGGCTCACAGCCCTCAAACAGCCTGCAGGGAGCTGAAAATGAAATGGCAACAAGAAAAAGCAAAGTCCAACCACATGGGAGGCAGGCTCGTGGTTGTCATGTTGCTTCCCATCTCCTAAAAGTAATAAGGTGTATTTATGATCTAATTTCTTTAGAATAAGCCAGAAAGGCCTGGCCTCACAGGAGTCTCAATCCTTGGGACCCTGAGGTGACCCACTTAGAAACTAGTCAGGCTTAGAAAGTCCCAGCATCCATGTCCTGGGTAAACGTCTATGCGGCTTACAGTAAGACCCATGGCATAGAGCAGTCACTGAACGGGGCTTGCAGCCATCTTCTTGAGTGACTTAAATTCTACAGTTGAGGCCTTGAATTCTTTGGAGACAAATGATTATAAACAGTTTATGCATCTGTGTCTGCATCATTTTTTAACTAAAAATGAACTTTTTGGGTTTTTTAATTAATTAGTAAAAGTAATACACAAGCAATGTTAAAAAAAAAACCCAGAAAATTAATACATTAAAAAAAAAAAAACCCAAAAGAAAAAAGTCATTCACAAACTCCCAAGGTGGAAGGTAAATGGGTGCCTGAGAAAGACCCCAAGAAAGAGGCTCAGGGTTGGACTAAGGATCACAAGGATGGAGGGAGGAGTTGGCGGGATAGGTCAGGGAGGAAATGAAAGATTCGGAAGCCAACAACGGAGCTGATCTGGGTAAAAAGGAGCCATGGAATGTTGTGAGAGGAGGAGGGCCACGACTGCACATGGAAGGTACAGTTAGAGGAGACCTTCACACGTCTTTACAGACCAGCACCATGGCGTGTGCCCAGAGAAGGGACAGTCATGGAGGCCACTTCTGAGGGTCAACTTTCGTATGCACTACATATAATGTGTCATTTCTACTTTTCACATCTCATCACTCCAGTTTTCCGGATGAAAAAACTGAAGTTCAGTGAGGTTTCCCTGAACCTTGCTTGGGTTCATTCTGGCCACACCGGCTGCTTGCCCACTTCCGTGGGGTTTTGCAATCCTGTTCCCACTACCTGGAACACTCCCCTCAGACCTCTGTGGGGGCTCCCTCATTTCATTTCCATCTCAGGTCTGAAGAAGTTCCACTGCAAGAAAGGTGTCCCTACCTCTCTGTTTAAAACAGCTGCCTCACCCACCACCTTTGCTTTCTAGCCCCTCGCCCTTTATTTAAGACAAGCAGCCTTATGCTCCTCCCTTCCAGCCCCTGGATCTGACTGGGATCACCTGTGGCCTTGGGTAGCAATTTTCCCACCTGTCCCCAACCCCTGCCTTGTGCTACTCTGGCCTGTATGTGGTACCCAACTTTGACTCTGAGATCCTGGTCTTGCTTGGCCCTTACTGAACACAGCTAATGGTATATGCAGTCATCGCTGAAAGAAGAATGGGTGCAGAATGGTGAATGTAAACCTTGCCTCAGCGTCTATAGCCTGGGGTGCTGAATGCTGATCCTGGGGAGTGTCCCAGCATCCCTCATTCTCAGGGGGTGGCGGGGAGGTAGGCTAGAAATGGCAACTAGAGGTGACTCAAGCTCTCTCAAAGGATGTGAGGTGAACTTCTAATCAGCCCAGCGTGGAGATGGCCATGCCTCACAAAGACCAGGACAGGTGTGGCACAGAAAAATAGCCCAGGTGGGAGGGAAGGAAGGAGCCTCTCCTGGGCTCTAGTGATAATGGGCCATCAGCTGTTTTCAGGGAGAGGAAGTGCAGAAGGAGGAAACCAGGAATAAAGACTTCGCACTTAAAGGGACTTTGAGCCGGTGCCCAAGAAAAACAAAGGCAGACGGCTTCCTGCAGTAGCCAGCTGATGCTGAGTGGGATCCACAGGGCTGGGAGAAGAGCAGGACTTCCGAAGCTGAATATCACCCGAGGCCCCAGGGGAGCTGGGCCAAGAGCCGACAGCCTCCTGCCTGCGGTTCATGGTGCAGGGCAAGGCTGTGGCCTCAGGCTCAGGAGAGAAAGGGCTGAGTGCAGAGCCACATGGAGGGCCCTGCCATCCTCAATTAACCCTCTGTCATCTCCCTCAAGCCTTGAGTCAGGCCAAGGGGCCATTCACACTCAGCCAAGCAAGATTCCAAGGTTTGCCCCGCTCTGTCCCTGGAACTCCATCTGCCTGGACCCTGTGTTTCATTCAGAGGTAATGCATGAGGGGTCTCATCTGCCTGGAGGGGCCGTGCAGGCCTGGGTAAGCCAATCTCAGAACGAGGTATCTGAATCAAGTCTATTTTTGCCACAGGTGGAAAAGATCCATTAGCTCCCAGGGGGACTGCTCTACAGGGAGACATGCCAGGTGCCAAATGTTCTCCTCTCCAGTGCAGCCCTCCAACAGCTGACAGATGAGAACCTGCATATGCCTAGGAGGAAGCACAGGCTCCTTGGTGTCCCAGGATGCCCAGGGTCCTCTGTGGCATTGTCCAGGGGAGTCCAAAGTATTCTGGGGAAATTGCCACACCTGCATTTCATGCTCTCCACTCCCACTCCTGCCACGGGGCATTTTCCTTCCATCTGCTGCCCATGGGATCCCTCAGTGCCCTGGGGATTTGGTTTCATTTCTCTCAGCCTCTGAATTGTCTTGGCTTTAACCAGGGTACCACAGATGTCTGCTGAGCAGGAAGGCTGCCACATCACACATGATTCACAAGCTTCTGTGTCCATTTGGAGCTGCCAACCGAATGGAAGCCTGGGGGATCAGTTCCCTAAAACCTCATCCCTGTCCTTCCCAGCTATGGTGGTGCTGACTGCAGCATGAGGGCCCCTGAACCAATAGCGGTTCTTCCAGTTGTCAGGGACCATTCCACACACAGACTGGCCTGCGTGCTGGGCCAGCCTGCTCTCCCCATGGCTGACATGTGGCCAATGATGCTTCGCTGAAGGTGCGTGGGGCTCTCACCCCTTATGTCTCTGTTGGGAATCGCTTCATTGCAAGACCTAATCACTGGCCTTTGCTATATCTCAGATTAAAACTAAAAATTTAGTTGGAAGAGGCCTATAGAAAAGTACAGAGAGTATGCATGAGAGCGTGTGTGTGCGTGTGTGTGCGCACGTGTATGCGTGCGTGTGCATATGCAGGTACTATGGGCTACATCATTGTGTCCCCTCAAAATTCCTTTTTTTTTTTTGAGACGGAGTCTCACTCTGTCACCCAGGCTGGAGTGCAGCAGCGTGATCTCGCCTCACTGCAATCTCCGCCTCCCAGGTTCTCCTGCCTCAGCCTCCAGAGTAAGCTGGGATTACAGGCGCCCGCCACCATGCCCGCCTTTTTTTTTTGTATTTTTAGTAGAGACGGGGTTTCACCATGGTGGCCAGGCTGGTCTGGAACTCCTCACCTCAGGTGATCCGCCCGCCTCGGCCTCCCAAAGTGCTGGGATTACCGGCATAAGCCACCACCCCTGGTCCCCCACAAAATTCTTATGTTGAAGTCCTAACTCCCACAATCTCAGAATGTGGCTGTATTTCAAAACAGGACCTTAAAAGGGGTAATTAAGATTAAAGGAGGTAATTGAGCAGCCCTAATTCAATATTGCCTGGCATCCTTATAAGAGGATATGAGGACACAGACACACACAGAGGAACGTGTGAAGACACAGGCAGGAGATGGTCATCCACAAGTCAAGACGAGAGCCTCAGAAGAGACCAACCCTGCCCACAGCCGGGTCCCAGACTTCCAGCTCGAGTTGCGAGAAAAGAAATTCCTGCTGTTTAATCCACCCAGTCTATGGCACTTCGCACAGCAGCCAGCACAGACAAATACAGCGTGTGGGAAGTGTTAGCTCAAACCATGTCTGTTCATGACCAGAGATAAATCAATGTTAACTGCTTCTCCAACATGAACAAATCTTTTGGAGTCTGAGGAAGTCCTTTCCTAAGCCATCAACTCAAGCCACTCAGTAAGTAGCACCTTAGGTTTTCATTACAGTATGAAATTGTTCTCCTTTCTACATTGGACTCCAGAGTGGAGATATTTGTTTGTATATTCTTGGTGGGGTGGGTCGATGGGTGGTAGGAAAAAAACGGGTGGTAGCAGAAAAAACAGATTCATCCGGAAAAAAAAAAGTGAGTAAGATTTTCCGTGAGCTTACTTTATTCCTAAGCAGGAGCAAAAGAAACATGGGATAGACAGAGGGAACTCTAAACCCATGTTCCAAACACCAGCAGAATCCTCAGAGAGGGAAGCGCCAGAACCTGGGCTCTGGGAAGCAAGAGCTCACTCGGTAGACAGCTCCTCCGCTCTCTGCCTTCTGGGTTACATCGAGCCTCTTAGCAACTAATTGTGAGTGTCATGAAGGTTGTGTCCCATTTCAGTGACAGCCCCATGAAACATATTTTATGATCCAAACTTTGTACATGGCAAGTTTAATATTTTCCTGCTGTTTTTAACATCACTGAATTTTTTACTATATGATTACATTTAATAAAGGTATCAGAACAAATTAGAAACAGGCATTCTTTCCCCTTTTTAAACAAATGAGGGTAAATTCTGTTAATTTGAAAAAGACAAAACAGATTAAATCAATCTTATCTTATGTGTTAGAGGAGGCCAGTTAAAAATACAGAGACTGACCCACCAGGAGGCACCGTGTCTTCGGGTGGCACTAACTTTATGCCTGTGACCTCCACTGTGCCCAGTGGTGCAGAAACCGTATGTGAGGGGATCTGGGAGCATGGAGAGTCACTGCAACCTGTCCCGTGACAGCTGAGATCTGGGTTGGGTCTCCTGAATTCAGGATTCTGAGTCCAGTGGAGTGATGGCAGGTTGCCCCATCCTGCCGCATGCTTTGAGGGGACCCTATCGCTGCTGCCCTGCACTCTCAGGACTTATTCGCTGGACAGAGTGGGCAGAAAAGAGTTCCTTCATGGATCCTGTCACCAAATGCATACCAAGGCTCCCTCCATCTTAGGCACTACGCTACCCATAGTGAACTACAGCCATGGCCCTGTCCTCATGAGAGAGACAGACATTGGCCAGGTGGACAAATAAAATAGGTAATTAAAAATCGGTGGCACGCCTGTAATCCCAGCACTTTGAGATGCCGAGGTGGGTGGTTCACGAGGTCAAGAGTTCGAGACCAGCCTGACCAACAAACCCGTCTCTACTAAAAATACAAAATTAGCCGGACGTAGTAGCGCTTGCCTGTAATCCCAGCTACTCAGGAGGCTGACGCAGAATTGCTTGAACCTGGGAGGCAGAGATTGCAGTGAGCTGAGATTGCACCACTGCACTCTAGCCTGGGCAACAGAGCGAGACTCCATCTCAAAAAAAAAAAAAAAATCTGTGGCAAGTTCCAGAAAGGAAAAGATGGGGGCAGGGAGGTTCTGTGAGAAAATAAATAGCAAGAGAGACCTCCTCCAACCCGGATGCCAGAGAAGGTTTTCAGAGGGCTTGCTTAACTTGGAAACTTAAAGAAGGGAATTCAGCCAATCTGGGAATGGGAGGACGCTTGTTCCAGCTGAGAAAGCAGCCTGTGCAAACGCCCTGAGGCATGAAGGGGTACAGAATGTCCAGGGCCTGGAAAGAAGGCTGGGCTGGAGGTGATGAGTGAGGGGGAGGGGCCTGAAGAGAAGCCTTTGGGGGCAGACAGGGGTCAAGTCACAGGGGCCTCAGCAGCCATCTTGGGGATTTATTTTATGTTAGTTTAGGTGCAATGTAAAGTTAAAAATAAATTCTAAGCTTTGGAGTCAGATGATTTGTGATATTAAAAGATGACTCCAGCTGCTTAGTGGAGCACAGACCATAGGTGGCGAGAGACAGAGAGAGAAAGAGAGAAAGAGAGAGAGAGAGAGAGAGAGAGAGAGAGGTGGACTAGCTGGGGGTGGGGGATGGAGGCAGACAGTGAAGGGCTTGCTGAGGGCTGAGAATGTAAGAGGCAGTCAGCACTGCACCATCCACCTACTTATTCACAGGCTGCTCACAAAACACAAGGGCAAATAAAAGACAAGCAGAAGGTTAAAAAATCAGCAGAATCAAAACTGCAGAGGCAGCAGATATTGATATTAGCCTAATACGCCTAGAAGGAGATAATGCAAAGAACATGGAAAACAATATTCAAAATGACAGTGGCCTAAAATGTTACAGAATTGTTAGTGACACAAATCCACATACTTACCAACCTCAGATGAATCCAAATAGGAAAAATACAACCAAATTTATATTTATACATATTATAGTGCAACCATAGGTCATGATGACAAATAAAATACTTTAAAAGAAACAGAAAGAAAAAACAGATTGCCATGAAAAATTACTATTAGATAGCTGATTCCTCAGCAATAAGGAAATCCAGATAAGCAAAACTTCGAAGTGCTAAGAGATAATAACTATCAACAATGAATTCTACACTGAACAATATGTAACCTCTATAGATTGGGATGGAACAGACAGATTCAGACAAAAACTACAGACCCACACTAAATGGTGTTTAGAAGAAAGTACCCCAGAAACCAGGAAATGACTACAGAGATGCAAGAAGGAATTGTGAGCAAAGAAATTGGTAAAAGGTGGTAACTCTAAAGAAAAAATGATTCCATAGAATAATAAACATGATGGCTAATTTGTGGGATTAGAAAACACAGTACTGGAGCAGTGGACAACAATAGTTTAGAGGGTGGGAGCTCATGATTAGTTAAAGCAATCTAAGCTCTTCTATTATTGGGAGAAAAGAATGCTAATAATTCACTTCAGACTTCGTAAGTTAAATGTGCATGTTAAAATTGCTAGGGTGGCCACAAAATAAGCATAAGTAGAGTGAAAACATAAAAGGGAAAAATGGAAAAGGGAAAATAAACACCATAAAGCTGAAGGTTGTAAGTCCAAACAAGCAGAGATAAGACTCAACAAATAGAAAATAAGAGATGGAAAACATAAATTCAAATATATCAGTGATGACAATAACTACTGGGACTAAACAGATAAAAATGAGACTGTCAAGGTAGATTCAGTTTTAAAAATAGGCAAATGTTGTTTATAAGACACATAAACACAATAACACAGAAAAGTTGAAACTATAAGCATATAACAGGTAAATGCCAATCAAATGGAGGCTTTTGTCCTTATGTTAATATTAGACAAAATACATTTTAAGGCATTGCTATTGATAAAGGGAGTCAACTACATAAAGGTCAAATACTCAATTCACTAGGAAAATATAATTTAAAACTTACAAACATCTAATAATGCAATGTCAAAATAATGAGACTGAAATTGATAGAATTACAAAGAGACACTGACATAGTTTGGATCTGTGTCCCCACTCAAATCTCATGTCCAACTGGAGCAGCGGTCTGGTGGGAAGTGACTGGATCATGGGGTGGATTTCCCCCTTGTTCTCATGATAATGCGTGAGTTCTCACGAGATCTGGTCATTTAAAAGTGTGTAGCTCCCCCCGACTTCTCTCTCTCTCTCCTGCTCTGCCATGGTAAGACATAATTGCTTCCCCTTCACCTTCTGCCATGATTGTAAGTTTCCTGAGGACACCCACCCATGCTTCCTCTACAGCCTGTGGAACTGTGAGTTAATTAAGCCTCTTTTTTTTTTTTTTCATAAATTATCCAGTCTTAGGTAGTTCTTTATAGCAGTGTAAAAATGGACGAATACACTGACAAATCCACTATCAACAGTGGGAGATTTCAGCACACATCTCTCAATAACTGATAGATCAGACAGGCCAAAACCTCAGTAAGAATAGGGCATATTTGAATAATGCCACTAAGAAGCTTGATCTATTGGTCTCCTTTGAAACCCTGCATCCAATTGCAGAAGACGCACTCCTCTGAGGCATACGTGGAAACTGACCAGCCTCTAGACCACAGAACAGGCCATAAAAAAATTTCAAAAGATCTTTATGACACGGGCCATTTTCTCTACGATGGAATTAATTGAAATATATATATATGTATAAAAGTAATTATAATGATAATAACAACAACAAGAACTGTGACTAAAAAAAAAGCCACTAGTGTATGGTAGTTATACTCCCTAGTCAAACAGCCTGGATGTGCATCTCAGCTCCGCCAACTCAGGAGCTGTGTGATCTTGGGCAACCTGCTTAAACTCCCAGTGTCCCATTTCTCACATACATAATATTGGGATCAGAACAGTCCTTCTCTATAGGGCCATCGTGAGAACTTATGTTAATGAATGTAAAGCGTGAAGACAGATACTTGACATATAGTAAGAATTCAACAAATGTTGGCTATATTTTTTAAACACCAGACATTAGAAACTGAAAAACATAATCAACTAATTCATAGGTCAAATAAGTCACCATGGAAATTAAAATAAATTTAGAATCAATAAACTGAAAATCTTATATATCAAATCATGGTTGATATAACCAAAGCAGCATTTAAAAAGAAAAGTTATCATTTTAAGTGTTTATAATAGAAAAAGAGAAATGGAGAAGATAACATTCAAATTAAGATACTATAGGAGGAGCAGGAGAATAAACCCAAAGAAAGTAGAAGAAAATAAGTAATGGCCAGGCATGGTGGCTCACTCCTGTAATCCCAACATTTTGGGAGGCTGAAGCAGGAGGATCCTTTTAGCCCAGGAGTCTGAGACTAGCCTGGACAACACAGTGAGATCCCCATTTCAACAAAAATTTTAAAAATTAGCTGGGCATGATAGCACACACCTGTAATACCAGCTACGCTACTTGGCAGGCTGAGGGAGGATCTCTTGAGCCCAAGAGCCACGATCACGCTACTGCACTCTAGCCTGGGTGACACAGTGAAACCTTGTCTCAGAAGAAAAGAAGTAATAAAGATAAAAATCAATGAAATAGAAAAATCAGATATAGTGGAGAGGATCAACAAAGCCAAAAATGTATTATTTGAAAAAATATACAAAATAGATCAAGTGACAAGGCGGCTGTGGAAAACAAACAATATTAGGAATGGCAAAGGGGCATAACTACCCATACAGCAGGGGCTAAAAAGAGAAAAGGGTATCATAGACTTTATGGTTGATAAATTTTAAAACTAAGAAGAAATGAACAAATTACTAGGAAAATAAAAATTAGCAAAACAGACTCAAGAACAGAAAACCTGAATAGCTTATATCAAGGAAAGAAACAAAACCAATCATTTTATATGTTCTTAGAAAGAAACCACAAGGTCTGTTTAGCCTTATAATTATATTTGTACCAAATAGTCAAGGAACAGATAATCCAATTCTATACAAACTCTTCCAGAGAACAGAAAAATAAGAAACACCCTCAAGTCATTTAATGAGAGTGATGTAGCCTGGATATCCAAACTAGGTTAAGGACACCCCTAGAAAAGAATAGCAGAGGCCAACCTCATTCATAATCACAGAGCAGAAAACCCTAAACAAATATTACCAAATGAAATCAGCAGCTTTTTAAATACACACACATACATCATGACTGAGTTGTATAGATCCTGAAACTCAAGATTTGTTAACATTAGAAAATCTGTTAATGTAAATTCATCACATTAACAGATTAAAAGGAAGAAAATGTGCAATCATCTCAATAAAATAAATGCAGATAAATAATTCCATAAAATGAATATATTTAATTTTAAAACCACTCAATAAATGCACACATGCACAAAACTGTTTATAAAGGAAGAGTAAAATAGGCTTTTCCTTAACATAATAAAGAATATCTGCACAAGTCCCACACCAAATAATATCCTTAATGGTGAAATAGTAAACACATTTCTTTTAAAGTCAAGGATAAAATACAGGTGCCTGTTATGAACCACTTCCTTTAACCACTGCATTGGAAATTCTTGCCACTTGTATAATATAGGCAAAGAAACAAATGTAAATGATTGGAAAGGAAGAAACAAAGCTATCATTTTTCTCAGGTGATAGGACTATCTTCATAGGAAACCCAAAAGAACTACAAACAGATCGTTAGAATTAATATGGCACTTTAACTAGGTTGTTGATTATAAGATCAACATACAAAATTAAACTCCATTTCTATACACCAGCTTCAAAGTATTAGAAAATATTTTCAAAACTACCACACACTTTATAATAGATATCTACTCAGCTGCTATTTTTTGGGAACTGTCTTAGCACCTACAGAGATGGGACGTCCACTGGCACGTTCATAACACGTGACCCCATTCCCTAACCAGAAGTGGCTGAGTTGGAGAGGACTCTGACTCAACTGAGATGCAGATTCAGCATTTGATCTGAGAAACACCATCTCAGAGTCTTGCTGGAAAAGAGATGCTATAAATTCCAAATGGACAGTCACAAATGCAGAGAAGAGCAAGAATGGGCAGACACCAAGAGGTGCAAAGGCTCAGACTATGAGAGAGAGAGACCCTCTAGCACAGATTCGGGGACTCCAGACCCCTTCCCAGTCCCTGGTTCTCATGAGAGCTAAATTCCAGAACTTCCCTCTCTCTCTCTCTCTCTCTCTCTCTCTCCACCCCCTACCCTTCCTCCTTAAGATTGATTCTTCATTCTTGCTGGAGAAAGTTTATAATTGATCTCTTTTATTTGCATCCAAAATAATCTTAACTAAGATGTAAGATGATCACAAATTCAGAAGTCAACTTGTAAAACTTCATCTCCCTGCCACCAACCTTCTTGTTTCCTTGCTGGGATATGGGGTGAATCCTTCTGGACTGAACTGGCTCAAGGGAGAGTAAAATGAGAAAGTTAAACAACATACCGTGGATCAAAATTTGGCAAATTGGCCCAGGATCTACGCCAGTTCTGTCCATTATTCTCTAATATGTCTGGCCGCTATCCATTCCTTATGAAATTTATAATTGCCTTGTTTATGCCGTTAAAAATTTTGGGCTGAGACCCTCAAAGGAATGTTGCCAAATAAAATGGATTATCCCTGGGTCATTTTAGCAATCTCTCTTTTCCTTATCAGTGATGAAGGTCAGTTTTACTGCTGGCTACTTTCCCCCTCTAATTTGCCTGACAAGATAGGACCTGCTAACCTAGGACACTCACAAAGATGACATACGGGCTTTCTCACTGGGGAGCGATTTTTTCCAGTAACCACAAATTAACATCAAAAGACATGCTGGTGCGCTGCACCCATTAACTCGTCACTTAGCATTAGGTATGTCTCCTAATGCTATCCCAGCATGGCACATGTGTACATATGTAACTAACCTGCACATTGTGCACATGTACCCTAACACTTAAAGTATAATAATAATAAAATAAAATAAAAATAAAAATAAAAATAAAAAAAAGACAGAGGATTGTTTAAAAGCCATGGACTTATGTTAAATGAGGGTTAAGTGTAGAACATTCATTAACATGGAACCCAGAGGGCCAGGGAAGAAAGTTATCACCTGCCAAAAAAGGGGACAAGGTCCTGAATTAGGGATAATAGCCTTAGTTTGGAAGGCCTGTAGAACCTTTGCCTCTGTCTTTTATAGATTTGGAGAAATAATATCTCACTTCTGGCCTTGTTCGTCCTTCCATGGGAAAACTATAAGGATAATAACTCCTACTCACAGGACTATTGGAGGATTAAAGGTGGCAGCATCTATACATGTCCCTAGTGCTTCTTCATAGCAGGGACTCAAGAGAATGTCAGGGAGTCAAAAATGATTTTTTTTTTTTTCAAAAAATAAGAGCTGATTCCTCTAATCTTGGAGCAAGGTTCTTTCAAAGTTGAATCATTTATAATCACAAGGTGATTTTTATTGTCTGTCTTTGTAAATCCCTATAGCCAAATAGCTTAGGGTCAGCAGAATTCTCAGAAAGTAACAGCAGAGGAAAGGGGAAGCCTAGGCTTTCATCCAGAGCCCCAGAACTTTGGGGTTTTTTCTTGAAGGCTCTCAACCCTTCCAGAGAAAGAGATCTCTGACCAATAAAAGAAAGGGAGTTGGTCAGAAACCAGTTGATGCCCTGGAAAAATGAGACTCTTGAGCAAAGAGTCTGGCTGATAAAGTTGTCACAGTAACCACTGAGAAGGCCCTTCTACCAGGGGGCCTTACTGACACTTGGACCCCAGACAGATCCTTCTTGGGAGGTTTGCCAGATCCAGCCTTGGACCCTCTGAGTATGGACCATGCCTGAACTTCTTCCACCCTACCCACAAGTCACTTGGCATTATGGTGAAGCTCAGCTCGACCCTGTCCTGCCCACAAATGCAATCCCAGCCAGCTGGACTCAGCTATTCATGACCCAAGCACCAGCCAGAATTTTTCATGGTTCTGCTTCTTAAGAAATTGTATAGGGAGCAAAAGGGCCTCTGCCACATCAGATCTAAGTCAAGCTGACCTACTGGTCTGTAGTGAAATGTACGTGTCTCGGGGGTTGCTGTGAGGAGCTAAGTATTTAAACAAACACCATCTATGTTATTCCAGGGAATAGTAACTCTGCAGCATCCAGGTTGGAGGGGAGACCCCCGAATGACTGTCTCTGCTCGCACCAGTCTGCTGCTTGCCTGGTGCCCACTTTGCCTGGAGGACTGTTCCAGACGAGCTTCGAGTCCCGCCTAGGGCTGAGCAGGAGCCCACTGTGCTTCTGGATTTTTCAGTCTATTTTTTTTTAGTTCTTCTGGATCTTCCTTGGTCCCTGGCTCCTGAGTGGTCTTAGCTGTCTACATTCACAATCCATCTGCCCTTCCTCTACAGCCCACAGAAACCAGAAGCCACATGGAACAAGCAGGAACAGAGGCCACAGGCTCCCTCAGGAGTGGAGTAAGGGCTTGAGCTCCAGTACGTGGGCTTTGCAACATCTCTTTGTGATTCCCAGAGATCTGTTTTGTTTATTTCAGGCCTTGGCTCTGTTCCAAGGGTTGGTTGATGCCAGATAAATGAGGTGGTGTTGAATGTCCCTGAGGAGTTAGTCCTGGGACAAAGTCTACTGAATAAGCAGAGGGCTCTGCCTCACATCACTTTCTGAAAAAATTTGCAAACACTTGGAATTGCTTCAGCGTTCCCTATGCAATCATTAAATATAATCGCTCAGTCACTGCCCGGATGGATTACATCTCCAAGCAGCAAAGAGCAGCTCTGCGTCTAATGTGAAAGGAGGGATCAGTGCGTGTTTGCTGATAACCTTATACTATGCTGGGTTGCAGAGCTTTTTTGAGACTTCACTGCGCTCCAGTTTTGTAGATATTTTTTTCACCCTGCTTTGGCTGTTTCTGTTCTTCTTCGTGAAATTCTGGAACGCACTGAGGAGAAACAGGGCAGCTGGGGGCAGAGATGAGAAGGGTCTCCACTGATGTGGGAAGACATAAAGTCCTGCTGTGGAGACTGGCCCTGAGGGCAAGGTGACACGAGAGTGGCACCTTCTAGTGTTGGTTTCAAAGGAGCCAAGATGGAGGGCACCGGCCCTGGCCATGGGCATCCGGGCTCAGGTAACACAAGGGCCAGGAGACACTGCAGGAGGTCCTTGTAAAGAATGTGGTTGTGCAGGGCCAAGGCCAGCAGCTGGGCTTGAGTTCCAGCTCTCCCAAGTGGAGGGGCAGTGGAGACCCTGTGGTGTGTTCAGGTCCCAGACCTGTAGACCCCCATGCTTTGGTGTCAGCAGTGGCCGAGAAGATGGCTTTCTTCCATGGTCCCAAGCCACACCCAAGGAACCCCAACCAGGCAGCTCCCATGTCTAATGGGTCCTGGAGGCAGAGGGAGAGAAGGGAAGGGGAAAGTGTTCGGATCTTTCAGTGTGATCTGTTACTACAACCAGCAAAAGGGAAAGGAAAGAGAATCAAGTTTTATTGAGTATCTACCATGTTCTGGGCCTTAAGAGAGAAGGAAACTGAGGCTCCCAGTGGTAAAGTCCAAGATTACAGAGCCCTGACCATGAGATTCCAACCACACCAAAGCCAGCAGCTCCCCTTCCATGACAAGGGACCTGTCCCATCTCTTAGAATGCCCCCTCTCCATTGTAAGGCAGAAATGCAAGATCCAGGGCTGTTTCCCCTATCATTCTCTCAGGATTTTAGAAATTCAATCTAGGTTTGCTTGAATATGGAGAAAAGAGGCAATGTGAAAGTAGAACTAAATATCAACAGTCTGAAGAACTTGGTTGACCCCACCCAATCCTTAAAGCAAGAAAGTGGGAAACGAAGCGAAACTGCCAGGCCTGCATCACATGACTAATCAGAGCCAGCAGAGTTCGGCTCTCAGGCAGTGTTCCCACAAGGGCAGGTGAAGGGTTTTCAACACGTTCAAAGGAGGCCAGTTTGATTCTCCCCTTACATGCTGAGATTAGAGGCTGAAATGCAGAACATGTGTAAGCACGAAGCACTGGCCACTGGGAATGTCACAGCTGCACGCCAAGAGCAGAGTTCTGCCAACTCCAGTTCCAGCCTCTCCTTGACTCACCAAAGGGGACTGGGGTGAGTAATTTAACCAAATCCCACCTCACTTCTCTCAGCTGGACAACAGGGGGAAACAGCAGGAAATCTCAGAAAGACTAATAAGAAAAGAAGGGTCTGGTCCTGGTGGCTGACTTCCACCGCCATGAGAAGGTCCCCTCCAGCTAACACTAACCACGGGGCAGCTCAGCAAAGCATGTCTATGGACACCTGGAAACTGAAGCTTGGGAAGTGAGGACCTACCCAAATTCAGATAGTTGGAAAATTACAAGTTAGAGCCAAACTGTGCTCATCCCATTAAGGAGGACTCTGCTATTTTCTGAAGCAGAGAGGGCAGAAGCCAACACAACTCAATTTTCATATGGCAGAATGGTTTGGAGCATGAGTTTGGACATAGTCTCTGGGTTTAAGATATGGCTCTCAACTTCATACTGAGTGGGCAAAAGCTGAAACCATTCCCCCTGAGAACCAGAACAAGACAAGGATGCCACTCTCACCACTTATATTCAGCATAGTACTGGAAATCCTAGCCACAGCAATCAGGCAAGACAAAAATAAAAGGCATCCAAATAGAAAGGGCAGAAGTCAAATTATCTCTGTTTGCAGATGACATAATTCTAGATATATAAAACCTCGTAGTATCTACCCAAAAGCTCTCAGAGCTGATAAACAACTTCAGCAAAGTTTCAGGATAGAAAATTGATGTACAAAAATCAGTAGCATCTATACACCAGCAACGTTCAAATTGAGAGCCAAATCAGAAAGGCAATTCTATTCACACTTGCCACAAAAAGAATAAAGCTAACGTTCACATGTTATGCCACAAAACGTGATGCCACAAAAAGGAATACAGCTAACCAGGAAGGTGAAAGATCTCTACAATAAGAATCACAAAACACTGCTCAAAGAAATCAGAGATGACACGAACAATTGGAAAAACATTCCATGCTCATGGATTGAAAGAATTGATAGTGTTAAAATGGCCATATTACCCAAAGCAATTTACAGATTCAACGCTATTCCTATCAAACTACCAATGACATTCTTCACAGAATTAGAAAAAAAAACTAGTTTAAAATTCATATGGAACCAAAGAGAGCCTGAATAGCTAAGGCAATCCTAAGCAAAATGAACAAAGCTGAAGGCATCATATTATTTAACTTCAAATGATACTACAAGGCTACAGTAACCAAAGCAGCATGGTACTGGTAGAAAAACAGACATATAGACCAATGGAACAGAATAGAGAGCCCAGAAAGAAGGCCACACACCTCTGATCACCTGATCTTCGACAAAGATGACAAAAACAAGCAATGAGGAAAAGACTGTCTATTCAATAAATGCTGCTGAAATAATTGGCTAGCCATATGCAGAAGATTGGAACTGGACCCGTTCCTTACAGCATATACAAAAATCAACTCAAGATGGATTAAAGATTAAATATAAAACCTAAAACTATAAAAACCCTGGAAGATAACATAAGAAATGCCATTCTGGACATAGGCCTTGGCACAGATTTCATGACAAAGATGCCAAAGCAATTGTAAAAAAAAAAAAAAAAAAAAAAAAAGTTGACAAATGAGACCTAATTACATGAAAGAGCATTTGCACAGCAAAAGAAACTATCAACAGAGTAAACAGACAACCTACAGAATGGGAGAAAATATTTGCCAACTATGCATCCAACAAAGGTCTAACATCCAGAAGGAACTTAAACAATTAACAAGTAAAAACCAAACAATTCTGTTAAAAAGTGGGCAAAGGACATGAACAGACACTTTTCAAAGAAGACATACATGCAGCTAGCAAGCATATGAAAAAATGCTCAACATCACTAATCATTAGAGAAATGCAAATTAAAATCACAATGAGATACCATCTTACACCAGTCAGAATGGCTATTGTTAAAAAGTCAAAAAAATAACAGATGCTGGCAAGGTTGCAGAGAAAAGGGAACACTTATACACTGCTGGTGGGAATGTAAATTGGTTCAGCCACTGTGAAAAGCAGTTTGGTAATTTATCAACGAACTTAAAACAGAATTACCATTCAACCTAGAAACCTCATTATTGGTTATATGTCCAAATAAATATAAATCATTCTACCATAAAGACACATGCACGCGTATGTTCATGGCAGCACTATTTACAATAGCAAAGACATAAAATCAACCTAAATGCCCATTAATAATAGACTGGATAAAGAAAATGTGGTACATATACACCCTGGAATTCTACACTGCCATAAAAAGGAATGAGATTGTGTCCTTTGCAGCAACAAGGATGGAGCTGGAGGCCATTATCCTAAGCAAACCAACACAGAAACAGAAAACCAAATACCACATTCTCACTCATAAGTGGGAGCTAAACATTGAGTACACACAGACACAAAGAAGGGAACAACAGACACTGGGGCCTACTTGAGGATGGGAGGAGGTGAGGATAAAAAAACTACCTATTGAGTACTATGCTATTACCAGGGTGATGAAATTAGCTGTAAACCAAACCCCCATAACACACAAATAACCTATATGACAAACCTGCAAATGTAACCCTGAACTTAGAATAAAAGTTTAAAAAAAAAAAGCATGAGGCCTGGCACGGTGGCTCCCAGCACTTTGGGAGGCTGAGGCGGGTGGATGACTTGTGGTCAGGAATTCAAGACCACCCTTGCCAATATAGTGAAACCCGTCTCTACTATAAATACAAAAATTAGCTGGGTGTGGTGGTACGTGCCAGCTACTTGGGAGGCTGAGGCTGAGGCCGGAGAATCACTTGAGCCTGGGAAGTGGAGGTTGCAGTAAGCCAAGATCATGCCACTGCACTCCAGCCTAGGCAACAGAGCAAGACTGTCTCAAAAAATAAAAATTAAAAAAAAATAAAAGTATGGCTCTGCCATTTTTTAGCACTTAAACTCACTTAAACTTTGGCAAATTATTTAATCTTTCTGGCCTCAGTTTCCTTCTTGTGTAAAGTAAGACTAATAATAGTATTCACTCAATTTGAGAATTAGCTAAGTTACTCCACGTAAAGCACTAATAAAGGTATCTACACATACAGGATGTGCTTTTGACTATTAACAAAAACAAATAAAATGCAAGAAGACCCTGCAGCCCCAGGCCAGGACATACCTGGGTCTGGGGCCCTAAATATGCTGTGTCTGCTATGGCAATAAGCTGCCTTTTCATTAGCACAGAGAATCCGTAGGAAGGTCGGGTTTGGGGTATTGGAAGCACTAAGCCCTATGGAGTTTAGCACCTCACCTTTGGGAGGTAAGGATTTCCTAACACTAAGAGGTTTGTAAAGCTGAAATAGGACCTGTGTGCAAATGCAGAGAGTAAGGGGGTCTCATTCACCCAGTGACTTCCGCTCATTCTGTACCGCAAAGCTGAACTTACCCTGCTTGGGGAAGCTTCCCCAGGTGCTCCAGGGGTGATTTCCCACTGTCCTCTGGTTGTAGCTTCACCATATCACCGTGGGCTCTAGGGTCAGATAAATCAGACTTCAAATCCCCCAATGGGATTTGGGTCCACCCAAGTGCTCAGAGCCTCAATTTTCTCTCTTTTCTTTCCTTCTCTTCCTTCCCCTTCCCTCCTTCCTTTCCTTCTTTCTTTTTCTCTTTCTCTCTTCTTTCTCCTTCCTTCCTTCTTTCCCTCCCTCCTTTCTTTTCTTTTTCTTTCTCTTTCTTGCTTCCTTCTTTCCTTCCCTCTTCCTTTCCTTTCTCTTTCCTTCCTTCCTTCTTCCTTCCTTTCTCTTTCTTTCCTTCCTTCCTCCCTCCCTCCCACTCTTCTTTTTTTTTCTTTTCTTTATTCTTTCTTTCTCTTTCTTTCCCTCCCTCCCTCCCTCCCTTCCTGCCTTCCTTTTTTTTTCAGGGTCACACTCCGTCACCCAGGCTGGAGTCCAGTGGCATGATCTTGGCTCACTGCGACCTCCACCTCTTAGGGTTCAAGCAATTCTTATGCCTCAGCCTCCCAAGTAGCCAGGATCACACCACCACGCCCAGCTAACTTTTTTTTTTTTTTTTTTAGTAGAGATGGGGTTTCACCATGTTGGCTGGTCTCGAACTCCTGACCTCAAGTGATCCACCTGCCTCAGCCTCCCAAAGTGCTGGGATTACAGGTGTGAACCATGGCGCCTGGCCACATCAGCTTTCTCATCTGTAAACTGAAGATAACCAAAGTAGCCACCTCATAGGATTATGATTTGGTGCCTAACCGTTTAGAATTGTAATATCCTCCTGAGGAATAGGCCTCTGGTCATTATGAAATGATGTTATTTATTCTCGGCAATATTCTTTGCTCTGAAATCGACTTTGTCTGATATTAACATAGTCACTCCAGCTTTGTTTTGACTAGCATTAACATGGTGCATCTTTTCCCATCCATTTATTTTTAACCTACTTATACTTTTCTACTTGAAGTGGGTTTTTTGTAGGCATATAATTTGGTCTTGCTTTTTTATCCAGTCTGACAATTCCTGCCTTTGAATTAGGATATTTATATTTAAAGTGTTTATTAATATAGTCAGGTTTAAATATACCATTTTGCTATTTGTTTTCTATGTGAATAATCTTTTCATTCTTCCATACTTCTTCTTTTCCTACCTAATACATCTTTAACTTATCACAGTCTACTTTCAAATAATAGCAAATGACTTCACACATAGTCTAAGGACCTCACAATAGTGTACTTTCTTTTCTCCTCTCCTGGCCTTTATGCTATTGTCATGCATTCTATTTTTATGGATGTTATAAACCTCACACTACATTGTTATTATTTTTGTCTAAGCAGTTATCTTTTAAAGATATTTAAGTGCTAAAAACATCATGTATTTATCCGTATGGTTACTACTTTTGGTGCTTTTCATGCCTTTGTATAAATCTATATTTCTATCTGGTATCATTTTCCTTCTGCCTGAAGAATTTTCTTTAATATTTCTTATGATAAAGATCTGTTGGTGATGAATTCTCTCAAGTTTTGCAAGTCTGAAAATATCTTTGTTATACCTTTATTTTTGAAACATAATTTTGTTGGATATAGAATTTTAGATTGATTTTCTTCCCTTTTAGCACTTTAAAGATGCCATTCTACTGTCTCCTTACTTGCCTTGTTTCTAATGAGAAATCTGTTGTCATCCTTATCTTTGTTCTTTTACACATAATGATATAGGAGATAGAAATTTTTTAGGCAGATATGAGGGCAAATGAGTCCTCAGCAAAACTTCCCTTCTAACAAAAACAGCCCCAGAAATAATTTTTTTTCTAACAAACAGCAGCCTGAAAGATGGAGCTGCAAACATAGATAAGGAAGCTGGAAGCTTGCACAGGGGAATGTCAGCAGCTGTCCAGTGACGTCCAGTGTCTTGCAAACTGTTTAGCATACATATATTGTCCATTTTTTGATTGTTTCAGTCAGGAGGGTATATCTGCTGCCTGTTGCTGCATCTTGATCAGAAGTCTGCTAATGCTGAAACCTCAGGGCCTTGCAATTCCATGCACAGTGTACAGTGCCCCTCAAATTACCTGGCTTCCCGGGAACTTGTACCTAGTACACTGTTCTGCACATAAAGAGAATTTAGCAATACTTAGCAATGATTCTTAATCAGCAGTCATTGAGGCTATGAGGTGCTTGCATGAATATGAATTATGAAAATTCCAACCAGTATCGTTCATTTAACGATCATATTGTGGACAATTTTTCTTTCTTGTGTGAAATCTCATTTATCGCAGGTTTTATGCACAAAAAGGAACAGCTTATACCACAAAGGTAAAGACAGTTTGAAAAATTAGAACTCAGAAACAAAGGAGTTAAAAGACTAAAATATGATTTAATTCCAAAGTTTCCCTTCTATTTGTACTCTGCACGTGTCTACCTCACTGCTAAGAACGTTCCTTAAGTAACAGAATATTACTCTTGCAACATTCAACCCAAAGAAAGCACAATTGCCAAGGTTCCTGTAGAAATAGCTAGTTTAAGACTTTCTCGTGATTTCCTAACACAGAGTGATAATGTTATTAAAATTGACCATCAAGTGTTATGGAAACATCAATTTGTGGAGAGAAAGAATCCTGGAATCCAAAGGTTTCCACAGAGCAGTTCAAGAGCAGCAGTGCTGGGACCATGAATTCTCAGTGAGGCCAAACGCGAGGGGCTGCTGTGTGCACTCATTCCGCCCAGATCCAAGATAAACCAAGCGGTTAGAAAAAACTGATCACTTTCTGTGTCAATGCTCAGGAGACATGTGAAGGCCTTTATCTCTTTCCCACTTTCAAATACAAATCTTAAGTCTCAAGGGCCAAATTAATAACATTCCAGTGAAAACTAAATGATCATATTTTGGTCTCAACAGAAGCCAGATTTTGGTTTCTAGCAGGGCTGAGAAATCTATTCCCCGGAAACTCCAGCTTCTTTTGATCACCACAGACACACTCTGATGACCTGCAGCTCTCAACTATATATAGCAAGACCCTTTCTGTTTGATCAGTGAGTCTGGGCTGTGTTTTGCAAACAGTAGGCTACAACACATGAGCAGGTCATGAAATCAATTTACTGTATCATGACTTGCTTTTTAAAAAATGACACAAAATAAGAAAATATGAGAGCACCTCACAATAGTGAGGCCGGTACTGTTTCATAAAATTTCTTTTTTCAATTTCATACATGTGTCTTTGTAAATACTGGGTTGTAAAGATTTGTAAAGGAAAGCATACCTTTTACTTCAGGTTAAGGTCAAAATAATTTGAAAACCACTGGTCTAGAAACTAATTAAGCATTCTGCGTTCAGCTGCTGGTGGGAGTGGAAATTGGTTTAACCTGTACTGACAATACCAATCATCATTTACATTAGGGGTGTCCAATCTTTTGGCTTCCCTGGGCCACACTGGAAGAACAAGAATTGTCTTGGGCCACACATAAAACACGCAAACACTAATGATAGCTGATGAGCTAATTTTAAAAATTGCAAAAAATCCCAAATGTTTTAAGAAAGTTTATGAATTTGTGTTGGGCCACATTCAAAGCCGTCCAGGGCTGCATGAGGCCTGAGGGCCACGGGTTGGACAGGTTTGATTTAAATACTTGATTCCCAAAAAGCAATCCCAGGTATGCACAAAAATAAAAGTTAGGTGCCAAGGTACTAGAATGTTTTCTATAGTGTTGTTTATAATAATGGAACAATTTTACATAAGCTGAGGAATTGATTGAATGCATTATGGTACACCTACAAGATAAATGGTACTGGCTATGAAAATTTTACTTCAAAGTAAGGTTGTAGTAAAGAGTTGAAGTAATATCCATATCAAGTCTTAGGTAAATTAGGGGGGTTCTAAAATTTCAAATACACACACCCACTGCACAGAAAGAATATACTGCAGACAGTAAGAATCATCTCTGAGAAGTATAATTTTGGGATATATTTACTTTTTTGTGCTTTTCTTTATTCTCAAAACTTTCTACAATGGATATATATTACTTTTGTAATTGATAAAAATAATGCAATAAATGTGATTTCAAATAGACTTTGCTCAGCCAAGAAGCTGCCCTCCACAGATGATGCTCATTTTAGGCTATAGCAACAAACACTAAAGTTAGCAGTTGAGACGAAAAAGATTTCACAGGGCCCTATGTTTAGAGTAGTGGCAAAAATTAGGTGCAAGATGCACCCATATCTTGGTAAATTTTACAATAATTTCTCATGCTCCCCTCTTCTCAAGTCCCCATCTCCTAAACTAGACACACTAACATAAAAATTTGTCCCCAACAAATGAGCTGTCAAGATGGGTTGTGCAGGTTTTAAAGCTAATGAATGTCATCATTGCTCTCATTATGAGTAGTCTGTAGGCAACACAGTGTTCTTTCTCCCTCCAAAAGTAATAATAAAATCATGTTTTTTAAAAAAAAAAAAGTGTTCAGGGTAAAAAAATAATAAAGCAAGAAAAGATCAAGGGGGCCAAGTTTTGTGGATTAATTCCAAGTTTTAAGGGTAAGAAAGAAAACAGATGCACAGGACATTCTTTCATTCATTCATTCATTCATTCATTCATTTATTCATTCAATGTCTGTGCACATCAGTCTATCTGTCCATCTGTCTGTCAGCTGGTCATCACTCAGTCCACAGCTATCTCCTGAATATTCCACACAACAGTCAGACTTAGGCTGTAGTGATCAAGGACTTGGTCCCTGCCCTCACTGCCCTCATGGTCTAGCCTCAGTTTACTCATTTGTAAAATGGAAATAAGTGAGAATAGCTGACGTGAAGTGTCCATATGTGCCAAGCACCATGCTGTAGTGCTGCAGGCTGAGCCTTTGTGCACTGGATCAGCTGCACGATGTGGTGCTGGGGCCTGAAGGCACCACAGAGTGCCTGCTGTAGGCAACTGTGCAGACAGGCTCCGGGCCTTCTCTAGGTCTGGTTCCCGCTTTTTCCCTTTATTCCTTTCCTCCCCTGCATCCTCATTGAGACCCAGCCCATGCCTGTCATGGTGTCCCTCAGTGCACCACAGACTCCCACACCCTCATCCTGAGTTCAGGTTCCCCTGCCTAGCAGGTCCTCCAGCCCCACCTGGAAGGCTCTTGCTCATTCCTTAAGTTGCTCAAGTGGCACTGCTTGGGGACCCTCCACAGTTTGCACTGAGTACTCTGAGCCCCTGCAGCTGCACAGGGCCTGCCTCGTCGTGCTGGGCTCTGCAGTCACCTGTCTACCTGGTACAATGGCAAGCAAAAGAGACCATGTGGTATCTCTTTTCTCCAAATCCCCAGCCTGGGCACATCGAGGAAACATCAACTCCTACTTCCTGAGTCTATGTGTTGAGCATTTGATGCTGTTTGTCTCATAGAATTTAACTCCCACAACCTCTACAAGGGAAGGTTTGTTATCTCCATATTATGTATGGAAAAACTGAGGCATAGGGTGGGAATAACTGGCCCAAAATCATGCCCAGGATTACTGGCTTCAAAGGCAGTAAATGTGTGTTGAAATATATTTTTTTGAAGCAAGATGTGCCTAGTCCTACAACCCAAAAAAAGAGATGGTCTTTGGTTTCCTCTCAGTAGCCCCCAGACTCAAGTCCACACTTCACTCCCAGGGAGTTCCAACCTGAAGATGCAGCGTGTGTGCATATGAGCTTAAAACAATTAGAAGATGTTCATTCTTTTCTTTCAACAAATATTTGTGTCTCTACAAATATCTCCATGCTAGATGTCAAGTGGATTGGGGGTGGAGAGGAGAAGGGAAGGAACAAAAATGGAAATCAGGGCCGTGATACTGTGATCTAATAAGAAATGTACATCGTGTTTCATCCCTGGTTCCTGGCACAGAGCTCCTAAAACATTTTTTATTTCCTGAGTGATAGGGATGCTAGAAGCATTCTTTGTTCTAAACTTACTCTTTTACCCCAGTCCCTGACACAGAGTTCCTAAACCTCTTGGTATTTCCTGGGTGCTGGAGCATCTTTTGTTCTAATGAGGCAACTCCTAGTGGGCTCCTGGTCAGCTTCTGGATGGGGGCTGGTCATCAGAAATGCCAAGCCACGGTTAGAAGCTCACAGCTTTTATCGCCCTCCCTGAAACCCCTGCCATCCTCCAGGAAGGGCAGAGGAGCTAGAGATTGAGTTAATAATTGATCATGCCTATGCGATGAAGCCTCTATAAAAATCCCTAAAATAGTTCGAGACCAGCCTGACCAACATGGTAAAACCCCATCTCTACTAAAAGTACAAAAATTAGCTGGGCATGGTGGCACATGCCTTAATCCCAGCTACTCAGGAGGCTGAGGCAGAAGAATTGCTTGAACCCAGGAGGCGGAGGTTGCGGTGAGCCAAGATTGCACCATTGCACTCCAGCCTGGGCAACACAGCAAGACTCCATCTCAAAAAAAAAAAAATCCCTAAAATATGTGGTTCAGAGAGCTTCCAGGCTGGTGAACACATCCTTGTGCCAAGCAGGGCGGTGCACACCAACTCCAGAGGGACAGAAGCTCCTGCGCTCAGAACCCTTCTGGACCTCAGCCGATGTATCTCTTTATCTGGCTGTTTATCTGTATCCTTAATTATTTCCAGTAAATATTTAAGTGTTTCTCTGAGTACTGTGAGCTGTTCTAGCAAATTATTGAACCTAAGGAGAGGGTCATGGGAACTCCTGATTTATAGACAGGTTAGGCAAAAGTGTGGGTAGACCAGGAATCATGACTCGCACCTGTAATCCCAGCACTTTGGGAGGGTGTGATGGGAGGATGACTTGAGGCCAGGAGTTTGAAACCAGCCTGGGCAACACAACAGTGAGATCCCCATCTCTACAAAAAATAAATTAGCCAGTGTAGTGGTATGCGCCTGTAGTCCTAGCTACTTGGGAGGCTGAGGAAGGAGGATTGCTTGAGCCCAGGAGTTCAAGGCTACAGTGAGCTGTGATTGTGCCACTACACTTCAGCTTGGGTGACAGTGAGACCCTGTCTCAATAATAATAATAATAACAACAGTGCGGGTAACCCAGAGAACCACTATTTGTGACTAGTATCCAAAGTTGGGGGAAGACTTATGGAACTGAGGCCTTAATCTGTGGAGTCTGCATGCACTCCAGGTAGTCGTTGTCAGAATAAATTAAATTGTAGAGCAGGGTTCCCCAATCCCCAGGCCATGGACCAGTACCAGACCATGGCCTATTAGGAACCGGGCCACACAGCAAGAGGTAAGTGGTGGGAGCAAGTATTACTGCCTGAGCTCCACCTCCCGTCAGTTCAGCAGCACCATTAGATTCTCATAGGAGCGTGAACCCTATTGTGAACTGCACATGTGAGAGATCTGCACGCTCCTCATGAGAATCGAAAGCCTGAGGATCTGAGGCAGAACAGTTTCATCCCGAAAACATCTCCCCTACCCCGCACCCCCCACCCCCAAAACCATCCATGGAAAAATTGTCTTCCACGAAACCAGTCCGTGGTGCCAAACAGGTTGGAGGCCACTGTTGCAGAGCACCCCGTTAGTGTCCACAGAGAATTAGAGGACTGGTTGTTATGGAAAAGCCACACATCTGGTATCAGAATTATTGTGAGCAGAGGACACAGCATTTGCCTTTTAGGGCCCTCTGCCCCAGGTTGCTCAGGAGCTACCGGGCGCAGAGTTCTGTGAGGCAGCGTGCCTGGGGGGCTGGCATTCCAGTATGGACTGCGTCTTCTCTAACAGGGTGGGGTTATTTCCACACTGCTGGGTGGTCCTCGGCAGCACGGGTGAACATGACAGGCTGGATCACTGGAGAGCAGGCGAGGGCGGTTGTTCCGGGTGGCACTGCCAGGGCTCAGCATTGACCCTGGGGAAATACGGCCTCCCAGAACAAGCACTGAGGCCAGGACGAAGGGATGAGGGTTAGGATGACAAGAGGGGTGCAGGAGGGTCTCTGTGCAGGGAGGCTATGAAGGCCTGGGGGTGAGAGACCCCTGGGCCTGTCCACCTGTGAACTGCGAGAAAGGGAATGAGTCACGGGAGCCCAGAGGAGCAGGAGCCTGCGAGAGGTTCTGCGCAAGCCCTCAGGCTGAGTCACCTGTCAGGGCCACAGTGCCTGAGCTCAGGGCCCCCAGCAGTGCCCCAACACCCCACTGTGTGGGCTGTCCCTGCCTGAGGGGCCACTTCAGGTCATACCCCCCACCTGCTGACCTAACCTTCTTACTCTACCCCCAAATCCCTGGGCTGTGTTCCCAGCTGCTCCCAGCCTGCTCATTGAAGGGACAGCCACCTCCTGGAGATGCAGGTAGAAACCAGCCCCCTGGCAGGGCCCTCCTTAGCTAAGGAGAGTCACCTCGCGCCATTGCCCCAGCTGCCTTGGAGGACCTCAGCTCCTGGCCAGCTGCACCCTAGGCCAGCTATTATTTCATTCTCCATTCCCTTTCTTTTCCATGTGGACCCCACGCAACAACCCCATAGGAATGAAGCAGACATGCCCCACCCCCCACCATCATCAGGGACACATCTTCACTTAGCCACCTAAAAGAAATGATCACGCTGGCTTTCAGGTGGACAAACACCATGGATCACATGGGAGAGGCCCTCAGGCTGTGCCCGCAGCTCTGCCTCTTATGAAGGCTCAGCCCCTCTTCACCACTGCCCCTCTGTGCCATCCGTTAGCTCCACACGGATGGCAGGGAATCGGCTTTCCAGAAACTCATCCTTTCCCTTTTATTTTCTACAGCTGCCCTTGACTTGCCCTTGATCCATTCTCTTCTGAAGCTAAAACTCTTCATCTTCCCCTTCATGTTCAGAGGTGCTGTTTATAAGCAAATATTTGATGAAGTTCAGCATTAAATTCAGACCAAAGACCAACAGGGGCTCCCTCCTTCCATTCTCCTCTGGGGGTGTGGTCTGGAGTTCCAGTAGCTGCCACATCTGGCTTGCATTCGAATGAAGTGCACAGCTGATCCTGCAGTCCTGCCGTGCCACCACGTCACAGGTCCACAGCCTCATGCTGCGTGTCCTGCCCTCAGACACCCAACTTGGTTTCACTTTGTCATGGGCTCTGGACCCCCGCATGGGTGTGGAGACCTGCAGAGTCCTGCAGGGCTTCTGTTCTCACAGCTGCACACAGATCCAGCTGCTCTCAGAGTCCCCCTCAACTCCCTCAAATATTCATATTGGGATTTCTCACACCTTGTGCTTCTCACCACACAATCCAGTCTGAGACTGGGGCTGGAGACACACCACGAAGTCTCTGAATGCTCTGCCTCCTGTGTCCTCACCAGGGGTGAGGGAAACCCTTGGGGTCATTTCCTGTGTTCTCCCCAAGGTACTAAAACATTGGAGCAGAGCTTTGATCATCTGAACCTTCAGTGGCCCTTTCCCATACTGTCCACTACTACCTTTGCCCCACCAAGTTTCATGATATTTATTGTGTGCCTTCATGGGCCAGGCATTTTACAAACATGTATTCTATCAGTCCTGGCAGCATCATATGAGGGAGACACACAAGACTATGAGGCTGGTAAGAAAGGAACCCGGAGTCATGGGCAGGTGGGATTTCTATTAGACTCTGAAGCATGTTATCTGCCCGCCCCACAGTGCTCCCCCAGTGTGGGTTGTATCGTGGGGACCCACAGGGGCTGCAGGCCTTGGGGCTCACCACGCCTCCAGTGCACTCACGGCAGTCCTGCAGGCAGCGGATGTTCTCCCAGGTGCTGTAGGCCTTCAGCCCCGCCACCAGAGCCTGCAGCGAGCGACTGTTGACCAGCTCCTTTCCCTGGAAGACACCGTCATCCAGGAGGGCCCCAGCATACCTGCGGGACAAAGCAGACACGTGTGATGGAAGTGGCGGTGCAGTCCGCACATGTGTGAAGGAGCATTACCTGTGAAGTGCTATGACGCTATTTGAGGAAAGAATATGATGTCAGTGATGCAGATTTTAAACTGTAGACAGTCACTAAAAAATAACAGTGGCATAGTTAAAACGCTACCAGTGGAAACCTAAAAATTATTTAATTAGTCCACGAAACACAAGAGCAGAGGGAAAAGGGAACAAAGAACATATGGGATAAATAGAGAAAAAGTTGCAGGATAATATTCTAAAACTCTATGTTTATTGATAGTTACATTAGGTGCAAATGGTTTAAACAGTACTATTTAATTTGGAGATTGTCGGACATGACTTTTAAAAAATCAAGATTCAACTAGATGCTTTATACAAGAAACCCACTCAAAATATAAAGAGAAATAGGTCAAAAGAAAAATAACAAAAAAATTTACACCTGCAAACACGAACCAGAGGAACAGCAGAGGCCTGTCGGCATCTGACGTAGACCTCGAGATTAAACCTGCTCCTCCAAAGTCTACCAAAGTCTTCATGGGTCTGTCAAAACTGTCACCCTGCACCATGACCATACGTGCAACCATGAGTCTCCACCACATTGTTCTCCCATTGGAAAACCTCTCCTTTGCTTTCTGTCCAAGTTTACTTTTCTTCCAATCCATTTACAGGCCTCACTGCTTACGCTGACATCTGTCTAGGCACCCCTTGACCCAGCACAAAGTGGGCCCTATGCTCAACTCTCCTCTTATTTTGGTCTACACACATAGGATCAGGTTCCAAATTATTTTCTTTTAACCACACACACAAAAGGTTTCACATGCCTCTTGTATTTGTAACTTTTTAATTCCACTTCCCTTGAAATTCTGCACCTTACAACAATGCAGTATACCTCAATTCCACTCCCCCATCCACTTTGCTACTGTTGAGATTTTATATATAAAGATATGTATACATATTATGTATAAAATATAGATACAGATCTTCTGCATGTGTGATAAACCTCATGCCTATTTTTGCTTTAAACAACTTATCTTCTTCCCTAATCAACAATATTGAGAAATAATATATTTACAATGATGCATTCATTCAAAGTGCACCACTTGAAGAGTTTTGACAACCGTACACACCCATGAGAATAGCATCACAATCAAGCTACAGAACAAAATGCCTCATGTCTTTTTGCACTCCATT
Organism: Pan paniscus; assembly: GCF_029289425.2. Lineage (NCBI taxonomy): Eukaryota > Metazoa > Chordata > Mammalia > Primates > Hominidae > Pan > Pan paniscus. The sequence goes on from NC_073261.2 coordinate 17,152,366, forward strand.
CCTTTCTTTACTCCCACCCCAAGGCAACCACTGAACTGTTCTTTGACACTATAGGTGAGATGTATTTTAAGTAAATGGAATTGCAGAGTATGTGTTGTCTTGCTTCTTTCAGTCAGCATGCTGTTTTGAAATTCATCCACATTACAATATATATTTGTAGTTGTTCCTTTTTATTGCTAGTAGTACTCTAGTCTACGTAATGTACTCACCGCATTCATTTATGCATTCACTTGTTGATGAACATTTTGGTTGTTTCCAGTTTGGGACTATTGCAAATAAAACTGTTATGAAAATGCATGTACAATTCTTAGAGAAAATACATGTCTTCATTTCTCTTGAGTAAATACATTGGAGTGAAATGGCTCAGTCATACGGTAGATGCATTTCAGGCTTTGTAAGAAGCTGCCAAATAATTTTCCAAAGTGGTTATGCAATTTTACATTCCTACCAGCGGTGTATAATAATTATAGTTGTTCTACATTCCTGCCAACAATTGGTCTTTACAGTCTTTTTAATGTTAGTCATTCTAGTGTATATGTAATGGTATCTCCTTATGGTTTGAATTTGCATCTGTAAAATGGAGATATAATTTCCTATTTCATAGAGTTGTTGGGAAAACTGAGGCTCAACTGAAGTAAACATACCTAAGTCAAGGTCCCTCATGTGCGACGGCAGAGCTAGCATTTAAACCCAGGGCTCTCTATTCCTAAATAGCATGTTCTTTTCATTATAGATAATGTTCCTGTCAGTGCTCTAAGGAAATCTGTGGCATTTTCATCTATGCTATATTATCATCACCCATGCTCCGGGCTGTGACTATAATACAATGACTCTCAGAGAATCTCAGAAATGGGTATTTTAAAAAATGTATACATGATTCCCCATTGATCTCTCCAATCACACACACCCCCATCTCTCCCCACTCCCCAGGGGTGGAAATAGGTGGGAAATAAGAAATAAATAGTCTTTAAGAAAAGAACTGTGAGAGGCCCCAGCCAAACTTCCAGCTGCCAGGTGGAGAGGTGCACCAGTGGCTCTTACTCTTTGCTGTACCCTTACATTTGTTTAACCAAGGAGTCTGAGAAGTCTTCCATGTTCAGTGTGTTTTAGAGTACAGGAGGAGTATGTCTTAAGAAAATCTGATATAAGAAACTCATCGTGGCCCAAAAGATAAATTAGGAAATAGGGATTCTTGAGGCAAAATTATTTCTCATTTCCAAACATGTTTATTTAATAGGTGATGTCTCAAGAAATGCAAGGTATTTGTTTATGGGTTACATCCACTCAAAAAACAGATTAAACAAACTGTTAGAACTGTATTAGTGTTTTCATACTGCTGATAAAGACATACCTGACACTGGGTAATTTATAAAGCAAAAAGGTTTAATGGACACACAGTTTCACAAGGGAAGGGCTCACAATCATGATGGAAGGCAAAAGGTACATTTTGCATGATGGCAGGCAAGAGACAGAATGAAAGCCAAGTGAAAGGGGAAACCTCTTGTAAAACAACTAGATCTCATGAGACTTATTCACTACCATGAGAAGAGTATAGGGGAAACTGCCCCCATGATTCAATTAGCCCCCACTGAGTCCTTCCCACAACACATGGAATTATGGGAGCTACAATGCAAGATGAGATTTGGGTGGGCACACAGCCAAATCATATCATTCCACACCTGGCCCTTCCCAAATCTCATGTCCTCACATTTCAAAACCAGTCATCCCTTCCCAACAGTCCCCCAAAGTCTTAAGTCATTTCAGCATTAACTCAAAAGTTTACAGTCCAAAGTCTTATCTGAGACAAAGCAAGTCAAAGCAAGTCCCTTCCACCTATGAGCCTGTAAAATCAAAAGCAAGTTAGTTACTTCCTAGATACAATGGTGGTACAGGCATTGGGTATTTAAAAAAATGTATACATGATTCCCCATTGATCTCTCCAATCACACACACCCCCATCTCTCCCCACTCCCCAGGGGTGGAAATAGGTGGGAAATAAGAAATATTTGGGAAATAGGTGGGAAATAAGAAACAGCTGTTCCAAATGGGAGAAATTGGCCAAAACAAAGGGGCTACAGGCCCCCTGTAAGTTCACAGTCCAGTGGGGTGGTCAAATCTTAAAGCTCCAAAATGATCTCCTTTGACTCTTTGTCTCACGTCCAGATCACACTGATGCAAGAGGTGGGTTCCCATGGTCTTGGGCAGCTCTGCTCCCCTGGCTTTGCAGGGTACAGCCCCCCACCCCAGCTACTTTCACAAGCTGGCAGTGAGTGCAGCTTTTCCAGGTGCATGGTGCAAGCTGTCAGTGGATCTGACATTATGGGGTCTGGAGGACACAGCTCTACTAGGCAGTATCCCGATGGGGACTCTGTGTAGGGGCTTCAACCCCACATTTCCCTTCTACACTACCCTAGCAAAGGTTCTCCATGAGGGCCCCGCCCCTGCAGCAAACTTATGCCTGGACATCCAGGCATTTCCATACATCCTCTGAAATCTGGGCAGAGGTTTCCAAACCTCAATTCTTGACTTCTGTGAACCTGCAGGCTCAACACCATGTGGAAGCTGCCAAGACTTGGGGCTTGCATCCTGTAAAGCCATGCCTCCAGCTATACCATGGCCCCTTTTAGCCATCGCTACAGCAGCTGGGATGCAGGGCACCAAGTCCCTAGGCTGCACACAGCAGGAAGACCCTGGGCCTGGCCCATGAGACCATTTTTTCCTCCTAGGCCTCCTAGCTTGTGATGGGAGGGGCTGCTGCAAAGGTCTCTGACATGCTCTGTAGACATTTTGCCATTGTCTTGGGGATTAGCATTTGGTTCCTCACTATTTATGCAAATTTCTGCAGCAGGCTTGAATTTCTCCTCAGAAAATGGGTTTTTCTTTTCTATCACATCTTCAGGCTGCAAATTTTCTGAGCATTTATACTGTTTCCCTTTTAAAATAGAATGTTTTTAACAGCACCCAAGTCATCTCTTGAATGCCTTGCTGCTTAGAAATTGCTTGTGCCAGATACCCTAAATCATCTCCCTCAAGTTCAAAGTTCCACACATCTGTAGGGCCGGGGCAAAATGCCACCTGTCTCTTTGCTAAAACATAGAAAGAGTCACCTTCACTCCAGTTCCCAACAAATTCTTCATCTCCATCTGAGTCCACCTCAGCCTGGATTTCATTGTCCATATCATTATCACCATTTTGGTCAAAGCCATTTAAGAAGTCTCTAGGAAGTTCCAAACTTTTCCTCATTTTCCTTTCTTCTTCTGAGCCCTCCAAACTGTTCCAACCTCTACCTATTACCCAGTTTCAAAGTCACTGGATATGTTTACAACAGCACAACACTCTACTGGGACCAATTTACTCTATTAGTCCGTTTCATGCCGCTGATAAAGACATACCCAAGGCTAGGTAATTTATAAAGAAAAACAGGTTTAATGGACTCACAATTCCGTGTGGCTGGGAAGGCCTCAAAATCATGGCAGAAGGTGAAAAGCATGTCTTACATGGTGGCAGGGAAGAAGACAATGGGAGACAAGTGAAAGGGGTTTCCCCTTATAAAACCGTCAGATCTCATGAGACTTATTCACTATGATGAGAACAGTATGGAGGAAACCAGCCCCGTGATTCAATTATCTCCCACTGGGTCCCTCCCACAACACGTGGGAATTATGGGAGCTACAGTTCAAGATGAGATTTGGGTGGGGACACAGCCAAACAATATCAAGAACCCACCATCATGGTAAGATTCATGAGAAATACCACAATATATCTAAAACCATAAAGTCAATGAGATGGCAAGATTCTATTTATAAAAGTTTATTTTGTATAAAAAGACCAAACAAGACTTTTTGGCAATAAGCTATTAGAATCATATTTTTAAAAATCTAGTGCACAAATGGCAGGGATGAGTAATGTCTAAGGTGCTTAACTATCCTTAACTTCACTTTTTAACAAAGAGAAGACTTGGTGAATTTCTGTAAACTGTGGAGGGTTATTACACTCATTCATTTATTCAACAAATATTCATAAAGTCTAACTTTGTGCAAGGCATCATTTCAGGTGCTGTTGTAACATCAATCAAAAAACAAAGAGAAAAATCTCTGTCCCGTTGATTTGTCTTGAGACATTAAATGAGTTACTACACATGAAATCTTAGGACAGTGCCTGGTAAATGGCAAGAACTTGAATATGTGTTAGCTATTTTCTTAATTTTACCCTTACAGGTATTGGGTAAATGGAGATTGCCCAAGAGAACAAGTGAATCCAGTTGAAAGATAACAGCAGGGACAGTGCTGTGGCCCCTCCTTGCCTGAGATGCATCCTGGACTGCTTGAGCTGCTCGCCTGGAATAAAGAGGAGAGGCAGACCCTAAAATACTCACTTTGGCTGGTGGACTGCAAATATTGATTTTTTAAAATTGTTAATCATTTTCTAAGTTAGGAAATTCATCCCTGTAGCAAATCCCACTAGATGATTCCAAAGGGAGATATCAGCTCCCAACTTCCTTGGCCAGCTACCTCATGGACCCTTCAGAAATGTATGTTTCAAAGATGATCACATGATTTGAAGGCAAAGCTCCAAGCAATCCCACAGCCAGGTGTGATGTAGTTACACAAGGCAATTTCATTTTGTAGGTGAATTAATCTGTGCAAAGAGCCAGACGCTACTAGGTGTGATGATGCCAAATTGAGGATTCGCAACTTCTGTGCTCACAGAATTTACAATCACAAACCAAAAGTAACAGTGCAATGACAAGACGGGCCCAGGCTGCTACTCCAGGAAGCTTATATGGGGGCTCCTTATTCCAGAAGGGGCTCAGGGAGAGTGTCTTAGAGAAGTTGGCAGCCTCAACTGGGTCTCAAAAGATAAGCACTAAATTATCAGGTGAGGGAAGCAAGAGTGTGAGGGGAAAGACGTCTATAAGAAAGGCCACAGCAGGAGCACAGGACAGGTGTGGAGGCCTCAGTAGAGGACAGAGAGGTGTGGGTGGGGTGGAAGTGGGAAGGCCCAGCAGGTGGAAGGCACCCCAGGGCCACATGTGGGAGCTTGAGCTTGACCCATGATTTGGTTTGGCTCAGTGTCCCCACCCAAATCTCATCTTGAATTGAATTGTAATTCCCATGTGTTGGGGGAGGGGCCTGGCGAGAGGTGATTGAATCATGGGGGTGGACTTCCCCCTTGCTGTTTTTGTGATAGTGAGTGAGTTCTCATGATATCTGGTTGGTTGAAAGTGTGTGGCACTTCCCGCTTTGCTCCTTCTCTCTCCTGCTGCCATGGGAAAAAGGTGCTTGCTTCCCCTTTGCCTTCCACCATGATTGTAAGTTTCCTGATGCCTCCTAGTCATGCTTCCTGTTAGGCTTGTGGAACTATGAGTCAATTAAACCTCTTTTCTTCATAAATTACCCAATCTCAGGTAGTTCTTTGTGGCAGTGAAAGAACAAACTAATATAACCCAGTACAGAAGATGCTGGAAGGCCCCAGGAGGGAGGCAGCTGGCAAGTAGGAATTTAGATTTCATTTCAGGTAGGGGGCTGGTGATTCCTGGAGAGTGGATTTGAAGAGGACCAGGCTGAATGGGGAGGGAGTGTGCAACCAGGGATGGTCGGGGAGAGATGACAGGGAAGGAAGGCTTTGAGTAATTTCAATGTAGGAGGAAAAATCATCACAATGTGGTAATTGGTGGGACAGGGGGATAGAAAGTTTGAGGGTACTGGGGGGGATGGCAATAGCAACTAACATTTATCGGGCATTTATTATCCTCCAGACCCTAATCTAAGCATGTTCAAATATTCACTCATTCAATTCTTCTAATGACCCTCTAGGTCAGATATTATTATTCCTATGTTATAGATGGGGAAACTGACGCACAGCATGTCAGCAGCCTTCTCAATGTTATACAATTAGCAAGTGGCAAGATCAGGATTAGGACCCTAAAAGTAGGGTCACAGAGGGCCTGCTCCTTGCTGCCACACTGGAGCATGTATGATATGCCGGGCCCTGTCTTAAGCCCATTTCATGTGTTAATTCATTTAATCCCTTGACAACCCAAAGTAGGTACAGAAATACCTCATTTAATTGCATTTTGCAGATATTGCACTTTTTAAAAATTGAGGCCTTGCGGCAACCTTGCATTGAGCAATTCTATCAGAGCCCTTTCTCCAGCAGCACATATTCACTTTGTGTCTTTGTGACGTTTTGGTAATTCTCACAATATTTCAAACTTTTTCATTATTATTGTATGTTATGGTGATCTGTCATTAGTGATCTTTGATGTTACTATTGTAATCGTTTTGGGGCATCACAAACTGCACCCACATAAGACAGTGAACTTAATTGGTAAATGTGTGTGTTCTGACTGCTCCACTGACCTGCCATTTCCCCATCTCTCTCCCTCTCCTCAGGCCTCTCTATTCCCTGAGACACAACTATGTTGAAATTAGGCCAGTAACCCTACAGTGGCCTCTGAGTGTTCAAGTGAAAGGAAGAGTCATATGTCTTTCTAGATCGAAAGCTAGAAATGCTTTAAAAAAAAAAAAAGCTAGAAGTAATTAAGCCTAGTGAGGAAGGCATGTTGAAAACTGAGAAAGGCTGAAGTTAGGCCTCTTGTGTCAAAGAGTTAGCCAAGTTGTGAATGCAAAGGAAAAGTTCTTGAAGGAAATTAAAAGTGCTACTCCAGTGAACACACAAATGATAAGAAAGCAAAACAGACTTTTGCTGATATGGAGAAAGTTTTAGTGGTCTGGATGGAAGATCAAACCAATCACAACATTCCATTAAGCCAAAGCCTAATCCAGAACAAGGTCATAACTCTCTTCAATTCTACAAAGGCTGAGAGAAGTGAGGAAGCTACAGAAGAAAAGTTTGAGGCTAAATTGGTTCTTGATTTTTAAAGAGACACCATCTCTATAGCATAGAAGTGCAAGGTGATGCAGCAAGTGCTGATGTAGAAGCTACAGCTTAAGTAGCAAGTTATCCAGAAGATCTAGCTAAAATCAGTGATTACGGTGGCTACACTCAACAACATATTTTCAGCATAGGTGAAACAGCCTTGGTTTCATCTAGGACTTTCATCAGTACCTACTTCAAAACTTCAAAGAACAGAGAGAATCTCTTGTTAGGGGCTAATGCAGCTAGTGGCTTTAAGTTGAAGCCAATGGTCATTTACTATTTCGAAAATCCTAAGGCCATTAAGAATTATGCTGAATCTACTCTGCCTGTGCTCTAGAAATGAAACAACAGCACCTGGTTGATAGCACATCTGTTTACAGTATAGTTTACTGAATATTTTAAGCCTGTTGTTGAAACCTAATGCTCAGAAATAAGAATTCCTTTCAAAATGTTACTGCTCATTGACAATGCACCTGGTCACTTAGGAGCTCTGAGGGAGATGTACAAGGAGATACATGTCGTTTTCATGCCTGCTAACACAACCACCATTCTCCAGTCCCTGGATCAAGCAGTAATTTTGACTTTCAAATCTTATTATTTATTAAATACATTTCATAAGGCTATGGCTGTCATAGACAGTGATTCCTCTTAGGGACCTAGGTGAATTGAAAATCTTCCTCACCATTCTAAAGGCCACTAAGAACATTTGTGATTCATGGGAGGAGGTCAAAATCCCAACATTAGCAGTTCAGAAGAAGTTGATGTTCCAACCCTCATGGATGACTTTGAGGGGTTCAAGACTTCATTGGAGAAAGTCACTGTAGATATGGTGGAAACAGCAAGAGAACGATAATTAGAAGTGGAGCCCGAAGATGTGACTGAATTGCTGCAATCTCATAATAAAACTTTCACAGATGAGGAGTTGCTTCTCATGAAGGAGCAAAGAAAGTGGTTTCTTGAGATAGAATCTACTCCTGGTGAAGATGCTGTGAACATTGTTGAAATAACAAGCGAGGATTTAAAATATCACGTAAACTTAGTTGATAAGGCAGCAGCAAGGTTTGAAAGGACTGACTCCAATTTTGGAAAAAAATTCTGCTGTGGGTAAAATGCTGCCAAATGGCATCAGATGCTACAGAAAAATGTTTCATGAAAGGAAGAGTCAATTGTTGCGGCAAACTTCGTTGTTATCTTAAGACATTGCCACAGCCACCCTAACCTTCAGCAATTACCAACCTGATCAGTCAGCAGCCATCAACATCAAGTCACGACCCTCCACTAGCAAAAAGAGTAACTCACTGAAGGCTTAGATGCTCATTAGCTTTTTTTTAGCATAAAGTATTTTTAACAGACGTATGTATATTTTTTAGACATAATGCTGTTGCACACTTAATAGGCTGTAGTACAGTGTAAATATAACTTTTATACACACTGGGAAACAAAAAAATTATGACTCATGTTATTGCGATATTCACTTTATTGCAGTGGTCTAGAACCAAATCTGCAATGTCTCTGAGGTATATCTGTACTGACATTCATGCTGTTTCTCTTTTTTTTTTTTGAGATGGAGTCTCGCTCGTCACCCAGGCTAGATGACAATGGCGTGTTCTCAGCTCACTGCAACCTCTGACTCCTGAGTTCAAGCAATTCTCCTGCCTCAGCCTCCCGAGTAGCTGGGATTACAGGCCCCCACCACCCCGCCCAGCTAATTTTTTTGTATGTTTAGTAGGGATGGGGTTTCACCATGTTGGCCAGGCTGGTCTCGAACTCCTGGCCTCAAGTGATCTGCTCATCTCGGCCTCCCAAAGTGCTGAGATTACAGGCATGAGCCACCACACCAGGCCTCATGCTCTGTTTCTAATAAGGGAACGCACATCCAGAAAATTTAAGTAATTGCTCATAAGGATGGTAAGTGGAGAGACTGGGATTTGAACTCAGGATAGTCTGGAAACTGTCCATTTCCTGCTCACCTAACTCCAGACCTGTACACCTAAAGATGTATACTCTCCTTGCACTTGAGTAGGATCAAATGTATTGAATAAACATCTAACCAGTCAAACCTCCACTTACCCAGACCCTGAACCTTGAAACCAATTGAGTGGCAGCCTACATTCATGGAAAGTTAGGAGATGGGCCCTACGACCAAGATGTGACACCCTTAGTAGAGAAAAAAAAAAAAGAAAAAGAAAAGATGTGTGTTGGGGGGAAGTAGTCAGCATAAAATTTTGTCATGCTCCAACCAATTTTATGAAGCTATTTCCTTACAAGTTGGAGAAGAGGTAGCAGGGACAGTAAACTAGGAGCAAACTAGAAAACCAGAACGTTGTCGCAGAATGTGCCAACTTTTTCCTGGGCTTGTGTTAAAGTGAAGGCAGTCTCTTTCCCCTAATTGGGACACTGCCTTCCTGGGGATTCCTATGACCAGATTTTCCATGGGTCAACCCCCTACTGTGATGTGGGGAGACTGGGAATGAAAGAAGCAGGAGGAAAGGAAAGAAGCTGCAGAGCTATAATGGGGACAATGAGGTGGGCCAGAGACCATGGAGGGTGCAAGGAGGCCCAAGTCAAGAAAATTAGAAGGTCCTTGGGGGCAATTAGACTGACAGCTGGTGAAGGCAAGTGTCGATCTGTCCCGTTCAATGCGGCATTCATGAATGGCACATGGTAAGGGCTCTGGGGTTCTTTTCTTTATCAATTACTGAATTTCTATTGATCACCTCTTGTTTCTTTCCTTGAGCTAGACTGTGACATTTGTCTACGTCTCTGATACAGGTACCTGGAGAGTGTCTAACTAAGATCAAGAGAAACTTTAATTTTCATTAACAGTGTAACACAGCACTTATAAAATCAAGCTTAAATCAAGCCAAAATATAAAAAGAGCTGAAGAAAAAGGAAACATGTTGATACATTTAACACTTTTATCATAAATATATGACAAACCGATACATATTTATAAATGTAGAATATATAGCAGCTCTTTCTTATGTAGTCTAATAACTTCTGTGTCACAAATTTGCAAATAGTTGACTGAGAAGCAAATGTATACATAGTCTTGCCTCTGTAACAGTTACAAGTCCCACTGGGGAAAACTCAAAGAAAAAAAAAGAAAAAAACTGTTTTCCTTTGGCATGCATATGAAAAATTTTCCGGTTTCATCATCAGGTTATTTTGATCCAATTTAAACTTTCATGATCATATAACACTGTTGCCTGTTTTCTATTTGTGAAATTTCCAGGTCATGCTAGGAAGCTACCTGCATGTGTATGCACCAAAACAACAACCAAAAAAAACTTTCAAAATACTTGAGGAAAAAATGGATAAAACTGAAAGAAGAAATAAACATATTCATAATTACAGTTGGAAATGCCAACCCCCTTCTTGCAGTCATTGATAAAACACGTAAGCAGAAAACCAATAATGATATATATGATCTGCAGATCACAATTAGCCAACCTGACCTAATTGACATTTATAATACTCTCCTCCCAATCACAACAAAATACACATCCTTTTTAAGTGTACATAGAACACTATTTTTACTGAGCCATAAATTTCAAAGAATAAAATTCATACAAAGGATGTTATTGGACCATGACAGCAGTTATAAATAATTCGGGGGTGGAAAGGGAAGTCTTAAGGAGAAATTTAAACTATTTTTAACTAATTGAAAATGCAACATGTCAAAATGAGAAAGATGCAGCTAAAGCAATGCTTAAAGGAAATTTTAGTGTGAATTGATTATATTAGGCAAGAAGCAATGTCTCAAAGCAGTAATCTAACCTTTCACCATAAGAGAGGGGGGTGGAAGGCCAGGCGCGGTGGCTCATGCCTGTAATCCTAGTACTTTGGGAGGCCGAGGCGGGCGGATCACGAGGTCAGGAGATTGAGACCATCCTGGCTAACGCGGTGAAACCCCAACTCTACTAAAAGTACAAAAAGTTAGCCGGACGTGGTGGCAGGCACCTGTAGTCCCAGCTACTTGGGAGGCTGAGGCAGGAGAATGTTGTGAACCCGGGAAGTGGAGCTTGCAGTGAGCTGAGATGGCGCCACTGCACTCCAGCCTGGGAAACAATGCAAGACTCTGCCTCACAAAAAAAAAGGGGGGGGGGGCGGTGGATATATAGAGACACAGAGAGAGAGAGAGAGCAAGAGAGAGCAACTTAAAGCAAGCAAAAGGAAAGAAATAAAGATTGGAGCAGATAGCAATGAAATTTAAATTAAAAATAGAGAAAATCAATCACATAAAATATGGAAAAAGCAACAAAATTGATAGGCCTCTATCCAAACTGATGTGAGAGAGACAAAACAGTGGGGATAAGGAAAGAGGACACAAAACATCAGGATTTCAGGGGAGAAATCGCACTGATCCCACAGACATTAAAAAGAAAAGGGAATGTTACAACTAACACTATTGCCATAAATTTGACAAATTAGATAAAATAAATTTGAAAAGCACTCAAAAAATTAGGTAATCTGAAAAGTCCTATATTTATTAAAATCTACCCAACAAAAGCTCCTAGAACTAAAGTCATTAGTATTCCTACATATTAGAAATAAACAACTGTACCTTCAAAAAGGTAAAATGCTTAGGTATCAACATAGTAAAATATGAGTAGGGTTTGTATGTTGGAAACTTCAAAACAGAACTCAAAGAAGACCTAAATAAATGAAAAGATATACAGTGTTCATACAGTGTTCATGTATTGAAAGACTCAATATTAATAGGCAGACTATCCCCAAATTGATTTCTAAGTCAATACTATCCCAAGAAAAACATCGTCTATCTTTTTTTGTAGAGATTAACAAGATGATTCTAAAATATATAAGCAAAGGCCAAAAAAAAAAAAGAATAGCCAAAACAAGTCTCAAAAAAGAACATTAGAGAGCTGACACTACCCAATTTCAAGACAAATCAAAATTTAAAGCTGTTGAACCAAACAAAAAATTAAAACTATTGCTCTTATTAAGGCACTCTTAAGAGAATTTTAAAAAGTGACAAACTTGGAGAAAACATTTGCAAATAAAAATATGATGCAAAAAGTCTATTTAGAACCTATAAAGAACTCTTGCACTCAACAATAAGAAAACAAACAACTCAACTGAAAAACTGATAAAAGACCAGAATGGACACTTTGCTAAAGAAGATACACAGATGGCAAATAAGTACATGAAAAGACACTAAACATTATTAGTTATTAGTGTTATAAAAATGTAAAGCTACAAACTATTAGAGACAACTATCAGAAAGACAGAAAACAAATAAAAATCAAAACAAAATCTGACAATAACAATGGCTGGCAAGGATGCAGGACAACTGCACCCTTATACATCACTGATGAAAACACAAAATGATACAACCACTTTGGAAAACACGTTAGCAATTTCTTATAAAGTTAAACATACACTTACCACTTGACCTACCAGTCCTACTTACAAGTATTTGTCCTAGTCAATCAAAACCTCATATTCACACAAAAACTTGTTGAGAATAGTTTTTAGTAGTTATTTATAATTGTAAAAACTAGAAACAACCTACATGTTCCTCCCTAGTTAAATGGATAAACAGCCTGTGGTACATCTATACAATGGAATACTACTCAGCAATAAAAAGTAGGAAAATATTGACTCACACAATGACATGGATGAATCTGAAATTCATTTTGTTAAGTGAAAGAAGGTATATCCAAAAGACTACATATTTTACAATTCTGTGTGTATGACATTCTAGAAAAGGAAAAACTATAGGTGTAAAATACAGGTTGCTGGGGTAAGACTGTGGGAAGAAGTTAACTAAAAAGAGACAGCACAAGGGAATTTGGGGGGAGGTGGAACAATTTTGTTTGATACTGAAGTGGTAGACAATTTTGTCTGATACTGAATGGAACAACTCTATGTCTTTGTCAAAACCTATAGAACCATACAACACAAAGTGTGATTTTTTTTTTTTTTACTATTATAGTTTAAGTTCTGGGGTACATCTGCAGAATATGCAGGTTTGTTACACAAATATACATGTGCCATTGTGTTTTGCTGCACCCATCAACCTATCATCTACATTAGGTATTTCTCCTAATGCTATCCCTCCCCTTCCCCCCCCACCCCCTAACAGGCCCCGGTGTGTGATGTTCCCCTCCCTGTGTCCATGTGTTCTCATTGTTCAGCTCCCACTTATGAGTGAGAACATGTGGTGTTTGGTTTTCTGTTCCTGTGTTAGTTTGCTGAGAATGATGGTTTCCAGCTTCATCCATGTCCCTGCAAAGGACAAGAGCTCATCCTTTTTCATGGCTGCATAATAGTCTGTGGTGTATATGTGCCACATTTCCTTTATCTAGTCTATCACTGATGGGCATTTGGATTGGTTCCAAGTCTTTGATATTGTGAACATGCTGTAACAAACATACCTGTGCATGTGTCTTTACAGTAGAATGACTTATAATCCTTTGGGTATATACCCAGTAATGGGATTGCTGGGTCAAATGGTATTTCTGGTTCTAGATCCTTGAGGAATTGCCACACTGTCTTCTACAATGGTTGAACTAATTTACACTCCCACCAACAGTGTAAAAGCATTCCTATTTCTCCACATCCTCTCCAGCATCTGTTGTTTTCTGACATTTTAATGATCACCATTCTAACCGGCGTGAGATGGTATCTCATTGTGGTTTTGATTTGCATTTCTCTAATGACCAGTGATAATGAGGTTTTTTTTCATATGTTTGTTGGCTGCATGAATGTCTTCTTTTGAGAAGTGTCTGTTCATATTCTTCACCCACTTTTTGATATGGTTGTTTGTTTTTTTCTTCTAAATTTGTTTAAGTTCTTTGTATTCTGCATATTAGCCCTTTGTCAGATGGATAGAATGCAAAAATGGTCTCTCATTATATACGTTGCCTGTTCACTCTGATGATAGTTTCTTTTGCTGTGCAGAAGCTCTTTAGTTTAATTAGATCCCATTTGTCAATTTTGGCTTTTGTTGCCATTGCTTTTGGTGTTTTAGTCATGAAGTCTTTGCCTGTGCCTATGTCCTGAATGGTATTGCCTAGGTTGTCTTCTAGGATTTTGATGGTTTTAGGTCTTAAGTCTTTAATCCATCCTGAGTTAATTTTTGCATAAGGTGTAAGGAAGGGGTCCAGTTTCAGTTTTCTGTATATGGCTAGCCACTTTTCCCAACATCATTTATTAAACAGGGAATCCTTTTCCTATTGCTTGTTTTTGTCAGGTTTGTCAAAGATCAGATGACTGTAGATGTGTGGTGTTATTTCTGAGGCCTCTGTTCTGTTCCACTGGTCTATATATTTGTTTTGGTACCAGTACCATGCTATTTTGGTTACTGTAGCCTTGTAGTATAGTTTGAAGTCAGGTAGCGTGATGCCTCCAGCTTTGTTCTTTTCGCTTAGGATTGTCTTGGCTATGCGGACTCTTTTTTGGTTCCACATGAAATTTAAAGTAGTCTTTTTCTTATTCTGTGAAGAAAGTCAATGGTAGCTTGATAGGGATAGCATTGAATCTATAAACTACTTTGGGCAGTATGACCATTTTCACGACAAATTGATTCTTCCTATACATAAGCATGGAATGGTTTTTCCATTTGATTGTGTCCTCTCTTATTTCCTTGAGCAGCAGTTTGTAGTTCTCCTTGAAGAGGTCCTTCACATCCCTTGTAAGTTGGATTCCTAGGTATTTTATTCTCTTTGTAGCAATTTTGAATAGGAGTTCACTCACGATTTGGTTCTCTGTTTGTCTATTATTGGTGTGTAGGAATGCTTGTGATTTTTGCACATTGATTTTGTATCCTGAGACTTTGCTGAAGTTGCTTATACGCTTAAGGAGATTTTGGGCTGAGACGATGGGGTTTTCTACATATACAATCATGTCATCTGCAAACAGGGACAATTTGACTTCCTCTCTTCCTATTTGAATACCCTTTATTTCTTTCTCTTGCCTGATGGCCCTGGCCAGAACTTCCAATACTATGTTGAATAGGAGTGGTGAGAGAGGGCATCCTTGTCTTGTGCTGGTTTTCAAAGGGAATGCTTCCAGTTTTTGCCCATTCAGTATGATAGTGGCTGTGGGTTTGTCATAGATAGCCCTTATTCTTTTGAGATATGTTCCACTGATACCTAGTTTATTGAGAGTATTTAGCATGTAGGAGTGTTGAATTTTGTCAAAGGTCTTTTCTGCATCTATTGAGATAATCATGTGGTTTTTGTCATTGGTTCGGTTTATGTGATGGATTATGTTTATTGATTTATGTTGAACCAGCCTTGCATCCCAGGGATGAAGCCAAATTGATCATGATGGATAAGGTTTTTGATGTGCTGCTGGATTCGGTTTGCCAGTATTTTACCGAGGATTTTTCCATCGATGTTCATCAGGGATATTGGCCTCGAATTTTCTTTATTTGTTGTGTCTCTGCTAAGTTTTGGTATCAGGATGATGCTGGCCTCATAAAATGAGTTAGGGAGGATTCCCTCTTTTTCTATTTTTTGGAATAGTTTCAGAAGGAATGGTACCAGCGCCTCTTTGTACCTCTGGTAGAATTTGGCTGTGAATCTGTCTGGTCCTGGGTTTTTTTGGTTGCTAGGCTATTAATTACTGCCTCAATTTCAGAACTTGTTATTGGTCTATCCAGGGATTCGACTTCTTCCTGGTTTAGACTTGGGAGGGTGTATGTGTCCAGGAATTTATCCATTTCTTCTAGATTTTCTAGTTTAATTGTGTAGAGGTGTTTATAGTATTCTCAGATGGTAGTTTGTATATCAGTGGTGATATCCCCTTTATCATTTTTTACTGTGTCTATTTGATTCTTTTCTTTTCTTCTTTATTAGTCCGGCTAGCTGTCTATCTATTTTGTTAATTTTTTCAAAAAACCAGCTCCTGGATTCACTGATTTTTTAAAGGCTTTTTGTGTCTGTATCTCCTTCAGTTCTGTTTCGATCTTAGTTATTTCTTGCCTTCTGCTAGCTTTTGAATTTGTCTGCTCTTGCTTCTCTACTTCTTTTAATTGTGATGTTAGTGTGTCAATTTTAGATCTTTCCTGCTTTCTCTTGTGAGCATTTAGTGCTATAAATTTCCCCCTAAACATTGCTATAGCTGTGTCCCAGAGATTCTGGGACATTGTGTCTTTGCTCTCATTGGTTTCAAAGAACTTATTTATTTCTGCCTTAATTTCATTATTTACCCAGCAGGTTATTTGAAAAGATTAACTAAGCTGATAAACACCCAGCAAAATTGGCTGAGAAAAAGAAAAAAAAAAGGAAGCCACAAAAATTGTTTTCTTTTACAAATAAAAGAAGTGACATTGTCACAGATCTTACAGTCATTAATATTATAATAAGGAAATATTATTAACACATATAGTTTACAAATTAGTGAAGAAGTGAACAAATTTCTCAAAAAATACAGGGTAACAAAACAAGAGAAAAAATTGTCAAGACTGAAGACTCACATTTGTTAAAGAAATTAATAAAGTCATTAAAAACTTTCCAATAAAAAAACAAAAAACCCATATCCATACCATCTTAGTAAATACTATCAAGCATTTAAGGAAGAAATAAGAGCAATCTTACACAAACTCCTTAAGAAAAATAGAGAAGAGATCCCTTTCCTATTTCTTTTATGAGGACAATGTAACACTGATATCAAAATCTTCCAAGGAAATTTCAAGCACCAAAATTAAAAATCAATATTCCATATGAACATAGACACAAAAAATCCTTATCAAAACATTAGCCAATTAAGTCTAGTAATATAAAAAATATATAATATGGCCGGGTACAGTGGCTCACGTCTGTAATCCCAGCACTTTGAGAGGCCGAAGTGGGTGGATCACCTGAGGTCAGGAGTTTGAGATCAGCCTGGCCAGCACGGTGAAAACCCATCTCTACTACAAATACAAAAAAAAATTAGCTGGGTGTGGTTGCAGTTGCCTGTAATCCCAGTTGCTCAGGAGGCTGAAGCAGGAGAATTGCTTGAACCTGGGAGGCAGAGGTTGCAGTGAGCCGAGATTGTGCCACTGCACTCCAGCCTGGGCAACACAGCAAGACTCCATCTCAAAAAAAAAAAAAATATATATATATATATATATGTGTATATATACACACACACACATACATATACACACACACACACATATATATATATATAAAATGCATATAATAAAAAATTTCAAAGAATGCAAATTTGGCTCAAAATTTGAAAAGTAATGTAACTCATTTCTTAATGGAATGAAGGAGAAAAATCACATGACTATCTAAATAGAGAAAGAAAAATTGTGTCAAAATTGAACATACATGAAAAAAACACTCAGCCAACTAGGAATTGAAGGGAATTTCCTCAGTCTAATAAAGGGCATCAACAACAACAACAAAAACAGTTAAAAAGAATGAATAAGACCTACTATTTAATAGCAAAACAGGGTGACTATAGTCAGTAATAACTTAATTGTACATTTTAAAATAACTAAAAGAGTGTCATTGGATTGTTTGTAACACAAAGGATAAATGCTTGAGGGGATGGATACTCTATTCTCTATGATGTGCTTATTTCAAATTGCATGTCTGCATTAAAACATCTCACGTACCCCTTAAATATAATACCAGCAATGTAACACCTACTATGTAACACCTACTATATACCCACAAAAATTAAAACAAACAAGAAAGACAATAACAATCTGCAGTGAACATTCATGTTAATGGTGAAATACTGAACGCATTTTCACCTGAAGTCAAGAACAATATAGGATGTCCATCTCACCACTGCTACTCAATATTGTACTGAAGGTTTTGTCCAGTCTAATAAGGCAAAATCAAAATAAAACAAAAATTAAAAAAAATATATTGGAAAAAATAAGTAAAACTCTCTTTACTCACATTTGATTTATTGTGCAGGTAGAAAATTCTAAATGGTCTACAAATAAATTACTAATAAGTAAATTTAGTGATAATACAGGTCAGTACACAATGATGAGTTATATTTCTATAAAATATTAGTAATTGGGAATTAAATTAAAAATCAATGCCTTTTGACTACATTTAGTGAAAAATGTGCAAGATTTCTACACTGTAAATTATAAAACATTACTTAGATAAATTGAACACCTGTATAAACAAAGAGATACATCATCTTCATTAATCTGAAAGACACAATACTGCCCAAATTGCTTTATAGATTCAATGCAATCACAAATAAATCTAAACAGACTTGCAAAGACTCTAGAATAGCAAGACAATTTCGAGGGGAAAAAAAATACTTAGAGGACGCACATAACCCAATTTCTTTTTTTCCTCCTCTCTCTTTCTCAACAGCTTTATTAGATATATTTCTCATACCACAGCATTCATATTTTTCAAGTGTACAATTCAGTGATTTCTAGTATATTTAGGGAGTTGTGCAACCATTGCCATCTAATTTTAGAATATTTTCATCACCCAAAAGAGAAAGCCTATACCTATTAGCAATCACTCCTCATTTTCTCCTGATATAGTTTGGATGTCCCCTCCACATCTCATATTGTAATTCCCAATGTTGGAGGTGAGACATGGGGGGAGGTATTTGGGTCACGGGGGTGGATTCCTCCAGGCTTGGTGGTGTCCTCACTGTAGTGAGTTCTCACAAAATCTAATTGTTTCAAGTGTGTGGTACCTATCCTACTCTCTCTTGCTCCTGCTTTCGCCATGTGATGTGCCTCCTCCTACTTCACCTTCTGCCATGAATAAAAGCTCCCGGAGACCTACCCAGAAGCAGAGTAGATGCCTGTGCCATGCTTGTATAGCCTGCAGAATTATGAGCCAACTAAACCTCTTTTCTTCATTAATTACCCAGCCTCAGGTATTTCTTCAGAGTAATGCAAGACTGGCCTAAATACACCTCCTTTACCCCTCAGTCCCTGGCAACCACTGATTTAGTTTCCATCTCTATCACTCTGACTATTCTGGAAATTTCATATCAATGGAATTATACCACATGATTTTTGCGAGTAGCTCCTTTCACTTAGCATAATGTTTTCAAGGTTTATCCATGTTATAACATGTATCAGTACTTCATTCTTTTTCATTGCCAAATAATATTCCACTTTGTGAATGTGCCATATTTTGTTTACCCATTTGTCAATCTATGGACATCTGGATTTTTTCCACATTTTCATTATTACAAAAAATGTCACTATGAACACTCATGTGCACATTTTTGTGTGCACATATGTTTTCATTTCTGTGGGGTATATACCTAGGAGTAGAATCGCTGAGATATATGGCAATTTCATGTTTAATATTTTGGAGAACTGCCAAGCTGTTTTCCAAAGCGACTATACCATTTCACATTACCACCAGCAATGTATGAGGTTTCTATTTCACCACATACTTGTCAACACTTGTTATCATCTTTTTCATTATAGCCATCCTAGTGGGTGTGAAGTTTTATCTGATTGCTGTTTTGATTTGTACTTCCTTGACAAATAATGACTTTTAGAACTTTTTCATGTGCTTATTGGTTATTTGTACATCTTCTTTGGAGAAAAGTCTTTGGATCTTTGCCCATTTTTCAATTGGATGATTTGTCATTTTATTGTTGAATTGAAAGAATTCATGTATGTTCTAGACACAAGTCCAGATGTATATACCAGATATATAATTTGAAAATACTTTCTCCTATTCTGTGGATTGTCTTTCACTTTCTTGATGGTGACTTTTTAAGCACAAAAAATCTTTTACCTCTTATGAAGTCCAATGTATATACTTTTTTCTTTTGTAATTGTGCTTTTGGTATTCTATCTAAGAAACCATTGCCTAACCTACAGTTGCAAAGATTTGCTCCTGTTTTCCTCTAAGAGATTTATTGTTTTAGGTCTTAAATTTAGGCTTATGCTCCATTTTAAGTTAACTGCTGTATAGGGGTCCAACTTCATTTTTTGCATATCAATATCCAGTTGTCCTAGCACCATTTATTGAAAAGAGTATTCTTTCTTTCATTGAATTGTCTTAGCATCTTTGTAAAAAATAAACTGGCCATAAATTTAGGGATGTGTTTCTGTCTCTTGATTTAATTCTGTTGACCTGTATATCTATCCAATGCCAGTACCACACTGTCTTGATTACTGCAGCTTCATATTAAGTTTTTGAATTGAGAAATGTGAGCCTTCCAACTTTGTTACTCTTTCTCAAGATTGTTGTGGCTATACTGGTTCCTTTATATTTCCATAAATTTTAGGATCAGCTTGTCAATTTCTAAAAAGATCAGGTTTCTGGGATTTTGATAGAGACTGCTTTGTATCTACAGATTAATTTAGGGAGTATAGTCACCTTAACAACATTACATCTTCTGATCCATGAACATATATTCCAGATATTCACATCTTCTTTAACTTCTTTGTTAAATTTATCCTTAAGTATTTTATTCTTTTTGATTTTTGGATTATTCATTGCTAGTCTATAGAAATACAATTGATTTTTATTTATTGATCTATCCTGCAGTCTTGCTGAACATGTCATTTCTAATAAATTTTTAGTGGATTCTGTAAGATTTTCTATATATGAAGGCACATCATCTGCAAATAGGGATAGCTTACTTCTTCCTCTCCAGTTTACATGACTTTTATTATTTTCCTTGCCTAATTGTCTTGACTAGAACCTCAACATGATGTTAAATAGACATGGAAAAATTAGATATCCTTGTTTTGTTCCTAATCTTAGGGAGAGAGCATTCAATCTTTCACCATTACATATGACGTTAACTGTGGGTTTTTCATAGATGACTTTTATCGGGTAAAGAAAGTTTTCTTATATACCTAGTTTGTTGAGTGTTTTTATCATGAAAAGGTACTTGATTCTGTCAAATACTTTTTCTGCATCTATGGGGATGATCATGTTTTTTTTCACATATTCTATTAACACAGTGTAGTATGTTGTTTTTTGATATGTTAAACCAACCTTGCATTCCTGGGATAAATCTCACTTGGTCATGGTGTATACTCCTTTTTATATGTTGCTGGATTAAGTTTACTAGTATTTTGTTAAGGGTTTTTACCTCTATATTCATAAGTGATATTGCTCTATAGTTTTCTTCTAATGTCTTTGCCTTATTTTGGTATTGAGTAATACTGGCCACATGGGATAAGTTGGGAAGTGTTCCTTCCTCTTCTATGTTTTGGAAGAGTTTGTGGAGGACTGATATTAATTCTTATTTAAATGTTTGGTGGAATTCACTATTAAAGCTGTTTAGGCCTGGGATTTTCATTGTGGGAAGTTTTAAAATTATTTACCTAATATCCTGTGATTGGTTTATTAGAATTTCCTATGTATTCTTTATTATATTTTGGTAGTTTGTTTCCTTCTAGGACTTCATCCATTTCATATAGGTTTTGTATATTTTGTTGCATACTATTGTTCATAGTATTCTCTTGTATTCCTTTTTATTTCTGTAAGGTCAGACCTACTACCTGATTTCAGGACTTACTATTAAGTTACAGTTATAGCAATGTCTTAGAAAAGACACAGAAAGCAATAATCATAAAACAAGAAAAGGATAAATTAGACTTAAGCAGTATTAAAATTTTCTGCTCCCCCAAATAACATTATTAAGAAAATAAAAAGGCAAAATCCACACTGACCAAAAATATTTAAAAGAGCTTGTTTTTGTTATAAATAAACTCTTATAAGTCAATAACAATAAGATAAACAAGTCAATTTAGAAAAATATGCAAGAGATTTAAATAGATCTTTCACAGAGAAGATATACAATGGCCAATGTGCACATGAAAAAGTACTCAATGTCGACAGCCACCAGATAAGTGTAAATTTAAACAGCAATGTGACAACATTTCATACCTACTAGTGTGAATATGATTAAGAAAGAACTGAAACAAATATTGGTCAGGATGAAGAACAACTGAAACTCTCACATGTTGCTTGAGGGCCTGTAAAACAGTACCACTTCTTTGAAAAACTGGCAATTTCTTATAAAGTTAAAAATACATTTACCTAATTATCCAGCAAGTCCTCTCTAGGTATTTATTCTAAGAAAAATGAAACACTTGTACAAGAATATTCACTTTGCCTTTTTCATTGTAACTACAGCCTGGAAACAATTCAAATGTCCATCAGTAGAAGAGATAAACTAATTGCAGTTTAGTCATTTCATGTTACTATTCAGCAATAAAAATAAACTATCCACAACATTGAGGAACATCAAGACCTTCTGTTGAATGAAATAAATTGGACACTAAAGAATACATATGGTATGATTCCATTTACATCAAGTTCAAGAACAGGCAAAACTAAGCTATTGGGAATAGAAATCAGAAAACTGGCTCCGCTGTGGTGGAGAGGTGAGGGTCAACTGCAAAGGGGCCAGAGGGAACTTTTGGGGATGATGGAAATGTTTTATATTTGGCTATAGTGTTTATTACACGAGAAGAGTATATGTGCGTCAAAACTCACTCCACTAAAAACTAAAATCTATGCATTTCACTGTATGCAAATTAAACCTCAAAAAAACCATTCAGAAACATTTTAGGTAAGAGATGGTGGAAGCAAGTGCTTTTAATTGTCTTCCAGGTGGCATGGATGGATCTTACTGTTGTTACCTGCAGCTCAGCCTGCAGGGTTCAGTGTCCTTGCACCTTGGAACACTGGCATTCCACTTGCCAGTCTTGTGTACAATAAGAACACAGGTGCACCCATCCAATCCCTCCCAGCCATGCCAGCGACGCCTGGGCAATCCATAGTCAGCAGCACACTAGATATGCCAAGGGCTCTCTGATTACCATCCTTTTATAAACCCTGGCACTAGCTTCCCCATCAGCATGTTAAATTTCAAACATAAGCCAATTCTAAATTATTCAGAAATGAATGATTGGAGTTAACACTGAGAAGCAAAATTGCTTATGGAGGGAGGAAAGAACACAGAATAGGGCCCAGAGTTTGGAGCTCCACTCCCAGTCCACTACTTCTAGGCTCTGTGATCTGAGATAAATCTTAAGTTTCTTATCTTTATAATGCGGGGATGATGATAACACGGCACACAAGTGCTGGACAATGGCCTAGCACTTGGGGAGGAATAGCTGAGAGGCAGAAATGAAAGCCTGTGGTAGAATGTGAATTTCCAGGTGTACTTAAGGCACACATTTTATTCAAAGCTCCTCACTCCCTGCCTCCCCTGTACCCCCACCAAATACACACACACCTGGACGTATTTTTGAAAACTTTACTGTAAATTAGAACCTTTATCAGAAGTAAAGAACTTTTAACTGTTCAAGTCTGCTACTTTTGAAAACTCTGGAGAAACATTGGCTCCTGCCTTCTCAAAGTCTCTGTGGCTTCCATTTACCTGAATATAGAGACAATCAAGATTTGGACCTTGGCATCCTTTAAAATCAGATGTCCAGGTTAAAAACATTTGCAGTGGTTTAAGCATCCAAGGATGCTTTTAACCTGGGCATCCGATTTTAACAACAGACTCTTTCCTGATCACAGTTAGAAAATGACATCCTGTGCCTGCTGCTCTGAATTCTTACTCATGCCAGGGTATCACACTTACCCTGAGATAGCAAACCCTGAGAGCCATCTCACCTGCTGACGAAGGTCAGGGCCAAGGCTGTGGCCAGGTGGGGCATCAGCCGCAGGGTCTGTGTTTGGTGCTCAATGATCTTCACCTCTTCCTTGGTTTTGGGCCCAAACTGCCTCCGGTTAGAGGGAATCAACAGACACGATTTTTACCAAAATCCAGGAGCGGGAGGCAACTTCATTTCCAGAGCTAAAAATGCTGGCTAGCCATTTGCCTTCCAAAGACTCCAGAATGCAGAAATCTGAATTTCCTAAAATGTGGTTAGGGCAAGACAGCCTAAGTTTCTGAGGAAAGCCCAACAGGAAGCTTTTCAGCTCTTCTAGAAGTTAACCTTCCCAGCGTGGAACATTTTTAAAGCAGCACATCTATCTAACACCAGAGTAATTTTTACTCCTTAACATTTACATGACATTTTATAGTTCCAAGTGCCCCATGATCATTAATTATTCAGCTTTACTAAATTTGTGACATAATTAATAGGACAGGAGCAATACCCTAGAACATATTTCAAAAGGACATTCTCAACAAGGAGGGTGACATTAACCCTGGTGCTCCTGTCAGATTCACAGGTAGGTCATTACTTTTAGCCCACCTAAACCCCCCTGCAATTCTATGTGGAAAAGGTGTTCTCCATATCCCACCTTAAATCCCTGTGCCCTGCAGACAGCATCTGCATTGCACTCTGAGGCTGCTATGTCAGGTGAACCAAGGCTTTCCTTGGAACAATTTTTAAAGTGGTGTGGGATTGTCCCCACAGGCAATGCCCAGGGACAAATCCCCCAGGATCTCATAGTTGTAGATTGCAAAGAGCCCAGGCTTTTCATAGAGGTCACCCTCTGCCCCTTGCAGCCTGATGCTCTACATCCTACATTCAGCAGCATGCTGTCTTTGAACAGCTCTGAGTTTAACGTTGGTTTATGAAAGAACAACCTTTCACTCACACACACACATACATTGTGCTGTTATCAAGCACGGTGGGCAAACCTTTGCTTCACACACCAGTGGGGTGAGAACATCCATCAACCACTCAAAGAGAAGAAGCAATTGTTTTAAAAATCTTATATTTGATAAAGACTTTCTTAAACATAATCTTATACTTAAATATTGTGTTTATTTGTAATTGAAAGAAGGGCACCATAATCTTTTTAGTGTTTAAGGCATCTCATAAGTCTGGTGCTGTCATGTGGGTGGTGAGGACAAATGATAAGCACACACAAGGAAGGCCGCGTGCAAGCACCGTGAGTACAGCCTTGTTTTCTAAGAGCACAGACTTCCCCCAGGCACAGTCTAACCACCCCACAGATGACTGTTTCAAGAATACCACCCCAACCCGCCCTTCATCCATGCCCGCCCCTCCATCCTAGTTCACGCCCAACCACAGCAGGCTCGTGGCTCCAAATGAAAAGGCTGTCAGTCTACAGGGAAACCTCTCAGCTTTTGCTGGATCACGGTGAAAATAACAAAAAAAATCCCAAAGCCAGTAATGGTGTCATCATGATGTTAGGTCACTGCTAAGGACTGAACTGTGTCGCCCCAGAATTCACATATTGAAGCCCTAACAACCAATGTGACTATTTGGAGATAGGGCTTTCAGGAGGCAATTAAATTAGGTGGTAAGGATCCTATCTGATAGAATTGGTGGCCTTATAAAAAGAAAAGAGAAAGGTCCCTCTCTCCCCACACCCATGCTCTGAGAAAGACCATGTGAGGACACAGCAAGGTGGCGGCCGTCAGCCATCTGCCGGCCAGGAAAAGCGCCCTCACCAGACCTGTCAGTGCCTTGATTTTTGACTTGCAGTCTCCAGAACTGTGAGAAATAAATTTCTATTATTTAAGCCGCCCAGTCTATGGCATTTTGTTACAGCAGCCCAGGCTGATTAACATAATCATTTTACAAATTCCATGTGTTCCTCTCACTTAACTTCCATTTTTACATGCTGTGATTCTACTGTAGCTTTATCTATGGTTGTTGTGGCTAGACTCTTACCTACCAAAACCAGACAATGGCCACATGCAATCCACCCCACTGGGGGACATCTGTGTGTCTGCCCTGTGCCCAGCATCATGCTAGGCACTGGACATTTACCAGGTCAAGAAGGCTGAGTCCCAGCCACTGAGCCCAGAGCCTGGGACATGGAGAAAACCCAGACAAGGTGGCACGTGCAGAGAGAGCCTTGGGCATGGCCCCATGCTCCAGAGCTTCACTTGAGGACATTTTACCCACACAGTGACAGCAAAAGCAGTGATTGACCACAACACCGTTTAGTTTTCTTTTTTGTTGTTGTTGTTGTTGTTTGTTAGGTTGGTTTTTTTTTTTTTTTTTTTTTTTTTGCTGAAAAATAAGTACGATAATAATACACTTTTTTTTTTTTTTTGAGACAGAGTCTTGCTCTGTCGTCCAGGCTGGAGTGCAATGGCGCAATCTCGGCTCAGTGCAACCTCCGCCTCCCAGGTTCTAGCAATTCTCTGCCTCAGCCTCCCGAGTAGCTGGGACTACAGGCACCCACCACCACACCCAGCTAATTTTTTGCATTTTTGGTAGAGACGGGGTTTCACCATGTTGGCCAGGCTGGTCTTGAATTCCTGAACTCAGGTGATCCGCCCGCCTCGGCCTCCCAAAGTGCTGGGATTACAAGTGTGAGCCACCACGCCTGGCCAATAGTACAATTTTAAACAGCATCTCATCAAAATTTGTTTCTATGGCGAACTCTTTGTCTTGGCCACCATACGCTCAATATTCATTTAATGAATGAAAGAATGAATTCATTTCACAAATGAGGAAATGCAAAAAAAGCAAAGCAGAGTGGCCACTGGAGACCTCAGAGAAGGTCTTTGGATGCCAGATCTGACCCCGACCTGTTGTGCCTCAGTTTCCCAATGGAGGCACACCTTGTAGTGGTGCCATTTCCTCTTTGACCCTCACAGTTCCTCTTTGACCCCACAATTGGGGTGATGGGTGAAGAGCAGAAAGAGACCACCAAGGCTCCATGTGGCAGGCCTCTCAGTGCCTCTCCCTGTGCTGATAGGAGTTATGTTCTCCTAATCCACTGCTGAGTTCCCAGGTAATTTCACAAAAATCAAGCGTGTTCACGAGAATCTAAATGTCCAGACTTTCTTTAAAAATAGGAAGATCTGGCACCTCCGGACTCTATTCCCATAATGCAATCTGCTGGAACTCAGAAGCCCAACCCTCCAGGCAGGAAACGGCTATCCCCTGAGGACGCCAGAGCCCTTTCCACTCCCTGACATTACCTGCTGGCCCAGGGAGCACTGAGTTTTTAGCCACATTGCATTTTTTATTCCATCCAGAATAAATTGGCATCAGCATCCTAATTTGTTAATTATGTTCTGTAACTGTGATATACAGCCAAGTACAGACATTCTATGTGAGTCTATGAATTTACTGGAAGAACTTCTAGGGAGCAAAACGGCTCTGGCCAGCTTGTAGGGAATAAAATCCAAAAACGCCTCAGCTTGGCATTCAAGAGTCCGCTATAGCTTGACTTGAGTGCAGCCTTTTCTCCCACTAAGCCCCTTCAGACGCTTCCCATCCTGGACCTCTGTCCAAGCAGGGCTCTCTGCCTGCAGCTGACCCCACCCCTAACTGCCAGTGTCTAATTGGACTCATTTTTGGTGGCTCAGCCACATGCCCTCTCCCCAAATTGAGACTTCTCTGATTCTCCCCTTCTCCTTGGTACACCCCTTCAAAACTAAACAGAACCAAACCAACCAAAGCAGGGAAGTTGCTTCTCCCTGGAATGTCCTGAACATTTCATGTTGCCCCTCCTGCGAGGCCCAGCACCTTCCCTTTCCAGCTGGTGTCATGTGCACCTGTGTTAACCATGTGCCTCTGATGCTTGGACATCTGAGACTTTACTGACCCTGGAGGGACAGGGGCTCCCAGGGCCAGCTAATTGCTGAAGACAGCAAACGACTCCCTTTGAGTGCATTTTTCATATGCAAATGAATCAGTTCAGGACCCCATTCCTGCTGCTTCCTTTATCTGTCTCTTCCACTCAGGGCCTAACCTAGTCTCCCCAGGGCCAGGTACCAGACAACTCAGGACAGACAGATCCTATGCCTCAGAGCCTTCTGAAGTTATCCATACTAGCCAGTCTTAAACCTGCTTACCAACCCTGCCCATTTCTTCCTGTGGAAACCACAATAAAGGCTCTTGCCCACATTTTCCCTTCATGTCCTCTCCCTTCTAACCAATGCTATTGTTTCCCCGTGTGGCCCTGCGTGGCATGGTGTGCCCCTTCTCTTGGGAACTGTGAGTAACAAACTATGCTTTCAATGGCTGTCCTCTTCTGATCTGCCAAGCTCACCATACTGAGTAATAATACAACCTACATTTTAAAACAGCACCTGTCACTGGACTCAGCCCACTGAGGGAAGGCCTGCTCAGTCTTCTGGTGCCCCAGCCTGGCCTGACATATGCACCCAGGAAAGACAGAGGCAGGAGAGCAGATGAATGTCCTGCCAACTCCCAGCAGCTCCACAGCAACCCCTCCACCCACCCTTCCCTGCTTCTCCTTGGAACGTTTGCTTGTCATTAGATGCTCTGAACAAAATTCAATTCTCAGACACTGGTGTGCTGGCTGGGAGCCAGGGCAGTTAGGACAGGGATAGAAGATGAAATGAAAGGAAGGAGCCTCCCCTATGCCCAATAGCCCATTCCACCACAGGCTTTCCTGCCAGGGGCCAGAGGGAAACAAGTGGGTGGGCAGAAGGTAGGCACCACCCAACTCTTTCTTTCCCTCCCTCTGGCCCAAGACCCTGACAATCCCCAAGCACTGAGCAGGGAGTTTACTCTCACTTCTCACCACCCATCAGATGTGCTCTCTGGCTTCTCCAAGGAGGAATGACACTGAGGGCTACTGAAGCTTCTCCCACCCAAAGATGCAGCAAGAGGTCAGCCCTGTGACTGCCACCATCAGCCCCATGCAGGCAGCCTAGCAACAGCAGAGGTAGCAGAGACCGAGGGCCTCAAGACTTGGGGTCCCCAGAGGGCCTGGCCCGTGAGAGACCCTGCCCTGCCATGCTGTGGTCACCCTCTTATTTATGCTCTCAGGCCCCACTGGCCTCACCAAGGGCCATGACAGTCCAGGCCTGGACTCTGGTTGCCAGCATCCTGGCACACTGCCCTGAACACAGCTCACAGGGCTGTAATCCCTGCAGCTGGCCAGCAATTACCGCCTGCCAGACATTTTTATTGTTCCAGTTTATGATCTATGTGGACACAATATTCTTCCCATCCTTTTCCTCCACTGGGTTACTATTTTCCTTTAAAAACACATACAAAGGCTATATTTCTCTCTGTAAATATAATTTTTATTTCAATACCAAAAAAAAGTCACTTAGCTCAAATTTTTCATGGTCTTTAAAATCAAAAAGTGGTGCTTGTGCGCACAGCGATATCCATGTGAGAATAAAGCCGGGCTCGCAGAGTGCTGTGAATGATGCCATTTAAAATTATAGATTTGAAAAGCTATTTCTAGATTCCAGCAACTCCTAAGGAATAGAGGAAACATTTATTTTGGGTTGTTTTATTTCATTCCCACTCAATTTTGAACGCGGCTGCTTAAGGCAATATTCGTGGGATGTGACATGGCTATTAATCACCAAGGCAGCTACTGCAGGCGCAGCCTCTGGGGGGGCCGCGCCATTCGCCTTCTCCCCTCTCCCTCTGGTCTCTTCTCCCAAAGGAAGCCAGTGACCTACTAAAAAGATAATTACTTCCCATGTTTCCTGCTCTGCAGTACCATTGCATCCAGTCAACTTCAAAGGAGAGGAGCTTTGGGGCTAAGCCTCACCCTGGACTCTGAGACTTCTTAGGGTGCAAACTTGTTTGCAGGTATCCCTGCAACCAGAAGAAGGGGGAACAAAACCTCCTCCACTGTCAAGGTGCTGACCTCTGCAGATAAAAGCTCAGTTCCTTCCTGGGCTCAGGCCACCTTCCTTTGTGGCCACCTTCCTTCATTAATAACCTGACCACAGGCAGGATTCAAGAGAGCTTGTAAGTGCCTAGCAGCTGGACCACTGCACCCCATTCCCAGTGGCTCCCACAGAAACCCTCCAACCTCTCACAGAGTCCACAGCCCATCTGTCCTGTTTCTCCCCCTTCTCTGGGGCGCTCCTAGACATACAAACTCAGAGGGCAAATATTTTACAAAGTAGGATATTTTTAATGCCACCAGTTGAACTTGGAAGATTTGGCCCAGCTGGCCAGCCAGGATGTAAACATCTGGCTTCTTATTATCAGTAAGAATGTGTGAGAGTCAGACACCCTGATCTTCAGCCCTAAGCCTCACCACCTCCAACACCAGGTGATCCCACCCTCCACCTTGGGATCATGGAAGGGACCTGGCTGCACATAATTCCTGCTGCTTTTTTGTTTTGTTTCTTGTTCTTCCTTTTTTGTTTGTTTGCTTTTGAGGCAGAGTCTCACTCTGTTGCCCAGGCTGGAGTATAGTGGTACAATCTCAGCACATGGCAACCTCCATCTCCTGGGTTCAAGAGATTTTCCTGCCTCAGCCTCTCGAGCAGTTGGGACTACAGGCCTGCACCACCACGCCTGACTAATTTTTGTAATTTTAGTAGAGACTGGGTTTCACCACGTTGTCCAGGCTGGTCTCAAACTCCTGGCTTCAAGTGATCTGCCCACCTGGGCCTCCCAAAGTGGTGGGATTACAGGTGTAGCCACTGTGCCCAGCCCTGTTTTTTGTTTTTTTTTTTAAGTGGAACATGTAATGGTTTGCCTTTGGGCCTGAGCAATCCTGCACTGAAACATCAGCTTAACATACAACATCCTGTGTTTTACTTGTCATTCCCATAGGCAATTTTTTCTTTTTTCTTTTTTTTTTTGACAGAATCGTACTCTGTCATCCAGGCTGGAGTGCAGTGGCACAATGGCACAATCTTGGCTCACTGCAACCTCTGCCTCCCGGGTTCAAGCAATTCTCCTCCCTCAGCCTCTTGAGTAACTGGGATTACAGGTGCATGCCACCACACCTGCCTAATTTTTTCTATTTTTAGTAGAGATGGGGTTTCACCATATTAGCTAGGCTGGTCTCGAACTCCTGGTTTCAAGTGATCCACCCACCTCGGCCTCCAAAAGTGCTAGGATTACAGGTGTGAGCCACCACACACCACCCAATGGGCAACTTTCAATCCATCTGTAGAGGAGATGGAAGAAGCCTGTGTGTGTGTAAGTGAGTGTATATGTGTGTGTGTATGTGTGTGGCGTAGAGATATATGCTTCTTTGATAGTAGACTTGACTGTGATTAAATACACAAAATGGCCCCAGGAAAGAGTTCTCAAAGTGCCCTTCAGATCCTTGAGAAATCTCAACAAATAACTTTTGCACCTTCTCGTCACCTCTTTTCCTCCCAACCCTCAACAGTCTATCAATCCAACCACCCCAGAATAGAATACATGATTCTCAATGGTGGTGAAGAGTTCAATGACAATGGCAATTTTTAAACACGGGAATATTTCAGATATGGAAAGAGATGAGGGTTTGTGGCTCTGGTGTCAATGTCACATAGTCTACATACAGAGCAGTGAGAGCACCCCCAAACCTGCAAACACAGACACTAAAGCTCAGATTTCCTTGGCCAGAGAGTGTAGCTCTTCAGAGAAAAAGCCCTTGCCAATTATTCTTTTCCTTTCTCAAAGTTCATGCCAGATCAAAAACCTGGGGAACATAAACACCCTCCCCAACAAGTGCCATGGATTTAAAGTTGTGGCCAAGTATCCAGCAGGGGCTGACACTCTGCTGCTGGAGACTGCAAAGACTGTCTATCCCATCTATTAACACTGCAAAAGCAATGCTGAATGGAGCAGGCTGCAGATCCGTACAGGATTAGGATCAGGCTGCCTCCTCCCACAAGCTGAGGGATGACCCCCGTGGAGACCACAGAAGCCCCTCAGAGAGGAGACAACACCACCCAGGATAAACCTGCAGCCCTGGCTCTGTATTTCCATTGAGTGCGTCATTTCTAGCCAGTGTTATAACCCTGACTGACAAGGACCAGTAGGGTCACCCTGGATCTGATATTGGCCAATTTCAGATTCTTTGTTTGAGGGTTCAATTACACAAACAAAAGTGGGTCTAACCCATCACGCTATGGTTCAAACCTACTTAAAATAAACACCAAGGAACCTGGCTGCCTTTGTACTGAGTCTGTTCTTGTCCTCTCTAGTGACTCATGCTGCCTGTAGGAGACCATCCTGGGACCAAGTCAACATCATATCCCCACCTGCATCACCAGCACAAGATAGAATGGTTAGAAATTCAGGCTTTGGATCAGACACACCTGGTTTGCACACAGACTCTAACACCTGCCAGTGTGTTATCTTGGGCAAGTAACAGAAACCCTCTGAGCCTCAGGTTTCTCAACCATTAACTGGGGCTGATAATGAGCATGAGGACTAAGTGATGCCTGACATGTAGCAGGTGTTCAAGGCATAGAAAGCTTCATCATTAGAGTCATTACCACTAACTCTGGAGTCTCTAAAATTACCTGCGATGCTGCTCATCCTTGATCTAGGAAAGCCATTTTAAATTTTCCCCAAAAAGCACTCTTTTTGTTTCTTTATTCCAAACAAAGCACTAACTTACTCTGCGTCACTAAAACTGTTGTAAAAAGAGCTTCAGGGTTAAAAGTCTCTTCTACTCGACCTTAAATTAAACATAATGAGATTGCTGAGAGGGAAGAAAACAAGCTAAGTCCACTGACTTTTTTTAGAAGAAGTATATGTGTGTATGTGTGTGTGTGTGTGTGTGTGTGTGTATGTGTGTGTGTGTTGAAAAGCTTTCTAACAGCACCTGCACCTTTTATGTTCCCCAAAACACCAGCCAATTTTCTTCTTCCCAAATTCCATGTAGGGACAGGGTGGACAAAACAAAAACCTAGGAAAGTGGTGTGGACAGGGCCTCCTAGCACAATGCGTTGCCATAGAAGCCACGAGTTCTTTCCAGAGTCAATCAGCCAACCCTAGAGAGGAGCCTGAATGTTTTTCAGACAGTTCTCACCCAAGGGAAATTAATTTACTTTTCAGAATGATAGCCTTAGCAATATCTGTGAGTGACAGAGTGGTTAATGTTAGTCGTCAGAACTGTGATTCCTTGAGATTTTTTTTTTAATTGTATACTAATGAATGCAAAACAAAGTTAAAATGGGAGACATGGAGCCATAAATTATAGCTGAGGCTGCCTGGGGTGAGCTAATTATTTCACTGTTGTATTAATTTCATATTTTAAAAAATTGCATGAAGAAACACCTTCCGTCATCAGCACCACTGCAGAGATCTTGCAGAAGCCCCAGCACCTTGGCCATAAAAGTAAGGAAGAAAGAGGGCCAATCCTCTCTGGATCCAGGCCTTCTCTCCTCTTTCCCTTCCATTTCATGGCAGATGCAGAGTCTCTGTCCATCCTGTCTGCCCCAAAAGCCATCCAGAACCTGCTGTCATCTTGTAGGTAGCAAGTCTGACCACCATGTGTGAGCAAGGAGATAAATGCAGAACCCCAACATTCTCCAGGTTCCCCTGTCACTGAGGTTGAACATCATGAGTCAATAGGTAATCAAATGCGCTTCAGAGTGTGCATCCATTTCTTAATGCTCCAAGTTGACCTTAGACTGCTCTTGGCAATGGAAATTGCCCGAGCAGCTTAAGAGCTGAAGCCTCCACTTCCCCTCTCAATCCACAGTCTCAAAGGTAAAGGGTGCCCATAGGCTCTTAAAACAACAGCAGAATCTTTCAATCCATAAACATGGTATGTCTCTCCATTTATTTAGATCTTTGATTTCTTTCATCAGTGTTGTGTTGTTCTCAGGAGTCTTACACATGCTTTTATTAGATTTTCACCTAAGTTCTCAACTTTTTGAGCAATTATAAATTATATTATATTTTTAATTCTGATACCCTTATGTTCATCACCGGTATATACAAATATAATTGATTTTTGCATGTTTATTTTTGCACCCTATGACTTTGCTGAATTCATCTCTTAGTTCTAGGATTTTTTTGTAGATATCTTGGGGTTTTCTACATAAATAAGCATGTCATCTGAATATAGAAACAGTTTTATTACTCCTTTTCCAATCTATATGCTTTTCATTTCCTTTTCTTGCCTATTGCACTGGCTACAACTTCCAGCACTACACTGAATAGCAGTAGCAAGAGCAGACATCCTTGCCTTATTCCTGATTTTAAAGGGAAATAATTCAGTCCTTTACCATAACGTGTAATGTTGGCTGTACAATTTTCGTAGGTGCTCTTTATTCAGTTGAGGATGTTCCTCTTTAGTCTTCCTTGAATGAGTGTTTTCACATGAATGTATACTGAATTTTTCAAACACTTTTTTCTGTATCCATTAAAATGATTATGAGATTTTTCTTCTTTAGCATGTTAAATATGGTAGATCAAATTGACTGGTTTTTAAATATTAAACCAGCATTCCATCTCTGGAATAAATCACACTTGGCTGTGATATATAGTTTTTTTATATTGCTAAATTCCATTTCCTAATATTTTGCTAAAAATTTTTGTATCTATATTCATGAAGAATATTGTCCTGCATTCTCATTATATTTTCTTTATTTGGTTCGGGGATCAGTATATGGCTAACTTTGAAAAAAAATGACTTGGAAAGTGTTCTTTCTGCTTCTGTTTTCTAAAAGAGTTGTATAGGACTGTTGCTATTAATAATTCTTCTGGAAACATTCAGGATTTTCCAGTGAAAACATCTGGCCTGGAGATTTTCTTAGGAGTTTTAAAATCATGAGTTCAATTTCCTTAGTAGTTAAAAGGTTATTCAAATTATCTTACACATTGGGGGAGTTGTGATATTTTGTGGTTTTTTTAACGAATTTATTCTTTAAGTTTTCAAGTTTATGTTTACAGAGTTGTTCCTAGTATTCTCTTATTATTCTTTTGATGTTCTCAGTGTCTACAATAATATCCCCTGTATCATTCCTGATGTTAGTAATTTGTGTAGTCTCTTTTTTCTTTGACAGTCTCACTGTCAAAACGTTTGTCAATTTTATTAATCTTTTCAAAGGACCATTTATTTGTTCACTGATATTCTCTATTGTTCTGTTTTCCATTTCATTGATTTCTGCGCTTATCTTTATTACTTTATTCTTTTTGCTTCTTTTCCACGTATTTTGTTCTTCTTTTTCTAGGTTCTTGCTATAGTTTGAATATGTACCCCCAAAATTCATGTGTTGGAAATGTAATCCCCAATGCAACAGTGTTGGGAGGTGAGGCCTAACGAGAGGTGTTTAGGTCATAAGGGCTCTGCCCTCATAATAGGCTAATGCTGTTGTAAAGGGATTGATGAGAGGAGTGCACTCTATTTTGACCTCTCTTGCTCTTCTGCCTTCTGCCATGTGAGGACTCAGCATTCTTGTTCTTTAGAGGACATAGCAGGAGGGCCCTTAAAAGATGCCAGGGCCTTGATCTAGGACTTCCCAGTCTCCAGAACTATAAGAAATAAATTTCTGTGGTATTGTTATAACAGCACAAAATGGACTAAAAAGACCATTCTTTAAGTGAGAGCTTAGATATTGATTTGAGACTTTTCCTCATTTCTAATATATGCATTTAGCACATTTAGTGTTACAAAATTTTCCTCTCAGCACTGCTTTAGCTGTGCCCTACAATTTTTGATATATATTTTCAGTTCCATCTAGTTCAACATATTTTTTAAAAATTTTCCTGAGAGTTCCTCTTTT
This sequence comes from Pan paniscus, assembly GCF_029289425.2. Taxonomy (NCBI): domain Eukaryota; kingdom Metazoa; phylum Chordata; class Mammalia; order Primates; family Hominidae; genus Pan; species Pan paniscus. The sequence continues at coordinate 17,187,556 of NC_073261.2, forward strand.
TACTATTAGTTATTTAGAATTGTGTTGTTTATTTAGGAAGTGCTGATGAGTTTTCCCGTTATCTTTGTTACAAAGTTCTAGTTTGAATACATCATGGTCAGAGAACTCACTCTGTATGACTTCAATTTTTAAAAATTTGTTGCAGTTTTTTTTTTCTGGATAAGATATGGTGTATCTTGGTAATGTCAGGTGAGCACTCTAAAAGAAGGTGTACTCTACTTTTGGTGGATGAAGTGTTCTATAAATGTCAATTAGATCCTATTGGCTGATAGTATTGTTGAGTTTTTCTATATTCATGCTGACTTTCTGCCTAGTTCCATCAATTGTTGAGAAAGGACTGTTGAAGTCTCCTACTACAACTGTAGATTGGTCTATAGTCCTTTCAGTTCTGTTAGTTTTCACTTCACATATTTTGCAGGCTGTGCTGTGTTTTACATAGACATTTAAGATTACTGTATCATCTTGATGGATTGACCCTTTTAATCATTACTGAATGTCCTTTTATTATCTCTGAAAATTTACTTTTCCCCAAAGTCTACTTTATATGAAATTTAAGTAGCCACTCCTTCTTTTTTTGGCAAATCTTTGCATGATATGTCTTTTTTCATTCTTTGACATTTAACCTGCCTTGTTACATTTGAAGTGAGTTTCTTATAGACAGCATAGAGTTCAGTTACGTTTTTAAATACACTTTGTCAAGCTCTATTTTTTAACTGAATTATTTGACCATTTACATTTAATGTAATTATTGATATGTTAGGGCTTAAGTCTGACTTTTTAAAATGTTTTCTCTGTTTTTCATTTCTGTTTTATTTTTCTTGCCTTTCTTTAGGTTACTTGAATATTTTCTAAAATTCCATTTTGATGCACCTATAGTGTTTGTGAGTATATGTCTTTGTATAGGTTTTTTTCCTGGTTGCTCTAACTATTACAATGTTATATACATAACTCATTACAGCCTACTTGGGGCAGAATTTTACCAGTTCAAACCAAGTACAGAAAACTTAACTCTTTTATATCTCTTTTCTTTCCCCTGTGTATAATTGTCTTAAATATTTCTTCTATTCATTTAGAACCACATCAGGCAGTGTATTAACTTTTGCTTACTGCCAAACATAATTTAGAGAACTCAAGAGGTGATGGAAAGTCTATTGTATTTGTGTGTTTTTTGTTTGTTTTGCTTACTATAGAATTTTGTGGTTCCAAGGTTCTTTCTTTTATTGTTTCCTTTCTGTTTAGAAAAATTTCCTTAGCAATTCTTTTAGGATTGCTAGTAACAAATTCTTTTAGTTTCCCTTCATCTGAAAGTGCCTTGATTTCCTTTTCACTCCTGAATGATATTTTTACTGGATATAGAATTCTGGCTCGATAGTTCTTTCAGTGCCTGAAAAATGTCATGCCACTTTTTTTCTGGCCTCCATGGTTTTTGATGTAAAATTTGCTATGATTCCAATTGTTTCTCTCTCTCTCTATTGTTTTCAAGATTTTTTCTTTGTCTTTAGTTTTTGGATGTTTCACTATGATGGGTGTTGGTGTGAATTGTTCTGGGTTATCCTGTTTGAGGTTTGCTTAGCTTCTTTAATCGATAGATATGTCTTTTGTCAAATTTGGGAAGTCAGCCATTATTTCTTTGAGCACTTTTTCAGCCCTCCTATTTCATTCTTTTTTCTGAGACTTGAAAGACACAAATGTTAGATCTTTTGTTAAAGTTCCACAAGTTCCTGAGACTTTTTCTTTATTTCCTTTTTTTCCAGGCTATATTCTGTTTAGATTTGGTAATTTCTATAGTTCCATCTTCTAGTTTACTGATTCTTTCCTCTGTCCTCTTTATTTTTCTGTTGAGGCCATCCAATTAGTTTTTCCTTTAGGTTAATATATTTTTCCATTTGAAAATTTTCACTTGGTTCTGCTTTATATCTTCTATTTGTTTGCTTAGACTTTCTATTTTCTGCTGAGATTTTTTCATGTTTCAGCATGTTTGTCATTTCTCTTTTTGAAACATTTTTATCATGGCTTCTTTAAAATATTTTTCAGGTTACTCTAACATCTCTGTTATTTTGGTGTTAGCACCTATTGATTTTCTTTACTCATTCAGTTTAAGATATACCTGATTCTTGATATAGTGAGTGATTTTCATTTGAAACTGTATATTTTCATGTTATATTGTGAGACTCTAGATCTTATTTAAGCATCTGGTCTGACTGTATTGTGGCAGGGAAAGGAGTCATTACTGATAGGCAGAGGTAGAAGTGCAGGTTCCCCACTTGTTCTCTATTACCCAAGTGATGGTGCTGGGCTCCTCATTACTGCTAGGGAGGGGCAGGAGTTCTGGCTCCCCATATAGGCTTTACTGGCACAGCAGTGGGTGTAGTGTCATAATTGCTGAAGAGTAGTAACAGTTCTAACTCTAGTTGGCCTCCTGTAACACCACCACTGCAGGAGGTGGCAGGAGTTGTCTAGGTTGAGGTAGGTGTCCAGGATCCCCACATGGTCTCTCCTGAAGCCACAGGTGCTAGGGCCTGTTACTTCCTAGCAGGGCAGGGATACCAGTCCCAGATCCCTGTTTGGCTTTTATTTGACACCACCCTGATAATGGAGTTACGGAACCTCATTACAGCCTGGGGAGGGCAGAAGTCTATACTCCCCACTCAGCTTTTGTTGGCATGGATGGGGTGGGACACCAGTTTTTTTGGTGGTGTTTGACTGAAGTAGAACATTTGGCTAAAAGTTTTCTGTCTTGGTGGGTGTCCCATTTCTGGTCCTCTGGCTAGAGAAAGCAGGCTCATTTGGGCTTTTTTTTTTTTTTTGGTCTGTTCCTACTAGTGATTCTGGGTGGTCAGCTTCACCAGTACCTTGTCTAGGAAAAATAAGACAAAAAGAAAACCAGAGAGCTCTCTATTGCATCATTCTTGTCTCCACCTTTCAAAGTCTTCTTAGATCTGTTCTATTTATGATGTCCAGGCTTTTTAGTTGTTGTGGGAGGAATAGAGAAAAGTATACCCACTACATTTTCCTGAAAGTAAGTTCTATTGCAGGTTTCAAATATGACATATTTAGATACGACTTTTAGAAAGTTCACCTGGCAGAAGTGTGAAAACTGACTGATAATGTTAAATTTATTTAGCTTCCATATAAAGAGCGATAAACAACAGAGACAAAGAGAGAGAAAGAGAGGCCATGCACAGATGTTAATACGTAACACATATGTCATATTTTCTCCCTTTAAAAAATATCTCTCAAAGATGTACTACTAATTTAATAATAATCTATGAGGAATAAGAAAATATTACATGGTAAATGTGTGCACAATTACAGACATCTCAATGTCAAAATAAAAAAACAGACAGGTATATATGCTACAATCAAGGGATAACGAATATCTTCAACATATATTAACATATTCAATTAGGGCTATATCATGAAGAGGTCTATATCCTGCTTTTCTATTTACCTAATATTCCGTTGTATGCAATTCCTCTTGTCATTAACTATACTTGAAGGCATAATTTTCATGATTATTTCCTTAGGGTAAATTTATAGAAAACTATTACTGTATCAAAACATGCAAACTTTTTTTAAAGCCCTTGACACATCACCAACTCACTCTCCAGAAAGATTATATCAATTTTTATTCCTTCTCCCAGTGTATAACTTGCCTATCTTAATACATTCCTACCAAAGCTGAGTATTTTTCCTTTCAAATGACTTTGCTAATTCAACAAAGTAAAATATTATCTCATTTTAATTTGCCTTTTTTTGATTATTAATTTTTCTATCTTATATGCATATTAATTATTAGCTATGTATATGTCTTCTTCAAATCGTCCATAGCTTGCCCATTTATATACTGTGGTATTAGCATTTTTCTTACTTATTTATAGAAGCTCTTTACATATTAAAAAAATTAAACCATTGGTAGTCATATTTGTTTGGATGTCTCTACTGTGACATAGTTTTAGCTTTGCTTTTGAAATATGTACACTTTTAATTTTTATATAAACAATTTAACCTAATACTTTTGCTTTGGGATTTTTTCCTATTAGAAGCATTTTTTAACTGTATGAAATGTTGGGTCACTTATTTTACTTTGCCTATGTTACTCTGTGGTTTGTTTTAACTTTTAAAGATGAGCAGAGGTGAGAGATGTAGGTCTACCCCAGTGGGATATGGGAATAAATCTACCAACACAGTTAACTGCAGCAAGTGCCACTAGGCTGACCCAAGAAAGATCTATGAAGGTGAACAGGCTCCTGTTTATATCTGCTTAAAATAGCCATTCCCTCTTCCCAGACAATTCCCTTGATCTTCCTCCTTCCAACTGACTTGACAGACAAGTCCTTGCTTTAACCTCTCTCCCACTTTATTTTCTAATCTGCCAGGAAGTTAATACAAGTCCTGAGCCTCCCTGGATATAGCTTTTTTCAGGCATCCCTTTTTCATCTTTGATTTTACAATTGAAAAAATAAGTAAAAGCAAACTTTACTGTTTTGTTGGCAACAGAATATGTGTCTTCAGTGCACAGGAATATTTTCCTAAGAGAAAAAAAATCCTGGGGTGGGTCTATTATAATAACCACCCCTCCGAGCAAAAACTAAACACTTCATCCTCCATTTAAAACTTTCTGGTGACCCAGTTGTTGAGCGCCATTTATGTCCAACATCTGGATGTCAGGTGTTGGATGAACACATCTGTCATCAAGGCCCAGAGCACAGCAATGAGAAATCCCCTCAGCTGGAGCCAGCCAACAGACCCCTGACTGGTTTGCTACCCCTCAGCCACAGATTAATCTGCATGGTACCTAATACAGCTGCAGGTTTCCCAGGACTTCATTTCAGGGCGTTCTTCCTTTGCCACCCAGATTTCACCACCATCCGTTGTCTGCCTAATCTGTTACCTAGCTCCATCCCAAAGGTCAGCACCATCATCTGGGTTATGATAAGCCCATTTCATTTCTTGGTATTGATGTATCCTTGCACATAATTGAAAATTAAAAAGAAAATAACCTGACTCTTGTTATTTCTACAAAAAGCATTTCCAAAATTAACAATGTATTATGCCAGTAACAAAAGCAATTTATGTGATTTGCAGAGATATGGCCTGGGAATAAACTTCCACAAGGTCATTTGAGTTTTTGTGTAAGATCTTTGGATACTAGAAATTATCCAAATCATAGAATGTCAAAGAATGCAACACAAGATGACAGCCTGAGTGAATGCATTTCAAAAAGGCTTGGGGAGGCAAGTGGAAGCTGGACCACAGAGAACCTGCCAAGAGTCAGGAGGCCAAGGTCCTTGTACCACCCCTGTCATGGACTGGACCTGACATAGCAGCTCACTTCTGAACTTTGCTCAAAAACAAAACCCAATTTCATGCCTAGTTCCACTGCTTTTGCTGACCTGTATAAGATGGTACTGATACCAAAGCACTTTCCATTTAATTGCTGAAATTGATTTCTAAAACATTTAAAGTCTCTGGAAACTGCTCTAAGGCATACAGCAAATGGAGGAAGATCTAAATTTCAGTAAAAACAATGAGAGTCTGTAGTATTTGAGCCACAATCCACTTATATTACACTCCCCACCTTACCCCAATAGCTTGGTGTGACAAAAGGTCTTCTCTGGGTAGGTGAATTAAGCATCAAATAGAAAGGCAGGTATTGTCATACTAGATTTTAAAAACAAGTTTCACCTAATTCTCTAGATAAAAGACACATTTTAGATTCAAAGATACAAATAAGTTGAAAGTAAAATGATGGAAAAAAAGATCTATAAATAGCAACCATAAGAGATGAGGTGAATATATTAATATTGTACAAGATAGACTTTTTAAATACTTATAACTATAATGAGGAAGAGTGTATAATTATCCTTTAGGTATCCAGAAAGCTATTTCTATTTGAAAAGAAGTAACTCTATCTCTACTTGCAGATAACATGATCTTGTATACAGAAAATCCAAAGGAATCCACTGAAATCAGTTAGAATTAAAAAACAAGTTCAGCAAGGTTGTAGGATACAAGATAAATATACAAAAATTCATTGTATTTCTATATACTAATAATGAACAATCCAAAAATGAATTAAAAAGCAATTCCATTTATAATAGCTCCAAAGTAAAAGACTCAGAACAAATTAACAAAAGAAATATAACACATGTGTACTGAAAACAAAAAAAAAGTTGAAAGAAATTAAAGAAGATCTAAATAAATGGAAAGACATTTTATGAAAATGGCAATACTTCCCAAACTGAGCTGCAAGTTCAATGTAATCTCCATCAGAATCCAAGTTTCCTCATTTTTCAGATATCAACAAGATGTACCAAAATTCACATGGGAATTAGAAGGGGCCCAGGAGAGCCAGAGCAATCTTGGAAAAAAAAGAATAATGTTGAAAGACTCACACTTCTCAATTGGAAAACTTGATACACAGCTACAGTAATTAAGAAAAGGTGATACTGGCATAGGATAGACATATAGATCAATGGAATAGAATTGAGAGTCTAGAAATGTATCCTTATATTTATTTCCATTGATTTTTCCTCAAGAGTGCCAAGATAAACAAATGGTGAAAGAATAGTCTTTTCAATGAATAGTATTGAAATAACTGGATATTCACATGAAAAAGAAAGAAGTTTGAGCCCTTCCTCACACCATACAAAAAATTAACTCAAAATGGATCACAGACCTAATGCAGGAGTTAAAACTATAACACTCTTAGAAGATAGCATAGCAGCAAATCCTCATGACCTTGGATTAGGCAATGATTCCTTAGGTATGATACCAAAAGCAAAGATAAGCTGGACTTCATTAAAATTAAAAACTTCTGTGCTTCCAAGGATGTCATCAAGAAAGTTAAAGAAAATCATCAAGAAAGTGAAAAGACAATCTACAGAATGGGAGAAGATATTTGCAAATCATATCTCTCATCATGGAATGATATCTGGAATATATAAAGAACTCATCCAACTCACTAATAAAAAGATCAATTAACAAAATTTTAAACATGGATAAAGAATCTGAACAGACCTTTCTCCAGAGAAGGTATACAAATGGCTAATAAGCACATAAAAAGATGTTCAATATAATTAGTCATTAGGAAAATGTAAATCAAAATCCTAATCAGATACTACTGCACATCCATTAGAATGGTTATAAAAGGCAGATAATAGCAAGTATGGCGAGTATGTGGAGAAATTGAAATACATACTGCTGGTGAGAATATATAATGGTGCAGCTACATTGAAAAAATATTTGGTGGTTCCTCAAAATGTTAAACATAGAGTTACCATTTGACGTAGCAATTCCATTACAAGGTAGAGAAATAAAAACATGCATGACTGTTGATAGGAGCATATTCACACTAGCCAAAAAGTGGAAGCAACCCAATGTCCATCAGTTGATGAATGGATTAATAAAATGTGGTATAGGTGTACAAAGGAATATTATTTGGAATATAAAAAGAAATGAAATTCCAATACATGCTGTGACACACTTGAATCTGGAAAACTGTAGGCCAAGTGAATGACATCAGTTCCAAAAGACCACCTATTATATGATTTTATTAAAATGAAACGGCCAGAATAGGTAAATCTATAGAGACAGAAAGTGGATTTGTTCTTGTCTAAGGCTGCAGGGAGGGGTAATTGGGAGTGACTACTAAAGAATACAGGGTTTCTTTCAAGGGTTGATAGAAATGTAAAATTAGATTGTGGTGATGGCTGCACAACACATTGAAGACACTAAAAGCCATCATATGGCATACCTTAAATGAAACAATTTTACACAATGTGGATGATATATCAATAAAGCTGTTGTTTTAAAAAAATTAGTTGGGGTGGTTAATTTTACTTCATCATGGGCTCTTGAATTTCCACTTGCTGCTACTGATGAGGCACTGCCTGCATCTCATCATAGGTGTTTAGACATCCATGTGGCACTTTGTGCAGTCGTGTGGTAAATGCACAGAGTGCTAGTAGGTTCTATACAGTTGAGTGCAAAATAGCAATTAAAACGTCCTCGGATGTTCATTTTGATGATAAAGTAGAAGACTTCTGAAATGCAAGACAAAACTCACTTCAGGAACACTCCATGCAGAAGGTATTCTAAATTTGGCTGTGTTATTAAACTAATTTCTTGAACAAAAGCTACTGGTCTGGCGTCTTTGGTTTTTCCTGCAATTCTCTTTAGACAGACAGGTTTGCTCTCCTAACTATGAATTTTCTTTTGCTTGTACATTATTCATAAGTTTTAAATGGCACCTTCTGTCACAGTTTTACCCCAGACACTAAAAACTTCTTTCAAGTTCCATTATAATTTGAATCTGCAATTTCCTCCTCCTAAGCAAACCACAAAAGTACCTTAAGTTCAAATGAGATCTTTGCTTTTCCTCCCTGTCCTCCAGGCGTAGCCATGACTTTAGATAATCACCAGCCCAAGTAATGGGAAACTAGAAGGATTTAAGACTCACACAGATTGAAATCCATGCCACCAACCTCTAGCACTACGGTCAAGACAAATGGGGCAAAATAAATCAGAAGGACATTCGTGCAGTATCCTATGAGAATATGGGCCCTATTAGTCAGGGTCCATTGACTTTTTCTTGGGATATAGGAAGGGAGGAGTGAAGAAGATTCTGGTTATCATGGAGTGTTGTGTTTAAGTGTACCTGAGATAAAGAAAGGAAACGAGGATTTATGGAGCAACACTCTATCTGCCACATGTGGGCCCTCTGCTGGGTGCATCCACGGGGTACAGCAGTAAATAATCCTTTGAGGGAGGCATTAGTAAACCCAAATTTCTATTATAGCAGAAACCAAGTCCCAGTAAAGCCAAATCATTTGTGTGAAGTCCCAGGACAAGCCTAGGTCGTGTTGGAACTTGATCCTAAACACTTCCCGTCCCTTCCAGTTCCATACTGGGATAATTTTGTGATGGTATACGACCCATTGAGCAGTGCCCAGGGTGATAGGGGTTGGGTTTGGGTCTGCCTTGAGCCATTTACTCTAAAAGAAAGCAAATGCCTGAGATTGTATTGACTATAGAAGCCCCAGCTACAAAAGAAAGAAAACAAATGGAGACTAATCATTAAAACTACACTAAATATTTATCAGCAGAGAAAGTCTTTTGGGAATCACTTAAAATGTTTATTTATTCAAATTACTCAAATAATTGTCTTTCTCTTCAAATAAACTTTGGGAATTTTGTGTGCCTACAGGAGAGGTAAACAGACGCCCTCCAATGTCAGCAAGAGAGCAAATGTTCTCATTATGAAAAACAAAGAAAAGAAACAGCAAAACCTGGATATTATCCAAAAAGATAATGCTGGACTTTCTACTCAAACTAGAAACGCAACACACACTTTAGGGTAACAGTCAATAATGGGGACAGCATGTTGGCTCACACCTATAATCCTAGCACTTTGGGAGGCCAAGGCAGGAGGATCACTAGAGACCAGGAGTCAGAGACCAGCCTGGGCAACAGGGTAAGGCTCCATCTCTACAACTGAAATAAAAATAAAATTAGTTGGGCATGATGGCACATTCCTATAGTTCCAGCTACTCAGGTGGCTGTGGCAGGAGGATTGCCTGAGCTCAGGAGTTCAAGGCTGCAGTGAGCTATGATCATGCCACTACACTCTAGCCTGGGTGACAGAGCAAGACTCTGTCTCTAAAGATAAAAATAAAGTAATAGTAAATTAATTCCCCAAGTTGAAATGCTAGGAATGGCCTCTAGTAATTGGATAACACTGAGCAGCCGGGTGCCTGTCTGTGAGAGGTGGCCACTAGGCTGGGCCCTAGAGCTGGAATTTTTATTCTCTGTTCCCATTGAAAGGTGGGAACATGACCAAGGGATGCAGAGGAACTGAAAGTCAGTGCACTGCCCTTGATATCAGTGGTCTGGTCCTATACAAAAGAATTTTGATGCATTGTGTAACAGAAGCCAATTTTCACTTTCCATATCAGGGAGATCTGGAAATTCAGAACATGGTAACGGAGTCAATGATTTCACTTTCAGATCAGAGTTTTTCCACCCCAGATCGTCCTTGCCAGGCAGAGACAGGCCATCTGCCTGGAGAGACATACACAGCAGACCCGTGGACGCCAGGCCAGCATCTCCTAAGCGGCACTCTGCAGACATCTTGCCACACAACATTCTCAGATAAAAAGTTTGGGATAGTGCAGTGAGAAGCCTATAGGGATCTGTCATGGGAAAACCCAGAACAGTAAGTGGCTGATTTCACGAGCAAGCGTAAGAAACATTAGCAAAAACCAGTTTTCAGGAAATTAGCCTGGTCCACAAGAGGGGCTCAATAAAGACCAGCTGGAGCTGAACAGCAGTTCTGGGAGATGATTCTGGGCCTAGAAAAAGGGACAGAAAAGTGAGATGGCAACAAATTCAGTTCTTCTGCAAGGCTAACTCCAGTCAAAGGCTGAAACTTGGCATTCAGAAGGATAGGGGAGGGACAGACGCCGTGGCTCAAGCCTGTAATCCCAGCATTTTGAGAAGCCGAGGTGGGTGGATCACCTGAGGTTAGGAATTCAAGACCAGCCTGGCCAGCATGGTGAAACCCCATCTCTACTAGAAATACAAAAATATTAGCCAAGCGTGGTGGTGCATGCCAGTAATTCCAGCTAGTCAGGAGGCTGAGGCAGGAGAATCGCTTAAACCCAGGATGTGGAGGCTGCAGTGAGCCAACATCATGCCACTCACTCCAGCCTGCGCAACAGAGTGAGAATCCATTAAAAAAAAAAAAGAAGGATAGGGTAAAGTCCAGAGTCCAAGCCAGTGGGGAAGAATGCTGTGACCATCAGAGAAAATGCCTGTGCAATGTGGCCGACCCATGGTTAAAAATGCCAAACTAGTTTTTAACATTAAATTAATATATGTGTACGGTTTAAAAATTGACATGAGAAGAAGAGACACCCTACTTCTCCACCCCTGCTAACTCCCTATATTATATATCCTACCAGGTAGCACATGTGCCTTCGTGTGCACATGCACATATCCACAAGCACATGCATGTATATATATGGGTTTGGGCCATAATCCCAAAAGATAAAAATCCCAAAAATATACTTCCGGACAAAATAATTTTTAAAATTATTTAAAAGACATTGATTTACATTTTTAAAGGGGGATTGATTTGAGAAACATATAAAAACATGACAGAACACTTCATAGGCCACTTTACACAATAAAACAGGCAATAATAACATACATATTTCTGTATAGACACTCAGATATACTAACAACATTTGCAAGGGTGTAACAGCTATGAGCAGCTGAGCCATATTCCAAAAGAAATAGCTTATACAACTGCATACATCTGAAATATTGTGAGAGACAACCTAAGTTTTTTGATGAGATTGATCAAAAACCTCCATGGATCACCAAAACACCCAAAATACAGAGGTATAAAAAGGACATCGCTTCACTTACTAAGGAAGTTTCAACATTTTTATGTACATACACAATGTTACACACAAAGCTAACGTTGTGATAATGGGCTTTCGTGGAGTCGAATTTGCAAAAAATGCATAAAGCAAATTAAAGCTCTCCAAAAGCCTTTACATACTTTATACCTCCAGTCTTAAAATGATGCAAATATGAAATACAAAGCATAACAAATTGTAAAAAAATAATAATAATAATGCTGACAATTTAAAATAGTGGTGACTAAACAAAAACAACTAAAAAGAAATTCTGATACATGAAAATGTGTATTACAGGGATTAATTATGGGAAAGCGCAGGCATTAAGAGCTGGCCAACTTACATAATCATTAAGTATATTTTGAAGTCTTGCATCAAGAGGAATAGCTGCTTTTTTTTGTTGTTTTAAGGGCCTGGTTCTCCTCAGAGGACAATTTCACATTCATTTCCTACTTGGCCTTGCTCTTTTTGGAATTCTTTTATAATTCAATATACACTGATGTGAGCATCCCTGTTAAATGTTCCCACCTCCTTTGCCATGCTTCTATGTTGTTTTGGGTAAGGAGAAATCCATTCCCCACACACTCATATACAGACCACAAGTTTGGCAGGAGCAACACTTTTGCGTACCTTCCTATCCTACCACACACATAATTATTTTTGAACCAGTCAGTAACTTCCATGGCTTCTTCAGGCAAATGTGGCTCTAATTCATTAAAAGCTCTGGAAATTTCATCAGCTAGAAAGAATGCCAATGCAGATAAAGGAGACATTTTTAAACTGAAGTTTCAATTGTTGCTGTATCTCGTGGCCAATCTACTGATCTGAATTTTCTGCCAAATGCATTGGGCTGAACGGAAAAAACCAACTTTATCGGTAACACCTTGAAATTCACTTTTAGAAGCCTTTATTGAACCTAACTCCAAATCTGTCATTATGGCATGGGGATTCAATTAGATATTGGGCATTTTAGACTTCAGAGATTTAGACTTTAGGAATTTTGATCTTTAAAGATTTCAGCATCTGGGATTACAGCATTTGGGATTGTCTTTTGGGATAATAATCGGCAACATATATTTGTATCCATCCAACCTCTTTACACAAATAGAATCATGCAGTACCTACTCTTCTGTATCTCAGTTTTTTTCACTTAATAACATCTCTCTGAGCTCCTTTTATGTCAGTGCTTAAGGGTGGCAGAATATGTAACCCCTAAATATGCCACTTTGGTAAAAGTATTATATTGAGTAAAAGGCACTGGAAAAACAAAAGATGTAAGAAGGGAATCCTAGTCTCCCCCTTTTCTTTCTGCAAACAGGAGATTAAACTCTCATTTGAAAGATACCCTCCCTGTACCAGGAAAAAGGAAACATTCTTTAATGAGGAGTACGAATTCAGAGAATTCTGGACAAACACACCTTGTTAAGATAGTTCTCATCTTCTTTAGCTTCCTTACATAGTTTAATTTTCCACAACTGCTTCTCTTTGTTCGACCTAGTATAAAAACATTTGGGTTTTGCCACTTTTTTGGGTCTTCTTCTCCTTATAAGAGTTCCCATATTACTTAAAACTTATATAAATGTGTATGCTTTGCTCCTGTTAATCTGTCTTATGTCAATATAATTCTCAGGCCCAGCTGAAAAACCTTAAGATGGTAGAGGTAAAATTTTGTCTCCTCTACAGTGCCTATCACCCATCCTTTCACTTTTTGTAACACCACGTTGTACTCCATCACGTGAATTAACTACTTTTTTTTTAACCAACCTCCCCTAATATTTAAGTGTGTACTATATGTGTCTATGATAAATAATGCAATTCTTTAATATACATACTTTTTTCTCTCATACAAAGGATGGAGTATGTCTTTAAGTACATTTCTAGAAAAGAAATTTCTAGTTCAAAGGCAGCATGTATGAACAATTTTCATAAATATTGAAAATCAAGGCTATTGAAGTAATAATAAAATATATTTAAATCAGATAGGAAGTATTACTCATTCCTAAACATAAAATAGCACTTAGAGTTGTGTGTGTTAAGAAGGCTGATATGGCTGGAATGGACTGCTTAGGAAAGTAACCCAAGATGATGCTGGAGAGGCAGGCAGAGGCCAGATAATGAAAGACCTTCTGAGAAAGAATTTTACTGTCCAAAGTTAGGACACTTAACTAAAAAGGATGCTATTAAAAAGTATTCTCGCCAACAGGAGCAAACCAGGACTATCCTATGCACACCAGACAAATGTGTGCCCTGCGTTTAGGACTGATTATTAAGAGTGATGAAAGGGGGCCAGGCGTAGTGGCTCACGCCTGTATTCCCAGTACTTTGGGATGCCGAGGCGGGCAGATTGCTTGGGGCTACGAGTTTGAGACCAGCCTGGCCAACATGATGAAACCCCGTCTCTACTAAAAATACAAAAATTAGCTAGGCATGGTGGCATATGCCTGTAATCCCAGTTTCTTGGGAGGCTAAGGCACAAGAATTGCTTGAACCCAGGAAGTGGAGTTTGCAATGAGCCAAGATGGTGTCACTGTACTCCAGCCTGGGCAACAGAGTGAGATCGTCTCAAAAAAAAAAACAAAAAAACAAAAAAACCAGTGACAAAAAGGGCATGGAATGCCTTCTGCAGAGACTCACACAGAGTGAATGGAGGGATGGGACACTGGAAACCTGCACAAAGTTGTTGTGGAAAAGGCACTGTTACATCAGTGGGGGTCTACCCAGAGAAAGCTGAGCCAGAAACTGGTAAATGAACCTTAATATGAGAAACAATCTTTGAAATACATGCAAACAACTTTGTTAACATGGGTCTTTTACTCCGATAGTTGGGGATTGCCGAATGATATTCTGAGAAATATGCACTATCAAAATTGACCTAAAACAAAGAGAAAACTGATTAGATCAATGATCAATAAAAGGCCTGAAAAGGTCATCAAAAAGGAGCATAGGCCATTCCATGGAGGAATGATGGTCTTTTCAATAAAGGGACCTGGAACAGTTGGATACCCACATGCAACAAAGTGAATTTTGACCCATACCTTACACTACATGCAAAAATTAAGGAAAAAAATCAGCCATTAACTTAAATGTAAAACCTAAAACTATATAAATTCTAGAAAATAAACAAAAGATAATCTTTGTGGCTTTGGGTTAGAAAGACATTTCTTAGATACAAAACCAAAAGACCTTTTATGATCCATAAAAGAAAAAAATAATATGTTGGGTTTTATGAAAATTAAAAACTTCTGCCCTTTGAAAAACACTATTAAGAGAACAAAAAGACAAGCCACATGCTGGCAGAAAATATTTGCAAAAGGCATATCTGATAAAGCGCTTGTATTCAAAATATATAAAGAACCCTTAAAACTCACCAATATGAAACAAAGCCAATTTTTTTTAAATGGTGAAAGATTTGAACAGATAACTAAAGAAAATAAATGGATAGCAAACAAGCGTAGGCAAATAAAAGATGTTCAGTGTCATTTGTCTCAGGGAAATGAAAATGAAACCCACAATGAGATACCACTACACACTATTGGAATCACTCAAATTGAAAAGACTGACCACGCTAAGGATTGTTGAGAGTGTGGAGCAACTGGAACTCTCATACGCCGCTGTCGGGAAAGTAACATGGTACACCACTTAAAACTGTTGTGGTTTCTCCGAAAGTTAAACATACACCTACTACATGATCTAACCATTCTATTCTTATTTGCCTGAGAGAAAAGATAGCCTATGTCCCTAAAAAAGACTTATATGCAAATGTTCATAGCAGCATTATTGGAAATAGCTCCCCAATAAAAAAAAAACCCAATGTCCCTCAGGTAAAGGGGTAAACAAACTGTGATACATCCATGCAACTGAATATGAATCTACAATGAAAAGGAATTAACTACTGATACATGAATGGATCTCAAAATAATTACACTGATTAAAAGAAGAATCAATCAGACTGAAATGAGTACATACTGTATTCTTCCACCCACATAAAACTCTAGAAAATGCAAGGTAACTGATAGTTATGGAAAGCAGATTATTGGTTGCCTGGCGATGGGAGAGAAAAGCGAGAGGATGGGAGAGAGAGATTATGGAGAGACATAAGGAAACTTTTGAGGGTGATGAATATGTTGATTATTTTGATTGTGGTGATGGTGCCATGAACGTGAAAACTATCAATCGTACATTTTAAACACGCACAGTTTATTGTATGTTAATTATACCTTAATAAAGCATATATATATATATATATATGATTACAAAGAAAACAGGTTATATTAAAAGAGTTAACAAAATAATTTTTGGAAAGCAATTTATGATATAATTTTTAAGTTACCAGAGATTTATCCCTAAAGAGCATCAGACACAAATAATTTAATAATTTCACAAGTGAATCTAGAAAACCTCAAGAGAGAAGTAATTCATGTTTTACAGGAAGAGTCTTGGATCTGTGGAATTCACTAGAAAACCCTGAAGCAACCTCCTGTATATCTACATATATGATATATATGTGTGTATATATACACACATACATATACATATAAATATATATATATGAACTGTTCAATAAAATGGTGTAGGGAAAACTGGCTATCTACTTGGAAAAAATATATTAGAAACTTAAAAATAATCTTCTAATGATCTCAAAAGTGAAATGTAGTAAAAAGTATAAAAAATTTTAGAAAGAAAAATTCGGAGATATTTGTGTAGTCCCACATGAAGAAGTTCTTCCTAAGAGATTAAAAATCCAGAAACAATGAGGAAAACAAAACTAAACCAGATTTGCCATACCCAATGTCAGTGAAGGTGGGAGAAAGGAGCCTCCTCAATCTCAGGAGTTTCATTGATGGAGTCTTGTTGTTGTTGTTATCACTGAGACAGGGTCTCACTCTGTTGCCTAGGTTGGAGTGCAATGGTGCCATCACAGCTCACTCCAATCTTGGCCTCCCAGGCTCGAGTAATCCTCTCACCTCAGCCTCCCAAAGTGCTGGGATTACAGACATGAGCCACTGTGCTCGGCCAGTAGAGTCTTTTGCAGAGCAGTTTGGCAATGTTTAAATTGCCACAGTTGTATGTAACAACTCTAGCTCCAAGAATCCATCCTACAGAAACAGTCACATATGGACACAGATACACATGTACAAAGTCACTCACCACAGCCTTGTTTGTGTAATGGTGGAACAAAAAGCATAAAAACAGAAGTGTGTGTCAGTAGAAGGATTGTTACATAAATTCTGGTCTATCTAAACAATGGCACAATAACATAAACCCTATTGAAAGATTTTTAAGACACACTGCTAAGTTTAAAAAAGAAACTGGCAGAACAATTCATACAGTTCGAATTAAATGCATTGTAGGTGAGAAGGATACTTGCTCCCTGTGACTAGGACTATCACGCTGGGAAGGTGAATGGGGACTGAGAGGGGACAGGGAGGGCACTCTTCACTCTATGTCTATGTCTGCATTTCTTGTATCTTTTACAACATCCATTCTTTTTTCCTTTCTTTTCTTTTCTTTTTTTTTTTTTTTTTTTTGTTTGAGACAGAGTCTCACTCTGTCGCCCACGCTGGAATGCAGTGCAGTGGTACAAACTCGGTCACTGCAACCTCCACCTCCCAGGTTCAAGCAATTCTCCTGCCTCAGCCTCCTGAGTAGCTGGGATTACAGGCACCTGCCACCATGCTTGGCTAATTTTTGTATTTTTAGTAGAGACGGGGTTTCACCATGTTGGCCAGGGTGGTCTTGAACTCCTGACCTTAGGTGATCCACCTGCCCTCAGCCTCCCAAAGTGCTGGGGTTACAGGCATGACCCACCACGCCCAGCCCTTTTTTCCTTTCAATCTATGTCTTTTCCTCTATTCATTTGGAAATTATATAGTCTGTTTCTATTCTTCTAGTGGCCACCATAGACATTTCAGCATGCATATTTAACCCAGTGGAACCTCAGTTGCCCTTGTTACTGAGCAAAAAAAGGCCCTAAGTGCTTGGCTCCAGACATGCACCTCACACAACTGTTCTGGAGCGTTTAAGTTCTACCCTCCCACAAATCAGTCAATACCGTTACTGATTTCAACATTTGATGGCAGTGTAGATTAAATACATGTTAATCAATTTATCTGTTCATGTCTTCTTGCAACCCATCTCATTCTTCGAAGATTATTTTCTTTATTCCTGAAGAATATTCTTCAGTTCTTTTCCGGGAGAGATTGTTGGTAATATATGTTCTCAGTTTGTACTCTGAAGTGTCTTCATTTTGCTTTCTCAAAAGAGGATTTCTTTAAGTAGAAATCCTAGGCTACATCATTTTTCCTTCAACGGTTTGAAGCTTCCATGGCATGGACATCTGCCTTGAGCTGTTGCTGAAGACAGCCTCTCAGTCCAGCTGCTGTCCTGGTGTGGGAAATCTATCATCTCTCTTGGGCAACCTGCTCTTCAGTTCAATACAATGGGATTGGATGTGGGCTTCTTAAATTCATTTTCTTTGGATTTGATTGGGCTTCTGACTCAAAAATTGTGTCCTTTATCAATTCTGAAACATTCTCAACCAATATTTCTTTTAGTGGTTCCTCCTCTTATTTATCTGCATTTCCTATTACTTTTTGTTTTGTTTTGACTTTTTTTTTTTTTTTTTAACGGAGTCTCGCCCTGTCGCCCAGGCTGGAGGGTAGTGGCGTGATCTCAGCTCACCGCAACCTCCGCCTCCCAGGATGAAGCAATTCTCTGCCTCAGCCTCCCGAGTAGCTGGAATTACAGGCACCCGCCACCATGCCTGGCTAATTTTTGTGTTTTTAGTAGAGACGGGGTTTAACCATCTTTGCCAGGCTGGTCTTGAACTCCTGACCTCGTGATCCACCCGCCTCAGCCTCCCAAAGTGCTGAGACTACAGGTGTGAGCCACCGTGCCAGCCTGTTTTGATTTTTTGAGATGGAGTCTCACTCTGTTGCCCAGGCTGGAGAGCAGTGGCATGATCCTGGCTCACTACAACCTCTGCCTTCCAGGTTCAAGGGATTCTCCTGCTTCAGCCTCTTGAGTAGCTGGAATTACAGGCTTGCACCACCATGCCCAGCTAATTTTTTTGTATTTTTAGTAGAGATAGGGTTTCACCATGTTGGCGAGGCTAGTCTTGAACTCCTGACCTTAAGTGATCCACCCACCTCAGCTTCCCAAAGTGCTAGAATTACAGGCATGAGCCATTGCACCGGGCCTGCATTTCCTATTTCTTGCATATCAATTCAACATACGTTAAAGCTGTTCATTCTTTCCTACACGTTTCCTAACTCCTCTTGAATATTTTCCATTTCTTTGTCTCCATGTATTAGGCATAATTTCTTCTGATAGAGCTTCTCACTTACTAAGTTTCTCTTCAGTTGTGTCTAATCTATTTAATCTCTCTTTTGAGTTTATTTTTGATTACTGCATTTTTCACTTGTAAAAGTCCTCTTTATTTTTGATGTTCTTGGTTATTTCTGAAAGCCTCTTATTACTTGGTCGTTCTTTTGACACCTTCTTTTGCTTCTTGAAAATCCAAACTGAAACTGTTCATAAAACCCACGGCTTTTATTGTTTTATTCACAGACTCAGGAAAGGCCTGTGATTTTCAGAAAGGATGGGGATTGTTTTAAATTTTGACATGAGATTGATGACCTTCAAAATGAGCTTGCTTAAAAACGTTGAGAAATAATCCAAGAGTGCTTCCTGACACTCACACACCCAACCTTCCAGTGCCTGTGCCCCTCCAGATCCAGGGTACAAAGCACCTGCTCAGGAAGAAGGATTGCTGCACGGCTGCGGGATGCAGTGCTCTCCCCAGATGCAACGCATCATGGCCTTCAGGTGCAGAGTCATTATTACCAGTGGGTGAGACGCTAGCAGGCAGTGAAGCCGGGCACTGCTTCCCTCCCTTCCTCTCTGTCTTCACCCTCCAGGTGACCAATCTCATCCCAGTGGGCCTTTCTGGTCTCCAGGGTTTCCGGTAATGCACAGGCTCAATGTCAGTAGAGGGTCTGACCTCTGTAACTTTGAGATAACATGGTGACATGGACTCTCCGTGGTGACCCAAGCAGAGTGGAGTCTCTGTAGGAAAAGGAAATCCTGTGGGTTTGTGAGCTGCATCAACCCAGTGGCTATGTTCAAAGGGTTAAGTTCTGTTTTCAGCTTATCTACAGTGTTTGAAAAAACAACCGAACAAAACCCTATTTGCGAGATCCCACAGAAATGTGATTTCTTGTTAAACCAACATAAATTAAGACAGAAGTTACAGATCTTTCTAAAAACATCTAGAAAGCAAGCACACGGGCCCCAGCAGAAGCTTGGTCTGCTGTTGGTGATTCGGGGCTGTTGAAGAGTCAAGGGCAGCTTGCATCAAGACTAGAGACGCCCTGCTGCCTGCAGAGCAGAGGGCAGGCAGAGGATAGTCCATGAGGCGGAGGGTGGCAGAAGCTCCCAGGCAGCCAGCACGACCCTCTGCGTGCCGCCTCAAAGACGGCAGGAACTGTGAGACAGCCACACCCACTGCTGCTGGCTGTGCTGGAGAAGGAGGGTCCCTTGCAGCAAACAGGAAACTTTCCTGAGCATTCTGCTTTCATTCAGCTGTCACCTACTGGGCACCTCCTGAGGTTCTGTGATATGCGGGGCAACAGGGCCACCACCAGGCACAGCCCAGGGAGGTTGCAAGAAGCCACCAGAGCATGGATGGGGAGTAGTAGAGAGACTTAAGCTCCGGCCTACCAGGCTCAGTTTCAATATCACTGATATAATTCATATTTTATTGATTTATCTTTTTCCTCTCTGTTTCCTCCACTAGACTGTCAGCTCCACAAAGGTGAGATTTTCATCAGTTTTGTTCACCATGGTATCCCTAATGCCTAGAGCAGGGTTTGGCACCTAGGGGGCGCTCAAACAAACATTGCTGAAAGAATAAACAAACGGACCAAAAATACTTTTAGAATCATTTCATTGATTCCGACCCATCTGTGCCAGTGTGTTAAATTCGTCGCCATGCCATCACATAGTGAGACCTGACCCCGAGCCACCATTACTCTGTCCTGACTCCTGGCTGTAGAGGCCCCACGGTGCCTGCGGAGAAGCACTTGTCAGCCACGAGCCACAGAAGACAGGGGTCATGGGCAAGCTGGAGTGACAAGCTGCACACAGTGTGATGCAATCTACCCCAGACGGGCTCCTGGAACAGGCCTGGCCCATCTGCCCAGCCTGCTCCCTCCCTCCCAGAGGGACGGGCCTCAGCCTGGGCTGGAAGCACCCCAGCCTCTCTGACCCAGCCTGCAGACCCGGCCCCTGGGCATGGCACACCACAGGCACCTTGGGGGAGCTCCCTCTACCTGCACAGCCCAGAACCCTCCCTGGAACCGTGGCTGGCCCACCTCATTTCTCTGCCTGCTTCTCTCTGGGTTTGGGTATCCTGTGGTGCCCCTCCTCAAGAAAAAACCTGCCACGCTGGAGTTGCCTGGGTCTAGATTCCAAGATGGAGCATTACAAGATGGCTTTCAAGTTCCAGAAACACAGTTCTGGTGCGAAGGCACACTATCACAGAGGATGCGTCCAAGCCTTCTGACTTTGAGAGGGACATTTATAAAGTACCGTGCAGTCAGTGGATAGAAGCTAGATATGATGATGTGTCCGGTCTCCTTGAAAGCAGAGGCATCCAGGCTCCCCACTTTTCTTTGAGGATTCCAGCTGGTGCTTTATAAAATACAGTAGAGTGGATTTACACAGACTCCAGGGCCCCAGAAGTGGTTCTACTGTTTCTTTCCTGCGTGTCCTTGAGCCAGGGACTCACCTGCAGGTGAGTCTGTGTGCCTTAACCTCTTCATCCCTTGTAGAGGTTACAAATGCCTTTCAACAGCTTCACTTAGGTGCCATAAGGGTGGAATTTACAATCCTCATTTGACAAATGAGGAACCCAAGGCTCACAGAGGTCAGGCAGCCTTCCCTGAATCCCACAGCACCAGGATCAGGCAGAGCTGGGCCCACTGCAGGATGCAATTCCACCTGGGTGCTAGAAAAGTAGCTTTCCCTTTGGAATGATAGGATCGAGGTGAGCAGCAAGGGGCTCCCAGAGGAGACGAGCCAGAAAAATGCAGCCAGAAACCACACGTGTGCACCCACACACCAGGACCACACACTCACAGCCCCAAGCCCCCACCCGTGTGCACAGCCTGAGCCTGTCTGCTGGGTCGGTGACTTCTGGGGCTCCACGCTCCACACCTCCCCATATCTACAAGGGTCTTGCATGTCAAAGGCGTAAAGAGGAGAGTCTTAGAATTGTGTGGCTTGCGGTGACACAGTGTTCAAAGTTGCATTCTTCTTTGTCCAAAAAATACACTTAGTAAAGAAAGCAGAAGTGTGTGGTGACTCACAGAACCCTGAAATAATGCTCTCAATGGTCCTTCCCTCTTCAAGAGTCAAGAAAAATATTCTCAAAGGTGGCAGTTTCCAGTTATGACATTTACACACGAACGGCCATCCTTTGTCCCTGTGAAACAAAGTGTACATCCTGGCTTAGGTAGGCACGTGGGAAGTCGGCCTCACTCTAACTGTGCTGCGTCATTGGCCTGCGTGCAGACAAGGGACCGGCTCAGAGGCTGCCTTCAGGTTACGGAGCGGAGCCACGTGGCAAGCTAGTGTCAGTGCTTGGGTTTAGAGCTGCACCTGATCACAGCTTAAAATCCTGCCAGTGGCAGGACAAGGGAACAAGGTCAGTGAGAATCCCGCTCCCAGAGAACACAGGAGAGAGAGACCTCAGCGACCTCCCAGTTCAGGGCTCTGGGGCCTGAAGCACGTGTTTCATAAAAGGCAGATTCCTGCCTCCCACCCCCAGGGATGCTGATTCACGAGATCCAGGATGGAGCCCAAGAATCCTCCTGAAATTCAGAAAATGATGCGAATAATAAACCCAATCATTCTAAAACACAAGGAGCACAGCCCTCATGGCCTCCACCGTGAGCTCTGCTCTGCTCTAACTTGTTAAACCCTCGCAACACCCAGAGGAGGTGGGCACTGTCATGTGGTAGCACCATTATTACTATTTTAGCAACCACTCCCCTCCCCTGTGCTGAAGGAGGCCATCCAGAGTCATGTGCAGAAATGCTAATCTCATCCTCTCTTGCCTTCTAATGAGGACAGTGATGGGTTTGCTCAAGGTCAGGCTGAATGGCAGAGGGGCTCTTGGGGCCTCTCAACTCCAATTTTTCTGCTCATTCTGCTTCCCAGGGACCCGACTTTGTCTGCCTTGCTTCACCCTCCAGCCTCTAGGCCCAGCTCTGACCGAGGGATGTCAGGTGTGGCTGGAAGGGAAACCAGGGGCTGGGGCGGGGGTGGGAGAGACGTATTTTGCAGTGAGCCTGAAACCACAGAACTAAACAATTTCTTGTCATGCTGATGCCAACCAACGTGGGGCACGCAAATGTCGTGCCCACTCTCCCTGCAGCGGGGCAGCCCCTCACCACCACCCCAAAAGCATTCTGTTCGGTTCCGTTGCCCCCTGCTGCCTTGCAGAGCCCCCCAGGCTGCTGAGGGTGGGGGCTGGTCTCCCTTTTGCTGCCCTCTCTCCCAAGGCAAGCAGCGCCCACCTGCCCTCTTGGCATCCTCCCCGGCTCTTGCTCTGGGGTGGGTTTTCTGTTTTCCACCCAGCACAGTGCTCTGGGCCTCAGGTCTTGCACCCAGAGGGCCAGGACATGGATAGGGCCCTAGGGCTGGCCGATGCCACACGGCGGATGCCCAGACCACAGAGCTACCCTGTGCCTCATCCTCAGCCTCATACACTGGTGAGGGAAGGGCTGCATGACCTTCCTCAAGAACATCTCAAAAGCTGGGGTGGCCCCGTTGTTTTCTTGGAGAGCCTGTCTACCTGTATATAAACCTGCCCTACTGGACAGATGTAGAAAACGCAATTGAACAGATACACTCTGGGAAGCCCGGGCCCCTCCTGGCCCCTCCCAACGGGGGCCCTTTTACCCTCTCCCATGGCAGGAGGCAGGGCAATTTGAGGGATGAGCAGGGAGGCTCACAGCCTCCCCTGGCTCTACTCCACCTGCTCTGAAGCTGAGCAGTGGGGACAGTGGTCAAGGAGGCACCTGCGGCAAATTGCAGCCCCCTTCCCACCCACCAGGTGCCCAAAAGAGAGGCAGGAATAATTCCAGTACCTCTGCCACAGGGTTGCTGAGAGGCATACATAAGATAATACTTTAAAACTCGTAAGAGCAGGCTCAGCAAACATCCTGCTACCTGGGGCTCATGGCATCCTGTGGACCATCCCCCAACCGCCTGACACACTGTTTCCCTAGAGCTGAGGTTGAGTCCACACTGGGCCCCAGCTGGGGCCAGGCCTTCTGGCTGCCACCGAGCCTCCTCCCAGATCTCCCACTGGACTCCCAGGCATCAAACGATGGCGTGCCTGGGCGCCCAATCCACCAGCCCCCTGTTGCCCGAGGACCCTCCCATTAGCCACAGGCAGGGTTCTGGGAGAACGCCACCACCAGTGACCCGTGGTGTGCACAACACAGTTTTATGACAAGAACTTCCCCAGTTTTGTCACCCTCTTCAGGGACAGGGCCGCCTGGGGTTTCTGTGTGACGGAGGAACCCAGCACATTTGCCTAGAGTGTCAATGTGACTCATAAAACATTTGTTTTATGTTAAAACAAATGCAGGCAGAAAAAACAAAATAGAAATGCTATACAAGTTTTTACTACAAAATATATTTTGAGCATAACTGGACAACCTAGTGCTGCTCCCGCAGCCCCATGAGGTGTCACTCTCTTCTCTCCTTGGAGACATTTCACTGGAGTCAAGCCAGGAACAAGCCCTTCAGGAGGCTTAGGGGTTTGCTAACAAGCAGCCCCTCCCTCTAGACCCTATCCCCAGCACTCACACACCAAAGGATTCCAAAATCCAGGTTAACAGAAACATTACAGTCAAGCATCACTCTTAAGAACTGAAACCTGGGCCTCCAACTAGACCTTAAAGCAGAGGGCGGCCAGCCACGCCCTGCAGCCTCCTGGAGCTGGGTGCAGGTGGCCAGTGACACACAGCTCAGATGCACTCAAAGCCTGGCGTGGCCTTGCTGGAAGTGACAGCTCTCCTCTGGGCATGAGAACCTGGGAGAGGCTACTCTCCTCCCATCAATGTGACCTAAAGCCAGCAAGAATGGTCTCTGGCCAGTTTTGTGAAGGTTGGGAGACCCCCAGGAGACGGACACCTGGCCCATAAGGAGGCTCTCCTGGTTGGGCACCACCCTATATATATGCACTAGCCTCAGTCAGGCCCAGGTATTGCACCCGCTACAAACTGAAGGTGGTGAATTCAAGGGAGCCACAAATTTCTGGCACTCCAGCCATCTAGAGATGCCCTCTATGTCCCCTCCTCTTGAATCCTGACGGGCCTCCGGCTTGCTTTAACCAAAAGAAGGCAGAACAAATGATGCTACACCAGTTCCAGGCTTATCCTTCAGGGGGTCTGGCAGCTTCCATGTACTCCTTCTTGGCACCCAGGGACTACAGTGCCAGGAAGTCCAGCCTCAATGATGTGATGGTTTGAGGCCAGCAGAGAGGCCCTAAAGGACAAGAGGTCAACTCAGATGTTTCAGCCTCAGTTGAGCTCCCGGCTGCCATGCAGCTTGTGTGAACAACCCCTAATGACAACATTCCAAGTTTCTGACATATATTTTGTGAGCAATGACAATCATTACAGTTGAACGCATTAAGCTTTGGAGTGGTTTGTTATGCAGAGGTGGATTACTGAAACACCAGGTCATGTGAAACAAACAGGAGGCAGAACAAGCCTGTGGGAGGAGTGAGTCTCAGAATGAGTGGGCAGGATGCAGGCAATCAAAGGAAGCGCCCCCTTGCTCCCAGGTCACTATGAGTGTTGGTCTCCAAACAGTGCCTGGAGCTGAGGTCAGGGGAGATGTCTCAGTGTGCTATGGCGCTCTCATCTGTGACCACAGGTTAAGTGGAGACTGCTGCTCCTGGTTCCCGGGGAGGCAGAGATGCTGCTTTTCTTGACTTTCATCTTACCACCAGTGATTTTGACCTTGAACTTGAACTTCACCTTAGTAGCAGTGATGTAAGACCCCTTTCATTCTTCCACACAGTTTACTGAAGATTCCTGTTGAGTCACATCCCCAACCAATAAGATTATGGCAAGGATGTGATGAATGAAATCTGCAGTCCCCCGAGACAAATGGCATTAATAACTCTCTCAGTTGTAAGTGCTTCGTTGTACAAGCTTCAGGGTATTTGTTTCTCCACTGGGCTGGGACCAGTGGCTAATGCTTCCATATTATTTCCTACTTCTGTCCTGGAAGTGGAGTATCAGTAAGGTCTGTGGAGTATCATGGTCCTATTTCCAAATATTTCTCAGCCCAAAATGGACAGTGTGCCTCTTTCACAACAGAAACCACTGGAGACCTTCCCCAGACTACTAAACAAAGCCAGATCCCCATGGGTTGCCTTGTCCAGGCAGGCACACCGAAAGGGATTTTTCCAACATGTTTTGCATTCCAGGAATGCAAAACGTCTCCTATCAAATGACATCCCGTAAAGTTTCAATAAGCAGTACCTGCTTGGTACCACATTCTCCAACATGTAAGAAATACTAATTTCAAATTCTGAAAAGTAGGTAATAAGGTCATTATTAGTCTGTCTCTAGGAAATGGGTCCCACGCAGTAAATAACAGATTTTCCAACACTGGGGCAATTTAAGCCATGAGTCAGGGGTCCCTCCTGAGCAGGCCTGGCCTCTCCCTTGATTCTGCCCACTACTTTGACCTCATTCAAACCAAAACTCCACCTGTCACAGTCAGCAGGCTTGGTGACCCCTATATGGGTTCCTCCCCCCACCATTTCCAGGGAGCCAAGGAGAAATCCTGCACCCTGAGACAGGAAACTGATTTTGATCAGAAATTACAAAGGAAGAGGAAAACATCATATTTAGAAAAATTTCAGAGTCACCCACAGGTGGCAGGTGAGAGTCCAGGTGTGGGGTGGGTGGTGACCAGGTGTACACGGTACGGAACATCCCTAAAGACTTGGCCTTGCCCATGAGGGTGATGTTGGCTGCAAATCAGAATGCCTGGGTTCTAGCTCTGACTTTCCCTGGCATAACTGTGGGCAAACTAAATGGTTTAGGCTGATGTTATTTAAACTTTATCCTGCACCAGAACCACCTAGAAGGTTTGTCACAACATAGATAAATGCCCTCCCCTCCTGCCCCTGGAATTCAGTCCACTTCTGTGTTCTGTTCAACCTATACCCCAATTGTTTAACATTTGAATATGTCACAAAAAGTTAAGATTTAGAAGATTTTACTTCTTTAAAAAAAAAATGAAGTCTAGGGCTTCCCTTGAAAAGCAAGTCGATGGCACTACACAAGGCCTGCCCAGCGACAGCTGACTAGGGCAGTGCTGCCTAAAGAGCCTTCCACAAAGATGGGATGCTCTGTGCTGTCCAGCAGGTAGGCAGTGGCCTGAGTGGCTGCTGAACCCTTGAAGCACCTCAGGTGGGACTCTGGGAAACACCCTGTGGAGCAGACTCAGCCCTAAATACCCAGAAAACCAAGGGAACAGCCCTAATTTTCCCCCAGCCATAAGATAACTAGTCCTCCGCCCTCCCCACTCCCCCACGGGTTTAAATAGGCTGTGAAGGAATCACCCACGTTTTCTAAAAGGCTCTGTGAGACCCACATGCTCAGTGCATCCATTACAAGCCGCTTGCCTGAAGGTGGCCCTGAGCAGTCCCATCCAGACCTTTGATTAGAAGGTTAGGCCCATCTGACAATGGAGGGTATCTGGGTAGGGGCTGGCAGTGGCTAGGTTCACACAGGAAGGGGCACCAGCTGCCTTGCCTCTGGAGGAGGAGTCTTCTGTGGCCAGGAGGACGGCAAGGGGCAGTGGCAGCTCTCCAAGGTGGCTGAGGGCCAAGAGAGCACAGTGGCTCAGGGTGTGGGCTCTGGAGACAGATGCTATGGGCTCGAATGACTCACTGGCTATTTTGCCTCTTGTGGCCAATGAATAAGGGGAGGGTCACCTGGGAAAGCACAGGGCTTGCAGGGACTCCAGCATGACACAGATGCACTCAGAGCCTGGCCTGGCCTCGCTGGAAGAGATGGGAGCCCCAGCGCTAGTGACTGCTGGCATGTGCCCCTGGGAGCAGGAGAGAATACATCCCCGCCAGGAAGCTCACCCACTACACATTTGCCATTGTGGCCAGTGACCCTCCAAACAGAAGGTTAAACAAAAGGTGAAACTACATACTCAGCAAGGCCTTTGGGGTGACAGAACACAGAAATGCAGTTTCCTGGGACCTTTTGACACACAGTCTGGAAGTGTGTGTGGCTCTGATACATGCCTAAACAATGCCAACAACGACTGCATTGATACAGGATTTACAATACACACAGCCTTCCCCAGGGATGAGACTTGAAATGCTGAGTATTCACAATGCCGGTGGGCCCCAGGGTTGAGAGTGAGAGCACAAATAGGGGAGAAGTTTACCATCTCCTAGCTGTGTGACGTCGGCCATGTGGCCTACCCTCTCTGTGCTTCAGACACTTCAGCTACAAAGAGGGGCAAACAGTACCTACTCCCAGAATTGTGACGATAAAAGTAAGTAATGTAGTTAAGGTGCTCAGAGTAGCATCTGGACCATGGCAACCACCCAAGAAATGTTAGCTGCCACTGTCACAATGTCACCCCCATGATCATGAGGGTGCATTTTCCAGAGGGAGCATTTTGGAAAATACATCAGCCTTGCCTATATATTAGCAACATAAGAAACTCCAGGCTGGAAGCAGTGGCTCACGCCTGCAATCCCAACACATTGAGAGGCCGAGGTGGGAGGATCACTTGAGCCCAGGAATTCATGACCAGCCTGGGCAACATGGCGAAACCCCATCTCTACTAAAAAGACAAAACATTTAGCTGGGCATGGTGGCACATGGCTGTAGTACCAGCTACTCGGGAGGCTGAGAATCACCTGAGCCTGGGAAGTTGAGGCTGCAGTGAGCTGGGGTTGCACCAGTGCACTCCAGCCTGGGAAGCAGAGTGAGGCACTGTTTTGAAAAAAGAAAAGAAATTCTAGCGGAGCAATGCTGAGAAAAATGAATAAGATGTGTGTACTAGAAGAAGAGAATGGAAAACAAAGACCAGGCCAGCTGGTTGTGATCTGAAAACCAATAGATTCACGTGGGTCGATAGAGAAGAGCGTTCCTGCCAAAGGAAACAATTGCTCACATGCACTGTTGATGGCAGGCTCCTTTTCCCAAGAAGAAAAGGTGCATCAGCCAATCCTGAGCCAGAAACCAGAGCACCCAGATCCAGAGAAAAGACTCTGGTGCCACAAATGACAATCCCTGCAGGAATTAAGGAAAATGATAACACCAGACAGAGCAGCCCCAAAAAATCAAGCTTGTAAAGTACGTTTCATTTAGAAACTCGCTTCATAGTGTGGTTCTCACTTTATTTATACTTGAGATGTTTCCAAAGCTTAGCTACCTTTTCTCCATTGACTACATGAAATTCGTTACACAAAAATGTAGTCTGCAAAAAATATACAAGTGTAAATAAATCAGTTCCCCTGCATTTCTATCAAGAATAGCAATTTTTGGCCGGGCGTGGTGGCTTGCACCTGTAATCCCAGCACTTTGGGAGGCTGAGGCGGGTGGATCACGAGGTCAGGAGTTCAAGACCAGCCTAGCCAAGATGGTTAAACCCTGTCTCTACTAAAAATACAAAAATTAGCTGAGCGTGGTGGTGGGCACCTGTAATCCCAGCTACTCGGGAGGCTGAGGTAGGAGAATGGCGTGAGCCCAAGAGGCAGAGCTTGCAGTGAGCCGAGATCATGCCACTGCACTCCAGCTTGGGTGACAGAGCAAAACTCCATCTCAAAAAAAAAAAGCAATTTTTGAGTTGCTTTTTCATGTCAACTTTTTGCTACACACCAAAAGGTATTTAATATTGATCTTCTAATTTCTAAAACGCAAAGACTCCTTTGACACCTGGAATTCAAAAGAAGTCCTTATTGGCCCTCCAGTCCCCACCCAGACCTTCTCACCTTCCTGAGCCCTGTCCAAACAGGACTTTGTTTCCTTTCAGACTGATTATTCATCATGCAAGAAAAATAAATGGGCACATACTTTATCCAAGACACCATTCAGCAGTCTACAGATGCCAGTGATCAGGGGGCCACATCTTATTAGTCACTGACTTTCAGAGTCTGGAAGAGAACAAGTTCTCCAGAAGTGCCAAAGTGTGCACAGAATGATGGATGGACACAGAGAGATGCAGAAGGATCTATGCCCCTAGTCAGTGCCTGCCTCAACCTCTTGTCTCCAGCACACCCATTACCACGCCCCCAGGCCTCTTCCTCCAGAAATGAATCAGGCACTAGTCCTCCCCTGCTAACTTGCTGACATCTGCTAGAGACAGAAGCCCAGCTCCATGCCCTTCCAAGCTTCACTCCTGTCCACTCCCTTCCTCGCCTCCCTCATCCCCCGATCCCCACAGGGCCTTATTCTCCAGTCGCACCTAACTTCCCAGCACCCAGGACGCTCTGCCGGGCCCTCTTATAGGAATGCTGTCCCTTCCCTCCTCCACTCAGCAAAGCACGGTCTATCCTTCAAGGCCAGACCAATGTCTGCAGGGCCTTCCTGCCCTGATGCGTCAGGCAGCCCGAGGGGGAAGCCCTGTGGCCCCTTGCACCCTGGCCAGCCTCTGGGGCAGCCCTTTCTGCACCTCATCTTTGTGCATCTTTCTCCCTGACCAGACCAGACAGGAGGCTCCAAAGGATAGGAGCCTCGTCTCTAGCACAGTGGGTTCCCTAGCATCCAGGCTGTGCTTGGGGCATCGTTTATGCTCAGTGAGTCAGTGGATGAGTGAGTGGGGAGATGGGGCGGTGGGTGAGCCGGTGAGTGATTTCGTGAACTGGTGAGCAAGTGAATACAGAGACAGACAAAGGGACCTCTGGGGGTGCCTCAAGTTTCTGCCTCCACTCAAAGACTTTCACCTCTGCTTGAGTCACCCAAAGCAAAGCCACGACTCTGCCCCTGGCTCCCTCCACTGGCACCTCCCCTGTATTTCCCCTCTTCCAAAGCGGCTCTTTTGTCTCCATCAAGACCTCTGGATCCTTCCTCTTCTCTGATCTTCCTGATTCAAATATTACTCCTGACTTCACGTTGCCTTGCTTGGCCCACCTCCTCCCTGGGCATTCGGCTCTGGCTATTCATGTCTTCATTCTAAATGACTCACTTAACTGAGTCTGAACTAATCCTACTTCATCACCCTGAGAAGCCCTTCCAAAGCCCGTCTTCTCCCTAGAGCTCCCCTCCCTGCCTTTGAGAGCAGGTGTCAGTCCACACACTCTTCCAGCACCACTGCCCCAGATCTTCTCCCGCCCTCTGCCCCTCCTCTCCTGCCTCCAGCTATGGGACTTCCCGCAGCAGTGCTTCTCCCATCCCATGCCTGGCTTGCCCCATGGCCCCTTCCTGACACTGCTGTCCCCAGGCCCCCACATCCTGCTGGCCACAAATGAGGCACACGGCACGCCACAGGCCTGGACGCTCCAGCGGTGGGCAAGCTGCCTGACCTCCCCGCCTTCCGAATCATTCTTCCTTTTGTGTTTTCTTCTGTCTTAAAATAGTATTTACCACTCTGGGGAGGAAATAAAAGTGTATTTTATTTTGTCATTGAAACAGAGCTTCACTGAGATACACCGAGAAATGCAATCTATTTTCTGTCTATCAAGAGGAGTAAATAAAGCTAAATAAACCTACCATGGTAGGTGTCAGCAGTTAAAAATAAGGCAAATCCTTTTAGTTTTGTAGGAAAAAAAAAACAAGTTGTAGGACAATGGATAGATTACGCTATCATTTACATGCAAAAATAAAAATGCAAATAAAACTACATATTTCTGTCTTTGCAAACACACACATAAATGCACGTAAATCATCTGGAAACACACACATTAAATCCATGGCAGTGCTGGCCTCTGCAAGGGGCAGAGTGGAGGGGACAAGGTGGGCTCTGAGGTTTATAATAAGAATGTGCTCCATCTATCACTTGTAAAATTAAAAACAAAATTTAAAAATAGATATAATTATCCTGAAATATCACAAATGCTCCTTTCTTCAATACCCCTTAGGTTGGCTGCTTCTCATTGGCTTGAAATAAAAGGTGACTCATCACTCCTTCGAAACATCCTATTCTTCACAGAACTGAGGCCCATGCATAGTTTCAGAATGCGAAATCAGGCCACAGTTCAAAGATCGAGAAATGCAAAGTTAAGGCAAAGTAAAAACGAAAGGGTTTGAGAGGCAGATCTGAGGAGGCAGCTCTCAGGGCTGGCTCCAGCCCAACCCCACCCTACGCACCTGCCGTGTGCTCCACTCCAACCCAGGGCAGCCAGGTGACAGGGACCCCAGGCAAAGGGGTCCATCTCTTCCTTCAACATTTGCAAGTGGAAACATGCAGTTGCACTTTTTGTAACAGGCAAACTTAGGCTTTTCGATATTGATACCTACATTTCCAGTTGGCATTCATTTTCACAGCAACTAGAAATTCTCCTGAAGGCCCTGATTTTTTAAGTCCTTTCAGAAGCATGGAAAAACGGAAATCATCCACCACACAGAAATACATAAGAAACAAAACTCAGCACAGTTGGAAGGCAACGGCCTTCCTGTCACTTCCCATGCCCCAACTGTCCCGGGTCCCCACCTGCACATCAACCCACTTGCTAGAAAACCTGGGCCAACAGGTGCCTGATCACAGTGAAGCTGGCTGGCCAGGACGCTCCAGGGAGACAACAGCCTGACAGCCTAGATACGAGGCTGCTCAGGATGAAACCAGCAGCCCATATAACCTCAGAGATCCAATGGGGTGAGCTGGATTATTCACAAGGCACAGGGCCAAAAAGTGGACTGTATTACAGTTGGTGAAAGCCTGGTTAATTCAACAGAGCCCCAAAAACACAGGCAAGGCTGAATCTTGGAGGCATATGTTAGCAATGCTCTCTCTTCTTGGGAGAGACCGTCATGGCTAAAATGAGGGAGCATTTGGTCTCCTTGGAAAGGCTATCCCCATGCAAGAATATAAGAGGTAAGATATAACATACAAGAAAGCTTATATGCCCTTAGCCAAGAGGCACTTCTGAATATCCCATAACTCAGCAAGTCTTAAGGAGCATTTGACCTCCCAAGAACATGTCTCCCAGGGTGGATCACTGGATGGTTGAGTTTCTGGTTGTAGAGAAACAAATGGCTTCGGGTTTCTGTGGGCTTGGTGAAGCCTGAGTCTACCCTTGGTGGATGGAGAGCCCCTGGTGTTCAGTTTTGAGAACTCCTCCCCTTCAAGGACCATGAGGACCTTTACTGAGTGTCTCCCATCAGCCCTGTTCCACATGCTCTACAGAACGTCATTCAGCAGAAAATGTTCCCTTTCCCATCTCCCACTATGGGAGATGCTCTGGGAAAGAACAGATTTGACCAAAGTCACCAACACATTGAGTGACAGGAGTCAAAAGGGCACTCGGGTCTTTGGCTCTCATGGCGCCTGCTGAAACGTTGATCATCTTTGGTGCAGAGTCAACAGGGTATATATACTCAGGGGCTCTTCTAAGCATAGTGTCACTTCTGTGCCTGAGTGAAGGGATCTGAGTGGCTTTAGCTTGTCCTCCCTAGTGAAGAAGAAGCAGAAGAGGGAGGAAAAACAGAAATTGGAGAAGCTCTAGCCTAGGTGCACCCCCAAGGAAATACACCCACAAGTCACATGAGTTGTGAAACTAGCAGTAATGCCTGTATTTGCTTTGATTTCTATGCAAGAGGCACAGCTGTCTGGTTCTTAAAGATTCCTCATGACAGTGAAATTAAAGGCAAAACGAAGGACCCAAATAATATATGCACCCTCCCCCCACAGAGAAACCACACTCACATAAAGTACATGGGCTGTGAATGAGAACTCTGGAGACCATAAACCCCAGGTGCTGCTTAGGGCAGTCTGGCCCTAAGGAATGGAATGAGTCCCACCCATCTCAGAATCAGGGGACTTGGGTTTTAGTCCTGCCCTGTTACCAACCAGTTGTGGGGGGGTGCTCAGGGAAATCACATAACCTTCAGGGCTTCTGTTTCTTCCTTATTTTTAATTTTTTTTCCTGAATATGAAAGCTATGCACATTCATTGTAGAAGAGGAGAAAACCCTGGAGTAAAATAAAGAAAATAATCATAGATATTTTCATCATCAAAAAAAATCACTGCTAATATTTTGGCAAATTTCGTTCCAGTCTTATTCTATGCATATTGCCTTCATATTTTGGAAAACAGAGCATATTGCACATGCAACCTGATGTGGAGCTTTTTAAAATTAACTCAACATTATATCATGAGCATCTCTCCACGTTATTAAAAACTCTACATAAGCAATACTTTCATGGTTATATAATATTCCATCATAAGAACACATCATAATGTAGCTAAGCCTCTCCCATTCTTGTGTTGTTTCCAATTTTGTATATTATGAATAATGGAGAGAAACATCTTTGTTGCATGAAACGTTTTCTGCATCTTGGGTTATTTTATTGGAATGGATTCTAAAGGTCCTTTTTATGTATTTACATTTCATTTTCTCTGAGAGAATTAGAGCAAATCAGAAATTTGCAAACTCAAACACCTACTCGGTTAATCAGGGAAATGAGTAGGCAGGCAAGGTATAAGAAAAATAAAAAACCTAGTGAATGTGGGTGCATTGAAGGTGGTAGCTGCTGCGGGGCCCCAGGTGGTGGTTGCCTGTGGGATAAGGGCCCCGGGTGCCGCTGGACTGCCCAGTTTTCCAAACAAGCTGGAAATCCAGGATTTCTAATATTGGCCACGGCCCCTTCACAGAGGGCAACTCTTTTCTGGGAGCCTTTGGGGTTTCACTAGGCCATGAGGAGGGTCCCCACTGGGGTGCTGAGGGGGCTATGAGTGTCCAGGGGGTGATTCGCCAGGGCACACACAGAATTTAGCCATTTGCGCCAAATTTAAAACTCCGTTATTCCTTCTTTTTGTATCCCTCTGGGCTTCTGCCCAACACATGCAAATGACCTTCTACCAACCTCTGCGTCTTAGCTAGAGCCCAGAAGGCAGCTAATCACAAATGCCCATTTCACAAGCAGCACCAAAGAGGCCCCCTTTTTGCTCTCTCTCTGTTTCTTTTTAATTTTTTTATTATTGTTTTAGAGACAAGAGCTTGCTAAGTTGCCCAGGCTGGTCTTGAACTCCTGTCTTTAAGCGATCCTCCTGCCTCAGCTTCCAAGCCCTCCTCTGCCTTGAGTCGCTGGGATTACAGGTGTGAACCACTGCACTCAGCTCCGTGCTCTCCCTCTTGATAACTCTGGCCCTGTAATCTCCAGAAATCAGGTGAAATCCTAATCAAATTAAACTCTAGTGTTCCAGGGTGCCAAGCTTCCAGGGAAGCACCAGCTTTCCCAATGTCGCATGTGGCTGAGACCTTCAGGTTGTCTGAGGCTTGGCTGTGGGGACTGGGAGGGACGAAGTGGCCCAGTGAGCAGGTGTATGCCAACGCGTGAGGGTTCTCGGTTCCAAGGCCTCACTATTCTGAAAGGGCAGCATTGCAGCTATGTCAGCAACCACAGAAGTGCCTCCAGAACGGAGAGAGGAAAAACGGTTCTGAGAGCGCAAATCCCCTTTCACAAAGCCCGTGGAGGTGCCTTTTATGCTTCCGCCATCTGTCATCACAAAATTCACAACAGCTCCCCCAGTCTCACGACACTACATGGACAATTCTGCGGGGGTCACCCGGAGCCGTTCAGAGGCTTTGACAGCAAAACAATGCTGGGCAAGGTGCAGCCCGGTGAGAAAATCCTGCTAAACAAACACAAGGGGTCAACAGCTCAGAGAGCAAGATCCACTGAAACCCACTAATTGGAAATAATTCCAAGTTTTTCAGACATTACGTAGTGACAATAAGGTGCAAACACCGGATTAGTGACCTCCAAAAGACAGAGAGCTTTTGTTCCATCTTTGTAGGAGCAGAATTTAACCCCGTGTTTTGAAATTCCCATCAACTACCCTGTGTGAATTTAAAGGTTCACCATTTAACAACATAGCCAGGGTTAGATTTTGAGTTTCTCCGTTCCAGGTCAAGAAGCAGAACCTATGTGAGGGGAAGTGGGGGGAATAGGACAAATAAAGCCCTGAAAGCAGCCAGGGAGCAGTGTTCATTCAGGCCTTCCCAGAGCTCAGTTAACTAAATGGGCACCTGAATTTTCTGTCCCACCGGGAAAAGCCACATGCATTTCCAGTGGTTTGGGTTTTTAGTACTGGTTGTCTATAAGTCAGTCTTGTCAAGTGGTATTTGTCAAGATTTTGTTGTTTTGGTATTTTTTTTAATGATGTAGAATTTACATTGAGCTTTATAATCAAGCAAAAAGAAAGTTAGAGGTTTCTGAAAATGCCTGATGAGTCTGGAAACTGGTTTGATTTGGGAGTCAGGATTCTGTAAAAATCAATACTGAAATAAAACCGTTGTTGTTGTTGATGTTGTTGTTGAGATAGGGTCTCACTCTGTCGCCCAGGCAGGAGTGCAGTGGCATGATCTCGACTCACTGCAATCTCCGCCTCCAGGGTTCAGGTGATTCTCGTGCCTCAGCCTCTCAAGTAGCTGGGATTACAGGCATATGCCTTGTTACTCCTAGAAGCTCTTGTAGGATTTATTGTGGACTTCAGCTCAATAGAGTAACACTCGCTTCCAGCAGGACTCTGATCTGTGAGAACAGGGGAACCAGTGGATAACGGGGCCGTGTTAAACAACCAGCTCCCTCTGTGGTCCCCAGATGCAGATAAGCCCGGCTGCCACTTCCTGAGTGCTCTTCTACACATGTGCTTGACTTGCAGCAGATCACCTAGACATGAACTCGAGTCTCTCTCTCCAAAGCTCCTGGTCTCTGCACTGAAGTTCTGGATAGAGTTCTGGCCAGAAAGGAAGGCTCTTGGGTACCCCAGGCACTCCATCTTCTGCACCAAGATTCATCGTGGTGAATTAAGTACACACACTGATCTTTTCCCGAAGACCAGTAAGCAAGTTGGGGACAGCAAGCAATGTCTCAGCCCAGGCCAGGCTCAGAGTGGCCACTCCGAAAAGGTCCAAATGACCAAGGTGATGCACAGACACCCTAGCCTCTTACTGCAGCTGCGGTGGAGCCTTTTCCTGGGTCTCTACACAGGATTAGAAAATGGCTATTCAAGGCTGGGCGCGGTGGCTCATGCCTGTAATCCTGTAATCCCAGCACTTTGGGAGGCCGAGGCGAGTGGATCACTTGAGGTCAGGAGTTCGAGACCAGCCTGGCCAACATGGTGAAACCTCGTCTCTACTAAAAATACAAAAATTAACCAGGTGTGGTGGCAGGTGCCTGTAGTCCCAGCTACTTGGGAGGCTGAAGCAGGAGAATTGCTTGATCCCAGGAGGTAGAGGTTGCAGTGAGCTGAGATGGCCCATTGCACTCCAGCCTGGGCAACAGAGCAAGACTCCACCTCAAAACAAAAACAAAAAGGCTATTTAGGCGACAACCCCACAGCACACACAAACGGAAATCTTATACTGGATAAAAGCACAAAATGTGAAATCAGTGCTGCAAAATCACAGATAGGAAGCAGGAAGGGAAAGACAGGGTTGGGAGTAGGCAGGTTGTGAGAACCGGGCTGAGGTTACTGGGGCATCTTTGTGGCTGAAGAAGGGCAAGGAAATGGCTTTCCAAGGATTCTAGAAGCCGCCTCCTCTCTTCCCTCTTCGGTGAGTCTGAGGGATGCCTGGGGAGTCCTAGCATTGATCCCACAGGCCAGGAACTTGGTTGCCACCCTCAGATGCAAGGTGAGCATCACACTCCTTAGCCTGGGGTCCTGCTGGGGTGCCAAGCGCCTGGTGAGCAAAGACCCCTCAGCAAATAAGACCTTATGTCTGCCATCCAATCCTCTTGTTTGCAGAGCATCCTAAAATACGATTCCACAAGTTGGAAATGGAATCGGGTTTCACCACTGGCAAAGCCCCTCTCCATGCAGCCGGCTGCCGTCAACAGCAGCTGCATTTCCTCCACCCTTCTCCCTAGGCACCCAGTTGGTTTTCCTCCTTCTCCTTCCTCCAGGTGTGCTCTTGCCAGAGCTTGCCCCAATAAGTCTCCCTTTCATAGTGTTCTGATGAATAGATTGTCTGTGTTTTCTTTTGCCTTCTTCTTAATGGCCTGAACTATCCTCCAGCAACCCAGCTGTGCATGTCAAATAAAATGTATTGGGGTCAGATGGATCCTCACATAGCACTGAAATGCACAGCACACGAAACAAAGCACACCTAGCCACCACTTGCACACTCTAGAAAGCTACGCTCAGAAGCAGCACAACTGCCACAAAAGCCACCCAGACTACACAGCGTCCGGTCAAATGGCATCTTTTCATATCATCAGTCCATTCTCTTTCTCTTTGTTTTGGATTTTTCAAATATGGTTATGCAAAAGGTTTCTGTTTTTAAACTCACTATGCAAATACTAACATTTTACAAAGCCCAGGCAGATAAAATCAGCTCAGGTTGAACGTATCCTAAACGCAGAGCTATAACTGATTCAACTTTGCAATTTGACCTTTAATTGTCATATAGAAATGGAGAAACGCATGTAGATGAGTGGCAAATTTTATTGTGTTATATACAAAGGTACCGCCTCGCACGAAGCATGCAAACTCTCTTCAAAGGATTAAATATTTCAAAACTGAAGGAAAATGAGAAGGCAGGCTTCCTGTTTCAGACACACAGAGGAAGAGGGGTCTTTTAAACCTGTAATAAAACAGGTGGGCTTAAGAAACTCAGAAAAGGGTGTAAGGAAATATACTCTGCCTGGCACAGTGATATTTTAAAGAAATAACATTTGTATTTTGTTCCATAACTAAATCAAATCAGCTAACGCCATAGGGAAAGTACATGTGTTTGCAACCCAGCCCAGAGTCAGCTTGTTACATCTGACTCTCTGTTCTGGTTACAAACATCTCTCTGTTCAGCCTGCTGGTGCATACATACACTCTCACAGCTGAGGACAGATGTGGCTAGCAACGCCTTGTGAAGCAAATGTCAGGCAGCAGACTGCTACCACAGGCTCACACACCTGCAGGTGACATCACCGAGCTTTATCTTACCCCAGAAATCTATTAACATGCAGAAACAAGTGTCACCCAACCAAAACCCACTCTTAGAAAGCATTGGCCTCATCAGCCTGAGAAGGGAAATGACAAACGAGATGCGGAACTTCCACTCAGCTCCACGTCTGTCTCGGGGGTAGGAAGGATCCCCTGTTCCCCACCCGGACTTCCCAGGACACCTGTTCTCTAACATCGAAAGGATGTCAGATGCAGCCAGAACAAACAAAAGCTTTGGAGAAAACTCCATTTCCTGGATATTGCCTTTTTCCTTTGTTTCAGGGAATTTTGTCTTTTGTAGCAAAAAGTAGCTAATACCAGTGAGTTTTCACTAATTTCTTGTCCCCGAAACAGATATCTTCTTTGGCTGTAACTAGGCAGATAGCAGGTACTCGATATATGTCCAGAGCACCTAAAAAATGATATATATCTGAGATGCACTTTAAAGTACCCTAGCCAGCATCCTCCAGGCACAGTGGCTCACATCTGTAATCCCAGCACTTTGGGAGGCCGAGGTGGGTGGATTGCTTGAGGCCAGGAGTTCAAGACCAGCCTGGGCAACATGGCAAAATCCTGTCTCTACAAAAAATACAAAAATTAGCTGGGCGTGGTGGTACACGCCTATGCTTCCATCTGCTCGGGAGGCTGAGGTGAGAGGATGGCTTGAGCCTGGGAAGCAGAGGTTGCAGTGAGCCGAGATCAGGCCACTGAACTCCAGCCTGGGCAACAGAGCCAGGCCCTGTCTCAATCAATCAATCAATCAATTAATCAATAAAAACTATGTTAAAAATAAATAAATAAATAAAATACTCTAGCCAGAGATAAAAGGGAGGATAGGGTGAACTGAAACTGTCAAAATGTTGATAACTGTAGAAACTAAGAGACAAATAATAGGGAATCCACTATGCTACTCTCCCTGGTGTTTAAAATTTTCCATAATAAAAATATTTTTTAAACGTGTAGCAAGATTTCCAGTTGTTGGCCCAACCCCTCTTCCTCCCATCCTTGGTAATAAAGTCCTAAGTCTGCTCATGTAACCTACTCTTCTCTACGGAGCCACTAACTAACCCAATCACAGTCACCCCAATGCTTCTTGCCTTTGATGGCCTTAGGAATGGACAGATGGGTTTATCTGGCCAATGAGAGATGAAGGAAAGTCTCTTGAAGGGTTTCCGGAAAAAAAGTTTCCATGCTGCTAAAAAATGACATATGGGAAAACACGGGTCCCCCTTTTCTAAATCTTCTACATCTATATGTGAGAGCAAGAACCTCAGCAGCCATATTGTGACCATGAGTGAGTCAGTCAAAGACAAAACTGACATATTGAGTTGCAGAGAAGAAAGATCAAAGCCACTCTGGTCCTTGAGGTGTCACGGAGCCCCTGAAATAACCACCCTGAAACTGCCCCACTTCAGGAATCATTAAGAGAGAAAACAATCCACTTCCTGTCTAAAATAGTTAAGCCAGGGTCATAGCTAACGGCATCCTACCTGATACGAAATAACTGTTTGATGAATGAAGAATGAATAAGACTCCAAAGCACAAAGAATTGTCAGAGAGTCTTAACAGCATCATCTGAGTCTTAGAAAAATCAATGTTCTTGGAATCTCATACAAGAGTTGGGATTTACATTGTATATTCTCTTTGCACACAGGGTCTTCTGGCTTTTACAGTAGGTCCCCCTTCTGTACCGGGGATACATTCCAAAACTCCACTAAATGTTTAAAACCAGGGAGAGTACTGAACCCCACTGCCAACCAGACATATTCCTGTCCATGTCTTCCACCCACAAATTTAATTTCCATCTTAATTAAGTGCTTATCACCCCTGTGGCTCTACCTTTTACAGTTTGAGGTGTGACAGCAAAACTAGCACAAATTTCTTTTTCCTTCTTCACAATTTCACAGGTAGAAGACTCCTTCTTTCTGTAGATCTTAGCAACCGCAGCATATGATTGCTTTTCTTTTCTTATGAAGTCGAGAACTTTCACTTTTTTACCTAAAGGAAACACTTTAAGGCTTCTCTTTGGCATATCCCAATTGCCAGCATCACGACTCTTGTGTTTTGGGGACATTATGAAGTCAAATAAAGATGACTTAAACACAAGCACTGTGACACCATGACAAGCCATCTGATCACTGAGACAGCTACTAAGTGACTAACGGGTGGGTAACCTGGACAAGGGGAGGATTCCATTCAGGATGGGATGGAGCAGGATGGCTTCAGATTTCATCACATTGGGAGGTGAAGCCAGCTGGATTTCCTGGGTCGAGTGGGGACTTGGAGAACTTTTCTGTCTTAGGAGAGGATTGTAAAATGCACCAATTAGCACTCTGTAGCTCGGATTGTAAAATGCACCAATCAGTGCTCTGAAGCTAGCAAGAGGATTGTAAAATGCACCAATCAGTGCTTTGTAAAATGCACCAATCAACGCTCTGTAAAATGCACCAATCAGCAGAATCCTAAAAGTAGCCAATCACAGGGAGGATTGAAAAAAGAGCATTCTGATAGGACAGAAACAGAACATCAGAGAGGACAAATAAGGGAATAAAAGCTGGCCACCCCAGCCAGCAGCGGCAACTTGCAGGGGTCCCCTTCCACCCTGTGGAAACTTTGTCCTTTTGCTCTTCACAATAAACCTTGCTACTGCTCACTCTTTGGGTCCAAGCCATCTTTAAGAGCTGTAACACTCACTGCGAAGGTCCGCGGCTTCATTCTTGAAGTTAGCGAGACCACAAACCCACCAGCAGAAACCAACGCTGGACACAATATTACTCAGGATGGCACACAATTTAAAACTAATAAGTTGTTTCTGAAATTTTCCATTTAATATTTTCAGAACAAAATTGACCACAGGTAACTGAAACCACAGAAAGTGAAGCATTGGGTAAAGGGAAATTACTGCATTTCACAGTACATATTGTATATTTTATTTCTTTGACAAGCAATCAGGTACATCCTTGTATCTTCTCCTGTAAAGTTGCTTTTTGATTTGTTTGGTGCATTTTCTCAAATCGTATCTCATATTCACAGCTCTGCCCAGGTCAGCAGAGATTCCTAATACACTAGAAAGAACACAGTCTTTATTGAATGGCTATGTGGCCTTGGACAAACTCCTCAACCTCTCTGAGCATTAATGCCCTTATCTCTAAAACAAAATTAGTAACACCCATTTTAGGGGCTATGACAGTTAAATGAGGAAGCGTTTAAGCAATATGTCATCTATAGCATTGCACACTGATGTCTCCTCCACATCAAGACTAGTTTTAAGGTCAGGAATAACTGTTGCCAACTGGCAGAATCAGTTTTTTTCTTCTACCCTTGCTTTCAGGTATACAAAAAAGATGTAAGAAGTATAAAAGATGAAACAATTTTCCTCCATATGAGAAGTTTTGTCTCCAACACCTAATGTTTCCTTTTTTCCTACCTACACTCATCACAGAAGATATGTGATTTAAAAGAAGACTCTCAAAGGTTTCCTTTCAAACAAGACAAGTCCCATGGGGTAGGTCAATTCTCTCAACTGGGACAGTTTCTTAAAGCAAGAGTTGGTAGCTTCCTCCCCAGGGCCATCTGCTGGCCATCAGGTGGGACAGATTCCAGGGAAGGTGGAGGTGGGGTGCTAGGCTGAGCAAAGCAGTAATCTCTGCATCCTTGACCCCATGCCAGAGGACAGGGGCCACTGTCTCCTTCTCGTTTTCAAGGGAGAAAATAGAAACTGGTCCCTCTGCTTGAGAAGGGCCACCTCTCCCTTGGGTTAAGCAAGAGCTTTCCAGATCTCTGCAAGGTGGTGGCCCTCAATGGCTTCTGCCACATCATCCCTGCACCTGAAGTCTCCTTAATGCTCTTCCATAAACCTACTCAGTCATTACTTAAATAGGGAAATTTTCCATGAGCATGGCCTGCCCTTCCAGCCCTGACACTCTCCAAACAGCACTTTATCCCCCTGCTGGTGGAGAGCAAACAAACATCCTCCTTGGGGGCTGGGGCTGAATCAAGGCTCTGAGCCCTAGGGAACCATCCCAGCACCCTGGGTGGTGTTGGTGACACACTTTGGGGAAAAGTCTTCTGCTGGGAGTCAGAGGCCTGAGTTTGAATCCCCAAGTCCACCTGGTGTGGAACCTCCACATCCTGCCTCCTTCATGGAGATGTGGTAGGTTCTGCCTGGACGATCACAAAGAGGTACAGGCAGAAGATGCCTGGAAATTGTACCAACAATGCTAATCATATCCTCTACCCACTGTGTGCCTGCAAATCTCTTCTTCCTCCTCTCTTCTTCCCCTCAG
The DNA here is from genome assembly GCF_029289425.2 of Pan paniscus. NCBI lineage: Eukaryota > Metazoa > Chordata > Mammalia > Primates > Hominidae > Pan > Pan paniscus. Next base: position 17,230,442 of record NC_073261.2, read on the forward strand.
AAGTTGCTGCCAGCCCATGCTGCACAGCCTGAAGGGCAGGGCACACCCTCCCCACACATGCAAACAGACACACACACACATGCACACGCACACAGACATGCTCACACATGCCTTGGAGCATCGAGTGCTTCCTTTATCACCCTTAGGTTGTGATAGTACTCCCACCAGGGTCACCAAAGGCAGACATGGTGTGATTTTACCCTCATTTAGTCCATGGAAGAAGCTCAGTAAGTATCTGTTGAATGAACAAATTAATCTATATTCAATTGAAATTATAAAAAAAAAAAAATGTCCTAGATTTCACTTCGTTTTCCTTTTAAGATTTAAAAAAAGGAGAGGAGAGAGGAAGATGGGGAATAGTACAGTCAAGGTAAAATAATTAGTTCCTTTCCAATTATCTGTAGCACTCTGTAGATTATCAACAAGGCAGGGCCTTCCCCCATGCCTGCAAACCAAACAAGAAAGGGCCTCGGGCTGGCTCTAGAGGGCAACAGTGAGTCCTACTGTGCATTTGTGTCTCTGTATCATTGCACAGACAACCGTAAAAGTGGATTCTGGGGGATCTTCCGTTTTGGAGGGACTACTCTTCTCTCCCACCCATTAGTATGACTAATTGAAAGCTGATTTAATTTCTATGTTTAGACAAACAAACAAATAGAACAAAAATTATCACGGAATATTGGAAGTATTTTATCAACACAAAAACCAACATGCATGTGAGCCTTTTAATCACAGATTTGATTCAGCCTATGCCAACTGAGCACATGATACCTGCCAGGCTCTGAAGATGGAAAGAGGAATCAACACTGTGCTTACCGTCAGGAGCTCTCGGTCGAGGGCAGTTTCTCTACCCAGGCACTTTTCCCATTTTGGGCCAGATAATTCTTTGTTGTGAGCAGCTGAACCAAGCATTTTGGGATGGTTAATAGCACCCCTGGCCTCTCCACCGTAGCTGCCAGTCAGTAGAAACCTCCCCAAGTTTGGACAACCAAAAATGTCACTGAATGTCTCTGGAGGCAAAATCACCATAGTTTAGAACCACAGGTATAGGAGGAGGAGATTAAGTAAACAGCCACCAAGATGGACCACCCTGCCCAAGGCCCGGCACTCTGGGCCCGGCACATGCTGGCAGTGGAGGGGATGCAGACAAAGAAGCTTGTTCTCTGGAGGAGGAACATTGTATGGACCCACGGCTGCTGACATGTGAGGGTATAAATGTGACTCTCCTTCCGCTCCAAGCACCCACATACCATCTTCACCCACCATGGGCTCTAATGAGGGTGGAGATTGCCTTATACAACAGAATAGAACACTTGGATGAGCAGTCAAGTCTGCCTCATGAAAGACCAGGGAATGGCAGTTTATAGGTGGACTTCTCTGCATGGCACTTGAGGCTCTACCAACCTCAACAGGAAGCAGAATCTGAGTGACAAACCACCTCAGGAAAAAGAAAAAAAAGCTGCCTCATCACAACTCCTTCTGCATTGGCCACAGCGAACAGGGTTTGTGCTGCCCCTCCAGGGGATGTCCCAGCACCCCTACAGGCCCAGTCCCCCATGTGATGTAGAGGCTATAGAATGTTCTTGATTTGTAAGTAGTTTGAGCCACATAAGAGGCCAAAATGTGATTCATACAGCAAAAATTGCCTATAAATGCAGCATCTTGGTGACTGAGGGAGGCAGATTTAGAACTCTCTGTGGCTAGTTTAACAGAGCCCTGGATTACGTCTTGCCAATTTAAGCCGTTCATTCAAACTTGAGTAACGCCCTTCAGGAGGAAGTCGAGAGCCTGAGGCTGGGCTTGCAGGTCAGGCCACAGAATACGAGCCAGGGAGCCAGGGCCCCCACGCGCAGCCTGACCAGACAGCTCCCCGGTGTCCCTCTCAACAGAAACACGAGCAAGACCTTGGGAGCCCCCCCTCCACCACGCCATGAAATGGGTAGGCACCAGCCTCAGGCTTACTGTCAAGCGATCCACCAGGCCAGGGCGACACGGTGCCAGTCAAGGGAATATACAGAAGTCAGCAATGGGCTCTAGCCCCGCAGTAGTTAACCCTGTGCCTCCCCACACCCAGCAGACCTGTCACAAACACCAGCCTGGACAGTCGCCCATAGGGGTCTCCCACTGACAGAGCTGGCCTCCCCTGGCCCTGGCAGAAGGGCAGCTCCTCTCAGTACTCCAGGAAATATGCTGGGGGCTTCCTCCAAGCTCATTCTCTCTCCGTCCTGCTCTCTGCCCTGCACTCAGCGACATTCAACCCAGTGGGAGCTGGAGTGACCCCGGCTATGTTCACCTCTGCGGCCAGGACAGAACATGGAGCGCCTTTCTCACTGGTGAGGTCTGGAAACAGCTGCCCCCCATTTCCCGGATCTCTGGGAGAGGCCCGTGGACCAGAGAGTTTTCCAGGTGGTTGACATGAGCAATGCCTTCAGGAACATGGCCTCAGGCACCTGTATTTCACGGAGGGATGTCATCCCAGCGCCCTGAGGGCTCTCAGGACCACAGACCAGAGCACTGGTTCTGCTCTGCAGCCACCTTGCAGTGAAAAACAAGGTGATGCCTCGGGCTGCACCACCCCAGCACGAGGGCCTCACTGAAGCACCACACAGTCTAGGGCGTCCAGAGCTGATGGAAGACCTGATTGCACCTGTGTTGTCGTGGAACGCCTTAGAAAGAGGAATGGGCTAAACTGAGTGCAGTCACACAGCTTGCAACCTGCCTTCATTGAAAATGACAATGTGGCTCAATGTGAACTCAAAGGCCTCACCCTGGGCACGTAAAACAAGTAATTCCACATGAAGAACCCCCTCAAACCATACCCAGAAGCACTTGGAAAAAGTGTCAACACGGCCTCAGACACGGTGTTCTCACCTCAAAAAAGTGATCCAGAGACTCCCCTATCTTAACTCTCTTTAATTCAAGTTCACTGAGCATAATTTAATTACAATAAAATTCACCTGATTTAGGTGTCACAGTACTATGAATTTTGGAAAATATATACAGTCGTGTCACCACCACAATCAAGATTTAGAATCTGTCCGTCAACCCCCAAAAATCCCTCACGTTGCTTTCTAGTCAACCCCTCCACCCACCTGGTGAGTACGGGTCTGCTTTCTTCCCTATAGTTTGCTCTTTTCCAGAATGTCATGCAAAAAGAATCACACAGTAAGGGCACTTTTGAGTCTGGCTTTTTCCACTCAGCAGAATGTCTTTTTATTGCTGAGTAGTATCTCACTGTGTGGAAGTGACACAGTCTGTTTACCCACTTCCCAGTGGAAGGACATTTGGAATTGTCTTCAGTTTGAGGCTATTATGAATGGAGAAGCCATGCATACACGTCTTGGTGTGCACTAACGTTTTCATTTCTCTCCTTTAAGTATCCGGGAGTGTAATCTCTGGGTCTATGGTAAAGGTATGTTTAACATCATAAGAAACTTCCAAAGTGGCCGTACCATTTCGCCTTCCACCAGCAATGTATCAGAGTTGCAGTTTCTCCACATCCTCATCATCACTTCATATTATCAGCGTGGTTTTTTTGTTTGTGTTTGTGTTGGGAAGTTTTGATGAGGGTCAATTTGATGGTATTGAAGTTTTAAGCCATCCTAACATATATGTAATGGTATCTCATTCTATCTTAATTTGCATTTCCTTAATGACTAATGAGGGTGAGCATCCCTTCATGGTCTTATTTGCCATCTATGCATCTTGTTTGGTGAATAATCAGTTCGAGTATTTTTTGCCCATTTATTAAATTGAGTTGTTTCATTTTCTTGTGAAGGGGCTGTAAGAGTTCTACATACTCTGGATACAACTTCTTTATCAGATATGTGTTTTACAAATATTTTGTCCCCATGTGTGGCTTGTCTTTTTATTTCTTTGCAGTGTTTTTCAAAGAGCAGCTGTTTTTAATTTTGATAAAATCCATTTTTGCCAACTTTTTCCTTGACAGTTCATACTTTCTGTGTCTGAAGAAAGTTTTCTCTAAGCCAAGACCACAAAGATTTTCTTCTATGTTTTCTTCCAGAAGGTTTATGGTTTTAGGCTTTACATTTAGGTTCATGATCCATCTTTGTTGCTTGTACATGCTACAAGGTATGTGGTATGGGTTTTTCTTGGTTTTTGAGTTTTTATATGGATGTCCAATTGCTCCATTTATTTAAAAGATTATCCTTTCTCCACTGAATCATTTTGGCGCCTTTGTTGAAAATCCATTGATCATTCATGTGGGGTCTGCTCCTGACTTCTTCCTATGTCCCATTGGACTACACGTCTGTCCTTTTGCCTACATGTCCTATAGTCTGCTCTTGATTACTGCAGCTTTACAGCGATTCTGAAAATGAGGTACTGGAAGTCTTCCAACTCTGTTCTTTTTCAAAATTGCTTGGCTGGTCTAGTTCTGTTTTTTGTTTGTTTGTTTGTTTGTTTGTTTGTTTTTCTCACTCTGTCACCCAGTCTGGAGTGCAGTAGTGCAATCGCGGCTCACTGCAACCTCCACCTCCAGGGTTCAAGCGATTCTCCTGCCTCAGCCTCTTGAGTAGCTGGGATTACAAGCACGTGCCACCACGCCTGGCTAATTTTTGTACTTTTAGTAGAGACAAGGTTTCACCATGTTGGCCAGGCTGGTCTCGAACTCCCGACCTCAGGTGATCCACCTGCCTCAGCCTCCCAAAGTGCTGGGATTACAGGCGTGAACCACAGCATGCAGCCTAGGTCTTTTGCCTTTCCATAAAATTTTTTGAATTATCTTGCCAATTTCTACACAAAATCTTACTGGGATTTTAATTTGAGCTGTGTTGAATCTCCTGATCAATTTCATGTGGATGTCTTAGTCTTTGAAAGTAAGGGAGGGGTCATTTTCCAGGGGGATATCATTCAAGAAAGACTAACCAGTTCCTCCCAGACCTGCGGACACAGTATGGCTTTGTTAAATGGCCTTGGCTGTAAGGACATAGAGGGGCACTTGTGGAGGGAACAGGGATGCCGCCTGCCTTTCCCACCTGTTGCCTGAGGCAGACAGGAAGGAGAAGAAACAGAGCTAGGCTCTGACCTGAGAAGCTGCCCTGAGACCCAACAACAGAAAAGAGCATGGAGCATGGTTCCTTGATAGATCTGAAAAGGAGACGATAAAGGGGAGCTGTTGGAGGGTGAGTTCACTGGTCTGCGAGAGAGAAGGGAAGTTAATCCTCCATGGGAAAGAGCAAAAGCAAGGGGTGGATGTGGCAGGAAGCTCAGTGTGAGGAGACAGCAGCGTGAGGAGTGAGGTCTGAATCCCGAGCTAAAGGTCAGGATTCTGCTGTCTACACGGGGAAGCCCAAGGGGCCTTCTTAGTGGGAGGGGCGTGGTCAGATCTGTGTTTGCGAAAGATCCTCTGGTCACTGGTCAGCAGGCAGAAGGCTCCCCGGAGACCGCTGTGTGGGTGTGGCAGCATACATGTCATGAGCAGGTTTGACTGGGAAATGGCCACGTGGTCAGAGCAGAAGGCACCAAAAGCACAAGGCCACCAACCCAAAGGAGACAGGGGACTAAAGGGGTATAGGAGAGGCACAGAAAAGACACATCCATCTGCTACATTAACCTCTGGACCCCGAAGGGCATTTACCCTTCTCCTAGCAAATCCACAGCCCCATGCCACACTCTGCCATGAGATGCTGACAACCACCCTCGGCCCTCAAGAGTCTCACTAAGGAAAAGCATATGACTTGGGCACCCCGTGAATATTCATAGGCTGCCATTTAGGGGCAATATTTTGTGTTAAGGCCATCAAAAACGCAACCATCCAAAAGATGGCTTTGTTTTAAGATTATACCATTGGGGTTGAATAATTTCTTGGCAACCCTGTGTATATCTGGTTGGAGCCTCACTGTGAAGTCTGAAAAAGAGACAGATGGAACAGTCTACCAGAGAGCCTCAGTGACAGAAACAACTATTCCCTGGAAGGGGAAAAAAGGGCAGAAAGGCATTTTTGTTTATTTTTACAAAATGTGGAGGAAAACGGTCTCCTCAGCTGTCTCCACAAGATCAAACCAGCCCCAAATGGGAGTTGCTAGGTATTTGCCAACACTTGAAATCAAAATCCAATAGGCCTGATGGCTGTGGTTCTGGTCTTTTCCTCCCTTTTGTATTTCAAGATGGCAATTTCATTTGCTCATTGATGCTGCTTTTTCATTCAATAAGCATTCTGATTCATCTATGAACTTCAAACTCTGCTTCTAATCTAAATCAGAACACAAAAGTACACAACCCCTTCACTTCTTCTAGGCCATCTGGGCTCATTCTAAACAAAAACACGAGCACAGTCTCAGAATGAGTGCTTAATCACCCCGGGTCTGTACTTTGTTGTCAAGGCAGGCCTCCAATAGTCTAGCTCAGGACGGTCACACTGTGAGCAGTTTGATCACACGCAGGTTCCCCAACTCTCTCTTTCCCCGTCCAGCCCTCGAGGGATGCCAGGGCCTCTTACGGGGCTGGTGACTATAACTCCCATATTAGGTTTGGGCACAGGCCTGAACAGGATACCAAATTTAGCCTTTCTTAGGTGAGAAACCAATAGAAAGAAGTCAGTTGTGGGAAAGAACTGCATTTAGACTTTGCTTAAGAGTCACACCTCTGTGGACCTCCATTTAACTATCACAGAACCAAATGGAAAATTTGCTTCCTTCTTCGTTTATTAAAGAAACATAACTAATGAAAAAACAAAGCAAAATCATTCTGTTAGGAATTAGTTCACTGCTCTCATCCTCCACTTTCACGAGCTCTTCTTAGAAATACAAGCATAAGTGACATGTGCAAAAATTCCACGCATTAGTTCACGTGTTCTCTCCAGTATCAGACAAGTGAGAGCCAAAGGTGTGATGCTCACCTCTGAGCCTGTTTCCTCTTTTATCTTGGCCCAGGGGTACTCACCAGGAGGGAGCAGCCTTCTTCACTCTGCTGCACTGGGTCAGGCAGGAAGAACATCTAAACTCTCTTTCAATCTTGCAGAAAGAGAAAAAAACAAAACACCCACACAGTGGGGAAATTGTTCCCCACTGTGTGGGTGATGGGGCCCCGAGAGCTGTTATCTGCAAAGGGCACTTCTGGGGGTTACCCAGCTGTCACCACTGTGTGGATTCCACCCGAAAACCTCAAGCCAAACAGTGGGGAATGAACATCAAGAGACAATTTTCCACTCTGTGAAAATGGCTTGACTTTACAAAAATAAATTAAAGCGCCATGATAATAAACGAAACATGAGCAGGACCTGTTGTTAAGCGCGCAGGCAGTCATGGCAGAGGCTCTCCTTGCTTGGTACATTTACACCATCGAAATATGATGATTCTTTCTCTGCTTCCTGACCCCTCAGCTCCCTACCCACATGCTCATATGAAGACACACACACACACACATACACCCCCCCAACACACACACACACACACACACACACACACACACACACACACACACACCCCTCTATACCACAGACAGATCTGGAATAACTGGTCTAGCAAGAGTTAGAGGTGTCTGGGGTCAGCAGTGGAAGTGGTTGGGGTGGGCATGTGTTACACTGTGTGTGTGTGTGTGTGTGTGTGTGTGTGTGTGTGTGTATGCATACTTGCATGCTCACATGCGGGAGGATGGTCTCACTCTGAACGCTGTTCATTTGAATAAAGGAGAGCTAACAGCTGAAGCACCACTGCATATGCACGCAAACAAAATCAGGCCTCCTTTGGGCCTCAAGTCCTCTGTTGCCACACAAGAGCCCCTCTAGCTCTGAGGCAATCCTGCCCCCTCTGTGTCTGCAGCAGCCTGAGAGGCACTGCTGGCTGGCCAAGGTTACAGGATTTTAGTGACTTCTTTCCCTCCTCTGCACATTCATCTCCTTTAAGGCCCCCAAATCCATTCTTCTTCAAGAGTGAACCCATCCTCCCAGTATTGTCATTTTGGAACCACGTTTTCCTGTCCCCCTTTCCTTCATCCCCTCTTCTGTCTACTGAAGGAGTCTGCTGGGGCTTTCTCCACCATCTCTCTTGGTCCTGACGCCCATGTTAGAATTTTGGAAGCAGATCTGATCTGCTTCCAAATTCCAAATCTGGTCTTAGATTTAGAATCTAAAGTCTCAAATCTTGATGCCAAAGGTATCCCTACCCACACAAAGAGGACCCCTTCCCTCAACTCTGGCATCTGGGTTTGGGGTCAACATGACAAGGAAAATGGTAATCGACAGGAAAACAGTATGGCCCCTCCTCAAAAACTTAAACTTAGAATTACCATAGGATTCAGGAATTCCACTTCTGGGCATGTACCCAAAAGAATTGAAAGCAGGGTGTCAAAGAGATATTTGTACATCCAAATTCATAGCAGCATTATTCACAGTGGCGAAGAGGTGGAAGCGACCCAAGCGTCTACTGATGGATGAATGGAGAAACAGAATGTGGCCTATACATGCTATGGAATATTATCCCATAGAAAGGAATGAAATTCTGGTACATTCTATAATATGCATGAATCTGGAAGAATTATGCTAAGTAAAATAAGGTAGTCACGAAAAGGCAAATGCTGTATTATTCCACTAATATAAAGTCCCTAGAATAGTCAAATTTATAGAGACAAAAAGTAAAATGGTGGTTGTCAGGAAGCGGAGAGGAGTTGAGGAAGGAAATGTATTGTTTAATGGGTATGGAGTTACAGTTTGCAATGTTGAAAACGCTCTGGAGATGGACAGTGGTGTTGATTGCACAGCAGTGGGAATGTATTTAATGCCACTAAACTATACACTTAAAAATGGTTAAAATGGTGCTAGGGTTTGCATGTGTTCCCTCAAAAATTCAGGTGTTGAAACTTAATGGCCAACGTGATGATATTAAGAGGTGGGGCCTTTAAAAGGTGATTAAGCCATGAGGGCTCCTCCCTCACGAATGAGAAGAAGACCCTTATAAAGAGGCTTCGTGAAGCCTTCCCCTCTTGCTCCTCTCCCTTCTGCCACGTGACAACACAGCACTCCTCCCTGCCCATGGCTGCAGCAACAAGGCGCCATCTTGGAAGCAGAGACCAGGCCCTCACCAGACAACTGAACCTGCTGGCGCCTTCATCTTGGCCCTCCCAGGACTGTGAGAAAATAAATTTCTGTTCTTTATAAAGTACCCAGTCTATGGTATTTTGTTATAGCAGCACAAACAGACTAAAACAAATGGCTGATTTTATGTTAGGCCTATTTCACCACACAGGAAAAAAGTAATCGACTAAAGGATAGAAGTTTCAGCCAATCCAAACAAGCAAATAGGATTTTTAAAGAGGGAACTCAACCAGAAACCTACATCCCTCATCTTCCTCCTGCTGGATGAGGAGAGAGGTAGGTGGCCAGGCTAGGTGTAAGAAGGAGCAGAAGAGTCACAGTGGCCGGGCGTGGTGGCTCACACCTGTAATCCCAGCACTTTGGGAGGCAAAAGTGGGCGGATCCCTTGAGGTCAGGAGTTCGAGACCAGCCTGGCCAACATGGTGAAACCCTGTCTTTACTAAAAATAAAAAATTAGCTGGGCGTGATGGCAAGTACCTGTAATCCCAGCTATTCGGGAGGCTGAGGTATGAGAATTGCTTGAACCCAGGTGGCAGAGGTTACAGTGAGCCAAGATCATGCCACTGCATTCCAGCCTGGATGACAGAGCAAGACTCTGTCTCAAAAAAAAAAAAGAAAGAAAAGAAAAGAAAAAAAAAGAAGAGTCAAAGGGTGACCTGCAGGCTCCTAAGAGAAAAGATCAGGTCCTCCTGTGGCCGAGGGGAAGAAAAGGCCTGACCTGCAAACAGCTCTTCAGAGACACCTCGTGAAGTGTCATCGATTCTGGGAAAATGGGGATTTCCCAGAAGGTAGGTTTGTCCCCACCACAAATTTACAAATGTTGTTGTACTTTCCAGAATGTTAAAATCAGAATTCCTTAGATTTCAGAAGTAATTTTTGGAAAACACAACCCTTTGATCATCCCTTCTCCGTTTCCACAGTATTGAAGATGTCAGTCCGCGAGCAGGTCACACGCTCCTCGGTAAGTCTCCCCAGCTTGGCTTGTGTGAATCAGACATTCATATTTTGTGAGAGGCCCAGCCAAGCCTAGAAAGTCCTCATGCTGTCTCTGAGTTACTGCAATCACTTTCTAACCATTCTTTCTGCTCCCAAAGTCTTCAGACTCCTCCACAGATGACACCAGCTGCTGCAGGCAGCCTTTTGTGAATACCGGCTTCACCGGGCTACCACTCACTCCCTGGTCCCCAGATCCCAAGGTCGATGGTGAAGGACCTTGGACCTTGCAAGGCAGCCTCAGGAGATGTCTTCACTTTCCTTCCCTCAATCTCACCACTTTCAGTTGTCACTTCTCCCACTTACTGAGATTTTTGTTTGTTTATTGTTGCACTTATGTAAATATCCATGATATTTGTTAATTGCTCTGCACTTAACACCTTAAAGGTTATAAGGACACCCTGGAGACAAACATCTCTGGAAACACAGCAGGGGGAAACCACATGTGCTAGGATGTCTCCTGGGGAGAGGAGAGCACAGAACGTGGGGGCTGGAGCCTAAAGAGGCAAGCTCATGTACAACAGACAGCTGCTAACTTCCTCCTTGCATTTTGTCCAACTCTCTGCAGGGCTTGTTTGAGGAGCAGGTTCTAAGTTTGGGGTCAAGGCTGAACTAGTAGAACTACAGAAGCAATCTGAAGCCGCCAGGATCCACCCCACACCTCCACGCTCTCCCCAAACTCTGCCTCTCCTCCACAGCAATGCCAGACAGCAATTTAAAGACTATTTGTTCTGAGAGACCCATGTTATCAGCCTACCAGGGGCATCTGCCTGAGTCAGCTGGGCTTCCCTGCCACTTTCACAGTTTGGAGGAATGAGGATGGTTTAAGATTTCCTTCCTCTTAGAAGCCTACATTGGCCAGGCATGGTGGCTCACTCCTGTAATCCCAGCAATTTGGGAGGCCAAGGCAGAAGCACTGCTTGAGTCTAGGAGTTCAAAACCAGCCCTTGCAACATAGTGAGACATCATGGGGAAGGGCAAGCTTGTCACTGAACTAGAGCAAGATCTTAGCTGTCCTCATTCTGGAGCAGTCCACCTTGAGAACATTCTAGAAAAAGAGGCTCCTGCAAGTTCCGGAGAGAGCACTTCCATACCCACTGCACCCCACCATACCACACAGTTGGTTTTAGGGTTAGGGGTCCGTGTGCGCACCATGCTTCTTCCTAAGTGTGCCATAGCTGTGTGCCTCAGCAGCTGCAGCAGCCTGGCTGGGGTTACAAGGGAAGAGCACCCGTCTGCAGGACACCACACTTTTGTCGTGGACATGCATCATGCACTCATAGGACCGGAAACATACAAACAATTGATGGGGTTCAGGACACAATACACTAAAAAACGGCACCTTGGCATTTGAGAAAACAGCAGAAGCAGGAAGGTCACTCTCACCTTCCCCTTCCCCTCCGCCCCTGATACAGGCCATAAAATTCTCATTTGAGAGGTAGCCTCCATATACCCAGAGAAAAGAAACATACTTATCTCTGAAGACACAGGACCACAGAATCTGAACAAACAGGCTAAGTTTGTTAAGTCCCCAATCCCCCACCCAGTTTATCACCATTAGATCATACCCTCTTTGTCCAATTATCCATCTCTACAACTGTGCACTTCCCCATCAAACTAACATTAAAAACATACAGGTTTCTCTGTTACTTTGGGTCTTTATTTCCTTGTGAGAGCTCCCATGTTATATAAAACTTATATTAAATAAATGTGCATGCTTTCTCTAGTTAATCTGTCTTTTGTATGGAGACTCAGCCATGCACCTAGCAATGGGCCAGGAAAATGTATTTCTTTCCCCTCCATGATCTTGAGCCTCTCTGGAGCAGTTTCTTTCATAGGTCTCCAGAAATGTCCCACATGAGAACCTTTCTTCCCACAGGCTCATTCCAAGGGCTCGAGTCCTCTCCTGCCCTCTTCCTGCTGTAACCTACATGGCTCCCCGCCAGCTTTCTAGCTCTCAGGTATTGCCTACGATTGCCCAATTCACATGTATATTGAAACCATGTATACACTTGTTATGAGCATTTTTAGGAGGCAAACTTCTTTTGAAATCAGGTGACTTTAGGTTGTCTGTGGGCAGCTGAGCAGACATCCCCAAGCCCGAAGCCTATGACCACAGGGTGGCACTTTGGGAGGCTGTGAGCACAGTTTTTGTAAGGACAGGAAGGATCCTGCTTATTACCCCTCCACTGGGGCTGGATCTTACTTGAACATCTCAACGCATTTTGACACATGCAAAGGGGAAAAGGTTGATATCAACACAAGAAACAAACATTTTTCATAAGTGTAATACAGTAGAGACCAAGGCAGAAATCATGAAGCAAGACAAAAATAGGGCTTTTTGCCACTGTCAGGCATCCTAAGACACAGAGAGAGAGGCCTGGCATGGGAGGTGGCGAGGGCTTCACAGACAAGCCCTTGCTGGGTTTCTCTCTGCTGGGACTCACCTCTCATGCAGGGCATCCCCGTTTTCAGGGACTCTTTAAGAGTGAGAACATTACCCAGATAGTACTTCTGTGTCATGCCCTAGAATATCCCTTTTTTTGTTTGTTTTGAAATAAATGTGCTATCTACCACCATGTTTTCACAAAGACCTCGTTCCTCTAAATAGCAATGTGCTCTTGCCAATCAAGCAACTAGAACAATTCCATCTGTGACACGGACATCACAGGAAAGCAACCACCAAAAAAAAGCTCAAAACCTGAGACATAAGCAAACCAAGAGCTATAAACTGGTAAGGATAATTCTTAAAAGAAACAAAAATGTAAACATTTACCTGTGGCTATAGCGAATGGCTATCGTCAACCCAAGCTGTAATTAAAAAGAGAGAAAAACAAATTAAGTAATATCAAGAGTATGCAGAATTCACACAAGAAAATTAACTTGATACGGCCAATTACGTTTTAAAGATTTTCTAAAATGCCCTACAGCTAATGCTTCAAAAATAACACATTTTAATGACAGATATTTAGTTTCAACTTAGCTCTTACAGATAATTTGTATTTTGAAAGAGTCTTACAGAGGCGTAAAATATTTAGTTGTGGATTAGACAGGAGGTGTCTCTCAACAGGAATGGCTTCCAAAATAGGGGTCTTTTAGCTCCAAGACACAGTTGTGAAAGGATGGGATTGCAGCATGTAGCTGATTCCAAGGTTGGCATTAGGAGAACACGCATGTAGCTGATTCCAAGGTTGGCATTAGGAGAACACGCCCGCACATGGTGGGATCCTGGGAGCTGGTCCCCCCTCTATCTCCTCCCCTAGGAGCACCAAGTGGAGCCCAGGCCACCTGGGCCAGAGTCTCCCTATGCCGATCATCACAGCCTTCACACTGATCCCATAAGCTCAAGGCAGGCAAGCCTCAGCTCTGAGCTCTGAGGTCAGCAAATAAATTGAGCCTGAAATTCATGTGTGACACCAAGATATGGTGCATGCAATTGCTGGGCACAGCAACAAGTGGAGGTTGAGGTGAAGCTGTGATTTCTTCTTTACTCTGCAGGGATGACGAGGAAATCTCTCAGGCATAAGTGGGGGTCAGGTCATATGACAGGGGCCCTGGCTAGTTCACAGAAGGGATTACAAGGGTCAGGCCAGACAGTCAAGTTCAGCTGCATCAGCAAGTTGTTGAAACTGTCAGAGCCTCAATTTTCCCAACTGTAAAATGGGCAAATTGATTACTTTCTCACAGAATTAATGTAAGGATGAAGCAATTTTTATGTATTTGTGTGTTTTTATCTCTGTGTGTGTATGCGTGTGCCTACTGTGTGATAGGAAAAATTCTATAAATAATAACTACCACTAATAGCACTATATACAGGCAATACTCCATTTATCGAAATGTTAGTACATTCCAAAATTTAATTTTTCAATGAGTTCTGGGAACTTTGAAAATATTTCATCATACAACAAGTGATGACCAGGTCAAACATGCCTATGTAAGTTTCACTAGCCCATTCACGAGGTCAGGAGATCAAGACCAGCCTGGCCAAGATGGTGAAACCCCATTTCTACTAAAATACAAAAAATGAGCCAGGTGTGGTGGCGGGCACCTGTAATCCCAGCTACTCAGGAGGCTGAGGCAGGAGAATCGATTGAACCTGGGGAGGTGGAGCTTGCAGTGAGCCGAGATTGTGCCACCGCACTCCAGCCTGGGTGACAGAGTGAGACTCCGTCAAAAACAACAACAACAACAACAACAAAAAACCTAAGCATCATCTGAATATCATTTCTGTAGCCAAAGTCTAAGTTGCACCTTAAGCTTAAGATCCCCAAACATCACTTATGGTTCCCTTGATGTTGGTCCAAATAGGATTGGGTGGGGAAGTAACATTCACGGTGCTGCCCCAGGTGGTGCAAGATGATAGGAGGATCCCCAGGCTGTGGGAGGGTGAAAGGGGAGGGAGAGCTATGAGAAGAGAAATGGTTGAAATTAAAATGTCCAACGCCACTGCCCAGCTCGACGTCCTGCAGAATCCCCCAGATACTGTTTGAATAGCTTGGCTCCAGAATAATTCAGCCATGCGTACCACTGCAGGCATCCAAAGTACAGGACCAACGAGGGCAAGCCATCAGCAATCAGAGACTTATGTTTGCAAAACGAACAGCTCAAAGTGAAGGTATGAAATATATAAAATCAGGTTGATTGCACATCACAATCACCTGAATTTTTCAATTCTCTATCTCAACTAGGAGTTAAGTTTTCTTTGAAACTTAAGCAAACAGAAGAGGAAGATGCCTCAGAGACAATCAAGAATTTGAAGAAGAAGGAAGAAATTACTTTGGGAAAGAAATAAAAGTAGAAACTGTAGACAGAAGGTCAGGATGAGCAATTTACAGATTTCACATGCCGGGTAACTTTACGTTTCCTGGGATTAAAACGTTCTGGCTTACAGTGAGGCTAATTATAAGATAATTTTACTGACTGAATATTTTGATAAGCTTTGGAGTACAGTTTAATTGGTGGCTTTTCCACAGTTGAAAGATAAGCCCTTGCTGGAGTAGGGAGAGGAAATGGGGTGGGAGGGACAAGAAGAAAAAAAAAAACACAGAAAAAGTTGTTCATGACAGCTGTGCTGGTTAAAGGGGGCTGGGAGATGAATCTTTCACAAAGGTGAATTTCGATGAAGGGTTTTTATGAGTCTTTTCCTGGCTTCTGAATAAAATATGTTTTACTGTCATTCTTAAACGGACACCTTGTTAAGGAAGAAGGTGTGAATCAAGGAAACTTCAGTGGACAGGGAGGGCTCAAACCAAACGACACAGCAGCCAGGGCTCCTGGCAGGCCTCTGCATGAACAGGACCTGCAAGGGCACACGACAACTGGGGAGGGGGGAAAGCCTCCGTGCTATGTAGGAACCCACTTCCAGGGTGGATGGGAACAGGGTATTTCACAGTCATTCTGGAAACATGGCTGAAATGTCACACAGAATACACTGGATCCAATGAGGAAGGCCTGAACAAAGGCTGGAACAGTGTAGAAAAGTTCTTGTGGGTCTTCCCTTGAAACCCCAGGTTGGAACAGACCAATGAGGCAAATGAGCTGTGTAAGAAGCTTCCATATGTATGCCTGCTCTTCCTCATTCCTACAGAGAAAGCAGGGGAGGTAGAAGAGTCTCTGGGGTTTCTGTACCATAGCAAATGCCAGGTAGAGGCAACTGTGTGATCTGCTGAGAGATGAGATGCTTTTCCTCCTAGGCCTTAGGAACCTCCATCATCTAGTCAGGCCTTTCCAAAGCCCCTCGCCCTGCTCTGATGCGTCAGCAACTCAGAAACGCTTTAAGCAAGTCTCACCACTGCCTGTGTGTGCGCACACACATGCACACACACACACCACATGTACACTGCACACACACATATGCACACTAGTGTACATATGCACATTCACACGTGTGCACACATGCAGGCACACATACACTCGTCCACATTCAGACATGCACACGCACACATGCAGTCTTTTAGTGCTTGTGTGCATGTGTTATTCACATGTGCATACATGCATGCATATGCAAGCACACATACATGCGCACACATGTGTACCACCGCATGTGCACACATGCACAATCATATATAGGTGCATACACACACTCATCCACATGCATGGATACACTTTGGCATTCAGAGAGGCTCATGGAGCCCCTCAGACAAAAGGAGGCCTCAGACAATTGACCTCTTTTGTTGCTGGTCTCAGCAGGGACCCAGAAGAGAGAGGGGAGGGAGGCCCGTGGGTTGGCCCCTGACCCTGGCCCAGCCAGGCTGAGGTCCTGGGACACGGAGGTCAGAGGGATTTTGTGCTGCCCTCCCTGGGGAACACCCCCCACTGAGGACATACTGTAAGTATTGCCAGAACACACTAAACAAACTCCATTCTGAGTACTTCATTTTAGATTTACACAATTTGTTAGTATCAAAATTAAATCACATTTTAATGGCAAGGAAAGAGTAATTCAACATTTCAAAAATTTTCCTGCCACTTCAGCTTGAAAATGCTCCTTTTTTGGAACAGCTGACTGAGGCAGCTGTTTTGCATCAAGTTGGAGGGGTTTCCATATGACCCAGGGAGCTCAGACAACAGGCAGACCTTCCTGCATTAAAGGGTAATCTGAGAATAATTTGCCATAAAACACCCAGAAGTACACCAGCTGTAGCCAGATACGCCCTATAAAGCACCACGTAGATTTCATGGATCTTGTAAAATAATAATAATTTTTAAAAACACATTTTTAAACACATTATAATTTTTTTAAAGAAAGGAATGGTTTACACTATCTTAGAAGGCAGCAAAGAGATTCCCTTACATGTTCACGATTGCTACTAAGCGCCACTTCCCAAATGCCCACTTGACCAAGGGTCCCTGTGTCACTGGGAATCCGATCTTTTGCAGGTACCCTGGACCTCATGGTGAAGATGTGCTCTCTCACACACGGCTGCCAAGAGCAGGTGAAAAGGAGAGACCAGGAAGCACCGGCTCCAGTCTCCCAGCTCCAAGTCCAAGTCCAGAACTTTCTAGGCCTGGGAGAGCGGCACACTCCAGGGCCCCTGTCCCATGCTGGAGGGGCCATGACCTAGGAGCCAGGTCTTTTCACAGAGGAGGCCACCAACCCACCAGCAGCCTGATGCCAGCACTCCCAATTCTTCAACAAAAGCTGGATAATGGGGTTTTTTATTATGAAAATTTCCACGTTTTAAAGTAATTTGAATATTTTTCAAATACGATTCAAGCCAAACAAAACATGTCAACAGGATTTGGCGAGGGGGCCGCCCGCCTGCAACCTGCCTTGCACCCTGCCTGCTGCCAAGCTTATACCCGGGTCTGCAGATCTGAATCTACGCGTAGGCGACAAATCTGGAAAGAGCCTGCCTATTTCTTCCAAGGCTTCCCTCCCTTTCCCATACTTGTGGGAAGCTTTTTCTTTACTTTTGCTTTTTTCATTTCAAAGGCCTAAAGAATTGTACATCACAAAACAAACACTAAAAGAAATTGGTATTTGTTTTTCTTCTGTATGGTTTTAGTGTTCCTGTCCCCTTTTCACAGAAAATATGGAAAAAGAAACATGAAGGGAAGAAGAGGCATGACATGGGCAGAATACCATGCAAACAGGGCCAGGGCACCCACAGAATACCACTCAAACAGGGCCTTGGCATGAACAGAATACCAAACAGGGCCACGGCACGCATAGAATACCACTCAGTGCCACAGCACACACAGAATACCACTCAAACAGGGCCAGGCAGGCATAGAATACCACTCAAAGAGAGCCATGGACACACAGAATACCACTCAAACAGAGCCACGGCACCCACAGAATACCACTCAAACAGGGTCATGAGATGCTGGCAGCAAGGACATGAGGACTGGAAGAAAGTGATCCACAGGACAGATTTCTGTAACCCCTTCCCAGGTCTCCTTCTAGCACTGTTCTCTCATGATAACAAGCAAGACCAGCACACTAACCCCAACAGCCCCCTCCAGGGCTGGTCGTCCCCAGGCACCACCCCAGATCTTACTGATTCCATGGGCCTGACTCTCAAACCCTGTCACACCCACCACAGCTCACTGGGTCTCTGCCACGGATGTCTTCTACAACTTTCTTAGGTACTTGCTACTTCTGCTGATAAGCTAATGATGCTTAGAGATGCTGGTGGAAGTAACAGTGAGCTTTGTGGCCAAACCCCGGCCTTTCCAGCCTGTTTCTTCATTGTGAAATGAGGATAATGTTACCTACTCCACAGGGTTGTTTTAGGCCGATTAACTTTGACCTCAAAAACGAGGACCAGCAGTATCAGTCTCCCCTGGGAACTTGTGAGAAATGCAAATTCTCAGGCCCAAACCCAGACCTACTGAGTCACAAACTTGGGCATTTCAGCTGGTTCTACAAGAGTCAAGTTTGAGAGGCACTGAATGAGATGATGTACAGAAAGAACTGAGCAACCTGCGTGGTACTGACAAAGCTTTTATTAGCTGCCAGATAATGATGACGCAGCCCAAAGTGAAGCCTTTCACATTTTATGTCCTCTTAATGTCATTTCAATGTCCTATACTCAGCTTCAGGCACCATGATGATCACCACGAGTTCAGGCCCACTGGCAGGTCTGGAGAAGATGAGGCCTCCTGGTGCTCATGGGAGACCAGCAGGGAGAGGTGTCTGCACTCTGCTTAGATGCACAGTGCTGCTGACAAGCAAGGATGCAGCCAGCTTCCTCAAGGCCAAGGGCGAGCCTTGGAGCCTCACCAGGCTGCAGCACCCTCCCCTTTCTGTGTTCCTTTCTGTCATTCCACCAAAAGAGGAAAAATACAACAAGACAGGGAAGAGGAGGAAAAGCAGCAACGTATTTTCACTATGGAGCTTACTTTATGATGTTACCATTCCTTGATCCCTTGGAATTAAATTTAAAAAAAAAACCTAAAGAAATTAAAGAAAAAGCCACACTTAAGTTAAAAATAAAAAGGAAGAGATAAATATAATATGTAGGCTCTTTCCAGATTTGCTGGAAACCCAGTAATTCATATCTGAAATTTTCAAAAGCCGGAGTCTTGGTTAAAGACTCTGGAACCGCTGAATTCACTCCAGGTAGTTCCTCTCTGCTGTTTACAGCTTGTCAATGAATACATTTTTCTTAGGCTTACGTTTCAGACAAAAGAATTATGCACTCTAGTTCCTTTGCTTCTCTTGATAATGAAGGGTTGGCTAACGGATAATATGAATAAACCACACACGGTGTTTTCCTAGAAAGCTGAAGTCCCTTAAAAGAAATTATCATGACAATGGCTGTGGATTCTGTGCATCTCTTACATCCCAGAACACCTCACACTCTGGAACATTCAGTGGTAAATAATCACTTAAGTGATTCTTATTACGTGTCAAATGCCACTATTGATTATTAAGTCGGAGGAGAATCAGCCAGAAGAGGAGGAAGAGGACAAAGAGAAGAAAAGGAACCATGAAAGGACTAAGAGGGAAAAAAATGTGACACCCGCAAACATGGTCAGTAACAAAAACGTTAGGGTATTTCCAAGGTGGATTTGGGGACATTAAATACAGGAAAGTGCAAGCCCATTGATGGGCTGTCACAGCAGCTCAGAGACCTCATCTCAGCTTGTGGACCCCTCTCACCCCCAGGCCCTGTCACAGTCAAGAGTCAAAACCCAAGACATCGCTTTTCAATGTAAGACCACAGAGAGTTTAAAGGTATTCAAAGAAAGACAGGAAAACACTTTTTCTCCTTAGCTTTCAGCTACCTTTTCCTCGATCGAATTCTTACCCTCCAAAAATTCACAAAACAAGTAAAAAAAATCCTCCACCCAAGCACATGAGGCAGTCCATGAAATACAACAGCAACTGCTAAAAAGAGTGCAGGAGATCTGTTGCAGGGAAAATAAAGTTTTTTTAAATCAAGCTGTTTATTTTGAGAGAATTGTAGATTCGCATGCAGGTCTAAGAAATTATATGGAGAAGTAATACAGAGAGATCCCAGGTACCCTTTATCCAGTATCTCACCATGGTAACAGCTCACCAACTTAGCACAATATCACAAGCAGGATACTCCCCTGATAGAGTCAAGCCACAGGACATCTCCATCCCCGCAAGCATCCCTCACAGCGACCGTGTGTAGCCACACCTACTTTCCTGCCTCCCCAGCCCACTCCTTAGCCCCTGGCAGCCGCTAATCTGTTCTCCGTTTCCATAATTTTGTCATTTCAGGAATGTTATGTAAATGTAATCATGCAGGATGTAACCTTTAGGATTGGACTTTCTTAGAATAATTGTCTAGAGATTCATCGAGGTTGCAGTGTGTATCAATAGTTTATTCCTTCGTATTGCTGAGCAGTGTTCCATGGTATAGATGCACCACAGTGCATCTTTCAACCTTTCACCTGTTGAAAGATATCTGGGTTATTTCCAGTTGAGTTATGAGTTATGAATAAAGTTGGTATAAACATTCATTTTCAGGTATTTGTGGAAAAAAATATATTTCATTTCTCTGGGAAAATCCCCAGGAGTACAATTGCTCAGTTATATGGCAGTTGCATATTTAGTTTTATAAGAAACTGCTAACCTGTTTTCCAAAGTCTTGACGATCTCACCAGAAACGTACCAGTGATGCTGTTTTTCTACATCCTCACCAGCATTTGGCGTTATCACTTTATAAATCTGAGCTATTCTGATAGGTATGTAGTGATATCTCACTGTAGGTTTAATTTACATTTCCCTAATAGCTAGTGATGTTAAACATCTTTTCATGTGCTTATTTGCCATCTGTATGTCTTTTTCAGATAAATAGCTCTTAATCTCTTTTACCCATTTTATAATTGGATTGTTCAGCTTTTACTGTTGAGTTTTGAGAGCTCTTAACATATTCTACATACTAGTCCTTTGTCAGATATGTGATTTGTAAATATTTTCTCCCAGTCTGCACTTGTCATTTCACCCTTGAAACAAGGTATTCACAGAGGGAAAGAGTATTTTGATGAAGTCCAACTTACTAGTTTGTTCTTTAAAGGATCATGCCTTAGTGATATGTCTAAGAATTCTTTGTCTAGCCCTATACCTCAAAGAGTTTCTCCTTTTGAGTGAGACAGTCTTGCTCTGTTACCCAGGGTAAGTCCAGTGGCATGATCATGACTCACTGAAGCCGCAAACTCCTCCCAAGTAGCTGGGACCACAGGTGTGTCCATTCTCACCTGGATGATTTTATGCATTTATTTATTTATTTAGACAGGAGGTCTCACTATGTTGCTCAGGCTGGTTTCTATTTTTTTTTCTAAAAGTTTTATGGTTTTAAATTTTACATTTAAGTCTGTGACCCCTTTTGAGTCATTTTTATATAAGGTGTAAGACTTGTATAAGGCTTGTTTTTTCATGTGTGGATGTTCAATTACTCCAGCACTGTTTGTGGAAAAGGCCATCTTTCCTCCATTGAATCACTCTTCCACCTTTGTAAAGAATCAACTGGGCAATTGGTTTGGTTCTATTTCTGGGATGCCTAATCTGCTCCATTGATCTACTTGTAGATCTTCCTGCCAGTACCACACAGTCTTGATTTCTGTAGCTATATATCTTGAAATTGGGTAGACTGATTCTACCTACTTTATTCTTCTTTTTCAGAATTGTTTATCTATTCTTTTGCCCTCCCATATAAATTTTAGAATAACCCTGGATATATTTACATAGAACCTTGCTGAGATTTTGATAGGAATTGCATTAAATCTGAGGAGAATTGACAACTTTATCATGTGGAGTCTTCCAATGTATAAACATGGTACGTGTCTACATTTCTTTGAATCTTCTTTGGTTTCTTTCATCATCATATAATTTTCAGCATGCAAATTCTATACATGTTTTGCTAGAGTTCATTATATGTATTTTTTGAGCAATTATATTTTTAACTTGTGTTCATTGCTAATATTTGGAAATGCAATTAATTCTTGTATGTTTATCTACAACCTTCTGAAACTCAATTATTAGTTCTAGGAGGTAAGTGTGTGGGGGTGTAGGTTCCTCGGGCTTTCTATGTAAGAAATCATGTAATCTGCAAATAGGGTCAGTTTTATGTCTTTTTTCTGATCTTTATGCCTCTTATTTCCTTTCCTTGCCTTATTTCCCTGGCTAGTACCCCCAGAACTGTGTTGATTAAGAATGATGACAGCAGACATCTTTGCCTTGTTCCCAGTTGTAGGGGGGAAAGTATTCAGTATTTTATCTTTAAATATAATGTTACCTGTAGGTTTTTTGTAGATGTTCTTTATGAAGTTGAGGAAATTCCCTTCTATTCCTATTTATCTGAGAGTTTTAATTATGAATTGGTGCTGAGTTTTGTCAAATATTGCTGAAAAACAACTTACCCTTTTTATAGCTATTTCTTAACTTCTTCTCTATCTAGTTTTTACCAATACAAATTTGTACCAAGCCAGGCGCGGTGGCTCACGCCTGTAATCCCAGCACTTTGGGAGGCCGAGGTGGGTGGATCACGAGGTCAGGAAATTGAGACCATCCTGGCTAACAGAGTGAAACCCCGTCTCAACAAAAAATACAAAAATTTAGCCAGGCGTGGTGGTGGGCGCCTGTAGTCCCAGCTACTCGGAAGGCTGAGGCAGGAGAATGGCATGAGCCTGGGAGGCGGAGCTTGCAGTGAGCCGAGACTGCGCCACTGCACTCCAGCCTGGGGCACAAACCAAGACTCTGTCTCAAAAAAAAAAAAAAAGTATACAAAACAAACCCAAAAAACCTGAGCCTTCTACCAGGAATATAGAATACAAGCGAAGATGAAGTTTTCTATGAAGTATGATCACAGCTGTTTAAAAAAAAAATGCAATAGATTTATTGTGGAAAGAGACACGTATTTTTAAGCAAAGAAAGAAAGAGAGGGAGGGAGGGAGGAAGGAACTGCAGACACAATGTAGATGCGTACAATATGTGTTGAGTCAATACCTGATGTTAGGTAATTATTTATATAATTACATAGAGAGAAGTCTGAATACCAAATTGTTGCACAGGAGACGATAAGGTGGAAAAAGACTTTCACTCATTAATATTTTATTCTCTTCTCTAATGTTTGATGTAAGTGCTTTAAGATAAGCTGATATTAGTGAATAATTATTTTAAAAATCTACTAAAGAAAAAATATGGAGGAAATCTTATATTGCAAAATGCTATGAACCACAGTTTGACTTTCTGTGTACCCAAACACAATTTTTCTCTTAAGATGCTGTCTTTACCAGCCTGAAACATGAGTGCTTTGTCAGGGACATATTAAAACACCAGCCACCTCCACTCATATTCACACTGAATGAAAAGGACAAACACTCAAAAGTAGGGCTCAAGAAAGCAGTGAAAGAATAAGGAAGCAACCTCTGTAAATAATTATCTCACTCCCACTCCAAACACAGGCTCACGATGGCTCCATTTCATGGTTTGATTCTTTAGGTCAGTTTAATCTAAAGGTGGTTACTTCAGATTTGATGGGAGAGAAATGAGTTTGTCTAATGTGATGGATGTGATAGAGGCAAAAACAGATACGTACACACACACTCAGCAAGGGAAATCAAGGACGCCTTCCTCCTTCTTCCCCTGCCTCAGACCAGGCTTCTGGCAGGGCACAAGTAGACAACAGTACCACAGAAGTGTGGTCACTGTGACGCAGAGAAGAAACAGCCACCGTACAAAGACACTGGAGCAAAAGCACCCTCGATCATTTACAGACACTGCTCTGACCTGGTGCTACCTGGCACTACATTGGTGATAGTACATCCTAAGCTTTCTGAATATTTCTAGGACAATTCTACAAGGAGCTCTCTCTTCCTCGGAAGAGAAAGAACCAACTTCCCGAGGAGTAACCCAGTCAAGAGACACAGCTAAGGGAAGATCAGCATGCCCCACGGCTATCAGTGAGGCAGGAGACCAGTGCTGACCGCCACCTGGACCCAACGAACTCACCGCCTGAACTTACACTATCATGCACTGGCACTCCAAACTGGGGTGGGGATGGGGTGTGAACTGTTCAGCAGATAGAAAACTACAAAGGACACAAAAAGAAAAGTCACGAAACAACGAAATATAACAAGTATCAAACATACAGGAAAATACTCAACCTCATCCAAAACCCCCAAAATAGACATTTAAATAGCAAGATAGGCTGGGCACGGTGGCTCACGCCTATAATCCCAGCACCTTGGGAGGCCAATGCAGGCAGATCACCTGAGGTCGGGAGTTCAAGACCAGACTGACCAACATGGAGAAACCCTATCTCTACTAAAAATACAAAATTAGCTGGACGTGGTGGTGCATGCCTGTAATCCCAGCTACTCGGGAGGCTGAGGCAGGAGAATCACTTGAACCTGGAAAGCAGAGGTTGTGGTGAGCCAAGATTGCGCCATTGCACTCTAGCCTGGGCAACAAGAACAAAACTCCATCTCAAAAAAAAAAAAATAATAGCAAGATAGTACAAGTGGGTGATTCCTCAGAGCTCCCCAAAGAAGCATCCTTAATTCCACCCCCCAGCCCACCATTGAATAACCATGTGATCTTGAGCAAATGACTCAATTTCTCTGTGCTTCAGTTTCCCAGGTCTAACTTGGGGATTACAACGGCTCCTTACTCACAGGCTTGTTGAGAAGGCTGATGAGATGACGTACGCAAAGTGCTCAGCACAAGGATAGTACAACGCTCACACTCTGTCTCTTAGTCATTGTTGATATTTACAGGAATTCAATCTAGAAAAAACAGCCTGGCGATCGTCAATGCCAGCAAGCAAGAAGAGTGCACTCACAGAATATTGTTGGCATTACAAATCAGCACAGCTCTTTTGAAAGACAATTTGACAACATGTATTAAAGAGTCATGACAGTATTGACACCCTTAGGTTGTCCCTAAGGAAATAATCTAAAGGAAAGGAAAATCCAAATATGCACATTAGAACCCTGTGTATAAAAGCAAAAATTGAAATAATGTAAATATCTACTAACAATAGGAAAACAGGCTGAGCATAGTGACTCATGCCTGTAATCCCAGCACATGGAGAAGCCAAGGCAGGTGGATTGCTTGAGCTCAGGAATTTGAGACCAGCGTGGGCAACATAGTAAGACCCTGTCTCTTTAAAAAAACACAAAAATTAGCCAGGTGCGATGGCATGTGCCTGTAGTCCAAGCTACTTGGGAGGCTAAGGAAGGAGAATCACTTGAACCTGGGAGGTGGAGGTTACAGTGAGCTGAGATCATGCCACTGCACTCTAGCCTGGGCGACAGAGCAACATTCTGTCTCAAATAATAATAATAATAGGAGAATAATAAGTCAATAATAAGACTTTTAACTCAATATTTTGTTGCCATTAAAAATCGCAGTTAAGAAGATTATTTAGCAATATGAGAAAGATGCTTGGGATTTAATGTGGGAAAGCCAGAACAGAAGCAATCAGCATTTGTGCAGGGAGGTGATAGCCACATCAAAAGTAAAACATGTGACTCCCCTTGCCCTCCTCTCCTCCCCTCATCCTCACCCCATGCCCAACCACCTTCCTTTCTAGGGTCAGCTGATGTCTCCAGCTAAGCCACTCTGCTCCTCTCCACTAACCCAACTGATACCACCCTGAAAGTGTTGCCTTCTCTCTCACAGGAAGTTCAGCAAGAGCTTCTTAAGGAGCTGCCTTCCTCCAGCCAAGAACTCAGAGCTGATCTCACTGAATCCCACTGGAAACCCTCTGGGACTCTCAGTGCTCAGCGGCCACATAATGAAGCCAAGACTCTAAGGCCACCTCACCTGCCCCTTCCAGCCACCTCACCTCCTCACTGCTACCCAGCGCACCACATCAGACCCAGGCCCCAAATGCAGTGCACTGTTCCACAGCCCGCCACATGCCAGCTCATTTACCTGCCGTGCCCTGCTACCTTTATTCACCTTTCAAATTCCTCTTCATCCTAGAAACCACCCCTAGACGTCATCATGACCCGGGAGAGCCCATGCCCCACCCTGGCTTTTATCTGTCCCTCTTTTGGCTACTCCTGCAGGGCATATGTGGGTGTCAGTGCCTGTGTATAGATCCTTTCCCACCATCCTGCAA
Source organism: Pan paniscus (assembly GCF_029289425.2). Taxonomy (NCBI): domain Eukaryota; kingdom Metazoa; phylum Chordata; class Mammalia; order Primates; family Hominidae; genus Pan; species Pan paniscus. Next base: position 17,256,536 of record NC_073261.2, read on the forward strand.
ACTTTTGGAGGCTGTGTGTTCATCTTCCATCCAGTGCCAGACCCACAGCAGGAGCTCAGGGAGGATTGGTTAAAATTAGCAGGTTTGTATTTCTTTCATTTCTCTTCTTTAATGTGGTTATGCAGTTGTCTGTGCACATTAAGCTGCATGAAGTCTGTATTTGTCCCCTGGGCTCGGGCAGCCAACAGAACAGCCATCGCCAAAGCCCATGTTCTGGTGCCACCACACCACATCTCACCGTGGAGAGCGAGCCCATCTGAACAGAGCACCCAGCTGTGGGAAATGCTTTCCAACCAGCTGAGAAGAGACTAGGATCTTTTGGTGTACAGGTGAACTGTACACCAAAAGGACTATGCGCCAAAACTGTACACCAGATGAAATGTGCACCAAAAATCCTAATTGCTCCTTAAAACAAAAAAAAAGGAAAAAAAAAAAAAGCAAAGAGAGAAAATAGCAAAACAACATCTCCAAATCTCAGAAGGATGTCTGGATGTCTTCTAACTTTAACATGACATGTTTTTAACATCAATATGGCCATTGCATTGCTATGAATCAATGGCCACCAACAACAAAGTGTGCTTCTCTGTATGTGGAAACAGGCCATTTAATGCATCTGAAATACAAGGTTCAGATTAGAATCTGGGTCAGGCAAGAGGTCTGGGCAATAACACACCTATAGGTGGCAACCACTGGACACTTTCTACACATCAAACATGGTGCCAAGTGCTGCACCTAAGCCCATCAACTCTGAGAAGGAAGCATGACTCTTCCCATTTTGTGGATGGAGTGACAAAGGTTCAGAGAACATGCTATCTTGCCTAAGGTCACACAGCTAGAAGGTGACTGAATACCTGGGGATATTTGGGATTGGCATCTTGCAGGCCTTGAGTACAATACTAAATATTGGGAACTTTTAACCCTAGAGACAATAGGGAGATGCTGAAGGTGTGTGAACAAGGGGCGCTCAGTGATGATTCTGAAAAGTTATTTGCAAAAGAGAAATTGTAGGAAAGGGCAGCAAAAAGATGAAGCTTTCCTTTAATGTGCTATATTTTTATCCAAAGTGGCCTTTTATTATTTGCTGATAGAAAATTAATTTGGAAACAGGCAATTAAATAAAGCCACTAAAATTTGATGGGGGTTGTTGGGGCTGTCACTGTCCTTTTGTATCAGACTTGCCTAGCTCCTCTCAGCTGATCACTCTGGTGCAATCACTGAGACTTCTGAATACTCAGCACCCCTCATTATCTTTCTCTATGCCACACCTTCCTCCTGCTGATATGCTCAGAAACATGGTCCAGGCCTCTAGTCAACCAGAAGGACAAAGAAACCATGCTACTCCCAAATAAATGAATATTTTTCAGGATTCCAAGAAAAATCTCCACTGTGGCTGGGGGCCCAAGACATTTATCCACTAAGGCCTCAAAGCATTGCATGGGGTACAAGGACATTTGATGCAGCCTGTCTCTAAAACAAAAAACCTTGCAAACGGCATAAATGCTCACCAGGAGGGGTCTGCTTATAGTGGACTACTATGTACTATTAAAAAGATTAAGGATATTGAAATCCCCTGTTTGATTCATGGGAAAAAATTAAGGATGTTGTCTACATGCTAACTTGGAAAAAAATCTCCAAGAAACAGTGTTCAGTGAAAAAAGCCGGAGGACGTCCACTTCTGGTGTGGCAGTGTGAGCCCCCTGCAGACCAACCCTCCCATGAATAAAAATGATAAAGTCAGGGTAAAATAAGAAAAATGACTACTGAGGATTCTGGAGAGTAGAACCAAGCAGACAGATTATAGAGGGGAGTCCAAATTTGAAGTAGAGAGTGGCACAGGGTAGCTTTCCGGTTTTTTAATTGTTATTTCCTGATTTTTGCCCTGAAAGCAGGACACAGTTGAAAACTAGTTCAGTATAAGTGGCTAAAACTCTGTGAAAAAATCTGTTGTCTTTCTGTTTGAAGGAACCAGGAAGATTGAGCAAAGGCAACCATGGTCACTGGAGTGTGAGGAGCAATCAAAGAGAACAAAGGTTAGAAGAAGTAGATCCCCTAATTCTGTGCATGAACTCTGGATGAATCTCAGGCTGACCACTAAATTAGCATTCATGGGACAAACTCAAAGCAATGCAGCAAAGGCTTAAAGAATTGAACTGAGACTTGAACCCACAAAAGACAAAGGTCAAGGTCAGGCCTTGAGTCTGGGTTAACTGCCTGCTATAACAAACCATCAACTTTCTTCAGAAGAGTATTATGTAATTCAGAGTCTCCAAAACACAACAATCATAACGTCCAAGACACAATCCAAAGTTTCTCATTTACAAAGAATCGGGAAAATGTAACCCATTCCCAAGATAAAAGACAATCAGTAAATGCCTACCCAAAGATGATCCAGATGTTGGAATTATTAGATAAGGGCTTTAAAGCACATATTATTGCCATACTCCATGAGGTCAAGGAAAATATGCACTAATTAATGAAAATATAGGGAATCTTAGCAGAGAAATGGAAGATAAAAACAAGAAATAAGCAAAAATTTTAGAATGAAAAAATACAGTATCTGAAAATAAAAGTTCACTGAATAAGCATAACAGCAAAATAGAAATGAAAAAGGAAAAATTCAGTGAGCTTGAAAAGACATTAATATAAATTACCCAAAAGAGAGAGAAAAAGAGACTTAAAAATGAACATCAAAGAAGATACAAATGAAAAGGTATTCTATATCAATGAATTAGAAGATTCGAGGTTGTTAAGGTGTCACTTTATGGGACCCTAACAGAATCCCAATCAAGTTCCCACCAAGTTATTTTCTAGATATTGGCAAACTGGTTCTAAAATTTACTTAAAAATTCAAAAGACCTAGAAAAGCCAAAACAATATTGAAGTAGGACAAAGTTGAAGGATTCACATTAGATTATTTCAAGATGATAGTAATCAAGACAGCAAGGCATTGGAGAAAGAATAGACACCTAAGTCAATGAAACAGAAGAGAGAATTCAGAAATATCCCCACATAAATATAATCAACTGAGTTGACTATATTTGTATATAGACACAGACCTTACACCTTAAACAAAATTCCCTTAAAATTGGTCAAGAACCTAAATGTAAAATGCAAAACCATAAAACAAAGGATAAAATCTATATGGCCTTGGGTTTGTGATGAATTTTTAGATATAGCACCAAAAGCACAATCCATGAAAGAAAAAACAAACAAATTAGACTTTATTAAAATTAAAAACTTCTGCCCTATGACACTGTTAAGACAATAAAAAGCCAGAGATTGGAAGAAAATCTCTGCAAAACACATACCTAACAAAGGACTGATATCCAAAACATACAAATAACTCTTAAAACTAACAATAAGAAAACAGGCAACTCAACTGAAAAAAAAAATGGGCAAAAAGATCTGAACAGATACTCGCCAAAAATATATATTCAGAGGGCAAACATGCATATGAAATGATGCTCAACATCATTTGTCATCAGGGAAATGCAAATTAGGACAACAATGCAGTGCCACTACATACCTATTTGAATGGCTAAAATCTCAAACACTGACAATACCATTACTGGCAAGGACCCAGAATGGCAAGCACTCTATCATTAATTGCTGGTGAAAACACAAAATTATACAGCCACTGCAGAAGACAGTTTGTCAGTTTTTTAGAAAGCTAAACATAGTCTTATCTTATAATCCATCAATAGTCCTCCTAGGTATTTACCCAAATGATTTTAAAAACTTATGTTCACAAAAGACCTGCATACAAATGTGTATAGCAGCTTTATTCATAATCACCAAAAACTGGAAGCAACCAAGATATCCTTCCATGGATGAATGGACAAACTGTGGTACATCTATACAGTGGAATACTATTCAGCAACAAAAAGAACGAGCTATCCAGTCATGAAAAAACATAGATGAATCTTTTTTTTTTTTTTTTTTTGAGATGGAGTCTTGCCGTCACCCAGGCTGGAGTGCAATGGCACCATCTTGGCTCACTGCAACCTCCACCTCCCAGGTTCAAGTGATTCTCCTGCCTCAGCCTCCCGAGTAGCTGGGATTACAGGTGCATGCCACCACGCCCAGCTAATTTTTGTATTTTTAGTAGAGATGGGGTTTCACCAGGTAGGCCAGGCTGGTCTCGAACTACTGACCTCAGGTGATCCACCTGCCTCAGCCTCCCGAAGTGCTGGGATTACAGGTGTGAGCCACTGCACCCAGCCAGGTGAATCTTAAATGTATATTACTAAGTGAAAGAAGCCAGTCTGAAAAGGCTACCTGCTGTATGATGCTATTTATATGACATTCTCAAAAAGGCAAAAACTATAGAGATGGTGAACAGATCGGGGTGGCCGAAGGTATGGGGAGGGAGAAGGATTAAATAGACAAAGCACAGGGTATTATTTGGGGGTGGTGAAGCTACTCTCTATGATACTTTAATGGGAGATACACGAAACTACACATTTGTCAAAACCCACAGAGCTTTACAGCACAGAGAGTAAAATCTAAGGTATGTAACTTTAAAAAACATTTAAACATTGAGGGGCTCTCAGAATGGAATGTAGACTGTGATAAAAGAACATAACCGTATGACATATGTATTAAACAATCTCACTGAAGGGAGTAAGAAATAAAGGTGCTGAACTAAGTAACTCTGGAGCCGAATGTGGTAAGACTAAAGGCAAAGTGAACTGTACATCAGCACTGTACTCTAGATGATAAAGTTGTTTGCATGGAATATGAGTTAAAAATACAGAAACCGGCATACGTGAATGCTGGAACTGAATAATTAAGTAAACATATGGCAGATGGTGGCAACCATATTTCTCACTGTTGGAGTAGGCTACAGACAAGCAAGGAGAAAGGCTAGAAGACCCTATTGTAAAGGGATCAGAGTTGAGACATGAGTGTGAACTCATGTTTAGCTTAACATAGATACAAATGAATACATATTATAGATATGTTATATACAGAGGTTGCTTTACACACATATATTTCCTTGGCTTATCAACTGGAAGGGCCTAGAAGTAACAACATCCCAGCCACGAAGGAAACACCTAGCACCCTAATCTTGGTTTCTCAAAACATTCTTTAATAAAAGGAACCAGGGAAAGGTTCCTTTTATTAAAAGGGCCTAGGGCAGACAAAATACAAGATGAGCCTGGGGCATCTTGTATGCAGCCACATGTATACATGCACATACACACACGCACGCACACACACACACACTCACATGCACACACACACACACACACAATGATAGAAGAATGTCAAAGGGTAACAGAGCCAATTGAAAGAGCTTCCAAAAGCCAAAGCTGAAACAATTTGAGCAACAAAAGAAAGTAGTATTAGATTATAACCCAAAGTATAAATTAAATATCCATGAGTACATACTTACATAAAGAAGTAATTGGATAAATAAGTAAATGAGGGAGAAAAGACAAATTTCCCATGCAAAAGAATTCCAAATGATTTCTGCAGATACTCCACCCTTGAGGAGGTGGTACATAACTCCTCACATCTTCAGTGTGGGCTGATCGTATGAAAAGGGGGAAAAAGAGTAACTTTAGAGTACAGAAACTTGACAAGTTCAACTTTGGACACTTTAAGTCAGCAATTACTTGACCTGGGACAGGTGAAGAGATGGACAGGGCACCTGCTCGGCCCCAAAGGTCTCAGTGATGGTCCCTCTTAGCTTCAAAGGTGTCAAATTCTGAGCCACACACAGAGAAGGGTTCTCCCTCCACCCAGGTGGGAGGCAGCTCTGGGCCCCGCTGCATATAGGGGTCCAGCTCTTCTTTGGAGCTCAGACCAGCCTGTTTGGGGCTGCCTCTTCAAGACTTCGACCTTCTGATCTGCTGGCACCTTCATTAATGAATAGAAACTAGCAGAAATATGTTTAAAAAAAAAAAGAGAGAGAGAGAGAAAGTATTTTGAATGGCTCCTCAAAAGAGAGCTTATCCTTGTTTATACCCCTTCACCATCCAGGAAAGAATGACATCAAACTGAGGAAGGGCAGGGCCTCCCCTGCCACACGACCATGGAACCAGGGGCTTTGAGAGCCCAGCTTTAGTGGATTGTGCTTGAGGTCAAAGTTTGGGTAGAACTTACGAGGTACGACAGCCGTTCTTGCCATAGAGTTTTCCATACAGATGCCTCATATTTGCTGGGACAGGAGATCCAAAGGTGAATCATACATGTTATTCACTGGAAGGTCCAAACCACACTCTGGGTATCCAACAACAGCAGGAGGAAGGACATATTCCCAATCACAGTCTCCCTCCCTACACCTTCTCCCACCCTCACCTCCCGAGCTTTTTTGATTAGAGTTTTCCCTGAAGCTGTCACTTCACTGCCACATCCTGTCCTTCTGCAACCCAATTGGTGAATTTCCAAATCTGGGCCAACCCAACCATCTAATTTCCTACCTCTGTCCCCCGGTACAAACCACATCTTCACCTTGCCTGGCACTGCCACAAATACAAATTAGAACAAGGTACGCCACTCAAGACCAGAGGTATAACAGTCTCCACAAGCCTTCTTCTTCTGTCCTCTCTCCTCCTCAGTCTATCGCTCTCAGTGACTGTGGAGATTGAGCCTCTTCTTCCTAAGTGTCCAGCCCCACCCCCACTCCCTCTCCTCAGACCTTGACCCTATCTCTGCATTCCTCAGAGAACAGAAGTCATCTGCTGGGGCACCCTCAACTTTCTTGCACCTGCTTGAAATTTCCTCTGTATCTCCTCCTCTCTTCAGACTTTCTGTCCCTCCTGTCTGTGAGGAAAAAATACTTGCTTTGGTTTCAGTGTCATTCTCCACCTATGTTTAATGTCACACCCTATGTGCCACCTGTGACCTTCTCTTCAGTTAACTTCCTCTCCCTAGCAGCATCGGTCTCTCCCTCTCACTTCCTCTTTCCCATCTGGGCTCAGACGTGCTCCTGTTGTTCCTCCCACTAAAACACTAGTCCTCAACCCCACAGCACTCAAACTCCTGTCCCACATAACCTCCCTTGTTACAGCACCAGGCACAGGCTATGGTCCCACATGGACCTGGGTTCAGATCTCAGATCTGCCTCTTACTGACTAGGGAATGCTGGGAAATAACCACGACCACACGGAAGTCTATGGAGGAGCCCCTGAGTGTCAGGCACGGCGCAAGGGACTTTACTTACAATGATATCAAGCTCACAGAATCCCATCAGCATCCTCAGGAGACAGGGATGTTGTATTTAGTTCAGAGAACAAGAAGCTGGGCCCTGGAGAGGTTAAGTAATTTGTACAAGTTCACATAGCCAAGTGGGGCAGAGGTGGAGCCAGGGAGAGCTGGCCTATATCAAACCAAAGCCCACATTCTATCCTCCACTGTCTCCTAGATGCCTAATGCTCTTATCCTCAGCCCCTTCTCTAGAGAATATCAGTGTTATTGGCTACCTTGTGAAGCTCCTATAAGAATTAAAGAAAATGATGTGCACAGAGCACTTAGCATAATGTCCAGCACTCAACAAATGAGGATTGTTCAAAAAATGGGGATGATTTCTATAGGATTACCAACCACGCATTCCAACTTGAAATTCCCTCCTCTTCGCTTCCATGAAGCTATGATCTCCTAGTTGTCCTCCTGCCTCTCCAACCCACCTCTTGCATTCCCCATAATCCTCTTGGGCTCAGCCTTTAAATGTAGGCTTTGTCCAGAGTCCCTCATAGCTCCCTGTTCCTGCACAATGTCACCTTCTCCCCCAACTTTGGTCAGTGCCTCCCAGAGCCTCCACCCTGCCTGACACCTCAGCAAACCCGCGCTTCCTTCCCTAAACCTGTTCCTCCTCTGCGTTCTCCATGTTTAACCAAGGTGCTCCTGAACCATGAGTAAATCTCATTGCTTCTTCCTTAGAAGCCTCCAGTAGCCCCCTATTGCCAACAGAATAAACTGCAGAATCTTTAGCAAGGCAACCAAATCCCTTCATTATCTGGTCCAAACCATCTTCCCAGCTGCTTTCAACTGCACCAATCTATTGGACATTTGCTATTATGCCTCTCCTCCCCAAAGTCTCTTTCCCAGCTAAACACCCACACATGCTCCAGCAATTCTTAGCATGGCATCATGTCAAAACCCTTGACTGTCCTGGAGATCATCTCCAGACTGGCTTCATTTGCCTGGGTGTCTCTTTTAAAATGAAGCCCAGAAACAGACAGTACCTTAGGTGCTGAATAGAACTATGCTCTCCAGTGTTCTGAAAATTACTTCTCAGAATGCAGCCTGTCCTCTTTGTGCCTGCCCAACAGGCCAATTCTAGCTTCAGCATCGCAGCCAGGTCAGCTTTGGCTGACCACGAGCTTCCATGTGCTCCCAGGGTGCTGACATCAGCACCTGAAATCATTTCAGGTTTACGCTCTGCTTTTCCAATAGGACTGAAAACCCCTCAAGGGAAGGAATTTCTATGTTCCACCCTCCAACGCTTAGATGTCTTTAGTCCAGCTGGAGTGAATAAACCAGAGGATTTGTAAGGTCATACGTAAAAATGGGGTCATGTCACACTTAACCTAAATCTCCCCCATCCCCCGCCTTTTTAAAATTCCACTTTAAAATGGAGCATAGGCATAGAGTATATATATACATACATATATATACATATGTATACACATACATATATACCTACATATACATATATATACACACATACACACACATATATATATATACACACATACACACACACACACATATATATATATGTTTTTTTTTTTGAGACAGAGTCTCACTCTGTCACCCAGGCTGGAGTGCAATGGTGTGATCTCGGCTCACTGCAACCTCTGCCTCCCGGGTTCAAGTGATTCTCCTGCCTCAGCCTCCCGAATAGCTGGGACTATAGACGCATGCCATACCACACCAGGCTAATTTTTGTATTTTTAGTAGAGATGGGGTTTCATGTTGACCAGGCTGGTCTCAAACTCCTCACCTCAGGTGATCCCCCCGACTTGACCTCCCAAAGTGCTGGAATTACAGGCATGACCCACTGCACCCGGCCAAGTATATTTTTTGTAGTCAGCACCTCTAGTGATTTGATGCTCGGAATTATCTTGCAACATTGACAAACATATCCTCTAAATTAAGGAGGCATTTTATGGCAGTAAAAGGTATAATTTGGCTGATGAGATCAGTCCTTAAAAAAAAAAAAAAAAAGTCAGGAGCATGGATTGAAACAAAACTTGGACGAGACGGCAAATAGAAGAAAGGGAACGCGCCACAGTGAGCCAGCCCTTAGCGCCTTACACCATCAGCTATTTATTCAAGCATGAAAACTGGGACATCATTCTCACAACACTAATTAGACAAAGAAATGAGATATGCAAATATTTTTTAAAACTTGATTCTGCAACACTCTTGCCAGATAAAAGTTAATTTAAAAAAACACAACTCTTCAGGCTGACTCTGGAGCTAATGCCCATCACCCTAACTACCTGACCTAGGATATCCCTGGAGAAAAATCAAGCACAAGATGCAGGCTGCCCCATGACCCTAGAGACAGCTCAAATCCTTGGAATCTCTCATGGGCTAGGTTGGCCCAAAGATCAGAGGAAGCACAGTTACCCAAGCAAGAAGCACAGAAGTTTCAAGAAACTGAAGATGCTGCACTTTGAGGCTCCAACATGTCCAGCATCCCTTCTCCAGTGCAGCCTCCAAATGAAGGGTCTTTCGCAAGAAGGGTTCTGTGGGACCCTCAAGTCATTCCGTAATCCTCAAGTCATTCCTCAAGTCATCCAAGTGGGACACAGATGTGTACAACCCTGTACTGCCCCACATGAGGTGATTGCCTCGCCAGGCTGCCTCCCCTCACAGAGCCTCTGTTTTCTCGGCTGTGAAACTGGAATCCTGGTGGAGTTGCTATGAGCACTGAATGAGAACACGCACATGGAATCTCAAGAGCCTAGCCCACGGGAGACCATCAGCACGTGGCAGCTCCTTCTCTCCTCCTGGACCGCATTAGAACAAAGATGCTTGTGATGGGCTGGGTGCAGGGCTGAATTCAGTTCGCAGACAGCTACTGAGGGCCCCCTGTGTGCCTCGCACTGTGTGAAGTTCCTGCCCTTTCGTAGCTAAGGGAGAAGTAGGCAGACTGTTAACACCTGGGGCTGGAATAAGCCAGGCACTAAGAGCAGCCCCAAAGGCAGGAAGCTTTCCCAGGGAAGCCACATCCATGCCCAGGCAATGGGTGAGCAAGAGAGGAAGACAGGGACAGTCACGGGCAGAGAGGCCAATCTGTGCTGAGCCCAGAGGTGACCAGGGTAGCCTGTTTGAGGAGCTGCAACCAGGTCTGTATTGCTGGAGTATAAGATTCATTTCTCTCACCCGGAGAGAATTCCCCTTAACCCAGTTCCTCTATACTTTAGGCCACGGCTGCTCTCTGAAGCTTTAATCCTATTACACAGCTGTCTTTAGAGAACAGGAGACCATCCCCGGACCTGTGTATCATCCACCTAGAATAGCACTCCAGTCACACTGACAATGTCATCAGACCCAGGAGACTCAGCCATGAGCAATCTGCAAGGGTGAGCCAAGGAGCAAGTAAGCACTGCAGGAAATAAAAACAAAACAGTCACTGCCCAGATACACACCTGCCTCAGCTGAAAATACCCTGGGGTGCACAAGTCCAAAAGATCTCCATATACACATTAGAAACAGAAAGTGCTTGTTTTTCTTTTTCTAAAGATTTAATTCATGATTCCAGGGCCAATAATACATTTAAATGCCACCAGATGACCCACACCCAATCTCCACAGAGCTGTGATCTGGACTGACTTATTCTCTACCAAATAAGCCTTCCCCTTTGCCACTATATTTATTCATCTGTCTCTCTATCCATCCACCCACCCATCCATTCATCCATCCATTCATCCATCCATCCATCATTTATCCATCTACCCATCCATTCATCCATCTATCCATCCATCCGTCCATCCATGCATCCATTTATACATCCATCTATCCATCCATTCATCCATCCACCCACCCATCCATTCATCTACCCACCCATCTATCCATTCATCCATCTATTCATCTACCCATCCATCCCTCCATCCATCAATTAATCCATCTATTCATCCATCTATACATGCATTTTTCCATCCATTTATCCACTCACCCATCATCCATCTGTCCATTCACTGAGTGCTTACTAAGTACCAGGTCCTGTTCATCCAGAGGTGACCAAGAAGACATAGGTTCTGTCCTCTTGGACTTGACATTCCTAGTGACCAGCCTTGCAGGTGAGGCACCCCAAGCAAGACTTTCTTACCTCTGAGTTTGCTGAGTGGCAAATAAATATAGTTCCACAGAAGCCCTTGGGCACCCCACTCAGGGCCAACCTTGTAGGCAGAGAATGCCTGCTCCTCAGTTTACCTCCTTCGGTTCCTGCCTCTCCAAACTCAGATCAAGCTTGATCCAGAGGGAAGTCCCTACGATGCAGGCAACATTCTCCCCACTGCAAACCATGTAATAATCTGGAAAAGCCACATATCTTCACAGAAGCAGGGGACTTTGCTCCTTATTACAGACATGGCAGCACATACATTTTAAATATGAAAAACATCCCCTCCTTCTAAGGTCCCTGTATTGAAGTTTTCAAGGCACCTCACTTGGATTTTGTACAAATTGAGAAATAAAACAACAAGCATCAGATAGAGGCCAAATTAATAAAATACAAATTAACAAAGGAGAATATGAAATAGATTTCATACAATAGACAAAATGATCAAGAAGCTTGAAGATATTACTACTATAGTGATTGACATGGTTTGGCTGTGTTTCCACCCAAATCTCAACTTGAATTATAGTTCCCATAATTTCCACGTGTTGTAGGAGGGACACATTGGGAAGTAATTGAATCACGGGGGCAGTTACCCTCATGTTGCTGTTCTCATGATAGTGAGTGAGTTTTACAAGATCTGATGGTTTTATAAGGGGCTTTTACCCCTTTTGCTCAGCACTTCTCCTTGCTGCCACCATATGAAGAAGGACATATTTGCTCCCCCTTCCACCATGATTGTAAGTTTTCTGAGGCCTCCCCAGCCCTGCAGAACTGTGAGTTAATTAAACCTTTCTTTACAAATTACCCAGTCTCGGGTATGTCTTTATTAGCAACATGAGAACCAACTAATACATTGATGAAGGCATATGTTTCTTCTCCTAACAAGAAAAAAAACAAAGGCAATTAGAAATTCCAGGACAAACTAAAAACCTTAAAAAGTTACAATTATCAAAATATCAAGCAAATAAAAACATGATACAATTCTGAGTAATTTATAGAGTATAAGAAAAGTGATTCCATTTGACCTTGATGCTAGGAATATTGTTGTTCAAATTGTAAAGATATTTTGACATTAGACTTCTAGAGAAGAAATATGATCCTCATATACTATGTAGTTCTACAGTGAACAATACTTCATAGCCCTGGCCTTAATAACACACAAACTTACAACAATAATACATCAAGTTATAACCCACAAATATTCTACTAACCTTCTTAGAGCCTGTAAGGGGTTTGTGGTGGCCAATTTAAATGGCCCAGTTCACTTTTTAAAATTTATCTAAGGAATTGTGGACTTTTTTTGGCTTACTAAATTTCATTATGGTAGGCAAAGGTATCCAAACTTGTTCCGTTCAACTAAGCTAAAAAAAAAAAAAATCCACTGGACACACTTAATAAGTGTTCATTCTAAATGGCCCTTTTCCCCATAAAAAGTCATCAATGAAAAGGCTGGATCAACTCATTTCTCCTCTTACTCCTGATCCCAGGACACAAAGCTCAGAACCACAGTGACACACAGCTGTGAGGCAAAGTCGGCAGTGCCACTAAAAATTAAACCAGGCCTCAGGTCACAGTGGAGAAGGAGGCCTGGATTCTGGCCCAGCCACTAACCATTTAGCATCTACCAAATCCCAGTCTGAGTGAAATGTCCACATTTTCAACGTGGACACCAAATTTTTTAAATATTTGGTTTGGTTTGGTTAACCAAGGCAAATCCAACCATGCATAAAGTGTTCCAGGAACGCCAGTGAGCAGAGTTTATCCCAAGAACATCTGTCTTGAGGACTACAAAGCCACTCCAGCATTGGGTAACGGCCGGACCCCAGTGCTGGAATACCAGAGTGTAAGGCCCAGAAAGCTCTGGGCAAACTGTTACATCTTCCTACATCTCAGGTTCCTCATGTGGAAAATGGGAATCAGGACAGCACTCAACTCACAGGGTTGCTCTGGTGATGAAATGAACAATTATATGTGAGGTGCTCAGAAAATTGTCCCTGATCAGGAAGGACTCAATACAAGTGAGTTACTATTTGACTGTGGCTTGAGCTGTTGTTGCCTTTCTCTATGGGAATCTACTACAGGATAGAACAAAGGAATGGAGCAATGAGCTGTGGAGTGAGGGAAAAGGACAGTAACCTGTACAAGCATCTATGCTACATGGACTATCAAGTTTCAGGTGGAAAAGCTCCTAGGGACAGCAGGCCAGTTGTCAATCATCCATATCTGACCTTCCAGGTGGCACAGGCCATGCTTTTCCCCAGAGGTGGCCAAAAGGACTTCCATGGAGTGAAGCCTGGGAAGCTCCTCACAGCTGCAGCCTGGGCATCGTTCTCCCGGTAGTAGATAAGCTGGCAGCTGGCGCCAAGGAAAGCAAGCCTCTCCCAAGCAGAGGCCTGGGTGGGAGCACTGGGAAGCAGTCACAATTATGGCAGCATCACACTGCCCCTCACAGCTGCCACTGCCACAACCCAAGGTTTGAGGAGGCTGGGGTTTCCTACAATGCCTGTGTAGCCTCTGATGACTTACTTAAAGGGAGTTCTGTTCCTTGAAATGTCACAGCCACAAACATCTAACATTCATGGGCCACATCAAATGGGGAGAGATGCCCAAGGACTTTCCTCTCCTGTAGCAGAGAGAAACTCCTTACCCCACCATGAGCTTTCTGGCTGCCCATCTGTGAATGTGACCCAGATACTCTACTCATTGGGGAAGGGCTGGATGCCAGCTCCTAGGTCTTTGTGCCAGAGACCTAGAGGCCTCATTTGGAAAAGCTTCTATGAAGGACATGTACTGGACTCTGACCATAAAAACCCCACAACTGTCTCTGTATGGCATGTTACTCTCAGTACCCGCTGCCACATGTCCCTCCTGCCAGTGTAACCACAGAGGCTCCACACAGCACCGAGTGTTTCAGTTACCCGGATGCACCATGAGTCCCCAGAGGGCACACGCCTGTTCCAGGTCATCTCTGTCACCTCCTAGCACGATTCACAGTGCTGAGAGGAAGGCGTACAACACGTCTTCGTGGAATCGAAGAAATTCAAAATGGAAATTCTTTCAAATATCCATTTCAGATACACATGTCCCGTGCTACTTACTATCTCTGGCCGCACTTCTCTCTAGCTCTTCGGTCTTTGAGGAAAAGGGCAGTAGATGTATCTTTTAAGGAGAAATGTTTATGAATGGAGCTGGAGGCCATTATCCTCAGCAAACTAACACAGAAACAGAAAACCAAATACGGCATGTTCTCACCTATAGCGGGAGCTAAAGAATGAGAACTTATGAACACAAAGAAGGAAACAACAGACACTGGGGTCTACTTGAGGGGTTGGGGAGGAGGGAGAGGAGCAGAAAAGGTAACTATTGGGTACTGGGCTTAATACCTGGGTGATGAAATAATCTGTACAACAAACCACCATAACATGAGTTTACCTATGTAACAAACCTTCTCATGTACTCCCCAACCTAAAATAAAAGGTTACAAAAAGGACAAATGTTTAAATTTCGGTTGTTAAATATGTAAACAACTGCTATAGAGAACCAAAAAACATTATTTAACCATTTTATACCCATCCAAAATGCTGCAAACATATGTTTTTAAAGAGGTTTATGAGTCAAATTATATCCTGAGGAGTTGTCAAAATAACTCTACATCCTATTTACAACCTTGGTCTTGAGTCCAACAATTACTCAGCTCATGTATCCTTCTTCTTATGTTGACACTTTTAAAAAATCAACACTGATGCCTGATGAGAAGCTAAATAAACTGATGACAAGAGCAAAAACCTCCCCACTTCTTACATACGAAAGTAAATAAACGCAAAGAAAACAGAACCTGCAGGTCATTATTGGTATTTGCTGCCCTCTGGTGGTCAAGTCCGGGAAGTTTCCACACCAGGAAACAATCTGTGTATTTCACAGATGGCCTCTCTGAGGATCACTCAGGCTAAAGCCTTCATCCCACCGGACTTCCCCAGCAACCAAGTAGGTCCTGCTTCTCTCCTCCCCACGTGTGTGTGTGTGTGTGTGTGTGTGTGTGTGTGTGTGTGTGTGTGTGTGTGCAAAAAAAACAAAAAGGATAACATCAGTCTGAGCAGAACAGGATGAGCAATGTGACCCCACCTCCTCCAAGCACACACAACGTGCCTGAAAAGGCATAAAACTGCAGCAGATGAGCTGTGCTTTCAACTCCCCAACACCATGTTCCATCTGAGCAGATGAGTGAGGCCGCCACATCACCAAAGTGTCAACAGAATGAGCATCGGTCAGCTTTGCCTTATTACTATCAGGGAAACACACTCCTGTGAGCACCACACATTTTCAGGACATTACTTTAAAGAGCCCGTAGCCTCCCCTTCCATCACCCTCTGTTATGCCACACTGTCTGCGGAGGCAGAGGTCCCACTGTGCTCAACATCAGAGGGTTTCCGTTCCCACCAACCCCATTCAACTCAGTCCCCACACTGACGCCCCCGTGCAAGACCTACAGAGACACTCCTTACTCTGCCCTTTGCTGCTGAAGGAAGGACAGGCTCTGAGAATGGTGAATGCCTCTGTCCTTTCCTTGCACACTCCTGCCTGAGGAGTTTCTGTGAAGTGTGGTGTCCATCAGGTAGGCGAATGGTTTTCTCTAGCACATTCCATAACTCCCTGATATGCTTTGGCTGTGTTCCCACCCAAATCTCATCTTGAATCGTAGTTCCCATAATCTCCACATGTCATGGAAGGGACCCGGTGAAGATAATTAAATCACTGGAGCAGTTTCCCCCATCTTGTTCTTGTGATAGTGGGTGAGTCTCATGAAATCTGATGGTTTTATAAGGGGGCTTTTCCCCCTTTTGCTGAGCACTTCTCCTTGCTGCTGCCATGTGGAGAAGGACGTGTTTGCTTCCCTTCTGCCGTGACTGTAAGTTTCCTGAGGCCTCCCCAGCCATGCTGAAGTTTGAGTCAATTAAACATCTTTTCTTTATAAATTAACCAGTGTCAGGTATGTCTTTATTAGCAGTGTGAGAATGGACTAATACACTCCCCATTAACTACTAAATTATACATGAGCTGATTACTCTTGTGTTCAGAGTCTTTGTAGTGCGATGGGTGGGATGAATGGATTATTGGATGGATAAATGATGATGGATGGATGGATGATGGATGGGTGGATGATGGATGGGTGGATGATGGATGGATGAACAGATGATGAATGATGCATGGATGATGAATGATGGATGAATGACAAATGGATGATGGATGGGTGGATGGATGGGTGGTGGGTGAATGGGTGAGTGGGTGGATAGGTGGATGGACACAGATGGACAGGTGGTTGAGCAGGTGGGTGGATGAATAGGCAATACATAGAAGGAAGGTTAGAAGAGTAAAATGATTTCCATGACATGTAGGGCTCTACTAGGCCTTGCAGGGACTAAATAAAAAAACACAATCCCTGCCCATTAAAGATTGTGTTAGTAATGATACAAAATGAGATCAATCTGTGACAAGAATAGATGAACACAAAGTGATTCCAGAAGACAATAAAAGCAGGTGACCTCCAAGCAAAAAGAAAACAGACAAAGGCCTGATCGTGTTACAGCAATAGCCACAAACATTGAGATTATTAATTGAGGAGGCTGAGTAACCTGCTCAGGAGGAAGTGTCATGGCACCTGGTTTGTGGCCATTAGGACAGATAGAATGTCACACTCTGACACCTGCTGATCTGCCCCAGCCCCAGCCAGTAGCTGAACCAGACAGGCTGAGTGGTGGAGAGCCGGATGACCAGGAGCCACACACCCCGGTGAGGACATCGACATCAGGACCTCTCTGGAGCTGTGGCAGAGCTTGGGTGAAGGGGCAACCCCAAGCAAGACCTCACAGCAGTGGCAGCATGCAGCCTGCTGTGCTCACCCAACACAGCACAGGCCCACAGAGCCACGCCACCACTCCGTGTGCGGTGAGAAGGGCCCGCACTGGCCACTGACCAACCCTGGCTGGCTCTCAAGGGGACTCAGATGCCCTCAACCTCCTCTTCATTGCTCAAGTCTTCCATGAACCCTTGCAGTCAGAAGGTCACAAAAGGGTTACTCAAGGATGCAATACCCTATTTCAAACCCCCATCAACAGCAGGGAGAGACTCTCCCATGCCTTGCTGAGACCCTTCACTCATACCCAACAATGCACACTGTAGGAAAAGATTGTGTGTCTATCGCCGGTTCTGAGAATCCCCTGAAGCCAGTTTCTTCCCTTTGCTCTCCCTGAAGCTCCTGGTGCTGGGAAAAGCTACCCCATCTCATATGCGGCACGCTGTACAACTTGGAGATCGTCGTTCAGGCTCTCAGGACTGGCGGAGTTGTCTGCCGCCCAGCACCCACGTGCCTGAAAAAACAGCCCAGAATGCTGGTTGCACTCAGCATGCAGCCCCGCAGCTCAGCTGCTGCATGTGACTCTGTAGCCCCAGCCCTGGGCACACTCCCAGACCACCAGGGCCACACTGCCAAGTGTAGGTGAGCACGACCCCAGTGCCTGCTTACAGCACAATGCACGAGTGTGTACACATGAAGCACATACTATGGGGAGCAGCGTCTGGGACAGAGAGGAAGAACGAAAGAAGACTCCTGGTTCTGGACAGAAGGGCCACGTGAAGTTAGATCAAAGAGGCAGCAACATCCTCCTTCCCACTCAACATGGACCCGGCAGTGGGGGCTGGTATGTGGGAGCACAAGAACCAACATGCACTGAGGGCTTCCCTCTGCTAAAAGATATGCCAGGGGCTTTGGATGTGAATCCTGATTCAGACCTCATTCACTCTTTCCACTCCTATTTGCTGTTTGTCTGCTATGTGCCCAGCCCTGTGTGTGAAGCTGAACACACACAGTGGATGAGGCTGGCAGGGCCCCAGCTGCGTGGAGCTTTTAGGCTACTGAAGGAGACAGAACCCACCTATTGCACATGAGTTGCTACACTCATGAGTTGTAATACATGCTGCAAGTGGGGAGTCCAGTGCCTTGGGAACAGGTGTCAGAGGAACCACATGCAGGCTGAGGCTTTCCGAAGAAGGGACAGTCATACAAGCTCTGAAATGTACATGAAAATAACCCATGCAAAAGGGGGGCATCCCCAGCTGGACGGTAGCACATGTAAGCCCCCTCCCACAGTGGCACAGGGGAGAGACAGAAATGAGGCCAGAGGGACAGAGGCCAGTGGAGAGAGGGGGTACAGTGAGGAGTCATGAAGGATCCTGGATACAGAAACAGAACTTGGGCCTTGATCCTGGGGACCCAGAGAGTGACAAGGGGGCATAGTGAGGAGTCATGAAGGATCCTGGATACAGAAACAGAACTTGGGCCTTGATCCTGGGGACCCAGAGAGTGACAAGGGGGCTGAGACAGTGCTGATATTTCACAACCACATCCATGTGTTCTCTGCAGGGGTCTCAAAGAGCAGAGCCCATGGCAGCAGTGTCACCCAGGAACCCAGAAATGCAGACTCTCCACCCCACCCCAGAGCTGCAGAATCACACTTCCTGGGGGTAGGACCTAGCTACTGTGCGCACCTAATTTACAAGATGAGCTTGTCTTAGCTAAAATATTTACCTCTGCGCAAAATCAACCCAAGAGAATGGGCCAGACCTCATTTGCACTTCTCACTCTTTCAGGTGCCCAGCTTCCTCCTTCTGAAAAGGTTTCCCAGCCTCCCAGCACAGGCTGCAGAGGTCTCCCAAGCCCCCACTCCCTCCCCTCCCAAACACATTTGCTTCCTTCTCCTCGTGTTCTTGGTAATCACTTAATTTGGTCTGGCATTTCTGACACAAATTAGATGATGGTCAATATGGCAAGGCTTTAAGAGAAAACCTGAAAGTTCCGAGGAATGCCATGGAAATGAAAGAGAACCATGAAAAATATGACATTTGGGCAAAGTTTAAAATGACCGGGCACGCTCAGCCTTGAGTGAATGTCACTGTGGGGAGCCACGGTGACAGTTTTTTAATACACAAGGAACGCACGTAGGAGAAACGGATCCATTTTTCCACTCATCAGCAAGAGCAGAAGGAGAAGGACCATCTTAGGTTTCAGCCGGGAAAACATATGTCATGTGTTTGAGCCATAGGAGAGGAAGAGCTGCCAAGAGGGCCGGTGAGATCATCCTCACCAGAGACGCTGGAGATGAGATCACAGCGGCCCGGGTCACTGTCCGGCAGGGTGCCTGGACCCTGCTGGCTCTGTGTGGGGTCTTCCCACTGCCTGACAATCCCATTGCCTGGCAAGGTCTGGATAGGCAGGGCAGGTGCTAACTCCGGGTTACTATGGTTTGCTTCAGACACCTGGGAATTCAAAGGACACTATGCATCTCTGCAAAACATTGCACATTGCCTTGTTACTTGGAGGCAAGGGTACCCAGCATTTGTTTCATGGGAATGCCCATGTCTTCCTTTCCTTTAGCCAACTCCTGTCTTCCCAGTAACAGCAGCAGCAGCAACAAAAACAACAACAACAACCATCACACAAATAACAGCTGTCAGCTATGGAGCATTGCTCTGGGCCAGCGCTGCACACACACCCTTCACTCATGGCTCACCACCATCCTAAGACCCATTTCACACATGAAGAAACTGAGCCCTAGAGAGCGCTATGGCCTGTTCACGGCCCCACTGCTGGTCATGGGCAGGATGAGGGCTGAGCCCAGGGCTTTCCTGCCCACGATCATGATCACGTCTCCGTGTTGCCAGGAATGAAGTCTGCACATCAGACAACCAATAAAGGAACTGATGCGAATGTGGCCCCCAAGACCCTCCTGGGCCTGGCAGGGGCTGGTCCATGATAACATCCAGTAGAATGGAGAACAGGAACCTTTTAGGAATTACCCACTGTGGCTCCTCTCCCTGGGACACCACCCCCACCCCGCTCCAGATCTGGTGATATTTAAAACCAAGGCCCTCCTGGAAGGCTCCCACCTCTGCCTGGTCTGGTCTGCACCACCCCACACCTTGCCCCACACAACCCCACTGTGGACCCCAATGAGCCTGCAGGGCTGCTGGCGGCATGGACGTCCTTCACACATCATCACCCCATCAAAACCAGCAAGAGTGCAAGGTTTCCCAGGAGGCTGCCTGGCCGCTGACCACCATGCGTTTTTTATATGCGCCCAGCACTCTCCTCAGAGGGCCCCTGAGTCAGGACGGTCTGCAGGCTACTGCAATTAGAGGGGATATTGTGCAGAGACTGCTATCACAGCTTCAGCTAACCCTGCATCCGATGTTTAACCAATCTTCCCTTCCATGCAATCCTAGGCTCGTCTGGCTTTTCTATTTTTGCCTGTCTCTGGAGTCCTGAGGATGGCTGAAATGGCTTCTGTTGCAGACCTGAGGAACCAGTTTTCCTCGGCACTCTGATGCTGTCTGTGCTGGTGCCTTCACCACAAGGCTTTCTCGGGCCTCATTCAATATCAGACAGTTCAGCCAAGGGACCTGAGCCCCTCCTGACCTGGGACTTCAGACCTGAACACCCACCCGGCCCCACTGAAAGAATCACCACAAAACAAGCACAGGAACTGGGGTGCACGGGCGGGCGCGAGGCCAGGCTGCGTACGCGTGTTGATGGCCACAGCTGTGCCCCCTCACAGGAAGCACCATAAGGGGAAGCCCGGGTCAGGACAGGCCATCTGTGAAGCGTGGCCGACCCTGAAGCAAGTAAAGCAGGGCTTTCCTGCTATTCAGATGACTCCGGACTGATGTCAGGCCTGGAGTCAAGTGAATGAAATTTATTCCTTCTTCATGGAAAAGCTGGACTCAAGCCCCAGATGTATATTTCTGGGGAGACTTAATTTTTCTTCTAGCTTCCCCAAGCTCAGTGGAGTTTAAAGCAGGCTTTTCCTTCATGCAAAGAGACAGAGAAGGCCCAGAGAACAAAGTAGACTGAGGCCCTGGGGAGGAGAAGGAGGCCCTTCCAGAGCTTTGCTCTCCAGGCTCCTCTGTCCAACCAATACACGGGAGGGGCCGGGCAGGGAGGCAGAGATGGCTCCTGGAGGTCTGGTCTCATGGCCTCCAGACTGTGATGGAGAACGTTACACCCTATACAGACACATGAGGATCAACACTCCCGGGTGAATTCAGCCAAGACATGCCGACCTTTGCCCACATGGACCAACCCTTAGCTGCTTCTCCAGCAGATGTGTTTGCTCTGAACATCCCGTTCTCCCTGGTCATCTCTCCTGGCTCTATTACCACAATGCCTGTGCTCCACCCCCATGATTAGCAGCACACATCTGGGATGCAGATGGGTGGGAGCCCCTCTTAAGAAGGGTGGAGAAAAGTTCCCTGTGGATGGCCACCTGGCGCTCCCCAGCATCTAACCGGGAACCCTGGCCATATTATACCAACTGTGGCTCCAGAAGCTCAGCTCCTGAAATTGTTACTCATCCCTGAGCCGTGAGAGAATTCACAGTAGATAATTAAGTTAAAATCAGAGTCAATTACCTTCATGGTACCCATAGCTTGGAAAGCCACAGCTAATCTCGAAGGGGTCAGTGCTGCCAGCATGGCATTGAATCTTGCACTCTTGTTCCTAATAGGCGAATGGTACTGTCCATCTGGAGCCACGGAACCAAACCTGTGGAAAAGAGAGGTGGGGTTTCACAAAAAAGCAGGACATAGCACCACCAGAAATGAAGTCAGGTGGCTCCCATGTGCATACACAGGGAAGCACTCGGATTTCCCCATCGTGGAACTTCCCCCTTGAGACAGAGTGCAGATAAGGGCAGGGGGAGTCCCTCTCCAAGAGATGCTGAGAAAGGCTTGACTCATGGGAGGTAGTGGTTTCCTGAGACATTAAACCAGCACCGGAGCCTGACTGTGCAGACCACACACTGACCCACTTTTTAAAAACTGAGATGTAATTCACATGCCATAAAATTCATGTACAATTTGATGGATTTGAGTATAGCCACGAAATTGTACAACCATCACCATGATCCTATTCCAAATCATTTCACCACCCCAAAAAGAAACCCCACCCCACTAGCAGTCCCTCCCCATACTCCCCTCCCTCCAGTCCCTGGCAACCATTCACCTACTTTCTCTCTCTATGGTGCCTGTTCTGGGAAAAAATTCACATAGATGGAATCATATCACATTTGGTCTTTATGTCTGGCTTCTTTCACTTGCATAATGTTTTCAGGGTTCACCTGTGTTGTAGCACATGTCAGTACTTCATTTCTTTTCATGGTTGAATAGTATTCCATTGTATGGATATACCACATTTTATTTCCTGTTTCCTCAGTTGATGGATATTTGGATTATCTTCCCCTTTTTGCTATTGTGAATAATTATGCTATGGACATTTGTGTATAATTTATTGTGTGGATATAGGTTTGCATTTCTCTTGTAGACAATGTTTTCACACATACCTAGGAGTAGAATTGCTGGGTCATAAGATGATAACTTTACACTTTTGAGGAACGGCCAAACTGATTTCCTAGTTGGTGCCACCATTTTGCAGCCCCACCAGCAATGTATAACAAACAGTCCTAATTTCTCTACATCCTCCCCAACACTTGTTATCATCTGTCCCTTTAATAAGGGACATCAGTTGGGCATGGTGACTTATGCCTGTAATCCTAGCACTTTGGGAGGCTGAGGTGGGAGGATCATCCGAAGTCAGGATTTCAAGACCAGCCTGGTCAACATGGCAAAACCCCATCTCTACTAAAAACACAAAAATGAGCCAGGCATGGTGGCGCATGCCTGTAATCCCAGGTACTCAGGAGGTTGAGGCAAAAGAATCACTTGAACCCAGGAGGCAGAGGTTGCAGAGAGCCAAGATTACACCACTGCACTTCAGCCTGGGCGACACAGCAAGACTCCATCTCAAAAAAAAAAAAAAAAAAAGACATCCTAGTAGGTGCAGAGTGGTATTCACAGTGGTTTTGATTCGTATCTTCCTAATGGCAATGACATTGAGCATCTTTTCATATGCTTAGCAGTCATTTGTAAATCTTTAGTGAAATGTCTATTCAGATTTTTGCTCATTTTAAAATTGGGTTGTCTTTTTATTCTTGAGCTGTAATAGTTATTTCTATATTCTGGATACTATACCCTTATATTAATATATATGACTTACAAATATTTTCTCCCACTCTGTAGGTTTTCACTTTATTCATAGTGTTCTTTGATGCAAAAAGTTTTTTATAACTTCGATGAAGTCCAATTTATCTATTTTTTCTTTGGTTAGTTGTGCTTTTGGTGCCACGTCTAATAGACTGCTTAAACCCAGGTCACAAAAATTCACACCTGTGTTTTCTTCTAAGATTTGTGTAGTTTTAGCTCTTACATTTAGGTCTGTGATCCATTTTGAGTTGATTTTTGTATATGGTAGGAAGTAAAGGTCCAACTTCATGCTTTTGCACGTGGCTATCTAGTTTGTCCCAGCACCATTTGTCAAAAAGACTATTCTTTCCCCATTGAATTGTCTTGGCTCTGCAGTGGAATATTAATTGATTGTAACTGTAAGGATTTATTTCTAGATTCTTCATTCTATTCCATTGTACATATATCTATCCTTATTCAAATACCACACTGTCTTGATTACTTTGTAGTAAGTTTTCAAATCACAGGTATGAGTCCTCCTACTTTGTTCTTCTTTATCAAGATTGTTTTGGCTATTCTAAGTTTCCTGCATTTCCATATGAATGCTGGTGGTCCTGAGGGGGCCTGGGGGACTTTAGCACCCACCAGGATAACTGTGAAGATGCTTTTATTTTTTCCATTTTATTTCCTATCAATTCACAGGAGGAAAATGTTAAGCAGAATTTGGTCCATTTTAAGTTTTTTTCTTTTCCTTTTTGCTTTATTTTGTTAATTGACATATAATAATTGTACATATTGATGGAATACAGTGTGATGTTTTGATACATTATATATTGTATATTAATAAAATCAGGGTAATTGGCATATTCATCATCTGAAGCACATATCAATTTTTTGGAATGAGGACATTCAAAACTTGTAACTATTTTGAAATATACAACACATTATTGTTAACTATTATCACGCTGTACAATATCACACCAGAACTTATTTCTTCAATACAACTATAACAGTATCCATTGACCAACCTCTCCCCATCCCCTCCTCCTACCTTTCCCAGCCCCTGGTAACCACTATTCTATCCTCTACTTCCTTATCCCTCCATTTTTTTTTAACTTTTATTTTAAGTTCAGAGGTACAAGTTTGTTACATAGGTAAACTCGTGTCATGGGGGTTTGTCATACCAATCATTTTTAAGGTTTTTTCCCATATAATTTTCTTAAGCTTTTGGCATCCACTACATTTATCTGCTGGCAACAAAAAGGAGTAAAGCATTCAAGGGAAACCCATGGGGAGGCGGGAAAACAGCTGGTTGTGTGTACCCTGATTGCTGGCTTTGTCACAGATTTAACATGACTATGGCTCAGGATCTTTACTGGATGCGTGAAACGCTGCTGAGAAAATTAAAAGTAATTGGTGTTTCTCAGCTTCTGTGAAAAGCATCATTAACCCCTAGAGCTCCACCCCCAGAACACACCTGGAAGCTGAAAGATGGTGCCTTATCCGCTGCCACTCACAAAGGAAGCAATAGCACCCATCTGTTTGTAATGGGGGCGAGGGAAGGAAAAAAAACTAAATGCCCAACAATAAGAAATTGATTACATAACTTATAAACCATTTATTTAACAGTCTATTATAGTGATATTAAAGATGATAATGCATGTCTGTGCTTAGCATTACATAAAAACATTTGCTATATAATGATAAATGGGAATTACAGGTTATTTTGAACATAGAATCTAGAAGTGGATCTCGCTTAGTAAAAATCTGACACCTCTCTCTCTTTAGACATATGGGCATAGAGAAAAGTCTGGAAAGATGTATATTGAAGTGTAACAGTCATTATGCCTGGACAACAGCATGCTGAATAATCTTACTTTCTTTTTTCTATCTGCAGAAGTATCTTTTCCAATTAGTTGTCAACAAACCTGTAGGGGTGGTTAGGGGAAGAATGCTCAGACATGCAGCCCATGAGACCCAAGAACCAAGCCAACTTTGGAGAGCAGTGAGATCATCTGCACCATTGACCTGAGTTAAGGAGAAACTACTCACTTATCCAGCAGGTTCTCCCTGGGTATCCGAACCTTGTCAAATATTAATATCCCATTGTCCACACCATGCAGACCTGGCAAGAATAGAAAGGGGGAATGGATGCAGCATGAGAAGTATTTTCCCTGCTACTTCCCAGGCCTGTCGCCACTAAAATACAAAGCCCCTTATTTTACTTCCAGAATTGTTGGTGCTTTTTCCTTGGGGGTGGACATGGGGATGTTGTCTGTTGTTTCCTTGATGAGCTGTGCCTGTTTCTTCCACCAGCCTGGCCCCTTCCTCCTTAGCGAGAGTGGAGGAGAATGGACTCTCCTTCTGTGCAGCCTGCATGTGCATGCTTTGGGCATGTAGTGGATGCACACCTACCTCCCGAGCAGTGACTGTGATTAAGAAAGGGAGAGTTCTAAGCAACTGCAAGAATGGGAAGCTGAAGACAGAGGCAGGGAAGCAGGCTTGCTCTCCCCAGGAATGCAGTGCCTCAAATCCCTCCTCCTTCCCAGTGCTCTCTCATCTGCACACAGGGCAAACTGTTGACAGCAAATGCCTACAATACAAGGGAAAATAGCCACAAGGACAGCAGGAAGTGGGGGAAGCAGTGCGGAGTGGGGAGGGGCGGTCCTGAAATCTGGCAGACACATTTCCTAAAGACACCTGCCGGAGTCTGGGGTCTTCTGTTTGTGAAAACTTAGAGATTTAATCTAGGGGAAAACAATTGTCTTTAGTAAATGTCTTTATTTAGAACTTCACCCCTTGACAAGGACACACTTGCATGTAGCAGCTTACAAGGGCACCAGAGCAGACTTTCTGCCATTGCCAGTGTTTTCAATGCCTGGCACGACTTCACAGAGCTCAGTCTACCCCTCTGCTCTCAGCAACATCTGACGTGCAAGGAACTTTCAAGGAGCCCAGCCCAGCCAGGGCCTCGGTCACCCCCAGGAGATACATCTAAAACCCTCACAAACCCCCTGCAGCCATGCCTGCAGCCGTGGCAGTGGACAGTAAACACTAAGGGGCCAGGATGGACTGTCCCCTCCACTAAAGGATGGGCCACTTCTTCCCTCTTCTCTTCCTTCTTTTTTTTTTTCTCTCCCAGTCTCCCTTCCTTGGCTTGGCATGATCTTGGCCATGAGTGGTCACTGGAGCATACAGGCATGTCCTGATCTCACCAAATGTTATGGGTTAAATTGTGTCCTCCCCACAAAAAAAAAAAAAAAAAAAAAAAAAAAAAAAAATTCATGTATCAAAGCCCTAATCCTTATACCTGTGTATGTGACCTTATTTGAAGATAGTCTTTACAGATGTGATCAAATTAAAATGAGGTCATTGGGGTAGGCTCTAATCTAAATGGCTTCTGTTCTCTGTAAGATGGGGCAATTTGGAGACAGGCATGAACACAGGGAGAACACCAGGTTAACATGAACAAAACCATTTACAGGCCAAAGAGAGAGTCCTAGAACAAATCCTTCCCTCACTGTGTCTGGAGTTGGTTCCTGCTGGTGGATTCGTGGTCTTGCTGACTTCAAGAATGAAACGGCAGACCTTCATGGTGAGTGTTACAGCTCTTAAAGGTGGCACGGACCCAAAGAGCGAGCAGCATCCAGATTTATTGTGAAGAGTGAAAGAACAAAGCTTCCACAGCAAGTAGCGCGGGTTGCCACTGCTGGCTGGGGTGGCCAGCTTTTCTTTGCTTATTTGTCCCCTCCCATGTTCCGTTTCTGTCCTATCAGAGTGCCCTTTTTACAATCCTCCCCGCAATTGGCTACTTTTAGACTCCTGCTGATTGGTGCATTTTAGAGGGCGCTGATTGGTGCATTTTACAGAGTGCTGATTGGTGCGTTTTACAGAGCACTGATTGGTGCATTTTACAATCTTCTTGCTAGCTACACAGCACTGATTGGTGCATTTTTACAGAGCACTGATTGGTGCATTTTACAATCCCCCTGCTAGCTACAGAGCACTGACTGGTGCGTTTCACAATCCTAGCTACAGAGTGCTGATTGGTGCATTTTACAATCCTCTTGTAAGGCAGAAAAGTTCTCCAAGTCCCCTCTGGAACCAGGAAGTTCAGCTGGCTTCACTTCTCATCACCACTCTTAGAAGGAGCCAACACTGCTGATACCGTCATCTTGGACTTCCAGCCTCCAGAACTGTGAGACAATACACTTCTGTTGTTTAAGCCCCACAGTTAGCGGTATGGCAGCCCTAGCAAACTAGGGCACTGAGTCAGTCCTCAGGATTCATTAAGGGCCTCAAGAGCACAGAGAGCAGACAGGTGGCCAGGGGTGCAAAGAAGAGAGCTACAGCCTGCCCCCTGAGAGCCCCCAAGTCTCAGATGAGAGAAGACAAAACAGGATTGTGGGCAAAACTACCTCATTACTGGAAAATTTGAGAAACTGGAAGAAACTGAGACCAATGCACATTCATAAAAGGCAATCTACGACATTCCTGAACAGTTCTACATAAAAGACTTCATGAGGCTTCAAAATCCGGACATCTTCTCTAGGGAAGTTTTCTCCACCCTCAGTGCTTTGGTAATATAACGTAGGTTAGATTCTCCCTGAGTCGGGTGGGGAGCAGGTAGGAAGAGTTAGCACAGGAGAAGGGCACCTGGGGACTCACCCTCCTTGTACATCATATCAATAGCTGTGACTCCTGGGTACAAGCTTCCGTTTTCATCCCGGACAGGAACGATGAAACAGTGGGGCCCTAAGGAAGGCATCGAGATCATTATTAAGCTCTCCTTCCTATAGCTTTACTCATGTCCTGGAATGGTATAACATTTCTGTGATCCTCAAACTCATTCAGTTCTACAACTGTGCACCAAGCATGAGAGCATATAATGTCAAAATGTAATGATAAATTTCTTCATGCATATTAGGAGATAAAGTCAGTACTGAATTATTTACAAGATAAAAGCAGCTCTGTGAAATGGTTTTTCACTGGTAAATAGTACTAATGAAGAGAATTATTCTAGTTGTCTGTATTGGTAACAAACCTTGAGATCTTCCATCTATGATGAGCTGGGCAAAGACAGCTGCATAATTCCCGTACATGGCATTTCCAATATACATCTTCTCCGCATTTTCACACGGCGTGTCAATTACAAACTCCTACACAGAAAAAGCAGAGCAACAGTGTTTCCCTTCCCATGGCTCATTTCAACTCCCTGGCTCAAAGCAATGAATACTGTAATCCCAGCACTTTGGGGGGCCGAGGTGGGTGGATCACGAGGTCAGGAGATCGAGACCATCCTGGCTAACACGGTGAAACCCCGTCTCTACTAAAAATACAAAAAAATTAGCTGGGCATGGTGGCAGGTGCCTGTAGTCCCAGCTCCTCGGGAGGCTGAGGCAGGAGAATGGCGTGAACCCGGGAGGCGGAGCTTGCAGTGAGCCGTGATTGCGCCACTGCATTCCAGCCTGGGCGACGGAACGAGACTCCATCTCAAAAAAAAAAAAAAAAGCAATGAATACTGTGAAAAACAGACCCACACAGCGCAGGGTTCCGTTTCCAGGGGATTTCACAGCAGAGGAGAAGACAATGGGAAGGTCACCTGGCTCCACGTCTTGAAACCAACATGGCTGTGCTATCACTTCAATTCATTTATTTCACCTCCACCTCAGCTTTGAAAATGGCTGAGATTAAAATGATTTTTCAAGGAATAATCCGATCCAGAAAATAAGTTGCCAGTTTTCAATCTTTAAAAGGTGTTTGTTCTCTCCCTCCCAGTCTCTCCTCTTTATAATGCCAGGCTGACATGTGTGCTGTTTGGCTGAGCCTGCCTGGCTTTAATGTATAAAGGCTTTCTTCAATTATCTTGCTAGACTACTTCATAGCAAAGTTTTGACCTTTAACTCATCCAACACCAAAACCTCTAAAAGCCCTGGTGGTATATGCTCAGCTCTCCATGCCCCTCATCTCCAAATATCCCACCTGCACGATTTCTAAGAAAGGATGGAATATCCAACGATCTGGGCCCTTAGATGGCTTGTCCCAGGGTCCGCATCTGTGAGTCGCACTTTGTCTGCTGGTGTTCACTCTTTCTGGGCAAATCACTTGGTTCCTCGCTGTTGCCCAGGCCCTGAACCTTCCTGCCTCCATGACATGGGTCTTGGTTTAAATGAAAGCCAGGTAATTGAAGGCCAAAACTGTATGCTTGGATAAAGCAAGACTGATAGACAGCCATGACCTATTCCCACCACTGCTTAGAGTAGCAGCCCAAACAATTTTTATTTTTATAAAAAGAAATCCCTCATTTCAACCTTTGAAAATGTCTCTCTATTTCCCTGATCAATGCATATAATAAAGTTTCCCAAAAGAGGTTCATATGTTCAAGCTCCTAAAATGGAAGAACTTGTAAATGAGTCTCTTTCTTAGGAGGGAAAAATCTTAGAATGTACCATGCAGTTTGTCTCTGAATATGTCCAAGGATTCCAGCTCAAAACAGTCTGAAACTAACACTGGTCATGAAGAAGCAGGAAGAAAACGCAGGGGTTTTGTTCTCAGGCTCGGCTCAAAACTCCGTCTTCTCTGTCCTACTCTCTGGAAGCCAATAGTGGAAATGCTCCCCTCACTTCTTGGCTCTCCCCAGTCTCCACTGCCACCTGGGTTACCTTTAAGCCTCTTGCCAAAAAGGAACTGGCCCTGGTGCCAGCTCTGAATACAGGGCACCTGGGGCAAGTTGGGAGCCCAGGAGAAATGGCAGAGTGGAACTGCACATTTAATTGGAGTTGACAGTATTGAAGATGTGACTGAACTAAACCAACAAGCTATTGATCATGCAAAGATTATCTCAGATTTCAGACTATAAAGTACATAGACAACACTTTCCCGCTGGCCAAGAAATACAGTCTTGAAGCCTAAGAAAACACTCTCTGACATATGTTTGCACAGGGAAACTTTTAACATGTGCAAGAGCTTTTCAGAAACATAAACGGACATGCTGGATCTTTTTAAGAGAAGTCTCTGGAGGCCACCCTTGTCTTATCAGGGTAGCCAGGGCTTCTCAAGGAGAGGCATTGCTTGAGGCTGAGTGCAGAGAAAAATAACAGCAACAAAAATACAACCCATGTGGGTGGGGCATGCTTACACTCAGGGTAAGAAAGTGAAGTGGCAGAGGAAACATTGGCCTGGCAGAAACGATCTGGTGGGGTGGGGAAGGGAGCAGGAGGCCACCCGTCCCCATAAACATTTGCTACACTCTGGGAAAGGAGGTTTGTCACTTCTGGCAAAATGCTTGATTTGGAAAGTTTGCATCAGCCCAAACTCTGGCATTAAAGCTGCATCTAAATAACACACACCATTGTGTCAGTTTCTGTAATAATTATTTGTTTGAAGGCCAGCAAAATGGTCAGTGTTGTAGGAACTAAAAATGATGCCTTTGGCCAGAGAGTTCATAACCTCATTTATTTTTGCTATTTAGAATAAAGTATAAAAATAAAACTCTTATCTCTTAACTATCCATACCACTACCCAATCCACCTCCCAAAAATAAATGTAAAACCACCAACCCACAGGAATGAATAACCAAAACATGTAAGAGATTTAAATGGTCCTTGGGGAGAGAACACTTATTTAATAAGCTCTAGCATTTTGAAAGGGAAATGAAGGGGAAAACACAGAACCCAGTGAAGGGAGAAATACATTCCTGCTATGTCAGTTCTCGGTGGTATGAGTTTATGATGGGATTGTTCTCTCTCCCAGCCCCACGGGAGACAGTGTTCACCAGAGGCCCCTCGTCATTATGATTGCAACTTTGCAGGTCCCCTATCAGACAGTGGCAGCTGCTGAGGCACGCCAGGTAGCTAAGTCATTTATGCTGTTTGGGGAAAATGGGACCAACACAGGAAATTATTTTTGTAAAAAAGTAATAATTGTAAGAAGAAACAAATAAATAAGAGCTGTGGGTGTTTTTCCCCCCATCAACGACAGCAAGGTGACCTTAATACGATGGCTTCGGGAGAGGAAAAAAATCGGCCAGCCAAAAGCCAAAGGATGTTAGGTCAGCATGCCACCACTGGCAGAAAAGCCACGCTGCTGAGGGCAGTCTCACCCGAACCTAACTCACTCATTAACTGCATAGCCAGAGTCAGCTGCTTAACCTCCATGAGCCTCTGTTTCCCCATCTGTAAAGTAGGGACAATAATACATTTTCATAAGATTACAGAACATTTGAAATGATGTTACAAGTAGACTGCTTAGCCTGGTACATGGCACAGCCATGCTTAGTGAAAAGGACCAGTTTAATGTTGCGTTCCTGGGACTGTTGCTGGGAGGAAACATAGAATACTACACAAAGGGAGTTTGATACGCAGCATGGCACTTTGCGAGTGGTCAGTATAGGGTCGTACTTGTTCTTACTATGATCTTGGACATCATTTGCTGCTGGAGAGAACTAACATCAGGGCAGGAGGAAAAGCAGGGCATCCTCCAATACACCCCGCCCCTGCATCTGTCATTCCAGACATTGGCCACCTCCAACCAGCAACCCTGGGTCAGGAAACCCCGCTAACAAAAATCCACCTGCTCAAGGACAAACTGCAAAAATAAAGAATAGACGAAGCAGAGCAGCCACACGGCCAGGCAGCACCCGCAGCCACGCTCGGGCACGTGCTTGCACACATTGACTGACATAGCTTCATTTCTAGAAAGTACCTCAACATTTGTTTATCCCTTTGTAGTTCTTAGGAACACCCAATATCAAGCAAGAAACTATAAAGGAGAGTGAGATAAGTACACAGTTGCTTTCTTTTTTGGTGAGGGGCGGGGGCGGGGTGCGTGTAGGAGTTAAAGAGATGGGCATGAGGGTTACAAAGCAGCATCCCGAGGGTATGTTATGACCCACTATGGACAGAGATAGCAATGTAGAGAGACTTAGCCAACATCTTTTTAGTTAGCAAGAAGGGAATGGAAAGGAAGAAAAACAGAGAAGGAAAAGAAAGGAAAAGGAAGACAAAGAAAAGAATGAAAAGGAAAAACCTCAGCATTGACCATATATAGTAAAGGTAGAAGAGTCAGACTGTTTGGTGACACTCTTGTTTCTGTTGTCATGTAAAATGTCAGTGCAGGTCACGGTAAGGGACAGCGCATGATCCCAGTACAGAAGACTCAGCTCCTGATAAGGTGGCCCCAGCACAGTGCCCTCCTGACACAGGGCACAGTGGAGAGGACCAACAAAGGCGTCTCCTCCAGTCTGTTCCTGCTACTGCTAGGGACGACTACAAAATGGTTTTAGTGTTCTCTTGGAGTTATGACAAGGGATTAAATTCACAAGTGCACACAAAGTGCTTGAAGCAGTGTTCAGTGCCTCAAAGGCACCATATTGCCTCAAAGGCAACATGTTGGCTGATGTTGGGTACATGAAGGCTGAGCACATATCCACCTCTATTAAAACACTTAGGCATTTGATCTGAATCTCAGCTCCCTGGGCCAGAGAGCACACACAGAGGGTGTGAAGCTGGACACAGAAAGAAGGAGATCTGTGTCTGTCCAGGTTTCCAGCTCCCCTGCACGGCAGGAGAAGGACGGATTCCTCACCTGGGCAGAGAGGTCAAAGGTGGCTTCGGTCTGGATCCCTCTCACGTTGCTCCCATGGCCCCTCTCGGTCATTGCAAACATCCCAGTGTATTTCTGCTCCTGGAGTTTACCAGACGTTAGAAGGGAATTAGCTGGTCAGGCAGTTGCTCCAAATGCAGACCCCTCGGACCATTAAGAATGGTGGTGAGAGAGGGACAGGTGGGTTGGAGAAAATTATAAAAATGCAGTCTGATGACAGCGAATGTGAGCCTAACAACATGACAGGCCCAATGCAATATAAAAAAGATAGTCTTGTAATTCTCATTTTCAACAAGATTTTTGCTGATACAAATTCCGTTTTATTTTATTTTTCTTCAAACACATACACACATGCATATCTATCTACTACAGATTTTTAAGGCTCTCCATAGAAGACCGATGTTGAGGAAAATACCATACCTGGAGTGGCTGAAACCACTTAGTAACATGTTCAGGGCTTCCGAGATTCCTGATAGCTCCGCCAAATAGCCAATAAATTATTCCGCACTGGAAACAAGGACAATACAAACCATCATTAGCAACAGTCAGCCATCTAAAGACAATTAAATCCACGGCCAAACTCCAATCAGGGAGCAGCTATTCAGCCCCCTGTGCTTGACCTAAGCCCTGCACGTGGCATGCTTCTTTGCCCTTCCTCTTCACTGCCTGGTGAGCTCCAGTTTCTCTCTGCAGACATGGCTCATGAGTCGCTCAGGACTGACACAGAAAGTCAATCCTCCATCCTCAGGCCTCCCAGATCCCCCCAACAAATGAATGCTCTGAAAGCTCATTCTGCTTTGTCCTCTCAGGATCTAGCTTAGGGCCTGATGCAGAAGACATGTAACAAAGTGTGTGTGCAATGACCCTCGATGCTGACCCCTGTCTGTGGAGGTGAGTCCTGCCATGAGAAACAGTGTTTCCTTACAGGAAGGTGGATGGAAGAGGCAACGCTGCAAAAGGAGCAAGCATGCAGCTTGGGATGAGCACCCTGGGTTTCAATCCCACTTCAGCTACCCACCGGCTGCAGGATCTTGGACAAATGACATTGTAGCCTCAGCTTCCTCATCTGATAAATGAATGGTGAGAGTACCCATTTACTGAGCTACTGAGCTTACAAGCTCACTGACTCTCACAACAACCCTGGAGAGAAAGCATCATCATCCCCATTTAACATGGGAAATTGGGATTCATAGAGGGAAAGTGTCTCACCCACATCCTAAGAAAGTGGGAAGGGCTGAGGCTGAAACCCAAGCTACCTAATGCCTTATAATACTTCATATAGTGACCATGAGGATTCAGTGAGAGTCAACCACCAAGCCTTTGCTTGGTCTTTTGTGGGTTTTTTGTTTTTGTTTTTGTTTTTCTTAAGAGACAGGGTCTCATTCTTTCACCCAGGCTGGAGGACAGTGGCATGATCATAGCTCACTGCATTGTCAAACTCTCAGGCTCAAGTGATCCTCCTGCCTCAGCCTCCTGAGTAGCTGGGACTAGGGACTACAGGCACACACTACCACACCTGGCGAAGTTTTTTTATTTTTAGTAGAGATGAGGTCTTGCTATGTTGCCCAGGCTGGTCTCAAACTACTGAGCTCAAGCAATCCTCCCACCTTGGCCTCCTGAAGTGCTGGGATTACAGGCATGAGCCACCATGCCCAGCCTGCCTGGTCTTTTGTAAACCCTGGAAAAGTGTTGCTGACAAAGAGAAGGAGGAAGACAAAGAGGATGAGGATGAGAAGGAGAAGGAGAAGAAACAGGAAGAGGCAGAGTGGCTTGAGCAGGGCCGTTTGGAAGGAGCAGGGTGATGACTGCAAAGACAGAAGAACTTGAATGTAGGGATATTTGCTGTGCCTGCAGGTCAGAGTTCCTTCCCCCTCCTAGCTATACAACCCCAATTTTCATCTGGGGAGCCCTCCTCCCCTAGAATCTGTCCAAGTGGTTTGTGGGTGATGTTGACCCCACCCCATCCCAGCTTTAGGATGAGTTGGGAGCCCAGGACTGGCTGATCTGGCCAGACAATGCCTCTCAGGATGGATTCATGATCTGGGTGTGTCCATTTGGAGTAGAAGCCAGGACACAAGGCTAAGCTACTGTGGAAGAGAAGCCCTCTTTTGTGAGGCTATGAAATCTGGAGGGATGGAAGCCTGGGGCCATACAGCCATGAGCTGGGGAATGAAGCCAATGTATGAGGACCCGGTTGGGGGAAGGAGGCAGAGTTGAGAGATGGGAGAGACCAGGTCCTGCACACCCAGACCTGAAGCCTGCTGCATCCCAGACTCCTGAATTACAGCAGCCAATAAGTGCCTTTTTTGCTTAGGCAAGTTTAGAGTCGACTTTTTTCCTGGGGTCACTGCATCTGGATGAGCTCTCTGTTCATACCCCATGTGTATGAACAACCTGGTATTAACTTTGTGAAATGGTACTTGATCAACTCTAGCAGCTCGGACCAGCTAACACACTCTGGCATCAGGACAGATGAATTTCACTAATCACATCTGACATGTGAAGTGCTTTTCATTTGGAGAATCATAAAGTATCCTGGGAAGATGATTCACACCCTGATGACTCAGCTCACTTCTCTACAGAATCATCGCAGGCACTGCAAATTGCATTACTAATTCCAACATGGGAAATGGAAGCAACCCAAATGGTACGTGTTTTTTCCCTAAACCATCTTGGGAGTTAAGTTTAAAAAAATATTTTTCTAAAACTCAAACAAGTTAGGTTTTCCACCTCTAAATCTCTTTGGCTGGTGCCTAATGCACTCTTGACAATAAATTCCTCTTCTAGGTTTTAAATCCTTTCCTCCTCTTTAGGAAGAGGAAAAAAAACCTAGAGTGTTTTATCCACATTTTGAAAGCCCCCATTCACTAAATGTCTTAGTAGGCACCCTGGGCTGTGGAAGTGAACCTGTAAGTTTGCAGGAAACTGCAGCAGTTGACAGAGGCAGTGTCTGCATGACCTCAATCCACACAGTCAGGTAAAGTGTGGGGTTCATTTCCCACAAAAGCCACATTCTCTGAAGGGCAGCTAATCCAACCAAGCTGGGCCAAATGCAGGTGGAGCTCCTGGGGATTGGAAGCGGAGGGCTCCCTGGCCTGACATGCTTTCAGCAGGTGCCTTCTGGGAGGGGCATGGGCCCCAGCCCACAGGCCAGGAAGGAGGCAGACAGGGAAGTGGGGAAGTAGAGGGATTCAGAGTAGATACTGGAGACAGAGTTGTTGGGATGGATTTGGGAGGAGAAGGAAAAAGAGGACTCTGGGAGACACCTGGGTGTGTGGCCTGAGTTTCCAAGAAGATGGAGACCCATTGACTGCAGTGGAACAGCTTGGAGGAGGGGCTGGGAGGAGCCAGGAGGAGGGTATGGACTCCTTAAAACAGAAATGCTGAGGCTAATGGGAGGTAGGCATCAACCGATCACGTGGGAATGTCGCAGAGTGTCCTCCGAGAGGACACTGTGGTTCTCCTGTCAGACTACCCAGCGTCCTGCCCCTGGCAGACCTCAGGGAACAGGACACAGAGAGGACCATTTGCTCTGAGAGAGACTGCGAAAAGCAGTGGTAAGAGAAAAAAAGTAGAGTTGGTTGGGGGATACCTAATGAAAACTCGAACTTCAAACATGCACCCACCTGGCTTGAGAAAGCCTCCTCTCTCTTTTCCCACTTATCAGGAGAAGAAAAAGGACAGCTATGACATCGAGCACATGAGGTAATGATCATAACATGCCCAATGAGGGTCGGCAGCTTCCAGAGGCCACAGTGTGAGACAGCTGAGGGCTGGGAGGTGTAGCCAGGACAGGTCACAGGGACCAAAGGATGGGGCTATGGCAGGGCTTCTTAGCTTCTAAATAAAGACTAAAAGGAGACATCCTGAAGTGGAAGGGAAATCTGGTGGGTTAGAGCTGGGAAGGCAGGCTGGTATCACCTCAACCCACCAACGGAGCCACTACCTGGAAGACCGTGGGGCTGGGCCCCCAGCCACGTCCCAGGAGGTTACAGTCCCCACCATTTATGGAGCTCCTGCTACCTGCCAGGTTTGGCACGGGGATCCTTGTAGGCATTACTGATTTAAATCTACACACAGCCTGTGAATGGGCTTTAGCAATGCCATCTTTAGGGAGGAGAAAGCTAAGGTACATATGTACAAAGGAACATGCCAAAAGTGTGGCTGGGAAGTCCTAGAGGTAGCATGTGTACAACTCTGTTGTTCTGAGTGTGCCCCTGTCCCAGTGGACCCGTGAGGTCTGTCCCATGGGCAGGAAGCCTGCCGGCTCCCCGGCTGCAATAGGCCCGGCCATTCCTATACAACAGCCCAACAAGGGTCCCTAAAGAGACTTCAAGTGTCTTCAGGATTTCCTAATTCCAAGAGCAAATTTCCACAAATGGAAAACTGGAAGTGTTTTTTGAGACAACGGGGACTCCAGAAATGGACTGAATTTTGTCCTCCCAAAATTCATATGTTAAAGCCCTACCCCCTGTGTGACGGTATTTGGAGATGAAACTTTGGGCAATGATCAAAGTTAGATGAGCTCATGAGGGTGGGACTCCAATAATGGGATTGGTGCCTTTAAAGAAGAGGAAAAAAAAGCAGCACCTCTCTTCACCAATGAGGACACAATGAGAAGGTGGCTGTCTGCAAGCCAGGAAAAGGGCCCTCACTGGAACCTGACCATGCTGGCACCATGATCTTAGACTTTACAGCCTCCAGAAAGGTGGGAAAATAAATTTCTGCTGTTTAACTCATCCAGCCCATGGTATTTTGTTATAGCAGTCCAAGCAGGCTAAGACAGATAATAGGATGGTTCAAATAAGGGAAAATAGAACAGCCATGGAGAAGCAGAAAAGGAAGCATGTCTCATTTCTTTCAGCTTTAGTTAGAGTCCTTCCAGATTGCACCCATGTTTTTGGCAGGAAACTTGGGCTGGCTCACAAGCTAGAGTGGGGATGCAAAGCACCAATAAAGACAATCTTTTTCCCTGGCACTTTGCTAATATGCCCACCCCTGTCGCTGTGAGCCACTCTCAGAGCCAGCCCCCAGCCCTGCCAGCACTTGGCTGTGTGAGTACAAATGAGTTTGTCCAAGGTGCTCAGGGAAATGCAAAGCCACTGGATAAACAGACCTGGAGAGAGAGAGAAAAGGGACTTGAACATGCAGGGCACAGCTGATTTTGATGAATTGATGCTGACGTCCCTTCCTCAGGTTGACAGCCAGCTCATGTGAAAGGCAGGGACCACCAGTGGCTCTTGAGCTGCCAGGGGGATCTGGGGAACCCCTGACTGACCCAGAGCTCACAGGAACTGTTCCCAGCACACCACATGCCCTCCTGGCATCTCCTCCACCACCAATAGAAAAGACAGCCATGGTCCTCCTGGTCAGGACTTGGGGGCTGCACAGTCTATAGGTTCCTCTAATTGTCTAGGATTTCCAAGCTCCAGGAAAAGAAAAATCTCCCACAATTACTGATGTGTGGGACAGCATAGTTAATAATAATTTTCAATTGTCATTTTTATTTCTGGTAAAATACATACAGCATAAAGTTTGCCATTTTAGCCACTTTTAAGCATACAATTCAGTGGCATGAAGTACAGTCATAATGTTGTACAACCATCACCACTATTTCCAAAACTTTTTCATCATCCCAAACAAAAACTCTGTACCCATTAAGCAATAACTCCCATTCTCCCCTCCCTCCAACCTCTTGTTACCTCTAATCTACCTTCTGTCTTTATGAACTTGTCTATTCTAGATATTTTATATAAGCAGACTCATACAATATTTGTCCTTTTATGTCTGGCTTACTTCACTTAATAATTTCAAGGTTCATCCACGTGGTGGCATGTGTCAGAACTTCACTATTTTTTGTGGCTGAACAATATTCCATTTTGAGTTTATACCACATTTTGTTTACCCACTCCTCTGTTGACGGAAACGTGGCTTGTTTCCAGCTTTTAGCTATTGTGAATCATGCTGCAATGAACATTGGCACACAAGTATCTATTTCAGTCCCAACTTTCAATTATTTGGGGTATATATCCAGTTAGTGGAATGCTGGGCTGTATGGTAATTTTTATGTCCTACTTTTTGAGAAACAACCATATCGTTTTGATT
The DNA here is from genome assembly GCF_029289425.2 of Pan paniscus. Classification (NCBI taxonomy): domain Eukaryota; kingdom Metazoa; phylum Chordata; class Mammalia; order Primates; family Hominidae; genus Pan; species Pan paniscus. The sequence goes on from NC_073261.2 coordinate 17,295,615, forward strand.
TTATATATTTATTTAATACTCAAGTATTGACACCTATTATGTACCAAGAATGTAGGGGTTATAGTTTTCAAGGAGTTTTCCCTCTTGTGGTAGTAAGAGACATAAAGTAATTCCATGAATAAATATATAGATTCAAAATGGGTACACGTTATGGCAGAAAACTATAAGATGCAAAGACAGGTGACAGCGAGTGGATGGGACTCAAGTTGAAGGCTTGAGAGGGGCATCCCTGCGGGAAGGACACGTTAGCTGGGACATGAAGAATGAATAGTTGTCAGCCAGGAGAAGGAGGGGAAAGACCAAGCTAGGGCTAGAAGCAAGTGGTCCAAAGGTGGGTAAAAGGAACCAGAAGAAGGGGAGAGTGGAACAGATGTGACCAGGGCCACACCTGCAAGGACCCACGGGCAACATCAAGGATTAGAGGATGTTTCTAAAGCATAATGGGAAGGAAGGGAAGGGGTTTTAAGCAGGAGACTGGAGTGATCAGAGAAGTATTTCTTTTTTTTTATTTTTCTTTTTTTTTTTTTTTTTTGAGACGGAGTCTCGCTCTGTCACCCAGGCTGGAGTGCAGTGGTGCCATCTCAGCTCACTGCAAGCTCTGCCTCCGGGGTCCACGCCATTCTCCTGCCTCAGCCTCCCGAGTAGCTGGGACTACAGGCGTCTGCCACCACGCCCGGCTAATTTTTTTGTATTTTTAGTGGAGACGGGGTTTAACCATGTTAGCCAGAATGGTCTCAATCTCCTGACCTTGTGATCCGCCTGCCTTGGCCTCCCAAAGTGCTGGGATTACAAGCGTGAGCCACTGCACCCGGCCTCAGAGAAGTATTTCAAAGGACATTTTCTTTAAGTCCATGCCAATTTCCTTCTAGGATACTCAGGAGTTTTCAGAAAAAAATTTTATTATGGAAAAATTCAATGAAATAGAAGCATCTAATGAACTCAAGGATGGTCAGCTCATGGTCCATTTTCCTTCATCTCCCTCCCCCGCCACCCCTACCTACTTTCCCTTCCTACATCCCAGGTTATCTTGATGTTTATCCCTGACATCATATCATGTCTTCCCTGAATATTTCCAATATATATGTAAAAGATACAGATTCTTTTTAAAAACATAGCCCTAAAACCATTATCCCACCTAAAAATATAATGATCATTCTCTAATATCATCAGATGTCCAATGCTCAGATTTCCCCAACTGATACATAATTTTTCATTACAAATAGTTTGTTGTTTGAACCAGGATGTAAATAAGACACACATATTGCAATTGGTTAAAATGCTTCTTAAGTCTGCTTTATGCTACAGGCTGCCCCTTCCCTCATTCATTCAGACGATCCCTGTGAAACTCCATGGACTAGGCTCAGTGCAAGACCCTGGAGACCAGAGGAGAGGGTTCCCCACCCAGAGAGCTGCCACCACCTGTGGAGCTGTCCTCATGGTCACAATCCACGGAGGCTTGCTGAAGAGAAAGTAGATGGCAGAGTAGGGTGGGGGTGCAACATGGTAAAAGCACAAACTGGGGATCATGAGAGTCTGGACCAGGATCCTCCGGTATTTCTGAGAGGGGATTTATTTATCTGTTGCATCTCAGCTAGCTGCTCTCTCTGAAAGCCACAGCCAACCCATCCAAGAGGGAAGAGATCGTGCCTGGCTGAAATCACAGGGAGCCCAGTCTTCCTGGAAAAATCTGATGGTGGACACCCTCACGACAAGATGGCACTCACAGATTTCTTTGTTTTTAATTCCTACCTACCAACAGACAATGTCCACACCAAACTGAAATCACCACCATATTGGACTCACTGCCAACTGACCTGGCTTCTTGTCTGATCATTCTGTCTTCATGTTCTAGTTGTAATTTCGCCTCTTTGGGGACATCACGACTGGGTGTTTGGATATGAGGAATCATTTTGAGACCCAGTGGTGTCCAGGGAGGGAAAGGAGGGCCCCATGAAGGACTCTCTGCTGGAAGGCTTGGGCAGCACGAGTGGCTGCAGCAGACACGCCCACCTGAGCTATTTTGTTCGCCTTCCTTGGTAAGCAGGAACATGCAAGATAATTGTCTTCCCTCAAGACAATAAGATGCCATTTTATAACCATTTGCAAAAAAATGGAGAAGTCTAAGAATTCCAAGTATGGAAGAGGATATGGATCCACAGGATCCGATTACATGCTGTTGGTGGGAATGTGAATTGATGCACTAACTTTGGAGAATAGATTAACACTACTCTTTAAAGTTAAGCATTCATTCATCCTATAACTAGCAATTCCATTCCTAGTTGAATACCTAAGGGAAGATTTTACCCATGTTCAACACCAGACATGGACAAGAGTATTCACAGCAGCACTTTTCACATTAGCAAAATCCTGGAAACAACATGAGAAAGTGGATGAAGAAATGCTGTGGTATATTCACACAAAGGAATATTAATACAGCAGTCAAAAATGAATGATCTTCCATTGCTATGTCATTCCCCAAATGACAAAACTATAGAGATGGAGAACAACAGATTAGTGCTTGCCAAAGGACAGGGGTGGAATGGAGGCCAAATGAAACTATAAAGGGGTAGGACCCGGAAGTTTCTGTCTGATGATGGAACAGTTCTGTATCTTGATTGTGGTGGTGGTTACATGAATCTACATATAGGATCAAACTGCATAAAACTATACACACACACACACACACACACACACAACTGAGTGCATGTAAAAACTAGTGAAATCTGAATAGGGTCTATGTCCTCTTTAACAGTGCTGTACTAATATTGATTTCCTGATTTTACATTGCATTACTGCTATATAAGATGTCACCATGACTAAAGGGTTCTCATGACCCTATGTACTATTTTTGTAACTTTCTGTGAGCATTATTATTTCAAAATGAAAAGGTTTTTATTTTAAAATTTAATGAATACAGGAACACACAATATGAATCGATCTTAGCAATAATATTTAAGTGAAGAAAGAAAATCACAAAGGATTATGATACTGTTTTCATAAAACTAAGACAAAGGAAAATAACCAATTGATACAAATGTAACAAAACTATACAAAGAAGAAAAGCAAATTAGAAACAAAAACAGGATAGGATACGACGGTTAAAAGGGAAGTCAGGCACAGGTTTTGAGGTATGCAATTTTACCAACACCTGTGCCATTACATAGACTGAGAGAGCTCACGGGGTTATAGTTTTCATTCCTTGGCATGCAAAGCGAGCATGCATTCATGAAGGGCAGGTGCCCGGCGCCTCTCACCTTCACTCCTGTGGCCATGTCCGCCATGGAGAGGACTTCTCCTATGACAAGGCTTCGGCTGACAAAATTCTTTGTTTTCTCTGCCTGAAAATACGATAGACTCAGTATCAAGATTTCCTTATGGTTTTCTGACTTGTTAAATTCACAGTTTTTATAAGAAATGCATGTTACTTTTATAATAAAAAATAAACACAGTAAAAGCAGTTTTTAAATTAAGAAACAATTCCATCATTCTACTAAAGTAAATGTTTTCATCTTTTTTTAATGTGGCTTTCTGGTCTCTAACCTTGTTAGTGTTAAAGACTCTTCTTATACAATAGTCAACTGCATCCGCATGGAGGCCAGCCTCCGACCCTGCGACCGACTCGTCTCGTGCCTTGCTTTGCTTTCTCCAGGTTTGTCCCTCCCAGTTCCTGGTGTTCCCTTTACAGGCCGGCACCCCCACGGTTCTGCCCAGCTCCTCCAATGTGTGCCACAGCCTGCAGCCTCTCTGCATTGATGCCCCAACCAACAGAGAATGCCTGGCTGGAGCTCTGCTGACAATCTTTTTTTTTTTTTTGTACAGACAGGGTCTCGCTATGTTGCCCAGGCTGTACATGAACTTCTGGGCTCAAACAATCATCCTGGCTCAGCCTCCCAAGAAGCTGGGACTACAGGCATGCGCCATGGTACCCAGCTTCAGTGACCATCTTGATGTGAGGGTGGCGGATTGGGAAGTCTGGGAGCACCCTGGACACAGGAAAAGCAGTATGTTTACTTTGTAACCATAGACCATATCAAGGCTTTGATGATTTAAAAATCATGAGGTCCCAATCCCCTCTCCTCACTCACTGTACACAACAGCCGCAAATCCCAAGGCTATACGAACACACTCTTCTCCACCAGTGACAAATGAGGCATGGCAAAAACACTGTACATGTTTCATTTTAAAAATTCAGAGGCAGCCAGCATTTTCTTAGGTGATAGGCCCTTGAGTGGGCAAAGTGCAGCTGTCCATTGTTGAAATCAGTGCTAGTTGTCCTTGTTTGCCAGTCTCTTCTGAGATCCACCCAAAAAAACTGGTGCTTGTTACCCATGTGTATGTGTATGTACATGTGTGTGCATGTGCCTGTGTGCACGTGTCCATGTATGCACGTGTGTGTCTATATGTGTGTGTGCATCTGTATGCACACATGTGTGTGTGCAAGTGTGTGTGTGTGTGTCTGTCTGTGTTTGTACACTGCTCCACCAGCAGCAGGATGATAACTAACCTTCCTTGAATGACTTTCAGTTTCCACACTGGCTAAAGCTCTCACCCCAAACACCCTCTAGATTTTTCCCTCCCACAGGTTTTTACAATGTTTCTCTCAACCATTATTAATTTGAACAAACAGCAGGCTGTCAAGATTTATGACTCTTATCATGGCTCCAACCCAATGCATCTTGTATTGATTATTTCCTAAAATATCTCCAGGCTTGAGTATATAAACCACTGTGTGGCTCCAGCTTCAGCTCACACTGCTGAAGTTATTACCAACAAATAATAAAAGACAACTAAAGCAGATAGTTGCAGACTCTTTTAGAGGGCCCAGGTGTCCTTTGTTGCACAGATCCTCACAACAACCCTACACGGGAGGCTAACAGGACAGGAAAGACTGACCCCATGTAACAGACAGGAAATCCCAGGCTCAGGGAGGTCAAATGACTTGTCCCACCAGAGTCACCTGGGAAGTGGAGAGCAGTATCCTTTATCAGAATCCGGAGCTTCAGGTTTCTCAGCTGGACATCTTGCCACCAGCCCTCCCTGCTCCTCATTATTAAGCCAGAAGAAGTCTTGGGACCCTGAGTCGCCCAGCCTTCCTCATCGGTCCACCCCTATTTTTCACCACCAGCCTTGTTCCCAGAGAGCACCCGACATCAACCTGTCCTGGGCCCCCAGTTCATCTTCCTGAGAGTCACCCTCTCTGGAATCATCACAACAAACCCTTCCTTGACGCCAGCTCTGTTTTAGCCAAACTGAAATAATCAGGAGTAAGCACAGCCCCCCGAATTTCCAACTATTCATAGCTTTCTTCATATTTCATTCTCTTCACAAACACTGTCAGTGCAGGAGTATGACTTTGCCATTAATGGTGTCCAACTGTGGTCATTTTTACTCACCACTTTGAAATTAATTGCAAGGACATTTACTGAAGAATCAATCCAAAATTTAGCCATCATAGAGCATTATAAATTGCCTATGACAATTACTTCCCTTCCCTTGTCTCTGCAGGAGATAGTGACCTTTGCTATTAGATCTCATGGGAAATGACAATAGGAGTTTGCTATTAATTCTCTGATGTTGATTTAAGCATATATTTGTACTAATCCATCTCCAGATGCCAAACCAAAGTTCCAGAACTGAGAATAAGCTTAATAAGAATGATTGCCTTACTGGTATATATTTTAACATCTTCTTCACACACAAATTCCCTATCTTCTTCAATTCTTATTTTATTTCTGATTAATTGTTCTGAATTAAAGAATGTCTAATATTGACAAGTTTCACCTCTCATTGAAATGGCAGCACTAACTGAATGGGCTACGATGATAATGATCAATCAATAGTTATGTGCTCTTCTACATTAATCTTTGCAGCAATTCTACTGTATCAATAGCTGCCTTCATTTATACTTAATATATTCAAACCAAATTCAATCTCCATAGTAGCATGTAAGTTTGTAGTGATTTTAAATAATAATAATTCCATAAATGTATGAGTACTATACCCCAGCTTATAGTTTATCCTAAATTACAGTCCATGCTATTCACATGAATACTTAATAAATTCAGCCTCAAACAGAGGAAGATAGCTTTTCTTAAAATACTCCCCTTTCTTTGTAGAGCACTTGATGTAACAGATCATTGTGATGTAATAATCTGTTATAAACTCTGAAAAAATGTATGTTTTCACAGAGTAGTCTGTAAAAGACATCTACACTCCTCAACTAAAACCACCATGATTCAGAATAGGCTGGATGTGTAGTCTGAGCTGTCTTTCCTCTGATGTTGGCCCACACGGCCTCCTTTGCCAGCTCTAAGCAAGACTCTCACCTCCTGGGCTAACCAGCCCTGGCCTTCCCTCCAAAAGACCCCAAGTCTGGCCACTTCTTTTTTTTCTTTTTTTATATTTATTTATTTATTTATTTATTTTTGAGATGGAGTATCATTCTGTCACCCAGGCTGAAGTGCATGGTGCGATCTCGGCTCACTGCAACCTCCACCTCCCAGGGTCAAGCGATTCTCCTACCTCAGCTTCCCGAGTAGCTGGGATTACAGGTGCACGCCACCATGCCTGGCTAATTTTTTTGTATTTTTAGTAGAGATGGGGTTTCACCATGCTGGCCAGTCTGGTCTCAAACTCCTGACCTCATGATCCGCCCGCCTCCACCTCCCAAAGTGCTGGGATTACAGGCGCGAACGACTGCGCCTGGCCAAGTCTGGCCACTTTTTACATCTCTTCACCAGACTCTTGTGCCCTGGACTATAGTAACAGCCTCTTGACAGGCCTCCTGTGTCCACCCAGCCCCAAACATCAGGCACCATGAGCTTTTTATTATTAGTAATTATTAAGGTAAAATTTACAGCCAGTGAAATGCACAGAGCTTAAGCACATGAGTTATGTTCAATTATCTACCTGTGTAACCATGATATCAATCAAGAGCACAGGGCATTCCCTTCCCCCAGCAGGCATCCCCATGCCCCTCTACAGTTAGTACCCACCTTCACAGGCAACCACTGTTCTCTTTTCTTTGTTTCTTAAAGATGGAGTCTTGCTTCATAGCTGAAGCTGGAGTGCAGTGGTATGATCGTAGCTCACTGTAGCCTCAAACTCCTGGGCTCAAGGAATCCTCCTGCCTCAGCATCTTTAGTAGCTGGGATGACAGGTCTGCCATCACAGCCAGCTAATTTCTTTTTTTTCTGGAAACAAGGGTCTCACCATGTTGCCCAGGATGGTCTTAAACTCCTAGTCTCAAGCAATCCTCCTGCCTCGGCCTCTCAAAGTGCTGGGATTACAGGCATGAGCCACTATCGCCCCCAGCCTAACACTTCTTTTTGTATCACCATCCACTAGTTTGGCTTGTTCTTGAAGTCACACAAGCAGGAAACAGTACGTGCTCTTCGGGGTCTGCCTTCTTCCATGCAAATGAGGCATCTATGTTAAACTAAGGATATCCATAGTTCATTATTAGAATGGTTTCCATCTATGAATAGTTTATAATTTGTCTAAACAAAACTCTTTAGTGAAACTGGGTTGCTTCCAGTTTCAGGCTCTTATGAACAAAGTTGACATAAACATTTGTGTACAAACCTTTTTGGGAACATGTGTCTGTTTCTCTTTTGTAAATCCTTAGGAATGCAACTGTGTGGTTAAAGTGTAGTTTTAGTGTTGTAAGGAATAGCCAAACAGTTTTTGAAAATGGTTGTACCATTTTACACTCCTCCCAACAATGAATGAGAGTTCTAGTTTCTCCACATCCTACCAGCATTGTCAGTCTTTTCCAATTTTAGCTACTCTGGAGGGAGTGTAATGTTATATCACTGTAGTTTAAAGATGTATTTCTCAGATGACTAGAGATATGAGCACATTTGCATATGCTTAACGGCCATTTGTAAGTGTTCAAGTCTTTGGCCACGTTTTTAAAATTGGGCTGTTTGTCTTTTTATTGTCAAGTTCTAGGGATTTTTATATAGTATGGGAACAAATCCTTTATATCTGGACACAAGTTTTTATCAGATATATGCATTACAGATTTTTTCCTACTTTGTACATTGCCTTTTTATTCTCTTAATGATGTCTTTTAATGAACAGCAGTTCTTAATTTTATTGTAGACCAGTTCATTAGTATATTTTCGTTTATATGTTCAAGTGATTTTTGAGTCTCCTCTAAGAACCCCTGCCTATCCTAAAAGGACATTCTCCTCTATTATTCTACAAATGTAGTAATTTTTGAGTCTCTGTTTAGGCATCTAATGTGTCTCAAATTAGTTTTGTGTGTAGCATGAGGTAGGGATGAAAGTTAACTTTTTTCCCATATGCTTATCTAGTTGTTCCAGCATCGTTTACTGCCAAGACATTGCTTTTCCCATTGAATTGCCTTGGCAACTCAATTGGTCATATATGTGTGAGTTTCTTTCAGAACCTGCCATTCCATTCCATTGATCTCATTGTCTTTCCTTATGCCAATACCCTGTGACCTTGAGCAGCTTTATAATATAAGGGCTGAAGTCATGTGGTGAGTCTTCTAACTTTGTCCTTTTTTAGAATTGTTTTAACTCTTCTAGGTCTTTTGCATTTCCATATATGTTTTGAAGCAACCTGTAAATTTGGATCAAGGTACTACAACATTTTTAAACTAAGTATCACACTGTGTTCCTTCCTCCCTCCTCTCTCCCCCAACCATAGCGAACACCTCCAATGACTCCAGTTACCCCTGCAGGAAGATCTAACCCTCTGACCACGTCCTCCATGTCTAGCCCTTCTTACTTCTTGCTGGTTCCAGGGGCCACAGAGTAGGCCAGCTGCACAGATCCTGGGAGCATTCTGTAACAAAGGCTGTAGCCACGTACTTCTGTTCTCTCCAAGGGCCTTTGACTACTCCAGGAAAGCCCAGTGCAGGATTGATGAAAGGTGACATTCCCATGGCTCTGTCTAAAGATATTTTTCTCTTTTCACGACATTATTGCAGGACCCTGACAGTGTAGGATTTTCCAAATTATTGCCACAAATGTAATACCGCTTCCCCTGGCAGCACATGCTTACTACAATTCCTAGTTACTTCGAAAATGTTTCTGATTATTAGTGTAATTACAGAATCGATTGATATTGGTGGCAGGTAATAATGAACGTATCTTATTGACATTACCAGCTTGATGTACAAGCTTACTTTTTTTATGCAGCATTCTACATTCATTTTAATGGAAATTAATGGTTGCTTATAATTTTTGGCCCATGAGCAAATATTGTTCCCATTATTCTACATTGTGAGAGATAAATATACCACATGACTACTTAAAAACTGGATTGTCAAGCAGTACTACCACTGAGCGTTCATTCAGCACTTCCTATGTGCCCAAACACTGTCTGGACAACTTACCATGTGTTATGCCATTTGAGCCTCCCATCAACCCTTTAAGGTAAGAATGTTATCGTCCACACTTCACAGAGAAAGAAACTGAGATGCAAAGAATTCAAAAACTAGCCCAAGGCCACAGGGCTCCTCAGTGAAGGAGCAGCCAGTCATGAACCCTGTTCTATCTGACTCCAAAATCAGAAACCCATAACCACTGCATGATGGTGAGAAAATTGTACTATGACCATCCCATATCCCCTTTTCAAAACAATATAAGTATAAATTCATATATGATACATTTCAAAGACCAGATTGGGATATGCATTATTTTTGGGCAATAGAATTTTGTAATTGTGTGTCTTTACCTGTCTGCATTTTTAACTTTCCTGTAATGAACATGCATCATTTTTGATAATGAGAAATTTGTCAGCATTTTTCCCAGTTATGGTTTGTGCATCTTTTTATAGTGTCTGTCTGTAACTGACTCATCTATCCAAGCCTCACAGCATCAGTAGAAGGTAGAAAAGCAGACTTGGAAAACTAGTAAGAGCCAAGTTGGCCCCCGTGCCAGGAACCAAAGGGAATAACACTGCAGGGTTTCAGGTTCAATGTGGCCCAGAAGTCACAGCGCCAACTGGGCATGGCCGCTGCTGCCAACATGAATGCTAACCCTGCCTTCTCCACCTGCACAAAACTCCTGCCTGCTGGCTGGTCCCAATGCGAGCTTCCAATAGTTGAACTCGGCTCACATGCCCAAGACCAGCTTTGTCTTGTGGCAGGAAGGCAGCCACTGGAAACCACTAATGCTACCCACATTCTATGTTTGGACAGCCCTAAAATAGGACACCTGCCCCGACTCCTTGAAGTGGTGTGGCCTCTCCCCAGGTGCTATCATGAGGACAGCCTCCCTCAACCCCACATACACACAGGAGGTCAGTGCTGGGCTCTGTGCAGCCTCTGTGGCCAGTGTCAACCCCGGCTCACCCAGGAGCGCTGCCCGTGCTGATGGCCCCTGTCTGAGCCACCGTCCTGTGATGGATGCACTCTAGCCCCTGGCCCACGAGACAGTGCACACTTGGAAGACAGAGATGGTCTCCTACTCATCTTGAGTTACAAGATTCAATTCTCCCATCCCTCTGTTCTGTCCCCATCACAACAGAAAGACTCTGCAGGGTGGAGCTGCACCATACACAGCTGTGGAGTTTGGCCAACTGGCTTGAATCCCGCCTCTGCTTCATTTACTATTGAACTTTAGACAAGTTACCTTTTCTCTCTACATTTTAGTCCCCTGACTTGTAAAATGAGCACCATATTTACTTTACGATTTGCTATGATAATTTAATGGAGTAATGTATGTAAAATGCTTATGAGCCCTCTTACCCTTGTCCCTACCTCTATGGCCACTTCTCTCCAGTCTCCTTTCTGGTCCTTCCCACCAGGCTCCACTCTCGGGCCTCCCCTTCTCTGTCAACACCCATGCCATGGGGATCCCTCCAGCCTTATGGCTCTAAATTCATCTCTATGCTGATGGCTTCCCCATACCTTGACCCTAAACATCGCAAACATGTTGAGATGATCACATCTAAAGACTAGCTCCAGATTTAACCTAACATCTCTTCTAGGCTTCCCACCCAGTATATGGTGACCCTATCCTTCTAGTTGAGTTGCTCAGACCAAATACCAGGGAATCGCATTTTCTTTCCCTCTCTCACTCCACTTCCATGTATCAGTGTCTGTCTACTGCTTGACCTTCAGTAGAATCCCCATTCCTGCCACTTCTCATCACCTTGACTGCAGTCACTCTGGTCCCAGCTAGCACCACCTCTCTCCCTGGTGATTGCTCTCTCCCTGGTGACTGCTCAGCTCCCTGTTTGCAGTCCTGCCTCTCATATAGTATATTTCTAAGCCAGCAGCCCGGAGACCCAGTCAGACAGGTCCTGCTCCACTCAGTCCCTCCAAGTCCTCCCATTTTATCCGGTCTGAAGAAAATCAAATGCCTCATAAGGCCCTTCATACTCCAGGGACTCACCATCTCCCTGGTTGTCACCTCTCTCCTCCTCTCTCACTCTGCTGACACCACATGGTGACTGACATTCCATTAACAAGCCCAGGACACTCCCACCTTAGGCCCTTCATGACTGCTGTTCCCTCTGCCTGGATGCTGTTCACCGACCTCCAGCTGTCTCGCTCCCCCACCTCTTAGGCATCTGCTCCAATGTCACCTCATCATGAGGCCCCCACCTGTCCCTCCGACTCTTCTGAGCACCTTTACATCTTCACTTAAAAAAATTAACATACACACAACATAAAATTTACTATTTCAACTATTTTTAGGTGTACAATTCTCTGGCACTAAGTATATTCACAGTGTTTGGCAACCATCATCACCATCCATCTCCAGAACTTCTTAATCTTCCCAAACTGAAAATCTACACCCATTAAACACTAACTCCCATTTCCCCTTTCCCCCAGACCCAGGAAACCACCATTCCACTTCCAATCTCTATGAATTTGACCACTCTAAATACTTCATATAACAGTGTACCGTATTTATCTTTTTGTGACTGGCTTGTTTCACTCAGCATTATGTCTTCCAGGTTCATACGTGTTATAGCGTGTATTAAAATTCCCTTCCCTTTTAAGGCTGAATAACATCCCATTGTATGTATTACAACACGTTTTGTATGTTTTGTTATGCCATTTGTCTGCCAATTGACATTTGGGTTGTTTCTACCTTTTGGCTATTGGGAATAATGCCACTGTTAACATGGACATGCAAATAGCTCTCTGAGCCCTTGCTTTCACTTCTGTGGGGTATATACCAAGAAGTGGAATTTCTGGATCGCATTGTAATTCTACATTTAATTCTTTAAGGAAATGCCATATTGTGTTCCCCAGTGGCTACATCAGTTCACATTCCCACATCACCACCGACAATGCACATGGGTTCCAGTTTCTCCACATCCTCTCCAACACTTGTTCCTTTCTGGTTTTTTGTTTTTTTTGATAATAGCCATCCTAATGGGTGTAAAGTGGTATCTCATTGTGGTTGTGATTTGTATTTGCCTAATGATTAGTGACGTTGGGCATCTTTCTATGTGTTTATTGGCCATTTGTTTATCTTTGAAGAAATATATCTTCAACTCTTTGACCATTTTTTAATCTAGTTGTTTGGTTTTTTTCTTGTTGAGTTGTAGGAGTTTTTTATCTATTCTGGGGATATCAATCCCTTATCAGACATATAATATGCAAATATTTTCTCCCATTCCATGTGTTGCCTTTTCGCTCTGTTGATAGTGTCCCATGATGCACAAAAGATTTTGATGTTGATGTAGTCCAGTTTATTTTTATATAAATTTTTACTTAAATGCTTTTTAAAATTGTTTTTAATAATTAGATCATTTTTATTCCAAAAATGTATCTACGTTTTTCAAAAGCCTGTGTTTTTGGTGTTCTATCCAAGAAATCACTGTCAAATCCAATGTTAAGAAGCCCTTTCTTTATGCTTTCTTTGAATTTTTTATTAGTTTTTGCTCTTACATTTAGGTCTTTAATCCATTTTGAGTTAAATTTTGGATATGCTGTAAGGTAAGCTTCCAACGTCATACTTTGCTTGTAGATATCCAGTTATCCCAGCATCATTTGTTGAGAAGATTGCTCTTTCCTCACTGAATGGTCTTGGCACCCTTGCCAGAAATCATTGACCACCTATGTGAGGTTTTATTTCTAGGGGCTCTTTATTCCATTCCATTGGTCTCTACGCCTGTCTTTATGCCAGTTCCACAGTTTTGATTATAGTAGCTTTGCAGTAAATTTTGAAATCAGGAAGTGAGAGGCCTCCAACTTTATTCTTCTTTTCCAAGATCGCTTTGGCTATTCAGAGTCCCTTGAGATTCCATGTGAATTTTAGGATGAGTTTTTCTATTTCCGCAAAAATCATCTTTGGGATTTTGATAGGAATTGCACTGAAACTGTGGATTGCTTTAGTAGTATTGACATTTTAACAATATGAGGTCTTCCAATTCATGAACATAGGATGCCTTTCAATGTATTTGTATCTCCTTTTATTACTTTCAGCAATTTTGTAGTTTTCCATGTACAGTCTTTACCTCCTTGGTTAAGTCTATTCCTGAGTATTTTATTCTTTTTGATGCTATGATAAGTAGAATTGTTTTCTCAATTTCATTTTGGATTCTTCATTATTAATGCATAGAAATGCAACTGATTTCTACATGTTGATTTTTATCCTGTAGCTTTGCTGAATTTATTAGTTCTAACAGATTTTTTGTGGAATCTTGGGGTTTTCTACATAAAAGATCCTGTCATCTGCTCAGAGAGACTATTTTACTTCTTCTTTTCCAATTTACCACACTTGATTTTTATCCCCAGCATCCATCACCATCTGACATACCAGCAATTTACTTTGTTTATTAGTTTATAGTCTGACTCCTCCCAGACAAAAATGTAAGCTCCATCGAGACAGGTAATTTCTGCCTGCTTTGTTCACTGCCCCTTGAGCAATGCCTGGCTCACTGTAGGTGCTCAATAAACAATTATAAAATGAACGAATCACCTCACCTGGCACACGGAAGGGACTTAGCAAAAGGTAGCGAGAAATAATTATTGGTTTTTTACATAGTATTTCACTGCACGAGTAATAATGAAGGCTTAGAATGAAAAGGGTGTTTTTTTATGCAGAATGGTTGCAGTGTCAAAAAACAAACAGCACCATGATTCCAGCTGCACTGGAATCCCAGGGCAGGTCCAGCTCACTCCCTGCCATGCCCCGCTTTCAAGTAATCCCTGTGGCTATCACAGATGACAACTGCATTCAGGTGCCAATCTACATAGAGGGACTTCTGTAAACAGACCTCTCTGTCCTGTTGTCTCTGCCCAAATCCTCCAAGATATCCCAGGCGGCCAGGGCTGGCCTGACCAAAGTGCTGGCCAAGTGGCCAATGTCCAAGTCTGTGGAGCTGGAGCTGGGACAGGGACTCCTGCCAAAGACAGTATATAGGACTAAGAGCCAGGGGAGCCTGTCACAGCCCACTAGGAGAAGCCTGGGTTCCAGTACAAACAGAAGCCAGAGGCCCAAGAGGGAGCCAAGGCCAGGGCGGCAGAGCCAAGAGCTCAGAGTCTGTCCGTCGGTCAGGAGCCAGTCCTGGGATGGGTGGGGGAGTACAGCGGTCACAGTCTGCAGCACTCGCTGGGGCTGGCACTGGAAGTTGTGGGTAACAGGGTGGGGCCTGGGTGAGTTGGGACTGGGACAGGACAGACATCTCAGCCTCTTGGCAGATTCCTGGCTCAGCTCCTTTTGCACAACACACTCAGGGCTTAAATGTAAAAGCTTCCCAGGAAAGGCTGTTTCTTCTCTCAGGGTCTGAGTAGAAAAGTAACCACCCTCCCCGGCATTCCCAAACACCTTCTAAGGTGAGCTGACCTTAGAACATTCTTCCATTTTAGATCTGATCACCCACCTGATATTTCTCCAAATACAAAAATACCTCAAACGGAGATTACCTAAAATTCTGATAAAAATAATAGTCATAATATATGTAATATAAATATAATGCAACCAATGTTCTACTAGTTCCCCTCTGATCTGCTGAGACTGAGCTTCCTGAGAAAATAGTAGACGATTTAGATCAGTGACTCTCAACCTTTATGGTCCCTGGACCTTTTCTGAGGATTCCAAAGAGGTTTTGTTTGTCCAGGCTACAGCTGTCAATTTACCATATTGCATAATTTTTATGAAAAATAATCATAATTTCAAAAAACTCATGAGAAGAATGGCATTGTTTCACATTGTTTTAGTATCTGGCTCAATAAAAGATAGCTGCCCTTTCATAACTGCTTTTGTGCCATCTGTTGTGATATGTTGTTTTGGTTGAAGTTTATGATGAATATCCAGTGTCTCACATGCAGGTAGTTGGACATATACTTTCCACGTAGCACCTGAAAGGGTATTGGGGACACACACGGGTACTCGGGCCTTACTTTGAGAACCACTGGTTTAGATAATGATGGTGCAACTATGCCCCTCACTCGTGTGGATCATGGGGATAAAAACCAGAGCTCTGGGTGAGAGAGAGAACGGTTGTAGGCTGGTTGGGGGAGGGGAAGAAGGAGTCAGGGGTAGGATCTTCATTATCCAGGTATCTGTCCCCAACCCACACTACACTTGGCTGAAAGAAGCCTGATCCCAGCTGGCTCCCTCCTGGGGAAAGGTAATGTTGAGATGCGGTTTCCCTATGAGCCACCCACAAGCCCTGATTGGTAGGGACCAAATGCTTAATGGGAACAATTTTGGGGAGACAGGGTGCAGGAAAGGAGGCATAGTGCAGCAGTCCGCAACCCCAGATGCACAGTGGGTCACCTGGGAGATGTAAATGCTGACTTGATTAGCCTGAGCAAAAGCCTTCACAGTAGGAGTTTTGAAAGTTGTCTGGCTGCTTCTATTGCGCAGACAGGGGCAAGCACCACCTGTTTGACGTGGGCTCAGGAAGCAGAGCACCTGGGTTTGAATCCCTGGTTCACTAGTCATTTATATATACAACTCACTAATTGTATAACTAACCTCAGGCCAATTACTCAGCTTCAGTTTACTTATCTGTAAAATGGGAATGCCATGAGGGATGTTGTGAATATTGAATGACATCATCTATTTAAAGTTCTTAGTGTTGGGACTGTACCAGAACATGTACTCAGTCAACTTGAGCTGTCACTGTCTGCTATGGTGAAGATCAGTGCAGGCTGTCAGACTCTGTCAGCTTCCAGGGATGAGCATCTCTGAGGAAGCTGTCCCCCATGCAGGACAAGACACTGCCACAAAGTAAATGATAAGACCTGGGTCTTAGAAACAGAAGGTCTCTGCATCTGGACATAGAGGCAGTTGATGACTCCCCCAGCCCAGGATCCAATTCTGGAAACTTCAGGGGAACAAGAGAGCTATTGACTGAGGTGCACAAAGGTGATGTCACTAGAAACAGGTGCAGGAGAAGTTGGCACAGAGAACAATGATGGTGTTCACACTGTGTGTGTGTCTGTGTGTGTGTGCATGCACACTCTGCAATCAGATTCATATTGTTTTTTCACTTTAAAATTATTGAAACATCTCAAATCTATTACAGATGGCAGAGGGGAAAACACAGCGTGGAAATATTTTAATGGTTTATTCTTGGCCTGCGGACTGTCCATAGAGACCTGGAGTGAATGAGACTCCCTCCTCATTTGTCCCCTAGAACATCATCATTACACATTATACACCGCATTCTGCCTCAGAGCTCATCGGATCATCCACAAAAGTGGAGAGCAACATGAAAGGGGAGTCCAGGGAAACACAGACGGGCCTGGCATGCTCCCTGAGCAGGCAGGACAGCCATGACTCAATCATTTTATTAAGAGGCAGGATGAATCATGTAACACTTCTAGAATTACTGGATGTGGACAGCTCCTCCAGCTGTTTACAGGGCGGAATTTGAGAGCCTTCAAACACAGATGTGCTGCCGAGTCTCATGACATCCGCCCGGCGAGATGAGCCTGCCGCACTGATGGCCAGTTTCATTTCCTTCAGGTTTATTGGCTTTTGTGAATTCATACAGAGAGAGGTGCCAAACAGGCCGAGATAATTCACAGAAATGACTGGAGGGATGGTCTAGGGCCAATCCTGTGCCTCCTGGAGGAATTATATCTAATCACCCAGGACAGAGAGTTGTCCAGGCTGCCTAAGGCCACTAAGTGAGACAGGAAAACAGGAAGATAATTGGATCCAGAGCTCAACACGCTTCATCAGGAGTGAGATTACAGAGGCTAATCCTTCAGACTCAGCGGGTCGGGCTGCAATTAGCAAGCCTCATTAAGGGATCAGCTCTCACATCCGGGTCTTGAGTATTGACACTAAGTTAAGCCACAGACATGTTGGGCTGATTAAGGGAGCAAGAAGCTGGCCACAGGCCAAGATTTCACCTTCCAACCAGCCCCATGCCGAACGCACTTGGAGGCGACTCTGACAGAGAGAGTGGTTGGCAGCAAAGAGGTTGGTTGTTTTTGTGTTTTTTTTCTTTTTTGGTTGTATTCACAGCTCTAAATGGATGCTCCATCAAGAGGCAATTTCCTAGCTTGAAAATCTCTGCCAAACTACTTGGTATGAAATGATTTTTTACGCTTTGCAAGCACGCTCCACTTTGTCACGTGGGAGTTTTCCTGTGCCAAGTGAACATCCATCTGCACGTTCTCCAGCTCAGCTGACACTGCAGCGCCCTTGTCAGTGTGGAGGTGCCTGCAGTACCGCAGCGCAGGTGGTGCCAAGGCTCTGCCTGTAATTCCTTCCTGAGAAGACTCCAGGATTGGTCCTTGTCTCCTTAGACAACCTACCAAAGGTTGGTGGGATTGTGGGGAAGGGAGAGGGATCTACTTTCAAGCATGGATCCCAGGCCCCCACTAGCCCCATTCTACGCTCCACAAAGAAAGGCGCCCCTGTGGTCTCCTGAACTGGGAGGACTCCATCCCTCAGTCCTCAGACTCTCCCTCCCAGACCATGCTGGGTGGGGAAAGGGCTGGGCTGCTGCAGGATAGGGTCGGCTCCTCAGCATGCCGCTGAGCTGCAGCTACCCTAGTTCAGGCTCCTCCCTTAGGGAGTCTCAGAGGGGGGGTGGTGTTGGGTTTTTTGTTTGTTTGTTTGTTCATTTTGAGACAGGGTCTCACTCCGGTTGCCCAGGCTGGAGTGCGGTGGTGCGATCATAGCTCACTGCAGCCTCGACCTCTGGAGCCTCAAGCGATCCTCCCACCTCAGCGTCCCAAGTAGCTGGTACTACGGGTGTGGGCCACCATGCCTGGCTAGTATTTGTTTAGTGTTTTGGGGTTTTTGGGGTTTTTTATTTTATTTTATTTTATTTTTTGAGACAGAGTCTCGCTTTGTTGCCCAGGCTGGAGTGCAGTGGCGCAATCTCAGCTCACCGCAACCTCCGCCTCCTGGTTCAAGGGATTCTCGTGCCTCAGCCTCCCAAGTAGCTGGGACTACAGGCGTGCACCACCACACCTGGCTAATTTTTGTTTTGTTTTGTTTTGTTTTAGTAGAAACAGTGTTTCACCATGTTGCCCAGGCCATGTTTCGCCATGTTGAGGCCAGGCTGGTCTCAAACTCCTGGCCTCAAGTGATCCACCTGCTTCAGCCTCCCAAAGTGCTAGGATTACAGGCATGAGCCACTGTGCCTGGCCAGTTTTGTATTTTTTTTTTGTGGAGACAGGGTTTCACCATGTTGCCCAGGCCAGTCTTGAACTCCTGGGCTCTACCCAGGATCAGCCCACCTTGGCCTCCCAAAGTACTGGGATTACAGATGTGAGCCACCACACCCTGCTGAGGTATATTTTTTCCTATATACCATGAAGCTGAATGAACTTGGCTAAAATACATCACTCCTAATACTGACACAAAGGAACTCACTAATCACGTATTTTTTTTTTCTTTCTTTCTTTCTTTCTTTCTTTTTTCATGAGGCTAAATTGACTAAAATAATACCACTAAATTTAGAGTGACAGTTTTTAGACAAATAAGACATAAACTTTGGATAAGTCTAAAGTGCTTTAAAAGCCCTTAAAATGAGTTATTTCTATTTCCCAGCTATTTAACTTTATCCCTAAAATTATATTGGTTTTGTGTACAAATATTTTATTACTTCTGCTGATACTCCTCTTCCCTCACCTGTGAGATTGGAGAAGTGAATGTGTGGGCCGAGGAAAGGGTTTGTTAGGTTAGTGGGAGTGGGGCAGAAAAGGGGCCTGAGGAAGACACTCTCCTCCACCGAGACCTGTCTGTCAGCTGCCCTCAGCATGAGATCAAGAGGCTTAGCAAGTCACAAAAGCAAACAAAACAAAATCTCTAAGCAAATTAACATAGGAACAGAAAACCAAATACTGCATGTTCTTACTTATAAGTGAGAGCTAAACACTGAGTACACGCAGACACAAAGAAGAAAACAATAGGCACGGTGGCCTACTTGAGGGAGGAGGGTGGGAGAAGGGTGAGGGTCAAAAAACTACCTATCGTGAGTTCAGTGCCCACTACTGGGGTGACGAAATACTCTGTACATCAAACCTCCATAACACGCAATTTACCCATGTAACAAACCTGCACATATACCCTCTAAACATAAAATAAAAGCTGGAGAGAAAAAAAACTCTCTCTCTCTCTCACACACACACACACACACACACACACACACAACCATAACAAAATAATAATGACACTTACCAGATCCTGAACTGCACGTTTTAACAGAGGTAGACCCATGGCAAACTTCACTCTCTGAACTGTCAAAGCTCTCATTTCACCCAAGCTTAAATCATACCTGTGAAGAACAGATACAAAATAAGACAGCCAATAATTGGTGACTGAGGGGAGGCTGTGGATGCTTTGACCCCGGGCTCAGACAGAAAAGCTGTGTCCATTGTAATGCTTGTTTGATACTGTGCACACTGTGTGTGTCACACAGACTGGGTGTTCAATACAGCCAGACACAGGGAGGGAGAGATGGAAGGATTTCCTGACAAGACCATCTTATTCTTATTCTTATTCTTATTATTTGAGATGGTGTCTCACTCTGTTGCCTAGGCTGGAGTGCGGCAGTGCAATCTCGGCTCACTGCAACCTCCGCCTCCCGGGTTCAAGCAATTCTCCTGCCTCAGCCTCCCAAGTAGCTGGGACTACAGGTGCCCACCACCATGCCCAGCTAATTTGTGTCTCTGTGTGTGTGTGTGTGTGTGTGTGTGTGTGTGTGTGTGTGTTTAGTAGAGACAAGGTTTCGCCATATTGGCCAGGCTGGCCTCAAACTCCTGACCTTGTGATCCACCCGCCTTGGCCTCCCAAAGTGCTGGGATTACAGGCGTAAGCCACCGCGCCCGGCCAAGACCATCTTAAAACAAGACTGCAACACCTCCTGCTCTGCAGTCCTTTGAAAATTGTCTGAAATGACTTAAAAGCAGCATTTGGGAGACAGGGGCAAGGGAGTGACATGCGTGTTGCAAGAGGTGGACTGTGGTGGCCATAAGGATTGCCACTCAGGGTTGCCTTCGAGATTACCTGCTTCCAGCTGCCACACCTTTGAAATAACAGAGTGATGGTAATTACATTCACCATGAGGCTGCTCATCTCTTGGCTGCTACTAGCTGATGGTTGAGCCTCACAAGGTTCCAGAGTCAGGCCATGCCTGCCCAAGAGGTGACCTGCTCTGGGAGCCCACTTGCCTGCAGACTTTGTCATCACTGTACTGTGTCTGAGGCTTTCCCAGCTCAACCCTTTCCTCCCCCTCTCTTTGCAAGGAAGCCAGACCTGACTGCCTTTGTTCTGGGGGTTCTCCCCACCAATCCAGCTCCCTCCCACTTACGCTTCTCAGGTGTTTCCTCCCATTAAATCTCCTGCACATCTAGCCCCACCTTGGTGCCCACTTCTCAATGAACCTAAACTGACACAGGAGGAGAGGTTCCTCTTTGGCCACCTAGAATGTTTCCATGCAACGCACAGCCTGAGCCTGTAGGACCTCACTCAGGTTAGATTTCAGAGCCAGAGGATATGAAAAGGATGGCCTAACAATAGAAAACCTTCTTGGAGATACCCACCCAACAACAGAAAAACATCAGAGCAAAACACACCCATCTTCCTCTCCTGCAGTCTCAGTGGGGCATTGCTCTTCCTCTCTACCCCATAACCCTGCAAAAGCAGGAGGGGGCACTCCAATTCCTTTCTGCAAGGCTGAGGGGAGAGTTAACCTTCCACCTCTTGTCTTGCAGAGCAGATGGAGTGTCTGAGTTCCCGACCTGGTGCACACCTTGGTGGGCCAAGTAGGGAGCTGATCTTCTATCTCCTGCCCAGCAAAAGCAGGTGGCGCCAGGGTAGCATTAGTGGAGTCCAGTAGTGGCCATCTATACCCAGCAACAACAAGGCCTAGCAAGAAGATGCGAGGTAAATCTAGTCACACCCTGCTTCACACCAACACCCCATCAGCAGGACCCAATGGGAAGCTGAGACTTCACCCCTACTCGGTATTAACAAGGAAAAAGGAGGTGGTAGGAGAGAGGGTCAGTTGGCACTTAATTCACCCCTCTCCTTCCCTGGTGTCATTAGCACCCAGAAGAGAACTGACCTTCCATCCCATACCAGTGACAACAAAGTGATGTGGGTCAGCTTTCAACTTCCCCCTTCCTGATGGCAGCTCAGCCCAGTGGGGAGGGGATGATCTCACATCCTCATCTGAAGGCAACTGAGGTCATGAGATTCAAGAGGGGAGCTGAACTTCCACTCCATACATTTTCAACAAAGTCGGCTCAACAGGAAGCTGAATATACATGGCCACCTGGACATCCCAATATACCTCAACAAGGGACCCCATGCTAAAAAATATTCAATCAATCTTGAGCAACATAATAAAATATCCAAAATGTCTAGGACACAATAAAAAATTGCTCATCATACCAAGAACTGTCAGAACACATACAAAGAATTTACTAAGAACCATCACAGCAACAAGGAACATCACAACATGAATGATAAAGAAATCAACAGATACCCACACCAAGATTAATCAGACATTGGAATTATCTGATGAAGATTTTAAAGCAACCATCATAACCATGCTTCAATAAGTAATTATAATTTCTCTTGAAATAAATGGGGAAAAAAACAGAAAATTGTATCAAAGAAGTGCAAGTTATAGAAAATAAAATGGAACTCATAGAACTGAAAAATATGATAACCAAATTTTTTAAATCTCACTAGATGAACTCAAGAATACAGCATAGATGAAAGAATAGAATCAGTGAACTTGATGACAGATTGCTATGGTCTAAATGTTTGTATGTCCTCCAAAATTTATATGTTGGATCCTAATCACCAAGGTGATTATATTAGAAAGTAGGGGCTCTGGGAGATGATTAAGTCATGAGCAGTTCACCCTCATGAATGAGATTTATGCCCTTACAAAAGAGGTCCCAGAGACCTGCCTTGCTCCTTCCAGTATGTTAGAACATAGCAAGAAGGCACCATCTATGAACCAGAAAGCAAGACCCTCACCAGACACCAAATCTTCTGGCACCTTGATCTTGGACTTCCCAGCCTCCAGAATATGAAAAATAAATTTCTGTTATTTAAAGGCAACCTGATCTAAGATATTTTATTTTAGACTAGAACACAAATCAATAGAATTTATCCAATCTGAACAACAAAGAAAATATAGACTGAAAAATAAGACAAATATTTCTCAGGAACATTTGGGACAATAACAACAGAGCCAACATGCATATCTTCAGTTTCGAAAAGCAAAAAAAAGAGAGACTGGACCAAAAAAGTAGTATAAGATATAATAGCTAAAAACTTCCCCTACTTGGTAAAAGACATAATAAACCTACAGGTTCAGTAAGCTGAGCAAATAGTTGGCTAAACCCAAAGAAGCCCATGTCAAGAAACATCATAATTAAATTTCTTAAAATTAAGGCCGAGGAAAAAATCTTGAAGGCAGCTAGATAGAAATGATGGGTTACTTATAGGGGAAAACCATTGGAATGACAGCAGATTTCTCACAGGAAACTACAGAGGCCAGAAACAAGTGGCTCAACATTTTTCAAGTACTGAGACAAAATAACTGTCAATGGCAAATCTTATATTCAGTGAAGATATCCTTCAAGAATGAAGAAGAGGAATAATAAAAATCTTATCAGGCCAAAAAAATCTAAGACAATGTTTGCTAGCAAGCTGACTTAAAGAATGGCTAAAGGTAGTTCTTTAAACAGACAGGAAATGATAGGAGAAAAAGGCTAGAACTTTCAGAAAAGAAAGAACATCAGAATGAGTAAAAATATAGTAGACTAGATTACTTATTATGGGTTTTTAATAGACTTTTTTAGAGCAGTTTTAGGCTCACTGCAAAATTGATTAAAACATACAGAGATTTCCCATATAGTTCCTGCCCCCACATGTGTACAGCCTCCCTCACTATCAAAATCCCCGACCAGAGTGGTATATTTGTTACAGCTGATGAACGTACATTACCCATCATCACCCAAATTCATAGTTTACATTAGGGTTCATTCTTGGAATTGTACATTCTGTGGGTCTGGATAAATTTATAATGACATGTATCTACTATTATAGTATCATAGGGAGTAGCTTCACTGCCCTAAAAATCATCTGTGCCATGCCTCCCCCAACCCCTGACAGCCACTGATCTTTTTACTGTCTCCATAGTTTTGCCTTTTCCAGGATGTCATACAGTTGAAATAATGCAGTATTTCAACTAGACTTTTGAATTGTCTTCTTTCACTTAGTAAATACCTTTAAGTCTCCATGTGCTTTTCATGGCTTGATACCTCATTTTTTTTTAGCACTAAATAATATTCCATTGCCTGGAGGTACCACCGTTTATCTATCCATTCAACTACTGATAGACATCTTGCTTACTCCTAAGTTTTGTAAATTATGAATAGAATTGCTATAAATATCCATGTGCAGGTTTCTGTGTGCACGTAAGTTTTCCATTCCTTTGGGTAAATACCAAGGAAAATGACTACTGGACCATATGGTAAGAAATCACCAAACTATCTTCCAAAGCAGCTATACCATTTTGCATTCTTACCAGCAATGAATAAAACTTCTTGTTGTCAGCATTTAGTGTTGTCAGTGTTCTGGATTTTGGCCATTCTAACAGACATGTAGTGATATCTCATTGTTGTTTTAATGTGTGTAGCCCTAATGACATATGATGTTGAGCATTTTTAATATGCTCATTTGCCTGCTATATATCTTCTTTGGTGAGGTGTCTGTTAAGGTCTTTGGCCCATTTTTTGATGGGGTTGTTTGTTTTCTTATTGTTGAGTTTGAAATGTTCTTTGTATATTTTGAATAACAGTCTTATATTAGACGTGTCTATGTGTCTGTTGCAAATATTTTCTCCCAATCCATGGCTTGCTTTTTCATCCTTTTGACATTCACAGAGCAGAAAGTTTTCCTTTTAATAAAATTCAATTTACCAATTCTTTCTTTCATAGACCATGCCTTTGGTGTTGTATCTAAAAAGTCATCACCAAATGCAAAGTCAAATGACTTCTTCTAGATCTCCTAGGAATTTTATGGTTTTACATTTTACATTTAGGCCTGTGATCCATTTTGCATTACTTTCTGTGAAGGGTGTAAGGTCTATGTATAGATTTATGTGGGGGTGGGGGTTGTATGTTGACGTCCAGTTGTCACAGCATCATTGGTAGAAAAAGCTATCTTTTCTCCATTTTATTGTTTTTGCTCCTTTGTCAAAGATCAGTTGACTATATTTATGTGAGTCCATTTCTGGACTTTCTATTCTGTTTCATTGATCCATTTGTCTGTTCTTTCACCACCACTATACATTTTTAATTACTGTAGATTTGTAGTAAGTCATGAAGCCAGTAGTGGCTGTCCTCCAACTTTGTTCTTCTCCTTCAATTTTGTATTGGCTATTGTGAGTCTTTTGTCTCTCCTTATAGGCTTTAAAATCAGTTTGTTGATATCCATGAAATAACTTGCCAAGATTTTGATTGAGATGACGTTTAATCTTTACAACATTAAGTTTCCTCTCCATGAACATAGAATATCCCACCATTTATTTAGTGGATTTTTTTCATTCATGACTTTTTGAAATAATATTTAATGTCTAAAGCAAAAATTATAAAACCATCTGATGTGGTACTCAATGTAGGTTGAAGAAATACTTCAAACAATTTGGCCAGGGGCAGTGGGTCATGCCTATAATTCAAGCACTGTGGGAGGCTGAGGTGGGCAGATTGCTCGAGCCCAGGAGTTTGAGACCAGCCTGGGCAATGTGGCAAAATCCTGTTTCTACTAACAATACAAAAAATTACCTGGATGTGGTTGTGTGCATGTGTAGTCCCAGCTACCTGGGAGGCTGAGGTAGGAGGATTGCTTGAGCCTAGGAGGGGAAGGTTGCAGTGAGGCGAGATCACACCACTGCACTCCAGCCTGGGTGACAGAGGGAGACCCTGGCTCAAATTTTTAAAAAAGGACTCGAAAAAGGTATTTTAAAATTGGAAAGGTAAAGGAACCTAAATGAAAGTTAGGTTTCTATACTTCACTCAAAGTGGTAGGACAATACTAGTAAACTATGATAAATTAGGTATGTACTGTAACACCTCAAGCAACCACTAAGAAAATATAGAATGCGATAATAAATCAAGACGGTATCCTAAATAAATAAATCAAGACGGTATCCTAAAATAATGTTCAAATAATCTACAGGAAGGTAAGAAAACAAAAAAAATAAGAGAAATAAGAAACAGAAGAAATAAATAATAAAGTGGCAGATGTAAACATTGACATATCAATAATTACCCTAAATGTAAATGGTTTAAATACCACAATTAAAAGACAAAGATCGGTAGAATGAATTTTTTAAGTCTAAAAATATGCTATCTGCAAGAAATCCATTTCAGATATAGTGACATAAGCAAGTTGAAAGCTAAAAGATGCAAAAAGTTAAGCCATGTGAATGCTAATCAAAAAGAAAAAGTAGAAATGGTTATATTTATATCAGCTAGAGTAGATGTCAGAAAAAAGAACATCACCAAAGATAGCAAAAGATATTATAATTATAAAAGGATCAATCCACAAAGAAGACATAACAATCCTAAACGTGTACACACCAAACAACAAAGCCTCAAATATGTAAAACAAAAACTGATAAATCACAAGATGTAGCAGTCTAGAGCCAATCAGAAGAAAGAAATCATGCAATAGGTTAAACAGACAAAGTTTAATACAAAGTATTACTATGATAAAATATTCACTATAAGATATAGGGAAACTTCATATGGTATCCTCAGGCTGAGAGAGAACACCTAAAAAGGGGGAAAAGTTGGAACAGGTACAGATCTCACTAGAGAAGGTATGGTTTAGCCCATCAAACAGCAGAGAAGTTAGCTGATTTGGCCAGGCCAGAGTTGGTCTGGAGTTTCTGGGATAAGAATAAACCATCCTTACAAATGCAGGTGGGGAAGCAAACCATCAGCAACTGGCAGTATGGGTGTACAGTAGGATGGCAGGCATCAATGCAGACAGGAGGCCTTTAGAGCACATAGGCCACCTGGGAGCTTGCAACGATGTAAGCTCATATAAAATTTAGCCTCAGCCTGATTCCATGGGGAGCTCTGGAATATAAATGGCATCACAGAGTTGTGCCACTCTCTTAGTTAGTCATTGATTGCAGGGTATTCCTAAGGAGAAAGCATAACCTCAGGTATTTCCAGAGAAGGTAACTTCCATAATCAATGACAATTCAAAGGAGAAATGTTCAATTGGGAGTTGATATTAATCAACATTCTCAGAACCAGTCAATGGGTATGCAAGCCTAGTAAAGGGATCTTGGGTGTCAACAGCAATTGCTACAGCAGCTGACTAAAGAAGCTAGGAAAAAAACAACACATTAAAGAAAAAAGAATAAACTGTTTTTAAAAAAGTAATCAGAAAACAGAAAAAGTAGTAACTAATAAATCCAAAAGCTGGCTCTTTGAAAGCAACAACCACAAGAAGTTGTTGTTGAATATTGTTCTGGTGGTATTGCCAATGCAATTATGAGAGAGAGAAAATTAGAGAAATCAAAATTGGAAAGGAACGAGTAACACTATCACTATTTGCAGATACACGTAGCAGGTTGATTTATTGATAACACCTATGCTTCACCTCTCCTTGACTCTTGCCCTTTGACACTCCAGTTCTCATTTAAGAGGCAGGGTCTATTTTCCTACCCCTTAAATCTGGACCTAGCCAATGGGACATTCTTTGGCCATTAAAATATTGGTAAATTTGAGAGAAGCAAACACTTGAGTGCTTATGCATTTCCCTATCTGTCTTGTTCCACATGAACACTAATGAAAAAAAAAGTATCATATCCTGTGATACTCATGGGAATATCCCTGAGTGAAGCTAAAAATATGCTCAGACTACCATGCTTGCGGGTGATATAAAGTAAGAGATATGTGAGAACAGCTCACTTGTCTTGGCCATGGCCATCCTAAACCAACCTACCTCTAGGCAATCCTCAAATATGTGAGAGTCCAGCCAAGATCAGAGAGGCTGTCTGTCCAATTCATGGCTAACTGAAATACATGAATGAGTTAAGACCAGAAGGTCCTCCCAGTCATGCACAGATGCATGAACAATAATAAACAACTGTCATTTTGAGCCACTATATATTGCATTATAACTAGCTATAATATTGGCTGGGTGCGGTGGCTCACGCCTGTAATCCCAGCACTTTGGGAGGCTGAGGCGGGCGGATCACAAGGTCAGGAGATCGAGACCATCCTGTCTAACACGGTGAAACCCCGTTTCTACTAAAAATGCAAAAAAAATTAGCCGGGCGTGGTGGCGGTCAGTGCCTGTAGTCCCAGCTACTCGGGAGGCTGAGGCAGGAGAATGGCGTGAACCCAAGAGGTGGAGCTTGCAGTGAGCCAAGAATGCACCACTGCACTCCAGCCTGGGCAACAGAGCGAGACTCCATCTCAAAAAAAAAAAAAAGAAAGAAAAATTTAACTAGCTATAATATGATTGTACACCTGGAAGCCCCCAAGACAATCAACTAACAACTACTACAAAAATAAGAGTTAGCAGGATACACAATAAAAGAAATCAATAGCTTTTATACAGATACATTAAAAACCAGTTAGAAAATACATGAAGGAAAAGATCCCACTTGCAAAAGTAATAAAACAAAATTAAAATATACATTAGAATAAATTTTTTTAATTTACAGAACTTAGATGAAAAAACTTTCATCTAAATATGCCTAAAGAATACAAGAGAAGACTTGGACAAATAGAAATGTGTGCCATGTTTATTAATAGAAGACAATATCATAATGAAATCAATTCTCCTTATGTTAATTCATACATTAAACATAATCCAAATAACAATGCCAACAAGTGATTTTAAAATTCAAATATAAAAAGAAACAAACAAAAATAGTCAGGAAAACTCTAAACCCATGGAAGTATGATCTTTGCAGACAATAAAATGGGTGAGAAGATTGCCAAGCTGGATAAAGCGCCAAGACCCATCAGTATGTTGTCTTCAAGAGACCTATCTCATGTGCAAAGACACACATGGGCTCAAAATAAAGGGATAAAGAAAAATTTACCAAGCAAATGGAAAAAAAATCAGGGGTTGCAATCCTAGTTTCTGAAAAAATAGACTTTCAACCAACAAAGATTATAAAAGACAAAGAAGGGCATTACATAACAGTAAAGTGTTCAATTCAACAAGAAGAGCCAACTATCCTAAATAAACATGCACCCAATACAGGAGCACCCAGATTCATAAAGCAAATTCTTAGAGACCTACAAAGAGACGTAGACTCTCACACAATAATACTGGGAGACTTTACCACCCCACTGACAATATTAGACAAATCATCAAGAAAGAAAATTAACAAAGATATTTAGGACCTGAACTCAACCTCAGGATCAAGTAGACCTGACAGATATCTACAGAACTCTCCACCCAAAAACAACAAAATATACATTCTTCTCATCATTACATGGCACTTACTCTAAAATTGATCACACAATTGGAAGTAAAATACTCCTCAGCAAATGCAAAGGAACTGAAATCATAACAAACAATCTCTCAGACTGCAGAGCAATCAAATTAGAACTCAAGATTAAGAAATTCACTTAAACCCACACAACTACAGGAAACGGAACAACCTGCTCCTGAATGAGTCTTGGGTAAATAATGAAATTAAGGCAGAAATCAAGAAGTTCTTTGAAACTAATGAGAACAAAGAAATGATGTACCAGAATCTCTGTGACGCAGGTAAAGCAGTGTTAAGAGGGAACTTTATAGCACTACATGCCCACGTCAAAAAGCTAGAAAGATCTCAAGTTAACAACCTAACATCTCAACTAAAAGAACAAGAGAACCAAGAGCAATAAACTCCCAAAGCTAGCAGAAGACAAGAAATAACCAAGATCAGAGCTGAACTGAAGGAGATAGACAAGAAAAACACTTCAAAAAATCAATGAACCCAGGAGCTGGTTTTTTGAACAAATTAATTAAATAGACCACTAGCTAGACTAATAAGGAAGAAAAGTTAGAAGAATCAAATAAACTCAATCAGAAATGATAAAGGGGATATCACTACTGACCCCACAAAAATACAGCCATCAGAGAATGGTCATACTGCCCCAAATATTGTATAGATTCAATGCTATTCACATTAAACTCCCATTGACATTCTTCACAGAATTAGAAAAAATTATTTTAAAATTCATATGGAACCAAAAAGAAGCCCAGATAGCCAAGACAATCCTAAGGAAAAAGAACAAAGCTGGAAGCATCACACTATTTGACTTCAAACTATACTACAAGGCTATAGTAACTAAAACAGCATGATACCGGTACAAGAACAGACACATAGACCAATGGAACAGAACAAAGAACTCAGAAATAAAACTGCACACCTACAAGCATCTGATCTTTGACAAACCTGACAAAAACAAGGAATGGGAAAAGGACTCCCTATTTAATAAATGGTGCTGGGAGAGCTGGCAAGTTATAGGCAGAAAATTAAAACTAGACCCCTTCCTTACACCATATACAAAAATTAACTCAAGATGGATTAAAGACTTAAATGTAAAACCCAAAATCATAAAAACCCTAGAAGAAAATCTAGGGAATACCATTCAGGATATAGGCATGGGCAAAGATTTTATAATGAAGACACCAAAAGTGACCGCAACAAAAGCAAAAATTGACGAATCAGATCTAATTAGACCAAAGAGCTCCTGGACAGCAAAAGAAACTATCATCAGAGTGAACAACCTATAGAATGGGAGAAAATTCTTGCTCTAATATCCAGAGTCTATGAGGAACTTAAACAAATTGACAAGAAAAAAAAAACCCCATTAAAAGGTAGGCAAAGGACATGAACAGACACTTCTCAAAAGAAGACATACATGTGGCTAACAAACATATGAAAAAAGGCTCAACATCACTGATTGTTAGAGAAATGCACGTCAAAACCATGAGATACCATCTCACATCGGTTAGAATGTTGATTATTAAAAAGTGAAAAAACAACAGATGCTGGCGAGGTTGCGGAGAACAAGGAACACTTTTACACTGTTGGTAAAAGTGTAAATTAGTTCAACCACTGTGGAAGACAGTGTTGTGATTCCTCAAAGACCTAGATGCAGAAATACCAATTGACCCCACAATCCCAATACTGGGTATATACCCAAAGGAATATAAATCATTCTATTATAAAGATACATGCATGCATATGTTCACTGCAGCACTATTTACATTAGCAAAGACATGGAATCAACCTAAATACCCATCAATGATAGACTGAATAAAGAAAATGTGGTACATATATACCATGGAATACTATGCAGACATAAAAAGGAATGCGATTAGGACATTTGCAGGAACATGGACAAGTTGGAAGCCATTATCCTCAGCAATCTAATGCAGGAATGGAAAACCAAAACAGCACATGTTCTCACTTATAAGTGGGAGCTGAATGATGAGAACATATGGATACATGGTGAGAACAACATGCACTGGAGCCTGTCTTGGGGGGGTTGGAGGAGGGAGAGCATCAGGTAGAAGAGCTAATGGATGCCGGGCTGAATACCTAGATGATGAGATGATCTGTATAGCAAACCACCATGGCCCACGTTTACCTATGTAACAAATGTGCACATCCTGCACATGTACCCCTGAATTTAAAAAAAGCTGAAGAAAAAATAAAAGGGGCAAATCTCCCGTAAAAATTTTTTTAAAAAATATGTGTGATAAGGCCTTAAGTAAC
Organism: Pan paniscus; assembly: GCF_029289425.2. Classification (NCBI taxonomy): domain Eukaryota; kingdom Metazoa; phylum Chordata; class Mammalia; order Primates; family Hominidae; genus Pan; species Pan paniscus. Next base: position 17,326,809 of record NC_073261.2, read on the forward strand.
TCAAATTGTGCAAAACAGGCAGATAGACCAATAGAATAAAATAGAATATTGAGAAACAGAAGTAAGTATATATGGAAATTTAATATATGTAAGACAAATGTGGTATATCAAATCATGGGAAAAACAAACATTACTGAAACATCCAGCTGGGTGGCCAACTGGAAAGGAAAATTAAGTCAGATCCCCATTTCACACCATGTACTAGAATAAATTCCAAATAGATCAACAATTGACATGAAGAAAAATAAAACCACAAAGTATTAAAATAAAACCTGAAGAATTATTTCATAATTTTAATCCAAGAAATCTTTCTAAATATGACATAATATTTAGAAGCCATAAAGAAAAGACTGATAAATGTGACTAACAAAAATTTATGCACAACAAAAAGACCGTAAGGATAGTCAAAAGGCAAATGACAAACTGAGACAAAATATTTGTTACTGATGTCATTGCAAAGGGGCCAATCCTAATTAAAGAGCTCCTATAGTTCATTAAAAATAGACTGGATAAAGAAAATGTGGCACATGTACACCATGGAATACTATGCAGCCATAAAAAAGGAAGAGTTCATGTCCTTTGCAGAGATATGGATGAAGCTGGAAACCATCATTCTCAGCAAACTATCACAAGAACAGAAAACCAAACACCGCATGTTCTCACTCATAAGTGGGAGTTGAACAATGAGAACACATGGACATAGGGAAGGGAACATCACACACAGGGGCCTGTCAAGGGGTGGAGGGCTAGGGGAGGGATAGCATTAGGAGAAATACCTAATGTAGGTGACAGGTTGATGGGTGCAGCAAACCACCAGGGCACATGTATACCTATGTAACAAAACTGCACATTCTGCACGTGTATCCCAGAACTTAAGGTATAATTGTAAAAAATAAAAATAAATAAAACAAACAAACAACAACAACAAAAAAACAGACCAAGTGGACAATCGATTTGAACAGATGGCCCACACCACACAATAGGAAATACAAATGGCATTTAAATGTATCTTTAAAATCCCTGCTCCCACATGTAATAAAAGAAGCACAAATCAAAATTACACTCATGCCAATTTTTGCCTGTCAAATGAACAAAGTCCAGACAGTCTGATAACACACTATCAAGGTTGGCAAGGTTGTAGGGAACAGGTGCCCTCATACGCTAGCCCAGGGGAGGGAAGGAGGGAGGAAGGGAGGCAGGGTATAAATTGGTACAATCTCTACGGATGGCAATTAGAAAATATCAATAAAAATTACAAATGAACCTACCTTTTGGGGTTTTGTTGTTTGTTTGTTTATTTTTGAGATGGTGTCTCACTATGTTGCTCAGGCTGTTCTCCAACTCCTAGGCTTAAGGAATACTCCTGCCTCAGCCCTCCGACTAACTAGAACTTCAAGTGCACACCACCATCCTGGCTCTGAACGTACTTTTTGATTCAGCAGTTCTACTTCCAGAAATGTGGTCCTTTGAATGTCTTCACACATGTTAGGAGTATGCATAAGTATGGAACAATATAAGCTATGGAGCATTATACATATATATATATACACACACACACTCAGATGTGTAAAATTATAAATTCTGTAATCAAAAAGAAAAAATATGAATCAAGAGAAACCCCAAATTACAAAAATTAGGTAGCACAGCCTATGGAGATGCCTTGAAGTATATTACAGGTAAGATTCTGAAACACAGGTTATTAGCTATTTCTTTACATTTCCATTTCAGCAACTTTACTATAAAATCATTGTTATTCATCCATTTTGGAATCCCAAATTCACATCTATTCTCACATTGTGAGGCTTCCTGCTCGTAATGATAAACATCTTCTAGGTGTCAAAACCTAGTAATGATTTTGTGTAATCCATGCAGAAAAATAAGACACAATACATCAGTAGATGAGGGCCACTAATGCACAGATAATACACACATCAGCCAAAAGAACTGAAGAAATGATCAAAACCTATAAAATAAACAGACCTTGACACGGTGTGGTGGCTCACACCTGTAATCCCAACACTTTGGGAGGCCAATGTGGGCGGATCAACTGAGGTCGGGAGTTTGAGACTAGCCTGGACAACATGACGAAACCCCGTCTCTACTAAAAATAGAAAAAAATTAGCCGAGCGTGGTGTCGGGCACCTGTAATCCCAGCTACTCAGGAGGCTGAGACAGGAGAATCACTTGAACCCGGGAGGCGGAGGTTGCAGTGAGCCGAGATCGTGCCATTGCACTCCAGCCTGGGCAACAGAGCAAGACTCTGCTTCAGAAAAAAAAAAAAGAGGCCTTAAGAAAAGTGGGCTATTACTAAACAGCTCTCAACTATTAACACCCGAATTCCTTATATCAAATAAATTTCTCAACAGAGACACGTTAGACATTTTAATTATAGGTCTATTCTCATTCCCATTCCCAAAATGCCCTACAAGGGATGAGAATAATGTTATGTGGACAGAAATAGTGATTAACAATACACATATTGCTTGCATGTGTGTGTATTTTTATTTTTTAATTTCTTTAAGGACACACTAGAAACTAACAGTTTTTACCTTTTGGGTATGTGGGGTGGAGGTGGGAAAATTCAGTAGATGGGAAACAGTACTCTATTTTTTTATGCTTTCTGACTTTTGAAACAAGTTAAAATAACACCTATTTCAAATAAATGTTTAAATTTTATTTTAAATTGCATAGTTAAAAAGAACCACTAGATGGAGCATGTTCCTCATTTGAACTGCTGCCATAACAAATTCATAAAAAAATTAAAGCTGGATAAAAATGTATTCTGGAAACTAGCTGAAAGCTTGAACACCGGTTTATCATAATAATAATATCTAAATTGCTAACACTGTTCGAGCAAACAGGTGACAATCTGCCGCGGAAAAATCAGGATTTTAGAAACATCCTTATGCTCCAATCCCCTAAGCAACATGCATAGTTGTGTATTTTCTGTCTTCAAATATAAACCGCCACATTTAACAATCTTGGTAGTTTTCCTCAAATACCATCTGTATAACAATAGCATATAAAATCATAAACAATGATTTTTTGACATGTTCTCAGCTATAATTTCTCTTTTCTGTCTTCTTGGGTCTCTAAGATATGGAGATTAGGCAAATATTAGTGTTCCTAGATCTCAGGCTGCAGGCAGAGGCCCTGGGTTTATGGCATCAGTTCTGGGGGTGGGAGTCAGGCCTCACATGTGAGGGTCATCTGGGGACAGCTGTTGGAGATGTGATGAGGTCTAGGGAGGGCCTAGCTCTGGCCAGCAGCTCCACCATCATCTGACTTCCCTATTGGTGTTCTGTGCAGGATTCAGGTTGTAAAACGGTCCCATGACTAAGAATAAGCCTGCAAACCTCTAAGCTAAAAGAGAGAGAGAGAGATCTCTCTAGGAAGCCTGGCAAGGTGGCAAAACAAATGCTGACCATACCAAGTGTTAACAAGCATGCTGAGCAACTAGACCCCTCATTCGCTGGAGGTAGGAGTGTAAAATGGAACTCTAGAAAAGTTTGACAGTTTGTTATGAAGTTAAACATAGACTTTTCATGTGCAATTGCAATCCCAAGTATACATCCTAGGAGAAATTCTTTGTTTACAAAAATTATTTTTAAAACCTGTACATAAATGTTTACAGCAGCTTTATTTGCAATCATCAAAAACTGGAAACAACCCAAATGCCACTGGCAAATGGATAAACAAACTGTGACACATCCATACAATGGAATACTACTCAACAATTAAAAGGAATGAACCACTGACACACACAACTTGGATAGATCACAATAACTTGGATAGGGCATTGTGTTGAGTGAAAAAATGCCAATCTCAAAACAGTTACATATTACGTAATTCCAATTTTATAAATTTTCAAAGTGACAAAATTAAGGTAATGGAGAACATATCAGTTGCTGCTGGGGTTAGGACTATGGGGATTCTGATTCTGAAGGGAAAACAAAGGGGAGTTTCTTTGTGATGTTGTGTGCCCTGATCATGGTGTTGGTAACACAATACTACATAGGGAATAAACTCTCATAGAACTAGGCTGGGCAGCATGGTGGCTCACACCTGTAATCCCAGCACTTTGAGAGGCCGAGGCACGAGAATTGCTTGAGCCTGGGAGTTCCAGACCAGCCCAGCAACACAGCTAGGCCCCTTCTCTACAAAAAATTTAAAAATGGCCCAGGTATGGTAGTGCATGTCTGTAGTCCTAGCTACTTCGGAGGATGAGGTGGGAGGATTGCTTGATCCCAGGATGTTGAGGCTGTAGTGAGCCAAGATCATGCCACTGCACTCCAGCCTGGGTGACAGAGTGAGACCCTATCTCAAAAAAAAAAAAAATTCACAGAACTACACACACACACACACACCCACACACACGTGTGCATGTGCAAGAGGATATATAAATGACCAGCGAGCACACGAGAAAGTGCTCAAAATCATCAGGCATCATAGGAATGCAAATTATAGCCACAATGAAATAATAATATGCACCTACTCAAATGGCTAAATTTTTAAAATAATGACAACACAAAATTTTGACAAAGACATGGAGCAATTATAACTATCATACTTTGTCATAAAAATGTAAAATGGTACAACCACTTTGGAAAAAGATCTCATAGATTTCATAAAATTAAACAGATACCTATCCCATGATCTGACAATTACATTCCTAGGTATTTATCCAAGAGAAATAAAATTACATGCCCACACAAATTGTCATAGAAGAATGTTTTATCAGCTTTATTCATAATAGCTCCAAACTAGAAACAGCCCTGGTGTCCATCAATAGTATTGGTAAACTATGATCTATTCAGAGGATGGAATGTTACTTAGCAATAAAAAGGAACATACTGCTGATACACAATAAATGACATATATTAACCTAGGAAACATCGTACTGTGCTCTTGTGGGTCACTTGCTCTGGAGGAAACCAGTTGCCAAGATGTGAGGACACTCAAGCAGCCTTATAAATAGTCCACCTGGAGAGGAACTGAGGTCTCATTCCAATAGCCCTGTCAATGAGTGTATTAGTCCATTTTGCATTGCTATAGAGGAACATCTGAGACTGGGTAATTTATAAATAAAAGAGGTTTATTTGGCTCACAATTCTGCAGGCTGTACAAGCATGGCACCAGCATTTGCTTGGCTTCTGATGAGGTCTCAGTGAGGGTTTCTACTTCTACTCATGGTAGAAGTAGAAGGCAAAAGGGGAGCAGGTGTGTCACATGGCAAGAGAGGGGGTAAGAAAGAGAGGAGGAGGTGCCAGAGTCATTTAAACAACCAGCTCTCCAGTGAACTAATAGAGTGAGAACTCACCACCAGCAGGAGGTCAGCACCAAGCCATTCATGAGGAATTTGCCCCCATGACCCAAACACCTCCCACTAGGTCCCACCTCCAACATCAGGCATGAGATTTGGAAGGGAAAAACATCCAAACTATATCAATGAGCCATTGTAGAAGTGGCTCTTCCAGCCCCAGTCAAGCCAGGGCCAACATCCTAAATGCAACCTTATGGGAGAGCCTGACCCAGCGCCACCCAATTAAGACACTCTGAAATTCCTGACCCACAGACACTGTGTGAGACAATATATATTGGGGTTTAAGCTGCTAAATTTTGGAGTAATTTGTTACATATCAGTAGATAGCTAATACACACAGTAGTGTCATGCACACACACAAAATTGATGGACATGACAAGTATCTTATTTTTAAAGCACTGTAGCAACATACAATGCAACAAGAACAAAGGCATGAGTCGTAAATGTACAGCCCAGTGAATTATCGCAAAGTAACTTCAACTGTGTAATCCACACCCAACCCAAGGAAAATCACATTCCAGGACCAGCATACAAGATCCCCCTCAATCACTACTTTCTCTCTCCGACACAGTGCTAGCTGCTATCCTGCCTTATAACTTCATAAATTATTTTTTACTTCTTTTATTTATTTATTTTGAGACAGGGTCTCATTATGTTGCCCAAGCTTGTCTTGAACTCCAGGCCTCAAGCGATCCTCCTTCCTCAGCCTCCCAAGTAGTTGGGACTATAAGTATACCAACATGCCCAACGTATTTTTTGCTTATTTTGAATATTAAAGAAATAGGCCAGGTGCGGTGGCTCACATCTGTAATCCCAGCACTTTGAGAGGCCGAGGCAGATGGATAACCTGAGGTCATGAGTTCAAGACCAGCCTGGCCAATATGGTGAAACCCTGTCTCTACTAAAAATACAAAATTAGCCAGGTGTGGTGGCACATGCCTGTAGTCCCAGCTAGGGAGACTTGCTTGAACCCAGGAGGCAGAGGCTGAAGTGAGCCAAGATCATGCCATTGCACTCCAGCCTGGGCGAGACAGAGCAAGACTCCATCTGGAAAAAAAAAAAAAAAAGAAGAAAGAAAGAAAGAAAAGAAATGGGATTATCTACTATGTATTCTTTTGTGTCTGGCTTCTTTCACTTAGCATGGCTAATTAAGAGTCATCTTTAGTATCTGTTGTAGTTGTGGTTCATTCATTTTCATCGTTATACAAGATTAAATTGAATTAATATATCATTAAAATATGTTGAGTCAACAAATTGTGTGATTCTGATAATAAGTTCTAAAACAGACAAAACTAACCAACACTGGGGTGAAAAACACACACAACAGTGGTTACCTCCAGGAGGGTGGGGGCAAGGGTTGACTGGCAAGGGTATAAGAGAACTTTTTGGGGTGATGATAATGTTCTATGTATTTTGATAGGGGTTGGGTTACATAGGTGTATATATTTGGCAAAGCCCTGAGAATGTACACTTAAGAATTTTGCATTTCATTGTATGAAGTTTTACAGCAAATGAAAAAGATCTGGCACGTATTGAAGTCTTCTTAGCGGTATGCACACTCAGTTATTTAGGGGGAAGAATATTTATGTTAGTAATTTTGAAATGCACCCAAAAACCCAAAAATGGGATATGGTGAATAGAGAGATCAATAGATGGGCAAATACGTGATAAAGCAAGTATAGTAGCATGTTAATGCCAGAATCTAGGTAGTGGATATAAAGATCCTCAATGTCAAGGTCTTTCCATTTTTGTGCATGTCTAAATTTTTTTTTTTTTTTTTTTTTTTTTTTTTGAGACGGAGTCTCGCTCTCGCCCAGGCTGGAGTGCAGTGGCACGATCTCGGCTCACTGCAAGCTCTGCCTCCCAGGTTCATGCCACTCTCCTGCCTCAGCCTCCCAAGTAGCTGGGACTACAGGCACCCGCTACCATGCCTGGCTAGTTTTTTTGTATTTTTTTAGTAGAGATGGGGTTTCACCATGTTAGCCAGGATGGTCTCGATCTCCTGACCTCATGATCCGCCCGCCTCGGCCTCCAAAAGTGCTGGGATTACAGGCGTGAGCCACCGCGCCCAGCCGCATGTCTAAATTTTTAAATATAAAGTGTTGGGGCCAGGCATGGTGGCTCACACTTGTAATCCCAGTACTTTGGGAGGCCAAGGCAGGCAAATCGTTTGAGCTGAGGAGTTCAAGATCAGCCTGGGCAACGTGGCGAAGCCCCATCTCTACAAAAAATACAAAAATTAGTGGGGCACCTGTAGTCTCAGCTACTCAGGAGGTTGCGGTGGGAGGACCACTTGAGCCTGGAAAGTCAAGGCTGCACTGAGCCAGGATTGTGCCACTGCACTCCAGCCTGAGCAACAGAGCAAGATCCTGTCTCAAAAAAAAATTATACATATATATATACACACACACACACACACACATACACATACACACACAAATATATGTGTATTTGTTTATATATATGTTTGTTTATATATAATATGTATAATATGTAATTTATATATATGTATATATATATAGTAGTGGAAAAAAGTAGATGATCAGAAATGGAATTATGGTAGGGCCATTGTTTTCTTAAGTAAGAACTTTGTGCACAAAAGTTGGTTTCTAAATACCGTTCTCAAATAAAAGAAACTAGGGCTCCTTGGATAAATGGCTGATTCTAGGACAGGGGCAGGGAAAATATAAGATGAGCCTGAAACTCCCAATGGCCAAAGCTGGAACAATTTGAGCAACAAAAATGTGCTGTTAGATTGTAACCCAAAATATAAAATAAACATGTTAGTCTATACTGATATAAGTAAATGATTTAATAAATAAATACATGGGGGAAAGAGATCAGCCTCCTATAAGAAATAATTTGTGTAGATACTCTCTCCTCCAGAAAATGGAGCTTAACTAGCCCCACCTACCCACTCACCCAACTTGAATGTTGGACAGATTGAATGACTAGTTTCCAGAGAAGAAAAAGGTAACTGTACAGTGGAGAAACCTGACAAGCACTACAAACATCACCAGGGATAAGCCATGTTGATGGAATGTACTCACTAATACGATGTGATGCTCAGGGTATTCTTCCCAACACCCATAATTCCAGTCTAGTCATACGGAAAACACAGACAAACCCAAATTGAGAGACATTTGACAAACACCTGACCAGTACTCTTCAAAACAGCCAGGTCATGGAAAGCATGAAAGACAGAGGAACTGTCACAGACTAGGGGACCCTGAGGACGTGTGACAGCAAATCACATTGTGGCATCCTGGATAGGACCCTGGAGCAGAAATCGACCACCAGTGGGAAAACTGAAGAAATACAAACCAAGTCTAGAGTTTAATAGATGCTGCTTTGTTTTTCTGAGATGCAGTCTCCCTCTGTCACCCAGGCTGGAGTGCAGTGGTGCGATCTCGGCTCACTGCAACCTCCACCTCCCTAGTTCAAATGATTCTCTTGCCTCAGCCTCCAGATTAGCTGGGATGACAAGTGCCTGCCACCATGCCCGGCTAATGTTTTTGTATTTTTAGTAGAGACAGGGTTTCGCCATGTTGGCCAAGCTGCTCTCGAACTCCTGACCTCCAGTGATCCACCCGCCTCAGCCTCCCAAAGTGCTGAGATTACAGGCGTGAGCCACCCTGTCTGACCTGTCAATGCTGCTGTCTTCGTTTTGACAAATGTGCTATGGTTGTGTAAGATGTTAACAACAGGGGAGGATATATGGCAAATCTCTGTACTATGCTTTGTAACTTTTCTATACACTGAAAATTATTGCAAAATAAAGTTTATTTTAAAAAGAAGGAATAGCCAAGGCAACACAAACAACAAAATGACCTTTGTGCATTAAAAATGAAAACAAAAAGCTGAAACATTTTTAAAAACAGTCTTTGTGCATGGTTTTCTCAAAATCTAAATCAAAAATCAATTTTGATCTAGTGGAAAACACATCTTCAGATACCACATTTGAATGCCATCATGACCAGGGACAACCTTGGTGTCCACCCTTTGACCACGGAATGATTCCAGGTAGCACAGACATTCTGGAATTAAGCATCAACACGAACTTCAAAATCCAGCTGCTTTCACAGCATGCTCCTGCTTTAATAACCTGCCCCTTTTTCCTGGTCCCTTTTGCAAGTTTGCTTCCAGAAACACCTCCGATTCAGCCTGTGATAATTCCCTACAACATTCTCTTCTTGTTGAAAACGGCAAGAATAAAAAATGCTTTATGTCCAACACCAACAAGGTGAAACCACGGCCAAGCAGTCACACAAATGACAGGTGGGCATGAAGAACAAATCCCCAAAGGCGGAGAGCAAAGAAACCATCTGCCTTCTAGTAAACACCACAGCTGCATAAACACCGCAGCTGCACCCACAGCTCAACCTCCTACCGCCAAAGCATTCACCCCACCCCCAGGAGCCACCTGCACAGCCTGATGAATTGATGGTGAATGGAAACAGAAACTGTTTAATCATCTTGTGGTAACTGGCAAACACTGCAAGCTCTGAACCAGCAAGGGAGACTGAGAAAATGCAAAGACAGGGCTTTCTAAGTACTGTGGTTTAATTTCAGTTGTGAAGTCACTCAGCCGGGGAAATGTACAGTTGCTAATTGGCAAAGTCTACAAAGGTAGCAGGGAAGAAAGACTCAGGAGATAGAAAAAGGAAGGCAGAGGAAGAAAAGATCCCCTGCACCAGAGATAAAGCCTGATAGGCACTTCCAATCCACCCCCCTGCATCCTGGGCACTCCACGGAGTGCAGTGAGGAAAAGGGACACTCCCTCTCCAGCCTTCCTTTCTCCCATCTTTCCTTGTTTCCTTGCCTCCTTACTTAAGTTTTCATTAGGCACCTGCACCACGCTAAGTAGGAAGAATCCAAGATACCTTGGCCCATTCCTCTCCTCAGAGAGCTCAGACTCTAGCATAGAAGACAGAGGAGCAGGAGTGTCCCACCAAGACAGGGAGAGAAATTTTTCACATTATCACTAAGCCCCACGTGGCCAGGGCTCTGCTGCCTCACAGGGGATGGATGGCATGGTTGTTTTCTGCAGAAGAAAACCTTTAGTGCAGCAACTACCTGTACTTACTGTCAGGATGAGCTGCAGGGGTGGCAAGAAGACAGAGTGAGAACCATATCCCTCTGCACATGCCAAGAAGAGGGGCATATGTGGGCAGAGAGAGGAGGCCCCCAGGAGGAGAGAATGGGGAGGAGGTGGTAAGGTAGAAAGGGCTGGAAGGGAGCAGACAGGAAGTAAAGGGAGAAATAGGGCCACATGAGCAGAGATGCAAACAGATATAACCTCCTAAGACAACAATACAAGCCATAAAAAAAAACACAAAAACATTTCTTCACTAGGTAAAGGTATGTCGGTTTTGGCAGACACTGCTGGTGGCTCTTCCTCCCCTGCCAGGATTCTGAAGTCACTCCACTGCCCAGCCCCAGGGCAGGTCTGATTGACTCAGGTCATCACAGGGTCCCAACCTCCAGGAAAGTGATCAGCTTAGAAATGAAATTTGTTGCTTGAAACGAGGACGGTTATTTTTATAGTGTGAATTTAGGAGACACTGTGGCTGGAATGGCACACGAGAGGCTAGCTGAGAAAACAAAAGTGGGTGTGCAGCCCCAGCTGTTAAACACACCAGAGGATGCACCCAGTCCTGTGGCCAATGGATATAACCAGGCCTGACTCCCTCCTGAGGCTGCACTCTGCCCATGGGATGGCTGAGTCTGCTGGCTTGCAGGCTCCTTGTTTCTGGCTGTCATTTAAATATGATGCAATTGGTCAACCAAAGGATGTCTCTAGTTGTTAGAAACAAACTCACCCATCCAAACCCAAAGAATGGACTCAGAGACCCAGAGAACAGCCAAAGTGAGACTTTTAACGACAGTCTTGTAAGATCAGGCGTCTGATAGAAAGGCAGACCCAGCACAGTTTCAACAAGCAATTTATCCCCTAGTGTGCAGGTCCCTCCCCCAGTTCCTCATAGGTTGAGTACTATGGGGTCACAATGTTCCCGGACGTCACCTACTGATTGTTGGGTAGGGGCTTTAGATGTCTTTTTTAGGGTTGTTTTGCTGCATTTTATTGCAGCCCACAGTACATTGCAATCCTAGTTAGCTCAGGGCTCTTCAAGTATATTTGACTTATGACCTAAGTAGCTGGGCAGGTTGATAAGAACAGATAAAGTGAGCTATTTTGGAGACTAGTAAGCTTTCATCTTAGACTAAACTTTTTCGGTTCAGGTGAAGGCAACTAAAGGGCGGGGGGAGAAGAGGGGGAAAGGGGGAGGCCGACAAGCAGGCATCCGCTATTTAAGTAGGGGCCTAGTATATCCTGTTTCTTCTGTAGTTCGCTGACCTAAGTCAATTTAAGGCACTTTGTCTTGGAAATAGACCACTGTATACATTATTTCCTTCATGGTGGAGCGTGACTGTGCACAAATTCTGCAGGCGTCTACGGTGCAAACTCATCGTCTTCAACAACAAATCCATTTGACGTACATGTGGAGGAAGCCCCCTCATGGAGGCAGGCAACATGCCCAGGAGCCGGGTCCCATGCTGGAATCTGGGAGCCACTCATGCACTTACTTGTCCATTTACAAGTAAATGGGAAGTAGGAAGGTGGACATGGCGATTCCCTCAAGGGCCAACTACAATCTGAATTGTAGTTGGATCTCAGGGTCTGAGATTACTTAGGGACAAAGGAAAGGTTGAGTCAATATTCTCCCATGGCTATCAGGAGGGGCACAGAGAACAGCCAGGGATCTGGGGGTCTCAGTGATTTCTGCAGCATTCACAATAAGCCCATAGACAGTGTTGAAAAAAAACAGAGTTTTGCATATGTTACGTAAAGGCATTGTTATGAAGAGAAGGACGGTAATCGGAGTCCCCTGCTCAGCTCTGCAGTCAACATCTGTCTACAGCTGTAATCTTGGTAAGCACCGTTCTCAACTCCTGGCATCAACCCACTGGCAAAGCTTTATTTATAGAGTGAGAACAGAGTATAAATGTTGCCAGCCTTGACGTTGTAAGGTAGAGGATACAGAGAAGAGACTTAAAGAGAAGAGATACTATCAACACTCAGTGCAACAGGGTAAAGAAAAATAAAAATGATACACACTAACAGGAGGTGACAGGAGACTCTCCAGTCCCCTTGCAGGAAAAGAAAGGGGCAGAGGTGGCTGCCTTCCCTGACTATGGTGCAGATCAAAGTTCTGCAGTCTCAAGACACAGTAAGAATGACTTTAGCTAGAAAACCGGTCCAGGTTTCCTCAGAATTGCAGCCACTTTCAGAAGCAGTGAGGAATGGGTATTGATGACACATCATCTCTTTAGTCAGACATTGGTTCCTTGCATGGGTAATATTTTCATTTGGAATCAGTTGGCAAGCGTCTACCCAGAAAAACAAAAATATTGCTGATCTTCAGATCAAAGTCACAGAAAAGGAAGGTAGTAGAACCCCCACTAACTTCCCATTTAAGGCAGAAATGCCTGACCTGTGGCTTCCCGGGCTCTCTTCTGTGACATTACTTCAATCACTAGAATGGTCCAGAGACTAAGGGAAAGCATCTGCTGTCCCTTCCCCGAGCTACATCACCCATTTTCCCTTGCAGACACCCACTCCCTCTGCCCAAACTACATGATGCTGGTTGTTGACCCCCCACCTTCTGGTGTGGGCAGACACTGACTAGACTGGGCCAATCCTTGCTCTTGGCCCCAGTGACCACTGCCAGGAAGAGCAATGGCCAGCTGGGTTGGTCAGGCTGAAAACCAAAAAGGGTCCCTCTCTTCCTGCCTGGCTGCTGAGCTGTTGCACATGTGCCATAGCTCTGAAGGCCACGAAGTGGACAGGGCCTGTCTGGACAGGAAGAGAGCAGGTCAGGGGATTCCTGAAAGTGCCACCCAAGCACCTGGATTCCAGCCTCCACACCTGAGGCCAATGTGAGCTGCATTTCAGACTCTGCAACTGAAACAGGAGCAACTACTTATGCTAATAACAGTGCTTAGGGTTGCAAGCAACAGAAAACCAACTCGCATTAACCTGAACGGTAAAGGGCAGTTGCTGCCTCAGGGAACTGGCAAGGCAAACTTGGGGCAGGCTTCAGAGCAGGTTTGATTCTGAGGCTCAAGTGTGTCCTCAGAACTTAGTGTCTGTCTGCTCTGCCTCCATGGGCCACTTCATCCTAGAGGTGGTCTCCCTCAAAGTGACAAAATGGCTGCACCAGGGCTAGCTTCATACTCAAACTCCACCCTCTCCAAGATGAGAGAGTATGCCCCTCTGACAGATCTCGCAAGTAAGCAAGGAAGTGTCTTTTGCCGGCACACCAAAAAACCTCCTCCCCTCCTATTTCATTGACTACAGTCAGGTCACATGACTGTTTCTGAACCAACTCCTGGGGCCAGACGGTGGCTATGCCTGAGTGGCTTCCTCCAGGGTTTACAAGATAGGTCCTATGGCAAAGTGTGGGAGGAGTGTGAAGTGACTGGCCAACTGTGGGAGAAGGTTGTAGGTAATGTAGGGAGGGGACATGAAGTAAGGACAAGTGCTTACCTCACTGATACTGTGCTTGATGAGGAAGCAAAAGAAATTACCACCACCTCACCATTTTCTTCACCTCAAATTCCTTTGAGAAGGGAATGTCTCAAATTAGATTAGCAGACATAACATATAATGTCAAACCCCGCAGATCCTACCTCCTAACTCTGTCCTCTCTACATTTTTTGCCAAAATAATTCCCTTTCTAAACTTTATTACTGCCACCTTTAATAGTCAAGTAAATTATAAGACATAAAAAAACATGCCACCAACTATGTTCCTTGGGCCCAGAGCCCCTTGAGGGTAAAGTGGGACCACTGGGTCTCTTGGCCTTTTACAAGCAAGGGTTTTAATTCACCTCACTGAATAGTGCTCTCTTGCACTCTTTCCCTCGTTTTATCTCTCTCTTCTCTCTCTCTTTCTCTCTCTCTCTCTTTCTCCACTGAGCAGGTATCAGCCAGAGTTCTTTGGCTGCAGACAGGGCACAACTAGGAGGCAGGGCCTAGGTGTGGGACATTTGCTGCAGGGTGCAGGGTCAGTGCCTGGGGGGCCCCAGAGGCAGCACCCCAATTGTACCCAGCAGAAGGAGAGTCCCCTAAAAGGACTGAGCATTTTACTTCAAGAGGAAATCATAGGATAGAACAGAAGGTGCTGTCTGCTGCCCCAAGTCAGCCGGTGGGATTTCACTGGGAGGAGCAGAAGAGGAGAAATGTGTAGGCACATTCACAGGAATAGAAATCATCCCTGTGGTGATGTGGCAGCTCCGGAAGGCACCACAAGGGAAGGCAGGTGAGGGGAGTTCTAAGGGCTAGGAAAAATTCTGAAAGCCTTGGGCGGAGACACAGAAATTATGGATGATTTCAAAGAAATGGTGCAAAGTGCTCTGAATGGTGCATTGGTCCTTCCGCCAGCCTCAGTCCTGGTCCATCGAGGATCCCGTGTCCCACCAGAGGCCTGGCAGCACTGAATGACCTCCACCCGGCCCTCCTCCCTGAGTCTCTGAACTGGGGTTTGTTTTTTTCCAAACCCTTGCACCCTTATTTCATGATGTTAGTTACTGGAAAAATTAGTAAATTTTTGGAAAATAAATCAGAACAGTCACTATGCAAGTTTAAGAAAAGGCAACATATTCTAGAAAAAAATGTAGGGACTGGGTAGCCAAAAGGCTCGGCCCCACTGCCACTTTCCCACGTGGCCTGGGACAAAACAAACTGTAAGAGACTTCACCTGTGTTTTTAAATATAGGAAATTATCTGCCTGATATATGCATACAACACAGCACTATTCAACCACAAAAGGAATTGAAGTATTGGTATTACATAGTTGATAGGTTTGGAAGTACACAGCTAGAATGAAACTCAAAAGCATGCTAAGCCACCAGATACAAATGGTCACCTATTACAACCTTTTATATGAAATGTCCAGAACACACAACTCCATGGAGACAGAAAGTAGATGGTGGTTGCCAGGGAAATAAGTGAAGGGTGAAAGGGAGTGATTCTTTAATAGGTACAGTGTGTTTTTCTGGGGTGATGAAAAAGTTTTAGAATGAGATAGAAACAATGTTTCCAAAACATTGAGAACACACTAAATGCCACTGAATTGTACACTTTAAAAT
Source organism: Pan paniscus (assembly GCF_029289425.2). Lineage (NCBI taxonomy): Eukaryota > Metazoa > Chordata > Mammalia > Primates > Hominidae > Pan > Pan paniscus. The sequence continues at coordinate 17,342,286 of NC_073261.2, forward strand.
GGTCAGTTGTATGTTACGTGAATCTCACCTCTTCTAGTTTGATGCAATCTCATTTATCTATTTTAGTTTTTATCACCTATGCTTTTGGGATCATATCCAAAAAATCTTTACCCAAACCAATGTCAAGAAGCTTTTTTCCTGTGTTTTCTTCTAGTAGATCTACAGTTTCAGGTCTTAAGTTAAGTCTTTAATCCATTTTGAGTTATCTTTGTATGCACTCAAACAATTTTAGGATGCTATTATTATTGAGAGTTCAGGAAAGCCCCAAGCCTTGGTGTGATAGAAAAGAAAACTAGAGAATTCCCCAAATTCACCCACCTTCTGTCCTTCACTTTTCACGGCCCATGTTGTAGAAGTGGTTGCAGCACTCAGACAAGTGTGGTGACGAAGGGCCCCAGGAGCTCTGCCACCCAATGGCATCAGGATCCAAGGTGTCAGGGACACCAAAACTTTCCTCACATCCAGGAAAGCAAGTTATTAATATAACAATATATCACCCCAAAATTTCTTGCCAAGGAAAGAAGAACAAGAAGGAAAATTTTTCTTACACATAGTCAACAATATTTTTTCTAGCGTACAATTATTCATTTAAGGTTGAGGAAAGTGATCTAAGAGGTTGACAATGCCCCTTAATAAAGTCACATGTCAGAGTACAGAGCAGCACTACAATAATTGTCTTGATGCTGGACCTGGGAGGAGATGGTCTCCAAATACTTAAAAAGCCTTTACAAAATTACCCATATCAAAAACATGCTTTGTTCTCCTATGACTTGTGTTTAAATCCACATACTGTCATGATTTTAGCTGGTGGATGTGTGTAAGACAAGACAGCAATAGCTGTCCCCATCCCTGGGACCCTCTCCTCACCGTGCTGTTTCCTTCCGGGACTGAAAGCTGTGCTAAATGTCTCCCTATTTTAACACAGTCAGGGGGCACAGAGTCTGACAGGGACTGGAGGAATTCTATCCCTTGCAGGTTTGTGAGACTCGCAAGAAAACGTGCAATCACCTCTCCGCCTCTCTCCTCTCTCACCGCTGGAGGCAGACACTTGGAAAACCACCAGCCCACCCCCTGCCCCAACTCCCTCACCATTCTCCAGTTTGTGTTTTCTCTGAGTGCTTGCGTGCAAAAGCATGGTAGGAAACCACAGATAAGAGATTGGTTAAACCAAATTCCTTAGGATCCCTCCCAGCCCTGAGGGTTTTGACTTCCTACTTCTTCATACCTGCCCATCTACTCAGCACAGGCTCTCTGAGATGTTACTTGATGACAACCACTGTGCTAGGCTTGGGGATCCAGCACTTCTCAAGAAATGACTTTCCAGTTGAGGTCAGAGGTAGGGAGTTTCTATTTAAATGTATAAAACTCTGTTTTATACACACACAAACACGCGGGTGCACGTGTAACTTCTTGTTCTTACTCTGTCACACTCACTGTGTGTTACAAGCTGAATCGTGTCCCCTGCTCCCCCTAAAAATTCAGATATTGACTGGTGTCCTTCTAAAATTTGAAGACAGACAGGTACAGAGGGAAGACCATGTGAAGACAGGAAAAAAGACAGCCACCAACAAGCCAAGGAGAGAGGCCTGCAGCAGATTCTCCCTTGCAGCCCTCAGAAGCAACCAACTCTGCCGACACCCACTGACACCTTGATCTTGGATTCCCAGCCTCCAGAACTCTGAGACAATACATTTCTGTTATTTCAGCCACCTAGCCCGGGTACATTATTACGGCAGCCCTATCAAGCTGACGCAACACCATAATACTCCAGATAAACACACTGGAAATCACTGCTTGAGGAATCGGAAGCCCAGAGGTCCTATTCTTGGCTTTGCTACTCCAAGCCACTCCACATCCCAGGAATGCCTGGGATATTTACATATTTTAATGGAGAAAAGAGAATGACACTTGAGTAAGTCACTTCTCCTCCTTAAGCCTTTGTTTCCTCCTTCAAAAAAGGGCAAGGTCTCCACCAACATGAACAGCTTGTATTTCTGTGGCCCCTAGACAGGACCAAGGACAACTGTCCACGTCAGCCACAACCTAACAGTGTTCTCACTGTGAAAAATCCCCATGTCCCAACATTCAAACACGCTGACATCCCAGTGTCCCACCGGACCTGGCCACATTAGACTGTAGCTTCCAAAGGACAGGGCCAGTGGATTCCCCACTATCAGGTCCCTAAATGATGGCTGACAGGGATCCTGTCCCAGGCTGTATCATGGAGCATCCTTAGCTCTCTCAACTGCCTATCTAGAGGTCTGGACCCTACATCCAATAAATGCTCATAAAACTTAACATTCAAGTTTACAAATACAAAGGCATATTTTACACATTAAAAACCTATGATTTGCCAAAATATTTTTGTGCTCCTTCGGAGACTTGAAATTCTGGGAATGGTAGAAAATAGGATGTCTGGGATATTTATGTATGTTAATGGGGAGAAGAGAATGCCAAAAGTGACTGTGGGGCTGCAGGCTGCCAGTGTCATAGGTCAGTCATGGTTCATGTGCTGCAGAAGCTCCTGGGAGCCAGGGCCCACCTCACCACTCACCGGCCCATCTCCAGGGCCTGACACAGTATCTCAAATGATGAAGAGATGAACACTGGGATTTAGATTAGGCTCTACACACCCACAATTAAACTGGATTTGAAATTGCCTCATATAGTTTTGGGAGCAATAAAACTGGAGCCTTTGGAAGATAATCTGGCAATATTGGTCAGCGTTTTCCATGCAGATACCTCTGTCTCATGGGCATCACCTCTAGAACCTAATCCAGAGAAATCTCCTCTGATGAATATGAGGGTACTCCCTGCAGCATTGTTTAAGATAACACAAACTGAACATGACCTGAGTGTCCTTTGATGGGGCATGGCATAATTAAATTTGGTACAATTGTAACTGATGCAGCTTTTAAAAGAATGAGACAATCCTATCTACACTAACACATAAATACAAATCTACAAGTTCTGGCTATCAGAACATATTTAAACAGGGATATTCAATAATAAAATGATTTATGGCATAAAACCATGTGGACCAACAAAGAACTCAAGAGAAACTGACATTCCACAAGGGATAGCAGCAACACACTGTCAGCGAGACAGTGAACAGGCAAGTGGTAACTCACCTAGCAGAACAGAGGATGCTAAGTCTACAGGGCTGAGGGAGCCAACTAGCTGGTGCCACTGGGTTGTATAAATGCTTGGGAAGTGGAGGCTCCAAGCACCTCTGAAAGCAGCTGCATCCTCAAGTCCCCTCTCCAAGTCCATCAAAGCCTGAGGGTTTACTGTTAGGAGAGGGTGGCATGGGAGGGTAACAGTGGGACCCACATGGGGAACACTGGAGCCAGTAGGAGACCCCTCAGCGAGAGCCACTACTTACCAATGCACAGGGTGCAGCCAATCATGTGGGGTGGCCTCCATGCTGTGGATACCCTAGGCCATTTCCCAGAAGATGGCATCAAGTGATTTGTTCTAACAAAATCGGGTATACAAATGCAAGTCTCGAGAAAGGAGGATGGTTTTCTAACTAGCCTCACATTGTGCATGGAAAGCCTGGGGGCTCCAAGGTCCCAGGAAGGAGGATTAGGATCTGCCCCTCATTCTCCACCCATCCACCTCTCAGGAGACTAAAAGACTCATCACTGGAGGAATTAACCCTGTCCTAAACAAAACACCAATACTGATCTGCCAAAGGAAGTTACTCTGTGATCAAGAAAGCCTGGGCCCAACAAACCCCGCCATTTGCAACCAGCCTTCTATTCACATTTCTCATATTGTGAACAAACGTCCATGACTGACTTGACATTTAATAAAAGCCTCAAACATAAAAAAAGGTCAAAAATATAAATGGAATAAAGGAACTCAAACAAAACAGAGACAAAGCAGAGGGTAGAAGGGAACACTTCAAAACTTACTATCAAGGCTGGGCGCGGTGGCTCGCGCCTGTAATCCCAGCACTTTGGGAGGCCGAGACGGGTGGATCACGAGGTCAGGAGATCAAGACCACGGTGAAACCCCGTCTCTACTAAAAATACAAAAACAATTAGCCGGGCGCGGTGGTGGGCGCCTGTAGTCCCAGCTACGCAGGAGGCTGAGGCAGGAGAATGGCGTGAACCCGGGAGGCGGAGCTTGCAGTGAGCCAGATGGCGCCACTGCACTCCAGCCTGGGCGACAGGGCAAGACTCCGTCTCAAAAAAAAAAAAAAAAAAAAACACTTACTATCAAGTATTCTCAAAAATAAGAGATTTTTATAACTAGAAAACAAGAACAGATGCTGTTGAAAAAGGAACAGCGAACTTTTGAAAATTAAAAATATGACAGCAGATATTTAAAAATAACTCAAGAAGAGTTGGAAGATAAAGTTGAGAAAATCTCACCAGGACACAGAACTAAAAGATAAAGAGATGGAAAATAAAAAAGGAAGGAAAAAATATTAGAAGACAAGGCAAGGAGGTACAACATCTGAGCAAAAGGAGTTCCAGAAGACAGAACAGTGCAGATAACTGAACACAAGTTTCCATATTAAAAGGGCCCACTGCATGCCCAACGCACTAAAGAACCCATGTCAAGCCACCCCATCATGAAATTCTATAATACAACAATGCTAAAAAGAAGCTTCCAGCAGGGAGGGACAAAAACAAGTCATATATAACAGATCAAGGTGCAGAAAGTGTCAGATTTGTTCATTGCAATGTTGGATATTAGAAAGTAATGGCATGCACCTTTAAAAATCTAAGGAAAATTTTATTTCCAGCCTAGAACTCTACACCCACAAAAACTTTCAATCAATTGAACAGTAAACATTTTCAGACATGAAAATCTTTTAAAATATCGAAAAGTTAATTCCCAGGTACCCTCTCTTAGGAAGCTATCAGATGAGAGACCGTTGTGGTTATCTATGGCTATGTAAGAATGCACCCAAAACTCGGAAAGTTAAAACAACAGTGTGTTATTATTCCATGGAATTTGGACAGGAAACAAATAGGGATGGCTTTTCTCTGCTTTCCAGTGTCTGAGGTCCCATCTCAGAAATAGCTGTCTGCTGAAGCAGTTGGGAATGTTAGCATCTCTTTACCTCTCCCTATGCAGCCTCTCAACAGGCATCAGCTTGGACTGTAGCAATGGCAGCCACAGGCAAGTAGCACTTTTTAAATGGAAGCTCAGGGCCTCAAGAGATGGGAAGTGGAAGGTCCCGGTCTCTTCAGGCCTGAGCCTGGAAACTGTCACACTGTCATCTCAGCTATCTTCTGTTGACCAAAGCAGTCATAAAACTACCCAAGATCAAGGGGAGGCGACACAAACCACACCTCTCAACAGGAGTAGCCTTAATGAACCTGTGGTCCTCTCTAAGCTTCTACAAAGGGTAACCAAGAAAGAGAAAGCCTGGGAAAACAAGTGACTTGACCATGGAGGAAATGCAAGGAAAATTCCCAAGGGGGTGGTGAAGACACAGGAAGAGTCCATCCGGACCGAAGCTGTGGAAGGAGGCCTCCAGAATGAATGTGTCCATGCGGGGCAGGAGAGGTGGAACTGCCAATTACCCGACAGGTTTGATCACAGTGGGACGAGTGGAACTGCTCTGTCCTGTGATAAATCTGTTGTATCTGTTCTGTTTCATATCTGTCTAGTGTGGAGGTCAGTGAGTGATGGGCTTATAGAAAACTAAGCAAATGGATAAAGGAGACAATTATCTCTGAAGAAATAAAAAGGTTGTGACAGAAGGAAATAAAATATGGTACACTGCGGGGCATGGCTGGAAACAGTATTTTTATAGCAATAACAATGTGAACACTGGATACTGATTTAAGTAAAAATGGTGATACACTCACTTTCAGAGAATAGGAAAAGGAAAATGGTGCTGTAGTGAGAAACATTCGTTTTCTATAAGAGTAAGCCAGTAGATAACCAAGAGGTGGCTCTTTAGACATGTTACTTAGGAATATGAAGTAAATTACATGAGAATGAAGTAAGAGAATTGAGAGTAGTGGCCCACAAGGAAAAGAAATGAGGGATGAAGAGGGTTGAGGCAGGGCATGGCTGTTTTTCATTATAAACCTCACAGTATAAGTTCATTAAATATTTTCATACATTTCATCAATGAAAATAAGAATTAAATTTCAAAAGAGAAAGCTGTAGAACAAAACACACAGTGAGATCCTATTTATATAACAAAATGATGTGCACATGTGTATATGAACTCCAAGAAAAATAGAAAAATGTGGAAAAACCACACTAATACAACAAAACACACTAAAACAACCACAACGAAGTAGTAAAAGTGGCTGGGGGCCAAATGTCTATCAACAGATACAAGAATAATCAAAATGTAGGCCAGGCACAGTGACTCACGCCTGTAATCCCAGCACTTTGGGGGGCCGAGGCGGGCAAATCATGAGGTCAGAAGATCGAGACCATCCTGGCTAACGTGATGAAACCCCGTCTCTACTTAAAAATACAAAAAATTAGCCAGGTGTGGTGGTGGGTGCCTGTAGTCCCAGCTACTAGGGAAGCTGAGGCAGGAGAATGGCGTGAGCCCGGGAGGCGGGGCTTGCAGTGGGCCGAGATTGCACCACTGCACTCCAGCCTGGGCGACAGAGTGAGACTCCGTCTCAAAAAAAAAAAAAAAAAAAAGAGTAATCAAAATGTAGTCTATACATACAATGGAATATTATTCAGCCTTCAAAAAGGAGGGAATTTTGACACATGCTACAACATGGATGAACCTCCAGGACATTATACTGAGTGAAGTAAGCCAGTCACAGAAGAACAAATTCTATATGAATCCACTTATATGGTACCTGCAATAGTCAGATGCTGAGAGACAGAATGTAGAATGAGGGTTGCTGGGGCTGGGGGAAGAGGGGAGTGGGGAGTTAGTGTCTAACAGGTACAGAGTTTCCGTTTGGGAAGATGAAATGTTTTGGAGCTGGACAGTGGTGATGGTTGCACAACAATGTGAACGCACTTAATGCCACTGAGTTGTACATTCAGAAGCAGTTAAATGGTCAATTTTATATAGTGTGTATTTTGCCATAATAAAAAAAATGGCTGTAGGAGGAAACATTTTAGGAAACTTTCAAGTTGTCTGAATTATTTGACTCTTCCTAGTGAGAACGTGTTCATGAAATACTCATGGGGAAAAGCTAAACATATGAAAAGGTTAGGAAGAGAAATGTGCATTGCTCTAGGGAAGGAAAGAGAAGGGGACAAAGAGAAAGAAAGGGAGAAGGAAGCAGCCAGGAGCTACATGTGGGAGAAGAACGGTGTGAGAAGGCCCTGAGAGAACAGAATCCTATGGAGGGGCTTTCTCAGTTCTCCGGGTGAGAGGTGTGTGCTGTACCTACCTCTGCCAGCCAGCCTCTCCTGAGAGAGCTTCCCTTCACCAATAAACAAACTCAGAAATATCTCAAAAGCTTATCTCATTTCAGATGTTGCTTTTTAACATTCCCTGCAAATCCCAATGAGGAGCCGCCAGTCACCCAGAATGTTCCTGCTGTCACAACAAACAGCACACCTGGTCAGATGCACAATGGGACAGGGGCGGCCACAGCAGCCAGGACGCTCCCGGAGTCTGAGGACTTAGCCCAGCAGGCTCGTCCTTTGGAGAGAGAAAGTCACTCCTTAGAAAAGGAACCTGGGCTGTGCCCACATTGCCCCTGGGAGCCGATGGCCAGCACCCTGGGAATGAACTCCTCCTCTGAGGAGAGTGGCCACCCAGTGTGTGTAGGAAGTTGCACAACCTCTTTTGGAGGAAAACTGTTTCCTGAGCTCTTATGCCCTGGGATTGCCTGGCGCTGTACAAACTTCTCACTATGTACACACAGCACTCACCACTACGCTGCCACAACCCTCTCCCCTACACCTACTTTAACTGCAAAGACCTGTTTGGGGTAAGGTGGGGACAAGCCACAGGAGATCTGGCATTGCCTCAGAGAGGAGGAAGTTTTATTTCTCATCTCCTTATGTTCTATAACATTTTACATTAGGAGAATGTTAAAACATCCAGAAATCAAGATCGCCGTCTTCTAACATGGGCTAAGGTAAAATCTGATAGTACAATATGAACTTTCAAATAGATAGATATCAGAATCTTTAACCATTTGGGGAAAAAATATGAAATGTTGTTCATGCCATTACTACAACTCTGAACTACAAAGTAAATAAACAAGAACTGGAAAGAATGGAAAAGTGTTTGTCAGGGTAATGGGATTTTTGCTTTTCCCTTTGCGTGCAAGTGTGTTTTGGTATCCCACCACAACCAGTGTTTACTCCATGCCCACGCAACAGTTTTTCATTCAAGCTTCATAACACAGCAGCATTGATATTATCTGCATTCTGTAGATGAGCAAATGTAAAGTCAATAAGGGGGAAAAAAAAATCCAGGACAACGGTCACACAGGAAATAAACTGCCACACTGGCCCCCTTATCCAGGCATGCCTTTCCTCTGTCCCTATGGAATTCACAAGGAAGTCCCTTCTGCTTGCCTCAAATCAGTAGTTTGGTTATTACAATTTTGTTCCGTCTTTTAAACTGCAGTTATCTCAACTGAAAGACAAAGAGGTGATAGCCCAGGAACAAACTGAAAAGACTGAGGAATATAGGAGGGGATGTGTGTCTAATCAGATGTGACTGAACTCAGTATGACTTAAAGCAGCCGTTCACAAACATTGATTTTAGGAACTCTTTGCACTTTTAAGAATTATGAGGTCCCAGCACTTTGGGAGACCGAGGCAGGCGGATCGCTTGAGGTCAGAAGTTTAAGACCAGCCTGGCCAACACGGTGAAACCCCATCTCTACTAAAAATACAAAAAATTAGCCAGGCGTGGTGGTGGGTGCCTGTAATCTCAGCTACTCCGGAGGCTGAGACAGGAGAATCGCTTGAACCCAGGAGGTGGAGGTTGCAGTGAGCTGAGATCACACCACAGCACTCCAGCCTGGACAACAGAGCCAGACTCCGTCTCGAAAAAAAAAAATTTTGAGGTCCCCAAAGAGCTTTTATTTGGGTGGGTTATATCCACTGATATTTCCCGTATTAGAAATTAAAACAGAAAAGTTTTCAAATGTTTATTAATTCATTTGAAAATAACTAATAAATCTATTAGTGTATTTTATGAAAATAACTATTTTCCAAAACAAAAACAAAAAAAGTTAGCAAGAAGAGTAGCATTGTTCTATATTTTTACAAATCCCTTTACTGTCTGTCTTAATAGAAAGCAGCTGTATTCTCATGTCTGCTTCTATATTTTTTCTGCTGGAATACTACACATCATGTGGTCTCTGGAAACTGCCACTGTACATTAGTGAGAGAATGAGAGTGAAAAAGCTAATAACATTTTTTTGTATTACTATAAAAACAGTTTGTACTCATGAACCGCCTGAAATGCTCTTGTGTCCCCCCAGGGCTCCCTCTACCACACTTTGAGAACCACAACTTAAAGAACTATGTATGAGAGAGAGGGAAAGAGAAGTCGGCGAGACACTGATGGATATACCCACCATCCCACACTTCTCACTTTTCAACTTTCAAACGCCCCCAACTCCGCACTAGGTAACCTCAGTGCAGGAACCCCAGATTCTCCAAGGACAGCCTGACGTTCACTCAAGCCATCTCCTTCCCTCTCATTTCCGCAAAATAAATTAAACGAGGGCTAAGTGGGCATGGCTAACCAATTAATCCTCCACGGGCACATACTGACATTTTTAATAGGGCCTTTCTGAAGCTAGACCTCCAAAGCATGCCTCTAACTGGGCTTTTCAGACTGCTTGAAATGGGTATGAGAAAGAGAGCCCACAGGTGACACGAACGCCGAGTTCTGGTCCTGACTGTCCGGTGACTGAGCCATTTCTCTATCTCCAGACTTGAGCTGCACTCAACCCTCTGGCTGCTTCTCAGGGCTGTCCTGGCATCGGATGACATCGAGGACCTGAGTTCTTCTTATAACCAAACTGCCCCGCTGAAGCTGCCCACTCCGCACACCTGCACTCCGAGGGGGTCCTGGAAGTCTGTCCCACCCCGACGCCCAGACACGCCCTGGACAGGGCCACTCCATCCCTGTGCGCCCATCCCATCGCGGTTTTCTGTCCCCTTCTCCCCACCAAGGGTGGGACATCGCGGGGTGGGGACTCAAGAAACAGGTTCAACAAACAAGCAAGGCCGATCTTCCAGCCACACAGTCTCAGTAGACACCGCGCCTGTCACCGCGGGGCCCAGCCCTGCACCCGACTCTTCGTGGACGAGGGAGCTCGGGAGGAGAGGGACACCTCTCGGGGAGCCGCGGAAGTCGGCGGCGGCCGGCTGCGCCCACACACCTGGGGAGGAGAGCGCATCACCTGCAGGTGAGGAAGGGGCCCGCCTCTCAGGCGCAGCGCACACCCCACCTCGCCCTCGCCAGGGCGGTGTCCGCAGCGACGCTCCGGGGACCGAGGGGACACGCTCGGCGGGTTCGGGGGCGCGGGCAGGGGCGACGGCCGCAGCGCGGTACCTTTGCCGGAAGAGCGGGCAGCCGCCGAGGAGTCTGCGCAGCTCGTTCTTGAGGCTCCAGAAGTCGCCGTCCAGGTAGCGGTGCAGGGAGGAGTCCCCGAGCCCCAGATCCGGCGCCGGCGCCGGTTCCATCGCGCTCACCTGCCTCTGCTTTTCCGCGTGGCTGGCAGGGCCGGCTTCGCTCCGCGCCTCCTCCAGCTCCCAGCAGGTGAGGCCCGCAGCGCGCCCTCCTTCTCTCCACCCCACCCGGCCCGTCTCCTCCCTCCTCACCTTCCTCTCCCCTCCCTCCTCACCTTCCTCTCCCCTCCCTCCTCACCTTCCTCTCCCCTCCCTCCTCACCTTCCTCTCCCCTCCCTCCCCGGCCCCGCCCTGCCCTGGCTTCCTGGGCGTGAGGTCCAGCGCAAGGGGCGCTTCTACGGTGGCCTCCCGTTGCCCTTCCGAGGAACCGAAAACTCTATCCTCCAGTTATCAATCGTCCCTCAAGATTTGTGAGCCATAAGAAACAAGTATTAGACCCCTAGAAAGGGTGCCAGTCACGTGGACCTGGGCACCAGAGGCCCGGCTGCTCAGGACTGAGCCGGTTGACCCACTCAGCAAATCTCCGGGCCGGCCACTTTGCCTGACCCCCACGACCCAAGATAGCCTGGCTCCAGCTCTGGCCCCTCCTCCGCTGTATCTCACCTCTTCCCCGAACTGGGCATTACTGTGAACTCTAATATCACTGTAATCTAAAGGCGTCCCAGGTCTACAGCATTGCAGTCCAGGGTAGCTGGAAGCTGCATTCATGACGAGGTGATCCACCCGAACACGATACTCATTCCCCAGGACCCTCCTTTTTTTGTTGTTGTGGCTGGAGGAAAATGAGTTATAACCTAAGTGGAAAATGTTCCTTCCTTTCTGCTCCCTAATTCTCATATACCTTGTTGATTCTCCTTTTAAATACTCAAGGAAATGTTAGCCGTTCCCTTCCAGAGGCTACTTTGCTGGGGAGATGATGGTGTGGTCTGCTGTCATGAGGTTAGTGGATGCCATCTGTATTCGTTTCCAGTAACAAATTCCCACAAAGTGAGTGGCTTAAGATAGCACCAATTTATTCTCTTACATTTCTGGAAGTCAGAAGTCCAAAATAGGACTTACAGGGTTAAAATCAAGGTGTTGGCAGAGCTGGGTTCCTTCTCACAGCTCCAGGGAAAAATGCATTTCCTTGTCTTTACTAGCTCCTAGAGGCTGCCTGCATTTCTTAGCTCCTGGCCCCTTCGTCTGTCTTCAAAATGCATCACTTCAAGCTCTGCTTTCATCGTTCCATCTTCTATTGACTTTGACCTTCTTGCCTCCCTTGGACTTGTTTACATGGGACCCATGGAAATAATCCATGGTCAATGGGAATAATCTTCCCACCACAAGATCCATACTTTAATCAAACCAGCAATGTCCATTTTGCCATATAAGAAACACATTCTCAGGTACTAGGGATTAAAACATGAGCACCTTTGGCGAGTCATTCCTCTGTCTACCACACCTGTGCAGCTGCAAGTAATAATACCCAGTCATCCATGATAAAAGGGGCTTTGTTTTCTCACATCACAGGAAGCCTGGTGGTAGGAAAGCCCCAAGGGTGAATTTGATGGCTCTACCCTGGGGACCCAGGTCCTTTGCATCTTTCTGCTCCACCATCCACCATCCTTTCTGTATATGTAATCGTTACCTTTTCTTTTTTTTAACTTGTCTTCTACCAGTTGTAAGATGGATGCTGCAGCTCCAAGCACCACCCTGTGCAAAGCAGAAGAGGAATATTTCCTTCTATATCAGCCAAAATAGTGTAGTGGTAACAAACAACCCCGAAACGACTTCACATACACTTCCTCAAATCTTAGGGCCTAAAAAGACAAGAGTTTATTTCTCACTCATGCTACCTGGGGGTTCTGTTCCATGTCCCCTCAGTCCAGGTCCTGGCTTGACAGAACAGCCATGATTCTGTGGCCACACTGGCTTTTAAAGCTTCCAGCTGGAAGAGACACACATAACTTCTACTCACAATCCACTGGACAAAGCAGCTCACTCCTGTCTCAATAGGGGAAGGGAGGTACCACCCTGGACATGCCCGGGAGGTCAACACCCAAAATCATCTGTAAGCAGAGCTAGTGACTATTCAATCTGCCCTTCTGGTCACACTCTCCCTTCCACAGGCAAAATATACTCTCCATCCTTCCAGGGAAGCAGCCAAAGCCCCACACCTCCACAACATCAAGTCTGAGGCCCCTGGGGGATACAGAGTGGTCCTTGCATCAAGTCAGGATGTGGCTCCTCTTGATCCAGAGACCTATAAACTGAAAAGATAGGTTACTAAGTTAACTTCCAAGTGAATGTTTGCTTGAGTGAGAAAAAAAAAAGACCTCTGTTCTTAGAAGCCACTAAGATTTTTGTTGTTGTTGTTGTTGTTTCTTGACATGGAGTTTTGCTCTTGTTGCCCAGGCTAGAGTGCAATGGCATGATCTTGGCTCACTGCAACCTCTGCCTCCTGGGTTCAAGCGATTCTCCTGCCTCAGCCTCCTGAGTAGCTGAGATTACAGGTGCCCGCCACCAAGCCTGGCAATTTTTTGTATTTTTAGTGGAGACACGGTTTCACCATGTTGGCCAGGCTGGTCTCAAACTCCTGACCTCAGGTGATTGTGATCCACCCACCTCAACCTCCCGAAGCTCTGGGTTTACAGGCATGAGCCACCGCACCCGGCCAACCAGTAAGATTTTTTTTGAGGGTCATTTGTTACCTAGCCAATCATAGAAGATACTAAAAGAATGTTGCTGATTAAATAAAAAACTAAAATAGGTACACTGGCTTAGAGGCTGGGAGGGGCAAGGAGGATGCTGTCGACCAAAGCATTGTTGTTGACCAAAATTGAAAATGGTCCCTTTTATGAAGAGGCAAATATTTGACAAAGTTGCCACTGACAGGAGACAGACCTAACTTGGAACTTATCACTCCAAGAGAAGTTGCTGAAAACACAAGGTTAGTATTGCATGTTGGCTGCTTTTGCTCGTGTTTGGCAAGACATTATAAGAAAGAGATGGGCTTACAAAAGAATTAACCGGTTTGCAAGCAGGGATGGAAGGGAATAGAGTCCACAAGTTCAGGGACTTTTAGGGTTGGGAGAGGCAACTGCTTCACGACTTCTATTAGTAAAAGATGAAACTGAGAAATATTTAGTAACAAAAGCCCATTAAAATTCAGGAAACTCAAACTCTACTCCCTTGCCCCTTGTGGCATTGAATAGAATCAAGAGTCTTATTGAAACCTGTAACAAATAGGTTTTGTGGATTCCCAGTAAGCCATCTTACTCCCGGGCCTTGTCCATCTGAGCGACCCCCATCTGAAGCATCACTGGTCTCTGCGTCAGAGGATGAGAGCACGGTTTGGATCACCCACGGACTTGTAAATGTACACCCAGAAGTGTCAAGCGTAATCTAGCCTATCCTGGAAGATACCTCAAGAATCTGTTTACAAGCCACACCTCTCTCTAAGAGCCAGAGAAGTGTAACCCTCCCAGGCGCCCCCACCAGCCAACACTAAAGACTACCACACTCCTGTGAATCTTTTGTTACTAGGAAGGAATAGCTGACAAAAGACCCAGTAAAACTGCCCTTGGGCCATCTTGGCTTAACTAGGTCCCTTGACCACTATGTTATTTTCCTACAGTAACAAATTACCATAAACTTGGTTAGGTAAACGGCAGAAATTTAATTATCTCACAGATTTGGAGGCTAGAAATCTGAAATGTTCAGCAGCGCCTTGTTACTTTTGAAGGCTCTAGGGGAGAATCCTTCCTTGCCTTTTTCTAGATTCTACTGGCTCCCAGCAATCCTTGGTATTGCTTGGCTTATAGCAGCATCATTTCACACTCTGCCCCATCATCACATGACCTGCTTTTCTGTGGGTCTCTATGTCTTCAAATCTCCCTCCTCTTGAAGGACATTGGTTGTAGAATTTAGTGCCCTCCCTAATCCAACATGACTCATCTCAACTTGATTACATCTGCAAAACCCCTATTTTCAAAGAAGGTCACTTTCTGATATGAACGTTTAGGGAACACTATTCAACCCAGTATACCCACCCAGAACTAATGGGAACTGACAAATGAGAAAGAAATAAAAGGAAGTGACCATATACTGGTTTATATCAATGGTTTCCACACTAAGTGTGTATCAGAGTAACCATGAACACAGACACACAAATAACACACGACTTGGCCAATCGATCCAATTTCTAGAGGTAGGCATCTGTAGTTTTTAAAAGCTCCTCTCCACCCCAGGTGACTCTGCTATTGTGCAGCCAGGGCTCAGCCCATGGGCTTAGGCTCAATGGTTCTTGATCTTGCTATGCAGGGGATTACTACATTATTGGGAAAATTGGTGAAATTTGAGCAACATGGATAATATAATACTGTATCAATGTTGACTTTATGGTTTTGATTATTGTACTTTGGATATTTAAATGAACGTTTTTGTCATCATGAGCAAATTCAAGTAGTTAGGGGTAAAGGGGCAACTGACTCCAAATGAGTCTGAAAAATATACACAGAGAGAGAGAGAGAGAGAATAAAATGTGGCTCCCTGGACTATCTGTGTTACGTAGGACTTTCTCTTACAAGTACAGTCACACACCACATAACAATGTTTTGGTCAACAACAGACTGCATATATGACATTGGTCCTGTAAGATTATAATGGAGCTGAAAAATTCCTATCACCGCGTGACATCATTGGTGTCATAAAGTCATAGCCCAACATATTACTCACTTGTTTCTGGCGATCTGGTCAACAAACTACTGTGATCAGATCCATAGAGCCCAGGTTAATAAAAACACAAAACTTCTGCACTACCGGTTGTATAAAAGTGTAACATATACAATTATGTACAGTAGTGCATAATACTTGATGGTAATAATAAACGATTATGTTATTGGTTTATGTATTTACTATACTATACTTTTAACCATTATTTTGGAGTGTACTCCTACTTATTTTTTAAAAAGTTAACTGTAAAACAGCCTCATGCAGGTCCTTCAGGAAGATTCCGGAAGAAGACAGTGTTATCCTAGGAGATGACAGTTCCATGAGTGTTATGGCCCCAAAGACCCTCTAGTGAGACAGGATAAACAGGTGGAAGACAATGATATTGATGGTCCTGACCCTGTATAGGCCTAGGCTAATGTGCCTTTGTGTCTTCATTTTTAACAAAAAAAAAAAGCTTAAAAATTGAAAAATAAAAAATTATAAAAATAGAAAAATACAGGATGAGGATATAAAGAAAATATTTTTGCATAGCTGATGTGCTTGTGTTTTAAAATATTATTATGAAATGGTCAAAAAGTTAAAAAAGTAGAAGTTTATAAAGTAAGGAAGTTACAGTAATCTTACCGTAAAGTAAAAAAGTTACAGTAAGCTAAGGTTAATTTATTATTGAAGAAAGAAAAAGGTTTTTTTTTAATTAAGTATAGCCTAACTATAGTGTTTCTAAGGTCTACAGCAGTGTACAGTAATGTCCTAGGCCCTCACATTCTCTCACCACTCACCCACTGACTCACCCAGAGTAACTTCTAGCCCTACAAGCTCCGTTCATGGAAAGTGTCCTGTACAGGTGTACCATTTTTTATCTTTTACACTGTATTTTTACTATATTTTCTCTATGTTTACATACACAAATACTTACTCTTATGTTACAATTGCCTACAGTATTGAATACAGTAACATGCTGTGAAGGTTTGTAGCCTAGGTGTGTAATAGGCTGTACCATCTAGGTTTGTGTAAGTTCACTCTGTGATGTTCGCACAATGACGAAGTCGCCTAACAACACATTTCTCAAAACATATCTCCATCGTTAAGCAGTGCAAGAATGTAGTGAAAACCAATCTGAATTCTCTGTAACAAAATGGAAATGTATTGGCTCATGAAACTCAGGGAAGACGTGCATGTCCTAACTACAGAAGGTCAGGAGTGTGGCTGGTGTCAGACAACTGGGGCCAGCTGCTCCAACTCCAAAATCCACCAGCCTTCCCTCTGTCTGTCTCTGTCTCTCTCTCTTTGTCTCTGTCTCTCTCTCTCTCTCTCTCTCTCTTTCTGCCCCCCACCCCCCACCCCCCATCTCCACAAGCCCAGGTGTCAGGGCTCTAACTCCTCCACCAGCCAGAAAGCACAGAAGCCAACAGTTCCCAAGCCTCACATTCCTCAGCCTCTGCCATCAGAAAGGGCCTTGCTGTTTCCTCATTTCCAATTGCACTAACTCTCGGAAAGGACTGGTATCAGCTTAGAGTGGGGTCAGGTGCCCATATATCTGAACCACCCCTTGGGGTAGGGAGAGGCACCACAGGAACTATGTAAGGATGTGGCAAAGCAGCCGCAGGGTCTGGTAGGGAGGTGGTGCCCTCTCCGCCGCCCCATCCAGCCGCCCCCTGCAAGCTGCTTTTCACAGCCACATCTCCCACCTCCTGACTCCTTCCCCAGCCCTCTCCCCTAATGGCTTCACCCTTGCAGGCAGCATAACAGGACAGGACTGCCATCCTCTCCAGAATTGGAGGGACCTCTAGGCTGCTCTAAACAGTAATACCCCAAATAACATTCTGTGGGGGTTCTCCTTCAAGACCATCAATAGGATATGAGAGGTTGAAGGACACAAGGTAGATGTATGAGCTTCCCTGGGGCCAGGCTAAGAAAATCCTCTCTAAGGAGCTGCTGGAAGGAAGGCCTGCAGAGGCAGGCTGGGCTGACAACTGGCATCCCTGCAGCTGAGCTGCAGAAGGAGCCTGAGGAAGCCACAGCAGTCACCGGCCTCTGAGAAGGATGCACAGATCCACAGTGGCCTGGCGATGACATCTGGGTTTGCCCAGGGGCTCTCTGTAGTCCTAGGCCCTCAGTACAAAAGGTGGGGCCATAAGCTGCTGGGAGCTTCACTCTGCTGCTTCTGGACCATTGGCCTTGGTATAAAAGGCTGACCCCTCAGCAAGAGAGAGCATTCCCACATACGGTGGCTCTGTGGATTTTAATGTGGCCATGCGCATCTGGCTGGCAACTTTCCTTTTGTTAACTGACTTGCCCAAGGGCACATGGCTCTCAATGTCAGAGGACCCAGGCCTCCAAATGGCCTACCCAGGCTCACACGACTCTTCAGTCACACGCACATCATGCTACCGAGACAGGACTAACCTGGGGGCCTTGGCAAACATTATGGACGCTGTTTTTATGGAGGCCTGGGGCATGAACGTTACAATCCATGGTTCACGGTTCTGTGGAGAGGCACAGTCTGTTCTCGGGGGCACTTCAGTGTCCTTTGTTGAAATCATGGAACCGTAAAACGTCGGAGCCGGGGGCACCCTGGAGCTTGTCGAGTCAGTCCCTTCTCTTCAGGTGAGGACACTGCAGGGCATGGCTGTTGTATAGGGTTTGAGGAGGGAGAAATGGGATGATTTGGGAAACTAATTTACCCTGTCCCCCATGCTTCTCAGTACTCCCCAGTCTGAGCACTTCAGGAGTCCCAGTAAAGGTAATAGCTCAGATTTACCTGGCCGGGGCCTCACCTGTCTATGCCAAGACTTAGGCCCCTGATAAGCCTCCCTTCCTTCCTTCCTCCCTCCATTCCTCCTTCCTTCTTCCCCTCTTTCCTTCTTTCCTTCCATCCCTCTGTTTCTCCCTTCCTCCTTCCTTCCCTCCTTCCTTCCTTCTTCTTTCTTTCCTTCCCTTCCTCTGTCCCTCCCTCTGTCCTTCCTTCCTTCTCTCCTTCCTTCCTTGCCTCCTTCTTTCTTCCCCCCCTTCCTTTCTTCCCTCCCTCCCTCCTTCCTTCCTTCCTCCCTTCCACCCTCCATTCTTCCTTCCCTCTTTCCTTCTTTCCTTCCCTCCCTCTGTTCCTCCCTTCCCTCCTTCCTTCCCTCTTTCTTTCCTTCCCTCCGTCTGTCCCTCCTTCCTTCCTTCCTCCCTTGTTTCCTTCCCTCCCTCCCTTCCTTTCTTCTCTCCCTCCCTCCCTCCCTCCCTCCTTCCTTCCTTCCTTCTTCTTTCTTTCATTTTGGTTTTTCTTCACCTCCCACACAGCCTAAGAAGTCCCTCCTTCTTGTTGCACTGACACACCTCCAGGGGCCCTGAGGGGTTTCTCCCATATGCTCACCAGCAGTTCCACTGGCTCCCCACTGGGCATTGTCTGATCCACAAGGAGCCCCCTGGGTGGGATGAAAGGCTGGCATGTGGGGACAGGATCCAGGAAATATGGCTTCCTTTTATGTTATCACTTTGGGAACAGGGTTCTAGAGCAGAGGTTGCAATGGGAAAATTCTAGCAGCTTTTACTTACTGCCTTCTCTGACCCCAAGTGCCAGACATGTGCCTGGGGAAGGAACAAATTCTGAAACAGCCACCATGTGGTCCTCAGGAATGCCCTCCCCTCCACACAGCCACAGTTTTGTCCCAGAGTCACCCCTAACGTAACCGCCATCTTTTCTCCCCCGGGATAAAGTCTTCCTGTAAGTAGGCTCCAACAGGCTCACTTCAGCCTCAACTGGCCCCACCAGGCACAAGTGGCCCATGCTGGGGACACACACTCACACCCCCTGAATCCCCACGCAGACAGGCTGGCATCAGGGGCTCCCATGCTGACTCCCATGCACCCCATTCTTGGAAACAATCAGGCTGTAAACTATGATGGTGCCCTTCCCTGAGCAAGACCAGCAAGTTTTGAGGCCAGCTCTGTTTCCCATGTCCCTCCTCCAAGACACACATTCCTAGTCCAAAATAAAGCTGCTCGATGTGAGTCCATGGACCCCCCTGTGTCACTCTGAGGTTTCTCTCTGTATGGTGACATGCAGGCATCTCTGGGAGGTACTGTTGTTTAATAAGCAAGTGAAGAACAGTGTGTAAAATGTGCTACCTTTTGTGTGAGAGAGAGGAGGAATATATGTATTATGTAGCTGTGTGTGTGTACATTTACCTATATTTTCACAAATAGAGCAGATAAACCAGAAGCTAATTAAAATTGTTACCAATAGAACTTTGGAGGGGATAGGGATGGAAGGTACCCTTCCCTGAATTGACCTTGTTTTTAAATTTTTGACTTTGGAATTCGGTAAATGTTTTACATAACCTTAAAATTTTAAATCTAACACAAAAAAATACAGTCACTAAAGATGAAAAAGAAACTGAAACAAATTTATTCAACTCTGTTTCAGGTTGCTGGCATAACTACAAGGGAAAAGTTATTTCAATTCACTTAAAATACATTACTTTCACTGCATAGCTCACTAGGAATATAGCCTAAAGAAGAACTGCAGAGAAATTTTATAACGTATTCACTAGTCTTATTATTAGTAGTAATGTTGTTATTATTTTGAAACTTTTTGTGTATGCTGTAACATAAAGTAAGTAAGTAACTGAATAAATGGCATTAGACTCCAAGATTTTGGTAGAAAAGAAACAAAGAAGTTAAGACCTTTTACCTTTTAAATCTTTAAAAGCTAGGTCCCTCTGACTCTCCAGCCTACGTTTTCTCCAGGATACCATATGACTTAAAGGAGGAGGAAATGCTATTTTTAAAAAACATGGATTATCATTTGTATTCGTTTCCTAGGGCTGTGTATTAGTCCGTCCTCGCATTGCTATAAAGAAATACCGAGACTGGTAATTTATAAAGAAAAGGGGCTTAATTGGCTCACGGTTCCACAGGCTGTACAGGAAGCATGATATTGACATCTGCTCCATTTCTGGGGAGGCCTCAGGAAACTTTCAATCATGGTGGAAGGCAAAGGGGGGAGCGAGAAGCTTCACATGGCCGTAGCAAGAGGAAGAGGGAAAAGCAGAAGGTCCCACACACTTTTAAACAAGATCTTACAAGAATTCACTCACTATCATGAGAACAGCACCAAGGGGATGGTGTTAAAACCACTCATGAAGGACCATCCCCATGGTCCAATCACCTCCACCAGGCACCACCTCCAACGTTGGGGATAAGAATTCTACATGAGATTTGACTGGGGACACAGATCCAAACCATGTCAGCTTGCTATTGCAAAGTACCTTGAACTAGGTAGCTTAAGACAACAGAAATGTAAAATAAATTTCGTAGTTCTAGATACCAGAAGTCCAAATCAAGGTATTTGCAGGTTCCTTCCTGGGAGCTCAGAAAGAGAATCTGTTCCATGCTTCCCACCCAGCCTCTGGTTGTTGCTGCAGTTCTTGGCATTCCTTGGCTTGTGCAGCACAAATCCAGCCTCTACCTTGTGTGTCTCTGTCTCTGTGTCTCCTCTTCCCTTCTTAAAAGGGCATACATCACAATGTATTAGGGATCCATCCTGCTCCAGTGTGACCTTATCTTTATTTAACGATTATATCTACAATTAAGTTCACATTCTAAGGTTCCAGGAAGGACATGGATTTGGAGAGGGCATTAGTCAACCCAGTCCATCACTTTTCTTTTTTTTATTTTGTATTCTGAAACAAGTGACACTTTTATTTTTGGGGAGTGTTTCACCTGTTCCAAGTTCATTTTAGGTTCAGACATAAAGTCTAAGAAGGAAATTAATTATAGGCAATCATAGTTAATACTAACATTTGCTTAGCTAAATTTACAATGTTTCCAGACTCTGCAGTGACTGCTTTCCATGAATGTTCTGGTTGAATCCTCACAGCCGGACAATTATTATCCCCAATTTCAGTAGAGTCTGTTGAGGCTCAGAGAGATTAATTCCTGAAGTCAGATAACTAGGATGCAAGAAGCAGGAGCTTGGGAGAAAGAAAGCAGTCAAGCTCTGGAGCCAGTATACAAACACTTGTGTGATTCTGTATGCCTTCCACAAACCACGCCTCTCAACAGACCATTTAGCAGGATTCAGGTTCATCATTTGGAGAAAGCTTTCCCATCATCTCGACTCTAGCTCTGGTTTGTCTTTCAGATCACAGAGGGAAAGGAAAGGAAATTAACATGAGAACTGAATGTTTTCGTGAAGTCACATCTCTTGGATGATACTATCAATGCCAGTGTATAGTAAGCAACACATCAGTTTCACTGGGCCTGACTCCTGGCTTCCTGATCTCTTATATATTACTGGCATTACAAGACTGACTGACAACCAGATTTTAAAAAAAGAGCTCTGGGCCGGGAGCAGTGGCTCACACCTGTAATCCCAGCACTTTGGGAGGCTGAGGTGGGCGGATCACGAGGTCAGGAGTTTGAGACCAGCCTGACCAACATGGCGAAACCCCGTCTCTACTAAAAATACAAAAATTATATGGGCATGGTGGTGCGTGCCTGTAATCCCAGCTGCTCGGGAGGCTGAGGCAGGAGAATCACTTGAAGCCGGGAGGCAGAGGTTGCAGTGAGCCGAGATTGTGCCACTGCACTTCAGCCTGGGCGACAGAGCGAGACTACAAATCTCAAAAAAAAAAAAAAAAGCTCAGTCTCCTATTTCAATCTCTGCTCCTCCTGCCATTTATATATTTTCCTCTTTAGTATCTGGCTTTCTTCCCCACTAGAACTTAAGGTCTATGGAGGCAGGGATTCTTCTGTGTGTGCTATATCCCAAGGTTCTAGCTATATCCCAAGGTTCTAGGACACTCTCTAGTACATGGTAAGTACCCAATACATATTTTCGAATGGAAGTTTTCTATCTATGTTGAAATCAGTTCACTTGTTCTACTTAAATAAACTTACCTAAGTAAAAATTTATTTTTGAAGGAAACTTGATATTACTACCACAAATGGAAAGCAGTATCTCATGTAGCATAAATAGAATTCACAAAAATAAATACAATAAAACTAAGCAGTTTCAATGTTAACAGTGAAAGTATAAATTGAAATATACAAGTATATCTGAAAAGATGTTAAACCACACTCATAGTAAGAGAAATGTAGTTTTCAACCCAAACTGGAGATACCATTCTTTATCAGACGAGTAAAGATCAAAAGGTCAGGTTCTTGGCATGTCGGCATGAGGGTGGGAATCAGGTGAGCTGGTAGATTGCTGGTGGGCTTGTGAGCATTCACCCTTATGTCCAGGCACTGCCAGGGAACTGTTGGCTGTGGGCCTGCCTAGATATGTGCCATCGGTGAAATGTCAAGGTTTTATCCTCCCAACAGCATCGCTGGCTATGATCTCATGGGTAACAACAGGTTAGTAATTGAATTTGGCCCACATTTCCTGAGGGTCAACTGAGTGCTGAGCTTCTAGAGACTGGGGTGGGGGTGGGTGGCAGATGGCCTTTGGGATCTATTTGGACATGGGCATGGAAAGCCTGCCAACCCTACCACAGAGTGACAAGGTGCATTAGCAAGAAGGAAACAAAGCTGCTCAGAAAGATGTGGAGCCGAGGGGATTGGGTCCAATGGGCCTTCCCTGCCCCTGCCCACCAATGAGTCTTCCAGTCTGCCTTGGATGGGTAGATAATTGTTGCCCTCTCCCTCTGGGTTCCATCCACTTGGTGCCCGCACCCCACTGTTCTCAGTCTTCTGCAAGGGCATGCCTGGTCCTTTCCAAATCCGTAGAGTGGAGCATCTACATGGCAGCACTGCTTTCTCCACTGACCGCACCTCAAGGGAGGTCACTCTGCTTGCTATATTGAAAGACCCCCTTCCTCCCAGGTGCAAGGCAGGGAAGTGGTAGGGGAGGGAAGGCCCTCACCCTGTCACATGTGTAATTTGGTAGCTTCAAGACCACCTGAAAACGCTCAAATCTTTGTGCCAAGTAAAAGGGTGTTGAAACTGGGCTGAAAGAAGCAAGCTGGAGCCGACCATTCTGGTGCCAGGTTACTTCTGTCCCCTAGACCCCAGTCCTGCTCACTCTATCCCATGGCAGCACACCATGCCACACCTGGTCCTGCAAAACACGTGCCATGGGACACTCTGGTGAGGACAGATGGAGTAAGAGAATGGGTATCTCAAGGACCCCTGCCATTCTGCTCTCAGTGGAGAGAGCCATGTAGCCTGACAATACTGTCATCCAGTCAGCCCATCAGAGTAAGACAAGGAGAGTCCCTGGGTTGCCTGAATGGATTGGAAACAGCTTATACTTGCTCATAGCCAAATTATGAGGATTCAGGGAAAACTGTGTGCTACAGTTAGGGGTGGGGCCCATGGAGGACACTTGGATTAAGGAGTGTCCATTGGATTATCTGTTCAATTCTGTGTGGGGCTGGTTTTGCACTGCAATTTCTTTGGCAGGATGAACAGCCTCCTGATATCAGCTTCAGACCAGTGAGAAAGTAATCACTTTTTTCTCTACTTTCATTGCATAAGCAAATTAAAGCTATAAATTTTTTTGTTTTGTGGGGAAGTTATAGTAGGGATTGAAGCCATAAAGATTATATTATTTCCAAATTTAGAAAAAAGATTTGATTTTTAAAAATCATAATTTCAGACAAGGGTAAAGGAGTGGGAATGATGAGAGTTGCTTTTATTTCTTATATAATTGTCCAAACAGTGTGGCCAAAAGCTTTTGAATGTGTGCTAATTACATGGTGAGGCGTTTGGGATCTTGGGGACTTTTAACTGGGCATATGGTTGGGCCAGTTTCTATTCCAAAACTTCTTCCTGTGCCTTACAAATGTTTTTGGCATGCAAACTATTTTTTCTTTTTTCTTTTTTTTTTTTTTTTGGTTTTGAGATGGGCTCTTGCTGTATTACTTAGGCTGTAGTGCAATGGTGCAATCACAGCTTCCTGCAGCCTCAACCTTCCAGGCTCAATCAATCCTCTCACCTCAGCCTCCTGAATAACTAGGATTACAGGCATGTGCCACCACACCTGGCTAATTTTTTTTTTTTTTCGGTAGAGACGAGGTCTCCCTCTGTTACCCAGGCTAGTCTGGAACTCCTGGGCTCAAGTGATCCTCCCACCTCTGCCTCTCAAAATGCTGGGATTATAGGCGCGAGCCACTGCGCCTGGCTGACATGCAAAACCATGAGTATGTATTTGCCTCTAACAAGCCCTCTAATGCAAGGTACTACAAATTAATTTTATAATATAGTGACAGTTACTTGCTTTGTATTAATATTTTACAGTTGACAAAATGTTCCCTCAATTTCTTTCTTACAACAATTCTATAAGTCTAGCATATTTTCATCATCTTGACTATATGAGGAAGCTGTTTCACTAAGCTGGACCAGAGCCCACACAGCCAGTAAGAGGTGAAATCAAGGCAAAAGTCCCTATTTTTTTTTTAACCTTACATGCTATCTTTAGGTTAGATAATGCATAGCAGTTCGAAAATAAACATGCAGAGAATGGACTTGCATCCCCAAACCGAAGCTATACAGCTAATAATAAGTAGGGGAACTTTGGTAAAATACCCCATCATTTTTATGGTTTTCAGCAATCTCAGCCATGCAGCTACAGGAGATAAGAGTCTCTTTCAGGACATACATTTCAAATCATTTATGTAAGGCTTAAGCTGAAAATTTGAATCCCTCAGCTCATCCTTTTCTCTCTCCATGTTGTCCAATGACATTAAGAGCAACCAGCCAATCTCATCCTCATTAGTTTAACAAAAATGTTCTAAGGTATCAAATACATGGTCACTCATAGTTTTATGTCTTATAAATATGTGATTAAGCATATTCAGTAGTGATATTCTACATATCTCTATCATCACATAATGCCGTAAACTATCAGTGTTCTCTTTGCTGCTGGAAACAGAGTCATTAGTACCTTTAAATCTGATCAGATTAGAGAACCAATTCCAGAAACCCCAGAACAAATTCAGAAATTCAACCTTAAGACTATTTCCCTAGAACCACTCTCTGTAGTAAAATCTGTATTAGTCAAAGTTCTCCAGCGAAACAGAACAAGTAGAGTGGGTGTGCATGTGTATGGAAAGAAAGAGATTTATTTTAAGGAATTGGCTCACGTGACTGTGGGGGCTGGCAAGTCCAAAATTTTCAGGTCAGGCCCTCAGGCTGGGATCCAGGGCAGAGTCGATGTTGCAATTTCCAGTCTGAAGGCAGAATTCTTTCGTCTTTATAGCTATAAAATTACCCTCTAAGCATTGCTCGACCTGCCTCTTACAAATTTTGATGTGCTGCTTTCTCATTATCAATCAGTTCAAAATGTTTTTGAACTCCTTTTGTGATTTATTTTGACTCATGCAACTGTATGTTTCAAAGAATATTTTGGTGAGAATTATAAAACGTTCTATTTTTACATAGCAGCCATGCGTCTGTAAAACAGAACCCTATAAGTAATGTAGTCTTGGAATGCAATGTGATTGCGTGCCAGTTAGGAAATGAATGCGTCACCTACTCTCGATTGCTTGTCACCTACACCCCACCCCACAGAAACTGAAGGTTGCAGGAAATGTTCTTCCCATAATTCTTTATCAGCTATATCAACAACAAGGCAGTTTAGGTCTACAGTTAACAAATCTGGTTAGACTGTATTCACAAGTTAAGGTGTCTAAAGAGATAAAGTTTAGGGAAACTGCTTGTGGTTCCAGTGTAATTTTCCCAAAGAAGAAACCTTTTTAGTGTCACTGAGGACATTTACATAACAGGGCATAAGTTAAGTATTTTATTAATAGATAATGCTGAACACTCTAGGAAAAATTGAGTCAGCACTGAGTGATTTTCAGTTTTGTAAAATTTCCTGAATGAATTCTCAAGAGAGTGTTCTTTAGGAAGGCTGGCAGGGGTCCCTCTGGAACAGAAAGGAGGCTGTGGCATGGAAGGTCAAGGGCATTTGATGACTGTACATACTGTCATCAGGAGAAAAGATGAACCATTAGGATTGTGAAAGTGTGAAAAATGTGAGAGCCTTTTTTTTCTACAAAAAAAATGAATCTGTAGTCATATGTGTTTAATACCAAAGATATGTGGCATATATGTTCATTTTCTACCGTATACTTCAGCTTTTTGTGTCAAAGAAAGATTTATGCCTACTAATGGTTTAACATATGTGGAGAAAATATGGTATTTTCAATCTATGATGTTGGTATAATTAGCTATCCATTTGGACAATAAAGCCAGATTCCTAAAGCATCATATTCTCTAAATATCCAGAAAGATTAAAGACCTAAAAGTGATTGGAAAAATATCTTAAAGCCAATATGTAAGAAAAAATGATATAGAGTATATTGGTTTGTATTCATACTGGAAAAAGAACTAAAAGTACCCACATGTGTATGTATGTATAAAATGTAAGCATATAGAACAGTATGGAAAAATATCTGTACAATGAAACACACCATAAACAAAGTTATTTTTATAAAATTTACTGTTTCAATAAGAACACAAATCTCTTTAGAGAAAATTTCAAGGAATGTAGGATAAGGACACACAAAAAAACTCACCATAGTCACAATGAAAATGGAAATTTGTATACTTGTATATTCATTTCTGAGTCTAAAAATGTCACATTCATATGGGAGAATATTTGGAAACCTAAGAAAACTGTAAAGAATAAAATCACTTATACTCTCACCACCTAGAGATTTTAATCACTAACATTTTAGTAGGTTTCCTTCTTGTCTGTTTATACATTGTATATAGGATCTTTTTCAAATTTTTAATATAAACAACCCCAAGTATTTTTGTATGTAAAAAAATAAATATTTAAAAATCTAAGAGCTATAAACTGGCAAGGGGATATGTAAGTTTTTTAAATATTGGCCATTAATGAGCCAGACAGCATATTTTTATTCTTCAGCTCTTTTGTTTTGGCTAGGGCTACCTGAGTCCTCCTTCCAGTTGTCCAACATCACCCATCCACATTACCCCATTTCATCCAGAGGTGATAGGCTCAGGTTAGCACCTTGAGCTGGTGGATCTTGCAGCACTCCCCCAATGACCAGAAACAGAGCCCTAGACCTAAGTCCAACTGCTCCTGCTGCTCCTGACCTTACTTCTCAGGAAGACCAGGAATGGAGACCAGATAGACCCACTGAAATCCATGGTGGTTAGCAGGAGAGCTGCGGCCATTTGTTCATAAGCCAGGTTGCGGCTCTTTGAGGGGCAGAAGGGGCTTAGGAGTTACCAAGGACCATACATTATAGGAGATTTCACCAGACAGCTTCTGGAGAGAGATGGTTATGAAATTAATTCATCAGACTTTGCCAAGAGATAATAAATTCATTAGCAAGGGACATCTTTTGAATAGGAGAATTGGCATATGACTGTTGGGTAGGCTAACGCCACTAATTCTGAAAACCAAAGGGGTCTTCAGGAAGGACCGCCCAGCAAGAGAGGTTTTTAGATCTGGCTGGACATTACCAATGAGATGCTTCAGAAGTGAAATAGAGCAAATACAGAAAAGCTTACCTGAGTCACATCCTAGGCACATCTGTATAACCACGGCTAACGATGCTTTCAAATTGTGACTGAAAACTGAAAGATATTTTAGAACACAGAAAACCATGAGATAGACTAAACAGGCCAAATTTCTAATATCTTACCAGAAAAAGAAATATTTCCCCTTATGATGCTAGAAATATAAGCCAGGAGGGAAAGAAGAACCAGAAAACGGAGAAAAGACAAAATAGATCAAAAAAGAAAAACAAACAAAACAGAAAAAGGCAAAAAGAAATCTAGTTGTTAGGTTCTCAGCAGATTTTATTGGTTTCATGATGGCCAACATTAAAAGAAAAACTTTAGCCAAATTAAGTTTAACAAAGTTTAACTGAGCAAAGAAGGATTCGCAAATCCGGCAGCCTCCTGAGCCAGAGTAGGCTCAGAGACTCCAGTGCAGCCACGTGGCGGAAGAAGATTTATGGACAGAAAAAGGAAAGTGACAGTACAGAAAATGGAAGTGAGGTACAGAAACAGCAAGATTGGTTACGGCTTGGCTTGTGCTTTATTTGAACACGGTTTGAACAGCTGGCCACCTTTGATTGGCCAAGATTTGGTGGTTAGCACAAGAGAAGGCTACAGTCTGTTTACAACTACATTTAGGTTATAGTTCACACTGTACAGAGAAACCTTTAGGCCAAACTTAAAATATGTAAGGAGGCAGATTTAGGCTAAACTTGATTTCACATCAGTGATGGTACAGGAGTAAATGGTGCAGTGTTTCAGCCCAATAAGGGTGTGAACTCTTTTTAAAGCTTGCAAAATCTCAGTCTTTATCCACAATTCAACTTCTTTCTTATCTTAGCATCCTTACAGTAAGGAGCAGTAAAGCAAACAAGAGTACATAAAAACTTCAAAACAAACAAGATAAAATACTTCAGAAAGAACTACACCCTAAATCACAACAGAACAAAGTGAAAGGGATTTCAGGATATTAGGCTGCATAAATCCTAATTAAAGACACAAAAGGGCATTAGGAAGACAATCTTCCTAGGCCCTACACAAGGAAAAGAAAGGGATGAAGAGAATATATCACAACTAAGTTTAAAATACTCACTGATCTTGGATGTAATGTGGGGATCCTATATTCCTATATGGCTCTCTCTGCTTCCATCTTAGTATATTTACCCCTCAGCATTCTATGGAACTGATCATATGGGGTAGATTTTATTCCTTCCACCTAGGAAAGTCTGGAATCCCTTAGACAAGGGTGCTCAAGTGCCATGAGCCATGAAGACACTGAAGAATCTGCAGGTACATCTGAATATTAGAGCATGCATGGGAAGAGACTGCCCAGCCCATGGGCTTGGGTGGCCATTAGGCTTCCAAATTCCAATATGATTCACACCATTCATAAGACAAGTCCCAGCTGGACCCTCCAGGACCTGCTGTTTATGTTTTACCTCGAACAGAAAAGACCACAGAGCCACCCTCTAACATCCTGAATCTATAGACATAATGACACCAGCAACAATGACACTGGTTTCATTCGCATCTGTAGAAGGTCTACTCACACATGGACCCCTGTTTTGAGAAAGATATTGTGGGCAAAAACTCCAGGGACTGCACTCATGTGCAGCTTAAAAGAAAAAGCTACTTCAGTAAGTCTGAAGTTGTCCGTGGCAGCAGCTCCCCACAATACCTGTGTGATGCTATGAAACAGTAGTCAGGAAATGTAAGAAGCATTACAGCCAGCCTCTGAAGATCACACCATCTGTCAAGTCCCCACCTGGGCTGGAATGTGTGTGTGTGCTGATGATAGGTCATATGACTTTGTGGCAGTCAAGGTGAGTCATTTACCAGTGCTGCTGTTGTGTGACAAAGCTAGACTGGCTAAGAGGCCCTGCATCCCACAGAGGGTAATCCTCTGTTCAAGGGGCAGAAAATCTCCTTGTGGTCACCATGGACTCAACTCCAAGATAGATGAGGCTAGAGAATCGGTGTCAATTGTATTGAACAGATAGCAGACCCACCCCAAAGAAAATTAAACAGAGAATATACTTTCAAAAGGATGACATCTCAGATGTGTCTCAGGACACACCAGACCTAAGGAGAGCTCATGAGGAAGGAGGCTTCAGCCACAGTGTATTGCTGTGTCACCTGAGTCAAGGTACTTCACCTACCCAAACTTTTATATTCTTATCTGAAAAACTGAAGGTAAAGATAGTATACTTGGAATTGTTTTAAGGACTGAATGAGGCAATTCTTTGAAAACACATAGCAAAGATTCTGGCATATAACAAGTGTTTAATAAGTATTAACTATTATTATTAGACCCTTGATATAAAGAGAAGGGTAATATCGGAGTGTTTCAGTTAAGACTGTTTATTTCTCAGCCACCCCAAAGAGGGACTTTGGACAGGGGAAGAAACTGTACAGGGACTCCCAAGGTTTTACAAGAGTTGGATGAAGAAGAACAGCAGGGAGTGGATCATTAGCGAAAGTGATCAAGAAAGGACACACCCTGGGGATGCAGACTGGGCATCTGACTGGGCCCAGGAGCAGAGCAGCTCCAAGGAGGAGGAAGAAGCTGTAGCACATGTGTGATAAGGCAAAGGGTCAGTCACCTGTTGCTGTGAAATTAGCCAAATTTGGCAGCTTAAAAGACAATAAACATCTTTTATCTCCCACAGTGTCTGTGCATCAGAAATTCACAGGCAGTTTAGCTAGGTAGTTCTGGCCTGGGGTCTCTCATGAGGTGGTAATAAAGACATCAGATAGTGCTGCAGTTATCTGAAGGTTTGACTGGGGCTGGAGGATCAGCTTCTACGGTGGCTCATGCAGGTGGCTGGCCAACCAATCCTGGCTGTTCACTGGAGGCCTCAGCTCCTTACCACCCAGACCTCTCCCTAGGACTGATTGAATGTCCTCATAATGTGGCAGATGTCTTCCCCCAAAGTGAGCGATCCTAAGACGGCATAGCAGAAACCTCAATATCTTTTATAATGTAGCCTAAGTAGTTACACAGTCTCATTTCTTCAGGATTCTGCCAGTGACACGGCCAACCATGACTTAGTGTGGAGGGGACTACACACGGGCAGGATTACCAGGAGGGAGGAATTGGTGGGGCCCAGCTTGGAAGCTGGTTACCAACACAGAGGTCTAGGAGGGGAAGAGTAAGAGTCCACAAGAGCACAGTGCTTCCGGGGTGGGAGAAGAGGGAACACGGGTCTTCCCCAGCTCCTGCCTGACCTCCTAGTGAGAAGGGGGAAGGTGGTGGTGACAGACTGCACATGGCAGGTGGAGGGCTTTGAGTTTGTCCTTGTGGTCCAATGGAGGCCAGAGGCAAGAGCTCTGTGATGGACCCTGTCCAGACCAGCAGGGTGAGGAGGGAAAATGGTCGCAGCAGTGTTGCTCCTGTAGAATGGAGAGGTGGCTTTCCCCCAGGAATGAGGCATCTGGCCAAAGGTATTGGGGGCAGCGTTGTGACAGGGAGGCAGAGATCAAGCCTACGTGGAGTGTGATGCTGTGCTGCTCTGGCCTAAGGTGTGCAGCGTCTCCAAGGACACTGCTCAGCTCCCTTAGTATGAGGGCAACTGCACCAGGCTCAAGCCAGAGAGCTCCAAGAAGGGCCAAATTTCAGAATGGACTCAAGACTGCTGCCTTTCCACTGTCACCACTGCCCAGACTCCACTCAGACAATCTCAAGAGATTCCTTTAGAGCTCAGGTGCTTCCTTGTCTTCCCATTTATTTAGGGATTTCTACCCAGAGGGTCAGAAATTAACAGAAAGCCCAACTTCACTGCAACAAGGGGAAATAGGAATTTTGCTATTTTCTGATCATGGACAAATGCAGTCAGTTGTTTGATGCCAGGAAAATTCATCTGCTAAGTCTCTACATATATATGACTTCATTTTTTCAGTTTTCTTTGCTTCAAAGGATGTTTATTTAAGTTATATTTGTACACTCTCCCCCTAAGACATACAGAACACTGCACAACTGTGAACTGTACTTAAGTAGGCATTTCATATTCCATTTTTACGGTAACCCCTTGCAGGGAAAGAGTCAGTGCAGCAAATCTGTTTTGCTCAATTCTAGCTTATCTCTGAGGATGTCTGGAGCCAGGATCTAAGAACTAAACCTTGGAATGTTCACAAATGATGTCATTCTGTGCCCAGCACATTGGGGTAGGACGTACTAAACCATCAACACCATTTAAAGCAAACATGAACCTCTATGATGTACACCTGGTGCCTGGCTTGAGGCTCACAACACGAGTGCTTGCGTAGCAGGTATGCACCAGAACTGTGCCTGAGTTCTCTGCTCTTCAAAGCTGGAAAGAAAAAATGTGTGTGTGTAAGCCACGCAGAAGGACGAAAGCCTGTTCCTGAGCATTTTAGCCTTCACCTGTATGTGTATTTTTTTTTTTCTGTTCTGGCACTGTATCTTTTGCAATAAACCTTAGCGGTGAGTATAATTTGATGCTGAGTTATGTAGGTTCTTCTAGTGAATTACTCAACCAGTGAGTAGTCATAGGCCCCCAGAACCTGCCTAATTTTAAAAGTAAAATTTTTAATTACTTGGAATGAAGTTCAATCCTAGATACTACCTATGAACAGCAACCTCAAATATCTCATTACAGCTTTGCTGCTTTTAGAGTAAATAATCACAGAAACTTTTACCTCCCAGAGCCTATTAATTCCCCTCTCCACTTCTATTCTTCTTAATAACAATCACATATATACTGATAGGAATCACTGGTTATTTTGAAGACATATAAGTGGTAAGGAACCCAGTTCCACCTCCTCCCACAGTAACAAAATAAAGGAGGAAGCAAAGATATATAGGAGCAAAAGTTTCGTGCACTATCAAGAATAAATTGAGGCTGGGTGCGGTGGCTCACACCTGCAATCCCAGCCCTTTGGGAGGCTCAGGCAGGCAGACCACTTGATGTCAGGAGTTCAAGACCAGCCTGGCCAACATGGTGAAACTCTGTCCCTACCAAAAAATACAAAAATTAGCCAAGCATGGTGGCACGCACCTGTAGTACCAGCTACTCGCCCAGCTGAGGTGGGAGAATTGCTTGAACCCAGGAAGCGGAGGCTTCAGTGAGCCACGATCGCACCACTGCACTCCAGTCAAGACCCTGTCTCAAAAAATTTGTAAAAAAGGAAAAATTGATATTAATTTCATCCAGATTGTTATAAATTATGTTAGTCGTAACCCCCAGGGCAAACACTAAGAAAATAACTAAAAATATATAGTAAAAGAAATGAAAAGGGAATCAAAATGGTACTGTAAAAAATATCTTTCTGGGTACACTGACAGACAACACCAAAAAAAGAAATAAAATATATTTTTAATACAAAAGAAGGGAATAACAGGAATTGAGGAACAAAAAATATGTAAGACATTTAGAAAACAAAAATAAAATGCAGAAGTAATGATCAGTAATTGCGTTAAATAAAAATAGATTAAACTCTTCATTTAAAAACCAGATATTGGCAGAATGGGTGAACATTTCCCAATTATACACCAGCTACAAGTTACTCATTTTTGTTTCAAGTCACAGATAGGTTGAAAATGAGAGGACACAAAAAGATATTCCATGAAAATAGTAACCCAAAGAGAGCTGGAGTGGCTACTAATGTCAGACAAAATAGACTTTAAGACAAAAATTGTTACAAGAGGCAAGGAGGGCATTTATATAATGATAAAAGGGTCAATTTATTAAGATATATAACAGGTATAAACATATGCACTCAATAACAGAGTCTCAAAATATATGAAGCAAAAACTAACAGAATTGAAGTGAGAAATAGACAGTTAAATAATAAAAGTTGAAAAATTCAACACCCTCCTTTCAATAATGAATAGAACCATGGCCAGGTGCAGTGGCTCACACCTGCAATCCCAGCACTTTGGGAGGCCGAGGTGGGTGGATCACTTAAGGTCAGGAGTTTGAGACCAGCCTGGCCAACATGGTGAAACCCCGTCTCAACTAAAAATACAGAAATTAGTCGGGTGTCGGGGCGGGCGCCCATAATCCCAGCTACTCGGGAGGCTGAGGCAAGAGAATCGCTTGAACCCGAGAGGCAGAAGTTGCAGTGAGCCGAGATTGCACCACTGCACTTCAGCCTGGGTGACGTGACAAAGCAAGACTCCATCTAAAAAAAAAGAACAACTAAAGAAATGATAAACAAGGAAACAGAAGACTTGAACAACACTTTAAACCAACTGAATTGAACAGACATATATATAGATTTCACTAAACAACAGCAAAACATACATTATTTTCAAGTGCTAATGGAACAACTTCCAGGATGACCATAGGTTAATCCACAAATGAAGCCTCAATAAGTGTAAAACAAGTGAAGGCATACAAAGTATCTTCTTTGACACAATGGAATAAACTTAGAAATCAATAGCAGAAGGAAATTTAGAAAATTCAGAAATTTGTGGAAATTAAATGGCACACTCTTAAATAACTGATGGATCAAAAAGAAATAACAAGAGAAAATTGAAAATACTTTCAGAAAAACAAAACATTCCCAAACCTATGAGATGCAGCAAAGGCAGCAGGCAGAGAGAAATGTATGGCTGTAAGTGCCCACATTGAAAAGAAAAAAGATTCAAATCAACTGAACTTCAACCTTAAGGGACTAGAAAAAGGAAAGCAATTAAACCCAACGAGCAGAAGGGGAAAAAATAACAAAGACTGGAGCAGAGATAAATGAAATAGAAGACAGAAAAATGATGGAAAGAATCAACAAAACCAAATGTTTATTCTTGGAAAAGATTGATAAAATAGGCAAATTTGGCTGGCAAAATGTGGTGGCTTACAACTGCATTCCCAGAACTTTGGGGGGCTGAGGTAGGAGGATTGCTTGAGGCCAGGAGTTTGACACCAGACTGGGCAACATAGTGAGACCCCGTCTCTACTTTAAAAAATGAAGACAAACTTTTAGCTAGACTGATTAAAAGAGAGAGAGAGTGAGAGACAGAGAGAGAGAGAGAGAGAAGAAAAAAATCAAGAATTAAAGTGGAGACTTTACTACCATCCTAACAGAAATCAAAAGAATTACAAGAGAGTGCTATGAACAATTGCATGCCAACAAAATAGATAACAGATGAAATTGACAAATTCCTAGAAACACACAAAACTAGTCAAACTGACAGAAGAAAAAAAAATAAGCAATCTGAATACAACAGATGAAGAGACTGAATTGGTAATTTAAAAAATCTTCCAACTAAGAAAAGCCCAAGACCAGATTGCTTCATAGCAGATTTCTACCAAACATTTATAGAGGAATTGATGTCAATCCATCTCAAATTCTTCCAAAATTTGGAAGAAAAAAGACCACTTCTTCATTCTATGAGGCAAGTATTTCCCTGATACCAAAGCCAGACAAAGACATCACAAAGATGAAAACTGGCAACCAATATCCCTTATGAATACAGAGGCAAAAATCCTCAATAAAATACAAATAATCTGAATCCAGCAGCATATGAAAAAATTGTATATGAGATATATCCCTTGAGTGCAAGAGTGAGTCAACATATGAAAATCAGTCAATATAATACATCGTTTTAATAGAATGAAGAAAAAACTCCACATGATCATCCCAACTCAATAGATATAGGAAAAAAGCATTTGATGAAATCCATCATGCTTTCATAATAAAAAACAAAACAAAATACTCAACAAACTAGGGAACTTTCTCAACCCAATAAAGGGAAGCCATGAAAAACCCACAGCTAACATCATACTTAATAGTGAATACCTGAAAGCTTTCACCCTAATATCAGGAACATGACATGGATGTCTGCTCTCATTACTGTTATTTAACATTTTATTGGACTGTCTAGCCAGGACAATTAGGCAAGAAAAAGAAATAAAAGGCACCCAACTTGTAAAGAGAGAAGTAAAACTATAACTATTTGCAGATGATACCATTTTTTTTTCTTTTCGAGGCAGAGTCTCATTCTATTGCCCAAGCTGGAGTGCAGTTGCAGTGATGTAGTCACAGATCACTATCACCTCAAACTCCTGGGCTCAAGTGATCCTCCTGCCTCAGCCTCCTGAGTAGCTAGGACTATAGGTACATATCACCTTCCCCAGCTAATTTTTAATTTTTTGTAGCAATGGGGTCTTGCTATGTTGCCCCAGCTTGATGTAATATTATATATAGGAAATATTAATCAGTCACAAAACTATTAGAGCTAATAAATAAATTCAGCAAAGCAGCAGGTTACAAAATCAATATACAAAATCTACTGTATTTTATATACCATTCCAAAAATGAAATTTAAGAAAACAATTCAATTTATAAAACCATCAAAAAGAATAAGATACTTTTATGAATAAATCTAACCAAAAAGCAAGACTTGTGCACTGAAAACTACAAAACATTGTTGAAAGAAATCAAATACCTAAATAAATGAAACAAATCCTGTGCTACTAATTTGGAAGGCTTAATATTGTTAAGATGGCAATATTCCTCAAATTGATATACACATTTAATGCAATCACTACTAAAATTATGGCAGCATTTTTTTTTGCAGAAATGGACAAGCTGATCCAAAATTCATATGGAATTGCAAGGGAACAAGAATAGCTAAAATAATATTGAAAAAGAACAAAGTTAAAGGACTCACTTTCTGATTTCAAAACTTCCTATAAACAAATAATCAAAACAGTGTGGTATTGGCATAAAGATAGACATATAGATCAATGGGATGCAATTGAGAGTCCAGAAATAAACCCACATATTTATAGTCAATTGATTGTTGACACAGAAAATTAAAGTGAGAAAAGTTCATCTTTTAGCAAATAGTACTGGGATAATTGGATAACCACATACCAGAGAATGGAGTTGAACCCTTAATTCATGCCATATACAAAAATTAACTCAAAATAGATCAAAGACCTAAAAATTATAAAGCTCCTGGAAGAAAACATAGGCTAAATCTTCATTAACTTGGATGTGGCAATGGATTCTTAGAAATGACACCAAAAGTATGAGCAACAAAAGAAAAAAATAAATTGGACTTTATCAATATTAAAACTTTTTACAGCAAAAGACATTTTCAAGAAAGTGAAACACAGCCCAAGGAATGGGAGAAAATATTTGTAAATCATATATATCTAAGCATTCACAATATATAAAATACTCTTACGATTCAATAACAAAAGACAAACAACTTGATTGATTAATGGGCAAAGGACTTGAATAGACATTTCTCCAAAGTAGATAAATGGACACTAAGAACATGAAAGGAGCCTCAACATTATTAGCCATTAGGGAAATGCAAATCAAAGCCACAATCACTTCATGTCTACTAAAATGGCTACAATTTTTTAAAAAGAGTGAGGGGAGATAACGGGTATTAGTGAGGCTGTGGAGAAATTGAAATCCTAATACATTGCTTACAGGAATGTAAAATGGCGCAGCCACTGTGGAGAAGAGTTTGCTAGTTCTTCAAAAAATTAAATATGGAATTACGTCATTACCTAGTAATTCCACTCCTTGGTGTAAAACCCAAAGGAATTGAAAACATGTGTTAAAATGTGAACTTGTACACAAATGTTCATAAGCAGTATTATTGATTATAGCCAAAAAGTAGAAATAACCCAAATAACTGTTAACTAATGAGTAAATATACAAAATGTGGTATATCTACACAATGGAATATCATTCAGTCATACAAAATGGAGTATTATTCAATACGTCAGTCACAATGAAGTACTAACACATGCCACAATATGAATGAACTTTGAAAACATTGTGCTGCGTGGAGAAGCCTGACACAAAATGCCATGTATTATATGATCCCATTTATATTAAATCTGAGAATCTGGACAATCCCACATTGTCTCTCCTTCAGGTTTAGCTAAAGGAAGACCAAATGGGAGTACTGAGGATTAAGTGTTTATTTTTCATATTCAAAACAGGGAAAGATTTTTCTTTGGCCAGAGTCCCAAGTTATAAATAAGAAATCACCGCTGATTAGTGGTAACTTAAAATTAGTACAGGTGCTCTGAAAATTAGCCAATCAGTGACAGCCTCCCTCCAGTAGCCAAGCTCGTGAACATTGGCAAATCAAGGACAGCTGAAGAATCTGATAGTCGGCCAATGCTAAACCCCCCAGACTTGAAAATTAGCCCGTCACTGACAGCCTCACGCTTCTAGAAAATGGCCAGTCAGCAAGCCACTTCACTCCAGTGACCATGCTTCTGAAAGTCAGTGGTTCAATAGCATCCTTATTCTCACGTCCAGGCTCAGATATCTGAAAGTCTGGCAATCCCTAAACACTCCCACTTCTGAAAGTCCACCAGTCCCTAAATATCAGCCTGCCCAATACCTTATATAAAAACACCTGTCTTTGTTGGAGGAGAGTCTACCCTACAGTTCTCCTTTTCAGGCAAATGCAAAGTTTATCCTTTTTTGGTATGAGACAGAGTTTGATTTATTGTTAGTTTGGTACCCTACAACCCTTAAAGTTTAGGTTCAGACTTGTGAGTGACAGATGCACTGATACAGTCTTGAGATCATCAAACTCAATATGTTCAAATCCAGTAGAGGTCCTGAGTGTCAACTTTTTTATTTGTATACAGATGCTCTTTGACTTATGATGGGGTTACGTCCCAATACACCCATCATAAGTTAAAAATATGCACTTAATACTCTTAGCGTACCAAACAGCATAGCTTAGCCTAGCCTACCTCAAACACACTCAAAATACTTACATATTAGCCTATAGTTGGGCAATCATCTAACACAAAGCCCATTTTATAATAAAGTGTTGAATATCTCATGTAATTTACTGAATGCTGTACTGAAGTCAAAGACAGAATGTTTGTATGGACATCTGAGGTATGATTTATAATGAAGGCATATTGTTTTTACACCATAATAAAGTCGAAAAATCATCCAGTCATCTTAAGTCAGGACTGTCTGTATATTTAAACCCCAAAATGCCAAAATGCATGTGTAAATTTTGAGATAAATTTTCTGAATAATGAACATGTATTCAGCGAGGAATAAGTTATTTTGAAGCTCCTTGTGCATATTTCAATTGGTCATTCAACATCAAGAATAGCAGAACATCAACGGGAACAACAGTGACTTTATTTTAAAAGCGAATCTGCTATGTAACTTCTGACTAACGCTGAGTCCAGGAATGCCTCCAAAATGTCTAGTTTATGTATGACTCTTTATTAGGAACATCTATTCACTGTAAGTTTCCTCTAAAACAATCCTTGATGCTGTTGCAGGAATCATAGGCTGTGATGCCGGTAACCACCTACACATTCCTTCTAGAGCACATATGCTTTCCCCAAGGTAAAGCCCTGGCTCTGGGGGGTTGCAGTGCAGAGACCTACCTGCTTTGTGGCTGCCCAAGACCACACTTCTGCCTATAAGTTTCCCAAATAAATCACCCCAAATCTACAAACTGAATTTGTCTGCCTCCTACTTTAGTTTCTAGGCACCTTCAGCATTTGCATATATGGCCCTTTTACACAACAAAATCCTGTATAAACTAGCGAAGCAAAGCTAAAGGCTAAACAGAGATGTATGTATGATTCCTAGGACAAATGAAAGTGATAAGCAACAAAAATTTTATTAAGAGAAATTTAGACAAAGAAGATAAAATAATTACAACAGAAGTTGGAAGGGCTTCCCACACTGAATGTCATCAGTAGTCTTGCTGTTTAAATGATGGTGTGAACATACTACTGAAGTGTTTTCCAAAACTGTAAGCAAACTTACTAGTGCTAGGACAAACTCTACTGCAATAGTTAAAAAAAGTATTAGTTCAATTTATAATTACAGAGACTATTATCAAAGATCTAAGTGCCTCGTCTCTTTACAGCATAGCCATAAACACAAAGTTTTCATAATATAGACAACATTTTCCCTTTTTCTCATGAAAAAGACTGCTTGTAAGTTTATTACCAGAAAAATCCTTGCAAATAAGAGTTTGGAAACAATAGCAAAAAAATTACTGCTTTTGGTGGAGATAATAAAATAAAAATTTGGTGGATCTTTGTGTAGGGGTGCAAACAATGTTTACTCAAAGTGGAAACAAAGCACGGATGAGGCAATGGAGGGTCTTGGGTGTCCTGCTCATGTTGTGTGTAATGCTGCTTACAAAGCTGCCAATGTCTTCCTATTGGTATTAAAGTTGTCATAAAATTGTTCTCTTCTGTATTTACACTATCCAAACTGAGTGATTAAAGATTTTTTGTGATTTTGTTGGCATTCAGTTTTCTTCAACTCTTTTGCATTCGAAAAGCTATTGGTTCTTTTTTTAAAATGTAGCTGAGAGAACTCTTTATTTGAAGCATTGAAGTCATACTTTAATTCTAAAGAAAAGGCCTCACAAATCCTTGATATTTTAAGTAATTCATCCAGTGAAACCTACTTCTTTCTTGTTCATAGTTTCAATATCTCTTTAGCAATAGGATTGTGCAAATTAAAGGATTATGCAAATTAAAAAGAAAACCATGTTACTGAAGCACTCAGTTAAAGGAACTTCAGTACATTAAAGAAAGAAGCGTTGAAAGTGTTAACTCTTTAAGAGTCAAGTCTGTTCTTAAATGAAATATTACTTAGGAAAAGGAAAAGAAACTATGACTTAAAAGTGACACTTGCCATGACTATCTTTTGAAATGGATTTTATACCTTAAAGAATTTGTTTTACATCAATGTTACTAAGTACTCTTCCAGCATGGAAATCAGTGAACCAATCATGTGTAGTGTTGATGAAGGGAATAAAAAATTGAGATCAATGCTCATTTTAAAAAGCTGTTGATCAAGAGATATGATGTAATCCAAAGGAATGGGAAAGCAAGTTAGCCATAAATGATTTTATGCATTTAAATCAGATTTAAGGAGTGATTCCCAGTGTTAACCTTCTGCCAGTACATGTTCTGTATATCGGCTCATAATGCTAATGGTGAGCATGTTTTCTCATTAATAATAATAATGTTCAATGAACAAAAAACACAAAATAAGTTGCATGTGATTCTTGCAGAAGCTAAGTGTAAATGGAACATAGATTAACTGTAAAGAATTTTGTAAGCAAATCCTGCAGAAGAAGGAATTGTTAAGGAGCCAAATCATCAGGGAAACAGAATTAAAGAGAGAGGTATGTAATTTAGGTATTTATTCTTTATTTCAGCATATTTTTATTTTATTTCAGGGTATTTTTTAGCATAACTATATCTCATGCAGTATTTTTCTTTTATCTGAATCACACATGCATAGGCAATTAGAAACAATTCAAATGTAACTGGGAATCCTGTATTTTTATTTGCTAAATCTGGCAACCCTGTGCCAGAGGGACTCTGCAATGGTCTGGTTTCCCCTGGCAGAGATGAAAGGCCACTTATTCCCACAGCCTGTCCAAGGCTGGAGGCCCCTTAACAACTCCTCTGCCAGGGAGTTTGTTAGGCTATGAGTAGACACTTCCCATCCCAAAGAACCTCCACAAGATAAAGGTCCAGAAAACAGCTTTTCTATTATAATTTTTCTTGCAGTTTCACTTTCTAGCTATGTCTTTTATATTCCACTCTCGGGAAACAACACAGAGCTCTTCATGAAAACAGCCACTCAATTTATTATATATACAAAATAGAATTATTGTTTTAAACTGGAATTATTTTAAAAAATAATTCCAATTTGTATATATAACTGGAATTGTGACTATAGAATATAGGCAACAAAATATACCAGCAAACCTTAGAAAACAATAGTAGTAAAATCCTGATTAATGTTTAGCAGTTCAACTATGAAAAATATTGGTTATTTTATCTGGAGGCTATTTGGAAGGTATGTTACACTGTAATAAAAGCAAAATATTAATATTCAAGCTAAGAGTCAATACATAGATATTACTATTTCCAGGGCCTGTGGGTGCATATTTAAATGACATGTTTTGTGTGTGTGTGTGTTTTGTACTGATGAACAGAACTTGTTATTTACCCAAATCTATTATCTATCTCTATTATAATAGTAACTTAGCTACTATAATAGACAAAAGTATGACTCTCAGTTAAATAAAAGAGATTTTTAAAAAGTCTTGTTACAAAAGAAAAAAATCAAAAAGAGGATTAAGTACTTTTACTACTGGGCCAAAGATTAGAATCATTGATAATAAAGTACTTTCACACATCACTTCATTTAATCTTCACAACTCCTGAGAAATGGACATTGTCTCCTACCATGTAAATGAAGAAACCCTCAAATTGGTTAATACATTTTATGATAACCAGTCATAATTCATCTTCATGGATGTTTCCGGACTTTACTTTGGGGTGATTTCTATTAATATCTGCCCTCATAACAGTTTTCTAAGGGCGCTACCCAGCTGGTTTCATCTCCTAGGGGCCCTCCTGGTGCTCTGCAGTGCAGGGTCTGGGTGGTCCCAGGGACTTCTCAGTACCCTGCGTTCTAGCACTCAGCACCCACATCAAGATGGTTCATGCTCCCTCTCACTAGCCTGTGAGAGTCTGGAAAAATGGGACTCTCTTTTTTCTGTGATCTCTGGATCCCAGCACACCGCCTGGCAAATAGTGGTCATCGCAAAAAGGGATGTTGTCCCCAAGCTCCTGCTCTAGGCCAGATCTGGCTTGGTGCCGACTATGGAGAACACAGATGACTCAGGCATAGGTCCTAGGGATCTTCTGTTCCACGTGCAGTGTTGGCACCAGGGGAAAAGAGTGCCCATGTTAGCCCCTAGGTGCCTTCCACCTGATGGAGAGGTAGGAGGCCCATTCTCAGTCCCTGCTCCATTGCAGACCAGACTTGCTGATATGACCACAAGGGAGTTCCTGGAACCCCTTGCAGCCAGCATAGGGCCATTTTCCCCAGCCTGCTGACCCAGAGTCAAGGATGGAGAGGAGTTTGCAGGCAGAGAGATGCTGGCCTTTCACCCTGCCATCCCATCCCAACCCCAGCCAACTAGGCTTCATATGTGTCTTATACTTGGAGTCACAGGGGCCAAAAGCCTGAGACCCCACCCTACCCCAAACTGGCTAAGACAGCTCTCAATTCCTGGCTCCCCAACTTGGTCTCTGACCTGAGGCAGGGCACTGGACTCTGGGCTGTTTCTCCATATGCAAAGTGGGCACATCTTTCTAATGAGTTAATTGTCAATGGTGTCCCCAAGGATAGTGATGGTTTACATGGAAACCCTCACTCCTGGAGATTCCAGACCATTCTCAAGTTTACAGCCACAGCAAGAAGGAGCCTGATACTCTGATTCTGTGACATAAGCCCCACCAATTGTTAATGCAAGTTTTTATTTGGCTGTATACACAATTTAAGCTATCAAAATTTGTACAGTATTTGAAAATTAATAATCTGAAACGGAGTAAAAAAATTGGGGTGGAGGGGATGTTGATTGCTGCTGAGACCAAACTGCTCCTACTCATTCCCAAAGTGAACCCTCCACCAGGGCCCAGGAGCCCATTTGTCCTGCTCTGGGGATTGGGCATGCTTGGTTTCCACCTTTGCGCTGCTCTCCTGACCTATTAACCATGCTAAAAAGTTTTCCCTCACTTACTCCTCACTGCCCAATTCCCCTCACACACACCCCCACCCCATTTTCCACTTCCTGGCAATCCAGAAAAGATAGCTTATCTATTCAAGAGCTTCCCAAATTGGTGTTCTTGAGTTAGGAGAAGGAGAGGAATTCGTGATGGGGAGGACAGCACTGCAAGGAGAAAGAGGAATGTATTCTCCGGAAAAAAGTCATTCCCTGAGCAAAACATTTGTATAACTTAAAGTTGCATAGTTGTTAACCAAGGAGCTCCTCAAGCCTTTAGTATGTTAACACGTTGGGGGACTCTCCAAGATGGGAAATTAGTGGGCTCTGTTTCCTGGCTTAATTTCAATACATATCCCCAGTAAAATCCCCAGGACACAACTAACTCTTCGTTCCCCCCATTGCTATCTGACGGGCTCCAGCCTGCTCAGAGCCCTCCATCTTCCAGTGGAAAAAGCACCACTGTCTTCATTGTCACCAGATCCAGCTGCTTTGTATTTGGAGGTAGTTTCCATCCTGCCTGACCATATTGTGTTTATACCCTTAGATAGCTTCCCTCCTCCCCGAGTCCATTTAAATCTTTATCCCACCTCAAAAACAGCCCAGATTGACCCCTGGGAACATCCAGGAAAGCAATGAAGAGAGGGGTGAAATGCTCTAGGCCAAGAACTCCCAGCCTGCAGGCCTCAAAACCCTTGGAGGCTGCAGTTTTGGTCACATCCG
Source organism: Pan paniscus (assembly GCF_029289425.2). Classification (NCBI taxonomy): domain Eukaryota; kingdom Metazoa; phylum Chordata; class Mammalia; order Primates; family Hominidae; genus Pan; species Pan paniscus. Next base: position 17,386,291 of record NC_073261.2, read on the forward strand.
TGAGTCTTTTTGAGAGTACGCTGCTCCTGATACTTGGACCGCTGCACTCCAAATGACCCCACAGCCAACCCCATGCTTTATGACAATGGCAGTGGAGGAGGAGAACAGACCACTTGATTCTCCTGATGGAGATTTTCTCTTTTCTCCCCATCAAGTCTGGATTTTCATCTCCAGGGTAACAAGGTACAGGAAGAGCAATCAATTGCTGCTGCAGCCAGTAATAACCAACCCAAGCCAGTTTATGGAAGCCCACAGGAAGCTTCTCTGAGCAGTATAGGTAAATCAATGTAGACCCACAGCAGTGTTTTCCCCACTGGACCTGGTGATGCCACTTGGAGGGAAAACAGGTGGGCCCAGCCCGAACTCAAACACTGTCTGCCCTGAACCCTCAGCAATCCACACCTAAGTGGCTGAAGTCAGGGGACTTCATGCTGCTAATGTCAGGGGACTTCGTGCTGCTCAGATCAGTGGCTCTCAAGTCGACCTCCACTCTGAACATGGCATTGGGAAGGGGTCTCTCTGCCAAATCGGCTCCTGCTGTATATTTGGGAGTCACACAGACACATCTACTACCTCTAGCGTCCCTCAAGAGTTTGCTGCTGCACAAATACAAAATCAAGTTGTCCTGGTTTCTCAGTGTCTTTCCTGATGCTGTTTTAGATGAGTAATGCCTGCTTGCTTTGCCTAGGCTCAGGGCACTGTGCTCCTAGGACTAGTGGCCACAACCTTGTCCTGCTGAAGGCCCGCAGGAAGCCCTCGGGACACGAGCACTTCCACTGTCTGGTGCCCTTGAACTGGTTATTTTAGGGAGATAGGGTGTGTCCAGCTATGGGCTGGTCTCTGTGGGGCTGTGACAATTCAAAGTGACAGTAAAGGGACTAAGTGTTAAAAGGTTCTCTGTGCCAGGGGTGCCTGGTGGCAGAGGCTGAGACGGACGGGTCCCAACACATCTGCCCTGCCTTACCTGTGCTCTCTAGCTACGCCCTCATCCATCTGAAGCATGTGGGTTGAAGGGGGAGGCAAGTAAGGCTATCCATGCACAAGGCTGCCCCACCCTGTGGTCTGGCAGTAGTGCATGTCTCTTTATTTTTATTTCTTTTTAAGCTCTGGGATACATGTGCAGAATGTGCAGGTTTGTTAACATAGGTATATATGTGCCATGGTGGTTTACTGCACCCATCAACCTGTCATCTAGGTTTTAAGCCCTGAATGCATAACGTATTTCTCCTAATGCTATCCCTCCCCTTACCCCCACTCCCCGACAGGCCCCAGTGTGGATGTTCCCCTCCCTAGGTCCGTGTGTTCTCATTGTTCAATTCCCACTTATGAGTGAGAGCATGCAGTGATTGGTTTTCTGTTCCTGTGTTAGTTTGCTGAGAATGATGGTTTCCAGCTTCATCCATGTCCCTACAAAGGACATGAACTCATCCTTTTTTATGGCTGCATAGTATTCCATGGTGTATTTGTGCCACATTTTCTTAATCCAGTCTATCACTGATGGACATTTGGGTTGGTTCCAAGTCTTTGCTATTGTGAATAGTGCCGCAATAAACATACGTGTGCATGTGTCCTTATGGTAGCATGATTTGTAATCCTTTGGGTATATACCCAGGAATGGGATTGCTGGGTCAAATGGTATTTCTAGTTCTAGATCCTTGAGGAATCGCCACACTGTCTTCCACAATGGTTGAACTAATTTACACTCCCACCAACGTGTAAAAGCATTCCTATTTCTCCACATCCTCTCCAGCATCTGTTTCCTGCTGTAGACACTCGAGGGAATCTCCTGGTGTGTGGGTTGCAAAAACTGTGAGAAAAGCGTAGTATCTGGGCTGGATAGTACCGTCCCTCATGGCACAGTCCCTCGTGGCTTCCCTTGGCTAGGGGAGGGAGTTCCCCAGCCCCTTGCGCTTCCCTGGTGAGGTAACGCCCCACCCTGCTTCTAATCACCCTCCGTGGGCTGCACCCACTGTCTAACCAGTCCCAGTGAGATGAACCGAGTACCTCAGTTGGAAATACAGAAATCACTCACCTTCTGCATTGGACTTGCTGGCAGCTGCAGACTGGAGCTGCTCCTATTCAGCCATCTTGCCAGATCCCCTTTATTTCTATTTCTATTTCTTTTTTTCTTGCCCACTCTCTTGTCTCCTTTATCTGGCACTCCACTTGCCACAAAAGAACCATGCCTTCTCCACACGAACCTAGTAGAAATATCTCTCAGTGTCTCACCTGCCCTTAACACATCGTCTTTTCAATATAAACATAGGAAAGAGAATCTCTCTTTCTCTTTCTGGGCTCCTGTACTCAAAGGCCCATGAATTCCACCATCTCCTTGAAACTAAGCAGAGCTGGGGCTAGGAGGAGACACAGTGCTGCAGTGCTAGTGGCATTGTTTAAAGCCCTGAGGTCCAGCTGAGTTGCAAGCCAGCTGATCCCTTGGGAAGTCTAGCTGTATGAATCAATAAATGTTCCATTTTTACTTCAAAGAAAAAAGTTGACAGAGGGAGAACGAAAGGAAACAGGCCCTTTATAACAATACAGCCATCACTATGTAGAGACTACAATCCTCTAAAGAAGTCCTGCCTTAGGGGGCCCGGTCTAGGGACCTTTTGCCACTCATCAATCCAGAGGGAGCTGACTGAGTGACAGCTCTCCAGTGGGAGCAGGGTTGGGGGTGCTGACTGGGACCACAGTGGGGGCCTGGCAGCATGATGAAGCAAGAAAGCAAAGCTGGGCTCTAGTACCAAATCCACGTCCTAGGAAGGAACTCCACTTCTGGGACTAATGGCAGAAGCTCAGACTAAGACGTAATACGTGTTTGTCCAGAGTTGACAGCAGACTCCAAACAAGTTATCAGAAATGTGGAAGTAGGAAAGTATAGTTGAAGATGATGAAGGATTAGGATGCTCCCCTACCCATAAATGCATCAAGACCCCGAAAGCAGAATCCAGGGAAGGGTACTTGGAAAGAATGGCAGCCACAAGCTCTGCTTCCAGGGACCACAGCTCTGGGTTAGGAATTAGAACAGGATTCTGGGTCCATAAAGGTAAGCATCTAAGAGCAAGAAAGGGTTCCATGCTTTGGAGAAAGACCTGGGAATGAGAAAGGATGCAATATAGAAACAGCAAGTGGAGACCAAAGCAGGAGTCCAGTTCTGAATCTGGCACCACTGGGAGAAGAGTGACTTGACTCTGCAAGTGGGGTCCAGTTCAGATAAAGAATGAGGGTGGTTCACTCCAAGAGCAGAGACACTTTGGAAATCGCATGCCAGGACCACTCAGGTCGGGTTTAAAATATGAGTTTGTCCGGGTCAGCCTTGCTCCTTTTAGCTGGCTTAACATACCCCCTCTCTGGCCAGCACACCACTGAGCTGCCAGCCCGACTCTGTCAATGACATCACTCAACAGAGCCTTCTTGACTTGCTCCCCAAATGCTCCTATGTCAGTTTAGTTCCCACCCCATTGCTGCTTCCTGGTTCCATCCCCTATCCTGAACAATTCAAGATTTGCTCTTTCCTCCATGAAGCCCTGGCCCCTTGGCTGCTTCCTTGACTTGGATCTTCTCTTCCATTTCTCTCTGCACCAAGTGTTTCCTGTGGTGACTAAACACACAGATGTGGGAGGTGTAATAATTAAAGAAAGAGGAAAGAAACACGAAGGGTGGCTTGATGGTTAACAAGGACAGGTTTATTTTAGAAAACAAACCTAGGAGGGGGTTTTGGCCAAGTTAGGTTAGAGCCCCACTTTCTTACAGGCTAAGAGTTTTTAAGGATTCAGGGTGGGAGAGTTTACTAGAGGCTTGGACTGTTTTTGTGTCTCTTTGTTGTGCTTGTTTGGGAGGGAGAGTTGTGTGTTTTCATACACCTTTCTGCAACTGCAGGCAGACCCCCGAGTCTGCTTTTAGCTTCCCTATCTTAGTGGACCTGAAGGGAAAGGAATGTGCTTATTCAGGCCTACTGTTTTACTGGGGCCCATTGTATGACAGTGAAGTTTGGCAGTTACCCAAGAGAATTCCCCCCACCTGCCTCTGTGCCCGAGCTGTTTTATCTGTGTTTTACCGTCTGCTCTTTCTGGCTGCTTGTAGTTAGAAGAGAAGTGATTCCCTTGAGATGCATGAGGCTAGAAAGGGAGCTAGAACTTAAAGCGGTGGTGTTTGTCCAAGATGACAGTGTTCCTGCTCTGTCAGGGGGATCAATGGGCCCAGACTTAGCGGGGGGTGTTGGAAGGCAGAGAATGGGATGTAGCAGGGTCTGAAGAGTTCCTTCCACTATGCGGCCATTCTCCTGGCTTAGGGATTCCCGGGTACCGTTGGGAAGGGGAAACGTTGAAGGAAGTAAGGTTTCTAAACTTGTCATCGGGATAGAACTCGGGAAATACTCTCTCCCGACTGATCTTTCTTGGTTATGTAGGCTGCCCTACAAATTTGTATACAGTTAAACACAAAGGATGCACAGGGAGTGGGTTCTGATAGCATATCTCTGATTTTTCCTAAGGAAGTGGTGCTCTTAGTAGTGAGTCTGAAGGAATAGTTTAGGTAGGATTATTTTCTGTGTTCCCTGCTGCCAAGGTGTTACCTGGAGGTTTTCTCTTTTGCCTGGAGACCTTTATTGCTGAGTTCTTCTCCACCCCACTCCCACTTTTCCTCTTCCTCTTGCTTCTAATTCTGCATTTGCTCAAAAAGTTTAATAACTATTAAAATGTTTACTCCGCCCTGTTTTTCATACTTCCTCCTTTACCCACCTCTGCCTTCTCCCAAGCAAACCAACCAGTGTTAAAATAATAATAATAATCTTTCTTATCTTTCTCCTAATCACATGGAAATGTGAATTTTTGACCTTTGTTTTTACAGTGTTGGGATTATTTTTTCACTTCCGCCTCTTGCTTTTCACATGTAATTGAACAGAGGAGAAGTGCTTCCAAGTCATTGCCGTAAACCAGACTCAATTTTTTAATGTGTAAAATATTTTGGGGTAAGAGTGTTTCAGAACTTCACTGCTGCCTGCTTGTTTGAGCACACACTTTGTTTCCCGCATGGAGTCACTGCCCGGGGGTGGCAGAACACCTTTTGCACACCCCTCGCCTGCCATTGAGCTTCATTCCTTGGATTCTGTCCCTGGGAGAGGGCTGGCTGAGTTTGTTTTTGTTTGGTTTTGTAGATAGATATGGACATTACTTTCCAAAACCGCTGTAGCAATTGTCAATCCCAGCGGCAACATTTGGGAGTATAATTTTTTCCCGGATGGGACCATGAGCCTAGTTTTGCAGCACTTGGGTTGATGGGGCCTGATAAAAATGGGTTACACAAAAATGGCTCGTTCATTAGGATTTCACAGAAAACCCTAAAGGGCATCCAGAATGCCGTTTAAACCAACCCATACCAGCATTACCTTGGGAATAAGGCATGAAGCACATTCTTGACCTATTCGTAGGTGGGAGGATCGCATTCATTCCACTCTCATAAGCAGCTAAATAAACTCACTATACAGTTAAACTTTACCCTTAAACAACTCTTATCATAACTTATAGCTATTTTTTTTTCTTTTTCTTTTTTTTTAGAGACAAGGTCTCACTCTGACACCCAGGCTGGAGTGCAGTGGTGTGATCATAGCTCACTATAACCTCGACAGTGAGATCCTGAGCTCAAGTGATCGTCTCCCCTCAGCCTCCCAAAGTGATGGAATTATAGGCGTGAGCTACTGTACCCGGCCACTGTTGCTGTTTTGAAAGGGAGCCCTCCTCTCCCCTACCACATTCTATATTAAGAAATTCCAAATTAAATGAAGAGATAAAAAATTCAAGGTTAATAAGTTAGTAACTGTTCATGTAATGATAATAAAAATAAGAGTCAATGTTGTAAGAGGTGTATTAAACCGTATAAATTGTCCTGGCTGAAGTGTGGGGGGCGAGGGTACCCCATTGACTGATGTATATGTAAAATAAAGTCAAAACTCTTGTTAATGTCTCAAAGACAACTACGAACAGAGTTAGGGTTCATTGGCTGACTGCCTCAAGGGGAGCCAGCATGCTATGGAAAACACGTCTCCCTGAGAAAGCACTAGAAGGACTGGTTGTAGGATTCGGGTTTGTGTTAGGTCATTATATGGGCCAGGGTGTGGGGGTTCCAAGAAGCAGGCATTTGTTGTGGATTGGGTGCTGTCAGGAAGCAGGTATACATTTGTGAGCGGCCTTGTTTCATGAGAATATTCTGTGAAGTTGTTTATGTTCAACGAGACACGACCGCAGCCTAGTGACAGGCCAACTCTTGACTGTGAGGAGTTGCATTTCTCTTTCTCCCATGGAAGAAATTGAGTTCACAGAGGACAGATGATTTGACCAGCAGACCTGCGTCGCCCTCAACAGCTGGGTAACTCCCATTAGGTGTCCTGCCCTGTCAGACCCTCTTCACCCACCTTGAATGGTTGGTGTCAAGAAAACAACTGGCACTTAGAAATTAGTCCCTAGAGGTAAGGGAAATATGGCCAAACTGAAGAGTTATTTGGGACCTGTATTCATTTGCTAGGGCCACCATAAGAAATTACCCCAAACTGAGGGGCTTAAACAACAGAAATTTCTTTTTTCACAGCTCTGGAGGCTGAAGTCTGAGCTCAAGGTGTTGACAGGGTGGCCTCCTTCTGAGGGCCATGAAGTAAGAGTGTGTTCCAGGCCTCTCTCCTTGGCTTGCAGGTGGCCGTCTTCTCCTTGCCTCTCCACATTGTCTTCCCTCATACGTGCCTGTGTCCAGGTTTCCTTTTCCTGTAAGGACACTAGTCGTATTGAATTAGGGCCCACCCTAATCACCTCATTTTAACTTAATTACTTCTTTAAATACTCCATCTCCAAAATAAGGTTACATCCTGAGGTATTGGGGTTAGGACTTCAATATATATGAATTTGAGGGGAGGGACAGGGTAGATCAGAGGATCTAGCTCTGTGAAGATGGAGGCTTCCCTCCCACCAGGAGCGAAACTGCAAGAAAAGCTCATAGAAATACAACAGGTCATTATTGTCAAGTGCGTCCGTGTGAAGAGACCACCAAAACAGGCTTTGTGTGACCAAGAAGGCTGTTGGGTACTAGTGGGCTGAATCTGAAAAGAGAGTCAGAGAAGGGAGATAGGAGAGGGGCAGCTTTACGGGACTGGGGTAGGCAGTGGAAGTTACCAGTTAGAGGTGGTTATCTATTGTTAGCAGGGGAGAGGGTCACAAGGTGCATGGTGGAGAGATCGTAAGACTCATCGTCCAGAAGAACAATGTCATAAGGTCGACTGATCAGTTGGGGCAGGGCAGGAACAAGTCATAATGGTAGAATGTCATAAGGTGGGTTAATTAGTTAAGGCAGGTTTTTCGGCTGCTCCAGACTTCTTGGCTCCTGCAGGCCATCTGGACATGTATGTGCAGGCCACAGGGGTTACAATGGCTGAGCTTTGGCTCAGAGGCCTGACAATTATGCTTTCTGCAACTAATTCTTTTCTTTTTTGTTTTCAAATGCCATGAAAGTGCAGTGACCACACGAGAAACAAGATGGCACCCATGACTGGTGCATCTGGTAGTCATTCCAGCCTTGTCTCTGTTGGGCTTACAGGTAGGCCTGTTCTTTTTGTCATTCTTCTAAAAATGAGTCACAAGGAGGTTGTTCTTGGAAAGAACTAAAGAGGAATCACCAGTTAGTGACTGAAGCAGTTGAGGGTCAGTAGTTTGCAGTCCGCTAGAGTCACCCATTTATTTTCAGTGGTTTTTAAGTTTTCTTTTCAAAGTGACAGAGAACTATGCTAAGAACTTACTGCGCGGTTACCGTGTTGGTTGCCTCCCCAGGACATACTCCCCATTTTACTTCCCAAAGCCCCTGATTTCCTTAGGTCATATGCCCATGTGATTCCGAGCAGCCTTTAGAGGAAGGCAAGAAACTTAACCAGTTTAGAGTGACACAGTGCATTTGAGACTGTGGAGAAAACAGATGAGACCAAGAACTGCTGTAACCGTTTTGCTACCATGAAGAAAATCGGCATAAGGGCAAAGTGAATAGAGATAGCAGAGTTGAGGGAACGGCAGACAAAGGGAGCTAGAGTCTCAATCAAACTGTACCTGAAACCCACCTACCTCTGGACTTTTCAGTTAAATGAACCATTAAATTCACTTTATTGTTTAAACTAGCTTGAGTTGAGTTTTTTGTTGACTGCAACTCAAAATATCTGGATAGATTTATTAGCCTCCCTGAAATGTTACCAGTGTTCTTCCAAGTATGTACCAATGACTATATCATGACATATTAATTAATGTCCAGGATGAGAGATACTGATGAAGATGTACCTTGAATTTTAGAAAAATGAAGGAGACTATCATGTGGGAATAAAGGAAGGAAAATAGATTTCTGTGGGATTTGAATTGATTTCAAATTTTCAATGTCATCAAAATCCTTACCAAGCCAACTGGGTCTAGGCAGGCATAGCATACGTTCAATAAACATAGTATATATTCAATGATATGGAAGCAACTAAAGAATGAGAAAATGCTGACAATGGCAGAAGCAGCTAGAATGCAAGTCTGCTTTGAAGCTTTTAAGTGACTACTATAGAAAATATTTAATATGAATATAGAAAACAATCTCCACTGTTTCTTGGAGAGTTGATCTTCCTACCTCTTATTTCATTTGACCCCCAAATATGTGAACCAAATAACAAGTCCCTCCCACAATGCTGGTTGCAAAGTCCAAGTGGACACTGAGGTCCAAAGGTCAGAGATGATCAGAAAGATAAACTGGTCAAGGGAAGTTAATGGTTCAAATTGATTATCCATCAAGAAGTCAAAATGGGCAATAGGTCCAAAAACAGAAGCCCAAGAAGTCAGAAAACCAGAAGCCCAAAGGCCTATCCAAAAGAGAAGCAGAAATAGAGAAACACTGCCCAGTGAACCAAGTATCCCAGGGAAACAGCCCTGTGCAGACTAATGCAGCACATGAATTGCAAAGAGCAACAAATGCAAAGACAATCTCATATTCAAAAGCGTCATGTCATGCACTAATATGCAAAAGGAAGGGGACTGCAAAGATTAACCAACGAAAGATGAAAATTTCAGAATACTAGCAGCAGCAGTAATTGCAACAGCAGCAGGCAAGGCAGAAAGTCCTGTCTAATAGAAAGGCAACTTACGTAAATGCTGACTGAGGCTGAGCAACCATTTTAAAGTAATGTACTTCCTGTACGTCTGCTAACATTACTTCTGGATAAGGCAACTCTCCGGCAGGGAAATTATAGACAGGAAGGCACAAAAGACTGGGATTGAAATGAACCAAGGCTATTACAACGTTGCCTCTAGTTACCTGTGGCTAGAAGCTTTTGTCATTCCCTGGAGGAAGAGAAATCAGCAGTTAAACATGAAGCACATCTGTGTAGTAGATATGATAATTAACCATATGAATGCCCAAACTAAGCATCTGATAAACTAGTCTACAGGTAACTTACAGTCTCACTTCAGTTTTCCTCGTTATGACTTTGCTTCCAAAAAGACAAGCTAAAGAATGTTATTTAGACTTTGATACACACACAAGAAGTATATTAGTGCCCAGCTGTATAAACATCTGTGAGGGGCCGGATGTGGTGGCTCATGCCTATAATTCCAGCACTTTGAGAAGCCAAGGTGAGAGGATTGCTCAAGCCCAGCAGTTCAAGACCAGCCTGGCCAACATAGGGAGACCCCATCTCTACAAATAATTTAAAAATTAGTGGGGTATGGTGGTACATGCTTGTGGTCCAAGCTACTTGGGAAGCTGAGGTAGGAGGATCACCTGAGCCTCAGAGGTCGAGGCTGCAATGAACCATGATCAAGCTACTGCACTCCAGCCTGGGCCACAGAGCAAGACTTCGTCTCAAAAAATAATAACAAAATAAACTTCCATCAGGACTATCCCTGAGATTGGATGTTTTTAAGTAACCAGGTCTGAGACTTGCTCACCTCTCTTTTTCCAGATTAGTAAGTGTCCAGCTCTTTGAAGGGCCAGAAGCCAATACAAGCTGAGCAAGAATGATGATTACTTTCCAACTTGGTAAGAGGACAAGGTTGCTGTCCTGAGAATATGATTTTATAAAAGTAGAGATGCAGATCACCTCTGTGGTATAATAAAAAAAAAAAAAACTGCTGGTCATTTTCCTGGGTTCCTGGTTCAGAGCTTCAAAAACCCTTGGAATTTCCTGAGTGATAGGAGTGCCTTTGTTATGCTAATGAGGTGACCCCATCTGATGACTGGAGAAACACCATGATCCTTTGTCTCCCGCTGATTAGATAAACGACATGGATACAAGTGGGGTGGTTTTAAGGAGCGGGAAGTTTAATAGGCAAGAAAGAAGGAAAACGCTCCCCCATAGAGAGACAGAGGGAGAGGGGCTCCTAACAGAGAGAAAAACCCCTGTGCGGCAGAAAAGTCATCAGTTATATTGGGAGGCTGGAGGAGGTGGTGTCTTATTTGCCTAGGGCCCAGGGGATTGGTTTGACCAGGTGTATCATTTATGTAGCCCACAAAAAACCTGGTCCTCCTACCCTAGCCTTTTACCATGCAAATGCAGGTGGCCACGATGTCCTGCACAGGTGGTGTTATCTGTAGGTGGCCATGACACTGTTGTACCCACTAGCGAGTTAAGAAAACGCCACACTTTGAGACGAATTAAGAGTCCTTTATTAAGCCGGCGGCCAAAGAGACAGCTAATGCTCAAAATTCTCTCGGCCACGAGGAAGGGGCTCGATTAACTTTTATACCTAGGTTTAGGAAGGGGAGGGGGACTCAAATGTAATAATTTTACAGAAGTAAAAACATGCAAGAATCAAAAGAAGCAAAATGGTTACAGAGTGATAAACAACTTAAAAGACAAATGGTTACAAGAAGAGCAAGGGTACCAGGAGCAAGGTTCTAAATCTTTCATTATAATTAGATATAGGGTCTATGCCGGACACGAACTCAAGGTTTTATGTTGTCATCTCTCGGAGAAAAATCCTGGGAACTTCACACATTATTGGTGTTAGTACCTTATCAGTTAATTGGGCTCCTTTGAAATGCTGAGGATCTGTTTACCCAGGCCAACTCCTTACGAAAGGGGGTTGGGTGAGGAGCCCTTAGTGTCTTGTAAATTAAGGGGTCAGTTGGAGTTTGTCCGGCCTTCCTAGCTAGAGAGAGTCTTATTTACATGAGAAGCACGGCTAGGTGATTAAAGAGACAAGCAAGACAAAATTCAAAGTAACGAGTTAAAGTAAAAACAAGGTTAGGCATTTCAACACCTGGCACACATGGTGACAAAGAGAAGAGGGGAGGAATTGCCAATTGGATGGACCTAGTTTCTAATCGCTTCCATTTGCATATCAATACTTGCCGGCCTGGCTTTCCAAGCTGCTTTTCTATTAGGAAAGAAACGTTTTGGGAGTTGCTTTTATTAAAAGAAATTTCCACTGAGAACCCTCACCCTTTCTGCCTACCTAAAAATTATTTCTTAGTAAATCCTGTATTACCATGGTGGGGCCCCTAGACAGCTTCAGGATGGAAGCTGCTCAGCAGAAAGACCAAGCACCTGATAATAGTGTTGATTGAGGCTTTGAGCCCTGTGAGATCAGCTTGTTCTCCAGACCTCCAATATGCTGAAGACTGATTTTGATCAAGTAGCTAAGTATTTATTCAATCATGTTGATGTAATGAGACCTCAATAAAACCTCTGAACACCAAAGCTCAGTGGAGCTTTGTGGTTGGGGAACACATTGATGTGACAGCAGAGTGACATACCAAATTTCCCAGGGAGGGGGGCATGAAAGTTCCATGTCTAGGACCCTCCCAGACCTCATCTTAGATGTATTCTTTATAATAAACTTATAATAATAAGCTTAGGGCTTTCCTGAGCTCTGTGAGCCATTCTAGTGAATTAGTGAACCTGAGGGGGTCATGGAAACTCCCAATTTAGTGGCCAGTTGGTCAGAAGTGCAGGTGGCGTGAGAACCCCTGAACTTGCAGCTGGCATCTGAAGTAAGAGTAGTCTTACTGGGGACTATGCTCTTAAACCTGCAGAGTCTGATGCTAACTATGGGCAGTTAGTGTCAGAATTGAATTGCAGTACATCCAGGTGGAGTGGAAACAGAACACATTCTATCAGAATCAAGAAAGGGATTGGCCAGTCACCTCTCAAGAGCAATGTGGTCAGCTGTCACTGCCTACATGCCCAAACCACCAGCTTTAAGATAAATCTGGCCAGGGCCTAGTGGCAGGTGGCTCTCTTTCCTCAGAGCTCAACACTTCCCTGACATATGATTTGATTTTTTTTTTTGAGATGGAGTCTCAATCTGTCACCCAGGCTGGAGTGCAGTGGCGCGGTCTCAGCTAACTGCAACTTCCGCCTCCCGGATTGAAGCGATTCTCTTGCCTCAGCTTCCTGAGTAGCTGGGATTACAGGCGCCCAACACCACACCCAGCTAATTTTTGTATTTTTAGTAGAGACGGGGTTTCACTGTGTTGGCCAGGCTGATCTCAAACTCCTGACCATCTGACCCGCCCGCCTTGGCCTCCCAAAGTGCTGGGATTACAAGCATGAGCCACCGTGCCTGGCCACCTGACATATGATTTGAATGGTGATTCTTCCAGAGAAGCCAGAACTCCTCCCTTCTTTCCCAATAAAGGTGATTTGTTATGCTTAGAACTAAATGTGATTTAACTGTTGTAAGCATGTGTAAAATAAATTCCCAAATAAGAAAAAAATATATTTGTGGTCTAAGGGTGTTTTGGTTCTGAGGCCAGTTATGCAGTCTAACAGTTGTCCATCCTGACAGGCCATCTCTCTATTCAAAGTGAGCACAGAGCATTTCTTTTATGGAGGAAACAAATGATAAAGTAAGATTCATCAGCAGTTAGCAGAAGAGATAGAAAAGACTTCGGAAAACATATAAAGGAAAAAGCACAAAATATAGATTAACCGACATCTCCTGAACTCTACAAAACATTTTAAATATATCCATTTTGGCAGACTTTCAAGATAAAAGCCTCTGTTTTTCAGGAATCCAAAGGAAAAATGGTGGGATCTGAAGAGACTATTCTCATCCATCCTATTTTGTGAGTAAGTCATAAGAGACCGAAAAGGTGACAGCAGCTGTGAAGAAGAAAGGAAAACAACCTTTGTCTTCAATGCCTGAAGGCAGAGGAAGGCTTGGGAAAGCTGTTGGTCTCTGGCATTGCCCATAGAGGTCATCCCACTAAACTAGGATTTAGGAGCCTAATTGGAGGGGATTGAGACTACAGATTTAGAATAATGCCCTTAAAGAAGAAAGTGACATGTTGCATGTGTGCTTTCAGTTCCAAGACTAAAGTTTGCTGCATCCAGTTTCCTAAGTATTAGGACAGTCTGCCCCAGAATCCAAGTCAGCACAACTTACACAGCAATGAAAAAATCCAAAGTTCAAGAACAGAAGCTAAGGAACCCTGTAGCTGACAAGAGGGAGGAAGTCTGAAGAAGTGCACAAAGTTAAGGTGGGCCAGTTTGGAGGAAATACAGGCAGCCATATATCAGTGCTCAGGATTCAAGGCTTAGCTTCTGAACAATCAAATTGCCTCCAATAGGAAAGGGAAAGAAATACGGCCTCTGGTCTCTATTACTGATATGGTTTGCATCTGTGTTCCCACCCAGATCTCATGTCAAATTGTAATCCCCAGTGTTGGAGGTGGGACCTGGTGGGAGGTGATTGGATCGTGGGGACGGATCCTTCGTGAATGGTTTAGCACCATCCCCTTGGTGCCGTTCTCATGATACAGTTCTTATGAGATCTGGCTGTTTGAAAGTGTGTAGCACCACCCCTCTCTCATTCTCTTCCTCCTGCTCCAGCCATGTAAGACATGCCTGCTGTCTCTTCAATTTCCACCGTGATTGTAAGTTTCCTGAGAGCCCCCCAGAAGCAGAAGCCACTCTGCTTCCTATACAGCCTGCAGAACCATGAGCCAATTAAACCTTTTCTTTATAAATTACCCAGTCTCACGTATTTCTTTATAGCAGTACGAGAATGGACTAATACAATTACCACACCTAGAATGGAATTAACATTTAGGGATCACTTGAGCCCTTCATATAAATACCAGGATGATGTGCTGAACTGCACAATCTATCAAAGATTACTGGGGAGAGTTCTTGAGGGAGTTGGGTTCCCATTCCCCTATCTCCCCTCCATCTTTCCTCCCAGTCTGCAGTGATACAGGGTAGACTCAGGGCTTTGGTTCCATAGGTACCCTCCAAAATCACAACACACACACACACACACATGAAAAATGTCTAAGATGGAGCTATACATCTCCTTTTCTGCATGTCAACTTTATTCTTAATATTCTATAGTCTCCTAAATCACTCCTTTGTTTTCTGAAACTATTCTAATTATAAATCTTCAACCTTATATAATGTTTCAGGGCACTATGTGCTAGCCACACATCTAGTACTACTACTTTGAATGTCTCTAAATTTCTCAGGGAAAAGAAGAGATACAAGTATCTGTGATTATTTGCTTAGATCAAATCTGCAGAACCTAGAGAAAATCATTTTCCTTTGTGAAACACAGCGCTAACTTTCATATTATGTGGCAATCCAAGATATGTTAGGAATTAAGTGGAAAATCTTACGAGGTTACTGGATAGTGGAAGACAAAGGACCATTAAGAAGACAAAGGGATGGGTTTCTTCATTCATTTCACAGATCAGGAAGCTGATACCCAGATTGAGAGTTTAGATCATTTGCCCCACTTACTGCTTCTTAGGAAAATCGAGGTTGGATCTTAGATACACTGATGTGGCCTGATTTTCCTTCTCCATTAAGTTTGGAATTATGATGTTGGAATCACAAGACCTTGAAAGCCCATATACAAATGCAGATATTTTATCTATTGGCCTTCATAATAGAGAAATTTATCAGAGTCATTTTTAGATAGATGGACATTTAGTATTAAAAGTATAAGTGGAATTGGAGTTGGAAAGGAAGACAGACTTAACAGCTGAACATTTCTGCATCAGATGCAAGAAAGGCATATATTTAGACATAGCTGGATCTGCTGCTCTGAGCCAGACCAAAGCACACCTCTCCTCTCACACTCTGGGGTAGGTTTGAGGAGACAAGGCGACAGAAACACTAAAGCAAAAGTAAGAGGGAGGGACAAATTAATGAAGCAACAATGATCATTTAATAGACTTTCAGATATTCTATGACAACTGCTGCACTCTCAGCTCAGGCCTGAGACAAAATGGCAGAGGAAGAAGATTAAAGAAGACAAGGGTGAGAACAGAGAAATCAGAGTGCTATCAGTGGCACGAGCTTCCAGTTGGTGAATTTTTTACAAATGAGCAACACATTTGCCAGCCCTTTGGTATTTTCTGCTTATATTGATACATATAAATTGCCAGTGTGTATTTCTTTGAGGTTTACAGACTTTCTTTATCAAAGTATCAAAATATTCAGAGGTTCTTCATTTATCCCTGGCATGTAGAGATAATGTGAAGCTCTTAGGAAACACAAAAATCGTTCTAGGCTTAGGAAGTGGAACCTGAAACTTCTTTCAATAAGCTTCTGAATCCTGTGAACCGTAGTTGTCTGTTCTTTTACGGGGCCTATTGTGTAGAAAAAGAAGGCCTGGTAACCCTCCCAACTCAACATACTAAAACCAAAGTAGCAGCCTTCCCAGCACCAATGGCCTGTTTCTATTAATTCTCCTAGGCTCTCAAATTATCTTGGATTCTTTTCTTTTTCCTATATATTAAGGACATCATTGTGTTCTGAGAATTGGCCTTCCATGTGATCTGATTCCCTCCTTCATCTTCCATTCTCTCTGCCTGCAACACCGGTTCGAAGTTTGCAAATTACTTTTCTCTGCCTTTTCTGCCCATCTCTCTCCCTGTCTCCAGTAAATCCTGAACACTACCAGGTTCAGGATTGAGACTCTTTAGATTTTTATGTTAATTAGCCTAATAGGGATATTAAGATGAACACATTGTGTAGGCAGATCACTTTAATTCTTCCTCTAAGAATAATGGCAGAGGGGGACTGCCATAAGTGAGAATAAAGGAAAGCCATTGAGTAAGGCAGGACATTATTCCTAGGAAAATGTCAGTTTCTAATTACTGCTGACAATGCTAGTATTTTATTTCTATTACTCCTGGATATACCTGCGGTGATTGGCATTGGAGTTTGACAAGGGGTTAGTGTGCCTTTTTTAAGGGCAGTGTAGAAGAGTATCTATAATACCTCACCCATAAACAAGTGTGGTGGGAGAGGAACCCCTAGTAACAGAAATGAAGGAGGGTAGACAGTCTCTATGGCTTTTAGAAAACAGGGTAGAGCTAAGTGTAACTATCATGAGGTCCTTATGATCACGTGCTTATTTGCTTCAAAAAGACCATTAATTACTAAAGTGATGAAGTACAAACTTCTTAGTCGCATTCAAGATTTAACATCAAAATAGCAAACCAGTCTTTCGAAAAAGAACCTCTAATGCTCATGAATCCTCAAGAGTGATTTCCTTCTAAAATCTTGATTTACACGTGGAATGACCTCCCCAAGGCTCTGCCAGACCCATATCCATCCCCCCTCCCTTCAAGGCCCAATTCAAGCCCCACCTTCCCTGTGAAGCTTTGTCTGACCAACCGGTCTGCATGACCTCTTCCTCCTCTGAATACCCCTAGCACAGGGGTCCCCAATCCCAGGCCATGGGCTAGTACCTGTTCATGGCCTGTTAGGAACTGGGCCGCACAGCAGAAGGTAATTGGCGGGTGACCGTCTGAGCTCAACTTTCTGTCGGATAAGCGGGGCATTAGATTCTCATAGGAGTGCAAACCCTATTGTGAACTGCCGCATGCGAGGGATCTAGGGTGCGAGCTCCTTATGAGAATCTAATGCCTGATGATCTGAGATGGAACATTTTCATCCTGAAACCATCCCACCCACTGCCTACCTCAACCCCTTGCCCCCACCCCCACCCCACCATGAAAAATTGTCTTCCATGAAACCTGTCCCTGGTGTCAAATAGGCTGGGGACTGCTGGCCTAGCAGATACAGTCTGAACTCATTTGGCTCTTAATATACATATATACCACCTTTAAACAATTCTTTATTTCTGTGTCCTCATTTCCCAGACTAAATCACTAACCCCTTCAGGACAGGCTCTGTTTGAGTTAGACAAGGTTATAATTTGCACCTAGCTCGTGATGGCTTCTCCATCAACATTTCCTGTTGATTACTGATTGAGCCACTATCAGAAGCAGATGAAAACTTGAGCTGATGGAACCAAAAGTGTCCTAGTTCCTGTGATGGTTAGCGGAATCCAGCGCTTATCTAAAGACCTCAGAGTGTATTACCCTTTGAGTAATAAACCCCACAAATTGGAGACTCAGGTAGATTCAAAGCCATCAACACACTGGAAGAAATTTCCGCACTCAGTGAGCGTCGGGATTTCCACAAGCTAAATTTTTGTTTAGGTTTTTGGTTTTTTGTTTTTCTTTTTTCTCTCTTTCTCTCTCTCTTTCTTTCTTTCTTCCTTTTCTTTCTTTCTTTCTTTCTTTCTTTCTTTCTCTCTCTCTCTCTCTCTTTCTGACAGAATCTCGCTCTGTCGCTCAGGCTGGAGTGAAGTGTTGCGATTGGCACACTGCAACCTCTGCCTCCCGGGTTCAAGTGATTCTCCTGCCTCAGCCTCCTGAGTAGCTGGGATTATAGGCGCGTGCCACCACGCCCGGCTATTTTTTGTATTTTTAGTAGAGATGGGGTTTCACTATGTTGGTCAGGCTGGCCTCAAACTCCTGACCTCTTGACCCACCCGCCTCAGCCTCCCAAAGTGCTGGGATTACAGGCGTGAGCCACCGCGAATGTCTTTTTTCTTTTTTTGGGAGGGACTCCCTCTCTGTCGCTGGAGTGCAGTGGCACGATCTCAGCTCACTGTAACCTCTGCCTCCCTGGGTTCAAGCGATTCTCCTGCCTCAGCCTCCAGAATAGCTGGGATTACAGGCGCGCACCACCACACCCAGCTAATTTTTGTATTTTTTAGTAGAGACAGGACCTGGCTAATTTTTGTATTTTTAGTAGAGACGGGGTTTCACTATGTTGGCCAGGCTGGCCTCCAACTCCTAGCCTCAGGTGATCTGTCCGCCTCGGCCTCCCAAAGTGCTGGAATTACAGGCGTGAGCCACCGTGCCCAGCCTTATTTTTTTAGGTATTTAACTCAAGAGGCCAAGGAAGCAGAAACATCCACCCAACCTCCTTCTAGCGTGAACAGCTCTTTATTCTGTATCGTCAAGTGGCTCTTGAAACACTTTTGAGACGTGGAGTAAAAAGTTATTAAAGACCAGGGGGCAGAGAAGACTAGGCTAACTCTTTCCCAACTCACTCTTAAGAAACATCAGCGACAGAGGAGCCCCTGGAAGACAGCAACAAAGGCTCAGCTGAGGATGCTCCCCAGCATTCGAAGGCCACCTGGGCAGACCAGGAGAATGGAAGCTCTGAGGACAACAACTTTTCTGAAAGCCAGAATGACAAAGACTCTGCAAGTGCCGGAGACGCTCCAGCTTCTGGAGCAGATATGGAAGAGCCCAAGTGTGCAGACGACCGTCAGCATATGCCAACAAGTCCTCTCCCGGCACCTGCGGAAAAAGCAATAGACACAAACCCTGAAGAGGCAGAAGAAATAAAACCTAGCGAGCTCAAGGAGGATTAGGATGCTGAAGAGCCTGACCTGATCTGTTGTGGCCTTTGTATCTCATGGTGGAAATCTCTAAAGGCAAGTGAAGGAGCCCTGAGAACATCCTCCAGGGAACAGACACCCTCTCCATAGCAGCCCCTGAGCCCACTGGGCTGAGCCCTCCATAGGCTGCTTTAATGAGGGAGGGGCTGAGGTGCCGGTCAGGCTACCACATGCAGGATTCCGAGGGCCATGCAGCGCGTTCTTGTCTGCAGTACCACTTAAGCTCATTTGAGGGGATCCAGTCCTGCCCTCCATGTCCCCAGAAGACAACAGGGAGGGAGCTTCACCAGTTCAACATGAGCAGCCACCGGGGTTGATCATGAATCCCCGTTTCATGCCTCCTGGGAAAGGTGTGAGAAGGAGGGAGGCACCCCGAGGCTTCTTGCCACACAAGCAGCACCCGCAGCCCAGCATTGCACACCTGCCAGCACTCAGTAGGTCCTGGCATCAAGAAGGGGAAAGGCCAGGAGCCAAGACCCGCTGGGATGTGCCCAGTCCCACGGACCCCCCAGCCTCCATGGAGCCCTCGGTGTCTGGGGTGGCCTCATGGCCCCATTTCTCAAGATGAGGTTGGAGGCTTCTGTGTGTAGAGAGCACTGGCTTGGGCATCAGTGGTTCTGTGTCTGTGTCAGACACCAACAAAGAAACCCTTGAAATACATATTGTAGCAGGATGAGCCGCAGACAAAACTCCTGACACTGGATTACTGGATTAAAGAAGGAAGAAGTTTATTCGGCCGAGAGCGTTGGCAGACTCGCATCTTAAAAGCCGAGCTCCCCAAAAAAGAAATTCCTAGCCCTTTTAAGGGCTTACAACTTGAAGGGGGGGTGTCCATGTGAAAGGGTTGTGATAGATGGAGCAAGCGTGGGGAACGTGACTGGGGGCTACATGCATCAGCTAACAGAACAAAAAGTTTCACAGTGCTTTCTCATACAATGTCTGGAACTTACAGATAACACAAGTAGTTTTGGTCAGGGGTTAACATTATTATTATTATTTCAACCACCAGGGCCGGGTGGTGGCGCCAAGGTCGTCTAGCTATTTATCTTACTTCTGTTTCTTTCTAACTTTTTGCTTTCTCACTTTTCTCCTGTCTTATAAACTAGGGGAAAGGGGAGGTGGTGGAGAAGAAGCTGGGAGGGACAACAGGAGAAGTGGTGGTCTCATTCCATAGTATAAGCACATTTTTTCCAATACGTCAACCTTAGCTTACTGTAACTTTTTCACTTTATAAACTTAGTATTTTAACTTTTCAAAAAACAAACAAACAAAAAACAAAAGAAACATCAGCGTATTACATATTTCCTCTTTAGACATCTGGACTCCTCTACAAAGAGGTGTCTATTTTTGATTTTATGGTGTCTAAGAACTTGGTCTCCCAGAGTGCCCTGTCCCCCAAAATATGTTGAAAGCTGGCATTCTATAATCTACCCAAACTCTTCTGCTTTTATGTTAATTACAGCTGGCTGTAGAGAGAGTCCAGTCCCGTGAGCCCCATCTTCCGCTTGAAGCTGTTTGACAGGTCCCCTGTGTGGCTCAGGGCCCAGCCTTTCAGATCAGTTCAATAAAACCCAGGGGTCTACTCCAAGGACACCATCACTTTCCAGTGCCTCGTATAATTACGTAGCCGACCCTAGAACGCCCTCCCCGCCTCCACGTCCCCTCTACATGAAGTCGCTAAGCCAAAAACTCCTCAGGGTTTTCCACAGGCCGTCGTCACTCCCTCTTTGCCACGGCATTTGAGATTCTGGGCTAAGACTATTGGTTTCAGCATCTGGGATGTTTTCTCACAGGCGAGGACGCTGAATAGAAAACTGCCAGAAAGCGGGAGGGGTCCCCGGCAGCAGGTCCCGTTTTTTCTCCCCACCCGCCTCCCGGGTGCTGCGGCTTACGCCACGACAGTCTCGACCCTGCACACGGATTTTTTTTCCTCCGTTCCATGAACCAGACATAATGATTCTGGTTTACATATTTAAGCGAAGGGGAGAAGAAACGCGACTCTCAGGACCCAAGGGCTGAGGCAGGGTTTTTCTGTCTCAAAGACCTCCAGTTAGGACATTTTTCTCCTGCAAAGCCTTTCCTACAGTGATGGCTTAATCGTGTAATTATGTAAACCAGTCACAACCTGGATAGCTAAAACAAAAAAACCAATTCCCTACGCCCGAGCCAAGCCTGCTCCCCCTCGCCGCGCCGCATCCCAAACACCCCGCGCTCGCTCAGCCAACGGCCAGGTTTCGGTTCAACCGAAAACCACGGGAAGTGGGAGGAGCTACTGGCTCAAGGGAGGGAGGCGGGACTTGATCTCCGAGCAACGGCCCCGGTGATTGGCCAACCTTCTGCCGCCGCCACCAATGGGCAGGCGCCCTGAAACGTTCGGCGAGCCGACTGCGGCTGCGCGGGGTATTCGAATCGGCGGCGGCTTCTAGTTTGCGGTTCAAGTTTGGCCGCTGCCGGCCAGCGTCCTCTGGCCATGGACACCCCGGAAAATGTCCTTCAGTAAGTGTCCGTCTGGTGGGGTGGGGAAGCCCAGGGGGCTGGGGCGCCTGGGGTTCGGGCCCGGCCCGCCCCAGACCTGCCTTCTTTTGCCCCCTTCGCCCCCTTCCTGGGTTTGGAATGTGTCCCACCCAGCAAGGCCGTGGGCTGCTTGAGAGCCGGGGAGGGCTCCGGCACCTTGGGTTCCGCTGAGGCCCGGCGCTTGTCCGCCCATCTGCGCCACGGTGGCCGTTTGGAGCAATCTGGATAATTCGTTAGGCCCTCAGAGCTCTCGTTTATTCTTTGTAAGGAATCCCCTCCTGACAGTTCAACCTAACAAAAATCCTGAACCTTGTGTTTAGATTTTGTGATACGTTTTCAAAGTCACGTATTTAACAATTCGACTACAGTAGGGAACGAATTGAAAGTTGCTCTCCTATCCATAATCTCACTGCTATTTTTAAAAGTCTTTGAATACAGGGTACTTTAAGAAAAAAAAATGGAAAAAAAAATAGCTTTGCTCATTATTGAGTGATGTGTGCCAACCTGCTAACATCACTAACTTTTTCTTTAAAGTTCCCACGCCTTTGTTTTATGACTTAGATGATTTACCCAGACTGTTACTTAAAGGCATTTAAAACAATTAAGTCATAGGTTCAGGAAGTAAAACTGGTCCGTTTTATCAGTTCTTTGCGATCAGAAGACCGAGATTGTTAAATGCGGTCAAAACAAAAATCCATTTGCTCTAAGACTTTTTCTGGAACCTTCAACCTAGCCAGCAAATTATTTTCTTTCAGAAGTCCTCCGCCCCTTTTTTAAAGGTAAAGCAGATATTCCTGGTCCTGTTTTGACTTACTAAAGATTAATGTGCTTTAATGAACTGGATGTTTTACTATTACAGTGCATTTAGGTCATTTTACTAGAGAAATGTGGTTGGTGTTAGAATATGAAATGTTTACCTTGGGCGAGCCTACTAGACATATTTTGGAAGACAGGTTCTGAAATAGGGATTTGTCCCTCTGCTATAAGGCATGAGAGACATTCAAACTTCAGAATTATTATTTTTTTCAGTTTTAAAAATAAGCAATGCGTTTATATGACTAAAAGAAGATTTAGAACAGTATTTACCGAGAACTCCTGTACCTGACTACTGTCCTACTCTGTCACATGTAACCGTTTTTGTAGTTTCTTTTTGGAAATATAAATATTTACATTATTATAGTATATTAAATGTCTGCACGTTTGTATACATTTTTTGCCTTTACCACACATAAAATATAACAGTATATATATACGCTGCTCTTTTGCCTAACAATATCCCTGGAGATCTCTACCAATACATAAAGTTCTTTCTTATTCTTTTTTTACAACTGTGTAATACTTCATGTACCCTAATCGATCTAAGCAGTCAACACACATTGTTGACAATCTGTTTCAAATAGTGGCACGGTGAAAAATCTTGTACATAACATTTTGCGGATACACATGTGTATGTGTCTTCTAGATCTGCAGAAGCGGTTTGTTGGATCAAAAGCAAATCAGTCCAGTTTTGGTAGATAATTCCCTTGGCAGGAATTGAGCACATGCCCACCTACAAGCAAGATGTGACAGAGAGCCTGTTTCTCATTGCTGCACCTACACAATCTTTTCACATGTTTTTTAGTTTTGCCAATCTGATGAGTGAAAAATTGTTTCTCAGCGAAGTGAATTTCTGTTATGAGAGACTGAACATTTTTCATGTTTGTGAGCCATGTATCTTTTTCTGTGATGGTGAAACCGAAGGACACGTTCTGATGGAAAGATCTGTTCAGGATTTGAATTTTACCTTCTTATCAATAAGATGGGAAAAGAGGTTTCAGCACCTATCATCCAACTCTTCTAGAGATTTCTTAAGTTTTTGAGATAGAGGAATTTATATTATACTTATCTATCCGGTGGTTCTTAACAATCTGGGAAAATTAAACATAAATTATAAATGAATGAATGTTGTAAAAGCGCTTAAAGTGGGTGCTATGACTCAATAATTTTTTTGCATTCTTGGGTATATTTTGGGAAAAAAATCTGAAACTAAAGAAAGGAAGTATTTTACATGAAAATACTTGCTTTAAACACAACCGCTTGGAGACATATCCATAGCAAATATAAAAATACAAGGTCTATAGTCTAAATGTGGCCCACAGAGGTGTTTAGTTGCCTTTATAAATTGTGTCAACATGTAAGGTTTAGGAGACTCACGCACAGATCTGGATTCCAGGCTTCTCTTCAAGAATCCGATCTCGTGTGCCTTGAGCCTATCTCACGTTTAGGATGCTGTGAGAGTTTGCCCCTTTCTATGAG
Source organism: Pan paniscus (assembly GCF_029289425.2). Taxonomy (NCBI): domain Eukaryota; kingdom Metazoa; phylum Chordata; class Mammalia; order Primates; family Hominidae; genus Pan; species Pan paniscus. The sequence continues at coordinate 17,409,813 of NC_073261.2, forward strand.
GCATGTGGTCTCCATTTTGCTACTGTGCCTACCTAGGTACTTCACTTCCTCAGGTCATCTCCCTTGCCTCTGTAGGGATGACTTTACAAGCCCTGTTTTATAGTATATTTTAGTAAATATTTCAAGGTTTTCAAGACATTTTATATGTATTTAAGTATAGAGTCCATATTTTATATAAATCCCTTAGTAATGGGGTTGAATTTTGAATTTAAATGGTGGGGTTTCATAAACTTTTTATTTATATATACCATAATCATCTTCCCATTAGAATGCATGTAAGCTTTTTGGGGTGAATCATGGTATAGTTGCATAGGTTATGCATATTGCAGACAACATTATATCTTTCTCTTCAGCATTGTCTCCTAAAAATGCAAGTAATTGGCTGGGCATGGTGGCTCACGCCTGTAATCCCAGCACTTTGAGAGGCCGAGGCAGGCAGATCACAAGGTCAGGAGATCGAGACCATCCATCCTGACTAACACTGTGAAACCCCGTCTCTACTAAAAATACAAAAAATTAGCCGGGCATGGTGGCACGTGCCTGTAGTCCCAGCTACTCAGGAGGCTGAGGCAGGAGAATCACTTGAACCCGGGAGGCAGAGGTTGCAGTGAGCCGAGATTGCGCCACTGCACTCCAGCCTGGGCGACAGAGCGAGACTCTGTCTCAAAAAAAAAAAAAAAAGAAGCAAGTAATTTAGTGGCTTTCATTATGCTATAAATAATTCATACAGGTCATTATTAGAGCATTAATTGATAAGCCATTGTATTTTTATTTCTGATTTGTATTTTACCTAAAATAAAAGAAATTTTAAGTAACAATATGGAAACTAGAGTACAAATAAATTTTTAAAGGAGTTATGTACCAGGGTCCTAAGATTATAATTGAGAATAACATTTCATACAGAGCTTTCTGACAGCGAAGATAAAAATATTACTAGATAAAACCCATGGACTATTTAATAATAAGCAGTGAAAGTTCATTTGAAGCCTATCTCTATTAATTCAGAGCCCGGCCCTCCGAATTAAAAAGAGATAGGCTTCAAATGAACTGTCAATCGTGTCAGAATCTCAGATGACAATGTCAGGTGCTCCTGTTCCAAATGGATCAGGAGCACCTGACATTGTCATCTGAGATTCTGACACCATCGATAGAAGAGAATGAGGCAAGTGTGTATCACCCAGAGGAAACCTCCACCTTTACTGGTAAGCTCTCACAACTGTATCCCTGAAACTCCCATTTCTCAAATGTTAATATTCTCCATAATAAGTATTTACAAATAGGGATTAGGTGAAGTTCAAAAGATTTCTCACATACTGGACACCTAATGCACAGTTTTGTAACATTTTTCAAACATGGGTGATCATGGAGTCTTTCTTTTGGGGTATAATGTTCAACTTACGGTAAAGTAAATATCCTTTGGAATATATTAATAGTTTAAGAAACACCGCTCTATAGATAATAATTTAGATCATTAATAAAAATACCTGAAACATTTATTACTGTGTCTTAGAGTTTGAGGACATAGAGAAAAAAATACAGCTGCTGCCCTCAGGAAGCTCTTGGTTCAGGTGGGAAACAATAAAACCCTTGAAACACACCATGCTAAATGCTGTGACAGAAGCAAAGATTCTTGGAACTGGGAAATGTTTGAAGTGAGTTTTGGAGATGAACAGAGTTCTTGTGGTAAGGCAGAGGAGGTTGTTTCCAGGGGAAGGAGCAGAAATAGAAAAGCACCGAGGAGTGAAAAGAAAGGGACTACCTCTTATGTCCTTTCAATTGTATATATTTAAGCTCACAGGATCTTACTTACATAAGGTTTTCAGTTCAGTTGATAAACATGTAATTTTGTGATTATAAATTGTTGCTGTTGTTTTACAGTATGAACGACAACCACTTTTACTTGCTGTGAGTCAAAGAAAACTGAAAATGGTGGAAGTTTTATTAAAGAAACACGCAAATGTAAATGCAATTGATTATCTTAGCAGGTACAAACCTTAGTTCTTGTTGTGTTGTTTTTAAACCTGAGTGTCATTTAAGAGTGGTAGCAGTCACTCAAGTCAGAAATGTTACATTAATAAGAAGACTAACTTTTAATTATTGGGATATGGTGAGAAATATCAACACAGCTCATCACTTAGGTAGAAAAACAATTATTTGGACCGAGTAACATAAAGAACAGTGTATAGCAGGATTCGTCTCTCTATATAGACGTTATACACATAAAAGGCTTCTATATATAGAAAGCTCTGTATATTGATAGATGTTTGTTATTTGTAATATGATGTGGTGTTATTTATATTGTAATAATGTGATGCTTTTGATTGTCTGATCTTATATTAGCTAAAGGGGTTTCATGTTAGTTTTAAATCTCTACTGTGTTTTGATGTTGTTTTTAATTGATATGGGGAGAAGGAGAAAAGATAGCTTTAAATGGTTAAAACTTTACTTTAATGAAGACAAGCTTTAGGGTCACACAGGACTGAGTTTAATCCCTAGCTTTCCCACTTGCTAGATGTGTGACCTTGGTAACATTACTTACCACCAAGTATGTTTTCTTCTGTGAAAAGGAGGGTAATAATATATCCTTCAAGGGTGGTTGTGTGTCAGTAACATTATATGTATATAATGTTAGAATGTCCAGCTAACAGAGCAAGGTGCTGATGTTTTGGAAACAATGGCTGAGCATACAAGTATGTGCTTATATATGTATATGTGTGTGTATATATATAAAATATGTTACTTACACACAACCACCCTTGAAGGATATTTTATCCTCCATATATATATATGTGTGTGTTTAATTAAACGCCTAGCACATGCTTATCAGCATCATTAACTGAAGCTACGACTACTACCATTAGCATTCCTATTAATATTGGTTTAAGCCTGTAGATGATTTTGCATTATAATATATGATATCAGACTAGGGAAGAAATGAATAATTCTTCACTTAAACTTGCCTACTCTAGATAGGTGGCCTGAGCACAGTTTCTTGCCCATCAAAGGACTTTAAGTTAGCAACTTTATGTCATACCACAGTAGGACAAGAGGCTTCCTTTTTGTTCCTTGCTTTTAACCTTTGTGGTAATTTATAAAGATAAACCTTTGAGCACCCAAGATGCTTGTTTATTAGCACATGTAATTGGGTTAATTCTACATGGACAGGCAACATATTTGATAAAGTATATAAACTTAGCTTTTAAAATGTCATTAAAGTTTGTAATTACCTCTCTGTTATTTTAGATCAGCCCTCATACTTGCTGTTAATCTTGGAGAAAAAGATATAGTCGTTCGTCTTCTGCAGCACAATATTGATGTGTTTTCTCGAGATGCATATGGAAAGACTGCAGAAGATTATGCAATTGAGGCTAAGAATAAAATATAAGTCTTTACATAAAAAGGCTAGTGAACACTAAATTGAAGTTTAAAATAATTGTAACAATTGCATCTTATATATCAGGTGAGATTGCATAGTTTGGTTCAGGTAGTTTTCAAGTGGCAAGTTTTCAAATTTTTAAGTTTTCAGGAGTTCTGCAACTTCGTCAGCCAGAAATCAAGCAAAAGACTAGATAAAGTAGCAGTAGGTGCAGGATTCTTGATATTGAAACTTTTAGGGCTTTTCTCCTTAGGGATTCCAATGTTGTCCATTTTATTTCCAGTATAACCCCTATGCATAGGATAAAGTAGTTTCACATCTTTGATTTTTCTAATTAGTTATTTGGGTCTTAAAATGTCCAGTTTATGAAAAAACCTTGTGCTGTGTACTGGGGACCATCTACTATAGCCTGATCCTTGAATTTTTCAAGAACCTAAGGGGTTCCCTAAGTCCAAGGAAGACAATCAGTGTCTACAAGTCAGAAGGAGAAGGGGAAAGGACATTCTAATCATTGCTTTGTTTTCATTGATTCTGTTGCTGCTTTCTTGCCATTGAAAGTACTCTTGCAGTCTGGTCATTATTAACCTTTGCCACCAGGATGCCCTTTCTGTTTGAGATCCCTCAATCTTCATGTTGATCCATAAAAAAGGCTTCAAAGTTACAACTATTTTTTTTTAGTTCACATGCACATTCTTGTATGCTCAGCCATTGTTTCCAAAACACCAGAACCTTGCTCTGTTAGCTGGATATTCTAACTTTATCAACATACATACTGAACAAATTGACACTTTCACCCACACTCAAAACCTGCTGTAGAGCCCACATTTTAACCTGGGCTTCTAGACCTTCATGGTGAGTTATTTTTGGGGTCCCTTTTTTTGTTTGTTTGTTTGTTTTCTCTTTAGAGCAAATATTAGCTGGGATAGTTCTAAACCATCAGAGATATTCAAATAACGTTGTAGAAAGAGATCACAGTTTTTTTTTTTATTGCTACCAGATCTGTACCCTGAGACTTTTTAAATAAACAGTGTAAGAGCTTTTCTCAGGTAGTGGAAGCTTCTATGCCATCCTTCCTTAGAGTAGGAGGCATGAACTTGTGGTTGGCCCCTCAAGTGATCTGTTTTCTATAATAATGAAGATCTCTCAAGCTGCTTGCATCACTATCTCAAGTTTTTAAAATATTTTCAAATTCTACCTCACAGGAAGCCATTCATTAGAATTATCTGAGTCTCAAGTTGGTTAGTTAGATTTAACAGAGCTAACCCTCATCCATGACTTATCAGCAGTTATATGTAAAAGTAAGGCTTTGTGCTTGCTTTGGCAGCACAAATACTAAAATTGGAACAATACGGAGAAAATTAGCATGGTGAAGCATTTCATATTTTGCAGTCACGGGAAGGTCACTTGACTGCTGGCTAGCTAAGTCATAGTTTGAATCAAAACAGAATGGGTGGCACGTTATATTAGAATTGTGATTTTTCACTACAGAAACGTTTGTGTAAGGTGATCTATAAACTGAGAATGGAGATAGGTAACACATGGGGTGTTGTGTAAATATTTTGTTAGTATGTATCTTGGAAATGAGAAAATGTCAACTTTCATCTACTTGATGGAACTTGAAAAAAATGAAAGTTGGGTTTTGTGTTCCATGTCAGTTGGAGATAACATCACTGATGGAGATTAACCATCATTCTAGCAAACATCTGCTGGTTCAGTTAGAGTCTGCAGAGAAGTAACAGTGGTAGCCCAAGCCAGATCTTGCAATCTGTTAGTTTTCTGCCCTTGGAATTTGATGAGCTGAATAATAGTGAACAATCGTGTTACCTATTTTAATGAAATAATGTATTCATAAATAAATTTATTTACAAATTATGAAATAGTTGAGATGCCCTGAATTATAAGCCACAAATAATACAACAATAAGCAAAATTCGGACTTAACAACATTTTTCTTAAACTGAAGTATCTGAATATTCGAACCTATGAAAAAGTACACATTGGGTTTGATTTGGGATTTCAAAATAGTTTCGGCAATAACGTTCAAGAACAAATTCCACTGCTTTACTATTTCTCTGTGAATGTTAAAAATGCTACTTCATTAAACCTATGTAACAACCTAGTGAAAGAAGGCAGTAAAATCTAGAAGAAGACATTGTGCCTAAGAGAAGCAACTTGTTTAAGAGCAAATACCTGTTGGCTATAGAGCCAGGACCTACCAGTAAGAGCCAGGAAGGTGACTTTCCATTATGTCAAGCTGATGTGAAATAGTTTGCTGAGCTATACTGCCTTCACTTCATGACTACTTCACCTGTTTTTATTATTTAATTAGAAAGGTACTAAGAAGTTTGTAGAGCTTACAGAAGAGAAGTGTATAGGATATTTAACATCTTGATATTGTTTAAAATTAATAATTTAGTATATTTGGTTCTGTTTTTGATAATAGTATTAAAATATTAATTTCATTTATTTTTATGCATAGCATTATCATACTATTTTCTGAATACAAAGAAGAAAATAAATCTAAAGAGCTTTCTATAAATAACAATCCAGGTAGATATCTGATAGTGAATTACTCTTGGTGGTACTACCATAGATGAAAAAGAATAAGGATGTTTTGATTACAAAAAAGCAGTTTAAAAAATCACTGTTTAAATTGCATGCATTTGAAAAATACTTTCTTAGTAGTCTAGATTTTGTAATTATTTAAAAAGTTAATTGTATGTAATTTATAATCTCAAATAATATTGTTTGACAAAATTATTATTTAATTATGGTTCCTAATATTCTAGATGATCTTTTTGTGTAAATAAGAAAACAAATTTTTAAATTATTATGTTGTATGTTTTCTTTATAGTCACATTATAATGAATTAGACTTTTTATATAATTAGAACTTCTATTTAATTTGTAAAATAAATTCTTTGCAGTTAGAAAATGAACAATAACTACAGTTAACCCTTGAACAACATGGGATTTAGTGCTGCCAATCCCCATGCAGTTGAAAATACATATTTGGTATGTTATATGTATTATATATTGTATTCTGAGTACAAGAAAGTAAGCTAGAGAAAGGAAGCTTTTGCAGTAAAGCTGTGGTTTCCTTGTAGTTCATTCCTTGAACTGCTATCAATATAGTGTGAGGTATTCACCCATCCATGGTAAAATAAATAAAGTAAATAAGCTCCATTTACTCATTTTAAAATGTTGGTCTTTTTCTTGCCCTTATGCCTTCTTTGTTTGTTTTGCTTAATTTTTTATTTATAAAAAAACAATAATAGTTGGTAGGGAATTTTTTTCCCATGAAAGCCATCAGTGAAGAGGCCATGTTGATCTAGGAAATATAAACATATTTATTTGGTGGCAGTAGATATATAAAACAGAAGCAGAAAAGAGGTACAGTTAATATGATTTAGTGAACATTGAATGTAAAACATTAGTGGGGAGAGAGAAATCTTGGATCATTCATAGGTTTCCAGGTTGTGTACTGGCCTTTATACTGCACACGAGAAAGGAGTAGGATGTGTTCGGTGAAAGGAGGAGTACAGCTGGTCAACAGGGAAGAATAACTTCCCTTCCCTCCAACTCTGAGGTTGGAGATGCAGACGTAGAATGATGTTATTACAATTATTAGGCAAAGTCATCGATCTCAATGAGCTGTCCATGATGCAGATATAGAATGAGAAGCCATCCAGTGACAAAACCCTGGGAATGTCAACATTTCCACCCCCCACCCCCAGGAAAAAAAAAGTTGGTAAAGGAGAATGAGCAGTGGCTGGAGAAAAGTAGGAGAGGAGTCAGAGGAAGTGATGTTGCAAAAATAAAAAATGTGAGAATTTTAAGGAGGGAGCATCAATTCTAACAAGATTACTAAAAAGCCAATTAGATTTAACTTTTAAAAGCTCTTTGGCGGTACCCTTTTCAAAAGAACCATTTTTGAGGTGTAATGTGGGCTATTGATGTGATTGCTATGTCTGGTGTCCAAATATGGAGGAAGAAATCTACCAAGATCCTGCATAACTCTTTTGTAACTGCAGAAGCTACGTGCACAGGGTCAGGGAAAATGGTCTTGACTTCTGAGTACATGTGCCCACACTTTTACAGAATTGTCAAAACCTAAGGATAATGTGTGAGAAAAACTGTGGTCTTCTTATCTGCTCCTTGTGGAAATACTTAGTTTGTACTGAAATCCCTGATAAGTTCTTCTGGATGCATTCTGAAACAAAAGTCTGGCAGCAGTAACTGGAACCAGCTTGTCCAAAGCACATACATCCCAACTCCCTCCAACACAGAATCATAACACAGCCGCATTTCATGAGTTTCAAGTTTCAATCAGAAGTAGTCTACAGACGAGCAGTTTGGAGAAGCTGACATCTTTTATATTATGTTATGGATAGGTGATATGCTAAGTATTCCAGGTCTCTGTGTTCCGGGACACTTTGTTTTAGTGCAATTCCCTTCTCATGACCTCTTCTAATCTCTCTGCGTTTACTGTTTTCTTTTGAATTTCATCCCTAAAGAAAATATTATTAGAACACATTTTTAACAGGTATTTTTGACAACTATATATTATTTTCTTTTAAGAGAATTAGCTACCTGTTCTAAAGTATATCTGGTATTCTGTTAATCTTTAATGCTAAACTTCTTTATATCTTTAGTATATCTTTAGTACAATGAAAGTATATCTGGTATTCTGTTAATCTTTAATGCTAAACTTCTTTATATCTTTAGTACAATGACAGTGTAAGTGATGATGGCCCTTTAAGATTTTAAGTTTCTTTTAAATTTTCAAATTAAGTTAAGACACTTAAGGTGTCTTTTAAATTTTCAAACTTGACATAGTTTTAATGTAAAACGCTTCTCTGATATTATGTTTCTTCAAATATTGGTAATATTTGGTCAGTTGAATTACCACGCTTTTAGCCATCTATATAAAACTTTCTTGGATTTTTTTTTCTTGAAATTGAGTCTTTTGCTGTTCCCCAGGCTGGAGTGCAATAGTGTGATCATAGCTCACTGCAGCCTCAAACTTCTGAGTTCAAGTGATCCTCCTACCTCAGCCTCCTAAGTCACTGAGACTGCTACAAGCATATGCCACCACACGCAGCTGACTTTTTTATTTTTTAGAGACAAGGGTCTCTCTCTGTTGGCCAGGCCAGTCTCAAACTTTTGGCTTCAAGTGATCCTCCTGCCTCAGCCTCCCAAAGTGCTGGAATTATAGTCACGGGGCATCGTGCTGGTCCATAACTTCCTTTATTCCCCAAAATGAGTTTAAAGTCCTATTGGCCCTTAATAATAAAAACCCACTGTTTGGGAGGAGAGGTGGATAACTCATCCTACATTTTAAATGCAGTTTTTGACTTTTTGACCTGTTCTGTGAAGAACTGCCTTTAACAGATGATTTTTAGTTTTAATAGATATTTTTAGTTTTATAAGAAGTTAAGAAAAAAGATTAGAAACAAGTTAAATGAGCTCTATGATTGGTAGTACGGTATTATACTCTATCCAATGGCTACATATATTTCTATAATCATCACAGTGACCTGAAAGATGCAAATTATTTTATGTATGTTTTTACTAATTTTTTTTTTTTTTTTTTTGAGACTGAGGCTGTCGCCCAGGCTGGAGTGCAGTGGTGTCATCTCGGCTCACTGCAACCTCCGCCTCCCGGGTTCAATCAATTCTCCTGCCTCAACCTCCCAAGTAGCTGAGAGTACAGGCGTGCGCCACCACGCCAGGCTAATTTTTGTATTTTTGGTAGAGACGGGGTTTCACCATGTTAGCCAGGATGGTCTCCATCTCCTGACCTTGTGATCCGCCCGCCCCAGCCTCCCAAAGTGTTTGGATTACAGGCATGAGCCACCGCCCCCAGCCTACTAACACATTTTAGAGACAGGGTCTCACTCTGTTTCCCAGGCTGGAGTGCAATGGTTATTCACAGGCACAATCTCCACTGCAGCCTCGAACTTTTGATCTCAAGCAATCTTCCTGCCTCAGCCCGTTGGAGTAGTTGGGACTACAGGTGCGTGTCATTGCACCTGGCCTGATCCCCAATTATAAAAGAAGCCTTGCTGAGTTGAAGACAATTGACTGTGATCTTTTTGTTTCTCTTCTAGAAGCTTTCATACTATGGGATATATTTTTAATCATCCATATTCTCAATTTTTTATTCTGGTTATAATAGGATTGCTGCTTGTTTTTCATTATTTTTTGGCATCATTGTTTCTATTCCTTTATGGATTTATTCATGCGGAAATACAGGAATCTCAACGGCAACTTAAGGAAAACAGATTAGGGAAAGGTATTCTATAAACAGCCTTCTGATTGTAGTCACAGGTCACATCACCTTAAAGAAAACTAATTTCATATAATGCCGTTATGTCAGGGTTTCCCAAGACCACCTCTATGTTTGGTGATTCACTTGGAAGGACTCAGCAAACAGTCCTACTCTGGGCTTTGATTTGTTACAGTGAAAGAATACAAAGTAAAATTGGCTCAGGGCAAAGGGGCATGTGGCAAGTCTTGGGGAAGCCAGGCACAAGCTTTCAGGAGCCCTCTCCTGTGGAGTTACCAGGATGTGCTGAATTCCTGTAGCTTTGAATTTTGACAGCACATGGGCAGTATTGTCTACCAGTATGAGTCTGACTAGAGACTTACACAGTATCCAAGGTTTTTATGGAAGCTAGTTACATAGGCATTCTCTCTCACACATGTACAAAAATTCCACACTTCCAGAAGAAAAGCAGCTGTTCAGAGTCAACCACATTGTTTATGCAAACAGTTTAGGTACAGTGAGCTACTTTTCTCAGGAAATGGTGACAAACTTTTAAAATGCAAATTTCCAAATACCAGCGAAGGGCCAGTTTTGCATGTAGGCCTTTCTAAGAATGACAGTCTTATGACTGTTATATGAATTATTTTCTTCACAGCAGTTACAGCCCCAACTTAATTTTAGGTATTGTCTTAAAAATTCTATTTAATAGTTAATAACATGGCAATATAACATAGCATGGTGCTTATTTCATTTGCATCAGTTGCAACTTAATATGAAATATTAAGTTTCTGTGCTGCTAAATTTTGGAATTTTGGTGAATATTTAACAGGTTTCTATACGGAAGTTACTATGGCAATATTAGGTAATTATAATCTGTTCTTATTCAATTAACCTTTCAGTAAAATGGTTAGATAAAATAAGTAATGATTTCTGATTTAAAATTAAAATAAAAATTTGTTTCATTTTAATTATATAGATGGTTCAGTTTTGTTTTATATTTCGTTAAATTTCTGTTTAAAATTATGAAATTTAAAAAATCAATCATTTATCACTTATTTTCTTGCCTATTAATACAGTTAAGTTATTTGCTTTATGTACTTTTATATGCTATAATTCTGGAGAGAATATTCATATTGTGTTTCAAATTGAGTACATCTTGCTATAATATATGGTAATAGACGATTCAATGACAATCTTTTTAAAAAATTAATAACTTTAAGAGCAGTTTTATATTCTCAGCAATATTGAAAAGAACCTAAAGAGATTTTTCATATACCCCATCCCCCCACACATGCATAGCTCCCCCCATTATCAATATCTCCCACCTGAGTGGTACATTTGTTACAACTGAGAATCTCACATTGATGCATCATAATAATCACCCAAAGTCCATAGTTTATATTTAAGTTCACTCTTGGTATTGTACATTCTATAAGGTTGGACAAATGTATAATAAATGTACCCGCCATTGTAGCATCTTAGAATACTTTCACTGCCCTGAAATTCCTCTCTCTTTCTTTTTTTATTTCTCCCTCCCAACGAACCCCTGACAACTATTAATATTTCTGCTGTCTCCATAGTTTTGATATGTCCAGCATAGTCATATATTGAGGACAATACTGTGGATATCTTTTTCAATATTATAAAACATAAATTTCCAAGATAATTGAATGTATTCAATTAAGCTATCCATTGTGCTTTTTTGCTTTTAGTTTATTAATATAGGATTTAATGGCATATGCTTTACATGTTGAAAAAGCATAATTTATATAGACATTTGCCACATAATGGGGAGGGTTGAGGAAAATGACTTCATGCTGTGTACTGCACAGCACTAACTGGATCATCCTTCTCTGTGAGATGGGTCCAGATAGACTAGCAGTGGAAAGGGACAATCTCAAGAGGTTGTACTTTATAAAACTGGAGTCAGAAAGTCTTTCCTATTTACCTTGCAGTTGGAAATAAGACCAGCTAGTGAATACTATAGGCATACAAATATGTTTCTTATTCACCTTCTTTCTTTGAGGGATCAGTTTGAAAACAGTCTATATTATTATAACATGGCTCACTTATAACTAGGTTCTCCATCATGAAAAATGCCAAGAGAGTCATACTATTTTGTTTACGTAAAGTGACGTAGATTTGAAAACAACAATGTTGTTTTCCCAGTAGGTGATGGGACAACTGTTGGCACATCTTGGTAGCTCCAGTGAGTTTATGGTTCTTTTATGTATATTTTTTATATTAGGTAGTAAGTACTCCCTGGCAACTTGCCATACCTCTCCAGTGTTTCTTCATAAGCTTCTCTCTGACAAGCAGATAAGACTCAGATTAGATAAGCTTTTAAGAGAGTGATCTTTTCTGTGTGTGTTTTTTTATAGGAGCTGAAATGAAAGCTGAATTTCAGTATTGTTTGTGCCCTACATAGGGTGAATGAATAGCTAGAACTAAGCAAACTTACCAGAATCTTCCCTAGGAGAGGATTAGTGAGAGTAAGGACACTGATCTCTCTTAGGCTCTTCTGCACTGGCAGCTGAAAAGTCTTTGCAGGGATCCTTGACCCTGGTCTGTACCCTGTATTTTGCCATAGAATAGAGTACAGTTTTCATAGACCTAGATTTTTTGAATTAGAGTGCTTTATCCTAAAGTAAACATTTTAAACTGAAGAGGTGGAGAAACTGTTGTGTTTCAACAAAATAAGTACAGTAATTTCCTCTTATACATGGGGGATACATTTCAAGACCCTTAGTGAATGCCTGAAAACATGAATAGTGCTGAACTCTATGTGTACAATAATTTTTCCTATACATACCTATCTATAATAAAATTTAATGCATAAATTAGGCACAGTAACAATAGGTAAAGGTAAAGTAGATCAAGGTAACAATATACTGTAATAAAAGTTATGTGAATGTGAGCTCACAAAATATCATGTACTATAGTCACCCTACTTTCTGCACTGATGTGAGATGATAAAATGGCTATGTGATAAGTGAGGCGAATGCAGTAGGCATTGCCACGTAGTCTTAGGCTACTATTGACCTTCTATTTGACTATATATCAGAAAGAAGATCATCTGCTTCAGGTGATCTTGGATCCATGAGCCATGATGATATTGTTGGTTGGATGTTAGGAACAGATTGTGTCAATGACTAATGAGCAGATAGCATATATAATGTGTACGCACTTGACAAAGGGATGATTCACATCTTGGGCAGACTGGGATGTAATGGCTCAATGGCTCAGATTTTGTCACACTACTCAGAATCGTATGCAGTTTAAACCTTATGATGTATATACATCTGGAATTTTATTTTTGGACCATGGTTGACCATGGGTAACTGAATCTGCAGTCAATAAAACCACCAATGTCATATTATGAAATATATATTTGGTCTTCAACCCCATTTTCTGTCACACAACTCCTAAAAGCCTCAGAATTTCCAACATGGTGTTATTTGTATGCTAATGATTGACTCATGGCAGGCAGCTTGCAGATAGCTTCAGGGTGTGGCCCATCATCAGAGAGATCAGGGTGTGATTAGAGGGTTGGGACTTCCAGTCCCACCCCTCACCTCCTGGGATGTGAGAAGGGCTGAATGTTCAATTAATCAGTGGTGCCTATGTAATGAAGTTTTCACAAAATCCCAAAAGGATTGGATTTGGAGAGCATCCAGATAGCTGTGTTCAGCTACCTGGAAGCTCTCCAATACATGGAGGCATATGGAGAATACATGGATGTTCCCAGAGGGTGAGTGCCCTGGGAGGACATGGAAGCGTGTTACTTTCCCCCAATATCTTGCACTATGCATCTCTTTATCTGTATCCTTTAATATTCTTTATAAGAAACTGGTAAATGTGTTTCCGTGAGTTCTCTGAGCCACTCTAGTAAATTAATCAAACCAAAGAGGGGGTCCTGGGAAACCCAACTTGAAGTCCAACTGGAAGTTGATTAGAAGTTCTGGAGGCCCAGACTTGTAACTGCTGTGGGGGAATAGCCTTGTGGTACTGAGCCCTCGACCTGTGGGATCTGACACAATCCCCAAGTAGATAGTGCCAGAATTAGAGGGCACCCATTTGGTGTCTGCCTCAGAATTGATTGATTGCTTGTTGCTGGGGAAAAATACACATTTGGTCACAGAAATCTTCTGTGTTGATGATTGTTGTTGTGGTGTGAGAGAAGAGGAACATCATGTTGAATATGTGTTTTCTACACATACAGCAGATAAGAGAGACTACTGTATACTCTGTTCTAGCTGCTCCTGGTTCATTTGTCCAGAAATCATGTTCTTTGACACTGTCTGCTCATTATATTGATTCTGCTAATGATGCCATTTTCTGTCAGTCTAATATGATTCTGTTAGGATTATGACTATTTTATACTGAGGTTCACTTGTAAGGTATCAAATTTTGATAAATTATATTCTTCTTTGCGTTTGATAAGTATATGTTAAGCACATAAGACGGGAAATAAGATTTCTTAATTCATTAGTTGCCTACAAATAGTATAATTAATAATTTTAGTATAGCCTCCAAGTATGTTTCTAAAGAACTGCTTTGTAAAAAATCACGAGAGTCTCTGTAATCAAGCATCAAAGTCTTACACTTTTTTTTCCTACAAGGTCTAAAGCATGTACAAAAGTATGCATGTTTTTTTTTTTTTTGGAGATGAAGTCTCACTCTGTTGCCCAGGCTGGAGTACAATGGCACGATCTCGGCTCACTGCAACCTCTGCCTCCTGGGTTCAAGCGATTTTCCAGTCTCAGCCTCCTGAGTAGCTGGGATTACACATGAGTGCCACCTCACTTGGCTAATTTTTTTTGTATTTTTGTAGAGACGGGGTTTTACCACGTTGGCCAGGCTGGTCTCGAACTCCTGACCTCAAGTGATCCACCTGCCTCAGCCTCCCAAAGTGCTGTGATTACAGGCGTGAGCCACCGCGCCCAGCCTGCATGATTTTTTTTTTTTAAATAAACATAAGAGTCTTGTTATGTTGCCCAGACTGGAGTCTCATAAATATATGTATACACACACACACACACACACACACACACACACACATATATACACATATATATGTATATATATGAGATTATAGGAACAAGCCACTGTGTATATATACATACACGTGTGTGTGTGTGTGTGTGTGTATGTGTGTATGTGTGTTTATACATATAGTGTGGGTATATGCCCAGTAATGGGCTTGCTGGGTCAAATGGTATTTCTGGTTCTAGATCCTTGAGGAATTACCACACTGTCTTCCACAATGGTTGAACTAATTGACACTCCCACCAACAGTGGAAAAGCATTCTTATTTCTCCACATCCTCTCCAGCATCTGTTGTTTCCTGACTTTTTAGTGATTGCCATTCTAACTGACGTGAGATGGTATCTCATTGTGGTTTTGATTTGCATTTCTCTAATGACCAGTGATGATGAGCTTTTTTTCATAAGTTTGTTGGCTGCATAAATGTCTTCTTTTGAGCAGTGTCTGTTCATATCCTTCACCCACTTTTTGATGAGGTTGTTTGTTCTTTTCTTGTAAATTTGTTTAAGTTCCTTGTAGATTGTAGATATTAGCCCTTTGTCAGATGGAGAGATTGCAAAAATTTTCTCCCACTCTGTCAGCTGCCTGTTCACTCTGATCATAGTATTGGAAGTTCTGGCCAGGGCAATCAGGCAAGAGAAAGAAATAAAAGGTATTCAAATAGGAAGAGAGGAAGTCAAATTGTCTCTGCAGATGACATGATTGTATATTTAGAAAACTGCATTGTCTCAGCCCCAAGTCTCCTTAAGCTGATAAGCAACTTCAGCAAAGTCTCAGGATACAAAATCAATGTGCAAAAATCACAAGCATTTCTATACACCAATAACAGGCAAACAGAGAGCCAAATCATGAGTGAACTCCCATTCACAATTACTACAAAGAGAATAAAATACCCAGGAATACAACTCACAAGGGATATGAAGGACCTCTTCAAGAAGAACTACAAACCACTGCTCAAGGAAATAAGAAAGGACACAAACAAATGGAAAAACATTGCATGCTCGTGGATAGAAAGAATCAATATTGTGAAAATGGCCATACTGCCCAAAGTAATTTATAGATTGAATGCTATCCCCATCAAGCTACCATTAACTTTCTTCACAGAATTAGAAAAAACTACTTTAAATTTCATATGGAACCAAAAAATAGCCCATATAGCCAAGACAATCCTAAGCAAAAAAAAAAAAAAAAAAAAGCTGGAGGCATCACACTACCTGACTTCAAACTATACTACAAGGCTACAGTAACCAAAATAGCATGGTACTGGTACCAAAACAGATATATAGACCAATGGAACAGAACAGAGGCCTCAGAAATAATGTCATACATCTACAACCATCTGATCTTTGAGAAACCTGACAAAAACAAGCAATGGGGAAAGGATTCCCTATTTAATAAATGGTGTTGGGAAAACTGGCTAGCCTTATATGGAAAACTGAAACTGGACCCCTTCCTTACACCTTATGCAAAAATTAACTCAAGATGGATTAAAGACTTAACTGTAAGACCTAAAACCATAAAAACCCTAGAAGTAAACCTAGGCAATGCCATTCAGGACATAGGCATGGGCAAAAACTTCATGACTAAAAAACCAAAAGCAATGGCAACAAAAGCCAAAATTGACAAATAGTATCTAATTAAACCAAAGAGCTTGTGTGCAGTTTTATGTGGGAGTGTGTGTGGGGTACCTCTGATTTTTAAAAATGAGAAAATAAGTAGTCATGCTTTCTTGACTCTGGTAGACATAGCCTTTTAAGACAGTGATTTTGAGCTGTTATGGTCTTAGGGTTTTCTATACTACTAAAACTTATTGACGACATGTAACCAAGAGCTGGAATTAAATTAAAAAAAAAAAAAAGAAATCACCCCAATGCACATTAAAAACCTCTTACAACGTATGTGCACATTCATAGATAACAGATGGATCCTGATTTTGTGTATTAAAGTCTTGTAGAAAAGTTTAGACAGTGCACATAATGACTGCAACTTGGTCTTTGTAAAATCCGTGATATATATTTCAGATCTATCCACATTGACCTATTGAGGTATTTCTTGATGTATTGTATGGCCTCATGATATGCCATGTGATGACTGCAGCATATTTAATTAAGGTCTTTTCATGCTGATACCATATGGACATAAATATGATGATATACCAACATGGATTTGCTTACGTGGTTGCTTTTATTGATCTGTACTATATTAGAAATGAAACAGAAGTATTGGAAATCCTAGCAAGCATAGCTGTATCTCTTCCATGGCTGTGTTGATTGCAACTGTTTCCCCCTTAAAGCATGTCTTTTTGACATGTCATGACTCTGAGAAACCCCAGTGTGTGCTTTTCAGAGAATGACAGTAAGGAGTGGAAATGGCCAATGGTCAGAGTGTTAACTTGTCCTCTCGGCTCCCCTTCATGAATGTTAAACTCTAAACTACTCAGGTCACAATTTAGAACCCCTTCGTTGATCCCTATAGAGGGCTCCTGGATGTCAAATGGCAAATAGACCCTTGATGAAGGAACACCCTATAAAGCCATATTGCTCTGGTTTTTCTGTGTGAATGTGTGTGTGTGTGTGTGTGTGTGTGTGTATTTTTATCTTCTGAAAACTGTAAATAGAATTTTCATTACAAATGAAAATATTTCTGTTCCATATTTATTTCCTGTCTCATGGCACTCTGCTCTTCTTGAATCTAGTAAGGATCTCAGCTTGTCTTATTTATACCTGCAAAAAATTATGTCAACGCTTCATTTTTCAGGTCAATGATTGACATGTTTTCAAGTCTTCACAAGTTATTTCTGAAGATGCTGGTGCATCGAGGAGAGACGGTGTCATAGTAGTTAAAGAAGTTTTTAAATAGGTTATGTTCAGTAACATTTCAGAGCCCATTTCTCTGGAAGGCATAAACATAATGGTGGTATGCGTAAACATAAAATAGCTCCGCAAAGTCTTGTGTATATAAAAGTGTTCATATCCTGGAAGATTCTAATTTATTGCTCAGTAATGTCGCCTGGAGAGGAAAATAGGTAAGATAGGCTGCTGAGCCTATGATAATAACTCATAATATGAGGTGAAAGCATAGAGACAAAATGAGAGATGATAGATACTCAAACCGATGTGAGTGAAGAACAGCTGTGAAACAGAGTGTCTATGGGAGAGAGGAGACCATGGGGCTGCTTTTGTGAAGAAGGAATTTGTACACGTTAGTCAAGTGTCTGACACATTTAACATTTTAATGAAGCAAAACCTTATCTTCACATGGGTCAGAATGGGATTGTACAGATGTCACAATACAGTGGTGGTGAGAATAATGAAGAAATGAATGTGGAGGGCAAAGAATGAAGTCCACCAATATGGATATTAGATTTATGAACGAAAAAGAGTGTATGTCAAATTGGGCAGGTGTAAACAAAGAAAGCAGCTAGCTAGGTAATTTGGAGATTTCTGATGAGGAGACTTGTGGGGAATCACTTAATGGAAAGCAGAAGTTAGAAGGATAAGGGTGACCCACAGTGTCTCATTTCTTCTCCCTAGAAGTTTTGCACATCAATGATATGTGTTTCATTCATGTCAGTTAGCATATTGGGATGCAGCTTAATCTAGAAAAAGTTTTTTTTTTTCTTTAGGAAAGCTGTGTTTGCTGAGGTAGTTATTTCATAAAAGGACCTGAGATAACTCTATGGTATATCATATCAAACTAGCTTTTAGGAACAAGGAATCAAAGAATGCATTTCTTGAGTACTAAAAGGGTAACTGCCAATAATCTTGGCAATCATGACATATATATATATGTACATATATATATATATTTGGTTGGTTATTAATAAGAAAATAAGTCTCTGGTTAGAGATTTTGTTTATTTTCATGGGAATCTGGTTACACATTATTTCTTTGACATGTATGTTTTTGCAAAAGTGGATGAAGAGACAGCAAGAGGGTGAATCCAGGAACTGTAGGAATATCAGGAGCCTTCATGAGTATAAAGAAAATGATTTTTTGAATTATGACTCTATAAGTGAACTCACTTCTGATACATTTAGAATATTTGCACAAAAGATGATTTGATTTTGGCTGCATTGAAGCTGCACGTTCTAATTCAGCACGCCTGAGATTCTTTGTTTGTAGTAAGTTCTCGGGTGACCCTGATGCTGCTGGTCCTTGGCCATGATCTGAGTACTAAGATTATAGACTTCCCTACACTGAAATTGGGAAGAAGAACCATTGGAGAGCAGTTCAAGACATAACTAGTGCTAAATAAAGAGGAAAGAAGTGGTGGGAATAATTTATGAGGGTTATATACAAGTGTTGATATTAGTTAAATGAAATTCATTTGAACTAATAAGGTAACAGCAAACATTGAATTACAATTTTAAGCAATAGAAATTATGGACAATTTAACATACTATAGGGAGAGGTATAGGTTAGATGTTAGAGTGTAAACCTAATTTTTTAATGTAGTTGTAGTTATTAATTCTTTATGCCTTGGGGTTTGTTGTAATTCAGTAGAAGTCTTTCTTAATTCTGAGAGTTAAAAAAAATTATCTAATGGTTTTTTTTTTTTTTTTTTGCTTTCATGGATTCACTGTCTTCAGATACATTTTTAAACTTTGGGAAATTTATGCTTTATGAGGTTTGAGGTTTTGACTCAACTTTTTTTTTTTCCCAGTTAGATATCCAGTTATGGCAACCCTCTCATTGTATAAATGTACAGGTTATTATTTAATTTCAGAAGCAATCATAATACGTAATACTATTGGGTACTAGTTACAAGTTTTCTTTGTTTTTTTTGTTGTTGTTGTTTTGTTTTGTTTTGTTTTGAGACGGAGTCTTGCTCTGTCGCCCAGGCTGGATGCAGTGGCGCGATCTCGGCTCACTGCAACCTCTGCCTCCCGGGTTCACGCCATTCCCCTGCCTCAGCCTCCCGAGTAGCTGGGACTACAGGCACTCACCACCACGCCTGCCTAATTTTTTTGTATTTTTAGTAGAGACGGGGTTTCACCGTATTAGCCAGGATGGTCTCGATCTCCTGACCTCGTGATCCACCCGCCTCGGCCTCCCAAAGTGCTGGGATTACTGGCGTGAGCCACCGGGCCCGGCCGTTTTCTTTGTTTTACTTAGATTTCTGATACTCATGAAAAAGAAGAAGACCTGCTGCATGAAAAACACTTGATGCAAGATGAAATTGCCAGGCTCAGGCTGGAAATAGACACAAAAAAACCCAAAGTCACTCATCAGAAAGACCAAGAGCTTGCTTTTCAGAGGACAGTAGATAAATGGTGTCATTTACAGGAAAATTTGAATTCTCATCTTCTGATTCTTTTTCAGCAACTTTCTAAAGCTGAGAGTAAGTCCAGGGGCCTCGAAACTGAGCTCCATTACACAAGAGAGGCTTTGAAAGAAAAGGCTTTTGTTTTTGAACACGTACAAAGAGACCTAAATCAAATACAGTGTCAAATGAAGAACATTGAAAAAATGTACAAAAATGACCAAGATCAAATAAATAACACATAGAAAAGCAGCAAAGATTATTATGTCAACTACAAAGACAAAATATGTTGTTTCAGGAGCAACTGGATGATGCTCGCAACAAAGCTGACAGTCAAGAAGAAAACAATTAATATTCAAGCCAAATGTGATGCTAGAGTACAAAACCTTCAAGCTGAGTGCAGAGGGCACCATCTTTTGCTAGAAGACAATAAGAAGTTGATCAATGAATGTAATCATTTGAAAGAAAATGTCAATATGAAAAAGAGAAAGCAGAAAGAGACATAAGTATCAAAAAAAAAATAAGTATTTTCAAACTTCCTGAAGTAAAATTTAAAGTAATATTTGGTACAGCTAAATGTTGAATCTAGTTGAATATAAAAAAGGATACATGTGATAAATATATCTGCTATATCAGCTTAGAAACATTCGTTGTTTCCAGCAAGTCAAAGTTAGAACCGAGAGATGCTTTCCTCTGATTAAAGTCAATGTGTCACTTATGAAATTTTAAGTTATAAAATGTTAATATAGATAAATATTAATAATGTAGTCTTATGCTGCTGAAATAACAATTTTAATATATTTATATTGCCACATTTTAAGACCATGATAAATCAGATATATGGAAATGCTCATACCTAATATGGTATTTTGAAATTGATTCAATTAAGTGGAGTACTTTGACAGTTAATTTCAGATTTCCCAGATGACCTGTATTCCCTATTTCATAATTATTTTTCTTCAGTAGCTTTAAATATATCTTAGTTGGTACAATTTTGTTTTTCTTCATGTCAATTTGACTTAAATCTGAAACTATTAGACTTAAATCTGAAACTATTTCAATCTCAAATTATGTGTAGGGTATGATCATTCCATTCTTCAAAGGCATCTAATTTTACTTATATTATAATATGGGGAAAATGCGGCAAATTTTAGCCAAACCATGTTTGATTTAATCTTCCCACTGACATTTATAATTTACTTTCAGTTTTTTAAATTAAAAATTTGTTCATAATTTTTATTTCAAGGCTCAATTACTATCATTTGGATATAACTTTGTCCAGGACAAAGAGAGGCATAGCTATCTGTGATTTATTCGTTTGACACTGGATCCCCATTTTCAGACCAAGGAGGATTTCAGACTAATGAGGAGTGACAGGATTCACGTAGAGTAGGAATGGAGTGAGTAGGGAGGAGAGATATAGCAGCTGAGTCAGGGCGGGAGGTGGAGGGCAGGTTACTCAGAGCATCTAAGGCCACTGGAATTTTACTTTTCTTCTGAGATAGACATCTATTGGAAGGATTTAAGCAGATGATTTAATGTGAGGAACTCTGAGGTTGATCTGAGTTTCTAATAAAAAAAGAGGGAAATCATTCCACAGTGTGTAATTTCCTACCATCAGTCTCACCCACATACTCATTTCTTTTTGAGACTTCAGAAGGTTTTTAAGCATTGCAAGTTCATCAGGGGAGGAATGACTAGTGGGCTGAATATGTTGTGTGAGTAACAATATCAGTTTGGCAGGAAGATAACACCTTCTGTATCCTTAACTGGATTCAGTAATGAACAGGGATGTGTACACATGAGGAAAAGAAGGTGAATCGGTCTGTGTGGTGATATTTTTCAAAGTGTATACTTCAGAGTTAAATATTATTAATGACTTAATAATAAGGTGATTTGTAAAATCAGTAACAAAAATAACATCAGGTAGTTGTGAGACAACTTCAACAAAAACTGGGTGATGTCCCAAAGAATCAACATCAAAAGCTTTGCTGGATGCTTCATCGCGTCACTGCATCCATTAGAAAGTGAGATGCAGGATTCAAGGAAGAAATTAGGCCAGATGAGAAGTCGAGTATGTATGAAACTTCACATGTCAACAACAGTTAATCTGTAGCTGGTTAACTAATATAAAGTGTTTTGGGGTACTAATTTTAGTGGATGGCTTTCTTCTGTATTTTCATTATTATTAATTTTATTAAAATTTTATTAGCTTTATAATGCACCTATATCTTAATCTCTGGTCTTCATTCTGCCATTTTTTATACATATATTTTTTTTCTTAAATAGTTAACCTTAGTAAAGTTGAGAATTATGCATCATTTCTCACAGAAGTTCCGAGAGAGTTTTTCCTGTTAAACAGTCTATTTTTAGTGATTTCTCTATTGCCATGGCGAGGCAAGCCAGATCAATTCAGAGAATAATGTCTAATGGAATGTTTCAGAAAATTATCTTATTTTTAATCTCTACTTTTCTGAATGAATAAAGAACCTGTGTATACTTATTTCATAGATTTCAGGTTAACTTGTACAGAAGGGCCATTCTACTGAATACATTTTTATTTTGATGAAAATCCTTACTCTCTCTTTGTATTGGGCTCAGAGAGCACACTCTGTCTCTATATGAATACGGACAGTTAGCATTTGCCAACATGTATCTATTTTCTCTTGTTTATAAAAAAACTAAACTAAAAAGGGGGTTATAGAAGGTCAGCGAAGGATGGGTTTGAGACGTTTGGGTGGGTTAAGTGGGCATTTAGACAACAGGGCTTCTCCTTTGGCATTTTTTTTTTTTTTTTTTTTTTGAGATGGAGTTTTGCTCTTGTTGCCCGGGCTGGAGTGCAATGGCGTGATCTCAGCTTACCGCAACCTCGGCCTCCTGGGTTCAAGCGATTCTCCTGCCTCAGCCTTCCCAAGTGCCTGCCACCACGCCCGGCTAATTTTTTTGTATTTTTTTTAGTAGAGACAGGGTTTCTCCATGTTGGTCAGGCTGGTCTTGAACTCCTGACCTTGTGATCCGTCCACCTCGACCTCCCAAAATGCTGGGATCACAGGCATGAGCCACCATGCCTGGCCTCCTTTGGCATGTTTAATGGACATCCTTGCAGTTTAAGATGACGCTTTTAAATTACTTCTCTCCTAATGATGATTTGAGTCCTACTACTCAATGGGAGAGTCAGTAAGATCCTGTAGGATCTTATTTGGAACTGACTTTGTCTATTTTAATTTTGTTCTTGCTTATTTTTAAATTTTCTTGTTGTTTCCCTAGAAAGGAAAGATGATGTTTAGTTTTAAATATTAAAAATGTGCAAGTTGCTTTGCTACAACTAAATGCATACATACAAAAAATAAAATTATAGTTGATGTGGTAATGTTTGGAATTCAGAAATATAAATGCTTACCATGAGGTAATCCTTTCTCTTTCCTCATTTTACCAGTTTGTAACTTTGAGTATTTATCTGATAAAATGTAATTCAAAAGCAAGAAGAATGTTGTGTTTTAGTCCTAGAGCAGGGGTCTGTGAACTTTCTGTAAAGGGCCAGATAGTATTATTTAAGGCTTTGTGAGCCATAAGATCCTTGTTGCAATAACTCAGCCCTGCAGTGATAGCACAAAAGTAGCCATGAACAATATGCAGATTGAAGGGGTGTAGCAGTGTCCCACTAAAATTAATTACAAAAAACAGGTAATGGGATGATTTCTCCTAGATTATGACCTTTTTTAAATAAAAAAAGATTGTGATAGTCTATAAATATTTTATATATATTTTGTTGATTCATTCATCTACTGATGGACATTTAGGTCATTTCCAAATGTAAATGGTTTTTTTTTTTAATTCTTTGTTTTAGTTTCAAGAAATACAGGATCAACTTACAGCAACTATAAGACGTACTATGGAGACAGAAGGCCATGCACAAAAATACAATGTGAAGCAGCACACAAAATAAGTTGAGTATTTATAAAGCAAAAGAGCCCTGTAGTATGAGAACTGTATCAGCTATGATAATATGTATGTCTTTGTGAAGCCAAGGAAAAGTTTCATTTGTAAGCTATATTGAAATACATCATTTTTCTACATTATTCCTAAATTTTGCATATTATCAAGAAAACACAGGTAGAAAAATGACACAGTAGCCCAATCATCTACTTTTGCGATCGCTAAGAATTTGTGTAATTATACCTTCAGAAGTTTGTTTAGAATTTACATGATTTAAAAAAAATTATGTGTGAGAGTAATTATTTTAAAATGCACATTTTAGGCTTGAAGTAGAAAATGCCGTGATAAGAAAAACTATTAAAAAGCAAGATGACCAAATTGAGCGGCTTGAGAAAATCCTGCAGCGTTCAAGTTTGGTAAGCTGATCTCTTAGTTTCTGTCATACTGAAAAGGAATTTAATTTTTCCAGAGGACGGGTTAAATAACCCTTGTCCAAAATGCTTGGGACCAAAAGTAGATTTTTTTCAGATTTTGGAATATTTGTATATACCTAATGAAATATCTTGGGGATGGTACCTGAGTCTAAACATGAAATTCATTTATGTTTCATATATACCTTATGCACATAGCCTGAAGGTAATTCTCTACAATGTTTTACAGTAATTTTTTGCAGGTAACAAAGTTTTTACTGTTTTCACCGGAGCCGGTCACATGAGGTCAGGTGTGGAACGTTGCAGTTGTGGTGTCATGTCCGTGCTCAAAAAGTTTCAGATTATAGAGCATTTTGGATTTCAGATTTTTAGATTAGGGATGATCAATCTACAGTACAGATGCTCCTTGACTTACAATGGGTTTACATGATAATAGCCCTTGTTTGACTGAAACATTATAATATTTATTTCAGCTGCAGCAGGTGTTACAAGAAAATGGAACTACAGAAGTAGATGAAGGTATGTTGCCAAAATTTATGAATTAAATTCAAATCATTGATTTCTGAAATAAACTCTTAAGTAGTGAATGGTATTCCTCTGCATTGCTTGGTTAATAAATACTATATTAAATATTTTTTCTTACATCTAGTGAAAGATGTGAAAACATAAACATTCATAGTGAATTCATACTTATGAATTCATACTTATGCCTTGTTAATTCATCATGTTCCATAGCTTTAAAAAAAATCACAAGAAGTCTGTGTATCCCTTTTTTTCTGGCCCTACACTTTTCTTCTGCCATCCCTATGGAACTGTCAGCCTGCACACTGAAACTGTTCTCAGAAAACAAAGGCTTCATCAACTTCTCAAGGTTATGGTAGTGATTTAAGGCGAACAGACCCCACACTCATGTGATAATAATTAGTTAAGCCATTACAGGTCACAAGCAGTCACTTGACCAGTGACATTTTAAATCTCCAGTCACTGACTTTGTCATTGGTTTACTTTTGCCCCTGGGAAAAGTTGCAAATTCCTTAGCAAGGAATCAAAACTCCCACATCAGTGTGGTTCTTGTCAAGTTATTCAGCCTTATCTTTCACCACTTACCATACTCTGCCCCTTTGTTCTAGCATCCAGCCAAACTAGACTACATGGAGCTCCACAGTGATCGTCTTCACCTCCAGCTGTTTGCATTTACTTCTTCCCTCTATCCTACGTGTGCTTTCCTTCCCCTTCAGATATCAACCTATGAATTGCCTCTACCAAAAAGCCTACAATATTGACACAAACCTGGGCTAGTATCCCTTCTATGTCTTCCAATAAGTGCTGTCTTATGCCTGTCATTGTACGTATGACTCTATATGGGAATTGCCTGTTTGTTTTTTCAGATTATAGCATACAGTTGTTCAGGGGTGGACCGTATCATCTTTATCTTGTAATTCCAGTACTTGTCCTAGTACCTTAGCACATGGTTACTGAATACATGAATGAAGAGTGAGAAAACCAGAAGCTCTGATACTTAAGCACCATGATACTGAATTCAGTGTGCAACTATGGGCAAATTATATTTAATACTAATTGCGTATTGTACATAATTTTCATTCTTATTAACACTGATAAACTTTTCAACTTTTATTTTCTCTTAATTAACTGTGAAATCATTTAGATAAAGAATATAATTCTTTTTCATTCTAGCTTCTTCTGAATTTAAATCTGGATCCTTGCAGGGGTCCCCAGCCCGCAAAGCATGGACAGGTCCATGACCTGTTAGGAACCAGGCTGCACAGCAGGAGGTGAGTGGCAGGCAAGCGAGTGAAGCTTTATCTGTATTTCCAGCCACTCCCCGTTGCTCACATTATCACCTGAGCTCTGCCTCCTGTCAGATCAGCAAAGGCATTAGATTCTCATAGGAGTGAAAATCCTATTGTGAACTGCACGTTCAAGGGATCTAGGTCACATGCTCCTTATGAGACTCTAATGCCTGATGATATGTCATTGTCTCCTATCTCTTCACGATGGGACCATCTAGTTGCAGAAAAACAAGCTCAGGACTCCCATTGATTCTACATTATCATGAGTTGTGTAATTATTTCATTATGTATTACAATGTAGTAATAATAGAAATAAAGTGCACAATAGATGTAATGTGCTTGAATCATCATCCTGAAACCATCCCCCAAACCCCCATCTGTGGAAAAATTATCTTCCATGTAACTGGTGCCTGGTGCCAAAAAGGCTGGGGACTGCTGCTCTATAGCTTCTGCACTAGAATCTACTAATGAGTAAAATCTAATTTAATAACTAGTTTTAAAAACATAACAAGAATATGTGCTGGCTGGGTGCAATGGCTCATGCCTGTATTCTTAGCACTTTGGGAGGCTGAGGCGGGCGGATCATTTGAGGTCAGGAGTTCAAGACTAGCCTGGCTAGTATTGTGAAACCCCGTCTCTACTGAAAATACAAAAATTAGCCGGGCATGGTAGCACATACCTGTAGTCTCAGCTATTCAGGAGGCTGAGGTGGGAGAACTGCCTGAACCCGGGAGGTAGAGGTTTCAGTGAGCCAAGATCGCGCTACTGCACTCCAGCCTGAGCAACAGAGTGACTCCATCTCAAAACAAAACAAAACAAAAAATAATACGTGCTGACAAAATTCTGAAAGATAATAAAATTGTATTACTAGACTGTTCACATGATATTTTCTCATTAAATGTGTGACTGCAAAGATGTTTATTAAATGAAAGTATTTTTGTATCTTATATGTCTGATGACAACTGATACAGTGTTTTAAATGATGTTTCTTGGCCTCTTTAACTTTTAAGTGAATCTTGCAAATGAAAACCAGAATTTTTCAGTTTTACATACTCAAACTGCCCAAATTTCAGCTGTTTAAACAATTAAACAACAAAGTTGTCATTAATACTTTAGTGAATTGATGACTTACTTGTACTTTATACTTTTTACCACTATATATAGGGATTTAGATTTAGATATAGACAGACATCATTTTGATACACTGGTATCGTGGCCATCGTCAATATTAGATGTATTACAATTATTACATTCTATAAAACTTATATAATTTTAATTTTCAACACTGAATTATATAGAATGTTGAATGGAAAAATAAGGTTTGCCTAAGGCTGTTCACCATTTCTGTTTTTTAATTTTTGATTAACTTTTTAGAAACAGTCTTAAAATTAGAGAAAAGTTCTGGGCGTGGTGCCTCACGCCTGTAATCCCAGCACTTTGGGAGGCTGAAGGGGGGGGGGGGTGGATCACCTGAGGTCAGGAGTTCGAAACCAGCCTGACCAACATGGTGAAACCCCATCTCTACTAAATACAAAAAATTAGCTGGGCGCGGTGGCTCATGCCTGTAATCCCAGCTACTTGGGAGGCTGAGGCAGGAGAATCGCTTTAACCTGGCAGACAGAGGTTGCAGTGAGCTGAGATTATACCATTGCTCTCGAGCCTGGACAACAAGAGTGAAACTCCATCTCAAAACAAAAACAAAAACAAACAAACAAAAAAACAATTAGAGAAAAGTTCCAAGTTTTCATACAAACAACTTTTTCCCTTGCAGCCACTTGAGAATAAATTGCTGACATTACCCCATCACCCCTGATTACTTTAGTGAGTGTTTCTACAAGTCAGGGCATTCTATATAGCTACAATCCAATTTTCATAATCAGAAAGTAACATGTATACATTCTATCATGTTATCCTCAGATTCTTTTCAAGTTGTATTACTTGTCTATAATGTCCTTTATAGCAAAAGAATCCCATTCAGAACCATGGATTGCATTTAGTTGTCATGTCTCTTAGGTTCTTTAGAACAGATCCTCAGTCTTTTCTTAGCCTTCATGACCTTGAATCTTTTGAAGAATAAAGTCCAGTAATGTAGAAGCTTCCTCAGTTGGGTTTCTCTGATGTTTCTTTATGATTACTTAGATCATAATTTTTTAATGAGTATCTTGTGATCTCATTGCATCCTATCATGTGACCTAAAATTTTGATTTGTCATATTACTGGTGACGTTAGCCTTGATCACCAATAGTGGTATTTTCTGGGTTTCTCCTGTTACGTTACTTTTTCACCTTGTAGTTAGTAGTTTGTGGGGAGGAGATTTGAGACTTTGTAAATATATTTGTTCCTCATTGAACTTTCAATTTGTTTATTTGTATCAATATGGATTCATGTTTCATTTCAAAGTTTATAATTTGTTAATATTTTTTAAAATTGATTTTTCTTTTTAGATATGTTTTAATTGATAATTCCAGACTTAAAGAAAAAAAAAATACAAAGAATTCTTGGATACAGTTTACCAAATGCTAAGATTTGACCACATACATTTGCTTTATTCTTTCTCCTTTTCTCTTTCTAGATAAATATAAACGTAGATATATAACGTAGACATTTTTCCTGAACTGTTTGTAAGTTGGGGATCCAATTCCTCTTTACTTCTAGTATTTTAGTGTGTTTTTCCTAAAAACAAGGAATTTTTTTTTTTTCTGAGATGGAGTCTTGCTCTATCACCCAGGCTGGAGTGCAGTGGTGCGATCTCGGCTCACTGCAAGCTCCGCCTCCCGGGTTCACGCCATTCTCCTGCCTCAGCCTCCCGAATAGCTGGGACTACAGGCGCCCGCCACCATGCCCAGCTAATATTTTGTATTTTTGGTAGAGACGGGGTTTCACCATGTTAGCCATGATGGTCTTGATCTCCTGACCTCGTGATCTGCCCACCTTGGCCTCCCAAAGTGCTGGGATTACAGGCATGAGCCACTGCGCCCGGCCAAATTTGGCTAATGTTAATATCTAATCATCTACAGACCTTATTCAGAGATGCCAACTGTCTCCATAATATCTTTTGTAGTCAAAGAAAATCCAAGTGGGTGGATTTTCACAATCCATGGTGTGTTGTGTTCAATTGTCCTGTTTCTTTAGTCTTTTTTAATCTGACACAGTTCCTTAGTCTTTGATTTTCATGGCATTTATGTTTTTGAAAAGTGTAGGCCAGTTATTTTGTAGATTTTCTCTCAATTTGGGTTCATACGATGTTTCCTCATACTTAGATTTAGGTTATGCCATTCGGGCAGGAATGTTGCACAAGTGAGGCTGAGTTCTTCCCAGTGCAGCATGTCTGGAGGCATATGCTTTCACTTGGTTCCATTACTGGCCAGTGTTGACTTTGATTATTTAGTTAAGGAGAATCTGCCAGGTTTGTCCATGGTAAAGTTATTATTTACCCTTTGTATTTCCTACTATCCATGTGAAGATACTTTGAAGCTCTGTAAATATCTGGCTACTCCTCAGAATTTCACCCACTAGAGTAGCATTTCACTGATTAGTCTTACTTGAAATAATTATGATGATGATTTCTAGATGATGATTCTCGTATTCTTCCATTTGTTCTGCATGGATAAATTATTAAAACAAAACCAACAAACAAATAGGAAAAGAGAAGTCTTGTGATTGTGGTGCTCAGGTGCTCCCAGATTTGGCCAATGGCAGCCATTTCAAGCTGGCTTCACATCTTTGTGGCCTGTCCCCATTACTCCTTGAGCACTTTACTTTCTGGTACAAGATGCTCCAAGCTTATATTTTCTGTGCTTCAGGCCTGGAATCAGCCATTTTTCTTAGAAAACCTGATTTCTTTTGAGGAGAGAATAATATCTAAAAACCAAGGTTTTGGGTGCTCACTGTGATAGGTGAGTGTATGGCTGCAGGGGTTTTCATTGCTCACAGGCTTCCTCAGTGAAAGAGCAGGGCAATACATGGGTATACATAAATACGCATACATGCACACGTACATTCACCTATATTTCTCTATTAAAATATGTTGAAAACCATGGGTTCTCACCAATACTTTCAATTCTAATCCAGTTTCACAGTGTTTATTCTAGTTTTTCCCTTTAGTACAGTTGATCCTTAATGCAGGCACTAGGGCACACTGACACCTCTCCACAGTTGATAATCCACATACAATTTTAGACTTCACAAAAATGTAACTACTGATGGCTGACTGTTGACCAGAAACCTTACCTATAACATAAACAGTCAATTAACACATGTTTATGTTCTATGAATTCTAGACTGTTAAACTAGAGCAAAGAAATGTTATTAAGAAAGCCATTAAGAAAGAGAATATATTTGTAGTACTTCCAGCATCACTAGTAGCCCTTTGTATGGCTTCCATGGTGTCACGGTCCACATTATTGTGCTAGTAACAATGAACAATACACGAGAACCATGAGAGATCACTTTTTACTGCAAAATGCAGTTTTCTGGAGAGACAAATTATTCCATCTGGAGATTAGCATCACCAGCACTTTAAGTGATATAACACTTGAGCTCACTGCAATAGCAACAGCAAGTGGCTACAAAATTATTCCAGTAGCACATTATGTACTAGAGCTAATTTTAGGGAGTTATGATTTAATACTGTACCTTAAAATTTTTTTTACATTTCTCCCTACTGCAATTGGCACCATATATCATATGTGTACCTAAGCTTTGATAAATTTTAACTTCCAGTCATCCTCGACAATAACCAAGAACTTTTGTCCACAAAGATAGGGTGCAAGAGAAGCAGATGCCATTTCAGAGGAGAACATTTACATACAACTTAAACAGAGATAAGTCCAAAGTCCTTAAGTCACCTTTCAGCCAAACTGACATGGGATTACGGTAGGGAGAGACACATTAAGCCCAGGGAAATGGTCAAGGTGAAATTCTGCATTTTCAAAATTTTTCAAAATAGATTTACACCATCTCTCACCCCTTTTGCCCTGACCATGACTTAATAAAAAGTCAAGAGAGCAGATCAGCCCCTCTCTGGGGACAGCTGCATTGAATATCAGACTGCCTTAGTGAGTAGTGTGTACTGGGAAAGGGGTGAGGAAAGTGGAGTTAAAGGATCTGTTCCTTGTTTCTGCAATAAAGGGCACAAAATGTCAGAATGCAGATACGCAGTTTGGAAGGCCAAACACCAAAGGCAAACAGTGGTGAGATATCCCACAAGAGGGGATGAAAAATCTGGTCTGATTCAATCTTCTTTCAGCAGGCCAGTGGAGGCCCCACTCTTCCTTCCTGCAGGCACAAGAGTACAGCTTCCTCTTTCTCTTGCAAAGTGGAAACACTGCTGGGCCAGGCAAGCAGCAGCCCAAATCCAGGTTGATGCACCCAAAAATGGGCACGCTCATTTCCACCAGAGTTCATTAGCTAGTTTAAAAGCTGTCATTCATAAAATGTGCAGGAATGATGTTGAGCATCTTTTCATGTGGTTACTGGCCATTTGTCTATATTCTTTGAAAAAATGTCATTTCCTTTGATGATGTTTTAATCGATTATCTTTTTTGTTGATGATTTATAAGAGTTATTTATGTATTCTGAAAAATAATGTATTTTTTACACTTTTATCATAAACTTTGTTCTAAATCTCAATATCCTTTATTTTAAAATTTTGTTTCATCAAAGTTTACCAATTGCAGCATCATACTTCTGTTTCCCAATCTTGTTTTTATGATTTGTTTCCTTGCCTAAAAGAAATTTTTTTTTTTTTTTTTTTTGGCAGCTAGGGGAAGGAGTTCGGTCATGTCGCCCAGGCGGGAGAGTGCAGTAGCGCAATCTTGGCTCACTGCAACCTCCGCCTCCCTGGTTCAAGGGATTCTCCTGCCTCAGCCTCCCCAGTAGCTGGGATTACAGACACATGCCACTATGCCTGACTACTTTTTGTATTTTTAGTAGAGACGAGGTTTCACCATGTTGGCCAGGTGGTCTCAAACTCCTGACCTCAGGTGATCCACCAGCCTCAGCCTCCCAAAGTGCTGGGATTACAGGCATGAGCCACTGCACCCAGCCTGAAAATCTTATTACTTCAATAACTTCCCACTCCACTCACACCCACAATCTTTCTATAATCCACATTCTCTCCTGAGACAAGAGCTTGGGAAGTTCCGTCTTGCTGAGGGAACTTTATATTGTTCAGGAATTCTTTAATAAGGTTTTACACAGTTGGGGAAACCAGGGAAAAGCAGGTTTGTCACTGCTTTGCTGAGGAGCACTGATTCACATGCCTTGGAAGGATTCAGTAAACCTTCAATAGATGGCCTCAAGTACTAACAGAAGCCATCTCATTAAGCTACAGTTATTTATAAATAAAAGTATAATTTAGAACTTACATGTCAAAGTCTTCCACTACAAAGATGGCAAATATTTGGCTAAAACTGCAATGTTAGTCCCAGTTGACCAAACTATAATCTGGTACCTGCCCTTCTCATTCTGTTTTTCCCTTTTAAACATTTTGAGACCAGTACCTCCCAAATGTGGCTGGACAGTAGCCAACTGCAGCACAGTCATGGCTTCAGATGCATGGACTCAAGGCTGGAGGCACAGGGTGAAATCTCTGCAGAGACAGCCCTTCATCCTCTTCTGCCAGGATACTTCCAAAGCCAGTGGATCAACCTTTGTAAAGCAGACTGCTGTGTTCCGTTGCTGGGCAGCCCTAATTACATTTATTCCTTTTCTAATACCTTTTGATTTTCACCCATCCTTCCCATTGAACAAGGTTTTTTCACTTTGTAGCGAAATGCCATCGCTAGATTTCTGTAGAAGTGATGCATACATTATAGAAATTCAAACAATAATATGAATTTAAACTCACCTTAAATGTTACCATCCAGAAAGAGCCTTTATGAATATTTAGCAAAGATTCTTTTAAAAATCTCTCGGCTGGGCGTGGTGGCTCATGCCTGTAATCCCAGCACTTTGGGAGGCTGAGGCGGGTGGATCACGAAGTCAGGAGTTTGAGACCAGCCTGGCCAACAATAGTGAAACTCTGTCTCCACTAAAAATACAAAAATTAGCTGGGTGTGGCACCATGGCTCGCCTTGCTGCGGTTGGTGGTGACAACGACGGAGACTGCAGCACGGCCAGAGTGGTAGAAAGGCTGTGGGGTAGGTGCACTATCTGGGGCTGCACTGCCCGTGGTGGGGAGTGGGTTGGGGTGCTATCCGGGGCATCACTGTCTGTGTCGGGGGCAAGAAAAAGAACAATCCAAATGAAAAATGGACAAAGGGTAGAGTTCACAGGCAAGGAAAACACACATAGCTCTTACAAAGTATATTTGGCCTAATTCATGACAGAAATGCAAATTAAGACAATAAAGACAAAAACAAGAAATGGGGAAAGGATTCCCTATTTAATAAATGGTGCTGGGAAAACTGGCTAGCCATATGTAGAAAGCTGAAACTTGATCCCTTCCTTACACCTTATACAAAAATTAATTCAAGATGGATTACAGATTTAAATGTTAGACCTAAAACCATAAAAACCCTAGAAAACCTAGGCAATACCATTCAGGACACAGGCATGGGCAAGGACTTCATGTCTAAAATGCCAAAAGCAATGGCAACAAAAGCCAAAATTGACAAATGGGATCTAATTAAACTAAAGAGCTTCTGCACAGCAAAGGAAACTACCATCAGAGTAAACAGGCAACCTACAGAATGGGAGAAAAATTTTGCAATCTACTCATCTGACAAAGGGATAATATCTAGAATCTAGAAAGAACTTAAACAAATTTACTAGAAAAAAATCAAACAACCCCATCAAAAAGTGGGCGAAGGATATGAACAGACACTTCTCAAAAGAAGACATTTATGCAGCCAACAGACACATGAAAAAATGCTCATCACTGTCCATCAGAGAAATGCAAATTAAAACCACAGTGAGATACCATCTCACACCAGTTAGAATGGCAATCATTAAAAAGTCAGGAAACAACAGGTGCTGGAGAAGATGTGAAGAAATAGGAACACTTTTACACTGTTGGTGGGACTGTAAACTAGTTCAACCATTGCAGAAGACAGTGTGGCGATTGCTCAAGGATCTAGAACTAGAAATATCATTTGACCCAGCCATCCCATTACTGGGTATATACCCAAAGGATTATAAATCATGCTGCTATAAAGACACATGCATACGTATGTTTAGTGTGGCACTATTCACAATAGCAAAGACTTGGAACCAAGCCAAATGTCCATCAATGATAGACTGGATTAAGAAAATGTGGCACATATACACCACGGAATACTATGGAGCCATAAAAAGGGATGAGTTCATGTCCTTTGCAGGGACATGGGTGAAGCTGGAAACCATCATTCTGAGCAAACTATCGCAAGGACAGAAAACCAAACACCGCATGTTCTCACTCATAGGTGGGAATTGAACAATGAGAACACTTGGACACAGGGTGGGAAATACCACACACTGGGGCCTGCCATGGGGTGGGAGGAGGGAGGAGGAATAGCGTTAGGAGATATACCTAATGTAAATGACGAGTTAACAGGTGCAGCACACCAATGTGGCACATGTATACATACGTAACAAACCTGCACGTTGTGCACATGTACCCTAGAACTTAAAGTATAATTTTTTAAAAAAAGACATATTTTTTCATCAATCAGATTGGCAAAAGTCAAAGAGAGCCTGATCTGTCCTAATGAGAGTATGGAGAACAAAGACGCTTATAGATGGCTGATACAACTCCCATGGGGGGCTATTTGCAGATATTAATACAAAATTTTAAGCGCACTCACCTTTGACCCAGCAATTTCACTTCTAGGCATTTGTATGACAGATATATACATAACCAACTAATACGCGACTGTTGAAAAGCATGAGGTCATTCCATATGTAGTTATATTCTCTGTTGCCACACATTAAGTAAAAAAAGCAGAATTATGCTAGTTGCTTCAAAAATACAGTATATAGAAATACGCATTACATTCTTTTTGGAAAGATTCATAAAAAATGGGGTGTGATTGCCTCTGGAATGGGCAACACGATGGCTGATAATGGTAGGAGGAAGCAATTCACTCTGTCCTGAACTGTGCATAACCTGGGATTTGTTTTCATTGTAATGCTAAGGGAACAAGGGAAGGAGGGATGGAGGAAGGAAGGTCAGTCCAGGCTAGAAGGCCCTTCCAGCTCTGAAAGTCAACAAATGCCAAGTTGTCTGCTATAATTTTAGAGATGGTTAGTTAATGATCTATATAGCTTATAAGAAAGACTTTAAGATCAGAGATTTTCCTTTGGTACTTTTAAAAAATAAACAGGCTTAGGATTTGTATTTCGTAGAAAGCAATGAAGAACAGGTACAATAAAGGACAGGCAAGCTTTATTCATAAAAACTTGAAGTCCCTTGGAAATGTTAGGGAAGTGTGTGTGTGTGTGTGTGTGTGTGTGTGTGTGTGTGTGTGTTTACACAGACACCAAACTTCAAATTTGGAAAATAGCTGTCTTGGCCCTTTTTTGGCTTAAACAGGTCAGTGTTTAAAAAGTGATTTCTAGAGAATGCTCATGTCTGAATTATTCTCACAAATGCTTGCATCCCAGAAGCAGCCCAATCAGCCTGCTATATAGGGACCTTATGGGGTTGTATATTTTGTTGAAATATTTATAACAACTAAGTTACATGGAAATATTCCGTGGGATTTATTTTTAACAAACATTTACATAAACAATAAATGAAAAAAAACAGGTTTAAAGTGAGCAGATTCATATTTACAGTGTGGTTTTTAAGGACTGTCTATATCCAAATTTTATTTTCGTGAACGCTTACATTCTAAGAGCAGTACAATTAGCCTATTACGTAGGGCCCTAATCTTGTTAGGATAGTGTTGTTGAAATACCTTCTTCAGCTTTTGCCTTAACAAATCCAAAGATGGAAGATGATGACAATCTGGAATATTCAACATAACATGAAAAAATTCATTCCACATATCCAAATGAGGAAGCCTGAAAAAGACAAAGCATAAATAATGGCTAAAATGTAGCCTTCAATATGCAGGATAACCCCACCCCTGCATCTGACTTCCACAGGCTTGGACAGTTTAGTATAACAACTCTCACCTAAACACAATACAATGCAGCAAGTATGGAAACACTATATCTATTATACATGAGAGAGATTAAAGACCCAATTAACTGTCTTATACATCTTGTTCCAAAAAATAAGATAAGTAATCTTTTAGCAATACTGCAAGTCAAAAAATTTTCTCTCTCTCCCTTTAAATAAAAACCCAAACTATCTGCTTCTGGCTAGCCGTACATACAATACTGCCAGAATTGGATAATCTGGACAAATGCTTCTGTCAAGCCTAACTGCATATGCACCAGGAGCAAGTAGACAGGCTGGACTGCCCAGGAGAGAGCTCAGAGTTAAGAGTTCCAACTACTATAATTGTTAAAATTAACCGCAGAAACTCCAGAACATGGAGATAAGGTGTTGGGAGAGAAAGTAGAATGCAAAGGAATTGGGCTCCACACAGGAAATGCCATCAGGCCTGCTGAGGGTTAACTTCCAGCTCTTCTTCACACTGGTGGTCAGAGATGAAACTATCTGTTCCTTCAATTTTGAGCCAAAGATGGAATAAAGTATTTACTAAACATGAGGGCTCATTATGCAGAATAAAGAATAGTTGTTATAAGCTTTCCTCCAGGGCCTGAACCTAACCTTACTTATGTACAGTATATGACATTTCATAAAATTATTGCCATTTTTCTTTTTTTTTGTGGGGGCTGGGGGAGATGAGGTTCACAGATGAGGTTCCTACTCTTACGTTTTCTCAAGAAGATATAAACATATGTAAAAGTCCATTAGGCTGTACACTTAAGATGAGTGTACTTTTCTGCATGTTTTTATGCCTCAAAAAAGAAAGTATAAGTGATATAATGAATATGCAGGTACCAAATACTCAGCTTAAACAAAACATTCCAACAGTTTGTTCACACATTGTGTTAGGAGAGCCATCCATGTTGACAGGAAGAGCTCTTGCCTAATCATGAATTTTCACTGTGATTTATAGATTAAAAAAAATCTTTGAGAAGCCCAAGAAACACAGGGCTAGGACTGTCCTGTGAGAGAGAGCTATTCATATTACTTTATAATTTATGAAGCACTTTCACATACACTATTTCCTTCGCTTCTTACAAATATCTGACAAAAATAGGATCAGTATTTCCATGGACCAAAAAAAAAAGAAAAGAAAAAACAAGTGAAAACCTGAGGTCCAGTGACATTAGGTGATTAGGGGTGGAAACATTTGCGTGTGTACAGGATGTCAACCATTTGGCCAGGAGCTTTCAGTGAGGACATCAGCTGCCCCAGTGGGGAGAGAGAAGTGGTAAAGCTATGCAGCTTGCTCCCTGTGCCCAGTGCCCAGGACTGTCCTGTCACCATATTGCCCAAGGCATAGGATTTCCATGCGGTGGCAGAGATCCTTTTTTTTTTTGCCAGATGGAACCCAACATTCTACTTTAGTGATTCTCTTTTCACTACAGCACCAACGCTAATACTCACCTTCTAAAAAGACCTTCAGGCTTACACTCTCCTCCTTCATTTTTCACTTTCATGTAAGTGCCAAAGAGCATGCAATATACTGTTGCAGCAACCCCAAAGTAATCGATCTATGAAGAAGATAGAGGTATATATGACTTAAATAGTAATTTACACATGACTATATCAAGATGCCTGTCTAACTTAGGCAGCAAGTTAAATACTCACAGGATTTTACTTTTAAAACATTTTGGAAGGCATTTGTTCAATCGCCCCACTAACATGTCTTACTGAATATCTAGGCTTTGCCACAGGCTTCCAGTCTCTTGAAAAGCTCTGCCCTCCTGAGCTACCATGTCCCTCTCAAGTCCTTCATTCTGTCACACAGAGGACAAACACAACACTCTAAGCCCTCTTCCACACAGACAGCTTGGAAGTCCTCCCAGCTCACTCCCCTGGGACTCTGGTTGTAGTTCTCTAACTCGCCCCCATGGCCTCTTGTTGTGTGATATGTTCATAATTGAAAAGAACACTCCAGCCCCATCCACATCCACAGGATAGAAGATGACCATCTCCTAAGGCCTCACTAGCAGTGACAACATACCAGAAACAAGACCCCTCCCCACCCCCACCAAATCTTTGCCCCTTTTACCATGGGCTCCTGGAAAGACATAGCTCTCACCAGGGAACTTGGCAGTTGGTTTTGTTAAACCCAGGTTCAAAATATTTCATTTATCCCAATTAGCATTCTCCTCCCTGGTCATCTAATATTCTAGTTGGTTGAAAATTCAGCAGTCTTCCATTAGAATAATAATGATCCATTTCTTGATCTGGCCAGTTAGGAATCTGGCTGTACCATCTATTACAGTCAAACCCACCATCCTGCCTGAGAGCATCCCAGGTATATCCAACATGTGCTCAACTCTGCCTGGAGTGGGCATGCAGGTCTCCCTGTTATCCCTGAT
This sequence comes from Pan paniscus, assembly GCF_029289425.2. NCBI lineage: Eukaryota > Metazoa > Chordata > Mammalia > Primates > Hominidae > Pan > Pan paniscus. Next base: position 17,448,439 of record NC_073261.2, read on the forward strand.
TTAGGAAATTGGGCTGGCCTACCTTGATCTCAATAAACCAAGCTGTCTCTTTGCTGCATGACTTCCTTTCTGAAGGGTTCACTAATCATTAAATACTCTTCCCTATGATCAAACTCACAGAATATATCTGCTCCCCTTTCCTGATAACAGGATCTATAATGGACTAATAAGAAAGCAGAGTATTCTTCAGGAATAGAATTCTATCCCTGCCACGTTGGCCTTAGGCTCATCTCTCCTTCAACTGCTCCTCAAAAGACCACCTCAAACTACCTAGATCCCCAAATTCATTTTGAAAATCTGATAAGCGCAACACAGAAAAATATTTCCAAGTCCCTCACTTTAGTTTTATACCTGGTAGTTCCATGGTTTGTTGCTGAGCATCTCAACACACTGAAAACCAGATGTTTCACACTTTGCTGTGAATATAGTTCCTTTTGGAAAAAGTTTCATATCTATACTCTGACCCAGGTCAATCAGTGCCAAGCCAGCAGATAAATCATCTTCATCATCCTGTTCCAAAAATCTATATTAAACACAAACAAAGCCAGGCTGCATGAGCACAAATGATGAAAGGCTGCTATGGAAATAGGAAGAGAAGAACCCTGTTAAAAGCATAACACTTGCCCGTTTCCAAGTATGAAATTGTCTGGTTTAATGTCTCCATGAATGATTTCACAGTCATGCACTTGCTCAATCATGTAAAGCATTCTCATAGCAAAAGAGATGACAAGACCTTGAGGCATCACTTTTTCAGGGGTATTTTTATAGAGGTTAATGGCATTCTAGGAACAATGGAAAGTGGAATCCTGAGTTAGTTGCACAAGATTAATAAAATTTCAAATTGAGAGCTTTGCCCCTGCCCACCACTCCACAAAAGCCCCAACCACAAAAGTACGTGCAAGGTACAAGCCAAAAATCCATTTTAAATTCATGTGCTCATCATAAAAATGAATACTTACTAATAATGTTCCATAGCTGTAGAGCTCTCCTACTAATACACTGCCATTCTGGAATAAGTGGGCAGAATAGAACTTCATAAACATGTGCTGCATAGATGGCTTTAGTCTTTCCATCAACTGGGTCCCAATGTAGAATTCCCAGGGGTTGGCAGGCTTTTGGACCTGCAAAACAGGTATGTGAAATTCATATCCAATCTCGTATTCTGAAAAATGATAGCAATAAAGCAACCTCTATCCCAATAAAAGATGTGGTGTTGATAGTGATGACAAGCTATGAACTGTTGCTGCAATGTGGGGCTTGCTGCAAGACAATTTTAGTGGGAAAAAAATTCTAAATCTTTTGTAGTTTTTGTTTTTTAATTGCCAACTATAGATATAAATAAAAACACTATCTTAAAGAAAAAAAATTTATTGGCAAACTCAAGTTCTAAAATTCATTTCTATATCATACAAAAGACAACTCAGGTCATTTACCTTTAAAACAAATTTCTGTTTATTTTTAGCATCATTCAGATCTCCCTGGGTAGCTTCGTACACCTGGGCAAAGGCTCCTTCTCCAAGAAGGTGATGGACATAGACCAGCTTAGAACCTTAGAAGGTAATTGAAAATTTTAATTTATGTACGCCTTTTATTTTAAATAGTTTTCAATTTACAAAGAAGTTACAAAGACATAGAGTTTTCTGTATACTTCGCATCCACTGTCTGCAGTTGTTAACTCTTACATAACCATGGTATATTTGTCACAAATAATCAATCAACCAAAGTAGTATGCTCCTATTAACTAAGCTCTACATCTTACTCACTTTCACTAGTTTTTGCCTGTGTTCTAGGATACTTTATGTTTAGTTATCATGTCCACTTAGCCACTTCTGGGCTGTGACAGTTTCTCAGATGTTCCTTGTTTTTGATGACCTTGACAGTTCCAAAGAGTACTAGTCAGGTATGTTGTAGAATGGCCCTCAAATTGGGTTTGTTTGATACATTTCTTGTGGTTACTTTGGAGTTACTGGATTTTGGGGGAAAGACCACAGAGGTGAATTTGTAGTAGTTTTTTGTTTGTTCTTTAGAGACAGGGTGTTGCTGTTGCCCAGTCTGGGTTGCTGTGGCAAGGTAATAGCTCACTCCAGCTTTGACCTCCTGGGCCCAAGTGATCCTCCCACCTCAGGCTCCTGAGAAGCCAGGACCACAGGCGTGCACCACCATGCCCAGCTAATTCTTAAATTTTTTGTAGAGATGGGGTCTTACCATGTTGCCCAGGCTTGTCTCAAATTCCTGGCTTCAAGTGATCCTCCTGCCTTGGCCTCCCAAAGTGTTGGGATTACAGGAGTGAGCTAACACACCTAGACTGTACTAGTAGATTTTTAAATTAAATTAAAAACAAGAATTCACATGTTCAAAATCAGATGTAAAGTAGTAGATTTCTGGTTCCTGGTCCAGCATATGAGGAGCTTGGAGTCATCACTCCACCCTCACAGTAAGCCAAATGGCTGAAAATCAACGACGCTTCTGAGATCCATTAGAGAACTGAGGTCAAAGGACAATCTGCTTCCTCCAAAATTAGAGAGACAGACAAGTGGACACAGAGAATCACAGCTTGCCAAACTAGAAGCCCAGGAACAGAAACCACTGCTGGAACCAGTACTGGGGGAGTTATAATGTAAAGAACTGCACATCTCAGACCTTATTTAAAAAGTCCGTAGGGAAACCCAAAGACAACAGGGGAAACAAAAAAATAAGGACACATAGGGCAATTATAGCCTCTTATGTAGTGACAGCAAACAGTAAACACAGCCTAACCCATAGGCAGATTAAGCATGAAAGCTCACACTAAAGGTCTATTTAATCCCATTTCCTTTTAGCTCATATATTAGGTCTGGCTCTTAACAAAAACTCACAAGGCATAGTAAAAGACAAAAATCACAGCCTGAAGAGCCAGAGTAAGCATCAGAAACAGACACACATATGGCAGAGATTTTAGAATTATCAGACTAGGATTTTGTTGTTTGTGTTTTTAGAGATAGGTTCTCACTCTGTCACCCAGGCTAGAGTGCAGTAGCATGAACATAGCTCACTACAGCCTCAAACTCCTGGGCTCAAGTGATCATCCTACCTCAGCCTCCCAAAGTGGTGGGATTATAGGAATGAGCTACCATGCCAGGCCCACACTAGAAATTTTTTTTTAATTCTAATTGACATGCTAAGGGTTCTAATGAAAAAAGTAGACAGTGTGCAAGAAGAAATGGGTAATACAGGCAGAGAGAAACTGAGAAGCAAAAAAAGGTGCTAGAAATAAAAACCCACTGTAACAGAAATAAAGAATGCCTTTCATTGACTCACCAATAGACTATACATGGCAGGGAAAAGAATCAGTGAGCTTGAAGATAGGCCAATAAAAACTTCCAAAACTGAAATGCAAAAAAAAAAAAAAAAAAAAAAATAGAAAGAAATAGATAGAATAGAGTATTTAAGGAATGTGGGACAACTACAAAATGTATAACAGATGTAGAATGGGAATACCAGAAGGAAGAAGGGAGAAAGGAACAGACAAAAATATCTGAGGCCGGGTGCAGCGGCTCACACCTGTAATCCCAGCACTTTGGGAGGCCATGATGGGCGGATCACTTGAGGTCAGGAGTTCAAGGCCAACATGATGAAACCCCATCTCTACAAAAAATACAAAAAATTAGCCGGGTATGGTGGTGGGCATCTGTAGTCCCAGCTACTCGGGAAGCTGAGGCAGTAGAATTGCTTAAACCCTGGAGGCGGAGGTTGCAGTGCACCAAGATTGTGCCACTGCACTGTAGCCTGGGCAAAAAAGAGCAAAACCCTGTCTCAAAAAAAAAAAAAAAAAAAAAAAAAATTGAAGTAATAATAGCAGAGAATTTTCCAAAATTAATGATAGACACCAAACCACAGATCAGCTTAGAGAGCACCAAGCAGGATAAATACTGAAAAATCAACATCTAGGCATATCATATTCAAACTGCAGAAAAAGACACAGAGAAAATATTGAAAGAAGCAAGACAAAACCATCTTACCTATAGAGGAGCAAAGATAAGAATTACACAGGACTTCTCAGAAACCATGCAAGCAAGAAGAGGTGGAGTGAAATATCTAAAGTACTTAGAAATTTGGAATCCACCAATCTAGAATTCTGTATCCAGTAAAATTATCCTTCAAATGTGAAGAATAAAAATTTTCTTACACAAGCAAAAAAGATTAGTTGTGATGTATATTGCAAACACTAGGTTAACCACTTAAAAAAATTTTAAAAGAAGTATAATTAATACACTGAGAGGAGACAAAATGGAATTATGAAATAACTCAAAATCAGAGAAGGAAGAAAGAGAATAGCAGACAAAGAAACAAAGAACAAGGGCAAGGAGTAGAAAACACATATAGTGACAATCCAATTATATCAATAATCACTTTAAATATCAGTGGTCTAAATATACCAATCAAAACAAAGACATACTTTAAATACCAAGACAGATGAAAAGTAAAGGGATAAGCCCAGGTGCGGTGGCTCACACTTGTAATCTCAGCACTTTGGGAGGCCAAGGAAGGCGGATCACCTGAGGTCAGGAATTTGAGACCAGCCTGACCAATATGGTGAAACCCTGTCTCCAAAAAAAAATACAAAAATTAGCTGGGCGTGGTGGTGTGCGCCTGTAGTCCCAGCTACTCAGGAGGCTGAGACAGGAAAATCACTTGAACCTGGGAGGCGGAGGTTGCAATGAGCCAAGATCACAGTACTACGGCACTACACTCCAGCCTGGGTGATAGAGCGAGACTCCTTCTCAAAAAAAAAAAAAAAAAAAAAGTAAAGGGATAGAAAAAGACATACCATGCTAACACTAATAAAAGAAAATGTAATAATAGCTATATTCATTTCTGACAGAGCAGACTTCAGAGCAAAACAATTATCAGCATAGAAAATGGCGTTACGTGTGTGTGTGTGTGTGTGTGTGTGTGTGTGTATGTGTGTGTGTGTAAGACAAGGTCTTGCTATGTTCCCTGGCTAATCTGAACTCCTCTGCATAAGTGATCCTCCAGCCTCAGCCTCCCAAGTAGCTGGGACTTACAGGCACGTGTTGCCATGCCTGGTTAATTTTTTAAAAAAAATATTTGTAGAGACAAGGCCTCAATGCATTGTCCAGACTTGTCTCAAACTCCTGGCCTCAGCTGATCCTATTGCCTTGGCTCCCAAAGTGCTGGATTACAGGTGTGAGTAACTGTGCCTGGCCTGCATTATATAATGTTAAAGGGATTAATTCTCCAAGAAGACATAATGTGTATAAGCCTAACAAGAGAGTGTCAAAATATGTGAGTCAAAAGTTACCGAAAACTAACAGAACTACAAGGAGAAAAAGATGAATTCACTATTATAGTTGGAGACTTCAACACCCTTCCATCAGAAATGGACAGATCAACTGGGTGTGGTGGCTCACACCTGTAATCCCAGCACTTTGGGAGGCCAAGACAGAAAGATTGATTGAGGTCAGAAGTTCGAGACCTGGGCAACATAGCGAGAACCCTATCTCTACCAAAAAAAAAAAAAAAAAAAAAAAGCTGCATGTTGTGGTGCATGACTGTAGTCCTAACTACTCAGGAAGCTGGGGCCAAAGGATTGCTTGAATCCAGGATTTTGAGGTTGCAGTGAGCCAAGATTGTGCCACTGCACCCCAGTCTGGATGACAGAGTGATACCCTATTTCAACAAAGAAAGAAAAGAAGGGGAGGGAAGGGGAGGGGCGGGACAGGGAGGGACGGGAAGGGGCAGATAAAGCAGGCAGGAAATCAGCAGTAAAAACATGGTTGAACTGAATGGTAGCATCAATCAATTGGATCTAATTGACATTTATGGAATACTTCATTGAATAACAGCAGAATATACATTCTTCTCAAGCTCACATGGAATATTCACCAAAATAGACAACATTCTGGGCCATAAAACATTTTACCAAATTTAAAAGAACAGAAATCATACACAGTATGAAAGGTAAAGTCCCCCAAATACTTGGAGATTAAACATACTTCTGAATACCACATTGGTCAAAGAAGTCTCAAGAGAAATTTAAAAATATTTTGAACCAAATGAAAATGGAAATACAATTTACCAAAATTTGTGGGACGCAGTAAAGGAAAATTTGTAGCACTAAATACATATATTAGAAAAGAAGATCTAAAAATCAATGAGATTCTACCTTAAGAAACTAGAAAAAAGAGCAAATTAAAACTAAAGTAAGCAGAATAGAAGAAATAAACATTACAGTAGAAATCAATAGTGGAATGCCATATCCACAAATGAGAATTGAGATGAAATGAACAAATTCCTTGAAAGACGCAATCTACCAAAGCCCACAAAAGAGAAATAGATAATCTGAACAGTCCTATATCTGTTAAAGAAATGGAATCAGTAATTGATAACCTTCCAAAACGGGAAGCACTAGGCTCAGATGGGTTCACTAGTGAATTCTGTCAAACATTTGAGGAACAAATTATATCCATTCTCAACAATCTCTCGCAGATGAAAGAAGCAGAGGGAATACTTCCTATCTCATCCTAAGGGGCTCTAAGGGGCCAGCATTTCCCTGACACCAAGACCAGATAAAGATACTACAAGAAAGGAATACTATAGACCAGTACCTCTCATGAACACGGATACAAACATCTTCAGCAAAATATTAGTAAATCCAATCCAACAATGTGTAAAAAGAATTATAGTAAATCCAATCCAACAATGTATAAAAAGAATTATACACTATAACAACCAAGTGCAATTTATCCCAGGTATACAAGGCTAGTTCAACACTTAATTAATTAATTTCAATTAATGAAATCCATCACATCAACAAAGAATCATATAATCATATCAATAAATGCAGAAAATATTGAAAGGAGCACGATAAACAAAATCCAACACCCACTTATGATTTAAAAAAAACCCTCTCAGCAAACTAGGAATAGAGAGATACTTTCTTAACTTGACAAAGAACATTTACAAAAAACCTACAGCTAAAATCATACTTATAGGTAATAAACTATGTAGATGCTTTCCCCCTAAGATCAGGAACAAGGCAATGATAAGAAACCAACCAACCAATTAGAAAATGGACAAAAGATCTGGATAGACATCTCACTGAAGATATACTGATGGCAAATAAGCATATGAAAAAATATTCAACACAGTATGTCTTCAGGTAATTGAAACTTCAAACAAGATTGAGATATCACTGTTCACGTATCAGAATGGCTAAAACCCAAAACGCTGACAACCACCTAATGAGGGCAAGACTGGGGAACAGGAATTCTCATTCACTGTTGGTGGGAATGCTAAATGGTACAGCCACTTTGGAAGTTTCTTACAAAAGTAAACATACTCTCATCATATAACCCTGCAATTACACTCCTTGGTATTTACCCAAATTATGAGTTGAAAACTTATGTCCACACAAAAACTTGCACACAGATGTTTACAGCAACTTTATTCATCATAATTGCCAAAACTTGGAAGTAACCAAGATCTCTTTCCTTAGATGAGTGGAAAGGTTTAACGGTGTGGTACATTCATGCACTAAACATTATTCAGTGATTAAAAAAAAAAAAGCTATCGAATCATGAAATGACACAAGGGAACCTTAAATGCATATTGCTAAGTAAAAGATGCCAGTTGAACAGGCTATATACTATATGACTCCAACTATATGACATTATGGAAAAGGCAAAACTACACAGACAGCAAAACAATCAGTGGTTGCCAGGCGTTGGGGGACAAGGAGGAAGGGATGAATAGGTGAGGCACAGGGGATTTTTAGGGTGAGGAAATGATTCTGTATGATACTGTAATGATGGATACATGTCACTGTACTACATTCGTCAAAAACCCCACAGGATATACAACCCAAAGAGTGAACCCTAATGTAAACTAGCACTTCAATTAATAATGCATCAACATTGGCTTAATTTTAACAAATGTACCACACTCATGCAAGATGTTAGTAACACGAAAATCTGTGTGTGTATATATGGGGAGGTAGGAATATGTACTTTATGCTGAATTTTTCTGTAAGCTTAAAACTTCTCTTAAAAATAAAGTCTATTCATTAAAAAACTTAAAAGGGAATATTGTGAAGTCTTGCTACCATTGTTTCCCACTCCCACCTACAGCTAACTGTTTTAATTGTGGCATATAATACATACGGCTCTGCCCTTTTAACAGTATGGTATGTTTTGGAGCTCATTCCCTATCAGTACAGAGTGAGCTTTCTTGTTCTGTTGCCAATGTTACTATAGTATTTTACTATAGAAGTATATAATAATATCTATAGGAAATCCTTAAAAGTGGATAGCTGGCTTTAAAAGTAAATGCATTTTTAATTTTAATAGATATTGGCAAATTGCCCTCTATGAGTTATAGGAGTTATAGTCCCAACAGCAAGCACAATCCTACAATCATGGCTTAACAAAATGATCAGTTTAGTATTACAGATACAACTCCCTATTGGAGTTTGGGGGGCAAATAGGAGAATCACACACACACACACACACACACACACACACACACACACGTTACCATCAACTTCTCATAGAGAAACAAGAATTTAAAGTTATATTATCCAAATAATTCTTACCCAATTGAAATTCAGTCTTGGGCTTGATGGCTGGAAGTTTACATTGCCATTCAAAAGTATTTGGATAGGAACTCACTGGTTTAGAAAGCCCAGATAAAAGTTTGAAAATCAGCTTATCATCCCATGGGTTCCCAACAATGAAGTCTTAAAGGAATGAGAAAAAAAAAAAAAAAGGAACATGAATTGAGTACTCAAGAACTTTACCAAATAAATTATAGACAAAGTGAGTAGAGATATTTACTAAGTAAGCTTTCAAAGCCTTATACTTTTAAGAGCATTAATTCAAAATAAAAAAGAACTATTTTTAAAAGTCAAAATTGGTAGCTCTGCACAGTTTATTATTTGCCATTTTAGATCTACAAATTTGGATCAATATTTAGTTGTGACAAAGGGAATCAACTCTAGGTGCATTTGCTCCACTCAACTGGAACGGCTAGATTCTATCTTTAACACAATTAGGGATACATGTCTTAAGGGCAGATGTGGACATTAGTTACTTCTAATGTGCTCAGATAGACACATATTATTTAATTTCTTTTCCACTTATATCCACAAAACTTATACTACCTATGTGCAATTTGCATATATGAGATATACTTTGGGTCCACAAAAGAGAAATAATTTCTAAAAGTAAGAAAAAGCTTTCTCTCCAACCTGGAATGTTACAAAAAATTATATTAGTGGCAGTTATCAAATACTAATCCAACATGGTTAACACTCACTCAGCGCTAAGCACATGCAGAACACTGTTCTCAGTGCTTTATTAATTTACTTGGTTCTTACAATAAGCCTCTAAGGTAGGTACTAGCATCAGCTCAACTCTACAGAAAAGAGGGATATGGAAAATTGAAATGATCTTGGTCAAGATCACGTGACTACTTAGGTGAGGGAGCTAGGATGAGAACATAGTCAGTCCATCTCCAGACTCTGCTCTTAACCACTATGCCAGACTGTTTATGTGTAACAAGGGGGTGGGGGGGGGGTGTCTCTTTAACCTTCAGCCTCAGTTTACTTCTGTAAAATGTAAAATATAATAGTATTAGATTAAAAGCCTGGCACGTAGTAGGCTGTCAAATTCTAATTCCCTCTTCCAACAGTAGTTATTTTGATATCTTCTAAAATTAAAATTGATTTGCCCTTCAAGTATGCTACTGTTACTCCATTGTGATGCATTATGCAAGTTTCGTCTGAACTCACTGACATCTGTTCTACTCAGTGACATTCAAGTCCCACTGTGGGTTTCTTTCATGGGACAGCTTTCCCCATGCTCCTGTCCTGATTCAAGGGCATAACAAAGAGTGAGTGTTCGTACTTGGAGCATCAGCAGTCCCAAGTGAACTCATCTGCATCCATTCTGCTTGGAGCCCAGCAATAGCATCTGGTGGATCTTCTGCAATGGCAGCATCAGTGTCTGTGAGTCTGCAAGCATCAACGCCCAACTCTGCCTCACAGGTAAGTACCCCACCTGCAGCAGGCTGGCTCAGATGAAGTAAGGATGCTGAATACATGTGAGACAACAAGGCCTGTTCTGGGCTTTTCTCTTGAATTGGACTGGACGTGTGAAAGGAATAAAGAAACCAAAACACCGCATGATTAGAAATCTGTTGGATTCAGTCACATGAAATTCCCTTCTCATTCTAGAAATGACATTTCACAATAGCCTCACAGACTAAAAGTTGATTAAAGCATTTTTAGACAAACAAATCTATGAAAATATACAGCTAGTACAATATGAACAGAAATAATAAAATCAAGATATGGTTATATTAGATAAATAGGTGAGGTAATACATGGGATATTCTTTAGTAGGAAATGTCAGGAGTGGGTTTATTTCTCCAAGCTGCATCTATACGACACTACTATCATCAAGACTGAATATTTAACTTTATTCCAAAAATGGCTGCTTTTATAACATTGAAACAAACAGAAAATGTCAATCACAATACAACACTCCAGTACACTTCCATATATATAGTCATGTGCTGCATAACAAAAATTCAGAGAACAGCATATGCAATGGTGGCCCCATAGGATCATAATGGAGCCGAAAACCTCCGGTCTCCTAGTGATGTCTGATGATCCTGACCCTGGGTGTGTAGGCCTCAGCTAATGTGTATGTTTGTGTGGTCGTTTTTAACAAAAAAGTTTAAAAAGTGAAAAAAAATTTTTTTTTAATGCTTATAGAATGATATAAAGAAAAAATATTTTTGTATAGTTGTACAATGTGTTTGTTTTTTAAGCTAAGTGTTGTTACAAAAGTCAAAAAGATAAAACTTTTTAAGTTTATAAAGTAAAAAGCTCACAGTAAGCTAAGGCTAATTTATTACTGAAGAAAAATTTTTCTTATAAGTTTAGTGTAACCTAACTATAGTGTTTCTAAAGTCTACAGCAGTGCACAGTAATGTCCTAGGCCCTCACGTTCACTCACCACTCACTCACTCACTGACCCACCCAGAGCAACTTCAGTCCTGCAAGCTCCATTCATGGGAAGTGCCCTATACAGAACACCATTTTTTATCTTTTACACTGTATTTTTACTATATCTTCTCTATGTTTACATACACAAATTCTTACACCACTCTGTTGCCATTGCCTATAGTATTCAATACAATAACATGCTGTACATGTTTTTAGCCTATGAGCCACAGGTTATACCATATAGCCTAGGTGTGTAGTAAACTAATCAAACCATCTAAGTTCATGTAAATACACTCTGATGTTCATGTAACAATGAAACTGCCTAAAGACACATTTCTCAGAAAGTATCCCAGTTGTTAAGCAACTGCATGACTGTACATGGAAGTATATGTATACATATACATCCACACACACACACACACACACACACACACACACACAGTATACAGTTGATCCTTATTATTAATGGATTTCATATTTGTGAATTCACCTGCATGCTAAAATTTATTTGTAAGCTTCAAATCAATACTCATAGTGATTTTTCAGTCATTTACAGAACGCAGAGTGATGAAAAATTGAGCCACCTAACATACATGTTCTGAGCTAAGGTTGAACAAGGTGACACTCAGCCTTCCGGTTCCAGCTCTCATACTGCAAACAAGTATCCTTTTCGAGCTGTACTTAGTGTCACAATTTTTGTGTCTTTGTGCTTTTTCTTGGTGATTTTGGTATTGAAAATGGTCCCGAAGTATAGTGCTGAAGTGCTCTCTAATGTTCCTAAGCACTAGAAACCTGTGAAAATATGTGTATTAGATAAGCTTTATTTAGATGTAAGTCAGTGTTGCTGGACATAAATTCAATGTTAATGAATTGACAATAGATAATAAATAAGGTGTTTTTTAACAAAATGTTGTTATTAGAGGCTTGAAGGATGCTGTCTGTATTCCCCTTAAGAATATTCGGTATTCACTAATTCAGTGTTTGTGGTGACTCTATAGAATTATAGTGAATAATGAGAACTGATTGCACATATATCTCCACATACACCCCTAATCAATATCTACCTAAACATACTGAAGTATGTATTTTTATACAAATAAATTTATACATGCAATTTCATACACTGCTATTTTCACTTGTCACATTTTTCCTGTTGTAAACTTTTTTCAACTATACTTTCTTTGTAATAATTTTAGGTATAAAGAAATGTTGCAAAGATAATAGAGAATTCCTGTATACTCCTCACTCAATTTCTGCTAAGATTATCCTTTCCTATTACAATGGTACCTTTGTCAAAACTAATAAACCAACATTTGTTCCGTTACTATTAACTAAACTGTAGACATCATTCAATTTCACCACTCTTTTCACTAAGGAACTTCTGCTTCAGGATCTAGTCCTGGGTACCAGGTTGCATTTAGTTGCTATGTCTCTTTACTCTTCTTTCATCTGTGACAGTTTCTTAGTCTTAGTTTCCCAAGACCTTGACAGTTTTGAGGAGTACTGGCCAGGTATTCTGGAGAATGTCCTTCAATTTGGGTTTCTCTGATGTTTTCTCATCAAGCACCGGCCTGATGTATCAAGTGCTTAGGTTCACTGTTGTATGTATATTCACGGAGAGTACCTTCTGACTTAAAGCTACTAGTCCATAAAATCTTTATTGGCCTTTAAGGCTAAAATTAGGTATTCTATTACAGCCTAAAAGGCAAAGCTAGAATGAAAATGGTAAACAGTGTTAGAATGAAAATGAAGAGAATGGCAGAACCAAATAAACCCTCACAATACCTGAATTTTCCATCCCTTGAAGGCACCACCATGTTTTCTTCACAAGAATCCAAAGTCGCCTGGGTACACTGTTTTGCTACCACATTTTCTGAAAGATTCAAAAATTAGAGACAAGATATGTTAGATGCACATGTGTGCACAACACACACCATTTGATATGGTTACAAAGTCTAGGATTTCTTTTGACACTGACTTGCATTATGATTTCAAAATAGTGTTCCATTGTAAAATGTATAATAAGATTCAAAAAATGGGAGGAAAAAATCACTTTAAAAAAATCCACTACTGGCCAGGCACAGTGGCTCATGCCTATATCCCAGTGCTTTGGGAGGCTGAGGTGGGAGGATCACTTGAGGCCAGTAGTTTGAGGCAAGGCTGAGCAACATAGTGAGACCCTATCCCTAAAATAACTTTTTAAAATTAACCAGATGTGGTGGTAGGAGCCTGTAGCCCTAGCTACTCAAGAGGCTGAGGTAGGAGGATCACTTGAGCCCAGGAGTTTGAGGCTGCACTGCACTCAGCCTGGGCAACATAGCAAGACCTTATCTCTTAAAAACAAACAAACAAATAAAATCTACTACTAATATATGTGAGCATTTCAACTCTACATCTAATCCCTATAATCCTTCAAGAAAAAAGGGGTCGAGAGAGTGGCAAGTCCATTGTGGGCAGGATGACCAGACCATGGGAAGTTACTGGTACGGATGGCAGGGCTACACCCAGCTTCAGGAGAACCTGAAGACAAGAACATGGAGAGTAAAAGGCTACAATGCTTCTGGAGGGCAGAGATTTTGGGTTTTTCACTTTAACATGTTGTAGTCAATTAGTTGATTGACTAAATTAGCATTTAATTTATTGAAACGATTTTGTGTTTAAATCAGAAAGCAACCTGGCAATATTTATTACTCTCCATAATAAAAAAAAAAATCTATCTATAGATAGGTAGACTAGGAAGAACAGAAATACAGAATAAACTTCTACCAAGTGATTATAATACTGCACACAGCCAAGTATATTGGATTACATTTTATCAGATACTCCTTCACTGAACAGGTGTTACTACTTTTTAGCACTAGAACATTAGTTTTTGTTTATCGAGCCAAAGTGCCAAATACTCTTAAGAATAGCCAATATTGACTTTTTGAAGGATTCTTTAGACTCATTAAACTACTTTTCCTGGATGGAAAAGGCTTTAATCTTTTTTTTTTTTTTTTTTAATTAAAGGCAAGCTTGTGATGGTGCTTGGCAATTGTCAAAGTTTCAACTGACCTCTCCTTTAAGATTCAGAAAAGAAATTTATTATATTGGATTAGCACTCTAAGAAATCCTTGGTCAAAAATGTTTAGGTCTATAGGCTCAGAACCCACATTAAAATATGCTTTCATCCAATGAAGTGAAATTCTTTGGCAGCTCTTCTATTATTGCTTTGGTAAACAATTGCTATATTTTAAAAGCGTGAGCAATGATAGTTAGTATACAGTCAGCCCTCTGTATTCACAGGTTCCATATCCACAAGTTCTGCAGGGTCAACTATGGAACTTGAGCATCCACCTGGATTTTGGTATCTGCAGGGGTTCCTGGAACCAATCCTCTGTGGATACCAAGAGGACTGTCTAGTTTGTAGGTTGGTACTTAATAGTTAACAATTATCTGTGCTTAATGACAATGTCATATGTTAGGATTCAATTCAGATATATGATGAATTTTTAAATATGTAGGGTGATAGATTTGAAACGGTAGAAATAAGGACTACTTGTGAGTTTTATCATTACTTTCTTAAAGTCAGATCACTAAAAGTAGGAAAAATAAGACTTTCTGACTATCATACTTGGCTATGTCTAATAAAGTTGACATATATGTGTGTAGACACACATCTAGGACTAAAATTGGCTGTTACTCTTATTAAATTAGAAAATATAAATGTTCATTATTTTTAGCATTCAAATAATTTAATGTCTGTAGTGGCTGTTTTGTTTGCTATGAAACAAAATAAACATGCTCTACCTATACAAATGGGTTGGACCTTATTTCCTTTAAATGCTTCTATAGATTTTCTCCCATTCTACCTATAATCTAAGCTATTATATTTTAAAAATACATAGACTTTAGGAAGACAATATGCCAAAGGAAAAAAAAAACCTATGAACAAAAATACAATGAACAGATTTTAAGTTTCTTCTTTATGATTTTCAAAGTTCCCATGTGGAATTTTCATGAAGAAAACTATAAGAATCAAACTTCATGAAGAAAACTGAAAGAATCAAAGTTGGCAGAAGACAGACACTAAAACAGTGTAACACACACCTTTATCTTCTAAAATGTGCACTGACTCCGCTGGAAGCTTGTGGAATGGTGTAGACGCAAGTTGTGCAGCAGATGTGAAGTCTCCTGGGCTCTTAGGACTGGGTGCCAGGGTTTTGTTGCAGCGAATACCCCATACAGTTGAGTCATCCAAAAACTCTTCAGCATGAGGCACTTCCTCCTATAACAGAAGATGAAATGAAAAAAAAGCAGCAATCTCCCTCTTTTGTCCATGAAACCTTATTCGATAACACTTTAAGATCCAAAGAAATGAGGATTAAAGAAGAAACAGATGTCAACCCCTGGCTAATACAGCCCACAATATCATGGTTCAGTTCTTTTCCCCAGAACTGGAAAATCAGTGGAGTTACATTACAGCAAGAGCCACATTTTTGTTTTCAAATTATATATATATTTTTTAATTTGAAAAAGTTGTGATTTACAGAAGAGTTACAAAGATAGCACAGAATTTCCACATACCCTCCTCACCAAGCTTCCTCTAATGTCAACTTCTTATAGAACTGTGGCACATTTGTAAAAATGAAATAGTACTATTAACTGTAGTTTGGATTTCACCTTTTTTTTCCCACTAATGTGCCTCCTCTGTTCAGGGATCCAATCCAGGATCCCATGTCACCTTTAGTTGTCAAGTGTTCTTAGCCTCCTTGAGTCTGTCATTGTCTATTGGCCTTTCCTAGTCTTTTTTGTACTGACACTTTTGAACACTAGTCAGAAACTCCGTAGAATGTCCCTACACAGTTTGGGCTTTATTTGATGTTTTCTCATGATTAGACTGGGGTTACAGATTTTTGGGAAGGATATCAGAGGTGAAATGTTCTTCTCATTACATCATATTAGGGGATATCTGCTGTCAACACGACTTATTCCTGGTTAACCCAATCACTTGATTAGGCAGAATCTGCCATGTTTCCCTACTGTAATCTAATTTTCCCTTTCCCTTTGCTTTTTGTCTGAAGCAAGTCACCAAATCTAGCCACACTCAAAAGGAGATGAATTAAACTGGAGGAAAAAATTCAAAGAATTTGTGGATAAATGTGAAACCACCACAGTAATGAATATTAATAAATAATTTTGGTAGGACACTTGGAAAATATGCACATACCCTGTTTCTTCTTGAATAATTATTAAATAATGTCCTAAAAGAAACATATTCTTCCTATGTTTCATATTTTTCAGCATAGTTTCACATACACAATATCCTCTGACTGGCATAATCATTTGGTAGAATAAAGCGGATGGGTTGTAGGACCCATTTCATAGATAAAACAGGTTTGTTTACCTTTGGTTTTGAAGGAAGTCTGCTGACAGAGCGTTCTCCAAAGGTCCTGGCTCCTGTGGGTTTATTTTTAGGCTGTGGTAATCTAAGGAAAGATTTGCTAAATTATAAATAGTAAAATATGCTAAGGAAATAAATGCTATCACTTGACCATTAGAAAAGTTCTCTACTTATCCTATTTAATGAGTTAATCTTTATACAGATATTCCTTGCTTTTATAGCAGTTCTAGCAAAACTGAGTGTAATCAAATTAACATGACTTATAAAAGTAGACCTATCATTACTTAAGTGAGGGTGGGAAGTACAGAAATTTCTGTCACATAACTTTTAAGAGGCCAAAAATGAATTCCTGCAGTACTGTAAATCTGGAGAACTTTGGCAACACCCCCCTGGTTGTGTGGTCAAAAGGCTCATTTGACCATGTGATTAGCAGTTCACATTCTCTCCTCACCACCCCACCACCTCTGGTCCCAGAGAAAACTCGGCAGCATCCCATTAACTAGATGGTATTTTTTTTACCCATAATTTTCTTTGTTTCCATCTTCAAACACATGAAAAGCAGATGACAAAGAAGAGATGATCTTATTGACTCCCCAAGCCCCCGATGACCTTACATTTTCTGCAACAGAATAAAAAATAGCATCTAATTATTGTACTAGGAAAAAACATCCTTTATATTAAACTTCAACTACAAATAAGAAAAAGGAATAACAGCTGACAGAAAAGAACTAATATCAGCTTTTCAAATACTAGGCAGTAAGTCACTATAGTGAGATGAAGTGACTTAACTATGGTAACAGGGTTTTGTACTCAAGTCCCAGGTCACGAGTCCCTGCCACATATCAGCAAGGTGTTAATCATTCTCCTAAATCACTACTATTGTCACCTGACTCACTCAATAAACGCTCTCAGGGTTTCGTTTTCCATTTCCTTCAAGAAAGAATTAAGCTCTTAGCTTTACATTTCAAGTCCTCCTGAGTCTAATTGGCTTCTACTTATCTTTATCATGATCTCTGGCTTCTAGCATGAATCCCCTGACTCTAGACAAATGTGGGCTAGCTGCCAGCCTCCTCTAATACTCTGCCCCAGCCATTCCTCTACCAGTGAAGGCTCAAGTCACACCTTGAGTACTCAGCCCTTCTTATCCGTGGGGGTTTTGTCCTTCTTTAGCACTATTCTTTTTTTTTTTTTCCTTTAATCAAGCAAATCTATCACACACATTGAGTACTTTGTCAAGAACTGTCTTATTTTTATTTCATGCATTCCCTGCCTTTACGTGACAAGCTAATCAAGGGCAGGGTCACCTCTTAAATAATTCTTGATATTTTCTGTGATAACCACCTATAATGCTATGCACTTAGTAGCTTTTAAATAGTTATTACTTTGAAACTGGGCTTCAAATGCATCTTCATTTTGATCTAGAGATTGCCATTCATCTTTGTCATCAGAAATATCAGGAAGTGTAGGAGCCTGAAACATATTCATGATGAAACCTTAAAGAACAAAAAGAATAATTGTAAACAGGTTGCAAAAGAGCTTTCATTAACTTGTCATCAGGTGCTACACACTCAGATAAAATACTTTACCTAATGCTTCTTTTGTGTGCACGGTGGGTGATGGCTGCACTTTGGATGGCGTTGCCTGAACCATTCCCAGTGATGTGTTTGGAGTTGTGTGAAAAGAACTTGTGTTGGCAACCTTATGTGTTTCACACCCTAGCAAAGAAATGGAGACAAAATGTGGTATCAGTAGGGAAATCAGAATAACTTAAAAGACACACAAGTTAAGTAAGTTACAATTAAAACAGTTTGTCATTGTTAAAAATTATCACTAAGAATTTCCAGTATTATAGTGCTTTCATATATTTCATTTTTATCTTTATAATAGTCCTATGAAGTAAATGAGGTGAAAATTATCCTTTTACAGAAAAGGAAATGAAGGCTGAAAGAGATTGAGTGGTTGGTCTGGATTATACCAGATTAGCAACTTTGTCATAAATTATACCCTTAGTGCCACTGTATCCCAAGTTCATAGTCACAATGTAAATCTTAAGATTGGCTTCCCATCTCATTCCACTGCAGTCAGGCATAGAATACAAGGCCCTGCACAGCCTGGGTCCTGTTTGATCAGGCCTCACCTTCCTCCTCTCCCTGCTTACCTCCCCACATTGGTCCCTTTGCTGTGCTTAGAATATATCAGAGATTTTCCTGCTTGAGGGCTTAGCACTTAATATTCCCTCTGTCTGAAAAGTTGCCCAAGCTAATGGCATGGTAGCTCCCTAACTTTAGCCCTTTACCCAAATATCACCTGGACTGAAATTTCAACCCCACAACTCCAGTAGTACATTTCTTTCCCCCTCTGTGTGGGTGGAGATTTTTTGTTCATGACTTCATCCCTAACTATGTATAACAGTGCCTGGCACCTACAGAGCAGGCTCAGTGAGTCTTGGTTCAGTTAATGAACCTCCAGCTATTTCAGACAGCCCTCCTCCTCACCAAACTGTCCAGAAAAAAAATGTCCCAGTCACACAGCGGAGAAGTGAAAGCCCAACCTGTGCATCTTATTATTTATAAGACTTATCTCCTATGCAAATGCCTCTAACAAAGTAGTACCGAATAACAGTGTAACACTCCTAATTAAACTTTTGATAACCTTTCCTACCTAACATACTAAAGATGACTCTGTTTTGGATTAATTTCCTGAGAAATTTACTAGAAATGTATTCACAAATTACATTTCCAAAGAATGTTAAAGAAGATGTGACTAACAAGTGGATTTCTACATTTATTTGAAATGGTTCAGGGATAAATAACCTATACTCTAAGAATAGGAAATCTAACACTCAGGTTCATTAAGGCCTGAAGCCTTCATAAACCACAGCCACAAAATACACCTCTGAGTGATACAGAGGAATCTGGACAGAAACACATTTATTATAATTAAACATTACCTTCTTTGATCTCTGCTCCACTCTGTGGCTTGAATTCATGAGTACTCTTATTCACACATCTGGAAGAGAAAACTCTTGAGACACACTAGAGAATAAAATGCTTGATCTAGGCTGGGCACGGTGGTGGCTCACACCTGTAATCCCAGCACTTTGGGAGGCCGAGGCAGGAGGATCACCTGAGGTCAGAAGTTCAAGACCAGCCTGGCCAATATGGTGAAACCCCTTCTCTACTAAAAATACAAAAAAACATTAGCGGGGTGTGCTGACAGGCACCTGTAATCCCAGCTACTTGGGAGGCTGAGGCAGGAGAATCACTTGAACCCAGGAGGCAGAGGTTGCAGTGAGCCAAGATCGCACCATTGCACTCCAGCCTGGGCAACAAGAGCGAGACTCCATCTCAAAACAAAAACAAAACAAAACAAAAAAATGCTTGATCTATTAGAATTTTTAACTGACTCTCAAGAAATAATAGTAGAAAGAAAAAAGAATCAGTCAATAATTACAAGCCTGTTAAAATACAGATGGAACTACTTAGGGTCTACAGTGTTAGTAAATAAAATGTTTTTTTTTTTCCTTTGAGTTCCATTTCAGGAAAAGAATTCTTACAGAAAAGACCAGGTACTAAACATTTGTGTGACACAGGGATTACAGGGATAAGAACCATCTCTATATGTGGTAGAGTCCTATGACTATTCAAATGATCCCATTCATTACAGAGGTTAAAGAGTTGAGCCCGGCTCCAGGCAGCTAACCAGAGTCAGGACATGGAGAAGCACTGGTGCGCCTCAGCTGTGCAGGATACCTTTGCTGTGATGAGCCAGCAGCCACAGTGCAATGTCCTCTAGCATTTAAAAGTAATGGTTATCAAGAAAGAAAAAAATGATACACAAGCCATTTATATCACACTTTAAGTGCACTTGGGGTAGTGGATCTAACATGTCTATTTAACATTGCTGGAGTTCCCTTAATAAACCCTGTTAAGGTATAAAGTAAAACATGCAAAGCATTTTTAATTTTACAAATCCCTATAAAAACGAGCTAAAAGAGAGCCAAAATGACTGGAGGTAAAAATGTAACTTAAACGAGTGATATGACATTAACTATAATTTCTGAAATCTGGAAAAATCCCTCAAAATTGGGGTAAAAACTTCCAGTGCAGAGGTACATTTTGAGAGACAGAATCATGTGTATTAATCCCAAACTGCTCTCTATGGGAAGACAGAAGGAATATGAGAACACATGTCAAGTAATTGTCTAGACAGTTATGATCCCTGCAGGTATTCAATCACAGCCAGTGAGCAAAGGGAATTTTAGCCTAACAGCTGTACATTCTTCAGTTACAAAGTGACAGTTGACTTTCAGGTACTGAAAATTTTTAATTCACGAAAGTATAAAATAAATATTCTAAAAGAAGCATGGAATAAGTAAGCCTAAAGGATTGGGAGCAATGTTTTGCCACTTGCTTTTTCAACAACATACCTATCTAAAAATAAAAGGCAGACATCATTCATCTTTTACATACTGTTCCTGATAATGCAGGTCATGTAAAGAAGGTGACAGGTGCCACTCACATCACTGTGATCTCTAGGACTACCTTCAGCTTACCCAGCATCTTTGCTGGCCACTGCAAACATGGAGTCTGTTACTGTCTGGGCTTTCAAAGGAACAGGAGGAGCAATGCTCTGGCTGGTGGCTGGGGACACCAAAGCTGCAGAAATAGCATTTGCCAAAGGAGGAACAACAGGAGGTGCCTCTCTTGGGTTCTTTTCCATGTTCACTGGTGTCTGCTGATAGGTGACTGGAAGACATGGCGCTCTCAGTTCCTGCTGGGAGCCTACACTTGGCCCCATACGTGCTGGATTAACCTTTCAAGTTAAACAAACAAACAACAAAAACAAAACCATGAAGTCCAGAATACTACTAATCAGGCATTACATCTTCTCAAAGCATGGCATCTGTCTTCAATGGATTCCTTTTTCCTTGAAGTTTCCCCATACTCCTTCTTCAAGCATTCTGAAATGTACAGTCAACAACAAAAAGACCACTCTACAAAATGGATGCTTTGTAGCTTCTGAACCACAGACACCATTAGCAGCTTATAATTTCTAACCACTGAAATAACAAGTCTCTATAGTTGTATCAGCATTTAAGTATTATCTTATTTCTCTTTACTTAATTTTGGGAAAAGGTCGACAAATCAGTGTTATCAAAAGCTCATTACGGTTTTCCTCCCATTAAAATACCCTTAGATTGGTATGTGAGATAGGGCTTGAAAAAGGGAAAAAAATAAATAAATAAAATACTTTTCATAGCCGTTTTCACTTTGAAGAATAGGAAACACAAATATAAATTGCAATAATAACTGCCACAAAAGCCTGTCTCACAACAGGAAGCATAACAAGCTCTAAATTTAAAATCTTTGCTTTGCTACTCACATCAGTGTAAGATTGTAATTGTATGCTTTAGTGTTACAAAGTTAGATGAGTTAATTTCTCACCATATAAAAGTATGCTTATAAATTGTTAAGAAAAACACCAGCCAGGCATGGGTGGCTCAAGCCTGTAATCAATCCCAGAACTTTGGGAGACCGAGGCTGGTGGTTTGCTTGAGCTCAAGAGTTTGAGACCAGGCTAGGCAACATGGCAAAACCCTGTCTCTACAAAAAATACAAGAAATTAGCTGGACATGGAGGCATGTGTCTGTAGTCCCAGCTACTCAGGAAGCTGAGGTGGGAGGATCACTTGAGCCTGGGAGGAGGAGGCTGCAGTGAGCTGAGATTGCATCACTGCATTCCAGCCTAGATGACAGAGTGAGCCCCTGCCTCAAAACACAAACAAACACACACTACCAAATGTCTAGGGCAAGAATAGTTATTTTACAGACTAACGGAAAAAAATATAAAAACCTCATCCTCATTTGTCAGCAAAAATGATAACCTACACCATTTTCTCACCTACCAAATTAGTAAAGATTAAAAATCATCATAATATTCAATTCTGAAGAAATATTCTGAACAATACCAGAGATTTTCTCCACCAGACACCAAAACACATAAGAAAGTTGGAGGCCGAGGTAGGTGGATCACAAGGTCAGGAGTTCACGATCAGCCTGGCCAACATAGTGAAACCTCATCTTTATTAAAAATAGAAAAAATTAGCTGGGCATGGTGGCGGGCGCCTGTAATCCCAGCTGCTCAGGAGGCTGAGGCAGGAGAATTACTTGAACCCAGGAAGCGGAGGTTGCAGTGAGCGGAGATTGCACCACTGCACTCCAGCCTGGGCGATAGTGGGAGATTCCGTCTCAAAAAAAAAGGAAGTTGTAGTAAATACACCTATGAAATGATCAAGAAGAGATCTACCGACTAAAGCAAAGGTATAGATATTTTAGAATTGGATCTTGTATATATGAAAATTTAGTACATGGTAAAGATATTTTAAATCAATGGGGAAAGGCTGAGCAGATCAATAAATGATTTACAGACAACAGGCAATCTACTTGGAAAATATATCCTGATGCTATTCATACAGAGAAGTAAGTTTGAAAAAGGGAGGCTTCTAGTTAAAGACAGTGGCTTGATATACTCCAAAAATCTCACCAACATGACAGTGAAGGAATTCTAACACTTCACATAGCTGTTGAAGGAGGCTAGGAGCGGTGTGTCCCTAATTGCTAGACAAGTTCAGAAATCTACAATGCTAGCTACACCTCAGAATGGAAGTGAAGGTGGAGGTGAAGATAGGAACATTGTAAAATTCTGTTTAAAAGCAGATGCTGGCCGGGCACTGTGGCTCAAGCCTGTAATCCCAGCACTTTGGGTGGCCAAGGTGGGCGGATCACGAGGTCAGGAGATCGAGACCATCCTGGTAACACGGTGAAACCCTGTCTCTACTAAAAATACAAAAAAAATTAGCCAGGCATGGTGGCAGGCGCCTGTAGTCCCAGCTACTCAGGAGGCTGAGGCAGGAGAATGGCGTGAACCCGGGAGGCGGAGCTTGCAGTGAGTTGAGACCATGCCACTGCCCTCCAGCCTGGGCGACAGCGAGACTCCATCTCAAAAAAAAAAAAAAGAATTTAATAAGATGGCCATAAAAATTAAGGCACTCTCAAAGAAAATTAGGGGGAAAAAAGGACAAAGATAGAAAATGGTGAAATTTAAGAAAATTAAATGACCAGTCCAGGATAGCCTAACAGAGAGTATGAGGAAAAAATATCCACCTCTGAAAATAAATATCAAGAAAATTCCCCAGAATTGCAAAACTAGAACATTTAAGCACTAAGTATAATGGATGAAAAGATAAATACCAGATACATCACTATGTCACAATACAGCAGGGAAAAATGATTCTACACCCCTCTAGAGAAAAACAAACATCACATCAAAGAACCAACAATCAGAAGGACTCTGGGTTTTTCCACACCAATAGTGCAAGCCAAAAAACAATGAAGGAGTGTCTTTAAAAACTCTGAGGGAATGTAAGTTCCCTCCTAGAACATTGTGCCCAACCAAATTATCAACCAAATGTGACGGTAAAATAAAGATGCTTTTAGACATGCAAGAGACCTCAAAAACTAACCCCTCAAACATGCTGCTGTTGCCTTTTTTTTTTTTTTTTTTTTAAATAAGCTACTGGAGAAAGTGTGCCTTCGAAATGAGGACATTAAGGAGAGATAATGACATGGGAACCAGGGATATACCACAGGAAAGGAGCCAGGGAGAACAATTTATTAACAATTTCTTGCAACTATCCAGGGAAAATATAAATTATACAAAAAGAAATCCAAACAAATCAGAAAAAAAATGAAATGACTCAATAGAAAAATGGACAAAGCCATTCAGTCAATTTAAAGGAAAGAAGTTAAACAGCCACGAAATGTATCCAAAAAATGTCCAAATCTACCTATAATTAAAGAAACTACATCAGGTGCTTGAAAAGATTTAGTATAGTTAATGTTAGCCAAATGTGTACAAGAAACAAGTCCTTTTACACACTATTAATGTGAGTGCACAATCCTAAGTTTATAGAGGGCAGACTGACAGCATTTTAGGTACATACACTTGAAAGGTAGCATGATTTCTAACAATTTCTACATGATACACTCCCTTTTATAAGGTATGACAGAAGACTATGCTGCAAGTAGAATTAGTTAGATATCTATGCAATAGCAGTGAAAGATCTATCAGAGGTGTTAGGTAGAAAAAGCAGAAAATAAGTCTTATTTATGTAGAACGTTCTATTGTATTCATATTTATGTGTCTTCATACACAATAAGTCTGGAAAAATACAAACTATAGCAGTTAGCAATAAAGGAGAACATTCAGACCAGACGTGGTGGCTCACACCTGTAATCACAACACTTTGGGAGGCTGAGGCAAGAGGATCACTTGAGCCCAGGAGTTTGACACCAGGCTGGGCAACATGGCGAGACCCTATCTCTATAAAAATAAAATAAAAAATTAGGTGGGTGTGGTGGCACATGCCTGTGGTTGCAGCTACTAAGGAGGATACAATGAACAGTTATCATACCACTGCACTCTAGCATGGGTGACAGAGCAAGACCCCGTCTAAAAATTTAAAAAAAAAGAAAAAGAATGTTTGTGTGTGTGTGTGTGTGTGTGTGTATGCATACATACATATATACAAATGAATGCTCTCCTTCATATATACATAAATACACACCTTTCATGTGATATTTTAAAAAACCATCTAGTCACATATTTTTATACTTTCCAAATATGTAAGAAAATAAAGTATTTTATCTTCATCGTATCCTATGTCATAGACAAACATATAATATGAAAGATTAAGCAACCATTATACAGTTTAAATGAGTTTATTTCCAATCTCCTTCATTCACTACTAATTTTAAGAAAATATATGTGGCTCTAACACACTCATCACTTCTCTGCTTTTCCAAGATGAAATAATGGCAAACAAAAAATATATCTAAATGATAAATTATTGAGAGTACTATACTCCAATTTTCATTACACAATAGTCACTGTACAAAAACCAGAAAAAGGTCTATATATAAATACATGAATATATAGACATGTACACATACACACAAACATGTAAAACATACTACCATTCTGTTTTGTAACTTTCTACTCTCACTCTACATTGTGAACATCTGTGTCAAATTATTTTAGACTTTCAGAAAGTTACAGCTAAATTAACATCAGAATTAACTCTAAAACAGCACATAGAAAGGAACAAATCAAACTGCCATTCCTGCTGCTGGGCACAGGATGTGTCATGAGGAGCACAACATACCTCGGACCTTTCCTGGGAAGCGGGCAGATCCTCATGGGATGTCTCCACCACCTGATGCAACTTCTTATGAAGTTCATCCATTTTCTGTTTTAATAGCTGTTCTTCAAAAGCATTTGCTTCTTTCCTTTTCATATAATGTCTGTCTTCATTTACTTTAGGAAAGATAGAAATGGTTTGCATGCAAAATTTAAATCCAGGTCATCATAGGAATACATGCAAAATGAGGAAAGGGTTATATTTTAGGGGGCCGATTTTTTTATTAGTCTTTCTCATATTTGGTTTTAGAAGTGAAACTTGTATTACCTTTTAATTTTTACCTGCCCACAGCTTGGCTACTACATGTTCAGGGCATGTAAATTACTAAAAAAAAAAAAAAAAAATCTACATGCTGATCAAAAATAATAATAATAGCACAGTATAATAGTAAAGATTTTTGTAGCCATCATATACATGATTGTTCTTGTAAACAATCATGATTGTGCAAATCATTTTAAAATAAATTTTTATTTGTTTTTATAAGATAAAAATTTCTAGAGACTTTCTAAGTAGAAGTGAAGTGCACTAAATGATCAGGGCTTCAAGCATGCTGTGGTCAGTCCCATTTCCAACAACTGGTTAACAGAGCCATGCCACAGACAAGTCAAAGAGTCTGGCTTAAAACTTCTGGTCATAGCATGTGAAAGAAAAACACATCTATGCCCAGCACAAAATGAGTCCTCTGTGTTAACTGACTTGTCTTCTCTGTTGTCAACTGAGTATGAAAAGTAATGAACAGAAAAGAAAGGCCCAGAATGGCTATAGCCCAAATAACTTAGATAGTATAAAAGTCCTGAGTGGAATAAAGGTTCAAATAACTGACCTAGAGGTTTAGAATTACTATATACAGATAATACTGAAAATTTTTTAAATATTTATTTCACTAAAGCTAAGATGACACTGGTATGGATATCTAATTTAGTACTCTTTCAACTATGAGTTTGCTGCCAAGACATCAATTTAGTCCTTGGACTAACTTGGCTGCTACACTAGTGGTTAAGCAATTTCCAATTCAGAAAAAAAAAGTGCAGCTTGCTGCCAGCGCAGTTTTCTCGGGGCAAACGCAAAATGGGTTAATAATGATTTCTGGGCTTCTGATAGGATGAGATGAAGACTTTTTTGCAGTCTTTCAACATAGTCAATTATTCTTTAAAAAAGTAGTTACTCAGAGATGAGGATTTTTTTATGTGACATAAGAATAACTAAAAATACAAGATTGCAAGTACCCCATTGCTCATGCTTTCTCCGTTGATTGTATTTCTGGGCTCTCAATTCTTCAAAGGAAAATTCTGATTCCCCACGAATAAGCTTCTCCTTGCAATACATAACAACCTGCTCAACATCAACTTTGGATGCCAAAGATGAGTGCACAGAATATTCTGATTTAGAAATCGTGATCACTCTTTGTTCCCTACAATGGGGGAAAATACATTATTTACAACAATGTACCGAAGAGCACTTAAAGGAAACTAATAATAGATTAATGCACTGATTATACTTGCATATTTGACTCTTTATCACAAGCTGAAGATATCACTCCAGAAAGCTCTGAACCCTAAAAAACAGAAAACAAACATGAGCATTCACTTATCTGAGAAGAAAGCTTCACCCAAATTACTTCACAAAACAATATGAAAATGCTTGAGGGGAAGAGGGACCTTAATCCCAAGTAGATTTATGTAATTTTAAATTATGATTAATATCAAAAGATTGTTTGTATCAACAACCTTAAAATAACTATTGTAACTTAATCTAATCAAAGAAAGAGGTTTTTTTGGTTGTTGTTTTGTTTTTAATAAAGTCCTACTCAGCAGTAGAGAAGAACCATAGTTGATTTCCCTTCAATTCATAGTCTAGTAGCTAGAGTATAGTGTCTGAACATTATGGGATTGACATTCCCAACTGCTGTTAAATTTTTTTTTTAATTAAAATTTTCCTCAGGTACTACTCTGCCCTCAAGAGTTCTCAAATTCCTTCACTAAACAAATATTTGCCAGACACCTCCATGTCACACTCTGAGCTAGGTCTGGGAAATGTGACTGCAATCAAGACCCATCTCTACTGTCTGGAGCTTAGACAGGACAATAGGTGGTCAGGAGGGTGGCAAGCATGTGTAGGACGTAAAATGTAAATTGGGACAAGCTGCACTACCTGTCAAAGTCAGGAACGCATATTCTACTTCTAAGAATGTATTACATTAATGAAACCTGTACATACACCCTAAGCACAGAGGCGTTTCCATTGGCTTTTGCTTCAAGGAGGTCCTTGATGAACTTTGAAAGAAAGTTGTACTGTGGAGGGTAACATGGGAAACATAGTTGGGAAACATGAGGCTGAGGGAAGAAGAGAGACTTGAGCATTTTCCCATGCTGATACACCATGGAGGCAGAAGAGATCTCCATAGGGCAAAAATCTTGATGAGGATAAGGACAAGCACAGATAGAAGGCCACCTTTTCTCACAGGGAAGGATGCAGTTACATTTATTGGTTGGTGGCAGAAAACTGATAGATGTCACTTGATGGCATCTGCTATCTGTTGAAATAGTATTTTTGAAGTTCCTGAGAGAGAGGCTAGAGGTAGCGAGGTCCCAAGTTTGAAGAGACGGAAAAGAAGTCTGAAATCA
Organism: Pan paniscus; assembly: GCF_029289425.2. Taxonomy (NCBI): domain Eukaryota; kingdom Metazoa; phylum Chordata; class Mammalia; order Primates; family Hominidae; genus Pan; species Pan paniscus. Next base: position 17,476,718 of record NC_073261.2, read on the forward strand.
CTATAGTTTGGCGCTAAAGAGTGAACCTGGAAACATAAGAGATACACAAAACATAAAGAGTGAATCAGACACTGGAAGCATGTCCCATTGCCTGGGAGTATGACCCATTGCCTGGGAGTATGAGACCTCCCTGTTACTTGAGGTAACAGGCAGCAATCTTTGAGGCTCTGAGTTTTGAAAGCCAGGCTCAGGAGCCCCCAGGTGGATGCATTCCCAGTAGGGATTTCCAGAGCCTATGCAGAGGCCAGCAGAACAGAGGAAAGGACATTGGTAAGGGAAAAGCTGGTGGGGAGAGTAAAGACAGGAGGCCGTGTGGTGAGGGCCTCTGGGTTAGACAACAAATTGTATTTGAGGTGAGCTGTGTGGGAGAATAACAGGCCCAGGAAGTTGCCACAGGAGCAGGTGGCTGACATGGAGCTTAGAGCCATGAGAGAAAGATCAAAGAAATGAGATGTCAAAGTGGATGCAGAAGGCAGCCAGGCTGGCCATTCAATACCATTCCCAGTTTCCACACAAGCTACAAATGTCATTATTACCTGATTCTTAGAAATGCAGGCCATGTTATTTCCTGGATTTGATTTTGATGTTATCATTTGATTTAAAACCTGAACATTATGCAGAGGTTCTGAGGTTCTAGCTATGAGGGAAAAGAGGATAAAATATGGAGAAATTAAGGGTAAAACCATAAGTAAAATTATCACATAATAAATTCCCCTGATCCTTCCAGTAGGAATCATAAGAAGTAAATCAACTCATTCACACTGTCTCAGAAATTTCAACTAAAACGTTTTTAAAATAAGTATTATACAATTTTCTGATCAACTGAACATGCCAGGAAGTACCCAAAAGAAATGTAAAACCTAAATAATAATTTTAAACAACCAGATAGGATAGGCAATGCTTATTGCTGAAATGTGATACTTAGTTCTAAGAAAAAGAAATGGCTATATTTCTTTAAAAGTTGCATTAAACACATTTGATTCCATTCAAAATAGATGGAGTCCAGATTAAGTATTTTGGTCAATTTTGAATTAAAAAAAAATCCTACAAATACAGTGAAATTATCAATTTTTTTTTTGCAGGTTTGAGCTTTTAAAATGCTAAGACAAAGCCTCTGCTCTTTAGGGCTATTTAGTAGGCATTATGATGATCAGAATGCTTTCTCTGTTACCTGAGAGTGCAATTTGGTTTTCATTAAAAATTGGATGGGTTTTTTTTTTTTTTTTTTTTTTTTTGTGGAGATGGAGTCTCACTCTGTCACCCGGGCTGGAATGAAGTGGCATGATTTCAGCTCACTGCAACCTCTGCCTCCCGGGCTCAAGCAATTATCCTGCCTCAGCCTCCTGAGTAGCCAGGACTACAGATGCCCACCACCACACCTGGCTAATTTTTGTATTTTAGTAGAGATGGGGTTTCACCATGTTGGCCAGGCTGGTCTCGAACTCCTGACCTCAGGTGATGCACCCATCTTGGCCTCCCAAAGTGCTGGGATTACAGGTGTGAGCCACCATGCCCAGCCGGGTTTGTTTTTTAAAGAAAAGAAAATACTAGTACAAATCCAAGACTAAATGGACAACAACAGGCATTTTAGAAAGCCTGATTTTACCTTGAGCTGGCAAATGGGTTTCAGTGAGGCGTGTCTGAAATAACCTAAATGACAGCAGAAAAGGCATCAATGTAGATTATAAACTTACAGTACATAGCTGTTAGAGTGAAAACTAAATACCATAGACAACTTATAAGCTAGTAAAGTCTGACGTCAAGAGAGAATGTACAGTTGCATTTTAGAGTTGCTTCGAAATTAAAAAATAAAATTCTGGAAATATTTTTATATCCAATACATTATCTGTATTACAAAAATTCCTCCTTTTGCTTAGTTTATGTTAGTATTTCTCAAATTCATATAAAAATGCACCCTCTTCTCCACGTGTCAAGTCTGCAAATGTTCTAACACAGGATGTTTGACCTCCTACTTTAGGTTCTTTATACATTTGGAACATAATTAATATATTTGGAAGAAAGAAGTGAAAGTACAAAAGTACTTAGATTACTGCTTCAAAAGGCAGACATCATTGTTCATACTCTGTGAGAAGTTCTCAAATATGTCATTTCATGGCATATTTCATTTTCAACTCTACCTGTCAAGTAATGTGCAATTCCCATGCCTGACATTTCTGAGCGATGCGAGCCAAAGTGCACACTATAAAGCAACCAAGTGGTAACCCTTATTGGCTCTTAAGTCAAACAAACCAATGGTTAAGAAGCCATTTTACGTGATGAGGAAAGACTGAAAATTACATATTAAATAATTATTGTTAGTTTTCTTAGGTATGATTATCGAATAAGGCTCTGTAAGAAATAAGATTTTAGAGATGTTTACAATAGGGTTTGGGGAAAAATATTTTGCTGTTATGGATCGGCTTTAAAATTTGTCAGCATTGAGAAACACAAAATGTTAATTATTAAAAGTTGGTGATAAATGGAAGATTATACTAATTTTTTCTTTTTTATGTGTGTTTGAAAAATCTCAATGACGTTTTAAAAAAGCATGAGTACTATAGAAAAACTGAAAAGATGAGTATATTAAAGGCTGGCAAGGGGTGCAGTAGATAATAGGTCTCAAATTCTACTAATGAGAGGGGAAGAGTAAACAATTGGTATAACCTTCAAGTAGGTAGTTTGGTTACATGCACCACAAGTGTAAAAACTCTTCATATACTCTTTGACTCAATAGTTTCAATTCTGAGAATCTATGAAAAGAAACTAAGTAAAAATAGGAAATATACTAAAAAATACTTTTATGATGAAGGAAAAAGACCTTGACGCAAAGCTGTATATGTACATAAAGCATGCATGCAATCCTGTAACAAGAAGAGAAAAAAGCGCCAAGGAAAATGCCAAAAGGTTTTCTTTCGTTTTCTGTATTTTCACAATTCCCTAAGTGAGATATGTTTAATCATAGAAAAAGTTTTTAAAATGTGAACAATGTTATTAAGAAATATATTCATCACAGGCCAGGTGCAGTGGCTCACACCTGTAATCCCAGCACTTTGGGAGGCCGAGCGAGGCAGGAAGATCACTTGAGGTCAGGGGTTCAAGACCAGTCTGGCCAACATGGCGAAACCTCGTCTCTACTAAAAATACAAAAATTAGCTGGGCATGGTGGCACGTCCCTGTAGTCCCAGCTAGTCAAGAGGCTGAGGCAGGAGAATCTCTTGAGCCCAGAAGTGGCAGGTTGCAGTGAGCTGAGATTACACCATCGCACTCCAGCCTGGGCGACAGAGTGAGACTCCATCTCAAAAAAAAAAAAGTATTTATCATGGTGCTGTTTATAAAAATCAAAATGTAAACAACTTCAATGTCCAATTGGAGAGTGGATTATGACACAACACTGTGACAGATTTCACAACTACTATAGAAGTAGTTTAAAAGCTCATAATTTCTTAAGTATTTCTTTGTATGTATAACTAGACATACAATATGATTTGCTGTTAAAATATATAAACACAAAGATACCCACACAGGTACAGGAAAAGATACTAGAAGGAAATGTGCCAGTTATTGTTAACAGTAATATTTCTGAGCAGTTTTTTTCTTTACACTATCCTGTATTATCCACATTGTCCAAAACTAGAAGGATTTCCCTGTACAAATTGCTGATACAATTTTTAACAGCAAACATTACTTTTCAAAGTCAGAATCATCACAGAGAGTTTGACTTTGTAACTACCTGTATTGTTGTTGCAGGAACTCTCTGGGTTCAGCCTGGTTTTGAATTCCTCTCTGAAGGACAGCACTGGCATGCTGCAGCTCTCCTTGGGCTTCCAGATGCCCCGCCCAGGCAATGTACAGAGGGGATGACAGGGTTCCAATCCCATGGTTGTACAGAAACTCAAAAAATTGATGGAGGTCACTGTTGTACTCAGCCTACACGAACCCAAAACAAAAAGACATAAGAATAATGGAACTGCTAGTCTATGTCTGGTGAGGAGTTAGCCAGCTAAGCTGGGAGCCCCTAGGTAGCTTCGGATGGGAGCTGGTCATCAGCAAAACCAAGGCAGGTTTAGAGGGTTGGACTTTTCAGCCCCACTGCTGAACCTCCAGGGAGGGAAGAGGGACTGAAGTTTAAGCCAATCACCAATGGCCAATGATTTCATCAATCATGTCTGTGTAAGGCACCTCCATAAAAACCCAAAACGATAGAGCTTAGACAAGCTTCTGGAGAGCTAAATACATGGAGGTTCCTGGAGGGTGTCACACCTGGAAAGGGCAAGGAAGCTCCACACACCTTCCCCAATACCTTGCCCTAAACATCTCTTCATCTGGTGTTCATCAGTATTCTTAATAATATCCTTTATAATAAAACATTAATCGTAGGTGTTTCCTTGAGTTCTGTGAGCCACTCAAGCAAACTGATCGAACTCAGACCCAAGGAGAGGGTTGTGGGAACTCTGCTTTGTAGCCAGTCAGTCAGAAGCACAGGTAAAACAACCTGTGGCTTGCAACTGGCATTGTAAGTGAGAGGCAGTCTTGTGGAACAGAACCCTTAAGCTGTGGAATCTGAAGTTATTTTCAGGTAGTGCTGGAATTGAATTGGAGACACAACTACAGAGTTGATTGACTGGTTGCTGGTAGAGAGAAGTCCGCACATACTTTTTTTTTGGTGGGGGAGCAGGGGGTGGGGACAGAGTCTCACTCTGTCACCCAGGCTGGAGTGCAGTGACATGATCTGATATCGGCTCATGGCAACCTCCACCTCCCAGGCTCGAGCAATTCTCCTGCCATAGCCTCCCGAGTAGCTGGGATTACAGGTGCCTGCCACCATGCCCAGTTAATTTTTGTATTTTTAGTAGAGACAGGATTTTACCACGTTGGCCAGGCTGGTCTCGAACTCCTGAACTAAAGTGATCGACCTGCCTTGGCCTCCCAAAGTGCTGGGATTACAGGTGTGAGCCACTGCGCCCGGCCCCTACATACTTTTTAATCACTAGTGGCACAGAAGTCTGTTGAATCAGAGAATGAACAGATTTTCCTCTCTGTATCTTCAGAACTAGAAACAAGGAATTAAAAGCCTAAAATGATCTTACAATCTAAGTTTAAAAAGCAAAAGTACAACATGATTATAGATTTGATTATACATCTTAAGTATACTTACAAATTTTAAACAATAACTGATGAATCTTGGGTCATTGTGGTATTTCTTCTTATCTAAAAATTCCTTCATTAAATGTTCTAGTAAAGTTATCAAGTATTCTTTATTCTCAGGAAAATTCTCTTCTACCCACTGTATGTATCTAGAAAAATATGGATAATGTTAATTTTCCACGGGGCAGTGTATAGTTTGTTTAAGGGAAATAAAATAACTAAATGCTGACCTTTCCCATTCACCAAGAGGGTCATTGCCCTTGTAGCTCTGCATGTGGGCTTCAAGCATCCTAGGAAGAGAGAAAGGTATGCACATGGGATATTAGGGATAATTTCTACAAGCAAAAGATATACTTCATTTTATATACACCATTTATGTGCATTAAAACAAAAATCTTAAATATCAATCATTTTATATATACACCATTTATATGCATTAAAATGAAAATCTTAAATATCGATCCAAATAGTATTTAAAATTTTAAGAAGCATTCGCTCAGACATAGTCAGAAAACTCAGAAGCAGCCAGTGTTTTTCCATAAGTCCCAGCTCTATCCCCAAGAGTCTCCTTCTCCTCTCACGGAACCCCAATGTCACTACCACCATGAGGGGCAGTGTCCAGAAGTTTGCTCCTCCTCCTAACAAGAGGATCCAAGCATGGCACTGACTCAGACTCCTGCCCTTCCAGCAGGATCCAGGCATGACACTGACTCAGACCCCTGCCCTTCCAGCAGGATCCAGGCATGGCACTGACTCAGACCTCTGCCCTTCCAGTGGGATCCAGGCATGGCACTGACTCAGACACCTGCCCTTCCAGTGGGATCTAGGCATGGCAGTGACTTAGACCCCTGCCTTTGCTTCCCAGGAGCATGGCTGAGACACGGCTGGAACGAGAGTCAAAGAGGGCTTGTAAATGGGTGTGAGGCAGCCCAGAGTACCACAAAGTAGAGTTCCCAGACACAGTTTGTTTTCATTGCTTCAAAGTAACAAAGTCCCTGAGGAAGAGCAGATGATAACAGTGCTCAGAAATCAGCCACAGAGCTCCCAGAGAACTCTGCATCCCCCACTTCCATATACTCAACCACAGCTGAAAAAAAGCAGCCAGGCAAAGCAAAATTCCCCTTGGGGAGAGCTAGAAGGGCTAAACAAAAAGAAACATGCAAAGTAATGTCAGGTTACATTAAGTACTCAGAAGAACAAACAAAATAAAATATAATAGGAGAAAGGGTGAGAATGTGATAAGAGTTACTATTTTTAGATAGGGTGGTCAAGGAAGCCCTGCCTCTCAGAGGCGGCGACATGTGATCAGTGCCAGACAGCCATGTAGCTATCTGAGGGGGAAATGGTCAAGGCTGAGAGAACTTCAAGAACAGAAAGCAAGCCAGTGTGGTTCAAGTGTGATGAGCAGGAAAAGGTGGGGGTGACAAGAGCTAATTTGCATTTTAATGTCCCTCTGTGTGAAGAAGGAGGTAGAGGTGAGAATAGAAGTGGGAAACCAGTCAGGAAGACTCCTAGGTTTTCTATCTGAGACACTATAAGATTTTTTTTTTTTTGAAAAAATGATGTAAAAAGCAATATGTATTTTTATTTTTATTTTTTTAGAGATGGAATCTTGCTCTGTTGCCCACGCTGGAGTGCAACAGTGCAATCATGGCTCGCTGTAACCTCGAACTCTTGTGTTCAAGAGATCCTCCTGCCTCAGCCTCCTGAGTAGCTGAGGCTACAGGCACATGCCACTATGTCTGGCTAATTTTTTATTTTTTGCCGAGATGAGGTATCACTATATTTCGCAGGCTGGTCTTGAACTCCTGGCCTCAAGTGACTCTCTCACCTTGGTCTCCCAAAGTGTTAGAATTACAGGAATGAGCCACCATGTCCTGCCTAAAAAGCAATATTTACTTCTAGCTATCACCTCGGTATATGAATGAAATCAATGTTTCTTATGACTCAAAATCCAGAAGCCACAAAAGAAAAGCTAAATAAAGACAACTATATATAAATAAAAACTTCTCCATGGCAAATAACCAAAACAAACAAAAAAAAACACAAAATAGTCAAAAGAGAAATGATAAACTGGAAAAACAGTGAGCTTTTAGAAGCTGAGAAAAAAACTATTAACCTATTTTTTTTTAATGAGCAAAGGGCATAATAAATTATTTCACAGAAAAAGATACATGGCTCACAAACATGAAAAATGTTCAGTCTCTCATAACAGAAATTCACTTCGCTGAGAAACAATTTTTCACTCATCAGATTGGCAAAACTAAAAAACATGTGAAAAGATTGTGTAGGTGCAGCAATGAGAAACAGGCTCTCTGTCACATCTTGCTTGTAGGTGGGCATGTGCTCAATTCCTGCCAAGGGAATTATCTACCAAAACTGGACTGATTTGCTTTTGATCCAACAAACCGCTTCTGCAGATCTAGAAGACACATACACATGTGTATCCGCAAAATGTTATGTACAAGATTTTTCACCGTGCCACTATTTGAAACAGATTGTCAACAATGTGTGTTGACTGCTTAGATCGATTAGGGTACATGAAGTATTACACAGTTGTAAAAAAAGAATAAGAAAGAACTTTATGTATTGGTAGAGATCTCCAGGGATATTGTTAGGCAAAAGAGCAGCGTATATATATACTGTTATATTTTATGTGTGGTAAAGGCAAAAAATGTATACAAACGTGCAGACATTTAATATACTATAATAATGTAAATATTTATATTTCCAAAAAGAAACTACAAAAACGGTTACATGTGACAGAGTAGGACAGTAGTCAGGTACAGGAGTTCTCGGTAAATACTGTTCTAAATCTTCTTTTAGTCATATAAACGCATTGCTTATTTTTAAAACTGAAAAAAATAATAATTCTGAAGTTTGAATGTCTCTCATGCCTTATAGCAGAGGGACAAATCCCTATTTCAGAACCTGTCTTCCAAAATATGTCTAGTAGGCTCGCCCAAGGTAAACATTTCATATTCTAACACCAACCACATTTCTCTAGTAAAATGACCTAAATGCACTGTAATAGTAAAACATCCAGTTCATTAAAGCACATTAATCTTTAGTAAGTCAAAACAGGACCAGGAATATCTGCTTTACCTTTAAAAAAGGGGCGGAGGACTTCTGAAAGAAAATAATTTGCTGGCTAGGTTGAAGGTTCCAGAAAAAGTCTTAGAGCAAATGGATTTTTGTTTTGACCGCATTTAACAATCTCGGTCTTCTGATCGCAAAGAACTGATAAAACGGACCAGTTTTACTTCCTGAACCTATGACTTAATTGTTTTAAATGCCTTTAAGTAACAGTCTGGGTAAATCATCTAAGTCATAAAACAAAGGCGTGGGAACTTTAAAGAAAAAGTTAGTGATGTTAGCAGGTTGGCACACATCACTCAATAATGAGCAAAGCTATTTTTTTTTCCATTTTTTTTTCTTAAAGTACCCTGTATTCAAAGACTTTTAAAAATAGCAGTGAGATTATGGATAGGAGAGCAACTTTCAATTCGTTCCCTACTGTAGTCGAATTGTTAAATACGTGACTTTGAAAACGTATCACAAAATCTAAACACAAGGTTCAGGATTTTTGTTAGGTTGAACTGTCAGGAGGGGATTCCTTACAAAGAATAAACGAGAGCTCTGAGGGCCTAACGAATTATCCAGATTGCTCCAAACGGCCACCGTGGCGCAGATGGGCGGACAAGCGCCGGGCCTCAGCGGAACCCAAGGTGCCGGAGCCCTCCCCGGCTCTCAAGCAGCCCACGGCCTTGCTGGGTGGGACACATTCCAAACCCAGGAAGGGGGCGAAGGGGGCAAAAGAAGGCAGGTCTGGGGCGGGCCGGGCCCGAACCCCAGGCGCCCCAGCCCCCTGGGCTTCCCCACCCCACCAGACGGACACTTACTGAAGGACATTTTCCGGGGTGTCCATGGCCAGAGGACGCTGGCCGGCAGCGGCCAAACTTGAACCGCAAACTAGAAGCCGCCGCCGATTCGAATACCCCGCGCAGCCGCAGTCGGCTCGCCGAACGTTTCAGGGCGCCTGCCCATTGGTGGCGGCGGCAGAAGGTTGGCCAATCACCGGGGCCGTTGCTCGGAGATCAAGTCCCGCCTCCCTCCCTTGAGCCAGTAGCTCCTCCCACTTCCCGTGGTTTTCGGTTGAACCGAAACCTGGCCGTTGGCTGAGCGAGCGCGGGGTGTTTGGGATGCGGCGCGGCGAGGGGGAGCAGGCTTGGCTCGGGCGTAGGGAATTGGTTTTTTTGTTTTAGCTATCCAGGTTGTGACTGGTTTACATAATTACACGATTAAGCCATCACTGTAGGAAAGGCTTTGCCGGAGAAAAATGTCCTAACTGGAGGTCTTTGAGACAGAAAAACCCTGCCTCAGCCCTTGGGTCCTGAGAGTCGCGTTTCTTCTCCCCTTCGCTTAAATATGTAAACCAGAATCATTATGTCTGGTTCATGGAACGGAGGAAAAAAAATCCGTGTGCAGGGTCGAGACTGTCGTGGCGTAAGCCGCAGCACCCGGGAGGCGGGTGGGGAGAAAAAACGGGACCTGCTGCCGGGGACCCCTCCCGCTTTCTGGCAGTTTTCTATTCAGCGTCCTCGGCTGTGAGAAAACATCCCAGATGCTGAAACCAATAGTCTTAGCCCAGAATCTCAAATGCCGTGGCAAAGAGGGAGTGACGACGGCCTGTGGAAAACCCTGAGGAGTTTTTGGCTTAGCGACTTCATGTAGAGGGGACGTGGAGGCGGGGAGGGCGTTCTAGGGTCGGCTACGTAATTATACGAGGCACTGGAAAGTGATGGTGTCCTTGGAGTAGACCCCTGGGTTTTATTGAACTGATCTGAAAGGCTGGGCCCTGAGCCACACAGGGGACCTGTCAAACAGCTTCAAGCGGAAGATGGGGCTCACGGGACTGGACTCTCTCTACAGCCAGCTGTAATTAACATAAAAGCAGAAGAGTTTGGGTAGATTATAGAATGCCAGCTTTCAACATATTTTGGGGGACAGGGCACTCTGGGAGACCAAGTTCTTAGACACCATAAAATCAAAAATAGACACCTCTTTGTAGAGGAGTCCAGATGTCTAAAGAGGAAATATGTAATACGCTGATGTTTCTTTTGTTTTTTGTTTGTTTGTTTTTTGAAAAGTTAAAATACTAAGTTTATAAAGTGAAAAAGTTACAGTAAGCTAAGGTTGACGTATTGGAAAAAATGTGCTTATACTATGGAATGAGACCACCACTTCTCCTGTTGTCCCTCCCAGCTTCTTCTCCACCACCTCCCCTTTCCCCTAGTTTATAAGACAGGAGAAAAGTGAGAAAGCAAAAAGTTAGAAAGAAACAGAAGTAAGATAAATAGCTAGACGACCTTGGCGCCACCACCCGGCCCTGGTGGTTGAAATAATAATAATAATGTTAACCCCTGACCAAAACTACTTGTGTTATCTGTAAGTTCCAGACATTGTATGAGAAAGCACTGTGAAACTTTTTGTTCTGTTAGCTGATGCATGTAGCCCCCAGTCACGTTCCCCACGCTTGCTCCATCTATCACAACCCTTTCACATGGACCCCCCTTCAAGTTGTAAGCCCTTAAAAGGGCTAGGAATTTCTTTTTTGGGGAGCTCGGCTTTTAAGATGCGAGTCTGCCAACGCTCTCGGCCGAATAAACTTCTTCCTTCTTTAATCCAGTGTCAGGAGTTTTGTCTGCGGCTCGTCCTGCTACAATATGTATTTCAAGGGTTTCTTTGTTGGTGTCTGACACAGACACAGAACCACTGATGCCCAAGCCAGTGCTCTCTACACACAGAAGTCTCCAACCTCATCTTGAGAAATGGGGCCATGAGGCCACCCCAGACACCGAGGGCTCCATGGAGGCTGGGGGGTCCGTGGGACTGGGCACATCCCAGCGGGTCTTGGCTCCTGGCCTTTCCCCTTCTTGATGCCAGGACCTACTGAGTGCTCACAGGTGTGCAATGCTGGGCTGCGGGTGCTGCTTGTGTGGCAAGAAGCCTCGGGGTGCCTCCCTCCTTCTCACACCTTTCCCAGGAGGCATGAAACGGGGATTCATGATCAACCCCGGTGGCTGCTCATGTTGAACTGGTGAAGCTCCCTCCCTGTTGTCTTCTGGGGACATGGAGGGCAGGGCTGGATCCCCTCAAATGAGCTTAAGTGGTACTGCAGACAAGAACGCGCTGCATGGCCCTCGGAATCCTGCATGTGGTAGCCTGACCGGCACCTCAGCCCCTCCCTCATTAAAGCAGCCTATGGAGGGCTCAGCCCAGTGGGCTCAGGGGCTGCTATGGAGAGGGTGTCTGTTCCCTGGAGGATGTTCTCAGGGCTCCTTCACTTGCCTTTAGAGATTTCCACCATGAGATACAAAGGCCACAACAGATCAGGTCAGGCTCTTCAGCATCCTAATCCTCCTTGAGCTCGCTAGGTTTTATTTCTTCTGCCTCTTCAGGGTTTGTGTCTATTGCTTTTTCCACAGGTGCCGGGAGAGGACTTGTTGGCATATGCTGACGGTCGTCTGCACACTTGGGCTCTTCCATATCTGCTCCAGAAGCTGGAGCGTCTCCGGCACTTGCAGAGTCTTTGTCATTCTGGCTTTCAGAAAAGTTGTTGTCCTCAGAGCTTCCATTCTCCTGGTCTGCCCAGGTGGCCTTCGAATGCTGGGGAGCATCCTCAGCTGAGCCTTTGTTGCTGTCTTCCAGGGGCTCCTCTGTCGCTGATGTTTCTTAAGAGTGAGTTGGGAAAGAGTTAGCCTAGTCTTCTCTGCCCCCTGGTCTTTAATAACTTTTTACTCCACGTCTCAAAAGTGTTTCAAGAGCCACTTGACGATACAGAATAAAGAGCTGTTCACGCTAGAAGGAGGTTGGGTGGATGTTTCTGCTTCCTTGGCCTCTTGAGTTAAATACCTAAAAAAATAAGGCTGGGCACGGTGGCTCACGCCTGTAATTCCAGCACTTTGGGAGGCCGAGGCGGACAGATCACCTGAGGCTAGGAGTTGGAGGCCAGCCTGGCCAACATAGTGAAACCCCGTCTCTACTAAAAATACAAAAATTAGCCAGGTCCTGTCTCTACTAAAAAATACAAAAATTAGCCGGGTGTGGTGGTGCGCGCCTGTAATCCCAGCTATTCTGGAGGCTGAGGCAGGAGAATCGCTTGAACCCAGGGAGGCAGAGGTTACAGTGAGCTGAGATCGTGCCACTGCACTCCAGCGACAGAGAGGGAGTCCCTCCCAAAAAAAGAAAAAAGACATGCGCGGTGGCTCACGCCTGTAATCCCAGCACTTTGGGAGGCTGAGGCGGGTGGGTCAAGAGGTCAGGAGTTTGAGGCCAGCCTGACCAACATAGTGAAACCCCGTCTCTACTAAAAATACAAAAAATAGCCGGGCGTGGTGGCACGCGCCTATAATCCCAGCTACTCAGGAGGCTGAGGCAGGAGAATCACTTGAACCCGGGAGGCAGAGGTTGCAGTGTGCCAATCGCAACACTTCACTCCAGCCTGAGCGACAGAGCGAGATTCTGTCAGAAAGAAAGAGAGAGAGAGAGAGAGAAAGAAAGAAAGAAAGAAAAGGAAGAAAGAAAGAGAGAGAGAAAGAGAGAAAAAAGAAAAACAAAAAACCAAAAACCTAAACAAAAATTTAGCTTGTGGAAATCCCGACGCTCACTGAGTGCGGAAATTTCTTCCAGTGTGTTGATGGCTTTGAATCTACCTGAGTCTCCAATTTGTGGGGTTTATTACTCAAAGGGTAATACACTCTGAGGTCTTTAGATAAGCGCTGGATTCCGCTAACCATCACAGGAACTAGGACACTTTTGGTTCCATCAGCTCAAGTTTTCATCTGCTTCTGATAGTGGCTCAATCAGTAATCAACAGGAAATGTTGATGGAGAAGCCATCACGAGCTAGGTGCAAATTATAACCTTGTCTAACTCAAACAGAGCCTGTCCTGAAGGGGTTAGTGATTTAGTCTGGGAAATGAGGACACAGAAATAAAGAATTGTTTAAAGGTGGTATATATGTATATTAAGAGCCAAATGAGTTCAGACTGTATCTGCTAGGCCAGCAGTCCCCAGCCTATTTGACACCAGGGACAGGTTTCATGGAAGACAATTTTTCATGGTGGGGTGGGGGTGGGGGCAAGGGGTTGAGGTGGGCAGTGGGTGGGATGGTTTCAGGATGAAAATGTTCCATCTCAGATCATCAGGCATTAGATTCTCATAAGGAGCTCGCACCCTAGATCCCTCGCATGCGGCAGTTCACAATAGGGTTTGCACTCCTATGAGAATCTAATGCCCCGCTTATCCGACAGAAAGTTGAGCTCAGACGGTCACCCGCCAATTACCTTCTGCTGTGCGGCCCAGTTCCTAACAGGCCATGAACAGGTACTAGCCCATGGCCTGGGATTGGGGACCCCTGTGCTAGGGGTATTCAGAGGAGGAAGAGGTCATGCAGACCGGTTGGTCAGACAAAGCTTCACAGGGAAGGTGGGGCTTGAATTGGGCCTTGAAGGGAGGGGGGATGGATATGGGTCTGGCAGAGCCTTGGGGAGGTCATTCCACGTGTAAATCAAGATTTTAGAAGGAAATCACTCTTGAGGATTCATGAGCATTAGAGGTTCTTTTTCGAAAGACTGGTTTGCTATTTTGATGTTAAATCTTGAATGCGACTAAGAAGTTTGTACTTCATCACTTTAGTAATTAATGGTCTTTTTGAAGCAAATAAGCACGTGATCATAAGGACCTCATGATAGTTACACTTAGCTCTACCCTGTTTTCTAAAAGCCATAGAGACTGTCTACCCTCCTTCATTTCTGTTACTAGGGGTTCCTCTCCCACCACACTTGTTTATGGGTGAGGTATTATAGATACTCTTCTACACTGCCCTTAAAAAAGGCACACTAACCCCTTGTCAAACTCCAATGCCAATCACCGCAGGTATATCCAGGAGTAATAGAAATAAAATACTAGCATTGTCAGCAGTAATTAGAAACTGACATTTTCCTAGGAATAATGTCCTGCCTTACTCAATGGCTTTCCTTTATTCTCACTTATGGCAGTCCCCCTCTGCCATTATTCTTAGAGGAAGAATTAAAGTGATCTGCCTACACAATGTGTTCATCTTAATATCCCTATTAGGCTAATTAACATAAAAATCTAAAGAGTCTCAATCCTGAACCTGGTAGTGTTCAGGATTTACTGGAGACAGGGAGAGAGATGGGCAGAAAAGGCAGAGAAAAGTAATTTGCAAACTTCGAACCGGTGTTGCAGGCAGAGAGAATGGAAGATGAAGGAGGGAATCAGATCACATGGAAGGCCAATTCTCAGAACACAATGATGTCCTTAATATATAGGAAAAAGAAAAGAATCCAAGATAATTTGAGAGCCTAGGAGAATTAATAGAAACAGGCCATTGGTGCTGGGAAGGCTGCTACTTTGGTTTTAGTATGTTGAGTTGGGAGGGTTACCAGGCCTTCTTTTTCTACACAATAGGCCCCGTAAAAGAACAGACAACTACGGTTCACAGGATTCAGAAGCTTATTGAAAGAAGTTTCAGGTTCCACTTCCTAAGCCTAGAACGATTTTTGTGTTTCCTAAGAGCTTCACATTATCTCTACATGCCAGGGATAAATGAAGAACCTCTGAATATTTTGATACTTTGATAAAGAAAGTCTGTAAACCTCAAAGAAATACACACTGGCAATTTATATGTATCAATATAAGCAGAAAATACCAAAGGGCTGGCAAATGTGTTGCTCATTTGTAAAAAATTCACCAACTGGAAGCTCGTGCCACTGATAGCACTCTGATTTCTCTGTTCTCACCCTTGTCTTCTTTAATCTTCTTCCTCTGCCATTTTGTCTCAGGCCTGAGCTGAGAGTGCAGCAGTTGTCATAGAATATCTGAAAGTCTATTAAATGATCATTGTTGCTTCATTAATTTGTCCCTCCCTCTTACTTTTGCTTTAGTGTTTCTGTCGCCTTGTCTCCTCAAACCTACCCCAGAGTGTGAGAGGAGAGGTGTGCTTTGGTCTGGCTCAGAGCAGCAGATCCAGCTATGTCTAAATATATGCCTTTCTTGCATCTGATGCAGAAATGTTCAGCTGTTAAGTCTGTCTTCCTTTCCAACTCCAATTCCACTTATACTTTTAATACTAAATGTCCATCTATCTAAAAATGACTCTGATAAATTTCTCTATTATGAAGGCCAATAGATAAAATATCTGCATTTGTATATGGGCTTTCAAGGTCTTGTGATTCCAACATCATAATTCCAAACTTAATGGAGAAGGAAAATCAGGCCACATCAGTGTATCTAAGATCCAACCTCGATTTTCCTAAGAAGCAGTAAGTGGGGCAAATGATCTAAACTCTCAATCTGGGTATCAGCTTCCTGATCTGTGAAATGAATGAAGAAACCCATCCCTTTGTCTTCTTAATGGTCCTTTGTCTTCCACTATCCAGTAACCTCGTAAGATTTTCCACTTAATTCCTAACATATCTTGGATTGCCACATAATATGAAAGTTAGCGCTGTGTTTCACAAAGGAAAATGATTTTCTCTAGGTTCTGCAGATTTGATCTAAGCAAATAATCACAGATACTTGTATCTCTTCTTTTCCCTGAGAAATTTAGAGACATTCAAAGTAGTAGTACTAGATGTGTGGCTAGCACATAGTGCCCTGAAACATTATATAAGGTTGAAGATTTATAATTAGAATAGTTTCAGAAAACAAAGGAGTGATTTAGGAGACTATAGAATATTAAGAATAAAGTTGACATGCAGAAAAGGAGATGTATAGCTCCATCTTAGACATTTTTCATGTGTGTGTGTGTGTGTGTTGTGATTTTGGAGGGTACCTATGGAACCAAAGCCCTGAGTCTACCCTGTATCACTGCAGACTGGGAGGAAAGATGGAGGGGAGATAGGGGAATGGGAACCCAACTCCCTCAAGAACTCTCCCCAGTAATCTTTGATAGATTGTGCAGTTCAGCACATCATCCTGGTATTTATATGAAGGGCTCAAGTGATCCCTAAATGTTAATTCCATTCTAGGTGTGGTAATTGTATTAGTCCATTCTCGTACTGCTATAAAGAAATACGTGAGACTGGGTAATTTATAAAGAAAAGGTTTAATTGGCTCATGGTTCTGCAGGCTGTATAGGAAGCAGAGTGGCTTCTGCTTCTGGGGGGCTCTCAGGAAACTTACAATCACGGTGGAAATTGAAGAGACAGCAGGCATGTCTTACATGGCTGGAGCAGGAGGAAGAGAATGAGAGAGGGGTGGTGCTACACACTTTCAAACAGCCAGATCTCATAAGAACTGTATCATGAGAACGGCACCAAGGGGATGGTGCTAAACCATTCACGAAGGATCCGTCCCCACGATCCAATCACCTCCCACCAGGTCCCACCTCCAACACTGGGGATTACAATTTGACATGAGATCTGGGTGGGAACACAGATGCAAACCATATCAGTAATAGAGACCAGAGGCCGTATTTCTTTCCCTTTCCTATTGGAGGCAATTTGATTGTTCAGAAGCTAAGCCTTGAATCCTGAGCACTGATATATGGCTGCCTGTATTTCCTCCAAACTGGCCCACCTTAACTTTGTGCACTTCTTCAGACTTCCTCCCTCTTGTCAGCTACAGGGTTCCTTAGCTTCTGTTCTTGAACTTTGGATTTTTTCATTGCTGTGTAAGTTGTGCTGACTTGGATTCTGGGGCAGACTGTCCTAATACTTAGGAAACTGGATGCAGCAAACTTTAGTCTTGGAACTGAAAGCACACATGCAACATGTCACTTTCTTCTTTAAGGGCATTATTCTAAATCTGTAGTCTCAATCCCCTCCAATTAGGCTCCTAAATCCTAGTTTAGTGGGATGACCTCTATGGGCAATGCCAGAGACCAACAGCTTTCCCAAGCCTTCCTCTGCCTTCAGGCATTGAAGACAAAGGTTGTTTTCCTTTCTTCTTCACAGCTGCTGTCACCTTTTCGGTCTCTTATGACTTACTCACAAAATAGGATGGATGAGAATAGTCTCTTCAGATCCCACCATTTTTCCTTTGGATTCCTGAAAAACAGAGGCTTTTATCTTGAAAGTCTGCCAAAATGGATATATTTAAAATGTTTTGTAGAGTTCAGGAGATGTCGGTTAATCTATATTTTGTGCTTTTTCCTTTATATGTTTTCCGAAGTCTTTTCTATCTCTTCTGCTAACTGCTGATGAATCTTACTTTATCATTTGTTTCCTCCATAAAAGAAATGCTCTGTGCTCACTTTGAATAGAGAGATGGCCTGTCAGGATGGACAACTGTTAGACTGCATAACTGGCCTCAGAACCAAAACACCCTTAGACCACAAATATATTTTTTTCTTATTTGGGAATTTATTTTACACATGCTTACAACAGTTAAATCACATTTAGTTCTAAGCATAACAAATCACCTTTATTGGGAAAGAAGGGAGGAGTTCTGGCTTCTCTGGAAGAATCACCATTCAAATCATATGTCAGGTGGCCAGGCACGGTGGCTCATGCTTGTAATCCCAGCACTTTGGGAGGCCAAGGCGGGCGGGTCAGAAGGTCAGGAGTTTGAGATCAGCCTGGCCAACACAGTGAAACCCCGTCTCTACTAAAAATACAAAAATTAGCTGGGTGTGGTGTTGGGCGCCTGTAATCCCAGCTACTCAGGAAGCTGAGGCAAGAGAATCGCTTCAATCCGGGAGGCGGAAGTTGCAGTTAGCTGAGACCGCGCCACTGCACTCCAGCCTGGGTGACAGATTGAGACTCCATCTCAAAAAAAAAAATCAAATCATATGTCAGGGAAGTGTTGAGCTCTGAGGAAAGAGAGCCACCTGCCACTAGGCCCTGGCCAGATTTATCTTAAAGCTGGTGGTTTGGGCATGTAGGCAGTGACAGCTGACCACATTGCTCTTGAGAGGTGACTGGCCAATCCCTTTCTTGATTCTGATAGAATGTGTTCTGTTTCCACTCCACCTGGATGTACTGCAATTCAATTCTGACACTAACTGCCCATAGTTAGCATCAGACTCTGCAGGTTTAAGAGCATAGTCCCCAGTAAGACTACTCTTACTTCAGATGCCAGCTGCAAGTTCAGGGGTTCTCACGCCACCTGCACTTCTGACCAACTGGCCACTAAATTGGGAGTTTCCATGACCCCCTCAGGTTCACTAATTCACTAGAATGGCTCACAGAGCTCAGGAAAGCCCTAAGCTTATTATTATAAGTTTATTATAAAGAATACATCTAAGATGAGGTCTGGGAGGGTCCTAGACATGGAACTTTCATGCTCCCCTCCCTGGGAAATTTGGTATGTCACTCTGCTGTCACATCAATGTGTTCCCCAACCACAAAGCTCCACTGAGCTTTGGTGTTCAGAGGTTTTATTGAGGTCTCATTACATCAACATGATTGAATAAATACTTAGCTACTTGATCAAAATCAGTCTTCAGCATATTGGAGGTCTGGAGAACAAGCTGATCTCACAGGGCTCAAAGCCTCAATCAACACTATTATCAGGTGCTTGGTCTTTCTGCTGAGCAGCTTCCATCCTGAAGCTGTCTAGGGGCCCCACCATGGTAATACAGGATTTACTAAGAAATAATTTTTAGGTAGGCAGAAAGGGTGAGGGTTCTCAGTGGAAATTTCTTTTAATAAAAGCAACTCCCAAAACGTTTCTTTCCTAATAGAAAAGCAGCTTGGAAAGCCAGGCCGGCAAGTATTGATATGCAAATGGAAGCGATTAGAAACTAGGTCCATCCAATTGGCAATTCCTCCCCTCTTCTCTTTGTCACCATGTGTGCCAGGTGTTGAAATGCCTAACCTTGTTTTTACTTTAACTCGTTACTTTGAATTTTGTCTTGCTTGTCTCTTTAATCACCTAGCCGTGCTTCTCATGTAAATAAGACTCTCTCTAGCTAGGAAGGCCGGACAAACTCCAACTGACCCCTTAATTTACAAGACACTAAGGGCTCCTCACCCAACCCCCTTTCGTAAGGAGTTGGCCTGGGTAAACAGATCCTCAGCATTTCAAAGGAGCCCAATTAACTGATAAGGTACTAACACCAATAATGTGTGAAGTTCCCAGGATTTTTCTCCGAGAGATGACAACATAAAACCTTGAGTTCGTGTCCGGCATAGACCCTATATCTAATTATAATGAAAGATTTAGAACCTTGCTCCTGGTACCCTTGCTCTTCTTGTAACCATTTGTCTTTTAAGTTGTTTATCACTCTGTAACCATTTTGCTTCTTTTGATTCTTGCATGTTTTTACTTCTGTAAAATTATTACATTTGAGTCCCCCTCCCCTTCCTAAACCTAGGTATAAAAGTTAATCGAGCCCCTTCCTCGTGGCCGAGAGAATTTTGAGCATTAGCTGTCTCTTTGGCCGCCGGCTTAATAAAGGACTCTTAATTCGTCTCAAAGTGTGGCGTTTTCTTAACTCGCTAGTGGGTACAACAGTGTCATGGCCACCTACAGATAACACCACCTGTGCAGGACATCGTGGCCACCTGCATTTGCATGGTAAAAGGCTAGGGTAGGAGGACCAGGTTTTTTGTGGGCTACATAAATGATACACCTGGTCAAACCAATCCCCTGGGCCCTAGGCAAATAAGACACCACCTCCTCCAGCCTCCCAATATAACTGATGACTTTTCTGCCGCACAGGGGTTTTTCTCTCTGTTAGGAGCCCCTCTCCCTCTGTCTCTCTATGGGGGAGTGTTTTCCTTCTTTCTTGCCTATTAAACTTCCCGCTCCTTAAAACCACCCCACTTGTATCCATGTCGTTTATCTAATCAGCGGGAGACAAAGGATCATGGTGTTTCTCCAGTCATCAGATGGGGTCACCTCATTAGCATAACAAAGGCACTCCTATCACTCAGGAAATTCCAAGGGTTTTTGAAGCTCTGAACCAGGAACCCAGGAAAATGACCAGCAGTTTTTTTTTTTTTTATTATACCACAGAGGTGATCTGCATCTCTACTTTTATAAAATCATATTCTCAGGACAGCAACCTTGTCCTCTTACCAAGTTGGAAAGTAATCATCATTCTTGCTCAGCTTGTATTGGCTTCTGGCCCTTCAAAGAGCTGGACACTTACTAATCTGGAAAAAGAGAGGTGAGCAAGTCTCAGACCTGGTTACTTAAAAACATCCAATCTCAGGGATAGTCCTGATGGAAGTTTATTTTGTTATTATTTTTTGAGACGAAGTCTTGCTCTGTGGCCCAGGCTGGAGTGCAGTAGCTTGATCATGGTTCATTGCAGCCTCGACCTCTGAGGCTCAGGTGATCCTCCTACCTCAGCTTCCCAAGTAGCTTGGACCACAAGCATGTACCACCATACCCCACTAATTTTTAAATTATTTGTAGAGATGGGGTCTCCCTATGTTGGCCAGGCTGGTCTTGAACTGCTGGGCTTGAGCAATCCTCTCACCTTGGCTTCTCAAAGTGCTGGAATTATAGGCATGAGCCACCACATCCGGCCCCTCACAGATGTTTATACAGCTGGGCACTAATATACTTCTTGTGTGTGTATCAAAGTCTAAATAACATTCTTTAGCTTGTCTTTTTGGAAGCAAAGTCATAACGAGGAAAACTGAAGTGAGACTGTAAGTTACCTGTAGACTAGTTTATCAGATGCTTAGTTTGGGCATTCATATGGTTAATTATCATATCTACTACACAGATGTGCTTCATGTTTAACTGCTGATTTCTCTTCCTCCAGGGAATGACAAAAGCTTCTAGCCACAGGTAACTAGAGGCAACGTTGTAATAGCCTTGGTTCATTTCAATCCCAGTCTTTTGTGCCTTCCTGTCTATAATTTCCCTGCCGGAGAGTTGCCTTATCCAGAAGTAATGTTAGCAGACGTACAGGAAGTACATTACTTTAAAATGGTTGCTCAGCCTCAGTCAGCATTTACGTAAGTTGCCTTTCTATTAGACAGGACTTTCTGCCTTGCCTGCTGCTGTTGCAATTACTGCTGCTGCTAGTATTCTGAAATTTTCATCTTTCGTTGGTTAATCTTTGCAGTCCCCTTCCTTTTGCATATTAGTGCATGACATGACGCTTTTGAATATGAGATTGTCTTTGCATTTGTTGCTCTTTGCAATTCATGTGCTGCATTAGTCTGCACAGGGCTGTTTCCCTGGGATACTTGGTTCACTGGGCAGTGTTTCTCTATTTCTGCTTCTCTTTTGGATAGGCCTTTGGGCTTCTGGTTTTCTGACTTCTTGGGCTTCTGTTTTTGGACCTATTGCCCATTTTGACTTCTTGATGGATAATCAATTTGAACCATTAACTTCCCTTGACCAGTTTATCTTTCTGATCATCTCTGACCTTTGGACCTCAGTGTCCACTTGGACTTTGCAACCAGCATTGTGGGAGGGACTTGTTATTTGGTTCACATATTTGGGGGTCAAATGAAATAAGAGGTAGGAAGATCAACTCTCCAAGAAACAGTGGAGATTGTTTTCTATATTCATATTAAATATTTTCTATAGTAGTCACTTAAAAGCTTCAAAGCAGACTTGCATTCTAGCTGCTTCTGCCATTGTCAGCATTTTCTCATTCTTTAGTTGCTTCCATATCATTGAATATATACTATGTTTATTGAACGTATGCTATGCCTGCCTAGACCCAGTTGGCTTGGTAAGGATTTTGATGACATTGAAAATTTGAAATCAATTCAAATCCCACAGAAATCTATTTTCCTTCCTTTATTCCCACATGATAGTCTCCTTCATTTTTCTAAAATTCAAGGTACATCTTCATCAGTATCTCTCATCCTGGACATTAATTAATATGTCATGATATAGTCATTGGTACATACTTGGAAGAACACTGGTAACATTTCAGGGAGGCTAATAAATCTATCCAGATATTTTGAGTTGCAGTCAACAAAAAACTCAACTCAAGCTAGTTTAAACAATAAAGTGAA
Source organism: Pan paniscus (assembly GCF_029289425.2). NCBI lineage: Eukaryota > Metazoa > Chordata > Mammalia > Primates > Hominidae > Pan > Pan paniscus. The sequence goes on from NC_073261.2 coordinate 17,498,826, forward strand.
TTTAATGGTTCATTTAACTGAAAAGTCCAGAGGTAGGTGGGTTTCAGGTACAGTTTGATTGAGACTCTAGCTCCCTTTGTCTGCCGTTCCCTCAACTCTGCTATCTCTATTCACTTTGCCCTTATGCCGATTTTCTTCATGGTAGCAAAACGGTTACAGCAGTTCTTGGTCTCATCTGTTTTCTCCACAGTCTCAAATGCACTGTGTCACTCTAAACTGGTTAAGTTTCTTGCCTTCCTCTAAAGGCTGCTCGGAATCACATGGGCATATGACCTAAGGAAATCAGGGGCTTTGGGAAGTAAAATGGGGAGTATGTCCTGGGGAGGCAACCAACACGGTAACCGCGCAGTAAGTTCTTAGCATAGTTCTCTGTCACTTTGAAAAGAAAACTTAAAAACCACTGAAAATAAATGGGTGACTCTAGCGGACTGCAAACTACTGACCCTCAACTGCTTCAGTCACTAACTGGTGATTCCTCTTTAGTTCTTTCCAAGAACAACCTCCTTGTGACTCATTTTTAGAAGAATGACAAAAAGAACAGGCCTACCTGTAAGCCCAACAGAGACAAGGCTGGAATGACTACCAGATGCACCAGTCATGGGTGCCATCTTGTTTCTCGTGTGGTCACTGCACTTTCATGGCATTTGAAAACAAAAAAGAAAAGAATTAGTTGCAGAAAGCATAATTGTCAGGCCTCTGAGCCAAAGCTCAGCCATTGTAACCCCTGTGGCCTGCACATACATGTCCAGATGGCCTGCAGGAGCCAAGAAGTCTGGAGCAGCCGAAAAACCTGCCTTAACTAATTAACCCACCTTATGACATTCTACCATTATGACTTGTTCCTGCCCTGCCCCAACTGATCAGTCGACCTTATGACATTGTTCTTCTGGACGATGAGTCTTACGATCTCTCCACCATGCACCTTGTGACCCTCTCCCCTGCTAACAATAGATAACCACCTCTAACTGGTAACTTTCCACTGCCTACCCCAGTCCCGTAAAGCTGCCCCTCTCCTATCTCCCTTCTCTGACTCTCTTTTCAGATTCAGCCCACTAGTACCCAACAGCCTTCTTGGTCACACAAAGCCTGTTTTGGTGGTCTCTTCACACGGACGCACTTGACAATAATGACCTGTTGTATTTCTATGAGCTTTTCTTGCAGTTTCGCTCCTGGTGGGAGGGAAGCCTCCATCTTCACAGAGCTAGATCCTCTGATCTACCCTGTCCCTCCCCTCAAATTCATATATATTGAAGTCCTAACCCCAATACCTCAGGATGTAACCTTATTTTGGAGATGGAGTATTTAAAGAAGTAATTAAGTTAAAATGAGGTGATTAGGGTGGGCCCTAATTCAATACGACTAGTGTCCTTACAGGAAAAGGAAACCTGGACACAGGCACGTATGAGGGAAGACAATGTGGAGAGGCAAGGAGAAGACGGCCACCTGCAAGCCAAGGAGAGAGGCCTGGAACACACTCTTACTTCATGGCCCTCAGAAGGAGGCCACCCTGTCAACACCTTGAGCTCAGACTTCAGCCTCCAGAGCTGTGAAAAAAGAAATTTCTGTTGTTTAAGCCCCTCAGTTTGGGGTAATTTCTTATGGTGGCCCTAGCAAATGAATACAGGTCCCAAATAACTCTTCAGTTTGGCCATATTTCCCTTACCTCTAGGGACTAATTTCTAAGTGCCAGTTGTTTTCTTGACACCAACCATTCAAGGTGGGTGAAGAGGGTCTGACAGGGCAGGACACCTAATGGGAGTTACCCAGCTGTTGAGGGCGACGCAGGTCTGCTGGTCAAATCATCTGTCCTCTGTGAACTCAATTTCTTCCATGGGAGAAAGAGAAATGCAACTCCTCACAGTCAAGAGTTGGCCTGTCACTAGGCTGCGGTCGTGTCTCGTTGAACATAAACAACTTCACAGAATATTCTCATGAAACAAGGCCGCTCACAAATGTATACCTGCTTCCTGACAGCACCCAATCCACAACAAATGCCTGCTTCTTGGAACCCCCACACCCTGGCCCATATAATGACCTAACACAAACCCGAATCCTACAACCAGTCCTTCTAGTGCTTTCTCAGGGAGACGTGTTTTCCATAGCATGCTGGCTCCCCTTGAGGCAGTCAGCCAATGAACCCTAACTCTGTTCGTAGTTGTCTTTGAGACATTAACAAGAGTTTTGACTTTATTTTACATATACATCAGTCAATGGGGTACCCTCGCCCCCCACACTTCAGCCAGGACAATTTATACGGTTTAATACACCTCTTACAACATTGACTCTTATTTTTATTATCATTACATGAACAGTTACTAACTTATTAACCTTGAATTTTTTATCTCTTCATTTAATTTGGAATTTCTTAATATAGAATGTGGTAGGGGAGAGGAGGGCTCCCTTTCAAAACAGCAACAGTGGCCGGGTACAGTAGCTCACGCCTATAATTCCATCACTTTGGGAGGCTGAGGGGAGACGATCACTTGAGCTCAGGATCTCACTGTCGAGGTTATAGTGAGCTATGATCACACCACTGCACTCCAGCCTGGGTGTCAGAGTGAGACCTTGTCTCTAAAAAAAAAGAAAAAGAAAAAAAAATAGCTATAAGTTATGATAAGAGTTGTTTAAGGGTAAAGTTTAACTGTATAGTGAGTTTATTTAGCTGCTTATGAGAGTGGAATGAATGCGATCCTCCCACCTACGAATAGGTCAAGAATGTGCTTCATGCCTTATTCCCAAGGTAATGCTGGTATGGGTTGGTTTAAACGGCATTCTGGATGCCCTTTAGGGTTTTCTGTGAAATCCTAATGAACGAGCCATTTTTGTGTAACCCATTTTTATCAGGCCCCATCAACCCAAGTGCTGCAAAACTAGGCTCATGGTCCCATCCGGGAAAAAATTATACTCCCAAATGTTGCCGCTGGGATTGACAATTGCTACAGCGGTTTTGGAAAGTAATGTCCATATCTATCTACAAAACCAAACAAAAACAAACTCAGCCAGCCCTCTCCCAGGGACAGAATCCAAGGAATGAAGCTCAATGGCAGGCGAGGGGTGTGCAAAAGGTGTTCTGCCACCCCCGGGCAGTGACTCCATGCGAGAAACAAAGTGTGTGCTCAAACAAGCAGGCAGCAGTGAAGTTCTGAAACACTCTTACCCCAAAATATTTTACACATTAAAAAATTGAGTCTGGTTTACGGCAATGACTTGGAAGCACTTCTCCTCTGTTCAATTACATGTGAAAAGCAAGAGGCGGAAGTGAAAAAATAATCCCAACACTGTAAAAACAAAGGTCAAAAATTCACATTTCCATGTGATTAGGAGAAAGATAAGAAAGATTATTATTATTATTTTAACACTGGTTGGTTTGCTTGGGAGAAGGCAGAGGTGGGTAAAGGAGGAAGTATGAAAAACAGGGCGGAGTAAACATTTTAATAGTTATTAAACTTTTTGAGCAAATGCAGAATTAGAAGCAAGAGGAAGAGGAAAAGTGGGAGTGGGGTGGAGAAGAACTCAGCAATAAAGGTCTCCAGGCAAAAGAGAAAACCTCCAGGTAACACCTTGGCAGCAGGGAACACAGAAAATAATCCTACCTAAACTATTCCTTCAGACTCACTACTAAGAGCACCACTTCCTTAGGAAAAATCAGAGATATGCTATCAGAACCCACTCCCTGTGCATCCTTTGTGTTTAACTGTATACAAATTTGTAGGGCAGCCTACATAACCAAGAAAGATCAGTCGGGAGAGAGTATTTCCCGAGTTCTATCCCGATGACAAGTTTAGAAACCTTACTTCCTTCAACGTTTCCCCTTCCCAACGGTACCCGGGAATCCCTAAGCCAGGAGAATGGCCGCATAGTGGAAGGAACTCTTCAGACCCTGCTACATCCCATTCTCTGCCTTCCAACACCCCCCGCTAAGTCTGGGCCCATTGATCCCCCTGACAGAGCAGGAACACTGTCATCTTGGACAAACACCACCGCTTTAAGTTCTAGCTCCCTTTCTAGCCTCATGCATCTCAAGGGAATCACTTCTCTTCTAACTACAAGCAGCCAGAAAGAGCAGACGGTAAAACACAGATAAAACAGCTCGGGCACAGAGGCAGGTGGGGGGAATTCTCTTGGGTAACTGCCAAACTTCACTGTCATACAATGGGCCCCAGTAAAACAGTAGGCCTGAATAAGCACATTCCTTTCCCTTCAGGTCCACTAAGATAGGGAAGCTAAAAGCAGACTCGGGGGTCTGCCTGCAGTTGCAGAAAGGTGTATGAAAACACACAACTCTCCCTCCCAAACAAGCACAACAAAGAGACACAAAAACAGTCCAAGCCTCTAGTAAACTCTCCCACCCTGAATCCTTAAAAACGCTTAGCCTGTAAGAAAGTGGGGCTCTAACCTAACTTGGCCAAAACCCCCTCCTAGGTTTGTTTTCTAAAATAAACCTGTCCTTGTTAACCATCAAGCCACCCTTCGTGTTTCTTTCCTCTTTCTTTAATTATTACACCTCCCACATCTGTGTGTTTAGTCACCACAGGAAACACTTGGTGCAGAGAGAAATGGAAGAGAAGATCCAAGTCAAGGAAGCAGCCAAGGGGCCAGGGCTTCATGGAGGAAAGAGCAAATCTTGAATTGTTCAGGATAGGGGATGGAACCAGGAAGCAGCAATGGGGTGGGAACTAAACTGACATAGGAGCATTTGGGGAGCAAGTCAAGAAGGCTCTGTTGAGTGATGTCATTGACAGAGTCGGGCTGGCAGCTCAGTGGTGTGCTGGCCAGAGAGGGGGTATGTTAAGCCAGCTAAAAGGAGCAAGGCTGACCCGGACAAACTCATATTTTAAACCCGACCTGAGTGGTCCTGGCATGCGATTTCCAAAGTGTCTCTGCTCTTGGAGTGAACCACCCTCATTCTTTATCTGAACTGGACCCCACTTGCAGAGTCAAGTCACTCTTCTCCCAGTGGTGCCAGATTCAGAACTGGACTCCTGCTTTGGTCTCCACTTGCTGTTTCTATATTGCATCCTTTCTCATTCCCAGGTCTTTCTCCAAAGCATGGAACCCTTTCTTGCTCTTAGATGCTTACCTTTATGGACCCAGAATCCTGTTCTAATTCCTAACCCAGAGCTGTGGTCCCTGGAAGCAGAGCTTGTGGCTGCCATTCTTTCCAAGTACCCTTCCCTGGATTCTGCTTTCGGGGTCTTGATGCATTTATGGGTAGGGGAGCATCCTAATCCTTCATCATCTTCAACTATACTTTCCTACTTCCACATTTCTGATAACTTGTTTGGAGTCTGCTGTCAACTCTGGACAAACACGTATTACGTCTTAGTCTGAGCTTCTGCCATTAGTCCCAGAAGTGGAGTTCCTTCCTAGGACGTGGATTTGGTACTAGAGCCCAGCTTTGCTTTCTTGCTTCATCATGCTGCCAGGCCCCCACTGTGGTCCCAGTCAGCACCCCCAACCCTGCTCCCACTGGAGAGCTGTCACTCAGTCAGCTCCCTCTGGATTGATGAGTGGCAAAAGGTCCCTAGACCGGGCCCCCTAAGGCAGGACTTCTTTAGAGGATTGTAGTCTCTACATAGTGATGGCTGTATTGTTATAAAGGGCCTGTTTCCTTTCGTTCTCCCTCTGTCAACTTTTTTCTTTGAAGTAAAAATGGAACATTTATTGATTCATACAGCTAGACTTCCCAAGGGATCAGCTGGCTTGCAACTCAGCTGGACCTCAGGGCTTTAAACAATGCCACTAGCACTGCAGCACTGTGTCTCCTCCTAGCCCCAGCTCTGCTTAGTTTCAAGGAGATGGTGGAATTCATGGGCCTTTGAGTACAGGAGCCCAGAAAGAGAAAGAGAGATTCTCTTTCCTATGTTTATATTGAAAAGACGATGTGTTAAGGGCAGGTGAGACACTGAGAGATATTTCTACTAGGTTCGTGTGGAGAAGGCATGGTTCTTTTGTGGCAAGTGGAGTGCCAGATAAAGGAGACAAGAGAGTGGGCAAGAAAAAAAGAAATAGAAATAGAAATAAAGGGGATCTGGCAAGATGGCTGAATAGGAGCAGCTCCAGTCTGCAGCTGCCAGCAAGTCCAATGCAGAAGGTGAGTGATTTCTGTATTTCCAACTGAGGTACTCGGTTCATCTCACTGGGACTGGTTAGACAGTGGGTGCAGCCCACGGAGGGTGATTAGAAGCAGGGTGGGGCGTTACCTCACCAGGGAAGCGCAAGGGGCTGGGGAACTCCCTCCCCTAGCCAAGGGAAGCCACGAGGGACTGTGCCATGAGGGACGGTACTATCCAGCCCAGATACTACGCTTTTCTCACAGTTTTTGCAACCCACACACCAGGAGATTCCCTCGAGTGTCTACAGCAGGAAACAGATGCTGGAGAGGATGTGGAGAAATAGGAATGCTTTTACACGTTGGTGGGAGTGTAAATTAGTTCAACCATTGTGGAAGACAGTGTGGCGATTCCTCAAGGATCTAGAACTAGAAATACCATTTGACCCAGCAATCCCATTCCTGGGTATATACCCAAAGGATTACAAATCATGCTACCATAAGGACACATGCACACGTATGTTTATTGCGGCACTATTCACAATAGCAAAGACTTGGAACCAACCCAAATGTCCATCAGTGATAGACTGGATTAAGAAAATGTGGCACAAATACACCATGGAATACTATGCAGCCATAAAAAAGGATGAGTTCATGTCCTTTGTAGGGACATGGATGAAGCTGGAAACCATCATTCTCAGCAAACTAACACAGGAACAGAAAACCAATCACTGCATGCTCTCACTCATAAGTGGGAATTGAACAATGAGAACACACGGACCTAGGGAGGGGAACATCCACACTGGGGCCTGTCGGGGAGTGGGGGTAAGGGGAGGGATAGCATTAGGAGAAATACGTTATGCATTCAGGGCTTAAAACCTAGATGACAGGTTGATGGGTGCAGTAAACCACCATGGCACATATATACCTATGTTAACAAACCTGCACATTCTGCACATGTATCCCAGAGCTTAAAAAGAAATAAAAATAAAGAGACATGCACTACTGCCAGACCACAGGGTGGGGCAGCCTTGTGCATGGATAGCCTTACTTGCCTCCCCCTTCAACCCACATGCTTCAGATGGATGAGGGCGTAGCTAGAGAGCACAGGTAAGGCAGGGCAGATGTGTTGGGACCCGTCCGTCTCAGCCTCTGCCACCAGGCACCCCTGGCACAGAGAACCTTTTAACACTGAGTCCCTTTACTGTCACTTTGAATTGTCACAGCCCCACAGAGACCAGCCCATAGCTGGACACACCCTATCTCCCTAAAATAACCAGTTCAAGGGCACCAGACAGTGGAAGTGCTCGTGTCCCGAGGGCTTCCTGCGGGCCTTCAGCAGGACAAGGTTGTGGCCACTAGTCCTAGGAGCACAGTGCCCTGAGCCTAGGCAAAGCAAGCAGGCATTACTCATCTAAAACAGCATCAGGAAAGACACTGAGAAACCAGGACGACTTGATTTTGTATTTGTGCAGCAGCAAACTCTTGAGGGACGCTAGAGGTAGTAGATGTGTCTGTGTGACTCCCAAATATACAGCAGGAGCCGATTTGGCAGAGAGACCCCTTCCCAATGCCATGTTCAGAGTGGAGGTCGACTTGAGAGCCACTGATCTGAGCAGCACGAAGTCCCCTGACATTAGCAGCATGAAGTCCCCTGACTTCAGCCACTTAGGTGTGGATTGCTGAGGGTTCAGGGCAGACAGTGTTTGAGTTCGGGCTGGGCCCACCTGTTTTCCCTCCAAGTGGCATCACCAGGTCCAGTGGGGAAAACACTGCTGTGGGTCTACATTGATTTACCTATACTGCTCAGAGAAGCTTCCTGTGGGCTTCCATAAACTGGCTTGGGTTGGTTATTACTGGCTGCAGCAGCAATTGATTGCTCTTCCTGTACCTTGTTACCCTGGAGATGAAAATCCAGACTTGATGGGGAGAAAAGAGAAAATCTCCATCAGGAGAATCAAGTGGTCTGTTCTCCTCCTCCACTGCCATTGTCATAAAGCATGGGGTTGGCTGTGGGGTCATTTGGAGTGCAGCGGTCCAAGTATCAGGAGCAGCGTACTCTCAAAAAGACTCACGGATGTGACCAAAACTGCAGCCTCCAAGGGTTTTGAGGCCTGCAGGCTGGGAGTTCTTGGCCTAGAGCATTTCACCCCTCTCTTCATTGCTTTCCTGGATGTTCCCAGGGGTCAATCTGGGCTGTTTTTGAGGTGGGATAAAGATTTAAATGGACTCGGGGAGGAGGGAAGCTATCTAAGGGTATAAACACAATATGGTTTATTTTTATTTTTTTCTTTTGTAACAAGATTTTTAAAAAATCTCTTATTTAACTGAGAGTCATACTTTTGTCTATTATAGTAGCTAATTTACTATTATGATAGATAATAGAATTGGGTAAATAACAAGTTCTGTTCATCACTACAAAACACACACACACACACACACAGTATGTGAAAATGCTTCCTATAATTGCTGTACACCATGGCCAGAAAGACAGACTTGAAGATGTAGGTATTAATGATAATGTAGATTATAAAGTACAAAGAATACCACCAGTTGAAGTCATAGACAGGCATGCTAGGAGAAAATAATCATGTTTCATGGTTTTCCATACCCTAGTTCCACAATGCATATAAGGCTGACCTTAGGCAAAATCCCACATGCACAGTCCATGTGCACGAGGCACCAGAAAGCCTCCTGTAACATTCGCTCTCCCCCATAGGGTGTGATGGGGCCTCAGAGCCATCACCATCCCTAATGCTGAACAGCTTGCTTCACACCTGCCCTTCTGAAATTCTTAGTACCTTACAGAGGCACCAATTTTCACAGTGGCAGGACCTTAGTGATCTCCCAATTCAGTTTTCTCCCTTCACAATGAGAAAATTGAGGCCTAGAAAGGACAGTGACTTGCTAGGAATTACAAAGAGAATAAGAAGCATGGCTGGGAAGAGGGCTGTGCACTGCAAAGTCAGGTAATCCTTGCTGTGTGGAACACCCAACTGCCTTGGCTGGGGCCAGATCATATTCTAACCACCCAGGGACGATGCATGAAAGGTACCCGGTGATAACTGTGGAAGGGCAAGGTGTGACAGGTGCTCACTCTACCTTTAATGGAAACTTAATTTCCTACAGGAGGGGACGTCAAGGGGTGCTGGCTAGGCTGTCAGCCAGGGGTCTGAGGAAAGACCCAAGAGAACATAAGCAGGGCCAGGGCCAAGGCCAGGCCCAAGAGTGAGCAACAACCAAGAACAAGTTGATCTGATGAACCTACACATCACAAGACGACAGAAAACCTGCCTCTCTGAGGTCACTATTGGAGCAGATGTGGACTGACGTTTGCAGTGAGGCTCTGCCCACTCTCTAGAGCTGGAGAGCTAGCTACTCTGTGCAGTACCACTTAATAACTTTACCCTTAGGCATGAGGTAAATCCATAACAAGAAGTCATTAGAAAAAACCATGAGGTTTTTCTCCTAAGTAATTTCCACACGTGTGGAGAATTGGCATTTTGCAAGCAAGGTGGCAATTACTGTTGGGAAAAAGCTGAGTGTTGGGAGAAGCTGAGGCAGGGCTTGCAAGTCTGACATAAGGTAAAAGAGTCTTGGAACATGTCTGGGGTCCAGGGTCTAAAACCCCTTGTAGCCTTTGGAACACCAAGCTCTGTGCTAAAGGGTGGAAGGCTACCCTGATGCACCATAATCTAAGCCCAGGGCATAAAACCCCTCGTGACTTGGATAGAATCCAGGGCTCGTGGCTCTGGAATGTGTCTAGACTTGCTGGCTCCATGCTCCTTGCTCTCCCAGGATCGACTGTATCTTGAGTTAAAAGAACATGCTCTCCATTATCTCAAGTAGCAGAGCAAATGCTAAACCATCACAGGTGTAAATCATGTGCTTAATGCAATGCGCCCTTTCAACCTCCACATTCTCACCACCTGTTTCTTTGCTGGATTACCAATAAATAGCACTGGGCTCCCAGAGCTTGGGGCCTTTGCAGCCTCCATGATTGCGATGGCCCCTTGGTCCCACTTCTGTCTCTCAAACTGTCTTTTCTCAATCCTTTGACTCCGCTGGACTTTGTCACCCCCACAACCTGGTGTTGGGTCTGATCACCCCAACAATTAGTTATGTTTACATTTATTTCCTGTTTGATGTAGCCAAAAAACTGCATCAATGCTTAGGAGAACCAGACATGATTCCTTTACAAAGATGGCTTATGTCTTTAAATTCAAGACTCAAAGAAGATTCCAGAATAGAAAGTGGGCTCAAATATTAAGAATTGTATCTCAAGAGATGTCTCCTGTTCCTTTCCATTTTGAAAGAATTCATTTAAATTTAGTGTTAAGTAGAGAGGATAGGCTACTAGCGGTGTAAAATTTTATATTCTTCAAAACTTTTACAGTGAATAGGACTAAACAGAAAATCACTCTTTGTCCTCTCACAGCCCTACTAGAGTCAGGAGACGGCCGCTTTGAATAGTGTGAATTCTGTTATGGTAAAAGATGTTCATGAACACGGATCAAGGATGCGCGGACATGATGTCAGGGCTGTTCGCTGTAGTGACCAGCATGTAGAGCTCAAATGCTATCTCCAGAATGTTTTCAAACTAAGGCGATCCCTCTGCTGTTTTCAGACCACTAAAGAGGAACCAAAAACATAAAGTGAAAACCACACACGTAAATTAATACACTGATACACTTTTTCCCTTTCAAGAGCACTCCTGCAGTGTTTGAACACGGAAGATTGTGTTTGGTGACAGATTGTGCCACCAACAGGCTCAACCTAAATATGGGAGAATTCCCAGGCAGAAACTTCCAGAGAAGTGTGCTCATCGATTCCCAAAAAGCTTCAAGGCCATCAGGCAGAACATCAGCACACTGAACATGAACAATAGAAGACGTAGAGGATATTGGGCAGGGTGTTCTGGAGGCTTTGGAAAGCCCTTCAGATCTATGGAGACAAAATGTTACTTTATTTACAAGAAACAAGCTAACTTTCTGCAAAAACAAACCATCACGTATCCTAAGTCATAAGCTTACCTGACGACTTTCAGGGAAGTTAATTAGGAAGACCGGCCTTAAGGCCCTTGACCATCTGATGCTGCGGATGTTAATAGCTTCCAGGGACCCACAGATAATCAGATCGATCAAGGTCAGCTGTGAGAGACACAGGCCAGAGATGTCAGTATTACACTGTCCAAGGACAGTGGATGGGTGTTCACCAACCCAGGAGAGGTACAATGTTATGTGAAAAAGCACGTTTCATAGACAGCATAGTACCACTTTTGTAATATGACATTAATAATAACTAATGTTTGACGTTTTACTGTGTTCCATGTACTATAACAAGCACCTCTTGTAGATGATTTTAGACTCATCACACCAATTAGGTGGGCACTATTGCTGGAGGAGGAGCTTGAGGCACAGAGAGGGTAAGCATGTAGCCCCTGATCACACAGCTATCCAGGGCAGAGCTGGGACTGGAACCCAGACAGTCTGAGGGCTGAGCCCTTGCTATTAATCACACTGGGACATCTTTCCACACTACACCCTATTGACCTTCTCTTCAATTTGACATGTAAAAGAAAGGAGGTGTAGCCTAGTAACAGAGATGAGAATATCTAGAATACAGACAACACCTATTAATCTTTATTAATGTCAGGTTTATGGGCAAGAGATTAAGGTGAAGATGGCCAAAAGAAGAACCTAGTGTATTTTAGAAAAATATAAGTAGAAAAGAACAATGTACCATCATCAAAAAAACTTGAATTTAGCCCCTTTGGTGGTAAGGCACAGAGGATCTAGTGAGCTCCTTCCCCTCAAAGGGCACGCCGCACGGGACGGGTGTAGGGTCCAGCCCTACACGGTCTGTGGATTTTTCTCCTCGTGTGCAGAGATGAGAGATCGTAGAAATAAAGACACAAGACAAAGAGAAGTAAAGACAGCTGGGCCCGGGAGACCACTACCACCTAGACGCGGAGACCTATAGTGGCCCCAGATACCTGGCTGTGCTGGTATTTACTGGACGCAAGGCAAAAGGGGCAGGGTAAGGAGTGTGAGTCATCTCCAATGATTGATAAGGTCACATGAGTCACGTGTCCACTGGACAGGGGACCCTCCCTGTTTGGCAGTGAGGCGGAGAGAGAGGACAGCTTATGCCATTATTTCTTCTATGCATTTCAAAGACTTTTAGTACTTTCACTAATTCTGCTACTGCTAGCTAGAAGGCAGAGCCAGGTGTACAGGGTGGAACATGAAAGTGGATCAGGAGCGTGACCGCTGAAGCACAGCATCACAGGGAGACGTTCCGGGCTCCAGATGGCTGTGGGCGGGGCTGACTGATGTCAGGCCTTCCACAAGAGGTGGTACAGCAGTCTTCTCTAACTCCCCCAAGGAAAGGGAGACTCCATAGTGCCTTCCATTGGCACTGACGCTACCGCTAGACCGAGGTCCGCTACCTAAGGGGCGTCTTCCCAGGTGCTGGCGTTACCGCTAGACTAGGGAGCCCTCTAGTGGCCTTTTCCAGGCGTAACAGAGGGCTCACGCTCTTGTCTTCCAGTCACTTCTCACCGTGTCCCTTCAGCTCCTATCTCTGTATGGCCTGGTTTTAACTAAGTTATAATTGTAGAACAAAGATTATTATAATATTGGAATAAAGAGTAATGTTAACAAACTAATGATTAATGATATTCATATATAATCATATCTATAATCTATTTCTAGTATAACTATTCTTATTCTGTATATTTTCTTTATTATACTGGAACAGTTTTTGCCTTCAGTCTCTTGCCTTGGCACCTGAGTGGCTTGCCGCCCACAGGCGGGGGAAACAGCTAAGAAATGAGGCTGGTTCACAACTGCCGCACTGGAGGAAACCAGTGTGGCTGTCCCAGGGGAGCGAGGACAGGTGGATCACCAAGGGTTAAGATATTTGAGGGGCTTCATGGAGGAGGCACTCTCTGATGTAACCTACAGCACAGCAGAGCTTTAATAAAAACTCAGGAAGGTCAAGAGCTAGACAGGAAGATAGAATAAAAGGACTCTTGAGGAAGTACTGGGCTGGCATGTTGGGAAGCAGAGGGTCCTGGGAGTGGGGGCAAAGGGAAGCAGCAGAAAGTGATGAGGACCTATGGAAGGTGGCTTTGCAGGCCAGGCTAAAAAGGCAGGTCTCATTCCCAGGACCTTTCCAATAACAGATGGAGCAAAGGAGTGAGAGGACAGCACAGGAGGCTGCACGAATATATCACATTCTACTTAAGACATATGTCTTATAATTTTTGTCTGGAAATCAGGTTGTTTCCAATTTTTCAATATTATAAACAGTCAGCCACCACCAATTTTGTGGCTAAATCTCTGAATGCATCCTTCTTTCCTACAGATAAATTCCCAGGAATGGAAGTCCAGGGTTAAAATATATTCACCTTCAAGGCTTTTGAAAGGAGCTGCCAAAGAGCCTTCCAGAAAGACAGTTTTATTCCTCTCTCCTGTAGGGTGTAAGAACATTTGTTTTATGGCAAAGACATGGAAGCAACTTAGGTGCTCATCAATGGTGGGTTAGGCAAAGAAAATGTGGTACATATACACCATGGAATACTATGCAGTCATTTAAAAAGAATGAAATTATGTCCTTTGCAGTAGTATGGATGCAGCCAGAGGCCATCATCCTAAGTGAATTAACAGAGAACAGAAAACCAAATACCGCATGTTGTCACTTATAAGTAGGAGCTAAACACTGGGTACTCATGGACACAAAGATGGCAACAGTAGACACTGGGGACTCCTGAGGGGAAGGGACAGAGGAGGGGAAGGGTTGAAAAACTACCTGCTGGATTCTAGGCTCACTACCTGAGTGATGGGATCAGTTGTACCCCAAACCTCACCATCACGAAATATACCCATGTAACAAACCTGCACATGTACCACCTGAATCTAAACTAAAAATTGAAATTACAAAAAGTTTGTTTTCAATCTTGCTAAGATTGTTTTATAGGCAAACACATGGTATTTTATTGTTGTTTTATTCTATAATTTTTAATTAGTGATGTTAAACATCTTTCCTATCGGCCATTTTACATATTTTTTCCTTATGAGTTGCCTTCACTTATCTTCAGCAAAATTATCTATTGAGATATCTTTTTTTTCCTGTAATTTGGAAGTGCTCTTGATATGCAGAAATGTCTGCACTGCCACATTTTGCCCTATTTGTTCTTCAGTTTGTGGTTTGCTTGCAGTTGTGCTTATGGCGTTCACCGTATGGAAGTGTTGTTGTTTCATCAAAAGCAAATCTATTGAGTCTTTTTTCTTCATGGCTCCTGCCTTCGGTCATAAACTCTTACAGGTACTACAATGAACACTCGCCACTATGGTTACCATGGTGCAGATGTCTTTTGTATCCTTCCAGAAAACCATTTGAGGAGTGACTTTTGCAAAATGTACCAGTCTGCCAAAGTATGCAGTCAGGCAGAGTACTTCTGCTATTGAGGTGGCCTGCAAGGAGAAAACAGAGGCTGAGCACGAGGGCTTGCCATGGGGAGGCTCAGCTTTAGTTATCCAGTACCACCCCCTGTCCCCTGCCACTACCCTACCTTTCCTGCCTGGCACCCTCTGAGAATTTGCCATGTCCCTTAATTTTACTGAAAATTGCAGCAACATTTTCTGCCGGTTAGAATGGCTTCTTCCTCTGAAAGGGAAATCTGCCACTGAGTCACAATCTCCATGACCCACACTGGCAGGGATTCCTGGGAGGGGCTGCACCAGCAGGCTAAGGACGAAGAACACATTTCCCCAGAAAAGAGGGAGGTCAGAGGCAGAGATTGTCTATGCTCTCAAATTCCCCATGTTCAAATTCCAGACACCTAGAAGTCCCATTTCTCTAACGGTAAGGTAATTCCCCAAAGATGTGTTTGGGAATAATGGGTCCTTCCATAAACATCACTGCCACTGCAGCCCTGCTGCCTATATGAGGCTGGTTAGAGACGAGGATGGAGCCCACTGAGATCAAGACCGAAGTCCTGATGGGCCTCCCTCTGTAGATTATGGGTGCCAACTCCAGACTCCTGTACCTGCTAGACTTGAAGCCCATGACTGCAGCCCAAGGTTTGCCTGAGGCTGTTGGGATGCAGTAACAACTTCCTAACAAGGGCACGTTCCTCCATCAATGGGGAGAGACAGGTGGAAGATAGGAAGAGATGGAGAAAGGGACAACTTGACTTAGGCTAAAAAGAGGGAAAAGTCTTGAGTGAGAGCTAGAGACAGGAGGAAGGGGCTGGCTGTGGGCCTGAAAGCAGCAGGGGACACTATCATTGCCCCCTAGTTCCAGCCCTCATGGGTCTGTGCACAGACTGGGCTGCAGCCCCTTGCAAATGTTCTAGCTCTCAGTCTGTTGACTCTTGAAGAACTATAGAGACCCAATGTCAAGTCCAGCTTTGCAAAAGGGCCTTAGGCAATTTTCAGGACATCCTTGCTTAAAACAAGACTTGCGTGGTAATGCTGGATGGGGGCCAAAGCCCTCAGAACACACTGGACTTTGGAGATTTACAGTACAAGGGCTGGCTGAAGGAACACTCTGAAACTCAGGCAGCCAACCCAAAGTTATACATGACCAATAACAGACAGGGGATGAGGACTCAGGAAAAGAGGCAAATGGCTAAGACCACTCTGTGGGATTCCTACCTTGGCCAGAGTGGACCAGTGCTAAGGAGGGATAGACAACACTCTGTCCAGGTTTGTGAATGCACAGCTCTGTTTCTTCAGATTTTATGTTTGTGTTGACTGTTATTGGGATAAAAGTCTTCTATCCAGAGAATTCATTAATTGCCGGATCTTTATTGTAAGACAGTTGGTGGATGTCACTTGGGCAGCCTCAGTGAGCCACACTTACAGTTTTCACCCCCTTTGCAGTGGCCTCCCAAGTTGACTCAGGTTTTGGCATGTGATTGACAACAAGACATCAGCAAGTGTGATGCAAGCAGAGGTTTGATGGTGCAGCACACTGGGATGCTCCTTCCTGGACCCAGCCACCCACTGGGAAAAGCCTAAGCCACGTGGAGCAGCTACATAGAAGAGGGCCGGGGCCACAGCTACAGCCAGCAGCTCCTGCCAGCCACGTGAGAGAGCTACCTTGGATGTTCCAGCCTCCAGAGATCTAAGAGCTTCCAGACATCTACCACCCCAGCCACACCACCTGAGCCAATGTCCCACAGAGTCATGGGAGATAATAAAAGGCTGTTGTTCTCTAAAGCTAGGGGTTAGTGAACTCTTTCTGTTAAAGTAAACATGTGAAGCTTTGCAAGTCTTACAGTCTCTGTCACAACCACTAAACTGTTGATGTAGCTCCAAAGCAGCCAAAGACAACACATAAATGAATAAGTGTGGCTATGTTCCCATAAAACATTATTTGCAGACAGCAAAATTTGTATTTCATATCACTTCCATGTGTCACAAAATATTAATCTTCAGTGTCCTTTTTCCTAGTCATTTTAAAATGTAAAAACTATTTGTCTTAGTCTGATCAGGCTGCTATAACAGAATACCATAGACTGGGTGGCTCATAAACAACAGAAATTTATTTCTCACAGCTCTGGAGGCTGGGAAGTCCAAGATCAAAGCACTGTCAAATTTGGTGTCTGATGAGGGCCCACTTTCTGGTTCACAGACAGCCATTTTTTTGTGGCGTTCTCACTTGACAGAAGGGGCAAGGGAGCTCCTTGAAGCATCTTTTATGAGGGGACTAATCCCATTCATGAGATGGGCTCTGCCCTCATTATCTGATCACCTCCAAATACCTCCACACTGGGACTAGGTTTCGAAATACGAATTTTGGGAACACACAAACATTCCATTTGTAGCACCATTCTTAGCTCATAGGCTGTACAAAAATAAGCAGCAGCTGAATTTGTCCCACAGGCCATGGTTTCCCAACCCTTGTTTTAAGTGTTTGAGTTTTAGGATGGTTTGTAAATATGTTTGTGCAATTGATAACTGAAATAAGGAAGAATAAAAAAGGGTCTGTGTGGTTGTTAAAAAGCAAAAGCTTTGAAATCAGGCTTAGGCTTGAAGCCTAGTTCTGCCTTTGTTGCCTAGTAACCTTGGACAAGTTATACAATCTTTCTAGGCTCAGCTTCCTTATCTGTTAAAATGGGTATAATAACAGCAGGCACATCCCATTGAGTCCCTGTAAGGCTTAAGGAGAATACAGAGAAAGCATTGAGATCACCCAGCAGATAGCAAGCAGGGAGCAAATGACAGCTATTAAGACAGAGGTAAGAGTAATGACGAATCAGAAATCAACATGGGCAGGGCACTGGTCTACTATTTAGACCTCTCTGGATTGGCTGGTGAATTTGATACATTACTCAAAATCAAATGTGATCAGCCCCTAAGCACCAATAAATACTCTAATAATTTATGACTATGAAAAAAAGCTGAAAATTTGGCATGTACAAGTTGCATATTACACTATATGAGAACATCATCTACTTGGCAGTAAGTAAATTGGCTTTGAAAACATCATTGAACCATCTCTGATTTTGTGTGTGTGTGCACAGAAGACCAAAATCTCCCACTGCACTTAAAATGCGTTATGAAGGAAGCATGTGTTTGGTGAGTAGACAGAACTTCTCTAATCCCCCAGCAAAAAAAATAAATAACATCTAATTCATATTTGTTGAAATTTGAGGGGAAAAAAAGAAGAGGCACAAGGCCCAATCATCTATGACCAAATCTGGCTAGCCATCTGCTATGGCTTGCTTACCAAGAAAGGCAGGGGAAGCAACTCAGGCTCTTCAAACAGGGCAAGAGCGAGGTCTACACAAATAAAGAAGTATGCGGCAACCTGTGTTGTCTAGTGGTTATAAAAATAGTAACGTCTGGAGAAGAAAAAGACAAAAGTGATTATAAACAACGAACAGGAGCTACACAGCACCCAAACATCTCTTTAAAGAACTAATGCTGGGTAAAATAAGAAAGTTAAGGCTTAGTCATGTTTCCTTTAAATTCTAGGGAGCAGGAGGCAGTATTTAATGATCATATACTACAAACACTAACACAAAAAAATCAAGCATATCATCATATCTCAAAGCACATTTTCTTAACAGTCTCAAGCTAAGATTATACCTTCCCATGGGGTTGTTGTGATAGTAATAAGAGAATACTTGCAGAGGACTTGAACAGTGACGGACACAGATTAAACCCTCAGTTAAAGGGGCCTATTATGATGTGGCATGGTGGCCTAATCCAATTTTAAAATGTACATCATCCCATCTTAACATGATAGACTCAGAAGAGATCTGGCAAAAGGTCATGCCAGTCTCTCCCCAGGTGGGGACAGTACCCCAAACATGCTCGGCAACATCCAGGGATGAGGTATTGGCTGCCTTGGGAGGCCCTGAGGCTGAGCCCTAGTGATAAACAGGCTGAGCACCTGTAGGGGGTGATAGAGAAAAAGCTGAATTCCCATGAGAACAGCAAACATATGGATTGCATCACAAAACAATGGACAGGACAAAAAAGCCTTTTCACTTGAGGTAACTCTAAGAGGATGACATAAAAGGAAAAGACAATGGCAAGTTCTTCCCTTGAATGCCCTAGCTTCTATGCTGGGTATTGCTCATTTTACTCATTTGTCTGATCTTAATCTATTTATTGAATGCTTCCCTGCGTGTGAGGCCCATGCTCTTATAACTCAAAAAAAAAAAAAAAAATTCAGCCAGGCATGGTGGCTCACATATCTAATCCCAGGCCTTGGTGGGAGGATCACTTGAGCCCCGGAGTTCAAGGCTGCAGTGAGCCATGATCACACCACTGAACTCCAGCCCAGGCAACAAAGCAAGACCCTGTCTCAAAAAAAAAAAAAAAAAGTATTGGATTACGTCCAAATCTATGTGCTGTACCCTATATACTTCTTAAAATATCTGTGTAAACAATGCCTTCAGTTTGGGTTCAAGTTCAAGAGTATCAAGTGCTGAAGGACAGGTGGTTCTACATGATGGTTTAACATGTTAGTTACCTGATGGCCTGAGGTGAGTTTCAAATGGAACATTTCTGTTGTACTGGGCATCCAAAACATAGGCAGCTGCCAGGAGAAGGTCCTGTTCCCCATTGAGACAGAGTAAGGGAGACCAAGTCAGAGGAGGAGAGGATACTTTTCTTTTTCCTTTGTTAAGTATGCACTGAGTATAAAAGGAAGCTCCCCTTCGCCTCTCCCCAGACCCACTCTCCCAGAGGTAGCCAACATCTAAACAGTGTTGTCTCCACACCTCCAATGTCTCTTTGAGCACTGAGAATCCTGCAGTGGGACCAGGTCCAGACACACTCCACTTTCTTGAATTCAAATATAGGCTCTCAGAGGAAATGTAAATAAGCATTGACTAGAGCATGTATTTGTACCTAAATGGTATATTCATACATACATATATTAATATATGGTTAGGTACACATGTATATACAAATATATATACGGTCATGTGCCCTGTAACATTCTGGTCAACAATGAACCACATATATAACAGGGTTCCCATAAGATTATAATGAGCTGAAAAATTCCTACCACCTAGTGAGGTCATAGCACAACAAAATACAAAATTGTGGTGATGCTGGTGTCAACAAACCTCCACGGCCAGTCGTATAAAATTCTAGCACATACAATTATGTATGGTACATAATATTTGATAATGATAATAAATGATTATGTTACTGGTTTATGTATTTACTACACTATACTTTTTATGGTTATTTTAGATTGCACTCCTACTTATTAAAAAAAAAAGTTAACTGTAAAACAGCCTCAGGCAAGTCCTTCAGGAGGATTCCAGAAGAAGGCATTGTTATTCCAGGAGGTGACAGCTCCATAAGTGTTATGGCCCCTGAAGACCTTCCAGTGGGACGAGATGCAGAAGTGGAAGACAGTGATATTGAGGGTCCTGACCCTGTGTAGGCCTAGGCCAATGCATACGTTTGTGTCTTAGTTTTTAATAAAGAGTTTATGAAGTTAACATTTTTTAAGTTTAAAAATAGAAAAAAGCTTATAGGATAAGGATATAAAGAAAGAAAATATTTAGTATAGCTATGCAATGTGTTTTAAGCTGCTATTGCAAAAGAATCAAAACGTTTATGGAGTTGAAAATTTATAGTAAGCTAACGTTAATTTGTTATTGAAGAAAGAAAAATATTTTTTATAAATGTAGTCAACTGTACAGTGTTTCTAAAGTCTACAGTAGTGTGCAGTGATTCCTAGACCTTCACATTTACTCACCACTCATTCACTGACTTACCCAGGACAACTGCCAGTCCTGCAAGCTCCATTCATGGGAAGTGCCCTATTCATCTTTTACCTTTTATACCATATTTTTACTGTACCTTTTCTATGTTGAGATACACGAATACACCATTGTGTTACAGTTACCTGCCATATTCAGTACAGTAATATGCTCTACAGGTTTGTAGCCTAGAAAAATAGTCTACAGCCTAGGTGTCTAGTAAGTTATGCCATTTAAGTTTGTGTAAGTACATTGTATGATATTTGCACAATGATGAAATCCCCCAGTGATCCATTTCTCAGAATATATCCCTGTTGTTAAGTGACGCATTACTGTATATATACATATACATACAAACAAATCTGTAACACAAAATTATATACTATGTGTATTTACACTACATTATATATTTATATACATATAAACACAAAACACAAAATTCCTTTTATATTTGCAAGTTTTGCCAAAGATGTGGAGCAACTGGAACTCTCATACGTTGCTGGTTGGAATAGAAAATGGCACATTTACTTTGGAAGACAGTTTGGTAGTTTCTTAAAACGTTAAAAAGTATGACCCAGCCATGCTACTTTGAAGTGTTTTCCAAAAGGAAAGACAGCATATGTCCACACAAAGACTAGTACATCCAACCCAAGTATGTGGCTCATGTTAGACACCTCATCCCAAAGCTGCACACATACACATACGTTCATCCCAGCTTAACAGCCCAAAACTAGAAACCAAAATGTCCACAGACAGGTGAGTGGATAAACAAAGTGTACTGTATCTCTACAATGGAATACTACTCAGCAATAAAAAGGAATGAGTAACCAATAGATGCAACAAAATGGATGAATCTCAAAATAACTGTGCCGAGTGAAAGAAGCCAACCAACCCCCAAAAGAGTACTCACCGTATGATTCCATCTGCATAAAATTCTGGAAAATGAAAACTAACCTACAGTGACAGAACCCGCATCAGTGGTCGTGTGCTGGCAGGGGGAGGAAGATGGGAACAGGCTGGGCATGGTGGCTCATGCCTATAATCCCAGCACTTTGGGAGGCTGAGGTGGGCAGATCACTTGAGGTCGGGAGTTTAAAACTAGCCTGGCCAACAAGATGAAACCCCGTCTCTATTAAAAATACAAAAACTAGCCAGGCATGGTGCCATGCACCTGTAATCCCAGCTACTTGAGAGGCTGAGGCAGGAGAATAGCTTGAACTCGGGAGGCGGAGGTTGCAGCGAGCCGAGATTGTGCCATTGCACTCTAGCCTGGGTGACAGAGAGAGATTCCGTCTCAAAAAAAAAAAAAAAAAAAAAAAAGAGTGGAACAAAGAGAACTGAGAGAGAGAGAGATTACAAATAGGCATAAGAAAACATATAGGGGTGACTGATATGTTCATTATTCTTATCATGGCATTACTATCACAAGGGCATTCATACACCAAAACTCATCAAGCTGCATACTTCAAATAAATGTAGTTTAGTGTATGTCTATTATAATCTAAAAAAGCTGTTAAAATGCCCAAAATGAAAGACAAATACTTGGATTAAAAAAGTTGATGTAGAACAGTAATCTCATAGATGAATTAACTGCCGTAAGAGCCGATCGCTTTTTGAGTAACAGGTATGCTCAGGGTTGGTATGGCAATTCTTACAGGCAGTTTATTAAAATCTAAGAAGCACCATGTAAATGTGTTTAACACTTATCACACATTTTTCTTTTTTTTTTCCTTTTCGAGATAGAGTTTCACTTTGTCACACAGGCTGGAGTGCAGTGGCACAATCTCGGCTCACTGCAACCTCCACCTCCCGGTTTCAAGCGATTCTCCTGCCTCAGCCTCCTGAGTAGCTGGGATTACAGGCACGTGCCACCATGCCAGTCTAGTTTCTCTAATTTTAGTAGAGACAGTGTTTCACCATGTTGGCCAGGCTGGTCTCAAACTCCTAACCTCAAGTGATCCGCCTACCTCGGCCTCCCAAAGTGCTGAGATTACAGGCGTGACCCACAATGCCCAGCCAAACATTTTTCTTTTACATATTTAAAAAAATTCTAGTAGGAAAACCATTAATATCAATTATTTTTTTCATTGAAAATCTTTAACACTGAGGAAGAATACAGTTCCCAGGACATGCTTAGAAATATATTTTAGGTAGAAAATATATTTCTCTATATTTTTTCTACCTAAATATAGAGAGTATATCGCATCAGCAAGAGTTGATTTTTTTTTTTTAATGAACACACACCAACTTTAAGAAAATTCCATTAAGCCTCAAAAAGATCATACTTGAAGAGTTCTGACATTGAGGCTTTTAAAAAAATATTTCTGGCAAAGATCTTTTAAGGCCACTGTTGTCCCCAGTGATGCTACAAACATCCTTACAGTCCCAGTGAGGCCATTTGTCCACAAACATAAGCAGTTCAACACTCACGGATTTGAGATGCATCCTTCATATGCCCTCCAGGTAGAGAAAGGAAAAAAACACTCACCAGCAATGCCTCAGCCAGTCAGGCCCTCGGGGTCATCTCCACGAGACAGATCCCAGACCCCAGACATTGAATGACCAGCACCTCATCACCCCCACCAACTGCCATCTGAACTCATCCTTGCTGTTTTAAAATCTGCTGATTCTATCATAATAGCCACTTCACCCTCACACTAACGTTTCAAAGCTTTCCCATTCTTAACTGGTATTACATTTCTGACATCTGTCTCCTTTTAAAATCGCATTTCCTTTATGCTTTGGTTCTGATTGTCTTCCTTCTCCTCCTCCCTCCCATTTGTGCGCAACTTCTAAGTGTCCTGCGTTCCGTGTGGGAAGCGGTACTCTTAGAAGACAGACTTTACTGTAATAAGCATGTTTATTTGAACTAAGGCCATTTGTATTTTCCCATAAAACAAACTGTTTTTACCCAACCCAAGAATGTGGATTATGTTAGACACCCCATTCCACAACTTCACATACTTTTCAAGTTTACATGCGAACCACTGTCCATATCTACCATGAAAATAGCAAAGACCAAATAGCAGATGTTTCCCCAGATGCAGCTTAAATGTGGCTGCAAACCTCAAAACAGCATCCCAACTATGGGAGGCATTGGCAACTGTGGGAGTGGTGATTCTCAATCCCCACAGCATATGACAATCATCTTAACAGCTTTTAAAGATCCTACTGAAGTCCAGGTCACATGCAGACCCCAACTGCATCAGAACCTCTGGGAGGTAGAACCCAGGATTAATCTTTAATTATTATTACTATTATAAGTTCTAGGGTACATGTGCACAACGCGCAGGTTACACATGTATACATGTGCCATGTTGTTTTGCTGCACTCATTAACTCGTCATTTACATTAGGTATTTCTCCTAATGCTATCCCTCCCCCATCCCCCCAACCCATGACAGGCCCCAGTGTGTGACGTTCTCCATCTTGTGTCCAAGTGTTCTCATTGTTCAACTCCCACCTATGAGTGAGAACATATGGTGTTTGGTGCTCTGTCCTTGCGATAGTTTGCTCAGAATGATGGTTTCCAGCTTCATCCATGTCCCTACAAAGGACATGAACTCATCCTTTTTTGTGGCTGCATAGTATTCCATTGTGCATTTGTGCCACATTTTCTTAATCCAGTCTATCACTGATGGACATTTGGATTGGTTCCAAGTCTTTGCTATTGTGAATAGTGCCACAATAAACATATGTGTGCATGTGTCCTTATAGTAGCATGATTTATAATCCTTTGGGTATATACCCAGTAATGGGATTGCTGGGTCAAATGGTATTTCTAGTTCTAGATCCTTGAGGAATCGCCACACTGTCTTCCACAATGGTAGAACTAATTTACACTCCCACCAACAGTGTAAAAGCATTCCTATTCTCCCCATCCTCTCCAGCACCTGTTGTTTCCTGACTTTTTAATGATTGCCATTCTAACTGTTGTGAGATGGAATCTCACTGTGGTTTGGATTTGCATTTTTCTGACGACCAGTGATGATGAGCATTTTTTCATGTGTCCGTTGGTTGCATAAATGTCTTCTTTTGAGAAGTGTCTGTTCATATCCTTTGCCCACCTTTTGATGGGGTTGTTTGATTTTTTCTTGTAAATTTGTTTAAGTTATTTGTAGATTCTGGACATTAGCCCTTTGTGAGATGGGTAGATTGCAAAAATTTTCTCCCATTCTGTAGGTTGCCTTTTCACTCTGATGGCATTTTCTTTTGTTGTGCAGAAGCTCTTTAGTTTAATTAGATCCCATTTGTCTCTTTCGGCTTTTGTTGCCATTGCTTTTGGTGTTTTAGACATGAAGTCCTTGCCCATGTCTATGTCCTGAATGGTATTGCCTAGGTTTTCTTCTAGGGTTTTTATGGTTTTAGGTCTAACATTTAAGCCTTTAATCCACCTTGAATTAATTTTTGTATGAGGCATAAGGAAGGGATCCAGTTTCAGCTTTCTACATACAGCTAGCCAGTTTTCCCAGCACCATTTATTAAATAGGGAATCCTTTCCCCATTGCTTGTTTTTCTCAGGTTTGTCAAAGATCAGATGGTTGTAGATGTGTGGTGTTAATCCTGAGGCCTCTGTTCTGTTCCATTGGTCTATATCTCTGTTTTGGTACCAGTACCATGCTGTTTTGGTTACTGTAGCCTTGTAGTATAGTTTGAAGTCAGGTAGCGTGATGCCTCCAGCTTTGTTCTTTTGGCTTAGGATTGTCTTGGCGATGTGGGCTCTTTTTTGGTTCCATATGAACTTTAAAGTAGTTTTTTCTAATTCTGTGAAGAAAGTCATTGGTAGCTTGATGGGGATGGCATTGAATCTATAAATTACCTTGGGCAGTATGGCCATTTTCACAATATTGATTCTTCCTGTCCATGAGCATGGAATGTTCTTCCATTTGTTTGTATCCTCTTTTATTTCATTGAGCAGTGGTTTGCTGTTCTCCTTGAAGAGGTCCTTCACGTCCCTTGTAAGTTGGATTCCTAGGTATTTTTTTCTCTTTGTAGCAATTGTGAATGGGAGTTCACTCATGATTTGGCTCTCTGTCTGTTATTGGTGTATAGAAATGCTTGTGATTTTTGCACATTGATTTTGTCTCCTGAGACTTTGCTGAAGTTGCTTATCAGCTTAAAGAGATTTTGGGCTGAGATTATGGGGTTTTCTAAATATACAATCATGTCATCTGCAAACAGGGACAATTTGACTTCCTCTTTTCCTAATTGAATACCCCTTATTTCTTTCTCTTGCCTGATTGCCCTGGTCAGAACTTCCAACACTATGTTGAATAGGAGTGGCGAGAGAGGACATCCCTGTCTTGTGCCAGTTTTTGCCCATTCAGTATGATATTGGCTGTGGGTTTGTCATAAATAGCTCTTATTATTTAGAGATACATTTCATCAATACCTAGTTTATTGAGAGATTTTAGCATGAAGGGATGTTGAATTTTGTCAAAGGCCTTTTCTGCATCTATTGAGATAATTGTGTGTTTTTTGTCTTTGGTTCTGTTTATGTGATAGATTACATTTATTAATTTGTGTATGTTGAACCAGCCTTGCATCCCAGGGATGAAGCCAACTTGATCTTGGTGGATAAGCTTTTTGATGTGCTGCTGGATTCAGTTTGCCAGTATTTTATTGAGGATTTTCGCACCGATGTTCATCAGGGATATTGGTCTAAAATTCTCTTTTTTTGTTGTGTCTCTGCCAGGCTTTGGTATCAGGATGATGCTGGCCTCATAAAATGAGTTATGGAGGATTGCCTCTTTTTCTATTGATTGGAATAGTTTCAGAAGGAATGGTACCAGCTCCTCTTTGTACCTCTGGTGGAATTCAGTTGTGAATCCGTCTGGTCCTGGACTTTTTTCGGTTGGTAGGCTATTAATTACTGCCTCAATTTCTGAGCCTGTTATTGGTCTATTCAGGGATTCGATTTCTTCCTGGTTTAGTCTTAGGAGGGTGTATGCATCCAGGAATTTATCCATTTCTTCTAGATTTTCTAGTTTATTTGTGTAGACGTGTTGATAGTATTCTCTGATGGCAGTTTGTATTTCTGTGGGATCGGTGGTGATATCCTCTTTATCATTTTTTATTGCATCTATTTGATTCTTCTCTCTTTTCTTCTTTCTTAGTCTTGCTAGCGGTCTATCAATTTTGTTAATCTTTTCAAAAAACCAGCTCCTGGATTCAATGATTTTTTCAAGGTTTTTTTTCTGTCTCTATCTTCTTCAGTTCGGCTCTGACCTTAGTTATTTCTTGTCTTCTGCTAGCTTTTGAATGTGTTTGCTCTTGCTTCTCTAGTTCTTTTAATTGTGATGTTAGGGTGTCGATTTTAGAACTTCCCTGCTTTCTCTTGTGGGCATTTAGTGCTATAAATTTCCCTCACATGCTGCTTTAAAAGTGTCCCAGAGATTCTGGTACATTGTGTCTTTGTTCTCGTTGGTTTCAAAGAACATCTTTGTTTCAGCCTTAATTTCGTTATTTACCCAGTAGTCATTCAGGAGCAGGTTGTTCGGTTTCCATGTAGTTGTGTGGTTTTCAGTGAGTTTCTTAGTCATGAGTTCTAATTTGATTGCGCTGTGGTCTGTGAGACAGTTTGTTGTAATTTCTGTTCTTTTACATTTGCTGAGGAGTGCTTTACTTCCAACTAAGTGGTCAATTTTGGAGTAAGTGCGATGTGGTGCTGAGAAGAATGTAGATTCTGTTGATTTGGGGTGGAGAGTTCTGTAGGTGTCTATTAGGTCTACTTGGTGCAGAGCTGAGTTCAAGTCCTGGATATCCTTGTTAACCTTCTGTCTCGTTGATCTGTCTAAAATTGACAGGGGGTTGTTAAAGTCTCCCATTATTATTGTGTGGGAGTCTAAGTCTCTTTCTAGATCTCTAAGGACTTGCTTTATGAATCTGAGTGCTCCTGTATTGGGTGCATATATATTTAGGATAGTTAGCTCTTCTTGTTGAATTGATCCCTTTACCATTATGTAATGGCCTTCTTTCTCTTTTGATCTTTGTTGGTTTAAAGTCTGTTTTATCAGAGACTAGGATTGCAACCCCTGCTTTTTTTTCGCTTTCCATTTGCTTGGCAGATCTTCCTCCATCCCTTTATTTTGAGCCTATGTGTGTCTCTGCATGTGAGATGGGTATCCTGAATACAGCACACTGATGGGTCTTGACTCTTTATCCAATTTGCCAGTCTGTGTCTTTTAATTGGGGCATTTAGCCCATTTACCTTTAAGGTTAATATTGTTATGTGTGAATTTGATCCTGTAATTATGATGTTAGCTGGTTATTTTGCCTGTTAGTTGATGCAGTTTCTTCCTAGCATCGACGGTCTTTACAATTTGGCATGTTTTTGCAGTGGCTGGTACCGGTTGTTCCTTTCCATGTTTAGTGCTTCCTTCAGGAGCTCTTGTAAGGCAGGCCTGGTGGTGACAAAATCTCTCAGCATTTGTTTGTCTGTTAAGGATTTTATTTATCCTTCATTTATGAAGCTTAGTTTGGCTGGATATGAAATTCTGGGTTGAAAATTCTTTTCTTTAAGAATGTTGAATATTGGCCCCCACTCTCTTCTAGCTTGTAGTTTCTGCGGAGAGATCCGCTGTTAGTCTGATGGGCTTCCCTTTGTGGGTAACCCGGCCTTTCTCTCTGGCTGCCCTTAACATTTTTTCCTTCATTTCAACTTTGGTGAATCTGACAATTATGTATCTTGCGGTTGCTCTTCTCGAGGAGTATCTTTGTGGTGTTCTCTGTATTTCCTGAATTTGAATGTTGGCCTGCCTTGCTAGGTTGGGGAAGTTCTTCTGGATAACATCCTGACAAGTGTTTTCCAGCTTGGTTCCATTCTCCCCATCACTTTGAGGTACACCAATCAAACATAGATTTGGTCTTTTCACATAGTCCCATATTTCTTGGAGGCTTTGTTCATTTCTTTTTACTCTTTTTTCTCTAAACTTCTCTTCTCACTTCATTAATTTGATTTTTAATCACTGATACCCTTTCTTCCACTTGATCGAATTGGCTACTGAAGCTTCTTCATGCGTCACATAGTTATTGTGCCATGGTTTTCAGCTCCATCAGGTCATTTAAGGTCTTCTCTACGCTGTTTATTCTAGTTAGCCATTCGTCTAATCTTTTTTCAAGGTTTTTAGCTTCCTTGCGATGGGTTCAAACATCCTCCTTTAGCTCAGAGAAGTTTGTTATTACCGACCTTCTGAAGCCTATTTCTGTCAACTCGTCAAAGTCATTCTCTGTCCAGCTTTGTTCCATTGCTGGTGAGGAGCTGCAATCCTTTGGAGGAGAAGCGGTGCTCTGGATTTTACAATTTTCAGATTTTCTGCTCTGGTTTCTCCCCATCTTTGTGGTTTTATCTACCCTTGGTCTTTGATGATGGTGACCTACAGATGGGTTTTTGGTGTGGATGACCTTTTTGTTGATGTTGATGCTATTTCTTTCTGTTTGTTAGTTTTCCTTCTAACAGTCAGGTCCCTCAGCTGCAGATCTGTTGGAGTTTGCTGGAGGTCCACTCCAGACCCTGTTTGCCTGGGTATCACCAGCGGAGGCTGCAGAACAGCAAATATTGCAAAACAGCAGATATTGCTGCCTGATCCTTCCTCTGGAAGCTTTCTCTCAGAGGGGCACCTGGCTGTATGAGGTGTCAGTCGGCCCCTACTGGGAGGTGTCTCCAAGTTAGGCAACACGGGGGTCAGGGACCCACTTGAGGAGGCAGTCTGTCCATTCTCAGAGCTCAAACATTGTGCTCGGAGAACCACTGCTCTCTTCAGACAGTGATGTTTTAAATCTGCAGAAGTTTCTGCTGCCTTTTGTTCAGCTATGCCCTTCCCCCAGAGGTGGAGTCTACAGAGGCAGGCAGGCCTTGTTGAGCTGTGGTGGGCTCCACCCAGTTCAAGCTTCCTGGATGCTTTGTTTACCTACTCAAGCTTCAGCAATGGTGAATGCCCGTCCCCCAGACAGGCTGCAGCCTCGCAGTTCGATCTTGGACTGCTGCGCTAGCAGTGAGCAAGGCTCCGTGGGTGTGGGACCCACTGAGCCAGGGGCGGGATATAATCTCCTGGTATGCCATTTGCTAAGACCATTGGAAAAGCACAGTATTTGGGTGGGCATGTCCTGTTTTTCCAGGTACAGTTTTCACAGCTTCCCTCAGCTAGGAAAGGGAAATCCCCTGACCCCTTGCACTTCCCAGGTGAGGCGATGCCCTGCCCTGCTTCAGCTCGCCCTCCATGGGCTGCACCCACTGTCCAACCAGTCCCAATGAGATGAACCATGTACCTCAGTTGGAAATGCAGAAATCACCCGTCTTCTGCATCGATCACACTGGGAGCTGCAGACTGGAGCTGTTCCTATTTGGCCATCTTGGAATGGACCCTCCCACGATTAATCTTTTAAAGTTCACAAATGATTTGAACATGCAGTCAAGACTGAAAACCACTGATGTAAATATAGCCATTTTCCTAGTATTTCTTCTATTTTCCTTTCCTTTTTTTTTTTTTTTTCTGAGGCAGGGTCTTACTCTGTTGCCCAGGCTAGAGTGCAGTGGCGTGATCATGGCTTACTGCAGCCTCCACCTCCAAGCTCAAGCGATTCTCCTGCCTCAGCCTCCTGAGTAGCTGGAGCTATAGGTGCATGCCACCATGCCCAGCTAATTTTTGTTGTAGAGACAGGTTTTGCCATGTTGTCCTGGCTGTTCAAAATCTCCTGGGCTCAAGCAATCCATCCAGCTTGGCCTCCCCAAGTGCTGGGATCACAGGTAACAACCACTGCACCCCTCCTGTTTTCTATTTTAATTGCACCGTGACAATAATTGCCTTCTCTTGATTTTCTCTTTCTCTTCTTCTCAGAGCTGTGATATTTATTTTCCTCCTCCCAAGACTTAAAAATGTTGTTAAGGATTTTGTGTTTTCTCTTCCATCCCCGCCCCTCAACTCAGTAAGCCTTCATTCTGGGGAAGATGAATCCCTTGGAATCCCTTAGAGGGTGAAAAGAATGCAGGAAGGAGGGAAAGATAGATTCCAGAGGCTCTCAGTGGAGAGAGCAAGAAAGTTCCTTCTCTATGAACCCAGCAAACGCCTCCTTCAGTATTAACTGTGGTAGTAATAAACCATTGTAAGCCCCCAAATACCTTTAAGTCAGTCAAAAATAACCTAGGCAAAATGCAAAGTTGTTGATAGAAGTGTTTTGAGGTCAGGTGTGGTGGCTCACGCCTATAATCCTAGCATTTTGGGAGGCCAAAGTGGGCGGATCACGAGCTCAGGAGATCGAGACCATCCTGGCTAACCCAGTGAAACCCCATCTCTACTAAAAATACAAAAAATTAGCCAGGCGTGGTGGCGGGTGCCTGTAGTCCCAGCTACTCGGGAGGCTGAGGCAGGAGAATGGCGTGAACCCAGGAGGCGGAGCTTGCAGTGAGCCGAGATCTGCCACTGCCCTCCAGCCTGGGCGACAGAGCGAGACTCCATCTCAAAACAACAACAACAACAACAACAACAACAACAAAAAAAAGAAGAAGAAGTGTTTTGAAAACAGCCAATATGTCTTGGTTATACAGGTAAGAACATTAACATAATTAACCATAACTTAAGGTAAAGAGAAGTTCCCATAAATTTTAAGTTAAATTCTTCCACTTCTCCATTTTTCTTTCCAATTCCAATGCTCCTTTCCTTACTAAAAACACTACACAGTAGTCCCCCCTTAATTGAGAAGAATAGGTTCCAAGACCCCCAGTTAGTTCCTGAAACTGAGCATAGTACCAAACCCTGTATATACTATGTCTTTTCAATCTGATAACCCAACAGCTACTAAGTGTCTAGTGGGCAGGTAGTGTCTACTGCATAGATACGTGGGACAAAGAGATGATTCACGTCCCAGGTGGACAGAGCAGGACATCTGGAGATTTCACCATGCTACTCAGAACAGTGCACAATTGAAAACTTATGAATTGTTTATTTCTGTAAATTTTTATTGGATATTTTTGGACTGCAGTTGACCTAGAGTAACTGGAACCACAGAAAACAAAACCAAAAAAACCATGGATAAGAGAGGTTACTGTACCTTCTGTCTCCCTCAGTACACCGTGTCCTCCCACAAGCTCTTCCTGCATACTGATAGAATAGATTACTGCTTTCCTCATGAGACCCCCCCATTCAAAAGCATCAGGTGATTTCTCTCTGCCTAAAGCGATTTCTCTTTGTCCAATCGAGTGCAAAACCCTTGGCTTAGCATTTGGGGGCTCCATAATCTCTCCTCTACTCCTGTCTCCAATTTAATCTCCCTCACTTCCCCTATAGGAACACTTTTCTCTGGCCAAAATTGGTGGACTTGTCCACTGTCCCTCTATGAACCCACCTCTGTGCCTGATCTCACGCTCACTTAAAACCAGGAGTATTTTTTCCAGTTTCCTTCACTGGACACCTGTCTCAAATTTCACTTTCTCCATGAAGATTGGCAATCCCAGCAGCTTCTATTTCCATACAAAAAGACTGCCTGGAAAAGCTGGGGTCTTGACACACATTGTGGACATTTTATACAAAGAAACAGCTGCGGGGGATAGGACAGGGCACAGCAGTTGTGGGAGAAGGGTGACTGAGTAGGTGGCAATGAGGTGTTAGGGTAAAGACCTTATGTTCCTCTATAAAGAAAGTAGCAAACCAACAACTGACAGGCCAAGTGCAGCCTAAAGTTGTGTTTTGTTTGGCCCAGAGAGTGTTTTTAGATGCTGGTTACTCATTCCAATTTTTTAAAAGCTGGAGCTTACACAAAAATTTGAACTTCTGGCTTCTCTTTAAAAGATTATAACATTCAGCCATGCTGCGCTGTATTTCAATAAGTTTTTGCTACCCACCCTGATTCTTGGTCACCTGAATAAACACTTATTATTTTCCCCAATTCTGTGGGTCAGCTGGGCAGTCCTGGTCTGGGCCAACTTAGTTGATCTCTGTGGTCATCTGGGACTGGATGGTCTAGAACAGCCTTGCTCACATATCTTGGCCATGTGCGTCCTGCAGCAGGCTAGCCAGGGCTCTTCCACGGGTCGTGGTCAAAGTTTCCGAAGCGCATCAGGAGAGCAAGCACCAATGTCTGAGTGCCTTTCACACCTCTGCCTGTATCCCATCTACTAATGTCCCATCAGCCAAAGCAAGTCTCATGGCCAAACCCAGATTCAAGCGCTGGAGAAACAGATCCCACCTCTTGATATAAGGAGTTGCAAAGGCACATTGCAAAAAGGGTATGTATTCAGGGATGGGAAGACTTTCTGGCCATGTTTGCAATCTATGATAGCCGTGGTCAACTGGAGGTGGGTAGCTGTGGTCTTCTTTGGGCAGGGGACATGCCATCAGGTCATCACAAACCCCACTCCTCTCCCTCACTGAATCATTGCTACCTAGCCCACTGGCTTTATGTTGCTCCTTGGACCACCTGAGTGGAACACTTTCTCAAGCCCTCCTGGTTACTGCGAACAACAGCTCTGCAAATTGCTAAAAGGGAGCACCAGTGGATTAAGACCGCAAAGCAGGGTAATGCAGGATCTGCACAAACAGGTTTAAGAACAAGAACATTCAAAAAGAAGCATATAAAAGTATCAAGAGGTTAACATAGAACTGTCACAAAGGAATGGCATAAGACACAGGCTCTCAACCCTGGTGGCACTTTTGAATCACTCAGTAGCCTGAAACTTACTACTGCCCAGGACGCATCCATATCAATTACATCAGAATCTCAGGGGTAGAGGCTGAACTGGATACAGTCCTAAAAGCTCCTTAGCTAATGCTAACCAATGGCAAAATTGAGAATCACTAGCATTGGGTTCTTTCTATTTCAAAGTTCAAAGTGTTGGTAAATTCCCCCAAAGAAGTAGATTGCCATCTTAGTAGCCAAAAAAAAGAAACTCCAATCACAAAAGAGTCTTAAAAATAACTATTTGAAAGGAGAGGGGGTTAATGCATTTCAGGTGACTAGGCAGGTTCTAGTTACATGAATCCAAACTAATTCTTAAATAAGGTTAACCCAGTTATATTGGCCATTGAGTGCCCGAGGTCAGAACCTGGGGTGGGAAGAAGATCTAGATGCCTTCTCTGATTTAATGACTCAATCAATGATGTTATCTCAGATGGCAGAAGCAAGGCCAAAGCTGGGGACAAAGGAACTTCCCCCTCCTTTCCTTTACCTGCTCTCTCGAGGGATAGGACATATGGTAGAATGCATCTGTTGGATGTGGTCAAGCCCCTTTGGTGTGGAGGTTTTTCCATCAAAACCTCTCTGACCTGCAGGCCAGAGAGGGAGACGTATGCACCAGAGCTTTTTTTTTTTTTTTTTTTTTTTTTTTTTTTTTTTAGATGGGGTCTTGCTCTTTTGCCCAGGCTGGAGTGCAGTGGCACAGTGATAGCTCACTGCAACCTCAACCTCCTGGCCTCAAGCAATCTTCCCATCTCAGTCTGTGGAGCAGCTAGGATTACAGCCTTGAGCCACCTCACCCCGACTGGCAGAGCTTTTCAACTCCACACACAAGCCTGCCCTGTGGACCCTCTCCAGCAGGCTTCAAGAGCCCAGTGGGAAGCGGCAGGGGTGATAATGCAGCAGCCCAGAGCTGAAGGGGGCCAGTTCAAGACTAAGAGGGAGACTGAACCAAAACGCTCTCCACCTCCCACACACTTGCACAACGCAAAGGAGATGCAGCATGGACCCTGAGGGGTCTAAAGATTGGCTGTCATGACTGTGCCAGGCACTGTGCCAGGGCCTGACCGACGTTGTCACCCATGGTCTTCATGACTTCTGACGGCCCATCATATTGTAATTCAGGCCTCAGATTTCCTGAATCAGAGCAGGGGCTCCTGCCATTGAAGTCCTGCCTCCCTCTCCACTGTCTTAGTTCTTGTCCAGTGCAAGAAAATAGATCAAGAAGGGTCGCTTGGAAGCTCAAACTCTTTCGAAGAAGCTCAGGCTATCGCAGCGAAACAGACCCTGAGCGGCTGCGCAGCCCTTCTGCTGTGTCCCGCAGGCATCGGAAGACCCGGGGCTGCATCAGCACTCCCGGGGCCCACATCCTGCAGCCTTGTTTCCGGGCGTTTTCCTGCAGCAGGACCCTTGGTTGTTTTCCTGCTGCCTTGGAGTTCTGTGGGGACGCGCATTGGTCACCAAACAAGGGTGCGCGCCTCACTGAGTGAGAATGGCCCCTAATCTGGAGCCCCAGCGCCGATCCCTGCTCAGCCCCGGAGAGTGGGAGGCTTGTCGGGTCGCTTGACTACAACGTGCGGGCTGCGCTCTAGCTGGCGGTGCGCCTCCCAGCTGAGCAGCCCAATGAGCAGGGAACCGAGAAAGACCGAAAGCAGAGGGGTTCCTAGTCCCGCTGACCCCCAAGGGCCCTCATTCTCTGCAGCCGGCCGTGGCTTCCAGCGGGTTCGCTTTCTCCCTGGGAGCCCCGGAGGCGCCCGGCACCAGGAGGGCAACGAAGGGGCAGGAGGCGCTGCCGTCCGGGCGCCCTCCGAGCACAGCCAGGAAGTCCTCCTTACCTCATGGGTCTGCGGCTACTCGCCGGGCTGCGGGCGCAGGCAGCTCACCACCGCGGCTAGGCCGGCCCCGGACATCGCGGCGGCGGGCGCGGCGAGCGGGGATGCGCTGGCGTCGGGGCGGCAGCCGCAACGGACTCTGCCCTCCTCGTGCAGGCCGGAGGCCCCGCCTGGGCGCGCGGCGCTCGGTCCTTCACGTGACCGCTGCGGGTGGGCCTGCGGGCGGAGGACGGGCGACGGCGGGGCGGGCTCCCAGGCTCCGGCCCCTTCCCTGGCGGCGCGCTGGGCCCAGGGCAGGGAAGCGGATCCGGCAGGGACGGGGAGTGGGACGCGCGAGAGGCAGCAGGGGTAAGAGCTCGGGCGGGTGGCCGCGTGGGTTAAAGGTCAAAGGTCACCTCCGCAAATGGCACCAACTGTGTAGCCTGGCAGTGGGACTATGTCCAGCTTTCTGATCAGTAGAATAGAAGGATGCCTTCCTCCAAGACCTGTTTGGAGAATCAAACCAGCTAATGTAGGAGCCACGGCTGCCGCTGGGGAGGGCCCAGTAATTATTAGTTCCCTCCCCGTCCTAGGGGAGCCCCCAGGAGAGCGTAGTGTGGGCTCCTAGTGGGGCCTCTCGAGGCAAATACCTCCCGAGAGGGGGCGCGCGCCCTCCCCTCTTCCCATGGGGCGCCCCCAGTTCCAGCCTGACCTGGAACTCAGGGTTGCCAGAGCTGCTGAATTTTCAAGAGAAAGCGGAAATCTGAGTTTTAATGAGACCGCTCCTGATTTTTTAAAACGTTGATCATGAAGTTAAAACAATAATAATGGTAAGTACTTGCCGGCCAACTGTCAGGTAAGCCCTGGCGGGCAAAGCAGGTGGTCCTGGGCTCCTGAACCAACCAACTTCACTGACTCCTCCCAGAGGAGGGAGAGGCCTGGAGGGACTGTGACAATCCCTGTCACCTGGCATGAGGTGTGATGTCCTTCTGGGTGGTTCATCAAGACTTGGTGCTAGGCCAAGCCAGTGGCTCATG
Organism: Pan paniscus; assembly: GCF_029289425.2. Taxonomy (NCBI): domain Eukaryota; kingdom Metazoa; phylum Chordata; class Mammalia; order Primates; family Hominidae; genus Pan; species Pan paniscus. The sequence continues at coordinate 17,534,639 of NC_073261.2, forward strand.
CCTGTAATCCCAGCATTCTGGGAGGCCAAGGCGGGAGTGACAAGTGAAGCCAGCTGGACTTCCTGGGTGCAGTGGGGACTTGGGGAACTTTTCTTACAAGAGGATTGTAAAATGCACCAATCAGGAACTTTTCTGTCTTACAAGAAAATTGTAAAACGCACCAATCAGTGCTCTGTAAAATGCACCAATCAGCGGTATTCTAAAAGTAGCCAATTGCGGGGAGGATTGAAAAAAGGGCACTCTGATAGGACAGAAACGGAACATGGGAGGGGCCAATAAGGGAATAAAAGCTGGCCACCACGCCAGCCGGCAGCTGCAACTGCTTGGGTCCCGGTGTGCCTTGCGGAAGCTTTTTTCTTTCTGTCTTCACAGTAAATCTTGCTACTGCAGGGTCCCTGCCATCTTTAAGAGCTGTAACACTCACCAGCAAGGTCCGTGGCTTCATTCTTGAAGACCAGGAACCCACCGGAAGGAACCAACTCCAGACACAAGAGGATTGTTCAAGCCCAAGAGTTTGATACCTGCCTAGGCAACATATCCAGACCGGATCTCTTAAAAAAAAGAAAGAGCTGGGTATGGTGGCAAACCTATAGTTGGCTACTCTAGGCAGAGATGAAGGATGGCTTGAGCTTAGGAGGTTGAGGCTGCAGTGAGTGGTGATTGCACCACTGTAATCCAGCCTGGGCAACAGCAATACTGCTGTGTAAACATAAAAAATTAAAGACTTAGGGCTAGGTGCTGATTTCTGGCAAGTTCCAGGTGGGAGACTGGCAGGCAGAATTATAGTCCTCCAAGAGAATTCAAACTCTAATTTCTGGGACTATGAATCTGTTACTTTACAAGGCAAAAGAGCCTTGTGGACAGGTTTCTAATCAGTTGACTTTAAAATAGGGAGGTTATCGTGGGTTTATCTGGGTTGGCCTGATGGAATCACCCTTAAAATCTAAAGAGCAAGACAGAGGGGAGAGGAGACATTTGAAGCTTATGAAAGACTCAGTGTGCCTGGATGGGATGCTGTTGCCTTGAGGATGAAGGGAACTGCAAGGAACTAAGTTCTGCTGACAATTTGAATGAGCTTGAAAATGAATTCTTCCCCAGGGCCTTCCAGAAAGGAACACAATTTGCTGACACCTTTATTCCCACCTTGTGAGACACCGAGCAGAGAATCCATGCGGTAATGTGTTATGCAGCATAGAAAACTAATACAGGACACTGACCTGCATTGCAACACCAGAATTGTGTCCTAGCTGGAGGCTGGCCTGCAATGAGAACTGCATGTGGCCACAGTTTCTCGGCAGGCATGCCAGGCATGGCACTTCACCCCTCTCCTCTGACTGTTACCACTCAGTTCTAACATCCCCTGAGAGCCCTTCCTCAACTTCTCCAGGCCAACAGGTGGCTTCCTTTCTGTGCTCACCACACCCTTCATGAAAACAGTTACTTGGTGCTTCCTTTGATCTATGTGCACATGTTGCCTGCTTCCCACCAGGCCACAAGCACCTGTGGGAGGAAGGGAACTGGAAACATTTGTCTTTGAATCCCAAGCCCCGGGCAGACAGCAGGCATATGGTGGCTGAAATGGTAAAGTGAAATTTCTACCAGTGTGTAATCAAAGGTCCTTGTCTACAAGGTATCTTAATTACCTTTTTAAAAAAAGAAATTCAGTAGTTGTGGGGGAACTGGTGGTTTTTGTTACATAGATAAGTTCTTTAGTGGTGATATCTGAGATTTTGGTGCACACATCATCCGAGCAGTGTACGTTGTGCCCAATACGTAGTTTTTTTATCCTTAACCACCCTTCCCCCATTTCTCCGGTGTCCCCAAAGTCCAATATGTAATTCTTATGCCTTTGAATCCTCGTAGCTTAGCTTCCACTTATAAGTGAGAATATACAATATTTGGTTTTCCATTCCTGAGTTACTACACTTAGAATAATGGTTTTGAACTCCATGAGGTTGTGAATGCCATTATTTCATTCATTCTTATCACTGAGTAGTATTCCATGGTGTATATGTATATATATGTACATATATACACCACGTTTTCTTTTTCCACTCATTGGTGGATGGGCATTTAGGCTGGTTCCAAATTGTTGCAATTGTGAGTTGTGCTGCTATAAACATGAGTGTGCAATATCTATTTCGTATAATGACTTCTTTTCCTCTGGATAGATACCCAGTGGTGGGATTACTGGATCAAATGGTAGTTGTACTTTTAGTTCTTTAAAAAATCTCCACAGTGTTTTCTATAGTGGTTGTACTAGTTTACATTCCCAACAGCAGTGTAAAAGTGTTCGCTTTCCACCACATCCACATCAACATCTATTGTTTTTTGATTTTTAAATTATGGCCATTCTTGCAAGAGTAGGTGGTATCTCATTGTGGTTGTAATTTGCATTTCCCTGATAGTGATGCTGAGCATTTTTTCATGTGTGTGTTGGCCATTTGTATATCTTCTTTTGAGAATTGTCTATTAATTTCCTTTGCCCACTTTTTGATGGGATTATTTGTTTTTTTCTTGCTGATTTGTTTGAGTTCCTTGTAGATTCTAAATATTAGTCCTTTGTGAGATGCATAGTTTGAGAATATTTTCTCCCTCTCTGTGGGTTGTCTGTTTACTCTGCTGATTATTTCTTTTGCTATGCAGAAACTTGTAACTTGATTAGGTCCAATGTATTTATTTTTGTTTTTGTTGCATTTGCTTTTGGGTTCTTGGTAGTTAACGAACTCTTTGCCTAAACCAATGTCTAGGGGAGTTTTACTGATGTTATCTTCTGGAATGTTTATGATTTTGGGTCTTAGATTTTAAGTCTTTTTTCTTTTCTTTTCTTTTTTTTTTTGAGACAGAATCTCACTCTGTCACCCAGGCTGCAGTGCAGTAGAGCAATCTCTGCTCACTGCAACTCCCAACTCTCAGGTTCTCATGCCTGAGCCTCCCTAGTAGCTGGGATTACAGGCACCCATCACCATGCCTGACTAATTTTTTGTATTTGTGGTAGAGACAGGATTTCACCATGTTGGCCAGGCTGGTCTTGAACTCCTGACCTCATGTGATCTGGCCACCTTGGCCTCCCAAAGTGCTGGGATTACAGTTGTGATCCCCCATGCTCGGCCTAGATTTAAGTCTTTGATCCATCTTGAGTTGATTTTTGTATAAGTTGAGAGATGAGGATTCAGTTTTACCCTTCTACATGTGGCTTCCCAGTTATCCCTGCACCATTTGTTGAATACGGTGTCCTTTCCCCACTTTATGTTTTTGTTTGCTTTGTCAAAGATCAGTTAACTGTAAGTATTTGGCTTTATTTCTGGGTTCTCTATTCTGTTCCATTGGTCTACTTGCCTGTTTTTATACCAGTACCATACTGTTTTGGTAACTACAGCCTTGTAGTATAAAGTCAGGTGATGTGATGCCTCCAGATGTGTTCTTTTTGCTTAGTCTTGCTTTGGCTATGTAGGGTCTTTTTTGGTTCCATTTGAATTTTAGGATTGCTTTTTAAAGCTCCATGAAAAATGCTGATGGTATTTTGATGGGAATTGCATCAAATCCATCGACTGCTTTTGGCACCATGATCATTTTCACAGTATCGAGTCTACCCATCCATGAGCATGGAATGTGCTTCCATTTGTTTGTGTTGTCAGTGATTTCTTTCTGTCTTGCAGTTTTCCTTGTAGAGATATTTCGCCTCCTTGGTTCAGTATATTCCAAAGTATTTTATTTTATTTTATTTTTTGCAGCTGTTGTAAAAGGGATTGAGTTCTTGATTTGTTTCTCAGTCTTGTTGTTGGTGTATAGCAGTGCTACTGATTTGTGTACATTGATTTTGTATCCTAAAACTTTATTGAATTCATTTATCAGATCTATGAGCTTTTTGGGTGAGTCTTTAGGCTTTTCTAGGCATATAATTATATCATCGGTGAACAGCAACAGTTTGACGTCCTCTTTACTAATTTAGATGCCCTTTATTTCTTTCTGTTGTCTGACTGCTTTGGCTAGAACTTCCAGCACTACGTTGGATAAAAGTTGTGAAAGTGGGCATCTTTGTCTTGTTCCAGTTCTCAGGAAGAAAGCTTTCAACTTTTCCCCATTCAGTATCATGTTGGCTGTGGGTTTGTCATAGATGGCTTTTATTACCTTGAGGTATGTCTCTTGTATACCAGTTTTGCTGGATTTTATCAAATGCTTTTTCTGCATTGATTGAGATGATCATATGATTTTTGTTTTTAATGCTGTTGATGTGATGTGTCACATTTATTGACTTGTGAATGTTAAACCATCCTTGCATTTCTGGTATGAAACCCACTTGATCCTATTGTATTACCTTTTTGATATGCTGTTGGATTCAGTTAGCTAGTATTTTGTTGAGTATTTTTGCATCTGTGTTCATCAGGGATCTTAGTCTGTAGTTTTCTTTTATTGTTATGTCCTTTCCCAGTTTTGGAATTAGGATGATACTGGCTTCATAGAATGATTTATGGAGGAGTCCCTCTTTTTCTATCTTTTGGAATAGTTTCAGTAAGATTGGTATCAATTCTTCTTTGAATGTCTAATAGAATTCACCTGTGAGTCCATCTGGTTCTGGACATTTTTTTGTTGGCAATTTTTTTTATTATTGTTTCAATCTTGCTAATTATTGGTCTGTTCAGAGTTTCTATTTTTTCGTGATTTAATATGGGAGGAATTTATCCATCTCTTCCAGATTTTCTAATTTGTGTGCATAAAAGTGTTCATAGTAGCCTTGAATGATCTTTTGTATTTCTGGGGTATTGGCTGTAATATCTCCAGTTTCATTTCTAATTGAGCTTATTTGGATCTTCTGTCTTCTTGGTTAATCTCAGTAATGGTCTATCAATTGTGTTTTATCTTTTCAAAGAGACTGCTTTTTGTTTCATTTATGTTTTGTGTTTTTAATTTTAATTTCATTTCGTTCTGCTCTGATCTTTGTTATTTACTTTTTTTCTGCTGAGTTTGGATTTGGTTTATTTTTGTTTCTCTAGTTCCTTGAAGTATGATGTTAAATTGCCTACTTGTGCTCTTTCAGGCTTTTTGATGTAAGCATTTAATGCTTTAAACTTTCCTCTTAGCACCACTTTTGCTGTATCCCAGAGGTTTTGATAAGTTGTTTCACTGTCATTGTTCAACTCAAAGAATTTTTAAATTTCCATCCTGATTTCATTGTTGACCCAAACATCATTCAAGAGCAAATTATTTAATTTCCATGTATTTTTATAGTTTTAGGGGGCTCCTTTTGGAGTCGTTTCCAGTTTTATTCCACTGTGGTCTGAGAGAATACTTTATATAATTTCAATTTCCTTAAGTTAACTGACTTGCTTTGTGACCTATCATATGGTCTATTTTGGAAAATTTTCTATGTGCTGAAGAAAAGAGTGTATATTTTGCAGTTGTTGGGTAGAATCTTCTGTAAATATTTGTTAAGTCCATTTGATCCAGAGTTAGTTAAAGTCCATTGTTTCTTTATTGACTTTCTGTCTTGATGACCTGTCTAGCACTGTCAATGGAGTATTGAAGTCCCCCACTATTACTATGTTGCCTTCTATTTCATTTCTTAGGTCTACTAGTAATTATTTTATAAATTTGGGCGCTTCAGTGTTCGGTGCATATGTATTTATGATTGTAATATTTTCCCATTTAACTATTTCTTTTATCATTATATAATGTGCCTATTGTCTTTTTTTTACTGTTGTTGCTTTGAAGTGTGTTTTGTCTGATATAAGAATAGATACTCCTGCTCACTTTTGGTTTCCATTTGCGTGGAATATCTTTTCCCACCTCTTTACCTTAAATTTATGTGAGTCCTTATACATTTAAGTGAGTCTCTCAAAGACAGCACACACTTAGTTGGTGGATTTTTATTCATTCTGCCATTCTGTGTCTTTTAAGTGGAGCATTTAGGCCATTTACATTCAACATTAGTATTGAGATGTGAGGTACTGTTCTATTCATCATGCTAGTTGTTGCCTTAATAATTTTTTTTCATCGTGTTATATAGGCCCTGTGAGATTTATGCTTTAAGGAGGTTCTATTTTGATGTATTTCAATGTCTTGTTTCAAGGTTTAGAACTCCTTTTAGCATTTCTGGTAGTGCTGGCTTAGTAGTGGCAAATTCTCTCAGCATTTGTTTGGTTGAAAAATACTTTTCTTTTTTCATTTATGATGTTTAGTTTTGCTGGATACAAAATTCTTGACTGACAATTATTTTGTTTCAGGAGGCTAAAGGTGGGACCCCAATCTCTTTTGGGTTGTAAGGTTTCTGCTGAGAAGTCTTCTGTTAATCTGATAGGTTTTCCTTTATAGGTTATCTGGTGCTATTGTCTCACAGCTCTTAAGATTGTTTCCTCTGTCTTGGCTTTAGATAACCTGATGACTATGTGCCTAGGTTATGGTCTTTTTGCAATGAATTTCCCAGGTGTTCTTTGAGCTTCTTGTATTTGGATGTCTAGATCTCTGTCAATGCTAGGGAAGTTTTCCTCAATTATTCCCTCAAATTAGTTTTCCAAAATTTTAGGTTTCTCTTCTTCCTCAGGAACACCAATCATTCTTAGGTTTGGCCATTTAACATAATCCCAAGTTTCACGGAGGCTTTGTTCATTTTTTAAAATTATTTTTCCTTTGTCTTTGTCTGATTGGGTTAATTTGAAAGCTTTGTCTTTGAGCCCTGAAGTTCTTTTTTATACTTGTTCAAGTCTATAGTTAAAATGTTCCATTGCATTTTGTGTTTCTCTAGGTGTCTTTCATTTCCAGAAATTGTGATTGTTTTTTCTTTATGATATCTATTTTTCTGGATAAATTTTAATTCATATCCTGTATTTTTTTATTTCTTTATTTTATTTATTTATTTATTTATTTTGGGTCACTCTGTCACCCAGGCTGGAGTGCAGTGGTGCAACCTCGGCTCACTGCAACCTCCACCTCCTGGATTCAAGCAATTCTCCTGCCTCAGCCTCTCGAGTAGCTGGGATTACAGGTGCCCACCACCACACCCGGCTAATTTTTGTATTTTTAGTAGAGACGGGGTTTCACCGTGTTAGCCAGGATGGTCTTGATCTCCTGATCTTGTGATCCACCCGCCTCGGCCTCCAAAAGTGCTGGGATGACAGGCTCGAGCCACCACACCTGGCCTTCAATTTCTTTATGTTTGTTTTCACCTTTCTCTAGTATCTCTTTGAATAGCTTAATAATTGACCTTCTGAATTATTTATCTGACAATTTAAAGATTTCTTCTTGGTTTGGATCCATTGCTGGCGAGCCAGTATGATCTTTTGAGGGTGTTCTAGAACGCTGTTTTGTCATATTACCAGAATTACTTTTCTTCCCTCTCAATTGGGTAGACTAATACAGTGGGGAGATCTGAAAGTCAAGGCCTGCTGTTCAGATTCTCTTGTCCCACTGGGTAACCCCTTGATGTAGTGCTCTCCCCTTTCTTCTAGGAATGGGGCTTCCTGAGAGCTGGACTGCAGTGATTGTTATTTCTCTTCTGGGTCTAGCTACCAGTGAGGATACCAGGCTCTGGACTGGTCCTGGGGGATGTCTGCAAAGATTCCTGTGATGTGATCTGTCTTCAGGTCTCCAAGCCATGGATACCAGCACCTGCTCTGGTAGAGGTGGCAGGGAAGTGAAGTAGACTCTGTGAGCGTCCTTGGTTATAGATAGGTTTAGTGTGCTGGCTTTCTTGAATGCTGGTTGTCATAACAGTGAAATTGTCACGTGGACATCTTCAGGACCTCTGTTTAGCCAGGATGTTGCAGGCAGTAGAATTAGGTGTTGTCTTCTCCTTCCTAAGATCAGCATTATTCTGTCATGAGTTGCTGTAATGGCTTGAGTTGGTTGGCCTCCAGCGACGAGGTGGCACTTTCAAGAGAGCACCAGCTGCCATAGTAGTAGGGGGCTCTAAGCTTGTCCTAAGGTGGCCAGGGTAAGCATTTTGGTTTCTCAGGTGATGGGCATGGCCATAAAGCTCCCAAGAGGTTCTGTGTTTTGTGCTGGGCTACCAGGGTGGCTAGGGAAATACCATCAAGTGGGGGCAGGGTTAGGTGGGTCTGGGGTCAGACTCTCCTTGGACAGGGCTTGCAGTAGCCACTGTGGGGAATGAAGGAGTGGTTCTTAGGCTAATGGAGTACTGTTCTAGAGTGGATCTTGGCCCTCTGCTGTGTTATATAGTTTGCCAGGAAAGCATTGGATAGCCCTTAATACGAGGCCTCGCCCAGTTCCCAAGCAGTTGGCGAGGTCAGTCTCACTCCCACAGTGCTCCTGCTCAGGCCGTGAGCTACCCTGCTGAGAAAGCAAGCGTGGCTTAAGGACCTCACCCCTCCCTGTCTACCCACTCTGCCAGCAGCAGCTCCTGCACTCCTGCACTCGCTTGCTTGTATCCACAGCAGCTCTCGCTCATCCTCCAGACTCTGCTCGAGAAAGTTTGTGCCCGGTCAAAACCACTACCAATTTCAGTTAGAGCTTCCTTTGCCCTGCAACTCCTCTCCAGTTCCACTGGCTGCCTTCCCTGAGTGGCTGTGTGAGATACAGTCAGGGATGGCTTCCCAGGGCTCAAGCTGGAGACTGGGAGTCCATTCAAGGCACTTCCCACTACTACTTTCATACTTTTATTTTTCTTACATCTCCCTAAACTCATTTCATCTCTGGTTAAGGTTAAATCCTTCTCCTATGATCTGGATTTTTAGATTCCCCAGTGGGGATGTGTGTTCAAAGGTAGGTTCCCCCCTTCTTACACTTTGGGAACTCACAGTTTTTCTCCTGTTCCACAGAATTTACAGTGGTGTACATCTTCTTTCAAAGGATCCGTGAATTCTTTTGGTTTTCCCAGTACATTCCTATGATAGTTCTTGGAGCACAACAGGGTCACAGTGTGAGTCTCCACATGGTGTTTTGTCCATCCATGTGGGAGCTACACATTAGCACTGCCTCCTATCTGCCATCTTCCCCTGATCTCAACAATTACCTTTTATAACTGTTTATTGCGTGGATTACCAGAAAACTCTCTGGTGCTCTTGAGAAAGGACAAATATTCTAGGTCTATCCTAAGTGGTGACTTAAGGAATGATTGTTTTATGGCAAGATCTTTTAAAATGGCTTTATTTTTTTAAAAAGATAAATATGTTCATTGTAAAGAGTTGAAACTACTAATCAAAGTTAATCACTTGCACACACTTAAACACACTTGTATGCAGCTCTGTGGAGATGGGATTACATCCTACACCACAGACACTGCTGACCTCTGACCTACTATCCACACCCTTCCCACCCAAGATCCCAGACTTGGGTCAGGCATTCATCTCATCTCTCTCTTTAGAGGAGGATCCTGCTTAGTCCAGGCCAATCCACACAGGGCATTTTCCTGGCAACAGTTACCTATCTAAGGGAAGTACATGACTTAGTTGGCTCAGCCTGACTAAAAAGAGCCATGAGCTTAGGGAGAGAGGTTTTCTTCTTCTCTTCCCTCCCCTTTTCCTATGAATGTAATTTTTAAAAAACCACATATTCCTAACAGCTTCTCCAGCCACCTTGGGTGAAGATGACACTGTGGATGGCAGAGGAGGAAGATACAAACAGCCAGGTCTCTGATGGCCTCTTCGAGAGACTACTTTTTGGTACCTGCATTCTTGGAACCATTTGGACCAACCTTCAGACTTAGAATTATGTGAGCTATATTGTATGACCCAGGAGACAGAATGAGGTGATCTGTACAGCCAATAGGAAAAGATCTACAAAATATCAGATAAGGATGGGAAGATAGTACCCTGCAGAGTTTGATTTATGCAGAATTTTAAAGGATCCATATACTTACATTTTCTGATAAATGCATAAAATATTTTCCTGGAAAGATCCATAAGTAAACTGTAATCAGTGCTTACCTTTGAGAATACAGCAGGAAGTAGAGGCATGAAGGGAAAGGGACTTTTTCTTCTCATTTTGTACTTGTCTATAAGTTTTTTTTGTTTTGTTTTGTTTTGTTTGTTTGTTTTGAGACGGAGTTGCGCTCTGTTGCCCCGGCTGGAGTGCAGTGGCCCGATCTGGGCTCACGGCAAGCTCCGCCTCCCAGGTTCATGCCATTTTCTTGCTTCAGCCTCCCTAGTAGCTGGAACTACAGGATAAGGTTTCATTTTTAACTGTATGCCTACATTACTTTTATGTGTTTGCAGAAAGTAAAATCAACAGAGATGTGGTGATAGAATCTAATAGCAATTTTGTCATTTTCATGAACAAATATTTTATGCAATGGAAAATATTAAAACTCTGGGAATAAAGCGTGTTAATGCCTGTTCCTGGTTGCATATCTGCCAGTGGGGAGAATGCATCCTTGCAGGGTGAGGAGTCAGCCTTAGAAAGCAAGGCCTTTAGGAACCAGTTACCACTAAGCATACCTTATAACAACTCTTTGAGGTGCTGGTTTAGTCTGCTCAGGCTGCCATAACCAAGTACTCCCGGCCAAGTGGCTTAAACAGTAGAAATGTGTTTCCTTACAGTTCTGGAAGCCAAAATTCTGAGATCAGGATGTGGCAGGGTTGGTTTACAGTAAGGGCTCTCTGCTTGGCTGGTAGCTGGCCATCTCCTCTCTGTGTCTTCACACGGTGCTCCCTCTGTGTGTATCTGTGTCCAAGTTTCCTCTTCTAATAAGGACAGTCCTATTGGATCAGGGCCTGCTCTAAGGACCTCATTTTACTTGGATTACCTCTTTAAAGACCCTACCATATTCTGTGATACTGGGGGTTAGGACTTCAACATATGAATTTTGAGGAGATACAATTCAGCCCATAACAAGTACTGATTACAACATCCACATTAGAGCTTAGGAAATGCAGGCTCAGAGAGGAGCATTGAAATTTCAAGCACACAGCTTGAAAATGGCAGCACTGGGATTGCAAACCCAGACCTACTAGCACAGAGGCATCTCCACTCTACTCTGCAGCTACTAGGTAGTTTCAGCTGGGAAAATGAACAAAGTCCATATTCAGCCTGAGAATTCCACCCAATTCTATTTGCCAGTTATCCCCTAGATTCCACAGGATTTTGTGGAATTCTTTTTAAAACACTGCAATGTGACAATCAAGAGGTAGGGGCAAAGTCAACAGTGGTGGTTGAAAATAGAGGCCAAACCTTCTCCAATGCCTTCACAAGGCAGGGCACGCAGGAGCCCTGCTGTCTTTGGCTCCATCTCCTTCCCCTTCCCCTCACTCACTCCACTCCACTCCAGCCTCAATGGCTTCCTTTATGCTCCTCAAACATTCCCCAGGGCCTTTGCTCTAGCTATTCCCTTAGCCTGGATGATGCATTCCCCAGACACCCAAGTGTTTGCTCAGATCGTACCTTCTTAGGGAGGCAGACCCTGATCCCCACCCTACTGAACTCTTCAGCCCACCGCTGCCCTTCTGCTCCCCTCCCCCTTGATCTTTTACTTCCTTGCATTGCCCTTATCACCTTCTGCCACACGATATGATTCTTTATATCTTCCATTTATTCTTAACTATCTGTGTACTCCTGATAGAACACAATCTCCACAAGGGTGGAGATCTTTAATTTGTGCACAGGTATTTCCCAAGCACCTAAAATAGTGTCCAGAAAACAGAAGGTTTTCAAAAACTGTTTGTTGGATGAGACTTTCTGTAAGTGGTGTGGAATGGTTTCCATTAAGAGAAGACTGGTGGGAAAAAGTGGAACCTTCACATAATGGAGTACTGTTCAGCCATAAAAAGAAATGGAGTCTGTCTCTGGATACTATGAAGTGATGGCCAGGATATATTCAGTGAAAAAGCAAGGTAGAGACAAATGTGTATAGCATATTGCTATTCATCTAAGAGAGAATATGAATATGTAAACATATTTGCTTATATGAAAATACCAAAGGCAGGACATACTAGAAACTTCTTTCAAAGTTATCTTTGGGAGAATGAGGAAAAGGACTCACCCTTAATGCTCAGACTGTAGTCCTTAAATAGCCTATTTTACAAGAAGAAGCAGAGATCCTTGGAGAAATGGATGATTCCAGGTCTGGAGAAGGAAATACACAAATAAACCTAAAACATCTTGTCATACCAGGAACCAAGGAGGCTGTCTGAGACTGCTAGCAGCATGTCCGAAGGGCTCAGGGACAAAATTAAAGAGCTTCTGCTAGCCAGAATAAGGCCATTTCTCCACCAATAAGGATAATAATGGCAAAACATTGAAACACATTAAGTATGCTAAAAGTCTGTGCATTTCTAATGATACAGATGTATAACTAGAGAATGCTTAGAAAATCACTTCATTATTTAGAAAACTGGTAAGCAGAGGGGAAGATTCAAGCATCTTGAAAGGTGGGATACTGCTTTTCTGAGTCAAACTATATTCAGGGTAACCAAACTGTAGATAATGGAAAGCTTCTCTTTATTGAAGTATTCCAGCTGAGAAATGAAAAAGAAATGTACAATTAAAATATAACCACAAGCAATCCCTGATGAGTTAGTGGATATGGGCAATGACCATCAGTGACTACTAACATCACACAAAAAAGAAAAATGTCTTTTTCTTCCAATGCGAGAACACACTAACACCTAAGACACACTTTTGCCAAAAATTAGAACTTGAATCTATCCAGGTCTCCAGTTCTAATGCTGAGTTTTGAGGAATACAGGCAACCAAGGAATGTGCTAAATGACACCAGAGGGATGTAATTAATAAAATCCAGATTGCGGAAAACTCTAGAGGACAAACCATCTATTTTCAACAAACAAAGAAACAAAGGGGAGTGGAGAGAAATCTATAGATCAAAAGAAATTTTTAAAAAATTTTTTGAGACAGGGTCTCACTCTGTCACCCAGAATGGAGTGCAATGGTCCAGTCATAGCTCACTGCAACTTCGAACTCCTAGGCTCAAGCCATCCTCGCACCTCAGCCTCCAGAGTAGCTGGGACTACAGGCATGTGCCACCATGCCCGGCTAGTTTTTAAAATTTTTTTTGTAGAGACGGAGTTTCACTCTGTTGCCCAGGCTCATCTTGAATTCCTGGCCTCAAGTAATCCTCCTGCCTCAGCCTCCCAAAGTGCTTGGATTACAAGCGTGAGCCAGCCTCAAAAGAGACTTAAAAGACATATTGGCCAATTGGCCAATTTCAATTTGGATCCTAGTTTGAACAAAAAAATTGTTAAAAAAATTATGTGACAGAGAAAATTGAACTAACTGGATATTTGATAATTTTAAAGGATTATTACATTTTTAGATGTGATAATGATGTTGTTATTACATTTTATAAAGAAGTCTTACTTTTTAGAGATGATCATATCTTTTTAGAGATGTTTATGCATAAAATGATGAGGAGTGAGGGGGCATACAAATGGAACATGGTTGACTATGAGTTAATCAGTGTGAAGCTGTATGACAGTGGCATGAGAGTTTATTATATTTTTCTTTCTACTTTTGTATATATTTTAAATTATCCATAATATATTTTTAAAATGTACAACTCTTTCCAATTTGACTCTTTAAATTTAGCAGCATTAATATTGAGAGTTACTTTAAGATATCCCCTAAAATTCCTGGGATTTTCATGGTCACACATCAGGTACCCAATAGCTACATGTTCCTGTCTCTAAAATATGGTGAAAAACATCTGACCTGTTTGGAGGCATCACCCAGTTGTTTGGAGGCAAACTTGTGCACAGTAGTGATCTCCTCGGTTCACTCTGAGTCATCAATTCTGGAGCTCTCAGTTTGTGGAGAAATTTTCTAGAAACTGGAGAGAGAGGGGTAAAATAATAGGAGACATACAATAAAGCCAATGACACCATAATGGGGCTGTCAGGAGGCAGAAAGGGAGAAGAGCAAAAAGAAACAAACAACATAAACATACGGATACATAATAAGTAAGAGTTACATCAGCGTTTCCCAAACCTGGCTGCCAGGTAGAATCATTTGCAGCACTTGTTTAAAGTTTAGATGCCCAAATCCTGTCTCTGAAAATGCTGACTTAGGTCTGGTGTTGGGTCCTCTGCACTGTATTTTGAAACAAGTCCACAGGTGGTTTCCATTCCTGGTAGAGTGGGGGAGCCACTGATCTGCACTGCTAATTACAAACAATTCACCAGGCTTTCTGGGGGGCTTACAGTGGCTGTAGTCTTCAAACCTGGTATTTTCAAAATCCATTACCTCAGCATGGGAAAAAAGACTAGAAAAATAAAGCCCTGGTGAGCAGGGAATTAGATTTTTAGAAGTGTATTGAAACTCAAAAGTTGAAATACATTTGATTCTCATTATTCTGGTTATAAAGTGACCACAAACAGTGAATTAGCAAATACTGAACCATTGCTCCTAGAGGACATACAGGTTTGGGTTCCTGCAAGTCTCTGGTCACAGTATTTTCATCAATCAGTCAATATACAACGTTGTTTTATGTGCCAAATTAACCGACGCAGAGCTCTAAATTATGCAGCTCAACTTCGTGTGAAATACAGGACAACAATCAGGTCTTTGGGGTGGAGGTGGGAGGATGTATTGCTGTGCATTCAAGCAGTAAAAACATGTGACACTCAAATTAGGAGGATATGAGGAGAGTTTAATCAAAGGACTACTTACAAAGGTGGGGGTGGGGGGTGAAATGTAGCGGGTCCAGAACAATCTCTAGGGCTGGGGAGGCAGAGCTAGCACCACCCTCTCAGCCCTGTCCTCAGGCCCCAGGGAGAAGGGGGAGGAGCAACTCCTGCCTGGAGGAGAAGGGAGTATGGAGAGACACTGCCCTCAGAGGGGCAAGTGCAAAGTGAAAATGTGAGCCCTTCTGTCCAAAAAGCAGGCAAAACGTGACATTAAAGCATAAATTTTTTTGTTGTTCCTCAGGTAAGTCTCCCCACTTCTCCCCTCTCCTTTTTCTCTTTTATCCTTTTCTCTTCCTCTCTCCTTGTCACGTTGCTATTTATTTGCTATTTAATGTTACAGTCCCTCTTCCCTCTGGCATGGGGATAGTGCATATCTTAGGGGACAGTGCAGACCCTCAAAGATGTCTATGGGCCCCACCCTGCATCTCAATCCATACTGCTTAGCCTTATTCTTTCCCAACCATTCATTTTAAGTCTCAGCTTTTTGGGAGACTGAGGCAGGATAATTGCTTGAACCTGGGAGGCAGAGGTTGCAGTGAGCTGAGATGGAGCCACTGCACTCCAGCCTGGGCGAAAGAGCTCAGAAAAAGAAAAAAAATTACTAGTATGCTTAATGAAGATTTGTTCAGGTTTAAATGAGCAGTTAAGGCCAGGCGTGGTGGTTCAAGCCTATAATCCCAGTGCTTTGAGAGGTCAAAGGGGGAGGATCACTTGAGGCCAGGAGTTTAAGACTAGCCTGGGCAACACAGTATGACCCTGTCTCTACAAAAAATTTAAAATTTAGCAGGGTGTGGTGGTGTACACCTGTAGTCTCAACTACCCAAGAGGCTGAGACAGAAGGATCACTTGAGCCCAGGAGTCCAAGGCTATAGTGACTTATAATTGCCACTGCCTATCAACCTGGGCAACAGAGCAAGACCCTGTCTCTAAAAAAAGTAAAATAAAATAAAATAATTAAACGAGCCATTAAGATATAAATGATTTATGCATGCTGTGATTTAGTCTATGGATTTATTCTAAAATTGCTAAAATGTCACCATGTAGTGACCATGAAAAACCCTTCAAAAAATCAATGAATCCAGGAGCTGTTTTTTTGAAAAAATTAACAAAATAAATAGTCTGCTAGCTGGACAAATAAGGAAGAAAAGACAGAATAACCAAATTGACACAATAAAAAATGATGAAGGAGATATCACCATTGATCCCACAGAAATACAAACTACTCTCAGAAAATACTGTAAACACCTCTACGCAAATAAACTAGAAAATCTAGAAGAAATGAATAAATTCCTGGAAACAAACACCCTCCCAAGACTAAATCAGGAAGAAATTGAATCCCTGAATACACTAATAACAAGTTCTGAAATTAAGGCAGTAATTAATAGCCTACCAACCAAAAAAAGCCTAGGACCAGATGGATTCACAGCCAAATTCTACCAGAGGTACAAAGAGGAGCTGGTACCATTTATCCTGTAACTATTCCAAACAATTGAAAAGGAGGGACTCCTCCCTAACTCATCTTGTGAGGCCAGCATCATCCTGATACCCAAACCTGGCACAGACACAACAAAAAAAGAAAACTTCAAGCCAATATCCCTGACGAACATTGATGTGAAAATCCTCAATAAAATACTGGCAAACTGAATCCAGTAGCACATTAAAAAGTTTATTCACTATGATCAAGTTGGCTTCATCCCTTGGATGCAAGGTTGGTTCAACATATGTAAATCAATAAATGTAATCCATCACATAAACAGAATCAATGACAAAAACCACATGATTATCTCAATAGATGTAGAAAAGGCCTTTGATAAAATTCAACATCACTTCATGTTAAAAACTCTCAATAAACTAGGTATTGATGGAACATATCTCAAAATAATAAGAGCTATTTATGACAAACCCATAGCCAATATTATACTAAATGGGCAAAAGCTGGAAGCATTCCCTTTACAAACCACCACAAGGCAAGGATGCCCTCTGTTACCACTCCTATTCAACATAGTATTGGAAGTTCTGGCCAGGGCAATCAGGCAAGAGAAAGAAATAAAGGGTATTCACATAGAAAGAGAAGAAGTCAGATTGTCTCCATTTGCAGATGACATGATTCTATATATAGAAAACTCCATCGTCTCAGCCCCAAAACTCCTTAAGCTGATAAGCAAGTTCAGCAAAGTCTGATGATACAAAATCAATGTCCAAAAATCACAAGCATTCCTACACACCAACAATAGATAAGCAGAGAGCCAAATTATGAATGAATTCCCATTAACAACTGCTGCAAAGGGAATAAAATACCTAGGAATACAGCTTACAAGGGACCTGAAGGACCTTTTCAAGGAGAAATACAAACCACTGCTCAAGGAAATAAGAGAGGACACAAACAAATGGAAAAACATTTCACGCTCATGGATAGGAAGAATTAATATTGTGGAAATGGCCATACTGCCCAGAGTAATTTATAGATTCAATGCTATTCCCATCAAGCTACCATTGACTTTCTTCACAGAATTAGAAAAACACGACTTTAAATTTCATATGGAACCAAAAAAGAGCCCTTATAGCCAAGACAATCCTAAACAAAAAGAACAAAGCTGGAGGCATCATGCTACCTGACTTCAAACTATACTACAAGGCTGCAGTAACCAAAACAGCATAATACTGGTACCCAAAACAGGCATATAGACCAATGGAACAGAACAGAGAACTCAGAAGTAGCACCACGCATCTACAACCATCTGATCTTTGACAAACCTGACAAAAACAATCAATGAGGAAAAGATTCCCTGTTTGATAAATGGTGCTGGGAAAACTGGCTAGCCATATGCAGAAAACTGAAACTGGATCCCTTCCTTAAACTTATACAAAAATTACCTCAAGATAGATTAAAGACTTAAATGTAAAATCCACAACCATAAAAACCCTTAAAGAAAACCTAGGCTATACCATTCAGGACATAGGCATGGCCAAAGGCTTCATGATGAAAACACCAAAAGCAGTGGCAACAAAAGCCTAAATTGACAAATGGGATCTAATTAAACTAAAGAGCTTCTGCACAGCATAAAAAAAAGAAACTACCATCAGAGTGAACAGGCAACCTACAGAACAGGAGAAAAATTTTGAAATCTACCCATCTGACAAAGGTCTAATATCCAGAATCTACAAACATTCTTAAATTTACAAGAAAAAAACAACCCCATCAGAAAGTTGGCAAAGGATGTGAACACTTCTCAGAAGACATTTATGCAGCCGACAAACATATGAAAAAAAAACTTGTCATCACTGATCATTAGAGAAATGCAAATCAAAACCACAATGAGATAACATCTCACTCCAGTCAGAATGGCAATTATTAAAAAGTCAAGAAACAATAGATGCTGGCGAGGCTGTGGAAAAATAAGAATGCTTTTACACTGTTGGTGGAAATGTAAATTAGTTTAACCATTGTGGAAGACATTGTGGTGATTCCTCAAGGATCTAGAACCAGAAATACCATTTGACCCAGCAATCCCATTACTGGGTGTAAACCCAAAGGAATATAAATCATTCTACTATAAAGACACATGCATACGTATGTTTATTGTAGCATTATTTACAATAGCAAAGACATGGAACCAACTCAAATGCCCATCAGTGATAGACTGGATAAAGAAAATATGGTACATATACACCATGGAATACTATGCAGCCATAAAAAGAATGAGTTCTTGTCTTTTGCAGAGACATGGATGAAGCTGGAAACCATCATCCTTAGCAAACTAACACAGGAATGGAAAATCAAACACCACATGTTCTCACTCATAAGTGGGAGTTGAACAATGAGAACACATGGACACAGGGAGGAGAACATCACACACCAGGGCCTGTCGAGGGGTGGAGGGCAAGAGGAGGGAAAGTATTAGGACAAATACATAATGCATGCACGGCTTAAAACCTAGATGACAGGTTGATAGGTACAGCAAACCACCATGGCATATGTATACCTATGTAACAAACCTGCACATTCTGCACATGTATCTGGAACTTAAAGTAAAATAAAATAAAAAATTTTTTAAAAATTGCTAAAATATCACCATGTCATGCAGTGTCAGAATATATACACACACACACACAATCACACTATATATATTATACTACATATATACACACACAGTATATATACTATACTATATGTAGTTTGTGTACACATAGATAAATATACATAAATATATATGTTGAGTGTGTGTAGATGTATATACACACACAGCACAAATATACATGATTGTAATATGTAATAAGAATGAGGTAGTATTACATGATTCCTAATAACAGAGATAATGCTTTTAAGTGTCAGTAAAGAGTAATATTGCTCTCTTCAGTTAATGGCCCTTTTATTTTGAGGACCAGGCTTTTCTTTTCCCTGATGTTTCTATTTAATATTCTTTTTTTCTCTCAAGAAATATTCTTTCTTCCTTTACTGTCCCTAACAGACCAAATACTATCTCCCTGCCATAGACATGTACTGTCAATGCATGCTATAATTTGACATCCTGAATTACAGACACATGGTATTTAAAGTGCATGTATACTTTATAAAGAGAGTAGATGTTACTCAAAACTTTCTACATTACTTATTTCAAAAAACTATACTTTAGTCCAAATTTAGAACTATTTAGTAATTAAAATTTTCAATCCAGTTAATAGGAATAATTCTGTGGTTTTATCTTTCTGTAATTAACTCAAAGAATAAATAGGTCATATTCTAGTATTTTCTGAAATATTTAAGACTGATCTCAAAACTAATTTCTAAGATGATTCTCCTTGTTACTAAATAAGTAAAAGTTTACATTTACTTATTTTGTATGTATTTTTGAAGCCAACTACTGTAGAAAATCAGCAATCTATTAGAAAATTTCATTATTTTATTTGCTAATGAACTTATTTGAAAATTTCACTTTTTGAATAAATAATATTTAATTTTTAATTTTTCTTTATTTTTTATTTTTTAAATACTAGAATTGACATTCTGAACGTATTTTTAATTTTTTTCTTTATTTTCTAAAATATTAGCATAAATGACTTAAAAATTAGTATTTTGTGCAACCATAAAATTACAATCATTTGCTTCTAAATAGTCAAACTTTTCAGATTAGTAAAAATTATTTGAAAACAAATTTGTGGATAATAAAAATTAGCTAGAACTGTGACTGTATGGTGTAGTTACCACACAGTTTATTATGCAGCAAAAATGTATGCTTGAGATTTCTGAACTTTGCTAATTTTTCTGCTGTTTTCCAACTGACCAAAATGATGTTAGGAATGCAACTTTGTAAATGGGTGCTAATTGATAATAGGAATAATTTTGTAATGGACTATAAAGGATGTTAATAATGAAGCCATATGTTTATGTCTGGATTTAAAACTTTTAAACTATTATTTGCTAAGTCATTTTGCTTTACCTTGAAGAACATAAACTGTTGTTTCAGTTATTCAAACTAACAAGATCTTATTTACGGCAAGAAATAGTTCATTAAGATGTTGTGCTGTAATACGGGAAAATGTAAATCCTTTTCACAGTTTATTTCAATGTGAAATAAAATTTAATTCTGATAAAAAAGGGAAAAAGTGTAATGCTTTCCCCCTAAGATTGAGAACAAGGCAAGGATTTCCACTCACTCCACATTGTACTGGAGGCTTAGCAAGTGCGATAAGGTGAGAGAGGAAAACATTTTACAGATTAGAAAGGAAGAAACAAAACTGTCTTTATTCATAGACAACATGATTGTCTACATAGAATGCTCCAAAGAATCTAGAGAAACAATACCAGAAGTTTAGCAATATCAGAGTATATAAAAGCAATATACAAAAATTAAATGTATTTCTATATGCTAGCAATAAAAATTATAAATTACAAATTACAATGTAAAAAACACTACCATTTATGGTGGCATCAAAAATCATTACATATTTAGAGAAAATCTAAGTGAAAATTTTTTATGAAGAACACTACAGAACATTAATGAAGAAAAATAAGTAAATAAATAAATATAGAAAGATACTTTGTTTATGGATCAGAACACTCAGTATCATTACGATATCAGTTCTCCCCCAATTTATCTGTAAATTCAATACAATTATAATCAAAATCTCAGCAGGCTTTTTGAAATAGAAATTGATGATTTAATAAATAATTCTAAAGCTTATACATAAAAGCAAAGGATCTAGAGTAGCTAAAACAATTATGGAAAAGAAGGCTGAGGTTGAGGAATCATGGTATCTAATTTCAACTTACTACAAAGCTGCTCCAATCAGGGCAGTATGCTATTGGTGTAAAGACAGACATAATGGTCAACTTACTTTTGACAAGGCTACCAAAACCCATCCAATGGTGAAAGGATAGTCTTTTCAACAAATGGTGCTGGGACAACTAAGAGAAAAGGCAACCTGTCCACCTTAGGTAGACTTAGGAAGTTGTTGACTCAACAAATCTGAGACTTGTCTTCAAGCCTGAGAAAACACATTGGGTGATTGGTTTCTAAGTGCCCACTAGTCCCATCTTATTATTAGTTATTTTTGTCTCTCTCATAGCTCAGTGTCTGTTATCTAGTGTTACAAATGTTTATTGATCAAAGACAAAACAAGATGAATATGTTGATTGATACGTAACAGAAAATCAAACCACTGAAAATAAAAACCATCTTTAAGAAGAATCAGGAAGAGTGGTAAAGCTCTGGAGAATTCCTAGATTATTTTCTGCAACTCTGACTGATGGAGGATTATAAAGGGGGATTGAGAAAAAAAAAATTCTATCCTCCTAGAAAGGAATTATTATTATCTGACCATGGCAACAAATAACGACCAAAGCCAGTTTTAAACCCATCCTAATCAATCATGACAACTTCACATCAGTAAATACACTTCCTGAAATCAGCCAATTAGCAACAGTTTTTCACTCTATTCAGTGAACAAGCTTCTGAAAGTTAGCCAGCCATCAATGGTGTTACTTGCTTTCACAGTTAAGCATTAAAAAACAACAACAACAAAAAACACCCTAAACACTCCTGGGTTTTTTGTTTTTTGTTTTGAGACAGCGTCTCACTCCGTCACCCAGGCTGGAGTGCAGTGGCAGGATCTCAACTCACTGCAACCTCTGCCTCCCAGGTTCAAGCGATTCTCATGCCTCAGCCTCCCAAGTAGCTGGGGTTACAGGCATGCACCACCATGCCCTGCTAATTTTTGTATTTTTTTTTTTTTGTAGAGACAGGGTTTCACCATGTTAACCAGTCTGGTCTTGAATTCCTGACCTCAAGTGATCGGCCTACCTTGGCCTCCCAAAGTGCTGGGATTACAGGCATGAGCTGTCGCACTCAGCCAACATTCCTGTTTTTGAAAATCCTCCAATCCCTGAACTCTGTATTACAAGACCAACTCTGCATTGCTGAGAGAGACTGTGCTTTACAGGTACAGCTGTAACTTTGCTTACAAAGTAATCAATTCAGCTTTTTTATTTCTGATATTAAGAAGTGGCCTCTTCCTTCAACATAATTACAATTTTATATCATTTGTCTGGACATTGTATTATTGATGGTATTTGTTAAATTTTTTAAAAATATGATTTTTGTGATTCCTCATTCTAAATAAGTATTTTTGGTCTAAAAATAATTGTCTTATTGTACAAGTACTTATTGAGCACATACTATAAGGAAACATGTTAAACAGAAACAAAAATGGTCCCTGCTCTCATGAAATTTACAGTCTAGTGGAGAAGGGCAGACATTAATCAAATAGGCATACCAAAATATATAAAATGTATAACTGTGTCCACCCATGAAAGATTATAAGCTATAGGAACTGCCTGCCCACCATAAATAACTATTTAAGAATTCACAAACTTCATTGAACAACTAATTTCAGACATGGTGCAACAGGTAGCACAGAACTATGATCCCCAAAGGAAAGAAAACAAATGAATTCAGTCCTGTGATTGCTCCGGTTTACTGCCTGGAGAGAGTTTCCAGGCCACCGTGCAGGGACAGCAAAAGCAAACAGAGCCCCACTGAGTGGAGGAGATGGAGATTGGCACCCTGGGAGGCACAGGTGGCTAGAATTTACAGGCAAAGTATAGGAAATAAAGTTGCCGAACAGAGAGAGAATAATGCCTCAGTGACCTGTGGGATATCAGTCTAAGATGCACGTAATTGAAGTCAGAGAAAAAAGGGAGACATAAAATATTTGAAGGAATGATGGCCAAAAGTTTTCTAAATTTGGTAAAAACTATAAGCCCATGGATATAGGAGACTCAACAAATCTGAAACAGAATAAACTTCGTAAAACCATACTAAAATATATCATGACCAATTGCTCACACATCCTTATAAAGTCTTAAAAACAGCTATTGGGAAAAAGATACATTATATACAGATAAGAATTTCAACAGACTTCTTTTCCAAAACTACATAAGCCAGAACAATGGAACATCTTTAAAGTGCTAAAAGAAAAAAACTATCAACCATAAATGTTCCATGGTGAGCAAGTCTATGCAAACTTAACCCCAAAGCCCAGGAAGCTGAGAGGTGAAAGAAGAAGGCTGACACATCCGGCTTATCAGAAAGAAATATTTAAGGGGGACTTACAAACAGAAGTGATATCCTTTGGCAGCCATGAGAAGGGATAGTGGATCCCTGAGCCCCTATCCCCCAGGTCCAGGGATTATATACCACAGGGAAGGAATGTGTAACAATTGAAATCAACCCCTCAGAGAGAGGCAAGAATGAACAGTAGAAAAAGTAGAAATCTCAGAGGCATTCCCAGAACAAGGGTTAATCAGAAGTCAGTATGGTAGAGTAGCGTCCAAGATGGAGTTGCTTTATCATCTACACCTGTGGAGGAAAAGTTAAATATTAAATTTGAACTCAATTGAGCATGGACACAAACAATGGTCACCAAGTCCTAGAACAGGTTGTGTGAGCCCCTTGAGGCATTCATCCAGTGCTGTTTCAGAGAAATATCTATTTCAATCTGTTCCTATACGTTAGTTATTGAAAAACAATAGACAATCATAAAACCAAGTTGACCTTTTTGTGTTCCTTGAGCCCAGTCATGAAGGGCCCTCGTGACTTGTTACAAAAAGAGCTAGGGTCTCAGACCGTGCCTTAGCTTCATGAGACCTCTCCTCATCTGTGCATGGATGAGTGGCCGACTTTGGAGCCCAGGCTGTTGCTTCCTGGTCTGGTGGTGAATCCTCCATAGTCTGGTGAGTGTAGTGTCCAACTCTGGGGCCCAGGCTGTTGCTTCTCAGTCTGGCAATGAATCCTCCATAGTCTGGTGAGTGTATATATACATATATATATATATGTATCATTTTCCTTCTCCCCTTCCCATTGCAATTTGCTTATTATATCAATTTGCTTATTATATCATTTGCTTATTATATC
This sequence comes from Pan paniscus, assembly GCF_029289425.2. Classification (NCBI taxonomy): domain Eukaryota; kingdom Metazoa; phylum Chordata; class Mammalia; order Primates; family Hominidae; genus Pan; species Pan paniscus. Next base: position 17,558,643 of record NC_073261.2, read on the forward strand.
TGCATTGCCATTTATATGGGATAAAGGTTGTTTACCATTAAAGGTATTGTGCATGTGTCTTTTCTTCTCCCCTCACGTGTTTCCCACACAGAACAACTCGAAATCTACCCAACATCACCTACCACAGGCTATACTACTATTGTCTCTTATGTGAACTACTGGAATGGTGTCCCAACTGGCCTCCCTGCTTCCATCCTTGGTGACTTCCAATCCATTCTCCAGCTGAAATCAAATTAATGTTTTTACTATGTAAACAGGATTATGCAATTCTCCTGCTTAAGAAAAAAAAAGGCTGCTGATTTCACTGTGAATAAAATCCAAAGCCATTGACATGGCCTGCAAGCCTCTGTCTACTTGTTCTACCTTTCTTCCACTCCTATTCTTCTAACTCTTGCTGATTCCGCATTTTTTAAACATATAATTTTGTTTGAGACAGGGTTTTACTGTCACCCAGGCTGGAATGCACTGATGAGATCATGGCTCACTGCAGCCTCGACCTCCCAATCTCAAGCAATCCTCCCACCTCAGCCTCTCACATAGCTAGGAATACAGACATGCACCACCACACTTGGCTAATTTTTTTATTTTTTGTAGAGACAGGGTCTCACTATGTTGTCCAGCCTTGTTTCAAACTCCTGGAGGCAAGTGGTTTTCCTGCCTGGGCCACTCAAAGTGCTGAGATTACCAGTGTAAGCCACTGCACCCAGCCTGATTCAGCTTTTTGCAGCCACAGAATATTCACAAATGCATTCTCTCAGCCCACAAAAATCCCTTCCCTCTCATTTCTATTTCTGTTTCTCACTTAAGGTCTTAGCTATAGGAGGCCTCCCCTGACCATTTCCACCCTCCCAGTCTCAGTTAGGTTCCTCTGTGCACCCTCATGGTACACAGACATGGCACACAGTACTTTTTATCAGAACACTCTTCAGTGTTTGTACCACTGTGTTTATTTGTGTGAGTATTTGATTGTTGTCATTCTCTCTCCTAGAGAGTAAGATCCTTGAGACTGGCTCAGCATGGAACATCTGGCACACAGTATGCACTGAGGAAATACTTGTTGGAATAATCAGTGAATCATAGATGAAAACTTAACCTTGGAATTAATTATGAGACTGGTGGGTGTGTTACTTAGAAGGATTTTCCTGTTCTTCCTGAAAGGGTTATAGAAGGCTATTGTACACTGTGTCTTCAGAATTACAGAATGGAGAGGCAGACTTGAAGTGCTTGTTCCTGTGAAAAAGAAGGATCAAAGCTCGAGGCTCAGCCTTCCCTTATGGAACCCTTTGTGTTCTTGCCCTGCACTGGGAGAAAATTATCCACATTTGGAAATCACGCACCTAGCCCATCTACTTAGTATTCCTGCCTACTTCCTCTAAGTCTCAGCCTTGTGGGGTGTGTGTTTGCTGGTACTTGTGGGGGCAGGTGAAGAACTTGAGCATATCACCCAACCCTGCAGGGATTTCCCTTCCCATTCCCAACAGCTCAGAGGAAGAGAATGGGAGACAAAGGACCTGGTGACTAGACCCCCAAGACACTGGGCTGTCTGCTTGTGTCTCGGGTGGAACAGGCCCAGCGAGAGTCTTTAGGGCCAGAACTCAAGAATTTATTGAGGTGAGTGCTCCATTTTAGTCATGGCAAAGCTATACCTTTTATGGGGGCTAAATTAAAAATATAAAGTGATCATTTTGTTGTTTATGGTCTGGGAGTTGCAGAGGAAACTGATTTCTTTTATACACTTTAAATGAACTTATTTACAATCAATAAAGATCTAACACTATAAATGATAAAATCTTTCCCCTTGGCAAGCCCTTCAAACAGCAAACTCAACAGTAGCAGCTAATGTATCTTTCAAAAGGCATTCTTGCAATCAATTAACTTACTATGCTTGACTATTCAGCCTGTTAATCCAAATTTAAGCATTACCTCAAAGCTGGTTTACCATTGTGAAGTCCACTAAAATGCTCCATTGAAACAATTCACTCAGGGGAAAAACACAAAGTGGCAAGCTGGGGACACAGTGGCTCTTTAAGAGGGATTTTAACATTTATGTCCCTGCCTTCTCCCCAGTAGCTGTATTCTCCCCAGTGGCCAGAGTTTCCTTCTGCTTCAACAAAGTCATGTCTATAGTCTCTTCCAGTTCTGTGTGTCTAAGGTTTTCCCATACTCAAGACTCTGGTATACATGATCTAGCTTATTTTTAGTCTAAAGACATCTTAGGGATGAGGCCAGAATTCCAAGTGAGGTTCAAATTTGCAGTAACACCAGTGGCCCAAGTATGCATCTTGAGGCTGCCAAAAGTGGCTCTTTAAAATGTCTTAGAGCTGTTGAGTAACACTAAACTCCTTATTTTACAAATGAGTCAAGTGAGACACAGAGAAATTTAGTCTCTTCTCAATTTGTGACTTATCTTTCAAGATACATTTCAGCCATCCACTCAGAAGCCTTCCCTGACCACTCTCCACTGTCATCAACACCAAATATTTACTGAGTGTCTGTTATATGCCAGCCCTTGTTCTAGGCACTTGGGATTCACCAGTATACAATGGAGACAAAAATCCCTGCCCTGGAGCAGCTTACATTCTAGCATGGGAAACAGGCAGTAAACAGTGAGTATAATAAATGTTGAAGGCAGTAAGTTCTGGAGGAGAACAGAACAGGGTCATGGGGATCAGGAGTGCCTGAGTGGGAGATGGTTGAGTTTGTGATTTTTAAATAGTTGAGTAGGCTTCGTTGAGAAGGTGACATTTGGCACAAACTTAAAGGAGGTGAGGAAGTTATCCATGCAAGGATCTGGGGAAGAGTATGCCAAGCAGGAGGACCACACATGCAAATGCTATTACGCAGAACCATGCCTGGGGAGTTCAAGACACAGTGAGCAAACGACAGCTTCAGGGGTGGAAGGGAAACAGGCTTACGGAACACTTGGGATGACCATAGGGGCTTTGACCACTGCAGAGTTCTAGCAGAAGAGTGTGTCAAAGTCAAAACATGGAGACAAATCTCTGAAATTTGGAAATCTTATTTGGAAAGAAAGAATTGCAACTTGGGACATACATGCAGACTGGGTGGTCTTCGGTATGTCTGCAGAACAAAGAGAAGCTTAGAGGTTTCATTGTAAAAAGAGAAATGTTATGTTTTGCTCTCAGGAAGTTCATTGGCACTAGTAAGGTTTTGAGGAGCTGACAAGTTTTGATTGGTAAGTGACAGCAATGGGTTAAACTATTCTTAGAGTTTTGGGAGATTGTTTCAGTAGCTATAGATAGGACTGGTTTCAGGTTATAGCAGGTAGTTTCAGCAGCCAGGCTTGCAGAGAATTTTTACATTCTTGGAGCAATGTTTCGTGTCCTAAGTGCCTTACCCTCTGCCCTCTCAAATCTATTTTAATTGGGTATGACAAGAATGACCCAAATGGTATGATCAACTTTCACAAGTGACATGATTCAACTTTTTCTGATTTCAAAGGCCCATTCTGGCTGCTGTATTGAGAAGAGAATGTGGTGGACAGATATAGAAGCATGGAAACCTGATAGGGCTATTGCAATCACTCAGAAAAGAGGCGATGGCAGCTTGGACCTGTTGGTAGCAGTAGAGTGGTAAGAAGCGATTTCATTCTGGCTATGTTTTAAAAATAGAACCAATAGGATTGGCTGAGAGATTGGATGGATTTTAAGAGAAAGAATGTCTCTGAGGGTTTTGTTTTGTTTTGCTTTCACAAACTAAAATGATGAGGATTTTTTTTTTCTTTTTTTAAGTCTAAGCAACATGCTTACACACATATTCCAAGTCATCACACTGTGTCATAAATTTCTTTTCTACCTCTTCTACTTTGTGCTAAGCTAAGGGCAGACCTTGTGTTGTATTCACCTTTACATTCCCAATGCCTACTGCAGCGTTCAATAAATATTTGTTGAGTAAATGAACATTAAGTGTGGCAGATGTGAATTCACATTGGACCCAACACTGTCCTTATCATCTCCCTCCTAAGATACGTTTTGCCTCAAGTATGAAAGTCCATTTGCTGATCTCTGCAGAGAGGCTGAGTTCAGGCTCCACTTGCTGACCTTCCTTTCAGGACTTTATTCATTTTCTATTACTGTGTGTGATATTGTGAATGTGTGTGTGTGTGTGTGTGTGTGTGTGTGTGTGTGTGTATGGTCTTCATTCTTGTTTCCTGGCATACAGCTCCTAAAATCCTTGGAATCTCAAGTGATTGATAAGAATGACTTTTGTATGCTAATAAGATGACTGCAGGTCCCTAGGACAGGGACTGGCCACAGGAAATGCCAGGGCATGATTAGACTTTCAGCCCTACTCTCCAGCTTCCAGGGAGGAGAAAGGGCCTGAAGGTTAATTTGATCACCAATGGCCAATGATGTAATCAGTTATGCCTATGTAATGAAGCTTCCGTAAAAACCAAAAGGATTGGGTTTGATTGAGCTTCTGGATAGCTAAACATGTGGAAGTTCCTGGAGGATGGTGGTCCTAAACAGGGTATGGAAGCTCCATGCCCTTTCCTATATGCCTTACACTATCCATCTATTCCACCTGGCTGTTTAACTGTATCCTTTGTAATATCCTTTATAATAAGTGGGTAAAAGTAAGTAAAGTGTTTATCTGAGTTCTCTGAGCAGTTCTAGAAAATTAATCAAGCCTAAGGAGGGGGTTGTTGGAATTTCTGATTTATAGCCAGTTCTTCAGAGGTATAGGTGACAACCTGCTATTTGTGACTGGCATTGGAAGTAGGAAGAAGTCTTATGGGACTGAGCCCTCAACCTATGGAGGCTGATGCTACATCCAGGTAGGTAAGTGTCAAAATTAAATTGAATTAGAGGACACCCAGTTGTTGTCTGCTGCAGAATTCATTGGTGTATAGGAAAAAGGTCTCCCTCACCCCAACTCTGGTGTCAGAGTATTGAATGTATTGTTTAGTGAACAGAGGTGGTCTGTATTGAGAGTTAAGGTGGGAAAAACACTCTGTTTTGTCCCATATCTTACACCATGTAACAGATTACCACAAATGTAGTCACTTAAAACAATACACATTTATTATCTCACATTTTCCATGGATCGGGAATCCAAGCACAATTAAGCTGGGTCCTCTGTTATAATCTCACAAGACTGCAATCAATGTGTAAGGCTGTGTTTTCATCTGGAGGCTCAAATGGGGAAGAATCTGCTTCCAAGCTCATTCAGGTTGTGGGCAGAGTTCACTTCCTTGTGGTTTTGGGACTGAGGGTTCCAGATTTTTGCTGGCTGTTGGCTGGAGGCTTTTCCTAGAGGCCACTGCAGTTCTTTGTTCTGTGAGCTTCTCCAGCACGTCCACTTCATCAAGCCACAGGAGAGTCTTTAACTTGCTAAAAAATGTTATATACACAGTGACATGTTTTGGCTGTGTGCCCACCCAAATCTTGAATTGTAGCTCCCATAATTCCCACATGTCATGGGAGGGACCCAGTGGGAGGTAATTGAATCATGAGGGTGGGTCTTTCCCGTGCTGTTCTCGTGGTAGTGAATATGTCCCATGAGATCTGATGGTTTTATAAAGGGAAGTTCCCCTGCACAGGCTCTCTTGCCTGCTGCCATGTAAGATGTGCCTTTGCCCCTCCTTTGCCTTCTGCCATGATCGTGAGGCCTCCCCAGCCATGTGGAACTGTGAGTCAATTAAACTTCTTTCCTTTATAAATTACTCAGTCTCATGTATGTCTTTATGAGCAGTGTGAGAACACATTAATATACGTAGTAATCACAGGAGTGACATCCTCATCCCCTTTACTTTATTATATTAGTTAGAAGCAAGTCACAGGTCACACCCACACTCAAGGGGAGGGGATTACACAAAGGCCTGAACACTAGGAGGTGGAAGTCATGGTGGGGGGGTGTCAAAATGACTTTCATCATTAGAAATGTGTTTGTTTGTTTCCTATCCCAACAATTTTGACCCCACGTTAGTTCTGGTACAGCATGGCCCCCAGACCTGGGTTGTCCAATATGGTAGCCACTGGTCCCATATATGGCTAGTGTGACTGAAGAACTGAGTTTATAATTTTTTAAAAATTTTAATGAATTTAAATTTAATCTAAAAATTGGTACTCCATTCGGTTATTGGAAAAATGTTTGTGTTTTTAGAACAGCTTGGGTATATGAATCTACTTTTTCAACTGTACATTTTATGAAATCTAGACACTGATAGGTATCTCCATTGAAAATTCAGTGTTCAAATTGAGATGTGCCTTTCGCTGTAAAATACAGACCAGTTTTCAAAGACTTGGTATGAAAAAAATAAAGCAGCTCCTTAATAATTTAAAAACGAGTTACATGTTGAAATGATAACATCCCCTATATGTTGGGATAAGTAAATATATTATTAAAAACAATTCCATGTTTTTGTTTTTATTTTTTAAAAAACAGGTTACCAGAAAATTTAAAGTTACGCCAGTCACTCCCATTCTATTGCTGAGAGAAAATACAGAGCGGTGAAGAGCTTACAGTCGGGTGAGCAAGATACGCCCCCAATGTTAGCTGATGATGTAAGGCATCAACAAGAAATGTTGTGGGGGTTCAGGAAAGTGGAAGGTGGGGTCGTCCAAAGGCTGGGAAAGTCTTCAGTTGAAGGCGAGACAGATGGGACTATTAGTGAGTTTCGAGAGAACCAACGCCTCGCCGCCTTCGCTTCATTTTTGTCTCACGCCCGACCCTTGAACGCGCGGCGCCTTTTGACCCCGCCGCCGCGCCGTAGACCGCGCTGCACGCCGGCGGCAGCCATGGCGGATGTGTCAGAGAGGACACTGCAGTTGTCCGTGCTAGTAGCCTTCGCTTCTGGAGTACTCCTGGGCTGGCAGGCGAACCGACTGCGGAGGCGCTACTTGGACTGGAGGAAAAGGAGGCTGCAGGACAAGCTGGCGGCGACGCAGAAGAAGCTGGACCTGGCCTGAGACTCTGCGCCTTCCGCCCCATTCTATCCCCCTCATGGCCACCTTGCCATGTCCGCGCCGGAGCCCCGGTCCGCCGGCGCCCAGAACCAGGCTTGCCACACAGTCCCCGCCTGCCATGGCCGGCTCTTCCTGGAGTGTTGGTGAGCAGTACACATAGTGACATTGCAAAGGGAGACTTTGGGGTCGGGCGGATATCTTAGGATCAACTCTGGCTAGGTCGCAGAAGACAGGACTTGTTCCCACAGACACCAGAAGGTGGAAGTTTTGTCTTCCCTGATAACTTGCTCTTCGGTATCTTGGTTTGGTTCACTGGGTGTTTAATGAGAATGTCTTACCAACGTGCTATGTCGTCGTTCATCCTGACAACATTAAACATCAGTATAGAAAATACTGGAAAGAACAAAAGAAAAAAAGAACCAGGGAGGTGATCTTGCCACCCCCAATTCTTTTCAGTAACATCCTTGTTAGCACATCTTCGCCTTGGCGATTGTAAACTCCAAACTGAATTCTTAGGTTGTTGGCAGCCTGGTAAAGTGGAAAGAGCAGTGGCCTGGAAGTCAGGAACCTTGCATCCGGTCTTAGCTCTTCAGAAGAGCTGTGCATGATAAATTTTCAGGACCTCAGTTTTCTTGTCTTAAACCAGATCTTATGGTTCATGGTTTAATACCACAGTACGGCTTGAAGTTTCAGATTGTGTATTTCTAATTTTTTTCTCTTTTCTGTTTCTAACAGCTTGTTGAAGATGCATATAGACTACCGGAAAGAAATGACTTCTTCTTGCACTTTATGAATCAATTTTATTTTTAAAATAAAAAAATTAAACATCTTTGAACCTTTTATTTTTTCATAAGGGGAAGTATCATGTTTTTCATGCACCTTACTGCATCAAGAGATCTGCATTTTCAAAACTGACTTACTAGTGTTTTTGAGCAGATGTGTTATGTAACTCGTGCCCCTTCTTTGGTACAGGCACAAAGCAGACTTGGCCGTGGGACCATTATGGGTTCTTTTACCGAACTTTTTGGAAAGCAGGGGGCTGTGTAAACATAACTGAGGTAAGGGTGCTATATGTAAGACCTTTGAACTTCCAAGAGTAACAGTGTATTCCTTGGCCCTGCTCAGGCCTATAATCCCAGCACTTTAGGAGGTTGAGGTGGGAGGACCACTTGAGCCCAGGAGTTGGAGACCAGCCAGGGCAACATGGGGAGACCCAGTCTCTACAAATAACTTACAAATTAGCTGGCCGTGATGGCACACACCTGTGAGTCCAGCTAATTTGTAAACCAGAGGCTGAGGCAGGAGGATCACCTGAGCCTAGGAGGTTAAGATTGCAGTGAGCTGTGATCTCACCACTGCACTCCAGCCTGGATGACAGAGCGAGACCCTGTCTCAACCCAAAACGAAACAGTGTGTTCCAAGTACAGAGTATAAGTTTTTTCTTTTTTCTTTTTTCTTCGAGACAGAATTTCACTCTTGTTGTCCAGGCTGGAGTGCAATGGCACAATCTCGGCTCACTGCAACCTCTGCCTCCTCGGTTCAGGCAATTCTCCTGTCTCAGCCTCCCAAGTAGCTGGGACTACAGGCATGTGCCACTATGCCTGGCTAATTTTTGTGTTTTTAGTAGAGATGGGGTTTCATCATGCTGGTCAGGCTGGTCTCGAACTCCTGACCTCAGGTGATCTACCGGCCTTGGCCTCTGAAAGTGCTGGGATTACAGGCATGAGCCACTGTGCATGGCCAGTGTATAAGTTTTTATTGGCAAAAATCTCTTTTACGTGTCATTATGGAATACACATGAAGGAGAAACCCTCCTGAACAGAGCTTAGTGATAAATCCTACCTATATCTAAAAATCAAGAGTGAGTGCCTGGTTCCTTTGATTTGCAAGGAGTGTTTCTAGAACACCACCCTTGCTCATTCCTACAAAGATTAATTCCGTGTCTCAACCTCATGTTAACATAGGAAAGTTGTTTCCACATGAAGCACCCGCCACCGTCCCCCCATTTTAGTGGGGCTATTATGCCTTATTACCTCCAACTTTGTTTTCATTCTGCGAATGTAGTAGTCAAGGACTGAAATGGTTCCTGGAGCTCAGTCCCATCTGGGCTGCAGTTTGCTGAAGCTTCCTAGTGTCCGCCCCTAATTGAGGCTCCAAGAGTTGAGACTCTTTGAGACAAGGTAGGTTTCTTGAGGGACATATTACCCCCAAACTGTTGGAATGTGCCTGGTTAAGCATCTGGATTGTGACTGGCCTAGTTCTGCCTGTTTGGACCCATTCTTGTGCCATGTTCCTGGTGGACCTGGTCCTTCCAATGTTGATTCTTTCTTTCTCATTGCTTATGTACAGCACCCTGACACAGTCATGCCCCTCTCCTGTCTCTCCTCTAGGTATCCCTGCCTCTGGGCATGTGCTACTTCCGAGTCCTGTCCATATCCTTATGGGATTTTTAGCCACTCTGTGCTGCTCCTAATTTTCTAGTTTTCTGCTTACTACCTTTTTACACTGTGACTGTACTCCCCAGTTCTGTAGTGGGCAGTTACCTTTGACGTTACCTCTGTCACTTTTTCTACCTTTGCTCTACTTAAATGTGGTAGTTTTTCCGCCCCCCAAAATACTGTGGAGATAGTACTTTTCCTACGTTAGCCAAAACTGGAAATGGAAAGTTGGGAGCCAGGAGTCAGTGCCAGTCATAACTTGGAAATGACACACTGTTGACTCCTTGAATCTATATTCCCCCACCTCCATTTTTCACTGCCATTTAGTCATGGCATCTACATGTCTTGGCCCACTTTTACTACCCTACCCTGCCTCCTTTTCTCCCCCAATATGGGCTTCCCAGACCACCTGTTCTATTCCACATTGCTTCAGCCATACTCCGGACCTTATCGTCAACAGGCTTGGACTTTTTTATATTGTACTTGTCTGTTTAGTCTCGGGGTAACCCCACCTCATTAGGACAGCTTACATCCTCTACATCTCCTATAGAACTGCCCACTCTGGAGACTATTAGTTGTCTCACCCTTCCAGTTAACCTCATAAGTCATCCTGGGCTCCCTGGTCAGATTAGACTCCATCCCTGCTTGTACATTTACCTTCACCACGGCTTTTGCTCTTTTGAGCCACTGAACTTGAAAGAAAGACTTCACCTTTCTCACTTGGCTCACTACAAATTCGTTCTAATGTGACTGCATCTGTCTCATTTCTTAGCACCTGAGTTCCTGAAACTCCCAGTTTTCTTGATGCCTTTCATTCCTAGTAGATCAACCATATGAGAAGATAAAGGATGTTAGCTGGGAATTCCTTCGTCTTTCTCAATAGTTTTGTCTAGAGCAGTAGTTTTCAACAGGGCTACACATTATAATCATCTAGGGAGCTTTAAAAATACTAATTCTTGCATGCCACTGTCCAGACATTTTGATTCATGTCATTTGGAATATGGCCTGGGTATTAGAATTTTTAGTTCTTCAGGTGATTGTGATGGTCACCTGAGGTTGAAAACTACTGTTTTTGAAGCTCTGTCTCATTAGGTTTCCTTTACCAGGAGAGAAGACACACGGGCCCTTTCCAAGGCTGTCTCGTCTTTGGCCTCTGCAGAATTCTGCATCTCCCTCAGGACCTTCCTTGTTCTCCAGTACATCATCTCTCTTGCGTCTGCAGTCTCTGCCTGCTTTCTATTTACAAATGCATATTTTTTCTTTTTTTTTTTTTTTTTTTTTTTTGAGACGGAGTCTCACTCTGTCCCCCAGGCTGGAGTGCAGTGGTGTGATGTTGGCTCACTGCAACCTGTGCCTCCCGGGTTCAAGCGATTCTTGTGCCTCAGCCTCCCCGAGTAGCTGGGATTACAGGTGCCTGCCACCATGCCTGGCTAAGAAATGCATGGATTTTGACTTAAAATTTATTTTAGTTGATGTTATCATTTGCCAATATTTTCTTTCCAAATATTTTGCCCATTGGTCTGCTGTGATCTGCCCTCTGCACCTTCCAGAAACATTAATATCTATGGCTCTTCTGAATCCTCACATTTTACCTTGAGGGTATTTGATGAGGCCACTTTGTCCCTTGAAATTCTCCTTCCCTTGCTTCTCTAATACAAAAGTTTATTGAGTTTCCAAACTGCTACTATTGCTGCCTTTCTCAAGTTCCTCAAACTTTTGCCTTGGTTCTCTGCCCTGTCCTCTCCTGTGATTACCCTAGCCATTCTCTTGGCTTAACTAGCACATCCAAGCAGAGCCCCCTCCCTCTGATCCTTTCCTTCAATTCCAGCTTCACTCTTTCAGCTGTCTAGTGGACATATTCAATGCATGACCTTACTGTAGAGCTCAGTGTATTTAATCATAAGCTGTTCATTTGGCGGGGAATTCTGTACACCAGGTAGCACTTCTGTGGTAAGTGGTTGGTACAATTTTCATGTTTCTAGTCTATTACTGTAGCTTGGAAGCTCTTTGAGAGCAGTATTAAACATCTTGTACCACAGGCCTAAACAGTGCCTTGCACCAAGGTATATATTTGTCATTTTTATTTGAGGTGGATTGTTTTCTTTTCTTTTCTTTCTTTCTTTTTTTTTTTTTTTTTTTTTTTGAGACACAGTCTCACTCTGTTGCCCAGGCTGGAGTGCACTGGCGTATCTCAGCTCACTGGAACCTTCACCTCCCAGGTTCAAGTGATTCTCCTGCCTCAGCCTCCTGAGTAGCTGGGATTATAGGCATGTGCCACCACACTTGGCTAATTTTTGTATTTTTAGTAGAGACAGGGTTTCGCCATGTTGGCCAGGCTGGTCTCAAACTCCTGACCGCAGGTGATCCACCCACCTCGGCTCCCCAAAGTGTTGGGATTATAGGTGTGGGCCACCGTGCCCAGCCTGAATTTTCTTTTAAGGCCCTAAAACTGCACACTTTCTCTATTCTCTTTGCTATAATCTTTTTATTGATTCCAAGTCATCTTGTTCTACTGGTTCTGTCTACATTATGAGTCTCTTGGAAGCTGTTAAATTCTTTTTCAGTATCACCTGTGAGGAAGCAATTCAAAATTGTTACTCATTTTAACACACTGATAGAAATCATGATGAGTTTTATGAAGTAGCTTGCTCTCAGGAGAAACATTGGCCATGGTTTGCTTTAGTTTCTTTTGGCTACCTCACTGCAGATCTCTCTTGTTTTAGGTTATGTTGTTTTTTATAATGGCATCAAGGTATAACTACAGAGGAGCAATGACTAGTATTAATGTGACTGTCCTGAATATGACAGTTATTAGTGAAAAATCATTAGCTGAGTAATATCATTTATAGCACACTGAATACCTCAGTGCTACTTCTCAAACTGGAATGTGCACATGAAACACTGGGATATTGTTGAAATACAGATTCTGATTGTCCTAGGACTGTGGTGGGGCTGAAAATGTGAAAATGTGCATTTCTAACAAGGTCCCAGGTGGTGATGATGCTGATCTAGGAATCGCAAGTAATGAATACTTGTAACCGAAACAATATGGTGCAAAAATGTATAAAGTCAAACATCTTCACACCTGAGGTGAATGAGTAATACACTTTTTTTGCACCTTTCCTTATTGTTCATATATTCACACATATTTAGGGGGGTTTATTAGTTTATTTTTACCAACAGAATTAAACTGTATCCATGATGCTATTAACTTTTCCATTTAAAATGTGGAAATCCCTATAAATAAGTAGATGCAGAATAATTTTTTCTAATTTATTTATAGACTGAGAATTTCATAAGTAATAGCTGTATTTTAGAGCAATTTTTTTCGTTTTGCTCATCTCATCACCTGTAATTATTGATTTAATGATCCACTTAGAAATATTTTATAGCATTTGTATTGATTTAATGATCCACTTAGAAATATTTTATAGCATTTTCTCATTTGTTGTAAAGATTTTTAATGGAAATCCTATGTTAGGCTATTTAAGTGAACTAATTATCATGAGCCATAATAGAGAAATTAATTCAAAATAAGACATGAATTACAACAAAACAGACAATACCAAATCTTGCCAAGGACATAAAGAACAAAAACTCATACACTGCTGATAGGGTATAAATTAGTACAACCATTTTGGGAAACCAGGTAGTAGTATCTACTAAAGCTGACGTATAACATGCCTGTGACTCAGCAGTGTTATGTGTTTGCCAGAAGACTTGCACCAGGATGTTCTTAGCAGCGCTATTTATACTAGCCCTAAGCTGGAAACTGCCCACTTACCCAGCAACAGTAGAATCAATGAGTATGTTAGGGTATATCATATGTGAAATATCAGCAATGAGAATGAACAGACTACAGACACACACAGTATAGATGCATCTCACAAATGTGATATTTAAAGGACAGGAGAAGCCACCACACCGTGCATAATTTCATTGTATAGTACAATAAAAGGCAACACAAGTTTGTGCTCTTATAAGTTAGGATATTGTTCACCTTTGGTGTGTGGTGGAGAAGTGAGAGGGTTGAGAGGTTGGGGGTAGGCAGGGACTAGAAAGACAGGAAGAGTGTGAGTGGGCAGATAATGTTCTGTTTCATAATCTGGGTGCTGTTATGGGGTGGAGGGTTTTCAGAGCTGCACACAAAGTCTGTAGACTTTTCTCTGTATGTATTATACTTGAAGAAAAAAGTACATAAATAATGGTTCATCCTGGCCTGTGGCTGTTCTGAAGAACATTCATTTGTATTAATGGGGTCCATCATTTGGAAGGTGAGCCCCAAGCATCATCATTCTTATTCAAGTTCAATTTTGGTGTAGTGGAGTTTTGGAATTGGATTCATGGGATGCAGTCCCATATGGGGGAAACATGACAACCTTCCTGAGAGTTGATGTAAACTGGGAATCATAATGAGAACTAATAATTTGCTCATAGATTTGCTGTAGAACAATTACCATCCTTACAGAATTCAGAATTGACAACGTGCAATATTAGAATGAAATGAAACTTCAGTAGCCTAAATGGCAAAGAATTAAAAACTGCCTTTTGAAGTGACAGTATGGAACAGAACCATATATTCCATAGGAAAGCTATCCTTGGAGTTAATGAAAGAGTTTAAGATACTAAAATTGTATCTTAACATTAGCTTACAAAATTGGTATCAGAAAGCAAATGCCATAAAACAGGTTTCCCAGCAAGAAGGTGGTGTTATTATTGATGTATTGTGGGGAATGTAGTTTCAGACGCCGGGGGACGTTCCCCTATCCTTAGGAATTGCCGAGGAAAAGTGACTCCCCCGGCTGTGATCTGCCTGGTGGCGTGGGATGACCACCGCAAGAGAACATTTTGACCCTTCCCGGGACCGGCCCGGGCGGGGCGGGGCTGGGAGGCGGGCGCACATCGATGGCGTCACCTTCTGGCGCCGCCGGTTGGTTTCCCTGGCAACTGGAGCAATCAGAGCACCGCAGCGAGGGAGATGCTGGCGAGACGACAGCGAGATCCTCTCCAGGCCCTGCGGCGCCGCAATCAGGAGCTGAAGCAACAGGTATGGTCAGGCTGTGCAGAGGGCCCTGGGGCGGGCGACAGGCGGACGCAGCTGCGCGCACTGCGCCTTCCCACCGTGACCCCACCTAATCCTGGGAGCTTGCCCCCAACCTACTTACCTTCCCAGGTTGTAACGCCCCCTTACCCATAACATTCCAGCACCCAACCCCGATTCAAACCCCTCCTGATCCCAACTCAACCCCCAGCCAAAGGCGAAACCTCCCAAAATTCATGACCATCAACTAAGCGCCCCCTCCTCCGACCCTCACTCCCACCTAACGTCTCAACCTCCTACCCTAACAACTCACTAACCCACCTTATCTCCCAATCTAAATTTAGTGGTGTAACCATTTCCAACCCAACTCTGAGCCTAGCTCCTCTCCTCCACTTTCCAAGCCCATTTCCTTTCAGCCTTCCTCAAGTGGAGATTATTATTGCCTCCGTGAACTCAAGCGAAATAGGTGTCAAGGAATAGTCTTAATATGCAAGAACATTAAGATCTGATGAATGAGCAAAGGAGGTGAACGAGAGAGGAAATACAAGTAACTCATAAACATACGAGGAATGTTAACTTCAAAGATACTCAAGTAATTGCAAAGCACATAAGGTATCACAAAAATTTTAAAAATCACAACACTCTGTCTTGAGGAAGGTGTGATGAAGCAGGCACATTCACTGCTCCCGTGTATAAGGTGCTTGTACAGCATTTCAGGAAAGCAGCTTGACAAGGTGTAACATATGTGTATGCACCTAGGCTCAAAAATTACATTTCCAGGGATCTACTATGTGTAATAATTAGAAAGTAGGACAGAGATTGATGTATAAAAGTATTCATCACATTGTTACTTATATAATATACACAGAACAGCATAGAAGGGAACAGGCTAATATGGTATTTCTGTGTGACAGGATGCTGATGATTATTATGATTTTCTTTATTCTTTTTCATATTTATAAAAATTTTTAGGCCAGGTGTGGTGGCTCATGCTAGTAGTACCAGCTACTTGGGAGGCTGAGACAGGAGGATCACCTGAGCCCAGGAGTTCGAGACTAGCCTGGGCAACATAACAAGACTTGGTCTCAAAAAAAAAAAAAACTTTTTAAAAATACACTGAGTTCTTATTAAAAATAAGAAAAAAGTAAATAGCAACCAGTGGGTTTATTTTCTGACATTTTAATTTCACTTTAATTTTTTTCATGTGATCTATTACCAAGTATTTTTCCACTGAGTAAAATTATTTTATAATCTGAGGCCGGTAAGAGATTCACTGATGCTCCTATTTTATCCATTTTTGTTCTCTTGTTTAAAGTAAAAAGGATTTGGAAGGTAAATATTTAGGTGACTGTGTATTGGAATCACAGTGGTGCAACAAAAGCTAAATACTCTTCTGGTAGAAATAAAAAATAAAACTTGATGGGGCATTGACTTATGCTGAACTTCGGTGGATCTTAATATGGTTCTGTGTCTTATTTTTAAATGTCAACTTTTATTTTAGATTCAGGGGGTACATGTGCAGGTCTGTCACATGGGAACACTGTGTTATGCTGAGGTTTGGGGTACAGATGAGCCTATCACACAAGCAGTGAGCATAGTACCCAATAGGCAGTCTTTCAGTCTTCATTCCTCTTCCCTCCCCCACCCCACTCCAGCAGTCACCAGTGTCCATTGCTCCCATCTTTATGTCCATGTGTACTCAACGAGTGAGAACATATGGTATTTGGTTTTCTGTTCCTATGCTAATTCACTTAGGACAATGGCCTCCAGCTCCATCCATGTTGCTGCAAAGGACATGATTTCATTCTTTTTTATGGTTGCATATTTTTCATAGTGTATATGTACCACATTTTCTTTATCCAGTCCACCATTGGTGGGCATCTATGTTGATTCCATGTCTTTGCTATTGTGAATAGTGCTGTAGGGAACATACACATGCATGTGACATTTTGGTAGAATCATTTCTTTTTTGGGGGTATATACACGGAAATGGGATTTCTGGGTCAAATGGTAGTTCTGTTTTACGTTGTTTGGGAAATCTCCAAACTGCTTTCCACAGTGGCTGAACTAATTTTCATGCCCACCAACAGTGTATATGTGTACTCTTTTCTTGTCAGCCTCACCAGAATCTGTCATTTCTTGATTTTTTAATAATAGCCATTTTGACCAGTGTGAGATGGTACCTCATTGTAGTTTTAATTTGCATTTCTCTGATGATTAGTCATGATGAGTTAATTTTAAATTTAGTGGGACATAAGGAGAACCAGGAAAAGTTTTAGAAGGAAACTATAAAAATGATTATTAAAACAAACCATTAGAAAGATTATTCTCCCTGGAGAAATATTGGCTCTGGAGCCTTTTGATACCTTGACTATCTGGAAAGTTTGTTTTGATAGTATTAGCTAATTCTTCCCTGTCTTCACAGAGGACACCTGAAGCTGAATATGGAACAGATTTTCTATTCGGTGTCTGTAGGACAAGTAATCAACAGCCCCTCTGAGTCAGGCCTGTGATGACTGGCTTTATCACTAGGTGTGTGAATTTTGTAAATAACACTCAGATGGATGCCAAATTGCAAGAGTAGAGAAGAAACTAATGGAATTTTCTCTTTTTTCATCCACTTTATCTTCTCTACGTAATCTATAGAAAACAGACCAAAGAAGTATGTGCCTTTTTGGAGAGTATATTGACAAAGTTACATATAGCGTTAGTAAACAAACTACTAAGTCAAGAGAAACAAAGTCATGATACATTCAATACAATGGATACCACTCAGTAATGAGAAGGAATGAACTAATGGTACACACAACAATATGGAAGTATCTCAAAAACATGCTTTGTGGAAAGGTTACACAAGAGTGCTTACTGTATGAGTCCATTTATATAAAATTTCAAGAACAGGCAAAACTAATTTATGTTGGAAAAATATCAAAACAGGTTTGTCTGTGGAGGAATAAGGAGGGGATTTACTGGCAAGGGCATGAGGGAACTTACTAGGGTGATGGTAGTTTTCTACATCTTGATAAGAATTTTGGTTACACAGATGTATGCATTTGTCGAAACTCAGCAAATATATGCCTCGTATTTGTGCATTTCACTATATACATATTTTACATCAACTATTGAACTTTAGTTAGTGACATCCATAGTCCATTATTTAGGGAGAAATGTATTGATAACTGCAACTTACTTTGAAAGGCATAAGGTGGGTTGATGGATAGATCAAATAAGTGTAGTATAATGTTAATGTTTTTTCTAGGTAGCGGGTATATGGGTTTTCACTGTAAAATTTTTAAAACTTTGTTGTATGTTTAAAAGTGTTCATTATAAAATATTGGATAAAAAAAGAAGTTTTCTTTCCTAAGGCGATATGGTATTTAATAATGTGATATTTTAAATGGTCTCCATAGGTTGATAGTTTGCTTTCTGAGAGCCAACTGAAAGAAGCTCTAGAACCCAATAAAAGACAACATATTTATCAAAGGTAAAGTATGCTAAATTATATAAGCTTTACAGGAACCGCACTTACATTTCAATGCATAGTATTTAAGGCATAGAGATTGGTCCTTTGGAATCAAATGGAAGAATCACATAGTGTTGTAAGTTGAATGTAGAAGAAACCAACCTAAACCTGATGGTTGCGGACTTGCTATTGTGACAGCAACTATAAAAACTGCTTAATGTAAACATAGGTGACTTGGGCAGGATTACCCTAAATCCTTAGCCTATGTAGCCCAGATCCTGCGACCTGGTCAGAAACCTCTGTCTATAAGCAATTAGTACTTCATTGGGATGTCAACTTTAACTCCCATGAGAAGACAACACTGTTTTCTAGGTGGGTGTTTTTTGTTTTGTATTTGTTTTTACTTAAAAAAAAATCCTTGGGAGAGTTTAAATAGACGTGATGAACTACATCAAATTTAGACTATTAATTCATAACATTTGTATTAAGTTTAGGACATCATTAAGATAATCTTTGTTTTTGAGATATTTAAGGATTTTATTACATTCCAAAGAACATGAGATTCATTCTATTAATTTAAGTGAATTGTAATTGTTTGGAGAAGTTTTACTTAAGTCAGGCATTCAGAGTGCTTAAAGGCAAAACAAATGAATTTTGAAATGTCAAATGAATTTAATTTATAATAGTAGGATTGATTAAGCGATTTAGTTCAAGTTGAATTAACAGTAATGAAAGAAAAGCAAAGGTTATTGTTCTTGCTTTACTAGATTTAAAAACAGAGTAAGATTTATAGACTGAATTTGAAGGCCGAGGGAAAACTACGTTTTTAAATTTTATGTTAGTAAACTAAAAATCATAATTATTATTATTTTATTTTTTGAGACTAAATTTCACTGTGTCACCCAGGCTGGAGTGCAGTGGCGCAATCTCGGCTCATTGCAACCTGCACCTCCCAGGTTCAAGCGATTCTTCCGCCTCAGGCTCTTGAGTAGTTGGGATTACAGTCGTGCCCCACCACACCTGGCTGGATTTTGTATTTTGAGTAGAGATGGGTTTCATCACGTTGGCCAGGCTGGTTTTGAACTCCTGACCTCAAGGGATCCCCCAGCCTTGGCCTCCCAAAGTGCTGGGATTATAGGTGTGAGCCACTGTGCCCAGCCTAATAATTGTTATGTTTTATTTTTTTTGAGATAGAGTCTCTCTCTGTCGCCCAGGCTGGAGTGCAGTGGCGTGATCTCGGCTCACTGCAAGCTCCACCTCCCAGGTTCAAGCAATTCTCCTGCCTCAGCCTCCCGAGTAGCTGGGATTACAGGTGTGTGCCACCATGCCTGGCTAATTTTTTGTATTTTTAGTAGAGACGGGGTTTCACCGTGCTAGCCAGGATGGTCTCAATCTCCTGACCTCATGCCCCCTGCTTTGGCCTCCCAAAGTGCTGGGATTATAGGCGTGAGCCACCACGCCCGGCCCCTAATAATTATTTTTAAGCCCAAGTAACCATAGTCTTCTCTGTGCATGAAAAGAAGATTGTTACTGTCATTTAAAAACTCACTTTGACATTTGCATATCTGAAAATGTCATTTAGGTATCATTTTTATCTGCTCAGTGCTCTGAGTCTTTTCAGTTTGAAAACTCATGTCTCATGAGCTCTGGGAGATTTTATTTTACAAAAAGATTATTTCGTTAATTCCATTTGTCTGTTTCTTCCTGAAACACCTTTGAGTCAGGTATTGAATATCCTGGACTGATCCTCTATATCCCATAACTTCCTGTTAATAGTTTCTGTTTCTTTATCTGTTTGTATGGGAGATGTTTTTTTGGGGAGATGTGGGGGGTCTCACTCTGTCGTCCAGGCTGTAATGAAGTGGCACAATCATGGCTCACTGCACCTTCTGCCTCCCAGGCTCAAGGGATGCCCCTCTCCCCCGCCATGAGCTACCATGCTAGCAATTCTCTTGACTTTAACACTTTTCTTTATTACCTATTTCAACAGCCATATTGTTTTATTTCAGCAGTCATATTGGTTTTTTGTTTTTTTTAAGATGGAGTCTCACTCTGTCATGATCTTGGCTCACTGCAACCTCTGCCTCCTGGGTTCAAGCGATTCTCCTGCCTTAGCCTTCTGAGTAGCTGGGATTACAGGCTCACGCCATCACACTCGGCTAATTTTTTGTATTTTTAGTAGAGACGGAGTTTCACCATGTTGGCCAGGCTGCTCTCAAACTCCTGACCTCAGGTGATCCACCCATCATGGCCTCCCAAAGTGCTGGGATTACGTGAGCCACCGTGCCTGGCCATCATCAGTCATGTTGTTAATTTACAAGTGTTTTCTCTTGTTCTCGAATTGTTCTTTTTTCATAGCATCATGTTCCTGTTTTCATATTGATTGCCTTCTTACTACTTCCATGACTAGGAGGCTTTTTTTTTTTTCCTTAAGTTCTCTTCTGTTCTCTGAATTGTCTTTGCTTTCTCTGGGCTCAGATTCCTTTTAATTAGTTAATTAATTAATTTATATTTGGTTATTCTTAAATTTTATCTTCACGTTGCCGGTTTTCTTTATTAGGTCTGGCTTATCTATTTTTATTGAACAATGAGGGACTAGGTTGATTATTCCAGAGAGCTCTCATGGGCTTTTCTACTGTTAGATAGAGAGGGGTCCTTCCTGCTAGTACCATCCCCTGAATAAGAATGAAATTCTGTATGTTGACAGGGCTTATCAGAGGCTGGGAAGTAGCTTTTAGTCTGAGGAGCCCCCAGTGCCAGAATAGGGCGGGCTCTAACCCTGGTGTATGGGAAACTTCTTTAGCAGTCATGATTCTCTTCAGGTCATTTGTTAATTGTTTTTGTTTGTTTTTTTGTTTTTAGGGAAGAATCCCCTGGTAAGGAGGGAGAGCAGAGAGGGGAAAAGGGAGCTAACTGGCTCAGGTTTTCTGTAAATAGACTTAAAAGAAAGAGCCCCAACTAAATCTAAACGTAATCAGTATCATTACTCTTCCCTTGACTAATATAAAGACCTTAGATTGCTTTAACATTGATTTCCCTCCTCAAAGCTTAGATGTATGCATATGATTTAATTTACACAATATAACACAATAATATTAGATAATGTATAAAGTAAACCCCAGCCACTGTGCATGTCTTTTCATCAGCAGAATTTCATAATGTGTCCCTCTATGATTTAGTTTAGTTAACCTTTGGTCCTTTATGTCTGCTGACTCAAGTCCTGGAGTTTTCGGCCTGGCAGATTATCTCCCTCTTATGCTTGTGTTGCGTCTTCCACCCTTTATAGGAGAACATGCTTCCAGCCTTTTCCCATGGAGCAGAAATTTGTTGAAATCTCTTGCTGGCTAGTTGTCCCTCTTTCCTTCTTTGCAGTGTTCAGAGTTTGTTACCTTTTCAAACGTTTTAATCATTTTTTGTGGGGTTTCAGGAGCCAGTGAAGATGATTGTGTGCTTAGTTTTTATCCTGAACCAGGAGTCTTAAAATATCAACTGTTTGAGGATTTTAATAATTACATAGTTATAAAGGAGGTAATTGTAATAAGTAATTTATTTTCTTGGTACATTATATTAAAATAGTTTTCCACTCTGGGCTTTAAGCGAAATTTCTGAGTCTAAGTTTCAGTAGAGATTTTTTTGGTCAAGTAACATGACACCTGCCAAAATAAGCGGCTTTACTGTCAGTCTCATTTGACAAAAGCCTGCAGCTAGGTTCTCTCAGGGTGGATTCATGGCTTGTGATATCCTCAAAGACCAGCCTTTGATGTCATTCCACTCTGCCATCCTTTGCTTGTTGGTGATGTCTCTCCTCATGGTTACAAAGTCCATACCCTCAGTCTCTCCTCATGGTTACAAAGTCCATACCCTCAGTATCAAAGAGCAGATGTAGGAGAGATTCTTTTCATGCCTGGTAAGGGAGGATAAAATGGGAGGCAATCCCAATATACGTGTTTTATGTCACACTGGCAGCCCTGGGCCCCCTGCTCACCCTGCCTGCAGTGGAGGCTGAGAACATAGGTGCCAGTGGGAAGCTGACAGCCAGCAAAGAGGAAGGGTGGGAAAGGGGCTTTTGGGGAGGTTGCTAGTAGGGTCAGCCCCAGTTTGATGTTTCCCCTTCTCTTTTGCTACCCTTTTGACAAAGGACTTTTGTTCCCTTTAAAACGTTTTTTTATTTATTACTGTTTTTTATTTTTTTCTTTAAGTTCAGGGATACATGTATGGCATTGTGCAGGTTTGTTACATAGGTAAACATGTGCCATACTGGTTTACTGGACAGATCATCCCATCACCTAGGTATTAAGCCCTGCATTCCATTAATTATTCTTCCTGATGCTCTCCCTCCTCTAATACCTCCTTCCTACAGGCCCCAGTGTATGTTGTTACCCTCCTTGTGTCCATGTGTTCTCATCATTCAGCTCCCACTTATAAGTGAGAACATGCGGAGTTTGGTTTTCTGTTCCTGCATTAGTTTGCTGAGGATAATGACTTCCAACTGTAACCATGTCCCTCCAAAGGACATGATTTTGTTCCTTTTTATGGCTGCACAGTATTCTATGAGTGAGAACATGCAGTGTTTGGTTTTCTGTCCTTGTGATAATTTGCTCAGAATGATGGTTTCCAGCTTCATCCATGTCCCTTCAAAGGACATGAACTCATCATTTTTTATGGCTGCATAGTATTCCATGGTGTATATGTACCACATTTTCTTAATCCAGTCTATCATTGTTGGACATTTGGGTTGGTTCCAAGTCTTTGCTATTGTGAATAGTGCCACAATAAACATATGTGTGCATGGGTCTTTATAGCAGCATGATTTATAATCCTTTGGGTATATACCCAGTAATGGGACGGTTGGGTCAAATGGTATTTCTAGTTCTAGATTCCTGAGGAATCGCCACACTGACTTCCACAATGGTTGAACTAGTTTACAGTCCCACCAACAGTGTAAAAGTTTCCTATTTCTCCACATCCTCTCCAGCACTTGTTGTTTCCTGACTTTTTAATGATCGCCATTCTAACTGGTGTGAGATGGTATCTCATTGTGGTTTTGATTTGCATTTCCCTGATGGCCAGTGATGATGAGCATTTTTTCATGTGTTTTTTGGCTGCATAAATGTCTTCTTTTGAGAAGTGTCTGTTCATATCCTTCGCCCACTTTTTGATGGGGTTGTTTGTTTTTTTCTTGTAAATTTGTTTGAGTTCATTGTAGATTCTGTATATTAGCCCTTTGTCAGATGAGTAGATTGCAACAATTTTCTCCCATTCTGTAGGTTGCCTGTTCACTCTGATGGTAGTTTCTTTTGCTGTGCAGAAGCTCTTTAGTTGAATTAGATCCCATTTGTCAATTTTGGCTTTTGTTGCCATTGCTTTTGGTGTTTTAGACATGAAGTCCTTGCCCATGCCTATGTCCTGAATGGTAATGCCTAGGTTTTCTTCTAGGGTTTTTATGGTTTTAGGTCTAACATTTAAGTCTTTAATCCATCTTGAATTAATTTTTGTATAAGGTGTAAGGAAGGCATCCAGTTTCAACTTTCTACATATGGCTAGCCGGTTTTCCCAGCACCATTTATTAAATAGGGAATCCTTTCCCCATTTCTTGTTTTTGTCAGGTTTGTCAAAGATCAGATAGTTGCAGATATATGGCATTATTTCTGAGGGCTCTGTTCTATTCCATAGGTCTATATCTCTGTTTTGGTACCAGTACCATGCTGTTTTGGTTACTGTAGCCTTGTAGTACAGTTTGAAGTTAGGTAGCGTGATGCCTCCAGCTTTGTTCTTTTGGCTTAGGATTGACTTGGTAATGTGGGCTCTTTTTTGGTTCCATATGAACTTAAAGTAGTTTTTTCCAATTCTGTAAAGAAAGTCATTGGTAGCTTGATGGGGATGGCATTGAATCTATAAATTACCTTGGGCAGTATGGTCATTTTCACGATATTGATACTTCCTACCCATGAGCATGGAATGTTCTTCCATTTGTTTGTATCCTCTTTTATTTCCTTGAGCAGTGGTTTGTAGTTCTCCTTGAAGAGGACCTTCATATCCCTTGTAAGTTGGATTCCTAGGTATTTTATTCTCTTTGAAGCAATTGTGAATGGGAGTTCACTCATGATTTGGCTCTCTGTCTGTTATTGGTATATAAGAATGCTTGTGATTTTTGCACATTGACTTTGTATCCTGAGACTTTGCTGAAGTTGCCTATCAGCTTAAGGAGATTATAGGCTGAGACAATGGGGTTTTCTAGATATACAATCATGTCATCTGCAAACAGGGACAATTTGACTTCCTCTTTTCCTAACTGAATACCCTTTATTTCCTTCTCCTGCCTGATTGCCCTGGCCAGAACTTCCAACACTATGTTGAATAGGAGTGGTGAGAGAGGGCATCCCTGTCTTGTGCCAGTTTTCAAAGGGAATGCTTCCAGTTTTTGCCCATTCAGTATGATATTGGCTGTGGGTTTGTCTTAGATAGCTGTTATTATTTTGAGATACGTCCCATCAATACCTAATTTCTTGAGAGTTTTTAGCATGAAGGGTTGTTAAATTTTGTCAAAGGCCTTTTCTGCATCTATTGAGATAATCATGTGGTTTTTGTCGTTGGTTCTGTTTATATGCTGGATTATGTTTATTGACTTGTGTATGTTGAACCAGCCCTGCATCCCAGGGATGAAGCCCACTTGATCATGGTGGATAGGCTTTTTGATGTGCTGCTGGATTCGGTTTGCCAGTATTTTATTGAGGATTTTTGCATCGAGGTTCATCAGGGATACTGGTCTAAAATTCTCTTTTTTTGTTGTGTCTCTGCCAGGCTTTGGTATCAGGATGATGCTGGCCTCATAAAATGAGTTAGGGAGGATTCCCTCTTTTTCTATTGATTGGAATAGTTTCAGAAGGAATGGTACCAGCTCCTCCTTGTACCTCTGGTAGAATTTGGCTGTGAATCCATCTGGTCCTGGACTTTTTTTGGTTGGTAAGCTATTAATTATTGCCTCAATTTCAGAGCCTGTTATTGGTCTATTCAGAGATTCAGCTTCTTCCTGGTTTAGTCTTGGGAGGGTGTATTTGTCGAGGAATTTATCCATTTCTTCTAGATTTTCTAGTTTATTTGCATAGAGGTGTTTATAGTATTCTCTGATGGTAGTTTGTATTTCTGTGGGATCGGTGGTGATATCCCCTTTATCATTTTTTATTGCGTCTATTTGATTCTTCTCTCTTTTTTTCTTTATTAGTCTTGCTAGTGGTTTATCAATTTTGTTGATCTTTTCAAAAAACCAGCTCCTGGATTCACTAATTTTTTGAAGGGTTTTTTTGTCTCTATCTCCTTCAGTTCTGCTCTGATCTTAGTTATTTCTTGCCTTCTGCTAGCTTTTGAATGTGTTTCCTCTTGGTTCTCCAGTTCTTTTAATTGTGATATTAGGGTGTCAATTTTATTTCTTTCCTGCTTTCTCTTGTGGGCATTTAGTGCTATAAATTTCCCTCTACACACTGCTTTAAATGTGTCCCAGAGATTCTGGTATGTTGTGTCTTTGTTCTCGTTGGTTTCAAAGGACATCTTTATTTCTGCCTTCATTTCGTTATGTATCCAGTAGTCATTCCGGAGCAGGTTGTTCAGTTTCCATGTGGTTTAGTGGTTTTGAGTGAGTTTCTTAATCCTGAGTTCTAGTTTGATTGCACTGTGGTCTGAGAGACAGTTTGTTATAATTTCTGTTCTTTTACATTTGCTGAGGAGTGCTTTACTTCCAACTATGTGGTCAATTTTGGAATAGGTGTGGTGTGGTGCTGAGAAGAATGTATATTCTGTTTATTTGGGTTGGAGAGTTCTGTAGATGTCTATTAGGTCCGCTTGGTGCAGAGCTGAGTTCAATTCCTGGATATCCTCATTAACTTTCTGTCCCGTCGATCTGTCTAATGTTGACAGTGGGGTGTTAAAGTCTCCCATTATTATTGTGTGGGAGTCTAAGTCTCTTTCTAGGTCTCTAAGGACTTGCTTTATGAATCTGGGTGCTCCTGTATTGGGTGCATATATATTTAGGATAGTTACCTCTTCTTGTTGAATTGATCCCTTTACCATTATGTAATGGCCTTCTTTGTCTCTTTTGATCTTTGTTGGTTTAAAGTCTGTTTTATCAGAGACTAGGATTGCAACCCCTGCCTTTTTTTTGTTTTCCATTTGCTTGGCAGATCTTCCTCCATCCCTTTATTTTGAGCCTATGTGTGTCTCTGTACATGAGATGGGTTTCCTGAATACAACACACTGATGGGCCTTGACTCTTTATCCAATTTTCCAATCTGTGTCTTTTAATTGGAGCATTTAGCCCATTTACATTTAAGGTTAATATTGTCATGTGTGAATTTGATCCTGTCATTATGATGTTAGCTGGTTATTTTGCTCATTAGTTGATGCAGTTTCTTCCTAGCCTCGATGGTCTTTACAATCTGGCATGTTTTTGCAGTGGCTGGTACCAGTTGTTCCTTTCCATGTTTAGTGCTTCCTTCAGGAGCTCTTTTAGGGCAGGCCTGGTGGTGACAAAATCTCTCAGCATCTGCTTGTCTGTAAAGGATTTTATTTCTCCTTCACATATGAAGCTTATTTTGGCTGGATATGAAATTCGGGGTTGAAAATTCTTTTCTTTAAGAATGTTGAATATTGGCCGCCATTCTCTTCTGGCTTGTAGAGTTTCTGCTGAGAGGTCAGCTGTTAGTCTGATGGGCTTCCCTTTGTGGGTAACCCGAGCTTTCTCTCTGGCTGCCCTTAACATTTTTTCCTTCATTTCAACTTTCGTGAATCTGACAATTATGTGTCTTGGAGTTGCTCTTCTCGAGGAGTATCTTTGTGGCGTTTTCTGTATTTCCTGAATTTGAATGTTGGCCTGCATTGCTAGATTGGGGAAGTTCTCCTGGATAATATCTTGCCTAGTGTTTTTCAACTTGGTTCAATTCTCCCCGTCACTTTCAGGTACACCAATCAGATGTAAATTTGGTCTTTTCACATAGTCCCATATTTCTTGGAGGCTTTGTTTGTTTCTTTTTATTCTTTTTTCTCTAAACTTCTCTACTTGCTTTATTTCATTCATTTGATCTTCCATCACTGATACCCTTTCTTCCAGTTGATCGAATCAGCTACTGAAGCTTGTGCATTCGTCACGTAGTTCTTGTGCCATGGTTTTCAGCTCCATCAGGTCCTTTAAGGACTTCTCTGCATTGGTTATTCTAGTTAGCCATTCGTCTAATCTTTTTTCAAGGTTTTTAACTTGTTTTCCACGGGTTCGAACTTCCTCCTTTAGCTCGGAGAAGTTTGATCGTCTGAAGCCTTCTTCTCTCAACTCATGAAAGTCATTCTCTGTCCAGCTTTGTTCTGTTGCTGGTGAGGAGCTGCAATCCTTTGAAGGAGGAGAGGCGCTCTGATTTTTAGAATTTCAGTTTTTCTGCTCTGTTTTTTCCCCATCTTTGTGGTTTTATCTACCTTTGGTCTTTGATGATGGTGATGTACAGATGGGGTTTTGGTGTGGATGTCCTTTCTGTTTGTTAGTTTTCCTTCTAACAGTCAGGACCCTCAGCTGCAGGTCTGTTGGAGTTTGCCGGAGGTCCACTCCAGACGCTGTTTGCCTGGGTATCAGCAGCAGAGGCTGCAGAACAGCGAATATAGGTGAACAGCAAATGTTGGTGCCTGATCATTCCTCTGGAAGTTTTGTCTCAGAGGAGTACCCGGCTGTATGAGGTTTCAGTCTGTCCCTACTGGGGGGTGCCTCCCAGTTAGGCTACTCGGGGGTCAGGGACCCACTTGAGGAGGCAGTCTGTCCGTTCTCAGATGTCAAGCTGCATGCTGGGAGAACCACTACTGTCTTCCAAGCTGTCAGACAGGGACATTTAAGTCTGCAGAGGTTTCTGCTGCCTTTTGTTTGGCTATGCCCTGTCCCCAGAGGTGGAATCTAAAGAGGCAGGCAGGCCTCCTTGAGCTGCGGTAGGCTCCACCCAGTTTGAGCTTCCAGGCTGCTTTGTTTACCTACTCAAGCCTCGGCAATGGCTGGCGCCCCTCCCCCAGCCTCGCTGCTGCCTTGCAGTTTGATCTCAGACTGCTGTGCTAGCAATTAGCGAGGCTCTCTGGGCGTAGGACCCTCTGAGCCATGTGCGCGATATAATCTCCTGGTGTGCCGTTTGCTAAGACTGTGGGAAAAGCGCAGTATTAGGGTGGGGGTGACCCGATTTTCCAGGTGCTGTCTGTCATCCCTTTCCTTGGCTAGGAAAGGGAATTCCCTTGTCCCTTGTGCTTCCTGGGTGAGGCAATGCCTCGCCCTGCTTCAGCTCATGCTCGGTGTGCTGCACCCACTTTCCTGCACCCACTGTCTGACAGTCCCTAGTGAGATGAACCCAGCACCTCAGTTGGAAATGCAGAAATCATTCATCTTCTGCGTCGCTCACTCTGGGAGCTGTAGACTGGAGTTGTTCATATTCGGCCATCTTGGAACCGCCCCAAGTGTTCCTTTTTCTCTGCAATTTTGCCAACATCTGTTTTTTTGACTTTTTAATAATCACCATTCTGACTGGCATGAGATGGTACTTCACTGTGATTTTGATTTGCATTTCTCTAATGATCAGTGATGTTGAACTTTTTTTCATGTTTCTTGGCTGAATGTGTGTCTTTTGAGAAGTGTCACTTCATGTCCTTTGCTCACTTTTTAATGGGGTTGTTTTTTTCTTATAAATTTGCTTATTTTTAGACTCTGGATATTAGACATTCATCAGATGGATAGATTGTAAACATTTTCCCCCATTCTGTAGGTTGTCTGTTCATTCTGATGATAGTGAGAGGTGACAGCATGCTGGCAGTCCTCACAGCCCTCGCTCACTCTTGGCGCCTCCTCTGCCTGGGCTCCCACTTTGGCGGCACTTGAGGAGCCCTTCAGCCTGCCGCTGCCCTGTGGGAGCCCCTTTCTGGGCTGGCCAAGGCCGGAGCCAGCTCCCTCAGCTTGCGAGGAGGTGTGGAGGGAGAGGCGCGGGTGGGAACCGGGCCTGCACATGGTGCTTGTGGGCCAGCGTGAGTTCCAGGTGGGCGTGGGCTCCATGGACTCTGCACTTGGAGCGGCCAGCCGGCCAGCCCCACCGGCCCTGGGCAGTGAGGGGCTTAGCACCTGGGCCAGCAGCTGCTGTGCTCAATTTCTCACCCAGCCTTAGCTGCCTTCCCATGGGGCAGGGCTCGGGACCTTCAGCCCGCCATGCCTGAGCCTCCCCGCCCTCTGTGGGCTCCTGTGCGGCCCGAGCCTCCCTGACAAGTGCCGCCCCCTGCTCCACAGTGCCCAGTCCCATCGACCACCCAAGGGCTGAGGAGTGCGGGCGCACGGTGCGGGACTGGCAGGCAGCTCCACCTGCAGCCCTCGTGCGGGATCCGCTGGGTGAAGCCAGCTGGGCTCCTGAGTCTGGTGGGGATGTGGAGAACCTTTATGTCTAGCTAAGGGATTGTACATACACCAATCAGCACTCTATATCTAGCTCAAGGTTTGTAAACACACCAATCAGCCCCCTGTGTCTAGCTCAGTGTTTGTGAATGCACCAATTGACACTCTGTATCTAGCTACTCTGGTGGAGCCTTGGAGAACCTTTATGTCTAGCTCAGGGATTGTAAACACACCAATCGGCACTCTGTATCTAGCTCAAGGTTTGTAAACACACCAATCAGCACCCTGTGTCTAGCTCAGGGTTTGTGAATGCACCCATCGACACTCTATATCTAGCTACTCTGGTGGGGACTTGGAGAACCTTTGTGTGGACACTCTTTATCTAGCTAATCTAGTGGGGACCTGGAGAACCTTTGTGTCTAGCTCAGGGATTGTAAACGCACCAGTCAGCAACCTGTCAGAACAGACCACTCGGCTCTCTGTAAAATGGACCAATCAGCAGGATGTAGGTGGGGCCAGATAAGAGAATAAAAGCAGGCTGCCGGAGCCAGCAATGGCAACCCGCTTGGGTCCCCTTCCACACTGTGGAAGCTTTGTTCTTTCGCTGTTTGCAATAAATCTTGCTACTGCTCACTCTTTGGGTCCACACTGCCTTTATGAGCTGTAACACTCACCGCGAAGGTCTGCAGCTTCACTCCTGAAGTCAGTGAGACCATGAGCCCACTGGGAGGAACGAACAACTCCAGACGTGCCGCCTTAAGAGCTGTAACACTCACCGTGAAGGTCTGCAGCTTCACTCCTGAGCCAGCGAGACCACGAACCCACCAGAAGGAAGAAACTCCAAACACATCCGAACGTCAGAAGGAACAAACTCTGGACACGCCGCCTTTAAGAACTATAACACTCACTGCGAGGGTCCACGGCTTCATTCTTGAAGTCAGTGAGACCAAGAACCCACCAATTCTGGACACAATAGTTTCTTTTGCTGTGCAAAAGTTCTTTAGTTTGATGAGATCCTATTTGTCAAGTTTTGCTTTTGTTGCAATTGCTTTTGGCTTTTTGTTGTCATGAAATATTTGCCTGTGCCTATGTCCTGAATGCTATTGCTTGGATTTTCTTCTAGAGTTTTTATAGTTTTGGGTTTTACATTTAAGTCTTTAATCCATCTTGAATTAATTTTTGTATATGGTGTATGGAAGGGGTTCTAGTTTCAATTTTCTGCGTATAGCTAGCCAGCTCTTCCAGCATCATTTATTAAATAGGGGGCCCTTTCCCCATTGCTTGTTTTTGTCAGGTTTGTCAAAGATCAGATGGTTGTAGGTGTGCAAGTCTTATTTCTGAGTTCTCTATTCTGTTCCATTGGCCTATGTGTCTGTTCTTGTACCAGTACCATGCTGTTTTAGTTACTGTAGCCTTGTAATATAGTTTGAAGTTAGGTGGTGTGATGCCTCCAGCTTTGTTCTTTTTGCTTAGGGTTGTATTGGCTATTTGGGCTCTTCTTTTGTTCCATATAAATTTTAAAATAGTTTTTTCTAATTCTGTGAAGAATGTCAATGGAAGTTTAATGGGAATAGCATTGAATCTATACATTATTTGGGGCAGTATGTCCATTTTCACGATATGATTCTTCCTGTCCACAAGCATGGAATGTTTCTCCATTTTTTTGTGTCATCTCTGATTTCTGGAGCAGTGTTTGTAGTTATCCTTGAGAAGGTCCCTCTCACTTTCTTTGTTAGCTGTATTCCTAGGTATTTTATTCTTTTTGTAGCAGTTGTGAATGTGAGTTCAGGATTTAGCTCTCTGCCTGCCTGTTGTTGGTATATAGGAATGCTAGCAATTTTTGCACATTGATTTTGTATCCTGAGACTTTGCTGAGGTTGCTTATCAGCTTAAGAAGTTTCTGGGCCAAGACAATGGGTTTTCTAGATATAGGATCATGTCATCTGCAAACAGGGATAATTTGAGTTCCTCTCTTCCTATTTGAATACTCCTTATTTCTTTCTCTTGCCTGACTTCCCAGGCCAGAACTTCCAACACTGCATTGAATAGGAGCAATGAGGGAGGGCATCCTTGTCTTGTGCCTGTTTTCAAAGGGAATGCTTCAAGCATTTGCCCATTCAGTATGATATTGGCTGTCGGTTTGTCATATATGGCTCTGATTATTTTGAGGTATATTCTTTCAATATCTAGTTTATTGAAAGTTCTTAACATGAAAAGATGTTGAATTTTATTGAAAGCCTTTTCTGCATTTATTGAGATAGTCATTTTTTTTTGTCTTAAGTTCTGTTTATGTGATGAATCACATTTATTGATTTGTATATGTTGAACCAAACTTTCATCCTGGGGATGAAGCCAACTTGATCATGGTAGATAAGCTTTTTGATGTGCTGCTGGATTCGGTTTGCCAGTATTTTGTTGCGGATTTTTGTATTGATGTTCATGAAGGATATTGGCTTTAAGTTTTCTGTTTTTGCTGTATCTCTGCCAGGTTTTGGTATCGGGAGGATGCTGGATACAATCAGTTAGGGAGGAGTCCCTCCTTTTCAGTTGTTTGGAATAATTTCAGTAGAAATGGTTCCCACTCTTCTTTTTACCTTTGGTACAATTCAGCTGTGAATTCATCTGGTCCTGGGAGTGTTTTGGTTGGTAAGCTATTTGGTAAAACTGCCTCCATTTTAGAACTCATTATTGATCTGTTCAGGGATTCAATTTCTTCCTGGTTCAGTCTTGGGAGGGTGTATGTGTCCAAGAACTCATCCATTTCTTCTAGATTTTCTAGTTCATGTGCATAGAGGTGTTTATAGTATTCTCTGCTGATTGTTTGTATTTCTGTGGGGTCAGTGGTGATATCCCCCTTATAATTTCTGATTGTGTTTATTTGATTCTTCTCTCTTTTCTTTATTAGTCTAGCTAGTGGTGTATCTATTTTATTAATTTTTTTCAAAAAACCAGCTCCTGAATTTGTTCTTTGTAGGGTTTTTCATGTCTCTATCTCCTTCAGTTCAGCTCTGATCTTGGTTATTTCTTGTCTTCTGCTAGCTTTAGGGTTTGTTTGCTCTTGGTTCTCTAGTTCTTTTAGTTGAGATGTTAGGTTGTTAACTTGAGATCTTTCTAGCTTTTTGATGTGGGCATTTAGTGATATAAATTTTCCTCTTAACACTGCTTTAGCTGCATTTCAGAGATTCTGATACGTTGTCTCTTTGTTCTCATTAGTTTCAAAGAACTTCTTGATTTCTGCTTTAATTTCATTATTTACCTGAGTCATTCAGGGACAGGTGGTTATTTTCCTTGTAGTTGTGTGATTTTGACTGAATTTCTTTCTTTCTTTCTTTCTTTTTTTTTAAATGTGTTTATCAGAATGACTTTATTTCAGTACACTGAGCCCCATCAGGCAGTGTGGTTTGTGCAAGGCTGTGCGAGGGACAGGCTTGGGCTAAGAGAAGGGAGGTGAGTTGTTAAGTGCACTGCAGTCTGTGGGGTGCTACATCGCTTTCACACACACCTGCTGCTTTGGCCCATACCTGGCAGGGGCCTTTGGTCATAGGACAGCATGGGGGAGACTACTGCATGGAGTCTGGGATTGGGGTGGGTCATGGTGTCACAGGTGAGGGTGCCGGTGAAGACAGGCTGGCCCCAGCTTTGCACCACCTGGGCTAAAGGCCTTTGGACTACTCCTAGGAGTCAGGCCTGGTTCCATTAGCTCCTGGCACTCTGGTCTGGCCCTCTCCCTCCTTAACCAAGCAGGTCCAAGGTCAAGAGTGGCCCAAGATCAGCCAAGAGGGGGCCATCCCACCTCTACAGCTTAGTTGCCTGGTCAGCTATAGTGGCAAAAGGCAACATGGTTAATTGCAGCTTTCTCCAGTCCTAAGGACACTGGCTCTCCAACACCCCTTTCTTGTTTAGGGGCCTCTGCCAAAGAAAAATTCTACCTCCTGTTTCAGAAAATCTAACCAGCAACCAGCCTGTTGATTCTATGGCAGTGAGCAAGAGAAAGAGGGAGAAAGAGGCTGGTGGGAGTGTCTTTGAGTATAGCTTCCAATTTCAAATGGTCCTGCAACCTGTGGACACTGTCCGCTTACCATCAGCAGGGAGAGGCGGGGCCCTGGAGGCTAGGCTAAGCTTAGGTGCTGTAAACTTTAGTGTGGCAGGGCAGGAGGCAGTGAGCTCCCTCTCTCCATCCCCTTACTGAACAAACACTTCAATAAATAAAACTGTTTGAAGATGGCATTGCAACAAGAACGGATGGAAAGCAAGGACCTGGAATCAGCAGGCACCTTAAACTCTCCCAAGGCCCCTGGAAGGGGAATGGGCTGGGAACATTATCTCTGCAGCCATTCAGGGGGAGTACTACTCCTGCCCTCCTCCAGTGGCTGGTGTGGTCCTGTTCCCTGGTGAACATGAGGGCTTCCTGCTCTCTCCTGACTTTCCAGTCTCTGTATTAGCTCTTGGGATGCTTTTCTAGCCTCCCAAACCAAAATGGCAACAAAACCAGACAGAGCTCAACCCCAGCCCCAGTCCTCAGTGCCCAGTCAGGGGGCATTGATAGCGGAGTGACCAGCAAGGGGAGGCAGCAGCTGCCTGGGGCCTCAGGGCACCCTGGTGGGTGGGAGTGAGGGTGGGGCCAGTCCAGCCTAGGATGGGCAGCAGCAAGGTCTCCCAGGGGGTGGTTTATCTCCCTCTGTCTCCCCGTGGTAGTAAACGGAGTTCCCTGCAGCCAGTCAGAGGCCCACCTGAGGAGGGAGTGCGGCCTCTGCCAGTGTTCTTCCCTGTCAGGAGCCAGTTAATGGTCACCCCCAGGCCTCAGGCCGTCACCATCGTGGGTAGTTCCTCATCCTTTCTGGGCCTGGGGTCCCTGGGCCACATGGCACTTGCATGTGCTCACACACTTGTATACACACATGCACTCACACACACAGGCAATTCCTCACAAACACTCTGACTCAAGAAAGCGAGTTTTAAAGTGGAGTTAACTTCAGAGAGAGGTGAAGATGATATCCCAACATTAGAAGGTTTTCCTGTGGATAGATCAGGCACTGTCTTCCTCATATTCCTTCTTGGAGACCCACGTCTTCTTAAAGGTGTCCATGGAGGCAAGGATAGAGCCCCCAATCCACGTGGAATACAGTCTCTCCTGAGGTGCAAATATCCTGATCTTCACTTCACTCAGTAGCCTGTCACCAAAACCTTTGAACAAGGTAGAGCCTCCCAAGAGGACGATGTTGGAGAAAAGCGTGAACTGCAGGTCCATGTCTGACTTCTGGATGGCGAACACCAGGACCTTGTGGATGCCTTCACTCTCCTCCCTGATCAAGTCTGGCCTGAAGAGCAGCTCAGGGGCCCGGAATTGGGAAGGACCAATCTCAATGGTGCTGCCATCAGGCAGGTAGTACTGAGCCTTCTCTGTCTCTAGTGTCTCTTCCTTCTGGGGGTTTATGGATAGGTAGGAGGGTCTTTCTTTTATGGCCTTGACAATCTCAAACTCAAAGGATGAGTGGAAATCTCAAACGATGAGTGGAAATCATAGCCCTCCTTATGCAGGTAGAGGTGCAGGAAGCGAGAGATGTTCCGGCTTGCGATGTCAATTCGCATGATGGAGTGGGGCATGGCAAAGCCCTGATAGATGGGCACAGCATGGGTGATGCCATCCCCAGAATCCAGCACCACCCCCGTGGTCCTGCCTGTGGCATAAAGGCTGAGCACAGCTTACATGGAAATGAAAATAGCAGGCACATTGAAGCTCTTGAAGAAAACGTTGGCAGCTCATTCCTGGTGTCTTTGTGGGTTTAAAGGTGCCTCAGTGAGGAGCACGAGATGCTCCTCTGAGAAAGTCTGCAGCTGGTCCTTAGAATAGACATATTGCCAGATGTGTTCCATGTCATTCCAGTCCTTGACAATGCCATGCTCCGTGAGATAGCAGATCGAGAGCAGCCCTTGGTGCTCCTTGGCTTTGAAGCCAATGAAGATGTCACCTTCCAGGGCTCCTGCCATGATACGAATATGCATGGGTAGGCCCACATACTTTGGAAAGCAGTATTTGTGGATCTGATCACCAGCAAAACCAGCTTTAATCACACCAGATTCATTGTCGATCATGACAGGCTGGTTGGTGATTGTATCGTAAGACTCCACGGCAGAGGAATCTCTCCTGGGGAAGGAACTACCAGTTGGGTCTGCCGCTAGTGCCATTCATGAATTTCTTAATCTTGAGTTCTAATTTGATTGCATTTTGGTCTGTTATAATTTCAGTTCTTTTTCATTTGCTGAGGAATATTTTATTTCCGATTACTTGATCAATTTTAGAGTAAGTGCCATGTGGTGATGAGTAGAATGCATATTTTGTTGTTTTTGGGTGGAGAGTTCTGTAGATATCTATTAGGTTCACTTGATCCAGAGCTGAGTTCAGGTCCTGAATATCTTTATCAATCTTCTGTGTGGATGACCTGCCTAATATTGTCAGTGGGGTATTAAAGTCTCCCACTATTATTGTATGGGAGTCCAAGTCACTTTGAAAATCATAAGAACTTGCTGTATGAATCTGGGTTGCCGAGACCAGCTTGGTCATGGAGACCCTAACCCAGCGGCGCTAGAGGAATTAAAGACACACACACAGAAATATAGTGTGTGGAGTGGGAAATCAGGGGTCTCACAGCTTTCAGAGCTGAGAGCGTTGAACAGAGATTTACCCACATATTTATTGACAGCAAGCCAGTGATAAGCATTGTTTCTATAGATTATAGATTTACTAAAAGTATTCCTTACGGGAAATAAAGGGATGGGCCGAAATAAAGGGGAGGTTCTGGCTAGTTATCTGCAACAGGAACATGTCCTTAAGGCACAGATCGCTCATGCTATTGTTTGTGGTTCAGGAACGCCTTTAAGCAGTTTTCTGCCCTGGGTGGGCCAGGTGTTCCTTGCCCTCATTCTGGTAAACCCACAACCTTCACCATGTGCATCATGGCCATCATGAACATGTCACAGTGCTGCAGAGATTTTGTTTATGGCCAGTTTTGGGGCCAGTTTATGGCCAGATTTGGGGGTCTCTTCCCAACATGGGTGCTCTTTTTTTGGGTGCATATGTATTTAGGATAGCTCTTCTTGTTGAATTGAACCTTTTACCATTGTGTAATGCCCTTCTTTGTCTTTTTTTTATCTTTATTGGCTTAAAGTCTGTTTTGTCAGAAGCTAGAATTGCAACCCCTGCTTTTTTCTGTTTTCCATTTGCTTGGTAAATTTTCCTCCATCCCTTTATTTTGAACCTATGTGGTCTTTGCAAATGACGTGGATCTCTTGAAGACAGCATACCGATGGATCTTGACTCTTTATCCAGCTTGCCATTCTGTGTCTTTTTAATGGGGGCATTTAACCCACTTACATTTAAGGTTAGTATTGTTTTGTGTGAGTTTGATCCTATCATCATTATTCTAGCTGGTTATTTTGCAGATTTGTTTATGTGGTTGCTTCATAGTGTCACTGGTCTGTGTACTTCAGTGTGTTTTTATAGTGGGTGGTATCAATTTCTCCTTTCCATATTTAGTCCTTCCTTCAGGAGCTCTTGCAGGGCAGGCCTGGTGGTGACAAATTCCCTAAGCATTTGCTTGGTCTGAAAAGGATCTTATTTCTCTTTCACGTATGAAGCTTAGTTTGGCCGGATATGAAATTCTGGGTTGGAAATTTCTTTTCTTTAAGAATGATGAATATTGGTCCCCAGTCTCTGCTGGCTTATAGGGTTTGGGTTTCCACTGAGAGGTATGCTGTTAGTCTGATGAGCTTCCTTTTGTAGGTGAGCTGGCCTTTCTCTCTGGCTGCCTTTAACTTTTTTTTTTTTCATTTTGACCTTGAAGAATCATGATTATGTGTGTTGGGGTTGATCTTCTCATGGAGTACCTTACTGGGGTTCTCTGGATTTCCTGAATTTGAATGTTGGCTTGTCTTGCTAGGTTGGGGGAATTCTTCTGTATGATATTCTAAAGTATGTTTTTCAACGTGGTTCCATTTTTCCTGTCTTTTTTAGGTACCCCAATAAGTCATAGGTTTGGTCTCTATACATAATCCCATATTTCTCTAAGGTTTTGTTCATTCATTTTCATTCTTTTTTCCCTATTCTTGTCTGCCTGTCTTAATTCAGAAACATAATCTTCAAGCTCTGAGATTCTTTCCTCTGCCTTGTCTATTCTGCTATTGATACTTGTGATTGCATTATAAAGTTCTTGTGTTTTTCAGCTCCATCAGGTCAGTTATGTTCCTCTCTTAATTGGCTGTTCTGGCTATCAGCTCCTGTATTGGTTTATCATGATTCTTAGCTTCTTTGCAGTGGGTTTCAACATACTCCTTTAACTCAACAAAGTTTTTTATTACCCACTTTCTGAAGCCTCCTTCTGTAAGTTCAGCCATCTCAGCATCATCCCACTTCTGTGCCCTTGCTGGAGTGGTGTTGTGGTCATTTGGAGCAGAAGAGGCACTCTGGCTTTTTGAGTTTTCAGCGTTTTGTGTCAATTATTTCTCATCTTTGTGGGCTTATTTGCCTTTGATCTTTGAGGTTGCTGACCTTTAAATAGGATTTTTGTTGGGTTTTTATTGTTGATGTTGTTGTTGTTGTTTTCTGTTTGTTTTTCTTTTAACAGTCAGGACACACTCTACTGTAGTGTTGCTGTGGTTTGCTGTACCCCAGACCCTAATTGCCTCAGTTTTTCCCATACCTGGAAGTATCACCAGTGAAGGCTGCAAAACAGCAAATATGGCAGCCAGCTCCTTCCTCTGGAAGCTCTGTCCCAGGAGAGTACTGATTTGTTGCCAGCCCAAACGCACTTTGTAGGAGGTGGCTGGAAACCCCTTTTGGGAGGTCTCACCCAGTCAGGTGGAATGGGATTACAGACCCACTTAAAGAAGCAGTCTGGCTGCTTTTTGGTAGAGCACATATGATGCATTAGGAGGGGACTCTTTCTTCTGGACCATTTGTATTCTCCAAAGCCAGCAGGCTAGAATGGCTAAGTCTACTGAACCCCAGAGATAGCAGCCACCCCTGCCCCGGTAACTTGGAACTGCCTCAGAAAGATTCCAGACTGCTTTGGTTGGCTGGCTGGAATTCCAAGCGAGTGGGTCTTAACTTGTGAGTTGCCATGGAAGTGGGGGCCATGGAAGTGGGGCCCACGGAACAATGCTGCTTGGCTCCCTGGATTCAGCTCCCTTTCTAGGGATATATACAGATGGATATCCCCCCTTGCTGGGGATCTTGGGGCCAGAGTATATAAAATTCCTGGGTCACTGTATGTGCCTGAGCAGCTGCTCTGCCGTGACACCACACAGTTCTGTGTATTGGACCCAAGGTCCTGGTGGCATGAACTCAGGAGATCTCCTGATCTGTGGGTTGCAGAGATCCGTGGGAGAAACATGGTTTTCTGGGCAGGGTTGCATGGTCACTCACCACTTCTCTTGGTTGGGGATGGGGGTTCCTTTGGCTGCATGCCACTCCAAGGTTGGCTCTTGTTCCCCTTGTTCCCCGGCTTTTCTACATTCTCATGGGTCAAGGTGTTTGCCTTGTCAGTCTCAATGTGAGAACCTGGATATTTCAGTTTAAAGTGCTGAATTCACTTGCCCTTCTTCATTCCTCTCAGTGAGTGCCATAGACCACAGCTGCTTCTAATTGGCCATCTTGGATCAACGTTGTTATTCCCTTTTTCACTGCTTATTTCATTTCACTCACATCTATAAGCAAAAAAAAAAAAAAAAAGACTCAAACGGCATAAAAAAGTAACTTTTGTAGGTTATTGTTTAGTAAAGCATTTGAATTAAAAAAATCTCATCATGAGCTATAGCTCATATTTGGTCATTTTTTGTACTTCTCATTTGGGTATCTAAGACTTAATGCTGAATTGAGGCATCTGTGGAATAAATAAAACTCTGGACCTGTCTGGACAAGCCAAGCTCAAAGCAGGAGTGTGCTGTGGTGGGAATAGGCCAACTGTGGAATCCTAAACTGCCTTCATATTGTTGCTGTACCATTGAGCAGCTATGTGGACTTGGTACACATAGCTTGAGAAGCTATGTAGAACTTCTCTTTCTTTAAGTGGAGTGAGGGTTGTTATGAGGCTTAAATGAGGTAATGTTTGTAAACTGCTTAACATGGTTGGCACACAGTAAACTTTAGGTACTATTATCAGTTTTGTCTCTGAGGCTAGTTCCTAGGTTTATGGAGTTGTAGAGCTGGAGAAGCATTTTAAAGTCCAGCGTTCTTCCTTATTTTAGAGAGAGGAAACTGATGCCCAGAGACACTGAAGGTTTCTGAGGCTTGGTTATCATGTCTATGTGTTTTACAGCTTGGCTATGAGGATCATCTGAGCTAATAGGTGGAAAAGCATTCATATGTCAGTTTTTTAGTATTGTTCATACAGTGGCTAATTGCCTTGCCTGCTCAACGACTGAATGATTTTATAAAATAGCTTTCTGGTTCTGATAATAGAAAAATCAATATATTTTCTTTTTTTTCTTAATTTAGATGTATCCAGTTAAAGCAGGCAATAGATGAAAATAAAAATGCTCTTCAAAAATTAAGCAAAGTAAGTATTGAGGTTAATCACATTATTAAAACATCTCTTCCTATACAAGTATTTTTATTAAGTGGAAGTTAATTCAAGTTGGTAAGTTCCTGGGTTTACGTTAGTGATATAGTCTAACTGCAGCCAGTGCTGGCTTGCCAAACAGGCTTGCTAAGTCTGTGCTTGGGAGCAAAGCAAAATCCAGGGCTCCAACTACCGAAAAATGTTCAGCTTTGATGAACTCACCTGCTATTAAGGATTCAGACAATCCTGGAAGGAGCTATTTTTATTTTTGCATTTTGTGAGTTGTTTTACAGTTTAGAATTATTTTTATTTTAATTTCTTTGTGGGGAAATAATGCATAATCTGGCCCTGAGGGTAAGTGGTAAAGAAGCTTCTTGTATCAAATGGCAGCTCTGATATCAATGTCTCTGCAGAAACAAGAGGAACAGGAATTTAACCTTGACAGTCCCTTCAGGATTTTTTTTTTTTTTTCCACATGAGCCTTGGCTACAGCTAGATGTCCAGGTCCAGAGACTCATGGAGTCTTTAAAGTGGAAGGTACCTGAAAGTCAGCTCTCCAGCTGTATATTACTCCCCTTTACTGCATCTGAGATATGTGGTCACTGAAGAGCTCATCCAAATTTCTCCAGTGACACAAAACTTTTCAACTTAGACTGTTTGAAAACCTAATTATTCCTGTTTCACAGGTGAGGAAATTGAAGCTCTCAGTGGTGAAGCATCCATGCCTCTTCTGTCAATAAGTGGCAGAACTTGGGATTGGTGCCTGTCTCATTGACTTTAAAGCCAATCTTCTGTCAGAACATATCTCTTACTGACTATGGAAGGTCTATAATACTTAGCAAGAAAATAAAAGAGAAACCTAAAACAAGTGGTATAATTTTATTTTTTCATTTGGTTTGCATTCCAACACAATTGCCTGTTTCTTTTAAATCTAATTTATTTCCCTAAGATAGGTGTAATGTCACACTGATATTTACTTTGTTATATAGCACTTATTGGAATTTTTTGTTGTTCTTTTGAAATTAGGAAACTGAAATTAATTTTTTAGTGAAATAGACCTATATTCTCTCATAGGCTGATGAATCTGCACCTGTTGCAAACTACAATCAGAGAAAAGAAGAGGAGCATACTCTTTTGGACAAGCTTACCCAACAACTGCAGGGTCTTGCTGTGACAATAAGCAGAGAAAATATAACTGAGTATGCTTCCTTTCTACCTTTCTTTTTTAAAGATATATCACCAATAGCTTTAATGTTTAACTCAAAGACATATAGCAGTATAGATATAAACAAATGACACTAACAATAGAATCAGTCAACATTTATTTATTGTGTATAATAGAAGGTGTTAGATCCCATGAGAGATGGAAAGAAGTGTAAGTCATAGTCTCTGCCCTCAGGCAATTTATAATTTAGTTGAAACAAAACAGAGATCTGAAAAGCTAAATGAACAAATGTTAGAAAATAAAGATGATATATTTAATGTCAATGTTGATGTGTAAAAGGGAAATGATTTGGAATGTCTACTTGCATTGTTCTCCCTTTCATAAACATTCTTTAAAAATTTGAAGCAAAGACTGAGTGTGGTGACTCATACCTGTAATCCCAGCATTTTGGAAGGCTGAGGCAGGAGGATCACTTGAGGCCAGGAGTTCAAGACCAGCCTGGGCAATACAGTGGACCCCATCTCTACAAAAAAACCCAAACTAGTCAGGCTTGGTGGCACGTACCTATAGTCCTAGCTACTTGGGAGGCTGAGGCAAGGAGGATTGCTTGAGCCCAGAAGTTCCAGGCTGCAGTGAGCTATAATCACCTCAGTGCACAGCCTGGGCAACGGAGTGAGACACTGTCTCTATTAAAAAAAAAAAAATTGAAGTAGGGACATGCATTGTTTGTCTGCCAGAGTGTATGTTAATAATAGCTTCTGAAAGTTGTAAAGAAGACTTACATATACAAGTTGAGTATTCCTTATCTGAAATGCTTGGGATCAGAAGTATCTTCAGTTTTGGATTGTTTTGGATTTTGGAATATTTGCATTGTACTTACTTGTTGAGCATCCCTAATCTGGAAATCTACATTTTGAAAGACTCCAATGAGCATTTCCTTGGAGTGTTATTTTGATGCTCCAAAAGTTTCAGATTTAGGAGTATTTTGGATTTTGGATTTTCTGATTAGGGATACCCAACCTGTACGAACAAACCCAATTTGTGGGAAGCAAAAGAAAAAAATCAGTTATTCAGACTATTTCAGTGTTGTTCTCCAACCTTTATACTGTATCCTGGGAAAAAATGCTGAAGGTGGTAGATGCAAGGATCTAGAATTTCCACCGATTCTTAGTACTGAGAATGGCAGAGTAGTTGGTATTGGACTTACCTTCCCACCATAAATGACTATAAAGTCTGGACAAAATATACAAAGCATCTGTTTGAAGCCATTGAGCATCTACCAAGCAGGGTTGATATTCTTGATATAGGGAGACACATGAAGCAAATCCTACGTTCACCTAGACCTTTTCCCTGGGAATAATTTATGAGCTGTGGTGGAGGAAGGTAGATTCCAAGCAGGGAATAGTAGTCTTACTCGACTGAGGAGACAGAGATCACACTTTGGAGCTGCTCAGTTCACTGAGAGTTGTGGAGCAAGGTGCCATAGAGAGAAGGGAGCTGCACAGAAACAACTCCAGCAATCTGAAAGGTCTCCTGGGCTGTATAGGGCATGATGCCTGCAAGGCCTGGCAGAAAGTACCTGCTGGGAGACTGAGAGCTTAATGG
Source organism: Pan paniscus (assembly GCF_029289425.2). Classification (NCBI taxonomy): domain Eukaryota; kingdom Metazoa; phylum Chordata; class Mammalia; order Primates; family Hominidae; genus Pan; species Pan paniscus. The sequence goes on from NC_073261.2 coordinate 17,601,226, forward strand.
ATTCTGGTAATCATATAGTCCTGGAAAAACACTGGAGTTTGTACCTAGTTCTAGGAAAGAGACTTGGGAAATGTTTCAGGCATTTAGTAGAGGACACAGAAGGCCCAGGCCCTGGGAGTAAAGAAAACACCCTGAGAGTAACAACCATGATCTAGGAATAAAGACAAAGCTGAAGTAGGTCTTCTCTAAAAGAGCCTAAAAGCAGACCTTATCAGGAACAAGATAATTTAACTGTGTAACATTAAAATAATTTAAAATTTCTTAGAGGAATATAACATAATCCAAAGTCTGTAAGTGAGTCGTGTAATGTGTCCATCACAGCAACCAGTATAAAAAAAATCAGAAATGCAAAAAAGCAGGGGAAAATACATGATCAATAAGTGACAAGATGGTCACTAAAAACAGACCCAGATATGATCCAGATATAGAGTTAGCTGACAAGGACTTCTAAATAAAATGATTAATACAGTAAAGAAAATAGAAGAAAAGATGAATGAAATGGGAAATGGGTGTATTTAATTCAAATATAGAAAAATCAAATGAACATTCTATAACTAAAAAATACAATATTTGATAAAGTAATGACTGAGAACTTCCAAAATCTGATTCAACGTATAGACTCAAAAATCTGGGAAATATATTAAAATCAAGAGAATAAATAATCAGTAGCTCGGAGATGTGAGAATTAGCAAATAACCATAAAACAACAATTTTTAATATGTTAAATAATTTATAGGAAAAGATTGATAAGATGAATAGAGCGAAATCTTAAGCAGAGAAATGGGAACTAATAAAGACCAAAATGAAAATTCTGGAACTAAAAAAATACAATATGTGAAATAAAATTGCTGAGTGGTTTAATAGAAGATTGGATACAACAGAAGAAGGGATCAGTGAACCCAAAGACAGCTTAAAAGTTTTTCAAATTGATACACAAAAATAAAAAAATGCAAAGAACAAAACAGAATGTAAGAGAGAGGTGGGACACTGTTAAAAGTTGTAACAGATTTGTAATTGAAGTCTCAGAATAAGAGGGAGAATGAAGCACAAGAAATATTTAAAGAGATAGTGACTGAAAACATTTAAAAATTATGATCTAAGAGAGATATCAATCCACTGATCCAAGAATCTCAGGGAACCCCAAACAGAATCAATATAAAGAAACCCACACACAGGTACCTCAAACTACCGAAAACCAAAGATAAATAGGAAATCTTAAAAGCTGCCAAGGGAAAAAAGGAAACATGTAGAGACAAATGACAGAATTACAGTTGACATCTTATGAGAAAAAATACAGGTCAGAAGACAATGCAGTAACAGTAACATCTTGAAAACGTTGAAAGAAGAAACCATCAACTCAGAATTCTGTATCCAGCAAAAGTATAAAAAATTAAAGTGAAATAAAGACATTTTCAGGCAAACAAAAGCTGAGAAAATTTGTCAACTGATCTGCAGTATAAGAAATGTTAAAGGAAGTTCTTCAGGCTAGCAGACAATGATCCCACATTGAAATTTGGATCTTCAAAAAGGATTGAAGAAGATGGGTACGTGGGTACATATAAAAGCCTATTTTTTCTTTTCTATGTGCCTTTGAAAGACACTCAATTATGTAAAGCAAAAGATATATTTGGGGATTTATAATATCCAGTTGATTCTCATTATTTACAGTAGTTATGTTCTATAAAGTTGCCAGGAACACTCGATTAGTAAATGCTAAACCATTGCTCCTGGGGAAATGCAGACTTAAGACTCCTGTGAGCCTCTGGTCACAATGTTTTTGTCAACTGAGTAACATACAACCTTGTGTTACTGTTTAAAGACACCTTATTTCATATATTTTATTGATTCATTAACATTGAATTCACACCAACAGCACTATCACTGATGCATGAACAAGTCTTATCTAACACACTTATTTTCTCCAGAGGTACATTATAGCCTTCTTGTGCTTAGGAATACCACATGGCTCTTCAGCGCTATGTTTGGGAGCCATTTTAAACAACAAAATCACCAAAAAAAAAAAAAAAAAAAAAAGCACAAAAATGCAAAAACTGTGGCACTAAATAGACTGCAAAAAAGGGACACTTTCCTGTATGAGAGCTGAAAAAAAAAGGCAGGTGTCACCATATTCAACTTCAGTTGGGAATGTGTATGCCAGACAACTCAAATTTTTTGCTGCTTTGTGTATGTCCACAAATGACCACAAAAGCACTGTGAGTATTAATTAGGAGGTTACAAATAAAGTTTAGTGAGCCAATGAATTCATAAATACAGAATCTGCATGTTACAAGGACTGACTATATGTAGAAGGAAAATGTGACAGTAGCACAGCATAGCACAAAGGCTGGCAGGTAAATGGAATTATTTATCTTAAAGTTATTTTATCTTTGGTGAAATGTGATATTTAAATTAGACTATGATAAGTTAGGGATGCATATTGTAATACCTAAAACAATCACTAACAAAATAATACAAAGAAGTGTAGCTTGTGAAACAACACAATAAAATGGAATACTAAACGTGATTTGATTAACCCAAAAAAGGCAAGAAAGGAGAAATAAACAGATGAGACAAATAGAAACCAAATAGTAATGTGGTTTCAATGCAGCCATTTGAATAGTTACATTAAATGTAAATGGAGTAACACTCCAATTACAACAAAGATTGTCAGATTGAATTTTTTTAACCCAAATATATACTATTTAGAAGAGATAGACTTTAGTATGCAGTTATAGAGAGAGTGAAAGTAAAGAACTGGAAAAAGGTATTCCATGTTCTACAACAAAGATATTATTTGTTTTATAACCAAAACAAAGGTGATACGGTTACAATAATATCAGATATTTAAGGCTAAAAGTAATTTACTATTTAAGAAAGGACATTTCATAATGATAAAAGAAAGGGTCGATTCAGTAGGAAAAAAAATCTTCCTAAATGAGTATGCATTTAATAATATGGGTTCAAATGTAAAAGCAAAAGTTGCCAGAACTAAAACAGAGCTAGATAATTCACAATCCTTAGCCACCTTGATCTAATTACATGTATAGTCAAGCCTTTCTTAGTGATAGGGATATGTTCTGAGAAATGAGTCATTAAGTGATTTCATCATTGTACAAACATCATAGAATGTACTTGCACAAACCTAGAAGGTGTAGGTTACCATACACTTGGGTTATATAGTTATAGTATAGCATGTTGCTCCTAGGCTACAAACCTGTACAGCATGTTACTGTGCTTAATACTGTACACAATTGTAACACAATGGTGTATTTGTGTATCTAAACATATCCAAAAATAGGAAATGTACAGTAAAAATATGGTATTATATGTATGGGACCATCATTGTATATGTGGCCCATTGTTGACTGAAACATTGTTGTGCAGCACGTGACTATATATGTGTAGAACACAGCACCTAAGTATGTATTATGTAAATACATATTCTTTTCAGTGCATCTGTAACATTAACCAAAATGAACCATATTGGACCATAAAGTAATTGTCACCAAATTTCAAAAGTTTGAAATTATGTAGAATATATATATATTTTCTTTGATGACTTGGAATGACATTAAAACCCAATGACAGAAAAATAATTAGAAATCACTGCATGTGGCCAGGTGCGGTGGCTCACGCCTGTGCTGAGGCGGGCGAATCATGAGGTCAAGAGATAGAGACCATCTGGCCAACATGGTGAAACCCCATCTCTACTAAAAATACAAAAATGAGCTGGGCATGGTGGTGCACACCTGTAGTCCCAGCTACTCGGGAGTCGGAGGCAGGAGAATCGCTTGAACCCGGGAGGCGGAGATTGCAGTGAGCCAAGATCATACCACTGCACTCCAGCCTGGTGACAGAATGAGACACCGTCTCAAAAAAAAAAAAAGAAAAAGAAAAAAAAGAAATTACTACATGTTTGCAAATTGTCACACACTTCTATATAAACTGTGAGTCAAAGAAAATATAACAGTGGCAATTAGAAAATATTTGGAATGATAATAAAATGACTGGGTTGCAACCAGCATAGTGCTTAAAGGGAAAATTTCTATCTTTTGTTTGTTTGTTTTGGAGACAGGGTCTCCGTTACCCAGACTGGAGTATAGTGGTGCAATCTTGGCTCACTGCAACGTCCACCTCCCAGGCTCTAGTGATCCTCTCCACCTCCGCCTCCCTGAGTAGCTGAGACTACAGGCGTGTGCCACTACGCTTGGCAAATTTTTTAAATTTTTTGTAGAGGCAGGGTCTCACTATATTGCTCAGGCTGGTCTTGAACTCATGGGCTCATGCAATCCTCCCACCTCAGCCTCCCAAAGTTCTGGGATTACAAGTGTGAGCCGCCACACCTGGCCAGAAATTTATATCTTTAAATGTATAGTTTGAAAAAAAAGTTGAAAATCAATTACTAAAACATCCAACTTTAGGGGCCAGGAAAAGGACAACAAACCCAAGGAGAGCAGGAAGGAAATAATAAAAATAAAAGCAGAAAACAGCGAACAATAAACAGACATACAGTAGGCAATATCAACAAAGCCAAACTGGTTTTTGGAAAATTAATTAAATGGATAAGCTGCTAGCATTACTGATCAAGAAAAGAGAGAGAGAAAAAAAATCAATACAGATTCCACAAGCATTAAAAAGATACTATGAAAAGACTATGAACAACTTATGTGAATAAGTTTGAAATTTAGATAAAATTAGTTTCTTTAAAAAGAAAATGTACTAAAATTGACACAAGATGAATAGAAAATCTTAAAAGTTCTACTAAAATATTCACTAAAGAAGTTGAATCTGTAATTAAAAGTCTTTCCACAGATTAAACTCTCAGGTGGCTTTACTGGTGAATTTATTGTAAACATTTAAGAAAGAAATAGTGCCAATATTAAAAAATCATTCCAGAGAACAAAGAAGAAACACTTTCAAATCATTTTATAAGCTTTCAATAACACTGATATCAAAACATGACAAGAACACTAGAAGAAAATTGCAAGGCCCTCATGAACACATGCACAAACTCAGTATAAAATATTAGCAAGTAAAATCTAGAGGCATTTCAAAAGGGTAATACATCATGACCAAGTGGAATTTGTTCCAGAGTGTGAGGTTGGCTTAACATTAAAAAAATCAATCATTGAAATTCACTACATTAATGAAGGGGAAAAACCGTATCAAATTCACATTATTTTCGGCAACATTTTAGAATAATTGACCCATATAAAATGTGTGCAAAATATCTCCTAAAGAAGGAAAGAGACACGTTGAAAATCAATATGACATTTTATGGATTTTTTAGTCTTGTGGTATAAAAATGGTTGTTACATCCCTGTTTATGTTTTAGATCATTGTGGTATAAGAGTGTCCTACCATTATTTTAAACAAAGTTCAGCTAATATTCCTTTTTATTCCAGAGAAAATCTTGTATTTGACTAGTTTTATAGTTAATGATGTTCATTTGCGTTAGTCTAAGTATTGTTTTCCCATTTTAAAGATAAGCTTCTCTCATGTAAGCTTTAGGAGGGCAAAGATCTTGGTTTTGTTCATTGTTATAGCCCAAGCACATAGTGTCTGTCACACAGTAGGTGCCCCCCAAAATTTAAACTTTGCTGAATGTTGAATGAATAAATAAAATTCAGAAAGATTTAGTGACGTGCCCAAGCTAACATTATTTGGCATTTCTCTCTTCCTCACCCTCAGATTCACCTCCTTCTCTTCATCCCTGTGCTGTTTTCTTAGTTCATAGTGTTGTCACTTCTCACTTTCAACAGCCACCCTCACCTTTAGCCTTTCTTCTAATCTGTTCCCCACATTATATCTTTGTCTCCTTTCTAAAGTGGGAATCATATCATGTCCTTCCCCTACTCATTTTTAGGGACGACTTTAAAGGTAAAGCTTACCTGGGCTACTTTCTGTGTACCTCTTTTCAGCCTCAACTCTCACTCATTTTCCTCAAGCCTTGCCCTACCATTCATGAGCTACTTGATGTTTCCTAATCTTAAATCTCCTTTCTCCTCTCCCTGCCCTTCCTTTCTACTCCCATTTTACCTGATTAATTCCATATCATCTCTCAAGACCTAATTATAGCCTTTTATGATTCCCATTCATGCAACCTGGGTTAGGTGTCCCTCTTGTGTGATTGATTTCTTAGTATCCTGTGTATACCTCTACTCTAGTACCTATTGCACTATTTTATAATTCTCCATTTTCTAGATTGTCTCACTGCAAGCTCCTTGAGGATGGGGACTCATGTCTGGTTTACCTTTGTGTCCACTGTGTATCTCTCTGACACGGAACTTGACCTACAGCATCAGTGTCATCATCATAACTGACTTTTATGGAAAGCTTGCTATGGGCAAGCACTGTTCTAAACACTTTGCAAGTAGTAACTCATCTTAATCCTCATGACAATCTTAGAAGGCAGGTTCTATTATTATCTCCACTTTACCAGTGAGAAATGGAGAGCTTAAAAGAAGCCTACTCAAGGTCACCCAGCAAAGAGGGAATAGAGCCAGAATTTAAATTTAGCAGAGCCTATGCTCTAAGTACTTCATAATAATGCTTCAACAGCATTTTCTGAATGGATGAATCCAAGACTTGAATTCGGAGTCTCCTGGCCTCAAGTCCAGTGATGCTCTGCCATCTCACATACATGACTCAGCTCCCTCTCCGCCTCAGTCTCTCCAGGCACACCGTCTTAGCTAGATGGTAGAAACTGTTCTTTGTATTTTCCCTTATTTCTTTTATTTGCCAGCTCCAGATATGGGATATTCATGTATATATAGAAGTTACACTCATGGCTGGTCTGTTCTTGTATATTATTTCAAGTAGTCATACTCAGAAACACTTTTTGTAGAGTTGGGGCACCTACTGAAGAAGAGGAAGAAAGTGAAAGTGAAGATAGTGAAGACAGTGGTAGGGAGGAAGAAGATGCAGAGGAGGAAGAGGAAGAGAAAGAGGAAAATGAATCTCACAAACGGTCAACCAGTGAAGAACACATCGCTGTTGGAGATTTTACTGCTCAGCAAGTTGGAGATCTTACATTTAAGGTAGGTAGAATAAGACTGAAACCTAACCTAAGGGTCGATGTCCATACCTAACAGAATAAGAAAAGTCTGCCTGTACGCCTGTATTACAGATTCTTAAAATGAAGTTTTATAACAATCTATTTAAATAAGTAATAATTACGATTTACAAGCAGTAGTAATATGAGATTGTGTTACTAAAGTTACCTCTTCTAAAGATTTTTGAAAGTAGCTTTAATGTTGAGAATTCCTAATTTAGGGGTAAAATTTTATAATTTGTTATTGAATGTCATGTATAAATTCATTCAAGTGAGTTAGGCAATGTCCATAGGTGGAGGTAGAAGGGAGCACTTCCTGCCGTTTTGTAGCAGTCTTTCCTGTTAGCTTAGATGTGAGAGGGGCTTACATCCATGCTTGCTTGGCCTGGGCATAAATAAGTGGCAGGTGGGACAGAACAATAAAGTTGTGATTTTTAAAGTTGTGATTTTGAGCCTGTGTTTTCTGCTAGAGAAATGAGCCAAAGAAATTTAAGTGAATATATGAATTTTAGTTCTTATATTAAACTTCAAAGTTTAGTAACTGATTAATAATAAAATACATAAGAATATTATGCAAATAATTATATGGTTTGATTTATAGATTTTTTTTTCAAATTCTCCTGGAAAATGGTATCAATATTAGACAATAATGTATATTTTAATTAAGTGTTTGCTTTTGTAGTGTCCTTAGTGGTGGAAATGCTTTTGTCTTCAAAGATGAATTTTATTTTTATAAATGAGTGAGTGTTATTCAAAACATATCTGGTGAATTAAGTGGGTAATTGTATTCAGTAAATACTATTTTTGCTCAAAAACAGGGTTTAACTTTAATGGAATTGATATTCTTTGGGAATTTATATGCTGCTTCTGAAAGACACTTTTCCAGAGATATTAAAACATTCAAAAATATTTTATGCAGTAATTGAATTTTTGGAATAAGTATGGGGCCTTAAAAATGATTGTGAAAAATGGTTCCCATTTGCATAAATGGCTCAAGTGTATGTTAGGTAACCAAAAGGAATGATTCATTAAACTATGTCACATTTATGGTTTTAGGTGAGTTAGGCAGAATACATAGGGGTCGGGTGATAGGGAAGCTTTTGATAAACCTTAGGATAAATATTGGATTAAAAAAAGATTTTGCCTTTTTTTCAGCACATATTTTGAATCATTGGTATTGATATATACTCATGATTATTGAATTTTATTTAAAATGGTTTACTTTGTTTTGCTTTAAGAAAGGGGAAATTCTCCTTGTAATTGAAAAAAAACCTGATGGTTGGTGGATAGCTAAGGATGCCAAAGGAAATGAAGGTCTTGTTCCCAGAACCTACCTAGAGGTTAGTCTTGGTTTATGCCTTCCTTTTCTAAGACTTTTTTTTTTTCGCTTTTAATAAAACATTTAGCTGTGTTCTTTTGTCAGTTGACTAGTGAATGACTTGAGATATAGAATTTGCTTTAATTTTGGAGGGACAGGACCTGGGAAAAACATTGTGTATTAATGGTCCTGGGGACCTGTGAAGTGCTCTTACGCATGTGAGCCCTGGAACGTGATCTCACAGTGAGGGGATGCTTTGTGGATTAATGCTGATCATAACAAATAATAGGTGTCTATTGTTTATTGTAAAACATAACTGCAGTTAACTTTGTGTTAACTTCCACAAATATGTGATCCCCTTACTAAAATGTGAACATACTATACATGTGTGTTTGTAGCTTGTATTTTCTTATTTCATAAAATAACATGGTAATTTTGTGTGCCAAGATATATAGATTTCTGTCTGGATCAGCACTGTCCAGTAGAACTATGATGCAAACCACATATGTAATTTAAATTTTTCAGTAGCCACATTGAGATATCTTTTTGCTGATGCCACTTCTGACACCAAGTATGTGGTTTTTCTCTGACACCAAATATGTGTTATTACATCAGTTCTTCTACACCAACCGGTGTCAGCAATTCAATTCGATTCTGATGCTAATGCCTGGAGCTAGCACAGACCCCCACAGGTTAAAGGCTCAGTCCCACAAGATTGCTGCTCACTTCCGTTGCCAGTCACAAGTCCCAAGAGCCACCCATACTTCTGACTGACTGGCTATACATTCACGAGTTCCCATACCATCACCTCAGGGGTTCAGTAATTTACTAGAATGATTCACAGAACTCAGGAAAACACTTTCCTTGCATTTACCAGTTTATTATAAAGGATACAACTCAGGAACAGCCATAGAGTGAGGTATTGGTTGGGGGTGGCTGGCATGCACTCTCTGGGCCTTCCACCTTCCCAGCACTTCGCTGTGTTCACCATCCTGTAAGTTCCTGGAACCCCATCATTTAGGGGTTTTTCTGAAGGTTTCATTAGCCGTGTTTAACTAAATCATTAGCAATTGGTGATTAACTCAGTCTCCAGCTCCTCTCCCCTCTTTGAAGGTTGGAGGGTGGGGCTGAAAGTTCTAACCTCTAATACCTGGGTTGGTTTTTCTGGTAACCTGTCCCCTTCCTGAAGCTGTTTAGGTGCCCACCTAGAATTACCTCATTAGCATAAACTCAGGAGTGACTGAAGGGGACTCTTGATGAGTAAGAAAACATACTCCTATCATTCAGGAAATTCCAAGGGTTTCAGGAGCTCTGTGCCAGGAATCAGTGACAAAGAACAAATACATGTTTTTCATTACACACATTTTTAAAAAGTAAAAAGAAACAGGTAGAATTATTTTTAATAATATATTTTATATTATCCAGTATATCAAAAATACTATTTTGACATATCAATATTTTAAAATATTGAGTTGTTTTGCTTTTTTAACATTAAGTTCAAAATCCAATGTGTGTTTTACATTTACAGCACTTCTCAGTTTGGATTAATTTCAAGAGCTCACTAGCTACATGTGGCCAAAGGGCTATTGTATTACATAGGGCAGGTCTAGATCATCTTTTTCAATGGCAGCAAGTCTTCTAATCTCATTTAGATGGTCATTTAAGTTGTTTCCAACCTATAATCACTATCGATTATGTTGCAAAGAACATGGGATTAGCATCCGCTGTCAGTTTCAAAAAGATCCCCCCAAAAAGTAGCTTAAATAAGGTAGAAGCCTATTTCTCTCAAGCATAAAAGTGTGGAGAAAAGCAATCAATAATTGGTTAAGATCCTATCCAATATTTTATCCTGTTTCTGATGTGAGGCTGCTCTGCCTAGAGTTATCTCTTTAGTTTTAAGTCAGCTGCTGGATCTTTTAAGGATTCCAAGGAGCAAAAGGGGAAAGAATTCAAAAGGCATAAGCTGCTGCCTTTTTAAGAAGGTTTCTTGGAAGTTACACAAAAAAACTTTCAACTGTTGCTCATTGACCAGCATTTAGTTCTCTGGCAACAGTTAGCTGCAAGGAAGTCTTGGGAAATGTAGTCTTTTAACTGGATCATTGTTAAATCAGGGATTTTGTTTGAAAAAGGAGGTGGGGAATAGGTGGTAGCCAGCCAGCAACTTGTGTTGTCATCAAGCCTGCGTGCATCTTTGCACACTTGCCCGATTATCCCCTTAGATAAATTCCTAGATGTTCATCACTGGTTCAAAGGGTTTATAGCTTTATATTTTGATTTATTTTTCCAATTTGCCTTTTAGAAAAGTTATGCCAATTTGTACTCCCACCTCTAACAATCAGTGAGTGCTGTTTCCTCACACAATTGCCAGTGATGGCTGTTAGCAATCTTTGAAATTTTTGCCAATATGACCAGCAAAAAAAGTGTCATTAGTGGTTTAATGTGCATTTACTGTACTCCTAATGAGGTTAAGCATCATCTCATATGCTTTATGACCATTTGTATATCTTCTTTGCGAATGGCACTTTCGGTTTTCTTTATTGATACATAATATTTTATGTATTTGTGTGAGTGCTTTTTACTTGTATGGAGTGTGTAATAATCAAGTCAGGGTATTTGAGATTTCCATCACCTTGAGTGCTTATCATTTTTATGTGTTGGTACCTTTTCAGTTCTTTTGGATATTTTTTTCTAAGGGATTTAAAAAACTCTTTCATTGATTTCTAAGAGCTTTTGTAATATTTTAATAATCAGGATATTAATCCTTAGATATTTGTGTGAGCTATTTTCTTTTTTTCCCCTCAGGATATGCTTAAGTTATGTGTTAGATATTTTCTTTGTTGACTTTAGGTCATGTTTGTTTATTATGTAGCTAAATCTGTCAGTGTTTCCACTTATGATTTTTGATTTTGTATCATGATTGGAAAGGGCTTCCCCATCTCTAGATTATTTTCTTCTAATGCTTTTATATTTCTTTTATTTTTATCTTTACGTCTTTTCTTTTTTATTTAAGTAAATTCCATCTGGAATTTATTTTGATTAAACTTGCTGTCTATCTCAGTTCTTATTTTTTCAAATAGCAAAGTTATTAACCATGTGTTGAAAATTTATTTCCCACTGAGTTTTATATGCTCATCATATATACTAAATTCCCATCTATGCTCAAGATTTTCTGAAAGTACTGATGCTTTTGTTTTTTGTTTTTAAACAGAAAAGCTTGTTTTTGTTTTTACTGGAGGGTTAGGTGGCAGTACTGGTATTTTTATTGGTTGTTTTTTGCATTAGTTAAAAAGCACCTCACATTTCAATGGTTTTTTAGCCTTATAGTGAAGAAGAAGAAGGCCAAGAATCAAGTGAAGAGGGCAGTGAAGAAGATGTAGAGGCGGTGGATGAAACAGCAGATGGAGCAGAAGTTAAGCAAAGGTACAAAAGTGGGAAAGGATATCAAAGTAGGTTTAGGAAACATTTTATTTGTTTATTTTTATTATTATAACTAATTCAATGCTTTCTTGAAATGGAGACAACTTGTACCTGGAGAGCTTTTCATACTATTGTCTGCTTAAAGATCATTACTATTTTAATTTTGTAATTATTTTTAATACATTTAGTTCTACCTTGTTTTCATCTGGAAACTGTTAGATTTTCAAAACTTACTGATGATTATAAACTGTGATTAAAGAAGTTCCCTAATTGAGTGAATAGGCATAACCTGACCTGACTCACTTTGCTATTTTGTCTCCCCAGAACTGATTCCCACTGGAGTGCTGTTCAAAAAGCGATTTCAGAGGTGGGTATCTTCTGTCTTATTAATGATGTCTTGTTTTGTTACCTAATAGTTCTGATGCGAAATAGGATGGAGACTGTGGAAGATAGCAATGGATCTGAAACAGGGTTCAGGGCATGGAATGTACAGAGCAGAGGACGTATATTTCTGGTTTCTAAGCCTGTGCTCCAAGTAACATTTCTCATTAGTTTTTTTTTTTTTTTTTTTTTGTACAAAAAGAATAGATAATTCATGGTGTCACTTGAGGACTTGGAAACATTCTCATTGATCCTGCTTTCCTATCATTTGAGTGGAAACAGATGTTAAATTTTATTTACTATTCGAAAAATCCTGAAAGCCTTTAATAAAAAGTAAGAAATTGGCCAGGCATGGTGATTCACACTGGTAATCCCAACATTTTGGGAAGCTGAAGCAGGAGGATCACTTGAGGCCAGGAATTCAAGACCAGCTTGAGCAACATAGTGAGACCCTATCCTACAAAAAATAAGAAAAATTAGCCAGGTGTGGTGGCTCATGCCTGTAGTCCCAGCTACTCGGGAGGCTGAGGTGGGAGGATTGCATGAGTTTGGGAAGTCAAGGCTGTAGTGAGCTGTGATTGTGCCACTGCACTCCAGAGCATGAGTGACAGGGCAAGACCCTGTCTTAAAAAAAAAAGTAATTAATTACATTTTTTTAAAGGAGAAATGATCCATAATTCTGTCATTAAAAAAAAAATTACAGGCCGGGCACAGTGGCTCATGGGCACAGTGGCTCACACCTGTAATCCCAGCACTTTGGGAGGCCAAGGCGGGTGGATCACCTGGGGTCAAGAGTTCAAGACCAGCCTAGTCAACACAGCGAAACCTCACCTCGACTAAAAATACAAAAATTAGCTGGGCGTGGTAGCGCATGTCTGTAGTCCCAGCTCCTGGGGAGGCTGAGGCAGGAGAATTGCTTGAACCTGGGAGGCGGAGGTTGCAGTGAGCCGAGAATACTCCACTGTACTCCAGCCTGGGCGACAGAGTGAGACTCCGTCTCAAAAAACAAAAAAGTAATTACATAGCCAAATGAAAATTCTCCTCCTCAAACTCATAAGTAATCACCATTAACAATTTAGTACGTGTCCTTCCTGACCTTTTTCGTTATTTATTACTTATAAGTACATCCTTGTATGTGTGAGGGTGTGTGTCTATGAGTAGTGTGTATGTGTATACAAAAAAAATCCATTAATTCTTCAGTGCATGTGATTTGCCAATAGACATTAACTTACCTGTGAAATGGAAGCGCAGGGTGGAGCAGGACAGGAGCAGGGACATTTTGATAAGGGTATACTTGAAGCAGCTGCTCCGGAACACACAGCTCTGCACGCTGGGCACTGTATGGGGCTTAGGTCCTTAGGAGAGGCCAGGGTGCTGTGATGGCATCCTCTCAGGAATTTGGGGCCAAATCGTATTATTCTTCCACTAAAGTCTGTATGTTTATATTTTTCTTTTTTGGGTTAGAGTTACTCTAGTGATAAAGTATTATAGAGATGCAGAAACATGACTGAAAACAAATCCATTTTGATGTTACTGTCTTCAGCAGATAAACACTGTTGATGTGTTAACTACGATGGGAGCTATTCCTGCAGGGTTCAGGCCTTCCACGCTCTCACAGCTTCTGGAGGAAGGTAATGCGTGCCTATCAGCCACTGCACTCTTTCAGCAAAGCAGTCAAGATCCACGTCTAATTTTTCTATCACAGGCAAAACACATTGTTGAAGAAGATGTTGAATCTCACATCTCTTTGGTGCTCATCTTTTCCTCATCCTTCCTATGACAGTGAGGAAAGATCCCTGATCCTATCAGAGGCCAGCCTGTTTACCAGTGCTCTGGGTTCCAGCCCCTTTCTTTTTTTCAAAAATGTGACTCCTTTAATTTTCAGCCCTTTCCTGTGTCTTTAGCTGGCCCACCTTCCCCACACTGGTTCATTCCCTCATCTGTGCTATCAGCACACCTAATTCTCCCCACCTTTAAGGATCAGCCCCTTGAATCCTATCCCATTCTAGCCAAAACCTCCTTTTCTCTGATCTTCTTCCAAGCAAGGCTTTTCCAAAGAATTATCTCCATTTGGAATTTTCATTTTCCTTACTCATTCTTGGCTTTCCCTGTGTTTGGCAACTTTTGTCTATAAGCTCATTTTAAAGAGGATTCATGCTGGGGGACAAGGGGTGTCCTGTATACCCTGAGTTGTTGAGTTGTCATGGAAGGGCTGCTTTGAGGATGCCTTTGCTGGGAAGGTTCTTCCCAGTACTCCCTAAATTCCCATCTTTTCATCCTTCAGGTCTCGCGGTAAATTCTGCCTTCCCAGAGATGCCTTCCTTGAGTAATGTGGGTTTCCCTTACTCCCATTCATGTGAACACCCTTTATAGCTCTATGTCCCCTAATAATTATTTTATTTATTTGCTTGTCTACTTATTTTCTAAGAAAATTTTCCTCCCATTCAACTGTAAACTATGGAGGGCAGGGGACATATCTCTGATTTATCTTTGTATTTCTAGAACCTGGTGTAGTATCTGGCAAGAGTAGAAACTCAAAAATTATTTCTCGAATGGATAAATGATGTTATTAAAAGTATTATTCATGACTAAAGCATGGAGGAAGAGCATAAAATGCTTTTGTGTTAAGAAGTAAAACTAACGACTGTGTTTTTTCTGAAGTCTCCAAAAAGTGCTCATAGATTTCTGCATTTTACAAAAATATTTGAATGAATCCTTGTCATCATGGGGCATATTATTGGCCTAAAAGTCTTTCTTAAAGGTGCTTTAAGATGATCTTTTATGTGTTTGTATCTGTAAGTTTTGTACTGCTGTTTTTATCCATAAATCTATATTGGTGCTTCTATTTTGGAAAGCAAGTTCTTAGTAAGCAGTGTGGCATTTTGGAAGTGCCTGTACTCTAGTTCATAGCATAACATTATGGATTTTTGATTTGGGGTTTCCTTCTTTGTAAGAAAATGAAGAAAAAATGATTTTTTCAGGGAATCAATTTCGAGCAAATTACTTCTTACAACCAGAGCTCATGCCGTCACAACTGGCCTTCAGAGATCTGATGTGGGATGCTACAGAAGGCACTGTAAGTATAGTTACTATCAGTAAAAGTGTAACTCTTCCAGATTTTGTCATAGTTGCAATTAGACAAACAACATGTTAATTGACTAATGAATTATAAAAAACAAAAAAATTGTTTATGATAATTTTGAAAATAGCGATATTTTTATAACTAAGGCAGAATTTGGACTTGCTACCTTGACTTTATCTTGTTTCTCTTCTCCATTGCACTCTTCTCTCATTGTTAGAAAGGAAATAATACTAGGTTTCTATCTTAATCATTCTTTGCCTCAATTTCTTCATCTGTAAAGATGGAGTAATAGTAATGCTTACAACATAAAGTTATTTTGATAATTATGTGTGTGAAGGGTTTTGAATAATGCCTGGCATATGAAAAGAACTCAATAGATGTTAGCCATTATTATCATTTATAGTAGTAGTAGCAGTAGTAGTAGTATTTTTGAGACAGGGTCTCCCTCTGTCACCCAGGCTAGAGGGCAGTGGTGTGATCATGGCTCACTGTAACCTCAAATTCCTGGGCTCAAGCGACCCTCCCACTTCAGCTTCCTGAGTAGCTGGGGCCACAGGCCTACGCCACCATGCCCAGGTAATTTTTGTATTTTTTGTAAAGATGGGGTTTTGCCACGTTGCCAGGCTGGTCTCAAACTCCTGAGCTCAAGCAATCTGCCCTTCTATCCCTCCCAAAGTGCTAGGATTACAAGTGTGAGCCACCAGTCCCAGTCTAATATAAGTTATTTAAATGAAAAGGCTTATGACCGTAAAGCAGAATGTAAAGCTTAATGAATTGAAGCTGTTCTTAAAAAATAAAAAATCAGAATGCCAATTTATTTACTCACAATCTGAATTATACCTATGAAGCAGATCTGAATAAATATATCAGATAGTGCATTCTCTCTGTTAAAACACCTGTTAAGAAACTAAGGAACTATGTAGATAATTGCTTGGAATAAAAAATAGTGGGATAATCTTAATGCCAGGTGGTATTGGTTTTATGCTGTGTTAGCCTTCTGCACTTACCCACATTCTGTAGGAGTGAACCGGGACTGGAATACAGTGATTCTATAGTCATAGATCATATACATTTTGCCTGCCAATATTTATTGTTCCTTTCATCACAGCTTTTAAGTATTTAAGAAAAATGCAAATATTTCAAATGTAACTCTATGAAAAATTTACCTAAAATGACTGATTTAATTTTCAATGAACAGAGTATTGAAACTTTTATTGTATATGTGTAAATTTTTTCTTTTTTAAAAATTCTGTATACATTTTCATAAGCCGAATTCACAAAAGACAGATTTGTGTTAGAAATCATAAAAATAAACTTTTTTATAACTAATTTTTCTTTCAGATTAGGTCGAGACCAAGTCGTATTTCATTGATTCTGACATTATGGAGCTGTAAAATGATTCCTCTTCCAGGAATGAGCATACAGGTTCTCAGCAGACATGTACGCCTCTGTCTATTTGATGGTAATAAGGTAAGCTTACTGAGAAGTAAATCAATTCATACTAGGATTATGGAGAAACATTCCCTTAGATTCTTTTCCATTCAACTCCTCCCCAATTCCCAAGAGAGTATTTTTTACCTAGTACCAAAGAAAAATTTGAATGACTCTTTGAAAAATTCATTTTTTAAATGAGATACAGGTTAAACAGTACTTAGATGGAAATTTATAGTTTTAATTGTGTATATTAAAAAAAGATAAAAGATTTAAAGTCAGTGATCTAAGCTAGCAAATCAAGAGGCTAGAAAAAGAAGAGTGAGTTAAACCTGAAGAAAGTAGAAAGTGGGAAATAATACAGATAAGAGTAGAAATTAATGAAATAGAAAACAGATGAACCAAAGAGAAAATTTTAAAAAAGACAAAAGTTGATTCTTTGAAAACATTAATAAAACTGAAAGATGCATAGTGAGACTATTAAGACTTTTTTAAAAAGTAAAAGAAAACAAACTATTAACATCTGACATGGAAATAGAGACATTATCAGAGATCCTTCAGACATTAAGAGGCCAATAAGGAGATATTATAAACAGCTTTATACCAGTAAATTTGACAACATTGATGAAATAGATAAATTCCTGGAGAACCATAATTTACTGAAACTGGCATAAGAAGAAATAGAAAATGTGAATAACCTCTGGTAAAGATATTAAACCTATAATTAAAAAAAATCTTGCCACAAAGAAAACTTCAGGCCTAGGTGGCTTCACCTGTGAATTTCTTCAAACATTTAAAGAAGAAATAATACCAATCTTATACAAATTCTTCCAAGGAACAGATGAAGGAGAAATGCTTCCCAACTTATTTCATAAGGCCAGAAAAAACATGACCCCAGAATATGACAAGACATTACAAGAAAGGAAAATTACCAGACAGTATCCTTCATAGATAATAGAAAGTAAAATTCTAAACAAAATATTATTAAATTGAATCTAGCAATATATAAAAAGGACATTATGTCATAACCAATTGGGGTTTATTTCAGGAATTCAAATGTACATTCCTGGGTAATCACATTTAACACTTGAAAATCAATCATTATAATTTGCCATAAGAAAAATCATACGATCATCTTAAGAGGTAAGGAAAAAACATTTGACAAATTTCAACACCCATTTATGATTTTTAAAAAATTATCTACAAACTAGGAATAGAAGGGAGAGTCCTCAAATTGGCAAAATGCAACAAGAAAAAACCTAAAACTAGCATTATCTTACTTAACAGTGAAATACTGAACACTTTTTTTCTAAGACCAGGAACAAGTCAAAGATATCCAAGAAATAAAAAGATAACTCAGTTTTCTAAAGGGACAAAAGACTTGAATAGCCTCTTCAAAAAAGAAGTATCAAAAACCACTAGAAGTATAAAAAGATAGTCAACATGTAAGAAGTCATCAGGGAAATGCAAATGAAAACCACAGTGAGAGAGACTGACCTATATGTTATATATAAGAAGCCCACCTTAAATATTATGCTATAGGTAGCTTAAGAGAAAAAAAGGATGGGAAAAGATATACCATTCAAAGTAGACTTCAGGCACTACATAGTGATAAAAGAGATCGTTCACCAAGAAGACATAGTAATCCTAAGTGGGTACATACCTAACATCTGAAATTTAACATACAAGAAATAAAAATGGTTAGAACTGAAAAGAGAAACAGACAAAGTCACAATTATAGTTGGGGCCTCTATTATAGTTGGGGAGTTTAACACTTCTCTCTCAGTAATATAGGACAAGCAGACAGAAAATTAGTAAGGATGTAAGAGAACTGTATAACATATCAACAAACTGGATTAGATTGATATTCACATAACACTTCACCTCAAAATAGTAAAATATACTTTCTCTTAAGTACATATGGAATAGTCACCAATATAGACAGTCCTGGGTCAGAAAACAAACCTAGACAAATTGAAAAGAATTGGAATCATACAATATATGGTCCTTAATTACATGGAATTAAATTTGAAATCAGTAACAGGAAGATAAATGGAAAAATACTTAAATACTTGGAAATTTAAAAACTACTTCTAAATAATCAAAGGGTTAAAAGGAAATTTCATGGGAAATTAGAAAATATTTTGAACTGAACAAAAAATGAAAATGCAACATATCATAATTTGTGGAATGTTAGCTAAAGCATTGCTTAGAGGGACATTTATAGCACTAGATGCTTATGTTAGAAAAGAATTCTCAAATCTACAGTCAAAGCTCCTTCCTGAGAAGACAGTGCTGCTTGAGCTGATAACGGTCAATGTGAAATTAAATGAGTTAATGTAGGGGAAGTTATCAGAATGATGTTATACATGGAAAGAACATAGTTCTTTCAAAGAGTGTCTGGATGAGAGGTGGTGATGATAACTTAGAGAGGTGGAGGTGGAGATGAGAGATGTGGATAGAGATATCTGGGAGTAAAAATCAACGAAGCTTGGTGATGGACTGGATATGGAGGAGAGAGGAGGAGTGGGGTATAGGCATGACACCTAGTCTCTGACTTCCGCATCTGGATGGATGGTGGCAACATTCAGTGAGATGGGGAACACTGGAAGAGGACCACGTTTGGAGGAGCTGACATGGGCTTGGTTTTGCACATGCTGAGTATACTGCTAACCCCCAGCATGAAGAAAATGCCTTTATTTCATCTGAACTTGGGGTAAAGAAATGAACTTATGTTATGACGGTAATCCTCCCTCACTTCCATAATACATTCTGCACAAAATCACTGCCACAAATGAGCCAGTAGGTGTCCTCAGTGACCAAGAGCTGAATTGGTTTCTGTTTCATACATCTGGTTTGATACTTTTTCCTGTACCTCTCTGTGTTCTCATATATAAGAACATAAAAAGGAATGGAATTTTATTTTCAATAATATATCAAAATAATGAAATTTACTTTATGAAAGAAATTTATGTGAGATTTCCAAATTGAGAGTTATGGAACATATTTAATAGCTGCACAGATACTCGTGCTATTTATGTAAGAGTGCTTCTTTAATAAATCTAAACCTAGTTATGAATAAAAAGCATTGGGCTGGGCGCAGTGGCTCACGCCTGTAATCCCCGCACTTTGGGAGGCCGAGGTGGGCAGAGCACATGGTCAAGAGATCTAGACCATCCTGGCCAACATGATGAAACCGCGTCTCTACTAAAAATACAAAAATTAGCTGGACGTGGTGGCGTGTGCCTGTAGTCCCAGCTACTTGGGAGGCTGAGGCAGGAGAATCACTTGAACCCAGGAGGCAGAGGTTGCAGTGAGCCAAGATTGCGCCACTGCACTCCAGCCTGGCGACAGAGCGAAACTCTGTCTCAAAAAAAAAAAAACCAAAAACCAAAACACATACACACACACAAAACCAAAGGCATTGTTGCCAAAACTAACTAATGAGACACAACTTCCAGTAATGTTTGAGTCAGCTCCTCTTGGACCACCCCACCCAGAGAGGGTAATTGTAAACTCTGGGCAAAGTAAAAAGCAACTACCTGAAGGCACTGCAGAGCATTCAGAAGCAGGCAGACACTGGAGAGGAGCCTCAAGCCTTTAGTCCACTGATTTATTTTTTTTCTCTTTGTTTTCTCTCTTTTTTGTTTGTCTCTTTTCTTTTTCCTATCTTCCTGTATTAGTTTGTTCTCACGCTGCTGATAAAGACATACCCAAGAAAGGGCAACTTACAAAAGAAAGGTTTATTGGACTTACAGTTCCGCGTGGCTGAGGAGGCCTCACAATCATGGCAGAAGGTGAAAGGCACATCTCACATGGTGGCAGACAAGAGAACAGAGATTGTGCAGGGAAAACTCCCATTTTTAAAACCATCAGATCTCATGAGAATCATTCACCATCATGAGAACAGTGCAAGAAAGACCTGCCCCCATGGTGGCATGTGCCTGTAATCCCAGCTACTCAGGAGGCTGAGGCAGGAGAATTGCTTGAACCGGGACCTGGGAGGTGGAGGTTGCAGTGAGCCGAGATCATGTCACTACACTCCAGCCTGGACTACAGACTGAGACTCTTGTCTCAAAAAACAAAAAAAAGAAAGACCTGCCCCCATAATTCAATCACTTCCTACTGGTTTCCTCCCACGACATGTGAGAATTGAGGGAGTTACAAGTCAAGATGAGATCTGGGTGGGGACACAGCCAAACCATATCATTCCTCCCCTAGTCCCTCCCAAATCTCATGTCCTCACATTCCAAACCTATCATGCCTTCTCAACAGTCCCCCAAAGTCTTAACTCATTTCAGCATTAACTCAAAGTTCACAGTCCCAACATCTCATCTAAGATAAGGCAAGTCTCTTCTGCCTATGAGCCTGTAAAATCGAAAGAAAGCTAGTTATTTTCCAGATACAATGGAGGTACAGGCATTGGGTAAATGCAGCCATTCCAAATGGGATAAACTGGCCAAAACAAAGAGGCTACAGGCCCCATGCAAGTCCAAAATCCAGCTGGACAGTCAAATTTTAAAGCTCCAAAATGATCTCCTTTGACTCCATGTCTCACATCCAGGTCATGCTGATGTAAGAGGTGGGTTCACATGGTCTTGGGCAGCTCAGCCCCTGTTGTTTTGCAGGGTATAACCCCACTCCTGGCTGCTTTCATGGGCTGGCGCTGAGTGTCTGCAGCTTTTCTAGCAGCACGGTGCAAGCTGTTGGTGGAGCTACTGTTCTGGGTTCTGGAAGATGGTGGCCCTCTTCTCACAGCTCCACTAGGTGGTGCCCCAGGAGGGACTCTGTGTGAGGGAGCTCCAACCCCACATTTCCCTTTCGCACTTCCCTAGCAGAGATTCTCCATGAGAGCCCCGCCCCTGCAGCAAACTTATGCCTGGACATTCAGACATATCATACATCCTCTTGAAATCTAGGCAGAGGTTCCCAAACCTCAATTCTTGACTTCTGGGCACCTGCAGGCTCAATACCACATGGAAGCTGCCAAGAGTTTGGGCTTGCACCCTCTGAAGCCACAGCCTGAGCTTATCTTGGCCCCTTTTAGTCACAGCTGGAGTGGCTGGGACACAGGGCACCAAGTCCCTAGACTACACACAGCATGGGGACCCTCGGCCTGGCCCATGAAACCATTTTTTCCTCCTAGGCCTCCTGGCCTGTGACGGGAGGGGCTGCTGTGAAGACCTCTGACATCCTCTGGAGACATTTTTCACATTGTCTTGGGGAGTAACATTTGGCTTCTTGTTACCTATGCGAATTTCTGCAGCTGGCTTGAATTTCTCCTCAGAAAATGTGATTTTCTTTTCTATCGCATTGTCAGGTTGCAAACTTTCCAAACCTTTATGCTCCACTTCCCTTATGAAACAATGCCTTTAACAGCACCCAAGTCATGTCTTGAGTGCTTTGCTACTTAGAAATTTCTTCCAACAGATACCCTAAATCATCTCTCTGAAGTTCAGAGTTCCACAAATCTCTAGGGCAGGGGCAAAATGCCACCAGTCTCTTCACTAAAACATAACAAGAGTCACCTTTTCTCCAGTGCCCAACAAGTTCCTCATCTCCATCAGAGACTACCTCAGCCCGGACCTTATTGTTCATATCACTATCAGCATTTTTGTCAAAAAGCCATTCAGCAAGTTTCTAGGGGATTCCAAACTTTCCCACATTTTCCTATCTTCTTCTGAGCCCTCCAAACTGTTCCAACCTCTGCCTGTTACCCAGTTCCAAAGTTGCTTCCATATTTTTGGATATCTTTTCAGCAACACCCTACTCCTGGTCCCAATTTACTGTATTAGTTCATTCTCATGCTGCTGATAAAGACATACCTGAGACTGGGCAATTTACAAAAGAAAGAGGTTTACTGGACTTACAGTTCCACGTGTCTGAGGAGGCCTCACAATCATGGCAGAAGGTGAATGGCACCTCTCAAATGGTGGCAGACAAGAGAAGAGTGCTTGTGCAGGGAAAACTCCCATTTTTAAAATCATCAGATCTCATGAGACTCATTCACTATCACGAGAACAGCACAGGAAAGACCCATCCCCATAATTCAATCACCACCCACTGGATTCTCCCATGACATGTGAGAATTGTGGGAGTTACAATTCAAGATGAGATTTGGGTGGGGATACAGTGAAACCTATCACTTCCTGTGTGTCACTTGAGCATTTTTTTTTTTTTTTTTGAGATGGAGTTTTGCTTTTGTCACCCAGGCTGGAGTGCAATGGCGCAATCTCAGTTCACTGCAACCTCTGCCTCCTGTGTTTAAGCACTTCTCCTGCCTCACCCTCTCTAGTAGCTGAGATTACAGGTGCTCACTACCACACCCAGCTAATTTTTTTGTATTTTTAGTAGAGATGGGGTTTCACCATGTTGGCCAGGCTAGTCTTGAACTACTGACCTCAGGTGATCCACCTGCCTTGGCCTCCCAAAGTGCTGAGATTACAGTTGTGAGCTACCGCACCCGCCCCACTTGAACATTTTTTAGAACTCCATTCTGAGTTATCTGTAGTGTTGATGAGTGTATCTTTTTGGCTAGTTTCCTTAGTGGTTGCTTCTAGGTATTAAGTTTATACATGCATAGCTTACCACAGTCTACTAGTGTTAACATTCCAGTTGGAGTGATGTATAAAACCTTACCTTCCTTTAGTTCTTTACTTTCCCTAGCTTGTAATATAGTTGTCTTAAATATTTCCTCTACATACATTAAGAATCGTATCACACAGCACCAAACATAATTTGGAAAACCTGAAAGAAGATCCATAGTATTTACCTATATTTTTACTATTTCCATTGTTTATTCTTTCTTCCTGATGCTCTAAGAGTCTTCTTTTTATCATGTCCTATTTAGAGAATCTCCTTTAACCATTCTTTTAGGGTAGGTCTGCTGGTGACAGATTTTTAGACTTTATCTGAGATTGTCCCTGTTTCCTCTTCATTCCAAAAGGATATTTTAATTAGATAGAGAATTCTGAGTTGACAGTTATTTTTGTTTGACACTTGAAAACTATTGTGTCATTTCCTTCTGTTCTCCGTGGCTTCTAATGAGAAATTCATCGTCATTCAAATTGTTTTTTTCCTGTTGGCTAACCTAAATGCTGTTTCTTACTGTTTTCAAGGTATTTTCGTTGTGTTTCAGTTTTCAGAAGTTTACGGTGTATCTGGCATGAATTTCTTTGGTTTACCCTGCTTGGGGTTTGCTCAGCTTCTTCAATCTATAGGTTTATGTCTTTTGCCAAATTTGGGGATTTTTTTCAGCCATTATTTTCTCAAATACCTTTGCAACTCCAATTATTTCTTCCAGTGCCGTTTCCCTCTATCTAGTAGTGTTGTGGTTTTTATTAACAGTACATCACCCTCCTCTCCCAACCCCAGTTCAGAACCAGATCTTGACGTAGAGTTTAGAGTTCTTGATCTAAGATGATGTCAGATATGTCACTGATCCATTAAAAGGCCCACTTGTTGACATGGTTCTGCTTCTGGTGTCATGGCTATGTCTTTGTCCTCCTACTTGCTTAGGCTCACTACTTTTTATGAGAAGCAGGGGCAACCTTTTTTTTTTTTTTTTTTTTAACCCTACTGGCTTCCAGCAACAATAAAGCAATATCTATTTCTCTATCATGGGGTGATATATAGCATACAAATCCAGCCCCTTGCTACCCCATGCTCCTTCTGGACTCAGAGCCCAGGAAACCTCTAGTTTTTGTCTCACTTTACTCTTCTATCTTCTATTTGTGGTCCATTGACATATTTATCTTACTTTTGGGTATTACTCTGTCTTTTTAACTATCACTGCTTCATTGCTTCATATATGGAGCAGAATGGTTGTGTTGAAGCATAAACTGGTTGAGAAGTTCTTGTACATTCTTAAAAAAAAAAATAGAGCCAAGGTTTCACTATACTGCCCAAGCTGGTCCCGAACTCCTGAGCTCAAGCAATCTCCCTGCCGTAGCCTCCCAAGTAGTTAGACTACAGGCACGAGCCACTGCACCCAGCCCCTCTTGCGTTTTTAATGCAGTTTGCTGAACGAAATCTCTGTAAATTATTTTGACTCTTCAGTTCTTCATTCTTTGGGTCTGGTTTTGCACAGAAAGCAGTGTGAGTCTAAGCCAGTCATTCACCCTCTGTGGCTGCAGTTTTCTGAAATGCATAGTGAGATGGTTGGACTAAGTCCTTTTTAGTTCTTAGAGTCAATATGTCAGGAAAGATATAAAATTATCAAACAGAAGAAGTTACTCTTGATTCCAAACTTCAAAATTAGGATTCTCCAAATTGAAAAGATAAAAGCAGAGGTAGTATAGGATTTCAATTTTGATTATAGCAAAGGACTTCTTGGCCATTAGAAGTAGAAAACATTTCTTGAAAAACGAAGAAGAACGTTAGAATAACATGCAGTCTTACAGTAATCACAAGGTGGTAATTATAAGGAGTTTGTATTCCAAGAGTCCCGGTGGTAAATATACATAATTTCAGGAAAAGTTTAAACATGTATGTATTAGTAATCGAAGGAAGTGGGATTTTGTTAATGTGGAAAACAATCCAGCTGCCCATAAAATACTCCTATATTCCTACTACTAGGGATGTGGAATACAGTGAGTGGAATTTGACCTAATATAACACATTTGGGATTATTTTAAATTATTATTTTAAAGCTTTGTTTTGGAAGTGTTATAATAAAATATTTTCATCTAAAATAAAAATTAACTATTATCCATTCCTTTGGAAGATGTCAATTTTGGCCATAACATTTTAGAATTTGAATTCTTCATTCCATAAATCCCTTTGTATTTCATTGTTTTATGTAAGTTTTATGATGAACTTCTTGCATAGAGCATTTTATAAGAGATTGAATTTCAAGAAAAATATAATTTATGGGCCTAGAGATCTTGAGGAAAAATATAACTGTATCTGAACTATTAGGACTGTCTGTCTTAGTGACAGAGTAATGAACTGCATGTGAAATGCTTGTATGGGTCACATCTTTTTTTTTTTTTTTTTTTTTTTCTTGAGACTGAATCTTGCTCCATGGCTCAGGCTGGAGTGCAGTGGTGTGGTATCAGCTCACTGCAACCTCTATCTCCCAGGTTCCAGCGATTCTCCTGCCTCAGCCTCCTGAGTAGCTGGAATTACAGGCACACACCACCACACCCAGCTGATTTTTGTGTTTTTAGTAGAGACAGAGTTTCATCATGTTGGCCAGGCTGGTCTCAAACTCCCAAATTCATGTAATCCACCTGCCTCAACCTCCCAAAGTGCTGGGATTACAGTCGTGAGCCACTGTGCTCAACTGGGTCACATCTTTTCTTTTAAAAGACCATTTTTTTGCTGGGTGCGATGGCTCACACCTGTAATCCCAGCACTTTGGGAGGCCGAGGCAGGCAGATCACCTCAGGTCAGGAGTTCGAGACCAGCCTGGCCAACATGGTGAAACCCCGTCTCTACTAAAAATACAAAAATTAGCTGGGCGTGGTGACAGGGACCTGTAATCTCAGCTACTTGGGAGGCTGAGGCAGGAGAATCACTTGTACCTGGGAGGCGGAGGTTGCAGTGAGCCTAGATCATGCCACTGCATTCCAGCCTGGGCGACAGAGCGAGACTCCTTCTCTAAACCAATAAATAAATAAAAGGCCATTTTTACCTAAAATTTCAATTACTTTTCTGGCAAACCTATCTCAGATATTAAGGAATTCACTTAATATAATTTATTACTAGCATAGGACTCCAACTCTGAATTCATTTATGTCATACCTGATATAAAAAGAAAAACATTACAGAATTGCATGAAGTAAAAAGTGAAAGTTCTCCCCTTGCCATCTTCCTCACTTAGTGTAGCCACTGTTAACTCTTTGGGACATGGAAATGGTGACGTTTCAAAGAGCTTTTTACATGATTTCAAAAGGGAAAATCTCATTTCAGGTTCTGAGCAACATTCATACAGTCAGAGCCACATGGCAGCCTAAAAAGCCCAAAACATGGACCTTTTCTCCCCAGGTAAGTAATCTGCTGAATGAGTGGAGTGAGTGAATTTCAAAGTAGAACATATTCATATTTCTATAAATAGCACAGAGTATGTGGGAACAGATATAAATCTTTAGATTCTTTGGTGTTCTTTGAGGACATTGATAAAAATTACTCATGTTTCTGACTCACCAATGTTAGTAATTCCTATGAATCATCCCATTCAATCAGTTTCAGGGTTCATTTTTAGAAAATTCTCATTTGATGAAAAATGAAAACATAAAGATAACATTTAGGAAGTGGGGTGTTTTTCAAAGATGAAATCTTCCAACTGTGCTAATAAAAGCTGTGCTTTCTTCAGATAAAGTCAGGGATGACACCTAAGGGACTGCTACATTACACCCACATACTGTCAAGACTGGAATGGCATTAGGTGGGTTTAAACCACTGAGTCAGCATTGCATAGACGTAGGGAGGACAGAGATGTCTTCGTGTTGTTTTTATAGTATCAATTGTCTATATTTTATTTTACATTACTTTCGTCTACCGCCAAGGTCTCATTAATTTAGTATTTACTTCCTTCCCACAGCTAACTCCCTTGTATAACTGCATCCTGAAAACCCTTAGTTACCTTTCCTCTTATTGCATCAAAAGATCTTAAGGCAAGATGGAGGTTCAGTGAGAGGGCTCAGGGTGTGGATGAGGCCAGCCACCTCAACTGTGTGCTGTGCCTGTCCAGACTTGTCGAGAGCACACCTCCTAAAAGTCCATCTTGATCTTCTTAGCACCCTTCCCCTGGTGAGAAGCATGGCCTCTCTTTTGGCACAGTACTTCACAATTCTGTTATTGCGTCTCTGTGTATGTGAAGAGTTTAGGGTAGAATTTTTTAATGTTTCTCCTGGGGTAGAAGGAAGAACTGTTGGGAGTATGTGTTATTCTGTTGAATGAAATTAAACATCAGTTATGTGCAAGCATTTTTTCCTAGGCATGTGGAAACTTTTTCATGCCAGTGAAGTTCCTATTCCAGCAAAATTAGTAGGGGAAAATACATACATGAAGAATAACAATATCGTCTACTTATGGAACCCTAACTGTGTGCTAGGCCCTGTGCCAGGCTCTTATGTACATTACCTTATTTAATCAGAGTAGCCATGTGGGGCAAGTACTGTTGGTAACTACCACTCAGGCAGATTGTAATGGCTTTGGAGCTCCAAGTGCTTTGGAAGCACACAGGAGGGTAAAGTTAATTCTAGTCCTTTGGCTCAGGGAAAGTTTTCTAGAAGAGAAACTAGATCTTGAAGGTTGGATAGATTTTACAGTCAAGAAGGGAGGGATACAGTTGTCGAGGGAGAGTGAATTGAATGAAAGAGAAGAGAAATGAAAATTCACAAGGCACACATTAGGAAAGTTGAGCAAATATGTGTATTCAGTCTTTAATTTTTGTTGTGTTTATGAAGAACAGTGGTTAATATAAATATCTTATAATGTCTATAAACTATTATTTGTAACACCTCTGGAGACCTAGGCACAGTACTATTAGCCTCTACTCTAAGCAAAAAATAAGCAAAGGTAAAGGTATTTTCCCTTTAAAAGTGAAGTTAAATTTTTAAAATTTGTAATCATTGGCATTGATGAATTCAGTCCGTCTGCTTTTTGTTTTTCTTAAAAGGCTTTTATTATAATGCAAAGGCGTAAACTATTTACTAACAAATAGGGCTGAAACCCTGTGTTAGGCCGTTCTTGCATTGCTATAAAGAAATGCATGAGGCTGGTTAATTTATAAAGAAAAGAGGTTTAATTGGCCCCTGGTTCTGCAGACTGTACAGGAAGCATGGCACAGGCATCTGCTCAGCTTCTAGGGAGGCCTCAGGAAGCTTCCAATCATGGCAGAAGGTGAAGGGAGAGCAGGCATCTCACGTGACAGTGCAGGAGCAAGAAGGAGGAAGGAGGTGCCACACACTTTTAAAAAAACTGATCTCCTGAGAACGAACTCACTGTGGTGAGGACAGTACCAAACCATGAGGGATCTGCCCTCATGACCCAAACACCTCCCACCAGGCCTCACCTTCAACACTGGGATTACAATTCAACATGAAATTTGGTGGAGACATTTATTCAAACCATATCAAAACCCCTTCCCATTTTTTATTTTTATCAATAACTTTAATTTCTTTATCATTTCAGGTTACTCGCATCTTGCCATGTTTGCTTGATGGTGATTGCTTTATCAGGTCTAATTCTGCATCTCCAGATCTTGGAATATTATTTGAACTTGGAATTTCTTATATTCGCAATGTATGTCCGTTGAAAGATAAGGCTTTCTAATGTATCAGTTAAAAGGGAAGGTTAAAAAATGTGTCTATTGACAAGGAAATCCTTGAAGTCTTTATGTGTAATTGAATTTTAATCCCTTGAGGAATGAGAATGCCAGTGATTCTAATTTTATGTGTGCTGATTTGTTTTCGTAGCATTTAAAATAATAGTACTTATTCACATTTATAGCTTGAGTGAACTCCAGTGCTTTTAAAGAATAAAAATTCAAAAAGGATGGGACTTTGCAGAAAGTGATAAAAGATGCTCACTGGCATCCCAGCGCCATGGTTCACCTCTGTCTTCCAGGGGCAGAGTATACTTAGCCTTGTAACTGAGGTTTCTAATTAAGGGACTTAGCAGAGTAGTGACTTTTATAAAGTGAGTTTAACTTATGTCATATAAACTACTGAACCAGTGGGTGGGGCTCTGTGCTAGTAATTAAATGTTTCCACATACTAATAATAGCTTGATAGGTATAGTATATATAGTTGACCTCATGGTAACCCAGAGAGCATTACAGAGATGTTACATTAATGGTATTACACTGTCCATTCATTTGTTTAAGGCAAATTCATCCATATGTATTGTGGAGGGGGTAGGACTGGGGAAAGGAGCAGGCCCCCCAAAGGAAGCCTTAGGGGCCTCTAGCAACTGACAGTGGGGGTAAAATTCCAAGCAGAAAAGCCCTTGAATGATTAATATCTGCATTCTATCTGTCAGTGAAACAAAAGTTCATCATCCCATGTAGTACTGATATGATTTGAGATCACTCCACAGAATGCTTATATCAGTCAAGAGACAATGGCAGCAGTTGCCACATCATTGGTTTAAGGGATTTTCGAGAGCAATTTTGACAAAATATGATTATCACTTGATATACTACCTTTAATATCTGACCCGCAGGCAAAATGAGATTCTACTGTGTTTCATTTTATTTTCTTGTGAAGAACTTTTTAGTTCTAAAGGTGAATACTAATTTTGTTCCTTTAAAAGGACTTGGTATGTGCTTATAAATTTGACTAGTTCAGACCTTAAGTTTCATATACTTGTCTTATTTCCTAGTCAACTGGTGAAAGAGGAGAGTTAAGCTGTGGCTGGGTGTTTCTTAAACTTTTCGATGCCAGTGGAGTTCCTATTCCAGCAAAGTAAGTTGGCTATATATTCCTAACGAATGAATACTTCTGTAAAAATTCATTTTTTAGACTCTTGATACCTCAGGTTTGTTCTATGAGAATGCCAATAACTTTTGGGGAGAGGGCTTTTTATGTTGACTTTAGTGTTGTTTAGGCAGTGTATGAAAACAGCATGCACAGTCTCATCCTAAGGAGGAAGAAATGACTCCTAGAGAAGAGGTGTTTTAAAAGATGTTTGCACTAGCTGTCTGCTGAGAATATTCTTTCAGTAATTTCCTATGGTATTAACACATTTCACCATGCTGAAAACAGAGCCTAGTTGTCTTCAAAGAGTGGGAAAGTTAAGTCCAGAGTCCAGAGGTCCTCTGTGAGTCTCTACCCTTCCTCTGTAGGTGGGACATTGAAATCACAGTGGCAACCACGGTAAATGATTTAAACTTTAAGATGAAAAGGCAGACTGGAAGCAAATACTGCAATATGTACAGAAGAGTTAGAAGACCATTATCCCTAATATAAAAGGAACTCTCAAAAATTAATAAGAAAAAGATCATCTAAATTTTAAAATGGAGGAAAAGAAAGATCTAAATCTAGGATATAAACAAGAAATTCAAGAAGGGACACAAATGGGCAGGCAGTAGGATGGTGATTAAGATCCCAAATTTGGATTATAAAATTTTGGGCTCCAGTCCCAGCTCTACCCATGTAACTGTAGGTGGATTTCTTAACATCTCCAAGTCTGAATTTCACCTATCTTTAATCTGGAAGATTGTAATAATTCCTACTCCAAAGGCTTGTTGTGAGGATTAATTTAGATAATGCGCCTTATGTAGCCTCCTGCCACATTGGCAGAGGTAGAAGTCCTGACTCTACAAGTCCTTTGACATCATCCTAGAGGGTGCATTACCTGGGGTGCCAGGTTTCTTGTGATTGTTATTTGCTTTTTTGTTTTTGTCTTTTAATATGCTCAGGGTTTTTAGTTGTGCTTAGTGGAAGAAATAAGGAATTGTATATCTATTCCATCTTTCTGAAAGTGAAGTCACAGCTATTTTTTTAAATGAGGTAGAGCTCTGTGTATTAATATAGACACATTTTCAGTGTATTAGTATATGGAAAAAGTTGCAGAATATTTTGAATACTGTGACTCCACTTTTGTTCATTAAAAACTATTTGTGGGCCAGGTGAGGTGGCTCACAATGCCTGTAATCTCAGCACTTTGGGAGGCCTTGGCGGGAGGATCACCTGAGCCTAGGAGTTATAGACCAGCCTGGGCAACATGGTGAGACCCTGTCTCTACAAAAATAAAAAAATTAGCCAAGCATGGTGGCACACGCCTGTAATCCCAGCTACTCAGGAGGCTGAGCTGGGAGGATTGCTTGAGGCTGAGAGGTCGAGACTGCAGTGAGCAGTTTTCATGCCACTGCGCTCTAGCCTGGGTGACAGAGCGAGATTCTGCCTCCAAAAAGCAAAAACAAAACAAAGCAAAACTGTTCTCAGAAGTTGCCTCTGAGGAGCAGAATTGAGGAGGTGGTGCATTACAATTAAAGGGCTCTTTTACCTTCTTCTTTCTACACTTAGTATGTGACTTCAAAAGAAAAGCATGTAGAGTGTTAGTTTTGAAGCATGTGTTAGTTTTGAAATTCACCGTGTTTATACATTTGTTTGCATTTGCATAGAAAAGATAGGGCAGGAGATTAACCAAACCAGAGAAGGCGGCATGGGGAGGGATTTTTCACTTTTTACTTATCATTCCTCTGCCATTCAAACTTTTTATAATAATCTACACGTTACTTTTATATTTTAAAAATAATATAAGTTCATAGTGGCCTCATTTCAAATAATGATTTAACACATTTGAAAAATACATTAAAAAACAATCACTTGTCATTAATGTAAGTCATTAAGGTCTGAACACGTTAATGACGAATTAATTTTTCTCATTTTCAAGGAAAAATGTATTTTCTACAGTGTATAGTTAGGAAAGATAATTTTCTGCAGCTTATAATTAGGAAAGAAAGACTGTTTATTTGCCCAGATAGTACCTCATGGAGGGATCAACAATTATTCTTTTCATTTACCAACGAGGCATAAATGAAATGTCTGAGTATATTAGTGCTAAAAAATACTTAACTACTGACTCCAGTGTTTTCTACATGCCCACAGCTTATATCTGTCATTGTATGTTATTCTTTTATAGAACTTATGAGCTTTTCTTGAATGGTGGTACTCCTTATGAAAAAGGTATTGAAGTGGACCCTTCAATATCCAGAAGAGGTATGGCTCTCATGTGTTGTCTTCCTTTCCTTAAAGATTAAACAAATAGAAGCATCTGAGAGGTAGCTACATTCTAATAAGCATAGTGCTTTTTACTTGAATTCACACTTTTAAAAATATGTCATTTGATATAAAAATTTTAGTCATTTTTAAGTACTTATTTTCTTGGTAACACATATGAGACTCTAAGAAATCATGAAGAATGAAATCATGAAGAATGAGAACTAATGCATTAGTTCCTTTTCATTGACCACTGAACTGATACTTGTGACTAATACAGAGACTGCCTATTGCTGGGTCAAAGGATGCAGACATTTGAAACAGTAATATGCATGCCAAATTGCCCTCTAGAAATATTGAGCATCTTTTACTATGTTCATTAACCAGGCACTGTGCTAGATAATGGGAGAATGAAGAGCAAGACAGATAGGTCATTGCCTCATGGGGCTCAGAGCCTGACAGATTTGGAATTCCATTTCCACTCCTCAGCCACCCCTCTATTTGTTTGGTGATTCAAGACATGCCACCTCTGCTGACCCCACAACGCCAGTCCTGCCTTCTTGGAACAGAAAGGAGTTTGGGGTCTGGGATGCAGTTGGTTCTACCTGGAGTCAGACATGCTGTTTTCCTTTGTAATCTGGCAGCAATAATGCTGTAACTCATCTGATTTAGCAAACAATCCTGTGCCCTTAGGGAGGTCTCTCAGCTCATTTAGGGTATATGGATGACTCTTGCCTTTCATTCAATTCAGCACTACTGGGTGGTATATTTTCATGAAATACTTGTTTTATTATACTCACTGTCTCAAGTACTTAAAGTTTCGTGAGTTACTTTTGATTTTTCTTAAAAGCACACGGCAGTGTTTTCTACCAGATGATGACAATGAGAAGGCAGCCTCAACTTCTAGTGAAATTGAGATCCTTGAACAGAAGATCAAGAAATGTACTAAGGTTGGTACCTGCTTTTACCTGTCCAGTGAATTTGGGATCATTCAGCACTTGGAGACCATCTCTGCTTTTGGCTTTTCCTCATATTTAGTCATCTTTTGTTATAATATTTTTGTCCTCTTTAATTCTTCCCCCAAAGGTCAGTAGGGAAATGGGTAACAAAGCTGAAATTAGCTTACTCTTCTATTTACTAGTTAGCTCTTCTAACCAAATCTGTTATTTGAGCTAAGTAGTAAATAGAAGACTTGACTAAATGGGGCTTACCAATGCATGATTCTACCCTCAGGGAACTTTTTTAAATGTCAAGTTTATTGAGATATAATTTACATGCAGTAAAATTTACTCTTTTTAGTTTATAATTCTTTGTGTTTTGACAAATGTATACTGTCATGTAATTACCACTACAATCAAGATAGAGAACTTTCCCTCACTCTAAAAAGTTATCTCATGCCCCTTTGTAGTCAGCTCTGTAGCCCCAGCCTCAGGCAGTCACACCTATTTTCTTTCTCAGCAGTTTTGCTTTGTCCAAAATGTCATACAAATGGAATCATAACACTCGGGAGCCTTTTGAGTCTGGCTTCTTTCACTTAGCCTAGTGCATTTGAGACTTACCCATGCCATTGCATGTGCCAGTAATTTGTTCCTTTTTGTTCTAAATAGTACAGACTGTCCCTGACTTACTCAAGATTTTTCAACTTTACCATGGTGCAAAAGCAAAACCTGTTCAGTAGACACTATACTTCAGTACAGATTCAATGAATTACATGAGATATTTATACTTTATTACAAAATAGGCTTTGTATTAGATGATTTTGCCCAACTGTAGGTTAATGTGTTATGAGCATGTTTAAGGTAGGCCTGTCTAAGCTCTGATGTTCAGTAGACTAGTTGTAGGCTGGGCATGGTGGCTCACACCTATAATTGCAGCTCTTAGGGAGGTGGAGGTGGTAGAATCGCTTGAGGCCAGGAGTTCAAGACCAGCCTGGGCAACATGGCAAGACCCCATCTCTACCAAAAAAAAAATTAGCTGGGTATGGTGATGCACACCTGTAGTCCCAGCTACTTGGGAGGCTTAGGTGGGAGGATTGCTTGAGGATTGCTTGAGCCCAAGAGGTTGAGGCTGCAGTGAGCTGTGATGGTGCCACTGCACCCCAGCCTGGGCAGCAGAGTGAGACCCTGATTAAAAAAAAAAAAAGTCTAAGTGTATTAAATGCATTTTCAACTTATGATATTATCTTCAACTTATGACATTTTCAATTTATGATGGGTTTCTGGGGCTACAACCCACCATAAGTTGAGGAGCATCTGAATTCCCTTTGATAGATATACTACAATGTGTTTATTCATTCACAAACTGATGGGCATTTGGGTTCTTTCTAGGTTTGGGCAATTATAAATAAAGCTGCTTTAAACATTTGTGTACAAATTTTCTGCATGTGGATATATGTCTTCATCTCTCATGGGTATAAATACCTAGGAGTGAGATTACTGGGACATATGGAGTTTAACTTTATAAGAAACTACCAAACTGTTTTCATTTTTCTTTTTCTTTTTTTTTTTTTTTTTTTTTTTTTGAGACAGAGTCTGGCTCTGTCCCCCAGGCTGGAGTGCAGTGGCACCATCTCGGCTCACTGCAAGCTCCGCCTCCCGGGTTCACGCCATTTTCCTGCCTCAGCCTCCCGAGTAGCTGGGACTACAGGTGCCCGCCACCACGCCCTGCTAATTTTTTTGTATTTTTAGTAGAGACAGGGTTTCACCATGTTGGCCAGGATGGTCTCGAACTCCTGACCTCGTGATCCGCCCACCTCGGCCTCCCAAAGTGCTAGGATTACAGGCTTGAGCCACCGCATCCGGCCCTACCAAACTGTTTTCAAAATGACTGTACCACTTTGCACTCTCATTAGCAATGTATGAGAGTTCCAGTTACTCTATATTCTTGACAGCACTTGATATGATCAGTTTTTCTGTTTTGGCCATTCTAATAAATGAGAATAGTGGTTTCTCATGGTGTTTTAAATATACATTTTCCTCAGGGAGTTTGTAAACTAATAAAATCTCAGATCTATCAGTTTCTCATTCAGTACCCTCCTAGACTAGTCATTTAACATCTCTATCAGGGTCTTAATGTCTACATCTTTAAAATGGACATAATAATAATAATATCAACCCCATAAAGGTGTAATGAGGTTTAATGGAAAGAAAATATATAAAACAGCCAGTATTTACAGTGTGTGGCACATGGTAACTAACACAATAGTGTTAGCTATAATTATTTACTACTATAATTATCTTATATATAGATAAATGTAAACATAAAGCCAGGTAGATGGTGCTATATCATAAAATTTGTTCAAATGAAGATGTGTAGCTGGTAAAATCAGGGGGCATTTGAAATCACCTTTGAAGGATTGGGAAGATGCAGAGGAAAGGAGCTCCACAGAGGAGGCACAAGGCCAAGAGGGGGAAGGAAGAGCATGGCATGGGACAGAGACTGTTGCAGCTGAACTGTCCCACCATGACCTGCTCATTGCTCACAGATTATTAAGAAGTAGGGAAGTCAGTGAAGACTTGGCATGCTCCTGTGAATGGTTTTTCTCATTCCAGATCATAGTCTTAGCTTAAATATCCCTTGTTCTTACCACTACTACTGAAATTTATTTTATAATTATAGTGTTAACAGTTCAATCTTTCAATAGCCATTAATAATGTGTTCATGGGTATTATTTACTCTCTTAGCTTTTTTCCCCCTTGGATGTTCATAGAGCCTGTAAATCCTCTTTTTTGGCCAGCCTTTCCTTGGAAAATTGTTATTTTTCAAGATTAGAAAGAAAGCAGCACAGTAGTAGTCTTTGTGAAAGAAAACCCAAATCTTGTTTGGCCTCATTCTTCCTACATCTTTGGCCTCCCCACTCCTCATCTTGTTGATAAGCTTCCAAGAGTCAGAAGCACTCCCA
Source organism: Pan paniscus (assembly GCF_029289425.2). Taxonomy (NCBI): domain Eukaryota; kingdom Metazoa; phylum Chordata; class Mammalia; order Primates; family Hominidae; genus Pan; species Pan paniscus. The sequence goes on from NC_073261.2 coordinate 17,637,484, forward strand.
TGTGTATATTTTAAGTACAGCTCTTAATAGTGTTTCTTTGGCCCCCAAATACTGGTTTTCAGACACTTTGTATGACCTCAAGATCAAATTGGACTGTGTGGTGCAGAAGTTAGCAAGGCAGCCCCTTCTTCTTAAGCAGTGAATGCTCTACTGTATGCTGGGTTCTTAAAGGTCCTGTGTCCTTGTGCTCCATACCTCAGGACTGCGTCATTTGTTTCATTACAGTACAGAATAGGCACCCGAAAAATGTTTGTGAAATAATTTCAAAGCAGAGCTCTCCCTGCTAGTGTGAAAGTACACTCCTCAGGACTTCCGCTCAGCTTCCACCTGTCCCTGGCCTCCCTCTGCCTTGTCTTGGTGTGTGCTCTTCCACAGAGAGACTTGAGTGCTGGCTTGAAATTGCCTCTCCACTTTGCATGACCCCAAAATATACATTCCTGGGAATTTCAAACGTGAGTTGGGACACACTGCTGGTGCAACTCCAGGCTGGCTCGCACAGAAACCAGCTTATGGGCAGTGAAACCTGGGCCTTGCAGCAGGGCTGGGGGCCGTAGTCAGGGGGCGGGGTGGGGCTGTGCTGTGGGTTCAAGGTAAGAGACTAGGCACCAGCCTGGGCCCTTTTGGACGTCACTGAGCCTGTGCATCCTGGATGTGGAGACTGAAGCAGGACTGATCCATTTCAACATCCTCTCTCCTCCCCTGACCCGAAACCTTCGGTAGGTGGGAGAACAAGACGGGTAATGTCACCAATAGTCCTCCTCCTCTCCTTCAAAGGCACGCCCCGCCTCTATCCTCACCCTCCCTTCTTTACAAACTTCACCTTTGTTTATGCAAACTTCTCAGCTCAAAGGAGAAAGGACAGGGGCTCTTTCCATTATGCCAAAGGACATGAGACAGTGGAGACAAGGCCAAGGGCAGAAAGCCTAGTTAGAGTTTGCATTAGTGCCCATTTTTACCCAGTGCCCTTGCTGTTTGGCTTTACACTGCCCTCTCTGACTCAGCCAGCAGTCCTACACATGTATATCTTTTGGATATCAGGAATCCTGTGAAAATGTGAATTATTTGGTGTAGACCACTGGCACCAGAGTCCTGCTCACGGGGCTTGGCAGTCTTCTTTTGTGGAGTAGGTTGTGATCATGGCGACCTTGTCAACATAAGAAAAAGAGAGCAAATAGATGCTTCAGTTTCACCAAGATTTGTCTTTTGGAGCTGTTTTTCAAAAGGGTTTAACTTGATGTGATTTGACCAAAAGCATGTGTATAAACCCCTGAGGAGGGAAAGCCCTGAATTTGACTTCAGATTTTCAGTGCATGAGTTCTAAATATCAAGAAACCCTGATCTGGAGAAGTAGGTTGCGTGTGTGTGTGTGTGTGTGTGTGTGTGTGTGTGTGTGTGTGTGTAAATTTGCTATAAATTCATTATCCTTTTTTTTTGATGCATTCCATCTTTTTTTCTCCTTTACTTTCATTATATCGTTGCTAAAAATAAATAAGGTAATAATGTTAGTTGCTTGAATGCTTGAGACCCATTCATTGTGTTCATTGCCAGAGTTTGCTGGTCTACATGTGAATTCAGGAGGAAGTATATTTTTACTTACTTAATTCAGCTAACCTTTAGCAGCCCAGAACTTTCTATTCGTCTTAAGTTTGGGAAAATCAGATGCTTTCTCTAAAGAAGATCTAATAAAGGGCAAGCAGCATTGCTTCATGTTGTGAGAAAGTGCCAGAAGGAAAGGAGTGCCCACACTGGGTGGACCCATGCCTGCCAGGCAAAGCAGGCAGGTCTACGAGAAAAGGAGAGGGCCAAGCAGAAGGAAGGAAGTTCCCACCCCTTTCCCTGGCAAAACCTTGGCTGTTCTTCATCATGAGCCCTGAGTTTGGGCATGCAGCTGAAACACTGTGCAATGGGACCGTGGACCAAAGGGCAGAACATGAGCATGTTGTTCATGCTCAGGTCGTTCTGCCCCTTGCTCATGAACATGTCCATGGTCCCAGAACAACCCAGAATCAGAGCCTGATCCCTGAGAAAGCATGTGGTGACGCTGAGGCAGCTGAAATGGTCCCCTGCATCCCGTCTTTAAAATGTAGGTCAAATGTATACAAGATCAGAATTTAGCCAGGTTGAAAAAAGACAGTTTAAAAAAGACAGTTTCTAACCTTATGTATCACATGCTGTATATCAAGATAACTGTGCTAAGAGAACCTGTATTATATTTTTAGATGTTTCTAGAAATTCAGGATTTAAAGAGTGGTCAAGGATACTTCTTTAATTCCATGAAACTTTTTTTTCTTTTTTTTTATTATAAGTTTTAGGGTACATGTGCAGAACGTGCAGGTTTGTTACATATGTGTACGTGTGCCATGATGGTGTGCTGCACCCATTAACTCATCATTTAGCATTAGGTATATCTCCTAATGCTATCCCTCCCCCACCCCACCCCACAACAGGCCCCGGTGTATGATGTTCCCCGTCCTGTGTCCATGTGTTCTCATTGTTCAATTCCCACCTATGAGTGAGAACATGCGGTGTTTGGTTTTTTGTCTTGCGATAGTTTGCTGAGAATGATGGTTTCCAGCTTCATCCATGTCCCTACAAAGGACATGAACTCATCATTTTTTATGGCTGCATAGTATTGCATGGTGTATATGTGCCACATTTTCTTAATCCAGTCTATCATTGTTGGACATTTGGGTTGGTTCCAAGTCTTTGCTATTGTGAATAGTGCCGCAATAAACATACATATGCATGTGTCTTTATAGCAGCATGATTTATAATCCTTTGGGTATATACCCAGTAATGGGATGGCTGGGTCAAATGGTATTTCTAGTTCTAGATCCCTGAGGAATCGCCACACTGACTTCCACAATGGTTGAACTAGTTTACAGTCCCACCAACAGTGTAAAAGTGTTCCTATTTCTCCACATCCTCTCCAGCACCTGTTGTTTCCTGACTTTTTAATGATGACTGTTCTACCTGGTGTGAGATGGTATCTCATTGTGGTTTTGATTTGCATTTCTCTGATGGCCAGTGATGATGAGCATTTTTCCATGTGTCTTTTGGCTGCATAAATGTCTTCTTTTGAGAAGTGTCTGTTCATATCCTTCACCCACTTTTTGATGGGGTTGTTTGTTTTTTTCTTGTAAATTTGTTTGAGTTCACTGTAGATTCTGTATATTAGCCCTTTGTCAGATGAGTAGATTGCAACAATTTTCTCCCATTCTGTAGGTTGCCTGTTCACTCTGATGGTAGTTTCTTTTGCTGTGCAGGAGCTCTTTAGTTTAATTAGATCCCATTTGTTAATTTTGGCTTTTGTTGCCATTGCTTTTGGTGTTTTAGACATGAAGTCCTTGCCCATGCCTATGTCCTGAATGAGATTGCCTAGGTTTTCTTCTAGGGTTTTTATGGTTTTAGGTCTAACATTTAAGTCTTTAATCCATCTTGAATTAATTTTTGTATAAGGTGTAAGGAAGGCATCCAGTTTCAGCTTTCTACATATGGCTAGCCAGTTTTCCCAGCACCATTTATTAAATAGGGAATCCTTTCCCCATTTCTTGTTTTTGTCAGGTTTGTCAAAGATCAGATGGTTGTAGATATGCGGCATTATTTCTGAGGGCTCTGTTCTGTTCCATTGGTCTATATCTCTGTTTTGGTACCAGTACCATGCTGTTTTGGTTACTGTAGCCTTGTAGTATAGTTTGAAGTCAGGTAGCATGATGCCTCCAGCTTTGTTCTTTTGGCTTAGGATTGACTTGGCAATGCGGGCTCTTTTTTGGTTCCATGTGAACTTTAAAGTAGTTTTTTCTAATTCTGTGAAGAAAGTCATTGGTAGCTTGATGGGGATGGCATTGAATCTATAAATTACCTTGGGCGGTATAGTCATTTTCACAATATTGATTCTTCCTACCCATGAGCATGGAATGTTCTTCCATTTGTTTGTATCCTCTTTTGTTTCATTGAGCAGTGGTTTGTAGTTCTCCTTGAAGAGGTCCTTCACATCCCTTGTAAGTTGGATTCCTAGGTATTTTATTCTCTTTGAAGCAATTGTGAATGGGAGTTCACTCATGATTTGGCTCTCTGTTTGTCTGTTATTGGTGTATAAGAATGCTTGTGATTTTTGCACGTGGATTTTGTACCCTAAGACTTTGCTGAAGTTGCCTATCAGCTTAAGGAGATTTTGGGCTGAGACAGTGGGGTTTTCTAAATATACAATCATGTCATCTGCAAACAGGGACAATTTGACTTCCTCTTTTCCTAATTGAATACCCTTTATTTCCTTCTCCTGCCTGATTGCCCTGGCCGGAACTTCCAACACTATGTTGAATAGGAGTGGTGAGAGAGGACATCCCTGTCTTGTGCCAGTTTTCAAAGGGAATGCTTCCAGTTTTTGTCCATTCATTATGATATTGGCTGTGGGTTTGTCATAGATAGCTGTTATTATTTTGAGATACGTCCCATCAGTACCTAATTTATTGAGAGTTTTTAGCATGAAGGGATGTTGAATTTTGTCAAAGGCCTTTTCTGCATCTATTGAGATAATCATGTGGTTTTTGTCATTGGTTCTGTTTATATGCTGGATTACATTTATTGATTTGCATATGTTGAACCAGTCTTGCATCCCAGGGATGAAGCCCACTTGATCATGGTGGATAAGCTTTTTGTTGCATTCCATGAAGGTTAATTACTCGTGGAATCCATTGCTGTCACCTCATCACAGTGGTCACATTCATTCTGTTCTCTTCCAACAGGCTGGAAGCCTGAATATTACCTCTGTGATAATTTTCCCTTCTAAAAATCTAATCTTAGGAATTAAGATAAAGGATTAATTTACAAAAAGTAAGATCTCTTTTTAAATCTTTGGTGATTTTTCTCAGCCCAAAGACATCTTCCTTTTGATAGAAGACAACATATCATTTGTAAGGTTTTTGAGATTTTCTATATGGTCCTTCCTCATGCTTAATGACAGAGTTTATATATTTCTAAAAATAGTAGTAGAAATATATATTAGAATGATCTAAGATATTTTCTTGAGTACTTTCAAAGGTTAAATCTTGTGCATGATACATTCCCAGTATTTACTATACATCATGTGTGAGGGTCTTAAAGAACTCACTTTTCATGTTTCCAGATTATTATTTTGAAATCTAAATTTTGAAATTTTTTATATTTTTAAATTTCTGACTATTTTTTGATGCTATTGTAAATTGTTTTGTTGGTTTCCTTCTCAAATTGTGCATTGTTAGTGTATAGAAGTATGATTTTTACGTGTTGATTTTGTATTCTGCAACTTTGCTAGTCATTTATTCTGAAGGTATTTTTCATGGAGTATTTAGGGTTTTCTACATATATTCTACATATTTCTACATCATTTTGTCTGCAAACAAAGACATTTTTCTTTTTTTAGAAAAATATTTCCATTACTGTGTTGAGTAAAAGTGGCAGGAGCAGGATCCTTGTCTTGTTCCTTGTCTTAGAGGAAAAGCTTTCAGTGTTTCACCATTGAGTATGATGTTAGCTGTGGGCTTTTCATATATGGCCTTTATTATGTTGCAGTAGTTTCTTTCTATTCCTAGTTTGTTGAGTGTTTTTATCATGAAAGGGTGTCAAATTTTATGCTTTTTCAGCATCAATTGAGAAAATAATGTGGGTTTTTCCCCTTAATTCTGTTAATGTAGCACATTATGTTGATTGATTTTTGGATGTTGAGCCATCCTTGCATTTCATTAATAAATTTGACTTGGTCATAGTGTACAAGCTTTTTAATGTGCTGTTGAATTCACTTTGCTAGTATTTTGTTGAGGATTTTGCATCAATATTCAGGAATATTGGCCTGTAGTTTTTTTTTTTTTTTTTTTTTTTCTTGTAGTATTGTTGGCTTTTTTACTAGGGTAATTCTGACCTCATAATGAGTTTGATAGTGTTTTTTCCTCTTCATTTTTTGGAAAAGTTTGAGGAAAATTGGTGTTAATTCTTCTTTAAAGGTTTGGTAGAATTGTCCAGTGAAGCCATCTGATGCTGGGCTTTTCTTTATCAGGAGATTTTTTAAATTACTGATTCAATCTCCTTACTTGTTATTGAGATTTTCTATTTCTTTGTGATTCAGCCTTAGTAGGTTGTGTATTTCTAGAAATGTGCCTGTTTCATTTAGGTCATCCAACTTGTTGGCATACAACTATTTATAGTACTCTCTTACACATTTTTTATTTCTGTAAAATCAATAGTAATATCCCCTCTTTCATTTCTGATTTTAGTTGAGTGTTCCTTAGTCATTCTCACTAGAGGTTTGTCAATTTTGTTCATCTTTTCAAAGAACAGAGTCTTGCTTTCATTGATTTTCTCTATTGTTTTTCTATTCTTTATTTTGTCTGTATCTGACCTAATCTTTATTATTTCTTCCTTCTGCTAGTTTTGTTCTTCTAGTTCCTTAGGGTGTAAAGTTAGGTTGTTGACTTGAGCTCTTCCTTCTTTTTTAATGTTAAGTATTTATAGCTATAAGTTTCCCTCTTAGGACTGTTTTCACTGTATCTTGTAAATTTTGGTATGTTGTGTTTTCATTTCATTTCTCAAGATATTTTCTAGTTTCTCTTGAGATTTCTTCTTTGAGCCATTGGTTGTTTGAGTATGTTGTTTAATTTCCACATATTTATGTGTTTTCCAGTTTTCCTTCTGCTTTTGATTTCTAGTTTCATTTCATTATGATTGAAAAAAGATATTTTGTATGATTTCAATCTTTTTAAATTTATTAAGACTTACTTTGTGACTCAACATATGGTCTTTCCTGGAGAATATCTCATGCGCACTTGAGAAAAATGTGTATTCTGCTGTTGCTGGGTAGAGTGTTTTGTAAATGTCAGCTAGATCCAATTAGTCTACAGTGTTATTGATCTTCTGTTTCATTGTTCTATACCTTATCGAAAGTAGGATATTGAAATCTTCTCTATTATTATAGATCTATGTATTGCTCCCTTCAATTCTGTCAGTGTTTGCTTCATATATTTAGGAGCACTGATGTTTGGTGCATATATGTTTATAATTGTTATATATTCTGAATTGACTGTTTTATGATTGTACAATATCCTTTGTCTCTTGTAACTTTTGAGGGGCTTGAAGTCTATTTTGTCTGATATTAGTATGGCTAAACATGTTCTCTTTTAGTTGCTATTTGCATGAAATTTTTTTTCTGTTCTTTCACTTTCTACCCATGAGTGTCCTAAGTCTACCGTGAGTCTCTTATAGATAACATATAATTAAATCGTGTTTTTTTAGTGCATCCTGCCAATCTGTATCTTTTGATTGAGGAGTCTAATTTATTTACATTTAAAGTGATTACTAATAGAGAAGGACTTACTTTTGCCATTTTATTACTCATTTGCTGCTTATCTTATAGCTTTTTTTGTTCTTAATTTCCTCCCTCACTGATTTTCTTTGTGTTTGATTTTTCATAGTGACAAATTTTGATTCCCTTTTACTTTCCATTTGAAAATATTCTATAGTTATTTTCTTTGTGGTTACCATGGTATTACATATAACATCCTAAAGTTATAACAATCTATTTTAAACTAATACCAACTTAACTTGGTATTGCATACAACATCCTAAGGTTATAGCAGTCTATCTTAAACTGATACCAATTTAACTTCGATGTTGAATTATTTTCTGTTTTTTAGCCCTTACTGTATACCAGACACTACATTAAGCACTCCATACTTATTTCATTTGTTGTTGTTGTTTTGTTTTGAGACAGAGTCTTGCTGTGTCACCCAGGTTGGAGTGCAGTGGCACAATCTCGGCTCATGGCAACATCCACCACCCAGGCTCAAGGGATTCTTCTGCCTTGGCCTCTGAGTAGCTGGGATTACAGGTGCCCGCCACCACACCTGGCTAATTTTTGTATTTTCAGCAGAGATATGGTTTCACCATGTTGGCCAGGCTGGTCTCAAACTCCTGACCTCAAGTGATTCACCTGTCTCGGCCTCCCAAAGTGTTAGGATTACAGGTGTGAGCCACCATGCCCAGCCCACACTTACTTCATTTTAATCCTTTTAGTAACCTTCTGAAATGCAAGTATTACTATTGGTATCCAATAAATGAGGAAACCAAAGCACAAGGAGATGAATTAATTAATTTAAAGTCACATAGCTAAGAAGTGACAAAGTCAGGACTTATTCCAGGTCTGTCACACCCTCCCATGTTCCACTCAGTACTGTGAACAGCCTGAATTATTTCTTCTGCATTCACCAAATCAGGCATGGCAGCCACATGCCTTTGTTAAAGCTTGTAGCTGACTAGTCCCCTTCTTTCCAAAACATAATTAGTGGCTTCCCTTTTTTATTTGACATTTAACATAGGTATATATGCTAACATGGAAGCACAAAAATGGCAACACAGGGTTGAGACTCGAAAGTGTAAACAAATATAAAAAGTTATCTGAAATTTAATGTGGCCTACTTGTAGTAGAAATTTTTCTTTAAATAGTTAAAAATGTGTTCCAGTAATGAAGCAAAATTTGGGACTGTTTATTAAAGTAATATACATCAAAACATTATAAGTTGGATTGTAGGGGATTGTCTAATGAATACATTTTTTTCTTCTTTAATAGTCTACTGCCAGAAACATTAATTGGAAATATGTGTTCTATTCACTTGTTGATATTTTATCGACAAATTCTTGGAGATGTGCTCCTGAAAGACAGGATGAGCTTGCAAAGTACTGGTAAGTGGGCTTTGCCACTTCCTTATGTGCAGTAATGCTTCATACTCTGAGTAAAGGTAACCTATACCATCTTGTATCTTCTGTTTCTGGTTGTGACTTTTGGAATAAAATATTTAGAACAGCATTGATGTTAATACATTACTTATGGGACATCTTCAGATCCAAAGCATTGAGCTTTGTGAACTCAACACATATTCAGTTCTTTCAAACATATGTATTTTCACATTTCAAATTCTAGAGTTTTGAGATCCCAAGAGTCAGATATAGTCATATTTTCCCTTAATGTCTCTGAGTAATCTGTTTTTTCCCATGTGTTTGGTATGCACATAATCATTTTGAAGAGAAACCAAAATCAACCAAAATAGCTGGTTCTTAGTGCATGAAGTATAAGTATCAAATGGATTAGTTTAAATTGGTGAATCCAGATATGGAGTATTTGGGTGTCCTATGTACTGTCTTTATTCTTGCAACTTTTTTGTACATTTGAAATTTTTACCAAGTAAAATGTTAAAAAATAAGTTTAAAAATCAATGAGTCACCATACATGATTGAACCTGCAAAGATAAATGCATGTGTTATAGTAATTGCCTTCAAAAAGAAAAGCAGTTTAATTTTATTGGCTCTTCTTTCAGTTCAATAAATCAGTAACCAGATATGTACTGAGTACCTGGTATGTGCCAGATATTATGCTAGGCCCAGTGATGAATGAGACAGGCATAGGCGTCCCAGGCCTCAAACACATAATTTCATGAATAATCCTTTCCACCCTTTTGAAATAAGTGCTGTGAAGGAAAATACACAATGAGAACATGCACTGGGAAGACTTGATTAATGTGTAGGGTAAGGAAAGGCTTCTTTGAGTGAGTAATATTTAACAAAAGATGTGAGAGAGGAATTAGACCTATGAGGGAAGTGTGTGGGGAAGGATTCTTTCTGGGTAGAGGGGCCAGCATGTCTGAAGACCCAAGGAAAGAAGACATGCATGTGTTGGAGGGCTTGAAATTGAGGCAGGCCAGTATGGATGGAGCAGAGTGAGTGAGAGGCTTAGCACTTGTGGACAAATAACATTCATAGGCAGGAGTCCTCTCCTAGGGACTTATCACCTGGATAGATAGGTAGAAGTGGAACTCAAAGGCAGAGAAGCGCAGAAAGTTCTCAAGGAATCATTATAACTCTAAGGGGGAGGACGGGTAAGCCTTTTAATCACCATTGCCTTTGAATTCATTTTCATGACTCTTGAGAAACTTCCTGAATGATGTGACCTCTTAAAGAGGATAAGGCTTGTTAGTTTTCCCAATAGGTAAGAAGTTTACTCAGAATTGTTGACTTCATTTGAGTTTAATCATTAGAATAAAATATCCTAATAATATCTAAAGAATGAATTTTTCTCTACTGAGGACACCAGATTACAGAATACCTTGCCCTTGCCATTTCAAAAGTGTCTGCTATGGTTTCAGTGTGTCCCACCTAAAATTCATATGTTACCAATGTAATGGTATTGAAAAGTGGGGCCTTTGAGTGGTGATTAGGCCATGAGGGCTGTTGCCTTATGAATGGGATTAGAGACTCTTACAGAAGGGCTTGACAAGGGAATTTGTCTCACCCTTTTGCCTTCAGCCACATGATGGCACAGTGTTCCTCCCCTCTGGAGGATGTTGTAAGAAGGCCCTTACCAGACACTAAACGCCATTACCTTGATCTTGGATTTCCCAGCCTCTAGAACTTGGAGAAATAATTTTATTTTGTTTATGTTACCCAGTCTCAGGTATTCCACTACAGCAGTGCAAACAGACTAAGACATGTCTTTCCTGATGTGCTTCTTTGCACAGATTTTTCATGTGCTGTTATCTATTGTGAAATGTCAATATTCTCCCCCACTGTGTTTGGTCATATGGCCAGAATCCTCAATTCCTAATTCTTCCAGTTTCACCTACCACTGTCTGCTGGCTCCAGACACAAGTTTGGGTCCTTCCCTGAGCACTGGTGGCCTGGAATCAGACCTGAGCAGCAGGCCCTCTGCCTCCTTTCCCCCCAATGCTTCCTAGTTTCTGCTCAGTCTCCCAAGAGCAGGGCTACCTGTAAGGGGAAGATTCCTTTTACCATGCCACAGCCATAAGGAAGAAAGAGAAGTTGAAGAAAAACACAGAACAAAATTTTCTAGTCTTATTCTGTTCAGAGCCTCCTTGCCCTTACTCTAAAAGCTCCATTAATTTGGTACAGGAACTCACCAGGATATGGGTATAGGGGCAAATGAAGGTTGAAGGGACAGCTTTGAGCTCTCCTAGAAGTCAAAGTGTGTAGAATGTGTTATCAACAAATCATTTGGCACAATAATTTTCATCTGAATATTTTTGTGTCTATTGCAATAAAATCCATTGAGTGAAGTTTGCATAAAATTCTTTCCGTTGTTTTGCATTTCAGATTTAATTAGCCATCCCATGCTGGCCACCTTCCCCATGCTCTTGGAGCAGCCTGATGTGATGGATGCTCTCAGGGTGGGTAGCATGCATTGCAATGGAAACCTGCTGGCTTATGGAAGCAGTTACACACTCTGTGTTAATGAGTTCTGTCATCTGGTCTAGGCCCTTTTTTTTTGTTACTAGGATGATGTCTCCCAATCCCTATCCATTTTCTAGGTAACTCAGTCCTCATCTTTCCCATCTTAGCATAAATTCCCAAGGGCTGCCTTCCCTGACCCAGGGAGCAGGTGGAGTGCCTGCTATGTACACTATTGCAATCTTTGCCCATTTTCTCCTTGACTTAGGATGGCCACTGATTGTGTCCTAAGAGCAAAAATCCAAAATGGTCTGTAAGATAAATCAATTGAATTTCCAGGGGAGAATCAGGGCTTGCACATCATCTTTAATTCCATGTGTGCTGTTTGCTGTCTGAAATAACTGTTGAGTATTACGTTAAATCGTATGAAATCTCCAATTTTCAGCCATTTTTGGCCTAAGTGGCAGTTTCATATGGTTTAGCCTAATACATCAGGGTCAATAAGTAGAAGAGCTGCATGCGTGCAAGGCAGATACACAGGTAACATCACAAGTGCCATGGGGGAGGTATAACCCAGGACCTTGAAGATTTAAAGAAGGCAGCAAAGAAGGATCCAAATTCTGTTTCATTAGAGAGGTCCTGCATGAGAGAGCCTAATAAAGGCCAGGGCCAAGAGGATTTTGACCTGCTGAGATGGGGGTGAAGACGTTGCAGGTAGAAGGGTTAGCATGAGCGGACGTTTGAGGCAGGAAGGAATAGAGCTGACAGTCCAGCTTGGCATGTCAGATGCAAGTAAGGGAGTGGTTGGTAGATGGGCAAGGTAAGCCTGAGTCTCGGTGTGGGGCTGAGGGCGGTGGTAGGTGGTGGGTAACCCAGGAAGGTTTCTTCTTTAGGCAAACTCTGCCAAGTGCAAAGAGGCAGAACATGTGCAGGAGGGAGGTGAGCATATTAGGGGGTGACTCCTGCTGATAAAAACTAGGCCATATGCACCTGACAGCAGAAACAGAAGGAGGACTCAGTCATCTACAAAGATTCTTATTAGACTTTGAAACCAATTCATATGCTAGCTTGGCTGGGTTGGGGGGTGTCAATAGTAATAATGACATTTTCAACAGAGATGTTTAAGAAAATGTTCATGGTACATATGATCTCCTGTAATTTTAGATAAGTTCGTCTGGCACTATAGCTAGATAATGCAGAATTTCTCTTTCTTCTCCTATAAAGTCACTAGTATCATAATAATTATTCATTACACAGAACATATATACACTGATTCTTCAACAAAGATTCCACAGGAGCCTACTATGTATTAATATAAGGCACTGTGCTGGCCACAGGAATATTTCCCTAGGTGTGTAACAGGAATCTGCACCTTGTTCTTAGGAGGAAACTTAGGATCCCTAATCTAGTCTAAAATCTGCATTTCCCTGATGAGCAGACAGCTTGGAGATGTGCAGTGACCTGGCTGGCCATGGAGCTCAGCCATGACCCAGCCGGGGCTGTCCCTGCGGGTCAGCTCTGGGTGCACCTAGAATGTGCCACGGGCTGCTTGAAAGCATGAGGGTAAAGTTGTGCACATATGTTATTTAGCAAAAAGGCCCCATTTGAGCCATAATAAGTATAAATATATATACATTTATATACCTGCCTGTGAAAAGATCTGGAAGAATATATTCCAGAGAGGTATTGGTGAATATCTCTGGATCTTGGATTATTTTATCTACATTTTCTTAATTTTTTCACATTGAATTATTTGTGTAATGATAATTTTAAAAAAGAAAGTGGTGGTTGTTTCTACGCTCATGAGACTTCTTCTCTCCGTGGCATAGTGTATTACTTAGGAGAAGCTTGGCTGTGCTGTGGTGGTTAGCACAGGTTTATTTCTTACCCATGGTATGTATCCAGCATGGATCAGTGGAAGATGCTGCTCCACAGTCACCCAAGGGTACAGGCTGGTGGAGCCTCCACTGTCTCACAGCACCGTCTGGAACAAGTAGCTGCCTCTGTTGCCAGTTTCCCTGCAGAAGAGGGAGAATGGAGAATTGTTCTTGGGCTTTCACTGCCTTTGCTTCAAAGGGGCCTGGGCCACTTCTGCTCACATTGCATTGGCCAAAACCAGTCCCACGGTCCATTTAACTTCAAAGGAGGTATAGTCTTCTTTTTGTTCCGGAAGAAAGGAAGTGGATCTTGGTGAGGTAATAGTGACCTTTAGCACCTTTGCTATTCCCAAGTGAGTTACTCTAAGTGAAACATCCTACTATTTGCTGGTGGCTGAATGAAAAATAAGGTGGGACATTGACATGTGACTAACAAAAATAGACAAATTTTACCAGACACGAAGTCTACATTTGCTAAGTGATACTCACGTTAAACCATATTATTAGGTTGGTGCAAGAGAACTGTGGTTTTTGCCATAAAAGTAGTAGCAAAAACCACAATTACTTTTGCACCAACTGAATAAAATTTAAAATGTACAGCGTGTGAGCCTCCTAGAGTTTACTTACCTAGCACAGTTCAGTTTGTGGATGACATTTTAATAATAAGAAGAATGGCACTTGGCCTGTTTAGTAAAACACTCTGGTTCTGTAAGGGTCCTCTTCAAACTCCTAAGGACCCATAGCACAGCAGTTAATAGGGTGGAGGACCATAGTCCCCTCATGTGGTAATAGGTATGAACATTCCAAAATGTTCTCATGAGTGGCATAGTCTGTTATCTCCTGCTGAGAAACGCTCTATCAATGCATCATTTATTTTATGGAGAATCTCTTTATTGGTGCCATATGTTATATTCATCCCAGGGCCTCCCTGCTGAGAAAGGTCTGATGCTTTCAGGTTACTCATGATATCAGGTGCCAACAGGAGGATACCTACTGACATGCACAGAACCCAGACCCTGGAACAGGCAGCCGTGAGACTGGTCATATTCCACCCACGCGTTCAGTTTGCCAGGAAATGGCACAGTGAAAGTCTTAAATTCATACTTCTGTGGGACTAATTGAACTCTGGGGTTTTTATTTATTTGAGGAAATTTCTGTGAAGCCTTGTGGACATATTAGAAATATTTACTTACAAAATCGTACTTCAGTCTGTCTCATTCTGACCATTGTCATCATCATGACAGAGAGAATTGTAGAAAAGTTTGGTATTTGGCAGTGTTTTCTATTTTCATTACTGTCTTACTTGGAAAGCTTAATACTATTTTATTATTCAGGTGCTGTGGTTGTATAGTTTTCATGGATGTGTTAGTGTTTCACTGATTCTATTCTTAAGTTAGTTTTGATTTATAATTATCATGGGCTTCTACGGCATTTTTCACAGATACATCTGCCTGGTCATTCTGGTGCTGGGTCATTTGCAATAGATTCCTAATTACAGATTCACTTCTTGCTTGTATAGAATCTGTACAGCATTTTTAACCCTGTCCATAGGTTTATTTACAGAGTAAATTTGCATAAGTGTTGCAAGGACTTGTTACTACTTGGACTAACATAATATTTCTGTTGGCTCTTTAGAGTTCGTGGGCTGAAAAAGAAAGTACATTAAAAAGATCAGAGAAGGTAATATGATTTTCCACACTGAACTTCATATTTGCAGTACCTGGTGTTTGCTTGCCTATTCTAATAATGTCTCTTTTTTAGCAAAAGTAGCCATAGTCATAATCCCTCTTAACCAGGGAAACTGTTTCATTATGGCTGCAAAAACACATTCTAAGAGGGTCACGCATGATCGTTAGCTAATGTGAGAAGGAACACTTGTTCAAGACAGCCATTTCAGATTACTGAGTTTTATTTAAATAAAGGGGAAGTTTCTAAGCCAAAGTCTCTCAGTTGTGTATCAAATTTCTTTTATTTTTAAAAAACTTCTCTAGCTCTCAAAGCCTGTATCACAAAGAGAAGGGGGAAAAAAATGGCCTGAGCTGTACCATATATTGAAAACAATGCATTGCTCCTGCTTACATTGCTATAAAATCATGGTAATTACCAATCCGAACTTGCTTTAATCAGTGAGTAGTGGTTTGACTGCTCTCATCCAGGATTTGGCAAATGGGAAGGGCTAGATGGAAAATCTTCTTGGCTTTTCAGGTCTTATGGTCTCTGTCACACTACTCAGCTCTGGTGTTGTAACACAAAAGCAGCCACAGACAATATGTAAATGACCAAATGTGACTGTTTTCCTATAAAACTTTATTTATGAAAAGAGGTGAGAGTCCACATTTGTCCCACAGTCCATACTTTACCAGTCCTGATCTAAAGTATTCATTATCTACAAGGAAAATGAAGTAACAAATGAGCTGAAAACCCTAAAAATTAGGAAACAATTTATACATTGTATCCTTATTTCAGCCTCCATTTGATCAGTACCATCTACATACATATGACTTTGCCAAAACTGCCAGGCTTAGTGCTATTCTAGTACAGCAGCCTTGGGCCTGTAGACATTGCTCTTATGTGGACATGTGTGGTGGGATGGGTGATATCTCTGTGTAGACTCTGCTGCCTGTGGACAGCTCTGCCCTCAACTTGCTGTGCTCTCTGAGATTCCCACCATGGCCTGTGGGCCTCGGGGCTTGACATGGGTACAGCTGATACTGCACCATTCTTATCTGGGAAGGGTCTGACATCCTCTTCACCAAAGGACCCCTCGACCTCCATCCCAGGCATTGCTGGAAATAAGCCAACAACTCTGGATCCTATGCAGAACACCTGCTACAATTATCTTAGATAACATGACAGTTACCTCTGATATGCTGTCAGTAAGTAGGTTCAGCTGACTTGGCATTGTTTTAGTTATATTTACCCCTAACCACACTGGTGTCACCAAAATTAGACTGCAATACCTTGACAGAATGTGTGAGACACCCTCCATGGAGCTTAGGAGACACCCTGGTGTCATGGAGCCACGTAGAGGCTCTCAGGGAGAACTGCTCCACTGTACTCTGTGTAACTCTGCTCACTTCCACTTCTGAAGTGCCATGTCCTGCCTGAGCAGCTGGCTCAGAGCCGATACCTGCCAGGCACTAATGGCACCCTCCATCCTACCTCTTAGGTGGCTTTTAGTTAATAGAGTTCACAGAATTTAACACTTTAAAAATAACAATGTTATTTGTGGGGGTGGTGTTTCCCCAGAGAGACAAAGAGTTCCTGAAGTCCACGTTTCTCCTGGTTTACCATGACTGCGTGCTCCCACTTCTCCACTCCACACGCCTACCCCCATTCAGGTGGGCAGAAGAAGAGACTGAGACTGCACGGTGGAGAGTTATCACTGACTTCCTTAAGCAAAACCAAGAAAACCAGGGCGCCCTCCAAGCTCTGCTGTCACCAGACGGAGTTCATGAACCTTTTGACGTTTCAGAGCAGACCTATGACTTCTTGGGTGAAATGAGAAAGAATGCAGTGTGACAGTGGCGGCCTCTAGCCCTCAGCTTCCCACGGAATCAGATGGATCCTCCACGATTACGTGAATAAAATGATGGAACCAAAAATCACTGTCACTTTACAACTTAGGTTTTACTCTTTTCTTTCTACAGACCATATTAAAACCATAAAATAAATTTTTATAAGGAATACTGTTATATCTAAATTTAAACAGTATTTATTTTTTCAAAAACAGCTACTTAAGTTAATGGTATAGATTTCTATAAAAGCAAGATTTTGTCAAAAACTAAATTTATGATTATTCAAGAAAGTGAAAAAAAACAACCTACAGAATGGGAAAACATATTTGCAAATCATCTAACTGATAAAGGTCTAGTATCCAAAATATTTAAATTTATGAGTGTTAATAAAATTTATCTTGTTCAATGAAGAGGAAGTTAAAGTGATCCATTTGAGAAAGTTGTATCACTTAATTCAGTCTGATACTTGAATGTGATTTACCCCTAATTAAGTACAAAAACAGAGTCGCTTTTGCCTTTTCAAATCAAGAAAATAAGTGCTCTGTCAAAAGAACAAAAAGAAACTTTCAGGCACTGGAGAGTGGAGTTGATTCACCCTTTCAGGTTTTGTTGCATTTCAGATAAACTTGTGACTGCTGGTAAAATGTCCCAAGCCTTTCCTTTTAGTGATAAATAGTAGCAGCCTGCGTTAATTGAGCACCTACTGTGTGTCTGAGCATTTCTCATTAGCCCAGTTAATCCTCACACCTACTGTAGGAGATAGGTACTGTTTTTTTTTATTACTGCCGAAGAAACAGGCCAGATAAGTGAAGTAATTTGCCTAAGGTCACAGCTAATAAGTGGCACAGCTAATATTCCAAGTAAAGATACCATGTATAATTTTCTACAACCTAAGATGTTCTGCCTTATCGGTGTGAACCTTTTAGGATTCCATGTGAAAATAAAATATGAGGAAAAGTTTAACCTAAATAATTAGAATCCCATTAGAGGTACTTTTTTTTTGATGGCATGCTGCCTTAAAAGAGCCATTTATTTTTAGAGATCTGTCATATTATGAAAGTTCTGGGCTATCTTAGCTAACTTATCCTAAACCCTTAACCTAAATTTAACTTGAGCCCCAGTCTTAGAAATTAACATGGTATGAAAGTGTTTCCAGGCCAGGCGCGGTGCCTCACGCCTGTAATCCGAACACTTTGGGAGGCCGAGGTGGGTGGATCACCTGAGGTCAGGAGTTTGAGACCAGCCTGGCCAACACTATCTCTACTAAAAACACAAAATTAGCTGGGCGTGGTAGTGCGTGCCTGTAATCCCAACTACTTGGGAGGCTGAGGTAGAAGAATTGTTTGAACCTGGGAGGTGGAGGTTGCAGTGAGCCAAGATCGCGCCATTGCACTCCAGCCTAGGCAACAAGAGTGAAACTCCATCTCAAAAAAAAAAAAAAAGAAAGTGTTCCCAGCCACAAATGTGACAAGTGAGAACTGGGCCTTGGAAAAGAGATTTCATTCTCCAGGAACTCATTTCAGGAGATCTCTCCCTGTGCGTGCCCTTCTGCCCTCAACCACACAATACAAGGCTGAGTGTGGCAAACACCTTCCTTTTGCCCATCAGCTGCCTGGGCACACTTACAAAGTGGTGCCCCCACTTCTCCAGCACCGCGGCCCTCCCCAGCTCCTGCTCCCAGGGAGAGGGCTTTGCCTTTCAAATGGAGGCGGTAAGTGTGCACAGAGACTTTTTCCTACTCTGTTACTGAGTTGCCTCCTCTTACTCTTAGTCCCCTGCAGTCCTGTTTTTGAAAGAACATGAGCCCATATCACTCCTCACTGTGAAAGTCATTTCTCTGTAGAAATGACTTTTAATTTCTAAGCTCCACCTTTTTATTTTTTATTTTTATTTATTTATTGAGGCATTTATTTATTATTGATTTATAATTTCTAAGCTCCACCTTTTTATTTTATTTTTATTTATTTATTTTTGAGGCATTTATTTATTATTTTTTATTATTTACTTATTTTTATTTATTTATTTATTTCTGTCACCTAGGCTGTAGTGCAGTGGTGCAGTCACAGTTCACTACAGCCTCAACTTCCCCGGGCTTAGGTGATCTCCTACCTCAGCCTCCTGAGTAGCTGAGAGCACACACACGTGCCATCATGCTTGGCTAATTTTTGTGTTTTTTATTGTAGAAACAGGGTCTCACTATGTTGCCCAGGGTGGTCTCGAACTCTTGGACTCAAGCAATTCTCCTGCCTCAGTCTCCCAAAGTGCTGGGATTTCAGAGCCACCATGCTTGGCCATCTTTTTATTTATTTATTTTAACCACTTGGCTTATTCTTAGCGTTAAGCCAGGGGTGGGGCATTTTGAGTGAAAGAAAATGCTAGTGAATTTCTTTCAGTGCATGTACAACATGAAGGAAGAGAAGGCTTTTTATTAGAATGCATTTTCCAAGACTGTCTTCCACGTTCACTTGAGAATGTGTCATGAGCTGACAAATATGGACAACTTCATAGTTTCTGACACATTAGGAAATCATAGGGACACCAGAGAAAAAGCTTAAGTGAAGCTTAGGCCAGAAAGTGAGGTACATAACGGAAGGGAGAGACCCAGGGGTGTGGGCATTTCTGCCATTAAGAGACTCCACCTTCTCTTCAATCAGTGGAATCTTTTTTTTTTTTTTTTTTTCAAACAACAAAATCTCTGTGACTTTAAATGCCACTTACTGGCTTCCACAACGGAAAAGGTTGTCAAGGAGCCAAAAACATCCTGGAAATGAGTCCTCGTGGGTCTGTCTCAAGGAGTGTGACTTTAGCAACTCACTGAATTAATTGTAAGAGTCGTGGTGGTGGGGGGCGGGCAGCAGCAGGGTGAACGGCAGGCCTTTGCCGAGTGACCACACGTGTGGTGCCTACCTCCAAGGCCGGGGGGACTCACCACACCCGAACCGTGGGAGGGCGGCCGGGGCGGGGAGTCTGAACTGTGAACTACATGGCCCACTCCTCCCCACCCTCCCAACCTCTTAATTGGTTGAGTGTCATATCCATCAGGTCTGCAGAGGTGAAAAATGTTGCAACTCGCTTGCCTGGGTGCTTGGAATGAAAGTCTAGGGGCAGAGGCAGATATTAAAGAGCAGGTATAGTCTCTGTCTTCAGTGTTTGTGATCTAATGCGCAAGGCCAGAGCAACTCACATAAAACCAGTTGACATACATAACCCTGTGTACAAATGGAGCAAGTTTGACTTGCCAACCCAGTAGCAGTTGGGAAACTATCAGTTTAACAGAGGAAGCCAGCAGTGTCCTCTGCCAGTTGAGGGCTTTGTCAGTTTACAGTATTATAGGATATCCTTTGCTGTGAACTGCCTCAGCTTCTTCTTGTGTGAAGCATTCTAAGTTGGGAGGCTTTCTTGGGGTGTGGAGGTGATCAAAGACAGCTGTCACCTAGCTGCTGTGATCTGTTTCCTCAAAACAAAGAGGCAGAGAAAGAACCTTACTTAGGGCACTTTGCATCTAAGTGTTACAATTATCCATTCATCATTTACTCAACAAGTGTTGAGCACCTGCCATGTTCCAGGCACAGCACTGGGCTTTGAAGATACAGTGAGAACAGTCCTGGCAAGATCTCTGTCCTTACAATGCATGAGGTGGACAGTAATCAGCCAAACACAAAAATTAATTCCAACAGTACAATGGTTGGGGCTGTTAGTGGCCCCGTGGCAGGCATGAAGTCAATGGTAAGTGTACAGGCATTCCTTCCTATCCTCACTCTCCCTCTCCCAACCCCACTGTCTGTTGTTGGGGACCAGTTAGATTCAAATACATTTTCAAATGAATCCCTCACTATTTGAACTCCCACATTTACTCTCTGAAACTCAAGGACACATGGATTTGGTAATACTGTATCCCTCAAAACTCAAACTTGCTCTCTGAATTCTGATATTTGAATGCAGTAACCAAGTCAATTTGGATAAAGAGGGATGGGTATAAAGATGAGTGAATGGGCCAGGCACAGTTGCTCACACCTTTGGGAGGCCAAGGCAGGCAGGGTGCTTGAGCCCTGGCATGCAAGACTAGCCTAGGCAACATGATAAGACCCCATCTATACAAAAATTAGCCGGGTATGGTGGTGCAGGTCTGTAGTTCCAGCTACTCAGGAGGCTGAGTTGGAGGATGACTTGAGCCCAGGAGGTTAAGCCTGCAGTGAGCTGTGATCATGCCACTGCACTCCAGCCTGGGCAACAGGGAAACCTTGTCTCAGAAAAATAGTAAGTGAATGGCAAGTGAAAGGCTCTAGGCTATACTGTCTCATAGGCAGGAAAATGGAGGTTGAGGATGTTCTGCTCAGTGATGACTGATACTGAATGAGGCGTGCAGGTCTGTGTGCAGCAATATAAAACAGAACTCATTAATGGAATACAGCTCACATTTGGGACTTTGATAGTGTGCCTGTCATTTAGCCCTTTTCTGATACTCTGTAAGACAGACTGGACCTTAACCTGCTCATTTGCATCTGACTTTGCCAGCAAAGATTAACTTTGCAGAACTGTGTCCTTTCGAAGAGGCCATTTTGGGGAATAAAAAGGTCTCCATGCTTTCTGAGCTCTTCTCCAGGTAGGAATCTCTGGATGACCCAGACATTATCCCATTGAGTCCTTCCTCTTTCCGGGCAACTGTTCTGTACTTGCCCAACTCCAGAGACACAAGAAGCCAGACTCAATTCTGCCTCATGGCTACGAACATTAATCACAGCATCTTCCTGAGTCTATCAGTGTGTGCATTCTATCTACCCCATTTGAGAGTTAAAGAGACCTTGATTTGTAGAAATAATAGTTGCAATCTAGTTGTGTCTAGCAGGCGAGAGCCAGTGGGACATGTGTGTTCTTGCAGCAGAAAAGGGGAGAGCTCTGCTCCTATTTCTACAGTGGGAGGCTACTATAGTGGACATCTGGTGTTTCTGCTGCTCAGCCTCCATATACTTCTCTCTTGGTAACGTCACCTCCACCTTGAGTGGCATTGTTCAAGTCACTGGATGAAGTCTCACCCGAAGCCATTATTACCTCTTAGCTTCTCACTTCCTAAGGTAATACGTTCCTTTCATCACTAAAGCCAGTTGGAATGGGTTTTTCTAACTTTTGTTATTGAAAGAATCCCAATGGATACAACTGTCTATTCTTTCCCCCAAGTATCTCTGGATTTCTTCTGGCTTGTCTCTTCTTTTTCATGCAACTAGTAAATTGTTTCTGAAATATAGATAAAGCAATTTCTTAGTGGGAAATAATAAAGAGGAGTCAAAAAAAAGAGATAAGCAGTTGTCTCCAAAGTCTTTATGACTGTTTTCATGACTGTTTCAATCATTTAAAAACATTTATTGAGTACCTTTTGTGTATCAGACAGTATTCAAGATGGTGGACATGGCTGTGGTTCACCACATGAACAAAGTTTTGGCTCTCCTTAAGCCCACATCCTAGAGAGGGACAGGGGCAGGGAGACAAACAATAGGCAAATTAATCAATCAGGGAAATCTTGGGTAGTGAAAAGTGCTTGCAGAGTTAAGCAGGATGTTGCTATTTGGGCTCTGGTCAAGTAGAGAAGGATACTCCTCCTCTTCCTTTCATGAAATGCAATTAACAGCCCTGGACAGAATGCATGGAGAAGCTAACTGAGGATTCTAAAAAAAAAAAAAGGAGCAGGAATATTTGGGAAGGAAACCAGAATTCAAAACACTACTAAGCTGTTGGTGAGTTTCCCATTTTCTTTCCCCTGGTACCTGTCAGCCAGCGTCAGAGACCACCTGAAACCCAGAACTGTACACAGGATGCAGACAAAGACATCTCCAAAAGAATCCATGTTTCTGGTCTGAGGAATGGGAAAGAGAGCCCCAAACAGTCAGAGAGAGTGTAGAAAATCTCTGTTTTTTGTTTGTTTGTTTGTTTATTCTTTCCTTCCTTAGCCCCTGTGCAATCTCGTGACAGTGGTGGTGGCAATGGAAGTAGCAGCCAGGCAGGTACCTGGAACTCTGAGAAAGGGGAACCTTTGTCTCTGACCAGAGGAACCATGATCCTAAAAGCATAGGGGGAATAATTTTCACATTTGTGTTTCACACACACACACACACACACACACACACACACATTGCTTTGGTCCTGAAGATAGACCCAGTCAGAAGAAATGCACAGCAGAGAAGGAAAATGAAAACCCTGGTCTTTAGCCAGAAGACCAAGGCATATCTTCATTTCTTAATATACTAATTGCTTCAGAAGGTGGAAATGGCTCAGGGCCTCTCAACTTAAGAGACTAAGGCGTTATGGGTTGTATTATTTTCTCCATTTCATAGATATGAGCCTAAGAAGGTTGTTTTTCTTCTTAAACTTTTCCTACTATGCCATGTTGTCCATGGGCAAGTCAAAGGTATCCTACAGCCTGTAAGAGTGGCACAGTGCTTATTTGCAACCTTTAAGAGAGGTGGCAAGATGTGGGATTCATGGAGAAATCCCTCCTTTGCTTGGATTAATCCTGTAAACAAGGTGGTGTAGGTGAGACTGGGGTTGGCAGGTGGGATTAGTGTCTCCCTTACTTCCTAGTTTCCATAGCCTGGGAAAAAGGGATGATGAGTCTGGTTTGAGATCCACTGGGGGGTTCATTGCCTTTCTTTGCAATGCCTTTGGTCTTAGCTTCATTTGTCCAAACTCCTCTCTCCCTTGGCTCTCCCCAGACCAGGCAAAGGCCAAGCTGGCTGGTCTCCCCACCTGTGGCCCTGAGGGCAGGACCTGGCATTCACCGTTTCTGCTAATGAAATCAAGACATGGCCTCTTCTAATTACTCCAGCCCTCACACAATCTTCCCCACATGCTCTCCACACCAGGGAGCAGCAGGGGGCAGGAAGAAGGGACCCTAACCCGGAGCATCCTGAGCAGACTCTTTCAGGGCGGGTCGGGAAAATGAAGGTTCACCAATTCAAAGGTGGAGGGGAAAATGGTTCAGCCTTTGGGACTTGTATTTGGTGTGAAAGGAGTTGCTTGCCTCTGGGTCACAGCCCTGCATTCAGCTCCCCTACTTGCCTAGGAGTCAGGAAGAAACTTCTTGGCCTCAAGCCCAGTTAGGGGCAAGGCACTGGCTGGAAGGAAGGCCAGGGAAGGAAGGAGGTTGTCCACCAGACGCAGCAGCCAGCCAGCCCAGCCCTTCTCTGGTGCCTGCTGGTGTGGTCCTCTCCCAGAGACTGGGGGGCCTTCATCTGCCCCATGAGGAAAAGAGGAGTGGAGGACCATGGAAAGGGATCCAGAAAAAGAAGGAAACACCAAGTCCCAGGGGCATGAGCTGGAAGGGAGGGCTGCTCCTCCCAGGGGAGGCTGGGGACTGAGAGCTGTCCCCAAGAGTGGAAAAGGAGGGAGCTGGGCAAGACCCAGCGTTGTTAGTAACCAGCTCTGTGGCCTTGACTTGACCTCACTGATTCTCAGTCTCCTCACTTGGAACAGGGCAAAACAGCCACGTGCAGGCCGTGGTGGGCACCCGGGCTGTCTGCAGATAGCTTGGCTCATTGTTGGTCCTCAGTACACAGCCCTCGTAGCCAAGCAGCTTGAGCCTACACTCTGGGCCCAGGGGAGTGGCTGTCGCTGGCATCCCCTGGAATAACATGCTCCAGGGGTCAAAGATTCCTTAGTTGGAAAGGTCTAGGAAGAGACTCCCGCTCTGCTCCCTCCTGCACCAGCGCTGTGCCCCCCGCCGGCCAGGCAGAGCCATCCGATGCCGCTGGGCCGCTCACTGAGGAGGTGTTGGCTGCAGCGAGTGGAAGGACCTGCTCGGCTGGAACGTTTTTTTTTTTTTTTTTCCCCTCCCAGGCGACGTCCGATGGGTGTGTCGGGCAGGAGGTGATATTTGACAGGCTGCGCGCGGGCGAGCTGCCGCGGAGTAGCCAGCAGGGGCTGACAGCATGGCCTCGCCCGACCCGCCCGTCACCAGCTACGCCCCGTCCGACGTGCCCTCGGGGGTCGCGCTGTTCCTCACCATCCCTTTCGCCTTCTTCCTGCCCGAGCTGGTGAGTGCGGCACCCCCCGGCCACCTGCAGAGAGGGAGGGGGAAACCGGCCTCGGACCCAGACCGGACCGCGCCGAGAGAAGGGGGAGCAAGCACAGGGGCTGCGGTGGCTGCCAGTCTCCCACCGGGCGCACAGCGGGGTGCAGCTGTACTCAAGAGGCAGATCCCACTCTGTGCCCCGTCTTATGCCGCCAAGGGGGCTCCTCCCTCCAAAATAAAACCCACTTGAGTGTGGAGGCCTGGGGGGACGTTGCTGAAATATCCAGGATTCCCAGGAAGATGTTGGAAATGAATTTTAATGACATGGCTTCTTTTGTCCGACTATTTGTGCCTTTCTGGTTTGAAGTGAGGAGACTGTGTTTCCCTCTGAGAGCAGGTCTTCCAGTGTTTTCTTAATTGTCATGTCCGCCGACTTTGAACTTTGACTTTTGTGGGGTCTCCCACACAAGGTAGCTGTGGCAACATCTGCCATAAAACAGTCGTGTGAGGCACCCTGGTTGCAAATGAGAACCTGTCGCTGTGTTACTCTCTGGGGCGCCCTACGACTGAGTCGTGGCCCTGATCCCTGGGGATCCTGCCTGCTCCCATCTGCAGAGCTGTGCGTATGCAGTGTTCCGCACTGCACAAGTCCCCTCGGAACTGGCTGGTACCACATCCTCTTCACAGAGGAGCACACTCAAGTCTGGGGTCCAGTCAAGGCAAAGGAGTGTTTTCTTTTTCCAGCACCTTCTGAAATATCTAGCTTGTGGGTGATATTTTCTTACCTGCCCTGAATTTGGCAGTGCTGTCCCTGAGCAGGGGGGAAAAGATAGAAAGTGCATCAACTTTTTAGCCCTTCTCATTCTCGTCTTCTGCTTGCAAAGTTGGGCCCCCTCAAGCCACTTTTAGGCAAACTGGCGAACGGGTAGCCATTGATGGCGACCAGAAAGAGAATCAGGCAGGGTGGGCCTAGGATCTGAGTGGCTCCAGCTGAAACCCCACCTAAGAGGCAGGTTTCTGCCAAGGCTACCATCCCCAGCATAGCGTGGGCATCCTGCCAGACTGATGACATAACCGTGCTCTGATGAGTCCTACGTGCCAGGCCCTGGGTGTGCCCCTCACCTTGGAGCAGCTGCATGGGTGGCTGGGGTACTGGTTGACTCTGCCTCTTTTTATTGAGCCTGTGGTTCATGTCAGTCCTGCAAGCCCCTGGTGACAGGGCACTGCCTCCTGGTGGTTTCCTGTCTGCTGGGGAGAGACTCATGAGCATTTCCTCCCAACAATTGGATGGTGGCCTCAGCAAGGAGGGACCATCTGAACTCTCCAGGCCAAGGAGGGGTCCAGGCCCGCCACCAAGAGTTGGACCTCAAAGAACAGGCATTTACAGGCTGGGGGGAAAGAGAGGGAAAGGCCTAGAGGCCAGGGGAGAAGTCCTGGAAGGAGGCTAGAGGCACGGAGTTTCTGGAACCAGGACAGCACCCAGGGTGAGAACCATGAGAGGTCATGTTGGCCGCACCTGCCCTGCTCCTGCCAGTGAAACTCCTGGAAGAGCAAAGTGCACGCTGGTGTTGGGCTCTGGGGCCTTACGTGTTGTGGGGGGTGAGGGGCTCAATGACAATCAAAATTGACATTGGCCCAATTTTCTTCATTTATTTGTACTGTTAAGTAACGTGAGATTTACAGTAAAGCTGCAATAATAGTAGAGAAAGTTCTGTGTACTCTTCCCTCAGCTGCTGGTAATGCCTGCATCTTCCATGGTACAACTCTTGAAATCAGGAAACTAACACTGATACTGTGCTATCAAGTACTCTATAAACCTTACTCCAGTTTTGCTAATTTTCTCACTAATGTCCTTTTTCTGGTCCAGGATCCCACATGGCACTTAGTTGCCATATCTCCTTCATCTCCTTTAATTTGGGAAAATCTGGGTCCTTATCTTGACACTTCTGAAGAGTACTGATTAGGTTTTTTTCTTTTTTTGTGCTTTTGAAAAATTTATTTTTCCATAAATTATTGGGGTACAGGTGGTATTTGGTTACATTAGTAAGTTCTTTAGTGGTGATTTGTAAGATTTTGGTGCACTCATCATCCATGTATACACTGCACTACATTTGTAGTCTTTTTTTTTTTTTTGAGACAGAGTCTCACTGTCATCCAGGCTGGAGTGCAGTGGCGCGATCTTGGCTCGCTGCAAGCTCCACCTCCCGGGTTCATGCCATTCTCCTGCCTCAGCCTCCCGAGTAGCTGGGACTACAGGTGCCCGCCACCATGCCCAGCTAATTTTTTTTTGTATTTTTAGTAGAGACGGGGTTTCACTGTGTTAGCCAGGATGGTCTCGATCTCCTGACCTCGTGATCCGCCTGCCTCGGCCTCCCAAAGTGCTGAGATTACAGGCGTAAGCCACCGTGCCTGGCCCATATTTGTAGTCTTTTATCCCTCACTCCTCTCCCACTCTTCTCCCCAAGTCCCCAAAGTCCATTGTATCATTCTTATGCCTTTGTGTCCTTATAGCTTAGCTCCCACATATCAGTGAGAACATATGATGTTTGGTTTTCCATTCCTGAGTTACATCACTTAGAATAATAGTCTCCGAGCTCATCCAGGTCAGTGCAAATGCTGTTAATTCATTCCTTTTTGTGGCTGCATAGTATTCCATCATATATATGTATACATTTATATATATATATATACATATATATATCTCACAGTTTCTTTATCTACCCATTGATTGATGGGCATTTGGGTTGGTTACACAATTTTGCAATTGTGAATTGTGCTGCTATAAACATGTGTGTGCAAGTATCTTTTTTGAATAATGACTTCTTTTCCTCTGGATTGATACCGAGTAGTGTGATTGCTGGATCAAATGGTAGTTCTACTTTTAGTTCTTTAAGGAAACTCCACAATGTTTTCCATAGTGGATGTACTAGTTTACATTCCCACCAGAAGGGTAGAAGTGTTTCCTTTCACCACATCCACACCAACGTCTACTGTTTTTTGATTTTTTGATTATGGCCATTCTTGCAGGAGTAAGGTGGTTTCACAATGTGGTTTTAATTTCCATTTCCCTGATCATTAGTGATGTTGAGCATTTTTTCATGTTTGTTGGCCATTTGTATATCTTCTTTTGAGAATTGTCTATTCATGTCCTTGGCCCACTTTTTGATGGGATTGTTTGTTTTTTCTTACTGATTTGTTTGACTTGCTTGTAGATTCTGAATATTAGCCCTTTGTCAGATGTACAGATTGCGAAGATTTTCTCCCACTCTGTGGGTTATCTGTTTACTCTGCTGTCTGTTCCTTTTGCTGTGCAAAAGCTCTGTAGTTTAATTAGGTCTCAGCTATTTATCTTTGCTTTCATTGCATTTGCTCTTGGGTTCTTGGTCATGAAATCCTTGCCTAAGCCAATGTCTAGAAGGGTTTTGCCAATGTTATCTTCTAGAATTTTTGTAATTTCAGGTCTTAAGTTTAAGTCCTTAATCCATCTTGAGTTGGTTTTTGTATAAGGTGAGAGACGAGGATCCAGTTTCAATCCCCTACTTGTGGGTAGCCAATTATCCCAGCACCATTTATTGAAAAGGATGTCCTTTCCCCACATTATGTTTTTGTTTGCTTTGTCAAAGATCAGTTGGCTGTAAGTATTCGGATTTATTTCTGGGTTCTCTATTCTGTTCCGTTGGTCTATGTGCCTATTTTTATACCAGTATCATGCTGTTTTGGTGACTATGGCCTTATAGTATGGTTTGAAATCAGGTAGTGTGATGCCTCCAGATTTGTTCTTTTTGCTTAGTCTTGCTTTGGCTATGTGGGCTCTTTTTTGTTCCATATGAATTTTAGAATTTTTTTTTCTAATTCTGTGAAGAATGATGGTGGTATTCTGATGGGGATTGCATTGAATTTTTAGATTGCTTTTGGCAATATGGTTATTTTCACATCATTGATTCTACCCATCCATGAGCATGAGATGTGTTTCCCTTTGTTTGTGTCATCTGTGATTTCTTTCAGCAGTGTTTTATAGTTTTCCTTGTAGAGGTATTTCAACTCCTTTGTTAGGTATATTCCTAAGTATTTTATTATTACTATTATTATTTTTTGCAGCTATCATGAAAGGGGTTGAGCTCTTGATTTGATTCTCTGCTTGGTCGCTGTTGGTGTATAGAAAAGCTACTGATTTGTGTATGTTAATCTTGTATCCAGAAACTTTTGCTGAATTCTTTTATCAGTTCTAGGAGCTTTCTGGAAGAGTCCTTAGAGTTTTCAAGTTAAACGATCATATCGTCAGCGAACAGTGACAGTTTGACTTCCTCTTTACTGATTTGGATGCCCTTTATTTCTTTCTCTTGTCTGATTGCTCTGGCTAGGACTTCCAGTACTATGTTGAAGAGGAGTGGTGAGAGTGGGCATCCTTGTCTCGTTCCAGTTCTCAGAGGGAATGCTTTCAACTTTTCGCCATTCAGTATTACGTTGGCTGTGGGTTTGTCATACATGGCTTTTATTACATTAAGGTATGTCCCTTGTATGCCGATTTTGCTGAGAGTTTTGACAATAAAGCAATGCTGGATTTTGTCAAATGCTTTTTCTGCATCTATTGAAATGATCATGTGATTTTTGTTTTAAATTCTGTTTATGTGGTGTATCACATTTATTGACTTGCATATGTTAAACCATCCTTGCATCTCTGGTATGAAACTCACTTGATCATGGTGGGTTATCTTTTTGATACATTGTTGGATTCAGTTAGCTAGTATTTTGTTAAGGATTTTAGCATCTATGTTCATCAAAGATATCAGTCTGTAGTTTTCTTTTTTGGTTACGTCCTTTCCTGGTTTTGATATTAGGGTGATGCTGGCTTCATAGAATGAATTAGGGAGGGTTCCTTCATTCTCTATCTTGTGGAGTAATGTCAAAAGGATTGGTACCAATTCTTTTTTGAATGTCTGGTAGAATTCTGGTGCGAATCCATCCGTTCTTGGACTTTTTGTATTGGTAATTTTTAAATTACCATTTCAATCTTGCAGCTTGTTATTGATCTGTTTAGTGTATCTAATTCTTCCTGATTTAAGCTAGGAGGGTTGTATTTTTCCAGGAATTTATCCATCTCCTCTAGGTTTTCTAGTTTATGTGTGTAAAGGTGTTCCTAGCAGCCTTGAATGATCTTTTGCATTTTGGTGGTGTCAGTTGTAATATCTCCTGTTTCGTTTCTTAGTGAGGTTATTTGGATTTTCTCTCTTCTTGGTTAATCTTGCTAATGGTCTATTAATTTTATTTATCTTTTCAAAGAAACAGCTTTTTATTTCATTTATCTTTCATGGGTTTTTTTGGTTTCAATTTCATTTAGTTCTGCTCTGATCTTGGTTATTTCCTTTCTTCTGCGGGTTAGGATTTGGTTTGTTCTTGATTCTCTAGTTCCTTGAGGTGTGACCTTAGATTTTCTGTTTGTGCTCTTTCAGACTTTTTGATGTAGGTGTTTAGGGCTATGAACTTTCCTCTTAACACTGCCTTTGCTATATACCAGAGGTTTTGATAAGTTGTGTCATTATTGTCATTCAGTTTGAAGAATTTTTAAATTTCCTTCTTGATTTTGTTTTTGACTCAATGCTTTCAGAAGCAGGTTATTTAATTTCCATGTATTTGAATGGTTTTGAAGATTCCTTTTGGAGTTGATTTCCAGTTTTATTCTACTGTGGTCTGACAGAGTGCTTGATATAATTTCAATTGTCTTAAATTTATCAAGTCTCATTTTATGGTCTATCATATGGTCTATCTTGGAGAAAGTCCCATGTGCTGTTGTATAGAATGTGTATTCTGCAGTTGTTGGATGAAATGTTCTGTCAGTTGTAATATCTCCTGTTTCATTTCTGTTAAGTCCGTTTGTTCCAAGGTAGTTTAAATCCATTGTTTCTTCATTGACTTTCTGTCATGATGGCCTGTCTAGTGCTGTCAGTGGAGTATTGAAGTCCCCCACTATTATTGTGTTGCTGTCTATCTCATTTCTTAGGTCTATTAGTAATTGTTTTATAAATTTGGGAGCTCCAGTGTTAGCAGCATATATGTTTAGGATTGTGTAATTTTTCCGTTGGACAAGGCCTTTTACCGTTATATACTGTCCCTCTTTGTCTCTTTTAACTGATAATGCTTTAAAGTTTGTTTTATCTGATATAAGAATAGCTACCCCTGCTTGCTTTTGGTGTCCATTTGCATGAAGTACCTTTTCCCACCCTTTTACTTTAAGTTTATTTGAGTCCTTATGTGTTAGGTGAGTCTCCTGAAGGCAGCAGATGGTTGGTGAGTTCTTATCCATTCTGTGGTTTTGTGTCTTTTAAGTGGATCATTTAGGCCATTTACATTCAATGGTAGTATTGGAATGTGAGGTACCATTGCATTCATCACGCTCTTTGTTGCCTGTCTACTTTGGTTTTGTTTTTGCTTTTTAACTTGTATTTTTGTTTTATAGGTCCTTTGTGATTTATGCTTTAAAGAGGTTCTGTTTTGATGTGTTTCCAGGATTTGTTTCAAGACTTAGAGCTTCTTTTAGCAGTTGTTGTAGTGGTGTTTTGGTAATGGCAAATTATCTCAGCATTTGTTTGTCTGAAAACGACTATATCCTTCCTCCATATATGATGCTTAGTTTTGCTAGATATGAAATTCTTGGCTGATAATTGTTTTGTTTGAGGAGGCTGAAGATAGGTCCACAGTCTCTTCTAGGTTGTAGGGTTTCTGCTGAGAAATCTGCTGCTAATCTGATAGCTTTTCCTTTATAGATTACCTGGTGCTTTTGTCTCCCAGCTCTTAAGAGACTTTTCTTCGTCTTAACTTTGGATAACCTGATGACAATGTGCCTAGGCAAAGATCTTTTTGTGATGAATTTCCCAGATGTTCTTTGTGCTTCTTATATTTGGCTGTCTAGGTCTCTCACAAGGTCAGGAAAGTTTTCCTTGATCATTCCTCCAAATATATTTTCCAGGCTTTTAGAATTTTCTTCTTCCTCAGGTACGCCAATTATTCTTAGGCTTGGTCGTTTAACATAAACCCAGACTTCTTGGAGGCTTTGCTCATATTTTCTTTTTTTTTTTTTTCTTTGTCTTTGTTGGATTGGGTTAATAATTCAAAGACCTTGTCTTTGAGCTCTGAATTTCTTTCTTCCACTTGTTAAATTCAATTGCTGAGATTTCCCAGAGTATTTCACATTTCTAAAAGTGTGTCCAAAGTTTCCTGAATTTTTGACTGTTTTTTCTTTAAGCTATCTATTTCCATGAATATTTCTCCCTTCACTTCTTGTATCATTTTTTGGACTTCCTTTGCATTGGGCTTCACATTTTTCTGGTCCCTCCCTGATTAGCTTAATAAGTAATCTCTTGAATTCTTTTTCAGGTGAATCAGGGATTTCTTCTTGGTTTGGATCCATTACTGGTGAACTAGTGTGATTTTGGGGGGTATTGAAGAGCCTTGTTTCATCATATTACCAGGGCTGGTTTTCTGGTTCCTTCTCATTTGCATAGGCTCTGTCAGAGTGAAGGTCTAGGGCTGAAGGCTGTTCAGATTCTTTTGTCCTACAGGGTGTTCCCTTGATGTAGTATTCTTCCCCTTTTCCTATGGATGTGGCTTCCTGTGAGCCAAACTGCAGTGATTGTTGTCTCTCTTCTGGATCTAGCCACCCAGCGAATTTACCTGGCTCTGGGCTGGTACTCTGGATTGTCTGCACAGAGTACTGTGATGTGGACTGTCTATGGGTCTCTCGGCCATGGATACCAGTGCCTGTTCTGGTGGAGGTGGCAGAGGGTGCAGTGGACTCTGTGAGGGTCCTTAGCTTTGGTGGTTTAATGGTCTATTTTTGTGCTGGTTGGCCCCCTGCCAGGAGGTGACACTTTCCACAAAGCAGCAGCTGTAGTAGTATGGAGAGGGACCAGTGTTGGGTGGAGCCCTAGAACTCCCAAGATTATATGCCCTTTGTCTTCCACCAGAGTGGATAGGGAAGGACCATCAGATAGGGGCAGGGCCAGGCATGTCTGAGCTCAGACTTCCTTGGGTGGGTCTTGCTGTTGCTGCTGTGAGGGGTGAAGGTGAGATTCCCAAGTTACTGGAGTTGTGCACTTAGGAAGATTATGGCTGCTTCTGCTGGGTCATGCAGGTTGTCAGGGAAGTGGGGGAAAGCTGGCAGTCACAGGCCTCACCCAGCTCCCACACAAACCAAATGGCCAGTCTCACTCCCTCTGTGTACCCCCCAGCAGCCCCAAGTCTGTTTCTAGGTGGAGGGCAAGATGGGTTTGAAAACTTGCCCCAGGCTATCCTCCTCCCAAAGCAAGAGAAAAGGGCTTTAGTTCTTCCCCCACCTGTAAAGTCTGCACACTCGATTCGTGACCTCCCCTGAGTTCTGGCCAGGTCCCCTGAGTTCTGGCCAGGAGGCATCTCTCCCCATTCAAATTGTTACAAAGTTCAGCTAGAGAAGTCCTTCTCCCTGTGGAGTTTTACCCCTGCTCCTCTGGCCACCCTCCCAATGAATCCCTGTGGTGCCAGGCAGGAATGGGCTGCTTGGGGGCCCAATGAGCTCCCAGGGCCTTTCTGCTGCTTCCTCTACCCTGTATTTTGCTCGGCTCTCCAACTTGACTCAGCTCCAGGTAAAGTTGGAAATTTCTCCTGCAAACAGACCTTCAGCTTCTCCAGTGGTGGGGTGCGTTTGGAAGAGGAGGGTCTCACTTTCCTACTTCCTCATTTGGGTCACTCACAGTATTCGAGGTGTCTCCCGGGTCCTGCAGGAGCAGTCTGCTTCCTTCAGAGGGTCTGTGGGGCTCATTACTGGTCTGTTCTTGCAGTCGATCTGTAGCTAAAATTCACAATGCAAGCCTTCGCATGCTGCTCTGTCTGGAGCTGCAATCTAATCCTGCTGCCCATCCGCCATGATCCCATCTGCCTTCTGATTAGTTATTTTTGTACAAGGTCTTTTAATTTGATCTTCTCTGATGTTTCCTCATTATAACTTCATTTATTTTTAATTCAGGAGTAATCCTATTCATTACTGATAACTGAGAAAGTTCAGAAATAAATATGATCCATATGTGTGCACATACTCATATATGTGTACACACCTATTTAATGGGGTTATTCTGTACCTGCTGTTCTGTACCTGGTTTTCCCTTAAATAAGCATTCCTAGCACAGAACTAGAATCACATGTGCCTTATATGTGGGGTGAGGAATGGGAGGTAAATGGGAGAGAGGGAGAATGTTGAGGTGGGTGGGTGATTCTGATCCCATTGAACAGAAGACATGCTGGCTGGAGAGGTGAGTACAGAATCAGCCTAGCACAGTCTCCTCTTCTGCCTTGGTCTCTTGGGGGTGCAGCTGCTGCTGCCCACTGGGGCTGACCCCAGAGCACCAGGCCTTGGGGGCCCAGCAGATTCTGTCTCAGGGCCTAAGACCTCACGGACAGGCCTGTTTTTCTAAGGATGTGAGTACAGAGAGTGGGTTGTAAAACCAGGCCAGCAAAGGGACAAAGAACTCGAAATCCAGTAATGGGATTCTGATGCTATCCACGGTGGGGGCAGCCCAGGGAGGACCTTTCCCTCCAGCTGCTGCTGACGAGATACCCCAAGGACTTGAGAGCAGGCCCGTGCTGCAGACTTTCCATATGAACAAGAGGCCAGATGTGCCAGGAAAGCATAGTCAGATGGGCTCAGACAAGGCCCCGGCTCCTCTCCCAGCTTCCCTAGGCCCCAAGCCACCCTGCTGGCCAGTCCAGATCCCCTGTTTCTTGGTGATGACAGACAGGGATGGGCCAGGCCCTGGGGAGTCTGCAGTTTCTCTACCACCTCTGCTCCCCTGAGCTTGCTCTCATGGATCATTGCCTGAAATGGTTTATTTTCAAGTCTTTGCCAGTAAAGTTCACATTTTTAAACTTATTTTGTAGTAATTATAGATTCATAGGAAGTTGCAACGATAGTTCAGAGAGGCCTCCTGTCCCGGTCCCCAGCTTCCCCCGGTGGCTGCATCTTTCCTAACAGTAGTACAGTATCAGAGCCCAGAAGCTGCCCTTGGTACTTGGGGGCTCCACTTTTCTCACGTGTGTAGATTCAGGGAATCCCCACTGCATCAAGGCACAGGGCTGCCACTCACCACAAAGAGCTCCCTCGTGCTACCCTTTCAGAGTGCACCCCCTACCCTGCCCTCCCTCACCCCCTCCTGAACAAACCCCTGAAAACCACAAATTTCATTCCTACAATTTTGTTATTTCCAGAAAGTTATATAAATACATGAAATCACACAGTATATGGGTCTTTGAGGTTGGCTTCTTCCACTCAGCCTAATGCTCTTGAGCACCATCCAAGCTGTGGCCTATGTCAATAGCTCCTTCCTTCTTACTGCTAAGTAGCGTTCCGTGGTCTGGCTTTGCCGTCATTTGTTTAACCATCCACCTATTGAGAAACAGTTTGCCTGTTTCCAGTTCTTGGCTATTCCAAATAAAGCTGCTGTGAAAACTTGTGTGCAGGCTTTTGTGTGGGGGTAATGCTCAGTTCTCCAGGGAAAATGCCCCCGTATGATTGCTGGGTGGTGTAGTAAGTGTACGCTTTATTAAGAAACTGGCAAACTATTTTCCAGAGTGGCTGGAGAATAACTTCTGTGTTTTACATCCCCACTAGTGATTGATGAAACTTTATCAGTAAAGTTCATGTTTTATGTAGTTTACTGGTGAATTTAGATTTCTTATTTAAAGACAATATTAATTTTGAAACATAATCTCCAAGTGCAAAAAAGGTTTGAATGGGTGAATTTTAAGATGAGAACAGACATCCATTTATTTTCTCTCTCCTTCATGTAGCAAGTGTGTGTGCCTCGGGGGAGCCTGGGGTGGGTGCGGCTCACACCCATGCCCTGCTCTGGAGCCAGCTGTCTGCGGGTGCTGGGGGCTGACCATGCCATTACCTGTATGATACGAGGTGACTCATCAGCTTTTTTATAAGCTGAATTTTATAAGCCGAAGGGTGGAAGCTGCAAGCTCACCCAGGGTGACTGTGAACAAGGAAATGCTTTATGAATATGACTCCAATAAATTATTTTAACTGTCAACCTTGTCACTAGTTGACTTATGAGATTTTTGACTAGTTTAAAACAAACAGCTAAGATTTCTAGAGGTTCAGAAAGTTAAAAGGGGAGACCATGCAAACTCTTTGTTTGATGTTAGATGTTTTCCTTTCAGCTGCTTAACTCGCCAGCACATTAGTCAGAGATAAATCCTCTGAGCCCTTAGAAGTTCATCCTGAGCTCTTCCAGTTCGGCAAGTTCATTGTATGTCTTACCCAAATGGCCAGTGCCACCTTCATTCCAACCTGCTGCTGCTTCTACTCTGTTTATATGGAAGAGCCTGTCTGAAGCTCACTGAAGCCAGGGGCCTCCCGGGAGCCCCCTAGGGCCAACTCTGTGCGGACTGAAAGTGAATGGGTGGGGCTGGGAGAAGAAATTAGGGCTCCTCTTAGGCCTGACCTTAGGGCAGGCATCTTCCCCTTCCTTCTAACTGTGCCTTAGAAGTTGAGTTTTCCAGGAGGAGAAATCATCTCCCTTGCTTTCCTCTGCTCCCCTGTCAGTTCTCCATACTTCCAGGAGCAGCAAAGTTAACTCAATTTGCCCCAGTTTATTTTATAATTTTCTTTTCATGCTTCAGCCTTTCTGTCTCTGTCCCTTCACTCCCCTCACTGCCATGTGGCCTCTTCCTGTCCTTGGTCTAGCTCCCACAGGGCTGCACCCTTCTCTTCTGTTCTCCTGCAGGACATGGGAGCCACCAACCTCTGTGCCCCGTGGGACCATGGGGTCCCGTTGGAATAATGGCCAAGGATGTCCCCTGGAAAACAAGGATGGGAGAACATGAGGAAAGGGAAGGCCTTGGGCTGGGGAAGAGCAAGGCCTCCCAGGAGAGAAGATGAAAAGGGCCATGCGACAGGAGTTGGATGTGAACCTCCCCACACTGCCTGTGGCCACCTTGGCCCCTTGGCCAGGCCCAGCCCCTACTCTGGGAGGCCACTGTGTATTCAGGTTCAGTAAAATAGAGTCAGTCAGGATGGGGCCTAAAGTCTGGCTCTGCTTCTTCATTGCTGTGAGACCCTGGGCAGATTACTTCATCACTCTCAGCCGCAGTTTCGCCAACAATGGAAAGAGTAACAATAAAGAGAAACAAGGATCCTATAAGACAGCTGTGGGGTTTGAATGTGGACTTCATAGGAAATGTCAGGACATGGTGAGTGAGTGCTCCATAATGCCAGCCCATACTACTTTAGCGTTGGCGGTCATTGGACCTCTTACTAGAAAGCGCATTGTAAGACAAGTAACAATTGTAAGTCAACAAGTGTTTATTGAAACACTACTGCCACTCTAGCCCCATGCTCTGCTCTTAGGGGCATACAAAAATAAGACAGTCATTGAGGGGATAAGGTAAGGCATGAGCCTCTCTTAAAGGAGTGGTGCAACTAACACACTGAAGATGCAACGAGCACTCCAGGACAGGAGACAGGTGAAAAGCAGGGGCTGCACAGCCACAGCTGCCCAGAGGCCCTGGGAGCCAGGTGGTGTCAGGACAAGATGATTCAAGGAGGAGCTTGACATTCTTGGAGGGCTTGGATTGATGGGTGACGCATTTTCTTGTTCAGATTAGGACTGCCTAGGACCAGGAAGTTAACAAATATATAAAGTCAGGGTACAAGAAAGACTTAAATCTCCCACTGAAATTCCAAGTATTCATTCAAGCTGAGCACCTACTCTCTCTCTGCCAAGCACTGGCGATACAAAATAAACAAGACAGACATGGCCCCTGCCTATGGAGCCTGATGCGTAATGAGGGCGATGGGGAACAGCCAAGGAAATCTGTGCCTGTCACGGTCCAGTAGGAAACAGAAAGCATGATAGGTGCTTCACACAGAGGGGATTCAATACAAGGACTTGTTGACACAGTCATTGGAAGGCTTGATGAACAGAAAGGGGCCACTGAACAATCCAGAGAATAATAAGTGCTCACAGTGCCTGCTGCCCACCCCCAGAATCAGGGACAGAGGGGCAGCGATGCTGATGCTCAAACCTATAGATGAAGCTGTCTCTGTCTTGCCAGTGCTCAGACCAGTGTGGGGGTGCTGGGAGACAGTGGTCACCCTAAAGAAAGGGCACTGGGACCCTCATCTCCAGCTGCTGCTGCTGATTCTGGAGAGACAATGGCAAGGCCTGGAAAAGGCAGCAGGAAGCCCCCACTTCTCTCCTAACATCCCAGCCTCCCTCCAAGTCCTCCCCTGCCAGAACCTAGCAAGGAATCAGCCACCGAGGGAGCCCAAACCACACAGCAGAGAGATGCTGGGAACCACCTGGCCTGGCCCCGCATCCCTGGCCACTCCGGCCCCCGTCTGAACTTCCAGCCCTGGTCTTTCCCTGGCCGTCCAGCAGGACCATGAGCAGCCGTCCCTGAACCAGTGGTCTCTTTCAACTTGGCCAAGACAGGCAACCAAGCACACTGTCAGAAGGCCAGCCCACCCGGAGGGGTCCACAGAATTGACGGCTGCCCTGAAGGAGCCACCGGCTGCTGGCATGGAGTCTAACAGAGAGGCCCCGGGCAGTCTGACCCACTGGACCCAGGGCGAGCCCTAGATAAGGAGCCTTGCCAGTAGAAGTGCTGGCTGTCTCCGCGCCATTCCCAGGAGCTGTCTCCCTGGAGAACTTTCCCCTGGGCGGGGCAGATCTGTGGGAGTCAGGAGAGGCTCCTAGAGTGTTGTCCAGATTGGCAACACTCAGGGCAAAGGGCCCTAGTGCGGAGGAGCTCCAGGACCCTGGCCTTTGCCCCCTCATCTCTTTCCAGCCCCTCCCCTGCCTCGTCCATCCCTGCCAGCCAGCCCCTAGCCTCGGGCCCTCTTTACCTGCTGAAGAGACCAGCCTGTCCCTCAGTCACCACCTGGTCAAGCTCCCCCATCTCAGCCAGAATGGATGGCTGCTCAGGCCCCACACAGGCCCCACCCCATCGGACAGGGCCAGCCCTCGTACCACGTTCCACAGCACTAACTCCCCATGGCACCACTTCCTGTCCCCTGGCCACAAACTGTCCCTAGAAGATACCAGCGGGGTCCCAGAGTACAGTCTCAGTGGGATCCCCATCCAGAGGGGCCGGATGTCATGAGTCTGGGACTCCAGAGTCTTTGGACCTCTTTCAAAGAAGACTGGATTCTTTGAGCTTCACTTTTCTACTTCAGCACTATTCACAGATACCCCCACCAGCCTCCCTCCAACACTGCCCATCTGGACTCTTTCTGCCCCAGTGATGTTGGGGGAGGTATGGAGGGGGATGTGTATTTATTTGAGCACCATCCTCTCTGACAGCACATTTTTTAGTAGTCTGTCCTACGTACCAGGGCGGTGGGGCATCTCAGGATGACAAGGGGTGCCGGTGGGGTCAGGGAGGAGGCAGGGTGGTGGGAAAAGCCTTCCCAGGGAATCCTGAGGGACGGTTGCTCCCTACCCTACTGGGAGAATTTCTGGGGCCTGGGAGGTGATGGAGCAGGAAATAGGTGAGGATGAAACAAGTACACGTCTGTCTCCATTTGGTTCAGGCTCCTGGCAGGAATGCCGGTCTGTGGCTGGGCCACAGTGGAAGGCCCAGAAGGCGGCAGGCGATGCCACTTTCATGGGCGTCTGTCCCAGGAATCTGAGGCTGTGAGCAGCTAGTGAGTGGTGTGTCCAGCAGCCCCCTCCTCCTTTCTCAAGTGAGTCAGTGACATGTACCAAGCACTTGCTTTATGCCAGGCTCCATGCTGTACTCCAGGGACAGAGACCTCAGGGCACACAGTCCTGCCTCCAGGAGCTCAGAGTTTCAACAGGAGGCAGGGAAGAGAAGAGAGACAATGACAGTGGAGAGTGATCCTAGGGGAGGTATGCTGGGGGGCTTGGTAGTCAAGGGTGGCTTCCTGGAGGAGGTGACATGGTCTGGTCCCTGCCTTTCAGGGTCTAGTCATAGATAGACTGGGGATCAGCTGGGGAGAGCCAAGCAGGCAATCCATCAACCAGAACTAAGTGACCCGGTGCCTAATGAAGGGCAGGTTATTAGTCACAAAATGTCTGTGGGCTCTTGAGGAGAAAGGAGGGTATGGGGACTTCCCCTTAGCCTGAGTCCAGGGATCATCAGGCAACTTCTTGGGGGGAACATGGGCAGGAACATGAAGTTAATCAATGTACAGGGAGAGTGAGAAAGAGGACACTGGGGCAGGGGGCCAGGGAGAGTGGGGAAGCCCAGCCACCGGGCCGCGGTGGAAGCAAGATGCCTTCCCCTTGCTGCTTTACAGCATTTCTGTGCTTTTCTAAGGTACACAGGTAGTCAAAAGGGAAAATACGCCCCCCAAATGCTGTGTTTAATTTTGTCCTCTTCCTTTTTTTTAAGAGACAAGAAGGAAAAGGGCTTTAGACTTTGGATGGAAAAGAATGTTCTCATTAGTCAATTTTATGTGACATTGCAAATCTGTGCTGTTTGGTCAGTAAAAAGTGAAGGCAGTCAGTCTGAATGGGCGGACGTGGTGCTGGGGGAGGAGGAAGCAGGAATGGGGATGCCTGGCCCTGACTCAGGGCCCCTCCCAGACTGCACTTCCTGCCACTCTGGTGCGCCCATCCCAGGGAGGCCGGGCCCGCTGCCAGCCCCATTCAGTGAGTGCTTATGAGTACCAAGGACACCCTTACATGACTCACTCAGCCAGGAGCAGCTGCAGACGCGAGT
The DNA here is from genome assembly GCF_029289425.2 of Pan paniscus. Classification (NCBI taxonomy): domain Eukaryota; kingdom Metazoa; phylum Chordata; class Mammalia; order Primates; family Hominidae; genus Pan; species Pan paniscus. Next base: position 17,677,806 of record NC_073261.2, read on the forward strand.
TCCCACCAGTGCTGGATGGAAGTTCCTGCCAACACTGTTATCCAGTGGGAGATGAGACCTGGCCCTCACTGGAGGCCTTAGGGGCCTGGGCTGGCAATTTCCTGCTAGCCTTAAAGCCACAGAAAAAGAAAATTCTCCCTCCATGAGTCAGGACGCAGTGACTCAGGGTTTGGAAGTGTGCTAGGTTGAACTGCAGAGTGTGGAACTTTCGTGCAATGCTACTTGTTTTCAGGGTGCTCTTGGGGTGCTGGAGACAGACCTGCCACACCCCTACTGGGTAACTGAGGATGCCCCTCTGCCTTTTAAAGCCAGCATCCTCCTGTATTCAAAGCACAAAGGAGATAAGGATGGCTGCTCAGGCTTCATGAGGCTGCAGGGCCAGTGACACGGGGGTGGGAGCTGCCTCATGGGCTGTAAGCAGCACCCAGGTGGACTCTGGGTCTCTGAGCCACCCACAGGGAGACTTGCAGTCAGGTGAGCCCTGCCCAGGAGCACCCAGCACAGCCTGGCTGGGTCCCTGACCTCCAACTGTGGCACTTGGGGTAGGAGCATGCGTGTGGAAGACCCTAGCTCGGGTACAGGGAGTTCCAGCCCCACAGAGGTAGGGCACTCCAGGGCTCCTCCCACTCTCCCTGACAGCGGGCCTGTCATCTCACCACATTTCCCTTCACCTTCCTCAGCGGCTCCCACTCCCACCCAGACCCCCGCATGGCCCCTCAGGCCCTGGGATGGGGCTCCTGCTGCAGCCGCCCGGCTGGGGCCTGTGCTGGGCTGTGGCCTACCCATGGGACAGTGCTGTGAAGGGGAGGAATGGTCCAGGGGTGGGCAGGAAGGAAGGCACGCTGGAGCAAGGGCTTCCACAAACTCATCCATAAAAAGAGAGAGATTTCCATCGCAACCTGGTACACTACAGGCGGGTGTGGGTGTGTGTGTAAGTGAAACAAAAGATCCAGGAAACAGTATTTCCCTTTCCTGTACACAATACGCTCCTAAACTTTACATCCTAGTCTGCTTAAGTTCTTTTTTTTTGGGGGAGGGGGGGGACAGAGTCTTGCTCTGTCACCCAGGCTGGAGTACAGTGGTACAAGTATAGTTCACTGCAGCCTCGAACTCCCAAGCCCAAAGGATCCTCCCCGCACTCAGCCTTCCAAGTAGCTAGGACTACAGGTGTGATCGGTTAATTTTTTGAAACGTTTTCTAGAGACAGGATCTCATTTTGTTGCCTAGGCTGGCCTCAAATGCCTAGCCTCAAGCAATCCTCCCACCTCAGCTTCCCAAAGTGCTGGGATTACAGGTGTGAGCCATTATGCCCTGTCGGCTTCAGTTCTTAATGCTGGTTGATAATCCACTAAATGGAGTCACAATCCATGAATGAGTCTCACTCATAGTTTGCCAGTCCCAGGACTGGGGGAAGTGGTGGAGGCTTGGGGAGCCTGGCATAAAGGTGAGGGTGGGTGTCCTGAGTTTGGCCTGGGAGTCAGGTGAGGCAGTGGAGTGTTTGAAGAGAGGGTGAGGGGTATGGGCGACCCGCACAGACTTGAATCCCAGGGGCTCCTCAGCAGTGCTGTGAAAGGGCTGTCGCTGGCTGGGACTGGCCTTAACAGAAGGGAAATGCACTATCTCGTGTCCTGCGATCTGGGTCAGCAGCTCGGTCATGTCATCTGGGATGCAGGCTCCTTTCCTCTTTCTCCTCCTCCATTTCATAGCTCCAGGTTCACCACTGCACAGTAATGGCCAGAGCAAGAAAGGGACCATTGTGCCCTGTGCCCCCTTCCTTCTTAGGCACCAGGTAGACTTTCCCTCTGTCTCGTTGACCAGGACTAAGTCAAGTATGTATCCCTAGTAGGGAATGTGATGAGCCTAATGGCATGAGCAGTGACATCCCCTTACTGGTGAGATCCCAGTTGGGGAGCTCACTCCACAGAAACAGTTTATAATGAGAGAACTCTCTCTGCAACAAGGTATTTGCTAGAACACTCTACATACCCTGACTAGGGCCTAATTGAGTAAATGAGGTTTTATCAACTTGATGGAAGATAATTTTGACACTGAAAACACAGTGGACCCTCATAACTCCTGGATTCTGTATTTGCAAATCCACCTACTTGCTAAGATGTATTTGTAACCCCCAAATTAATACACTTGGCACTTTCACAGTCATTGACATGCTCAGAGCAGCTAAAAACTTGAGTTGCCAGGCACGCACACACATTCCCAGCTGAGGTCAAGCAAGGTGACGCTCTGCCTTCCTGTTTGAGTTCTTGTGCTGTAAGGTGTCCTTTTCGAGATCCCCTTAGTGCTCCATGTTCAGAACCAAACTCCCACTCATTTTGCGTGAACAGAACCAAACTCCCAAGGGATGCTACGGTGGCAGGAACATGCGCACAACTGTTTGACAGAGCTGTGACTCTTGAGGCATTTTGCATGGCAACTGCCTGATGGGGTCTGAAGCACAGCCCTAGGGTAGGCCTTGTCTTGTTTTTCCTTTTTTTTTGAGACAGGGTCTTTCTCTGTCACCCATGCTGAAGTGCAGTGGCACAATCAAGGCTGTCTGCCTCCCGGGCTCAAGTGATCCTCCCATCTCAGCCCCCCGAGTAGCTGAGACTACGGTAGCATGTGCCACCGTGTCTGGCTAATGTTTGTATTTTTTTAGAGACAGGGTTTTGCCATGTTGCCCAGGCTGCTTTTGAACACTTGGGCTCAAGTGATCTCCACCTTGGCCTCCCAAAGTGCTGGGATTACAGGTGTGAGCCACTGCACCCAGCTGTTTTTTCCTTTTCAGGAGTGTGCATCAAAGAGCTATTTGGACACTCGTGGTCATAGCAGCATTATTCACAATAGCCAAAAGGTGGAAGTAACCCAAATGTGTATAAGCAAATGAGTGGATAAACCAACTGTGACACACATATGCAATGGAATATTATTCAGCCTTGAAAAAGAAGGAAATTCTGACACATGCTACAACACAGATGAACTTTGAGGACATTATGCTAAGCAAGAAAGGCAGTCACAAAAGGACAAATACAGCATGATTCCATTCATATCAGGTACCCAGAGTAGACGGAAAGTAGAACGGTGGTTGCCAGGGACTGCGGGGAGGGAAGAGTGGGGAGTTGTTGTTTAATGGGTACAGAGTTTCAAATCTGCAAGATGGAAAGCACTCTGGAGATGGATGGTGGTGATGGGTGCACAACAGTGTGAATGAACATGAATGCCACTGAACTGTACACTTAAAAATGGTTAAGATGGTGGATTTTGTTATATGTATTTAACCACAATTTTTAAAAAGAGAGAGAGGTATCTAGTAGGCGAGAGAGCCTGGACTTAAACAGCATGCACTCTGCATACGTGAATGCGAGGGACGATCCTTTCCTTCATCCTGAAATATCACAATGGCAGAGGGAGCCTTCGGGACATCCAGGTTCCCGCCGTGGGCAACGCCCGCATGTGTCCTTTGCAGAGCCCATTCCTGCCTGGCCCGTGGTGGGACCAGGAGACCCCGGCTTACCTGTGTGCTGATGACAAGAGCCGCACCCATCTTGACTGGGGTCTTTTCCTCTCAGCCTGAAGTTTTTTAGGCTTTATGAAGCCTGTGGTCACCTGAGTGCCAGGGAAGAGAAGGAGAGGCAAAGCTGTCATAAAAATTAAGAGACGCATTAAGAAAAGGAATTTGGGGTTGGCAGTACGTGAAACCTGCCATGCTGAAGCAATGCCCAGCTATGCAGAAAAACCTGCCACCGGGTACCCACCCCTGGCACTCCTCCCTCCTTCTCAGCTCCTTGTCTGCCCCACCCCAAACCCACACCTCCCAGCCACAGCCCAGAGCCCTGGCCACACAGACCTGAGACCATGTATCTTTTTGACATATCCTTCACGGTTCCCAGGGCGTCATTACTCAGGCAGTGTCTGTCTCAGAACCTCAGTGTGTGATCCCGGCCCCTGCAGCAGCCCGTCTCCCACCCATGAGGGGCTTCCAGCTGCTCTGTGCAGGTGAGCAGATCCACTCTCCCCAAAGGCCATCCTCCTTATCTCTTCCCATTCAGAATTCTCCGTGAGACTCCAGTGCCCACGCGACTTTCTTTTCTTTTTAAATTTACATATTATTTGTTTGGGGTTAGTTTAAACGTGAACAGGGTCCTACATTCAAAACTGTCTCCAAGCCAAGAGGTTCTGCTTCCCCGAGACCAAGGCACTGACTGGCTGATTGGGTCTCATTCTGGAAATATTCTGTTCACCCACAGCAAACGCACATATACACAGACACTCGCACATGCATTTTCTTATTTTTCTGCACAAATCGTAGCACCCTGGGTACACTGGTCTGTGCCTTTACAAATTCTTGGAGTTTGTTCCATTTTGGGATATAGAATTTTCTCTCTCTTTTTTTTTTCTTGTTTTGTTTTGTTTTTGAAGATTGCAGAGTGTTTCACTTTGCAGACATAATTGATTTAACTGGTCCCCTCTGGATAAAGGGGTCATTTCCTAGCTTTTCTGTAATCAACAGGCTGCAATAAACAACTTTTATATTTGTCATTTTGCTCACATGCATCATGTGTAGGACAAATTCCATCAAGTGAAATTACTGAGTTGAACAGTATGGGCATTTAATGTTTTGATCAATATTGCCAAAATAATAGAGTCGTTGATGGCACAGTTATTTAACCTGCAGGTGGCAGTGGACTTCAACTGGGAGGTTGCAGACGGACACTGGGGGTCTGTGAGTCCCCAGATTCGTAGGCAAAAATTGTGTGTGTGTGTGTGTGTGTGTGTGTGTGTGTACATTTTTCTTGGTGACCAAATCTATCATCAACTCATAAGAAGAGTCTGTGCCCTCTAAATGTTATCTCACCCACCAGCTGATTGATCTCCCATCTCTCCTTTCCAAAAGTGAATTTCCCATCCTTTAGAGAGGCCTCTCTTGGACATTCCCTCCTCTGTATCTTTCTCATGGAATGTCCCTTCCTGCCCTCTGTGCCGTTCCAAATGGTTATGGCTACTACAGCCAACATTCACCATGTGCCAGCAGACTCACCAAACCCTCACAAGGGCCAGATGATAGAGGGGCCAGTGAGACCCCCACCTCTTCTATTTGATAGATAGGCACACAGAGGCACAGACAAGCTAAATGACCTACCCACCAGGCAGAGCTGGGATTCAAACCCAGGAGGAAAGGCGCTGCATGGTGCATGGACTGGAGGTGAGAGTAGAAGCAGAGAGCTGGCCTCAAGCTTTCTCAGCCCTGGCCACCCCACCTGGGGAACAACGCAGCCTCCCTTACCTGTTCAAGCAGACTCTCTGGGGCAGGACCCCAGACCCTGGGGCTTTCTTGAAGTCCCCAAAGGGTTCTAGGAGTAGCAGGACTTGGAGTGCCACCCGGAGGGTAGTGCTCAGGTATGCGTATATTTGAGAAGCTCTTTGCCCCCACACCACGTTTTTTGCCGGCTTCTCTTTCTTTTAAAGCAGTTTTCAAAATAATAAGCATCCTCCAAAAGTGACCAAATAAGTTTTTGTTTTAAGTATCATTTTGAACTCATGGATTTTACCTTAGTTGATGCATTCCAATCCATCATAGCTGTAAGAAGCTCAAGCGGTCCCATCTTTGGGCAGCAGGAGTCTGCTGAGTCCTTTTGACTGGACCTCAGGAGCCTTTGGAAATTTTCTCACTATCTGGTGTGGTAACATCCAGGCTCAACCTCCCTCTCCAAACCTGGCATCAGCCCTTTCTTCCTGGACACCAATCTGGGTGTTTTTACCCCAGTTCTTATATTCTAGTTCTTTTTTTTTTTTTTAATGATGACACGATTAGATTTATTGGTTAAAATAAAGTTCACACTAGATCGTTAAATTTAAAATGCAGGTTATAAGACGGTAATTTGACAATATTTTTTTTTTAGTTGGAAATTTTATTTTATTATATTCTAGTTCTTAACCAACTTTCTAAACATGAAGGAGCTCTTCACGTTCTAGAGAAGAATAGGTTTTAAAAACTTATTGTTCCGCTCCATCTTTCCTTAAGACGTCCTTTCAAGTTTCAGTTCAGCCTCTTGGAAAATTTGTATATGACTGTGTGTGTTTGCTTATAAGAAAAGGATCTGCCAAAGTTGTGCTTGAAATCTACTTGCTCTAAATGGCTCGCTATAATCAAATATTTCTCCACTTTGAGGGCCAGCCCCAACCATTGAAAAATATCTCCTGCTCTGAGGAAATACAAAAATAAGCATTAAAATGGGAAAGCAGTTTAGGCCACCAGGAAATTTGGAAAGCCAAATATGAGCTTTAAGAAAAAGTAAAAACAAATACTCAAAGTTTTCACAACTATAAGGAATCCAACCTAGACTACTTGAGACAGAAATGAGATCACGAACTCTACTGGGTTTCAATCCACCTGCAGCCCTTGGCTCTGGTCCCTCCTCCTGTTTAGGAGGTAGAGGGGTGTGGAAATAAGAAGTGAGTGACTTTCTTCTGCAGAACATTGATTCTGCAACACTGAAGCCATTGCAGGAAGGTTCCCATGACGTTTGAGCAGATTCCCAAATGCTCAGAGGCCCCTGGCCTGTTGTGAAAGGTAGGACAAGGATCCCTAAGCTATAGCTGGAACCCAGAGAGAGGAGGCCGCTGATGGGCTCCCTGAGACTCCAGGTGTGATGTCCCCATCAAGGCCTCTAATGCCCCAGGCAGACCTTGGCTAGGACTGTAGCAGGCCACCCTCTGGCATATTCTAGGAGCCTCTACCTGGCCCTGCCCTTGGCCTTGAAACCTGGTTTTTAGGGCAAGAACCACAAGTGTCCTACACCATGTCCGAGTCTCACCATGCACTGCCTGTGTGACCTCAGGCCCTAATCCCCTCCGGTACAGTATTACCTCATGGACTGTGGCAAAGATTAAATGTGCAAATGTAAGTAACGTGCATATGGCTGTGTCTGGCCAGGGAAGCTTCTGATGGCAAGAGGGGCACCGGGACCCCACTGCAGGCACTGACTGGCAAGATGGGGCTGAGGTTCCCTTGCTGTCCCCATGCCTGGCACAGGTGAGCTGGCAGTAAGCAGTGGAAGGTGTTGAATGGTAGTTCTCTGGTCTTTCCAAGGGAGTTAGAATTGTTGTGTGGTCTAAATGAGGCAGTCTGAGTGAATGCATTTTATCAACTGTAAAGTACCTGGTGAACCACTAATAACCAGCATTGTTTGGGTGCTGTTCATATGCCAGCATCTTAATGCACTTCTCATGGCTTCTTGGCAAGCGCCTTAAAGCTGAGCCCTGGTACCTTTCTGAAGCATCAGCAGCCCTTGTCACTGGGATTGACATGCAACAGCACAGTTGACGGGGAGCCAGAGGACAGCGGCTTCCGTTCCTCACCACCCCCTCCTTAGGACAAGCCGGCCTTGACTCATTCTCCGGCAGTCTCAGACCAGCCTAGTACTTCCAAAATTCACTTGGATATTGATTGTTAAGGAGGAATTTGCTACCAGAACTGGTGCTTTAAGAGGTGGCCACGCTGCTGGAGTTGTTTTCCGGCCCCATAAAGCTATGACTGTACTCCTTGCTGAGGAGTCTCTGCCTTGTGGTCAACTTCCTGTTCTCTTCTGGCTTCTCATCTCCCTTTTCTTTTTTCTCCTTAAAAGACTGTGAATATTCCATAAATCCAAAGACAACTGCCAGACAACAGCATGTGGAAACCTCAGAAGGGAAAGGGTGACATATCTATGTCTATGTATTGGCCAGTTGTAAGATAAGAACTGCTGGTCCCAGAAAGCTAAGGATATAGTTCGGAAAGCAGAACTGAAGTTGTATATCTTTTGGCTGAGCTATACAGAAGGGTGTGAAGGCAGGGCACAGTGGCTCATGCCTGTAATCTCAGCACTTTGGGAGGCCAAGCTAGGAGGATTGCTTGAGGCCAAGGGTTTAAGACCAACCTGGGCAACACAGCAAGACCCTGTCTCTACAAAAAATAAAATAAAAATTGGCCAGGTGTGGTATATGTACCTGTAGTCCTAGCTACTTAGGAGGCTGAGGTGAGAGGATCATTTGATCTCAGGAGTTGGAGGCTGCAGTGAGCCATGATTGCACCTCTGCACTCCAGCCTGAGTGACAGAGAGAGACTCTCTCAAGAAAAAAAAAGTGAGTGAAGTTGTTTGGTCTAGAAAGTTTCTAATACATCATTCAGAACTGAGCTACCTCCACGGACATGAGCTTCCAATCAAAATTCACTAAACATAAGAGGAAACAAGTGAACAAGAATAGAAGTTAATGGAAGCCACAAACTGCAGAATCAAGCTATTAAGGCCAAGTGAATGGAATTTTCAGATATTAAATGTAGAATGAATACTAAGCAGGAGTAATAAAAAGATATCCACATCTCGACACATGGTATCACTGTTTCACAAACTGCAGAATGCCAAAGACAGAGTGAAGACTAAATATAGCCAAATAAGGAAGACAGATTCCTACAAAGCAAGAGTTCAACTGACGGCTGACCTTTCAATGGCAACAATGGAAGCCAGAATACAACAGAATATTATGGAAAAATATACAACACAGTGGAAATATATCTTGGAATTGCGGAGAGAAAATAATTGTCAGGGGAAATTTAAGGACATTTTCTAATAAACCAAACAGACTACTACCCTCTGACCTTCACTAAAGAGACTACTAAAGGTTGCACTCCAGGAAGAAGGAAAATTATCTCAGGAGGAAAATCTGGAATGCAAGAATATCTTCATGACTCAAAATAGAGAAGCATTTCTTTATTATTATTATTATTATTATTATTATTATTATATACTTTAAGTTTTAGGGTACATGTGCACAATGTGCATGTTTGTTACATATGTATACATGTGCCATGTTGGTGTGCGTGAGAAGAATTTCTTAAACTTGATAAAAAACATAGTCAATAGAGGAAAAGATTGACATATTCAACTGCATTAAAATTGCGGGCTTAGTTAATCAAAGGAAACCAGAAAGTATGTGAATGCTAGCAGAAGATATTTGCAATGTTTATGACTGTCCATGAAATCCACACCATTAGCAAGAATTCCTATGAATCAATAAGAAAAAGAAAAATCAATTTTAAAATATCTAACTGATTAAAAAATAAAAAACTTTACAGAGGAGGAAATATTAATGGCTAACAAATATATAAAAATAAGCTGTATCTCATTAGTAAACAATTACACAGTGTCAGTGAGCAACACTGTGGGAATGTCCCATAGCATGGCGTGAGGTTAGTGGGGTGAGGGGATGTGGTCCACTGAGGACTCCAGGTCCTTTTTAAAGAGATAGTCACTACTCATTTCAGCCTACTCTGGCCTGAGAAATGGGTACACTGTGGCCAGAACCATGGATTTCTAAAGAAATGTCCCAAATCTGGATTTTCCATGTGAAATATCCTGTTTTGAATATTGGGAACTTATTCAGAATTGTTTAAAAAGTGTATATGCCAATACTGCTTGAGCCAAAAGACACATTCACAAGCTAGACTTGGCTGAGAGTCCCTCTGTTCATGACCTCTGCATTAACCCCTTGAATTTTCTAACAATCAGACCTGACTTTACCGTGACTCAGCGGGGCCAGCCTTCCTTCCCCATTTTCCTCTTGGTTCCCTCCTAACTTCACCTGAACTTGTAACTAGAGACAGAAAAGAGACACCCTGCAAAGGGAAACATACTCCACACTAGCTAATGAAGCCCCTTCTTTTATGCTTTTATCTTCCAGATATTTGGGTTCTTGGTCTGGACCATGGTAGCCGCCACCCACATAGTATACCCCTTGCTGCAAGGATGGGTGATGTATGTCTCGCTCACCTCATTTCTCATCTCCTTGATGTTCCTGTTGTCTTACTTGTTTGGATTTTACAAAAGATTTGAATCCTGGAGAGTTCTGGTAAGAACCAGCAGCATGGCTCTTCCTGGGTGGACGTTCTGGGTTGGGTGAGGACAATTGGCCTTTCTGGGCAGGGAGGGATCCTGGGCTAGGCTCCTATGGAACCAAGACTTTTTATCTTACCATTTTTACTACCACGCTAAAATGAAGACATTTATCCGCAAGAGTAAATAATTCCTGGTATTCCCCTTCACTGGCTTCCCTGTTAGGAGAATACACAATGACCTGTGATCAAGCATATTCTGATGTGTTTCCCCTAAATTTTCTTCCTGGTAAAATCCTTGGAGCAACACTGAAGAAAAAGCTAGTAGGAAAAAAATCACTCCATTCTCAAGGCTAACACAATCCCTGCAACAGGGTATTTCTTCCATATCCCACATGAATTATATGCAAAGTATATACACATATGTATGTATATATATGTATATATATACTTTAATTGTACTCTACAAATAATTTTGGATGTAGATGCTTTCATTTAATATTACATCACTAATTTTTATTTATCACGTCATCTCAAAAAACCATTTAAAACTGTTCCACACTGAACAATTGAAGACATATTTAAAAGTACAGAATATTGTATTATAGGCCCTCATGTAGCCATAACCCAGATTCCAGCATTATCAAGACCTTACCACATTTGTTTCATCTAGCCTTTGTCCCCACTAAGGAATTTTAAAGCAAACCCCAAACATCATGCCATTCTATTCCACACACTTCAGTATGTTTCCAAAAAAACTCCGCAAACTTTCTCACATTATCACATGTATACGAAGTAAACAATTCCTCAGCATACCTAAGACAGTATACAGTGGTCCCCCATCTCTGGAGGATAAGTCCCAAGACCCCTAGGGGATGCCTGAATCCTCAGAGAGTACTGAACTCCGAATTTGCTATGCATGCACTTCTTTTTTCTTCTTCACAATTTCAGATAGACAATTCATTCTTACTGTAGATCTTAACAACCTCAGCATATTTTTTTCTTTCCTTATTAAGCTGAAAACTTATACTTTTTAACTTAAAGAAAGCACCCTATGACTTCTCTTTGGCATATCCAAATTGCCAGCATCACTACTCTTGCAATTTGGGGCCATTATGAAGTAAAATAAGGATTCTTTGAATGCAAGCACTGCAGTGCCACAACAGTTGATCTGATAGCCCAGATGAGTACAAAGCGACTAACATGGGTGGCACAGACAGTGTAGACATGCTAGACAAATGTCTGATTCACATCCCAGGTGGAACAGGGCGGGACAGTGCAAGATTTCATCATTGTACTCAGAAAGGCACACATTTAATTGTTAATTTCTGGAATTTTTCATTTAATATTTCAGACCAAGATTGACTTTGCGTAACTGAAATATACTGATCTTTATTAATCTGCCATTGCTTACGACATAGATATTACATTAAAAACACTGTGTATTAGTCTATTCTCACATTGCTATAAACAACCAGAGACTGGGTAAATTATAAAGAAAAGAGGTTTAATTGACTAGTTCCTCATGGTTAGGGAGGCCTCAGGAAACTTACAATCACGGTGGAAGGTGAAGGCTAAGCAAGGCATGCCTTGCATGGCAGCAGGAGAGATGGGGGAGGGGGAAGTGCCATACTTTTAAACCATCAGATCCCATGAGAACTCATTCACTACCATGAGAACAGCATAGGGGAAACTGCCCCCATGATCCAATCACCTCCCACCAGGTCCCTCCCTTGATACATGTGGATTACAATAGGAGATGAGATTTGGGTGGGGACAAAGAGCCAAACCATATCATTATACCACTGGCCCCTCCCAAATCTCGTCCTTCTCACATTTAAAAATACAATCATGCCTTCTCAACAGTCCCCCAAAGTTTCAACTTATTCCAGCATTAACCCAAAAGTCTAAGTCCAAAGTCTCATCTAAGACAAGAGAAGTCTCTTCTGCCTATGAGCCTGTAAAATCAAAAAGCAAGTTAGTTACTTCCAAGACACAATAAGGGTACAGGCATTGGGTAAATGCTCCCATTCCAAATGGGAGAAATTGGTCAAAACAAAGGGGCTACAGGCCCCATGCAAGTCCTAAACCCAGCTGGGCAGCCATTAAATGTCGACATTCCAAAATCTCCTTTGACTTCATGTCTCAGATTCAAGTCACACTGTTGCAAAGGGTGGGCACCCAAGACCTTGGGCAGCTCCACCTTTGTGGCTCTTCACAGTACAGCCCCTGCAGCTGCTTTCACAAACTGGCATTGAGTGTCTGTGCTTTTTCAAGGTGACCAGTGCAAACTGTCAGTGAACCTACCATTCTGGGGTCTACAGGACAGCTCTTCTCACAGCTGTACTAGCCAGTGTCACAGTGGGGACTCTCTGTGGGGGGTCCGACCCCACATGTCCCTTCTGCACTGCCCTAGTAGAGGTTCTTCATAAGGGCTCCACCCCTGCAGCAGACTCTGCCTGTACATCCAGTCATTTCCATACATCCTCTGAAATCACGGCAGAGGTTCCTAAACCTCAATTCTTGCCTTCTGCATGCCTGTAGGTCCAACACCATGTGTAAGCTGCCAAGGCTTGGGGCTTACACACTCTGAAGCAATGGCCCAAGCTGTACCTTGGCCCCCAACTGCTGGAGCTGGGGCAGCCGGGTTGCAGAGTGCTATGTTCCAGGACTGTGCAGAGCAACAGGGCCCTGAGCCTGGTCCACAAAACCATTTTTCCCTCCTAGGTCTCTGAGCCTGTGATGGGAGGGGCTACTGTGAAGATCTCTGAAATGCCCTGGAGATATCTTCCCCTTTGTCTTGCGGACCCTCATTACTCATGAAAATTTCTGCAGCTGACAGCTTGAATTTCTCCCCAGAAAATATGTTTTTCTTTTCTAACACATGATCAGGTTGCAAATTTTCCAAACTTTTATGTTCTGCTTCCCTTTTAAACATAAGTTCCAATTTTGGACCATCTCTTTGTGAATGCATATGATTGTACACTTTCAGGAAAAGTCAGGTCACATCTTGAATGCTTCAATGCTTAGAAATTTCTTCTGCCAGATACCCTAAATCATCTCTTTTAAGTTCAGAGTGCCACAGATCTCTAGGACAGGGGTAAAATGCCACCAGTCTCTTTGCTAAAGCATAGCAAGAGGGACCTTTATTCCAGTTCCCAATAAGTTCCTCATCTCCATCTGAGACCACCTCAGCCTGGATTTCATTGTCCATATCACCATCAGCATTTTGGTCAGAATCATTCAACAAGTCTCTAGAAAGTTCCAAACTTTCCTACATCTTCCTGTCTTCTTCTGGGTACCCCAAACTGTTCCAACCTCTGCCCATTATCCAGTTCCAAAGTTGCTTCCACATTTTCAGGTATCTTTATAGCAGTGCCTGACTCCTGGTACCAATTTTCTGTATTAGTCTGTTCTTACACTGCTGTAAAGAACTACCTGAGACTGGGTAATTTATAAGGAAAAGAGGTTTAATTGGCTCACAGTTCTGCATGGCTAGAGAGGTCTCAGGAATCTTACAATCATGGTGGAAGGCGAAGGGGAAGCAAGGCACACCTTACATGGCAGCAGGAGTGAGAGAGGGAAGTGTCACACTTTTAAACCATCAGATCTTATGAGAACTCCCTCACTATCACGAGAACAGCATGGGGAAACTGCCCCCATAATCCAGTCATCTCCCACCAGGTCCCTCCCCCAACATGTGGGGATTACAATTCGAGATGAGATTTGGGCAGGGACACAGAGCCAAACCAAATCACACTGCAAAAAAAAAAAAGGCAGGAGTCTAGGGGGCTGGCCTGCCTCATTTGCTCATTCTTTACTGCTATGTAGCCAGAGAGGAAAATGTTCACCTGATTGATGTGGCCATGCGTGGCTCTGCTCTGCATTTCCAGGACAGCCTGTACCACGGGACCACTGGCATCCTGTACATGAGCGCTGCCGTCCTACAAGTACATGCCACGATTGTTTCTGAGAAACTGCTGGACCCAAGAATTTACTACATTAATTCGGCAGCCTCGGTGAGTGGGCTGGCCAAGGACAGCAGTCTTGCCTGGAGGATGTTTCGTGCAGGAGGCCTAACTTTGCTTGTGCTGTATAGACCCTGAGCCCTCAAGTGGAAGGAGCCACGGGGGCAGGGGATAGGGATGTGTGTCCCTGTAAACATGTGCACCCACGTTCAGGGGTCCTCTTTTACCTTCTATTGTTCCCACTCCAGCTTTCCTCTCTCTTAGACACCCCCCCCACGCTGTCTGCAGAATTTTCTTTTTCCAAAACACAAATTGGAACAGATGTCTCTCTCCTACTGAAAATCCTTCAATGGCACCCACTGCCTTTGGAATGGGGCCCGCATCCCTCGGCATGGCTGAACTATTGAGAGATGAAGCAGGGAAGGGGAAAGTGGAATGTCAAGGTCTCAGGGGAGGAGGCATCAGGGAAGGCCCTGTCAAGAGGACAGAAGGAGGCAGGGGCCACCAGGCAGTTACCCCTGCTAAGGTCCCACCAGGCAGTTACCCGTGCCAAGGACCCTCTGTGTGCTCAAGGGCAGCCAGGAGGGTGGTGTAGCTGGGACAGCTGGCCATGGAGGGCTGCAGGGGCTGTTGCTGGTCTTGCAAGTTTAGGAAGTTAAACTCACCTGATGAGGAGGGAAGGGAGGCAGACAGGCCGGAAGGCAGCTGAAATATCTTGTGGCCACCCCAGAGGGTCACAGTGCACTCCACAGTGGGTGGCATTTACCTCCATCTAACCCATGTATGTGCTACTCATCTATCTTGCTGCTATCTGCTTCTTATCTCTCAAATGTAAGCTCCATGAGGGCAGGAATTTTCGAATATTTTCTTCACTGTTATACCCACAGTTGCTCTTGAAGGAAAGCAGGTCCTTAAAAGATATTTGTTGACTGACTGACTGAATGAGGAGCGTGTGAGTGGACAGTGGGGCAGAGTGGGGCTGGGATGTTTGGCAGGGCCTGAAAGGTATTGAAGGTGACGGCCCTACCCTGAGAAAAGAGCAGAGCCATCATACAGCTTCAACGTGGGGCAGCATGATTGTGTTCTCCCCATGAGTGAGAAGTGTCCTCACTTGTCCACTTCTGCCTGCCCTGCCCAAATGGTGGAGCAGATTCGAGGGGCAGGGCAGGAAGAAGTGGACAAGTGAGGCCATGAGGAGTCCTGCCGAGGGATGCCGGTGGCTGAGACAAGGGAAAAATGAATGTCCCGAGAGCTAGGCAGGGAAATCAGTAGCCTTTGGGGTGGCTTTGCATATGGCTGGCAAGGGAGGCAGGAGGAGCCAGGGGCCACAGGGGTCAGGCTCAGGGAGTGGGGTGAGAGGAGGACCCTGGGGCCCATTGGGCTTGTCAGGCTTGTGAGGAAACGTCAGGGGCTCAGTGTGAGCCAGGAAGAGCTGGAGGAGGTCTGAACATTCACAAGGAGCTGATAAGCAGCCGCTCAGGGCAGAGTTCTGGACCAGCGAGGGGAGCTGTAGGAGTGTTCAGAACACAGATTTGCTGGAGGTGGGCAGAGGAGAGCGGGCCTCGGGCAGGAGGTCAGCATGGGATATGGGCCCAGAGCTGTGGTGGAGGTGAGCCTGCTTCACAGCCAGGTGCAGATGAGATGGAGACTGCAGTCGGGGCAGGACACCAGGATGGCCCCAGGGAGGCCCTGATGGAGAGTTTCCAGAAGAGGGAGTTGTTGGCCAGGGGTTGCTGCCCTCAGGCCAGGCAGGAGACGAGGAGGCAGGATCATGCGTGGCCTCCTGGGCAGTGGGGCTGAGGGTACCTGAGGGGTGGGCAGGAGCTGGCGCTGCTGTCTCTAACAGTCACCCTCCACCTCCTTCCAGTTCTTCGCCTTCATCGCCACGCTGCTCTACATTCTCCATGCCTTCAGCATCTATTACCACTGATGCACAGGCGCCAGGCCAAGGGGGAAATGCTCTTTGAAAGCTCCAATTATTGGTCCCCAAAAGCAGCTTCCAACGTTTGCCATCTGGATGACAAACGGAAGATCCACTAAAACGTCCACGGGATTAACAGAACGTCCTTGCAGACCGAGCGATGACACCACACTTTGTTTGGACATTTAAATTCACTCTGCTGAATAGGAGGAAGCTTTTCTTTTTCCTGGGAAAACAACTGTCTCTTGGAATTATCTGACCATGAACTTGCTCTTCTAGACAACTCACATCAAAGCCCTCACTCCACTAATGGAGAATCCTAGCCCCACTAATGCCAAGTCTGTTTGGGGCTTTTGCCTCAGCTATGGGCTTCCCTAGAGTAGGTCCAGGGGAATACTCAGTCTGATCTCTCTTTTTTTTTTTTTGTTTTGTTTTTTTTTTTTTTGTTTTTTTTGAGATGGAGTCTCGCTCTTCCTCCAAGGATGGAGTGCAGTGGCGCGATCTCCACTCACTGCAAGCTCCGCCTCCCGGGTTCCCACCATTTTCCTGCCTCAGCCTCCCGAGTAGCTGGGACTACAGGCACCCACCACCATGCCCGGCTAATTTTGTTGTATTTTTAGTAGAGATGGGGTTTCACCATATTAGCCAGGACGGTCTCGATCTCCTGACCTCGTGATCCTCCCACCTCGGCCTCCCAAAGTGCTGGGATTACAGGCGTGAGCCACCGTGCCCGGCCTGATTCTCTTAAAATTGAAGAGGTGCTGCCAAGGCCTTCAGATCTAACGCAGATGCATAGACCTTGTTCCTGGTACTTGTTCAGCCTGTGCTGGGGAGCCGTGGTCCCGAGTTCCCTGGGAGGCTGACAGGGTCAAGCCACCCTGCCCACCACCCTCCCACTTCCCCTCCCCTTTCCTCTCCAGCATTAGGATTCAAGGGAAATCTGCATGAAGCCAATTTTGAGGGTAGACGTGTGGGGAAAATAAATCATTATACAGTAAGACCTGGGGCTTGAGGGGTGGGGAATGGGGAGGGAAGGGCATAGCCTGCTCCTCCATGAGTCTGACGTCTCGGAAACTGAGCAGCTGCCGGACGCCTGGGTCAGGAATCCAAGACCCCACCTCTTAAGGACTGGTTCCTCAGAAAACACCCTCAGGGAAAAAGGTGAAAACATTACATCCGTGGATTCTCCTGCCACAACCACATTGGAAGAAAAGGCTGCCGCAACATCTCAGCGAGGAGTGAAGGACCCATGTCCCAGGAACCGCGCTGCGCCACCTGCACTCACCCCCCCTCACATTCTCTTAAGCACCCGGTGGCCCTCCGAGGCCTGGCGGAATGGTGGTGCCCACGGGGTTGGGCAAGGGCTCACCAGGACCTCAACGGGCAAAGTTGTGCACACTAAAATATCAAATCAAGGTGCTTGGTTTTAAAGTAAATGTTTTTCTAAAGAAAGCTGTGCTCTTCTGCTGACCCAGACGAGTAGGGCACAGCCCTGTAACTGCACGTGCCTTCTGTCATTGGGAATGAAATAAATTATTATGAGAAAGGGACTTGTCCTAACTGGTTTGAGGCCTTACAGTTTTGTATCTACATTTTTCCCCTCCTGGGGTTTGCGGGGACAGGGACAGAACTACAGGAGTCATGGGAAAGAAAATTCTGGCTTCACTACTGCTCACTGCTCACTTTCTGATCACTCTGATACTTTTTTTTTTTTTTTGCAACCTGATACCTTGAAAAGCTTCTATGGGTCTCTCCTTTTGTTGTCTGGCAGCTGTCTAGGATGATCACTGATTAATATTTACTACGTAGCCACATGCAAATAAAAGTTGTTTGGTAAAAAGGAGCAGTTGGTCGACTTCATCTTGTTAGCATCTGGAACTGGCCATCAGGTACTAGGTGCTGTCAGTAATTTCAAGAAAAGCACCCCTTGGAGCATTTCACAACCTAAGTTCTCTGAGGGTGGGATCCCAGCCCACCCGGCCTTGCTTCTAGAGCAAGAGCGAAGGGAGGTCACATTTGTCTCCAGGGCTTTGGGTTTATAATGTCATTTGTACTTCAGTAAGGACAGTTTGGGTGCAAGTTCCAGAAACCAAACTCATACAGCTTAGGCAAAAATGGGAGTGCACCAGTAGGGGCTGGGAGAGGTGAAGAGGGCTCAGTAGGAGGAGAGCTGACCCCCGCATGGCTCTCTGCTGCACACTGGCCATCGTCTCTTGCCACACTGCAAGACTTGTCCAAGTCTCAACAAACACCGGCCTCCCATCCCACGTGCAGACACTAGAGGCTCAGCCTGGACCCCCAGAGTCCATCCACCCACAGCTGTTGCAGTGCTGCTTTCTGCCTTGAGGGGCAGCCCTCCTCTCAGTGTAGGGGTCTCCCCAGGCTCTTGTCTTCTGGAGGGAACACCCCGAGGCTCTTGGCAGGCTTCTCAGAGGCCCCAGCAGAAGTGGGCTATCAGGGAACCTGCCCCGATAGTCACGTAGGTTCTTTTCTATTTTTCCTAAGTGTCGGCTGGCTTGAGAAATAAAGGGACAGGGTACAAAAGAAAAAATTTAAAGCTGGGCATCCAGGGGAGACACCACATGTCAGTAGGTTCCGTGATGCCCCACAAGCCGTAAAACCAGCAAGTTTTTATTAGGGAGTTTCAAAAGGGGAGGGAGTGTGCGAATAGGTGTGGGTCACAGAGATCATGTACTTCACAAGGTAATAGAATATCAGAAGGCAAATGGAGGCAGGGCAAGATCACAGGACCACAGGATGGAGGTGAAATTAAAATTGCTAATGAAGTTTCGGGATTGTCATTGATAACATCTTATCAGGAGACAGGGTTTTGAGAGCAACCGGTCTGACCAAAATTTATTAGGCAGGAATTTCCTCTTCCTAATAAGCCTGGGAGCGCTGTGGGAGACTGGAGTCTATTTCACCCCTACAGCCTCGACCATAGAAGACAGCCACGCCCAGGGGGGCCTTCTATAGACTTACCCCCCAGGTGTGTATTCTCTTTCCCAGGGATGTTCCTTGCTGAGAAAAAGAATTCAGTGATATTTCTCCCATTTGCTTTTGAAAGAAAAGAAATATGGCTCTGTTCTGCCCGGCTCACCAGTGGTCAGAGTTTAAGGTTATCTCTCTTGTTCCCTAAACATTGCTGTTATCCTGTTCTTTTTTCAAGGTGCCCAGATTTCATATTGTTCAAACACACATGCTCTACAATTTGTGCAGTTAACGCAATTATCACACGGTCCTGAGGCGACATACATCCTCCTCAGCTTATGAGATGACAGGATTAAGAGATTAAAGTAAAGACAGGCATAGGAAATCACAAGGGTGTTGATTGGGGAAGTGGTAAGTGTCCATGAAATCTTCACAATTTATGCTTAGAGATTGCAGTAAAGACAGGCATAAGAAATTATAAAAGTATTAATTTGGGGAACTAATAAATGTCCACGAAATCTTCACAATCCACGTTCTGCCATGGCTTCAGCTGGTCCCTCCATTTGGGGTCCCTGACTTCCCATAACAGTGGGCTCTGGCGTGAGCTTCACAGGCTTTCTCCTTTCCAGGTTCTTCACTCGTCTTTTCCCCTGGGTTTCCCAGGATCCTGCACCCATCTTGTCTCAGGGCTGGCTGGCTACGGGGAAACTTAGACCCAGACACAACCAACTCCTGAGGCCCCAGCATGTGCTGGGCACTGGGGTGCAGTACCTTGAGACACAGGGTCCCACCAGCCACACCAGATGCCCCACACTGAGCAAGCAGCTCTGACTGGCAGCTTTATCCCAAGACAGCCAGAGCCTCTGCTTTGGCCAATAACTGGGCCATGATCTTTAAAAGATAGAGGGAAAAGCACAATAAAATGTTAAAATTTGAAAAACAAACAATATCCTAATCTCTAGGGTTGGCCCCAGCGAAACTGGCAGCCCTACTTCCCTCCCCAGAAGGAATCTGCAGGGAAGCACATCTCAGTAATAACTAGATGCTGGACTTGAGAGTCAAAGGCCAGCTCCTGTTCAAAGGGAGGGACTGTGAGGGAGCATTGCCAGTTCCTCCCCCAAATCTGCAGAGCTCAGATCCCAATTTGTGCTGCTAGATTCACTCAGTTGGATCTGGTCCTCCTTGGCACACCAGCAGGTGATAAACTCCCTTGCTCCAGAGCCTCTCTCCCTCCATCAGTCATCTCCAGTGCTGCATGTGCCTGTGTCCAAGCCTGATTCCTGACACCGTGCCTACCCATCACCCTCCATCACTTCCTGGGCTGGGAGAAGGGTGTGATGTTTCCATGGTGATACTGGACCACCCCCGTGCAGAGGCTTAATCACCATGAACTTTTACTGATTCAGTGGCCCAGGACTCTGTGTATAGGTATGAAATGGGATTGTAAACCCCTCTATCTCCTATGTATGTTTGTGTTCTCAGAGAAGGAATGTTGGAATTAGTGGCAAAATACCTGGGGTCAGTCAAGGCACCACGTAGATGCCTCTTCTGTTCTAACTTACCTGCCAGGAGGGTCCAGGAAACACACTGGTTTCTGAGTCCACATCTAGGATCTCCATCCCCTGAAGGGCCTCCCTTGCTGGGTCATGGCGACTCCTTAGAGGCATCATGTCCTCAACTGACAGATGAGGAAACAGTCCAGATTTCACATCCAGAACACATGGCAGTCAACACTTAGATTAAGGCTTCTTAAATGCCAACCTCTGTATTTCTCCACCTTTTCTTCCTCATCTCAACCTTTAGCCATAAGAAGTTTTTAAAGGACAGACCCAGCTTATCGGAACATACAAAACATCATCCCAGGAACATTAACTGTCCAGGTGCATTCTGTCTTCTCAGGTGATTTGATAAATTAAATGTGTGGTTTTAAGTGTCTGAAACTTCTGTGACAGTCAGTGCCCCAGACACCCATTCCTGCCTTCTCCTTTGCTAGCACACTCCTGAGATTATACTGTGCCTGGGCTCCCTGGCAACCAGGGCTCAATTCTGGCCACTGAGACAGAAGCCAAGGTCTGCTCCAGGGCTGGGGTTGCTTTCCTGATACGGGGCTTAGACTGACTTTCTGGGGACAGAAAGTCTGAGACGGAGAGCCCTGTGCATGCAGGAAGTTTACTGCAGGGGCTTTTGGAAGATGCACCTGGGACAAATGAGGGGGCAGTGGGAAAAGCTGGCTGGCAATGAGGTTGCAACTGCGGCTGTGGCTGACACTGCAGGGAGTTCTGGAGCTGGTTGGCCCTGCAGCTGCCCTGCCTTGAGTAAAGTGGGCAGAGCCTTTGTCTCTCACGTCAGCCGGTAGTTCCCAGGCAGGGGTGAAGGCATCTGTAGCAGCTGCTCTCCCCAGCAGCTGTAGGGAATGCCTTGGCTTGAACAGGTGACCTGGGCAGGATACCACCACATCCACTACACTGCCACCTCCTCTTCCTGCCTTGGACAAGGACTTCATGGCCAAAGAGATGGCAAAAATAGAATCCCAGATGCTGGCAGCTGTTCGACCAACACCAGCCACCTCTTTGCTTGAACTTTGTAAGAAGTCCAAGATGACAAAATCCGTTTCCCACCGTGGTCAGCTCACGATACATGCAGCTCACGATACATGCACTGCAGCCTGGTAGAAGTACTCTTTCCCACCTTCCACTTCCTCCAAAGGCCCACCAGGGCCTTCCCTCCAAAGCATGGTCCTCCCTCAGGCCTGATCCAGAGACTCTACCTCCAGAATGGACCTGGAATTGGTCTTCTTCCTCCTACCTCCCAGCCTGCCCACACCTTCACCACTGGGTACTGCAGAACCTACATCCCAGAGTCAGGCAGCATCTCCAAAGACTTGGGCCAGTCTCTCAGCCATAGTCAGATTCTGCCCATCTCTGGCCCCCAATTCTTCCCTGCCCTCAGGATAAAGTTCGAACCTTTTGGAAAATGACCTCCCATGCCTTAATGACAGGTATGACCTTGCCTTATGTACAGCTGCAGCTCTTGCTACCCGCATCGCCCAGCCCTGATGGTCCAGTGTCAGCATGGCAGCTGCAGCCAGCTCAGCCCTGCTGTTGCATCCGTGCACACGGTGGACATTCTATTCCCTCTCCCTGGGAACATGAAGCCCTCTTCTTGTCTATATGAAAAACTCTTGTTATCTTTTAATCTCAAAGTCTTCCTCAACGCCCCCAGCCCTTCTGTGCAGCTAATCAATCATTGGCTCCTTGGACACCTCTGCACCCGGGGTGCGTGCTGTGCTGTGCTGTGCTGTGCTGTGCTGTGCTGCGTTACCCACTCATTCAGTGCTGGTCTCCCTCACAAGACTATGAGATTCCATGAGCAGGAATTTGGTTCTTGGATGTTTTTATCATCTTTGCCCTTCCCTATGCCCAGCACCCACCCCTGACCCCACCAACCTCAGCTCTGAGTGCTCTGCTCACACTGTTCACAGGAATGGGGACTTGCAAAAGCCACAGCCAGGCTATAGGGACAGATGACATGGCTGGCTCTTAAGCCCTCCTAGTCCTCACCCCCAACCCACGGTCTACATCTCAGGGGAAAAGGGATGTTCTCTGCTTCTTTCCTTTTCTCCTTGGCCTGCACTATGGTGAATTAGTTTCTTTCACTCTAGCTTCCCATCTGTACAAAGAGGAAGAGACTGGCCTGCCACTGCCAGGACCCAGTCCAGCTTTGGTGGCCCTACAGGGCCATGAATCATGCACAGCCAAGGATGTCTTGGCTGTAGGGAAGGCTGGCCAGCTGAGGAAGGGCCCAGCTTGATTCCAGGCCACCCCTGGCTCTGGGCCCAGCACTAGTAGGTGTTGACTTAAAAGGAAGAGTTTGAGGCATAAAATATAAAGAGTTTACTTGAGCCAAAGTAAGGACAGCTGCCTGAAAGACTCAGACCCAAGTAAGCTTGGAAATGAGCTTCATTGGGTCTTTGTTATAAGAAGTTTTTTAAAGGCAAAAAGCGGGGACAACAAGTGGGCTGATATAAATCCATCAGGAATTCCTCATTAGTTTATAGAAATAACCTTGAGGCTGAGTACGGTGGCTCACACCTGTAATGCCAGCACTTTGGGAGGCCGAGTCGGGCGGATCACTTGAGGTCAGGAGTTTGAGACCAGCCTGGCCAACATGCCGAAATCCTGTCTCTACTAAAAATACAAAAAAATTAGCAGGGCGTGGTGGTGGGTGCCTTTCCCAGCTACTCAGGAGGCTGAGGCAGGAGAATCACTTGAACCAGGGAGGCAGAGGTTGCAGTAAGCCAAGATTGCGCCACTGCACTCCAGCCTGGGTGAAAGAGTGAAACTCCATCGCAAAAAAAAAAAAAAAAAGAAAGAAATAACATTGATTCGTGATTGGCTCTACATTGTGAGGCCATACTACGTGGTTTAGTGCCTGGTGTGGCTTTATTAGGTTAATTTATGGCTCCTTATCCTTGGCAAGCAGTTTCAAGAGCTGAATACATAGCTCAAGGTTGATTACTATCTCATTTTATTGTCTCTCTGGGCCTGATAATTTAAATGGACTCTCATACCTCAGGTAAAAGTTCTTTTCTTTCTTCATAGTGCTGATAAAAATGTGTTAAGTGCCCCCAGAGCCCCAAGGACCTGTGTGTGAGGACCTGTTCTGAGGGAACTGCTAGAACAATGGCTTTAAAAATGCCAGAGCTGAACTGGAGAAGCAGCAGGATCTGGGGGCCAGGAGTAGCGATTGTGGCCTTTGAGTGAGATGGAGCAGGGGTCTTCACTTTCCCCCTGGAGGAAGCTGGAGCTGGCTGGAGCAGCTCTGCTCAGGGCATCTCCTTCCTCTGCCTTTGCTTCTTATGTGAAGACTGACATTGTGACATATAATAAGAAATGGAGCTCCTAAAACCCTTGGGATCTCCAAAGTCATATATGGCTTTTTGTAACTAATGAGATGACTAGGAGGGTGGGGGCTCCTGGGTGGCCTCGGGATGGTGCTGGTTGCGAGGGAAACCAACTGTGTGATTAGACGGTTGAAATACTCAGCCCTACTGACTGCCGACTTCTGGTTTGGGAGAGGAGCTGGGGATGGAGTTAATCACCAGTGGCCAATGATTTAATCAATCATGCCTACAAAATGAAGCCTCCATTGAAAAATGCCAACATAATGAACACCTCCAAAAGGATGGTGTTGGGAGAGCTTCTGGGTTGGTGAACACGTGGAGGTGATGGGAAGGTGGTGTGTCTGGAGAGGGCATGCAAGCTCCATGCCCCTTCCCCATACCTGGCTCCATACATCTCTTCCACTGGCTGTCCCTGAGTTTTATCCTTATTATTATTATTATTATTATTATTTCAGTAGTCTAGGGGGAACAGGCAGCATTTGGATACATGGATAAGTGCTATAGTGGTGATTTCTGAGATTTTGATGCACCCATCATTCTTATGCCTTTGCATCCCTGAGTTGTATCATTTATAACTAAACTGTTCCCATGAGTTCTCTGGGCCATTCTAGCAAACTATCCAGTATAAAGAGGGGGTTGTGGAAACCTCAAGTTTATAGTTGGTCAGAGCACAGGTGCCAACCTGGACTAGAATTTGGCATCTGAAATGGGGGTGGTCTTGTGGGACTGAGCCTGTAATGTGTGGGATCTGATACTAACTCCAGGTAGATAGTATCAGAGCTGAGTTAAATTATAGGACACCTAATTGGTGTTCCAAGAATTGGAGAAGTGGTTGGTGTGGGGAAAATGCCCACACTTCTGGTATCAGAAGTGAAGCATTGAGAGCAGCAGTAGGAAGGAAACAGGATTTACATCTCAGAAACATGCTGTCACTTTTAGGAAGAAGGGAGCATGGGGAATGACTCTCTCAGGGTCAACTCCCACAAGCTACCTGACCCAGGCTCCAAATTTAGAGATCAGGGAAGCAGGAAGGAGAACATGAAGGAGGCCACTTCTGCTTCTTTCTGGCTTTGCCAACTCAGGAAAGTCATGCCACTGCTGAAAGACTCAAATTTTTGTTCATAAATTGGGATGCGTAGGGATTCCTACACCGTATGTCAAGGTATAGTTACATCAGGGTGGCTAATGCCATCCTGTCAAGGGGTTATTCCAAGGTTAGGTTAAGTCAAGGTGCAGTTAGGTTAGGTGTAATTACAACAAGGTGTAGCAACATCAAGGTGCATTTACTTCAAGGTTTAGATATGGCAAGAGGCAGTTATGTCAAGGCGCCATCATGTTAAGTTGTAGTTATGTCAAGGTGGGGGTTATGGACTGAATTGTGTCCCCGCCGCCAGCCCCCAAATTCATATGTTGAAGCCCTAACCCCCAATGCAACTGTATTTGGAGACAGAGTTTTTAGGAGACAATTAAGTTTAAGTGAGGTCATAATGATGGGACCCTCATTCAATAGGGCCGGTGTCCTTAAAAGAAAAGGAAGAGAACTCGCACTCTCTGCCATGTGAGGACACAGTGACAAGGCTGCCACCTACAAGCCAGGGACAGAGCCCTCACCAGGAATGGAATCCCCTGGCACTTTGATCCTGGACTTCTAGCCTGCAGAACTGTGAGAAATAAAATGTTGTTGTTTAAGTCATCTGGTGTTTTGTTATGATGGCCCAAGCTGTCCAAGACGGTAAGGTTATGCCAAGGTGCAGGTGAGAGGTACATGTGCAAGTATGCCTGAAGTAGGTTTGAAAGCCTATGAAGGATCATTACTGATTTGCATCATCACATCTGGCAGGAACCTACCCGGTGACATTCCCTCAGCCATGAAAGGAAACAATCCTGCCGCTTTTACATTAAGATCGTGGAGCTATTACTCACTGCAGAGTTAAGGCCCTTTTTTTTATTTTATTATTATTATACTTTAAGTTTTAGGGTACATGTGCAC
The DNA here is from genome assembly GCF_029289425.2 of Pan paniscus. NCBI lineage: Eukaryota > Metazoa > Chordata > Mammalia > Primates > Hominidae > Pan > Pan paniscus. Next base: position 17,703,381 of record NC_073261.2, read on the forward strand.
AATGTGCAGGTTAGTTACATATGTATACGTGTGCCATGCTGGTGTGCTGCACCCATTAACTCCTCATTTAGCATTAGGTATATCTCCTAATGCTATCCCTCCCCACTCCCCCCACCCCACAACAGTCCCCAGAGTTTGATGTTCCCCTTCCTGTGTCCATGTGTTCTCATTGTTCAATTCCCACCTATGAGTGAGAATATGCGGTGTTTGGTTTTTTGTCCTTGCGATAGTTTACTGAGAATGATGATTTGCAGTTTCATCTATGTCCCTACAAAGGACATGAACCCATCATTTTTTATGGCTGCATAGTATTCCGTGGTGTATATGTGCCACATTTTCTTAATCCAGTCTATCAGGCCCTGAACAGGGCCTGGCCCACAGTGGGGCCACATAATTGCTCGCCCGCAGCCCTAGCTGCCCTCCCTTGGAATCTGGGAGAGGTCTGAGTATCAGGTCAGGTCTGAGTTTCAGAAACGGGCCTGAAACCGCCCCTGGCTTTGAGGTTCTGACAGGTAACTTGGCTGGGATACAGGTGTTCATCATTGCTTCCTGGGGGCTAGTCTGGGACCTTTAAGTCAAGCCCTTTAAGTCAAGCCCTTAGGGATATGAGTCAGACTTTGGCATCTCTGCCTCCCCCTCACAGCCCCTCTATTCTGCAGGCAAACAGCAGGTGCCCAATAAATGCCCAGGGCATTGAAAGGTGAATTAGTAATGATGCCGAGTGTGCCTGTGCAGGCGGGCCCCACTCAGAGGACTCCTCCTTTAGCTCACAGTCTAGCAGGTGGGCTGTCCCAGCACCGCTGCTTGCCAGGCAAGGAAATTGAGACAGCAAAACAGTAAGTTATTTCCCAGACCCCATAGCCGGCAAGTTCCCAGGGGACTGGAGCCTGGCAGTCTGGCTCTTCTGGAAGGACAGGGCAGGAGAGCAGAACACAGAACACGTCTCCCCTCTCTCTTCTGATGCTCTCAGGGAGGTCACATTTCCCTGGGGCCCTGGGAGAATCCTGGGTCAGATTACAGCAGCACAGGTCACCTGCTCCAGCCTAGACAGGCCCAGGATCTGGCCCATCCACTGGCCCGGCCCTTCCTGGCCACCACTGTAGCATGTCACAGCCTGGGCTCTGGGTGGGCCTGGTCCCTCTCCTGGTTGCCGCCACTGCAGGTGAGTCAACAGCGAGACAACACAGTAACACCCTGCACAGGGCCTAGAGCCTACACCTGCGTTCTCTGTCAGCCTCATCAGCTCTATGCAGTGAGGACGCGAGGCTAAGAGAGGTAAATTGCTTGGCTGAGGGCATGCCTCCAGTAAGGATCAGGTCCAGGTAGGAAACCAAGACATAGCCTTCACTGCTGCTGGGGAGGTGCCTGAGGATGGGGCGGGAGGGGGCACATGCTCACCAGCCTCCCCTTTCTGGGTTTCTCTGACCCACCCTCTGTTCCTCGTCTTCAGGCTTCAGCTCTCATCCCTGACCCAAGGGAGGCATTTCCCACACAGCTTTCCTCCCTTCCGGGGCTCTCAGGGATGGCGCCCTCCCTCCACCCACTCTGCACCTTTTCTGGAGCCCCTGAATCCCATGCAGCCTCAAGAGGTTCCTGATGCCCTAATGGATGTTAGCTTTTCTCTGTGAATTGTCTGTCTCCTTTCCTTGGGAGGGAGCAAGGCTGGGCTTCACATGACACAAGTACTAGGATTTTGCTTTGTCAAAGGAATGCATATGATTTATGTGTGTGTGTGTGTGTGTGTGTGTGTGTGTGTATATAGTATTTTCCACTTATTGCCTATAATTCAGAGGTAGGTATCGTGTCCCAATTTTGCAAGTGATAAATCAGTCTGAGAGAAGTTGCTAACTTGCCCAAGGTCACACTGCAAGTGGGTGGTAGAGCTGGGATTTCAGCCAGATCTATCTGTCTGTCCCCAAAGCCTGCGGCTTCCCCACTGGAACCTGGAGCCTCTCAAGGCCTCCAGAAGGATTTGCTGAGCAGTTTCAAGATAAAGCTCAGTCAGCCCTCGCTTGGTCTTCAGTCCCGAAGGAGGCCACAAGCTGCCTTCGTGCCCAGCACAGGTTTGGTTTGCGTGAGTGGCTGAGGATGAGGCAGGAGCCCACACCAAGCTTCCTGACTTGCCAAGGGCACAGACAGGGGCTTGGATGCACTGCACCCACACCCAGGCCAGCCCTCCCTCCAGGGCTTCAGGGTAGCTTTGTGAGGTCACTCAACTGCTTTGGGTCTCAGCCTCCACAGGTGTAAATGAGAGTGTTTCTGTGCCAGGAGATGAAATGTCAGCTCCACTATTCTATGATGTTGATTGCAAAGCACCCTGAGCTCCTGGAAACTCTAGGAGGTGATGATGATAACCGAGCCCCTGTGGCTTCCTCCCAGCTTAGGTTACCAGGCTCCTGGGCCTCACAGCCAGCCTGTGGCCTGTGTTACATGACCTCTCTGCTTTTCTCTCCCTGCAATTCATGCCAGCTGTGTCCTGAGCAGCCGACCTCGGCACCAGCCACCACGTCCCGTGTCCTCAGCGCAGGCTTGCTGTTACAGCTGTCAGGAATTGCAGTGTTGGGCTGAAGTCACACCAATGGAGATGGCCAGCTCAGAGGGGCCATCTGCAGAGATGAACGGGAAGCAGGGCTATCATACAGGCTCTTCACTCTTTGCAGGAACGGCTATCCCCTTCCCCCAAGGTAGAGCTGACAGCCACTGCCTGTGCCTTGTTGTCTGCCCGGCAGGCCAGCACTCCATGGCTGGGAGCAACCTGCAGTGCCCCATGGGCTTTTAGTAAGGAGCAGACATCCCGGTGTTCCAGGAAGATAGGAGGGGAGGGAGGGAGGGGCAGCACTGCCTAGGCAGGTTCGTTCCACAATGGACCTGAGTGCAAAGGGCTCCCAGGGGGATGAACACTGCCTGGAGATGCGTGCCAGGAGTCTGGTGCCCGAAGCCACCAGGGCCCACCCCAGGATATAGCCCCTGAGACTTCTGACCTTGATGGAGGGTGGGTGCTATGCCAGAAGTGAGCTGTGGCCTGGCTCTGCCTCTCACCTGTCCTGTGACCTGGGCGACTCCTCACCTGGGAAGTGGGGCTGGCGGTCAGAGGTGCCGCTTCCAAAGGACATTCTCTCCCCACTCACCATCAGCAGTTCCTGCTGCTGTGGCCTCCACCCTTGGACCAGATGAAGGAGTTCATCCCTCTGCCCATGACCCCACTGCTCCGACCCCTCCACCTGGGCCCCCACGGTGAGTCCAGATTGATCACACTGGTCTGGAGCCTGCACTGACACCCCAAGGTCTGTGTGGAAAGACCCTGTCCTCAGGCCTTTCGGCATTGACACCAGCTCTGAGTCATCCAGTTGGGGACACCCTCCTTTCTCCATCTCAGCCCATCCAGTTGGGACAGGCAAACATTCAGCCAGGCAGTGGGGCAGGCAACTGTACATGCCGGTTTATGTGACGGGCCTCCATGCCATCTTTGCTGCCCTGGCTGGGCACCTCCTCGGCACACAAGGCTTCTCCTCAGCCACTTTGTTTTCTCTGGTCTCTGCAGCTGCTGGAATGGAGTGATGGCTTTGTGGCTGGGCCCCAACAGCACCTGCAGTCGGCTCCCAGAACTCACAGACAGCGAGGACTGCCAGGTGACCCCAGTGGGAGGGCAGCTCTGTCTCAACCATTCTTTGCTGGGGAGAGAAGCAAGGAGGTTATGGGGAAGTCCCCAGAAGAGGCTAAATCTCTGGGAATCAGAACTAAGCCTCATTCTCCATGCCTCACTTATGAGGTATGCATGAGGTGTCCATGCTGTCCTTGGGGAGCAGTCAACACCTCCTGCCCATTCTGACCTTGCACCGCGGGACTTGCCTAACCTGGAAATGAGCTTAACCCACCTCCAGGGCTGCTGTGGGGATGGAATGGGAGGATGCACAGGGAAGTGTGAAGAGGCTCAGAGCGACCATGCCCACACAACACTCAGGAGAGAAGCCATGGAGATGTGGGGTGCACAGTGATATGCACACTCGTGGCAGCCGCCTCGTGACCCAGCCATTCCCACACATGCCATGTGTTGCCAGGTGCCCCGTGTGTGCAGTACAGGTGCAGAGGAGGACCAGGCAGGCCTCCTGGGAGCTGGCTATGCCCCTGCGGTGTCCTAGAACAGCTGCAACTGTTGGGACTGCAGAGCCACAGAGAGGTGGAGGAGAAGGCGAGAGCCTTTCCTTAGCCCCAAAGCTCCACAGACCACGTGGACTAATTCCTGCTCACTTCCATGTGCAGGGAATTTTCTTTTTCAGAGGAAGTTGGAGGGACAGAGAGCTTGGGGGATCCACAAAGAGTCTCGGCAGAGTGAACACCTAAGCTGAGGCCCTGACTCAGCTATGTGCAGGTTTGGGTATCAGTCACCATCCCGCTGCCTTCTCACCCCGGGCCCTGTTGTCCCTCAGCAGTGCCCACCTGAACAGGAGCCAGGCCCACAGTGCTCCAGCTGCATTTTCTGCTCTCTGCACTACTTCACAGGCAGAAGCCCCAGCTGCCAGCCCTGCCCCTCAGGTAGGTGTGACTGGGCTTCCCCAATGACATTCGGGAGGCACCAGACCCTGGAGTGAGCTGGGAGGGTCCTTGGGTCTCCTGTGTTTGGACTAGCCTGTCCATACCCCAGGAGCCCAGGTGGCCTCTGAGGGGTAGAGCCCAGCTAGCCCTGGGCCCAAACACACAAAGAACTATCAACACAGGAAGTGGCACAAATGAAATGAGATGATGCAGAAGAAAGAAGTATGCAGAGTGTTGGGGAACGGGGCATTGGAGGATGGCTGGAGTCCTGTTCTGCTCCTGGCTAGGGTGTAATCTTGGCAGACTGTTGCAGTTCTCAGTGTACAGGTCCTGTTAAATTTACCCCCAAGTAGTTCATGTTTCTGGATGATGTTGTAAGTGGAACTGTATTTTTTATTTCCATTTCCAGTTGTTCATTGCTGGTAGTGATTTGTGTGTATTGACCTTGTATCCCTCAACCTTGCTTACTTCATTTATTTGTTATGGTAGTTTTTGTGTAGATTTTTAAGGGTCTTCTCTGCCGGTAATCATGTTATCTGTGAATAAAGATGGTTTAAATTCTACTTTTCCCTTTTTTTTTTTTTTTTTTTTGAGACGGAGTTTCACTCTTGTCGCCCAGGCTAGAGTGCAATGGTGCAATCCCAGCTCACCGCAACCTCTGCTTCCCGAGTTCAAGCGATTCTCCTGCCTCAGCTTCCTGAGTAGCTGGGATTACAGGCATGCGCCACCATGTTTGGCTAATTCTGTATTTTTAGTAGAGATGGGGCTTCTCCATGTAGTCAGGCTGGTCCCGAACTCCTGACCTCAGGTGATTTGCCCACCTCAGCCTCCCAAAGTCTTGGGATTACAGGCGTGAGCCACCACACCTGACCAACTTCTACTTTTTCAATCCATTCACCTTTTGTTACTTTTCCTTGCCTTATTATACTGTCTAAGGACTCCACTACTGTTTTGAATAGAAATGAACATCCTTGGCTTCTTCTTGATCTTAGGGAAAAAGCATTCAGTCTCTAATCACAGCGTATGCTGTTAGCTGTAGTTTACGGGTGCCTTTAATCAGGTTGAGGACATTCTCTTCTATTTCTTGCTGAGTTTTATCAGGGATAGATATCTAATTTTGTCCTGTGTTTTCCTGAACCTATAGGGGTAAGCATATGGATTTTCTCTCCTTTGCTCTGATAAGATGGTGAGTATCATTGTTTTTTGGATGTTAAACCAATCTTGCATTCCTGGACTTCATGTGGTTATGATGTTATCATTTTTACATATCATTGAATTTGATTTGCTAATATTTTTGTAAGTTTCTTTTAATCTTATGTGTATGAGAGATATTGTTCTGTAGTTTTTTCTAGTCTCTTTGGTATCAAAGCAACACTGGCTCAACTAATTTTCCCAGGAAATTAGTTGCAAAGTAGTCCCTGCTCTTCTCTTTTTCTGGAGGAGTTCATGTCTGTCTGGTATGAGTCTCTTGAGTATTGTATAGAGCTTAGTAAAGCCATAGGGCTTAGAGATTTCTTGGTGGAAAGATCTTTACGAATTAAATGTCTTTGACACGTTTAAGGCTATTCAGATTTTCTATTTCTTCTTGCAACAGTTTGGGAATTTGTGTCTTTCAAGGAATCTGTTCATTTTCTGTTAGGTATAAGGTTGATTGTCAGAGGGTTCAGGCCATATGTTTACTACCCTTTCAGTGTGTCATCTGCAGTGAGAGCTCTTTTTCATACCTGATATTGGTACATTTTTTTCTCTTTTTCTCTTTATTAGTCTAGTTAGGGCTTTATCAATGTTATTTATCTTTTCAAAGAACTAGCTTTTGGTTTTATTGATTGTCCTTTTTGATTTTTCTGTTTTATTAATCCTGATTTACATTTGCTCTCCTCTTTTCAGCTTCCCAAGGTGAAAGTAGATAGTTGATTTTACATCTTCTTTGTTTTCTGATTAGGCATTGAATCCTGTAAATTTGAATCTATGCACGGCTTTAGTTACATCCCACACACTTTATGATGGTGTGTTTCTATTATTACCCTTTGAGTTAAAATGCTATCTAATTTCCCTGTGATTTTTTGTCTAATGGATTGTTTTGGTGTGTGTTGTTTAATTTCTAAGTGTTTGGGGCTTTTCTGGGTGTCTTTGATTTCTAACTGAACTCTATTATGATCAGAAAATATACTCTCTAATATTTCAATCTCTTGAAATTTATCAAGACTTTCCTTATGGCAAACTGTGTGAGTTTGGAAGGTATTTAACTCTCCTCAGGCCTCCCTTTCCTTATCTCTAAAGTGGAATTGATCATAACGGTGCCTGAATGCTTCTATTAGGTGAAGTCCTACATAGAAAGCTCAAAGTCAACACTCAGTAAATGGTAGCTACTGCAGTTAGAGCCAGACTGGTTAGTAGCTACCAATTTAAATGCAGAGCTCCCAGTTGGGGCTGGACCTCTGCGTCTAAAGAAAATAACAGGCATGGAGCACCTCACCTCGGAGACAAGAGCTTTGTCATTTCTCATAGGTAAGGAGCCCCTTGGCCGACCCTGCAGCCCCCAACACATGCAGCCCCTGTTCTTCCCACCTCTCCAGCTCCTGAGTGTTCCACGGCCCCACCGTTGCCTGTGTTCTTAGAAGTGGGTGTAGGTAACCCAGACAGCAGCAAGCTGGGGAGAGGCCAGGTTGGGTCAGTCTTCATTCCCAACCCACAGATGACAGGCAGGAAAGATGAGTGGTCGCCTCACCAGCCACCGTGGATGTGAAGTAAGCACCTTCTCAGGGAGGATGTTGGGCATCCCAGCTCACCCAGAGGTGCACAGACGACAGCACTGCTGTGCAGAGCTGGGTGTGCAGTGACAAGGACCATGGGGGACACTGAAGCCTGTGGGAGGCGATGTTATGGAGAAAATGCGGACACCTGAGACTGCCGGATTCTGATAACCAGGGCTCCCCAGGCTCAGAGGGGTGGCTGGAAGAGAGCAGCCCAGGAGCTGGGCTTCCAGGCACCCCTGCTGACCATCAGCAGTGCTGCTGAATGCCAGGAAAGTCACACTCAGGGGTGCAGCCAGGGTCTGGCAGGCCCCAGCCCTAGGAATTCCATGTTCTCTGGGCTCAGCTAGGAAAATCAGGACCCGTACAAGTTTAAAGGCAGCCTGGATTATTCAACTTAGAGTTTTAGCCAAGACAGAGGAATGATGTGGCTGAAAATCACTAGCTCTGAGGATGTGAGCCATGGAGAAAATCCTTCCAGATCCTGAGGATTAGGAAGGGTGGGGGAGGGGAAGGGCATCTCAAAACATTCGTTATTTTCATTATTGTTAACTTTAAGACTGTGTAGGTTCCCCCCCAACACCCCCACAACGGCAAAAGATTTACCTCCTCAGTTTTGTTCAGGGTGGAAATGAAATGTGTCATTCATTCCCAGTGCTCTGGCCACAGGGCAGCAGCGGCGAGGGCACGGAGGGGAGCCCAGCACAGGAGGGCAGGAGGGAAGCGGCTCAGACACCATATGATCAAGGTTCTCTCATCAACTCACCTCCACTTCTGCAAGGCATCACCGCCCCCACCTTGAGGCCCTCGGCTTTCCCTTTGCCCACCCACTCTGGTGTGTGTTGGGGACAGGCCAGGTGCCAGGGCTGGGAGGGGGCCCCTGCAGAGGAGGGGGCATGGGCTACAGAGCTGCTCCATGGGAAAGAACAGGCCCTGGTGCTGCTTTGCCTGTCAATAAGAAGTGGGGGCCTCAGCTAAGTGTCTGGTGGTCTTGCAGGGGACCACAGGTTACACTGCAGTGACAAGGAGGGGCTGAAGGGGCAGAAGGGGAAGAGAAGCAGAGCTGACAGGGGTCCCAGCATCCTTCCGGCCCTCTGTGCACCCCCACTTCTGTCTCATGTGCCAGGCCCTGGGGCAGCGCTGAGGGTCCAGGTGCTCCCCATCCAGGGGAGAGGCAGACGCCAGAGCTTCCCTAAAGCTGCGACCTGGGAAGTATTGAATCAGGGTGGAGACAGGGCCCTTGAGGCTCAGACGAGGCACCCCTGAGAGTCTGTCTGCTCAGGGAGGAGCCCAGGAGGCTTCTTCCAGGCTGGGAGAGCTCCCCACAGAGGAAGCAGCACTGTGCAGAAGCAGAGAGTAGAGCCTGTGCTGCTCTACCCTGCTCCCTGGCAGTGATGGCACATGGGCCCGGGGTGGGACCCAGCCTCACCCTGCATGGTGCAGACCCCCCCGAAGCCCACTCCAGGTGCCAGGCTTCCAGCTCACCCTCCACAGCCAGCAGACTCCCCAGGGGATGAGGACCCCAAGCCCTGGTGGGACCCACCCCATGAGGCCCCCTCACAGGCTACTTCCACCCACGTGGTGCTGCCTTTGCGCCACGCCATGCCGGAAACTTCAAGGACAGGAGAGAGGTGCCCCACCAGGACACCAGCTTCTGCTCAGCAGGTCAGTTCTGGATTCTGCCTTCTGCTTGCAAGACAGGAAGAGTGGCCTTGACTCTGACCTTGCTGATTGGGTGCTTATCAAACGCTAACAGAGGCTGATGTTAAGGGACTGACAGCAGCCCGGGCAGTGAGTCCAGGCACCAGTCAAGGGGTGAGCCCCAGGAAAGCCACACCCGGGGTGCAGCCAGGCCTCATCAGGCTCCAGCTCTGGGAACTCCATGTTCTCTGGGTTCAGCTGGGGAAATCGGGACCTGTATAGAAAGTTCAAAGGCAGCCTGGATTGTTCAACCCAGAGCTGCCAGTAAAGACAGAGGGTTGACGGGACTGGGAATCACCAGTGCTGAGGACAGGAGAAAAAGAAATGAGAAGTTTTAAAGTAAAAAGTGAGAGTGTCAGTAGGTACATAGGAGGCCTTTCTTGGGAGCGGACAAAAGACTGGGCCTAGAAAATGCCAGGCCAGGGATGGCCCAGATCTGGTATGCACAGGCTGTGTGATATCAGCAAGGTCCTTCACCTCTCTGAGCCTCATCTTTACACTAGAGGCAGTGATACCCCTTTCCTGGTAACCAGGGATGGTGGCAGCTCCTGCACTCCCAGGCCCATGGGAGGGTCAGGTGTGGCCAAGGCCTGTAGAGCTTTGGCTGCTTTTCTTGTCACTGCTTCCCTTGAGAGAGAAAACTGCTGTCTCCCCAGTTCTCAGCCTGTGTCTTCGGTGCCCTGCGGGACACTTCTGCCCCAACAGAGCCACCCGCCCCATCCCATGCCAGCCGGGTACATTTGGCCCCCGCTTAGGCCAGGATGAAGCCACAGACTGCACCCCTTGCCCAGCAGGCAGGGCCTGTACCCAGGCTGGGCTGACACAGCCCGACGCAGCGTGCTCACCGGGGTAAGTGCCCGCCATTTCTCAATGATGAGTGTCCCGATGGGGGCCAGAGCCATCCCCCTAACACCCTTAGAGAATCAGTCCCAGGTCAAGGCCAGACTTCTCCCAGCCTCTGACCCTCTCAGAGTTCAGAGAGGGCTGTGCCTTCAGATCAAAGCTCTGTCTCAGCCAGCCCAGGGCTCCAGGACTTGCCCCCGAGCACCGAGGCCCAGCACTGTCTCAGGTCCATCCATGCTCAGGAGGCATCTAGGGAGCTGTCTTCCTGGCTTTGTCCATGGAGAAAGCAGCTCAGAGAGGCCAGGTTACCGTGCAGACTCACAGAGCAGGCCAGGGGCACGGCGGGATCTGGCCATGACTCTCCAAGATGCCGGGCTCTGCGTGGTGGGCACCAGGTGCCAACTCCCCTGCTGCTGTAGGTACGTGTGCCCTTCAGGCTCCTCCAGTCCCCACGCTCCCTCCCATGCCTGCCCTCCTGGGACCTTTAGCAACCGCAATGACCTCTCCCACCCGTCGCAGTGTGAGGTCTGCCCTGAGGGACTAGCCTGTCCTGGGGGTAAGTGAGGAGGGGGACAGTGGCCTCACCACCTCAGGACCCTGCCTTTGGGTGAAAAACCAGTTCCACCCCGGGACAGGGAGGCCAGGACAACAGAGCCTGACCCACAGCCCCTTTGTTCCTCACAAAGAGCATTGCGCACCCCTCCATGGGGAGCCCAAAGGATTGGGCCATTAAAAGCAGCCTGAGTCCCGACCCTGCTGCCTCGGGTACGGTGGCCTTGGAGGTTGTTAATCCAGATACCCCCTGCCCCGAGGCAAGGCCCCAGCCCGTGTCCCTGACGCCTGCCAGGGGTTGTGGCTGGAGAGGGGCAGCAGCCCTTCAGGTCTAGTTCAGTACTGTGTTTGCAGGAACCGGGGGCCCAGACCGGCCCCCCATCCCCTGCTCAGCTGGCCATTATTGCCCTCCCGGCACCAAAAAGCCAACCCAGTTCCAGTGTCCTCCCGGCATCTGGAGTAACCAGACTGGATTGACCATGAGCGAGGAGTGTATGCCCTGCCCCAGGGGCTGGTTCTGTGTCAGTGGAGCTCAGGTGCCCTCAGGGACATGCAGGGCCGGGCATTACTGCCCATGAGGTGAGTGGGGCCAGACTCTGCCCTGGCAAGGTTGCAGGCAAATGCCAGGAGAGGGTGCCATGGGCTGACCTGTGCACCTCCTCTGGAGCAGATGCAGCAGGAGAAGCCTGGTGTGCAACGGGAGAGGTGAAGGTTCCATTTCAGGACCACCTTCCCGAGAGGAGGGCTGGGAGCAGCAGGAAGCTCGGGGAGGCTGTGGGGACAGAAGCCACCGGCAGGCTGGGGGCTGGAAGGGATTGATAAGCCTCAGAGCCTCCTAAATGGGGGTTCCCAGGTGTCTCAGCCCAAAGCACAGCTTCCTAAAGACTGTGTCCTGGAGAGTGACACCCCCTCTCCCTGCCCCATCCCCAGTGGCCTCCCCTGGGAACTGTCTCCAGGCAGCAGGTGAGGAGCTGGTGTGCCAGTGATGACACAGGTCCGACCCCTCTTTCTTCCTCTGAACCCCTCTTCTCTCTGAAACAGGGACGAAGTGGGGGACACAGTTCCCCTGCCCAGCAGGCACCTACAGCTCCCAGGCAGGCAACGGCCAGCTCGAGGACTGTCTGCCCTACCCCCCAGGGGCCTTCTGCCCCAGTGGGGTCCCTGAGCCGGAGCTCTGCCAACGGTAAGGAGGCCGCATGTGTGGTTGTTATTGAGGCCAAATCGCCACATTCATTGTGTGCCTGCTGGAGCCCAGCACTGGACACTGGTACCAAGGGAGAGGAGGGCCCAGCCTGCCCTCAGGACCTGGCCACCTTGTTGAAACAGGACACACAGGAACAGGATGAGCTGGACCCAGGGCTATAGGTGCCCCAGGTCAGGGGCACCCCTACAGCCAGGAAGTTGAACAAGAGAGAATCACTCTGGGTTACAGTCAGTGGAGAAGCCATCAGCTTGTGGTGACTCGATTCAGCCTTAAAAGATGGGCAGAGTGCCGGGCATGATGGCTTGTGTCTGTACTGACTGGAGTAACTGGCTTGGATTGACCATGAGCAAGGAGTGTGTGCTGAGGCAGGAAGATTACTTGGGGCCAGGAGTTTGAGACCAGCCTGGGCAACATGGTGAAACCCCGTCTCTAAAAAAATATAAGAATTAGCCAGGCATGGTAGCCTGTAGTCCCAGCTACTCAGGAAGCTGAGACGGGAAGATTGCTTGAGCCCAAAAGTTCCAGGATGCAGTGAGCTATGATCATGCCATGGTACCCCAGCCTGGGCTACAGAGCAAGACCTCATCCCTAAAATTATAAAAAACTTATTTAAAAGATGAGCAGAGTCCAAGGAGGGATGTGAAGGTATCCCTGCTGAAGCAGCCGCGCACCAGCCCACCATCCTGAAAAAAGAAGCTGTTTCAGAGCTGCCCACTCTAAAGGCCAAATCCCTCCTAAAGCTAATTGCTGCAGAGATCTCAGCAGAGATCATTTGGCCCAAGCTGTGGGATTATCTGTGGATTTTACTGTTTTATTAAAATGTGCCTTTTATTCCTCTGGTCAAAAAGAAAACTTAGGGTTTGTCTTACTAAAAACAAGCAATACACATTCTTCATGTAAAAAGTGGAAATGACATTGATCAAAACAAATTTCAGATAAATGCAGATTTCAATTTTAAAAAGCCAAAATCACAAAATCACAAAGCATAAATAGATATTTATAAAACTTGAGAGAATGTGGAAAATCTAAGCCTGGGCAACAAAAGTGAAACTCCGTCTCAAAAAAAAAAAAAAAAAAATGAGCCGACCTCCCTGGCAGCTTACAAGCAAGGGTTTATAGAGGCAGGGGTAAATGTCAGGAGAGAAATTTACCCTTATACAGGCAAAATTGTAAATCAAGACATGAAGGTTACACACTGGCCTAAAAGGGCAGTCTGTCTTGAAGCAGGCACTTCCGCGTCATAGGTGGAGTCAAAGATTCCCCGTTTGGTTAAGGAATTGAAGCTGTGTCTAAACTTTTAGGGTCAGCAGAAAGGGATGTTAAGGTCTGGCCTGCGGGCGTGCCAGGAGCCCCCAGGCAGAAATTTAGAACAAAGCGCTGAGGCAGTCAGAGTTCAGCCCTCACTACCCCCTTATCTGAGGTCTGCCTGCCAGCGGGTCCATTTGCTGGGGGTCCTGGTTTCTGAAAAGCAATCAGGGACATATGCTAAGATGGCATCTTTAGCTTCCAGAGAAAACCAAACCTCTCGTGGCTCTGACTTCCTTGGCCACTGTTCAAAGCTGCAGTTACCTTCTTGCTTATCGGGCTGCTCATTTACTCCTCAGGGCTAGTGAGGTGCTGGACTTTCCCTTGAAGGAACTCAAGATTTGTCTTTATTTCCATGCTGGGAGGGTCGGGGGTAGCAGGATCCTAAGAGGGGTCCCTGCTGCATCTCACAGACAACTTTAGAAAGAAGCACAATTAGCTTGCTTTTTAAATCTCCTGCCCTGCCTTCTCCAGCTGAGGCCACACCCTCAGCCTCCCCTACAGGGCCTCCTAAGGCTCAGGCGGGCTGGGAGTTCTGCTCTTACACTCTGAGGGGAAGCTGGGGGACAGTGGAGGGATCTGGCCTTGGAGAAATGATAACTTCATGGGTGGGGACTCTTCCCCAGGAAGGCTGTGGGCATCCACCTTCAGCTCTCTCTACCCCCTCTAGGGGAACCTACCACCAAGGTCCAACAGCCAAGCTGGCTTTGGCCTGTGTGCCTTGCCTGGCCGGTCACCACTGCCCTGAGAGAGGCACCCCCACGCTATGGCCGTGCAGCACTGGCAGCTTCTCTGTAAGTGTTCCCAGAACAGACTCCATCCTCAGAGGGCTCTGAAGAGTGGGGGATCCTAAAGTTGGGAGGTGCCTGCCCCAGCCTGCCCTGATGGTGACTCCCCAGAGCTCCTCTCAGGCAAGGGAAACACGCAACCGCAGGGAGAATCCTCTGCTCCAATGTGGGCTTGGGAGCTGGGCAGGCCTCCAGGTGCTTCTTCTAGGGCAGAGGGGGCAGGCCTGGGCCCTTGTTCTGTGGGCCAGCCTGGCGCCTGTTGGGGAAGGGGAAGGGGAAGAAGCAGAGGGAGGGAGATGGGGGGACAGAGTCATTGCCCTGAGCCCACTGGGGTAGGTGTCTGCATTTAGTTCCCTCTGCAGGGAGCTATGGGTGATGAAGGCAGCACACTTCCATTTTACCTCCTCTTCCCCCACCACCCAGGTAAGCAATGAGCAGGAGCCTGGGACATTGCATGACATTGGCCTTCCAGACCCAGAGGAGCTATCGGCACCCTCCTTCCCACCGCCTGCCATGTGCACTCAAGTGTCAGGAAGGGGGTGGCATTGCACGAGTCCCTCACTGTTCTGCTAATGCCATCTTTGCAGGCTTCTTCAGTGAAGCTTGGTGATTATTCCAAGAAATGATGTCAAGCTTAGGGAAGCCACAGGTGGCCCTGGGGAGTTGTGCAGAGTCAAAGAATGTGCAGTTTATTCAGTATCTCGCAGCTTTCCACACAGGGCAACTGTGGCCAGTCGCTGCAGCCCAAAGAGCCCAAATTGTGTTTCAGACACAAAATCTTCCCCTCCTTCTCAGGAAGCACCGTCATCGCCCCTTACAGTTACCTGGAGCTCTACCATCTACAGCAAATTGTGTTTCAGACACAATCTTTCCCTCCTTCTCAGGAAGCACCGTCATCCCCCCTTACAGTTACCTGGAGCTCTACCATCTACACAGCACTCACTGTGTCAGCTCAGGGATGCCCACACCCCCAGCATAGCTTTCCCCTTTAAGATGAGGAGGGGTCTGCAGATGGCACAGCTGGGAGGCAAACCCAGCAGAGCTCCAGCACCAATACTCATCTGGCATGGCAGCCCCCAACCTTCTGAACTGAGTCTTCCCAGTGAGCCCAGGCCTCTATGTGGACACCTCGAGAGTGCTGACAGGCATGGGAAGGTGGCAGGGTGGATGACCCAGAACCCACAGTATGGCCCACTGTGCAGCCATCGTGACTGCCCTGCCCAGACCACTCATGAGTGCAGCCCTGCAGGGCCACATCGGCCTCTCCTGACTCATGCAGAGGCCTCCCCAAGGATCAGTAGCCCTGAGAAGATAGAAGGAGCCTCCAGCCTGGGCCCTCCTCCTCCGGGCATTGCCAATCCTGCAGCCATGTGCTTGGAGAGCTCCCTGGTTCTGTGGTATCCGCCTTCCTCATAGGGGAGGTATGCACTGAGCCAGGCCTGGCCAACAGCAGCCCCACATACCTTTCCTCAGTCCCTGTCGTGCACCAGGCCCACCTACGCATTCCAGCTGTGGATGGAACCTCGACCTTATTGTCCACACCCCTTTCCAGGGTCCAGGTCATCTCTGGTGCCAGGAGTGCTCAGGAGGAAAACTCTGCAACCAGACAAAGCTGCCTGGCCCCATGACGTGTCCCCCTGGGCACTACTGCCCAGCCCAGGGCCTGCTATCCGTTCCCTGCCCCATGGTGAGCCTCTCCCCTGGGATCCCCGGCCGGTGTTTCTGATTCTGCATGGGAAGGCTCTGGAGCCACTGGCCCCATACTGGTGGTTAAGAGGGACAACGTCCCTTCAGCATGACATGGCCACACCCAGCCCCTGCCTCCCCCACCACTCAGATAAGGGCTGGGCTGCTCACATTCCCACAGCTAGTTTCCCTACGGTGCCAGACCAGAAGGTCACGAGGGACGGAGTAACCCAGGCCCAGGGAGCAGGAGGTGGGGAGGAGGAGGGGATGGGGAGGGAGCTGGGGAGTTAGGTGCAGGTGGCACTCCCCGTGGGGGCAGCCTCCCCTCTGTTTTGCAGCCAGACTTCAATCTATGGAAACCTCAATCTCACACACTAGTGGATGGGTCCTGAGGGCTCTGTCTTTGGTGAGGACAGATTGTCTTCTCCCTGGTTCTGTGTGCCCAAGGAGAGAGGGTGGAGGGCCCTGCTCTGCTTCCTCCCTGGCCCCACTGTGGCTTCCAGAACCTTGACCCTGGTGACGTCCCTCTATCTGCCCAGGGCACTTTCCGAAAGGCCCCTGGGGCCGCCCGCGTGGAATACTGCCAGCCATGCCACCCGGGGGCTTTCTGTGGCAAAGCTGGCCTGGCTGAGCCCCAGGGCCTGTGCCACCCTGGGCATCACTGCGGGCCTGGCTCCAACACCTCGTCCCTGGTGAGTGCGGTCCTCATCAGGCCTTCCCAGGGCGGGGGTCAGGGACACCACAGGGCAAAGGCCCAGCACCTGCCTACCCCGTGAGGGGCAGAGTAGCCCTGAGAAGACAGAATGAAATCACTGCAGAGCGGGTAGAACTGCAGCCATTATACATGGCCCGTGAAAACATGTAACCAGTGAGGAAGGGCCCAAGAGGCTAGCATCCAGCACCCACTGCAAAAGGCACCAAATACAAACATGTCTTCAGCCAGGAAAAGGCTCAGTGGGCTGACATTAAGGGCACATGAAGCAATGCCACTTCAGTACCCGACGCATCTACTAACTACTGATAGTAAAGCAAGTGCTGAAGGCCTCATAAGACGTCCGTGTGGGAGAGTCCATGCTCTCATGCTCTCCGCTGCAGCCTGGGCCCAGGGCTGCTGCAGTCTTGCAATACCTAACGAGAGCCTAGGGCAGCTTGGAATTATTGGAATTGATCCAGTAATTCCAATGTGGGAAAGAATCTGAAATGGGAAAAAAGTCATTTGTGAAAAAACGTTCAAAGCAACAACAAAACACCATAAAGGCCCAACCATAAAAAAAAATCTAGACAGAGATATGGCTTATCAACCTAGAGGGATACTAGGTAAGCATGAATAATTGTTGTAAGTACATCGTTTGATGCATAGATGATTGATAGATGATAGATAATTGATTGATTATTTGAGAAATGATAAATATAGATTGATTAATTGATAGATGATAGTTGCACCTCATCACAATTAAAGCTGTGTGTTGGTGATATTAGCAGACAGTTGGAATTGGTTAGGTTATTTAACAACTTAACAATCAAAATTTACTTTCTTTTTCTGAACTTAAATTCCTGAGTGTTTCCCAGAGGGTTCCTGGCGGTGCAGAACAGGTGTGGCTGGGCTGAGCTGGGCAGGCTTCCCTAGAGAGGGGCTCAGGGAGGAAGAGGAGGGAAGCCAGTGGAGAGAACCCACTTGCTCTCAGCCCCCTCTTCCTCTAGAAGGGACTCCCCTTTGGTGACCTCTGTCCCCCGGGTCATTTCTGCCCTGCTGGCACCAAGGACCCCAGGCAGTGGCTCTGCCCGGCTGGCACCTGGAATGCAGAGAGAGGGGCACAGGACATAAGCTGGTGCCTGCCTTGCCCACCTGGGCTTTTCTGTGCCACCACAGGCCAGGCTGCCCCTGGGGGCCCGTGTGCACCAGGTAAGGACTCCTACATCCCTCTGAGCATGAAGCAGAGCACGGCTGGGACCTGCCACCCTGGGAGCCTCAGTTCCTGGGGGAGAGGCACGCTGGAGAGAGCCCAGGGCAGGTGTGCCTGGGCGGTGTGGCCAGGCTTGTGTGAATGAGGAGGAGGCAGGCTGGAGACTGGGCAGAGGCAGATACCGAACATGGTGGGGCGGGGTCTCAGATGGCAGCATCCAGCTGCTCCCAAGCTGCTCACATCCTCCCAGCTTGAGGCCCGGGTGTTGGGGGAGGCGAAGGGGATGGGGGGAGTGTCCTGGAGGGTGAGGGGAGGGTTCTTTCTGCTTGGCCCAGGGAGGCCTGCCACCTCTCCAGAGAGCACTGCCCATCTGTCCCTGGGACAACACTTGGACCAGCCTCTGAGAAATGGGCTGAAGTTTCCTCAAGAGCCTCTGGGCTTGGGGTCCCCATGCACAGCAGGCTATCCATGGGTTTAGTGAGGGGCAAAGTTTGGGTCCAGACAGACAAGAGGCGGGCACCGTCCTCCACTATGCTGCTGCCCACACTGCCACCTTCACTTGGCCATGTGGGAGACACAGATTTGAAGATGTGGATTTGAGAGGGTCCCACATTATGAGCTTACTGGGGCACCTCCAGAGCCCGATCCCACCACAGCAGTCACGGGTACAGCCGGAGCCTCGTGCATGGGAAGGCGGGAGCCAGGCCTCTCCGGAGAGCAGGCCGGCCTGGTGCTTCCCTCCTCCAGGATTCCACTGCCCAGGAGGGGCGCAGACCCCGACACCCCTTGGTGGGCTGTGGGGACACTTCAAGGGCTCCCTGGCGGCCACACCTCGGCAAGACGGGGAGCACAGCTACGGCACAGGTACTCGGCCTGCTCAGAAAGCACAGGAGGACACCTACACACTGGACGGGCGAGGCCTTGGGATGACTGAGGTCACCTTTTTCCAGGCTGAGAGACCCACCAGGGGAGGACCTGCTCCCCAGGTCATTACTGCCCCCAGGGCACTAGCCACCTCCCTAGGCCCTGTCCTCCAGGCGTGTCCAGTCCCTGGGAGGACCGAAGCCAGGCCCACGGCTGCCCGCCATGTCCTGCAGGTGAGGAGGTGGGGCAAGGCTGTGCGGTGGGGCCCGAGGGACTCAGCTCCTGGGAAACCTCTTTTGCTGTCCCAGGGCCCAGAGGTCTGTGATGCGAGGTTGAGGGCAGGGCCTTTGGGCGGAGTCAGAACCCACTTCCTGACTGTGGGAAATCCCTTAACTCGGGAATCCTGAGTTCTCCCCTCAGATGAGAGCTGAGATGAGCATTAAATAAGACTGAGCTCAGGAAGGGCAGTAAAGAAACACCTGTCCTGAAGGAGGCTGCAGAGGAGAATAAGCCTGAGGAGGGGCAGGGCTGGGCGTGGACCCCACCGCCGCGATGGCCCCTCCCGCAGGGCAGGCGAGCGGCAGGGACGGAGGGCGTAACAGAGAAAGGTAGGATCCGGTCTCTGCAGGGTCTCTGAAATGCAGGAAATGTCCCATCTCTGCTGGTGCCTGGCCAAGGCTTCCACGCTGCCCAAAAGATGAGAGCAGCATCAGGACAGCTTTCCCGGAGAAGTTAAGGGCTGAGCTAAAGAAGGAGGATCATAAAAAGGTCAGTCGGAGGGCGCTGGGCTGGAGGAGCTTTAGGAGCAGGACTTCCCACAGGTCCTTGCAGCCACAAGAGGCAGCCCGGACCTGTGTTCCCCGAGGCCCTTGAGCGGCAGGCCCAGCCTTCAACCCTGGCATGGTCCCAGCATGACCTTGGTGGCCCCCAGCCCACAGGCAGGGCTCTGAGGACTATCTTGTGGGATTAACATCCACCCAGCAAGCCAAGTGACGCTTTGGCTTCACAGGCAGTGGCTCCAGGACAGGGTCCAGGGACACCTCAGGGTGGAGAGGCTAATAAAACCACCCCTGGCCCGAACCCCAGCCCCACCCTCCCTCTCCCTGAGACAGCTCATGAGGTGAGGTGACCTCTCCCGCTACCGAGTCACCTGAGGGCTGGTGGTTGTGGAGATAACTCTCATGCATGCTGTGAGGCCACCAGTGCTTTCACCTGAGCTCCTCCACCTTCTTTTTGCACCTTTGGCCACCTGTGTGGGGAGGGTGAGGTGTCGTCTTCCACAGGTGTCCCTACCCTCCCATATAAGACATGTCTTCACACAAAGCTGTTGGCTTTAGGGACAGTCACACATTACTGTTTCTTTTCTCTTCCCATAGAAATATAAGGGCCCCTTCTCCTTAGAGTACATGTCAGTGTAATTTTTATTAAATTAGGTCCATCTCATTCAGAAAGGGTTTGAGCAAACCATAAGTGATGACATAATGAATATGTAAATGAAAACAAGCTTAGCTGGAGTGGAAGCAGGTTTCTAGAACACTCATCTGGAGGCTCCCTGAGTGGGGTCTGGAGCCCCAACTCTTCAGTGCCTTGCAGTGCCCTCCACACCAAGAGTGGGGCTGAAGGCACCACACCCACCTTTCCACAGGATGGGCAAGTCCTGGAACCCCCATGCTTTCTCCCCAGCTTTGGGCTCCTAAGCAGGGTCTGGCCCAGATAGCCAAGAATTAATTCAGAAGGGGCCGCATCTCAGGGCCCACTGCCGTCCCTGGGCTTGAGAGCCACCCTGGCAGTGGAGGGCACTGTCACTCCAGCTCGCAAGCTCTGCTCCCTTATTCTGGGAAATGTCCCACTGCAGGGGTGTGTGAGCTGGGGGTGGTTGAGAGCCTGACTGGGGGCCAGGGAGGGCTGCTCTGCAATCTCAGCCGCTTCTGATTCTCTGGGCAGGAGCTGAGGTCACTCATCCCAATAAAGGCATCCATGTGACTACGGGAGGGCCCTGCCCTCCAGGTCACTTCTGTCCAGTGGGCACAGGGGTGCCCCTGCCCTGCCCTATGGGCACCTTCTCAGGTTAGTGAGTATGAGTGCCACTGCCCTGCCCTATGGGCACCTTCTCAGGTTAGTGAGTATGAGTGCCACTGCCCTGCCCTATGGGCACCTTCTCAGGTTAGTGAGTATGAGTGCCACTGCCCTGGTCCCAGGGGCTGAGCCCAGACCTCCTCTCGGTCCTTTCCACTTAACAGCTGAGCAACAACATCCCCCAGCCATGGGAGAGGGTGAGGCTTGGAGAGCAGGACTTCCACCTGGGCTGCGAGGGCAGAAAGCCTTGGGGAGTGTCGGTTGGAGGGGCCAGATCGAGGGCAGGCCATGCGGGCTTCGAGGGGCTTGAGAACACGTCATACTCAAGAAAGCAAAGCCATTAGGAATTTGTGTCTGCCGATATCTCTTTCGAGACCAGACCCATCTCCTCATCTTTAGGACCCTCCCAGCTCCCAAGAGAAGACAGCCCAAAGCAAGGGCCAGTCGTGGAGCTGATGGCTCAGGGGAGGGCGGGGGGTAGTGTGGGGCACTGTTAGATGTTCTGATTGTAGCTGCCAGATCACAGAGGTCTGTGGCCCTGGACGGCCTGAGCTTGAATTGGGATTAAGACAGAGAAGAATTATAACCAGGTGCATATCTCAGAGGGGAAAGAGAGACAGAGAGAAGAGCCCTGCCACACTTTCCCTCAGGCACCTGCCGGAAACGCTACCTGGAGCCAGTGTAGGCAGGAGTCACAGGGAGCCTGAGAGAGGAGAGATGAAAAGGAAATCACGGAAAGGTGGTCCCTGCCAGGGTGCGCCTGGGTCCACCCTTTCAGAGAGGCCTGGTCCCACAGCCTCTTCCTCCCGCCTGCTCCCCTCCCTGGCTCATCTCCTGGGTTTCTTTCTGTCTCCCCAGAATGTTTCTCTCCATGGTCTCTGAGGGCCTGTCCTGTCCCCCTGGCCATTTCTGCGGTGCCTCTGGCCTGGTTGCGCCTCCGGCCCCTGCTCCCCCAGCTACTTCTGTCTGGCAGGAGCCTCCTCCCCAACCCCAACAGGTGTGGAGCCCCCTGGGAGCGGGTGAGCCCTGTACCACCCAACGCCCTGAGGTGGGGGCTCTCATGGTTTGGCACCGATGGGCTGTGGGTGGTTTGAGGATGGAGGGGACGTATGTAAGAGGGGCTGGAGTCAGATGGCTGAGGTGTGCTGTGGTCTGGCTGCCCTGCCCACTTACGGTCACACCTGCAGCCTCCCAGCCCACCTCTGTCTCACTCAGACCTGCTGAATCCACCACAGGTTTGCCGGGAGGTAGACAGAGAGGACGGGTGTTGGGGGGAGGGGGTTGCAGTCAGTGGACACCGAAATGTGCCCCATGGGCCACCCAGAAGCTGAGCTGATCGTGGGCATTGGCTTTCTTGGGTAGGTGGGGGCTACAGCCAAGACTCCCAGAGCAGACCCTCTACACATCCCCCTTGAGGTGCAGGTCAGGAGAGGCGGCAGAGCATTAGGCCCTGGAGGTCAGCGTCCAGGATGCCTGCTCTCTCTAGAGGCTGCTGACCATCTTCCAGAGGACGCCCCCTTTGCAGCCATCTCCAGTGGTCAGGGGGCAGCCTGGAGTCTCTGGGTCCTCAGGAACATGTGAAGGCAGATAGGGCAGCTGATCCTTGGCCAGGACCCTTGAATCCCTCTGCTCTGACACTTCCATTATTCAGAGAACATTGGAGGCGCGAGTTCAGCTCTCAGATGGAAGGTTGAGTTCTGGGGCATCATGGATGAGGGCTGGAGAGCCAGAGCCAAGCCGCTGCTCAGGCTGCTGAACCTGGACAAAAGACCAAAACAGAAGCAGCCGGCCTGGCTTAGTACAACTCAGTGGGAAAGCCCTGGTCTGTCAGCCTGTTTTACTGAAAAGTGCACAATCATGGTGTGTCCTAGAAAGAGCACTGGGAGGGATGTCTGGAAAACCGGCTCTGAGCCAAGGCAGAGTCCAGGGAGATCCGGGCTCGCCCACTAACGTCTTAGGACTTCATCCTCAGTAAAAACCAATCATTGCTCTTGTCCACCTACCAAACAGGGATTTTTCTGAGGCCCGAATAATGTGACATTTGTGTAAAACACATGCTTTTTGATCTGTAAGGTGTGGTACAAATGCCAGTCACAAGCATGGCTCCTCTCAAAAACAAACCTCTGACCTAAACTGGAGTCCACATTTGGTTCTGGTGCCGGGGCACAAGCATCCCCCAGCTCTGGCACTCTCTGCTGGGACTGGGGTGTGCACTCCTCACTCAGCTTCCTTCCTCCCCTCAGGCCCCTGTCCCCGAGGCCACTTCTGCCCCAGGGGAACCAGCCTCCCACAGCCCTGCCCTGCCGGCTCCTACAGCTACCTGACTGGCCAGGCCTCCTGCTTCCCTTGCCCCACTGGCTACTACTGCCCCGAGAACGTCACCAACTACAGCAGGCACCCCTGTCCCGCTGGCTTCTACTGCCCCAAGGTGAGCGCCTAGGCCACAACTTCCCGGGGCGAGGCTGGGCAGAGTTGTACAGCCGCTCTAGGCTCAGCTGGGGACTTGGGGGCTCACAGCAATGCAAACTCTGTGGCAACAGACACATGCATAGGTGTGTCCTCTGCTTCCGGGCTTTCCCACCACCCGTCCTGAAGGCCAGGGATATAAGGGCACTCCAAGGATGAGCTCTAAGCAGCTGGTGACAAGTATGAGTTCCATCCAAGTCTCCAGCTGTGTTTTAAAATGCCCGAAGGTTTTACACTGTATTCCATAGCATATCCGTGTTGGCTAAAAAACAAATATGTGAAATTACTTTAGCAAAACATAGAAAGTTTGGGTCCCGTGCCTTTCAGTGAAGTTGAGCACCAGGAAGGGGAGTAGTGCACATGCTGTGGCTTTGTGGAGCCTGGGTCTAGGGCCACCCAGCCCAGGGGCTGAACTCTCCGGCCTGGAAGGCCAGGAGTGAGTGAGTCGTGGGGCTGAGGTGGGGAGTCTGCCAAGGACCAGCCCTGCAGGAGGAGGGGTGCAGGGAGCAGCTGGCCACATTGAGCCTCCCCTGCCCCAGGCCCTGGAGCAGAGGGCGCCTTCAGGAACCAGCAAGCTGGGCTCCCCTCCTCTGAACTTTGCTTCTCAGGCACGAAGTACGCCACCCAGTTCCCCTGCCCTCGGAGCTACTATGACCCAGACCCACTGACCCAGAGCCTGGACAGCTGCCTGCCCTGTCCCCCAGGCCGCTACTGCGGGTAGGAGAACCTGACCTGGGCTTCTGGGCCTTGTGCGGCAGGTGAGTCTCCTGCCTTGCCCTAAGAAG
This sequence comes from Pan paniscus, assembly GCF_029289425.2. NCBI lineage: Eukaryota > Metazoa > Chordata > Mammalia > Primates > Hominidae > Pan > Pan paniscus. The sequence goes on from NC_073261.2 coordinate 17,726,841, forward strand.
CCCCCTGTCCATCTCTGCACTTCCCATTTCTGCCCCTGGAACTGGGGTCATCCAGACTATCTCCTGGAGCAGCTACTGGGAGGGATGGGTGGGCCTGCAGCCTGGTAAGCCTGGCCTTGGACTCCTTGGCCCACCACCCACTCCTCCCCACTGGTTTCTACCCCAGGATGGTTCTGTGTGTCTGCGGCATGGACCGCCCGCCCCTTCGACCTGGACAACTACACCAGCACCAATTGCCTGTGCCCAGCCACGGCCACAGGGGGAAAGTGCCCTGCTGGCTCCTACTGTCCAGAGGGCAGCCCAGAGCCCATGCCCTGCCCACCAGGCTCTTTCTGTGGCACCTCTGGTAAGGACCTATCGTGCTGTGGCCCAGGCTGTGGCTGGTGGGAGAACCAATGTGAGGGTGAACATGTAACCGCCATCTTTCCCTGTCCAATGAGAAGCACTGCCTGCCTACCTCAGGGGGCTGTGCCTGGCATGCTTCCTGGCAGGACTGTGCTTCATAAACTGTCACTGTTGCTGTCACTCTGGGTGAACACAGGCCAGCCACCACAGAACAGCAAGGTAGGGAGGAGTGGCCAGGCCAGCAGGTCTCTATGCCCAGGGAGGGGCTCAGTGGCACCTCCCTGATCCCTCTCTGTACTCCCCATGTCTGATTGCCTGCATTTCCCAAGCACCTGCTGTGGACAACCCTGCTGGGCACTGAGCACCCAGGCATGCACCAGGCTCCTTCTGCCTTGGGAGGCTCTCAGCTCTACAGCCCCTGAGGTCAAGACCTTAGGCTGCGTTGGCTAAACTTGTACTCTAATGTCAGCTCTGCACCTTACTGACGATGACCTGAGGCTCTTTGTGAATGAGAGTAGTACCCATGTCACAGGGTTGGGCAGGAGCAGATGGCACACTTAGCTCAGGCTCAGCCCAGGCTCAGCCCAGGATCAGTACAGGCTCCACAAAGGTGCAGCACAGACTCAGCCCAAACTCTGTCTCAGGCCTCAGCACAGGGCTTAGCACAGGCTCAGCTCAGACTCAGAATCAGGGCTCAGCACAGCCTCAGCCTCAGGGCTCAGCACAACTCAGCCTCAGGGCTCAGCACAGCCTCAGCCTCAGGGCTCAGCACAATTCAGCCTACGCTCAGCACAGGCCCAGCACAGGGCTTAGCACAGACTCAGCAGAGGCTCAGCCCAGGCTCAGGACAGAACCAGCACAGGATCAGCACATGCTCAATGCAAGCTCAGGACAAGGACTCAGGCCAGGCTCAGCATATACTCAGCACAGACTCGGCACAGGCTCAGCACAGGGCTCAGCAGAGACTCAGCACAGACTCAGCAGAGGCTCAACACAGGCTCAATGCAGGCCCAGCAAAGGCATAACCACTAGTATAACTCTCAGTTCTAGCTGAGTACTCTAGTCACACCCCGAGTCCTCCGAGGACTGATGCCCACAGGGATCCCAGTTGGCTCCAAAGGCCAATGTCTTTTATAGTGAGTCTACTCAGCATTTAACCCAGTTCCCCTCCACCTCCAGGCCTCTCCACCCCCAGCGGGCCCGGCCAGCCTGGCTACTTCTGTGCAGAAGGTGCATCATCCCCTTCTCCAAAGGGCGGGGTGACAGGGGCTCCCTGCCCCCCGGGATCCTTCTGCCGTGACTGTATCCTTGGGCTCCGCTCTCAGCCCAACTCGCCCTCCTGTCCCAGGACTGCAGACAGATCTGATTCCTCTGGCTTGCACCTGTGCCCCTGAGCAGGTGGGAGGAAGCCAGAGGAGGGGTGCCCCGCTAGATCAGGCCTGAGGCAAGAAGGCTTGCAGAGGGTTGTGGTTGTGGTTAGAGTACATTTTGGGCATTTGCTGTGGCTTGAGTTGTTTGGTGGGGACGGCTGAGGGATCACCTTGGCTGAGGGATCACCCCAGCCAAGGGCCTGTGAGATTGGAACCTTCCAGCCCCACATCTGGGGAGAAAAGTGAGGGCAGCCCTTGCTCTGCAGGCACCCCGGCCACCCAGGCCTGCCCCTCTGGCCACTACTGCCCTGGAGGAAGTGAGACCCACTCGGGAGCTCCCCAGGCCTGCCCTGAGCATACCTACCTGGCAACAGACGGAGGCCATAGTCAGGCGGAGTGCCTCCCCTGCCCTGCTGGGTACCACTGCCCATGGCCAGGTAAGAGCCTGTCTGCAGGCTGGATGTGGGGGCCTTGGGGAGGAGAGGGAAGAGGCTGTCAGGAGCCCCTCGGGCAACCCTTCTTAGCCTGATGCTTTTGCCCCCAGGTCTCTCTTCCTTTGAAGACCACGCATGTCCTCCGGGCCACTGGTGTCTAGGTGACCAGGGTGCCTTTTTCCGCCCACCTGGCACCTTTAGGTCAGAGCCAGGGGCATCAGCACAGGAAGACTGTGAGCTCTGCCCTCCTGGCTACCACTGCCCAGACCCTGAGCTTCAGGGTCATGCAAATGTGTTTGCCATCCCCTGCCCAGCCGGATCTGAGTGCCCAGCAGGCGAGGCTGCGGGATGACCCCAGCCCCTTCCCATCCCTTCCCTCATCCCTGAGGGTCATGCCTGAGCTCTGCAGGAAGCCCTGATTGAGCTCAGGCCACAGAGGTGGCACAGCCACACCTGACCAGCCCCCACAAGGCACACCCAGTCTCTGGTGGCATCCACACCACCTGGATGTCCCCAGACCAAGGTGCCTTCAAGCCACCTCTTCCTCCCCGTCTGGGTCAAGGAGGAGGCCGGCCAGAGGTTTAACTAGAAATAGCATGCCCCGTACAAAGTGTCCAGTACCTGCCACACCTCAAGGCACAACCAAAAGCACCCTCCTGTTGGCTGCCCTCAGGTGAGCTGTGGCCTCAGTGCCACTGCCCTGTGCGTCCTCATCAGAGCTCCCACCTCCACCTCATGAAATGCATCCTCCTTCCCCACCGCGGCTGCTGGCTGCACAAAGACACGGGAACTTCCTGCCATTGATCTCTGTTCATGACACCACCACCCGCACGAGTCACCCTTCCTGACCACACGAGATCTCCCTTCACCTGCAAGCTCCCCACTCCTTCCTGGTTCCCACACTGTTCCCCACCACCTCAGAGGCCTCACCCTACTGCTGTCCTCCCTGCCCAGGCCTCACCTGGGGAGCCTGGGGGCCCTCCTGAGTTCTCCTCCAGCTCTGGACCTCTCCTGGCTTCCAAGTGCCATTGATGGGTGAAGAAGGGACTTGGGGTGTCCTCCAAACGATGCCCACATTGTGGCCTGCTCTCCCGCATCCCTGGCCCTGTCTCTTCAGGTGCTGTGGCTGAGGTCCCTTGTAGGCCCGGCTCCTACTGCGGGCCTCAGACGGGGCTGCCCCCCCTCTGCCCCGGGGGGCTATGCCTGCCCTGTCAGCTCCTCCACCTACAGTGGCCTGGGGCAGCGGTGAGTTCCTTCCCCCCACCCCCCAAGGGTCTGAGCCCCAACCCCAGCCCTGGAACTGCTGTCAGCACCCTATGTGAGGCCCCACCATGACAAGCGTGTGTGCCTCAGAAATCCAGCCAAAGGGCAGGGCCCAAAAGCAAGCCCTGGTGACCCTCTGCCTGGGCTTCCCAGCTAGGGCCAGCCCCTGCCTCTGCCCCAGGGAAGGTGGGGTGAGGAAGCACATTGCCCTGGGATGCCCCATCAGAGTGCAGGCTCATCCTGGTGGGGCAGCCAGATGGAGCTCACAAAAATACAGCACGCCTAGTTACATTTGAATTGCCGGTAAAAGACAATACATTTTTACTATAAGTATGGCCCATGCAATATTGGGGGTGCACTTCTACTAAAATCATGCTCATTGTTTATTTGAAATTCGAATAGGACTGGGCATGGAGTATTTCATCTGGTAAGCCCCATCCCGTGTCTGGGACTAACACCCTGACATCAGATCCACTCCACAACACCCCTCTGCCCAGGGTGGAATGGGCAGGCAGTGCCGGCCTGGTTAACTGGGCATGGCTCATCCACCACCAGAAAGGCAGCTTGGTGCTGTGGCCCCACCAGACACAAGGCAACCCCAGGAGCCCTGACTGGGACAGTAGCAGAGTCCCCGTCCCCTAGCAGCTGAGGCCCCAGGCCAGGGAAAGTCGGCCCCTGCTAGCGAGAGGAGAATCCACCGCACACACAGGTTCCGGCAGCATGAACCAGCCGGGCTCTGTCTCTGCAGCTGTGTCTTTCCCCATTACTGCCCCCCGGGCAGTGCCCAACCTCGTGCCTGCCCTGGGGGCTCCGAAGCCCTGAATGGGACCAGCCTCAGGGTCTCTGAGGAGATATGCTGCCTGCCGCCTTTGTGAAGCAGGCACCTACCGCAGCCGGGCCCTGGATGCTCTACCCTTCCAGCCCTGCCCGCCTGGATTCAGCTGCCCCCAGGGTGAGTCCCTGGGAGGCCTGGGCAGGAGCAGGGGGACCGGGACTGGAGGTGACCCAGAGTGGAGATCAGTGAGGCGGGTGGAGGTGCAGGCAGGGAGGGACCCTCAGAGCCTGGGGACAGCCCAAGACACAGACCCAAGAACATATGGAGGATGGGGACACAGAGCAGGTGAGTGTCAGCTGCCTCCGTGTCAGGTTTAAAAGTCCTCTAGACACAGGGCAGAGCAGCACGCACACAGATGCGTCGGAGCCAGTGGCCCAGGCACTCTGGAGAGTAGGAAAGCCACTGCCCAGCGCCCTGCACCTGACTGAGAGGGAGACCAAGGGGCTGTGGGGGGGGGATGAGGGGTTACAGGGTACAGAGCCCTCTACTGCCCCCACAATCTAGATTCTTCCCCCATTTACTGCATTGTTTCCCCACTCCCTCAGCAGGCACATCCCTACCCTGGACACCCCCAGTCCACTCTCAGTCCCTGCCTTGGCTGGGGCAGAATTTCCCCTCTGTGTTCCTCCAGGGTCAGAGAGCTACCAGGGCCATTCCTGCCCGGTGGGCCACTACTGCCCTGCAGGGACTCGCAGCCCAAGGCCCTGCCCAGCAGGGACCTTCAGAAGCAGCAGCGGGGCCAGGGCAGCTGAAGACTGCCGGCTGTGCCCTGCAGACACCTTCAGTGCCCTGCCTGGACAGGTGGGCTGCCTCACCTGCCGGAGCGCCACTTTCTCTCCACCAGGCGAGTGTCAGGTCTGCCTGCTCCAAATGCCCTGTCTGGGGCCTGCAGCTTTGAGGGCCCAAGATGTAAGGTTTCAGGAAACAGCCACCTATGGCTGAGTGGAGCTGTTCTAGGAAAGCTGCAGGTGAGGGCAGGAGCCTCTTGGTGACTCCCATGCACTGGGTTGGGTGTGTGGATGGAGCAAGTGTGTATGCAAGGAGTCCAGCAGGCAAAGGGGTGGGTGTGAGGGAAGCAGCTCAGACCAGCCTCAGCCACTTGCTCAAGGTGGCTCGATGGATGGGGCCAGCACCGCTCTGAGGCCGTCTAACAGGCTGCAATGCTGCGTCACCCTCCGGGGAACACCCTCGTTCTGCTCACCCAAGTTAGTCCCCGGTCATAGGGCCAAGGGCAGAGCTGCAAGTGCAGCTCCCAGCTTTGAGCCAACAGTGCTGCTGATGTCTCCACTTCTCCCCATTTTGAGGTGTGGTCTTCTCATGGTCTTCGTTGTGGCACCCATTTGTAGGCAGTCCACTGTACAAACAGAAGTAACCAGATAATCTTGCGATAGATAATCCAAAAGTTACATGCGTCATACATAGTTAGCCTCAGTGGGGGCTCCAACTGAGGGCTGACCCCAGATCTCTGCTGATGGCGTTGGCAAGCTTCCTCTCTTAAAGCAATGGGAGTGCTTACCACATGCCAGGCATGTTCTAATGCTATCTAATGTCAGCTTATGTGATCCTCATGACAACTCTATGAACCAGACACAGTTATTATTATCCCTGTGTTATGAGTATGTAAACTGAGGCACAGAGACTTTAAATAACTTGCCCACATCAGACGGTTAGTGATGGCAGAACCAGGATTTGAACCCAGTCTGGCTGACTCCCAGGTTCCTGCGGTCAACCGCCACACCATGACACCTTCAGATGGTGTGATTTGAGGTGCCCAGGGATCTGCCATCGTTTCTTATCTTCCAGCTGAGGTATTCTGTCTCTGAGGTGACCAATCCCTGAATCTTGTGACCCCCCACCCATTTACCTGGAGACCAGGGGCTGAGTAAAGTGGGTCCCAGAGGTGGTTGTGTCCAAATTACATTTCACTGGTGGGTTCGTAACAATCACGTACAGCCATTTGTGCGCTTTTCCATTAATGAGGGGTATATTTTTAACTGGGTTGGACACGTGATCGTAATATTGGTAGTGAAATGACCCTTAGATAACACTAAAACCTTTTCCAGGCTAATATTATTGCAGCCATTCTCGGTGACATGGAACTCTCTAGGCTGTGTTTGTCTGCTCTGTCTGCCATAGCTTAATCCCACAGATGGTGGGGCTTGAACAACAGAAACTTACCTCCTCAGAGTTCTAGAGGCTACAAGTCCAAGATCGAGGTGTCAGCAGGGTTGGTTTCTCCCAAGGCCTCTCTCCTTGGCTTGCAGCTGGTCACCTTCTCCCTGTGTTCCCACATGTTCTTTTCTCTGTGCCTCCATCTGGTGTCTCTGTGTGTGTCCAAATGTCCTCTTCTAATAAGGGCAACAGTCACATTGGAGTAGAGCCCCCTCCCACATCTTCATTTTGACCCAGTTATCTCTCAAGAGGCCCCACCTCCAGAGACTGTCACATTCTGAGGTACTGGGGGATAGGGCTTCTGTGTGTGAATCTAAGGAAACACAATTCAGCCCAAAACGGGGACCCTAATCGCCTCTGGGCTCAGCACCGGAACAAACAATGTTCTCCTCAGGCTGTGTCCCAATTATGCTTCTTTGCGTCTACAATAAATCCCACTCCAGTTGATATACTCTCCTTTTTTATTTCCTGCAAATTTTGTTGATTTGTTATATATACAGGGTATGAGTTAAGGTTCAAAATAAATTTTTCCCAAATAGATATCCAATTGGCATGGAACCTAACATGAATTATTACCCAGGTTTGTCATTAATCAAACATTTCATAAACATGCAGGTCTGTTTGGGAATCTCATGTCTCTTCCGCAGGTGTTGTACTCTATTCTTGTATAGATATCACCCTGTCCTAATCACTGTAGCTACATAAGTCTTAAATGAGTAGTCTGTCTTGCAACTTTGTTCTTTTCAACAACAATGGCTATTTGTGGTCCTTGCATTTCCATATAATCAGATTATTAACATCTACAAAGGAACCTGCTAGGATTTCTATTGGGATTTCATAGAAACAATTGATCCATTGGCAGAGAAATGACATTATTACTATTTTGAGTCTTCTAGTTCTTGAACATGGCTTATCCTCCCATTTATTTATGTCTTCTTTTATTTTTCTAAACAGATTTTTGTGGGTTTTTTTGGGGGGGTAGAGATGGTGTGTATCTCGTTAGATTTATTATTGGACTTTTTATGTTGTAAATGCTATTAGGTTTTTAAATCTTTATCTAGTAATGTTTTGTTTGTCTGAAAGGTGTGTTTTTTCAGCTTTATTCTTTTTTTATTATTATTATACTTTAAGTTTTAGGGTACATGTGCACAATGTGCAGGTTAGTTACATATGTATACATGTGCCATGCTGGTGTGCTGCACCCATTAACTCCTCATTTAGCATTAGGTATATCTCCTAATGCTATCCCTCCCCCCTCCCCCCACCCCACAACAGTCCCCAGAGTTTGATGTTCCCCTTCCTGTGTCCATGTGTTCTCATTGTTCAATTCCCACCTATGAGTGAGAATATGCGGTGTTTGGTTTTTTGTCCTTGCGATAGTTTACTGAGAATGATGATTTGCAGTTTCATCTATGTCCCTACAAAGGACATGAACTCATCGTTTTTTTATGGCTGCATAGTATTCCATGGTGTATATGTGCCACATTTTCTTAATCCAGTCTATCATTGTTGGACATTTGGGTTGGTTCCAAGTCTTTGCTATTGTGAATAGTGCCGCAATAAACATACGTGTGCATGTGTCTTTATAGCAGCATGATTTATAGTCTTTTGGGTATATACCCAGTAATGGGATGACTGGGTCAAATAGTATTTCTAGTTCTAGATCCCTGAGGAATCGCCACACTGACTTCCACAATGGTTGAACTAGTTTACAGTCCCACCAACAGTGTAAAAGTGTTCCTATTTCTCCACATGTTCTCCGGCACCTGTTGTTTCCTGACTTTTTAATGATTGCCATTCTAACTGGTGTGAGATGGTATCTCATTGTGGTTTTGATTTGCATTTCTCTGATGGCCAGTGATGATGAGCATTTTTTCATATGTCTTTTGGCTGCATAAATGTCTCCTTTTGAGAAGTGTCTGTTCATGTCCTTTGCCCACTTTTTGATGGGGTTGTTTGTTTTTTTCTTGTAAATTTGTTTGAGTTCTTTATAGATTCTGGATATTAGCCCTTTGTCAGATGAGTAGGTTGTGAAAATTTTCTCCCATTTTGTAGGTTGCCTGTTCACTCTGATGGTAGTTTCTTTTGCTGTGCAGAAGCTCTTTAGTTGAATTAGATTCCATTTGTCAATTTTGGCTTTTGTTGCCATTGCTTTTGGTGTTTTAGACATGAAGTCCTTGCCCATGCCTATGTCCTGAATGGTAATGCCTAGGTTTTCTTCTAGGGTTTTTATGGTTTTAGGTCTAACGTTTAAGTCTTTAATCCATCTTGAATTAATTTTTGTATAATGTGTAAGGAAGGGATCCAGTTTCAGCTTTTTACATACGGCTAGCCAGTTTTCCCAGCACCATTTATTAAATAGGGAATCCTTTCCCCATTGCTTGTTTTTCTCAGGTTTGTCAAAGATCAGATAGTTGTAGATATGCGGCATTATTTCTGAGGGCTCTGTTCTGTTCCATTGATCTATGTCTCTGTTTTGGTACCAGTACCATGCTGTTTTGGTTACTGTAGCCTTGTAGTATAGTTTGAAGTCAGGTAGCTTGATGCCTCCAGCTTTGTTCTTTTGGCTTAGGATTGACTTGGTGATGCCGGCTCTTTTTTGGTTCCATATGAACTTTAAAGTAGTTTTTTCCAATTCTGTGAAGAAAGTCATTGGTAGCTTGATGGGGGTGGCATTGAATCTATAAATTACCTTGGGCAGTATGGCCATTTTCACAATATTGGTTCTTCCTACCCAGGAACATGGAATGTTCTTCCATTTCTTTGTATCCTCTTTTATTTCACTGAGCAGTGGTTTGTAGTTCTCCTTGAAGAGGTCCTTCACGTCCCTTGTAAGTTGGATTCCTAGGTATTTTATTCTCTTTGAAGCAATTGTGAATGGGAATTCACTCATGATTTGGCTCTCTGTTTGTCTGTTATCGGTGTATAAGAATGCTTGTGATTTTTGTACATTGATTTTGTATCCTGAGACTTTGCTGAAGTTGCTTATCAGCTTAAGGAGATTTTGGGCTGAGACAATGGGGTTTTCTAGATATACAATCATATCATCTGCAAACAGGGACAATTTGACTTCCTCTTTTCCTAATTGAATACCCTTTATTTCCTTCTCCTGCCTAATTGCCCTGGCCAGAACTTCCAACACTATGTTGAATAGGAGTGGTGAGAGAGGGCATCCCTGTCTTGTGCCAGTTTTCAAAGGGGATGCTTCCAGTTTTTGCCCATTCAGTATGATATTGGCTGTGGGTTTGTCATAGATAGCTCTTATTATTTTGAGATAAGTCCCATCAGTACCTAATTTCTTGAGAGTTTTTAGCATGAAGCGTTGTTGAATTTTGTCAAAAGCCTTTTCTGCATCTATTGAGATAATCATGTGGTTTTTGTCTTTGGTTCTGTTTATATGCTGGATTACATTTATTGATTTGCATATATTGAACCAGCCTTGCATCCCAGGGATGAAGCCCACTTGATCATGGTGGATAAGCTTTTTGATGTACTGCTGGATTCGGTTTGCCAGTATTTTATTGAGGATTTTTGCATCAATATTCATCAAGGATATTGGTCTAAAATGAAAAGAGAACTTATTAAAGGAAGTTTGTGTGTGATTAAGTTTGCTGTAACACAAATATTTATCTCTCTAAATATGGAGCTTTGATATTAAAAATACACTAAAAATTGGTCCCCTATGTTAGAATAAGATCTTCTGAAAGTATTTATTTGTTCTTAATAAAATTACAAGAGGTTTTATCTGTTTCTTTTTGAAATTTCTCAAATTTATGTCTCAGAAGTTCAAATTCTGCTCTCTCTCACTAAATGTGATTTGCAGTTTATATATCATTGCCTTCTGTTCTTTACTCCCTTAAAAGGTATATCTGTTTGCTTATCTGGGATAAGTCTCTTCTTCAATCTTTTTATTAACTCCCATAATTATTTTCTTCTACTCTACCTCTGATGTTGTGGCTGGACACTAAAATGTTTATCTAGAATAGCAGTGTTTTCCTCTAGAATAATTTGATTCTGTAGTCTTGGCTTTTCTTCAGTAGAGGGGAATTCTCATGCTGTTGCTGAGAGCCATGTATTTCTGTGCTCAAGGTGTGAGTTTTCTTGTTTACATTCCTTTATACTATCGTGTACACATATAACCCTGAACACACTGTTCTTACATCTGATTAAGCTCAACTACCCTTTTTATCAGGCTTGACTTCCGGGATATCTAAATGGGCTTCCCATAAGGAGAATTAGTCATATTTGTGTTAGTCCATTTTGCATTGCTATAAAGAAATACCTGAGACTGGGTTAATTATAAAGACATTTATTTTGGCTCACAGTTCTGCAGACTGTACAAGAAGAACAGTGCCAGCATCTGATTCTGGTGAGGGCCTCAGGAAGATTACAATTACATTTATGGTGGAAGGTGAATGAGGAGCAGGCATGTCACATGGCAAGAGAGGGAGCAAGAGAGAGGAGGAGGTGCCAAGCTCCTTTAAACAACCAGCTCTCGCATGAACTACCAGAGCAAGAACTCACACATTGCCATGGGGATGGCAATGAGTCATTCATAAAGTATCTGCCTCTATGGCCCAAACACCTCCTACTAGGCCATCTCCAACACTAGAGGTAACATTTCAACATGAGATTTGGAGGGGACACACATCCAAACTAAATCAACACTATAGGAGGCTTTGTGGGGATTTTTGTTTGTTTGTTTACCTTTACAGTAGCTGGTCTAAAAAGCAAAGATTTTATGTTTTATTAAAACAATTTCTGCACTATTCTTATTAGGTTTCATATTACTTAGGAAAACTGAAATTTAAAAGGGTTAAGGATTTTACATTCATAAAAATTTCTGTATTTCTTTTGAAGTATTTTGATTACCACTCTACTTGTGTGAATAACTTTTATTTTCCAGTGACCTATGGTTTTATTTTGATCTAGTTTTTTGAAACTTTTGACATCTTTGTCATGTTCCCCCAGGATGAAAATCCTAAATTAAGTCTCTTTGTATTAAATAATTAGACTTATTTGGCAGATTATTTGTAAAGTATTATCAAATGATAATTGATACTAGATCTTTCTGTTACAATTATGGGTACATTATTGACATAAATGTTCCAAAACTTATATAAATTTACAAAAAGCTAATTTGTTATCAGTCATAACTTTGATTACTATATTAAATCTTAAGTTATATTTGTAGGGGTATGTTATTAATGTGAATATTCTAAAGATGATATAAAATTTATGAAAGCCTGATGTCTCTAACATGACACTGTCATAATGATTCTGGTTGTTATCTTAAAATGCTGCAAATAATAGAAATAACAAAATTTCCTTGTCTATTGGGAAGTTTCATCAAATCTTAACCATAGCTACACCGAATTTTGGTCATCCAGTGTTACCATTCTCAATTCTTCTCTACAAACATTTGCAATCAGCTCTAGCCAAAAATTGCTGCCGTGTATGGTGGCTAACACCTATAATCCCAGCACTTTGGGGGGCCAAGGTGGGAGGATCACTTGAACCCAGGAGTTTAAGACCAGCCTGAGCAATATACCAAGACCCTGACTCTACAAAAATAAAATAAAATTAGTTGGGTCTAGTGGCACAAACTTGTGGTTCCAGATACTTGGGAGGCTGAGGTGGGAGGATTTGCTTCAGCCTAGGAATTCAAGGCTGCAATGAGCCATAATCACACTACTGCACACCAGCCTGGGTTGCAGAACAAGATCCTGTCTCAAAAAAATAAAGAAAGAAAACTTCTTTTTTATGAAAAAGATTCTAATAAGTACGGGCACAAAAAGAGGAAAAAACTAATACAATTAGTGAAAGAATATACAAATGTATGTTATAGTTTTGTTGAATATCATGATTTTTCTCCAATGTGTCACTACTTTGATGATATTATGTGTAAAATTTGTAGTATTCTTGTAATAGTCTTCTTGAAGTGTTATGATAGGTGCAGAAAACTGCAATGTCAGAAAAAAAAACTGAATCATACTAATTAGAAAAACAGATGAGTGAGGCAGAAAACTAACAAGGAAATTCTGACTTAAATTCAACACTTCACCAATTGGACCTAATAAAAATTGACAAAATGTTCCACCCAACAACCACAGAAGATACATTCTTTTCATTTGCACGTGGCATATACTCTAAGATCAATCACATATTTGGCCATAAAGCAAGTCTCAATAACTTTTTTAATGAAGAAACAACACCAAGCATATTTTTGGACCATGGAGAATAAAAATAGAAGGCAATATCAAGAAGATACTTCAAAATCACACAATAAAATGGAAACTAAAGAACTTGTTTCTTAATAACTTTTGAGTTAACAAAATTAAAGCAGAAATCAAATAATTATTTAAAATAAATGAAAACAGACACAATTTACCAAAATCTCTGGAATGTAGAAAAAGCAGTATTAAGAAGAAAGTTTATAGTGCTTAAGTGGTTTGCCTACCTCAAAAAGCTAGAATGATACCAAATTATCAATCTAACATCACACCTAAAGGACCTAAAAAAAACAAGAACAAACTAATCCAAAGCTACCAGAATAAAATAAATAACAAAAATCACAGCAGAAATAAAATTGAGAACCAAAAAGCCATATAAAAGATTAATGAAATTAAAAGTTGGTTCTTTCAAAGAATATGTGAGATTGATAGAATGCTAGGTAAACTAACAAAGAAAGAAGATTCAAATTAATACAATCAGAACTGATACCCACGGAAATACAAAAAAGCCTCAGAGACTATTATGTACACCTCTGTGCACACAAACTAGAAATCTAGAGGAAATGAATAGATTCCTAGAAACACAAAACCTCCCAAGGGAGAATTAGGAAGAAATTGAGATCCTGAACAGACCAACAGCAAGTTCGAAAAATATAAACCAGTAATAAAAAACCTACTAACCAAGAAATGTCCTAGACCAATTAGTTCACAGCCAAATTCTGCCAGACATGCAAAGAAGAGCTGGTGCCAATCCCATTGAAACATTCCCCAAAAAATTGAGGAGAAGGAACTCCTCCCTAACTCATTCTATAAAACCAGCATCATCCTGATACCAAAATCTGACACAGGCACAACAAAAAAAGGAAACTACAGGCCAATATTCCTGATGAACAGACACAAAAATCCTCAACAAAATACTAGCAAACTGAATCCAGCGACACATCAAAAAGTTAATTCACCATGATTGAATAGGCTTTATTCATGGGAGGCAAGGTTGGTTCAACATATGCAAATAAATAAATGTGATTCACCAAATAAATAAAATTTACAAAAAACATGAACACAAGTAAAAACTTCATGATCATCAATAGATGCAGAAAAAGTTTTAAATGAAACCCAACATCTCTTCATGATAAAAACCCTCAACAAATTAGACATCAAAGGAGTATACCTCAAAATAATGAGTTACCTATGACAAACTCGCAGCCAAGCTCATGCTGAACTGGCAAAAGCTGGATTCATTCCCCTTAAGCATCAGAACAAGACAATGTTGCCCATTCTCACTATTCTGACTCAACATAGTACTGGTAGTCATAGCAGAGCAGTTATGCAAGAGAAAGAAAAAGAGGAAATTCAAACAGGAAAAGAATAAGTCAAATTATCTCTCTTCATAGATGATATTACTCAATACCTAGAAAACCTTAAAAGACTACCAAAAATTCCAACAACTGATAAATAACTTCAGTAAAATTTCAGAATATATAATCAATGTACAAAAGTCAGTAGCAGTTGTATACACCAATAACGTCCAAGCTGAGAGCCAAATCAAGAATGCTATCCCATTTATTATGGCCACACAAAAAAATACCTAGGAATATATCTAACCAAGGAGGTGAAAGAACTCCACAAGAATAACAAAAATTTCTGCTAAATAAAATCACAGATGACACAAACAAATGGAAAAACATTCCATGTTCATGGATGGGAAGAATGAGTGTCATTAAAATGGCCATACTGCCCAAAGCAATCTCTAGATTTAACACTATTCCTATTAAATTACCAATGTTGTTTTTCACAGAATTAGGAAAAACACTACTCTAAAATCCATATGGAATGAAAAAAAGAGCAGGAATCACCAAAGCAATCCTAAGCCAAAAAAAAAAAAAGAAGAAGAAAAAAGAAAAAAGCCAGAGACATCACACTATCCAACTTTAAACTATATTAGAAGGCTACATAACCAAAACACTACAGTACTGGTACAAAAACAGATACATAGACCAGTGGGACAGAATAGAGAACCTAGAAATAAAGTCACACACCTACAACCAAGTGAACATCAATGAAGCTGACAAAAATAAGCAATAGGGAAAGGACTCTGTATTCAATAAATAGTGCTGGGATAACTGCCTATCCATAGGCAGAATGAAACTGGCTCCTGTTCACTGCTCTGTGTCTTCTGTTCCTAGAAGCCCAGTCTCTATGGACCAGCAGGTATTGGGAGATCCATAGCTAAGACATCAGAACCTGCTGCAAGCCTAGAAATGGAACTGTTGACATTCAGGGATGTAGCCATAGAATTCTCTCCAGAGGGGTGGCAATGCCTGGGCACTGCACAGCAGAATTTGTATCAGCATCCGATGTTAGAGAACTACAGAAACCTGGTCTCTCTGGATTTGTGTTCTCATTTCACCCAAGATTATTGACCAGAGCAGAGCATAAAAGATTCATTCCAAAAGGTAGTACTAAGTAGATATGGAAAATACAGACATAAGAATTTACAATTAATGAAAGGCTGTAAGGGTGTGGATGAGGGTAAGATGCAGAAAGGAGGTTATAATGAACTTAGCCAATGATTTTCAACTACATAGAACAAAAATTTTTTTTCAAATGTCCCACGTTTATTTACATATGAAATGTGTTTCATACAGTTATGATGGATGGAGTGTATAACACCTGACAGCAGCAAGACCTTTCGAGGAACCGAACATTGACTACAGTATATCATGCAAGTATCTATATATACACAAAATAATTCCTTTTCTTAAAAAAAAAAGTACAAAACATGTTCAGGGATAAATACAAGATATAAAATTCAAAAGAAAACACAAAACGAAACCAAAAAATATAACTCTCTCAGAGAACTATAAACGGAAGGGACAGAAGAGTACCTCTACTGCATTTTAGTAAAGCAGAACTGCCGACGTTAAATATACCTCTTGAAATGGCTGAACTAATCCCGTGTGGCTCAGTGCTTAAGGTAACGGCCAATTGTGACACACAGCCGGCTGCATTGATAAGTTGGTGGTTGACGTTGTGCATCCCACCTCTAAGCACCAGAACGTTTGGCAGTAGCACCCACAACGGGAAACGCCAACTCTTTTGACAGCAAAGGATTAAGTCAGCTGATTTTTTTTTCTATCAAGAGCCAGAGAAATACTTGATATTCTTAGTTGTGTTTCTGTAATAGTTAATAAATTACATGACAAAAACCTGACTATATAGATCTATTGGTCTAACTACGTGTTTGTAACTTTTATAGTAGTCCAGCCCTTTCGTTACTTTCCCTCCTTGTGCTCTTAAAGCCAGCCTTGCAGATCTACCCAGAAAACCTGTCCCATTTTTTTTTTTCTTTAGAATAGCCTTCCCCATTCCTCAAAATGGAATTGAGGAAATCAGCATTCCTTATTAGATTCCTGGCTTCAGTTTTCATCCACGGCTGGGAAAGGAGCGACCTGCAAGGCTGCTTTAGACACCCTTCGGCGTGGCCTGAAGACAAAGACACGCCCACACTGGAGTGCAGTTGTCTCAAACGTGTACTCACTCCCTCAGGGCAGGCACATGGAGGAGGTGCTAAGACACTTAAAAGTTCCTAGTGTTTTTGAGACCCACAATTACTTCCAATTTATGTAGTGAATTCTAAAAATTAAAAACACTAAAAAAGGCGTTATTTTAGCCTGTAATTAGTTAACCCATTCAAATTCGAAACATACAAAATGATTTATTTGAATTCAGGAACTGCCCCTGTTACTAAGAACTCTGTTTTAAAGAAACAGTACAAAAAGAAAAATTCTAACCCAAAACAACTCAAAACGTTTTCCACTGAATACTGATACAAACATGTAACAAAGAGTATAAAAAGTTATTCATTTAAATATATACAAACTCTTTTAAACTCAAATTCTGTTTTAATACTTAATGAGGATATATATGACAAGATGAAGAAGGAAGGCACGTTGAAAGAGAATATATTGCAACAGCCTAGACAGTACTGTTAACTCTATTATACTGCAAACTTTGTGTAACGAAAGTGTCTTATGCCAATGTGGACAGGGATTTTCCTCATGGAGCGTCTGTGGCTATTTCTCGTCTGAGCTCATCCTTTTGGATTTGATGAAGGCCATACCATGTGTCTGTATGTGAGTGTTTAAGGCAGCTTCAGTTTCAAAAGTTTTTGTGCACACTTTGCACTTTCTGTCTGACATGGCGCTATTGGGAGATTCATCCTCGTGACTGGGTTTGTTCTGTTGGTTATCTTCCCCAGCCCCATTTTGCTTGGACACTGGCTGAGGTTCCTTTAACTTGTGTACAACAAAGAGGTGCCTGGACAGAGAGACGTGACATGTAGCAGAGGCCACACTCCCGGCACTGGTAGGAAGAACCATCCGATTTGTGCTGAGGGATGTGTTCATGGAACTGCAGCAGGTTTTCGGTGGTGAAGCCACACATGGCACACTTGTGAACCTTAAAAACATTGATTTTCAGCTTTGGTTGAGTGATTGCTCCTCTGGGAGGCCTGAACTCCAGAACCGGTTCTTTCAACTTCCACTTGGGACTGGGGACCTTGGGGTCTTCTTTTATTTCTGTTTCCTCCTCATTGGTAGCGTCTGTCATTTCTTTCAGGTCAGGGTCCTTGATGCCATGCGTCAGCTGGACATGCTTCTCCAACATCAACTGTTTGGTAAAGGTACCTCTAGAGTCTGGGCAGTGTGAGCAGGTGTACACTTTCCTGATGACTTTGTGCTTGATCCGGTTGTGCCAGCACAGGCTGTGGGACAAGCTGAAAGGCTTGTCACGCTGGCAGCAGGGTTGTTTCTTCATTTGTTTCCCATGCTCCTTCCTGACGTGGGATATGTACACATCTCTCTGCATGAACAGGCGGTCACACTCCCAACATGTCCACCCAGGACTGGCCACTTTCTTGGTTTCCACTGATTTTTTTCAAAGGAGATGGAGATTTCTTTTCCAATTTCTCTTTCCCATTCATGGATATGCTGTCCTCTTTGTTCTGATATGCTGAATTATAAGTTGCAGGCTTAATGCTCAAAGGCAAGTTTACACCCAAGTTGGCCCTTCAATGCTTTTCAATGTCCCATGCATAGACTTGATATGGTCCACCATAAGTTGCTTCTGTGCATATAAAAGAGAACAGTATGGACACCTGAAAACAGACACCTTCTGGTTTTCAATGTGTTGGTCAAAGTGGCGATACAGCAAGGTTTGCAGGGTGAACACAGTGTTGCACATGGAACACTTATATATTATTTTTGGTTCTCCTATCTTGATGCTAGGATGCTGTGTGTAGGTGTGGGAATGTGTGCTTGGGGCAGACTTAAACGTCATTGGACAAATAGGACACTTGTAGAAGACTTCACAGTGAGAACCTTGAATGCGAGACTTCAGAGCAGCCACATCAGAGTACACAACATTGCAACATACATGTCGAAAACCAACTCTCCTTGTGTAGTGCAGACAGTTCTTGGTGACGTGGGTCTGGAAGTGCACCAACCTGCAGATGGCCCTGCACTCAGGGCAGGTGTATGGAGATTTGTGCTGATGGATTCTCTGCATTGGTTAGGAAGCAGCATCTGGCAGATAGTACAAGTCTTTTGTCCACTCATATCTGCAGCCTGCTGGAAAGGTGTAGCCAGCGATGTCTTGTCCTGGAAGATTTCATTACACTCCAAACATTTTAGATTATGTCTACACAGCTTGGAGGGGTCTTCATCTAGGGGCATGGCTGTGGTGATGGGAGTGCTTGAAGGAGATGGTATGACTGTCCCAGTTATGCCAGACTGAATTTTTGTGACAGTGTGTATGCCAGCTCCCACAGGGCTCTGAAGAGTGGATTTTTTCCTCTGATGAAGAAGAAGTATTGCTTGATGGAGAAACTATCGTTTGACCTGCTGGGACTGGCTTTAAAATTGAGTAGGAACATTGCATTACCACCCCTTTCTCCTTATGCCCACGGGCATGGGAAAGGAGGCTGCATTTGTTGTAAAAAACGAGGTTCTTTGTACAAAGGTTGCATGTTACTTCGATGCACACGCTACATCTGTCATAGTGCTGGGTCAGACTCTTTTCAAGTTCAAAGGAGTCCCTACACTCCAAGCACTTGTACCAAGGCATCAGTAATGTGATCCCTGCATTGGCAGGAGGACTGAGGTTTGGGATGTAAACAGGGACTGGATTGACACTGCTCAGCACCTTGTTGAAAGTTTCCACCACAGAACTCTGCAAGGACAACACCACCTGGACTCGAGACACCTTTCTGGGGGCTTGTGAGGCTGCTGCATTGATTATTGCCTTCTTTATTTGTTGCTGAGTTTTGGTTGACACTTGGCAGAGTTCAGAGGTGGCCTGGGCAACCTGAGGCAGAAGGTTGGCAAGATGCACAGCCTTTGGCACAAGTTTGGCATTGGCCAGGCTGGATGCTGGCATCATGACAGTTTGCTGCTGGATGGCATTGGCGGCTTTAATGATGGTGCTGCTGGCACTCTGGACAGAGGCAGCAGGTACGACCATGGCTTTCACCGTGGTGTTGTTAGCAAGCTTCAAATTAATGACTTGGGATCCTGCTGTCTTCACAGCAGACACTGGGAGGAAAGCAGTAGCCACAGGCTTGATTGTGACCTGTTTAGTGGTGGGCTCTGCAGAGGAAACTGCATTGGTCACCACCGCAGACTGGAGAGGCACCCTGGCGGGAGAGGAAAGGGTGGCAGCTGATGCTGGAGACGACAGAAGGGATGTCACAGAGGCCATCACAGACACCGTCTGCTCGGAAGGTTTCTTCCCAGAGTCAAGATCCACTTCTGGCAATACCCTGGTCACTTCTCTTGATTTCCCCAGAAGACATCTTAGTGGTTTTTATGCGGACTTTGGGGATTGGTGGTGTGGACCCTGAGGGAGAAGCCGGGGTTCCTTTGCTGCTGTTCTCACTTGAGATGTTTCTGGGACTATCCAGTTGCTTTAGGGATGTTTTTTTGGTCCCGTCGATGAGATTCTGGGATTCAGGAGACTTGTCGGCGGCTCTCGGACTGTCGTTTACTTCTTTTGGTAACGAGGAGGATTCCCTCGAATTGGCCACTTGTTCTTTGGAGGAGTCTGAAGCCACCTTTTTAGTGCTGAGGGCTGCGATGGCAGCGATGCAGGACAAGAAGTTGGAGGACGACTTTGTCTTTGATGGCGCAATGCCGGGGAGGCCAAGAATTTCATATACAGTCAAACAAACTTCATAAGCAAAAAAGATACTTTTCAGACAAGCAAATGTTAAGGGAATTTATTACCACCAGACCTGCCTTAAAAGAGATCTTTAAGGGAGTGTTAAATACAGAAACAAGCCAGGCCCAGTGGCTCATGCCTGTAATCCCAGCACTTTGGGAGGCTGAGGCAGGCGGATCACTTGAGCCCAGGAGTTCAAAACCAGACTGGGCAACATGGTGAAACCCCGTCTCTACAAAAAATATAAAAACTAGCTAGGAATGGTGGTATGCGCCTGTGGTCCCAACCACTCAGGAGACTAAGGCAGGAGGATGGCTTGAGCCCAGGAAGCAGAGGTTGCAGTGAGCCCAGATCATACCATTGCACTCTGCCTGGGCAGCAGAGCGAGATCCTGTCTCAAAATAAAATAAAATAAATATGAAAACAAAAGACCATTACCAGTCATCACAAAAACACACTTAAATACATAGACCATTAACGCTACAAAGCAACTACAAAATCAAGTCTAGTCTGCATAATAACCAGCTAAAAAATATATATAAGGACAAGATCAATTCCATACATAGAATTATTAACTTTGAATGTAAATGGGCTAAATGTCCCAATTGAAATGCACAGAGTGGCAAGTTGAATAAAGAAGCGAGACCCACTTGGGTGCAATGGCTCATGTCTGTAATCCCAGCACTTTGGGAGACCAAGGTGGGCAGATCACTTGAGCCCAGGTGTTCAAGACCAGCCTGGGAAACATGGGAAAACCTCATCTCTATAAAAAATATAAAATTAGTCAGGCATGGTGGCCTGCGCTTGTAGTCCCAGCTACTTCAGAAGTTGAAGTGTAAAGATCACCTGAACTCAGGAGATCGAGGCTGCAGTAAGCCATAATTGTGCCACTGCATTCCAGCATGGGTGAAAGAGACAGATCGGTCTCAAAAAATTAAAAAAAAGAAACAAACAAACAAGACCCAACTGTATGCCGTCTTCAAGAGACCCATCTCACACATGCAATGACACAGATAGGCTCAAAGTAACGGGATGGAGGAAAATCTACCAAGTAAACAGAAAACAAAAACAAAACAAACAAAAAAATAGCAGGGGCTGCTATTCTAATTTCAGACAAAACAGACTTTAAGTCAACAACAATCAAAAAATACAAAGAAGAGCATTACGTAATGGTAAAGTGTTCAATTCAACAAGAAGACTTAACTCTTCTAAATATATATGCATCCAACACAAGAATTATGTGTGCACCCAGGGAGCACCCAGATTCATAAAAACAAGTTCTTAGAGACCTGTGAGGAGACTTAAATTTCCACACAATCATAGTGGGAGACTTCAACCCTCCACTGACAGTATTAGACAGGTCATCAAGGCAGAAAACTAAAAAATATATGTGTGACCTGAACTCAACACTTGACCAAATGGAACTAACAGACATCTACAGAATTCTCCACCCCAAAACAACAGAATATATATTCTTCTCATCACCACATGGTGCATACTCTAAAACCGACCACACAATCAGACAAAAAACAATTCTCAACAAATTTTTAAAAATTGAAATCATACCAATTACACTCTCAAACCATAGCACAATAAAAATAGAAGCAAATACTAAGAAGATTGCTCAAAACTATAAAATTACATGGAAATTGAACAACCTGCTCTTGAATGACTGCTAGGTAAATAATGAAATTAAGGCAGAAATAAAGCTTCAAAACCAAAGAAAAAAAAGATAAGACATACCAGAATCTGTGTGACACAGCTAAAGCACTGTTAAGAGGAAAGTTTATAGCATTAAATGCTCATGTCAAAAAGTTAGAAAGATCTCCAATTAACAACATAGCATCACACCTAGAAGAACTAGAAAAACAAGATCAAACCAACCCTAAAACTAGAAGAAGACAAGAAATAACTGAAATCAGAGCCGAACTGAAATAAAGTGATGCATGAAAAAACATACAAAAGATCAATAAAACCAGAAGTTTTTTTAAAAGACTAAATAAGATAGATAGAACGCTAACTAGACTAACAGCAGAAGAAAGAGAGAAAATCCAAATAAACACAATCAAAATTGACAAAGGAGACATTATCAATGACCCTACAGAAATACAAAAAACTCTGAGACCATTATGAACGCCTCTAGGCACACAAACTAGAAAACCTACAAAATGTGGAAAAATTCCTGAAAACACAACTGCCCAAAATTGAACCAGGAAGAAACTGAAACCCTGAACAGACTAATAATGAGTTCTGAAATTGAATCAGTAATAAAATAATTTCCATCTAATTTTATGATTTTGAGCAAGAAAAAGCCCAGGATCAGATGAATTCACAGCCAAATTCTACCAGACGTATAAAGAAGAGCTGCTACCATCCCTGCTTGAAACTATTCCAAACAATTGAGGACCAGAGACTCCTCCCTAACTCATTCTATGAGGCAAGCATCATTCTGATACCAAAGCCTGGCAGAGACACAGCAAAGAAAAAACTACAGGCCAATATTCTTGATGAACACAGATGCAAAAATCCTCAACAAAATACTAGCAAACTGAATCTACCAGCACATCAAAAAGCTAATCCACCATAATCAAGCAGGGTTTATCCCTGGGATGCAAGGTTGGTTCAACATATGCAAATCAATAAATGTGACTTATCACATAAACAGAACTGAAAACAAAAACCACATAATCATCTCAATAGATGCAAAAAAGACTTTTGATAAAATTCAACATCCCTTTATATTAAAAACCCTTAATAAACTAGGTATTGAGGGAACATACCTCAAAATAATGAGAGCCATTTATGACAAACCCACGGCCAACATCACACTGAACAGGCAGAAGCTGGGATCATTCCCCTTGAGAACAAGACAAGGATACCCACTCCCATCACTCCTATTTAACACAGTACTAGAAATCCTAGCCAGGACAATCAGGCAAGAGAAAGAAGTAAAGGCATCCGAATAGGAAGACAGGAAGTCAAACTATCTCTGTTTGCAGATAACATGATTTTATACCTAGAAAACCCCATAGTCCCTGCCTAAAAGCTCCTAGATCTAATAAACAACTTCAGCAAAGTTTCAGGATACAAAATCAAGGTACACAAATCAGCAGTATTTCTATACACCAACAATACCCAAGCTGAGTGCCAAATCAAGAATGCCATTTAATTCACAATAGACACACACACACACACACACACACACACACACACACACACACAAATACCAAGGAATAAAGGGAACCAGGGAGGTGAAAGATCTCTACAACAAGAAAACAAGAATTACAAAGCACTGCTGAAAGAAATCAGAGCTGACCCAAACAAATCGAAAAACATTCCATGCTCAAGGATAGGAAGAATCAATATTGTTAAAATTGCCATATACTATCAAAAGCAATCTCTAGATTCAATGTTATTCCTATCAAACTACCAATGTCATTTTTCACAGAATTAGAAAAAAAACCTATTCTAAAATTTATAAGGAACTAAAAAGGAGCACAAATCACCAAAGCAATCCTAAGCAAAAAGAACAAAGCGGGAAGCATCACACTACCTCACTTCAAACTATACTACAAGGCTACAGTAACCAAAACAGCATGGTATTGGTACAAAAACAGACACATAGACCATTAGAACAGGATAAAGAACCCAGAAATGAAGCCACACGTCTACAAGTAACTGATCTTTGGCAAAGGTGACAAAAATAAGCAATAGGAAAAGGGCTTCCTATTCAATAAATGATTCCAGGATAACTGGCTATCTAGATGCCAGAATGAAACTAGACCCCTACTTATCACCATATACAAAAATTAACTCAAGAGGGATTAAAGACTTAAATGTAAGACTTCGAACTGTAAAAACTCCCAGCACTTTGGGAGGCCAAGGCAGGTGGATCACCTGAGCTAAGGAGTTCAAGACCAGCCTGGGCAACATGGCGAAACCCCATGTTTACCAAAAAAAATACGAAGAATTAGCTGGGCATGGTGGCACACATGCCTGTGGTCCCAGCTATTCAGAAGGCTGAGGTGGGAAGATTGTTTGAGCCTGGGAGGTGGAGATTGCAGTGAGTCAAAATCTCATCACCACACTCCAGCATAAGGGACAGAATGAGACCCCTCTCAAAAAAGAAAAAAAATTCTGGAACTAGAGAGTGTTAAGAATGTCCTAAATGTCACCGAATGATACACTTTAAAGTGCTTAATCTTATGTAAATTTTTCCTCAATTTAGAAACTTTTTCAAATTCTTGAAAAAAAGAACTATGTAACATATATAAATATATACATAAACATAATATATATAGTATAAACATTTATAGCATACATATGTAATCTCTCTGCCATTTTGGGCTACCTTACAAATAAGGCAGAAGCAACACATAAAAATTAAATATACATATATGTACATACACACACACACATGAATATGCATATTTATAAATTTAGAAATATAGAACATAGGTGACTATTCGAGGAAACATATATATTTATGAGCATATAAATATATAGGTAACATACATAAATATATTTAATATAGAAATTTACACATATATATGTAGCACTCTGCCACTCTGGCATACTTCGCTCATACAGGGTAGAAGCAAACATATATACTCACATACATGTGTATGCACACACATAGGTATGTTTTTATATATGTACATACAGCTACTTATATTTATTAATATATATAGAAATACATAAAAAGCATAAATATATACATAAGGGTATTGTTAAATTGAATTATCTTTGTCCTAAAGCTGCCTCCATACTTATTTTAAGTTTGGCCTAATGAGTTCTCTATACATAGCTAGTTGAAACCTAACTTAATGTGTAAAAATAACTGTAACTTAACCCAAGACTGTAGTCTTATAACATGTAACCATGTCTCAGCCAATGAAAACAGCTGAGCCTTCAGCCAATCAGAGGCTGAAAGCTGCCAAAACATGACTATATAAGGTAAATGCCAACAGCAGCCAATCAGGCTGTTTCCGTGCACTTCTTTTTCTCTAGCTGTAAATATAACCTGCACATACGGTGGCACGGAGTGTTCTGAGCCATTTTTGGTGCAAACTGATGCCTGATTCCTAAATTGTTTCTTTGCTCAAATAAACTCTGCTAAATTTAATGTATGTAAAGGTTTTTTGTTTTTTTTTTTTAACAGATTCGTGTAGGAAATGCAATCTGAAGTAGAACTTCCATCAAACCCCAGAAGCATGGAGTGCCCAAGCACAGCGACCCACCAGGCCCATTGTGCACACAGATCTCTGACAGCAGCAGGGGTCCTGGGCAAGTTCTCTCTCAAATTTTGAAGCTCCAAGAATTTGTGTTTTGAGCTATGCATTTGTTTAAGCCATTTTTTTTTATCCAGACTGGGTTTCGAAGTTGATTCTGAAATAATAAATAAAAGCTAAATAAGATCTTTAAACTAAATTTGTTGTAATTTTGTCTTTTGAGAGTTCTGGCAAGCTGAATGGGATCCACCTCCCAAGACCCCTTGAGGAAAGCAGGAAAGACACTGCTGGCCCCTTTGCCCTCCTTCTGAGGTTGTACATTCCTCTTAGGCCAGACTCTGTTCTTTTTGCATTGAACCTTGATCCTTTTGGGTTTCAAATCCAGGGTTTTGTGCTGTGAGAGGGCAAATTATCTTGGGATGGGTGCCAATGGCCAGTTTCTGCTGTGAGATAATATACGGCCTTCTGAGGTTTGGGTAGCTGATGAGTCATTGGCAAAAACTTGACTGAGTCCAGCATCAAATTGGATTTGATTGTGAACTGCATTGGATCGAGGTAGGAGGCCACTCAGTCTGATGATCAGATGGAAACTGGACTGGGTTCAGTAGATAGATAAGTTTGGCCTCCCTCAAGATAACCTAGAGTTACAGTGGTGACAGTGGGGAAACCCTTACAAACGTAAATAGGTGCATGTCTTCCCAGTTACAACAACTGCAGGGATTGAGAGTACTTGTACTTGTGCATGCAAACTAAACACCCCTGTGCCCTAAGATGTCTGCCTTTTTTGCAAATAGCAGGCCACTGGAAAAAGAATTGTCCACTTTTACAGCAGCCATCTCACGGGTCATCCCTTTGGCCTGGACTGTTTCCCCACTAACGGAAGCCCTCAAAGGCATCACTCTTGGGACAACTATCGACTAATCTAATTAGCCCTCCCTGTTTTCTCTCTCTCTCTCTTTGATCCTGCTTCTCCCATGGGAACCTCTCAGTTGACTGAAACCACTCTTTTCAAACCCTTGCTGCCACTTCTTTCTTATTGTCATGAACTTTGCTATGTTCCCGAAGTCTTACTTAGTGAAAATAAGCCTTTCTGACTTAATTTCCTTGTTGAGAAGGGTGGCCAGTAGCCAGGCTAGTGATAAAATTAATTAAATATGCCACCGAATTAATTCCTACAGTGTTAGAAGCACCAACAATGTCAGTGACCATGTAACATGGATTTAAGCTACAAGTCGTAGAACTGTGATAAGAAGCCTCAGCGCTGTAAAACAGAGGGTGGAGGAAAGCATTTCCTCTCTCAAATGAGCTTTGCCAGGTATGCTTCTTGAAGAGTAGGAAGTTGAAGTGTTCAGGACTTTTATATCTATTCTACTTTGGCTTCATTTAAATGATTCTTAGTTTATTAGCCTAGAAATGGCCAAGAAAACTTAAGTCTCAATAATTAGTTATAAATGTGAAATATCCCCAATTTTTAAGGTAAAAACAACTTATAAATGTATTTGTAAAAATTGCGTATATTTTTAGAGAATGTGTATTTCTTTAAAACGGAGGGGAGTCTCTCATTTATATTAGTTTTCTTCATACCCTTCTGAACTTTGCAATTTCTATGTGTAGGAACCTATTTCTTACAGTTTTTCTATGCTAAACTCTGTCCTGGTCAGTTCTAGAGTGTATGAAGAACCAAATGATGTAATTGTATGCGACCTGGCTGTAGTGGAACAAATTTGACTCTTAAGTATGCAGGCTCTAATTTTCCTGTCTGGTTTTTGTAAGTATTCCTTAGATAGGTTTTTTCTTTGAAAATCTAGGATTGAGAGGTTGATGAATGAAAATTAATCCTTTCACTTTGTTGTATATAGGTTTGCAATAATTAGGTCAGAGTAGAGTTTTAAGGTCATGAAGGGGGCTGATGACTTACAAATAATGGGCTCTGATTGGGCAACTACTCATCTGAGTTCCTTCCATTTGACCTAATTAAGCTTGTGAAATTTACACTAAACCACGAGCTCATCTTTAGAAAGCTTTTACTAAAAGATTTTCAGCTGTTCCAAATGGGACTTATTAGTGGAATGTGTTTTAAAGAATCATATCAGATGAATGAAAGGTATTTGATCCTTTATTTCCTAAATAATTAAATGATGGTTTGGAAAATAGGCTAGAGTCTAACCACAGTGCTCTTATTAGGCTTTCTTGTTAAACATAGGTCTGAGCCTAAGTACGTCAATACAACAAATACTTACTGTTTCATTTCTATTAATGAGAAAAAAAAAAAAAACAAGTCTTTCTGGCATAAGGATGATTTTCATCTGGTTATTTTGAAACATTTTTGTAAAATAAATTTACGTCTATAAAGAACATTTTTATTTGTAAGGAGGGGTATGTCTCTGTGCACTGGAAGAGAGGGAGGGCTAAATCACTGGGAAGTCTTATGATAAAGAAGCCATTGGCTTAAATCAGCAAAGCAAGCCGTCCCTTGGTTTAAGGTGTTTTTCCTGGCCATCCTGTCTTGACTAGAACTTTACCTACACCTTCCTTTTTGGTTTAGGCAAATGATAGTGTCTAAACCTGAAGTCTCAGCTCTGTGTCTTTGAGATATAAATGTTCTACCATGTCTTCTCTGGAACCTGATAACTATCTATCTCTTTAAAATGCAAGTCTAGGGAGATGACTCATCAGAAAAAGAAGAAAAAAGAGGTATTTGGAAATTGTGCAAGTTAAAGCAGCCCCTGATGCCAAAGTCTACACATTCCTGAGTGAGTCAGTTCTGGCCAGTTCTAGCTGGATCAAGAGAGCCCTGCTGGGCAGGCCTGAAGAGCACCTGGATGGCACACACCTGAGGAGCCAGGTGCCTGAAACTTCCTCCACCTGCCTGAGGAGCGCCAAAGCCCAGGTGCTGGCTGGACAACCCCTTCTGGCTGCCTAAGCAGGTGGCAGAGGAAGGAAACAAGGTCAGAGGCAGAGTGTTGAACCCTGCCTCCCAGGTGGGTGGAAGATGCCTGTCACCAAACTAGGGCCCAGCTTGCCAGGTGAGGTGGGTGAACTGGTGATCCCCCGAGAGAGTGGATGTCAGAACTATATGGTCCCAGACTTCACCTCAGCCAGCAAAGGAGAGAGAGGGTTAATGTTAACTGCACGAGGCCCACGCTAGCCTTAAATTCTGTAATGCAAACCCTTCCCTTGGAGACAAAACAAACATGACAAGGAATTCTGAGGTCAGGGGACAAGAACCACAAGTTCCCTAGTGGGAGACTGAGGAGGCAGTGTCCTTCCTGCCATTGGTCTACTGGCAAAGAACCTTCCTCAGCCTGACCTTTCCACATTGCACTTTCAGCTCTGTTTGCAATTTTCCTCCTTTAGTGCTGAGGGAATCCCAGTGTTTGATCCTGAAATCTATAGGTTCCTAATGGGTGGTTAAAAAAAACCTCAGCGAGAGAAGCAGAAAATGTTTCCTCTTCCTGAAAAACTGTAGAAAGGCAGGCACCATTCTGGGTGAGGACATGGTCCTTGCAAATGTCTTTTTTATGTTTTTTTTTTTTTTATTTTGAGATGAAGTTTTGCTCTTGTTGCCCAGACTGGAGTGCAGTAGTGCGATCTCTGCTCACTGCAACCTCCGCCTCCTGGGTTCAAGCAATTCTCCTACCTCAGCCTCCCGAGTAGCTGGAATTACAGGCACCTGCCACCACACCTGGCTGATTTTTGTATTTTTAGTAGAGATGGGGTTTTGCCATGTTGGCCATGTTGGTCTCGAACTCCTGACCTCAAGTGAGCCATCCGCTTCTGCCTCCCAAAGTGCTGGGATTACAGGAGTGAGCCACCGCGTCCAGCCTGCAAATGTCTTTAAAGACAGCGTTTCAGAGGCTGTGACAGTGCCCTGTGAATGTGCCAAATCTCGCAGTCCCGGGAGCTCTGAGGGGCAGATCCAGCTCCTTGCCAGGCTGATGGTACTGAAACCCTGCTCTCTAAGACATAACTGATGGCCCTGCAAGATTTCTTAATCGACTGTGGACCGTGAGAGTCTGCATCTCATTTTAATTAAGACAGGAAAAGAAAGAACAAAAGAGCAACTCCCAGGTTATAGAGAAACTGGATTTTAGTATAATATTCAAGTGTAGCATTGCTAATAATAACAAACCTTTCCCCTCCCAAATGGTAAACACTTGCACTGCCTATTATACAAAAATTCAACCACCCCTCTTTCCCCCCATATCTCCTCCCTAGTGACCCTCCCCCTCATGTGGCCTCATGAGCCTGGCCAGTGGTGAATGGCACTTTCAGGGGCATGAGACTTCACGTGAGTGGGACTCAGCTGGGACCCCTCTCCACGTGGGAGCCGGAGAAGCTGCCCTAGTACCAGCTCAAAGTGTCCGTGATGTCCCTGCTGCTGAGGTAGGGGCCGCCTCTGAGCTGGTCTCGGGGTGTGAGCTGCTGCTGGTAGTGGGCTCTACCCTGAGGGCCTGGTGGCTGGTCGGAAGGGCAGGCACACATGGGTGCCTCCTCAGGGACCCAGGCCACCTCCCCACCACAGCCCTGCACTGTATGCTCCAGGCATGTGCTGAGTGCCTGGTCAATCACCAGTGCCCCATTGATCCCAGTCTCCAGAGAGATCATTTAGCGTCACTCCACAGAGGGGGAAACTGAGGCCCAGAGAAGTAAGGTGACTCTCCCCAGTCACAGGGCTGGTCAGCAGTAGGATGGGAGGCTAGTCCCTTGCTCTCTGACTCCCTGAGCCCACCCATAGCCCAAGGCAGCCAACCTCTGCCTGCCCTGGTTCAGGCCCCAACTGGCCCCTGTGGTGCGTGATGTCTACCTTCCTGGCCTTTGTGCTCCCAGCCAACTGGGATGGAGCCTCCAGCTGGCATGACAGGTTGTAGCTACAGACAGAAGAGTGGCTGTGAGGCTGCCAGGAATCTCACCAGGGCCCCCTCCCAGGGCCTGTCCAGAGTGAGGTCTGGGTACCCCAGGCATTGCCAGACCACAGGATCTGATGTTGACCAAGAGGCCATGGCCACAGGCTTTCTGAGGCTGGCCCCCAGGGAGAGTTCAATCCTACTGTCCCAATTCCTGCCCTGGCCTTCCCTCTTGTCTCACCGAGCCGCTTCATCGTCCCAAACCAGGACCCAAAGTGCTGCTTGGGCTCAAGGTTGTAATTATTTGCAGCCAACTGGAGCAGCGGACCTCCTTGCTTACTTTGAATTCCTGGGTCCAGAGGGAAAAAGTGGGTGGTGACAGGGACTGGACAGGGATGCCACAGGGGCCCTGTGGGGGTGTTAGATGGGGTGGTGGCCAGTCTTTGCTCATAGGGGACCCCCTCCTCCTCTCCAGTCCTGTCCCCACCTGTTCTCAGAGCTAGCTCAAACAGCAGCTCCTCCAGGAAGGTGTCCTTGGTTTCAACCTGGTACTCCCACCTGCAGGTCTTCCTGGAGTGTCTCCTCTTTCTCTCTGTCTCCCCATAAATCTAAGATGAGGGGGATGGATTTGCCCACCGCTACTCACCTTATGACTCTTGTGAGGTTGATCAGTCTCCCCTGGAAGGCCAACAGCTGAAGTCCATCAGAAAGGGTCCTCTGGCCCAGAGCCAGCCCCTGCCCACCCCTGTCATGCTGCACCCAGGGTGCAAGACCCAGATCAGGTCTGGGTGACAGGAGGGGGATAGAGGGGCTGAGGCTCAGGGGCCTTCTAGCCTAACTTGTCTGGAGACAGCTGGGGAAACTGAGACCCCAAGCAGGGAGGTATGGCTCCAAGAGATTATTCTCATTAACCTGAAACATTTTTGCAAGCTGTTAGGTATAGGAAGTCTGTCACAGGTAAGAGAAATGCTTTTTGAGAGCATGAGAGACAGCAGGGTTGTGATAATATTGAAGCACCACTGTGCAGATTCACCAATTGCCACCACCGGGAGCCCCCTGAGAGCCATTGCAGATGCACAGCCCTCCCCTGCAACCCCTGGACCTCCCCATGGTCTGGCACCTAAAGGGTTACGTCTCATGGCAGGAATCAGGGCCCTCAGGATGCCCTGCCCACTCCAAAGTCTGCCTCTGCTCTGATTGGTCGCTGACATTCAGATTGTCACCCAAATATAAGGACGTTAGCAGAAAGACTCATTCAATACAAGTGGACTCAGACATAGATAGGAATTGGGTTGCAAAAAGCCCCTTTTGTTTATTTTATTTTGGAAAAAAATTTTATTGTGAAAATTCACATATATATAGAAAAAAATTCAATCAATGCAAAAGGATAGACAATGAACAAATGAATTCCCCTTCCACTCCAGATCCCCACCCCAGATCCAGACCTCCTGAGCCCACTTCCCCCATCTCATCACAGATCCAGACCTCCTGAGCCCACTTTCCCCATCTCATCACAGATCCAGACCTCCTGAGCCCACTTTCCCCATCTCATCACAGATCCAGACCTCCTGAGCCCACTTCCCCCATCTCATCACAGATCCAGACCTCCTGAGCCCACTTCCCCCATCTCATCACAGATCCAGACCTCTTGAGGCCACTTTCCCGATCTCATCACAGATCCAGACCTCCTGAGCCCACTTTCCCGACCTCATCACCAGTGATTTCTTGGGCTCTGCATTAGTTTTCTATTGCTGCTGCAACAAACAGCTACAGACTCAGTGGCTTCCATTTCTGTCTTATAGTTCTGGTTGCCAAAAGTCCTAAGAGGATCTCACCAGGCTAAAGTCAAGGTGCTGGCGGGGCTGTGTCCCTTCTGGAGGCTCAAGGAAAGAATCGGGTCCCTGCCTTTTCTAGATTCTAGGGGCTCCAGCTTCTAGGTTTGTGGCCTCCTTCCTCCATCCTCAAAGCCAGCAACAGCAGGTGAAGTCCTTGCCCATCGTGCATCACTCTCCCTTCTGCCTCCTTCAACTTTTTTTTTATATTTAGGGGGAACGAGTACAGGATTCCTACATAGTCAAAAAGCTCCTTATAGAGAAGCTCGGAACTTTCAATACAGCTTTGCATTTTTTACCATTTTAATTTTCCATTTAATTTAAATGTATTCTCTCATTTGACCTTCATACTCTGTGGAGAAATATTTCTATTTTGGCTTGTATTGACAAGCTGTTTTCACACAGCCCCCGCATCACCCAACCACCCAGCAGAGATCCTCATTCCCATGAAACAGATAAAGAAATTGAGACCCAGGGAGGCTAAGAGTCCTGCCAGGATCATTCACCTTTCAAGGTAAGGAGCCAGTTCCAGACCTGGGTTTGTGCGGCTCCAAGCTCCCCCGTCTTTCTACAATGCTAGATTTAGACTATAGCAATCTAGCAAGTGTGGCCACACAATGCTCAAGTTGGATTTAGTTGATGTTCTCTATAAATCCATTCTCCTCTCCCGTGTAAGCAAGGCAAAGTACTCCAGGCCATGGGGAGTCCCTGAAGACTCGATGAACTGCAATGGCCACATCAGGAGGTTGCAGGTTGACCAGAACTCACCGACACAGCAGGAGAGCAGCTCTGAACCTTCAACCCAGCCAAGACCCAGTGCCTTGGACTGGGGGAGAAAACATGCAGCCATTCCTCTCTCTCTGCTGGCTAGAGGGGATTCTGGCTTTTCCTGCCAGAGCCACCCCTTTCCCTCCTCCTAAAGTTGATGGTGGTTCTTTAAGGAAAGGGAGAAGTGCACGGTGTGATAGGGCAGGAAGAGAAGAAAACGGAGAAGAGGGGACTTTCCCATAAGCAGGCAGAAGAAACGGCAGCTGTGTTGTGTGATGGACATGGATGCAGCGGTGTCCAATGTGGGGTCAGCCCTAGAGGAGAGACAGAGAGAGAGACAGACAGTGAGAGAGTCCTGGCCCTTATGATTAACATGGGATCTGCCTGCAAATGCTGTTTAGGGCCATCGCCTCTTCCTGTACTGCTATTTTTGAGAATGATGCTCCTGAGCCCCATGACCCAGTCAAATTTCATGTCCCCTTGAGCCAGATTCAGTGCTGGGAGTCCAGTGTGATCTGCCTGGATCTTGCTGCACTGAGAATAGGGCAGATCTTGATCCCAATACAGGGGCTGGATATGAACAGGCAACAGCTGGGTTTCTGAATCAGAAAGACTTGGTTAATTGCTAATTGCTTAGGTGAGTAATTTAATTTTGTTGAGTCAGGTTCCTCAGCTATAAAATGCAGATGACAATACTTATTCCTCCAGGTTGTGGGGAAAATGGAGACTCTAAGCACGATGTCCATTTCACAGAAAGATACCAATTTGGTGGCTTATTTTCCTTTCTACCTTCAGAAGTGGCTATCCCTGCCACCCAAACAGACCCTTGACTCTCAAGTGGATGTCCCATTTGCACAGGGGGAGACCTGACAGCCTATGTTGAGTCTATACTTACCACTTAGTGAGCATTGTATCCACTCAGGGGCCTCTGTGGGCATCCGTCTCCTCTGCAGCATCTTTCCTCCCCACAGCTGGGTCTGCACATGACCCCCTCCTTGGGTTAGGCCTCTGATCAGTGATGACCTTGGTATGGTGGTGATGGTCAGTCTTGGCATCAAATGAGCCAGTTTATATCATCAGCTATTCAATAAAACACTAATCTAGGTGTCACCGTGAAAGTATTTTGTGACACTGTTATGTACATGTTGTTACAAATGTGCATGATGCATTTACTACAGTATAGAATTTTGCCTGGGTGCCAGCCTGAAGTCTCTCTGACAGATCATAGCCATGTTAGTCCCACAGTCACAGGGGCCAATGGATTAAATTATTTTATCTCCCTTGAGAACTAAAATAAAACCCTAAGCCCCCCACCCGACTTAACAGACCCCCTGTTGGCCAACGGAACCTCAAATACATCTTAAAATTCAGTTCTTGGCCATGACAGGACAGGAGGTCAGACATACCTCCCTGTACCTCCCTCCCTCTTATGGTTTAGACCCAACAACTGAACAGCATTAACATTAAAATAGAGATCATGAGACTAACAGAACAGATTCTTTGTGGCAATAAGACCCCAAATTATAAACAGGACCTAGGGCCATGCCAGGCAAGGGTTAAGTCTTGTACCCTACTCTTAAAGAATAAACTAGATTCTAACTACCACATAGTTTTTATTTTTCTCTAGCAGCCAAGCAAGCACTGGCTATGAGAGAAGCAAGATTAAAACAATTACAACTCACCCAGTTCACAGACACTGAGTAACTGATCTCCTGCCCCACCGACCTTAACGACAGCTTTCACTGGACAAGGGACTGATTTCAGTAACTTTCTCCTGATAAGAGACCATCCTCCATGGACTGGTTCTGGCCAGTTTTAGAGGCTGTGCCTTTACAGAGGCTGAGTACCTTCATTCCCTGCTTCACTTTTTGATGTGTAGGGCCTAATTATAACACATTTAAATGTCAAGTCTCCACCCCAGAATGAACATGCATGTTTATTCAATATGCATGTGTTAGGACCTCTTTTATGAGTATTCTCATAAAATGATATAGCTCCTCTGATATCCTATTGAGTATGTATATGTAGTCAACTCATTCGGCTCAAATTCCTGTCCTCTCCTTCCCTCCCTGGAAGGGCCTGCCTCTGGCCTTGGCTGTAGGCCACACTTCCCAGCCTGTCATAATGGCCACCTTGCAGGCTGCAAACCTTTATAAGAAATAAAGCTCTCTTTTCTAAATTTATAAAATTGTGTGATTTTTCAGTTGATGCTCTCTTTCTACACACACACACACACACACACACACACACACACACAATTTATACAGAAAGAAATCTGGAGAATATACGTGGGAATGGATATTAAGTGTGTGGCACCATGGTGGAAGTAACATAAAGTTGGATTAGGCTAAATTTATTAATGTTGGCCCACTAAACAGAGATTCTGGATTCAGGGTTGTAGGTCAAAGCTTTAGAAAGGGCTCCAAGGGTTGGTTTGATCGGTTACTTGGTTGGTTGCTTGCTTGGTTGGTTGGTGCTTGCTTGCTTGCTTGCTTGTTTGGTTGGTTTGTTGCTTGCTTGCTTGTTGGTTGATTGGTTGGCTGTTTGCTTATTTGTTTTGTTACTTGGTTGGTTGGCTGAAACAGAATCAGAGTTTACCTAAAGTACATAAAGTTGAGATGTCACAACTTCCTTGGTTTATGTGTACAGGAAGGTATGCAAAAACTCAGGGAGACTGGATTTATTATGTCAGACCTGCTCACTCACACTGGAGGGTCTACAGAACATACTCCTCACAACGATCATGAGAAAGAATATTGTGAGAGGAGCCCAGTATCCTGGAAGAGCTTTGAGCTTGTGCTCTCAGTAGGCAAAATGTTACAGCAGGAACTGCAGCCACTGGACTGGGATCTTTAAGTAAAATGAGGATAATTGAATCCTGGGGTGGCAGGGAACATGGGCTGTCCTTAATCACCAAAGATGAGGTGGGTGTGGTCACTACAGTGGAAAGCAGTGTCAAAGCAGCAGTCAGAATGGTTTGACTCACAGACACCCACGGCATTGTGTAGTCCATGGTATCCACAGGGAGAGCTAATGAGCTGTACCAAAGTCTTAGTTGTTGTTTAAAAAATGAAGAATTCTAGGTCAACTGAATAAAAGACTAACTCAAATTAATGAAACACAGATCTAAACCCTCAATCAATTCCCAGACTTGAGCCAGTTCACAGGCCCACAACCCCTAAGTGAAGGGGAGGCTGGGTGATCTTGGGGAAATATGCTGCTACATTGCCAAAAACTTACATAGTTAATCTTTTTCCCAGTCTTCCCCAAAGGGGCCTACAGCCTTCTGCCAGGATGACTGTGACTTAGAGAAAAGAAAATTCTCAGATATTTGGGGAATTACTGGACACTGGCTCTGATTTGACAGGAATTCCCAGAGACCAAAAACATCACTGTGGTCCACCAGAGTAGGGACTTATGGAGGTTAGCTGGTGGATGGAGTGTGAGCTCATGTCTGTTTCACAGTGGATCCAATGTGTCCCTGAACCCACCCTGTGGTTGGAACAGACACATACTCAGCAACTTTCAGCATCCCTACATTTGTTGTTTCACCTACGGACTGAGGACAAGTATGATAGGAAAACCCAATTATGAGCCACTAGGACTGGTTTCGCCTAGTAAAAGAGTAAACCAAAAGCAAGAGTGCATTGAGTGCTATGTAAATGCTCTCCAAAGGGTGGCCTTGGTAGAGAAGGATTTCAATAATCAAGCAGATAGGATGACCTGTTCTGTGGACACCACTCAGCCTCTTTCCCCAGCCACCCCTGTCATTGCTCAATGGGCTCATGAATACAGTGGCCATGGTGGCAGGGGTGGAGGTGATGCCTGGGCTCTGCAACATGGACTTCCACTCCCAAGGTAACCTGGCTGTGACTCTGAACCACCTCCATCATAGAAGAGGCAGTGTCTTGTTCTCACTGAAACAGACACTATGTATGAGAATTTCCCCTCCTACCCTCAATGTTCCTATCACGACTGATAAATTGTACTTCATAAAAATCACACTACTGTCTGGACTTACAGAGTGCCTTATCCACCTCATGGTCTCCCACACCAATTGGTTCTCATCATCACTATTACCCCTAGTGACACACCAGCAAAATTTTCATTTCCTGTCCCTCAATCTTATGCTCTGCTAGTCTAGAAGTCTTGGTCCCAAAAGGAGGAATGCATCCCCCACGATACAAAGAAATGATTCTACTGAACTGGAAGTTAAGATAGTCCCTGTCCACTCTGAGCTCCTCATGCCTCTGAATAGACAGGCAAAGAAGGGAGCTACCGTGCTGGCAGAGGTGGTTGATCCTGACTACCAAGGGTTAATTGCTTCTACTCCACAGAACTAAGAAATAATACTTCTGGAATACATGGGATCTCCTGGGTGTCTTCAGTGCTACCTACTACCATGCCCTGTGATTAAGTTAATGGAAAACTACAACAACCCAATTCAGGCACAGCTGCCAATGGCCCAATTCCTTCAGGAAGGAAAGTTTGGGTCATTGCCCCATATAAAGAATCAAGACCAACTGAGTTGCTTGCTGAAAGCTAAGGGAATACAGAATGGGTAGTAGAAGAAGGTAGTTATAGTTACTAACTAGGAACATGTGACCAGATACAAAAATGAGGACAGTAATTGTTGTGACTTTGACAAGGGAGACAAGGCAATTCAATGGGGAGTGAATAGTCTTTTCAAAAATGTCCTGGGACAGATTGATGTTCACATGTACAGACTGAAGTTAGTCCCCTCCCTCACACCATTTACAAAAGTTAACCCTAAATGGATCAAAGACCTAAATATAAGAGCCAAAAGTTTAGTACACGTAGGAGAAAATATGGGACTGAGGCTTTGTGACCTTGGGTTAGGCAATGATTTTATAGATATCATACCAAAACCACAAGTATAATAGAAAATATAGATAAGCTGTACTTTATAAAATTCACAAATATTCCTGTATCAAAGTAGACTTTCAAGAAAATGAAAAAATAATTACAATGTGAGATAAAATGTTTGCAAACCCTATATCTAAGAAGAGAATTGTATAAGAATGTTTGGGCCGGGCGCGGTGGCTCACACCTTGTAATCCCAGCACTTTGGGAGAACAACGTGGGTGGATTACGAGGTCAGGAGATTGAGACCATCTTGGCCAACATGGTGAAACCCCGTCTCTACTAAAAATACAAAAATTAGCCGGGCGTGGTGGTGCACGCCTGTAGTCCCAGCTACTCAGGAGGCTGAGGCAGGAGAATCACTTAAACCCGTGACGCAGAGATTGCAGTGAGCCAAGATCGTGCCACTGCACTCCAGCCTGGCAACAGAGTAAGACTCCGTCTCAAAAAAAAAAAAAAAAAAAATATATATATATATATATATACATGTTTGAACATTCACAAGTCAATAGTAAAAAAGAAAATAACACAATTTTAAAATGGGGAGACAATCTGAATAGACATTTCTCCAAAGAAGATATACAAGCAGCCAATAAACATGAAAACATGCTCAATCTTATAACTCATTTAAACAATGCAAATCAAAACCAATGAGAAAGCACTCCACATCCATCAGGAAGGCAATACCTAGAGAGACAGATAACAGTAAGTGTTTGTGAGAATGTGTGGAAACTGGACCCCTCGACATTGCTGGCAGGAATATAAAATGATGCTGTCCTTTGAAAAGCAGTCTGGCACTTTGTCAAAAAGTGAAACACGGAGTTGCCATATAATATAGCAATTGCACTCCTAGATCTGGAGAAATGAAATCATGTGAAAAGCTTGTATGTGAATGCTCAGAGCAGCATTATTTAGAACAGCCAAAACGTGGAAACGACCTAAATCCCATAAACTGCAGAAGAGATAGATAAAATATGGTGTAGGTAAGTAACAGAATAGAAGTCAAACATAAAAAGTAACAAGCTACTGATACATACCATGAACATAAATGAACCTTGCAAACTTTGATAGAAGCCAGTCACATAAGACCCAGCGTTGTGTGACTTCATTTATATGAATGGTCTAGAATAGGCAAATCCATAGACTGAAAGTGATTACGGATTTCCTAGGGCGGGGCAGATCAGGGAAATGGGCAGTGGCTGCTGATGGGTACGTAGTTTCTTCTGGAGTGATGAATGTTCTAAAACGATGGTGATGGATACACAACTCTGTGAATATATACAAACCCCTTGCATGGTACACTTGAAATAGATGGGCTGGATAGCATGTAAATTATATCTCAATAAAACTGTATAAAAATAAAGAGAAGCGCCCGGAAGTGCTGCCTTGGAGTCGGTGAGAAGGCGGCCACGGCCAGGCCTGGTGCCTGAAGAGAAGTCGGAGTCGGCGGCTGTAGAGGCTGTGCGCCACATACATCTGCAGAACTTCTCACGCTCTCTGCTTGAGACCCTCAATGGGCAGAAGCTGGGTGGGCACTTCTGCGACGTGACTGTGTGCATTCATGAAGCTTCGCTGCGTGCGCACCGCTGCGGGCTGGCAATCGGCTCGCCCTCCTTCCAAGACAAGCTGCTGCTCGGCCACTCTGAGATCCGTGTGCCTTCGGTGGTGCCTGTGCAGACGGTGCGACAGCTAGTCGAGCTCCTGTACAGCGGTTCGCTCGTTGTGGCACAGAGTGAAGCCCTGCAGGTACTCATGGCTGCGTCGGTGCTTCGCATAGACAGTTATCGACGAATGCACGCAGATTATCGCACGCGCTCCTCTGCACCCGCGAGCACCTCTGCACCCGCGCCCCTGCCCACCCCTGTGCCCCCGCCACTCGCACCTGAGCAGCTGCGTCACCGCCTGCGCCACCTGCTGGCTGCGCACCCCCGGGGCACCCCGGTGCCGCGCACAGCGGTAAGCAGCGCCAGCCCGCGAGTTTGCAGCTGCCTGCGCCCCCGACACCTGCCAAAGCCGAGGGGCTTGGTGCCTACCCCTCACTGTCCGCGGCCCCTGACGACCGAGGTGACAACGATGACGAGGAAACTGACGATGAGACCGATGGCGAGGACGGCGAAGGTGGCGGCCCGGGAGAGAGCCAAGCACCTCCTTCCTTCCCAGACTGTGCTGCCGGCTTCCTCACTGCTGCTGCTGACAGCGCGTGCGAGGAGTTCCATGCACCCACTGGCCTCTCTGACTACAGTGGTGTGGGAGAGATTTTCTTCTGGGATCTGGGGCAGCTGAGGACGTATTTCCAGACAGCTATGTAACCGCTTGGCACGACAAGGATGGCGCTGTCCCCGAAGGCTGTCCCACCGAGA
This sequence comes from Pan paniscus, assembly GCF_029289425.2. Classification (NCBI taxonomy): domain Eukaryota; kingdom Metazoa; phylum Chordata; class Mammalia; order Primates; family Hominidae; genus Pan; species Pan paniscus. The sequence goes on from NC_073261.2 coordinate 17,766,633, forward strand.
CCCCTGTCCAGCCCGACTGCATACTGGCCGGACCCCGCCCGCCTGGCGTGAAGACCCCAGGGCCGCCTGTCGCACTCTTCCCCTTTCACTTGAGTGCTCCCGAACCACCCGCACCACCCCCTTCAGCACCATCCGGGCCAGCCCCTGCGCCCCCACCCGCCTTCTACCCCACACTCCAGCCCGAGGCAGCCCCCGGCACTCAGCCGTGGGAGGCCCCGGCTCCCTCTGCTGCTCCCACCACGGCCCCCTCAGGCACCACTGCTCGCACTCCAGGTGCCGAGCCACTTGCCTATGTGTGCGGCCACTGTTGCAAGACGTTCAGCTCAAGGAAAAACTACACCAAGCACATGTTCATCCACTCGGGGGAGAAGCCGCACCAGTGCGCCGTGTGATGGCGATCCTTCTCGCTGCGCTACTGCCTTTTCAAGCACATGGTCACGCACACCTGCGTGCACGCCTTCCAGTGCGCGGTCTACGCCAAGCCCTTCACGCAGAAGAGTTCGCTCAATATGCACATGCGCGCTCACCGGCCAGAGCGCGCGCCCTTCCCCCGTCTACCGCAAGGTCTTCTCTCGCTAGGCGCTGCTGGAGCACCACCGGGCCGCGCATCCCGCGCCCTGATGGGGCTGGGGCCTGGTCTCGCCCACTGTGGATCCGCAGCCTCCCGCACAGGCGGCCACGCCCGCTTTCCCACCAGTAGGCCACGCTCCCTCCTGAGCGCAAGTCCTGTTTCTCCCTTCACCCCTTTCTCCATACGCCCAAGTCCGCCTTACTCCTCTCCTCCATGTACTTGAACCTTCCAGGTGGTGCTGGGCTGGGGCTGGGCCTGGGACTGGCTAGGGATCAGACCACCTCTGAGAACTAGACCATTTCCGGCCTAAACCAGGCGTTCAGGCCCTTGGACCCGGCCCAAGATTTGACTCCGGTTCTCGCCCCGCCCTCTCCTGGGGTTGGGGTGGGGACTGAGGCCGCTCTCCTGCTCCAGTGTCGGGCTGGGCAAGGTCCCTGGCTCCCTACCCAAGCCATCACTCCCTCATGGGGCTCCTAAGGAGGCTCAAGTGGACCCATCATATATGGGGGCTGGTCCTCGGGACCCTCACTCTAATAAAGGAGTGTAGGCCATGGTGCCTAAACAAACAAACAATTAAATAAATAAATAAATAAAAGCTCTAGTTCATAGTCCCCTTGTGTTAGGTGTGTCCTATGACCAGCTTTTGCCAAAGGGAGACGATGGACTAACGTGAGCCACTTCCAGAGCTGGCCCACAAAAGCCTCCAATGCCTTTCTCACACTCTCCCCTTCTACCGATAGACGCAGGTGGGAGGAGGTCCCAGAGATGACGGAGGCACCTGATGGAAAGATTCTGGGTTCCTGCATGCCCACGCAGAGGGGAGCAGCCTCTACCCTGAACGCCCAGCCAGCAACCTCTGGTGGGCCCAAAATATAATGTGAAGTCAATGAAATCTGGGGGAGTCATCTGATATTTCAGCACATGTAACTAATGTATCTGCTTAAAAACTTGGCCGGGGCCGGGCGCGGTGTCTCACGCCTGTAATCGCAGCAATTTGAGAGGACAAAGCAGGCGGATCACTTGAGGTCAGGAGTTCAAGACAAGCTTGGCCAACATGGTGAAACCCCATCTCTACTAAAAATACAAAAAATTAGCCAGGTGTGGTGGTGGGCGCCCGTAATCCAAGCTATTCAGGAGGCTGAGGCAGGAGAATTGCTTAAGCCCAGGAGGCGGAGGTTGCAGTGAGCCTCGATCGTGCCACTGCACTCCAGCCTGGGCAACAGAGTGAGACTCCGTCTCAAAAGAAAAAAAGAAAAAACACTTGACCAGGGGCAGTGGCCCACGCCTGTAATTCCAGCACTTCGGGAGGCTGAGAATGGTGGATCACCTGAGGTCAGGAGTTCGAGGCCAGCCTGGTCAACATGGCGAACCCCATCTCTACTGAAAATACAAAAATTAGCTGGATGTGGTGGCAAGCGCCTCTAATCCCAGCTACTCAGGAGGCTGAGACAGGAAAATCACTTGAACCTTGGAGGTGGAGGTTGCGGTGAGCTGAGATCGCACCACTGCACTCCAGCCTGGGCAACAAGAATGAAACTCCATCTCAAAAATAAATAAAATAAGTAAAAATTTAACCACACTGTTAGCTAAGTATTTTTTAGACATTTAAACCCATTTAAACCCAGCCATTTTGTCTCAGAAAATTTTGTTCCTATGCAATGTTTGATTCTGTGCTAAATAAAACATTTAAATCAGAATTATACCAATCTTTAAATCTTTTTGCTAACACAGTATTTTCCAGGGCATTTTTTTTTGTATTTTTTTTTAAGCAGCTGAAACAGGCACTTGTTTATTTCCCCAGAAGGAGGCAGAATGGGGTCCTTGGGGAGTCTCTGTCCCAGCCTGGTGCCCTGGACAGGCAGATCTCACTTCCAGAAGAGCACATTCCAGAAAAGTAGTCAGCAAGGGTAGAGGCCCAGGGACAGCAGTGGGAAGAGCAGGGCGCCTTAGGTGTGGTGCTCCAGCACACCCTGGGCCAGTGCTGCCAGGAAGAGCTGCCAGCCCTCGGCCAGTGACAGTGGTGCCTCCTGCAGCTCCCGCCACAGGAATGGGCTGCCAAGGAGCGTGGCTGCCGGGCTTGTCAACACCAGCAGGGCAGCATAGAGGGTCCAGGGCCCAAAGGCTTGGCGAGCACAGCGGCAGCACCATAGTGGCGGCCAGCAGGAAGTCCAGTCAGAAGTTGGTGAGGGCGATGCAGCCCAGCTGCAGTACTAGGTAGATCAGGGCTACCAGCTTCAGAGCCATCCAGCTCCTGTCTGGGACCTGTGTGCTTACCACCCTGTGCTGGGGGAGGGGGGACACTAGGGTCAGGGGCCCCCCCTGAGCTCCTCAAGGCCCACTCCGGCCTCATGCAGCTGCATCCACAGTTGCAGAGCCTTGAAACCAAGGACCAGGAGCAAGAAGCTGGTGGCGGGCATGTAGAGGCCGACGGAGACGAAGCGGGACAGAGTGGGGAGCAGGTAGAGGAAGAACAGCTGGTGCAGGTGTTCCAGGAGGTGGTTGAGCTTGCAGAACATGCCCTCCAAAGCCTTGCCCACTGCCACCAGGTCATACTTGTACTGGCGGAAGCTATTGATGCGACGCAGGGTTAGGGCCTCCACATGGTAGCGCAGGAAGAGGCCATGGGAGGCCTGCCACAAAATCATGAGCAGCAGTGTTTGCAGGCCCTGCAGCAGTTCGTCCAACAATGTCCAGTCCTGGGGCTGCAGCTTACCCTGAAGCGTGCACAGCAGGCCCACTTTCTGGCAGAAGGTCTGGAAGAGATTGAGCAGGTCAAGGTTGGGCAGCTGTCCATGGCAAATTTTATTCAGACATGTTAAAACCTTGATCCATTTTATAAAAATAAAGGATAGAAACCCAATTCTAACTCATCCACTTTATTTTTTATTTTTTTTATACAGAGTCTTGCTCTGTCACCCAGGCTGGAGTGCAGTGGCATCATCTCGGCTCTCTGCAACCTCCACCTCCTGGGTTCAAGCCATTCTCCTGCCTCAGCCTCCTGAGTAGCTGGTATTACAGGCATGCCTCACCCATTCCTGGCTACTTTTTGTATGTTGGCCAGGTGGGTCTTGAACTCCTGGCCTCAAGCGATCCACCTGCCTCGGCCTGCCAAAGTGCTGGAATTACAGATGTGAGCCACCATGCCCAGCCTCTAGCTCATCGACTCTTATTTTTAATTCACCAAAACTATTTTATCAGGATTTTTTTTTTATTTAAATGACTCTGTTTTGGGCCACATCAAAATTAACTGACTACAGATTCTGCTATCGTAAGTTTTCTTTAGGGATCAGTATTTCTTTAAGTCAACTTTTCAGGATCAAATTAAACACAACAAAACATTTTGCAAAATATTTTTCTTCCAACAATTTTTAGTCATCATAAGTTGTATCACATATAGTTTTAACTGTTATCCATTTTGCATGGATTATTTGTATTATTAATCTTCACTATGAGAATTGAAATATCTCTAGTCAAAATGGTGGGGTCAAACCATTCTACTTTTTTAGTTTAGAGATTTGAATTAGTCTTAGCTTTTAGGAACATGCTGCTTGCCTAGAAGTCTCCATAAACCCCTGTGCTGGCCTTGCCCCATTGATGAAACAGAAGAGGATTTTCTCAGAGCTCCTTACAAGTTACAGTCAGGTGGAAGCCAACACATCACTTCCTATCATCCTGCTTAGGCACTGAAAGCAGCCTTCCTACTCACATATCCTGGCTGAGAGCCATGACTTTTTCTCTCTCTTCAATGAATACATACCAAGAAAAGAGAGTCTGTTTTAGACAAATAAATTCCCAATTTATCTAAGGGTAACTCAGTTCCTCCCCTTCATCTTGCAGTTCAGTGTAGGGAAACAACGCTGGTCTTCACCCGGGATTTTCATACTTCCCTGTTTCTTAAGAACAGAGGGCTTAGTTTTATCCTCGGCAGCAACTTGCCAAACAAAAAGGCTACCGCTCCTAACTAACCTACCTTGTAGCTAAGGTGACCAGAACAAGTCCAAGCTAACTGGGCATGAGCAGAGGCACTGTGAGGGGCTCGCAGAGGCTGTCTGCCTGGAACTCACACAGCTGAGCAGGTCTTGGTCCTTCCTTCTCTCCTCTTCCTATCTCTGAAGCACAGCCCTCTGGGGTCCAGAGACAGCATTGAGGACAGAAGTCAGCTACTGAGACTCTGGGACAGCAGGACAGGTGCTGGCTGATGGCTATGGGGACAGCCCGGGTCAGCATGGACAGCCACCTCCAGAGTTCTTTAACAGGAGAAAGAAAGCACTCTCTCTTGTCTGTGCCACAACTGTTCTGAACTTTCTGCTGTGTGTAGACAAATCTAACCCCAGCTGAGGCACTCACTTTTCCCTGAATCTCTGTGAGCTGGGACCAGTCCTGCCCTTCCCTGGGACACACGCTCCTGCAAGAGGCAGGGGTGTAGGTGACCAGCATGACTGTAAAGATCTGGGGCTCTCGCCAGTCCCACATCCATGGCCACTTCTAATAGTCACAGAGGCTCAGTTTTCCCCTGGGGAACTACTCCCTTCCTCCAAGTCCATGTGGTTAAGTAAGGTTGGCTTACTTCCTGGTTGCAGGAGACAGGAACCGTGGGACATGCGCTGGAGGAACCACTGGTGCCATGCAATGTGCTGTGCAGTGTGGCTCTGGTGCACCTGCCGCCTGGGGCCCATGAAGACCCTGTGTGCATGTGTGGCCATGGGCATGAGGCCCAGGCATCCCCTTCAAGGTTCACGCATGCCCACTCATGAGGAGGCCCAAGGTTACCCCAGAGCACATCCCACTCACCCACCAGGTATGGAGGGAGCCAGACAGGTCCACACTGAGACTTCCATATGCAGTTCCAGTCCAACCCCTCATTAGACACTTGGGAAACCCAGGCCCAGAGAGAGGAGGGGCTGGCCCAGGACACAGGACATGGGCAGAGTCCAGTTACCATCTCCTAGGCCAGGGCTGAACCATATTCCATGGGGTTGCTTTGGGAATCGGAGCCCCTAAAATCCTGCAGACCCTGACTCACTTTTCCCAGGAGAGGCTGTTTCCTCTCAGCATCCCCAAAGGTGCATACCCACAGGCACGCACAAGCTGACATCACAGGGGGTGACTAAGGGTAGGATGGGAGGAGAAGCGGATCCTGGGGAGGTAACAAGGGGAAAGAAGAAAGAGGCTGAGGCAGCTCTGCTACAGACAGCAGCATCCAATCACCAGCACCATGACCAGGGCCCATAGCATGGGAAGGGGAGAGATGCAAAGAGGCCAGGCTGGGGGATCCCTAAGGTCCCCTGGGTCAGCCTGGTCTGGTGCCACCTCCACGGCAGTCAGGGGAAAGCAGGGCCTGGGGTCCTGTGTCCACTGCTCTGGGCACCTTCAACCAGGATGAGCCCCCTAGACTGAAAGGGCTACAGGAAAGAAGACCTCAGTTTCCTTCCCTACATACTGAGGTGCTTGGCGTGGGTCACCTCAAGAGTCCCACAGGCTCAGAAAGCCTCCGTTGCCCCAGCTCTCCATAGGTGACCCACTGTGCTCCAAGGTTCTTAGAAAATGCTTTCTACCCCTGGAGTTCCTTCTGAGCAGAGAGAGACAGGGTGGTTGATGCACTGAGACTTGGAGCAGCAGAGCATGGACCACGCATCCCTGGACAAGGGCAAAGACCCCAGTGTGGGAGCCTCAGGTCCTCCTACTGTGGAAGTGGAGCCGGGGCCACCTCCCTGGATGTGGTAAGGAGGCCTTGGAAGTGTCTGGACCCCAGGCCAGTGCTGGCAGTAGGAATAAGAGGGTTTTCTGATATTTCTCTCAATCCTCTTGGATTTTTGCCCCCTGGGATGTGGGAGCGTGGATTTGCCTTGCAAGTTCTGTGTTGTGGTTTTCCTTCTTTGGATGCAGTGCACGCTCTGGCCACCAGGGGGAGACATGTGCCCACTGTGTTCTGCAGGAGCACCTGAGCCAGGGAAGAGCCAGGGGTCATTCAGGCCATTCCCCTGCCTCCAACCTGACCTGCATTTCCTATTGTCAGCATCCATCTCCACAGTCCGAGCTGGTCCGTGGTAGGATGTGGGAGTGAGGGGCTCCAGATCCTCTCATTTACTCATTCAGTCATGATACCCAGAGCACTTACCTTGTTCCAGGGCCTGAGTTCAGCTTGGGTGCTGCAGTGAAAAAGACAGACATGGTATGGTCCCTGTCCTCCAGGAGCGCACCATCTGGAGGGGGAGCGGGACCAAGCCACAAAACATATAAGTGGGGAAAGGAGCAAGTGCTGTGTCGAAGTAAAGCAACTGCTGCAGGGGAGGCTGGGGGCCACTTCATGGTGGGGGGATCTGAAAAGGCCTCCCTGAGGTGACAGTCATGCCATGAGCAGAATGACAAGGGGGAGCCAGCCCTGCAGGCATTTCCAGCACAGTGTGGGGAGGTGGAACTGTGCAGGGGCTCTAGGACAGACATTAGTTTGTCCAGAGAGGAGCTTAGAAAGGGGGACAGCGTGGCTGGAGGGAGCTGGGGGGAGAGCAGGGGAGGGAGGGAAGGGTGGAGCAGATCCTGGGCCAGGTCCACTGTATGATGGCCCCACTGCTGTGTGGAAACACTGCCCCACCCGTAGCCGCCCATAACAATGGGCGCTCACTATCTCCGTTTCCACAGACCCAGGCCCAGCCCAGCTCAACAGGGTGCTTCTACCACATGGTCTCTCAGGGGGCTGGACTGAGGTCTCCTCTGAGACTCAACTGGGGCAGGATCTACTTTCAAGTTCATTCATGGGGCTATTGGAAGGATTCCATGTGGACTGAAGGGCCAAGTTCCCCTCTGTTGTCCTCTCTGGGTCCTAAGCCACAGGAGCCTCCCCTTAAGGCAGCTCCTAACAGAGCAGCTGCTCCCCAGAGCCAGGGTTCAGAGAGAGGAAAGGAGAAAGAGAGGAGGGAGAGAGGGGGGAAGAGAGAGCTGAGAAGATCTGAGAAAATGTCAGCCATGGTTACTAACAAGTAAAGCTTGGAGGAGATATCCCATCACTTTTGCCATATTCTGTGATTAGAACAGGGTCTAGTCCACACTCAAAGGGAGGGCATTGCACAAGGATGTGTATCCCAGGGGTGTGGATCACGGGGAGCCATTAGTGAGGCTGCCTACTACATAGGCAAGAAAGGTACTTGGGTTTTAATGTGGATATAAAGAGAAGCCACTGGAAGGATTAACGGAGGAAGACAATATATGAAATCATTTAACTTCAACCCAGCATGGCCAGAAGGAGAAATGACATTTCCAAGTTCACATGGCAGCAATCCAGGCCTTCCACAGGAGCTGTGGGGAGGTGGTGTTGCACGTATGGAGATGTCATGGAGTAGGAGGCTGAGCAGTCAGCATTTGGGGTCCTCTTATCAGATAAATTTGGGATAAATCTGTTTTCTGACCTGAGTCTTACTTGCACAGCACATTGACTTTGCGAAAATTCATCACCTTGCATGTTTCATCTGTGCATTCTATTTTCTTTTCAATTTAATGCCAGAAAATTAGAAAAAGACTTCTGGGAAATCTTTAAACCTCCAAACATGTGGTTTTACCCTCTATCTCTAAGGATGGGAGGGAAACTCTGCCAGTGTCTGGGTTGTAGGTGGAGTAAAGAAACTTGCAGTACCCCGTCTCTACTAAAAATACAAAAAAATTAGCCAGGCGTGGTGGCAGGTGCCTGTGGTCCCAGCTACTCGGGAGGCTGAGGCAGGAGAATGGCGTGAACCTGGGAGGCAGAGCTTGCAGTGAGCCAAGATCGCGCCACTGCACTCCAGCCTGGGCGACAGAGTGAGTCCGTCTCAAAAAAAAAGAAAGAAAGAAAGAAAGAAACTTGCAGTAAAGTAAGTTTGATGAAAAACAGGTAGTCCCAGAGCAGGATGGAAGGATCTAGGTGGTAGGAGGAGTAGGTCTGCCCCGATGGACCCAGAGCAGTTTCCTCCCCCAGCGCTGTGATGCGCGCCTGGAATTTAACACTCGTTTTGAGTGTTCTCTGGGCCCGTTGCTGAGGCAGCAGCACACTTTAGATGACGAGAAGGTGGCTTCTCCTGCATTTGGTGAGCCTGGGGCTTTGGAACCCTCTTCCATTATTTGTGTGAGGTGGACATCTTTTTCCTGTAATGCAACTGCATTCAGTGCATCCAGTCACCAATATGCAAGAAAGACAGAGACATCCCTCTGATGAAGGAACCCTAAGCCCAGCCCACTAAAAGACTCTGACTCTTGGTTTCATTTGCTTTCTTTTCACTTTTCTAATCAATTATTGGCTTACAGAGACCCCCCCTAGGGTAGAAAGTCATAGGAGAGAGGAGAACATCAGTCTAGAGGAACTGATGGGCGGGGCAGGAGGTGGAGGGCAGACTGGGGCTTCTCTCCAGTCTCTCCTGGATTCCAGGCTAAAACCCTACACACTATGCTTTTGGGGCCATAGACTGGCTCCTGGCAGCCCAGGAGAGTATCCCGCAGCCCCTGTTCATCAGCTGCCTTCCCTTCCCAGGTGAATCAGCACCAGGCCTGTCATCTCCTCTATGGCCAGCCTAGTCCGAACTGCTTTTATGCACAACTCAATTCTAACACTTACTAAACAGAGTTAGTGCAGACCCCACAGGTTAAGGGCTCAGCTCCATAAGGCTGCCCTCACTTCAGACACCAATCACAAGCCCCAGGCCTCTCGTACTTCTGACTGGCCAGCTTTCAATGGAGGGTTTGCATAACCCCATCCCCAGGCTCCATGATTAGCTGGAATGATGCACAGAACTCAGGAAAGCACTCAGCTTCCTATCACTGGTTATTATAAGGGACACTACTCCAGAACAGCCAAGAGGAAGAGATGCACAGGGCACCGTGGCAGGGGGTGCACAGAGCTCCTATACCCTCTGGGCACAACACCCTCCCAGCACCTCCCTGTGGTCACCAACGTGGGAGCTCTCAGAACCCAGTTGCCTGGGGGCTTTATGGGGGTTCCATCATGTGGCATGATTTATTAAATCACTGGCCACTGGTGACTCACTCAATCTCCAGCCCTCTTCTCTCCCTGGGGGTGCAGAGGTCGGACAGACTGTTTCAACCCTCTCATCATGTGTGTGGTCTTTCTGACCAGGGCCACCCTGAAGCTTCCTAGGAGCCTACCAAGAGTCACCTCAGAACAAAAGAAGCTCCTGTCACCCCTACAGGTCTCAGAAAACTGCAAGGGTTTAAGAACTCTACTGCCAGGGACTGGGGACACAGACCAGTCACATGCTTATAATATCACAAAATCACACTGAGAGAGCAAGACTGAGCCTCTCGGAGACTCTGGGGAGACACTGATCAATCCCAGGATGGACGCACACTCAGGGTCCGTGGGGGACTGATTCCAGATCCCCAAGGATACCAAAATCCACAGAGACTCAATCAAGTCTCTGATAGAAAATGGTGTAGTATTTGCATATGACCTGAGCATATCCTCCTGTGTACTCTCAATCATCTCTAGATTCCTTATAACACCTAATATAGTGTCAATGCTATGTAAATAGTTGTTACGCTGTATTACTTTTTTATTTTTATTTTTTTATATTTTTTACCTGCGATTGGTTGAACCCATGGACTGAATATATTGAGGACCACATGCAGAAAACTATTTTTACTTGAGTTTTGTAGAGGATGGAATAAATATTTCAATCACTTTACTATCACTATCAAAGACCACCAATCTTAAATCACCCTAGAAGGTCAGCATACTTGTTGATAATGGATGTTTGCTGCTTCCTTAGGAGGCAGCACCAATGTGCTGGCAGGAGGACAAACAAGGCATGAGTTTCAAAAGGTGAGGTTTCTCCAGGCGCAGTGGCTCAAATCTATAATCCCAGCACTTTGGGAGGCCGAGGCAGGAGGATCTTTTGAGCCCAGGAGTTTGAGACCAGCTTGGGCAACATAGCCAAACCCTGTCTCTACAAAAAATACAAAAATTAGCTGGGCATGGCAGTACAAGCCTATAGTCCCAGCTACTAGGGAGGCTGAGATGGGAGGATCACCTGAGCTGGGGAGGCAGAAGTTGAAGCAAGCCGTGATCACACTACTGTACTCCAGCCTGGATAAGAATGAGACTGTGTCTCAAATAAGTAAATAAATAAAATTTAAAAATAAAAGGTGAGATTTGCTGTCCAATGCTGGTCCCAGCCAAGTATGACCTTAGCATCTGCTTTCTGCAAAGTCCCAGGTCCCCACTTGCCAAGGACAACAGTTCCCAGAGTGACTGGCCTCAGAAAACAAGGTGTCTGAGGGGATGATCAGAGGAAGGAGCCTGGTGGAAATTGGACAGGGAAGGGCTCTGTCCATGAGGTGGCAGTCGCCCATAAGCTGTGGTGTGGGAGGAAGCATAGGGAACCTAGGTTGGTGCTGGAGACAGCATTTCCTGGTCCTGACTTGGAGGAGTTGTTAACCCCGACGTTCCTGACTCCTCCTTTGAGGAGGCTCCTGGCCTGCAAATCTCACGGGGTTATTGTGAGGATCACCTGGGATGATGGGTTTGGATGCACTTTGTGAATGACACAGTGGGCCTTCCTCTTTCTGTCACTGGCCCTTTGACCTTGAATATGAATTGCCGGGGATCTCCAAGTCTCAATGTCTAAATGTCTAAGCCTGACAGGGTATGAGCTGCTGCAATGGAACATTCTACAGTGCCTCCTGGAAGATTCCCTGCTTCTGTCTGCACCTGACATAGCCCCTACTCCTGTTCCCCAGCCCGGAGAGCTCGCCCAAGGGGCACCCGGGTGGTACTGGGCCTACCTTCTCTTTGGAAAAGGTGATGACTTCCTCATTTCAGCTCTCCATCTTCCTAGCTTGCCCCATGGAATTCCAGGGCTCTGGCACAGCATTTGCTGGACATGAGAGGGAGAAAATCTAGGGCAGGGATCTGCCCTGGGGTGGGGGTGAAGGAGTATCCTGGAAACTGGGTGTCAGGAGGGTGAGTCCCGCCCAGCTGGCCAGCGCCCTGTCCCCATGACACTGCTGGGTGCACATCAGTCCTCCTATCTCCTACACAAGCTCCCTTCCAAGGGTCGCTTTCCAGAGTGGCTACAGCGCGGTCCATGCTGTCATGGGTGATGGAACAGCCCTGGAGGCCAACATACTGCTGTGTGGGGAGCCAGGGAAGACACTGCTCTTTCCCATCACCTTTGAGGTCCAATGAGCCATCACGTCCCTGATCTCCTCACCCAGGGCCTGCACCCTCCCACCGACCTGTGCAGGGCCCAGGCCACCTGACATCGGAGCTGCCGTGGGCAAAGAGCTATAAAACCAGAGGAACATACCAGCGTCCTAACAGAGACGCCTAGGCTCACAGGCAGGGTTTACACATGGAAGGAAATCCCATCTGGGAGGAACCTAAGGACAAGTAGAGCCCAAAGGTAGAAAACAGGGGCCTGAGACAGGATCACATGCCTCGAGATCTGTGAGATTGCCAGGTCACGCCATGGTTTTAAGCAATCCCACTCTCTTACTCCCCAGGAAAGGCAGCACCTTCCAGGCCCTGCCAGCCCTGGACACCCCTAAGCCATGTCTGAGGCCCATGTCCTCCTCCACAGTCGCCGGAAGGGTCTTACCACAAATACAGAATATCAGTTTGTTCTTTCAACACCATGTCCTCCAAACAGGATGGCCTCTGATTCTCACAACCAAAGGCATTTATTCTTCCCAAATATATTTGTTCCTTACAAAAGGGGAGGGCATCATCTGTCTGTGCCCTATGGGGGAAGGTCTGGGGCGTCCCAGGAGCCTGGGCTTGGGGAAAGGAATGGGTCAGCTGTAGCTTTTACTGAGAGCTGGCCGTGGCCTCTAGGAAGGGAAAGGATCAGGGAGAGAGGATGACAGTGGCTTGCTGCCCTGCCATCGTCCTGCTTCACTCACTTGCATTTGTAAAGTTACCTCACTTTTAAAAATTGTTTTATTTATTTATTTATTTATTTATTGAGACTGAGTCTCACTCTGTCGCCCAGGCTGGAGTGCAGTGCTGCGATCTCAGCTTGCCACAACCTCCACCTCCCCAGTTCAATTGATTCTCCTGCCTCAGCCTGCCGAGTAGCTGGGATTACAGGTGTCCGCCATCACACCCAGCCGATTTTTGTATTTTTAACAGAGACGAGGTTTCCCCATGTTGGCCAGACTGGTCTCTTAACTCCTGACCTCAGGTGATCCACCCACCTCGGCCTCCCAAATTGCTGGGATTACAGGTGTAAGCCACCACGCCCAGCCTTTTATTTATTCATTCATTCATTCATTCATTCATTTTGAGACGCAGTTTCGCTCTTATTGCCTAGGCTAGAGTGCAATGGAACAGTAGGTTGGAATGCAATGGTGTGATCTTGGCTCACTGCAACCTCCGCCTCCCGGGCTCAAGCGATTCTCCTGCCTCAGCCTCCAGAGTAGCTGCGACTACAGACACCCGCCACCACACCCAGCAAATTTTTGTATTTTTAGTAGAGATGGGGTTTCACCATGTTGACCAGGCTGGTCTCGAACTCCTAACCTCAGGTGATCCACCTGCCTTAGCCTCCCAAAGTGCTAGGATTACAGGCGTGAGCCACCTCACCCAGCAGAAAAATTGTTATTTTTAATAGACTGTCATTAGAAAGACAAAGCAAAAACCCAATGAACAAATGTTCCAGGGCTTGTAAAAGTGAAAATGCTCAAAAAAGAACAAGCCCCATGCCCTGGGCCTCTCAGGCCTCCCCCATTGCCTGGAGATGCATTTGGCAGGAAGCGGAGTGAAGGAGGCTGTGAGCCTTAGGGGCCGAACCTCCCCATGGAGCATCCAGGGAGAGTGAAAGACAAGAGGCTTCACATATCCCAAAAGTGGAACTTGAAGGTTTGGGGTGGGCAGCCCTGAGTTCAGAAGGGTGGGGAGAAATCCATGCGCCTGAATATCTTGGTGGGGCTCAGGTTTCCCTGTGCCCAAGACCCCACGCCCTTCCTCACATAGGCTAGGGGAGAAGTGCTCCCCGGTTCACAAGCCTGGGGAGGGTGTCAGCTCCCACCAGCTCCCCTCGCCTGTCTCCATATGTGTGTGTCAAGGTTCTCCAGAGAAACAGAAGCAGTAGGATATATATAGACATATAGATAAGAGGAGATTTATTACGGGAACTGGCTCACACCATTATGGAGGCTGAGACGTCTCACAATCTGCCATCTGCAAGCCGGAGACCCAGGAACACCGGTGGCATAATTCAGGCTAAGTCCGAAGGTGTGCGACCCAGGGAAGCCGACAATGTCATTCAGCATGAGGCCAAAGGCCTGAGGACAAGGTGAGGGTGGGCTGGGGAGGGAGACTTCAGTCCTCAAGGAAAGAGAGAGTCTGCTCTTCTTCTGCTGTCTTGCTCTGTGTGGCCCTTGTGGATGGGGTGAGGCCTGCCCACGTTGGTGAGAGAGACCTTCTTACTCTGTCCACTGGTTCAAATGCTAATCTCTTCCAGAAACACCTCACAAGCACACCCAGAAACCATGCATTACCAGCTATCTGGGCACCTCGTAGCCCAGTCAAGCTGACACTGAAATTAACCATCACACCACGTGGCACACTCTGGGGCAGCAGGGAGTACAGCACTCTTGGCTCTGCACAGGGAGGTGGTAGGGACGGGCCAGGAGACCAGGACTGTCAGCATGGCTGTGTGGGCTTTGCTCATCTACCTTTGCCAAGTGAAAATGTTCCCAGATCTCCATCTTTTCTTTCCACGTCAGCCTGGGAGGATGCACGAGGCTTGCAGCCAGGGGTGCCGGGGCCTGGGCATGTGGGCAGGCACCTCAGCTCTTGGCTGCTGGACATTGTAGCCCTGCAACCTTGCTGGGCTTTGCTAAGGGTACCCTCTCTGCTGTCACTCACCCCAACAGGAGGTGGCCAAAGAGAGGCGGGCAGGAAAGGAGCTTGGCCAAGCAGCCTTGGAAAGGTATTTCTGTGTATCACTCATGTCCTTCTCACCACTAGAAAGGCATTTCTACATTGGAGGGGAAGGAAACCGCTGTGCTATGGGAGGGAATGGATCCATACAAAAGAGCAGGGAGGAAGGGAGGAAATGTGCCCAGTGCCAGAATTTTGTGTCATTAAAGGCACTTGCCAGCGTTCTGCTTTTGGGGATGCCCATTTTGACAGTTTTGCGAGTCAAAGAACTGCCCATTTTTTGGTTCTTACTGTGTGGCAGGCACTATGCAAAGGGCATTAGCACACAGGGATGTGCTTCCTGCAGCAGAGCTGGAAACACCTCTCAAACACTACCTTCAAGAAAATTCAGTGTCAAGCAGCTTGAGTGTATTATCTAAGATCACATGTCCTGAAAGAATTGGGGTTCAATGCAGAATTCTGTATCATAAATCATAGGGTGTATTTATATTTCACATTTTAAATTTCTGGGTGTTTTTTTTTTCATTTTTCACCATGCTTTCTACCTTGAACCACTTTTCCTTGGGATTCTTGGCCTTCATTACTTGGATATTTTTGATTTTTTTTTTCTTTAGACAGGGTCTCACCCTGATGCCCAGGCTGGAGTGCAGTGGCACAATCACGGCTCACTGCACCTTGGCCTCCCGGGCTAAGGTGATCCTCCCACTTCAGCCTCCCAAGAAGCTGAGAATACAGGTGTGTGTCACCATGCCTGGCTAATTTTTGTATTTTTTTGTAGAGATAAGGTTTCACCATGTCGCCCAGGCTGGTCTTGAATTCCTGGGCTCAAGTGATCCACCCCCTGCAGCCTCCCAAAGTGCTAAGATTAGAGGCGTGGGCCACCAAACTCAGCTGATGCTTTTGACTTTTTACAGATTTTAACATAAATGGTTAAAGAATACTTCTTAATTGTTTTTGTTTTTGTTTTGAGACGGAGTCTTGCTCTGTCACCAGGCTGGAGTGCAGTGGTGTAATCTCAGCTCACTGCAACCTCTGCCTTCCAGGTTCAAGCGATTCTCATGCCTCAGCCTCCCGAGTAGCTGGGACTACAGGTGCACACCACCATGCCCAGCTAATTTTTGTATCTTTAGTAGAGACGGGTTTTCACCATGTTGGCCAGGCTGGTCTGGAACTCCTGACCTCAGGTGATCCACCGGCCTTGGCCTCCCAAAGTGCTGGGGTTACGGGCGTGAGCCACTGAACCTGGCTTCTTAATGTTTTAGTAATTACACATGAGGTAAATATATTTACTTTGTGTAAACTTCCCAGAAGAAAAAAATAAAGATTTCTCTTTTAAGAAGCAGTGTTTGAATAGTTTCTAGTAACTCATAAAAGAATTTTGAGTTACTTAAATAAGAACAAAAACAAAAACTAAGCATGTATTTATTTAGAAAATGTTGAGTCATTAGAATGTTAAAACACAACATAGGTGTGGAGAGGTAAAGATATTTGATATTAGATTTTAGGTTTCTTTATCCACAATAAGTAGCTTTGGTTTCTGTCTATATTACTATCTCAAGCATGACCTGGTTATTTCAGTAGTCTAACGGAATTGGATCATTCAGCTAATCAACATGCAAAATATACATAGCTTGAACAATGTGGTCATTTCATACAAATATATCTTTAGCCTGTTTAATTTTTAATCCATTACATTGATCTAGTTAATATCTCTCATTACTAGGATAATGCGGTCAAACTTCCTAACGCTGGAGTCTTATGATTATCCTGCCTTAAGGTATATTGTGTGGGGTCTCTTACAGCACAAAAAGTACATGTCATGATTATTTTTGTACTCAAGAACTGAATCCCTTTAGATAAGTTCCGAGGGAGATGAACTATAAAATAAATCTCATTTTATAATATAAAAAGTATAATAAAAAGTATAGTTTTAAAAAACTGAGGCTAAGAATGATATTAATAGATTCTATATAATAAAAACATTTTGCTGAATCACTTAATAATTGCAGATTATCTTAATTATCTGGTAATAATTGAATACTTTATAGATCTAAGTATTTCAAATCGTGATTACGTTATTTGGCTCATAGGTAGGAAATTACCATTAAGTTCAAAAATATCACAGAAAAACTAAATTAAAATAAAAATATTCATTTGGATATATACATGCTTTAGATATTATGGTGTATTGCATACGTTTTCATATATATGGTGTTATACCAGAAGGATTATTCAACAGTTGGCCTGTTTTTTTCTGTTTTTGTTTTTTTTTTTTTTGAGATGGAGTCTTGCTCTATTGCACAGGCTGGAGTGCCCAAGATGGAGTGCGGTGGCACGATCTCAGCTACTGCAAGCCCCACCTCCTGGGTTCAGGCCATTCTCCTGCCTCAGCCTCCCGAGTAGCTGGGACTACAGGCACCCGCCACCAGGCCCAGCTAACTTTTTTTGTATTTTTAGTAGAGACGGGGTTTCACCATGTTAGCCAGGATGGTCTCAATCTCCTTACCTCGTGATCCACCCGCCTCGGCCTCCCAAAGTGCTGGGATTACAGGCGTGAGCCACCGCGCCCACCCAACAGTTGGCCTTTTTTAAAAAATCTGAACTATGTTCAGAAAATCTTTCCACCGCAGTGCACAGAGATTGATTTCATTTGCATAACAGATGGATGAGCCATATTATAATTAACTGTTTAATTACCCTGTTATCCAGTTGTGGATATTTAAGTCCAAACATTGCAGTAATAAATATGCAAGAGTGCCTTTAGACACATCAGAGAATGTGGCTCTAATTTAGGGATGTAGAAGTAAAATTGCTCAGCCAAATTGCTTATGCATTTTGAACGATAAGAGTTACTGCCGAATTTTTGTTACAAAGGCTGCAGTAATTTACACTCCCGACACTGAATGAGTGCCCGTATGTTGATGCATCATCAGTGCTGGAGAAGATGACCTTCTAAATTTGTCTTACCCTCATCAGTTGTGTTGGTCATTAATCTGTCAGGAAAACAGAAACTACACAAGCTTCCTATAACAAAGAGATCTGGCTGGGTGCAGTGGCTCATCCCTGTAATCCCAGCACTTTGGGAGGCCAAGGCGGGCAAATCATTTGAGGCCAGGAGTTCGAGACCAGCCTGGCCAACCGAGCAAAACCTCCTCTCTACTAAAAATACAAAAACATAGCTGGTGTGGTGGTATGCACCTGTAATCCCAGCTACTCAGGAGGCTGAGGCACAAGAATCACTTGAACCCAGGAGGTGGAGGTTGCAGTGAGGCGAGATCACGCCACTGTACTCTAGCCTGAGCGACAGAGCGAGACTCTGTCTCAAAAAACAAAAAAAGAGACTTGAATACAGGGAATTTGACAAAAAGATGCCACAGATCTAAAACTGTGCCGACCCCAAGGCTGGAGGAACCAAGGTAAGAGTTTGGGGTTCTCAGAACCTAAATGATTGAAGAAATAGAAAGTGGGGCTGAAATTCTGAGAAGGAACCACCACCTGGCTGAGGGAGGGGTGTCTCAGAGGTGGGACGACCACCTGACTGTGCTGGTGTCTCTGGAGTGGAGGAGGGTTTCTCAGAGGTGCAATGACCACCTGGCTGTGCTGGTGTTTCTGGAGTGGTGGAGGATCTCTCAGAGGTGGAATGAGAGTCAGGCAATAATCCCAAACAAAAACATGAAATTTGTGTGGTTTTCATTTTGGTTTTGCTTTGTATTTTAGTAGAGACAGGTTTTCAACATGTTGGCCAGGCTGGTCTTGAACTCCTGACCTCGTGATCTGCCCACCTCAGCCTCCCAAAGTGCTGGGAATACAGGCGTAAGCCACTGCGCCCACCCTATCTTTTGGTTATTAATCCCTTATCAGATAGATAGTTTGCAGCTAATTTCTCCCCTTCTGTGGGTTTTCCCTTCACTTTTTTCCCTTATTGTTCAAAGCCAAGCTCAAGTCCTACCCCTTTGTGAAAACTTCCTTGACCACTCTACTACAGAGTGTTCGCTTTTTCTATCCTTTGAGTTCCTATCACATTACTATCCCATTCCTCTGGCATCAGTCATCTATTATGGCCTATCTTTTCTTGTACTATTCCCTTTTTTGTGGTTGCAATAGTATGGTGAGATAAAGGGCTCTTGCCTGGAGAGGCTTGGCAGGACTGTGTATGGTAGAATGGCTTTGATGAAACCCCCACCATCCAGGATCTGATTCTTAGCTGACAAGACACTGTGTTGTCAGCATCCCAAAAGCCAACCGATGTCTGACAATTAATCAGCAGATATTTATTGACTGCCTCTGCCATGTCAGGTGCCGTGCTAGGCATAGGTCCACGTTAGCCACCCGTCTCCAACTTCATATCTCTCACCAGAGCTTAACCTCAACTACATGGGATTTCTCAACATTCTCTTATCACACCAGGGCTCTTCTTACAGGCAGGTCCCTTTGCCTAAAAAGCCCACTCACCCCCCACCCCGCCCTCCGCCCTTTCCCCTTTCTCCCTCTGGAAAGCTCCTTCCATGTCTTTCAAACCCCAGTGCAGCCTTCACCACCTTTGGGAAATCTTTGCAGATGCCCTACAATCACCCAGTCTCTCTGAGCAATCTCTGTATCCCATTCATATATATACATACATATATATATATATATGTATATATATATTTGTTGTTGTTGTTGTTGTTGCTGTTGTTGTTGAGATGGAGTCTCGCTCTGTCACCCAGGCTGGAGTGCACTGGTGCAATTGCAGTTCACTGCAACCTCTGCCTCCTGGTTTCAAGCAATTCTCCTGCCTCAGCCTCCTGAGTAGTTGGGACTACAGGCGCCCACCACCACACCCAGCTAATTTTTGTATTTTTAGTAGAGACAGGATTTCGCCACGTTGGTTAGGCTGGTCTTGAACTCCTGATCTCAGGTGATCCGCCTGCCTCGGCCTCTCAAAGTGCTGGGACTACAGGCATGAGCTACCATGCCTGGCCTCCCATTCATATTTCTAACATTGATTCTTATCACATTATATGCTGATGCTTTTTTTTTTTCTTTTTCTTTTTTTTTTTTTTAGAAAGGTCTCACTTTGTCACCCAGGCTGGAGTACAGTGGTATGATCATGGCTCACTGCAGCCTCGACGTCCTGGGCTCAAGGGATTCTTCCACCTCAGCCTCCCGAGTAGCTGGGACTACAGGTGCATGCTACCACACCTGGCTAATTTTTTGTATTTTTAGTAGAGATGGGGTTTCATTGTGTTGCTCATGCTGGTTTTGAACTCCTGGACTCAAGCCATCTGCCTGCCTAGGCCTCCCAAAGGGCTGGGATTACAGGCGTGAGCCACCGTGCCTGGCCTCTGATGCACTTCTTTTTTTTGTGGTCCTCAACCTTTTTTGTGGTCCTTGACCTTTTTGGCACCATGGACCAGTTTCATGGAAAGCAATTTTTCCACAGACGGTGGTGGTGGAGATGGTTTCAGGATGATTCAAGCATATTACATTTATTGTGTACTTTGGAGATGGTTTCAGGATGATTCAAGCATATTACATTTATTGTGTACTTTACTTCTATTATTACATTGTAATATATAATGAGATAATTACACAACTCACTATAAGGTAGAATCTGTGGGGATCCTGAGCTTGTTTTCCCGCAACTAGATGGTCTCATCTGAGGGTGATGGGAGACAGTGACAGATCATCAGGCATCAGATTCTCATAAGGAGCACCCAACCTAGATCCCTCACATGCACAGTTCACAATAGGGTTTGTGCCCCTATAAGAATCTGATGCGCCCGATGATCGGACAGGAGGCAGATGGTGATGCAAGTGATAAGGAGAGGATGTAAATACAGAGGAAGCTTCACTTAGGGACCACTGCTCTAGTTGCTCTTTTTTTTTTTTTTTTTGAGACAGAGTTTCACTCTTGTTGCCCAGGCTGGAGTGCAATGGTGCGATCTCGGCTCTCTGCAATCTCCACCTCCCGGGTTCAAGCGATTCTCCTGACTCAACCTCCCAAGTAGCTGGGATTACAGGCATGTGCCACCATGCCCGGCTAATTTTGTATTTTTAGTAGAAACAGGGTTTCTCCATGTTGGTCAGGCTACTCTCGAACTCCCGACCTCAGGTGATCTGCCTGCCTTGGCCTCCCAAAGTGCTGGGATTACAGGTGTGAGCCATCACGCCTGGCCAGAATGTCACTAACTTTTATTGCAAGGGTAAATGGCTTCTGAGATCTAAAATTTTACCAGGCAGCGTGACTGGTTCATCAGAGTGAAGGCTTTACTTTTAACTCTACTAAGTTAGAATTTGTGATAATTAAGACAGGAGCTGCTTAAAAGCAGCTAAAGCTCAGCATGGCTCCATCTATGGGGAAAATTTTGCCAAAAAATTATGAAAACAATATTGTAGCATATGCATTTAATTGATTTAACAGAGCAAGTTCAAAAAATAAAGTTACCATTTCCTATTATTATAGAATTTTGGCAAGCTGAAAGCACCATCTGAAGAGTCCCCTTTCTCTACAAAAACAAAAACAAAAAACAAAAAAACTCCAAACAAAAAATTTAAAAACCATTTCCGTAACATTTTGATATATTCCCTCCATCTTTTCAAAAGGCCATTTTGCACATATTTATGATCATGTATAGTATTTTAGATCGTGCTTTTACTATTATAAGTATTTCCCAAGTAGATTTTTTTTTAATTTAATTTTTTTTTTCGGACAGGGTCTCACTGTCCCCCAGGCTGGAGTGCAGCGGTGCGGTCATAGCTCACTGCAGCCTTGACCTGGGCTCAACCCATCCTCAGTCTCCAGAGTAGCTGGTCGCCATAGGCATGTGCCACCATGCCTAACTTTTTGATTTTTTGTAGAGACGGGGTCTCACCACCACACCTGCCTAGTTTTGAATTTTTTGTAGAACTGGGGTCTTGCTATGTTGCCCAGGCTTGTCTTGGAACTCCTGGGCTCAAGCAGTCCTTCTGCCGTGGCCTGGGATGCCCACTCCCTATCCTCCTTCCCCGCCTGGCCAACTTCTGTTCATCTCTCAACATCTCAACAGAGCATGCTCTGTGCTCACCCCATCCAACACTTCCCACAGGGAGATGTAATGACCTGTCTCACCTCTACAGGGAAGGAAATGGAATGCAAGACTCAGACAGAGCCCCCAGGATTCTCTACATTTAAGGTGGATGCAGAGCTGGGCGGACCAAGCACTGGAAGAGGAATGCCCTGGTAGTGGGTGTCTTCCCAGCACACTGCACACAGTGACTCAGGGCTTGCTGAATTTTTTATTAAGCTGTATATCTCCTTTCTTTTTTTTTTTTTTTTTGAGATGGAGTCTTTCTTACTCTGTCACCCAGGCTGGAGTACAATGGTGCAATCTCAGCTCACTGCAACCTCTGCCTCCTGGATTCAAGTGATTCTACTGCCTCAGCCTCCCAAGTAGCTGGGACTACAGGTGCACACCACCACGCCCTATTAATTTTTGTATTTTTAATAGAGATGAGGTTTCACTGTGTTGGCCAGGCTGGTCTCAAACTCCTGACCTCAAGTGATCCACTGGCCTCGGCCTCCCAAAGTGCTGGGATTACAGGTGTGAGCCACTGTGCCTGGCCTGTAATCTCCTTTCTTAAGAATAATAATAATTAAAAAACCCAGCATTTACATTGAGTAGAGGGAAGACTACACCATTGTTCTAGATGGTTCAAAATTTGGCTTATCTATAGTAACCAGGTCATTTTATTCATTTACTTGTTTCTATTATATATTCATGAATACTTCAATTTTCATACATATTTCATATATATACCATTCAAATTAAACAATATACAACAGGTTATTGTTAACAATTATAAACATTTATTAAGCACCAAGAATATACTGTGGTGGTTGCTATATGAAAACACAATTACCGATATAGTATCCCTGCCATTGAGCTTACAATCTAAAACGAAATACAAGGCTATGAGCCTACCTAAAAACTTCCTTAACTTAGAAATGGCTACTTTGGCAAATGAGTGAGGCAAAATGACCTATTATTCAGGTGCAGTGCTAATAAGGCTTTGAATATGATCCAAAGAATGTTCTACTTGTACCCATTGTTCCTGATTATGTTACACTTGCTAAGAAAAACAGTACTTAGAATTTTGGCATGAACAATGAATTATTTCAAATTGTCTTGTAGGACTTTAAACAAAGAGATGCTTACTGGCCTAAGTTTTCCAGCAGCCAGGGAAAGCCCTATTAAAAATACTATGAACTAGACCAAGTTTCTCTTTTAATCCACTTACACTTTTTTTTTTTTTTTTTTTTTTGAGACAGAGTCTTGCTCTGTCGCCCAGGCTGGAGTGCAGTGGCTCGATCTCGGCTCACTGCAAGCTCCGCCTCCTGGGTTCAAGCCATTCTCCTGCCTCAGCCTCCCGAGGAGCTGGGACTACAGGCAACCGCCACCATGCCTGGCTAATGTTTTTTTTTGTATTTTTAGTAGAGACGGGGTTTCACCGTGTTAGCCAGGATAGTCTCGATCTCCTGACCTCGTGATCCGCTCCCCTTGGCCCAAATTTCTGATGACTACAAATACACGCCCAAAAGTTGCAGGGAGGGAAGAAAGCAAAAGACAGAAACAGAACAAAAACATATTCCAAAGGACTAACCAAAGGAGAAAGCAGTGAAAATGATGACACAGGGATAGAAAAGTTTACAAACAGACTGGCTTTTTCTTTTTCTGCTTGTCCTTATCCTTTGCTTCTCTCTCCCGTTTGGCAAGTCGCCTCTTAAATTCTTCTGGCATTTTCTCATAACAGTGTTTGCAGACTGGCTTTAGGTCAATTTCAACAAACTTATCCCTTTGAGTAGGACAAAGAAGGAATAGAAGAAAGAACAGGGAACAATTAAAGGAAGAACCTTTACTTTCAGAAGGCCTGAACAGAAAGAGGAAATAAGAAATCAAATAATTCTCTTTTTCTAAATTCTAGGATTTTTTTTAAGTGTCCCCCCAAAGTTTTCAGTCTTAGGATTCACACTGGACAAAACCGTACACTTACTTGAGTGTTAATTTAGTGTTGCAGGTAGAACAGGCAAAGCAGTTCACGCACCAGGCCTTATTAAGAGCAGAGACCACTGGAGAAAGAGGAAAGAGATCTGGTCACATGGAAATACATCAGTATGGGGAGCAGGGCAGCTTAGAATTTCAACTCTAAAACAGAACTACGACTGTGTCTGTGGCACTTGGTGGAGGTTCTCAAGAACCTTTTTTTTTTTAAATGAGACAGGGTCTTGCTCTATAGCCCAGGCTGGAGTACAGTGGCACAATCTTGGCTCACTGTAGCCCCAACCTCCCAGGCTCAAGTGATCCTCCCACCTCAGCCTCCTGAGTAGCTGGGACTACAGTGCATGCCACTATACCTGGCTAATTTTTTTTTTTTTTTTTTTTTGAGACGGAGTCTCACTCTGTTGCCAGGCTGGAGTGCAGTGGCGCAATCACGGCTCACTGCAACCCCCGCCTCCTGGGTTCAAGCGATTCTCCTGCCTCATTTTCCCAAGTAGCTGGGACTACAGGCGCGTGCCACCATGCCCAGCTAATTTTTGTATTTAGTAGAGACGGGATTTTACCATGTTGGCCAAGATGGTCTTGATCTCTTGACCTTGTGATCCGCCCGTCTTGGCCTCCCAAAGTGCTGGGATTACAAGCGTGAGCCACTGCGCCCAGCCTATACCTGGCTAATTTTTGTATTTTTTATAGAGACACGGTCTTGCCATGTTTCCCAGGCCGGTCTTGAACTCCTGGGCTCAAGCAATCTGCCTGCCTCGGTCTCCCAAAATGCTGAGATTATAGGCATGAGCCACCATGCCCAGCCAAGAACCTCTTTCTTGAGAGCTTCTTTTCTTTTGTTTTTCTTTTTTTTGGATATTAAATAAAAATTTATTGACATGTAAAGATGGCAATTATTAACAACAACAAAAAACAGATTATAAAACATTTCATACAACACGATTGTATTTTGGCAAGCAAACACACACACACACACATACTCTCGCACAGGAAACGACCTGGAAGAATATTTGGTGCTTTTATTTTTTAGATTATTTGTGTTTCTGAAATTTCTACAATTAATAAATACTGCTTTAAAATAATCAATGGTTATTTGTAATTTTAAAAAATCAAGGATTTCCATTCAATGCTAGATGCCACAAGCGGGTGACATTCTAAGAAAAAATATTGGCGATATCTACATTGACTAGAAATTTTTATCTAGAACAGACTTTTTCAACTGAAGTTCCTAATCTGAATCTCAAAAACCAGCAAATATGGCCAGGCACGGTGGCTCACGCCTGAATCCCAGCACTTTGGGAGGCCAGGGCAGGTGGATCACTTGAGGTCAGGAGTTCGAGACCAGCCTGGCCAACATGGCGAAACTCCATCTCTACCAAAAATATGATAAAATTAGCCAGGCATTGTAGTGCACACATGTAGTCCCAGCTACCCGGGAAGCTGAGGCAGGAGAATCACTTGAACCCCAGAGAGGGAGGTTGCAGTGAGGCAAGATCGCGCCACTGCACTCCACCCTGGGCGACAGAGCAAGACTCCACCTCAAAAAAAGAAAAACAAAAACAAAAAAACAGCAAATAATTTGAGTGTTTTCTGAACTTTGCTGAGAACAGTAGGTAAATAGTCCCATGCTACAGGCTTAGAGGTTAATTTGTTATGTATAATCCATGCCCTAGGGCATGTATAAGACATACCCATATGCAGTAGGGCTTAATTATCCCTAGGAACTAAACTAAAATATGCAAGGATCTCCTGCTAAGCAACATGAAAAAGAAAAAAGCAGAAAATCTGGTAAAGAACATGAATAAGCAATTCACAGGAAGGGAAACAAAAAAACACTAGTGAGTACATGAAAAGATGCTGAACCTCATTAGTAATCAGAGGCATGCAAATGAAAATGAGATCACGCTACACTCATTGGATTGGCAAAATTAGAAAGCTGGATGATGCCATGTTTTGATGAGGACATGCAGAAATGGAATCTCTTATGCACTGCTCATTATGAGGATAAAATATTATAACCATTCGGGAGAGCAATTAGATGATATTTACTCAAACGCCGTTTGCAGGTGTCCTGTTATCCAGCAATTCTACTCCCAGCTACAATGACAGGAGACTGGCACAGAATCAGAAGGGAGCATGTACCAGGATGCTCATGGTGACACGGTTTGTAGGGGCAGGAACTGGAAGGCAATCTAGGTCTCCAACCTCAGGAGAATGTATGAACAAAATATGGTGAATGAACACCGCAGATTTCTCTGCAGCTGTTAGAAGCAAAGAACTAGATGTACTTGGAGCAGCATGAATAGATCTTGAAAAAAAGTGCTGAATTAAAAAAACACAATGCAACAGAAACTGATTCACAGCTTCAATGCCATTTATGGACATTTAAAATGCACACATATGCAGAATAATGCTTTAGCTTTTCGAGCATTGTATCAAAACATTAAAATTGGATGGGTGCCCCTGGGGAAAAGGAAAGTAGGCAGGGGACTGGGAATGAAGGGAAAGAAATAAAACTAAAAGACAAAAGGTTTGCATAGACCAATATTGATGAAGTGCCACACACTGAGGAGTGTGCTGAGCTGTGTGAGGTGCAAAGCAGGAGTATAGAAAAGTACAGCTCTTGGGAGGCTGAAGGTCAGATAGTCAGGTAGCCTGGGGTCAAATCTGAGCTCTGCTGCTTCCCAGCTCTTTGACCTTGGACACGTCTTCCAAGCTCCCTCGCATTTCTTTTTATGTCAAACAAGGACACAAGACGTATACACAAGCAGATAGCAGAATTGCTCCTGACACACAGTGGGTACATGATGACATTAGTAAATTTAAAACTACAGGCTGGGTTTTAAAACTTTAGTTTTAACATTAGTAAATTTAAAACTACAGGCCGGTGGCTCACGCCTGTAATCCCAGCACTTCGGGGGGCCAAGGCGGATGGATCACGTGAGGCCAGGAGTTCGACACCAGCCTAGCAAACATGGTGAAACCCCATCTCTACTAAAAATACAAAAAAGTAGCAAAGCGTGGTGGCAGGCACCTGTAATTCTAGCTACTTGGGAGGCTGAGGCAGGAGAATTGCTTGAACCTGGGAGGCAGAGGTTGCGGTGAGCCAAGATCACGCCATTGCACTCCAGCCTGGGCGACAGAGAGACTCTGTCTCAAAACAAAACAAAACAAAAATGCTACAGAGCAGGAATGCACTTCCAAGATCTAGTACAATGAATGTTTCTCAAATGCAAGTGGTAATTTATTAATGGGTCATGAAATAAGTAATGGGTCCCAAACAGCATTAAAAAGAAAGATTATCAGAGTACATTTCACTAAAAGTATCTTTTTATAGAACTGTTATTTCAGTTATATATAATGAGTACTAAAATGCATTTTTTCCCTATGGCAGGCAATCAAAAAGTTTGAAAAACATGGATATTGTCCAAAGGAGTTCTACACCTTTGGGCTTCAAGAACCAGTAAGTATTCCCTGAGACACAAGTTGTTCAGGGAGGCCACCTTTTAATCTATAAAGGGCATTCAAAAAGAAACTTTTATAATCTTCTCTTACTATTGTAACACAAAAGAAAGGACATTTTTAACATTGTAAAAATAGAACAGAATAACAGGCTTTATGTAAAACTCACTACTTGGTACTTATTTTTCTCCCTTCCCTGTCTTTCAGAACCCGAGGACAGAATCCCAGAGGTAGGAATGGACTCACTGAAGGTCACTGAGTCAGCTGTGACAGAGGTGACACAGAACCCTTATGTCCTGGCTTCACTTTCCAAGCTCTGCTCCTCAGAACCCTAAGGGGTCCACAAAAGTGGAGCCCAGCAGGTGGGGTCTCTAGAGTCCCCAACCCTGTTTTACTGGGAGTGGCCCTGCTTCTGTGAGATTTCATTTGAATAAAGAATTTCACTGTTTAAAAAAAAAAAAGAATTAGCCCCTGGGGGGCGGAAGCCATGGGAGAATGCTGCCTCCCAGGATAGGGCCAGATCGCAGAGGTTATTATATTTCAATTTAAATTTAGATGTTTTTCCCTAGTGACACGAGGGAGCTATTTAGGATTTCTGAGCAAGAGAGAGAATAGATCGGGGTTGTGCTGAAAGATAATTACTCAGGTGCGAGTGTAACAGCTGGACTGGCTGCATAGGAACAGTGGGAAGCAGAGAGCAGCTATTTAACCATTGCAAAGGTCCTGGCATGAGGCTGGGGTGGGGGTGCTGCCTGAGGCAGCAGGGATGCAGAAGATGGCACCTCAAATTCTCTGGGGTTATGGCCAGCCAAAGCCAGGCTCTCCAAGCCATACCCCGTATCTCCTTTTTTCTGCTCTAATACCTGCTTGGGCAGCTCTCCCAGGAACATAGGCATGGGGACTCCGAAGGCCCTCACCTGCAGCGCCAGCCGGCAGTCCTCAATCCGGCCCTGCGCCAGGTAGTAGCGTGCTTCGCCTAGCAGCTCCCCCAGTTCCCTCGTACTCTCCAGCAGTGGCACAGACCCATCCCGCAGGTAATTGAGGATTGTACCAAAGCGACGGCCGCTCCGGTCAATCAGCACCCGACCTAGCGGGGTGGGGAGAGGCAGGGGGAAAGATGGCTTTGCTGCGGGACCTGGAGCTACTAAATTAAAAAAAAAATTTTGTAGAGATGGAGTCTCACTATGTTGCCCAGGCTGGTCTTGAACTCCTGGGCTCAAGTGATCCTCCCATCTCGGCCTCCCAAGTACTTGGATTATAGGTGTGAGCCACCAAACCTGGCCTAAATTATAAGAAAAAAGGATTCCAGCCAGGCGCGGTGGCTCATGCCTATAATCCCAGCACCTTAGGAGGCTGAGGCAGGCAGATCACCTGAGGTCAGGAGTTTGAGACCAGCCTGACCAACACGGAGAAACCCCATCTCTACTAAAAATACAAAATTAGCTGGGCTTGGTGGCTCGTGCCAGCTACTCGGGAGGGTGAGGCAGGAGAATCGCTTGAACCCGGGAGGTGGAGTTTGCAGTGAGCCGAGATCGCGCCATTGCACTCCAGCCTGGGTAATAAGAGGGAAACTCCGTCTCAAAACAAAAAAATAAAAAAAGAAAAGTAAAGAAAAGAAGGCCGGGCACGGTGACTGACGCCTGTAATCCCAGCACTTTAGGAGGCCGAGGTGGGCGGATCACCTGAGGTCAGGAGTTCGAGACCAGCCTGACCAACATGGAGAAATCCCATCTTTACTAAAAACACAAAATTAGCCGGGCATGGTGGCGCATGCCTGTAATCCCAGCTACTCAGGAGGCCGAGGCAGGAGAATCGCTTGAACCTGGGAGGTGGAGGTTGCGGTGAGCCGAGATCGTGCCATTGCACTCCAGCCTGGGCAACAAGAGTGAAACTCCATCTCAAAAAAAAAAAAAAAAAAAAAAAAAGAAAAGGAAAAAGGATTCCAAAGCCACAAAAAAGTCTGAATACTGATCTGTCTCAAACCTGTGCCACAGCCAAGAAATCTCTTTAAAACCTCTCCAGCGAGTTCTCCCTTAAGTTTTTATACATATTCAACCAGATAATTAACTCATCCATATCTGGTCTACAGTCAGAAGGCTCTCACCATGAGAAAGTTCTTGCAGAATTACCTTATCAATGAACTGCTAACCCCCGAAGTTAATTCTCACCATCCTATTTAATTAAAATGTCTACCTCCCCCCGTCCAGTTCACTGCCATTTTAACTTTTATATTCTTCATAGAACTTACTATCAAAAAAAGAAAAAAGAAAGAACTTACTACTATCTGCAATTGCATATGCATATACATTTTGTTTACTTGCTTATTGGTCTTCTGATCTCCCACTTCCCTAAAAAAAGGGAATTTCCATAATTTTGTCAGGTTCATTTACCTATCTCCAGCACTAACTGATATTTTACAAATACTTATTGGACAAATGAATTCTTCCCTTTTTTTTTTTTTTTTTTTTTTTGAGACAGTCTCTCTCTGTCGCCCAGGCTGGAGTGCAGTGGCGCTGTCTCGGCTCACTGCAACCTCCGCCTCCCAGGTTCAAGCGATTCTCCCGTCTCAGCCTCCCGAGTAGCTGGGCTACAGGCGCACACCACCACGCCCGGCTAATTTTTGTATTTTTAGTAGAGACGGGGTTTCGCCATATTGGTCAGGCTGGTCTCGAACTCCTGACCTCAGGTGATCCACCGCCTCGGCCTCCCAAAGTGCTGGGATTAAAGGCGTGAGCCACCGCACCTGGCCGAATTCTTCACCTTTGATACTTGAAGGCAGATCTCCGCCTCCCAAATTTTTATTCTCCTGCTCTCACAGTCCTCGTTAACCCCTCCCTTAAGACTCTCCCACTCCCAACCTCCAAAACTTCAAAGTCTCACTTGGGCACGAAGGGTCCATACTTGAATGCAACACTCCAAGAAGGTAAGGTTCACCTGCCAAGGAGACCTGTCCACCCTCCACTCTGGTGTCCCTGGCAAACCCAAAGCAGCCTCCTTCTGCAATGTGTGTATACAGGTGGATTCCTAGAGTGTACAGGGACCTGTGTCAGGGGAACACAGAGGCAGACAAGATCTCCCAGCTCTCCTGGCTGGCTGTGAGCAGTTCTGAAGTAGAGAGGGAAACAAAAGGCTGGGCAGTCGGAAGAAACTGAGGAAGGCTGCCAGGAGTAGTACTGCAGGCAGCAGGGCTGGTTCCCAAGTCTTGAGCTGAGGGGTGAAGGGTGGGAGAGGTGGTCATGAGGATTATGAACTGACACGTTCAATCACTTACCACAGCGCCTGGCAGTTAGGGGTTCCGTAAGTGTTGGTTATTGCTGGGGGTAAAGGATCGGAGGAGGAGAAGAGAAATGATGAATGAGAAAGGGGAGGAGATGGGATGTGGGGGCTGGAGGGAGCTGAGAATGAGTTGACTGGACAGTAGCGGGCAGAGAGAAGGGGCATGAGGAGCCCCGGTGGTGAGAGACTGCGGGGAACGGGAGTTGGGGGTCTGGGGATGGGGGCACGGTAGGGGCGCCGCTCGTACCTCCGGCATCGGTCAGCACCTCCACGCGGCCGCCGAACATGGCTTTGAGCACGGTGTCCTGTCCCGTGAGGGTGCGCAGCGTGGTGTAGTGCAACGAGCCGCCCACGTTCAGCTTCCCGTATTTGCTGTTCGGGGTCAGCGGCTTGAGACCGTAGGCGGCGGGGCCAGGCTCGAGGCCCGAGGGCTTGGGGGCTTCCAGGGACGGGGCCGCGGCGGCCGCCGGGCCCGAGGCCTCCGCCGACAGTCCGGGTAGCGGCGGCGGACGGCGATCCCAGGATCTCTCCGCGCCCTGCGGCCTGCTCCCGAAGACCCTGGGCCGGCCCCCAGCCCTTGGGCCAGACCGCTCGGCGCACACGCCCACTCGCCGCAGCTGCTCTCGAGACCGGCCCTCCGCCCCATCTCGCTCGCACCACCCGGAAGCCCTTCTTTTGTTTTTCAGACAGGGTCTCGCTCTGTTGTCCAGGCTGTATTGCAGTGGTGCGATCACAGCTCGAACTCCTGGGCTCAAGCAATCTTCTCATCTCCTTCTCCTGTGTAGCTGGGACCATAGGTGTGTGCTACCACATCTGGCTAATTTTTAATTTTTATTTTGTAGAGATGGAGGTCTTGCTATGTTGCCCAGGCTGGTATCCAACTCCTGGCCTCAAGAAATTCTCCTGTCTCGGCCTCCTTAAGTGCTGGGATTACAGGTGTAAGCCACCACACCCGGCCCTCAACCTTTATGTATACAGTTGTTGCTCAATATGTGCAGGATACTATTTCTAGGATGCTGTGAGGATACCAAAATCTCAGACGCTCAAGTCCCTGATATAAAATGCATATAACCTATGTACATTGTCTTGTATACATTTATTTATTTATTTTTGAGACGGAGTTTTGCTCTTGTCGCCCAGGCTGGAGTGCAATGGTGTGATCTTGGCTCACAGCAACCTCTGCCTCCCGGGTTCAAGTGATTCTCCTGCCTCAGCCTCCCGAGTAGCTGGGATTATAGGCATGCACCACCACACCCAGCTAATTTTTTGTATTTTTAGTAGAGATGGGGTTTCACCATGTTGGCCAGACTGGTCTTGAACTCTTGACCTCAGTTGATCTGCCTGCCTCGGCCTCCCAAAGTGTTGGGATTACAGGCGTGAGCCACTGCGCCTGGTCCTGTCTCGTATACTTTAGATCATCTCTAGGTTAATTATAATGCCTAGTACAATGTAAATGATATGTAAATAGTCATTATACTGTACTATTTGTATTGTTATATTGTTATTTTTCTCTAAATATTTTTGATCCATAGTTGGTTGAATCCACAGATGTTTGGATCCAGCCCCTGGATATGGAGGGCTGACTTTAATCTTCCCCCATCCTTAAGTATCCTGTGAAGTTATAAATGATATGTGCCATGTCTTACACCAGCAACTGTGCCCCCTTGGCCTGGGCACATGTGGCAACTGTCCATGCATCATGTTGTTTAGGTGAGCTTGCTGTTTCTGTCCCTACTGCTGTTGGCCCAACTAGGAAATATGAACTAGGTAAATAATTTTCAAAAATCCAGACATTAACTTATTTGCCTCTGTAGGAGTCTTTTTTCCAGAGCTGATGATAACAAGACAGTTTCCTCTGCAGCTTCTTTCACCTGGCATCTATTTCACACAGGAGGGAGGTAAGTTTTACTTTCAATGGCACTAGAGATTGTTTTCCTGGATTGTTTTCACAAACTGCACATGAACAGTTTCAAAAGTATTTCCTGAATTAGGTGATGTCTGCAGGCAGCCATGAATCATGCTGAAAACAGTATCGTTCAAAACTTTGCCAGGAAGTCTCTGGCAGAAGTGTGTTAGCGAGTCTTAGCAAACACAGCTGCTTCCTTTCTGTTCCAATCAATCAGCCCAGCCTAATTACCACAGTACAAGGGTGGTAAGTCCTAGATATGCTTGCTGATAACTGCCAGCTTTTAGCATGTGCAGGTTAAAGTGCCTCTTCCTAACTACGATAGCAGATTAAACTCTTCCTAATAAACGTTGTTCTAGAGCTTCCTGAAACTGGACACAGAAACAGGTCTTAGGGTCCACCAGGGACAGTTCCCATGATTGCTGGCATACAACACTGCAGCAGTGGCCGAAAGTAGTGTCATAAATCAGTAACAAATCCAACTCTTTGATATTATCATCTTACTGCTACAGATTACTTGGAAAATACGCCAAAGATAGAGAAAAAGTAACTGATAACGATCACATTTCAAACCATAGCAATCACCAACCTGAATTTCCACATTACCCAAGTGTTTTTGTGTCAAAGTGGCACCAATCTAAAACTCACACAGATACTTACCATCACCTTCTATAACACGATTGCAGTGGAAGCAAACATCACCAAATAGCTGAAAATAAAAAAAGGTGGTCAAAGTTCAAGATGTGTTAGAATTTTTAGAACACTGAACATTTAAAACTAGCTGGCTATCTAAATTGAGGATTTATCACTACTAGAGAAAATTAGTAAAAGTTCTTTGACAAGTTTTTACTTCTTACAATGAAAGTAATTCACTCTCATCAATTAAAAGAAAAACTTCCCGGATGACAGTTTGAACACCCAAATAAGTGATGCAAAATATAGAAATCTGTGAGTCCATATGGATAAGAAATAGATAAATGAATAAACCTATAGACGGGAGAGGAGGTGGGCTCTTGCTCAGGCAGAGCGCTGAGGACCAGACTATGGGTGGAGGGCATGGGGCTGGAGAAGTATTGTTTGCAGCTGGCGCAGAGACAAGAATCATCAAGGGGTGCTGAATCTAGGGCGGGTTGATGAGGAACAGGACATTTCCATGGTCATAGAATGATTGCCCACAGATTGCTTCTTTCTTACAGAGGAGGGAAGGAAAGTGTAATTCACAGTGATGTTATCAGCCAGCACCATGCCTGGGAGATCACCAGTGCAGGAGAGGTATCAAATGCTCCAGGGGCAAGGTTCTGAGAAGATGCCCTGCCACTGTATGAGGCCACAACCTGCTGTGTATAACCTCATCTAAGCACAGAGAAGCACCAGGTGAACCCAAGTGGAAAGTAGTCTATTAAAAAGGGGTTAGGGGCCCTCTGCATCCCTCCAAAATGTCAATGTCATCAAAAATTTTAAAAGACTCTGGAAATGTTCCAGATTTAAGAAGGCTAAAGAAACATCACAGCCCTAGGCTGGGTCCAGTCTGGGAGTGGAAAAAATGCTGTGAGGATATTACTGACTCAAGTGACAAAACTGGAATAAATGGGTTAAAGTATGGTATCAATATTGATAACTACAATTATGTTAGAGAGTTCCATATTCTTGGGAAATATACACTGAAGTATTTAGGGGTAAAGGAGTATGATGAACTTATTGGCAAATGCTTTAGAAACAGCCATCGTACTTGTATATAATATTTATGTAAGTATGTGTTTTACACAGGAAGACTGAGCGTGGGAAATGATAAAGCAAACTGTGGACTTGAATGAAAGACATACAGGTATTCTTTGTATTTTTATAGTTAGCTTCTGAGTCTGAAATTATTTCCCAAATAAAAAGTTAAAAACAAATCTCTATTGAACAATGTACATCTTCCAAGGGATTTCCTTGTAGCTAAACTACTGATAAGCTTAGGTTCATAAAAGTCTATCTAGCATCCAGTGACTAAGGTCAATACCTGGTTATAGTGAGTTTCACAATACGCCAGGCCTTTCCTCTCATAATGGCGATGTCCAAGAAAGGGTTTCTCACACTTGGCACAAACAAAATGCTGAAAAAAAATTGCTATAGGTCATTTTTGAATTGCCATATTTTATATCTAATAAAGTAAACACCAGAGTTAACCTATTTTCAGAGAAGATGAAGGAAAGTTTGAGACAGCCATTTCATTTGGCCATAGGTGGCCCCATAACATAATACTTCTGCAGTTGTAATTCAGGTGTCTGTCTTTGAAGGTTACTTTAAGACATAGCCTATTATAATAGCCCAAAAAGAGAATAGAGGTGAGCATCTCAGTAGCACCTATAAAGGAGGAGCTGCTGCTGGATACAGACCATGGCACTTCCTGCTTCAAGAAGGCTTTAGGAGCAAAAGTGCACATCCTGTATCATTACTGAGACATTCACAAAAGCAGTGTACAGTCTATATTCTTAGCTGTCAGCAAAGTCAATTGTCTTTAAAATGTCCACGTTTAATCTTTAGAGTCTCCTAATCTTGCCAGGACACCTGAATCATGAAGATTTGAAAGTACTGGTTACCCCTGAATCATGGGAGATTTGAAAGTATTGGTTACCCCTGAATCATGGAGATTTGAAAGGATTGGTTACCCCTTAATCATGGAGATTTGAAAGTATTGGTTACCCCTTAATCATGGAGATTTGAAAGTATTGGTTACTCCTTAATCATGGAGATTTGAAAGGATTGGTTACCCTTTGCCATTTAGAACTCACCTCCACATGCCACTGCTTGCCCATGGCGTTCACCACGCGCCCTTCGATGGGCCGTCGGCAAGCGCCACAGATGGGGACCCCCATTTTATCATGGCATGGCAGGCAGTATAGCTCCCCTTTCAGCTCCCGTGCATCGGCAGTCAGCTCCTTCCTGTCCGTGAGAAAGACACACAGCTTAATACTAAGAGAGAAAAGCGGCCAACCGATGGGGCTAGCACACTTTTTAGAAGGTTTTTAAAGACATTACTATGACAATCCCTGCAAATTTCTTTTTTCCCCTTTAGAGGTGATCAGAATAACCTGAATTAATAGGCCCAAACAGGTTTCAGACTCCTACCAAAACATCTGTATCTTAAAAGGATAAGATGCAAGACTAGGTCAGATACATACCACCACACCAGTCATATTCATAATTTCCTTCTTATATTATCACATTACATTTTAGTCCATTTGTCTTCCTTTAAAAGCTACAGGGAATAATCACAGTGCTGAGGGTAGACTCAGTAATACTACCTGCTATGGTGTGACTGTGTCCCCAAAGTTCATGATCCCCAATTCTGAGGTGTTGAGAGGTAGGACCTCTAAGGCGTGATTACATCACGAAGGCTCTGCCCTCACAGATGGATTAACGCTGTTACTGAGGGGGTGGGTTCCTTATAAAAGGACGAGTTCAGCCTCCTTCCTTTTCTTCCTTCCCCCCTCCTCTTCCCCCACCATGTGATGCCCTCTGCTATGTAATGATGCAGAAGAAGGTCCTCACCAGACGCCAGCCCCTTGATCTTGGACTTCCCAGCCTCCAGAACCATGAGCCAAATAAACTTCTGTTGGTTACAAATTACCCAGTTTGTGGTATTCTGTTACAGGCCCATAAAATAGACTAACACACGACCTTTCCAAGCAAACTGAGAAGTTGGGAGACTAGTTCCATTTACTAACAATTATTTAAATTGTCACAAGCTGTTGAAAAGAGTTATAGGTTAATAGGTTTATTTTCATAAACAACAAAATGCCCAGAATTTTCCTTCTCCAAATACTCAAATTAAATATTATTTTCAGTCTCCTGCATCAATAAACATTTGGTCAGAGATGGTCCCAATTAGTCAAATGGACTTGTTTGGATTTCATCCCTTTTATGTAATTCTCTAGGAGAGATCCTAATGAAAAGTGGGCAGAGGTGAAACCCGAAGAGGAAGGACAGGCAAGAAAACAAGAAAAGGCACAAACTGATAATTCAATCACAAAAGATGAGATGGCTGAACTTATACAACCAAACTGTTTAATTTCTTTTTTTTTTTTTTTTTTTTTTTTTGAGATGAGTCTTGCTTTGCTGCCCAGGCTGGAGTGCAGTGGCGCGATCCACGCTCACTGCAAGCTCCGCCTCCCGGGTTCACGCCATTATCCTGCCTCAGCCTCCCGAGTAACTGGGACTACAGGCACCCACCACCACGCCTGGCTAATTTTTTTATTTTTAGTAGAGATGGGGTTTCACCATGTTAGCCAGGATGGTCTCGATCTCCTGACCTCATGATCCACCCGCCTCGGCCTCCCAAAGTGCTGGGATTACAGGCGTGTGCCACTGCACCTGGCCCAAACTGTTTTCTTAGCATTTGGCCTACTGTTTCTTCTCCATCCCTACTATAATTTAGCAAGTAAGTTCACATTAACTACGGTAAAGAATATTTTTTTAATTTTTTTTTGAGACGGAGTCTCGCTCTGTCTCCCAGGCTGGAGTGCAGTGGCGCGATCTCGGCTCACTGCAAGCTCCACCTCCCGGGTTCCTGCCATTCTCCTGCCTCAGCCTCCCAAGTAGCTGGGACTACAGGCGCCCGCCACCGTGCCCGGCTAATTTTTTTTGTATTTTTTAGTAGAGGCGGGGTTTCACCGTGTTAGCCAGGATGGTCTCGATCTCCTGACCTCGTGATTTGCCCGCCTCAGCCTCCCAAAGTGCTGGGATTACAGGCATGAGCCACTGCGCCCGGCCAAGAATCTTTATCCACTAAATTTTTATACTAGGCGGCAAACTGAGAAAAATTCATAGCCTAACAATTTATCATAACTTATTGAAGACAAAAAATTAAATATATTTCTTTTAGATATAAACCAAGCCAAACTAAATAAATATAACAACATCTTTTAAGATAATACCTAATTATTACAACTGTAAAAGTTATGCATGTACAGAGATAAGACCTTTTTTTGTTTTTAGATCTTCGACTGGAAAAACATAGTGATGACAAATATTTCTGGGGCTACTGGGAATATTTTTAATATGGACTGATAGTTGATATTATAAGATTATTGCTAATTTTCTTAGGCATAATAAGAGTATTGTGGTTCTGGCCAGGTGCAGTGGCTCATGCCTATAGTCCCAGCACTTTGGGAGGCCGAGATGAGTAGATTGCTTGAGCCCAGGAGTTTGAGACCAGCCTGGGCAACACAGCAAGGCTCCATCTCTACAAAAAATTTTAAAAAATTAGGAAGGGTGGTGTGTGCCTGTGGTCTCAGCTACTCTGGAGGCTGAAGTGGGAGGACTGCTTGAGCCCAGGAGGGTGAGGCTGCAGTGAGCTATGATTGCCCACTGCACTTCAGCCTGGGCAATAGAGCGAGAGAGACCCTGTCTCAAGGAAAAAAAAAATTTACAAAATGTATCATGGTTCCATAGGAAAATGCTCTTATTCTCAGGAGACGCATACTGGGAGTCATGAGAAATTTTAGAGGTATGCGTATACAGGCACACGTGCACACATACATAGGAGGGTGAAACGAGAACGTGGACTGTATACACACAAGCATGGCAAAATTTCAACTGGTGAAACGAAATTAAGGGTATACAGGTTTCATTAAATCATTCTCTTGACTCTTCTATAGGTTTAAAATTTTCTAGACTAAAAATGGGAGAAAAACAATTTGGTTTGCTAGAGTAACAGAAATATAGATAAATGTAATCTTTCATTCCCACTGCTTGTGTAATAAAAAAGAAACAATTCCAGTACCCACAGTTGGCGCAGTTGAAATGGTCTGGATGGTAGGGGTCGTTCTTGAATATCAGAGGCTGCTCATCGATGATAGCATGGCATTTCTGGCAGATGTATTTCCCAAGGCCTCTGGCTTTCTCACGATTATGACAGGGGCGACACAGGTGTCTAAACAGAGTCAAAACTTAAATTTAAAATTTTAGGTTCTTTCTAATGGTTAAAAAGAAATATGCTTCCCTTATCTCTGAAAAGAAATTAAACAAACCATTTCTTAAAAAAATCACTCCTGTGCTTCACGGGGCAGAATTAAGCCACATGAAAAATGTGTTCCAACCCTAATATCTGACTGATTTTTAAGAAACTCCATCTAGGTACATCCCCCATTGGTAGTTCAGCCATGCATGGAGCAGTTATGCCCTGTGAACAGCAACACAAGGGTCCACTCCCAGCAGCAGCACTCAGTCAACACACTGCAGTGTCTGAGTTCCCATGCCCTCAATTCAGTGTCCTACAGAACTGCCTTACATCCCACATGGAGAATACACGTGATCTTGTCACAGTCACATTGTCCACCCACATCTGACAAGGATGAAAATCCACCTACCTCCCAGCATTCTTGACAAACCCGATATCTGCCAGAACTTCCTGGCAGAGGTCACAGCGGAAGCACTCTGGATGCCAGCTGTTATTCATGGCTTTGATAACTCGGCCAATGATGAATTCACCTGTGGGAAAGCAACACACAAAGGATGTTACTAAGTAACATCCTAAGTAACAAGCATGGCACCTTATTTACTGAGAGAGCAATTAAGGAAAAACAGTGAGGAAAAAAACCGTTGAAGCCTTTCTCAATAGAGGAACTTTTTTTTTTTTTTTTTTTGAGACAGTTTCGCTCTTGTTGTCCAGGCTGGAGTGCAATGGCGCCATCTCGGCTCACTGCAACCTCTGCCTCCCGGGTTCAAGCGATTCTCCTGCCTCAGCCTCCCAAGTAGCTGGGATTACAGGTGCCTGCCACCACGCCCGGCTAATTTTGTATTTTCAGTAGAGACGGGGTTTCTCCATGTTGGTCGAATTCCCGACCTCAGGTGATCCGCCCGTCTTGGCCTCCCAAAGTGCTAGGATTATAGGCGTGAGCCACCACACATGGCCAGTAGAAGAACTTTTTATGTGTCTACCAGAGTAAGCACATTAGAAAAAAAGTTTATTTCATCGAATTTTTGTTTTTGATTCAACAGCCACATTTTTGGGCTGTTTTGTGTCATCTCTGAATCTAGCTTTCCTTTCCAAACGAGCTACTAGGCTCTCTTGAATGCCTTTTGGTTATTTCTGGTCATTGTCAACATAGACAACTGAAATCTACAGCACAGTTTCTTATAACCCATACTTAATTTATTCTTTCATTAAACCTTTAGAACATTCTACCCAGTTTCTTCAATCTCTGGAAACCTGGCAGAGGTATTAGCAACCAGTGAAGTGGCCAACGTGCAAGCAAGTCCATCACTTATGCGCAGTGCAAGCAATGTTTAAGCATCCCTCAGCTTCTGAAGCACCTCACTGATATCTTCCCTGCCTCTTTCCGGGCAAAACCAAAAGCAAGTAGGTAAAAGTTGTGTTAACACAGGAAAAGAACACTCCCAAACGCCACCCGATAGGAGTCCTAGTTCATCCCAAAATACCTCTACCTTAAATGTCCTTAAAAATCAATGATCTCTAGGTTTTGATACTCCTCCAGCTTGTTCTATGTTAACAATAGGGAAGAGGAGTGATGAAGTATCCAACAGTTATTCATAATGAGCACTAAAAACCATTTTTACCATCGATACTTCACCAGTGTGAAATGACTGAAGTAATGTGGAAACTTACTTTTTTTTCCCCCCAAGATGGAGTTTTGCTGTTGCCCAGGCTGGAGTGAAGTGGTGCAATCTCAGCTCACTGCAACCTCTGCCCCCTGGGTTCAAGTGATTCTCCTGCCTCAGCCTCTTGAATAACTGGGATCACCGGCACCTGCCACCACGCCCAGCTAATTTTTGTATTTTTAGTAGAGACGGGGTTTCCCTATGTTGGCCAGGCTGGTCTCGAATTCCTGACCTCAGGTGATCCTCCTCCCTCCGCCTCCCAAAGTGCTAGGATTACAGGTGTGAGCCACCGCACCTGGCCGGAAACTTACTTTTTACTTGACATTTAGCAGTAAAACTTACCACACTGATGACAGCAAGGGGCAAAGAGCATCTGAAAGTCATGTTCACAGTACTTTCTTCTTTCAAACTGAAAGAGAGGGTACCACCAACTTACAGACACGAAACAATCACAGGAGAAATATATTTGATGAAGATATACAGGAAAGATATTTCTAAACTAAGAGTTCTACTCTAAGAATTTATAACTCTACTGGGATTTTAAAAAGCAGATACTCTTTTGCACCATCCATACATCTACATGTTGGTACAGGAAAGACATACGGAATAAGTAGAGGCTAGAGTGAACAGTACACCTACAGGGACTGGTGACCTGGCCTCTGACTGTACTGAATTGTTTTCTGGCTCAAATACCCTGCCTTTAATGAATCTGATGAAAGCTATGGATCACCTCTCCCTCCAGAAAATATGCACATACATACAACTCTCCTCCCACATTTTTCAGGTCGATATCTGTAATTCTCACTGTAACCTCAAATATTTACAAAGGGCAAATATTCTAGCACATTGTATTTTATTATTTTTTTAAATGGGAGTCTTGCTATGTTGCCTAGGCTAGTTCTTGGACTCCTGGCCCAAAGCAATCCTCCTACCTCAGTCTCTCAAAGCACTGGGACCACAGGCGTGAGCCAGTACGCTCAGCCCTAGCACATTTTAAAATGACCAAAATCCATTAAAAAACATTCTCTTAACAGCCAAGATTTTTACATCTTTCATTTCTTGAACTGTTTTCATTTTATGTGCTCCAATTTTATCCTAGTATATTTTTGTACTTGTCTTTAACTGATCACCCTATCATACTTTTCTGCAATTAAAAAATATATATAACATGAAATTTTAAAATGTGCTTTCTGAATCCATAAGGCTGTAAAGGTTAACATTTATTTTCTTCTGTATTATCATTAGAATGATTAGTATAGGACAAGCAAGACACAAATATTAATTTTTTATACTATGTTTACTTGAAAAGCATATCTTAGTGATAGTGAAATGAGTAGGGCTGCCCTTTCCTCCCACAATTATTTCATGTATCTCATGCATCAATATGGCTTTCCACTAGAAGACTCAGCTTCAATATTAATTCTAGGTCTATTTTCTATTTTGGGTGTTGCTTTTTTTTTTTAAATATAGAAATGCTAAGAAGCCTTTTTCACATTACTAACTTGTGAGAAATGTTATAGTAATGTCTCCCCTTGAGTCTTTGAGCTCCTTACAAGTTATATGCCAAAAGTCATACACTGTTTGATTATTAAAATCCATTTTTCATGATATCCATTTTTAATGTATCAGTTGTCAACTCAATTTCCTCAAATTATGGCTATAGATTTAGTGCATCCAATTTAGTGAACATATCTACCACAGCTTAACTGGCAAAGTCAGTTCTTACTGTTGAACCAACCAAAGCAGATTTTCTCCTAGAAAGATAACTTTTTTTTTTTTCCAGTCTCACTCTGTTGCCCAGTCTGGAGTGCAGTGGTACAATCTTGGCTCACTGTAACCTCTGCCTCTTGGGTTCAAGCAATTCTCCTGCCTCAGCCTCCTGAGTAGCTGGGATTACAGGCACCTGCCACCATGTCCAGCTAATTTTTGTATTTTTAGTAGAGATGGGGTTTCACCATGTTGGCCAGGCTGGTCTCGAACTCCTGACCTCAAGTGATCCTCCCGCCTTTGGCTTCCCAAAGTGCTGGGATTACAGGTGTGAGCTACTATGTCAGCTTTCACTTTTTAATTCAAATGAATAACATGTAGTATATTTAATGTATCTTTTTGTTTTTAGACTAGGTCTTGCTATGTTGTTCAGGCTCGTCTTGAACGCTTGGGCTCAAGTGGTCCTTCTACATCAGCCTCTTGAGTAGCTGGGATTACAGGCACACACTACCTTGTCCAGATTAATGTATTTGGTTTTTAAAGTTTACTAACAGAAGAGAATAAATTGATATGCTATTACTCAATACTATGCCATACTACATTATAATGTGCAGCCAAAAGTACAAGTATTTATGAAGCGCGATATATTTCTGATAAATGTATGCCACCTATACGTATAAAAATCTGATGTTTAGCTTTTAGCAGTAATTAATGGAACTACCATATGATCCAGCAATCTCACTACTGGGAATATATTCAAAGGAAATGGAATCAGTATGTGGAAGAGATATCTGCACTCTCATGTTTACTGCAGCACTATTCACAATAGCCAAGATTTGGAAGCAACCTAACTGTCCATCAGCGGATGAATGGATTAAAAAAAATGGTACATATACCCAGCGGAGTACTCTTTGGCCATAAAAAAGAATGAGATCCTGTCATCTGTGGCGACATGGATGAACCTGTAGGACATTACATTAAGTGAAATAA
Source organism: Pan paniscus (assembly GCF_029289425.2). Taxonomy (NCBI): domain Eukaryota; kingdom Metazoa; phylum Chordata; class Mammalia; order Primates; family Hominidae; genus Pan; species Pan paniscus. The sequence goes on from NC_073261.2 coordinate 17,809,037, forward strand.
GCACAGAAGAACAAATACTACATGATCTCACTCATATGTGGAATCTAAAGAGGTTGATTTCATAGAAATAGAGTAAAATAGAGGTTGCTGGAGGCTGGGGAGAATGGAGTGGAGGGGATGGGGAGAAGATGGTCAATGGGTACCAAGTTACAGTTAGGACGAATAAGTTCTAGTGTTCTATTGCACAGTAGAGTGACTTTGGTTAATAATATATTGCATTTCAAAATATTTCAAAATAGCTATTTCAAAATAGCTAGAAAAGGGGTATTTTGAATGTTCTTATGACAAAGAAATTATAAATGTACAAGGTGATGGATACGTTAAATACCCTGATTTGATTTTTACACAATGTATACATGTATTGAAACATCACACTGTGCCCCATGTGTGTAATTATTATGTCAATTAGAAACAAAAAAACAAAATGACCACAAAACAGCCTTCTGTATCTGCTGGGTCTGCATCCTTGGATTCGATCAACCAAGGATAAAAAAAAATGTGGAAGAAAAAACCCCAAACAATAAAAAAAACCAATAGAAAAATAAAAATAATACAAATTTAAAAACACAGTATAACAACTATGTACATAGCATTTACATTTTATTAGCTATTGTAAGTAATCTAGAGATAATGAAAAGTATACAGGAGGATGTGCATAGGTTATATGCAAGTAAGTATACCATTTTATATCAGGGACTTGAGCATTCAAGGATTTTGGTAAGCTCTGAGGGTGAGGTGGGAGTGGGGTGGAGGGGGTGTCCTGGAACCAATCCTCTGTGGATACCATAAGACGACTGTGTAAAAACTCATAAATAACTCCATTAATTTAGATAGAAATGATCAACTTTTATTCTGTATTAAATGAAAGAGAAAGATGTATATTGCATAAAAACACTAAAAAGTAGCCCAGTAGTATATATATATATATATATAATTTTTTTAGAAGGTTGAAAATATAATCACTGTATACGATAAAATAAAATTAGGATTAACTATAATTTGGAAACATCTTTTAACAAGACAGGTAGGAGTCAAGAACACTGACCATGGATCCAGACTGCCTGCGTTCAAAATCTGGCTGAAAGACTCATTGTGTGGTCTTGGGCAAGTTGCTTAACCTCTAGGGCCTCCCAAGAGTCAAAAAGCAATACTGCTTTGGTCTGTTTGTTCTAGCTCATGGCATACCCTCACTGTGACATTGTGAAATACATATTTGGTCTTCCTCCCAGTTTCTTGGCATACAGCTCCTAAAATCCTTGGAATCTTAAAAGTGATGTCTTTGTATATGTTAATGAGGTGCCTCCTGACTGGCAGCCCCTAGGTAGATTTAGGATGGGACTGGTTACCAGAAAGACCAAGGCAGAATCAGATGGTTGGGGTTTTCAGCCCCACCCTCCAGCCTTCAGGAAAGGCAGAGAGGAGCTGAAGGTTAAGTTGATCACCAGTGGCCAAGTGTTTAATTCATCATGCCTACATAATGAAGCCTCCGTAAAAATTTAAAAGGACAGGGTGCAGACAGCTTCTGGATAGCTGAACACAGTGTAGTTTCCCAGAGGGTGGTGCAGCCAGAGAAGGTGTGGAAGCTCTGACCACCTTCCCCTGTATACCTCACCCTACGTATCTCTTTATCTGTATCCTTGGTAATATCCTTTTTAAAAATTTATTTTATTATTATTATTATTATTTTTTTTTCAGAAACAGGGTCTTGCCCTGTTTTTCAGGCTGGAGTGCAGTGGCATGATTATAGCTCACTGTAGCCTCCAACTCCTAGGCTCAAATGATCTTCCCACCTCAGCCTCCCAAGTAGCTGGGACTGTGTGTGCCATCATGCCTGGCTAATTTTGTTATTTTTTGTAGAGACAGGATCTCACTATGTTGTCCAGGCTGCTCTTGAACTCCTGGCTTCAAGCAATCCTCCCACCTGAGTCTCTCAAAGTGCTAGGATTACAGGTGTGCTCTACTGTGCCTGGCTGGTAATATTGTTTATAATAAACTGGTAGAGCCAGGCATGGTAGCATGTGCCTATAGTCCCAGCTACTGGGGAGGCTGAGGCAGGAAGACTGCCTGAGTCCATGAGATGGAGACTGCAGTGAACTGTGATTGTTCCACTGCACTCCAGTTTAGGTGACAGGCTTGACTTTGTCTCAAAACAAACAAATAAACATAATACTAATAATAAACCAGTAAAAGTGTTTCCCTGAGCTCTGTGAGTTGCTCTAGCAAATTAATAGAACCAGAAGAGGAGGCTGTGGGATTCCCAATTTACAGAGCATGTCAGCCAGAAGGACAGGTGAAGCATTCTGGGGCTTTCAATTGGCATCAGAAGGAGGACAGTCCTGGGGCTGCCCCTCAATCTGTGGTCTCCAGGTAGATAGTGTGGGAATTGAATTGGAGAACGCCCAGCTGGTGTCCACTGCAGAACTGATTGCTTGCTTGGCGTGTGGTGAAAAATTCCCACACGTTTGGTCACAGAAGAACTTGTGTTGATTGTTGTGGTGTGCAAGCAGAGGGAAAATGGTTTGTGTTTTCTATCCACCTCATTCACAATTTCTTACCAATGCTCTTTGCTTTGCTCTCCCAGAGCTTTCCCTTAAAATGGATAAATTTTTCTGAAATTAGTCAGGGGATGAAAAAGGCTAAGTCCTAAAAGGAAAGCTGTTGGCTGGGCGCAGTGGCTCATGCCTGTAATCTCAGCACTTTGGAAGGCCGAGGTGGGCAGATAATGAGATCAGGAGTTCGATACCAGCCTGACCAACATGGTGAAACCTGTCTCTACTAAAAATACAAAAATTAGCCAGACGTGGTGGCATGCGCCTGGATTCCTAGCTACTGAGGAGGCTGAGGCAGGAGAATCGCTTGAATCCAGGAGGCGGAGGTTGCAGTGAGCCCAGATCACACCACTGCACTCCAGCCTGGGCGACAGAGCGAAACTCCGTCTCAAAAAAAATAAATAAATAAAAAATAAAAATAAATAAATAAATAAATAAAAAAGGAAAGCTGTTGTAACTACTTCCTATGTCTCTAAATTCAGCATATGCAGTCATCCGCTGGATAACATTTCTGTCAACAATGGACCATATATACTACCATGGTATATGGTATATTTACTGTACTTTTTCGGTTTGGATACTTTTAGATACACAATACTCACCATTGTGTTACAACTGCCTGCAGTATTCTGCATAGTAACATGCTGTACAGGTTTGTAGCCTAGGAGGGACAGGCCATACCATATAGACTAGATGTGTTGTAGGCTATGACATTTAGGTTTGTTAAATACATTCTCTGATGTTTGCACAACAATGAACTTGCCTAATGACACCTTTCTCAGACATTTCCCTGTGGTTAAGGGGCGTGCATATCTGTACCTGAATACAGAATATCCAACACAGTTCCTAAAGCCAAGCTTCTCCTTAACGAGAAAAGACATAAGGCAGGGAAAGACTAAGCCTTATGGGTTTCAGCACTCCCTAACTAATCCTTTTTGATGGGTATCCTGGAGCAATTAATGATAGTAAGATTTGGGATCTCTTTCTTTTGCAATGTGAGAGAAGTACTACTGTGAATATAAATATGTTTTCAGGCAAAGAGAAAAGGATCCAGAAATTGAGTCCTTCAAAACCAGAATAGGAGGACTTAGAAATAGATTTCCTTGCCACCATTCATCCTGCAAATCTCTTGCACTCTGGGCTATGCTTCTCCAGTGTCACAACTACTGTTAATTCCAGGTGGAGAACTTCTGCTATAATGAGCTGCCTCTTTTCTACAGTGTGTAGAAATGATCAAACATAGTATAGCTCAACTTTTGAGCCTGAGAGAAAGGCCAGAAGTTGATCCAAAGTAAAACTCTACGATATAAAATTTTTTAAAAATCAAGAATCATAAATTGGGAGGAATTAAATTTCTATAAATATAGCCTTTCTAGGTAACTACACATTACATCCCCAAACTGATTTAAACAACGAATACGATAAGCCTGTTAGAAATATTAATGGTCCAAATTAGTAGTATTTATAAACAAAATGCCTTAAGAACCCTGGGGTCCCACCGCTTGTGGAAATGGGTTGCTTTGTGTGGGGGAAGATGAGCTCCAAGAATGGCTCTAACTATTTTAAGTTTTGGAGTTCTGTAAATATTCCCTTTAGGGGAAGAAACAGTTATTCTGAGCTGCTTTCAAGTAAGCTCAGAACGGGAAACCAGCTGAAAGTCTCATTTCCAGTCAAGTGCAAAGTTGCAAATCTTCATTTGGTACTTTATACTGGTTTGTCATAAACTGCCTTGAAGTGAGTGGATCCACAGATAAACAGATGTGCTGGTTGGAAGTGTCTTCCATTTCAATTTCTGCCTTCCTGAATAATCAGAGTAAATGAGTGAAGAAACCTGTTTGTAAAACATCTTGCTACAAGACTACTCATCATAAACGGGTCTTTCCTGGCCAGGCGTAGTGGCTCACTCCTGTAATCCCAGCACTTTAGGAGGACGAGGCGAGCGGATCACCTGAGGTCGGGAGTTTGAGACCAGCCTGACCAACATGGAGAAACCCCGTCTCTACTAAAAATACAAAATTAGCTGGGCATGGTGGCGCCTGCCTGTAATCCCAGCTACTTGGGAGCCTGAGGCAGGAGAAGCACTTGAGGCCGTGAGGCGGAGGTTGCAGTGAGCCAAGATCACGCATTTGCACTCCAGCCTGGGCAACAAGAGTGAAACTCCGTCTCAAAAAAAATAAAAATTAAAATTAAAAATTTAAAAAATGGGTCTTTACTGTTAATGCATTTTGTGATGGGAAAAAAGGGACACATTTGTGAAATCCAAACTAAGGAGAGAGAAATGTGAAGCACCAACAAAGAACCCAGCCCTGAGCATGTACTAAGTCAGGGTTAATCAGCTGCACACCAGGTCCCTAGTCCTTGGTTCAGTCCATCCCACTCTGCAGTACTTCCTGGACTTAAATCACTCTTGTAACTGTTGGCTTCACCACTCCCGAAAGTATTTTCTTATGGGAAAAATTAAAATACTTCTTTTACTGGAGATAATGCTGGATGTCACAAAGATTTAGGAACCACTATAGTTAGCGTTAGGGCCTCTGGGTTGAAAGGGTATTTCCCTGGGGAAATGGCATCTAATCACTTGAGCTCAGGAGTTCGAGACCAGCCTGGGCAACAGGGCAAGACCCTGTTTCTGCAAAAAAAATTTTTTTAATTATCTGGCTGTGGTGGTGTGTGCCTGTAGTCCTAGCTACTAGGGAGGCTGAGGTGGGAGGATTGCTTGAGCCCAGGAAGTCAAGGCTGCAGTGAGCCATGATTGTGCCACTGCACTCCAGCCTGGGTAACACGGTAAGACCCTGTCTTAAGAAAAAGAAAAGAAAGAAAAAAAAAAGAGAAACTGTAGTTGAGACAGAAATACTGGTGCTCATTTCTTCAGATATATGTTCTGGTAAGTGGTTAGGAAACAAGGATCTCATTCTATACTTGCCTCTGTGGCCAAAGGGAAGAATGTCCTATTTAATTCAAAGTACCAGAAAGTTCTACCATAAAAGTAAATCACATTTTCAAGGGGAAGCGAGTGCACAGACCCCACCTCTAAGTCTTCCTAACTAGTCTTCTAGAGAAAAGAAAAAATAGAGGCTGTGGAAATCAGGGAAGGAAGTTGTTGTGATAATGAGACAAAAGCAATAACAAAGATATAGAGTGGCGAAGATGCATTTATTATACAAAGACTGAAGCACATCAGTCATGTCCCAAATGGAAGGCAAACTGGGTAAGTTTCCAAGCTTTCTTTTCTGGAAAACAACTTATTGCTGGATATAATTGAAAGTGAAGATTATTTGTTAGCAGTCTTGGATAGTTTTTTTTTCTCTAATATCATTTAACCAAAAAGAAATGTCTTATTCTCCAGATGCAGGTTTACACATCCCTGGGCTGGTTTTAATGATAAACAATGTAGCCAAAATAGTAATCTTCCTCAGGACCCAACAGAGCTTGAACTGGGCAACAGCCCATGAATAGCCTAGTTCTGGGTATTCATCGCATCTTTTGGAATAACAGCACACAGACCCAGGGAGGGTATTTATAGTCCAGTGTGAGGGTGGGCAGGATGAGATGAGTCACACTTTACTCTTCGCTGCTCAAGGCTGTTCTGAGCTTTTCCCTCTGACTCAGCACCAGTGGCCTCACAGCTGACAGGGCCTAAATGCGGCAGCAGGAGCTCAGGAAGCGGTCATGCTGCTTAATGAAGGTAGCTTAACCATCATGTTCGTTCCTAAGTCACAGGCAAAATGGGAGAAAGAAGGTGACGGAGGGCTGGAGCTCCAGGGTGCTCACAGGGGAAACAGCAAGCCAGGGATATAAGGAAAATGTTTGGGAAAACAAAGCCTGTCTTTTTCTCTGAGTTCTTCTCTATTGCTCCCCTGGACCGAGCTCTCCTAAGGCCTTTGTCATAATCACCCATTTCAATAAAAATATCTTATATTTAAAAAGAATATGTAAGGGAAAGAATATTGTATTGGATACTAGGAGACCAGCTAGGCTCTCATCTCTTTCATGTCGCAAACCTGCTATGTTATCAGACATTTCAACCTCTCTGGACTACAGGAGAAAAAAAAAAGAAGGGAGGGATACAGAAGGGATTCATATAGTGAGAAGACCATGCTCTCTCCAAGCCAGCTTTCCAGAATTCCCTTCAACGTGCCTTGGGAGTCTCACCTCCTTCCTTGCCATAGTCCCGGCAGGCCTCCACGGTGCCGAGGTAGAAGCAGGTCCTCAGGTCCCTTTACCTGAATTGAGTCATGGCTCACCACCACTACCACCAGCAAACGCCCTCTCTTCTTGCTGCCACAGCACCTAGGGATTTCCTATTCCTTCTCCTCACCAGCTAATCACAGTCTACCTATAGCCTCGGTAGGGAGTCTCTATGCCTGATGCCTCCATTCACACCTCTGGAGCTCCTCTCCTGCCCTCTTCTGCTGTGGTACATTGGCCTCTCCTGCTCCTGTCCATCTTCACAACTGTCATTTGCCCATCCCTAAATCCATCATCCTTGCCCAAAAGATTCCCACTGCCCAGGGAAGGAGTCAGGAAGAACAGGAAGAACTGTAAGAAGATACATAGAGCATGTTTGGAGACCTAAAGAAATAAACTTAAAAAAAAAAAAAAGAACTAGAGGAAAAGAGAAAACAAAAACCTCTTTCCACTGCCAAGGTTTTTGTTGTTGGGAATGTGTGTTTTGGGGACACAATAGGAGCTTAAAAAAATGTGTGCTAGTGAATAAAATAGCATTCCCTAACCCAAACCCTTAAAGCTGTTTCCGAGTTGACATTATTACATACTTGCTAGCCCTGTATTTCATGTACCCATGATGGGGTAAACAGCTTTTCTGTGGGATAGCCTGGGAACCCCACTCTCATGTTTGTTTCTATGGGAAAATGCTGCCTGAGTGGCATACAATGGACTTACCAATGATCTTTGTCAACTACCTTTCCTTGCCCAAGCATGGTTTATATAACAGGGAAACATAAAAATCTGCTAGGCAAAAGAAGAAATCAAAGAGCAGCCATCTCCAGTTATAAAATAATTCTATATACATATATTATCATATATAGATGTGCATATACGTACAAATATGTAAGAAGTAAGGTGGTAAAAGTAAATTACCTATTTGATCTAACACACACATACACCTCACTCTCACCGTCATTTATAGCCTGGGGTCAGCATCTCTAGATTATCCCCCAAAATACATGTTTACTGTGAGAAAGGAGTTTCAGTAGGCCAGACATGGTGGTTCATGCCTGTAATCCTAGCACTTTGGGAGGCCGAGGATCACCTGAGCCCAGGAGTTTGAGACCAGCCTGGGCAACATAGGGAGACTCCGTTTCTATGAAAAATAAAATTAGTCGGGCATGGTGGCACATGCCTGTAGCCCCAGCTACTCAGGAGGCTGAGGCTGGAGGATCACTTGAGCTTAGCAGTTCAAGGCTGCAATGAGCTATAATCATGCCACTACACTCTAGCCTGGGCTATACAATGAGGCTTTGTCTCAAACAAAACAAAACAATAAAAAACAACGAGAAAGGGGTTTCAGTAATGTTGAGAATACCAAATACACTACAAAGGAAGTGCAGACCATATGCTAACACCCGAGGATCAAGAAAAACAAATATTTGGAAAAGAACATAGACACCCAGGAGAGCTAAATGTAAACAGTATAGTTCCCTAAAATACTTATTTTTTTTTCCCTTAGAAAATAAATGCATGGACGCTCCTGGCTCGAGGCTGGGAAGTTGTGGAGGGGGTGACGTACACCACACGCTCTCCTTTAGAGCAGGTCCAGTGGTCCTCTGAGAAGGGGGAAAGACACAGAGACAGGAGTGGGTGAGGTGTGTGGGGGGCCTGAGTGTGGCTGAAGACTCGGAAAGAATTTTCTATGTGGAGCTGAGCTGCTTAGGTCTGAGAGGCTCTGTCATAAGGGACTCTGGGTTCTGAAATAGGAAGATGAACTGAGCAATACAAATGCAGGGTCTGTGAGGGTGTCCCAATCACGCCACTGCCCATATGGGCCATAGAGATGCCACCTCTGACCTCACAGCTATCAAATACCTGGCATGCATCTGGCACTTCAATTCAGTCTTTCATCATGAAACTGAACATGAAGGAGGAGGCCTCAGGAAAGAAGGGCAGGAAGCAGGAGGGCGGGGAATGGCACCTCCCTGCTTTTGTCCAGTGCAACTCACCTCATACAAGAGTCCTTCTGGGAACTGCTGGAAGCACTGAGCGCACACGAAACACTGCTCATGGTACAGCTCCCCATTACTGTTCACGATCTTCTCAGCGGGCGCAAAGCCACCCTTGCAGCACTCGCAAGTGGCGCTGGTCAGGGCGTTGGCCATGTTGCTGTAACACGCAAAGAACAGCAGGTTGCAGACCGTCAGCCACTTCTTAGATCGAAGATCAAACAACACTAAGAACCGAGCAGCAAATTCTATCTGATCACAAAAACCCTATTTTATCTAAAAAGCTCAATTTCTTGCTTGTTCCTTACATGCTCTGAACTCGGACTCTTCAGCCTCTTTACCATAGCATCTGAGGCTCTGTAAGGGTGTCCCACTTTGATTCTGTTTCTAACATTTTTGGCATTCTTCTTGCTGAATATACTATGAGTGCGTGCCTACTACGTGTTAGGCACCTGAGACAGAGGTGAAAGTTACAAGCTGCTCTCAAGGAATTGGGTTTATAGCTTAATAAGTAGCTTAATTAAAATATCCAAAAGTCAACATCTCAAGGCCAGTTTCTTTCCCTTCTGAGAACAGAATCTAAAATGCATGTCAACTAAATGCCATGTCATATAACCTAGACATGGGTTATCCCTTTGATTAAATCCTGTGGAAAACAACTGCTTAAGTAGCCTTAAAACCAGCCAAGATGCCCCAGTCCTGTTACCTAATCTGTAAGACGAACCTGATTACCAATATTATAAAATGTATCTTAAAATCACAGAATTTTACATAATAAAGATCATTTTACAGATGGCAAACAGGTTCACAGAGATGGAAGGATGAGACCAACATCACAAGGCTAATTAGTTAAAGGAAGGCACAGGACTAGAAATCCAGTTCCCCTGCTCATACAATCACACTGTCAATCAAAACAGATTACACCACGAATTTCAAACACTTGAAAGGACATGACAGGGATACCACCACATTTCATAGGTTAGGAAAGTGACACCAGGTTGTCAAGTCACCACTGCTGCGGCTGGTGACGTGGGAAATTCCCCCATCAGTAGCCTCACTACACCTTAAAACACAGAAGGCATTCAATAAATAATCTCAGGCTCTAACCAGTGTGCAGTTTGGAAGAAGGAAAGCAACATGGCAGACGGCTGCGGTGACTCACACCTGTAATCCCAGGACTTTGAGAGGCCGAGGACAGTGGATTACTTGAGGTCAGGAGTTCGAGACCAGCCTGACCAACATGGTAAAACCTCGTCTCTAGTAAAAATTCAAAATTAGCCGGGTGTGGTGGCACATGCCTGTAGTCCCAGCTACTTGGGAGGCTGAGGCAGGAAAACCACTTAAACCTCAGAGGCGGAGGTTGCAGTGAGCCAAGATCTCGCCACTGCACTCCAGCCTGGACAACAAGAACAAAACTCCATTTCAAAAAAGAAAAAGGAAAAGAAAAGCAACATGGCTTTGACAGGCATACAATTAGATGAGGATTTCACGTGAAGACCTATTTATTTCTTAAAAGTCCTAGAAATGGAGACGGTCCCCCATGCCAAGTGGTCCTTCAATTTTTGGCAAGTTTATTTTCACAGGCCTACCCACAGCATGAGCTCCACACCTGTGTGTCTAGTTCCCTGGTACAGCTTCTGACCTTCCAGATATTTAATCAATGTACTTCATGAAGTTATTACCAATGTTCTCCTGAATTTTCACAACCAACTAGTGAGACAGACAGGTAGACAGTCTCCATTCTATAAACAGAGTAACTAACTGCCTTGCCCCTATTGGTTTCCAAGTTTTGCTGTTTCCTTAGCAAAAGTGGTTCCACTTACTTGCTTCACTCCCCTCCACACCTCTGGAAGACAACTTTCCCTTTGCCTTCCTCCCCAAAATGTTTCACAAAACAGTCATCCTGTTTTGTAGCCTTGCCATAAATAACTGCGTGCAGACACACCATGTTCATCACTTCAGACCAGTCAAAGCTCAACTTTATTTAACAGGTTTGAATGCAGAATTAAAATGTCACAAAAAAAAGGAAGGAAGGGAGAAAGGGAAGCAGCTTCACTGCTCAGTAAACCTGGCCTAAGCCTCATGTTAAAATGAATTTCCATTTTGTCATTTCAAAGTTACTGTGGGTTGGGGAAAAAATCTGTAAAATTCTCATCATCGCCCAGCTTTGCCGTAAGCCAGATGATTGTGGCAGTTTTACAAAACTCTGGAGGGGTTTGTGCTTCTTCCCTCTTTCTGACCAAAGTCCACAGGTATTCCTGGATGAAGGAGCACGGTAAGCTCCACATCTGTCTGGTCATTCTCAGTGCTGTTCTCATTATTGTTCTGAGGAAAAAGTATTTTAAACTATTTGGAAACCGTAAGATGCTGTTCAAATATATGGCTCTGTTGTTAATTCTAAACCCTCTCAAAAGATTCACCAAACCTCAACAATCTTAATGGGACTCTAAAAAAGCCCAAAAAGAATATTCTAGAATGTCCTGGATCATTGTCACCTAAATCAGTCATTTTCAAAATGTCAGTGTCACCATGACCCTTTCAGGAGGCAGAAAAGTCCTCTCTTTTCCAACTACATCTCTGTGGGAGGCCATGTTTTCTTCATATATTTCATCTAAAACAATAGACTGTAATAGGTTGAATGCAGAAACAAATCTGAGAAACTTTTATTAACAAGATTTGCAAAAATGTAATGCAATGCCATCCTTTCCTCTAAGCCTCTTCCATTTTGGAAAACAGTTATTTTTCATGAAAACATTAATATTAACATTTACTATTATTAACACGTAATAAGCTTAGTGTTGTTTTTAAATGAATTAATAAGTATTTTAAATTGTTCCCAGTTTCAATTTCTCATATGGTAAATACTGATAAATGAAAGTTCTTTGGGAACCTTAATAGTTTTTAAGAGTGTTAAGAGGCCCTTAGATTAAAATGTTTGATTATCACTGACCAGTTTAAACTCATTATAATATAGATTGTTTCTACTTAAGTTCAAATACTCAAGTAGAATTAGGAAATAGGTAGATACATCATAAAAACAAGCACAGTTACTTCCCACACACAGGAAAAATCTGCTAGTTTTAGAGGTAATATAATATGTATTTTGCAAGAAGTATTCCTTTTCACCACAAGCAGGGGGAAAAAGGAAACAGAACAATCACCTTGCTGCCCCCTGAACCAGTCAGGCTTCCCTTTCCTCTTTTGCCTTTGACCCTCTGGCACAATGCCTGTTGGTTTTTTTTTAATGTTGATTTTATATTTAATACTACAGATGACAGAAATTACTTTAAAAAAGTCATTAGTGACAGTTATAGCTACCATCAGATTAGTTATAATTAATTAGCTAATTTTTCAGAAAAAGATTTTCACTAAAAAGTGTTAATGACAAGAAATATGTAAGTGGGGGAGTATCTATCTATCTATCTATCTATAGATAGATAGATATTTATATGTAAAAGTCAGGCCAGGCATGACTGATGAAGCTGATCTACTTCCACAAATCAACCTCACACAGCACAACTGATATCTTGCTTTCCATTATTCAAGTATGCAAAACAAATTGTTTGGTCCTAAAATGCAGCAATGTATAAATCCAAAAATCTTCTTCAGAGTTCACCAAGCAGTTAAAATGTGGGTTACTTTATTATTACAATTCCCCAGTTACTGTCAAACAGAGCTCTCTGTGAGTTGTGAAGATAAGTGACATCTGTACCACAGAGCACGGATTATGGAAGTAGAGAACCGGGTCAGTTAAATTCTCATTAACTCTTACTTGACAAATTGGGGATACGCAGTAATTCTAAGCTCACAACTTTGAATGAGGTCAATAATCTTGAGCTGGTCTGATGGCTACTCTGCATTTTCTTTAAAAAATGTGTTTGCTAAAACCTATTTAATAATATAAATTAGCCTAGCTTTTTAGAGTTAACAGTATGTTCTATATGTGTATTGAGTTGCTACTTTTACGATATATATATTTATTCATTCAATTAAGAAACCCAGTTAGCTTACTTCAAATTGTTGATTATTACACAAAACAAAAATATTTATCTTTACCAACAGTCTGTAATTTGTTTTTTTCACTGTTCCAACCCATCTGCCCCTTATCTTTGGGCCGTTTTAGACTGCAGAATTTTTCTAACGTAATTACCGACAATGACAACACTAAGCCTCCCTTGCGGACGACATGATGAAAATGCAGTTACCAAGTGATCAGGAACCTCCTGAAGACGGGGCCGCCAGGCTCTCACAGTGAGGGCAGCACCTCCCTCCCATCTGCGTCTGAAGACGGGGCCGCCAGGCTCTCACAGTGAGGGCAGCACCTCCCTCCCATCTGCGTCTTTAGACGGGGCCGCCAGGCTCTCACAGTGAGGGCAGCACCTCCCTCCCGTCTGCGTCTGAAGACGGGGCCGCCAGGCTCTCACGGTGAGGGCAGCACCTCCCTCCCGTCTGCGTCTGAAGACGGGGCCGCCAGGCTCTCACGGTGAGGGCAGCACCTCCCTCCCGTCTGCGTCTGAAGACGGGGCCGCCAGGCTCTCACGGTGAGGGCAGCACCTCCCTCCCGTCTGCGTCTGAAGACGGGGCCGCCAGGCTCTCACGGTGAGGGCAGCACCTCCCTCCCGTCTGCGTCTGAAGACGGGGCCGCCAGGCTCTCACGGTGAGGGCAGCACCTCCCTCCCGTCTGCGTCTGAAGACGGGGCCGCCAGGCTCTCACGGTGAGGGCAGCACCTCCCTCCCGTCTGCGTCTGAAGACGGGGCCGCCAGGCTCTCACGGTGAGGGCAGCACCTCCCTCCCGTCTGCGTCTGAAGACGGGGCCGCCAGGCTCTCACGGTGAGGGCAGCACCTCCCTCCCGTCTGCGTCTGAAGACGGGGCCGCCAGGCTCTCACGGTGAGGGCAGCACCTCCCTCCCGTCTGCGTCTGAAGACGGGGCCGCCAGGCTCTCACAGTGAGGGCAGCACCTCCCTCCCATCTGCGTGTCGCTGCATGTCTTACCGACAAGGCAGTCTCCTGTCTCCCTAAGCATGCTGCGCTGCGAGCCCCTCGGAGCCCTACCACCCTGGAAAACTCCCACCCAAAGTCCAGTCAATAAAATTGTATGGGCCAGCTCAGGATGGCTCCTGAACAGCCAGCCAAGAACGCTGGACCTGCAAGAGGGCACTCCAGGAGAGGAGACACTCACAATTTCGCGTAAAAGTCACAGAACTCCTTGTAGACTTTCACGTCACTGTGCCTGCGCTGCAGTTTGGAAACAGCCCTCTCGTCCTCGGTCCCATTGGCCTCGTGGACACTGTTAAGGGCTGCTCGGGGGATTTCTTCGTTCTCTGGGATAACGCAGGGGCGCGCTCGGCCTGAGAAGGCCATCGTGGGTGCTTGAGAGCTCTGAGCACAGGGACGAGAATGGCAAGACACAGAGCCAGGAGAAACAATATCCAGGCCTCCCTGCTTCCCAGCCAGGGTCACTCCCCCTGTTCCCACGCACGTCAGCCTGGCCCGCCAGGGTCACTGCTGCTGCTTCATGTTAAGAGCTCAGCAGCACAGTACACAGTTACATGGCAGTCAGGATTTACTGAGGCATTCTGGAAGTTCTAAAAAACATTCCACAAAGTAGTGACACAGTCTTTGTCAGAGCGGCAGTCCCAGTGGACTATGCTATAAACACTGCACCAGGATACCGGGGCTACCTTGTAAGCCTCCAAGAGAAAGAAATACCCACACGTGCCTTGCATATTTGCCACAAGACTTCATCAACAATGCCGTGCTTTTCACTCTGGAGGGCATAAGAGGCTTTTGGAGACCTTGTAAAACATCCCCTGACAAGCTCTCCCTGAGGCTGAGGCTGCTGGCACACTCTGAGGAGCATGTGAACCCTGCCCGGACCTGGGCTTCCACAACCCTGGCCATGACTGCCAGCTATGCCCGATGGGTCCCTTCCCCAGGAGGCCATGAGCCCCTAAAACTAAGAGCTATGTTTGACTTCTATCACCTTTGCTACTGGTACATAGTCACAGTCCAATCTCAGCTTCAATGAATGGGCACAAGTGGAAACAGACAAGAGCCGGTGTTTAGTTATAACTCTTCTAATGGACTCCAGCTAACCTCAAAGCTTAGGTGAGCCGATGTTTCTCAGTCTCTATCATGACTAAGGAAGCTGTTACATACTTTGGCATTCTTGCTATATTCAGTCCACACTCCTGTCTCCTGTGATTGAGTTAGCAATGCCAAAGGAAACTAAATCACTAAGCCAAGGAAAAAGTCAAGCTGGAAATGACGTCAGGCAAACTTGCCTCCTGTTTTATTGCTAAATAAGATAGCTGCAAAGATAACAGCCTACATCCCTCCCTCACCATTTGCCCGCAAGAAAACTCCTTATGGAAAAAGGACAGACACAACTCAAAGTCATCCCTTTGAGGCTCACCTGAGACAAATGCATAACTGATTGCTTCCTCTACCCTATTGTTCACGTAAAAATGTAGGTTCACTGAGCCAGACACAATTGTGTATTCATCGGAAGGCTGATCAAGGACTCAAAAGAATGCAACTTTTTGTCTCTTATCTACTTCTGGCCTGGAAACCCCCTACTTCGAATTGTTCTGCCTTACTGGACTGAACCAATGTACATCTTACATATATTGATTGATGTCTCATGTCTCCCTGAAATGTATAAAAGCAAGCTGTACCCCGACCACTCCGGGGCGCGTGTTGTCAGGACCTTCTGAGGCTGTGTCATGGGTGCGTCATTAACTTTGGCAAAATACATGTTCTAAATTGAGTAAGACTTGTCTCATATACTTTTTGGTTTACAGCAATGATGACAATCATGATGTAGCACTAGAGACAACTAAAGGGCTCAGAATCTTTCTCACGTCCCTGTCCTCTCAGGGCAGCGTGCCACCCACCAAAACCAAGAGACTGTGAAATAAAATCTACAGAACAGGCACAAGGCACACTGATGGACAGTCACGGAACCAGCAGCGACAAACAAAATGCAGCCAGAGACACCAAGTAACAACCATAAATAATGATATCCAAGAGTCAGTGAGTGCTTCCTATCACATCCCTTAATCCTTCCCACGGCTTCTGAGATAGGTGTTAGTTACAAATGAAGAAACTGAGGCACAAAGAGACTGAATAACTACTAAGGAGGTGGTGGAGTCAAGATTTAAACCTAGGCACTCTGAGTCCAGAGCCTATGTTGTTAATCCCTGTGTGAGAAAATGTTAAACATAATTACTGGGAAGCACAATGGTTAGCCAGAAAAGATGAGGGAGTGGGTACCAGACAGGACTGGAAGCAGGGGACCAAGTCTTTCTACTTTGAACCCTGAAAATCTCAGAGGATAGGTCAAGAACTCAAAGGCTGTGGGCTACAGATCCTGCCCAGGCCCCAAGCCTATGGCTCATGAAACAAGGGAACCACCATATTTAAATAAGAAAGGAACAACCTCATGGTTTAAAATGTTTCCTTTCAATTTATCTACATTTCCTAATTTTTTAGGTTTCTTTTTTACAATGACCATGTGAAACAGTGAGGAGGCAGGGAGGGAGGGAAAGAAAGAGACAGACAGACAGACGGATGAGGACACAGGCAGGCTGACTCAGACCAGAAATTTAATGCATCCGGTGGGGGTGGCATGGTAGGAGGCAGGAAGCCACGTGAGCCTTCTGCTCAGAATTCTCCCTCACAGTCTCCCCAGTGCTCACATCTTACGTGACTACAGTACAGGAGCAAAACCAGGAACCTGACATTGCAGCAATGCATGTGTGCGGGTCTCTGTCATTTCATCACATGGGCAGCTTCCTGTAACAACAGCCTCTATCAAGTTACAGGACTATTCCATCACCACAGACTTCTCTTTCATGTTATCTCTGACCATCACATACCTCTGCACACTCCAACACTCCTAACCTCTGGCAACCACTCATGTGTTTTTCATTTATATGATTCTGTTATTTAAAGAATGTTACCAAATGGAATCGTTCATATGACATCTTAAGGCTTTTCATTCAGCACAATGCCCTGAGACCAATCCAAGTTGCTCCACATGTCCACAGTTTGCTGTTGTTTACTGCCAAGTAGTATTCCATGACATGGATGCATAGTTTGTTTCACTGTTCACCTGCTGAAGGGCATTTAAGTACTTTCCTTCCAATTTGTGGCACTGTGAATGAAACTATAGAAATTTCTGTATTGAATATATTTTTATTTCTCTGGGATAAATGCCCAACAGTAAAATTGCTGAGTTGTATGGTAAGTGAATGCTTAGGTTTTAAAGAAACTGCCTGTCATATTGTGACTTTTAATAATAAATCTATTCTTGGTCTCTGCCCCCATTTCCTGGCACAGGACTCCTAAAACTCTTGGACTCTCTGAAGTGGTAAGTGTCTTTTGTAGGCTAATGTGACAGGTGTGGGGGTGGCTGCTGGAGAATCAACCATGCAATAAGAAGGCTGCAACTTTCAGCTCCAGCCCCAACCCCTTGGAAGGGAGAGGAGCTGTGGTCAATGATCAAATCAATCATGCCTATGAAAAGAAGCCTCCATAAAAACTCAATAGGACAGAGTTTAGGGGAACTTCTGGGTTGCTGAACATATGGAGGTGCTGGGAGGGTGGTGCTCCCAGAGGAGAGAAGCTCTGCTCTGTTTCCCCACACCTTGCCCCATTATCTCTTCCATCTGGCTGTTCTTAACTCAAGTTATGCTGTGTAAGGATTACTACGGGGAAGCAGACAGAGATCTTTCCTTTTATCTGGTTTCCTCTACTTACATCTGTGACTATTTTAATGAGGGTGGTTGGCACACAGTAACCCTAAATAGAACTCTTCAATAGAGGTCACCTTAACATGACCTGGTTTTATGATCAAAGGTACCATATACTATGAAGATATTTTTAAACTGTTTAATCAATCAATGTAACATTTTATATGAATGTAAAACAGGTTTGTGGCTCTGTTCCTTTGTTTACAATTTTGCTAGATCTCATTCTCTCCTCTTGGCCTTTCTTTCAATCAGGAATATCCTACTGGGAGTTGGGAGGGAAAAGAGAAGCTGACGTTCTGAAGGAAGAGAAGATGCAGCAAGAAAGCTAGATTGTCTTCAATTACACTCTATAGATCACCTTCCCATTAGCCTCTCCCTAGGAACTGATGACCCAACCAGTTGATTCTCATAATAATACAAGGCAAAGAAATTCTCTGCACATTACCCAAGCTACTTACACTGAAACAACAAAGGAACTAATGTGGGGGTTAAAGCCAAGCAGGAGGCTCAGACATGTCTTCCACTGCAATGGTGGGAGTAAACAGGCCCCGGGGTTTCAGGAGCTGGTGACAGCACTGATGGGCTGCCCTTCCTTTAGCAGCCCATTTTGGCATTCTGGTAAAGTCTATTTCTTCTAGAAAAATAGTTGCTCGCATTATTCCATAGTTGGCTTTACATCATTCCTGGACATATGGAACTTTTACTATGAGCCCATGATGCAATAGGCCCAATGTGATGCCTAAGAAGTATCCAGCCCACCATCAGTAGAAGATACTACAATCTGCTGAATGAATGAATGAATGAATGAATGAATAAAAGTCATAGCCTCTGCTTCTATGACTATACAGTACATAGTTTGGTGCCCAGTGCTGAGTGAACAAGGTTGTTTGTATGTCGTGAATAAGGATCTGTAACAGTGTGGCCATGGAAAGTTTAGGTGGTGGTCAGGTGCAGTGGCTCATGCCTGTAATCCCTGCACTTTGGGAGGCCGAGGCGGGTGGATCACCTGAGGTCAGGAGTTTGAGATTTGGCCAGGAGCCTGGCCAACATGATGAAACCCTGTCTCTACTAAAAACACAAAACATTAGCCGGGCGTGTGTGTGGAGGAAAAGTTAAATATTAAATTTGAACTCAATTGAACATGGACACAAACAATGGTCACCAAGTCCTGAAACAGGTTGAGTGAGCCCCTTGAGGCATTCATCCAGCGCTGTTTCAGAGAAATCTCTATTTCAATCTATTCTTACATGTTAGTTATTGAAAAACAATAGACAATCGCAAAAACAAGTTGTGACCTTTTTGTGTTCCTTAAGCCCAGTCACGAAGGCACTTGTGACTGGGTCTCATGCCAAACAACTTGTTACAAAAACAGCTAGAGTCCCAGACTGCACCGAAACTTCATGAGACCTTCCCTCGCTGTGCATGGACCAGTGTCTGACTCTGGAGCCCAGGCTGTTGCTTCCCGGTCTGGTGATGAATCCTCCATAGTTTGGTGAGTGTAAAAAAATATATATATATATCTTTTCCCTTCTCCCCTTTTCATTGCAATTTGTTTATTATATCATTTGTTTATTATATCTGCATTGCCATTTACGTGGGATAAAGCTTGTTTACCCTTAAAGGTATTGTGTGTGTGTTTTTCTTCCCCCCTTAGGCATCTCCCACACAGAAGAGCATGGTGGCAGGTGCCTGTAATCCCAGCTACTCAGGAGGCTTGAGGCAGGAGAATCGCTTGAACCTGGGAGGCAGAGGTTGCAGTGAGCAGAGACTGCGTCAGAGCAGCCTGGGTGACAGAGTAAGACTCTGTGAAAGAAAAGTGAAGAAAAAAGAGAAGAGAAGAGAAGAACAAAAAATTCTAAAATTTATGTGGAGTCACAAAACACCCGAATAGCCAAAGCTATCTTAAGCAAAAAGAACAAAACTGGGGGAATCACATTACCGGATTTCCAATTATACTGGAGAGCTATAGTAACCAAAACAGCATGGTATTGGCATAAAAACACACATATAGACCAATGGAACAGAATAGAGAACCCAGAAACAAAGTCCACACACCTACAGTGAAGTCATTTTCCACAAAGGTGCCAAGAACGTACACTGAGGAAAAGACAGTCTCTTCAATAAATGGTGCTGGGAAAACTGGATATCCATAATGCAGAAGAATGAAACTAGACCCCTACCTCTCACCATAAACAAAAATCAAATCAAAATGAATTAAAGACTTAAATCTAAGATCTTAAACTATGAAACTAGTACAAGGAAATGTCTGGCAAACTCTCAAAGACATTGGTCTGGGCAAAAATTTATTGAATAATACCCCACAAGCACAGGCAACCAAAGCAAAAATGCACAAATGGGATCACATTAAGTTAAAAAGCTTCTGCAAGGCCAGGCGTGGTGGCTCATGCCTGTAATCCCAACACTTTGGGAGGCCGAGGTGGGCAGATCACCTGAGGTAAGGAGTTCAAGACCAGCCTGGCCAAAATGGTGAAACCCCGTCTCTACTAAAAATACAAAAAATCAGCCGGGCGTGGTGGCGGGTGCCTGTAGCCCCAGCTACTCGGTAGGCTGGGGCAGGAGAATCGCTTGAGCCCAAAAGGTGGAGGTTGCAGTGAGCAGAGATTGCATCACAGCACTCCAGCCTTGGCGACAGAGTGAGTGAGACTCCACCTCAAACAACAACAACAACAACAAAAACAACAAATACAGCTTCTGTACAGCAAAGGAAAACAATCAACAAAGTGAAAAGACAACCACAGAATGGGAGAAGATATCTGCAAACTAACCATCTGACAAGGGATTAATAACCAGAATATATAAGGGGCTTAAACAACTCTATAGTAAAAAAAATCAAATATAATAATCTGATCAGAAAATGGGCAAAATATCTGAAAAGACATTTCTCAAAAGAAAACATACAAATGGCAAACAGGCCTATGAAAAGGTACTCAATACCACTGATCATCAGAGAAATGCAAATCAAAACTACAATGAGATCTCATCTCACCCCAGTTAAAATGGCTTATAACAAAAAGACAGGCAATAACAAATACTGATGAGGATGTGGAGAAAAGGGAACCCTTGTACCCTGCTGGTGGAAATGTAAATGAGTACAATCACTGTGAAGAACAGTATGGAGGCTCTTCAAAAAACTAAGAATAGAGCTACCATAGGATCCAGCACTCCCACTGCTGGGGATATACACTAAAGAAAGGAAATCAGTATATCAAAGAGGTATCTGCAGCACTGATCACAATAGCCAAGATTTGGAAGCAACCTAAATGTCCATCAACAGATGAGTGGATAAAGAAAAAATGTGGTACTTATACACAATGGAGTATTATTCAACCATAAAAAAGAATGAGATCCAGCCATTTGCAACACCATGGATAGAACTGGAGATCATTATGTCAAGTGAAATAAGCCAGGCACAGAAAGATAAATATCATTTGTTCTCACTTATTTTTGGGATCTAAAAATCAAAACAATTTAACTCATGGACACAGAGAGTAGAAGGATGGTTACCAGAGGCTGCGAAGGGTAGTGGTGAGATGGAGAATGGGAAGGGAATGGTTAATGGGTACAAAAACATTAGTTAGAAAGAATGAATAAGACCTAGTATTTGATAGCACAACAGGGTGACTACAGTCAATAATAATTAGATTGGACATTTAAAAATAACTAAAATAATATAATTGGATTGTTTGTAACATAAAGAATAAATGCTTGAGGGGATAAATATCACCCCCCCAATAAAATAATTAAACAGAAACAGGAGGTAGATTTGGACCACAGACTGAAGTTTAGAGACTCCTCCTTAATAGGAAGAACTAAATACCATATTGGACAAACTTAAACAAAATATCATTACTATAGAGCCTTGAGAAAACAGATTTTTCTTTATAAGATGCTAACTCCTTAAATGAAATAGTGGCCACCACAATTACTGAAGGAATACCTTAAAGACCCACACAACCACAGCTTTTTGAAAGACCAGGGCTACGTTTACAATGACAGGAGAAACAGACACAGCTTCCGTGTTGCCTGAACTGGCATAAACAACAGAAGAAATGAACAGTGTCAGACTGGCACACATCTGCCTGGCCAGGGCCTCATTCCCACACTCCGTCCGTTCTCCCAAAAGGATTACCCCCCGCCACCCCCCAGATGGCTAGTATCCAACCATCAGGGCTTAATCCTAAGCAAAATATTGAACTAGCTGTTTTCTTCTCACTGGCCTGGTATCTGCAAAGCTAACCATCCGGCTGCCCTACCTTCAACTTTCCTTCCAAACATAGTACTCCTCAGTCTCTCCTTCCTCCTAGCCTATACAAAGTCACAGTTTATGTTAATTTTATTAAAGCTTTGCCAACAACAACAAAAAGTCTCAAATCACATCTAAGACATACCAGGTGACAAAAATTCATTTATAAACAAAAAAGTTTGGATAAAGTAGACATTTTTTTAGTTTACTATGAACTGATGATATACTGGCAAACTTACTAGATGGAGGGCTTTGAGCCAGCTACTTACACATCAGGTCCTAATCTATGAAATAGCCCACACTGCAGTTGTAGGGATGAGGGGTAAAGTTCATAAGCCACCCAGTGCACAGCCAACCACAGTGGGTGCTCATAATTGGTAGCTATTCCTAGGATGATGAGAAACAAGGATATATTAGAAAACATTCAGAATTCATCTGTAGAACAGGTGGGAGAAGGTTTTAAAAAAATAGCATTTCTGGCCAGGTGTGGTGGCTCACACCTGTAATCCCACCACTTTGGGAGGCCGAGGCGGGCAGATCACCAGGTCAAGAGTTCAAGACCAGCCTTGCCAACATAGTGAAACCCCGTCTCTACTAAAAAATACAAAAAATAGCCAGGTGTGGCAGCGGGCGCCTGTAATCCCAGCTATTTGGGAGGCTGAGGCAGGAGAATCACTTGAACCTAGGAGGCAGAGGTTGCAGTGAGCTGAGACTGCATCATTGCACTCCAGCCTGGGCAACATGCAAGACTCTGTCGCAAAAAAAAAAAAAAAAGAAAAAAGAAAAAAGTATTTTTGCTTGTATTATAGATAAGTGAAAAGGAGAAAAAAGAAACATGCACAAAGAAATTCTTTTAGTTATGCAGGTAGAGACAGTCTGTGTGTGTGCCTCTGTCTCTTTCACACAGACACACACACAAGCAAGCACATACACAGGAACCTACAATGGCAACCTGCCAGAAAGAACTTGATATTGTGTGCTAGAAAACATCACCCTCTAGTGACTGCTAGTGTATTTGTTGCTTATTCAATTTATCAAGAATTCACAACATTTTAACTCTTCTATCCAAAAAAATGCTTTTAAAAAGTCTTCAGAAATGCAATCATCATTACAATCACGTGTTGCTGTGGCTGGACTGGGGGCATGAATTCCTGGAAGTTATACAAAAACTTTCTATGCATGTGCCTTTGTGCATTTTCTTCTATTAATGTCGTAAGTGTTGAGTCTCAAAGTGGTCTGTGAATTTAAAAAAAAGGTCAAATTAAGATGTTTTGACCAAGCACAGTGGCTCACATCTGTAATCTCAGCACTTTTGGAGGCTGAGGCAGGCAGATCACCTGAGGTCAGGAGTTCGAGATCAGCCTGGCCAACAAGGAGAAACTCCACTTCTACTAAAAATACAAAAATCAGCTGGGTGTGGTGGTGTGCACCTGTAATCCCAGCTTCTCGGGAGGCTGAGGCAGGAGAATCGTTTGAACCCAGGAGGCGGAAGTTGCAGTGAGCCAAGATCATGCCACTGCACCCCAGCAACAGAGCAAGACTCTGTCTAAAAAAAAAAAAAAAAAAAAAAGATGTTTCGCAGGGAAATTAATGAAGCATCCCAAGTACTTCAAGTTCCTATTTCCTCAACATGCCCCCCTCCTTTTTATTTTTATTTTTATTTTTATTTGAGACGGAGTTTTGCTCTTGTCCAGGCTGTGCAATGGCGTGATCTCGGTTCACAGCAACCTCTGCCTCCCAGGTTCAAGCGATTCTCCTGCTTCAGCCTCCTGAGTAGCTGGGATTACAGGCATGCACCACCACGCCTGGCTAATTTTGTATTTTTAGTTGAGATGAGGTTTCTCCATGTTGATCAGGCTGGTCTCAAACTCCTGACCTCAGGTGATCTGCCCATCTTGGCCTCCCAAAGTGCTAGGATTACAGGCGTGTGCCATGCCCGGCCAACATGCCCTTTCTTTACATACATCCCTAATGGGGAAAGTAAAATCTGAGACCTAACTGAATTCCATTGATCTGTTCTGTAAATCATTTTACATTTATGTTAATCTTCCAAAAAGTGTGCTCCCATTTTCCCCACCTCTTATTTTTAAAATGTTGTCATCATATATAACACCAGAATCCTGAGCCACCCTCTGGCTTTTCTGCCCCTTCCACAGCTACAGCTCATCTTCCATGGACCCTTTCATTTCCTCCTTTGGAAATTAAAGACAGCACATGCTCATTTATCTCACACTCTTTTGTAAGAATTACAAATTAACTCGTATTAATACTAAGAGTATTAATTATCGCTAATTAGAAATAAGCTGAGAAAGATAAAGTACTATACAAATGTTGGCCGCTGAATGGCTACAGGGGCATATGAAGTCAAAACAGTATCAGGTCTTTCTATGTCTGCGGCAGAATGCCAAAGCCCTGACACACATCCTTTTAGCAGCTTTAAGTCACTTCTGCAAGTGAATACTAGGAGATTGTCCCTTACTCCTGATCTCTGCTCTCAGGGGGCCACTTCAGCATAAGCCTTCCACCCTCCACAGATAACCTCAGGTTCTCCTCAAGCCTCTAGATCTTATTTGACATTTTATTATAGGTAGCAACTTCTCGTGGCCTGTTCTTCCATCTTCAAAGCACATTACTCTGACCTCTGTTTCCATCCTCACATTCCTTTCTCCTCTTTCTGATCCTCCTGCATCCCTCTTATAAGGACGACTGTGACTCCCTCGGGCCCCCAGATCATCCAGGATCATCTCCCATCTAAAGGTTCTTAACCATATTTGCAAAGTCCCTTTGCCATGTAAGTAACATATTCACAGGTTTTGGGGAGTAGGATCTGGACATATTTGGGGGCCATTATTCAGCCCACCACATGTCCTTCTTACACGCCTCCATCCTTTCTTTTCCTTCTGGTGCTACAAGATGTTCCAGCCTTATTCTGTGTATTCCTGGCTCCAGACGTAGAATTTCTCAGGCGTTTCTCCAGAAATACTGGGCTGTCACTGCTTCTAGGGCTTCTCAGAAGACAGAGTGAAAAAATATAGCTAAACACAGATTAGTGTATTATACATGAGTATATATAGACACGCACACATTCATACTGATACCTCCCACTCTACTCCACAGGGCTCATTCTAACTTCCCCCCTTGCTTATTTGTAACTTTTTTCTCTGAGAGTGAGACCCCGACTTTCATTATCTACAACATATTTATCTATTTATTATACTTGTAGTTTCAAAATTACTGAGAAACAAATTTACTACCTAGAATACTGTGTTAATATACAATTTTCTTTAGTTTTACAGTATCCAGTCAAAAGGCTGTCTTCCAAAATTGCTTAGGTCAGCTCCTTCTCCATGCAACTCTTTCAGTGAGGCTGTATCATGCATTTGTAATATTGTTAGATTCATTTGTTATAGCCTGCTTTCTCCACAGGACTTCCTAACAGCCTATTTCTTTTCTTTTTTTTTGAGATGGAGTCTTGCTCTGTCACCAGGCTGGAGTGCAATGGCACTATCTTGGCTCACTTGCAACCTCTGCCTCCTGGGTTCAAGCGATTCTCCTGCCTCGGCCTCCAGAGTAGCTGGGACTACAGGCGCCCGCACCACGCCTGGCTAATTTTTGTATTTTTAGTAGAGATGGGGTTTCACCATGCTGGCCAGGCTGGTCTTGAACTCCCGACCTCAGGTGATCCACCTGCCTCCACCTCCCAAAATGCTGAGTTTACAGGCATGAGCCACCCGCCCGGCCAGCCTGTTTCATTTTTCAAATTTGCGTGCACTAAAGTCCACTCTTTGTGGTATACAGATCCATGTGTAGTTGTGTGTTTCTGGGCTTTTTATTCTGTTCCAGTGGTCAATCTGTCTCTTCATATGACAGTATCACACACTTTCCTAAAAGAGGATCTAGAAGTGTTTTTAATACCTGACAAGCTATTCTCTCTCCACAGCTTTTTATTCCAGGGTTCTTCTAGTTGTTCTTATGTTTAATTTTTTTCATATGGACTTTGGTATCAACTTTTCAAGCTCCATTTAAAAAAGAAAGCTTGTGGAATTTTTATAGGATTGCACTAAATTGATGGTGTTGCTAAGATTCAAACTTAGGCAGTTTGCTCCAACACCTACATGAAGTTTTGGGCGAAAAAGAAAAAAGTAACATTTTTGTAGTGGTATTCAGTTTTTATTAATAGAGTTCGGTTTTGATGTTATAACTAGGCTACTTTGTATTAACCCTGGAATTGAAACTTATTATGAAAATAATTTGCATGTAGGTTTACTAATAAAGAATCAGGCTCAAATGCACTAAAAGACAGACATGAAAATTGTGTTTAGACTACTCTGAAAATTCTTATCCCTATAATAGAAAATAATTCATCTGTGAAATGAAATAATAATCTAGAAACCCTCTGATGGCATGTAGAACTTGTTCTCAGTGGAAAACTCAGTCAACTAATTCTCAAATGTTTGCATACTTAAATTATACCCCAAGTCATAAGTAACAACGTATTAAATAAATTTGCTTTGTGTCTTTGTGTTTTATTAATTTTTTCTCATCTGACTTCTTTCCAAAAGCACTTAAAAAGATTATAATAAGTCTCTAGTTACACTTTCCTTCTTCTGCAAATTTGTCAGAGTGAAAATTTATTGTGTTCTTTGAAAGAATTACCTTTTGACAACTTGCACGAAGTCTTCACAAGCTTTCGCCAATTCCTCAGCCATCTTCTCCAGTGAGGCAAATACTTCATTCTCCACTTCTTTTCTCTCCATTGAGATGAGCAGATGGCAAAGCTGAACGATCATTGGTGAGATGATTCTCTCAATGCCTTTGTTCTGTATCACAGAGCTGATGTCATCCAAGAGGAAAGACTCCATCTCTCTTAGTCTGTGAACAGAAGTTACAACATAGTTTAACTCACACTGACTGACATGTAAACCTACTTCTCTTTGACTTGATGTTCATCTAATTTTACTTCTACGATGAGAAAGAAATCTGCAAAATATCAAAGGGATAAGTTGGGAGAGATATTTTTAGGACCTCACAAGTATGGGATAGGTTGTGGCTTAGCAGAAACATTAAAAAATGGGACAAAGGCACAATGAGATAGATTCAGAGGTTCAAACAATGGTGAATGGACTCACAAACTATATGAAATAGAGGCAGTTTAAGAAATGGTTAATGGACAAAGAAACATTGAACTTAAATAGGACTTTACAGACATTTACAGAACACTCTACCAAACAACTGCAGAATATACATTCTTCTCATCAGCACGTGGAATATTCTCCAACACAAACCTCTATCAAGCCACAAAACAAATTTTTCTTTCTTTTTTTTTTTTGAGACAAAGTCTCACTCTTGCCTCCCAGGCTGGAGTGCAATGGCGCGATCTCAGCTCACTGCAACCTCCACCTCCCAGGTTCAAGCGATTCTCCTGCCTCAGCCTCCTGAGTAGCTGGGATTACAGGCACCTGCCACCACGTCTGGCTAATTTTTGTATTTTTAGTAGAGACAGGGTTTCACCGTGTTGGCCAGGCTGGTCTCAAACTCCTGACTACAGGTAATCCACCCACCTCAGACTCTCAAAGTGCAGAGATTACAGGCGTGAGCCACAGTGCCTGGCCAAAACAAATTTTTAAAAATTAAAATCATATCAAGTTCTTCTCAGACCACAGCGGAATAAAAACTTAGAAATAAACACCAAGAGGAACTTTGGAAACTATACAAATACATGGAAATTAAACTACATACTCCTGAATGATCATTGCATCAAGAAATTAAGATAGAAATGTAAACAACATTTTAAAAAATTTTTTTGAGACGGATTTTTGCTCTTGTTGCCCAGGATGGAGTGCAATGGCACGGTCTTGGCTCACCGCAACTGCTGCCTTCCAGGTTCAAGCAATCCCGCTGCCTCAGCCTCCCAAGTAGCTGGGATTACAGTCATGTGCCATCACAATGGCTAATTCTGTATTTTTAGTAGAGACAGGGTTTCTTCATGTTGGTCAGGCTGGTCTCGAACTCCTGACCTCAGGTGATCCACCCGCCTCGGCCTCCCAGACCACGGGGAGTACAGGCATGAGCCACCATGCCCAGCTGGAAATTTAAAAATTTTTTGAAACAAATAAAAATGAAAACAAAACATACCAAAACCTGTGGGATACAGCAAAAGCAGTGCTGAGTAAAGTTTATAGTATTAAATGCCTACATCAAAAAAAAGAAAGATTACAAGTTAACAACCTAACATCACACATCAAGAAGCTATAAAAGCAAGAACAAACCAAATGGAAAGTTAGCAGAAGAAAAGAAGTAACAAAGATCAGAGCAGAGCTAAATGAAATACAGATAAAAAAATTCAAAGGATCAATGAAATGAAAAGTTTGTTTTTCAAAAAGATAAACAGATTGATAAGCCACTAGCTAGACTAACCAAGAAAAGAGAAAATCTGAATAAACAAAATCAGAAAAGATAAAGGAGACATTACAACTGATAACATGGAAATACAAGAGATCATCAGAGACTATTATGAACAACTGTATGCTTACAAACCAGAAAACTTAGAGGAAATGAATAAATTCCTAGAAACATGCAACCTCCCAATATTGAACCAGGAAGAAACAGTAAACCTAAGCAGATGAATAATGAATAGCTAGATTAAATCAGTAATAAAAGATCTCCCAAGAAAGAAAAGCCCAGGACCAGATGGATTCATAGTTGATTTTTATCAAATGTACAAAGAAGAACTAATACAAGTCCTCCTGAAACTGTTCCAAAAAAAAATTTGAGGAGAAATGAGTTCTCTCTAACTCATACTATGAGACCAGTAATACCTTATACCAAAATCAGAGAGACCATGACACATAAGGAAAGAAAACTCCACACCAATATCCCTGATCAACATTGATGCAAAAATTTTCAAAAAATACTAGCAAACCAAATCCAACAGCACATCAAAAAGTAATACCCCATGGTCAAGTGGGATTCATCCCAGGGTTGCAAAGGATGCTTCAACATATGCAAATCAATAAATAAATTTGATACATCTTATCAACAGAATTAGAGACAATAAACCATATGATCATCTCAATAAATGCAGCAAAAGCATTTGGTAAAATTCAGCATCTCTTCATGATAAAAACCTTCAATAAACTAGGTATAGAAGGAACATACTCTGAATTAATAAAAAACCATATATAACAAACCCACTGCCAACATCATACTGAATGGGGAAAAGCTGAAAGCATTCTAAGTACTGAAACAAAACAAGATTGCCTACTTTCACCACTCCTATTCAACATATTAATTAGTACTGGAAGTCCTAGCCAGAGCAATCAGGCAAGAGAAAGAAATAAAAGGCATCCAAATTGTAAAAGAAGTCAAAATATTCCTGTTCACTGATGATATGATTCTATATCTAGCAAAACCTAAAGACTCCACCCAAAAACTCTTAGACTTGATAAATGAATTCAGTAACACTTAAGAATACAAAATCAATGTATAAAAATCAGTAGTGTTTCTATACACCAATGAGGATCTAGCTGAGAACAAAATCAAGAAGGCAATCTCATATATAATAGCTTCAAAAATAAAATAAAATAAAATACCAAGTAACCAAGGAGGTGAAAGATCTAAACAAGGAAAACTACATAACTCTGATGAAAGAAATTGTAGATGACACAACCAAATAGAAAGATATCCCATGCTCATTGGTCAGATTTAATATCATTAAAATGATCATACTGCCCAATGCAATCTACATATTCAATGGGATCTCTATCAAAATACCAATGTCATTTTTCAAAGAATTAGAAAAAACATGCTAAAATTAACATGTAACCAAAAAAGAGCCGGAATAGCCAAAGCAATTATAAAACAACAACAACAAAGCTAAAGCGGTCACATTACCAGACTTCAAATTATAATACAAGGCTGTAGTAACCAAAACAGTATGATACTGGTACAAAAATAGACACATAGATCAATGGAATAGAAAAGAGAATCCAGAAATAAAGCCACATATTACAGCCAACTGATATTTGACAAAATCAACAAGAACATACAGTGGAGAAAGGACACCCTTTTCAATAAATGATGCTGGGATAATTGGATTGGCATCTGCAGATGAATGAAACTGGACCACCATCTTTTACCATATAAAAAAATCAACTCAAGATGAATTAAAGAGTTAAATGTAAGACCCGAAACTACAAAAACACTAGAAGAAAATCTGGGGAAAACTCTTCCGGACATTGATCTAGGCAAAAATTTGATGACAAAGACCTCAAAAGCACAGACAACAAAAACAAAAATAGGCAAATGGGACTTAATTAAACTAAAAGGCTTCTGCACAGCAAAAGAAATAATCATCAGAGTGAACAGACA
The DNA here is from genome assembly GCF_029289425.2 of Pan paniscus. Lineage (NCBI taxonomy): Eukaryota > Metazoa > Chordata > Mammalia > Primates > Hominidae > Pan > Pan paniscus. Next base: position 17,839,157 of record NC_073261.2, read on the forward strand.
ACCTGCAGAATGGGAGAAAATATTTACAAACTATGTATGACAGGGGACTAATGTCCAGAATTTACAAGGAACTCAAACAATGCAAAAACAACAACAAAAACAAAATAGAAAACAATCCCATTAAACAATAGGCAAAGGACATGAATAGACACTTTTGAAAGAAGACATACAAATGGCCAAGAGGCATATGAAAAAATGCTTAACATCACAAATCACCAGAGAAATGCTAATTAAAACCACAATGAGATATCATTTTACATCAGTCAGAATGACTTATTAAAAAGACAAAAATAACAAATGTTGGCAAGAGTATAGAGAAAAGGTCATACACTTTTGGTGAGAATGTAAATTAGTACAACCTCTATGGAAATCAGTATGGAGATTTCTCGGAGAACTGAAAATAGAACTACCATTCAATCTAGCAATACCACAACTGGGCATCTACCCAAAGGAAAAGAAATCATTATATCAAAAAGATAACTGCACTCATATGTTTATCACAGCATTATTCACAACAGCAAAGATATGGAATCAGCCAGGTGCTGTGGCTTACACCTGTAATCCCAGTACTTTGAGAGGCTGAGGCAGGTGGATCACTTGAGGCCAGGAGTTGAGACCAGCCTGGCCAACATGGTGAAAACCCATCTCTACTAAACATACAAAAAAAAAAAAAAAAAAAATCAGCCAGGCGTGGTGGTGCATGTCTGTAATCCCAGCTACTCTGATGGCTGAGGCACAAGAATAGCTTGAACCCGGAAAGGGGAGGTTACAGTGAGCCAAGATCATGCCATTGCACCCCAGCCTGGGTGACAGAACAAGACTCTGTCAAAAAAAAAAAAAGATAGGGAATTAACCTATGTATCCATCAACAGATGATTGGATAAGAAAATGTGGTACATATACACAATGGAATTCTATTCAGTCATAAAAAGAGAATGAAATCATGTCTTTGGCAGCAACATGAATGAAACTGGAAGCCATTATCTTAAGTGAAAAAAGTCAGACATAGACAAATTCTGCATGTTCTCACTTACAGGTGGGAGCTAAATAATGTGTACACATGGACATAGAGTGTGGAGTGATAGACAGTGTTGACTTGGAAGAGTGAGGGGGTGGGAGGGGAGTTGATGGTGAGAAATTACTTAATAGGTAAAAATGTATGTTATTCAGATGATGTATACCCAACAAAGCCCTGACAAGGATTTTGAAGCAGATGTCATGAACATACTTCAACAAGTAATTGAACACACTTAAATTTTAAAAATTACAATTCAAGAAAAAAAAGACATAGAAGGAAAAAATTTGAAATTTTAGAACTGAAAATGTAATTAAAATAAATTCATTGAATGGGCTCAATAGCAGAACGGAGATGACAGAGGAAAGTCAATTAATTTGAAGATAGATTATTACAAGTTTCTCAAACTGAACGACAAAAAGAAAATAGCTGAAAAAGAAATGAACAGAGATCCAGGAACTTGTGGGACAATAAGAAAATAGCTAACATTTTCAAGGGCTAAAATAAAAGAACTGTTCATCCTAATTCTATACCCAGTGAACTATACTTCAGGAATGAAGGGGAAATAAAAACATTTCTTGTCAAAATATAAACAAAAGTTACCCAGAAGAAACAGAAAGCCTGAATGAATTATTAGCTATAGAGAGAGTGAAATAATAAAGGCTTATATTTTAAAAGGTCATAGATCCAGAAGATTTTAATCCCTGAATTCTTTCTGGCCTTTAAAGAAGGAACAATTCTTACAATGCCTAAACAATTTCACTACTTGGAAAAAGTGCAAAGCTTCATTGTTTATCTTATAAGGCTAACATTGCTTTAATTTTTAAAACTAGTAAGAAATATCAAAAAATTTGAGTATATACCATTTTTATAAAGGGATACAGACACAAAAATTATAATCAAATTATTAGAATATGAAATCCAATGACACGGAAAAAGAATAGTACTCCTTAACTAATCAGGGTTTGAGGAATGAGAGGGTGCTTCAACATTACAAACTCAACTGACTAGGATTCCTTGGACAAATGGCTGATTCAAGGACTGCAGCAGGAATAGAGAAGGTAAGCACAGAATCTCTTGAAATGACAGGAAATAAAGAAGTGCTCCCAAACAAAACCAAACCCACTTTGATGGAGGTTTGTCAAAGGCACACAGGAGCAAGTGAAAGAACTTCCAGTGGCCAAAGGAGGCATGATTGGAGCAACACCATAAAGTAACATTGGATTCTAACCCAAAGTATGAAATAAGTATCTATGAACAATGATTGAGAAAATAAATAAATAGGGGAGACAAACCTCCCATGCAGAAGAATTCTAAATGATTGATGTCGATATTTCACCCTCAAACAGTGGAGAGCATAACTCTCCAATCCTTAAGTGTGGGCTGGAAAGGGATCGGGATCCTGATCCACACCCTAAGAGAGGATTCTTGAATCTTGCACAAGAAAGAATTCAGGATGAATCTGCAGTGCAAAGCAAAAGCAAGTTTATTAAAGAAAGTAAAGTAGTGAAAGCACAGCTACTCCATAGACAGAGCAGGGCGTTCCTGAAAGCAAAAGGAGGAACGCTTCCACTGTAGATACAATGTTGGTATACCCACACACACACACACACGATAAATACACACATATGTGTATATATGAGATAAATACATACATATGTGTATATATATACACACACATATGTATATATCTGATAAAAAAATCTTGGGGAGATGTGCTCTGCTACAGGGGTTTGTGATAAAGCATTAATTGTCCTAATTACTCTATTTTGCAAGAATCGATATGTTTAAAGCAAAATTAGGAATGCCCTTGTTCTCCAGATATCGGGATATCTGGACACTCCCGAGTCTGCATCTGTTTAGTAAACATTATTAATCTGTTCCCTTAACCATAAACATCTAGGGGCTAGGAATTCCTCACTTTCTGGGAATGCAGCCCAGGAAGCCTCAGACACATTTTCCTAGCCCTCACTCAAAATGGAGTCACTCCAGTTCAAACACCTCTGACATAAGGACTTCCTTCCAAAGAGTACAGTAAGGAAAGGGAAAGAAAGAGGGACTTTTCTGTGGAGAAACGTAATGGACACCGTCTCAGCCAGGTGATCAAGGTCAGCATCAACAGGAATAAATCTCACCAGTATCCCCAAAACTGTCAAGGTCATCAGAAACAAGAAAAGTCTTAGAAACTGTCACAGCCAAGCGGAGCGTAAGGACACATGACAACTAAATGTAATGTGATGTCCTGGATGAGATCCTCGAACAGAAAATAATATTAGGCAAAAACTAAGGAGATCTGGATAAAATATTCACACTAGCTAATAATAACAAATCAATATTAGTTGAGTAATTGTTGCAAATACACCATACTCGTGTAAGATGTTGGTTATAGGAGACAATTGAGTACAGGGCATATAGGTGCTCTTTGTATGAATTTCTTAATTTTTCTGTAAGTACAAAACTGTCCAAAAAGTTAAGATTATTTTTTAAAAAAATTCAACTATCACAATATATTAAATCAACAATTTAAACTAGGATAATACGATTAAATCAATAAATACTAAAAAGCTTGTTTCTGATCTTTTTTCAAAGTTTCCAAGTAAAATGATTAAATATGATTAGTCATCAAGAGAAAGCTTTATACTAAACAGTAAAACACAGAGCCAATTTTATCCATCAGTTTCAAGCTGGAAATATCAGCTGCCACCATTATTAAACATATTTTTTCAAAATTCTACTCAATATAATTCGATCAAAAATTGAAATAATTGGGGCCGGGCATGGTGGCTCATGCCTGGAATCCCAGCACTTTGGGAGGCCGAGGTGGGCAGATCACTTGAGGTCAGGAGTTTGAGACCAGCCTGGTCAACATGGTGAAATCCCGTTTCTACTAAAAATCCAAAAAGAAAATTAGCCAGGCATGGTGGTGCGCACCTGTAATCCCAGCTATTCGGGAAGCTGAGACAGGAGAATCACTTGAACCCGGGAGGTAGAGGTTGCAGTGAGCCGAGATCGCGAGACTGCACTCCAGCCTGGGTGACAGAGGGAGACTCCGTCTCAAAAAAAAAAAAAAAAAAAATGAAATAATCAATTTAAATATTGGAAAGTAGGCAAAACCATCCAAGATATTTTAGAAAAGAAACAAAAACAGGCCAGGCGCGGTGGCTCACGCCTGTAATCCCAGCACTTTGGGAGGCTGAAGTGGGCAGATCATGAAGTCAGGAGACCGAGACCATCCTAGCCAACATGGTGAAACCCCGTCTCTATTAAAAATACAAAAAATTAGCTGGGTGTGGTGGCGGGTGCCTGTAGTCCCAGCTACTCGGGAGGCTGAGGCAGGAGAATGGCGTGAACCCGGGAGGCAGAGCTTGCAGTGAGCAGAGATCCCACCACTGCACTCCAGCCTGGGTGACAGAGCAAGACTCTGTCTCGAAAAAAAAAAAAGGAACAAAAACAATCTTAAACGAATAAGTAAATTTGGTTAAATAGTTGCACATGTTTTCTCTATGAACAGAAATCAGAAATGGAAATGGAAAACCATGTCATTGAATAGCAACTAAATTCAAAGTGAAATAAAAATAACATCAAGGACATGAGTTTAACTTGAATAAAATTTTGTAGTGGACGTTAAAACTAAGTACACTGAGAGACACCGTATCTGAATGGGGAGACTCACTATCATAGGAATAAAAATCCTCCCAACATTAATAATGTATGGCTATTGCTGCCATTCTTACACAATGTGTTTGAGCTAGCTAAAAGGATTTCAAAAATTACATGGAAAAATAAATGCTTCAGAATCACTAAGACACTAAGTCAAAGAATAATGAGAGGGAATTGCCTTTATATCCACTATATAGTGGAGAATGCTAAACGCTGCCTGCATTAGTTACCTATTTCTATGTATATACAATCTAATGTTAAAATCTCAGAGAGACCAAAGGATCACAGTCATATTCAGTCACACAAAGGTCCCTTTAAAGAGATTAAGGGTGTTGCTCTCAGATTGTCTCAAACAATTAAACCTCTAGGGAGCTTAAGAGTATTTTTCCTCAGCCTTTCAGCAGAAGCTCAAGATAGTGAAGGGTTTATCCAGAGAGATTTGTAGGGTTTTGTCTAATGTAGTTAACACATTATGCAAGCAAACAAAAAGACCCACAAATTTCCTGAGAAATCTGTGTGTCAGTTTGGAGTGGAAAAAGCAGACCCAGTACAACATAAAAAGGAATTGTTGGACCTCCAAAATTCTAGCAGGAAGCAGGCTGAGAAAACAGATGCTACCTTTTCTTCAAAAAAAAAAAAAAAAAAAAAATTCCAGGCACAGTGGCTCACACCTGTAATCCCAGCACTTTGGGAGGCTGAGGAGGGCAGATCGCTTGAGGTCAAGAGCTCAAGACCAGCCTGGCCAACATGGTGAAACCCCGTCTCTACTAAAAATACAAAAATCAGCCAGGCGTGGTGGTGGGAGCCTGTAGTCCCAGCTACTCGGGAGGCTGAGGCAGGAGAATGGCGTGAACCCGGGAAGTGGAGCTTGCAGTGAGCTGAGATCGCACCTCCAGCCTGGGTGACAGAACAAGACTCCTTCTCAAAAAAAAAAAAAAAAAACCATTCCATTTTGAACTCACTTCTTGTATTGCCTTGGAAGACATCTAGCCATTGGTACTCATTTCTGTTCCGGGTCGAAGGGACCTCACCTTCTTTTCCACCAGCCATGAGACAGGAAGGCCTCAACTGGTATCCCTGAAAGGGGGAGAGTTGGACTCTTGCCACAAGTCAGGTATCTCACCTACTTCTCTCTCCCCTTTTGTGACCTTTTCTCAAGTACTGCCCCCTAGTGTGGTTCCAATGGTAAATGACGGAATTGGAAGAGGAAATAGACATCCCTTCTCCTGTGGGTTTGGGATTGGAGTCAGAATGGCCACTGTGAGGACACCTGGTGATCCCTGGACCCTCACCAAGACAAGACTCAGAGGGACACCAAGCAGCAGGGGGAAGTCAAGAGAGAATAAAATGCTAAAGACTTTTTGCTTTAGGAGTTGAAGAGATATATATTTGATATATATTTATTATGTTTGGAAACCATAAAATGAAACCAATAGGATGAATGAATGGCTTTTATTCTTGTTAAACAAGTATTTATTTGGTACCCACTACATGCTTTGTACAGTTGGCTCAACCTTCAAACTCTACCCATTATGAAGCCACTGTTTACCATGTCCACTGCCTATCTCTAATCTAGCCACCTTCACCTCTCACCTGGAGCGTGGGAACACACTACATCTATAACAGAAAATTATTGTTTAGAAACAACCCCATTGTTCCGCTATTACAGATAACAGTAGTAAATGTCTTTGCTGTAGATCACCCTTGTTTCTTTTTTAATTTTAATTTTTTATTTTATATATATATATGTGTCTGTATGTGTGTGTGTGTGTGTGTGTGTGTATTTTATTTTTTTTGAGACAAGGTCTCACTTTGTTGCCCAGGCTGGAGTGAGATGGCATGATCTCAGTTCACTACAGCCTCGACTTCCTGGGCTCAAGCCATCCTCCCAACTCAACCTCTTTTTTTTGAGACAGAGTCTCACTCTGTCACCCAGGCTGGAGTGCAGTGGTGCCATCTCAGCTCACTGCAAGGTCCGCCTCCCAGGTTCACACCATTCTCCTGCCTCAGTATCCCGAGTAGCTGGGACTACAGGTACCCACCACCAAACCCGGCTAATTTTTTGTATTTTTAGTTGAGACAGGGTTTCACCACATTAGCCAGGATGGTCTCGATCTCCTGACCTCGTGATCCGCCCGCCTCAGCCTCCCAAAGTGCTGGGATTACAGGTGTGAGCCACCGTGCCCGGGCCCGCTCCCATCTCAAGCTCTTGAGTAGCTGGGACGACAGCCGTGCACCACCACACCCTGTTAATTTTTTTATTTTTAGTAGAGATGAAGTCTCACTATGTTACCCAGGCTGTTCTTGAACTCCTGAGCTCAAGTGATCTTCCCACCTCAAGCCTCCCGAAGTGCTGGGATTACAGGCATGAGCCATCACACCCAGCCTTGACTCTTGTTTCTTCTTAAAAATTTCATTAGAGTAAGTTTGAAACATGAGATTACTTGGTCAAATGATATGAAGCCTTTATGGCTCTTGCTCTGTGTTATCCTCTTGCTTTTTCAAAGGGCCGTGAGCTAACAGGGAGCACTTCATGACGAACTTTTACTAAAAGTATCACCATTTTTGTTTTCTTATTTTATAGGTATAAAACGATACATACAATTCAAATTTATTTTATAATTTTTGATACTGTTGTATCAAAAAATCTGAGTCTGATTCCTAAGGGAGATGAAACAGCATGAGTCATGTGTGTAGGGAAAGAGAAGAAGGGAGCTTTTCCAGGTTGATTTGCAGTTTCTTGTTCAAGAAGCTCACCAGATGGTCGAACAAGTGACAGGAAGAAGATAGTTGAAAAGGGCGTTAACGTTTGGGAAAGGTGGATCATTGAATTAATGAACTGAATCGAATTCATTTATAAAGAAAGCATGAGATCCAGGGAGAAATCAGCTATAAATCTAAAGCATAGATCAGAAGATTCTAGCAAACTGAAACCACAGCGAGCTGTCACTACACTTTTATTAAAATGGTTAAAATAAGAAGTGGTGACAACTCACTAAAGAGTGAGTTCAGCCATATTACGGGATATGAGAGCAACACACAAAACTTAATCACATTTTTATATGCCAACAATGAACATGTGGAAACCAAAGTTAAAAACACAAAACTACTTAGCTGGGCGCAGTGGCTCACACCTGTAATCCCAGCACTTTGAGAGTCCAAGGCGGGTGGATCACCTGAGGTCAGGAGTTCGAGACCAGTCTGGCCGACTTGCTGAAACCCTGTCTCTATAAAAATACACAAATTAGCCGGGCTTGGTGGCAGTCACCTGTAATCCCTGTTACTCAAGAGGCTGAGGTGGGAGAATCGCTTGAACCCAGGAAGCAGAGGTTGCAGTGAGCTGAGATCGCACCATTGCACTCCAGCCTGGGCAAGAGAGCAAAAATTCCGTCTAAAAAAAACCCAAAAAACCACAGTACTACTTACAGTCACCCTAGAGAAAATGTGATGCTTGGATATAAATTTAACAAGACATGTATAGGCTCTGTGTGCTAAAAATAGTAAAATGATTATGAAGGAAGTCAAAGAGGACCTAAAGAAATGGACAGACATACTGTGTTCGTGGATTGCAGGACAGTATAGTAAAGATGTCAGTTCACCCCAAACTGGTCTATAGGTTTATGTAATTCTTATCAAAATGTTAGCAAGATTTTTGTATAGACATGGAGCTTCTTTTAAAATTTACATGGAGGGGCCAGGCACAGTGGCTCACACTTGTAATCCCAGCACTTTGGGAAGCCGAGGCGGGTGGATCACGAGGTCAGGAGATCGAGACCATCTTGGCTAACATGGTGAAACCCCGTCTCTACTAAAAATACAAAAAATTAGCCGGGCGTGGTGGTGGGCACCTGTGGTCCCAGCTACTCGGGATGCTGAGGCAGGAGAATGGCGTAAACCCGGGAGACAGAGGTTGCAGTGAGCCAAGATCACGTCACTGCACTCCAGCCTGGGCAACAGAGCAAGACTCCATCTCAAAAAAAAAAAAAAATTTACATGGAGGCCAGGTGCAGTGACTCCCGCCTATAATCCCAGCACTTTTGGAGGCCAAGGCAGGTGGATCACCGGAGGTCAGGAGTTCGAGACCAGGCTGGCCAACATGGTGAAACCCTGTCCCTACTAAAAATACAAAAATTAGCCAGGCATGGTGGCGGTAATCGCAGGTATTTAGGAGGCTGAGGCAGAAGAATCGCTTGGGCCCAGCATAGGCAACAAGACCAAGACTCCATCTCAATAAATAAATAAATAATAAAAATTCATATGGAAAGGCACAAGCCCTAGAATAGCTTAAACATCTTGAAAAAGAAGAATATAAGTGAACATGCTACCTGATATTAAGACGTATTTTAGAGCTATAGTACTTAATACACTGTAGTATTCATGAAAAAATAGAAACATAAATCAGTGGGGCCAGGCACGGTGGCTCTCGGCTGAAATCCCAGCAGAGGCCAAGGCGGGTGAATCACCTGAGGTCAGGAGTTTGAGACAAGCCTGGCCAACATGGTGAAACCCCATCTCTACTAAGAATACAAAAAAATTAGCCAGGTGTGGTGGCGCATGCCTGTACTTTCAGCTACACGGGAGGCTGAGGCATGAGAATTGCTTGAACCAGGGGGCAGAGGTTGCAGTGAGCCGAGATCACACCACTTTGTGACAGAGCAAGATTCTGTCTCAAAAACAGAAGAAACATAAATCAGTGGAAGAGAATAGAGAACTCAGAAATAGACCAAAACATATATGCCCATCTGATATTTGAAAAAGGTGCAAAAGCCATTCAATAGAGGAAGGATAAACTTTTCAACAAATTGTACTAGATAAGGTGGATATCAACAGGCAGGAAAATGAACATCAACATAAGCTTCACACCTCATACAAAAACTAACTCAAAATGGATCATGGACCTAATAATTTTTCAGAAAAGAGGAGATAGGGCTTGGCAAAGAGTTCTTGAGCTTGACTCCAAAAGTATAATCCATAAAAGTAAAAATTGATAAATTGAACCTCATCGAAATAAAACTTCTGCTCTATGAAACACCTCATTAGAGTATAAAAATGAGTTACAAACTGGGTGAAAGGATTTTTAAGTCATACATATGACAAGGGACTCAGATCTAGAATATGTAAACAACTTTCAAAACTTAACAGTAAACAACAGACACACAATCCAATTAGAAAAGAGCAAACAGTAAGACCCCAGCTCTACAAAAAAAATACAAAAATTAGCCAATGTGGTGGCACACACCTGCATACATAGTATTCCTGAGAGTTGAAAATATATGTTCACAAAAACTTGTATGCAAATCTTATAGCAGCATTATTCCTAAGAGGCAGACAAGAATGGAACCAATGCAAACGTCCATCAATTAATGACTAAATGAACAAAAATGACTCTTCAGCCATAGAAAGGAGTGAACATGATGCTAATACACACTACAATGGGGATGAGCCTTGAAAACTTTGTGCTAAGTGAAATTAGACAGAAAAGGCCACATACTGTGTGATTCCATTTATATGAAATGTCCAGATGAGACATCCGTAGATACAGAAAGTAGATTAGTGGTTGTCAGAAGCTGGGGTGAGGAGGGAGTAGTGAGTGACTGCTAATAGGTACAGAGTTTTTTTGGGGGGAGTGGTGAAACCGTTCTAAAATTAAACTGTAGTAGGCCGGGCATGGTGGCTCACACCTGTAATCCCAGCACTTTGGGAGGCCAAGGCAGGCAGATCACGAGGTCAGAAGACCAAGACCATCCTGGCCAACATGGTAAAACCCCATATGTACTAAAAATACAAAAATTAGCCAGGCATGGTGGTGCACACCTGTAATCCCAGCTACTTGGGAGGCTGAGGTGGGAGAATTGCTTGAACCCAGGAGGCGAAGGTTACAGTGAGCTGAGATTGCGCCACTGCACTCCAGCCTGGGCGACAGAGTGAGACTCCATCTCAAAAACAAACAAACAAACAAACAAATAACAACAACAAAAACTGTAGTAATGGTTTAAAACTCTTGAATATACTCAAAGCCATTGAACTGTGCACTTTAAAAGGATAAATTTTTTGGTATATGAATTATACTTCAAGCTATTAAAAAGGATATATCAATTATTTAATGTTAATGGACAATTCCAATGTATCCAGTTTTTTCTATTGCAATGCTGCAAGGGACGTACTTGAACATTCATCTTTATGCCTTTATCTTCCTGGTAGTTCTATAAGATATAGTGAAGGAAGGGGATTTATTGTTGTTATAGTCTTTATTGTGGTAGCCAGTGACCAGTAATAGAATGGTATTTATTTTGAGTGCTTAGGCACTTCGAATTTCTGTAAAACTGAGGTTTCATGGTTGTAGCCAGCCAAGATAGCGTTGACAACCCGTATGGAGAAAGAGTTGGTAGGATAATCCTGGGTGCTCTTGAGGGGAGAAGGGAGCATGTGGGGGACTGGAGTAAGGAAGGGAGGGAAAAAGGTGAGCAGGACATTGAAAGCCTCTTGTGGGGTTTTTGCTGTTCATATTTCCTTTCTGGCTTTATAGAGAGCTCTTGGTTTGAATTGGATTGGTTTCTCTTTTGCTTTTTCCCTGTTAGGTGAAGGCATTCTCATCTCCTCAGAGGCTTCAGAGCTTCTCGATTTCATAGACAACCAGGGCCAAGTGCACGTGATCCAGAAATATCTTGAGCACCCTCTGCTGCTTGAGCCAGGTCATCGCAAGTTTGACATTCGGTAATGCATTCATGTCCATAGCTTTTGTTTTTATTCATCTGAAAAAAACTGCCATGGTATGTGGTGGGAAGGGGGACATGGAATATGAGGAAGCGTTTGACCATGTTTAATATGTTACCAAAATTGAGCACAGCTGAATGGAACTTACCTTCTGTACCTAATTTTCTATTTTTCTTTCTTGTTTTTTCCATCTAGAAAATGTTACTACGATTATGGATTTTCTTTTTTAAAAAATATTATTTTCTGACTGGGCACAGTGGCTCACGCTTGTAATCCCAGCACTTTGGGAGGCCAGGGTGGGCAGATCACCTGAGGTCAGGAGATCGAGACCATCCTGGCTAACACGGTGAAGACCTGTGTCTACTAAAAATACAAAAAAAATTAGCCGGGTATGGTGGTGGTGCCTGTAGTCCCAGCTGAGGCAGGAGAATGGTGTGAACCCGGGAGGCGGAGCTTGCAGGGAGCTGAGATTGCGCCAGTGCACTCTAGCCTGGGCGATAGAGCAAGACTCCGTCTCAAAAAAAAAAGCTAACTTGAAAATTGAAGTCCCTATAATCCTACTTCCTAGATAGAATCAGTGATCTTGCACTTTTAGTGTTATTTTCTGTCAATCATAGTTATATGTATCCCAATGTAATACATATATTACTTAACATGAAAAATTTTAAGCACATAGAAATTTAAAGGAAATATGTTCATCTATGAATATTATAAAGCCACCATCTAGATTTAGCAGTTAATATTTTGCAGTGTTTAAATTTTTTTCACTGTAGTTTGAAGTAAATTACTTTAAACTTTTCACCCCTAAATACTTTAGAATGCATCTTTTTTAAAGAAGGAATTCTTTCACAATATAATCACACAATTTTCACACCTAACACAAGTAACAGTGCTTTCTAAATGTTGTCTAATAACCAGACTATATTCACCTTTCCCTTTTTGACCCCAAAAAATGTCTTTGAGAGCTGGTTTGTTTAAATAGGGTTCTAATTAAGGAGCATAGGTTGCATTTCATTGTTTGTCTCTAAGCTTTTTAAAAATCAAGTGTAGTACCTGGCCCCCCTTTTTTTTCTTGACTTTGAACTTATTGGAGAGACCTAGCCAGTTGACTTATAGAAGTTGGGTCAATGTTCTCACTTTCTGTATTTATCTGATTGTTTCCTCATGGTGTCCTTTAACTATATTCTCTTTTATTTCCAGTAAAGCAGAATTTTAGGCTTGAACACAATTACATTAAACATGTTGGACAACAATTCTTCACCATTGATATCATTTTCTTTCTTTCTTTCTTTCTTTCCTTCTTTCCTTCTTTCTTTCTTTTCTTTTCTTTTCTTTTCTTTTCTTTCTTATGCAGTTTCACTCTTGTCACCCAGGCTGGAGTGCAGTGGCACGATCTCAGCTCACTGCAACCTCCGCCTCCTGGGTTCAAGTGATTCTCCTGCCTCAGCCTCCCACGTAGCTGGGATTACAGGTGCTCGCCACCACGCCCAGAAAGTTTTTGTATTTTTAGTAGAGATGGGGTTTCACCATATTGGCCAGGCTGGTCTCGAACTCCTGACTTTAGGTGATCCACCCACCTCTGCCTCCCAAAGTGCTGGGATTACAGGTATGAGCCACCACACCCAGCCTGATGCCATTTTCTTCACATAATATCTAGTGTACCCACTATTAGAGATTCTAAGATTATAGGGTTAACTATCGATTTACCTTCTTGCCACTGGAAAGTATTCTATGGGTTGAAACACTGAGATCTTTGACATCTTTCCCTTAATGGTTTTAGCATGCAGTAATGATTCTTTCTCACTTCAGTTACTTAATTAGAAGTTGCAAAATGGTGATTAAATTATCTTTTTTTCCCTGCATTTATTAACTGTCATTCTTACCTCTAAAGAACTTTCCCTCATCCACTGGGGTTATTTTGTATCTAAAACTTAGTTCCACTGCAGAGAAAGAATACATTATTCTTTATTTACCTTTAATTACCAAGTTTTAGAATAAGAACTTGAATAACAGCCACCCCCAACAGTGACGATTAAGATGGTTTGTTTTCATCTTTATTGAGTATGATTATGGACTCAAGAATTTTTATGCTTTAAATGTCTTCTAGTCAATTATGGTTCATTACTCTTATTGATGCTCAAACTGTCAAAATGTTCCAGATTTGGCCAAGGGGAGTCCTTTCTGTTGGCTTCTGGGACCTTTTCATATGACTCCATTAGTCTTTTAAATGACTCTTTTTGTCTTTTGGAGTTTTAATATAACTTCATTAGTCCTGGTTCACTTTGTACATTCCTTACCCCAGACCTGAAATAAGCATCTCTCAAGCCTCCTGATTCCTTTTACTATGGAATTACATTTACACATTTATGATTGTTATGTCTTCTTGTTGAATTGACCCTTTAATAATTACATAATATCCTTCTTTATTCATGGTAATCATCTTTGCTTGAAGTCTACTTTGATATTAATATAGACACTCTCATTTCCTTTTTCTTTTGCTTATTTTTTTAGATACAGGGTCTCATTCTGTTGCCCAGGCTGGAGTGCAGTGGTGTGATCATAGCTTGCTGTAATCTCAAACTACTGAGCTCAAGTGATCCTCCCACCTCAGCCTCCCAAGTAGCTAGGGTACATTATACCATGCATGCCACCATGCTGGGCTATTTAAATTTTTTTTTTTCATTTGTAGAGAAGGGATCTCATTCTGTTGCCCAGGCTGGCCTGGAACTCCTAGCCTCAAGAAGTCTTCCTGCCTTGGCCTCCCAAAGTGCTAGAATTACAGGTGTAAGCCACCACACCCAGCCTAATTTCCTTTGATTAGTATTTGCATTTTTCTACTTTTAATTTTATTTTTCTATATATATATTTTTGATATGAAGTCTCACTCTGTCACCCAGGCTGGAGTGCAGTGGCACGATCTCAGCTCAGTGCAACCTCCACCTCTTAGGTTGAAGTGATTCTCCTGCCTCAGCCTCCCAAGTAGCTGGGACTACAGGTGCATGCCATTATGCCTGGCTAATTTTTTGTATTTTTAGTAGAGACGGGGTTTCACCGTGTTAGCCAGGATGATCTCGGTCTCCTGATCTCTTGATCTGCCTGCCTTGGCCCCCCAAAGTGCTGGGATTACAGGTGTGAGCCACCAAGCCCAGCCCATTCTTTTAATCAATTAAGTCTTTATATTGAAAGTGATTTTCTTATAAATAGCATGTACTCGGGTCTTGTCTGTTTAATGTAGTCTGACAATCTCTGCATTACAGTTGGTATATTTAGACCATTTACATTTAATGTAATTATTGATTTGGTAGGATTTAGGTCTACCATTTCTAATCTGTCGTCAAGTTCACAAACTCCTATCATTGTCATCTGCATTCTGCTATGTAGCCCATTGAGTGAATTTTTGAAAACTATTAATAATACATTTTATTGTTTGAACAATTTCAGCTTATCAGAAAAGTGAGCAAACAGAAGAGAATTCCCATATGCCCTCTTACCCCAAACCCTCCCACCCCCGTTTCCCTTATTATTAACATCTTGCATTACTATAGTACATTTGTTATAATTGATGAGCCATTATTAAAACTTTGTTAACAATAGTCCTTTGTGGATTACGTTAGAGTTCATTCTTGGTGTTGTATAGTCTATGGGTTTTGACAAATGTATAATGACATGTATTCATCATTACAGAATCAAACAGAATAGTTTCACTACCCTAAAAATCAGCTGTTCTCCACCATTTATCCACCCTCCCCGCCCCCAACTCCTAACTCCTGGCAACCACTGAACTTCTTACTGTTTCTATGGTTTTGCCTTTTTCAGAATATATATACATAATATTATATATGATATATATTATTATATATCATATATAAAGAACTATTTTTTTGCAAAGATTTTTTCCCATTTAATGGCTTACCTTTTCATTCTCTTAACAGTGTCCTGTGTGAGCAGAAAAATTTAATTTTAGTGAAGTCCAACTTACCAATTTTTTCTTTTATGAGTCATGCTTTTGATGTCATATCTAAAAAGTCATCACCAAATCCAAGGTCACCTGAGTTTTCTCCTATGTTATCTTCTAGGAATTCTGTAGTGTTGCATGTTACATTTAGGTCTATGATCCCTTTTGAGTTAATTTTTGTGAAAGGATTGAGATCTGTGTCTAGATAAGATATACTTAGGCAGGCCTAGTGGCTCATGCCTGTAATCCCAGAACTTTGGGAGGCCAAGACAGGCAGATCACCTGAGGCCAGGAGTTCGAGACCAGCCTGGCCAACATAGTGAAACCCCATCTCTACTAAAAATACAAAAAATTAGCTGGGCTTAGTGGCGGGGGCTTGTAATCCCAGCTACTTGGGAGGCTGAGGCCGGATAATCGCTTGAACCCAGGAGGCAGAGGCTGCAGTGAGCTGAGATTGCACCATTGCACTCTAGCCTGGGCAACAAGAGCAAAACTCCATCTTAGGAAAAAAAAAAAAGATATACCTCGATGTAACATTTTTGTTATTTATCCTATATGGTGTTTTTTGAGCTTCCTGGATCTGTTCCTTTATGTCTACCTTAGTTCATTTGGGCTGCTGTGACAAAAATATCATAAACTGGAGAGTTTATAAACAACAAAAATTTATTTCTCACAGTTCTAGGGGCTGTGATGTCCAAGACCAAGGCACTAGCAGTGTCTGGTGAGGCCCTCCTTCCTCATAGATGGCACATTCTGGCTTTGTCCTCACATGGTGTCAGGGGCTAGCTAATTCCCTGGGGCTTCTTTCATAAGTGCACTAATCTCTGTCCTGAGGATAGAGCCCTCATAACCTGATTGACTCCCAAAAGCCCCACCTCAGTACTATCATATTGAGGATTAAGTTTCAATATAACTTTTGAGGAGACACAAACATTCAGACCATATCTTTATATATCATTAATTTGGGGAAATTTTCAGTCACTGTTGCTTCAAATGTTTCTTCTGTTTCTTTCTTTTTTTTTTTTTTTTTTTTTTGAGATGGAGTCTTGCTCTGTTGCCCAGGCTGGAGTGCAGTGGCACGATCTCAGCTCACTGCAAGTTCCTCCTGCCAGGTTCACACCATTCTCCTGCATCAGTCTCCCGAGTAGCTGGGACTACAGGCGCCTGCCACAATGCCCTGCTAATTTTTTGTATTTTTAGTAGAGACAGGGTTTCACTGTGTTAGCCAGGATGGTCTCGATCTCCTGACCTTGTGATCTGCCCGCCTCAGCCTCCCAAAGTGTGGGGATTATAGGCATAAGCCACCACGCCCAGCTTTCTTTCTCTTTTTCTTCTCTTTCTGGTATTTCCAAAAAGTCTCCATGTTCCACCTTTTGTAATTGTCTCACAGTTCTTGACTCTTGTTCTGTTTTTTCTTTTTCATTCTTTTTCCTCATTGTGTGTCAGCTTTTGAAGTATCTATTGACATCTCTTCGAGTTCACTGATTCTTTCATTGGCCATATCCATTCTTTTGATGAACCCATCAAAGGCATTCTTCATTTCTGTTATGGTGTTTTTTATTTCTAGTATTTCATTTTTATTTCTTCTTAGTGTTTTTATCTCTTTGCTTACATTACCCATCTGTTCTTGCATGTTATGCCGTTTTTACATTAGAGCCCCTAGCATGTTAATCTTAGTTACTTTAAATTCCTGGTTGGATACTTCCAATATTTCTTTCATATCTGAGTCTGGTTCTGATGCTTGCTCTGTCTCTTCAAAGTGTGGGGTTTCTTGTCTTTTAGTATGCTTTGTAATTTTTTGTTTGAGGCTGTATATGATGTACTGGGTGAAAGGAACTGAGTTAAATAAGGCTTTAGTATGAGATTTTGTGTTTCTCTGGCTAGGAGTTAGGCTTTGTTTACTCTTTGCTATATAGTCATGGATGTCAGAGGCTAAAATTTCCCCTCGTGTCCTTGTGTTGTCTCCCCTGTCTTCTCTAGGGAGCTCCCTAGAGGCTTCTTTGTAAAGTAGCTCTGAGTCCTGCAGTGTCTATCCCTAATCATAGGAAAACATCAAACAAACACATACAGCAGGACATCTGACAAAGTACCAAGTGTCAAGGATCATGGATTGAATCCTGAAACAGAGGAAGGACACTGAAGGAAAGACTGGGAAAACCTGACTGAGGTCTGGAGTTTAGTTAGTGATACTATACCAAGACGAATTTCTTAGTTTTGATAATTTGTTAACAGTTATGTTAACATTGGGGGTAGCTGTGCAAGGGGTGTGAGAATGCTGTTATATCTTTAACCTTGGCCAATGGTTACAGTATTTCCAGTGTAAGGTCACTGTTATTCCTTGTAGTTAACATATATTTGGCACCACAGGATTCATTCTGGAATTCTCATTGGCTTATTTATAACTTTTTTTCTTTTTCTAGTAGTGAGAAACCTGGCTTTCATGCAGAGTTTACAAATGCCAATTTAAACTTTTGTTTTGTCATATGCAATGATTTTATTACCTGTATTTATTTCAGAGCTTATGAATTTTTAATTATTCTAAGGGCTAACACAGAACTTTTTCATGTTTTCTACTCTTCAAGAGTAGGTAAGACTTTAGTTTGTAATACATTACAAGAGGAATCCTGTGGTTCTCTAAGAGCTAATTTGTCTTGGCAGAAGGCCTTAGCGAGCTGTGAGTGGTGGCTCATGCCTGGAATCCCAGCACTTTGATCTGAGACGGGTGGATCACCTGAGGCCAGAAGTTTGAGACCAGTTTGGCCAACATGGTGAAACCCCATCTCTGCTAAAAATACAAAAAATTAGCCAGGCATAATGGCATGCACCTGTAGTCCCAGCTACTTGGGAGGCTGAGGCAGGAGAATCGCTTGAACCTCGGAAGTGGAGGTTGGAGTGAGCCGAGATCGTGCCACTGCACTCCAGCCTGGGAAACAGCGAGACTGTCTCAAAACAAACAAAAAAAAACAAAAAAAAAAAACAAAAAAACAAAAAAATTAGACGGGCGTGGTGGCATGCACCTATAGTCCCAGCTACTCAGGAGGCTGAGGCAGGAGAATCGCTTGAACCCAGGAGTTGGAGGTTGCAATGAGCAGAGATCATGCCGCTGCACTCTAGCCTGGGTGACACAGTGAGTATCCATCTCAAAACAACAACAACAGCAACAACAACAACAAATTAAAAAACCCAACAACAACAAAACCAGCAAACAAAATACTAAACAGGCTTTAGGGAAAGAGCAATCTAATTATCTGATTATATGATTGGCACTAAGATGGGAATGACTCTGGCCTAATTTCTTCAATTTACATTTTAAAATAGGAGCTTAGTTAGCCCCCAAATAATATTTAATTGATGTATTAGGGTTGGGGAGTGAATATTTTTCAAAGCAGAAGATATTTCTCAATTCTTGCTTACTTTTAGAGGTTGAAGTTCAAGGAAGTCCCTGCCTTGGCACTGTATCCCAGGGAGGTATTTGGAGTTAATTTCAGGGCTTAGCAGTGACTCTTTAGAAAAGCAGTATACGATTGAAATGTAATGTGTTACAAATGAGATCACTACAAGTAATTTAAAAATGTGCTAGTAGTGTTTCTTTTTCTGAGACGGGGTCTCGCTCTGAAGCCCAGGCTGGAGTACAGTGGCACGATCTCAGCTCACTGCAAGCTCCACCTCCCGGGTTCGCGCCATTCTCCTGCCTCAGCCTCCCTAGTAGCTGGGACTACAGGCACCTGCCACCACTCCTGGCTAATTTTTTGTGTTTTTAGTAGAGACGGGGTTTCACCGTGTTAGCCAGGATGGTCTCGGTCTCCTGACCTCGTGATCCTCCCACCTCAGCCTCCCAAAGAGCTGGGATTACGGGAGTGAGCCACCACACCCAGCCTCTAGTAGTACTTTTATCAAAAGTAAATAGAAACGTGAAATTAATTTTCACAATACATTTTATTTAAACTAATATGTTCACAATGTTAAAATTTCAACATGTAATCACTATAAAAACTACTAGTGAGATATTTCACATTACTTTTTTCATGTAAGCCTTTGAAATCTGGTGTGTATTTTATATTTACTGTACATCCTGATTTGGAATAACCACATTTCAATCTTTCAATAGCCACATGTGGCTAGTGGCTACTGTGTTAGAGCAGTTCTAGAACAAAGGAGTCCCTTTCAAACTATTTTGAAGTCATCGTCTGTAAGGCAATATGAAAGCTGATCTGAATGATTTCTCCTTTTCCAGGAAAGGAAACAAAAATGAAATCATGTTAGGGCTGCATATTTTATGGATCCCAGGAGAAATACACATAGTCTGAAAGAATGATCTCAGTCAGAAACTCAGAATGAATCATATGAATTAAACATTGGACAATGTCCAATGCTCAGCATGTGTTTTTGGTTTATACTAAGAACATATTATGCCACCAAATACAGATATTTACTATTATACTTAGTGTAGGAGGTATATTGAGACATCGTTCTAGACTACCACAGTTCCATATTTTGTGAAAAGTTATATTGCACTTTTTTTTTTTGAGAGTGTGCCCAGGCTGGAGTGCAATGGCATGATCTCAGCTCACTCCAGCCTCCGCCCCACCAGGTTCAAGTGATTCTCCTGCCTCAGCCTCCCTAGTAGTTGGGATTACAGGTGCGCACCACCACGTCTGGCTAATTGTTGTATTTTTAGTAGATACGGGGTTTTGTCATGTTGGCCAGGCTGGTCTCAAACTCCTGACCTCAGGTGATCCACCCACCTCAGCCTCCCAAAGTGTTAGGATTACAGGCGTGATCCACCATGCCCAGCCTTATATTTCACTCTTTGGGAATTGTATCTTACTGTAATCTTAAACTACACTAAAATAAATAATGTAAACCTTTTGTCAAATTGCTCAGAGTAGGTTTCTACTTTGGTTATAAGGAATAAAATTCATGCTTTTGTGTACACACTAAATGTGTGTGTACACACATCTAAAGCAATCAACTATAGTTAACAAGCAGTGCTCTTACCAAAAGGTAACTCTTTCTAGAATCTGGCACACCATTTAATATCAGTATGAGCATATGGTGGGCTTAATAATTGTTTTCCATGTTTATAGGTTTTCTTTAGTTTTATAAGCAGTTAAAAAGAATCCCTTTCACTGAAATACAATCTGTGGTGGGACTTCTAGCTTTTCTCAATCTTACGCTGCTAGATTTATGTCACTGCCAAAGCTATGCAATGGGTGATATTTACACTATGCTCAAACAAAGCAACCAGAAAAACACACCACTGAATAATACAGATATTCTGAAGTCAAGCAAGCCAACTTTCATTAACAGATCAATTTCCTTAGAAAAGTTGATGAAACTAAAGACTGAAGTTCAAACAAAAAGCCCTCTCAAGGGGGTATGAATTTCTGGTAACTTATGGGGTAAGAAAAAGAGCAAGAAACTTGAAAGTAGGGAAGAGAAAAAAGAAAAGGAGCAAGAGGGGATAGCCAGCTCTCAAAAGAGTCTCCAATAGGAAAGCAAAATCTGTATCTAGCCAGTACCAACATGTGAAGAAAGAGTGAGCATAGCAAAATTTAGAAAGGTTGCTTGAAAGCCAAACAAAAAACCAAATACCTGTAATCCTAGCACTTTGGGAGGGTGAGGTGGGCGGATTGCCTGCACTCAGGAGTTCAAGACCAGCCTGGGCAACATGGTGAAACCTTGTCTCTACTAAAATCCAAAAAAAAAAAAAAAATTAGCCGGGCATGGGTGGGGCGTGGTGGTTCACGCCTCTAATCCCAGCACTTTGGGAGGCCAAGGTGGGCAGATCACGAGGTCAGGAGATCGAGACCATCCTGGCTAACACAGTGAAACTCCATCTGTACTAAAAATACAAAAAATTAGCTGGGCATGGTGGCGCGTGCCTATAGTCCCAGCTACTCGGGAGGCTGAGGCAGGAGAATCGCTTGAACCCAGGAGGTGGAGGTTGCAGTGAGCTGAGACCATGCCACTGTACTCCAGCCTGGCGACAGAGCGACACTCGTCTCAAAAAAAAAAAAAAAAAGTCTCTTTTGGCCAGGTGTGGTGGCACACACCTGAAATCTCAGCACTTTGGGAGGCCGAGGTGGGTGGATCACTTGAGTCCAGGAATTCAAGATCAGCCTAGGTAACATGGCAAAACCTCGTCTCTACCAAAAACAAACAAACAAAAATCAACCAGATGTGGTGGTGCACACCTGTAGTCCCAGCTACTTGGGAGGCTGAGGCAGGAGAATCACCTGAGACCGGGAGGCAGAGATTGCAGAGAACTGAGACTATGCCAAGGCACTCCAGCCTGGGTGACAGAGCAAGACTCTCTCTATCTCTCAAAAAAGAAAAAACAAAAAGCCTCCTTTAAAAAATGCAGTTTGATGCTATAAATTTATCAGTTAATAGTTTTTGGGGCAAAAAATGTTTTCTGACATTTCAATAAGAGCTATAGACAAAGTCCAGCATTAGTCATGACTCTGGACTAAGTCTGGAAATCTGGAATCTCTTCCCAGCTCTGGGAGGTACAAAGTTTTAAAAAATAAGGTCAAAATACTGGAAAACATTCAATTTATTTCCTTATTAACACAATTGTTCACTCATAAACGACAGTAACACTTGGTGCTATGGGTCATGCACTGAGGTCAGAACAAGGAACAGAAGAAAATGAGGTAAATTGGTAAATCTTTTTGCAGGCTGAGAAGTGAGAGAATGCTGGCATGCCTACTCTGTGCTGGTTTTTTTTTTTTTTTTTTTTTCTGAGATGGGGTCTTGCTCTGTCGCCCAGGCTGGAGTGCAGTGGCGCAATCTCAGCTCACTGCAAGCTCCACCTCCTGGGTTCACGCCATTCTTCTGCCTCAGCCTCCCAAGTAGCTGGGACTACAGGCACCCGCCACCATGCCTGGCTGATTTTTTGTATTTTTAGTAGAGACGGGGTTTCACCGTGTTAGCCAGGATGGTCCCGATCTCCTGACCTTGTGATACGCCCACCTTGGCCTCCCAAAGTGCTGGGATTACAGGTGTGAGCCACTGCGTCCAGCCCTCTGTGCTGGGTTTTATTATGTCATCCAATAACTCACAACTATGTAATTTATTTCCTTTTTACAGATAAAGAAATGGGGGCTCAGAGCAGTCAAGAACATGCCCCAAGTTATTCGTCAGTGAGGCGGAAATTGTGGTGTCCTTGTGTAAGTTCACAGTTTATACTTTACCATTATACTGTGCTCCAAATTATCTGATATTTACTTTCAAAGCATGTGTAGGAAGTTTACTATGATGATGCAGAGACATTGTACAGAATCCAGTCCCTTGACTCTCAGGTCCCCAGAACACTCACTTCACGATTTTGTTGACCTCTTCTGTCAACTTAAACCTGGCACTCTCTTGGCTGGCTTTCTCTGCTCTTTCTGGGCACTCCAAAGCTTCTGTACTTACATGCTACAATTCCAGTCACAGGAAGATGCTGAGTTCTTTAGTCCCAGATCCATATTCCTGAGAAAACCTAATTGCCTAGGCTCAGGTCATAACTCTGTATCTGTTTCAGTTGATTATGGCTGGGCCTACTGCCCCTCTGTATGGTGGTGGGGCAGAAGTTCCCAGAGAGAGGCAGGGGTGACAGGGACTGTTGTCTCAAATGCTAGGCAGACATCTGGAGTGGTAACCACTACATCTGTTCACAGTGAGCACATCCTTGCAGGGAAACTGGGTTAATCATCTCTATTATTGAAACTCAGAGGTATAGTGTTTCTTCATAGGAATTTTCTTTCCTTATTTGAGATGGGGGTCTCACTTTGTTGCCCAGGCTGGAGTGCAGTGGTGTGTGATCTTGGCTGACTGCAGCCTCCCCTCCCAAGTTCAAGCGATTCCCCTACCTCAGCCTGCTGAGTAGCTGGGACTACAGGCATGGGCCAACATGCCTGGCTAATTTTTGTATTTTTCATAGAGACAAGTTTTCACCATATTGGCCAGGCTGGTCTTGGACTCCTGACCTCAGGTGATCTGCCCACCCTGGCCTCCCTAAGTGCCGGGATTACAGGTGTGAGCCATCGCGCCCAGCCTATTTATAGGAATTTTCTATAGGTATATAAGTAATAATTTGAAGGTCACAACTAGATGCCTTTTCGTGTAACCGTATCTTGAATGGAACAAATATTTTCTTTCTACATAATTATACATAAATAACCCAATGCTTTCTAATACCCATGAAAAACCATTAGCTCAAAGACACTTGCAAAATTGTATCAGGTTGTTTTCCTTGGTGTGTATTAAGTTTGAAGCAAAGGGGATTTTCACATACCAAGACAAAGTAGAAGTCTTCCACCAAGTTGAAATCATCACATTGCAATTTAATCATACGATACAACCAATTTTTTGATGTGTTATGCCATTCGCCAAATACCAAAAATTTTTTAGGGGAAACTTTACATCCTCAATACTATACACTTCCAGCTACATCACCACCTAACAGGGACTTTAAAAAGAATACAAAGTATGGTATGCCTTCTCAGTGCCTTGTTAGTAATTCAGTTACAGTTCTGCCGAACTTTCTTTAAAGGAATACAATTCTCAATCTTACACAGTTCAGAGCACAAGCATAGCTTATTGTATACAAGAGATGTGCATCAGTTCCCACTCCTCAGGGACTGTATGAATTTGGCTTTATTTTTTTGACAGAGTCTCACTCTGTCACCAGGCTGGAGTGCAGTAGTGTGATCTCAGCTCACTGGACTCTGCCACCTGGGTTCAAGTGATTCTCCTGCCTCAGCCTCCCAAGTAGCTAGGACTACAGGTGCATGCCACCATGCCCAGCTGATTTTTTGTGTGTTTTTAGTAGAGACGGGGTTTCACCATGTTGGCCAGGATGGTCTTGATCTCTTGACCTCATGATCTACCCACTTTGGCCTCCCAAGGTGCAGGGATTACAGGCATGAGCCACTGTGCTGGGCCAAATTTGGTTCTTAGAAACCAAGGAGTGATGTGTGCACCAGGCCCAGGGCTGAAGAGCTGCTTCTCACTAGATGCCTCTCTTGGTCTGGCTGCTGTGTCCAGTCCTATCCAGGGTTAGCTCTGTTCCTCCTCCTTGTGGCATCTGTGTTTCTCTTTCTGCTATGTCTCTCCCCATCTCCTAGTCCAAACATCCAAAGAAATCAATTACCTCCAGGAGATCGAGACCATCCTGGCTAACACGGTGAAACCCCGTCTCTACTAAAAATACAAAAAATTAGCCGGGCATGGTGGCGGGCGCCTGTAGTCCCAGCTACTTAGGAGGCTGAGGCAGGAGAATGGCGTGAACCTGGGAGGCAGAGCTTGCAGTGAGCCGAGATCGCGCCATTGCACTCACGCCTGGGCGACAGAGCAAGACTCTGTCTCAAAAAAAAAAAAAAAAAATTAATGACCTCTGCCCCTAACTGAACAAAGCCCTTCATCTAAGGCCACCCTTTGGTTGGCAGCCTTAGCCAGACATCTGCTTCTGGTCAAATCAATGTCTTGTCCACAGGGAGGCCCAGCGCTGTTTTTGGTTTTAGCTGGATGCAGGGTATCAGACATGGCAGGTACTACGGCCTACCTGGCGGGTATCAAAGAGTTGGTCGACGTTCTCTCAACAACCTAATAGGGACCAACCATGGAAGGCCAGTAGTAAAGGAGTTTGAAGTTCCCTTTCAGAAACCAATTAACAACCCCAAAGAGACAGTGGGTAACATAAAAGAGCAGTCATAAAAATATACAGTTAAACATATTTAATAGAAATATTAAAATAATCACACTTCCTCTCATTGCAGAAACCATGAAAGAATATGCCTTTTGTAATCAAAGTAATTTTTTATCATGCAAAAAAGTATTTTGTTATGACATTCATAAGTGGAGACTGTATTTCAAAACAAGTTTATACAGACTTCAAAAGATCTAAAGTCAAAGTGAAATATATTTAAATATGATTAGTTACATCGAATACAGCTGGCATACTCATATTCACAGTTTATAAAGTAAAAAAACTAAACTCTTCATGTCGGCTCTGAAATAGATGCATTTTCATTCATACATTTGCTAGTTAGGTCTGTTCTTCTAAGGAGGAAAGATGAGATATATGAGATATTTTTTAAAGAACAAACTCAACATATCAGCAGCAAATTTCAGTTAAACTAAATTGGAAACCAATGTTCTGTGTAACCAAAGTGCAAAGTCAGTTCCCCAGCTCAGAAAGAAAATTAAGAGTATAAACTGAAGGCTTAAGAGAACTTCAGAGAGCATACTGTGTGATTAATACATAAATATTAAAAATTATCCCATTTTTGATTTAAGAACAACACAGTTTGGATCTAGTCATTAAAACATATGCACAGGTGTCAAAGGCAAGTAACACTACCACCTAAGGTTATTCGGAGGAACTGTGAAGATGTAGCACGGACCTCTAAGGTGTCTAAAATCCCTTCTGATGGAAAGCTTATGGAACACTATCTGCCAAAAACACTGAAAGCACCAGTTTTATATTTAGATCCAATGCTGAGTGATATAGTCACTGTTGGGATAGGTTTTTATTTGGGAAAATGGAGAGAATTCTCAAAACAGATTCATGGCTTGCATGCAGTGACACCCTATCAAGAGCCTGGAAAGACACCATGAAATCACCTCAACTCAAGTGGTGGGCCCACCTATTCATAGTCAGTGTTACACTAGCCAGCTCTAGGGCTCTGACAACATAATGAGTTTTGAGATAGTATACTTTAAAGAAAAAAAGAAGAGTTTATTTTAAAGCAAATAACTAAACTGTATTTTAACTTAGCATAATTCACTGCAGCATATTTACTTCATAGCCCCTTAACATGTCACTTTTACCAACAAAGCTTTTTCCTTCATATTCTAATCACAAAAGTTTCTCAACAATTTATAAAAATCTGTAAATCTGACCTTGCAATAGTCATAAAACGTTATTTTTATTACTATTATTATTTTTAGAGACAAGGTCTCGCTCTGTTCCCTGAGCTGGAGTGCAGTGGTACAATCACAGCTCACTAGCCTCAAGCGATTCTCCAGCCTCAGCCTCCCAAAGTAGTGGGATTTCAGGCATGAATCACCACACCTGGCCTTGAAACATTATTTTTAAAGCCTAAATTCCAGTTGGTATGGTACCAAAATTTAGTTTAACTTCAAAATTCACAGTACTGCCGAGAAATGGGCGGGTCCTGAGGTTCCAGAGAAGTGGGGAGTGAATTCATTCCTGGTGGTTTTATTCTGGCAGCATGCATGGGAGATCACATGAGTTAGAGGGCTGTGGCCTGGTATCAACACTTCAAGCTGTTGTACTTTTACTTCAAGTTGAAACTTTTAAAATACATCTGTCATACAGATGTACAAATATATGTAAATGCAAACATATATACACACTTTTTGACAAAAGAATGATGGTAACACACACGAACCATTTTTGTAAACAGATTCTATTTGGTTAATAACAGTATTCCTTCCATCAACCGATTGGAAGTCCAAACCAACTACGAAGATAGGATGCTCATCCAGAAGAACAGGAAGCATTTTCTTCCTCATCTTTGGAAAGTAAAACAAAGAAAAAAAAAAAGAAAAAAGAGAGTATTAAAATTTCTCAATGTAAAATCTATATTTTAGAACCACTCTACAATATAAGCAAATAATGTCTTTTTTACTGATCACATGCCTTTTTTGGTGGTGGGGGGGGTTCTTTTTTTTTTTTTTTTTTGAGATAGGGTCTTGCTCTGTCACCCAGGCTCGAGTGCAGTGGCGTGATGAGACTTCAATGCAGCCTTGATCTCCCAGGCTCAAGTGATTCTCCCACCTCAGCCTCCCAAGCAACTGGGACCACAAGGTGTGTACCACCATGCCTGGGTAATTTTTTGTTTTTTTGTAGAGATGCAGGTCTCACTGTTTTCCAGGCTGGTCTCAAATTCCTGGGCTCAAGTGATCCTCCCACTTCAGCCTCACAGTGTTGGGATTGCAGTCACGAGCCACTGTACCCAACCATATGTCATTCTTTAGACACACTGCTTACTAAATTTCTCTTTTTAAAGGATATACTGAATTTCCGGTTGAACCAACTTAACAGCTAATATTCTATTTTAGCTTTAAAACATTGATAAGCAACATGAAGCAATCTAGAACTTAACTTTTAAATGGCTTTATTAAAGCAATCCAGCTATGAAAATTATGCAGAAATGATTATCTACAAACAATCTTACCAGCACATAAGAAATTCTTCCTCTATTCTGAAATACCATCTTCTCACAATATACTTTGATGTTATGAATCAATGTCTGTTCTTGAACATTATTTATTGTCTTTCTCTATTAAACAATTCCAAAATAAAATTTCCAGCACAACTAAATATTGTTGACGATAAGAGGATTTTTTAAAAAATTGTTTTAAAACAGAAGTTTATATACAACTTAGAATCTAAAACCAATAGATTTATGGTAAACCTTAAAACTGAACCAAAACAAACAAAAACCAAAGTTTTAATCATTTAAAAATCATGTTTATTGAGGTACAACTTACTTATAGTAAAACCTGCCCTTTTCAGCATATAGCACTGAGTCTTGACAAATGCACAGTTATGTACCACCACCAACCAAGGCCTGGCACATTTTTACCTCCTCAAAGTTCTCCCTGGCTGCTTCTCCCACTCCTTGGCAACCACTAACCTGTTTTCTGTCCTTATAGTTCTGCTTTTTTCAGAGTGTCATATAAGTAGAATCACACTGTACACAGTATTTTGAGTCTGACCTCTGTCAACTGGCATAATGCATTTGAGAATTATCCATGTTGCTGAACTGGCAGTGCATTCTTTTTTATTGCTGAGCAGTATTCAATTGCATGGCTGTACCAGTTTGTTTATTCATTTGCCAGTTGAAGGATAACTGAGATCTTCCTCGTTTTTAGCAATTTTAAAGAAAGTTTCTATGAATAATTGTGTACAGGTTTTTAATTAAATGTTTTGGAGATATAATTCATATACCACATAATTCACCTTTTTAAAGTGCATAATTCACTGGTTTTTAATATATTCACAAGGTTTGTGCCTAGGTTTTTGTGTGAATACTGGTTTTCATTCCTCTTGGATAAAGATTTAATTTGGTATTACCCTTCCAGACACCTTTCTGTGTTTTCATACATATATATGTATGACAGTTTGACCTTAGGCAGAGTAGCATTTTCAAAATTTTACATGGGGAAACTTTCTAGAGTTAAAGCCATTTTATTTTTCTGTTCTGTCTGGTTTTATCTGCGTGTTATTTACAATCTGCTGCGTAACAAATTACTACAAACTTAGTACCTTAACACATATTTATTTCACAGTTTCTGTGGGTCAGGAGATCAGAAATGGTTCTATTTCAAGGTCTCTCACAGGGCTGCAATCAAGATGTTGGCATGGCTGGGGTCTCATCTGAAGGCTGGACTGGAGAAGAATCTACTTCCAAACTTATGTGGTAGTTGGAAGAATTTAGTTCCTCAAGGCTGCTAAACTGATGGCCTGTGTTCCTTGCCTCTGGGATGGTAGATTGCTTCAACAAAGTGTCCAAGCAGAGAAGACAGAGAGAGTCCGCTAGCAAGATAGAAGCCACAATCTCTTGTAATCTATCATTCTTGTTGTATTCTACTGGTTAAAAATAACTCATTAGGTTAGCCTACTGGCTCTCAAGGGGAAGAGATTATACAAAGGCATGCATTTCTGGAGGAGGGAATGAGGGCAAAGAATTCTGAAAAGTCTGTCTTCCACAATCTGAAGAACTTCTAGAAAGTAGGAGGAAGCGATATTGCTTAGGGATGGACAACTTGGCACTGGTTATGTGTTCCAAGTGAGGTAACCTTGTTCCCAAGAATAAAGAGAACCAGACGACTGTAAACATCTCCCTAAACTGAAATGCAGACTGTTGTATGTTCACCTGAAATGAATGGTGTGAGCTGAATATAAGATTTTTGACAAAATAAAAATTTTGCTGTGTTCTCAGATCTGGCAGGCTCCTGCCCTTGTGCAAACAATGTTCCTGGCAGCTATTCATCTCCTTAGGTAAATAAGAATTGGAGAAAAGCTGTGCTTAGATAGGGTGCATTTGCTCTTGCCTTGGAAGGCTGTTTTCTGATAAGGTTCTATATCCTCTGCAAATCAAATCAGGCACTTACAGTGTGAGTATGCATTCTCTTCCTGCCAGTCTGGAGATGATCAAAAAGCCTATAACAGGCTTGGCCTATTTTCCTATTGGGTTGCTGGGCTTTTTTTCTTTATTTACTTGTAGAGAGTTTTAGACCTCTGTGTATGTATGGTGTACAAGTGACAATATTCAGATCTGTAAACTGTAACCCAGTCTGGGAGCAAAGAAGATATAGAAAAATGACTTTTACTTCCGGCTTGAGTAGTAAAATTGAGATTCAAATTTTGCATATAGAAGTACTATATGGCTAACTTATTTGGGGAGCAAAGCTGACTTACCATAAGTCTATCTCAAATAGAAATGAAACACTCAATTTGTGAAATATGCTGAGTTTTAATGCGTGTGGGGGCAGGGTGAATTAACATTTGTGATGCAAGGAGAAGAGCAATCTATACTTACCACTGTCTATTTGACATTGTTTGGGGACTACTGCTACACTCTAAGTCATTTTACCTTATAACGCAGAGTTGTAACACGCTACTCTGAGCAGCTCATGACATCTGCTTGAAATTTAAGTTGGGCCCCTAATATGTGTTTATTATAAAGATTTTGATGCTGCTTTTCAGAGTTGGGTAACCTACTTTACCCCCTAAGCTAATGTTTCCCAAATACACCCAAACCCACAGAAAGGAAAACTATTCCTCATTAACTCACAGCCAACATCATAAACATTTTATATCTAGAGCTGATGATACAGTCAGGTATTTACCAACACTCATGTATATATGTAGAGTTTCAAGAAATAATTGCTTATCCTTACCAGATTCAACATATCCTAACGTTTCACATATTATTTTTATTTCTTAATATTTTTTTAAAGATGGGGTTTTACTCTGTTGCCCAGGCTGAAATGCAGTGGCGTGACCAGGATTTCGACCAGAAGTTTGACTGCAGCCTCGAACTCCTTATAACAAACAATCCTGCTGCCTTAGCCTCCCGAGTAGCTAGGACTATGGGCACATGCCACCAGATCTGGCATATTTTAAAATTTTTGTAGACATAGGGTCTCACCATGTTGCCCAGGCTGATTCTGAACTCCTGTTCTCAAGCAATCCTCCTGCCTGGTCTTCCCAAACTGTTGGGCTTACAGGTGTGAGTCACTGAGCCCAGCTTGTATTCTTTTGATTTAAAAAAAATATATTCTGAATGTGATCCACCAAATTAATTTCACCATCCACTAATAGGTAGCAACCTGAATGAAAAATACTGTTATAAACTTTACACAAAACCAGAGATTATAAACATTTGCTTCCAAGGAGATGAGAGAGGCAAAAGGTACTTGTTTGCTCTGATGGGCCCTGTTTCCTTCAGTGCCAGGAAGAGTGGCTCTCAGACCTTTCTTCTGGCATCCCTCATGTATGCAGTGTTGGTTATTATTTTCAAGGCCTTGGTAACAAAATGCCCCTAGTGTGACCAGTCAGACTGACAGTCCATATCTGTAATATGGTGGTAAGTTTCCTTTGCATGTCTTTCTTTCTGGCATCTTAGACCTTTTACCTAGGAAATTTTCTTTTTGCTTGAAGTACATCATTAAGAATTTTCAGTGAAGGCAGATTCTTAAAGTTTTTGTTTTCCAGAAGAGATCTTGGAAAATATAAAAGGTTGGCAGTTATTTCTTTTAGTACATGAGATAGTATTACACCAATGCTGTTGAGAAGTCTATTGTGAGGCAATGTGTCTTCTTTCTCTGGCTGCTTTTGAGATTTCTCTCTGTCTTTTTTAGGGGCAGTTTTACTTTTATGTGACTAGAAGTAGATTTCTTCTTTTTTTTAAATATTGCTTGAGATTTTATTGGGTTTTTGAATCTGTGGATAGATATCCTTCAACAGTTCTGAAAGATTTCCAGCCATTCTCTTCATATATTATCTGTGCTGTATTCTTGTCTCTCCTTTTAGAACTTCGATTAGTAAAAACATGTTTGATGTCTTTTCCCACTATTGTTTTTTGTTTCTCCCATGCTGAATTCTGTGTAATTTCTTTTGAACCATCTTGTAGTTTACATTCTTTTTTTTTTTTTTTTTTTTTGAGATAGGAGTTTTGCTCTTGTTGCTCGGGCTGGAGTGCAATGGCACCATCTCGGCTCACTGCAACCTCTGCCTCCTGGGTTCAAGCAGTTCTCCTACCTCAGCCTCCCAAGTAGCTGGGATTACAGGCATGCGCCACCACGCCCGGCTAATTTTTGTATTCTGAGTAGAGACGGGGTTTCACCATGTTGTCCAGGCTGGTCTTGAACTCCTGACCTCAGGTGATCTACCCTCCTCGGCCTGCCAAAGTGCTGGATTACAGGTGTGAGCCACCGCGCCAGGCCTTACATTCTCTCTCTTAAAGAGAGAATGTAAGGTATCTAAATCTGCTGCTAAACCATCATTGTTTTTAATTGTAATAAGGTCTCTTTTATGTACTCACATTGATAAGAGACAAGTAGGAAATAATCTTTAAAGGGCAAACTAATGTAAATGTGTTTTCCTGTCTGTTTACAGGACTTAGCAAATGCACATCTTAGAGTTCTAGGTTTCTAATGTGTATCTCCTCTAGGAAATTCTTTAAAAATATCTGTTATTGGTATCCCTTAGGTTAGTCTCTTTTAGAACTTCTAAATCAATGGACCCTTAACTTACAGGAGCCACCTGGACGTTAGCAACATCTACATTAAACATGCTGAGCTTTTAAAAGAGGCCTGTTAGACATGCTGAGTATTTTGAGATAGTATCATTGTTGTATTGAAAACTATTGAAAACTTTAATTTTAAAATGCAAATGTTCTTAAAGTCCTGGTTAATTTTATAACTATAAAATTAGTTATAATTTTGAGATTTCTGTCTTGTTTTTTATAGGGGCAGTTTTACTCTTAGGTGACTAGAAGTAGATTTCTTCTTTTTTATAACTATAAAATTAGGTTTACTTTTGTTAGAATAAATTAAAGACAGTGAATTTGTAATTTGAATAAGTACTAAAAATATACATGATGTATTCTTATTTGGGCCCTTGTGACAAAAATACTATTGTGGCTATAGAAACCTATCCTATAGTTTGAAGAACTGAGATTACTGTCAGTATTGAGAACATTCCTCCTTCATCATTAGAAAGATTATTAAAAACCAGGTTCAAAGAAACTATCAATACTACTTATGAAGTATGTCTGTAAAAAAAATTAAGCCTGAATCTTATCAGGCCTCTAGACCAGGGGTTCTCAAGGTATGGGCCCCAGACCAGAAGTATCAGCAACAAATTGCTAAAAATGCAGAATCTTGGGTCAGAAATTGGGGACCAGCAATTGGAATTTTAGTAAGTATACCAGATGATTCAGATGCCTGCTCAATTTTGAGGATGACTCTTATCAGTTTAGTTATTAGGATTTACAGGGGATGGGGAACATGTTAAAGAGCACCAACTAGATAAGGTCAATCAGTCAAAAGTAAGATGTCTGGACATTCTGGGCCTCCTGATGTCTTAGAAAGCACACAATACCATCTATGATGTGTTTTTGTCCACCATCCCACCCAATTGCACTTGGATCTTCCTATTTATAGGCAATTGGAACAAGCTCAGTGTTACCCTGTAATGATTAAAACCCAAATATAGGACTGCTATAGCATAAACGACCACTTTCTTCAATTAATAAGTGGCATATTAAAAATATACTTATATATATAATTGTTATAGATAAAAAAACAACAAAATGGCCGGGCGTGGTGGCTCACACCTGTAATCCCAGCACTTTGGGAGGCCAAGGCGGGCAGATCACAAGGTCAGGAGATTGAGACCATCCTGGCCAACATGGTGAAACCTCGTCTCTACTAAAAATAGAAAAATTAGCTGGCGTGCATCTGTAGTCCCAGCTACTTGGGAGGCTGACACAGGAGAATCGCTTGAATCTGGGAGGCGGAGGTTGCAGTGAGCCATGATCGGACCACTGCACTCCAGCCAGGGTGACAGAGCAACACTACATCTCAAACAAACAAAAACACAACAACAAAATAAAGCTTAAGGAACATCAACCAAATGCAATATATGAGCCCTATTTAGGATACTATAAAAAGACTTTCACAATAACACAGGCAAAATGAACATAAACTAGGTATAGGTGACAGAGAAATCCAATAAACATTGAATTATTCACTGGGGAAAGAAATGATGTATGGGATTTAAGTCTCTAACTCTCCCCTATTTACGCCAAAAGATTGTCCATGAGTTGAAAACTGTTAGAGATGGGTGACAACTCAAGAGAGATTATAGCATCTTCCTTATGCTTGTAAATGTCAAAAATAAAAGTAATTTAAAACTAAAACAAAAATGAAACCATAATTCTTAAGATGCAGCTTGAATTCAGTTAACTATAGCAGTTGTATATGAAGCATTTCAAAGAAGTTAATGACATCACAGTATTAAATCCATCTGACATGGAAACCAACTCTAACTACATCATAGTTTTTTGTTTTTGTTTTTTTTTTTTTGAGATGGAGTCTCGCTCTGCCGTCAGGCTGGAGTACAGTGGCGTGACAGATCACTGCAACCTCCGCCTCGTGAGTTCAAGTGACTCTCCTGCCTCAGCCCCCTGAGTAGCTGGGACTACAGGCACATGCCACCACGTCCAGCTAATTTTTGTATTTTTAGTAGAGACGAGATTTCACCATGTTGGCCAGGACGGTCTCAGTATCTTGATCTTGTGATCCGCCTGCCTCAGCCTCCCAAAGTGGTGGGATTATAGGCATGAACCACCGGCGCCTGGCCTATGGCACAGTTTTAAAACTGCATTTGCCTAGAAAGTGGACTGCTGTATATAGACCAAGTGTTGGGCTATATGACTCCATTGTCTTAGGCTATTTGGGGTTGGAGGAAGGAAGAGGGGTGAAGTAGAAAAGGAACAAGCTAATAAATGTTTTTTAAAAAGTAGAATTTAAAACAAAACCACGTTCAGCTGAACACCAGAACTCAACACCAGGATAAAAATCCAATTTTCAAAGAGCTAGAAGATCAAGCTAAGCACTTATTGTATTTTGCTGAACGTTAAAATTATATAAATGTACTACAGTTGCCTCAAGATGTTAAAAAGTCAGCTTTTCAAATCTAGTCACGGCCTACTCATATGACAGACCCAATTCAAATGAGCAAAATTGAAAAGTTACACATACAGACAACTTCTCAACCACCAGGCTGTTTAGTTTAAGTTAGAAGTCAGAAGTTCTGAGACTCTCCTTTTACCCACCTTGAGCAACCGCAGCAAGTTTTCCCTTTTCTTCAGGGCTGAGCTGCAACATCGTATTTATAACAGGAAGAAGTCTCTCTCTTTCACTACGTGGCTTCAAGAAAATGAACTGCAGCAAGACGTTCTTCAAGTGTTCCACATTAGCTGCAGACTCCTCTTGCTCTTGATTCCATTCCAATCTTCTTATTTCACTTTTGAGAAGCTGGTGTTAGAGAAATGAGTTAAAAATGGGCTTTAGGAGCTTCTGATTAAATATGGCAGACTGAACTCATGTATTTTTCTTCTCTTCCCCCCAAATTTCTCCCTTCCCTCCATATGGCAATAAAGGAAGGAATTCAGTTAACTACAGCAGCTGCATGTGAAGCATTTCAAAGGAGTTTATGACATCACCGTATAAAATCCATTTGACATGAAAACCGGAACTCCAACTATGAGATAGTTTCAAAGCTGCATTTGCCTAGAAAGTGGATTGCTGCATATGAACCAAGTGTTGGGCTATATGACTCCATTGTCCTAAGCTATTTGGGGTTGGAAGGAAGAGGGGTGAAGTAGAAAAGCAACAAGCTAATACAAGAGGAGAAAAAGTAGATGAGACACATCAAGAAATTCTCACGAGAAACAGATGAAGAGGTGGAAATGTGTCAGTCCAGCAGCTTACCAAGTATCACTGACAAGAGGAGAGGATGCATCCTGTGTAAATACTGGAGTTCTTGTCTCAGAAGCACAGGGTATCATGGAAATGGAGGTGAAAGCTGGGGAACTGATGGAACGTCTCCATGAGGAGCAACTAACTGGAGCCATGGGTTGGTACCAAGATGTTCCCTCTGCCTTCTACTTTCGATAGAAACTAAGCCAGTATGGCATGGGGCTCTGAAAATGGGCTGAGGGGAACATCGGTAGCCTCCACTAACCCTCTGCCCCTACGCTGTTCCTAAAGTCCCAGGCAGTTAAGACGTCCACAGTGAACGGCACTTAATCAAAAGTTCAGACACAGTGAAAATTCAGGAATATAAGACAATGTAAAACACTATCAGAGAAATGAGGCAAAGAACGATATAAAAAAGGTAATATCATGTTCAAGTCTTTGAGGAAGATTTCCAGGTTGAAACCAAGCCATAGCTTTTAGTATGTTTTCATTTTAGGTTAGGCAAGAAAGTTAGCGAACTTTGTCCTCAAACCTAGGACCATTTAAAAAAGTGACAATAAAGAAGACGAAGAAATCATGAAGAGAGTATAAATTTATGAAAATATAACATTTGGCCAGGCGTGGTGGCTCATGCCTGTAATCCCAACACTTTGGGAGGCTGAGGCAGGCAGATCACGAGGTCAGGAGATTCAGACCGTCCTGGCCAACATGGTGAAACCGTGTCTCTAGTAAAATAAAAAAAATTAGCCGGGCATGGTGGTGCGTGCCTGCAGTCCCAGCTACGTGGGAGGCTGAGGCAGGGGAATCACTTGAACCTGGGAGGCGGAGATTGCAGTGAGCTGAGATTGCACCACTGCACTCCAAACCTGGTGACAGAGCGAGACTGTCTCAAAAAAAAAAAAAGAAAATATAACATTTAAATAAGTCATTTAGGTTTACTGGGCTAGTTAGTGATTTGTTAGCTATGATAATGTTTTTATTAGTGGGAAAATGTTAATTTATAGAGATGCATACTGAAGTATTTAATGGTGGAATGTCATGATATATACAATTTACTGAAAATAACTGAATTCGGCTTTAAAATAATCTGACAAGGATAGCTAGTGGCCTTGCACAGTGGCAGGACAGATCTATTAGGAGCAGCAAAGTACAGGGGAAAAGCATGTACTTTTCAGACAGCTGTGAGTTTGAATTTTGTTCCACCATTTACCAGCTTCAATTTTTCTCTCAACCAGTGGTGAGATTAAAGAATGTATGTAGAGCCCAGGGCCTGGGTCATAAGAACTCCTCAATAAGCAGTATGACTATATTCTGAGGGGTGATTTATCAGTGAGCCAGGGTGGAAATACCTCATTTGAGTAATCCTCAACTGTTCTGCAACATTCCTAGATGTTTCTGGTGTCTACTTTAAACAGGAAAAACTTCCCATGCCACTTTGCCATCTCCACCTGAAAACTGTTTAGTAGTTCAGTACTATAAATATCAGTTGAATAATTTAAATTCACTGGTTATCTTTAGAATTCAAAGACTCACACCCATTTTTTATTTAAGCATATGTGAACAATGATTTGTGAACATCTCTCTAGTTTCTAAATCTATTAGGGTTTCTTAGGAAAAGTAGGAATTAAGAAATAATCTTTATGTAATAGGTGTAAAAGAAGTATTTTGGCTGGATGCGGTGGCTCACACCTGTAATACCCGCACTTTGGGAGGCCAAGGCAGGTGGATCACGAGGTCAGGAGATCGAGACCATCCTGGCTAACGTGGTAAACCCTGTCTCTACTAAAAATACAAAGAAATTAGCCAGGCATGTTGGCGGGCACCTGTAGTCCCAGCTACTCGGGAGGCTGAGGCAGGAGAATGGCGTGAACCTGGGAGGTGGAGCTTGCAGTGAGCCGAGATCATGCCACTGCACTCCAGCCTGGGTGACAGAGCAAGACTGTCTCAAAAAAAAAAAAAAAGGCAATATTTCTCACCATCAGGAATCTAATATAAAGATCAAGACGTTATAGATGCATCTGCTATGTGAATTTTTAAACTTGGGTGCATGTGTATGGAGGGTCCAGAAAACCAAACTGGCGGTTTTCACGGTGGCCAGGTTTTCTGATCTCACCTTAATTTGCTCCATAAGGACTGCATTGGTTGCCTCTGTTTCCCAAAGCAGGCCGATTAAGCGATGTGTACTTTTTGTGATGGAACTGAGCTTCTGAACCAATTCTTCTTTGGTAAATTCAGCATGCCATAATGGAGGCTCTGCAACATGTTGTTCCAAGAATTAATTTTCAAAATCATACATTACAGATGAAGATTCTAAATAAGAAAAATCTAAATATAAATATCTTACTATGTGATATTTTATAGGTCTGCTTTCTTTGCCATTCATCTATTCAGCATACCTCAATCAACAGATTATATGTTGTAGGTGACACAAATAAAACAGTATCTCTGTTGTAAAGCATGTCATCTAACTGAATAAAGCCCTATGAGTCCCAGTTCTGAAATTTGTCAGAATTGTGTTTATAGACAGTTTTATTACACATCTTCTTCCCATCTATTAATATTCCAAGATTTTATGTCATTTCACGTATAAGGAAAGCATTAACATTTACTGGTCACGTATCATGTTCCCTCATAAGAATCTTCTATCAGGCGGGGTAGGTATCATTATTCAAACTTTACAGACAATGAAACAGGCTCACAGTTGACAGGTAATTTTTTCAGAAATCACAAAGTCAAATTGGCTTCTGGAGTCTGCTGCTCTATCATGATGCCTCCATGTCACCACTATTAACTTTGCCTGAAGGAACCATGACTTGCAGTTTCTACCCCACGTGGTCAGTGACCATGAATACAAATGACCCTTACTCCAGGTGATTCTGAAGTTTCAGGAAGATGACAGATTCCCCCTAAATTTTGAACAGTAATATTAATTACAAGTAATAAAATATACCAAAACATCACTACAAAAATTTAGCATTACTTCATCAAGAGGAATAAACTGAAACTGTCAGTTTCTTGGAAGGGTGAGAGGATAGTTTATCCTGCTTTCTAATACCCACCACCTATTTGTGACTATAAACTTCCCACCACTTATTTATGGTTCAAGCCTAGGGCAAGAGCTAGCATTTTATTTTTAAAAAGATTTGTTTAATAATTTTTCCATTTGGACAGTGTGATGGTTAATACTGGGTGTCAACTTGATTGGATTAAAGGATGCAAAGTATTAATCCTGAGTGTTGTCTGTGAGGGTGTTGCCAAAGGAGATTAACATTTGAGTCAGTGGGCTGGGGAAGGCAGACCCACCCTTAATCTGGTAGGTGCCATCTAATCAGCTGCCAGCGAATATAAAGCAGGCAGAAAAACCTGAAAAGGCCAGACTGGCCTAGCCTCCCAACCTACATCTTTCTCCTGTGCTGGATGCTTCCTGCCCTTGAACATCAGACTCCTAGTTCTTCAGTTTTGGAACTTGGACTGGCTCTCGTTGCTCCTCAGTCTGCAGATGGCCTAGTGATCGTGTAAGGTAATACTTAATAAGCATCCATCCATCCATCCCATCCATCCATCCAACCATCCAATTAGCCCTGTCCCTCTAGAGAACCCTAATACAAACAGGTAGTGGAATATTGAAAGAAATTTTATTGGAGCAGCCCAAAAAAGCATATGTACCTTAGAGTAATAGTAATTAAATAAGACTGTGAAATTAAAGAAGAAGAACATATTTAGACAGAGTAACAGACCAAGTTTAGTTTCGGGAGAATTAAGCAGCTGCTCTAAAGACTGTGTGTATGTGCTGGCGGAAGACACAGACTCCGTATCAGTTGTCTCCGTGCCTTCTCCCTCTTCCCGGGTTACAGTGTGCATGTCTAGAAGCGGGAGGTCTGTGTTCTCCTTTCTCGAAGGTTCTTCAAAGATTGTTGAGAGGAAACTGGGCCTATTAGGTTTTTTTTAAAGGTTAAGTGTGAGATTGTTCAAAATCTATTGATTCGGCCTTACAGAGATACACAATAAAATGAAAATATCAAATGATAAGAGTAGAGGAATTAAGTAACTATAAGATAAGTGAAAGGTGTATGAAGAATTGCTAAAACATTTCTTAAAATGTAGTCATCAAGGCCGGGCGTGGTGGCTCAAATCTGTAATCCTAGCAGTTTGGGAGGCTAAGGTGGGTGGATCACGAGGTCAGCAAGTTCAAGACCAGCCTGGCCAAGATGGTGAAACCCTATCTCTACTAAAAATACAAAAATTAGCCAGGCACAGTGGCAGGTGCCTGTAATCCCAGCTGCTGGGGAGGCTGAGGCAGAGAATTGCTGGAAACCAGGAGGCGGAGGTTGCAGTGAGCCAAGATCACGCCACCGCACTCCAGCCTGGCGACAGAGCGAGACGCCAGCTCAAAAACAAAAACAAAAACAAAAAAAACTTAGTCATCAAACTTTTAACTACGTTAGTCATTTTAATAGCAGCTATAAATTAATTGCTACTAGCTAAGATAAACTGTTAGATAACACAGCTCATAATATAGTACTACTTATTTTTTATTAATTTAGAGTAGAGGGCCAAACTACTGCTAAATACTGGCCAAAATTAAAAGACTAGATTCTAGCAATTTTTCAGGATTAGGTATTTCAGATTGCTGCATACTTCTTGAAACACACTTGCTGAAATCTGCTTGGTAGACATCCTCAATCACTGCCCTTATACCTTTACCTCTGCAGCTTCTTAATTGTTGCTGCTCACACCTACAGTGCTCATACAGTTAAGGGCCCAGAATCCAGGGCACGGAACTAATCAATTACATTGTCTAGCAAGACTTTCCTGTTTGCTGATAAACTGTAAAGTGTTATTTTTTCTGAGACAGGGTCTCACTCTGTCACACAGGTTGGAGTGCAGTGGCACGATCTTGGCTCACAGCAACCTCTGCCTCCCAGGCTCAAGCCATCCTCCCACCTCAGCCCCACAAGTAGCTGGGACTTCCGGGTGCATGCCATCCCGCCCAGATAATTTTTGTACTTTTAATAGAGATGGGATTTCACCATGTTGTTCAGACTGGTCTCAAACCCGTGGCCTCATGTGATCCACCCGCCTTGGCCTCCCAAAGTGCTGAGATTGCAGGGGTGAGACACCACGCCTGGTCTAAACTGTCAAGTTTATCAGGCCCTTTGACATGTATTGGTTTATTGACTCCCAAAAATCTGAAGTTCAGAGAAATTTAATGACTTTGCCCAAGGTCTCATAACTGAGTTAGAAACCAGAATTGCAATCTAGATTTTTAAACTTCAGATTTCATTTATTTTGCATTTCATTAAATTGCCTTAGTCCTGACTGCCCTTTCTGAAGCATTTTCCTGGGTTTCTGGTAAGCTGACTGCTTATTCCACTGCTGATTGCTAGATTACAATCTCTTGTGCGACCTTTGCCCTGGCTGATTACTTCCTTTGTTGATTCATTGGCATATGTTAAATTCTTCTGAAGTTGCTTTTTTACCCTAATAAGTGACCGATAGCTGCTAATGCTCCAGTGACAATATTTCCCATGGGAAACCAAAACACCATCAACTTGCTACTAAAATACTGCATCATCATGGCTGACATTTTTCCATTTCTTCCTGGAAGCAGAATGGAAGATACTGGGTGCGGCTGAACTAAAACTCCAACTAGTTGTAAATGTGAAAGCAAAGAAGCTATATTGGTTATGCAATTCTACACATTCAGTGCCGCTTGAGTGTTTCTAAGTTCCTTGCTCTAGCTAATGTTTCTATTTAAAAAGTAGACAAATTTGATGACTAACGACGGAGAACACGAAACAAATCTGGTGAATACCAGAATTAAGACATGTGTCAGCCAGGCGCAGTGACTCATGCCTGTAATCCCAGCACTTTGGGAGGCCGAGGCGGGTGGATCACGAGGTCAGGAGACCGAGACTATCTGAGGGAGAATCTTCAGGTTTTTTCTTCTCTTTTGCTGTAACACCAGTCAAAAAAATTGACAAAGATAAGGTATTAAGTATTGACGTTAATACTCTACCTGAAAATAAAAACCATGGAACCTATCTATAGGTTAATACAGCATACTGATAAAAAACACATATACTTTGATGCAGAGATGTGCGATAATCATGAATTAGAATTAGCATCCTGATTTAGTGTTCTACCAAAAACCCTAAGTGAACACAGAATCTATTTAAAACCAAAGAAAACAAAAAAAATCTTGTGTTTACTTAATAGTCATTGAAAAGAATTACTACAAATTTCTAGAATTTAAAAAGGTTAAAAATTTTAAAGTGTTGCCTAACTATACTTAGCATACAATAGTTTACCAAAATATCCATGCATTTGCAGCAATTGAAAAAAATCTTAAAACATAAGCAAGTATTAGTATACATATGAAACTAATCCAAAGCCAACTGTGATTAGTTCCTGTAAGGAAAGTTAACAATTGCCAAGAATGGAAGGTGACTAGAGTTGCGTCTAGTTTGCCTGTGTTCAAGCATGATACTAGATAAAATTAAATAAAAACTGTTACTCTATGGGTAGCTAACACTATAAAATCTAAGACCATTCATATGGCTGAAAACAACCCATCCCCAGCCACCACCAATGCAAAGGGCAAAAAATTAGAAACAGAAAAAACTTCTATATGCAACCTGTTCTGATCTATTAATGTAAAGAAGAACTTCTGGCTAAAGGAGTTTAATAAAGTAAGCCAGTTATGAAGCATGCCATGTATACCAACTGGTGACAGGGAAACATTCTGAGAGCTATGGTGTCCAATATGGTAGCCTAGCCACATTCTATTAAAACCTCACAAGGTGGCTAGTCCAAATGAAGACATGCTAACAGTAAGTGTAAACACACACACTGGATTTTGAAGACTTGGTGAAAAACAATAATGTAAAATA
The DNA here is from genome assembly GCF_029289425.2 of Pan paniscus. Lineage (NCBI taxonomy): Eukaryota > Metazoa > Chordata > Mammalia > Primates > Hominidae > Pan > Pan paniscus. Next base: position 17,881,410 of record NC_073261.2, read on the forward strand.
TCATTAATTTTTATATTAATTAGAAGTTAAAATGATATTTTGGACATAATGAGTTAAATCAAATCTATCGATAAAGTTACTTTCATCTGTTTCCCTTTTTAACTGTTTCTTTTTATTCTTTTTAATATGGCTACTAGAAAATTTATTTACGTATTTATTTGAGATGCGGTCTTGCTTTGTCACCCAGAGCTGGAGTGCAGTGATGTGATCACAGTTCACTGAAGCCTGGAACTTGTGAGCTCAAGTGATCCCTCTGCCTCAGCCTCCCAAGTAACTGGGATTACAGGCACAAGCCACTGCACCAAATGACAATTTGAAATTACATACACAGGTTATATTTTCTTTCTATTGGATGACACTGCTCTGCAGAACCAGTGCCCTTCCTTTTACAATGTGAAATTTGTCCCTCTCCTTCATTATAAACAAAAACTTAGTATCATTTCCTAGGTAGGAGGAATAACAGTACACCGTAAGATACAGATTCTTGTTCCACTTCTGCTATTACTCAGTAAAGACCCCCTGGGTAAATCAGATAGCCTCTCTTGGCCTCAGTTTACTCATGTCTAAAGTCTTCATTTCTAAGGTCCCTTGGGACAATGACATTATCAGATTCAAAACAGAATAAGGCTCTATGTTCTACAGTAGTGTATAGGCACATTCGTTCTTAGGTCAGGGATTCCTAACCTAGAGCTCACAGAAACTGTACGCAAGTATACATCCACTTTTAAGTTAACACTTTTCACATTTCTCAAAGACCGTATCTTTAAAATAAAAGATTAAGAGCTACCTTAGCTGGTAATAAAACTGGTATACTTAAAAAAAAATCAGAGATTGTTACTTTATCATTGTACTTGTTTGGCATGGCTAAGATGTGTTACTGGTCACTAAGGGTGAGATTTCACTTCCCTAACCTGCTCTTGAAGGCCTTCAACAGATCCCACTTCTTGTTCCACTCTAGAAGCCACACTTCTAAAAATGATCTGTGCAACATATATAATATGCAAGCTGTAGAATGCTGGCTGTGAAAAATGGGGTCCATTTTCAAATACAGCATTTTTCTAAACCATGCACAAAAGAACAGCCCTACAGGGACACTCTTCCATACTGTATACATGCCGTTGCCACTACATGTGAATACTGGCAGACGTTAGTGGCTAAAGATAAACATTAGATAAAACATAGGTCTTCATTGAGCAGACCTGAAATAGCAGAGCAATGAAGTACATTACAAATCAGCATCCCAGTACATTTTAAAAAACAAACCAACAAGGGTGTCATGCCACCAGTCAAAAGGTACTTTGCTTAAACTGGCATTCTTTAACATGCATGTTGTAGTGGTAAGTACTTCATTTCATACAGCCACAGTTATTAATACTTTGCTAAGGGCTACCAGCTGCTAAAAACTGCTGTTATCTCATACTGAGAATGCTAGTTCTATACCTTTGCTCTCAGGCTGTGAGGAAGGGGTGCTAGTCCAAAAGGCCATGGGATTAGATTTAAAAAGGCTAAAATTAAATCCTAGAAAATAAAGAATATTTCGTTTTTTAACATTTTAGGAAACAAAATATGCTTTTAAAACATAAAAAGCCAGAATCCCTCAATTTATACCACCAATCTGACTGTCTTACATATTCATTTATCCCTGTAGTTTCATTCTTTGCTCATTTAATACATGAGCAAGACTGACATACAACACATAAAATGAGAACATCTCAATATCATGGTTTTTTTTGTTTGTTTGTTTGTTTGTTTTTTTGGAGACAAAGTCTCACTCAGTCAGGCTGGAGTGCAGTGGCATGATTTCAGCTCACTGCTACCTCCATCTCCTGTGCTCAAGCGATCCTCCTGCCTCAACCTCCTGAGTAGCTGCTAATTATAGGCACGCACCACCACGCCCGGCTCATTTTTGTATTTTCAGTAGAAACAGGGTTTCACCATGTTGGCCAGGCTGGTCTCGAACTCCTGAGCTCAAGTGATCTGCCCACCTCAACCTCCCAAAGTGCTGGCATTCTAGGAGTGAGCCACCGTGCCCAGCCTCAATATCATGTTTTCTGAGTGACAAAAGAAACAGAACAAATGAAAATGAACACTTTAAAAAAAGACTCATGTTAATGCGCATGATTCAAGCATGAGTCCGTACACTGTACCGAGTTCTTTTGCTCTGCCCTAGCATGATAGAAGTATCTTCCAGTTACTGAAATGTCTTTAACTAAGTTCTCTTGCTCTTTGAAACCTCACCGTGAACTTATTAAGGGAGAAAAAAAATTGCTCAAATATTTTGGGGGTGTTCACAAAGCATCGTTTATACCCCAACATTAGTATCCCACAGAGAGTCTGCATCAAGCTAAACATTAAAAGAAAGAAAAATTGTGCTTAACTTTAACAACAAAGTACCTACCCTTTTCTGGTGTTTTAAATGTGTAGTTGATTGAAGATTCTTCCGTTGGAAAGGAAGCAGAGAGATTTTTGACTTTCCTATCTGAAGACTGTTCGATATCAGAGTTCTTTGACAGTTCACATTTTTTAGGTTCCACGTTGCTTTCAGATCCACTCTGGGCTACTGAACTAGTTTCACTATTGTTACTTTTCAAAGGTGCATTAAAACTAAATCCAAACAAAGACCCAGTGGCAGAACTGTTGCCAAATGCAACTGGTTTTGATTTTTCACTACTAAAAATGCTTTTAACAGACTCTGAACGAAATACAAACTTTGCAGGAGAAACCACTGCTTTTGTTGTTGTTTCAGATGTGCTAGACACTTCAACTTCTGAAGCTGCATCTGCTACATCATCACCCTGAATAACATCTGTCCTCTCTCTTGTGGTTTCTTCTAATACAGCTACAGCAATTTTGCCACATGGTGACTCTCTGGGAGTGCTTGACCGAGAAACATGAGGTGTTATCAAAGAATCTTTTTCCTGGGCTGTTTTTGCTTCATCAAAAATTTTCTTAAACGAGTCTGCAACATCCTGTAGTTTAAAACGAACAGCTAAATGCTCTACTTTTCTTTCTCCATCTGCAAAATCACATGCAGTCCACACCCATACTCTTTCTGTCCCTTTCATATTGTGCAAACTCATGTCTGGAGTTATTCTGTGATTGGCACAAAGTTTTAATACTTTGTCCCTTCTCATCACTATACGAACTTGCTTATTATCATAATTCTGTAAAATCTTTATATCACCAATGCCCCTTTCTTTCCATTGACCAACATCTTTATCATATCTGTAGAGTTCTGCCCTGTGACTAAAAACAACTTGTTCATTTTCCTCACCACTGGATACTTCAACTAGATCAGGTAAAGGAACAACAGGTTCAAAGTACTGTCCATCTCTCTCTTCTTCTTGAGTAACATCAGATTCTTCATCAGTGCCAACTGAAGTCCCACTCTGATTCAACTTGGCAGGAGACTTAGATAGACTCAAAGCAGATTTAAAACTGAAGTCAGATCCTGTTGTTGACTCATCAGAGCGGAAAAGATTTTTTCTCACAGGGCTACTTGCCAACGGAGAATCATGTACTGAGCTACTACTAACATTATCATCCAAAGCATCTTCCCTTAAATCATGGTTATCCCATTCTAATGTGGGCCCAGTGTTTTCAGGATTCGGTTTTATTGTTGAGTCTGAGGCACTGGCTGCACCTGTACCTGAACCCTTATTTTCTTCCTCAGTGACTTTTGTTTGATCATTTGTCAAAAATGTTTTGAAATCTTTCAGTCCACTCTTCATTTCTTCAGCTCTCTGTATTAACTTGGCAGCTCTGCCAGTATCTACAAGTTTATGGGGAGTTTGAAGTGGTATGTCTAACAGAAGCCGCTGGCATTCCTCAAATTTCTGCTTGAATTCTTCAGCCAGCTCTGGTGTTTTAAATTTTGCTGCCAACTGCTCTAGTTTGGCATCACCATCAGAGAAATCACTGGCTAACCACATCCATACTCTATCTGATCCAGAGAGGGGCTTCAGGTTCATTGTAGTTGTTATCCAATGATTAGCACACACTTTTAGTACTTGGTCTCTTCGCATCAGCATTCTTGGTTTGCCATTGACCTCATTTATGAGGATTTTTAAGTTCCCCAAGCCCCTTTCTTTCCACTGACTTATCTCAGCATCAAATCTAAATAGTTTTACCCGCTGTGAATACAGAACTTTTTCACCTTCTTCTCCGGTTACAAGTTCTACTTTTTCAGGCATTTGAACTACTGGTTCAAAATGGATGTCATCGCTGTCCTCAGTCTTATAGGCATCATCATCTTTCTCAAAGTCACCGGAAGTGTTTGCTTTATTGGCCATTTTACCACATTGTGATGAGAATAATTTTTCTCCAGCACCTGAAAATCCCTTGAAATTGGGGTCTTTTTGGCCAAACTGAAATCCTTCTCCTGAAGTTGATTTTCCAACATCTGCAAATGTAAAACTGTTACTTGTTTGGTCAAAAATCACACCACTGCCATTCTTCTGGCCACTAATATCCTGAGCCTGGAAGCCAGTATCATTTTCAAGAGGCTTTTCACTTTTCTTTTCTGGATTTCCTGGTTCTGAAATGCCAAATTTAAATCCATCAGCAGACACAGGGATGGAAAATCCTTCTTTGGTTGACTTAAATTCTGTATTAGAAGAACCCTGAAACATAAATGAAGGTGAATTTTCTTGATCCACATGCCCAAAATAGTCATGAAATAAATACCTTCTTCATTCCTAATTTATCAAATGATGTTAACAATAATGATGATGATGATGATGATAACATTTATTGAGCATTTATTAATGCGCCAGCTGGGCACTGTTCTAAGCACTTTACATTATTATCTCATTTTAATATTCTCAAAAACCCTATGAATTAAGGTATTATTATTATCCTCATTTTACACGTGAGGCAACTGATGTATTGAGAGGTTAAGAAACTTGCCTGTGGTCAAAATAAGCAGAAGAGCAAGGGTCTAAATGCACCCCAACACTCTGTCCTCAAAGCTGTCACATTCAACTACCACTGTAATATTGAGTCTTCAATCAATTGTTATATATATAGCTGTATCAGGCCTGAAAGTACTTACCACATAGTGGGTCAGCAAGGGCATTACAGTTCTATTTCTGTTAAAACAGAACGATGAAGGATCCACCACCACCACTCCCATTTTTAAAATATTCTAAATATTCACACTTATTAACACAAAAATAAGGTGACTAAGAAGGATAATTTCTGTATTTGGAGATAAATTTAAAATATCTACATTTTAAGGGACATAAAAGTTTTAATAGTGAACTGCTCTCTTGAATTTATTTGAAGGAACCCTAAACAATTTAAAAAGAAAATAATTATAAATGTATAAATTATTCCTTTGTTACCTTTGTGGGAGTAACATTAGCTGCTGGTCTGAGAAGATACTGGGAATTATATGCTGGTGACTGACTATAATATACTGAAGGGCCAGTAGTTGCAACTAAAAAAAAAGAAAGAAAGAAAACACTGTTAAAGTCTATACTACAGTTAAGACTATCTAGGCAAGAGCTATAAATACAAAGGCAATAGAAATTAAAGAAAGATTTAACTACATAAATTTTAAATTTCTGTACATCAAAATACACCAATCAAGATTATCAAATGACAAACTAGAAAAAATTGCTAAATATGACATGAAGAATAAGAGAATAGCATCGCTGTGATCAACAAGAACTACCTCACAAGCATTAAAAAAGGAATAAAGAAGAAAGTAACTGTTGCCTTTTCTAAGAAAGATCAGTATGATGTGGAATTATGGACATTCAGTCACAGAAAGGACGTAAGGAACCAAGATGCCATCTGATGGTCAATGCATTTGAAGTGGGCCTAGAAAATCTGCAGAAAGACTAGGTTGTATTTTGTAAACTAAAGCTATTACTGAGAATGTTCAGCTCAAAAATCACCTGACAAATTCATGGAAAGGATGTCATAAATAACATAAAATGTGTTCCCTGGCTTAAAATAAAAAGCACATCAACACTCATACAGATGTACAAACTGTCTGCTCCCTCTGTTTGGTCTGTTTTACCAGGAAACAAAATGACTAGAAGGCACCCATGTTAATGACAAAACTACCAATAGTCATTTGCTTGAACTGTTTTATGATAGTTTTACCAGAAAACAACCAAAAGACCTTTTATGCCTGTACATGGAAGAAGAAACAGAAACTGTGCCAAGAGGTTCCAAACAATTGCCTCTGGAAAGCACTGAAAAATCAAGACCTAGAAAAGGCTAGCCAGAAGCCCAAGTTTGATTTTGGAAACCTTACAGAGGTGAGGATAGCTATTTTGAAATTACTATGGGGAGGAAGCAGGCACAGAACACAGAACAACCTGACAGAAATGGCCCAAGAATCTTAAAGTCTTGCAAGATGTCTGTCTGCATGAAAGCAAAAAGAAAAAATAAAATATTAAATTAAAAAAAATCTTAGTCTGAAGTTTAAGTAGGGACTTTAATTGACTACTGACTCTAAACTGTGCGGCTCTAATAAATCTACTAAAAGTAATCTAATTTTTTAAAGCACCGTATGAATAGACAATTTGGGAAAGAAATGTTAATAGGCCTCAAGGAACATGTTTTTGAAGTGAGCCTTGAAAATCTGCAAAATGACGAGGTTGCATTGTGCAAATTGAAGCTATTATGAGAATGTTCAGGTCAAAAAAATTACCTGACAAATTCATGCACAGGATCTCACAAGGAACACAAATGTGTTCGTTGGCTTTTAAAAAATCACATTAACATTCATGTTGATATACAAAAACTCTTCTCCATCTGTTTTGTGTGAGTTTTACCAAGAAACCAAACAACTAGAAGGTACCCACGTTGAAGATGGCAAAACTACCAACTGCCATTTGCATGAATTGTTGAGCATGACTAGTATTTAAAAAACTTAAAAATTGATATCACTTTTGTTCCTACAAATTGGCAAAGGATTTTATAAGCTAGTAAGTCAGCATTAGCAAAAGTGCGAAAATGGCACTATCAGATACTAGTGGTAAGAGCATAAACTGAATATTTTGAATACCCTACAAAACTAGGACAGTGTCCTAGAATTTGTAATGGCATAAACCAGAAACAACATAAATAAAGGAACAGAATTTACAGTACTTCCATGTGATGGGATACCATGAACTCATTAATATTCAAAAAACATTTAAGTTTAAAAATGCTCAGAACTAAAGTAACATTTAAAAAACAGGCTAGCTCATCTACACACAACATAGTAACATGCTAACAATCTCATAAAAAATACTATATGTATAGAGAAAGAACCAGAAGGAAATGTTCTCAAATATAAGAAATGTTAATAAGGTGGTTAGTTTTTAGTTTTCTTCACCCTGTTCAGTACTTCTGAGTATCTCCTATGAGCTCATTAATCTTTAATTTTAATCATCTTATTTTAAAAAAGCAAGGACCATCTTGATATATGTTTACTTTTATTAAGGAAAAAGAATCTATGAACACAGGAACAGAAATCAGGAGATCTTGGCTCTCGCCCTTTCAGTGCCACAAAGCTGTTTTGTGAAACTGTAAATAATCCATTTGGAGTCTCCATGTTTCTCAATTGTAAAATGAGGATGTGCTGCTTCTACACATTTCACAGGGTCATTGCAAGAATAAAATGAGACAATGAGAATGTTGGATTTACATGCTTGTATAAGAACAGAAGACCTTTTATGCCTGTACACAGAAGAAATGGAAATCATGACCCACAAGGCACCAAATAACTGACTGCACACATCACTAAAAAAGCCCCAGGAAAGGCTAGCCGGTTTGTTTATCCTCTTACAAGGACCTATATGATGTGTAAGGTTTCAAGAAAACAAGGTTTGAACGTTAGACATTTCATATACTTATCTATGACTTACGACATTTAATAAGCTTGACTTCACAAAGATTTTCTGTTATTTTGCTTGTGTTGAGAAGATACTATCACAAAAGGCTAGTGGGGTTGCCTTAACTATATGAACCATCACACAAATGTGCTCATCTAAACTACATTTTATTCTAAATCTTTCCTGGGCTAAAAAGAGAAAAAAAAAAGGGCACTACTACTACCATTTCAGAAGTCTGTCGTACGTAAAAGGAACAATTTTGTTATTTCTGGCTGCCTGGGAGCAATGTATTATACTGGCAAGTGCTTTGGAGTTACACCACTGGAGTGTGAATCTCGGCTCTATCAATAACTAGCTGTATAATAATGAGTAAGTTACCTAACCTTTCTTTATCCATTTCCTTATTTATAAAAAAGGGATTAATAATGGTACCGGCCATTCTAAGTTACTGTAATTAAATCAAATTACATTCACAAAGCACTTTTGCACATAGCCAACCCACAGTAAACACTATTAGTAACCTTAGTTCATTAACTGTTTACTCTATACTCTAATAAATGTCTGATACACACCCACGCCCACCTGCACATACACAAATGCTCATAGTAATTATGTAAGGCAAGTATTATCTCCACATTTCAGACAGGTTAACTTACACAGCTATTATAGTAAGTGATAGAGCAGAACTTAAAAACCCAGTATGATTCAGGTCCAAACTCCTTTTCTTTCTTTATATAACCATAATATTTCAAATTAAGTAAGATTTCCTATATAACGTCCTGCCTCTCATCATTATCATCAAAATAATTCCCCAGAGGTGTAGGTTCTTAATTAAGCATTTCTTAGTGCATAACTCTATTCAATAACATTTTTCAATTTAAGGAATAATCTCATCTCAGCTCATCCGAGGTGTGGATTAAGTGTTCTTTAAGCCTTTATATACATGTGATCACATACAGCTCATTTTTTCTGCTTGGGATTATAAAAATCTCCGTAACACCAAATACAGCTTTTGAAGTCACAGATAAACAGACGTTGACATGTATATTAACAAACATATATAAACAAGGTGATTTCACACGTTATCTACTTAAAAGAGGGAAGTAAAGTAGTTTTACTAAAATATGCGATTATCCACTTGCCAGCTCACCTGTTAGTGGAGCCCCATGAAATATCTGTGACCTCTGATATCCATCAGGCACCGAGTCTGGTCCATAATTCTCTGTGGGCCAACGATGATGGGATGCTGACTTACTGCTATTTAGTTTCAACTCCTGCATTTCTTTCTATTGGAAGAAAAAAAAATCAAATAATTTTAATCATTTAATTATATCATGCCAGAAACAGTGCTGGGGAAACTTACTCTTTTAAATTTAAATAACCGATTTTTTCTTTTTTTCTTTTTTGAGATGGTGTCTCGATCTGTCATCCAGGCTGGAGTGCAATGGCACAATCTTGGCTCACCACAACCTCCACCTCCTGGGCTCAAGTAATTCTCCCACCTCAGCCTCCCGAGTAGCTGGGATTACAGGCATCAGCCAGCACGCCCAGCTAATTTTTTGTATAATAGTAGAGATGGGGTTTCACCATGTTTGCCAGGCTAGTCTTGAACTCCTGACCTCAAGTGATCCACCACCTCAGCCTCCCAAAGTGCTGGGATTATAGGTGTGACCCACCACGCGTGGACCTGATTACATCTTTTGAAAGTTTCTATTTGCCAATGAGTTCTAGGTACCTGGTGCTGATTTTAAAATATGATTCTTAATTTGTTAAAAATTTATCTGCTCCCATTTTCATTCGTTAATACAAAACCTAATTCATTAACTCTCTCACCTAAACAAATAACCTCCTAAATGATCACACCTTCATTTCCATTCTACACTTGCCTACATTAACCTTTCTGACATTCACCTCCAGCCAAGACAATTCCCTGCTCAAAAAAACAAGTACCTACAAACTAAATTTCTTTCCCCAACTTTCACAGTCCTCTAACATTACACTGACCATCCTTTCAGTGTGTTCTTTCTACACTGCAATCTGGAATACCTGACATTCCAAATCACCTCCCCAAATTAGCTTTTCACTTAACCCCATGCTGAAACAAAATACAACTAATTCTCCAGGTGATGTTCAAATGCTCCACCAGGAAAGGGAAAAAAGCAGTAGCTGCAGATAATTTATTATGTATATAATAATACATCCAATGCACTTAAACTCTTAATTTTTATACTATCTACACTGTTAGGTAAACAATATTAGCTCCTATCTTAAAATGAGAAAAAGGGATGCAGGGAATAACAGCTGGAATTTGAACCACATCTGACTCCAAAAATGTTTTCTTAACACAACTCTGCTGCCTTGACAAGATGGCAGATAGATACAATGCCGTCTAGTGTAGCTATGTGGCTACCTGATCTCTGCTGAAGAAAACTAAATGACAGCACCATACCCAACCCTAGAACCTACAAAATGTCCCCTTACAAAACAGACACTTAACAGGAAATTCTTTTTCCAAAGAAATTGTAGTGGTATCAGAAAACAGGTAAATTTTGAAAAGTTTCAAACTTCTCTGTATCAGCCCAGGAATCCGATCAGTTCTAACAAGTGAGGTCAGGGACAGATCTAGCATGTCTGCTTTCTTTTTCTACAAGTGTTTCAAATAAAAATTTCCCAGAAAGACCTAACCATGAGGTCCAAAACTATCTCAATTTTCAAGCTAAATAAAATTTCCCCCATTCATCCATCTACAGTGCCTAGTCCAGATGCTACACATACACATCCAAGAAATAAGAAACTAGTGGAATCACCTAGAAAACTTTATGGTCACTGCTGGTATCCACACCAGAGCTTTGAATTTGCAACCACTGCTGTAACTGTAATTTTTAACATTCAGTGTGATGAGAACTGGCTTCAATAATTCTCTCATTTTAAAGATAAGAAGCCAAACAGTCACAAAGGAAGTGACTGGCCCAAGATCATTAATTAATGGCAGAGTCAGTACTAGTACCAAGCTTTTCAAGCTCATGGACTAGTGCTCCACTATGCTTCCACAGAATACAATGTTGGGAGCCTGAAACCTGTATGTTAAGTCAAAATTGTATGTAATTGTCATAGGCCATGACTACACAGAATTAACATTCAAGATTTTTGTGCAAATTCAAAAATGTCTTCCCCACCAAATAGTATTCTCTTAATTTGCAAATACTGCTGATCACACTGTAATAATCGCCACACATCAGCATATCCTTGATGTAACTTTAGCAGTATAATTTAGTTCTTGCCTGATAAACATGAAAGAACCTACTTTTATTTCCAATTCCAAAAAAGTCAAGCTCCTTTGAACCCTATTGCTAAAATAAGATATATATACATAACTATTTCCTTACATAATTAAGTCAAATTCATATGGAAGTATTAAAATATAGTAAGACCTTTTGAAGCTCAGACCACTTTTCAATTCCTAGCTATACATTTGAACACATGTAATCCACAGCTAATCTGGGAATGAACTCATAGACCAGAGTATGATTAGTACATTGTAGCAGTTCAATCACTTGGGAACCTTCTCTGTGTCAGGAACTCTTATATTTTAAATAAAACAGTTTCTACCTTTGAAGGTCTCAAATTTTGTGGAAGATGAGGAGAGAGACACATAAAGTACTTTCAAAAATATAGTAAAGGGCTGGGTGCGGTGGTTTACACCTGTAATCCCAGCACTTTGGGAGGCCAAGGCGGGCAGATCGCCTGAGGTCAGAAGTTCAAAACCAGCCTGGCCAACATGGTGAAACTCTGTGTCTACCAAAAATACAAAAATTAGCTGGGCCTGGTGGTGGGTGCCTGTAATCCCAGCTACTCGGGAGGCTGAGGCAGGAGAGTCGCTTGAACCTGGGAGGTGGAGGTTGCAGTGAGCCAAGATCGCACCATTGCACTCCAGACTGGGCAACAGAGTGAGACTCCATCTCAAAACAAAACAAAACAAAATATGGTAAAGGGTCAAGACCAAGGTATGTAGGCTGGGCACAGTGGCTCACACCTGCAATCCCAGCACTTTGGGAGGCTGAAGCAGGAGGATTGTTTGAGCCAGGAGTTCAAGGCCACCCTGGGCAACATGGAAAAATCCCATCTCTACAAAAAATACAACAATTAGCTGGGCCTGGTGGCATGTGACTGTCTGTAGTCCTGGCTTCGTGGCAGGCTGAGCCAAGAGGCTCTCTTGAGCTAGGAGGTCGAAGCTGCAGTAAGCTGTGATCATACCACTGTACTCCAGCCTGCACAACAAGACCCTGCCTTAAAAAAAAAAAAAAAAGACCAAAATGTCCGCTTGCCATACTATTTGGATGGCAAGGGGACATTCTGACCAGCTTCAGAAAAAAAGTGAGAGAGTGGCCAGGGAAGGAATCTTGGAATAAAAAGTACAGCTAGAGAAATTAAGTGACTTACCTTAATGGCCTTTACTTCTTGGCAAATCATTTTCAGTAAAGAAATCTGATCTTCTGCCCATCGAGGTGGTGTTTCGGGAGAATACTAAAAAAAAATAAAAATAACAAAAGAGCATTTAAAACACTTAGAAACAATTTCACAATGAAATGATTCCATTCTTTCCTGTTTACCTTGTAACTTTTACTTGGTGATAGTGAATATCTGGTAGGAGACGGTGTAGAATGTTTTCTTCCTGAATCTGCATTTCGCAAAGAACCATTTGTATAGAGAGGACCTCCTTCACTATAGGCTTCGAGTTCCTGCAGGACTGACTTCAGCATCTCTTTTACAGACTCCAGGGGCACAGGCAACTCAAAATAAAAGACATTAATTAAGGGCTTTCATTTGCAAAAAATTCCAAAAGTAAAAACTCTAAAATGATATATTTTATCTTATTTACATTTTTGTCATTTTAATAAGCACTTTACACTTTAATAATACACGTGAAAGTGTTTTTTAATTATCTTTTTTCTTTGTTTTTCTGCTGTTTTGTATTATTATTTTTATTTTTTTGTCTTTATTCTATTTTTTTCTTCATGAACACAGAAAAGTGTTGTACAATCTAGCATCTTCTGATTCTAAAGTCCATGCTCTTTCTATTACTTCTGTTAACCATGATAATTGTAGAGGAATGTTAACTTGGAAAGCTTTTCCAAGTGAACAAAATAAGTTACTGATGTTTTCTAACTGATTTTCAATGGTGACAGAAATACAGATGCTACAATACACCAGACAACATAAATCCTAATAAAAGAGTAGTAACACAAATTAATCAACAAAACACTCAGAAGACTGAACATAATTTAACATCATCATGACAATCTCAAACAGCTGACAGCAAGAAAACAAGGGCGTTCATAATGGCTGATGACGATGAGAAGAAATGCTCTTAAGTTGTCAGCAACAACTTTCGATTTCAGCAAAGTTCATTAAGAATTAGTCCTGAGGTTATAATATTTGTTTTGATTACACTGCTAAGATAACAAAATCAATGTCTTATCTTAGAAATCTTTTCTAATTCCCCAAGAAGTACTTTTTAAGAGCATATACCTAGATTCCCAAGTTTAAAAAGACACACCAAACCTAAGACAAAGCAAGCAAATATAAGCATTTAGATACACACATCCCTTCTGTGCATTAATAGCAACATATTACTGAGTATTTTTGAAATTACCAAAATATAAGACCAACGCAAAAACATTGACCAGTGGGTTATCAGTAAGAACGTACATACAACAACCTGCTACTTACTTTCTTGACCACTGAAAGATTTGAATCACTGTCATCTATAATCTTTATTAGGTAGTCCCTGGTCTTTCTCAGATAATTTTTGCATTCTTCTCGTTCTTCAGGAAAAATGGCATCATTTTCAATGTCTTCTGCCTTCCTGTGAAAAATCTATACAAATAGTGCTTTTATGAAATCATTAGCTTTTTAAAACAAAAAACTTTCAGCTTGGCCACGCATGGTGGCTCATGCCTGTAATCCCAGCTACTCGGGAGCTGAGGCACAAGAATCGCTTGAGCCTGGGAAGCAGAGGTTGCAGTGAGCCAAGATTGTGCCACTGCACTCTAGCCTGGCCAACGGAGAAACCCCGTCTTTTAAAAGAAATAATAAATAAATAAATAAAACTTTTAGCTCAAGTACCGCATCTACTTACCAGTGCAAGATTCCAATAAGAAACAACACTTTGTATAGATTCAAAAGCAGTCACAGCATCTTCTATATTTCCATGTATTGCATCCAATATAGCAAAAGTTATGTGTGCGTCTTCTTCATATTCAACAATTTCTGATGCCTAAACGCACAGAATAGTTTTTAGTCAAATTGTTTATACTCAGAATATAAAACCCAAATGATTTTCCAAAGATTTTATATGATCTTAAGAGACAAACATCTCATTACTCTTCTCTGTCATATCTTATCTGTGAGAGCTAGTGAATTTAGAAAACAAGATTACCGTTAAATAACAAGGCAATTAATTTAAGCAGTTTATAGCTCCACTTCTTTGTTTATAAACTGGAAATTCCCGTCTCCAATAAATTCATAAAGGAACTCTGTTACCTGAATGTCTACACTATGAAAATGTTTAAACAGAGGATCAATAGGTTCAGGAATACTGTTCTTCTTTATTATCTTCAACAATGGCAAAACTTTCTTCCAATAATGAACACTTCTCCCTATGTATTGTCGTTGATCATAAAAAGAATTAAGACCGCTGCCCTAAAAAAGAAAGTTAAAAGCACACAACTTTAAGGAACACGCATGATTAGATCTAAAGTTCATTTACAAGTTGTAAGAACTGGCTAAAATTTCAAGTCAAAACCAAATGGTACCTCAATAGTCATTTGTTCAACTTCCAAATACTGTAATAACTAAACCACCTTAATACCAGTGAACTCACTGCAACCTCTGCCGTGCAGGTTCAAGCAATTCTCCTGCCTCAGCTTCCCAAGTAGCTGGGATTACAGGCACCTGCCACCATGTCTGGCTAATTTTGTAGTTTTAGTAGAGTTTTTTTTTTGTATTTTTAGTAGAGACGGGGTTTCACCGTGTTAGCCAGGAATGATCTCGATCTCCTGATCTTGTGATCTGCCCGCCTCGGCCTCCTAACGTGCTGGGATTACAGATGTGAGCCACCGCACCCGGCCTCTACACTCAACTTTTAAACACTTCTAATGATACCACCCTAATGTAGCAATCCCAACTACTTTTTAACAGTTGCCATTTTTAGATAGCTGAAACCTGCCTCTTCTGTAGTGTCAGTTTGTTCAAAAGGCTGACCATCTACACCTAATGGTGACACAAAACAAACCTTAAATATTTAGAAAGATCTATAATGGTCTTACCTACAAAGCCTTGTGCTAATTTGTTTTTAATTTTCAGGCTGAATAATTATCAGAACTTAATTATTAAGGAATAACAGTAACAGCTCAGCTAATATGTAACATTCACTGTGTGCCAGGCATTGCTCCTCTAAGTGCTTATATTTAACTACATTAACTATTTTGCAGCAATAAAAAACACATTTGTCATAATATGACCAAGCTGCTGTTTTCAGAACAAAAAAACTTTCAATAAAAAGTGCATGATTTTAAAAAATTAAGGTAATGTTCTTTAAAAATGCTTATACTTTAAAACTCACCATTTTCTGAAGGCATTTTGCCCAATGTACAAGCAGAGCAGGTTGAAGGCCATGTTTTTCCTGGGCTCTTAGAGTGTTTATTTCATGCTGAACTACAAGTCTCAATTCTGCTGAGTTTCCAGGTCTAAAAAATAGTTCAATATACTAAAATTGCTTTCTAAATACACAGTTCAGCGCTTACATACATATATGTTAATGGGTCACATGACAAATTAAATCTTCACATGAGGATTAAATCCCTGGTAAAACCTACGCACGAAGTGAAAGCAATATTTTTGTTTTACTACTTACAGTGCTTTTCTGTGAATCAGAGTACAAACCGCATCCCACCAAGACTTTTGTCTTTCTGTACAAAGCTGTTTACATACAGGAAGGGGCAGGCATAACGGCTGATAGGAGCTGTGGTCAGAATTACATTTCTCCTTTAATTCTAAGTGGCTGGTATATACTACTCCAAGGAGAAATACCTGTTTTATTTAAGGAAAAGTTAAGTTAGAAAAAAAAATTAAACAAAATTCAGAATATTTAATTTGTTAAAATCTTTGCTTACTTCAAGATCTAAAATACATATTGATTCAGGCGCATTTGTTTCAAGCCTTGAGGTTTCATGGGGCAAATGATGGAAAAGCTGTTTTAGCCATTTTCGGATTCCAGGTAAAGCAGGCAATGAATTCCACTGTAAGCCAAGCCAAGTAAGGTGCTGAAGACTACCATTATGTGCTTGAATAGCACCTGAAATAAAATTTAAAAATTGGCTTAAGGGTTTGAAATTTTTCTTTGTGCCATTAGTTTTGCCAACATAAACAATTCACATTATATATATATCTTAATTATATAACTGCTTTTCTATATCAAAGCTGGAGGGAATTCTATGTTAGGCAAAATCTCATGTTCTTATTAAATGCATTCTCACTTGATTATTTCTAGAAATTTTAATAAAAATAGTAGTGATGAAGAATGTTTAAGTCCATCTTAAAAAATGACACTGACTAGAACTCAATAAACCAAAATCAACTGACAAAAGCCAAATAAAGAACACCTAACCTAATAAGAAACCCCAAAACAATGGGTTTTCCTTTAAGTCATTAAAGCAATGGAACACCACTATATTAATCCATCGGTACAGTAAAGAAATCTGTTTTTCTACAAGAAAGTCAATATTGAAAAGGTTATGTGCAGTCAGGAGTTCGAGACCAGCCTGGCCAGCATGGTGAAACTCCGTCTCTACTAAAAATACAAAAAATTAGCCGAGCACGGTGTCACGTGCCTATAGTCCCAGCTACTTGGGAGGCTGAGGCAAGACAATTGCTTGAACCTGGCAGGCGGAAGTTGCAGTGAGCCGAGATTGCGCCACTGCACTCCAGCCTGGGTGACAGAGCGAGACTCTGTCTCAAAAAAAAGAAAAGAAAAGAAAAGGTTATGCACTTCTGGAAGCATGAAGAGGTATAATCTTTCTGTCATTTTGGCAATTTGCAAGACTTAAAGATGTTCATGTCCTTTGTCCCAGTAGTTCTGTTTTTAGGTATCTCTATGGAAATAACTTGCAATGAAGACACTTTTTGTTGAAGTTTTTATGAGAGTATGATTATTAACAGTGGAAAAGTTGAGAAAACTTGGATGCCCAATAACAGAAAGTAGCAAGAAAATTATGACTACTTCATAAAAAAGATTATATTGCCAATAAAAGTGATATTTATAGTTTTAATACAGAGACTATGGGAGAGAATTCATGAAGGAAGCAAGATAAATCATACATAAACAACCATTTAGATGAAAAATATGGCCAGATGTCGTGGCTCATGCCTATAATTCCAACACTTTTGTTTTTGAGACGAAGTCTCGTTCTGTCACCCAGGCTGTAGTGCAGCAGTGTGATCTTGGCTCACTGCAACCTCCACCTCCCGGGTTGGAGCGATTCTCCTGCCTCAGCCTCCTGAGTAGGGACTACAGGCACATGCCACCACCCCCGGATAATTTTTGTATTTTTAGTAGAGATGGGGTTTCACCATGTTGGCCAGGATGGTCTCGAACTCCTGATCTCAGGTGATCTGCCCGCCTCGGCCTCCCAAAGTGCTGGGATTACAGATATGAGCCACTGTGCCAGGCCTAATCCCAACACTTTGGGGGGCTTAGGCAGGAGGATCACTTGAGCCTAGGAGTTGGAGACTAGCCTGGGCAACAAAGGGAGACCCTGTCTCTACCAATTAAAAAAAAAAAATTATCTGGGCCGAGTGGCATGTGCCTATGGTACCAGCTACTCAGGAGGCTGAGGCAAGAGAATCCCTTGAGCCCAGAAGTTCAAGGCAGCAGTGACCTACGATCACGCCACTACACTCCAGCCCAGGTGACACAGTGAGACCCTGTCTCAAAATACAACAAGGCTGGTCGTGGTGGCTCACTCCTGTAATCCCAGCACTTTGGGAGGCCAAGGCAGGTGGATCACCTGAGGTCAGGAGTTTGAGACCAGCCTGACCAACATGATGAAACCCCGTCTCTACTAAAAATACAAAAAATTAGCCGGGCGTGGTGGGGGGCATTTGTAATCCCGCTACTTGGGAGACTGAGGCAGTAGAATTACTTGAACCCGGGAGGCAGAGGTTACAGTGAGCCGAGATCGCACCACCGCACTCCAGCATGGGCGACAAGAGCAAAACTTGGTCTCAAAAACAACAACAACAACAAAAAATACATGCCACCCCCACAGCACCACATTCAAACTCCCCCCAGCCCAACCCACACACAAAAGGAATACAGGAAAATATTGAGTCGTTATTTCTGGGTAATAAGATTATGGGCAATTTATAAGAATTAAGACAGAGACCATTTCCTCTGAAACATATAACTTACCAACATCGTATCTAGCCAAATCTTCAAGCTCTGGTTCTTGTACATCAATGTTTCCAATATCATCGCTACCAAGAAAAGATGTATCCTTAGGTGACTGACTAGAAAACAGAGCATCATATAACACAGACTGCCCGCTTTTGTTGGCAAAAGTTTCAACAATCTCTTTTAAAAAATCTTGCTTGCCACGACTTAAGTTTAGCAACATATGCCCTGAAAAAAAAAATTTAAGTTATTTCCATCACTTTAAAAATACAGATTGTATTTGCTCACGTTGTCTCATTTGTATACCCAAAGGGGAAATAACATGATTATTGCAGACCTAACCCTCCAACCCAAAAAATACAGCGGACAACAAAACGGGTGCTTATGTAGCAAATGAAAAGAGTACAGGTTTAATATTCTCAGTATCTACATAAGACAGCAGAAGGGGTAAAAAAGACAGGAATGTGTATGAAAAATGCCAAACATATTTGCATTTTAGATGAAAAGGTCTGGACTTAAGTGGCCATAGGAGAACCGGGACAAGCTCTTATTCTCTGATCTGATACACTGATTTCTGAACCTGGCTGATCAGAATCCTCCTTTAAACAGCTTTTAAGAATTATTTCCGGCTGGGCACGGTGGCTCATGCCTGTAATCCCAGCACTTTGGGAGGCCAAGCTGGGTGGATAATGAGGTCAGGAGATCAAGACCATCCTGGCTAACACAGTGAAACTCCATCTCTACTAAAAATACAAAAAAAAAAAAAAATTAGCCGGCCCTGGTGGCGGGCACCTGTAGTCCCAGCTACTGGGGAGGCTGAGGGAGGAGAATGGTGTGAACCCGGGAGGCGGAGCTTGCAGTGAGCCGAGATCACGCCACTGCACTCCAGCCTGGGTGACAGAGTAAGACTGTCTCAGGAAAAAAAAAAAAAGAATTATTTCCAGGCCTCGTTCCCAGAGATTTTTATTCCATAGGTTTACAGTAAGCAATCAAAAAATCATAGTCTCGGATAAAGTACTGATACATGCTATAACACAGACGAACCTTGAAAACCTTGCTAAATGAAAGAAGCCAGTCACAAAAGACCACATACTATATGATTCCATTTATGTGAAATGTTCAGAAGAGGCAAACCTACAGAGACAGATGAGCGGTTGCCAAGGCTGAGAGGTTTGGGTAAAATGGGGAGTAACTGCTAACAGGTAAGGAATCCCTCATGGAGTGATGAAAATCTTCTAAAACTGACTGTGGTGACAGTGGTAATACTCTACGAACACAGTAAAAGCCACTGAACTGTACACTTTAAATGGGTGAAGCGTATGGTACACGAATTATATTTCAATTGAACTTTTTTTAAAAACCCTCCTTCGAGTTAATTCTGCTGGGCTATTAGGTTTGGTTACCACTACACAGTTGTGTCTCAGCACACTTACAGAGGCACCCTTGGGATGCCCAGATCAAAGACATAAAAAAAAAATACAGGCAATTTTCATCCAACTGTGACACCATGCAAAGGCACTTATGAGAGCCCTGCAAGGGTAGAAGGAAAAGAGAAAAGGGAAAAAGTAGAAAGTCACTTTAAGGACTGAAAGCCTAACTCCCACAAAAAAAGTGGGCTATGGAATAAAAGAGCAATGTGAGCTTTGGCCAACAGCCTAACTATATACCAAAGCTTGTAATAACCTTGATTTAATATTACATCTTGCTCTTTACAAAATTCATCCAATTTTATATCAAAACTGCTCCTTATAGAAAGCATTATGTTTCTTCAGTTCACTGCTTGATTCAATGGCCATCTAACTACCTTAAAGTTTGTATCTTAGCAAAATCACAGGTAATACGCAACAGACCTTTAGCATTCATCCCAAGCCAAAAATGGGGGGAAAAAATCCACAAATTCCAAGAGCCTAATATAAGGTAAGTATATATCTTCTATCTTCCTCACTATGCTCTCAGCTCTTTAAGACAGATCCGTATCTTCTTCATCTTTATATCCCCACAGCAGTGTTTTTAGAATCAGCTGGTGTTAAATGGTTAGCAAATCAATAATTATACTTAGTTCAGGAAGTGACTAAATATTCAGGCTAGAGGCTCTAGCAGCCAGATGAAGAAAGAGTTAAGAAATCCTCTCCACATAGGAACAAACAATATCAAATATTCATTTTTTTAAAGAATGTGCTATTTCTTCACATCTCTTCCATACCTATTGCTCTTAACTGATATGGCAAAAAGAAATAATTTTGACAAATTATCTCCTGGACAGATGAAGATTTTATCATAAGATATGCCTTAACAGAAATTCCTTTTTCTTTTTAAATTAAATTAGTTTAATATTACTATTACCTGATTGGCTCAGTCGGTCACAGGCCATCATTTCCAGCAGATTTTGTCTAGCTTCACCTTTTATTAATTTAATCTTTGGTCTTGGAACCTAATAATTTTAGAATCAAAAATCTTAATTTGATGATACCCATACTTCTAATAGTAACATGGTCTTATCTATTACACTGTACTTTTTTTGATAATGAATAAACAGTTAACCATTAATTAAACTGAATTGGAAAAGACTGCAAAAACTGGGAACCAAGGAATTTATATAACCTATGAAAAATAGGCCAGGTACAGGCGTGGTGGCTCACACCTGTAATCCCAACACTCTGGGAGGCCAAGGTGGGCTGATCACTTGAGGTCTGGAGTTTGAGACAAGCCTGGCCAACATGGTGAAACCCAGTCTCTACTAAAAATAATAAAAAAAAAACAAAGAGCCAGGCGTGGTGGCACACACCTGTTAATTCCAGCTACACGGGAGGCTGAGGCACAAGGATAGCTTGAACCTGGGAGGCAGAGGTCGTAGCGCGCCGAGACTGTGCCATTGCACTCCAGCCTGGGTGAAAGAGCGAGACTCCATCGCAAAAAAAAAAAAAAAAAAAGAGGGGCCAGACATGTTGGCTCACACCTGTAATCCCAGCACTTTGGGAGGCCAAGGTGGGGGGATCACTTCAGCCCAGAGTTCAAGACCAGCCTGAACAACACGGTGAGACCCTATCTCTAAAAAAAGTTTTTTTTAATTAGCCAGGCGTGGTGGCACACACCTGTGGTCCCAGCTACTCAGGAGGCTGAGGCAGGAGGATCACTTAAATCCAGGAGGTCAAGGCTGCAGTGAGCCATGATCATGCCACTGTGCTCCAGCTTGGGTGACAGAGTGAGACCCTATCTCCAAAAAAAGAAAAAAAAAAAAGCATACACAGAGCAGCTCTGAGAAATTAGTTTCTACTAAAAGCACATTCATGTTACATTCAGAGAAATGGAAATTTTAATTACATTACTTTTCTACCCTGCATAAATAGGACAACAGCAGATGTTGTCCTATTTGAGTAGATATGACACCCTACTTTAAAAAGTACAGGTGAAATGACACTTGGAAATGCCACATTGTAGATAACACATTTTCAGAGTATGGATAATAGGGGATAGCACTAGAATAAATGGGACAACCAGGAAATTAAAGAGATCCTAATGCAATAACCTATGGGGGAAAAAAAAAGCATGATGAATAGAATGGCGAAGGGAAGACGTGACAGCTGCCTTCAAATATTAAAATTATTTTATAAAAGAAATCATCAAAAGAAGAAACAAGACCAACAGGTAGAAGGCTTGAAGAATATTTTTATTCTATATAAGGAAGTACCAAGAGCCAAACCACCTAAAGATGCACTGGGCTATCTTGAAAAGTAATGAATGTCCATCACTGAAAACGTCCAGTCATAGGCAATGCCCGCTTACTAGAAACATGCCAAAAGTAACTATATGGGTGACTAGAGCATCGGCTTTTAATTCTATCACCACTTTCTTAATTGGTGGTGGAAATGTAATTTGATACAACCTCTTTAGGGTTAGATATTTGGCAACAGCTCTAAAAATTATAAATGCACAGATATACTTTGATACTGCAATTCTTTCAGGAATTCATGGCACAAGTTAATCATTGCTAAATTACTTGAAGTAGCATTAAAAAAAAAAAAGTAAAAGCAAGCTAATGTCCTGGCTTTAGGACCCTGGTTTTAAAAACTCCAAAACTACAGTACATCCATACAATGGAATAATATGCAAGCATCCAAACTAATGAGAATGCCCTTTATATATACAGACATGGAAACATCTCCAAGATACAGTTAATGGAAATAAAGTAAATGCAATGTTCAAATGTTTTCCTCCTTCTTTTAAAGACAGGGGATATATGTGTGTTTACTTGGAGATGCATAAAACATTTCCTGAAGAACACACAAGAAAGTAATAACATTAGTTTCTTTGGGGGTGGAGAAAGTAAATAACTAGGGAACAGAAAGGAGTCTTCATAGCATATTCTTAAGAGCCGCCAGAATTTTAAACCATGTATATATAATTCTTTCCAAATATGCTCATTTTTCAAAATATATGATTTATGAACCTAAAAGCTTCTGATTTTGAATTTTAGAAATATTCGTATCGCCTATCCTTTTACTCACAAGTTTTCCAAACATCATGTCAGTTTGTCATCTATATGTTGAAAAGAGCACACAAAATAAGAAAGAAACAAAATGTTGACATCATTCTTTTTGTTTTGAAACTGACCTCAATTCATAAACCTGGCCTCCTTTACAAAATTATTCAACAGTTGAATCTGTGACCAGTTAATTAGTTGTGAATCCACTCAATCAAATCATCTCAATTCACTATTTCCTTTTTTTTTTTTTTTTTTTTTTTTGAGATGGAGTCTCGCTCTGTCGCCAGGCTGGAGTGCTGCAGTGGCACGATCTCGGCTCCTGGTTTCAAGCAATTCTCCTGTCTCGGCCTCTCAAGTAGCTGGGACTACAGGCACCCGCCACCGTGCGTGGCTAATTTTTGTATTTTTAGTAGAGATGGGGTTTGACCATGTTGGTCAGGATGGTCTCAAACTCCTGACCTCAAGTGATCTGCCCGCCTCAGCCTCCCAAAGTGCTAAGATTATAGGCGTGAGCCACCGTGCCTGGCTATTTCCTCATCTTAACTAAAAGGTTTCAAGATACTTTGTTAACTACCTAGCTGCAATGCAGATGCACTTACTAGAACCACAGTATTCCTCTGATTAAGAGTCTGAAAATCTTGCCATAAAAGTTAGCCAATTCTTACATACCCAAATGCCAGCACATAACCTACATTTTATGCTTATAATCATTTGATCATTAAGCTTTAAAATAAACTGATCAAATAAAATACAAGCATCTAAGATGTTTCTATTATATATGCATTCTACAGAAATATGTGGTAGTTAATAAAGACTGAGGTAGGTATCTCTGTGCTGAAGTGGGACAATGAAGAAACATTTAGAAAAGCAAGGCATCTGGCAATAGGTAAAGCACACCCACATTGAGGCACAATATTTTTTAAAAGCAGAGAAAGAATGTATTGCACATTTGCATATGCAAAAAATATTTCTGAACCCAAGAAACTCCTAACAGTAGCTGTCATCTAGGAAAGGAGACCTGAGTGAATGGATTAAGAGGGAAACTAACTTTTTATGATTAAAAGTTCACAGTCAGGTGTGGTGGCTCATACCTGTAATCCCAGCACTTTGGGAGGGCAAGGCAGAAGGATCACTTGAAGCCAGGAGTTCAAGACCAACCAGCCTGGGAAACATAGCAAGACCTTGTCTTTACAAAAAATTTAACAATGTAGCCAGGCATGGTGGCAGGCACCTGTAGTCCCAGCTACTGAGCTGAGGCTGAAGCAGGAGAGGATCACTTGAGCCCAGGAGTTCGAGGATGCAGTGAGCTATGATCATGCCACTGCACTCCAGCCAAAGCAAGAGTGAGACTCTGCCTCCCAAAACTACATATCAAAAAATTTTAGGCTGTGCGCAGTAGCTCACACCTATAATCCCAGCACTCTGGGAAGCTCGAGCCCAGTTCAATGTTACAGTGAGCTACGATTACGCAACTGCACTCCAGCCTGAGTGACACAGCAAGACTCTAATAGACACACAGACAGATAAATTTTAAAGTTTCCATTAAAAATAAGAACTATTGGCAGGGCGCAGTG
The DNA here is from genome assembly GCF_029289425.2 of Pan paniscus. NCBI lineage: Eukaryota > Metazoa > Chordata > Mammalia > Primates > Hominidae > Pan > Pan paniscus. The sequence continues at coordinate 17,905,755 of NC_073261.2, forward strand.
GCTCACGCCTGTAATGCCAGCACTTTGGGAGGCCAAGGTGGGCGGATCATGAGGTCAGGAGATCGAGACCATCCTGGCTAACACGGTGAAACCCTATCTCTACTGAAAATACAAAAAAATTAGCCAGGCGTGGTGGTGGGTGCCTGTAGTCCCAGCTACTCGGGAGGCTGAGGCAGGAGAATGGCGTGAACCCAGGAGGCGGAGCTTGCAGTGAGCCGAGGTCGTGCCACTGTGCTCCAGCCTGGGCATCAGAGTGAGACTCCGTCTCAAAAAATAAAATAAAATAAATAAAAATAAGAACTATCAGTTACTTGAGAATTTCTATAAGAACCTTTTAATGTTTGTATTACCTAGTGAACCTCACTAAATCCATTAATTTTCACTAATCCATTCCTTATGAACACGCAAGTTTCTACTGAGCAAATATTAGCACTTAACATGTAAACTGTCTATCAACGGTGTTTTTAAAAGATTTACAGGCCGGGCTCGATGGCTCATGCCTGTAATCCCAGCACTTTGAGAGGCCGAGTCGGGTGGATCACGAGGTCAGAAGATCGAGACCATCCTGGCTAACATGGTGAAACCCCATCTCTATTAAAAAATACAAAAAATTAGCCAGGCATGGTGGTGTGTGCCTGTAATCCCAGATACGTGACAGGCTGAAGCAGGAGAATCACTTGAACCCAGGAGACACAGGTTGCAGTGAGCTGAGATTGCGCCACTGCACTCCAGCCTGGTGACAGAGCGAGACTCTGTCTCAAATAAAAATAAAAAGATTTATATTAGGCAGGGCATGCTGGCTCACTGCCTGTAATCCCAGCACTTTGAGAGGCCGAGACGCGCAGATCACCTGAGTTCAGGAGCTCAAGACCAGCCTGACCAACATGGAGAAACCCCGTCTCTACTAAAAATACAAAATTAGATGGGCGTGGTGGTGTGTGCCTGTAATCCCAGCTACTCGGGAGGCTGAAGCAGGACAATCGCTTGAACCTGGGAGGCGGAGATTGCAGTGAGCCAGATGGCGCCATTGCACTCCAGCCTGGGCAACAAGAGCAAAACTCCATCTCAAAAAGAAAAAAAGATTTATATTAGAAGGAGGGGCCTTCTCTAAAAGTAATGAATCCTTTTTTTTCCCTCCCCAAGCAAAAAATCCTTCTCTAAAATTAATCATTTTTCTAAGCCTGGTTTAATGCTTTTTTGGAAGACTGCTTATTTCTTTTCCTTTCAAAAGTTATGCAAGCTCATTAAAAAAAAAAAAAAAAAAAAAAAAAAGGCCAGGCATGGTGGCTCATGCCTGTAAATCCCAGGACTTTGGGAGGCCGAGGCAGGTGGATGACTAGGTCAGGAGATTGAGACCATCCTGGCTAACACGGTGAAACCCCGTCTTTACTAAAAGTACAAAAAAAAATTAGCCAGGCGTGGTGGCAGGTGCCTGTAGTCCCAGCTACTCAGGAGGCTGAGGCAGGAAAATGGTGTGAACTTGGGAGGTGGAGCTTGCAGCGAGCCGAGATCGTGCCACTGCACTCCAGCCTGGGCGACAGAGCAAGACTCCGTCTCAAAAAAAAAAAAAAAAAAAAAAAAAAAAGGCCAGGCGCGCCAGGCGCAGTGCCTCGTGCCTGTAATCCCAGCACTTTGGGAGACCAAGGCAGGTAGATCACGAGGTCAAGAGATTGCGACCATCCTGGCCAACATGGTGAAACCCCATCTCTATTAAAAATACAAAAAATTAGCTGGGCTTGGTAGCACGGGCCTGTAGTCCCAGCTACTCAGGAGGCTGAGGCAGGAGAATCACTTGAACCCAGGAGGTGGAGGCTGCAGTGAGCCGAGATCACGCCACTGCACTCCAGCCTGGCGACAGAGAGAGACTTGGTCTCAAAAAAAATAAAAAAATAAAAAATAAGAAAATGTTTTATGTTTTCAAAGATTAATAGATATACTGTTACATATACACAATACAGTCATAAATGTTATATACATGTGTTTCAATTAACATGTTAAATTGCAATCATATTCTTCTATCATAGGCTATAAAGCCATTGCCCTACGTCTACTTATTAGGATTTTGTCCAAGTAACACATCTTTTTGAATCAAGCTTTACCCATAATACGAGATTACATCTTTATCATGTTCCCAAAAATGGCAGAGTAAAAAGATCAAACTCTTCAAATTTGTCTACAAACAAATCATGGCAATGCAGGCTTTCGACAAGAGTGCATTCAACATCCCTGTTTCACCAGCCTCACCAGTATTGTGTATGCTTAGTTATTTTCCACTGTATCAAATTGACTATTTCATTTTAACTTTAATTCCACAGGTTTGTTCACATATTGTCATTACATACCAGAGCACACCTTCATTTAAAACACATCAAGACTCCGTGAAATGTCAATTGCTCCTACAAGTGGAAGACTTACCTGAAATCCTATGAGATAGCACAATGCAGCCAGCTCAGAAAGAGCTCGCCATTGAACATTATTACCATGCTGACCCATCTTCAAGAGCAGAGAACCTGCATGCATGTAGAAATGTCCTTTCATTTCTAAGAAAGTAGCTGACAGTTCATCATTTCCACCCAAAGAAGATTTCGCAGACTGAAGAGCACTATCAAAACTGTAATATGAAAATATCAAACAGATGATACACACTTACTGCACTGTGAATAATCATGGTTCATTTAATTCAAAACAAAATAAAAATTTTATTTCAAGCTTCATCTTCCACATTCAACTTCTAATAATTCTTATTCCCCATGTTATAAACTATTAATCATCTAATGCTTATTTTTATCCTGCCTACTTCCTATACTTCATGCTTAACCTCTCAAATGATGTCTTATTCCCAGTTATTTCCAGCCCTCCAATCACAGGATAAATATAAGATTAGTGATTATAGGTGCACATTTCAAAATAAACAAGGATAAAGTTGGGAGACTATTTTGTAGTTTCTTCCTGATCATATAATTTCATTATTTAATTAACAGTTGTAATTTCTCAAATTAGACATACCATTTCCAAGTTATAAGTAAATAACTGACAGGTATTTGAGTATCAATACAGTAATTGCTCTTTTTACTATATAGATCATTACAGCGTTAAATAAATTGTCTTTTTTTTTTTTTTTAGACGGAGTCTCTCACTATCACCTGGGCTGGAGTGCAATGGCACGATCTAAGCTCACTGCAACCTCCACCTCCCAGGTTCAAGTGATTCTCCTGACTCAGCCTCCTGAGTAGTTGGGATTACAGGCACCTGCCACCATGCCCCGCTAAACTTTTTTTATATTTTTAGTAGAGACAGGGTTTCACTATGTTGGCCAGGCTGGTCTCGAACTCCTGACCTCACGATCTGCCCGCCTCAGCTTACCAATGTGCTGGGATTACAGGCATGAGCCACTATGCCTGGCCTATTATTTGTAATCTATATTCTAAATTAGTTCTTCTAAATCCTAATGTTTCTCCAAATCCTCACTTTGGAAGAAAAGTAAAAGCAAAAAGCAAACACTTAAACGTGAAGCATGATTTTAAAGTGGCTTACAATAAAGCAACCAGAGCAAGTGAGGTCTAAAGATCTCTGAGGGTGCTCAAAAACCCCTTCAGGGGATCCATGAAGTTAAAATTACTTTTACAATAGTACCAAAAAAAAATTTATATATTACATACTCATTTTCTCATGTATGTAGAGCTGAGTTTTTTTGTTTTTGTTTTTGGAGACAGAATCTCACTCTGTCACAAGGCTGGAGTGCAGTGGCACAATCTTGGCTTACTGCAACCTCTGACTCCCAGGTTCAAGCGATTCTTCTGCCTCAGCCTCCCGAGCAGCTGGGACTATAGGCGCGTACCAACGTGCCCGGCTAGTTTTTTGTACTTTTAGTAGAGACAAGGTTTCACCATTGTTAGCTGGGATGGTCTCGATCTCCTGACTTTGTGATCCACCCGCCTCAGCCTCCCAAAGTGCTGGGATTACAGGCCTGAGCCACCGCGCCCCGCTGAGCTGAGTTTTCTAGAGGCTTCATGACGTAATAATTTTACAGACTGAAGGAGGAAGTAAATGAGAATCTAGCTATGTTCTATTAAGCCAGACATTAAAAAGATTTACAAAAATGCAAAAACAATGACACTTTTCTGACTACTTTTTTGCTGTTGGGAAATAATTATTTTTCATAAAAAATGCTATTATTGGCCCTGCATGGTGGCTCACACATGTAATTCCAGCACTTTGGGAGGCCGAGGCAGGTGGATCACCTGAGGTCAGGAGTTCAAGACCAGCCTAGCCAACATGGTGAAACCCCATCTCTACTAAAAATACAAAAAATTAGCCAGGCGTGGTGGTGGGCACCTGTAATTCCAGCTACTTGGGAGGCTGAGGCAGGAGAATCGCTTGAACCTGGGAAGCAGAGGTTTCAGTGATCCGAGATCACACTGTTGCACTCTAGCCTGGGCAACAAGAGCAAAACTCCGTCTCAAAAAAAAAAAAAAAAAAAAAAAGCTATTATTATTAACACACAATAGGGCTTATTACATTTTTAATGGATTACATTTTTTATTTGTTTTAATTTCTAATGTAATAAACACTGACAGAAATAACCCACATACAGCTGGGTGCAGTGGCTCAGACCTGCAATCCCAGCACTTTGGAAGGCCAAGGCAGGCGGATCACGAGGTCAAGAGATTGAGACCTTCCAGTACTTTGGGAGGCCAAGGTAGACGGATCAAGAGGTCAAGAGATCGAGACCAGCCGGGCGCGGTGGCTCATGCCTGTAATCCCAGCACTTTGGGAGGCTGAGGCGGGTGGATCACAAGGTCAGGATATCAAGACCATCCTGGCTAACACAGTGAAACCCCATCTCTACTAAAAATACAAAAAATTAGCTGGGTGTGGTGGCGGGCACCTGTAGGCCCAGCTACTCGGGAGGCTGAGGCAGGAGAATGGCGTGAACCCTGGAGACAGAGCTTGCAGTGAGCCGAGATGGCACCACTGCACTCCAGCCTGGGCAACAGAGCGAGACTCCGTCTCAAAAAAAAAAAGATCGACACCATCCTGGACAACATGATGAAACCCTGTTTCTACTAAAAATACAAAAATTAGCCAGGTGTGGGCTGGGCACGGTGGCTCACGCCTGTAATCCCAACACTTTGGGAGGCCGAGGACGGCAGATCACGAGGTCAGATCAAGACCATCCTGGGTAACACGGTGACACTCCGTCTCTACTAAAAATACAAAAAAATTAGCCGAGCGTCGTGGTGGGCGCCTGTAGTCCCAGCTACTCAGGAGGCTGAGGCAGAAGAATGGCGTGAACCTGGGAGGTTCACAAGGGGGATAACAAAGGGCCCATGAGGCCTGATTAACTGATCTGACAAACCATCTGTCACCCACAGCCCTAAGCCACACTGTGAAACTGCCTAGGGTGGCACCAGCTTTTTATCTTCCTCAGGGTCCTCCCCTCAGGCCCCCAAGTCACCCCCTCATGGTCCAGATTCTCCCCTGAGTGACTCCATCCCCATGGTCATCTCCCCTCCTGAGCCTCCCCCTCTGAGGGCCAAGGGCTGTCCTCAGGGCCCTCCTGGGGCTTCCTGGTGGGGAGCAACCTGAGGCAGGAGGATAAGCTCTTATTCAGAGCATTGAGAGGAAATTGTGAAGCTTGCAGTGAGCCAAGATTGTGCCACTGTACTCCAGGCTGGGTGACAGAGCGAGACTGTCTCAAAAAAAAAAAAAAAAAAAAAATTAGCCAGGTGTGGTGTCGGGCACCTGTAGTCCCACCTATTCAGGAGGCAGAGACAAGAGAATCACTTGAACCCAGGAGGCAGAGGTTGCAGTGAGCCGAGACTGCACCACTGCATGCCAACCTGGCGAGAGCAAGACTCAGTCTCAAAAAAAAAAAAAAAAAAAGAGAGATTGAGACCATCCTGAACCCTGTCTCTACAAAAATTAGCTGGGCGTGGTGGTGTGTGCCTGTGGTCCCAGCTACTCGGGAGGCTGAGGCAGGAGAATCGCCTGAACCCGGGAGGCAGAGGTTACAGTGAGCCAAGGTCGTGCCACTGCACTCCAGCCTGGTGACAGAGCAAGACTCCATCTCAAAAAAAAAAAAAAAGAAAGAAAGAAAGAAAAAAAGGAACCCACATACAAAGATCTTTGATGTCCTTAAGAAAAATGTAAAAGGAACTTATGACCAAAAAATTTGAGTATACAAAGAACACAAAATAAAACATCCTACATGTTTTCTAAAATAATCTTAAAGTTATGTTAGTTCTTTTAGATACTGCTCTTACCCTACCAATTTAGGACACTATGTACTTTTTCAAGAAAATTACCTACTCCCTGCACTCAGTGAAATGAACTTCTTTCCTTATACCAGATGGGGAAATAAATTAACTTCCAAACAAATGGACAGCCTAAACTAGCAATCAGTAAACTTTTTCTACAAAAAGGAGGAGAATACTAATCTGGCTTTACAGGCATACAATCTCTGCTGCAACCACTCAACTCCAACCCTGTAGTATGTAAGCAGCCACAGACAATACATAAACAGAGGCATGCTGTATTCCAATAAATATTAACAAAATTAGGCAGGGGCCATATTTGGCCCACAAGTTCTAATCAACCCCTGCTCTAAACTAACATCTTTATACAAATCCAAGTGATGTTTTTGTTCAATGGAATTTATTTTCAAAATGGAGACACTGGTTTTCAAAATCAAAATTTAGGAAAAAAGGTAAATAACATAGTTGAGTTATTTTGTTTCTTAGCTAAAACAGTATTTTCTGAAATACCAGTGATGCTAAGTGCTTATACTAGTATATGTGAACCTAGCCATCTGATGACAGATGAACTTTAATTTTCACTCAAGATTATACTATTATAAAAAAATAAAATATGAAATAGCAGTTAGAACATTCATTTTAAGCTTGACTATGACAAAACTGAGTATTTAACCATAAGGCTAATTTTAATCAAGCTTGAACTATAAGAGTTCTCTAAAAAGGAAAGTCATATAAAACCAATTAGAACTTCCCCGTAAAAGAAGAAAAATAAGATTGCCTCCTAGTGGTTCACTGTATTAACTATAACTCCTAGGTACATTATAGAAATAATGATTCAGTGAAGAAGTTTAGAGCAATGAACTTACTGCAAAGAGAAAAACTGCAATTTATACTAAAGCATTCTCCTCAAAGTCAACGCACCTTTCCAGTAATTCTCTACTTTCCTGCACATCTCTAGTGGAAAGCGTAAGAAGCATAAGATTAGCATAGGCCAGCAGTAAGTCTGTATTGGTTGCTCGCCAGTCACTTTTATCAGACTCCAAACACTGTAAAGACTCCAGATATTCCTATTTTGTGGAATGAATAATAAGTTACAAAACTTAATCAAGTGTTAAGAAATTAACCATTTTATGCCCATAAATTCCTTTTCTCACTCCAACCACGTTTGTGAAACTACATTGATTTTTACATCAACCTTATAAATGAAAACACCAAAAATATATACATTTATCATAGTTATCTCCCCAATTTTCCCATTATAAATTTAACTGATCCTGGTAAAAATTTCATTTTATAACTGTTCTACCTAAATAAAAGAAATTTAAGTCCTGCGGGGTACTGCTGCTTTAGTACAAAAAGATGTATGCTAATTGCCTACATAGAAATGTAAAGACCCAGTAGCTTTTATCTACCTTAAGGGTCTGTACAACACACGAATTCCACTCTAAACTTGAACGCAAAGCTATGTTCCTCTCTGCCTCATGGCAGTGGGCCACAGCATCCTTCAATCTTTTCTTTGAGCGATACAACTCCACTAGCCGGATGTTCACATGGACGTCATCAGGTCTTACATGAAGTTCTGACTGAATCAAGTCAAAAAGTTTATTCCATCCATCTTCACCTTCACAATCTAGAAGCTGTTCCTATTTAGAGGGGAAAAAGAAAAATTATTAGAGTAACACTTGTGCAATTTTAAACAAGTCATGCTCCCAAAAAGCACCATTCCACTATGTCTAGTTTTATGATGATGCCACCAAAAACACCATCCTACATACCTTATTCGTCCCTTCTGAGAGTTGCTTACAACCCAGAAACTAAGCCTCAAGAACTGTATGTGAAGAAAAGCATCTGTGATTACTGCAGTAGCTCATACTCTCTTCAGAGACTACCAGGACTATTGCCACACATCCCTGTCTGTCTGAGTCACCACCAGAAGCCTAGACCTCCCCAGTCAATCCTCAGCAACAAGGTCCTTATGCTCAAACTGCTCTGTATCTCCTTAAATCTGACTCAATCCCACATCCCCTCTCCTCCCACTGTTCTGTTACCTTCATCATCATCTCAAAGCACTGTCATCACCTCCTGACCTTAAATGAAGACAGTATCATCTCAGGATAACCCCCACTACCATGATGGCTTTTTCTCTCTGAACTTACATACAAGGAGAGGAAGTAGGGTTTGTGGCCACTCGCTTCTCATTTGCGATGCTCTTCCATCAGCCTCTCAAGAAGCTAGGACCATAGGCATGCACCACCATGCCCGGCTAATTTTTTTTTAACGTTCTGTAGAGATGGGGTCTTGCCGTGTTGCCCAGGCTGACTACTCAGTTCCTTAATCACCTCATCTCCAGTGATGTTATCCTCTACTCCAACCTCAACCATCCACTTGCCACTGACACAGGTCTTCAAAATCTGCATTTTGGTCATACCACCGAAACCACCATACCATCCTTCTTATTCTTCCACCTCACTAAGGGCCTACATACCCTTACTTTCAGAAATATACTTCTCCACCATATGACAAGTTCCCTTCAAGACAATAACATCATCAAGTTTTAAACACCTGGAAACACATATAAATACACACACTTTCTTCTGTCAGGCAAAAAATGCTATAATCCCTTATATCCATAATTACTGTTTGTTTACAGATCCCTTCAACTAATTCCCTCTTTTCCTCAGAAGAACCCTCCCAACTGGTTTCTGTGTGCTTAGATTTGGGAAATCATAACCCCAAGCTAACTGATTTCATTTGCATTATCTCAACCATCAAACTGGTGCTGCCTAAAACAAAATACCATTTTAGTACTAACAGACTCACTTTCTCCACTCCCTGACACTTCACACCTCCTCCTATTTCCTCAACTTCCCCATACCTTCCTTTGACCCTCACTTTCAACTTATAACCTAGATTCATCCTTCACTGAGAAACCTGATGCTATCACATATAAATTCCATTTTACCTTACCTGCTTAAACTCGTCTTTCCCCAGCTCTCAAGACCAAGCCGCCCATTAGTACTCTGTATTTCATTCCCCTCTCTCCTTTATCAATTTCTCCTCTTCTGGATGAGATGGATGATACCCTGGTCTCTCCCTATTGCAAAAGCCCTAGTGTTTGACTCTATGTTAAACATTTTTCTAAAAACCACTATGAGTGCTTTTAAAAAGTTCTATCTCATACTTGAGAGAAAAAGCCTTCTCAACAGTAATACTCTCATTCATTAAACAAATGTCAGAAACTGTTTACCTTAGCAAGCCTTAAATTTTAGGAGAAATGGAATTACTTTGCATGACAGTTATAAATCTCATGGATTTCAATTCCAAAAAAAAAAAATCTGATACAGGAAAGGTGTAACAGTGCCTTCAAGTTATTAAAGAAAATCTTTAAAGAATGCTTCAAAGTATCTAACTTGTTACGCTGCAAGAAAAGAATCTCCTGCCATTACATATGTTCTTTAACACTACTGACACCAGATTAACTGGATTGCCACGCCCAATATGGGAGTTATGTTTGAGGCATAACACCTAAGAGAGTAAAGAAATCTGCACAATTAGACCTCACGTTTTAGACTAATATTTAAAATCCAGCTGCTTATTACTGGGGAGAAAAACTTATCAGTAATATTTATCTTTGGAAGCATCTTCAATGCTTTTTCAGCTTCAAAAATCTGTACATGATTGTTCATAGCAGTTGAACAATAGCCAAAACCTAGAAATAACCAAAATGCCCCTCAAAAGTGAATGGTTAAGGCTGGGCACAGTGGCTCACACCTGTAATCCCAGCACTCTGGGAGGCCAAAGTGGGTGGATCACCTGAGAACCCGGGAGGCAGAAGTGGCAGTGAGCCGAGATAGCACCACTGCACTCCAGCATGGGTGACAGAGCAAGACTCTTGTCTCAAAAAAATAAAAATAAAAAAACTGAATGGTTAAATTGTGGACCATGAAATACTACTCAGAAGTAAAGGAACCAACTATGGATATACAAAACTTAATATGGATCACAAATGGTATTATGCTGACTGAACAAGCCAACCTCAAAAGGTCACATGCTTGGCTGGCCGCGGTGGCTCACGCCTGTAATCCTAGCACTTTGGGAGGCTGGGGTGGGCAGATCACATGAGGTCAGGAGTTCGAGACCAGGCAGGCCAACATGGTGAAACCCCGTTTCTACTAAAAATACAAAAATAAGCAGGACATGGTAAAATGTGCCTGTAGTCCCAGCTACCCGGAAGGCCGAGGCAGGAGAATCGCTTGCACCTGGGAGGCGGACCAGGTGGCAGTCAGCTGAGATTGCGCCAGTGAACTCCAACCTGGGCAACAGAGCGAGACTCTGTCTCAAAAACAATGAAAAAAGAAAAAAAAAGTCACACATTTCATGATGACATTTACATAACATTTTGAAATCACCAAAGTATAAAGATGGAGAACAGATTAATGGTTGCCAGAGGTCAGGCATAGTGAAGAGAAGTAAATAGCATGACTACAAAAGGGGCAGCATGAGGAAGATCTCTGTGGTAATAGAGTAGTTCTGTATCTTGACGGCAGAGGTGGTATGAATCTACACATGTTAAAATGAAAGAAAAACTATACATACACATTGTACCAATGTCAAAATTCCTGATTTTGATATTGTGCTTTGGTCGGGTTAAACAGATTGAGTATCCCTTATCCAAAATGCTTGAGACCGGAAGTATTTCAGATTTTGAACTTTTTCAGACTTTGGAATATTTGCAGGATACTTAGCAGGTAGAGCACCCCAAATCTGAAAATCTGAAATCCAAAATTTTCCAATGAGCATTTCTTTGAGCATCATGTCAGTGCTCAAAAAATTTCAGATTTTGGAGCATTTAGGATTTCGGATTTTAAATGCTCAAACTGTATAAGCATTGGGGGAAAATGAAGTAGCATATAGGATCTTTCTGTGCAATCTTTGCAACTTCCTGTGAAAAAACTCTATAATTATTTCAAAATTAAATTTTTTTAAATTTCTATCAGAAACATATATAATGGGAGTAGGAGGAAGCTAAAGGCAAATATACATTTATAATTTTATATTGTACATACACAATAAAGTATACATTAATATATAAAACATTACAATATAAATTTTAAATGTTTGCCAAACATATTTGTGTAGATTTTCTCCAGAACAGTTGCTTAGTAAACTATATTTTACTCTATAAAGAATATCAGGACCAGTCAACACACTAGCAAGAACTTCCTACCATTTTTAGTAATTACGTCTTATATACTAGAGAAACCACCTTTTATCTTTTGCTTGAAAACCTTACTATCTCAAAATACAATCCCTTCCACTTTCAGACAATAGTTATTAGAAAACTCTTCTTTAAAATATCCCTAAATTGTCATCCTGTAGGTAATTTTCACTTAATGAAGCAAAAATTGTTTACCAGACAGAACTTAATGTAAATCTTAGCTCTACTTAGTTTACAGCTACTAAACTGTAAAATCCCTAAAATATTAATTATTCCAGAAGGGTAAATGAGATGTCACTTATAAAGTGTAACAATGCCTAATAAGACAGTAGATGCTCAGAAAGGTTTTAATACACTTTTTAAAAGAAAAATGTTAAAGGAAACACAAACACCTGGGCTTAAGGTTTGCTATTGAAAAGTAATTTAAACTCCAAATATTAGAAATGGTTATGTCTTAAGTTTTCTCCCTTTATGTTTTGTTTGTTTACCTTTAGTTTATAAATTGCAGGACTTCCTGGGAAAAGTTTACTGGCTCTTTCAACCCAGTATTTTGCTCTTCCATCAGTAACATCATTTTTACAAAGCAATTCTGCAATCTTCAACACAAGATCTTTTTGTGTTGGGTTTAATTCCACTGAACGCTAATATCAGAAAAGAAATTAAAGATTAGTAAATAAATTGTATGTATGTATGTAGGAGTATATATACTTATATACTTATATATAAAGGTTAAAAATTATCACTCCAACCCTTAAAAAATTCTACTTCTAGAGAAAACATATTACTTCAAAGGTGTTAAAAGTGTGTTGGAATTTTCTGGAAATGAATCAAATAAAAATTATATTTGTGTCATTTGAATGCAAAAAACACAAAAGAACACCATTTCTGACCGTGTTAGACTTACAATTTATAGGTGTTAAACAATTCTAAATCTGTTCCAAGCTGTGTCACATAACTGTACTATGATACCAATGCCTGTTTTATGATATTCATAAAATATATTTGACTTACTTATATACATTTCTCTGGGCATCATGTGTTTGGCTATGCAAAGGCTATATTTGAATCCTATAACTTACCCTATAACATTCAATGGCTTTCTCTGTGTTTTCTTCCAATTCATAAAGAAGACCCAGAAGTCTGTGAGCTCTGGGATCCCACTGTTGCACATTAATGTAAGTACATATGTATCTGTTTTTTAAAAATAATACAAAAGTAAATTAAACTTAGAACTGTACTTTTAAATGCTAACCGAAGAATACATCTTAAACCAAAGCAACCACTAAACTCGTTTATATTGTTACTCAAAACTACCACTATTCATACAGATAACTCAAAAGTATTCATAGAAAGAAATGGGTAATACTTAAAAACATGTACATAGAGTTGACCACATACTCGTTTTACCATTAAATGTCACATTTACCAAATTTTTCTCCAGTGTTATCCACACATAAGAAATGAACATATAAATTGCTTTTTCTTCCTGATCACATTTTAATAAAGCACTAACAGTTTTGCAAATAAATTAGAAGTGATTATAATAAACATTTTTAAAGTTATCATAATGCAAAATACTAAACAGCAACAATTTCCCAAACAACAAAGGGAAATACATTTACCCTTTAAGCAAGAAAGTAATTTCTAACAGTACTATATCCAGCTAAAATCAAACAGAAGAAAAATTACTAATTACAGTACCAAATACAGGAAATTTCCATTTCTCAAATCAAGTAACAACTAAAATAAGTAAATATCCTCTAGGTTCCTTGACAGTATTACCATCAGAGAAATTAGGCCAGACCCAAACTAAGGGATTAAAGTCTCACAGTAAAAAGGTACAAGAGTTAACAGTCACAGTGCTGCTAGTTACATAATTTATGTACCACCATTTTCCTTTCTTACCAGCATTTCCATCTTCCTTTGGATGCCTTTAAAAGCCTGCCTCCCAGCTGGGAGCAGTAACACACACCTGTAGTCCCAACACTATGGGAGGCCGAGGCAGGCAGACTGCTGTGCTCAGAAGTTCAAGACTAGCCTGGGCAACATAGTGACACCTGTCTCTACCAAAAAATGCAAACCTTAGCCAGGTCCACGTGGTGGTGCGCATCTGTATCCCCAGCTACTTGGGGCGCTGAGGTGGGAAGATCGCTTGAGCCCAGAAGGCAGAGGTTACAGTGAGCAAAGATGGAGCCAGCTGCTGCACTCCAGCCTGAGCAAGAGAGACAGATACTGCGTAAAAAAAAAAAAAAAAAAAAGCCTGCCTCCCTCTTAATTTCCTGCTTTAATCCACTCCCAGTCAGGAAATCAGAATCACCAAGCTTCTTATCCCTAGGATAGAGCCTTACAGCATCACATATTGTGTCAATTAAAGATCTTTTATACAAGCTATTCTCCTGCCTTACAATTACAGTTTAATTTTTTATTCATTGCTATTTTCCATCTGATTAAGGTATCAGATATCTAACCAAAAACAAATTAAGATATAGGCATGGTCCTCTTTTACTCCAACAGAAGACAATTTTTAGAAAAAGTGTTTTAAGCCAAACAATTTCTTGCCCTTGGTATAAAGCAGCAGCATGCAGAAAACACTAATTGCAGTTTCAATCTCAATGGAATCTAGGCTGGTCCTTAGCATCAGTCTGAGTGATAAATCCCTTATTCTAGAATACACTTAGGAAGAACTACTAAGAACATATTTTTACCTATTCAAAGAAGAAAATGAGAAAAGGCATTGATTTTAAAAAAAAAGAATACATGTTACAGTTTGTACTTACTTTTTAGCAAGATCATATTCTTTAGCTTCATAATGCAGCTTTGCAAAATAGAATCCTCTCATTGACTTCTAAAAAAAAATTAAAAGTTGTTTTACTTTTCATACAGAAATATTTTCCAACATTTTTTCAAAAGTAGTAAAAATCTGTCCTAAGTTTATGTTCAAATATGCCATTTTCATTCACTTAAAAGTTTTTTTAAAGCCTGACAAATGCATAATTCCATGTTTTATAATTTCCTATCACAAAACAAAAAATAGAGCTGGGTGCAGCGGCTCATGCCTGTAATCCCAGCACTTTGGGAGGCCGAAGTGGGCAGATCACCTGAGGTCAGGAGTTTGAGACCAGCCTGGCTAACATGGTGAAACCCCGTCTTGACAAAAATACAAAAATTAGCCAGGCATGATGGTGGGTGCCTGTAATCCCAGCTACTCGGGAGGCTAAGGCACGAGAATCAGTTGAACCCAGGAGGTGGAGGTTGCAGTGAGCCAGAGGTTGCAGTGAGCTGAGATCGTGCCATTGCACTCCAACCTGGGTGACAGAGACTCCAATCTCCCAAACATCATCATCATCATCATCATAAATAAGCTGGGTGCAGTTGGTCACAACTTTAATGCTATTTAATTCTAGCACTTTCAGAGACCAAGGTGGGAGGCTAGCTTTGAGGCCAAGAGTTTGAAACCAGCCTGTGCAACACAACAAGATCCTGTCTCCAGGGGGGAAAAAATAGCCAGGCATAGTGGAGCATGCCTGTGTTCCTAGCTACTCAGGAGGCCAAGGAAGGAGAATCACTCGAGCCCAGGAGGTTGACACTGCCATGAGTTATGACTGTGACACTGCACTCCAGCCTGGGTGACACAGGGAGATCCTCTCTCTAAATAATAAATACATAACATACAAAAAATAAATTCAAGAAAGCAAGACAAGCAGACAACAGAAGTTAAGAATTTTCATCAGCCTTGGAAATCTTGGAAACCCTGTGGTACCACTCTCTCACTTAACAAACAAAAGAAACCAGCTTTCTTTGGGGAGGAAAGGTATTCTAGAAATCTCTTCTCCTACCATGTGTAAGCCTCTATGGGAAAGAATAAGTAAGTACTTAGGATCTATTAAGGCACTGAGGATTCCCTGGTCCATGTACTGTTCTCTCTACAGATCAGATCAGTATTTTACAGTCAAGGAGTCAAAAAGGCAGAAATAAATATTGAATTCTTCAAGTAATAAATGAGGTCCACAGCCTGGCTCCTTGGTTACATAAACTCCAAAGTCCAAAATGCTGATGCACACCAGGCTGGGTGCGGTGGCTCACACCTGTAATCCCAGCACTTTCGGAGACTGAGGCAGGTGGATCACTTGAAGCCAAGAGTTCGAGACCAGCCTGGCCAACATACACAAACCTCCTTTCTACTAAAAATACAAAAATTAGCTGGGCATGGTGGCACACGCCTGTAATCCCTGCTGCTTGGGAGGCTGAGGCAAAGAATCGCTTGAACCCGGGAGGCAGAGGCTGCAGTGGGCCAAGATCGCACCACTGCACTCCAGCGTGGGCAACAGAATGATTCCATCTCAAAAAAAAAAAAAAAATGCTGATACAACCAGAGTATGTTCCATCCATGTGATAAAGAGTATACAGCTACTCAAACATCTTATTTTTGAAATTCCAAGACCCCAGTGAATGTCCAAAACGATGAATAGTACCAAACCAGGTTGCCATCAATCGAAACATGTTTCCTGTTTGTGTCCTCCACCCACAAATTTAATGTCTTGTCCATCTCAACTAAGCACTTATCACATACTGTGGCTGTAACTTTTGCAGTTTGGGGTGTCACAACAAAACTAGCACAAATTTCTTTTTCCTTCTTCACAATTTCATGGACAAAAGATTTGTTCTTACCATAGATCTTAGCAACTCCAGTATATGATCTTTTTTCTTTCCTAAGTCAAAAACTCACCTCTTCACTTAAAGGAAGCACTATATGGCTTCTCTCTGGCATATGTGAACTGCCAGCATCGCTACTCTTGCTCTTTGGTGCCATTTTAAATAAAATAAGGGTTACTTGAACACAAGCACTGCAATACTCCAACAACTGATCTGATAACTGAGACGGCTAGTATGTAACTAGCGGGTGGCGAGCACATACAGCATGAATATGTTGGACAAAGGGATGACTCGTGTCCTGGGTAGGACGGAGCAGGAGGCCGTGAGATTTTTATCATGTTATTCAGAACTGTTTGCAATTTAAAACTCATGAAATGTTTATTTATATAATCTTCCATTCAATATTTTTGGACCACGGGTGACGCAGCTAAGTAAAACCACGTAAGGCAATACTGTGGATAAGAAGGGACTACTGTACCAGCAACGAACAATCAGAAAAGGAAATTAAGAAAGCAATTCCATTTACAATCGCATCTAAAAGAAAAAAATGCCTGGGAATAAATGTAAACAAGGAGGTGAGAGACTTGTATGCTTAAATTACAAAACGTTGCTCAATGCCAGGCTAACACCTGCAATCCCAGCACTGGCGACAGAGCAAGACTCCGTCTCAAAAAAAAAGAACTATAGCAATCTTAACAAAAATAATACACAACAGTCAGGACAGCACATAAAGGAACAAGGCTTGTTCCCCCCTTCCTTTTTTTTTTTTTTTTTTTTTTGAGATGGAGTCTTGCTCTGTCGCCAGGCTGGAGTGCGGTGGCTCAATCTCAGCTCACTGCAACCTCTGTGTCCCAGGTACAAGCTGGGACTACAGGCAACGCCACCATGCCCAGCTAATTTTTGTATTTTTAGTAGAGATGGGGTTTCACCATGTTGGCCAAGATGGTGTCAATCTCTCAACCTTGTGATCTGACTTCCTCCGCCTCCCAAAGTGCTGGGATTACAGGCGTCAGCCACCGAGCCCGGCCAGTTCCCCCTTTTCAAAATGAAGAAATAGATTCAAGGTACAATGCCAAAACATAATAGAAAAATAATTCCATTACCTTCTTTGCTTCCAACTATGTTATTAAAGTAGACAATCTTAAGATAATTAAATAACTTTACAAATTATTCTTCTATATGATCTTTTGCCTCTAACCTGCTCACTTTACAAGGGAACTGAAGCTCAAGCAGGTAAATGTCTTGTTTAAAGATACACAGCTAGGAAGGAGCACAGCCCATGTTATGTAAACAGGACAATATCTGATTCAAGCAGTACTTCTTTACATGACAGCAGATGTCACTATAAGCAAATACCTGAATTCACTTAAGCTGCCAAATATCAAGAACTGATGCAGGGCTGAAAACAGGAACAGTAAGACCCTAAGAGATGCCACATCATCGCTATCTTGCACAGTAAGATAGAGATGTAATTGTAATTGTCCAAAACTTAATGTTTGTGGCCTACTTTTTCATTATGCAGTTCTAAATTTCTCTCTTTTTTTTTAATTCAAACGGAGTCTTGCTCTGTCACCCATCTTGCACAGTCAAATGAATCTCCCTCCCCCTAAAATCCTCCAAAAAAGCTGCTGTTCTCAACAAACCCATCTGATCAGCTCCAAATCTGTGGAGTCCCAACAAGGGTGAGGGCCGTGATTATACAGGACAATGAGGAAAAGTCTAGATACTGAACCATGAGTTCCCCAATCTTCTTCCCCGGGAACATAAGGGTAAGGAAATCTCTCAAAAGGCAGAACAAACAAAAGAGGAGAATAAGAGAAAAATTAGAGAAATTCCAGCTTTCAGGTAAACATCATTAAAAAAAGGGTAAGAAATGGTCAAAGAAATAATACAAGAAATGCTACAGAACT
Source organism: Pan paniscus (assembly GCF_029289425.2). Lineage (NCBI taxonomy): Eukaryota > Metazoa > Chordata > Mammalia > Primates > Hominidae > Pan > Pan paniscus. The sequence goes on from NC_073261.2 coordinate 17,923,793, forward strand.
GAAAGACATGAGTTTCCCAATTGAAAGGACACTTCCAGAAAACCTTTAAGTTACCAAGAACAAGAATCTCATCGGACTCCTAACAACAGAACTTCTAGAAAATGGAGCAATGCTTTCAAAATTGCGGAAAAAATTATTTCAAACTCAGAATTCGATAACCAAATGATCAACCAAATTAAGTAAAGACGTTTTAAAGACATACCATTAGTTTCCAGACCAGCCTGACCAGTATGGTGAAATCCCATCTCTACTAAAAATAGAAAAAATTAGCCGGGCGTGGTGGTGCACACCTGTAAGCCCGCTACTCGGGAGGCTGAGGCAGGAGAATTGCTTGAACCCGGGAGGCGGAGGTTGCGGTGAGCTGAGACCATGCCACTGCACTCCAGTCTGGGCAACAGAGCAAGACTCTGTCCCAAAACAAAAACAAACAAAAAATCCTCTCATCCACTTTTCCTCAAAGCAAGTGAGACTATGCTACACCAAAACAAAGTAAATGAAGAGGACATGAGATACAAGAAACAAAGGGTCTAACTCAGAAAAAAGATGAAGGGAATTCTCAAACTGATGATAAAGGGAAGTCCCAAGCAGCTGTGTAGCAAAGAGGAAGAAAAACCAATCCTGGTTGGAGAAGTCAGTTAGTAAGGGTATTCCAGGTAGACAGACAATCAATCAATCAATCAATGTTTTAAGCTGCAATTGATGGGATTATGTGACCAGTTTGACCACATTTGAGGGTGTAAATTGCTGAGTTTAAGTAAGCAAGTAGTAACACAACATACAAGCAAACCAAAAAATAAAGCAATTATTCAGTCCAGGAAAAACAAAACTGCACAACAAGGGCAATTCAAATGCAAAAATATTTACCTTATATTTATATAAATGTTAAATATTCATTTAAACAAAAACTGCAATAACAGTACTGAAAGAATGAGGGGCAAACCAAAGTGTCTGAGGACAGTTTTGGAGGAGCATAATAGCCAGTACAGAATGTCTAAAATGGGGCCTGGCGCGGTGGCTCACGCCTGTAACCCCGGCACTTTGGGAGGCTGAGGCGGGCGGATCATGAGGTCAGGAGATCGAGACTATCCTGGCTAACACGGTGAAACCCCGTCTCTACTAAAAATACTAAAAAATTAGCCGGGTGTTGTGGCGGGTGCCCGTAGTCCCAGCTACAGGCTGGGGCAGGAGAATGGCGTGAACCCGGGACGCAAAGTTTGCAGTGAGCCGAGATCGCGCCACTGCACTCCAGCCTGGACGACAGAGCGAGACTCCGTCTCAAAAAAAAAAAAAAAGAAAAGAAAAGAAAATGTCTAAAATGGGAGAAAGGAAATTAAAAATAACAAAAGTATATACGTGTGTTACTCAGAAGTATGAAGTATAGATGTAAAGGGCAGAAAAAACAACTAACAGCTGTCAAAGGTGCCTGCCTGTAGTCCTAAGTACTCAGGAAACAGAGGTAGGGGGATCATTTATGCCCAAAAATTTGATGGCAGCCTGGGCAACACAGCAAGACCGTATTCTAAAAAATAAATAAATAAAAATAAGAGCTGTCAAGTAGCCTTTGAGAAGTAGGAATCAGCTGCAGAATAAGAAACCAACTTGACAGAACATAGAAAAACTAAACAGAAGCCATCTGGAAAAAGAAAAACTAGAGAAAGAATTATATATTTTTTCTTTTTTTCTTTTTTGGAGACAGAGTCTCGCTCTGTCACACAGGCTGGAGTGCAGTGGCGCAATCTCTGCTCACCACAACCTCTGCCTCCAGGGTTCAAGCAATTCTCCTGTCTCAGCCTACCGAGTAGGTGGGACTACAGGCGCTGCCACCACGCCCGGCTCATTTTTGTATTTTTAATAGAGACGGATTTTCACCATATTGGTCAGGCTGGTCTCTCGGCCTCCCAAAGTGCTCGGATTACAGACGAAGAATATTTTTAAGAAGGGCAAAAGCACATGTGAGGGAGTAGAAAAATGGCAAAACAAGAGAAGACTAACAAATGAAAGCACAATGGAAGACTAGAAAGATATGATATACAGACACATCATCACACTCCAAAACTCAGACATTCTAGAAAGCATGGGCAGTTCACAGATGGCCAGCCTCTGCCAAACTAGGGGAGAATACTAACCTCTTTATACTCTTCACAGCCACTGCCTCTTCTCCCTCCATTCTTTACCTTCTATCCAAAGCACCCTGTTTTGTCATTTCACTCAAACCTAACTTCACAGAATAGCTTCACATGTTCCAAAGTTACTCACTAGTTAATCCATATTCCGCTGAAATCCCCAGGTTCTAATGTAAATGACTTTAAATTTGGGGGGGGGGGAAGACTCTGTAAGTGTAAGAGAGGTGGTCATAATAACCAATCCTCAAAATTTTGCCACCACTCCACTTTATTTAATGGAAAAGTTATGTAGTTGAAAGAACATTCTAACTTCTGTCTAGACCAGTGGTTTTTAATCTTTTGGAAGCCAAGGTCCCCACTAAGAATCTCAGAAAGGCTCTAAGGTTGCTTTTTTTTTTTTTTTTTTTTTAAGCTTGTTTAAAAAAAAAAAAAATCAGGCTGAGCAGAGTGGCTCACACCTGTAATCTCAGCACTTGGGGCCAAGGCGGGAGGATCAGTTGAGCCCAGGAGTTGGAGACCAGCCTGGGTAACATGGTAAGACCCCATCTCTACATTAAAGAAAAAAGCCGGGCATGGTGGCGCATGCCTGTAGCTGGCATGCCTGTAGTCTCAGCTACCCAGGAGGCTAAGGTGGGAGGATGGATTGAGCCCAGGACGTCAACGCTGCAGTGAGCCACGATCCCGCCACGTTCCCGTCGGGAACAAGCCGGGAGAAAGAGGAAGCGCCGGCGCCAACGGTCTCCCGCCCACCGCGGTCCCCCCAGGACTCTTCCTGCGCTTGCAAGCGCCACGCCGCCCACAGGACTGCGCTAGCCGGCCGGCGCCTCAACAGAGCCGCCAGGGAGCAGCGCCCGTCGGGAACCATGACGCCTGAGCCATCGAGGCCGCCGCCGGGTCGGGGCCGCCGCCGCCGCCGCCGCCGCCGCCCGATCGCCCGGCCGGGTCGGGGCCGCCGCCGCCGCCGCCGCCCGATCGCCCGGCCGGGTCGGGGCCGCCGCCGCCGGGCCGGATCCCCGGGCCGGATCCGGGCCGCCACCCGGCCAGGTCGAGAGGCCGCCGCCCGGCCACGTCGAGGCCGTCGGTCTCTTCCAGATCCACTCACCTCTGGAGGCGACGGGGTGCAGCCCAGCACCGAGGAGGAGACGTACCGCTCCTCATCGGCCTTGCTGCGCCTCATCGCGCCACCAACCTGGCTCCCGAGACGCGTGAGAGCACCGCTCAGCCCGGCAGCAGTCGCCACTTCCAAGAGGAAAGTGCCTGCAAGCCAGTGAGGCAGCGGTGTAGCCGTTGGAGAACCACTGTGACGAACTTGCGTTCTGCCTCAGCACTGTGTATCCTTGGCGACGTGGGCGCTGGAGCTGCACTCCGAGGGGCTCTTGGCAGCCCCCTGTGGTCTGAGGGTGTCTTGACATGATCTTATGTATAGAAAACCTTAATGAAACCTCAAAAAAAAAAAAAAAAAGACCTAAACTATCAGTGATAATAAATGAGTTCAAAGAGATTGTACCATACAAGGTCAATTAAAAAAAATGAGTTGTCTACTTATACACTAGCAAGGAACAATTCAAGTAAAATTAAGTAAACAAATCCATTTATAATATTATAAAAAATAATAAAATAATTATGAATAAATTTAACCCAAACGTGTAAGACTTGTAGACTGGAAACTACACAACACTGTTGAAAGAAATTAAAGAGGAGCTAAATCAATGGAAAGACATCCTGTGTTCATTAATTGGATGTAAACATGTCTACACAAAAACTTGTATACAGCCCAGGCATGTGGCTCACGCCTGTAATCCCAGCACTTTGGGAGTTTTTGATGGGAGGATCACTTGAGTCCAGGAATTTGAGATCAGCCTGGGCAACACAGCGAGACCCCCATCTCTACAAAAAAAGAAAAAACAAAAACAAAAGAAAACCTATACATGAATGTTTATAGCAGTACTATTTTTATTAGTAAAAGGTGGAAACAATCCAAATTTCCATCTACTGAAGACGGATTTTTAAAATGTGGTATTATTGGGCACAGACACACGTGCCTGTAGTCCCAGCTACTGGGGAGGTTGAAGCAGGAGGGTCGCTTGAGCCGGAGTTTGAAGCTGCAGTTTGCAGCTGCAGTGATGCTCCTTGATCCATGCAGGAGCTGTGATCAGGCCTGTGAAGAGCCACTAAACTCCAGCCTGGGCGACATAGTGAGATCTCTGTCTCAAAGAAAAATGTGGTATAGCCATACAATAGAATATTACTTTTGCATAAAAAATAATGAAGTACCAATGCATACTACAACATGAATCAGCCTTGAAAACATTATTCTAAATGAAAGGTGCCAATCACAAAACCTCATATATCATTTCATTTATATGAAATATCCAGAGTAGGCAAACTCAAAGACACAGAAAGTAGACTAGTGATTGCCAAGGGCTGGGCCGAGGGGAAATCTGGGAGTGCATGTGACTGCCAAAGTGAATGAGTCTCTCGTTGGGGTGATAGAGATATTTTGGAATTAGATTTTGGGGAAGGCTGTAAAACATTGCAAATTTACTAAAAAAAAAAAAATCATTGAATGAAATTAAATCCTATGGAGATGATAGGTATTTTCATTTTGGCCAGGCAATCTACCTGATTAGGTTCAAGCCACAAGTTCCCACCCCTCCATTCTGCAGTCTGGTTCCAAAGTCAGTTCAGTGTCCAAAGTCTTCACAGGACTATTCAGTTCTGTCTGACTTGTGCACCACCCAGTGGCCAGTTGTGTCTGTGGGTGATGGTCTCTCAGTTCAGCTGTCAGTCTTTGGTGTGTTGAACAGGACCAGATCTATGCAGGAGCAGCTCAAGAATGAGCCCTGGGGTTTATAGACAGGTTAATGGGGTTGCTTCACTGATTAACTCTCTCTCAGCAATTACCCTGTTGCTTTCATTTGCTGAGGCTTCTCTTTTTAGTCTTCCAAGCAGAAAACAGGCTTTCGGTATCTGGCTCTACCATGCATTTCTACATCTGAAGCCAAGCAGTGGGAGGACTGAATTGGAAGAGAAGCAACATGGATTGTTTCTGCCCTCTTGGGACCACAGCTCTGTCAGTTGGAGAAGGTTCCCTCCTGCGTCTTGGCTCCTGGGCTCCTCTTGGGGCTGGTGCCAGTGCCACTGTGGGACTGCTTGTGGGCTGAGGTATGAGAGAACAGGGAAAAGAAAAACGGGGAGGAACGAACTTCTGGATTCCCTCAGAATGTTAGGAGACACTTTTCCCGTTACTTGAGCCAGAAATAGAGGCATCTTCTGGAGCTCTTTCTATCTGCACCCCGGTGCCCACTGCCAGGTTAGTCACGGGATGCCATAGGGGAAACATGGTTATCTCACCACCGGTTTGGTGGTACTTCAAGTTCTTGTCTTCTTGGGAAAGCTGCCTGCAACTATTTAGTTTTCACTGTCTTCCAATAGCTGCTCCATGCATTCTGTACTGTCTCCTGGCTGGACTCCATGCAGGAAGCCTGTTTCCTCCACAGTGTGCACTCACTCAGGTCATTGCTAAGTTTTATTGTTGGCATTTGTTTGCTTTAATTTTTCAGACTGACTCCCTAGAGGTCGCTTCTTGTTTGCATAGTTCGTCAGTCAAACATCAGTTAAAGCCAATACGGTTTCCACCATCTGCTGCTGGATCTATGTGCAATGGGGAGGAGGCACGCCCCGGGCCATTTGCAAGGGTGTTCCGGCTTTTACTTCCTAACACTGGCACCGGCACACACACAGGCTGTGTGCCCTGGGCATATGGACATGGCTTGGGCTTGCTCTAGTCTCTGCCAGCTATGAGCCTTCAGTCCGTTAGGGTAGTGTGAAGAGTTTACTAAGCTCCCTCTTACATCCATGACTAATCTGCAGGTCATTTGCTCATCTCCAAAGGCCCAGAGCCTCAGGCTAGGAGTCAGTGGCCTTTCTTCCTCCTGGTCACTGATATCACCACCTTAACTAGTCATGCTGCAAATCAAAACCGTCCTCACTCTTGCCTCCAGCCCCTGCAGCGAGGTGGCAGGGGAGCTTATTTCCACAGGCTGCCCTGCTGGGGGCTGCTGTGTGTGTTATCAACAGCTGGGGTAAATGGGGGTAGCAGCCTGGGCAAAGATGCCACGGACACAGGCTGGTCTTATCCAAGGCTCACTTTAATTCTTCTTTTTTTCTTTAGGGACAGGGTCTGTTTCACTCTGTTGCCCAGGTTGGAGTGCAGTGGTGTGATCACAGCTCACTGCAGCCTCAATCTCCTGGGCTCAAATGATTCTCCCGCCTTAGCCTCCCATGTAGCTGGGACCACAAGTGTGCAACACCATGCCTTTTTTGATTTTTTTTTTTTTGTAGAGACGGGGGTCTCACCAAGTTGCCCAGGCTGTTTTTGAACTCCTGAGCTCAAGTGGTCCTTCTGCTTCAGCCTCCCAAAAGTGCTGGGGTTACAGGTGTGAGCCACCACGCCTGGCCAGCTTTCATTCTTAAACACATCCCCATTTGTGCTGTGTCTTTGGTAAAATAACAGAATGCTAAATGGTTTGTCCAGCTATACAGTTACATTTTGGAAAGATTTGTTGACCTCCTGACTTCATCATGCCAGAAGTGGGAACTTTGATTACTCTTTAAAGAATCTGAAGATGAAGGGAAGACCAACGCATAATTTGAGAGAATGGCAAGACTGAGAAAGGTTTCTGTAGCATGGTGCATGCATGTGTGTGTGCGTGTGTAGGGAGAGGCAAAGGGTTCTGACAAGAGGAAGAGGCTGAGGAAGCAGGCTCATCTCCACAACGTGCTGCTGCCACCCAATCATAGGGTCTCTTGCAGCAATTCCAGTCCTGATCTCACAAACCTCATACCCTAACTACCGTCTGCCTAATTGGGGTCCCTCCTCAGAGCTTTCCTAAGGCTCCCTAACTTTTCCCCTCACCTCGGTTGAGGCCTCCATGGTTTGGACTTGCTGGTTTTGCCTTGCTCTTCCCTTGATAAATACACCATTTATTCCGGTTCAGCCCTTGGAACTCTAAACCTTAACCCAAGCCTCCTCCACCCCACTATATTAGCCCAAGCCTAGAGTATCAGATCTGGATATTTGGGTAAAGATGCAGACAAATTTTGAGTTGGAAAAGAAAGAACTTAATTCATTACTAAAAGATGACCTTGATAGCTATATATATGGGAAACAAGAATGTATCAGGAAGTTAATCCTTTGCTCACACTACACCTGGTGCAAGTAATTCCATCTCTGAGTTTTCCCCTTATTATTATTATTATTATTTTTTGAGATGGAGTCTCACCTTATTGCCTAGGCTGGTGTGCAATGGCCCAATCTTGGCTCACTGCAACCTCCGCCTCCTGAGTTCAAGCGATTCTCCTGCCTCAGCCTCCCGAGTAGCTGGGAGGCTCAGACACAACCTCCTGGGCTCAAGTGATCCTCCCACCTCAGCCTACCTAGTGGCTGAGACTACAGGAATGTGCTGCCCTGTCCGGCTTGTTTTCGTTGTTTTAATTTTTATTTTACTTCCCAGGACTCTAAAAGACTTGCTGACCTATTAACACACAAACTAGTGCCCACATCCCTACTCCCCATCTTGTCACTTTGTCCCCACCCAGTCCCTTGCTGCCCCTCCCATCCCCTCAGTGTGACTAAGTTGCTGGAGGTACCCTGCCCCATCCTTAATTTCTTGCCCCAGGCCCTGCTGGGCCCCCTGTCTCTGCCCTGCCTGCCTCAGCTCCCCTCTGTCTCTAGGCCTTTTCACCTCCATGCTCCCAGCCTCACGTCCTTGGAGCCGAGTTTGCCTCTCACAAAGCATGGCCCCCTACGGTCCCCAGCACCGCTGGTGCCAGGGCCATCCTGCCCCGCCATTGTGTCCTCACATTCCCCAACACTGAACTCAGGTTTCCCCTGGGGGGCTGAGCTGTCTTCCCTCAGTCACGCCTTCCTCCCCATCCAGGCTCATCCAGTCCCTCTGCCCTGCTCCAGTACCCTCTCCCCACCTTTCACCATGGATCAGGCCCACAAGGTCACCTAGGGACGTTTTATATCCAAAGTAACATGACAACATCTCCTCCTGCACTGTCTGGTCACATGCTCTGAGGTCAACAGTGGTGCGTCCACTAATAACACATTTCATACTATTCAGCACAACTCACAACCCTGCAAACATAGATTAAAGGAAAAATGCCGGAATATGGGACGGATGGCTAAGCATTCTAATTTGAATGAGCACATTTAAAACTACAAGGGAAAACTATCACTAGGTTCACCTCAGAGGACATCTGGGTTTTCTTTCAAGGAAATGAGCAACTGGACACACTGTGAGACCCTCCTTCTGGGTTAAGGGCCCAGCATGCTTCCCCTGGGCTGCCTACCATATGCTGTTCTCCTCTCCCTGCTGTTCCTCAGTCTGACACACACACCTGCAGTGGTGGCCTGGTCAAGGGATGCACTTGCCTCCTCGGCACGAAAGGAAGATGGGCAAACAGGAATCCCACAAATGGCACCGTCAAAGTAAGAAGTGCGGCAAAATGAACTGAGGGCATGTGCTGTCGTTCGGCAGTCTGTGATTCTAAGACCTAAGACCAGGATTGTTTTTGAGACTGGAGTGAAACAGCAAAGACAGAAGACAAGAGTGACTCTGAGGCCTTTACTTGGCTTCCACACTAAAATGCCTTAGCCCCAGGAATCAGCTTCTCTTTTCTTCCTCTTCATATTTAGACGGTGAGAGAGGTAGCGTTTAAGACATACATTAGGGCCCCAGATGAGGGCCAGGAACAGGCTGGACCAAGACTCAGACAGCCCAGCTCCATGGCAACCTGATGGCCCCTGTGGGGGTGGACAGGTATCGGGCTCATTCTTTCTCAGGGCGACTTCAGCTCTTGGAGTGGAGGGTTCTGGTTAAGCCTCGGGTGGGATAGTTATGGTGAGTGAAAGTTGCTAGAAGAACACTGTGACAATTTCTGTTATTTTCAATTGATCCAGTCTCTTGTCCACCACACAGACTCCTTGATGGAAAGCCCTTCAGGAATAAGAAAGGGTTCAGGTTCTCAGGGTAAAACAGGCTTTGCAATTCTCTAATTTGCTAATTGTCAACTTCTGAAGACTGTGTTTCCTCATGGTAGTAGGAGCTAGTATGAGTAATTTACCAGAGTGAAACAGGCAAGATTCCATGCACCTGCGGAAATACAGCCTGAGTTCCAGCACCTCCTTTCTTGAATTCTTGGATTTCTTCCTCAGCTCCTTTCCTAAGTCAGTTCATCTCTGACTTAACCCGCAACGGGCATCCAAGGGAATTATTCCAAGAAGTGTCCTCCCCATCACTCTTTACTGGTTTTTTGTTTCCTTTTTGATGTTTTTGTTTTTGTTTTGACACAGCACACAGCGAAACTGCTGCAGGAAGCAGAAGGATGTGTGTGACATATCATCACCTTCCATTTTGCATTAATAAACATCACCCAAAATTTGCCTATCCACTGCTAAAATAAAGATCCAACAGAATAGAAACTCAACAGGAAAACTCACTGTCACTAAGGCCAACAAAAGACAAACTGGAGAAATACTAGTCATAAATACAGAAAATAAAGGATGGGTGAACAAATTGAGATCCGGCTTGCTGGGCGTCATGTGGAGACCGTGTGCAGGAAGAGCCAAGACACCAGAGCTGGGGGGGCTCCGGTGATCCCTGCCGCTCTCTGCATCCTGGGCTCATGGTTGGGGCCTGTCCCCCTCCAGCTGGTGGTGCCATCCTCTCTGTGCCCTACCAAGCTCACCAGTAAACTGCAGCTACAGGGCACATAGCATGGAAGAGGGTGACTTCGGGCAAGGTCTCTCCGGCTGGGGTGGGCCCAAGGAAACCTCCCTGAACGGAGGTGGCAGGTGGGGGACCTGCAGGACATCACTGTCACCAACGCCCCATTGTGATGCACCCACCTGCTGCCCCTGCCCTCGCATGCAGACCCCTGTGGCCCCCTGGACACCTGCGAGGTCCTGAAGCCTAGCGAGGCAGCTGCCCTGAGGCCTGAGCCTCTGCAGGGACCAAGGAACATGCCATGTACGTGACAAAACCTTTCCCTAAAGAAAGTGTCCCGTCCACCCCTTGAGGTTCTAGAAAACATTTCTTAAGACCCATTGAATGGCAGGACAAGATAAAAGGAATTGAATTTAAAACAGAGAATAAAATACTGGAGCTTGATTTCACTGCAGAGGAAAAACTGAGTCGCAGAGAACGAAGTTGTTCCCATCTGTGCATCTTCACCTGGCTAAAACGAAGAGCTGGGCCTGCGCCCAAGGATGGGTCTCCACGTGGTCCTGAGAAATCACAAAGTGTGGGTAAAATATCCTCCCCAGAATGCCCCCAAAGAGATCCACTTGCGATGGGATCCCTTCCTAGGGAAAAGTAGCCGCGCTCACGCTGGTAAGCCAGCTAAGCTTCTCCGCAAATGCTCCCCATGGCTGACAGCCAGAGGAAGCCCATGGCCCCCTGGCCCCAGGGACCTCCTGCCATTCCCCATTCCCCATTCAACAGCCTCCTCACAAACCACTAGCAAGCCCAGATCTCCTTGTGTCTCTACCTTCACCTTTCCAGAAGGGCATCTAAATAGAATAGTGCAGCCTCTTCTCTCCACCACTCTCACGTGGTCATATACATTGAAGGCTCACTCCTGCCTTTGAGCGACTTGACAGCTCATTCCTTCTCATCGATGAGTAGTATTCCGTTGTGTGAATGTGCTTCAGCTTGTTTTTTATTCACCTATTGAAGGACATCCCGATTTAAAGTGTCTGGAAACTTAAATATCTGAATAGAGGGTGCTGTACATAACTGCATGTTTTTTTGTTTGGACATAAGTTTTCAAAGCAGTTGATGACCCAGGAGCACAGCTGCTTTCTTAGACCATATGGTGAGACTATGTTTAGCTTTGAGACAAAACTACCATTGGCACTGCCAGTGGCTGTACCATTATGCCTTCCACCCACAGTGATAAGCTCCTGTTGTTCCTAATCCTCCATAGCAATTGCTATTGTCATTTTTTTATATTTGAGTTGTTCTAAGAGAACCAATAGGAATTTTATATTTATATACTTATATATATTTACATATATATACACACATATCTCTATATGGAGATATTTGTGCCCAGTGCAGTGGCCCACGCCTGTAATCCCAACGCTTTGAGAGGCAGAGATGGGTGGATCGCTCAGGAGTTCGAGACCAGCCTGGACAACGTGGTGAAACAGCGTCTCTACAAAAAATTAGCCGGCGTGGTGGTGCACACTTGTGGTCCTAGCTCCTAGGGGAGGTGAAGTGGGAAGATTGCTTAAGCCCAGGAAGTCAAGGCTACAATGAGCCGAGATGGCACTGCCGCACAACAGCCTGGGCAACAGAGCCAGACCCTGTCTCAAAAAAAAAAAAAAAGAGAGATTTATTATGGGAATTGACTCCCATGATTATAGAGGCCAAGAAGTCCCACAGTCTACTGCCTGCAAGCTGGAGAACCAGGAACACCAGTGGTATAACACACAAGCCTGAAGACCTGATAGTCAAGTGGGGAGCCACTGGTGCAGTCTCAGAGTCCAAAGGCTTGAGAACCAGGAAGGACAGAAGACGAAAGCTGCAACTCAAGAAGAGAGAGACTGCATTGTTCTATTTGGGCCCCCAGTGCATCGGATGGCACTCACCCACACTGGTGAGCATGGCCCATCCTCAGTCTACCCATTCAGTGCTCATCTCTTCCAGAAACACCCTCACAGCCACACAGCTACCTCACTGTTGTTGTAACTTGCAATCCCCTGATGACATATGCTATTGAGCTGCTTTTGGTAATGCTTATTTGCCATCTTTATATATTCTTGGTGAGGTGTCTGTTCAGATCATCACCCATTTTTACTGGATGGTTTGTTTCCTTCTGGTTGAGTTTTACTTTCTTGGTATACTTTGAATAATAGTCCTTTTTTAGTAGATGTTTTCCAAATATTTTCTCCCAGTATGTGCCTTGCCTTTTCATTCTCCTAATGGGGTCTTTTATGGAGTAGACATTTTCAGTTTTAATAAGGTCTACATTATCATGTTTTCCTTTCCTGGATTGGCTTTTGGTGCTGTGTATAAAACCTCATCACCAAATGCAAGGTCAGGTAGATTTTCTTCTATGTTCTATCCTAGAATTTTTACAGTTTTCTACTTTAAATTCTAAGTCTATGAATAATTTTGTATGTATTTTTGTGTACGTTGTAAAGTTTGTACGTTCGTTTTATCCCACAAGGTAATCTGGCTGTTTCATCACCATTTGTGGAAAAGACTCTTTTCTCCACTGAGCAGCTTTGCTCTTTGACAGAATCAGTTGGCTATATTTATGTTGGTCTATTTAGGGGCTCTCTGTATTGTTCCATTTGTCTGTGTGACCATTTCTTCCCCAATGTTACACTCTCTTCATAGATTTATAAGTCTTGGAATCTGGATGTGTGAATTCTTCATCTTTGTTCCTCCTCAGTCTTATATTGTCTATTTTAGGTTTAGAAACATTTTATTGGTGTCTTTGCTGGGATTTTGATTGGAATTGCACTGGGTCTATAGATCAAGTTTGGAGGAATTATTTATTTAGCTTTTGTCTAATTTTTTTTCCAACTGTGTTTCAAAGTTTTCTGAATGCACATTTGTACATATTTTGTTAGGTTTATACAAGGACTCAATTTTGGGGGTGCTATTGTAAATGATTTTTCTTTCATTTCAAATCAAATTCCAATTATTGTTTACTGACATGTAGGAAATCAATTAACTTGTATTATTGCCCTGTTACTTTGATTCTTATATCCATCCATTCCGATCAAGATACGGAATAGCCGGCTCCATTTCAGTTTGAATTTCCAAAATTACCGCGTGGCATAATCTGTACACTGAATTTCAGTGATGCATTGGCGCAGCCGTGAAGCGATGCGCGCAACTCACTCCAAAATAGCGGGCTCAAGTAGTCCTGCACTGTGTGCTGACCACCGGCAGGGCGCGCCCGATCCCGCTATTTTCCACCCGCGCGCCGTGCATGCGTGCTTGGTGTGCAGCCGGGGCACTGCGTGCTCGGGGAGAACCGAGCCCTCTTCTCAGGAGTTCGGTCGTGCGGAACGCGGAGGGGAGCGGCCCGGACCGAGGAGGGAGCTTTGCCGCGGCTTTCCCGACCGTTCCTTTTTTTTTTTTTTTTTTTGAGACGGAGTCTGTCTTCCCGGCTGGAGTGCAGTGGCGCGATCTCGGCTCACTGCAACCTCCGCCTCCCGAGTTCAAGCGATTCTGGTGCCTCAGCCTCCGGAGTAGTTGGGACTACAGGCGCGCGCCACCATGCCCGGCTAATTTTTTTTTTTTTTTTTTTTTTTTTTTTGGTAGAGATGGAGTTTAAGCTGGTCTCGAACCTGACCTCAAGTGATCCGCCCGCCTGGGCCTCACCAAAGTGCTGGGATTACAGGCATGCGCCACCACGCCCGGCTAATTTTTGTATTTTTAGTAGAGACGGGGTTTCACCATGTTGGCCAGGCTGGTCTCTAACTCCTGACCTCAGGTGATCCGCCTGCCTGGGCCTCCCAAAGTGCTGGGATTACAGGCAGGAGCCACTGCGCCCAGCCCTCCGACCGCTCTTAAAAACTGCGCACGGAAGCGGTCACTTTTCTGGGATTTCCGCACGTGGTTCTTTACTTTGTCAGAGAGCATTTTTAAAACACTTCCTTTTTAGAAGTTTCGCCTCCTTGAGGCTTTGCCCCTCCTGGTCATCGCCAATCGCGGTATGTTTGCAGATTCTGGCTTGTTTCTGGGAGAGTCCCCGATGCAGAGACGCTGGGGCCGGCGGGGTGGGCGTCCCGGTTGCCCAGGTTTTGTTGCTCTGTTTTCCCACAGCGCCAAAGCCCTGCACACGCGTGGAAAACAGCTGCGCGGAATCCACTACATTACATTTAAATATATTATTTATAACAAAATCAAATCTCACTACAGTCTTCTTTTCCTGGCTATAATGGAAGTAAATGCATCAACAATACTTATCGTTCCTTTGTTAAGAAAGTCACAGTTTAATTGGCAGCAGATTTGTAGGGGTGCATAGGTGATGCATGTTTTTAGTCATCGGAGTCATGGATTAGAGGAAATGTTAGCTGTGTCAAGTATTCATGTTAAAATACAAGATGAATTCAGGAGAATCTCATTTTTTTGGTTTGTTTTTCTAGGTCTTGACCATTTGCAGTACGGAATTAGCTGAAGGTCAGTTAACCGTTAGCTGTGAACCCGTATGGTCGTGGGGTCATATGGCAGCTCTTTATGCAAATTGCAGTTTTTGTTTTCCTTATTTCAGGGTCCAGTTTAGCAATTTACATTTTTCTATGAAATCACCCATTTCCTCTAGGTGTTTTTCATTATAATAAATGTTTTTAATGCTCCTAGTAAAAAACAGTAGGGACCAGGTGCAGTGGCTCACTGCTATAATCCCAGCACTTCAGGAGGCCAAGGTAGGAGGATTGGCTTGAACCCAGAAGTTCAAGACCAGCCTGGACAACACAGTGAGACCCTATCTCTACAAAAAATTTAAAAATTTGCCAGGTGTGGTGGCACGCACCTGTAGGCCCAGTTACTTGGGAGGCTGAGGCTGTCACCACACCACTGTACTCCAACCTGGGCAACAGAGTGAGACCCTGTCTCAAAAAAAATAAGTAAATAATAAAAATAAAAAACAGCCAGGCATGGTGGTACACTCCTGAGGCAAAGGTGGGAGGATCGCTTGAGCCCAGCAGTTTTGGGTTGCAGTGAGCTCTGATGGTGCCCCTGCACTCTAGTCTGGGCAACAGAGGGAAACCCTGTTTCAAAAAAAATGTACAGCCAGTTATCGCTGTCAATTACTTGTGATTAATAGTACAACTAATTAAACAGGTGTTTGAAAAAATAACAATGTTTTTTAATAATAACATTTATTATAATGAAAAGTAAATGATACAGACTAACATATAATTCCAAATGTCGCTTTGACACATTTTTATAATACATATAATTATTTATTATGTGTTATATTATTATTACTAAATTTGTATTTTTGAATAGTTTCAGATTTACATAAAATTTGGGAAGATAGCACAAAGATTTTTCATGTTGTGCAGACCCATCCATATGTTTCCTCTCTTGCTAACATCTTACATCAGTATATACTGTTATCACAATGAATGAACCAATATTAAGTTATTACTACAAACTAAAGTCCACACTTTTTCAGATTTTGTTAGTTTTCCTGATATAGTTTGGCTGTGTCCCCACCCAAATCTCATCTTGAATTGTAATCCCCATAATCCTCACGTGTGTCATGGGAGGGACCGAGTGGGAGGTAATTTAATCATGGGGGAAGTTACCCCCATGCTGTTCTCCTGATAGTGAGTGAGTTCTCAGGAGATCTGATGGTTTTCTGAGTGTCCGGCATTTCCCCTGCTGGCACTCATTCTGTCGCCTGCCATCCTGTGAAAAAGTGCCTTCTGCCATGATTATAACTTTCCTGAGGCCTCCCCAGTCACGGGGAACTGTGAGTCAATTAAAGCTCTTTGCTTCATAAATTAAACTTCTCTGCTTCATAAAGTCTTGGGCAGTTCTTTATAGCAGCGTGAGAAAGGACTGATACATTTTCCTTGTCTGTTCGAGTTCCATCAAGGATACCACTTAGCAGTGATGTCTCCTTTGGCTTCTCTTGGCTGTGGCAGTTCATCAGACTTTCTTTGTTTTTGATAACCTTGAAGATACTGAGGAGTGCTGGTCAGGTGTATTGTAGAATGTCCTCCAGTTTAAATGATGTTTTTCTCATTGTTAGATTGGGGTTATTGGTCCTGAGAAAGATGATCTGAGGTAAAGTGCCATTTTTCTTCTTTTTTTTTTTTTTGAGATGGAGTATGGAGTCTCGCTCTGTCACCCAGGCTGGAGCGCAGTGGCACGATCCCGGCTCACTGCAACCTCCGCCTCCTGGGTTCAAGCAATTCTCCTGCCTCAGCCTCCCGAGTAGCTGGTACTACAGGCAAGCGCCACCATACCCAGCTAAGGTTTGTACTTTTAGTAGAGACGGGGTTTCACCACGTTGGCCAGAATGGTCTCGATCTCTTGACCTCGTGATCCGCCCACCTCGGCCTCCCAAAGTACTGGGATTACAGGCGTGAGCCACCGCGCCTGGCCAAAGTGCCATTCTTCTTACATCATAGCAAGGGCACATGCTCCCAAGACCCTGTTCAAGTTAATGCTGATCACTCGGCTGAGGTTATGTTTATTAGCTTTCTTCACTGGGAAGTAACTTTTCCCCTGTCTATACTGCATGTGGTCTTTGGAATGAAATCACTATGCAAAGCCCTCACTTAAGAAGTGGGGAGTTTGTGCTGCCTCCTTGTTGACTGATTATCTGCATTAATCGTTAGGAGTTCTTCTGCATAAGGGATTTCTATTCACTCATTTATTCATTTAATCATTTATATATACCATCATGGACACCTGGATAATTACTTTAAGCTTTTGATTATAACTTAATACTACATTATTTATTTTGATGCTCAAATTGTTCGTGCTTTGGCCACTGGGAGGGCTTTCCAAAAGCTCCTTCTTTTGTTTGACAACATTCGATTTTTGCGGGGTTTGTTTAGTTTTGTTTTTTGAGCACTTCCTTATTTCAGTACTACCCAATCTTGTATTTTTGCTGCCCCAGTCCCATTATTATCAATTTCTCCAAGAAGCTCTGGTTTCTTTTATTGGAAGATCATATTAAAAACTTACATCTGGAACTCTTCCTAGATCCGTAAGAGAAGTGAAGTCACAGGACAAGCCTCAGCCCCTCAGGGTGGAGAGACCAACAGTCAAATACAAAGAACTACAACTGGCTGGGCTCAGTGGCTCACGCCTGTAATCCCAGCACTTTAGGAGGCTGAGGCGGGCAGATCACAAGGTCAGGAGTTCAAGACCAGCCTGACCAACATGGTGAAACCCCGTCTCTACTAAAAATACAAAAGATAGCCGGGGGTGGTGGTGTGCGCCTGTAATCCCAGCTACTCAGGAGGCTGAGGCAGGAGAAAAACTTGTTTGTTTTATAACTGGAAGTTTGTATTCTTCGGCCAGCACCTACCCATTTCCCTACCTCCCACACCCGCAGTTCCTGGCAACCACCAATCTACTGTCTGCTTCTGTGAGTTTGACTTTCTCAGATTCCACATACATACGAGATCACACAGTATTTGTCTTTCTATGTCTGGCTTATTTCACTTAGTATAATGTCCTCGAGGCTTACCCATGTTGTTGCTGCCAGTGGCAAAATTTCCTGCTTTTTAATGCTGAATAACATTCTGCCTTATATTCTATATGTACCTCACATTTGCTTTATCCACTCATCTGTTGACAGACAGTTGGTTGTTTCCGTATCTTGGCTCTTGTGAATAATGCTGCACTAAACATGGAGTGCAGATATTCCTTCACGATACTGATTTCATTTCCTTTGGGTATCTTCCGAGAAGTGGGATTGCTGGATCATATGGTAGTTCTATTTTTACTTGTTTGAGAAACATTACATTCCCAAGAGCAGTGTACACGGGTTCACTTTTCTCCACATTCTGACCAACCATTGTTATCTCCTGTCCTTTTGATAATAGCCATCCTAACAAGGGAAGCCTTGCTTCTCAGTGCTCTCTGCTCACAGTACAAGGAAACGTGCACATTCTCACGTGGATACAGATTCCTGGAAGATGTGTCTAAATTAAGGTAAGCATGAGTCACACTGATGTCTTCGGCTCTAATCCATTAGCGTATGGATCATTCTAGCTTCTCTTCTCATCTGTGACTTCTCACTCCAGCAGTGAGAAACCAGGCTCACGCCCATCTGCCACGTATTTAATTCATTGTGCAATTCCGCACTAGAGGTGGAGTGGCTTCAGAACTGTTAACTGTTACCCTTGTGGGAAGGAACTTTCTAAAAGAGACGGCACCATTTATGGACAGTTTCCTTTGCCTTTAGCTTTCTGGATCTCCGTAATTTCCAAAGTCACTTTGGTCAGCACCTTTCCCCCACCATCGGCAGTACGTTTGTTTCATACATTTGTGACACAGTTAGGTTCTTTGTCACATTCTGCATTCCATCCTGACATCCTCTAACCTCCTCAGTGATTTATGTTAATTTGCATACCTTACTACATATTCTTTGGGTTGTAACCTTCTATGGGTTTTGATGAATGCATAATAGCAGGTGTCCACCACTAAAGCATCATAAAGAATGTTCCTCTTCAAGCTCCCTGCCCCCAAAACCCCTGGCAACCACTGATCTGTTTACCCTCTCTGCAGTTTTGCCTTTTCCAGAACGTCATGTAAATGGGATCATACAGTACATAGCCTCATCAGACCAACTCATTTACTTAGCAATATAGATAGAGTTGAGTTCATCCATATCTTTGCATGGGTTGATAACTGGTTTTTTTTTCTATTGCTTCATTGCATGGATGTAGACTGGATTGCTTATCCATTCATCTATTGAAGCACATCCTGATTTATTCCAGTCTTTGACCATTGTGAAGAGAGCTGCTGTACATATTTATGTGCTGCTTTTTGTGTGCACATAAGCTTTTTAAAAGTTGGCTGAATAAGCAGGAGTGTGATTTGCTGGATCATAGAATGAGATTATATTTAGCTTTAGGGGGGAAACTGTCAGAATGTCTTCCGTAGTGTCTGTACCGCTACGCATTCCCACCAGCAATGAATGAGAGTTTATTTTCTTCCACATCTTTGATGACTATTGGTATTGTCTTTTTTTTTTTTTAAGATTTTAGCCTTTTCTAATTGGTGTTTAGGACTATCTCATATTGTCTTAGTTTTCCTTCCCCTAATGAAAAATGATGTTATGTGTGTTTCCTGTTTATTTCTTATGCTTACCTGTATATCTTCTTTGTTGAGGTGTTTAGATCTTTACCCATTTTTAATTGGGTTGTTTGTTTTCCTGTCGTTAATTTTTACAACGTATTTTAGATACAAGTCCCTTTTTAGCTATGTCTTTTTCAAAGGTTTTCTCCCAGTCTGTGTCCTGTCTTCTCATTCTCTTTACAAGGTCTTCCACACTTCTGAAAATTTTAACTTTAATAAAGTTCATTTTATCGGCCAGGCGCAGTGACTCACTCCTGTAATCCCAGCACTTTGGGAGGCTGAGGCGGGTGAATCACCTGAGGTAAGTAGCTCGAGACCAGCCTGGCAAACATGGTGAAACCCCGTCTCTACTAAAAATACAAATATCAGCCAGGCGTGGTTGCGGACACCTGTAATCTCAGCTACTTGGGAGGCTGAGTAATGAGAATCGCTTGAACTGGGAGGTGGAGTTTGCAGTGAGCCAAGATCGAGCCACTGCACTCCTGCCTGGGTAACAAGAGTGAGATTCCATCTCAAAAAAAAAAAAAAAGTTCATTTTATCAATTTTTGTCTTTTATGCATCATGCTTTTGGAGTTGTATATAAACACTCATGCAAAACCCAAGACCGCACAGATTTTCTCCTAAGGTTTCTTCTAAAAGTTTTTAGTTTAGTTTTATGTTTTACATTTAAGTCTATGCACTATTCTTAGTAAATTTTTTTATGTTGTAAAGTTTATGTCTATATTCGTTTTTCCCCATATGGTCACCAAATTTTTCCTTTACTATTTGTTAAGAAGACTGTATGTAAAAAGACTCCTTTTTCTCTGTGACAAAGACCAGTTGACTGCATTTACATAGGTCTAATTTTGGTCTCCCTCTTCTGTTCCAATTATCCACATGTCCAGAGTGACTAGAATAGTTTGATAATAGACAGAAATTGGAGCTGTCAGAGCATACTAGGAAAAATAAAGTTCCCAAAAAGAGGTTACGTTCCAATTCTGCTTTAGTTCCAACCCAAATGCTGAGAAACACTCCATGGAATTTAATTACAGGGCGATAACTGTGATCTTACCAAGATTTATGAACAGGAAGATCCTTGGTGATTGTAGTCAGTCAAAGGGTGGCTTTGACATAGCGCCTATCTGTTAGGGCAAATACAGCCAGGGAAAAGGTGACATTTGGAATCATCTGGGATTGGACTCTTGATCAATAGATGCGAAATGTCAGGTGGACATGAGAACTGTTGGTCTTTGGTACATATGTGTTGCAATGAGTAAGGATGAGTAATGTGAAGGAAAAATAGAATCTTGGGACCCCAAACTCACTATGCCAAAGGGAAAGTTAAGCGTGGGAGACTGAGTCAGGCAAAAACTGCCTTCCTTTTGTTCCCAAATAGATGGCTGTAATTTCACATGCTTGCGTTATGTGAAATGTGGATTCATTGAGTGCTAATCAGAGCCCCACAAGAATGAAAGCACTTGCCTTGCTGCCTACCCTCCCTCCTCTTTTTTCTTTCCCTCCTGCTTGCTCTTTTCCCTTTAAATAATGAAGTTCCCAAAACCCTCTTTGGAAAAAGCATAGGTCACAGATCCTATTATAACTTGCATTTCTTTTTCCTGGGTACATTCTCAACCTGGGCAAAATAAACCTCTAATCAACGAAGATCTGTCTCAGTCACTTTTTGGTTTAGAGTAAAAATAAGGAGATGGAGCATAGAGTAGAACCTGGGCTTGGGGTAGGGTAGTGACTGTGTGTTCAGACTGAAAAGAAAAGGCTCTGATAACAAGGAAAAGCCTCTTCTCACTGGTCAGACAGGAGACATATTCCAGTAAAACCTGACTCTGGTGTCCACCTCTCTCAAGACAAACACATGTAGAAATTTGAGATAAAGATAGGCAGAGCTTGGTTTAAATTCTAGCTCTGTCATTTTGTAGCATGAGACTTGGTCACATTCATAAAGCTTTTAGAACTTACTTCATGTCACTTGTTATATGGACAGCTGATCCACAAATAGCACACTTATTGTGAGGATTTTTTTTTTTTTTTTTTTTGAGATGGAATCCTGCTCTGTCACCCAGGCTGGAGTGCAGTGGCATGATTTCGGCTCACTGCAACCTCCACCTCCTGGGTTCAAGCCATCCTCCTGCCTCAGTCTTCCCAGTAGCTGGGATGACAGGCATGCACCACCACGCCCAGCTAGTTTTTGTATTTTTAGTAGAGACAGGGTTTCACCGTGTTGGCCAGGCTGGTCTCAAACTCCTGACCTCATGATCTATCTTTGGCCTCCAAAAGTGAGTCACCTCACCCAGAGGATTAAACAAGGTGGATTAAATAAGCAATCTCAAGTAACTGATTCACAGAGTCTCAATTAATGCTATGGGGATTTTTTTCTCTTTTGGGGACTTCACTCAAGGAGTTGTCTTCCCACCCTGTTCATGACTCATTATCACTATCTGTCCATGCAATACATCCAATTATTAACGTTGTTCTGGAAAGTAGTCTGCTGTTGGCAAATGCTTCAAAAACATAAATTATGAAATGCTGAGATGTTCCTGCCAATGATAATTACTAAGGCAGAACTCCAGCTACCATTTCACTAAGATTTCCAAAGGAGTCAAATGTCCCCCAAAACTAAGCTCTTTCCTTCTGTATTCTATGAGCTCCACTGCCGTAGGATGACTGTGAGACACAGCAGTGGCATTAGAAAGGGCTCACTCCCGGCTGGGCGCGGTGGCTCACGCCTGTAATCCCAGCACTTTGGGAGGCCGAGGCGGGCGGATCACGAAGTCAGGAGATCGAGACCATCCTGGCTAACATGGTGAAACCCTGTCTCTACTAAAAATACAAAAACAAAATTAGCCGGGCGTGGTGGCGGGCGCCTGTAGTCCCAGCTACTCGGGAGGCTGAGGCGGGAGAATGGCGTGAACCCGGGAGGCGGAGCTTGCAGTGAGCCGAGATTGCGCCACTGCACTCCAGCCTGGGTGACAGAGTGAGACTCCGTCTTAAAAAAAAAAAAAAAAAAAAAAAAAAAAGAAAGGGCTCACTCCCGCTTCTTTTTGGTAAAAGGGGTTTTGTTGCTAAACTAGCAGAGTGAACCACTGAACCCTCCAACAGGGGATGAGGCTTTGAATTGTTATGTCCACTGTTAAACAGATTCCAAATGTGCTTGGCTGCATATTCAGGCCCTGGGGCATGGAGCTTGGATTGAGGCTCTGGTGTTGCCTGAACCCACATGCTGGGGAGTCAAGATGATTGAGGGCAAGTGCATTGGAGGGTGGGGGCGGGGGGAGCATGGGGGTGGGGGGCAGGGCAGGATGGAGAGGAAGGGGGTAGGGTGGGACAGGACAGGGAGGGTGAGGGCAGGGCACAGCAGGGAGGTTGTTGTTCTGCAGGGCTGGGTGAGTGTTAGGGAAAGAATGCTAATGCACCTAACCAAGAAGTATTAAGTCACAAAGTTTTGTTCTTGGTTGTGCAAAGAAGAATCACCATGTGACATGAGTCAGGTCCTCCTAGGAGTTGCCATCAGGGAGGGAATTATATGATATCCCTGAAAACCAGGTCTAAGCAAAGCATACAACACTATAATTGTCCTCTTATTTTTCTATAAAATGAGGATTTTCACATGTTCCTTATGAGTTGCTGTAGCCAAAGCCTTCTTCCTTGTGATCTGGGAAAAAAGGGTTCCTCCTGTTTGTCTTAGATCACCCTGCAGGTACATGTGGGTTGGAGCTGGTGTCACTCACTCCCAGATGAAGGCTTGGAGGTCCATGAAGGGGTGAATAAGACCAGGGTCTCATGGTTTCTTTATCCTTCTTCAGCTTTGTCTGCTTAGTTTTCAGACCATCCTGAAGGAGAATGTGGAGGAAGACAGGTAGCAGCCGAGTTCCTGACAAGGAACCCACGGGTGCGTGGGGACTTGCTCTTTCTCCTGAGTTGATTACCCTTTGCCAGCAGACGAGCACATTTCTCCTCTTGGCCTGGATCTTCTATTAGTAAGGGTGTCCGGGAAGTGTTCATGCAAGTTCTGTTTCTCCAGAACTCTGGAATGCTCATGGCAGATCAAGAACTCATCATGAGATCATGTCCTTCCCAACATGTACATTAATTTTTTCATTCTCCATTGAGGATGTCCTTTCAGGGAACATAAGTGAAGGGCTGTCTTTTTCTCATCCATCCAATACTGTGTTAGGGAAATGACTCACTCAATTAACCATGTCAGTGGTTGCAGGGGTCTTAGGTGTGTGGTGACCACAGGTAACAGGGATCTGTGACAGCAGGTGCTGAAGGTCGGGTATGGAGGTAGGTGTTTCATCAGGTGCTCAGCCCGTCAGGCCAGGCAGCTTCCACATACGCCACTTTGTCTCTTTCCTCATCTGTTTTCTTTCACAGCACTTACAACTGCCTGAACATTGTTTATTTACTTAAATCTAGTTTATCAACCACTAGAACATGTCTTCCTGACCACCATTTTGTGTCTTTATTACTACTCCATCTCCAACATTGAGAACAGTGCTGGGAACTCAATGACTATTTTTTTAATAAATAAATGGATTAAATTTTTACTAAGTGACGATACTGTTTTAGGCACTAAGCTAGGGTTTGAGGCCACAGTAATAAAAATAACAGGTATTTTTCTTTTCCAAATAGAACCTAGATTGTTCCAATGGATCTTAATTTTATTGCATTAATTATGAGAATAAATTCCACAACCCACTGTGGAAACATTTAAATCTTCACTGCTTCTGAGACTGTCTGGGGCTTGGTGTCAGGGGTTTTCCTTCCTGCTCCAGGGAAGGGCCCTCAATGTCCTTGGTGTTCAAGGTGCTCTTCCCCGGGTGCCCTTCCATGCTCACCTTGTCTTGTTGGGAGCCTGCCTTAGATCTGAAGATCACGCACAGTTCTCACACAGAATTCAAAATCCATGCAACTTTGCCCAGAGAGCATCAGCTCTGCAAATCATTCAGGATTTCCCAGTTGAAGCAAGGAGCAGTGCTGTGGAGGGAAGGAAGGATTTCTCCAGAGCCCAAATCCAGGTGAGCTTCAAAAACCCGGAGTTTTCTGAGTGACAGGAGTGTCTTAGAGATGCTAGTGAGGTGACTGTGATGAGCCCCTAGATAGCTTCAGGATGGGGACAGGTCACCAGAAAGATCAACTATGCAATTATAGGGTTGATACTTTGACCCAGCCCAACCTGGGGGTGGGAGGAGCAGGAGATTGAGTTTGATTATGTGGTCAATGATTTAATCAACCAAGCCTACATAATGAAACCTCAGAAAGCTCTCTAGACACTGAGGTTCAGGGGAGCTTCTAGGTTGGTGAACACTTTGCTGACCAGGAGGGTAACCAGCAGTGACTCCATGGGGAGAGGGCACACAGCTCTGCATTCCCTCTAGACCTCACCCTATACATCCCTTCATGTAGTTGTTACCAAGTTGTATGTTTTATAATAAACCTGTAATCATAATTATTGCTTACTCTTGAGCTCTATGAGTTATTTCAGTGAATTATTGAATCTGAGGGGAAATGAAAACCTCTGATTTTATAGCCAGTTGTGTAGAAGTAGAAGTACAAGTGGCTTGGGCCCCCCCCCCCCAAGGTGTGCTTAGCATCTGAAATCTTAAGAACAGCTTTGTGGGAATGAGCCTTTAAATATGTGAAGTCTGATGCTAACTCTTGATAGTTAGTGTCAGAATTGGATTTCCATATACCCCTGGTGTGGTTAAAATGGAATAGGGGAACATCAGATAATGTATACTGGAGAAGGAAGTGAAATAAACATAAGAAACCCTTTACAAAAAAAAAAAAGAAAGAAAGAAACCCTTTACTCACAGAGCAACTCTTGTAGGACACACAAGGATTCACGTAGTACAGAACAATTTCAGTGTAACTAATGAGGGACAGGGCCCAGTGATCACTCATTCCTCAGTCAGTATTACAGTTCTCACAGCGGGGCAATACTAATCCTAAAGTCAAAGTGGAAAAACTATCTGCTGGAATTCATCAGAAAACTCAAACCAGGAAAAAAGCTCTATCAAGAACCCTTTAGGAAGTCCTAGCTAGAGCAATCAGACAAAAGAAAGAAATAAATGGCGTCCAAATTGGAAAGGAAGAAGTCAAATTATTCTTATATATGGCATGATCTTAAATTTGGAAAAACCTAAAGACTCCACCAAAAAACTATTAGAACTGATAAATTCAGTAAAGTTGCAGAATACAAAATTAACATACAAAAATCAGTAGCATTTCTATATGCCAACAGTAAACAACCTGAAAAAGAAATCAAGGAAATAATCCCATCTACAATAGCTATAAATAAAATAAAATATCTAGAAATAAACTTAACCAAAGAAATGAATGATCTCTACAATGAAAACTGTGAAACACTGTTGAAAGAATTGAAGAGGACACAAAGAAATGGAAAGATATTCCATGTTCATGGATTGGAAGAATCAATATTGTTAAAACGTCCATACTACTCAAAGCAATCTACAGGTTCAATGCAATCCCTATTAAAATTACCAAAGACATTCACAGACATAGAAAAAAAATCCTAAAATTTACATGGAACCACAGAAGACCCAGAATAGCCAAATCTGTCCTGAATAAAAGTAACAAAACTGGAAGAATCACATCGCCTGACTTCAAATTATACTACAGAGCTATAGTAATCAAAACAGCATTGTACTGGCATAAAAACAGACACATAGACCAATAGAACAGAACAGAGGACCCTAAAACAAATCCATACATCTGCAGTGAACTCAATTTTAACAAAGTGCCAAGAACAGACATTGGGGAAAGGATAAATCATACTGGGAAAACTGGATATGCAAACGCAGAAGAATGAAACTACATCCCTGTCTCTTGCCATATACAAAAATCAAATCAAAATGGATTAAAGACTTACATCTAAGTCCTCAAGCTATGAAACTACTCCAAGAAAATACTGGGAAACCCTCCAGGACATTGGCCTAGATTATGATTTTTTGAGTAATACCCCACAAGCATGGGTAACCAAAGCAAAAATGGACAAATGGGTCACTTGTTAAAAAGTTTATACACAGCAAAGGAAACAATCAATAAAGTAAAGAGTCAACCCACAGAATGGGAGAAAAGAGAACCCATGTTCACTGTTGGTGGGAATGTAAATTAGTTCAACCATTATGGAAAACAGTTTGAAGGGTTTCTCAAAACATGAAAAATAGAACTACCAGATGATCCAGCAACCCCGCTGCTAGGTATATACCTAAAAGAAAGAAAATCAGTATATCAAAGGGATATCTGCACTCCCATGTTTACTGCAGCACTATTCACAATCACCAATATTTGGAAGCAACCCAAGTGTCCATCAACAGACAAATGCATCAAGAAAATGTGGTGCATATACCCTACGGAGTACTATTCAGCTGTAAAAAAAGAATGGGATCCTGTCATTTGCAACAACATGGATGGAACTCGAGGTCATAGTGTTAAGTGAAATAAACCAGGCACAGAAAAACAAATTTCCCATAGTCTCACTTATTTTTGGGAGCTAAAAATCCAAACAATTGAATTCATGGAGATAGAGAGCAGAAGGATGGTGACCAGAGGCTGGAAAGGGAAGTGGAGGGTGAGGGGAAATAGGGGTGATTAATGGGTACAAAAATATAGTTAGGTAGAATGAATAATATCTAGTATTTGATAGCATAACAGAGTGACTATAGTCAACAGTGATGTATTGTACATTTTAGAATAACTAAAAAAGTATAATTGGGTTGTTTGTAATGCAAAAAAAGTATAAATGCTTGAGGGGATGGATACCCCATTTACCCTGATGTGATTATTATGCACTGCATGCCTGAATCAAAACATCTCACATACTCCATGAATATGTACCTACTACATGCCCACAAAAATAAAATTAAAAAATTTCTAAAAAGAACCCTTTAGCCCACAATTCATTTAAGAACTCAGAATTTTGCCATGTGACTCAATTTTTAAAAGTAAGATAAAAATAGGAATTGTGATATTATTTGGGTTATTGAATGCAAAATTTTGTGACAAGTAATAAGTGATGAGGTTATAGATTAAATACTTTTCAATAGATTGATACTTTTCAATACACATGCAGCCAAAGTTGCTGAAAAATACCATATGTTGGTCAGTTTCTAGCTTTTTATGCAGCTCTAAACATAATTTTATTAGTAGAAATTTGGATCCATCAGAAAATGACTGAAAATGAACTGAGAAACATAGGACACAAAATTATGCATCTTAACCATTATATTAGTATTATGTGTTCATACACATGGCAAATATTTATATGAACATGGATAAATAATGCATAATTTATGAATGAAGTCTGATGTTAATATAATTCCTCCTTTAAAATGTCAAACCTGTTCATACTTTCCCACCTACACTGCCATGGTTATTCCTCACCTTGACAAGCAGGAGAGGGCAGGGAGAGGAGGCTAGGAGGGAGGAAACAGGCAGAAGGAGACGCCACAGGAGCATGCATTATGCAGGTGAGTGTCCCCAGCCGTATTGGGGCAAGGATGGACTGGTGGCGGGGGATGAAGGGCAGTAGGAGCAGAAAGAAGGAAGAGGGCTGGACAGGCAAGGCACTGATGGGGCAAATGAGGCAGTGAGGTTTAGTATCTAGAGCATCACAGCCAAAAAGGAGAGGAAATGCAATGAAGATGTGGGTGTGTTGTCCTGGGAAGCTCACGCCTCCTCATGAGGGTGCTACCAATTCTTGTGAGAATCAGATCAGCTGAAGCATACAGAGCACTCTCTCTGCTGAACAGCGGGAGCTCAATTCCTGTGGTTTCCCTCTCTCATCTCTCCCAGTGCTTTCTGATAAACCTTGAGCTGCTCCTCCTCGTAAATTAGAACCTCCAACTTTCTAAGTTGGAAGGGGACTGAAAGGCTATTTTGGTAGACACAATTAATTCTAAGACAGCCCCCCAGATTCTGTCCCCTGGAGTCCACTCCTGTACAATCTCCTCCCATTGAGGGGGGCCTGGACTTCTGAATATATTGGGATGTTATTTCCCTAATTAGATAACCTTACATGGCAATGCTGGGGGGCAGGGTTTGCAGATGTATTTAAGGTGTATTAAGGTATTCTGACAGTGATATAATCAAGAGCTAGTTTTATCTAATTAGAAGAGTCCTTTTGAAGAGAGTCTATGGGTCAGAAATGAAGGAAGTCTGAGAGACGTTCCTAACATTCAACATAAATCAATTGGTAATTTGAGGTTTCCGGCAATTTGTTTCACATAAATAGAACTAACAGAGGTATCTAGACTCCTCTGCCCTGTTCCCTGGATCCTAGTCCTAGTTTTAACCAGTTACTAAATCCTTGTCAACAAAGGATCATCCAGCCTGTTCCTAAACAATCCCAATGTAGGGACCTGACTGACACCTAAGGTAGATTAATTTGGTTTTATAAATAGGGTTAATAATTATAGTAGTGGGGCCGGGTGCAGTGGCTCACTCCAATAATCCCAGCACTTTGGGAGGCCGAGGAGGGCAGATCACGAGGTCAGGAGTTCGAGACAAGCCTGGCTAACATGGTGAAACCCCGTCTCTACTAAAAGTACCAAAATTAGTAGGGCATAGTGGTGCACGCCTGTAATCCCAGCTACTCAGTAGGCTGAGGCAGAAGAATCACTTGAATTCGGGAGGCGGAGGTTGCAGTGAGACGAGATCACGCCAGTGCACTCCAGCCTGGGTGACAGAACAAGACTCTCTCTCGAAAAAACATTATTATTATTATTATTATTATTATTATAGTAGTGATTCTTTTTACCTGTTCAGCACTAAGTAGATGCCAGCTACCATGCGAAGTCCTTGATCTTATCAAATTTTTACAATAGCCTCATGTGGACAAGAGAGAAGGGCAGGGTAGCTAGGTGAGAATCAACCATTTAGTTCAACCTCCTTCAGTTGTGAGGAATCTCAGGCCCAGCTCTGTTAAGCTCGGGGGTTACAAAGCCCCCTGCTGCTGTTTTCAACCATTAGCATAACCCAGAACACCTAGATGTTTCCTCTGTTTTCTATGAACTCAGCAAAAGTATCCTTTACCCACACAATCTCCTATGGTTGTGCTTATATGCACTACTCTTGTGCTATGACCAGAATTCAGTTCACAGCAGCCTTTCATGTTGTCACAATGTTAACTTAGCACATCTTCAACACCACCAGCCTGTGATGTACTTTAGAGAATTGTGCATTTCTGGCTATATATGATTTAAACACAGTCAAACATCTATCATACTGAAAATTCAAAATTCATAAACAAATCTATAAAATGCTTTAGAGGCTCAGAAAAGAAGTGAGCTGGCATTGAGAACTCTTCATATATTTGAGTTTGTCGTTTTAATTAAGTTTTGAATGACTGTAATACTCATTATTATCCAAACAGGTTTTAAAGGGACTCTTGTATGACATCACAGTTTTTTCTGGAGATAAGCTAACAAATGGTGTGACATGCTATGAAACAGGTTTTATTGTTAAGGGAAGAAATATATATTCAGCAAAGCATATGTGTTGTCCATAAAACATACCACATTATGTGACCTTGTCAGTAGTTAAAAATCAAGTCAAGTTCCATCCAACCCTAACATTCATTAGGCTAAATTTCTTAAAAACAATTGTATCATATTAAATAATAATTGTAATTATTTCTCAAACTTTCTAATCTTGCACCTATTAGAAGTGTTTTTTGTTTTCTTTTTTTTTTTTTTTAGATGGAGTCTCACTCTGTCACCCAGGCTGGAGTGCAGTGGCATGATCTCAGCTCACTGTAACCTCTGCCTTCTGGCTTCAAGCAATTCTCCTGCCTCAGCCTTTCAAGTAGCTGGGATTATAGGTGCCTGCCACCACGCCCAACTAATTTTTTGTATTTTTTGTAGAGACAGTGTTTTGCCATGTTTCACCATGCCTGACAAGGCCAGACTGGTCTCAAACTCCTGACCTCAGGTGATCCACCCACCTCAGCCTCCCAAAGTGCTGGGATTACAGGTGTGAGCCACTGCGCCCGCCTCAGAACAGTTCTTAAAGGATGCCTCTACTCCTCTATTTGTCTATGGGTTTATTACCTTATATTAAAGCATCTTAGAGACTTCCAGGACAATACACATGGCTTTTACCATCACTGGAAAGTATTTCTTGCAAATACTTGATAACTTTAACAAAGTGATCTTCCCTGTTTCAGCTGACACTAAAGACACACTCATCCTCCGATGAAGCCGCACACATCAGCTAGCAAGAGTATCAGTGTTTCCACCGTGGAGGTTTGATTCAGTTGCTCTGAACGCTGGTCATACCAAATATACCTCTCTCTGCTCTCCACTGAAAGAAACTCAGCTGGGTGTTCATTCCAAAGTTAGGTTTCTATACTTCTTTGGAACAAATCATCTGAGTTGTGTAGTAAAGAGAAGTCATAATGCAATTCATAGTCATATGAATAAAATGCTAAAGGTTTCACAAATGCTAAATTGTAGGGATATTTCAGGCAGTATATGGTTTCCTTTCTATTACTAAGGGTAAATTCATTTTTTATACATGTTTATTTTAAGCTAGTCTTTATTTATTTATTTTATTTATTTATTTATTTATTGAGATGGAGTCTCTCTCTGTCACCCAGGCCAGAATGCAGTGGCACAATCTTGGCTCACTGCAACCTCCGCCTCCTGGGTTCAAGCGATTCTCCGGCCTCAGTCTCCCGAGTAGCTGGGATTAGAGGCATATGCCACCACGCCCAGCTAATTTTTGTGTTTTTCGTAGAGATGGGGTTTTGCCATGTTGGCCAGGCTGGTTTTGAACGCCTGACCTCAGGTAATCCGCCCGCCTCGGCCTCCCAAACTGCTGGGATTACAGGCGTGAGCCACTGCGCCCGGCCTAAGCCAGTTTTTTAAATGGGGAATATAGAATTCTAATTGTGTCTCATTCTCTGTTGTACAGAAAATTGAAGAGTTATGCAATAGTACTGGGGGTTACAATATAAATACTCTTTTAAAGGTAATGTGGGCTAAGCAATTTTTACACCTAGAAAATGAAAAACCAAAATGTTTTATTTTCCATGGAAAGGTAACTTGTAATCAGTCCACTGAAAGTATATTGGTTAGTGTTGTTTATTTGGCTTAGACTTAGAGGATAAGAATTTGTGAGACAGATCCTCTTAAAGAGGTATAAATGTTAGGCCAGGTGCGGTGGCTCACGCCTGTAATCCCAACGCTTCCGGAGGCTGAGGTGGGCGGATCACCTGGCCAATGTGGTGAAACCCCGTCTCTGTTAAAAATAGAAAAATCAGCTGGGTGTGATGATGTGCGCCTGTAGTCCCAGCTACTCAGGAGGCTGAGGCAGGAGAATTGCTTGAACCCGAGAGGTGGAGGTTGCAGTGAGCCAAGATCACGCCATTGCACTCCAGCCTGGCAACAGAGCGAGACTCCGTCTCAAAAAAAAAAAAAAAAAAAAAAAAGGTATAAATGTTAAAAAATTTTAAATTCCTTTAGCTTAATATTTTTTTCCGACAATCTCCTTCAACTTAAGTTTAATGGAAATTTAGGACCCTGTAAGAAGTAGTTTGATGGAAATGCAAGACCATGGCATTCTAACCTTGATCTTAAACAACTGGGTTGAGAATGACAGGAACAAAAGTTAGTTTACCTTAGACGGTAAATTCAAATTACTATCAAACTGAACCAAAAGTTTAGTGTGTAGGTATTATTAATGATTTTTTTTTTTTTTTTTTTTTTGAGACAGGGTTTTGCTCTTTTTGCCCAGGCTCAATCAAGTGCAATGGCGCAATCTTGGCTCACTGCAACCTCCTCCTCCCCAGTTCTCCTGCCTCAGCCTCCGGAGTAACTGGAATTACAGGCACCCACCATCACGCCCAGCTAATTTTATATTTTTAGTAGAGACGGGATTTCACCAGGCTGGCCAGGCTCGAACTCCTGACCCCAGGAGATCTGCCCACCTTGGCCCCCCAGAGTGCTGGGATTACAGGCGTTAAGCCTATTAATGATCTTATAGGGCAAAGTCATCCTTGAACATCAGGCATATTTAAAAAAACATTTTTTAGAGTCGTTGATGAATCATTTTGAAAGGAAAACTAATTTTATACCTCAAAACGAATTTAGATTACGTCTAGTCATAATTATTTTATAGTCATAAATGTCTGTTTTCTAAAGCTGGGCCTCTTGCTCAGTGTAATAAAATATTCATTTTTGTACCTATTAGATTCACTTAACTACTAAAGCTGGTATTTTTTATTACCTCATATGCTGATAAGATAATGAATATTTTCTTAATAAATGTTCAGTAATATTGGGAAGATCATGGTGCTATATGAATCATGTTTCATATATAAAGAAATCAAGGATAAGAAAGGCATATATATATATTATTTGCGCTATGTTACTAAGAATGGATATCATCTGTCTCAGCCCATCTGCGTTGCCATAAAAGAATACCTGAGACTAGATAGTTTATAAAGAAAAATGATTTATTTGGCTCACAATTCTGTTGGCTGAAAGATTGGGCATGTGGTGAGGGCCTCTGGCTGGCTCCACGCATGGAGAAAGACAAAGGGGAGTTGGCATGCAGAAATCGCATGGCGAGAGAGGAAGCAAGAGAGAGAGGAGGAGGTACCAGGCTCCTTTAACAACGAGCTCTCATGGGAACTAACAGAGCAAGAACTCACTCATAAATCCCCCGCCAGGGAGGGCATTAATCTACTCATGAGGAAGCCAACCCCATGATCCAAACACCTCCCATTAGGCCCCACCTCCAACACTGGGTATTAAATTTTAACATGAGGTTCAGGGGCCAACATCTAAACCATAGCATCATCTGTTGTGTATAACAAAAAAAAAATGAAGAATATTTGTGGAAACATCACTTAAGTCTATGCGAGATTTCACAAATACCTTGCCATTCCTAGAAATCGAAATGATTTTTTTATAATTTTGGATTGGCACATTTATAAACATTTTCCAAATACAGTGTCACCACCTATAACAGTGGTTTGATTTAGTATCTCTTTAGATCTTTCTACATGTTTACAGGAGAGTTTTGGAAAATTAGTTCATTTGTTCTAATTCTTTATACATTTATTGGAATGTAATAGAAACTAATTAGCTGGTATGTTTAATGTAGATTTCAGAATTGTCAGTCAAATGTGCTGTGCTCATTACTCAACTATTGAAGCCAGAACTTTTTCTCAGTATCTTTACCTTTTTTTCAATCATTTCATTACCTTTTTAAAAACTAATACACTATGTTTAGAGCTTGGTTTTACAGAAAAACCAAGTGGAAAATACAATGTCTCCTTTACTTCCTGCCCCACTTTCTCCTCATCTCCCCTCTTCCAGTTTCCTCTATCATTAACTTCACTGTAGTACATTTGCTACAACTGATTAACCAATAATGATGCATTATTATTCACTGAATCCTTAATTTTAATTAGGACTTTTTTTTTTTTTTTAGATGGAATCTTACTCTGTTGCCCAGGCTGGAGTGCAATGGTGCAATCTAGGCTGACTGCAACCTTTGCCTCCCGGATTCAAGCGATTCTCCCGCCTCAGCTTTCTGAGTAGCTGGGATTACAGGCACACACCACCATGCCTGGCTAATTTTTGTATTTTTGCAGAGATGGGGTTTCACCATGTTGCCCAGGCTGGTCTTGAACTCCTGACCTCAGGTGATCCACCCGCCTCAGCCTCCCAAAGTGCTGGGATTAAAGGCGTGAGCTACCATCCCCCGCCAGGCTATGCCTTTATGTTTTGTACTTCTAGGGCTTCTGACAAATGCACAATGGCATATGTCCATCATCACAGAATCATAAAAAATAGTTTTACTGCCCTAAAAATCTGCTGTGCTCCACCTATTTATTCCCGGCTCCCATCCCCCACCAACTACTGATCATTTTACTGTCTCTATAGTTTTGCCTTTTCCAGAATGCCAAATGGTTGGAATCTTACAGTGTGTAGCCTTTTCTGACAGGCTTCCTTCACCTTGCAACATACATTTAAAGTTTCTCCATGATTTTGCATGGCTTAACAGTTCATGTCCTGGACAGCGTGGTGGCTCATGCTTGTAACCTCAGCACTTTGGGAGGCTGAGGTGAGCAGATCACTTGAGCTCACAAGTTTAAGACCAGCCTGGGCAACATGGCAAAATCCTACCTCTATAAAAAATTAAAAAAAATTAACTGGGCATAATAGTACATGCCTGTAGTACCAGGTACTTGGGAGGCTGAGGTGGGAGAAGAACTTCAGCCTGGGAGGCAAAGATTGCAGTGAGCCAAGATCACACCACCACACTCCAGCCCGGGCAATAGAACCAGACCTTGTCTCAAAAAACAAAAACAAAAACAAACAAACAAAACAGAAAAAATATATATAGTTCACATCCTTTTATTGCTGAATAATATTCCATGATATAGATATACCACAGTTTGTTTATCCATTCACCTACTGCTTCCAGTTTGAGACAATTGTGAATAAAGCTGCTATACGCACTCATGTGCATTTTTGGTGGGGACATAAATTTACAACTTCTTTGGATAAATATCAAAGAGCTTGATTAGTAGATTGTATAGTAAGAGTATGTTTAGTTTTGTAAGAAACAGCCAAACTCTTCCAAAGTAATGGTGCCGCTTTGCTTTTTCCACCAGCAATGAGTGAGAATTCCTGTTGCTCCACATTCTCACCAGCATTCGATGTTGTCAGTGTTCTGGATTTTAGCCATTCTAATCGGTGTTTAGTGATATGTAATTGTTGTTTTAATTTCCAGTTCCCTGGTGACATATGATGTTGAGCATCTTTTCATACAATTATTTGCCATTCGTATATCTACTTTGGTGAGATATCTATTCAGATCTCTTACTTACTTGTTAATTAGATCATTTATTTTATTATTATTGGCTATTAAGAATTCTTTGTATAATTTGGAGTAAACAGCCACAGAATGGGAGAAACTATTCGCAAACTACACGTCTGACAAAGGTCTACATCCAGAATCTATAAGGAATGTAAACAAATCAACAAGCAAAAAAAAAAAAAAATTCTCAAAAGAAAACATGTAAGTGCCTAAGAAATATATGAAAAGATGCTCAACATCACTAATTCATCAAAGAAATGCAAATCAAAACCACAATGAGAAAACATCTCACGCTAGTAAGAATGGCTATTACTACAAAGTCAAAAAACAACAGATGCTGGCAAGACTGCGGAGAAAAGAGAATGCTTATACAGTATTGTTGGGAATGTAAATTAGCTCAGCCACTGTGGAAAGCAGTTTCGAGATTTCTCAAAGAACTTAGAACTACCATTCAACCCAGAAATCCCATTATTGGATATATATCCAAAAGCAAAATTGTTCTACCAAAAAGACACTTGCACTCACGTGTTCATCGCAGCACTATTCACAAAAGCAAAGACATAGAATCAACTTAGGTGCCCATCAATGGTGGATTTGATAAAGAATACATGGTACATATATACCATGGAATACTATGCAGCCATAAAAAGGAACAAAATCCTATGCTCTGCAACAGCATGGATGCAGCTGCAGTCCATCATCCTAAGTGAATAAACCCAGGAACAGAAAATCTACTGCCACATATTCTCACTTATAAGTGGGAGCTAAACATTGGGTACTCATGGACGTAAAGATGGCAATAGACACTGGGGACTAGTAAATGAGGGGGATGGGAGGTGGCAAGGGTTGAAAAACTAACTATTGGGTACTATGCTTGACACCTGAGTGACAGGATCATTCATACCCCAAACATCAGCATCACACAATATACCCAGGTAGCAAATCTGCACAAATATCCACTGAATCAAAACTAAAAGTTGCAAAAAGAAAAACAGAAAAAAAGAGTTCTTTGTATATTTTGGATAACAGTCCTTTATCAGATATATCTTTGCAAATATTTTCTTTCAACCTGTGGCTTGTCTTCTCATTCTCTTAATAGTGTCTTTCACAGAACAGCAATTGTTATTTTTAGCAAAGTCCAATTGTCGATTTTTCTTTTATGGATATTGCTTTTGGTTTCATACCTAAAAAGTCAGCCAAACCCATGATTACCTAGATTTTCTTCTATGTTATATTTTTAAAGTTTTATCATTTTGCATTTTACATTGAAGTCATTGATACATTTTGAGTTAATTTTTGTGAAAGGTGTAAGGCCTATGTCTAGATTTTTATTATTTTTTGAGATGGGGTCTTGCTCTGCCAGCCAGGCTGTAGTGCAGTGATGCCATCATGGCTTATTGCAGCCTCGGCCTCCCAGGTTCAAGCCATCCTCCCACTTCAGCTTCCCGAGTAGCTGAGACTACAGGCACTAGCCACCACACTCAGCTAATTTTTAAATTTTTTGTAGACAGGGGGTCTCTCTATGTTGCACAGGCTGGTCTTGACCTCCTGAGTTCAAGTGATTCTCCCATCTCCGCCTCCCAAAGCATTGGGATTACAGGTGTGAGCCACCATGCCTGGCTAGATTTTTTTGTAATGTAGATGTCCAATCATTTCAGCATCATTTATTTCTGTATTAAATTGTCTTTGCTCCTTTGCAAATATCAGCTGACTATACCTGTTGGCATCTATTTTTGGGCTTTCAATTCTATTCCATTGACCTATTCATCTAATCTTCTGCTAATACCACATTGTCCTGATTGTTCTAGCGTTATGTTCTCACTTATAAGTGAGATAAGTGAGTAAGTCTTGAAATCAGATGGTGTCAGTACTCTGACTTCATTCTCCTTTAATACCATGTTGACTATTCTGGGTCTTTTGCCTCTTTATATAAACTTTAGAATCAATTTGTTAATTCCACAAAACAACTTGCTGAGATTTTTATTAGGATTGTATTGGATCTACAGATTAAGTTGGGAATAACTGACATCCTAACAATATTGGATCTTCCTATTCATGAACATGGAATACTTCTCTATTTATTCAAATCTTTATTTTTTATCAGAGTTTTGTAGTCTTCCCCATATATATCATTCATACATATATAGTTTGTTTGTTTGTTTGTTTTTGTTTTTGTTTTTTTGAGAAGGAGTTTCCCTCTTGTCACCCAGGCTGAAGTGCAATGGCACGGTCTCGGCTCACTGCAACCTCCACCTCCCAGGTACAAGCAATTCTTGTGCCTCAGCCTCGCAAATAGCTGGGATTACAGGCACCTGCCACCATGCCCGGCTAATTTTCTATTTTTCGTAGAGACGGGATTTCACCATGTTGGCCAGGCTGGTCTCAAATTCCTGACCTCAGGTGATCCGCCCATCCCGGCCTCCCAAAGTGCTGGGATTACAGGTGTGAGCCACCTCCCCTGGCCTATATCTTGTATATTTTTTAAGATTTTTAAGTACTTCCTTTTTGTGGAATTGTGTTTTAAATTTTAAATTCCAATTGTTCATTGGTGGTATATAGAAAGCAATTGACTTTTGTATATAACCTTGTAATCTGCATCCTTACTGTAATCACTTAACAGTTCCAGAAGTACTTTTGTCAAGACTCTGGGATTTTCTACATAGACAATCATGTCATCTGTAAAGAGACAAGTTTTTTGTTTTTCTTAATCAATACACCTTTACTTCCTCTTCTTATCTTATTCTTCTAGCTAAAACTTCCAATACAATGCTGAATAGTAGTGGGGAGAGGGGATACATTTCCTTTGTTCTAATCTTAGGGTGAAAGCGTCTAGTCTCTCATCAAGTATGATGATAGCTTTAGGGTTTTTTATTTTTTAGTTTTTTGAGACAGAGTTCGCTCTGTCGCCCAGGCTGGAGTGCAGTGGCGTGATCTCAGCTCACTGCAGCCTCTGCCTCCTGGGTTCAAGTGACTCTCCAGCCTCAGCCTCCCAAGTAGTTGGGATTACAGGTGCCACCACTACTCCTAGCTAATTTTTTGTAGTTTTAGTAGAGATATGGTTTTGCCACGTTGGCCAGGCTGGTCTTGAGCTCCTGACCTCAAGTGATCTGCCCGCCTCGGCCTCCTGAAGTGCTGGGATTACAGGCATGGGCCACCGAGCCCGACCATCTTTAGGGTTTTTATAGATGCTTTTTACCAAGTTGACCATGTTCCCCCCTATTCCTGATTTGCTGACAGCTATCATAAATGGGTACTGGATTTTGTCAAGTATCTTTTCTGCATCTATTCATATAATCATGACTTTTATTGTTATTCTGTTGACGTAATTGGTTAGATTAACTGATTTCCAAATGTTAACACAGGCATGCATATCTGGAATAAGTCCCACTTGGTCATGGTGTATATTTCTTTTTTTAACTTTGTTAGGCTTGAGTTACTACCATTTTGTTGAGGATTTTTACTTCTATATTCATGAAAGATATTAGTTTGTTGTTATCTTTTCATGTAATGCCTTTATCTGTTTTTGGTATTACGGTAATGTTGGCCTCATAGAATGAGTTAGGAAGTGTTTCCTGCTTCTATTTTCTGGACGAGACTATGGAGAATTGGTACAATTTTGTCTTAAATATTTGATAGAATTTAACAGTGACACCAACTGCACCTGGTACTTTCTGTTCTGGAAGGTTATTAATTAGGGATTCAATTTTTAAAACAGATGTAGACCTTCTCAGATCATCCTTGCATGATTCTTTCAATAAATTAGTCCATTTTACCTAGGTTATCCAATTTATAGGCATAGAGTTATTTAAAATATTCCTTTATTACTCTTTAAATTTCATTTAAACATCCCTGGGGTCAATATTGATCATTCTTCTTTTATTCTAATATTAGTAATTTGTGCTTTATTCTTTTTTCTTGATTAGCCTGA
Organism: Pan paniscus; assembly: GCF_029289425.2. NCBI lineage: Eukaryota > Metazoa > Chordata > Mammalia > Primates > Hominidae > Pan > Pan paniscus. The sequence goes on from NC_073261.2 coordinate 17,962,562, forward strand.
CTAAAGATTTATCAATTTTACTAATATCTTTAATGAAAATGTTACATGCTTTGTATGATTTCTACTTTTTCTATTCTTTTATACTTGTGGAAGTGTGTTTTATGGCCCAGAATGTGGTCTACCTTGGGGAATATTTCATGTGAGCTGGAGAATATGTAACCTTCTCTTGGATGAAGTAGTCTCTAGATGTCAATTAGATTCATTTAATTGATGGTTCTGTTAAGTTTAACTATATCCTTATGATTTTATGCCTGCTGAATCTGTTCATTTCTGAGAGGGCTGTTGAAGCCTCCACGTGTTATAATTGATTCATCTACTTCTTCTTGCAGTTATATTTTGATGCTTTGTTGTTACTCAAATACACATTAAAGATTGTTGTGTCTTCTTGGCCGGGCGCGGTGGCTCACGCCTGTAATCACAGCACTTTGGGAGGCCGAGGCAGGCGGATCATGAGGTCAAGAGATTGAGACCATCCTGGCCAACATGGTGAAACCCTGTCTCTGCTAAAAATACAGAAATTAGCTGGGCATGGTGGCCTGCGCCTGTAGTCCCGGAGCTACTTGGGAGGCTGAGGCAGGAGAATCGCTTGAACTCAGAAGGCGGAGATTGCAGTGAGCCGAGATCATGCCACTGCACTCCAGCCTGGCAACAGAGTGAGACTCCGTCTCAAAATAAAAAAAGAAAAGAAAAGAAAATGTTATGCCCCATGTAACAGCAGAGTAACAGAGTAACATAAAATAAAATTACACTTTATAACAAAAAAAAAAACTGGGTATAGAAGAAACATACCTCAAGGTAATAAAAGCCATATATGACAGACTCACAGCTAGTATTGTACTGTATAAGGAAAAACTAAAAGCCTTTTATCTTAAATCTGGAAGATGACAAGGATGCCCAGTTTTACCACTGTTATTTAACGTAGTATTGGAAGTCTTAGCTAGAGCAATCAAGACAAAAAGATAAAGGACATCAAAATTGGAAAGGAAGACGTCAAATTATCCTTGTTTGCAGGTGATATGATCTCATATTTGGAAAAACCTTAAGACTCCACCAAAAATCTAATAGAACCGACAAACAAATCCAGTAAATTTGTAGGATACGAGATCAAAAAACAAAAATCAGTAGCATTTCTATATGGCAGCAGTAAATAATTTGAAAAAGAAATTTAAAAAGTAATCCCATTCGCAATAGCCACACATAAAATTAAATGCCTAGGAATTAACCAAAGAAGTGATCTCTACAATGAAAACTCATGCAAGAAATTGAAGAGGACACACAAAAAATAGAAAGATATTCCACATTTATGGATTAGAAGAATTAATATTGTTAAAATGTCCATACTACCCAAAGCAATCTACAGGTTCAATGCAATCCCTATCAAAATACCAAAGACATTCTTCACATAAATAGAAAAAACAATCATAAAATTCATATGAAATCACAAAAGACCCAGAATTGCCAAAGCTATCCTAAGCAAAAAGAACAAAACTGGAGGAATTACATTACCTGTACAGAGCTATAGTAACCAAAACAGCATAGTACTGGATAAAACCATGTACATAGACCAATGGAACAGAACAGAAAACCCAGAAACAAATCTACATGCCTACAGTGAACTCATTTTTGACAGAAGTGCCAAGAACAGGCATTGGGGAGAAAACAGTTTCTTCAATAAATGGTGCTGGAAATGCTGGATATCTATATGCAAAAGAATGAAACTTGATTCCTATCTCTCACCTTAAACAAAAATTAAACCAAAATAGATTAAAGACTTAAATTTAAGACCTTAAACTATGAAACTACTACAAGAAAACACTGGGCAAACTCTCCAGGGCATTGGACATGACATTACTCAAAAATGTCTTGAGTAATATGCCATAAGCACAGACAACCAGAGCAAAAATGGACAAATGCGATCACATCAAGTTAAAAAGCTTCTACCCAGCAAAGGAAACTATCAACAAACTTGAGACAACCCACAGAATGGGAGAAAATATATTGAAACTACCCATCTGACAAGGGATTAATAATCAGAATATATAAGGAGCTCAAACAACTCTATAGGAAAAAATCAATTATCCAATTAAAAAAGGGCAAAAGATCTGAATAGACATTTCTCAAAAGAAGACATATATGGCAAACAGGCATATCAAAAGGTGCTCAACATCACTGGTCATCAGAGGAATACAAATCAAAACTATAATGAGATATCATCTCGCCATAGTTATAATGGCTTTTATCCAAAAGTCAGGCAGTAACAAATGCTGGCAAGGATGTGGAGAAAAGGGAACCCTCATACTCTGTTGGTGGGAATATAAATTAGTACAACCACTATGGAGAACAGTTTGGATCTTCCCCATAAAACTAAAAATAGAGCTACCATATTATCCAGCAATCCCACTGCTGGGTATATACCCCAAAGAAAGGAAATCCGTATATGAAAGAGATATCTGCACTCCCATGTTTATTGCAGCACTGTTCATAGTAGCCAAGTTTGGAAGCAACCTAGATTTCCATCAACAGATGAAAGCATAAAGAAAATGTGGTACTTATACACAGTGGTTTTTTTTGAGATGGAATCTTGCCCTGTTGCCTAGGCTGGAGTGCAGTGACCGCAGTCTCGGCTCACTGCAACCTCCACCTCCTCACTGCAACCTCTGCCTCTTGAGTCAAGCAATTCCCGTGCCTCAGCGTCCCGAGTAGCTGAGATTACAGGTGCGTGCCACCATGCCCAGCTAATTTTTTATTTTATTTTATTTTTATTTTTAGTAGAGACGTAATTTTCGCCATGTTGGTTAGACTGGTCTCAAACTCCTGACCTCAAATAATCCACCCATGTTGGCCTCCCAAAGTGTTGGGATTACAGTCATGAGCCACCACACCCGGCCTATACAGCCATTTTAAAAGATAAGAGTCTATCATTTGATGTTCACAGAACTGGAGGTCATTATGCTAAGTGAAATAAGCCAGGCAGAGAAAAACAAACATTGCATGTTCTCACTTAATTGTGAGATCTAAAAATCAAAACAATTGAACTCATGAAGATAGATTACACAAAGACTGTTCCCAGAATCTAGGAAGGGAAGTGGGTAGGCAGAGGGGTAGTAGGCATGATTAATGGATACCAAAAAAATGTTAAAAAGAATGAATAAGACCTGCAATCTGATGGCACAGCAGGGGAACTGTAGTCAATTACAACTAAACTGTACATGTTAACATAACTAAAAGAGATATAACTGGATTGTTTGTAACACAAAGGATAAATGCTTGAGGGGATGGATGCCTATACCAAAATGTCTCATGTACACCATAAATAAATACACCTACTATGTACCCACAAAAAAAATTTTAATTTTTTTAAAAAGACACACACACAGACTGAAAGTAAAGAGATGTAAAAAGATATTCCAGGAAAACACAAACCTACAAGAAACATGGGTGGATATACTGAGATAACGTAGACTTTAACTTAAAAACTATAAAAAGAGTCAAAGAAGGTCATTACGTAATGATAAAGGGCACAGTTCAGCAAAAGGATATAACAATTATAAATATATTAGCACCTAACAGTGGAGAAACCAGATAGATAAAGCAAATATTATCAGATCTAAAGGGAGAGAGAGATCCTAGTACAGTAATAGTAGAGGACTTCAACACACCACTGTCAGCATTGGACAGATCATCTAGAGAGTAAATCAACATAGAAACATCAGATTTAAACTGCACTTTAGACCAAATAGACCTAACAGACACAGAACATTTCATCCAGCAGCTGTAGGACACACATTCTTCTCATCAGCACATGGAACATTCTTCAGAATAGACCATATGTACAGACACAAAACAAGTGTCAACAATGTTTTTAAAATTGAAACTATATCAAATATATTTTCTGATCACAGTGAAACAAAACTATAAATCAATGACAAGAGGAACTTTTGAAATTGTACAAATACATGGAAATTAAACAACATGATTCTGAAGGACCAATGGGTTAATGAATTAAGAAGAAACTTTGAAAATTTCTTGAAACAAATGAAATTAGAAACACAACATACCAAAAGCTATGGGATAAAGCGAAAGCAGTACTAAGAGGGAAGTTTATAGTAATAAATGCCGACATCGAAAAAAATAGATTTTAAATAAACAATAATGCACTTCAAGGAAGTAGAAAAGGTAGGACAAACCAAATTAGCAGAAGGAAATTAGTAGAAAGAAAGAAATAATAAAGATCAGAGCAGAAACAAAATAGAGACTAAACTATATATAAAAGATCAATAAAGTGAAAAGTTGGTTTTTTGAAAAGATAAACTAAATTGCCAAACCATTAGCTAGACTAATTAAAAAAAGAGACAGAAAACCCAAATAAATAAAATCAGACATGAAAAAGGAGACAACATTACAAGTGATACCACAGAAATACAATGAATAGGCTGGGCTCAGTGACTCACACCTGTAATCCCAGCACTTTCGGAGGCTGAGGTGGGCAGATCACCTGAGGTTGGGAGTTCAAGACCAGCCTGACCAACATGGAGAAACCCTGTTTCTACTAAAAATACAAAAATTAGCATGGTGGCACATGCCTGTAATCCCAGCTACTCGGGAGGCTGAGGCAGGAGAATCACTTGAACCTGGGAGGCAGAGGTTGCGGTGAGCTGAGATCGCGCCATTGCACTCCAGCCTGGGCAACAAGAGCGAAACTCCGTCTCAAAATAAATAAAAAAACAATAAATAAATGGTACTGAGAAAACTGGATATCCATATGCAGAAGAATAAAACTAGACTCCTATCTCTCACCATATACAAAAATAAACTCAAAATGGATTACAAACTTTAATGCAAAACTACAAAACTACTGGGAGAAAACATAAGGAAAATGCTTAGGTCATTGAGCTGGGCAAAGATTTTACGGATGAGACCACAAAAGCACAGGTAACAAAACAAAAATAGACAAATGGGATTATATCAAACTAAAAAACCTCTGCACAGCAAAGGAAACAATCAACAGAGTAAAGAGTCAACTTGCAGAATGGGAGAAACTGTTTACAAACTACTCATTTGGCAAGGGATTAATATCCAGAATAAACAAAGAACTCAAATAACAGCAAATAAAACACAACAACAAATAACCCAATGTTTTTAAATGGGCAAATGATCTAAGTAGACATTTCTCAAAAGATCTACAAATGGCCAACAAGTATAAGAAAAAATGCTTAATATCACTAACCATCAGGGAAATGCAAATCTAAACTGCAATGAGACTTCATTTCACCCCAGTTAAGATAGCTATTACCAAAAACACACAAAAAAAACAAATACTGGATAGGCTGCAGATTAAAGGGAATTCTTTTACACTGTTGGTGGATATGTAAATTAGTACAGCGACTGTGGAAAACAGTATGGAGGTTCCTCAAAAAACTAAAAATTAAACTACCATATGATCCAGCAATCCCATCACCGGATATACATCCAAAGGAAAGAAAATCAGTACGTTAAAGAGATATCTGGCTTTCTGCCTCCGCTGCTGCCATGGTGCCCGTGAGAAAGCTTGTGGTGAAGGTGGGCAAAAAAAAAGCAGGTTCTGAAGTTCACTCTTGGTTGCACCCACCCCGTAGAAGATGGAATCGTGGATGCTGCCAATTTTGAGCAGTTTTTGCAAGAAAGGATCAAAGTGAACGGAAAAGCTGGGAACCTTGGTGGAGGGGTGGTGACCGTCAGAAGGAGCAAGAGCAAGATCACCGTGACATCCAAGGTGCCTTTTTCCAAAAGGTATTTGAAATATCTCACCAAAAAATATTTGAAGAAGAATAATCTTCGTGATTCAGTTGTGCATAGTTGCTAACAGCAAAGAGAGTTACAAATTACGTTCCTTCCAAATTAACCAGGACGAAGAAGAGGAGGAAGACGAGGATTACATTTCGTTTGTCTGGAATATTGTGGATGAGTTCTTGAATAAAACTTGGGAACCAAAATGGTGGTTTATCCTTGTATCTCTGCAGTATTGATTGAAGAGAAAATTGGAAATCATAGTCAAAGGGCTTCCTTTGGGCCTCCACTCACTTATTTGTAACATGACTTCTTTTTTTTTTTTCAGCTTGATGTCAATTCTTGTGGTAATGCTAGAGTAGAAGGAGAAGGTGACTTGACGGAACTGACAGCCATTGGGCAGGCAGATGAGGGTGTGAAGGGAGTGACCATTTTATTTTTAAAAATTTAACTGTCAATCATTTCCGTTGCTTTTCCCAAAGAATGATTCAGGGATACAAGTGGGCTCCTCTCATTCATTAAAAGAAAACGTGACATCTTTCTAAGATTCTCTGGGAAAATGACAGTGTCAGTAAAACGCGGGTTTCTGGGCCATTCGTCTTACTTTGATTTTTTTTTAGTACAAATTTCTCTCGAGGCACAATTATGTCTACTAATCCTCTTCCTCCTAGAGAGAGAAACTGTGCTGCTTCGGCGTTGCTGCGTAGTCTGTCACTCTCCATAAAGGGGTTTGGGGAATCGATTGTAAAAGTCCCAGGTTCTAAATTAACTAAATGTGTACAAAAATTAATGTGTAAGTAATGTGTTTCTACAAGTCTTTGCAACAATCTGTCACTTTGGTCTCCAGCAGAGGGAGCTGGAGGAATAGTGCTTCCAGATGTGGCGTCCTGAGTGGGGCCTGAAGAAGTGGCTGAGAAGCCTCCCATGCCAAAGAAATGGGAGGTGCCTGGGAAATAGCTGCCTCATGCAACTTGGGCCACGACTGGATTTAATGTCAGAAGTTATTCTACACACAGTGATGTGCTGCAGTGCGTGCAGAGGCTAGAGAACCGCAGAAGGGGGCTACCAAGGCTGGGAAAAAAGATACAATTGTTGCTGTGACTTTGAAAGACCCTGATGCTTTGTGGTGCCCTTCTGAAATTCGAACAATAACGCAGAAGTGTGTGTTTTAGAATTTACGGTGTATGAAATTCATGTTTTTAAAAGAACTTGCCTGCAGATGGTTTCCACACGTGAAATTGTGCTCTGCTAGTTGCATAGCTGGAAATTCAATGTTTAATCCTACCTTGGCTCCAATTTAACATTTGGTGCTCTGTGGACTGAGTTGAACATGTTGAGGCTTTGCAATTTCACTTGTGTTAAAGGTTCTAGTATTTTCCATTTCTGTGCAAATTTCTCTGAAGCAGAATTGCTTGCATATTTCTTCTCTGCCTTCACCGAAGGCAGAGTTTCAAACTTCACTGAGGCATCAGTTGCTCTTTGGCAATGTCCCTTACTGTGATTATTAACTATAAGTTTGTGGCTTGAGTTTACAAATTGTACTTGTTTGTTGCATTGATTTTCTCATGTAGTAAGTAATTTTTAGTTTGATTGTGAAAAAACCCTGGGCTGAAGTTAGCATTTAAGTTAAAAAAAATTTTTTTTAACTAGTCCCAGATTTAAAAACTTGTAATAAAATTGAAACTCACTGGTTTTTCTCTTTTTGAACTCTTGTAATCAAGTTTTGATCACATTTTCTATTAAAATGGCTAACACATGGCTACTAAAAAAGAAAAAGAGAGAGAGAGATCTGCATTACTGTGTTTATTGCTACACTATGCATAATCGCCAAGATATGATATCAACCTAAGTGCTCACCAACAAATTAATGGATAAATAAAATGTGGTCTATAACCACAGTAGAATACTATTCAGCCATAAAAAATAAAATTCTGTCATTTACAACAACATGAATGAACCTAGAGGATTTTATGTTAACTGAAATAAGCCAGGCACAGAAAGATAAATACCACATGTTCTCACTTATATGTGGAAGATTAAAAAGTTGAGCTCATAGAAGTAAAGAGTAGAATAGTGGTTATTAAAGGCTAGGAAAGGCAGGGAGGTGGGGAGAATAGGGGGAGGTTAGCTAATGGACAAAAAATTATAGCTGGATAGGAGGAAAACGTTCTAATGCTCTATAACATTGTAGTGTGACTACAGTTAACAATAATTTATTGTATATTTTTAATAGCTAGAACAGAAGATTTTTAATGTTCCTACCACAAAGAAATTATAAATGTTTGAGGTGATGGATATGATAATTACCCTGATTTGAGCATCAAACTTTGTATACATGTATCAAAATATCACACTGTACCCCATAAACATGTGCAATCATTATGTGTCAATTAAAAATAAAAAAGAAAGAATCCATTGACCATATATATGAGACCTTTTTCTGAGTCTCTATTCTAGTTCATTGGATATGTCTGTCCTTATGCCAATGCTATTCTGTTTTAATTACTGTAGCTTTGTAGTAAGTTTTGAAATCAGAAAGTATGAGTCTTCCAACTCTATACTTCCTTATAAAGATTCTTTTGGCGATTCAGGGTCACTTTCAATTTTATGTAAATTTGAGGATCTGCTTCCCCATTTGTGGGGGAAAAAAAAGACTGTGGAATTTTAGAAGAGATTTTATTGAATTTGCTGATCACTTTCAGTAGTATTGACATCTTAACAGAGGTAAGTCTTCCTATCCACGAACACAGAATGTATTTTCAATTACTTTGATCTTTTTAATTTTTTTGTAGTTTTTATCTTTTATAGTTTTCAGTGTATTAATCTTTCACCTCTTCAGTTAGATTTATTTCTAAGTATTTAATTTTTTAGATGCTATTGTAAATGGAATTTCTTAATTTCCTTCTGGTGTATAGAAAATTTGTTTTTGTGTGTTGATTTTGTACACTGCAACTTTGCTGAATTCATTTATTAGCTCTGAGCTTTCTTGTGGATTCTCTGGGGGTTTGTATACAAGGATTATATCATCTATAAATAGAAATAGTTTCACCTATTCCTTTATATTTGGATTTTTTTTTTTTTTTTTTTGAGATGGAGTCTTTCTCTGTCACCCTGGCTGGAGTGCAATGGCATGATCTCAGCTTACTGGAACCTCCACCTCCCAGATTCAAGCAATTCTCCCGCCTCAGCCTCCCAAGTAGCTGGGATTACAGGCACCCAACATCATGCCAGACTAATTTTTGCATTTTTTGTAGAGACGGGGTTTCGCCATATTGGCCAGGCTGGTCTTGAACTCCTGACCTCAGGTGATCCGCCCGCGGCCCACGTCGGCCTCCCAAAATGCTGGGATTACAGGCATGAGACACTGCGCCCAGCCGACATTTTTTTTTTTTTTATCAGGATCTGGCTCTGTTGTCTAGGCTGGAGTGCAGTGGTGCAATCTTGGCTCACTGCAACCTCGGTCTCTCGGGTTTAAGCAATCCTCCCACCTCAGCCTCCTGGGTAACTGGGACTACAGGTTCGTGCCACCATGCTCAGTTTTGTTTTTTATTTTTTGTTTTTTTGTGTATTTTTTGTAGAGACAAGGTGTCACTATGTTGCTCAGGCTGGTCTCAAACTCCTGAGTTCAAAGGATCCAACCACCTTGGCCTCACAAAGTGCTGGGATTACAGGCGCGAGCCACCACGACTTTTCTTGTCTGGCTAGAACTTTCAATTCAGTGTCAAATAGCAGTGGGAATCTTTTTCTTGTCCCTTGTCTTAAGGGGAACTCATTCAGTCTTTTACCATTGAATATAATGTTAGCTGTAAGTTTTCCAGAAACACACTCTATCATGTTGAGAAATTTTCCCTCTGTTCCTAATTTGCTGAGAGTATTTATTATGAAAGGGTGTTATTTCCTCAAATGCTTTTTCCATGTCAATTGAGATGATAATGTGATTTTTTTCTTTTGTTCAAATAATGTGATGTACTACATTGATTGATTTTCTTCTGTTGAAACATCTTTGCATTCCATGGTAAAATTCCATTCGACTGTGAATAATCCTTATAGTAGCAGATGGAGTCAGCTTTTTTTTTTTTTTCATTTGACCTAGATGGGCTACGAGACCTAGAGAAGGATCAGGTGGCTTGTGATTTCTCTCCTGAGACAGCGATCTCTCTCTTCTCCTAACTCCAGAAAGGGACCTGCTCTGGCTACAAGACAATTTTCTCCTTCTTGGAGATCTGTGACGAGGTGGAAGACCCCTCCTACAATAATCATCTCAAGGACGATGACCCCAAGAGGGTGGTGGGCCATGATTTCTACTTCTTTTTTCACCGTTCGACAGTTCCTCTCCTACACAGCGGCCACATAGTGTTCTTCCATCTAGTTCTCAGACCACACCTGCTGCATCTCGGGGATCTTCAAATTCAACAAAAGCAAAGACGGGAGGGTTTCTGGCAACCCACACACTTCAGAGTGGTCCACAGTAGCCAAAAGTCCCTTCCAATTCAGTCTTGTTGCCATTGTTTCCAAGATTGCCTGCATAAACCTACATAAACCAAGGCGGGCGGATCACGGGGTCAGGAGTTCAAGACCAGCCTGGCCAACATGACGAAACCCGGTTCTCTAATAAAAATTAGCCAGGTGCAGTGGCATGTGCCTATAGTCCCAGCTACTTGAGAGGCTGAAGCAGGAGTCACTTGAACCCGGGAGGCAGAGGTTGCAGTAAGCCGAGACTACACCATTGCACTCCAGCCTGGGGGACAGAGAAGACTCTGTCTCAAAAAAAAAAAAAAAAAAAAAAGATGAAGGTGTATGTGGTTCATATTGAAAAAGGGAAGTCCCTGCCTTGGTTTCCCATGAGTCTTTTATATTCTCCTTGTGATGGAGGCTCCAGGCTTGTGTGCATTCCCAGGGCAGGAACAGTCCCACAGACCAAGGGCTTCACAGTAAACAAAGCAGGTGACCAGTTCCCAACATACATTTTTCCACAATGAACTTGATACATTTTCAAGCAAACAGTGTTGTGAGAAGGTGGCCTAGGTCTGTCCAGGATCTAGTCTTGCAATTAATTAATACTTTACTCACAGCATTTAAAAGGGAATAAAGAATAGTATATACAGTTATGGCCAGGCATGCTAGTTCACGCCTATAATCCCAACAATTTGGGAAGCTGAGGCGGGTGAATCTCTTGAGCCCAGGAGTTTGAGACCAGCCTGGGCAACATGGCAAAACCCTGTCTCTACAAAAAATAAATATATAAATAAAGTTAACTGGGCATGGTGGTGTGAGCCTGTAGTCCCAGCTACTTGGGAAGCCAAGGTGGGAGGATCACCTGAGCCCTGGGAGGTGGAGGCAGTGGTGAGTCATGATGGTGCCACTGCACTCCAGCCTGGGTGACAGAGTGAGACCCTGCCCTCCTCGCCAAAAAAAAAAAAAAGAAAAAGAGAAAGAAGAAAAATACTAAAGTATCAAACCCTCCAGCTTAAGAAATGAAACAGGCCAGATGCAGTGGCTCCTGCCTGTAATCCCAGCACTTTGGGAGGCCGAGGCTGGGGGGATCACCTGAGGTCAGGAGTTCAAGACCAGCCTGGTGGCCGCGCGCAGTGGCTCACGACTATAATCCCAGCACTTTGGGAGGCCAAGGAGTGCGGATCACAAGGTCAGGAGTTCGAGATCAGCCTGGCCAATATGGTGAAACCCTGTCTCTACTAAAAATACAAAAATTAGCCAGGCATGGTGGTGCACACCTGTAGTCCCAGCTACTCTGGAGGCTGAGGCAGGAGAATTGCTTGAACCTGGGAGGCGGAGGTAGCAGCCAGCTGAGATCACACCACTGCACTCCAGCCTGGGCAACAGAGTGAGACTCCATCTCAAAAGAAAAAAAAAATTAAAAAATTAAAAATTGAGCTATTTGAATTGGATACATGGAATCCATTGGAAGATGTTTCAAATATTGGGTCATCTTCCAATATTTACTCCAACTAATTCTCCTACTATTGGACCAACTCCCGATACACAAAATTTAAAATTTTACACTTATTTTTAATTTCTCCTTTGGTTGCTGCAAATAAAGTGAATGTGTCCCCAAAAACTCATATGTTGAAATCCTAAACCCCAGGTGAAGATGTTAGAAGGTGGGGCATTTACGGAGGTAATAACGTGGTAAGGATTACTGCCCTTATAAAAGAGGCCCCTTGGCCGGGCGCGGTGGCTCACACCTGTAATCCCAGCAATTTGGGAGCCCAAGGCGGACAGATCACCTGACATTGGGAGTTCAAGAGCAGCCTGACCAACATGGAGAAACCCTGTCTCTATTAAAAATACAAAATTAGCCGGGCATGGTGGTGCATGCCTGTAAACCCAGCTACTTGGGAGGCTGAGGCAGGAGAATCGCTTGAACCTGGGAGGCAGATGTTGTGGTGAGCTGAGATTGCGCCACTGCGCTCCAGCCTGGGCAACAAGAGTGAAACTCTGTCTCCAAAAAAAAAAAAAAAAAAAAAAAAACAGAGAGAGAGACTCCAGAGAGATCCCTCAACTTTTCCACTATGTGAGGACACACGAAGTCAGCTGTCTGCAACCCAGAAGAGGACTGTCACCAGAACTAGACCATGCTGGCATCTTGATGTCAGACTTCTAGCCTCTAGAAATGTGAGAAATATATGTTGTTTATGAGTCACCCAATCTATGGTACTTCGTTATAGCAGGCTGAACTAAGGCAGTCCCCAAACTGAATACCTCTTGAATGCATTTTACTTCTCTCTGTCTCTGCTTCACTTCTGTTAACTTTTATAAGTCATCCAGTTTTCCGTCTTACACATCCCTTCCTCTGTGGTCATGGAGACACTGGAGGAAGGGCTGAAGCTTGTCATTCTTCTTTCTGAAGTAGGCTCAAAGGGGACCAAGTCAACTGGATGCTCTTTGGAGTAAACTCACTTTTTATTCTTACATCTTTAGAGGAACACCTCTTAGAAAGCACAAGCAGATCAGCAAGAGGTTTATTCAAACCATCCAAAGAAACAGCTTTTCAAAGCCCATGTGATGGACAATAAGGTGTCTCTTTCTCTGAACCTTTCCTCAAAATGATATAACATGTTCCTGGCCAGGGCTTAGGTGTCAACCTCACAATCTACCTGATGTGGTTTGGCTCTGTGTCCCCACCCAAATCTCTTCTCAAATTGTAATCCCCATGTGTTGAGGGAGGGACCTGTAATCCCCACGTGTTGAGGGAGAAAGGTGATTGGATCATGGGGGCGGTTCCCCCATGCCGTTCTCCTGATACTGAGTGAGTTCTGACAAGATCTGATGGTTTTATACGTGTTTGACAGTTCCTCCTTCAAATGCTCTCTCCTGCCGCCTTGTAAAGAAGGTGCCTGCTTCCCCTTCCACCATGATTGTCAGTTTCCTGAGGCATCCCCAGCCATGTGGAACTATGAGTCAATTAAACCTCTTTCCTTTATAAATTACCCAGTCTCAGGGAAGTTCTTTATAGCAGTGTGAAAACAGACTAATATACCACCGCACTGCACTTCCCTCCTTCCTTCAGCCAGGACACCTGGGAGTTTTCCTTTCTGGTCTTCGGTTACCTTTACCACATCTCCAATAGTGTTTTGTTTTTGTTTTTGTTTTTAATTGAGACAGAGTCTCGCTCTGTCGCCCAGGATGGAGTGTAGTGGCATGATTTCGGCTCACTGCAACCTCCACTTCCCAGGTTCAAGCGATTTTTCTGCCTCAACCTCCCGTGTAGCTGGGATTACAGCTGGGATTAGTGACCACACCCAGCTAATTTTTGTATTTTTAGTAGAGATGGGGTTTCGCCATGTTGGCCAGGCTGGGCTCGAATTCCTGACCTCAAGTTATCCGCCCGCCTCAGCCTCCCAAAGTGCTGGGGTTACAGGCATGAACCACTGCTCCCAGCCAGCTTTGTATTTTTTAAATGAGAAAAATACAAATAGAATTAGAGAAATTGTTTTGTCATGAAAACATGTTTGGGTGTGTGCCATTTGGAACCAGAAGTAAATATCTTTTATATTGATGTTTTCAACCCATCTACAAAATAGAGTTCATTTCTCCTACGTGAAGGAACGTCTGCTGGTCAGAGATGAAAAAATAAGTTGGAAAGTTGTGGCCTTCCAGCACTGGCTCTGCTGGACTGGGAGTCCCAGGGCAGTGTGCTCCTCCCTCTTGCAAAGTCAGCAGCTATCTTCACATGGCAGAGCTGTTAAATCTATGCTGTGTCCAAAAAGGCTAGTAACAGCTGAATGCTCTCCAGCCATTTAGGGATTTTGTCTGCCCTGCATTTTTTAATCCTTTTACTACACATACAGTGGTGTGCTTGAGCCAGATGGTACCGAATGTTAAATTCTCAGGAATTTAGCAAGCTGACTGTTAAACCACTGAAAGCTTGAAATCAGCTATGATGGGAGCATCTACACCACAGAAATCAGTAATCGGGGCTTTTTTCCTTTTCGATCTAGAGAACCAAACCTTTACTAGCACACCACTGTATATATATTCTTTAAAATATAGTATTGCCAGGCACAGTGGCTCATGCCTGTAATCCAGCACTTTGGGAGGCCAAGGCAGGTGGATCATGAGGTCAGGAGTTCGAGACCAGCCTGACCAAGATGGTGAAACCCCTCTTTACTAAAAATACAAAAATTAGCCAGGTGTGGTGGCGGGCACCTGTAATCCCTGCTACTCGGGAGGCTAAGGCAGGAGAATCGCTTGAACCCAGGAGGCGGAGGTTGCTGTGAGCCGAGATCGTGCCACTGTACTCTAGCCTGGGCAACAGAGCGAGACTCCATCTCAAAAAATAAAAAAATAATAAATTTTTTAAAAATAAAAAATAGTATTATTTTTGTATTATTTACTGTATTTAGTAGTATCCGTGTCAGTTACCTATTGCTGATTAACAAGTTACCCCACAACATACTAACTTAGAATGACAACGATCATCTATTTTGCTAATGAATCTTCAGTTTGGGCAAGGCTTAGTGAGGACAGCTCATCTCTGCCACTTGCTGTGTCATCTGGGGGAAGTTGACTGGGGCTGAAGAAGCCACTTTAGAGATGGCTTACATACATAGCTAACAAGTTGCTGCTGGCTTCTGAGGCAAGGCAGAGGTTGTGTGACAAGGGCCTTATTTTTTCTCCATGCGAGCCTCTCTACAGGCTATTGGGCTTCCTCACAGCATGGTGGCTGGGTTCCAAGAGCAAGCATCACTAAAGAGTAAGACATACTCGCATGGTAGGTTCATGGCTTGGCCTTGGAAGTCAGTGTCAATTCCTCAGTAACCTCTTGGTCTACAGAGCACAAAGTTTTGCCCTCTTTCAAGGGGAAGGAGCATAGACTTTGCCTCTTGATAAGGAAGTGGCAAGGTTCTAGGGAGCATGTGGGCTGGGACATACTGTTGTAGACATTGTAGACATCTTTAGAAGTTAATATTTCTCATAAAAACATACTGTAGGTATTTTTAAGAGGTCATTCTTAGTGCCATGGCCAAAGGGAAGCCCTGGGTAAGCAGGCATCTGGATTAATTATTCTGCCTCGAAGAGTCCAGGGATGTTAAAAACTAAGCCTTCAGTTAGCATGAGGCCACTCTGAGCACTGGATGCCCTCTGTGCCCCAGGGCATCATCGGATGTGCTCTCTGTAGAGGGGTGGCCATCACTGACTCGCTGGACCTGAGCCTCCGGTTGTGTTGGGAGTTTGCGAGAGGGCAAATCAGTCATCTCACCCCATGTGCAGGTGTGCTATGTAAAATAGGTTTTCAGGAATAAAGGATCCATTGAGCAGGTACATGTAGTGAAAAGGACACAGACTTCCAGGATACAGACTCGGCTTGGAGTCCCAGCTCCACCCACTACTAGCTAGGTGACCTTAAGTAAGACTTCAAATCTTGACCTTCATTTTCCCATCTGAAAAATAGGAAAGATAAAACCTATCTCATGGAACTGTGGTGAGCATCCCTTCAAAAAGTTCATCGTTTCCCACAGCTTATTTGTATCTCTGGTGTTTATCAAGTAAGATATGGGGTAGACTACCCCATAGGTAAACAGTTTGTTGTTGTTTTAATATTTAAGTGTTTTCTTAACGTATTAGAACATTGCTTGTTTTCTTTTCATAGTGAAAGATGTGAGTTGATTTCGAGGGAGGTATTAGAAACTACCAGTTTAGGTATCAGAGCAGAAACCGTGAAGGTGATGCACAGTGCTTGTGGTTTAGGAAGCACCAGGGCAGTACATGGTGCCTGACCCCCACGCGCCTCCAACTGTAGCCCCCTGAAGTTAGGGCTTCCATCTAGCCAGTTCTCATTCAGTCCCAGCATGCACCTCTGAGGTTGGCAGGAGCCAAGCACCATCTCCTGAGGTAATTGATTAACAGGGCATGTCATGTAGTGGCATGCAGCCAGTGTGAGGGCACCTCCCTGCCTCTGTCCACTGGGATCTCCTGGGAGGCCCCAGAGGTTCTCCAAGCCTATTCCCGACCACATTCCCTCTCAGTGGGTGGATATCCTGCAGTGGGCCGGAGGGTGTGGCTCCCCATTCTCCAGAGCACTTGCACATTTAGCCCTGTTTCAGCCCCTCCTAGCCACAGGCCTTTGGGAAAATGTAAAACGCAAAAACTAAAAAAACTCGAAGACTCCTTGGTTAGCAGGATTGGTGAGGTTAGGAAGCTGACCAGGATCACGCAGCTTGTTAGTAGCCTAGTAACGAAAGTGGTTAATGATCACACAGCCTCCTTGGAAACGGTCTCCTCTGCGACATGGACCCTGCCTGTATAATCTTCACCCTTCACAAAGGGATCCTGGAGGGGGCATCATCACCTCCAGTTTTGTTTTGTTTTGTTTTTGTTTGTTTGTTCGTTTGTTTTTTGTTTTCTGGGGGGTTTTTATTGAGATAGGATCTGGCTCTGTCACCAGGCTGGAGGGCAGTGGCGCGATCCTGGCTCACTGCAACCTCCGCCTCCAGAGTTCAAGCGATTCTCTTGCCTCAGCTTCCCCAGTAGCTGGGACTACCGGCGTGCAAGCCACCATGCCCCGCTACTCTTGTATTTTTAGTAGAGACAGGGTTTTGCTATGTTGGCCGGGCTGGTCTCGAATTTCTGACCTCAAGTGATCCGCCTGTGTCAGCCTCCCAAAGTGCTGGGATTACAGGCATGAGCCACTGCACCCGGCCACCTCCGTTCTGCAGGTGGAAAACACAAACACACACACACCAAAAGCAAAAACAAAAACCAGCCTCAGCTGGGAGCAGTGGCTCACACCTGTAATCCCAGCACTTTGGGAGGCCAAGGCGGGTGGATCACCTGCGGTCAGGAGTTTGAGACCAGCCTGACCAATGTGGTGAAACTCTATCTCTACTAAAAATACAAAAATTAGCCAGGTGTGGTGGCACATGCCTGGCATCCTAGCTACTCAGGAGGCTGAGACAAGAGAGTCGCTTGAACCCGGGAGGCAGAGGTTGCAGTGAGCCAAGATCACACCACTGCACTCCAGCCTGGGCGACAGAGCAAGACTCCGTCTCAGAAAAGAAAAAAGATACAACCTCAGTTTTGTAACTTGCAGTATAAAAATATGAAACTCAAAGCAGCATTCAGAAAAAGTACCATTTCTGGCACCGTAAACAGTGACTTTTCTCCCGAGAGTCCTCAGCAAGAAGACTGACAAAATGAGGTGACAGAGGTCCTGAACATGGTCCCAGTTAAAAATACCACTACTTCCCACAGAGCCCCAGGATGGCATGACAGCAGCAAGAAATGCCAGCCTACAGGGAGGGAGTTCATCTCCCCACTAATGAAAGTCCATGGCACCACGCTGAAGTGCAATTTGGATAAGGTGGTTATTGATACCCAAGCGCCATGGGTTTCTCCCCTGTCCAGGCCATCGTGACCAGGCACTAGCTCCTTCTCTTCCACCCCCTCCACTTTCTGGCATCAAGACCCTCACCCTGTGGAGTGGATGTGGAGCTCTCAGGCATCCAGGAGCACACTTGGGCCCCAAGAGGTATCTGGGCTCAGGTGGAAGGACCTCCTCCTGCAAGTGAGGAACAACCAAGAGGGAGGGGGGCGAAGTCACCCCTGTGTTCACTGTCATCCTCCCCTCTGTGTTCACTGTCATCCTCCCCCCTGTGTTCACTGTCATCCTCCCCCCTGTGTTCACTGTCATCCTCCCCCCTGTGTTCACTGTCATCCTCCCCTCTGTGTTCACTGTCATCCTCCCCCCTGTGTTCACTGTCGTCCTCCCCCCTGTGTTCACTGTCATCCTCCCCCCTGTGTTCACTGTCATCCTCCCCCCTGTGTTCACTGTCGTCCTCCCCCCTGGGATGTGTTCTGAGGGGAGCAGGGGCTTTGGTCTGTTCTGTCACTGCAGAATCCCCAGTATCTACAGCAGCCTGGCACACGGTGGCCCCTCAGCAAGTAGTTCCAGAGGGAGCCCATGAGTGAGTAAGCACTGCCATCAAGGTGCCAGCAGCCTCTGATCACCCTGTTCTCCCACCTTGTTTGCCTCAGGTTTGCCTCACCTCCCCCAAGGGGAGGCCTAACACTGCTTTCGCTTACCCTAGTCCAAGAACCCCTTTGGGGGTGGGGTGCCCAGACCCGACTGCCCCTGGCCTGGCATACCTCTGTGCCCTCCCTACTTTTGGAGTCTCAGAAGTAAAGACCATACATTCCCCCTTCTGTTATCTTTGTAGTCCTGCCACAAAGTCCTGACTTCCCTGGAGGCAGGCTGGCTTCCTGAAGCTTCTGGGAGGAGGGGTGCAAAAGCTGACGAGAAAACCGGCAATTTGAGTTTCAAGGTTTTATCTCACTGCAGGTGCCTTGCCAGCTCACTGCAGGACCCAGGGTAAGCTCAGTGGTGGGGTACAAGGCGCACCCTTGGGGTTTGGCTTTTAAAACTCACCTAAGACCCAGCCAACTCCAACAGTGTTCTGAGGAGTGTGCCCACCACCTGTCCCCCTTCCATGTTGAGAATAACTGTGTCCAATAAGAGAAGGATTGATGGAGGTGAAGGACCTCTTCAAGAACCACTGCTCAAGGAAATCAGAGAGAACACAAACAAATGGAAAAACATTCCATGCTCATAGGTAGGAGAAATCAGTATCGTGAAAATGGCCATACTGCCCAAAGTAATTTATAGATGCAATGCTATTCCCATTAAACTGCCATTGACATTCTTCACGGAATTAGAAAAATATATTTTAAGATTCATATGGAACCAAAAAGGAGCCTGAAAAGCCAAGACAATCCTAAGCAAAAAGAACAAAGCTGGAGGCATCACGCTACCTGACTTCAAACTATACTACAAGGCTATAGTAACCAAAACAGCATGGTGCTGGTACAAAAACAGACACATAGACCAATGGAACAAAATAGAGAACTCAGAAATAAGACTGCACACCTACAACCATCTGATCTTTGACAAACCTGACAAAAACAAGCAATGGGGGAAGGATTCCCTAGTTAATAAATGGTGCTGGGAAAACCAGCTAGCCATATGCAGAAAATTGAAACTGGGCCCCTTTGTTACACCTTACACAAAAATTAACACAAGATGGATTAAAGACTTAAATGTAAAACCCAAAACTATAAAAATGCTAGAAGAAAATCTAGGCAATACCATTCAGGGCATAGGCATGGGCAAAGATTTCATGATGAAAACACCAAAAGCAATTGCAACAAAAGCAAAAATTGACAAATGGGATCTAATTAAACTAAAGAGCTTCTACACAGCAAAAGGAACTATCAGCAAAGTGAACAGACAACCTATACAGAATGGGAGAAAAGCTTTGCAGTCTATCCATCTGACAAAGGTCTAATGTCCAGAGTCTACAGGGAACTTAAACAAATTTACAGGAAAAAAAACCCCATTAAAAAGTAGGCAAAGGATATAAACAGATACTTCTCAAAAGAAGACATTCATGCAGCCAACAAATATATGAAAAAAAGCTCAACATCACTGATCATTATAGAAATGTAAATTGAAACCACAATGAGATACCATCTTATTCCAGTCAGAATGGCAATTATTGGCCAGGTGTGGTAGCTCATACCTGTAATCCCAGCACCTTGGGGGGCCAAAGCTGGTGGATCACTTGAGGTCAGGAGTTTGAGACCAGCCTGGCCAACATAGGGTGAAACGTCTCTACTAAAAATACAAAAATTAGCCGGGCGTGTGGCACACACCTGTAGTCCCAGCCACTCAGGAGGCTGAGGCAGTAGAACAGCTTGAACCCAGGAGGCAGAGATTGCAGTGAGCCAAGATCATACCACTGCACTCCAGCCTGGGTGACAGAGTGAGATTCTGTCTCAAAAACGTAGAAAAATAAAAAAAAGAATGGCAATAACAACAACAGATGCTGGTGAGGTTGTGGAGAAAGAACACTTTTAAACTGTTAGTGGGAGTGTAAATTAATTCAAACATTGGAGAAGACAGTGTGGTGATTCCTCAAAGATCTAGAAGCAGAAATACCATATGAACCAGCAATCCCATTACTGGGTATAGACGCAATGGAATATAAATCATTCTATTATAAAGATACATGACTGTGTGTTCACTACAGCACTATTCACAATAGCAAAGACATGGAATCAACCCAAATACCCATCAATGATAGAAAATGTGGTACATATACACCATGGAGTACTATGCAGCCATAAAAAGGAACAAGATCATGTCCTTTGCAGGGACATAGATGGAGTTGGAAGCCATTATCTTCAGCAAACTAATGCAGGAACAGAAAACCAAACACATGTTCTCACTTATAAGTGGGAGCTGAACAATGAAAACAGAAGGACACACGGCGGGGAACAACACACATTGAGGCCTGTCGTGGGGAGGGTGAGGGAAGGGAGAGCATCAGAAGAATGGCTAATGGATGCTGGGCTTAACACGTAGGTGATGGGTTGATCTGTGCAGCAAACCACCATGGCACACCTTTATCTATGTAACAAACCTGCACATCCTGCACATGTAACTTGGATCTTGAAATAAAAATTGAAACAAAAGAGAAGGACCAATGGGGAATGTGCTATCCTTGGGAACAGTACAGAGATGGGAGAGGGTTTGACAAACACTAGAGAGCTGTGGGCTAGGAACCCTCCCTTCCAGCTATGAGCATGTTCACACTGAGCCGGAGCAGTGCCAGGCTCTGCCTCTTTCCGTGTCTGGCCTGTGGCCAGCAGGTCTTAGTGTAGATTAACTCCTCTATGAAAGGGGAGGTGTCCTGCAAGCAGCATCAAGATGCTCTTCAACAAGTTCTCTGGGCTATGCTCCAGGATGCCGACAAACAAGTCCGCAGGGCCCCAGGACCTGGTGCTGGCAGGATGGCTGCAACCTTCTCAGCTCAGCCAACTCTAAAATCGATTTTAACCTGGATGGCCTCTTAGCCTGCCATCCTCCTCTCCACCCCACTCCACATACACACACACATGCCTCACTAAAGCTCTGCAGACTATTTGACTTTGAGCAACAGGACTTCCTTGTGTTCCCACTGAAGCAAATGTGTTGCCTAAATCCCTAAATGAGCCAGCTGGCTGCACAGGATTCTTGAGGACAAGTGGGCTCCGTGGAGACCACCCAGAGCCCACCTAGAGAGGGGAGTGGCCCACGGGCAGGCTGGTGGGAATTGGGGCAAGGTGGCTGCTCGCTCAGGAGACCCCTAGTTGTAGGGCCACCTTGCCAGCTGCACCCATGGGGCTATGGTGTTCCCTCCGACTGGCAGACACTAGCGGGCCTCCAGCACCTAGGGCTGAGGGTAACATATTCATATATAAAATAAAATACCGAAAGAAATGGGAAAGTTAAAAAGCGGTGGATTGACATTTGTGAGGAAAACACTGAATTGGAAGACCGAAACAGCCACCACCCTTTCTGATGGCCTCATCCTGCTTCTGCCTCTAGCTGTGCGGCCTTGGAGATCAGTGCTGTTTTTTTTTCCTCTGGGCCTTAAATGGACTAGTAAAAGGCACCTTCTGAGCAAATTCCAGCACAGCAATTCTGATTCTGTCTCTGCTCTGATACCTGCCTGCTGAGGCATCCCTGATCTCATTATTTTTTATGCACGCCCAGCGTGTTTCTGCACAGGCTTAGCTTTTATGAGTCTGCCACTTTGGAAACAAATCACACGTCCCGTGTTCCATCAGCCTGTGGCGCAGTGTGGAATTTCTGGTATAACAGCATTTAGCTGCTGAGGAAACATGTCTGGCTTTGCTTCCTTGGGAGAGGGTGCAAAGGAAGAAAGCCGCAGCGTGTACAAAAAAGTTCGTGTTCCGAAGGAGGTTTTTAATGTCCTTGTAAATACTAACCAGTGTCTACTCAGAAGTCTTCAGGAAGGAACTTGTAGTAATGATATGTATTAATATTTCTGGCAGTTCCAGAAATGCAGTTGCCCCATCTTGTTTTGGGGCAGCTCACATCCTGATCACAGCGGCACATTCTGTGTGATCTTAGTGATGCTGCGCCAGCCCTCTTGGTGGCATCTGTGACTTGATAGGCATTCATCTCAGGTGAGCAAGGCTGCTGAGCTGGGTGAGGAGAGGCCTAGCTAGAAAGGTGCCCACATCTGGCATTGTGCTAGAAGGGCCGCCTTCCCCTGGAGCTGGGCCAGTGACAATCAGGAGAGGGAGGGCTTTTGCCAGAAAGCAGTGCCCTGCTGTGAGGTCCCAGCCTGAAGGGGCTCTCAGATCTTCTGGGGAGAAGAGCAAATCAGGTAACCTTGGCAACTCACATCTTTGGAGTTATTTACACATGTGAAAACTAAGGAGATTGGATGAAATGATGGATTAGGTCCCATCAGAACTGTAAACAATGATGGCATTATTTAGTGCCTGGATCCCTGCCTTGAGAATTTACATTTGGCACGCCAAGTTCTTACAGACCTGCACTTCAGTAGGGGAACTGCATTACCTCACTGCCTGCCTGGTAACAGTGATTCTCAGCCCCGCATGGTGCATAAGAATCACCTCTAGGGCTTTTAAAAGACTCTGATACTCAGGTCTTACCTGTGAAAGAGATTTGGTTTCAATTTGTCTGGGATGGAGCCCACACGTTGCCATTTTTTTTAAAGCTCCTTAGGTGATTCTAAGATGTAGCCAGAATTAAGAACCACTGATAGGTTGCAAGTGCTGCTATAGTGGCTGTCACGGTGATGCTGTGTCACTGAAGGGACTGTATATATATATATGTGTGTGTGTATAAAGATTGATATATATGTGTGTGTGTATATATATATAATGATCAGAATGTTACACAAGGGCGTGGAGGCGTGCGGGAAGAGGTTCAGTATTTCATACTGGGCTCCCCATCACATGTTCTATTGGCAAAAGTTTCTGAAGTCAGTAGAAATGTCAAATGAAATTTATGTCAACCACAAAGAGCAGCTGACTTTAGCTGGCCAGTAAGGGCAGTGATAGTCCAGAATCCAGCCAGGTGCAGCCGATCACGAGTCCTCGGTAGAACAGCAGTTTCCAGAGGCTCACTTCCTCCTGTTACTCCCAGCTTGAGGCTTGACATCAAATTTCAATCTACATAAATGTTGGTCAAGGAAGAGAAATAAATGAATTTTTGCTTAAAGAATAATC
Organism: Pan paniscus; assembly: GCF_029289425.2. NCBI lineage: Eukaryota > Metazoa > Chordata > Mammalia > Primates > Hominidae > Pan > Pan paniscus. The sequence continues at coordinate 17,985,893 of NC_073261.2, forward strand.
ATCACTGTGGCCAAGCCTGGAAATTCATGATGCCCAGAGGAATCATCTTGGTCGATGCTTATGAAAAGGCCTTCTAAGCAGATCCCTTGTTGATCTAAGGTATCTATGGACTCTCCCCAGTCCTTCCAATTTTTTTAACGGCTTAATTAAGATATAATTCATGGGCCAGGCGTGGTGGCTAGCACCTGTCATCCCAGTACTTTGGGAGGCCGAGGCTAGCGGATCACGAGATCAAGAGATCGAGACCATCCTGGCCAACACAGTGAAACCCCATCTCTACTAAAAATACAAAAATAAGCTGGGTGTAGTGGCGCACACCTGTAGTCCCAGTTGCTCAGGAGGCTGAGGCAGGAGAATTGCTTGAACCGGGGAGCCAGAGGTTGCAGTGAGCGGGGATCCCACCATTGCACTCCAGCCTGGCGACAGAGCAAGATTCCACCTCAAAAAAAAAAAAAAAAAAAAAAAAAGATATATCACAGCCAGGTGCGGTGGCTCACACCTGTAATCCCAGCACTTTGGGAGGCCAAGGTGGGAGGATCATCTGAGGTTGGGAGTTTGAGACCAGCCTGATCAACATGAAGAAACCCCATCTCTACTAAAAATACAAAAAAAATTAGCCGGGTGTGGTGGTGCATGCCTGTAATCCCAGCTACTCAGGAGGCTGAGGCAGGAGAATCACTTGAACCTGGGAGGCGGAGGTTGCGGTGAGCCCAGATCATGCCATTGCACTCCAGCCTGGGCAACAATAGGAAAACTCCATCTCAAAAAAAAAAAAAAAAAGATATAATTCACATACAACACAATTTACCCACTCAGGCATGTAATTAAATTGCTTTTTGTTTTTGTTTCTGGTTTTTTTTTTTTTTTAGATGGAGTCTCACTCTGTTGCCAGGCTGGAGTGCAGTGGCACAATCTCAGCTCACTGCAACCTCTGACTCCCTGGTTCAAGCAATTCTCCTGCCTCAGCCTCACGAGTAGCTGGGATTACAGGCATGTGCCACCATGCCAAGCTAATTTTTGTACTTTTAGTAGAGATGGGGTTTCACCATGTTGGCCAGGATGGTCTCAATCTCCTCACCATGTTGGCCAGGATGGTCTTGATCTCCTGACCTCATGATCTGCCTGCCTCGGCCTCCCAAAGTGCTGAGATTACAGGCGTGAGCCACTGCGCCTGGCCGTAATTAAATTGTTTTTAAGTCATGGGGTTGATGTGGCAACAGTCACCATAGTCAATGTTGGAATGGTTTCACCACCTCAAAAAGAAACCTGGTACTTGTTAGCTGTCATCTTCCTGTACCTTGATCCATCTCTCTACCTCCCATTCCCAACCCTGAGCAACTACGAATCTACTCTACAGATTTGCCTATTCTGGACTTCTGTATAAATGTAATCCTATAATATATGGTCTTTTGTGACTGGCTTCTTTCACTTCACATAATGTTTCTAAGTTCATCCATGTTGTAGCATGTATTAGTACTTCATTCCTTTTTATGGCTGAGTAATACGCCATTGTATGGATATACCACATTTTCTTTATCCATTCATCAGTTGATGGACATTTAGGTTATTTCCACTTGTTGGTTATTATGGAAAATGCTACTATAAACATTTGCATACAGATTTTTAGGTGGTCATATGCCTTTTATGTCTCTTGGGTTCATACCTTCACAGAAGTGCTGGGCCAGATGGTAACTCTGTTTAATTATTTGAGGAACCACCAGACTCTCTTCCAAAGTGCTGCATCATTTTACATTTCCACCAGCAATATGGGAGGGTTCCAGTTGCTCTGCATTCCTGCCAATGCTTATTATTTTCCACTTTTTAAAATTACAGCCATCCTAGCAGATACACTAGTAGTATCTGCTACTACTAGTAGCATTGTGGTTTTGATTTGCATTTTTCCAGTGACTAATGATGTCAGTAATCTTTGTATGTTTTTCCTGGCCATTTGTATATCTTGGAAAAATGTCAGTTCAAATCCTTTACTCATTTTTAGTTAGATTATTTGTCTTTTGATGGTTGGTTTGAAGAAAGTTTTTTGTTTTTGTTTTTGTTTTTGAGACACAGTCTCGCTCTGTCACCAGGCTGGAGTGCAGCAGTGCGATCTTGGCTCACTGCAATCTCTGCCTCCCACGTTCAAATGATTCTTCCGCCTCAGCCTCCTGAGTAGCTGGGACTACAGGTGTGCACCACCAAGCCCGGCTAATTTTTTATATTTTAGTGGAGATGGGGTTTCATCATGTTGGCCAGGATGCTCTCCATCTCCTGACCTCATGATCTGCCCCCCTCAGCTTCCCAAAGTGCTGGGATTACAGGCATAAGCCACTGCACCCGGCCTGAAAGTCTTTTATCAGATATATTATTTGACATATTTTCTCCCATTTTGTGGGTTGTCTTTTCACTTTGTGACGGTATCCTTAGAAGTACAATTTTTTTTTTAATTTTTAAGAAATTCAATTTGTCTATTTGGAGGGAGGAAGGATAGTGCTTTTGGCATCATATCTGAGAATCTTTTGCCAAATCCAAGGTTGTAAAGTCATCCCTAAGGATAGGTCACATCTAAGAGTTCTTTGCCAAATCCAGGGTAATTTTTTTTTTTTTTTCCGAACAGGATCTTACTGTCGTCCAGGCTGGAGAGCAGTGGCGTGATCCCGGCTCACTGCCACCTCTGCTTCCGGGGCTCAAGAGATTTTCCAGCCTTAGCCTCCTGAGCAGCTGGGACTGCAGGCACAAGCCACCAAAAATGCCCAGCTAGTTTTTGGATTTTACATAGAAACAAGGTTTCGCCATGTTGTCCAGGCTGGTCTCAAACTTCTCAGCTCAAAACCATCTGCCTGCCTCAGCCTCCCAAAGTGCTGAGATTTCAGTCGTGAGCCACCGTGCCCAGATCCAAGGTAATTTCTTTTAAGGGTTTTCTTGTTTCACTTCTAACATTTAGGTCTTTGATGACTTTTGAATGGATTTTGTTTCTGGTGTGAGCTAAGTGTCCAACTTCATTGCTGAAAAGACTATTCTTGTCTTACTGAATGGTCTCGGCACCCTTCTTGAAAATCAATTGATCACAGATGCATGGGTTTATTTCTAGACTCTTGATTCTATTTCATGGGTTTATAGGTCTATTTTTGTGCAAGTGCCACACTGTCTTGATTATTGTTTTGTGGTGAATTTTGAAATCAAGAATTATGAGTCCTCCAACATGAGTCTTCACTTTTAAGATTGGGTTTTCTGGGACCCTTTAAATTCCATGTGAAATTTAGGATCAGCATGTCAGTTTCTACAACGAAGCTAGCTGAGATTCTGACAAAGATTGCACTAAATCTGTAGAGAAATGTGGGAACTATGGCTATCTTAACAATGTTAAGTCTTCTGATCTATGAACATGAGATGTTTTTCCATTTCTTTTGATCTTTTTAAATTTCTGTCAGTTTTGCAGTTCTCAAAGTATAAGTTTTGCTCATTTTGTTAAATTTATGTTTAGGTAATCTATTCCTTTTAATGTTATCATAAATGGAAATGGTTTTGTGTTTTTGTTTTTGTTTTCTTGAGACAGACTTTTACTCTGTCGCCCAGGCTGGAGTGCAATGGTGTGATCTCGGCTCACTGCAACCTCTGCCTCCCGGGTTCAAGTGATTCTCCTGCCTCAGCCTCCTGAGAAGCTGGGACTACAGGCACCTGCTACCACACCCAGCTAATTTTTGTATTTTAAGTAGAGATGGGGTTTCACCATGTTGGCCAAGCTGGTCTTGAACTCCTGGCCTCAATTGATCTATCCGCCTTGGACTCCCAAAATGCTGAGATTACAGGTGTGAGCCACTGTGCCTGGCCTAGGAACTGTTTTGTTGTTGTTGTTGTTGTTGTTTTGTTGTTTTTGTTTTTTGAGATGGAGTTTTGCTCTTGTTGCCCAGGCTGGAATGCAATGGTAAGATCTCAGCTCACTGCCACCTCTGCCTCCCGGGTTCAAGCGATTCTCCTGCCTCAGCCTCCTGAGTAGCTGGGATTACAGGCGTCCACCGCCATGCCCAGCAAATTTTTGTATTTTTAGTTGAGACGGGGTTTCACAATGTTGGCCAGGCTGGTCTCAAACTCCTGACCTCAAGTGATCCACCCACCTCGGCCTCCCAAAGTGCTGGGATTATAGGCGTGAGCCACCGTACCCCGTGGAACTGGGTTTTTTTTTTTTTTTTTGGTTTGTTTTTAATTTTCATTTTTGGATTGTTGTTTGCAAGCATATTGAAATACATTTGATTTTTATATATTGATCTTCTATCCTGCAGCCTTGCTGAACTCATTTATTGGTCCAAATAATTTTTTAGTGAATTTCTTAGGATTTTCTGTATATAAGATCATGTCATCTGTGAATACAGACAAATTTTATCTCTTACTTTTTCACTGGGATGCCTTTTACTTCTTTTTCTTGTCTAGTGTGAAAGGAAAATAAAATTTGGGACCTCAAGTCACTCTGCCAAAAGAAAAAAATTAAGCTGAAAGCTGAGTCCTGCGAGAAGTTGCCTTTCCTTTTGCTCCTAAGCAGATAGCTGCAGATAAAAGGTTAAATATCTCTACAAGTAGCTACTCTATGTTCACCTTATCTTATGTAAAGTGCTGATTAGGCTGGGCGCGGTGGCTCATGCCTGTAATTCCAACACTTTGGAAGGCAGAGGTGGGCAGATTGCTTGAGTCCAGGAGTTTGACATCAGCCTAGGCAACATAGCAAAACTCTTGTCTCTACTAAAAGTGCAAAACATTAGCCAGGCATGGTGGTGCGTGCCTGTAGTCCCAGCTACTCAGGAAGCTGAGGTAGGAGAATCACCTGAGCCTGGGAGGTGGACGCTGCAGTAAGCAGAAATTGCACCACTGCACTTCAGCCTGGGCAACTAGAGTGAGACCCTGTCTCAAAAAATAAAATAAGGCTGGGTGCGGTGGCTCACGCCTGTAATCCCAGCACTTTGGGAGGCCGAGGCGGGTGGATCACGAGGTCAGGAGTTTGAGACCAGCCTGGCCAAGATGGTGAAACCCTGTCTCTACTAAATATACAAAAATTAGCCAGGTGCGATGGCAGGCACCTATAATCCCAGCTACTCAGGAGGCTAAGGCAGGAGAATTGCTTGAACCCGGGAGGCAGAGGTTGCAGTGAGCTCAGATTGCACCACTGCACTCTAGCCTGGGCAACAGAGCAAGATCCATCTCAAAAAATAGATAAATTTTTTTAAAAAAAAATAAAATAATAAGTAAATAAAATTTAAAAAAATAAAGTGCTAATTTACTGAGTGCCAGACAAATACATAATTGACTATTCCCCTACCTACTCCCTTTCTCTTGTAACATGTGGATTCAGTCATGCGACCCTCTCCTTTCTCCAGCCCACTTTTCCCCTTTAAATATTGAAGACCTCAAAATCATCTTTGGGGAAAGGTGTACCTTTCTCCTGGGCGCGTCCTTAACTTTGGCAAAATGAACTTCTAAATTGAGACCTGTCTCAGACACATTTTGGTTTACACTACTTGCCCTAGTTAGAAACTCCAGGACAATGTTGAATAGAAGTGGCAAGAACGGACATATTTATCTTGTGATTATGATATTGTGATTCATAATAAATATATATATTTCATCTTCCTCCCTGTTTCCTGGCACATAGCTCAAATGGCTGGGGCCCCTGGGTAGCCTCAGGATGGGGGCTGGCTGCCAGGTGAACCAGATGATTAGAGGGTTGGAACTTTCATTTCTGAAACTGATCCTCCAGGGAAGGAGGAAGAGCTGAAGGTTGAGCTGACCCCCAATGGCCAGTGATCTAATCAATCATGCCTGGGTAATGAAGCCTACATAAAAACCCAAAAGAACAGAATTCAGAGAGCTTCTGAGTTGCTGAACATGTGGAGGTGCTGGGAGAGTGGCTCCCAGGAGAGGGCAGGGAAGCTCCGTGCCCTTTCCTCACAGCTTGCCTGGTGCACCTCTTCATCTGGCTGTTCTTGTATCCTTTGTAATGTCCTTTACAATAGCCTAAGTGAGCCTAAGTGTCTCCCTGAGTTCTGTGAGCCACTCTAGCAAATTAATCAAACCTGAAAAGGAGGCCAGGCATGGTGAGAGCACTTTGGGAGCTTGAGGCAGGCAGATTGCTTGAGGCCAGGAGTTTGAGACCAGCCTGGGCAACATGATGAAATCCAGTCTCTACAAAAAATACAAAAAGTACTATAGGCTGGGCATGGTGGCTCATGCTTGTCATCCCAGCACTTTGGGAGGCCGAGGTGGGTGGATCACCTCAGGTCAGGAGTTCGAGACCAGCTTGACAAACATGGTGAAACCCCGTCTCTACTAAAAATACAAAATTAGCTGGGTGTGGTAGCATACGCCTATAATCCCAGCTACCTGGGAGGCTGAAGCAGGAGAATCGCTTGAACCCAGAAGGCAGAGATTGCAATGAGCCGATCGCACTATTGCACTCCAGCCTGGGCAACAAGAGCGAAACTCCATGCCCCGCCCCCACCCCCCAAAAAAACCTACTATGGGATTTATAATAAAATTAAATGTTTAAAAGTAGCACAAGCCCGGGCGCGGTGGCTCACACCTGTAATCCCAGCACTTTGGGAGGCCAAGGCAGGTGGATCACCTGAGGTCAGGAGTTCGAGACCAGTCTGGTCAACACGGTGAAAACCTGTCTCTGCTAAAACTACGATAATTAGCCTGGTGGTGGTGGCACACACCTGTAACTCCAACTACTCAAAGGATGAGGCAGGAGACTCACTTGAACCTGGGAGGTAGAGGTTGCAGTGAGCCAATGGCACCACTGCACTCCAGCCTCGGCAATGCAGAGAGACCTTGTCTCAAAAAAAATAAAAAATAAAAATAAAATAAAGGTCAGGCACAGTGGCTCACGTCTGTAATTCCAGCACTTTAGGCGGCCAAGGTAGGCAGATTACGAGGTCAAGAGATCAAGACCATCCTGGCCAACCTGGTGAAACCCCATCTCTACTAAAAATACAAAAATTAGCCAGGCGTGGTGGTGCATGCCTGTAGTCCCAGCTACTCAGGAGGCTAAGGCAGGAGAATCACTAGAACCTGGGAGGAAGAGGTTGCAGTGAGCCAATATCACACCACTGCACTCCAGCCTGGCGACAGAGCGAGACTCCGTCTCAAAAAAATAAAATAAAATAAAAACTTTTAAAAAAGAGAAACACACACACACACACACAAAAATTAGCCAGGTGTAATGCAACGCGCCTATTGGTCCAGCTGTTCAAGAGGCTGAGGTAGGAGGATCACTTGAGCCCCAGAGGTAGAGGTTGCAGTTAGCTGAGATCATGCCACTGTACTCTAACCTGGGTGACAGAGCAAGACCCTATCTCAAAAAGAAAAAATAAAAAAGAACCTCCATGTAGTTGTGGGTAATCTACTACTTATGATTGGCGTCTGAAGTGGGGGCAGTCCTATGGGCCTGAGCCCTTAACCTGTGGGATCTGACTCCAACTCCAGGTAGATAGTGTCAGAACTGAGTTAAATTGTAGGATATCCAGCTGGTGTCCCCTGGAGAATTGCTGTATGGGGAAAACCCACACATGTGGTGTTGGAAGTATTGTGTTGAGTGTAAGAGTAGCAAAAACAGAGTGATCTTAGGAGGAAAGCTTTCGATCATTCGATCAATCATTCATTGAGAGCTTTCAATCATGATGTTAGCTGTGGGCTCTTTGCAGATGCCCTTTAATGGCCTGAGGAAGTTTTCTTTCATTCCTAGCTGTTGAGTGCTTTTATCCTGATCTCATGGACTCTCTGGGCACAAGGATCAGGGACCCCAGCAGGCCAAGAACCCCAAGACCACGACCACTTCTGCAGAGCTAGTCCCTAACATTCTCACAGCTTACCAAACACAAATTCATGGTCCCAATTGATTTCCAACCTAGTGAAGTAGGTGCTGTTATTCCCAATTTCCAGCTGAAGAAGCTGGAGCGCTGAGAGGCTGCATGGGTTTCCTTGTCACTCAGCTCAGAGGCACGTTCTGGAGCTGACACTCAGCCCTTGCTGGCCCCTCTAGTCCATCTGCTCCTGCTTGGCTTCTACCTCCTAATCAAGGCTGTCCTTTGTGGGGGATGAAGTGATGTTTGTATTTAGACTTCAGGGAGCTTTTCTCAAACTTCAGTGGCCCTAAGCCTTACCAGGAGGGCTTATTAATGATGAAGAACCCTGAACCTGTCCTGGAGATTCGTAACTGGGTAGGACTCAGAATTTGCAGTTCACCATCTCTCCTCCCCGAAGTGGGTCTGCACCATGCTTCCAGGAACCCTGCTCTGGAGGAAAAGCGGTCTGAATGTGAAATGTCAGGTGGCCAGTGCAAGGGGAGGGAGGGTTTCAAGAGACCCAGGTGGAGGAAGGCTGCTGAAGTTTAAAGCAGGGCTGGGCTGGCCCTCCCCTCAGTGTACCCTCAAGTTGGATTTTTTTCATATTCAGTCAAACAGAAGTTTTCTCCTTGTCTCAGGTACCATCTCCCCAGTACAGGGCCATGCAGGGGAGCGAAGCAGAGCCCACTCTCACCCACTCTCGCTCTGGCGCACAGCACAGGACCCATGAGACTTGCTTTAGGGGCCTGTGAATATGACTTTCATTTTCATTTCTTTTAAAATCAGAAGAAAAATGAGTAGATATAATAATAATGAGTATATAATCATGAATCGGCCTAGATTATATTTGCCTTTATGCCAATATCATTGTAAAATTTTTAAGCCAGGCTTGGTGGCTCACACCTGTAATCCCAGCACTTTGAGAGGCCGAGGTGGGCAGATCACGAGGCCAGGAGTTCAAGACCATCCTGGCCAACATGGTGAAACCCCTGTCTCTACTAAAAATACAAAAAATTAGCAGGGCCTTGTGGCACACGCCTGTAATCCCAGCTACTTGGGAGGCGGAGGCAGGAGAATCGCTTGAACCCAGGAGGCAGAGGTTGCTGTGAGCAGAGATCGTGCCATTGTACTCCAGCCTGGGTGACAGAGCAAGACTCAGTCTCAAAAAAAATAAAATAAAATAAATAATTTTTTATAGTGGAAAAGGCCCAGGAAGGCAAAAATGCCCAGGACCCATGAAAGTTCTACATAGCCCTGAGAGTGAGGGTGCAGGACACACAGGGCCTGGAGAGGGCAAGGCTCTGGTGTCAGCCTGAGAATGAGTGACCAGAGTCAGGCAGGGCCGGCAGGACCCATCTGACCACTGACCCTGGTTTTCTCCATTCCAGGCCTGTCACTTGACACAGCCGGCCAGGGCAGCCCCGAGCCCACTGGGGAAGGGATTTCTAGGAGGCCTGTTTTAACAGCCTACCTGGACATGGAATCTTTCATGTGAGGAGGAAAGAAAAATCCAGCAGTCAATAGCAATTTGTTCAAAACCAAAATGGAGCGTGGTGTTGCGAAACATCCTCTTCCCGAGCTCTGGACCAGCTGGCTGCATCAGCCCCGATGACAGGGAAGGAGCCAGGCAGGATGCACTGCATTGTAAACTCTTGCCCTGAGGAACATGGCCTAGTGGTGAGTGGGAGAGCAGGGAGAAGCGAGCAGCAGCCAAGACTGCAGGCAGCCATTAAGGGCTTGCACTGAAGTGGGCTCAACAGATGATAAACACACAACGGACACTTTCAGGTGCTAAGTGCCATGCAGAAGAGAAAATAGACCGAGACAAAGGGGGCTGCTTCACTCTGAGTGTGGAAAGGCCCCTCATAATTGTGTGATTTGAGCAAGGAGGAGGCAGGCTGAGGGGTCTCCAGGACAGCATTTCAGGCAGAGGCCAGGACAGGCTGGTGCACAGCTTGTTGGAGGGCAGGCCAGGCCAGCGAGGCTTCCTCAGGCTTCTGCATAGCCAGTGGGCATCAGAGCGTAGGAGGGGGCACAGAGATGATGGTAAGCTGGTCCTGCAAGCCTCAGAACCGTGTAGGCAAGGATTTGGGGGTTTATCAAGAGTGAAAGCCACTGGAGGCTTGTGAAACAAGAGAGTGGCTTATTTGACTTTGTAAGACTCTTCTGGCTGCTGTGCAGAGAAGCTGTGGGAGCAAGGGCAGGTGTGGGAGGCTAGTGAGGAGCCACTGCAGGGTCCCAGGGGAGGGGCAGGGTGGTCTGCTGCATCCCACCCCTGGCAATGGTAGGAATGGCTGGGCGTGAGGGGTTTGGAAATGGTGACGTTTACAGGGTGTGAGGAGAAGTGGGCTCAAGAAGGGCAGAGAATGCTGGCCTAAGTTACTGGGCGTAGGGACGGAGCTGCTGAAGACAGTTGCAGGGCACTTGCCGGGGCAGCTGAAGTTCTCACTTGGCCGTGTCAAGGTTGCGCTGCCTTTCAGATGTCCCTGAGGAGATATCAGGTCCCCAGGGGCAGATAGGAAGCTGGAACTCAGCAGACCTATGCAAATGTGTCACCAGCTTACAGACAGCATTTGAAGCCCTGGGACTGGATGTGGGCAAGCAGAGAGAGGGCATAGGGAGGAGGCCTCAGCGCAGGGTACAGGCATCTCCACCTGAGAGAATGTCCCATAAACTGTCTACCTTGCCACCTTAGCAGAGCTGAATCCCCTTCCTATTATGAACACATCTTGCTGTCTCAGGAATCATCAACCATCCCATTTTCTATGCCAAGGCTGCTGTCTTGACACAGCTAAAGTGCCCGGGGGGTTCAGCCCATCCTTCCCCAGGTCTCCTCTCACCCCTCCCTCACTCCCTGCTTCCCATGCTCTGTTCACTTCTCCCTGACTCTGTGCTTTCTGCTGATGGTAGTTGAAGGTAGAACTCACCAGATGCACCTGGAAGGCTCTCCAAAGCCATGGCTGCCCCCTAGGACCTCGCGGGCCAGGGCCTTGGTGGTGGGGTCTGGACACATGGCCACTGCTTCTGGTGTCCTTGAGGCTTTGGCACCTCGCAGAGGTGAGCGCCTTCAGCCCCACCTTGTGCCAACACCAGGCTTGGCCCAGGCATACTTTTGAGTGTCTCCAAATTTCATTTTAAAGCCACAATTTCACACGAATTCATGTTAGAAATAGGCAATGGGGGCTGGAATCCACATAAAACTGATAGAGTAAATCACTTTTTTTTTTTTTTTTTTTGAGATAGAATCTCGCTCTGTTGCCCAGGCTGGAGTGCAATGCCGTTATTTTGGCTCACTGCAACCTCCGCCTCCCGGGTTGAAGCAATTCTCCCACCTCAGCCTCCCGAGTAGCTGGGACTACAGGTGTGTGCCACCACCCCTGGCTAATTTTTGTATTTTTAGTAGAGATGGGGTTTCACCGCGTTGGCCAGACTGCTCTCGAACTCCTGACCTCAAGTGATCTGCCCGTCTCGGCCTCCCAAAGTGCTGGGATTACATGCATGAGCGACCACACCTGGCTTTTTTTTTTTTTTGAGACGGAGTCTTGCTCTGTCACCCAGGCAGGAGTGCAGTGGCATGATCTCAGCTTACTGCAACCTCCATCTCCCAGGTTCAAGCAATTCTCCTGTCTCAGCCTCCTAAGTAGTTGGGATTACAGGCATGCACCACCACCCCTGGCTAATTTTGTATTTTTAATAGAGATGGGGTTTTACCATGTAGGTCAGGCTGGACTCAAACTCTGGACCTCAGGTGATCTGCCCTCCTCAGCCTCCCAAAGTGCTGGGATTACAAGCGTGAGCCACCGTGCCCAGCGAGTAAATCACTTTTAAAATCATTTTGTTTCTCTAATTTGCCCACTCTTATTATACAAGTACTTGTTTTAAATATGATCAAAGACCTTCCCTCCATATGTAAATGATAATGTGCTAGAGCTGAGGGCTTTTATGAGCCCTTCCCTTGTGCCAGGCACAGTGCCAAGGGCATCGCATGCATTATCTTGTTTCATCTTTACAACCCTACAAGGTAGGTGCTGTGATGATTTCCACCTCTAGGTAAGGAATTGCAGTGCAGCCAGGCTCAGTGGTCTGTCTAGGGTGACAGAGTGAGGGGCAGCAGGATTGCAAAGCCCCGGCACTGGCTCTCAGAGTGGGGCATCAGACTCCAAACCCCACACTGCATGGTGGCAGCAGCTGCTTGCTTCCCAGGAGCAGGCAGCAAAGCTAAAGTTTTGTTTTGTTCTGTTATTTTTATTATTTTATTTTATTTTATTTTTGAGACACAGTTTCGCTCTTATTGCCCAGGCTGGAGTGCAATGGCGCGATCTCGGCCCACTGCAACCTCTGCCTTCTGGGTTCAAGCAATTCTCCTGCCTCAGCCTCCTGAGTAGCTGGAATTACAGGCATGCACCCCCATGCCTGGCTAATTTTTTTTTATATTTTTAGTAGAGACAGGGTTTCTCCATGTTGGTCAGGCTGGTCTTGAACTCCTGACCTCAGGTGATCCACCCACCTTGGCCTCCCAAAATGTTGGGATTATAGGCGTGACCCACTGCACCTGGCCCCATTTTTATTTTTTATTATTTATTTACTTATTTATTTTTGAGAGGGAGCCTTGCTCTGTTGCCCAGGCTGGAGTGCAACTGCACAATCTCAGCTCACTGCAACCCCTGCCTCCCGGGTTCAAGCGATTCTCCCTGCCTCAGCCTCCCAAGTAGCTGGGATTACAGGTGCCCACCACCATATCCAGCTTATTTTTGTATTTTTAGTAGAGACAGGGTTTCATCATGTTGGCCAGGCTGGTCTCGAACCCCTGACCTCAGGTGATCACCTGCCTCAGCCACTCAAGGTGCTGGGATCACAGGAGTGAACCACCATGCCCAGTCTTGTTTTGTTATTTTTAAATTTTATTTATTTATTTATTTATTTTGAGACAGGGTCTCACTCTGTTGCTCAGGATGGAGTACAGTGGCACAATCTTGGCTCACTACAACGTTTGCCTCCCAGGCTCACTGCAACCTTCAGCCTCCCAAGTAGCTGGAACTACAGGCACGCACCACCACGCCAGCTAATTTTTTTACTTTTTGTAGAGATGGGGTTTCGCCATGTTGCCCGGGCTGCTCTTGAACTCCTGGACTGAAGAGATTCGCCCACCTCTGCCTTCTAAAGTGCTGGGATTACATGTGTGAGCCACCACACTCGGCCTTATTTTGTTTTTTTAGAGACAGGATCTTGCTCTGTTGCCCAGGTTGGAGTGCAGTGGTGTGATCATAGCTCACTGCAACCTCAACCTCCCAGGCTCAAGTAGCTGGGACTACAGGCGTGTGCCACCATGCCCAGCTAAAATTTTCTAATTTTCTTCATCTAAAAAAATTTTTAATTTTTTGTAGAGATGGGGTTTTGCCATGTTGCCCAGGTTGGTCTCGAACTCCTAGGCTCAAGTGATGCTCCCGTCTCAGCCTCCGACTGTTTTTGGATTACAGGTGTGAGCTACTGTGCCTGACCTGGGGTCTTGCTTTAGAGGTACAAAGGAAAACTGATGCCAAGTAGGTTTCTCTAAGCCCAGACCAATGTTCCCTCAGTACAGGATGGCACTTGCACTGCTGAGGTGCTGGCACCTGTGGTCCAGGCCACACCCTCTATGCCACTTTCCACAGGGCAGGCTTTGGGCCTTGCAATACAGCCAAGGAGAGCTTATCTGAGAGGTTCAAACAAGAAGTTCTGCATTTTTTTATTTACATCTAAACATTTAGGTATTTATTCAACACTTTAAAGTGGTGTGGTTGAAAGAGAAAAAAGGTATGAGACTAAAGAGCTCTGAACATTAGAAGAAAAGGGGGGTTAAATGGGCAGAGGGCTATTCAAACTACTGAACAACCAGCCCGGCATGGGCGCTAACCAGTCAGAACAGGTGGATGCTGTCCTAAAAGCCATCCCTGCTGGGCCCTGTTCTCCCTTCAGTGGCTGGGTCATGGGAGGATAGGGAGGGCAGGGCAGGTGGTGGAGGAATCTGGAGGGCTTAGAAGCTGCAGCAAGGTACCTATGAATACAGAATTGTAGCGGTGTTTTATAATCCATTTGGCAACGTGGGTATTTATAGCTGAATGTCAGCCTGGCTAAGGGTATAATCAGGGTAGATTGCTTTCCAATAAGCCCATAATCTTAGCACTGCTTCCCCTGGGTTTCTTGAGGATGAGTTGGGGAAGGAATGGTGCTGTGTCACATCTAAGTGGAAGCAGATGCCAGTCACAGAGGATAGAAGGCAAGAAAAGAGCCAGTTGGGTTCTTTTTGTCAGCAGTTGTGCTACAGGCTCTAAAGGGTTTGAAATGTGAATTTCACCTTAAGAAAGCACTGCAAAACATGTCACTGGTTAGAGTAAACATCAATTTCCTGCAAGGGGGTTACTAGGCAGTAGATCTGAAGTTAAAATTGTTTATATAAATAAATTGTGAATTATTTTATCAAAAAAGTAATATTTGTTAAATACTAAAATCCCAGCAATTCAAAATAAAATAGAGTAAGATGTAATATCTCCTTTCGTCCCTCCAGCCCTCTCTCTCCTGGCAGTTGTACTGTGAGCAGCTGGTGGGTCTTCCCTCTCCAACTCAATGTCTGTGACGGCATTACATGGCCCTGGTGGCACACCTCCCTCGGTGGAACTGAAACTGGGCACCTCTAGGGGACTCGCATCAATGCAGGGCCAGGCTTCCTGCTGTGGAAAGTGAGGGGCAACCCGCTGGGCACCCCATCTTTGTGAAGAACCCCTGGGTGCTCCATCCTTGTATCTGAAGTAACCTGGTAGCCACTGCTCATTCATTCATTCATTCGCTTATCAGACAAATACTTGTTGAGTGCCTACTGTGCACCAAGCATCATTTCTAGTGCTCAGAACCCCTCAGTGGACAAAAGAATGACCTTTGTCTTCATAAGTCAAAGAAGTGGGGGACAGACAATGCCCATAATAAATAACAGAATTATATGGGCTCTCAGAGGGAATTGGTGCCATGGGAGAGGGCAGAGCAGGTTTCAGGGGACTGGAGGCCTTGGGGAGGGCAGTGGTCAGGGCAGGCATCAGTAAGAAGACTTGAACAAAGCCTTAAAGGAGGTAAGGACGTAGCCACACAGACTTCTGAGCAAAGGGCATCTTGGGCAGAGGGAAAGACCAGTGCAGAGGCCCTAGGGCAGGGCTGAGCCTGGCCTCTCCAAGGACTGGCAGGGCCAGTGGGCTGAAGTGGAAGTGACACTGGAGAAGTCACGTGGCCTTTCTTCACTTCTTTCCCGATAAGACTTTGGCTCCGCATCTGCGTGAAATGGGCAGCAATGCCGGTGTGAGCAGGGGGTGGCACAGCCTAATTTACGTCACACAAGGAGTTCCTGGTCTGCTGCTCTGAGAATAGACCGGGGACAGGGGCAGAAGAACAGACAGGAAGCCCCGGCCCAGCCCAGGTGAGAGGTGGTAGCAGCTCCCACCAGGTGTCGGTCATGAGAAGAGGCTGGATTTTGAATGCATTTGGAAGAATATTCTAATAGGTGGGGAATGAATCTAAGAAAGAGGAACCCAGATGACACCAAGCTTCTGGTCACTGGTTTGTCTCTGGAGCAACTAGGGATACCTTTACCTGCCCCATCTCTGGTAAAGGTGCAGGTGGAAACTTATTTTTTGTGGGGGGCTGAGATCAAGATTTCCACCTTAGAAGTTTGGATTTGAGATGTCCATTAGATAACCATTTCCTAAAACCTGGGTTGGCAGAGCTGTGGAGGCGGTGGCTCCATTCTTGTAAGAGTCCAAGAGCTCCTTGGGGACTGAGACCTGAACTCCCACCCCCAAGTTCGTATTTTGGAGTTCACTGCACTGAACCAGAATGGCTCTGCCTGAGGCCCAGGGATGGCTCTGCCTGAGTCCTGGCTCTGGAGTGGCTCCACACAACGCCCTGGGGCTCAGGCCCGGCCACAGAGCTTGAGCTGGATGGAACCTCATGGAACTATGACCTCATGGATGCACACAGGGACTGAGCCAGAGCAAGCTTTAACGCCACTCCAGAAGATGGCAAGAAAGCCACTAGGAAGCCCCATGCTATTTGCGTCTAACTAAGCATCTTCCTGCCTATCCACCCACCCTCGCTGCATATATTCCACTTTGGTTTTTTTGGTTTTTTTCTGTTTTTTTGTGTGTATGTGACAGAGTTTCGCTCTTGTTGCCCAGGCTGGAGTGCAATGGTGTGATCTCGGCTCACTGAAATCTCCACCTCCCGGGTTCAAGCAATTCTACTGTCTCAGCCTTCCCGGGTAGCTGGGATTACAGACATGCACCACCACATCAAGCTAATTTTTATATTTTTAGTAGAGATGGGGTTTCTCCATATTGGTCAGGCTGGTCTAGAACTCCCAAACTCAGGGGATCTGCCCGCCTCAGCCTCCCAAAGTGGTGGGATTACAGGCATGAGCCACTGCACCTGGCCCCATTTTTATTTATTTATTTATTTATTTATTTATTTATTTATTTATTTTGAGAGGGAGTCTTGCCCTGTTGGCCAGGCTGGAGTGCAATGGCCTCCATTTTGTTTTTAATTTGCCAATATCATTGGCCAAAAAGTGATTTCTCATTGCTTCATTTTGTAATTCCTAAAGGGGTTTGAGCATCCTGTACGATTCTGACTTCCACTGAATTGCTGCTGTTTCTCTTATTGAGTCTTTGATGCTCTTTATACATGTCTGCTTTAATTTCTTTTTGAGACGAAGTTTCGTTCCTGTCACCCAGGCTGGAGTGCAATGGCACAATCTCCGCCCACTGCAACCTCCACCTCCCAGGTTCAAGTGATTCTTCTGCCTCAGCCTCCCGAGTAGCTGGGATTATAGGTGCCTGCCACCATGCCCAGCTAATTTTTGTATATTTTAGTAGAGACGAGGTTTCGCCATGTTAGTCAGGCTGTTCTCGAACTCCTGACCTCAGGTGATCCACCTGCCTCGGCCTCCTAAAGTGCTGGGATTACAGGCCTGAGCCACCACGCCTGGCTTTAATTTTTTTATTTTTATTTGTTGTTTTTTTGAGACAGGGTCTCTCTCTGTTGCCCAGGCTGGAGTGCAGTGGTGTGATCATAGCTCACTGCAGCCTCAACCTCCCACCTCAGCCTTCCCAAGAAGCTGGGACCATAGGCGCGTGCCACCATACCCAGCTAAGGTTTTTAAATGTTTTGTAGAGATGAGGTTTTGCCGTGTTGCCCTGGCTGGTCTCAAACTCCTTGGCTCAAGTGATCCTTCCACCTCGGCCTCCCAGTGTTAGGATTACAGGCATGAGCCACCATGCCTGGCCCATGCTTTATTTTTTCCTTTCTAGAGCAGTTCTCTGTGCTGTGCAAAGCTCAGCGGGAAACGGGGAGCAGGTAAAGCTGCTGAGCAGCTCTGTTCAAGGCTCACTAAAAAGGGGTTTCTCAGCCCACTTCCAGATGTGGGGGAGGGATCATCTGACTGACCTGAGAGTTTCAAGTTTCAACCCCAGGGCCAATAAAACTCTGGGCAGAGGGGTCATTTAATTTGACCCACCGCCCTCAGTGTAGGTAGTCTCCCTCAGTGTGAGAAGAAGTGATTGGCAGCTCCAGGCCATTTCACAGCACTGCTACTCATGGTGTCCACCAGTTCTCCATGACGAGAGCCGATTTACGCGGCGTGGACCTCATCAACAGGTAATTGACAACCTCCACTTTTGGGCAGAGGGAGGACGTTTGCAAAGCGGTGTTTTAGGAATATAATTCTGACAGTGTGTGTTAGATAAAAGGAGGAAGGCTCAGCTGGAAAAACAAACTACAAGGTGAAGTACAATTAAAATACAGAAAATAGGCAGGGCGCGGTGGCTCACGCCTGTAATCCCAGTACTTTTGGAGGCCGAGGCGGGCGGATCACCTGAGGTCAGGAGTTTGAGACCAGCCTGGCCAACATGGTGAAACCTCATCTCTACTAAAAATACAAAAATTAGTTGGGTGTGGTGGCACGTGCCTGTAATCACAGCTACTCAGAAGGATGAGGCAGGAGAACTGCTCGAACCCAGGAGGCAGAGGCTGCAGTGAGCCGAGATCGTGCCATTGCACTCCAGCCTGGGCGACAGAGCGAGACTCCATCTCAAGAATAAATCAATAAAATACAGAAAATAAAAACGTGGTTTTTTAATTTATGCAGTGTCTGAGTGAATGTGAACATACCATGTTAGGCAACAGACGTGGCTCCAAAGACACAGTGCTATTCGATTAGAGTTGCACAACACAGCTCAGTGGCAGAATGCAATATAAAATGCTTGCAATTCAAAGCTCGGTGATTAATAACAACAGCGGGCGAATCTCAGTGCTTGGTAAATGCCTGGGAGCTCAGCAGTTTCCTGTCCAGCCAATTATTTTAAACATTTGGACCTTAATTAGTGCTAATGTTGTTTGGTTAATATGTATTTATTTTTCCTATTACTTTAGCTCTGAAGTGGTTATTTTTTGTTAATTCGGAAACCCTGTAACTCAGAATGACAAATCTTTTTGAACATTCCTCTCCTAGCCCCCACCCCCAAATTTGATGGTCCTTGTTTGCTATTTTTGTAATATAATTATCATGCTATTATGAGGTTAGGATGTAGGGTGTGGGTTGGGATTCAGTGAGACATACTCATACCGGAGCTGAGGTCTGGGAATGAACAGGTCATCATCACCTAAGCAGCCCCACCTCTGTTTCCAGGAAAAACCAATATACCTATGACGTAGTTGCAATTAAAAAAAAAAAAAAAAAGACTGATTCAGAACCCAAAGAATGCGGCTGTGAGAAGGAAAGATGCGGGGAAATAAACTGGCTGTGACCCTCAGCCTAGCACTTTCAAAACTCCCATCAATACAAACCCTCCGATGTTGCAGAGGACAGGAAGTACAGAAAGCTAAGGTCAGAATAGAAGGAACACTCCAAAATAAATTCTCTCTGAGTACAAGGGTATGTCTTACTGTGTGGTTGGTGGTTTGTTATCCCTTTGTGGAGTACAGAAGGTAGACAGGGTGGTGCCCAGACCATGTCTGCACAATCAGGTGACATGGAACACGCTCTGGCTTGCTGCAGGACGCCTTCAGACCAGAGTTCAGGTGGCGGGTGGCAGGTCAGCCATGGAACATAGGTTGGACAGAAGATGTACGAATGCAAAGCAGTGACTAAGCATGAGCCACTGATCCCAACCTGACACAAGCAATGGTATGGGCAGAGTTTGGTTTTGTAGTCTCTTCATCTCTTTCTGATCTCCTGCTTGAATGCCCTCTACCACTGGGGTTTTCTAACCCTCCAAGTTTGTTCTCTCCAGAGGGCTTTCCACATCCCAAGTTCCACTCTTTTCCCATTCCTCCATGGCCTGGTCTCTGTCACTGTCATGAGGACTGGAAGCTAACACACCAAGTCACACTCACGTGGGGCTGCTGGGTGGCCAGCTTGCCACATCCCATGCCACTGCCTGGAGGCACCACGCAGAGGGACTCCTGGCATTGAGGCAAACACATGGCAGCAGTATTTCAGAAGACCACTCTTCTGGGGATCCCTCAGGTCAAACCATGTAGGTAGGTGATTGTTTACTGTACCTCAGCAGAATTTAAAGGGATTCAAAGGTGTGTGGTGAAACAGCACACAGGTATAGTCACTAAGGAGACAAAAGAATCAGAAGCTCAGGGACTGACTGGCCTTTGTGGTTCCTAAAGGAGAAACTTTTACTCAAGTAAAGGTTGTGAAAGGAAAATAAATCTCAGGACCCCAAAGTCACTAAACCAAGAGAAAAGTCAAGCTGGGAACTATGTCAGGCAAACCTGCCTCCGTTTTATTCCTGAGTAAGATAGCCACAAAGATACCTCCCTCACAATTTGCCCACAGGAAATTCCTTGTGGACAAAGAGCAGACAGAACTCTAGAAGTCATCCCTTTAAGGCTCACCCGAGACACATGCGTATCTGATTGCTTCTTCTGCCCCATTGTTTATGTAAAAATGCAGATTCACTGAGCCAGACTAAATTGCGTATTCAGTGGAAGGCTGATCAAGGACTCAAAGGAATGCAACCTTTTGTCTCTTATCTACTTCTGACCTGGAGGCCCCCCACTTCCTGCCTTACCAGGCCAAACCACTGTACAGCTTACACATACTGATCGATGTCTTATGTCTCTCTAAAACGTATAAAAGCAAACTGTACCCCCGACCACCTTGGGCACATGTTGTCAGGACATCCTGAGGCCATATCACAGGCACGTCCCCAACCCTGCCAAAATAAACTTTCTAAATTGACCGAGACCTGTCTCAGATATTCTGGGTTAACAAGGTTCGAAGGGAAAATCCCTATGAGAGAAAATAATGTGTTTTTTTCCGACTTGCCTTTTATGAAGAAACTGCCCCCAGTTGCAGCAGGAGCTCCTCATGGGGTTTGGGCTCGTGTGCTTGCATGCTGCCTCTGCACAAGGGGACCGATCTTCCCAGTCTCTCCTTCTGTAAAGCAAGCGGCAAGGCTGAGCCTGGAGCCCATCTCCTGTGAACGCGTCTCCTGCACCTTCAGCTCCACTGCGTTCCCTCAGCCACAAGAGGCTGTGAGGCTGAACCTCCCTCCTTTGCAGTTTCTAAAGTTTGTGTCATTCACAAACGCTCTTTTGCCCTTGCCTTTCCCTAAACTCCCCGCTTTCCTCCCACATCACCTTCCCACCTGTTGCTAGGCCATGTCCTTCGGGGGAGAAGTCACCACATCAGCCCTCTAATGACATTGACTCCTCGGATCTGTTGAGTCTTTCCTTATCTTCTCTGCTTGCCATGTCTTCATTAGAAGTTTTGTGTTTGCACGGGCTCCACAAGGTTTACCAGCATCTCCCATAAGACTGCCAAGTATTCACATTTGTTTGCAAATGTGAAAGGAAAATATCTTGGACCCCCAAAATCACTAAGCTAAAAGGAAAATTCAAGCTGAGGACTGCTTAGGGAAAACCTGCCTCCCGTTCTATTCAAAGTTATCCCTCTGCTCACTGATATAAATGCATATCTGATTGCCTCCTTTGGAAAGGCTAATCAGACACTCAAAAGAATGCAACTGTTTTGTCTATCTGTGACCTGGAAGCCCCCTCCCCGCTTCCTTCCAGTCCTCCTGCCTTCGCTTGCAGTTGTCCACATTTCCAGACCGAACCAATCTACTTCTTATATATATCGATGTCTCACATCTCCCTAAAATGTGTAAAATCAAGCTGTGCCCCAACCACCTTAGGTACGTCATCAGGACTTCCTGAGGCTGTATCACAGGCGCACATTCTCGACCTTGGCAAAATAAAACTTTCTAAGTTAACTGAGACCTGTCTCAGATTTTCTGGGTCCACACAAGTACGATCATTAATGTTTTTACTCTGACCTTGAATGTATTTGAAAACATTCCGGACACTACACACTACTTAACTATAAATGGACTTAAGATTTCTTTTTGGCAAGAACTTTTTAAATGGGGAGAACAATATCAAAGTAACAATTTAAAAATTATCCAGAATGTCAGCCTCCACCCATGGAAGATAATCTGCTACAGGAATTATCTTCCGGCCATAAAAACTTAAACAAAATAAATGAGTGCTATTTTCAGAGACTGAGCAACAGGCAGTGCAAGGAAGCAAAGGAAGCAATTCCTGAGAGAAGAGAAACAAACCAGATAAGCCCCATGATTGCCTTGGCTTACTTCCTGGAGGCGAAGTCTGGGCTGCAGCACAGGGCGAGAAGCCGAAGAGCCCTCCCCTCCGCCGGTCCCCAACCGAGGTCTCACTGAGCCGAGAAGCTGAGAGAAAATCACTGCACAGCTAACAGCTGACCCCTGAACAGTATGGGTTTGAGCTGTGAGTGCCACATATACAAGGATTTTCTTCGGCCTCTGCCACCCTTGAGACAACGCAACCAACCCCTCCTCCTCCTCCTCCTCAGCCTATGTAACGTGAAGATAATGAGGATGAAGACCTTTATGATGATCTGCTTCTGCTTAATAAATAATAAATATATTTTCTCTTCCTTATGATTTTCTTAGAACATTCTTTTCTCTAGCTTACTCTATTGTGAGACTACAGTATAAAACACATATGACACACCAAATATGCATTAACTGACTGTTCTGGTCATTAGTAAGGCTTTTGGTCAACAACAGGCTACATTAGTTAAGTTTGGAGGAAATCAAAAGTTATATGTGGATTTTTGACTGCACAGGGAGGCGGGTGGGGGTCAGTCCCCCTAGCCCCCGCATTGTTCACGAGTCAACTGTAGAATGAAGAGGCCAAGACAACTAGAATACACAGAGCAGAGTACTAAAGAAAATGCGCAAAGAAAGGGCGTTCGGAGCTCTGCAGAGGCGTGCCCTTGATCCTTTGAGAACTGCCTAGTGCACGCATGGAATGACATTCCACAGGCATGAGAAAGAATCGCCAGAGAGCAGTAGGTGACAAGACTGCCAGAACCCACATAGGCAGGTAAGCAGGCTTCACAACCTGGGACACAGAGTCCTCAGAAGAGGCACACCTTACAACTGGGGTTAAAGTGGCTCTAGAACAAAGGCCGCCTTACACCCACTCAAACAAACCTTTCCAACCAACCCACAAAAATATCTGCAGGGAATTTAACTGCTTGCCAAACAAAGTACAATGCTCTTTCTTTTTTTTTGAGACGGAGTCTCACTGTGTTGCCCAGGCTGGCACAATCTTGGCTCACTGCAACCTCTGCCTCCCGGGTTCAAGAGATTCTCCAGCCTCAGCCTCCCAAGTAGCTGGGACTACAAGTGCGTGCCACCACGCCCAGCTAATTAATGCTCTTTAAAAGAATGCAAAAAAAACTCCAGCATGTAACAATGCAAAATTCACAAATACAGCAACTAAATTAAAAAAAAAAAAAAGCTGTCAGGCAAAGAAGGTAAAAATTGTGACCCACAACTAGGAGGAAAATCTCAATTAATACAAACACATCAAGAATTGACAGAGATGATGGAATGAGCATATAAGAACCTTAAAATGGGTAACTCTAAATATTATAAATATATTCAGGAGCTATAGAAAAACATTATAAGTAGAAAAATACAATTTTTATTTTTATTTATTTATTTATGTATTTTTTTTTTCTGAAATGGGGTCTCACTCTGTCATCCAGGCTGGAGTGCAGTGGCGCGATCTCAGCTCACTGCAACCTCCACTTCCCAGTTTCAAGTGATTCTCCTGCCTCAGCCTCCTGAGTAGCTGGGACTACAGGCTCATGCCACCACACCTGGCTAAGAGAAATTAAATGTTTAAATTTAAAAGACGTAAGTGGACCATTTGATACAGTGTCTAAAATGAACAAATACACTAGATGAGATTAACAGCAGATTAAACACTGCAAAAAAAAAAACTGGGTTAATTTATAGACACAGCAATAGATCCAAAGTGAAGCACAGGCTGGGTGCAGTGGCTCACGACTGTAATCCCAGCACAAGGAGGCTGAGGCAGGCGGATCACCTGAGGTCAGGAGTTTGAGACCAGCCTGGCCAACATAGCAAAACCCTGTCTCTACTAAAAATACAAAAATTAGCTGGGCATGGTGGCACATGCCTGTAATCCCAGCTACTTGGGAGGCTGAGGCAGGAGAATCACTTGAACCTGGGAGGCGGAGGTTGCAGTGAGCTGAGATTGCGCCACTGCACTCCAGCCCGGATGACAGAGTGAGAGTCCATCTCAAAAAAAAAAAAAAAAAACCAAAAAAAAACTTTAGACTAACATAATAATAATGAAAGAATAAATGCTTTCCTCCTAAGATAATGAATAAGGGAAGGATGTTTTCTCTCACCACTTCTAATTAACATTTTACTGGAGGTCCTACCTAGTACAATAAAGCAAAGCAAAGAAACAAAAGTAAACAGATCAGAAAGAAGAAATAAATACCCTAATTTGCAGATGGCATGATTGTCTATATAAACCATTCCAAAGAAGTTACAAAAAAGATACTTAAACTTTTGAATTTTGCAAAATGACAGGATACAAAATATTTATACAAAAATCTATTGTAGTTCTATATACTAGCAACTAACTTTTGGAATTTTAAATTCAGGGGAAAAAAGCCTTTTTTTTTTTTTTTTTTTTTTTTTTAAGACAGAGTTTTGCTCTTATTGCCCAGGCTGGAGTGCAATGGCACAATCTTGGCTCACTGCAACCTCCGCCTCCCAGGTTCAAGCAATTCTCCTGCCTCAGCCTGACAAGTAGCTGGGATTACAGGCATGTGCCACCAGGCTAATTTTTGTATTTTTAGTAGAGACAGGGTTTCTCCATGTTGGTCAGGCTGGTCTCGAACTCCCAACCTCAGGTGATCTGCCCACCTCGGCCTCCCACAGTGCTGGGATTACAGGCATGAGCTACTGCGCCCAGCCAAAAAAATGCCTTTTATATTAGCATACACAAATATGAAATGCCTAGGGATAAATCAAACAAAAGAAGTGCAAACCTGTACATTGAAAACTTCAAGACACTGAGAGAAACTTTTTTTTAATTTACATAAATGGGGCAAGTGTGGTGGCTCACACCTATAACCCCAGTACTTTGGAAGGCCAAGGCAGGAGGATTGCTTGAGTCCAGGACTTCCGGACCAGCCTGGACAACATAATAAGATCCTGTCTCTACAAAAAATTTAAAAATTAGCTGGGCATGGTGGTGCACACCTGTGGTGTCAGCTACTCAGGAGACTGAGGTAGGAGGATCACTTGAGCCCAGGAGTTTGAGGCTGCAGTGAGCTGTGATCATGCCACTGTACTCCAGCCTGAGTGACAGAGTGAGACCCTGTCTCAAAAAAAAAAGATTTATATAAATGGAGAGGTGTACCATGTTCATGAATTACAATACTCGCTACTGTTAATATGTCAATTCTCCCCAGTTGGTATATAGATTTAATACAATTTCGATAAAATCTCAGCAGGTTTTTTTAAACTTAAGCTTGCATGAAAATGTAAAATACCTAAAATAGCCAAACCAAGTTTGAAAAAGAACAATGGTTGGAGGAATTATACTAACCAATTTTAAGACCAAGAAGCTAAGGTTGTCAAGACTTTAGGAATGGCATTAGAGTAGGCATGTAAATCAACGGAACAGAACAGATTCCAGAAATGAACCCACATATTTCATCTCTGACAATTATGCCAAGGTGACACAATAGGCAAAAGATAGTCTTTTCAACAAATGGTGATGAAATAATCAGATATCCATAAGGAAGCAAAATGAAACTCAACCCTTATTTCACATATATACAAAAAGTAATTTGAAATAGATCATAGATCTAAATATAAGATATAAAACTATATAACTTCTGAAGAAACTCTGGGAGAAAGTCTTTATTATCTTGGTTGGGCATGGTGGCTCATGCCTATAATCCCAGGACAGTGGGAGGCTGAGGCAGGCAGATCACGAGGTCAGGAGTTTGAGACCAGCCAGGCCAACATGGTGAAACCCCGTCTCTACTAACAATACAAAAAATTAGCCAGGCATGGTGGCAGGCGCCTGTAATCGCAGCTACTTGGGAGGCTGAGGCAGGAGAATCACTTGAACCCGGGAGGTGGAGGTTGCAGTGAGCCGAGACCAGGCCACTGCACTGCGGCCTGGGCAACAGAGTGAGACTCTATCTCAAAAAAAAAGAATAAGTGAGAGAGGAGGAGGGGAAGAGAGGGAAGAGAAAAGAAAAGGAGCTGAAGGAGAAGGAAGAGAAGTTCCCCCCAAATCCTGTCCTCCCTAACTAAAGTGCTGAGAAAACTGTGGCCTAACAACAAAAAAAACCTTTTTGGCAAATTCTACCACACTCCAGCTAAAAGTTAATGGAAAAACTGCCCCCAGCAGTTTTAGCAAAACTGAGTAAGAAGCTGGTCTTTCCCCCTATACCTCTGTCCCATGGAAGCAGGTGCCAGTGCTCCAATTTCTCCGTCTAGTGTTGTCAGCAGAGCTGAGCAAAGATTTGATAGCTGAAGCAAAAATCATTAATTTCTATCTATCTCCTATCTGATAGAAGCAGGTGATACCCCAATTTTCCCACCAAGGTAGTATCAGTGGGGTCCAGCATCAATCAAGCTGAACCACCAGCCCCACCGGTAGCACCTGCTGGTTCCATGTTTGCTGAGATGGTGTTGACAGGACCCATGGGAAGCAGAATTCACAATCATAAGCTTTCATGCTGCATCTCAGCAGGGACTACTGGGTAAACACTAGGAGATTGCAGAGGATCCAGAGTCTCAAAATTAGTATCCAAAATATCCAGGGTAGAGTTGAAAATTATTCATCAAACCAAGAAGCAGGAAAATCACAACCTGAATGAGAAAAGTCCATAGACATTAACACCAAGATGAATCTCATGTTGGAATTATCTGGAAGGGTTTTAAAGCAGCCAATATAGAAATGTTTCAACAAGCAATTAAGAATTCCCTTAAGCAAAAAAAAAAAAAAAAAAAAAAAAAAAAAAAAAAAAAAAAAAAAAAAATTCTTTGCAAAGAAAGAGAAGTTATAAAAAGGATTCAAATGGAAATGATGGAACAAGAAAATAGAAGAAATGAAATTTTAAAACTCGCTGAGTGGGCTCAATAATATAATGGAAATGAGAGGAGATAGAATCAGAGATCCTGAGAACAAATCAGTAGAATTTACCTCATCTGAGCAATGGAGAAAACAGACTGGAAAAGAGGTGGAACAGCAACCCATATGACAATAACAAAAGAGCTAATATTTCTACTGGTGGAGTCATAGAAGGAAACAGAGAGTGGGACTGAAAAGTCTTTGAAGAAATAATGGCCAAAAACTTCCCAAATCTGGAGATATACACACACACACACACACACACACACACACATCCCTATGGATATATACATACAGATTGAGTATCCCTAATTAGAAAATCCCAAATCCAAAATGCTCCAAAATCCAAAACTTTTTGAATGCCAACATGATGCTGAAAGGAAATGCTCATTGGAGCTCTTCACATTTCGGATTTTCAAATTAGGAAAATCTGAAAATTTCCTCAAGTACTTCTTTATAGCAATGTGAGAACAGCCTATTATACCTTATTTGAAAAGCCTGGGACCACAAGTGTTGTTTTGGGATTTTGGAATATTTGCATTATGCTTACCAGTTCAGGCAGGAGAATCGCTTGAACCTGGGAGGCAGAGGTTGCAGTGAGCCGAGATTGTGCCACTGCATTCCAGCCTGATGACAGAGTGAGACTCCATCTCAAAAAAAAAAAAAAAAAGAGATTTAGTTGGCTCATAGCTCTGCAGGCTGTAGAGGAACCATAGCAGCCTTCTGATTTTGGGGAGGCCTCAGGAAGCTTCCAGTCATGGCAGAAGGCAAAGAAGCAGCTTACCTGTCACATTGCCAGAGCAGGAGCAAAGAGAGTGAAGGGGGAGGTGCCACACACTTTTAAACAAGCATAGTGAGAACTCACTATCCTGAGGAAATTACCAAGGGGATAGTACCAAGCCATTCATGAGAAATCCACCCCCATGATCCAATCTCCTCCCACCAGGCCCCACCTCCAACATTGGGGATTACAATTCAACATGAGATTTGGTGGGGACACAGACCCAAACCACATTATAAGAGATACTCAGTGTTTGTAGACACACACATGCACACACACAGGCATACCTCATTTCGTTTTGCTTTGCTTTACTGTACTTTGCAGCTATTACATTTTTTACAAATTAAAGGTTTGTAGCAACCCTGCTGTGGACCCTGAATATCTGAGACAGGTCTCAGTTATTTTGCCAAGGTTGAAGATGGGCACCCATGACACAGCCTCAGGAGGTCTTAAAGACATGTGCCCAAGGTGGTCAGAACACAGTTTGGTTTTATAAATTTTAGGGAGACATGAGACATCAATCAACATATTTAATATGAACATTGGTACACTACTCTGCTTTCGTGCTGCTGATAAAGACATACCTGACATGGGTAATTTATAAACGAAAAGAGGTTTAATGAACTCACATTTCCACATGGCTGAAGAGGCCTCACAATCATGGCAGAAGGTGAAAGTCCGTCTTAGGTGGTGGCAGGCAAGAGAGAGAAATAAGAGTCAAGTGAAAGGGGAAACCCCTTATAAAATCATCAGATGTTGTGAGACTTACTCACTACCACGAGAACAGTATGGGGGAAACCACCCCATGATTCAATTATCTCCCACCAGGAGTTGTCGGCCAGGTGTGGTGGCTCAAACCTGTAATACCAGCACTTTGGGAGGCCGAAGCGGGTGGATCACTTGAGGCCAGCCTGGCCACACAGTGAAACCCCATCTCTACTAAAAATAGAAAGAAACAGCTGGGCATGGTGGCACACACTTGCAATCCCAGCTTACTCGGGAGGGTGAGGCATAAGAATCACTTGAACCCAGGAGGTGGAGGTTGCAGTGAACTGAGATCGTGCCACTGCACTCCAGCCTGGGCGATAGAGTGAGATTCCCTCTCAAAAAATAAAAAATAAAAATAAGGGGTTGTGGAGACCAAGATTTTATCAAGCAGATAAAGCCTTCGGGTAGCAGGCTTCAGAGAGAATAGACTGCAAATGTTTCTTATCAGACTTAAAGAGTCTGCTCTATCAGTCTTAAGGTCTCTGTGTTGATGTTAATGCTGGTAAGCTGTGCCTGAATTCCAAAAGGGCAGACAGTATAATGAGATATGTCTGACACCGTGGCAGGTGCCTGTAATCCCAGCTACTCAGGAGGCTGAGGCACGAGAATCGCTTGAACCCGGGAGGTGGAGGTTGCAGAGAGCCGAGATCGCACCATTGTACTCCAGCCTGGGGGACAAGAGCAAGACTTCATCTCAAAAAAAAAAGAAAGAAAGAAAGAAAAAAGAAATACAAGTTGAATGAGTGACGGTTAAAAGATGAGGAACGAGGCGCATGTGGGCCCTTCACTCTGCAATTTCAGAGGTGAATTTATGCAGGCAGCCACTTAGCTGCTTCTTGGGAAACCAAATGATTGACTTAGGGAAAGGAGAAATGGCACCGGGCCGCAGTGGGGAAGTGGGCCTCCCTCCCACAGGCTTCCTCGCTTTCTCCCACACGGCCTCGGCCTCCAGCTGAGCCAAAACCAAACAAAAACCCAAGGACCTTCTTAACAAGGAGAGAAGCAGACGGCCTCTCAGCTTGGATTTTGTTTCTCTCAGTTCTGCTCTCACATTTGATTTTTATTGAGATATAATTTGCATACTATAAAAACCACCCCCTAAGGTAAACAACTCAGTGGTTTAGAGTCTGTTCTCAGAGTTGTGCATCTGCCACCACCATAACCACTTTAGAACACTTTATTACCCCCAAGGAGATCTGCCACCCCTCTGCTGTAACCCCAGCGCCCTCCCCACCACCCCCAGCCTGAGGCAGGCCCCTCTCTGCCTTCTGTTTTATGTGTTTGCCTATCAGGGACAGTTCTCCTAAATAGAATCACGTACCATGTGGCCTTTCGTGTCTGGCTTTTTTCTGCTGCCACATTTTATCCAATCCTGATTCAGAACACAAAAACCTAAAATGTGCAAGGGATGGATTTGGGTTTGATAGGCAGAAATTGAAAACTGATCATGGGCCAGGCATGGTGGCTCACACCTGTAATCCCA
The DNA here is from genome assembly GCF_029289425.2 of Pan paniscus. Classification (NCBI taxonomy): domain Eukaryota; kingdom Metazoa; phylum Chordata; class Mammalia; order Primates; family Hominidae; genus Pan; species Pan paniscus. Next base: position 18,015,309 of record NC_073261.2, read on the forward strand.
GCACTTTAGGAGGCCGAGGCGGGTGGATCATGAGGTCAGAAGTTCAAGACCAGCCTGGCCAAGATGGTGAAACCTCGTCTCTACTAAAAAATACAAAAATTAGCTGGGCACGGTGGCGGGCGCCTGTAATCCCAGCTACTCAGGAGGCTGAGGCAGGAGAATTGCTTGAACCTGGGAGGTGGAGTTTGCAATGAGCCGAGATCGTGCCACTTCACTCTAGCCTGGGTGACAGAGCAAGACTCTGCCTCAAAAAAAAAACCAAAAAAACTGATCATGAACTTTCCAGGGGGCCTAAAGTTGGAGGTGGAAACAGGGCTGCATGTATCCAGGGCCCCCACAGAGGCTCTGTTTTACTCTATAGATTTGTGTTCTGGTTGCTTGTCCCTCCCTATCCCCTCCTTACCCCTTCTGGGGGCAGAAGGAACCAGAGCTGGCAACCCAGGAGATCACCTGAGGTACCGCCAAGTCCCGTTTTTGGAGGCTGGCAGAACTCTCGGAAATTCATTCTAGACCTAGCCTGGCCCCTGAAGCTAAGCTGCCCTAGCCAAGTGCAGGGTAGTCCTGGGAGTTCCTGCTTGGATCCAGCTCAGAGCAGAGCCCTAGAAACAGGCCTGAGTGAGCTCAGAGACCAGCCCCACCAGGCCCCGGTCCAACCCAGCCTTATGCCTGGCAGCACTGATTGATCACCGACCTGTGGCTCTGGGTGGCTCTGTCCGCATGTCCCCACGTTTAGACCGAACACTATTGCTAATGTGGTATCCACTAAAAACCTGTCATCTAAGAGAAATTTCTCTCCCAATAATCCACAGCTGATGGGGCCTGGTTGCGTTACTTGAACATCAGTGCACTTTTCCATTTTTCTTTAAACACACTTGCTAGGCTTCTGGCAAGGGCTATTGTAAACACTTCCCATCATTCCTACGTATTTTTAGCCTCAAGTTCTGCAGTGCCAGGAGAGATCCGAGGTCTTTGCTCTGTCATTTGTAAAGAACCTGCCTTGCAGCAGGACAGAGCTGATTGCTCTGGTGTTTATGGTTGAACATTGTCAAACCTGCAGAACTGGCTGTCCCTGACCTAGGAGGTGCCCCATCAATGACATGAGAAACACAAAACAAAGCCAGGACTAGGCTGAGAAGAGATAATCACAAGGTCAATGTCCAGAACTCCCTAGTTACTGAGTGTACATGAAGGAAGAAGGTGGGGCAAAGGGAAAAAACAAAGTCAGGAAGGGGTAGGCCTAGGCTTAGCAGAATTCTACCCCCCAACACACCCCACCCCCAGCCCTGCCCTGCATTCCCCTTCCATACCCAAGGTGTTTCTCAGGAGCTTACTGATGGTGAACGTCTGGAAGGCAGGCCTGGCTCGTCCCTCACTGGCTGTGCTGCCTTAAACAACTTGCTCATTCTCAAGGGACTCTGGGATTCCTCTGCCCCTGGGTGGCCTCCTTTGTCACACGTGCCAGGAGCATGCTAAGAACTTAATTAATAATGCTACTGTGAAAGGAAAATAAATCTTGAGGCCCCTAAATCACTAAGCTAAATGGGAAAGTCAAGCTAGGAACTGCTTAGGGCAAACCTGCCTTCCATTCTATTCAAAGTCATCCCTCTGCTCACTGAGATAAAGGCATATCTGATTGCCTCCTTTGGAAAGGCTAATCAGAAACTCAAAAGAATGCAACCATTCGTCTTTCATCTACCTATGACCTGGAAGTGCTCCCACAACTTTGAGTTGTCCCGCCTTTGCTTTGAGGTGTCCTGCTTTTCCAGACCGAACCAACGTTCATCTTACATATGTTAATTGATGTCTCCTGTCTCCCTAAAATGTATAAAACCAAGCTGTGCTCTGACCACCTTGGGCACATAGCAGGACCTCGTGAGGCTGTGTCACTGGCATGCATCCTTAACTTTGGCAAAATAAACTTCCTAAATTGGCTGAGACCTGTCTCAAGATACATTCAGGGTTCACAGTACCATGGTGGGTAGCTATTTCCCTCACTGGACCAATAACTCCTAGAGAACAGGCACCAAAGAGCTTTGATCTTTGTGCCCTACGTGCATACCCCCAATAGGTACATAATCCAGCTCAGGAAATTTCATAAATGCTGGTTAAATCGAATACAATTTAGGTAAGGAGAGTGAACACAGATACTAATTTTTGGAGTTCAGTTATCACTTTTTTTTGGAAAAACATTTTGTTGTTCAGAGACACTTGGCAATGGAATAACTCTTAACAAAAGAGCAGTATTTATGAGTTAAGTGTAGATAATCCAACCCATATGGATGAAATTTCCCTTTAAGTGCTTGACTATGCTTTTAGAAATTGAGCAGAGATGAGGGGGAAAGGAAGGAAGAGAGCGTTTGGCAGAAGGAATTTTAGAGTTTGCTGAACCAGAATGTAGCAGGAAAAAAATCTCAGTTGAAGGCCTGGCTGGATTTTGTCACTGCTAATGAGAAGCAGGTATTGAAAATATGCTACAGCTCCTTGCAAATCTCACCAGGAATTGTTGCCTGCTGACCTCTCTGTTCTTCTATGCCTGCTGACCCCAGATGCTAGCACAAGATAAAGCTGCCCAGTTTAAATGTACATTCAACCCTGTTATTTGTCCTCAATGGATTTGAAAAAAGGTGTTAGAATTCAGGCTGCAAAGGTCCATCTAGGAGGCCTATGGAATGTCACATGTCCCCCAACCTATGTGCACCTATTTGGCAAGCTCTCTCTGCTGCCCAGGCATGCCGTTGTGAGTCTTTCCAAAAGCCTGTCTGCAGCTCCCAGGGCTGTTCCTAACTGCCTGCCAGATTTTCAGGCAGAGGGAACAGGTTCCTAGAAAATGTCATCCAGGCCGGGCACGGTGGCTCACGCCTGTAATCTCAGCACTTTGGGAGGCCCAGGCGGGTGGATCACCTGAGGTCAGGAGTTCAAGATCAGCCTGGCCAATATGGTGAAATCCCGCCTCTACTAAAAATACAACAATTAGCTGGGCGTAGTCTTGGGTGCCTGTAATCCCACCTACTTGGGAGGCTGAGGCAGGAGAGTCGCTTAAACCCAGAAGGCAGAGGTTGCAGTGAGCCGAGATCATGCCATTGCACTCCGCCTGGGTGACAAGAGTGAAACTCCGTCTCAAAAAAGGAAGAAAGGAAGGAAGGAAGGAAGGAAGGAAGGAAAATAAATGTAGGCCAGGAAAGGAAGCTATAGACAGCATTGAGGAAGAGGAAACAATTTTACATTGATTCTTTTTTTTTTTTTTTTTGAGACAGAGTCTCGCTCCGTCACCCAGGCTGGAGTGCAGTGGCACAATCTCGGCTCACTGCAACCTCCGCCTGCCGGGTTCAAGAGACTCTCCTGCCTCAGCCTCCTGAGTAGCTGGGACTACAGGCGTGCGCCACTACGCCCAGCTAATTTTTGTATTTTTAGTAGAGACGAGGTTTCACCACGTTGGTTGGCCAGGATGGTCTTGATCTCTTGACCTCGTGATCCACCCACCTCGGCCTCCCAAAGTGCTGGGATTACAGGCGTGAGCTGCCATGCCCTGCAATTTTACATTGATTCTAAAGGAAAAGTAGGGGCTCCAACAGAGTCTCTTTTCAGCTCACAGGAGGCTGCCATGTCAGGGGACTGCAGGGGTCGCGCTCCTGAGAGTGTGCCCCGGAAGGACACGTGTTCACTGGAGAGCCTTCACAGAGCCAAAGCCATCAGAGGGTGTCCTCTGAGGAACGACGCCCAGTCTGTACAGCAGCTTGTCCCAGGGAGGGGTTGCCAAGGCCTGGACCCCAAGATCTCATCCACAGGGCACCATGGGCCTCAGGAGGGACTTTCCTGCTGTTGCCCCGAGAAATAGGCAACTCTGTGACTCCTCGGGACTGAAAACCAAACAGAACGTCCAGTCCAACAAGACAGGTCACAGCCACACATGCGGAGCAGTTTCCCAGCCAAGCATTGCTGGTCCCAAGACCCTGTGGTGTCACTTTCCTTCTGTCTTACCACCCTCTCCCACCCAGGCTCTCCTTTCCTATCACTATTTTTCTGTTTTCTGGTTTGTTCATGTCATCATTAAAATCTCCTGACCCAGCCTGGGCAACATGGTGAAAAGCCCATCTCTGTTAAAAATACAGAAAAATTAACTGGACATGGTGGTGCACGTGTGTAGTCCCAGCTACTCAGGAGGCTGAGGTGGAAGGATCACCTGAGCCCGGGAGGTCTGAGGCTGCAGTGAGCCATGATCGCACCACTGCACTCCATCCTGAGCAACAGAGTCAGACCCTGTTTCAAAAAAAAAAAAAAATCCCCTGACCTAAGGAACTTTGGAAAGCAGTTCTGTGGCTGGATCCCATCAGGCCAGGACCATAAGAATGGCACACAGTCGCTACAGAGCAGGTGTGGATTTTCTCCTCACAGGGGCAGGTGTACACTCAGGTTGAAGACAGTAAATGTACTGTGGTCGAGGAGAGCAAGGTTTCCCACAGCTGGAGAAATAAGTTACAAATGAGGCTAGGTTGAACTTGTGGTGCGAGATTGGCCTCACAGGTGTGGATATGAATTCATTCTAGAGCCCATTCTAGAGCCCATTCTCCAAGAAGAGAAACCAGGGCTCCTCAGAGAGGAGCTGGTTCTAGGGATGGGGCAGGGAAAATACAAGATGGGCCTGAACATCTTATGGAGCCAAAATATAAGAAGTGCTCAAAAATCAAATGGGGACTATCAAAAGGATACAGGGCTCAGCATGCAGGAGCTCATGACGTTGTTAATTATAACCCCCAAATAAAAGTCTTTGTTGATACAAATAAATAACTGAATGAGCCACTTAATTGAGTGCATTGAGCCCTACAAGTGGCGGGCAAGGCACACAGACCCAGATGTCCCTGCTCATGGCAGCTACACAAAGAAAATCCTCGTGAGTGAAAAAAAAATCAGATGTTCTCTATGCGGGGGAAGAGGCTGCATTTAAAGGACAAATATCTTTTATAAAACATTTATGGGACTATGAGCATTATTTTATTTACATAGGCATATTTAGGATGTAAGCTCTTTCCTGTTCAAACCAGCAACTTTAGGATTAGGAATGAAAACAACTTTATGTACATTTATCACATCTACAATGGTTTAAATGAAAGTACTGAAACTGACCAGGCACAGTGGCTCATGCCTGTAATTCCAGCACTTTGGGAGGCAGATCGCTTGAGCTCAGGATTTCCAGACCAGCCTGGGCAACATGGTGAAACCTCATCTCTACAAAAAATACAGTAAGTTATCTGGGCATGGTGGCACACACATCTGGTCCCAGCTACTCAGGAGGCTGAGACAGGAAGATTGCTTGAGCCCAGAAGGTGGAGGTTACTGTGAGCCGAGATCATGTCACTGCAGTCCGACCTGGATAATAGAATGAGACTCTGTCCTAAAAAAAAATAGTAAGAAGCCAGATGCAGTGGCTTACGCCTGTAATCCCAGCACGTTGGGAGGCCGAGGCGGGCAAATCACGAGGTCAGGAGTTCAAGACCAGACTGACTAACATGGTGAAACCCCGTCTATACTAAAAATACAACAATTAGCCTGGCATGGTGGCGGGCGCCTGTAATCCCAGCTACTCGAAAGGCTGAGGCAGGAGAATGGCGTGAACCCAGGAGGCAGAGGTTGCAGTGAGCCGAGATTGTGCCACTGCACTCCAGCCTGGGCGGCAGAGTAAGGCTCCATCTCAAAGAAAAAAAAAGTACTAAAACCAATTGACTTAAACATGATTTGAGCTTGATGCTCCAGTTTAACCTAAGAAGTGTCCAGCCTCCTGTAGAACTTCCAGTGGCCACTGGCTCAGGACTTAACTTGCTTCAACACAAACCCAGGGCCCTCCCCACCCTTCTCCCAGCTCCCCACAGCACTGCCAGTGCTCCCCAAGATGCCAATGTGATTGAGCAAAATGGCGAAACCACCTAAAAACTAAAAATAAAAAGGTATTGAGATATGAAAACCAGAGTCTGGGAGACAAGGAAATTCTAAAATTTATGAAATTAACTACAAGCCCCTCTAAAAATAACCGTTCTGTGAAATTTTCCAGGCATTTTTAAACACCCATATATCTTCCCTCATGGTTTAGATTTTGTTTTTTGGGGGGTTTTTACCCAAAACTCTCTCTCCTCCTTGTGTTCCATGCTCTTCCCAACTCTCCAGCAGCTGATGACTCCAGAAACCATTCGTCCTCAGTCTGTCCTTGTCCCTCCCTTGCCCTCTGAATCTGAACCATTTCCTCCTTTGTTTTGTGACCTTCATATAACCCTTCCCACAAACTGACAGCCATTTAAAATAAACCAGAACCACAGCAAACCAACATCCCCAATCCACATGCCCTCTGTGAACCTCACTGACTTGAACATTGCTGTTGATCTCATGGGGCTGCTCTGCCCAGCAGGGGAGGTCCACCAGGCCGTGCAGGGGGCAAGGGCTGCTCCTATCACAGCCTTCCACATGCTTGCAGCACCCAGCAGAATGCTGTGCACAGGATGAGTGTTCAGAAAACAGCTTTTGCCTCAAGATCAAAACACACGCTAGGTTTCTGAGGGTGTGAGAAGCATGACACTTCATATGTTGCTTGTGAGTATGTAAACTGGTACAACCTCTACAAAGGCAATTTGACAATATTGGCCAAAATTTGAAATATACATACGTACCCTTAGATTCAGGGATTCTATTCTTCAGTAATGATCCTAGATATACTGGTGTAAGCGCGAACCTATGTACTCATGAGCGTATTCATTGTGACATTGTTTGTTCCACATGTTCATCAATGGTGGCCTGGCTAAATGATCATGTGCACATCTGCACAATGGAACAGTATGCAGCTATTAAAAAAGAAGGAGGGCTGGGCGTGGTGGCTCACGCCTATAATCCCAGCACTTTGGGAGGCTGAGGCAGGAGGATCATCTGAGGTCAGGAGTTCAAGACCAGCCTGGCCAACAAGGTAAAACCCTGTCTCTACAAAAATACAAAAATTATCCAGGCATGATGGTGGGTGCCTGTAATCCTAGCTACTCGGGAGGCTGAGGCTGGAGAATCGCTGGAACTCGGGAGACGCAGACTGCAGTGAGCTGAGATTGCGCCACTGCACTCCAGCCTGGGTGACAGAGCGAGACTCCCATCTCAAAAAATTAATTAATTAATTAATTTAATTTAATATTAAAAATATGTAAGGCCAGCTGGGCACGGTGGCTCTGCCTGTAATCCCAGCACTTAGGGAGGCCGAGGCGGGCGGATCACCTGAGGTCAGGAGTTCAAGTCCAGCCTGGCCAACATGGTGAAACCCTGCCTCTACTAAAAAATACAAAAAGTAGCCAGGTGTGGTAGTGTGCACCTGTAATCCCAGCTACTCAGGAGGCTGAGGCAGGAGAATCACTGGAACCCGGGAGACAGAGGCTGCAGTGAGCCAAGATCGTGCCACTGCACTCCATCCTGGATGACAGAGCAAGGTTCCATCTCAAAAAAAAAAAAAAAAGCCCGGTGCAGTGGCTCACACCTGTAATCCCAGCACTTTGGGAGACCGAGGCAGGTGGATTACAAGGTCAGGAGTTCAAGACCAGCCTGGACAAGATGGTGAAACCTCATGTCTACTACAAATACAAAAATTAGCCGGCCGTGGTGGCACATGCCTGTAATCCCAACTACTCAGGAGACTGAGGCAGAAAATGGCTTAAACCTGGGAGGCGGAGGTTGCAGTGAGCTGAGATCATGCCACTGCACTCCAGCCTGGGCAACAGAGGGAGACGCTGCCTCAAAAAAAAAAAAAAAAGTAAGACCGGGTGTGGTGGCTTACGCCTGTAATCCCAGCACTTTGGGAGGCTAAGGCGGGTGGATCATTTGTGGTCAGGAGTTGGCAACCAGCCTGGCCAACATGGTAAAACCCCATTTCTACTAAAAATACAAAAATTAGCCAGGCATGATGGTGCATGGCTGTAATCCCAGCTACTGTGGAGGCTGAGGCAGGAGAATCACTTGAGCCTGGGAGGTGGAGGTTGCAGTGAGCCGAGATCATGCCAGTGCACTCCAGCCTGGGCGAGAGAGCGAGACTCTGTCAAAAAAAAAATAGGGTTTTGCTTCTAATAATATTTGGGGGAAACTAAAAACATTATTAAACTTTAAACCAGATGAAAGAAAAATATGAAATAGTCTCCACTCAGAGTGAAAATGATGAATAACTGTTGGCACACAATACCAGTAAAGACACAGTGAATTGTCAAAAAGGGACCCCCAAGCAACAGTGCCCTGAGGAGTCACAAAAGGTCGGGTGGAGAGTGCCGGGCCTGGGCAGGAGGTTCCTGGAAGTGATTTGGGCAAAGGGTCCTGCAAGGTCAGCCAGACAGAGAGTGTGCTTAGTGGAGACTATGAGTCCAGCGCTCGGTGGAGCAGTACGGCCGGCCAGGCGCATGGTCACTGACCAGAGAAGCCCAGGCCCCCAGCCAACATGAACATGGGAAGTGACTGGCCCATGTATTGGAAGTCGTATTTACTCTGTGTCTGGCCTCCTGAGAGTCTACCTAAGACCCCCTGCCCATGGCCTTTGCAGCTGGGAAACTTCCTCTTCACCCCCAGAAGGTTCACTGGAAAATCAACTCACAAAAAGGCAGATTAATAAGAGAAAAGGCATGCAAATGTATCACCACCGTGCACACCGCAGAATCACAGTGACAGCCTGACATCCTAGTGGGTACAGATTCTTATATACCCTACTTCTAGGCTGGGCACAGTGGCTCATGCTTATAATCCGAGCACTTTGGGAGGCCGAGGCAGGCGGACCACCTGAGGTCAGGAGTTCGAGACCAGCCTGGCCAATATGGTGAAACCCTGTCTCCACTAAAAATACAAAAATTAGCTGCGCCTGGTGGCAGGCACCTGTAATCCTAGCTACTTGGGAGGGTGAGGCAGGAGAATTGCTTGAACTCAGGAGGCAGAGGTTGCAGTGAGCCGACATCACGCCACTGCACTCCAGCCTGGGCGACAGAGCAAGACTCCGTCTCCAAAAAAAGGAAAAGTATACACCCTCCTTCTTAGGGAAAAGGGAGATGGGGAAGTGTGGATGATTTGCAGGGTTGGTAAATGATCTGTAAGGGAATTCAGGGGCTTGAAGAACAAACAACGATCTGTAACAAAGTTGGGCCCGGGGAACAGACAGTGGTTTGTAACAAAATGTCCAGGCTTGTTGACAGTCTTCAGTCTTCCTTCCTGTGATACGGGTTGGGTTTTTTGATACATATAAGTAAATAATAGAGATGGGACCTGCCATGTTGCCTGGGTTGGTCTGGAAATCCTGGCCTCAAGCAGTCTTCCTGTCTCGACCTCCCAGACAGTTGAGATTACTGATATAAGTCATCATGCCTTACTATGACTTCAGTTAATGAAAACAAAGGGGCGGGGCCAGAGATACTTGGGGAACAATTTTTCTCCTTGGCAAGTCTGTCTGGTCTTCATACAGGTAGGGGAAAAGTGTCTTCTTCCATCTGCTGATCCTTAAGGGCCTTTAATACAAAATACCATACCAGGGAGCCATATTTCAGGTGAAGTTCCCTGTGGCCCTTCACCACTCACAGACAGCTGGGGCAACTTTCCAAAGCCTTTTCCGCCCTTTCTGGAGAGGCAGCCCCATCTAGCAAATACAAATACAGAGTATGCAGCTACGTCTGAATTTCAAATAAACAAGAAATTTATTATAAGTACATCTGGTGCCATATTTAGGAGATACTTATACTAATACATTCATTGTGTATCTGAGATTCACATTTAACTGGGCATCCTGTGTTTCTATCCAGCAACTTTACTGTCAGGCTCACTGTCAGGGTCCCTCCCCCTTTTCCTTTTTCCCAACAGGAAATTATATTTTGACAATATCTTGGATTATTTTCAAAACATTATCTCACCATTTACAGTAATGTGTTTATTCTTTTCAGAAGAACATCCCCTTGCATGAGAGCACTGTTTCCTCAACTAGTCTGGTTGAAAGAAGAGCCTGGGGTCCTGGACCCCACCTCAGACCAACCAGATCAGAACCTCCAGGTAACAGGCTTGGGAACCCCTGTTTACAGCAAGTGCCTCAGTGATGCCATCACACAGGCAAGTCTGGGAAATGCTGGAAGAGAGGCCACCTCTCAGCTCCAGAGAACACAGTAGATCAGTCCCACAGGGAGTTTGGTCTCCGCTGAGCGGGAAGAGCCTCTTGGCCCATGGTAAGTGCTCCATGAAGCTCTGTGGGCTGAATGCCGGGCAAGAGCACACACACAGATCAGGCTGTGGGGACATGTTGGGGCCAGTTGCCCTCCCAGGGGATGCCAGGACCCCACAAATGACCTCTATTGGCCTCACTGCTGTCTCCTGAGACCACCCAGGGCCTTGCCTCCCCCTTACGCTTCTCCAGCCTCGGTGCTGTGGGACTCATTGCCACTTTTCTTTGAATTCTTGGGTTTCTGTGCTTAGCCTTTTAAAAATCATTAAAGGTAAAATGTTCTTTTAAACTCCTCTAAAAGTTTCCTCCTCTATTTTTCAATGCTACTTCATTACTCTCCATCTTAAACATCTATCCCCACCTCCAACCAAAGACATCTTCATAATCTTGCCTTTCTTTTTTAATGTGAACTTTTACTGAAATATAATGTAAATTTAGCAAAGTGCTTGAATACGTGTACAAATAAGAATTTTCACAAGGTACAGGCATGCGTATAAGCAGCACATTGCTGAGCACAACCTGGAAATCCTTAGACGCCCCTTTCCAGTCTCGAGCGCCCCTTCTGAGAAACCCTCCTCTGGAGTCCTAACTTCATACATTAGTAGTTTTACTTCTTTTTGAACTTCACATAAATTGAACTACCCAGTATGCATTCTTTAGTGTCTGTCTCCTCCCACCTAACATGTGTTGATGGGATTCCTCCGCATCGAGAAGACTGCAGTTAGTCCACGCTAGCTGCTTACTGTCCCCCATTGCAGGGATACAAGTTCTGCTGTTGATGGACATTTGGTTTGCTTCTAGTTTTTTATTCTTACAAATCGTATTCTTGTACATGTCTTTCAGGGACTGTATCTATGAATTTAGGAGAATTGCTGGGTCACAGTGTGGGTGAATGTTTAACTTTCATAGATAATGTCAAAAAGATTGACTAAGTGAAATTTATATTTCCAGCAGCAAAGCCCCCACTTGCTCTGCGTCCTTGCCAACACTGGGTGCTGTCATTTTTATAGCAGCCATCCAGGTGGGTGCACAGTCCTACTTCTCTATTAAATACAATTTTTTGCGAAGTAATCACTTGAAAAAGAAACATCCAGACTGAAACAGGAAAGGTCTGAAAAAAGGTGAGATTCCGGTGGCTGAGAAAGTGAGCATGAGGAAACAGCCTGCCCCGGGGGTCAGCTCAGCTCCAGGGGAAAACAGGTGATGGTGATAATAATAAGTGGTTTTTTAACTATTCCCACATGGGAAGTGCTGCTCAACACACATTTTTAACATTTTTGACAACCTTAAGAGATAACTACTATTACTTTCACTTTACACATGAGACACAGGGATGTTACATAACCTTTCCTGAGTTTCCAGATTAATTATTTTTTCCCTCTCATTAAGCACACACAATTCTTTTATTTTATTTTTTTATCTTTTTTAAAAATTTTTTATTTTTTTTATTTTTTTTTGAGACAGAGTCTCGCTCTGTCGCCTAGGCTGGAGTGCAGTGGCCTGATCTCTTGCAGTGGCATGATCTCGGCTCACTGCAAGCTCCGCCTCCCGGGTTCACACCATTCTCCTGCCTCAGCCTCCCAAGTAGCTGGGACTACAGGTGCCCGCCACCATGCCCGGCTAATTTTTTTTTTTTTGTATTTTTAGTAGAGACAGTTTCACCATGTTAGCCAGGATGGTCTCGATCTCCTGACCTCGTGATCTGCCTGCCTCAGCCTCCCAAAGTGCTGGGATTACAGGTGTGAGCCATCACACCGGGCCCTCTTTTATTTTTATTTTTATTTTTTCTCTCTAGGTTACCCAGCTTTAAACGAAACTGCCCACCGTCTTTCACGAAGCATACAACACTTTTGACTGATTTCGTCTGCTCACAAGATGGGCAGGGTGGTCCACACTGGCGATTTGCCTCAGAAACGTTGTTAGTAAGTTGAAAGTTGTGCTCTAGTCTTTTTACCAACGTCAACTATACAGATAATATTTCTCCTATGCCCTTAAATTTATCATTAAGGACATAATTCACAATAATATTCCATATTATCTGTGTAGGAACACATATTGCTTCAGAATTAATTCAGAGAAATCTCCTTCTCACAAAAAAAGTGGCACCACAAGCTGGACAATGGGCACCACATCCTAAGTATGTTTTAATATAAATTCATGTAAGGTGCTCCAAAATTTCATTAACTATTTTATAGAAAGAGCAATGCCTGTGAGGCTTCTGTTTCTAGCAGAAATAGATGTATTTATTTTGCAGTAATTTTTTTTTTTTTTAGCTTTTTGTTTTGTTTTGTTTTGTGACAGAATCTGTCTCTTTTGCCAGGCTGGAGTGCAATGGCATGATCTTGGCTCACTGCAACCTCCGCTTCCCAGGTTCAAGCGATTCTCCTGCCTCAGCCTCCTGAGTAGCTGGGATTACAGGCACCCACCACCACACCCAGCTAATTTTGTATTTTTAGTAGAGGCAGGGTTTCTCCATGTTGGCCAGGCTGGTCTCGAACTCCTGACTTCAGGTGATCTGCCTTCCTCGGCCTTCCAAAGTGCTGGGATAGCAGGCATAAGCCACTGCACCCGGCCTTTCTTAGGTTCTTACTATTTATTTAAGACAAATATTTGACATCCATGATTCTCTCCAGTCAAAAGTTCTTTAATACAATCTGTTGGCATTGGCCAATTGGAAAATGGAGTCATGTGACTCACCCATCCTGCGAATGGCCCCGCAGGTAGCATACATTTTAAACTGGCTGTTAAACCTGCCTGCGATCAGGCCAGTCGCGGTGGCTCATGCCTGCTATCCCAGCACTTTGGAAGGCTGAGGTGGGCAGATCACCTGAGGTCAGGAGTTCGAGACAAGCCTGACCAACATGGAGAAACCCTGTCTCTACTAAAAATACAAAATTAGCTGGGCGTCATGGCATGTGCCTGTAATCCCAGCTACTTGGGAGGTTGAGGCAGGAGAATCACTTGAACCCAGAGGCGGAGGTTGCGGTGAGCCAAGATCCCACCATTCCCCTCCAGCCTGGGCAATGAGAGCGAAACTCTGTTTCAAAAAAAAAAAAAAAAAAAACCTGCTTGCGACCTTATCAACCTTGGTCCCATTCTTCTGGATGGATTCGTGGTCCTTGGCATCAATGATGCAGTTGCGATCGGACCATTTCCATGGCATGTACAGGTCCACGAACTCACCAGCATCATTCTGCATCTCAAAGCCGCACCTGCTGCCACCATATCACGCACGAGCAAAGAAAGACATTTTCTGATAATTATTGCATTTGCAATTTCAATTTGTTCCCAAGCTGGTAGTATGTATGTATGCTGTACTTCCATAAAGGTTTTTTGATAATAAGGTTAAAATTAAAATTTAAAAGTAGAATTGTGATATCTCATTTTGGTATAATTATTTTTTTCTATGTGTAGGTATGCATTGAGTTTTTTTGTTGTTGTCATTTTGTTTTCGATTTTGGTTTTGGTTTTTTTTTTAGACGGAATTTTGCTCTTGTTGCCCAGTCTGGAGTGGAATAGCGTGATCTTGGCTTACTAAAACCTCTACCTCCCAGGTTCAAGCAGTTCTCCTGCCTCAGCCTCCCAAGTAGCTGAGATTACAGTTGTCTGCCACCACACCCAGCTAATTTTTGTGTTTTTAGTAGAGGTAGGGTTTCACCATGTTAGCCAGGCTGGTCTTGAACTCCTGACCTAAGGTGGTCAACCTGCCTTGGCCTTCCAAAGTGCTGGGATTACAGGTGTGAGCCACTGTGCCCGGCCCACATTGAGAGATTTTTATTTTTATTTATTTATTTACTTATTTTAATAATAATTAAAATTCTTTCACCCAGGGTGGAGTGCAATGGTGTGGTCTGTGTTCCCTGCAACCTCCCCCTCCCACATTCAAGTGATTCTCCCACCTCAGCCTCCTGAATAGCTGGGATTACAGGTGCCCGCCACAATGCCAGACTAATTTTTTTATTTTTAGTAGAGATGGGGTTTCACTATGTTGGCCAGGCTGGTCTCGGACTCCTGACCTCATGATCCGCCCGCCTCGGCCTCACAAAATGCTGGGATTACAGGTGTGAGTCACTGTGCCTGGCCAAGAGATTTTTATAAGAATCTTTGCTAAATATTCATAAAGGTTATTTCTGGATGGTAACATTTAAGGTGAGTTTAAATTCATATTGTTGTTTGAATTTCTATAACGTATGCATCTTTACGGAAATCGAGTGATGGCATTTTGCTGCAAAGTAAAAAGACCTTTTTCAATGGGAAGGATGGGTGAAAACCAAGAGGTAGTAGAAGAGGAGTAAATGTAATTAGGGCTGCTGAGCAACAGAATAGAGCAGTCTGCTTTACAAAGGAGTGATCCACTGGCTTTGGAAGTATCCCAGAAGAGGATGAAGGGCTGTCTCTGCAGAGATTTCACCCTGTGCCTCCAGCCCTGAGTCCATGTGTCTGAAGCCATGACTGTGCTGTAGTTGGCTACTGTCCAGCGACATTTGGGAGGCACTGGTCTCATTAGAGCTTTTCACTCAAAGCCAACTGGAGGAGGGGTTATTTCGGGAAATGATTCCTAGACACGTCTGTTCTCTTTGCTGGCGTGTGGATTCTTGTTAGCCTCAAATACAGAGGCTGTTCCCTTTAATTTAGGTGTTCTATCAACCTTCCCACCTTTTGCCTCAAGTGTTCCTGGCCTTAATTTAGACTAAATTCACTTCTGTTTATATGGTTCTTCTGCAATTTCTGCAGACATTCCAGCTATAATTCCATTTTATCTTCCTAATATAGTTGTGAGTTTCAGCATTGCCATGAGCTCTGTATATGATCAGTAAGAGAATTTAAAATGATGATCTCCTTTTCAGTTATTTAGCAAACTGTGAGACACTTGCTCTATGCAAGAGCACAACTCAACATTGGGTATACACTAGAAAGAAGCCAACAGGAGTAGGAATTTTTATCTGTTTTATTGATCTACTTCCAGTACCCAGGACAAGAAGCAGGGCACAGTAGGTGCTCCACAGTGGATTGCTGAAGTGAATGCACGAATGAATGAAACACCTTCCTTGCCTTCAAATATCCCCAGCTAATGGAGGAGATAGACATGTTCTTAAATAGAGATATACAAGGTACAGAGTATGTACAAAGTGCTGTGAGAGCCCACAAGAGGGAGGAAAAAGGTCTTTGAGGATTAAGGAGGTTTTAAGCTGAGCTCTAATGAATGAATATGAATAGGATTTTGATAGAATGAGAAATCAATGGGAGCATTTCAGGTAGAGGGAGTAGCACAAAGTACCTTCAGGGAAAGCTAGTTGTCCAAGTGTGGGAGAGGGAAGGACGCTGGGTGGAGTCAAGGCCAAGGAGAGATTGTGAAGGTTAAATTGAATGATGTTCCAAGCAACTCAGGTGTGGTCCATAGATGGCAGGTGGAAGCAATGGAAGTCTTTTGATCAGCTGAGTGTTAATATCTACTTTGGAAGTGGAGCACTGTGGCAGTACAGATGCTCTGCTTGAGAAGAACCACATTGGAGGCCAGGGGATCATTAGGAAGCCATGGCAATCGCACAAGGGAGAAGGCGGTGGGAATAGAAAAGAGGACAACTTTGAAAACTGCTTTAGTTCACATCCTCTGAGAAGCAGATACCAATGAGGAGTTAGGTTTATTTGCAAGAGATTCACTGAGGGAAACACCTATGAAATATAGAGGGTGAGGCCGGGCATGGTGGCTCACGCCTATAATCCCAGCACTTTGGGCGGCTGAGGTAGGCAGATCACCTGAGGTCAGGAGTTCAAGACCAGCATAGCCAACATGATGAAACCCTAAAAATACAAGAATTAGCCAGGCATGGTGGCTAAAAACACAAAAATATAAAATTTAGCCAGGCATGGTGGCTAAAAATACAAAATACAAAATTTACTACTAAATATACAAAATTATAAAATACAAAAATTCCTAAAAATACAAAAATTAGCCAGGCATGGTGGCGGGTGCCTGTAGTCCCAGCTACTTGGGAGGCTGAGGCAGGAGAATCCCTTGAACCTGGGAGGCAGAGGTTGTAGTGAGCCAAGATCGCGCCACTGCACTCCAGCCTGGGTGACAAGAATGAAACTCTGTTTTTTAAAAAAAGAAAGAAAGAAATATACAGGGTGAACCAGAGAAGGTGGGAAGATCTTTCAGACTGCAATGCAGGTCTGACCTTGGTGAAGGAGAGAAAAGGAAGGAGGACAAAGGAAAGTCTCAGACTCAATTCAGACCTAAGAAAGTTCTGCCAGGTGATGGGGAGTCCTTGAGCCAAAGTCTCCCTCGGAAAGACTCCTGCATGTGGCAGAAATGGGTGTTTGTGCTCAGTCATGGTCCGGAAAGGGTGGTCTGCAAGCAGATACAGAGACGGACCCTGAAGGGCAGTAGCTGGGGCCTTCAACCAATTATGATCCCTGCAGCAGGAGGCATGAAATGTGCATCTTTATGGCCACCACCAAAAACTTACTGGAAGATGGATCTAGGGAAGAGGGAGAAGTCAAGCTTACTCAAAGGTTTGTAGCTGGGCATCTGGGTGGGTGATAATACTATTACCAGAGGAAGAAATAGAGTAGGAGGAGCAGGCTTTACTGGGGACATTAATGAGTTAGACTTTGAACAGGTTTATTTTGAGGTACCTGTAGGGCATCCAAGGGATATATCCTGAAGACAGCTGAAAGTCAAGGATAAATGCAGCAGACTTCCAGCTACTCACTGTGCCCCATGTCTTGCACTTTCTAGGCTCACCCCTGTCTATCTTTTCCAGTATTCCTTGCAGGTAGGTGTGACCATGTGACTGATCTCCACAGTGGAATATAAGCAAAAGTTTGTGACACTCTCATTCCTGGCCCATAGAACCTTCTACTTGGCCAGGCACGGTGACTCATGCCTATAATCCCAGCACTTTGAGAGGCCAAGGCAAGCAGATCACGAGGTCAGGAGTTCGAGAGCAGCCTGGCCAACATGGTGAAACCCTGTCTCTACTAAAGATCCAAAAAATTAGCCAGGCATGGTGGCAAGCGCCTGTAATCCCAGCTACTCGGGAGGCTGAGGCAGGAGAATCGCTTGAACCCAAGACGTGGAGGTTGCAGTGAGCTGAGATCGTGCCATTGCACTCCAGCCTGAGCAACAGGGTGAAACTCCGTCTCAGAAAAAAAAAAAAAAGCCCTTCTACTAATGCTCCCTCAAGCCCCTTCACCTTCTGTTAGTCTGCATTGACAGGGCAAACAGGAAGCTTCATGTTGAAGGTGGCAGAGCTTCCATAAATCTGGGTCCCTGAGTGACTGCATGGAAGAGAGTCCCTCTGCCCATAGCCTTGGGCTTTTTAGCTGAGCAGGAAATACATTGCCTTTGTGTTCAGGCCATTATCTATTTTATCATATATCTGTTTTAGCAGATAAGCCAACCCTAACTAACCTAAGGATGCCTAATTAGTACATTGAGGTCTGAAACAGAGGTCAAGCTAGAGCTGTAACTATAGGAGTAGAGATAATTCAGGAGAAAGCACAAAATGAGAGAAGAGTGCTTAAGACAGACACTCAGCTAGCACCTTCTCTACACCCAAGGGCCAGATGGATCACCAGGAGCTGGGGAAGGAAACCGACACCTTAACCCAGACTGTTAGGAGGAGTTGAAGTTATTATCACTGTTTTTCAGAAAATTAAAATGAGGTTCCAAGAGATTTGGCTAAGGTCATGTGGTGGCAGAACCAGCACTCTGCGGCTCAGGCTCCTGGCAGCCGTCAGCCCCTCCCTGGGCCACACCAGGCCAACTGGCTACTCATCCAGCAGTCCCCCATCTGCCTCCTGGCATGGGGACTACTTGACGCCTCCCTGTAGGCTCAGCTTTTCCTCCCTTTGTTTTTCTGGTGTTACTGGTGGAGGGTCTTGACTATGAGTCATCCAGGTTCTTGGTGTTTTGAGCAAATTGGACAAAACACACAATGCAATGAAAGAATGAAGCAATAAAAGCAGAGATTTATTGAAAGGAAAGTACACTCCACAGAGTGGGATCAGGATGCAGCAAGTGGCTCAAGAGAACTGGTTACAGAGTTTTCTGGGGTTTAAACACCCTCTAGACATGTCCCATTGGTTACTTGGTTACACCCCATGTAAATGAAGACTTGGCCTACAATCAGCCTGACTGGTTGCAGGAGGTGACCAATCAGAGGCTGAAGTGAAGTACAAAGTTACACATGAAGACTTGGCCCAACTAGTCTGATTGGTTGCAGGAAGGGAACAATCAGAGGAACGTTCCATTTTTCATTTGTGACACAGTACAAAGGGAGTAGCTTCTGATCCTTTCCCTACTTGGGTGTGGAGAAGTGGGGTTTTCCTTTTGATTCATTTCTAGGAAATCAGCACAAATTGGCCTTAGTTTTTTGCCTCCAGGCCCTATTCT
Organism: Pan paniscus; assembly: GCF_029289425.2. Lineage (NCBI taxonomy): Eukaryota > Metazoa > Chordata > Mammalia > Primates > Hominidae > Pan > Pan paniscus. The sequence continues at coordinate 18,033,902 of NC_073261.2, forward strand.
CCTGCCTCACTGGGACTGACCCCAGCCTGAGACAACAGCTCAGCACCTGCTGCTCAGCATGGGCCCCTATCTTGTGCCCCAACTTTGCTATCTGGGCATTTGCTTGTGCCTGAGACTGAGCCATAGCTGGTGCCCAACCCTCATACCTGGCCAGGGCCTGGCTGCCTGGACCATCAGCCCTCCCAGACTGGAGATTTGCTTTGCTGCTGTTCCCCTTCTAGGAATCACAGGCTGGGGGCCTAGAGACAGCACTCTCATTCAGGGCTCCTGGCCCCACGGCCCCCTCAGAGTCCATACCTCATCTGGAGCCCCCTGCTGATTTGTTTTCTTTTCTAACCTAGGAATTGTTTTTGCTCTGGCCCTGGGCTTTCAGATTTGTCTGCCAGACAAAATCTTCCTTCTGCTCAGCAGCTGCTGCAGGGGCTGTCCAGCCCCCAGCCTAGCCCACCATCTGTCCCACCCACAGCTGCTCTCACCGTCCATGCGAACCACTGACCACCTGCACTGCAGCCCTGGATAAATCACAGTACATCCCCCACAGGAAGACAGGGCTCCAATTGAGATGGAAAGGAGCCTGGGGCCACGGGGGTGCTGTTATTTGAGTTTTGTTTTTTTTGTTTTGGTTTTTTTTTGTGTTTTTTGGGGGGATGAAATCTCTCTGTCACCCAGGCTGGAGTGCAATGGCGTGATCTTGGCTCACTGCAACCTCTGCCTCCCAGGCAAGCAATTCTCCTGCCTCAGCCTCCCAAGTAGCTGGGACTACAGGCACGCACCACCACGCCCAGCTAGTTTTTGTACTTTTAGTAGAGATGGGGTTTCACCGTGTTGGCCATGCTGGTCTCAAACTCCTGACCTCATGTAATCCAACCAACTTGACCTCCCAAAGTGCTGGGCTTACAGGCATAAGCCACTGCGCTTGGCTGTGAGTTTATTTGATTTATTTTTTGGGGGGGGACGGAGTCTCGCCCTGTCACCCAGGCTGTAGTGCAATGGCGTGATCTTGGCTTACTGCAGCCTCTGCCTCCCGAGTTCAAGTCATTCTCATGCCTCAGACTCCCAAGCAGCTGGGATTACAGGTACTCATCACCACACCCAGCTAGTTTTTGTATTTTTAGCAGAGACAGCGTTTCACCATGTTGGCCAGGATAGTCTCGAACTCCTGACCTCGTGATCCACCCATCTTGGCCTCCCAAAGCGCTGGGATTACAGGTGTGAGCCACCGTGCCTGGCCAATTTTTTGTTTCTTCAGTAGAGACGGGGTTTCCCAATGTTGGCCAGGCTGTTCTGTTCTCAAACTCCTGACCCCGTGATCTGGCCCCCCTCAGACTACCAAAGTGCTGGGATTACAGGCATGAGCTACTGTGCCTGGCCAGAGTTTATTGGATTTTCTTAACTAATTTCCTTCTTGGAATATCACTGATGTCATTTGCCAATTTCTGAATGGTTTTAATAAGATCCTTTCCCACGAGTCAACCTTGTTCTGAAAGGATCTTATCTCTAGATATCGTGGTGTCTGTTTAAATAAAAAGAGAATATTGTGGTTCTGATTTATATCTTTTTTTTTTTTGAGATGGAGTCTTGCTCATCACCCAGGCTGGAGTGCCGTGGCATGATCTCGGCTCACTACAACCTCTGCCTCCCGAGTTCAAGCAATTCTCTGCCTCAGCCTCTCGAGTAGCTGGGATTACAGGCGCCTGCCACCATGCCTGGCTAATTTTTTGTATTTTTAGTAGAGACAGGGTTTCACCATCTTGGCCAGGCTGGTCTCGAATTCCTGACCTCATGATCCACCCACCTTGGCCTCTCAAAGTGCTGGGATTACAGGCATGAGCCACCGCCCCAGCTGATTTATACCTATTAAGAATGAAATCATTAAATTGAGGAAAAAAGTGAGAATCAGGTTCTATATGTGAACTCTGATGTAGCCTAATTTCGAAGTTATGAACTTGGGGTGAGACCTCCACATCAAATAACTATTATAATAACAAACTCAGGCCGGGCACGGTGGCTCACGCCTGTAATCCCAGCACTTTGGGATGCTGAGGCAGGCGGATCACTTGAAGTCAGAAGTTCGAGACCAGCCTGGCCAATAGCGTTAAACCCCTTCTCCACTAAAAATACAAAAATTAGCCAGGCCTGGTGGTGCGTGCCTGTAATACCAGCTACTGAGAAGGCTGAGGCACGAGAATCACTTGAGCCCAGGAGGAGGAGGTTGCAGTGAGCCAAGATTGTGCCATTGCACTCCAGCCTGGGCAACAAAGTGAGACTCCATCTCAAAAAAAAAAAAAAAAAAAACTCAGCTAATTCATGCCTTTGGAGCTTTCCATCAATTCAGTTTCCTCTGGGAATGTATTGCCTCCTCCCGCTTAAAATATATTAATCTTATTCCTAGTTAAATGCAACTGAGGAATTTATAGCCAATTTAAACTTCACTCCAACTTAAAATAAATATTATACTTTTATAATTTTCTCTCTATGAGAATATAGAAAACATGGTTGGGAGCATCCTAATTCTGCTTCACAAACAGCTGTCTGCCATGTTTTTGCTTTTGTTTGTTTTTTGAGACAGGGTCTCACTCCGTTGCCCAGGCTGGAGTTTAGTGGCACAATCACGGTTCACTGCAGCCTCAACCTCCTGGGCTCAGGTGATCCTCCCACCTCAGCCTCCTGGGTACCTGGGACTACAGGCACGCACCACCACACCTGGCTAGTTTTTTGTATTTTTTTGTAGAAACCAGGTTTCTCCATGTTGCCTGGGATGGTCTCAAACTCCAGAGCTCAAGCAGTCTGCCTGCCTTAGCCTCCCAAAGTGTGTCTGGCATGTTGAAATGCAAGGATGTTGGCCTGTCCCCCACAGAGCAGAGTCAATAACCATTGGGCACTCAGGTGATACCTAGGGTTGGGCCATTCATGAAATTAGGGAATCCAGAGGTTGTTTCTAATTGACTGAAATGACTTCATATTTCCAATCATATCATGGATTTTCTTGGCCCAATTGTTGAAATAATGGGCCAGAATATTGTCCCCATTCTATAGTTAATTTTTACCATCTGCATTTTTCCCTTCTCCATTGGGGGCTGTTGATTTCTTCTATGAACCGCCCTACTTTTTCTAAATTATTTTCATCATCTTAGCAGACTCACAGTACACTGTGCTTCATCTACTCTCCATTTATCTCTTTTCATTCTCAAGGCCTTATTCTGCATTCACTAATGTTTTAGTTGAAGAAAACTCAGAATACTCACATGACATTCATTAACGCCAAAGGGCAAATTAATTTTATAATTGCTATCATGTGAGATACATTTCAGACATAATCGTATATGATAAGCACCTGAGCAAATCAGTCTGCGCTTCCTTTAGAATTTTTAAGAAAAAGGCCAGGTGCGGTGGCTCATGCCTATAATCCCAGCACTTTGGGAGGCCGAGGAGGGTGGATCACCTGAGGTTGGAAGTTCGAGACCAGCCTGGCCAACATGGTGAAACCCTGTCTCTACTAAAACTACAAAAAAATTAGCTGGACATGGTGGCACACGCCTGTGATCCCAGCTACTCTGGAGGCTGAAGCAGGAGAATTGCTTGAACCTGGGAGGCAGAGGCTGCAGTGAGCCAAGATAGTGCCACTTCACTCCAGCCTGGGTGACAAAGCAAGACCTTGTCTCAAACAAACAAACAAAAAAAACCCCAGAATTTTAAGAAAAGGAGTTGCAAATTAAAAAGAAAGACAGAATGTGGTTCCAATGGATGGTATACACTTTACTCATTCAAGAAACATTTATCCAGCACCTCATCTCAGAGAGGCTCTCTGCCATGCCTGATTGGGATAAGGGGGATTGGCATGGCCCCTGCTGTGGCTCATGCTGCAGTAGCAAAGATACTGCAGATGTGTAAATTAGTGTTCTGTGGGCAGAATAGGATCATCCTGCTGAGGCAGGGAAGAGAGGGGACTCCCCTAGGGACTTAGGATTTGTGGAGATATCACTTGAACTAGACTTAGAAGAATGGTTAGCAGTTTACAAATCAAAACTGACAGGTCTAGAAGGGCATTCCAAATAGAATTATCTTCATTTTACAGTTGAGGAAACTGAGGCAAAGGGAGGTGAAGCTGCCCAGGGCCAGATTGATAATAAGTGGTAGACCAAGAATTTGAACCCTAAGATGTCTGACTCTGAAAACGAGTTGCTTATTTTGTTTCAGTACACTTGGGCTTTCCCACAAGCTTCCTCATTTAATACAATGATACAGGAGACATGTTCTTTTTGTTCCCAGGCCAGAATCTTTCGGCTTTAAGGAAGAGAGACCACACAAACAGTTCAAGTGGAAGGGAGGGTTTTTTGTTGTTATTGTTTCTGCTTTTGTTTGTTTGTTTCTGCTTTAAAATAAAGATGCAGGGGTCTCTCAGGGACCCAAGTGAAGGAACAGGGCAGAACCGAATGCACACTGGGTGGGTGCTGACCCTCGATGGAGGCCTCACTGTCTCCGCAGTCTCCCCAGTCTCTGCCCCTCCAAGTTTGCTCCCCTCCCATTCTCTTCCTGTGCATGAGTCACCTCTGCTTCTTCATCAGCTCATCCATGGCTCCAAAACTTTCCCAAACCTAAGGAGCTTCCAGGCCTTGCCCATTTCAATTCTTGAGTGAGAGACTTGATTGGACCAGTTTTTCTATCTGGACAGAGCCCTTCAAGGCCAGTCACCTATCGACTGTGTTCTGACATCCTCCCAGTTCCAAAGAACTGTGGTTGAAAGCAGTGGGAAAAGAGACACATAGTTCATGGCCACCTGGCAGGACATATCTGGTAAAACAGAGAAATAAGATCACCAGCCGGGTGCAGTGGCTCATGCCTGTAATCCCAGCACTTTGGGAGGCTGAGGCGGGTGGATCAAGAGGTCAGGAATTCGATATCAGCCTGGCCAAGATGGTGAAACCCCATCTCTACTAAAAATACAAAAATTAGCCGGGCATGGTGGCGGGCACCTGTAATGCCAGCTACTCGGGAGGCTGAGGCAGGAGAATCATTTGAAACCAGGAAGCAGAGGTTGCAATGAGCCAAGATCACGCCACTGCGCTCTAGCCTGGGTAACTGAGCAAGACTCCATCTCAAAAAAAAAAAAAAAAGAAAAGAAAAGAAACAAGATCACCTCCCTTTACAAATTAGAGCACTCTGAGAGGTCACGCCACATTCCAAGGATTACCCAGCTGGTAAGTCGTCAAGTGCAAACTGTGTGCCCCATTCCTATGCCAGATGTGTCTGTTCAGCCTCAGGTGTATTCCCTGCCCTGATTGGTTCCTAACTGGCATAAGTCATGATCCCAGAAGCAGTCCAAGGAATTCTGGGATTGCTTATGTATTTGAGCTTGAAAGCAGTGATGAGCTCTATCAATTCTATGATATCACAATGACTTAAATTGTCATCTTTGCTTTCAGTGAAGGGCTAGTGAAAAGCAAGGCTTTGGGACATAAGCAGCTGCTGCACTAGATGGATGTGGTAGTAATGAGGCGTATGGCAGTAATGATGGATATGGTAGTAATGAAGAAGGGCTGGCTTCTTCATGTACTAGAGAGCTCATAATGAAAAGGGGAAAAAATGCTAAGCTCAGGGCCTTAAACTCTTAGCTTAACTGAAGGCATGACCAAAGAAATTGAGAATTTCCATGGTGACCCTAACAACATTTTTTATTTCTATATCACAAGCAGAGGACTAGACCCCAAACCTAGTTTTGTAGACTTCCAAATTACAAGATGAGTTCAGCCTTCAGCCTTGTTAGGTCTCTTATTTAAGGTTAGGTAAGAGGAGTAGAACCTTGTTAGTGGGGGTAGTGGGACCTGGAGATTGAGATGGGGACATTTGGATGGATTTATATGAATCTGAGAACCTTGAACTCCAAATCCACCCAGGCTTCCTAACCAGCGGAAATAACCCCTCCCACACTGTCTGAGGACACCATTTGTTGCTCAGGGACCTCACCTGGAGTAATTGCCTTGCAAGGAAATTCCTGTTTTCCTAAAGACTTATTCATCACCTCTGCTTATTACTTCCAGACCCATAGAGTCAGATCCATGCCTCCCAGGTCTGTTCCTGGAGAACACAGCTTACTGCCAAAGCAACTGCAAGACTTTGCTGTTGGACTGGACTACATTTACCAATAAGATTCTGGAGATGAGCACTACCTGAAGAGCTAGAAAAGGCCCTAGCAGTTTGTTTGTTTGATTGATTGAAACCTAGGCCCAACAGTGGACTGCATTAAACAAAATAAGGAGGCCAGGACTTCCCTGGCATATTGTCAAGGAAGGAATTCAAAGATTCAAGAATATGCGAAAATTGAAAGGAAATTATTTTGTGTGACCCGCTTACCCACCACCTATGTCACACCCAGGAGGACTCAGAGACACCCTTTACAAAGGCTTTGAGAAATGCTTTGGTGAGGGGAGGGCCAGCAGCCTCGGCCAGCCCTGCAAGAATGACAGTGGGAGATTCCTATAAAATGGGCTTTCTGATCCAGTGGGAAGGATGAAAAGCTACAGCAGCGCCCAGCAGCCAGCAGCACTGCCAGCAGACAAGGGGCTGCAGTGCCTGTCATGCATGACAGGAGTGAATGACAGAGATCACAATCACTTTTTTTTTTTTTTGAGACGAAATCTAGTTCTGTCACCCAGGCTGGAGTAGGGTGCCGCGAACTCGGCTCACTCCAAACTCTGCCTCCCAGGTTCAAGTGATTCTCCTGCCTCAGCCTCCCAAGCAGTTGGGATTACAGGTGCCCATCACCACGGACAGCTAATTTTTGTACTTTTAGTAGAGACGGGGTTTCACTGTGTTGGCCAGGCTGGTCTTGAACTCTTGACCTCATGATCCACCCGCCTCAGCCTCCCAAAGTCCTCGGATTACAAGCATGAGCCACAACGCCCAGCCACAGTCACCTTTGAAATGGAACAAATTGGCACCTTCCTAAAGCATTACTTCATTTATAGAGGCAGAGAAATTCTAGGCTGATCAGCAGAAGCTGCCTTAGTAAACACAAAAGGCAATTATTTCTCTTTCAATTCCCAGGCCTTTGCTAGCTCATAGGGGCACTGATCCCTTATTGAAGACGAGCCCAGGAGCCTTACCAGGTTGACTGTGCATCTGAGAAAGGGAAACACTAAGACATTGGGGACTTATTGAACACTAAATATATATCGATGCTAATCTCTAGAACGCGAAACGTCTCTGTGCTCTACCAGTCAGAGCAAATCCGTAGCTTCTACAGGGAACTATAATTTATGCTTTTGAGAAACCTCTCTGGCTTCCTCCTGGCCTCTGGTAGAGACTGAAGTCTTGGCCATGGGACACTGGATCAGCAGGTAACTCAAGTTGCCTCCATGAACTGGGTGCTGTCTGACCCACCCAGCCACATGGCTGTGCACGTGCAGGAGGAATCCATAGTCGTGTGAAACGCGACTTCCTTCTTTTGTTGTGTAGGGGTCCCTTGGTCAGCGTGAAGTTTCTCAGGATATGGTGATGAGAGACAAAACATTTTTTAACCTATAATCCTAGCACTTTGGGAGGCTGAGGTGGGCGGATCACGAAGTCAGGAGATCAAGACCATCCTGGCTAACACAGTGAAACCCCGTCTCTACTAAAAAAAATACAAAAAATTACCCGGGCGTGGTGGTGGGCGCCCGTAGTCCCAGCTACTCAGGAGGCTGAGGGAGGAGAATGGCATGAACCTGGGAGGCGGAGCTTGCAGTGAGCCGAGAAGGCGCCACTGTGCTCCAGCCTGCGTGACAGAGCGAGACTCCGTCTCAAAAAACAAAAAAACAAACAAAAAACCTTTTTTAAGTCCATAGATAGTGGCGCTAGCAGAAGCACAGCAGGCAAGAGAAGCAAACCCACAGACAGCATAGTTGTCTAATGTAGTAAGGACAAATGCTGCCAATGATGGAAGGGTCTCATGTAAGCAACCCACTACCATGCAGCTGCCACACACCACCTGCTCTCAGGAATGGTACTGTGCTGGGAAGGAAGCATTGGCCCCTGTCACTGCAGGTTGGGCTGTCAGCAGGGGTAATAGCTGGGTCATCCCTGGTGAGAGTGGGGCTGCACTGCTGAGCACATGTGCAACCTTCATCTCATTGCTAGGGCCATTTTGTACACGGACCACGAAGCAAGCTGGGGCAGTGAGTGGTAGGAATCATCATCGCCATCATCTTGTTCATCTGACTTCTGAAAGCCTCTGCGGTGGATGCCATTGGGAAACAGTCATGCAGGACACAAACATCATCATGCTCTCCCCATTCTGAAAGATCTGACTTCTTCCCAGGCCTCCTTGTCATAAATCTTCCAATTTTGTTCTAAGTCCCCAGCCAACTGCTCAAATCATTAGCCAAGGCGTATGAGTCAGCACAGATGCTCACCTCTGGTGACTGCTCCTTTTAGGGAAAGGGCTCAAAGTTTTGTCCACTGGGAATATTTTTCTTCACCACTGTCCTTCAGGGCCACCCTTGAGAGGTGCTTGGTGCAACAGCAGTCTATTTCTTCTTGGTGCCAACATATTATGTAGACCTAATTGTAAACTAGACCCAAGCTTTCATTCTCCTCTTGTATGGTCATAAAGAGCTTCCATTTGTTTGGGAGAGCAATGCAGCAGGAGTAGGTGTCATGGAACACTGGGCCACCTGCTCAATACTTGTACTCTCTGAACTTGCTTGAGCCCAGTCTTATGTATATTCAGTTATGGAACCATCTGGGAGCCAAGCCCTACAGGATGCCATGAGCCAGGGAGTAATATGTGGTATTGTTTCTTCCACAGAAGACATCCACAGGCCCAGGAATCAAGGGGTGGAAATGGTAGTGAACCCTCTCATTATTACCTTGTAACTCATTTTGAGATGGGTACAGGGGTTGCTGGGACTTTGCCTCTCCCTTTGTGGGGAGAGGATGTATGAAGGAGAAGTTGGTGTATGAAGGAGAAGTTGGTGCTGGCAGGAGTTGAATACGGGTAGAACTACGAGAATGGAAACTGGGCAGCAAGGGCATGCTTGTGCCAGCCATTTACCTCCACTCTCTGCCCTGCACCACTGGGGACTGTCCCTCAAGCCTGCATTTCCCAGACTCCCCCACCAGCTTCCTGCTAGGTTGTCGTATTAGTCCATTTTCATGCTGCTGATAAAGACATACCCAAGACCGGGTAATTTATAAAGAGAAAGAGGTTTATTGGACTCACAGGTCCACGTGGCTGGGAGGCCTCACAGTCATAGCAGAAGGCAAAAGGCATGTTTAGCATGGGGGCAGAAAAGAGAGAATGAGAGCCAAGAGAAAGAGGAAAGCCCTTATAAAATCATCAGATTTCATGAGACTTCTTCACTACCATGAGAACAGTACGGGGGGAAGCTCCGCCCATGATTGAATGATCTCCCACTGGGTCCCTCCCACAACACACAGGGATTATGGGAGCTACAATTCAAGATGAGATTTGGGTGGGGACACAGTCAAACCACATCAGTGGTCCTGTGGGAGGCACTGGTGACAGATTGGCAAGGAGGGAAAGTGGGACCCCTGCCCGGTCTCCCCACTCAGATAGCATCTCCAGCTGTCTCTCCTCAGTGCTTCAGCTCTGCCCAGGCAGGCCCTCCCCCATAGTCCTGGCTCACATAGGTGGTCCTGGCTTTTGGACACCTGGCTTCACCTCCACTTTTTGTCTTTCTGCCTTGGGAGACTAGTGGCTTCCTGCAATGACTAACCTCTGGGATGCCTTACTTTCCATTGTTTGCTCTGTCAGCTGCTGATAATTCCCCAGATTAAATTCCTATCTGTGTGGCATAGGCTCCATTCTCCAAACCCGATTCATGCTGTGTGTGCTGTAGCCTCACCAGAACATACGATGATGAGCCTTATGAATTTCCATCATCTCAGCGACTTTTGTTTCCCACAAAATACAAAGGAACACAAATATCTGTGAGTCAATTGAGAAAACAAAGTCACCCATATTACTGTCCCACGAGGAATATCCAAAATTGAGACTGTTCTGAGAAACTTTAGGATCATTGCAGCCTTGCCCTCAGATAAGGTCACAATTGTTTTGCAACAAGTGGTTGCAGCCTAGAATTATCATTTCATTATGTCTAGTAAAACGTGCCAGTAAGGGTTGGGCCGTGGCCTCCAATGGGCTAACTTATTGTTGCAATGGCTTTCCAAGATTCATTTTTGCAGAAGTAGCCAATGTTTTTCTTTAAACACATCAGAGGGAATTTTTCTTAAAGAAAATTTGTGTTCTAGAAATCAGGTCTTAAGAAAATGAGAAACCAAAAACTTGAAACTTTCTCAAGAGATAATCAAGGAAGTAATCACATGCTTTACAGAAAATCTTCACTTTAGGAAGGTATAAAATTCAAAATACTGGCTGGGCATGGTGGCACATGCCTGTAATCCCAGCACTTTGGCAGGCCGAGGAAGGCGGATCACCTGAGGTCAGGAGTTTGAGACCAGTCTGGCTAACATGGTGAAACCCCATCTCTACTAAAAATACAAAAATTAGCCGGGTGTGGTGGTGAACGCCTGTAATCCCAGCTACTTGGGAGGCTGAGGCAGGAGAATCGCTTGAACCCGGGAGGTGGAGGTTGCGGTGACCCGAGATCGTGCCACTGCACTCCAGCCTGGGCGACAGAGTGAGACTCTGTCTCAAAAAAGAAGAAAAAGAAATTAATAATACCTTTAAATATTAAATCCCTACAATAGATTTAAAGTACCATTTTCAGGAACACATACCTCACATTAGAAAGCTTCAACTTAAGCTTTATTCATTTAGTCTCCAGGACTTTAGTCATGGAGCCAATCAAACTACTATAGTTTTGCAATCAATTTTTCAGTTTTGCTTTTACCAGCTTTGATGAATCTTGCTTTTTCTCATTCTTTAAATGGTTTGGTAATCAGGTGTTTATTTCCTAGTTTGCAATAAATACTGAAAATTATAACTGTTAGTGAGCATTATTTATTACCGTTTTGTCTTTTTGGGGTGAAAGTAGTTACCGAGCACCAGGCCGTCAACTGGTCCAGGTCGCCGTTGTTATGACTGCAGCCACCTACCTGGTTGTCCTACCTTTACATCCAGCCCTCTCACCCGCAACCAGTCCATCCTCCACACAGCAGACACTCCCAGCACTCCACACTCCCGGCACTTTGGGAGGCCGAGATGGGTGGATCACAAGGTCTGGAGTTCAAGACCAGTCTGGCCAAGATGCTGAAAACCCATCTCTACTAAAAATACAAAAATGAGCCCGAAGTGGTGGCACGTGCCTGTAATCCCAGCTACTCGGGAGGCTGAGGCAGGAGAATTGCTTGAACCCAGGCGGCAGGGGTTGATGTGAGCCAAGATCACGCCACTGCACTCCAGCCTGGGCAACAGAGCAAGACTCCGTCTCAGAAAAATAAAAAGATGTAAATCAGCTGGGCATAGTGGTTCACACCTGCAATCCCAGCACTTTGGGAGGCCAAGTCGGGTGGATCACCTGAGGTCAGGAATTCAAGACCAGCCTGGCCAACATAGTGAAACCCCATCTCTACTAAAAATACAAAATTAGCTGGGCATCATGACATATGCCTGTATTCCCAGCTACTTGGGAGGCTGAGGCAGGAGAACGGCTGGGAGGCGGAGGTTGCAGTGAGCGGAGATGGCATCATGCATTCCAGCCTGGGCAACAAGAGCGAAACTGCCTCAAAAAAAAATGTAAATCAGATGGTGTCTTTCTGCTGCTTAAAATCTTCCAGGGACTCCCACTGCACAGAGAATGTTGTCCACAGATCCCTGCCAGGCTGCAGCCAGCCAAGCCTCCTTCCTGCCTTTGAGTCCTCTGCTGTTGGTTCAGTGGTTCGGTGTTCACATTCTTCTCCCTTCAGCTCCCAGCCCACGCCAAGCATTCCCACCCCAGGACCCAAGCGGTCACTATCCCTTTTGCGGGGCTGTGCCTCTCATGCTCTCAGTGAAGCCAGCCTTGGCCACTTGGTTCTTGCACCCTCTCTGTTTCCATCCTGTAACCCCTCCTAATGTGTGATTACTGCTAATTGGCCCACTTGTTTATTTTCTGCCTCCTCCAACATACTTAAGCAGCTCAGCAAAGGGTTAGGGTGTGTGACACATCACCCCAGAGCCAGGCCTCAGTGGGCGCTGAGTGAGGCAGCTAACGAGCATTTGTGGAATGATGCTTGTTCTCAAATTCTTGGTCAGACCAGATTGTCAAAGGCTTTCAAGAAGCAAGGACATACAAGCAAGCCTAGTTTTGCTTCTCTGGCTCTAATGTTGTTTAAGTGAGAAGAGCCGAGCCGGGCGTGGTGGCTCATGCCTGTAATCCCAGTACTTTGGGAGGCTGAGGCAGGTGGATCGCCTGAGGTCAGAAGTTCGAGACCAGCCTGGCCAACATAGTGAAATCCCATCTCTACCAAATATACAAAAAAGTAGCTGGGCATGGTGGCAGGCAACTGTAATCCCGGCTACTAGGGAGGCTGGAGCAGGAGAATCGCTTGAACCCGGGAGGCGGAGATTGCAGTGAGCCGAGATCACGCCATTGCACTCCAGCCTGGGTGACAGAGTGAGACTCCATCTCAAAAAAATAAAAAAAGTGAGGAGAGGGCCGGGTGTGGTGGCTCACGCCTGTAATCCCAGCACTTTGGGAGGCTGAGGTGGGCGGATCACAAGGTTAAGATATCGAGACCATCTTGGCCAACACGGTGAAACCCCGTCTCTACTAAAAATACAAAAATTATCTGGCCGTGGTGGCACACGCCTGTAGTCCCAGATATTTAGGAGGCTGAGGCAGAAGAATCGCTTGAACCCAGGAGGTGGAGGTTGCAGTGAGCCAAGATCATGCCACTGCATTCCAGCCTGACGACAGAGTGAGATTCCATCTCAAAAAAAAAAAAAAAAAAAAAAAAAAGTGAGGAGAGCCATTGAGTGGCTGACACTTCCCAAAAGGATCACGCACAGGAAGGTCTGGGCTGGGAAGCAGAGCCCAGCACCCTGCCCTGTGGATCAGACAAAGGGAAAAACTGCATCTCATCTACAGATGTTTTATGTATTTCTTCCACGATTTTAAAAACTTCCATAGAACATTGAGGTAGTGAAAAAATACTGAAAATTTGAAAAACAAGTTTATTAAAACTCCTAGTATTGTTTTCAATGTAAACATTTTGCTTACACCCAAAATAGAATTACCATTTTACTTTCCTGGCTTTGATGGAAGCAAACCCTTCCAACAATATTTTCTTAAAATTATTAGCCATTTGTGGCCGGGAGCAGTGGCTCACACTTGTAATCCCAGCACTTTGGGAGGCCTACGTGAGTGGATCTCTTGAGGTCAGGAGTTCAAGACCAGCCTGGCCAACATGGTGAAACCCTATCTCTACAAAAAATACAAAAAAAAAAAAAAAAATTAGCCAGTCATGGTGGCAGTCGCCTGTAATCCCAGCTATTCGGGAGGCTGATGCAGGAGAATCACTTGAACCCAGAAGGCGGAGTTTGCAGTGAGCCGAGATTGTGCCATTGCACTCCAGCCTGGGTGACAGAGCAAGACTCCATCTCAAAAAAAAAAAAAATTATTAGCCGTTTACAAATACATGCAAACATGAGTACAGGGGAGAGCATTACTCCTTTTGCCTCAGGCTCCAGTGTGGTTGGGCATGATGCAGTCAGAGCCTGTCTGCATTTAATATAGTAATATTTTATTTGTCATTTTTAAAAATTCATTTAATTTTTAAAAATATTGCATCAAAATATCATTTATCTGGATGACTTTTTGCCTCTTGCCCCCTTACATTTTGCACCCGAGGTGAGCGTCTCACACACCTGACCCTGGTCCTAGTCTGAAGCCAGTGCCACTTTCTGGGTGAAGTAGGTCTCGCCTTACGGATAAGGGACAGCCACCTGGGAGAAGACCAGAAATAAAATCAACTAACAGAACATAGCCTAGGGTGAGAGCATGGTAGGTTGCCTCAGAAGGACCAAATGCCAGAGGAGGGAAGGTTGGGGACAGCGTTCCAGCCCCAGCCAGTAGAGCTCAGCTGGTGTCAGGCTTCACGTTTCCTTTGACTTTAGCTCCCTTGAGTTCTCCCTGGTGTCTGTGAAGTTTTCATGAGCATTTCAGCCTTTTTTGGCTGTGTTGAGTTTTGTCTACACTCCGAGCATAGAGTTTGAAATGGGAATGGTGCACCCCTGAGAGCCAGTATGTGGGAGACAGCCATAATCAAATAATTACAATGAACACTCATGCTGGACTTACTGGGTATAGACACAGGTCCAGGAGCTTCATCTATGTTCACAGATTCTAACCTCCAAGCAGCTCTAGGAGGTAGGCACTAGTAATAACTATTTTTGACTGATGAGGAAATTGAGGCAGAAAGAGGTTTGTCCACATATTTAAGTGATGGGTCAGGAATTCCAGTCTAGACAGGCTGACTCTTGAGTCCAGGCAGGGGACCCTGAGCCTGTCGCACCTCTCAGGAATCCAAGCTTCAGACCATGTGGCAGCCTGAGCTTGCAGGTGCAGCCAGGCTTAGTTTATTTAGCACAGCTTCCCCTCATGGAAAGCCTTCTTTCAGATGCAAACTGAGGAGGACCCCCATTTACTTTTGTAAGGCGTAGTTTCGCTTACTAATGACAGCAACCTTTGGCTTTACACAGAGAACAAAATCTCAGGCTGAAAGGGTGAATTTCAGGCATCTCTCATCAGGGATTTGGCCAGAAGGGGCTGGGTGCCCACTCTGTGCCAATTCTAAGACTCCTTGCTGTTCTAGATTAAGGTTGCTGAATTTACGTACTAAGTGGAGGGGTATTTGCAACCTCCCTTCACTCTGTAAGCTAATTTACATTTAAACCTTGGGTGCCACTCGCTGGCAACTAAGGCTCCACAACAGCCGTCAAGGAATTAATTTCTGGGGCCCATGAAGGCGTACCTGAGAAATAAAAGTGCTGTGGGAGAATTTTGCCAACAGGCTGAAGAGCAACCTTGCTGCCATGCACACAGACATTTAGGATCCCGCTGGCTTGTGAATCCTGGCATAGTTGCTGGGGGCCACACAGTTGGGAGGCAAACAAAGCTGCTCAGTTAGCACTGCAGTGCTTTTCCTGGGAGTGGGAACTCGCAGGAGCAAACCAACTAGGGAAACGTCCCTAAAGTAGACAGCTTCACCCGAGTGGTTATTGTTGACTTCCTCTTCTGTTTGTTTAAAGTGACAGGCCTTGGGGCTTAGGATCTTGTGATCTAGAAAGCAAATATTGACAAGCAGCCGGGGGAGGCAGGGCAGAAAACAAGGTCCAGGTTTAGATGACAGCTCCGCTAAGAAAAGTGGAGGGCAGGCCGCAGGCTGACATTCCAGTCCCAGCGGCCTCATCCAGGCAGGCTTGCTGTGACTGCCCGGGAAAACAGTGTTTCACATGCCCTTGGGGATAAAGAGAACACAGGAGCCAGTTCACAGTTCTGAATGTGGTTACTACAAAAGCCCACTTTCTTTTCTATTTTTTTTTCCCTTGGAGCTATTTTGCAGACAGTTTTTAAGCAATTTTTCTTTAGATTCTGGAAAACCCCAACTCTAACACAAACTACTTTTCTTTAACCATATTCTCTACCTTAGTGATCTGATAAGAGGCCATGGTTTTCAATACCATTGGAACCGCCCAAGGGATTCACCTCACCAGCTGCCTAGACAGAATAGATTCATCAACACAGGGAAATTGCAATAGTGAAAGAGAAATTCATGCAGAGTCAGCTGTGCAGGAGACTGGAGTCTGATTTTTTTTTTGAGACGGAGTCTCACTCTGTGGCCCAGGCTGGAGTGCAGTGGCGTGATCTCAGCTCACTGCAACCTCCACCTCCCGGGTTCAAGAGATTCTCCTGCCTCAGCCTCCAGAGTAGCTGGGACTACAGGTGTGCACCACCACGCCTGGCTAAGTTCTTAGTTTTTTTTGTTTGTTTGTTTGTTTGTTTTTTGAGACAGAGTCTCACTCTGTCGCCCAGGCTGGAGTGCAGTGGTGCGATCTCAGCTCACTGCAACTTCCGCCTCCTGGGTTCAAGCGATTCTCCTGCCTCAGCCTCCCGAGTAGCTGGGATTGCAGGTGCCTGCCACCGTGCCCAGCTAATTTTTGTATTTTTAGTAGAGACAGGGTTTCACCATGTTGGTCATGCTGGTCTCGATCTCCTGACCTCGTGATCCGCCTGCCTAGGCCTCCCAAAGGGCTGGGATTACAGGTGTGAGCCACTGAGCCCAGCCCAGAGTTCTATTATTACTCAAATGAGTCTCCCCAAGCATTCAGGGAGCAGAGTTTTTTGTTTGTTTGTTTGTTTTTGAGAGGGAGTCTCGCTCTGTGGCCCAGGCTGGAGTGCAGAGGTGTGATCTCAGCTCACTGCAACCTCCACCTCCTGGGTTCAAGTGATTCTCCTGCCTCAGCCTCCCAAGTAGCCAGGACCACAGTCACGTGCCACCACGCCTGGCTAATTTTTTTTTGTATTTTTAGTAGAGATGGGGTTTCACCACGTTGGCCAGGCTGGTCTGAAACTCCTGATCTCAGGTGATCTGCCAGCCTTGGCCTCCCAAAGTGGTGGAATTACAGGTGTGAGCCACTGCGCCCGGCCTTTGGCGGGCTCCTTTACTGCAACCTGCTTTATCAGCAAGGTCTTTAAGACCTGTATCTTGTGCCAACCTCCTATGTCGTCCTGTGACTTATAATGCTTAACCGTCTGGGAATACAGCCCAGTAGGTTTCAGCCTCATTTTACTCAACCCCTATTCAAGATGGAGTTGCTCTGGTTCAAACGCCTCTGACAAATTGAACTGGAGTTTATGTTATGTTTATGGAACATTTATGTACTAGTATGTGCTTTTCTAGCCAAGTTGGGAGATGATCTTTTTTTTTTTTTCTTTTGAAAAAGAGTTTTGCTCTATCGCCCAGGCTGGAATGCTAGAATGCAGTGGCACGGTCACAGCTCACTGCAGCCTCAAATTCCTGAGCTCAAGCAATCCTCCCACCTCAGCCTCCTGAGTAGCTGGGACTTATAGATGTGAGCCATCACACCCGGCTAATTAAAAAAAAATTTTTTTAGTAGAGACAGGGTCTCACTGTGTTGCCCAGGCTGATCTCAAACTCCTGAGCTCAAGCAATTCACCTGCCTCAGCCTTCTGGAGTGTTGGGATTACAGGCGTGAGCCGCCATACCCAGCCAAGACTATTCTTTATCTTCCAATATGAGATGCAGATTCCAGACTTTGAGTGCATACATCATACTGTCCTATGCTGGAACCAAGCATTCAGTCATCACATGATTTAGCCTAAGTCTCATCTCTTCTAACACTTCCAATCTTAAAAAATTTTCCCTTCTGTGGTAATCAATAACACACAAGTTTGTATATCTCACCTTCAGCACTGATATTGTTAGTTACATTTCTTTTTTTTTTTTATTTGAGATGGAGTCTTGCTCTGTCGCCTACAGGTGCACGTCACCATGCCCGGCTAATTTTTTGTATTTTTAGTAGAGACGGGGTTTCACCGTGTTAGCCAGGATGGTCTCAATCTCCTGACCTCATGATCCACCCGCCTCGGCCTCCCAAAGTGCTGGGATTACAGGCGTGAGCCACCGCTCCCGGCCTCGTTAGTTACCTTTCTATGTGCACATGACTTTCCTATCCATCTAGGTTATAAATTACTGAGACCAAGAACTTTGTTTGGTGCTTTTTAGCACATAGCACTACAGTCCAGAGTAAGTGGTAAATGAATCTGGTTTTGTTAAGTGGCAATAATCAGTTAAATGCTAGTGGTAGAACTTTGAAAGCTTGGGAGGAAAAAGATGATGATACCTGAAAGTTAAGTTAGGAAAAATAAAGCTGAAAGCAGCCAGGTGCAGTGGCTCACACTTATAATTGCACTTTGGGAGGCCAAGGCAGGTGGATCACACGGTCAGGAGTTCGAGACCAGCCTAGCCAACATGGTGAAACCCTGTCTCTATTAAAATACAAAAAAAAAATTGGCTCACTCCTGCAATCCCAGCACTTTGGGAGGCCGAGGTGGGCAGATCACAAGGTCAGGAGTTCAAGACCAGCCTGGTCAACATGATGAAACCCCATCTCTACTAAAAACCCAAAAATTAGCCGGGCATGGTGGCAGGCGCCTGTAATCCCAGCTACTGGGGAGACTGAGGCAGGAGAATGGCTTGAACCCAGCAGGCGTAGGTTGCAGTGAATGGAGATTGCACCATTGTACTCCAGCCTGGGCAACAAGAGTGAAACTTCATCTCAAAATAAAATAAAATACATTCACATTGTGCAACTGTCACAGTGCAATGCAAGGTATTAAAAAAAAGATGGTGATGGGGTGGAGCAAGAACTGTAAATTAAAAGTGATTTAAGAGATACATCAGCCAGATGCAGTGCATGAACCTAATTTGGATTCATGCATCTGGAGAACTTTTCCATCCTTCCAAACTGAAACTCTTCACTCATTAAAAATAACTCCTTTTTGCCCCTTCCTCCCAGCCCCTGGAAACCATCATTGTACTTTCTGTCTCTATGAATTTGACTACTGTAACCTCCTCATATAAGTGTAATCAAGCAGTGCTTGCCTTTTTGTGACTGACTTATTCAGTCAGCATCATGTCTTCAAGGGTCACCCGTGTTGTGGCATGTGACAGGATTTCCTTCTTTTTTAGGCTGAATAACATTCCATTGTGTGTATGGACCACATTTTGCTTATCCGTTCATCCATCCATTTGGGTTGTTTCCATCTTTTAGTTACTGCGAATAATAATGCTGCTATGAATGGGCATGCTGGTGTATTCCTGTAATCCCAGCTACTTGGGAGGCTGAGACAGGAGAATCGTTTGAACCTGGGAGGCAGAGGTTGCAGTGAGCCAAGATCGCTCCACTGCACTCCAGCCTGGGCAACAGAGCAATACTCCATCTCAAACAAACAAACAAACAAACAAATAAATAAAACCATTCCTTTTGTTTTCAAAACCCAAGTCTCTGCTTTCAATTATTTTGGTATATACTCAGCCCAGTCTATATTTGGAGGCCATTATTTGTAGTTATGTACTTTTTAGACATCCCAAATATCTATCTTGTCCCCACTTTAATTCTCGAAGATCTACCCTCCATTTCTATCCTTTAGTAAGCCCAACCTAAAAGCCACAGCCTCCAAGTGTCAGGAGGTTTTAAGAGTCGATTTGGAAGGAAAGGCTGGGGTTGTGGACAGGCACTCAGTCATAGGATTCAGTCCTTCCTGCTACACCTGGGCCTGATTGAGAACAGCAGATGCTCAGTCTCCAGGCTTAGGGACTTGGTATGACTGTTCAGTAAACAGCGGTCAGACAGAAGGAAGACAGAGCCCAAGAATCTGAGCCTTCTACTTTATACTGAGTGTGGCTGGGACTCCTAAGAGCAGTTGGAAGGCACTGTCCGGAGCTGAGAACAGTGGACCCTGCTGCTGTGCTGCAGTCCCGCGAGGCCCTTGGAGAATAAGCTTCTCTGCCAGGCTTAAGTCTGTCCAGAAAAGGGATCCTGAAACACATGCTTACTGGTCAAAGCGATTGTGAGGAAACATTAAATATTAAAGGAGACTTGGGTTTTGAAAACAAAAGGAATGGTTTTATTTATTTATTTATTTAAGATGGAGTATCACTCTGTTGCCCAGGCTGCAGTGCAGTGGCGTGATCTTGGCTCACTGCAACCTCTGCCTCCCGGGTTCAAGCGATTCTCCTGTCTCAGCCTCCTAAGTAGCTGGGATTACAGGCATGCACCAGCATGCCTGGCTACTTCTTGTATTTTTAGTAGAGACGGGGTTTCGCCATGTTGGCCCGACTGGTCTCAAACTCCTGACCTCAGGTGATCCGCCCGCCTTGGCCTCCACAGTGCTGGGATTACAGGCGTGAGCCACTGTGCTGGGCTGGAATCATATCATTTCTAAGCATTCGTGGGACTCCTTCATTCTACTTAGTGCATGCTTTCAGAAAAAAGAAAAATAGAAGGCAGAAGAAGGAAAGAGATATTCACAGCTTTGTGGAGAAGGAAGTTACTTGGGTTCTTTTCTGACCTTAATCTAGTATTGTGGCCGGGCGCGGTGGCTCACGCCTGTAATCCCAACACTTTGGGAGGCTGAGGTGGGTGGATCACCTGAGGTCAGGAGTTTGAGACCAGCCTGACCAATATGGTGAAACCCCATCTCTACTAAAATTACAAAAATTAACTAGGCATGGTGGCATGCGCCTGTAATCGCAGCTACTCAGGATGCTGAGGCAGGAGACTCGTTTGAACCCAGGAGGTGGAGGTTGCTGTGAGCCAAGATCACCACTGCACTCCAGCCTGGGTGACAGAGTGAGACTCTGTCTCAAAAAAAAAAAATCTAGTATTGTTAGAAAACATAAATGACCTGTTAACAGCCTTTTATGAAAAGCCTTGAGATTACAGCCCATTTTTAAATTTTTTTTTTATTTTTTATTTTTTGAAATGGAATCTCACTCTGTTGCCAGGCTGGAGTGCAGTGGTGCAATCTCGGCTCACTGCAACCAACGCCTCCTGGGTTCAAGCGATTCTCCTGCCTCAGCCTCCTGAGTAGCTGGGATTACAGGCGTGTGTCACCACACCCAGCTGATTTTTGTATTTTTAGTAGAGACGGGGTTTCACCATGTTGGCCAGGATGGTCTAGATCTCTTGATCTCTTGATCTGCCCACCTTGGCCTCCCAAAATGCTGGGATTACAGGCGTGAGCCACCGCATCCGGCTGAGCCAATATTTCTTATATGATTTCTGGGTTCCAATAAACACTTATTAAAGCCTGCAGAAGACTTTAGAGGAATTCTCTTTTCCACAATATCTACTGAGGTAGAGAAACACCTGCTTATTTGCTTAGTGTAGATTTGGCCTAACGCTAAATCCATCACTGATTACTATCAATTTCTCAATTCAGAAGGAAAAATATGAATGAATATCTGCAAATGAGTAGGTGCTGGAGATGAAACTACCTTGACATATGAAAGGAATATACAATGACAAAAATCATTCTAAGCATTAGTCAACTAGCCCCTTCTGTCAGAGAATATTGTGTAGAAAGTCCAGGTGACGTCTCTTAGCAGCAACGTCTGCTGGGTGCAGGCTTTGTTTTGGAGCAAGGCCGGACCTCTGCTGGAGGTAGGAAAAAAGTCTCCAGTCTCTATGTATGCCAAGAAGCATCATCTCAGGGGGTTGGCAAAAGAACCAGAGAGTGTTACAAGAGAATCACTTCAGCAATGCAATTTCCTAGGCATTTAGAACTGTGGGGTTGTTTCTTTTTTTCAGTCTTTGCAGCTGAGATCAAGCCCCCATGAATGAGCCGTTAAAAGAATCTAAAAGAGAATTGAAAAACAGGCTCCCTATTACTGAGACTCCATTCAAAAACAATTTTTGTTTTTGTACTACTGTGCAAACCTACTCTTTGGAAATATATTACCTGGGAAATCTGGAATTTATTTTATTGACACATGCTTGAAAGCTAAATCTAACTGATTTTTAAGCTAGTCAATGGGAAGAGGTCATGCAGGAGACCAGCAATTAGATCACTGCTATCTTTTTGTAGGTGGCTCAGCTCCACTTTGGAGCTCACCTTCAGGAAAAACAAAGCAACCCCACACCAGTCCAAACACATAACATGCACACCTGGTGGGGAATTTGGAACCTGAGCTTGCTCTGATGGAACATGAAAATGAAAGTTTCGGGGAGTAGTTATGCCTCGTTTGAAAGTATTTTCAGAGAGCAAACGTAGTGTTTACCGCTTTCTTTAAATGAGCCTCATTTTGCTTCTAGGGAGTGCTAGGAATCCTTGAAAAGCCTAACTCTTAACTCTTTTGCCTGTTTAAATATAAGTTGTAATAAGGGCACAAAGACCTCCCGTGTTATCTTTCATCGTGCTTCCAAATGTTAACCTTTTGCCACATTTTCTTTATCCTCCTCTATCTCTTGCTTGTATTTTGAAAGTACAGTCATGTACAGTCATGATGCTCTTTAGCCCAGATAGTTAGCATGCATTTCCTTGCAGCAAGGACATTCTCTTACACAATCACAGAACAGTGATCAGAATAAGGAAACTAGCATCGTCGCAACACTATTTTTTGTTTGTTGGTTGGTTTTTGAGATGGAGTCTTGTTCTGTCACCCAGACTGGAGTGCAGTGGTGCGATCTCAGCTCACTGCAACCTCCGCCTCCCGGGTTCAAGCGATTCTCCTGCCTCAGCCTCTTGTAGGGAAAAGAAAGAGAGATCAGACTGTTACTGTGTCTATCTAGAAAGGGAAGACATAAGAAACTCCATTTTGAAAAAGACCTGTACTTTGAACAATTGCTTTGCTGAGATGTTGTTAATTTGTAGCTTTGCCCCAGCCACTTTGCCCCAACCTGGAGCTTACAAAAACATGTGTTGTATGAAATCAAGGTTTAAGGGATCTAGGGCTGTGCAGGACGTGCCTTGTTAACAAAATGTTTACAAGCAGTATACTTGGTAAAAGTCATCGCCATTCTCTAGTCTCAATAAACCAGGGGCACAATGCACTGCGGAAAGCCGCAGGGACCTCTGCCCTTGAAAGCGGGGTATTGTCCAAGGTTTCTCCCCATGTGATAGTCTGAAATATGGCCTTGTGGGATGAGAAAGACCTGACCATCCCCCAGCCCGACACCCGTAAAGGGTCTGTGCTGAGGTGGATTAGTAAAAGAGGAAAGCCTCTTGCAGTTGAGATGGAGGAAGGCCACTGTCTCCTGCCTGCCCCTGGGAACTGAATGTCTCGGTGTAAAACCCGACTGTACATTTGTTCAACTCTGAGATAGGAGAAAAGCTGCCCTGTGGCGGGAGGCGAGACATGTTTGCAGTAACACTGCCTTGTTATTCTTTACTCCACTGAGATGTTTGGGTGCAGAGAAACAAATCTGGCTTACATGCACGTCCAGTCATAGTATCTTCCCTTGAACCTAATTATGACATAGATTCTATTGCTCACATGTTTGTTGCTGACCTTCTCCTTATTATCACCCTGCCCTCCTACTGCATTCCTTTTTACTGAAATAATGAAGATAATAATCAATAAAAACAGAGGGAACTCAGAGACCGGTGCCGGTGCAGGTCCTTGGTATGCTGAGCGCCGGTCCCCTGGGCCCACTGTTGTTTCTCTATACTTTGTCTCTGTGTCTTATCTCTCTTTCTCAGTCTCTCGTCCCACCCAACTAGAAATACCCACAGGTGTGGAGGGGCAGGCCACCCCTTCAGCCTCTTGAATAGCTGGGATTATAGGTGCCCACCAACACGCCTGGATAATTTTTATATTTTTGGTAGAGACGGGGTTTCATCATGTTGGCCAGGCTGGTCTTGAACTTCTGACCTCTGGAGATCCGCCCACCTCAGCCTCCCAAAGTGCTGGGATTATAGGTGTGAGCCACTGCACCCAGCCAACACTGTTTTAATCTTCAGATCTTATTCAGATTTTGCCATTATCTTAATAATGTCCTTCATAGCAGAAGTCTGAGTCACATGTTGCATTCTGTTGTCATATTTCTGGGTCTCCTTTAATCTGGAAGAGCTCCACAGTCTCTGTCTTTTACAATATTGGCATTTTGAAGAGTACATGCCAGGATTAGGAAAGTCCCTCCATTTGGGTTTGTCAAGTGTTCTTCATTGTCTCCTTTGGGTTATGCATTTTTGGCAAAGATTTCATAGAAGTAATGTGTTCTTCTTTTCATAGAAGTAATGTGTATCCTATCAGAAGGCATATTATTTTTAATAGAAAAAAATAAATCTTGGTATGCTCTTCTCAGTGAAAAAAAACATGAGAGTTCTAAACCATCATCAGATTATTAATGTCCTAGTCTATTTGGGCTGCTAGAACAAATTGTCACAGACTTGGTGGCTTATAGACAACAGACATTTATTTCTCACAGTTTTGGAGGCTGGAAGTCCAAGATCAAGGTGCCAGCAGGTTCAGTGTCTGGTAAGGGCTCACTTCCTGGTTCACAGATGGTGCCTTCTCTCTGTGTCCTCACATGGAGGAAGAGGAGAGGGAGCTCTCGGGGCCTCTTCTGTAGGGGCACTAATTCTAGTCATGAGGGCTCCACTGTGACCTGATCACCTCCCAAAGCCCCCACCTCCTAACACCATCACATTGGGGTGAAGATTTCAACATAGGAATTCTTGGAGTTTACCAACATTCATGCCATAGCACTTAATAACCATAATACAATTCTGTGTTTACTTACCACTTTCCAGTAGTGGGAAAAGTTAGACAGCATATCTTATTCATGTTTGCAACTTAGGACCCGGGAAAGTGCATGGCATCTAATTGGAATCCAGTAATATTTTTCAAGTGAATTCTTTTTGAGGCACAGAGTACTCCCACTTCATCTGCACAATCCAGTTTTCTGACTTCTGCTCTGTGTCCCCCACTGACCATCTGAGACGAGGTTGGGTCAGACAACCCAGTTATGGCTCAGCTCCCTTTTTGGATGTAGCATCTGGCTCTCCTCATGAACTAGGAAAACGCTCTCACAGCGAGGATCTGCCACTCACTCCAGTGCTTGATGGGTGTTGGATTATTGAACAAATGCCTGCTTAAAATACAATATGCTAGCTGGGCGCAGTGGCTCCCAGCATTTTGGGAGGCCGAGGTGGGCAGATTATCTGAGGTCAGGAGTTCGAGGACAGCCTAGCCAACATTGTGAAACCCTGTCTCTACTAAAATTACAATAATTAGTCGGGCATTGTGGCATGCACCTGTAATCCCAGCTACTCAGGAGGCTGAGGCAGGAGAATTACTTGAACCTGGGAGGCAGAGGTTGCAGTGAGCCAAGATGGTACCACTGCACTCCAGCCTGGGCAACACAGCGAGACTCCATCTCAAAATAAATAAATAAATATAAATAAAACAAAATAATACATGCCAAGAGGCTCTTTCACTTCTGCTGAACACTGGAGTTTCTTTTTTTTTTTTTAACACTGGAGTTTTATATGGTAGATTAAACACCTAGGTCAGTGACAAAACATTATTTTTGCAATTTACAGAAAATGTTAGCGCATCATTAGTTTCAAGTTTCTCCATGAATGTGTCTTATCACTTAGGCTTTTGCCATAGCCTATTTGTGAATGATTGCTGGTAGATGACAAAATAAGTAAACATGCCAGCAAAGGAATATTTAGTCATAAAGGGACAATCATAATTGTTTACTCGTCCTTTTATTTCTTCATGAATATGCATTCGTGGTTGTGACTTTGTATTATGTGCAAATAATTAGTGTTATAGTAAATATTGGTTATAATCTTTATGCCAATCTAAGCCTCCTTCCCATGTTAGTTCTCTCTTACTTTTTAACGTCATGAGTTGTTGTTATTATTGTATTATGCAGTCAATATTCTTTTGATTTTTCCACATATATGCACCAATATACACATCACCATTTGAGTCTCAGGATTTCCATCTGGGATTACTTTAGTTCAGCCCCAGTATAGTTCTTTAATGAGTAACTGTGTTGGAGGCAAACTGTCTCCATTTTTATTTGTTTGAAAGATATCTTTATTTTGCTCTCCATCTAGAAAGTCCTGGAAGCTCCACCTTCTGTGACAGCTGAGAGCTACTTCTGTGCATGCTCTGAAGCTCTCATTCCCTGGCCTCCTGGCCCTCAGTGATGTGATTCAGATACTAATTCAGCCTAATCACCCTTTTTTGGAGATAATCTTTTTCTTTATGGCTTTTTTAAATGTCTTCTCTTTGTAAATGGCATTCTAACATTTTATTATGATGTGTGTAGGTGTGGGTTTCTATTGGTTTCTGTTTATTTATTCTGCTTGCAATTTGTTGGACTTCCTGATCGGTGATTGGTATTTTTCATCAACTGGGAAAGATTCCTGGCTATTATATCTTTGAATATATTCAATCAAAGCTATTGTATCTTTTTCTTTTCTTTTTTTCTTTTTTTTTTTTTTTGAGACAGAGTCTCACTCTGTCGCCCAGGCTGGAGTGCAGTGGCGCGACCTCGGCTCACTGCAACCTCCGCTTCCTGGGTTCAAGTGATTCTCCTGCCTCAGCCTCCTGAGTAGCTGGGACTACAGGTGCCCGCCACCACACCCAGTAATTTTTGTACGTTTAATAGAGATGGGGTTTCACCATATAGGCCAGGCTGGTCTCGAACTCCTAACCTTGTGATCCACCCACCTTGACCTCCTAAAGTGCTGGAATTACAGACCTGAGCCACTGCACCAGGCTGACTTTTTGAACATCAACCCATCTGTGACAGTCCTGGAATCTAGCAGTCTCTTACAATGACCTATGCTCATTTCAACGCTAAATCATTCATTTCCCCCAGCTTCATCCTCTACCTGGGAGCTGAGTCATCTGGGTTTCCGTTTTATCTTGGCTTTATTTTGGGAGAGGAGAGAAGAGAGAGGTTGGGGTTGTCCCTTCCCTCTTGGTGGTGGCTCTGCAGGGCTGTGTCCTTCTGCAATGGCAGGTCCTGCTGGATGGCCCCTTCTTGAGGTCCTCTGCCACCCAGGCACTGATGATACCTCAGGCTTGAGGGTGGTAGCTGCTTCCCTGGGCGCCTCAGCATCATTTCCTGCCTGTTCCCCTGGGCGCCTCAGCATCATTTCCTGCCTGTTCCCTTCATTCTGTCTGTTTTTTTGTTTTGTTTTGTTTTGTTTTGTTTTTTGAGATGGAGTCTCATTCTGTCACCCAGGCTGGAGGGCAGTAGTATGATCTTAGCTCACTGCAACCTCCGCCTCCTGGATTCAAGTGATTCTCCTGCCTCAGCCTCCCGAGTAGCTGGGACTACAGGCGAGCACCACCACGTCCGGCTAACCTGTGTATTTTTAGTAGAGATGAGGTTTTTGCCATGTTGGCAGGCTGGTCTTGAACTCCTGACCTCAGGTGATTCTACCCGCCATGGCCTCCCAAAGTTCTGGGATTACAGGTGTGAGCCACCACAACCGTCCCTGTCTGTTCTTTTTAAAATCATGTCTTCATTCAAAACTTTAAAAAAAAATTCCAGTGGATGTGCCTTCTATTTCCCATCAAAACCCTGCCTAATGTAGTTCCCCTTCTCCAAGCCATGCTGTTCTCCACAGAGCGCGAGTACAATACAAAGAAGGTATCACATTTGTGGTAACTGGTAAGAGTTGGGAACTGAAAGAATTTGAAGGGAAAGAAATCTAAAATGATTAGTGTGTGTTTCATCTTGGACGTCAAGTTTTTGTTTTGCTTTGTTTTGTTTTGAGACAGAGTCTCGCTCTATTGCCCAGGCTGGAGTGCAGTGGCGTGATCTCGGCTCACTGCAACCTCCACCTCCTGGGTTCAAGCGATTCTCCTGCCTCAGCCTCCTGAGTACTCGGACTACAGGCGCCCGCCACCACACCCAGATAATTTTTGTATTTTTAGTAGAAACGGGGTTTCACCATATTGGCCAGGCTGGCCTCGAACTTCTGACCTTGTGATCTGCCTGCCTTGGCCTCCCAAAGTCCTGGGATTATAGGCGTGAGCCACTGCGCCCGGCTGGACATCAAGTTTTAAATAGATAATATGACATTCTGTTTCCACCCAAACTGACCTGACCAGCTGGGTGTACAGCAATTCAATTCCGACACTAACTTCCTGGAGCTGGTGCAGATGCCACAGATTGAGGGCAAAGATAACCACAGACCCCTAGTCCCCTTCAGACACCAGCCACAAGTCTCAGAGGGTCCTCAGGGCAATTGTACTCTGACTCCAAATTTGGGAGTTCCCATGACCCCCTTAGGTTTGATCATTTGCTAGTACAACTGGCAGACTCAGGAAAGTGCAATGCTTATGATTAGTTTCACTGTAAAGCATACAAATATGGGAGGGTCCCAAATGCAGAGCTTCAGTGGCCTTTCCTCATGGAATCAGGGCACATCACGTCCTGGCACATCAACATGTTCACCAACCAGGAGGCCCTGGAAGCCTCCGGTTCCAGAGCTTTTACTGGGGTTTTATTTTGTAGGCACAAGTGATTAAACCACTGAACCTGTGATTAATCTCAACCTCCAGACCCCCCTCCTCTCTTCAAGGTCAGGTGACTCAAATTCCCCAACCCTCTAATCACCAGGCTGGGCGGGTCTTTTGGTAACCAGCCCCCATCTTGAGGCTGTCTAGGGTTCCACCTTAGTAGCATAAAAAAGCCCTACCACTCAAAAAACCCCAAGGGTTTTTAGAGTCTCCATACCAGGAATTCAGGTCAAAGACTAGACAAATTCTTTGTTATACAACAGAGATAATGAGATTTCTTTCTTTTTCTTTTTTTTTTAGACTGAGTTTCGCTCTTGTTACCCAGGCTGGAGTGCAATGGCGCAATCTCAGTTCACTGCAAACTCTGCCTCCCAGGTTCAAGCGATTCTCCTGCCTCAGCCTCCTGAGTAGCTGGGATTACAGGTGCCCGCCATCACGCCCTACTAATTTTTGTATTTTTAGTAGAGACAGGGTTTCACCACGTTGTCCAGGTTTGTCTCGAACTCCTGACCTCAGGTGATCTGCCCACCTTGGCCTTCCAAAATGCTGGGATTACAGGTGGGAGCCACTGCGCCTGGCCAGAATTTGATAAATTATTATAGATGTCATCATTCAACCTATTAATTGATATCTATATACTTAACTCACTTTCCAAAAAGACTTGGGATTACAAATAAGACTTCTTTTCAAAATATTTCATATGACAAGAAAGTATAATTTTTCCAATTCGTAGGAAATAGTCTACATGGAGGTAGGAGTGTAGGGCTGAGCATCCGCAGTTGTAGGTCCAAGTCCTGGCTCTGCCACAAGGTGACTTATCCCTTATCTCGGAGCTGAATGAGATGACATCTGCAATCCTGTGACTGCCACAGTCAGCTTCCAGGTCATATAGCAATGATATCATGTCTGTTTAATCATCAACAGCAAGCCCTTTTTCCTTTTCAAGTTATTAATCTTGGATACTTTCTGTTGTTTGTTTATTGTTTTTGATTTTTGAAGATGGAGTCTCGCTCAGGCTGGAGTGCAGTGCCATGACCTCGGCTCACTGCAACCTCCGCCTCCCGGGTTCAAGTGGTTCTCCTGCCTCAGCCTCCCGAGTAGCTGGGATTACAGGTGCCTGCCACCACGCCCAGTTAATTTTTGTATTTTTAGTAGAGATGGGTTTTCGCCATGTTGGCCAGGCTGGTCTCAAACTCCTGACCTTAGGTGATCTGCCTGTCTTGGCCTACCAAACTGATGGGATTACAGGCATGAGCCACCACGCCCAGCCTCAATCTTGAAAACTTTCTATACTCATACTATCCATCCCTCAACGTTACCTCCACAAAGTCTTTCCTGATCCTTGTTTTGTACTCTTTTAGGAAATCATCAGTCAGGTGTGGCTATGAGAGGCAACAAAGGAGAGACTAGGGAGAGCAAAGTGCATTATGCTCATCGGTCCTAGAGAAAGGAGGCATGCCGCGCCACACAGGCCACACAGCAGACACCAGGGTGGCCAGGAGGCAGAAGACAGGAGTCAGGGAAGGGTCAGGCCATGGCCTTTATGGTGGTTTCCACAGGAACCGCAAGGCAGGGCAGAGTGGACAGTATAGGATTGGCTAGAGCAGATAATTCAGGTGGGCTCTAGACTCTAGGGATGGTCCCTGGTTGCCTGGAGTACTACCTGGCCTTGGGATGATTGAGGTAGAGGAGCCGTCTGCTAGGGTTTGCAGGCCAGATAGAGGAGTGCTGGCTCTGGGTTGGTTTGTTTGCCTGTCAAAGGCATGCTCCAACCTGAGCCTGTTATTTCTTTTTTTTTTTTTTTTTGAGACGGAGTCTCGCTCTGTCGCCCAGGCTGGAGTGCAGTGGCGCGATCTCGGCTCACTGCAAGCTCCGCCTCCCGGGTTCACGCCATTCTCCTGCCTCAGCCTCCCGAGTAGCTGGGACTACAGGCGCCCGCCATCACGCCCGGCTAATTTTTTGTATTTTTAGTAGAGACGGGGTTTCACCGTGTTAGCCAGGATGGTCTCGATCTCCTGACCTCATGATCCGCCCGCCTCGGCCTCCCAAAGTGCTGGGATTACAGGCGTGAGCCACCGCGCCCGGCCTGAGCCTGTTATTTCTTATCTCCAAGGATTGGCTGCCCCAGGGAGGGTTTTTTAAAGATGTCAAAACATCATAATATACATAAATATATATATATGTGCACATATATGTATTCCAGCTAGAGGATTATAATTATACACACGCTTACACACATAATACATGCAATCCTCCAGCTGGAATTTCTCCTGTCTCCTAAACCTTAGTGTCACTTTGTCTGTCTAGCCCACATGGATTTTCTTCTCATTCTTTCTTGCACTGTAGTTATGTGTGGGCGTGTTGTGTTTTACTTCTGACTGTGAGTCCCTTCAGGGCAGAGCCTGGGACATCTAGCTCACTGCGTTCTCCATGGGGGAGGCACTGTTGATCCCAGTATGAGCTCTAGAATTGCTTTTTAATTAATAAATATTAGCGGGGTACATAACGTATGTGTGTATTTACCAAACCATACTCATACACATGTTTTCTTTTTTTTTTTGAAACGGAGTCTTGCTCTATTGCCCAGGCTGAAGTGCAGTGGTGTGATCACGGCTGACTGCAACCTCTGCCTCCTGAGTTCAAGCGATTCTTCTGCCTCAGCCTCCCGAGTAGCTGGGACGACAGGTATGCACCACCATGCCTGGCTAATTTTTGTATTTTTAGTAGAGACGGGGTTTCACCATATTAGCCAGGTTGGTCTCAAACTCCTGACCTAGTGATCCACCTGCCTCAGCCTCCCAAAGTGCTAGGATTACAGGTGTGAGCCATTGTGCCTGGCCTCATACACACATTTTCATACTTACTATTCAAATTTGTTCAGCATGGTGTTGAGATTTAAAAATCAATTCTCAACTTAGTAAATACTTGTAAGTTAATTGTTATATTAAGATGAAGATTTACAATTTTTCAAGCTTGTGAAAATGAGGTCCAGGAAAATGAAAAAAAAAATCTATCTATCTATCTATCTATCTATCTATCTATCTATCTATCTATCTATCTATCTTTAGGCCAGGTGACATTTGTACTTGCTGGCAGCTCTTCAGTATTTAAATGTTAGTTAAGCATTTTATTTATTTATTTATTTATTTATTTATTTATTTATTTATTTATTTATTTATTTTTGAGACGGAGTCTTGCTCTGTCGCCCAGGCCAGAGTGCAGTGGCAGGATCTCAGCTCACTGCAACATCCGTCTCCTGGGTTCAAGTGATTCTCCTGCCTCAGCTTACCGAGTAGCTGGGATTACAGGCATCCACCACCAGGCCCAGCAAATTTTGTAATTTTAGTAGAGACGAGGTTTTACCATGTTGGTCAGCTGGTCTCAAACTCCTGACCTCAGGTGATCCACCCACTTCAGCCTCCCAAAATGCTGGGATTACAGGCGTGAGCCACTGCACCCAGCCTAGTTAGACATTTTAAATGATTGCCAACCTGCCTGCCAAGAGCACGAACTCCGTCAAAAGGAAGAGAAAAATAACTCTCACTCACTTAAATATTTTTTGGTAATGTTAAAAAAAATCTACTGTATAAAAGTAGATAAACACACTACCTGGAATGTGCTTTGAAAAAGTACCATGTCATCTTATTGGCAAAGTGCCTTGAAGCACAACGTGGATAGGTTGGAATATATATAAGCAAGCAGAGAGCTTTGAGAAAAAGAGGACGAGGTTAGCAGAAAAAATGTATCCACCTGAGAAAGTATTAGAATATAAATGAGGATACAAATGATGGAGGCTTAAATTAGTATAAACTGAATGTGGCCATACTGGGAATAGTGGGAATCTATTTATTTATTTATTTATTTATTTATTTATTTATTTATTATTTTTTGAGACAGAGTCTCACTTTGTCATCCAGGCTGGAGTGCAGTGGCGCGATCTCCACTCACTGCAACTTCTGCCACCTGGGTTCAAGCGATTCTCATGCCTCAGCCTCCGGAGTAGCTAGGATTACAGGCGCAAGCCACCACACCCAGTTAATTTTTGTATTTTTAGTAGAGATGAGGTTTTGCTATGTTGGCCAGGCTTGTTTGGAACTCCTGACATCAAGTGATCCACCCACTTTAGCCTCCCAAAGTGCTGGCATTACAGGTGTGAGCCACTGCACACAGCTGGAATCTATCTTTTTAAATGTGATTTTCTGCAGTGGTTTAGTAGCCTGGAGCATCTCTGCATGATGGAGGGTGGCTACAGGCCCAGCGCTCAGGATCCTCCCAGAAGATGTCCATGAGATGGGCCACAGGAGCAGCCACCACTGTTACCATCCAGAAGACAGAAAATCAAGAAGTCACTGCCCCATGTCCATCAAAGACACAGATACGCACCCTCTCAAGCCCAGCAATGCACAAATTGTAAGTATGTTCACCACAAATCTTTCATTGGAATGTTCACAGTGACACCCCCAAATGATAGCCCTCCTCAATTGATTATCAACTGTTGAAGGGATAAATTGTGTTATAGTCATACAACTATATAGCAATGAGAATAGACCGTCTATCTATTTACAACTATAAGCAACAATATGGATAAATCTTACAAACATTGCTGAGTAAAGTCAGACATATAATATGTACTTCATAATTCCATTTGTGTGGATATACAGAAAGTGTGGAAGATCACCTAAGGTGTTAGAAGTCAGGAGAGTGTCACCCTTGTGAAGAAGATCATGCCTCGCAGGGACACAAGAGGGGCTTCTGGGGAGCTGATGTTTCCTGTCTTGTTCTGGGTGCTGGTTACACAGATGTGTTTAGTTTATGAAAAATCATCATTATATATACAGAATGTATGTGCTTTCCTCAGGCCTTTTATATTCTTCCATTAAAAATTGTTTTTTGCAGGGCATGGTGGCTCATGCCTGTAATCCCAGCACTTTGGGAGGCCAAGGTGAGTGGATCACCTGAGCTCATAGGTTCGAAACCATCCCGGCCAACATGGTGAAACCCCATCTCTACTAAAAATACAAAAATCAGCCAGGTACAGTGGCACATGCCTAAAATCTCAGCTACTTGGGAGGCTGAGGCAGGAGAATCGCTTGAACCCGGGAGGCAGAGGTTGCAGTGAGCTGAGATAGCACCACTGCACTCTACCCTGGGTGACAGAGCGAGACCCCATCTCAAACTAAATAAATACACAAATAATTGTTTTGTTTTTGTTTTTGTAATCTGAAGTCTTGCTATATTGCCCAGGCTGGAGTGCAGTGGGTATTCACAGATGTGTGATCATTGCACACTATAGCTTGGAACTCCTGGACTCCTGGGCTCAGCCTCCCAAGTAGCTTGGATTACAGGTGTGTGCCACTACACCCAGCCCTGTTCGTTTGTTTGTTTTTAAGTCACAACTACTCCTTGACTACTGCCTCCACCACAAGTCTGAGCACACACCACCCAGCCGTAGCCCACTCCAGCAGACTGGACACCTGTACACCGTTATGGACACCCACAAAGCTAAAGACCCAACAAGGGCTCCCCTGCCCAGGAAAGGCCCTATTGCCAGCTTGCCTGCAGGAGTGACGATGGCAGAAAAACAGCCTGCACTTTACTTTTACCTTCCTCATCTGCAAGGCAGCTTGGCAGAAGCCAGTCTACTGAAAATCCTCAGAAGTGCAGGTCTGAGCAGCATCCTTTTGAGCCTAAGAAATGTACCAGCTTCTGGAAGGGGGCCCTGGGCAAGTGGGCTGGAATAGAGTTGAGTGGCCAGTCTGCACAGCAGCCTTACCTCCCCATTAACTCACCTCCCCATCGACTGGCTGATGTTGCTGATGTCCACCTCTTCAGTTCAGTTCTGTCTGGTGTGTTAAGAATGGAAAGACAGCCTTCTCAGGGGCATTTGTTTGTTTGTTTGTTTTGTTTTTTGTTTTGAGATGGAGTCTCACTCTTTTGCCCAGGCTGGAGTGCAGTGGCGGAATCTCAGCTCACTCTAACCTCCGCCTCCTGGGTTCAAGTGATTCTCCTGCCTCATCCTCCCGAGCAGCTGGGACTACAGGCACATGGCTAATTTTTTGTATTTTCAGTAGAGATGGGGTTTCACCATGTTGGTCAGGCTGGTCTCAAACTCCAGACCTCAAATGATCCACCCACCTCGGCCTCTCAAAGTTCAGGGATTACAGGTGTGAGCCACTGCGCCTGGCCCTTCTCAGGGGCATTTGGATGTTATCATCTAGATGTTACTGTCAATGAGTTCAAGAAACAACAAAATAAGGACGAACAGGAAGGTTATAGCAAGGGAGACCAAGGTCCACCTGTCATTTTAATTCTTTTTTCCCCTTATACCATATTTCTAACACAGAAAAATGTAGTAGACAAATATATACTCTAGCTTTATCACATTTAAACATCTTGCTATGTTTCATTCTAATTTTTTTCTTAAAGAAAGGGAACACCACAGATCTAGTTCAGTTTCTCCACTTCACTCCCCTTCTCCCGGAGGTAACCATGTCTTTAATTTGGTCTTTATGGTCAATACTCTGACTAAGCATGCTTGTATCCCCAAATGAAACAGAATATTATTGTTTTGTTTTTACATTTTGTATACAGTGTATCCCACTCTACATTTCAGTCTGCAATTCGCTTTTCTTTCTCTTCATGTTATGATTTTGGATGCAACCCATGCTGGCATATATGGCTCTACTTCATTTATTTTTATTTTTATTTTATTTTATTTGAGACGGAGTCTTGCTCTGTCACCAAGGCTGGAGTGCAGTGGTGTGATCTCGGCTCACTGCAACCTCCACCTCCCGAGTTCAAGCGATTCTCCTTCCTCAGACTTCCGAGTAGCTGGGACTACAGGCACGTGCCACCATGCCCAGCTAATTTTTTTTTTTTTTTTTGTATTTTTAGTAGAGACGGGGTTTCACCATCTTAGCCAGGGTGGTCTCGATCTCCTGACCTCGCGATCCGCCTGCCTCGGCCTCCCAAAGTGCTGGGATTACAGGCATGAGCCATTGCACCTGGCCTACTTCATTTATTTTTAACTGCTTTATACATGTCATGGTATGACAGCATCACAATTTATCTGTTCTCCATATGTTGGCTATTTGGGTTGTTCCCTTTTCTGCTGTTATTACAAACAATGCTGCAACAAATACCTATGCACATATGTTTGAGATCTCCAGGCCAGTGCCTGGGAATTCCCAGGGGCTAAAATGCAGATTCCAATTTAGTAGGACTCGGAGGGGCCTGAGATTATGCGTTTCTTTTTCTTTTCTTTCTTTTCTTTTCTTTTCTTTTTTTTTTTTTTTTTGTTGTTGTTGTTGTTGAGATATGTCACCAGGGCTGGAGTGCAGTGGTGCCACCTCCACTCACTAAAAGCTCCACCTCCTGGGTTCAAGCAATTCTCCTGCCTCAGCTTCCCAAGTAGCTGGGATTACAGGCACCCACCACCACTCCAGGCCAATTTTTGTATTTTTAGTAGAGACGGGGTTTCGCCATGTTGGCCAGGCTGGTCTTGAACTCCTGACCTCAGGTGATCTGCCCACCTTGGCTTCCCAAAGTGCTGGGATTACAGGAGTGAGCCACCATGCCCGGCTAGATTCTGCATTTCTAAGAAGAGGATACTGCTGGTTCCAGGGCCACCACTGGTGCAGCATACGCAATGAGAAGTGAAATAGTTGAGGTGAAGAGTATGTGTGTCTTCAACTGCGTTTCCAAGTAGTTTTTCCACATTACTCACCAGGGTGGCACTAATTACTCCCTTCCTGTGTATGAGAGTTCTCTTTGCACCACATCTTTAGCAGCACTTGGTATGATCAGACCACAATCTCAGATATCTAGACTATTCATTACCTCCCTACAAGGGAAGAAAAAGAGAAGCAGACCTCAAGCAACATTCTCCAGACAACTCACAGATGGCTGTAGATGGAAACCTGAAGAACACTCTAGTAGTGAAATCATGTTTGTGAGATGGGCAAGTTCAGCTGAAAGCATGTGTCATGGTTCAGAATAATGGTCAGAGTAGTAAAAGCGGTTGATTCTTCCAGGTGAATTTCTTAAAATATAATATGCATCATGTTACCTTCCTGCTCAAAAAGCTTCCCAGAGCCTCTTTCTGAATCAATTTCTCAGGCTAGCTTTCAAAGCGCTCTGCCAGATGGCCTCTACCTGCTCCGCTCTGCTTGCCTCCTGCCACCCCTCCCTGGAGCACCACCTGAGTGAAGGTTATCTCAGAACAATTTTGTAAGATGGGCTGAACTTTGGTGTTTGTTTTTGTCTTAGCCTCAGGCCACCCTCCATGCTCCCTTGGCCTCTTTTGAAGAAGTAAGTTTGCAAAGCTCTGAGTCAACCGCAGACCCATCTCCTTCCCAAACTGTGCAGTGCACAGAAGGCACCTATCACGTTGTTATAAAATTAAATGGGCACAAAGATGACATAGGGGAAGACCCCTGTGTTTTGCCAAAGACTCTCTTGAGCACCTCTTGGCTGTCCAGACCCCATCCTGGGCTCTCCTGGGTCCTCTCCCTTCTCCTTTCCTCTCCTCACTCCAAACCTACCAACCTTGTTTTTGGAGTTCTTTTAGGAGATTGATTTTGGCTTCCATGGTGGTATCCACCTTCTTGATAAAGGCATCATGGTTTTCTAGAGGTTGATTATGAACCAAAGCATTCTCTTTCCCGGACAGAATTCTCTCACAGCACCCACCTGGGTGCACACCTTAAGCCATGAGCCATTTCAAGGTCAGACATTGGGAAGAATAATCAGAGTGGGATAGCTTTTAGGCAAATTCCATCTGACCACACAGAAACTGGAGTCGCCTGCCCAAAGCCATCCATCAGGGTCACTCTGGGTTTTAGTTAGGGAAAGCTCCAGATAGGTCACCCTCTTAGAGATCCAAGAATTGTGGGGCAGAGTCCGGACCGCAGGAGGCCAGCTGGCAAGAAGAGCTGTTCATTCTGTTAACCCATAAACAGCCCGAGTACAAGCCTGCTCAGGATAGCTGTGTGGCTGAGATATCCACTCTGGAGAGCAGTTGGACAGTGGGCAAGAAAACTGGTGGTGCACCAGAGAGGGACATGCAAGGGCGCAGAGGAGGACACTGACAAGTGGCCAGGGGTGGGTATGGGCTCAAGGAAGAGGCCACTAGGGATTTACAGGCAGGGAAAATAGCACCCTTTGTAATAGATTCCGATAGAACAAACATAACACTCCTGCCTATGCCAAAATGAACTATCTTTTTGTTGTTGTTGTTGTTGTTTTCTTTTTTGAGACAGAGTTTCACTCTGTTGCCCAGGCTGGAGTGCAATGGCACAATCTCAGCTCAGTGCAAGCTCTGCCTCCTGGGTTCAAGTGATTCTTCTTTCTCAGCCTCCCGAGTAGCTGGGATTACAGGCCTGTGCCACCACACCTGGCTAATTTTTGTAGTTTTAGTAGACACAGGGTTTCACCATGTTGGCCAGCTGGTCTCGAACTACTGACCTCAGGTGATCCACCTGCCTCAGCCTCCCAAATTGCTGGGATTACAGGCATGAGCCACTGTGCCCGGCCTCAAAATGAACTATCAAAATTCTTTTAGTGGGTTGCAAATTTATAAATGTATAGTACGAAAACCAGATGCCGTGTTGCTGGTTTTCTTCTACGCTGGCGTTTAATCTCATGATTATGTGGAAGTGGGCTAAGCCCTTCCGTTAATGCTTAAGTGCTTAGACAAGTGAAAGGGGACTGGACAGAGGGGAGGTGAGCCTAAACAAAGAAATATAACTACACCTCAAATATTTTAGCAGCTCCACCATTCTGAGCTGAAGAAATATTCTTTCCTGACCCAAATTAATTTGATCCTAGGTGACACTGGAAAATGCAAACCCCTAAAAATCCAGTTCTAACCCTACTGCTGTGAAGTAACAACAGAGTGTTCAAGTCATTATCTGTCTCAATCATTAATGCTTGTTTTTGGTTCTTAGTTTGCTCTCTTCTGCAGTAGTATGAATTTCCTATATCATTTGTACTTCATTAGGTGCTAGCCCCATAAACTTCAGGCCAGTTGACTGTCTCTTATGTTCCCAAAGAAGTGGTATTTCCTGTACCACTAGTTCTTCCCACAAACCTTAGAGCCAGTCTGCCTGAGCACAAAGCTGAACTGCTAAGAACTAGCTTTGTGACCTTGAGCAAGTAGCAGCTATTTGGGTTTTTGCATTTCAGTTCTCCATCAGTAGAAGTGAGGTACTAGAATCAGGGAAGGGGTATTATGAGAGTTAAACAGCTTGCTTTTTATAAAGTACTTGAAACCTCATCGGGTATATATAGTAAGCTTCCTGAAAGTCTTAGCCGTCTTAGTCTTAACCTTAGTCTTGCTGCCATGTCAGCACCTAGGTGATTCTAAACCTGGCTTAGCCAAAGGTGATTCTTTGCTCAATAGTGCTGAACTGACTACAACCAAATAATTCCCTCTTTATTTATTTATTTATTTATTTTTGAGATGGAGTCTCACTCTGTGGACCAGGCTGGAGTACAGTGGTGCAATCTCAGCTCACTGCAACCTCCGCCTCCCGGGTTAAAGAGATTATCCAGCCTCAGCCTCCCAAGCAGCTGGGATTACATGTGCCCACCACTATGCCTAGCTAATATTTTGTATTTTTAGTAGAGATGGGGTTTCATCATGTTGGCCAGGCTGGTCTCGAACTCCTAACCTCGTGATTCACCTGCCTTGGCCTCCCAAAGTGCTGGGATTACAGGTGTAGGCCACCGCACCTGGCCATCATTGTCTCTTAAATGCAAATTCAAAGATCCAACATCAATATCAGAAATTTCTGGACAAATCTCAAGAATGCTCAATTATGTTTCTAAACTATTATATTCAAAGTTTCTTAGAGATCCAGAAGACTATTCTAATGGAGGGCTCCCAGGTTCTTTGATCAGAATAGCATAAAGTTGGGTTAAAAAAAAAAGTGGCTCACACATGTAATCCCAGCACTTTTAGGAAGCCGAGGCGGGCAGATCACGAGGTCAGGAGATCGAGACCATCCTGGCCAACATGGTGAAACCCCGTCTCTATTAAAATACAAAAAATTATCTGGGCGTAGTGGCGCGCGACTGTAGTCCCAGCTACTCGGGAGGCTGAGGCAGGGAAATCGCTTGAACCAGAGAGGCAGAGGTTGCAGTGAGCCAAGATCAGGCCACTGCACTCCAGCCTGGCAACAGAGCAAGACTCCATCTCAAAAAGAAAACAACAACAACAAACCAACAACTTATATGATTCTACTTTATACCACTGGCAAAGCACTGGTTAACTTTATCCTAAGTTAGGCTGCTTTTGGCCAAAGCTTTGGTCAGAATGAATATGGTTTAGAGCAGTGTTTCTTGAGACAGAACTGGTCACAAGTGTGCTTTAAAATGATCTATTTTAAATTTTCAGGTGCTCATGCAACCTCTGACACATTTCCAAAGGCTGAATGTTCTATCTCACAAGGCAGTCCATGGTATGTTTAAAATGATTATTAGAAAGTTCTCCATGCTAAACTAAACTTCATTTCCCTATTCATTTGCTCTTTGGGATTTCACAGAATAAGTAGTCATTTGTATACCTGACAGTACTTAGACTATTTAAGGCCAATTAGAATAATTTCTCCTACAGGTCTTGGACTTCAGTCAGCTTGTAAGGAAACTTTCTTTCTTTCTATTTTTTTTTTGAGAAAGAGTCACTGTGATGCCCAGGCTGGAGTGCAGTGGCACAATCTCAGCTCACTGCAACCTCCGCCTCCCGGGTTCAAGTGATTCTCCTGCCTTAGCCTCCCAAGTAGCTGGGATTACAGGCATGCACCACCATGCTCAGCTAATTTGTGTATTTTTTGTAGAGACTGGGTTTCACCATGTTGGCCAGGCTGGTCTTGAACTCCTGACCTCAGGCGATGCTCCTGCCTCGGCCTCCCAAAGTGCTGGGATTACATGCGTGAGCCACCACGCCCAGCAAAATTTTCTTATAATCAAATTTACTCTTGAAAATCTCTTAAATCGCTTACGAAGTACAGTTCTAATAAAGCTGATTTTATCTTCAGGATTGGAATAACTTGCTGTTCTTTTGGCTGAGCTGCAGATGAACTGGTAGGCTGGCATTTAAGAGCCATGTTATATAAAAAAACTATTCACATAGCATGAATGCATGTAATTGAATTATCCATATTATGTAACATTATAAAATATTTAATGTTTTCCATTAAAAGACCCTTACTGAGTACCTTCAACATGCCAGGCACTGTGCAAGGGTAGAACATTTGTCACACATTCCTTACCAATGCATCGATGTGGAAAAATAGGCTATTAGTTAACAGAACAGGAAAGCTACTTACTGAGATGAAACTGACATTTAAAGAGAAGATTGAGAAAAAAAGTATAGTGTTCTTCATGGAAAAAGCAGGTAGTTGTGTGAACCACATGACTTCTGTATCTTGAGAAACAAGTTTCTGTAGAGTCATCTTCCAACCCTCTAATATTCAGTGATTTATGAAGACTTGGGTGCTCATTGAAGGAATACTGGTTTACAGCAAATTCCAAGTATTTAATCCTGGAATTAATCATGTAAGAAACTCCAAATAATGCTATTTACTTAGCAAAATAAAAATAATTTTTACTAGGAAAATTTCAAAAATATCTTTAAGTGAACTGGTTAATAAATCCTTTTAAGACATGTACTTCTAAGGAAAGAAGTTATTCTAGAAAAACAAACTACTTATCTAGTCTTTCAGTGATCCTGAAAAATATTTTATGGGTTATCATAAAACAACAATAACCCCAGCAGCCATCACAGTGGGATCTCCCGGATAGAGCAATAGTGGGCGATTACACCAAGGATTACCACATCCCTTTGCCATTCAACAGAGTTGAATTTTGCTAAAAATACAGATCACAGGAAGCCTTGATGAGGAAATTAACTCTCAATGCTTCACAGAGGCTGAAAAATGAAAAACGGTATTCCTACACCTGTCTTGAAGTCAGCCCTGGGTAGGGCGGGTTTATGGCAGGTGGTGTGTGCAAAACCCATACAGCTTTTTTTTAGGTAGTGGTGGAGGTATTACCTTCTCTCCAAGTTGATTCCTCCATCACTGGTGCCAAACTACAGCAGTTTTGCTAAAAATGTGGCAATTCAATGTGCAGAAAAGATAACGTTGTGGGAAAGCCCTGACTCTTACAATCTTACTAATGGCTTTTTACTGTGTGACCCTGAACAACCATTAACCTCTATTTTCTTATCTGTAAGTCAAGAATATATGGCCCATAATCTTAAGGGATAGGAAAAGGGTCAAATAAACTGAAACTTCAAAAAGCATTTTGTGAACTGTAAAACACAGTATATGTAAAAAGTCTAAAGGACGACAGAAACTTAGACAATTCAGAGAAAAATTCTACTGTGAACATTTTATTTTGACAAAACAAACTTTACAGATTTTACAATCTCCCAAATTTCACTTATTTAAAAATAGGAGAGACAAGGCAACCTAGACTCCAAGATTGCAGGCGTGAAAAAACTAGTACCAGATATTCAAGTTATATATGCGAACTGCATTTTACATACCATGAAAGTGAAATGTGACAAACACTCACTAGTTTCAAGTGTACCTTATAAGAAACACATGGACATACTTGGGTTTTTTAACCACATAGTCTCATATCAATAAACATCTAAGTATCTGACACATATTTTTCCATTAAAGGTAGGCACAACTCTATGAATATCAAATTATATCAATCATTTGCTTTTTATAATCTTGACTGGAAACTGAAAAATAAGAGGAATGTAGGGTTAAGTAGCCGAAAATGCTACTTACTGCACACAAGCACATCATGAAAAGGAATGCTAGAAGTAGTTATCCTCAGGAATGGGTTTTTGAAAATTTAAAATATTATTTTATCAGAAAAGTTAAAGCCTTTAGTGGGAAAACCATGGTAAATGACATATTGACTCAATCTCTAAAGCCCTGGCAAATTATAGATTTTGTGCAGTTAGTGACCAACATATACATTTAAGAGATAATACTGACTGTTGACCAGAATCTTCTGATGGTTCTGAAGCATCTACTCTGTAGAGTTACTTCAGCTTTACATGTCTATGAAATTTAAGATTCCTCAATGGGATGTTATAGCTTATTCTGCACTAGATACAAGTAATATGTATAGATTTAGAACAAATGACTACTTTTCACCTTCCAGGAGCCTGTTTTTATTTATACGAAATTAGATTGGTTTTTCACCCAAATGTATGCATAAGTGCTTCTCAAATTTACACCGTTCATATCTGAAATCCCACAATAAATGCAAACAAATGGATACTAGTTTATATATTTCGTATTTTCATTCATCTTTTTTTTTTTTTTTTTTGAGACAGAGTCTCCGTTGCCCAGGCTGGAGTGCAGTGTCATGATCTTGGCTCAATTGCAACCTCCGCCTCTCAGGTTTAAGTGATTCTCATGCCTCAGCCTCCTAAGTAGCTGGGACTACAGGCACGCACCATCACGCTCGGCTAATTTTTGTATTTTTAGTAGAGACAGGTTTTCACCATGTTGGCCAGGCTGGTTTCAAACTCCTGGCCTCAAGTGATCCACCTGCCTCGGCCTCCCAAAGTGCTGGGATTACAGGCATGAGCCACCATGCCCGGCCTTTCATCCATCTTTAAACAAATTCAATGACCATCTAGAGACAGATGTGACCAAAGTGTTACAAATTTCTATGCATTTTCTATGAATTGCTCTGTGCAGTTCACACATGGGTTCATTCACCCCGCAGGCTGTGAACTTCCTTATCCTGTAGGCTGCAGGTACTTAGGTTTCAGCAACTACGCGACCCAAAAGACTAAAGGAGGACTTGTTTAAATTAGTCCCTCTCAAAAATTGTTTCCAATCTTATAACAAACAGATTTAATATGCTTGTGGGTTAAATTTTAAAGTAATTATGAAGCCATTTACTCTAATATAAATGAATGAAATGTAATTAAGAACCATACTTAAACAAGTACTTAATTTTAATGAATGGTATTTTTCATTTATATACAAAGGAATAGCCAGCAGCATTTAAATATAGAAATAGTCCCATCTCTTCTCTATTCCCTTTTATAAAGTGCCATTTTAACTGGGTAGATTTACTACCCAGATTTTCAGTAACTACAGGATAGGTATCTAATTGTCAAGAAAAGGTTGGAAAATTAAGTTTAGCATTTTAAACATTTGTAAAACATTGCTACGTCATAGAGACTACCAATGTATTAAAATAAAAAGTGTACCTTACGTAAGAATCATTAAGTTGGTTTAATAATTACTTCACAGAAACATGGGCTCATGAATACTTAGGCCAATTTGTGCTAATTATTTAAACCAGAAACAGTTTCTGTAGGTAATTCAGCTCTAAGCACCATTAAATAGGGTTATGCCAAATAGAACAATGGTTAAATAATCCTCAGAATAAACACCCCAGCAAATTCAAACTTTTAGAATA
Source organism: Pan paniscus (assembly GCF_029289425.2). Classification (NCBI taxonomy): domain Eukaryota; kingdom Metazoa; phylum Chordata; class Mammalia; order Primates; family Hominidae; genus Pan; species Pan paniscus. The sequence continues at coordinate 18,077,336 of NC_073261.2, forward strand.
GTAAAAAAAGTTAGTGAGAATCCGAACGAGAGGCAACATTTTATTGAAAACTATCATAGGCTGCTAAGTGCTCTCTTTAAATAAAATTTTGTGTAGTTATTAATGTACCTTAACACTGGTGTACCTTAATAGTGGTGTTAGAGATAGGTGGAAACCATACTACAGAAGTGAATGTTGCCTGTTTCTTTTGTTCAGTGATTAAAACTGAAATTGCTTTTAAAAAAATTAACTGCTACTTACAATACACATAAAATGCCAAGAGGATTCCCATTTTATTCACATTATTCTCTAATTAGTATTTTTGCATTTCAACTTTGATCTGACCTTCAGTAGTACCTTAAAATGCAAATGCAATTAGTAAAAACGGGGCAGCCTGTCGTTTTCACACTTAGAAATACAATGTAGTTTCATTACAGTTTGCATTTTTTTGTTACTCTTGAAAGAGTAACCCCTTATAAAATCAGATACATAAAAACTGCATTATTCCTTACTTTGCAGGCATCCAGGAATGGTTAAAGCAAAGGAACTCTCATTCATTCATTCATTCTGTTCCCCCAATTTAGATACACTTCTAGTCTCCAGAAACGGACTCCAGGGCAGGGAAGTGGAGGGCAGAGAAGAGGCACAGGTCAAGGTATGATGAACCTCTTAAAACGAAATCCACTTTCCCCAGAAGGCTAGCCTGAAGAGAACTCCGCCCCATCCATTCCAATCCCTCAAGTAAGAATGCATAATTTAGCTTGTCTTTCTGGTCTCATTTCCTTACAACACCTAGTATTCAATTTATTAAGACAAATACACCTTTGCATTTTCTAAAAGCAACAATTTTTACCCAAACACATTGGACTTTGGTCTCAATTTGAAGGACGAGTGGCCTTTACCAGACCGTTCCTCCTCCACTCCCTCCTCCCCCCTGTCCTCCAGTGGCTGTTCTGGGTCCCTGAAAGAGGGTGTGGTGTGGACAATCTGGGTTCTGAATCGGATTTTGTTGAGTCTGGGTTTTATACGTCCACTAGAGCTGCCCGAGGCTTTGCGCCCTGGATCCTTGGCTTTGCCTCCGACCCAGCCCTCAGCCGAGTGGTGATGGTGGTGATGGTGATGGTGGTGATGGTCTCCTCCATCTTCTAGGGCGTGTGAGAGTTTGTAGGTGATGAGATGCGAGGGAAGCACCTTTGAAAGCCTCCAGCGCCCACCGCCGCTACCCGCGGCGCTTTCCCCGTCACCCTCGTCCAGGGCTCCCACCAGGTTCTTGATCTCCTCGGCGATGCTCTGACTCAGGTACTGGGAGGCCTTTTTCCCACTGTAGTCCCTGATGTCCACATCGGCGTCGTAGGCCCCCACCAGCAGCTTCACCACCTCCACGTGGCCGTGCATGGCTGCCAAGTGCAGGGCGGTGTAACCCCCGCTCGTCCTGGCGTTGATGTTCACCGGCAGCTGGTGTTTGTTGGCGAAGTTGACTAGCATGGCCAGAAGCTCCTGCCTGCCGTGCTTGGCGGCCCAATGCAGGCAAGTGAAGCCGGTAATGAAGTCCCGCTTGACCAGCAGGCCCGGCTCGCAGGTGAGCAAGCCCTCCAGGCTGTCCCACTTGCCATCGGAGGCAGAGAGCATCCACGCGTGCTCCAGGGGGTCCAGCGTCACGGAGCCTCCGCCGCTGCTCTCCTCCTCCGCGGACGACGAGGCCACCGAAGCGCTGTCTGAGTCGCCCCCGCCTCTGCCGCGTCCGCCCCCGGAGGAGCTGCCCGGGCTGCTGCCCCCGGGACACACGCTCCTCTTCAGCTGCGGGGAGCTGCCCATCACCAGGTCACGGAGGTTCTGGCGGGCCGGCCTCTGTGCGGTAGCCCCCACAAGGGAGCTGCCCCTGTCCGCCTCCTCGCAGCCATGTGGCGGGAGCTCCAGGTCCTCGCTGGGCCCCGGGGCTGGAGTCCGCGGTAGGGGCTGCACGTCGCGCCGCGAGTTCTTCCTGCGAGCCCCGGCGCTCAGGGGCGGCCAGTGCGCGGCGGCGGGGGGCTCTCCCTCGCCCAGCTCGCGGCCCTGTCCAGGGAGCGACTCCGGGGCCGCTGCGTCGGGGAGCCGATCGCGCGCCTCGGGCCCGGCAGGGCCGTCGGGGGCCTCGGGCTCGGCGGTCACCTGGATTCGCGGCGGGTCCCCGGAGGGCTCGGACGGCCCTTCACAGAACCTCTTCTTGAGGTGCACGTACTTGGCGCCGTCGGCGGGATCGACGCGCACAGTGGCCACGGCGTTCACCAGCTCCTTGAAGTGCGCGCGGGCGCGGGCGCGCTGCTCCGGTTCGCCGCCCAGGGCGCCCCTGAAGTGCTGCACCAGCTCGGCGTGCAGGGCCCGGCCCCCGCGCTCCGCCAGGAAGCGCAGCACCGCCTCGGGGCCCAGCGCCGCCTCGGGGTCCCACTCTGCCGGCCCCTCCATCCTCGACCGCGCTGCTCCCCCGCCAGCGGGCGGCTCAGCGCGGTCCCATAGGGACGGGATCCCAGCGGCCGGCTCCCGACGGCGGCGGAGTCTGGCGGGCTCAGCGGGCTGCCAGCCTAGGCGTCTGAGGCCAGAGGACTCGGCCACCGCCTCACTGGGCCGCGCCCGGGCGGACACGCCCCCCGCACCCCCGCCCCGCGCCCACGCCACCAGGCCACGCCCACTTCCGCTCCCCGCTGTCTCGGCCACACCTACTAGGGCGGCCTCGCCTCAGGGCCCGCCCACTTCCGGCCTCGGGAGGGCCGCAATCACTGCTCCGCAGTTCCCGCCTGCATTCCTCGCGCCGTCTTCCTGGAGTCCCAGCTCTCCTTCAGCCCGCCCCAACGCTGACGCTCAGTCCTCAGGCGTCGAGGGCAGCTCCTGTGAGGGGCTCGCTTGGCGCACGCAAAACGCTCAGCGCGCACCACAGGGCGTCCGCCCCAACCCCGCCCCCGGAGGCCTCCAGCTCGGCCCCGCCCCTGTCCCTTCCCCGTCGCGGAGGCAGCCTAGCCTCGCGCCCCGCCCGTTGCTGCAGCCCTCCGGCCTTCCCGCCGCCGTCGCCGGGACCAGCCGCTCGGGGCCGGGCTGATACAGCCGCTTCACCGTGCCCCTGCCCGCGACCATGGCCTCCTCCGAGGTGGCGCGGCACCTGGTGAGTCCCGCCGACGCCGGGGCCCCAGCCCCGCGCTCCCCGGCCCCCGCGGGACTTCCCGCCCTCGACCCACCGGCCCCCTGGTCCGGCCCGGGATTGCGACCCGCGCCCCCTCCGGCCCCGCCCGCCCAGTGCTCCCCGGCTTCCGCGGCGGCCGGGCGCCTGGGGCGGGAGAGGAGCCTCTGCGGAGCCTGGGCGCGGCCGGACCCCGGTTCGCGGGGCGCGGCGCCAGCGTCGGGACGGTGGGAGAGTTCTTGAACGACTTCCCGGTGTTTGCCAAAAGTCAGCGGTGTTTGTGGGTCTCTCATGGCTATAACGGAGTTGAAGGCGCAGTGCGGACTGATTGAATAGCGGTCATCTTTTACAGCCGTGAGCACTTCCGAGCCTCCCTCCGCCGGGAGAAAGCCCGGCTTCCCTGGCTTTTCAAAAGCTCTCCCGTTTTATCCAATGGGGTGGTCGTCCAAGTTTTCCTCCATTGGGATTTTAAACCGTTTTTTTCCCGCCTTGACTCTTTTGTACTCTAAAAGAACGCGTTTGTTCACTGTTTTGAACCTTTCCAGTTGGTTTTGTGTATTTATCTCGCTTGTTAGTAAGCCAGCGGTTTTCAAAGTGTGGTTACAACTATTTTCGTTAATAGTACCAAGGTCGTGTACATCGAGTTTTCCAAAGGCTACATGATGTGGAATGATCTCACCGCCGTTTGGAGGGCCGATGTCTGTGTATTCTTAAAAACAAATTCTCCCTTGTAATTTTTGATAGTAAACATTGGTGGTTTTAATCTAAGTAAACAAAAGCTCTTTGGAGGCTGGAGACCAAAAAGTTTTGAGAACTACTCTACTAAGCAACCTCCTACATGAGAAGTTTAAATTGTAGAAACAGTTCAGATTGTAGGCTGAGAGATTAGAGGATCCGTCCAAAGTGACACCGTTGGTTTGTTTTATAGAACCTGGACAAAGATTTTTCTCCCTGATTCAGCCCAGGTCTCTTTTCATTCTATCGCGTATTTTTAAAAAATCTCAAATTTTCTGTCTGGACCCCCTTGTCTCAGTTGCTGTGTTTGTGTGCATGTGTGAGTGAGGGAGAATTGAGGGGTCCTGGTGAGGAAAATGTGTTTTATAAATTCTTTGATTCATAGATTACGTATCCAAACAAGCTTGAGCAGAAGAGAACGCTTCATTTAGCTGATGTTAGATTTATTTTTAATTGTACTTAATTTGCTTTGAGGCTAACTTTACTTATTTTCGAATTAAACTGTATTTTGCGTTAATTGTAGATTAATATGCACTTGTAAGAAATAATACAGTATAGTGAGAACCCTGTACCCTTTATCCACCTTTCCACAATAATATCTGGCAAACACATAGTACGATATCACAACCAGCATATTGTCATTGATTGATACAGTGAAGATAAAGGATGTTCCCAGGACCAGGAGGATCCCTTAATGCCTTTTTATAACCACACACACTTCTTTCCTGCCCTGCCTCCTTCTTAACCCCAGACAATCAGTGATTCGTTTTTACTCTTCTAATTTTGTCATTCCAAGACTTATATAATGGAATCACCCAGTTAGTAACCTTTTGAGATTGGATTTTTTTTTTTTTTAACTCAGCAAAGTTCTGGAGATTCATCCAGGTTGTTGCATATATCTGCAGTTTGCTGGGGTAGTATTCCATGGTATGATTGTGCCACAGTTTGAAGGATATCTAGGTTGTTTTCAGTTTTTGGCTATTGGCAATAAAGCTGCTATAAACATTCATGTACAGTAACTCATAATGTAAGCATAAGTCTTCAGTTGTCTGGGATAGATGCCCAGGAATACAGTTGTTGGGTCATATGGTAGTTGCATGCTTAGTTTTGTAAGAAACTGCCAGACTTTCTCAGAATGGCTGTATTATTTTGCATCCCTACCAGAAAAGTATGAGAGGTCCAGTTTCTGCACATCCTTACCAGCATTTGGTGTTGTCCCTATTTTTAATTTAGCCATTCTTAATAGGTATATAGTGACACCTCATGGTGATTTTAACTTGGATTTCTCATATTGTCACCCAGGCTAGAGTACAGTGATGCCAAGATGGCTCACTTCAACCTCAGCCTCAATCTCCTGGGCTCAAGCGATCCTCCTGCCTCAGCCACCCCAAGTAGCTAGGACTATAGGTGTGCACCACCACAGCCGGCTAAATTTTTGTATTTTTTGTAGAGGCAGGGGTGTGACCATGTTGCCCAGGCTGGTCTCAAACTCCTGGGCTCAAGCGATCCTCCCGTCTCAGCCTCCCAACATGTTGCCTATTTTCTAGTTAGATTTTTTTTTCTGTTGGGTTTAAAGTTTTTTAGGTATACTAGATTCCAGTCCTTTCTCAGATATGTGATTTGAAAATATTCTCTTTCAGTCTGTAGTTTATCTTTTCATCTTCTAACAGGGTCTTTTGCGAAGCAAAAGTTTTCAGTTTTGTTGAAATTTATCATTATTTCCTTTTATGGATTGTGCTTTTGGTGTCAAGTTTAAGAACTCTTTGCCTAACCTTAGATCCCAAAGATTTTCTCTTATTTTTTTCCTAAAAGTTTTATAGTTTATGTTTTACATTTATGTTATGACCCATTTTGAGTTAATTTTTCTGTTAGGTGTCAGACTTAAGTTGAGGGCCATTTTTTGGCCTATGGATGTCCAGTTGCTCCAGCACCATTTGTTGAATAGGCTCCCTTTCCATTATTGAATTGTTGATGCACTTTTGTCAAAAGTCAGTTGAGCATATTTGTGTGGGTCTGTTTCAGTCTGTTTCTGGGTTCTCCGTTAGCACACAGTCTTGATTCCTGTAGCTGTGTAAGTCTGAAATAAGGTAGACTGATTTCTCCCACTTTATTCTTCTCTCCCCCAGATTTTTAGCTATTCTAGTTCTGTGCCTCTCTGTGTAAGTTTTAGAATCGTCTTATCTATATTTACAAATAATTTTGCTGGGATTCGAGAGGAATTACATTAAATGTTTATATCGATTTAGGGAGAATTGATAGCTTTACTATGTTGAATCTTCTAACTCATGTACATAGTATTTCTCTTCATTTCTCTCTCTCTTTTTTGAAGACGGAATGTCGCTTTGTCACCCAGGCTGGAGTTCAATAGCATGATCTCAGCTCACTGCAGCCTCCACCTCACTGGTTCAAGCGATTCTCCTACCCCAGCCTCCTGAGTAGTTGGGATTACAGGCATGTGCCACCACGCCCGGCTAATTTTTTGTATTTTTAGTAGACACAGGGTTTCTCCATGTTGGTCAAGCTGGTCTTGAACTCCCAACCTCAGGTGATCCACCCGTCTCAGTCTCCCGAAGTGTTGGGATTACAGGCGTGAGCCACCATGCCCGGCCCAGACCTTTTTTTAATAGAAGAGGATATTAAAATTCAGGGAAGTGGCTGGGCGCAGTGGCTCACACCTGTAATCCCGCACTTTGGGAGGCCCAGATGGATGGATCACGAGGTCAAGAGATTGAGACCATCCTGGCCAACATGGTAAAACCCCATCTCTGCTAAAAATACAGGAAATTAGCTTGGCTTGGTGGCATGCGCCTGTAGTCCCAACTACTTGGGAGGCTGAGGCAGGAGGATCACTTGAACCTGAGAGGTGGAGGTTGCAGTAAGCCGAGATCGCGCCACTGCACTCCAGCCTGGCGACAGAGTGAGACTCTGTCTAAAAAAAAAAAAAACACCTCAGGGAAGTTTAGTGTCTCGCTTAAGGAATCGCAGCTAGTGATTGTGAGATCTGCTCTCTGTCATATTGTCCCTGCCATTATCTCCACCATGCTCCTTATTAGGAATTGCATCATTTTATGATTCAGGAGATCCTGGCTGTATAATTAGTTATTGTTGACTGAGATAGTGGATCTTGAAATAGTGTTGAGTACAGTCCACTGACTGCTTTTTCATCTCCCGAGAAACACAGCCATAATTTTCCACTTCTTCAGTTATCCTTACCTTTTAAGTGGTGACCAAATCTTTGCAATTCCTGTCCGCATTTGTCATTTCCTGTTTTAGCTACAATGCTTCTGAACTTTTTTTCTCATTCCTTCTCAGTTTTTCTTCAGTGAGGATAATTTTTGTATCTAAGAGGCTTCTCATTTGTTTTACTTTCTGTCTTGAAGTTGTGATTCTTAATTCTTTCTTGATTTTTTTTTTTTTTATTTTTGAGGCGGAGTCTTGCTCTGTCACCCTGGCTAGAGTGCAGTGGCGCAATCTCGGCTCACTGCCAGCTCCGCCTCCCGGATTCATGCCATTCTCTCCTGCCTTAGCCTCCCGAGTAGCTGGAACTACAGGCGCCGGCCACCACATCTGGCTAGTTTTTTGTAATTTTAGTAGAGACAGGGTTTCACCGTGTTAGCCAGGATGGTCTCAATCTCCTGACCTCGTGATCCGCCCGCCTCGGCCTCCCAAAGTGCTGGGATTACGGATTACAGGCGTGAGCCACCGCGCCCGGCCTGTTCTTTTCTTTCACGTCCTGGTAATTACCACCTCCGCACCTTCGGATAGCCCCATCTCTTCATCTGGAGATCCTATAATCATTGTAGTATAATGAAAGACTCAGTTCCCATGCTGCTTCCTCTGAAGCTTTCCCAGATAACCCCAGCCCCTGGCAGCCAGGCTGCTTCTCATTTGGTATTTGGTCATATGCTACCTTGCAGTACCTCCTAATTTATGTTTTTGTATTGTTAACCTTTTGCATCAAGTAAGCTCTGCATTTTTTTGTCCTTAATTAAATGATCTGTTTTCTGTAAGAGCAACCTGTATTATTCTTTGTATCCTCCATAGCCATACTCATATATCTTTGAGGACAGGCATTTTTTTTTATATGGAAAGTATGTTATCTTGGACAATTTTATTCTTGCTGAATGTTAAATGAATAAATTATAAATGCTTGCAGGCAGCCAGGAGCTGTTTGTTCATCTACACGTATGTTCTAATGAAGCCCCACTTTCCCTAGGCTGAAACACTGATAGTGTCATACTTTTCAGATATTCCCAGACCGATTTTCATTATAACATAGTCCCAGGCTATGTTTGGATTAATTGATTGATTGATTGATATATTTTGGTCTGTGGGAAAGAAGGAGAAGGATGCTCTTAAATTTTTATAATCTACTGCAGGATAGATTCCCTCTCTTTAAGAATACATATAGGACCCTTGCTTTCAACCATATTAATGTAATTTATCTCTGCTTTAGATTTTGAGCATTCCTAGTATAAAATGCCTGATGCGCAAAGCTTTTGTAATGAGAACTTTAATTCTTACACTTTCTTCTGATAATATCTGGAAGGTTGATTTAGATAATGCTTTATTTAGAAAATTTAATTTTTTTTTAGGATTTGTATCTACTGCTGATTTAAGGATTTTGGAGGAGGAATCACGTATCTCATAGTCATAATGACGAAAGTAAAATATTTTAAATTCTAATGTTAAATACCTTAAAACAAATATGATTTAATAGCTTGGGATATAGCACTTATACTTTGTTGGTATTACTTTTAGTAAATAGGCTACCTGGTCAGGCTACCTGGTCTGTGCCAGGTAGGATGGGCTCCCCAGCCCCTCCACACTAGTTTCAGCCTAAGATCATATGACCAAGGAGCTTACCAAAGATAAGGTAGAAATGTGGCTATTTTCTGATTTCCTTTACCTTCCTCCCTTAAGAATCAGATCAAGTTTATCCTGCCCTCTGTGTGGTCTGTATTTATGGGGATAGCAAGAAAGTCCTATTGTCTTAGAGTGCGTGTTACATAGAAAGAGTTCACAAATTGTGAAATATTAGGTAGGGAGTATATTGATGGATACCTTGAATGTTCTGTGAGTGTCCATGAGAAAACTGTATCCCAGTCTCTCATGGACAAATAGAAGCTGTGCATGGTGACATTTTTCCTTAGCTGCATATATACTATTTGGCAGGAACATTGCCTTGAGCTCTAAATTAGGCCAGAATTACTCAAATGATTTTTGAAAATTAAAATAAAAAGCTGCTTTTGTTATAAAAGACCTTTAAGAGGAATAGTTGACTAAGTTTAATTCTATGTGTATAGATGAGAAATGTTCTCATTGACAAATTAGTAGCTAGTTCTGCTCAATCTGAATGAGTCACGGCTTCAGAAACAGACATTGAACTTTTCCCCATCTCCAGCATAATCTTCAGTTTTTTTTCCCATTTGCACTGCATGAAATCTACTTTATAGAAAGTCCTTTTGTCGTCTTATAAAAGTATAGATACCTCCAGACAAGTTAGTCAGTGGGTGACTTTCCTAACGCCTAGGGAGATCCTGGGAATCAAGGAAGTCAGAGTTTCCCTAGGGGTGAACACAGGTAGGTAGTTTTGATTTAGGGCAGGTTGGGTGAGAAGTTAGGGGAGGGGAGGGCTGCAAAAAGGGAGGTGAGGAAAGACTAAACTTTGCCTTTTTCAAGGTTTATCTAGAACAGTGTTTCTCAACATTTTTTCATTACTACCCCCTCAGGAGAAAAATTACATTTAAATAAAATGTAATTAATTAATAACAGATTTAATTTTTATTAAATTAGCCCAGGTAATTAAGTTCTCCCTAATGGGAGGAATCCAGTACTAAAGAATATACATTTTCCAGATAAGGTTGAGCTTTGGTGAGGGCCACAGACCATTTGTTTATTTATTTATTTTTGTCCTCCCAAGAACCGATTTCTGCTCTCTTTAGGGGGAGAGAGAATACAGGTACTGCCCCCATTGAGAATGCATGATCCATAGTTAGCCATCCTAGCAATAGGGCAACATATGTTTTTTCTTCTGAGTCTGCTACTAGATTTGAAAACAGTCTAAGACTAAATACTCAGTACATTATAAGTTAAATGAGGCATTCAAGAACTTACTCAGGACCTTAGCTGTTTGTAATATTGTTTCTGTGGAGACTGTAATCTTACTCCAAGCAGCTTACTAATATGAATTTTTGGAAAATACAAATTATTTGTGTGATTATGATTTATACTACCTTTAAATAAGTAGAATGAAAGCTTTTTACAAAAAGCTCAATATTGAGCTAAATAGTAAAGGAAGCGATGGCCATGGATTAGCGGAGAAGAGCAGGCTAGACATTTTAGACAGCAAGAATATTCACTGTCTGACACTGTTTATATGCTCAAACTTAAAATAACATGAGAAGCCTTTCAATTCTTCACTATTCATGAAAGAAATAGCTTTGCTGGGCGCGGTGGCTCATGCCTGTAATCCCAGCACTTTGGGAGGCTGAGGTGGGTGGGTCACCTCCGGTCAGGAGTTTGAGACCAGCCTGGTCAACATGGTAAAACCCTGTGCCTAGTGGTGCGTGCCTGTAGTCCCAGCTACTCGGGAGGCTAAGGCAGGAGAATCGCTTGAACCTGCGAGACAGAGGTTGCAGTGAGCCGACATTGCACCACTGCACTCCAGCCTGAGTGACAGAGTGAGACTCCATCTCAAAAAAAAAAAAAAAAAAAAAAGCTTTAAAATTTTTAGTGCAATTTTTTTTTAATAAAAGGGAACTTTTTAGCTATTATTTTCAACTTTTAGTGGTCTAGTAATCTCTGAAGATCTTTGCAGGTAATAAAGTAGTCAAGATATATTTTTCTGTGGACTTGTCCTTTATGGCTATAACTATGTTCACTATAGTAATTGAATGCTACCAGATGCTGAAGTGCATTCACCATGGCAAGTACTTCCCTTGTGTTATCACATTTTATTTTTTATTTTTTGTTTTTTGAGACAGAGTCTTGCTTTGTCGCCAGACTGGAATGCAGTGGTGCAGTGTTGGCTCAGTGCAACCTCTACCTCCCGGGTTCAAACGATTCTCCTGCCTCAGCCTCCAGAGTAGCTGGGATTACAGGCATGTGCCACCACACCCAGCTAATTTTTGTAGTTCTAGTAGAAGCGGGGTTTCACCATGTTGGCCAGGATGGTCTCAATCTCTTGACTTCGTAATCCTCCTTTCTTGGTCTCCCAAAGTGCTGGGATTACAGGCATGAGCCACGGCACCCGGCCTGTGTTATCACATTTTATTCTCCCAGCCCATGAGCTGAGTATTGTTATCTCCAGTTTTTTGGATGAGATGCAACTTTCACACATTCTTGCACGAAATGTCTCTTGTTTCCTCCATGTTGTCTTTGTACCTCCTTGCCCCAGACCTCATTCCAGGCTTTGGCAGTTCTTAATGATGCAGCATTTTGCATCTGTTGCTACTACACAGTTAATTCTAACTAACAGCCTTCTTAACATACATTTATACTGATGTCATGCTAACTCTTCTTCTTTGTGACATGGATCATTGAGAGAATTTCTAGGGGCTCTCTGTTTTGGTAGAAGATAGGCTGCTTGTCACATAGTAACAGAAATTCTGTTGTATAGAAAAGAATTATAATTTACAGTTTCCATGTAACTCTGAGGACTAAAGAACCTAATACAGCATTATAATTTGAACAATTGGAGAAAATAATTTTGTTTTGTATTTGCATATTTTGCTATATATTTTCTTTTTTGTTGATTACAAAAATTATACAGATATTATTTAGCTTATCCTCAGGTATTCTGATTAGCTTTTTTAGCTACACTTTCCCATTTACCTACCTTTTAGTCAGAAAATTATGTTATACTTTTATGAATTAACTTTGTTATTCAAGTACAATTTATTTATTTATTAATTATTATTTTTTGAAATGGAGTTTCACTCTTGTCGCTCAGAGTAGAGTGCAGTGGTACGATCTCAGCTCACTGCAACCTCCATTTCCCGGGTTCAAACGATTCTCCTGCCTCAGCCTCCTGAGTAGCTGGGGTTACGGGCACCTGCCACCATGCCTGGCTAATTTTTGTATTTTTAGTAGAGACAGAGTTTCACCATGTTGGGCAGGCTGGTCTCAAACTCCTGACCTCAGGTGATCTGCCTGATCATACTAGTAATATGGTATAATTATATTCAGCCCAAAAACTAAGCCTGACTGGCTTGATGAATTAAGCTGAATCTTTAATGCTCTTATCAGTGTAGAACAATTCAAGTCTCAAGGAATCAATGGAAACTTCAAGAGAAGTGAGAATTACCACTGGGCCACGTATATTTGTTTTTGATAATGTAAAATTTACCCTAATTATATGCTTGACTAAAGATTTGGGTGATTACATAAAAGTTCTTTGAGGGATCCAAGGTGCTCATAGGAACCTTAAACTCAGTAGTTCCAAAGTTGCATCAAACCTGTGCTGATTCCTCTCCTATTCTCTTTCCTGCTTCACAGTGACGTCTCTCCAGTGACCTTAGTTTGAGTCACTTGGACTCAGAATCATGAAGTCAGCTTCTTGCAGCCTCACCTTTTCTGCTGTCCTTGCATTTACATGTAAGCCTCCTTGGGCTTCAGTGATGAGCTCACTGTGATTTTCCAACCATACCAGTTATATTTGTACCCTTGGCACACGCAGATTCCACTACTGTGTTGTCCCTCCCCTCCCCTCCCGAGTCTCATTCTGTCACCCAGGCTGGAGTGGCTCAATCTTGGCTCACTGTAAGCTCCGCCTCCCGGGTTCATGCCATTCTCCTGCCTCAGCCTCTTGAGTACCTGGGACTACAGGCACCCGCCACCATGCCTGGCTAATTTTTTGTATTTTTACTGGAGACAGGGTTTCACCATGTTAGCCAGGATGGTCTCGATCTCCTGACCTCGTGATCCACCCGCCTCGGCCTCCCAAAGTGCTAGGATTACAGGCCTCAGCCACCACGCCCTGCCTCTTTTCTTTTCTTTCTTTCTTTTCGCCCCTCCCCGCCCCTCCCCTCCCCTCCCCTCCCCTTCCCTTCCCTTCCCTTCCCGTTCCTTCTTTTCTTTCTTTCTTTTCTTTTCTTTCTGTGGGGTCCCGCTCTGTCACCCAGGCTGGAGTGCAGTGGTGCAGTCTCAACCACTGCAACCTCTGCCTCCTAGGTTCAAGCAATTCTCCTGTCTCAGCCTCCCAAGTTGCTGGGATTACAGGCACACACCACCACACCTGGCTAATTTTTTTTTAATTCTTTTTTTTTTTTTTTGAGGCAGAGTCTCGCTCTGTCGCCCAGGCTGGAGTGCAGTGGCATGATCTCGGCTCACTGCAAGCTCCACCTCCCAAGTTCACACCGTTCTCCTGCCTCAGCCTCCCGAGTAGCTGGAACTACAGGCATCTGCCACTACGCCCGGCTAATTTTTTTGTATTTTTAGTAGAGATGGGATTTCACCATGTTAGCCAGGATGGTCTAGATCTCCTGACCTCGTGATCCGCCCGCCTTGGCTTCCCAAAGTGCTAGGATTACAGGTGTGAGCCACCGTGCCCGGCTTAAAATTTTAATTAGAGACGGTTTCACCATATTGGCCAGGCTGGTATCGAACTGCTGACCTCAGGACCCACCACGCCCAGCCTGTCTTGTCTTTATTTGCTAGGAAATTTCCTGTTTCTTCATCAAGTCTCTGCTCAAGCCTTTTCTTGCCAGTGCTTTCTCTGACTATGTAGATTTCATTATACCCTGAGTGTCTTTTCCAGATTTTTAGTTGTATGTATATCTCCCAATTGTACTAAGATTTAAATTGCAAGGATATTGATTTATACAGCTTTGATCCACAATGCCTGGGGTCTGTTATTCTGTCCTTAAAATGTAAGGCTTTAAAAATAATATTGTGAGGCTGGGCGCGGTGGTGCACGCCTGTAATCCCAGCTCTTTGGGAGGCCGAGGCAGGCGGATCACGAGGTCAGGAGATTGAGACCATCTTGGCTAACACGGTGAAACCCCATCTCTACTAAAAATACACAGAAAAAAATTAGCCAGGCGTGGCGGTGTGTGCCTGTAGTCCCAGCTGCTGGGGAGGCTGAGGCAGGAGAATGGCGTGAACCCAGGAGGTGGGGCTTGCAGTGAGCTGAGATTGCGCCACTGCACTCCAGCCTGGGTGACACAGTGAGACTGTCTCAAAAAAAAAAAAATAATAATAATAATGATAATAATAACATTATGTACATTTGTGGAGTAAGTGAAAAACAATAAGCACTGATAGACTTCACACTGATTCCAAAGTATTCTTTTTTCCCAGATGTTCCTGTCAACTTTAGGTCCTTTTAATGCTTTTTTGTTTTGTTTTTTTGTTTTGTTTTTGAGACAGGGCCTTGCTCTGTTGCCCGGGCTGGAGTACAGTGGTGCAGTCACAGCTTACTGCAGCCTTGACCTCCCAGGCTCAGATGATCTTCCTGCCTCAGTCTTCCAAGTATCAGTTTCCACAGGTACACACCACTGTGCCTGGCTAATTTTTTTTTTTTTTTTTTTTTTTTTTGTGAGACAGGGTCTGCCTATGTTGTTCAGGCTTTAATTCCTTTTAATGGGTATCTATTTCTCTTCCTTCCCCTTTTCTTCAGCTCCTCTCTCATTTGCTTTTCCTGGGCTAAATAAATGACTTCTCAAATTTCATTGGCTTTTCTGTCACCTAGCCTGCGTGGAACATGCTCTCTTTTGAAGGAATTCGAGCCATCTAGTAATCCTTTTTTTTTTTTTTTTTTTTTAATTTGAGATGGAGTTTTGCTTTTGTTGCCCAGGCTGGAGTGCAATGGTGCGATCTCGGCTCACTGCAACCTCTGCCTCCCAGGTTCAAGCGATTCTCCTGCCTCACCCTCCCGAGTAGCTGGGATTATAGGCATGCGCCACCACACTCAGCTAATTTTGTACTTTTAGTAGAGATGGGGTTTCACCATTTTGGTCAGGCTGGTGTCAAACTCCTGACCTCAGGTGATCCACCCGCCTTGGCCTCCCAAGGTGCTGGCATTACAGGCGTGAGCCACCGTGCCCGGCCTACTTTTTATTTAAATAAGCCTTGAGATTTAGTTCCACAGGGTCTTTTCACATCAGTAAGATGCAATTTTATTGTCTTAATCTTAATTTTATTGTCCTTAATCTCCCTTTCTGTTCATGCAGTTTCTGTAAGTTGTTTTCATTCTTCACATCACAAACTTTCTCTCATTGCTTGTTCCAAGTTATAGTCATAAAATCTGAGTTGAAAGGGATCTTAGAAAATTGTTACCTTTGTTACCCACTTAGTACAGAAATCAGCTCTGTAGTATTGATAGGGGTTACTGTGCCGCTGTTGGAACCCTTCCAGGGTCTGAGCTCAGTGCTTCCTAGGCAGCTCATTTCTCTGTTAGACAACTTGAGTCCTTCAGTCATTTCCTTTCCTTGTGTCAAAATCTGCCTCACTAGTCTATTCATGGGTCCTGGTTTTTCCCTCGGGAAGCTCATTTCCATATGACGGACTGAATATACTTTGCTGTCCCTTAATCCTCTTATGCTGCAATAGGCTAACAATATTGGGAAAAAGTCATATTTCCTTGAGTCATACAGTGCTAGAAAGTAACTTGTAGAGTATTAGAAAACTTAATCTGTAAGACATCATAAAAGAAGATTTAGTTACTTTTTTTTTTTTTAACTTCAGGGTGTAGAAAGATATTTTGAGCTTTATATTTAAGGAAGAAGCCGTAAAGGAAAAGATTTATAGTTTAGTCTTTATGAAAACTGGAAAGTCAGTAATAAATCAGGAAAAGATATTTATGATACACATGACAAGCAAAGAGTTATACTCAGCAGCTCTTACTAATAAGAGAAACAAAGAAGGAGTACCCTGATAGGCAAGTGGGAAAAACATGAATTGGTGATTTATGGAAATATAGGAGAAATGGCAAGTAAGCTGAAAAATGTTTAAAATACCAGAAGTTAAATTAAGATGTTAGTTTTGCCTGTCAAATTGACAGAAATTTAAAAATTGTTAATACCCTGTACTGATAAATATATAATGAAATGGACCCTTTTATACACTTGTGATTATTGTGAAATATGTATTTGGTCTTTGACCCCTGACATACAACTGCTGAAATCCTTAAAACTTCCAAAGTGATGTCTTTTGTATGCTAAAGAGATGACTGGTGGCTGGCAGCCCCTAGGTAGCTTAAGGATGGGGCTGGTCACCAGAAAGAACAAGGCAAGATTAGAGGGTTGGGACTTTCAGTTTCATCCCCCAGTCTCTAGGAAAGGGAGTGGGGCTGAAAGTTAATTGATACCAGTGACCAGTGGTTAATCAGCCATGCCTGTATAATGGAGGCTCCTTAAGAACCAAGAAGGACTGGGTTCAGAGAGCTTGCAGATAGCCAAACACATGGAGGCTTACACACATCCATGTGTTGGGAGGGTGGCATACTCCCCTCCATGGGGACAGAAGCCCCTGGGCTTGGGACTCTTCCACATGTTGAGCTTTGTATCTCTTTATCTGGCTGTTTATTTGTATCCTTTAAAATATTCTTTGTAATAAACTGGTAAATGGAGCAAATGAACAAATTAATTGAACCCGAGATGGGGGTTGTGGGGACCCTGATTTCTAGCCGTTTGTTAGAAGCATTGGAAAATAACCTGGGGCTGGCGATGAGCAGAGTTGAAGTGGGAATGGGGCAGAGTCTTGGGGACTAGCCCTCAGTCTGTGGGATCTCACTCTATTACCAAGTAGAGAAGTCAGAATTAAATTAGAGGGCACCCAGCTAGTGTCTACTACAAAACTGATTGCTTGGTGGGTGGGTGGGAAAAAACTTCCCACATTTGGTCACAGAATTATCCTGTGTTGTGTGAGAGCAGAGGAAAAACAGTTTGTGTTTTTTTTTTTTCAACTCATTGCTAATATTAGAAATATAAGCAGGTAGGTCCAGTCTTTTTGAGGGGCAGTTTGGCAGTATGCTTGGAACAGGAATTATATTCTAGGAATTTATCATGAAGATATTGTCAGATGCACAGAATAATTGATGGTTATACAGGTGAGTTGGATGGAATTCTGGAAGCAGACATGGAGGAGGAGCTAGCAGTGTAGGAGATTTCTTGGAGATGAGGGGCAGGGGTAGTATTGCCTGTGAAAGTTGAAGAGGGAAGAAAGCAGGACATGTGGGTGTTGGGGAGAAAGCCTTCAAGCCCTGATCCAGATCTTAATAGCCGTGCAAGGAAAGAAGGGAGGAAGCCCAATTGAGCAGTGAGAGCTGCAGAACAGTGTGGATCTGACAAAGTCTGGGCCAGGCAGCCCTGACATCCCTACTGTGCCCAGTCTTCACCTACCAGCTGCCTAGGGAGAAAGTGGTCTTGGGTCTATACTGCAGCAGATTCCAAAGGCTCTACAGGTGGAGACGGTCAGCAAGCTGCAATCTTTGTAGGCACAGGACTAGGTATTGCTTGAAGGGAGAATCAGAATGGCGCACCTGTTTGGCTGCCATGAGAGGAAGTTCGTTGTAGTGTTAGTAAAATAGCACAAATTGGAACATTCATTGCAGTGTTACTGAAACAGCACAAATTAGAAATGATATTTTTTCTATAATAAATTTCTAATTAGGAGGAGTAATTTTAAAATAAGATTGCATTTGTATTTTAAACTGTCATTGTTATAGTGCAAGCTTTTGTTAAGCTTGAGACTCTTAACTCTTTTATATGAACTACTATCAAGAATTTCCCCATCTTGATGATCTTTTGAGACTAAAAAGTAGAATTTGCAGTTATCCTTTAACTTTTGATGTATTTGTTGGAGTTTGATGGTATAATGGAGGTGCTATTTTGCTGGGATTGGACAACCCTAAGCCTTGCTGTACTGACACCCTCCGGAGGATATGCAAACAGGCCATGCACACTGGAGGCCAACTTGCTGCTGCCTTATCTTGCTCACTCTTGGTAATTTCACTTGAGTTCTTTTTTTTTTTTTTTTTTTTTTTTTGGAGACTGAGTCTTGCTCTTTTGCCCAGGCTGGAGTGCAGTGGCACAATCTCGGCTCACTGCAACCTCTGCCTCCTTAGTTCAAGCAGTTCTTCTGCCTCAGCCTCCCAAGTAACTGGGATTACAGGCGCACACCACCATGCCTGGCTAATTTTTGTATTTTTAGTAGAGAGAGGGTTTCACCATGTTGGCCAGGCTGGTCTCAAACTCCTGACCTCAAGTGATCCACCGGTCTTGGCCTCCCAGAGTGCTGGGGTTACAGGTGTGAGCCACCGCGCCCGGCCTCCACTTGAGTTCTTTTTTTTCTGGGTTGTAATTAGCATCCACTTCTAGCAGTGTGGTCTGCATTAACTTGAATAACTTAATGTTACTACTTGTTTTAGGAAAATTTTAGATCACTGTTAACCTGTAACTTTATTTTAACTTGAATTTTCCCTTAACCTGAAGATGTTATAAAATGATTTTAAATAATGAGTCTGTGGAATCTTTCAAAGTATTGTTTCAAGCCAAATACCCCACCCTCCTGAAACTCATAAAATAGGCCCAGATAATAATTATTTTTTTTATTTTTATTTTTTTTGAGACCTAGTCTCACTCTGTCGCCCAGGCTGGAGTGCAGTGGTGTGATCTGGGCTCACTGCAACCTCCACCTCCCTGGTTCAAGCAGTTCTCCTGCCTCCTGGTAAATGGAACAAATGAGCAAATTAATTGAACCTAGCCTCCTGAGTAGCTGGGATTACAGGCATGCACTGCCATGCCTGGCTAATTTTTGTATTTTTAGTAGAGATGGGGTTTCACCATGTTGGCCAGGCTGGTGTTGACCTCCTGACCTCAAGTGATCTACCTGCCTCAGCCTCCCAAAGTGCTGAGATTACAGGCATGAGCCACCACGCCCGGCCTCCCAATGATAATTATTTAGGCCACTTTTTGCTTTTTGTTCTCTCTCGCTCTTGCTCACATTATCCTAAAGAATGCCAAAAAAGACCTCATAGAATCCCAAGGGACAGTTTAAAAACTTTGGTTCTATATTTTGGACTAACTTTATAATAATAAAAATTTTGGAAAAGTGAAGTTAAAGTCAAGTGATTATAGGGCCGGGCGCGGTGGCTCACGCCTATAATCCCAGCACTTTGGGAGGCTGAGGTGGACGGATCACCTGAGGTTGGGAGTTCGAGACTAGCCTAACCAATGTGGAGAAACCCTGTCTCTAGTAAAAATACAAAAGTTAGCCGGGTGTGGTGGTGCATGCCTGTAATCCTAGCTACTCTACTTGGGAGGCTGAGACAGACAAATTGCTTGAACCCAGGAGGCAGAGGTTCCAGTGAGCTGAGATCATGCCATTGCACTCCAGCCTGGGCAACGAGAGCGAGACTCCGTCTCAAAAAAACAAAACAAAACAAAAAAACATAAAGCTAAGTCAGGATTCTGTTTCCTGAGGCTCATTGGTCTGCTTAAGGGGTGGCTGTAAGGCATTTTCAGAAATGTTTCCCAGCAGGGTAAGGAAAATTGTTACCTAGGGGCCTGTTGGGAAAGAAGCATCAGAAGTTTATCTGTAATTGGTGGACAGGAAAAGGCCATGTTTCCCAAGGGCCCTAGGATGAATTGTGTGTCTGTCACATTGCCTGTATCCCACAAACTGAGATTTTAAAAAACGTGCAGCACCTGACCTTCCTCCAGCTATCCCACGTCTGGCACTTCTTTCTAGGATTCATAGATAATACAACTTTTTTAAAAGTATATGGTAGACCTTGCTAGGAGTTAAGTTACTGTATGGGATTTTTCCTTTTGGAAAGTAGGTGTGTAGATTTATATATGGTTTTGTGTGTGTGTGATATATATGTATCTTTAAAATAGAAGCTACAGGAAAAGCAAATTGACTGTGTAGTGAAAGGTGGTTTGAGATGGTTAGTCTCCTTACCCCCTTGTGCGTTGAAACGAGATTGTGGTCACCTATTGTGCATTCATGTTTCTCTGAGACACAGTCACAAGGTCAAGGACCATGTCTTACTACTGTTGAGACTGCGGAGCCTAGCTGAGTGGTTTACACATACTAAGTGGGTGGTCAACAATAGAGCAGGCCAGAATTCTTGCAGATTTTTAATTTTTTTCTAATTTAGTGTTTCTTAGCCCTACACAGAGCTCTGTTTGCCATTAGAGGGATTCAGCCAACTCTTGTCCTATTATTACTTTTCCTGCTAATTTATTAAAAACCTTTTCCAGCCAGGCATGGTGGCTCATGCCTATAATCCTATCACTTTGGGAGGCTGAGGCAGACAAGTTGCTTCAGCTCAGGAGTTCGAGACCAGCCTGGGCAACAGAGTGAGATCTCGTCTCTACAAAAAAATTAGCCAAGTGTGCTGGGATGTGCCAGTGGTCCCATCTACTTAGGAGGCTGAGGCAGGAGGATAGCTTGAGCTTGGGAGGTGGAGGATCTCGGCTGTGAGTCGAGATCATGCCACTGCACTCCAGCTTGGGTGGAGAGCCAGAACCTGTTTTTAAAATAACTAAATTAATAAATTTAAAAAAAATTAAGAAAACCTTTTCCAGTATTAAACTTGTTTTGGAAATTTAACTGACCAAGTAGTACTAATGGAAAATATTTGAAATAATTATTCATATTACTTTAATGTGACTCATTTAAACTAACTAATCAAAACATTTATCCACTGAGATTTTAAGTAGGCTTTTTGGCCGATGTTCAGAAACACAGTAAATGAATAAACAAAAGCAGATATTTGATATGAACTTACATAAATGACAGAAATTTAACCTATATTTTATTTAAGTTTAATGGCAAATGAGTATAAAGCCTCTAATTTTTTTCTTTTTTTTTTTCTTTTTTTGAGATGGAGTCTCGCTGTCTGCCAGGCTGGAGTGCAGCGGCGCGATCTCGGCTCACTGCAAGCTCTGCCTCCTGGGTTCACGCCATTCTCCTGCCTCAGCCTCCCGAGTAGCTGGGACTACAGGTGCCCGCCAGCACGCTCGGCTAATTTTTTGTATTTTTAGTAGAGACGGGGTTTCACTGTGTTAGCCAGGATGGTCTTGATCTCCTGACCTCATGATCCACCCACCTTGGCCTCCCAAACTGCTGGAATTACAGGCGTGAGCCACCATGCCTGGCCTAAAGCCTCTAATTTTTTTCTAAGCAAATTTTACTTATCAACACTAAGCAACATTTCACCAAAACTCATGATATGCTATCATTATATTAAAAACTAAAAACCACTTTTTTACCAGTAATTTTTAAAGTTTGATTTTCAGCTGGGTGTGGTGGTGCATGCCTGTAGGCCCAGCTGTTTCAGAGACTGAGGTGGGAGGATCGCCTGAGCCCAGGAGGTTGAGGCTGCAGCGAGCTGTGATCGCACCACTGCACTCTAGCTTAAACAATAGTGGGAGATCTTTTCTCTAAAATAAAATAAATATTAAACTTTTCCTTAAAGTTCTATACTTGACAAGTCAAAATAATATAGCCTCAGTGAATTATATGTGTGGTGCATCACTTATAGTAGACACAGATGCTGAGAGGTAAGCAGGTAGTATGTTAGGTCCGGAATTAACGACAAGCATGGAATGTTCTACCCTCCTCCTCATTGTGTCTAATGCAGGGCTCTGATCAGGGCCCCTAGCCAGATATTATCTGTGGCACTTAGCGTTTAGCAGAAAGTCAGACTCTAAATGGACATTTCTGGTTTACTCAGTCTGCCACTCAGGTATTGTCTCTAATCTGTTCGTTTTTTCCTTCAAATTCTTACACTTACTGTACTTTCTCCAAGTACGAAATTCTGCCTTCTGGTGTTTAGGGATTTTTTTCTACCTTAAATTTCTCATCTAGATTTATACCTCTTTCCTGACTCACTTCAAAGTCATTTTCTTCTTTGACTCCTGCCTTCAGTGATCTCTAATTTCTCCAAATTTCTGTAACCACCACTGTTTGTTTCCAGGGGCTCTCACTTTGTTTCTGTCCTACAGACTAGAGGGACGTGATACTGCTTAGGTACCACATGATGACTGGGACTGGGGGGCCTTTCAGAATGGCAGGGTGTAAATGAAGTATATGTGTAGTTAAAAGCTAAAGCCTGAAGCCAGGTATTAAAATCAGGCTAGTCTCTGATATGCTTTGTATCATTTACATACTTTTTGCCTTTTAGATTGTGAAAACACCATCAGAACTGTTGTGTCCCTCACTGAGCTTTTGCGTGCTTTTAAATAGGAGCATCTTCCAACTGACAAGTGTCATTTTGTGTTGGAAAAACTTAGGATTTGAAAACACTGTTGGCTGGGCGTAGGGGCTCAGGCCTGTAATCCCAGCACTTTGGGAGGCCAAGGCGGTAGGATTGCTTGAGGTCAGGAGTTTGAGACCACCCTGGCCAACGTGGCAAAACCCCATCTCTACTAATAAAAATACAAACATAAGCCAGGCGTGGTGGTGCTTGCCGGTAATCCCAGCTGCTCGGGAGGCTGAGGCAGGAGGATCGCTTGAATCCAGGAGGCAGAGGTTGCAATAGCTGAGATTGCCCCCCTGCACTCCAGCCTGGGTGACGGAGCGAGACTCTGTCTCAAAAAAAAAAACACATTGTTATTCGGCGTGTTCAGTCACAAGGTCAGCCTATTTTATCAAAATGTACCAGCAAAAGATTGTTGTTAGCATATATGAAATTTAGTCACGATGTACACTATTTTGTCTGTGTAAGATTTATTCACTGTGTGTGTGTGTGCGCGTGTGCGTGTGTGTGCATGCGCATGCGTGCACGCGCCCGCACAGAGGATCACGGTGAGGTGGTGGGAGCACCCAGGTTCTCTCTTTCATTGCAATGCCGTTTGTTGCAGCATGGTTCATTGTAATTGCAGAGGAGAGGACAGTCTCAATGAAGAGCGTCGATATGTATACACCACACTGTAGTATACAGAGGAGAACACTGTGCTGTAGAAAGAATGAGGTAGATCTAAATAGTACTGCGAAACAGTCTCCAGGAGAGATAGCAAAAAAAAACCACAGTGCAGAGCAGTAGACAGCTACCATTTATATAAACAAAGGAGGCCTGCTTAGACATGCACAGCCTCTCTCTGGAAGGATGCGTAAGGGTCTGGTGCCTCTCGGGAAGAACGCTGAGCTATTAGAGAATCAAGAGTGGGAAGGGAGTAATTGTGCACTGTATTCTCATTGACACCATTTGCAATTCTTTTTACCACATTCATATTAATATTACTTTTTAAATAATGTGACATTTCCTCATTATCTTGTGCTGTATTCAGAAGTAGGATAGCAGTACCTTGGAATTAGTACAGTTTTTCTTGTACCTCTCTTCCCTCATTCTCTACTGTTGCGAACAGTGAATATCCATTTGGTTTACAACTTGAGGCAGTAGAAGGAACACCAGTTTGGCAGTCAAATCAGACCTGTGTCTATACACTACTGGCTTATATGATTTTGGGTAAATTACTCAACCTTTCAGAATCCGAATTTTTTCATCTAGGCTGTGGGAATGTTAATATGTATAGCTCAGATGTATTGTAAGGATTAAATAAGAAAATAAACTTAATGAGCTAGCATAGTGATATGGACGTGTAATATGAGTTCTATAAATGATTATTTTAGTGACTAAGGTACTTGTTCAAATTATAAAATCCCTGCTTTCCCCACCACACCACAATTGTAGCATTCTTGACATTTGTATTTCCTCTGACACGCTGCAGTGGAACATACCTAATTTTGAGGGACTTCTTGGCTCTTAGAGTATCTTTAAAAATGAAAAGGCCAGGCGTGGTGGCTCATGCCTGTAATCCTAGCACTTTGGGAGGCCGAGGCAGGCCAATCACGAGGTCAGAAGTTCGAGACCAGCCTGACCAACATGGTGAAACCCCATCTCTGCTAAAAATACAAAAATTAGCCAGGCATGGTGGCGCGCACATGTAATCCCAGCTACTCAGGAGGCTGAGGCAGGAGAATCACTTAAACCTGGGAGACGGAGGTTGCAGTGAGCCGAGATCATGCCATTGCACTCCAGTCTGGGTGACAGAGCAAGATGCCGTCTCAAAAAAAAAAAAAAAAAAAAAGTTCTTTCTCTCTCTACTTGTAAATGGAAGTTTACTAATTTCATAAAATTTTTTTGTGTGCAGGTATATTACTGTATATGTTGAATATTATATGTAATTTACTTACGTAGATACCTATCCAGCAAGAAAGCCACAATTTCAAACACGATTCAATAATGTAGACTACACCTCAAAACTTGGTGATAACAACATTATTATAACACCTTATTCATGTAAATATATTATTCAGATAATGGGTTTTAGGGAGTAATGTTTCTGTTTCCTTTTAAGCCTTTGTATTCCTTTTTTAGCTCTTTCAGTCTCACATGGCAACGAAAACAACTTGTATGTCTTCACAAGGATCAGATGATGAACAGATAGTGAGTATGTCTTTTAAATAGATACCATATTGTACTCTAAATGCTTCTATGATTTTAAAATAACTACTTGGAGTGCTTATAGACTCTTGTGATAGAGACTTCTGTTTGTACTTACCTCCAACGTGAATTAATTTTTCTGTTGATTCAAGTGAAAAGTCGATGATGGATTGAATAATTGAGTATCCACAATATTCTTAATTGAGTATCCACAATATTCTGACATTAAGGAAATTTTTTTTTCTGTTTCTTTTTTCGTTTCCTTTTTTTTTTTTAGACAGAGTCTTGCTCTGTCGCCCAGGCTGGAGTGGAGTGGCATGATCTCGGCTCACTGCAACCTCTGCCTCCTGGGTTCAAGCGATTCTCCTGTCTCAGCCTCCCGAGTAGCTGGGATCACAGGTGACCACCACCACGTCCGGCTAACTTTTTTGTATTTTAGTAGAGATGGGGTTTCACCATGTTTGTAGGCTAGTTTTGAACTCCTGACCTCAAGTGATCTGCCCACCTCAGCCTCCCAAAGTGCTAGGATTACAGGCGTGAGCCACTGCCCCAGCCCAGTTTCTTTTTTATCATTCGTTGTTTGTTTTTGTTTTTTGAGACAGAGCTTTGCTCTGTTGCCCAGGCTGGAATGCGATGGTGCAATCTCAGCTTACTGCAACCTCTGCCTCCCGGGTTCAAGCAATTCTCATGCCTCAGCCTTCCAAGTAGCTGGGATTACAGGTGTGTGCCACCACACCTGGCTAATTTTTGTATTTTTAGTAGAGACGGGGTTTTGCCAGGTTGCCCAGGCTGGTCTCGAACTCCTGGCCTCAAGTGATTTGCCTCCCTCAGCCTCCCAAAGTGCTAGGATTACAGGCGTGAGCCACCACGCCCGGCCGTTATTTGTTTTTTGAGCACACTGCAGAATGTGGTGGGTGCATAGAACTCCTGTGAATGGCAAAGTTTAGGGAGCCCTTGGGTGGTCCTGCCAGCTGCCTCCCTGATGCAAGATTAGACCTGATGCTTCTAAGGGTCTGTGGGGAGGGGTTTGGTAATTCATATTGAAATTTGTATTTAAAAATAGGAAGTAAATTTGGTGAAAGAGGTGAGTAACTAGAAAGAAAATTGCAAATACAAACATAGGTAATTCAGTAAGTTGTTTTTTATTTTGTTTGTTTTTGAGACAGGGTCTTGCTCACTCTGTTGCCCAGGCTGGAGTGCAGTGGTGCAATCTCGGCTCACTCAACCTCCACCTCCCAGGTTCAAGCAATTCTCATGCCTCAGCCCATTATAGGCATGTGCCACCACACTCGGCCAATTTTTGTACTGTTGTTAAGAGACGGGGTTTTGCTCATGTTGGCCAGGCTGGTCTTGAACTCCTGGCCTCAAGTGATCCATCTGCCTCCACCTCTCAAAGCACTTGGATTACAGACGTGAGCCACCACGCCTGGCCAGTAATTCAGTAAGATTAAATAATTTCCTTTAGTTCTGTGCTCCAATAACTGTAGTCTCTTCTTGTTTTTCCCTCTTTCTCCATATATCAATGGTACTAACAGTCTATTCCATCTTCCTCACAGACTTTTTGAATGATGTTTAATCCTCCAGAGATTACTGTCAGAGTCACTAGTAATCTTTAGTGACTAGTCCATCCAGTGGCTGTTGCTTAGTTTCTTTTTCCCTGGCCCCTCTTTTGTGTTACATCATGGGGACCACACCCTCATTTTTGAAATGCTTTTTTCCAATGACATTAAAATCCTGTCATTGTAGAACTAGAAGGGATCCTAGAGGCCATTTAGTTCAACTTTTATGTAATAAGCATATGCCTATCAGATAACAACTTTAACAAGTTATGAAGTTCTTACCATCTTGAACACTTTCACGAGGAAGAAGCCTAGTGCTTCTTCAGTGCTCTTTAAAAAAATATGAAGATAACATGCTTACATGACTAAAAATGATTCAAATGGCACAAAAGAGAGTATAGTATACTAGTTTTCTGTTGCTGCATAACAAATCGTCACAAATTTAGCGGCTTAAAACGGCATCTGTTTGTTAGCTCTCAGTTCTGTAGGTCAAAGGCCAGACGTGGCCCATCTTCCTTCTCTGCTCTGGGTTTCATACTCAAGGGGTCAGCTGCTGGATTCTTATCTGGAGGCTTTCCTTCCATACTCTTTCTGGTTGTTGGCAGAATTCAGTTCCCTGCTGGCTGGGGGTTGTTGTCAGCTCCTAGAGACCACTCCATTCTGAAAGCCAGCAAGGGAGAACTGGCAGGTGGAGTTCTCTTCATGCTTCATGTCTTTGGCCAGGAAGTGCCCAGGCCCTGTTAAGGATTTACCTCATGGCCGGGCATAATGGCTCACACCTGTAATCCTAGCACTTTGGGAGGCCCAGACGAGTGGATCACCTGAGTTCAAGAGTTCGAGACCAGCCTGACCGACGTGAAACCTTGTCTCTACTAAAAATACAAAAATTAGTCAGGTGTGGTGGCAAGCACCTATAATCCTAGCTGCTCGAGAGGCTGAGGCAGGAGAATCGTTTGAACCCAGGAGGCAGAGGTTGCAGTGAGCTGAGACCACATCATTGCACTCTAGCCTGGGCAACAGAGCAAAAACTCTGTCTCAAAAGAAAAAAGGAAAAAAAAAAGGATTTACCTCATTAGGTCAGGCCCAACCAGGATAGTCTCCCTTCCGAAGACTGACTGGTTTGGGACCTTAATCACTCTGTAAAATCTCTTCTCAGAGACACCTAGGTTAGCGTTTGATTTAATAACTGGGAGAAAGTTTGTGTGCACCAGGGGCATCGGTGTTAGCGACCATCTCAGAATTCTGCCAACCATATACAATAAAAAGCGATTTCTTCTCACCCCAACCTGTAAGTCTACTGCTGACTGGTAACCACTCGCAATAGTCTGTCATTACCCTTCGAGACATTTACATCTGTATGTGTGTATATATATACACACACATATATGTGTGTATATATATACATATATGTGTGTGTATATATATACACATATATATGTGTGTATATATATACATATATGTGTGTGTATATATATACACATATATATGTGTGTATATATGTGTGTGTATATATATATGATTATGTGAAAAATGCACATAATGCATATTTTTAAAAACTCTGACCTCAGTAAATAAATCACTATTGGGATACCTAGCTAGTCATCCATGTTGTGACATGTATCAGTAGTTTAGTATACTACAATTTATCTATTCACCACTTGTTTCATATTTGGAATCTTTCCAGTTTTTGACCATTGGGAATAAAACTGCTGTGAACATTGATGCATAAGTTCTTGGGTGGACATATGTTTTCATTATTTTGGATACCTCCAAGCGGGTTTTTTTTTTGGCTATATAATAATATGTGTTTAACTTCATAGGAAACTGCCAAGCTAGTTTCCAAAGCAACTGTACCATTTTGCAGACTAGCAAATTTATCAGCATTCCATTTCTTCATTATCTCCAACACTTGACATGTTCAGCCTTTTTATTTTAGCTGTTTTGTTGGATATTCAATGTTACTTTTTATTTATTTTTATTTTTATTTATTTTTTTGAGACAGAGTCTTGCTCTGTCTTCCAGGCTGGAGCACAGTGGCAGGATCTTGGCTCACTGCAACTTCCGCCTCAGGTTCAAGCGGTTCTCATGCTGTAGCCTCCGGAGTAGCTGGGACTACAGGCATGCACCACCATGCCCAGCTATTTTTGTATTTTTGGTAGAGATGGGGTTTTGTCATGCTGGCCAGGTTGGTTTCAAACTCCTGGCCTCAAGTAACCTGCCTGCCTTGGCCTCCCAAAGTGCTGAGATTATAGGCATGAGCCACCGCACCTGACCTGACCACTTGAACCTGGGAGGTGGAGGTTGCGGTGTGCCAAGGTCGCACGACTGCACTCCAGCCTGGGTGACAGAGTGAGACTCCATCTCAAAAAAGAAAAACAAAAAACAAAACAAACAAACCAACAACAACAAACAAACAAACAAAAAAACCACAAAAATTACCCAGGCGTGGTGGCGCCTATAATCCCAACTACTCCAGAGGCTGAGGTGGAAGAATCACTTAAACTCGGGAGGTGGACATTTTACATTTTCTTGATAACTAATTTTCTATATGTGCCATTGTCCTTGCATTTTCTTCTTTCCTACCTTCTTTTGGATTAATAGAGAATTTTTATGACTCAATTTCATTTCTGCTTTTGGCTTATTAGCTATACCTCTTTCGCTTTTTTTTTTTTTTTTGATAGTAATTGACCTAGGCTTTAACTTACCACACCCAACCTTCAAATAATATAATATTTTAGCCTGGCATGGTGGCTCACGCCTGTAATCCTAGCACTTTGAGAAGCTGAGGCAAGTGGATCACCTGAGGTCAGGAGTTTGAGACCAGCCTGGCCAACACGGTGAAACCCCATCTCTATTAAAAATACAAAAATTAGCCAGGCGTGGTGGGCGCCTATTATCCCAGCTACTCGTGAGGCTGAGGCAGGATAATCCCTTGAACCTGGGGGGCGGAGGTTGCAGTGAGCCAAGATCATACCACTTCACTCCAGCCTGGGCGAAAGAGCAAAACTCCATCTTAAAAAAAAATTTGTATATATAACACTTTATGTATACTGTAGAAACCTTATAACAATATTCCTTCAGTCCTCCTGTATTTTGTGTTTCTTATACATTTTACTTGTGCATGTAACCTGTAACACATTGTTTTTGTTACTGCTTTAAACATTTGTATTTTCAAGAAGTTTAAAAAAACCTCTCTTACATTTACCCACATATTTACCCACATATTTATCATTCCTTTTTGTAGATCTGTTGTCATTTTCCTTTCTCTTGAAGAACTTTGATCGTTTCTTATACTGTGGGCCAACTGGCAGTGGATTTTCTCAGATTTTGTTTATCTGAAGTTGTCTTCATTTTGCCTTCATTTTTGAAGGATGTTTTCATTGGCTGTAGAATTCTACATTGTCTTTTTTTTGGGGGGGGGGCATTTTATAGGGGTCGTTGTTTTGTCTTCTGGTTTGCATTGTTTCTTAAGCAACATCTGTAGCTCACTGCAATGTCCGCCTTCTGAGTTTAAGTGATCCTCCCACCTCAGCCTCCCGAGTAGCTGGGATTATAGGTGCCACCACGCCCGGGTAATTTTTGTGTGTGTTTGTTTTTGTTTTTTTTTTGGAGATGGAGTCTTGCTCTGTCACCCAGGCTGGAGTGCAGTGGTGCGATCTCAGCTCACTGCAACCTCCACCTCCCAGGTTCAAGCGATTCTCCTGCCTCAGCCTCCTGAGTAGCTGGGACTACAGGTGCGTGCCACCACACCTGGCTAATTTTTTGTATTTTTAGTAGACACAGGGTTTCACCGTGTTAGCCAGGATGGTCTCAATCTCCTGACCTTGTTATCCACCCGCCTCGGCCTCCCAAAGTGCTGGGATTACAGGCGTGAGCCACCACACCAGGCCTAAAGTTTTCATTATCCTTGTTTTTTAGCAGTTTGCTGTGATGTCCCTAGATGTGAGTTCCTTTGGATATTTCCTGTTTGTAGTTTGCTGAAATTCTTGTATCTCTGAGTTCAAGTTTAGAAAATTAGAAAGTTTTCAGTCACTATTACTTAGATATTTTTTCCCTCCCTCCTACCCCCCACTTTCACCTTCTCTCTTTCTCTAACTTTTCTTGTATTCCAATTACTGGTATGTTAGATCATTTGATACTCTCACACAAGTTTTTAAGACTGTCATAGTTTTATCTTTTTTCTTTCTGTGAGATTTTTAGCTTGGATAATAACTATTGAACAAATCTGTCTTCCATTATTTGATCTGCTGTTAGTACTAAATATATTTTTTACTTCAGATGTTGCATTTTTACATTCTAGAAATTCTGTCTGCTGCTTTTTGTCGTTGCGAGCTCTTTCATATCTTTCTGTAATTCCCTGTCATGCCACCCATTATATCCATCTTTTTCCTGTAGATTCTTTAGCATATTTGTTATCATTATTTAAAGTTCTTACCTGCTAATTAAACATCTGGTTCATTGTGGCTCTCTTTCTGTTGACTTTCTTTCTTGACTGTGAATCACATTTTTCTGTTTTTTTCCTGTCATAATTTTTTTATTGTATACTAGATACTGTAGAGATGCTAGATTCTGTTTTCTTCTTCTGCAGAGTCTTGAACTTTGTTCTAACAGGCAATTAAATTGCTGACTGATCACATTGATCATGTTGAGCCTTGTTACAGGCTTTGTTAAGGCAGGTCTGCTTCAGCTGTGCTTTCTGATTGCTGAGTTATGGACCTTACTCCTAAAATGTGGCCCATCTAGGGTTTCAGTAGAAGGCCTAGGGTGTTTACAGGAGACTCTTTAACTTACAGGCTTAAAATTTAAGCTCTGTCCATCTCTCCAAGATGGCACTTGAAAACTCTGCATAGCTCCTCCCAATTCCCATTTTCCCCCTTCTGGGATCTTTGTATTCCCTCTGTATGTGTGCAGTTTGGCCATCAGCCATGGATTTGAGTGGAGTGTGTTTGTAGATTTTGGACTCCCTTCTTTCTGGAATTTTCTCCCTGAATTCCCAACCAATCTGCCTGCCCCAATCTCCAATGGACATCTTAACCCATTAAGACTATAACTTCCCTCCTGAGCTCTATCTTCCTTTTGCCATAATGACTAGGGAGTGCCTTCAGGGAAAAAGCTAGATAAACTCATCTCACCTGATAAGTTTCCTTCCCTCAAGTCTTATTCTGTCCAGTGTCTATCTGCCTTTGGTTGCACTCTAGTGACTTAAAAGGGTTGCTTGTAATTGTTACCAGTAGGCAGGTAAGTTTGACCTAAGTTACTCTGCCATTACCGGGAGCTGAACCTGTATCTGTACTTTTGTTTTGTGCTTTTTTTTCACTTGACATTTTAATGTAAGAATTTTCTAAGTTTTTATCATAAACAAATGGACTTTAACTTTTTATTTTGTAAGTGAATATGCCATAGTTGGATATTTTCCTATTTTGGAAATCGAATGTTTTAATGTTATACATAGTGCTAGACTCTCGTTGTATGAAGGGGATAAGAAATGTATGTTTTGAGGATCTGGACACAGGTTTCTTTTCCTGAAAATTTACTTAATCGCTTGTATCTTAGGTGAGGTATAATGATTATAAAAATTTTCATTTATTTGATATATTTGTCCTTCAAGTGTGCCTACATCCTATTTAAGTCAAAGTTGTTTTTTTTATTGCTGTTGTTTTTGTTTTTATTTTCCTTCAGAAAAGAGAAAACATTCGTTCGTTGACTATGTCTGGCCATGTTGGTTTTGAGAGTTTGCCTGATCAGCTGGTGAACAGATCGATTCAGCAAGGTTTCTGCTTTAATATTCTCTGTGTGGGTACGTGCCACCTACTCTTCCTCTAAGTTGTTCCTTCATATTCCTTGTGCTCACTTCATTCTTGTCATGGGCAGAACAATGCTCATGTTATCAATTTGAAATCATGATCCCAGGGATTCTCTTTAGTTGTTTAGATTCTGTTAGTTTTGTTTTTCTTAGCTTTAAGCTTTTGGCTTGTTATATAAACATCTCAGTGTTGTTGTCAGAGTCCTGAGTAGCTTAGCACACTTACTCTATGCTCTGCTCATGACTTGGGGGACCAGCCGTAGTGTGTATTTCTTTCATGCGCACCCTGGCCTTTGAAATATTTGGGATCTTTGAAACCACTCTAGGCATTTACAGTTGTATTTCTTTTCAGCCATTCATGCAACCATAAAGATGTACGTTTGTGTGTTTCAGGGGAAACTGGAATTGGAAAATCAACACTGATTGACACATTGTTTAATACTAATTTTGAAGACTATGAATCCTCACATTTTTGCCCAAATGTTAAACTTAAAGCTCAGACATATGAACTCCAGGAAAGTAATGTTCAATTGAAATTGACCATTGTGAATACAGTGGGATTTGGTGACCAAATAAATAAAGAAGAGAGGTATGTGTTTTCTTCTTGTAATAAAACAAGTTTTTCTTATTTCAAGACATTCGCCTTATAGCCCCATGAACTATCATTTGATTTTCTCCTATGGTAATTCATACCTTTCCTTCCACACATTGTTTTAAAAATAAAATAATTAAACAATATTTTGTTCTTATTAGCACATTGACATTTTTCTAGCCATTTGTCTAATTTCTTTAGAATAATTTGAATCACCTTATTAAAATGTGCATTTCAGCAAAAGTAGCTTTAATTATTTCCTGACATGCAAATTCACTGTATATTAATTATACTAATTTTCAGGCAGGGCTTATCTCCTTGAAGAAAAAAAATACAAGACATATAAGAACAATATATACAATGGCCAAATACATGATGCTTGAATTTTTTGTAAAATTATAATCAAATTAGCCAGTTACATTATTAATCATTGCAGGAAAGTTTTGATAGTGAAATTTTAATTTATATTTTACCTTGTGTCTCTATTTGTTTTAATATTTCTCCTAAGGTCGTATAAAGATTGAGTAGAGATTCTATGCTCTATCAAATTTAAACTATGAAAGGGGGAAAAGGATTGGTAAAGCAATAACTTTTTGTTCGTTTTCCTTTTTGAAATGTGTTTCAATTTTTTTTTTTTTTTTTTTTTTTTTGAGACAGAGTCTCGCTCTGTCACCCAGTCTGGAGTGCAGTGGCATGATTTCGACTCACTGCAACCTCCACCTCCCCAGTTCAAGCGGTTATCCTGCCTCAGCCTCCCGAGTAGCTAGGATTACAGGCACCTGCCACCACACCTAATTTTTTTTGTGTTTTTAGTAGAGACGGGGTTTCACCTTGTTGGCCAGGCTGGTCTCGACCTCCTGACCTCAGGTGATCTACCCACCTCGGCCTCCCAAAGTGCTAGGATTACAGGTGTGAGCAACTGCGCCCAGTCTTATTTCCATTTTTGTAAGTAATTTTTTTCCTTTTAAAAAATAATTTCAATTTTTCGTTTAGATTTGGGGTACATTTGCAGGTTTATTACATGGGTATATTGTGTGATGCTGAGGTTTGGGGTACAAGTGATCCAATTACCCAGGTAGTGAGCATAGTACCAATAGTTAGTTTTTCAGCCTTTACCTGGTATCTCCCTTCCCACTCTAGTAGTCCCAGTGTTTGTTGTTGCCATCTTTATATCCATGTGTACCCAATGTTTAGATCCCACTTACTTATAAGTGAGAACATATGGTATTTGGTTTTTTGTTCCTGAGTTAATTTGCTTAGGATAACGGCCTCCAGCTTCATCCATGTTGGTACAAAAGACTTGATTTTGTTCTTTTTTATGGCTGTGTAATAGTCCATGGTAGGTATGTACCACACTTGTTTTATCCAGTCCACGTTGATGGGCAGCTAGGTTGATTCCATGTCTTTGCTATTGTGAATAGAACTATGATGAAACATATGAGTACATGTGTCTTTTTGGTAGAATGAGGTATTTTCTTTTGGATATATTCCAAGTTGGAATAGCTGGGTCAAATGGTAGTTCTGGTTTAAGTTCTTTGAGAAATCTCCAAACTGCTTTCCACAGTGGCTGCATTAATTTACATTCCCACCAACAGGGTACAAGCATTTCCTTTTCTCTACAGCCCCACCAGTATCTGTTGTGTTTTGACTTTTTAATAATAGCCATTCTGACTGTTGTGAGATGGTATCTCATTGTGGTTTTGATTTGCATTTCTCTAATGATGAGTTATGTTGAGCGTTTTGTCATGTTTGTTGGCTGCTTGTATGTCCATGTCTTTTGGCCACTTTTTAATGGGGTTGTTTTTTCCTTGTTTAGTTGTTAGTTTCTTACAGATTCTGGCTGCTAGACTATTGTTGGATGTATAGTTTGTAAAAATTTTCTCCCATTCTGTAGGTTGTCTGTTTACTCTGATGATGGTTTGTTTTGCTATGTAGAAGCCCTTTAGTTTAATTGGCAATTTTTGTTTTTGTTGCATTTGCTTTTCAGGACTTAATCGTAAATTCTTTTCCAAGGCCAATGTGCAGCATGGTGTTTTCTAGGTTTTCTTCCAGGATTCTTTTGTTTGAGGTCTTACATTTCAGTCTTTAATCCATCTTGAGTTAATTTTTGTTTATGGTAAAACGTAGGGGTCCAGTTTCATTCTTCTGCATATGGCTAGCCAGTTATTCTACCACCATTTATTGAATAGAGAGTCCTTTCCCCATTGCTTATTTTTGTCAGCTTTGTTGAAGATCAGATGCCTGTAGGTGTGCGGCTTTATTTCTAGGTTCTCTGTTCTATTCCATTGGTCTATTTGTCTGTTTTTATACCACAACCATGCTGTCTTGGTTATTGTAGCCTTATAGTATAGTTTGAAGTCAGGTAATGTGATTCCTCAGGCTTTGTTCTTTTGCTTAGTATTGCTTTGGCTATTCAGTCTCTTTTTTGTTTCTTTATGAATTTTAGAATAGTTTTTTCTAATTCTGTGAAAAATGACATTGGTAGTTTGATAGAAATAGCATTGAGGCCAGTTGTGGTGCCTTACGCCTGCAATCCTAGCACTCTGGGAGGTCAAGGAGAGAGGATCGCTTGCTCAGGAGTCTTGAGACTAGCCTGGGCAACATGGTGGGACCTCGTCTCTACAAAAAATTTTAAAAAATTAACCAGGCATGTTGGTGGGCACCTATACTGCCAGCTACTCGGGAGGCTAAAGTGGGACTATCACTTGAGCCTGGGAAGTCGAAGCTGCAGTGAGCCGTGATCATGCCACTGCCCTTCCAGCCTGGGTGGACAGAGTGATACCTTCTCAAAAACAAAACAAAAAAACAGCAATAGCGTTGAGTCTGTAGATTGCTTTGGGTAGTATGGCCGTTTTAACTATATTGATTCTTCCAACTATATTGATTCCATGAGCATTTTTTCAGTTTGTTGGTGTCATCTGTGATTTCTTTCAGCAGTGTTTTGTAGTTCTCTTTGCAGATACCTTTCACTTCCTTGGTTAGATATATTCCTAGGTTTTTGCGTGAGAGAGTGAGTGTGTGTGTGTGTGTGTGTGTGTGTGTGTGTGTCTGTTGTACATGGCATTGTGTTCTTGATTTGGCTCTCAGCTTGACCATTATTGATATACAGAAATGCTGCTGATTTTTGTACATTGGTTTTGCATCTTGAAACTTCACTGAAGTTGTATATCAGTTCAGGAGCCATTTGGCGGAGTCTTTAGAGTTGTCTAGGTATGAAATTATATTGTCTGCAGAGAGATAATTTGACTTTTTCTTTTCCTATTTGGATGCCTTTTATTTCTGTCTCTTGCCTGACTTCTCTGGCCAGGACTTTCAAGTACTGTGTGAAATAAGAATGGTGAGCTCAGGCATATCTTGTTTCAGTTCTCAAGGGGAATGCTTTCATCTTTTGCCTATTTTATAACTTGTTTTTTCTCATTAACTTATTTGTTGGATTGTTTGTATTCTATCAATTAATGAAGCAGTATATAAATACGATTCTGTGAAAATACCAAATGGTACAAATCAGTTGGAATGCACTTTAGCCATTCCCGTGTGTTCAGTCCCATTTCTTCCCCCAGAGGAGCCACTGCTCTGAAATAGGTTTTTTTTTTTTTCCCAGACCTTTCTTTAGTTCTTTTTAAATAAGCTTTATTAATATATACTTTACATAGAATAAACTTTACTGATTTTTTTTTTTTTTTTTTTGAGACAGGGTCTCACTCTGTCGCCTAGGCAGGAGTGCAGTGGCGCAATCTCGGTTCACTGCAACCTCCGCCTCCTGGGTTCAGGTGATTCTCATGCCTCAGCCTCCCAAACAGCTGGGATTACAGGTGCCCGCTATGACACCCGGCTAATTTTTGAAAAAGTAGAGACGGGGTTTCACCATGTTGGTCAGGCTGGTGTTGAACTCCTGACCTCAGGTGATCTGCCCACTTCAGCCTCCCAAAGTGCTGGGATTACAGGCGTGAGCCACCTCTCCCGGCCTAACTTTACTGATTTTAAGTGTACATTCAAAATGAATTTTCAGAAGCATATAGCATGTTGTAACCACTAGCATAGCTCTAATATAGGAAATAGCCGTAGTCATGGATATTTTGCTGTCCTGCATATGCATATTATTCTTTAGCCAGGGACTTGGGGGCCCTCTCCAGATGTGCAGTGCTTCCTGCCTGTGCAGCTTTCTTCTCTTCTGTTCCAACCTACAGATGTTGC
This sequence comes from Pan paniscus, assembly GCF_029289425.2. Lineage (NCBI taxonomy): Eukaryota > Metazoa > Chordata > Mammalia > Primates > Hominidae > Pan > Pan paniscus. The sequence goes on from NC_073261.2 coordinate 18,113,744, forward strand.
TTTTGCCTCCTTGAACTCCTGTCTGGGTTTCCTCAACTCAGTGAATGGCCAGGCTCTGTGCTGTCTTTGCGCTCTGCCCGGGACACTTGTCCCCAGTCAGGAAGCTGGGACACGGTAGGGCTCATAAAAGAGGGCATTTATTTCCTTTTTCAGTGGTCACAGTTTTATGCTGCCTGTTTCCCAGTGTTTTAAAACCTTTTTTTCATTTATTTTGTTCAGGTTTCTAGTTATTTAAGGTGAGAAGATAAATCCAGTCCCAGTTCCTCTATCATGACTGAAGACAGGCTTTATTTTTCTTTCTTTCATTGTTAATGCTGGACTGTACTGGGTAGGACCTGCAGTATTTTGTAGGATAGTCAGTGATGGTAGTGGGCACCATCCCCTCATCATCCTAATCCCAAAGAGAAAACTTTATTTTTTACCATGTACCATGCTTGCTTTGTTGTGGTTTTTTTGTTTATTTGGTTGGTTTTGGGTTTTGTTTTAGATAAAATAAAGAAATTCCTTTATATTATTAGTAAAAGTTCTTTTTTTAAAGAATCATTAATATATGCTTTCATCAGATTTTTTTTTTTTTTTTTTTTGCATTTTATGGAGAAATTGTGACTTCTTTCATTTAATCTTTAGTAAGGTGAGTTAGAGTAACTGATTTTTTTATTGGCAAATTAACCTTATAATTTTAGATACCATTCTGAGATCATAATATAGTGTTCTTTTTATATTATGCTATATTTTTCTTTTATTTTTTTTTGCATCTGTGTTCATCAGTGAAGTTTTTTTAGCCTGTATTCTTGTCTTATACTCTTTTTTTAAGATGGAACTTCACTCTTGTCGCCCAGGCTGGAGTGCAGTGGTGCGATCTAGGCTCATTGCAACCTCCATCTCTCAGGTTCAGACGATTCTCCTGCCTCAGCCTCCCGAGTAGCTGGGATTACAGGCGCCTGCCACCACGCCCAGCTAATTTTTGTATTTTTAGTAGAGACAGGGTTTCACCATGTAGGCCAGGCTGGTCTCAAACTCCTGACCTCAGGTGATCCACACGCCTTAGCTTCCCAAAGTACTGGGATTACAGGCATGAGCCACTGCGCCTGGCCTTTTATTTATTTATTTATTTTAAATCAAGATTGTGTTAGCCTTCTAAAAGGAGTTTAAGGAGTTTTCATTCTCTATTTTCTGGAAAAATTTGCATAAGATTAGAGTTATTTTTCCCTGGAATGTTTGGTAGAACTAACCAATGAAAATCAGAGCCTGGCTGGGCGTGGTGGCTCATGCCTGTAATCCCAGCACTTTGGGAGGCCAAGGTGGGTGGATCACCTGAGGTCAGGAGTTTGAGACCAGCCTGACCAGCATGGTGAAACCCCGTCTCTACCAAAATACAAAAATTAGCCAGGTGTGGTGGCAGGCGCCTGTAATCCCAGCTACTCAGGAGGCTGAGGCAGGAGAACCACTTGAACCCAGGAGGCGGAGTTTGCAGTGAGCCAAGATTGGGCCATTACACTCAAGCCTGGTCAACAAGAGCGAAACTCCATCTCAAAAAAAAAAAAAAAAATGAGGGCCTGGAGTTACAAGATCAGAGTTATTTTTCCCTGGAACATTTGATGGAACTTAACCAATAAAAAAAATCAGTGCCTGGGGTTTTCTAAGAAGATTTTGAGTTTAATTTTTAAAAAATGATTATAGGACAATTCAGAGTTGGTTTTATTTTGTTTAGAGACAGTTTTGTAAGTTATAATTTTCCAGGAATCTGTCCATTTCATCTAAAGTTTCAAATTACTGGTTTAAAAATATTGATAATGTACTCTTAATATCTTTTTATTGTCTTTATCATCTGTAATGATATTCTGTCTTTCCTGATAATAGTTGTTTGTGCTGCTTTTCTTTTTCTGATTGATTAGTCTTGACAAAGTGTTGTCAATTTATTTAATCTTTTCAAATACCAAATTTTGGCTGTATTGATCCTTTCAGTTTTATGCTTTTCTTTTTTCCTGTTTCATTACTTTCTGCTCTTACGTCTGTACTTTTGGAGTTTTGTTCCAATTTCTCATTGATTTTCAGCCTTATGCATTTAGTATTATAAACTACCCTGTAAGCGTGGCTTAGGCTACATTCCACAAGTTTGATACATAGTATTTTCAATTTCAGTAAATTTCTTTTTTTTTTTCTTTTTTGAGGTGGAATCTCACTTTGTTGGCCAGGCTAGAGTGCAGTGGCACAATGTCGGTTCACTGTAACCACCGCCTCCCAGGTTCAAGCGATTCCCTGGCCTCAGCCTCCTGAGTAGCTGGGATTACAGGTGCCCACCAGCACTCCGAGCTAATTTTTGTATTTTTAGTAGAGATGGGGTTTCACCATGTTGGCCAGGCTGGCCTCGAACTCCTGACCTCAGGTGATCCACCCTCCTCGGCCTCCCAAAGTGCTGGGATTACAGGCATGAGCCTGCCATTCCTGGCCAACAATTTCAGTAGATTTCTAATCTCCATTTTTATTTTATCCTGAAGCATTGACACTTTTATTATTACGTAGTGACCTTTTTTCTCTTGTAATGCTTCCGTGTCAGTATTGTCTGCAGCTTTCCTTTGTATGTTTGGTGTAGTTTTTCAGTCCCTTTACTTTCAACCTTTCTGTGCCCTTGTGCTTTAGACATGTTTCTTATTGAGCATATTGTTGTCCTTTTAAAACACAATCTGACAATGGTTACCCTTTATTTGATCGTGTAATTCCTTCACAATTAATGTAATTACCGACATATTTAGGTTTAAATCTACCATCTTTTTTGTGTTTCCTGTTTGTCCTGCCAGTTCTATATTTATTTTTCCTTTCTTGCCTGATTTCTATGCTTATAGTGGTTCTCTTACACATTATCACACATAATCTTTCACTTAAAGTTGAAGATGAGTGTTTATACTTCTCATTGATAATACAAATAGACAATGAAATGAAATTTAGAACAGTTAAATTTCATTAACCGCTTCTCCTGATTGCTATTACATATTAACTCTTTTTTTTTTTTTTTTGAGACAAAGTCTCACTCCGTCACCCAGGCTGAAGTGCAGTGGTGCAATCTCGGCTCACTGTAACCTCCCCCTCCTGGGTTCAGGTGATTCTTAAGCCTCAGCCTCCTGTGTAGCTGGTACTGCAGGCACACGCCACCCCACCTGGCTAATTTTTGTATTTTTAGTGGAGATGGGATTTTGCCATGTTGGCCAGGCTGATTTCAAACTCCTGGCCTCAAGCGATCTTCTCACCTTGGCCTCCCAAAGTGCTGGGATTGCAGGTGTGAGCCACTACCCAACCGAGTTCTCTCTTTCTTTTTCTTTTTTTTTTTTTTTTAATTTTGAGGTGGAGTCTCACTCTGTCACTGAGGCTAGAATGCAATGGCGCGATCTCGGCTCACTGCAACCTCCACCTCCTGCACTCCAGCAGTTCTCCTGCCTCAGCCTCCTGAGTACCTGGGATACAGGCACCTGCCATCATGCCCAGCTAATTTTTGTGTTTTTGCAGAGACAGGGTTTCACCATGTTGGCCAGGCTGGTCTCGAACTCCTGACCTCAGGTGATCCTCCAGCCTTGACCTCCCAAAGTGCTGGAATTACAGTGAGCCACCATGCCCGGCCGAGTTCTCTATTTTTTAACTACACGAGGTATTATTATATGGCCAGTATATGTTTATTACCATCTATTAACCAAAAATTTCTGTGTCGCTCACATACTTGAAATTTTAGTTGGATGTACAATTCTGGGTTGCCAGTTATTTTCTTTCTTCCATTGGAAATATCATTCCACTCTCTCCTGGCTTCTATCTTTGCTATTAAGAAGTCTCCCTTAAGGGTCCTCTCCTTTTTTTCCTCTAATGCTTTTAAGATCTTTGTTTTTATTGTTATCCAGTTTTGCTATGCTGTACCTGGGTTTTTATTATTTCTAATTTACCCTGCTTGTGATATGTTTGAGTTCTTGACTCTGAATAGTGTGTCCGTCAGTTCTTTTTAAAAAATCTCAGACATTTCTTCTGTAAATATTGCTTCTGCCCTCTTTTCTGTTTTTTTCCTTTGAAAACTTTGATGAAATATATGTTAGATCTTCTCATTATATCTTCTGTGTCTTTTACTCTTAATCGCTCTGGTTCATATTTTTTATCTTTTTGTCCAGATTATGAAAGAATGGCATATTATTTATTTAGCAGAAAATCTTTACGGTTTTCATGCTTGAATAGCATAAGACAAAACATTCAGATAGAGGTACATTTATGGTTATTTAGGTCATATAATAGGTCCTCTTACTGACCTATTTAAGGTCATTAATAAAAGCTTCTTTGGAATTTTCATGTGAAATATATACTTAACAGATTAATTTTTCCCATCTTATTTTTTTGGAAAGTAAATCCTATTGGGTCACATTTAGACCACTTTCCAAAGGATCACTTAACTGTTGTTATAATAATCACTTTGATGATGAATTGAATTCTTGTAATGTTCAAGGTTTTATGCTATTTCTTTTATTTATTTACTTATTAAAAAAAATATCATTTTTTGAGGCCGGGTGTGGCACGCCTGTCATCCCAGCGCTTTGGGAGGCCAAGGCAGGATGATTGCTTAAGGCCAGGAGTTCAAGACCAGCCCGGGCAACACAACGAGACCCTGTCTATATATATATATTTTTAATTCATTTAAAACAGAATCTTGCTTTGTCACCTAGGCTGGTGTGCAGTGGCACAATCACAGCTCACTGCAGCTTTGAATTTCTGGGCTTAAAGGATCTGCCTGCCTTAGCCTCTCAAGTAGCTAGGACTATAGGCACCTCACAATGCCTGGCTGATTTTTAAAGTTTTTTAGTAGAGATGGGGGTCTCGCTGTGTTGTTGCCCAGGCTGTTCTTGAACTCCTGGCCTCAAGTGATCCTCCTGCCTTGGTCTCCCAAACCACTGGGATTACAGATGTGAGCCACTGAGCCTGGCCTATGCTAGTTCTGGTGGAAAATACAGATGTATAAGATACTGTCTCAGTCCTCACATTGTTTACCATTTGCATAGGGAGAACAATGTGTATTCTATAATTTTAAAAGAGGTGATGATCCTCAAGGACTAAAAGGTCGGGCAACTTTATAGAAGAATTTAATTTTGTACACATTTATTAAGTACCTCAGCTGCTCAAGGTACTGGTTCATTATAGGGCTAGAAAGATAATTACAAAGGTTTCCAGGGAATTTGACATGGGAACTGTTTGCTGTTATTTTCACTTGGAAACCCAGATTTGTTTAATGAGAATAGTTAAGAGTAGAAAAGTGAATTGCAAAGGCAGTGGTTTAGCATATCAGAACTGAATGGAATGCTCACACACCATTCTTGGAACAGCATTAGCACACTGCTCTGCACATGCACTGTGATTTGATTTGCATCTTGAAGGCTGAATAACCTGAGACAGCCAGAAGGAAGACTGCATTTCCAGGGAGGAGTTACCTGAGCAGAGGATGTAATTGGCCTTTCCTTTGTTTATAATTAAATAAAAATAAAAACATGCTAGCATTACTAGTTAGATACTGATGTATGCCTTTCTTCTTTACTTAGGCTTTTTGTGCCTTATAAATCTAAGAGGCAAAGAGTCATGGACTTTGACTTAAACATCTTTTGAGTTATTGATGCCTGTGCATTTTCTCAGTTAGTTAAATAATAAGCCAGGTACCAGTTTGATTACAAATTAGACTGCTGCCAGCCCCTTCGAGCAGTCTGGCAAGTGTGGGAAGCTTTGTCAGAAAGGGACCCAGCATGTGAATGACTATGAGAATGAATCAGTGTAAATTCAATACCATTTCAAGCACAGATTGCCCTGATGGTTTCGGAAGTACAAATGATACTGAATTTAGGATAGTTTGACTTATGATTTCTCAACTTTATGATAGGTTTATTGGGATATGAAATGCATTTCAGCTAATATTTTCAACTTATGTGATGGATTTAGCAGGATATAACCCCATTGTAAGTTGAGAAGCATTTGTATAGCTTTTGCGCATGTTCTGCACATTTTTTAATCACTAAAGTTGTCTGTTCAGCATAGATATTAACTGTTTATTAATTAGTGAAAATATAGACCTCAAACTTCTAAGAGTTGCACAGATATCTTAAGGTAGCACAAATAATGTTGTATTAAACATTTAAATAATTTTTCAGCTACCAACCAATAGTTGACTACATAGATGCTCAGTTTGAGGCCTATCTCCAAGAAGAACTGAAGATTAAGCGTTCTCTCTTTACCTACCATGATTCTCGCATCCATGTGTGTCTCTACTTCATTTCACCGACAGGCCACTCTCTGAAGACACTTGATCTCTTAACCATGAAGAACCTTGACAGCAAGGTGGGTTGAGGAAAGGAATCAACTTACCATACTTTAATATTTATTTTTAACTGTTAAAATATTTTTACAATATGGATATGTATTGTAACTTTTATCCTGTGCATCTTTTTTAAATTTTTTTTTTTTTTTTTTTTTTAGAGATAAAGTCACTCTGTCACCCAGGCTGGAGGTAGTTGTGAGATCGTGGCTTACTGCAGCCTCAAACCCGTGGGCTCAAACGATCCTCCTGCCTCAGCTTCCCAGGTAGCTGGGACTATAGGCATGTACTACCACACCCAGCTAACTTTTTAATTTTTTTTTTTTGTGGAGTTGGATGTCTTGGTATGTTGCCCAGTTGGTCTCAAACTCCTGGGCTTAAGTGATTTTCCTTCCTTGGTCTCCTCAAGTGCTAGAACTACAGGTATGAGCCACCATGCCCAGCGCCTGGAAATCTTTAAAACATTTTATATTTCCATCTAGCTTATTTTTTCAGAGAAATTCAATTTGGAAGATGAGATGCAAAGAAGGAATATTGCAATAAAATTTTAGTTTCCTTTGTAGTGATTAAATTGCATGCCAGAACATGGGTATTCTCTGCATTTTTAATGCAGAATTTAGTTGATACTAATTTTACTTTATGCCACTATTAAGTGAGAAGAACTTCATTAACAAGGATTAAGGTCTAATGTTGCATTAGATATTGTCGTAAAATACATTTTAATTTGGACCATACTGAGAAAACCTATTTTTGAATTTCCGAGCCAAGGAGCTATATATAAATTTAGGGAGCTATAGAAAAATTCATAAACTAACTCACTTCAGATTTTTATATTTGTTTAAAAAATGGCTGAAGACAGTAATCTTACATTAAAGAAACGTTAGAATTTTCCGTAATCTCAAATGGTATGCGAAATGAAGCTTTCATGATCCTGGTTACTAACTGTATAAGTTGAATTAAAAATCCAAGGTTGTTCTGGATGCTGCTTCTTTCTCTGCAGAAACCTGTATGGAAAGCCTGAAGGCCTGCCTAGTGAAGCTTTGGCACATCGGTCGATTTACTTTTGACTAGTTGCTTGGTCCCCTGGTTTTAGCAAAAATTGATGTAGCTTATATGACAGTCTGTTCACCTGATCACATGTGATCAGATGTTCTAACCATTTAGCCAGTTGTTTTCATAGTTGAGTCTGATTATATGGAAATTCATATTTGTTAAAGGAACATAAAAACAAGAGTGTGCAGTTTTGTCTTAGCTAGAGTGGAGCAACATGAGGTAATTTGTATAAAAATTTGTAGAAGCTGGTGTCAGTGGAGGATGGCTCTAAATATTGGCTCTGTCATTTATTAGCTGTCTGATCTTGCAAGTTTCTTTAGCCCTCTGAGCCTCAGTGGACTTAAGTGATTTTCAGTGTCCTCCACTTTTAAATAAAAACTAGGGAGAAGAACTACCTCAAGAGGCAGATATGAAAATTAATTAAATTGATCCATGTAAATAGAGGGTTTAGCAAATAGGCATACCCAGTAAGAGCCTATCTGCCATAGAAGTTTGCTTTAGTATACTGTGTAAGTATATATTATCTAATCTTTTCCAACTTTGGTGATTTAAATATATTCTTTATTTTTTATGATAAAAGTGTAAACTACCCTGTAAAAATACCTGCCTCTTATTTTACATAAGAAGGTTGTTGGGCTGGACATGGTTGCTCATGCCTGTAATCCCAGCACTTTGGGAGGCCAAGGCGGGCGGATCACAAGGTCAGGAGTTTGAGACCAGCCTGGCCAACATAGTGAAACCTTGTCTCTACTAAAAATACAAAAATTAGCCAGGCATGATGGCACATGCCTGTAGCCCCAGCTACTCAGGAGGCTGAGGCAGGAGAATTGCTTGAACCCAGGAGGCGGAGGTTGTGGTAATCTGAGATTGCACCACTGCACTCCAGCCTGGGCGACAGAGCGAGACTCCGTCTCAAAAAAAAAAAAAAAAAAAAAAAGGTTGTTTTAAAAGTTAGCTGAAGTCTACCTGTCCGGGTATAAAACAGGCAGTCAAGAGGGGTTAGGACATGGCTGTCATGCTGAACTGCCTGGATTCTGCTTCAGCCCCGCCACTTAGCAGCTATGTGGCCCTGGACAAACTTGGATTCAATTTTTCATATATAAAATAGGGCTAGAGGCCGGGTACGGTGGCTCGTGCCTGTAACCCCAGCGGTTTGGGAGGCTGAGGCGGGCAAATCACAAGGTCAGGAGATCGAGACCATCCTGGCTAACACGGTGAAACCCCGTCTCTACTAAAAATACAAAAAAAAATTCAGCCGGGCGTCGTGGCATGCGCCAGTAGTCCCGGCTACTCGGGAGACTGAGGCAGGAGAATGGCATGAACCCAGGAGGCAGAGCTTGCAGTGAGCCAAGATCACACCACTGCACTCCAGCCTAGGCGACAGAGCGAGACTCCATCTCAAAAAACAAAAAGAGGTGGGGAGCTAGAGAGAGCTCACTCTAAGACTTTTGGGAAGATTAGCTGAGATGAATATTACAAAGCATTTAGTACAATGCCTGGCATATATGAAGCACCTCTGTTACTGTTTTGTTATTTAAAACTTATTTAAAAATTAACAGGCACAGTTTATTGATGATATTTACATATTGGTATTCGAGGTAACTGGCCAACCCAACCACCTTTGAGTCATCAAAAGTCTTTAAGAAGTGTTAGCCAGGAGCAATTTATATTGATGTAGTCCCTTAGTGGATTTTCAGGAATAAATGGAAGAGCTAATGAGCACTTGTTCAGAGGCAGTCCACCTTGAACCAGCAGTTCAACCTGCAAACTCTTATAACAACTAGTTCTAGATGCTTCCTAGTCATCCCTCAGTATCCAAGGGGGATTGGTTTCGATACCCTGAGGATGCTGAAATTCCTTATATAAAATAGTGTAGGACAGTCTTGCAGTGCAAAACTATATTTTAGTCAGCAAGGGACCAAATATAGAATGGTGGTCCCATAAGATTATACCTTATTTTTACTGTACTGTATTATATGTTTCTGTGTTTAGATATGTTTAGATATACACGTACTTACCATTGTATTATAGTTGCCTACATACACACACTTACCATTGTATTATGGTTGTCTACAGTATCCAGTATAGTTACATGCTGTACAGGCTTATAGTCTAGAAACAATGAGCCATACCATACAGCCTAGGTGTGTCATAGGCTATAACATCCAGGTTTGTGTGAGTATACTCTGTGATGTTCACGCAACATCAAAATCACCTAAGATCATATTTATATCGCATTTCTATCACCATGTTTATTAGTCTGTTCTCGCATTGCTATAAAGAACTATCTGAGACTGGGTAATTTATGAAGAAAAGAGGTTTAATTGACTTACAGTTCCTTAGGCTGTACAAGAAGCCTGGCTGGGGAGATTTGAGGAAATTTAAAACCATGGCGGAAGGCGAAGGGGAAGCAGGCATGTCTTATATGACCTGAGAAGGAGGAGGAGAGTGCAGGGGGAGGTGCTACACACTTTTAAACAACCAGATCTCGTGAGAACTCACTACCACAAGAACAGCAAGGGACAACTCTGTCCCCATAATCCAGTCACCTCTCACCAGACCCCTCCAACACTGGGGATTACAATTTTACATGAGATTTGGGTGAAGACACAAATCCAAACCATGTCGCCATGGTTAAGCCGCACATGACTGTATATAACCTACTTGTATCCTTGCATATACTTTAAATAATCTCTAGATTACGCATTATAATACCTAATACAGGCCGGGTGTGGTGGCCCATGCTTGTAATCCCAGCTCTTTCAGAGGCCAAGGCAGGTGGATCACGAGGTCAGGAGTTCAAGACCAGCCTGGTCAACACAGTGAAACCCCATCTCTACTAAAAATACAAAAAAATTAGCTGGGCATGGTAGCAGGCACCTGTAATCCCAGCTACTCGGGAGGCTGAGGCAGGAGAATTGCTTGAACTTGGGAGGCGGAGGTTGCAGTGAGCCAACATCACGCCACTGCACTCCAGCCTGGGCAACAGAGCTAGACTCCGTCTTGGGAAAAAAAAAACCTAATACAATGTAAATGCTATGTCAATAGTTGTTGTATTGTATTTTAAAATTTGTATTATTTTTATTGTTGTATTGTCATTAAAAAAATTTTTCCCCTAATATTTTTGATCCTCAGTTGGTTGAATCTGTGGATGCAGAACCCACAGATGATGAGGGGGGCAACTGTAAAGACATGAATGAGCATTACAGTATTACCTTTTGACCAATACCTTATTTCATTCAAACCAAAATGAAATATTTTATGGTAACGGTAAAGGTCATGGGTATCATGCACTCATTTAAAGATGGTCACTACTCACTTCTGCCTTATTAAGTTGATGAGAGACGAATTCTAAAATTGGGACTACCTTATCAAAATCCTGCCTTTAGCTTTCTATTGTACAAACTAGACAGGAAGTTAACCCCTAAGCTTTGTTTTAAGTTTAAAAGAAAAACTAGGATATGCTGAAATTACTTGATTTGGCCCATTTTAAATAGCAATACACAGGTTTTTTTTGTAGGGGCAGTTGGCAGGTGTAGGGAAATTTTCACTTACTCAAGGGCACTACATAAAGATGAGAGGTGGTGTCCTTGCTGACCTCATCTTGCCACTCCCCAGGCCACCTCCAGATAGTTGTCTTCTGTTACTAAAAAGCAGAACATTCAACTGCTTGACATGGAAAGTTATCTTCTCTTACGCCATTGGTGACAAGCGACCCTCTTTGGGCAATACCTGTTACTTTCCCTCCCTCTAATAGTCATGTAAACATTGATGTTTAGTATTCAGTCTACTGCAGTTTATTGTGCAAGCAATTATAAGTTATTAACTTGGCATAATTTGTTGAATACCTAAGTATATAATATTGAAACTAAGGACTTGGCACCAAAATGTTTATGTACTTTGACTAATTTAACAGGAAAGTTGTTTACTTAGGATTGCTGGAAAGTTTTCTGCCATCAATTTCATAGACAGAAAAAATTTCTCTCCTTGGGAGCATATGGAAGACTGATAAATTCAGATATATACTTGGCATCAATGTGAAATTTGAGAAGATAAAAAAATTTAGAATAGGAATTATAATTTTTTCCTTTTTTTTTTTTTAACAAGAGTTTTGCTCTTGTTGCCCAGGCTGAAGTGTGGAATGCAATGACGCGATCTCGGCTCACTGCAACCTCTGCCTCCTGGGTTCAAGCGATTCTTCTGCCGCAGCCTACCGAGTAGCTAGGATTACAGGCATGTGCCACCATGCCCACCTAATTATTTTGTATTTTTAGTGGAGATGGGGTTTCTCCATTTTGGTCAGGCTGGTCTCGAACTCCCGACCTCAGGTGACCCACCTGCCTCAGCCTTCCAAAGTGCTGGGATTACAGGCGTGAGCCACCACGCCCAGTCAATTTTTTACTTTTAATCTGAAAATTACATTGAGGTTTTACTGTCTTGATACATATGACTGATTAGCCTGAGGTTTTTGATGAAAAACAAACTAAAAAACTTAAGAACCACCAGTCACAAATTTGTGGAGCTATCAGGCTTTTGTGGGGATATTAATCGTATAGAACTAGATTTACAAGTTATTCGGTCTTCACAACCCCAAATCTCTTGCCCTCTGTCAGTGATAGGACTTCAAATAATACTGAGAAAGTTATTCCTTTGCATCATGAACACTTTTAAGATAGTAGTACTTACAGTTTCCTTCCTCTGCTGTCTAAGTAAGTCTGTGACAGTGGGGCACAGGTAGGCATGGAGTCAGTCCTGAAACAAGAGGCAGAAAGAGAAGCTTCACCTGTCTTTTAGTTTTGCTGAGGGATCAATCACCCTGGTTACTTAGTGCTTAGATTATTAAAAAATAAAAATTCTTAGCGAATTGAGGAGGCAATTCAGTTTACCTTTTGTCACATTTTACTTTTTAAGTGTATGATGAAATTGCAAGATTTTGAGAGATAAGAAAATGTGAGATTTCTAAACCTAAATTCAAATGAAAGATTAATCTTATAAGAGTTCTGCTTTCTGAAAGCATTGATTGAGGTGCCTGTAATCCCAGCTACTTGGGAGGTTGAGGGAAGAGAATCGCTTGAACCCAGAAGGCAGTGGTTGCAGTGAGTTGAGATTGCACCATTGCACTCCAGCCTGGGTTACAGCGAGACTCCATCTCAAAAAAAAAAAAAAAAAAAGATTCTGTGGCTGGCATCTGTAGGAATGAGTGTATAAGGGGTGTATATATACAGGAGAATGGCCATCTAGGTCAGGGTTGGCATGCCTTTTCTGCAAAGGGCCAGGCTGAGAATACACTGGGCGTCACAGGCCCTGTGGTTTATGGCAGCAGCAACTCATCTCTGCTGTTGTAGTGTGAACGCAACTGTAGACAGTACACAAGCAAATGGGCATGGCAGTGTTCCTGTAAATCTTTATGTATCAAGATCAACAGCGAGATGGACCGTAGTTTGCCAGCCCCCCGATCTAGGTTTAGGGAAATTCATTGTCAGAATGAACAGTTTTGAGTGAAAAAACAGCTGCAGGATTAAAAAAAAAAAAATCCTCAGTAAGATTTTGTTTTTCTTTATTCTTAATAGGTAAACATTATACCAGTGATTGCCAAAGCAGATACGGTTTCTAAAACTGAATTACAGAAGTTTAAGATCAAGCTCATGAGTGAATTGGTCAGCAATGGCGTCCAGATATACCAGTTCCCAACGGATGATGACACTATTGCTAAGGTCAACGCTGCAATGAATGTGAGCTCCTGATTGAATGTTAATTCTGTTTTCCATGTGAAAATAAAACTGTAATTTGTGAGTAATATTGCTGCTAATATACTTTCACTTGTGTCTTCCAAAAAGACTTCAAACAAGGTGAATTTTCAAAAAGTCCAGTATGAGAAAATGTTTAGTTTTTTAAGTTGGAAAAGGTGTAAGGAGAATTTATTTTTAAGCATATTTTTCTTTCACTCTGCTTTCACCAAAATAAAGTGATACATTTGTGAGACTGGGATATACCTTTTGTGCAGCCGTATGTAATTGCCTTAGAAAGATGACACCTTCCTACCCTGTCTTTATAAACATGAGAAGACTTTACAGCCTCCCTTTGCATGCTGTAAAATCTTAAAATCTTTAAGGAGGTCTCTTAAAACTAGTATTTATGCTCCTTCTCTCTCATAGTGTCAAGTTACATTCATATAACTTTTAGTTTAATACAATGGAAGGTGACTAAGTTCTTAATTTTACTTTCTTGAAGCTAACACATTTTTAAAACACCTGGTTGTGTTTTGTAGGATCATGGGTTTTGAAATCTGACAGGCTTGGTTGGCCATATGTCCATTGGAGTTACTAACCTCCCTGAGACTTAACATATCTACAAAGTTAGGTTAATACTGCCCACCTTAAGGGTTGTTGTGAGGGATAAATGATGTCACCTTTGTTAAGCGCCTAACAGTGACTTTCAATAATTGTTCATTCCATTTCTTCTATTTTCCTTTTCTGATTTTTCATACCACTTTTATATTAGTGTACCTAAACTAAATCTGTAAAAAAAAAAACTGACTAATGTAAATGAGGTGATCTTAATTCCTGTATGTTAAATTGTCTTTACATCTAATTTTATTTCTTGTGCTCAACTAGAATATTCAGAAAGCCACCATTAAGAAACTAAATATGTCAATTTTAAAATATTAAACATAGTAATTAATAATTTTTACATTAGACTTTTCCCCTGTATTAATCCTCAACTTCAGACAGACCAGTCTACTCCCTGCCCCTGAACCTAGCTATTGCATTTTGTTCAGAATCTTTTCCTTTTCTAAGCCATTTCTTCCCACTTTGCTTATCCATCTAAATCTTGTTCTTCTTGATCTGGGTTAGCTTGTGTCTTCCTGCTCCTAGTGATCTCTCACTCCTCTCAATTTCTAGGACATTTACTATATTGACATTAATTTGGGACTTTGTATACTACTTTATATTAGTACCATATCTAAACACCCACACACTGTACACATACACACAAACAATAGGAATACGCTATTGTATAGTTACATATACATTTTGTATACTGTGGGTGTGTGTATGTGTAATTTCCTCAACATTATCTTTGTCTTTTAGGGGAAAATTCTTTTTCGGCCAGGTGTGGTGGCTCACACCTATAATCCCAGCACTTTGGGATTATAGGGCTCACACCTATAATCCCAAGACAGGCGGATCACCTGAGGTCAGGAGTTCAAGACAAGCCTGGCCAACATGGTGAAACGCCGTCTCTACTAAAAATGCAAAAATTAGCTGGGTGTTGTGGTGGGCAACTGTAATCCCAGCTACTCGGGAGGCTGAGGTAGGAGAATCACTGGAACCCAGGAGGTGGAGGCTGCAGTGAGCTGAGATCGTGTCACTGCACTTCAGCTTGGGCGACAGAGTGAGACTCTGTCTCAAAAAAATAAAAATAAAAATAAATAAAAAATTTTTTTTGTTTGTGTGTATTCCTAATAGCATAATGCCTTACATGTAAATACTTTTCTTTATGGGGCCCAAAGATGACTCTTGTAGAACAGTTAGCACATATTCACTGGCAGGTTTTAAAATCTGAGGCATAGCTGACCGTTCGATTTTAATAGGTTTGTTATTTAATTATTCTCTTCTCTCTTACATAAAATTTATTTTATCTAGTCAGTTATCACAGTGGTATGAGAAGATGTGCTCGATATTCTTTTTCAGGGACAGTTGCCGTTTGCTGTTGTGGGAAGTATGGATGAGGTAAAAGTCGGAAACAAGATGGTCAAAGCTCGCCAGTACCCTTGGGGTGTTGTACAAGGTAAATGAGACAACGGATGACTAGAAATATGTATCTATCTAGTAATCTCAAAGCTACCTGTCATGCCTTCTTTGGGGTGATGCTTAGTTTGGATGTGATTGGTTGTCAGAGGAGTTGGCTGTGTACTATTTTAGCCAAAGTCTGGAGGCCGTGTAGAGCCTCCCCCTTCTCATTATGCCACACACACATTACCCCCGCCCCCACGGTACCCTGTTAGTAGGTGGGAAACACCAGTGGGGCACTCTGACCAAAATGTGAATGTGGGAAGTAGTGTTCAGACATAAAACATCACTAATTACCACTTAAGTATAAGAACAGTCAACCATCTTATAAATTTATATATTTTTACTGATCAAAGTATTGCCAGCTATTTCCAGAATAAGCCAGTCAGCCAACTTAAAAAGTTAAATCTACTTGACATTTAGATTATTTAGCTGACATTATAATGAGTAAATAGTATTATATGGTTCATTTACTTATAGTGCTAATTAATGGTGAATAGATTACCCTTACTAGTATAGATTTCCAAATGCTGATTTTTTTCTTAATTGATAAATTTTGTAATTAATGAGAAAATTGAGAAAATATAACATTTTTAATTTTATAAAAAATGTAAAAGTAATAATTATACTAAAGAGTATTGGTCACAATAAAATATATTTATTTGTAGTCCTCTGGTCACCGTAAACATAGAAGAAGGATCATGTAAGTGTGTTCACTAATTTTGAATAGTGTCTAACACAGGATCATAAATGTGTTCTATAAAAAGAATTTGATAATTATAGCAGGGAAGGATAGTATTCTTGAGTTTGCAGAATTTACTACTTTGAAGTTTTAGTGAACTAATATTACATACTCTTTTTAAACATTATGTGAAATGTCTTCAGGATAGTTTGTAAACTGCTAACAAAATATTAGTGTGAAATAACTAGAACACTTGGTTAACAATAAGTTGTGTCTTTTTTGGTATTTCCTGGTGATCCATTGGCTACTAAATTTAAAGTAAATCTCCTGGTCTGTTAATTCACATTGCCTATGATACAGTATTTATACTGCAAGCGTTTCTTCCTTGGTTACTTGTATAAAATAATCGTAGCTGTTAATCAAACTGATCATTTTGCTATTTGTTGTTTCACATGTTTTCATTTATTTGTTCATTCAGCAAACACTTAGTTGTGTGCCAGGAATTAAAATCCAGTGTTGCTTTTTTCTTATTTTTTTTTTTGGCTAGTGGAAAATGAAAACCACTGTGACTTTGTAAAGCTGCGGGAAATGCTCATTTGTACAAATATGGAGGACCTGCGAGAGCAGACCCATACCAGGCACTATGAGCTTTACAGGCGCTGCAAACTGGAGGAAATGGGCTTTACAGATGTGGGCCCAGAAAACAAGCCAGTCAGGTAGGGTGGGGTTCTTGGGAAGCCAACCAAAGAGGAAGTTAGAGAGGATTGCATATTTTTATATATCCAGGATGATGGGGCATGTGTTCTTTAGAATCTCCCAAAACCATGATATAGAATCATTTGGTAATGACTAATTATTGTGCTTCTTGAATCACTTGACTCCTTCTTGCTTTTGAAGAGTCTTGCTTTTTAAGTCCTTGTCTGACTCAAAAAGAGTTAAATATGATGAAGAATGTATGGCAGAGGCCCCCTGTTTCAGTTCATGCTGACATGAGTAACTGAAGGAAAATACCCTCATTATTTGATTTCTTTTTGTATTTATCTGAGACGATGATATATTTAACTGTTGTCATAAAGGTAAGTTGGAACACAAATCATTTTCTTATTTTTATTTATTTATTTTTTGTAGAGACAGGGTCTTACTATGTTGCCCAGGCTGGTCTCAAACTCCTGGCCTCAAGTGATCCTCCTACCTCAGCCTCGCAAAGCTTTGGGATTACAAATGTGAGCCTCCATACCAGTCCTCAGGAATCATTTAAAATAAACTAAAACATTTTCTGTTGGTTTTTCTTCTGTAAAGGTTTTGGAATGAGTGAAGCTTAGCAAAACATATTATAAAGGAAGAATGAGAGTGCTTGTAGGGAGTCGGAGATTAGATTGTTTCTTGCCATATTACAGTGTAGTTATAAGAATTTTAGAATCTGAACCCCTCCTTGCTCAGTAATATAAAGCATTAAAAGTTGTAGAAACTTCCTTGGTAATTTTATATGGTGCTGTATCCCAGACTTTATGCAACTCCAATCCTTAGTGTACTGAATCAGATCAATTTGATGTAGCATTCCAGAACAGTGTTTGCATGCAGGAAAGCATGAGATCCTTGGGACAAGTGCTATTTTAAACTCTCTTATGAGACTGAGGATTCCTTTTCCATTGCATTGTTTGCATTTGTTATTTCCCTGGTTCTTAGCACCTGCACCAGAGTAAACAAAAGAAAGGGGGAGGAGTGCATCAAATTAGTGCCGCTGTTGCATATAAGCTTTTGGAAGACTTAATCTTAGATGAAGTTAAATTTTTAAATTTCTTCAGTCTATGGAGTTAATTAATGTTTTCACTTCTGGTAGCATAATGAATTAAGAATTGTATATACTTATGGCCGGGCGTGGTGGTTCATGCCTGTAATCCCAGCACTTTGGGAGGCCAAGGCGGGCAGACCACTTGAGGTCAGGAGTTCAAGACCAGCCTGGCCAACATGGTGAAACCCCGTCTTTACTAAAATTACACAAATTAGCTGGGTATGGTGGCACACTTCTGTAAAACCAGCTACTCAGGAGGCTGAGGTAGGAGAATCACTTGAACCTGGGAGGCAGAGTTTACAGTGAGCTGAGATCGTGCCACTGCACTCCAACCTGGGCAACAGAGCGAGACTCCATCTCAAAGAAAAAAAAAAAAGCATTGTGTGTACTTAACCCACCCTCACCAAATTCAGGCATAGGATGCTTCTGGTTGTGGGCCAGTCATTCTCGTAAACTGACAATTTTCTCATGATATTGTCTTCACTAAAGATTAATCATCTCGAGTTAGCTTCCCTAGTGTTTCTCAGAGGAGACTCACTTCTCATTTCTTCCAAGTCTCAGGGTCACTTCAGAGGCCTCTGTGCACTGAGGTGGAAGGGGTCCTGAGTAAGAGCGGGCAGGGACAACTTTGAAGTCCTCTCTGCACTGAGGTGGAAGGGGTCCTGAGTAAGAGTGGGCAGGGACAACTTTGAAGTCCTCTCTGAGGAGACAGGCCTAGGTGTCTGGTGGAGTCATCATCAGTCACCTGTGGATGATTAAGAAATGCAGGGTCACAATTTCCAGGGATGAAGCCTAGAAATCTGCAGTCAGAATTCTTAGTCATTCAGCAAATAGTTTGTCTGCTGTCTGCTCAGCCAAATGCTAGTCATTGGGTGTATGTGCACTGTTGGATCAAATAGAGACCCTGCTTGTGTAGAGTCTCTGTTGAGGGGTGGGAGGAGGACCCCTATGTGAAGAAGAGAGTTGGTGGGGGGGCAGGTGGAAGTGGGGGGGCAGGTGGAAGTGGGGAGACCAAGTTAGGAGGTTGCCATGGTGGTCCAGGCATGAGAAGATTGAGGCGTGAAAGAGAGGGGTAGTGACAGAGGGGTGAGAAGCATGCTTAAGACATGTATTTTTTTAATTTAATTTTATTATTATTATTATTATTATTATTATTATTATTATTATTATTATTTTTGAGGTAGAGTCTCACTGTGTTGCCCAGGCTGGAGTTCAGTGGCATGATCTCTGCTCACTGCAACCTCTGCCTCCCGGGTTCAAGCGATTCTCATGCCTCAGCCTCCTGAGTAGCTGGGACTATAGGCATGCACCACCACCCCCAGCTAATTTTTGTGTTTTTATAGTAGAGACAGGGTTTCACCATGTTGGCCAGGCTGGTCTTGAATTCCTGGCCTTGGGGTCAGGAATTCCTGGCCTTGAATTCCTGGGGTCTTGAAACCCCATCTCTACTAAAAATACAAAGTGATCTGCCTGCCTTGGGCTCCTGAAGTGATGGGATTACAGTGATGGATCACACCTGGCTAAGGATATGTAATTTGAAATTAAAGTCCATAGGACCCACTGATAAATTATTTTTGCATAGGGGATTTGAAGGAAAGAGAGGGATCAAGGATAACTCAGTCACCACTTTGACCTAGAAAATGGGGTGACTGGTGGTGATCGTTATTGACCTGAGGAGGATGGGAATCAGAGAGTTTAGGGGTGTAGTTGGTAATCCAGAGGTTTTAGAAATGTTACATTTAAGCTGCTTATTAAATATTCAGGTGAAGAGTTTGAGTAGGTTATTAGACACATGAATCTGGAGCTAGGGAGAAGTTAGGGCTGCCATAGTAACTTGGGAGTCAGCAGTGAATAATACTGGGTAAAATCTTAGGTATTTTTTTTAAAAGGCTCTGCTAAATGCTAGAGATTACTATTATTTCACATGGAGTTTATGTTCTTGTAGGGGAGTTCAAAAATTAAACACCTAATTGCACAGTACATTGTAGCTGTGATATAAGCACTAAAGGAGAGGCAGACAGTGTAAAATGGGTTGTGTGGGTGGGGGGGTTCCAAATTTAAGCTGGAAAATTCGGGAAGACTTTCTTGAGGCAGTGGCTATTTTGAGCTGTAGTAACTTGGGGAAAACAGAGCAAGACATATACAAAGGGCTGAAGATGGAGAGAGAATGGCATCTGTAAGACTCCGGAAGAAGATCAGTTCACTGCAGTACAGCAGGACAGATGAGGCAGGCCTGGGCTCATGTGAGATGAGAGAAGAGAACAGGCAGGCAGCAGCTGTGGAGGCCCTGGGGAGGATTTTGATCTTTGTCCTAAGGGGAAGGCAACGCTATTTTAGGAATAATATAATATTTGCATTTTAAAAATTATTCTTTGCTCTAATGTGAAGGAGGTATTGAAGGGGTGTTCAGAGATGCTTAGGAGAGGCCAGTTAGGAGAGCATTTCTTCGACTAAAGTGAGATCAATGAAAATAAAGAGCTGGACATGTTTGAGAGATGACTAGAAGGTAAAATTGGAAGAACTTAGTGGTTGTTTGGATATAATAAAGTGAGAAAGCAGGAGGCTAGAAGGAGACGCCTAGTCTCCTGAATTTATGGTTTCATGGCTAGGTGCATTCATCTAGATAGGTATGGCTGAAGGAGGACTAGCTTTTTTGTGTGTGTGTGAGGCAGCAGTGGTAGGCACAATGGAGGTCACAGTTTGGGACCTGTTGACTTTGAGTTTCCTCTGAAACAGCAAAGTGACAATTACAAGTAAGCACTTTGGGGTATCTTTCTGGAGGTCAGAAAAGGGATGGGCCAAAGAAATAGCTTAAGAGTCATGGGTATTTAAATGATTAATTCTATGTGTGACCAGGGATAAGACTGCCTGTAGAGAGAAATACATCTAGAAAGAAAGGCGACTCAGAAACAGCCTTGAGTCCCTTTAGTATTTGTCAGCTGGAGGAGCAGATAGGAGAGCTTGAGAAGGGAGGAGGAGGAAAACCAGCAGTGTCACGTCTTGGAACTTGACAGAGGGGATCAAGAGAGAGGGAGTCTGCTGCTGTGTCAAAGTTGAGGGCCAGGTTTATGCTGCACAAGTACAGAGGTGCTTCCTTGACAATTCTTGGAGAATAATGAAGACCACTTTGTGTTCAGTTAAAAAAGGCAGTGGTTGGGGCCAGGCCCGGTGGCTCACGCCTGTAATCCCAGCACTTTGGGAGGCTGAGGCGGGCAGATCACGAGGTCAGGAGATCAAGACTATCCTGGCTAACACGGTGAAACCCCATCTCTACTAAAAATACAAAAAATTAGCTGGGCGTGGTGGCGGGCACCTGTAGTCCCGGCTACTTGGGAGGCTGAGGCAGGAGAATGGCGTGAACCTAGGAGGCAGAGCTTGCAGTGAGCCAAGATCATGCCACTGCACTCCAGCCTGGGTGACAGAGCGAGACCCCATCTTAAAAGACAAAAAAAAAAAAAAAAGGCATTGGTTGGAGGCTACATAGGTCTGGACTTGCAGATTTGAAGGGAAGGCCTGCAACAGGTAGAAACCATTTTTGTTCCAGCTCTGGGAGTGGAATGAATGAACTGAAACCATTGCCAGCCTTTTTTGTTCACTGCTCACAATTCATAGTCCAGGGAAAGAATGTCCAGTAGGCCTGATGTAGGTCATGTTCCCATCTCTTGTTTAGGAGTGAGTGTGAACCTGATTAATTGTCCCACAAGACTGTATCCCATGGGGGAGAGGTAGCCCCCAAAAAGGTAATGAGGATAATGGATACTGGTACCAAGAGGAAAGGACTCAATGATAGGTAGTCAGAAATCATAGATTGCCCATCACATCCATTTGCTGAGCATTTCTTCAGGTTGGGAAGCACCTGCTCACTGATCACACAAAGAAGGGGAAATTAGAAAGGGAGATTCTTCAGCTTAGGTCAGGCTACGGACTGGGTGGGAGCAGTGGCTGGAAGAAACTCAGTAAGTTTAGGTCAGGCTACAGAGTGAGTGGGAGCAGTGGCTCACTATTGTCTTCCTAAGAGAGTAGACCTTTCTACTGTATTTCTGGATCACTTGGGTAAAGTTGAGGCAAAATGTCTCTTCTGGTTCTTTGTCATATGTGATTAAATGATTTGATAAGGCTTTTGTAGCTCATTATTGTCTGATGTATTAGGAAGCTTTTATTTTTTATAGTTTCAAGAAGTTATATCTGGCCAGGCGTGGTGGCTTATGCCTGTAATTTCAGTACTTTGGGAGGCCAAGGCGGGTGGATCACCTGAGGTCAGGAGTTCAAGACCAGCCTGGCCAACATGGTGAAACCCTGTCTGTACTAAAAATACAAAAATTAGCCGGGTGTGGTGGCGGACACCTATAAGCCCAGCTACGTGGGAGGCTGAGGCAGGAGAATTGCTTGAACCCAGGAGGTGGAGGCTGCAGTGAGCTGAGATCGCCCCACTGCACTCCAGCCTGGGCAACAGAGCGAGACTCCATCTCAAAAAAAAAAAAATTTATATTTGTTCTCTCGGGAGTCTTTTCCTATTTAATTTGGTAGTTGTTGTAATTTGGTTGCCATGTAAAATCTGTCCCTCAGTATTATATCTATCTAGCAGTAAAGACAAGTTACGCAAACCTGTTGGGTGACCTTTATGTGACTGTACTTCCTGGCCCTCTTTGTTGCCAGAACTTCCGTTTGTTTTTCCACTTACATTTTATTGAATGGGTATGCTGAGTCATGGTGGGTATCCTAATCTACCAGCACCAAGCGTAGGCTTGTCACGAGGCCCACGTAAATAGCACTATAGTCATAGTTTAATTAACTGATCTTAACATTTTATATTAATTATTTCAACCATTGGAAACATGCCTTTATAAAACTCTTTAAATCCCCAAGTTTAATAATTAAAGATTAACCTAACTAATCTCTTTCCCACAGTTAATCACCTTTAACTTTTTAGCACAAAATCACTGTCATCGAAGTATTGTGGGACCTGTAGCTTTGAAAGGAAGATTTATGCTTAGTAGTTTAGAGTTGTTTAAGTATTTGACGTAATTTTAGTAAAACTTCATGTCTTTGGAACTCTCAAGAACTAAATAGTTCTTCAGGTAGTCCATAGTAGACTTGGAAAAAGTTCACTAGGCTTATTGGAACTGTACTTGAAACACAAACATGTCCCAATTGAAGGAAAGGACTTTTCTTGATGACATGAGCATCTGAGATTTTTTTCTTTCTTTCTCTTTAGTTTTCAACTTTAAATCAGTGAGATTTGCAACAACAGTAGTATGTTGGCATTAAATATTCATGTCAGGCCAGATGCAGTCGTTCACGCCTGTAATCCCAACACTTTGGGAGGCCAGAAGGGTGGATCACTTAAGCTTTGGAGTTTGAGACCAGCCTAGGTAACATGGCAAAACTCTGTCTCTACAAAGAATACAGAAATTAACCAGCTGTGGTGGCATGCTCATATAGTCCCAGCTACTTGGGTGGTAGAGGCAGGATGATCCAGCCTGGATGACAGTGAGACCCCGTCTCAAAAAAAAAAAAAGAAAGAAAATTATGACAGCAAGCTACTTTTATGCTAGAAAAGGGAATAGTATAGCAAGAAAATGTTTTTTATTTAATAAATCTATGATAAGAAACTGATTGCATTAGTTTTAGAATACTAACTTTATAGACCATTCTCTTTCAGATCTGACTTTCTTTACCACCTTTTGAAAAATAGTACAAGTTTCTTTACTTGAAATTGGCCTTGTAAATTTACATTGTCAGAAGTTGGAAAGCAGCACGATGAGATGCAAAATATGCAGAAGCAGTCCATTACTTTCTGCTGCTGAGACACCACATTGGGGCAATCTGATTTGTGGTAGTTGGGAATATGGATTTTGGAACAAGTCTAATCTGGTTCAAATCCCAACTTTTTACTTTTCAGCTATGTTCCTTTGGGCAGATTACTCTCTGTGCTTTAGTTTTCTTATTTAGAATGTCAGGGCTTGTTCTTCAGGGTTGCTGTGGGAATTAAATAGTCAACATAAAGGAGTCCAGAAGAGTACCCTGCCAGTAGCAGATATTCAACAAATGTTAGGTCTCTTCTCTTCACCAGGTGGATGTATTTTCCTTGTGAACAACTCAAGTGCTCGTATAGATTAATGAAGCATTGTTTTAAAAAACTTATGTTTGTTATGCATTCAAGATTTTTTAAATAATTTAAAAAAAAATTTTTTTTATTATACTTTAAGTTCTAGGGTACATGTGCACAACGTGCTGGTTTGTTACATATATATACATGTGCCATGTTGGTGTGCTGCACCCATTAACTCGTCATTTACATTAGGTATATCTCCTAATGCTATCCCTCCCGCCTCTCCCCACCCCACAACAGGCTCCGGTGTGTGATGTTCCCCTTCCTGTGTCCAAGTGTTCTCATTGTTGAATTCCCACCTATGAGTGAGAACATGCCAGGTTTGGTTTTTTTGTTCTTGCGATAGTTTGCCAAGAATGATGATTTCCAGCTTCATCCATGTCCCTACAAAGGACATGAACTCATCCTTTTTTATGGCTGCATAGTATTCCACAGTGTATATGTGCCACATTTTCTTAATCCAGTCTGAATTCAAGATATTTTTACATCAAGCTTGTCTTTAAAGACTATCAGTCATGTTGGACTAGTGAAATGTAGTGAGGTTTCTAAAGATGAAGAAAGTAGCTGATAAATATAGGGGCTTCTTTAAAAAAAAAAGATCACAACAGAAAAAAAAAGGCCTGATACTAAGTAAAATGCCTCCTTGGGGTGTGAGACATGTGATGTCTAGGGTATTTTGCACATTTGTAATCTCTGCTCTTAAAGAACATGTTTCTGCAAGTGTTTAGGATCTGTTCCTGCTTGGAACCCCTCCTGTACATGCCTCAAACTCACCTCTCAGCCTTGGTAGCTGTTGTGTAGTATTTCTTACTCTGCGTTTCTTTGAACTTACAGAATTCTATACTTAAAAGCTTAATGTCTCCAGTTATAAAATTTAAGATTAATAAGATTTAATTCATATTTTGAAATTGATTTTATAAGCAATAGAAATTTCTCACTAATGTAGCTGGAAAGTGAATTTGTATTCTCTGTCAAACCTTTGGGATATTCTTATAGCAAGCCCAAATGGAAGGGCTCAGTGTTTCTGACATATAAGAAGGCTTATTATACCTCCAAAATTCTACACATAGGAAAGGGCAGCTACTGGTAGAGTTCCAGGATAGTCCTTTCTCTGCTGGTTATGCTGGTTAAATCTTCCTCCTCTTCCCAGAAATTTGTCATTCTATGAACATTTATAGAGAAACTGAAATGTCTAGAGAGCTCTGCTGGATAGTCACAGAGATGAATGAGGCTTCATTTTCTGTTCTCAAGATTTGTGACCTATGAGAAGGGAGAGATGGGCAGGATATAAATGCCATGGCAGTGCTTGGAAGGAACAGTTAATTCTAACTGGGGAGTGTGGCAGTCACTACGGGACTGAACGAAGGAGGATGAACACAGAAATGAAAACTTACAAGAAACTGTTTTAAAGGAAGGGGCCAGGGGAAGAAGAAGAGAGCGTCCTGCTTCTAGTGAGCAAAGGCAGCCGCCCCAAGCTTCTTAAGCCGTTTGTATTTATTGGGTAGAAAGAACAGGGAGGAAGAGGTAACGATTGGTCAGCTGCGTAATTGATCACAGGTTCATATTATTGCTAACAGGCTTCAGATGTGCCCTGTAGATAATCACAAGAAACACTTGTGCCTGGGTCGTGACTGCCCTCAGCATTCCTTCTGGATGGCAGACGCAGTTTGTCAGTTTGCTAACATTCTGCATTTATGAGAATAGTTTGCTCTTTACTAATATAGCCTCCAGTGGTATACTGAGTTGATCATGACCCTCATTCTTTTGGCCTGCAACAGGGGAGAGTGGGGGAGACTTTACAGAAGAAGTTACACGTGAATTTGCCCTTGAGGGGTAGAGGATGAGCAGGACAGCATGGGGGTAGAAAGTGGACAGTGGCCACAAACTGAAGCCTGAAATGCCAGGTTCGTTCTAGGAACAATGAACAGGTTGGTGTGGCTGAAACCTGAGGATAGGATATCAGAATTGTTTGGTGAGAAATCAATCTGGAAAGGTAGAATTAGGCCAGAGATTATAAAGTTTCTTGAGTGCAATTTAAAGGAGGTGGGACCTTATTCTATAGATAGCATAACTTTAATGTGGTGAGAAAAGATAATGAGATCTGTGTTTTTGGTGGAAAATCTAGAGGGTGACAAGAACAAAGTGAAAGAAAGAGGAACTAGAAGCTCAGAGATGAATTAGGAGATTGTTGCAGTAGTGAAGGCAGAAAATCACAAAGATCAGGTTCGGCTGTAATCTGGTATCTGTAGAAATGGAAAGAAGGTTATATTAAGAGACTTAGCTTCAGAAGCTGAACTAATGGACCTTGATAAGATAGGGAGAATAGGGTAAGGGAAGAGTGAAAGATGACTTAGGATTTCCAAGTTTCTACATACAGTGATTCCAGTGACTCTAGTACTCCATATCAGCACTAACACGGGTGGCTTCATATTTCATGCTATAGGAAATTTCATGTTTTGGGTTACCATGTGTAAAAAAATATTGGTACCTGTTACATATATGAGGCTGAACATGAGATGTACAGCAGGTTCTTGAATAACAATGTTTTGTTCAATGTCATTTTGTTGTAACATTGATAAGAAAAAAAATTGATTCCCGGCGATGGCCACTGTCTGTGTGGAGTTGGCATATTCTCCCTGTATCTACAGGTTTTCTCTGGGTTCTTCATCCCAAAGCTGTAAGCGTTAAGTTCATGGCATGCCTAAATTGTCCCAGTCTGAGTTGGGTGGGGGTGGTGTGAGTGTGCCCTGCAATGGAATGGCATGCTGTCCAGGGCTGATTCTCACTTAGCTTCCAGGATAGGCTCCAGCCACCCATGACCCTGAACTGGAGTTAAGCAGGTTGGAGAATGAGTGAATGAATACATATTATTGTAACATAAAAATTTATTGTATACATTGTGTATACAATACACAAATGTAGGACAATAAGCAATGCGGTGTGAAAGTGCTCAGTAACCCTGCCATATTTGTTATTGTTTTTGAATTACATCGTGGTAGGAGATGATCTTTACAATTTTCCCTTTGCAAACATCTATTCCCTGATTTCACCTCCACCATAATGACTGCCATCACTCACTGATGCACCAAAAATTGGGTAATTAATTGTCCTTCTTATTTTTGTTAATTTTTCTTAAATGTGTATATAGCTAACATTTATTTCAGTGTTTAATATTAGAAGGGTTTTGAGTCTTTATTTAGAAGTTTGGTAATGTTTTTGTGACCAGAAATATGCCATAGGAACTTAATTCTTGTTTATATCAATTACCCTACGGTAAAAATTGGTTTAATCATACATTGCTTCACTTAAAGTTACAGTTTTCAAGAACCTATTGATGGCATTAGGTGAGCACTTGTATTTTTGAAAGTTTATTGTATCACTTTTTTGTTTGTTTGTTTGTTTTTTGAGACAGAGTCTTGCTCTGTTGCCCAGGCTGGAATGCAGTGGCGCGATCTTGGCTCACTGCAACCTTCACCTCCTAGGCTCAAGCAATTCTCCTGCCTCAGCCTCCCGTGTAGCTGGGACTACAGGCGCACGCCACCATGCCTGACTAATTTTTTGTATTTTTAGTAGAGACAGGGTTTCACCATGTTGGCCAGGCTGGTCTTGAACTCCTGACCTCAGGTGATCTGCCCACCTCAGCCTCCCAAAGTGCTGGGATTACAGGCGTGAGCCACCAGGCCAGGCCAATTATATCACTTTTTTTTTTTTTTGAGACAGAGTCTCGCTCTGTCACCCAGGCTGGAGTGCAGTGGCGTGATCTCAGCTCACTGCAATCTCTGCCTCCTGGGTTCAAGTGATTCTCCCACCTCAGCCTCCCATGTAGCTGGGATTACAGGCACCTGCTATCATGCCCAGCTAATTTTTTTATTTTTGTAGAGACAGGGTTTCACTATGTTGGCCAGGCTGGTCTTGGACTCCTGACCTTAGGTGATCCACCTGCCTCGGCCTCCCAAAGTGTTGGGATTACAGGCGTGAGCCGCCATACCCGACCTAATCACTTTTTAGCAGGAGAGTAACACAAATAACTTTTTAGTCTTCAAGAGACCTATGAAGCCAAAAGACATGAGTTCCATGGTGAACGTCAGAGGAAGGAAGAAGAAATGAAACAGATGTTTGTGCAGCGAGTAAAGGAGAAAGAAGCCATATTGAAAGAAGCTGAGAGAGAGGCAAGTATGCTGGTTTGATGTGATTTGCATTTATTTTTTAGATGTCCTATTAATTTGGAGGATTTATTCCAAGAATTTGCTTGAGACTCTTTTGTAGGCTACTTGTTCTTTAAAGAGTAGCTTTTCCAACACATAGTATTTGAATGTTGACTTAGAATCATAGCCTGAAATTAAATGAAAACTTTGGCCTTCTTTTTTTTAAAGCAGTACATTTATGGAGTCACTAATCGTTGAAATTCTTACAATGAACTGGAAGCTGCAGCAGCTACCCTCTTGGGTGCACACATTTTTCTTTCATGAAATCCATGCCTTGAATCCACGGTATACAATTTTTAGGTGCCTCATTCAACCAGTCTCAGTGGTGGTTTGTCTTTGTTAGTGCCAAGGCTAAAAGAAGAAACACCACTGGATGTTTTCTTATGCCTAGCAGGGTAAGCCACATTTGCCACAGGCCAACTCCTGAGGGTGGTGGGCCTCACAGCCACAGTGGCAACACAGTGTATGCGTCTTACTGTGATGCTTCCCAAACTATGACCTTCCCTTTGTCATCTCACTCCTTTGACTGAGACCAAAGAGAATTTTGGCCTTTTGAGCAAATATTCTTCCATTAGAAATGGTTTACCAAGGGCTTGTAATAGACTAGGTTACTAAGAAGTATCTTAACCATGAGCTATAAACATTTTTACTATGGCTTAATAAAGCCTTTTTTGAGTGTCGCTGGGGTGGTTGTTTGCCCTGAAATGGATATCTGTGAAGGCTGTGAAGTAGCTTTACTTTCCATTTGAACTCGGTCTCTCAGGATGTAGTTAGGTGGTCTAGATCAGTGGTCCCCAACCTTTTTGGCACCAGGGACCCGTTTCCTGGAAGACAGTTTTTCCACGGACCAGGGGAGATGGTTTCAGGATGAAACTGTTCCAGCTCAGATCATCAGGCATTAGATTCTCACAAGGAGCGCACAACCAAGATCCCTCACATGCACAGTTTGCAGTAGGGTTTGCGCTCCTGTGGGAATCTAATGCCACCACTGATCTGACAGTAGGCGGAGCTCAGGCAGTAATGCTTGTTTGCCCGCCACTCACCTTATACTGTGTAGCCCAGTTCCTAACAGGCCATGGACCAGTACTGGTCCGCGGCCTGGGGATTGGGGACCCCTGGTCTAGATGACCTTGGGGTAGCCCTGGCACCAAAAAAATCACTGAACTTCCGTAGTTTTGTTTGCTTCTAGTTCTGAAGCAGCAATTTAGGTTTTGAGTAAAGCTATTTTCTTGAAAATACATGATTTCTTGAAGAGTTAATCTGTAATCCAATTGTGCTAGTTTATTATTTCAAATACACTTACAGTACTTGCTATGTAAATGAACTGTGCAGGAAATGGTTTTGTAAAAGTAATAGTTTACTAATTTATTTATAATGCGAATTTTGATGTTTTATTTGGAAAAAGTTCAAACAACAGAAAAGTCAAAGTATAGGATACCTATGTCCTTCCCCTTACCTAAGAAAACAGGAATACCATAATCTCACCCAATCTTCAGTCCTTATTCAGATTTCCCCAGTTGCCCCAAGATTGGCTTTCAAAATCGTTCCTTTTTATTTGGTGATTTTTCTGTTTTTGTTTTTGAACCAGGATGCAATCACAGATTGCATATTGTACATGGGTATTATGTTTGTTTAGTTTCTTTTATTCAAGAGTTTCTCATATAGCATGAATCTTAGTTTTACCAATTCACTAATAAAAAGATACCACTCAAAACATTATTTAATTCTATATTAAAGGACGGTTATTTAAATATGTCCTTGCCAATATTGTTGTGAAACAAATATCCCTTAATTTATCTTTTGTATAAATCCATATTTCTATATGTAGCTTTGTAAAATGATGTGTGCTTAGATAATAGTGTGTGAACATTAGATGACTAGAATGGGGAGATGCACAGAACAAATGATGTCTCCAAATATCGTTGACGTTCTGTCTTCCCTATTCCTTTATTGACAAGATTCTAGAAGAACTCATGAGGCATGTTGCATATGACACACGGATTTCCTATATACCCTCCCCACTTTAAGAAAAAGTACAGTTTATATTTATTCCTCAGGTTACATGACCATCATTATTATTACTACCCAATTTGATATGTCTGTCTGTATCTTGGAATAATTTTTTCATTTAACATTTATGCCCCTTGTATTTCCAAAAAGTATGCTCGGTAATTTACAATTTAAAAATGCAGCTACATTACAACCATGAACATGAGGAGAACAGGAGCCTTATAATACAGGGTATGAAGAAGGGGTTTGCACAGAGGGCAGCTGAGAGCCCTGGTTGAGGGAATTTTTAAGTGAACACAAAGACTGGGCTCTAACTTCTAGGCAGGCAGGGCAGAAGGGACCACACAGAGTTTAGATGGAAGTCATCTGCTAGCTCAGCAGAGAGAAATATTTTCCCTGGCATTTATTTCTAATTTCTAAAAATGGGGCCGGGCATGGTGGCTCACGCCTGCAATCCTAGCACTTCGGGAGGCCGAGGCGGGTGGATCACTTGAGATCAGGAGTTTGAGACCAGCCTGGTCAATATGGTGAAACCCCATCTCTACTAAAAATACAAAAATTAGCTGGGCATGGTGGCAACATGCCTATAATTCCAGCTACTCAGGAGGCTGAGGCAGGAGAATCGCCTGAACACAAGAGGCAGAGGTTGCAGTGAGCCAAGATTATGCCACTGCACTCCAGCCTGGGCAACAGAGCGAGAATCCGTCTCAAAAAACAAAAAAAAAGATACTTTTTTTTTGTTTTTTGAGACTGAGTCTTGCTTTTGTTGCCCAGGCTGGAGTGCAATGGTGCAATCTCAGCTTACTGCAACCTTGGCCTCCCAGGTTCAAGCAATTCTCCTGCCTCAGCCTCCCGAGTAGCTGGGATTATAGGCATGTGCCAGCATGCCCAGCTAATTTTGTATTTTTAGTAGAGACGGGGTTTCTCCATGTTGGTCAGGCTGGTCTCGAACTCCTGACCTCACGTTATCCTCCTGCCTCGGCCTCCCAAAGAAAAAAGATACTTTTAAAAGGATCTTTGAGTACGAGAATGTGTCGTGTCCTTAAAAGTAGTGTTTACGAAAGATACAGCATTGTACAGTAGTCCCCCTTTACACTCAGTATGGCTTTCTGAGGTTTCAGTTACCCATGGTCAACTACGGTCTGAAAATACTACAATAAGATATTTTGAGAGAGAAAGAGACCACATTCACATAACCTTTATTACATACATTGTTATGATTGTTCTATTTTATTATTAATTATTATTGTTAGTCTCACACTGTGCCTTAACTTTACTATAGGTGTCTATATATAGGAAAAAACATAGGGCATGGTACTACCTGTGGTTTCAGGCATCCTCCTGGAGTCTTGGAATGTATCCCCCATGGAAAAGGGGGGACTATGGTACCATATTGATGACTTAATATTCTTAAGAGAATTGGTGACTATTGATAGCACAAAAGATCCCTTGTTTTTAATGTTTTGAGAATTTGAAAATGTATTTGAATTAACTGCCTGTGGTAGTGAATAATGGAACCATGAATGCATGCTTCATGTGTATGGAATAGTTGTTGATAGCCAGGGCTGGAAATGCCACCCAGTGTGAATAATAGTCACATTCACACCTCCCTGCCCCCTTGTTTAATGTTTCCCTCTTTGTAGTTTTCCTGGAATTTTTTAGTCAACCTCATGAATGGTGTATAAAGTGCTCTGTGACCTTTCAAGATATTTTAATATTCATGTGAGGTATGCAACCTCCATTTGAGTAACCAGAGAGCTATCTCCAGTCATGTGATAGAAACCTGCCCTTGCTGCTTCCTTTCCAGACTTTGTCCCACTCCTGCTCCTCTCCCACATCACCGATGCACACGTGTGCAGAGGACTGCCACTCTTTGTTTGTGCCACCGATTTGAATGACATCTGGGGAGTGTGCCCTTTAAACACACACACATACCTAACATGTAACTTTTTTAAAAGCAGGAACCATTTAAATAAGCAAATACTAAGGAACTGATGCTTCTCTGAAAAGGCATCCTCTGGAATAAAAGCATCTTATGTTAGGAGGGCCTTAATCGATTATCTGTTTTATCCTTGTTTCCCTTGGAATACTTCTCCTATCAGGTGCTCACTGGCTCACAGGACAACGTATTCCACATTTGGAACATAACAGTTTTATTAGACCAGAGTTTAGCTCTCTGGTTTCTTCCCTCAGTCTCTGATTTTCAGTGAAATATTTCCTCAAATATTATGTCTTTTTTTTTTTTTTTTTTTTTTTGAGATGGAGCCTCACTCTGTGGCCCAGGCTGGAGTGCAATGGCGCTATCTCGGCTCACTGCAACCTCGGCCTCCCGGCTTCAGGCAATTCTCCTGTCTCAGCCTCCCGAGTAGCTGGGACTACAGGCGCGCACTGCCACACCTGGCTAATGTTTTGTATTTTAGTAGAGACGGGGTTTCACCGTGTTGCCCAGGCTGGTCTTGAACTCCTGAGCTCAGGCAATCCACCCACCTCGGCCTCCCAAACGTCTCCCCCTTTCTAGACAACGTGGTGTCTTAGAAAAAGATAACATAGCCAGGCGCTGTGGCTCATGCGTGTAAACCTCCGTGAGCCAATGAGCCTGTAAACCTCAATGAGCCACCACGCCCAGCTATGTCGTCTTTTTCTAGACACCAAGTCCTGCTTTGTTTGCATGAATGCCAGGTTTCTACCCAGAACTAAAATGTTAATGTCAGATTTACCTAACCAGATCAGAGGACCAAAAATAAGGTTATCTTTTAAAATGTAGATTCTAGACACAGGTTGTGTTGTTAGAGGGCACAGCACACAGCTGATTCCTATGGAGCTGGCTTAAGACCCTAGATTTTTTTTTTTTTGAGGTAAGCCACAATTAAACCAGGTCCACCTACATTCTTCCTTGGACCTTGTCTCTTTGAACTGCATGCAGAACTTCACATAACTTTCATCTGTATTTCCTCTCATTGCTAGTTCTTCTACATCTTTTAGAATTCTTTTATGAGCAGTATTGTGTGCTCTGCTGGGGGTATAAAAATGAAAAAGACATAGCTCCTAAGTAATCCTCAGGGAGACGTTGCTCCCACAGTTACCCCAGCACATGTGTGCTAAGGGTTTCTCTTTTGCACCTGTAACAGAGCACAGGACACAGAAAGAACTACCCAGGGTGGCAGCTGGAGCAAGCTGAGTTTCCTATTTTTTGTTATTAACAATGGCTAATATTTATCGAGTGCTTACTCAGTGCCAGCCATCATGGTAAAAACGTTAGATAGATGTTTTCTTTTGGTATATCCCAGTTGTTTTAAAGCTTTCTTTTTATTTGTAAGTTTCCAGAGTTTTATGCCCTTCATAGCTTTGAGAAATATGCCTTCTATGATCCATATAGGGCATTCCTTAAGTTGTGGAACAAAATAAAGTAAAAGGCCTGCCCCAAAATTGACATCTAAGCTGACGTTGCTCCCTTTATATGGTTTATCAAGATGATTTTCAGCCCCAAGGAGGTGAAAAACTGCTGAATTGTATTCTTTAAATAATTTTTTCTTCTGCTTTTTTCACTTAAGAGAAATCTCTTGAAACTCATTTAACAGTTGTATACGGGAAGAATAACCCCTATAGGTTCTTAATTGGAATGACCCCTTATTCTCAGATTAACCAAAACAAAAAAACAAGTTTATTAGCATGTATATTTCACATATACAGGGGTGATACAGTCAATGAGTAGTTCTCAAAGAGGCGACTGCATTCTACCTTCTATAGCATCTTCAACAAAGAACAGTTAATTTTTACAGAAATGACAAGACAAAGGAAAAGGACTTGGAGTCTCTAGAGGCAGCAACTTGGAGGAAGGCACATAGCTGGCAGATGAAGGCTAGTCAGTAAAGCTAGTTAATGTAGAGCTGTCTGGTACCAGTCTCCAGGCCCAAAAGGGTCTGAAGTTGTCTTTGGTGGTTAACCTTTGTTCTCCCTGGTTGGGGAAGGGGGCTGGATACCTTTTTTCTTTGTACATCTGTATCCTGCCTTTAGGCGCCTAAAGGGAGGTCAGAGAGCTTTCCTATATCTGCTGCTTCTTAGTTGCCCTCAGCTCAACAGTCCTGCACATTCTGCTCTCCTACGGCTGCATCAAATGTATTTAGCATTAATTTATTCTTTATCTTCATTGGATATGTGGGCAATGTTTTCCTATTATAGTGTAAATTCTACTATGATGAGTATTTTTATATGTAAAGCTTTCTCTGAATTTAGGATTTTTTTAAGCCTAGATCTCAGGACATTGAAAGACTATGGAAAAATAGAATACAGTTTTAACATTCTTGACGTAGTTGACAATTGACACTTGCTTTCCAGTGATGTTTACCGGTACAGTTTTCAATAACTGTTTACTGCATATATTTTATTTGGAAAATAGTGTTGTTGTTTTTTTCCTTTCTGGTAATTTCTTTCTATACTTTGCATCTCTTATTTTTATTGAGCATGGACTTGAGAGACTTTAAGAAGTTTTGTAGGGAAAATACACACCGAGAAAATAAAAACTCTAGGAAAAGTTCACAATGTTTTAAAAATAGTTTTGTACATAAAGCTATGATTTTTATTATATTTAGTTTAAGCATTTTTTGCATGGGAACTCATTTAAAATTAAAGTTACCAAGGGAATTCCATATGTAAACTTTTCCTTGAACTATGAACTTCTGAGACTTCAGAAAGATTTTGACTGTGTAGGTTATTCTGTGTTGCGCTATGGGGTCCGCCTTTGTGTTGCTGAGCTGGAGAGCGTGCCTCTGCTGCCGTGCTGTGTCAGTAGTGGGGATTGCACTTTTGTTTCCAGCTACAGGCCAAATTTGAGCACCTTAAGAGACTTCACCAAGAAGAGAGAATGAAGCTTGAAGAAAAGAGAAGACTTTTGGAAGAAGAAATAATTGCTTTCTCTAAAAAGAAAGCTACCTCCGAGATATTTCACAGCCAGTCCTTTCTGGCAACAGGCAGCAACCTGAGGAAGGACAAGGACCGTAAGAAGTAAGAGGCCCAGCCACCCTCCCTGGCAGCCCTGCCCACACTTGTCACATTGCCCTGTCGGATCTTCCTAGCGCTTCTTACTTCTGCTTCCTTATGCTTTGTCTTCTCCTCCAACTAAATGTCAGCTCCTGGAGAGGAGAGACCTTGTCCCTCTTGTTCACTGCTGTTTCCCCAGCATCCAGAACAGCACCTGGCACATGTTATGTGTTCAGTATTTGCCAAAATGAATGAATGAACAAAATAAAAATACATCACAGTGTGAAAAGGATCAGTTAGCTGGGGGGAAAATGGCTGCTCTTATTCAATAGCCCAGCCGTGGCCCTAGTACACAGCTAATGGCTGCTGACCTACCATGAATTATTTTGAATTTCATGTCTAAATAAAGCTGTGCCCTTTGTTGGGGAATTATAGACATAAGATAGTATTTTATTAAATTAATTCTTAGGTTCAGTTTTTTAGAACAAATTCTACTGATACTGATTTTGTGAGAATTTTTATTTTAATAAGGGAACCAGGCTGTCGATTCGAACTCCTGTGCATTGATGTCAGAGCTTGTGAAACCAATGGTGGACGTAAAGACGCAGAGAAAGGTAGAGAGGGCCACAGTGCAAGGGGGCAGCCATGAGTAGCATGTGGATGATAATCGCAAGGCGTGTAGGTTTGGGGTATGTGTTAAAATCAGTTACCCAAGTTTTAGAAAATAAGTTTATTTTTCCTTTTTGATAATTTCCTTCTGTACTTTGTGTCCCTTGTTTTATTTCTCCCACTTAAGTATCCCTGTCGGTTTAACTATTTGGCTGTTGAGGAAATTCATCATGCCTTGTTCTATTCAGAATGCTCATTTGGGGGACTCTGCCTCAGTTTACTCTAGCTGCCTCTGTGCTAGCAGCATTGCATGCTTCCATGTTCCCCACAGAGCAACACATCTGGTTTAATGCTCTCACTGCATCTATTTCAGACCCATTTTCAGAATATTGCAACTCAACTTTAAAATAGGAAAACATAACCTTGGCCCATTGGTGGCTTTCAATTTTTTAAATATAGAGAAGTAAATCACAGGACTTTGGCAGATTTTATTGGCTTATATATTTTACAGGTTTTGTTTGTTTGTTTGTTTGGAAAAGAGGAAGGAATTCTCATGTATGATCTTTCAATGTAAGCTCTCCAAGGGCATGGATCTTTATCTTGTTCATTGATAAAGCCATCCCCAGAGCCTAGAGCAGTTGTCTGGTACATAGTAGGCATGCAATTATTTTTGAAAGAATAAATAGTATAAAAGCTGTATTTTATTCAAGCATTGAATTTAGAAAGATAAACTATAAATTTATTACTGCTTTTCAACATGCTTTGGATTTTAAAGCTAATGGATCTTTTATTAATACCTTTCTTCCTTTCATCTTAACCCAGTGTTACTAAAATTAGATTTCCCATTTTTTCCCCTATATGAAAGATAATTTACATTTACCTTGTAAAAATTATCACCCTGCTCCACTTGAGAACCCTGCTGTTGTTTGCAAAATCAGGACCAAGCCCATATTTTTTGAGAGCTCTCTAGAAGAATTTATCTTCAAGAAAATATGGTTTGGTGTTTTTGGTTTTTTCTTTTCTTTTTCAAAGTCCCATGGCCAGATATCCTATAATATACTAGATGCATGTTTGCTAATTTTTACTTGAATTTTTTTAAAATTGTACCAATCAAAAGGTTCTTTTTCTTTCCAGCTCCAATTTTTTGTAAAACAGAAGTTCCAGAGCACAGAAGGTCATCATCACAAGCAAACTTTATTAAAAAAAAACTAGAAGTGTGCTTTGATTTTGCTGTTGTTTTATCACTTCTATATTTGGTGAACAACCACAGTTACTGATATTTATGGAAAAGTACTTTCAAGTACAAGGTCAATACATAAGCCAGAGTGAATGATACTACAAGTTGAGCATCTCTAATTCAAAAATCTGAAATCCAGAAGCTTCAAAATCTGAATCTTTTTGAGCACTGACTTGACCCCAAAAGTGGAAAATTCCCCACCCGACACCTTTGCTTTCTGATGGTTCAGTTTAAACAGATTTTGTTTCTTGCACAAAATTATTAAAAATGTTGTATAAATTACTTTCAGGCTATATGTATAAGGTGGATGTGAAACATGAATTATGTAATTAGAGTCGGGTCCCGTTGTGTATACGCAGATATTCCAAACCTGAAATCCAAAACACTTCTGGTCCCTAGCATTTTGGATAAGGGATACTCAGCTTGTACCTATATATTCATATATATTCACTGTTGTTAGAAATGTTTAAGTTGCTGTTCTGTGATGAATCTAAATCTTTTCTCTTGCTACCAAGCTATTGTCACTGCAGTGCATTATACCAAAGAGCGAAGTGTCAGTGCCACTGAAAATACAGAACCCATTAATATCGTGGCTATCTGATTACATTTATATTCCAAGATGAACCTTTTTTATATATGCTAAAAATTTTGGGGAATATGTTTTGGGATGTATTATGGAGCTAAAACTCTAACCTCTTAATAGTTTTATAGAACTTAAAAATTTTTTATACAGTTACCCAATTGGTGATATGATCTTAAGCTTTTGTGTCAGATTATTTAATATGATGACTTCATGCTTTATTATGCCTTATTATGGCTGACGTATTACTGTGGTGAAACAAAATATCTTTAAAAGTTAAAACATCCAGATATATAAGCTATTTTTTCCTAAGGATAAAGTACCTTTGAGCATGAGTGTATCACAGCTTTCATTAGGAAAACTTTTCATTACATACTTGTTTAAACTCTGTCTTCCAGGGTAAAAATAATAAGGTTGAATCATTTTATTAAAAATACTTTTTAAGAAAATAACTATGAACATCTGAATATTAAAGATATAAAAATGCACATAGTTCATATTTCAGGTGGTATTTACATTCAGTGCCTTACTGGTATTCTCAGAACATTTTAATGATTTCTAACATTTCTTAACAGTCATAGATATATACATTTTCATTTTTTGTACTTGAATATTCTAAATAAAACTGACATTTACTCTTGACAAATAAAACATATTTACTAAAATGTGTTTAATTTTCCTTTTTGAAAACTTTCATTTTAAAAACGTTCATTTAATTATGTATTTGAATTATTTTGGAGATGAGGTATTTTATGAGTATTTTCAGACAATGAAACTTATTAGTCTGTGTCAGATTCTGAGCAATCATAGAGTCATCTAAGTTGTAAATAAAACCTTGCATAGCACAATTTATCTGTACACTTTAAATTTTATTTTTGCATTTGAAATTCACAGATGTCTCTCAGTCTTTTAAAACTTCAGTAAATTAAATTATACATGTCACAGAACAAGCTCAGAAGTTTCTTCACAAGATCAGTGACACCCAGGTTCTGGTAGGCAGGGAGTCCTGGAGGGTAGGTGACCTGAGGTACAGAGCCAGGCCAGCGTCACGGTACTTAGTGCCAGCTGAGCAGACTGTTCACAGATGGGCTCGATGACACTGCGGGAGTGTTTGTTACATATGTGGCTATATTTGACCATACTGTTTATAAAGCAGCTCTCCTTAACTCTGAAGAACGTACTTTGAAATGTGAGATGGGTTGTTGGAATGGTAAACAGTTATTCGAGTTTCTAGTTGAAAAGAACGTAATAAACCTGCCTGAGACTCTCTGGACTTAACAGCAGGGCGGTCGTTTTGTACTGCTGATGACTGCTGTGAGAAAGCCTCACTCCTGCTTCAGCTGCAATGTGAATTTTTAATTTATTTCATATATTTGGGTTCCATGTAAGATTTTATTTTAAAAGAGTTGAACAACAAAATTTTTAATGACTTCTTATTACAAAGCAAATTTATTATCAGGCACAAGATTAGAAAATGAATTATCCACTGAGGCATAATCTCCTGGGAATAAAATAAAGCTAGTCATGTTTTGTTAAACATTTTTCCCATTAAGCTTATGAAACAGTTGTCTCTAACTAACAGCCGTTAATCCTGGTACGTACTCCCTCCGACTTTTAAAGCCCTTTCACATAGACTAGGATTTGAACTTCAAAGCAACACAAGGAAAAAGCATTACAGGGATTATTATCACTATATTGTGGATGAACTCAGTGTAAGCCCCGTGTTCCTATTGGGCCAGGAAATGGGGACACACACATGATTCAGGTCATCCATGCCTCATGGAGCAGCTGGAGCAGGCTGGACAACCAAGTAGGTTTGGAGCAGGGCACTCTCAAAAGGGTGTCTGCCTCTCCTCACAGATCACAAGGAGCCGTCCAAAGAAGTGACTGGTCCTGAAGGACTGGAGCAGTTTGTCCAGAGTATGAAAGAAGGAGGCATTCCTAGTACAAGGCACAGCATGTTGTGTGCACTGGAAAGTAGCTGAGCACCATCAGAGTACCAGCGAGGAGTGGGGCTCCGGTAAGGGCCAGGTTTCAGAAGCAGGTAAGGAATGGGTTTATAAATCCCAGGAGAGTTTATAAATCCCATCTGGCAGGCAGTGGGAGCCATTGAAAGGCTTGGCCTCACAAGGTTAGGTGTTCTCCAGGGTTTATGGGAAGGAGATATTGGCAGGCAGGGGGAGCTGGGCCGGGGCAGGCCAACCCTTTAGAGATACAATAGACTCACCTAAGGAGTGTTTAAACAATACTGATGTAGAAAGGAATGTATAGTAATGAAAATGGTAGCTGTATGGATAAATCCAAATGAATAGCCCATATAAAGCAATTATAACGTCTTACAGACTTGAAAATACATAGTGAATTAAAATATGAGAAAATAGTGGCATGAAAGTGAGGAATGGGGTAAATCGAGGGATCTCAGGTTCTTGCATTAACTGGGAAGTGGTTAAGAGTCCCAGTCACACAGGTAAATCAGAATTGCTTCTTGCCATCTCTAGGGTAACCATGAAACATGGTGATGTGTGTAACTTCCAGGCTAATAGGAGGAAAACTGGTTTTAAAATGCCAATACAGAAAAAAGTAAGAAACTGCAGGAAATAGCACAGGTATGACAACCAGAACGCATGTAGTAATATGGTAGATTTAGACCCAAATGTATCAGTAAGTACTTGGATTACATGCTCAATTTTTTTAGATAAGTTTCCTAAAAAAGCAGCTGTATGTAGTTTACAAGAGAACAGTCTAGAACTTTGTCTTTATAGACGAGAAAGGTTAAAAGAAGATGGGAAAAGGTACATCATGCAAATTTTAACTAAAAGCTAATGTGTAGCTTTTTTTTTTTTTTTTTTTGACAGGGTCTTGCTCTGTTGCTCAAGCTGTTGTGCAGTGGCACAGTTATAGCTCACTGCAGCCTCAAACTCCTGGTCTCCAGCAGTCCTCCTGCCTTAGGCACATCACCATGCCCAACTAATTTTTTTTTTTTTTCCTTTTTTGGTAGAGACAGAGTCTCACCCAGGCTGGCCTCAAACTCCTGGCCTCAAGTGATCCTCCCACCTCAGCCTCCCAAAGTGTTAGAATTACAGGCATGAGCCATTGTGCCTGGCCATATTTTCAGTATATTAAGAGAACTTGAAGGCCAAAAGCATTGCTAGAGATGAAGAGAGACCTGTAAAATAAATAGCAGTTCTCAACTGTACATCCCTATGTACAAAATAATAGCTTCAGCATATTTAAAGCAAAGATTGATAGGAGTATAGGAAAATACAGATTCACACTTAGTGAGAGATTTAAACATACCACTTGTGTATGACAGGACAAGCAGACTGAAAATTAGTGCAGATATGGGAGACTTGAAGAAAACAAGCAACAGCCTTGGCCTTGTGAGCGTAGATAAAACAGTGCACCCGGGGAATGCCTCGAGCACACGTGGAGCATAGAGTTGACTGTTTTACTATAAAGCAAGCCTTAATACCTTTTAAAGGAATGAAAGACAGATTATATTCTTGATCATAATACAGTTAAGGTAGAAATCAATAATAAAAAGCTAAAAAATTCCTGTCTCTAAGGGAACTTGTTTTGCTCAGCACCATACAACCCAGCAATCCCAGTCCTAGATGTGTACTCAAGAGGAATGAAGACACATGTCCCACCAGGACCTGTCTAAAAGTTTGGGGCAGCCTTCATCATCTGCCAAAACCCGAAACAACCCAAGTGTCCATCAACTGGTGAACACATAAACAAGTTGTGGTTCATCCATACAATGAAAGGGAACAAGCTACTGGTGCGTGCAAAACCACAGATGAGTCCCAATCATATGCTCTCAAGCCAGATGCAGAAGGCTACATACAGCATGACTTCATTTATGTGACATTTTTTCCAAAGCAAAACTACAGGGACAAAACTGGTTGTGGCCGGGCACGGTGGCTCACTCCTGTAATCCCAGCACTTTGGGAGGCAAGGTGGGCGGATCACCTGAGGTCGGGTGTTCAAGACCAGCCTGGCCAGCGTGATGAAACCCTGTCTCTAGTAAAAATACAAAAATTAGCCTGGCATGGTGGCACGTGCTTGTAGCCTCAGCTACCTGGGAGGCTGAGGTGGAAGAATTGCTTGAACCTGGGAGGCAGAGGTTGCAGTGAGCCAAGATCGTGCCACTGCACCCCAGCCTGGGTGACAGTGAGAATCCGCCTCAGAAAACAAGAAGCTGTGGTTGCCAGGCTTCACGGGTTGACTTCAAGGTGCACGTGAAACCTTTTGGGGTGGTAGAATGTTCCATTCCATCTCTTTATTGTGGTGGTCACATGGCTACATACATTTGTAAAGACTCATAGAACTGTGTACTCAAATTTTTTTTTCTTTTTGAGACAGTGTCTCGCTCTGTCGCCCAGGCTGGAGTGCAGTGGCATAATATCAGCCCACTGCAACCTCTGCCTCCTGGGTTCAAGCGATTCTTCTGCCTCAGCCTTCCGAATAGTTGGGACTACTGGTGGGCACCACCACACTCAGCTAATTTTTGTATTTTTAGTAGAGACAGGGTTTCACCATATTGGTCAGGCTGGTCTTGAACTCCTGACCTCATGAGCCGCCTGCCTTGGCCTCCCAAAGTGTTGGAAATACAGGCGTGAGCCACCGCTCCCAGCCAAAATATTGTTTATGATATGTAAATACCTCAGCAAACCTGTTTTCTTCAAAAGTAAAAATAAAAAAGTGTATCACTGCAAATGTGGTAGACATTAAAACCTTGTCAATACATTTGAAAATACAGAGGAAATGACAAATTTGTGTAGAAGATTAATGTGTTAATATAAGAATAGAAAATCTCACAACAAAGACAATGCAGGCCAGCTGTGGCGGCTCATGCCTGTAATTCCAGCACTTTGGGAATCTGAGGGGGTGGTTCACTTCACACCAGGAATTCAAGACCAGCCTGGCCAACATGGCGAAACCCCGTCTCTACTAAAAATATAAAAAATTAACCAGGTGTGTTGGTGCATGCCTGTAATCTCAGCTACTCAGAGGCTGAGGCACGAGAATTGCTTGAACCTGGGAGGCAGAGGCCGCCGCAGTAAGCCGAGATCATGCCACTGCACTCTGGCCTGGACGACAGAGTGAGACTGTCTCAAAAATAAAAGACAAGGCATAATTAAAGTTCCCATGAAGGTCAGGCTGAGATAACTTTATTTGTGAATACTTTGAGACATTTAAAGAAAGCCCGTCTTTCACAAACTCTCCCTGTGGTCGGCGAATAATGGCCCTGAGAGACATCCACAGCCTTATTCTTGGACCTGGGAATATGTTCCCCTTCCTGTCAAACAGGACTTCACAGATGTGGTTAAGGCTGCAGACCTTGAGATAGAAAAATGATCCTGGACTGTCTAGGTCTGGTTGGGTCCTTGAAAGCCAAGAGCCTTTTCTGGTTGTGAGCAGGAGGGAGATGTGACAGCTGAAGCCAGGTCAGAGAGTTACAATGCTGCTGGCTTGGAGGATGGAGGAAGGGGCTCCTTCCACAAGCCAGGTAGTGGCTGGAGGTGGCCTCTGGAGCTGGGAGGACCAAAGAAAAGGATGTCCACCTAGAGCCTCCAGAAGGAACACAGCCCTGCTGACAACTGGACTTTAGCCCAGTGAGGCGTGAGTCAGATTTCTAAACTCCAAAACCATAAGATAAATTTGTGTGTGTGTGTTTGTGTGTGTGTGTATGTGTGTGTGTGTTTTGA
Organism: Pan paniscus; assembly: GCF_029289425.2. Classification (NCBI taxonomy): domain Eukaryota; kingdom Metazoa; phylum Chordata; class Mammalia; order Primates; family Hominidae; genus Pan; species Pan paniscus. The sequence goes on from NC_073261.2 coordinate 18,156,827, forward strand.
GACAGGATCTTGCTCTTTTGCCTGAGCTAGAGTGCAGTGGCACAATCGTGGCTCACTGCAACCTCTGCCTCTTGGGCTCAAGCAATCCTCTCACCTCAGCCTCCCAAGTAGCTGGAGTCCCAGGTGGAGATCCACACCTAACTGGCTAAGTTTTACATTTTTTGTAGAGACAGGGTTTCGCCACGTTGCCCAGGCTTGTCTCGAACTCCTGAGTTCAAGCGATCCGCCCGCCCCAGCTTCCCAAAGTGCTGAGATTACAGATGTGAGCCACCGCACCCAGCTGTTCCTAAACATTTGTATTACTTTAAGCCACCAAATTTATGGTAATTTGTTACGGCAGCAATAGAAAACTAATGCATCCCCAAGAACACGTTAAAAAAAAAAATCCAAACTCATAAGACCAGTATGACTTTTCATTTCAAAGCCTGGTAAGGACATTTGAGAAAGGGTATTTATAGTCTGGTCTCACTCATAGGAAATGCAAAAATCCTAAACAAAATGCTAATGAAAGGAACCCAAGAATATATAAAAAGGATAGTACCTCATGTCCATGTTGGTTTATTCCAGAAATGCTAGGTGGTTTTAATATTAGGAAATTAATGTAATTCATAGTACAAACATTAAGGGAAAATCATCGTCATCCCCATAGATACAGAAAATATTAATAAAAGCATCATTTTAAGACTTAGAAAATTGACAAGAAAAATCTCTTATAACACTGGCTAGAAGGAGACTTTCTGATTTTGATAAAGGATATCTACCCCCAAACCCAATAGCAAGCATCATACTTAATGGTGAAATATTGAAAACCTTCTTCTTTGGGAACAAGGCAAGGATGGCCACAGTTATCCCCTTACATTCAGCATTTTACTGGAAGTTGTAGCCAGTGCAGGTGTATTAGTCTGTTTTCACGCTGCTGATAAGGACATACCCGAGACTGGGCAATTTACAAAAGAAAGAGGTTTAATTGGGCTTACAGTTCCATGTGGCTGGGGAAGCCTCACAATAATGGTGGAAGGCAAGGAAGAGCAAGTCACATCTTACATGGATGACAGCAGGCAAAGAGAGAGAGAGCTTGTGCAGGGGAACTCCTCTTTTTAAAGCCATCAGATCTCGTGACACTTATTTACTATCATGAGAACAGCACAGGAAAGACGTCCCCATGATTCAGTTACCTCCCACTGTTTCCTCCCACAATACATAGGAATTCAAGATGAGCTTCCAGTGGGGACACAGCCAAACCATATCATTCCATCCCTGGCCCCTCCCAAATCTCACATCCTCACATTTCAAAACCAATCATGCCTTCCCAACAGCCCCAAAGTCTTAACTCATTTCAGCATTAACTCAAAAGTCCACAGTCTGAAGTCTCATCTGAGACAAGGCAAGTCCCTTCCACCTATGAGCCTGTAAAATCAAAAGCAGGTTACTTACTTCCTAGATATAGCGGGGATACAGGTATTGGGTAAATACAGCCATTCCAAATGCGAGAAAATTGGCCAAAAGAAAGGGGCTACAGGCCTCCATGCAAGTCTGAAATCCAGTAGGGCAGTCAAATCTTAAAGCTCCAAAACGATCTCCTTTGACTTCATGTCCCACCTCCAGGTCATGTGATGCAAGAGGTGGGTTCCCATGGTCTTGGGCAGCTCTGCCCTTGTGGCTTTGCAAGGTATAGCCTCCCTCGTGGCTGCTTTCATGGGCTGGCATTGAGTGTCTGCAGCTTTTCCAGGCACATGGTGCAAGCTGTTAGTGGATCTACCATTCTGGGGTCTGGAGGATGGTGGTCCTTTTCTCACAGCTCCACTAGGCAGTGCCCCAGTAGGGACTCTGTTTGGCTCTGACCCCACATTTCTCTTCCAGACTGCCCTAGCAGAGGTTCTCCCTGAGAGACCCCCCCACCCCCACCCACTGCAGCAACTTCTGCCTGGACATCCAGGTATTTCCATACATCTGAAATCTAGGCAGAGGTTCCCAAACCTCAATTCTTGACTTCTGTGCACTTGCAAGTTCAACACCACATGGAAGCTGCCACGTTAAAAGCCCCAAATTCTGTTCTATTCCCAGTGCAAAGACTCTCTTCTCCCTAAATTGCATCCTTGGCTCTTGGCTCCGTTGCACCCACTGCCTTCTGCCTTGACAGCTGCACTGACATTTACTTGTGTGTACTCAGGCTCCTGCTGCCACATACCTATGCTAATTGTTGTTCAAGGTCAAGGTCCACTTTCAAGGTCCACTCTCTTTTGGGCTCATGCAAATGCCCTTGTGCCTTTGCTGAGGCCCAAGCAGCATCACATAAGGGCCAGACTTTTCTTACATTCCTGGCTGTGCAGAAACACACCTGTGGAGACAGCCCCTACAGGTAGCATCACCCACAAAGTTAAAGCAGCTTGTGCCCTGGACCCTAAGTTTTCTAGCCCAAGTCCAGAAGTTGGAAGCCAACTACACAACTCAAAACAGCCCACTTGGCCTAGTACAATCACAGGACACCAAGCTACAGCCCTACACGTGTCAAATGTGTGAAGCCGGAAGTCTGAGGAATGTGCATTCCATGGGAGGCATAGTGACTGGGAGGGAGTTGGGAGGGCTCTGGGGGCTGGTGCATTTTTAGGTCTTGGTGTTGGTGACGGTTCTGTGAAGATTCATCAAGCTGACCATGTACATGTGCACTTTTCTGCCACGTTATACTTCAACAAGATGTTTAGAAATAAAGTAGGGATAAAGGGAGAAGAAAATGCCAGCATACTGAGGTCCACACACTAGGTAGTTCCTTTTGGTCTGCATCGTCCATTGTTTGAATTCTCTCTCCACGCTTCTGACCAGTGCCCTAAGTGGTAGAATTTTCCAGGGGCCTAATAGCCTCCATCTTCCTCATCTGGGTTCTGAAAGAAATTAAACAGTGCACCTGGAGGTGAAGTGTCAACTCGATCACTGATAGAGGCTGAGCGAGTTGAGAGCCAAATGGGCTTGCTGAGTGAGTCCAGAGTCCTGCAGATGTCCTGCACTCACAAGCAGTGCTGGAGGGAAGGGGGCCTTCTCAGGGTTATGTCCATCACCACTCTCCCAAATTACCCAGCTCGAGTCAGGTAAGAAACAAACCATTCAGTGATGTGATAGCAATACTTAAAACAAAAAACAAAAAACAAAAAACTTTCATTCCCAAACTTTTTTTTTGAGATGGAGTCTCATTCTGTGGAGTACAGTGGCACAACCTCAGCTCACTGCAACCTCCACCTCCCAGGTTCAAGCGATTCTCCCACCTCAGCCTCCTGAATAGCTGGGATTAAAGGCCAGTGCCATCACACCCAGCTAATTTTTGTGTTTTTAGTAGAGACGGGGTTTCTCTGTGTTGGCCAGGCTGGTCTCGAACTCCTAACCTCAAGTGATCCACTCACCTCGGCCTCCCAAAGTGCTGGGATTACAGGTGTGAGCCACGGTGTCCAGCCGTTCCTAAACATTTCAATAGCATTGGCTGAAATATAAATATTGCTTATTCTGTTGTCCTCCCAGCTCTTAGTTGCTTATAAAGAGTTTTGTAATTTTCAGATTGCTCTAATGCCTGTGATCCTACTAGAACCTCAGGATGCAGGTGGATGGGTTAGGGAACTGAGGCTGAGCACCCTAAGGACTTGAGACGGCAGTGGCAGAGCTAGATGAGAATTGCACCTCACCTGTCTCCATACCAGGCTGAGAAAACCAGGCATTTCTAGGTCTTTCTGAGGAAACAGTGTAGGTGTTTATCATCATAGCTTGGCTCTGACAGTCTTACACACTGGCAGAGGCTCGTCCACAGAAATGAGGTCTCCAGGCAGAAGTGAGCTGAGGGGAATGCCTTTTGGACATCTGGAAGCAGCTAGTACTGTCCCTGAGGCTGGGCGACAGAAGGAGAGGGTGTGGGGCCACTCACCCGCTTCTGGCACTGTGCAGCGCTGCCCTGGGCTCCTCCCAGTCCAGCCTCACTGACTCTGCCCATTCCCAGTTTCCCCTCCAGGCAGTGTGAGTTTCAGTGCTAGGGGCCACTCCACATGGCGGGAGACAAGTAGCTTTACAAAGACAGGCTTAAAGAGTGAAAAATCTTCAAGACAAATAAATTTGAACTGTGGGAGTTCAGGAATATCAGGAGCTGGAGAAATCTTGAAAGTACCCCCCCGGGACCTTTTCAATTATCTAACTCAATCATAGTAAAGGCTGCTTTTCTAACTGTTAGAAATTACGCTTGACATGGGTAAGTGGGTTCACAGTGCTGTCACTCTCATCCTTAGCTGTTTGTATTCGCTAACAGCTAATTTTTTCTTTTAAAGCTTTTAAGTTTATTCTGTTAAAAGTTGACATGACATTGAGTGGATAATATTGTTAGAATATTATGGGAATAACACCCATGATATTGAACCTTTACCCATCTGCAGCCTCCTCCTCAGGCCCATGGTTCTGTCAATATGGCCTGGGGCATTCCACACCAACATTTCTGCCAGAAGATAGATGTTCTTTTGTTCTTGACTAGCAGAGACAAATGAAACTTAATCGTGTTTTCTAACAGAAACAAAACGTGTCTAGTACTTCTTTTAAAGATACACAGAGAGCACACTAACAAAAAAGATAAACAGACGTCCTGCTGTTCCTCATGGGATCCCCAGGTCAGCAGTGAGTGCAGCCTGTTCCTCCATCCAGCAGCAGGGCAAGTGCCCTCCACGGGCTGTGTTGGCAGTAGCTCTTGTGTGGGTATACATTGGTATATGGATTTTTCAAATGCTTGCTTACCCTCCCTCCCTCTTTCCTCCCTTCCTCCCTTTCTGTTTTAGAGCTCCTTTGTGCTATCCTGTCCTCCCTCTCAGGTCAACTCTCTGTCCTGAGGCCTTTGGTCATCACCTGACGTGTCTATTTGTGTCTGTGAGGGTGGTCTCTAGAGTGTGAGCCCCAAGAGGGCAGGACCTTATCTGCCTTGTTCACTGCTGTATCCCAGGGCCAAGCATGCACCTGGCCAGTGAGTGTTTATTGAATGAATTAACAGAAACTAAACAGAAGGAAGCAGGAGATTTTAGGCAGCTGGGGCCGAAGATGGTGAGAGCTCCTGTGTGAGGTGTCCACTGCCCAAAGGGTAGAGGAGGCGTCACAGGGCAGAATGACAGCAATTCTGCATCATACATTTAAGTCCAAACTTCCTTACAAGATCTGTCAGGAGGTTATTAGGGCATCGTCGGCTCTTCCCAGGGCTTGGTAAGAGCTCCTTTGTGCTATCCTGGTCTCCCTGCCAGGTCGGCTCTCTCTCCCGAGGCCTTTGGGCGTCATCTGATGTGTCCCCATCATACGTGGCAGCTTTAGATTATAGACACATTGAGTTCACCTGAGAGAAATAAGGAGCAAGCCCACACCAGGGTCAGGGCCCTTCTGTCACAGTGGCTTTCAGGCTGTGCTCCCCGTGAGATTTTAGGGAAGTCACAGATGGGGGCACCCACGCACAGGGCTTCTAGGCCCCCACTGCCATTTCAAGAAGGATAACTCCACTCTTATCTGGTTTATAAACCTTACCCGGCTTCTAGATAAGATTTAATTTGAACAAAAAGTTCTAGGGCTTTGGAAATATAAAAGCTAAAACAGCTCTTTTGCAATTTACTTGGTTGATGCAATGTGAATGTTTTTACTGATGGATAATTCCCAAGTCTGGTAGTGACCGAGTCTGTAATTGAAGAGAGACCTTCGTCCCTTGCAGGGGATGCTTCTGCCCACACCTCCTGGGAGGGCCCAGAAGCAATTCTAGCCCCTGAGTCCCAAGATCATGCTACATCCTCCCAAGCCTTCTCCAGGATTCACAGCTCTGTGTCCTTTGGTGGCTCCCACATGCCCCCAGGATGTGCCAGCCACCTCATCTGGACTGTCTCTGGCCTGGTGCCGTGGGGGTCCCGTGTGTCCACCCATGTAGGCATCTGTGTATTCACTTTTGTCACAGCTACACCATCCTTCTGGAAGAACCTGTCACCCTGAAAAAGATCTTTGGCCAAGTGCAATCAATTTCTATACATGAGGTTTTACAGTTATGTGGGTTGAGCCAGAGCTCACTGATGTTGGGGCATTAATCCCTCCCCTTGAGGTGACCATGATGACCTCGATTCTGCCATCTGTTGTATCTACCTGTTCTGCTCAGCTTTGGGTAATCAGTAGATGCAATATTTATGCATTGACGTCTTTATCTAAATTCTAGAAGTATTGGACGTGACAGAGCCCTGTGGTATGCCACTGGAGACTTCCCTCCAGGCTGGCAATGATTTAACTTGGCCCCACAGAAGATTCTGAAGTCTTTGATTAAAACCTAAGGTCCTTTGATGAGTTATTGAAAAAATATAATCAATCATGATTCCAATGAGCAGCCAGAAAGTCATGCCCAGACTGATTTACATTGATTAGGGCCACGATGCATATCCAAGAGACAGATGAAAGGGCTGAGTTCAGGGTGGAGGATTGGATTCGCCATGATTTCAGCAACTCAGAAGTCTTGTGGGTCAGCCCTGTCTTTCCCTTTGTAAGTGCGCAGTGCCAGATGGCTGTCATCAGAGAAGAGAGAAGTGGCCAAGGGTGAGACTTTACAGCTGGCACCTCTGCAGTTGCACATACCACGTCCTGAGCCCTGCAAGGTCTGACATCAAATGCAGAGCCGGTCTGTAGAGTGGGATGTTTTCACATCAGAAACCAAGTGTCAGAATTGTGCCTTTGAACATCAAAAAAGAGAGATGCTCTGATATTCAGGGACAGGCTCTGAGACCAAATAGAGGGGCCCTTGTGCCAAATTCTCAAAGATCCTGGGTGAAGGGCTAGTCTGGCTCTGTGCTCTGCTCTCCTGCTCGGTCCACACCTCCCTGCTAGATGGGAGATGGGGTCCCACAAGGCCTGGGTGTGGGCTAGAGAGGTGAGGGAAGGACATCAAGCCCAGCCTCCTCGGGAAGCTCTGATGCTCTTTCCCTCTTTCCCTCTTCCAGAGTCTCTATTTCATTTCCCGAGAAGCTCCTTGTCTTGAGGGTCAGCTCTCCCTTCCTTTTCTCCCTCTCCGTAGATGTGCAGTGGCCACTCCAGGAACTGCCCAACAACTGCCCTGGCCCGGCCCTTCCTCTTGAATGTCTGGGGTGGGGCAAGACAAATACTCAGTTTAGTGATCCTTAGTAAATACCAGGGAGAGAGAGAGAAGGAGCAAGCAGTCAGTGGTCAGCTTTGACTTCCAAAATAATTCAATTTTCAGTGTGTAAGATATTAGATGGTTAGAAAGTGAACAGCACACAGAAAGGTACACCCAGAGACAGCACATGCCCCCTCGGCTCTCTCAGCTGGTTTCTTCCTATCCCTTAGCCATTTTTATTAGAACCTTGCATATCATTCCGGTATTTCTTACATAAAGCGAACATCAAGATAGATACATATAGACACGTTTTCTTATTGCACTTTCTTACAAAAGAGAGTACACTATTTTATTGTTCTGAGCCTTGCTTTCTTCATTTAGTAATCTGCACAGTGAACTTTGCAAATCCGTCCTCACTTCTGTATTTGTTTGCAGCTGCTTGGACTCCGTGGAGTGGAGGAGCCACAGCCTGCTCACGTGGCCCCGATCAGTGGACACGTGGCTGTCAGTTGCTTGATGTCACAACAAACGTCGCCGTGACTGCCTGACCACATGCCGCTCCTTTGTGCACAGGTGATCTGTGGCTCAGCTCGCCTCCCTGGGCCATGCTTTTTGTGTTCCCACCACGTTGCCACACCCATGAGTTCTGGCCACTCTGAGGGCAAACGCAGTGTCTGGTGTTGTGTGAATTGCATCTGCTGATGAGTGAGGCTGAACATCTTCTATGCGGGAGAGGGCCATTCATATTTCTTTTTTAAGAACTGTCTGTTCATTAGACTCATCAGACCCAAAGCAGAAACATCTGTCTTAAAAGTCAGGCAAGAGCTGTTTATTTTTCTTTTTTTAAAAGAAAACAGTCGTTATGGTTGCTAAAAGGCTGATGGCCCAAGGGACCTAGCACATGAGACTCATTCTAGAAACAGCAGTGTGGGTAGAATGTGGGATGATTTCAGACAAGTTTCCATGCCTCAAAGGGCAAGAAGGCTCAGCCCAGTGGGGAAGTGAGGGCTGGAGGCAGGACCCTGGGAAGGGGCTCCACAGCCCCCACCCCCTCAGGTTGAGCCCCAGGGTTGTGACAGGTGAGGTGACCTCTTCTGACCTTCAGGGTCTGTCCTTCCTTCTGAGATTCCCTTCCTGCCCAGCCGCCCCTCAACGCCTTCCACAGTTCCCCCTTCCTGGTGACCTGTAGACATGCACAGCTTTCCTTTGTCCTAAGCAAAGCAAAGCAAATGAAACCCAAACGCCACTGTTTTCTGCAGCTGTTACCACATGTCCTTGGCTCCTCAGGACCTCCTCAGCACCCTATTGCTCTGCTGTCCTGAAACACCTCCCTTTGTGGCCCAGGCCGTTCTATCTCCTTCCCCGTGCAGGGGCTGGGCTCCGAGCTTCTCCCCTGCCCCCACCCTCTGGCCTCCCCGGCTCTCCCTCAAGGTCCCATCTGTTCCCGCAGCTTCCATCGCCCTTTCAGGACACTGCCGGTCACTCTACACTGTAGCCCTTCCTCCTCCTCTGCACTCCTGGCTGGCTGTCCACATTGGCCTGGCTGCCCCACCCTGTCTATGTTCAAACAAACCCACCCCATCCCTTCAGAGGCCCAAGACCAGACTGGGCACCCCATGTGCCAGGCCCTGCAGGCACCTCTAGTCCCTGAGCCCATCCAGGACCCGCCACCATCAAGGAAGTGGCAGGACTCACCTGCAGGGCCCAGCAGCCTGCAGCCACCGGGTGCCTGGATGGAGCCGCAGCCATGGCCTCTGGGCTTGTTTCCTGTGGCTGCTGTGACAAATCTCCACCAACTCAGCGCCCGTCGCACAAGCTTATCCTATAGTGGAGGAAGTCGGAGGCCCAGAATGGGTCTGAGCGCTAAGGTCAAGGCATGGACAGGCCGCAGCAGTCATCAGCTCAGCCCCTCCTTGGTGGAGTCCTCCTCAGGTCGTGTCGGCCTACACCGACCCTTCTGCACCCATGGTCACTTCCAAGGACCCTGTGACCACATCACCCACCCCCAATAATCCAGGATGGTGTCTCCATCTCAAGATGGGCTGATTGGCAACCTTAACCCCCTTTGTCGTGTGATGTGACTGCAGGGTCTGGGGAGGGAGTAGGACGCTTTGTGGACCGTGGTTCCATCTGCAGGACGCCTCTGCTCCGACCCCTCCTGCCCCACGGCCCCGCTGCTTTTCCTCCTGTTCTCTCGGCTCTGCCCACAGCTGCAGCACCATAGTCTCCTGGGCCTGATTCCTTCCCTTTCTTCTCCCACCGCCTCAGAGTTGCCAGAGTTACTGTTCTAAGTCGCAGACCCCTCCCATCCCTTCCAGCGGGGTCCTGGGACTGGCTGTGGCGGGCATCCTGGTCTTGCACCCGTTTGGCTTGATCCTTCCCAGGAGGGCAGGGCACGGAAGGATTGGGCTCTGACGACACTTTCCCATGGGCCATGTTGGCATAGCTTTAAAATGGCAAACCTTTAGACTTGGCACTCATGTTTATTGTGGGCAATTGGAAGAGCAGACCCCCTTGCTCTGCTGGGCCTTGTGCTGGGCTGGGGTCTGTGGGGTGGTCAGGATGGAGTGTGCACTCAGGGCAGGGCACAGGGGGGCACAGGGTATCCCTCCTGCATGCCACTTAGCTGAAATTTTACCTGGTGACATGGGGCATCAGATCTGTGCTGGCTGAAGCCCTGATGGGCCCAGTCCTGCTCCCAGGTCACTATGACTCATCTGGGCCTCCAGCTGACCCTGATGACCTCCCTTCAGCTGCTGGGATGCCTCAGGTGCATTCCTGGAAGAGCCCATGCTCAGTCACTCTGGAAGCTGCTCATGGGCACAGCCCACAGACTATCCACCCGTCCTCCCGCCTGGCTGCAGGGGTCTCCACTCTGCACATCCTCCTCGCCCTCCAGCCCTTGCCTGGCTTCTCCTGCTCTGCCCTCCCTGGCTCCTCAGTCGTTATTTCCACTCTGTTTCCTCCTGACAGTGGCTTCTTTCCCTGGTGACTCTGACGACGACTTGAGGACCTTCATAGGGAATCAGTTGCAAAGCAAACTTGCTAAGATTGGCGACCTGTCAGCCACATCTATTTATTTTTTTAAAAAATCTTTTATTTTGAAATAATTTTAGACCTACAAAACAGTTGCAAAATTCGTACAGAAATCTCATATGCCTTCCCCGCCACTCCCCCGACATTAACACCTGACGTGACTAAAACAATCTACCCTAGAAAATTCACATGATTCGATACTATGAACTCACCTATGGGATTCATCCTAATGTGGCTGTGGTTCCAGTGACATCCGTTCTCATGCCCAGGGTCCCACAGGGCCTGCGTTATTCCTCTTGGGGGTCCTCCAGTGCATGGTGGCTCCCCAGTCTCTGGAGTTTAGGATCTGTGAGACACATCTCAGGTGTGGGGAAATGCCTCCAGCACGTCTGTTTCTTTATCTTACTCAAACTCCTTTCCCGCTGCAGGGGAAGGACACAAACACCATCCTTGTCCTAACATACCATGTTCTGCCTGTGTCAGCTTCCTAGGCAAGCAACTGGTTTTCCAGAGATGGGCTGCCTGGGGCCCAGGCCTCTCTGCTTAGTCTCCAGGACCAGCACAGTGAAGGCGTGCGGCAGCTGATGGATGAACTTTGGCTGAGCTGGGTTCAGGCACACACATCTGCTTCGTGTGGGTTTGTGCGAGGTGTTGCACATGTAAACATTTGTAGGTATGTGTATTTGTGCACGTGTGTGTGTAGGGTCATCTGGTAGCTATTGTAAAAATCCATTATTTCTATAAGCTAAATTAAGACATTTAATTGTGCAAGCACAATTTGTCAAGTGTCAGCTTTATGGCAAGCACTATCCTGATTAGACACTACACCAAGTCCTTGTGCAGACTCAGCCCCCACCCGAGGAAGGCTCGTGCCTCATGCTAGAGCTGAACACGTGCTGGCTGAGGCAGACACATCTCTGAGAACACATTTGTAGGCCATCAGAGAGGGTCTCCTAGAGGAAGGAGCCCACCAGAGGGTTGAATAGGAATTCACCAGGCTGAGGTGGTCCCAGGCAAGGGTGGAGAGAGGGTGCATCTGGGGACCCAAGAGCCGGGGAGAATATCAATTGCAGCTGTCATCGGTGAGCCCCCTGTGCCAGAGTGCATGGCAGACACATCCATGCACTTCCTCCCACCCTTGGGCCTCCAGAAAGTTGGCTTTCTGGTGTCATTCAAAGAGGAGGTGAGCCGGGCGTGGTGGCTCACACCTGTAATCCCAGCACTTTGGGAGACCAAGGCAGGTGGATCACTTGAGGTCAGGAGTTCGACACCAGCCTGGCTAACATGGCAAAACCCTGCCTCTACTAAAAATACAAAAATAAACAAGGCATGGTGGCACATGCCTGTAGTCCCAGCTAACTACTTGGAAGGCTGAGGCATGAGAATTGCTTGAACCTCAGAGGTGGAGGTTGCAGCGAGCTGAGATCAGACCACTGCACTCCAGCTTGGGCGACAGAATGAGACTCCATCGCAAAAAAATAAAAAATAAAAAGGAGGTGAGAGTGGCTCAGAGAGGCTGGTGCGTTGCCCACGGCCACAGGCCACAGCAGGCAGCCCTGGGCTTAAACCCAAGAAAGGAAGCCTGTGCCTCGAATTTGAGGTCTCAGAGGGTGGCAGATGAGCTTTCCTGAGAGACAAAAGAGGGAAATAGAATCTGTGAAAAGACATAAGGAACTTAGTCTGGTGCTTACTGTGCCCCGATTCCTGGTCACCTGTGGGCGTGTGTCAGGGGCCCTGATGGTGACTGGTTGTGGTGGCTGTGGTGCTCGGGATTGCGAGAAGCTCCAGAACCTGGGTGACACCACCTCCCCACTCACTGGGCCACAGTGGGCTGCAGAGACTGTTAATGCTGAGGCTTCTGAGCTGGGAAAATTAGCAATAGCAGCACAAAGAAAATTATCCTCCATCTGCTTCCAATGACAATGGTAGGACCAGAGAGATCCCAAAACCTGAACAGAGAAGGAAACTCGGAGCCACATCCAGGACAGGCCTCCAGCAGGTAGGAAGTGCAAGTAGGAAACGCATCAATGATTTAGGGAGGAGGCTGCTTTTGCTAGTAAGGACAGTGGCCAGAGGGCCACTGAGAGCCTCCTCTCTGGCATCTTACAACAAATGGGCACCAAGCAGGTTGTCCTGAGCTACCCTGATGGTGACCAAGGTGTTGTCCAGGAATGTTTCCATCCTGCCCTGAATGCCGGGTGCTGGACCTCCCCATGGCTGCAGCGCCCTGGGGTTCACGTCACCAGCCCACCACTTTGTGGTTGGCGTCAGCTCGGGGAGTGCAGGCCTGTGGGGCTCCGGCTGGTGAGGGTGCAGGTAACTAGCACTTTCCGCCCTCAGGCATGGTGGCTCATGCCTGTAATCCCAGCACTTTGGGAGGCCAAGGTGGGCAGATCATTTGAGGTCAGGAGTTCGAGACCAGCCTGGCCGAGATGGTGAAACCCTGTCTCTATTTCTTGTAAAAATTCAAAAAAAATTAGCTGGGCGTGGTGGCACATGCCTGTAGTCCCAGCTACTCAGGAGACTGAGGCAGAAGAATCTCTCCAACCCGGGAGGCAGAGGTTGCAGTGAGCCAAGACCGCGTCACTGCACTCCAGCCTGGGTGACAGAGTGAGACTCTGTCTCAAAAAACAAACAAAAAACAAAAACAAAAACAAAAATGATGTCAAGGGATATTTGCTGAAGCCTCATCCATAACCACAAAAAAACAAAAAAAAAAAACACACAAAAAAAACAACGGTAAGGAGCCTAAATGCCCACCATGGGAAAGTGTTGAACTAGTCTGTGATGTGGGGACACCAGGCAGCTGCAGAAGCACTGGGTGAAGATGCAGAGGACGGATGAATCCTGACCCTGCTGAAAGGAACGTAACTGAAGATCTGCGCCGAGGAGGAACCCAGGGCTTGGGGATTCCATGTGCCATTTGTTTCCTTCTTGATTCTTTTCCCTTCTTTTCTATATATTCTATAATTAGGACTTTCTCATTTAGAAACCCTTAAAAATTTAAAAATGGAAGGCCTTTTTAGATTTTTTAATTTTAATTTTAATTTATTTATTTATATATTTTTTGAGATGGAGTCTTGCTCTGTCACCCAGGATGGAGTGCAGTGGCGCGATCTCAGCTCACTGCAACCTCTGCCTCCCAGGTTCAAGAGATTCTCCTGCCTCAGCTGGAATTACAGGCATGCTCCACCACGCCTGGCTAATTTCTGTATTTTTAGTAGAGACAGGGTTTCACCATGTTGGCCAGGCTGGTCTCGAACTCCTAGCCTCAAGTAATCTGCCTACCTTGGCCTCCCAAAGCGCTGGGATTACAGGCGTGAGCCATCGCGCCCAGTCTTTTTTTTTTTTTTTTTTTTTTTTTGAGACAGGGTCCCACTCTGTCACCCTAAGATCCCTAGCAGGAGCTGATATTCACAGAGCGTGTCATGGCTGCTTCACTCCGGCTTTCACACACATGATCTCATTCAAATCCCCATGTCATGAGAAGGTGACAGTGGGCAGCGTGTGACCACTGAGCCGTCCTTACAGTGGATGGAGGTCAGAGAACTGCCCTCTGAGCCCCAGGTCCTCCCTACCAGCTAGAGCCTTTGGACAAGCTGTGTGGCTTCCCTGAGCCTGAGTTTTTATTTGTGCAATGGAGGGAGTGTCCTGCTCTTGCGTCACCAGGCCCTGACCTTATGCATGATGTGCAGAACGGAGGCCCACAGAGTCCCAGTGAGGCTGGGGAGGTGAGACCAGGCAGGCGTGCATGGAACAGCCCCTGCTCCTGTCCCTCGGGGAAGGCAGGAGGTGGCCCAGGACTCTGAAGGATGCAGGTGGGCGGCTGTGATGCAGACAGCTACATGGGGCAGGGCTGTGCACCACAGCTCCTTACAGACACTGGCTCGGTAGGAACCATGGCAGTCAGAGCAGACAAGCATGGCCCTGAGATGCAAACAGGAAAATCTGAGAGGGAGACTGTCGCAGGCTGCATGGTGGCCCATGTCCCAGTCTCTGAGGTATTAGCCTCAATGGGTGTCAGGGATGCTCCCCAGCTTTGCTGAGACTGTACCCAGGCAGTTCAGGGAGATGGGGTGCAGGGGTGAGCTGGGGCTGGGGGTGGGCAGATAGGGCTTGGGTGTGAGAGCTGGGCGAGGTGCCAGCAGCTGCTTCTCAGCGGCTCATGTGTCCAGTGGGAATTCCCAGGTCTCCACCTCTCAGGTCCTTCTGAAGAGCTAATGAGTTATGGTTGAAAGGTGTGTGGCTGGAGCAGGGGCACCTACCCATTCTACACATAAGATCAATCAATGGAACAGCATGTGTATCACGGCACATCTTGGGTGACCACCTGTGCACAGCCTGAGTCCCTGTGGGACCAGGGAAAGCAGGTGCAGCATCACCTAGTCACCTGGGTGACCCGGCTTTTCCATGTAGACCCTGAGCATCCTCACCAAGTGAGGATGGCACAGCTTGGCCACGGGGGTCTTCCAGCCTGGACAGCTCTCCAAGGCCTTCCAGCAACCCATGAGCGGGTCACTTCCCCTAGGTGTGGGCCTCAGCCACTGGCAGCTTCTGCAGCCTCTCCGCCACATGATATGCAAAAACTGTGACATAGTGGTCCTGGAGGAGGAGCAACCTACAGAGATTCAAGGGCACTGTGAGTCTTGGGGCCCTGTGGAAGGAGCCTGCCATCAGCCGCATCTGCTCTGACTACCCCCAGGCAACCTCTCCAGGACCACAGAGGGCTGCCTGTCAGTGGAGCAAGCAAAGACTCCGAGGGGTAGACAGACCAGTTACAGCAGGAAATGGAGTGACAGTGCCTGACACGGACTCACAGATTTGTGCCTTTTAGCACTTACTCTAAATGGGGCCATCTACAATTCCTAAGTGGAACTTGAATCTGCACAGCTGTGTCTAAACACACGCGTATTTTGAAGCACCCTTCTCTCTCCTGGTCATCCTCACTAGTTAAGTCTGGCCGCCACGTGCTTCCACCCTGGGCAGGTGCTGCTGATTGCGCGTTGCATTTTCTTGAAATGAAGACAGCGATGGTTCCTAATCCCAGGAGCATATTAGTGTCACTGGGAAGCTTGTGGGAGATGCTGATGCCGGGGCCTGATCCTGGGCCTGATGCACTGAACCTTTGGGGTGGGACTGAACACTTTGGGAGGCCGAGGCGGGAGGATTGCTTGAGCTCAGGAGTTTGAGACCAGCCTGGGAAAAAAAAAAAAAAAAGCTGGGCACGGTGTCTCATGCCTATTATCCCAGCACCTAGCACTTTGGGAGGCCAAGGCAGGTGGATCACCTGAGGTCAGGAGTTCTAGACCAGCCTGGCCAACATGGTGAAACCCCGTCTCTACTAAAAATACAAAAATTAGCTGGGTGTGGTGGCAGGTGCCTGTAATCCCAGATACTTGGGGGGTGGGGCTGAGGCAGGAGAATCTCTTGAACCCAGGAGGCAGAGGTTGCAGTGAGCCGAGATTGCGCCATCGCACTCAAGCCTGGGGGACAAGAGTGAGACTTCGCCTCAAAAAAAAAAAAAGGTTTTTTTTTTTTTTTTAAAAGAAAAGAGAACCTTTGGGGTGGGGCCAGACACTGGTATTTTCTTCTCAGATGCTAATGTGCAGCTAGGATTGACACAGATCACCGGAGAAACAAAATACCCCACTCAAAGTCCAAAGTTTGGAACTTTGGACTGATCTCAACTGGTAGGAGGCTCAATTTGCATATGTTCATTCAGCAGGTTTTTTTAAAATTAAATTTTGAAAAACAGTTTTATCAAAACTTTAAACATTGTGAAGTAAAACGCTGCCGTTGTGGAGTGACAGCTGTCCCATGTAAGTCGTAGCTGTCCTGGACCCTCGGGTGGGTCTGGGAGCCCAGCTGATCAGCGGGCAGGGCGGCAGCTGCGACCCCTCCCTCCCCATCCCTGCAGAAAATACATCTTCAAAGACTCAGCTTCAATTAACACCGACTATAACAGGTCCTAATGAGAGGTACTTAGGTAATGAGCTGATTAAATCTGTAATTAAAGTGTCAAAAGCACAACCCCCAAGGAGATTATCTGCTGCTAGGGTTTGCTCAGGGGACTCCACCCTGCTTTCTTGGATACACACCGTCTTTCTGTTGGAAAGCAGGCTTCCAGGTGACACGTCCAGCCAGCAATTTCGTTTGATCATCAAAAACATCAAGTGTCAAATAAAGGGGTGGAAATAAATAGAACACTGTAGAATAGAATAGACTTCAGTGAAAAGAGTGAAATCTCGGGACAGCGAGCATGCACTGAGTGCCAGCTCCGTGTGATCATCTACTCTGGCACACGGCAGTCCTGGCTTCACTCGGACACTTCCAGGGGTGTGGGTTTCCTGCCCTACAAGGCAGCCCATGCCCCAGCTCGGTGGTGCTACTGAAGTGGTGAGGAAATCCTGGATTCCAGACCATGTCTCAGCACCCTGGGGAGCCTGATCATCACTCGGGTGACTTGGCCACCATGCCCTTTACAGCCTGGGACACTGCTGCCAGCCCTGCTGTCCCTGCCCCTCTTGGCTTCATCTGAAGGTCATTCTCCTCCACCTGTCTTCTCTTCAGCATTTTCAACATCATAATTCTTTTTTTTTTTTTTTGAGACAGAGTCTCGCTCTGTCACCCAGGCTGGAGTGCAGTGGCACAATCTTGGCTCACTGCAAGCTCCGCCTCCCGGGTTCACGCCATTCTCCTGCCTCAGCCTCTCCAAGTAGCTGGGACTACAGGCACCCGCCACCACGCCCGGCTAATTTTTTGTATTTTTAGTAGAGACGGGGTTTCACTGTGGTCTCGATCTCCTGACCTCGTGATCTGCCCGCCTCGGCCTATCAAAGTGCTAGGATTACAAGTGTGAGCCACCGCGCCCGGCCTTTTTTTTTTTTTTGAGATGGAGTCTTGCTCTGTCACCTAGGCTAGATAGAATGCAGTGGCGCGATCTTGGCTCACTGTGACGTCCGCCTTCCAGGTTCAAGCGATTCTCCTGCCTCAGCCTCCCTGAGTAGCTGGGATTACAGACGCCCACCACCACGCCCGGCTAATTTTTGTATTTTTAGTAGAAACAGGGTTTCACCGTATTGGCCAGGCTGGTCTCGAACTCCTGACCTCAGGTGATCCACCTGCCTTGGCCTCCCAAAGTGCTGGGATTATAGGCGTGAGCCGCTGTGCCTGGCCTCAACATCATAATTCTTTTTTTTTTTTTCTTTTGAGTTGGAGTCTTGCTCTGTCCACAGGCTGGAGTACAGTGGCACCATCTCGGCTCACTGCAACCTCCGCCTCCTGGGTTCCAGCGATTCTTCTGCCTCAACCTTCTGAGTAGCTGGGATTACAGACATGCGCCACCACCCCCGGCTAATTTTTGTATTTTTAGTAGAGACAGGTTTCACCATGTTGGCCAGGGTGGTCTCGATCTCCTGACCTCATGATCTGCCTGTCTCAGCTTCCCAAAGTGCTGGGGTTACAGGCATGAGCCACCGCGCCCGGCCAACATCATAATTCTTAAGCAGAGCTCTTATTCCCACCCACCTTTATTATCTTTCTGCTCTGAATTCAGGTTTAACTCCTCTTTCCCTTTTAAAAACTTAAAATTTGAGATAATTGTGGATTCACATGCAGTTTTAAGACATAAATTCAGAGATCCCACATATCCTTCACTAAATTTTCCCCAATGGCAACATCTAGCAAAACTACACATAGTACCGTATCATAGGAAATTAGCCTTGTACGATCCATTGGCCTTGCTCAGATATCATGCTAACAAGCATGTGTGTGCATGCACACCAGTATTTATTTCCATGTAATTTCATCTCACGTATAGATGCATGCAACCACCTCCTCAGTCAGGACAAAGAACCACCCATCCTCACACAGATGCTTCAGTCCACCCTTTTGCAGCCACAGCTATCATTTCACTCCCTTTCTTACCCCACCCCCAGCTCCTGGCAACCACTCATCTGTTCTCCATCTCTATCATTTTGTAATTTCAGGGATGCTACATAAATGGAACAGCAACAAGAGCAGGCAATAGAAAGCAACGCCCTCACATGCCCTTGACAAAAGCAAGCTGGATGTCCTGTGTCTTTCTTTTTACCCAGGGTCTGGGCCTCTCAATGAAATGCTAACTAGCCGAGTGACATATGTGGTTATATCTATTTTTAATGCGTGTCTGCTCTTCTTTTAAAAGGGTGTAAACAGAATTTTCAAGTCACAACTGACCCTGGAGACCAGTATGATCTCCCCAGCAACTGTAGGGACACAGTTGGTGCCCAGCCAGGGCTGAGTTCATGAGGCCTCTCTCTCGAGGTGCAGTTCTTTTAACAATAGGATGACATACAGGTCAATGTTCCTAGAAATACAAATTTGGGCAAATCACACAGCAAGAAATATGCATTAAACTTGATTTGGTTTGGATCTGTGTCCTCACCCAAATCTCGTGTTGAAATGTAATCCCCAATGCTGGAGGCGGGGCCTGGTGGGAGGTGATTGGATCATGGGGGCAGTT
This sequence comes from Pan paniscus, assembly GCF_029289425.2. Taxonomy (NCBI): domain Eukaryota; kingdom Metazoa; phylum Chordata; class Mammalia; order Primates; family Hominidae; genus Pan; species Pan paniscus. Next base: position 18,175,465 of record NC_073261.2, read on the forward strand.
TCTAAGGGTTTAGCACCATCCCCCTAGTGCTGTTCTCGTGTTAGAGTTCTCAGGAGAGATCTGGTTGTTTAGAAGTGTGTAGCACCAGGCTGGGTGTGGTGGCTCAAGCCTGTAATCCCAGCACTTTGGGAGGTTGAGGTGGGCAGATCACCTGAGGTCAGGAGTTCAAGACCAGCCTGACCAACATGGTGAAACCCCATCTCTACTAAAAATACAAAAATTAGCCAGGCATGGTGGCGGGCACCTGTAATCCCAGATACTTGGGAGGCTGAGGCAGGAGAATCACTTGAACCCAGGAGGCGGAGGATGCAGTGAGCCAATATTGCACGACTGCACTCCAGACTGGGTGACAGAGCGAGACTCCCTCAAAAAAAAAAAAAAAAAAAAAAAAGGTATGTAGCACCTTCCCCATCTCTCTCTTCCTCCTGCTGGGGCCATGTAAAATATGCCTGCTTCTGCCATGATTGTAAGTTTCCTGAGGCCTCCCCAGAAGTTGAGCAGTTGCTTCCTGTACAGCCTGTGGAACTGTGAGCCAAATAAACCCCCTTTATTTATGAATTACCCGGTCTTGGGTATTTCTTTACAGCAGTGCAAGAATGGACTCATACAGAACCCAAAACACATTCTGTGAGAATGCATTAAAAAAAATTACAACAAAGTTCAGTTGGAAATTTTGATTCAGTATGCACATATTTGCTTTACTTACAATTTAGTGCTGCTAATGGTGGGAATGTCCATCAGAAGCAACAAGGCAATGGTTCTTAGAGCAGATGCCCCCTGTTGGAGTTACAGACTTGAAGCCGCGGGTATTTGTGGAGCTGGGCCATAGGCTCTGAGGTCTGCAGGCACTGAGTTAAGCTGCTGGCTGGCTGTAAGCCCTGGGGGAAGCTACCTAACCTCTCTGAACCCCTGCTCTCCCATTTGTAAAATGACCATGATGAGAGTCCTCATAGGGTGCTTGTAAAGTGAGATGATGGAGTAAAGGGCCCAGCACCGTGCTCAGTTAACACAGCTAATGCCCTCACCCTGGAGGGCCGGCCTGTGTAGGAGGAGAAACAAGAGATGTGTAGGAACAGCCCTTTTGGAAGGCTTAGAAACGGCTTCATGCTGAATAGAAGGAAACCGGAAAAGAAACAATTGCCCACACTTATTTATATTTTACCCTGTGAGTTGTTGTTGCAAGATGTGTGCAAGGATTCAAATGCCGCCAATTAGAAAAGCAGACCTTGTAGCTTGTGGCTTCATGGCTGCACACCAGGTAAGCGAGTTGCAGCTCGTATCTGCAGGGCCTCAGCCCCTGGGCTCAGCCCACTTGTTTTCATCCACGTCTGCTCCTCTGAAGTTCTCAAATGGGACTCGAGCTCTCATCGGGGGCATACCCTCTGCAGCTGCACCTTCTGGGACCCTGCAGGCCACACAAAGCTGTAAAGACCTCGGGCGTCGTTATCTAGGCTTCCTAGTCACCTGGGGATGGCATTGTCCTTGTGGAACACCAGGCCTCGTGTTTGTGGGTGTGCTCCAGGCTCTCGACAGCATTGGGTGTCAGCCTGTGCTGCACAATGGGCACTTGGGACACCCACCCAGCCCCGTGGGATCAGAACCTCCAGCCAGAACCCAGCCCAGGACGGAGCAGTAAAGAACTCAGGCAGAGGCAGACAGCCGTGGGGTCTGCAGGCGTGGAGCTCACACCCCTGCTGAGCTGCGGAGGGGCCATGAGAGGAGGGCCTGGGCAGGATTCCAATGTCAGAGTGCAGCCATTGCTCTAATGCTGTTCCCTGCACAGGGCTGAAGCAAGCACGCAGCCAGGCGGGGTTCACGGGTCCGAACCTGCGGTGTTTGGACTCTGTTCACTCACCCGGCCTTCCTTGCTGCGGTGGTTCGGCAGCTTCCGGAAGATTCCAGCAGAGACTCCTGCAAGCCTCAGGTTGACACATGAATGACCAATGAACCTGTCAGGCTTTATTGAGCATGAACCAAGTCCCAGGCCCCGCACAGTCCGGGGATAAAGAGGGTGGCTGGTGTGGAGATAAAGGGTCACTGAAGTCATGGGCGATGGCGTGGGAGGGGGCAGGCGATGCTGGCAACAGGGGAGGACAGCAGCTTCCAGAGGCTGGGCGGGGCCTCTGTGTACACCCTTTGCACATTCCGGGTGACCCTTTCTAAGGCTCGTACAGGGACACCAGTCCCCCAGAACTCAGTGTTTCTGGCCGGTTCTAGGCCTGTAGGGTGAGGGCTGGCCAGTGTTCCTGGAAGGCAGTTTGCAGGGGAGCAAAGCTCAGCCACGTGTTCCTAGTGGGTAGGGCTGCGATCACCCTTACCCGAACTGTACACTTGAGGACTGGGCTGGGGCTCATTTTGCTGAGGCCAGGAATTCTGGGGGCCATGCTGCCCACCCTACCTCTGGCATCAAGATCCACTGAGACTGATGAGGAGCAGTGTTTAACCATTTTTTGCACTAAAAATATTGTGGGAAAGTAACTGATCTGTCAGTTTTGGAAAATGCAGCCATTGTTTAGCAGATTTCATCTGAAGGCAAGAGACAGGAAGTTGCCCTTAATTTGAATTGTTCGGTCGAGGGGATCCCGCTTGCACTGCAGTTACCTGCGCCTCACACACCAGCCCTGCTTTGGGGCTGGGGGCTCCTGCGAGAGGCCAGACACACGCTCACCTCCTTCCCACTTCTTCAGTAATGAAAGCCTCCCTTGCGTTGGGGTGGCCGGAGTGGGACCAGCACGCCCTCCAGTGGCGGCCCTCACAGCCGCCTTGCCTGTGCCCTGCCTGAGGAAGGGCGGGCTCTCTGTGACCCGGTGGCCACAGCCTGGGAGACTGAGTGTCCGCATATCAGGACAGGCCGAAGTGCTCAGCCCCAGCTGTGGGCCCGTGCTTCTGTGCCAGTGGAACCTCTCCTGCACCAGGCATTTACAAACCCTTAAGCCTCAGAACATGCCCGGTCATGGCCACATTTTCCAGATGCGGAGACTCTGGCCTAAGACAGCACCATCAGTGACGCCAGCGGAGAGGGCTGCCCCCCAGGCCCTGGGCACGGGGGGTGGGACTTAGGTCCTTCAGGCCCAGCATGGGCCACACATCACCTGCTCGGGCCCATGTGTTGTAGAGTGCCAGGAGGCCTGGTGGGCTCAGCAGCCCACTCAAGGGTGGCTGGGGGCTCCAGGACTCATAGGCTGCTCCCATGCCTCTTAGCCCAGGGGAGACCCCTGAATCATAACCATTCCACTCAGCTAGAGACCTTGGAGCTGAGTGCTAAGCATTAAGCAGGTAGTTAGCACAAAGAATCCCTGCTGATATTGTTTGGATGTTTGGTTGTTTGTCCCCTCCAACCCCAGGTGGAAATGCAATCCCTAGTGCTGGAGATGGGGCCTGGCAGGCGGTGTTTGGGTCGTGGGGCGGATCCCTCAGGAATGGCTTGGTGCGCTCCTGGCGGTAATGAGTGAGCTCTTGCTCTGTTGGCTCATATGAGATCTGATCGTTTGAAAAAGTCCGCCACAGCCCCTACCCCTCCTGCTCCACTTTTGCCTCCCGAGGCCTCACCAGATGCAAATGCTGGTGCCATGCTTCCTGTACAACCTGCAGAACCATGAGTCAAATCAACCTTTTTTCTTGATAAATTATCCAGCCTCAGGTATTCCTTTGTAGCAACGCAAAACAGACTACTACTCCTACCCTGGGAAGAAGCGTCTCTGCAGCCATGGCTGAGTTTGGGGTGCTGGAGATCTGGCTGAGGGGATGAGGCGCTCTCCTGAGGTCCTCAGTGGGGAGGTGGGTTTGAGATCTGGGGCCTAGGAAGGGCAGGAAGGGCCTGCACTGCCAATGGCTCTTGTCCTCCACTCCACCAGGGCTTTGTCCTGGAGACTGGCCACCCACGAGATGAAGCGAGTTAGCAATAGGCAGGACATTTCACATCCCCCACGGACCCTCCAGGGAGGGCATAGCCCCTCTGCCCCCAGCCTGCAGGCCCCCTTCTCTCAGCCGCTGCCTGTAGGCCCTCCCTCCTCAACTTACACTGAGTCATGTGGGGCACACTGTTTGGAGTCACGGGGCTTGCCAAGCTCGCCATCACGGGGTGCTGGATGCCGCCGAGTTTCCATTGAGTCTGTTCCCAATGCCTGGAGAACCCTCCTGGCCCTGGCCGCCACTGGTCATCCGGGCTGAGTGCAGACCTGGACCCACATCCAGCATGTGCGGTGAGCCCTGCGCCCAGCAGGCAGAGGCCACAAGTGATTTCCAGGGCAAAGGTCATCCCTGGACTTGCATTCAGGCCCAAGGGCAGGGCTCTGGGCATGAGAGTTGGCAGATGTGGTTGGCTCCATGTCCCAGGCATCTCTGGCTAATGGAAGTCAGGGGCTTGAGGAGAGGGGAGGGTGTGAGGGGCATGGGGGAAGATGAGAGGGAGGGAGGGTGGGAAGCACCACCTGACCAGGGGAAGGAGGAGGCAGTGAGAAAGTGACCGCCGTGCCCAGGGCCTGGGGGGCAGCCCTCTCCCCTGGCACCCAAACCCCCAAGGGAGTCAAGCTGTGGACCTCAAACCATGGAATAAAGCTGCAAGAAGAGTCCAGAGACCAATCGGTCCCACAGCGACTGAAAGTGAAAAATGAGGGGAAGAAAAACTCCAGTCCAGGCTGTAGCCACACCTGAGGCCACTCTGGCAGAGCACTGCAGGCTCGAGGTCCCTGTGTGGGGGTCTGTACACAGGGGAAAGAGCCCAACTCTAGGGACGGCCGTGGTCCCACACCAGGGCTTCCCTGCGGCATCCCGCCTGGCCTGCATACAGGCTGGTTCCAACACACAGCCAAGTGCCCCACACTGAACTCGTACAGGGCCCTGTGAGTCTGCCTTTCATCCATGGAGGTCTGAGCTGTGCGCAGTCGTAATTCACTAGCCCTGGGGGCGGTGGGCGGATGGGCCGCAGCTGTGGGCACTTGCACACCCGGGGCTGCGTTTTCCTAACAGCCCTGGTCTCTGTTTTATAACGTGGTTTTCTGAGTCCACAGCAGAAACTCCGTATTTACCAGCTCAGAGCCGTAACCAAGTTATGAATCATAATAAGATTCCAGAAACAGCCAGTCCAGCACATGGGAGTTTCTAGGGCGTTACATAAGCTCAGAATCTGGCCCGGCTAGCTTGATGCTGAGTTTAAGTTTCAACCAAACCTCAGAGCTGCAAGAGCACTTGATGGAGCAACATAAACCAGGCTTACTGCCTTTCTAAGGACTGTGGGAACATGCCCACATTAAGGCCCTTCTCCATTCTAGCTTTGAGTGGTGAGGAGAACTCTGACATGGAGCCGCAGACTCACTGGGGACCAGAAGGCCCCCAGGCCCAGGAGGCTGCCTGGGCTCCACCCGGCTGCTTGCTCTTCTAGGATTTGCTCATCGGCCACCATCACGGTGGTCCCCCTGGGGTAGCTGAAGTGCTTTGTTGGATGCTGAAGTTAGAATGTGGCTGTGGGTGAGGGCTTGGTTTGCTGGTGATACCCAATCCCCTACACCCCTGGCCACATCCTCTGTAGCCACAGGCTGGCTCTGGGGAGGTGAGGCAGCACAGACTGCAGCCTCCATGGGCACCCTCCTCCCTCCTTCCCTTGTGGCGCTCCTCCTGCAAAGCCTCATCTACGCAGGTGTCCTAGAACTGGGAGAAGGGTGTGTGTGCAAATGTGCAAGTGATGTGTGCGCATGTGCATATAGTGTGTGTATGTGTGCATGCACGTGGCTTGTGTGGTGTGTGCATGCAGTGTGTGTGTATGTGCATATAGTGTGTGCATGTGTGTTTGTGCATGCACGTGGCTTGTGTGGTGTGTGCATGCAGTGTGTGTGTATGTGCATAGTGTGTGCATGTGTGTATGGTGTGTGTACATGTGGTGTGTGTACATGTGGAGTGTCTATATGTGCACGTGTGTGATGTGTGTGGTGTGCATATAGTGTGTATGCATGTGGAGTATGTGCATGCATGTGTACATGTGTGAAGTGTGTGCATACGGGAGGTGTGTGCATGCATGTGTACATGTGTGAGGTGTGTGCATGTGGAGTATGTGCATGCACGTGTACATATGTGAGATGTGTGCATACGGGAGGTGTGTGCATGCATGTGTACATGTGTGAGGTGTGTGCATGTAGAGTATATGCATGCATGTGTACATGTGTGGGGTGTGTGCATGTGGGATGTGTGTGCATGCACATGAGGTGTGTGTGGTGTGTCAGGTGTGAATCCATGGGGCCTGGGTGCTGAGACAGGTCTACTGTGCAGGTGCTTTCTTTTGGGAAGAAATTCCAGGGCACGGGAGTGGAAGGTCGGGGCATTGTGCCAGGGAAGGAGCTGGGGTGGCACGGCATGGGGTGCCTCAGAACTGCCCCAGGAAGGGCAGCACATCCGTCCGCTGGCTCCTTCGGGCCTTGCACCTTCAGCGCTGTGCAGGGGAAAGTGTTGTGTGGGCTCCTGCAGGTTTCCCTCCCTTAGGTGACTGAGAAGCCACCCAGGACAGAAAGAGGCTGCCAGGCCACCCACGTGCAAGATGGTTGCCATGGCAATGGCCAAAGTCATGGTGGACCTGAAGAACTGGAGGTGAATAGCAGGCGGCCGCTCCCCTGCTGGCCCAGGAGGGGGTGAGGAGGGGTCAGGGTCGGAGTCATGTGAGGGGTCTTAGGTCTTGGGGCACCCAGGGTGGAGGCCCTGGGAGAGACAGGAGCACCTGGGAGGGGGAAAGTCAAAGATGCTACCTGAGGGCTCTCCAGGGTGCCCAGCCTGCCCGGCTTCTCTTTCTTGCTCAGCCTCTGTGGCTGACTTGCCTCCCACGAGGCCCAGCAAGCCGGGTCTAGTCAAGAATGTCCCAGAAAAACCTGGAGTGTAGATAGAGAGACACACAGTGAAGACCAGGAGACCAGGGGGCAAATGCAGTAGACCAGGGAGGGTAGTGGGGGGACTTGTGATGTTAAAATCCCTGGGTGCCCAGCGCGGTACAGAGTGGACCCCCAGGCAGCCTGGGACCATCCCTTGGCATACCTGGAGCCTGACTCAGGAGGGGGCAGGAGGGTGGCGGAGGCCACAGTGAGAGGTGAAATCAGCTGCAGCACATCAGGTGGTTTGCTGGGCATCAGAAGAAGGAGGAAGGACACACTGAGGGCACCCTGGGAGCAGCAGAGATGCAGGGCGGGGAGGGCCGGGACACATGGGGCCCACACGTCAGTCACCGAGGCATGCATGCAGCAAAGGACAGTGGGGCCAGGGCCCAGCAGGAGGAGGGCCAGGGTCCCAGGCCAGAGCCAGGAAGAGAGTTTCCAGCAGGCCGAGGAGGGCGGACAAGCCCCCTAAAAGTGTTTGGATGTTGAGACAGATATCATAGCCCCCACTACAGTTGTAGAGAAAGCTTATTATCACACATGATGGGACTCCTATGTGCCCTGGAGATAGGTCTGGCGCCCAGCTCAACTCCCACTTGGGAGTCCCAGAGTCCTCTGGGCAGCAACACCATCTAGGGCAATTCTGCAGTACGTGTGCATCGGCACCTGCTGTGAGCAGCACCACACTGGGTGCCAGGAGGCACACATGGAGGCCACCCCCACCTCGGCCTCCTGGGTGTGCTCTCCCAGGATGGAGGACCTCACCTCTCTCTCTGTCCACCCCCCATTCCTTATTTGGGGGCATGGGGCAGCAGCCATGAAAATGCAGGGAGGGTGTGGACAAGGACTTGTGGAGCAATTCCATAGAAAAGACTTACAGTAGATGGCCAGCCCTGGCCCTGGTCTCACCTTGGGTCACAAAGCCAGCTGGAGGCAGAAGCGGGGCTAGAACCTGCCCCTGACCCCAGGGCTTGTGCCCCTCCCTATTCCTCCCTGCAGGCCCCCACCTTCTGCAGGTGATCTGAGCCTTGCCACAACAGTGGTTGGCCTTAGCTGATTGCCATGTGGTCCAGGCACCTTCAGGTGGGCAGGTTCTCCCAGTCTGACTGCAAGGACACCACCCCTAAGGCCACCAATAGCCAGCCTGTAGGCCTGACCAGAGGCACACTCGATTGCGGGAGAACTTTTTGTTCTTTTTGATCAAAGAGTATGTTGTCACCAGGTGGGGGCATGTGGTATACTAGGCCACCTGGTGCTGTCATCAGAGGCCACAGAGGACAGCTGAGAACTTGTTGTGGCTGTGGGACCTCATTCTCCAGTCCCGAGTCAGGCTTCAGGGAGCACTGTCACAGCAAGTCAGACAGGGACAAGTGTCAATGGCCCTGACATCAGCCAGGCCTCCAGAGGCCAATAACAGGCTGAGGAGTTAGGAGTGCGGCCTTTGGAGCCAGACTGCCAGTGCTTGAATCCTAGGTGCCGCACCTCTTTGCCCCTTCCTGAGGCGAGTTGGTTAACTGCTCTCTGCCTCAGTTTCCCCATCTGTGAAATTGCATGGTCATAATTCCTACTTCATAAGCCTGATGTGAGGACAAAAACGAGGCAATGGATGTAGAGTGCTAAGCTTGGGGCGGGCGCAGAGGGTGGGCTTAGTACATGCTTAACACGCACTTGCCATCTTCAGCACCCACGAGGAGGCCAGGAGCTCCTGGAAGGGCCCACTCCCCATAGCTCCGGCCACCCGTCCCACCTTTGCTCTCTGCCACTTCCCCTGCAGGAAAGCCTCTCTTGCTTTTGTTGCAGTCACCCAGCATGGGCCCCACTCTGCTCACCCTGGCTTTAGCTGGAGGAGGCCAGCTCCTGGTCAGACGGGGCCCTTCCCCAGCCCAGGCTGGGCAGGGAGGAGGGGTCACCCCATGGCACACACAAGTGGCTGTTTTGTTGGGAAGGGGCTGTGGGTGCTCAGAGCCCCTGGTCCCGGCTAGGAACAGAAATGAAGCCCTGGACCCCATCAGCCCTCTGGGCTGCAGAGGGTGAGGATGGAACTGGGGTTCCTTCAGTCTGGTAGTCACTGCACAAATGTGAGAAGAGCTACCTCGGGGTTTCCCTCTAGGACACGTGGAAGGCTTCCCCTCGGCCTCCACATCGGACTGACTTGTCGAAGGACCCTCGGGGCTGTCTGCTCCCCCACATGCCCTCACCGCCCCCTTGGCAGAGACACCTTGCCCTTTGCCCAGCATCTGCTGTGCCAGCTTCCCACATTCATATGAGCCATTCCCTGTGCCACCAACAGAGGGAGCTCCCGACACAGTTTGCATCTAAACACCCCTTGAGAGCCCAGGAAACACTGCCTCCCGCTTCTGGCCTGGAAGGCTCAGAGACCCACCCCTGGCCGTTCTCACCTCAGCCCTCTCCTCCACACCTGCTCTGGGCTCCCTCCGTTTCTTGATCCTGCCAAGCTCTCCCCAGCCTCGGGTTGGGGTGTGCACACACACCGTTCCCGCCAACCGAACATTCTTTCCCCTCTTCCTGCCTTGTGAATTTCTAAACAAGACTACAGTGTGGAGGTCCAGATAAGACCGGGACACCCTCTAAGTGGCCCTCCATGCCCCTCACCTCTCCAACTAGATAAGAGTTTCCTGCGATGCCTTAGTACTTTGCCCTATAGTATTTGCCCGGTAGCTATTGCCTAGTTATTTTGATTAATTTAACTTTTGACTTCATTATGACCTGATCTCCATGAGCACAGGCACATGGGCTGAATTATGTTCCCCGAAAATTCATATGTTGAAGTCCTAGCCCCCAGTGCCTCAGCGTGTGTCTCTGCTTGGAGATTAAATTAAAATGAGTCCATTGGTGGGCCTAATCTGGCCTGACTGGTGTCCTTGTGAGAAGGGTGAGGGTGCAGGGGGTGGAGGATGAGAAATTGCTTAAATGGGACATGTCATGTATGTTATTCGGGTGATGGATACACTAAAACTCCTGACTTGACCACTATGGCATGTAACAGAATTGCACCCCATAAATTTACACAAATTCATTTTAAAAAGAAGAGGAATACTGGATACAGACGCACAGAGATGAATCCGGGCAAGACGACCCGCCACAGCTGCTTGACAGAGTGAGGAGACGGTGGTGTGCAAGCCGAGGAGAGAGGTCTCAGAGGAAACCAACCCTGCTGCAACTTCAACCTTGGACTTCCAGCCTCCAGCACTGTGAGAGAATATATTTCTGTTGTTTCAGCCACGCAGTGCATGGTATTTTGATATGGCAGCCCAAGCGACTGATACAGGCACGTGGGTTTGCACACTTCTTTCCATAGCACCAAACACCGCATAATCTGACAGGCGGCTGGGCCCCACCAGGCAGACCTCCAGGAAGGCCTGAATACATGAGGTGGGTCCTCTTGCCTGGATTCATCTCCGTGACCCTGGTGCTGGGCCCAGAGCAGAAGTAGCTGTTGAATGAATGAGTAGAGTGGGAAGGGGTGGAAAGAAGATGCCCAGACCCAGGCAAGTCCTGTGTGACCCTGACGGATGGGCACTTCCTTCCATTTCTCCCAGCAGGAATGGGTAAGCTGGTTGTGAGCTCCTTGCCTCATGTGCTGGTGTTGTGTATTCTTGCCAAGAACGTCCAGAGGAAGCGCTCTGGGACCCATCATGGAGTGGACTGCATCCCCCTGTCTCGGGCTTGTAGCGCCTTTGCTCCTCAGGCACAGACTGCCGAGTCCATGACTACCCACACGGCTTGCCTTCCTCTCCAGACGTGAACTCTGGCTGGGGTGGGCAGCTGTGTCTGTCCTTTCATGCCTTATCTGGGGTGCCCTGTCTGAGCACTTACATTCATCTGTGACTGCTCACTGATCTGATAAGTGAGTGGGTGAAGCCAGGCCATCGAGGGGTGTGGTGAGTGGGTGTCCCATGTGACACTTCCTGGCTGTCTCCAGGCTTTCATCTGCTTCCATTTTTTTTTTTTTAGAACATTACAGAATGTTACTTTTTCCAAATAAAGAGTTCTTTCTTCACATTTGTAATGATGTCCACGTCTGTTGATGTTTCCTCTGGGACTTCTTTTAGATCCAGTTTTTGTATCTCATTTTCCTAAATATGGTATGGTGGCCCTCGGAAGACGCATGCTTTTGCACAGTGCCGTGGGGTTCCAGGGCAATGTCCTGGAGGAGCGGCCCTGGGGAGTGTGCGTCTGCAGTTTTTGTCTGCCCGGTCACGAGCTCCTTTTGTTTTTGCCAATAGCTCTACGTGTATCTTCTCACCCCCACTCTCAATCCATGAAGTCTGGGCAGGGCTGACACCTCAGGCGCTATCAATCAGTATATACATGTCCCCTGTCCAAAATGGCTGAGTCAGGGAGGGCAGCACGGGCCCAAACGGAGCCAGTGAGAGTCAATGCCAGGGTTTTGGCTGGGCCCATGGAGAAGGAGCAGGCCTATTTTTGCAGGGATGGGGAAGGTGTCAGATGGCACCCTGAACCTGCTGGTCCTCATTGTGCTGTAAGATGGGGAAATCTGCTGAGGAAGGAGCCACGTGGAGGGCAGCAGAGCCCAGCAATACCCACAAACGTCATGTGAGCACCTGGACCCAGCTATGCCTGAAGCAAACTCATCTAAACCAGCGTTTCTTAGTGAACCCACCACTCTTGGCATTTGGGACAGGACAGGCTTTGCCACGTGGGACGATTGTACGCATTGCAAGATGTCCCACATCCCTAGGTCCAGCAGAATGCCAAGTGTCCTCATGGAACACCAGCCCCATCATTTGCACACGTCTGATTGACTGCCCTCGGCTTTTCAGTTGAGTCAAGAAGTCCTCTTTTGACTTATTCCAGTTGGTTTTTGGGGCAGGTTCAAATGATGGGCCCTGGACAAACAGCTGCTGCCACTTTCTTGGGTGTCTGGGATTTAACCCTTACCATGTTAAACACCAGCTGACCCTGGTGTGGCTTTAGGGCCGAGCCCAGGATTTTCACTGAGGGAGGGGTCAAGGTCTGGAGCCACAGGCTGGGTGGCACAGGCTCCTGTCACTGTGGGAAGATGGAGACCACTGCTTCTGGTGCTGGAGGAGAGCATGGAGCCACAGGCTGGGTGGCATAGGCTCCTGTCACTGTGGGAAGATGGAGACCACGGCTTCTGGTGCTGGAGGAGAGCATGGAGCCACAAGCTGGGTGGCACAGGCTCCTGTCACTGTGGGAAGATGGAGACCACGGCTTCTGGTGCTGGAGGAGAGCATGGAGCCACAGGCTGGGTGGCACAGGCTCCTGTCACTGTGGGAAGATGGAGACCACGGCTTCTGGTGCTGGAGGAGAGCACAGAGAGGACAATCAGCAGAACTCAGCCAGCCTCAGATGCTGGGACCACAGGCGGAACAGAAGCAGGGCTCCAACAGCTCACAGGCCCCAGATGTTTCCCTTGTGGTCAGCTGAATGTGATCTTCTTTGAGAAGTGAAGGGAACCCCCTGGAAAGGTGACATGAAACGGGAGAGGAGAACTCCGACAGACTGCTCAGCCCTAGAAGGTCCTGACCGATTCCAAGACGGTCCCTGGTCTGTGAGGCCCGGCCAGGGGTGGGGCCGGCTCGGGAGGGGGGGCGCATCTCAAGCCTCAGCTGGCATCTTGGGGCAGCACAGACATCGTGGCAGTGGGCGGGCGCTGTGCTCTGTCTTGGCATTTAGGGTCTCAGCACTGGCAGAGGCATTTATACCCTCCTCCCTGCTAGCGTTTTGCCCAGACCATTCTCCCCTAGGTAGAGCTCAGAGCCGACCACTCCTGGCCAGTCTCCACCTGTAGCCTCCAGCCCCCAAGACTGCGGGACTGGCATGGACCCTGCCCAGCCGTCAAGGCCTCCCTGGGCCCTTTCCTCTTCTCCAACTGCTCTGTCTGGGGTGGCTGAGCATGGGGCTGAACCACAGCTTGACCTAGCATGTGGCCTCACACCAAGCATTGGATGGTGGTGCCTCGGTTTCCCCATCTTTGAAACAATATGATAGCAGTCCCACCTCGTTAGGTGGTAAGTGCTACCAGCAGAGCCCCCTGTCAGAACCATCATTTTAGTATTTCTGCTACATTCAAGAAAAGCCAGAGATTGGAAGTCAGAAGTCCTGGCTCTGCCTCTGATTTAATTCAGAGCTAACAACAGAACTTCTTGGAATCAAGCTTCTTTACCTGTAAAATGGAGATGATACGAACCACACTTCGGGGGCTGTTGTATGGATCCAGTGACATAACATATGTGACAACTCTATGCAGATAAAAGGCTGTGAATAGTCTCCCTTCCCTCCATCTGAGAAGCCCCCACCCTGTCCTGCCCCACCCTCTGCAAGGCCCCAGGGGAGGCCTCCAGGAGTGTGGCTCCCTCTCTCCAGGGTCCTCACAAGGTTGTTTAGGTGCCTCTCTAAGATCAAATGTCTTGTGCCATGGCCACCTGTGTGTTGTCTTTGCAGCTTTGCTGAGAGCTAGTGGTGCTCACCCTCCTGGCTCACCCTGCAGCTCCCAGCATAGGCCTGGCCATGGAGCCTTTCTCCTGAGAAAGAAGACTCAACACCCCTCCGCAGTTCAGGTACATCACCTGTCAGTGTCAGTTAGAGGCAGGGATACCAACTCCCATCACAAAACCCACAGGGACTGAGGCCTCAACTGAAGGCCCAGCTCACTGGCGGCTAATGAGGAACATCTCGGCTACACAGGCCAAGTGGTAGACTACTGTTCAGATAATGCCCTGACTCCCACTGTTCTCTCTGTGGTTGCTAAATCAGTAAAGGCAAATTACTTGTTTACTTAGGAGCATGGATCTGGAAAACAGGCAGTGAAGTATGTGATTTGAATGTAAAATGGCACCAGGCCCTGATGGGTTGCTGTGTAATTTCTATAGGCAGAATACCTCCACTTGGCAAGCTGGCTGGGATGGCCTGCCAGGCACCCTCTCCAGACAGACTGTGATGGGCATTGCCTGCATTTCCTCTGGCTCTCCTCTTCCTACACTCTTGTGCTTGAGGTATCAATTCTATTAGGGAGTACAGGTTTGGCACCCAGCTTTTGAGTTCTGAGGGTAGACTTGACATTGGATAAGTAGACTTGAGTTTGAGTCATGGCTGTCCACTGAACTACGTGACCTGGGGCAATTCATTTAACCTCTTACAACCTTGATTGCTCACGTAGCAAATGGAGGCAAGAGTGGTATCCACACAGCCTTGTCCGGAGGGAGAGTGAGCACACAGCAGGCCTCCTTACCACAGTGCCAGGCCTGCAGCTACCTCCCTAGTGACTGTCCATGCTGTGTTAATCTTGTACGAGTTCACTTTTTTTAAAAAAATTATTTTATTTGCTGATACAAGGGTCTATGTTGCCCAGGCTGGACTTGAACTCCTGGGCTCAAGCAATCCTCCTGCCTTAGCCTCCAGAGTAGCTAGGACTACAGGCATGCACCACTGCCTGGCAAGGTCACTTAATTTTTATGGTAGAGTAAAATGGCTCTTTGCTAAGTGTTCTTCCAGCTCAAATGTATATGTAGATGTGTCTCAGCCAAGAGAACAGTGAAAGCCTGTTTCAAGAAACACGTGGTTCCAGGCATGGATCAGGCTGGCGGGCCAGCCCTCTGCCAGGTGTCAGGCTGGCTGATTGGAGACAGACGCACCTTTCTGGAGATCAGTGGGCTCCTGGGCTCTTCTGTTGGTGGGATTCCCTGCACCCCCATCCTGTGCTCCAGGGAATGGCAGCCATGGCTCAGGCACCCCAAGGGCCAGAGAGACAAGGGTAAGACCAGGAGAGTGCTGGTCTCTGAGGTTAATACCAGGCACTTCTGGTTACGAGGGACTTGAATAATGACAAGAAAAGGAGGCGAGTCATCTACAGCAAGCCACCCTGCCCTTCCAGGCACATGAGCCCCTAGAGGGGAACTGGAGACCCTCCCCACCCAGCCCACCGCTGGCTTCTGTGGCTTGGCTCTTACCGCCCAGCTCCTGGGTCTCTGGCATGTGCTGGGTACAGACATTTGATGTCACAACTCTCCCATCTCCTTGACTAATGCCATCCTGATACAGACTCGGTGCACCCCACACAAGAGCACTGAGAGGCAGGTGTGTAAGCCAGCTGGGCTGGTCAGCAGGCAGGTGGGCCAATCCTTCAGATTCTGCTCCTACCTGGGTCCCTCTTGGCCTCTGCTGGACCCTGCTCCTCCCAACATGCAGACACAAGGCTTCTCCATGTTCATTTTTATTTAAAGACTCAGAAACACAGGCATCATGGTTTGTCATCACTGACAAGTCTTCCAAAATCACACGCTGACATTTGTGTCTAACAAAAACACTTGGGATAGGGTGTGTGTGTTTGTGTGTGTGAACTGTGCAAAGTACAAAGGATCTCCCAGTCGGCTGAGCCTGTTTTGAAGTGCCCGGCCTGGCATCACCCCATGAGGATGCTAGGAGAGCACCCGTGGCCGCCATCCTCTCTGCCTCCCTCTGGGCAGAGGCCCCTGGTGGCCTGCAGTCCTGTCCCCTCGGTGTCCACTGACTTCAGCCATGGCTGTGGACTCTACCATGCTCCTCAAAGGAAATCTCTGTGGCCCCCCAAGGCCACTACATGGCTAAGATGTGTACATCACGGGGCCAGGATGAAACATAAGGGTTAGTTTCATCTTAACCACCCAACATGTGTGCCCTTTGAGGCAAGATGGCCTGAAGAAAGGGCTAATTCTGCTCCTGCTCTTCTCTGCAAGCTACATCATCATGAAGGCTGCAGGGCCTGAACGAGTTTAAAATACTCAGAAATGCACGTGGGCCATGCGTTTCCTCTGCTCTCAGGCAGCCCGGCATTGGCTCCAGAGCTCTGGCCAGACCCACGCATCGCTCTCCTTCCTGAGGTGGCCCCAACGCCCACCCGACTCTGCCCTGAAAGGGGCCAGCTGACATCCTCCAAAGACATGGAGATACTCGCCCCAGCTCTCTACCATGCTGCACGCAGTGGGCTGTGTCCTCGCCCCCCACCAGGAGGGTGAAGCATGTTTCTACCTGAAGCACCATGTGGGCCATGCCTGGGAGAGTAAGAACGTTCAGGTTACTCTATTCTGTTGCTTGGTACCTGCGCGCCTTAAAAAAAAGACTTCAAAAAAGTTACCTGGAGGCTTGACTTGGTCTGGTTTCCCTGGAGAACACCTGCGTCATCCAGGTTGTTGATCTGTGCACCTCTTTGGTGACAACGTGAATTTAAACACGCACAGGATTCTGGTGCAGGATGGGCAACTGATGAAGTTTGGCAATAATGGTAAATAGACAGCTTTTGGTTGTCATTAACCTGGCACACAGAAGTTACTATGTTTAAGCCAGACTTTTTCTTCTTTGACTCTGAACAACTTCTTTGAGTCTATTAAATCTATTATCATCTGGGGGGAGGGAAAGGCATGACCCCCGCCGTGTGGTAACCACCTGGAAGTAACAAGTAGCCAAGTCACGTCCCAAAACAGGAACTCTGAAAATAAGCGGCCCGTGTTTCAAAGGCTTCGTGCCAGGCAAAAGAAGGTATTTCTG
This sequence comes from Pan paniscus, assembly GCF_029289425.2. NCBI lineage: Eukaryota > Metazoa > Chordata > Mammalia > Primates > Hominidae > Pan > Pan paniscus. Next base: position 18,191,844 of record NC_073261.2, read on the forward strand.
GAATTGGTTACATCCCTGAAAACCAACGACACCCTATGTTACCAAAGGCTAGTTTGTTCAGCTTAATTTAAGTCTGAATGGTATTTGTAAAAATATAGGTGGAGAGAGGGGTGATGGATCAAAATTTTGAGGTGATAAAAATGTGTTCCTAAGGTGTGAATCTTGAGAACAAAATTGTCCCTGAAGGGCTCCTGATCAGTCTTCCTGGGAAGTGAGCCATGGTGCTAATGAATATACATTCATCAGCCCCACTCAGGGAAGTCCCAGCATCAAAGCTGCACCTCCTCCTCTCTCGCCCTCCCAACTCCCCGATCTTGCAAGCCTGCAGCGGTGCCGCAACCCCCTGATCTCCTTGTACCTCTGGTCTCCAGCAGATGAAGGTTTGCACTGCCTGAAATGGGAGCAGTTATTTATTTTTAAAAAAGAAGAAAAATGGTGGTGGTGATCTAAACTGTTGTAGAAACTGCACATTTTGATACCAAGAAATCATCTTCTGAGAATGCTAATTGCAGTTCTCTCTGAGGCAATAAAGGGAAGATTTTGCCTTCCCGGCTGGGGTTGACCTGCGTGCTCCTTCTACCGCCACACAAAAGGACAATTATAGTGGCCCTTCCTTGAAATGTTTCCAGGTCTTGAATAATAATCATCACCGTCTAGACAGAGCGCGGGGTTTTGGTAAGAGTTTAAAGAAACCGGCTGCTTCCAAGCTCCCTCCGACCCCCTCAATGGATCCACCCCGCCAGCCCCCAGAGTACTGGCCAGCGCTGAGGTGCGGGATGGAGGCTTCTCGGCGCTCTCCCAAAGCCATATGGGAAATATAAAAATTCTGCCCCTTTGATGTCGCCTCAGACATCTTTTCTTTCAAGCTCAACCAAGTCATTATTAGTTTTACAAAAAGGCAGCACCAGATGTATGAAAAATAGGCAATGTCTGACCTATTAGAAATATATAAAGTCTAACAGCTTTACGTTAAAAATATGCTGTAAGAAAGAAGTAATGCAAGGGACAATGGTGGTGAACAGAAAATGTTGCTTATACTACTGGCAGGCGACAAGCCCACAGATTCTGCTCCGGTTCCCACAGGGGCGGTGGGGTGCCCCTTCCGGGGCACCCCCAGGGCCTCACAAACACCCCTGCTGAGCAGCCGGGCGGCAGGTGACTGAGGTATATAGAATGGTGACAGAGCAACCTGGGCCCCGCGGGAAGCCCAGGGCAGCCCAGAAAGATGATCTCCAGCGCTCCTGGCCCCCATGCCACCCACCTCGCCTGCAGACCTCCTCCAACCTCCAACCCTGCTTAGGTGGTAAATGAGAACGCTGCCATGGCTGCAAACCACAGCCACAGGCCTGCCTGCGCCGGCACCTGCCTCTTCCTCAAGGTGCTTTCTTTGCAGTTTCCACAGAGGGGGTGGGCATTTCCTTGAAGAACATCCCAGGTGTGCTCTCCGTTTGGGGGTTTTGGGAGAAGGCACGACCTCCACAGTCCCTGGCCCCCACCCTGGGCCAGGGCATTCCCCCCCGAGGTGCCTTGGAGATGACCTGGAACCCTTGGGGCGCCGTGGCTCCCTCTCTGTGTGCCGTGGAGCTTCCCAGGCGGCCTCCCCCTCTGTGAGCTGGGTGCAGGGAGCACCAGTTCTCAGAAGCTCTCGACGAAGCTGCCCGGGAAGAGGCCTGTGCGGCCGTTCCGCTGCAGGGTCCCCTTGTACCAGCCGTCCTCACGCTTCTTGTGCACAAAGACGATGTCGCCTTCCTTCAGCTCGATCTCCGCCTCACTCTGGGGTGGGTATGAGACCACCACGCGGTACCTGGGGAAACAGCACAGTGGGTGAGCCCCGCACAGACAGTCTCCGTCTGCTGGGTCGTGCTTTCTCTTTTTCTTCCCTCGGTGTTAATTATTGTTATTTGCTGCTATTTTCCCACTTTATACAATTTCTATTTATCTTTATTTTTAATTTTTTCAAAACTCTTTTGAAATTTTTCATTTTTTAATAAAAAAAATTTAAAAGGCATTTCCCCCTGCTGTCCTTTTAGACGCTGATCTACGAAGAAGCTGGACTGTTTCACCCCCTTGAAGATTCTCCACCCAAGCACAGCCCCCCATCTCATATCCACGCTCCTGCCCTGGCCCACCCACCCAGACTGCGGCCTCCCAGGGGCAGGGGCGGGGGAGGGTCAGGAAAAACTGTGTCCCCATTTGCCCCATCCCAGTGTCAAGACCCTGGGCTCGTGTCCTCACCTCTCCCTCTGTAGGTTCCTCTGAAAAGCACGTCCCTCAACTGCAGCACCACCTCACAGGTTGGGGCCCAATGTGATGTGTGAAAGGTACTTGGAACATTGTTTATGTAAATTGTCCTTATTTTTTTGAGACAGGGTCTTGCTCTTCCACCCAGGCTGGAGTGCCGTGGTATGGTCCTAGCTCACTGAAGCCTTGAGCTCCCAGGCTCAAGTGAGCCTCCCACCTCAGCCTCCCGAATAGCTGGGACCAAGGCACATACCACCATGCCCAGCCAATTTCTAATTTTTTTTTTGTAGAGATGGGGTCTTGCTATGTTGCCCAGGCTGGTCTTGAACTCCTGAGTGCAAGTGATCCGCTGGCCTCAGGCTCTCCAAGTGCTGGGATTACGAGTATGAGCCACCGTGCCCAACCTGTCCTTATTTTTAAATGTGCTCCAAAAATCATAAGATTTTTTTTTCCCAGTGCCTTAGCATTGGAACTGGCTGAGGCCACAACATCAACATCAATAAGGCCCAACTTTCCCCACATCTCATTTCCACAAGACTTGGGCCCCCTGCAGCCTCTGAGGCCTCTTTGGAGTCCCTGTCTTCAGACCAATATGCTGTAGTGTGGAAGCAGAGACAGGAGCCTTCCCTGGGGCCTTCCCTGCATGGCCTCCGCCTGCAGGGACCCAGGGGCATGGGGTGTGCTGCGTGGCAGGTGCTGGAGCTCTGAGTGCACCCCAGGGGCTCTCTGGGCTGTGGCAGGTGCTCCTGGCAACACTCAGCTGTGGCACTGACCAAGAGTTCTCTCCTTGACCACACTCCAGCCTGGCTCCTCTGAGCCCTCTTCTTGGCTGGGCCTCACCTCTGCCTATAACAACTTGAACAACCACTAACATAGCTTCTAACAGCTCAAGGTGGCATCCCTAGGCTGACCCCAGTCCCCTTTAAAGTGCCTGCCTGAGAAACCTCACGGCAGCCAAAAGAATCCACTGTGGGTTCCAGCCACACCTGAGGACAGGGCCTGTCTCCTGACTTCAGTGAGCACGTCAGCATGTCCAGATGTGTTCCCACGGACCACCCGCTTCCACCATCTGTAACTTTTCACTTCCCTCACTCTCCTGAGCCCCCACTCGCTGCCTCCCTGCTCCCTCATTCTCTCTTGGAAACCCCCAGTCACTTGTGTGCCAATTGAAGCTGAGCTCAGCTCAGCCTGGACCCTATTCCCCATTGCAAATGTCCGTTATGTTGCCGATTAAAACCTGTCTGACCACTTTCACTAGTGTCCGGCTATGATTATGTTTGACAGGACACACACGCACATACACACACACACCCCTGCTCTGCTATCCCACACCCATCCTGCAAGCCGCAGAGGAGGAGGAACAAGGCTGAAAAGCAGCTGTGGTGGCCCCAGGAGAGCCTTCCTCTAAAACACTGCCAAGGACGAACCAGTTGGGCCTTGTGCCCCCAGCCCTTTTGTGGGTGAGGATTGTGCAGTAAGGGCTGAGAGAAGACGCCCCTGGGCCACCAGGGTGTCGGACCGCACGTCTAAAGCCCAGATCCCACATGCGGTGGGTTTTGTGGCAGGCAGGGTGCAGCCATTCTCTCTGCCTAAAAACCCCTGGCTGACAGTCCCTCAGACACCCACTTTGCTGAGCAGCACCGACATGGGCCTGGCAGGGCGAAGGCGCTCAATAACCAGCACTGGACTGCCCGGGTACCCATCTCCACAGACGCCGAGGCTGTCTAGGAGACACGGCCCCCGCGGCTCTGGATGCCTTCCCTGGTGGCCTCCGTGCGGGTCTCCTGTGGGTGGCTCCTGGTCCTGAGGCTGCCCGCTCTGGGCCTCCCGCTTTCACCCTGCTTGGACTGAGTTGCCTCACAGCTGAGGCTCCTTTTGGGCAAAGGCTCAGAGGGCTCCAGCAGTCCCCATCCCTCTCAGAGGAGGGGCCACAGTCTAAACGCCCCAGCATTCCCAGGCCCTCCACACTGCGCCCTTCCCACTCCACCAGCTCTGCCCTGCCGCGCCCTGGCGACCCCAGGTGCACCCACCTCAGGGCTCCTCCATATGCTGCTCCCTCTGCCCAGAACGCCCTTCCCTGTGTGGCCACGCGGGGCCTGCCCTTTCCCAGCTCTTACCATCTTCCACCACCCAGCCATTCACCTGTTTACCCAACCCATCCTGCCTCCTGCACCAGTCTGCAAGCCCCATCGCCACAGGGATTACTGCACACCTGCTCCGAGTGTGGCTCACGTACTTCAGGACCCCCCCCAGTTCCCTGGGCCCATCCTGGACCTACTTGATACGACTTAGGGGGAATGAACTAGGGAATGTGGATTTCCAGCAGCTCTGGGAGGGAATGCTTGCACATTGGTGTCTGAAAATCGAGCTGAGTGCATGCTCAGGGAGGAAGCCTTTGCCCTTCCCCACCCCACGTGTTCACAGAGCCTGGGGCGCAGAAGCCATGGCTTTGGGGCAGTTTGGCTTGGTGCCAGGCTCACGAAAAATGTGCAGACAGGAGACCAAGGCCCAGTCCTATGGAGTGCACAGCCCCTGGGCACACAGGCCCAGCTTGCATCAGGCTGGCAAGAGGAGGAGGCATGGAGGATGGGCTCCTGAGGCTGACTTGGGGGTGCAGTGTTCCTACTCCTGGGGAAGCAGAACAGGCCAGGTTCTGGGTCCCAGTCCCGAATACCAGCCAACTCTAAGTGTCTCGGAGCATCTACAGGTGCACGATGGTTGGACTGGTTCCCATGGGCTATCTGCCGGCGAACCAGACTCTGCTCTCAGGGACATGCAGGCGGGAAGGAAGGAGGGCAGGCGGAGGCACCTCCTTCCTCCCAGCTCAGCGTCTCTGTGAGGGCTTCCTGCTGGCCCTCCTTCAAGGAGGACAGATGGCTGCCGGGATGCAGCCAGCGGTCTGTGGAATCAGACAGCATGCACACAAACTGAGGCCGCGAAGGCCTGCAGGACCAGCGCCATCCCACCTGTGGCCTTCCACAAACTGAGGCCGCCAGGGCCCGCAGGACCAGCGCCATCCCACCTGTGGCCTTCCACAAACTGAGGCCGTGAGGGCCCGCAGGACCAGCGCCATCCCACCTGTGGCCTTCTGCCATCCTCCACCTCTTCCAGACACCTGCTCCTCCTCTCTCTTCCCCAAGGAAAGAAAGGAAGGCAAAGGGCGAGATGATTTCTCAGACTTTGAATGCAAGTTTTGGCTTTTGCCTCAACTTCCAGATGTGAAATAAACAAGCAGCTTTAAAAATATAATTTGTTAGAAAGATGTAATTTGGTGCTTCTGAGCAATTCAATGATTTAATGAGCCCAGATGGATGTGGGCTGAATTTATACGAGACAAGTGTTTAACGTTTCTGTCCAGATCATTCCAAGACTCTGAGCTGTTCTTCCTGCTGCAGGAAAGTAATTGATACTCCCCGTTATAGACACAGAGCGCCGTTGTCGTGTCCGTGTCAGCAGCTGAGGATGACAGCTACTCCCAGGTCACAACTGTGCGTCATAAATCAGCAAGCAACTCTGCCCTGCTGAGTATAATTAAGGTTATGGCAACCACAGCTGATTTTCAGACACAGGGCTCAAGGAATCCAAATGGGCAAAATCAGAATGAATTCTCATTCCATTATTATTACCATTAGCTCTGTGTGCGAGGTTTGGATGTTCTGCTTTCCTTGGGGGTCGTCTGCTTCCCTCCCTGACAACAGAGTCTGCAAAGTGGCCCTCCATGTGGTAGCCTTTTCAGAGCACTTGCTCCAACACAGGAAGACGAATGAGCCCCTGAGTCCATGGAATGTGCTGGTAACAGAGCGGTGTCTGCTTGGAACTTGGGGATAAGAATACTTCTATACCCTGGACACTAAACTGTAATATCAACACACATATTAGTTGTTTATGGCTGTAACGAATGACCATAAATGTAGTGGCATCACACTATAAAAATATATGATAGTTCCGTCCATCAGAACTCCAACGTGGTCTCACTGGGCCAAAATCAAGGCATCTGCAAGGCTGGTTCCTCCTGCAGGCTCTAGGGTAGACGCTGTTTCCTTGCCTTTCCAGTTGTTACAAGCTGCCTTCATCCCTTCTCTGGAGGCTTCTTCCTCCATCTTCAAAGGGGAGTGCTCACATCATGCCACTCTGACCTTCTCCTCTGCCTCTCTCTTCTACTCATAAGGACCCTTTGTGATTACACAGGGCCCACCTGGATAATCCCGGGTAATCTCTTTATTTTAAAGTCAGCTGGTTAGCAACTTTAACTCCATCTGCAACCTGACTTTCTCTTTGCCATGTATGGTAACATAATCATGAGTTTTTAAGGTTTAGGGCATAGACATCTTTGGGGGCCATTATTCTGCTCACCACACACATAATGGATCAGAGCAAGGAACGCTGAAATCCTAACAAAGCCAAATAACTCACAGGCCATCAAGAGCTGAGGATGAGCTGATCCGATGTGAACATCTGGGGAGAAGCAGGTCAAAGGGGCAGGAGTCGGCCAGGCCGTGCTGCAGGTGCCCTCACCCTCACTGTCTTACTATTATCATAGATGTCACAGCATATGTTACTATTAGAGAGGTCATAGTGAAAGGTGAAGCCAGCTGGACTTCCTGGGTCGAGTGGGGACTTGGAGAACTTTTCTTTCTTATGAGAGGATTGTAAAACGCACCAATCAGCACTGCAGCTAGGAGTGTAAAATGCACCAATCAGCACTCTGTAGCTAGCAAGAGGATTGTAAAATGCACCAATCAGCACTCTGTAAAATGCACCAATCAGCACTCTGTAGCTAGCAACAGGATTATAAAATGCAGCAATTAGTGCTCTGTAAAACGTGCCAATCAGCACTCTGTAAAATGCACCAATCCGCACTCTGTAAAATGCACCAATCAGCAGGATCCTAAAAGTAGCCAATCATAGGGAGGATGGAAAAAAGGGCGTTCTGATAGGACAAAAACAGAACATGGGAGGGGACAAATAAGGGAATAAAAGCTGGCCACCCCAGGGCAAGCCGGTGGGTCCCCTTCCATGTGGAAGCTTTGTCCTTTGCTCTTCACCGCGAAGGTCTGTGGCTCAATTCTTGAAGTCAGCGAGACCACGAACCCACCAGGAGCCAACTCTGGACACAATAGCGTATATTATTATTGTTGTGTTGTTCAGTGTGCACTCATACTTTTTCTGGTGTTAATCTAGGTGATTTACAAGTATTATACCCAGACATGTATTATTATCCCCATTTTATGTATGTGGAAACTAGGACTATAAAAATGAAGAAAGGGGGCCAGGTGCAGTGGCTCACGCCTCACGCCCAGCACTCTGGGAATCCGAGGTGGGCGGATCACTTGTGACCATGAGTTTGAGACCAGCCTGGCTAACATGGCGAAACCCCGTCTCTACTAAAAATACAAAAATCAGCCAGGCATGTCAGTGGACGCCTGTAATCCCAGCTACTTGGGAAGCTGGGCACAAGAATTGCTTGAATCTGGGAGGCCGAGGTTGCAGTGGGCCAAGATTGCACCGCTGCACTCCAGCAGACAGAGTGAGACTTTGTCTCAAAAAAAAAAAAAAAAAAAAAAAGGAATGAAAGATATTCAGGATGAAATGGCTGGTAGGTGGCCCAGAGTGTCTGTCTACTCAAAGCCTCTCTACGATACTTGATACTGCCAAGGTGCAGAAGAGCCAGGAGGCAGGCATCCAGTGGGCAGGAGGGGCTGGTCCCAGAACTCAGCTTGCCTGGCCCTGCACCAGAACAGACCAGGGTTGGTGTAGCTGGGGAACTGGGGCATTAGACGGTTCTAACCTGATGCCATGTGCATTTGCTGCCTGCATTTCCCATGACCACACCCGTATTCTGAGTTCCACAAGCAACTTCTGGAAATTCAGCTCCCTCTGCACATAGTCCGCAGGACAGGAATATGCCAGACACCTAAAGATGAGTTCCTCTTGGAAGGAACGGGGCATGGCCCTCTAGGTGACTTACACCCCAGGCTCGTGGGCTTGGCTCATAAGTCTACTTATGAGACTGGCCTGCTGCCTGCCAGCTGCTGGGGCAGGGCAGCTGAGCCTGCCAGCCTCGCTGACCCGGCCCCAGATTGCTGCTCACAGTACACTCCCCTAGTCCTTTCTCAGAGGAGCTCCCTCTGCAGCACCTTCTACTTGAATGTCCTTCCTCTGAGAGTGGAGAGGAGAGCAGCGCCCGCTCTCTTTCCAGAGTCTCGAAAGAGATGGTTGAGATCTGGAGGAGTCTGGGCACAGGAAAGGCCCAAGAAATGCAGGCAGCAACACTGCCCATTCCTCCTTGGCATTTTGGGGTGGAAACCTTGACCCTGACAGCCCATACTGCCCTGCTGCCTGCATTCCCACTTTCATGATCACAGGTGGGCCTTGCACACCTGAGGCCCTCCAGGAGTGCTTGGCAGCTGAGTGTTCTGGCCCCACTGCAGGGACTCTCAGCTCTGCACAGGGCGCAGCCCAGCAGCTCCTCCTCCAAAGTAAGCCTGGAAGTAAGTTTTACTCACAAGTCTGCAGGGCCCAAGTCCAAGTGCTCTCTGGTGCTGTCCCAGCCCGAGGAGTCAGCATTTTCCCAGTCATGCCCTCAGCTCCGACCTGCCAGGGCTCCCCAGGATACCAGGCAGCCTGTGGCTACCATGTTGAGGGGAGGGGGCACTTCTGGGGCTCATGAGCAGTTTGGTTTCAGGCTGTTTTTTGGAAACACTTCTCTTTAATGAGTGCTACAGAGTGCTTCGGTGCAAGGAGGCCACCAAAGAGTCTCTGGGTACAATGACCCCTGATTAGATGGAACACTCAGAGAACGGGAGTGAGTCTCTGAATTTTCTAATTCATCAGAGATGCCCATGACTTTATAGAAACAGGGTCTTTCAAGACTTTTTATTGAGGTGTCTGGAAGTCATGTCTTTGAAGATAAAGTTGAGGGGTCTGGGGAAGAAGAATCCTAGGGGAGACAGGAGAACAGCTTTGAACTATCCCAAAGTCTGTCATTCTCACGAGCCGGCAGACCAACTCTGTGACTCCAGACAAGGGCCAGGGCCCACTTGGAAAACACAGGCAGCAGGTGTTGGTCCCATGGAGGGAGGTTCTGATGCGGAGGAGACTCCTTAGGAGAGGATGAGAGGTGGAGGAAGTGGAGGAGGAGGAGAGAAGGAAAGAGAAGGTGGGTGTGTGCTGTGTGTCTGAATATGTGTTTGTATTATGTGGTTGCTTGATGTACAATTTGTGTATAGTGTGTGTATCTGTGTGTTATGTGTGTTTGCCTGGTGTGTGTGCAGTGCATGTTTGGTGTGCAGTGTGTGTGTCTGCATAATGTATATGGTGTGTGTTTATGGTGTGTATGTATGGTGTGTGGTGTGTGTATGGTGTGTGATGTGTTTGTACAATACGTGTGTGTATGGTGTGTGTTTGCAGCATGTGTGGGGTGTGTGTTTGCAGTGTGTGTGGGGTGAGTGCAGTGTGGCATGTGTGTATGGTGTATGTGGGGTGTGTGTTTGCAGTGTGTGTGGTGTGTGTGTATTGTGTGTGGGGTGTGTGCAGTGTGTATGGTATATATGTGTATGGTGTGTGAAGGGTGTGGGTATGCAATGGTGTGTGTGGGGCATGTGTTTGTATGGTGTATGTGGGGTATGTGTTTGTATGTATAGTGTATGTGGAGTGTGTTTGCACATGTGTGTAGTCTGTGTTTGCATGATGTATGTGTGGTGTGTGTGGTGTCTGTACCATGTGTGTTTGCAGTGTATGTGGCATGTGTCTGTTTGTATGATGTATGTGGGGTGTGTTTGTATGGTGTATGTATATTTGCATGGTGTGTATGGTGTGTGTTTCTATGGTGTACGTGGGGTGTGTGTTTGCAGTGTGTGTGGTGCATGCGTATATGCTGTATGTGTAATGTGTGAGTGTTTATATGATATATGTGTGGTGTGTGTGTTTGCATGGTGTATGTGTGGTGTATGTGTTTGTATGATGTATGTGGAGTATGTGTGTTTATATGATGTATCTGTGGTGTATGTGTATGTTTGTATGTATGGCGTATGTGTGGTGTGTGTGTTTGTATGATGTATCTGTGGGGTGTGTCTGTGTTTTTATGGTGTATGTGTGGTGTGTGTGTTTGTATGATGTATGTTGGGTATGTGTGTGTTTGTATGGTGTATGTGTGGTGAGTGTATGTTTGCACAGTGTGGTGTGCAGTGTGAACCCAGTCCCCCAAGGGCCTGGGGCCCTGTAGAGGGGAAGGCACTTCTCCCTGTGGGTGTGGCTGTAGGGGCTGGGACTGGCATGGCAGTGCTGATGGATCTGCAGGACCCAACAATGGTGCAGTCCCTGGAGGAGCTGTGACATGTCCCACGATGTCCACAAGCTGATAATAGGCCCTGTGACTACACAGGACTGGGGATGCTGCTGACTGCGCACCCTACAGTGAGGTAGCTCAGGGTGTGGGCCATGAGGTCAGAAAGTCCTCAGCTGAATCTCTGGCTTGGCCACTAACTAGCTGTGTGATCTTGGGCCAGTTACCTAGCCTTTTACAAAACCTCGGTTTCCTCATCTGTAAAACGAGGATAACTGATTTCATAGGGTTTGTGGGAAGGTTCACTGAGAGTACACACATGTAGCGCTTGGGGAAACATAGAAGGCAGGGCCTGGCTGTCCTGGGCATGCGTAGCCGGAATCCATGCCCACTGCTGAGTGTTCTGAACGTCACCCCTGTGCAGAACACCCAGCTCTTGTGATGCTAACAGCAGGTGTACATGCGACTTCCGTTCTCACTGGTTAGCAGAAGTCAGTAGCTGCGGGTTCTGCAGAGAGCCTTGTCCACTCTGGAGCCCCAGGCCTAGCCCCATAGGCTTGGCGCTAGGCATCATCTCTGTCAGGGCTGGCAAACTGCGCCTGCGGCTAATTTGTGTAGTCTTAGAGCTATGAATGTTGTTACATTTTGAAATGGTTGAAAAAGAAATCAGAAGACTATTTCATGACCTACGAAAATTGTACGAAATTTAAATTTCAGTGTCCACAAGTAGGGGTTTACTGGGACACCGGCCCATTCATCTACATACAGTGTGTGGCCACGCTTCCACCGTGAAGGCAGAGGAAGTGGTCACCACAGACACAGCAGGACTGCAACATCTGCAGTATTTACCATCTGGCCCTTGACGAAGAACTTGTGAAGCTAGAAAACTATACAGAAGAATATGTGAGGATAGAAAACTAGACCTCTGATCTAGATAGACCCCGTCTCATTCCCCACCTGGCACTGGGAATGGTGTCTGGGAGGGCAGCAGGTGTTCAGGGCAGAGGCTGCCTTCCCGGGTTGCAGGCACCCGAACAGCCAAGGGAGGAAAGGTTCTGGCAGAAACACCAGGACTGTCTTTTTGGGAGGTTGTTTGTGTTTTATTATTTCAGCAACGTTACAATGTGTAGGCACTCAGTAAGGATCATATCTTCCTACCATCCTAACCTGACAGCCATTGTATCTCTCTGTGATGCCTCCAGCTTTTATCTGAGAGCCCTTTTAGGATGGATAACTCACACAGGGGGATCCAAGCCAGGTACGCCTCTAGCCCCAGGTGAAACCCAAGCACCTGCAGCCCCACAGCCCACAGCCTTAGTGGGCCATGTTGCCTCAACCAGACTCAGTTTCCAGATCGGTAAAAACCTAGGCCGAACTATGTGAAGTTGCTAGTAAGCATTGAAATGAATGAATATGGGCAATTTCAAAGGGTTCAGTCTGACGGACTATATACCCTTGAAGCCATGATAATTCAAGGGATATAGACTTGAAGCCGTCTTGAGTAACATCATAATTCTAAGACGCCGAGTGGGTTGAGGCTTGCGAGGGAAGAGCTGCTCCCTGAGTGGGACACATGGGCCCACTGGGGACTCAGCCCAGGGGCCCGTTCCAGGATCCCCCAGGGTTGAGGGGGCACAGACCACTCACTGCCTAGTCTCCCACTATTTGCACTCAGAAACACTTGGTCCTGACACATTTCCTGATGGCTCCTTTGCAATCCCAAACTCAGGAATCAGATGGATGCAGAACATGAAATAACACTCCAACTCCTAGACTCGTTTCATCCAGCACTCACCACCCAAGCTCGGGACCATGTGGATCTGCGTGTTGAGGTACATCTGGTAAACCTAATCCCAGCAAGGCCACAGTGTCCCTGCTCCCCGAAGGTGGCTCCAGACCTCAGAGGCCAAACCACAGCATGCCACAGAGCAGACAAGCCCCTCCACTTACCTCTCTCTGGGCAACGGCTTGGGCTCGGGGCGGATGGCAGCCATGGACAGCGGTGCTTGCCGGGAAGGAGATGTGAAGTTTAGATCCAAGGAGCCTGCCTTCCTGTGCAGAGGCTCCATCCCCATGGCACCCTGCATCTCGCTCTCTATGGGGCAGGACCCTGCCCTGCCGTGGATGGACAGTGAGGACACTTCGGGGCCCACTGCACCTTGGAGCAGGGCGTCCACGGCCACCTGGGGGTCGTGGGTTGGAGACACAGATGGCGGGGAGCGTGACTTCTTCTTGGTGGATGCTCCGGCTAGAAGCTTCAGGAGCCCACTCTTCTTCTCTTTCTGGGGAGACACACAAGATGGAAACCAAACAGGTGAATGCTTCCCAATGCCCTTGCTGTCAGAGAGAGGGGAATGCATCTTCCTATGTGGAACTTTATTTTTAAATTTCTTATTTTTTCAGAGACAAAAGACTTTACCACTCACAGCAACAGCAGTAGCCAGAGTACCAGCATTTTCTTGCACCAGTTCCCTGAACCTCAGTTCCCACGGGTGAACCAGTGAGGGCCAGGTGACGCTTGCAGGCACACCAGGCTGTGTTAAAGCAGAGGACCTGGAGCTTCGGGACACCAAATCCTCTCTACTGGACTGTGAGGATGCTGGCCCTCTGCTCCGGAGTCAAGCAGTAAGCATGCCTGCTCTTTGCTTTGAAGACTGACATTATTTCTATTTCCCAAGGCTGGTGCCTACATGGACATCTTGAAAAGATAGGCCAGCAGATGGCATCTCAGTTGTAAGATGGGTAGAAGGGTGAGAGACCCATGGAGAATGGTTCCATCAGGAAACTTTAAAGATAACCTTGTAAAGTGGCTCAGAGGAGGAAAACAAAGCTAAGACCAAGAGCTCATCCAGGCTGGGCACGGTGGCTCATGCCTGTAATCTCAGCAATTTGGGAGGCCAAGGTGGGCAGATCACTTGAGGTCAGGAGTTCGAGACCAGCCTGGCCAACATGGTGAAACCCTGTCTCTACTAAAAATACAAAAATTAGCTGAGTGTGGTGGCACTTGCCTGTAATCCCAGATACTCAGGAGCCTGAGGTGGGAGAATAGCTTGAACCCAGGAGGTGGAGGTTGCAGTGAGCTGAGATTGCGCCACTGCACTCCAGCCTGGGTGACAGAGCGATACTCCGTCCCCCCCGCCCACCCCCCGCCAAAAAAAAAGCTTGTCCGACACTTGTTTTCCTTTCTCTTCCAAAATCTAGCAGAAATGTCCAAAATAGGCCCCGAGACCCCCAGGGCAGGCCAGTGATGCCATTCTCAGAGAAGGATGCTGCTGACGGGCCATCCCCGACAACACAGCCCTGTCACGGGACCCTGGCCAAGCCTGGCAACGTCATTGTCTGTGTAGAGGAACCAGCAGTCAATGTCATCTGCTTTCTCCTCCCCCAGCTCTTCTAAGTGGACTTTGTAGGACAGGTGACACGGTTCCTGATGGGACTTTCCGTGAGGCCCAAGCCACGCTGGGGTCTGGTTGTCTAAGAGCACAACTGCTCCGGCCCCAGCCAAGTCCCCCCCAGGCCACATGCCTGGACTGTTGTTGCAGCGGTGCCAGGGTGTGGGGGCCTGTGGCTGTGGGATACTGCTTAGTGCCCGGTGAAGGGTCTCCACCGGGTAAGGTGTCTAAAGGGACCATCCCCATCACCCTTGGTGACCAGCATTTGTTCCACTGTATTCATTAATCCCACTGCATTCAGAGCCTGTGCCCCAGGCCACTGCTGCTTATGCAATAGAGAGGGAAAGAGATATAATGAGGGTGTGCCCTGGGCAAGTGTGGATCCCAGCCTCCAACTCCACTGCCTGAGTCTCGGCCTTCGCTCCCCACTTTTCTCAATGTGTTTCCTCCAAGGCTGGACTCATCCTGGAGGTCAGCTGTTCCTGCTTTCAGGCTCTGTACTGACGGTCCATGGGGAGTTCTGGGTGATTTCAGGAGGAAGAGGCAGCCCAGCTCTGAGCCATGCAGCACGGGGATCCAGATACCTGACTTCGCTACTGGGCTTGCAGCCTCCCGGCCTATCTCCCCTCTGCCTCACTCTCCCTCCAATAACTTCCTGAAGGTCTTGTGCACCGTGCCAGGCCCTGGAGGTTGTGAGCAATAGGAAACAGCCTAGAGCAATCAGTTAGACATGGATTTCGTTGCAGCCCTTCATGTGCTGGCAGCTCAAAGTGTGGTGTTTCCCGAGTCTAGTTCTCAGAGAACTCTTGTTGGCGGCACAACTTGAGGGAGAGTGTTCCCAGGAACACACATTGGGAACTGCTTGGGTAGAAACTAGAAAGGAAAAGAAGAAACCATGAGGGGTCGGGGGCAGAACTCTGGGATCTGAGTGGGGTGCCTGGGGGCAGGGAGTGAGGAGGCTTGTTCAGGCCACGATGTAGGCAGGGCATAAGGCCTGGGGATGGGAGACCCCGCAGCTGGGCCCGTCAGCCCCTCCGCAGGCCAGGAAGGAATGAACTGCAGTACCTGGGGTGGGAACTGGCTCCCCAGGAGGCCTGAACCCACAGCAAGAGTTCTTGATGAGAGGGTGACCTTGCCTCCAGGGGACAGGTGGCAATGTCTGAAGACATCTGGGCTGTCACAACTCAGGGGTGCTGCTGGCATCTGGTGGGCAGATCCCAGGGATGTTGGTAAACATACTCCAATGCAAGGGAACCCCCCATGGCAGGGTTATCCGGCCTCAAATGTCATCAGTGCTAAGGCTGGGATCCCTAGGTCACAAGGACAGCAGGCCAGGATGCGGGGACAGAAGCCAGGCCTGCCCCAGGTGTCCCGGCGGAGCCCACTTTGCAGGCTCTGGGGCTGCTGGCCGCTCTTCCCCTCCTGGCAGGCAGGAGACCTGGGTGGCCTTGCGTTGTCCAAAGGAAAAGGAATTAGCCTTTCTCTGCCCACTTCTGTTTCCTCTTCCCCATGAAGGAGCCTGGTGGCTGTTCATCCCCGTCTAGGCTCCCCTCTAGAATCAAAGCTTTGGAAGTACAGGGGTCGTGTTTGTTTGGTTCACTGCAGTATCCCCACCAGCGCCTAGCACGGTGCTGAGAACACAACAGGCATTCAACACTTGTTTGCTGAATGAACTGAGTCCAGCTGAGGGCTCTTGGGCCCGTCGGGGAGAGCCCTTCTGGCCCCTGAGTAGAGAGGGACTCGGTGGGCAGATTCTTGCTCCCAGGGCACCGTGGGCCCTGTGGGCCTGGACGTGGGGTATGGTGGAGCTGGAGAGGCCGAGGCCCTGCTGCCTCACTGCCCAGCTGCTGAGAGTATCTGCAGTCAGGCCCAACCTTAGCTGTCTGCTTTGGAAAGGGTGGGGTGCGTAAATGTGATGGATAATTTTCCTGTCTCAATTCTCCAGGATTAAATAAACTAAACACTTAATTAACTTGGAAAAACGCTGATGTCATGGCTAGAAAACCCTCTCCAAAACGTCCGCCTTCCAGGACAGAATTCTGCTAATGCCTTAAGCATCAGTTATTACCAATCGCTGTGGAATTCCCAGTACTAACAATCGTCACGCTCACGGAATCCATGGAATATGGAGGTAGACGGTCTAGGCACTTCCCTGGTGGTCGTCCCGTGTGAGGCAGGAAAGAATAGCCAATGGACAGTTGGCATGTGCTTGGGGGGAGGCTCATAGATTGATTTGGGGGACAACACCGTGGGAGGAGAACAGGTTTTAGAGGACACAATTTAGGGCTGATCTGGGCTGAAAGATTATGTTAAGGAAAGATGGATTTGCTGGGTTTCTCCTGGGACTGGGAGTAAGCAAGCAATGTTCACGAGCCCAGTGGGATGTGGATTTGGCATCCCTGTTACGTTTTCCTGACTGCTTTCTTCTGCAAATGTTCCCCCTAGCACTCTGCTGTTTCCATCTGTGGCCTGCACTCCTCTCTGTTGGGGGGATCACTTTCCATTCCAATGACCCTTCTGGATGGCCAGGCTCCAATCAGTTCAGCCTCACAGGGAGAAAACCAAACAGCCATATCTTTTAGGAACAAAACGTCTCGTTTGCTCTGAAACATCCTGGCCTGGGCGGGAGACAGATCTGCCGAGAAAGGTGCACTGGTCCTTCCTCCATGGAAGTGATGGGCTGCTGTCGCCCTGCTGGGATGTCTCTCTTCTGGAAGGCCCTCCCCACCACCCAGTGCCCTCAGCCTGCCCAGCTTCCCCCTCCCTTTCCTCTAACACATCCTGCGCCAACCACACTGCTGGGCGCAGACTCTGCGGGTGTGGTGAAGGCCCGGCTCTGCATCCCCACCACCTGCGTTTTGTTTCTGCACCTTTGGAAGGGTACCATCTGCCTCGCTGAGCTGCTGAGATGACAGCTATAGGAGTGCTTTTAAAGGACTAATGCATCTCATCAATATCTGGTGATTATGTTGCTGTTTTTATAATGTGTTTACTCATCTCTGAATATTAAATAGTTTACGAAATACCTAGGACCTAGTTAGTTCCCAATATATTTTTGTCAAATAAATAAAATGAGATTCCTATCCAAGACCTCCACCTGCCTTGCCTTGGGAGAGCACCCGAACCACTGAGGGTCTCTCAGCTCTCCAACTCTGTATACAAAGAAACAATCAGGGAGTTCCACAAAATGCAAAATGTGGGCCCCACCCCCAAAGATTCTGCTTCTGTGGGTCTGAAATGAGGACCGAAAAATGATTCTGATACAGAACATAGGAAGTGATCAATCAGAAGCCAATGGTCGTCATGCAACTCGGTAAGTGATTTCCAGACAACAAAGAGTAATGTCAAGACACAGAGAAGGGGTCAGCTCCTTGGGAAGGTGAAGAAAGGTTATTGAGGGTTACTAACACCTACTCAGTGCCCCCAGCCAGGGACACACATGGGTTGAAAGCAGGGCCCTACAGTGCTGGACTTCTGGCTGGAGCGCACACACTGATTCTGTGGACCTGAGCTGTCTGGCTGGCTCCAGGTGAGCCCCCACCTTCCCAGACACAAGGTGAGAAGCCAGGTGCTGGTAGGTGTGTAGGAGATCAAGGGCCAGGGAGGGCCAGGGACTGGAGGCTTGCGATGAGGGTGTGCTGCAGCCCTGGCTCTCAAGATCTAGGTGTGAAAGCATCCCTGTGCCCAGGCACGGAACACTGTCATGTTACAGAAGGGAGAGCTTATGAGTTAGATCCAGAAAAAGCCATGTGTGTTTGTGTGCCTACACACTCACAGTCACACACACAGCCTGAAGCCTGAAATCAAGTTGTACTCCACTTTAAAGAATCATCTAGAAATCTGATACTTAAAAAGGAGAATTTTGAAGGCATTTATTCATACTACACTCTATACAGGAAAACTATAAAACATTATACAAATGGTAAAGTAATAGATTTTTTTGTTATGATTAAGATGGGGGCTCCTCTAGGGGCCTTAACTGTTTAATAGAACATTAGTATAAAAACTTGGCAAAAGCAATCGAAAGCTTAAATTAAGATTCAGTGCCAGTTAAAGGTCAATTAAAAGTTATGGAAAATTGTCTCTGAAATTTTAAGGAGCCAAAGGGAATACGATTTGATTTGCAAAAAGCAACATTAAACAGAGATACAAGTCATTTCATGAAAATGAAGTAAACCTGTACATGTGACCCGTAAGTGCACATTTATCCAGTTGCCTTCTTGATTAAGCCATGTGGAGACAGGTGGCTGTCCCACCACTTCTTTCAAACAGATTTCCCGTCTTAATTCTCTTTGCCTCAGGCAATATTTAAGATCAGTTTGCATTGGTTGGGCACACACCAAACGCTGGGTCAGGTACCATGGGAAGCAGATAGAAAGGGACTCAATTTGCAAAGTTAGCCATGATAACCCATGAGAACCTCAATCTGCAGAACCCTGCACATGCTGCGCTGCACACGCTGATGGGTTACGTACTATTTTCAGCACCAGAAGGGGAGGTAAAAACTCACCAGCTTTGGGAATAAAGGATTGAACACAATCGTACACTTTAACTCCACCAGGTACACACAAAGATGTTTTTGTGAGCTGAGACTGGGGAGATAGTGGTCACTGGGTAGAGATGTTCAGACACAAGTGGATCCTCAGAGGCCTGGGAGCACCTGCAGACAGTCCCAGGAAAGCACAGAAATAAACAGGGCCTCGACTGTTGATACCAGGTCTCAGGGCAGGCAGGGTCAGAGGGAGACAGGGCAGTACTTCAGTTTTGTTATACCCTTTTCTGTTATTTGATTTATTGCATCACTTGTGAGTTTCTTTTTAATTTAAGAGGGGAAAAATAAAAAGGAGAAAGTTGCAATGTTGTTTTGAAACAATGGTACTAGATATGATGGACCAGGGAAGCTTTGCTGTTGATTAGCTGATAGGGCAGGAGGTAACTCCACAGGAGGGGGCGGGCCTCAAGAGCTGGGCTGATATAGGGATAATGAAAAGGCCTGGGCTGGTGAGTGATGTGGCCAAGGGAGTGGTCAGAGGTGTGGAACAGGTAAATCTAGAAAAAAGCAGGTGCGGGCCAGAGTGTGGATGGGCCGAGGGTCGAGGTGCCTGGTGAGGTAAGAAAGGCCGTGGGATGACCAGGCAGGGTGGCTCATGCCTGTAATCCCAGCACTTTGGGAGGCCAAGGTGGACGGATCACCTGAGGTCAGGAGTTCGAGACCAGCCTGGCCAACATGGTGAAACCCCATCTCTACCAAAAATATGAGAATTAGCTGGGCGTGGTGGCAAGCGCCTGTAATCCCAGCTACTTGGGAGGCTGAGGCAGGAGAATCGCTTGAACCCAGAAGGCAGAGGTTGCAGCGACAAGATCACGCCACTGCACTCCAGCCTAGGAGACAAGAGCGAGACTCAGTCTCAAAAAAAAAAAAAAGAAAGGCCAGAGGATGGCACACCTTGGTGCCTCTAGGGCCAACTGAGGAGGCTGGGGTTGTCTGGTGGACGCTGGGAGCATCCAAGGAGCTGAGATAGAGGTGGAGGCACAGGGATCGCGGGGGTTGTGGGGGGCTTGAAGGCCAAGCAGTCAGCAGGATGTGGCCCTGGCTGCAGAGGTGCTTCTGAGGAGTCAAGCCAGCTAAGCAGGGGATGGTGGGGCTGCTGATGGGGACAGTCACAGGAGGAGTTTACAGGGAAGGCAACCCCAGCGCCTGCAGCCTGGGGAGGGGACAGGCATGGAGACAGCAGGTCGAAGGACTGTGACCTCATGTGGCACAGCTGGGTGACAGCCACAAGAATGTGCTCTGTGCCTGCATGGCCAGGGACTCCTTTGTGTGTCCAGCCTTGACTTTATACCAAACTCTATGCGAATTCCCACCCTCTAGCAATCTGTTGAATAACAGTATTTTGGCCGACACAGCAGATAGGAAGTCAAAGGAAGCAACATGAGTTTTAAAAGACAGTCAAGTAGTTCTCATATGCCACCTCAACCCACAGGCAGTCAGGAAAACAGGCGGAAGGTGCCAAGGTCTTGCAGGGAGGCCTGGCTCAGAGAAGGGAGCACCTTTTCTTGCTGGGCACCGAGAGCATAAGCTCCAGTGGGATATCTAGCAAGCAGTGAGCGAGGCTGGAACCTGGCCAGAGGCCTGGGACATGTGAGAGGCACCACTGGGGCTTGCAGGAAACTTCAGATATTCAGAAGAAAGAAACGGGGACTTATCTTTGTTGAGTCTGGCTCTCGGGTTGCAAGTTATACTTGGAAGTTTTTTGATTATTATTTTATGTTCGGAAATTTTCCTGTCGGAGATGGGGAAAAGGTAATTAAAAGCTGTGCTCTGTTAAAATTTTAGTGGGGAAAGGGCACCTCTCTGGTTATGCTGAAAACAGTTACTGGAAGAGCACAGGAGGGTTTATAACAATATAAATATGCAACGCATTTTTAGAGAGAGCAGAGGAATAGAAGATCTACAATGAATAAAGAGGAAAAAGTGAAGAGATAATTAAAAGAAACAGAAAAATTGTGCACCAGCTATTGGGTATTTTGAACATTAACATGCATCTTCAAAAATGCTGCTCTTGCCAAAGACAGAAGATAAAGAAAATTGGTTCATGAAAATAGCAGGGAACGGGAGGCAGCAGCCAGTGAAGTGCTGAGCTATTGTGCTTCTCTAGCTTGTTTTTGGTGGAAGACGTGACCGCTGCATCGTGTTGCTCTCTTGCTGTTATCAGTGGTGAAGCAGTTGTTCCCTGCCCTTCCTCCTGCAGGAGAGGAAGCAGCCGGAGGCGCCGGCAGGGACAGGGAGCTGAGGGCATCCTTGTTCTTGGAAGCTGAGCCCTGGGCATCAGGATTATTACCATTTACAGCACTCAAAACGATGGTGAAGAGCAAAATGAACACTGCTCTCCCCCTCTTAGGGGTCATGGCCCCGGGCTGGGCGCGGGAGTGGGTTTGGATGACTGGCCAAGTTCACCACAGTGTGAGGGAGCTCCTGACACAAAAGAGACTGACTCCCTGAGGAACTTCAAGAAGATAAACAGCCACAGCACGGTGTTCTGCGGGAAGTGCGTGATGCTGCGACAGCTTTGGCAACAGATGGAGCTGGGTGTCCCTGGTATTTATTAGTTGGCTGATCTTGAACAAGTTCCTGAACTGCTCTTAGCCCCACTTCCCTCATGTGTAAAACGGACTACATAATTATCTAAATATAATGATAATTATTACTATGCTGAGACCTATTTCTTGAGAGCTGACTATGAGCCGGGCACTGTCCTAAGTCTTGCCCATACATTCATTCACTGAATTCTCAAAGCCGCCCTGAAGAAAAAACAGGCTCTGAGATGCTAAACAAGAGACACAGGGTAATCAACTCAAAAGCTGCACAAGCCGCATTCGAACCCGGGACTTGCTGAGGCCAAATTTTAACTGTGGCTCTACTGCCTCATCGTGAAAATTAAGCAAGGCAATGCACACAACCCCAGTACGCCATTCAGTAACTGGAAGGCATCCCTAGAATGCACTGTTGAGGTCTGAGTCTGCTTCAGTCATTTTGTAGGGGAGCACAGAGGCATTCACATACAACGACCATTACCAAACTCCAGCAGTGATTCCGTGGTGATAAAACAGTGACTTGGCCAATTGCTCATCAACCTTGTGAGCTGGGCAGGCACCTTGCTCCTCTGGGCTTCCTCAAGACAGGATTCTCATGGTAGCAGTTGTCTCGGTGCAGAGGGGAGGCCGAGGAGTGACATTTGCAGAGCACACAGCACAGCGTCTGCACTTAGTGTGCTCTCTGTAAGTGGCAACTGTTTTGGAGGTGCTGCGAGGCAGAGCCCTCCATCCACGTGTCCAGCCCCTTGGCTGCTTTGGTTTCCTATTAGCACAGCCTGAGTGGAGGGATGAAGCGCACGTTTAGCTATTTGCTCAAGAGGGAAGATGCAATGGGACTGGACAGCCAGCTACGCATCTACAGCCTTCTGGAAACTTCCCGAGCAGTAACAGGCCGAGGAGGTTCTCCAAGTCCTGAAATAGCCCAGCCTTGACCAGTCACCGAGAACACACCAGAAGCTCCAAACTGGAGGAAATACACCAGTCTCTGGCCTGTGGGCAGGAACGCTGCCAGAAGCATAGCCGCAATAAACTTGTTTTTCCGTATTTGCTCAAACTCAGTTTGCTGAGTGGAAGGCACAGGTGCACCCTCCAGCTGCCAGCAGACACAGCAACTGTGGTGACAGCATGGTGACTGGAGCTTGAGCACAGAGAGACCTGTGTGGGGGGACCCTCGCCACCCAACCTGACGTCTGCAGGGCCCCGGCCTCCCCCTCACCTCCCCATTGAGATGTTCCCCTCTCATGGATTTCTTGACACGTCTTAGGGTTTCTTCTCCTGCCTTTCTGAACAGCTGTCAGATTCTTTTTGGCAGCAGCAGGTGAGAAATGCCCTCAGGCTGCCTGTCCCTCTGTTTCCCTATCGGTGTCCTCTTGCCTGAAGCAATGACACAGCTTGGCTCTTCAGTTCTCTCTCCCATGGCTGAAGTATCTCAAACCCAACTCTCCAGTGAGCTCCAGGCCTTTTATCTGCCGCTTCTTCTAGACATTCTTTTAAGACAGAAACCACACAAATCAAACCATCCACAGATGCCCCAAGCTCCAAGCTAGAGAACAGCAAACCGCCCTCCATGAGGCCCCAGCTAGAGAGAGCCGGAGGTCATAACGTCCCAGGTCCCTGTGCCCAGGCAAGCAGCCAGGTGAGCCCAGGCGATCCAGGAGGAGAGGAGGGGAATGAGGCCAAGACAGAGGCTAGGAGCCTGTACCCAGTGTGCGCCACCCCTCCACATGCCAGTACAGCATTGTTGGTCTCCATCCTCCTCCTCCCACAGGGCAGGAGAGAGCACCCCATGGCTGCTCGGGATGACCTCTACCCTGCGAGACTTCCTGAGTGACAAGTGTTGGTTGCCCCCTGAGACACTAATTCAGCCAGTCTGATGTCACCTCCCTATGACCTTGGCACCCTCAGGACTAACAGGGGCTGGCATCTGGACTCCTCTCCTTATTACTCTCTTTTTCTCAGCCTCATGGCCATCTTAGCTGGCTTCACTACTCACCAGCCATGCACCCTTGAACAAATGCCTTATGTCTTCTGTTCGGTTCTCCCATCTGTAAACTGGGGATAGCGACAGCACCTGTCATAGAGGGTGGCTGTGGGGATCAAACGTGGGGCTCAAGTGCTGGGCACCTGGGAGATGCCGCCTTGCCTGCTCTGGTCATCAACAAGGCTACAGTACAGATGTTTGGTGCCATGCAGATGTTGGGCACAACGCCTTCTTTTCTGAAAGCAGATGTCTTAATGTGGGTGACATGCAAGTGTTGCTTTCTCACTATGTTGGAAAAGAAAGTATCACCTCTCAGCTAAAGGAGAAGTGCCAGGATGGGGTCCTTTCCTCTAGACAATTGTCCTCAACCCACAGCAGGGTTGAAACCACTGCTTCCCTCAGGCTGTGATGACGTGTGGCCTCAGGGGACATGTCACCTGCATACCACTGGGCTGCAGAGGGGCTGTCAGCAAAATCGGGCTGGGCTGGAGCAAGAGCTCCAGGGAGATCCTCGTGCTGCAGGTGGGTTAGGTGCTGCCACATGAAGGCTCTGAGGGCAGTGAGTCCCGGGGTCTTCATCAGTGGTCTGTGGATGGTTTTGGGGGTCTGCGAAACCCGTAGAATTACGAAGTTAAGAGCAGTGTGGATAATTGGCTTTTAGCAGGTTCACAAGGGGGTTCATTCCCTCCTTCCTAACATTAAGCAAATGATCATTTAATTCATTTTTTAAAAATGAGGAGACAAAAGTGCAGGGCTCTGTCTGTGGGAGTAGAGCCCTGACCCCTGGCCTTGGGCTGCCAGTCCTGTACGGGCATGCCTGGCCCTGCCCTGGCTGCTGCTTCCTCTGCCCATGAGGCCGGTGGAAGCTGGACATCCCGACACCCCAGGGAGAACAGATACGGTGGAACTTATTTTCCCACTTAATTAAAAAGTACCAAACCGGAGGCAGCTGTGCCAGACAAGAAACGTTCTTACTGAACTCAAGGAAAGAATGATAGGTCACAGAGCTAAAAGTGAACCTTAGATCATGTGGCAAATTCTATCTTCTAAATACAGCCACAACACTGTGTCTCTACTCCCTAGCCCCCTCTACAAAAAGCCTTTGGCACTCCCCTAACTAAGTCACAGGACTGTGTCCCCACCCTGTGTGCTGGGCAGACCTCTTGTGACATCCTCTGCAAGCAGGGCTCAGGGGAGATGCCACTGCGTGACCCTGAGGCAAGGTCAAGGGCAGGCCGTGCACTCACTCTCGGAACCCAGTCGCCACATTGTGAGGAAGCTCATGCTGTCCACGTTGAGAAGTGTGTGCTGGTGCTCTGACCTGCAGCCCGGCCAAGGTTCCAGCCAGCAGCCAACACCACCCGCCAGACACATAGGCCAGCCCACCTCCAGGGGGCTGCAGCTCCCGCCAGCAAATCTCGAAACCTGCAGGTTCTCTCAGCTAAGGCCTAAACATGGTGGACAAGAGACAGCCTTCCTGTCATGCCCTGCCCCAATTCCCAACCCACAGCATCCCTGAGTTTCACAAAGAAACTATGGTTTTAAGCCACTGAGTTTTGAGATGATTTGTTATGCAGCAAAAGTAACTGGAGCGGGTTTCATTCTGACCTGTCATGAGCTTCCCAGGGCTAGACCCAACCTGTACGATAAGCCCGTCGCATGGCCTCTGAGCATGAAGATCTTACCTATGAGCTCAGACTCTCCCCCTCTCTCCCTTCCCCACCACACTGTATTTTTGATAGACAAGTGTGGGATGGAAAATGAAAGCGCATTCCAACAAACTTCTTAGGAAAAGTTGACAGAAATATTGGAAGCATATATAATTGTAGGGATACCAGACATCCAAATAATAGAGGAGAAGAATTCTGCACGGAAAAATGCCAAGGACTGAACCTCAGTACATTTTCATGGAAAGCATGAAGACATCTAGATAACTGAATACATTCAAACCAAATCACAGGGTCTTAAAAGCAAACAAGGTGCCATCTCACACTGATGGGGTGTTTAGAGACTGGAGGGCCCATCTTGATTTAAAGGCGTAACTGGGAATTGAGGGAGAAGGATTTTACTCAAAGGACACATTTTCAGACAGCCTAGGGAATCCAAACAGTGCAAGTTTGAATGTATCACAGGGACAGCTAGACGGCTTTATGGGAACTGAGAGAGAGAAGGAATGAAAAATACACTGGGAGCCAGAGTGAAGTGTGAAACTTAACAAGGCCGTTAGGTCATAGAACGCACTAGAATCGCCTGCCCCAAAGGCTGCCTCCAATCAGGCAGCTCCTCTCCGGCTGCAGAGCTCAAAGCCCTTGGCAGGGCCCCTTCTTCTCTGTGGTGGATGGGACACTCAGGGACGTCCTCCCCAGGGTCTCTCTCAGCTTTCTAATCATTCCAGTAATATTTCATGAGCAGTGGGGAGAGGCGAGGAGGAGGCCCTTGCGGGAACCCTCCAGCAAAGGCAGGGCAGGATCTTTCCTGCAGGTCCATGCCAAGGGTGTGGGGCTGCTGCACTTGAATGCACATGTTCCCCAAAGTCATGTCAACCCCAGCTCCCAGTGTGATAGCCTTAGGAGGTGGGGTCTCTGGGAGATGATCGGGTCGTGAGAGCTCCCTTGCCCTATTGACCATGTGAGGACACGGTGAGAAGGCGCCGTCTATGAACCAGGAAGCCAGTCCTCACCAGACACCGAATCTGTGGTGTCTGGATCTCAGACTTCCAGCCCGCAAAACTGTGGGAAATCACTCCTGTTGCTGACACCCCTCACCAACACACACACACACACACACACACACACACAGACACCCATCTGTGGCATTTTGTTACAGCAACTCAAGGGACTACAACAGGCGCTGTGACCCCAGTCCCTTTAACTGCCCTCTTCCTGCTGGGAGAGGCTCTCCTGGTCTCACCTCAGCATGTGTCTGGCAGGAGGAGGCCTCTCAGCCCACAGCTGGGAGAACTCTATGCCCGTTTCGGGACTTTGAGGTTGGGTTGGGGAGGTAAGAATGAAGGAGCCTCCAAGGACAGTGGCTGTGGGGAATGAATGATTGTGGTGGGCCCATATACCTGTCACTTTTTTCATGGAGGGCAGGGAGTGGCATGGTCTTTGGGCGTGAAGGCTGTGCCTGTGCAGGAACGGGGAGTGACTTCCCCCACTCTGGGCCAGTTCCTGACAGTCACCATGTGAGGGTGTGCAACCCGGGGCAGTGCAGTAAGCTTCAAGGATGTCCAGTTCTCCTAGGCTAACGGTCATTCAGGCCAATTGTCAGAGGCGTTTGAACCATAGCAACTCCATCTTGAGTAGGGGCTAGGTAACATGAGGCTGAGACCTACTGGGGTGCATTCCCAGACAGTTAAGGCATTCTAAGTCACAGAAGGTCAGCACAAGGTACAGATCATAAAGACCCTGCTGATAAAACAGCTTGGAGTAAAGAAGCTAGCTAAATCCCACCAAAACCAAGGTGGTGATGAGGGTGACCTCTGCTTGTCCTCACCGCTACACTCCCATTAGCACCATGACAATCTACAAATGCCACAGCAATGTCAGGAAGTTACCTGATATGGTTTAATAAGGGGAGGCGTGAATAATCCACACCTTGTTTAGCTTATCATCAAGAAACAACCATAAAAAAGGGCAACCAACAGCCCTCAGGGCTGCTGTCTATGGAACAGCTATTCTTGTATTCCTTTACTTTCCTAACAAACTTGCTTTCACTTTACAGACTCACCCTGAATTCTTTCTTGCGGGAGATCCAAGAACCCTCTCTTGGGATCTGGATTGGGACCCCTTTCCTGTAACATAATCACTTCATAACCATGTGTTTGAGGCTCATGGAGAGCCCGAGAGCTTTAGAGGAAAGTCCAGTATCTTTTAGCCTTTGACATGGTAGAGCCAGGCTTCACCTGAAGGTCCAAATATCTTGTGTTCTAGACCTCCTTGTATGAACTGTCTGAAGAGTCTGATGGGATTTGAGTACTACTACCTCCCCTGGGGCTACCCAGTACCTCCCCTAGGGGCTACCCAGTACCTCCCCTAGGGGCTACCCAGTACCTCACCCAGGGGCTACCCAGTACCTCCCCTTGGGGTTAGGCACAGTTGTCAAAGGACTGACACGTACATGATCTCATTTGATCTTCACTTGACCCCCTTGGGGCACTGTGCCCACAACCCCACTGTGTCTGGAGAACTTTGTGCTGTGGGTGCTAGCAGGCCTGGTGGGGGCAGGGCTGAGTGGAGGACTCAGGTAACAGCTTATCCCTTGTAGAGCCTTCTCCAGCCTTTGCTATGCTAATAAGCAAATTTTAAATAATTTCATCTTAGTTTGGTAAGAACACTTAACCTGAGATCTGCCCTCTTACAAGTTTCTAAGCATACCGTACAGTACTGCTAACTCTGGGCACAGCCAATCTCCAGGACTTACTGATCGGCAGGCACACAGTTTCAGCTGAGCAAGAAGAGTCAGCTCCAATAAGCTAAATTTCACCGCAGGAAGTTTTTGGTTGGCCTAGGGCTCTTTTGTTGATGAAGGTGAAGCTTGTGAAGATGTGGAAAGAGAAACGAGTTGCTTAAGGTAATCAATATCAGCATAGCCCAAGGTAGAGCCAGCGAGGCCCCAGAGTGCTGACACTCAGTCACTGTTTCAGAGGAACCAGGAATTCAACCAGGGTGATTCTGCCCCCGAGGAGCCATTTGGCAACATTTGGAGATATTTTCAGCTGTCACAGCTGGGGTGCAGCAGCGTGCTACTGGCATCCACAAGGTAGAAATTGGGATGCTGCTCGACATCCTACAATGCAGAGCACAGTCCTCAAAACAGAGGATTATCTGGCTCTGATAGTGCCAAGGTTGAGAAGCCCTGGCTACAGGGCAGGTGTCAGCCTCTGTGGCATGTGTCCCTGTCCCCTCCCACAGCCAACTGTATGATGCAGAAGTAGGTGGGTGGCTTCAGCGCCCCAGGCTGCCTCTCAACCCATTCCTCTCCCAGCTTTTGCTTTAAGACCCAAGAAGCTGCAGGTACTAAATTCTGAACAGCTCCTGGAAGGCAGGGGGACTGGTAGCCACTTTGCGTGGGTTTGCTTTGGAGCATGAGGAGGTGGAGAAATGAAGAATCCATTTGGCAGACACAATAGTCCTGTAGCCCTCAGAGATTTAAGATAATACTGAAGCCGGGTGTGGTGGCTCATGCCTGTAATCCTAGCACTTTGGGAGGCCGAGGCGGGTGGATCACGAGGTCAAGAGATCAAGACCATCCTAGCCAACATGGTGAAACCAAGTCTCTACTAAAAATACAAAAAATTAGCTGGGCGTGGTGGTGTGCACCTGTAGTCCCAACCACTCAAGAGGCTGAGGCAGGAGGATCGCTCGAACCTGGAAGGTGGAGGTTGCAGTGAGCAGAGATCGCACCACTGCACTCCAGCCTGGTGACACAGCGAGACTCCGTCTCAAAAAAAAAAAAAAAAAAAAAAAAAAAAACCAAACCAAACAAAAGACAAAAAACACTGAAAGGTGCTATTTTAATGTCTGTGATTCAGGGAGGGGTGCTGCCCTTCCCTGCTGGCTCTGGAGGGTTGCTGGACTATGAGTGAGTGTAGACTTTGGCGCACACAGGGCGCTGGCCCTGGGCACTTGCTGTCAGTCCTGCTGTGCTTCCTGTCCCAGGGTGTGCAGGGCCTCCGGTCACTGGATCCATCTGGCTCTGCCCCACTGTTTCCTGTGATGGTGGTGAAGTATCTGCGATGCTTTGGAGAAAAGTAAGGGGCTGACCCGATGCTGTCCAGGGCAGACCAGCGGGAAGCTTCTGGAATTTCACCTGCGTTCTCCCCCCCTGCCCAAACCTGGGTAAGTCTGAAGCAGGGACACTGTGCCTGTGGCTATAAGCCCCGTGCGGTTCAGACTGTAATCCCAGCCTCAGACCAACTGAGGGCCTCCCACTGCTGCCGCCTGTCCCCAGGGATCATGGCCTGCTCTGGACTACCTAGGTTCCCATCAGTAGCGAGCTGCATCCACAGTGGAAACAGCCCCTCCCTCTCTGTTAGGGGGAGAGCTTTGTTAGACGCAGCTAGCTCACACTTACAGCCCAAATGGCTCACAGAAACCCACAGGGGTTTCTCCTCTCAAACAGCCTGACACACAACTAACTGTCCGGCTCAAATCTTCAGCTCTTTCTCCCACTGCTAAAAGGACTGCTGCAGACAAATGTGCCCACACCCACCTCCCTAGAGAGCCACTGCATGGCTTACACCTGCCCACACACAGGTGTGTGCTCTTGTGCAGGTGCGGCCAAGCTTCCCTGGCCACCTGCATCTTCCGAACACCTGCCACCTTCCTCAGCCCGGCCCAGACTGTGCATCAAATGGAAGCCATGAACACCCAAACCAAAGGTGAGGAGGCCACACAGAGGCACAGAAAGTCTCCAGCATCAAAGCCCCTGTCATAACCTCATTGGCCTCCAGCACCTTCCAGGACAGAGTCTATAAAGACTTTCTGCCCCTGTGGGAGGGCAGCATTACCCTAGGGGTAATGACAGCACTGCTGATGATCGAGGGGCACAAGGAGAGCGGTTCAGGGTCACAAGGAGAGCGGTTCAGGGACACTCCAAAAAAGAGACAGCCTGTGGCTAAGGTGGTGGCTGTGCACGGGGGGCTCAGAGGCCTCTCAGGCTCAGTGTTACAGGGGAGGAGGTAGCCTGAGGCAGGCAGGAGTGGGTGGGGTGGGTGGGTGGCTGAGTGAGCTGGGCATGGCAGCAGGACATGGCACGCTGCTTCCTCCCTCCACCTAGGACACATATGCTCCCTCATCCCTCCCCCTTGAACCTTGTTTGTGCTTTAGGTCCCATTCAGAAACCATCTTCTTTGAATCCCAGATGAGCAGTTACAGAGGGTTTATTTCTCTCTCCTCTCTGTCGCTCTAACCCTGGCATGGCTCTGTTGCTCAGGCCTTATCACCTATATCTGCTATTTTACCTCCCCCACAGCCTCCCCAAACACAATAGGGGCTCAGAACTTATTGTATTTGTCCCGATTTGGTGCCAAGTGCTGATGGGGGCCTCAGAGCACGCCCTATTCTGAACACGATTTCAACTTGTGCTTGGTAACCGGCCACAAGCCCGGGCACAGCTGCCCATGGCCAAGAGGCTCTGGGTCTGCAGGGCCCAACCCCAGCTCCAGGCTCCCAGTGGTGCCCAGGCGTCGAATGGGGCCAGCCCAGGCCTGTGTGAAGCGCTCGTATGTCCAGGCAGGAAGCCGCTTCCCTGGGAAAATCCATCACAGAGCTTTGCAAGAGTTAACTTGAGTTAATGCTGTTAAATGAGGGGCGATTAAATGCCAGGCTGTCAGTTCTCTTTAGATTCTTGGGACTTGCATCTGAAAGGCTGCAACACCATGTGACCCTGTCTCCTTGCCATCTCAGCCAACACATTATCTTTTCACTAAGGTAGGAAAGGCCCCACGAGTCGGGTAGAATTTATAGCACCACATTCATTCATTTAAAATTGCTTCAAAGGAGATTAGGCCAAAGGTAGGACGGACAGAAATAAGAGGCTGGAGCAGGGCTGCCTGCCCTGGGATATGTCTGAGTGTGTCACGGCCCTGTCCATTAGGATAACTTTGCCATGTGTTGGATTTCCAATGGGCCTCTGGCTGGCTTTCTGTAGGACAAATACAACACAGCCATAAATTATTAGATCAAATGGAATGCATTCAGATGAAATCTCTGTAAAATCTGGCCTCCTTCTGAAGGATGTCTGGAATGAAACAGGAAAAATTAAACAGACTATTATTTAGTCAGGTATGGCAAGCTCACTTCCTGAATTTTTTTTTAAATGAAACAGATGGATGGAAATCGCTTCATCCAACCAGAAGGCAGCCGCAGGTCGGTTCATCAATTGGATCGGGGTTTCTGAGGCAGCAACCATAAATCAAAGCTCTTCTTTCCACGAGTCCTTCCTGCTGGCTGCCGGCTTGCCAAGCCCTGTCGGGAAGCCCTGCAAACTCTGCAGGATGGTTTGGATTTCCTCTTTCTGTGCTTCTTAAGGAAGATTGCTTCCAGGACACCCTGCATGCACACCGGCCCGAGACCACCGAGAGTGCAGGTGAGGAGGGCCCGGGAGGCCCCTGGCCGGGTCCTCTCCTGCCACCGTCTTCCTGGAGCAGCCCAGACCCTGGCCAGGCGGCACCTCCCTGAATAAGTGCCCTGATTTGGGCTTTTATCCCTATCTAATTTTTAACTGGGGACTGCTCCTACATTTCCATAAGGAGCTGCTACCATGAGGTCACAGGTGGTTGTTAATCACATTAACAACTGATTAATAATAATTAACAATCTAATTAATAATTAGAAAAGGATGGGAATTTGAAAGAAGCTGAGATGTCAGAATCCAGGTGCACACTCTGCTACAGGACCACACAGTGCAGGGGGCCCAGGACTCTGCTTCTCCCTGAATTGGCAACATAACCATGGAGGAAAATGGCCTGCTTCAGACCAAGTTACATGAACAGCTGTCCACACAGCCCCTGCCTTCTAGAGAACTGCCAGGCATCTGCTCTCCCTGTGTCTGCATAGTCTCAGCAAATAGAGTGTGGAAAAAGTTTAACAAGACGTGCCCCATGCAAAAAGGCAGGACAAGCTATCCAGGGCTGTGCATTAGTCTATCTCCTATGACTAAGCTCTTGGGACCGTCTTATTAGGTATGTGAGGCTGAGACAGCAAGGGGGTGAGCGGAAAAGAAAGAGACTTAGACCCCGCTGCAGCATGTGTCCTGGAGCAGGTGGCTTGGACAGCAACCTCCTCACCCATGGAATACAACAGTGTCTGGGCCTACATGAGCTGTTCCAATGATGAATTTTGCCACTGACTGATATGGTTTGGCTCTGTGTCCCCACTCAAATCTCATCTAGAATTGTAATCCCCATGTGTCAAAGAGGGACCTGGAGGGAGGGGACTAGATCACAGGGGCAGTTTCTCCCATGCTGTTCTTGTGATAGTGAGTGAGTTCTCATGAGATCCAATGGTTTTATGAGGATTCTTCCCCCTTCACTTTCTCTTCTCTCTCCTGCCGCCTTGTGAAGAAGGTGCTTGCTTCCCCTTTGCCTTCCGCCATGATTGTAAGTTTCCTGTGGCACCCCCAGCTGAAACTGAGAGTCAATCAAACCTCTTTCCTTTATACATTACTCAGTCTCAGGTATTAATTTCTTTTTTTTTTTTTTTGAGACAGAGTCTGTCGTCCAGGCTGGAGTGCAATGGCACGATCTCGGCTCATTGCAAACTCTGCCCCCTGGGTTCAAGTGATTCTCAGCCCCCAAGTAGCTGGGATTAGAGGCACCTGCCAACACACCCGACTAATTTTTGTGTTTTTAGTGGAGATGGGGTTTCACCATGTTGGCTGGGCTGGTCTCGAACTCCTGACCTCAAGTGATCTGCCCTCCTCGGCCTCTCAAAGTGCTGGCATTACAGGCGTGAGCCACCGCACCCAGCCTAGTCTCTGGTATTTCTTTACAGCAGTGTGAAAATTGACTAATACACTGACTCTGCCTCAGGCAACAGAAGAGATTTCTTATCATGAGGAAGAAGGAATGAAATGTCAGCACCCTTTGTTTGCTGTGAGCTGACTTCTCTGTAAAGGGTCTCTCTAAGCTGTGGCCTGTGGAACAGGGGTGGCTGAGCCGAGGCCTCTACTTCCTGCACATCTGCACCTCTGGCTCTGCTATTTCTGTGATGACCCATCCTCCACCAGCCCGGGCCACAGCAGTTTCCAGGCACCCCATGCGTGGCACTGTCAGAGCCAGTCCAGGGAGCTTGGTGTAACTGCCTGTCCTCCTCCAGACTGCCTTGTTCAGCTCTGGACGTAGAGTACTGAGCCAGGGCTTGTCCCAAAGTGGGTGCTCCACAAATATTCAATAGATGAAAAATAAATGAATGACCAGAGGGCAACTACACTCAAGTGGGTGGTGTCTCCCCAGATGTGCAATAAGGAAGGGCAAATTCTGAGAACCAAAGATTGACAAGGTGCTTCCAGGGACTTGTTGAGATCCAGCAAAACTCTGGAAAAGATGATCTTTTCCAGATGGAGCAGGAGTCTACCCGAAATGCAAGCATGGATTTCACATGTGGCTAGAGCTGCTGGGTGCTGTGGGTCATCCTTCTAATTCCCATCACTTATTGATGAGGAAATAAGTCATTCCAAAGTAATCTCATCTCTTTACGTAGTGAGGTCCCAGGAGCCTTTGGTGAGGAGACAGGGCCACCCCAGCCACCCCAGAAGGGACAAGGAATCCCTGTAGTTGAGAAGGTGGCTTTGTCTTCATTAGCCAGAAGACAGCTCTGTGGTTGCCCACCACCAGAACGGGCTCAGCTAACCCTCAGACAGGACGCATGAAGAGTGAAATGATCAACACTAAGTAACTCCAGCTTGCAGGATCAAGCATATCTGCTCATGGATTCATCTTACAGCTTGCATGTCCTGGAAAGTGCTCTGAGAACACTGCTGTCCAGGCTCAGACCCCCACAGAACAATGTCTGAGGTTGTGGTTGCAGTGGACAAACGCCTGGCCCCAAGCTGCACACATAACCAATGGCTGGAAAAATTCGGATCTACCTTCTGAGGAAAAGCACGGTTTTCTGGCTTTTCTTCATGAGATCTGGGGGTTCTTTTGTTCAGCAAAAACATAATGGTTAAGCTTTCCAGCGTTCTGCCAGACTTATTACTATTTGCTTGTTGGGTTTCTGGAGCTTATGGATTTGTCCTTAATCAGAAGTACACAAGACCAGTGCTCAGTCACTCTGAGCCACTGGGGCCCAGCTCCCATTGCCAGCCCACCTAGGAGAAGTCACACACACAGGACACATTAACTGTTATTTTCTAGGCAGCCTAAGTTTTGTGCTTTGATGAAATTAGGTCACAGAAGACCATCCCACTGCACACATTAGTGTGACCCCTGCACAACAGGCATTACTGTCAAACCCTTCCTCGACAGAGCAGCAGATGCATGCATGGAAAACCAACAGACCAGGCAGGCAGTTCTGGCCCCAAAGCAAAGCACTGGGGCTAGTAAAGGGCCACAGGGGCCCAGCCGTATGCCACACACCCCAGGATACAGAGTGGAGGACACAGTGAGGTGGTGTCTTTAGGGATTAGTTAGATCCAGGCCCTTCCCTCCTGATAAATTCTCACTCATCCAGGAATATTCTGGGATAACGCACAATGCACAGAAGAAATATGCTGTGTAAGCACGGGCTATGGGATGCTGCAGGGGGCCCGCATTCTTGGGGTGGAGAAGAAAGGCATGGCATGGGCTGCAAGGTGCAAAGCCACACCTCAGGCCCTGCACAGCCTGTGTTCTCAGCTTACATGCCTGGCCCTGCTCCCATAGCCTCCTGAGCCAAGACTGGTGGCTGCGGCCCTTTAAAAGACCTTGAGCTTGACATGCATCTAGTAGCCCCAGGAGACCACCACTAACTGGGAAGGCAGTTCCAGTATCAAAGCCGTAGAGGGTTGAAAACGTCACCATGAGAAGCAGCTCTGATTTTAACTTTTTTTTTTTTTTTTTTTTTTTGAGACAGAGTCTTGCTTTGTTGCCCAGGCTGGAGTGCATTGCCGCAATCTTGGCTCACTGCAAACTCCACCTCCCGGGCTCAAGTGATTAACCTGCCTCAGCCTCCTGAGTAGCTGGGATTACAGGTGCCCGCCACCATGCCTGGCTCATTTTTTTATTTTTAATAGAGACAGGGTTTCACCATGTTGGCCAGGCTGGTCTCAAACTCCTGACCTCAAATGATCCACCTGCCTCGGCCTCCCAAAGTGCTGGGATTACAGGTGTGAGCTACCACACTGGGCCTAACTTCCTTCTTATCCTGACTGGTCATCGTTTGTGCTCGCTTCTTGCCAGGCGCATGGAAACATTTTGCTTCCTGCCCCCTCTGAGATCCAGTGGGACCAAGCAGCATGATGTGTTACATAAGGACGTTTTGGTCAATGACAGACCACAATGGGGCTCTTATAAGATGATAACGAAACTGAAAAATTCATGTTGCCTACTGATGTCGCAGCTGTCATAACATCACAGTGCAACACATTCCCCTTCCTATGTTCAGCTATGTTTAGACACACGGTACTTGCCGCTGTGTTACGGTTGCCTATGGTGTTCAACACAGTCACATGCTGTGCAGGTTTTAGCCTAGGAGCCAGAGGCTACACCACACAGCCTAGGTGTGTCACAGGCTGTGCCATCTAGGTTTGTGTGAGTCCACTCTGTGATGTTCACAAGACAAAATCACCAAACGACGCGTTTCTCAGAACGTATTCCCTTTAAGTGACACATGACCGTATCTAGCTAGTTTTGATGAGTGAGTTGTGGGAACCTTGCGGGCAAATGTGATGTGTGTCACTTCTGGGCTGAAATGTTTTCTGCTCTGAGGAGGTCCTCCAGGGTCTCTCTGCCTCTGACCCAGCAGCCCGCATGGAGGTGGAGCATGTTCACAGGACTGCGCCCTGGGGTGTTGTTGGTGCAGCTGGCTACGGGCATCTGAGGTCTGTTAGGGAGGTGAATGAGGGCGGAGGGTGCTCAGCCTGGCTCTGTTCCTCTGCGTGTGCAGCCTGTCCTGACTGCTGCCAGGGGACTGCAGAACGGTCAGATCAGGCAAAAGGTGCCCAGTGGGATTAAATCAGAGAGGAGCTGCTTCAAACGCTCATTCTCAAATAGATATGGAAATCATGCTCGTCCTCTCTTCTGGCTCTAAAATCTATATACTCACAAAAATACATGATGTTCTTTTTAAAAATAAAGTGCTGTCTTAACTTTTAAAAATATATATTTGACAAGTTTTGACATAGCAGATCCCCCTGCAGCAGCCCCACCATCTGGGCGATGTGCATTGCCGCTGCCCTCACGGTGGGCCCAGGCCCCCCGGTCCTGCCGTCCTTCCAGGGCTTCTTCCAGTCCCCAGGAAACCCCCGAGCTGCTTTCTGTCACTAAACATGGGTGTGCATTTTCCAAAGTTTTATAGACATGGGACCCTCCAGTGGCTATTCTGCTTTCTGTCTGGCTCTTGACCGATTTTGCGCTTCCCTTCCATTGCTGTGTGTATCAGCAGCTGGTTTCTTTTTCTTGCTAGTTGGTGCCCCTTTGCAGGGTTGAGCCACTGTCTGTGCATGCATTCATCACCTGATTGACATCTGGGCCATTTCCAGTCTGAGGCTGTCACAAATAAAGCTGCTACGGATCCCTCATGCAGGAGCCTTTGTGTAGGCCTGTGTGTCTGCTTCTCCTAGGAGTCGAATGGCTGAGTGATAGGTGGCATGTTTAACTTCTTAAAAAATTGCTGAACTATTTTCCCAAGTAGTTGTGCCATTTTACATTTCCACCAGCAGACCAGGAGGGTTCTCAGCCTAACCCTTTAAATATGCAGCCTCCTTCTCTCTTTCACAGAGTATGTAGACATACACACACATGCACACAGATATATAGACACACACATACATGCACACATACACATATAGACACATACACACAAAAACACATGCACACATATACACACAAACATATACACACATGCACATGTATAGACATGCACACATATACATACACATACACACATATACACACAAACATATACACACATGCACATGTATAGACATGCACACATATACATACACATACACACATATAGACATACATACATATAGATACACACATGCACAAGTATAGACATGCACACAGATATAGACACACACGCACACACTCAGAATGAATTGTAGACCTAAATGTAAAATGCAAAACTATGAAACTCCTAGAAGATAACATAAGGAAAAATCTAGAGGACCTTAGGCTTAGCAGTGCCTTTTTAGATAAAACACCAAAGACACAATCATGAAATAGTTAATAAATTGGGCTCCATGAAAATTAACAACTTGTGCTCTGAAACAGATACTGTCAAGAGAATGAGAAAACAAGTTACAGACTGAGAGACAATATTTGCAAAAGACCACTATGGTATATCTAAAATGTACAAAGAACTCTTAAAACTTTATAAGAAAACAAACAATCCAAATAAAAACTCAGCAAAGATCTAAACAGACATCTCATTAAAAAAGATGTACGGGCTGGGCGCAGGACTCACGCCTATAATCCCAGCACTTTGGGAGGCCGAGGCGGGCAGATCACGAGGTCAGGAGATCAAGACCATCCTGGCTAACACAGTGAAACCCCGTCTCTACTAAAAATACAAAAATTAGCTGGGTGTGGTGGCGGGCGCCTGTAGTCCCAGCTACTCGGGAGGCTGAGGCAGGAGAATCGCTTGAGCCTGGGAGGCAGAGGTTGCAGCAGTGAGCCGAGATCGCGCTGCTGCACTCCAGCCTGGGCGACAGAGCGAGACTCCATCTCAAAAAAAAAAAAAAAAAAAAAGATGTACAGGTAGCAAATAAGCATATGAAAAGATGCTCAGCATTATATGTTGATATGGTTTGAGTCTGTGTCCCCACCATATCTCATGTTGAATCGTAATCCCCAGTGTTAGAGGTGGGGTCTGGTGGGAGGTGACTGGATCATGGAAGTAGATTTCTCACGAATGATTTAGCACCATCCCCTTGGTGCTCTCCCCGTGACAGTGAGTGAGTTCTCATGAGATCTGATTGTTTAAAGGTGTACAGCACCTCCTCCCTCCCCTCTTGCTCCTGCTCCTGCCATGTGAGACTCTTTGCTCCCTCTTTGTCCTCTGCCATGATTGGAAGCTTCCTGAGGTCTCCCCAGAAGTAAAAGCTGCTATGCTTCCTGTAGAGCCTGCAGAACCATAACCAATTAAACCTCTTTTCTTTATAAACTACCCAGTCTCAGGTATTTCTTTATAGCAGTACAAGAATGGCCTAATACAGATGTCATTAGGGAATTGCAAAGTATAATAACAATGAGAGACCACTACATAACTATTAGGATGGCAAAATCCAAAACACTGACAACACTGAATGCTGGTGAGGATATGAAGCAATGAGAACTCTCATTCATTGCTGGTAGGAAAGCAAAATGGTGCAGCCACTTTGGAAGAGAGTTGGCAGTTTCTCACAAAACTAAATGTATTTTTACCAACCTCAGCACATACTCTTACATACTCTTAGCAATCTCCTTTCTTGGTATTTATCCAAATTTATGTCCATATAAAAACCCACACAAGATGTTTATAGCGGCTGTATTCATAACTGCCAAAACTGAGAAGCAACTAAGATGTCCTTTGGTAAGTAAATGGATAAATAAACTGTGGTACATCTGGACAATGGAATATTATTCAGTGCTAAAAAGAACTGAGCTACTAATCTATGAGAAGACATGGAGGAAACGTAAATGCACATCACTAAATAAAATAAGCCAATGCAAAAAGGCTACAACATTGTGTATGATCCCAATTGTATAACAATCTAGAAAAGGCAAATCTATGAAGGCAGTAAAAAGGTCAGTGGTTGCCAGGAGTTAGATGGGAAAGAGTGAACAACAGGCAGAGCACGGAGGATTTTTAGGGCAGTCAAACTATCCTGTATGATACTATAATGCTGGACACATGTCATTATACATTTGTCAAAATCCATAGATTTTGGATAAAACCAAGAGTAAATCCTAACGTAAACTATGGACGTTGGGTAATGATGTGTCAAGGTAGGTTCATCAGTCCTGACACATGTACCACTTTGGTGTAGGCCATTGATAGTAGAAGAGATTGTGCATGTGTGGGAGCAGGGAGTATATGAGGACTTTCTGCATTTTCTGCTCAATTTTTCTGTGAACCTAAATTTGCTCTAAAAATAAAGTCTCTTTAAAAAAAGTCTTGGAAGGATGACTTCCAATATCAGAAGGGCTATTTTTAGAAGAGGAAATCGATTGTGAGGGAGCAGAATTGGCAGAAGTGGATCAACTCTGCAGGATGTGTATGTATGCGAGGCTATGTATGCATGTATGTATTTGTGTATGCATCTGTACATGTGTACAGATGTTTACATGTGTGCACATGTATTTTATATGTACGTGAATGTGTGTACATGTAATCATGTTTGTATGTGTATTTTTGTTATGTATTCATGTAGATGTATATACATAAATATGCTTATTGCACGTGAATGTTATTTGTATGTGTTCACGTTGTACGTGAGTTCATGTTGTACACGTGTATGTATATGTATGAATGTGTGTATATTTGTGTGTGGATGTGTATCTGTGTGTGTAGACTCTGTAGATTTTGCCCGACAAGAGGATGAATCTTTTAATAGGTCAGTCCAGCCATAAAACAAGCCCCCTCATTAAGTGGTGAGCTCTTGTCCCTGGGAGTATTTTAGAAGAAACTGAATGATCCCCTGTAAAAATGCTGCAGCCCGGCCTGCTGGCAGTGTGGGGGCTGGCAGGTCTACCAGCACAGATGCCATCTGTTCTCCTTTCTAGAGCTATGTTCTGTGAATTGGGGACCCTCCCGAGCGAGGGTCTATCCTTCCTCTCCTGGTGACCTCTTGCCAGGCACACTTTGTACGGGTGCCTCTTTCTAAGAGAAGACTCTAAATGTTCACCCCTGCCCTGTCTATACCACCTCTGGCAGAGTCCTGAAAGCCCAGCTGAGGGAATCAGTTGTGACAGGGAGAAAGGGGCCTCCACTGAGGGACAATTCCCTTGCATCTCTCCATGTCACAGGGGCATCATTCTCCATGGTCTTAGCATGTTCCTAAAACAAACATTTGCAGCCAGGTCTCTCCAAGGTGTTAAAAACTTTGGGTAGCTTGACTGCAGCGGAAACAAACATGAACATCTCCTCTTTTGTGAGCCTCGGGGTCTGATGGCTTCTTCCCCATTGCTTCCAGAGTCCCTGTTTGTTACCAAGTTGCACAATAATCAGAAATTGGAAGTAACTAATATTTCCTCCCACCCCAGGAGGGTCCAGAGGACACGCCTTTCACCACGACTATGAGAAACAGATGTGTGAGGGGAGTCCTCGCACCCTTGAAAAGCTCTGGAGTCACACTTCTCCACAGGCCGGACCTTACAGTGGCAACTATGGCCACGGAACTGGGAAACCTGGAAGTGACTGGGTCCCAGAGCAAGGGGGGCAGGGCCCACACGGTGGCACATAATTACCAAAGACAAGGCCGACCAGGTGGTAATACCGTGAGACAAGTTACCAAAACAGACAGCACAGTCAAGGCAGTAATCAACTGGCAACTGGCAGTCCATTATATTCCTGGAAGAGAAATAGATGGGCTGTCTACTAAATTCTTACTTGAGCTGTATAAACAGAAGAGTTCTAGGTCTAGTGAACAGAAGTATAACTTGAATCACAAAACAGAGTCGCAACCCTTCAATCAATTCCCAGGCTTGAGCTACTTTACAGACTCAGAATCCCTTGAATTTACAGGTTAGGTCTCCTTGAGGAAAGACCCCAGGGCCATACCAAAATCTTACACTGTTAATCTTTCTCCCAGGCTTCCCCAAAGGGATCTACCTTAACAGGGTGACTGCGCATTAGGGGAAAGAAAATAATCAGACTTTTCAGGGACAGCTGGACACTGGATCTGAACTGACCCTAAGTTGACGAGAGCCAAACGTCACTATGGTCTGCCAGTCAGGGACGGGCTTATGGAGCACAGGTGATCAGTGGAGTTTTATCTCATGTCCTTCTCACAACAGTTCAAGTATGGCCCTGAACCCATCCTGTGGGTTTTCTCCAGTTCTGAAATGCATCATTAGCCTAGACGTACTCAGCAGCAGGCAGAATCCTCACATTGGTTTCCTGACCTGTGGAGGGAGGGCTGTTATGCAAGAAAGGCCAGTGGAAGCCACTAACCTGCCTCTATTTCAGAAAATGGTAAAACAAAAGCAATATGCATTCCTAGAGGTACTGCAGAGATTAGTACCACCATCAAAGACTTGAAGGATACAGGGGTGGTGATTCTCACCACATCCCTATTCAACTCTCCTGTTTGGCCGGTGCAGAAGAGAGATGGATCATGGAGAATGACAGAGGATTATCATAAGCTTAACCAGGTGGTGACTCCAACTGCAGATGCCATACCAGTATGGTTTCATTGTTTAAGCAAATTAATCCACCACATCTCTTGGTATCTGATATGCAGTGATTAATCCGGCAAATGCTTTTTTTGTTAGTAAAGACTGAAGCAGTTTGCCTTCAGCAGGCAAGGCCAGCAATGAAACTCAGGGGTAGATCAATTCTCCAACTCTATGTCACAAAATAGTTTGCAGGGATGGTGATCACCTTTGCCTTCCTCAAGATGTCATACGAGATGGCCCATGACATTGATGGCCTTGTGCTGACTGGACCTAGTGAGCAAGAAGTAGAAACTACTCTAGATTTGTTGGTAAGACACCTGCATGTCAGAGGATGGGAAATAAATCGAATTAAAATTCAAAGGCCTTCTACCTCAGTGAAATTTCTAGGGGTTTGGTGGTGTGGGGGCACATTGAGACATCCCTTGTAAGGTGGAGAAAAAGTGGTTGCGTCTAGCCCCTCCTATAGCCAGAGTTAAAGAGGTGAGTGGGGCTCTTTAGATTTTTAGAGACAACACCCTCCTCAGATGGGTGTACTAATTTGGCCTATTTATTAAGTGACCCCCAAAATTGATAGTTTTGAGTAGGACCTAGAACAAATAAAGGCTCTACAACAGGTCCAGGCTGCTGTGAAAGATGCTCTACCACCGGGCCACATGACCCAGTAGATCCAGTGGTGCCTGAGGCACTATTGTGGCAGACAGGGATGCTAGGTGGGGCCTTTGGCAGGTGAATCACAGCGCAGGTCTTTAGGATTTTGGAGCAAGCGTTTGCTGTCTTCCAAGGACAACTACTCTCTTTCTGAGAGAGAGTTCTTGGTCTGCCACTGGGCCTTGGTAGAGACTAAATGCTTGACCATGAGCCACCAGTTACCATGCAACTAGAGCTGCCCACTGTGAACTGGTGTTATCTGACCCACCAAGCATAAAGCTGGGCATGCACAGCAGCATTCCATGACCAAATGGAAGGGTGGACACATGATCGGGTTAGAGCAGGTCCCGAAGGCACCAGTAAGTTACATGAGGAAGTGGCCTAAAATGCCCATGGTCACCACTCCTGCTATGCTGCCTTCTCTCTCCCAGCCTGCACCTGTGGCCTCCTGGGCAGTTCCATAGGATCACACAGGAAGATAAGACTTGAGCCTGGTTCACAGATGGTTCTGCACCATATGCAGGCACCACCTGAAAGTGGGCAGCTGCGGCACTGCAGCCCCTCTCTGGGACATCCCTGAGGGACAGCAGTGAAGGGAAAGCCTCTCAGTGGGCAGAACTTTGAGGAGTGCACCTGGTTGTGCACTTTGCTTGGAAGGAGAAGTGGCTGGAAGTGTGATTGTTTAATGATTCGTAGGCTGTGGCCGACGGTTTGGCTGGTTGGTCAGGGACTTGCGAGAAACATAATTGGAAAATTGGTGACAAGGAAATTGGAAAAGCGCATGTGAAAAGACCTCTTTCAATGGGAAAACGTGGTGAAATTTGTGTGCCATTTAAATGCTCACCAAAGGGTGACCTCAGCAGAGGAGGACTTTAGTAATTCCACAGATGGGATTCTGTGGAGCACAGTCAATGACTGAGCCTCTTTCCTCAGCCATTCCTGTCATTGCCCAGTGGACCCATGAACAGAGTGGCCACTGTGGATGGAGGTGATGCATGGGCTCAGCATCATGGATTTCCACTCACCATGGCCAACCTGGCTACGGCTACCACTGTGTCCAATCCACCAGC
Organism: Pan paniscus; assembly: GCF_029289425.2. Classification (NCBI taxonomy): domain Eukaryota; kingdom Metazoa; phylum Chordata; class Mammalia; order Primates; family Hominidae; genus Pan; species Pan paniscus. The sequence goes on from NC_073261.2 coordinate 18,234,583, forward strand.
AGCAGAGAACAACAGTGAGTCCCCAGCATGTCACCACTCCCTGAGATGGTCAGCATCCACCTGGGGGCAAGGCGACTACCTTGGACCACCTCCATCAAGGAAGGGGCAATGGTGTTTTGTCCTTCCTGGAATAGATACTATTCACTCTAGATATGGATTTGTCTTCCCTACACACAATGCTTCTGCCAAAGTGAATATCCATGGACTTCAGAATGCCTTAGCCACCATCACGGTATTCCACACAGCACTGCTTCTGACTGAGGAGCTCACTCCATAGCAAATGAAGTGCAGCAATGGGCTCGTGTGCATGGAACTCACTGGCTCTACCATGTTCCCCATCATGCTGGAAGCTGGCTTGACAGAATGTAGAATGACCTTTTGAAGACTCAGTTACAGCACCAGCTGGGTGACAGTCCCTTGCAGGGCTGGGACAATATTCTCCAGAAGGCTGGGTATGCTCTGAATCAGCATCAAATATATGGTGCTATTTCTCCTACAGCCGGGACTCATGGGCCCAGGAATCATGGGGCAGAAATGGGAGAAGCACCACTCACTATGACCCCTAGTAACCCACTAGCAAAATGTCTGCTTCTTGTTCTCACAACATTATGTTCTACTAGTCTAGAGGTCTTGGTTCCAGGGAGAGGAATGTTGCCACCAGGAAACACGACAATGATTCCATTGAGCTGGAATTCAAGACTGCCACTCAGCCGCTTTGGGATCCTTGTGGCTTAGAATCAAAGGCAGGAACGGGAACTACTGTGCTGGCTGGGGTGACTGATCCTGACCACCGTGGGAAACTGGACTGCACTCCATAGTGGACATGGGCAAGAGCATGTCTGGGATACAGGAGATCCCTTGGGGTGTCTCCTAGCGCGCTCTCAATCACAATGCCCCGTGACTGAGGTCAATGGAAAACTATAACCACCCAATCCAGACAGGACTAAAAATGGCCCAGTCCCTTCAGGAATGAAGGTTTGGATCACCCCACCAGGTAAGGGTCCATGCCCAGCTGAGGCGCTTTCTGAAGGGAAGGGGAATACAGATTGGATAGTAGACAAAGTAATTATAAATACCAGCCATGACCATGTGAACAGCTACAGAAATGAGGATTGTAACTGTTGTATTTCCTCCTATTTTGTTAAGAATATGTCTGTGTGAATGTGTATATTAAGCAGTACCTTTGTTTTCTTCTCTCTCTTATCTCACGATGTAATATAAGTTGCACTGACTTTATATGATATGATTATTATATGATAGTATTTAAGTTACAAGATATCAAGAAGAAGAGGAAGCATCACTCAAAGACTCTGAATCCTCTTCTGGGAAGGGCACATGCACTGTTGGTGTAGTCAGGCTTGTTGTATCGTATTAGGCAGAAGTATGACTTTGCTTTTGTCTTTATGTGGAAACTAAGTATAGTTTAGGGAGATGTCAAGCTGACAAAGGATGGACGGTGATGGTGAGTTTTATGTCCGTGTGGCTAGGCAGGTACCCAGTTGTTTGAGCAAACACTAATCTAGATGTTGCTATGAAGGCATTTGGCAAATGTGTTAATATCTACAGCCAGTTTACCTTAAGTAAAAGAGATTACTGAAAGTACATACCTTGATAATGTGGGTGGGCCTCGCCCAATCAGCTGAAGGCCTTAAGAGCAATCACAGGCATCCTGTGGACAATGATTTTCTGCCTCAAGACTGCACAGCAACTCCTGACTGAGGGTCCAGCCTGCTGGGCTGCCCCACAGAATTCAGGCTTGCCAGCCTCCACAGTCACATAATTCCTTAAAATAAATAAATTCTCTCTCTCTCAATCTCTCTCTCTCTCTCTGTCTCCTGCTGGTTCTGTTTCTCTGGAGACCCCTGACTGATACAAACCAATAATTAATTTTTATAGTATTTCCATGAGTAGAAAAAGACATTATTCCCATTTTCACACTAAATAAACTGAAGTCTAGGGGAGTTGTAAGGTGACCTTAAAGTGAAACAGAGAATAAATATGAGTTAGAAGGCAGGTGATGAAGCCATAAATCTAGCCATTTCTGCTGGTCTTACAAAGAAATCCTATAGCAATAACATTTTCATGAAGTTGACCTATTGGTTCTATTTGAGATCCAGACAGAGTGTGAATCCTCTGAAAAGATTAATGAGTTTCATTCTCATGCTATATACAAATGTGTCCTGTAATGTATTAAGATGCGGCCTGGAAGGAATTTAAGCAAGCACATAGCTTATCAGGTGAATAAAAACCAAACTGTCCCAGGAGTGACTTCCCCTAGAGGGAGATGATGGTATGAAGCCGTCTTATTCCCTTGAGGTTACAGAGTGCCCCCCCTGGCTCCCGCACCACATGGCCTGAGTGCCTGAAAAAACAAAATAAAACCACAACAAATAGAATGCCGAACCCAGCACTCTGTGTTCTTTCTCGGCATTTCCCTCAGTTATGGGACCAAAATGGAGAGCGCTGGCAAGTGCTGTGGAATGTTCAGAGATGCCCCGCCATGCTGACTTTGTTGCCTTCTGGGAGGGACAGACGGCTGGGTCCGATGTGTGGGCATTACCTTCTGATGTAGTTTATGGGGCGTGCGCTTGTTTTTCTTCTGAACTAATGCCATCACTGAGTTTTTCTGGGCATGGACGGCTGGAAAAAAATCCCATGTCTTTGAAAGCACTGTGAGAATATATCAGTTGAAAAAGAAGGCAGTCACAGCAGTAGAATTTTGCAGAACAGAATCTAGACTTGATGTGGGAATTGAGTTGTGCCGGGGCTCCCGGCCATGCAGTGTGTGCATCGCTCGCCCCAGCCACACTGTCACACGCATGCTTGCTTGTTCAGTTCATGTGGCACTAGAGTGTAGGATTTCACAGTAATCCTGATTAGTTACTCGTTATTAGTCAGTGCCCTTTGGGGAGGGTGGCAGAACCCTCACAACTATTACACTTGACTTACAAATCCTTTTCATTTTCTAAAGTGTATTACTATTTTAAAAATGCATTTTAGTTTAATGCTTTGCAGTTGAAACCCTACTTCTGAATAATAGTTTACTTGAGTTCCCTTCATTGTTCATATAACAAAATTAACCCCTCCTTTGATCTTTTAGAGAAGCCTCAGGGATATAAGTTTTACATCTGTATGGATCATTTAATTCTTCTAGGATCCAGACTTCAATTAACTATCAAATTCTTAATAATTTCTAATACTTTTGTTCTAAATACTACGCTATGCATTCATCAAACTAACTAAATTTACTCCTCCCAACAACTCAGGGTGGTAGGTGCTATCATCCCCATTTCACAGATGTGGAAACTGAGGCATGGAAGGTGGAGAAGCTTGCTCGAAGTCACATAATTGGTAAACAGGAGATTGATTCACACTAGGCAGCCGACCCCAGGTCCACCCTCCATGCTGATTAATCCACTGTGTCTTCCTCCTCCAAATTCAAGCTTCACTCGCTGTTGAGATGACTGTGCTCCTTCCCTCGTCCCTGCCACTTTCTGAAGGCTCAGCAGCATGAGCCCTAGGCTATTCTCCCCAGAAGAGAAGCTGACTAGCAGTAGCAGAGAATGGGGAGTGGGCACTTGTGGGTACCATGGAGCCTGGTTTCATTCCCAGTGCCCTACTCGTTGTGTGGCCTTGGGCAGGTCACCTTGCCTCTCTGGACTTCATGTCCACATTTGTACCCTGAAAGGGTCACCAGCACTCACAACCCCACGCTGAGATCCAGAAGTCTCATCCCAATGCAGAGGCCACGGAGTTTCTACAGGAGAACTGGAGACAGCCAGCTTCACTTGCTGTCCTGGGAGGGCGCAGATAACAAGAGAAGCCTCCAGGCCACCACTGACCTCTGCTCAGACCAGGCTGGGCCACTGCCCTGCCCCACTGAGGGCCTGTGCTCTGACGGGACATTCCTAACTTAGAGAAAGGTTGCCACTCCTGTCACCAGTGAAGTGATGCTCCAGCAGTTTATGCCTTCCAGAAAAGGCTGTCTGGAAAACTTCAAAATGTTTTTTGGCAGCTGGGATTCACGCTTTCAGGATGGGTTCATTTTCAGCCGCACATGCCGGCTCCCCTTATCCCTCGGAAGGCAGCCTGACAATAGGGGAACAGGAAGAGGACCTGGAGTCACTGGTGCTCCCAGCCACACGGGGCTGACTCTGCGACCCCTTCTGCCCAGCCAACGCCAGTGCCACCAGCCAGCAGAGCTGCCAGGCACGAGTGGCCAGGGCGGAGGTGGTTTCCATGGCCCATGGCTGACCATGAGACTCTTCAGTGACTTTGCTCTGGGGCAGACCTGAGGTTCCCAAGCCCCCAGTGGGCCTGGGAGCCCAGGGATGCATCAGACTGTGGCTGCACCTGATGACAGAGCATGGGCCAAGGGGCTCCGTGAGCAGGCTGCAGGGCAGGTCTCCCCTAAGACCTGCATGATGGTTCCCACGTGGGTGAATCAGTTCTGGGTGAGGTCAGATCCAGCCCCTTCTACCTCTCATGCCAGTGTGTGCAGGTGACAGCAGGCCGCTCCCCACCCTGGTTGGTGGGAGCATGCAGCCAGCCTGTGCCAGCAGAGTGTAGCTGTCACTTCGGAAGTGAATGGCACTGGTAAACCTGGAGAAGCTGGGATGAGCGCTGGCAGCAGCTGGCTTCCCAGGCTGCCTGTCGACAGAACTGGGATAGACGAGTAAGGGTCTACCTATTGCAGGGTGCCTCCACTCGAGAGGAAATACATTTATAAGCCAGCGATTCTTCACTTTGGAGAGAGCTGCCTGGCTACTCAAAAGAGCTTCATCCTCAAGATTTCTTCAGATTGGATGTTCCTGGGGTTTCATTAAAAATATAATCACACTCCTATATAATATCATGAGTGTATATGCCATATGTAACACACATATATGAGATATACATATATTTAATGGGTGGGTGCACACATGTGTCCCACAGACTCCACGCCCCAGACCAGGCCTTGCTGCTGTCATTATGGGTCATTCTGTCAGGTCCTCTTTTCCTTTCAGACCAAAGTGGGTTTGCAGAGTCTTGATTATGTCTGTCATCCACATGGACTGGTAAGTGATTCATTGTTGCATGGGTTCTGGCTGTGGCTGGGTCCGATGTGGACCCAGAAGGCAGACACCTAGGGCCCTTTCTCCCCCCAAGGCCAACCTCATGGTCTCCTACCAGCCGCTACACCAGATGTCTCACTGTGGGACTCCTGGACAGGCCATGGCCTCCCAGGGACTGGGAGGTCACCACAGTCAGCACTTGGACCCAACACAGGAGGCACGAGGCCAGCATTCCTGTGCCAGCTCCACTGCCGATGCTGTGTGGCCCCAGGCAAGTCTCTGAAGGTCTCTGAGCCTCAGGAACATCATGGAAAATGGAGAGTTTAATATAAAACATCTTTAGAGGCTCTTTCAAGTTTCAATATTCTATTACTCACTGAAACTGAAACTACCACACCCATAAAGGGAGAGTTAACTTTTTTTTTTTCTGGCCCATAAAGAATTTCCCATAAGTCGTGAGAGTGAAAACTTACTGGCAGCAGTTTTTCCAATTCTCTTTAGTCTACAATCATCACCAGGTGCCTTCTATGGGCTGGGGTTGTCGACCTAAGGCTTCGAGATGTTTTTGAATTAAGTTTTATGTCAGGACTCGCACACAGCAACACAGAAGCTCCCCAGTGTACCGTCCCTACTGTATGCTCACCATGAAGATCTATCCTACCCTGTTTCATTCTGTTTATCCCATCCAATCTAAATAAAAATGTGGGTCCCAATCCACTGGATTGATCATTTGAAGAATGCTGCTGTGGAACTCATGGCCAGGCCAGAGCCTTGGGGAACCTCAGCACCAAGGAGAGGGCTCCACAGAAGTCAGGCAGCCGGCGGAAGCGCTCTCACCGTGTGGACTTGGTCAACTGCACAGGGACAGCAAGAGGCTCAGAACCCCGAGGAAGCAAGGAGCACCACTCATGGCCTGTGCTCAAGCCTTCCTGAGGTCAATGGAAAACTATAACCACCCAATCCAGACAGGACTAAAAATGGCCCAGACCCTTCAGGAATGAAGGTTCGGGTCACCCCACCAGGTAAGGGTCCGTGCCCAGCTGAGGCGCTTTCTGAAGGGAAGGGGAATACAGATTGGATAGTAGACAAAGTAATTATAAATACCAGCCACGACCATGTGAACAGCTACAGAAATGAGGATTGTAATTGTTGTAAGTATTTCCTCCTATTTTATTATGAATATGTCTGTGTGAATGTGTATATTAAGCAGTACCTTTGTTTTCTTCTCTCTCTTATCTCACCATGTAATGTAAGTTGCACTGACTTTTATATGATATGATTATTATACGATAGTATTTAAGTTACAGGATATTTAAGTAGTTAAGTTACAGGATGGCACCCTCCTGCCAAGCATCTGCAGATTTTGCAGTGCTGAGCGGTTGGCAACGAGGCCCTCCCAGGGCTGCCTGCTACCTCTCCCGTCCCTGGCCCTCACCTTCAGGCCATGTCCCCTGGCCTCTGCTCAGGCTGACCCTCAGCCAAAGATCCTCCCACCTGTGCCCCGGGAAGTCTCTCCTGACCTGGGCTGACCAGGCGCCTTTGTCGGGGACCCTCTGTTCCCACATGCAGGTCTATCACCCACCCTTTCCTGCAATCAATCGCCTGTTTACCTGTACAGTGACCTGTATTATACTCTGGCTCCTCCAGGCCGGGGTTGACCTTTCCATCATTATGAACCGTGTGCCTGCGCTCTGCCAGGTACATCCTCATGCTCTTTGCAATACACAGATGAGTCAGGGATTGGGGCACAAGTAAGAGAGTGAGTGATGGCTGGTTGGGTGGTTAGGGATGCCAACTGCATGCAGCCCATTGCACCCTTCTCTTCTGGGTGACTCTCCCCTGGACTTAGGTACCCTGAGGGTTCGTATCACCTGGTGCTGATGTGCTCACACAGTTTCAAAACCAGAAAACTGTCATGGATGGACACAATAGGCAGTGTTCCATGGTTGTTTCAAGCACAAAATTCATTTTTAAGTGCAAAAGGATAACTTAAATCCTGAAGACCACCTTTTAAAACCAGATTTGAGTTCTACTGTGTAACTTGTGGGTGTTGGGAGCCTGGCCACAAGGCAGCCCCTGCAGGGAGCAATATGATCAGGCAGGTGGGCAGGAAGAGACCTGGGAGAGTAGGCTGGAGAGGTTCCTGCATAGGCTGGCAGATGCCTGGGCCCAGAGAGGAGCTCTGGTTCAGGAATGGGTCTGGAGAAAGAATTGCCACTCTGTCTGCACTTGTATTATCCCCAGAGGCCTGCACACCACATCGGGCCACGCAGGGAACAGAGCTCAAAGGCCCAATCCCCCTGGATATAGCAGCAGAGCACCAGCCTCCCAGGGACCAGTTTCCCAGGGACCAGCCTCCCGGGAATAGCCTCCCAGGGACCAGCCTCCCAAGGACCAGCCTCCCGGCACCAGCCTCCTGGGACCAGCCTCCTGGCACCAGCCTCCCAGCACCAGCCTCCTGGGACCAGCCTCCTGGGACCAGCCTGCCAGCACCAGCCTCCTGGGGACAAGCCTCCTGGCACAAGCCTCCCAGGAACCAGCCTCCTGGGACCTTGACCATAGCCACTGACACCATACAACACAGACCTGGTTTTGGGGCTTCTTCCTTCTCCACACACAGGGATATGGCGCGTAAATCTCCCACGCTCCTAGGAGAAAATTACTCCCTACTCTACGGCGCCCAGGAGCTGTATCAACCCTGACTTCTCTCTGGTATATGCATGGAAGGGCCTGGGTGGAATTTAGCAGCACTGGCGCTAGGAAACTGCGCTGCACTGAGGTATATGTATCAGTGGATGTGGGAGTGAGGAGCTCACTGTCTTTTCCCAAAGAAAATTTAACAGAAACAGACTGGAGAATACTGCCAAATGCTTTAAAAAACCTTTGCCATAATTAGACATGTGTACATCTATGATCAAGTTGCCCAAAGTTAGGAAGCCTGTTTAGTGTAGTCATGGCGGGGTGGGGCTCAGGAAGCGGCCTGCAGGGAGTGTGCTGGCTCCAGCCCCCTAGCCCAGCACAGTCTGCTGGTGCAGGTCACACTGGCTCACTTGCTTCTGAGCAGTGGACTAAAATGACCATCATTTCTGCTCTTCTGCTGCAAATGGCAGCTGTAAATGCCTTGGGCACTGCTGCAAATTAGGAGAAATTCAAGTGGGAACACAGATGGGAAAAATGTTCACAGGTGGTTTTGTAGACCAGTGCTTGTCTTTGTTGTTTATGAGAGGTGGGAATGAAAAGCACACACAATGTGTGGGAGGGCAACGTGCTTCTCTGCTGGGGTTTGCTGAACCTCTGGACATAAGCTCACAGGGCCTCACAAAAACCACTTCCCCTCCTGCCTGGAGTGCAGCGTGGACTGCTCCCACAGCATGTGTCCAGCCCCAAGCGTGGCCTACGCACTTCTGCTGCCCACGGAGGCTCGGGAGCTATCGGGAGGAGGAGGCTGAGCCACTGTATGTGCAGCTTTCCCTGCATGGCAGGGCGTCCCTGCATGTCGCCTTTCATCAAGAGGGATGTTGGGGTGTCTTCTGGACTCAACTGTTCTTTGCTGATATAGCACAACTGTTAGAGGGCATAAACCTTAAGAGAAAGCGAAATATTTACAAAGTGTCTAACAGGCAGGCTAGGAACAGACCCAGCTGGTGTTCATTAGCATCACACTTAGGTGGGTGATGGGGAACAGCATCATCCTCCGTGTAGATTCGTACAGGACGTAATGTCATAGAAACCCACTCAGCAATGGTATTACTGAAGCCAGTCCCATTTGCTTCACAAACTAGAGAGACGGAATTCTTGGGCAAAGAACTAGAAATGCTTAAGGAACTATTACGGCCCCCACTTTCCAAGTCTGCCCCTGGTTGTTCCTGAGCAGCTCGGAAGAAGGAAGAATGCTTAAGTGAGAGGGTAGGACTGTGAATCCCACCTCTCCCTCCTGATGAGACCCAGCCACATCTCATAACAAGGGCTGCAGGGTAGAAGGGAACAGATTCAAGACTGAACTGATCTTCAAACAGACACACAAAACACAGAGCAGCTGTTGCCCTTCATGCCAGGTGCCCTGTTAGGCTGGAGCAGACCTGAGCTTTGCTAGCTGCATGGCTCTGCCACACCAGTCAGCACGGGAACAACCATTGCTCTGGACTGAACAACACAGGAGGTGCTGAGGCCCTGCGGAACCTGGTGTGGCCCGTGTCTGCAGCGTTCCTGGCTCATGTTGAGGACAGGGGAGCAGGGCCTGCCTCTAGGGTGATGGGCAGAGAGCCCGCCGAGTCAGCGCTGGGTTTGGCAATGTCCTCGAGAAAGAGAGAGAGGCTGTCCCTGCCTGGAACACACCATCTAGTGTCCAGGGTGATCCAAAGACTAATTTTATATGGAAAGATGTCAAAAGATCCGCAGAATCAGTCAAGCCAAGAGAGAACAATCCCTAAACCGTTCAGGCAGCAAGGCCAATACCCAGAGTGGCTCCCTGCCCAGCACACAGCCCAACGCCCTAGGGATACAGCCTCAGGCAGTGCGTGGGCCCTGAGCCCTGGAGAATTGCTTATTGGATTTCACATGGGCTTCCAAAAACTTCATGTAAAAAAAAAAATACTAAAATATCTCATCAACAATTTTAAAACATAGGTTACATGTTGAAACAATAATATTCTGGATATTGGGTTTAATGGAATAAGCTGTTAAAATGAATTTCACCTTTTAAATTTATTTTAAAATTAATTTTACTTTTCAAAAACGTGGCTACTAGAAAATTTAAAATTAGATTTGAGGTTTGCATTATGTTTCTGCTGGACAGCACTGATTTAGAAGTCTGGATTCTCATCCTGGTTAATCTAACGTCTAGCAGGGTGGCAACCGGAACAAGTTTCTTGGACTCAGATTTTCTTTCTTTTTCTTTTTTTTTTTTGAGATGCAGTCTTGCTCTGTTGCCCAGGCTGGAGTGCAGTGGCACAATCTTGGCTCACTGCAGGCTCTGCCCCCCGGTTTCCAGTGATTCTCCTGCCCCAGCCTCCTAGGTAGCTGGGATTACAGGCGCACGCCACCATGCCTGGCTAATTTTTGTATTTTTAGTAGAGATGGGGTTTTGCCATGTTGGCCAGGCTGGTTTCAAACTCCTGACCTCAGGTGATCCGCCCGCCTCAGCCTCCCAAAGTGCTGAGATTACAGGCTTGAGCCACCACGCCTGGCCCAGATTTTCTTTTATGAAATCAGCACTTCATGGCTAAAAGAATAGCTAAAAAACACACCAGCCATCAGGTCAGCATTCTCCTGTTCCTTCTCATTGCTCCTCAGGAAACAGGCCTGTCCCATATGGTTGAACAGGTTGTGGACTGCACAAGGATGACATATTGAAGGGAGTGGGTGCTGTTCACACTGCACACGTAGATTTGTATATTTATTATTACAATATCCCAGCACATGGCAATAAATATCCTGTTCTAACAAAATGAGTATATTACAATGATTTTACAACAGATGGAACTAAGGCATTTTCAAGAGGGGACACCTTTTTCTGATTTGCATGAGAAATGTAGCTGGACTTGCATGGCCCTGCCAGCACCCAAGGTCTGCCTGATTCCTCTCCAACCAGCTGCTCTGGTGGTTTGGCTCCCTCTCTGTCACACGCCTGGTTCATCTAGGGGCAGGCACTTGGAGCCCACATTCTAGCTTCAATTGCACAAATGCCACTGCCATCTAGTGCCAAAAAGTTACAGTAAGCAGCTGGCCTCGAGCCCAGGGCTCGTCCAGGATGGGTCTCTTACCTTTTCACTTTTCTTCTCGTCTAGTTTGCATCCCGTGTTGGTGGGGCTGGATGTGGACAGAACACCGATGGGCCCCCCTCCAGCCTCCCCGTTGAGGTTTGCGGCACTGACGTTGGGAGGTGTGATGGCTGATGCTGCTGATGTGAGGGGGATGGCCGGCCGTGGGCATATCTGCACCGGGGGCTGGTGGCTGTGCTGCGGGGACACCACCGAGTGGGGCCTGAGGCTGGTGGCAGGCAGGCGGGATGGAGAGTTCTGGGTGCGCAGGGGTGACACGGTGGCAGTTGGCCGGTCCTGAGCCTGGGCTGCAGAGTGGGCAGCTGGAGATGGGGTTGGAGAGACAGCAGGTTGAAAGGTTAGTCTGCAACTTGCCATGCCTGCCAGGCAGCTGCAATGCACACTCAGGCTCCCTTCTCGAGCACTCACAGCCTCTCTCTGAAGTTTCTCCAGACAGACCTGGCCTCTTCACAGATGGAGACACAGGCCAAGAAACCCTGAAAATGCATTCCTATCTTCCAAAGCCCAAGGGATCAGGGGGCCCTGCCACGGCTCAAAACACCCCTTTCCTCAGGTGGAGCTAAAACAGCTTTGCCAAGGTTGCCATGAACATGGGCACATTCCCAGTTCTATGAAGTCCTTTAACTCAGCGGTCCCCAACCATTTTGGCACCAAGGACCCGTTTCGTGGAAGACAATTTTTCCACAGACTGAGGCAGGGGATGGTTTTGGGATGATTCAAGTGCATTACATTTGTTATGTACTTTATTTCTATTATTACTACATTGTAATATATAGTGAAATAATTATACAACTCACCATAACATAGAATCAGTAGGACCCCTGAGCTTATTTTCCTGCAACTAGACAGTCCCATCTAGAGGTGATGGGAGACAGTGACAGATCATCAGCCATTAGATTCTCATAAGGAGCGTGCAACCTAGATCCCAAGTATGTGGAATAAGGTTTGCGCTCCTATGAGAACCTAATGCCACTGCTCATGTGATGGGTGGTGGAGCTCAGGTGGTAATGCAAGCGTTGAGGAGGGGCTGTAAATACAGATGAAGTTTTCCTTGCTCACCCACCACTCACAGCCTGCTGTGCAGCCCAGTTCCTAACAGGCCATGGACCGGAATTGGTCTGTGGCTTGGAGGCTGGGGACTCCTGCTCTAAATAATTTTCTCTGCTGTGATGAGCTGAAGCACTCAGAAAAATTTTGAAAATATGGTTTTGAAATATGGTTGTAAAATGCTCATAAACATAAAGCCTGTGAAAGCATCTCAGTGAAGCCTCAAGATGTCCCCTGAATTATTAAGCACCACTGCACGCAAGCCGAGCAAGCTTGACTCTAGTTACTCTTGATCCCGAACTGGCCTGGCTGGTCCTTGGTTTCCACACTGGGTATGTCACTCAGCAAGAGTGAGGGCTGAGCATGTGAGAGCTGCCTTGGCTGGGGACAACTGCAGGAAGAAAGCAGCAGACGTTTCTCCCAGCAGCAGCCTGGAGGAGAAGCCACCCACCACCCTGCTGCCATCTGCCTGCATTTGCTGCTGTGCCTGCATGTCGAAGCACCGGGCTTCCAGGTTTACAAAACTGGAACCTTACAACTGTGGATCCACCACCTTGCTGCCAGCAAAAACAATTCTTAAAGATGTTAGGGATTGAAAGTTGTAACATTTACAAAAATCTCCCATATGAAAAGATACAGCTCCCTCTAAACACGGCACCACATTAATAGTAATCCTGCTACTATGTGTGTTAGTAATTTCAGGGAATTATCTCCTTAATAAATATGGATGAAACAAATGCTGGGAGAGAATGAACGGCCCCAGGGGAATGGTGACTTGTGTCCTGGGTTGTTCTGGCCCAAGTGGAGACCTGGGCTGAGCATCAGACACTGCTTTATACCAAGTGGCCCGGGCAGCACCACGCAGCTCACATCCAGCTGCTGTGCATTCTTAAGGCAGAGAAAAATTATGTCATACTGTAATCATTTTCTACCAGCAGACTTTGTGGCATTCATGGCTTCAGAGTATGAAAGAAAATACATGCAATAAAAACAATCTTCTCAGCCCCCAACTATGCACTCGTTAATCCTAACAGCGTTTGGAGGCCACGGGAAGTAGCACCGTGAGACATACAAAGCTCTCCATCTGGGAGTCGGGCCTTCTTCTGACACAGCCGTGTGTGAAGCGCTGGTGAGATCTAATTATGTGATCCCGGATTCTCCAGGACTTAGGCAGCCTGCTGTTTCTACGAGGTGAAATACAGAAAGGCTGATTTATGTGGGTTTTTTTTTTTCTGTTTTCTTTTCTTTTTTCTTTCTTTCTTTTTTTTTTTTTTTTTTTTTTTTTTAAATATTCAGGGCTTCAGCTGGGTTGGAAACTTGAAACATTTGATCCTAACCCAACACAGCTCCACATTGACAAGGAGAGCAGGTCAGGCAATCACGCAGATCCAGGGGCCTCGGGTCATTTAATCACCCTGGAAACCCTGACTCGGAGGCCGCTCCTCGAGATTTATTCATCTCTCCCCTCAGCTGTCTGACTCCCCTTCTCTCTGTCCAGGGTCCCTGGAAGGGGGGTGACAGCCTGCCAGGGAAGCGCTGTGGCCCTCGGCGCTGGGACTGCACCAGGGTCTGTGCCCCTGGGCTGTGCGTGGCTGGCCTCTACCTCCTGGCCGGCTTCCCCTTGCCTGCCGCACTACTTTGCTCATCCCAGGCACCAAAGAAGAGAGGGAGTGTGTTCCAGCAAGCTCCAACCTCACCTCCTAATACTCTCCCCTCAGCCACACTGGCCTCCTGGCCACTCTGCCAATAGGACTGGCTCCTGGTCACCTCAGAGGCACAGTGCCAGCATCCCTGCCCATAGACCTCACCTCCCTCATAGCTGCAAGGTGGGACCCTCGGGTGCCTGGAAGGCTCAGATACCACCTTCTAGAGACCTGCCTACCACCTTCACGGTGCTGCCTGACCCTGCAGCCTCAGCCTCCCCTGCTCCTGCTCTAGCTCCAGCTTTCCTTTGCTCCCAAGGCTCTTAGCTCCTCACAGTTGTGTAATTTACATGTTCGCTGGAGGCTGATTATTCATTGCCTGTCCCCACTGTGCAACGGAGCTCCATGAGGTGGGGACATGGCTGCTTAATTCACCATAACGCCCGCAATGGTGCCTGGCATGGAGAAGGTGCTCTGTACATTTTTTGAATAAAAGAGTGAGTCTCTGAGGAAAAAGAACCCCAGCCATGTCACTTCCGATTTCACAGAATGGAACCACCGGAGAAGAAAAACTGTAGCGTGAGAAAGCAAGGCACAGCTCAGGTCATGACACTGGCTGGTGAAGAGTGTGCTCATCTCTGGCAGGATTTACCCTTATTTTCACCCACCCCGGGTGCCCCAACCCCGAGCTGGCTGGGACTACTCGTTAGTGATGCCAAAGTAGCCCACACCTTCTTTGAAGTCAAGCTGACAGATGAAGGCTGCTTAGGAAAGCACCACCCATGGTCCCTGCTTTTCCCTTTCCTCTCTTTAAACTTTTGGTGTGTTTCAGTCCCGCTGCAGCTTCCAAGGACTGTGAGCACTCACTCAGTTCATTCTATGTCCCTAGTATCTGTAGGTGCTTTATAAATGATAGGGGAATGAATAAATGACCTATTGCATCACCAGCTTTGTCCTTTCCTTATTTTCAGGGGTATCGCTTCCCACTTCAGGGATGAAACGGAACTCCCACAACTCCAAGCCAACCCCCCTCTCTACTTCCCCACACCCCTCCCTTCCAGTCACAAGGACTCTGGGTCCCACCAGGTCAATGCCTTCACCCACATCCTTGATACCTTCTCTGGCTCATCCCTTCTCTCATATATTTAGCCTCTTTATTAGCTTTCCCCCATAATTTATTGACCAGTTGTCTCTCCCATTTAATAAATAATCTTCCTTCTATACCTTGTCCTCTTTTAGCTAGTACCTCCTTTTCCCATTTTTCTTTACACTTAATATTTTTGAAATAGTGTGTACACTGGCTCTTTCTTATATTTTTATTCATTTCTATGTAAGTAATCTGTATCTGCCCTCTGGCAGCTTTTATAGTATTTTCCTTATCCTTTGATGCTTTAAGTTTAAGTTCAGCATGTTTAGGCTTGGATTTTTGGTTATTTTTCCTACTCAGCACTCTTTGTGCTTTCTGTGTGAGGACTTGAGCCCCTCTTCAATTTTGGAGAATTCTCAGGGACTACTCCTTTGAATCTTCTCTCTGTCCCATCCCTTCTATTTTCTAGTTATGAAAATCCTGTTAGAAGTAGTTTGGAGCTCCTCAATCTATCCTCCATGTTTATACATCTCTTTCACATTTTTCATCTCTGCTCTGTATTCTGGATAAATTCCTTTGCATGGCTTTCCAATTTCACTAATTCCACTTTCAACTGTGTCTAGAGTTTATGCTACCTACAGAGGTTTTGTATTTAAATACATATTTTTCCTCTCCAAAATTTCAAATTGGTTCTTTTTCATATCCAGTTGTTTCTGATTCATAGCCATCCACCTATTTTTTCATAGCTTCCTGTTTTTCTTTTTTGCGTGTGTATATGTTATTCCTTCTTTTCCTCTTAGATCTTAAACATACTGATTTCAAAGGTGCTCTCAGATTTCTCCCTTATTTTCCTCCTATCTCTTGAGTTTATTGGCTAACTTATGTGTGAGTTTCCCTTTTGTGTTCTGAAATCTTAATGGGCCAGCTCACCCTGAGCTTGCGGCTCTTTGTCTACTTTTCTGGGTCTGGCAGTTCTGTTGTTAGTGCTGCTTGGCCTCTAGGACCCTCCCTTAGAACTAGGTTTAATGGGCTTCTTGGAGTTCTGGTCCTGCAGAGAGGGTGCTGAGCTAGTCCTAGTCCTCAGGCCAGAGCCATCCTCAAACTCAGCACCATGACCAGGGTTGGGGCTCTCTCTTCTTTCTCTCACACCCCAGGTGGAAGCTTAGTATGGCCCATCCCCTGGAAAATGATGGGAGTTTTTAGAACTGGCACACCTAGCTCTGGTCCTCTGATTCTCACAGGGGCTTCCTGTCCATATGCTCCTGCAGGAGTTGAAAGTCAGCCAACAAGGCCTGCTTTTTATCCTACAGCCAGTAGGCCAGTGCTTCAGCACTTGGCTATTGTGTGTTCCATTTTTTATAGACCCATAGAGTTGACTTTTTAAATATTAAAAACAAACATCTTTACAACAATATCACATAAACTTAATTACTGTAGTTTTATAAAAAGTCTCTAAATCAGTGTTAGCTTCCCAAGTTCACTGTTCTTTTTCATTTCATTCAGCTCAAAATGCTTTATAATATCCCTTTTGATTTGTTCTTTAATATATCGGTTATTTTGAAGTAAACTGTTTAGTTTTCAAATATTTGAGTATATCAAATATTTGTTATTATTTGTATTAATGATTTCTAATTCAATGCCACTGTGGTCAGGGAATGTAGTTTCCATGACTTGAATCCCTTTAAATGTGCTGAAACTTAAAAATATTATGGCCCAGTATATAATCTATCTCAGTAAATGTTCTGTGTGCACTTGAAAAGAAGGTGCATTTTGCCATTGTTGGGTAGAAAGTTTCACAAACGTCAACTAAGTTGATTATACTGTTGTTCTAATGTTTTAAATTTTTACCATTTTATATCTAACTGTTCTATCAATTATTGAGACATGAAAGTCTCTGACCATAATTGTAGATTTGTTTATTTCTCCTTGTACCTTTATCCATATTGCTTATGTGTTTTGAAGTTCTGTTACTTGGTGTATAAATATTTAGAACTGTTATGTCCTCTTAATGAACTGACCCCTTTATTGTTACAAAATTGCCTTTTTATCTCTAATAATTTTTATAAATTCTGCTCTATCTGATTAAGATAACCACTCCAGCTTTCTTTTGATTAATATTAGCATCGTATAATCTATTCTCATTATTGGCAGATTCTGTATTTGCAAATTCTTCTACTAATGAAAAACGATTTGTAACCCCCAAGTCATTATCTGTGGTGCTTTCAGTTATTTTCAGACATTCATGGAATGGCAAAAATTTGAGTTGCCTGACACCCATATTCCCAGCTGAGGTTGAACAAGGCGATTTTTGTTTCAGCGTCACACAGAGATGACAGGAGGATAGAGCCGATAGGGGGCAACACAGTACAATGCAGAAAGTTTTGGCTCTGAGGCCAGTTGGACAGTATTTGAATCCCAGCTCTGGCACCTGTTAATAGGGCAGCCTCAGGTCAGCCACTTAATCCTTCTGAACCTCATTTTCTCTTTTGTCAAATAAATAAAATAGAATCTACTAGAACAAGATGATAATTTATGTGAGATATGTGTACACACCCATGCACGCATGCCACACACAATTTCACCTAGAAGCAATAGTTCAGTATTCACAAATTCAGTGTTCATGATAACTTCATAGAATGTAACTAGCATGAATAATGAGAATGTGTATAACTTGTTCCATCCCTTCACTTTTAGCTTATTTATGTCTTTAGACTTGAAGTATTAAAGTATGTTTCTTACTCACAGCATATCGTTGGTTTTTTGTTTGTTTTTAGTAATATGTGACAATCTCTGAATTATATTTAGAGTTATTTAGACCATTTACATTTAGTGTGATTACTTACATGATTAGGTTTAAACCTACCATCCTATTATATGTTTTCTCTTTGACCCATGTATTGTTTCTTTTGCCTTCTGTTAATGCTTTCTTTTGGATGTTTTCATGATTCCTTTTTATTCTCTTTTAGCTTATTTGCTGTAACTTTTTGTTTCATATTTAGTGACTGCTTACATCTTTATTTTATTATAGTCATTTACAAATGATTTCATAACATAAAGATTCATAGTATAAGAATGTTACAGTAGTATACCAAACTTCCACTTCTCCCTTCCCAAACTTTGTGTTTTTGTTTATTGTACATTTTACTTTTGAGTTTTAAATCCCAAACTAGATTGCTTTCACTTTTGTTTAAACAATCATATTTTAAAGATATTCAAATAATAAGAAAACATCTTATATATTTATCTATGTAGTTACCATTTCCAGTGCTTTTCATTCCTTTGTATAGATCTTCATTTTCATCTGGTATCATCTGCCTTCTTTCTAAATAATTTCATTTTTACCTTTCTAATAGTGCGGATTTTTTCTTTTTCTTTTTTTTTTTTGAGGTGGAGTCTCGCTCCGTTGCCCAGGCTGGAGTGCAGTGGCACGATCTCGGCTCACTGTAAGCTCTGCCTCCCAGGTTCACGCCATTTTCCTGCCTCAGCCTCCTGAGCAGCTGGGACTACAGGCACCCGCCAACATGCCTGGCTAATTTTTTGTGTTTTTAGTAGAGACGGGGTTTCACTGTGTTAGCCAGGATGGTCTCAATCTCCTGACCTCGTGATCCACCCGTCTCAGCCTCCCAAAGTGCTGGGATTACAGGTGTGAGCCACCGTGCCTGGCCAATAGTGTGGATTTATTAGCGACAAAATCTTTTAGTTTTACTATTTCTGAATAATTCTTTATTTTGCTTTTTTTCAAAGATATTTTTGCTGGGAGTAGAGTACTAGATTGACAGCTATATTTCTTTCAGTATGTTTTTTGGTTATTCTGTCGTCTCACTTGAACTGTTCTTGACATCATGCTTATCCTTATCTTTTTTTCTATTTCATGTAATGTATCTTTTTGTCCTCTGGCTGTTTTCAGTGTTTTCTTTATGAGAGATTTTGAACAATTTGATTGTGATTTGCCTTGTTACAGTTTTCTTCATGTTTCTTGTGCTTGGTGTTCACCAACTGTCTTTGAACTGTGTTTGTGGTTTTCATCAAATTTGGAACAATTTTGGTCATTATTTCTTCAAATCATTTTTCTGTCCTACCTCTCTCCTCTACATTGGAGACCTCCAATTACACATATATTAGGCCACTTAAAGTTGTCCCATTGCTCACTGATTCCGTTCATTTTTCAAAATTGTCTTTTATCTCTGTGTTCCACTTTCCACGGCTTCTATTACTATATCTTCAAGTTTACAAATATTTTTTCTTCAGCAATGTTTAATCTGCCATTAATTCCATCTAGTATATTCTTGATCTCACACACTGTAGTTTTTATTTCTAGAAGTGTGATTTGGGTCTATTATGTCTCTACTTAACTTTCTGAGTATGTGAAAGGCAACTGTAATATCATTTTTAAATGTCTTTGCAACATCTATGTCAATTTGGGGTCAGTTTTGATTGATTGACTGATCTCTTCATTATAAGTCATATTTTCCTGCTCCTTTGCATGCCTCATAATTTTTTATTGGACATCAGACATTGTGATTTTTATGTTGTTGAGAGCTGGATTTTTTTTTTGTATTCCTATAAATATTCTTAAGCTTTGTTCTGGGACAAAGATAAATTAATCAGAAATAGTTTGACTCTTGAGTGTTGTTTTTGAGCTCTGTTGGGTGAAATTGGAACAGTGCTCAGTCTGACCACTACAGAGGCAAGGTCCTGTGTAGATTACTCAATGCCTGGTGATTTCTGCAATTTTTCCGTCTGGCTGGTGGGAACAGGCACTATTTCCAGCTGGTGTGTATTTTGGGCACTGTTAGCACTAATCCTTTCTTTCTTTGATTCTTTTCCTGGCTTTGGGTACGTTTCTCATGTTCATATGCAGATGAGTTGTTGGCTGAAGATCTCAGGGCGTGCTCTGCAGCCTCTCTGTGCTGCTCTCTCCTCTCTGGTCACTGCCCTGGAAACTCAAGCCCTCTCTGTCACACAAACTCTGATCTCCACGTCCTCACTGCAGAGAGCCTGTGGGGCTCCTCCACCTGGTTACCTGCCTCCCTTTGCCACTGCCTGCAACTTCTCTCATGAATCAGTCCTTGGTTGTCTGGTGTCTTGAAAACTGTTGTTTTATATACTTGGCTTTTTAAATTTGTTTCATGTGGGAGAGTAATTCCTGTCCTCATCACTTCAGATTGGCCATAAGCAGAAGTCTAGCTCAATCTTTTAAATTCAAAAATATGACTATGTCTATTATTCAACACCCTTTGATGTGCCCCATTGCCCTTAGGATAAACATCTAAATTCCTTACATGGTCTAGAAGAACCTCCATGCTCTGCTCTGCTTAGCTTTTCAGCTTCACTGCGGGTCTTTCTTTGCTCCCACACCCTATCCGTATTCCAGCGTCCATGGGCCCCTGGCCTCGGCGGCCCAAGAGCTCCCCATGCTTCCCCTTCCTGAGTGCTTCCCACACTCTCCTACTGCTGCATGCTGAGCTCTACCCACCTTTCAGATTTAAAGGACAGTATGCCTCTGCCGGGAACTGTCATCTACACACTGGACTTCTCCTTCTTCCATAGCTTTGCTTCAGTCATGTCACAACTAAATAAAGTTCCCCAAAACAAGAGTTATGCTATTCCTCATTGCCAGGCCATTGCTCACGCTGGTTCCTCTGCTCTGAACCTCCTTTCTCTTTTGTCTGCTCAGACACTTCCTATTTGTCCTTTAAGATTCAAGGCATTATCACCTCCTCTTGAAAACTTTCCATATGCCCTACTCCCAATCCCCCTCCTATTTTCCTCCCCAGTCGGAATGAATTCCCTCCTCCACACTCTCTTAATACCTAAGCAGGCCTCTTTTGCAGCCCTTTACCAAACCCACCACAGAACTTTGTTTTCTAGTCATTCCCTCTAACCAGGGTGGAAATGGGGCTTGTCTGGTTTTCCTCTGTTTCCAGACCCCTGCAGGGTGCCTTGCCTGTATCTAGCTCCTTCTCAGTGCTTTTTTGCTGATGAATTCATGGCTATGCTGGGCTCTTACTCCTGCTAAGCACAGACAGGAGTGTGCAAGGAACACTGGCACTTTACAGGGGGTGCTCTGCCCTTGGGAAAGGAGTTACATTAATCAAGTAGAACAAATCATATTGGATGCTATGGCCAATGCAATTAAGCCTTTGTCAAACTGCCTGACTTTGGCTCGAGATGAGAACATTGATGAAATGCCTCCCACCCACCGGGGTTGGGGTCTGCTGAAATGGGCAATTACTGCAGGGAACAATCCATTACTTGGACTGTCAACAGTGTTTTTTCTCTCTCTAAATGCAGAATGAAGTGGAAAATGCTGCAGGAACTCAGTGGCATTTAATTTACTGATATGGCTCAGTAGGAGTCATTCTTTAACCTGGCTGTGACAGCAATAGCGTGGGGACAAGTGCTGGGCTGGGATGCACTGGGGAGCCGTTTAACCATCCCGTGCCTCACTCTCCCCGTATGTAACATTAAACTGATGGAAGAGAATGCTCGTGGCACCCTCATGGTTACTATGGTGATGGAGGACTGAGACACAATGTTGCACTGCCCCACAGCCTTGCCAATTTCTTTTGATGCTGCTTGTTATTCCACAGAGGGAGAAGTGACTGGCAGGGCTCCATTTCTTCTTTGAATTGGGAATGTTTCTAGTAAGGCCTGGTGTGGAAAGACCATTATACTGGCTATTCTGGGCAGACAACCCAGGGCCACTGCACTGGGATGCTGACTCACCGTGATGAGTGGGGCCACTCGCCCTTTCTAGTGCTGGTGCATGTGGAAACATTTGTACAGAACGCCGGGCTGATTGGATGAGATGTTTATAACCAGAAGGGACCTGGCCTGGGACTTTTGCTCCCCTGGTCCTGCCTGGGTGCTCCAGTGGCCAAACAGATCAGCATATTGGCTGCCTCTGACCAGTCAGGGAGCACAACTTCAGATCACCAGATCACTTGCCAACTGCAATGACTGTATCCCCAGCTAGAGGCTACCAGAAAACACAGATCCACGTAAACCATGCTGAAGGACGGCTGATCAGAAGGTCATGGGTTGCAGGGTGGGCTTGGGCACCAGGTAATATTGCTGCAGATTCTTTCCCAGGGCCCAGGAGCCAGGGTTGTGAAAACCAAGAATCATTCTTAGCTAATTTAAGTAAAAAAGATACTAGTAGAGACTTACAGAATCTGAGATGGCAGAGTAGGTCTTGAAGGCTCTGACACCAGGGTAGTCCTCAGACCACCCATGAAGCTTTCCTAGTGCTAAATTACCCACTGCTTGACAGGTACACCACCAGCACAAGGCTGGACACTGGGCACCTGAAGTCCACCTGCACCCACTGATGGTGCCAGACATTGGGCACCCAAAGTTCACCCTATACCTGCTGATGGTAGCAGACACCAGGCACTCGAAGTCCACCTGCACCCAGTGACGATGCTGGGCACTGGATACCTGAAGTCTACCCTGCACCCACTTGGGTGGGCAAGTGGATGACAGACATTTACCTCCCACCCCTTGTCCCATCAGCTAAGATAAGGAAGGAAATATGGCCTCTGCTGACCTAAGTGTTGTCTCCTCTTTCCACACTTGAGAAGCTGCTTTCTGGACACTTCTAATGGGTCATCGTGTTCGTTGGTCTAAGAAATAGTATATTTTATTGCTTCCATGAATTTACATTATTTTTGCCCTTTAAGCCTCACTTTGAGAAAAACAGATGATTTCTGAGAGGACAGGGTTGGGGTGGGAAGAGAGATTCTGTGTTATCCCCTCTTGTCCTGGGGTACTTGGCATCATGTCAGCGTCACTGGCTCCACCGTGGTGGAAGACGCCGTGGCATGGGCTCCCAGATCATCCTGCAAATCCAGCATCAGCAGTTCTTATTAGCTCAACACTAAGCCACCAACCAAGATGTGCTTACCTTCTTTATGCCTTTAAGGCCCACCCCATAATTTCTTTTCATCTCACAACATCCTGGGGCCAAACCGGTTTTCCTTAAGTTTCTCCAGGTGCCATGAAGGCGAAGGATCAACAGCTGTCATTCCTCCTGCCTCAGAGCACTTCAGAAAGGGAAGAGCCTGGGCCTGAGTCTCACCCCAGCCCTGTCCTGTGAGATGCCGCCTAGCTGGGAAGCCCTGCAGGGCCCGGCAGATGGAAGACCCACGTGGCCGGCCCACAATCATTCATGGGGGAGGCATTTGAAAGTGCCGGTGTTAATCTTATTAGTCTATGAGGCCCTCTTGCCACAATGAAATGTGTAAATATTTGTAAATTTACTTCAGCTGCCAGGATGGGTAACATGATAAGGCAAGTGAACTTCCTGGAGATCAGACGTTCACGAGCATGACAAGATGTGCTTACCTTCTTTATGCCTTTAAGGCCCACCCCATAATTTCTTTTCATCTCACAACATTCTGGGGCCAAACCGGTTTTCCTTAAGTTTCTCCAGCTGCCATGAAGCTGCCACCAGCCGCACATGCACTGCTGGAGCCTTGGGCCAAGATATGTCTCACAAGCATGTCCCAGGAAGCCCCCTTGTTGATGCCCTGCAGGGTGAGGCCCCTGTGAATGTACCTGTTGAAATGGTGCTCCGGGCTTGGCTGGCCGCTGGCTGGGCTGAGTGCCGTAGACAGCTGCCTGTTGGGGGCGAGGCTGTGGGGTGCTGGGCGTGGGCCTGGGGAGTGGTGATGGGCAGGGCGGGCCTGGTGGCAGTGGCCAGGCTGCTCAGACTCCCACTGCCTGGGTGCATGGTTGTGGTTATCCCTTTGGCCAGTGGAGACCCTCCGACCACATTATTCCGGGGCGGCCCTGCCCCTCCTGCAGGCACCCTGTGGAGAGAAAGCAGAAGGAATTCTGATGAGAGGCTCAGAGGCAATCGTGCCATGTGGGCCTCTGGCAGAGCCTCGCTCTGACCTGCTGGCTTTAAGAGATGAAGGCCAACTGATCTGGGGACGAAGTCCTAAAACAATGCCCGTCACTGGGCAGAAGGGCCCCGTTTACAAAACCTTCATGGGGTGCAAACTGTCAGTGTGAAATATTTAAGAGATAGCAAAGCTGCCCTGAGAAACAGAGGAATGAGCCGAACGAAATATTTTATACCACAGCTACTGCCTTAATTTGTTCTTACAAACAGCTGTGTGTCTCCAGATATATCCAGAAAGAACAGATGACTCAGTCATGTCCCGCGAGGCCTTGACACATCCAGCACGTTGGGGAAAGGATGGCAAGGACGCGGGCCCCCTCTGGGCACGACTGCCACCTCGCACCTGCTGGCTGCTGGGAAAGGGCACACACAGCACGACGTCCTTCTGAGAATGTCTGGGAGCTTGCAGTTCCATACCAGAAATAGATGCCCTTTCACTCTGAAGTTTCCAGATGACATCAGCTCACACAAGAGGAACACTCTGGAAATGGGGCTTTTCACGCTTTCCCTCTGTGTATTTGCAATTAACCCATGTCCTGGAGGCAGCGATGTGAAATATGGCAGAGTTAGGGGTTTGGAAGCTTCTGTGGATTCAGTTTCAGGGGAATTAAATGTCTTCCATTTGTCCAAGAGCTGGGTAAATTCCTGTTTCTGTCCCTTCAGGATCTTACTTCAAGACACACCAAGAAGCCACAGGTGGGAGAACACGCTGCCTGCCCCGTCTCCTGCGCCTGGTCCAGCCATCTCCCTGTGGCTGGTATCACTGGGCACGACCTCTAGCGGGGAAGCTCCCGGCAACACAGAGTGAGGGTTTCTGCATAGCAGCTGAGACGAGAGGGGCCTCTTGGAAAAGGACTCACCTGCTAGGGGACCCTGGGTGGTGTCCTCCTTCCCCAGCCCTGAGAGCTGTGCTGAACTTCACCCAGCAATCAAGCTTGTTAGCAGGTCAGCCAAAACCATGAATTTAAAAATCCCATTTTCTATCTGTTGAGCTCACTTTTCCCCGAGGAAATCATTTTTAAAAACTAAATAAAGTGGGCTCACAAATGATGAGTCACTAATTTGCAAGGTGATATTGACAAGTCTGAACACAACAGATACAGACACACATCTGCCTCTCATGACAGCAGAAAACCCTTTCCCTCTGCCCTCATGGCAGGATGGCAGAGATACCCTTGGCTAGTCCTACTTCCTTAGTGCGTGCCCTCACGGGAAGAGCCACATACCTGCTCCCACACCAGGTTTTTAAATGGACTCAGAATGCTCAGCTCTGAGCACTATACTCCCAGCCCCAAGAGCCCACCAGCACTTCAGGGCCTCCTAGCACGATGGGGGCAAACACAACTGGTGGATCCAGGTCTATGCAGGAAGGAGTAGGCCTTCGCCCACCCTCCAATCACTGCCAGATAAGCCTTCTGCTGTGTGGCTTTGGCAATTGTCCCGAACCCAGTAGGGATCAAGAAAGTATAAGTCCTGGGGGCACAGCTTTGGAGGGGGACAGGTGTCTTCCACTTCTGGGGATAAAGACCGAGGCCAGATTTCCTGTTTTGCGCTGAGCTATGGATTGGACTGAGGGACCCATGGCCTTCAACATACTGACCTGGGGGCAGCCGACCCGGGCGCAGTCCCTTCTCTAAGGAACCGGAGAGGACACTCAATGACCTCCTGACACTGCAGTTACCGGGGCTAGATTTGGAGTGGCTTTTCCTTAATGTTTATTCCTGGCTCTGCCATTCTTTGGAAAACAGACCAAGAGGGCTTGAGGAGAGTGAGCCACCATGAGGTGCACAGCAGAGGTGGAGGGAGGGGACCGGGCCACCCTAAGTGCTCCAGTGTCAGGAGCTGGAGGATCTTCCCATAACAAACTCCCTGGCAGCAGGAGAAGACAGTTCTTGAGGAGACATTTTGATCAGAACAACTAGATTTCTTTTATTGATTTGATCTGCATTTATTGAGCACCTCGTATATGAACATGGTATGCAAGGAGCCAGGTAAACAAGGCTGGAGATGGCTATTACGGCCCAGGGACTGGCCTGTGAGGGAGGATCCTGAATGCCTGTAGAACTTGCCAGTGGGCTGCTTGGGATGACACCGTGGGCAGAGCTGTCCATCCTGACTACAGCACAGGCAAGGATGAGGGCCTCCAGGCAAGGCTTCATATAGCAAGTGGATTTAGGACCCAGCTCTTGAAGGATATTCAGGGATTTAATTCAGAAGCAGGAAGAGGGTGGAAGGCATTCCAGTATTGTGGGGGTGGGGGGCGCCTAAGAGAGCTCCCTGTGGTGACACTGACTGACACACGTCAGGAGTTGCCTGGCCAGGCGGTGTCCCAATGCTACGCAAGGAAGCTGGATTTCAACCGCAGGCTTTACATCTCTGAAGGTCTGCGGAAGTTCTCAGACAAAGATAAAGGAAGAATTAGAGGAGAGAAACTGGAAACTGGGAAGCCGATGGCCTCCCTCAGAAGCTGCTGCTCTAACCTGCTGCGTGGAGGAAGAACCTGCCTCCTCATATAAGAGTAGGGCGTGTGACAGAGTGATGTCCCCCAGCAGGGCGGGCGAGCCCAGAGGTGTGGACACCCGCCATCTCAGGCTGCGCCTTCCTGGAGGGTGCCAGCTGGTCATGGAGTCCCCTAACCTAGAGGGGTGACCTGTGCTTTCCTGGAAGAGCCATCTGATGACACGACAGGTGAGCCCAACTCCAGGCCAGGGGCTTCAAGCACAGGCCAGTTGCAGGCTGAGAGAGCCAACCTGTTCCTACCGGCGTGGGAAATCCAGACCAGAGACCTTCTTCGGGGCTGCGCACGCTGGGCAAGTCACCCCACACCACTGAAGAAGCCACAGGAGGCTGTGGGCAGCTCACCCTCTAAGTAGCCACCCCTCTGACCAGGTGGCTTGGTTTGAGGGGGTGCATTTCCTGAAGCCCCTCTGCAGTTTGCTTCTCAAGCTTTTCCCTGCTGAGCATCACCTGAGCAAAGGATCTCTAACTGCCCCTTCAGCCTTGTGCCTGCAGACCTTTCAGGCTTTGGGCAACTCCATCATCCCTTAGCCCCCTTCTGAGCACCTCGAGAGAGGCCCTGGCTGAAGATCGCCTTGCGAACTAGAGCTGCTCAAGTCAACACCGCATGTGTCCCGAAACCACTCTGCAAGTAGCAATCAGCCCAGCAATCAATGCAGGGTCTACGGGTTATTTATTTCCACTGTAGCCTTGTTCCAAAGACAGGAGAAACCCAAGGCCACGTCTTTCGCTTGTGTGTGTGTCCTGCAGTGTCAACACAGGGCCGTGCCCACGAGGGGCTTCTGTGAGTGAGGCTGACTGATATCACCAAGCTGTGGATCCTCATCTCAGCGAAAAATCCCCAGACAACCCCCTTGTCTCTTCAGTGACTATAAAATTACATATTCTATTTGATAAAAGTAGTAGAACTGAGAACTTATTAAACACTGGCAACACAAAGAAAAAAATATATTACCACAATGCGGCCACTCAACAACCATTGACCTTTGGGAAGATATCATTTTTCCTTTGCATATATGTATATAGTGTTTTACATATCACACATCTATATATGATGACACACACTGCACACACATGCATACACACTGCATACGCACATGCTGTACCTACATTATGCACACGCGCACACACCTTGTGCTTACAGTATGCATACGCACATGCACAGGCACGCACACTGCACATACTCTGCACACATGCACAAATACCATGCACACACTCTGCCCACATGCACAAATACCATGCACACAAGCCCACAGAAGCGTGCACGCACTGCACACGCATAGCATACACGCTGAACACACTGTATATATGTGCACACACTGTCCTCACACAAACACACATTCACACTTGAGACCTCATTCTGGTGACTTTCCTGTCCCTGCTCCTCCTGATCCCATTCTTCTCCCCTTGGTGGCCAATGTCTGCTGAGGACAGCCAAGGAGTTGAGTGCAAACCCAGCTCAGAAGGTGAAATGCGGGCCTGGGGACGCCAGTGGGGGCTGAACCCTGGGCACTGGTGGCCTTGCTGCCTTCTGGGCCCAGCTCACAGAGTAGCCTCCAGCAGTAACAACAGGGGTAGGGCGTGCAGGCCCTTGCCCTCTCCTTGCCCAGGCTGCCACCACCATGCTCTCACCTGGAAACGGGTGTCACATAGTTTCCAGGGAACACCCCAGAGACCCCGGTCCTCAGAGACGCCCCCTTGAACCAGCCATCCTGACACTTCTCGAGGACCCGGTACATCTCTCCCTTGTGCAGCTCCAGCTCGTCACTCTTCTGGGGCTTGTAGGCGTAGAGCGCCAGGTACCTGCGGGCAAAGCATGGGGCCAGTGTCAGTGGGAGCCCTCCTGGGGATAGGGGACCGGCCGGCATTCCTGGGGGGAGGTTGTCTTTGGAGGAACCCAACCTAAGAAGACCCACTAGTGTCTATGGGGGCTCTGCAGTGTACAGAGGCCCCACACACACCCCCCAGCTCACTCCTCATAACAAACCCACGAGGCAGGGGAGGGAGGGAGCCTTCGGGGAGCTGCCTGCAGGGGAGGGGTGTGCCTGTCACCCACAGCCTTAGGAGGATTCCACCTGCCCATCTGACAGATAGGAAGGCAGCTCCCTAAGGCACAGTGACCCCAAAGCCCTCAAGGACTCTGAACTGCATCCCAGGGCCAGCTCTTTGGATTTCCAGTGTTTTCCTCTTCTAAAGTCTGATGCTCTGAGCAAGGGAAATCTTAGGGAAAACTGAGGGTGAGCTAAGCTATTCTTGGGCTGTGTTTTCCTCACTTAATATAACCTGGCCTGGTTTTCCTGCCTGGCTTATCCAATCAACCAGAGGTGGAAGAGACCTCAGAGGCCCTTTTTAAGGGAAAGGTGGTTAAGTTAGAAAACTGTGGTTGCACACTTCCTTGCAGTAATTGTGCTACGGTTAATTACTTGACCTTTTTTTTTTTTGAAACAGCATCTCACCCTGTCACCCAGGCTGGAGTGCAGTGGTACAAGCATAGCTCACTGCAGCCTTACCTGCCTGGGCTCAAGTGATTCTCCCACCTCAGCCTCCTAAGCAGCTGGGACCACAGGTGTGCACCGCCATGCTGGCTAAGTTTTTTATTTTTTGTAAAGATGGGGTCCCGCTATGTTGCCCAGACTGGTCTTGAGCTCCCAGTCTCAAGCAATCCTCCCATTTCAGCCTCCCAAAGTGCTGGGATTACACCAGCCTTAATTTTAAGTCTTATTTGCAAATAAGGAAAGAGAAAATTTAGTGGTGAAAATCCCAGCTTAGGGTTTAGATGCTGTGCCTCTAACTCAGCCCATGGGCCAAGCTACTCTCATAAAATACTTAACTATACCTATATCTTTTCCTTGTAAGGATTGGATAATACTTACAAAAGTGCTCTGCTAGTTTTGGGATTTGGGGAAGGTTGGTTTTGAATGGATGGAGAGAACCGATCAGATTATTTTATTTGCTCACAAGATTCAGCCACGGAAGCTGGTGGAGGCCTCAGTTCACTAAGAGACCAAAGATGAATGTTAATGAAGAGTGATCTGGTGGATCTCACACCAGTGCAGGCTGCTGGGTGGGGATGCTGACCCTATCCAGCGGCTTGTGCACACAGTGCATCTCTGGGGATGTGAGGGAAGCTCATAGACCCCACCACTGCACCCTCCTGATGCTGGAGGAACCTCACTTAGAAGTGAAAACAGAAACAGAATGCAGCTCACGAGGGCTCAAGCAGGAAAAAAGAACCAGTGTGGAATATTCTGGAATAGCACGAGAACCTTGTAGAGATTAAAAGTTTCTTGGCCTTAATATGAAATCTGCCCCCCTTTTCGAACATCCTAATCCTACATAGCAAGGCCCTCTGCCCTCATTCAATGACCTTGGCTATTTCCTTTGTTGATAGGTGTCCCTCATGCCCTCCCCCTAGGGACATGCTGTGGGCTCCAACTGTGGCTGGCATCTTTGTTTCTTTCCCTGTTTGAAATGGTGAACACTGACAGTGAAGTCAGGACCAACTCTGAGCTTCAGGAGGATACACAAAATCATCAGGAGAGGACCCCCCCACCCCACCACGTTCACAGTTTCAATGCTATGTCTAGGTGACAAATGGAGAGAAACCAGGGTGTGATTCTGTTCTGATCACCATAGAGGAAATACTACTAAGGGAAAAGTCCAGTGAAAATGACAAACAACTGCAGCCAACATGTACCTGTGTATTGTGCAGGGAAGCTGGAGGGGAGGAGAGGAGAACGGGGAGAGGTGAAGGAAAGGGGATGAGAGAGATGGAGGGAGGAGGAGGGAGGAGGAGGAGATGGGGAGAGGATGGGAGAGGACGAGGAGAGGACAGAGGAGGAAAGAGAAGGGGAGAGGAGAGGAGGGTGGCTTCCACACAGCCTGGGCTGAGATAAAGGAAGGCAGAAGAGGAGAGGAAGAGTGCAGGGAGGACTTGGATCCGTGGAAGGCTTGTGAATCAGTAACAATGACGCACAAATTGATGTGCCTGCTCTCAGAGAAATACAATTGAGTGTAAATCCTGCTTAAGTTAGCCTCATCGTTGCTTTATGGTGTCAAAACAGTTTGCTTCAGTGGCCACATGCAGAATGCGCAGCCGGGTTGGTTCCTGGCCATGGGCAACAGTATGCAATTCAGGCCGCACCAACAGCTCCTTTTAGTTGGTTCTGGGGTCCGGGGCTGCCTTTCCTCTGGAGTGGGGGGCTCATCAGCTGCCAAGGCAGGCTCAGAACACGCCCAAGCTGCTGACCACAGCTCACGGACTCCTCTCCCTCCTGCTCCTGGGCTGGTAGGCAAGGTGCAGAGCTACGGGCTCAGTGGCCTGTGTGGGGTGGGCTGTGCTCCGTGGAGGCCTTGTTCCGTGGATTGGCTGCGGCTACACCCCCTGACTGGGGCTGGGCCACTTCTCCCTCCAGGCTACTGCAGGCTCTCTGCACAGCGTGGAGCTTGGTGGCCTGGAAGCATGGAACCCCTAGCAGGGCTACCTCTGCTCGGGTGGCCCTGTGCAACATGCTTCCTCCCCAGGGCTGTCTGTGGCCTTCTTGCACACGTTTCACGGCTGCGGACACAAAAGCTCGAGGGGATGGAGCTTCTGTCCATGGTCACGCATGTTCAGGGGTAGGGCCAGGGCTGGGCTGCTGGAGCTGTCAGCGCGGCCTGGGGCACAGCTGGGGCAGGACTTGGGCAAGATGAGAGCCGCAGTTGCACAGAGGTGTGGCCCGGGGAGGCTGGGGTCCTGAATGGGGTATGTTGGCTCCTCACTCCAAGCACAGGCCCGGTGTGGCCAACGCGCAGGGAGATGCTGCCCTGACGTGCACCAGGGCACTAGTGCACTTGGCCTCTTCATCTTATTTTAAGTTCGTTCTGCTGATGAGTAATCCTTCACTCTGATCTCTCTTTTAAGTTCGGCCTCTAGGTGTAGGTTGCTGGGGGAACCGGAATGTAAATAAGCCTGGCTTCACTTTGAAAAATCTCTTCTCTGCCTACTTTTTTTCCTCTGGGTGCCTCGTAGGGGACACCAAAAGCAGATGGATGTGCTGGGTCTGTTTTCTGGCATGCGGCTCGTGTTGGGTGGGCCCTGGCCCAGGTGGGGGTCAACTGCATCTGCTGTCCTCTCTGAGGTACTCAAGAGGAGGCCTTGGAGGGACCACACTGAAGAGCAATTTGTGCCGAGACCGGCCCTTCCCAACCTGCCTCCCTCCCACCTCTCAGGGTCTCTGCTGCTGCCCCCTGCAGCCACAGTGGCATCGCCTGTTACCCTGTTTCTCACCAACGTCTGTGAGTTGAGTCCTGTCAGGACTGCCAGTTCAGAGTCTCCTGGCTGAGCTGGATGGCGTCCCCTGCACTCAGTGGCGAGCCAGTCTTCGTAGACACATGCACCTGGGCCTGGCATGGCAGGGAGAACTGGGCAGCACCTGCAGGTAGCAGGGCTCACATCCTCCTGGCTCCTAAGCCCAACTCTCACCTTCCATTTGCTTCAAAACACCTTGGCAGCTCAACACAGGCCCTGCGGAGTGTTCAGGGCATCTCCGTAACACTCGAGACCAGCCAAGGCCACCCTGCATGCTCAGACATCACCTCTGCGGATTCTCACAGGTTGGTACTTCAAATACTTATTTAAGGCAATCATGGGATTTTAGGATCAGAGAGCCTTCCTCATCACCACCTGGTAGCGTGTATAGGGCTTTCATGCCAATGAGAAAAAGCGCCTCTTGAGGGCAGGTTGCTGAGGACAAGTACAGCCTCCTCCAGGCAGAAGTGGCCGCGGCAGGTGTGCAGTCAGGCATGGGGCCAGGGGCTCACCACACGCGGGACGGTGCAGACAGGATAGGCTGGCGGCTGGGCCGACTTGGCTGACCCAGCTGGGCATGGCATGTGTCTGCTTTCACGTGCAGCCTGTTGAAACTAACAGCACAGCCTTCGCTTACCCATACTACTTCCTTATTTCTATAGCAAGATCTTTACTTGCTGCTAATTGTCTGCAGATTTCTCTTCCGCTCTAATCAGAGTAAACCAAAGTATTTTAGTGCCTTCGCTAATTTCATCCCCTTTCTCCTCTAGATGGTGGCTTGCTCATACTTCTTCTAAAATAAGTAAATGATTCCCAGTTCTCCTACCAGAAGTCCCACTTCTACTTTTCTCCCAGGGCCACGCTGGCTCGAGTTAGGGAGGCGTGTGCTTCCTCCTCACCTCTTCCATTTAGGTGCAGCACCCACTCTGCAGGGAAGACCCACAGCAGGAGTGCTGTCAGGGGCTGCACTGGAGGCCAGGGGTCTGGGGAGGGCTGGGTAAGTCCTGTGGAAGGGCTGAAACAGGCTCAGGAGCTCAGAGGCAACCAGGAGCTGCAGGCAGGGCGAGGATGAGTGCAGATGCTCAGAGGAGTGTGCACGAGCACCTGGGGAGCTGCAGGTATGGCCTCAGGATGGCCAGCTCCGGGAGCACTGCTGCCTTCGCCTCTTCCCTGAGGGCTGACATCACGGTCTGGCTCAGCCCAGCCAGCAGAAACTGCTCGGTTCTCCCTGGGGCCTTCTGATTTCCTGGGATCCCACAGGCAGTTACGCAAGTTGAGATGGGGTTCTCCCAGGTAGAACCGAGTATCACAGAGTTCATGGAAGGAAGGAGCTGGGGTGGCACGGCTGTGAGGCCAGCTTAGGAGCTGATGTCTTTCCCAACTGAGCACCCTTGACACTTGTGTGTGAGGCTAGTGTGCAGGGACTCCCGAAGTGTGAACCTGGGCCAGTGGTACTGGCCTCACCTGGAACTTGTTAGAGATGCAGATTCTGGGGCCTCACCCTGGAGCTCCTGGTGTAAGGCCCAGCAATCTGTGTTTCAACAGCCCTCCAGGTACAGGCATACCTGTGGGATACTTGTGGGTTTGGTTCCAGACTGCCCCAATAGAGCAAATATTGCAATAAAGTGTCACCCAAATTTTTGGTTTACCAATATATGTAAAAGTTATATTTATACTATACAGTAGCCTATTAAGTATGCGATAGCATTATGTCTAAAAAAATGTAAGTACCTTAATTAAGAAATATTTTCTTTGTCCGGGCACGGTGACTCACGCCTGTAATCCCAGCACTTTGGTAGCCTGAGGCAGGTGGATCACCTGAGGTCAGGAGTTTGAGACCAGCTGGGACAAAATGGTGAAACCCCATCTCTACTAAAAAGACGAAACTTAGCCCAGTGTGGTGGCAGGCACCTGCAACCCCAGCTACTAGGGAGGCTAGGGCCGGAGAATCACTTGAACCCAGGAG
Source organism: Pan paniscus (assembly GCF_029289425.2). Lineage (NCBI taxonomy): Eukaryota > Metazoa > Chordata > Mammalia > Primates > Hominidae > Pan > Pan paniscus. Next base: position 18,267,878 of record NC_073261.2, read on the forward strand.
GCGGAGGTTCCAGTGAGCTGAGATCATGCCACTGCACTCCAGCCTAGGTGACAGAGTGAGACTTGTCTCAAAAAAAAAAATTATATTTTATTGCCCCAAAATGTTAATGATCATCTGAGCCTTCAGGGAGTTATGATTTATTTGCTGGTAGAGGGTCTTGTCTTGATGTGAATAGTTGCTGACTACTCAGGGTGGTGGTGGCTAAAGGTGGGGGTGGCTGTGGCAACTTCTTAAAATAAGACAGCAATGAGGTTTGCTACATTGACTCTTTCATGATAGATTTCTCTATAGCATTTGATGCTGTTTGACAGCATTTTACCCACAGTAGAATTTCTTTCAAAATTGGAGGCAATCCTCTTAAACCCTGCTGCTGCTTCATCAACTGTTTATGTGCTATTCTAAACTCTCTGTTGTCATTTCAATGATGTTCCCACCATCTTCACCAGGAGGAGATTTTTATCTCAAGAAACTACTTTCTTGCCCATCTAGAAGGAGCAACTCCTCATCTGTTCAAGTTTTCTCATAAGATTGCAGCAATTCAGTTACATCTTCAGGTTCAATTTCTAATTCTAGTTCTCTTGCTGTTTCTACCACATCTGCGGTGACTTCCTACACTGAAGTCTTGAACCAACCACTCAAAGTCATCCATGAGGATTGGAAGAACCTTCTTCAACACTCCTGTTAATGTTGATATTTTGACCTCCTCCCATGAATCACAAATGTTCATAATGGCCCTAGAATGGTGAATCCTTTCCAAAAGGTTTTCAATTTACTTTGCCCAGATCCATGAGAGGAATCACCATCTATGGCAGCAATAACCTTTGAAATGTACTTCTTGGCCGGGCGCAGTGGCTCATGATTGTAATCCCAGCGCTTTGGGAGGCCAAGGCGGACGGATCACTTGAGGTCAGGAGTTAGACACCAGCCTGGCCAACATGGCAAAAACCTGTCTCTACTAAAAAAATATACAATATACAAAAATTAGCTGGGCGTGGTGGCATGCGCCTGTAATCCCAGCTACCGGGAAGGCTGAGGCAGGAGAAAGGCTTGAACCCAGGAGGCAGAGGTTGCAGTGAGCCAAGATCATGCCACTGCACTCCAGCCTGGACGACAGAGTGAAACGCCATCTCAAAAAAAAAAAGAAAGAAAGAAAGAAAGAAAAAGATGTACTTTTAAAATAAGAACACTTGACAATCTAAACTATCCTTGATCCATGAGCTGAAGAATGGATGCTGTGTCAGCAGGCATGAAAACAACATTCATCTCCTTGTACATCTCCATCAGAGCTCTTGAATAACCAAGTACACTGGCAATGAGCAATATTTTAAAAGGAATCTTTTTTTTTCTGAGCAGTAGGTCTTGACAATGGACTTACAATATTCAGGAAACCATGCTGTAAACACGTGTGCTATCATGCAGGCTTGGTTGTCCCATTTACAGAGCACAGGCAGAGTAGATTTAGCATAATTCTTAAGAGCCCTAGGGTTCTCGGAATGGCAAATGAACACTGGCTTCACTTAAAGTCACCAGCTGCATTAGTCCCTAACAAGAGAGTCGGCCTGTCCTTTAAAGCTTTGAAGCCAGGCCTTGATATCTCCTCTCTAGCTATGAAAGTCCTAGATGGCATCATTGTCCAATATAGGGCTGTTTTGTCTACACTGAAAATCTGTTGTTTAGTGTCGCCACCTTCATCAGTGATTTTAGCTAGATCTTCTGGATAACTTGCTTCAGCTTTTCCATCAGCACTTGCTGCTTTACCTTGTACTTTTATGTTGCAGAGATGGCTTCTTTCTTTAAACCTCACGAACCAACCTCTGCTAGCTTCAAACTTTTCTCTTTTAGCTTCCTCACCTCTCTCAGCATTCACGGAGTTGAAGAGAGTTAGGGCCTTGCTTTGGATTAGGCTTTGGCTTAAGGGAATGTTGCAGTCGGTTTGATCTTCTATCCAGGCCACTCAAACATTCTCCATATCAGCAATTAGGCTGTTTCACTTTCTTATAATTCATGTGTTCCCTGGAGTAGCACTTTTAATTTCCTTCAATAACTTTTCTTTTCATTGACAACTTAGATAACTGTTTGGCACAAGTTTCAGCCTATCTCAGCTTTTGACATGACTTCCTCGCCAAGCTTAATCATTTCTAACTTTTGACTTAAAGTGAGAGATGTTCGACTCTAGCTTTCACTTGACCACTTAGAGGTCACTTAGGGTTACTAAAAGGCCTGATTTCAATATTGTTGTGTCTAAGGGAAAAGGTAGGCCTGGGGAGAGAAAGAGAGATGGGGGAAACGGTGGGCCCGTGGAGCCGTCAGAACATACACATCACTTATCGAGTAAGTTCGCTGTCTTATGTGGGCATGGTCCATGGTGCCCAAAACAATTCCATAACAGTAACGCCAAAAATCACTGATCACATCACCATAAAGATATAATGAAAAAGTTTGAAATATTATGAGAATTACCGAAATGTGACACAGAGACTCGAAGTGAGCACATGCTGTTGGAAAATGGCACCACTAGACTTGGTGGATGCTGGGTTGCCCCGAAGCTTCAATTTGTAAAAAAAAATGCAGTATCTGTGAGGCACAACAAAGTGAAGTGCAATGAAATGAGGTTTGCCTGTGTTTCTGCTGCATTCTGAGGCTGAAGCCCCACCACTGGACAGGGTCCAGGGATGCCCAGCCTGGGTCCCCTCTGAAGGGCGATGAGTGGCTGATCACTCACTGTGGTGGCTGCACTGGGAATCTCCCTCAGGGTGCAGCATCACCCATGACTGCCCCTTCAAAGGGCAGCCTGAAGCCAGCGCTGGCTCACTTCCAATGGGGAAACTCCGCAGGGCTGTCTCAGCTCCAGAGCCCCGAGGATCAGACAGGCTTCCCTTCAGCCACAGCTCAGGTGTGTCCTGAGAGCACTCCCCACAAACCTCCCCATCTCAGGGTCTGCCTCCAGGAAACCCAGCCTAGACAATGCTGGTACCGGTGGGGATGTGCTGCTACCACCAGGGCCTGCATCTCCTTCCCTCCACTGCAACCGGCCCTGCAGCGGCCCAGACGTCTCCGACCTTTGCCCGCCAGGCTCTATGTCATCCAGAGACTCTCTCAATACAATTCTCTGCTCTTCCCACTTGCATCTCCTCCATTTCCCCACCTGCTTGGGGTCCCAGCTGTGCCCTCTCTAGAGGTGCAGGCGGCGGGGGTGGGGATGAAGAGTACTCACCCCTCCACTGGTTCTCAGGCTCACTCTCATATTCTTGGTCGCATCTGTCTGTAATATCCTGAGGACGGTGCCGCCATGCCTGGAAGGGCTGACCATGGGGCCAGGCTGACCACAAGGCTGGGCACTGTCAAAGGAGGCTGGACGGCTGGCCTCTGAGACACCTCTTGGGGGCAGTACCCGGTGATTTTGCTGATCCAGGCCTTCGTTCCAAGCCTGGCAGGGACTTATTTTACCGAGTCTTATTGTCTTGAACTCACGCTGATACAGTTCATTGCAGGCTGAGTGCAGCACCAGCCTGTTCTGTGAATTTGGAATGGAAGTTGCCCCTGTCTTGTGTTGGCATGGTTTGGTCAGCAGTCCTTTTCCTGTGTCCCAGAATGTGGGGACTGTTGTTATTGAGGATTGTTTGGTGGCCTTTTGACCACACGCACAAATGGCAGCGGGGTCATGAGGGGGTCACTCCTGATCACAGCAAGGTCTGCGAGGTCATCCCTGCCATGACAGAGAGCACATCTCACATGACCAGTGTCAACCACCAGATCCAGGGACCCTGGTCTGCACCTCAGCAGGGGAGGATGAAAACCGCTGGCCACCATTCCCCTGGGCTTCCCTTTCCCTGTTGCAGGCCAACCCCCCATCTCCCTAAGTCTTTCTCTGGGCTCCTGGATAGGACTCCCAGGTCCCTCAGGTGCCATCTGGGTGGTCATGCACCTCACAGGGTACCTAGTTTTCCCTGCAGGTAATGAACTGCACCCATCGACTGTGGAAGTTTCCTTCTCTGATGGCAAGCTGACATGCAGTCCCAGACCAAGGCTCTGTGCCAAGAGTTGCGCTGCTCTCAGATTGCAGGTACATGGACCGAGCCAGACCCAGGCGTGTCGGTCTGATGCCTGTTTCGTCCTCCTCCTCCACCTCCTCCATTGCTGTAGGTGATGACGGGACATCTCGGATGGCTCCTGCAGGGTAGCCCTATGCCCTCTCCCTGCCTCCTCTGGTCCTTCACATCAGGCAGTGGCTCTAAGATGCCCACGAAGAAGTGGAGGTGAGAATCAACCCTTCCAAATCAGGGGCAACCTACTCACAGCATTTCATCAACCTTGAGACCCTCTGGGTGGGTTGGCTGTGCCCAGAAGCATGGCCTCTAGGAGCAGACAATCATATTTCTGCTTTCCCAAATCACAGCAGGTCTGCCAGAGGAATGGCGGACAAGCCCCAGCCCAACACAGCAGGGGGTGGAAAGGGGGTGCAGGAATGAGAGATGTCTCTGCAGACTCACAGTCGCCTCCATGCACTGGGTGAGCAAACTGAGACCCTTCTTGTGTTTCCGGGCAACTGAGCCCTTAGGGAATCCATGCCATGGAAGCCTTTCACATGCTGGAAGAAGGGGCAAGAACATCCAGCCATCGACACACTGACCATACAGGATTAGGCCTCTTAATCTCAAGGGCTCATGTTTCAGTGCACAGGATGTGGCCTGGAGAGGTCAAAGCTATGCAATCATGAAGATCAGGAACGAGGTCTCCTGAAGTCATTCCATGGCTGACTTTCACATCAGCCCCATCTGGGCCCTGGCTGGAGTCCCCAAGCCATCATTCTCTGCAGACCCGCAATGGGCAGCAGTGCACTGTTGTTTGCTGTGGTTGTTTTTGCAACGACAGCACATCTCATGTTCAATTTCAGACTTCTGAACGTGACTTACAGATGCTATTTTGGGAAGAATGGTTAGATCAGACCCCCACCCCAGGTACTTGCCACTGGTAGGGTATGTGTGGGAATACTAGCTTCTTAGAGTTAAAGAGGATAGGTGAGCACTCAGGCTAATCCCCTTCCTCATAAACTGATGAGGTCAGTCTGATCTTTTCCTCTCTGGGGATAAAATAAAGGATGTCATGTTTTCAGAATGCCTCATGCATACTGCTGTAACGTATGTAATGTTGCCTGGCATGTGACTGCTACTCAGTATAACAGCCATGAACACACATGGAACGGACCATCACCAGTCACAGGTCATGCTGACCATGATCCAGCTCCTGCATGGAGGGCCACTGTGTCACCTGCAGACACATTCCTACCTAAATCCTTGTCATCCTTAGAAGGATGTTGTCTGACACATAAGTTTCCCTTCCCTCTTACCCAAATCTCAAGCTGAGTGCAAAGTGCCCTCCCCTGGGAGAGAAGCCCAGAGGGAGAAGGTGGAGAGCTAGAGGTCACAGCAACCCTGTCCCCCAGGGCAGGCGAACTGGGTGAAGAAGAGGTCCCTCCACACCTGCACCAAATTTAGAAGCCATCCAGGACATGGAGGTTTGTCCATGGTTGAGGCCTCCAGAATATTCACAACTCTTGAGGGGTGACATGCCTGGAACTGTTACGTTTTGGGTCTCCAGGACAGAGAAGCCTTCTTGGGTGGCTAAGCCTTGAGCTCGCCTCAAGCTGGGGAGCCCTCTGCACCCAGGAAGGGGAGGCCTTTGCTCTCATAGAACAAGTGGCAGCTACTGAGAGCCTGTGTACAGGCATTCAGCTGGTCACGGGGACTCCAAAACAAACACATCTGGGCTTTGCCCTTGAAGCACTCATGGCCTCAGCAACCTGACCTGCATCCTGCCTCTCATTTGGGAAACTCTATCAGGGCTATCCCCCTGTGGGTGCAGGTTTCTTTCCTCAGATAGCATCCTGCATCCAATTCTTCAAGAAGAGCAGCCCCATCACCCCCCACTTTTCCATGTGCCTCCTTGGCACCAGCTTTGCCTGAAGCTGCCAGAACTGAGCTAGGAGCATGGCAGGAGATGGAGGTAGTATCTTTTGTCCAGTGCTGGTGAAAACTTGAATATCAGTCTCAAGGCATCTGGAAGTAGCCTGCTCAGGAAGCTAGGTAAAAAATAGGTACATTTCAAATACTTTTCATTACATTGGTTAATTATAGTAGGAGGATATTGGGAGCTTTCCTGCCCACCACTTAAGAAAGGCTGGTGTTTCCACTGGGCTTAGAGGTGGGTAAGCGTGTGCCAGCAGCTGAGCTACTTCTAGACCTTTTGAAGCTTGGCAAGTTGCTCTTCAAAATACTTTTTTGCTTGAAATGCATCCTGTTTGGCCGGGCGCGGTGGCTCATGCCTGTAATCCCAGCATTTAGGGAGGCCAAGGCGGGCGGATCACGAGATCAGGAGATCGAGACCATCCTGGCTAACACGGTGAAACCCCATCTCTACTAAAAATACAAAAATTTAGCCAGGCGTGGTGGCTGGCACCTGTAGTCCCAGCTACTTGGGAGGCTGAGGCAGGAGAATTGCGTGAACCTGGGGGGCGGAGCTTGCAGTGAGCCGGGATCGCGCCATTGCACTCCAGCCTGGGAGACAGAGCAAGACTCCATCTCAAAAAACAAAACAAAACAAAACAACAACAATAACAACAACAAAAAATCCTGTTCTGTAACAACACAGGTTCTGAGTGTCCCTCTGATGTCTGACCCACCCTGCATTCACAGAACTTTCTGTATTATGTCATCTTGTTCGCCAAGTTCATAGACTTCACCCTAACACACTCATTCAAGTGACTGAGCTCTGCCAAACACAAGAGCAAAAGGGAGTCTAATTCTTCAGAGCATGATTTAAATGGGGAATTTTAAAATTGCACTTATCTGTTAAGAGCTGTAATTTAACTGGGCAGATTTTCTAAACAAGATAAACATCTCACTTCCTAGCACTGATTCATCTGGTTATATTTGGGGATGAGATGCAGCTGGCATGCGCTGGTGAGGCCCTGGGATGGGGGCTGAAACACAGAACCACTTCCAAGCAGTTGGTGACTAGTGGCTGCCCAAGCTCCTAGACTACCCGCTGCTCTGCGCACCTGCTTCCCTCCCGCCTCTCCCCCCAATCTCGGACCTTCCATGCTATGGAGAGCTTGCTCCACAGTATGGCTGGCTCCTCTCCTGTTGACTGGGAACTGCACTGTGAATACTCTGAATATCCTCCCTGCTTAGAAGAAATGTCCTAGAAACAACGACATCAGAAAGAACTGCTAGACTTTTGTCTTCCACACTCTCCCTTCAGCGGTGTTATTAGACGCACATAACTATACTGGCCAACTAGTAACACATGGGAAAACCCTGCGGAAACCACACGTGGACAGGCCAGCCCAGGCAGGAGGGAGGGCTGCAGGCACAGGACCCCGACAGACACAAAGGGCAGCTCACACGTTGAGGGGCAGCTGGACCTTGGGAGGCGTGCCCTGCTCTCCAGACACCGAGGCAGCCCGTGGCACAGCCGTGGGGGTAGATCCCGCCGAGGAGGAGACATCCTGGAAACAGACAAGAGGGGACAGGAGTGAGGAGACAGAGACTCCATCCAAGGGAAAGAGAAAAGCAAAATGAGGCTGCATCCACAGGTGCCTGTGCTTCGCCAGCTGCCTGGCTGTTTGGCCTCCAACGTGCCGTGCCTACCTGGACTGTCAAAATGGTTCTCTAACCATGGGAGGGAGCCTGGCAGCCCGGGACCCCTGCCCTGAGGTGATTTTCAAGAGCCCTTTCCCAGCAGCTCAGGGAGCCTTCTACGGCCTGCATCTAGGCTGGTCAGCATCACACTGTAGTCAGGCCGTGTTCCAGACCTGGCTTTATTCTTAGACCTTGAATTAATTATTATTGTGTTTGTTTAAAAAAACCCACACGAAATCTTTCATGCTATGAAACAGAGCTTATTTAAAAAGAGCGTCCCCAGGAACTGGAGATTAATCCCTAAAGAAAATTGGTCCCATGACAGCAGACAGAGCAGCAGGCCAAGAGGACTGGGAGTCACAGGGTGCCCCCCTCCCCCCAAGACCCCAAAGTGCTCCAAGCTTCAAGGGTTTTTTAAGAAAGGAGATGACCCGAGGAACGGTCAGCATCAGGGGTGCGCTGTGCTCTCCGGGGACTGTGGGGGGGCCGAGGGAGGAATCCGGGTGGCACCATGGTCTTGCCAAGGGAATTCCTACATAGAGAATCCTTAGCCCCAGCCCATGCAGGACAGCGCTGCCCCCAGGTCCCCCTACGACCCAGCTTGCTCGCCCTGCCCTGGCCTTCCCTAGGACAGTGTCCTGTCTTCCTGTTCAGAGGCATTCAATGGCAGAAGGGTCTGACCTGTGTACCTCTCAAAGATTTGTCCGAGTCCCAGCCCTGGCACCAGTGCTTGTGGTCTTATCTGGAATAGGGGTCTTTGCAGATATGAGGTAAGGATCCTGAGAATAGATCATCCTTGATTGGAGTGGGCACCAAATCCAATGATGAGTATCCTTACAACACAGAGAAGGAGGACCGGGATGTGGAGGGGACGGAAGCCCATGCGAGGACGGAGCAGTGACAGGAGTGATGCATCCACAAGCCGAGGGGTGCTGAGGATGCCGGCAGCCACCAAAGCCAGGAGGGAGCCCCGGAACAGACTCCCCTCAGCCTCAGGAGGAACCAAACCTGCCCACACCTTGACTTGGGGCTTCCGACCTCTAGAGCTGTGAGAGAACAACTTTCTGTTGCTTTTAGCCACCTAGTTTGTGGTACTGCTCTGGAAGCCTCAGGACACTCCATTAGAGGGGCTGTCGGGGAGCCTGGAGGAGGAAGGGGTCCACCTCCCTTCAAGGAGGGAGACAGGGGTCTCCTCCCTTCCTCTAGGATCCCGTGTAGGCCTGACGAGGGGCAGAATAGGGGTCCCAGCAGAAACCGGAGCAGAGGACGGGGCCAGGCTGCAGGTACCTCGGCCAAAGGCAGGTTTGGTGCGGTGCGGGGGCTGCCTGGCTCTGAATGGGGAAGGTGCCTGTGTCCCCAGTGTGTGTCCTCAGGTGAGCGAAAGGCACTAGAAGCAGAGACCACACAGATGGGAGAGCCACCTGGGAGTTGCCCCAGGTAGGCGGCCAGCCCTGCCCCCAGACTGGCCTCACACCACCTTCTTAGCTTAGGAGCAAGAAGCTTAGCTTTCTCATTACTCACTGACCAGTTCTGGCCTTGCTTAGCTGATAACCTCTGCATGCCGCCGGCCACCTCCCTGCCCCTCCCTGAGTGGTTACAGCCCTCCCTGACCAGCAATCATAGCAGAGCCTGAAACCATGCTACATGGGCAGCGTCTACAAAGTCAGAAACAATTTCTTCCTCCTGTTTAAACCCAGTGCGCCTGGCAGAATGAGCGGGTGCAACCGAGAGACTCCCTTCGTGTCTCTAGGGTAACTCCAAGTCTCAAATGACTTCCATTGCAATGCAGACACTGTGAGAAAAACCTTTGATTTTCAAAGGATCCTCAGAGAGCCAGGTGTCCAGAGGGCAGCGCCTCACGGACCTCATCCCTCAGCCACATGCGGAAGCAGGAAAGGCTGAGCGCCGTGTGAGAACAGGGCTGGAAGGGGGCATTCCTTCCCACGGATGGATTCCAGGGTCTTCTGTCTGCCCGGGACACCTGCCCTCTCCATGAAGGGAGACAGGGAAGAGGAGGTGTCCCCAACAATGCCAGGATCACTTTCCTTCTAGAGAACTCCCCAGAGCCAGTCTGGATCATGAGTCACCATCCATGGAGGTGTAGGTGGGGGCTGGAGGGCAAGTACGAGGGCAGAGACACCCCAAGGGAGGGAGAAGGAGAAGCTGCCACCTCACTCTCCACCAGGCCCTCCCAGCCCCAGGCATCTGCGCAGAGGATGCTTTCTCCACTGTCCACAGGTCTCCTTGTGGCCACTGAAGAAATGTGTGGGCAGGATCTTAGGGTCATTCACTCACCCATTCAAATAGTTACCAAGCAATTCCAACACAGGGACAACAGGCTCGACACACTGACACTCGATGACCTGGCAGTCGGAACTTGCCCTGGGCCCCCATGGGGAACACCATGGCCTGTGACTGTGTGGGGCTTGCAATCCAGGTGGCCAAGCACTGGACATACAATTCTTTTTTTTTTTTTTTTTTTGAGATGAAGTCTCACTCTGTCACCCAGGCTGGAATGCAGTGGCGTGATCTCAGCTCACTGCAACCTCTGCTTCTGAGCTCAGGCGATTCTCCCGACTTAGCCTCCTGAGTAGCTGGGATTACAGTTGCACAATACCACCCCCGGCTAATATTTTGTTCGTTGTTGTTGTTGTATTGAGACAGAGTCTTGCTCTGTCACCCAGGCTGGAGTACAGTGGCACGATATCCAGTGCAGTGGCTCACACCTGTAATCCCAGCATTTTGGGAGGCTGAGGCGGGCAGATCATGTGGTCAGGAGTTTGAGACCAGCCTGGTCAATATGGTGAAACCCCGTCTCTACTAAAAATACAAAAATTAGCCAGGCATGATGGCGCACGCCTGTAATCCCAGCTACTGGGGAGGCTGAGGCAGGAAAATTGCTTGAACCCAGGAGGCGGAAGTTGCAGTGAGCCGAGATATTTTGTATTTTTAGTAGAAACGGGGGTTTCACCATGTTGGCCAGGCTAGAACTCCTGACCTCAGGTGATCTGCCCTCCTCAGCCTCCCAAAGCGCTGGGATTACAGGCATGAGCCACTGCACCCGGCCTGGACATGTAATTCTAAACATGCAGCAGCCCTAGGAAGTTCAGCGTGCATAGGCCCCTTACACAGGTACCCAACCTGGGCTGGGCGTGGCTGGGAGGGCTTCGGAAGGCATGAGGCAGGCTTGTTAGGGAATGTCTTAGTCTGTTTAGTGTTGCTCACGACAGAATACCTAAAACTGGGTAATTTATAACAAAAAGGAATTTATTTCTTATAGTTCTGGAGACTGAGAAGTGCGATGCTGCATGGCCACTTCTGGTGACAGCCTTCTTGCTGGTGGGGACTCTGCAGAGCATCGCATGACGAGGGGGCTGAGCATGCTGGCTCAGGTCCTGCTGCTGCTTCTTAGAAAGCCACCAGCCCTGCTCCCATGAATCCAGGAATCCACGAGTGATTATTCAGCCTTGCCCTTGGGACCTAATTGCCTTTTAAAGGCCCCACCTCTCAGTGCTGAGCCTGGGGGATTAAATTTCAACATGAATTTCAGAGGGGACATTCAAGCCACAGCAGGGAGGTGGTGAGGGTGGCTGGTGGGCCTAGAGGAGCCCAGGCCGGCTAAGGTGGGAGGCCAGATGAAGTGACGGTTTGGAGGCAAAGGGGGCAGTATCCCCACGGGATGACGACAGGCTGCGTGGGGCCTCCTGAGAGGGTTCTGGTCTTCAGTCTGAGGGCACGGCATCCCTGGAAGACAGGCAGGGAGAAGGCAGCCACAGCCAGGACCTGCAGCTTTGCAGGGAACCCATCAGGAAGTGCGAGGGAGCCCAGCCTGCACCGGCAGAGGGCAAGGGAGTCAGGAAGGGGTCTGGACATGCTCAGGGGGCTGTTAGTAGGAACAGCAGCCGCGACTGTAGCACCCGTGATGGTAGCACTCGCCCTGTGCAGAGTCTACCATGGCTGGGCCCAGCTCTGAGCACTCCCCCTGGAACAATGCTTTCAACCTTCGCAAGCCTGCAGATGGGTATTTTGAACTCAGGCAGCCTGCTTATTATTTTGAACTCAGGCCACGTGCTTAGCCACCACACCGTGGTGTTAGTTCCTCACAGCTGCTGAAACAAACAGCCACAGACTCAGGGGCTTACAATCACTCAGAAGGTGTTGAAGTCAGAAGTTCTAAAATCAAGGTGTGGCAGGGCTGTGTTCCTTCTGGGAGTCTGGAGGAGACTCCATTCCCTGCCTTTGCAGCTTCTAGAGGCTGCCCACATTCCTTGGTCCCCTCCACTTTAAGGCAAGCAGTGCCACGTCTTCCTCTCTCTCGCCTCTGCTTCCACCACGCCATCCCCTTCCCTGACTCTGGCCTCTGCTTCCCTCTCGGGAGGGCCTTTGTGGCTGCGGTGGCCCAGGTGATCCAGGAGCATCTCCATCTCAGGGTCTTTTCCCGTTTGCCACATGAGGTGACACATTCTCAGGTTCTGGGATCAGCACTTGGACATGTGTGGGGGCCATCAGTCCCTTCTCCACCAACAAGATTAGGTCTGAAGGACGTTGAGGGAGGAGCATGGGCCGGGTTTCTAGCCTTGGCCAGATGGAGATGCTGCTGGAGAGACAGGAACAAGAGGCCACAGAGGCCATGGGCTCAGTGCTGGACACGCAGTGTTTGGTGTGCCTGGAGATGTCTCAGTGTGGATGATGAGGGTGCTGGTAATGCCAACCAGGAGCTCGGAAGGGACTGGCCTGGGCAGCAGATCTGGGGTCATGTATGTATAGCTGATCTATGAGGCAGTGCAGTCTTGTGACAAAGCCCTTAGCTCCCAGGTGTGTGACCTGTGTTTGTGACCGTAGCCAAGATGGCGTCTGTGAGCCTCCGATCTCTCATCGTGTCCATTGAGGGTCATGAACTTCTGCTCTGACCATGATGGTAACAGGGGCCAGGTTTACCCTCCTGCCTGAAAAAACTGAAAAACCAGATGAAACCTGAATCAATAGCTCCCAAGACTATAGAAATCAAGCAGTGGAGGACAGAGCCCCCAAGACATGAGAAGATGGGGTCGTGGCAGCTTGCATGGTCTAGACAGCTGGAGTATGAAGTCAGACAACCCATAGGCTATAAAGCAGTCACTCTAAGTACACAGAACAGGCCCTCAACAAAGGTTCGTGATCGTCGTCCTGAAGCCAACAGGGTAGACCGTGCAGTGGCCTGGGAGACAGTGAGGAGGGAGCATGCCCTGGCCCCATCTGCGGGACACCACCCAGAAGAGGGCCCTGAAGGAGGCCAAGATGGGGCAGCCCAATAAACAGAAGGAGACCCATAGCCCAGGGGAGACGGTGCTTCAGAGGGAATGTCATTGTCCATTGAGCTGCATGCTGTGGAATGGCCAAGGAAGCCAAGGACCTAGAAGGACCCACCGGTCTTGGGAATGCTGACATGCACAGGCGCTTCCTGGGGCAGGTGACTGCCCCTGCTGGACCACTGGTGGGGAGTTACACCTCTTGATCCCACTCATGGGACGCGGAAGACCCCAGTGTGCTCCCTGCAGGGAAAGCCCTCACTCCTGGCTTGGGCCAGTGGACCCACAGTCCCCTGGTTTCTGTCCCATTCTGCCATAGTTAGTAACAGAGAAGTCTGCAAACTCAGGTCCTACAAGGCATGGCCCTCATGACATGTCTATGCTGTGTGGAGGGCTGGTGGGGGCAGGGGTGCTGCCCCAGAGCACAGAATAGGGAGGGGAATGTGGGGGCCAGAGACGTTCTCATACAGCCCCAGGTCCTGGTGATTTGGGCTTGTAGACAAAGCTGTTCTCCATTCTAGAGCGGGAGAGACAGACAGGAAGACACAGAGACACAGAGAGAGACAGAGGTAGACAGACAGAGATAGAAAGAGACAGATAGACAGAGACAGAGCAGGAAAAAAAGCCTGTAGCCCCGGCAGTTTCCTGTTAAGAATGAATCCTAAAATAACCAGACAGGCCTGGGGCGGTGGCTCACGCCTGTAATCCCAGAACTTTGGGAGGCCAAGGCAAGCAGATCACCTGAGGTCAGGAGTTCGAGACCAGCCTGGCCAACATGGTGAAACCCTGTCTCTACTAAAAAGACAAAAATTATCTGGGCATTGTGGCAGGCACCTGTAATCCCAGTTACTTGGGAGGCTCAGGCAGGAGAATCGCTTGAACCCAGGAGGCGGAGGTTGCAGTGAGCTGAGATCACGCCACTGCACTCCAGCCTGGGCGACAGAGCAAGACTCTATCTCAAAAAATATATATATAAAATAATGATAATCAGACAAGTCAGAATGGAGGTACAGTTAAGGATTTCGCAGCAGCACTGTTTATGATATGAAAAACCTGCACTCCTGAAGTTCCAGGGTGTGGGGCTGGCAGGCTGACAAGGACACAGAATGCCCCACTGCCGCCTGTGCCGTGGTCTCCATGGACAGGCCTGGAGGGCCATGTAGGGTATGCAGAGTGCAAATGGAGGTGACAGCATTGCATATGAAGGCTTATCTAATTTCTGACAGTGATACGTGTATTTTCATGGCAAAAAGTCAGAAAACTTACATACCAAACCATAACTTTGCTCCTTTGGGGAGCTGCCTTTTGGGATAATTTTATTATTTTTTAATCTACACTTTAATATCAAGTGACAATGGTTTCCTGAAACATTTCCACAGTGGTATGAGAAGAATAACAGAGTTAACACTTGAGGTCTGGCTGACGGTAAGCCCGTATCTTTCTCGATCCCCCATGTGCCATCTTTGTCAGGGGATCCTGGGAGCTGACAAAGGGCAGGGGTGACCCTGCAGCACCAGCAGGGGCTCGGCTGGCAGTTCTGTGCTCCCAGGCACTGGCACTCTGCTCTGCAGCAGCAGGAAGAGTGGGAACCTAAGATGATAGGCACACACTGGTCCTGCTGTTGTTACCATGCCTGCTGTCCTGTTCAGATAAATGCTCCAGAAACAGCCAAGCTGTCCCAAACCAGCATAGCACAAGCAAAGCACAGCCAGAGCCACGGTGGGGCCACACTGGGAGGGTGGCCTGCTGAAGCCTGCCCCGGCACTTGGATCTCCACCTCCCAATGTCCTGGAGCTGCTCAAGCCATACTCCAATGAAAGGGGGGCAATGTGTTTGGCCAGGAGAGACCAAGGAGACTGTGTTTTGTCTGCTGGGCAGAGGCTGAAGGCTAGGCTGAGAGTGCACACTGTGCGGAGCACACGCATCGTGGACCGCGGCGGCCGAAGGCTCACCATCCCATCTGTGCCGGCATCCACCGACTGCCCTGCGTGAGTCCAACGTAAAGCAACCCACAGGGCTCGGTGTCAGGAGGCTCGGGAGGGCTCAGCCAAGGAACCTGAGGTGTGGACAGTGGGAGCTGCCACAGGGCCCATTCAGGGGTCTGGGGCCTTGGCCACCCTGACACAGGCTGTCCCTAAAGACAGCAGGAGGGAGACATTCTGGCGGCTTCACTGGAATCCTGGACTTCAGCTGACACTTGATACGGCAAAAGCTCCAAGCAAATATGTGGGATTTAACAGTAAGCTATTACTTAGAGCTGGAATGAAGAGCAGAGAGAGGTCAGATGTGTGGAAATGCTTTTTCCCAAAGGTCAAGATGAAGAATGCCTAAAACTGACATGGCTGAGCGTGGCTCCCGTGTGGCGGGCCTTCCTAGCATGGATGTGTGGTGTGGTGCCCAGAGCGAGGGGTGCAAGGGACATCCTGCTGCATAGGAGGCAACGCTGGGCTGGGCTCTGCCCTCAGGGATATAAAAACTAAAAGTACAAAGAAGTGAGTGGCACACTGGTCGTGGCTTCCTGATGCTGATGGGGTCAGTCCATCCTCTGAATCTGGTCTCTGTTGCTACGGATGCAAACGAGCAGCAATTTGCTGGTGGCCAAGGTGGGAGGGGGCCAGGGGTCCTCCCACTGACAGGCTCAGCAGCACGCTACTGGGGGCCACAGGCCCAGCTGTACAGAATGTGACTCCCAAGAACACGAGGCCTGCTGAGGGGCAGAGATGAGCAGCCACTGCTAACCCTGGCAGGAACTAACTGCAGGGAAAGGGGCCTCTCCTTTAAATGACTGTAATCAGGAACTCCTGAGTAAAGGCACAGGCTTCCACATGGCCAGCATCCTGCAAAGCCTGAGCTGCAGCACTGCCAGGATGTACTTTCAGCCCCCAACCAATGGTGCCTCTCCCATGAAGTATTCATAACGAGGTTGAGAGTTGCTGACTGTGACACCAGGGACTTGAGGGCTCCTTGCCTCCAGCTCCAACCATGGTGCTTGGCCCTGGATGCAGGCCTGGCTTCCTCCTAACCATGAGCCACCTCTCTGATGCTGCTTTGATTTTTAATGGCTTAATTTTAAATGATTCTAGGCCTTAAGGGATTAGTAAAGACTTGGCAGGAGTGAGGGAGTCAGCCAGTGATAAAAACAAGAAAAGAGAAAGAGCTCCAGGTGCCTTTGAGTAAAAATAATTGGGGACACAGCCCTCAGACAGATGTTCATCCTATCTCCAAGATCATCCAATGGAAATCTCTGCTCCGACTTCAAAGCCAAGTGCAGCCCTGTCTCCCACGAAGTCGCACCTAGCAGCCCATGCCCAGGAAAGGGCTCTGACTATAATAAAGTACGTTTGCACCACGGTCTTTTTAAAAGGCTCCATAATGGATACCTGCCAGGATTTGGCCTGGGCAAGTGGACACACATGTTCCGAAGGAGCTGGCCGACATGCAGTGGCCCAGTTCTCTGAGTCACTGACCCTACAGAACAACAACTCCAGCAATCCCTCCCTCGGGCAGGATGCTCAACAACACAGCCTGTGAGCATTTCACATGAGCCCAGTAGTGCAAGGTCGGCTGGCAGGGCTATAGGTAGGAGAGGATGGCCTGTCTGATGGAACTTAGCACAAGCAAACAGTAAAGTGACAGCGTGCACGCTGATGCTGCCCCCTGGGTGCACGGAGCTACAGGGGCCTTCCGCACCGAGGTCAGGGCTGGAGCTCAGCCTGACTGTGCAGTGCCCTGGATCCAGGCAAGCTCCACTGCTCCTGCATCTCTCTCCCTATCACAGAGCTCACAGGTGAATGGCACACAGCCCTGGAGCTGCTAGTCAGTAAAGATTGGGCTGTCATCTGTGACGGTGATGTGTTTCATCAAATTCCAGCCTCCCCTGGTTGGAAGCCTGGTGTCAGCAATGGCTGCAGTGCTGTGGCCGCGGTTCCCCGATTCTAAACCGCCAGGTTGTAACCAGACACTAGAGCCTCCTCCGCTGCATTTTAATGGGGCTCCTAAGCAGTGGCTGGGAACCAGGCCGTATTAGTTTCCTGCTGGGATTACTAAAAGGGAAAAAAGAGGGTCTGGGGGTTGGCAGGCTGTACGGGGGCTCTGAGTCTCTTTCTTTGACACTATGGAACAGACGAAAACCCCAAGAAGAAACATCTCCTCATTTAAATGTTTAATGTAAGTCCAGAAAACATTGTCATCACCCCAAGGAGCAGTGAAATGGGCATGCATTATTCATCACTCGCTACCACTCCATTACACGGGGTGTAAATCAGACCCTCATGAACTTGCTTCCCAAAGAAAACTCTAGAATAAAACATTTATGGCCTGATTCTTCTGCTTGGTTCTGCAAAGAGGAGCAAGCAGCTTGTGCAGCCAGAGGCCCCACGTGCCTCTCGATCTCCCTCTCGGGGAGGGCAGTGGCCGGGGAGCCCCAGTGAGGGGGTCTGTCCTGGGAGAGGCAGCAGCCATGCCTTCTGCCCACATAACTTCAGCACTCTCAGCTGGTGAGGGGAACTGCTTGCTCGCCGCTGAAGATGGAGGCCAAAACTCCCCTCCACTGCTGCCCACAAGCCACCTGCCCCCGTAGGAGTTCGAAATTTGCTGCTGGATGTTTAATTTTCACCCACAGGTTGGATCTGGCCCAGTGTTCTGCTTTTGTGAATAAAGTTTTATTGGCAGCCAGCCATGCCCACCATCCACTGCTGTCTCCAGCTGCTCTGATACTGCAGGGTGGAGCTGAGTCACTGCGGCAGATACTACCTGGCTGCAAAGTCTAGATTATTTACTATCTGGCTGCTTCCTTTAGAAAGTTTGCTGCCCCTGCTCTAGGTGTCTATGATGAGAAGATGAACCTCTTCCCCTTTCTGCCTTTGTCTTACTGGGCCAATAACTGGAACCAAAAAGTGAAAGTTGTGATCAAAAGCTTAACAAGGAATTCCCACAATATTACTAAGGCGAATGGATCAAAACAGTGGAATGTGGGAGGAGAACATCCACAACCCGACTCCAGTTTGGTGAATGAAAATCTCAAAACGTCAACAAGGAAAGGGGAGTTCTGTTAAGGAAGTTATAGGACCCCTTTCTCACCTACCCGGGGCTTCCCAAGCCTCAGCTAAGAAGCAACCTATCTTGCCCTGGAGCCTTTCTTCTATCAGGAAGAGCCGTGGATGGCCTCCGCTCATGGCCTTCCTCACAGCTCTCACTCGCCTGTTGCCTCTGACGGTAGGAAGGCCCTCGACCCCCCTCCCTGTGCGCACCCATCAGGCCAGAGGCTTCTCCATCCAGCTTTGCATAAAAGGCACAATATTCATCCACATCCAACTGTGCATCCATTCTGCCTTCAAACAGAAAGTGCCTCCTTTACAGGCGGTGGCTGCAGGAGGGGTGGACCTTGAAAAACCCTTTTGTTCAGCTCTAATTCAGTGTGTCCGTCTATCCATCCTTCTGTCTGAGAGTGCCAGTGCGAGGCACTGCCTGTACAGAGAGGGAAAGCACTCTCTTGCCGCAGCGAAGCTCACGGGCTGGTAGAGGGGACAGCGAATGGGGGGACGAGGTCCTGAGAGCGAACCCGGCCTGGGCGTAAGCGTGTGTGGGACCCCGTTTTTCTCGCCTCCCAAACCCACACTGCATCCAGATAACACCTGTGGGGAGGTAGGTGGTTTAGCCTGGAGCGGGAGGGCAGATGAGCTCTGGCAGAGGGAGGGCGAGGCAGTCAGGAGATCTGGGTGGAGAAGGTTCTTAGCTCCTCACAGTCCTCCCGTCCAGGGCCATCATGGGTCTTCACATTACAGCCCTGAGGACACCGACCTCAGTGGCCTGGTTTCCTCCTGCTTTACCTGTACTGATCGAGGCCCTTCCTCCTTTCCACCCTCTGAGGCATGGACTGTGTGCTAGTCTCCTGGTGGGTCCCATGGGGCCTACCGGTGGGCATTCATGAACAACCCTCTGTGGATCCCTGCAGGATGTGGCTTCAACAGCTGCTAGGACAAGGGA
The DNA here is from genome assembly GCF_029289425.2 of Pan paniscus. NCBI lineage: Eukaryota > Metazoa > Chordata > Mammalia > Primates > Hominidae > Pan > Pan paniscus. The sequence continues at coordinate 18,286,791 of NC_073261.2, forward strand.
GTGACTCTTCTATGCTGCTAGCCAGCAAGTGCCCACCCAGAGCTCCCGGATGCTCTCCAAATGCCAAGAAGACCCAAGGATCTTTCCTGACTCTGCCCAAGGATGGCCTGGAGGCACAGGCAGAAACCCGTGGATCTGGTTCCTAGCTCGTCATAGCAGCAAAAGGAACACTGCCAGCACCCTGCACTGTGATTGGTAAGCTTTGCAATCGACAAAAATCATCAGGACGCCAGGTCACAGGCAGCCACGGTGTCCTCTGTCCCCACTTAAAGGCCAGGATTGGTAAGTCATGGAGGTACAGCTATTTCCAGATTTGTAGAAGAAAGTTTTCTTGTATAAGATTCTCACAATGCAATTTTTTTTTATTCATCCCAGGCTCACTTGGTACTTTTTGTTTTGCCTCCCTATAAGGCATGTAATTAAATTTATAACTTTCTGAAAATGCTAAAAATAAGCCCAGGTGCTCTGCTATGCAGGCAGCTTGTACTCTGCAGTTGAGAGCTGGAGCTGGAGCCGGAGGTTGCACAGCTTATAAGCAGTAAGTCTGGGGGCTGCCAGGCCTGAGGCAGGAAGGTCCTGCTTCAGCTCCTTCAGCTTTTCCCCAGCACTTCCTCCTGCTTGAAGCATCTGTCTGTCTGTCCTGTGGCAGAGATAAGACCCAGCCAACACAGGAAGCTGCATAGAGACAAATAGCAGGTGGTGATGCATTTTAAAGTTGCCCAGAAGCTTCCATAAGGAACTCTCCTCATTTACTTCTCAGACACGAAGAGACTTGAGAAATGCTGTCTTTTGATGTTCTCCCTGCTGAATTTCAAACACTTCCCCTTCCATTGATTTTAAAGGGTATGTTCCTAATTTCCAAGGGTTGCTTATTTGGAGGTAATTTGTAAGCCATGGTGCTCTCCAGAACAGAGAAGCTGGCAAGGGCCAGTGAAGGTGCTGGTCCTGGCTGGACGGCGAGTCAGCCTGCATCTGACCACACTCTGGACCCAGCAAGAGCCCCTGCCCAGAGGCAGGACACTCATGGGCAGTATTAGTGGGTATATGCTTGCACACGGCAGTGCAAGCATAGCCGTCAGAGCCACACTAGCCTTACTTTGGAAAGGTGTCGTCTCTTCCTTTGCAGCTTCCCAACTTCTGTGCTCAGAAATGCAAACTTGCTGAGTTGCAGGGAAGTGGCACCTGGGGACGGTTCTCCTCAAGGCCCCGCTGGACTCCATGTGCCCACCCCCTCAACAGGGCGGGGCTGTAAGATTGGCTTCGACCACTGAAATGCGCATGAGCAGAGGCTTCCATGTAGCCTCTGCACTGGTTGCTTCATTTCTGCCCCTGCTATGGTCCTGGAGACATTCTACACCAGGAGTCAGAAGGCATTTTCTGTAATGGGCTCAGTAATAAACATTTCAGTCTGTGTGGGTCTTACGATCTCTGTCAGAACGCCTCAATGTCTCTGTTATGGCCTAAAAACAGCTGCAGATGATATACAAATGGGCGTGTGTGACCCTGTTCCAGCAAAGCTTTCATTTACCAAAACAAGCAGTGGCTAGTCTCAGCCTGGTGTTTGCTGGTGTCCCAGGTGAGGATGGTAGAGCCAAGCCCTCTTCTACCGGTGACTCATAGTATGAGTGAGAAGCAAGCATTCGCAGCTTGGTGCCTCCGAGAACGTGGGCTGCTTATTACGTGATGTAACTGCTCTCAGTGATGGACCCGGGCACTCCAGAGCTGACTGCCCATTTAGGGTCCTCGGGCACCTGCTTGACTTCATACTTGGTTTATGAGGAAATTTTTCTAAAATGTAAGCAATCATTTCCCGATTTGATCCAATAACCTCAAAAGCAAATGTGTCATAGTGGAGTTGGCCTGAATGGCCTCTTTCCCTCTCCTCTGATTATCCTCCCTCCCCCAGCAGAGCACTGACATGTGAATGATACTCCATTATGCCCAGAGCACCAGCTGAGCCTCTGACCTCTCCCAGTCGCAGAGGAAGAATCCCTAGGGGTGCAAACATGAGCAGGACGGGCCATCTGAGGCTCAGCCGGCTGCACGCCCTGGACACCTTCAGCCAGAGCCCCGCAGCTGTGTCCTCTCCCCAGCCATCGATGTGCAGCCGGGCCTGCGGGAGTTGGGGAAGGCCACACAGCCTCTCAGGTACCATGCTGCTTTATGTACAAGACCATCCAGTGAGGAATGCTGCTGGTGCTGTCTTGTGGCCCACCCAACAAGGAAGCTAGCGTGTGAGAGCCCCACCTGTGGGCCACTGGCACCTAGCCCTGCCTTCAAGGACCTAAAAGCCCAGGGAGGAAGGGGGGATGGCCATACACACAAATAATGTTCCATCATGGGCACATGGGAAGTCCTGTAGGCAAAGAGACAGTGGGGGAATTGATTTGGTGGTGGAAAGGTGACATGGGGCCATAGAAAGCTGTGAAGAGAGGTGAACATGTCAGATGGCCTGGAAGGGCGGGTAGGAGCCTTCTGCACAGGTATGTGTCTGTGTGTTGCCTGGTAGGTAGAATGCATGCTGAGGGGCAGCAAAAGGGACATGGGCAGGTGGGAAGGGATTAGCTACGGCAGTTTAGGGGAGAAATGGACCAGGGCCAGAGCAGCGTGGTGCGCAGGGAGCAGATCTGCACAGGCTCACGGGAGTGGACAATGCTGCCGGGAGCTGGAGAGGCAACCAAGGGCCAGTCTGAAGGCTCCCCAGAACCTTCCAAGGGACTCAGGAGGGAACTCAGGGGCAGGGAGTCAGTGTTGGGGAAGACGAAGGGTATTAGTGAAGACGAAGAGTGTTAGCTCAGGGCACCTAAGGACAGTGGTGACTCCTTGAGGAACAGATGGAATACAGAAGGGGAAGCAGGTTTGCGGAAAGAGGGGTGTCATCGGTTGCTCCTGGCATGCGCTGAAGTTGAGGCGTCTCTCCAGGAAGCCAGCAGGTAGTTGGAGAAGAGAATCTGTAGTTTAAAAGAGGTACTGGCAGGCAGAGTTTAGGGACGTTGGCTGGGGTTCTGGAGAGGTTGAACCCCCATGGGTGAGTATGCCCAGGATGGGAAGAGAAGGTGGGGGGTATTTGTGTAGATGTAGGGGCTAGAAAGAGGGTCTGGCAGGAGGGGCCAGGACAGGGCTCCACTGGAAAGAAGAGTCACAGATCAAAGGGGACAGGTTCAGGAAGGGGTGCTGTCCACAGCGTCAAGTGCTGCCAAGAGGTCAAGATGGTGGATGAGGAAGGAGGATGCTGGACAGGGCATTGGTAACTGTGGCTGGGTCAGCTTCAGCAGCCGGGGTGGTGGGCAAGATCGGACTGCAGAGAGTCGAGCACATCCATGGGAAAGAGGAAGCAGTAGGTCAATGAGAGAAGAATGAGACTGGGCCTTCTGCAAAGGTGCTGGGAGGGGGCACCCAGTGGGAGAGGGGTCAGCTCTGCTTGGCCGCCAGCCTGGGCCACACCCCACCTGCGCAGGCCCTGTGTGCCCTTGGCAGCCTCTGGGAGGTGCCCAGTGGCCAGCCCCAGCAGCTCCTTGGCGACCTTGACTGTGCTTGTGGCCAGCCTAGGCCCGGCAAAACTTCCGTCTAGGCCCCACCCCCCCATCTTTCTGTCCCCTGTCCCTGCCCCTGCAGAGTGGCTGCTGAGACTCCCAGTCTCCAACTTGTAGCATTTCCCACATGGCTACTCAGAGGCCAGGCGCTGGCCTGTTCTGCATTGGCGCCCCACTCCCCGCCGGGCCTCGAGCTCACCTTACACAGCTCTCAGCTCTCTCCTCGGTTTCACAGCTCTTCCTTTTCAGCATTCTCATCAACAAAGCCTCAGCCTAAAGCCCTTTCCTGCAAAGAGCTTGACAGTGGATATTTCAGGCTGTGTGGGTGTCAGTCTCTGACACTTTTTCTTCTCCTTCCTTTACTTCCCCTCCTTCCCATCCTGCAGTGGTCTCGGCCACACCCACTTCTTACCCACCACCAGCTTTCCAAAACCTCCAGGACCCAGCATGGCACCAAGCCAGAGATGGGCTTCTGGAGCAGAAAGTAGTGACTAGAGATGATGTGTCTGGTGCCTGGTGTCTTGGACTGGTGATTCATTCCCTGATTCCCTGAGCAGCAGAAAGAGCCACCACAGCCAACACTCAAGGTACACCTACCAAGGAGGGCAGCCCGCACGCACGCCCTCACTCCACCCTCACAGTGGCCATGGTGGGGGCGCACAGCTTGGCTCCATTTCACAGACAGGTAGGGGAGTTTTTGGGAAGAGGTCAGGCAGCTTACCCAAGGTTGCAGGTGCAAGGATAAGTGCTCAACCTGGCCGTCTGGCTCTGGAGGCTGGCTCTTAACTGCAGGGCTCCAAGAGGTTCAGCAACTCTCCTGGGGTGACACAGCTAGAGAGAGGGAGCCTGCACCTCCACCCCAGCACCCTGCATTGAGCCTGGCCTCAGCCTAAAAGAAAAGCAAAGCAGGGGCACTTTATGGAGCACCGCAGGGACCTGCTGGCATTCTCCTGCGTGTCTCCTTTGGCCTGAGGTCAGCCCTGTGCATTTTACGGAGTAAACTGGAAAGTTAAGTGATAACCATGTCCTGACAAGAGTGGGGCCCTGGAAGGCCAGGGAGGGCTGGCACGGAAGTACAGCCCTGAGGTGTCACCACTACCCCCGGGGCCTCGGCTTCCTCATCTCTGAAGTGGAAACAATGAACAATTGGCTCACTGTGGGGTGAGGTGGGCCACGCAGTCGGGGAAGCTGAGAAGTGATGCAAGCCAGGACAGAGGAGGTGAGATCAGCAGAAGAAGCCGAAGGAGAGATGGGGACAGGCAAACTACAGACGCACCCCTGACAGCTGCGGGGAGGCCGCCAGCCTCGGACAGCGCGCGGCTCTCAGGCTGTGCTCCCAGGCTTCATGATGCTCGGGCACTCTGAGAAGCAGGGAAGTGTCCCCTGTGCCTCAGACTCATTTCTATAGAAACCACAGACGCACGCTTCCTTTCTATTTTAAGACAACACCAAAGAAAGAGCAAAACCAGTCCATTACAGCGAGAGGCCCTTAATTCAGCCAGCTAAGGGGCTTCCTCATCCACATCCCCCCACCCACCCTGACTGTGGATCAACTGCAGTCGATGCGTTGGACAGCACAGTGCCCAGCAAGCAGCCCATCTCCACTCCAGCCAGCTGCTTTTCCAGGGCAGACGCCTGCTGTTTGGACCTTTCTACAGAACCCAGTGCAATGTTCAATGAGGATTCAATAACTGTCGGGGACGATACCATGCTCACCCCAAAAGTAAATGCACTGGGACACACAACCCACGATCTGTAATCCTCTGCCCCCCATGGCCCAGAAGTCCTGGTCCAGATGACCAGCCTTGTACACTTCACCATCCTGTCTTCCCCTACAGCCCCAGTCTCCAGGTGCCAAGAATTCATCCTGTCAGTCAAGATGTTCTTTATCACAGCCTGAATGGACACACTGGGTCCCGAGGGGACTGTGAGAGGCAGGGGACTGGCTGCTGCAGTGGCCCTTGCTGGGGCCAGCACTGCCCCATGCTGTAGGCACCGAGGAGCCTGGGGCTGCGGGCCTTCCTGCTCTGTCCACTCCACGTTTCCCACGATGGCAGTGCTGGCACGTGAGGGGCCTCTGTTTGTGGATGAGCCCATGACACAGCAATGCTGAATTTCTCCAAGCCGATGATCAAAGCCGAAGTGCCACCCACTGACCACAGAATCCTGGGCCTGGGCTCCCTCTCCTGGGCTGTGGCCAGCATGGTGGGGAAGAGAATCCCTGCAGCACCGTGGTCACAGCAGGACCTGAGTCTGGCTCGCCTTGGCTGCCATGGGCCAGTCCTCAGGCCAGGCACTTCCTGGTCAGACGCACATGGCCAGCAAGGTGGTAGGAACCAGGAAGGCAGTGCAGAGCAGGGGCAGACCGGGAGGGCTTGGTCTCTGGGCACATCCAGACCATAGCAGCACACTGGAGCCTGCAGGGGCAGCACGCACAGCTCACACCTGCACCAGGTGCCCCTTCTGTCTCCCGGCAGCTCGATTAAATCAGGACAGGGAGACAGGCGGCAACTGCTTTATTTGACCTCTTGCCCTTTGAGGTGACCCAAACTAAAGTCAGTAGCCTGGCCATGACTTTCGCTTCAAGTCGAACTGCTGGAAAATGGATCCCAGGATCCCAGTCCCATCAATCCCTAATATAATCCCTGTGGAGCCAGGTAGTATGCAAATTAATAGAAACATCTGTTCCCTTCCTGCCCCAATAGACATCAGACTGCAGAGAGCTTAGAAAGGTTCCCTCTGCTTGTTTTAACACGGAGGCCATGGCAACATGAGAGGCTGGTGCAGGTGAGGATGCAGGAAGGAGAGGAAACCGGATCCTGTACCTGTGTGTGCTGAGCCCACATCTCAGGGGCCTGTGGGAAAGTGGCAGAGAAGATGCCCCTGGCCCTCTTGGGACACAGCAGCAGCTTTGCAAAGTCATGGGCCCTGTGGGCTCCTTTTTTAGAACTCCAAGGAACACCGAGGGCAGCTTTGGACATATTACTCACAAATTACAGGACACAGGCCAGATACTTGTCAGGATAGGCACTGGCCTGGCAGTTCCAGGGCCATCTCTGGCTGGTGATCAGGAAGAAGGGCCCTCCCTCTGGTTGATGGGGGTCCCTGACTACAGTGAGAGTGGCCTTTGCTATTCTAGGAGGAAGGAGACAAACGACCTACCCAAGTGGTCCACAAGGGCCAGGCCGCTGCTCCTCAGTCCTCTTCTTAGGGGTACCCCTCAAACCTGCTGCAACTTCCCTTTGAGCCAAATTTGTTTCACAACACAACTTTCGACTGTTCACATTGCCAACAGCTGCTCAGGTTGCCAAGGAGGGACCCCAGCTCTGGGCCAAAGTTATCACACTTTGTCATTGGTGACAAACAGAGTGAGCTCCCCCAAGTCTTAGCACCACCATGACAACCTGCCCGGTGTCAAGGATGTTTGAGCAAGAATAAGCAAGACTATTCCAAGAGCCACTGCTTGTGGCTTTACCCCCCAGATGTGCACACACACAGGGAGCACAGCCACGCTGGTCCGCCACTGAGTCACCATGCCCCTCCCAGGAATTTCCAAATAGGAGGTGCTCAAGAAGAATTTAGCCCAGGTCAGGAGTGGAGTTAGGGTTGGGACCAAGGTTATGCTTTTCCCCTTACAGAAAACGCACTAGCAGCCCCAATGGCTGTTCTTTGGGGAATATGGCTCCCAGGCACAGGCTGTGGGAGCTTCCAGGCAGTGGGGTAACCATGGGGGCAGATGAGTGCACGGTTACAGCTCCAGACACTACAGCACCCATTCCAGACCTCAGCCTCAGCCGCCGATGAGAGCCAGCGTTTGTGTGTGTGCACACATATGCATGCAGGTGAGTGTGTATCCACCAATGTGTGTGCGCGCATGTATAAATGTCTACATGTGTGCACGGGTGTATGTGTGGGTGTATATGTGGAAGGGACGCATATAAGTTCACAAGTGTGTGCATGTGTGCACAGGTGTGTATGTGTATACGTACGTGTGTGTGCATGTGTATGTGCAGGTGTGCACCTGGAGGGGTGTGTGTGTAAATGCACCTGTACGCATGCGTGTGCACATGCATATGTGTGTGCATGTGGAAGGGGTGCATATAAGTACATATGTGTGCACAGGTGTATATGTGTATATGTGTGTGCATGTGTATATGTGTAGGTGTGCATGTGGATGGCGGTGTAAGTGCACATGTGTGGGTGTGCAGGTATATGTGTGTGCCATGTGTATGTGAGTGCACATGTGCATGGGAGTGCATATGTGCGGGCGTGCATGTGCTCAAGTGTCCATGTAATATGTGTGTGTGTGCGTGCATGTGTGCAAGTGTGTGTAGGGGGCATTTCTAGGCTGATGTGGCACATCTAGATTACATGGCCCTTCTCCAGAAGCTCAGCAATTTTTAAGACAATTCTGTGTGTAAAGTTGTCTGAGTTCGTTGTGATTTTGAATAAGACAGTTCTTCCCATCCAGTTGCTTATTGGTGTCTGCCCCAGGATTCCCCGCAGATCAGCGCCCTTGCTCTGAGGCCTATCCAGGGCAGCCAGAGGGACTCTGGAGGGAATGTGGAACGTGGTGGCGGGTGGGCCGCTGGGTGGAAGGCTGCAGCGCAGGGAGAAATGGAGTGGGCATCATTGTGTGGGCACCTTGGGCTCACCCATGGACATCTGCCACAGTCCTGCAGAAGGTCAGACAACAATGGCACAGGAGTGTGGCTGCAGGGTCACCCTGCCGGGCACTGGGAAAGCCCCTTCCATCTCCCGCTGCAGTCTCTGCATTCATAAAGGGGAAACTTGCCCAACTCCTGCCCTGTGCATGCCACTGTGAGGGGTCTTGTCAGAGCTACAGGCAAGTACTTACTAAATATTGTTCATTATTTAAAAAATTTTTAAATCATTTTATTTTATTTTATTGATTGACTGATTGGTTGCTTGTAGAGACAGGGTCTTGCCCAAGCTGATCTTGAACTCTTGGCCTCAAGCAATCCTCCCGCCTCGGCCTCCCAAAGCCCCAGGATTACAGGCATGAGCCACTGTGCCCAGCCTTTAAATACTTTGCTTTGGTTACTTCAATTTACAAAAAAAACTAGTGGAAATGGAGTCTAGAAATAGAAGGTATCTGTAGAAACAACAGTAACGAAAGTACTCAACAATGTAGTTGATTCTGATTCTGAGCTCTGGCTCCTTCTTTCTCTTGAAAGGGAAATTAGCAAACATTGCAGAGATGGTAAAAATATGCTAGCACTAAGCCAAGACTCTGCCAGGACATAATCAGACATCCGGAAGCCAACTGACATGGGAAAAACCTTGTCATGAGGTGGGTGGGTGTTACTCAGACATTCCCTGGACCACTGAGAATCAGCTCACACATCACGAGGCCATCTTCTGAACCAGGGAGGGCACACTCACCATTCTCCACACTTCTAGGGGGGCCCCAGTGCCAGGTAGCAAGGGACAAACCCCACTCAACCCCAAAAGGCAGTTCTGGGGCGGCCTCCATGCTAGTTGAGGAACGGGGGACACTGAACACGGAGCTGAGGATAGAACCCCAGAGAACCCAGGGATGCCTGCCCTGGCCCGCGGGATGTTACCTGGGTGGGAGCAGCGCACGACAGATGAGCAAGGTCTCCAATCCTGGCCGCGGCTCGGGGATCGCTGGAGCTGATCAACACTGGAGCACTAATTTCCATGGAATGCCTGTGGCTGGCAGCCTGGGAGGATCTGTGCGTCACACTGAGCGCGGTGAAGGAGTGGCGTTTCTTGGTGTTCTTCTTGCCATCCACACGCCGCTGAAAGGCACTGACCGCCCCTGAGCTGCTTAAAGTGGGACTTGGGGCCATGCTGGCCACAGCGCCGGAGTCAGAGGGCAGGGAGGCATTGCAGCTGGATGCAGCGGCTGGGCACGGCTTGTCCATCTCAATGAGCTGCTTGGCGGAGTCATTGAGCTGAGTGAGAAAGGGGAGAGGGGAGGCTTCATTAAATCATGGTCACATGCCACACCAGCCCTCTGCACTCTCCAGGCCACATTTCCATTCACAAACTGGCAATGAGTTCAAATCCGTCAGACTGCAGGGAAAACACAGAAGAGGCTGGTGGGGTGGCATAGGTTTTATTGAAAAGGTTTTGGGAGCAGCTCAAAAACCCCAGGAGCCATGATGGAGAGAGGGGACTCATAGAGAAAGAAGAGTTTTCCAAGGGCCACTACCTTGTCGCCCCAATCTTTTCAACTGCTGGCCATTTCTGGGATGCACAGTGCAGCCTTGCAGACAGTGAGGGACTAGGGACAAGATGGGAAGGAAGCCCCACATCAGAAGACGTGGGCTGGCCCTGCATGCTCCATGACAGCAGGTTCCCAGCCTGCCCTGAGCACTGCAGGTCCCCGGAGGAGATTTCAAAGCATGTGACTGGAATGCACTTTCTAATGGCTGGTGACCGGCTGTGGCAGGGGAGTCTGCTCTGGTCAGCATAAACCATGGAAGCTCTTTTCAGTAACCGCCTCCACTCAGGCTGTCAAGCCCCAGAAGCTGGCCTGAGCATACCCCAGGAGGTGTCAATAATCTGTCATCTTGAGTGATTTGGCGAGGTCTCAGGACACGACTCCTTCCCACATCTCCCACTGTTCTACAAGATAGCAGGCGTTGTGTGCAGTGAAGAGTTTGACGAAAGTCTGATCCTGGGTGGTGGTTATCAGGAAAGGTGGCATGAAGGTTCAAGTCCATGAGCAACCGGGGAATAAACCCTCCTGGCCGGCTAAGCCACATCCTTCCTCTCAGGGCTGCGGCATCACCTGGAGGGGCTGGGAGGGGCAGCCCAGGCACACCCACTGGGGGAAGGTCCGTGAATTACACAGCCTGGGGAGGTACCAGCTGTGAGAAAAGGCTCCCCGGGCTGGTGCTCAGGGCCTCAGTTAGGTCAATTCACCATCTGTGAGTGACAGTGTCCCCTGATCCTATACCTGGAGGAAGTTTCCCACTTGGGTGCCCAATGGAGCCCCTTCCTTCTTAGGCTGTACTTGGCTCAGCCTAAGTGCATACCTATATGGGGAGCTCACAGTGATTTGAAAGAATAAAGCAGAGGGAACTCTTTACTGTGTACACAGAGGTGGCTGGGAAGAAAATATGATACTAGAATCATCATGGGATGATTGCTACAAGCTGGGTTAAGCAAATGCCATCAGGCTGGGTAAATGCCTGTGAGTTTCCACTCTTTCTCCCTCACCTTTCCAGAAGTAGCAGAAAAAACTGAGTAAATGCCAGCTGCCCTCTGGGCAGACCTCCCTGGAGGAGCACAGAGCTCAGGGCAGGAGGAAGCGGGAGCTGTCTCTTGAGTTTTCTCCTCACCAAGCGGAAACTGAGCAGGGTGGGGTGGTTGTGTGCAGGGCTGGCACATTCTGTCTGCCAGGGTACTGTTTTGGGTTTGGGGCCTACAGGGTCTCTGCAGCAGCACGACTGGGCTCTGTGCTGTAGCGCACCACAGAGGCACCTAGGCCAGTGGCCAAAGGGCTTTCCGAAAACTGCAGGTAGGCCACCGGGGGGCATTTTGAAGCCTTCATGGGAAAAACGGGACTCAGCAGTGGTCAGGAAGGACTTACAGGATTCAGAAAGGAAGAGGAGAGAGGCAGTGAGTCAGTGAAATCCACAAAGGTGGGAACCACAGCAGGCAAGTGAAGGACCATGTGAGCCGCTATGGAAGTGCAGGCTACCTGGGGCAGAGTCACGCCCGCTCTGTGGCCAGCCATGGGTGTAAACTTGGCATAGGCTAAGGATATAGGCTAAGCCCTTGCATGTGAGGCCAGCAGGTGCCAGGAGGGGCCTGTCCCCCACACCTACCAGGAGTCGAGTCTGACGTCAGCCTGGTCTAGGAGATTCCCCTCAATGCTGTCAATCAGTGAAGGGAAACACCAGGTCTCAGCCAGATACAGAACTAGCATTTGCAGCTGGTAGCACCTTGATGAGTTAAAAAAACAAACAAACAAACAAAACCCAGAAGCCCTGCTGAGTTTAAGTGGCATGATAAAGGGTGGCCCCATCACAGGGCTGCTCCGTGCAGGCCGAGCAGATCACAGGAGCAGGGTGGCTGCAGGTTCCAGCTGCCTTCAGACCCGGCCCAGGCACATGGCTGTCAGCATTTCCACTATGAATATCTGCCTTTCAGAGGGAGGTTATGAAAAACCTCACTCCGGGCTCCAACATGTGTGATCTAAATCTAGGATTATTTCCTTTGAAATGTTTCCTCCAACCAGGCTCAGCTGTTTTGCTCTATTTTATGGCTGTATTCATTTGCTTCCTCCTAAGTGCTACTCAGAGAACAAACCAGTGCCTGTTCCCTCCCACAGCCCTCCGTGGGGCTCTCCAAATACCTGGGAGCCAGCTTTCTGGACCCCAGTGTTCTCTGCCCACTTGACAGGGTATAGAGGAAGACACAGCAGCAGGGCACAGTGAGCGCAGTCCTCCATTCATCTCACTCACTGGCATCGGAGCACGTTCTAAACACACCTGCCACGCGCCTGCACTTGGGACATCATTACACAGCAATCATGGCAGCAATAATGCTGAGGCTGGGTTCAAATGATTCCCTTCTCCCCAAAGGAACAGGCCTGGAGTGTTTCACTTAGTCCTCCTGTGACCCTTTTGAGTTGGTACTGAAAACTGTTTTCAAAATCAGGAAATCCAGGCACCAACAGGTTGTTGTATGCACGTCCAGAAGAGATGGGGCCCTGATCTGAATGTCAGCATGGATTTCCAGGCTCCCTATTCTCATCAGGAGACACAGCAGCCAGGAGCACAGTGCCTGGCCCCTCAGCAGTGCCATAGGTCACTGAGCACTGGGCAGCCACCAGCACGTGTCCCCGAGAGGTTGCTCACAAGTGACCGCACTGTGCCCCCTTCACGGCGGAGTCAGAGAGTGAGGGTGGGGAGACAGCATGCATCCCTCATGCCTTAGCAACCCCAGCCAAAGGCCGGTGCTGAAAGTGAAGGCAAAAAGCTTCCACCAAGATAGGCAGCTTCAACAGACGGCAGGAGAAGTAAGAACTCCTGCCTCAAAGAAAGTCCTCAATGCCTCATCCAAAGCGTCAGCATCCCCACCATCCCTGCAGCAGCCAGGCAGGCGAACCGCTGCCGAGGGGTCTCCCAGGAAGAGGAGGGGTTAGGCTGTATCCTGTTGACTCATCTCTGCTTCTGAGCCAAGGGGCTTCTCCATGGACCCCCTTTCCTCCTGCCCTGTCAGTCTTCGTTCTGAAAGTCCAGAATGGACTAACCCGAAGGGCCTCAACAGGCAGATGCATCTCTACACACATGGGACTGAGGAGTCATTTTCCACCCACCACTGGGGACCAGGCTTGCCATACTCACACAGGCATGCGAGTAGCGCACGCACTGGCCTGAGGAGTCCCAGGCACTGCTACAGATCTGTGACTTGATCCTGGGGCAAAACTCTCCATCTGGGGAAGTTTTCATTGTCTTCACAACAAGCTCCAATTAGTCACGTCATAAAGCTGGGCCTGGATTTGGCACCGGTGCCATCCCAATCAGAAGGCCCCTCACCGGCCACACACATCCTTGTGGGCCCACGGTCACAGGATGCCCTCGCCTGCCAGTGCCTGTGCGGGACGGCGGCTCCCGTGCACCCATTAGGAGCAGCCGCACTTTCCCAGCTCCTCACTCTGCAAGTTGGTGCAGACTCGTCTCGCGCACAGGCCTCCATGCTGCAGGGAAGCCAGGTGGCTCTGCCCTCCCGTGTGGTGTGGATTCGGCCTGAGGGTGCAGCCCTTCCCACCAAGGTGCCATCTGGAAAGGAAAGGACTCCAATGGCTCTATCTGCATGTGGGGTCACCTTGTTTGTTCATCAGGTGGACACCCCCCTCTTACATAGATGTGCACACACATAACCAATGAACCCAATAACGAAACTTTTCATGTTTTTTAATGGAAAGAGAACACATTTTCAACTTCCATACAAAATGAAAACAAAATGATAACATCAATATTTTAAACATCTTGGTAACTTTATCCATTCATCATGAGGACTGCTCCTGGTACCTGGGCAGGTGTGTGCCCTTCCCAGAGCCTGCCCCTGTTCTGGGGCCCCTCTGCAGGGGCCACCCCCTAGTCCGATGCTCTTGGGAACATGAAACTGGATGGGGTGGGAGATTAGCTCAAGGGGATGGTGCAGTCTTGTCCATGGGACAGTAAAGGTTGGGCCAGGGCTCACCATCCCACAGGGGACCCCGCTTACCACCCTATGGTCTCTGTGACCTCGAGTGGCTGCCTGCTGGCTCAGCAAAGCCCCTCCCAACACTTTGTCTCCCCAGCTTTCTTAGGTTAGATGTGATTTTCTTCCACAACCACTTTCCAACCACAGAACTGTCTAGAAAGGTAAGAAAAACTGAAGAGTTTCTTCCATCCATCCTTTAAACAGTTCTACAGAATGGACTCTTGGTTTAGAGTGCTCTTTAGCCTTGTGGCTGCGTCCGAGGGTGGGGCTGGGTTGAATAGAGAAGACTCTCTCCCCGCAGCTCCTGGAGCCATGGGTCTCCTGACTCCGGTGGGGAGGTGCGGCCAGCCCGGGAATTTCAGCGCTGGGTCCACGACAGCGCCAGAGTATAGTCACCCCAAATCCCTGGGTCTGATTGAGGAGACTTTAAACTGAATGTATGCAGGTTTTTTTTTTTTTTTTTCTTAAAAAAGGAGTAAGATTGGCAAGCCAGTCATGAGGGAGGACAGCAGCTGTAACATGAAAAGAAGAGCAGTGGTGTGGGAGGTGCCCAGCTTCAAAAGAAAAACAGCGCAAAGTAGTTGTGTCCCCCTGGGCCCCTGCACTGACCCAGAGTGGAGGAAGAGCAACCTCAGCACTGAGCGACAGGGCTTGGGAGCGTGATACAAGGGAGGGAACGTGTCCTGAAACCCACATCTTGGTGGAAATCCAGGAAGCCAAGGGTGCAAGCAGGAGGGCAAGTGCTCACAGTTTAACAAGAAGGCAACACATGACTCTTTTCATGGATGCACCATTCGGAAAACAAAACGGACTGAGCACCTACCGTGTCCTGGGCTCTGCTCAAAGACCTGCTCTAAAGAGTTTCTATTTCAGTGTGCACTGAACGACCTGGGGATCCTTCACAGAGGCCAACTCCGGCTCAATAGGTGTGGGCTGTTGCCAAGTTTCTGCATTTCTGCCAGCTCCCAAGAGACGACGCTGCTGTTCTTTGCAGATGCCATTGTTGTAGCAAGCTTCTAGAACACTGTTTGCAAGCTCGGCTTCCCAATGGCAGCATCCTCCCTGAGAACCCTCCATGGACCAGACTCACATGTTCCAGAGACTCCTGTGGGGCATTCGCCTTCCCCTGAAGCCCCCACTCTCATGGCTGAGTGCGGCAGAGGCCACCAAGGCTGGTTGCTGGCCTTAAAGCTTCAAAAACTCAGGAGCAGATGAAGAATGGCCTTTGCCTGCCTGAAGCTTTTGTTGGGAGACATCTCAGGAGCTTCTCCTCACTGAGACGGGCAGGCAAGATGGCAGGGCTGGGCTGGGCTTCGATCAACACTTGCCAGTTGTAAAACACGTCATTCTTCAGGAGACTAAGCAGGGGCGGTGGAGAGGGAAGGATTCCCTTTGACACTGGTTCCTTCGCCCTCCTCATAGGCACCCCTCATCCTGAAGAGTTGTGTGTGGAACATTCCAAGAACCTTTAAGGAGAAAGGCTTCCAAAGCCGGGGACTCTTTGCCAGTGACTAAGCTAGTAAGAAGCTAGGGGGCCGTGCGTGGTGGCTGATGCCTGTAATCTCAGCACTTTGGGAGGCTGAGGTGGGCGGATCACAAGGTCAGGAGATCGAGACCATCCTGGCTAACACGGTGAAACCCCATCTCTACTGAAAAAAAAAATTAGCCGGGCGTGGTGGCAGGCGCCTGTAGTCCCAGCTACTCTGGAGGCTGAGGCAGGAGAACGGCTGGTGTGAACCCAAGAGGTGGAGCTTGAGCTTGCAGTGAGCCAAGATCACGCCACTGCACTCAGCCTGGGCAACAGTGCGAGACTC
The DNA here is from genome assembly GCF_029289425.2 of Pan paniscus. Classification (NCBI taxonomy): domain Eukaryota; kingdom Metazoa; phylum Chordata; class Mammalia; order Primates; family Hominidae; genus Pan; species Pan paniscus. The sequence continues at coordinate 18,302,350 of NC_073261.2, forward strand.
TGTCTCCAAAAAAAAAAAAAAAAAGCAGCAGCAGCAAGGGGCCTGGTGACCACCCCTGGCCAAGCCGACTTTACCTTCATCCCCACATGTGCCCATCAGACCCTTATATCCACCACGAGGTGACAGCAATGTGGCCATTTTACAGATGAGGAAACTGAGGCTCAGAGAGGTTAAGTGACCTGTTCCAAGTTACACAGTGAACAAGCAGCAACATTGCCACTGCTCACCCCTTTTCTGAGATGTCTCATTGAATCTGCTGCCATCCCCTCGTCGCTGCAGAGTACGAGGAGGCCCTTCCCCTCTTGCTACATCTTGATGTAAAAAAAAGAATATATTCACTGAGGTATACCTATGCCCTTGACTATTGGAATGGGTTGGGTACATTTTAGAGATTCAAATGTGGGTATTTAAAAATCAGGCCTTTTTGGGCTAGGCACAGTGGCTCATGTTTGTAAACTCAACACTTTGGGAGGCCAAGGCAGGCTGACTGCTTGAGTCCAGGAGTTCGAGACCAGCCTGGGTTAACATAGTGAGACCCAGTCTCTGTAAAAAATAAAAATTAGCTGGGCGTGGTGGCATGCACCTGTGCTCCTGGCTACTCAGGAGGCTGAGGTGGGAGGATCACTTGAGCCTGAGAGGTCACGCCACTGCACTTCAGCCTGGGTGACAGAGTAAGACCCTGTCTTAATTTAAAAAAAAAAAAGAAGACCATTTTTTTAGGAGGTTAAAAATGACATGAAAAGTGGGTCAGGCAAATTCTCATACGGGACAGATGCCAGCTATAGTTACCAAGGGTGGGTGGCCGTTCTTTTCCCTTCCCTTTATTCACAGAAGTAGTGGCCTCAGAGACCTGTGGACAATGCCAAACTCTTATTTCCTGGGGACATCGAACCCTAGGCATCTGTAAAACACTGGTGCCAGCACTCTGGACTGATGATCCCTGCCCGGCCACAAGCCGTGGCCACACACCTGCTATGGGAGAGGTTTCTACCCTGGAGGAGATTCCCTCCTTGAAGTTACAGTTTGACAGAGGCTGAGCAACACTAGAGCACTGCAGGAGTGTGCTGGAGACCTGTGTGAGGCCGCCGGCCCTGCCAGAGTGAGGGCCCGAGCCCGTGGGTGACCCGCACCCCTCCCCAAGCCTGTGGGTGACCTGCATCCCTCCAGCACATGGCAGATGTGCCTTTCCCATCCTGTCCTCTTGGTGTTTGCATTCTAGCCCTGGTCCCCGTCCTGTAATGGCTGAAGCATACAGGTCAGGCTGCTGTCAGGCTGCCCAATGGGCTGGCAAGCTGAGGTGACTATTCGGATAACTGAAGTTTAAAACGCAGGTGCAGACCTGCACTGCACAAATGGCTGCCTAATTTTGCACGTAAAGCCTGAGTACAGGCAAGGCTTTTGGAAGAGTTGACATTTAAAAATCTGAGGAGGGAGTCAGAGCAAATGGTTTTCATTTCAGCCCCCTCTTATGGACTGGACAAAACCCTGTCCCTGTCAGGTGCAGGCTGGTCCCATGAGAGGCAGGTGGCACCCGTCCACCTTGTCCGCCTCTGGGTGCTAGCTGCTTGGGGGCAGTTGGCCAAGCTGCAGATCAGTTTGTGAAACCTGCCCGCCTACCCCAGCTGTCACACAGCCCACAGCGGCATTCATGCCGGGACCCTCTAGAGAATTCAGGGGCCGCCCTCTGCCAGTGCCCTATGATGTGGCACATGAATCTGCACACCCTGGGCCAGGCTCATCTCATAGTGGGGAGCCCGGGAAGCGACCACCCCTGTGAGGCCCCACAAGCCAGCCCTCAAAACCAAGGTCTGCCAAAGAATCTTCAGCTGCCCTGCGGCTGTCAATGCCTCCTTCCTCATCCAAGAGTCCATGGGTCTCTCCAGCAGAACCAGAAATGCCGACTGCACCCCCACTTGCACCTTTGTCATAGTTATGTCACCCGTCTTCCTCCCTGGGTCCCACCCTAGTCCTCACAGGGAAATGAGGCTCCACCTGCTTCGAGTTTAACCTCTTGATATTGGGTGATGTGTCCCTCCTGGACTGGCAATCACACTGTCATTTCAGTGTTAAGACCTGCCAGAAGGAAGATTCCAGGACTAAATAAGAAAACAGAAAATTTCACTCATTTGCTAGGAATGTGTCCAAGTCCATAAAAGTACCAGGAGCAGCAAAAGGGCCTGATTAGCCCCTCAGCAGGGGTGTCCTGTGAGCAGAAGGACCGCTGATTAGAAGTTTTCAGACTGGGATAAGGACTCTGTGATAATTTTACCTGAAGATGAACCTAAAAGGAGATAAACTGGTAGTTTATGGGCAAAGAAGTGTGTGAAGGGCATCACTTATTCTCCACTTTCTCCAAGAACAGCCACAAGGAAAGTCTCTCTGTTGGGACAGTGAAGAGACCTCAGACCCTTGGCAGCAGGTGGGGACCCGCATGACCTCCGGTAGACACTTAAATCCTGGGCGAGTCCCTCCGGTGGGGTGTGTGCTGCACGCGGATTTCTGGCCATTTTTAACCTGAGGACCAAAGTGATTAATTTCCCAGGGCGCTTCTGCCTTAGAAATCGCAGATCTTAGGTGGGTGAGGAGGAACAAGGGGAGCAAGAGGAGTGGCTGGCACAGATTCAGGAGAAGGCAGATGGCCGCTCCACCCAAAGAGCTCCCAGGGCCAGCCCAGCCACAGCCCAGGCAGGTGGGCTCTGACCTGTTCTCTGACAGTGCACCCCCATCAGGGAAGCATTTCTGCATCTATATTCTAATGTACCAATGATCACTCGCATTATACATATGTAATGTGTATCTTTTGGTGTATTTATCTAGTGGACCAAATAATATATTTGATTACCAAAAATATATAAAATAGAAATTAAAACTAACAAGTTAAAATTTCAGTAAGTTTGAGTAGAATTTCTCATGTCTTCTTCACACAGAGTGGCATGCACCCTACCTTGGAGATCTCTGGCTTAGAGCAGTGGTTTTCAAACGATCCATTGATTGGGTCCTGACCGGCCTTTTTAAGAAACGGAATAGAATAAATATTGGCATGCGTCCATGTGGTATGGAAGTAGCTTCACAGACCATTTCTCTAGGCTCACACACTGAGGCGGTGTGCCCTCGGTCAAGATGTCAAATGCAGTGTCACTGTGGGTCACACCCACAAAGACAGAAAGCCGTCGGCACCCAGGGGAGATGACAGACATTGCCTCCAGTAGAAATAAAAGGCCCTCTTCTTCCTGTTTGCACAGGGTGTGAACCTGATGCACAAGGAGGGGGGCCTGGCCCACGCTTGCCCCTCTTGCTGAGGACCAGGAGGGGCCCTCACAGCTGACTCAAAACCCACAGGCACCTGGGGCTGGGACTGGATGTCTGTGTGTCTGCAGGTGCGCTCACCTGTGTTCTATGTGCAGCTTGTCTGGGACGGGAAACCAGATCCCAAGGTTGGTGAGTGGCACCTGAACTTACCCTGGCTTGTGTGGCCTTGGGCCTATGATGCTGCATGTGATGGGCTCCTGGTGTAGCTGGAGGGATGGTGCATTGTGCTGTGGTTTACAGGACATCAGCCAGACTATCGTGGTGGCTGCGCACTGCAGCCCTCATGTTCTCACCTGCTACCTCCTCACCACTAATCTCTATTACCTAGAAAGCTCCAGGTGGCAAGCATTTCCTCCTTCCCTCCCGTCTCTATACCCCCTTCTCTCCTCTAGTCTCTCTCTGACATCCCAGAGCAACCCTAGGAGAACAAAGCCAAAGTGATCAGATCAAGATGTCACAGCTGATCCTTGGAGTTCTGAGGATTAGAGCCTACTTCATCCTCTTGCAGGGGTCTCATTTCACAGATGCTTCAAATGTTTAGTGCTGGGGGCAAAGTACATGCTCGATAAACACCTATTCCATGCATAGGTGTTTGAATGAATGCAGCTAGCATTTGCATGTGCATGCAGCAGTGGCTGTTTGTTGAGTATATTCTAAACACTGCTCAGCACTTCTCACCCCTCTACAGAGCTGTAACTCACATCGCACTTCAGACACAGGGTCAGCAGCTGAAAGTACCTGGGGGGCCTGGCTGGGGAGGGTGGTGGATCTTGCATGAGTCCAAGCCTCACTCAGCACTCACTGAGTACCTGCTGCTGGTTGTGAGCTCTGCCAGGCAATCTGTGGCAGGTGGAGCTTTTTCACAGCAAGAACTTTTCTTTAGGATGTGTTCCATGTTCACAAAGGAGCTTAAGAACAGGCATGCTGCAACTAACTCATCAGTGAAAAATTGAATGAAAGTGCTACTAGAGAAAGGCTTGGCTGAGAGGGGAAGACAACTCAGTTTCTATGGTTACAGACAGGACGTAACCATAGAAAGTGACAAAGTATTTCAACCAAAAGGACATAAGTGACCTAAGTATTTCAAGGTCATGGAGAGGCGTGGGCAGGCGTAGGATGGTGAATGTGTGTGCATGTGTGTGCACAGGGGTCAAGAGTTGTCTAAAGGGGTTCAGGTTGTGAGGGCTGAACAGGAGTCAGGATGGACACAAAGCTTCTGTCGACTCCTGAACAGGGACCGAGGAGTCCCTGGAATTGGTGTGGGGAGCCCCAGGGTGGTTGGGAATCTGGGCCAGTGTGGGAGCAGCGGAACGAGTCAGGAAGGGCCGTGTGCGGGTGGATGGGCCGGGGGAGGAGACCCCCCCGCAACCATCTGGGGCTGTTGCTTTGGAAGAAGAAGGTGGAATTGGGCACCTACTGCAGGCCAGGGGCTCTGCTTAGAACTGTGAAATAAATACAGGCAAAACCCCTGCTCTCCCAGATACCCAGACAAGGAATAAGTGAATATTTCATTACATAGAGGACGTTGAATGGTGAGAAGTACATGGAGGAAAAAGTATGAGAGGAGGATGTGCTGAGGGGCTGCAGGTTAAATGGGGGGCCCAGATGGGCTTCACAGGGAAACTGACCCGTGAGCCAAGACCTTGAGGAGATGTGGGAGGGAGATGGCCCCATCACATCTGGGGAAGGGTGATGGGCAGGTGGGAACAGCATGTGCAAAGGCCCTGTGGCAGCAGCTGGCTGGAGTGTCTGAGGAAAAGCAAGAAGGCCAGAGTGGCTGGAGCAGACACGTGGGCAGAAATAAGGTGGGGGTGATGGGGTCAACTAGTGCTGAAGCTTCTGAGCCCCTGGGAGGTCCTGGATCTCCCCTGAGATGGGGGACCGGAGGGCTCTACAGCAGCACAGGGACACAACAGGATCCCCCGGCCATGGCGCTGAGAAAAAAGGTTGCACAGGTGAGGCACTTGGAAGCTACTGCAATCATGTTATGAGAATATTCTCACAATTTAATGAGAAAAGCCAGGCAGAAATACTGATACAGCGCAATCTCAAATTTGTCCAAAATATATGTAAATTTATACATAGAAAAGAATAAAAGAAACAGAACAATATGCTAACAACGTTTCACCTCGTTCTTTCTCTACACACATATTCATATTTACTGGTAGGATTATGGGTGATTTTAATTTTCTTCTTTACACTTTTCTGAATTTTCTTATTTTGAGCAATAGCCAGGTATTATTTTTATAATCAGAAAAAGTCATTAGAAACAAAAAAGCAGATTAGGCTGGAGTCTCCATCGACCTATGAGGAGACCTCCTGAGCTGCGGCAGTGACAGATTTTTTTTGATTTTGTACAAAGCGTGAGGTGCCCTAAAAAGCCTTTGATGTCTTTGGTTTTGTGAGAATGCAGTCATTTTTTAAGAGCATGATGTTTCAGGCAAGGTCTAGCAAAGGTTTCCTCTTCCTTGGGCAGTTTTGTTTCCAGCCCTAGGTGACAGCCACCAGCTGAGGGGGACACAGACCTGGACTGACACCTGAGGGAGATGCCAGGATCCTGGGGCTGCCCCTAGGAGAAGCTCTAAGAGCTCAGAAAGTGGTAGGGATTAGCCGGGCCCAAATGGAAGGGAAGCAGAAACCCAGAGAGGTGGGCAGAGGACTCACACTCAAGGGCCGCAAACCAAGGCCCAAGATCCAGCTAATGCTGGTTTTTGTAAATAAAGTTGTTTGAGGGACAGCCCGCCTGCTGAGCTATTGTTTATAACTGCACTTGCCACACAAGCAGCCACAGTGTTTTGTTTTTTTTTTAAACTTCTTGTAACAGTCATAGCGGCCCCCTGGTGTTTGGTCCTTTTGGCTTCATGTACGGCCTGCCCTTCCCTGCTGCTTCCAGCAAATTGCAGAAGCCACACAATGTCACCTGTACATGCTCCATATGCGTCTCTAACGGATAGGGAGATCCACCGGGGCTAGGCCATCCTCAGGGACTGGGAAGAAGGCCAGAAGCCTGGGTCACTTCCTCCTTCCCTCCCCAGCTCTGTTGAAAGGAGCAATTCTAGGCAAGGCGGTCAGCTTTGCAGCCTTGACCCTCTCTTTCAAGGTCTATGCACGTTCCTTAGCTTCCAGATCCAATCTACATTCTGAGATTTTTCAATCCTAAAGCTAGCACTTCCATTCCAGCTCATCCCTCAGCTGGATCCAAGAACAGGGTATGAAGAATTGCTACAACTAAAACCCCAACTTAACCCAAAGGGACATATTTAAAAACAGGTGAACAGATGCATTGTGTTGCAAATTTACCAATAAGAAATATGAAGAAGAGCAGAGTTTCAACCAAACGTCCATCTCTTTTTAAATAAAAAAGGCTTTATGGACGTGTAAATTTGACCCCCTGGGTTTATTATTTTTGTTTCTGGTGCCAGGTCCTACCTCAGTCCAGTGGCTGCAGGATAAGTCTGCAGCCGTAACACAGTCCACCCTGGCAGGGCTGGCTGGGACACAGAGGCTTAGGCTTGGCCAACCCCTTGAGGTCTGAGAGCTTGTGTGGGCTGCTCCCTGCCTCTGATGCTCAAGCAGCTGACCTCAGGCTCTGCCTGCAATACACTGGTTGTCCCTTTCCCAAAAGCGCCGATTATTTCGGACAGGCTCCTTTGCCCTGGACAGTTCAAGGAAACTCATTCTCTAAGTGATTGTTTCCTTCACATAGAATGAAACCTAAGACTATTCCAAATTGTATTTTCAAGAGGACTGGATATTCATATTGCAGCATCAAAAACAACACGCTGCTACTAAAATGTATTTTTGCAACAGGACATGGGGGCTTCTTCCTGCTCTCTGCAGAGTGACATGGGAGGTGACTCAGGGGACACTGGGGTTGTGCAGGGCCCCCAAACTACAATTAAGGTAACAATCATTTCTAACACATAGTTCTCCCTTTGTGCGCTGTTTTGTGCACTTCACTATGTCTCCAATTCAATCCTCCTAAGAACCCTTGGAGGTGGGTAAGGTTATTACTCCCATTACACAGATGAGGAAACTGAGGCACAGGGAGTGACAGAGAGAGCCAGAGCTTCTGCTCGACTGTCTGATGCCAACGTGGGCAGGGGTCTGGCCTGTCAGAGGGACAGAGGAAGGGACAGAGGAAGGCCAGCATGCCGGGACAACGATCAGGGCCAGGCATGCAGGGAGGGTGTGAGGCTGGGTGGACCCACAGGGTGGACTGCAGTGAGGAGTCTAGATTTATTCTAAGAGCAATGGGCCCCACTGGTGGCTTGAAGCAATAGTGAAGTAAATGGTTCCTGGTTCCATGGCTGTGTGAGAATGAACTGTGGGGGAGGAGGGACCCTCAGAAGCCACATGGGAACCATCGGGCTGGAGTTGCCCTGAGGCCTTCTGCCCACTCCCCAGGGGCTCAAGACCTGTGGGTTCCCTATGACCAGAGCTCAAAACTTTTAGTCTAGAAGGCTCCCTCCACATGCATTTTACACTATCAAAGTTCACCTCAGCAAAGCAGCGGTGGGCTTAGGAATGACAAGGACGTGGTCAGCAGGAGTCTATGGACACAGGCACAAGGTCGCGGGCACTGGGCAGAGAAGGGGCCTGGAAGAGAGACCCCAGACCCACATGCAGAGCAGATGCCAATGTCCTCAGAGTGACCTGCGGGAACCCCTGAAGCCCGTTTCCCACTGCCCCTCTGGCCCCAACCCCTCTCCTCCCGCCTGCCTGCTTGGTCACCCTGGCTTAGAGTCCCTCGGCCAGCTCAGGCCACCCCTGAACCTGCTCCCTCCCTGCCCCTCCCCGAAGGCCGCTTTCCCTGCCACGTTCCCCAGCGCTGACAGGAAAACTGCAGTTCCCTCCTCCCAGGCCCTTCCTCCTCTCCTGGTGTTACTTTCTCCACAGAGAGTAGAATCCCCTCCAGACTTGCTTTTCTTCGCTGTTGTGTCCTCCCTGGCAGATGTGGTCTCCAGGGTTCTCCTCTACTTCATTCAGGCTGCATCCCCAGGGCCTGGCCCGCAGCCGGCGCTTAAGGACTGGATGAACGTGGGACCCCAGGCGGCCTGGAAGGAACCGTGGGGAGGGCACTGCCCAGCAGTGGGATGTGCTCTCTCCACCAAAAGCTAAGCCACCAACAGAAACCTAAGGGTGGGAGGAGCAAGTGGTCCTCTGATGGAAGCAGAGATGGAAAGGACGGGCTGCCTTCATTTGTGAGGGGCCAGCCCTGAAGGAACTGTTTGTGGCAGCCAGGAAGCCTCTAGACTGTCATCAGAACCTTCTCCCTAACAGACACTGGAGACTCAGCAGGGTGGTAGGGTGGAAGGGGCTGAGGGATGAGAAATTACTTAAAGGGTATAAGGACGGACTGATCACTGAAAACAGGACGTCTGGAAAATGCGGCTGATGTCCCAAGAGCTTCAAACTAAGACTCTTAATTGCTCTCACTTTCAAGGATTTGGGAGGTGTTTATAAAAGCAACAGAGAGTAGCTCTGAGCTCCTCTGAGGGGGTTGAGCAGAAACGAAATGAAGCTGGAATCAGTGCTGTTTCTCATTCTGCATCACAGGTGGAATTCAGGTGGTTACAGAAAGTGCCCCACAGGGCACACACACGGTTTGGGCATTTCCCGGACCCGAATCTTAAACGTGCCTCAGCCCGCAGCAGCCTGCACCCTATCCATTGGAAACAGAAAGTATTAACAAAAGGTACCATGGAGGAGAAGCATGAAGACAAGAGAAGAATGATTGCAACTGGCCCAGAGTGTCAACCTTGGTCATAATCCATTGCCAAGTCTTAGAACTAAGGGTGAGGCAGCAACAGCAACTGAGACCTGTAGGATAGATCGCCCTGCAAAGATGGGCTGCTCTGGAATAAAGATGTTTGGGGTCCCCCATGACCCCCCAGTGACTCCACATGGGTGTGCTTGGTTCCAGCTGAAAAATCAGACATGGTTTCTTCTGTACCACATAGCCCTGAACCTCAGCCAAGAAGTGCTGCTGTCTCCTACAGGCACCCAGTGCCAAATCTCTCCACAGCTAAGTATGCTTTCACTTCCATGCCTGAAAAGCTGCAAGCACTCACAAGGTCTGCCTGGGGACAAGTGCCTCGGAGCCAGGGCCCGCCCTCAGGGCTGCATGGAATCTGACACTGGTTTCCTCCCAACTTCTTTAAATGTGGATGGTACTTCCTAAGGCCGATCTCCAGGTTCAGACACACTCTCAAGTCCTGAGCGTTGTGATTGGAACACTCAAGAAAGAAGTGAGCATGGGCCTGGAAGAGTGTGGTCCACACATTAATCCATAGAATGAGATGGTGGGAGGAGAAGCTGCAGGTCAGATTGGGGCAGGTTCATAATCCAACAGCCAAATGTCTCTGCACTAGGAATCCTGAGAGCAGAGAACGTTGGGGGTGCTAACTTCAAATTCTGGCATGGAACTGCTCATCAGCTGCGGGCCCTGGATGGGGCTTGGCTGCGTCTCTCGTCAGGAGAATGGAGCCTTCCTCTTCCCCTAAGGCTGTTCTGAAGATTCAGTGGCAGACGGATGTTAGAATGCACCAGAAGGATTTGAAGATGTGACAGGGCTCGATGTTCCAAAGGAAGGTCCTGGAGACGACTGGGGTGCTCTGTGTGGGGTGACAGAGGGGCTGTTTTAAGATTGCTGAGGCCTGGGGACACAGCTGCAAGACGGAAGGGCATGTGCTAAGTGTGGAGAGTTCATGCAGATGAGGACTGAGGAAAGGCCAACCACGTCGGGGGTCAGGAGGTGGGCTGCTGAGGGAGGTGGGCTGCTGAGGGAGGTGGGGTGGCCAGTGGGCTGGGCGCAGGTGGGCCTGGTGCAGGCAGCCTCAGCCCCAGGCTGAGTCAGCCCCACTGCAGCAGACTCTCCCCTGGGCTGGGCCTGCAGCTTTCCCAATGACTTGTGTGATCTGAGACCAAAACAGATGTCCCTTCAGCAACTAAGACAGACCCTGTGGTTAAGGAAACAAAGTTACCTATGTGCTGGCATGGTAACTTCCTAAATTCCTGGGCTACAAGGAAAGCCACACTCTTGCTAAACTCCCTAACAATAGGCGCTATCAGACCCCTCTGATTTATAACCCAGACCACTGCAACTCTGATGGGACAGAGGACAGCCCTTACAAACACCCCTTTCTCATAAGCAACTGCAGACCTCAAGCCAGTTTCAGCAGCTTATGGAGGCTGTGCACAGGCTGTCTTTGTGTCCTATAGTTCACCTGTTGATGGAAAGAGCCAAATTCCATCTCATTTTAATGCTGAAACCCCACCCTAAAGTGACATGAGATGTGTGTTACGTACATGTTTGCCCACTGCACATGCACTCAGCTCCCCTTATAAACATGCACAGCTTTCCCCCAAACCTGCTAAATATGTCTGATTCTACTATGTAACACAGACCCTGCGAGCCATAAAATCCAACTGCCCTTCCCTTCTGCGAAGCGAGAGCACCTTCGTTCCATGTCAGGGACTATCTATTCCTGGTTTGCAAACTGATGTCACCAGTAAAGCTGTCCTTTCTACTATGTAGCCACCCTGGGGGCCTTTCTGACAACACTCAAATGCTCACTGAAGTTTGCGAGCCACAGCCTAACTTACTCAGGCAGGAAAGGTAGAAGTGAAAGGGAAGACAAGAACATGGAAGCCCGGGGGACTGGAAGCTGAGTCAGGGCACCGTGATGGCCACGCTGAAGGGAGGGCAGGTGGACGTGGATGGCCCAAGATGCCCTGCGGAGGGTAGGTGTGAGAACTCTGTCTCCGTAGGATTGGGTGGGTGTGCATGCTGAGACCAGCAGGGCCCAGCGAGGAGCTAAAGTTAGGTGTAAAAGTAACCCTGCCATTGACCTGCTCAGTGGGAAGTGCACTGTCTACATGAGTGACAGGAGAAGCAGAAAAACAGATGAAGCCTGGGGGAGAAGCAGTCTGGACACAAGGTTGGAGCTCAGTTACTTCCACCGGCTGCAGGCCAGACGCTCCAGCAGCCTGCCCCACGGCCGCCTGGGTGTTCAGCTGCCCCTAGGCTGACACACTTCCAGTCCTGAGTAGTCTCTTCAGGAGATGACTCACTTAAGCCTTCCATCGTCGCATCCAGACCAGGACAAGGCTCTGCACTCAGCAAGTGGTAGACCACTTGGTAGACCCGTGGAGGAAGCCCTCTTCCTGACACACAATTACACAACTACTGCTTAAAGCCAACACAGGTAGTCCATTTTAGTTACCAAACAGTCGGCAATCAGCAACGACTCCTGCTGGTCTACATGCATGCAGCTTCTTTCTGGCGAGGCTGAGTGCACTGGTGCTGAGGACCAGTGCGTGCCCTGCTGGGGCCTCCAAAGGCCCTGAATTAGTGTCTGGCTCTCCAGCATCGAGGTCTTGGGAGGAACCTAAAAAGTTTGATGCAGGTGGTGGGGGGCACCTGGTGGGCAGGGATTGCCTGGCTAAGGTGGGCAGAGTGCGATCAAACCTCAGGAACTATGGCACAAGGCTCCATGTGCCCCTTCGCCAGGCCCTGACAACATTTAAGGTGGGCTGTGGCCCCAGTGATGACTGAGCCACTCAGGCTGCGGTCAGGGCTACTCACTGTCCCCTCAGAAGCTTCCAGGGAGGCTGGCAGCGAGGACAAGGGGCTTCACAAAAACTTACTAAGCTGTCTTGCCACAGATATACAAGAACTGCTGCAAGCTCCCCAGCTTAGACCCATTTAGAGATGGTCAGTGGGGCATTCCCCATGCTTGATGAGCTCTGTAGAACACTGAACCACAACCCAATAACACTGCACAGGTGCACAGGGTGGCTAGCGCCTGGGCCCCACCCTGTGCCAGGACCCAGAAGGGAAGCAACTGTGAGTTACAGGTCTGGCCTCAAAGGGGCTTAGGGAGACAAAACAATCACAGCAACAAGACTCCCAGCAGCAATGGAATGTAAGATATTCTATTATAAGATGTTAATTTCACGAAGACCTCAAAAAGACTTAAGAAGAGAGAAATCAGGGTGAGCCGGTACCTAGGCACCTACCTATTTTTGCTGGAGACAAACAAACCCAAACTACAATGAACACCCATGTATGTGTGGATCACGCCTTGGCGGTCAGATCCTGGCAAGAAAATGTACAGACCCCAACCATGAATGCGACTGGAGTCTCCCTCTTATGTAGTCTTGTCTCATTTCTTTACACTCATTTATTTCTTTATGCCATTAATCCAATTGAAAGGTAAGGGAAACAGTGGGTTGTTGGTGAAGGCAAGACCACTGCTTATTCTCCCTGATAGGTCTAAGAATTTGCCTCCTGGACCACTCTGTTCAGACACAGACACAACATCACACTCCAGGAGACACCCCACTGGGTGCTTGCCTGGTTCCTCCCTTCTGGTCCCTGCCTCTGGCTTTCCTGCCCAGTGTTCTTGGCAGTGACTGGGCTTCACCTGCAGGAGGGCTTTACAAAGTGTTCCTGGAGGCACAGTCCACACTGACACAGAAATGCAAGCAGGATTGGCATCCACACTAAGGCTGGGGGATCCCTTCCACAGGCTGTCGCTGCGGCAGGAGCTTGTAAAAACAGAGGATGACGAAAAGCAAGAAAAAAAAAATGAAACTTCAAACAAAACTGCATCTTCCCCAACGTTCCCTGGCAGACATCCCTGAGTATTTTTCCTTCATACTTTCACATCCCTTCTGATGTGGCATCATCAGGGTGTCCTGACTCTTAGAAGCAGCGGCCACATCTGTCAGCAGAAGTGTAGGGAACACCAGCAGTGAAACAAACATGCGAGGGGCTCGCCTGGAGAGTGGGACCGCGGGACGGGCTTTGGCGTTTGGTTGTAACCCATCTCCATGGTAAACAATGACTTTAAAGGCTTTTCCAGTTCCTCATCTAAGGAAAAGTCCTGGATTATTACTTTGGCACTGAAGCTGGAGAGATTGAGCCCTGGGGAACCTCTGACCCTTATTTCAAAATTCCTAAAGCATCACTGGCTAACATCTGCTTAGCCAAGGTGAAATGATGGGTAACATTTTTACCCTCCTGCTCCAGACACTGAAAACAAATCTATGAAACAAGATTTGCAGACATGGGACAGCAGAACGCACAAGACAGCAATCACCAAGAGCGGCGGAGCCCATAACATGGGCTCTGTTACTGTCTCTGGGTTCTCTAGCCTCTCCCTGCATTGAGAAGACAGAGTTCTGGGTCTGGGGAGCCACAGTGGCTACAGGATGCAGGCCAGAGTTCTGGAGAGGAGGGAGCTGCAGAGAGAGACAGTCCTGGAGATCTGCAGAAAGTCCCCTGGAGTCTTCAGCTGAGAGCTGATCAGGGCATTCATATGAGGGAACTATCCAGCACTGGGGAAAGAACTGCCCACAAGAAGAAGGCAGAGCAATCTCTGAGCTCACATACAGCCAGGAATAGTTTTCATTTCCAACTTCCAGAGTGGAAGCCTCATAAGTCATGGGGCATGGAGTAGAGGTTATAGCCTCAGCAGTAGAGAAATTAGCCCCACATGAAAGGCTTCCCTGGCTCTGCCTAACAAAGCCTCAAAGCGAGCCTCAAAAACACCAAACTGAGTCTAAGCAACTTAACAAAAATCAAAGCTCAAGAACATCTGTAGGAATGCCAAGATGTCCAATACCCCAAACAGTAAAATTCACAAAGTCAGTAACCAGCTGAAAATTACCAGGCATGCAAAGAAAAAGGAGGGTGCCTCAGAAGCATCACATAGCTCCATAAGCCCATGCAGCCTCTAGTTCATAGGCAAGATTAAGAGTCGGAGGTGTTCCAACCCCGTCTCAGGTGGGGGTGCATAAAGTCAACTGGGAATTGAGAACTAGAGCCCCCATCCTTCCATCCCTCTCCCACTGCCTATGTGGTTCTTGGCATGCTGGGTTTCTCTTAGAGAAGCTGAGGGGGTCTTTGGAAGGAGGAGGGAAGGCAGAGACCAGGACAGTGAATATGAGCCAGCTCCCTGACCCAGAGTGCAAGCCGGTGGGTGAACCCACCGACCACAGGATCAGACAGGTCTGGAGGTGCTGAGGAGGAGACAGGAGCCTCAGTTCAGCACCTGGGATACTTCCCTTGTGGCTCTCATTAGAAGCCACACCCTTCCTCTCTTCCTCCCTGAACACATCCTGCCTGGCCCAGGCAAGGGCTGAAAATCCACAAGACCAAGGTAAAATGGCAAATCCAACCACGGCAGAGCTGCTCACTACTTTGAGGTAGTGCAGAACGCGGAGTGTGCACAATTAACAACAATGCCCGAGCTATCCGCTCCCAGTGAGAGTTGTCGTTGTGCCTTTAAGTCATCACCAAACGTCTCAACAGCATACTTAAGAGGCAGAGGTTCAAAATAATAGCCTCTCTTTGTAAAAGATAAAGTGACAAGGAGGCACCGGTGCTACAGGAGCAGGAGGAACTGAGCTTGATGTTGCTGCATCAACCAAGGCTTAGAACCCAGTGGTCTGATGATGCACGCTATCATCATTGTGCTGAAGATAAGCACTCTCAAACGGAAAATGGCCATCAGCAGGAACTGCTGCTATTTTTCTGGGTATTATATTATTTCGCTAAATAAAGATTTTCATTTTGGCTGCCATTATTTTTTCCAGGATCTATAAACAGCATTCCATCCACAATTTGCCCGAACACCACACCATATTAATTCAACAACCAACTAAGGCACAAGCATCCTGACATCAGACAGAGGCTTGGGTCTGGCGTCACAGAGTCTGAATCTTCTGCCCCCTCCAGCTCTGCTTCTTCCCCGGATCCTGGGGTTATCCTACCACAGCCACTGATGCTATGGCCTTTTTCTGGGTTAGCAGACACTGGGATGACTAGGAGGCTCATCAGCAGCAGCTGGGCCCCACCTCCACCTCTCATCTGTGACCCATTGCTCACCACGTGCTCCAGCATCTCCCCACACAGACCAACGCCCCGCTGGCCCACGGAGGTCCAGCACCCTCAGGCTTCACACTTCTTATTAGCCAAGTGGAGAGGAGTGTGCACCCATCACATGCCCCTGAAAAGCTGCTCAATTAGAAAGAGACAATCAATGGAAAACGCCAAGAATAAACAGTTACAGCTCTAATTGAATTCTAGACCTTCCCCCAGGGAAAGGCACCTACTTTTTCAGCCCAAGCCAAATCCAAAGGCAGCAAAATAGCCTGGACTCTGAGCGGCTCTCTGTTCCTTCCTAAGCAGACCTGTCTGGGGTATGTGCTGGCTGCCGGGACAGGTGCTCCACACCCCATCTCTGTCTGTCCTCACGTTGCAGACTAGGGTCTATCTAGGCACAGGATGGTCACTGTTCACAACGGAAACTTGGGGGAACAAAAGAAGGGGTTCCTCCTCCCCGCCCTTTACTGTCAGAGATGCTGAGATGCTGGCTGTCTCTAAGGATCCTTGGGATGCCACCACATGCACGTGTGGGGTGAGGGCATGAGGGTCTACCTAGGTGACCACTCACGCACACACCAGCAACACAGGGAGCAGCCAATTTCTGAATATCCTATTGAGGATAAGTAAAGCACTATCTCTGGGGGGTCTTTTTCAGTTGGTTCCTTGAGAACTGGGTCTCCCCATTACTCTACCTGGACAACCGATGTTGTCAACGTGGAGGCAGAGCTTGACACTTGTGTCTACTGTCTTTCATCATTTTTTTGAACTATTTTTGGATCAGGATCCTGGCCCCATGGAGAGGTTTTCCTCGCAGACAAGAGTCACTGGCGTATTTGCTAACATGCCTTCTAAGTCTCCATGCAAGCCACCCACCCAGGCTCTGTGTGAGCAGCCAGAGGCAGCCTGTGTCCCGCCCCCAAGTCTCTCCAACCCGAGCTGCTTCCTTTCCTGACAATGCTCCTTAAAGACAGCTTCCAAGACGGCTGCCTCTCCTAAGCATCCACACCCTGGACCTGTGTCCTGGTATTGTTGACATCATCCAACTGCAAACCTCACCCAGGCAGGAAACTGCCCTGCCTTCAAACCCATTCAGCTAACCAGGCCAAATGTGTTCAGTGCTCAGGAATGACACAATGATCTTCAATCAACACAGGAATGGACCGAGGAGCAGCTTTCACTCCACAGACATTTACACCACCACCACCAGCACAGGACAGTGCTCTCTGCCCACCCCAGCCAGCCCAGCCTGTGTGTTCTTATCTTCTCTATGCCTCATGGCTAGCCCATGACATCTGCCACTGCCGTTTGAAGGGAGAAACTGAGGCTCAGGAAGGTAAAGGGGGTGACCACAGGCCATGCCCCCAATGTGCAGGTGATGTAGGACAAGCTGGGCCCAGCCAGGTCTGCTCTGAAGTCTGCATCGCCCTGAACTGCCCATGGGTTGCTCATGGTCCTGCCATCAGGGCCTATGAGGAATGGGCCCTGTTCTCAACAGCCGAGGGCTGGGCCGAGGCCTGACTCCAAGCAGGTCAACTTGGACCCTGTGCAAAAAGAGAGGGGGGCTGCAGGGGTGCTCAGCCCCGGCACTCATGCCACAGAGAGGGCAGAACTCTGGATGACGGAGTCCCTCGCCTGCCATCCTCCTGTGAGTTCACTCTGCCCTGGCCCACTGGGAAGGAGGAATTCCTCAGACTGGCTCATCCTCACTCCCCTTAGAACAAGCGCCTTCTGAAATTCTGAAAAACCTCAAGGGCTAAAGACCCAGAAGGAAGGCCCGGTGGAGTGTTTGGATTTAGTTCTTGTCCCATCCGCTAGACTAGAGTTCCAGAGGGTGAGAGGCCAGGCCCACTCCTCTCTGTGCCCCTGAGTGGACACTGGGGCAGGGTCAGCCTAGGCTCCTGGCAAGGGGTGCTGTCCAGCTGGCATCTGATGAACAGGTGTCAGGGAGACGTGCCCTGGGTCCTGGCATGGGGACGGCCGCAGGAGAGTTTCTCACATCCTTTTGCAAAACGATGGGCGAAAAGGACAAGGAGGCAGGTTCCAGGGCATGGGACGGT
Source organism: Pan paniscus (assembly GCF_029289425.2). Taxonomy (NCBI): domain Eukaryota; kingdom Metazoa; phylum Chordata; class Mammalia; order Primates; family Hominidae; genus Pan; species Pan paniscus. Next base: position 18,319,615 of record NC_073261.2, read on the forward strand.
GGCTGGAGCCATGGGAAGAGGAGCTGGGCAGGGAGTGAGGTATCTCCGGTGAGCACAGCACAGATGGGGTCAGTGCCCAGGGGAAGCAAGCCCAGCTCATGGGTGAATGCCTGTGGCAGGTGGGTGCCAGGGGCTGTGGAGAGAGGATTATTTCTATAGAACAGCAGAGGGAAATGTACGTATGTCCAGGGCAGGGTCCACCTCCTCTGAAAGCAGCTGAAGCAGTGCAAGGCCAGGCTGGCTCCAGGCCAGCTGTGTGCCCTTCAGCTCACTGTGCCACTGGCAGGCCCTGGTGGAGACACAACCACGGAGGGAGAGCACTGTGCAGGGCACACTCTCGTTTACTTTGTGAGGTCCACCGTGGGCTTAGCATCATGGCCTGAGCGGCGCTGATGGGAAGCTGAGGCCAGGTGAGGCCAGGCGAGGTGAGAGTCCCTCGGTGAACCCCATAGGGCAGCTGTGCACTGGGTAGAACCCTGCCAGGTGCCTGCAGATCCCGGCTGGAGCGGCTGTGGAGGACACCTTCGTGCAATCCAAGCTTATGTGAGCATGAAAGAAGATATCCTCTTAGTGTGAGGTGACGGGTCTGCTACATTCCTTCATGCACCAGGGGACAAGCATCACCGGGACTGTGCCGGCTGCCTGTGCAGTAGCCCAAGATGGAAGCTCCAGGCTCCCTCCTGGCACGTGGGTCTGACTCTCTCAGGAACCCTGCAAACACCCAAGTTCCCACCTCAAATGCCTGTGCGGCCTCCCAGAGGGAAGCAGTTTCGGCCAAACCAGGACTTTCCGATCCACCAGGATCCATGTGGTGTGTGGTGTGCAAGCAGTCAGTACATAAAGAATGAAAAGTCCCAGGAAACACCTGTTCAGGCTGGTCTTCAGTGGCTGCTGAGAGTCCGGGGGCCTGTATCAGAGCTGAGGCTGCCAGGCTATGGGTGTGTGGCATGGAGCCCAGTACTGCATGGGCAGCCATCTCAGAAAGGGGCAAGAGGGGCAGTGGGGCCCCCTGCCCAAGGATGCTTGGGAGGAGGTCTGTGTCTCTGAGCCTGAAGGACAGTCCAGGGCTTCCTATCCAGGTGGGTGGAAGGGGCTGTGCCCAAGAGTGGAGGCAGAACCTGTGAGTGGGTGTGGGGGCAGGTGGGGCTATGGAGCTCTGCTCATGGCCCTGAGGGAGGAGGGCTTTAAGGTGGCTTTTCAGACCCACAGGCAGTCATGCTGCAGGAAGGCACAGATGCGGCTGACTCCCCAGTTTGTCTCTGAGTGTGCCTGTGGAACCAGGAAGAGATGACAGAGAGCCTGCTGGACTGGGTCTCGGGCCTGCACCTGCTTGCGGACTCCCAATGGTGCCTGACAGCTTCTTCCAGAGGAGGGGCTGAGGGGCCCAACGCAGCCTTCAGCCACCTCCGCTACTGTCAGCTGCCTTGGTAAGATCTTACCTGTCCTTTAAGATTTGCTCTTAGCTTTTGAAATTGCAGTTAGAAGTGTGTAAAGCTTAACTGGACACCATTTTACAGCAGCATAATCTGTGCAGCTCTCCCGAGATCAGGACACGAAACCTTTCTGCAGCCCAGAACCTCCTTACCTCTTCCAGTCAGAATCCCCAAGGTCACTACTGCTCTGACTTCTGTCACAACAGAGGAGTTCTGTCTGCTTTTGAACTTCCTAAAAAAACCCATACGGCATTTACTTTTATGTCTGGCTTCTTTCAAAAATTTGACTTGGAGATTTGCCTATGCCCTTAAAGCCATTACTCTTTTGTTCACATGCATGGTGGGAGAGCGTTCCATTGTATGGATATACTGCATTGTCCTCAGCCATCCCACTGTTGATGGACACTTGAGTGGTATGCTGTTTAGGGCCGTGGTAATGAACTTTCCATGAACATTCATGTATATGTTGGGTATCCCAGTAAGATTCTGCCTGGAGAAAAAAGTTTGGCCAGCTACAAATGTCCGAGAGCTCAGATTTCTGACTTCTGGACGACATTGTAAGTGGTATTCGTGCATTAAGTTCTTTGGTCTTAAGCACCAGGACAGAAAAGCTAAAGCAAATGTGCAAATACATGGAAACTTGCAAAGTGTTGAGGGCAGATGTGAATCTTACAGGAGAGTGTGTGTGTGTGAATTATCTGCCATTTCTGTGGGAGGGCCTCAGATGGCCTGGGCAGCACATTCAAACTAAATGTGCGAGAACCACTGGTCCCGAATATTTGAGGAAGAGGGGAGGAAATGAGAGATGAGGCTGCAAAATAGACTATGGACTAACTGCAAAGGGCTTTGAATGCTAAGCTAAAGCATTTGGACTTTATCCTGCAGGCAACGGGGAATTGACAGATGTTTTAAACAAACATCTTTAAGTATCTGCACACTGTGTGGTAGGTGTGGCAAAGCTGGCCGTGTCACCCGTGGGCTTTCGGTGCCAACTCTGAAGCCCTTAAGTGTGTCAGGCAGGGGGGACACATGGAGCCCAGCACTGAGCTGAGTAAACTGCAGTTCATTAGCCAGAGACAGTGGAGAGGCAGGAGATGGTGTGAGAGCAGGAGAGTGAAGGGCTGGCTGAGTCTAGGGCCAAGAGGCCCGCGCTCAAACCTTGGTTCTGCCACTCCTCGGCTGTGGGATCTTGAGAATGCTACGTAACCTTTCTGCACCTCTGTTTGCTCATCTGTAAAGCAGGGCCATTCATGGTTTTCATATGCCAGTGTTGCTGAGAAGATTAAATGAGCAGGTACTTCCAAGTGTCTGGCACACAACAAGCACTCAGGAAGCATTCACTGAAGCCACTCTTATGGGACGACGCTGGTGGTTACAGCATGAAAGCATGTGGTCAGCTCACCAATGTGCACATGTGGCCTTGCACTGACAAATGGCAGACACACACACCATAGGCAAATACTCCTACATACACACACAGCCCCAGGCTAGCAGGTGTTTTAAAGACACACGTGTTAAGATGCTTTCTGCACAGCAGCTACCCTAAACGTACTCACTAGAAACCTGGTGCTTTAGTTACAGAAAAGGGAAAGGAAATTAGTAGGTCTGGAATTAGCCTCAAAACACCTTTGCTGTGGTGCCTCTCAGGCAGAAGAGTTGCCCAATAACCCTGAGTCCAAGGAGGACTTTGCAGATGGCCAGCAACGGTTCCTTCCAATCCGTGTGCAGTGGGAAGGGAAAATGCTGCCTTGGGACGGGTTCTTCCCCTCTGGTGCTCATGAGAAAAGAGCAGCAGCACTTGGGGGAGTTTGAGAAGCATGGGTGCCAGGCGCAGGGGTCCCTTGAGAAAACGGGGAAGGTGCACAAGGGGGCCCTGCTGCCACTGCCCACGTGGTGAGACGATTTGCAGCCAGGCCTGGGACCAGCCACTCAAAACTGGCCAAGGCAGTGCTCACAGCACTGACCCCATGAGGTGAATCAAAGCCCACACACAGCAGCTCTCTGGCCAGAGGCTATTGTGGAGGATCCTCTTTCTCTCTTAGAAAAGGGGCTTCAAGGTCAGGTGACCCCACTGTAGTGAAACAAGGGTGGGCAAGAAGGAGCCAAGTGTGGGAGGGCGGCACGGTCTTACCTCCACGTACAGGAGCGGGAAGATCCCGATCTTGTCTCCCAGCATGCCTTCCGCCCAGTTCTCATCCACTCTCCTGAGCACCGTCAGAATCTCATCCTGCAGTTCCGGGTCCACCGTGGACACAAGCATATGGACACACACACAATGAAAAAGGAAACAAGACACTGGTTAGTACTGTGGAGGCTCGGAAGAGATTCCAAGGAATGAGTTCAAGAAGAGTGCATTATCCATTCAGGTATCTGACATCTTCACCCAGGAGCACCCTCTCTTTCTTTCTTTTTGTTTGGAGGGAGGGGTGGAGTCTCGCTCTGCCACCCAGGCTGGAGTGCAGTGGTGCAATCTCTGCTCACTGCAGCCTCCGCCTCCTGGGTTCAAGCGATTCTCCTGCCTCAGCCTTCCAAGTAGCTGGGATTACAGGCGTGTGCCACCACACCCAGCTAATTTTTGTATTTTTTGGTAGAGATGGTGTTTTGCCATGTTGCCCAGGCTGGTTTTGAACTCCTGAGCTCAGGCAATCTGCCCGCCTTGGCCTCCCAAAGTGCTGGGATTACAGGTGTGAGCCACCGAACCCAGCCAGCACCCTCTCTGACACTATTGATTATAGCTGCAAAGAGCCCTATATGGGAAAGCCTGGCAATGTACCACAGAGTTAGGGCTTTAAAATGCAACTCCTATTATTTATTTAATGAAATAAAAATATTTGGAATAAAAATAAATTCAGCTAAGTAGAAAAGGCTTTAAGATTCTGGCTTCATCCAAGAACAAAAAAAAACTCAGTCCAACTACATTTATTTAGAGTCATGGGCACATAAAGCTTTCAATAACCCTCTTCAATTCTTTGGAATATTAAACAATACCAAGTATAAATGCACAAAGTGGAAACAGATGGAAGGAGAAAGGAAGAGGCAGGCAGCAAGGAGGAAAGGCGGGCTTTTGCGGGGGGTTGAGACTGGGAGATGGGCAGTCATCGAGGAAGGAAATACTCAGGACACTGTCACAGGTACCAAGAGACACAGAGACGAACGGCAGGGCGGGTGAGAAAGAGGAAGAGGACGGAGGAGAGATGGGGACTCACAGTGGGACGTGACCAGAGAGGAGCCCTGGGGGAAGGAGAAAACAGCTGTAACAAGTGTCAAGAGAGACAGACAGCCGGGTGCGGTGGCTCACGCCTGTAATCACAGCACTTTGGGAGGCCGAGGTGGGTGATCACCTGAGATCAGGAGTTTGAGACCAGCCTGACCAACATGGTGAAACTCAGTCTCTACTAAAAAGACAAAAATAAGCCGGGCATGGTGGCAGGCACCTGTAGTCCCAGCTACTTGGGAGTCTGAGGCAGGAGAATCGCTTGAACCCAGGAGGCAGAGGTTGCAGTGAGCCGAGATCGTACCTCTGCACTCCAGCCAGGGTGACAGAGTGAGACTCCATATTAAAAAAGAAAAAAAAAAAAAGAGACAGAGACAGAGACCACCACAGCAATGGCCTGGGCAAGACGGGTGTCACTCCAAGGGGCCTTTGGCGAACCTCTGTTCCCTTCTCCAGAACCATCCCTCCTTCGGCAGTCAGATGCATCATGGAACGCCCCAAGGCCTGTCAGCCTAAACTGCCCCCGTTATTTGTTCTCTGCTAGACCAGCGGCGAACCTCTGTTCCCTTCTCCAGAACCATCCCTCCTTCGGCAGTCAGGTGCATCATGGAACGCCCCAAGGCCTGTCAGCCTAAACTGCTCCCGTTATTTGTTCTCTCTTAGACCAGCTGGCCCATGTGTGACTTTAACAGGCTAAGGAGGAGATGGCCAAGAGATGGCCTCATGGAGAAGCCCCTCAGAGCTGAGTGTACCACCCGCCTTTCCAAGGAGCCTCTGATGCTGTAACACAAAGCAGCAATTCGGGACTTACAGGCCTCTTTTGGGGTCAGAGGGAGAGATGTTTTAGGCTGGTGGGGTCCAAGAAATCATCAGAGAAACTGCTTCACCGGGAGCGGAGGGGGCCGTAGGGTTTGGTGTCCATCCGAGTTGAGGCAGCATTGATCTAACAGAGCTGGACAGCCCATCTGGGATCACACAGAAGGAGGGCAGGCTGGGCTCTGTGCTGGGAAGCTCCTCCCATGCCTCTTCCAAACCACCCTCTCCCAGGAGAACAAGTAGAGCGTGGGGGCCACCAGAGGCAATCACACCCCTCACTTTCCCCATCCTCTCCCCCAACCCCCAGCTTCAAAAACACCCAAACCAAAAAGATTTATGACTTTACAATGCCACTTTTTCCAACTGACATTATAGGCCAGAAAAACGTAAAGAGCATTCTAAGAGCATCATATCACTTCACACAGCCCAAAAGTCAGCCTCAGGTCTGGGGGCATTTAGCAGAGCGTCCCTCCAGCAACGCTCAGCGTTGAGTGTGCGGGGCTTTTCTTTCTTTTCTTTTTCTTTTTTTAGACGGAGTCTTGTGCTGTCGCCAGACTGGAGTGCAATGGCCCAATCTCAGCTCACTGCAACCTCCACCTCCTGGGTTCAAGTGATTCCCCTGCCTCAGCCTCTCGAGTAGCTGGGACTACAGGTGCTCACCACCACGCCCGGCTAATTTTTTTTTTTTTTTTTAAGAAGAGACGGGGTTTCACCATGTTGGCCAGGATGGTCTCGATCCCCTGACCTCGTGATCTGCCCACCTCGGCCTCCCAAAGTGCTGGGATTATAGGCGTGAGCCACCATGCCCGGCCGAGTGTGGGAGGGCTTTTCTAAACACCACGAGGGCACTAGAGTGGAGCCCTGGCTTGGGGGAGGCGCCCACAGAATGCTCCGGAAATCTGTGCCTGACCTGCCTCTCAAGCTCACCACCAGTAGAGGCCCAAGGCATGATTGGCCCAGCTTACATCAGCCTAAGGGCCTAAGGCTTCGCTGATCACATAAAGGGAGAGATAACCAAAGGCTTCCCACACATCAGAGCTGTCACAACAGTAAAATATCACAAGATAGAAGTTTAATTTTATAAAAATTAAAAACAAAAAGAAGAAAATGCCAGATTAATTTTGTTTCTTTCATTCTTTCTTTTTCTTTTTTTTTTTTTTAAAGAAAATACCATGATATCCACACTGGTATCTAACATTGGTCTAGAAATTAGAGCCAAATAAATAGAAAAATAAGACAAGAAGTATAAATATTAGAAAGAAAGGTATATAATTTTCTACCTAGAAAAATTAGAAGCAAGTGAATATTAGAATAAGAATTTGAGGAAGGCTGCCAATTTTAGGATAAATACATAAAAATCATTGGCTTTCTCATATACAAGCAATAATCAGTTAGAAAATGTTACTAAAATTGGCCAATCATTAAAAAAATAAAATTAGTTCTCTAATCCACTGTATATGCCAAAATTCATTCCATAAGGATTAAACTTGAATGTCCAAGAAGAAAATATGAATAGATGTTTAATCTTGAACTGGGGAATGTATTTCAAGGTATGATAACAAAGATTTGGCTACAGCAAAACTAAATACTCAATGTTAAAAATAGCAGAAACAAAACAAAAAGGCAAATAAACAGAAAAATACTTGCAGGATACATGAGAGACAAAGGCTTAATGTCTTTACTGTATAAAGACTTAAAAAAACAGTGGAAAGGCAGACAAATACCTTAAGAGAAAAATAGGCCAAGGCCAAAAATCAGGGAACTCATGAAAGAAGAAAAACAAATTTCCATTAAACATATTTTAAAATGGCATACCTGGCTAATATTCAAAGAAACACAGTTTTAAACAGGAAGATTCCCCTTTTGTTCCTTTGCCTGTCAAATTAGCAATGAGAAACATAAACCCAACTCACAGTGGTGGCCAGTATGCATGGAACAGGCACTTTCCCATTTTTGGTGGGGATATAAATGTAGGGCAGGCAGTTCGGTGATTCCTATCAAATATCAAAGCCTTGGAAGCCTGTGCACCCTCCGAGCTACAAATAGCCACTCTTAGGAACTCTATTCTAAGAAAAATCAAGTGTGCAGAAAGATTTGTTACTGAAGACATTCATTACAGTGTTTGTTAAACTAGAGAAAAACTAGAGACAAATGCAAAGAAAAAGGGGACTGGTAAAATAAATTACAGTATTGTGCATTCAATGGAATACACTCGGTCATTAAAAATGATACAGGAGAGAAATAATGGAAATTAAAAGAGAAATGTTAATATTAAATTCAAAAAACAGGCCAGGCACAGTGGCTCATGCCTGTAATCCCAGCACTTTGGGAGTCCGAGGTCGGTGGATCACCTGAGGTCAGGAGTTCAAGACTAGCCTGGCCGACATGGTGAAACCCCGTTTCTATTAAAAATACAAAAATTATCCAGGCATGAGGCCATGTGCCTGTAGTCCCAGCTATTTGTGAGGCTGAGACAGGAGAATTGCTTGAACCCGGGAGGCAGAGGTTGCAGTAAGCTGAGATTATACCACTGCACTCCAGCCTGGGTGGCAAGAGCAAGACTCCATCTAAAAATAAAAATAAAAAGTAAAAAATTCAGACAACAGGACGGGCACAGTGGCTTACACCTGTAATCCCAGTTCTTTGGTAGGCCGAAGTAGGCAGATCACTTGAGGCCAGGAGTTCGAGACCAGTCTGGCCAACATGGCAAAACCCTGTCTCTACTAAAAAAAAAAAAAAAAAATTAGCAGGGCACAGTGGCATATGCCTGTAATCCCAGCTGCTCTGGAGGGTGAGGCATGAGACTCTCTTGAACCAGGAGGTGAAGGTTGCAGTGAACCAAGATCATGCCACTCCACTCCAGCCTGGGTGAGAATGAGACTCTGTCCCAAAAAATAAAATAAAATAAATTCAAAAAACGAATCCCAGTCCTGATCGCTGGTATTTCAGCTTACCTTCCACAAAGCAATCATTAATAAGTTTCTTTTTGTTTATTTATTTATTTGTTTTTGAGACAAGGTCTTGCTCTGTTGCCCAGGCTGGAGTGCAGTGGCACAATCACAGCTCACTGCAGCTTTGACTTTCCAGGCTCAAGTGATCCTCCCTCCTCAGCCTCCTGAGTAGCTGGGACCACAGGCGTGTGCCACCACACGCAGCTAATTTTGTTGATTATTATTTGTAGAGACAAGGTCTCACTATGCTGCCCAGGCTGGTCTCAAACTCCTGGGCTCAAGTGATCCTTCCACCTCAGCCTCCTAAAGTGCTGGGATTACAGGCATGAACCACCATGCCCAGCCATAAAGCTTCTTATATAGCCTTAGAGAAGTACAGAGATATTCTCCTCAAGTATGTATATATGTATACGTGCATAAACATATATATGCACACATACATACATGCCTTTTAGAAAGATATAAATGGTAGTGAACTCACCACACTTTTCTGTATCTTGCTTTTTTCCACTTAATTTAGTCTAAAGATCATTTAGTGACAGTACATATAGATCTTCCTAACTACACAGAGACATTCCATTATATGAATATACTGTAATTTACTTAGTGGACTTGATAGTTATTTTTAAACGAAAAAAGCAAAGTAAGATACAAACCCATTTGCATGGTGCCCATAAAGTGGAATGTCATCATTAATTTTACTATTTTTGGTTAAAAAATTTTAAATATATATATACCTAGAAAAAGTTTGAAAATATATATGCCAAAATTTAAAGAATGGATAACTCTAGGAGATAGAAGAGGTGGAACACTTTTATATTTATTTTTTCTTTCCTATTTTTCAAATAATCTCAGTGAATACCAAGTATTTAATAGTTTCATAACAGAATTGTCTTATATGCCAGAAAACAAATTCAGGAAGAAAGCAAGCAGCATGTAATTTTCTTGTGCTTCTAAATGACATGTATATTTCCACTCTGAAATTTTTTTAAATGTTGAAAAACCAAATATCAAAAATATACTTTTCTTTTGTAAAGAAAGTTGATTTCCAGGCAATGTAACAGTGAAAGGGATGGATACCTGCGATGGCAGGATGATAGTTCACAAGTACAGTCGACAGCCGGGACCACGGATACATGCAAATTGTAAATTTCTGCATTTAGGCAAAAAAACTAAATAACATAAATGTTCCTTGATAAGAAGATCAATGAAATAAAACAGTGTCTGGCGCTTTTAGTTAAATACAACCGCCACAGTAACTATCATTAGGAGTTGGTTGTTAAAGGTGTATTAGCACACATACCATTCAATAGCTAACAGGGAGGTGTCCGGCTCCCAGTCTAGAACGTAAGAAGCTGAAAGTCACCACTCCATCTTAACAATGAGTAAAAAAGCTGAGCAAACTGAAAAAGCAACTCCTCTTCTTAGATCTGTAAGAGAACTGAGGTCACAGGGCAAACTGCTGCCCCCCATATTGAAGAGATCAATAGGGAAATACCAGAAATCCCCAAGCAGCAGCCTCCGTGGGAAGCAGTGCTCGGCTAGGAGGGCCTGAACTGTAACTGATGCGTGCTGGAGGTTCAGTGTGGGCAGCCTGAGAGGTAAGAACTGCAGGGGCCCAGTCACTGGGGGGCCCACACCTTTGTGAATTGTGCCTCAAGGAGCAGCTCCACTAAGTCTTCATAGTGAATATCAGAGAAAAATCCACTCGTGCTTCTGGCAGGGGGAGCGGAAGAGGAACCACTGTGAAACATGCCAGAGCATTCTGTGCTTAATAAGATCCACATACAGGATAAACTAGTTAACCACAGCCTCACCCATTGGGATGTTTTGTTTGTTTGTTTGTTTGTTTGTTTTATATGTGTGTGTGTGTGTGTGTGTGTTTCTTTTTGAGACAGAGTCTCACGATCCTTCTGCCTCAGTCTCCTAAGTAGCTGGGATTACAAGCGTGTGCCACTACACCCAGTTAATTTTTGCATTTTTAGTAGAGACAAGGTTTCACCATGTTGGCCAGGCTGGTCTCGAACTCCTGACCTCAAGTAATCTGCCTGCACTGGCCTCCCAAAGTGCTGAGAGTACAGGTGTGAGCCACCACATCTGGCCCCCATTGGGGTTTTATGAGAGCCTTACCTACTGGGGGCAAGGGAAATACCAAACTTCAACCCACTGTAGCCATCCTGTCTCACCTACAGAGGAGTAGGGGAAACTGAGAAGCACTGGGGAAATTCACAGGCCAGGGGCACAAGCTTGCTGAAAGACTGAGACCTGATCCCAGCACTATAGAACATTTGTGGCCGCATGGGCCCCACAGCACCAAAGGCCTATTTACAGCAGTTCTTTTTACCCAGTCCACCATGTCTGGTATCAAGAAAATATCACAGTACATACTGAAAGGCAAAAAACCCCACAGTTTGAAGAGACAGAGCAAGCATCAGAACCGGATTGAGATGTGGCAACTAATGTTAGACTTATAAGATCAGGGATACAAAACAACTATGATTCACATACCAAGGGCTTTAATGTTTGAACTAGACAGCATGTAAGAACAGATGGGTGATGTAAGCAAAGATAAAGAGCCAGAAAAGAAACGTTAGCAATCAAAAACCCTGTAGCAGAAATGAAGAATGCCTTTGACATGCTTATTAGGAGACTGGACACAGCTGAGGAAAGACTCTCTGAGCTTGAGGATATCTCAATAGAAACCTCCACCATGGAAAAGCAAACAGAAAAAAAAAATTAGAAAAAAAAAAAACCATAATGGAGCATCCAAGAACTGCAGGACAACTTCAAAGCAAGAATTGTGGGGCAATTATACATATGTAATGGGAATACTAGAAGGAGAAGAAAGATAGAAAGGAACAGAAGGAATATTTGAAACAATAATAACTGAGAATTTCTCCAAATTATTGTCAGACACCAAACCACAGATCCAGGAAGCTCAGATAACAACAAGCAGGATAGATGCCAGAAAAATGACACCTTGGTATAGCACTTTCAAACTACATAAAATAAAAGATAAAGAAAAAATCCTGAAAGAAGTCAGAGGGGAAAAAACACATTACCTATAAAGGAGCAAAGGAAAAGAGTTACATTTGAATTTTCAAAAGAAAATGCAAGCAAGAGAGTGGAGTAAAATATTTAAGGTGTTGACAGAAAAAACCTACCAACCTAGAATTCTGTACCCTGTGAAATTATCCTTCAAAAGTGAAGCATGAATAAAGATTTCTCAAACAAACAAGAATTGAGTGAATGTGTTGCCAGTAGATATGCCTTGCAAGAACTGTTTTTAAAGAGTTCTTTACAGAGAAGAAAAATAATATAGGTCAGAAATTCAGATCTACAGAAAGAAAGGCAACGCACCAGAGAAGGAATGGCAGTAAACTTAAAACTTTTATTTTTGCTATTCTTAATTGATTTAACAAATAACTGTTTAAAATAAAAACAATGTATTTGATCATTTTATGCTTATGTGTGTGTGTTTACATACACTTACAATGCTCATGTACAAGAGAAATGAATCACAGCAATGATACGAGGAACAGGAGGGAGAAATAAATATTATTTTGTTATTACAAGTACTCATACTGCTTGCAAAGCAGCACAGTTATTTGAAAGTGGGCTTGAATTCATTGTAAATGAATATTGCAGACTCCAATGCAACAAATTAAAAAAGTAAAAAAAGAGGTACAACTGATATGCTAATAAAGGAGAGAAAATAGAAAATAAAAAATGCTCAATAAAAACCACAAAAGACAGAAAAAGAGTGAAAGACAGGAAAAATAACAAAAAACAAGGGCAACAAATATAATAAAATAATGCAAATATGGTAGAATTTAACCTGACTCTATCACACATCACTTTGAAAATTAATGATGTAAATATACAAATTAAAAATTTTAAGTTGATAAAATAAAACAAGATACAACTATATGCTGTTTACAAGAAATCTACTTTAAATATACACACACAAGCAGATTAACAGCAAATGAATGAAGAAAGAGATAACATGCTAACACTAATCAAAAGATATCCATATTAATTTCAGAAAAAACAGACTTCAGAGTGAGAATAGTTATCAGAATAAATAGGGGCATTACATAATGACGAAGGGGTCAATTCCCCAAGAAGACATAATAATCCTTAACATTACATGCACCTAACAACAGTGTCAAAATACATGATGCAAAAACTGACAGAAGGAGAAGTAGATGAATCCAGTATTACAGCTGGAGACTTTAACACCCCTGAATCAGAAATGGACAGAGACAGCAAGCAGAAAATCAGTAAGGATATAACTGAACTTAATAGCACTTAATGGCACCATCAATCTACTGGATACAACTGACATCCACATAATATCTCAACCAACAACAGCAGATTACACATTCTTTTCAAGCCCACAGGGAACATTCACCAGGACAGACCATATTCTGGTCTGCAAAACACACCTTAACCAATTTAAACAAATAAAAATCATACAATGTCTACTCTCAGGCCACAATAGCATTAAGTTAGACATCCATAATAGAAAGATAGCTGGAAATCCCAAAATACTTGGAGATTTAACAACATACTTCCAAGTAACACTTGGGTCTTAGAAAAACTCTCAAGAGAAATTAAAAAAATATTTTGAACTAAATAAAAATGAAGATGTAATTTACCAACATTTGTGAGATGCCGCAAAAGTAGCACCTACAGGGAAATTTATAGCACTGAATGCATCGATTAGAAAAGAAGGAAGATCTAAAATAAATAATCTAAATCTTCACTTTAGGACACTAGGAAAAAAAGAGCAAATTAAATGCAAATAATAAATAAAAGAAAAGAAATAGAAGAAATCAATGAAATTGAAAACAATAGAGAAAAATCAATGAAACAAAAAAGATCAATAAATTAATCTTTAAAAAGATCAATAAAAATCATATGCTTCTAGCAAGCAAACTAAGAAAAACAGAGGACACAAAGTACTAATATCAGGAATAAAAGAGGGGGCATCCCTGTATGTCCCATGGATGTTAAAAAAATAAAAGAATATTATGAATAATGCTATGTCCACAAATTTGATAACCCAGATGAAATGGAACAATTCCTTAAAAGACAATCTGCTAAAACTCATACAAGAAGAAATATATAATTCAATAGGCCTTTATCTATTAAAGAAACTGAATAACATTTTGGGAGGCTGAGGTGGGCAGATCATTTGAAGTCAGGAGTTCAAGACCAGCCTGACCAACATGGTGAAACCCCATCTCTACTAAAAATACAAAAAAAATTAGCTGGGCATAGTGGCGTGTGCCTGTAGTCCCAGCTACTTGGGAGGCTGAGGCAGGAGAATTGCTTCGACCAGGGAGGCGGAGGTTGCAATGAGCGAAGATCGCGCCACTGCACTCCAGCCTGGGTGACAGAGCGAGACTCCATTTTAAAAAAAGAAACTGAAAAAATAACTAATAAACTTTCAAAACAGAAAGCACCAGGACCAGATAGGTTCACTAGTGAATTCTACCAAACATATAAATGAAGAAATTATACCAATTCTCTACAATCTCAATACTTCGCAGAAAGAATATTTCCTAACTTCTATGAGGTTAACGTTACCCTAATACCAAAGCAGACAAATCCATTGCAAGAAAATTACAGACCTATATATCTCATGAACATAAAAGCAAATATCCTCAACAAAATATTACAAAATTTAATCCAACAAGGTATAAAAAGAATTATATACCACAGCCAAGTGGAATTTATCCCAAGTATGCAAGGCTGGCTCAACATTTAAAAATCAATAAATGTAACCTATCATATCCACAGGCTAAAGAAGAAAAATCACATGCTCATATCAGTAAATACAGAAAAAGCTTTTAACAAAATCCAATACCCATTCATGATAAAAACTCTCAGTAAACTAGAAATAGAGGGGAACTTCTTCAACTTGATAAAGAACATCTACAAATAACCTACAGTTCACCTAATTACGAGAAACTTAATGGTGGGAAACTTTAAACTTTCCCACTAAGATCAAGGACAAGGCAAGAATGTACTCTCTGCCCCTGCTTTTTAACATCATACTAAAAATATTTGATAATACAATAAGACAAGAAAAGGAAATTAAAAGTGTACAGATTGGGAGGGAAGAAATAAAACTGCCTTTGTTTACAGATGACATGATCATCTATTTAGAAAATCTGAAAGAACCAACTGAAGAACTTCTAGAACTAATACTTGATTATAGCAAGGTTGCAGGATACAAGGCTAATATACAAAAGTCAATTGCTTTCCTATATACAGGCTGAGTATCTTTTATTTGAAATGCTTGAGACCAAAAGTGTTTTGGACTTCAGATGTTTTCAGATTTTGGAATATTTGCATATACATAATGAGATATCTTGGGTATGGGACCCCAGTCTAAACACAAAATTCATTTGTGTTTTATATATACCTTATACACATAACCTGAAGGTAATTTTATACAACATTTTAATAATTTTGTGCATGAAACAAAGTTTGTGTACATCGAGCCTACAGAAAGCAAAGGGTATCACCCATGTGGACCATCTGTGGTTGTTTGGCATTAGCCTCACTTCTGACTCTGAATTTATATGCTACCAATAAGCAATCATTTTCTTACAATTATTCACACATAAGTATTTAGCAGTAAAAAATATGACATATTATTAATACAGTGAAAAAAATTACATGTTCAGAGTAACTAAGCGGCACAGTAGCCTCTCCAGAATACCTGTATCAGCTGTTAAACAACAGCAACAACAAACAATGGCAGGCTTTCAGTCTCTACCTATGATGCTGTGCTTTGATTAAAAGGTAAGTGTATACTTTTTTTTTTTTTTTTTTGGTGCAAGGAAACATCAGAAGTGGTTAAGGGATCAGTAAGTGGGTCCTCTGTGGATGAGGAAACATTCTGCTGGATGGCTTTTAAAAATATTTTTCTGCAGTCATCTGCCTCATCAACAATGGTCATAGCAATCTCTCTTTTCACGTGGAGAACCTGCCATTGGCATGTGCAGCCTACACGTGTGCCATTTTATGACCCTTTATGGTTGTGCTTGCATGGGGGAATCTGGGCATGTGTGGAAAATAAATATCACAGCTGAAGGGGCCTGGGAGGGTCTTTTTTCCCTTGAGGATGTTGAAGAAACTGTGTGTTGTGTGCCTTCATTTTGACTACAACCCATTACATAAGGTCAGGTGTGGAATATTCCATTTGCAGCATCATGTTGGTGCTCAAAAAATTTTGGATTTTGGAGCATTCTGGATTTCAAGTTTCCAGATTAGTGATGCTCAACCTGTACCAGGAATGGACAAATGAAATTTAAGTTAAAACATGATACAATTTACATTAGGTATAAATGTAAATGGTATCATGAAATACTTAGGTACAAATGAAATAAGTATAAGTGTAACAAAATATGTGCAAGATGTATATAGGGAAAATTAAAAATCTCAGATGAAAGAAATCAAAGGAGAACTAAACAAATAGATATTTCATGTTCATGGATAGGAAGACTCAATATTGTCAAGATGTCAGTTCTTTTCAACTTGTTGTATAGATTTAACACAATCTCAATCAAAGTATCAGCAAGTTCTTTTGTGAATATTGACCAACTGATTCTAAAGTTTATATGGAGAGGCAAGAGACCTAGAAGAGCCAATAAATATTGAAGGAGAAGAACAAGGGCCAACACTACATGACTTCAAGACTGAAAATAAAGTTACAATAATGAAGACAGTCTGTTATTGGCAATGCAATAGACAACTAGATCAATGGAATGGAAGAGAGCACCCAGAAATAAACCCACATAAATACAGTCAGCTGATCTTTGACAAAGGAACAAAGACAATACAATGGAGAAAAGATAGTTTTTAAAATAAACAGTGGTAGGAAAACTAGACATCCACATGCAAAAAATCTAGAAATAAACATTCCACCCCTCACAAAAATGAACTCAAAATAGATCACAGACCTAAATGTAAAATATAAAACTACAAAACTCCTAGAAGATAATGTAGGAGAAAATCTAGATGATCTTGGGTTTGGCAATGACTTTTTGGATATACCACCAAAAGCATGATCCACAAAAGAAAGAATTGATAAGTTAGACTTCATTAAAATTAGTAATTTGTACTCTGCAAAAGATACTGTCAAGG
Organism: Pan paniscus; assembly: GCF_029289425.2. Classification (NCBI taxonomy): domain Eukaryota; kingdom Metazoa; phylum Chordata; class Mammalia; order Primates; family Hominidae; genus Pan; species Pan paniscus. The sequence goes on from NC_073261.2 coordinate 18,336,192, forward strand.
TAATGAGAAGACAGGCTACAGACTGGGAGAAAATATTATCAAAAGACAACTATGATAAAAGATTATTATGCAAAATACACAAAAAACTCTTAAAACTCAACAACAAGAAAACAGTCTGATTGAATGGTGAGTCAAAGACCTTCACCAAAGAAGACACTTCACCAAAGAAGACAGTGTAGTGTGTAGTGTGTTGATGAGGATGTGGAGCAACAGGAACGCTCATTCACGGCTGGCAGAAATGCAAAATGGCCCAGCAACTTTGGAACAGTTTGGAAATTTCTTACAAAACTAGGCATGCTTTTACCATGCAAACTAGTAATCACACTCCTTAGTATTTATCCAAAGGAGCTGAAAGCTTATGTCCACACAAAAACCTGCATATGGATGTTTAGAGTGGCTTTATTTATAATTACCCAAACATGGAAGTAACCAAGATGTCATTTAGTAGGTGAAAGGATAAACAAACTGTGGTACATCCAGATAATGGCATATTACTCAATGATAAAAAAGGAAATGAGCTATTAAGCTATGAAAAGACATGGAAGGACCTTAAATGCAAATTGCTAAGTGAAGGCAACCATTACGAAAAGGCTACATATTGTATGATTTCAACCGTATGACGTTCTGGGAAAGGAAAAACTATGAAGACAGTACAAAGGTCAGTGGTTGCCAGGGGTGGTGGAGGAGGGAGGGATGGATAGACAGGTCAGAGGATTTTCAGGGCAGTGAACCTACTTTGTATGGGCCTATAATAGCAGATACATGACATCTCCATCAGTAGACTCTGCACCAAGAGTGACTATAGGCTTAGAGTAATAACGATTTGTCAATATAGGCTCATTGATTGTAACAAATGCACTAACTCTGGTGAGTGATGTTGACAATGCAGGAGGCTTTGCATGTAGGGGCAGAGGTTTATGGGAAATCTCTGTATCTTCTGCTCAATTTTGCTGTGAACTTACAACGGCTCTAAAAATATAACGCCTATTTTTTAAAAATCTAAAATAGCACCATAGAGCAATGAAAATGAGCAAACTACAGTGCCCTACAACAACATGGGTATAGCTCACAAATATAAAACTGAGAGAAAACAAAGTTGGACACAAAAATAAATCCTGCGTGATTCCTTGATGTGAAGTTCAAGAGCAAACACAACTCATCTGTAGTGTTAGTAGACATGCGGGAAGGGCGGGCTGGTAACTGTCAGAGGCACAGGAGCCCCAGTATCCATCATTTCATCACTAGGTAAGAATATATTCTGTTGGCCGGGTGCAGTGGCTCACGCCTGTAATCCCAGCACTTTGGGAGGCCGAGGCGGGTGGATCACGAGGTCAGGAGATCGAGACCATCCTGGCTAACACGGTGAAACCTCGTCTCTACTGAAAATACACAAAATTCTCCGGGCATGGTGGTGGGTGCCTGTAGTCCCAGCTACTCGGGAGGCTGAGGCAGGAGAATGGCATGAGCCTGGGAGGCGGAGCTTGCAGTGAGCCGAGATCGTGCCACTGCACTCCAGCCTGGGCGACAGAGCAAGACTCCGTCTCAAAAAAAAAACCAAAAAACAAAAAACAAGAATATATTCTGTTTGTGATAATCATCAAGCTGCATAATTATGATTAGTGAACTTTCTGATATGTTATGTATAAGTATTAAATATATATTATATATAACATAATAAAAAAAATTTTAAAAAGGTAACAGTCTATCCAGTATGGACAAGCAGCAGCATGCCTTGAATGTTGCATTCAGTGCTAGCATGTCTCTACAGGTCATCTGTGCTGCAGAAGTGGACCATCACGGAACAGTCCAGAACCGAGTCATGGCAAGCCAGGGAAGGAGGTGGGATGGCTCAGCCTGGGAAGTGAGAGCGCTGTGGGGGCCGTGATCATGTCTTTAAGCTTTGACATCATTACCATGCTGAAGAACCAGGCTTATTTTCAGTCACCCAGGAGGGTGGGATTTGCACCAAGGACCCCATGTTACTGCGATGTGGGCAGGCTCCCTGTGAGGCAGGGCTGTCCAAAGATGGGTGTACTTCACAGGCCAGGAGTTGGCCATCACTACTAGTGTTCAGCAGGGTCAGGTTGCTCCTCATCACGTCACCAATATATTCAAGCATCTCCTAAGTGCCAAGCCCTGGGATGGGCCTTTGGCTGAGGAAGAAACTATCCCCTCCCAAGGAGGAGGAGGGGGCCTGTGGTAAAGAGAAGGTCAGCATCTGGTATTGAGAAAGCACATGAAAACCCCACCAGGCTGCCATATGTGGCGTCTAAAACCCAAGCATGTCGAGTGTCGTGCTACTGTGAGATTAGTGAATGAGCAGTGGACCCTGCCATGGCTCCATCTGGCTAGACAGGCAAGTCCAACATAGACCTAGCTGCAGTGTGGTGGCACCTGGCAGCAGGCGTCTGTTCTGGCTCAAATATCAATGTGGGAAATTCTGGTTTCTGTGGCTGTGTGGGACCTCAGGAGGGCGGTGGGATCTAGAATGCTCCTATTTAGTCGGCAGTCATTTTGGTGTAGAGGCTGGGCTGGGAAAATACTGGGGTGCAGGAAGTCAGCCACTCCCTGTACCTAAAAATCCATAATTAACTCTAAGAATGTCAAGGAAGGTTTCCCCAGCTCTGCCTCTAACCCAAACTCCCACAATAATTACAACCTCCAAAGAGGAATGTTTGAGTGCTGGGCAATGAAAACATTCACTGTAGCATGTTAGGGCTACCAACATAAATCTGGTGTGTTCTGGAAACAGTAATGATTCTCCACCCCCAATGCAGGACCAGGGAAACAATGGCAACTTTTCATGGCTAGATCACAACAGGACTCTGATTTGTCCTCATGTTACAAAAACCTGGAGCCATTGCTTTCAGAAGGACAAGGAAGGAGGAAATAGCTGCTTCACAGACTCATTAGTATATGGAGAAATACCCCTCCTCAAAACACCAAATGGGCTTTGTATATGAAGACGGCAAGACTGATCCGCATGGCATGGACCTGCGTGTTAAGTTGCTGCTTCACAGAGGAGGGCGTCCCCAGGGTCTCCACTCACTGTCTCCCAACAGATGCACACTCAATACCGGAGGCTCCCAATGGCGGAAGAGGAAAGCCATGCTGAAGGGAGCATACAGGGACAACGCCTGTGCCCTTGGCCCTGATAGTGCTGTGCTCTATGTCACAGGTCAGGAACGTTTTCTAGAAAGAGCCAGAGACTATTTCAGGAGTTGTAGGTCAATTACTCAACCCTCCATTGTAGCATGACAGCAGTTATGCATACATGAATTATGGCTGTGTACCAATAAAACTTTATTTACAAAAACAGTTGGCAGGCAGGATTTGGTCAGAGAGTCCTAGTCCACCAACCCTTGCTTGATGTAGATGAGTGAACTAAACCAAACCAGAAACCACAGGCATCACCAAGAGTCAGATGAAGCAGACAAGTTCCTGGGCCAATATGCCAGCATTCAAGAATTATATGAATGAAACTTGTTTCCACAACATAATTTCTCTTTCAGATACAAAGCTCAATTTCATTTACAGGTTTCATGTCAAGTGCTCATTACTCACTGTGGGCCCGTAGACTTCCATATGCTGTTTTCCCTATTCCCTGGTATTTCCAAGTTTTGAAAATACACCAAATGCCGTTACCATATGGCAGTGGCTCTCCTTTGTATTCAGGTGGTCTCAGGGTGGTCCTAAATGATTGTAAGCCTGAGCTATGAACATAAAGTGGTTATTAAAAAACTATATCACCTTTCTTCCTAAGCTTCGTAAATAATACATTCACAAAGGATTCAGGTGACATGGTAGGACCTGCCATCTACAAGGGGTCTTTAAAGTGCATTTTAAACTCATTTACTAGCTCTTCCAAAGTCTGTGTTTTCACTTCCACCTGGGGAGAAGGAAAGCCACAGACACAGATGCGCCTTTGTGAAGAACAGAGGCTGCGGGGCAGGGTGCCGACGCTCGCCTTCCCTGTCCCTTTAGGATGCCACTGGAGGTGGCTGGCAGAGCACACTGCCCTTTGACACCACTATAAAGGCACATCTTGGCAAATATCGCAGCTCACATATCAGGCATTTGGGAGCTCAGCATGAAATGCCACGATCACTGAAAACCTTGGAGAGCTCCCTCAGCAGCTCTGGATAAACCCACATCCAGTGCCTAAGATTTCCCTCTCCTAAGTCAACTGTGTGGAAGAATCACATGTAAAATGCCAGAAGCAGTCCCTGCCTGGCCATGAGTGGCCCACAGCCCTGCTCTCCTGGAGGCCACATGAACGCTGCGCCACTTTTCTGGCTCACATGCAGTCGAGTGGTTTCCTAGAAGCAATAACAAGCTGGAGCCCAGAGAAGGCCCCTGACCCTGCCGGGCCCCCTTCAGCCTCTGGGCCTGCAGGGTAATGGGCTGCCTGCTCCACCGCAGTGACCCAGTCTGACACAGGCAGTATCCATTGGCGGCACACAGGTCAGCCACACACACAGGGCCCAACCACTCTGTGTCGCAGGGAGAAGGGAAAATTAAAAAGGGAATAGTTCAGAAACTCCCTCAGCCTTTTGGTGCAGAAATAACCCAAAACTGTGCCTCTGACAGCCGACTGCCATCTATGGTGGGGCACTTATGGAACTGTTAGCCACCATCAGCTCCCCCACCCAGCGGGCTGGCCCTGCATCTTTGTCCTGCTGTCACTGAGACTTTGGGGGGCTCTGACTTTCCAGAGCATCTAGGGGCTTCCTCTGGTGTTCCCATCGTGTTCACGTATCTGAACTCCAGAGGGAGGCAGGGGCCCCTCAGGGGGTCTCAGGGCTGAGGGGAACCTGCGGCCACAGGTGGAAGAGGAGATGTCAGAGGTTACACCCTCTCACTGCCGGCAGCTCCCACTGCACACGGACACACGCATGCACACACGGGCAGGGGAGACTCTCTCGTCTTGTCTCCACGTCTTTGGGTTCTGAGTGCCTAAGGGCAGTGCACTCCACAGCATCCCTGGCATTGGGCGCGCAGTCTAGGGTTGATAAACGTCTGAAGAGTGAAGGAATGGACCAAGAAGCCTGGGTGAGGAGACAGAGGCACTCTCACCCAGCAGGCCTGCCAGCCCTGGCCAGGTGACACAGGGCACCCCACTCCACTGTTAGGGCTTCCCTCCACGTCCCTCCAGGCGCCCCTTGCTGCCCTATGTTGGGGCCAGGCGGTGGTGGGGTCTCAACCCACCCTCAGGCAGGCGGTGTCACGTGACTATGAACACCTACCTCTCAGGAGAAAGGGTGTGGACAGGGAGTCTCAGTGTGGGGTGCTCCCTCCCACAGCGGGAGAGGGTAGCCCCCACCTCCAGCAGAGATTTGCTGAGGACGAGGGTCGAGCTATAAATATGTGAGGGCACCCAGGCTAGGGAAGGCAGCCATGCAGGCCCAGGGAGGCAGTGGGCTCGGCTGCAGGGAGAACCCACCAGGAGGCCAGTGCAGCTGGGCAGGCAATGAGCCGGGGGCCGGAAGTGGATCAGGCCCTTGAGGGAGCAAGGACTGGGTGAGTGGGGCCTTGTGGGCAGCACCAACTTTGCCATGACTCCGGGACAGGTGGGAAGCCACTGAGGACTCTGAGCAGAGGCTCCATGTGGCACAGATTTGAGAGGTGGATCTGGCACCCAGTGGAGAGCAGGTGGGGCAGCTGCAGCGGCCAGGGCCAGGACCGCTCCCAGGAGCCAGGCGTGCTCATGGAGAGGAGCTCACATTCTGTGCAGGTTCTGAAAATTTCTGGCAAAGCTTCAGATACAGCCCAAGCTTTGCCTGCAAATCAAAACGGTTATCTGTGCAGTTTATCCAAACTCCCTTTGCTGTCAGAAGGGGCTGGGCGAGGGTGGTCTGTAGTGGCTAAGAGGGTGCTCTGCTCCCCTCTGCCCCGTGCCCTGAGAGTTGAGCCTCCTTCGTGGGAGGCATCATTGTGCACAGAGGTGGCTGCAGGTGCACTGAGCCTGGGAGGAGAAATCCACGAAGCAAGGAGCCAAAAAGGAGAACTGGTTCCCTGAGTTTCTCGGGTAACTTCAGGGTAAAGTAGCCCAAGAGGGGTGCCCAGGAAGGGAGACAATGACGTGGAGCTCTGCACAAGCTTATCTCATGATACGAAAAGAGGTAAAGCTAAAGTTTCCTCATCTTCTCAGCCCCCAAAGTCATCCCAATTCTCAGTCAGGAAGAAGCAGAGATGACACTGCAAATTTGGAAGCTTGCCCATCGCCTGGCTCTGCTGGTGAGGGGACCGTGGCCTCCACACAAGGGGCTCAGCTCCACTACCCCCAGGCAATCCTCTCTGAGATTTAGCCACCAGGAAAGTAAAAGCATAGCAGACCAGTCCTGCAAGTTCTCATTCTCCATGCAGTCTGTCTTTAGAAGGGAGGCTTACTTTCCTGCGAGTATTCTGGGCTAACATAAAAAGTGATATGTACCATCTGATGGAAGTGCAACTTTTCCTGAGACAGGAAGAAAGGAGAGGGCAGACAGCAAATATTTATTGGAATGCCTATTTTGAGCTTGGGTTTTAAAATGCCTTTGCTCATGTAATCCTAATATCAACTCCATTTAAAGTTAAAAAAAGCAACTCAAACACTAAGTAAATGTTCGAGTCACCATGCATTATTAAAGAAAAGTGCCATGATTTGAATCTGTGTCTACCTCATGCTAGAGCCTGAACTCTATATTTGATTTTTATCCATCTATGTCTGTCCCTAGGATCAGAGGAGCAGAGTTTGAAATTAATGCTAGGTTAATTCACAAAGGTAAGACTTCCCATACTTTTGAGAAATGATTAAACGTTCAGCAGCATAAGAAGGTCACGTGGAAGAGTCTTAAGGTCTGACCAGATCAGGACAAATCGAGGGTGAGATGAGGGTTAGGACAGCACAGTGGCTGCAGCCACCAAGCCCTGTGGCTCCTTCGCATGGCACACCTGGTGGGGATTAGGGCTGATATGGCAAGCCTGGGGGCCCCGCTGCAGTCATGTGCAAAAGTGATTCCATGATCAGTGGGCACTCTCTGAGAAAACCCCGTGGCCTCTGAGGATTCCTGAGCATCCCAGCTGGAACTCATGAAAAGCAGCGTGGGCCCTGCATAGCAAATGCAGCTGCCTGGCAAGGCGATCACAATGTTCTCATTAACTGAAAGTTACACAGAAGAGGTTCAATAAACCCTTGCCGAATCTTGCAGGTGAGCTGAGTAAGACAATATAGAGTTAGCTGCTCAAACAATGGAGTAGTTCACATTCTTCTCCTGCGCTCCCAGCCCTAGGCTCCACAATTTATTTATATCATGTGATCCTCGGCACCCCCCAGAGTACACACTGGCATCCTGAGACTGGGAAGGCGAGGTGCTCCTGGTCCAGCAAGGTTATGTGTCACCCTAAGTCACACAGCTGGCATGGGGCCCTCACTGCAAGGCCCTGCCAAGGCCAGCCCCTCCCAGGTGACTGGCCCAGCACGTGTGGAGGCTCCTCAGAAACCAGCTGGCAGAGCTGGGCCCACAGCTCTTCCTGCCTGTTGTTTTTTTATTTGCACATGCCCAGCTTTCTGGAGTCGGACTACTAAGAAGTAATAAAATATCATTTTTTAAAGCTGCTTTACAAAAACTGATTATTCATTCTCTTCTGAAATAAAGCAGAAACTAGATTTTAGAAGGACTTTAATTAATGCCACTTTAACAGGACTATTCAAAAGCAAACACCAAAGGTAAAAATCTTGCTCTGATCCACCTACTTTAAACTCCATCAGTCTGCCACAGTGATGCTGTATAAAGGCAGGTTATACCATTGTAGCTTTCAGAGACCCTTCTTTCCTCTCTGACTCAGGAACGGAACATATCCAAAGAATAAAAACATTCCCCAGAGGGGAGACCAAGCTGGCATGAACCAGCACCTACGCTGCAGCACTGGAACCATTTGGTTCCTGGAGGTCTGATTCACATGGAGGTTGTCAGAGCCAGTGTGTGCGTCTCAGCTGCATGCCAGGCATGGGGGAAGTAAGGTGGGTCGGACCCACCGTGGGGGAAAACAGGAACTGAGCGGAGAGTCACGTGGAGTTGCCCATGTCTCTTGGAGCCTTTATTTGCGGACACTGAGGAGTGAGAGATGCGACAGGACAGGACAGGTAGCAGGGGTGGCCATTCTCTGCCCGACCTCACCCTGTGGGGGTCAGAGGGTCAAAGTGGGCACAGGAGCATGGCAGGAAGGTCGTGTCACAGCACAAGTCCCTCTGGGGATCACACCCAGAGGCCTCTAATTCTCCACATTAACTCACAGGATTCAAGTAAAGAAAGTCCTTGAACAAAGAATCTGTGATATGACACTTCCCCCTTGTCTGCTGTGGAGCCGTCACAGATCCTGTAACAGGAGATGCTGGGCCTCCCGTGGCTGCCGCCTCTGACCTCAATTCAACCAAGAGGTCACCTTCCAGAGAGCCTGGGCAACCATGTCCACCTTGATGGTGACATTGCCCACTTGGGAACAGATGGACACCTGCTCGGCTACCCCCACCCCACATGCCAACCGCAAAATGAGTCTAAGCCTGACGGCTCTAATTTCACTGTTTCTTGTGAAATATGGAACATGGAATTCCATCACTGACTACTCAGGAGCCCACACTAAATGTCCGGCCTGCCCCTGGTGATCCGATGCAGCTCGTGAGCCTCTGGCCTGTCTTCTGCACATTCTCCACTGGCCTGTCTCCCGCACCTGACTCTGGGCTCCAGAAGAGCAGCAGGTCTAGTACCCGACACAGAGTCAGGGCCCGGTATGTTTCTGTGGAATAAATGGGCAGGTGCCCTTTGTCCTCTTGTCCAGTGGGCTCTAGCCTTCAGCCTGGGGTTGCACATCCTGGGCAGAGGCCCATGGAATGCAGCAGGTTATATGGTGATGACAGGAAAGGCAGGCAGTCACTTCTGCCCAGAGAAGCAGGCCTACCCAGAGGCTCCAGGGCCCTGCGACAGCCCGTTCACAGTGGGTTCTCCCGAGTGGACAGCCTCCGCCTGTGAGGCCCCTGGAGGAGGGCCTTGGCTCTGCAGCCTGGAGCCCGCCAAGCCTGGAGGAGCCTAGAGCCATTATGGAGTCTGTCTCCTTAGCAAGGCCCTGACCGGACCCTGAGAGTTCAGAGGTCCCTGCTCTTGGTCACGAGTGACCACCTGGGGCACCAGTGGTCCCAGGTCTTCTCTTAGGGGGAAGAGTCCACTGGGCAGAGAAGCAAGTTGGGTTTCTGTGTGCCTAAAAGTAGCCCCAGGAAGCTGTTGCTCTCGCCCTCCGACTGAGTGGGGAGGGAGGGAGGCACCAGTGCAGTTTCCCGGGAAGCTGTGCAGCCAAATGACAATCGGAATTAGCATCAGAACACCTTGATAAAAGGAAGGGAGAAGGAGTTGAATCCCTGAATGAAAAATAGATTATTCACTGTCAGGCTGAACAATAGAACAAGACATAAATAGCAGCCGTACGCAGGACATGCCAATTTTGCTCAAAAACACTGTGCATGGTTCTCCTACCGCCCTCCAGAGAGTGCCACCGTCAAACTCTGCACTCAGCAGATGGGGGAGAGAGCAATGGCCTCTCAGAGGCAGGAAGGATGTGGGCTTTAGAAGCAGAGATTCGAGTTAGAATTCTAGTTCTGTTATTTGCAACTCTGTGCGTGTGTGTGTGTGAGAGAGAGAGAGAGAGAAATACTGACACAGAGAGACATAGGCAAGACAGAACGAGTGAGGAGAGAGAAAACAACAACTTCTGGGCATCTAAAATACAGTGAGGCCGACATAAGGGAAGAATTCCCTGTGTAGGGGGGTGGGAAGAATGCTGAGTGTTAACATCAGAGATCTGCATTAGGATTCTGGCTCTGTCATTTACATCTGGGGGTGGCGGGGAGCAGGTGCAGCAGTGGCAGGGGATGGAGGAGACACAAGAGACAGGAGATGAAGATGGAAAGGAGGAAGGGGAAGCAGGAGGGAGAGAGGACCCAGCAAGCAGCCTGGATAAGTTACAAAGCCTCTCAGAGCTTTGGTTTACACATGGAGAAAACGAGGTTCCAACTACTTCCCCTGGAACCTGGGACAGCTGTAAAGACCAAGTGTGAGCTTATTGGCCGAGCACTTGGTGCAGATGATTATTCAACAGCAACTGCCAGGACAGCCAGAACCAGTCTCTTCTGCACCTCACCCAACCCTCCTACTCAATTTCACCTGTCAGTGCTATTTTGTTTGCTCCCAAATGTTTGCTTCACAGGGATCCCTATGCACCAGGGTGGCCCTGCCTCAGGTGCCCTAGAGGACAGGGCTGTGATGCACAGATGTGAGACCCCAGCTATCATCTCCCTGTGAGCTGACCAGGGTCTCTGTAGCAGTTTCCCCTGATGAGCCCCTCTCACAGGACCCCAAGAGTCCTGGAAAGGCGTCATTCTGCTGCACCTGGCTTAGAGCCATGACTCAGGTTAACTGAGGGTTCTGCTCCTGGTGCTGATGGAGGCTTATATTATCTCAAGCTCCTATGTAGCTCTGGGCTGGAGCTGTGTGTCAAGCTGGTGCCCTCCATAGCATTCAACCAAAAAAACCGTCACCCCATTCATGGAAGCACAGGGAGGGAGGCTGGGTCATTTGCCCAGGGTTCCGGGAGGAGCCAGGATTCAGACTCTGAAGAAAGACTGTCTGGCTATAGGTCTGTGGCTGGGAAGAGCCCTGGGTGGCACAGAGGCTGCATGGGCTGGCGGGGCCCACCCCAGGGCTCACCTTACCTTGGTGAAGGTCAGACAGTCCTTGTCTTGGTCTTTGTCCTTCATCTCGAAATCATAAAGTGCTTTTCCCTGGGGCGGGGCGTGTGGCAAGGGCTGGATGCACTGGATATAGCTGGCTGGGAGGAAGCCCTGTGTGCCGTGCAGCTCGCCGTGGTACCACTGTTCATCCACCTTGCGCCGCAGGACGATGATGTCCCCCTTGTTGAACTTGAGGTCACCAGGTTCCTTCCCCTCGTAGCTGTAGAGGGCCTTGCCATAGGGAAGCAGGCAGGGATTCTGCAAGCAACAGACAGCATGTGGTCACCGGGCATGCCCCTTCCCAATGCCCACAGTGGATCTGCCGGGGCAGGCCGGGGCTTCTCAGGGGCTTTCTGTGTCCTGGGGGTGCATACAGAGTGCCCCGCAAGTGGAAAATATTTTAAAGAAACAGCCTGTCACAGGAACACGCACATTCTGAGGCCCCACTGAGATAAGAGGGTCCCCATCCTAGCCATTCCTCCTAAAAAGGACGCTGTCTGGGGCCTTCCACACAGACAACCTCATTCTGTGCAAAAAGGACTCTGAAGTAGGTGCTGGCTTATCTTCATTTACAGATGGGGACACTGAGGCACAGAGAGGGAAAGTGACTTTCCTAAGGCCCACACCTAGGAGCAGTAGGTAGAATCTGAACCCAGGGGGTCTGGGCTCGGAATTTCTTACCCAATACTCTATGCTGAATCATTTTGCACTGGTTCCTATTTCTCAGGGATTTTAGTCTAAGAAGCTGCCAGATTTCTAGCAAGTATCCAACCATTTTTTCTTTACTTCATCTACTGAATAGTCACAGCAACTCAGAGCATGCTCCAGGGGTTGAAGCTGAGCAGCAGGTGTGCATGGCATCCGTCGTGCTGAGCGTTCCACTCAGCGGACTCATGGCCAGCGGCACACACACGAGGACGATGACAAACAGCCTGTGTGGAGCACAGGGGCCATGCCCAGGCGCAGGGGTTCTAACAAGCAGTCCCCGGCCATCACAGACCCCCAACCATGACACACAGCTTTCTGCTGCATGTACTTGTAGCAGTCTGTTCCAGAAGTACAATTGTTCAAGGGCATAAGACTGTATCCTCCTAACATTAGTGATGTTCTTGTATCCGTCAGAGGTTAACCAACCCATCTGCACCTGTTCTGCCATCCTTGGTCTCAAACCATGACTAGCTCTGAAATCCAAACAAGATTCTAAGCTGCTTCTGCTTGTCAGCAATAAGGAGCCTGTCAAAGAATCCCGAAACTGATGTGATGTCTTCTTCCACTTCCTGGGCTTCTCTAACTGGCCCTGTCTCATCAAGTCCATCTGGCCTCATGGGCCTCTCTCCTTTTCCTTTATGGGTGGCCAATACCTGCTCAACTGTGGGAGCTTTGCCAGAGGTCAATCCTGTGCTAGAGGAAAACCAAAGGAAAGCTTTGCATTGTTCGGGTGTCAATACCCAACGATTTTCCTACCAGAAGCCGCATTTTCTCACCAGGGCTGCCTATGCCAAGGAGTTCTTCAGTATTCGAATCAATCAATAGAAGCACAAAAGCCTGACGCAGTAGTACATCGAAAAACTCTTTGTAGAGGACTTAATAGCATGTTGGCAACTCAATCATTCTACATTTATGTTTCAGCAACGTCAAACGACAGCAGTTAAGAGACAGCCTGCTGGCAAATTGACAAACAGCCACCACTAACCAATTAAACAGTAACACCAGAGGATTTTTCATTGCAGAACTCGAAGAGAAAAAAAAATCCGTTTGCTTCCAATAATACTCATTCTGGATAGCTTTGTAGTGCGAGCACAATAGTGTGTAACGAGCCCCAATTTTAGAGAGCGGAGGCAAGGGGTAATTTGCAAGACAAGCACTGTGATCAGAAAAAATGGGAAGGGGCAGTTGGCTGCAGGCCATCAGAATAATTCCACTGCCACACAGGGGCCACTCAGCTGCCAGCCAGGGAATCTTAATTTGGGACAATTTGGTCTGAAGATATTTTTTGGCTATCACAACCGGAAGGTGGGGTGCTACCAACATGTAACAAGTAAAGGCCAGGGACACTGCCAAACACCCTGCAATGCCCAGGACAGCCTCTGCCACAAAGAATGACCCGGCCCAGAGCATCAGCAGGTTAAGAAACCCTGGCCCAGCCTGTTTGGTTAAATTTACAAAAAAGACAAATTAAGGTTCCCTGTTCTAATAGAACTTAGTCTATGAATACTTTAAAAGTTAAATATAACATTTATTTTCATGATGGGAGTATTTTCACTATTGGCTACATGGAGACACTTAGATATCCATCAAGGCAAGCAGTTTTAAAGGGATGTAAGAAAAGAACATGCTGTGAAGTTGAAAAACCAGCCTCAACAAGATGCACACAAAAAACCTTTATTTGTCAGGGAATGACTCCATTTCCTTTCATTCCCAAATCACAAGGGTGAGGCTTAAAAGCCGTGTTATAAGAGCTACAGACTCGGTGGCTGTTTGGCGACTTTTGCTACCATTGGTAACAACAGTGGGCAGGAAGGGCCAGCTTTGCACCTGCCTACACGCTGCACTCCCTTCTGCGGCCAGCTCGTGCTATCTGAGCACACACATCTCCCTGCAATGCCCCCGAGAAGGGGACACTGTGTTTCCTTTCTGGCCTCCCCACCATCAGCCTTCTCTAGACTGGTTGACATAAAGGCCACCTGAAGACCCCACGCACACCCACATTGTGTAACTGCGGCCCCAACTTAGGTAGTGTGGCAGGTAAAGCTGGGGTGCAGAGCCAGAGAGACTGAGGCATCTTCCACCAGGCAGCCTGGGGCTGTAGGCCACCACCCAGGACAGAGACACGGCGAGACACACACTCCTGAGTCACGGGGATTCTGTCTTTCACGAATTCTCCAGAGGGACCATGGCCTCACTGGTATCAGCACTGTGGCCTGCAGGCCTCCCTGACACCCCCCTTCACTGATGCAGACCCCAGCTAAACCTGCCTCTGTGCCAGTGGCTCTCAAATCAACCTGTGCCTGTGATGTCCCCTCTGATCATGGGACTTGATGTGAACCCAGATGCCTGCTTGACGGCTCTGCTGGACGTCTGCAAGCTCCTAGAGGCTGTCTGTCCCTCCAGCCCTACCTCCTCTGGCCATGAAATCCCCACTCAGCTGCTCGGCAAGGACCTTCAGTCATCCCTGTGCCCACCCTTTCCCTTGGCCTGGGCACTCCTCCTGCCAACTCCACTTCTGAGCTTTCACCCAGAGGGCCGTGCACCCTCCCACTCCCACTGCCTTGCCTGTCATCTCTCCTTGCACCCAGTGCAAACCTCCTCAGTGGTCTCCCGGCCCATCAGCCTGTCATGGGCTGGATGCCCAAATGCAGGGCCAAGCTCACGCACCTGCTGCTTATGAGCTTCAGTGTCTGCCTGATGACCTCAGGGGATCCGAGCTCCTCGGCACGGCAGCCGAGGTCCCCTACGCTGGCCTCAGCATACCTGCCCAGCCACGGCAGACAGCATCTTCGGTCACGAGAAGTCTGTGCTTCTGGAACCTGGAACATGCAGGGCTTTGCAGACAGAGCTCCATGCTACTTCCTCTGCCCTTCTCACTCCCTCCAGAATCCACACTGCTCCCCCGTCACCACCTGTGCCCTCCTAATTCCATCAGCACCCATCAGCCACTCACCAGCCATCCTAACTCCATCAGCCACCTTCCTAATTCCTTAGCTTCTATGCCACTAAGGCCCCCAGGAAGAGACTATGCTGTTCACTCTGATGACCCCAGGACCCAGGAGTGTTCTCCCTGCGTAGCAGGTCCCCTCTATATGCTGTTAATTCAAAGGCACTCAGGTTAGTCCTGAGTCAGGCCTGGATGTGGATACAGGGGGGAAAGTTAGAAAAGAAGGATCTGGGGACGGGTATGGTGGCTCACGCCTATTATCTTAGCACTTTGGGAGGCTGAGGATGGAAAATCACTTGAGGCCAGGAGTTTAAGGCTAGCCTGGGCAACACGCTGAGACCCTATCTCTAAAAATAATATTTTTTTAAAATAGGCATGGTGGCAAGTACCTGTAGTCTCAGCTATTGGGAGGCTGAGGCAAGAAAACTGAGTGAGCCTGGGAGTTCGAGGCTGCAGTGAGCAATGATCGTACCACTGCACTCCAGCCTAGGTGACAGGGCAAGAACCTGTGTCTAAGAAAAAAAAAAAGGAAACCAGGGCAGGAGCAGGGCAGAAGCAGGGGCAGACTGGAGATTGTACGCCTGGCCACCTCTCCACAGGTGGTAACCCACCTGCTGGCCCCAACCCACCTGCTGGGCTCGAGTCTGGGACTGAGAGCATGATTCTTGGAGCAAGCAAGCTGTGAGAGCATGCGGGCTCAGGTGGGGCCTGTTTGCTTTGCTGGCTGGTGAGCCAGGAGGAGAAGTGGGGAAGGGTAGGGGACAGAGAAGGTGGGAGAGAGAAGGCAAGAGAGCTCCCTGTATCCCCATCTCATACTGCCAGACTCAGATTGGACAGAGCAAAACCAAGAGGGGGAATGAACCTTTTTAAGATGCAGGACACATTTCTGAGGGAAAGAAAAAAAAAGAGTCAAGGAAGATGCCGAGAGGCAGTTTATTTGGAGGAGCAGAAGCAGCCAGAAACTGGATCTCATCAGGAAATGCTCACATGGGTGACACCCGGCACCTCCAGAGTCTTTCATCTTCAAAGCCCTTTATAAGATTAACTAATTAGTCCATGGAAGGGGCCTACGGCAGGCAGATGCTATTATGGGGGAGAAAAGACTTCTGCTGATTTCACGGCAGCAACCTGGAGGCCTCTATGTCCCAGCCTCCACACCCACCCAGGAGGGTGGGCAGCTGCTCCAGAGCCTGTTTGCTTTCTGCCCACAGACGTGTTTGCAAGAACTTCTCACACTGCGGCGTGCTCCCCTTTAGAGGAATTCCATTCAAACATTGTCACTAAGCCGCCATTATTTGGGCTCAAGACATTAAGAAAAAGAAATAAAAGAAAAAAGGAAAACCCATCTGGGATGCCTACAGGACAATTAACATCAGCCACCCCTGCAAGGCATTAATAATAATTAAAACTTATAATGTCAATTTCATGGCTCATTACTCAGATGTGGCACACACATCTTCCTCTGGACTTAATGTCCTACCCGTGGAGATGGCGCTCACGTGGGCACAACGGCGCCATCTCCGGCTTCTACTGGAATCAGGCATGTGGCAGCAGGTTCTAATGAATGTGCTCCTGACACCCCTGGTTGGGACTCTCAGGCAAGCCGTACCCCTGAGTAAGGGCGGGTGCCAGAGTCGGCCTGCAGCGTGGGGAGGGCACGACCCCAACTGGCCTATTCCAGACCTCCCAGCAAGCTGGGGTGGAGAGCGTGGAGCACCGGCTCCCTGTGTTTAAGACCCTAAGGATGCAATCTTTCAAGGAGAGCACTTGCCACGGCTCTCACCACCTGCTTTCAATGGAGGGCCCCCTTCACGATTAGCCCATCAGGACAGATTCTCGCCTGTTTTGCTCACTGTTGGATGCCCCGCTGCTGGCCTGACACAGATCATACGCTCCATATATCTACTGAATGAATGAACACACAGACTAGCAAACCAGTCCCCTGGGACTGGGGCCTTGGCTCACAGCCTCTATCTGGCCCATTATTTTTCCCAAAATATGAGATTCACAGTCCATGTTGCCCAAGATCCTATTGCTAATAGCAGCTGGGCCTGGAGGAATGGGGAAAATCCCAGGTATGGCTGATGAGAAGTGGGGCATTCCAGCCAGAGGCTCAGCCCATGCAAAGGCCCAGAGTTATAGATGGACACAGAGTCTGCCCACCTGCAGTCTCCAGACCTGTATAGCACAGCATGTGGCCAGCAGAAAAGTGTCAGGAAGATGAACACATTCGTCCATAGGCCCCGGAGGGTGAGACCCTAATCGTATACACACCAAGCACTGCGGGGTCTGAGAATGGGTCAGAGACAGCTAATGACCCCTGATACCCACTCTCTGCTTCTTTTTTCTGTCAGAATATTCCAAATTTCAACTGACATCAAGCTTCCAGCAGAAGCCTTCATTTTGCAGCCTTGCCTGCAGGCAGCCCTGGGTAGGTGTCCACATTTCTGTCCACAGAATGCAAGTGAAAGTGATTCCTGCACATTCTGGAGCATGTTTTATGATGACATGCATAAGGAAATCTGCCTTCCCACGGGCTGCATGGGAGACACAGTAGGGTGGGCCAGTTTTTCCATCAAATATTATGCTCAGAGCAAAGGGGGAAGAAACCTGGGTCTTGGGGTGACCTTGCAGAACACACCCCCATACCATGAAGTAAGAAAAAGGAAACTTGATCTTATCTGAGCCAACACATTTTGGGATCTCATTCACAGCTTAGCTTATATTCTGACTCACTCAGGAAGTCTCAGGTGTATTTACAATTTCTTTAGCTCGTAAGCATTTTTCAAGCCAAGGCATTGACTTTCATAGCACTGTTGAGGGTTATCATTTATGTGCTGTCATCTTTGAAAAGCACTTTCAACTCAGAGACTCTCAGATTTAGAAAAGGCACAACTCTTGGCCTTACCTTATTTTAAATAATGCATTTACCAGAGTGTATCCCATCTTCCACTTTATAGATTTAATCCGCGATGAAGAAGTTTGTTACTGTTATCACACTGCAACCAGAGGTTCCCAGGTTTTTGTTTTACAGATAATTATATTTCGAGTTCCTCTGTCCCTTTTTCTCATTCAAAGCTGCTTGTTGGGTCCAAACTTTTTGTTTTGTCCCCTCTTTTCTTCTGTCAGTTTCTTCCTTTCCCATATTTGCACACTCATTCATCCAAGAATTGATGAAGAATTGATGAAATAAGACAAAGGATGAAAACACGACTTGCCCTTCAAACACAGGGTGACGAGGCCACTACTAAGCTGTTGCGTGGATGCAACTGTGAAGACATAAATTGTCTACAGCTAAGAGCTGCCTGTAGCATTTTCATGTTGCAGCCAGATTGGAGAGGATTTAAAAGCAAATTTTTTTTTTCTTCCTTTTTTTACTTTTCCCAGACTTTGTTGTGGCCTGTTTCCCTGTTGCATCAAAGCAGCGGTTAGGTCATCTGTGGTGGCCTTAGAATGCACCTTTTGACAAAGTACCTTGGGCTTAGTTTTCCCATAAAGCAGAGATAATCAAATCTGCCCTTCCATGCTTCTTAGTATGCTGAGAATAAAACTGATGATACGAAAAGAGCTTTGTGTCTCTTAATGAAGAAGGAGCTATAAAAACAATGATCATTGACTACTTGCTGAGGCAAACAGATGTTCCAGGACCCTGGGTGCCAGGGCCAGGAAAGGCAGATGCTTCTAAGTGTAGGAAGTGGTCAGTGGTGATCCCTCCTCATGCACTGCAGCAAAGGTCAGATGGGAGAACTGAGGACCGCCCCTCCAGCATCTGCCCATATTCGCTGAATAAGTGAATTCAGCAAAGAACCAATGCATGGTCCTTGGGTGTAGACCTTCTCTCACCCTCAGGGTTGAGGTATGTGCTTCTCTGGGTTCCAGCAGTACTGGGGCTCTCATCCAGACCTTGCCCCTTCCTGTCCTGAGCACCTCCTGTGTGCCTGCTGCTCCTACCTCTACCTGCGAGACCCACAGGATCCTTACAGCAACCCTGTGAGCTTGGCCTTATATTATCTGCACTTTACCGATAGGAAATTGGGGCACAGTGAGGTCCAGTAACTTGTCCAAGGTCCGAGAGACAGGACTGGATCCAGGTGGTCTGACCTCCCAACCTGTGCACTGCCGGCTACACACATCACCCCCTCAAAGTAACTCAGCCATTATTTAGCTGCTACTCCCCACCAGACACTCCCGATAACCCGATTACTGCTCACAGGACTCCTGTGAAATAAGAATTATAGTCCTTTTATAAGTGAGAAAAATGTAGCAAGGTGGGCAAATTCCTCAGCATCACAAAGCGTGTAACTGGGCAACCAGCTTCCAACCACCTGCCTCCTCCTCACTCCCCCAAAAGGCGAGGGAAGCCTCTGTGGAGCCCTGATAATTATCTGTTTAATTATGGAAGGGAAAGGGCAGCTGTGGGTCGGTCATCCATTGGGCCAGGAGGGTCCAGATATGTTTACATTTATCCAATTCAGAGATGCATTGCTCACTTCCTCACTTTCTGGGAAGAGATCCCACGCTGTGAGCTGGTATTTGCAGTGTTCCCAGGCATGTTCTGATAATGGGTACTTAGAGGAGTACTTGAGCAAGTCCCCAGCAGCCACCAGGCACCTTGAAAAGTGCTCCTTGATCCCTCCCAGGGAACAAAGGCCTCGCTGCCGGCAACCCCTGCAGCCCCACCCAGGCACCCTCCAGGGCCCGAATCCAGCTGATGCCTGGTCGGCCCCATCTACCACCTTTCCACCAGCCTTTTGGGCAGCACACTCACGAGGGCCTCCTTTGTGGGTGGCCTCAGGTCAATGGGGCCTTGCACTGGGGACCTGGATCTCCAGCCACCGCAGAAGACCAAGAGGACAGGAGGGAAGAGAAGGAGGGGACTAAAGGCAGAGGATTCCTTGTAGGTCCTTATTTCAACCCAAACCAACCACCACATCATCTTAATACATATACATTTTTCATGTCATTATTTTCATGTTACCCCCCACCCCCCCAAAAAAAACAGCTGACTCTTGAACCAACATGAGTTTAAACTGCAAGGGTCTACTTATACATGGATTTTTTTCAACAAAAGTTATACCGAGTGTGCCTCCCTTCTCTGCCTACCCGTCCACCTCCTCTACCTCTTCTCTGCCTGAGACAGCAAAGCCAACCCCTCCTCCTCTCCAGCCCACACAACGTGAAGATGATGAAGATGAAGACCTTTATGATGATCCACTTCCACTTAATGAGTAGTAAATACATTTTCTCTTCCTTACAATTTTTTAAATAACAATTTCTTTTCTCTAGCTCGCTTTATTCTAAGAACACAGTATATAATGTATAGTTCTTCCAAGATATGTGTTGATCAACTGTTTGTGTTATCAGTAAGGCTTCTGGTCAACAGTAAGCTCTTAGGAGTTGAGTTTGGGGGAGTCAAAAGTTACATGCAAGACTTGGCGTGATGGCTCACACACTTTGGGAGGCCGAGGCGGGTGGATCACCTGAGGTCAAGAGTTCGAGACCAGCCTGGCCAACATGGTGAAACTCCATCTCTACTAAAAATACAAAAATTAATCGGGCGTGGTGGCGCATGCCTGTAGTCACAGCTACTTGTGAGGCTGAGGCAGAAGAACTGCCTGAACTCGGGAGGCAGAGGTTGCAGTGAGCCAAGATCGTACCACTGCACTCCAGTCTGGGCAACAGAGTGAGGTTCTGTCTCAAAAAATAAAAATAAAAAGTTACACGCAGGTTTTTGACTGTGCCGGGGGTTGCTGCCCTAACTCCTGCATTGTTCAAGGGTCAAGTGTAATACAAAAAGGTAAGAAAAAATAAAGTATCTGTGAGCATGTAAAAAAAAAAAGTTTCACTAAGAATCTGGCTCAAATGACAAAGGAAGGAGGCCTGTGTTAGAACTGGGTCCCCAGCGCTCAAGGAGTTTTGAGGGTGGCCATGAAGCTTCTTGCAGAAGAGCTCAATTCTGCCACATCCTGCCTGCTCCATGCCTCAGCTTCCGCACCTGCAAAACAAGCGTGCTAAGTATCTGTCTCACAGGGATCCTAAATGTGAGATCGAATGAGTTAATACAGATGAGTTACTCCTAACAGTGCCTGGCACACTGTAAGTACCAAAGGATGGTCTCCTGTTGGTAGCAAATAACTTCCGACTGGGGAAGCTCCCAGACAGCAGCACACAGCGTGTTTACTAAAGTTCTCCACATCACATGACACACACACTGGCAAGCTCCATCAAAAACAGAAGGAGGCTGGGCGCGGTGGCTCACGCCTGTAATCCCAACACTTTGGGAGGCTGCAGCAGGCAGATCACTTGAACTCAGGAGTTCCAGACCAGCCAGGGTAACGTGGCAAAATCCCATCTCTACAAAAAAAAAATACAAAAATTAGCCAGGCGTGGTGGTGCATGCCTGTAGTCCCAGCTACTCGGGAGGCTGAGGTGGGAGGATCACTTGAGCCCAGCAGGTTGAGGCTGCACTGAGCTATGATTATGCCACTGCAGTCCAGTTTGGGTGACAGAGTGAGACCCTGTCTCAAAAAAAAAAAAAAAGGAGGGCCTTAGCAAAACAAACTTGACCACCAAGATAACCCACCTGGTAGCATACGGCATATGCTGATAGCATATGGCACAGCCATTCAAGAAGGTTCTAAAAAGGAAGGTTATTCCACCAATGGATGATGGACTTCCTAGCAAATGTGCTAAAGGCTCGGGGAAGCTCCACAGACCTCTTGGGCAGGGTGAAAACGCTGAGGGTGATCCTGTGACCAGGGGTGCCTCCAGGACTCCCGCCCTTGCCTGCACAGTCCCTTATCACCATTTGAGGAAAACATTTCGCCATATGCGAGGGGGTGGCCACAGTGCAAGGCGCTAAGGACACCACACACAGGAGGACCTAGCCTTGGATGCAGAGAAGTTACAGGACAGATGGGAGCAGGGCCACGATGGGGCCAGCAGCCCGATGCACCCTGCACCCAGGGCTCCCGGCAGCCCTGCTGTGGGGAGAGGAGAGGGTCCCAGGACCAAGGGAGCCCAAGCTCTTACCTCTCAATACAGATAGGTCCAAAGGCTTTTACAAATCTTTAAATCATGTGGCCAATCTCAGGAAAAAATCACCCAATGAGCCAGTTCGTACCTCCCTCTCTAGAAAGGCATTTAAGATACATAACACAAAAATGTGAAAACTACAAGTCCTGAATTTACATTTAGGATACTAAATACGGTTTGCTATTATGTTAAAAAACGTTAAGCCTGAATCAAAGCATACCTAATGATTTGGGCTTATTTCACATAGATATTGCATTTGTCTGCTTTACACTAATTCTGCAATTTGCTGCCCACAGAGGATGATGGCCTGGCTGTCAGGGATGCAGACTGCCCTTTGCTCTGGGACAGGAGGAACTGAGCAGAATTCTTCACTGCACCAGGTGTTGACGGATACGGTTGGAGCAGGAGAGGGTCCCTCGGCACCCCATTTCCATGTTGATTTATATAAATCCTTAACTCCAGATATTTAGTTACAAAACGCTTTGCCAACTTTGTAATGGAAATCTCCACAAAATTGGATGTTGCAGTTGCTTTTACAGACTTAAGGTAAACTTCATAAGTAAGTTATTAATGCAAATAGTCTCACTGCAGAGAAACAAAC
Source organism: Pan paniscus (assembly GCF_029289425.2). Lineage (NCBI taxonomy): Eukaryota > Metazoa > Chordata > Mammalia > Primates > Hominidae > Pan > Pan paniscus. The sequence goes on from NC_073261.2 coordinate 18,358,242, forward strand.
AAATGCTCTCCTGGGTTGCTGCAAAGAGCATTTGCCTCAACGTGGTGGAAACACTGCCCAGGGCTGGCATTATCATCCTCCCTCGGAAACTGGTTCCTTCAAGAGCAGCCTGTGGGGTACACGGGGCCTCACAGAGAGTCCTCAGCACGTGCTAGCCGTGGGCACACCAGGACATTTCTTTGTACCCAAGGGAGAAACTTATTGGTGGCAGCTTCCCTTCCAAATGTATTTTGCATGCTAGTGAGTCAATCCAGTTATTTTCTGTTCTATCTGTGAGAAATTCCTTCTTGAAGCCTTCACACTTTAATGTGGCTTTGTAAACTCATTTTAAAGTAAAAATGGGTCTTTGGTTGTCATTTTACCTAGTCTAGAGAACAAGACAGCCTTCCCAGCATGACACGTCTTCCCCAGTGAGGGAGAAGAATCCTTCTCCTGCAGGCCAGCTTCTAGGCACGTGGTGATTTTTGAACTTCCCAAAGTAGTAAGTATTTTTGACTTTCTTTAAGATATTAAATATTTTTGAACTTCCTAAAATATTAAAGAGCTTACTAGGCCTGCCTGAATTTTCAAAATGTAGGGAGAGGAATGTCTTCTACGCTAAAGCTTTTCCTGATGGGTTCCAGATGTTGCCAGTCACTTAAATCAGCCCGCATGTCTCGACAACATCGTGCTATCAGTCTCACTGACATATCCCACTCCCAGCCCCCAAGTGTCTTTTTTTGTTGAGCTGCTTCATTCATAAATACATCTTTCACATTCACTTTATGCTTTCAAGTTTTCTAAGCATTTTCATAGGCTTTATTTAACTTTCATTCTTATCCTCTCTACAGCCGTGTAAGGTAGGAAGTGGTTTTAGGACATTTATGCAGTTAGTCAGCAAATCGGAATGAGTGCCCGTTACTTGCGGGGTGCGGTTCTGGCGTGGGGTTTGGGAGTGAACAAAACACTCAGAGGTCCCCACCCGGGTGGAGTTTATGTTCCAGCCAGGGGGACAGCAACAAAACATACAAATAAGTAAAATCTAGAGAATGTCAGAAAGTGGTTAAGTGCTAAGGGGACACATAAACCAGGGGAGGGGACATGAACACTGGGATGGGGATAGGGTGAAATCTTAGAACGTCATCATCAAGAAGGTAACTGAGCGACACGTGGATGAGCAAGGGCTAGTGGACGAGCATGTCCCAGCCCTGAGGGGCAGAGAGGAGGCGGCGTGTGGAAGAGGTACGGGCTTCCCAGGGTAGGGGCTGTGGAAGGGCTGGAACAGCCCAGCAGAGACTCAGAAGGAAATAAACGCCATTGACAGTTTTCAATGTGGAAACTTGAGGCATAGGGAGAGGATAAAGAGACACCTGAGAAAACATGCTAGAAAGAGCTGTTCTCGTGTGGGACGGGCGAGGGGCCTTGCCCCACAGTCCCCACAGCTGCTCCTCTGAGGTGCGTAGGCCTCGGAACTCTAGATCAGGCGCAAGGAACGGGTAACACCCCAGGATGCTGCAAAACGTCCTGACGAATCTGCTCCGAAAACACGAAATGTTCGGTTTTGAAGCAGGGAGTGGTATGACCACCATGATCCTAGGCAGAGACAAAACCGTGTCTTCAATGATCAGGGAGCACATGTAAGTCGCCAACGCGGTGACATAAATCGCGTTCTCAGAGCCTCGCACCAGGACGCATGGCCTGGGAAGGCACGCAAAGAGTTAAAAGCAGAACCTTTCCAGGAAGGCCAGCCTAAAAAGCAAAAAGAAGGCTTCTCAATAAAAACACTGGGTTCCACAAATATGTAGTCCACCTGTCTCGGAAGTGCTACTGAGGGGAGCAAGTGGCACATAACATTCTAGTTGGAGAAGGAGAGAGAAACAGGGGCAGGAACAAACTCCTTCAGCAGCCTCTGTGGCCCATCACCTCCTGTTCTCATGAGTTGAAGAGGCATATTGCAGCTTTTTCTCCCTGTGTCTGTGGGTCTCCTTTCCCTCTTGTCTGCATTGTTAAGTGTGACTTCCTGTCACCATGCTGCCATCCCCTGCTGGAATCAGCGCAGTGGACACTGTGGCGGCCTCACTCCATCCCTGGCATCCCCGGAGCGGGTGAGGGTTCCCCTGCTGGCTGGCACCACTAGCACCCTTCCTTTAGCCAAGCCAGTCCATGCCCTTATTGCGAGGAAAGTCAGCAGGGTTCTGGACCAACAGGAAGCCAAGACACCCACAAGGCTGTGTTTCCTATGGGAGGTACCCTGATGATGAGGTGGTCTTTATTTTTTTTTAAGATTTTTTTTTTTTTTTTTTTTTAGGAAAAAAAAAACTGTCACCCAATCTGAAGTCGAGTGGTGTGATCACGGCTCACTGAAGCCTTGACTTCCTGGGCTCAAGCAATCCTCCCACCTCAGCCCCTCGAGTAGCTGAGACTACAGGTGCATGCCACCACACCTGGCTAATTTTTTCTATTTTTTTGTAGGGATGGGGTCTCACCATGTTACAGCCCAGGCTGAACTTCCGGGCTCAAACAGTCCTCCCACTTTGGCCTCCCAAAGCGCTGGGATTATAGGCGTGAGCCACTGAACCTGGTTTTGAGGTGATCTTCAAACGCAGAATTGTCTGTGATTTGAGGAAGCGACTGGACTTTCCTAAAGTCTTAGAAACCTGCCCGCTTCCTTAAAAATTAACACATTCCCACTTGTCAGAAAGTACTCTGAGCATGTCCTCATTATTAATTCTTCTGAACTTCATAGCAACCTTAGGAGACAAGTATTATTTTGGTGATATCATTATTATATCATCATAATTATAATTATTAATATTATAATGGAGATATTATTATCTCCATATTATCTCCATTTTACAGTGGAGGAAACTAAGTCACACAGAGGTTAATTAACATGTTCAAGGTCATGCTGCCAATACGTGGCAGAGCTGGGATTTAAACTCTAGCAGTTTGGTTTCAGAATTTGTGCCCTTATCTTCTATGCCAGCGGTCAGCAAACTTTGTCTCTAGTGGAGCGAGGTGGCTTTGCAGGCCATCAGTGTTAGCTGTAACTATTCAGCTCTGCCATTGTAGCAGCCAGAGCTCCAGAGATTCCATGTAAATTAGTGGGTGCGACTGTGTTCCGATAAAACTTTACTTACACAAACAGGTGGGGTATGCTATATGTGAAACCTCACTTTGTAGACTGTGAAATGTGATCTCAAGTCCAGGATGACTGACTAAGGTTAGGCTTTTTTTATTTTGTGTTTTTAAAAGCAAGAATCTCAACAGATTAACTTTCTTAACATCTGATGCTGAAACCAATACATTACATTGATCACATTCAGTTTCTTGTGCATTTCAGCAATGAATATATCCAGCAAGGATATGCTAGGGCTTTTTTAAAAGGTGAAATTAATCACCCTGAACTTGAATTCTCAACTGCAGGCAGGAGAATGCCTGAACCTGATAGATACAGGTAAGTCCATCATTCCTTTCCGAGGTGCAGGCCTGGTGCTGCCGCGAGCAAGATCAACCCTGGGACTTGAGCTAGGGCTGGAAACTGAGGTCTCTCCTGGAACGCACTGAGGCAGCACTGGAGCTGCAGGGCACCAGGCAGTGAGCAGCTCTGCACTCACGCGCATTCCCAATCCCAGGCTGCCGAAGAGGAATACGTGACCCAGCAGGCTAGGCTGTCTTCTGCATCCTGCTGATGTTGGGACCACCAAGGTCTCACTGTCACAGTTAATTTCCTCCCATCAAAACAGCTCAAAGGAATCCATTGGTTTCTGACCATTTATTCTATAAGGCAAGAAACACTTCAACACTTTTGTGAGGACACAATTAACATACTGTGCACGTTAAAAAGGGTGATTCCGAGTCCTATTTCTCACCACCCACACTAGCACCTGTGCCTCCACACACTAACCCTGGGGGCGGGGTGGCTGCTCCTGGATATGTTCTGTAGGAAGCTCGGCAGGAATCACTCAGAAGGGTGACTCATCGCCCCATCCTTTCCTGCCTGGCAAATCAGAGGATGTTCCACCCACGGGGCAGCCCTGGCTTCCTTAGCACAGCACAGTGAGCTAAGAAAGGCAGAAGTGTCTAGTCCAGGAGGGCTGAACTGCGGGGAGCTCGGGACAGGAGAAAGCTCTGTTCCTCACACATCCTGGGACTCCTTAGGGGCAGAGGTGGCAAAGGAGCCTTGTGCTGCTTCTGCTGCACTCAGCCCCAAGCCCGTCCAGGAAGACCTGCACCCTGCTCGGGGTGCTGGGGGAGTCGCAGGAGTGTCAGAGCTGAGCTACAGGCTGAGAAGGAAGAAGCAAGTGCAGCACCCCTGGGCGCAACTCTCAGAACACAGAATCAGGAGGAGGAGCTCTCTCAGGAGAGAGTTGGCATGCCAGAGGGAAACAGACGGATCAGCAGGTTGTTTCTACCCTGAACTCAAGAGAGGCAAGAAGGTCTGTTAGGGGTCCCATGAGGCAGCTTGCAGAGGGCTCCGGGCCGCAGATGCTTCCCTCTCATGGGTAAAGCGCCTCTCTGGTGCTGTTTACCAGCAGCCTTGGCCAATGTCTATGCTAAACAGAAGCACCCAAAAGACTGGCAAACACATGCAGTCTTCTCTCTTTAGCTAAAGCAGAAAGCCACAGATTTCCGGTAACCGCTGCTCCCGGGCTCAGCCGGCATCCACGACTAGTCACAGACAGTCACAGCACCAGGAAGACCCGTCGGAGGATCGGCCAGGTGCTGAGGGTGCAGGCAAACCCCTCCAGAGAGGCAGTGGGCTGCAGCTCCTCTGGTGAGAGGTCTCTCCTCAGGGGAGACCCCAGGGGCATTACAGGGTGCCCCTGGCAAAGATCTGAACACGAGACTTTTAAAAAATCATCTTAATATTATATTCATTCAATCAGTCACCAAGTACTTATTGGCCACCTAATATGTGCCAGACATGGTTCTAGGAACTAACAAAATAGATAAAGAAAATAGGAACAAAATAGGTAAAAACATCTCTACCTTAAGGGAGCATACACTTTATAAGGGGACAGAGACATACACAAAATAAACTATTAAAAATACGTAGTATAGTGAAGACCGTAAGTACTCCAGAGAAAATATATCCAGAAGGGGATTGGAAGGCGGTGGGGGTTGCAATTTTAAATTCAGGAGGGTGAGAAAGGGCCTGAAGGAGGAGACAGGGGAGCCCTGAGGTTTCGGGAGAAAGTGCTCCTGGCAGGGAGAAGTTGCAAACCTGGTTAAGGCCCCAGTTCTCACACTCCAATCAGTTCATGATGCAAAACAAGGGGAGGGAGAGAAGGGGAGAGGAGGGAGGCAGGAAAACAGGCCAGGTGGCTGTTAATTGATTGCAAATGAGGAACTCATTTGATGGCCAATTCCTGAATCTTGCTCTGGCACCCAGCCCTGCGGGACAGGCGGGTGGGGGTCTGTACACAATATCAGGAAATTTCAGCTTCGAGAAATAAGACACCCGGCATTCCCCATGCTCCAGGAAACAGATCCAAAAGTAAAGGATGGGGAAGAATGAAACCGCTTTTGAGTTTATCTCCTGGCCATCTTGGAAGAGCTTCTGCTATGCTGGAAGGAAAAGCTGAGGAGTCCTTTTTAGATTTTGGGCGAAAGTCAACAGATACTACAATAACTCCAAACACCTGGCTTTTTATATGGACTTAGACCATGAACTAATGCATGGCACAACCTTTATTCAACACACACTTGCTGGGGACTTCCACTGCACACACTGTGCAAGGTGCCAGACACAGATGAGTGACTTGCAGACCCTTACCAGAGGAACTGGTCCCTTAAGAGGGATCCTGCTTATTGATGAAACCCAGGGGGAGAAGACACACACCTCTTTAGGAGTGTGTGGGGAATGATGGTGTCCAGTTGTGTATCTGTGTATGTATTTGAATTATCTTTATCCACCCATCTCTCCATTTATTTGTTTATTCATCCATCCGTCATGTATCCATCCATCATTCATCCATCCATCCATCACTCCTCAATCTATCATCCCTCCCTTCCGTCTCTCCCTCCATCCATCCACCACACACCTATTGATCCACCATGCATCCACCCATGCAAACAGTGACTATCTTGTCTGTGCCAGGCCTGTGTGAGGTACTAGACATCTAACAATACAAGGGGGGACACCCCCTGCCCCCTATTCTTACAAAGTTCGTAAGGAAGATGGAATGTTTATTTAGAGTCATAATGTATCGAATATACATGACTAAGGAATAATCAACAGGATGAAAGTCTTGGATAATTCTGAGATATGCCAAGACAAGAAAAAAAAAAAAAGAAGGAAGAGACGGAGAGAGATAGGCACAAGAGAAGAATTTTGCCCCTTTTCTTTAGTTTCGCAATAACATCTGAAATGCACACCAAAATTGAGGAAAAGGCAACATTCTTCTTTCTGCAACCCACAGAGTTGGGGAGACTTACCACACATTCCAGCGGGACAGACACTGGGCAGAAGACATTCCTTCCAGCATGTTCCCTCCAAGTATCTCACAGCTGCCCCAGAGTGGGAGCAAAGGAAATGCATGCCCGTGCTACATATATTTCATTACATGTTTTAAACTTTTAAACCATTTGCTCCACTTAGATGAAATTCAATGTTTTGTAAGGGCCAGGGATGTTGACTTTTTCTGGTCAACATTCTCTCAATGCTAGTCAAACTGTCACCATGACTAGGGGTCCAAGAACCCATTGAAGAAAGTTGCAGTTTATCTGCACCTAAAGTTAAGAGGTTCTGCAGAGAGACTTTTGGAAACCATTCACATTCATATAACTTATTTCTCTCTTGTGCAGTTCCAAACCTTACAAAACTGGCTGAAGCTGGGTTGAAGGTGGGCTGAAAGTGAGGCTGGGCCTATGTAAGAAAAGGCATCTCCAGCCTCCTTTGTGTCACACTCCTGCAATTCATTTCACCTTCCTCCTGCTTTCTTACTTCTTGGCTCTAAATCAAGCTGAGCACTGCCCTCTTGCAGCCTCTAGAAATGTGCAAATCTCTCTGCTAAAGTGTCCTCCCTTGAGGGAGGCCTGTCAGCTCCAGACTTATCATCAGCCTTCCACCTCTGAAACTTGCTGCAGGAAGGCTGCACCCCAGTGCAGGGAAGGGAGAATGGGGGGATGTGTTCAGTTGTTCTCCAGCCAGCACAGAGGGAAAGACACCGCTCCAGCCATGGCCTCTGGAACCATTTGAAGCCACTGATTTACATCTCATTGAAAAAGTCTTGGTGAATAACCCCACCTGCAGGTCCACTTGATTCTTTGGGGCTTGACTTTTTCCTCATGTGGATTTGCTCTCAATGCAAAAAAGTCTTTTCCTCTCGTGAGTTGTGTTTTTTTCCACATCTCCAGGATGTTTCTCAGATGGAGAGATTTAGAAGCAATCAACCAGGCTTCATGGGGTCTGGTCAGAGACTGGACCTGGTAATTGGGAAAACCAGGAGAAGGCTGAGCACAGAGGGAACACCAAACAAATGCGCAGAGAAACCACACGAGAGAAACCAATGTAGGAGAGAGGGGGACATTTGGAGATGAAAGCGTAAGAAAAGGAAGAGATAAATATTCCCAGAAGAAATGTGAGAGGATTCCAGGCCACTGGACTAAGATGACTGCCTCTGTGGACACATGGCCGATTCCTCAAGAAGACCACAGAGCAGCCACCAGGACGTGGGAGGAAGGACGTGGCCAAGCTTGTCATGACCACCCCGTTAACAACCCCAGGGAAGCCTCAGCTCTCAGCCCTGCTCAGAGCATGGAGAAGGGAACTGGGAGTCCAGGGATATATTTGACACTCAGACATTCCACCTCTGGATAACACTGTATTCAGGTGAAATATTTTCATGTTCCTGCCACCAAAGTGGTCATGAACCACTGTGGTTCACACACACAAATGTGGGGGAGAAGAGGACCATATGACACATCATGGGACACGGTGATGACCAGGAGCATACAATGGTGAATGGCATCATCCCACGCTGTTTCTGGAATTCCCTTCCTATATTAGTACCATGACCTAGGCATCCTGGATAACCTGGAACACTAGATTAGAAAGTACAAAGATGATTCTGAATGCACTGTCGAAATCAGAGGCTCACAGCCCCACCTAGAAAGTGTTCTTAGAAAAACAAACATATGTATAAACAAATGAATCTAGCCAAGTCCTCAGATGTAACTACCAGTTTACAGGAAATACAGGGAATGGAGGAACAGGGGAGACAGCACCATGAGGATGCAGCCCACATAGTCAAGGGTGGGGCAGCTCTGCAGGGCAAGGGACCAGGTTCTTCAACAGATTAACGGCATGAAGGAAATAGGTGGAAAAGAGTAGGAACTGCCAGAAATAGAAAGAAGTAAGAGAGATGGAATCCTATGCCATGAGTGGACCTTATTTGAATCCAGGTTTGAACAAAACAACCATAAAAAGACATTTTAGAGACTATGAGGGAAATCCACACATGGACTAATATCAGGCAACTACTGTTAATTCTGACAGTGTTGACAATGGTTTGGCTGTTTTTTGTTTTGTTTTAAGACTTCATCTGTTGGTAATACATACTGAAATATTTAAGGATAAAATAATATGATGTCTGGGATTTTCTTTAAAGGATTCCCCAAAAAACAAAAAAAGTGGAGGGACATATGGAATAAGCTTGGCACCATGTTGACAGCTGCTGATGCTGGATATCGCCTGACACAGGGTCATTGTCCTAGACCCTCCATGATTGTGTATGTTTGAAGGTATCCATGATAACAAGAAAAAGAAATGAATTGCTAAACTGACACAAAAGAAAAGTTTATGCAAAGGGCAAACATGAAAACAGGAACACTGGGAAGTGGTATGTATATGTAAAAGTCAACTGCTTTTCTATCTACCATGCACAAGTAGCTAAAATATATAATTAAAAATACTTTATATTTTTGTTGCTATTTTAAGTGGTACTAGGTAGAAATTTAACCAAACATGTACATTCCCTTTATGGAGGATATTATGCAATTTTACTAAAAGATATTAAAGATGGCCTAAATAAATTGCAAGAAATATGATGTTCTTGAGTAAGAGGACTCAGAAAAGCTGTAATTTTCTCCCAACTTGATGTATAGTTCAAATGCATTTCCAATTTAAATCTCGACGGGATTTTCAAGTACTTGACAAAGTACTTGACAAATTGATTTAAAATGTATGTGGAAGAGTGAAAGTCCTTGCCCTGCTAAAATATCAAAGCTTTAAATAAGTTACAGTAATTACAAAAGAATAGTTTAATCAACAATAGACAAATAGATCGATGGAACTGAAGGGAGGGTCCAGACACACAAACATGTGCAGATGATGTGATTTACCAGCGGCAGGGAAAGGCTGGGCTGTTTAATCAATGGTGTTGGCAAGTTAGGTTATCTAGATGGAAAAAGAAATTGTCCTCCACCTCATCCTATATACAATATTATTTCTAGCTGAATTAACATCTTAAATGTGAAAAGCAAAACTATAAAACTTTTAAAAGTTAATAAAAAGCTCCAGGGTAGGAAATGATTTTTAAATAAGACACAAAACACTGACCATAAATGTTCAGTGGAACAACATTTAAATGTTTTTAAAAACCTTCCATTTATCAAAAGACATTAAATACAAAGGAAAAAGACAATCCATAAACAGAAGATATTAACAACACATTGCAGAAACAAGGTATTAGCATCCAAAATATGTCAATAACCCAGCAGTTGAACTGGAACCGAATGGTAGAGCCAGCGTGCTCAGGTGTGAGCCCCTGCTCTCCCCTCACCTGCTGGGGAACACTGGGCCAGTGGCTGTGCGCACCTATGGATACTCTCCCATGAGACAGGCGTCCCCCTAAGAAAACCTACTTTATTGGGAAGGACTGAAACAGTTACTGTATCCAGAACCACTTAGAACAGTGGCAGTAAACACCAGGTAAGAACTACCCATCTATCTTCAAGAACAGATAGATCTTTCAAGAAAAAGATAAGTTAACTTAAACAGGCATTGTAGAAAAGGCTATGAACACAAATGGTCCCCAAAGACCTGAAAAGTGACTCAACAGCATTGGTAATCCAAGAACTGCAAATTAAACCACAATGAGATGCCATTTCACACCCACCAGATTGGCAAAAATTTAAAAGTCTGGCAACAGCAAGTGTCGGCAAGGGCGCAGAAGGAAACGTCTCTCACCACTGCTGGTAGGAGTGCAAAGTGCTGCCTGATCGCCAAGCCATCCTGTTCCAAAGAACATAGTATTCTCCAGGGTAAGGATGTACTTCTACATGAACATTAAAAAAAAAGAACAACAACAACTGAAATACCCATTAACTGTGAAGTAGATAGTCTACGATATACTCAGATCCATGAAAAACTGTACACTACATAAAAAAACAAATGAGCGACATCTATGTACATCAACACGGCTGATTCCTTGTTGGGTGGAAGAAGCAAGTTACAGAAAAACACCTTCTGAGGCTAAATCTGTAATATTCAGCACCAAGCACAGATAGATAAAATCAAATAAACAATGTAGACCCACATACGTGTGTGTCCTTAAATGTTTTACCATGGTGGAGAAAATGTGGCATACGCCCAGGATACCCCTGGAGGGCCTCTAGGTCTCCACATTTCTTAGGCTGATGGTAGATATACTAATGTTTGTTGTTTGTTCTTCTTTAAACATGACATATACGTTACGGTTCACTGTGAAAATATCATTAAAAATAAAGCAGAAAGACTATTCATTTCTAATGGAAACACTATGCATACTTTCAACCCTCTCTGAACTTTCTCCCAGGAGTGATTCGGAACAAAGGGAGGTGTGGTCCCTGCTCGGGCCAGCATCTTTGCCCTGCAAGGAGGGTGCAGCAGGCACCTGAACCCCTACACACTACTCCAGGCTGGCAGAGTCTGCAGGACATTCCAAGGAACATGTAGTGATGCCTGGCTTGGAAACCAGGAGATGAGTGGGCATATAGAAAAGAACCTTCTAGCGATCAGTGCTGAGAATGGAACAGGCTGCTTTGGGAAGTGGTGAGTGAGTTCTGTAACTGTTTTGGATTAAAGCAGACTCAGAGCAGCCATATTGAGGGATGTTGTAAAGGGGCTGTGTCACTGGGGGAAGCGGGGAACCAAAAAAGGAAATGATATGCTGCACATGGTGGCACATGCCTGTAGTCCCATCTACTCAGGAGGCTGAAGTGGGAGGACTGCTAGAGCCCAGGGTTTGAGATTACAGTGAGCCATGATCACACCACTGTACTCCAGCCTGAGTGACAGAGCAAGACCTGGTCTCCAAAAAAAAAAAAAAAAAAAAAAAAGAAAGAAATTAAATGGCAGTCCCTGAAATCCAATGACTCCTGGGATTCTACGATTTCTTGGCTTACTCTGTGTAAACCGACTCACTTTGACTCCAGCCATGCCAGCTGGAGGGATGAAGTGAGACACTGATCTTCACAGAAAATTAAAGACCAGTGAGTTGTTTCCGAGCACTGCAGAGGAAATGTGGCCAAGGGACCCCTCCCTGACCTCTTGGGCCTTGTCAGAGCCATGGCATCCTCCCTTCTAGCCTCTAGGAAAAACAAGACACAAAAACCACACACATTTTAAAAACATCTCTTACGCAAGCCAAAGGCCTCTCCCAGAACAAACTTTTCCTTGCCAAAACTGCGTGATTGCATTTGTCTATACTAGTCATTACTGTATACGAATGGCAAGGGGAGAGGGTTTGGGGAAGCGACAGCTCCACTGTTCCTTCCAGGAGACAGTGTGCCAGCGTGCGTGCTTGCACACACCTCAAGGAGAGGGACGGAGAGTACTGTCCTTGGAGTTACAGGCAGATTCATAGTTGGTCTCTATCCCCGTCTGGACATTCATGCTCTCCTTCAAGTCATTTGGCGCTTATGCAGCAATTCTAATTTCATCTACTTTACTACCAGCAGGGATCCACAGCTTCGGGATCCAGGAGAAAGGAGTTCCAGGAGAAAGGATCAACTTCGCCTTCTTCAAATACTGTCTTCAAAGGGCTTATTAGCACTTTGCAAATATTAGTCAACAGATCATCAACCTGGTTTTCCTTCTATTAAGATGACAGTTGTAACTTTCATTGTTATTTTAAAATCTAAAAGATTAATCAAAACCACTCCACATCCACTAGGATGGCTAAAATCACAAAGACTGGCAATAATGAGTGTTGACAAAGATGTGGAGAAACTGGAATGTCATACATTGCCGGTGGGAATGGAAAATGGTGCAGCCACTTGGAACAACTGCCTGGCAGCCCCTCAGAAGGTTAAAGAGAGTTACCATGCGACCCAGTACCCCTACTCCTAGAGCAATGGAAACCTGTCCACAAAAAACTTGTACATCAATAGTCACAGGGCACTACCTGTGATGGTGAAAAAGTGAGAACATCCCAGATGTCCATCCACTGATTAATGGTATAAGCAAAATGTGGTCTAGCCACACAATGGATTATTATTCAGCCATAAAAACATGAAGTAGTGAAACATGCTACAACCAAGACGAACCTTGAAAATATTATGCTAAGTGAAAGAAGTAAGACACAAAAGGCCACATATTATCTGCTTCCATTCATAGAAATGTCCAGAAAGAAGATCCACAGGAACAGAAATTACATTAGTGTTTTCCAGGGGCTGGGGGAAGAGGAACAGAGAGTGACTACTGATAGGTATGGCATTTCTTTTTACAGTGACGGAAGGTTTCTGAAATTAGACAGTGATGGTGGTTGCACAGCTCTGTCACTATACTACGAATTACTTTTAAAAAGATAAAAACATAAGAAAAGCTAAAAGATTAGCACTCTGAAATATTTGGAGACCTAAAATAACAAAAATAATTAACATCTATAAAACATGTTGACAGCTTAGAGAAGCATCCTCATGCCCACTCTTACAGGAGGGTGGAAGAGCAGGCCACCTTCACCTTATCTCCTCGAGGCACAGGCTCAGGGAGCTTGGCAGACACACAGCTCAACCTCACCAAAACCCCATGCACATCAGGAGTCTCCAGCCCCAGTGCAGATGCACATTCAGCTGAGTTCAAGCTTCGCTGGGGGCTCAGACTTATGCCCTATCTACCACTACCTACAATATTCTTCCTGGAGAGGGACAGCATGCTACCAATCACTAACAGAGAATGCACTTTGGTTGGTTGTTTTTCTAAATCTCACTGAATATTCTTTGAGATAGTATGTGCATATGTGTGTTTGTGATTCTTCATTTACACAAATACCCATTGTGGTGAATATGTGGATCCTATAGCTGGAGTCATACGGGTCTCTTCTTCAGTTTGTCTTCCTCTGTGTCACCTGCTTCATAGACACTTGCCCCTGTGCCAGTCAGTGCCTGCTATACACCCAATGACTCCCAGCCCAAGACCTGATGAGCCAGAAGGTCCTGATGGCCCCCGGCCCTCCTTCCCACTCCAGAAATACACACCTCCCCTTCCCACCCATTGCATTGTCTCTGGAAGCCGAGGCCTCTCTCTGGAGCATATACTGGGAGCCCGGGCACAGTGGCAAAAGCAGAAGCCCCACAAAGTCTGCAAGCTCCCTCCTGTCTCTGATATAACATTTCAATGAGACCACCTAGGGGTATAAGAAAATCCCTCTGCAACACAGCTCAGCAGCCTTGCCCACAGTCAGACTTGGCCTCTTTATATTGCCTGCCCACTCTCACTAAATTCCAATCTAGCCAGGGAAAAGCCACCTCTTGGCCTCATCTTAACATTACAAGGTTTGTGCATGGAACTTTAATTGATAGCAATAAAGCTGCCCATATCCTGATGTGGGGAGATTTGCAGGCACCAGAGAAGGCTGATTTCTGAGTTGGAGAAGGGTTCTTATTTGAATTCTTATTTGCTGGAAAAGCAAAATATGAGCTGATCATCTACCTCTTAATGAATTAGAAATCACTTATGTGGGTGCCCTGTGTGCTCAGCTAATGAGTCCTTTTTAAAAGGTTATTTCTGCTGGAGACCAGCCTTTGACATTTGACTGGCGACTATTGCAGATTTATTCATTCAGCAAATTTATTCTTGCAGTAACTCTCAAAATCAGTGCACACTATTACACAGCACAGGCCCTATTTGTGAAATTATTTATAGGCTTATTTAGAAATTTCAGCTTCCTTAAGACGGACAATTTTATTGGCTGATTTAAGCTCAACTCTCAGGCAAAGACAACTCACCCGCCTCCTAGTTCAGCATCCTGGATTCCTGCCACCCCAACTGCCTAGTCTGCCTGTGGGAACATTTCGGCACATGTTGAAATGTTCTGCCTCTGCCGGCCCTGGCTGCCCTCAGACTCCATGGGTTTACAGAGCAGGATGTGGATTTATGACTTCAACAGGAAATGCAAAATACACAAAGTTCCAGCAAGAAGGAAGAAGGAGTGGTGATTATTCGGGGGATTCCAGAATGCTTGAAGGGACGCTGAGTCTCCTGTGTATCCGTGTCTTGTCTCTCTCTTCCTCCCCCTTACTCCTTACCCTTCTTTTTCCCTTTCCTCATTCTTTCCCTCTCCCCGCTTCTCTCCCTTACCCTTTCTCGCTCCTTGCTGTGCCTTCCAGTTGCCAAGGTGACTTATTTTAAAAAGAGCCATCCACTTCTTGAAATGTGGTATTTGCTTTCATACTGAATAACGAGGACCAATCATCTTCAGAGCTCTGATCCTCCAGAAAAGGGCCCCATCTCCCCTTCAGAGAAGTCCTGAAGTCCTGACCACACTGGGACTTGAAGCAAGCAGTGGGAATCCACTGGAATTTGGCAGAACCTTGGGATTGTCATGGCCAGCCTCTGATGTCAACATGTGACCAATCCCTCGCGAACACATCTCTCTAGCAGAATAACAGTAGTTGGAAGTAGATCTTCCCTCCAAAAATCTGTCTATACTTGAGTTGCACGGCAGGGGGCCAGGGTTGACACTTATTACAAATTTATTCATTTTTGCCAGATCCCTTCTGCCACAAGAGGGTTTTATCTAGACAAGGTTCCTAAATTGGCTTTGCAAAATGTAATCCTCTATTGATTGTCTCATCTCCTGTAATCCATCCAGTTATTGGAGAATGTTTGTTAAATTTCTATTTTAATAAAAACATCAACCACAACATTTATCTTCCTTTGTTAAACGGAAACAAAGCATAATCTAATTTTAAAAATACTATAAGCTGATAATCAAAATTCAACAACTGTATGCCCTGAACTCAACTAATTTCCACTTCAAATGCTCCTAATCCACATAGGCTTTGGCAATGAATGATGACGTTCTGGTATGGAAGAGGCAATCTGCATGCCACATTTGCTCTACCAATTTACTAAATTAAGTGGCAAGATAATAAAGGAATGGCGTTTTGATGAGAACAGCCTAATTAAAAGTGAATCCGAGGATATAAGGTTTGAGTTCTATTACTGACTGCATACCTCAAAGAATGTGAAGAGCTGCAAAGAAGCGTTTGAGAGATGCATCCATGCACATGGCGTCTTGTGTGTCCGTGAGTCTTTCTTCCATGAATACTACTTATCACTAATCATTATCAGTAGTAATCATTCCTTACGTGTCTATAAGTTATCAGTAAGAGCAGCCATTTTTGAGCTCCCATGGAACAATCTATGTAGGTATGTAGATGCCTTACATACAATCTAATCCATATCCTAAAACCCTGCAAGATGGCAATATTACCATCACTTTACAGATGAAGTGTTTGTGGTTCAGAAGGTTAACCCAGGTGATGAGTATCGTAGGGCAGGGATTTGAATCTTGGTCTGGTGCCCGAGTCCATGGCCATTCCATCTGACCACTCTGCCTGTCCATGTACAGCAAGCAAAGCAATGTGCCTCGAGTTTTATTTTCTCCCAGCAGAAAGTTCATCTGCCTGACATTGCTTACTTGTCTGTTCATCTGCGGGGCTGATATCTTTACAGAAGAGGAATGCCAGTAATTTTACAAGAACAACAGTTGTGCATATTGGGTGTTATAGAGCTGGAATCCAGCACTGATTTTGGTGACCTAGTAAGCAGAGGGTTTAGACATTCTGATTAGGTGAGGAGAGGCCTAAACTTCTCCCAGATAACAAACATGTATCCAGCAGGTAGGACAGCCTCCCTCTGAGCATGAAAGGGTATAACTGGCCTTGGTTAAGAAGACGTGAGGAGGAAGTTGTGGCTCACCACTGAGGATGGGCGCCTGCGGTGGTTCCAGCAGGAAAGATGGTTTTGCACTCACTGTGGTGAGATCAAACGTTGTACCTGCTGCTCAGGTGGGCTTGGGAAAGGGTGAGGGCCTGTACCTCCCTCTCTAGTCCAGGTGGCCACTGGCTGCTGTGCAGAGAACAGGAAGGAAACCTCTGCTCTCATTCCCACCACCATCCTCTGCCCGGAAAGCAGCCCTCAAAACTGGAATTAGAGTCAATGAGCCAAGCAGAGGCAAGCCCAGGGCTGTGACGGCCATGAGAACTGGGCTGAGAGAAGAGTTGTGTTGCTTCTACAGGCTTTACAGGAGCACTAGTAGGACTTGGTTCCAGGCCTAAGGAAGGGACCATAAAAGGCCACCCCCAGCTTCGAGGAAGTAGCTCCGTGAAGACCTAGAATGGAAACAGCTCCAGCTGGGAACCTCCAGAATAGCACCCCCCACTCTCCATCACCCACTCTGACTTCTCTTACTTCTCACAGCAGCTCGTTCACCTTGCCCCTGCAAGGAGGGACCCCAGATGTAACCACCGGGGGATTTCTAGGTCCCAAATGCAGGGCAAATGGGCTGATATTCCTACTGGCTCTCTTTCCTCTAAGGGGACAGAGGTGCCTTTGTTTGGCTGGAAAAAGCTCCAGATTGGACTGGGCAGTGAAGGGAAACAGCCACACACGGCCTGGACAGGCTGGGGGCAGGCAGGCTGCACCTGCCCACACGATTTGGCTCCGGCACGGCACTCTTCAAGATCGCACACTTTAAAAAGAGAGGAGGAGATGATAAGGGGAATGTTTAAAAACAACAGGGATGATAAGAGAAGATGGGGGAGTGTGGGGCTTTCTGTTCTGGAACGAGCCCCACTGGGCTTGTTTTCAGCCCTGTGAGCCCCCTCTCACTCAGAATACACATCTGTACTAACATGTGTTTCTCTTGACCGTCACTACCCCAGCAGAAGTGCAAGAGTAAGAAAACGAATCACTTGTAAATCCAAGCTTTCAGCCCAGCAGGCTGAAAAGGATGCCTGGGTGATCCCCGGGACCCCACTGAGCCCACAGGCAGACACAGCTCAGGACATTGTCTCTTTGCAGTCAACTGACCTGCACTGGCTTAGGAAGAGGGGAAATAAATGTAGAGTTCATATCACGATGCCAGGAACCAACTCTTTCTCAACTCCAAAAAATGCAGCAAGCTTAACACTTGGTACTGCAAAACGATGCCACTGTCACTATCTGGCATATACAGGGCGACAGCCAAGAACAGGGTACTGGAGAGTTACTAAGCCATGCCCCCATCTAGGCAGAGATGGGAGTGCCTCTTCTGCAGACACCTACAAGCAGCTGCTGTCCCTAAAGTGAGCTGTTCCAGGCAGGATACAAACACCAGGATCGATGGAGAGCCACTCCTTTCCCATCTGTAATCCCAGTTAGCAGAGGGCTTTGATCTGTTCTGGGACAGACACTTGAAATACAAATGTTCTCAGGGAAGTTATGAAGTACAGTTTCATTACATATTGAATTCACTTGGCTCACCTACCAGAGGCAAGGAATTCCAGCTGGCTTTGGTTCCAGAAGTTCATCCCTCTTTCTTCTCCAAGCCAATGTCTGCCTCTGAGTGGATGGGTGGCCTCAGGCCAGAGCTCATCAGGGCTGGGCTTTCATGCTTTGTCTTTAGATTGGATAAGACCAGAAGGGTCAGTATCTGGCGGCTGGCCAGGGCAGCCCCAGATTCTGGCCAGGGCGTGATCTGAGAGACCATTCTGGCTTCCCTAGGACTCTGATCTCACAGCTGACAAGAGACAAATGCTGCCCCCAGTGTGAGCATGAGACGATCCCCTCAGGAGCTGGCTCTACTCACATGACTTTGAACCAACACACCCGCAAGGACAAACCACAGTTCTCTCACAGCGTTTATCCCACGGTCGCCAAAATGAGTGTGCTATGATTCAGTCACTCAGATAAACGCGTATGCCGAGAGCCACCCTGGCTTTGAGAGGAGGCCTCACACAATTCCCTCCTAATCTTCTGGCGCTCGGCGGCATTTCTTCCTCACCCCAGGTCTGTGCAGCGAGTGGGCAGAGGACAAGCACTGGGGACCGGGCTGGGGGCCGGGAGGCACCAGCCAGTCACGCTAGGAGGAGCAGCCGCATGGAAATGCTCCCGAACATCTGGGGCTGCGCTCAAATTTCAAAGTGATTCTTCTGCTTGCACAACTTTACAATCTCGGCATTTGCCAAATGCTTATGTTTTGCTTAATCTGAAATTAGGCAAGGATTTCTAGTCTCTCAATGTCCCTAGAATGGTTTTTCTGCTTAAAGGGGGCTTTTTTTTTTTTTTTTTTTGCGTACTGAAATTCAGCATGCTCATGGCTTAGAAAAATAGAGGAGAGAAAGGATCACGATGATCCTCCCTGCCCTGTGCTTTTTAATGCCTGGCCTTCCGTTCAGATGCAGGCCTTCCTTGGCCTTTGCCACAGAATCCATCAGGACAAGCGGCAGAGTTGTGCGAGTCCCCTCAGCGGTGCAGCCAGCGAGCTGCTGCTGGCCACATACATCTTTCCTCTTGGCTGGGACTCCAGTTATGTGCCTTCCTGAGAAACCTGACCCAAGACGGATGCGCTAGTTCTTAAAGTCCTAGGATACATCCCCAGTTAGCACCAGGACACTACAAAGGCACTCACGAGCAGAAGCCTGTTCACAGGGAAGCACCCTCGCACTCCACACTGACCTCACTGTGATTCCGTGGTGGAGAAACTGCAGCAACTAATATTTATGTACCTGAAGTCATTTAAACTCAGCCAGTTCTCTTTTTCCAGGCCCAGCAAGTCACAGAAACCAAGGTGGACTTTGACTGTTCTGTACCTCAGAAGGAGCAGGGAAAGAGATGAGGCAGGCCCGGCAGAACGAGACCTAGAACCAAGTCCCTGCTGTGAGCGGGGCTGCTGCCAAAGCTATGCCTCCCAGACCCAGGGGAAGAGCAGGGTGGGGGGCTGGGCCTCCCCAGCATGGAGTAGACAGTGTCCCTTCTGAGCACTAACAGGGAAAAAGAGCCCCAGACCTCTGGACTCTCCTCCACCCCCTGGGACTGGGGCAGCACCTGCCCACCTGCCCACAGACGCCCCCTCAGGGACAGGCATTGCTGTCGCCCTGTCACCATGGGCAAGACTTGACGCTATCTGTGCACAAGCAGGAAATGCTACACTAGGAGATTCCATCCGGGTGGGAGGTAAGCTGGGGTCCCGAAAACCCCAACACCATGAAAACACAGGATGAAAACTTACATCCACAAAACATTTCATGAAACTTACATCTCATGAAAACATTTCATGAGGAAACCACTCATGAAAGCTTAGAGCAGCTTTATTCATAACTGCCAGAATGCGGAAGCCACCAAGATAGCCTCAGGAGGTGAGTGGATAAACAAACTGGGGTCCACCCAGACAATGGAGTGTTATTCAGTGATAAAAAGAAATCAACTATGAAGCCATGAAAAGACATGGAGGAACCTCAAACATGAATTACTAAGAGAGAGAAGCCAGTCTGAAAAGGCTACGCATTGTATACTTCCAACTGGATGATGTTCTGGAGAACGCAGAACTACAGACAGTACAAAGACCCACGGCAGCCAGAGGGTGAGGCCAGGGAGGGATAACCAGGTAGAGCACATGGATTTTTAAGGGCAGGGAAAGTACTGAGTGTGAAACTCTAATGGTGGATACATCGCATTATAGATTTGTCCAAACCCGTGGAATGTCCAACACCAAGAGTAAACCCTAATGTGACACCACTCTGGTGGCTGATGCTGATGGAAAGGCTGCACATGGGGGCGGGGCAGGAGGTCTATGGGAATTCTCTGTACCTTCTGCTCAATCTTGCTGTGAACCTAAAACTGCTCTAAAACAGAAAGTCTATTTAAAACAGAAAAGCAGAGGAAATCTCTAAGAGGAGTGATAAGTTCTCTCCATGTCATGGGCTACCTTGTTAAAGGCTGTGTGTAGTGAAGATCACACTGACATCACACCTGTGATAGACAGGAAGCCAGAGCCAGGGAGAAACATGACACCGGGGCTTCTCCAGGAGCAGGGGCATGTAGAGCCAGCCACCATCACCTGGCAACATGTCCTCCCTCCATCCCCTTCCCAGCATCCACCCAGCCTCCTGGACCGAGGCCCACAGCACTGATAGCCCAGTTGGAGCTGTGCAGATCTGCTGTGAGAGATGAAGCCCAAGAGCCAGGACACTGGTGGAACATTCCCCAGGCCCAAAAGTTCAACAAAACCAGCTCTGAACACCTCCTCCAGCCTGCCTTGCCCTCTCTTTTTGAAAGCTTTAGGTTTTTCCTGCTTTACAATTGCATACTGGAAATGCACTTTTCTAACCACATCTAATCTCTAAATACTGGGAATCTTTGCAATTTGGGTGAAAAAGGCCCCTGATACATGCACATATAATCTCACACAGTCAGACCAAAAAGACTTCTGCTAATACATCTCAAAAGGCTTCATATTCTCCAAAACAACACAGAGACAGAGACCTACGCTGGTCACAGGTGATGTTCTGGGAACTGGTGGCTTTGATGCCTAGATCACGTCCTGACAGGTAAGATCAAAGGTCATTCCAGGGTGGAAAAGCGACGATGTCCCTTCCACACCAAGGCAGCAACCAGCATTCACCTGAATGCTCTAAATGTCACAATAGCTAGACATAATGAGATGAAAGAGCCCCAGAGGAACCCTGGGTGGGAAAGCCTGGACTGAGACAGAGCTCACCCCTTTATAGACTGCCAGGAAAGCCTGCACAGGCATCTCTTCTCTGGACACACACATCCTTGTGCATCACTGACAGTTTCTGAAAGTTCTGCACAGACAGTGCACAACAGGCACACATGGTCCCCTTTGCTTACACCAAAAACGGATGGTCGTTCTGTATATGCACATTTTCATACTGAGACAGTTCCTTACTGCCTCTTAGTAAAAGCAAGTGCATTCTACAGACATAAGCTATTGCTTCCCTGCAACTATCCTACAGAGATAGGGACAGAGGTTTACTTTGTTTTGAATCACTAATGGAGTTGCAAGACTCAATGAACAAAGCACTTTACCTGGCTTGGCATTAGTTAAGAACCCCAAGTTGGTGTTGGACCCAGGGCCCTATTAAATTGCTGGGTGTTTCCCAGTGGGCACTTCTTTCTGCCTTACTATGGAGAGACTATAGCCCTCTCCACTCAGAGGACTCACACTTGACAAGGGGGACCCAGAGAAAAGTCATCAAATTAGACTTTCTGCTAATTATACTCAGTAAAGTAAAACAGGTTTCCTTTTTCTTCATTATTGTGGAGCAGTGCTGTCCAGTGGAACTTTCTGCACTGATGGAAACGTGTCGTGTATGGGCTCTTCAATGTGGTCGCTGTTCACTGAGTGTGGTCGGTGGCTACCTTACGGGACAGTGCAGCTCTGGAATGCCTGCTGGGGGTTCTCAAACTGTGGGCTTTGCCAAGAATGAGATTCATACGGGGAGACGAAGTTTCTTTTGGTCACCAGCGAGGGCTTAGCTCTGCTTCAATCTCTACCAACTCAGAGGGTCTCCTCTAATATTTTGGTGGTCTGATTCTCCTATTCACTAGACAGAAATATGATGCCAGTACTGTCACCCTAAATTAAACAAAACCAAAATGGCAAAATAATTTACAGAATAAGAAATTGCCTGGTGGATATTATGCACTTGTAAAAAGATTCATCAAAGGTTTCATCAAGGAGCTGGTTTGCCTTATGCATGTAAAGGAGGACTAATTTACAAGTTTATACAAACCTTTAAAGACCATGGAGAGTGACAGACACATGCAAATTAAGATGGAGACACTATTTATGAAGTGGCAGGAATAATAAAAATGTATTAGTTGATGGTGCTATTCATATGGTAGAGAAATTCATTCCTGCACGGAGGTGACATCAAAGGTCATGCCGTTTCAGGCTGACCTGCTTTCCCCAGGGCAATCTGGTTCCTACCCTCTATCTCTGCTCCCTGGCTATACCAAGGCAGGGTTACAATCACTGTTATAAGATCTACGGGATTCACCCTTCAACAGAGCCATTTTCTGGAACCCTGAGCCTTTGGGATAACTGAGGATTTATCAGTTTAACCATTTCAAGAAATAAAACTTTCTCCTAAAACATATGCCAAGCCCCTGCTTTCTCAAGCAGGCAGCATTAAATATACATGAGCCACATGGTTCTGGTGCCCCCATCTCTGGACACCCACCCGCTGGTCTCCTGGGACACAGACCACGACCTTGGCACCTGCAGTTAGGTGACTACCCAGGCCTGCTGCTTTCCGCTACTGTGTCCCCCAAGTCCACACTTGCCCCGGGTCTCACGGCCCCTCTCTTCCCCCATAGCCTCTTCCTTTTCTCAGTGTCCAGTGTCCCACAGCCTGGTACTCCTTCTTGTCACTTTCCTCCCAGTTCCAAAGCCTTCAACTGTCTTGTGCCCTACAAAACAAAGTCCAAACACGGCACCCTGCATACGGGTCCCAACACACCTTTCCAAATATCTCCTCCACTGCCACTCTTCAAATCCCTCTGCTCTGGCTGAGCCCACCTCCCTCCTCTCCCCCACATGCACTGGAATAAGCCCCTCTGTTTCACTCATGCTGCCACAGCTGCCTGGAGCAGCTGACCCCATCGCTACAAAGAAATCGGAAGCACCTTGCAGCTCAAGGCACATGCCATCACCTACAGAGAATCAGTCTCTCTCCACTCATCTCCCAGAATGTTTTCTTCCCATCCCCCTGGGATGTTGAGCCTGAGAGGCAGTGAGCCCCACTGCTGGCCGGGGCCCCTATTCAAGGCTAGGAGGCCTTGGCCAAGGACAGTCCCTATCTGGGCCTCAATGTCTTCCTCAATGATGCTTAAGACCATTGCGATGACCAACTGGTACAGCACCCACCCAGCAAGGAGGGCAGGGCCTGGCCCATGGCAAGCACCCAAATGTCAGCCATGGAGGCCTGGCCTTGTATCCATGCCTCTCATGAGCACATCTTAAAATATGACACTTCACCTGCAGTCTCATCCCGGGCTGTGCATTAGGCTGAACTACATTTAAATAAATGCAGCAAGAAACACAGACGCCAGCCTCCCCCCTTGGGATGGATGTACAGCAGGTTTGGGGTAAGGCCTGGGCCTTGTGAAGAGGAGTAAGGATCCTGATATCATGCCGGTGTCAAGGACGCTGGCATAGACAAGCTCCTTAACCCCTTTCCAGGTCCCCTGGTTCTTCCCAGCTCAGCCCATGCACACAGATGAAGCTGACAGGCACAGGGCAAATATTACCTACAGTGTGAGCCAGGAGCACCACCTGCCTCTGAAGTATGTGGATTGCATGGGGTTCCCTGTCTGCTGCCTCTTCTTAACACTGCAGATTTGCCCACCTGTCACAAATCAGCCCCCTTCTTCCACGTTACTGTAGATAAAAGTGAAATCCAAGGGCTGCTGTGGAAAACATAGGGCGGCTCTTCAGTAACATACACCTAGAATGACCACGTGACCCAGCAATTCCATTCCTAGGTATACACCCAAAATCTAAGACAGGTGTTCAAGCAAATGTTTGTACCCAAATGTTAAGTGCAGCTCTACCCACAAGAGCCAAAAGGTGGAAACAGCCCAATGTCCGTCAGCAGATGAATGGATAAACAAAATGTGGAAATACCATACAGTGGGACATTCTTCAGCTATAGAGGGGAATGGAATTCTGATATACTCTATGATCCTGGATGAACTTCGAAAATACGAAGTAAAAGAAGCTAGACCAAAGGGCCATGTGTCGGATGATTCCATTTATATCAAATCTCCAGAGTGGGCAAATTCACAGAGAAAGAAAGCAGGTTGTGGTGGCCTGGGGCCAGGAAGAAGGGGCCCGGGGGGTGGCTGCTGATGGGTAGAGAGTTTCCTTTTGGGGAGATGAAAACTTCCCAAAAGGAAACTTCTGGAACTAGACAGTGCTGATGGTCGCAACATCATTAATATAATAAAACATAAATGCCACTGGCACACTTTATAATGACTTTCATGTTATGAGTATTATACCACAATAAAAAACCCATTAAACTTGTTAGAATTATTAGAAAGAGGAGCAAGCCAACCTCGAGTGGGAAGCTCATTCACAAGAAAAGTGGGCAGGACTCAGAGCCCCAGCTCTGAGGTACATTTGTCCCTCTGGCCTTGTGTGTTTTGTTTACTAAACTGTGTAAGATTGTGTAAGATTTTTATTAGACTTTGTAAGATTTGGAGTTCTGAAATAACTAAATAACCAGTTCTGAATAGGTGACATACTTTTGAACTAACAATGCTAAAGGAAACCATAAAAACACATACACCAAGGTTCCCCTAGTCTATGGCTGACTGCTACACCGGCCACCACAACGCTCAAGTCAGTTCAAAACTGGACAGCACCAGCAGCAGCCGACCTCACCACCACACAGCCACGACTCATGGAAGACATCAGCTCCAAAATCTGTGACTCCATGTCATCCACTGGCAGGGCATGGAAGAAAATGTGGATGTAAGAAAACGAGAAAACAACTTCAAAGCTTTAATTTAAAAAATAACAATAAAGAAAGGGACAAACCACCATTTTAGTAAAGTTTGCTGTCTCTGCCATATGGGTAGCCTTGATATGACTTGCTCATCGCTTGAAATTAGCGCCCTTTTCAGAGTGAAGTCAGACAAGGAAAAGCAAAACCACCACCAGGGTACACCAGTCAGAAAGGCATGTCCACAGACTGGGTCTCCTCTCAGTGCTCAGCAGTCCTTCAGTCTTGCCATCAAGGGCCATTGCTTTTAGGAAGCTGGAATAAAAGTGCATCTTATCTGCTCCAAGCTGCCGCCCAGAGCATGGACGTAGCGTTCTGCTTGCCCACAAATTGTTCCCCTCCTAACTTCTGGCCAAGTGCTCCTGTGAGCATCCTAGCAGAACATCTTCAATATCATATATTACAACGCAAATTTGCGAATTAAATCAATGTGGCTACACACAAGTCCAATTTGCAAAAAGGTAATTATGAATATTCAATTTTCAAATGTGCACCTCCCAGCAGTAGAAACTAAATGTGAATGTTCCCTGATGAAGAGTACAACAGGCACTTTTTATTTTTTTAATTTCAAGCCACTGTAAGAGAGAAAGAATGTCTGTTGATTACACAAAGAATCAATAAAGACACAAAAGCCTCACATTTATAAATTAAAACTGCACTGCCATAGTAATGTGTGCCCTCAATTATGTTACCTGTGTTGTTCATGCCAAGCGGCAAGCAATTGAGCAAAAACACCTCCATAGCACACCATCAGCCATCCACACGGGCATGCATGCCGCGGCCCTGCCGTGCACCACACACCTGTTGAACCAAGCTTTGGCTCTCCTGCGGCTTACTCAACATACACGTCGACCAGAGCAACCTAGAAAATACGTAATCAACCAGTCTATCAAAGGTCCCTGTAGTTTTTCAGTTTATTCCTGCACCATCCCCTAGTGGAATCACCAAGCAACAGGAAATGTGATTCTGCCATCCAGGTTGGAGTTGTCTTCAGTAACATGCTAGGTTACTGGGCATTTGGAGTCCACCGACTGCTAACAGCATGAAATCATTCTGATACTTGCATAACAGTGGGTTGCGGCCATGGCATGTAGCTTCCTGCCTGGAGACCACCACCAGCCACTGTACAGTCAGAGAAAAAGCAACCACAAGGGCAGGTCGGAGATGTATGGACAAAGAGGCCCTGCCCTGCCCCTCCATGGCACCTGCTCTGCTCCCATACCTTCTGCGGTATGTGCAGCCTGCCTACAACGGCAGCAGCAGGATGGAATCGGAAGCCCCGGGAAGCCTCCAGGAGGAATCTCCAAGCACTCTGCAGGTGCTGCTGGAGTATGCGCAGGGTTTGGAGGCAGGGACACGCAGAGGTCAGAACAACATCGCAGGGTGGAATGCAAACGCACACGTGGCACCCCTCTATCCACCCCTCATCCCGGCCCCACTGCTGACACTTCCTGGGGTCTGCATCTGGTAGACTGCATCTCTTCTGAAAGACGGTCTGCTCTGACCATTTTAGTGGATTTTCTCTATAAGTGAAGTGTGTTTTTTTTTTAAATTATACTTTAAGTTTTAGGGTACATGTGCACATTGTGCAGGTTAGTTACATATGTATACATGTGCCATGCTGGTGCACTGCACCCACTAACTCGTCATCTAGCATTAGGTATATCTCCCGATGCTATCCCTCCCCCTCCCCCCACCCCACAACAGTCCCCAGAGTGTGATATTCCCCTTCCTGTGTCCATGTGATCTCATTGTTCAATTCCCACCTATGAGTGAGAATATGCGGTGTTTGGTTTTTTGTTCTTGTGATAGTTTACTGAGAATGATGATTTCCAATTTCATCCACGTCCCTACAAAGGACATGAACTCATCATTTTTTATGGCTGCATAGTATTCCATGGTGTGTATGTGCCACATTTTCTTAATCCAGTCTATCATTGTTGGACATTTGGGTTGGTTCCAAGTCTTTGCTATTGTGAATAGTGCCGCAATAAACATACGAGTGCATGTGTCTTTAGAGCAGCATGATTTATAGTCCTTTGGGTATACACCCAGTAATGGGATGGCTGGGTCAAATGGTATTTCCAGTTCTAGATCCCTGAGGAATCGCCACACTGACTTCCACAATGGTTGAACTAGTTTACAGTCCCACCAACAGTGTAAAAGTGTTCCTATTTCTCCACATCCTCTCCAGCACCTGTTGTTTCCTGACTTTTTAATGATTGCCATTCTAACTGGTGTGAGATGGTATCTCATTGTGGTTTTGATTTGCATTCCTCTGATGGCCAGTGATGGTGAGCATTTTTTCATGTGCTTTTTGGCTGCATAAATGTCTTCTTTTGAGAAGTGTCTGTTCATGTCCTTCGCCCACTTTTTGATGGGGTTGTTTGTTTTTTTTCTTGTAAATTTGTTTGAGTTCATTGTAGATTCTGGATATTAGCCCTTTGTCAGATGAGTAGGTTGCGAAAATTTTCTCCCATTTTGTAGGTTTCCTGTTCACTCTGATGGTAGTTTCTTTTGCTGTGCAGAACCTCTTTAGTTTAATTAGATCCCATTTGTCAATTTTGGCTTTTGTTGCCATTGCTTTTGGTGTTTTAGACATGAAGTCCTTGCCCATGCCTATGTCCTGAATGGTAATGCTTAGGTTTTCTTCTAGGGTTTTTATGGTTTTAGGTCTAATGTTTAAGTCTTTAATCCATCTTGAATTGATTTTTGTATAAGGTGTAAGGAAGGGATCCAGTTTCAGCTTTCTACATATGGCTAGCCAGTTTTCCCAGCACCATTTATTAAATAGGGAATCCTTTCCCCATTGCTTGTTTTTCTCAGGTTTGTCAAAGATCAGATAGTTGTAGATACGCAGCGTTATTTCTGAGGGCTCTGTTCTGTTCCATTGATCTATATCTCTGTTTTGGTACCAGTACCATGCTGTTTTGGTTACTGTAGCCTTGTGGTATAGTTTGAAGTCAGGTAGTGTGATGCCTCCAGCTTTGTTCTTTTGGCTTAGGATTGACTTGGCGATGCGGGCTCTTTTTTGGTTCCATATGAACTTTAAAGTAGTTTTTTCCAATTCTGTGAAGAAAGTCATTGGTAGCTTGATGGGGATGCCACTGAATCTGTAAATTACCTTGGGGAGTATGGCCATTTTCATGATATTGATTCTTCCTACCCATGAGCATGGAATGTTCTTCCACTTGTTTGTATCCTCTTTTATTTCCTTGAGCAGTGGTTTGTAGTTCTCCTTGAAGAGGTCCTTCACATCCCTTGTAAGTTGGATTCCTAGGTATTTTATTCTCTTTGAAGCAATTGTGAATGGGAGTTCACTCATGATTTGGCTCTCTGTTTGTCTGTTGTTGGTGTATAAGAATGCTTGTGATTTTTGTACATTGATTTTGTATCCTGAGACTTTGCTGAAGTTGCTTATCAGCTTAAGGAGATTTTGGGCTGAGACAATGGGGTTTTCTAGATATACAATCATGTCATCTGCAAACAGGGACAATTTGACTTCCTCTTTTCCTAATTGAATACCCTTTATTTCCTTCTCCTGACTAATTGCCCTGGCCAGAACTTCCAACACTATGTTGAATAGGAGTGGTGAGAGAGGGCATCCCTGTCTTGTGCCAGTTTTCAAAGGGAATGCTTCCAGTTTTTGCCCATTCAGTATGATATTGGCTGTGGGTTTGTCATAGATAGCTCTTATTATTTTGAAATATGTCCCATCAATACCTAATTTATTGAGAGTTTTTAGCATGAAGGGTTGTTGAATTTTGTCAAAGGCTTTTTCTGCATCTATTGAGATAATCATGTGGTTTTTGTCTTTGGCTCTGTTTATATGCTGGATTACATTTATTGATTTGCGTATATTGAACCAGCCTTGCATCCCAGGGATGAAGCCCACTTGATCATGGTGGATAAGCTTTTTGATGTACTGCTGGATTCGTTTTGCCAGTATTTTATTGAGGATTTTTGCATCAATGTTCATCAAGGATATTGGTCTAAAATTCTCTTTTTTTGTTGTGGCTCTGCCTGGCTTTGGTATCAGAATGATGCTGGCCTCATAAAATGAGTTAGGGAGGATTCCCTCTTTTCCTAGTGATTGGAATAGTTTCAGAAGGAATGGTACCAGTTCCTCCTTGTACCTCTGGTAGAATTCGGCTGTGAATCCATCTGGTCCTGGACTCTTTTTGGTTGGTAAGCTATTGATTATTGCCACAATTTCAGCTCCTGTTACTGGTCTATTCAGAGATTCAACTTCTTCCTGGTTTAGTCTTGGGAGAGTGTACGTGTCGAGGAATTTATCCATTTCTTCTAGATTTTCTAGTTTATTTGCATAGAGATGTTTGTAGTATTCTCTGATGGTAGTTTGTATTTCTGTGGGATCGGTGGTGATATCCCCTTTATCATTTTTTATTGCGTCTATTTGATTCTTCTCTCTTTTTTTCTTTATTAGTCTTGCTAGCGGTCTATCAATTTTGTTGATCCTTTCAAAAAACCAGCTCCTGGATTCATTAATTTTTTGAAGGGTTTTTTGTGTCTCTATTTCCTTCAGTTCTGCTCTGATTTTAGTTATTTCTTGCCTTCTGCTAGCTTTTGAACGTGTTTGCTCTTGCTTTTCTAGTTCTTTTAATTGTGATGTTAGGGTGTCAATTTTGGATCTTTCCTGCTTTCTCCTGTGGGCATTTAGTGCTATAAATTTCCCTCTACACACTGCTTTGAATGCGTCCCAGAGATTCTGGTATGTTGTGTCTTTGTTCTCGTTGGTTTCAAAGAACATCTTTATTTCTGCCTTCATTTCGTTATGTACCCAGTAGTCATTCAGGAGCACGTTGTTCCGTTTCCATGTAGTTGAGAGGTTTTGAGTGAGATTCTTAATCCTGAGTTCTAGTTTGATTGCACTGTGGTCTGAGAGATAGTTTGTTATAATTTCTGTTCTTTTACGTTTGCTGAGGAGAGCTTTACTTCCCAGTATGTGGTCAATTTTGGAATAGGTGTGGTGTGGTGCTGAAAAAAATGTATATTCTGTTGATTTGGGGTGGAGAGTTCTGTAGATGTCTATTAGGTCCGCTTGGTGCAGAGCTGAGTTCAATTCCTGGGTATCCTTGTTGACTTTCTGTCTCGTTGATCTGTCTAATGTTGACAGTGGGGTGTTAAAGTCTCCCATTATTAATGTGTGGGAGTCTAAGTCTCTTTGTAGGTCACTCAGGACTTGCTTTATGAATCTTGGTGCTCCTGTATTGGGTGCATATATATTTAGGATAGTTAGCTCTTCTTGTTGAATTGATCCCTTTACCATTAATGGCGAAGTGTTGACAATGTTATCTGCTTCCTGCTGACGTTGAATGAAACAACTTTGGCGTGACGTAGGACAAAAGCAATATCCTAAGCACATCCCACTGTCGCTGCCAGTAAGAGCCCAGCAGAAGGCAGCGAATCACTCCAGAAGTCACCCGTAGCTCTGTAATGCCCAGATCTACTGTGCTTACTAAATACTGTGCTGAATGAGCAAGGAAGGGGCAGCTGGAGGAGCAGCCCAAAGGGCAGAGCTCAGGGGAACTCCTGGTGTGGGAAAGGGCTCTGCGTGGATTGCTTTCTTCTCTGTCACCTGCTCTTTCTCAGTGAGAGATGCCGAGCAGCCCCAGCCTCTGAGACCACCTTCAGCAAGTTTTGTGGCATCTGTCTCAGCAACCGCAGAGAGCACTGCCTGGAATGTGCGTCCTCCCGCATTGTAGCCACACGCCGCACATGAAGGAGTGTACACTGACAGGCATGCAGTGGAACTGAGTGAATGCTGAGTGCAGATGAGGCCCACAGTCAACAGGACCTGCCAGAGCTTTGCATTCTCATCTCCCTTAGCTTAGCTGAGACTCTCTACTGCTTGTACGGAGCTCCCTGGTGCATAATTTCCACACAGCACTTCTGTGCCCAGAGTGGGAAGTAAGGTGGAGAGACCAGAAGGAAACTAGCAGGTGTTCCTTGAGCCTCCAGGGGCCAGAACTGGGCTGGAGACAGGGAAATAGGAAGCACGATGTTCCCCTAAGAAGGGGCCTTTGATTGCCCCGAGACACCTGTATGGGCCTCCATGGCCATACCTGCCATTAAAGGTAACCACAGAAGAGGCGCTTGATCCTCTCAGGGGACTTCATGATAGGCCTCAGTCAAAACGCCTCCAGTCTGGAATGAATCACTGAACTTCCCAGGGGGAAACCGTCAGCAGGTTAAAACCAGCTGAGAAAGAGATATATTAGAACATCACAACCCTGGCAAGTAATCCAGAAGATCAACATACCCTCCACTGTGGACCCCTTTCTAAGAGATTAATATTATCAGAATAATCAGAAGTCTCTTAGAAGGCAGTCTTACAGCATGGACCCAAATAACATTCAGACGGGGAACCGCAACAAACCCAGGCTGGGGAAGTACCAGTGAAACCAGATATCCAGACAAATGAGGCACTCGACACACATTAAACATTCCTACGCATAAGTTGACGCTGATTTTACGGACAGGACAGAAACCAACCGAGCAGTTTTCACTCTGGCTCTTGACCTCAGCAGTGTCACCCCATGTCTTCTAAGGTGGCTCTCTGAGCTCCCATTTCCCCCTGAAGTGGCTCTCACGAGGTCTAATCTAGCAATTCACAGCTGTCCCAGGCAGGGCTGAGCCGGGTCCCTGCTCCTTTCCTCCACGGGCCGCACCTCTCCCTAGCTTAGCTCCTATATGCTATGGTCACTAAGCACCAAGCACTGAACAGTGGCTAGTGAGACAGAGAAATCAAATGTTTAATTTTATCTAATTTTAATTCATTTTAATTCAAACTCAAATAGCTCTAAATAGTCTGAACTTAAAGATAGAGGGTGAGGGCAGTGCCGATGGGTGCAGCGGAGTTAACCACTCTTACCCAGTCAGAGCCAACATCACTGACACCCTGGGGTTGGAGAAAGGAGACTCAGGAAGCAGGTCCAGAGACAGGGAACAAGGAACCCCTAGCAGACAACGTGGGGCAATTCAGCCTTAAAAAAGAAGGAAGTCTTGTCATTTGTGACAACATGGATGAACTTGGAGGACATTATGTTAAACGAAATAAGCCAGTCACAGGAAAACAAATACCACATGATCTCACTTATATGTTGGAGCTAAAAAGTCAATCTCCTAGAAGCAGGGAGTAGAATGGTGGTTACCAGGGGCTGGGGTTGGAATGGGGAGGTGTTGGTCCAAGACTATAGTTTAGTTCTGCAAGATGAGTAAGTTCTGGAGATCTACTGTACAGCAGTGTGACTCCAGCTAACAATACTGTACTGTCTACTTAAAACTGCTAGCAGAGTAGATCTTTTTTTTTTTTTTGAGATGGAGTTTTGCTCCTGTTGCCCAGGCTGGAGTGCAATGGCGCGATCTCAGCTCACTGCAACCTCTGCTTTCCAGGTTCAAGCAATTCTCCTGCCTCAGCCTCTGAAGTAGCTGAGATTATAGGCAAGTGCCACCATGCCTGGCTAATTTTGTATTTTCAGTAGAGACGGGGTTAGATCTTATAGTAAGGATTCTTACCAAGAATAATAACAATGTTAATAACAAAGGAGGCAGGAGGCGATGCACAACTCTGAGATGTGATGAACTTGTTCACGGTCTTGATGGTGGTGATGGCTTCACAGACTCACCCCCAGACTCATCGAGATGTAGAAATTAAGTATGTAAAATATGCCCAGCTTTTTATATGCCAACCAGGCCTCAACAAAGTGGTTTTTAAAAAACTAAAATACCAAGCAAAACAAAACCCGAATGTGGGCAGTCTCCTGCACTTGCCAGCTGGCTCTGTTGCCTCCCTGACTTTGTCTCGCCAGCCCGTGTGGCGGCCCTCTCCCGTCCCTTGGGCATCATCGGGTGGGTTTCCTTCCTGGAGGCTCAGAAGGAAACAGACCATTGCAGGGTCACCTTACTGGCTACCTAGGCCTGAAAATATTTTCACTTAAAAAGTTTCATCTTCTTAGTGTTCTGCCATGTACCAGTCTACACAAAGATCATCCTACATTAAAAATATAGTGTGAGCGAAGAAGAAAAGTCTGGCCCCCAAAGTGGGGAGTGCCCACCTTCATTCAACTGAACGCACACCTTGTCTTAACCCTGCCAGAGGCAAGCTCTTTCCTCACATGGATGGACGTTCCAAATTCACTGGGAAGCATATGTGAGGGAGGTGGTCCTCAGATCCTGTTGGGGCCAAGTGAATCTCTCCCAAAGTTCTTTGGCTACAGTGGAGTTTAAAAACTAAGGAGATCGGCCGGGCGCGGTGGCTCACGCCTGCAGTCCTAGCACCTTGTGAGGCTGAGGCGGACGGATCACCTGAGGTCAGGAGTTGGAGACCAGCCTGGCCAGCATGATGAAACCCCGCCTCTACCAAAAATACAAAATTAGTAGGGCATGGTGGTGCATGCCTGTAATCCCAGCTACTAGGGAGGCTGAGGCAGGAGAATCGCTTGAACCTGGGAGGCAGAGGTTGCAGTGAGCTAAGATCATGCCACTGCACTCCAGCCTGGAGGACAGAGCAAGACTCTGCCTCAAAAAACAAACAAACAACAAAAGCTAAGGAGATCAGATAATCTGATTTCATGTTCAGATGTAGAGATCACTAGAATGTCCACTTTTCTCCAGCATAACCTTATTTAACTTATTTCAGCCTCCGAGAGGCAGGTGAAATGTCGTGTCTGAAAACAGGAAGAACATAGGAGCACCATGATGCCTTGTCTCCTGGGATCACTTCCAATGGCAGGACTGTGGAAAACTCCAGAGGTCGCGCCATCCCGAGCCAGACCTGGCGGCCTGGGCTGGCTAATCCCCTACGCAGCAGTGAAATTTAGCACTGTCAAAATTTAGCACTGTCAGCAGCACAGCACAGGGTCTCTGGCCTGGTCCCCAAGCTCCTAGAGGGCTGTGGAGCATCTTCGGTGCAGGGAGAGCCCTCCACTATGGGGGCCCTAAGAGGAGGCACACGCTGTGCCTGCTTATTCCTGGCTCTCTGCCTCCACGGCATGGCAGGATTGCACCAGTTCTGTGTTTGGGTATGGTCAGCATGAACAGAAGCGGCAAGCATTTCACCCTGCTGTTTCTGCAGCCTAACTTTCCCATCCTGACTGATCCATCACAGATATGCTGTTATTGATGATTACAGTCACAAAAAAATGCCCCAGGATTCAGGTATGTCAAACTGACACTTAGAGCAACCTGAAAGCATCACACACCACAAATTGTATGTGTCCCAGCACTGGCTGTAGGAGTACCAACGCCAGCTTTGCAGATCCGTGTTCAACAGAGCAGTCTGAAAAAATGACCAGCCTCTCCATTCTCTGCTATCGATTGCAGTGGGAGGAGAGAAGACACGGTGGGCAGAATTCTTCAAATGCTCAAAGCTCTAGAAAGAAAAACCTCTATGGCTTCCTGAGAAGAACTGAGTCACACAACGAAGATGCTGAAATCAGCACAGGTCCAGGAAGACATGCAGGAGAGGCTGCGGGAAGGAGGGCAGAAAATGGACCCCGGTCCCGCACAGGGGAAGCTACTTAGGCCAACACCCTTGAGAACAGACTTCTCTCCATTTGTCCAAAATTCTCAAACATGCTAAAGAGGCAAGACAGGGCCAGAATGAAGACAAGAAGGATGGTACTTGTGGGCAACCCACCCAAAAAGGATGGGTAGGAAAGTGCAAGGCCAGCTTAGCAAATACATGTGAATCAAAGGCCTTTGAGAAACCACTTTTCTCCTCAAAACAACAAAATACAGCTCAAATTTCTATGCAAAGGAGCCTAGTGGTCTCGGCATGGCCTGAGGTGGGGAGAATGCTCTGAGCCCACAGAGGCCCTGGGGATGGTGGTAGCATAGACACTAGGCTGTCAGAGGCTGTGGTTTATGGGCTCTGGGCACCCTGGTGTCCTGGCATGCCCTGTGCTGTCACTCTGCGGCACTGCCCTCTCCATCCTCAGACACCTGCCATCAAACAGCGAAGGGGCCAGCAATCCCCAGAGGAGAGGAATGCAGGGGAGACTACATGAGCTCATACACAGACAGAGACACAAGGTCCCCCCACCACACACAAAACATACACACACACATACACACATCACACAGATACACAGCCCGCCCCCCACCACATACACACACAGACACACACCACACACAGCAAGTGTGGCCACACGGGAGAAAGTCTGAGTCCTGGTGCACAGAGATCAGCAAACCCCTG
This sequence comes from Pan paniscus, assembly GCF_029289425.2. Lineage (NCBI taxonomy): Eukaryota > Metazoa > Chordata > Mammalia > Primates > Hominidae > Pan > Pan paniscus. Next base: position 18,393,229 of record NC_073261.2, read on the forward strand.
ACATCAGCCTGTGCAGAGGAACCAGGGCAATCCCCCTCTTGACTCTGCTGTCTTTGGACTAATCTAAGGCTTGCAGCTAGTGAGCTGGCCTTCTATTCCCACAGTATTAAAATAGCAATGATTATTTATTGAGAATTTACTGTACTGGACACTTCATACACAACTGTATTGAAGTCTCCCAACTTTAAAGTGAGACACCCTGCCCCTCTGCAGATGAGGAAGCCAGACTCAGGCAAGGCTAGTCGGCACCAGCATCTGCAGCTGGTAGCCAGCAGCCATGCTGTGGCCCTCACCTTCTAACCATGGCCCAGCTGCCTCCAAAGCAGCAGAGAGGGCACTCTGCTTGCTTTTTAAGTCGTTCTGATTTAGTAGGAGCCTTGGAAGGCAAAGACTATGGTAATGACACTCTAGGTGATGACACTCACTTCTGAGAAAGGAGGTGGAGCCCAACCCACATGAAGTCTGCTCCAGCTGGTGGGCTCTGAAGAGTGTGCTCAGTCTGATGTTGGAAGGTGGTGAAGGAGGAAGAGGAAGGTGGTTGGATGGAGAAGGAAGAGGAAGATGGATGGAGGAGGAGTGGTTTCTTACCACCAGGAAGAACTTGAAGTCCCAGTGCATATTTGCCAATCATACCCCTAACCATCCCCTATGGAAAAGGATGCCTGTCATCTCTGGAGCATGGATTCATGTCTTTTCCTCACTCAAGGGCTTACCTGGTATAAAAACTCAGGGTGCAGATGGGCGCAGTGGCTCACACCTATAATCCCAGCACTTTGGGACACCGAGGTGGGTGGATCACTTGAGGTGAGGAGTTGGAGACCAGCCTGACCAACATGGTGAAACCCCATCTCTACTAAAAATACAAAAATTAGCCAGACATGGTGGCGTGTGACTATAGTCCCAACTACTCGGGAAGCTAAGACAGGAGAACTGCTTGAACCCTGGAGGTGGAGGTTCACTGCACTCCAGCCTGGGTGACAGAGTGAGACTCTATCTCAAAAAAAAGAAAAAAAAATTCAGGATGCCCTCTCGAGAGCATATCTCAGGGCCATTATTCTTCCCATCCCTGTGTGTGCAGGGACACATGCACCTAGCTGTCATCAAATGTCCACCTCTCTTATCCTTGCTGCTCACCCAACACTGTGTAAGCTTTGTTCATTCACTCACCCACGCAGTGACTGGGCACTGTGCAGTGCCTTCCAGTTTCCAAATTCTTGAAGAAAGAGCGAAATAAATAAATAGAACAAATCCCTGCTTAAAGCTTTATCACCTTATTCCTTTGCTAACAGCTGGCTCTGCACATCCTACTTGTCATTCAGGAGTTCTGAATTTTCATTTTGGGCTTTTTAATTGAATGTTCAGCCTGGCTGTACATGCTGGGTTTTGTAAGCATTTTAATCAATAAATAATGAGCCCACACCACGGCCACATCCTCCATCTGTGCTGCCAACTGAGCAGAGAGTGAAAGAAAAGCCTTGCTTGAGGATTCTCTTTCTTTATCCCCCTGATTATTTAGAACATTCCGGGCAGAACTGGCTTTTAGGTTCGGCAAGTACCGGGTAAAGGAAGGGCCTTACAATTCAAGGTTTCCTGTGAGCTCATGCAAGGAAACTTTAGGAAATGGAAGGAAATGTCACCCCATGATGATGCTTGGTGACTCCCCTGGGAGCACAGTCCTTCTGTCCTGGGGTGCAAGGCTAAGGTCTGGGGGTACATCATGGGAGGTCTCCCTGCTTCAAAAGGCCCTGCTGGCTGGCAGACTTAAGATCACCCTTAGGGTGATCTTAAGGATGGCCACTCAAGGATGTGTCAAGGACCCTGATGTGCCAAACACTTTCTGGAATATGTGATCACAGCAGTAACCCAAATGGGAAAATATCCCTGCCCCTGCAAGCTTCAAATTTTCATCTGAAATAACAAAATAAAATCTATAAATAAAATCCCAAGAAAGCTAAAGAGTGAGAGGTCCTTTGGAGAAAGCAGCAGGCAGTCCTTGGGGAGGCAGGGTCGCAGTTTTAACTGGAGTGGTCAGAGGAGGCCCCGTGAGCAGGTGGCATGGAGGCAACACCCATGGGGAGAGGAGCTGAGGGGGCCTTGTCTGCAAATGCCCTGGGGGAGCCTGCCCAGTGGCTTGTGGGGAAGACAGGGCTGGTGTGGCTGAAGCAGGTGACCCAGAGGGCACTGGGGGGAGACATCACCAGGGAGGCAGTGGGTGGGGGTTGGTGCAGGCCGGCGTGGGCCGTGTCATACGGCCTGGCTTTTTCTCTGACAGTGATGGGAGGCACTGGGGAATTCTGAGTTGAGGACTGGCATGATCTGCCTTCCCTTTCAACAGGATCACTCTGGTCGCTGTTTGAGAATAGATGCTAGGGCAAGGGCAGAAACAGGACCCTCTGGTGGCAGCTCTGTCATCCTGGGGAGAGACACAGAGGGACCAGACCAGGGGTGGAAGAAGGTTAGATCAGGGATATTTCACAGGGTGAGCTGATGGGGTATGTCAGTGTGGGGAAATGGACCTGGACCCACAGGAGCCAGGGAAGTCCTGGCCAGAGGGAGCACGGAACGTGTGTGCTCCGAGGAGCATTTGACTGACACCCCTTTCAGCTGGGACTCCCTGAGGACCCCGGGGCTCATCCTCCTGCAGGGCTGGCAGAGAACAGTTGGCCAAAGTCAAGGTCAGGGTGGGGATCACCACCTGGAGCAAAGTGACCTAAATCATCCCCCACCCAGCCTGGGCTCAGAAATGGTTTTTCCCTGAGCCGTGAGGGACCCTCCTTCAATGACCCACAGACCATGGGAACTAGGGCAGCCATCACTCTGCTCTGAGGCGCTTCTACCCCAGCAGAAACTGAACCAGGCTCCAGAACTGCAGGGACAAGGATGACAGACATAGACGCGCTTCCCTTCCCGCCTGTCTAGCCAGCCACGGAGTTCTCTCTGCTCCTTGGGGACATAGCTGAGATCATGCTCCTGCCTACTCTCCATGCCTCTCCTTCCCTTCTCTGCATCTATTTGGTGACTTCTCTATCCCCAGCTACTTCTGCCAGCTGGGCCATCCACCCGCCCTTGGCTGCTGCCGCAATGCCCTATTCACCTCTGCATCCCCCTGAGAAGCAAGTTTGAGTGGGACAGATCCCCACCTCCAGTGCAGAACATCCCACAGGGTACGTTCCCACACTGTACCACACACCAGCCTCAGCTGTCACCAGCTGAGGCGCAAACCCAAGGTTGCCTGGGGCATTGGCCTGGTTGAGGGACACTATCTGGTGGTGGTGGGGGGGAACACACATCTGGGTGGGGAGCATTGACATGGTTGTGGGCACTGACCCATGTGGAGGGTATTGGCCTGGGTGGGGCGAACTGGCCCAGGTCGGGGGCACTGTCCTGATGAGGAGCCCTGACCTAGTGGGGAGAGCTGACCTAGTTGGGGGCAATGACTGAGTGGGAGGCACTGACTGGATAAGGGACACTGTCCTGGTGGGAGGCACGGACCCAGTTGGGGGGCATGGGCAGAATGGGGGGCATTGGCCCAGTGGAAGGCACTGACCAGGGTGGGGGACACTGGCCTGGTGGGATGGGGCTGGCCTGGGTAGAGGGTACTGACCCAGGTTGGGGGCACTGACTGGGTTGGGGACACTGGCCTAGGTGGGAGGCATTGACTTGGGTGGGGGGCACTGGCCTGGGTGGGAGGCACTGACTTGGGTCGGGGGCACTGGTCTGGGTGGGAGGCACTGACTTGGGTCAGGGGCACTGGTCTGGTGGGGAGCACTGACCAACACCAGGCACCCCTCTGGCTCTGGAGGAGGTATGCCCAGGGTGGGTACACAGGCCTCTCACAGGCGGCTATGTGGGCTGCTCCCCTCGGGGGCAGAATCTCTCCTCCTTCCCTTCCCCTCTTTGGTGGGTTTTCTCTCAACTGAGCAAAGGGTCTCATTGAAGATGGAAGCAGAAGTCAGTCTTCTCTGTTACGTACAGCATTTGTATTAACAGTGATGATGATGATGATGATGGTGTCAATGAAAAACAGCTGAATGAATCGCAGGGTCTTCTTGGGGAACTCACCCCCCTGCAGAGGCCCTGCTCTCTCTGCTGTCCTCCCTGGCTCACTGCCCCCACAGCTTTCTTACTCTCTGTGGAGCCGTATTGGGCTTCCCATCCTGGTCACCCCCCACCTGGACCAACAGCTGCAATCTAGTTGGCCCCACCAAATACCCAGGGCCAGGCATACAGCAGGTGCTCAGTAAGAGAATGCTACAGGAATGGAGGAGGAAATAGGTAAATCACTAGCTCCTCAGGGTAGGTCCCCAGGCCTAGTTAATCCACACTGCAGCCCAATCCACACTCCTGTGTTTAAAACTCAAAATAACATCTGGCAATGCTATAGCAGTGCTGTCAGGAGGTGAGACGCCTTGGGGGCCATTGGCAGCAGCTCTGCTAGTGTGGCCAGTGTCCCCAGCTGACCACTGCCTATTCCCACACGCCATGGCAAGTCCCAGGCCACGCGAATCCTCTGCACTCCCCTCACCTCACAGGGGACTCTGCAGAACCTCTGCTGCCCATGACACCTGCCTCCACCCACAGGAGCAAAGGGAGCAAGAACAGATGGTGCAGGGCCCAGCCCATTTACCCTGAGTCCCTGAGAAGCCACAGGTGGATGTTAAGGAGGGGCAGGAATCATGCCCTGATGACCTTTAAAAGGTCATTCTGAAGGCTGGGCACAGAGGCTCACACCTGTAATCCCAGCATTTTGGGAGGCTGAAACAGGTGGATCACTTGAGATCAGGAGTTTGAGACCAGCCTGAACAACACGGTAAAACCCCATCCCTACTAACAATACAAAACACACACACACACAAAAAACTGGGTGTGGTGGTGCACACCTGTAATCCCAGCTACTCGGGAGGCTGAGGCAGGAGAATCACTTGAATCTGGGAGGCGGGGGTTGCAGTGAGCCGAGATAGCACCATTGCACTCCAGCCTGGGCAACAAGAGTGAAACTCCATCTCTAATAATAATAATAATAATAGGTCATTCTGTTTAGAGTGGAAGCCAGGAGATGGGAGGAGGCTCTGGGTCCTAGGGGATAATGCTGACATGGGCGGGGTTGGGGGCTGCGCACAGACGTAGAGAACAGTGAATGGACCCAGCAGCCTTCTGGGGGGCCAACCTGGCTGGGGCAGGGAAGGGATCCTGGGGAGGAAACTTCATTACAGCACCTTCAGAGCCTCCCATCAATCCTTCACAGATGTCAGTCTCCAGCCAAGCTATAGTGAAGGGCTGCAATGTCTCTCACAGTCACAGAGGGAGCAGTGTTGGCACAGGCAGGAGGCTGGGTTCTGTCCTCAAGCCCCACCTCTAAGGAGCTCCCACTTACACGTGAGAGAGAGTCCAGCTTCAAGCTACACAGAGATGCCCATGCAGGGAGTGCCAATTGCAGCCATCCGTAAAGCCGGCCAGAGTCCACCACAGACGTGCCCACAAGATCTCACAACCATGGGAGATTCAGGTGAACCTCCCCAGGTAAACCTCCCCCTCCCTGATCTTCATGTCCCCAAATGCTGGCCTCCCGACACCAACCAGGCAGCAGGCCCCTGTCCTGTGGGGCTGCAGTGAGTCTGCAGCATGCCTGGGCACTTGCAGGTGGCTACAAGCATGTGGCTGGGATCACCACCTGGCCCTCCACAGTGAGACCTCCTTCTCTCAACATGAAGCCCCCTTCTTCACAGGAAGGACAAAGCTGTTTAGGGTCCAGCCCTGCTTCCTTTCCCAGCCTCACCTCCCAGGGTCCTCTCCTTGCCCTGCGTGCCCCTCGGCTCCCGCCCTGAGTTCTTTAGACACTGAAGACTTCAGAGCCAGGCGGCCTGGGTTACAGCCTGGCTGGTGCTCACCAGCTGTGTGACTTGGGCAATTGTTTAACCTCTCTGACCTGTGGTTTCCTCATCTACAAATTGGGGATGACAAGAGTACCTGCTTCCTGGAGCCACTGCAGGCCCAAGCGAGGGAGTGTGTGCAAAGCAGCCCAGCGTGCCTGCATGCCTGCCATGAGCTCGCTCATCACTGGACAGGGGTGGAGAGGGGCAGGCACCTGCAGGGCAGGCGTGGGTGCTCCGTACCACACCACTTGCATGCCACTGGGTGAGATACTCTAAGTCTGCATCTCAATTTTCTCATCTGTGACATGGACGACAGTGGCATTTCCTGCAGGGATCCTGAGAATTCATAGGGATGGCTAATCCATGGAATAGCTTGGAAAAGCCCTGGCTACCATGAGCCCTGAATGAACATCGGCTGAAAGAACAACTGGGAAAGTGCTGTTTCCACTGCCACACACTTCCTTCCCTCCCTGCTTCTCTCCTCACTAAGTCTTTCTCACTCATGCAGCACCTCCTCTGTGCACCCCAAGATGCCCAGCTCTGGGGCAGAGACTTGGCTAAGCCTGGGCTGAGTCGGTGCCTCCTCACTTGGAGCCATCCTCCCACTCGGGTCGTGACTGCCCCGTTCTTGGGTGTGGCCCTAGCTCCCCCTGTAGGGCTGTGTCTGTCTTCCTCCCAGCTGAGCCCAGCCCCGTCACCACATCACCCAGCAGGGTGCTCAAGCCTGTGATGGAAGAATGCAAGGATGGCTCTCACAGCAATTCTTTTTTTTTTTTTACTTTTTTTTAAATTTTTTTTTTTTTTTGAGACTGAGTCTCCCTCTATCACACAAGCTGGAGTGCAGTGGTGTGATCTTGGCTCACTGCAACCTCCACCTCCTGGGTTCAGGTGATTCTTGCGCCTCAGCCTCCCAAGTAGCTGGGACTACAGGCACCCACCACCATGCCCGGCTAATTTTTGTATTTTTAGTAGAGACGAGGTTTCACCATGTTGACCAAGCTGGTCTCGAGCTCCTGGACTCAAGCGATCCACCAGCCTTGGCTGCACAAAGTGCTGGGATTACAGGCATGAGCCACCGCACACGGCACAGCAATTCTTTATACAGGCAGGACACTGTCTTCAGAGCAGCTCCCCATGTCTCCAGCAAAATCCCCCACCAAGGAGCTGTATGTGACACACAAATTCCTCCTTTGAAACAGTGGAAGAAAGACTTCCGGGCAGAGTAAACTGATTACATGGAGGGGCCCAAGGAGCAATCATAAACCACAACAGAGCTCCATCTTACATGTCAGAAGGAAGAATCCAGGTCACTTTCCAGGCAGAGAAAAGACCATTCCAAGAAGGGATGTGACACAACTAGCTGCTCGGCCAAGCACTGCCCCCTGGATGCTAGACCCCCACCCAGGGAAGCTCTTGGAGAACACAGAGGAGGGCGCCGGCCGTTGGTAAAGAGTCAGGGCTACTCGGCAACAAGCCTCAGGCTGTTTCACAGGAGGGAAATGTGAGGTAGAGGAGCAAGACACTTGGGCTGTGGCTCCCAGCATTCCCGACTCCTGATCTGTAACAAAGCCCCAGCGTTCACCTACAGCTGGGAGAGGGTGCACCCTGTTCACATGGCTTTGAGCAGGTGATTCAGGGAAGGCTGACAGCCAACATGGACATTGCTAGGACAGGACACTCACTTTCCGATGTAACTCATCCCCACTTTGAGAGGGCCCTGCCCAAAGACAAATGAAGGAGTCTTGGAAACTTGACTTACTTTCAGGAAGAGGCTTCCCAGGTTGGCGTGGGCTTCACACCCTTTGTTTTCTAGCGGTCAGTGCATGCAGGGGACAGAGGATGACTGCCTGACATGGGGGCTGACCCACCCCTGGCAGTGGAGAGAGAAGGGGGCAGGGTAGGGCAGGCAGCCCGGTCACCACTGGGGTAGCCTGGACATCAGGGACTCAATGTCCAGATCAGTCCAGACAAGAGAACAGGGCTGCAGCCCCTTTCCCAGATTTTTCTGGCCTCTGATGACACACAAATGGACACTTCTGTGTCCTGCAAGTTGTAATCCAAACCCCTTCGCAGTGCAGTGCTGGGTATTTTTAGCAGAAGGCTTTCCCTCCACCATCCCTGTGGGCTTTCCCCCCACCATCCCTGTGGGCTTTCCCCCCACTATCCCTGTGTCCTCCCTCCTACGGGTGCCCTAAGGCAGTTGAGTCTGTCTGCAGGGCCCCACACAGCACCATCCGAGGCCCAGGGCACTGCCTGCGGAGCTCTGTCCCTGCGTCCCATTCCTTCTAGTGTGTCCCCTGCAGTGTCATGGCGAGACAGTCCTTCCTGCTTGTGCAGGGACCCTCCCTGAACTGCAGCTGACAGATGCCATTTAAATGTCAAATTGGGGCGTGGTGCCTCACACCTGTAATCCCAGAACTTTGGGAGGCTGAGATGGGTGGATCACCTGAAGTCAGGAGTTCGAGACCAGCCTGACCAACATGGTGAAACCCTGTCTCTACTAAAAATACAAAATTAGCCAGGCATGCTGGCGCACACCTGTAATCCCAACTACTGGGGAGGCTGAGGCAAGAGAATCGCTTTAACCTGGGAGGCAGAGGTTGCAGTGAGCCAAGATCATGCCACTGCACTCCAGTCTGGGCAACAAGAGTGAAACTCCATCTCAAAAAAATAAAAAATGAATAAATACATGTCAAATTGCTGTTACATGGACCAGGCCGGTTTGTGCTCCCCTCAGCACCAACCCAAAAAGACGCTTTTCTAGGCAGAGTCTATAGATAGAAAATTGGCAAAAGAGGAAAGAAAAATGCCCAAAATAGGAATCAGGGAATGCAATGTGAAACTAGGAGATGATGTCATTTAAAGTAGAGAAAAACTGGAACAAGCTAAACATCAGATAGGTGAACAGTTACAGAAATCATGGGAAATATGCGCAATGATTTCTTCCACAGCCATGAAATATCCCATTTTGAGAACATTTTAGTGTAGTGAAAATATTCCAATTAAACATAGCATTAAGTGAAAAGACCAGGATACAAAACTTCATGTTTATATGATCCCAGCCATGTTTGAAAAACAAACACATATGTGGAACCCCAATACACTAACAAGGGGACTCTCTGGATTCTGAAAAGGGCAACTCTTATTTCCTATTTAAAAATATTATGTTTATACATTTATACATTACAAATTTTCTGTAGAGAACATAAATGATGCTTTTAATTAGAAAGAAACATTTAAAAATACATATTGGGGCCAGGCACGGTAGCTCACGCCTGTAATCCCAGCACTTTGGGAGGCTGAGGTGGGCAGATCACGAGGTCAGGAGATCGAGACCATCCTGGCTAACACGGTGAAACCCCATCTCTACTAAAAATACAAAAAATTAGCTGGGCGTGGTGGCGTGCGCCTGTAGTCCCAGCTACTCGAGAGGCTGAGGCATAAGAATGGCGTGAACTCGAGAGGCAGAGCTTGTGGTGAGCCGAGATTGTGCCACTGCACTCCAGCCTGGCAACAGAGCGAGACTCCATCTCAAACAAACAAACAAAAAAGTATATTATCTTTAGACTGAGAAGGCATGAAATATGGCTCAGTTTGGAGCTGCTCCTTGACAGAGCTGAGACACAACAGTCACCTGAAACTGGAGACCTTACCAAGTTCAGGTTCCCCACTTTGAAACCTGCGGATAAGCCTGGCCTGGGAGACAAAGAGGAGCAAAGAGGAGCGACTTAAGGCCAGAGGACCTCACACCGCACTGGAACAATATCCAGTCTTCCAAAATTCCTCCACACATTTCCCCACCACGAGGGGCTGCCTGGGCTCAGCAGATCACAGGGACAGTAGCAGGAGCTTCTTCCAAGGGCATCGCCGGCTGCAGACATGGCATGTGCATCTCACAAGCGCTCCTCCGCAGCACGTGCCCGAAGGCCCCTGGCCCTGAGCCCGGTCCTCCTGGCCCTACCATCTGACTCCTGCACGGCAGCCAGGCGAGATTGCAGGAACTGAGATGCATAATCCCCACTCACTGTTTGGGCAGATGGGCCTGGTCCAACCAAAAGCAATAGAGGCAGCTGCATGTAGAACACTGAAGAGCAAACAACCTCCTTCAAGCATAATGCAAAAAAAAAAAAAAAAAAGAGATTACTCTGTTTCTTTTTCTCCCAACAGCCTTCTGTTGTTGCTTTCTGGCATTTCTCCATAATATCCTGACAGCATTTTCAAAGGAATCATGTGAGATGGTGCCCTCTCACTCTCCCCACGTTCATGAGACAAGTGCCCCAAATCAGGGTCCATTTCAGCTGTTAAGTGACTGGTTCTGGACACCTTTGGGGTCAAGGAAGCTATGGGATTATTTGTTGTGTTAGGCATTACCCCAGCACATGAGAATGTATGACTCAGTGCTGCTCCAGGCAGTCAGCTCATCATTTAATGTGCACCTACTATGTACCTGGCATATTGCCGGGCACCCCAGGAAAACAGTAAAAAGCAGCTATTCTCAACGAATTTACCATCTGGCAAAACAGGAAGAGAATATATACACGAAGAATAAAAATAATATTAAAGCCTTAAATCAGGGATGGAAAAGATGTTTCAGGCAGTTGTTAGAAGCCATCAAGAGTGCTGTGTTGTAAAGGCTCTAAAGCCCAGTCCTGAGCCCAGGAAAGGTATGGGTGCAACAGCAGCACCTCCCTTGAGTGCAGCTGGGCAGGTGCAGCAGTCAGGTCTGGGTCTGCATCCTTGCTCCCAAAGACCATGGATACAACAGGGAGGGAGGGCGTCCGAGTTGGAGGAATCCAGAGGCTTCAAGAAGACTTAGGACTTGCATTGATCTAGAAAATGATAGGCATTGGGCAGGCCAAAGGATAGTCAGAGGACATGGCCTAGCTAGGCATAATATGTGTAGGAGACAGTGAGGAAAATAGAAGTTGGGCGCTATAGAATACGAACATGAGGATTCCGGGTAATGAAATCTGGTGCATGCATATATGTGTGTGTTCGTGTGTGGCAGGTTGGAGGGACTTTGAGTATTTATGGTACATTCATCCCTGATTACACTAATTTCTCTTATCACTCATTTACTCTAATAAATATGTATTACGTGCCTGGGAGCAATGTGTTATATTACTAGAAAGAGAAGTTCTCACTTCATTTTCCTTGTCTGTCTTTACTGACAAAGAGAAGGAATGATGTGATGTGTCTGAAGATATGAAGGAGCCACCCAGACCTAAGCCACCCGGATAAAGAAGGGATCTGGCTCATCCAGGACCATGCAACTTTGGTCATCTATATCTGTGGTAATCAAAGTGTGGTCCATGGACCAGCAGCATTGGCATCACGAGAGAGATTCCTTGGTTAATCCTGAATTCCAGGCATCTCCCTGTACCTATAGAATCGGAATCTGCATTTTAACAAGGTCCCCCCAGTGGTCTGTTTGCAACTTAAACATTAGAAGCCTTGAGCTACTCCAAGAGCCCCATAGGCTTTGGATTTAAGAACTAGAAGCAGAGCTGGAAGGAACCTCAGCAATCCTCTGGTTCAAACCCGCAATGCGATACACAATATGAGGAAACCAAGATCTGAGAAAGTTAGCTGATTTCCCGATTTCCCCAGTTTTTAAGATTTCACTGTCACCCAGTTTCCAGCTTAAAAAAAAAGTGTATTTTCATGACAACACATCTTCCCTCAGCATGCATTCCTGAAGTCATATCATGTTTCATCTTCTATGCTATGAAGTGCAGCCTGCCAACACCAGAGAGCCGTGGAACAGGATGAAAACCAACATAGCTTTCCACGTGATGTCTCAAAACCAAAAGCAGAGACATCTAAGTGAAAAGTAAGACATCCCAGCGCTACACCGTGGTCCCCATAATTGCTAAGATCCTTACACAGATTTCCACCACACACAATGTCTGACCAAGAGTGCGTATAAGAGCAGCACCACCCAGACCATTTCCTGCCAATCCGTGACATGCAGCATCAAGAAATCCAAGCTCATGTTCCAACAACAGTTTGTGTGCAGAAGAGTACCCTAAAACTCTGATGCAAGGAACTGTCTGAAATGGTTGTTTCTAAGATGCCTTTGTGTGGGAGCATGGGATGTGAAATCCTGTTCCAGTTGGAAATAAATAACAAGAAGGCTCACCCCAGCCAGTGGGTGATAATGTGGCATTCATTACACCGTGTGCACATAGAGCGTGCAGTCCAAGTCATATGACAGCAGAGAAAGGGGCTTTTTCTGCAGAGAGAGAGAGAGACGGGGGATGGAGGAGGAGATAGTTAATAATTTTCTTTTCATATGACAGCTTGGAAAATCCAGTTCAGCTTTATAACGCCAGCTCCTCAGTTATAATTTAGCACCTATTCCAGGAACAGTTGACAAACGAATGTTAGTGAGCAACACAATGCCATTTTCATTTGCCAGCCAGAATGATTTTTTATGTCCTTGATAAGCCCACAAATAAATTTGTCAATTTATTCATAGCTATGGGTTGGAGTCAAGATGCAATCTCTTATGCTCTGCAGACACTGGTGCCGCTTTCTTTACGGAACACCCATCTGTTTTTCTACCACATGGGCATAAAGATTTCCAGAAGCTACTAAATAAGAAAGTGATTTGAGTCCTCCTGTAGTAGCTTTCTAGCCATCTGCTGTCCCAGCCATGTGTCCTCCATCATGACAACTTTTACCCATGTTCCTAAGACAGGGGTCAGGTCCAGCAATCTCCCAGGCTCCCGGCAAAGAGAAAAAAACGTAATTGAGTGAAAAGAAGTCAGTCTCCTTGGGTGACAATGCCTTGCCTTGCAAAAATCCCAGTGTGCTGTCAGGAAACAGAACAATTCTCAACAGAAAGGAAATGGAGGTGACTCCAGACCGACATGACAAAAATTCTGTTTTGAGAGGTCACCTGGGGTGCCTCTATTTTGGGAGGAAATAATTTCCTTAATGACATCTCTGTGGGCTCTCATACTTTCTGGCTTTATCGGGTTTTAAAGCTGGCATATTCACATTCAAATGCCTCCTTTGTGAACTGGTCTTTAGATGAGAATACCTCTGAGTGTTCCTGTTCCCTAATACATTAAGAACTATGGGCAACTCCCCGGACTCCATGCCTGCAATAACTCTGAAAGGAGTTATGCAAAAGCAATTACAGTTAATGACAGTCTTCTCGGTTTTTAACTTTCTTTGTTCTTGAGGCCCAGGGATTTGGATCCTTGCACCTATTCTGAATGGCTGCAAACACAACGCATCTAAGTTTGAGTTCTTCTTGGAAATCAGGTTCACAGCATTTTCCTGATAGCCTTGTCTTTTGGGCAAACAAGACAATTTCAGGGCATGAGACTATATTAAGGCTAGTGATGTGACAATGGGACAGCTCAACCTGCTGGTGGCAGTCAGCCAAAAGGCCATGGGATGGCCCATGCCAGAGCTCACTCCGCCTTTCAAATAAGAACTTGAACCTTTCTCTGGCTTGCTTATTTGAACAGGCAGGTCCTGGATGTAGAGAGGTGGCACACTTAATTGGGTCACTAAGGGGAGTTAGCAAAAGAAAAACTATAGGACTATGAGTGGGGTTTAGGAAACTGCACACAGGAGAGTCCAGCGCCCTAAAACTGGCAACAGTGTGAAGCTTTAATATCTGAGGCCTGAAAGGGAAGGGCCGAAAAGCTCTGCAGAGGCCACAGAGAAGAGCTCTGTGCAGAGGGCCTCTGATGAGATCTGAGGCCTCTGATAGGATCCGAGGGAGGGCCCAGAAGGGGAACACCCTGATCTCACAGTTCCCCTCCCGCCTCCCATTGGACAAATCCAACCACCTGTGCCTGGGTATATAGTGCAGACGATGCAGTCTCCAGCACGAACAGGGTCAAGGGGGAGGGTGGCTCTGCAGGGTGCATGGAAGTCACCTGAGCGTAGTGTCCCAACCTGGTGCTCTCAGAAGAGAGGTATCTCTCTTAGGTATCTCAGGCAGCCTAGAGATACCTAAGCACCTCAAGAAAAGATTTTATATGTCACTGTAAGCCCACAGATAAACATGTCAATTTATTTATAGCTGTGGTTCAGAGTCAAGATGTACTTTCTTATGGTCTGCAGACACTGGTATCGCCTCTCCACCAGGGCATCAGGAATCCAGGGTTATTGTGACCACAAAACACTACACAGGAGAGACCAAGGGGCCATTCGCTAGACCCGAGCAGAAAAAAGTCCCTTGGAAAAATTTAAAATGCAAATTTTGGATGCAAAATTCTGTGGCATATAATCACTGGGTCTTTTTTATCTCTGGACAACCCCCCATGAGGCCAATACCATGGCTGTCATCTGTGTGTCACAGATGAGATCACAGAAACATGGAGAGCAAGCATGGATGCAAATCAGGAAGTTGCTGAGAGGGAAGAGTAGTGCAGAGCTGAGGACAGGGACAGTTGCACGTCCCATTTCAGTGCTGCCAGTCTGTGGCAGGAACCACCTGGGCAGGGTCCACAAATGCTCACTGTCTTTTCAGATGCAGACTCACAGCATTGACTGCTTTCTCTGGGGACAGACCGGTCAACGAATTTAGAGTTGGAGAAGTTTGGATCTGGGAAAGGTAGAATGGCTACTGGCCCTGTGAGATGTCACTCCTCCCGGGAGGTATGGGGCAGCGTCCACTCTGCACCACATCTCTGTAGGGAAACCCAACACTCCCAAAGGTACTGGGGATCCTGGTAGCTCAAAGCAGGTTTTGCTAGCAGATGAGCTATGCCAAACAGGGGGAAAAGATTCCTGCTTCAGAGCTCCTGGGATTTAGAATCATGGGTGTGGAAGCTCCCCTCACCATGTGCCAATCCAGAAGGGGCCTTAGCTGAAAGTCCAGGCCCACCTGGAGCAAAACCCTGGCTCTGGGGTTTTAGTGACTTGGTCTTCTGCACCCAGGTGATAAGCATAGATGGCCTTGTGCGGGACTGTGGTGCAGCTGAGAGAGCATGTGCTGAGTGACCACAGGACCTGAGCCCCATGCCCTTTGCCCCTCTGGGCCTCCAGGTTCCTGCTTGCCTTCGAATTGCAACCAAGGGCCCCCTGGAGTGACCACTGAGTGGGCAGCACACCTTCATTCTTCTTACAGGAGGGTCAAACACACTTTTCCATCATCATAAGGAAATCTGCTGATGGCAGAGCATTACCTCCCTCAGAGAAATAGAATGCTGCCTATCCCTTTGCCAGGCCCTTACTTTAAGAACTGAAAGTGAAATGAAATCCTTGAATAAAGTGACTTGGAAAATCCACAGGTACAAAGCACCAGGCCTGCAGGGTCCAAGCACCTTCCTACTGCCATGTAATGATAGGCACCTGAATGTCCACCTCTCCATGTCAGAAACACCATTGATTCTAAGCAGCAGATCAGGCTTCCACCAGCCTCTGATGTGTCATGGCTTATCCTAGGCAAACTGTCCTGCAGGCCATGGACCCTCAGAACCCAGGGCAGAAAAGAGGAAAACCGGGTGAGTGGACAAAAATCTGAATGCAGCAGAAGGAGGCACGCTGGGGGCATGGGAGGAAGGGAGTGGTCAGGCTTGGAGCCACGCAGAGGCAGTGAAGCCAACAGGCCAGGACTGGAAGGAGGATGCTGTCTAACGCACAGACTCACACCCTGCCGGGTCTGGATCCAGGTTCCACAAGGCATCAGCTTGCTCACACTGGACCAGGCTCAGGGACAGATGCAAAAGCAAGCTTTCATGAGCCCCAAGTGAACTTTTCCCCACAGGACACTCAGAGAGGACTGACACAGATGACAGGTTAGGCTCCCCACAGAGCACAGACACACTCCGGGGCTTGACCGTGGCCAGAACATGACGCACCACCTCAGCCTCTGGGCTCCCACCGCCAGGCAAGCGATTGCCCTGCAGTCCAAGTGCCCCAGCATGCACTGTTAATATATGAATACCACGTCCAGACACACTAACAAAAACGCACGGCACAGCGGGCACACTGCACTGGAGAATCAGCGGTTTGTGCCTCAAGTCTAAATAAGACAAACGTTTTGTGCGTTGGCTGTGGAAAGGCATGCTAATGACTCACAAGCTGGCTTAACCCCGCCGTGAACACCTGTATTTCAGCAGCTTCCCAGGAGGTTATGGGGAGGTGTGGAAAGGGGAAGCTGTCCTGCCCTTCACACTGGGTGGATCTGCAAGCACAGGGCAGGGCAACTCAGTCTCCAAAACCAGAAGGCCAGTGCCAGGCTCAATTTGTTCTTTCTTTAAAGCAGCTTCCATAGAAAGCCTCACTGTCACCCCTACTCCAGACCCTGGGCTCTTTCCACACTGGGCGAAGGGGTGACGGCTGCCTGGGCCTCTTCCAGGACAGGGCTGCGTGGCCGGCCATGGAGCAGAGGCCCCGCGGCACAGTGCACAGACAACGTCTTCCCAGAGGCAGCTGTTCCCCACATTGACTTCACTTCTGATGGCACAAGGCCAGAATGTCTTTCATTAGTTCCCCAAACTCTGTCATCAGGGAAGCAGACGAGCCCCGTGTGGATTTTTTAAAGCCAGCACGTTCAAGAGCATCAACCGACATGAGGCCACACATCCTTAAACACACACACCCCACACACGTCATCTGACACGAGGCCACACATCCTTAAGCACACACACTCCACACACATGTGCTTAGCCATGCGGGGACTTCACCTGCAGAGGTGTGCACAGAAGATGATCTGCCTGGCCTAGACTGGGAAGGGTCTCAAAAAAATCACTAAAGCCTCAAAAACATGGTCTAATCCATGACATTGGCAATGGTCTCCCATGCACTTCTAGATGCCACTCTATGTCCTTCGTCCAGCCAAAACCACCCGGTGACTGCTCCACACATCATTCAAACACAGGGTTTCCTGCAGCAGATGTGACTCCAGTGGCTTCCAAGGCTGGACGAGAGGAGAGTGATGGGAGGGGTGTGTCCCCTTCCGCATGCCCGCCTCCCAGTCCACACGCCCTAGACCAGCCACCTTTGGGAATAAGGTCCTGCCCCACAATTGCCAAATTCCATTGATTTCATCTCCTGCAGCTTGTCTGATAATTTTGGTTGCTATCAGTCCCTGAATGCTTTAAGAATAAAAATGCCTTTCAGTAATACTCACGGCTACTAATACAGTGAAGATGCTCAAGGAAACGAACACCCACCAAAATGACAAGATCACCAAAAAGAAATTCCTGAGGGGCACACCACACTTGAGAAAACTGCAGGCCCCAACCCCCTTCCCCTGGGACCGCCCCTCTGTAAGACCCTGGGCTGAGTACCTGAGGGATGTGTTCTTTCAAGGTCCTTCATTACAGTGGATCTGGGAAGGCCCAGGGGGCAGGACAAGGGAGGTGACAGCAAGTGAGAAGGCAGCCCAATGCCACCCTCCCCTCGGCTTTCCTACCCAGGGCAAGCTCTCCTGGAAAAACACCCACGGGCAGAGGTGTGGGGACAGGAGGGAGCCGGAAACACGGCCTCCCCAAGTGAGATGGAATCTGGGGGTCATTTGATAAGCGCTTCACCAGCTGATGCATATAGAATACTCACTCCCCAGCATCCCCGGTGGCTTAGCAGCAAGACTGGCAAATCCTCCCAGGGAGCAGAGGGAACAAACACAAGGAGCCAGGCAGAGAGCCAAGTTCAAATCCCAAATGCAGCATGTAGCACCTCTGTGGCTCAGGCCAGCGATTCAGCATCCCCAATTCTCAAATTTTCTGACCACAAAAGGGGGCTACTGTCCCCTGCTTCCAGGTCCCCACGTGCACTGAATCACAGTACAGTACAGCTCCCTGCAGCGCTCTCCCTCAGCCCCAGCTTTTAGGAAGGGGCTGAAGTGTGCCCCCATCCTGCTCACCAGGGTCTTACCTCGGCCCTGGGTAGCCCACCCCTCCCCTACTCTCTTCTGGAGACCTTTGTGGACAACACCAGGGGTCTCTGTGGTCACCAGCATTTCTGAGTGCTCCTCCACAGGGGAGCAAAGCTCCACTCCCTCTGTGAGCTCAATGCTGGCCACCAAAACACTCAATTTCAACGCAGTGAGGTGAGGCCTGGCAGAGGCTGGCAATGGGATGGCAAGGAAGGAGCAGGGGAGCAGATGTCCAGCAGGCCCACAAGCAGGGAGTGGGAACAGAGGCCTTCAGTGGGGGGAAGGCTGTGGCCATGGCCCAAGCACCCAGAGTGGGGAGACCGCCAGGCTGGGGCCTGGAGGGAGCGAACAGAGGCATGCTCCAGGCACCTCTGGGACTATCACAGGCATTTCTGGGCTGTACCCTGGGCATTTTTATTATCTTTCAGGATTGATCATCTGCCATCATCACCGCTGCTGCCCATGACTCTGGCCCTGGCCAAGCCTGGACTTACCTTCTGTCTGCATACACAGTTCACGCAGTCCTTGCCAACCCATGCCAAACAGTCACCCCTTCCTCCACGTGAGGGAGTAGGACCCAGGGAGAGTAACAAGCCAGCCCCAATGCCACCATTGGTACACTGAGTTTCTCCTCCTCACTGTCACCTGAGTCTACAGGGGCCACCAGACTCCCCATCCATAGCTCCTCTCCTCAAAGGAGGACCATTACCCCTCCACCTCCTCCTGCCTGCCAGCCCTGGAGGACACAGACATGGTCCACCTCCTGGTGAGCTCTTCTGCAGCTTTCTCCTTTGGCCGTTCTGAGGACTAAACTATGAAACAAAGCCATAAGGCTGGTAAGTGCAAGAAAATGACCAGCCAGACCCACTTTAAGTGAAGTGCTCCACGCAAACGAGGGTGCCCGGACGTCTCCCACCACGGAGGCGAGAGGTGGAGTGCGTGCATTGGCTCCGCGCACCATTCTCCTGGCCAGTGTTCCCAGGCCCTGCAGTCAGCTGAGGCACAGGGCAGTACCACCCCTCCCCTGTCCTCCCACCGCAGGGCAGGCCGGCATCTCGGTGACCCTCGGGCCTTCCTGCAGTGCTCATGACCTGGCAGTGGTGGAGCAGGACCAGAAGATTCCTAGAGCGCTCCCATTTACTTCACACCCATGTTTTGGTATCTCAGCAAAACCAGAGTCCACTTTTTCCCTGGGGTAGATTCTTTTGGTTAAGAAAATGCAGACAACTTGCACCAATTATCAACATGTTAGACTAAATAATCAATCTAATCTACACTCATTTCTCAAAGCCAATATCTCCCTACATTAATGTGTAAAGGAAAGATGCAGGTTTAACCCCAATAAACACTCATGGCAACAAGATAAAAAGAAAAATAGCTGCTATCCATCATCAATCAGAAACTGCTCCTTAGGGAGGAAGCAAGCCCATCTTCCCTGAGCCAGAATGCAACTAGAGACAGGCTCCGCCATGCAGCCCCCACTCATATCCCACCAGCATCCCCTCTGACACCAAGCAGAGATGTAGCATCTTGAACCTGAGCCCTGGAGCATCCCGAAAGCCTGGCCCAGCGCTCGGCCATTGGGCTTCTGCTCTACAAACCACAGAGCCAGGCAGGCCTTTCAGCTCCTGCCACATGGCCATCTCTACATTCTGCCTCCCTCTCAGTGGGAACCGTCAGCTCTAGCCCGCCGGGGGTCTGTGTGCTCCCCAACACCCTCCCATGGTCAGCGTGCCCCCGACAGTCAGTGTGTCCATTGGCACAGAACCTCTGTGCAGGCTTGCTCTTGCTCTCTGGGCCTGCACCCACTCCACCATCATGGAAATCAGATACGGACTCTTCTGATTTCCTCTACCCTGAATCTAAGAACTGTGGGGAATTCAGCAGCTGCTCACTCTAAACACTTATACTCGAATTAAGTAAAGCACTTTACCAAACAGCAGACCTGGAGCTCGATCCCGGAGGCTCCCATCCTTAACTCTCCCACAGTGAATCACCCTCCCTCATCCCTTTGCATGCTCTGCTGAGGACCAGCAGGTGAAAGGCACCCACAGAGTCAGAACCAGAAGAGCTGCCTCCAGTACACGTGCTGTGCATGTGCTGGATGCAGGACACTAGAGGGACATCCTGCTCTGAGACTGTCACATCCTGCTCTGAGACTGTCACATCGGCAGAGCTAGTCCTTCCCTCTCCTCACTTTCCAAGTCCCAAGAGTAGAATTCCTGATGGAGAATGGAGGGGGCCCGGGGAAGGAAGAGGCAAGAGGGGTCTGAGGGTGCTCCACCCCAACAAAACCCACAACCTGTTGTCAGGCATGTTTGTGCCCCTAAGTGTGCCCTCCAGCAGCCCAGGGCAGAAGCTGGGGTCGCAGGAGGGACAGGGAGAACCGTGACTCACTGCACTGTGCAGGTGGCACTACATTTCCTATGGCATAGGTGACAACTGTGCCCATTCCTGTCTCTCAGGGTGTGCAGTAAGTAACCAGTCCTCTCTCTCTGGCCCTGTCATGGCATACAAGGTCGGCTCTGGGGACAGCATGGCTCAGTTGTCAGGAGCGTGAGGCTTTAAGGTCTGCAGATCTGTGTGTGTTCTGCATCACCACTGCCACCTAGGGAACCTGATGCAAGTTCCTAGTACCAAGCTTTAGTTTCCACATTTGCAGTGAGGATAATGCACCCACTTCTGCAGGCTTATTAGACACGGTATGCAATAATGTGCAACGGACATAAAACAGCCGACCACTGTTATCCAGCAGGTGCTCAATAAATGAAGAGAGAAATGAGATGAACCCTGCAGCGCCCTCGAGGCTCATGCTCACAGCCCTCATCGGGTGAGCCCCATTTCCAACGTCTCCAGATACTCACTGCTGGGTGCTACAAAGCAGAAAGGTTGTTTACATTACCCGAATGGTCTCAAAATAATCTTTTGATGAGCAGATCTATCAGTGTAGATTGTTTTTAGCTTGGAGACTCCTTACACAGGGTTTTTAAGGATCGGGAGCCTGAAACCCCATATTTCGATGACTGCTAGGACTGGTATTGGACCATGGCCCCAGTGGAGCCCCAGTCTGGTAGACCAGCACCCGGGAACGAGAAGGGATTCCCCACCGCTCCCCTTCCTATTGCTGAGCGTCCACCAGACTGGGGCCCCATCACCCTGCCTAGCCAAGAGCGTACTCAGGTGGGATGCTGCTGTCCAGAGCCCCTCAGAGCCCACTGCCACTGGCTGGCTGTGGGGCCCCCTCTCTGGGCTTCAGTTTCCTTGCATGTAAAATGAGGGGAAAGGCCTCTGCGTTTCCTTCCAGTGCCAACATGCTAGGTCCTGCTGCTGCTTCTCCACAGCCAGGTGTTCTGTGTGCCACGGGCATTCACTAGTGCAGGCCACTGACATTAATTATAGATGTCAGCTCTTTATGATTCTGACAGCATTGCAGCAAGAAAAGAGGAGCCCCCAAAAAACACGCAGAAAAAAGAACTCTGTTGTCTCTGGGATAGAAAAAAATAGGAGGGGAGCCTGGCTGGCATTCTGCAGTCCAGAATCTCCTCTACTCCCACCCTGGGGCAGCACAGCCTAAGAGAAACCGTGGCCCAGGGGGTGTGTTTTTGGGGCCCTCTCATCCCTCACCCTCCACCTCTTACCGCCCCCCAATTACCTCCCAACTCTCATCCCTTGTCCTCCCTCACCCCCCAGGGGCCCATATCCTAAGCCTCGCTACAGGGCAGGCCCCACCAGCCCCCACACTCCTGATAGATCCTCCCGGACCTCTTCTTGCCCGGCCTGGCTCTGTCAGCGAGGTCAGCGTCTGCGATAGTTTCGCGTCACTGCTCCCAAGCGTACTGAATTTCAAAAGAAACGCAAGCTGGCAAGAGCTGCAAAAGCAGGAAATTCCAATGAAAGAATTCGAAAAGGAAACAGTGATGAGACCATTTCTGGGAAAAGGTGAAGGGGTGGGGAAGAAAGGTATCCCGTTTCCTTGAAATCCCACCCACTAGGCAACTGCAAGTGCTCCTCATTCCAGCCCTGACCTGTAGGACAAGGGTGATGGAGGGGGCGGTGGTGACTTCCCCAGTTAAAGCCTCAGAGTTCACATTAGCAGCACAGCAGCATTAAAGTGAGGTGGAGGAAGACCCAGTAGACAGGAGGAGGTCAAGGGACAGTCACTCCAGCAGGTGATGCAACTTCCATGCAAGAACCTGCCACTGCCGATTTAGCCTAATTGTCAGTGTGCTTGAATCTTCACTAGCCCTCCACTGGCCACTGCAATCCCTTTGCAGCAGTTAGCCTTGGAAGAACAAAGGATGTGGCTGGAGCTAAGCCACATTCAGAAGTCAGCAGGGCTCTCGACAAGCTAATAGCACACTTCATGTCAGCCTCTTCCCAAAACGTATGCATGGAATCCGGACCACAGCTCTTGGTCCACTACTCAATATCCCATGGATGGTTTTCCAGGTGATACGTGGATTTGCCATAAAATTAATGGGCACAGCAGTTCCCAAGATCCTCTTACTTTCATGCTCCCCCATCACCCTGGAAGAAAGATCACTTCAAAATCAAGTACAAGCACACCAACTTTGGAATGAGGAAACCTACAAGTCTAAAATCTGTCTTCTCTTGACTGCTCAAAGTAGACATTCTCACGGAGCCTCGGGTGTACTACTGCCCAGCAAACACTCATCCCCACCCTCCACTTCTGCAGAGTGCACGTCCCCACCCTTGACCCTGGGCTCAGCCCCACGATTTGCCTTGGCCGATGCAATACCCACAAACAAGATACAGGTGAAGGGTAACATGGGTTTCAGTTGGGTACAGATGGGCTTGCATCCCTAGGGACTTGCCTTTCACCATGAAGACATGGCTCTGGAAGCTGCTGGTCCAAAGAAGGTAAAATTCAGCAGACCTGGACCGAATCAAAGCTTGAAGCCAAGTCAGGCAGATGTTCACAAGTGACTGTGAATAGCAGGTGCTTATCCTATATGCCGCTGACTCCTGGGATACATCGCTATGCAGTGACATTGGGGCCCGACATTCCAGTAACCCCAGGGTTGGCTGTCCCTTCTGCTGAATCCTTGTGCCTCATCATCAACCATGAGTCTTTGTTCATCGGGCACATTTATTTTAGCTGAACAGACAGCACTGAACACCAAGTTAGATGAAATTATCCCATTCCTTCAGAAGTGTCATCACCACTGCAGACTGGCAAGCCCCACTGGGATGCCCCTGGGCCCACCCCCATTATGGGCACCAGCCTGCTGCTATGTGTGCACCAGGGTGGCTGAAGCACGGGGCCCTGCCGATAAAGTGCCTACCGTGGGCTCAGGGAAACATCCTCCACAAAGGAGTGCAGAGAAAATAGTCCCGGTGAATTACTGAAATTGATTTTTTTTTTTTTTTTTAAAGATTGGGTCTTGCTCTATCACGCAGGCTGGACTGCAGTAGCACAATCCTGGCTCACTGCAGCCTTGACCTCCTGGGCTCAAGCCATCCTCCCACCTCAGCCTTCTGAGTAGCTGGGACTATAGGTGCATGACACTATGCCTGGCTTTTTTTTTTTTTTTCTTAGAGACAGGGTCTCCTTGTTGCCCAGGCTGATCTCTAACTCCTGGCCTCAACTGATCCTCTCGCCTCAGCCTCCCAAAATGTTGGGATTATAGGTGTGAGCCACCACACCCGGCCTGAAATGCCTTTCAGCAGAAGAAATGCCCTTGTAATTCACAGCAAAGTCTACCTGGCCACTGTTTCTCCACTTTTAAGAGGTAAGACTGCCAGGTATAAGAATTTAATTTTCCAAGTAATCATTTCCCAAAACCTACACATCCACCCACAACCATGCTTGTGGTAATGATCTTGTTGTCACAATACACCTGGGGCTCCTCATGAATGGGAGGCACCCTGAGTGGGAGAGGACATCCAAACCCAAGCACGGCCTGTTTAATTCAGAGTCAGTTCTGAGCTACGCACGTGGAGGAGTGCAGGGTGATAGATAACGACAGTGTACACGTAAGTCTCAGGGAGGCACTTTCAACGGACCAGCGCCTGTCACTTGGTATTCCACGGACTGCTCGGAGATGCGGCAGCTGCCCAATGTCCTAGCAGAAGTAGGACTCTTCACAGGAGATACTAAATCTTATGAAATTATACAGTCGTAGTAATTGAGAACACAAAGTTGATTTCCATCACCAAGGCCGGGGTCACATAAAGAGCAGTAAATGAAATGACACTGAGAAAATAATCATTTCAAAATCCAATCAAACCATCATCTGCAAACCTCAGTGATCCTGATTCCAGAGCCACATCCAGGTTCCTGTACAGTGAGGGAGAGGCCAAGTGTGACACATCCGAAATGCAGGGTACACCAGGCACAGATGCGACTGAAATTCTAGGAACTGTTTCTAACTACGTAATGAAGATACAGAAGGCTGACCTGCCACCCCATGCCCCCTCCTACGGTCCTGAGGGCTCTGGACAGTTGAGGGACCGCCGGCGTGGGGCTGACTTCAGCTTTATCCCAGCACAGAGCACGGTGCCTGCCATTTGACGGGTGCTCGAGGG
The DNA here is from genome assembly GCF_029289425.2 of Pan paniscus. Taxonomy (NCBI): domain Eukaryota; kingdom Metazoa; phylum Chordata; class Mammalia; order Primates; family Hominidae; genus Pan; species Pan paniscus. Next base: position 18,417,502 of record NC_073261.2, read on the forward strand.
AAGTCTGTTGATTCTGTCCATTTGCCCACCACTCCTTTCAGGGAGAAGCCGAGTCCCCCAGCTCAGGACTCCCCTTCTTACACCCTCTCCGAAACATGAACCTTGGTCATCTCTACTCTCTTAATCTCATTTTTTTTTCCATGTGAATTTAGATTATTTTATCTTGCTTAACTATATTGTTTGTATAAAGCCCCTTAGATCCTTTTAGGAAAAAGGTAGTATATATATATGTAAGTCAAAACTGTTTTCTCTAGAAACAAAACAACAGAGAAGGCTGAGGTATCACGAAAGCTGGAATAATGTGATTTAAAACAAGCCAAAAAGGGTCTCTATCTGACTTAGAATATTTGTCTGGTAACAGTTCAGATTTGTCCAGCGCCTTAGCCCAAAGCACCATGGTAAAACAATAATAAGCATGCCATTTAGTTTCACAATATACAAATGAAACACAAGTTTTCTCCAGTTACTATTACATCTACTTTCCAGGTGAGAAAATACATCACTAAGTGGCTTGAACAAGGCCTTCCATGCAGCGACATCTGGGCTAAAGCTTCTTGCCTTCCCTGGGTCCCGGAGGACAGTCACAGCCTTCAGACGGGCCTGGACTGACAGTCACTCTCAGGCCATCACCCAGTGACAGCTGCTACATCTACTACGAGACACATATTTGCCATCAATGCCATTCCTAGCTCAAAGGACAAATCCCATATCCATCTAATCGTGACCCTTTTCTAGAGCAAATAACTTTTTCTTCTTCTAAGACATGAGCGTATGCCACCTCCAGGGACGTTCAGACTCACACATATGGTGATGTGGGAGAACGCTGGTGTTTTCTCAGGTCTTAAGTTGAATGCCTGCTCCTAACTCGAACCCTCGTGGGTTCAGCCAAAGAATGCCTTCTACCATCACTGGGTCCGAGATCCCCCTTCCTGGGAAGAGTACTGCCTCCTGAATAAAGGGTTGCTGGGTTCCTCTCTGCCAACTGAACCATGAAATCCTCTCCAGGATTGGAGACCAAATGGGGGCATGTTCGTCTCCCCTCACCCAGCTGCACATGACGTGGGCTATAAATCCATTCCATGGCCATAGCCAAATAATGTCAGATTATAATGAATTTTCCTCTCCATAAACATAGAGTGGACTCAAAAAACCAACCGACCTTGAAGGGAAAAGCCTAGATCCTATTACCAGCTCCCTGCGAACCCTTCAGATCCCTCTCACTGTGCCTCGCTTCATAAACTGTCATTAGCACAGGGAAGCAGGTGCAGCTGTCCGGGAGAGGAAGGGTACGCCGGCAAACAGCGAGATGAGGAATGAACCTTTTAAAAGGACGCGCTAATCAAGCATCCAGACAACCTCAGCTAATCCTTGAACTTGGAAGTGCAACCGTTCCCCAGGCAGGGCAGGAAAAGGGCAGAAGCACGGCGGGTGCGGGGCGCTCTTTGAGTGCTCATCAGCCAACTTGCACATTTCCTGTGACGCTTTCTAGTCAACTAGGTCATCGGGAACAACCTACAACCCAGAATCAATAAATAAGGCCCTGATTAAGCTGCTGCCTTGGCCTACAGCAGACTTCCGGTGTCGGTCCAACTGAATGGAGGGTCACGGAACCCTCCTCAGGCCACATCACACTAACCAACAGGCAGGGCTCTGAGCAACTTATCAACATTATCACAAATATAAAGTGAAGCCTGGTGATCTGATTTCCCCTGGTGTGCCTCTAGGCTCTCCTACTTCTCTGGATCACAAGAGAGGGTAGGATGAATATCAGTCTCACGTGGCAGCCTCTGCGGGGCCTCACTGTATGCAGCAAAGTACGAGAAACCACATTTCATGATGATTGTGCAAAGCTTCATGAAAGGTCAACCTCAGGCTCTTGCTGTGGTGATAATAAGGCAGACAAGCGTGGAACACATTTTCTTTTTTTTAATGGTGGAAGCTGTTCTAAGTGAGATGTTCTAAGGGGACAATTTTACATTATGGTAATCTATAAATATTGCAGTATAAATGGTGCTTAGAACTAGCTTTTTTATTGATGCAAAATTCATATAACATGAAAATAACCATTTTAAAGTGAACAATTCAATGGCATTTACTACATTCACAATGTTATGCAGCCACCACCTCTATCAGAACATTTGTATCACCCCAAAATAAAGCCCTACCCCCGTGAAGTAATTCTGCTCCATTGCCGCCTCCTCTCAGCCCATGGCAACCACCAATCTGCTTTCTGTTTCCATGGATTTACCTATTCTGGATACTTCATACCAATGAAATCATACAATATGTGACCTTTTGTGGCTGGCTTTTTTTGAGGTTCAAAATAATAATGTTTTTGAGGTTCACACAAGATGCAGCATATATGACAATTTCATTTCCTTTGATGGCTGAATAAAAGTCCATTGCAGGCACAGGCCACATTTTGTTTATCCACTCATCCACTGATAGACACTTGGGCTGGTCCGACCTTTTGGCTACTCTGTAAATAGGGCTGCTATGAACATTTGTATACTTGTTTGACCACCTGTTTTTTAATTCTTTTGGGCACACACCTAGGAATTCACTTTTGATATACAAAAAAAATGATAACATGTTTAGGACCAATGAACTTGAAATCTCAAATCTCCATAATGTTTGTTCCAAGGAATAATGACTTTTTAACTTTCTAAGAAATCCAGATCCTAGAAGATTTCCAGAACTACAAGTTGCCTTTGACATATTACCACAAATGATTTTCCTTGACATGACAATAAAGATAATAAAATAGCAGTAATGTTAATAATAATCACACATAGGAGGTAATATTACTGGCACTCTTTTGTAAGCCCAGAACTATGGTAAGTGTTATCCTTGCCAGCATAATTAGTATTCCATTTTCCATACAGAAAGTCACATAGCCCTAAAGCAAGCACCAAACCCAGTCCTACCACACCAGAGCCCATATTCTTCATCTAGTAGCCTACTTGTTTCCTTTCACTTCAAGCAACCCCTTTATAAGCAATCAGTATGTATGCTGAGCCTGGTCTCAAGCAGCATATCTGGATTTCAGTCACAACCTGCATACCCTGTCACCATATGAAAGGGACATCTATGACCTTCTAAATGTGATTCCTACCCTGCAACCTGATAGATCTCATGCGTCCCTGACAACGTGTGTCCCCATCAGCAGTTGCGCATGTTTAATGTCTATCATCATATGAAGCCATAAGCTCTAGCAGAGGAGGACTCTAAGCCTGTCCCACCACAAAACTCCCCATCTGTGCAAGACACCTGGCACCTCACATGCATTCACTAAACACGTGCCCAGTGAGTGGGGTCTGCATTCACCTGGTCCTCCACTGGCACATGCTGCAGGCTCTCAGTTCTCCCTTCTCCCCACCTCCGCCCAGCCCCGCATACCTCCTGGGGGCAGGCATGGGTCTCCGGGTCCCCTTGGAGACCTGCGTCCCCCCTCATCCATGCGTTAAGGCTCAGTGGAGCTTGGGATGACCAAGGGAAGCACTCCTCCCAGACAAGCTCAGGAAGACTCTGCCTCCAGGGCCCTGAGTGCCCCACAGATACATCCACAGAAACACATGTGCCTTCCCAGCCTGGCAGGCAGCACTGAACAGACGACTGTGCAGTTATTCTCAGGACAGGCCTAGGATCTTCCTAGTTAATGAGCATTGCCTTAATTTCCTGTACAGCAGATTTTAAAATTCATCCTAAATCATCCAGATGGTCATCAAGAACCCGTATCTCTTCAACCCGAAATACTCAGTAAACAACTTCTATTTGACTACTGGTCTTTCTCCCACTGGTAAAATTAAAACCAACTTTTTAAAGGTAACCATTTTCTTTCCCTGTTTTAATTTCTTCCAGTAGCTTAATAGGGAAAAAATATGGGTCCTTTGTGATTCCTTTCATGATTAAGGCTGCTAGGAAACTGTCTTGGCATGACAAGGGAACCGGGTCAGGGATGTTAGAGAACGTTTGCCGACAGAACACCAGTCCGGGAACCCACACACACCAAGCCTGATGTCCTGCGTGTGCGGCAGTACCAGGGGCTGTTTAACTGAGATGCATTGACGCTGGTTCATAAACCCTCTCACATACCCATCCAGCTGGGCCAGTGCCCCTCTGCTGACCACACACAGCCCAGCCTGTATTGTGTCCATGGCAACTCAGCGCCGGTGTGGAGGAGGACCGCTGGCAGCTGTGTCTGTGCGGAAGCACGTGCTCACCACTCGCCTGCAGCAGGGTCTCCAAAGGAACGAGCGCTCTGAGCCTTCAGCCCAAGCAGACATCATCACCAAAAGAAACACACCCTACTCGGCCCCTGTGAGTGCAGCACACAGTTAGAGGCGAAGGGGGCTCCCTGCGTCCCGCACACCAGGAAAGCGGTGTGGAGCTGCAGGACGCTGGCGGGCCTGTGCCGACGGCTGGCTTCGTGCTTGCCCTCATGGTGCCTGCACAGTCCTGCTTCTGCACCAGCTCTTCAGGGTTCCATCCTTCAAAAGGTCTTGCTTTTCAGAGGTACCCTCAGGGGATGCGTAGCCATCAGCTCCAAGACCCAGTTTTTGGTTGGGCAATTGCTAGAGGTTTCACCTAGACAAGCAAGCAGCAGCTTACTAGGAAAAAGGCTGTCAGACAGTCATTGCAGAGGGCTGTGGGGGGTTCTGACCCAAGGGTACATCTTATTCCTCAGACCAGGGAGGGATAAGTCCAGCTCCGACAGCTGGCCAGAGGCAGACGGGCTGCCCTGAGTGGTGGGGGCAGGAGGCCCGGCCATGACACAGGGATGGGACAGGGCAGCACCCCAATGTCACTCAGTGTCAAGACATGGTTCACCCATACCAGATGTACCCAAAGACCCCATTCTGAAAATTATCCATCACCATGTTGAAAGAACACACACAAAGGAGGATCCAGGGCTGTGAGTGTGTGTGCATAGCGGTTAGAATCTCAATTCTGCCTTGGGATGATTCTAGCCGCATTCAATACTCCAGTTATAGGATACTTATATTCAATTCAGATTTGTACAGCATTTTAAAGATGGTCAGATACATTGTGGGCCTCAATACTGATACCACAAAAGTCCAATATTGAGGACACACGACTTTCTGTGCAAACAGGCAGTGAATTGGCAGAGGGGGGCCCTTGGTCCTAAACGACAATGCAGCACCCACCACGTATCTGGATATGGGGCTTCTGGCATCCTGGGAACCACACGGGGCCTCACCCCATTGTTGGTCCCCACTCCAGAAGGTCCTGGCTGGGATGCCATAGTTACAACTTGACTATCTTGAGTTTGAGGGGTCCCCTGGGCTCTGTTCACTGCTGTCATGTTGGCTGACAGCAAAGTCTCACGTTGATTTACGGGAAAGTGAACAGCAATATGGTCTGTATCCATTGTTTAAAAACTCTTACTCCAAAAGCCAAATGTGAAATGTTTTTACTCTACAGTTTTGAGCTTTTGGGTTGAGATTTTCTTTGCACATCCCTCTAGGTTCCTCCTGGGAGGAGCTGTGTCTCTGAGGAAGGAGATGTCTACAGATTTCACACCAAACAAGGTAGGAGACTCCTGCGTGCAGGGCCAGGGCTTTTCTGGAGCAGTTCATTCCTGGTTTCCTGTTGCTTTTCCATTTCGAGCCGGCAAACCTTGTTTTGCTCATTAGCAAATACTCCAGGAAGCCAAGCACACACCCTCACTGCTTCTGGCTCTCTGCCTGCACTTCGCCCCGTTCGCTGGCTGGGTGCTTGAGCTGGGGTGGAATGGATCAACACTGACTCCGCCTTAGATTAATGTATACTCAGGACATCACCAGGCACATAGTAAATGTTCAATGAGGGGTGACCCAGAAAATGGAATAAACATATAAAAGAAATTGCAATTCAGAAGCAGAACCCACTTAGCCATGGAGGGCCCCGCCGGTGTCTCCCTCCTGATGCTGTGTGAGGCGGGCAGTGTCGGTACAGGCTCCTCTCACAGGTTCCCTGGCCACTCCATCCTACCAACGCTCTGTCACTGTGACTTCTGTCTGTAACAGTTTTGGTTTTCCATGGGCAGGTATGCCTGGCCCAACATCCCCAGCTAGAGAAAGGTCAATCTACGTAAGAGGAGTAACAGTCCAGGAACGGTCTCCAAAGGATGCTCCAGACACCACCTGCGTGGCCCAGATACGGGGCCAAGACACCTATGTCATACCTCTGCTTAGCACCCAGTATCTCTGGGTCATGCCCTGCACCTGTGGCCTCCTGGGATGAAGTCCGCTTTGACCTGAAACGGCCACACTGCCCCGGGCTGTCACTGCTGATCACAGAGGAAGTGATGGGTTCTACTCACCCTCCTGTCCACATTAAGTCCAGTGGCTCAGAGCCCCAGCTCAGGCAGCGGAAACAAGAAGGAACATTTCCTTCCCTGTGGCAGCTGCAGGCACCCTCAGCCAGTCCTACAGCAGGAATCACAGCCACTCTATGAGCCTGCCTATCCCGCTAGGCAGCTTTCTGCCTCTGAATGGCAATCCTCCCCATGCCCGGCACTCCAACAGGGCTGCTTGCCACCTCAGGCAACCACAGACTCGCCTTAAGGAGGTTACGCTTCAGGTGTTCCAGCCTAACCAGCATCCTCACCCCCCAGATCTTCCTTGTGACAGGCCACATGCTGCCCCAATTTGCTGATCATCAATCCAAACACTCCTCCAACACCCCCAGGTGGGGGCTGAGACTGCTGGGAGGAGGGTGGTTGGGTAGAGAAGAGGGACTGGTGCCCCTGCCCCACGGCAGCCAAGCTCACGGTGTCCTGCTTCCTTCAGCTTCAGACAGTGGCTTCAATCGCAATCTATTAAGTATTTCATCACATTCTCTTTCCTAGGGCTTCATTAATTTCTGTACAGCTAGGAATTCTCTGTACAACCAGCTTATTAGTAGTAGTTACATTTTGCTTTCCTGGGAGGGGATGAGGGGACACTGGGACTGAGGATGATGTAATGAACAAATGTCTGAGCACACGAACATTCTGGAGTCTTGGTCCCAATTCCTAAAATGCACAAGTATCTTGGTAACTATCTTCAGTGCCCCTCACCCCTCCCGGCTGCTCTGTCACCCAGGCTGGAGTGCAGTGGCACGATCTCACCTCACTGCAACCTCCACCTCCTTGGTTCAAGCGAATCTCGTGCCTCAGCCTCCTGAGTAGCTGGGACTAGGCACACGCCACCATGTCCGGCTAATTTTTTTTATTTTTAGTAGAGATGGGGTTTCACCGTGTTGGCCAGGCTAGTCTCCAACTCTTGGGCTCAAGTGATCCACCAGACTTGACCTCCCAAAGTGCTGGGATTACAGGCGTGAGCCACCACACCTGGCTTGGCAACTATCTTTTAAGCACTACCTGGTGCTTAAAGTCAGAAGAAAGGGGGGCTGGATTCTTAAAAGGTTAGGAGGATGTGGTCGGCCAGCAGAGCCATGGAGAAGCACCAGTGTTTTCTGGAAATTAAACGGTGTGTGGGGAGGCTCCCTCTGTTCTCCCAGGGGGAAGGCAAGGATTTCCCATCTTGGCTGCTGCTATCCTGCCTTGTTTGGCGGCAGTCCCTTTATGTCATTTCAAAATACCATGAATGAGAACTTGGGAATCTGGCTCTATCACAGTAGCTGCTCCCAGGGTGAAGGCTGGAGAGGAATCTCAGCCTGTGGTCCCTCTCCCCCAGGGAAACTGCCTATGATGCCCACGCTTCCAATGCCACTCAGCACAAAATCCACGTGTGGCCCTTGTGCCTCGTGGCTCCATGGACAGGGCACAGTGCGGGACAAGAGAAAGGGCTGTGCCTGGGAGGAGCTGTCCTCAAGCCTCATCACCTGGGCATGTCTTAGGGCTCAGAAGGTCCTCCTCGGACATTTGTGTCCCCCAGAAAAGGGAAAAAGATACAGATGCTTCCTGACTTATAATGGGGTTACATTTTGATAAACCCAACATAAATTGAAAATATCATTAGGTCTAAAATTCATTGAATACACCCAACCTGCCAAACCTCATAGCATAGCCTGGCTCACCTTAAACATGCTCAGAACACGCACATTAGCCTATAGTAGGCGACATCATCAGACTCAAAGCCTTTTTTTTAATAATAAAGTATTAAATAACTTATGCAGTTTATTGAACACTGCCCTGAAAGTGAAAAATAGAGTAGTTGTGTAGGAACTCAAAGTACAGATTCTACTGAATGTGTATCGCTTCTGTACCATCTTGAAGTTAAAAATTGTTAAGTGGGGGACCACCTGCACCTCACTTCAGCAGGCAGGGCTCAGGGTTTTCAATTCCACACAGAAACCACTGGGGAAGATAAACCTATTCTAGCCTGCCCATCCCCTCCATCTCTTTTAACATCACAAACATCAGCAAAAGTGACGACCAAAGGAGGTGAGTGGAGCCGCCCAGCCCCTTCCTCCCCATCGGCCCCTTCTCTGGGCTCCAGGTGGGATTAGGGGACAGTCTGGAAGACCCCCTCACCCACAAGGACTGGACACAGAGTCCAAGGACCCTTAGTGGGGATGTCCGTTTCACCCGCACAACTGCAGCAGGGCTGAGAGCTGGGGTGCTCTGTCCTCTCCCATCCTGTCCTGTCCAGGGGCCCAGGAGTGTGGCTGCGCTACAGCAGCTCCTTTCTCCCCTCAGTGGCCTCCCAAGCAACCTCTGTCCAGCAGGAGCCTGGCCCCATTGCCCGACCACAGGGCCTCTCCCTCCCCAACAGGGCTTGACTCGGCCTCGCTCCAGGGACAGATGCAGAACTGTGTTCTGTCTGATGCTTCCCTGACATGCACTGAGAAACAGGGAAGGGAGAGTAAAAGAAGGGAAAGGGGATCACGGGTGGGGCTCCTGCCTCCCAGACCTCAGGGGTGGCAGCTGGGAGTGGCTCCCCTGGCTCCCGGCCCTCCCTCAGCCTGGTCCACCCATCACAGCTGGCACTTGGGGGCCCTCATTAGGAAGCAAACTTGATAGGCTCTGTTGGAAGGGAGTGGGGCTGATCAAAGAAGCAAGCACAAAGACTTTCCACCTGTGTCTCAGCAACACTGACTCTGTCTTTATGAAAAGCAGCCCGGGAGCCAGGCTTCCTCAGTGCTGCTTCTCTTTTGCGTCTCTTTCTTTCTTTGGGCAAGCTCAGCACTTGTACAAAGCGCACAGTGATCACCTTTGGGGTCTTTTTGGGTTTTCTTCCCCTGGTATGCTTGTGTTTGGATCCTGCCCTTTCACCAGCCATGACCTCCCACAGACCTAACAGGAAGCTATGTCTGGTTCCATTGTGTGCCTTGACACGCACTTCCTATTCAGAGGAAGGGAGATGCCTAAAAAATATGACGAAACCTAAGCACACATGGGGAAATCACCGATCGGAAGCAACTCCCATCCTGTTTGACCACCTCCCTGGCTGATTACTGAGCGATCCCCATCAGAGACCAGAGGCATTCAGGGTGCCTTCACTGATAATGTATCTCAGTACTGAGCAATGCTTTTATCCACCTCTGTCTGCAGGTATTATTGTTTGTTCTTCAAGTCTTATAAAGACACAGATTTGCAAATTAAGAACTGCCACTTACACGTATTTGTAAATAAGCCAGCTCACAGACATCCTCTCCTGCTCAGGGACATACATCAGCTTGTCCTTAGTGGGAGGCGGTCTGCAGCAGTGGTCTCCAGCTCTGAATATTTGGAGGGTGATTAAATAACATGAGGTGACTCCCTCCCTGGCTCTCTCATGCATGTGCGAGTGGGCACACGCTCACCCCTGTCTCTCGTTAGGCTGTTAATGAAGCAAGCGTGGGCCGTGTCACTGCCCACTGACTACGGCTTGGAAGCCTTCCCAATCTGTGGCTGAGCACTGGCTCCTGAGCTGCCCTTTGTGCTGAGGACTCTGCTGAGCTAAGCCCTGAGGGGAGCCCTGCTCTGCACTCCAAGGTCTCAGTGACGGGCATCAGGCACAAAACGTCCCTGGTGTCACCAGTGGTTTAAGGACTTCACTGTATTGAGGAGAACAATGAGAGTTGAAGGCAGTGAAGGGGCAGATTAAGGATGCCGTTCTGGGACCACTCCCAAACATAGGTGTCCCTTGTCAAGTCCTCAGACTTGTTCCTGCGAGTCTTTTTGTATCGGAGGACACTCCTGCTTGGGGCAGCCTCTTGTCAGATGCAGAGTGGATCCTGTGTATACATACATACACACACAACACACACACCATACAACACACACACAACACATACACACAACACAAACATGCAAATAACACACATGCACGCACAACACACACAGCACACACAACACACTGAATACACATACACACAACATACATATGCACACAACACACAACACACACATGCACGCACAACACACACCATACACAACACACACAGCACACATGCACCTACAACACACTGAATACACATACACACAACACACACATGCACGCACAACACACATACCATACACAACACACACAGCACACATGCACATACAACACACCGAATACACATATACACACAATACACACACATGCACATGACACACATGCGCACATAAGCAAATGTCTGGGCTCCCAAGGATTTCTCCAGGGCTCGGTGGGTAATTTCAAGTTTCCTTCAATCTCTGAAACTTCAGACTGGGCACAGCTGGTGCTGGCAGGGTCTCAATGCCCCAGCTCAGTGGTGTCCACCCCCTTGACCCACCCAGGACCTCTCATTATTTCTCTCTGCCCTTGCAACCCTGCATATTAAAAGCTTTTATGTGCCAATCTCTTTTTTTAAATTAAACATTTTTTATTGATAAAAACCTGCAACTTCCCTTCAGAATTTCTGACTATAATCAGATGACCTGTGGCTATAAATTCAACCCAAATCAAAGACACATTCTGTTTCAGCGTTGGCCACCTGGCAGGACCCATGCAGGCCCCTGGGGGGCTTTCTGAGTCATCTGGGAGAGGAAGAGCCACACCTGCCCTGAAGGAGACCTGGGCTTGCAGGGACCCCAGCCTATACTGGCCTATAGCAGCCTAAGGGTGGGCAGCAGGGTGCCACTGCCCTGAATGGGTTATTTCCACGCTGGGAGGTGGGGGCTCACTGTCAGGGTGGGGCTTATTTCTAGAATTACAGTGTTTCCTTCCACCATCTGATAAACTGTGAGGAGAATGGATAACAGGAAAGGTCAATTTTTCTTCCATTTTGCAGTATTTTGCTTGTTTTCCGCATCTCACCCATCTCCAGCAGTTGGCGAACACAGCCCACGAGCTGCCCTCAGAGCTCCCCTGGCCTTGTCCTGCCTTGGCCCTTTAATCCTAATGTGCAGCTGTTCTCCCTGCCTTCCTTTCCACTAGGAACCCTCCTGGCTCTCTTCAATGTTCCTTCTTAAATAACAAGGAAAAAAAAATAAAACACACACCATCCTATTTCGCAACGCCTCAAGGGGGCAAAGTCTAAGCAGCCCACTCACTCTGCAGGGAGCAGGCCAATTAGACTGCGGTCCACAAGAGCTGGCCAGGTTCCCCAGGCTGATGATGCCTCTAAGACAGAGCATGCGGCTATCCCTGATGCATGTTCCCTAGTCCCCCTGCCACCCACAAAATCCTACATTTCTTACAAGAAGAATTATGCTAGGAAGGCAGACTGAGATGTCTGGGAAACATAAGGATGTTTAAGATGTCTGTCCAACAGGAAGTGGAAAATAGCACACTCCAGAAAGCCTCAGGAGGGTGCGGCATGCACGGTAGGTGATGGCCAGACTCCACGGCCCTCAGAAGAATGAGATGCCCACCCGGTGGGCCTGGGAAGGGCACTGGCTAAGGATACACAGAAAGCCCTTACGGAAACATCTAGCATCTACTGGGCTCAGTGGGAGGGGCTGTTATCATCTCTGTTGTAAAATTCACCACCACCTAGACTCCTGACCTCCTGACATCCAACTGTCAGCTCATGCACATGGTTTTAAATCGTGCCTTGAGATCTTACAAAAAGCCTGGCTTTGGCCCTGAGACTTGATTCATTTTGCCATCTTCTATCTATCGAGCACCTCTAAGGGTAAGAAGCCCAGCAGGACATATAGGGAGGTAGATGGGGAGCACACATAGACTTGGGGTGGATCCTGTGGAGGTGGATGGGGGCACCCACAGACTCGAGGTGGATCCTGGGGAGGTGGATGGGGAGCACCCACAGACTCGGAGTGGATCCTGGGGAGGTGAACGGGGAGCACACACAGACTTGGGGTGGATCCTGTGGAGGTGGATGGGGGCACCCACAGACTCGAGGTGGATCCTGGGGAGGTGGACGGGGAGCACCCACAGACTCGGAGTGGATCCTGGGGAGGTGAACGGGGAGCACACACAGACTTGGGGTGGATCCTGGGGAGGTGGATGGGGGGCACCCACAGACTCGACGTGGATCCTGGGGAGGTGGACAGGTAGCACCCACAGACTGAGATCTGTAGCTTAAAGACAGGGAGGAGCTGGAACAGCCCAGATGGCTTTGCAAACCATGTAGGGCTTCTGGAGTGTCCTGACCAGGGAATGACTTGTCCAGCTCTCATTCCTTTCTTTCTTTTTGAGATGGAGACTCGTTCTGTCGCCCAGGCTGGAGTGCAGTGGCACGATCTTGGCTCACTGCAAGCTCCGTCTCCTGGGTTCACACCATTCTCCTGCCTCAGCCTCCCGAGCAGCTGGGGACTACAGGCTCCCGCCACCATGCCCAGCTAATTTTTTGTATTTTTTTAGTAGAGACGGCATTTCACAGTGTTAGCCAGGTCTATCTCAATCTCCTGACCTCATGATCTGCCCACCTCGGCCTCCCAGAGTGCTGGGATTACAGGCGTGAGCCACCGCGCCCGGCCTCACATTCCTTTCTATTAATAGTACAGTCTCTCCACTGACAGACTGTCCTGGCAGAATGAGCTAAGTTCATCTATTAGCTTTGCTCAAGGAATGAAAATCCACCTCCTAAAAGCAAATTCTCTACCTGGCTCCCCAGGAATAAAACTGAGAGAATCAATCTTTCTATGTATGCATCAGCCCCCTAATCCACAGAGGACATTTTAAAGTCTCCATATTCTAGCTACTATTTCATTACTTATTTGATTGAAGGCTGTCAATCAAGAATTTTACAACCAGAAAAGCTACCTATCAAAAACAACGACAAAATAAACACATTCCAGATATACAAAAACTGAGAAAATCTGATGCTAGTTGATCTACCCACCTTATAGAAAATAGCAATGAAAGCTTTTTTAGGCTAAAATCAAGTGACCACATATAATAATTTAAAGCAACATAAAATGACAAAGAGCACTAGTAAAGACAGCCGGGTCATTATAAAAGATAGTATGAATGCATGTCTCTGCCGTTCTTAACTCATTTAACAAAGTGATTGCGGCTGGGCGTGGTGGCTCACGCCTATAATCCCAGCCCTTTGGGAGGCCGAGGTGGGTGACTTACCTAAGGTCAGGAGTTCGAGACCAGCCTGGCCAATATGGTGAAACCCTGTCTCTACGAAAAATACAAAAAAAAATACAAAAAACGAGCCAGGTGTGGTGGCGGGCACCTGTACTCCCAGCTACGTGGGAGGCTGAGACAGGAGAGTTGCTGGAACCCGGGAGGCGGAGGTTGCAGTGAGCCAAGATCATGCCACTGCACTCCAGCCTGGACAACAGAGGAAGACTCTGTCTCAAAAAAATAAAAAAGAAAAAAGAAAGTATTGTATAAAAATAAAAATATAATTTTATCATTGGGCCCATTACATACATAAATGTAATATATTTTCCAATAATGGAACCAAGGAGGTGAGTGAGAACAAAGCTATTTGCGGATAAAGAATTATCTCCTGATAATAACTTGAATGCACCAACACAAATGGGGTAAACCAGAAATTCAAAATAAGGTTAATATCACAAAAGTTGTAGACATATAATTGCTCTTTCATTTCTCAGCTTCTTTAAAAGAAACAACATTACATAAAATAATAAAACAAGAAAACCTTTGAAGGATGAGGCCGCAAGGAAAGGGCCGGGGTAGGTTTACCTGGCTGCAGAGAGTGGGGCCTCCGGACACTGTCCTATGGGCTCTTGGGTACCCCACAGGCACCATGAGAGGTTCCCAGGGCATCGAAAGCAGGGTTTGAAGGCAGTAACCCCAAAGCTCCTGCAATCAGCATGGCTGCCCCCAGGTACAGTGAAAGCACCACCCTCCTCGTGCTTTTCCACCGTGGTTACTCGAGACATTTATCTCTCCCATTTACAAACCACTTAGACAACTGGTTTCTCTCCAAGCTTTCAAGCTTCAGATGGTTAAATGCAGAATCATGATGCTGGTCTTCTTTAAATAAGACTGTTAGACAAATACAACTGTAACCATAACAGGAAAGACCCCAGCACTGTAATAATAAGCATTTCCCAGGGCTTTCCTGCCCTGAGGCCGAGGGGCACCTGTGGGCTTGCTCATGCTTGCTGGCACCGTTGGGGCTGGTGCATCAGCAGCCGGGCCACCGACCTGTCTCCTGCTCTGGCCACTCTTAGGGGACCTGGTTTTATAGAGCTCTGTGGCCCTTCCTCTGATGTAATGAAGTGGAATGCTACACATCCAGTAAAGATCTTAATACACACCACACTGAATGCATCAACATGTCTCATATCAGCAGACAGCCCAATTAATAAATTTTTTTTAAAAAAGGCAAGCCTCAGTTTCCCTACTGTAAGTGAAGGGGTGGGGAGGCTGACCAGTAGGGTGACCCACCTCCCAAACACTGTATAAATCCATGACAAAGGCTTGAAATGCCTGCCGATTACACTGATTCTCAATGAGCCAAATTTTAAATACACATCCAATTCAATAAGAGTCCTAAGCTTTACCTGTCGTCATGGGGCCTGGCCACCACACAGCCATCAGAGTCTCAATGAACACTGAACACCACCTGCAGCCCCATGCCACTTCTTTCTGGGCACACCCTTCCCTTCGAATGCACTTGTTTGTGTTTGTCCCTGGGAGATGGGAGGTGCCTGGCTGCTGCACACACAGGTGGGAGGCTGAGCATATTTCACACACGTCTGACACCTCCAAAGCCAAGAAGCAAACATCCTTGACCTCTGCCTGTCCAGCTCCACAGACTGCACATTTTACTGCTCTGCTGTAATTACAATGAAAACAAACAAAATTCAATCTTCATGATTAGCTAGAGCTCTTGCTGTGTGCTGTTCAGCACAGTGTGCAGATCAAGGCTTCCTGGAGCTCTGGGGAGGGGACAATCACCTCCACATCATTGCTTTGTTCTGCTTGACAGGAAGAGCCACCAGCCAGGGCCCTCGCTTTACACCTATGCAACTACAAAGGGCCCTGACCATACCTGTGTGACAGAGCCAGAAATGTTGATGTGTCCACACAACAGAAGGCTAGCTCACGGGCCTGGCTGTTGGGCCCCCATTGGGCGTCTTGGCAGAAATGGACCCGTGTAAGTCACTTCAGGCCAAGTGCTCATGCTACTGACCTCCTTCCTGCAGACACAGCGCCCTCTAAAGGGAGGGAAAAGCTCTCCACCCAGAGAAGGGCACATGGGGCTGAGAACACCTCAAACAGACCAGCCTCACTGCTTGTAAACAGAGTGGCCTTCCTCTCACAGCAGGGGCAGGATGGGGTTCTGAAGTCACCTGCCTGCCTGGCTTCAACCATTTACCTTCCATTACTCTCTGTAGGGGAGGAAGAAGTCCCTCCCCTGAAACCATGCACTTAGGAACTTGGTTCAGACACACGCTAGGGTCACCTGAAGTTTCCGTGCCTTCTGTCCCTGGATTGCCCATGGACAGTATCAGGCCATAAGATTGCAAGTCTTCTCTTCACCCTCTGCAGGCCGCTTCTCCCATGGGCCTCCGTTGGCCCTGGACAGCCTGTCAGCTCTCAGCCATGGGCCACCTCACCAGTCAGATCCTGCATCAGGCACTCCACATACAAGATCGGGAGCCCTCTTGCCTATGACCAAGGTGTCCCTGTGCCCACGCTACAAGTGAAAGTGCTAAGCTCCACAGAGGGTAAGTATGGAACTGGAATTAAAACCCAGATACAGCCACTGGGAGGCAGATGCTTTCTCCACCTTTCTCTGGCCCTGAACCCATCCAAGCCAACTGCACCTGCTCTCCTGCTTTGGTGGTTCCTGGAAGGGCACATGCAGCTCCCTGACCTTGGGTCACAGGTCTCCCTCATTCACCTCACCCGGGCCTTGCCTAGCACTTGGGATCAGCAGTGACTGTGCATGGCGCCTTGGGTTTAGGCGTCAGTTTGCATGGTTTTCCACTAGGGAGAGGACGGTAAATCACAGGGCTGCCAACCATCAGTAGTGCACTGCAGGCTTATCAACAGCCGCCAGGAAAGTCTCGGGAATGCATTTATTCCCTAAATACACTGAGAATTTAGAAAATGAAAAGATCCCAGAGAGCCTCTCTACTCTCAAAAAGGTATTCCCAGGGTTGAGATAAACATCACAAATAACCCTCCACCAAAAAAATTACAATTACTACTTGGAAAAGATATCTCTGGCCAAGGAAGAAAAGAGAACCTAAGCAAAGAAAACCCCTGGGCGTCTGAGAACATGGATATCGTCTGCAGAGCCCCTGTTGTGCACGGTGTAGCACACGCATGACTGACAGTTTCCAGAGCCATTCCCACAGCGCCCGGCCCAGAGGCTGTCCAAACACCAGATGCTCTCAGAGCCAGACAAACAGAGACCTCCCAGAGATGTCAAGGAAACTTGTCTGAATAAAGCTCCCTCCACATGCACCTACGTGAAGCCTCCATGAAGCAAAAGAAGTGAAAAGAACCAAATCAAGAAAAACAAATTCTTCTTCCGTAGGCCGTGAGAGCAAGTATAGACATTATCACAATTCAAGTTACATCAGGGTCTCCCTGTCACCAACTTCTCCATAAATAACATGCCGCCCAAACATGGTAACTCCAGGGCATTGTGGAAGAAAATAACAAAACAAGCCTCTTGGGATGTTAAGGCATGAAGGGCCCCGGAGAGTCCTGACTTTGCACAGAAGGAAAATCAAGGACTCTAGTCCACCAACAGGCCCACAACAGCCAATGCACCACCGTCACACAACCCAGCAGAAATCACAACAGAGCAGCCCTGGAGGCCCAGCCTCCCCTTGCATGCAGGTATGTAGGATGCCTCCGGCTCTGGATGGTGGTCTCAGAGGGCTTCAGGTAGGCTCAACTGTCAGAGCGAGGCCTCTGCACACTCAGAGCCAGTTGTTCAGGAGCCAGCAGCAGCTGCAGGTCTGGGTGCTCCTCAGGGTCAGGACACCCTTTAATCTGACCCATGAAGGCCAGAGAAGCCTACACTTTATGGATTCCTCAACCCGGCTTTTGTAAGTAACTTCAGCCACAAGCCGCGTGGCATGTTGCAGCTATTACATGTGATCTGGCAGTAGGTATGTGTCAGAAACTCTCTGATGAAGCCAAATGGAAACTAGGGCCCTGGCAGCACAAGGCTCTCCCTCCTTCCCGAGGCAGCCTACACAGTAAGCTGACCCCACATAGTTCACCCAGCTAGAGAGGGCATGCGGATGCCCCGTGGGCAGAATCTGGGGAAGCAGCAGGACAGAGAGGGTCTCTCTGCAGCTCGAGCTGAAAGGCAAAACCCCTGACCACAGAGTGTTCTGGTCAAATCCAGCACAGCCAAGAACATCAGCACAGGTCACTGCCCCTAGATGGGTCCTGCTCTGACCTGGCAAGACCCTACCCCTATTAGGAAGGACAACAGCAGTGCAGGCCACTGTCTTCAAAGCAGCATGTATTACATGTCTGAATAACAAACCAGAACTTTCTGGCAGTCATCACTCAGACACGGCTGCCACACAGTCAGGCTCCCAGAGGTACTGGTGACCTGCTGGTCAGTGCAGGGATGTTAGGAGCACAGCCAGCTGTGGCCCGGCCTGGGGAATTGCGGGATGACTGACTGGATTCCTAGTGAGGACAAGGATTGGTGGCACCACCCATACATTGTTCGGAGGCTCACCGCCCTGGCCAGCCTACATGATTGGATTGGCCCTGGTAGGTGTGGGCTGTGCTGAGGGCCCAAGGAAGCCTCCAACACCCAGGAGGTGACAAAGCCTAGAGGCTCTGAGCTGTAGAGACCCCTGCAGAAAACCCGGCTGCACTAGGGTTTGTGGTCCTCTCAACTCTGCAGTTTCTCGCTCTTTAGAATGGGGACAAGACCTCCTGACTGGCTGTCACAGTGGCCACTGCATCAGGATCCCCTCAGTAAACATTCCCTTCAGCCCCTACAAACAGCGCCAGGCTGTCCCCCACTCCTGGAAACCTGGCCACTAGGCATTATTAAGGTAAGTTTACTCTTTCGTAAGCCTCGTTGATGGAGTAAAAGTCTTACCAGCCACCAGTTGCTTGGTGTTTCCAGTGTCTGGGCCGGTTAAGCTCCAGATCAGAAAGTCTGCCTGGTAGCCCAGGGATGGCAGGGCTGCGAGGGTCAGCAAATAAGAAAGTGTACATGTGTGCACAGGTATGTGGGTATGTGTGTGCACATGTGGTGACAATCAAGCAGGGAAAGAAATGCTAGAATGGTGAACACAAAAGGCAAGCTGGTCTAATTCACTCTGAGCCCAGGACAGCCCTGGCCCTGGTGTCAGAGAAGAAGTGTGCTCTGTCTGTGTTTACTGTGACTCACTGGGAAAGTGGGGTTTCCAAAAAAGCCTCCACTTAAACAGGCTGGCTGTCTCCTGTCCGTAAAACATGCATTTTCAGCCCTTGTTTCTGCACTTGGGGCCCCTTGGTTTTTTTGGACACTGAGACAGGGAGCTCTAACTGTCTAATTCAGGAAACAGGTAATGAACGTGTCAGTGGCTTCCCTGAAGCGCAAACCAAGGCACTCAGAAGGAAAGTCTTCTTCATGGGACGGGTGGCAGGCAGAGTCTATCCTGCTCCAGTGGTCAAGGGGAGAAAGTAACTCCTCACTCACCACGAACTTGGGCCACAGTTTCCTGGCTGACAACTTCCCAGCCAGACTCTTGGTGTGCCCTTCACAGACTTCAGGGCAGCTGCTATTTACAAGAAAGCCATGGGGCTTCTTCCTTCCTCCCTCCTTCCCTTCCTCTCCCTCCTTCCCTTCCTCTCCCTCCCTCCCTCTCCTTCTTTCATTCCCTCCTCAATTCCTTTCTTTCCTTCATTCCTCCTTCCCTCTTCCTTAAGCCCACATCACTTAAAAGCAGAAACAGCTGACTTTGTACCTCCTGGCCACAGAACGAACAACATGACTTGATGCTGCCTCTCCAAGAAGGACTTACCGTCATGTCCACATGAGCAAGAGAAGCTCCTGCCCCAGTGGGCACTTTTCCAGGATGCTGAGTGAATGTCGGCTGCAGAGTGGACAACAGGGATTCAGTGGCTTTCGGGCTGCCTAGACACAGCCACTGAAATACACGGTACCCCTACATGACATTCAAATGCCATACAGTGCAAGTCCAGAGCAGCAATGTGACCCGTGCCTGGTCACAGGCTGTCTGAGAGCAGAGGCGGAATAACTCCCTCCAGCATGAAGAGCTGCTAGTCCCCCACACATCACCATCCACCACCGTTCATGAAAAACACATAAAAATGCCATTCAATTAGGTAGAGGCTGATGGTTAGTCTCCGGGACAATGGAAGACAAGGGACACCCCCACCTGTCACCCGGCACTGCCACCTAAGACACCCTGAAATAAAAATCCCACTTCACTGTTTTCTCCAGTGATTCGTTCATCAATAGCTCAATGTATTCCCTTTCCCTGATTAAAAGTTAACTCCACACAAGGAAGATGAGAAAAGAAAGATTGAGAAAACAAAACTTAGACCACGAAGACTAGGGAAAAAGTAATAAAAATTGTGGCACAATCCCATTGGCAAATCCCCTCGAAGCTCTCAGGCCAGCGCACCTAGCAAAAGGGCTTCAGTGCCCTTTACACACTAGCCCCTCAAAGCTCCAGGAGTGGACTGAACCTGGGCCTTGGTAAGTGTTTGTGACTGATCTCAAATCTGCCCTGTTTCCATGAGAGAGCACTCGTCTCCCTGTTTCAGTCAATGGTAAGTCTGAAACATCTCCTTCCTTGCAGGGGAGGACATCGCATTGCCGCTCATATCCCTCATGACACACTGTCAACTGACAAGCCCAGAGCACCTTCCAAGCTCGCCCCAGGACTACGTCACAGCGTCAACTTCCCCCACTCCCAGGAATACGCTCAACCAGGCCCAGGTGAAACAATGCGCGACCTGTCCATGGCAGGCTCTCCAACTGTGGGGTCTTCCTTGTCTACCTTTCACCTCCACTCAGGGGACAGGACTCAGTGAGGGCCTCCGCCAGGTGCTGGGTCACAGCGGCCAGAAACACGGGCCTGGCCTCTCCCTCCAGACTTTGCAGGCTCATGGGAATGCCAAGTATTAATATGAAGCACATACAGGCTTACATTTGTGAGGAGGAAAAAGAGGACAGTGAGAGAGTATGTACATTTACATACAAGCACACACAGGGAATCCTCCTCAGGGGAAAGGTGCATCCTATTCACTAAGCAAGAAAACACTTCCTCTTCCCCTTCCTTTCAAAGGCCTTGATCTGCAGGACAGAAGCAGGGAGAATGCAAAGGGCAAAAAGGAAAACTAATTGAACTGTCTTCTCTTTCTGAAAACTCGGCCTATTAAAAGCACAAACAGTCGGCAGGGCGGTTTCATTTCCTTGTCTTCATTAAATCAGGAAGCTGAGATTCAGCAGAGATTCTGGCCCTAGAAGTAGCTTATCGGAAATGACCATGAGTTATCACCCCAGCGTCCTCCACATGTTTTCTGGTAAGTAGTTTCTTTACTTAACTGAGAAGGTTGTTCCCAACAGTTCTCAAAAGGTGTCCAAATTCCCAAGCCTACCTCATAAAACATTTTCATAATTATAGAGGTGACAGCAACCTTGGTGAGAACAACTATCAAGATGATTTTGATGGGGTTATTTGCTAATTTTGCCTCTTCTGTGAATAAAGATACCCAGTCGACTGACTAATACGAAACCCAGTCCAACCCTGAATGTGTCCACAACCCCACAGACCTTCATACTGATCATTAAAATGAGAACAACCCAGACATTCCCTGGTGGTGGTAAAGTTAACCGAATAAAGCACTTCTCCAATGCTCTGTATTCTTAGAGTAGCTTTACTCAAGTTTCACCGGTGGGTGGTATGGGGTCTGCTGGAAGCCCAGTGTGACAGTGTGACCCATTCACTGGGAGATACTTCCAACCCAGATGCACTATTCCGAAGCCCCAACAGGTTGCCTAGATTGATTAGGAAAGTGAAATGCCACACACACAAAGCAAGAGTTGCACACGTGCACATGTACACACACAGACACACACACACACACACTAATCTTTAACCTCCCACCACCATGACACGGGTACCACCTTGTGTCTTTTAGCCTTAGGAGGACTGCAGGCTTGTACAGTGTTGGAGCCATCCCTGTTCTTTCCAGATACAAATGATCTAATGGAGTAACCTAACCTGAACCACAGAGCCCCACGTAGGTGTTCAATATCCTTCCAGAGCATTTTTCTAGCTTTTGAGACCAGAGTGGGTCACATGGAGCGTCCTGTCTCGCTGAGCCCACCCGTGAGAATTCGGACATCCACAGAGAGCAGATACTGCCCTGGCGAGGCAGTGCCTCCAGCCTAGAAGTACCCATCTGTTGGCTTAACTGGAGCGCTCATGGGGCACTGTCCCGAGCCACTAAAGTCCCGGCAATGAGAGGCTCCTCTCATGGGAGCGGCTGGCACAGAGACAACCACACACCAACGTTAGGGGGTGCAGCTGAGACAGCAGGAAGTGAAACCCAGCAGAAGACAAAGAAATTATGTGACCAACCTTCTCACGGGGTCATGGGAATAGTCATGGTTTCTTCACATGTGCCTCAAGTTTTAATCAGCATCTACAATGCTGTATTGCCAGACCCAGGTACATCAGCTCAGTGTCAGAGGCAAAGCTGAACGAGGCTGGTAACATTTACATGCAATGTGTCAGGCCCCATTCTAAGTACTTTACAGCATTAATCCATTTAACCTCCCCAACAGTCCAATGAGGAATGTGCTGCCCCCATTTTACAGATGGGGAAACTGAGGCACAGTGAGGCCAACTTGCACAGGATTATACAGGTAGAAAATTATGGCACTGACTCCTTGGTCTGCACTCTAAGCCACTATGCTGCTGCATGCTAAAAACTCTAGAAAAACATATTGATTGTCCTCAGGTCAGACATCCAAAGGTCTGGAGTGGAGTGAAGAAGTCTATAAAATGTTAGCAGAAGAAAAATGTGATTTTCTTCATGTTTTCCTCTAAGAGTCCTTGCTAGAGGGGTTGGTGAGGCAGTCATGCTGGCTGCCACTAGCCCAGGGAAATTCTCGTGTGGGTCAGAAAAAGCAACCCTTCAAGACAAATCTAGGATAAATGTGATGTGAATGGTGCCTGGCCCCTGAGTTGTATGATGTATAACCTACACATCTCAGGGGCCAGGCCCCATTCCCACTACATTTGACAGCCTTAAGAGCTGTGGAAGGGGAATTAAAGACTTCCATGCTTTTAGAAAGAAGAAAATGCAGTTCAAGAAAAAATACTCATATATTACTTTCTGGTTTCTGCTCCCTGAACAATTATTATCTTAAATTACAAATTGTAAATCTTTGTGTGTCAACCTATATAGCAATCTTTGTATCTAAATCAAAGAGAAATCATGGTCTCCACTTGGCCTGGTGCTTTAATAACCACCTGTTCTATTATATGTTCTATTTTCCAGACAGCCAAATTCCTTTCCAAATGACCCAGATACAACCATTTTTATCAAAATTCTAAGCACAGCCCCAAGCACAGGCTAAACCGAAAGACTGTTAAATTAGTCAGAATAAGAATTTGCTGCCTCAACATCTTAGATCCAGCATGAAAATCATGGACACATGTGGTGTTTCTGTTGCCTGGATTAGAAAACAAATAGCAAGCCTGGGAAACATGAGAGCTGGGCAGCAAAAAATGCCCTCACCAGCCCACCCGGAAAGCAGCACCCAACGTCCCGAAACCACATGGACACAGCCTATCCTGGGGCCTCTTCTTTGTAAACACTTCTGCCTCCCAAGGAAATAAACTAATCAAAGCACCTTAATCAAATTTAAAGGCTAGGCCGGGCGCGGTGGCTCATGCCTGCAATCCCAGCACTTTGGGAGGCTGAGGCAGGCGGATCACTTCAGGTCAGGAGTTCAAGACCAGTCTTGTGAAACCCCATCTCTACTAAAAATACAAAAACTAGCCAGGCATGGTGGCACGTGGCTGTAATCCCAGCTACTCAGAAGGCTGAGGCAGGAGAATCACTTGAACTCGTGAAGTGGAGGTTGCAGTGAGCTGAGATCGCACCACTGCACTCCAGCCTGGGCAACAGAGCAAGACTCCAGCTCTTAAAAAAAGAAAAAAAAAGTAAAGGCTACACATGTGGGTCTAAATTTAAACTGATGGATTTTGCTTTTTGAGGTTCAAGAAGAATAGGGTGATTGACTACAGTCAGTCCCCTACTTACGATGGGCTGACTTAGGATTTTTCTACTTTATGATGGTACAATACAATACCCAAACGGTACTTCACATACCTATATAACCAGTGTTTTTCACTTTCAAGACAGTATTAGGTAAATGACACAGATATTCAACACTTTATTATACAACAGGCTTTGTGTTAGACGATTCAGCCCAACTGTAGGCTGATTACATTAGCCAGCCTCATGTATATTGTTCTGAGTACATTTAAATTAGGCTAGGCTGAGCTATGAGGTTCTGTAGGTTTGGTGTATTACATGCGTTTTCAACTTATGATACTTCCAACTATTGATGGGTTTATCAGGACATAATCCATCTTAACTCATTCTGTCATTCTAGTTTGCCTGAAATATCCCTGGTTTTAGCACTGAGAGTCCCACATCCCAAGAAACTCCTCAGTCCCAGGAACACCAGGACGGCTGATCAACCCATGATAAAGCTAAAACTGAAGGCCTGTAAAAAGACAAAGCTTATAAAACAAGCCTGAGGAAGCAGTTTCAGAAGTAAACATTAAGTTCAGAAAATTTTGAGAGTTTGCACCCAACTATTCCTCTAAAAATAAACCCGGCTTCTGTTGAACAATGTAAACTTTCTAAATTAAGCCTAAAACATCTTTTTAAATTATAATGTTGAAAGTTTTTTTTTCTCCTCTGGGACAGGGTCTCACTGTGTCACCTGGGCTGGAGCGCAGTGGTGCAATCTTGGTTCACTGCAACCTCTGCCTCCCAGGCTTAAGCAATCCATCCTCCAACCTCAGCCTCCTGAGTAGCTGAGACTATAGGCCTGTGACACCCCACTCAGCTAATTTTTGTATTTTTTGTAGAGATGGCATCTCACTATGTTGCCCAGGCTGATCTCTAACTCCTTAGCTCAAGTGATCCTCCTGCCTTGGCCTCCCAAAGTGGTGGGATTATAGGCATGAGCCATTGTGTTCAGTAAAAGTTTTATCTTGTTTAATTTGGGGGGTACTTTTGCTGATTTAAGAACATAAGGTTGAGAACTCAAAGTCTAGAACCCTGGAAACCATCCTCTTAAAACTCATTATGTACTTTAAAGGGATTAGAAAATTGGTATTAAAAATATTAAATATTTGGTATTTTTTAGTATTATCTAATTCTTTTTTTGACTATTACAAAAGTTTATTTAACAAAAAGTCTAATATGAAAATGTACACGACCTAATTTTTACATCATAGTAAAATAGACCCTATGAAGAGAGGACATGGGTTTCTCTGCTGAACAGCCATTATTTATACTCGTTCCAAGGCTTCTAACATGATGATACTATTTCCTATTACCACCATTCCAATATTGTTCTGTTGCCCACCAGTCGCCATCTCCACACATTCATCTATCACAAGATTCATAAAGGGATCAAATGACCACAACATTCCTTGGACATGTCTGCCACCATTTAATTTCAATGACAACTTCTTGTCCATAAATTTTTTCAACTCGGGAGGGTGAGCTTTGCTCATGGTGTCTACTCCATGCACTCACAGATGCCTTGGAAAGGAATGCACGGACTCCCTCATGCTCCCGCGGTAGGCCCGGTGTCTTGCATCTCTCTACTTCTTTATTAAAGATAATTTGGGCCGGGCATGGTGGCTCACGCCTGTAATTAATCCCAGCACTTTGGGAGGCTGAGGCGGGTGGATAACCCAAGGTAAGGAGTTCGAGACCAGCCTGGCCAACATGGTGAAACCCCATCTCTACTAAAAATAAAAAAATTAGCCAGGCATGGTGGCAGATGCCTGTAATCCCAGCTACTGTGGGAGGCTGAGGCAGGGGAATCACTTGAACCTAGGAGGCAGAGGTTGCCATGAGCCGAGATCATGCCACTGCACTCCAGCCTGGGCGACAGAGTGAGACTCAATCTCAAAAAAAAAAAATAAATAAAAATATTAATAATTTGAAAAAAAAGCTATACAGAATGCAATGTATATGCCTAAACAATGTTAATTTAGAAATTTAAAAAGATAATTTTTAAAATGGTTTCACTTTTTTGGATTTACTCCAGGTAAGTGATTTGATTTTTTGTTCTACCTAAACAGCACTGGATATAATTATTTCCCAGGGCTTCAAAATTCTGAAAATCCTAATTCCCTATTGAAGCACTTTTTTTTTTCTAAAACAGCTAATTACTAAATTATAACAAACATAGAAGTTGAATTTGGCAAGTTATGGTAGTTTGCTTCTAGGTCCTCCTTTGATATAAATATGTTTCCCATATTTGCCTCATACTCAATAGTTTTCTAAATTTAGCCCAGGAAACATACCACTATTATTATTATTATTACTGTTATTATTTTGTTAAAGGTTTTTCTGTATTTATCATGTTTTGAAAAAGAAAAACAGTCAAATTCTAGATCCTTTAAAATCCAGTCCATTATTATTCCATTTATTTTAATAATAATAATAAATATTTAAACCTGGTAAGTTTTCCGAGTATATCAAAATTTATTATGATGATTGTTTCATGAAGAAACGAAGTCGTATATAATACAAGCTTACATTGCTAAGCTCAGAAGTGAATTCAGAGCTGATGGAGACTGTTAGCTTGTGCATGTTTAGAAACCCCCACGTTGGCTCTGTCCGACCAGCAATGGGCGAGATGTCTTCCCCAGGGCTTCCAAAGTTCTAAAAATTCTCGTAACTTGGTTCAGTTGCCTTTCCCTAAATACAAATTCCTGAATTATATCAAAACCTTAGGGAACATTCCTAGGAGTGGAGAAAAGCCTTAAAGACAGAGAAAAACCTTAAGGACAGATAAAAACAAGAATTCTAATTAGACAAAAAAAAAAAAAAAAAAAAGGAACACCTACTGTTTTGCCCTCAAAAACACTGATGTCAGTCACGGTAAAAATAACAAGTTTTCATTTATATTTCACTGACTTAAAATTTGGTAGAAAGAGATCTGGTGCAGGCCGGGTGCGGTGGCTCACGCCTGTAATCCCAGCACTTTGGGAGGCCAAGGCAGGTGGATCATGAGGTCAGGAGATCGAGACCATCCTGGCTAACACAGTGAAACCCCATCTCTACTAAAAAAATTAAAAAATTAAAAAATAAATAAATAAAACAAAAAATTAGCCGGGCGCGGTGGCGGGCGCCTGTAGTCCCAGCTACTCAGGAGGCTGAGGCAGGAGAATGGCGTGAACCTGATAGGCGGAGCTTGCAGTGAGCTGAGATCGCGCCACTGTACTCCAGCCTTGATGACACAGCAAGACTCTGTCAAGAAAGAAAGAAAGAAAGAAAGAAAGAGAGAAACAGAGAGAGAGAGAGAGAAAGAGAAAGAGAGAAAGAAAGAGAGAGAGAAAGAAAGAAAGAAAGAAAAAGAAAGAAAGAAAGAAAGAAAGAAAGAAAGAAAGAAAGAAAGAAAGAAAGAAAAAGATCTGGTGCAGGAGGGAAGGGTTCCTTGCTCAACAGTTCTCCAGATCCTCTGAGCTTTGGTTTCCTCATGTAGTCATGGCAATAATACCAACTTGCTCGGGGATTTTTGCAAAGATTATGTGTTAGGTTTCCTTCCCTCCATCTTAAGAATCACTGCTCAGGCCCTCTTCTTTTACCAAATAACTTTTCAACAGAAACCTGAAGAAAGAACAGGGTAGGAGTCGGGGGCGGGGGTTGCTTAGCTGAAGTTAACGAATGTAGTTCTTGGCCAGGTGTGGTGGCCCACACCTGTAATCAATCCTTTTTTGAGAGGCCAAGACAGGGAAATTTCTTGAAGCCAGGAGTTTAAGACCAGCCTAGGCAACATAGTGAGCTGTGGTCTCTACACAAAATTACAAATTAGCTGGGCATGGTGGCATGCACCTATAGTCCCAGCTACTCAGGAGGCTGAGGTGGGAGGATCACTTAGGCCCAGGAGGTGGAGGCTGCATCCCAGCCTGGGTGACAGAGCAAGACAGGACAGGACAGGACAGGACAGGAAAGGAAAGGAAAAAGGAAAACAAAAAGGAGAAAAGAGAGAAAGAGAGAAAACGAAAGAGAGAAAGAGAGACAGAAAGAGAAAGAGAGAGAAAGAAGAGAAAGAGAGAGAGAAAGAGAGAAGGAAGGAAAGAAGGAAAGGAAGAAGGAAAAGAAGAAGGCAAGGAAAGAAGGAAAGGAAAGAAATGCAGTACTTCATTTTTCTCTTCACTCACCAAGTGTACTAATTATTTGCTTGCACTTGAATATTCAAACCTATTTAATATACATGTTTGGTCAATTAATGTCTCAAGGTTTCTGTCTGCATTGCAATTGTCTTAGACTGGAATTAACTACAGGGTAGTAACATCCATTTAATTCCATGTGGAAAATGCCACTTGCAGAGCAGGCCTGCATAAATGACTTTGATGCGGTGAGAAAATGGAGCTTACCTAATAAAAACCTTCTTAATTATCCTACCAAAAGGAAAAAAATGAGAGCGATAACACATAATCACGAGAGGCAAAACCATAAAACTTTCAGGAAACAATAAGAAGAATATCTGTATGGCTTCAAGGGTGGGGAAGATTTTTAAAACAATAGCCAAAATGAGCACATCAGAAAAGAAAAAGATTGAGAGAAGTGACCTTGTTTATTAAAAGTAAGAACTCCTATTCATCTGAATCAACATATATAGCAATGAAAGAATTAATATCCAGAATATATTAAAAAGACTCCTCCTAATATAAAAGATCAACAATCAAAAGAAAACAGGCAGTGGACTTTGTGGTGGATTGTAGAGTAACAGCCTCCAATTGATTCATGTTCCCTGGATCCAGGCCCTTGGAATATTCCATCCAAGGTTGCCTCTAGATTTGGCAGCCCTGTGACTTCCTTTGGCTAATGAGACAACAACAATTATGATGCAGATGGAGGTTTAAAAAGCGCTTGCACACTGGAGTCTGCCTTTTCTTGTTGCTTACTGGGACCTTCAGTCCACCACATGAAGATACCCAGGCTAGCCTTTGGGGGATATAAGAGACCATGTGGAGAGGAACCCAGGCCATCCTTGCTGCCCCAGTAATCCCAGCCAACACACACAACGGTGAGCTAAATAAAAAGGTATTATTTTAAGCCTCTAAGTTTTGGGTTGTCTGTTATACAGCAAATCCTAATTGATACAGGGAAAAACATATAGAAGATGTTCTCCTTCACTGGCAATCAGAAACTAACAAAGGAAGAGCTAACGCAGTCAGTCCGTCAACTGTGAGGTGTTAAGGACACTCACACCTTTGTTTATAAAGAGAAGCCGCCAAGTGTAACCAGGCAAGAGTTTCTGCACAGGAAGAGCACAGCAGGCTGGACTGACACGTGACCACCCATGCCTGTCTTAAGGTGGGAAGAAGAATGGTTTTGCACAAAAACTTCCAGGAAGTGTCCTCAGAGGAATGGTCAGGAGCCGTGACATTCAGGGCTCATCTGGGAAGCTCAGCTGGTCTTACACAAGTGTGCTAGGTTACTTAGGAAGCAAACTGATCTAGAAACTAACGAAGTTCAGGGAGGGGGCTGCAGAGATTTGGATAAAGGGCTCAAGAAAGCTCTTGAAAGCCATTCTTGGTGTGTCGCTGATTCCAGGACATTAAGGACTCACTGCAGCACATAATCTGTGGGCATCTGTGTGGGGTGTGACTTCATTCTGTTCTCCCTTATCTCATAGCTTCCTTGTCCTCTGCAAACCCAAAATCCATGTTTCATGTCTCTGGATAATATCCATACACCCATGGGATTACAATTCCCCAAACATGGGAAAATGAAAAATTAAAATGGTTTTAGAGTTGAATGTAGTTGTGACTACAGGAAAGATGTCACATCATCTCAAAAAGTGAGGGTCCGACCAGAAAGAAACTAACCAGCATCCTCCAACATGAGTCCTCCTCATGCTCTGGGAACTCCTCCTCAAGGCTGAGCTGCAGCATTGGCCTGGAGCCCTAAGTCAGAGGGGTCCTAGCATCAAGCCTGTGTCACCGAATGGAAGGAAGACACCCCCAGCATCGCTGTCAGAACAGAAGCACATGGATGAGCTAGGGCATTTGACTGCAGTTCAACTCAGAGCAAGCGAGGCTCTCCAGGCTCAGGTATCATCTCTACCCCGGCATCCCCACTGCCTCCCAGTCCATCTGAGCAGAGACATCCAGCCTTAGGACGAGCCAGGGCAATTCCACCAGGCACGTTAACTCCACAGGTCAAATGAGACACGTGCAGGGAGATACACTGGCTGTGTGTGGAAAGGAAGGCTGGAGGGTACTACAGTGGTGAAACATCTACACTTTCCAGCCATCCTGTTAGGCGTGATATTCCTTGGAGTATGCAATGGACTGAATGTATGTGTCATCCTAAAAGTCATATGTTAAATCCTAACCTCCAAGGTAATGCTATTAGGAGCTGAGGCCTTTGGGGAGGTGACTGGATCGTGAGGGTGGAGCCCTCATGAATGGGATTAGTGCCTTACTAAAGAGGCCTCGGAGAGTTGCCTTGCCCCCTCTACCATGGGAGGACACAGTGAGAAGGCATCATCTGTGAACCTGGAGGCCAGTCTTTACCAGACATCGAATCTGCCAGTGCCTTGATCTTGGACGACCAGCGTCTAGAACTGTGGGAAATAAATTGCTGCCACTTTTAAACCACTGCGTTTATGGTATTTTGTTACAACAGCTTGAAAAGCCTAAGGCAGCCTCCGTCAACCTCACAACCACCCTGCAAAGCAGGTATCCTGCCACTTCACAAATGAAGAAACAGAAGTCAAAGAAGCTAAGTAACTTGCCCAATGTTATCACAGTCCTAGGTGTAAAATTGAAGTATGAATCCAGGTGTCTTGATTTCAAAAATCCATGCTCTTTTTTTGTTTCACCACACTGGTTTTTTGTGAATAAGCCAGCTTAGAGACTTTCATTATAGCAGTAATTTTTTTTTGTTCCCTCAAAGGATTTCCTGAGACCAGTAAATGATGCCCGGGATTGTGTTAAGTACTCTAGATTTCAAGTGTTAAGTACTCTAGATTCAATCTCTCATGATGGATTTACAAACTCCATAAAAGATCTGAGGGTCCCCCTGAGGCAACTTTAACCAGAAAATCTGAAGGTCCAGGAATTATAGCAAAAATGATGACTTAGAATGAATTTCCTGAATTTGTTAAGATATTTATTGTGGCCAATTTCAGAGAGAAATCTTAACAAATATGGTCTCAGTTCAAGGGATAAGCAGCAAATATGAAAACTCGTAAAGTTATTTTATATATAGACTTAAATTTGTCTCCTCAAAGCCCAAGTTCCTATAATAACATGTCAGGCTAGAGGTGCAGTTTGTCCAATAAAAATAAAAACTTAATTTACTTTTGATTTCTAGTTGACTCTTAGAAAAGAAAATAATCAACCCACATAGGAAGCACTAATGTGCAAATTATTTTGCCAGACTCTAAGGGTCTGAATATCCAGACAAAAACTACAAAGAAACAAAAATTACATGAAAGCACCAAGAGGGAATTCCAGTTACAGCAGAGGTTGACACTGTTCCCAAGTTGGGGACAGAGGGAATGACCACAGGCATGGGCCTCACCTTGACCATGGCAGCAGACAGCTCTACTCCTGTCTCTGTGGTCTGAAAACCTCAGAGCAGCCAGTAAGATGACCCTAGAGAGACAGGAGCTATACATTCACCAGGAGCACGGAGGCCACATGGCAAGAACCCAAGTGGGCTCCAGCAGGGGAGCTTCCCGTGAGATGGTGCAGGGGCTCTCATTCTATCTGCTGAGAACTGGGCACACTCTGCTCAGCAATGGGTCCCTCAGCACAAGGCTGCCCAGACAACAGGACTAAACACTTAAAGGGGACGCCATCCAACAACAAAGACAGCAAGAACTGTACTCACAGTTCTCCATAGAGATACTGGCACCTGATCAAGTCTCAAACCCAAGGGCAAGCTCAGGGCCAGCCAACTTTGTCTTGCTTCTAACTTGTGTCCACACCCTGCAGAATATGATGATGGCACAGGCTGCAGTGGGAAAGGTGTGTAAAATCTCCCCTGTTCTCAGGCCACCCCTCCAAGGCCAGCAGCAGGAGGGGCACCTGCCCTGGGCCACAGGCTGCCTCAAGGGCCTGGGCATTGAGGTTCTGAGTGACTTTGACTCCTGTCTCTGGAGGCTGTGATTCTCAGTGCCGCAAATAATACCATCTCCATATTTCCTCCCTGTGTTTGCCTAACAGAAACTCCGATATCTTCTCCTGCTAACTGGCATTCTTGGGTTTTCCTCATCCTGCCAGCTTATTCCTATAGCAACTATTAGGTGGAACAGCTCTCATCTTAAAAACAGTTCCAAACAGCTTAGGGCCCTATAAATTTAATTTTCAATCTCACATTTGGCATTTGTTTGGGGGTAGTTCCAACACATCAGGAAGACAGAATTGCATTCATGGGCAAAAATCAGTACTGATGGTTTTGCCTAAAGACTGAATATAGTATTTACTTTCATAATACCACCTGAGGTTTATATATTAGGACAATTCTGCTCTGTGTCACTTTTCTCAGCTGCTCCTAGATGCAAAATGTGCACATTTGCCTGAAGAAGCTGTTGCATAATGCTTTGTTGTGTCTCATGTGTGCTTCTTAATGTTTTATGCCCCCGTCATGTTTTATCTCCAGCTCGGATTAGAATCTATTGTTTTGCAGGCCATAAATAGTACATCCTTCAAACAGTACAAAAAAAATAGCTACAGAGGATTTGCTCAATTGTAAGTTCAAGGAAAACTATTCTTTCTATCAGGATTCTAGGCAATCTAGGACCAACAGAGAAAATACCCTCGCTACAATTACCCATCTCACTGTTTAATGATCACTGCTGATGGCAAAAACTTCACCTATGAGCACATGAGCTGGGCAGGGCAAACAGAACCACCAAGTGCCCGTGGCCGCACGTCGGTGGCACGAGCTCTTCTGGTGTCTAAGCCTCTCTCACTCACTACTCACTCATCTATTTACTCACTCAAGAACTTTCTAAAGCAAACCAGATCACGTATTGTCCTGATTACAGCCTTTCAATGGCTTCCCAACGCACAGAGAACATGTCCCAAACTCCTTTCCTGGATTGCAAAACCACTCGGGCCACCCCGAGGTTCTTTGAAAACACCATGCTCAATCTCTCCTTAGTCTCCCTGCACCAGGCGATTGTCCCCGATCTTTGCCTCCCTGGCCCCTTCTCACCACTCACATCTTCAGCTCTCAGTTTAGACACCATCTCTTTAAAAATGTTCCCCAGCCACCAAACATAAAAGTCATTCTCTGTCATTCTCCATTATATGTTCCCATGGTGTTAATTACCTGTATGTCACCTGCCCCATCTGACTTTTTTCATGAGCATTTCCTGTTCATTGGCCTCCCTGGCTGGAATGCACACGAGGAGAATACGAAAATCCCTTCCTCATTTGCCACCACACACTTGATGCAAGAAGAAAGGACAGGCACTCCAGCATGTGCCCCGGGAATATCTGGTAAGGGGTGAACAGAAGGAGACTAAGCACATGGAATCTCAGGGCTGCGAAAGCACACGGGAGTCTCAGGATCCATGCGGTGTATGGCTGACGCCGGCTCTGGCCCAGGACTGGCAGTTGCTGATGGGTCCCTCTACTGAGGCAGGGGATCTGCAGACCTCTCAGCTACTGCTCAGACCTCAAGAAGCTTTCCTCAGCCCTTACAAGACACCTGCACAAGGCAATAGCCTGCTCCCAATTGTCTGCCTGAAAGACAACACCTCCCATCTCATCTGCTGCTGACGCTACAGGAATATGAACAGCCTATTTCATTGTTCTCACAAATCACGACACTCTAAATTCAATTTCCTTAATAGTCTCAAACACTCAGAATAACAGAACCATGAGTCACGGAAGTCCGACTCAGCCTCACACAGAGGACAAGAGTCCTTTGGCTGCAATTCCTGATTTCCTAATGCTGTTCTGTGAGGTTTTTGGACGCTTGTTCCCTTTGTGAGAATAGATAATCTGAAGCAGAAGAAAAAGGCCCTATTGCTCTATTTGGGCCACAGAGTGAGGGTCCCCATCCTCTCCGAGCTTGCCACACCCCAGCCTGAGGACGTCACTGGGGAAAGAAGATCAAGGCCCAGCTGTGGACTCCAAACCTCTGAGCCCAGACCAGGGCTCACGAAATGTGTCCTGACTGTCTGGCCAAGCAGCCATTGGATTAATTTTACTGGAGTTTTCACAAGGTAGGCACAGCCCAGTAAGGAAAAGTCAAAGCAGGAGGTCTCTTTGGGCTAGACCGGCCTGGGGCACGGCGGTCAGTGCAGACACAGGCTTCCCACTTGGCCTTGTTGCCATTCACTCCCGCTTCTCCAGTGGCCAATCAGTGCCTGTGTCACTGGGGCGGCTCAGCAGGAAGGCCTGGCCCCATTCTGAGCCCCAAGGCCCAGGACTCTAGGCACGGGCTGCTCTATGGGTGTGACCATCTGCAACGAGGCACGACACAGACAGGAGACAAGGTCCTCAGTGTAGCAGCCAGCAGACTCAGCTGGGAGCTTCTAGACTCCCAGGCCTGGCTTCCACCCAATTGGTGACATTAAAACTGCTAGGGGGAACCCATGCCTCAGGACTACAAAGCTCCCCAGATGGTGCCAAGGTGCTACCAAAGTTGAGAACAGCAGGAAAAGGGGCCACCTAAGCTAGGACACCAACACAGACAAGAGGGGAAGTGATTCCTCAGGGAGCCCGCCATGACCAGGGAAAACAGGAGGCGAACAGAGGAGCCACCCTGTGTGGCAGGCTACCTATGACACCCCCGTCTACACCAGAGCCAGCCACTTGCAGGACGAAGGACTGGGAAAGGGAATCCTCTTTCCCAGTCTGATCACTCACAGGTGTCAGGCCAGGAAAACCACCATGAAAGCAGCACTCTGGGGAACATCGTGTCTCAGGTCCAAGCAGAGGTGGTGGGCGCCTGTAGTCCCAACTACTCGGGAGGCTGAGGCAGGAGAATGGTGTGAACCCGGGAGGCGGAGCTTGCAGTGAGCCGAGATCGCACCACTGCACTCCAGCCTGGGGGACAGAGCAAGACTCCATCTCAAAAAAAAAAAAAAAAAATTATTCAAGACACTAGGGAAACACGCAGGGTGGGAACAGAAAACTGGCAGATACAGAAGCCAGAGAAGAGGGACTGCAGGGACTGCGGGAGAGAACTGCCGAACCCTCACCATGGCGAGGCCGGGAGACAGAGAGTCCCAGGGGCCCTCCCAGCAGAGCTGACCAAACCAAGCCAAACCTCAATGCCTGAGGCCAAGTGGGAGGGAAGAAGGTTGTGTGGGAGGGAAGAAGGATGGTTATAAATCTGATTTTCTGCTAACAAAATGTAATACGAGCTTATGTAGGAAATTTAAAAAGATATAAAGAAAAAAAAAGGACATTCCTAAAGTATTTCTTCCAGCCATTTTTCCCCCAATGCATCTATACCCATATGGCCCTAGAAAAGGGGAGAGGGTCCCACAACAAGATGAATTTTGTATCCTTTTTTTCCACTTCAAATGCTCCAATATCCTTCCATCTTTTATAATGGCCATTACTACAAACAAATTTGTCTTTTCTGTTGTTGTTGTTGTTGTTGTTATATTCTTAGGCTGGAATTGTTAGGTCAAGAGACAAACAAACTGCTTTTTCAGAGAGTTTTTGTTTTGAGGTATGTAAGTACCAACTTATTTCGCTCTCTTCTTGTCACCATTGACTGTCGACTAATTTGTATTAACTTACTAGACAATGAAGCTTCTCATTCTCAGAGCTTACTACTAAGGCCACTTATTTTAAACATATATTTTTAGTAATTATTCTTCTGATGCTCTGTAGAGTTCTTTTTGGCCAAAAGGGAGGCATGGAGTTTTTGGGGAGATGTGGACTTGTTTGGATGTGGATTATAAGGAGGTGAGGGAGAAAGAAGATGGAACATGAGAAAAGCGGGGAGCAAGACAGAGAGACAGAGAGAGAGAGATGGAATCAAGTTCCCAAGGGCAG
The DNA here is from genome assembly GCF_029289425.2 of Pan paniscus. Lineage (NCBI taxonomy): Eukaryota > Metazoa > Chordata > Mammalia > Primates > Hominidae > Pan > Pan paniscus. Next base: position 18,453,056 of record NC_073261.2, read on the forward strand.
GGGTGGGGGTGGGGGTGTCAGGAGTCCAGTCAGAAGAAGAAACCTTAGAAGAGAAGAGAAACCCCTCAGGGTCCAGAGAGGAGAAGACGACAGGAGGAAATAGGAAGAAGCTCAGAAGGAAACAGAAGGGTGCTCAGAGGTGGGAGGGAGGGAAGATGAAGGCATTCTCACCTAATGGCCTCTCTGGTTCGTGTGAAATAATCCGTCAGTGTCAGGGGATATTAGAGAAGCTGAAGGTTTGAAACTGCAGCAATGAAAAACCTATTTATCCACAAGTCAAAGTGCCACACCAGGGGACTCTGCTACTGATAGGGACCATCAAGCCCAACCCTGACTCTGGTTTTAGTTTTTGTTGTCTGTATTTTGTTTGTTTGTTTTTTTGTTTGTTTGTTTTTTGTTTGTTTGTCGCCCAGGTTGGAGTGCAGAGGTGCCATCTCGGCTCACTGCAAACTCCGCCTCCCAGGTTTAAGCAATTTTCCTGCCTCAGCCTCCCAAGTAGCTGGGATTACAGGCATGAGCCACCACACCTGACTAATTTTTTTGTATTTTTAGTAAAGATGAGGTTTCAACCATGTTGGACTCCCGACCTCAAGTGATCTGCCCTCCTGGGCCTCCCAAAGTGCTGAAATTATAGGCGTGAGCCACCATGCCTGGCTTCAACCCTGATTTTGCATGTGAGAAAACTGAGGCCCAGAGGTGATAAATGGGTGACCCATGGTTCCACAGGAAGAGAGGGCAGTGCCAAGTCTAGAATCCCCAGATGTGGTTCACCCACTATGCAATACAACAGCCTTCACTCACATAAGAAAACAGAGAAGGGTCTGGGCCAGAGCCCCGGCCACCGCTACAGACAAGTGACTCATCTATCATGAGCCAGCAAGCATTCCACAGAGGATACCCAGCTGCAAGCCCCACTACAACTAGAGCACATTTCGCTATCAGTCACCTCCGCCTGGTTGCCAGTGATTGAGTGACTCCTCACCTTCAGCACACATTTCTCTAAGTCTCCAAGGAGACTGTCGGAAATTCTGTAAGTTGCTGTGAGCTGTGGGGATGAAAGGCAGGTGGCCGTGAAACACCCCTCCCAAAGACAAGGGACTCCCAGAGCAGTGCCGCCAGCTCCTTTCCACAGTTGGCTCCATTTAAGCTGCAGCACTTGGCAGAGCAACCCCCTCCCTAAAATCTATTACTCCACCAAGCAAGCTCTTAAAAATCAGTGCCTTCATCGGCCTCTCTTTCCTCCCTGTTTTCCTGGATGATCACGCCTGGCTCTGTACCCAGTCTCGTGTGTGCAAACAATGGTATCTGCCCACTAGCCCCGTGTCCCTCATTGGACCGCAGAGTCAAATATGGGGCCAAATTCAAAATCACTTCAGAATATTGTAGTCCATTTGTTCTAAAAAGCTTTTACTTGATTGGAGGCCGGGAGCAGGGAAGCCCCCAATTTTCACTAGAAAACTGTATCCTTATTCTTATTCAGTTCATTTTTGTGTGAGGAGAAAGAAATGACTACTTTGGAAATGACCCATTGAATCTTAACAAAAATACTCCTATAGCCCCCTAGGAAGGGATGAAAGCTTCCTTACAGAGACCCCCAAGAAAACAAATCCATGTGAGAAACCCAGGTGAGCTGTTTGCCATCCGTATTTATGGACCCCAGCTCTTTTCGGAGCACTGTGCAGGGCTCACACCCAGGGAAGAAAGAGGTCTGGGGGAAGCTGAAAGTGCTCACAGAGTTCTGAGCTCTGGGACACTCGGGAAAGACGTGTCTTGGACGTCTTCTCCTGTATACAACCATCTTGACATTTGGCACTGCATAAACCCAGGGAACTTGCTTATTTTTATTACATTTAACATTGTTCTGTCTACCAGTAGCTTTTCCTCTCATGAACAGAAAGAACTGGAGGCAGAAAAGTCAACTGAAGGGCCCTCTCATCTGTTGTCTCTGATGCATGCACCCCCTCACATAGAGCCAGTGACCACAGTGGAGCTGTATCCTCCCTTGGGACAGAGAGAAGGGACTGCCCCCCACACTGGCTGCTGTCCTCCAGGGCAGACCACGCCTCACCGGGTTTCATCAGGGGCCTCGCCTCTGTATTGCAAGAGCCACAGAGGACGCAAGCATGTAGCAGCTGCCTGGGGGAAGGAAGGCTTGAGCAACAAGGGCATGCGGTCCTCTGTGGAGTGAGGCCATCCTGTGAGCACTCTCCTCCTCCATTCATCACACTCTGGGTTTAAGAAACTCTGAACAGTGGCATCCATAATGCTAAAAAGAATTCCTGAAAAAATGTCCCCTCCAAAGTTTCCAGTTTCCAGCAGAGATCGCACCACTGCACTCCAGCCTGGGCAACAAGGTGAGGCTCTGTCTCACACACACACACACACACACACACACAAATATACATAACAAACAAGAAATGTATAAATTAAAGAAAAAGAGAAAAATTTTTAAAGCACCCACAATCTAGCTGTCATGCTCTGGTAGTTGTCTTCCAGCCTTGTCTCTGTGCATAGATTTATAAGGTTTTTAAAAATACAGTGATATTAGTGTACTTGCCATCTGGTATCCTGCTTCATTTTTAGAGCCAACACTTTTCTATTGAATTAGTCTTCATAAAAACCATTTTATTTTATTATTTTTTTTAAGAGACAGGCTTCACTCTGTCACCCAAGCTAGAGTGCACCCGCATGATCATGGTTCACTGCAGCCTCCAACTCCAAGGCTGAAGCAATGCTCCTGCCTCAGCCCCACCTGGGATTACAGGCAGATGCCACCATGCTTGGCTAATTTTTTAATATTTTGTAGAGATGGGGCCTCATCATGTTTCCCAGGCTAATCTTGAACTCCTGACCTCAAGTGCTAGGATTACAAGCATGAGCCATTGCGTGGTCATAAAAACCATTTTAATTTGGTGGCATAACACTAAGTTAATTTATATACCATATCTTATTTAGCAATCTCCACACTATTAATAATATCCAAGTTGTTCTTCATTTTTTGCTTTATTTTATACTAAAATGGAAACTTTGTGTAGAAAGTATTTGTTTTTTGTGTTTGTTTTCAGGATGATTTTCTTTTGGAAGATCCCCAGATGTCATCACTAAATCAAAGACACGGGCATTTAAAAGTAGGAGTGTCCAATCTTTTGGCTTCCCTGGGCCACACTGGAAGAACTGTCTTGGGCCTCACATACAATATACTAACACTAACAATAGCCGACGAGCTTTAAAAAAATTCACACACACAAAAATCTCATAATGTTTTAAGAAAGTTTGCGAATTTGTGTTGGGTCACATTCAAAGCCATTCCCTGGGCCACACGCAGCCTGCAGGCCGCAGGTTGGACAAGCTTGTTTTAAAGACTTCCAATCCGTCATGCTGGTTCCCAAAAGCATTATTTCACCAGCCTTCCACCAACCTTCTCCATAGACTTGTTAAGACTGTGCACTTTTTTATACTCTTTGTTACTTTGAAAGCTGAGAAACAACATTTTTTTCAATGTGTACCTCTTTGATTACCAAGATCAAACATTTCTCCATGTTTTCTGATAAAGATAAATGTCTTCCAACATTAATTATTGTCAGTTCCTCTATTGACTTATTTCTATACATTCTTTGCTGGTGGTCTGGTTTTAGTAGTTTTAAACAACCACTTTTAACAGAGTGTTCATATATTACAAATATTAACTCTTTAAAATCTATTCCGTGAACATCTTTCCTCCATGTGTATTTTGTCTTTTGGCCTGACATTCTTGTTTATTTCTTATTTTAACATTGTTTGCAGTGAGATGATGTCACTGCTTTCATGTGTGTTGGCTTCTCTACCTTCTAAGTTTAGCTTCCCCTGATCTTTCCGTGTCCAGGGTCTTTAATATTAAACCCTTAGGCCAGTTGAAATTTCTCTGGGGACTGCCTCTCCCTGTCCTAGAACTATACTTATGCCTTGTCCCCTGAGCTGTAAGTACAGGTCACTGCAGCGTTTCACAGCCGGAGACTGTACCTGCAATTTTGATCTCTGAGGAGAGTCCTCTTAAATGTATAGGCTGTTTCCTGGCTAAGGAGGCTCACCCCTCACTTCAGGGCAGCACCAGTTTGCAAACAGGAAACAGTCCATGCATGTCAGGCTGTAAGAATAAAATAAGGGGCAGTGTCACCTGGGATTTCCTTTCTTCGACCTTGACCTTTAGGCGTCTTTAATCTCCCCATTTGGGCAGCATCTTCTCGTGGTAATGTTAATGGTACTGTCCCTGTTTCTCAACAAAATAAAGCCCTCATTCATTGTCATCTTCAACCAAGTGTATGCAAAGAAATAACCAAAACAAAATATACCATTTATTTCCTACAATGCACTGGCCCAAGAAGACCACCTTTTCTGATTCCTAAAAAACACGGCTCACAGCTGTGTGCTCAAGGTGAAGTTTGAGGAGAAAGAGAAGGGAAGTGATGCACAGCTTACTCCAATGACATGGGAGCTCTTCCAGAGTGCTTCACTGGGATGCTCGCACACTCTGGAGGCACTGCTGGGCATTGCTCATTATTCCCCTGCCCCGACACTGCATGCAGAAGCAACCTGGACTTTAGGGCCGAGGGGAATTTGGTCATTAATAAGAGGTCCAAAGGCAAGTACATTACATTGTAATTGGGAGGCAGTTTTCACTTCCAGAAAGTTTTCTTTCTTTTGGCAGTGATTAAGAGTTCTAAAAATGTCCCCCAGAAATAAACTATTGATCTTGGAGAGGTTCAAAGTGTGAATAACTTCATGCATATTGTAATAGGTCAAGGTGAAGCCAACCCCACAGCCTCTTAAAGTAAGGGCAGTGAGCTTGGAAGACCCTCTCCTGTGCAGTCTGGCTTAGCAGGGTTAAGAGGTTTTATCAGTCAAGCATGTAGGAGAGGAGGCCCACCCTGGTGCCGAGTGCACGTGAAGATGAAATAAGAACAGGGAGAGAGGGGCTCAGTAGAGAGTCTAACAAGTGTTGTCACCAGAGCTCACACTTCCCACAGGGATGCCTCGACTGCACACCTTCAATCTTTATGTTGGTAGACATGTACACTCTCCCTCTCTCCCTCTAATGACACCAAAAAACAGCAAAAGCAAAACAAACAAACAACAGCCTTCGAGGCCCATGCCATGGCATCTCTCAAACCCAGCAGAACCATCTTACCAGTCACTTCCAGCAGCACCTGCTTCTTGCTCTCCAGGTGACCAGATGGCCCCATGTGCCACCCACACCCGTTGTCCTGGCATGAGGGTTAATAGGGCCCCTTGCTCTCAAAAGTAACCTGATTTGTATGGTACCTAGTCACTCTCCTCAGCTAACACACACAAAGGCTTTGAAAAGATTAGGGTCTCTCAAACTGGTCTCTTTAGTGGCCCTTAGAGATCCCTAGGGTGGATGAAGAGGAGGTAGGAAGGGGGAGGGGAGAAGAAAGACCTTGCAGTGAGAATTCTTGGCCCACCAGCCAGTCCTCCCAGAACTATTCAGGGTTGATCTATTTTACATGCTCGCTGTCCTTAAACCTTCATTAGAAGACAGGTTCCTCCCGCTCTGAAGTGTTTAGAAACCATGGGCCAGAGAGTCTCCCAGGGCCCCCCTCCCAACTCTAAAACCGTACTGCTTATTGCTCTGTGGTCTGGTTCTAAAGCTCTGCCTCACCATAAAGGAGAACATGATGGCCTACTGGGCTGAAGGGACCAGGGCAGCTTCTAAAGATATCAGATAAAGATATGCCGTAGTCAAACTTTGGGATCTGGTGACAACAGGTGCTGAGGTTAGGACACTCATACAACAACTCAGATACACAGAAACACAAAATGGAACAAACTAGTTTGCCCTGAATCCTTTAGAATCTGAGGTGGCAACTAGAACTGTTTAATATTCCATCTCTCTTTTTCTCAGGAACATATCATGGTTGAATTTCCCCAGGAAGTCAGGTGTGAAGATGTAACTTGTTTCAGCAAATAAACGTGGTGTGTGCTGCTCCCACACAGAAGACCCCAAGAGCCTGTGTGCTATCAGCCTCACTCTCTTCTCATCAGCCCACACCCCTGTGAGATCAACAAGAAGCAGAACCCTCTGCCTGCTGAGATAATCTAACAGCGTGAATGAGAAACAAACATTTATTGTTTTAAACAGCTGTCAACGAGGGCAGCCTGTTACTGCAGCACAACAGAGCCTATCCTGACCAATACAGAGATGTTTCAGATAAAATACAAGCTACTCGCTGAGAAGAATGTGTGTTCTCTAGCCCAGTGTTCCCCAAAATTGGTTCCAAAGAACACTAGCTCCATGAGACATTCGTGGTCAAAAAAATTTAGAGAAATTGCCTGTTTCATCTGTCCCCTTAAGGGCCTTATGTTTTAGGCACTAAGAATCCTGCAATAAAGAAACAGTTTCACTTCATCTAACCTAAAGTTTTCCTATATGAACTGTCCATGAAAGGTGCATTTACTGGCATCCTTAGTAACAGTTTCAGAATCTAGTCCATTCAGAAAAGTAACTGACTAATAACAAATTCAGAGATTCCAATGGCCTATTATTGATTAAAATACTATTAATTTTATGGTATAGCTATTTTGAAAAACAATCTGGCATTTCTTATAAGGAAATTAAACACACATTCACCTTATGATCCAGCAATTCTACTCCTAAATGTTAATATTTATCCAAGAGAAATGGAAACATATTAACACAAAAACCTTCATGTGAATGTTTACTGTGGCTTTATCAATGACTGCCAAAAACTGGAAACAATTCAAATATCCTTCAGTGTTAAATGGATATGCAAACTGTGGTACCTCCATATGATGGAATATTATGCAGCAATAAAGAGGAACACCCTACTGATAGACAAAACAATGCAGACCAATCGCAAATGTGCTACATAAGTGAGAGAAGCCAGACTCAAGAGCTACATACTCTGTGATCCTATTTATATGGCATTCTGGAAATGCAAAACGGCAGGAACAGAAAGCTGATGTGGGACTGCCAGGGTGGCCACAGCTGATGAATATTCCGAGCCAAAAGGATAGAGCTCTGCATCTTGAGTGTGGTGGTGATATGAACAGGAGGCAGGGAAATACTGGGTAGAAGAGGGTGGTTCCCCGGCAAAGGCCCCACCCTCAAGCCTGGACACCGTGGCCCTAAATGAGAACAGTTATCCCTGTTTTCCCACTCAAATGTTGCTTTTTCCAAAACCACCCTGGCCCACCACACCCCCATCCTGTACCTATAAAACCCCCAAACTCCACTGGCAGAGAAGTAGAGCAGTGCAGCAGAGGAGGGAAGACACGAAGTGTCTGAACATTGAAAGGAATTCAGCTGGGGATGGTCAGAGAGGAGTTCAGCTGGGGACAGCCAAACTCCAGGGGAAGATTATCTTCCCACTCTCTCCCCTTTCCAGGTCCCCAACCCACTGAGAGCCACCTCCATCACTCAATACAACCTCTTCATTCACCATCCTTCAAGTCCATGAGACCTGATTCTTCCATGATGCTGGACAAGAACCTGGGTACCAAGAGGACAAGGTGTAAAAAGCTGTCACCCTGACTGTCCACTGAGCTGGTTAACACCTAGCCATCCATGGACAGCAACTGCTAAAGGAGCATTAATTGTAACACACCCCTCGACACTGCTGTGGGATGGAGCCCAAAAGCACTAGCTCCGGCCCCAGCACCCACTCATCTGCGTGCTTCCCATCCTGCAAGGGGTTTGAGCACATGGTGGCCAAGTAAGCAAGCCACACCCCTATCGCAAGTCTCACAAAGGGGTAAGGGAACTCTCCTGTCTCAGTGGTGCTCACTCAACTGCAGTTGTTTGTCAAAACTCACAGAACTGTAAACCAAAAAGTGTGAATTCTACTGTGTATAAATTGAACCTCGATAAAATTTTGCATTAAAATTTAGTTTTCAAGTATAAAATGGAAGTCTCGGCTGTGTTTAGGGGACCCTTTAATTATCATCAGGGAATATCCAGAAACAGCTCATAGAGCTCCTGGTTTCATCACCATGATGCTTCTTATCCACTCATCTTTGCTTTGGATGATCCCACATTTCTCTAAAACATATTGTTAGTCAATCACCCCTTTCCAGAAAGAAGGGATGGACAGGGTAGAAGGAGGGGCAGAGACTCACAGTTGGTCTCCTTTCAGGCATGATAAGAAAGGTCCACACTTATTGAACATTACGGCATGGGAGACGCTGTGCTGTTTCATTTCCCCCTCAGTCAGTGTTCACAAGCACCCTACGGGACAGGTGTAACCATCTCCTATTTACAGATAGATAGGCAGACCAGGGCTCAGAGAAATTAAGTGACTCAGCCAGGTAACACAGTTAGTGATAAGTACTAACCTGAACCATATTTATACTTTTAGCAACTACTCTCTACCATTTTCCAACTCTGAAAAAATGATCCTTCTAGGATGACTACAGTCAAAAAGACAGTTCATAGTATGTGTTGGCAAGGATATGGAGAACTGTAATTCTCCTATGTTGTTGGGTGGTAGTGATGCAGCCACTTTAGTAAATAGCCTGGAAGTTCCTTAAATGGTTAAACAGAGTTACCACATGATCCGGTCATTCCACTACAAGAGAAACATAAACTTAAGTCCAAACAGACACTTAGACATAAATACTTGTAGCGGCATTGTTCATAATAGCCCCAAAGTGAAAACAACCCAAATGTCCATCATCTAATGAACGGATAAATAAAACGTGGCAGATTCATACACATCAGTACTAAAAAGGATAAAATATTCTACAATGTACTGTGGTGATGGACACAACTCTGTGAATACACTGCAAGCCTCTAGGTTGAACACTTTAAAAGGGCAAATTACATGGCATGTGAATTACATCTCAATAAAGCTGTTTTTTTTAATGGCAAATATCTAATCCAGCTAGAGTAAATTCTACATTACTAAAAATGAATAAGAGGAGAACAAGGAATAGAAGATCCAACACAACAAATAAATCCCAAATGCTCTGTAGTCTCTTTTGGCATGCACGGTAAGATTTAATTTGGAAGCAGACTAAAAATACTAATTATATTTTTACTTAGGCTAATGTTAGTATGAAGTCCTCAGCCACATGTCATCTGAGAGCAGAGGGAAGCAGCCTACTTAACTAGTAGGTGGAAAGAAGTAGCTTATCATGGAATAAAGAAATACAGCAAAAAGCCCAAGTGGAAAAATCTATGAACAGAGCACGATATTCATTCTTCATAGATGTTTCTGGAAAAAAATTTAAGCACTATCCATTAGAATGTGGGTGAGACTTGGACTTCACAAGAAAAGCAAAGCATCCTGCCCCAACCAGGCACAGATCTAAGGCTACCAACATGAACGTGGTGATAACTGCATTAACCTTCTCCCAGGGGAGTTATTTTTTATTGTAACACACTTGTCAAAATGTCATCGCATTAGCTCACCTCTCCCACATCCGCCCACCAATTCCTCTCAGCTGTAGAAGAAAGAGCAGTAATTAGAGCAGGAAACAGCCCCTGGATGAAGAACTGCTCCAGCCTGACAGTTCATCCGAGACTTCGGCAAAGCCGCTCTGGCCCGGCTCCGGGAGGGGAGGAGATGGGGTCACTAAGTCCATGCTAGGCAAGCCACCTAAGCCTCCTTCCAGGCAGGGACAGCAGATGGAAACTGTGTCCCAGAAGCCAACTCTGCTGCTCTGTCCGTGCTGACATTCAGGAACTGTGACAATTAATCACACATAACAAAGTGTACTTTTGTCTTACACAATTCAACCCAACTCCTACTGCAAATGAGTTTGACCTATCCTGCCTTCCTGTTTGAGCTGTCCCTTAGCCGAGATGGGAGAAGCCCTCAAAGCCCCCAAAGGGAGTCCTATTGGCCGGTGAACTCCTAGGGGATTTAGAAATGAAGTGGAATTTTTTATCTTCTCTAGAAACAAACACAGATGCTCCAGCACTTATGAGAGGGTCATGTCCAGACAAACCCATTTTAAGTCAACAATATCATAAGTTAAAAAATGTACTTAATGCTGGTGACACAGCTGATGATCCCCGACTTACGATTTTCTGACATTACAATGGGTTTATCAGGACATAACCCCACCATAAGTGGAAGATTGACTTACAATGGGGTTACAGTTTCTTTTCTTTCCTTTTTTTATTTTTATTTTTTAAGATGGTCTCTCTCTGTTGCCCAGGCTGGAGTGCAGTGGTACTATCTCAGCTCACTTCAACCTCTACCTACCAGGTTTAAGCAATTCTCCTGCCTCAGCCCCCCGAGTAACTGGGATAACAGGCATGCACAATCATGCCCAGCTAATTTTTCCATTTTTTTTAGTAAAGATGGGGTTTCACCATGTTGGCCAGGCTGGTCTCAAACTCCTGGCCTCAAGAGAGCCCCCCACCTTGGCCTCCCGAAGTGCTGGGTTTACAGGCGTGAGGCACTATGCCTGGCCAGGGTTACAGATTTCTACTAGAAGTATACGGCTTTTGCACCATCATAAAGTCAAAAACTCTAAAGTCAAACCATCCCAAGTTGAGGAATGTCCGTATTTGAATGGATAAACAATATATAGTATATCCATACAACGGAATATTAGTCCACCTTAAGAAGAAAAAAAAATCGGCCAGGTGCGGTGACTCGCACCTGTAATCCCAGCACTTTGGGAGGCTGAGGCGGGCGGATCACGAAGTCAAGAGATGGAGACCATCCTGGCTAACACGGTGAAACCCTGTCTCTACTAAATATACAAAAAATTAGCCGGGCGTACTGGTGTGTGCCTGTAGTCCCAGCTACTCGGGAGGCTGAGGCAGGAGAATGGCGTGAACCCAGGAGGCGGAGCTTGCAGTGAGCCAAGATTGCGCCACTGCACTCCAGCCTGGGCAACAGAGCGAGACTCTGCCTCAAAAAAAAAAAAACAAAGAAAAAGAAAAGAAAAAAAATCTAAACACATACCAAAACATGGATGAGCCTGGATGATGTTAAGTGACATGCCAGACACAAAGGACAAATATTCTATGATTCCAGTTATACGAGGTACCTAGATGTAGTCACCATGTCTTATTTTCTGTATGCTGATGCTTTCACATCTGAGGCCTTCCTGACCCTGGAGGGGCTGCCAATTCCTAGAGATAGTGAACAGCTTGCTCATGAGTGTGCCTTTTTAATGCAAACCCACCAATTCAGAGCCCACATCCCAAATACCTCCCGTATCGGGCTCTCAAGCTCCAGGCCACTATCCACCTGCCATGACCACCCCAGGACCAGTCTGAGAAGCTGTCATAGCCAGAGGAGTCCATGGAGACATGACAACTGTGAGGCAGTATGGGATCCTGGGACAGAAAAAGGATGGTAGGAAAAAACTACAGCTTTCCAAATGGAGAACTATCATGTTAATGTATGAAAAGTACCATGCTAATGTAAGGTGTTAACAACAGAGGAAGTGGGGTGTGGGTATGTCCGAATTCCTCATACTCTATTCACCACTGCTCTAAATAAGAAGTGTACTAAAAAGGGGGAAGGGAACAACTGTGTGACATAATAAAAATACATATTTGGTCTTTGTCCCTGATTCCTGGCACAGAGCTCCTAAATCCCTGGTAATTTTCTGAGTGATAGCAGGGCTAGGAGTATCTTTTGTTCTGATATTTGGTCTTTGATTGAGGTTCCCAACACAGAGCTCCTAATCCCTTGGTATTTGCTGGGTGATGGAAGCCTTTTTTGTGTGCTGATGAAGTGACTCTGGTGGCTCCTGGATGAAGGCTGGTCACCAGAAAGACCCAGCCATGACCAGAAACTTGGAGCTTTCAGCTCCATACCCCATCCTCCAAAGAGGGCAGAGGGGCTGGAGATTGTGTTGATAACCAATCATGCCTGTGTGAAGAAGCCTCCATAAAAATCCCTACAAGTTGGAGTTTGGGGAGATTCTGGCTGGTGGATGCATCCACCCACCTGGAGAGGGTACATCTAACTCCACAGAGACGGAAGCCCCTGTGCTCAGGACCCTTCCAGATCTCGCCCTATGTACCTCTCCATCTGGCTGCTTGCCTGTATCTTTTATCATGCCCTCCACTAATATAATAAACCAGATTTGCAGCCACGCCACACAGAAGTTCCAGGTAACCTGAAGACACCTCTTGCAACTGGCCTCTGAAGTGAAGGCAGCCTGATGAGATTGAGCCCTTAACCTGCAGGGTCCATACTAGCTCCACATGGAAGGGGTCAGAACTGAAATGAATACCCAGTTGGCATCTGCAAACAACTGGAGAATTGCTTGGTGTGGCAAAACCCCACACACATCTGGTATCAGAAGTGTTCTGGGTGCATTGTGGGTATCAAGGAAAACAGTTGGTTTTCCTCTACGGGGTGACATGTGGAAATAGAACACACACCCCAAACATCTTCAGACTAACAGAGATGCTGTCTACAACACATTTATTGCACCTGCTCATTAATGAGACAATAAAAGCCTTTGGGGGATAGACACGCACTGCTAACACCTGCCACCAAGCACATTCCTGGGGACTAGGAGGGCTGCCGATTGAATTTCTGACAGTATTATAAGCAAGTAGCACAATGTTTGCCAAACGTTGCAAGTACATCATTTGCAGCATGAAAACACAGCCATTAGAGATTGCCTGTATGTGTCAAGAGAGAGTAAAAGTATCAAACCAGACACTCGTACCTGTGTCTGGGCATCACTTTCCTACAAATAAAGGAAAACACTGAACTATTCCCCACTCTTTCCTACCCACAGCAAATGTAAATCCCATGCCCCTTGAGCCAGAAAAGCACCAATGCACGTTTGTTTCGGAAACATCAGGAATGACGGTCACCATCATGAAGCCTACAGGGAACTGCAGTTGCAGACAAACCGATGAAAGGCGGAGCGACCGAAGGGCCAAGGGAGATTGCCAGAGTGAGCGGGAATTCGGGAAAGAAGTGTTGACTCCAGTTGGCTGGGGGGTGACCTACCCAGAAAAAGAACTTGCGTTGGACCCGAAAGGACTGCACAAGATTCTGGCACTTGCAGAGAAGTGGATCCTGTGACCTGCAGGGAGCACAGCACAGAAGCAGGGGAGCTGCCGTGTACCCCATGAAGCCAGTGGGCATGGCCAGGCCAGATCCAGGGGAATCTCCCACACACAGACAATCCCAAGAGCCAGGGATCTCCCAGAGAAGCAGACAGGGATGAAGGGCAGGGCACAGGCAGACCCGGGAGCCCACACAAAGCACCCAACATGAAGCAGTCCCTGATAGCTTCAATGTCACCATCCTCATAACTCCAGTCGCATTTGGTTTTTACTTGACTGTGAGAACTTGTGGCTTAGTAAGAAGAACAGCTGGTTACAGAAATGAACCAGGACCCCTAAGGACCTGAGAACCAGGACTTGAGAAGTCCCTTAGTATTGTGACTTTCTGGCATGGATGTGTAGCTTTGTGTGCCTGACATTCACAGAGCTTCTTCTAGCTACAGGCACCAATTTTCTCTTAGCTCCTTCCCCCAACTTTCAGCCCCTGAGGCCTGGGTGGGATCCTCTCAATTTCAGGAGAAAACACACACCCTAGTCTGAGCCAACCACTGCCACTGCCATCAGTTCACTCAGCCGGAGTGAATCTCGTGAGTTCTGCAGATGTTCCAGCAAAGACCCCAGAAACATGACAAAGACCCCTACAGCCCTCTTGCACCTATGAAGAGGACAGTGGAGCTGCTAGGCCACCATGGAAAAGCTTGGTGGGACCCAGAGCTAGAAAGAGACCAAGTCCTGATGGCATCATCTGAGCCATGAACCCGGCCATGGTGGATGCATCTACCTCAGGACCCTTGGTTATCTGGGCCACCACACGGCTTTGCTTCTCTCTGTGTTTTGACTGATTCCAGTTAGTTTCTCTCCTGCAGCTGTAGGGGTCCTGGTTCATTTCTGTAACCAGCTGTTCTTCTTACTAAGCCACAAGTTCCTTAATGGCACAAAGCATGTCTATATCTGAATGTCCCCTAAAGATCCAGCACCACGCCTTCTGCGTGGAGATCCTGCAAAGACTTAGGAGCAAACGGAGCCACAAAGGGAGCAGATGCATGGCCCCGGGAGAAGTCAAGATGGCAGACCAAGAAACACTCAGGAAAGGGGAGCGATTCAAGAAGCAACGAGAAAAAGCTAAGAGTGATGAGCCACAAAGTCACCCTAAGAACAGTAAAAATCTAAACTTTAAAGGGACTTAAAAAGAGGTGGTTGCTACAGTTTATTTTTGGTTTATGTCTTAAGAGGTCAGCAGGGTACTTACTTAACGATGAGGACTGCACATGGGCCACGTGTGTCATTAGACCTCACATTGGCTCCAGTTCCTCCATGGGCCACAGACACTGTAGATGAAACAGCTGACCTTCCTGAGTCAATGTGACTTTAGCTTTGAAACAGTTGGCAGGGTCATGTTCAAAATGAGCTTAATGATCTGTTTACATAACTACTCTTACATTAACTATTATAACAAAAAAATGTAAAAGGAGCCAGTCTTTCTCTAAGTTCCTTCTGCAGATGTTGACAAGCAGAGCTGTGAGCTGGGTTCATAAACCTGGGAAACAGATAATAACTGCTATTTGGGGACAACCTCCTCTGACATTTCCTCCTAAAATTAACAGGTGATTTAGCCTGAGTCAAAAATGACAATATTACAGCTATGCAGATAAGTTGTTCAGGGTCAGGCCTATTTTTTCCTGACAAAATACTACTCTAATATTAAAATGGTATTTTGGTGATTCATTGTGGAGAGCTCCAACAACAGATTAGAATAGGGACTCTTTGAAAGCAAACTTTTAGCTGGCATGGTGGAAAGCGACTATAGTCCCAGCTACTCGGGAGGCTGAGAGGGGAGGATCACTTCATCCCAGGCGGTCAAGGCTACAGTGAGCCGGGATCGCACCTCTGCAGTGCAGCCCGGGCAACAGAGCGAGACCCTATCTCAATTTTAAGAACGAAAGAAAGCAAACTTGAAACTAACTTATAAAAATAAATCTTAAAATTAAGTCTAGGACAAACACACCACCTGCTCTTCTCTCTGTTCCTGATATTTACAGGAAACAAGACGGTCATCTTTTGATTTTCTAAATTCAAACATGAAAGTGACTTAAGACATTGCAAATGGGAAGTCCCAGAGAGGAATGTGGAGCATCCCACATTAAAAATCATTCCCTGGCCTAACTCTCAGGAGAAAACTCCACATGGTGAGTGTGAGTGGGCCAGGTGGGTCAGCCCACCCAGTCCCCAGTGGGGAGTCGGCCTGGCCTGTATCTTTAAAGGGAGTTGTTTGTGTGAGAATCGTTGTGAAACCTGTTAACATGCAGATTTCGGGTCCCTGTGAAATGGGTCCAAGCGGAGCCCAGAAACCCACATTTTGAAACTTCCCTTCGTTACTTTCAGGTCTCTCCACCCAGCTGAGTACAATGGTTTGAGGACTATTCAGCCGGATCCCCAGTGTTTAATAAGCCTTCTTTATTATTATCGTTATTAAAATAGAGCTCTTCATATCCCAGTTGCCAAGAATGGGGCAAGATAGAATCTCAGAACTAGCAGAAGCCATAGAACCTCATTTTACACAAGAGGAAACTGAGGCCAGGGAATTTAAGGGACTGCGCTGGTGTCATCCAGCTTAGTTGGTTGGTCTAAACGAAAAGGCTCCAGGCCAGGTGTCAAAAAGCTATGTCTCAGTCACTTCCTTCTTCCAGACAATCTTTCCTTCAAACCCACAAAATTCTTTTTAAAATAAGATTTTTAAAAAGATAAGGTTATGCTGCAGTTCTCTAGCTGTCCATTAGAGTAGCCACTAGCCACAGGTAATTATTTAAATTTCAGTTTTAATTGACTAGAATTAAATGAAAAAAATTTTTTTTGAGACAGAGTCTTGCTCTGTCACCCAGGCTGGACTGCAGTGGCATGATCTCAGCCCACTGCAACCTCCCTCTTCAGGTTTCAAGCGATTCTAATGCCTCAGCCTCTCAAGTAGCTGGGATTACAGGTGCCCACCACCATGCTGGGCTAATTTTTGTATTTTAGTAGAGACGGGGTTTCACCATGTTAGCTAGGTTGGTCTTGAACTCCTGACCTCAAGTGATCTGCCCGCCTTGGCCTTCCAAAGTGCCGGGATTACAGGTGTGAGCCACTGCGCCTGGCAAAATGAAATTTTAAAAGCCAGTTCCTGAGCCACGCCGGCCACGTTCGTGAGCTCAGTAGTCACCCGTGGCTGGTCGCTACTGTACTGAACAGAGCAGACACAGGACATTTCCATCACTGCTGCTATGCACATGACCTCAAAAACTGCTTCAAGTCCCTTTTACATCAGAACAAAATGCAGATTTAATCTTGGGCTAAACCCAGCATGCAATCAAAATCCCACATGCGTATCTGAAAATGTGCTCATTTGTCCAATATGTGACATATAGTTTTAGCATCACTAATAATACCAAACAAGTCTTATTTTACTATGCTTGGTAAAAACCTAATTTTGATAGATCTGATTAGCTATTCAAACCAAGTTTAAACTCCCAATGCCCACACCCCCTCCATGTGCACATGCACACACACTCTCTAGGCCTGCCAAGCAGGGGCAGAAGTGGGAGACCAGGCCTCAGTTTCTTTTTGTGTAAAACAAGGGGCTAGGCTAGGTAAACCCTGGCTATTCCAGCTCTTAACATTCTATCCATTAATGAGCCATGTGGACAGATTTTATTGATTGAATTTGTTTTTGAGATGGAGTCTCACTCTGTCACCTAGGCTGGAGTGCAGTGGCACAATCATGGCTCACTGCAACCTACACCCCCCAGGCTCAAGTGATCTGATCCTCCTACCTCAGCCTCCCGAGTAGCTGGGACAACAGACATGTGCCACCACGTCCAGCTACCAAGTGGACAGATTTTAATTTCACTTTCTGCACAAACATGTATTGAACACTTTCATGTGCCAGGAGCAGAGACTAGCAGGGATGGCTCAGAGGCTGTCCTCCACGGCTCTGCAAGGAAAGACAACGACACATCCCGGATCTCCACGTCGGGGCAGCATCACGTGGGGGGCAGAATTCAGGGGAGAGCCATGGAGAGGTGCAGGGCCACCCAGGGAGCACTGAGGAGCTCCAGTTGTCTGCACGGTGCTACTGCCCTCCACCGATGCTTGAATGGAGCCCGCAGCTGAAGCACGTGCCCACGCCCCTCAAGCCCTTCCTACGCTTCCATTCTGCTCATTTCCAGCCACTGACCTAGGACCAACATGGGCAGGCCATGCCCACTCCCAAAGGGGTACAATGCCTGAAATAACCGAGGAATCAAAGCACTTCGGCAACTCCATCACAGCGAGCACACGGCAGCTCCTAGTGGCCACTCCTGCTTCTCCGGGCTTCAGAACGCCCCTCTTGGCTCTGTCGGCTCTGGGAAACACACCAGGTAGGCTGCTCACGTGGCTGGTGCTCACGCAGCTGGTGCTCACGCAGCCTCTGAGGGCTCTGGATCTGGTGACAGCCAGCTCCTGGTTATCAGGGCACTTGACTGCATGGGACGGCAGCAAAGGGGGACAAAGCATTCATGATCTGTGGCAGCAGCACCCATGCTGGTGTCAGGAGAAGGTGGCAACCTCATCCTCCCACCTCTCTCCAACCACCTGCTTCCCCCTGTCTGGGATGGAGAAGCATCAGGGCGTGGTGCCAGCCTCTGCCAAGAGGTGGGATCACACCATCTGACGGCCACAGGGGCGGACAGTGTCCTCTTCACCCTGAAGGGTGCAGTGAGTACAGACCCTGTTGATGGGAGAGTATGGGGACCGTAGCCCCAGGCAGGGGCAGGTCCATCCCTCTCACAGCTGGCTAAGTCCCCATGTGGGATACACACGGACACCTTGGGGATGCCATGTGGTCACAGAGGACCTGCGCTGCTGGCTGAGAACTGGAAAATGTGCTTTATTTCCTGTGTTTTGTTTTGTCTTTTAGCAAACCAAAAAGTCCTTAGGCAGACCACCTAATTTAACAGAAACACTGGATGTCAGTGGTAGAAAAAAGGAGCCCACGCCATCCCAGGGTTTTAGGGAGGAGGTACAGGGAAGGCCTGGCCAGGCTCCACAAGGCCAGCATAGGCCACCAGGGCACCACCCTTCCTAGGCCCAGTCCAGGGCACACGCATGCTGTGGATGCTGGAGGCTAAGCCCAGGGCCTGCTCTCCTGGCCTCTCACCCTTGCCCCTCCAACAATGCACTCCCTCTGCTGAAGGATGGACTCTTTTTTTTTTTGGAGGAACTTTTACTGATACATAATAATTGTACATATTTATGGGGTACATATAATATTTTGATACATACAATGTGTAATGATCAAATCAGGGTAACTAGCATATCCATCACCTCAAATCTTTATCATTTCTTTGTGTTGGGACATATTCAAATCTCTTTTAGCTATTGTAAAATATACAATAAATTGTTGTTAACTAATCACCCTGCTGTACTATCAAACACGAGAATTCATTCCTTCTGACTGTATGTTTATACCCTTAACCAACCTTTCTTTACCTCCGTACCACCAACACATCCTTTCCAGACACTGGCATCTGGCACTCTACTCTCTGTCTTCATGTGAGCACCTTTTTTAGCTTCCACATATGAGTGAGATCGTCCAATATTTGCCTTTCTGTGCCTGGCTTGTTTCATTTACCATAACCACCTGCAGTTTCATCCATGTTGCTGCAAATGACATGATTTCATTCTTTTGAAAGGCTGAATAGTATCCCCTGTGTTTTTTTTTTAATCCATTCATCAGCTGATGGACACTTGGGCTGATTCACATCTTTGCTATTGTGACTAGTGCTGCAATAAATGCAGGGGTGCAGGTATCCCTTTGATACACTGATTTCTTTTCCTTTGGATACATACCTAGCAGTGGGATTGTTGGATCATATGGTAGTTCTAGTTTTCGTTTTCTGAGAAACTTTCCTACTGGTTTCCATAGTGGCTGCCTTATTTATGTTCCCACCAATAGTATATGCGAGTTCCCTTTTCTCCATGTCCTTAATCCCATTAAAAATTGGGGAAGGAAAGGAAGAGACATTTCTCAAAAGACACAGAAATGGCCAACAGGTTTATGAAAAAATGCTCAACATTACTAACCATCAGGAAGATGCACACTGGTTTTTTTTTTTTTTTTTTTCAGATGGAGTCTCACCCTGTCACCCAGGCTGGAGTGCACTGGCGCGATCGCGGCTTACTGCAGCCTCTGCCTCCCAGGTTCAAGCAGTTCTCTGCCTCAGCCTCCCAGGTTCAAGCAGTTCTCTGCCTCAGCCTCCCGAGTAGCTGGGATTACAGGTGTGCACCACCACACTTGGCTAATTTTTGTATTTTTAGTAGAGACAGCGTTTTGCCATATTGGCCAGGCTGGTCTCAAACGCCTGAGCTCAAGTGATCTGCCTGTCTCAGCCTCCCAAAGTGCTGGGTTTACACCCGTGAGTCACCTGGCCCAGCCAGGAAGATGCACATTAAAACCACAATAAAATATCACCTCCACCCAGTTAGAATTGCTGTTATTGAAAAGAAAAAAATTAAGAGAGGCTGACTAGGATGTGGAAGACTGACTTTTTATTCCAGGTCCATGGTTCCTCTGTGCATGACTTGTATGCACCTCACTTATTTCACTTAGCATAATGACTTCAAAGTTCATCCATGCAGCACGTGTCATAACTTCATTTCTTTCTAAGGCTGAATATTCCTCCACTGTGTGTACATATCACATTTTGTTTACCCCGTCATCTGTCAGTGGACATTTGGCTATTATGAATAATGCAATTATGAACATTGGTGTACACATATCTGTTTCAGTCCCGGTTTACAATTCATTTGGGTATAAGACTAGGAATAGAACTGCTGGATTATATAGTTAATTCTGTGTTCAAATTATACAGTAATGGCATGTTCAAACTCCTTTCACACTGTTTTGCACAGCAGCTGCACCATTTTATATGCCCACTAGCATAACAATTTCTCCACATCCTAACCCTTGTTATCTTCTACTTTTTGGAAAATGCCCCTTCTAACAGGTGGGAATGGTTTCTCACTGTGGTTCTGATTTGCATTTCTCTAGTAACAAATGATATGAAGCATCTTTTCATGTGCTTACTGGCCATTTGTATATCTTTGGGAAAATGCCTACTGAAAACCTTGACCCATTTTTGAATTGGGTTTTTTTATTATTGAGTTATAGAAGTTCTTTATATATTCCAGATATTCATCATTTACTAAACAATGATTTGCAAATATTTTCTCCCATTCTTTAGGTTATCTTTTCACTCTCTTGATGGTATCCTTTGAAGCACAAAACTTTTGCATTTTGATGAAATCCAAATTATGTATTTTTTTCTTGTATTGCCTGTGCTTTTGGTGTCACACTCAAGAAATCGTTGCCTAATTCCAGGCCATGAAGGTTTTTACCTGTGTATTCTTACAACAGTTTTATAATTTTAGCTCTTATGTTGAGATCTTTAACCCATTTTGAGTTAATTTTCTAGACCATGTTAGATAAAGGTCTGACTTCATTGTTTTGCATAAGAATATCCAGTTTTCCCAGCACCATTTGTTATAAAAAGGCTGCCCATTCCTCATTGACTGATCTTGGCTTCTTTGTTGAAAAACCAATGGACCATACATGTGACAGTTTGTTTCTGGGATCTCTGTTCTATTCCATTGGTTTACATATCTATCCCTTATGCTAATAACATACTGTTTTGATTACTATTGCTTATAGTACATTTTGAAATCAGGAAGTGTGAGTCTTCCAACTTTGCTGCTCCTTTTCAAGATTGTTTTGGTTATTTGGGGTCCCTTGAGATTCCATATAAATTTTAGAGTGCTTTTTTACTATTTCTCTAAAAAACACCATTGGGGTTTTGATAGAGATTGCCCTGAATCTGTAGATCACTTTGAGTAGTAGTGTCATCTCAACAATATTAAGTCTTCCAATCCATGAACAAGAGATGCATTTCCACTTATTTGTATCAAAAACACGTTGCAGTTTTCAGTGTGCCAATCTTTCACCTCTTTGATCAAGTTTATTCCCAAGTATTTTATTCTTTTTGATAAGATTGCAAATTCAATTTTTTATTTCCTTTTCAGATTGTTCAAGTCTATAGAAATACAACTGAACTGTGAGCTTTAATTTTATATTTTGCAACTTTGCCCAATTCATTTACTAGCTCTGAAAACTCTGAGAACTCCTTAGAGTTTTCTATGCATAAGATCATGTCATCTGCAAACAGAGATAATTTTACTTTTTTTTTTCCAATTTGGAAGCCAATAATTTCTTTTCCTTCCCTAATTTCTCTGTCTAGAGCTTCCAATTCTATGTCAGATAAAAATGGCTGTTCTTCCTCCTTTTGCAATACTAAAATGTTCCTTGTTTTATTAAGTGATGGTGAAAATTTTTTAACATTTTACTTGGCAAATTAAAGAAGTAGAAACCTTATGTAGTTACACAAAATGTTTTGGAAATAATACTGAGCCCCCCAAAAAAGTGCTGAGCAAAAACAGTAGTCTGAGAACAACTCAAATACATTCTCTCATGGAAGCTCCCAAGTTCAGGATCCTCCCATGCTCCAGGCGGTAGCCCCTCTATCCTCACTGTGAATGGGGTGTGAGCGAGAGAGGTGGAACTCCACAAAGCCAGTCATGTGCAATGCCAGTTGATGGAAAGTTGGGAACCATCCAAATTAAGGTCAGCTAAATGAGGACTGAGCCCCCAAACGGCACTGCAGCCAAGAAAGAGAGGTCAGTGCCCATAAAAGGCGTAATCCCAGAACAGAAACAGTGAGGAAGAGAGACACACCCCTCTATAAGCCTGGTCCGTGCAGGGAAGGCAGGGCTCTCACCTGGTTCTTGTCTTTCTCCACCTATATATTTTTAATTGCATTGATTGTGGGTTTGTGTGTTTGTGTGTGTGTTTGATTAATCACCTCGAATGTATTTTTAGCAAGGAAGAGAAGCATTAAATAAATAGCAAATATAGTCAGAGCCCAAGTCAGTGGCTATTTTTGTTTTCACTTAGAGAACAAAGTGCCAAAGTCCAGCCATGATGAAAGGGCAAGAAAACACCACCCTCCCTCACTCCTGCTGGCCGGCAGGGCCTGCTCCTATGCCCAAACTGTGCATTTCTGTGTTGCTTTTTGGCTGAGAGGAGAGGTGATGAGGCTGTATTTTGACTGAGAGATGAAAAGGTCTATTGTTTGATTTTGTGGTCAGAAGGCATCCGTACCACACACCCTTCCATCTGCTCTTCTATTTCTGCCTAATAAGCAGCACCACATAGGTTTGTACAGCAGAAAGGAAGTGGAAACTGAAGCTCGTTTTGTTAAGCATAACATTTTCACTCAAAGACTGTTTCTAGAACATTTCATCCAGCAACTCAGAAGCCCATATTTTGAACTGAAAGCACAATTCTGGTGAAGTAGAAGAAATCCACACCTTCCTCTAAGCCACAAAAACGAGGGCAAGAGAGCCAAGAAAGTTTCAAATAAATACTGAAATGTCCTTTTTTGTGCCATGCCACATGAAGGACCCTGATGAAAACTAAATTTTGTCACGTGCCTCAGAAACTGGTGAGGCCAGGCAGGATTTTTTTTTTAATAGAACAGAAAAGGAGAGGACAATGGTTTTCTGTCTCTACTCAGTTTCCAAAAACCTCTATTGACTACTCTTACCACAACACAGCACCCCTCCCCGCAGCTGTCTGCCACCTGCTTCACTTGCGGCACCTGGTTCCATCCAAGCAGACTCGAGTCCGCACACCTGTGGGAAGGCAACCGGCAGGAGCAAGGCAGAGCCCTTGAGGGAAAGGTCCTGGCTGAGCTGCCTTGCAAGGCCGCCCACAGCCGGGCCAGCTCCCTTGTGCCAGGCCACAACAGAGATCCCCTGTATGGGGGAGATGGGGGCTCCCCTGCCTGGGGGAAGCTGGTGGTGTGCAGCCTGCCCGGCACCACAGCCAGGCCAGCAATCAGATGCAGGCGGGAGAAGAATGATCTATTAGTTGAGTGGCCATAGTTATTTGGTGTTAGGCAACACCCCACCCTCCCCCAAAAAGGTCTTCGGACATCTGGTCTTCTAGCCGGTGAGAGAGCTTCCTCATCTCATTCCCATCACTGGCAGGTTGTTCTCATTCTGGTGGACTGATTTTGTTTATAACACATGCAGGATGTGGTAGGTCCTGGTAGAGAAAAATCTGCCGGAAGCTCAACATTCTAAAGATACTTGAGGTCTGGGGAAGCCCCGGATGACGTCTTCCTATTACTAAGATGTGGAGTGAGTCTATTTACCAATCGTGGCCATAAACCTGGAGCTGGGACAAACCATCTGGTGAGCAGACTAAGGTCAAGATCAGGGTGATGTTCAGATGGGAATTTGACCTATAGCCTCATTCACGATATGGTAAGCACAGTTCCAAATACGTATCTACAAAGAGAACAACCAAGGTTCTCCAAGGACTCTGTATTTGAAAAACCATAATAAAAGATACCCAAAAGGTTCAATGGAAGACAGAATTTTATTAAAAGAGTGATTGCTCCCAGAATATTGTCTACAGAAAACAACCCCAAGTGTCCATGAGCAGACGAATGAATAAACAAGATGTGGATGACCGTACGATGGAATAGGATTTAGCCTTAAAGAGGAAGGAGATCTGACACACACTGCAGCATGGATGAGCCTAGAGGACACTGTGCTGAGTGAAATAAGCCAACACAAAAGGATAAATACTGTGTGATTCCACTTAAATCCAGCCAAATTCAAAGAAACAAAGTAGAAGAGTGGGTGCCAGGGCCTGGAGGGTGGAGGAATGGGGAGTTAAGTGTTTATGGGGACAGAGTTTCGGTTTGGGAAGACGAAAACAGTTCTGAAGATGGATGGTGGTGATGGTTTCACAACAATGAGAATGTGCTTAATGCCACTGAACTGTTCGCTTACAAATGGTTAAAATGGTAAATTTTTATGTTATGTATATTTTGCCACAATTTAAAAAAATATATTTGTATGCCAATTTAAATCAGGTCCTAGCAAATGATCAGACAAGCATGTGACCCCACAGTTTCACCCTGCCTTGGGCACTGGCTAGAGAGGGCAGGAGGTTCCAGTGAGCATGCAGGGTGGGCACCCGTCAGCCAACAGAGCATGGCTGGCCATCTCACCTTCAGGAAATGCTCTGCCCCACCTCAGGCTTCGGGCTGTGTGTTCTCTGCTGACTTTCTGTATCACAGAAGCAAGGCACTTAAGCTTTGCGGCCAGGTGGGCGTGCACTGCCACTTCTCCATGGATAAGCCCTGCACCACCCTCAAGTGACCAACTCCCCTGGACTCAGGTTCCTCCTCTGCAAAGTGGATCTCACCGTTTTAATACAGAGGGTGGTTTTGGAGCTAAATAAATGATATGCTGTGAGGTGTGGAAACACTGTCCTCAAGGTGGGATCACTAAGCTGAGAATGCTATTTCATTTAATCCCCTTCCCTTTAAGTCAGGGCTAGAGCTGGCCAGAGAGGAAGTAGTTAGGACCTGGAAGCAGGCAGGGAGGCAACAGTAGATGCAATGATGGGCAGGTGCCTAGTGGATCCCAGTTCACTCTCTCTCCCGACTCACTCCCCACTGATGCTGAGCTGGGAACCAGACCTCACGATGTCCCCCGGGTTCCTCCTCCAGCAGCTGACAGGCTCCGTTCTTCAGACTGACTGCTTGGCTGTCTTACCTGTTCCTGCCCCAGCTCCCCCACGAATGGGTGCAGTCATGGCCATGGGAAAATTCTAGACTTGGAAGTTAACAAGCCATGGGACGTGGGCACCCAGCTCACGTGGCCGCTGGCACGGTAGAAGCCCAGTTCCACATTCGCAGCTCTGTGTGGACCCCACTCTGTATGCCGGTTCCTCGGGACTCCTAACATCTGCTTCCATGTCAGAAGAAAGAAAAGGAACAAACTCGTGCAACCTGAACACAGGGCAAATCCCAGCTCATCCCTCCATCCTTAGATGTACAAGTGTGCAGCGATGTCCCCTGTTAGATGTCCTAGCAGTGGTGGTTCACAGGGTGAGTCACACGGTCTGGGTGTAGGATTCCAGAAGCAGCAGCTTCTCGGTAAAATCATAGGTGAGAGCCCAGCACCCTTCCTGGCATCCAGAGTCACCGAGGAAGAACTCTACCCAGAGAGGCACTCATCACAGGCAAAAAACTACATCAGACAGGGGCTCTCCCGAGAGGAACCCACATAGAAGCAGGAGTGCACTCCGAGTACACACTGCTGAAATCAGGGCCCGGCTACCTCCCACCCCTGTTCCGATGGTGTAAAGTGGCTTGAGGAGGGGTCAGCGAGCGCGAGTATTTTACAAAGCATCTGAGTTCACTGATCTTTATCAATGTACCTTCTCCAGAATGCACCCTCCCTTCTCTGGTGTTAAATCAACTCTCCTGATTTTAATCACAAAACAATTGTATAATGAAGACTTATTCTCTCTTCACCCATGACCCAAAGCGGCCTTCTCCCCTACCCTCCAGTTTCCTCTGCCCGTGACATTAGTAAGGGGGCAGGGACCATGAGGGGAGGTTACAGACTTCTTATTCCATAACTGAGCAATGCTCAGAGAGAGAGAAACACAGAAAGACACGTAGATGCTTAACACGGTCAATTGTGATGTGTGTGGAGGTTAGTCGTCCCACTGAAGGTTTAACGCTGCTCATTTTTTCCATGGACAGCTTTACTGGTTAGAAGTACAAAAGCTGTTTTCTCAGATTATTTGAGATCTTACTCTGCCTCCACCAAGATGTGTGAGCTCAGCGACGTGCCCCTTCTCTCCACAGCTCACTGCAGCTGGTGCAGAGCTCCTGGGCTGTGGTGTCAGTGCCTACCGCCCTCCAAGTCTCAGATCTCCCAAAACACTGCTGTCCGCGTCACCCCCAGCAGCCCTTGGAACTCAGTCTCCAATATACATAGATCTTGCTCCCCTTTAGGGGTGAGGACGCAAGTCCAGAGGGGTGAAGCCACAGGCTCAAGGCCACACAGCTAAATGTCACCAGAGTTGCAGCTGGAGTGGAGCCCATCTTCTGACTGTCCTGTCCACGGGACAGAGAGAGCCCACAGATGCCAGCAAGAGCGTCAGGCAGAGACGTTCTTCCAGGGCTGTTCAGATGTCCTCCTCAAAACCGATCCCTGTTTGGCTGTCTTTCAATCACCCCCCTTTTGTTTCATGTCAATGAAATTTCTTGGTCCTTGTCTCACACGTCTTCTACGCCAGGGCCTGGCTGGCTTGGGCTCCACTCCTTTTTTTTTTTTTTTTCTCTTTTCTATGACTCTTTTTTTTTAATACTTTAAGTTCTAGGGTACATGTACACAGTGTGCAGGTTTGTTACACAAGAAGTCTCTACACAGCACACGTGGCCCCGGCCTCCTGCTGCCCCCACAGCCCCAAGGCCCCTCCTCTGCCAGGGCAGCAATGCTCCCAGGAGAATGAGGCAAGCCCTTCTGCCCCAGCTCTTGGGGCCACTCCCTTCGGGTGATCTTATCTCTTGTGGTTTTACCCATAAACCACATGCTGACAGCTTTATTTCCAGTCATTTCCAGTCTGCGTCTTAGCCTCACCTCCAACAGCCTGCTGAGGCCCCTACCTAGACGCAGCATGGGGGCACCCGGCACACCCAAGACAATTGGCAGAAACACCCCTTCCTCCTCGACGTCCAGTGACCACTGCCTGCCCTCCATTTCCTCCAACCAGAACTGCAGGGCTGGTCTCAGAGCTCCTCCCTCCCCTGCTCGCCACGTCCACCCAATCCACAGGTCTTTTGCAGGGACTGCTCCAGGCCTCTAATGGCAGTCACTGAGTCAGCTTCCTCCACACTCTGACACCAGGGTCCCGGGAGGCTTTGCCTCATGGGCTTGGGTTACTTCCGTGACCTCAGAAAAACCCACAGGCTGTAACCCTGCCCTTCCAGCCCATCCACCACACCACAGTGAGACCATGTCACGTTCCTATTTAAAACCATCCCCACATTCCCCACTCAAGGTAAAGGATAAAGGCCAGGCTCTGACACGTGACAGATGAAGCCATCTTGACCTGACCTTAGTATGCCTGTGTAGACACACAGTTTGCTGCCCTGACATGGCTCAAAGGTGCCTGCTGTGTTGGACACAGCTGGTGTCCACCCAATGCCCCCGTCTTTCTTGCTTTAAGAGCCCAGCCCCCTGTTAGGTGATAGAGGCTTCAGATGGCAGATATGCCCTTCTCCAGGCTCCCTGCAGATCCTGGGGCCACGTCCTCACCAGTGAGATATAAGGGGAAGTGTCCTGGATGCTTCTGGGAACACTTTCTTCCCTAATAAAATGAGGGAGGTTTGAGGAGCCCTGGTCCGTCCCTCCTGTCACCCAGCAGTTATCACTGGAGGACAAGATGCCCGGGCTGCGTTTGGCGTACACATAGCCTTATGCTATGGACACACCAGGGTGTGGAAGGGCAAAGAGGGAGGAAGAGCCGTGTCCTGAGTACATCACTGAGCTCAGAAGCAGCCCTGGGACCACCTACTTCCAGAGTTCTTGCCAAGGAAGATAATAAGCAACCGTGCCCGTGTGGTTTAAACCCAGTTTAAAAACTGGGTGTTCATGACTTGCAGCCAAGAGCGCCCAAAGTGACGCAACTGCTTGACTGTGCTTTCAGATTCCTCCGAGCCTTCCCAGGACTGCATCCTCCACCTGCTCAGAGTGCCCTCCTACCCTGCTGCCGACACCTGCATACCGCTCAGCACAGGGCTTCCCTGGGATGTGTGGGCAGCTGTCTTTTCATCATGCACTATATTCCAATCATCTTTCCCCCCCACCCAACAGAAGCTCCATAAAGCCAAGACTGCGTCTGATCCACCCTTGTCCTTCCAGTGCCCAGCCTGGTATGGCACCTACCCCACACCAGCTCACCAGCAGGTCTAATTCCTCCAGCAGGGAAATACTAGGGGCAGAGGGAACTGACGGGTGGGGGAGAAGGCTGCTTTGGGCCACGGGCAAAGAGAGAATGGGTCTTTATTATACAACAATTAGTTTTGTGATTACAATCAGGTGAGTCCATTTAACACAAGAAAAGGGAGGTTGCTATCTGGAGAAGAAACATTGACAAAGATCAATGAACCCAAAAGATCTGTCAAATGTGTGGGTCAGCCGACTTCTCCTCAAGCCACTCCACTTGATCTCATTTCTCCAGCCAGCTGGGCAAAGCTACCTCAAGCCAACCTCCCTGGAGCTGTCGGAAAGCCCCACAGTGCAGTCAGGATGGTTGCTAAAAAATTCATTTTGAGACTTTTGTATTGCTTTTCCTTGTCAGGATTCCAAATGAAATACTGTCCGAGTTGGGATTTATAGTCACGTATAACCAGCCAAAGCAGTCCCCTACTTTCCCGACAACATGGTCAGACTCTAATTGAAAACTGCCCCTCCTCCACAGCGAGCCAACTGACTTCCTTCAGCCTTTCCCTCCTCCACAGCGAGCCAACTGACTTCCTTCAGCCTTTCCCTCCTCCACAGCGAGCCAGCTGACTTCCTTCAGCCTTTCCCTCCTCCACAGCGAGCCAACTGACTTCCTTCAGCCTTTCCCTCCTCCACAGCGAGCCAACTGACTTCCTTCAGCCTTTCCCTCCTCCATAGCGAGCCAACTGACTTCCTTCAGCCTTTTCTGGGCAGCCTCATTTCATGGAGTTGGAGGGAAGCGAGGAGTCAAGAAGAGGAGGAAGAAAATCCCAGATCAGACACCAGTGGCTGGTACCCTGACAAGTCATCCAGAAGCCAAACAAAACCGCAGCCACCCAGAGGCTCGATTCGGACCATTGCCCGGCAAGCCGCACCAACCACCCGTTCACCAGCTTACATTCCAAGTTTCAATATCTCCCTGGAATTCCGCAAAGCCCACCCGTTACACCAGTGCAGGTGCTCAATCAGTCATTTATTGAATTCAGTGGCATTCACATTCAGGTTTCTAGAAAGAGGTAACAGAAATGTGGGAAGGGGCTGGGTGCGGTGTCTCACACCTGTAATCCCAGCACTTTGGGAGGCCGAGGAGGGCGGATCACCTGTGGTCCAGAGTTTGAAACCAGCCTGGCCAACATGGGGAAACCCCGTCTCTCCTAAAAATACAAAAAATAGCTGGGCATGGTGAATGCCTGTAATCCCAGCTACGCAGGGAGGCTGAGGCAGGAGAACTGCTTAAACCCAGCAGGCGGAGGTTGAAGTGAGCCAAGATTGCACCATTGCACTCCACCCTGGGTGACAGAGCGAGACTCTATCTCAAAAAAAAAAAAAAAAAAGAAAGAAAGAAATGCAGGAAGGGCCGAAGGGCTCATGTGCATCTGTCTATCCAATGCTCCCCACTGCTGTGCTCTCCAGCGCGTAGCTGCCTGCTCTGTGACAGCCCCGGAGCTTGCTGATCCGCTCCTACTGGATACCTGGAAGACTGGGCTCCCCCTCCACCGCAGTTGCGCCCATCTGCATTCTTCTCAGACAAGGCCCCTACTCCTTCCTCTCCATGCTTCTTTCCTCGCCAGGGCTTCCCTGCTGTTTATAACACCTCCTGATTTAGCATCTTCTGTGAATTTCATTAAATTGCTGTTTACTGTTGCCTCCAGCATTATTAATAAAGATGTTAAACAAAATCCAGGCTTGTAACCAATGCCTTGCTGCAAATGGCAGGACATCCCCTCGCCACCTAGCCAGCTGCCATTTATCAGGGTTGCCTCCTTGCCTTTTATCCCAGCCAAGGAGCAGCCCCCACCTGCTTTCAGGTCAGCAGGGCTCACTTCTCCTTTAATTGTGCTTAATTCTGCAAGTAACGTTTTCTTCAGAGGCCCCATAGACACACATAAATGGGTATATTAACCAAAAAGGTGTGCTCCCTACCAGACAGAGCAAAACAGACTCAACTCAAGAGCTGTCATCAACCCCTGTGTGCCAGGAGGAAGAAGGAACTGAGCAGAGCGGGTGTGCACCCCACCCATCCCCAAACCCAGCCCCCTGGGAGGCTCTGACAGGAAAGGACAGCAGCAATTCCACCATGTGTCAAGTGGGGTTGTGTTTTCCTTCACAATTAAAATAAAGATTTCTCACCTAGGTTGTAAATAGATTTTTAAATTTAAAAAGCTACATTTTGTAGTGACTCATGCTTTAGAAATAGGTCGTGCTTGCCAGAGAAGCAGTCGACTAATTCACAGCGTTTCTCCCTTTCCTCCCTGCCTACACCCAGAGAGAACCCCGGGAGGAAAACCCAACCTCCTTCCTGGGCCTCCCACCTGGAGTAAGCTCATCAGACCCCACCTCTCCCCTTACTCCAGGCCCCACCAGGCCCAGGCACTTCCCTGAGCTGGACACAATCCACATCTGCAGGGCCACCTGCTTAGGCCATTTGCCCTGAGCTCTTGAAAGCCCCAGATGTCCCATCTCATTGTCTGGTTGGTGTTACTCCAGCCACTGTCTCCCTGGGATGCAGCTCCAGCAGTCTCCAGGCTGCTGGGCAACTCTGAAAACAACATGTAGCCTCACTGTGCTCAATGCCTACAGACAAAACGAGGGAGCACGGAAAAGACCAGGCTTTCCCGCTTTGGACTTCACAGATCAGTGACATTAAAAATCTTGAAATATCATTTTTAGGTCTATACTCAAAAAAACTCAAAGCAAGGACTCAAACAGATGTTTGTACACCTACACGCATAGTGACATTATTCCCAACAGCCAAAAGGCAGAAACACCCAAATGTCTGTGAACAGATGAATGAATACACAAAATGTGGTCTAGCCATACAATGGAATATTATTCAGCATGAAGGAGGAAGGAGATTGTGGCGCATGCGGCTACGTCGATGAATCTTGAGGACCCTGTGCTAAATGAAATAAGCCAGACACAAAAGGACAAATACTGTTTGACTCTGCGGTCCCTAGAATAGTCATTCACAGAGACAGAAAGTATAACAGAGGTTACTGGGGGAGCTGAGCGTGGAGGAGTTCATGTTTAATGGGGACACAGTTTGGAAAGGTGTTGCTCAGAAATAGTGGCAGTGGTTACAAAACAGGGGGGATGTACTTA
Source organism: Pan paniscus (assembly GCF_029289425.2). Taxonomy (NCBI): domain Eukaryota; kingdom Metazoa; phylum Chordata; class Mammalia; order Primates; family Hominidae; genus Pan; species Pan paniscus. Next base: position 18,484,122 of record NC_073261.2, read on the forward strand.
ATGCCACTGAACTGTAGACTTAAAAATGGTAAAATTTATGTAATATATGTTTTGTCACAATAATAAATCTTGGAATACTGGAGTGTCCAATTTGTCATTCTACCAAGTAAGCACAGGAGGTGAACAAACCATTTACTCTCACCTAGGGTTTGTAAATAGATTTTTCCATCTAAAAAGCTACATTTTGTAGTGACTCATACTTTAGAAATGGGTCGTGCTTGCCAGAGGAGCAGTCGACTGATTCACAGCGTTTCTCCCTTTCCTCCCCACCTACACAGCAGGGAGTGGATAGGAAACTCAAAAGGAAGGAAAATCTTCCCCATGAGAGCTAGGAACTTTCCTCAGATAACACACTGCACAGTTCTCGCCTCCCTTGCTGTACCCAGGCCTGCTCTCCCAGCTTAGGAGTGTTTGCAGCTCTCCCAACCCATGGCATCACATAAGCAGCTTGGAATCGGCCAGGTGGGAGTGTTTACACCCTGGAAATGGACAAACACTATCACTCAGGGCATCTTCCTAGGAAGCCAACTGTTAAACGTTTGCCAGCACACCACTGGAGCCAAGAAAACTCAGTCATGGTCACCAAAATCACCCGCGCAGGACCTGGCACAAGGGAATCTCTGAATGTGATGACCTCTCAGTTTTCCTACAGCCCATAAACAGGTGTTGATGCCACGGCATATGAGACCACCAGCCTCAGGTACACAACTATGATGCCCAGGCAGACCACAGCACAGAGGGTTTGGACCCACTTCCCAGTGGCAACAGTAGAAAAAGTTGGGCAACATTTGTGGGTTTTATTTAAGGTACTGGCTGCCACGGAGAGCTGGTGTGGGTCTATAGGTGCTGGGGCCAGCACTGTTCACTCGGGGTCCATATGTCCGTGTTGATGTTGGGCCTCTGTCAACATGAACCCCACCTGCCCATGGCCAAAGACACCTCTGTCTGATGGCCTGGATCCTACAGTCCTTCTCCAGATACCCACACTGGCCCTTTTTAAGGATCTTCTCTAGCAGGCCAGTAAGAGAGAATGAACCTGAATTTGCCTTTTCCTGGAGATGCTTAAGTATCTCATGCTTGAGACATCTGCTCAACACATGTATTTCTAGGGCAAGATTCCCTTGACCTCACTTCCTCTGACAAGGAAATTAGACACTGGCATATTCCCACAGCAACAGTACAGGATTACAGAAAAAACTGAGTATTCTGGTTATCTATTGTTACATAACAAACTTGCTCCAAACTTAGTGTATTAAAACAGTAAAGTCAAATGACTGCTTACAAATATGCAACTTGAACAGAGCTTGGTGGGAACAGCTCTGCTGCAGGTGGGTCGGTTGGTGCTGGTGGCTCCACTTCCAAGAAAGCTCAATCACATGGAGCTTAGCTGTAACTGTTACTGGGAGCCTTTGCCCTTCTCCACAGGGCTGCTTGGGCTTCCTCACATGATGGCTGGGCTCCTAGACAGCAAGTGTTCCAAGATACAGGAAGCATAAGCTGCCCATCCCTGAAGACCGAGCATGGGAAACTTCTGCTGTATTTGATTGGTCAAAGCAGCCATGAAGCCCAGGTTTAAGGGAAGGGATATGCCCCACCTGCAGGTGGCAGGAGTGTCTGTGGATCTGCAATTCTGCAACCATATCGAATCCATCACATGAAGATGTGAACTAAAACCTCAGCTTTGCTCTGCCAGCAGAGCCACGTAGGTGCCACAGGGCAGTTGCATGCTGTCTCAGCAGAGCTTAAGCTCAGACTCTGAGCCCATGGGGGCAGCAGCATGTGTGTCTGAGGGCCCAGCACTGTGTCCAGCACAGGCATTCCATAAATATTTGCAGAATTGTTAAATTTAACAAATCGCATGCTAAAGTTTCTTCTTCTTTTAAATCTCACCAGAATTTAAAAATGGGGGAGGGGGAATGCTCCACTGTGTAAGAGTAAAAGAAAGAATTCCAGATTAGAGCAAAACTTAGCCAAGATCCCTGGGAAAATGATGATACAGGGAAACTGCCATAGGCCAATTTGTTAAATTGGTCCCCAAACAATATGAGGTATAGTTTAATTTTTTTTAAAAAAGAAAATTGTGCCATTTAAACTGATCAAAATCAGTTATAAACCTGAATACAGTTGATTTTAGCAATTTACAACATAAAATAATTCAGTCTCAGGTAAGTCTTCCTATACAAATGTTTTGTTTCCATGTGAAAATAGCTTTCCAAATTCTATAGGTGGCACCTTACATCATACAGCAATTGCACCCCTGGAAACAATCTTAGGGCTCCACTGCATCTTTATTTTCCACAATTTCAATATCTTAATAGCACACAAATAACATTTTGTTCCTAAGAGAAACACTGTTTTACCATGAAATTCCATGACACGCATCTCTCCAAAGGCAGATGGTTCTGCTGCATAACATTATTACATATATAATTACCTACATCACAAATATTTTCAAAATCGAAACTGCCAAGCCTTCTTGCCTGTCACTTTTTCTTATGTTGTCTCCATAGCAACCTGCTTCCCTCCCCCAGAGACAAAGAGAACACAGAAGACATCTTTAAATTGGCATAAATTAGAGACAAATTCTTTATTTAATCAGACACACAGCTTACTCTAATGATTACCATACACCAAAATTATCCAGAAATAATAATTGTAACTCATAAAAATGAACTGCTGTAAACAGACCTGTTTGCACAAGATGAGAGCATAGTTCTAAAATGTGGCACTGTGTCGTCATTGCACCCTCACCCCCAGTTTGTCATCCTCTACAGCACACACAGCCCTATCCGCCTTCTTCTTGAGCGCACTAAGCTCCCAGGCCCTCTCCTCCAAATGAGCATGGTCAGGTTCTGCCTCAGGCCCTGAGTGGTTCTCACCTCCTGCAAATGCAGCGCTCAGCCAAACAGAGGTGTGTTGAAGTTCATTCCAGGCAACCATAACAAGCCACACATGACACAGAGACATGCTATCCCCAAAACAAGCTTATGGCCCATGACTGGGCAGAAGGGGCACTGAGAATGCTCAGTCAACTTTGACAATTAGTGCAGAAATAGCAAATGCCAGAGTTAAGTAACTAATAGTGTCTCTCTCGTCACCCAGGCTGGAGTGCAGTGGCACGATCATAGCTCACTGTAACCTTGAACTCCTGGGCTTAAGCAATTCTTTGACCTCAGTCTCCTGAGTAGCTGGAATTATAAGCATACACTAATATGCCCAGCTAATTTAATTTTTTTGTAGAGACAGGGTCTTGCTTATGTTTCCCAGGCTGGTCTTGAACTCCAGCCTCAAGCTATCCTCCTTCCTTGACCTCCCAAAGTGCTGGGATTAGAGGTGTGAGCCACCACAGCCAGCCTCCTCTAATTCTCTCTTTTTTTTTTGAGACGGAGTCTCACTCTGTCGCCCAGGCTGGAGTGCGGTGGCACGATGTTGGTTCACTGCATGCTCCGCCTCCCAGGTTCACGCCACTCTCCTGCCTCAGCCTCCTGAGTAGATGGGACTACAGGCGCCCTCCACCACGCCTGGCAAATTGTTGGTATTTTTTAGTAGAGACGGGGTTTCACCATGTTAGCCAGGATGGTCTCAATCTCCTGACCTCATGATCCGCCCACTTCAGCCTCCCAAAGTGCTGGGATTACAGGCGGGAGCCACCGTGCCCGGCCCGGCCTCCTCTAATCTTGACCATAGTTAAAAATATAGTGCTGTGTCCCCAGAATAACATTCTACACCAAGCAAAACCTCCAGGGAGAGAGGGGTGGCTTGGGTCACCCACCCATTCACGTGCAGGTCATACAATGCCCACCGCGGAGGCTGGAAAGGCATCTCAGGGTACAAGTGACAGTTCACCAGGTTAGTCTCCAACTACTACTTGGCCTTGAAACACTTTTGGAGTAAACATGGTAAATCTCAATGTTACACAGAGCTCAGAAAAACACACACCTACTTTTTTAAGTCAACAAATAATTCATAACCCTTCAGTTGGTTTCTATGAAAAAATAGGAAGCGGAAAGGAGAAAATTCCAACTTTAGGCTCAAGAGTATTTTACACACACAGTGTGCTTCCCTGTCTCTGATCCCCCCGCTGCTTCAGGGAGGCTGCTGGGGAAGGCTGCACAGAGCGGGGCTGCCTTCCTGCCAGCGAGCAAAGTGCACTGCCCCGAAACAACACCTCTGCCCAGAGATCTAGGGCAGATACGGTGCAGACCCTGACACCAACAGACTGAGCCATGTGATTCTCACCGCGGCCTTCTCCCATCTGATGAATATACCCTTCTGCACCCCTAGAATGTACTTTCTGTGTGAGCATAAAGAGTCACATAAGTTGGGTGGGGCACAGTGGTTCACCTGTAATCCCAGCACTTTGGGAGGTGGATGCAGGTGGATCACTTGAGGTCAGGAGTTCAAGACCAGCCTGGCCAACATGGTGAAACCCTGTCTCTACTAAAAATATAAAAAACAAAAACAAAAAATTATCTAGGCACGGTGATGCATGCCTGTAGTCCCAGCTACTCAGAAGGCTGAGGCAGGAGAATCGCTTGAGCTGAGATTGAGCCACTGCACTCCAGCCTGGACGACACGGCAAGACTCAGTCTCAAAAAAAAAAAAAGTCACATAAGTTGCTCTAATTTTTTTATCTTATTTTATTATTTATTTATTTTTAGAGACAGAGTCTCACTCTGCTGCCCAGGCTGGAGTGCAGCGGCATAAACACGGCTCATTGCAGCCTCAATCTCTTGTACTCAAGCCATCCTCCTACCTCGGCCTCCCAAGTAGCTGAGACTACAGGCAAGTACTTCTATGCCCAGTTAATATTTTTAGTTTTGTAGAGACAGGGTATCACTATGTTGACCAGGCTGGTCTCAACCTCCTGGCCTCAAGTGATCCTCCTGCCTCAGCCTCCTGGAGCACAAGGATTACAGGCATGAGCCACCATGCCCACCCAGTTGCTCTACTTTAAAAGGCAGACTTCTAAAATTATTTCCCTGGAATATAATAAAGCCTTTAGTTTAGCCCCCACTTCCACGCTACAGAAAATACAGGGAATCAAGAAACAAGTTCAATGGCACCATCAAGAAATGACCCAATAAATCTAGAATGCAGGACATTTGACAAAATAATTGGCTTGGTCTCTTCAAAGGGTCAATACCTTCAAAAGCAAAGAAAGAGACTGCTAGAACAGTTCTCCAATGGGGCATCCTGCCTGCCAGCAGGTCCCTGGCAATGTGTGGGTTGTCACACCTGGTGGTGGAGTAGGTGGCACTACCAGGGACGCTGCTGAACACACCCATTTATGTGTACATTGTACATTGCACACAAATATATGTACAATGTTGAGAAACTAGTCTAGAATAAGGGAGATTGAAGGGGCATAACAAAAGCCACAAGTGAACCCAGTTTTAACAAAAACTACAGCAGATTTTTAAGGGACAATCAGGAAAACCTGAATGTGAACTGGTATTGATAATGATTTAAGAGATAAGATAAGGAGATTCCTGCTAACTCTCTTAGGTGAGATAACAGGATCACAGAAGAGTGCCCTTATTCTGCAGAGGTGTCTGCTAAATTATCTAGGAATGAAGCAACAGGGCATAAGCAAAGTAAGTTTCATGGTTCACCCAAGACAGACAGACAGACATATAGACAGATAAAAGGAAAGAGCAGATGTGGCAGAATTAAGGGTTGAATCTAAATGGAGAAGAGACAGACCTTCACTGGATTCTCCTTTCCCTCTTCACCTTGTCTGAGACTGTTCAAGACAGCCAGTGGGCAGGAGGTGCAAATCCAGGCATTTTTTGAATGGCCTCCTGACGTTTCAAAGATATAAACTACTCGGGTTTTCACACTCAGAGCCCCTTCAAGCCCACAAATGCTTCACACTTGAGCACTGTGCAGATGCTCTGCTGGGAGGCCTTGGGGCCACAACAGCACACACATCAGCCCTGCCATCAAGGGCTGCCAGGCCACACAGGGAACAAGAAGGGCCCAGGGGTAGGTAGCGAGGCACCCACACAAGAGAGCAAATGCTTCAGAGTCGAGGCATGCATGAGACAAAGGGCAGGAATGGATGGACCGAGGGTGTGAAAGGTATGTGGGTTCTGTGGGCTGGGCAGAGCATACCCATGGAGAGAAGATGGGGCTCCAGGCCCAGGGGGTGGAAGTGCAGGGTGCACAGAGACACAGGGCCAGGACACTCACATGGGGTGCACAGAGACACAGGGCCACGATGCTTGTCGTGCAAAGGGAAAGTGGAGAACAGTGTTCCAGAGAGCTGGACGAACCACATGGAGCTGTCCCAGAGGGCTCCAAATGCAGGCCCTGGGATCAGAGCAACTGCATTCAGGAGGCAATGGGGAGCTGTAGGACTTAGGAACTAAGAAGCGACTTAAAGAATATGTCACGGCCAGGGATACAGTGATTGCCTGACCACAGGTGATGCGCTCATAGGGACGTGGAAACACCCTCCCAAGGCCATCCGTCTCACAACAGGGCAGCATAAGGACTAGCAAGCTCCGCGCATCTGCGCCACTGTCTGCTGCGTCCACCTGAGAGAGCCACTTGTAGCCTCTTAATTACAGCCACACAGCCTGCCTCATCCTGATGCTGCCCTGGGGCTCTCTGAAGAGGCTCCTGGCTCTCTGCAGGGTCCTTCTTGTGGGCAAGGCATCCTCAGTGAGGATGTCACTCAATGAGTGGACAGTGCTCCTTGACTGCTGAGGACAAGGATAGGCCCAGGGCACCGTGCAGGGCCACCAGTGTTCCAGGCTCGACGGGGCTTCTGTAGCCCTGGGAGCCTCTTCCCCTCCAATCACTGTAGGACCACGGCCAGGCCAGTATCCTCAGGCACAAGTGTTAGCTTGTTAGGCACAAGTGTTATCCTCAGGCACAAGACCAGCTCCCATTGTGTTTGCATTCCTTCCATGACACCTACACTCTAAAACATTACTATCAGGACAAAACTGTGCTAATCAGCCAAGCAGTTGTTCAGTCCATAAATTCTGCAACACTTAAAGTTGGGCCCTTTCCCGGGAATGGGGCTCTCGACCCCCTTTGCTTAAATGTGTGTATGATCCTAAGAGCTCCATAGTATGGAAAGGGCTGTCGACAGCCCCACGGGAAGGCCGTGGCGTTTCCAGATGGGGAAACTGAGGCTCAGGGAGAGAAGGTGCTCACCCAAGGCTGTGTGCTGGCTGTTTGCCCAGGACCCAGGTTCCTGGGGCCGGGCTGACGCTTCACCCTCTATGCTCTGAAAAAGGAATTCTCAATTTTTAAAGAATAATCACTGCTGACTGCTGGGAGGGGAAGGAGAAAGCAGCCATGCTGACCACCCACCAGCTACCCAGACATGTGAGGAACAAGAATGCGCCCCAGGGACAAAGACAAAAAGTACTGTGTAATTGTAATTGTACTACATTTAGTAATTGTACTAAAAAGTACAATTAAGTTCAGGCAATTAGGTGTCCCTTCACAAAATCTCAAACAGAGAGTGGAAAGCCCAAAGCAGCCGAGACACACTCCTAGGGAGTTTCATTATCCATCGCTCCCCTCTGAAGGGGTCCAGACGCTGCCGAGATGGACCTGGGAGGCAGCATTGGAGGCAAGGTAGGGGCCACATCCTCACTCTGCAGTCCACAGGTGGCTTGGGAAACAAGGGAGGGAAGAGAAGGGCTGTTTTCTTCCCCGTGTTCATCTACAAGCTGTAAGTGCGTCCATTTGCTGATCTGTCAAGATGAGAAAGTGGCCGAGATCGCCTCGAGGTGAGGCTGTGTGCCTCCTGCCAGCTGTGCTGTCACGAGACCCAGCCAGGCTCCAAGGCAAATACAATGTGGCCTAGGTTCTGTGCCTGTGTCCCGTTTCCTTTGGACATATTACAGGTTACTTTAATTAAAACATTTGCTTCTCAACCAGTTTTTTTTATGATGCCACGGGTCCTTGTATTGATTTCAGATGTGTCAGACTCATTGGTAGGAGGCTTAGCAACACAGGACATAATTCTCCCTGGAGGGAGGGCACTATGCCCCATTTAAATAACCCAAGAGATCAGCTGAGCAGCATTTATACCCACTTCCCAAAGCTCATTTCCTACCAATGCTCCTTTCACCGCTTGGCTGTGCCCCTGGGCTGTACGTGGCTCTCCATGCAAGGCGCAGCGTTTCCCATGCTGCTGACGGGCTAGAGAAGTGGGCAGACACTTGCCTCCTGACACAAACATCCCAAACGAAGGCCATGCTGTGAGAGGCCCGGCATGGTCCCAGATCACACTTTCAGAGACCTCAAAACTGAAAGAGGAGGAGAGCAACTTCCAAACCAGGGAGGGGAGACCCTAGCAGGAGACAGCAAGGGTGGCCTGGGGTAGCCAGGGGGAGAGAGAGATAAGAGAGAGAGAGGTGGGACTGCTGGCCTGTGGCGGCTGAGATACCTGGATGTGTGCCTGGAGACAGAGAGATCCGGGAAACAGCTTGCACACAGGCAAGGGGCCAAGGCCCAAAGCCCAGGCCATGTACCTGTGGGTTCTAGGTCACAGATCAGGGAGGCCTGTGGGAGAGCGGGGCTGGGGTCTGTCTGTGAAAGGCTTCAAATACAAAGCCAGCAAAATTTTCACTTTGCAAAATGAGTTTTTAAGTGCAGAAGAGGCAAAACTAAAGCATCATTTCAGGACCGTGCATCTTGCAGCCATGCAGAGGACACGCCGGAAGGAAGACGTGTGAAGCCAGAGCCGTACCTGATATAAAATAAGGTCTGTGCTGAGGGACAGGGGAGAGAACTGAGAGTCCCTGAGCACGGCTGCTTCAGCCTGGAGCTCCAGCTCACAGGGTCCCACCCAGGTCCCCACAGCCACTTAGCTGCTGCTGCTGCCCCTTTGTCCCCAGCAGCAGCCCGGGTGCCAGTGTGGGTGGGCCCCGGGCCACTGCGAGGTCTGCACTATCCCAACAGCACCCAGGGCCCAAGGAGGAGTGACATGAAACAGCACATAGGAAACCCCATGACAGGCTGAGAGCCCGCACTTAGGGGAAAAGCTTTTCTCTTGTCCTGTGAACTCAGGGCCCTGTGTTTTTCTTCTGTGCTCAGCCGGCCCTAAAGGACCTGGTCATGGAGTGGGCATGAGGGGTGAGGAGGGGCAGCAAGACATAGAGCCTGTGAGCAGGTGAACCAACCGGAGTGCAGGGACACCAGGAGAAAAGAGGCCTCCAGCTTGGCCAGGTAGGGGTGGGGCAGGCTGCTGGGACAAGCTCCCTTTAAGAGGCTGTGGCATCCCCAGGTGGAAAAGGTCGGCGGTGCCTAGAAGAGCAAGGCTGGAGGCCAGGAGCCTGGAGGCTCTGCACACAGGGCAGAGTCGGAGGCTTGGACCCCCCGACTGAGCAGGACACAGGGGACTACAAAGGAAATGAAGGTCACAGCCATACCCAGGGACCACACAGGACACAGAAGCCATCAGAGATGGAGAGAAAGAGAGAAAGACAAGGCAGATGACAGAAAACCACAGGCAACCCCACGAAGGAGCCTATGGAAAGGAGGCTGCTGGTGAATTCTGTGGCAGGGTCTGCGAAGGCCTCTGAGCAAACAGACGCCCACTGAGAACACCTTGCTGAAAGCCCCAACTACGGGTGCAGGATAGGGCCCCTCTGGCGACTCTGCGGATGGGGTGTTCTGGAGTTTCTTATTCTGTTCTCTTGTAAACTAGAAATATTCCATACCAACAAAGTCACCTTAGGAGCATGTCCGTAACATTTCCTCCACATCACTAGGGCTTGGAAGGAAAATGCTGGTTTCTTACCCTGGCCACTGGTGACATTTCTCTGTGGGGGGCTGTCCCATGCATCACAGCATGCTCAGCAGCACCCACCCCACCTTAGCTGTGACAACCAAAACTGTCCCCAGACACTGCAAACGTCCCTAGGGACACGTGCTGTACAGAGGGTGCTATGGACTGAAGGTTGTGTACACTTAAGCTTTCTACATCTAAGCCCTAATCCCGAAGACAATTTTGTTTTGTTTTATTTTATTTTATTATTTTATTTTATTTTATTTTATTTTTTGAGATGGAGTCTCACTCTGTCACCCAGGCTGGAGTGCAGTGGCATGATCTCGGCTCACCGCAAGCACCTCCCGTAGCTGGGACTACAGGCGCCCGCCACCACGCCTGGCTAATTTTTTGTATTTTTCGTACAGACAGGGTTTCACCGTGTTAGCCAGGATGGTCTCGATCTCCTGACCTTGTGATCCACCCGCCTCAGCCTCCCAAAGTGCTGGGATTACAGGCATGAACCACCATGCCTGGACCCCCAAGACCATTTTTTAAGTGGAACTGTGTAGAAAAACTCAAGACGGTGCTTAAGGCCACCATGTAAATACAGTCACACACCACGTGAAGACCTGTGGTCCATGATGACTGCATATACCATGGGGTCCCATAAGACTGTATTTTTACTGTACCTTTTCTGCATTTAGCTACACAAACATTTGCCACTATGTCTCGACTGCCTACGGTGTTCAGTATAGTCACATCCTGCACAGGTCTGCAGCCGGGGAACACAGGCTGTGCCACGTAGCCTAGGTGTGTCAAAGGCTGTACTTCCTAGGTTTGGTATCAGGAGGTGAGGCCTTTGGGAAGGTGATTAGGTCATGAGGGTGGAACCTTCACGAATGGGATTAGTCCCCTTTTAAGAGACACGAAAAATGTTCTCTGTCTCCACCATGTGAGGAGCAAGACGCTGGCTGTCTACAAACCAGGGAGAGAGCCCTCACTGGGAATGAGACCTGCTGGAAGCTTGACCTTGAACTTCCCACCTCCAGGACTATGAGAAACAAACATCTCACAGAAATCGATGTCTGCTGTTTAAGCCACACAGTGTGTGGCATTTTGTTATAGCAGCCTGAGAAACTCAGACAGCTATCATCCTCCAATCTGTGCTGGCAGGGTACCCGAGAAGTAGCCCACTGTGCCCCTCTACCTCTCGCACACACCCCTTGCTCACTGAGTTTTATGTTTAAGTTGTCACAAGGATGTTTGAAGTGATCCTGTCTTGCACTGTTGATAATTTATTCCTCAGGGTCATAAATTCCTGTCATTTAGAGATGACACTGCAGCTGTGATCTCACAGGGCTTAGATCACAGGCTGGCTGGCTGGTTTGCTTCGATTTACAACCTATGCAGGTCATGTCTTGAGGGTTCCAGAAGGTCCCTGCGGTGGCCATCCCTGCACTGGGCAGGACTTCTAAGTGTTCTGCTTAGGGTACTGAGAGACTTCAAATGTCACAGCAGGCTCCACACTCCCGAGCACCCCCAACTGACACACTGCATGGGGACTGGGCTTAGCCACAACGCTGCTGGAAACCTGCCGCTTACTTAACTACAGGCCAACTCTGTGAAAAACCTCAACCCCTCTGACCTCCTGGGCCTCACCCAGATGCCAAATAACCAAGGCTGCCCAAGGGGCCGGCTACATACTCTGTGGGATTTGATGCAAAAGGCAAGTGCAGTCTTCTGTGCAAAAAGCAAAAGTAAGGCTTTTTCCTTTCTCCTGGAGTTCCTCCCCAACCCACCATAGCATTTTTTTAATTTGCTATTTCATGCCAGGCTTCCTCAGGCAGGGCCAGTGCAGAGCCTCATAGGGGCCAGGGCCACCCTTCTATTCCAGCAGGGCACACACCCGGCCCTACTGGGCCCTGGCAGGCTTACTGTCCCAACACATCTCACAAAACACAAATGCAAAGGTAAATATCCAAGAATCTCAAGACAGCAACTGCAGAGCATTAAACCCCAAGCACAGGTCCCCCTAAAAGGGCCTCCCACCCCTCCCCGGCCACCTGCATCAAGGGTGGCTGTGGGAATATGGGCATCTGACTCCTGAGTAGCCTTCACAAATAGGGTCTCATTTGCTGGGGTTGGGGAGAGCCTCATCCCCATTTACTGACGAAGAAACAAGATAAGAGAAATTAAGCCACCAGCCCGAGGACAAACAGCTTGCAAGTGGCAGAGGAAAGACTAAAGTCCAAGTGGGTCTGGCCCTTCCCTTCCCTTCTTAACCCCTCCTGTGTCAGGCAGAACAGCAGCCCTCCCAGAATGAGGCCAAGTGCATCCCAGCATCCCTAACGACCAACGAATTACCCTGGCAGCCCCCTGACCTGGTCCCTGAGATTCTGCAGTGGGTTGGCAGGAAGGGCAACAAGACTAACACCTTCCTGGGCCGCAGGGCTGCAGCAGGAGCTCAGGAGCCATCTGCACAGGTTCAAACCCAACCTCTGCCTCTACTAGCTGTGTTGCCTTGGGCCAGTTCTTCCACCTCTCTGTGCCTCAGTGTACTCATCTGCAGAAAAGGGAAAACAGTGGCACCCACTCACAGGGCTATGGTGAGGGCTAAGGGAAATCAAACTAAGCACCTGTTCCCAGTGCCCAGCACAGGCGCACACTGTGTAGGGGAAGCCTTCGCACTACTCAGCAAGTAGTGCCAGCCTCTATGATGTGCCGGGGTCCTCAAAGGAAGTCCATCTAGGCCCACCTCTGTCTCTCGGCAGGATCTCCCTGTGAGTTGTGCCCCAAAGAGTCACCAGTCAGACAGTATGCTATTGGCGCCTGATCTCATTTGGCCACAAGTAGGCCCAGAAGGCCACGGGGCATGTGGTGCAGCTCCCTCCTCCCGGAGGAGGCACACACCAGCTCAGGATTCACAGAGCCAGCCCCTCACTGCAACCAGACCTCAGCCAGCCAGGCCAGGTACAGCCGCAACCACAGCGCAGCAGCACTCGGAGTTTCAAGGCCAACTCCACATCCAGCCACATGATGTAGGGCCACTCTTGCAGGACGACAAACCCACGGACCTCTCAGCACAGGTGCTAAGTAGCTGGTCCCAGACACTCTAGAAACAGACTGGAAGGGAGTCACCTGTGTCCTTCTCCCTTGCAGGGCTGCCCAGGATGGAGGAAGGGCTGTGGAAGCCATGCCACAGCAGGAGGCTGCCCACCACGGGATTAAATGATAGAAGGACCAGTGGTAGGACCGAGCCAGGCCTGCAAGCCACAGCCCAACGCCAGGCCTTGGGGCCAGGGGAGCTATACCAATCCAGGGCTGCTGGCCTGGAGCAGCCCAGGGGCCCAGGAGAGCAGCGGGTGCAGGAGGGTGGGCAGTCTCTGCCGTCCCAAACACCCCCGACATGGCCTCAAGGGTGGACAAGGCCTCCAGGCTGCAGCTCTGCCATGGCCAACCAGCCATGTGACCCTGAGTGGGACGTGTGCCTGCCGGCTTCTGTCCCTCGTCCCATTAAAGGAGGCTTAGAGCCAGGTGGTCTGCGTTCCCTCTAGGGCCCTTCGACATCACCTGGATTCCCACTTTGGAAAAACAGGTGTGCGTACAGATTTGCTACTGCAAATGGGAGTTTCTGGTGGTGTCTCCAGAAGGCCCGCAAGGTACCTGGCCCTTCTCGCTGCAGGGCGAGGTGCTCAGTCAGTAATGAGACAATGCAACCCTGAGAGGTGGAAGGGAAATTCGAGAGACCTTCCAAACGCATAGCCAGACTCCATGCCGGGATCAGGCGACACAAATCAGCAGGTATTTAAAAGTAGAGGGGAGATTTTGAGAAGCCCAATTACCCACAGGAAGTCCAAAGGCTATTTTTAAACGCCTTATCAGAAGTCCAGGTCAAATGAGTACCAAAAAAAAATAAAAATAGCAAGTGCTCAGAAAAATAAGATGCAAACGCAGAGCTCTCTGGCACACGGTCAGAGGCTGCCTGCGGGGAAAGAGGCATCCTTCCAGAAAACGATGCAAAAATAGCTCCAGCAAGGGAAGCCCATCAAGCATGCCAGGGTTAGGTGCAAATGGGAAACTTAATTAAGCAGGCCTCTAAAGAACGTAGGTTTCCAAAATAAAGCCCACAGCTCTTTATGTGGCAAGGCCAAGAAGGGGTGGGGACACTCGACAGTTGACACTCAGGCATGAGTGGCAGATGCTGGTGTCCTCAGGCCAGGGCCTGCCTGGTCCCAGAGGGCAGGGAAGCTTGGCAGCAGCTCCTTACTTGCCCCTTGTCCTGGCTGTCACCCCTCCTTCCTCCCAGGAACTGCCTGCCACATGACCCTAGCTATGGGACCCTCCTATTACCTCCCTGTTCCCATGGACTGCAGTCCTAGTGAAGGCAGTCCTAGTCCTAGTCCTAGTCCTAGTCCTATCACTCTCCTAGCCCCATCTCCAATGAGCTTATTACTTCAGAGAGAACCAAATTGTCCTTTTTTTCCTATTAGTTTTTATCCACCTGCCAGCTACAAATATATTTGTAAAATGCTCTTCTTTACAGTCAAAGAACCAAGGTATTAGGATTCCTTTTAAAAACCATCTTCCCCTTCCATTTTCATTTCCCCCACTTCTAAAAAGCTGTGTGTTCTCAAAATCCACAAAAAAAGGATCCTGGAGTTGGGGTTCCCTCCCCAGCTCCTCTACTTTCTCCCTTCCTTGGATTTTTTTCTTTTTCTTTTTTCTTTTCCAAGTAGCATTTTTAAAAATTGAGTTTGTAGCAAGCTAAGGGTTCTCTATATGGCATGTCAAGCACTGTAAGCTTCTGAATCTTTTCGTCCTGTGAATTTTGGTTGCCCTGACAACCACATTCTGGGCAGAGCTTGAGCATTCAGGATCGGAAGCATCCCTGGCCTGCAGGGCAGTGTTTAGGGTGGAGGGAATGAAGCTCAGCACCTGCCCTGATGAAACCTAAGTTCTGCTGATCACCAAACCCGTCTCTTCCTGTATATTCAGAAGATACAAAGTGCCTGTGTGTGCATGTGTGCCTGCCCTCCCTACCCAGCCCACCTGCCAGGCCCTGAAAGTGGGGGTGCTCCTCGCCCTTCAATGCTGCTGGAGCAAATGCCCCTCCTCAGATGCGCACCACCCACCTGTCAGAGGACTTCTCCATTCTACAGAGCCTCAACACAGCTGCCATCAGCCAGCTGAGAGCGCGGCTAAAGACTGTGGATGGCAGGGGTTGAGGGCCAGCCCACTGGGAAGCAGGGGTGGCAGCAGAGACACAGATCAGGGAAACGGGGCACAGCTGGGGACACCGCAGCCCAAGCTTCCGAAAGTCTCCTGCAGGTAAGAAACACAAGACCGGCATCTGTGTTACGAATCCACCTGTGTTATGAGGCTGACGGATGCTGAGTTCCTGAAACGTGGTCTGCACGGGAAGTGCCTGTGCCTGTTTCAGGGATTCCAACCAGTGCTGGGAAGGGCTTGGACACATGTGAGGCAGTGACTCCATCAACAGCAACTGCCCATGCATCCAGCGTCTTGGGGAGTTTTTCTCAGAATATCCTGACCTGGAGATTTGGCACACTGTGCACACACACAGGCAGAACAGACTGTTCTAAAGCTTTCAAAAGTTTATTTTCAGCAGTCAGTCACTCACTCTGGTGCCCCAGAAGGAGCATGGCAGCTGGACTCCAACTGACCTCACTTTTTCCCTGCCAGGAGAGCTGGGGCAAGGCTCGCAGCCTGCCAAACCCTGTAAACGGAGATTATCAGAAAACCCATCCCCGGGGCTAGACGAGACTTAAATCAGGTGCTGGGTAGAAAACACCCTTTCTAAGGCACTAAGCACTGCACAAATGTTCTTTTCCCTTTAATTGCCCTCCCTTTAATTGTGAGAAAAATAATGATTTGGGGTCAGAATGTATATACTACATACTGATCTTTCTAGACCATCATTAAATGCAGAGGTAGAAACAACTCAAATGTCCATCAGCTGACGAATGGAGAAAGAAATGTGGTGCATCCATACAACAGAATATTATGCAGCATTAAAAAAATGAATGGCACATACCAACATGGGTGAGCTTCAGAAACATCATGGGGAGTGAAAGAAGCCAGATATAAAAAGGCCGCAAACTGTATGATTCCATTCATATGAAAAAATCCAGAATAGGGAGACCCACAGAGTTGCCCAGAGCTGGGGTGAGAGTAAGGAGAACAGTTTCTTTAGAGGTGATAAAAATGGTCTATGATTGACTGTGGCGATGGCTACACATTATCTGTTGAATATACTAAAACCACTGAATTGTACACTTTGAATGGATGAATTCACTGTATGTGAATTCTGTCTCAATAAAGCCTTAAAAGAAAAAAATGTAAATGGTGGTTAAATGACAGGAACCTATTTCTCTCTCACTCACTCAGCTGATCTTCCCAGGAAGGGCAGACAATTTGCCCTGATTCCAGTTCTCTTAAAATGTGAGACCTCTGGCCTTTCCTCTGGGATTCAAAATCCAACTGCTGTGAGTTAAGAATGTTCCTTCATAATTTTAACTTCTATTTACTCACCTTTGAACCACACTAAGTAATTTCTTGGCACGTTGACATCTGTTGATGGATCTGTATTACAACTTTTCCAACTTGCAGGTTTCCAAGTCACAAGAGGTTCATCACAATACCTCTTCTTTTTGCAAAACACCCTTAATTTAACCACAGCTATGATGATAGTAACTGGCATATCACTGGAATGTCATAAACTGAAAATTCATAAAATCGGTGCACAGAAACAGGTGCTAGAGAAATGTATGGTGAATCAAAGCCATCCCAATGACCATTCATATTTGTCAAAGTCTGAACTCGTCTGTCACTGCTGTGACTTCCATGGGTGGCTGCACTGGAAGCCCCAGGGACTGAAGTAAGTTTCCAGATTTTAAAATTTAAGTCCTTGAAAAATGCAGTCATCTATAAGAGTCTTCCTCTGCAGTTGGAAGGTCTATTTGCATTACCTTCTGTATATTTACTTCCAGCTTCTCTCTTTATCTCATAGACTATTCCATGCCGTTTCAAGACAGAAATTCCACACGAGGACCACGCTGGCACAGGCATAGAAATTACCAAATCTCTATAAGAAAGGCTTACTCTGATCCAACACAAATGTATACCAGGCTAATACAAATTAAATTTCTAATAATAAAAGTGCATTTCCTCTTAATAATTGGGAAGTTAATGTCTTCTATGAGTAACATATGCTATAAATACTCAACATTTTGAGAATGATGCCTGCTCAAAAGAAGAGATTTTTAAAAACTCATTTTCTGCTTTTTGTATCCAAGCATCTCAGATCACTTTCCAATAAGCCACGATTTCTCCAAACATCCCATGAGATGCAGTGCCGGGGACAGGTTCCCTGCTTAGATACAGACAGAATCATAAAGAGGTTCAGTAGCCTGTGGAGTGGACAAGTTAGTGCCATATGTAGAACCGCTCTCGAACCAATATTGGGTACCGTGAAGAACTCTGAGTCCAAAATTAACCAAAGTTGACTTCTGTCGCTTGGTTTGCAAAGTGAAGGTGCAGGTAGACAAATTCAATGCTTTTCAAATTGTGTTCGCCAAAATGACTGCGGGGGTTGAGGTGGAGGGGGAGGGTTTGTAGGGGCTGGAGTGTGAGGCCCTTTTTATCAATCCGAGAAGCACCACTTTCAACTGTTTTTGTTAAGCAGAAGGGTCTTCTGTTGAAAATAATAATAGTAAAGGTTTCAAAAATGCTGGTCTCAGTGACCTTAAAGCGTTATTGTTTTCATAACCACAAAGAAGAGGAATCCTCAGTCCCAACCTGGGGACTTTGCCCAACAGGTGACTGTGACTGTGTTCCCTGTGACTGCTGGAGCCTGGCTCAGGGCTTCCCCTCACATCAGCACCTCGAGGAGAAACGCGCTGGTCCTCACTGTCACACCACCCGGCTACACTGCCATGGGCAAGTGGCTCCAATTATTGGGACTGCCCTTGCTGCAATTCCACTTTCTTCATGTGAAAGGGTGGGAAATGCCTGCCCCTCAAGTCACATAATGTGGGAGGCAGCGTCAAGCCTGAGCAGACCCTCAGGAGGGGCACCCTACCCCTTTCCCAAGCTGTGAGAATGAGGATGGAAGATGAATCACTCAACAATACAGCCTGGCCGCACCCAAACACATTGATTTATAACTCACCCCACTTTCTTCTAAATAGTATTCACAGTAAGTATGCAAGAGACTAAGCTGACCAGCACCTCCGCTGGGACTGCAAGGCCCCTCCAGTGTCCTCACGGAGCTCCTAATGATTCTCCAGGGCATTGCACACTTACTTTCCATTTGCAACAACTCCCTTTCCTCTTGGTGTCAGAAACAACCTTCCCGTCCACTTTTTTAAGCACATGTCCTACGTGTCACCCATCCCAGTGGCATCACTGCATCCTTCCTCCTACCCGGTTGATAGCACGTTGGGGACCCTCTACTCTCATTGGCAATCTCTCCCTCTGGATCTCTCTCCATTCACTGATATGCTGTCTACAGCTACTTTCCGAATACAACAGAAGAGGTTAGACTCTATGTGGCCCAAGAAGCCTGAAATATTTACTCTCTGGCCCTTTACAGAAACAATGTGCTAACTCCTCGCCTGACGCAACTATTAAAATGAATTAGAATTATCTCCCCCATAAAAATATGGGCATCTAGTGGGCAAAGTATCACAATACTCTTCATATTTTCTGATTAGGTACAGCACAGTGCTTTACATACAGTAAGTGCTTAACCAGATGTTTTCTGAGTTGAACACTCCTTAAAAATGATTCATTTGAGCCTGGGTCTATGCAACACCTATGGGTGATCCCATTCTATGGGTGTGAGTCATGTGACTGGAAAAAGAAGGGAGACACCCAATACCTAGCAAATTTTTTTGAAGACAATTAGCAGGTGATTTTAAATGCACATAGACTGTAGAAATGAAACAATAAGAAAGATTTTCAACAAGTCGCTGCAATATAATTAGGTGCAATGGGAGTGTGGTAATTTACCCATCTTCATTAACAATCTGTTCACTCAGGTGTTATACAATTCCACAGGAAACACAATCAACATTTTGGAAGATTACAACCCATCGGAAACAATCTATAAAAATAGGATGTCGACCAGGCACAGTGGCTCATGCCTATAACCCCAGCACTTTGGGTGGCCGAGGCGGGTGGATCGCCTGAGGTCAGGAATTTGAGACCAGCCTGGCCAACATGGCGAAACCCCATCTCTACCACAAGTACAAAAATTAGCCAGGCGTGGTGGCAGATGCCTGTAATCCCAGCTACTCAGGAGGTTGAGGCAGAAGAATCGCTTGAACCCGCGAGGCGGAGGTTGCAGTGGGCCAAGATCACGCCACTGCACTCCAGCCTGGGCAACAAAAGTGAGACTCCGTCTCAAAAAAAAAAAAAAAAAAATAGGATGTCAAGGTGATTGTAATAGAGGGAAAGATTCTTATCACAGTGTTTGTTAATATTCACCTACACAGAATCATCCCATATGATCACGGGAAAAGTTTAAAGCAACGACAATTACAACATCAAAGAGCACCTGGAAGTTTCCTCTCCTTTTTAGTTCTGTAGGCTTCTTCCATGATAAACCACGAGCAGATCTGTTAGAGAAACACCAGGGGAACATTCCACACAGAGTTTGCATCCAACCTCATGGAGGCATCCATTAGGCAATCAAGTGCAGAAAGTATGATCGCTCCAACCTTATGCCAACCACTAGATGTGCTTAAACCATGATCTCTGGCCACTGTCGGCTTGAGAACTCTGACCAGTGTTGAGAAGTGGGTCTCACTGTTGGGGAATTTGTAAAAGATCTGCTTGAAGCTCCAGACGGTGCAGATAATGATGCAAACCTAAAAGCTATTTTTAATGGGCTTTTACATTCAACTTTGATTATTACACAGTACATTAAATTGATAGGGGGTAAAGTTTTAAAACAGAGAATATGGACTCACTTTGGGAGGCCAAGGAGGGAAGATCACGAGGTCAGGAGTTCGAAACCAGCCTTTCCAATATAGTGAAACCCCGCTTCTACTAAAAATACAAAAATTAGCTGGGCGTGGTGGTGTGTGCCTGTAATCCCAGCTACTCGGGAGGTTGAGACAAAAGAATTGCTTGAACCCGGGAGGCAGAGGTTGCAGTGAGCCGAGATAGCGCTATTGCACTCCAGCCTGGGCGACAGAGACTCCGTCTCAAAAAAAAGAAAAAAAAAAAAAAGTCAAACGACTGAACACGTAAGTTCCTCTCCTGTCTGCCTGGTAGATGGTGGGGGGTGTCAGGTGGAGCCTGACAATCAGAAGGCCAAGGCCAGCTAACTCCAGATCAAGCTTGGCCAGACCTCACGCCACCTCCTTCCGAACACACCAGAGCCTCCTCTGTCTCGGGGGTATCAGAAGCAGCATTTTCCATCCCCGAAGAAACACAACACTGTCAGCGAGGTCACAGCCTGGGGAAGCCTCTGCTAGCAAGGCAGTGGAGGCATCTCTCTCAGAGAGTGGCTTCAGGGGGAGTGAGTGGGTTTCCACTGGAGGGACTCCTATGGGAGGGTGGAAGGGGCTGGTGAAGACAGAGGCTGCCTGCTTCCCTCAGAAGCGGCTTCCATTTCACAAGATGAAAAGAGCACTTCACAAACATTTTCAGGTTTTTTTTTTAATTAAACAAAGAAAAAGGTGTGAGACTAAATGCCAGCTGCCACACAATGCCCCGGCAAAGCGAACACGTTCCCCCTGGCAACTGCACAGAGAGAAGCACCCTAGAAAGTAGGAACAGTTTTTAATCTGTTCATGGATGTCAATAAATAACCAAACTGTAACGCTTGGCTTCTGCGATGGTGTCTCTCAGAGTCTCAAAGCGCACGCTGACGGCAAGCAGCACGTGGTGGGAGGTGGTCTTGCCAAGTCAGGAGCAAACCCCAGCGCTTTGCATTCCAGCCCTCGGCATGCAGCCCAGGTGGATGACTGCACCCTCACCATAGGCAAACTGCTGCCAGAGAGGGGACGGGACCCCTGCCCCTCCATAGGGATGCAGTCACAATGACGGGGGATGCCGCCACAATGACGGGGGATGCCGCCACAATGACAGGGGATGCCGCTTCTCTGCACATGGTCTCTTTCATCCAGACCAAGAGCCAAACCCAGGGACAACACAAACCCCAGGGGGAAACAATGTGCATGCTTCATCCACGCCTGTTGTGTGGATGGCTGGACCCATGGGGTCCCAGACCCCGCTGAGCAGCAGCCTCCCATGGAACCCTGGAGGTGGTGATCACTGTGAGGAAGACAGGACCAAGAGACCACGCTCCAGGACAGACAGCTTCCATTTTCTGTGTCCCAGATCCCACAGAAAGACTGGCACAGTTGTCTGCTGGGGTGGCGGTGGAGTTTTCAGAGGCACCCCTGCTACATGGCAAAGCTGCAGCAGGAAAGCCCTTCGGGCCCAGGGAGCAAGGTCTGGTTCTTGGGAAGTCAATACACTGCTGTAAGTCATGTTTTGTTTCCCATGCTCATTAGATGTCCGAGAGCACCGCACAGAGCACACATCTGCAATTCGGGACCACTCACTGCGCTCACGGGGTGGGCTGCAAGCCGGTGCAGACTCCACCCAAGCAGGTGAGATGGAGCAGAGGCAACCCCCGCTGTGCACCCCTTCCTTACAATCCCTACCGCCCTCCAAAGACGGGCTGCTCTGAGGGGGTCCTGAGAGTCCTGACAGGCACAACACAGGCAGGCTTAACACCCACGGTGACGGCGGCAGGAAGAGAGCACCCAGTCCGTGCTGATAAGCTGAGAACGGGGTGTGGTCACAATGGCAGAGGATGGTGTCAGAGGGAAGTCGGAAGCAAGCCCACCTGTGTGCCTGTGTGTGGACATACAGACATATATACACAGTCATGCGCCACTTAACAAGGAGAATATTTTCTGAAAAATGAGTCCTTGGGTGACATCATTGTGTGAACATCAGAGTGTACATGCATAACTCCAGATGGCACAGCCTAAGACATACCTAGGCTATGTGGCACAGCCTACACTCCTAGCCTATAAAGCTGTGCAGCATGGACTGTACTGAACACCTTCGGAGCTGGAACACAATGGTAAATGTTTGTATCTAAACACAAGGAAGGTACAGTAAAGATATAATCTTATCACACAGTATATGCAATTGTCAACGACAGCAACGTCTTCATGCAGTACATGACTGTATTTACGTGTGTGTGGCCTTAAGCACCATCTTAGCTTTTTCTAAATAATACCTTTAAAAAAAAAAAGTCTGTGGTTGTCTTTTGCACTCTGGAGAAAAGAGCTTTCCTAATTCAGACTAAACAGAAAAGACTAAACAGGTCATATCAGATCGAAGAGTTTTTTAAATTGTGCAATTATAGGAATTTCAAGTAGATTTTAAAACTCAACCTAAGATAACAAGTAAACCGATGCCTTTGGGAATACTTTCTTGTAATGACGACGAAGTGGTCAGCACCGTGGGGACAGAGTCCTGTGTCCCTCACCCTGTGGCTCTGGAGCCAGCAAAGAGTGTGGTCATGATGCTAGCAAAATATGCTTAAATGATCCGTGACAGGTGGGGCCAGCACCTATGGGGTGGGGTGCCAGGGCTAGGCCCAGCTCCGCCTCTGGGAGACGAGCAAACTTCTAGGGGCACAGGTTGGGGAGGCAGCATCATGGCTTCTACGCTTCCAATTAGTTCTAGCACGCCTTTTTGCTATAAACTGGGTGAATATATGGACCCACAGAATCACACATTTACTGAAAATGAAACTGAACTCTGACCCCATAGCTGGGGAGGTGAGACTGGTGCTGGGGTTGTAGGTGGAACCTAAGGCAGTGATATTCACCGGAGCCTCTGCATTCCCACATGCTGCCCAGTCCTCAGAGTACCCCAAGAAAAATGGTTACCTCAAAGCTGTGTGTGTGGCTCCTTTGAGAAAAGCTAGTAAGATGCATTTCCCGCAGGGTCTTCCTAGGGTGCTCCATCCCAACCCAAAACCCCATTCCAACAGGATCTGTTTTTTAATAAACTGGGGGCAGGAGGATATTTGTTTGCTTTACTGGTTGCTGGAAATGTCAAAAACAGAATTGACTTTCTAAATCAAGGTCTGGGTAACTGGCCCTACATGCTTTTATTTTACACACACCTTGAACTCCCACGGGTGGTCCAGCACGGCGGTGAAGTGTTTGCACTCTAAAGCCTCACTCCTCAGGTTCATATCGAGGCTCCGCCTCTTAATGCTATGTGACCTCACACAAGATACTCAACTTCTCCGTGCCTCAGCATTTTCATCTGCAGGATGGGGATAATGGCAGTACCTGCCACTAGGGCTGCAGTCAGGATTACATGAATTCATCTGGGCAAATGCAAAGGAAAGCATCTCGTACACGGGAAGCACTGCAGTTCACTTCGTCTTCTTTTCAGTGAGGCAAAAACAGAAATCTCAGTAACGACATTTTCAAATGCTGGGAAAATTATTAAAAGGAGCATTTCAAGGACACAGAGACAGGGCCTGCCCTCTCCTGAAGTTAAAATCACCCTGGGAATGTACAACACAAGTCAAGACACTGGGTTAAATACAAAACAGGATCCTGGTGACTAAGGGAATAAAAACGGCCCAGAGAATGGTATGAAATGTGCTCGTGACAGCCAAGGCCAGGCCTCTGCTGGCCAAGCATGGGGCACAGGGCACAGGGCCAGCCGTCCCAGGAGCCGGGGGAGGATGCATCCACACCACCCGACTTGGCCCCTTTGACAGGCACAAGAATGCCCCTAATTACAAGACACTGTCGCCTCATTTCTCCTACAGTGCCACAGAAGATTAATAACTGAAGTATTAGTGTGCCAAGTTAATTTGAAATCACAATATAAAATCCTGGATGAGTTTTGTCTGTCTAAAGTCTCCCACTTCCTTTCCAGAAATCGTCTTTTCCACCAAGAGCCACGTGCCTAGTGAAATAAGGTGAACCAGGAGTGTCTGAGGGCTGTCCTGTCCAGGGACTTGGCTCCGGCTTCTCTGCCAACCCCAGAGGCAGGAAAACCAACGCCTGGCCAAAGAGACAGAGACTCCACCCCCAGCATTCTGTGAAATCCTTTGATGCCCTGTGATGTCTGCACCTTTCAACATGCTCTGTGACTCAAGTAAATGTGATGTCCTGAGTTTATTTTGTTAAATTAACTTGCCTCTTCAGATCAAGGATTTAAAGTAAGAATTTTTCTTTAGGTTCCCTGCAATAAAGAGCACAGCTGTCTTCACTCTTCTCTGATGCTCTAACAATCCAATCTTTTATTGTTTAAAAAAATATGCAAACACACTGAGCTCCTCTTACATGGGATTTTATTCACATCGATTAGGAAAGATGCCTTACCTGATAACATGTCCCTGCCAAATTATTCTTCCACTTGATAAATATACGGAAAAATAACCACCCTTTAAATCCCAATGGGAGAGAAATTCTAACAATCAGGAAAATATCTCAGATGCAATCCAAACTGTCTACAAATGAATATATTCCACTCTAATCACATTTTACTATCTCCACGGTGTAACAGCCCCAACAAAGGGAATCGAAATACACAAACAGATAATAAGCAGGTTCCATATTTTAATCAGGTAGGTGGTGCTACAATATGGGTATATTCACAGACACCTACAATTCTTTTCATATTTTTCAGGTGGAAATAAATGGAAAATGTATATATTTTCTTACATTCCTGGTTGTTTGATGAGGCCTTTTTCGCTGAGGGACCAGCTTCAATGACAAACTGTCTTTGCTCAGTTTTCTGGACAACCACGTAACTGCCTCATTGGGCTTGGCAAATACTTTCTTGTATGTGGCACAACTCCCTGAACTCTGCAAACCCAACCAGAAAGTTCTGGCAGAATAGGAGGCTGCACATTCACGGGAGGCACTTGGAGAGGCTGCTTCCTGGTGGCAGAGGGAAGCAGGCAGCCCAGTGTGGGCTGGGGCCTCTGGTGGGACCAGCTCACTCTCTGGGAAGCCCATGGAGGCACAGGAGCACCCCAGCACTGGATGGGGGAAGCCAACAACCTGGATCAGAGGGGCTCAAAGCTGAGCAACAGCTCAGCCTCCCAGCCCAGCTCTATCCCCACAGGACTCTGAGCAGACCCATGGCTGGGACAGACAGGGGACCAGAGCTCTCCCAGGGCCCCGCCACAACAATAGCAAAGACCACATCTGACATACCTGCTTTCATCACCTGAAAAGCTGCCTTTCTGCATTTCATCCTGCTAGGAAACTCCTGGCCTTTGTGTGATAAACGTCTTATTTTTATGAACAAGGATATGAACTTGGTCATTTGAAGTAAGGGAGAAGGAACAGAGTTGAACACTGCTTTGACCAGTCACCTATCCACGAAGCTCCCAGAACTCCCAAGGGAGTGTAGAAATTCAGACCACCTGGGAGGAGATATGGATTTACCCAAGCATCACAGGGCCAGCCAAGGCAACTGGGGCAGTGCCTTGAAGCACATGCAGGAGACTGCGAAGCACATGGAACCACCACATGGGCTCAACACCCTACATTCACAGAGAGATCGTGATACCCTGGACAGCACCTAGCACTCAACACACACCGTGTCACTCAACCCCACTAAGGACCACAGGGCTCCATTCTACGGAAGAGAATAACTGAGGCTCTGAGGAGCTGGGGCACTCACCTGCAACTGGTAAGTGTGGGGGCACAGGTCTCTGGGATTCTAGAGCCCACTTTCCTTGGGACAATGCCCTAGAGAGAATGGCCCAGGGACAACACAGTGGCCTGGCAGGGGCCCCTGGACAGGTAACTTAACCCCCTTGGCCTTACCTCCTTATATGTAAAGAGTATAAATAATTCCTGACCTGACCGAGCTGCTGGGAGGATCAAATGCTCCATGTAGGAAAGTGCTGAGAGACTCATCAGTTTTGTTTTTGTTTTCAGGGATGAACTGTACATTTTCAGAATCAAAGAGTGAGTGGACGGGCAGGATAAAATAAGTTAATTTCTCATTTTTTAATCTCAAAAATAAAAGTTAAGGCTGAATTGTGAAGAGCTGGGGTAAGACTCAAATGTTCTAGTCCTGGTTTATACACAAAAGGCACAGCCTTCAAAAGGCCACTGAAACCTCTCCCTCTCCAGGCTTCAATTTCCAGATCTTTACTGTGTGGGAGTTGAACTACTATATGCATCTAGATATAAGGTAGAGCTTTGTTTCCAAAATCACCCAGCAGCAAGGGAGAGGTCACCATCTCTTTGGTTCCCTGTGTAGACTCTCACCTTGCAAAGCACTTACCAGTTACTTTATTAAGAACACCAAAGCAGTATATGGAGAAAATACACAAGCCTGAAACTAACTCAACTGACAGTCATCTCAGGATGTGCTTTTTGAGAATCAGTATACAAGAAGGCAAGTTAACACAGATTCAGTAATTAACCCAGAAGGAAT
Organism: Pan paniscus; assembly: GCF_029289425.2. NCBI lineage: Eukaryota > Metazoa > Chordata > Mammalia > Primates > Hominidae > Pan > Pan paniscus. Next base: position 18,510,349 of record NC_073261.2, read on the forward strand.
GACCCACAATTCTGGGTCAGTTTTGGACAGTGCTGGACAGTTTTGTACACAATCTTCTAAAGATTACTTTTAAAAAGCTAATTTTTAGTGCTGAATAAATTAGTCATTGTGGCTTGGGATAAAGACGACTAGAAAATACATCTCACGACACAGTCATGTGGAAGGATGATGAGCTCTGAAACCTGTTAGGAGACCCAAAATGGGGTCCTGTGATGATGAAGACACCAATGTCAAAGATTCATGGGAAACGTTTATTTTATGAAATATGAGAGTGAAAAACAGTATAATTTTATATGGCAATATGCATATGGAAATAAACTATATATTAGAAACAGGCAGTTGAGCATTCTATTTCCTAGAAATTCAAATATCCAAGTTGGCCTGACACTTTAATTTTAAAATTAAAAATAAGAAATCATTTAAATTGAGAATTACTTTATATGTAGACTACTGCGGTAGTTGATATCAAGGAAATACCAGCCTAGCCTCAAAGCATTACAATGTAACTGGAGCCATTACTTACCCACTCATTCATTCCTTTAGTCACCAATTTACGCAACATCGATTCATTCTTGCAATTAATGCAAAATATCTCCTGTGCAAGTTCCATGTGCTTTCTATGTCCCAAGCACATCCAGGAAGAAAAACACCTGACTATGTGAGATTATACTATGCAGACACCTTTCTAGGACACTATAGTTTGAGTGTGTCTCCCAAAGTTTATGTGTTGGAAATTTGATCCCTAATGCAGAGGGTTTGGACCTTTAAGAGGTGATTAGGTCATGAGGGCTTCACCTTCCTAAGTGGGTTAATGCCATTGTCATGGGAGTGGGCTAGTTATAAAAGCAGGGACTTCAGCCCCATTCTCTCACATGCACACATACTATCTCACCATGCGATGCCTTCTGCCATGGGATGACTCTCACCAAATGCCAGCGCCATGCTCTTGGACTTCCCAGCCTTCAAAATCATGAGTCAAATACACTTCTATTGTTTATAAGTTACCCAGTTTGTGGTATTCTTTTATAGCAGCAGAAAACTAAGACAAACCTCTTCATGCTTCAACAGGTGAAGCAATTACCTACTTTTCAAAAATTATTCAGGTTTACAGCATACATATGTTTATCACATAGATAATTTTTTTAAAGTTCAAAATCAGGCTCCTCCTCCCCTGAGCAATAAGCAAACATCACCAAACTGGCCTTTGGTTGCTCATTCAAGGCCCTTACAGCCATGACAATATAACTACAGTAAAGCCTAAAAGGAAAACCAGAGAATATACTAACACATAAACCTAATTCCTGCCAGGATGGAAAAAAAAGGTGTAGGTCATGGAAAAATGGTCTTAGAATGTGGCATGGATGAAGTATGCTCAGAGATGTCAAGAAAAAGGCAGGGAGACAGATGGAACCTAGCATCCACTGCCACGGCTGGAGAAGAAAGAGGAGGCAGGAGAGTAGACTCAGAGAATAGGAACCCCCTGTGCCTGGGAGGGAAATTTGGATTTGGTGTGTTCGGCAACAGGCATCTACTGCAGGTCCTTATGCTGGAGGGGAAGGTAAAAACATAACTTTTTTTTTTTTTTTTCTTTTTTTTTTCTTTTTTATTATACTTTAAGTTTTAGGGTACATGTGCACATTGTGCAGGTTAGTTACATATGTATACATGTGCCATGCTGGTGCGCTGCACCCACTAACTCGTCATCTAGCATTAGGTATATCTCCCAATGCTATCCCTCCCCCCTCCCCACCACAGTCCCCAGAGTATGATATTCCCCTTCCTGTGTCCATGTGATCTCATTGTTCAATTCCCACCTATGAGTGAGAATATGCGGTGTTTGGTTTTTTGTTCTTGCGATAGTTTACTGAGAATGATGGTTTCCAATTTCATCCATGTCCCTACAAAGGATATGAACTCATCATTTTTTATGGCTGCATAGTATTCCATGGTGTATATGTGCCACATTTTCTTAATCCAGTCTATCATTGTTGGACATTTGTAGAAAGCTGAAACTGGATCCATTCCTTACACCTTATACAAAAATCAATTCAAGATGGATTAAAGATTTAAACGTTAGACATAAAACCATAAAAACCCTAGAAGAAAACCTAGGCATTACCATTCAGGACATAGGCGTGGGCAAGGACTTCATGTCCAAAACACCAAAAGCAATGGCAACAAAAGCCAAAATTGACAAATGGGATCTAATTAAACTAAAGAGCTTCTGCACAGCAAAAGAAACTACCATCAGAGTGAATAGGCAAAAACATAACTTTTAATAAAGAGGAATCTGGTGAAAGTAGGAGTGTGGCATGGACCAGAGGATAAAGAAACTTTTGGGTACTTTTCTGCTGTGGTTGTTAGTGTGCGTGTGTGTGTATGTGTGTTACACCAGTGGAATCCTTCCTTCACACAAACCCTTACAGAGCCAGATGCAACATGCCATTCTAGACTGGATCCTGGAACAGAAAAAAGACGTGAGTGGCAAGACTGCTGAAACCCTAGTAAAACCTGTAATTTAGTGAACAGTAATGTACCCATGTTAATTGCTTAGTTTTGACAAATGTACCATGGTAGCATAAGATATCAACATTAGTGGAGACTGGGCAAGGGGTATACAGGAATCCTCTGTTCTGTTTTTTCAACTTTTCCATAAACCTAAAATCATTCCCAAATAACAGGTTTATTTGAAAAACTCTGACACAGAAGTCCAACACCGAACACCGAACACAGACGAGCTAGCTGGAAGGACCTGCCTGAGCCATCACTTCTCCTCACCACCTCCACGTGCTCATGCTGACGGAGGGTCTGTGAGTACGGTGTGTGCACAGCGGGCTGGCCATCAAAGGACTTTGTCAAGAAGGGGAAAATTGGTAAGTAGGATTGGAATGTTATCAATCTGAGGAAGCTTGCATCAGGGTAAACATATTGCATGGAGAAATCTGCTGATAAATCCCACTGCAGAGCTCTCTACATGGGGTGGTCCCTTCCAAGTAAGCTTGCCCTGGACTCAGCCCCTGAAGCCCCTGTGACCACACTCTTAGCTGATTGAGTATATTAGTCTGCTTCCACACTGCTGATAGACATACCAGAGACTGGGCAATTTACAAAATAAAGAGGTTTAATGGACTTACAGTTCCACATGGCTGGGGAAGCCTCACAATGGTGGTGGAAGGAAAGGAGGAGCAAGTCACATCTTACATGGAGGACATCAGACAAAGAGAGCCAAGCAAAAAGGGTTTCTCCTTATAAAATCATCAGATCTCATGAGACTTATTTACTACCACAAGAACAGTATGGGAGAAACCATCCCCATGATTCAATTATCTCCCACTGGGTCCCTCCCACAACACGTGGGAATTATGAGAGTACAATTCAAGATGAGATTTGGGTGGGGATACAGAGCCAAACCATATCACTGGGCCAGGGGAAGTCACCTGAGCCCTGAGGAGCCAGTTCATTGGCTAGCTAATGGCCTCTGTGTACCTGCTGTGAAGTAATTCCCTGAGCCAATGAGATGGTCCCTTTTGGGAAATGGAATCAGGAAACAAAGAAAAAGTCATCAATACCATCTGCCAAATCAGGAAAGGCAGCGGACTCAGAAAGAAGCAGAGACTGTGGGCAAAGGAAGGAGGCCGAAGCCCTGACTGGTGGGGAACACCAGTGGAGGGCAGTGGTTCAGTGGCAGCACAGGTAGAGAGGGAAGTAGACAGAGAACAGGGCCCAGCTGTGTGACTGGCAGACTAGAGAAAAAAAAAAAACAACTTCCCCTGTGGTTCCTAACCCCACGGAGGCCCAGTTGTTCAGCTGTGCCTGGGTCCCCACAGAGAGGAAACCTTACAATAAGATCCCACCACTTGAGGTAATTTGAATGGGTCTGATTCTTGCAACCCAAAGAGTCTTTTTAAGAATACCTTTGGGTCCAAATGATCCAGCCTCTGTCTTGTTTAATAGCCCTAGTTCTTTCATCAGTGACTTTTTTGACCCCCGTATTTTCCTGCGATAAGGAGCACTTTGAGGGGTAAGAGACAGCGTGGTTTAGCCAAGAGGGCTATGGTTTGAATGTGTCCCCCAGATCTTATGTGTTGAAAACACAATCTCCAAATTCATATGTTGATGGCATCTGGAGGCAGGGTCTTTGGAGGTAATTAGGATTAGATAAAGCCATCAGGGTAGGGCCCCCATGATGGGACTTGTGGCTTTAGAAGAACAGGAAGAGAGACCTTAGCTAGCACATTCTTGCCCTCTCACCATGTGATGCCCTCCACCATATTACAACACAGCAGGAAGGATCTCATCAGATGCCAGTACCATGTTCTTGTACTTCCCAGTCTCCAGAACTGTGAGCTCATGAAACCTGTTTTCTTTATAAGTTACCCACTCTTTGGTATTATGTTATAGCAACAGAAAACACACAAAGACAAGGACACTGGGCTGGGCAGCAGTTAAGAGATCTCAGGGATACCCCCCAGCTCCGAGCCACCACTCTGGGCAAGTCATGTCCTCTCACGTTCTGCTTTTTCATCTAATACAGGAAGAGTCTGGACTCACTGTCAGCAGCTCTGAAAATCTACAGACTACCTTTCTTTATATATCCTCTTACTCCTTGGCCATCACCTCCAGAATCAGAGGATAAAAAGGATCACATGTCAGAACAGGAAGTAGAACCTAATTTTGATTATCTCAATTTCCACGCAGCTGCAAGATACGTATTTCTCTGGTCAGGGACATTGTACATCCTACTCGTTTCCTTCCAGCTGCCATGACATTTCACAGACTCTTCTGAGGCTCAATTAAAGAATGTGAATCTCAGTTTACTTACAGACTCTCATTCTGGTTTAAAAACACACACACACACACACATGCACACACATTATTATACTTTATAAGAAAAAAAGTATTTCCCCCAAAACCTTCACACAAACACGAAAAGTTAATTTGAATATCTTACACAGGGAAGATGGTCCATAACTACTTTCTCAGGAGGTTTCCATGAAGTCATCATTTAATTCATTTATTAATTCAGTGAATATGTCCATATTCATTTCACTGTAACACAATTATTTTGCTCATTAAACATTTTGTGCTGCCAGAGACACCTATGAAATCTAATAAGCAGTTTCCAGAACTACACGACACACCAATTAAAAATGTTAATTAGATCTATGTGAACGACACAAGAACTTTGACAAAGTGAATTCCTGGGAGGAAAGGAAAAGGAGCATGATCAATAAATAAGCCAACTGCCCTGCCTTGCTGTCTCACCACAGACTCTTTTGGTTCTGAAAAACAACGTATTTGAGTCCAAAGGCTTTGGGTTAAAGAGTTGACATAAATAAAACATAGCAATGTTGGGAATAATCTCTGACAAATACGGTTAGAGAATATAAACTATCCAAGTATAATATCTCTGGAGGACCTGCTACAGGAGACCATCTAGAGCTCACAAAACAATAAAAAAAAGGAAACTAAAGCATACCACCAATATTCCTCCACCACACTGAGTATATATCATTTCTAGCAGAAGCAGTATTATTCATGGGGGCTCAATGAATTGCAATAGAGAACATTCATAAAAGAGCTCTAAAAATTAAAGCAAAGAGGCAGATAAAAACGTTGACAACTAAGTTCCTGAAATTTATAGAATATGACTCTGCAATGTATTAAATACATATGAAAATATTTTGTTTGGTACATTGGTGCCTCATATTTTTTCCTTACCCTAAGAAGGGGTAGGTTTGTTGTAGAGCAGCACAGATTGATATGGATATAGAAAGAGAAAATATTTTTAGTTTTAGGGTAGGCTTGTTTGTTTGCTTATACCTTAGCAAAGAAACATACTTGAACAATTGGGAGAAAAGATTTAGGCCCTTTGCTTAGGTCTAATTTTCTGATTATGTTAGACGATTTGGGAGATATGTTGGCAAATCAAATGAGACTCCTGCTAGAAACTTCCAATTTAATGGAGAAATCCTACCTCAAAGGAGAAAGGTGAATTAAACAAACAACTTTACTTGCTCTTGACCTACAAGCCATCTGGCAGTTGGCCAGAATAAATCAAACAAATTGCCTTGTCTAATAGGCTTTAATATTTCTTACATCTGAAATCTACTAGAGGATCAAGTTGAAGGGGGTTCTTAGCATTTTCCTGGGAAGTCTACCTGTCCTAAGTTATTCAGAGTTTTTAGATTACTACACAAGCAGGATCTCTGTGTGGTCTAGACACTATCATCTCTCCCCTCACCCTCACCCTCACCTCAACACCCTGTGGCCTTGTTCTTTCTCTGGACCACTGATACTAACTTTGTAGGAATGGTGCCCCCCCCAGAGCAGGTGACAGTCACACTCCCCAGAGAAGTTAAATAGTGGCTTCACACACAGTTCCAAGGAGTTACGGAGCTGCCAAGTCCATGCATGAACCCTCTGGCAGATCACAGGCCCCAAGTCTAAAAAATCTCTGCCCCAGACTATTTCATGTCCAACTTATTCATGCTACAATGGCAGAGCCCGGTTAGTTGCAGTCCCTTGTACCACCCTAAGTATCTTTCTTAGTAGATATAAAAGAAAATCACCATGCATTGGGCTCCTTCTCTGCACCAGCCCCAGGCCTGGCATTTAATCTTCCTGCTTCACAATCCTGCACAGGAGCTATCATCGTCCCTGGTTTTGCATCTGAAAACACAGTCCCCCTTATTCTGACTCTGGGCTGAGTGTGTCTGTAAAGAAAAGATAAAGGCAGATGGCTAATCTCAGCACCACACAAGTGACTTTCCCAGTAAACAGAGCTTATTGTCTCAGACTCTGGAACATTTAAATGTAACTTCCACCAGGTCACACAGCAGGTGGCTGACAAAGCTGGGGAAAAGCCTGCTCACCCCAGTGCAGGGCTCTCTTGAGGCCATCATACCTCACCTAAAATGCCAAATCTCCCAAGTGATCAATCTCCTTTCCACCAGTCTCACCCTGACAAATGCATCCCTACCCTTCAGCTAGTGATCTTTCTCCCCTAAATACACATCATGGGCTGAAAACTGTTCAACAATGCCGTGTCACATAAGATAAGGTTCACGGCTGAGCCTAACTTCTGCCAGTGGAACAGCCTCCATTCCTGTTTCCATGCCCCCATGCCTTCTTTTTTAGAGACAGGGTCTGGCTCTGTGACCCAGGCTAGAGTGCGGTGGCACCATCATAGCTCACTGAAGTCTGAAACTCCCGGGTTCAAGCGATTCTCCTGCCTCAGCCTTCTGGGTTGCTGGGACTACAGGCATGCGCCACCACACCTGGCTAATTTTTTATTTTAATTTTTTGTAGGGATAGGGTCTCATTATGTTGCCAAGGCTGATCTTGAACCCCTGGACTGAGGTGATCCTCCCACCTTGGCCTCACAAAGTGTTAGGATTAGAGGCATGAGCCATCATGGCTGGCCCCTATGCCTTTTGATCAAGAAATTGTGAGCAACTATTGGGCTCCTAAAAACACAGCATTCCATTGCACATGGTGTTCTCTCAGAGTATCTCACTGCTGCTCAGCTGTCTTCTCTCAAAACACCTCCTTCCAGCTGTCAATGAAATAATCTTTCAATTAATTGGCTTCCTCCTCTGTACCCTTTTCTATTTTATGAAACTCTACAATTGCTACTTGACTCAAGAATCACTAAATAATCATTGCACAAGTCTGCTTTTCCCCCACTGGTTGTATGTTGGTTATTACCCTTTGAATTTTCAAGATTTAGCACTGGGCCAAGTAAAGGGCAGACACCCAGGAAATGCAGGTGGACAGAATGAGGCTTTCCAGTGTGCTGACCAAAACCCAAAGGAGCTAGGCCCCCAGTGAAGACAGAGTCTCAAGGATATAACATGCAGAATACCAATTAGACCACGTGGATCATCTTTTCTGCTTGCTCTCTGATCTGCTTCAGCACACGTGATCCAGAAAAATAAAGTATTACTATAAAATACTCAAAGAACTCCCTGGAAAAAAATTAATTAGTGCATACCCAATAAATAATTAAGATGCAAAACTAAAAGGCATGTTTAAAAAACTATTACTGGCATGGCAGCTTACAGCTGTTAAAAGATGAATTACTCCTTACTCTAGACTCTCTTTGAAGCCAATAGATTACAATTACACTGTTCAAAGTTACTTACTTCATTTTTATGTACACTCTACCTAGAAAAGTCCCTTAGTTGAGGTAACCCAAAATGTGTCCTATTACTGATTCTGGAGATCCTTAAAAATAAGGTTTCCACTGAGATTGCACTTTTCAGCCAAAGCAATAACCTAAGATTTCAGATTTGCAGCTCCTGCACCTGAGCAGCCACAGTGCTGGTCTCATTCAGGGGAGCCATGAGCTCATCCTTGTTTGCTCTCAGTTAATACTTGTTGAGTAAAGGAACAAACAGATGTGAAACCACCTGCCAACTCGTGAAGCTTCCTGGTTACACAGACGACTGCCAAAAAGTTTGCATTTATTTCCAAGTGTGCCTGAATTCACCAGCGTTTGCTTTTCAATGAGCTAACCTTTGTTTCTGTGCTGCAGGATGAAATACAAACCCCTCAGACATCTCATCAAGATAAAACCATGCAAAGATTAGCGTGCCAATAGGGGAAAGGATGAAGTACAAGTACCAGGCAAGGAAAACATGAAGCATCGCAGGCCATGGCACCAAACTGACGTCACCACTGACTCTGAAATGATGGACTCTGATTTCTAGTCTGGACCAGGACTAGGTCCCGGTTTAGTGGGACTGATAATGACCGGGACTACTAGCAGGCACGAATGCACTTCTTAGCAGCATCTCAAAATCATTTAAATATGGGATTTTGCTGTGCGACTCAAATAAAGGCTACTCAAGGAAGCCAAAAGACAGTTGGGCAATATATTGTTTTGGAAAAAGGTATAAATCACTCTTTAAATATACCCTATTTAAGGCAAATGCAAGGACTCTCCCCATTAGATGACATCAGTGCTAGACAAGCCTAAAAGAGAATCTGAAATATGTTGACAGAGGGGCAGAAAGAAACTGCCTGTGCTCCTGCTATCCTATCCCTGAAGCTTGCACGCTAAGCCCCTGCCCTCATGGGTCTGCCAGCAGGGCTCCAGCGAGTGAGCCACACAAGGCATCATTTCCAACTTTTCCTCCAAAGACGCTGGGTTAAAATCTCCCACCTCAGTGCATGCGCCCTATCCTGAAAATATCATCTTCCAAATATATTACATTTATTAAACATTTATCTTCCTGTTCCTTATCAAACATAGCAAGGCTTCAGCCACCTAGATATGAACACCATAGCCACAATGGAGGGAATTCCAGACACCACGGGTTGTTGTAGAAAGACCACAGGCTTTGATTCCAGGACTGCCTGTTGCCCTGGCTGGGCCTGGCAGCAGCCGAGTGAGTGTGGCCTGGTGCCTACTCTGATCAGGGCACCACTCTGGTCCCACCCACGCCCCAGCTGTGGAGTATTGGCTGCCAACTGCATGAGGTATGGTATAGAAAAAAAATGAAAGGAAGTCAAAAACCCAGCACCCAGTCTGGTACACAGGAAGCATCCCCACATGTCTGTTCCTCTCCCCTCTTGCCAAAACAAAGCAACTTAGTCCTTCTCTCTGCCTGTGTTTCCCAGTCATAGATAAAACTGTGATGTCCACCTCACTCTTCGAAACAGTAAAATGGCCAGGGACATCCATGGCTACCTTCATGAACTCCACAACATCCTGGAGCCTCTGGTTGGGAGGCTCTGCCCTATGGCACAGCCCTGCTGTCCTGAAGCCACTGGGGCCACTGCACAGGCAAGGAAGACTATGGGGACACTGTGGGAGCAGCCACCAGACCGCACCACTGTGTGTTCTCTGAATCAAGGACTGAGCCCAGTGCTTTCCGCCACCAATGCCAGTCTCAGGACTCAGTGCCCACAGCCTGAACCCGACATCTGCTTTAAAGGGCATAAGAATTGGCCCACACCGGATTTCACATTCCTAACAAGAACATTCCAGATGAAGCAACAGCAAAAGAGCTGAGTCTGAACATCCAATTCCAAGGACGACGGCAGCGTTCCAGCCCCATCGCATGCCTTTGGTCAGGGGCCGACACTGAGCTCACGGCACACACCACAGGCAGGCTACCACAGTCCCTGGTCCCCCTAGACACTGCCCCTCCAGACAGCGGATTTCCCATCTTACATTCACTGTCTTTGCCGTGGGTCTCCTGCTCACATCCCACTGTCTAATGAGTCTCAGCAGGGGTCCATGAAAGGGCCAGACGGTAACCACTGCAGGCTGCGGGGTCTGTGTGGCCTTCCCCGCAGCCACCAGCTCTGCTGTTAGAGCTCTGTTGTTAGGCAGCCACAGACAATACATAGCCTGCAGGCAGTGTGCCAACCCTGGTCTTAAATCTGCCTGTGGGTAAGGCAGAGTTAACTGGAGAGGCAATGAAGAACTATGTCATTTATCCAAATTCTTCCAAACCAAGATAACCCGCCTTTGTCTGAAACAGTCACACGATAGACAACCCGGGCAGGGACGGCTCGGTTGATAACGGACAGAGCACAGGAAGGAGAGTCTGAGGAGAAAACGCAAGTGCAGGCTCAGGAGCCTCTCATCTCAATCCCAGGTTCTGAGCCAGACAATTCTTAAGGTTCTTTTCAACTTGATAATTACAGAATTCTAAGAACCATGACTCAGTCTGTGTTCGATTTCCATGAAGAAAAAAAGATTCCAAAGCCCTAGAAGTTACAAATTTTTAAAATTTGAGTTAAAAAAATATGTTCATTTATTGAAACTTAAATAGATCAGAAAACATGAGGAAGAAAGTAAAATTTTCCCTTAAATCCCACCACCCAGGGATGACCAACACAGACTTTGGAAGTCTTACTGACATCTGCGTGAAGACAAGCGCAAGGTCATACATGACACTCACTGTGTTCCCACAGCTACCAGTCACACAACAGTTATACCCACAGACAAGCAATTGCTTTGAACGTGCACGTTTATTTTGGAAGAGAAATACTGGACTCAGCTAAGGCAGTGCTCTTCTACAATACTCACCAGTCGAGGCTTCGTGCTGGCACTGGGAAACTTCGACCACTTCCGTAACCCACATGCAGTTTGGTTTCTTAGCTAGGACAAAAAGTCCAGCATCCCTGCCAGAGCTCAACATGGGCAGACATGTGTCCCCATTTCCAAGACAAGGAAAATGAGAGCCCAGCAGTATCAGATTCCAAACAATTGCTTCCTGCTATGGGCTCCGGAGAGGGGATGCTGCTGATTAAAAACACCAGCCTGGGTGGCCAGGTGCAGCCCAATAATCCACACTGTTTGGAATAACAGAGCTAGGACGGGACAAGCGGAGGGAGGTAAGAAAGGAAAATTACACCATTAAGGACTATTTTCACTGCAAACACCAAGAGGATAAAAGTTTGCTATCCCAATAAACATATTTTAATGTTTTTAGGTTACAGTCACAGAAAAAGGAAGGCCTCCAGGAGCAGGGAGAGGACGGCTGAGCTCCGTGCATGGTGAAGAGGGGTTTGACTGCTGGCTCGCGCATTTCCACGCCGTTTGCAAGGTCCTTGTCAGGAGAGAAACAGCACAGGCCACACGCGGCTGTTGCCCGCAGATCCCTGTGGCGGCTGATACTTCAGACACTGTGCTCAGAGGCCTGGCTGCCAGAGGACCCTGGTCTGAGAGCTAATGCACAGCTCACTCATCGGCATATTCCAGATGGCTCCGGGAGACCCGCTCCCCACCCGCTCTGCCCCAGGTCATTGCCTGGAACTGGGAAATGACGTGCATATCAAGTTTTCCCTCGTGCTCCAAACCAAGCAACCAAACAGGCCCTCATGGAGCCCACAGTGCTGGGCCCTGCCTTTTATTGGGAAACGGGCGACTCAGCTGAGAATCACGCTGAAAATAAACAAGCTCACCACAGCCAAAGGAGGGAGTCAGGGCTGGGCTCGGCACATGCATGCCCTTTATGGGAACACAGAATGAGAGTTTCAAAGTGAATCCATATAAAACACAAATAGAACGTCTTCATTCCTGGATGACAGGCCAGCTTGGGGCAGGCAGCCACTCCCCGCTGCAAGTGAGCGTGGCCGGGACGCACGGCAGGGAGCCAGCCAGGGTGGGCACCAGGAGGGCAGCGCCAGGCGCAGGGGCTGGGCCTCTGGAAGGCATTAGCTGCACCGAACTCCCAAAGGCCCAGACTAAACAGCCCTGGAGCCCTGGATTCATTCCCGCACAGGAAATGTCTCAGAGGCAGCTCTGCACAGACCAGGGGCGGCGAGAAGGAAATAGCTCCGTGTGCTCCGTGTTCTAATGCACTTCCCTGGCCTACCGCGGGCGAAGCCACGGCGCTGACCATGCCCGCGAGCCCAGCAGCAGTGAGGGGTCGGGGTAGGGGGGCAAGCGTGGAGCAGGAGGGGAAGCATTTTTGTTAGGAAGAGTATTTCAAGTCAATATGCAGATAATTTTCTCCGAATATTCATAGTCACTAACAACAAATTGCCATCATTTTGTATAGAGATGACAAAAACTTTGAATTCTTAACAGGCTATAGATAAGAAATAGATATGACAAGGAAATAAAAGGACATTCAACTCTACATATATAACCAAAACAACCAAATACATGTAAGCAAATACAGCCATAATATGGTTATATTTGGTGATGTATGTACTTTATATACATAAATAAACCAAAAAATGTACATATATATAAAACAAAACAAAACCTGAATGATCTAGGTGCTGCAGATTACTGAGGAAGAGATAAGTCACACAGCAAGTGAGCTACATAAAACCAGGATGCCCATGAACCAAACCAGGACACACTCCCCCAGCCCCCCAGCACCTGGCATGCAGGTGTGCCTCCCGGGCTTGGTTCCTGGGAGGAGTGCCCTGTGTGCCTCTGTGCCTCAGCACCCAGCCCGGTGTGGGCTACCTGCAGGCAACAGCTGCTTAGTGAGGTGATTTATCAGTCCTCTTTGAACAGAGGAAGGTGACGCAAGGTAGCTTACTGAGGGGAGAAAAGTGCCCTCTCTGTTCACAGGTAAACTATGCCCTGTGCACCTGGATGTCGGCTTCCTGAGAGAAACAGATGGGTCATCCGCACCCCTTGAGCCCCAGTGCCTGGCACATGGTCAATGCCCAACAAATATTTATTTAATTAACAAATAACAACCTCAGACTGTGGAGCAGGATGAACCCTTAGGAAATATTCTGTTGACCAGGCACAGTGGCTCGCACCTGTAATCCCAGCGCTTTGGGTGGCCGAGGCGGGTGGATCACGAGGTCGAGGTCAGGAGATCGAGACCATCCTGGCCAACATAGTGAAACCCCGTCTCTACTAAAAATACAAAAATTAGCCAGGCATGGTGGTGTGCGCCTGTAGTCCCAGCTACTCAGGAGGCTGAGGCAGGAGAATCACTTGAACCCGGGAGGCGGAGGTTGCAGTGAGCCGAGATTGTGCCACTGCACTCCAGCCTGGGCAACAGAACGAGATGTTGTCAAAAAAGAAAGAAAGAAAGGAAGAGAAAGAAAGAAAGAGAGAGAGGAGAGAGAGAGAGGAGAGAAGAGAAGAGAAGAGAAGAGAAGAGAAGAGAAAAAAGAAAGAAAACATCTCGTTCATCTGCAGATAAGGAAACAAGAGCCGACGATGGTATTAGGGGTATGTAAAATTATAATCCTCTAAAACACCTTCATAGCCTAAGGAAACTTGTAGAGATTATACTTTCTGGCAAAGTGTTTTGGCCAAAATGCCATGATTATCAAAACTATAACAGTTATGAGCCATATGAAGATAAAGGACTATTCAGGAAAATAGGATGTGATGTTTCTTTTGTTATCAAGTAAAACATTAAAGTCTCTTAAAGATTTAAAACTCATATACTTCTGCACTTCAATATAAAGCACCTGCCATGCATGCCAGGTGCCAGTGGGAGGGAGCATCTGTGTTCATGGAAGTTCTGGTTTTATATAGCCCACTTCCTATGTGACTTATCTTTTTCTGAGTAATCTATCAGCCTATTTGATTTTGGGGGGTCGTGTGTGTGTGTGTGTGTGTATGGTTATTTTATACATATGTATTTTGGTTATATATATAGATATATATAGAGAGAGATATATAGCCAAACAATGAAAACAATTAAACACATGCTATGTTCAAATACATTGCCCAACCCTATTAAACTTATGGAGAGCTATCCTACTTGCTAAGCTCGGTCAGTTTGTTCAGCATAAAGCAATTTTATGCCTTTAGCCTGGACCCCTTAGAAGCTACAGAAATGAAAATGGACCCATGACCAAGAGAGCACAGAGCAGAGATAAGAAGCTCCCTCCAGCTTCCTCCCCGACAATTCAACACCCTCCTCCACCACAGGGAGCTGAGCTGTGTTCTTCACCAGCACAGCATCATCAGCCACATCATCACCATCATAGCACGGAGCAAGGGACCCTTCCTGAAACTTTGGTGGGCTCAGAAATTAATTTCATACCACCAATGGATGGTACTGTGAACTTGGCAAAAATAATATACCCGCCTCTCAGCAAGTACAAACACTTTCCAAATGATTTTAAATGCTTAGAGACAAAGCAGCACTGTTTGTCCCATAGCTGGTTTTCTAACCACAAATAAAGTCACAACTCAGTATTATTAAATAGTACATATGACGAGATGTGGGCCTTACAACTAACAAATCTACCAGCAATCCTGCTCCAAAGAATTCTGGCTCCTCCAAAGGCTGCCTCAGTGGTGGTTCCTAGTGCCACTTCTCAGCCCTCAGTGACCAAGGGAGAGTCCTGTTCGGCAAACTCATGAGCTGCCTTTCTTCCAGGCCACACACCACAGGTGACAGCTCAGTGTGTACTGAGCCCTCGAGAAGATGATGAAATCAGGTTTGGCTCAGGAGTCCTGAAGATACAGCAGAGAACAGGCCAGCATGCAGCGTTCCATTCATTTGTTTCCAAAGACAACTCTCACTGAGGTCTTAAAAAACACAGTTGCCCACCAGGAAGACAGAGATGTACTGTTCAGGCTTAATTCCTACTGTGAAGAAGGCAATGAGAAGGGCCAACAGTACTGATGGCCTCTCAGAAGCCAGTGCCAGAAGGCATCACAACAGACCCAAGAGAAGGGAACTCCTGAACTGAAAGGTTTTCAGTTTGAGCAGCTGCCAGTCCATGGCATGGATTTGTAAGATTCTTACCACCTATGGCCAGATCAGTCAGTCTGGGCAACATTACAGTCCGAAGATTAGAAGTAGGAAGAGACTAAGGTCAAGTGTAAGAAGATGTTGCAGAAGGTCCCCCTCTGAACAGGGAAGCCCTCTCCCTCCTGCTGAGAGCCCATCTTGCCCTCTCCCTCCTGCCAAGAGCCCATCTCGCAAGCACAGGAATCTAGCTAGCATTAGCAAGGCTCTTGAAGTCATCATATTTTTCCATTCATCTCACTCCTGATAGCTGGGTTCTGAACAAAGACAGCACTGCACTCTGAGATCACTCACCAAATGACCAGAAATAATGCAAGAACAGGAATGTCATTTCCCAACAGTCAGACCCCCATCAGGTGGTGAAAATGTATAGTTTTGATCTCTCCAGAAAAGCTCTGAATTTGTAACCCAATGATGCAACGTTTGCAAATCACAGTCTTCATTGCTGTTTTGGCTTCCTGAAAGCACACAATTTAAGCCTAACAAGGAGGCACCCAACGCATCATAAAAGCCCTGTCTTAGTTGGGTGTGTAGGATGATTTCATTTTAGTAAATGAAAGTCCCACAGAGACTTTGCACAGAACAGGCTTCCCTCCCATGCCACATTTAGAGAGATCACCTTGTATCACTATGTTCAACATTTAATAAATGTTTCTCTACATGTGAAAGATACAACAATAAACACAACTATAGCTCCTTACCTGATGAAGCTTACGGTCAAGTGGAGAGAATTCAGACACTAGGCTGGGTGCAGTGGCTCACGCCTGTAATCCCAACACTTTGGGAGGCTGAGGTGGGTGGATCACAAGGTCAGGAGATCAAGACCATCCTGGCTAACATGGCGCAATCCCACCTCTACTAAAAATACAAAAAATTAGCCAGGCGTGGTGACAGGTGTCTGTAGTCCCAGCTACTCGGGAGGTTGAAGTAGGAGAATCACTTGAACCCAGGAAGCTGAGGTTGCAGTGAGCCGAGATCGTGCCGCTGCACTCCAGCCTGGGTGACAGAGCAACACTGTCTCAAAAATAAACAACTAAATAAATAAATGAATTAAATAAAAGAATTCAGACACTAAACAATACCAATGGGGGATGACTGGGGAAATACAATGTAAAACAGGAAATAATGAATAAGACACCAGCTCTCCTAGCCTGGGGGTTATTTCTACCAATCATCACCCCTTGCCAGGATATAAACCTTCAAGTCTCCCCAATACTTTTATATCAAATATGGTCCAGGCATCAGAGAGAGCTAATAATTCAATTCATGTTCCACCTGCAAGTGCTGAGAAGTCTTGTTCTAATTGGTTCTACCGCATCTCCTGTACCTATGATTTGTCAAGCAACTACATAAATTGGTAGCTACATTTTGGTCTAAAAATGCCACTTTTCTCCGCCATCATCCTTTTTAAAAATATGGCTATCCTGGTTCTGGAAAAAATGGAAAAATGAAATCCCATATGCCAGGAACCATATCATAAAGAACACTTACTAGAACTACTCCTGAACCAGTTCTGCTATTAATTTAACTTCTGGGTTCCCACTGGCCTGACCTCCATGGTATTCCCACGGGACACCGATGAGTGGTGTGTATTGTTCTTTTAGCATTGCTCAAGCTACTTAGCTTGCTGGAGGCAAAGGGGATGGCCCTTTTACAAGAAGGTAGATTTATGGATGCATCATGTTGCATGCATAAACACAGTAATGGCATGTTTTAAAGTAGTAAGCCCTAAGTATAATGTATAGCTTAAAAATCTTGTTAAAATCATATATGGGGGATTATAGTTTTATACTTAAGTATAGTTTTGTACTTACAGTTTTAACCTATATAGTTGAAAACTGAAGCTAGATGCCAGAACCTATGGCAATCACCAATAAGATGTGGAAAAAGGAAGAAGACATTCCAAATTGCTTTGAAAAAGAACTTGAGGTCTTTATTTTCTGCTCCCTCGATTCCTTCTGCTCAGGACTTCTCCCCTTCACTCCCTCACTGGAATGTCTCAAAATATTTTCTGTAAATTTTTTCTGAATAATCTTTTCTTACTGACTCTTCCATGACTCAGCATGGCTGACATTGAGCAGAGAGAGCTGTAACACTACCAATGAGCTTGACATAGAGGTGAAGGGCATCTTTCTTTCTTTTTTTTTTTTTTTTTCTGTCACCAGGCTGGAGTACAGTGGCACAATCTCAGCTCACCACAACCTCCGCCTCCCACGTTCAAGTGATTCTCCTGCCTCAGCCTCCCAAGTAGCTGGGACTACAGGCACACACCACCACACTCGGCTAATTTTTTTATTTTTAGTAGAAACGGGGTTTCACTATGTTGGCCAGGATGGTCTCGATCTCCTGACCTCGTGATCCACCTGCCTCAGCTTCCTAAAGTGCTGGGATGACAGGCATAAGCCACCGTGCCTGGCCTGCATCTTTCCTTTTAAACACTGAGCACTGAGGAAAAAAGACAACCATATTAAGAAGTCTGCACTACTTCTTTGTGCCTGGCCCATTCCTAAGCTCTGCCCCCACCAGTCTCCACTCTGAATGGTGCCACAGCTCTCCAGTGAGGCTCACCAAGGTATGTATCTACAGAATGAGCAGCAAACTGGGGGAAAAGGAAAAATGAATAATGCAATAGCAGCGGGAAAAAAAGGAAAGGAAGACAGAGCTAAAGTCAGACACTAAAACATAAAACTAGTGACCACCCATGTCACAAACAACATGGTCTTCTTGCACAGGCATCCAGCCTGGGCACACGTAGAGCACTGAATGTCTAGGGTGAGTCACAGAAGCACTGAAATGTGCTGAAATAAACTCATTTAACACACTCATGCTAAATAATGATTCTTAAGTAACTAAAAAAAAGAAGGATCTGAGTGGGGAGAGTGGGGGCAGCAGAAAGCCTCCCCACTCGTCCATACCACCAGGCCATGGGGGACCTGCTATGTGGGCTCCAAGTGTGGCCTTTTCACTCCTGTGGTCAGTGCAGCACGGTGCTCTAAGGCAGAGTTGGCAATGTCTGTCAAGGGTCAAAATGTTATGGGTTTTGCTGGCCACACAGTCCCCCACAGACAAGGCATCTGTGAGCAAGTGTAGCTGGGTCCCAACTACTGCTGGTCATAGTTTGCCAGCTCCTGTCTTAAGACTTCTCTCTATTCCCCTTCCATCCAAACTTAACTTTCCTTCTAGCAGGGGTGGTGGGGTCTCTGAGCACACCATCCTCATTTCTCCAACCACCCTGTCAATGGACAGCATCCGCCAACATCTCCTGTTTGCAGCAGGAAGGAGGAGGGAGGGAATGAGAAAATGCAAACAGTGGCCCTGCCAGTAGCACCAGCAGTTACTCTTTCCTGCAAAATGACTCTGAACCTTCTTGATACACCTAGTAAAGACTTCTTTGCAGGATTAGCACAGTCTTCCCTCAGCTTTTGAGGGTGATGATTTAATGTGGCTTAGGCAGCAAGTTGATGACCTAAGTTCATTTGTCCTTACCAAAGGAGGGGGGAAGCCAGGAACAACTAGCCCTGGGAGTAAGAACACAGAATTCTGTCCAGGCCCACTGCCAACAGAGATGGAAAATGATTCCGTGAAGGAAACTGGCCTTCCTCATTTATATTCCAAGGAAGACGATGACTAAGAAGAGGCTTTAAAAAGAGAAACAATTACGACCTCCCCATTGTCATTTTTATTTGCAATGGTCCAGTTGTAGTGTCATGACCATCATCCATAAGTGCCTTTGAAACCCTAAAGGAACTTGCAGCCTTGATTAGAAACAGGAAGAAAGGGGAAGTTAGAAACTCACTTCCTGGCTCAATAGGGTGCCAGTGGCAGTTTTTGCCAGCTTGCCAGGGCTGACTATTAAATTGCAGAGGTTCTGCAAGCCAGGTGATATCACATTGGTAGCCTGATTGATCATGATGGGAGTATTTACACCTTGGAAACTGGCAGTTGATACAAGTAAGTGCTGTTTTTTCCCCCTCCCAAAGATCCAATTTTTACACCTTTACCATCACATTGCCGCCTGGCTGAGTTCTAGAAAAGGTGAAAGTTTGAATGGGTAGAAGAGTGAATACTAGCTGTAAACTGGGAAACAGCCAGGCTTGGCCAAAGAGTCTACAGAAAAATAAAATTAAATAGGGCCAAGTACTGTGGCTCACAGCTGTAGTCCCAGCTACTCAAGAAGCTGAGGCAGGAGAACTGCTTGAGGCCAAGAGTTTGGAACCAGCCTGAGCAACACAGCAAGACCCCATCTCTAACAAAATTTTTAAAAATTAGCCAGGGGTTGCAGCCTGTGCTGTAGTCCTAGCTACTCAGGGAGGCTGAGGTGGGAGGATCACTTGAGCCCAGGAGGCCGAGGCCGCAGTGAGTTATGATCAGTCATGTTACTGTACTTCAGCCTGGGCAACAGAGCAAGGCCCCAACTCTTTAAAAAAAGTAAAAGAAAAAAAAAAGAGAGAGGCATCAGAGTTTTCCTGGACCAAAAATAATTCCTTAAGGATTTAACAGACATAAGAGAAGAATAGGCCCCCTCCATCCCCCACAGCCAGTGGGGTTCACCTTAGAAGCAAATTTATAAATACAAAAATCATGTAGAATCTCACTGTACCAAACAAACTAAAGCCCTGGAGAGGATGTAGGGGGAAGGGAAGGACATCAAGAAGCAAAAACATATCCAGATCACAAAACTGAAACCAGTCCTAGCCCATCTATCAAACTCTAAGTGCATTCTTTCATTCATACTTGGTCCAACCACAAATAGTTGGTAATAGACCAGAGAGATCATGGAAAACACATTGTTTGGAGGGAAGCAGAGCCATTATTAAGAAGTTTCATTCTTATCCTGAGCTGCCGACTGCACACAGGATGGCGATTCCAGTTACTCACTGTGGAATCGTGAAGTCTCCAAGCTTAAGAATATTTGCTCTTGGTGAATCTATTGAGAACTCCAGTCCGCCCTTTGATGGCCCTTAAACTTGCACTTGCAATTTCCTTTCTTTCAACATGGTAATCACCTGTTTCATTAGAGAAGAAACAAATGGCAGAGCCCTACAGTCAACACACCACACACCAAAAATAGTTCTGGGCTTGTGCCAAAGCTGCCCGCGAGTTCCTATTCCCGCCTCGGGGGTGAGCTCAGTTCTCAGACTCTGTGGGATCTCCTTGCTGGGTCCTGCAATTCCACTGTGGAAAAGCTGCCAAGGTCAACAAGGCTCTATTATTCTCAACTTCAGCCTCCTATTTGGCGGGATCAGTGCCCCAGCTATCACTATATAGACTTTGGGGGACTTTTCCCTCCAAATCAAAGAAGTCCCTCAGTCAGAGAGGGTGCAAATCCCTTGGAGAGGTGACAATTTCAGCTATCTTGAAAAGCATCAGCCAAGAGGCTCTTACCACCAAGCCATGCTAAGGAAGAGGTGGTTTTTTTGGTAATCATCTCTAACCCTGCAATACCAAGGTGAGAAAAGGACCCAGTCAAGGGGCTAAACATTATTCTCATTGTTAAAAGGTGATTCCTCGGGGATCTAGAACTAGAAATACCATTTGACCCAGCCATCCCATTACTGGGTATATACCCAAAGGATTATAAATCATGCAGCTATAAAGACACATGCACACGTATGTTTATTGTGGCACTATTCACAACAGCAAAGACTTGGAACCAACCCAAATGTCCAACAATGATAGACTGGATTAAGAAAATGTGGCACATATACACCATGGAATACTATGCAGCCATAAAAAATGATGAGTTCATGTCCTTTGTAGGGACTAATGTTAAATGACAAGTTAATGGGTGCAGCACACCAACATGGCACATGTATACATAGGTAACAAACCTGCACGTTGTGCACATGTACCCTAAAACTTAAAGTATAATAAAAAAAAATTAAAAATAAATAAATAAATTTAAAAAAGGTTGAGGAGCCCTAAGAGGGGAAAAATGAGAGAGGCCCGGCTCTCTGAGGGCTTACGTGTCAGAGCAACTTCTCGCAGTAGCTGTATTTACACCAGCGCCTTTTAGGAATTTTAACAGCTCTGCTGAGATGCTCCACCATCACTTGTCTTCAGTGAGACTTTCTAAGGAGATCAAGCCTAGGCACACATAAAGTAAGGTCCATGGTATCTGTCCTGGCGTCTTTCCAGGTCGATGTTAGAGCCAAAGCATTTGTAAAGGAAAACAAGCAGGTGTCCATCCTCAGCTCCTGTCTCTGCCCGCCAGCAGAATTCCCAAATCAGCATCCATAAACTCCCTCTAGATCCTGAGGACACATCCCAAGGAGGGGGCTGGAGGAGGGGAAGTACTTTCTGACACCGTCTACGTTTTTAGACACCTGCGACATATAAGATACACAGCCCCCAACCCTCCCCTCCCCAGGAGGCACCACTGAGTGATAGGTGATAGGCTATAGTTTGGATATTTGTCCCCCAAACCTTGTATTAAAATGTGATCCCCAATGTTGGACGGGGCCCGATGGGAGGTATTTGCATCCCCTATGAATAGATTAATGCCCTCCCTGGGGGTGGTGGTGAGTGAGCTCTTGCTCTACTAGTTCCCCTGAGAGCTGGTTGTTACAAAAAGCCTGGCATGTCCTGCTCCCGGCTTCCTCTCTCACTGTATGATTTCTGCACACCAGCTCCCCTTCGCCTTCCACAAGCAGAAGTAGCCTGAGACCCTTGCCAGTTGCCCAGTCTTCCAGTCAGCAGAATTGTGACCCAAATAAACCTTTTTTTTCTTTATTAACTTCCACAGACTTAGGTAGGTGCTAGACTAAGACATGTTCCCCTCCCCAGGAAACATCGCCTTACGATACGTAATGCACGTCACCCAACCATGCTCCAGGGAGGGTGTACAGGGGAAGAACAGACCATCAGGAAGCATCACACTCCCACTGGACAGAAAGGAAACGAAGGCTCAGGAGGCTGCCCCTCTTCCTGGAGTCACCCAGCTGGTAGGTGGGAGAGAGGAACCCGGGCACACCACACTTAGCCCCACCTTGTCTTCCTACACACTCCTAACTCTGTAGCACCCTGAACTAAACTCAACTCATCACTGCATACTCGTGCCTGACTTACAAGGTGGGGATTCCCCACCTCTCACCTGCCCCCCAGGATTTAACTATTGTTCCGAAAGAACCAGTCTCGTTGGCATTGCTCATGCTTTATGCCTAGTAACAAGCATACATCAGGAAGCCTCAAACGGCTTCTCTTCTAAATGAACAGTCAATTGCCTTGCGATCACAAGCACCCTCACCCACTTCTGCCTCTCCATCTCTCACAGCCTTCACATCCAAGCTAGTGCCAGGCTCAGTTCTCCCAGGGATCCCCCACCTCTCTGAGCCCCTGCCACGCCCTCCTCTCAGCCACACCCCTGGCTGAGGCTCTAATCCTCTAATCCCCAGACACTCAAACAACTCCTGCCACAGTGGCCCACCTGCAGCCTTGCAGCCTCCCCTGGCCCTGTCCATTACAGCTGGATATGACTGTCCCCAAATGCACCTCTTCCAGCATCACGCCTCAGCCCCTGGGGATGTTCACATTTCTCAGCCAGTCCCCAAACCCTTCCAGACCAGCTCCCAGAGTAGGAGCAGGGACAGGCTGAGAGCACAGCCCCTGCAGTCAGAGATCTTGGCTTTGAACCCCAGCCCCACCATTGTTGAGTTCTGGGACCTGGTGGGCCTCATGTAGCTTTTCCATTGGAAAACAGGACTCACAAATGTGCTTACCTCTTGGAGTTACTGCTAGAATCAGATGAGATTAAGCCAGAGAGGCACAACTCAGAATCCACCACAGAGTCCTCACACGTTCTCCCTGCCAGAGGGTCTTTCAGCTGCGTCCTCTTGGGACCAAGTGTCCACCCTGTTGCTGGAAAGCACAAGGCTGCATGGCTACCTGCTCCTTCACTTCCATTTCCAACTTTAGCCCTGCCCTGCTTTGGGCACACAAATGTGTTTCTTGCCTTCTCACCCAACAAAGCATGGGCTGCACCCCAAGAAAGCCCTCTCTGGCCTCCTCTGTCTTGGGCAGCAACCTCATGCCTGTCTGTCACACTCCATGGGTCACCCTGCTCAGCAGCTACCAACTGACCTGGCTGTTCATCCCACAAGACCCTCAGCTTCCTGAGGGCAGAGATGTGACTTCCTGGTGACACCTGGCCCATGCAGATCCTGGCCCAGGTCTGACACTCTGGGCCCATAAATCGACTGATAATGTCATAAATCAGCAGTCTCCAACCTTTTTGGCACCAAGGACTGGTTTCATGGAAGATGACTTTTCCATGGACCTGGCGGGGAGATGGTTTTGGGATGATTCAAGCGCATCACATTTATTGTGCACTTTATTTCTATTATTATTACATTGTAATATAGAATTAAATAATTATACAACTCACCATAATGTAGAATCAGTTGGAGCCATGAGTTTGTTTTTCTGCAACTAGACAGTCTCATCTGAGCGTGACGGAAGACAGTGACAGATCATGAGGCATTAGATTCCCATAAGGAGCGTGAAACCTAAATCCCCCGCATGTGCAGTTCACAATAAGGTTTGTGCTCCTGTGAGAATCTGATCAGACAAAAGATGGAAATCAAGCGGTAATGGGAGTGATGGGAGCTGATGTAAATACAGCTATAGCTTTGCTCGCTCTCCCGCCACTCACCTCCTGCTGTGCAACCCAGTTCCTAACAGGGCACAGACTGGTATCAGTCCATGGCCCAGGGATTGGGTACCCCTGTCATAAATAACTGCCAGATTTCTCAACTGTACTCACTACATGGACAATAAGCTGTGAGCAACAAGGAAAGCTCATTAACAAGGAAATCTGACTTGTAAAACAAGCCAATTCTTCCCCCACTAAAATCCACAGTAATGCAGGAGGCCTCCGTTACAGAAATGCCAACAGCCTCATGCCCGCCCTGGTTCCCAAGTCCCTTCTGCACGCATACACCCTCGCCCTGGGGCTGGGCAGGGCAGGCAGCACCCTCTCGGCAGGACGAGGAAACCGCGGTACAGCAGCGGTCCTGAGAGAGAGGCAGCTGCGCCGGGATAGAGCCCATGCAGGAAGGCCAGCAGTAGAGCACAGGGAGGGGAAGCTCAAAGCAGAGCCTGGCACCACGGTTCAGACCCTGCTCTGTACCTGAGTCCCCTTCTCATGGGTGAACACTGTGTAAGGGCACCTTTTTGTTTCTTTGTTTTGACACCGAATCTCACTCTGTCGCCCAGGCTGGAGTGCAGTGGTGCGATCTGGGTTCACTGCACCCTCTGCCTCCTGGGTTCAACCAATTCTCCTGCCTCAGCCTCCCAAGTAGCTGGGATTACAGGCGTGTGCCACCACACCCAGCTAATTTTTTGTATTTTTAGTAGAAACGGGGTTTCACCATGTTTGCCAAGCTGGTCTCTAACTCCTGACCTCAGGTGATCCACCCGCCTTGACTTCACAGCTGGCTGGCTTGTCATAAGGACACACTGAACTTTTACACATAAAGCATGTAGACCAGGGCTGGTCCAGACTGCACACTCAGGAATCAGCCATTGCTACTTGCTTTGAAAGAAACACTTAGCAACTTCCAGAATATGTGTTAAAACATTCATCCATGATGTGGCATAATTACATCTGATTCTCAGAAATCCTCAAATCTCTTATCAGAAGAAATAGGGATGCTCTCATGACTTAGATCCCTCAAGCCTCAAAGTCCTGAGCCACAAGCCTTATCATCCCAGGCAGCGAGGTGAAGACCCTCTGTCTGCAAGTCAGACAGCCCTGAGCGCCTCTGGACATGACACCATCCAGGTCCCCCAGCCAAGGCATCTTTCAGTGTGAAGGATGAAGTGGCTGGGCCTTGGGGGACTGAACCTGCCCTCAGCTGAACCTGCCCCCCAGGATGGTGCCCAATGACCCACGAAGGCAAGCCATGCAGACTCCTGCACTTACACACTGGATTCTCCCCAGGATGAGAGAAGAGGACACCTAAGCGTTGAGGGAGTCCCCAAAGCCATCACTGATTCACCTGTACCAGAAAGAGACAAGTGGCAACCGGGAGCCTGGAGGTGGCCCTGGACTTCCTGTCAGTCATCCACAGGAGCCTGAGGACAGTGTCCTCCCCAGAGCAATCATTTCCCAGCACAGCTTGCAGTCGTGTATTTTGAAGTCTGACATGCCTGGGTCACAGTCCTGTCTTGGCACCTTACTAGCTATGGGACCCTCTTGCCACCTCTGTTTGCTTGTCTGTAAAATGGGAGTCCAGCTCCAGGCTCAGGAGCCAGATGACACAGCGCAATTGAAGCACGCAGCCCAGAACTAGAACATACCACTGGCTCAAGGAGGGTTACTTACTAGTAAGGCAAGTACTCCCTCGTCACTAAACAGTGGATTTGTATTAGCGGCCTGCAAATCAAACACCAGCAGCTGCCACAGAGAAAAGCCATCCTGAGGGTCTCCTAGGAGAGCTGTGTGGCCTCGATCCTGGACATGCTTTGCAGTGCTCCTCCCATACAATCCTCAATCCTGATAAAGGTGTCCTTTTACCCTCTGGATGATGAGGGCAAAGTCCCTGTTGATGACATCAAGAAATCTGTATGGCACCTCAGGATGATCCTATTAAATTCAATTGTAGGTGATAAAACAGGCAGCTCAGTAACCAACTGAATCACATCTTTATATCCCTTTCAGGTGTCTGGGAAGCACACTAGACTGGGATTCAGGAAGCCCAAGTTCCAATCTCCTTCTTTTAATAACCAGATGAGACCAAGGAAATCTTTTTCCTCATATGTTCTTGAAGACCCAATGAGATTATCTCTAAGGCCAGTTTCAGATCCAGAGGGTGTCCAGACAGTATGGAAATGTAGATATTTTATTTTTACAGATTGAAAATGTCATTTATATTCAAGGCAACATTACACATATTCACCTTTTTAAATGATTTTTATGGATGGCACGTGGGAGTCTATAAAGCGAATGCAATATTTGTAATGCAATATTGAATTTTAAGTTTTTAAAAAGGTGCTGTGAAGGATCACTGTAGGAGACAGGAATGCGGGCTCTCTGCTGGCCTGACTGCAAGTTTAAAACTAGACCTACCGGCAGAGCTGAGGAGTAGAAGAGACGGTGAATATCCCCAGTCAATACTATGATCCCCTCTGATAACATTCTAACACTCTGGGACATCAAATTCAAGTGCTCTCATCCTAAAACCTAAGAAGGTCCTGTGGGGTGCTATGAGCCTGGAGCCACCTGTGTTTACCAAGGAGCGCCCTTCCCACAGTCAGATGATGCAAATCCTATGATGGAAAAATGACCTGGAGTAATATGTCATTTATGTGTGATTTCAGAGGGAAATAAAAACCTTTATTAACCTTATTGGTAGTCTTTAAATAAGAAATAGTATTTGAACTGGAAAGAAAGCATTAACTGCCTCCATTAGCCATTAGCAATAAATCACAAGCTGCCTCCTCTATTCCTCAGCTCTGTGAGTAGGTCTAGTTTTAAACTGGCAATCAGGTCAGCAGAGAGCCTACGTTTCTATCTCCTACAACAACCCTTCACATCCCTTTTTAAAAAACTTAAAATTCAGGCCGGGCACGGTGGCTCATGCCCGTAATCCCAGCACTTTGGGAGGCCGAGGCGAGATCACCTGAGGTCAGGAGTTCGTGACCAGCCTGGCCAACATGGTGAAACCCCATCTCTACTAAAAATACAAAAATTAGCCAGGTATAGTGGTGGACACCTGTAATCTCAGCTACTCAGAAGGCTGAGGCAGAAGAATCGCTTGAACTCAGGAGGTAAAGGCTGCAGTGAGCCAAGATTGCACCACTGCACTCCAGCCTGGACAACAAGAGCAAAACTTCATCTCAAAAAAAAAAAAAACACCTTAAAATTCATCCCTTAGTGTATCCTCTCCCCTGAATCACTCAAAAGTTCAGAAACAAACACCCGAGTGGATACTTCCTTCTCCAGCAAGATCACCATCTAGAAGAGAAAGCACAGTCCCAACAGGGGAAGATGCGAGGGACGGAGAAAACACTGAAGATGAGATAGCAACTCGATCTCTGGTGGTTGGACTGTGTGTGAGCCAAGGCAGCACTGCCAGCACCCCCAACCCACAACTCAACACCGAGTGCTAATTCACTGAGTTAAGAAGCTGAGCTCCAAACTGCTGAGATGGACTGCAAATCAGACAATGCAGAAATTGGGAGGATGGCTAGCAAGCAGGCAGCATCCTGAAAAGTGGCAGCCAAAGAGGAGAGGACCCAGCTTCCCAAAGTAAGGGTGATTTCAGGCAGGGGCAAAATGACCCCAGTGGGAAGCATGGGGCTCTGGGGCCCCAGAGAATCCCTGCAGAGCTCAGTGACAGCATGCAGAATGATCCTGAGTTGCCAAGGAAACCTCAGCCCGATCCAATACAGCACTTGTTACAATACGTATGACCATCTTGGAAAGACAGCTACCAAAATAGTTATAACAAAGCTTTAGCAGTTTGAAGGGTGACCACCTAGTTCTGGAACATCTTCCATTCTACGTTATTCACACACACCAGCACGTGTGCTATGATCAACATTGGCAGGATGTGGGAACTCCCTTTTTGTTCTCAAGTACTGCTAGAAACCCTATCGAAGTTCCCATGGGAACAGTGTTACAATTCAAGATGGAGTTACAGGCCAGGCACTGCTTGAAATAAATCACAAATAGCCAAAATTGTGTCATCAAAACAAAGATCCGGCCGGGCACGGTGGCTCAGGCCTGTAATCCTAGCACTTTGGGAGGCTGAAGCAGGCGGATCACGAGGTCAGGAGATCGAGACCATCCTGGCTAACACCGTGAAACCCCATCTCTACTAAAAATACAAAAATTAGCCAGGCGTGGTGGTGGGCGCCTGTAGTCCCAGCTACTCGGGAGGCTGAGGCAGGAGAATGGCAGGTGAACTCAGGAGGCGGAGCTTGCAGTGAGCCAAGATCCCGCCACTGCATTCCAGCCTGGGCGACAGAGCAAGACTCCATCTCTAAAACAAAACAAAACAAAGATCCAACTTCCAACTCTATAATCACTTAAAATGGGAAAATTATTCCACAAATACTATAAAATAGGCATAGATGCAAGGTGCCCATGGATGAGAACACCACCGAACATCAGCATAGCAAGTTGTAGTTTGCAAAATGCCTTTACGTGGCTCATGGAACCCTTGCCCTGGCCCGGAGGGAGGCCAGAGCCCCAGCTTCCATGAGCACACCAGAACACACTCCACTCTGTTTTATGAACCCAACAGAAAAATGACTCCTATGAAGGCTGGCTATCAATCCAACATGTCCTGAAATCTGGAAAGCCTCTTTTGACAAGTCGTGATTTGGAAAGCCAACGCTCTCCAAAGGCCACCTGAGGAAGCTGGAGCTCGCTCTGCTCCCGAAGAATTTCCTTAGGGCAATCCAAGGCCATAGCAGAAAGTGGGGCTTCAGAAGGCTCTATGCAGCAGGTTGGTGTCACCACAGGTCTCCAAAAACACATACGCTCTGAGACTTCTAAGGGATGGCCCAAAGTCCCTACCATCACCCCCCACAGACCTTGTCCAAACCCTGGTCCCACCTGACCTTGTCCAAACCCTGGCCAGCACTACAGCAAGGCCAAAAGTATTCGTTTGGAGGCCAGAAGCCAGGACAAAGAGAAAGACAGACCCCAGGGCACTGTGACCTTCAGTGGGCTTCTGGCCATGAACTAGGGCCCATTCAAATTTAGGGAGCCTTGGTTTCTTCACCAGTGAAGAATTCAAGCCAGCTGAGGAAGCCTCGAGGCCTGGCCCCTCAAAAAGGCTGGTGGTCCCTTCCCAGGAGCCGTGCTCATGATGCCGCAGCTTCAACACTGGCAGACAATGGCAGCAGGGCTGGGGGGCCTTCTGTGTATCTGTACTCCCTACCCAGAAGCTTCCCCAAAACCACCCCCTCCATGATAACCCCAATCACCTACCCAAGCTGGGAAACAGGGGCTCCCTTCCTTGGTCCTTCCATTTCCCAGCTTCCATCCAATGTGGTCACCCAAGTGAGGCCAGAAATGACAGAAAGCACCACATGGATGCTAGGCCTGATTACACCCATCTGCTGAGCCCCATGTAGGGATGACATTTTGAACCCTAACCAAGACAAAGCTCTAGAAACCAGTTTTAAACACACAAGATAAAAATCTG
This sequence comes from Pan paniscus, assembly GCF_029289425.2. Classification (NCBI taxonomy): domain Eukaryota; kingdom Metazoa; phylum Chordata; class Mammalia; order Primates; family Hominidae; genus Pan; species Pan paniscus. The sequence continues at coordinate 18,539,717 of NC_073261.2, forward strand.
GCAACCACAGCATATTGACAGTGTTCATACTTTGATGCATCAACACAGAAGGTTCTTGTCTGCAGTTCCATGTCCACCAACCAGAATCACTGACCAGGTCACTTGGCTGCCGCCCAAATTTGGCTTAATGCTCTGTGGTCACGTAATGAAATTCTTAATAATTTTATAATCGCACTTCATTCTGTCCTCGGCCCTGCAACTGGTGTAGCAAGTCCCGACTGCTAATGTCCCAGGGCAGTGGGAGACCAGGAGTCAGCCCTAAGGAAGCAGGTCTGCAGGAAATCTCAGCTCCAGCAAGATGGTGGCATCGGGGGTCGGGGGGTGGTTAATGTGGCTTTAGCCAAAATGCACCAGAACCCAGCTCAGCACAAAACGCACAGCAGACAAGTACACACCCTGGAGACTAGATCAAGATTCATTCCCAATGTGTCAGAAATAAAATAACTGGGGTGATCTCATGTTTTACTATGCCACACTCTTTCACAGCGGCAGCTTCCACACACACAGGGCATCTGTCGGGCCCACCTCCTGGGGCAGGTGACCCGGTGATAAGGCATTGCACACTGAGCCGAGCCCGTGCTTCCTCTGCTTTTGACCTTAATATTTCTCCTGGCAAGTTTCAGTTATTTCATGTCCTTTCATACCTTCGTTACTTCTTTCTCAGCAGAACTAATCTGTCCAAATTTTGGGCAAAATCAGCGTAATTGCCTTTCCAAACCTCAGCAAAAATACAAATTTTTTTAAATCACTAAGAAAAAGAGAGAAAAAAAGGCATGCAATTTTAGCTTCTTCTCAGAAATGGGTTTCCAGTGACAGCTTAAACACCTACATTCCCTTCAAGAATAAATGTAATTTCTTTTATTAGAAATGAATGTACTCATTCAGCCTCACCCATAGCAGGGTTTAGCAGAACGCTGCAGTGCATAAGTGTAGATGCTGGTTCTGTTCCATTGAAATATTTGCCCCACTGATTCCTTCCCCCTCCATTGGGAATGGGTTTTCTGACAAAAGCTTCACAGTGACTGTCTTGTCTTTGCAGATGGTCCCTTGTCTGTAGACTGGGTCCATTTCTGCCCATCAAAACGTGCTTCTAAGACAGGCTCAAACTCAGCTGCATCATAACAACAATGACTTCACACTAAAGTACTGCCTTTCCCAGAAGTTTTCATCCCAGAGATTAAAGCTTTCAATTGCGTGCCTCCATCGAGAACAAGGAGCAAGTACTAAGATTTACTCTTAAAGTTTGAAAGACAGGTGATATTCACTGTGAGAGGGCCCATGTGGGAGACGGTGATAGGCACCCCACCATCATGCCATCAGGCCTGGGAGGGGACACTGGGTCCCCCCCGCCCCTCTGCCCATGCCTACTCAAGTTGGAACCCATTAATTCAATTTCCAATGATGAGCTGGGTTCAGCAGTCTTGAAACCATGAAATGCTTACTCTTTATTAAATAATGCCGTTTAAAGAGAATGATAATCCCCACAGCTTTAAATATAAATCTGATAATACACAATGTAAATAATAAAAAGGCAAAAATCCAATTTCCATGCAGTGAACTTTCAAACACTTCGTTGTTTCCAGTAAATGAGCTTTCGCTCTGAATGCTGTAATGCCACTGTAGGCCCATCAGGCACCCGGAACAAGGCTATTATGCTCTCGTTCTCAACTTGAGATCGGAGCCCAGAATTATTTATTTGATTTGCTGTACATGTCAGCTAACAAAAGCACTATAAGAGGGATTTGCCAAATGCACCAGGGAAAGGGCAGGCCACCCACCCACATTCCCCAAAACTATAAAGACACACCACAACGACAAGGGGAACATGCCCACCTCCCATGATTATAGGTACTGACTGTCACCTCGGAAAATGAACCACCTGACAGGTGACAGTTTTGTGATAATTTATTTCTAAGACACTGAGCACTCTTCCTAGGAAGAAATGTAATTCCAGACACCAAATTTCATCCTCTCCAAAAAGAGGCTAGGAGAAAAACAAAATTAGACTCCATGTCCATCAAGACCACTGAAAATAGACTGCTGATGAGACTTGTCAGAGAAGTAATAACTTCCCATTGGGAAATTTAAATAATCAGCTGGGTATGAAAAATATGCTCAATCTGGGTTTCAGACCAATTTCTCAGCATGCATTTTATAAGCCCTCCAGGCTGTTATTATATTAACTTCAAACCAAAAATTCCTGCAGTCCTCTGCAGATTCTATCATGATGACAATTCGGAAATCATAGGAAATGTCATATTGTTGCCTATAAACCACAATTTGCAGATGCAAATCTATTAGAGTCATAAAAAGTGCACTGGTGCCAGAACTTTATTATGATATCTGAAGTGGTCTGATCCGTCAGAGCTGAGCCTTTCCATACAGCAGCCACCTGTGGGCACCACATGCCTACTGGGCCCTGGAAACCGGGAAGTGTGACCTCAGATGTACTGCAGGGGTGAAATACGCATGGGCTTCAGGCTCAGCATGGATGAAAGGATGCAAATTAATAAGTTTTCATAGTAACTACATGCCGACATATTTTGGATACAGTGGGTTAAATATATTCTTAAAATTAATTTCACCAATTTCTTTTTACCATTTGTGATGTGGCTACTAGAAATTTTTAAATTAAATATGTGGCTCAAATTCTATTTGTATTGGATGGTGCTGCTTTGGAGTATAAAATTAGGAATTTGAACCATCAAAGGATGGTTTATTTGAACACCTGTTAAACCATTAGCTTTTCATAAATGTTTTTGAGACGTGTAGGCACAGATTTCCAGGAAGGAAAAAATTCTGTATTCAGTCTGTTTCCATGGCCACAAATATGGAGCCCCACAAACATGAAAAAGCCTCGGACAAGAAGACAGCACAGATACCTCAGTGTCCTGGGCCACTGGACACATATTTTCAATATATTCATTGCACTTTGTGAATCAAGAACCCATCAAATATAAGCAAGAACCCAAGGACCACCACCCCTCACCAAATGCAGGGCAAATACATTGGTGTGGCTGTTGGCTTTTGTGCAATGATGCAATATTATCCATAAAAGCCTCTCCCTTGCATTGCACTCCATAAGCAGTGTCGACCTTCATCAATGTTTCAGCAATGGAAAAGGTACCACCTGACTTCCCCCATCAGCACCTTGAAATAACTAGCTTCTTTATTTGAATGCTCTTTATGTTCAGCCATGAAGCTCTCCCACTGACTTATATGCCCATATTTTTTTTCACATTTATAGTATGGTAAAAGCACAAAACTTTTTTTTAATTTCTCCCCAAGTCTGAACAGCCTGATAAGGAGGTAACAGTGTGAGATTTGAGGAGATCAGAACAGAATTCTAACCCCAACCCACAACTCCACTTCCTGCTCTGTGAAATGAGGCTCATCGCACCAATCCCCCAGAAATGTAGAGCCAGACTGGAACCAGAGGCGGCCTGAGCTCAGATCCCAGCTCCACGATTCACCAGCTGTGTGACAAGCTACTCAACTTCTCTGGGCCTCACTTTCCCCGTCTGCACAATGGGGGTAATCATAGCACCTATCTATACCTGTCCCACTGTGTGCTTAAACAGACTAAGTGAATTAATAAGTTGAATTCCTCGTTTTTGTAAAAAAACTATTTTTCTAAGAAATTGTTTTTTAAGTGAAATAATGAGCAGAGTAGTTCCAGGCTCATAAATAAAATGGCTTCAACTATCATCAGGTTATAGACAAAAATCCCTAGCATGGTCTTGCACCACCTGCCTCGGCCATCCTCTCCAGCCTCATGCCCCCTCCCCCAACCCTTCCCCTCCTTTCATTTGCTCCAAGCTCCTCAGGACCCTAGGCTTCCATGCTTGCCATTCCCTCCGCTGGAACACTCTTCCTCCCTCTTTACCTGGCCATGTCCAACTCATCTTCCAGGTGCAGATCTGGCAGGATTCTCCAGGTGCTGGCTCTCACAACCACTTCCTCTACACCACCTTTTGTTGGCCTTCTGCAGTTTAGATCAGTGCTGCTCACCCCAGCACTGGCATCACCTGGGGACCGTTGAATCTGATGCCAGGCTGCACCCAGACCCATCACAGGGCCCTGGGCTGAGACAGACATCAGTGTTTGGGGAGGTTCCCCAGGGGACTTCAACATGCACCCCAAGTCAAGAACCACTAGTTTAATAAAAGAACACAGCTGCAATTAAAAAGTGATTTCAACCTTCCACTGGGACAAAAAATATCCACGAGCAGAAAAAGAACCCCCTGATATTTTAATCTTAATTAAGTCCAACTGGAGTACAAAAATACCTGCACTACAAAGCATCTCCACCGTAGCTAAGGTTTTCCAATTGTCACTTACTCACAACGTCTTGATAGAGCCCCCATGGCACCAATTAGAACGTAAGCACCACGAGGCCAGACTATCTTGCTCTCTGCAACGTTGCTGCTGCCACAGAGAGCCAAAGGACATGTGGGTGCTCAATGGACACGTGCAGGGAGATGCTCAGCTGTCCTCCTGCTGGACCTTGCATGCAAGACCCAGGCACGGCTGCCTTAACACACTTGCTCCGTCAAACAAGCGAATTCCCCTTGGGTCCTCATGGTAGAGAGCCCTGTGCCTTCCTTTGAAGCCATTCATCTGAGGTCCATGAAATGCTGTGGCAACCTCTGAGATTAAAGAGGTTTAGAAGTGCAAATGACTGTCAATGTGAATATTAATAGCTACGTTATTAATAACAGAAGTCTCTGCCAGAAACTTGACTCTTGATTAAATGGAGTGGAGGAGCTCAAGTCAAGCCAAAGACACTTCTCAGCTCTAAGCCAATGGATCTCCTAGAGAACGGGTCCCGGGGGGCCATAGAACATTCTTAGTGTCTGACTAGAGAAGTCCGAATAAAAGCGGTGGGTGTGGACCAAGGACAGCAGTGTGGTCCTGCCCTGAGTCCTGCCCACTCCATCAATGTGAGCTCCTAGGCCAGTCTCAGCTTGGCTCCCTGCTCCTTCCCAGAGCCCAGAACAGTGTCTGGCCTGCATGAGGCACTCAATTGAAGCTTCTGAAGGAAGGAAAGAGCAAATGAATAAATGAGAAGAGAAAGGGGGATCTGCAGTTGAAAGCCAGAAGTGCAAACAGGGAAACAAAGATTCCCAAAGCTTGCCTGGGCTCTGTCTGCTCCACAAAGAATAAAGTCTAAAACTTGATTTTTTTGGGGTAAAACCACCAATCAGAATTGTTCCACAAGCCATGAATTCACCTAAAATACTTTTTAAAAAAAACACTGCCATGATTGCTGTCCCTACACATTTTTGAGACCTAAAAATAAAAGAACACCAGCTGTCCTGCTAAACAAGCATCTGTCTATGACCGAGCCCCAGTAACTTCAGAACTCAATTCACTACACATTACGCTCTGCTTCTTCAGCCATGAATGCACTTTTCAGCATTAGAAATTATCCCTTTCACATTTTTAAACGCTGTGGCTTCTGCCTGACTAATGCCATCTTTAATTATACATAATCGAGTATTTTACTGTGATCTAATGGGGTCTATTACTCATCAAAATGGCACCAGTCAGCAGTAATATTCCCCAGAGCCAATTACTCAACCCTTCTTTCATTCTTCCAAAGTATCAGCCCACACGTGCAGAAATTTGTACACAGTTTGAGCTACAGCATCTTACCAATTTGTCCAAAAAGGAAAAAAAAGAATGCCTTTAAGAAGCCCTCCCTATGATGGCTGGCTCATGAGCTCTGCCATAGTGACATGAAGAACCACGGATGGCGCTCTGGCCTGGGCTGGCTGCAGCGCACCGTCTGGCCTGGGCTGGCTGCTGCACACCGTCTGACCTGGGCTGGCTGCTGCATACCGTCTGGCCTGGGCTGGCTGCTGCACACCATCCCGGTGGATTCCCTCACGTGCTCTGCTCATGTGGCATGATCGGGGCCCATCTCACAAGAGAAAACAGATACTGCAGAAGGTACCCAATTTGCCTGAGTCCTAGAGCAGGCAGGTGGGAGAGCCAGGTTTCCACCATCGGTAAGAACACACTGCATACTGGGTGCATGAGACCAAAAGGCCACACAAAGGGGGCTGTGTAGGACCCGGCTGGCAGCCCAGCCAGATGGTCCCTTCCCTGAACTCGAATTCCACAGTCACCATGCAACAAACCACCCGACTGACCTTGTCCATGATACCATGGATTTTGAGGGGCCCACAGATCTTAAGCAAATCTGTAAAGATCAGCAGAAATGAGCTAGTCCCCAAAACTCTTCATTTAAAGAGATGAACTGCCAATCAATAACTATAAACGCAGAGTTTATAAAAGGTCTAACTTTATATGTATATATGGAAATGCATATGCATACTCATCTGCAGGAGTTATTAAATGACAGACCAATGGGCTAGGCTCCAATTCGGGATATTTTAGCTAAAACAACTGCTTGTTAACTTCGTAAATATTTAGAAGAGAAATTAAAATTACAAAACCAAAGTGCCCTAAGACCCAGAAGCCAGAAACTATACAAGAAAGGTCACTTGATGGGCAATTGACAAATAAATCATTTTCAAGAGAACTGGGAATCGATAACACGCTATGAGACCTTGATATGTCCCTCCTGAATAATTGACTAGGCCTCTTTTTGGACCATTTACGGTACTATGTTTAGCATTCCATTTAGTGCTAATTCCCTCAAGTGTGGGCTTCTTATCAGATCTGTTGACCAAGTGGTAGATGGAAAATAATAAATATGCACAGATATGATGTTTCTCTAGTATACAAACAGCACACTGAAGCTGCAACTCAACAACTATCTTTCATCTGGCCCCAGCAACAACAAGGTGCTTATCAGCGCAGAGACAGTCTCGTCCACAAAAGCATTTGAGGTTCCCTGATGTGCCTCTGATAGAGAGAGAGCAGCACCACCTCCCCACACCCCCATATTTACATCTTTCGAGCAAACCTCTCAGCAACAGCGGACAGCTGTAATTCCAAGAAAGTCCAGGCATCCCGGTCTTTTCTCCCAGGCACCTTGAGGAAGTGCCAGCCAACCTCTGTCTTTTGGACAAAAAGAAACCCACCCTCTGACTCGCTCCAGGGTCACCAAGAGGGGAAAACGAGACAGGGAAGAAGAGAACTTGTTTGGACAGTTGTTGGGAGGGCAGAGCCTCTACTTAGGAGAAAGCCTGAGACATCATCAGGTTGGGAGATGAGTCCCAGGGAAGGGCCCAGGAGGAAAGATGGGAACAGTTACTGCCAGAAGTGTTTTCTAACAGGACTCTGAGGCCTTCATAGGATATTGGGGCGGGGGGGGGGGGGGGGAGGGAAAAAAGAAGAGAAGAGGGGAAGAGAGGGAGGGGAGGGGAGTGGAGGGTTAGGAAGGGGAGGACAGAGGAAAACAGAAGGAACGGGGGGGCACTAAAGAAAGGAGAGATCCACAGTTTTTCGAAGGAAGGATTGTAAAAAAAGATACTCAGATGTAGACTCTATGGGGCCCCCCAATCCAGGCCCTTCCTCAGGGTCCCAGCCTGACTTTGGGGACCAAAGCAGCCTCAAGCAGAGGGAGATCGTCAGTCAGCCACCCATGGTGCAGACCCATGGTGGAGGAAGGGCTGGGCCTGAAGGTGGTGCTGGGGAGAGCGTGCATTCAGAGGTAGGCTTCTTGGATCCTAAACAGAAACAAGAAAGTGCTAGGAAGTGCCCTTCCTCCTGCCATTGAACATTCACGGGACCCATGAGCTTGTCCACCACACTGGAGGCCTCTTGGCATGGAATTGATGCAAGAAGACTCCACAGACTCCACAGAAACGGGCCAGTGATACAGAGGAGTGATTAGTCACTAGTATTCTTTTGCTCTTGAGGCCCTGGCCACCTTTGGGAAGCTGGAATGATCCCTTTGGCAATTTGTCCCAGTAACATTTCAGGGAACTTTACTGATGCCCTTTGCCTGACCCTTAATCTGGCTATAAGAGCAGCCAGAACTAAGTGACCAACAAGTGTTAGCTCCAATAATAATGGCCATTATTAGTGTACCATGCATTCTAATACGTATTCTAATGAAAACTTAAGACTCAAGAACAGTAACAGTGGTGACACCTCACCTTCACTAAACCTAACTGTTCAGCTGGTACCTCTCTCAGCACTTTTCCTGCATGGACTCCCTCGGCCCGCATGGACTCCCTCGGCCCACATAGACAAGGACACTGCGGCTGGGAGGTCACACTGCCAAGCCCCTTGACTTGCTCAGGGGTACACAGCAACAATGTGTGGGGAGGGAGACATGAACCCAGGCATTCGGGCTCCAGGGCTCCACACACACCCATAGCCCTACGCAGCCTCCCCAGCTCTGTGGCTCCGTCCTGCCTTTCAGCCTGGTGATGTGGAAGCATTGCCACTGGCCACTACACCCCTGAGCCCATGCCAACCAACAAACCAATACTGCTCCTGGGTTCCCGCCCTTTCACACGGGTGGGGAGGCTCAACGGATGGTGTGGTCCTGACCTGTGAGAACACCCAAGACCTGTAAAACAACCAGAAGATAAATTCTAGAAAAGTGCTCCTTAGGAAGTCCATGAGAGTCTAGAAACGCATGGCGATAGCAGTGCCAAAGGTCGCTCGACCATGCGTGGAACAGTGAGGCCCCCAGGACAGCCTAGGGGTGGAGGATGTGTGAGGAAGCAGCCCCTTTCATGAGGGCTTCTCTGCAGCCTCCCACAGATGAGAAAGGAGGCGGCATTCCCTCACGGACAGACAGACCAATGGTGAAGGCGACCGGTCTTCCATAAGCAAAGAGCCAACAGCAGGAATGAACACACTGCAGGAATAAGAGAGGGGCAGGGCTCACAGGGTCATGAGCAGGGCCATGGGACTGCAAATCTGGCATGAAGTCCGGACTAAAGGGGGCTGAGTGGGCTTGTAACCACCAAACAGCATTTTAAGACAATCACCAGGGCCACAGGCACAGATGGACCGGGGAGACCGTGGTCAGGAAGGACCCAGCCAGGACACGGCTCTGTCTCAGAAGCAGCAGAAAGGCAGGAGTGAACTGCCCTTTTCAAGAGAAAGAAATGACCAAACCTGGAGACACAGACAGAGCCAGTGAGGGAAGACTCAGAGATGACTCCAGGCCCCGTAAGAGGGCCCTTAACACTCTGCTTACGAGCTTCTCCAAAGGGCCCGTCCTGATACGGAGCCCTGAGTTTCTTATGCCACACCTGTTAGAGCCCAGGAGCCGGGTGTGAACCCGCTGCCCTGAGATCGGCACTGAACGCGCTCACCCCACAGTGTGCAGTGTCCACACCGCCCCAGCACCCCAGCTCTGGGAACAAAGCTTGCTGAGCGAGGCCTATTCCCACCATGCCTTCTGCCCCCTGCCCGTCTCTTGGTTCTCAACCCCGGGTCAGTGTTCTGCTGTGGCTCAGGCTCCAGCCTGGTGCCTGACTGATGCAGACAGGTGTGAGGTGGCCCCTGCCAGGCATGCATCACCAGCTGGAGGTGGGCCTGGGAGTGGCCCAACCTGGACCCAGTGCAGTGGCATAAGGACTCGGGGAACACCTGTCATGTCCAAAATAAATCCCAAAGGCTGGGTTTCTCATGTTTGCCATTTAGGTTTAAAAATCAAACAAAGCAATTTTCCCAAAGCTGCTTGCAAGCATAAAATTGCCCTGTTCCTCATATTCACCTCGTTCAAACTCTTCCCTCATACAAAGCCTCAGCACATCCACAGCTGGGCGTGAGCCTTCAGACACACAGGAAACCAGGGCTGAAAGGACAAACCTAGAGACGCCATGGTGAAAGCTAGGTCTGCTTGTTCTATGACTTGAGGCAGCTTTGTGTGTTTTTTAAAAATACTTTTCATTATCATGTTAAATTTATATTTCCCCTGTTTTATTGAGGTATAATAGACAAATAAAAATTGTATATATTTAAGGTATACAAGTGATAATTTGATATACATATACATTCCAGTTAATATATATCTATCACCTCACGTGGTTACCTTCGTGGTGTCATGAAAATACTTAAAATCTATTCTTTTAGCAAAGTTCAAGTATATAATCGAGTATTGTTAACTATGGTCACCATGCTGCACAGTAGAACTCCAGAATTCACTCATCTTATAACTGAAAGTGTTACTCTTTGACAAGTATCTCCTCTTCCCACACTTCCGGCGCCTCGTAACCACCTTTCTACTATCTGCTTCTATGAATTCAGTGTTTTTAGATTCCGGATATGAATGAGATCACACAGTATTTGCCTTTCTGTGTCTGTGGCTTGTTTCACTTCGCATAATGTCCTCTAGGCTCATCCATGCCATCACAAATGGAAAGATTTCCTTCTTTTTTAAGATTGAATAATATTCCATTGTTTGTGTATATACGTGTGTGTGTGTGTGTGTGTGTGTATACAGCACAGCACAGGCAGCCTTTTGTTTGTTTGTTTGTTTTGTTTTGTTTCAGACAGGGTGTCACTCTGTTGCCCAGGCTGGAGTGCAGTGGTGCGATCACGGCTCACTGCAGCCTCAACCTCCTGGGCTTAAGAAATCCTCCTACCTCAGCCTCTTATGTATCTAGGACTACAGGCATGCACCACCATGCCCAGCTAATTCTTTTTTTCTTTTTTTCTTTTTGGTAGAGATGGGGACTTGCTATGTTGCCCAGGCTGGTCTCAAGCTCCTGGGCTCAAGCGATCTTCCTGTCTTGACCTCCTAAAGTTCTGAGATTACAGGCATGAGCCACTGCACCCAGCCCACTGCACTTTCTTTATCCATTCATCTGGTGATGGACATCTGGGTTGCTTTCAGATCTTGGCCCTGTGAATAATGCTGAAATGAACATGAGATTGCACATCTCGCTTTGAGGTTCTGATTTCACTTCAACTTAAGGCATTTTTTATCCAAACTATGGTCCTCCAAGTCTCAGTTTCACAATATTTACTTAATGAGTTCCTTTAAATTGACTCACTTTTTATTTAAATTTGTTTCCAAATGAAATTCCATGCAACTGCCACAATTTTTCTATATGCACCACTTGACAAACAGAATGGACCATTAAATGAAAACTTTAATATAAAACGTTTCCCAGGTTCCTCCTGAGGTTACCTTGTGGCCATCATGGCAGGCCCCCCACACTGGGTTCCCGGGCTCAGGGACACCACCAGGAATACCAGCACCCCAGTGGCACTTTCCCTTGCCTCATCTCTAGTGTCAAATCACACTCCAGCAGCCAGGACGCCAGCCCCAAGCCCCCGGCACTCCACTACCACCCATGTGCTGTATCTGTCAGCACGACAATTGTCACCTTGAAAGCCGACATCCTTGACAATTCCTCAACCTGACAGCAATTTCCCACTTTAGAGAGTGAAAACGTCCCACAATGACAGCCACCTTTCCCCACATTTACCGACAAGCCTATAGCACTTCCATCAGTCAACAACAATCCTCGATGCTTTGGCAGGTGAAGCCAGAGGACACCAACGATCAGAAAATAAACCCGGGCCCGACAGCCCATGCTCCGCTCAGTTGACCTCACAGGTGACTCCAGGATGGAGGGCTCCGAGGTGCAGCCCAGCAGAGGCGTTCTGCCCCCAGAGAACCCAGAGAGGCTTCTGGTGACAGGACTAGAATCCTCCTCCCTCAACCACTGGGGAAAGCAGAGTGCCCCGTTGTCCCTGGGGAGCCCAGGAGGCAGCCCCTCCCTCACTCTCGGCCACTGTGCCTGCAAGCTGGGTGCCTGTGTGGGTGCTGGGGGCCAGGGAATGGGAAGAAGTCACGGGACACATATTTGATTCCAAGTTTGGGGAGCTAACCCCACAGGGTGCTTTGGGGTCCTATTAAAATCAGAGGAGGCACATTTTAGAGTAGAATATAACATGCATGGGAATTTTTAAGAAAAAAATAAGACTGTAAACACCTATTCCTGGGAACACCAGTGGAAGGGATGTGGGTGGGGAGGTGGGGCAGCTGGCAAAGAACTGGAAATGCACAGCTCACCCAGTCACAAAGGAGCGAGAGTCCGCCCAGGGGGCTGGACCATGGGAAGCATTCCCTTGCTGCTCTCCACGGACTCAGGGACCCCACCCAGTAGGTGACTCAGGGTGGGGCCCAGGGGACAGGCCAGGGGCTACAGCAGAAGTTCTAGGCACATACCTGAGACGCCCCCCCCGAGGAGACTCAAGGACCCCAGAAGAGGACTTGGGCAGGGGGCTGGAAATGATGGCCACACACCAGAGGAGGTTTCCTTGAGACTTCTGTGAGTGTAGAAAGGGCCCTGCCGCCTGCAGAGCTTGCAGGAGGTAGGAGAAGCAGGCAGCTGACAGCAGACTGGCACATCTGGGGGGTCCCATGGGTGAAAGGAGGCAAGGACCTGGCTTTGCTGAGCTAGACACAACCGTCACCCTGACCTCCTTCTCCAACCAGTACCCCCTCCTATTGATACTGTCAGGAGACTTGTTCCCCGGGGTCTAGAAAATGACTATTTTGCTTTCTCCTGGGAGATGCTGGCTTTGGGTCCTAACTCTTCTGTCAAGACGCACTGTTATCCCCAGGCGTCATCACTCTTCCTGGGATCTGCACCCTAAATTCACATCCGATTTCACGATAGAGAAAAGTGCAGTGGGTTGGAGCTTCGGCCTACACCTGTAAAGAATTGGTCAGCCTGGGGACTGGTGATCTCTGCAGCTGTGGGCTCAGCTCTGGGCTAGGCCTGGTCACTGGGAAAGGCAGGCATGTGCCTAGGTGCTGCAGAGGTCTCGAGCCCCTCCCATGAGCTTGGCGCGGTGCGGAGGGCAGCCTGTGAGTGAGGCTCTGAGCCTCACTCATCACTGAGCAAGTTGGAGGAAGAGCGACCCAGGCAGAGACGAGAGGCTGCCTCCAGAAAGCCAGCCGGTGGCAACTGCAAAAGCCGACAGAGCAGTGGTTGCCAGGAATGCGCACAGCCCACAGAGGGGAAGAGTGAGGAAGGGCCACTGAAACAGCCTGAAGAAATAAAAATGGAGCCAGAAACTGCACAGAAGGGAGACAAAAGAGAGGAATCCGCAGAAACCTGGGCTCCGGGGGGTGTGGTTGCATCTTTCTACCTGGATGAAGTCGACTAAAATGAGGTCACCAAGGATGGGTCCCAGCATAGCACTGATCCCTTCAATACAACGGATGTAAATGGCTCACACCAGCCAGATACCGCCTGCCCAACAGGGGTCTGGTTGTCAGGATGCTTTAGGGGTGTCCAGTTCACAGCAGCCCCGGATGGAAGGTGGGGGTTATGAAAGCAAGGGCTTCTCAGCCCATGAAGTTGTTTACGGCAGTGATAGTACCGAGTGGAAAACTGATACCCCTGGGGCCAGACTGTGTAGGTGTTGATAGTCTAAGATGGGGCACTGATTAGTTTGGGGACACAGAGGAGATGTTACCTTTAACATCAATCATATTGCATAGACTGGCTATTAACCACGTGTAGAGCACACAGGCCTTTTGCAGAAGGGAAAAAATTCTATTTCCCATAAATTTAAAAGCATGAAATTGGCCGGGCATGGTGGCTCACGCCTGTAATCCCAGCACTTTGGGAGGCTGAGGCAGGTGGATCATGAGGTCAGGAGATCAAGACCATCCTGGTTAACACGGTGAAACCCCGTCTCTACTAAAAATACAAAAAAATTAGCCAGGCATGGTGGTGGGTGCCTGTAGTCCCAGCTACTCGGGAGGCTGAGGCAGGAGAATGGTGTGAACCTGGGAGGCAGAGCCTGCAGTGAGCCAAGATCGCACCACTGCACTCCAGCCTAGGGGACAGAGCAAGACTCCGTCTCTAAAAAAAAAAAAAGGCAAGAAATTGCTGAAGTCTGGGAAAAATAGAAAAAGAACATCAGTATGTAAAGGCATTATAAGTAGATTTACGATTCACAAAGAACCGGCAAAAGAGAAGGTCCATGGCTGGATGCAGCTGATCTCAGGAAGAGAGAGAACTCCAAACACGTGCGTCAACCACATGCAACCACATGCATCAATCGACCATATGCACCAACCATGTGCATCAATGCAGCCTTCAGAAAAGAAGTGACAGTGATGGTGCAGGAGGGGACGGTGGACAGAGGGAAAAGGGGCCTCCCAGGACTAAGTGGAAAGCCTTCCGCAGACCTGTCCTCTTCACCCCAGCCTTGTCATGTGAGTTATGTAGGCACAGTTTCAACGTCATGAGTCACTACCTCTGATCAATAAACCACTCTGTTTTTTTAAAGCAGCTATATTTGAGACAAACAGCCTCCATCTGCCTAGGAACACAAACCTGAACAAATTAGGCCCCAGTGGCGCTGCCCTTTGGATGTAGACCCCTGTCCACACGACTCCAGATGTCAAACTGCCAAGCAATGGACACATTGGTCTTTGGCAAAGAGGTGACTGAAAAGCTCAAAAACTACAAGTCTTAAACTCCATTGTTCAATGGGCTGCTGACCCATAGCAGGTGCCCTTCTGCACTGTGAGGCTCAACCACAGGATCTGATATACGTCACCTCATTTGATATGCTGGGGACAACAACTTTAAATCCAGGAAAACTCTTGTTACTGTACACAAGTCAAAGCTTAGTTTGTCAAACTGAGACAGCAGATACACTCCCAATTCCATAAGGAACACATTTTTTAAATTAATTTTTAAAACCCAGATTTCTAGCATTGGAAGTTTTCCCTCTGCTATAGTCCACAACACAAATTCAGCCACAGAAGGCACAAGGGCGATGCTGCTCAGGATACAAGAGGGTTCTCTTCCTATTAGGAGTGTGACTGTGTGAGAGCATTCACCTTTCATACTGCACATGTTTAGACTACAAACTTGGTCCAGACAATGACTGCTAGTGACAAAATTAACCCATGGGCATCATGAACTCAGTAAAAAAAAAAAGGTTAGTCTCATTGGCTATCTTTGTTAAGGCGACATTAATTTAGCACAATCTACATTCTTGATGCGTGCTCTGCACGCATTATCTCATGCAAACACATCTGGTTTTAATTACCTTTGGCTGTGCTTGGGAAGAGAAAATAGGATGCAATTTTTAAGTTACGCAGATTTGGGATATGATTATAAAGAGTTAAGGAATCCAGTGGCTTATCCATAAAAGAGTAAAGATGTGGATACATTTTGATAAATAAAATAAGCTGCATAATTAAATCCACAGACATCACCCATGACTCCACGTCCCCTGCCATCATCAGGCTGTGCCCCTTGTCTTCACGTCTCTTATTACCACATGTCAAGAGATACCTATTGGCTATTTGTTTACAGTGTCCCCTGAATGGTCAGTTGCAGAAAGGCCTGGATCACTTCTGGTTTTGTGAACAATGTATATTCCAGTGCTTAACACAGTATTTGCAACAGGGTGGGCAGTCAGCACATATGTGTGGACTGAATTAATTATTAACATCACTCGTTCTGGGCCAGTCTTCAAGAGCAGCACTCACACAGGGCCATGGTGACAGCTCCACAGCCCCAGCACCTGGGCCACCATTCATTCTGTGTGTTCCCTACAGCTGCAGTCTGCAGGCAGGGTGTGCAGACCCAGAGGAAGAGTGACCCACTTCCTCGCTGCAGATGAACAGGAAGACTAGAATGAACCAGCAGCAGCGGGCTGCCCAGGGGCTGCCCTGACCCCTCTCTAAAAGATCCAGTTCAATACAATACATGAAGTCCAGAATATTACTCAAAATTTGCTTGCCACTTTGCCAGCAAATGCAGCACCAAGCTAATTTTTACAACACCTTGAAGTCCCAGCAACAACAGCAACCGTCCATTCTTTTACAGCTAAACTCCCAAGCCTTTGTTTTTCCCAAATGCAAAACTGAAACCCCACTACTTTCTCCCTACAGATTTTTTAGAAATTTCTATCTGAGAGGCCAGGCGAAGTGGCTGACACCTGTAATCCCAGCACTTTGGGAGGCCAAGGCGGGTGGATCACGAGGTCAGGAGTTCGAGACCAGCCTGGCCAATATGGTGAAACCCCCTCTCTACTAAAAATATAAAAAAATTAGCCGGGCGTTAGCCGGGCATGGTGGTGCTCGCCTATAGTCCCAGCCACTTGGGAGGCTGAGGCAGAAGAATAGCTTGAACCCCGGAGGCGGAGGTAGCAGTGAGTCGAGATCGTGCCACTGCACTCCAGCTAGGGTAACAGAGCGAGACTCTGTCTCAAAAAAAAAAAGAAATTTTGATCTGAGAAATAATGTATGTGTCTGCCACTGCATTTATGGGTAAAGGCACTCCACACAGGCAACACCTCCAGAAGTCGGCCTGGCCTGAGATTTAGCTGGCCCAGCCTCAGGAGTACTTTCCTCAGCCCACATGGGTGAGCACTCCAAGTGTTTAGTAATCATCTGAAGGATTCCTTGACCCTTCAAATCAAACAGCAACAGTGGCAGGCAAAGCTTGGAGGATTAACCGATTAGTCTTTGAACGCAAAAACAACGGCTGATCAGGACGGGTGGTGTCTAATGAGATTAGTTAACCTGCAACCATTTACTGAAATGTGCCTAAGCCTCCCTCATCTTTCTTCTGTCTCTTCAGTATCTCTGGGTTCATCTTAGAGCAACAAATGGAATGCAGTCACCCATGAATGTATCTTAGATCCTAAATGATAAATCCAAATAATTCTCACCTAAGGTGGTGTGCTTTGATGGCCAACAAAAAATTAAAAGAAGCTTCAGAAAACGTGCTGGACACTCCTGACCTCCATCGTTCTAGCCACAGCAGCAAGTTCTCTTGTCTCCTGAGCATGTGGCACTTCCAGAGCATCTGCTCCAGAACTAGCAAACAGCAGACACCTTCTCTGAAAGGTGCTGCCCGCAACACCAAGCTGCTCTCAGAAAGCCTCCAGCTGTGGGATGGACCTGCCTCATCATCTTCTTTCCCCACCACAAAGTCAGAAAGATTCAGAAAGAAGAAGTGCAAAGTCTTCATTTGGCAAATCTAGACTATGGAAGAATAAACAAAAAGAGGTGAGAACCCACTGCAAACTCACTAAGCCCCAAATCACACCAATACCACTTTCCTCATTAGAAATTCCTGCCAGATAAACAGAGAATAAAAAGATATAGACACATGTTTTCCTCTGCAGCATATCTGGTCACCTAACTAAATGGAAAAAAAATTACATTTCATTATAAATAGAGACCAATGCAATCGCTGTCCCTGGAGCCCCCAGTGTCCACTGTAGTGTATGGTACACAGCAGGTACTTAAATATGTGTGCAGTGAAGCCAGAGAGAGAAAAGCATCAGCATCCCATTCCTTGAACCAGGGTAAAGACGGCTCCCTGCGAACTCCCCGATTCTCTGGTGAGGTCTTGCTCTCAGTGAGCCCGGCTGCAGCACATTTACAGGTGCCCGGGTGCAAGCATGCTTCTAAATTCTCTCACACCTCCTCCTGAGCCGAATTCCTGTGGTCAATCCTAATTCATTTAAACTCACATAAATTCATGTGAGCCTTATGCACACATTACATTAAGTGGAAATGCAAATACCATCATATCTTCGTTTGCATCAGTTAACAATGTAAACACGTGCTACCCAAGAGCGCAGCGACTCTTCTTGGGCCTCCTTCAGGTCTCCCAAAGGAGAGCTGCAGCTCTAAATGGCCTCCAAGGATGTGCAGAGCCATCAAGGGCCAGGAGAGCCTAAAGAAAGCAGAATACAAATCATGCTGCAACTTTATACACTTTTTCATTCCAACTTCACTCAATGGGAAAAGGGAGGCTCACATTATGGGGTGCCTGCATGATCTGTAAACCATTCACTATTGCCAATACCTTCAGCTCGACACCCTGTTCTTTTAAAGTTAATTAAAATTCCAATAGGATACCCATCAAGCATGCATTTCACATTCATCAAATCTGAAGATCTCCCAAGCAAGGCAAATCTGATAAAAATTGACCTTGGCCTCTTCAAGTGGTGCTATCAAGAGCATTTCCCCCAGCAAATGCTTGCTGATGTGTGTGGGTTTTTTTTTTAATGCACCTCAAAAAAGATCATGTTAACTGTAAAAGATAGAGATTAAATACAGATTGAACGGAAACACACACTAGAAACAATTGCAAAACTGAGCCCCGAATCTGTCATGCTCCAGCAAGCAGGCAGGCTCTCAAAAGCCAGGAGGAAGAAACAATTGGATAGAATTCTGCTCAGCTCCATCACAGCAAGCAGCCTGATTCTAGGCAGCTGTAGACAAGCTATTGTGTCCTACGGATGACAGAGGTGGGCTCGTTTTCAGGATAGCCTGCCAACAGGCTGGATCAGCAACTGAGCAGGATTATTCTCCCCTGCTGTTTTTTTAAAGCAGATTATGGCTTAGACGTTTTTTCCCTTTTAATGAAGTTTGTAAGAATCACGAACACTGCCTCTGATAATAAAGATAAACTTGGAGCAAATTTAAAAAGGAAACCAACAGACTCAAGCAACTACTCCGCATAGATGCCCAGTAATGCTTGACGATCCAGTTTCCACAACACGGACTGACTGAATCTAGAGGCAAAGCATGATATCAGACTCACAACACACACACACACCCCCATGCACATCCACATCCACACACGTACACGCACACACCCTTAACTTAGAATACTAAATACCACAAATCCACCAGCAGCAAAGCAGGCACTCTGAGGTGTGCCTCACGCGTGATAAGAGACTTGAAGATTTTCGTATTAGGAACAGGCACTGAAACGACAGCCAATCACGTGTGCCAGGCACTGCACATACGTTATCCTATTTATCTAAGAAGCAGATAGCATCCCTAATTCACTGATAACAAGTCTCAGGAAAGCTAGCCCATTTGCCCCGGGGCAGATGTTGAGGAAGTGTGGAAGCCAAGATTAAAACCACCTTCAGTGGGATTCCCACCACCCCTTCCCCTCCTTCCACGTGTCCTGGGGGAGGTGTCAGGCCACCGCCTCAGGAGAAAAGGCAGTCCTGTGTGCGGGCTTCAGACACCAGCCTGGGAGGCAACACTGTCCCCAGGGGTGTAACAAGAAACATGGGGTTGGGGCTGGGTCACCGTTTGCTCACCGACTTGGAGACTAAGTACAAGGGGAAGAAACCCTGCTGTCTCCACTACTGGGTGTTATCATGGGACTGTGACACCTGAAGCCACGGCCTCTATTTGAGACCTACTGGGTAGGGATGAGAATGAAGCCAACACAGGAGCAGAGCAGAAGGGCAGACCAAGTATGGATCAGTGAGGAGAGCACAGAGCTGCTGGGTTAGCCAGCTAGGCCACTCAGACTAATGTCCTGTTCATGTCACTTACATATTAATAGAGCTGCCTGTCACCTGCAGCCAAAGCCACAACAGATTTGATGCTGTTTCCTGTGGCCACACTGCTCCGTGCAGACAGCAGCCTTGCATAGAAGAGCATCTGCAGCCGTGAGGCACGGTGAATGGAAGGGGTGGCCACTGCTTATGTTTAGAATCGTGCTACCAACGAGCTGAGCCTGCGGTAGAGTAAGAGGACTCTTCTAACCAAGGCCAAAGTTAATCTTCCAAAAAACACCCTCATTAACTGCGTGCCGCTCAGCAATGAAATTCTGGAGTCTTAATTTCCGTACCTACGTAACTAGCAACCTCACCAAGTTGCAGTAAGGACCAGATGAGCCACACTTAAAACACCGCTCAACCCTTAGCCCACAGCAGAGGCTTCATACACACCTGGTCCCACTGGGTGCTCAATAAATAATAATTTAGATTATTCACTCGCTGGCTGCAAACTGCTGTTTCCACACTCAGGGGCCTTCTGAACAGGACTTCGCTGTAACTCAGCTGTCATATCAGCCACTCGTTTGCTCTCTTGTGAGCTGTCTGGTTTTTGGTGAGGCCCCCAAGTGCCGGCCTTTTCCTCTGGAGTCCTTATTATATCCAAGACCGAACCACGACAACACCCCAACCATCCAGCCAAACTGGACAGAAGGGCGGAGGAACAGAATCCTAACTCAATCACTTCCTAGCTCTCTGACTTGCCCAAATATCAATCTCTCTGGGCCTCAAAATAATAATTATACCAGCCACTTGGCAGGATTATTGTGAACTTTCCATAAGGTGATATATGTCAAAGTGCCCAGCATGCAGCAGGCACTCAGTAAATGTTCAACAGAAAATCTCGGGTATATAAGCAGTTCAACTGTCGAGACCCAAAGAACATGGTAACTAGCTTCCAGATACCAGAGACACCCTCTATCCTGGCCTCCACTAGCTGACCAGCTGGACTAACCAACATTCCACGTCCTCTGTAACACAGCCAAAGTCACCCACACCCACCGGAGACTACAGCCCGGCAAGGCTGGGCCAGCCACTCCTGCCTGGGGAAGCCTGTGCTTATCAGGGATCTGTTGTCCTTATTTCCAACTATGCTAATGCAAGTTGTACTCATAATGCTAAATATGCACCGTAATTCAATAGTCTGTAACAGGGGAAGAAGTTTGAATGCAAAAAAAAAAAAAAAAAAAAAAGCCCCTTGGGAAATCAAGATGACCATGTATGAAAGACTCAAACACTAACAAAATGGTCAAGTCAGGTGTAAATGAGAACATCAAACATTAGTGGAGAGGCCCTATTTAAAATCTAAATGATGCTCTATTCAGAATCCTTTGAAAATCTTAGTCTTCACTCTATTTGAAAGAAACAAATAGAAAATCATAAAAGGTGACTGTGTTCAGCTAAAAAGACAATCTGGAACTCAAAGAAAGGTTCTCAGCTCTGTACTCGGAAAATGGTGGAAGAATCATACACCTGTATGCTTATAAAATAAAATATTTAACATATATAATTTTATGATTCTCCAACTTAAATTATTTTCTCTATTAAGTCCCAGTCACACTGTCAAAGAGACACAGAAGAGATTTTCAAACGGATCCAATGTGAACATATACCACTGTACCTCAAGATACAAAATACAGATAAACTTATTAGGCTGTAATGCCAACTTTTATATCATCAAAGGCACTGCCTACGCTTTCTAGAATTCTTTAATTTGTGACAATGTCCTTCCTTGTAACCCTCACAGAATTCTGGAGTGACACCGGTCAGTGCCCACGGGTACCTTCTGAGAGCTGGGCAGACAGCTTGCAACCACTCACTACCTCTACTGTCAGCTCCATCCAGAAAGCCCAAGCCAGTCTTGTTTACCTATAATAGTGCCTAGCAGAGTCTACGTGAACTGCAGAAGATGTTCTGTATAGGCTCAACTATAAGTCAAGGATTTAAAAAATTTTCAAAAAAAAATTGGAATTGTCTGATATTCAAGTCCTTATTAAATCACTTACATTAAAAAGCATGTTTTGAATTACCCAATGTGGAACCACAAAACTCTTTTAGCAAGACTCTCACTGCACTGAAACAATTTGACTGATGCTAGCTTGGGATGTTAAAGGGATTTTCTTGCAAAATAATGAAAACAAAACAATAAACAAACAAGTTAGCCTGAGAAATTTAGCATACATTAGCAACTGCAAGGGTTAGACAGTACCATTGAAACAGGACTGTTTAAAGGTCACTTCAAGAAGTAACACACATGAACACACTTTAAGAAGCAACACACATATAGTATTTGCCAACAGGCAAATAAAAAGACCAACTCCTGATCTTAGGCTATGGGTACTCATCACTGGGTATATGATTTCCAGGGGTAGCATCGTTAACTGACTCCACAAAAGCGCTTTATCTCAAATGGCTCAGGTGAGAGCAGAGCTGAGAGGTTCTGCTAACCACGTCAGGGGACTCCAAGTACTCTGGTGATCACCAAAACCGATGAAAAACAACAGGTAAAGAGTTCAGGAAAACACTGTTTTGTGTCCTGCCAGTAAAACCAAACAGAAATTAAAACTTTTTTTTTAAATAAAGCTGTCAAAATATTGAACTGTAACAAAATTAATAAAGTAAACAAGCTATGCCAATACTTACCTATATACCTAAAAAGTATACATACCCTAATTGGCCCAAAAGAAGATGTAAGGAGCTTCTAATTGGGAAACGATGGGACTGTAATATTTATGGTTACCTTCTATCATGGCATATTAGTTAAATAAGTGCCCCTCTATTAAACAACATGCAACAACATCCAGCATTCAACTTTCCTGGCAGGAGTCAAGCAATTCCAGTGGACAGTAAAGTACCAAAAGTAATTTTCAGCCGAAATCTTTGTCAACCAACTGTATAGGGTTGCTCAATGCCTGATATGCTATTACAATCCTTCCCACTCCTCAAGTATATGCTGGACCTAATGCTATTATCCCAGTATGGTAGTATAGTGCTAGTGTAGTGTGAATACACCATGCAGGACTCCTGCTTATTAGTTAAATAAGTGCTCGTCTATTAAACAACGTCCAGAAACATCCCAAAAACACAAAAAGTCATGAACATGACTATGCACGCATAAAGAAAGTCAACCAAGGGTCTCAACATATGGTGAGTAAAACATCAATTTCCTGCTAATACTAAATGTCACTACTAAAAAGTTCCAAGCTTCAACCCCTTTGACAAGTTCTAAAAGGTACTACAAATGCCACAGAATTCCCGGAGTGGCATCAAAGCTTCAGCCTGTCACATGTCAGAGGTTACCTCCTAACCTCCTGGTCAAACACAAAGTCCCCCAAGATAAACTGAGAGGACATCTGTAAACAGATGGTCATCAGAATGTCCCAGCGTTTTACTAGAAGCGGGGCTCCGAATATCATATAATTTATCAGAACAGAAGAAGGTAACCCACTTATTCTGCAAATAAAGATATTTAATTATAAATACCTTACATCAAAAACAGCAAGGCCAGGAAGGAAAAGTTTGAAAATTTCTAACGCAAGCATTTAGCTGGATTTAATCACAATTAAAACCAAAGAAAAAAATTCCCCTTCAGCAGTGCCCCCCAAGTGACCCCCAGTGACTATCCTTGACTGTCCCCATTCTTCCTGATCCATAGAAAAAAAAGCCCATTGCAGCAAAGTATGGCATTTAACTCAAGCTCAACATCCAAGGGTTTAAGTTCCTAACCTTAACCTTAGAGATTTGCAGTACTGCCTAATCCAGGTGCTAGAATGTTCCCAGCATTTCAGGATTACACATAGTGGAAGGACTAGGCATCACCAACTCCTTAAATGGTCAAAAGTAGAGGAATAAAGTTGTGTTTCTAAAGCAAATGATTATTCCAATAGATAGACAATGTATTTCTTTTAACATTTAAGTGCTTTTCTCCATTTAAATAAATTAACAAAACCCGGGTCCTTTCTTTTCTCATTTAAACCAGCATCCCATGCCCTCTCTCCTGGTAACTGTTCACAAGGTGGCAAGGGTGTGTAATAACAAGCTGTAAGAAGCTTTTAAAACCAAATCATTGAAGCCATCCAGAGAAGATCTTTCGTCTAAAACAGAAGCAGCGAAGGCCCTAAAATGCGGCTGTACCAAAAATAATAATAATAAAAATAAATGACCCCCGTGGGAATGAACCCTGCCTGGGAGCCCAGGAGAAGACTTTGGCTTCTGGTTAGACACTGCCAAGTCCAAAAGGGCCGGGTCCAAAGGCTCCTGGGGCCTCCAGAGTAACTCCTTCCAGACTACTAGAAGCATTCCTCCAAACCCCAGTCCCACTCTGCCTTCTGCCCTCCCCTCCTTAGCCACACCGCAGGCAGGAGGCCCGCGGGCTTCCCAGAGCAGCCATCAGAGCCCTGTCAGAAACGTTAAGGGCTAACTTTTCTCTAGGCAGGCCCAGGGTGTGCAGAGGGAGTGTCTGGGGACCCAGAGGAAGAAGGTCCCCGTTTCTAGGGAGATGCAAGGGCGATGCTAAGTTTAAGAGGCAGGGTAACAAGTCCGGCCAAGGAATCGGGGGTGAGCGACGGGACAGGAAGGCGTGCCCACTCCACAGGAGGATGGGACACACGTGAACAAGCGGCGAGCTGCCCTGGGGCCGGATGCCGCCACCAAGCAAGCGAAGTTGGAGGAAGAGCAACAGCGGAGTGGGCCAACGCAGGACCACCCTTGGTCTCCTCCGCACCTCATCATTGCCCCCCACGCCCAAGCACCCACCCACACACTCCCACGTGCCGTGGCCACTTCCGCCGAGACAGATACTCACCTTTGCCACCGGCGCGGTCCTGCTGGTCGCCAGCTCCCGCAGACTGCCGGCGGTGCTGCCCGCGGCCGCGGAGAGGAAAACCGGGGAACCCGGGGTGCTGCTGCCTGCCGCGCCGCCCCCGCCGCCCGCGAGCGTGGGGGCCGCACTCTGGCCTGGGATGGGACGCGCGGGCGGGCTGCCGCCGGGGCTGGTGCCCGCGCGGGGCCGCTGACGGATGCCGTCCAGCAGTCGCACCAGCAAGATGTTGGCGGGCAGTTCGTCCACGCCGCAGCCCACCAGGATGCGGCACTCGGGGCAGCGCAGCTCGTGGCGCGAGCACACGATGCTCTCCAGGCAGCGGCGGCAGAAAGTGTGTTGGCATGGCAGCACCTTGGCCGTGGTGTCCAGGCGCTCCAGACACACGGAGCACTCCAGCAGGTCCAGCAGCGACGACTCGTCCATGTCCTCGCCCGCCCCCGCGGCGGTGGCCGCCGCCCGACGCCGCCGTCGCTCGCCTGGCCTGTCCTCGTCGCCCTCGCTCTGCGCAGCAGCGGCGGCCGCCTTGGATGCGCACAGCCAGGACGCTCCGAGCAGCATGGGGGAGGTGCCCGCAGCGGTCTCGCGCGGCTGCCTAGGTCCCGGGGCCGGCGTGGAGCCCGCCACCGGCAGCCAGCATCAGGACTGGGGAGCCGGGCTCCGCCGTGACTTTCTTCACCCCGGCTGGTGGCCCGATGCTAGGGCTGTGGCGGTGCGAAGTGGCTCACCGACCGGCCTGCGTGGCGGGGACCGGAGTTCCGCGCGCGGCGAGCTAACACCCGGCCAGCCGAGCCGAGCCCGCCCAGTCCTGAGCGCAGCGCCTGCGGCTGCCGGCTACACCTGTCCCGCCGCAAGTCCGCCCCGCGCGGGGGACCGGGGGTGCTGCCGGGCACGAAGCTCAACGGGTTCTCTGCTGCAAGCGGCGGCTCGCGCCTGGAAGACCAGCGGCAGGAAGTGCGGGCAGCGGCCGGCCAGGTCCCCGGGGAGGCCGGGGCGCGGCGTGCACGCTCCTCCGCGCAGCTGGCGAGCCGCACCGCCCCCGCGGCACCTCCATGCGCTCTTGGCCTGCTCGCTAGTCGCTGTCCTCTAGAGGATTCAGCAGGACCGTTCCTCTTCCTCGGCCGCGAGCACGTGCGCGGGGGTGCGCGCGGAGGTCACGGTCACTGCGGGGCTCAGGGAAGGAGGCGCCGTGCCTGCAGGACTTCCCTTCGCTTGGGCGCAAGCCGGCGATTAGCCTGGTCCCCTAGGACATCTCCAGGGCTCCGGGGAACCTCTCCTGCGCAGGCTTGGCCCTGCCTCCTCCAAGCGTCCGAGTCTTTTTCGGCTTTTCGTGAGCCTCAGAGAGGGACGTTTCCTGCCAACGCTGCTGCGAAGGAAAGTTTGGGCGGCGTTATCCCGACTGCCTTCCTCGCCAGCGCCGGCGAGCAGCTTGGGGACACAGCCGACGCCCGGGCATCCTCCCCGACGACTCCCCGGAGCGCTCCCTGTTCAGACTCCTTTCCGAGAAGCACGCAGAAGTGACAGCCCCGGAGCTTCGTTCCGGTGTAGGTGTGGGGATGCCCCGCAAGGCAGGAGGGGAAGGCGCTCCAGTTGAAGGGGACACCCCGGGGCCCGCGCCGACTCCTCCCGGCGCAGCCTTGGCTCGCCGGAGTCGCGGGTCGGAGGCTGGCGCCGCTGCCCGCCGACCAGCACCCTGGCGCCAGGCGCCCGGCTCCACGCCGCACCCTTGGCGGCGCTGTGCGAGGGGCTCTAGCGCCCGCCGCGGCGCAGTCTCGTGAACCCCGCTCCAATTTTTTCCTACGGAGGCGCAGAGGAGGGTGAATTCGCGCTCTCCTTCCCGACGCCCCGGCTTCTGGGAGCGTCAGAGCAACGGAAGTACGTACAGGAGGACCGAGAGCAGCAGGGAAGTTTGGCGGTGGGCTGGGGTCGGCGGCGAAGATTCCCTGCCGTGCGCTGCCCCCTCGTGGCCGCTTTGCGTTCCCGTCGGGAAGGGCTGGGTTCCAGTCCAGGGCCCAGCACAAACCAGGATTGGCTGGACGCTGCACAGCGAGTTCAGTCAGGGCTAACATCAGAAGAGTCGTGGAGGGCCTGCCTATCGGCCAGCCTGTCCTTGTGGTTTGTGAAGTTGTATGATCTTTCTGTTATTATTAAGGAAAAAAGTAGTATTTGTTGAGGCTAAAAGGCCAAGAGCGTGCTATATATTATTTAATCCTCTAAACAGCTCTGCGAGATAATTATTTAATTTATTTATATTTACTTCCATAGCTTTAGACAGGATCTCGTTCTGTCAGGCAGGCTAGAGCGCAGGGTGCTATCACGGCTCACTGCAGCCTCAAACTCTTGGGCTCAAGCCATCCTTTCACCTCAGCCTCCTGAATAGTGGAAACTGCAGGCGTGCCACCGCGCCTGGCTAAATTTTTAATTTAAATTTTTTGTAGCGACGGGGTCTCCTTATGTTGCCCAGGCTAGTCTCAAACTCCTGGGCTCAAGAGCTCCTCCAACCTCATCTTCACAAAGTGCTGGGAGTACAGGCGCCAGCCACGGTGCCCAACCTGTGATAATTATTTTAAACTCATTTTACAAATGAGGAAAGTGATATTCATACTTGTAAAGCCATTGGGGCTGAATTTTCATTTTTGTATCCACAGAACTAACACATAAAGTTTACATGCCATTAGAATGTAAGCTCTCTGTAAGCTACAGATCTTTTCCACTGTAATATCCTTAGTGCCTAGGGCAGTGCCTAGCATATAGTAGGTGTTCAATAAATATTTGTATAATGAATGAAAGGATACATCTCTCTTTCTCTCTCTCTCTCTCCCTCTCTCTCTCTCTCTCTCTCTCTCTCATCACCTACTGGTGATTTGAAGGCAGATCTTAGTATCTCAATTACACATATCCTGTGCTTATATCAGGATGCTAGTCCCTGGAAACTTTGCTTCTGATAGCAGCAGGTGGCTTTCTTAACCTGGATGTCTCTCAGCAATGTGGATTTCCATCTGTATGATTTACATCAGCGCCAACAACAGGGTGAGATGGAAAGCATCGCAGAGCTGCCTGGCTTCCCTCGAGGGCCGAAGGAAGGGCACACACCTCGCAGTGCATGGAAACATTCACATGTGCCACCTTTCACTCTTACCCTTGCTCAGGAACGAGGGGAATTGTTTAGAGAACCCAGGATGCTTGATCCAAGAGCAGATGGTAGACAAGGGGGAGCATAAAGAGGGGGCCCATCAGGCACTGGAAGGGCTCACAGAGAGCAAGGACTGCCTGTGATGACATGCCCTGGTGCTTTTGGTTGCAAGCAACAGAAACCAACTCTAGGTAAATTTTAAAGGGAGCAGAATATACACTAATAATACGAGGCATCTCATAGGATCCCAGGCTAAGAGCTGAGCCAGATTAGCACAGATAGAGCCCGCAGTGTGTGTTGCTGTCCCTGTCTCTAGTTGATGACTCAACCCTTCACTTTCTTGCACCAGCTGCCTCTGCTTCCCAACCCACATGACAGAAAATGCGGTCAAATCTTCATGAGCCTTTCTTCCAACAACATCAGCCACTCCTGGAAGTTCTAAAACTCTATCACTAGTATGGACCAGCGGTCACTCTTTGGACCCGTGTGCCTTGGCCACAGGAGCAGGATCATGTGAAACCTGGCAGCACTCTCTGTAGTCACACAGGAGAAGTGAGAATTTCCAGAAGAATTGCTGTGCTGGGCAGTCAGAACCACAGATGCCCGTGCCAGAAGCTCACCGCCACATCTCTGCCCTCAGTACATCTTTATCTTGCACGACCCAAGACAGACAAGAGCAAGAGAGAGCCACTTAAGCCCACCTTTCCCAGCTTTCTTCTGCCTCCACTTTACCCCTTTTGCCCCTGCCATAACCAGCACCCACAGGACACACAGACTATGCACCCAGATGTCCACAGTGACTGGGCAGGGCATGAAATTAATGAAGCAGGGTGAACCCCAGGCAATAGGGCCTGGTGGGGACTGCAGTGAGCTTTGTCTGCACCCTTCAGAGGAAGTAGCTGCTGCCCAGCTCCAGCCCTGGGGGAATGACGACCAAATGTTGTTAGATCTTCATACCTTTCAAGAGAAGTTGGAAGTGCTGCTTTTTACATGACATCTCCTGATGTTCAACAGTTGGCAACCGATTTAGTTCTCAAAAACCCCCATATTAGCCAAACAAAATAAATGTGTGGTCAAATTGGCCTACAGACCGCCAGTTTGCAATTTCTGGTTGAAGTAGCCAAGTACACTATGCTACAGCGTGAGGGAATTTAAGGGTGTGAACTAAATAGTTGAAGTATTACAAATACAGTCTTATGTTACTCGGTTAAATTTGCACATGTTCAATAAGCCAATTATATAAGTAAATAATTGAGAAGACCTGGCTTTACAGCCATTCCTAAAAAGATCTGGGGATTTCAGTTGACCACAAGCATTGTATGAGCCAACATGAGTCATCTATGTAGTATGGCTGACTAGAGAAGTAATGAAATCTTCAGATGCCTTCATGAAAGTTGAGGTGGGGGGTGGTCAGGGTTTGGAAAAAAATAATCCCATTGTACCTCAGACTTGTGAGATTACTTCCAATTCTGGGTACCAAAAATTAATGACGATGTGGTAAGGGATCCGGAGGCCTCATCCATGAGTTTCAGTTGAAGGAACACAGGGCGTCTGTCCAAAGGAGAAAAAGCTCAGAGGAAACAGGACTGGACGGCTGTATGTCAGGTTTTTGGCGGCCCAAAATTTGAACTTCTTTTTAGATTTGGAAGACGCTCCACATGGTGATAGTCAGATAATTCTAACCCCCCACCAACTCTGCTAAGGTGTGGGAATGTGACAGGCTCAGCTAGTCAAAAGCTGCACCTCCCCCACCACACTCTGGGAGGTGGAGGGACGTGGGCAGAGGAAGCACCGAGAGTTCAGCAGCTATGGGGCAGGTGGCTGGCAGCAGCAGTGCCTGCAGCCTGTAGCATCTCAGAGTGGGGGCACGCCTTGGCAACAGGCCAACCCCGGACGTGACTGCCTGGTGAGCCTGGACTGTAGCCTCCACTGCTTTCCTGGCCTTGCTGTTGATCCTATGGGTTTTCCAATTTCATTTCCTTAGTTTCTTTTTTGTTAAATCAACCAGAGTCCATTTTTGTTGTTTTCAACTGGGAACCCAAATTGATGCACATTATTTACGATAAACAAAGCCCCTCTATATGAGACAATCATCACTGCACTGAACAGCAGCTATAGTTGCAGAACCCTGGAGGATCTCCACTAGGCATTGCACCGTGTGGGGCTGAGGAAGGTTTAGTCAGGCAACCCTAAATGTGCTCATTTGGGGCAAGAAGAAATCTGATACAGGGAGACACAAGATTGGAAGTTACTGGTTAAAAACCAACACAGGACGACAACAAAGCAAATCCACTTAATGCCACTGAACTGTACACTTTAAAATGGGTAAAATGGTCACTTTTATGTTATGTATTTTCCGACGATTTTTAAAACAAAACTGCAGCCGGGCACGATGGCTCATGCCTGTAATCCCAGCACTTTGGGAGGCCGAGACGGGCGGATCACCTGAAGTCAGGAGTTCGACACCAGCCTGGCCAACATAGTGAAACCCTGTCTTTACTAAAAATAAAACAAATTAGCCCAGGCACGGTGGCTCACGCCTGTAATCCCAGAACTTTGGGAGGCCGAGGCGGGCAGATCACCTGAGGTCAGCAGTTCGAGACCAGCCTGACTAACATGGTGAAACCCTGTCTCTACTAAAATACAAAAATTTGCCGGATGTGGTGGTGGGCACCTGTAACCTCAGCTACTTGGGAGGCTGAGGCAGGAGAATCGCTTGAACCCAGGAGGTGGAGGTTGCAATGAGCCAAGATTGTGCCATTGCACTCCAGCCTGGGCAACAAGAGCGAGACTCTGTCTCAAAAAACAAAAAAATTAAATACATGTGGTGGCATGTGCCTTTAATCCCAGCTACTCGGGAGACTGAGGCATGAGACTCGCTTGAACCCGGGAGGTGGAGGCTGCAGCATGTTGAGATTGTGCCACCGTACTCTAGCCTGGATGACAGAGCTAGACTGTGTCAAAAAAATAATAAATAAATAAATAAATAAATAAAACTGAAAAGAAAATAGCATAGGAGTAGAGAGTCCAGTGCTAAGAACCTTGGTTTCAGTTATGTCCATGGGAGTTAATTCAACAACCTATAAATTGAGCACCAACTGTATACCAGCAAGGTCCTAGCCCTTCCCTTGAAGCACTGGCATTCTAGAAGGGCAGGATGAAACTGTCCAAAACAGGTGCAGCCATGGGTGAGAACTGGCAGCCAGCCACAGCACCATGCTCTCCATCCTGGTGAACTCATTCTTCCACCACCCAGCCCTATGAGGCAAGTATTAATGTGGTACCTCCATTTCACAAGTGAGGAAATTGAGGCAGAGAGGGAATATGTAACCAATCCAATGTCACATTGCTACTGAGTGGAATAATCAAGACTTGCATCCAAAGTGGGGGACTTGAGTCTATATTTTACATCCACCCAAACCCTGGAGCTCATGAATAAGACCAGAGCTAAAAATACAGACTTGAATTCATCCGCATATAGGCAGCAGGAAGACCCAGAGGAGCAAATGCTTTCATCCATGGAGGAGAGAGAAAGGCATGCTTGGGGCAGACCCCAGGGAGCACTGTGCTTCAGGGGAAGGGAGGGAGGGAGGGAGAGAAGGAAGGAAGGAAGGAAGGAAGGAAGGAAGGAAGGAAAAGCCGCAGTGAGGAAGGCTGAGTTGGTATGACACAAGGCTTGGGAAAGAGCAAAAGAGGGTGGTGAGAGCTCAGGGCACCTGTCTAGTTAGCACCCAGAGGGAGAT
Source organism: Pan paniscus (assembly GCF_029289425.2). NCBI lineage: Eukaryota > Metazoa > Chordata > Mammalia > Primates > Hominidae > Pan > Pan paniscus. Next base: position 18,570,663 of record NC_073261.2, read on the forward strand.
GGATATGAGGGTGTCACTACCTCTGAGCCACGGCTGATACCTGCACTCTGAGGATGGCCACACGCATTCACCACTCCTCTCTGATGCCTCCTCCTCCCTGCAGTCTTCCATGATCTCCCAGCTGTGTGATGTCAGGCACAACTGTGGGCTACATCGTCCACCAGGCATGAGTTCAAGCCTGTTTCTCATGTTACTAGTTCGCCGTCACTGTGCAAGTTACCAAGGCTGCCTAAGACACAACTTGAGGTGAGAGGAATTAAACACTATGGTGTTAAATTATCTTGTTTATTGTTTGGTTTGGGCTTTGGGTTTTTGTGTGGGTGTGGGTGTGAAAGAAACAGGGTCTCCCTCTTTCACCCAGGTTGGAGTGCAGTGGCACAATCATGGTTCACTGTAGCCTGGAACTCCTGGGCTTAAGGGATCCTCCCACTTCAGCCTACTGAGTAGCTGGGACCACAGGCACATGCCACCATGTCTGGCTAATTTTTTTAATTTTTGTAGAGACTAGGTCTCGCTATGTTGACCAGGCTGGTTTCAAACTCCTGGGTTCAAGTGGTCCTCCCACCTTGGCCTCCCAAAGTGCTAAGATTACAGGCATGAGCCACCACAGCTGGCCTAAATTACTATGTTGATGGGGGCTTTAGTAAGACCAAACCCATACAGTGGAGGCTGTCAAGCCACACTTGAATTCTCTTATCCCTGCTACCCAACACCTCTGGGCTTGTGCCCACATGCACAGGCTCCAAACACCAGGGGCAGTCCTCAGCAATGGCAGATGACAGCTCTCCTGCCCCTCGGGAGGAATAGCTTTACACTGTCCCCCAGCAGGGTTAAGCTTCATCCAAGCTAACTTGCCCACAGTGAACCTGTTGATTGGCTGGCACTTCCTTTCTAAGTCCCTTTCCAATCCCTGTTGATGTTTCCTAGGGTCCCCTCCCAAATAAACTACCTGCCCGCAAATCCTTCCCTTAAGATCTGCTTCTGGGAAACCACAGCAGTGTGGAAAATATTGAGCAAACAATGGGCACTCACTACCTGTAAATTTCTTTCAACAAAAGCGTGTTCCCTCCTGAATCCCTTCTAAAACCACATCTGTTCTTCTCATCCTGACTTGATCCCTCTCTCCCATGTAGCACAGTTGCTTTGTCTCGCTTTCTTGAACCTGAGCTCCTTGAGTAGCAGACTCAAGCTTGTATCCTTCCCGCTAGCAAGCACAGTGCTTTACACCAGCAGGTACTCAGTAGACACCTGCTGAATACACATATGAAAAAAGATAGCCTCCTCGGCCACTGATTAGATGCCAGAGGTAGCAGGAGGAGAAGTTTTATTTTAGACACATAAGTTAGAGGTGCTGGCAAGCAGGGAGGTACAGATGTCTGGCAGTCAGAGATGTGATTCAAACAGAGTTCCAGAGGGAGGTTAGGGTTGGGGGTGTGAATCTGGGAGTCATTTTCCTGGAGGTGATAGATGAAGCCTACAGGGAGAAGAGTAACCCCTGGTTTTTACTCTGGAAACTGCAGTAAAGTCTTTCCCACTTGCTAAGCAGAGGACAGAGGATCGGGAGGAACGTGTAGCAGGGGGTCTCATCAGTCACTGAGCTGCTCAGAACACTCTCCATCTGCAGGTTGCAAAATGCTTTACAGATGTGATTTAGTGCTACACAAATGTTGCCATTCCTATGACAGAGAAGGTGACAGAGGAAAGTTCTTAAGTTTGAGAAACAGATGCTGTGCACCTATTTAACCTTTTAAAGCAGTTAATTGCAGGTATTTTTTCTAGGTAATTGCAGTGTAAATATCATTAGTGCAAGTGAAGGATTTTTTTTATTCCTAGAAAGGAGTTAAAATTAAGACTTTGTTTTTTAATTTTCAGATACCCAGGTCCCTGGTTAGGTAGAACTTCACTTCTTGTTTTGTTTTGTTTTGTTTTAGAGAGATGGAGTCTCACTCTGTCGCCCAGGCTGGAGTGCAGTGGTGCGATCTCAGCTCACTGCAACCTCCACCTCCCAGGCGCATGTCATTCTCCTGCCTCAGCCTCCGAGTAGCTGGGACTACAGGCGCCTGCCACCTTGTCCGGCTAATTTTTTTTGTATTTTTAGTAGAGACAGGGTTTCACCATGTTAGCTAGGATGGTCTCGATCTCCTGACCTTGTGATCCGCCCACCTCGGCTTCCCAAAGTGCTAGGATTACAGGCGTGAGCCACCGCGCCCAGCCAGAACTTCACTTCTTAACCTGCAACAGCTGCACTGCATGAGTTGCCACCCTCTTTACTGTGTAGACAAAGCTGCCAGTTACCTGGTGCAGGGCTTCTCTGTACCAGGAAGAAGTACTTGAGTGTTCCCCTTGGCTTTGGACATGTGAGGGAAGTAGGTATCTGCTGCCTGGGGAAAGTCAACAGGACCCCTCCTCCCCGTACCTCTTGGTATACAAAGCTGAGCGGTGGTGAGTCAGTTTCCACAGCCTCCTCAACCCTTCACCTAGAGGCTGCTTTTTTTTTTTTTTTTTTTTGAGACGGAGTCTCGCTCTTTTTGCTCAGGCTGGAGTGCAATGGCACGATCTCGGCTCACCACATGGAGGCCTTTTTGATGGACGTGAACTGGAAGGAAAGGTCACCTAGAGCACAAGGTGCCCACTCATCCAAGAAGAAGTGCAGGTTGGTCTGATACCCTGGGGGTGGAGGGCGGTCATGGGAAGGCCAACCTGGCTGAACACTTGGCTGAGGCTGGAAGTCCGTCTCTACCTTACATCCTTGGGGACCACAACTGAGTATGCGAGGCTAATGTGGCATATTCACCTGTGAGGAAGCCCTTGGGCTCCAGGTGGCCTGAGGGGAGGGGTTGACCCCTGGAAGAGTCCCTGGTCATCCACCAAAGCCCTGGTTGTTAAACAGAGTGAATCCAGGCCCCTGGCAGGGTAAGCCAGGCCAGCTGGGCCTATACTGGGAGGCCCTCCCCGTCCTCTTACAAATGAGTTGGGCCGGGTGACTCCACCCTACAGGTAGCCTGCAGTGAGCAGGGATGCCATGAGGAACCCAGTGGGTAGTCACATCCTGAAGTTCCCACTCTGCATGGCCTTGGAGCCAGCCCCTTCAGGCTGCATAGTTCTTGGACAATTCAGAGGGAGGACCCAAGACAAATATCTGGACTTCTCTTAATCTGAACAGGTGAAGGCCTGAATGATTACTTGGAACATTAAGAACATTTTGAATATGAATTTGTTTAAATTCATGGGATACATCATTCAATTACATTTCTTTTGGTCCATAAAAATCTTCATAAACAATGGCAATTTTTTCAACTTAAAGCAATGTACATTTTACTCTGATGAGGTATCTCCTTGTTACCAACTGCAGTTTCCATAGCACTGTGACGAAAATATTTCAAAATCTTTTTCAGTATTAAAAATAATCCTGCAGTTGTCTGTGTTTTCTTTTGCAGTCTTCAAAAGAATTATAATAAATTTTCTTCTCCAATTTGGAGACATAATATACTTTATTTTAATTTGGCTTAAGATCTTGGAAAATACTTAAACTTGTAGGCATGGTACAGTTATTAAGCTATAGCACTGCATTGATAATACATTTAATGCAGTAAAGAAAATCCCTTATTTAAATTACAGTCATGAGCGAATGAATGAAAATTGAATATAAAAAAAGCTTCCAGCATAATCACAGCATAATTGACATTGGATAATATTGAATATCTGAATTCTTGTCTTGGCAGAAGTATATCCTAAATCATCCAAGGGGAGATTGTCAATTATAAATAATACTCATGTGTATTTTAGAAAAATGTGAAATCCTTTATGAAAGATATAGAGCTAAAGTAGAATAACCAACCTCGGGGGAAGAGCAATGGGACTGTTTCACGGACAGGATGATGGCGGTCCCTTCCTTGTGAGAGAGATATGGATTGTGAATGTGCCAAGAGTTGTGTCCATTCTGCTCTGTAGTTAAATACATAGACCTTTCTAGAATAAAATGCATATTGAACATTGCATGTGCCTCAGTGGCCATTCTATCCAGGAACTCCATGCCTGACAAAGTGTCTTAGCATTTCCCCAGAGCTCCTACCAAGCTCTCAGATATTTCTTGAAAAGCCAGGTCAGAGCCTCATTGCGCCTAGGACGATGCCTTCCAAGAAAAGCCTGGTGGATGCTGCAAAGGCAAGTCCGTTATAGAATCGCAGAGTCAAATTTAAAACTTCCCTCATTCAACCATCCTGGTTTCACACCACCACCCCTGCAGCCAGGTGGTCACCACCTCTGCCTAGACATTGCCAGTGATGGAGAACTGCCAGCCTCACCCCCTCAAATGACAGTCTGGTTTATTATGGGATCCCACGACTTAGAAAGTCCTTCCACATACCAGGCATGTGTCCATCTTTCAGAAACTTTTATCTATTTTCCCTTCTCTAAGCAACTGGGAATGAAATCTGGTCCCTTGTCCACATGACTCTCCAAATATTTGAAATCATGACTTATTGAGGTATTGTGAGCCTCAGAGAGGGCACCAGTTGAGGTATTGCTCCTCACAAGAGGGCATTAGCTGCAGGGGTCTGCCCACAGACCCTGACCCAAAAAACAGATGAATAAAACATACACTGACACACAGATATTCTGTTTTGCCAGTCCAGCTGAGTGGCCGGCTGCAGTGGACAAACCTCTCTTGGTGTGTAGGCAGTTGGACACTCAGCAGGACTGGCAAAACAGTGTATCTGTGTGTCAGTGTACATTTCATTCATCCGTCGTTTGGGTCAGGGTCTGCAGGCAGACCCCCGCAGCTAATGCCCTCTTTTTGTTTGTTTGCTCTTTGCCAGAAAATCATCTGGTGGGCCTGGGATAGCTGTGCTGTCGTGCCTGTTCTTACACACCCAGAACAGGAGCAGCATTTATATGGCTTTGTCACAGGATGTCAGAGTGAAATGTTGCAGTTGTCTTTTGTGGAGTAAAGAACTACCCCAAAACGTGGTAGTTGAAAATGATGGTGCTATTTATTTTGCTCATGCATCTGCCATTTGGGCAGGACTCAGTAGAAACAGCTTATCTCTCTTCCACTCAGCCCAAAGGCTGGATATGGGGTCCGCAGAAGGCCTGTGTGCCTTGCAGTCAGTGCTGGCTGATCTTCGCCAGACGCCATTATGTGGCCTTTCCATGTTAACTGAGCACCAGGGTGGCGCAACCCTGGAGAGTGAGCCAGGTCTCATTTTTACAATCTTGCCTCAGAGGGCAGGCAGTGGCACTTCCTCAGCATTCTGTTCCTCAAGGCAGTTACAAGAGCACACCCAGAGAAAGGATCAGAGAAATAGACTCCACTTTCTGATGAGTGTGGGCAAGGTTTTAGAAGAATACACAGGATCGAAAATATTACTGTAGCCTTGCTTTTTGAAAAATGCTGGGCGGAAGCAGCCAAGATGGCCGAATAGGAACAGCTCCCGTCTACAGCTCCCAACGTGAGCGACGCAGAAGACGGGTGATTTCTGCATTTCCATCTGAGGTACCGGGTTCATCTCACTAGGGAGTGCCAGACAGTGGGCGCAGGACAGTGCGTGCAGCGCACCGTGCGCGAGCTGAAGCAGGGCAAGGCATTGCCTCACTCGGGAAGCGCAAGGGGTCAAGGAGTTCCCTTTCCTAGTCAAAGAAGGGGGTGACAAACGGCACCTGGAAAATCGGGTCACTCCCACCCTGATACTGCACTTTTCCGACGGGCTTAAAAAACGGCACACCAGGAGATTATATCCTGCACCTAGCTCGGAGGGTCCTACGCCCATGGAGTCTCGCTGATTGCTAGCACAGCTGTCTGAGATCAAACTGCAAGGCGGCAGTGAGGCTGCGGGAGGGGCACCCACCATTGCCCAGGCTTGCTTAGGTAAACAAAGCAGCCAGGAAGCTCCAACTGGGTGGAGCCCACCACAGCTCAAGGAGGCCTGCCTGCCTCTGTAGGCTCCACCTCTGGGGGCAGGGCACAAACAAACAAAAAGACAGCAGTAACCTCTGCAGACTTAAATGTCCCTGTCTGACAGCTTTGAAGAGAGCAGTGGTTCTCCCAGCACGCAGCTGGAGATCTGAGAACGGGCAGACTGCCTCTTCAAGTGGGTCCCTGACCCCTGACCCCTGAGCAGCCTAACTGGGAGGGACCCCCCAGTAGGGGCAGACTGACACCTCACACGGCCGGGTACTCCTCTGAGACAAAACTTCCAGATGAACAATCAGACAGCAGCATTCGCGGTTCATGAAAAGCTGCTGTTCTGCAGCCACCGCTGCTGTTACCCAGGCAAACAGGGTCTGGAGTGGACCTCTAGCAAACTCCAACAGACCTGCAGCTGAGGGTCCTGTCTGTTAAAAGGAAAACTAACAAACAGAAAAGACATCCACACCAAAAACCCATCTGTACATCACCATCATCAAAGACCAAAAGTAGATAAAACCACAAAGATGGGGAAAAAACAGAGCAGAAAAACTGGAAACTCTGAAAAGCAGAGCGCCTCTCCTCCTCCAAAGGAACGCAGTTCCTCACCAGCAATGGAACAAAGCTGGACGGAGAATGACTTTGATGAGTTGAGAGAAGAAGGCTTCAGATGATCAAACTACTCTGAGCTACAGAAGGAAATTCAAACCAAAGGCAAAGAAGTTGAAAACTTTGAAAAAAATTTAGACAAATGTATAACTAGAATAACCAATACAGAGAAGTGCTTAAAGGAGCTGATGGAGCTGAAAGCCAAGGCTCTAGAACTACGTGAAGAATGCAGAAGCCTCAGGAGCCGATGCGATCAACTGGAAGAAAGGGTATCAGTGATGGAAGATGAAATGAATGAAATGAAGTGAGAAGGGAAGTTTAGAGAAAAAAGAATAAAAAGAAACGAACAAAGCCTCCAAGAAATATGGAACTATGTGAAAAGACCAAATCTACGTCTAATTGGTGTACCTGAAAGTGACAGGGAGAATGGAACCAAGTTGGAAAACACTCTGCAGGATATTATCCAGGAGAACTTCCCCAATCTAGCAAGGCAGACCAACATTCAGATTCAGGAAATACAGAGAACGCCACAAAGATACTCCTCAAGAAGAGCAACTCCAAGACACATAATTGTCAGATTCACCAAAGTTGAAATGAAGGAAAAAATGTTAAGGGCAAACAGAGAGAAAGATTGGGTTACCTACAAAGGGAAGCCCATCAGACTAACAGCAGATCTCTCAGCAGAAACTCTACAAGCCAGATGAGAGTGGGGGCCAATATTCAACATTCTTAAAGAAAAGAATTTTCAACCCAGAATTTCATATCCAGCCAAACTAAGCTTCATAAGTGAAGGAGAAATAAAATACTTTACAGACAAGCAAATGCTGAGAGATTTTGTCACCACCAGGCCTGCCCTAAAAGAGCTCCTGAAGGAAGCACTAAACATGGAAAGGAACAACCGGTACCAGCCACTGCAAAATCATGCCAAATTGTAAAGACCATCAAGGCTAGGAAGAAACTGCATCAACTAACGAGCAAAATAACCAGCTAACATCAAAATGACAGGATCAAATTCACACATAACAATATTAACTTTAAATGTAAATGGACTAAATGCTCCAATTAAAAGACACAGACTGGCAAATTGGATAAAGAGTCAAGACCCATCAGTGTGCTGTATTCAGGAAACCTATCTCACGTGCAGAGACACACATAGGCTCAAAATAAAAGGATGGAGGAAGATCTACCAAGCAAATGGAAAACAAAAAAAGGCAGGGGTTGCAATCCTGGTATCTGATAAAACAGACTTTAAACCAACAAAGATCAAAAGAGACAAAGAAGGCCATTACATAATGGTAAAGGGATCAATTCAACAAGAAGAGCTAACTATCCTAAATATATATGCACCCAATACAGGAGCACCCAGTTTCATAAAGCAAGTCCTGAGTGACCTACAAAGAGACTTAGACTCCTACACAATAATAATGGGAGACTTTAACACCTCACTGTCAACATTAGACAGATCAACGAGACAGAAAGTTAACAAGGATACCCGGGAATTGAACTCAGCTCTGCACCAAGCGGACCTAATAGACTTCTACAGTCTCCACCCCAAATCAACAGAATATACATTTTTTCCAGCACCGCACCACACCTTTTCCAAAATTGACCACATTGTTGGAAGTAAAGCTCTCCTCAGCAAATGTAAAAGAAGAGAAATTATAACAAACTGTCTCTCAGACCACAGTGCAATCAAACCAGAACTCAGGGTTAAGAAACTCACTCAAAACTGCTCAACTACATGGAAACTGAACAACCTGCTCCTGAATGACTACTGGGTACATAACGTAATGAAGGCAGAAATAAAGATGTTGTTTGAAACTAACGAGAACAAAGACACAACATACCAGAGTCTCTGGGACACATTCAAAGCAGTGTGTAGAGGGAAATTTATAGCACTAAATGCCCACAAGAGAAAGCAGGAAAGATCCAAAATTGACAACCTAACATCACAATTAAAAGAACTAGAAAAGCAAGAGCAAACACATTCAAAAGCTAGCAGAAGGCAAGAAATAACTAAAATCAGAGCAGAACTGAAAGAAATAGAGACACAAAAAGCCCTTCAAAAAATTAATGAATCCAGGAGCTGGTTTTTTGAAAGGATCAACAAAATTGATAGACTGCTAGCAAGACTAATAAAGAAGAAAAGAGAGAAGAATCAAATAGACGCAATAAAAAATGATAAAGGGGATATCACCACCGATCCCACAGAAATACAAACTACCATCAGAGAATACTACAAACACCTCTAGGCAAATAAACTAGAAAATCTAGAAGAAATGGATAAATTCCTCGACACATACACCCTCCCAAGACTAAACCAGAAAGAAGTTAAATCTCTGAATAGACCAATAACAGGCTCTGAAATTGTGGCAATAATCAATAGCTTACCAACCAAAAAGAGTCCAGGACCAGATGGATTCACCGAATTCTATCAGAGGTACAAGGAGGAACTGGTACCATTCCTTCTGAAACTATTCCAATCAATAGAAAAAGAGGGAATCCTCCTTAACTCATTTTATGAGGCCAGCATCATCCTGATACCAAAGCTGGGCAGAGACACAACCAAAAAAGAAAATTTTAGACCAATATCCTTGATGAACATTGATGCAAAAATCCTCAATAAAATACTGGCAAACCAAACCCAGCAGCACATCAAAAAGCTTATCCACCATGATCAAGTGAGCTTCATCCCTGGGATGCAAGGCTGGTTCAATATATGCAAATCAATAAATGTAATCCAGCATATAAACAGAACCAAAGACAAAAACCACATGATTATCTCAATAGATGCAGAAAAGGTCTTTGACAAAATTCAACAACTCTTCATGCTAAAAACTCTCAATAAATTAGGTATTGATGGGACATATCTCAAAAGAATAAGAGCTATCTATGACAAACCCACAGCCAATATCATACTGAATGGGCAAAAACTGGAAGCATTCCCTTTGAAAACTGGCACAAGACAGGGATGCCCTCTCTCACCACTCCTATTCCACATAGTGTTGGAAGTTCTGGCCAGGGCAATTAGTCAGGAGAAGGAAATAAAGGGTATTCAATTAGGAAAAGAGGAAGTCAAATTGTCCCTGTTTGCAGATGACATGATTGTATATCTAGAAAACCCCATTGTCTCAGCCCAAAATCTCCTTAAGCTGATAAGCAACTTCAGCAAAGTCTTAGGATACAAAATCGATGTACAAAAATCACAAGCATTCTTATACACCAATAACAGACAAACAGAGAGCCAAATCATGAGTGAACTCCCATTCACAATTGCTTCAAAGAGAATAAAATACCTAGGAATCCAACTTGCAAGGGACGTGAAGGACCTCTTCAAGGAGAACTACAAACCACTGCTCAATGAAATAAAAGAGGATACAAACAAATGGAAGAACATTCCATGCTCATGGATAGAAAGAATCAATATTGTGAAAATGGCCATACTGCCCAAGGTAATTTATAGATTCAATGCCATCCCCATCAAGCTACCAATGACTTTCTTCACAGAATTGGAAAAAACTACTTTAAAGTTCACATGGAACCAAAAAAGAGCCCACATTGCCAAGTCAATCCTAAGCCAAAAGAACAAAGCTGGAGGCATCACACTACCTGACTTCAAACTATACTACAAGGCTACAGTAACCAAAACAGCATGGTACTGGTACCAAAACAGAGATATAGATCAATGGAACAGAACAGAGCCCTCAGAAATAACGCTGCATATCTACAACCATCTGATCTTTGACAAACCTGAGAAAAACAAGCAATGGGGAAAGGATTCCCTATTTAATAAATGGTGCTGGGAAAACTGGCTAGCCATATGTAGAAAGCTGAAATTGGATCCCTTCTTACACCTTATACAAAAATTAATTCAAGATGGATTAAAGACTTAAATATTAGACCTAAAACCATAAAAACCCTAAAAGAAAACCTAGGCGTTACCATTCAGGACATAGGCATGGGCAAGGACTTCATGTCTAAAACACCAAAAGCAATGGCAACAAAAGCCAAAATTGACAAATGGGATCTAATTAAACTAAAGAGCTTCTGCACAGCAAAAGAAACTACCATCAGAGTGAACAGGCAACCTACAAAATGGGAGAAAATTTTCGCAACCTACTCATCTGACAAAGGGCTAATACCCAGAATCTACAATGAACTCAAACAAATTTACAAGAAAAAAACAAACAACCCCATCAAAAAGTGGGCAAAGGATGTGAACAGACACTTCTCAAAAGAAGACATTTATGCAGCCAAAAAACACATGAAAAAATGCTCACCATCACTGGCCATCAGAGACATGCAAATCAAAACCACAGTGAGATACCATCTCACACCAGTTAGAATGGCAATCATTAAAAAGTCAGGAAACAACAGGTGCTGGAGAGGATGTGGAGAAATAGGAACACTTTTACACTGTTGGTGGGACTGTAAACTAGTTCAACCCTTGTGGAAGTCAGTGTGGCGATTCCTCAGGGATCTAGAACTAGAAATACCATTTGACCCAGCCATCCCATTACTGGGTATATACCCAAAGGACTGTAAATCATGCTGCTATAAAGACACATGCACACATATGTTTATTGCGGCACTATTCACAATAGCAAAGACTTGGAACCAACCCGAATGTCCAACAATGATAGACTGGATTAAGAAAATGTGGCACATATACACCATGGAATACTATGCAGCCATAAAAAATGATGAGTTCATGTCCTTTGTAGGGACATGGATGAAATTGGAAATTATCATTCTCAGTAAACTATCGCAAGAACAAAAAACCAAACACCGCATATTCTCACTCATAGGTGGGAATTGAACAATGAGAACACATGGACCCAGGAAGGGGAACATCACACTCTGGGGACTGTTGTGGGGTTGGGGGAGGGGGGAGGGATAGCTTTAGGAGATATACCTAATTCTAAATGAGGAGTTAATGGGTGCAGCACACCAGCATGGCACATGTATACATATGTAACTAACCTGCACATTGTGCACATGTACCCTAAAACTTTAAGTATAATAATTAAAAAAAAGTTTAGATTTACAGAAAAACTGCAGATAGTCCAAAAATTTCCCACATACCCTATACCCAGTTTCTACATCCAGTTTCCCTATTATTAGTATTTTACATTAGTATAGTACATTTGTTAAAACTAATGAAATATCAACACATTATTAGTAATTAAAATTCATACTTTATTCAGTTTTTTTTTAAGAGAGTCTTGCTGTGTTGCCTAGGCTAGAGTGCATTGGCACAAACACAGCTCACTGCAGCCTTGAACTCCTGTGCTCAAGCAGTCCTCCTGCTTCAACCCCCCAAGCAGATGGGACTCCAGGTGCAAGCCACTGCATTAGTTTGTAGAATATCCCTTAACTGAAATTTGTCTGATGTTTCTTCATGATTAGCCTGGGGATATGAATTTCAGGAAGGAAGATCATAAAGTGTCATTTTCATCACAGCATATCAAAGGTACTTATCAACAGTATCACTTATCACTGCTGATGTCAACCTTGATCACCTAACTGAGATAGTGTTTGTCAGATTTCTCTACTATGATGTTACATTTCCCCACTTTCCATATTGTACTCTTTGGAAGGAAGACAATATGTGCAGCCCTCAGTTACAGAGTGAGGCCAGTTGATTTTGTTGTTGTTTTACAAACTTGCAAAAGCAAATGAAGGAGGGAAGCATCTTTTCAACAGTTAGTGTTGCAATATTTGTATATTCAGATGGAAAAAATGAATCTTGATTCATACTACACACCATATACAAAAATTAAAGTGCATCAAAGACCCAGATATGAGAGTAAAGCTGCCGGGCGCGGTGGCTCACACCTGTAATCCCAGCACTTTGGGAGACCAAGGCAGGCGGATCACCTGAGGTCAGGAGTTCAAGACCAGCCTGGCCAACATGGTGAAACCCCATCTCTACTAAAAATACAATAAATAAATAAATAAATAAAATAGCCAGGCGTGGTGGCAGGCGCCTGTAATCCCAGCTACTCAGGAGGCTGAGACAGGAGAATCACTTGAACCTGGGAAGCGGCGGTTGCAATGAGTCGAGATCACGCCATTGCACTCCAGCCTGGGGTAAAAGAACGAGACTTCGTCTCAAAAAAAAAAAAAAAAAAAAAAGAGTAAAGCTATACACTTAGAAGAAAACATAGCTGTAAATCTTCATAACCTTGGATTAGGCAATGATGTCTTAAATATGGTACCTAAAGCACAAGGAACCTAGGAAAAAAATTGATAAGTTGGAGAAAAGTTTTAAATTTTGTGCTTCAAAGGTATTGTCAAGAAAGTGAAAAGACAACTCACAGAATGGGAGAAAAGATTTGCAAATAATCTGATAAGAGTCTGTTATCCAGAATATGTGAAGAAGTCTTACAACTCAACATAAAAAGACAACCCAGTCTAAAAATGGGCAGAGGATTTGAACAGACATTTTGCCAAAAATATATTATATAAGTGGCCAAAAAGGACGATAAAAGATGACCAACATCATTAGTCATTAGGGAAATGTAAGCCAAAACCACTTCACACCCAGTAGGATAGCTATAATCAAAAAGACAGACAATAACAAGTGTTTATGAAGATTTGGAGTTATTTGACCCCTTGTACATAATTGATAGGAATGTAAAATGGTGCAGCCGCTTGGTAAAACAGTTTGACAGGTTCTCAAAAAGTTAAACGTTGGTCTCTTCCACGAGCTACCGCCAGAAGATGGCGGCAGCCGCCAAGTTGTCACTACTAGAGAAGTCCCTGGGACTGAGTAAGGGGAATAATAAATAAAGTGCTCAGGACGAGTGACAGATTCCGGTTCTTCAAACAAACAATGGTCCAAGTCTAAGAGGATTGACTACTATAGCAGCTCATCTAGTCAAGCAAGCTAACAAAGGATATTTGCTAGGGAGTACTGCAGAAGAAAAAGCAATAGTTCAGCAATGGTTACAATACAGAGTCACTCCAGTAAAAATGATAGCCACACACTGTTTTTTTGTTTTTGTTTTTGTTTTTTGAGACGGAGTCTCGCTCTGTCACCCAGGCTGGAGTACAGTGGCGCTATCTCTGCTCACTGCAAGCTCTGCCTCCTGGGTTCACGCCATTCTCCTGCCTCAGCCTCCCGAATAGCTGGGACTACAGGCGCCCGCCAACAACGCCCGGCTAACTTTTTTGTATTTTTTTTATTAGAGACAGGGTTTCACCATGTTAGCCAGGATGGTCTCGATCTCCTGACCTTGTGATCCGCCCACCTCAGCCTCCCAAAGTGCTGGGATTACAGGCGTGAGCCACCATGCCCAGCCCACACCCTGTTGAAGGATCTTATTTCATATCTTGAAGATAAAGTCTACCTTATAGGATATAACTACCTTTGCAGATATCCTATTGTACTATGGACTTCATCGCTTTATAGTTGACCTGACAGTTCAAGAAAAGAAGAAATATCTTAATGCGTCTCATCTCGCTGGTTTTGTCACATTCAGCATTGTCCAGATATCAGGCAACATCTGTCTAGTGTTGTCTTCATCAAGAACAGACTATACACTAATTCCCACTAGAAGCTATCCGTGCCGTACAGAAGATGTATTAAAAATGTTTTAACTGGAAAATGTATTCTGACCACAGGACTAATATAAATTAATATACAGTCATTCATTATTTGTTGAAATCTATAGAATTTTTAAAGTGTCAACTTGTGTCTGAATGTTTTATTTGTTCTTTAGTTGAAGGTTTTTTTTTGTTTTTTTTTTTTTGAGACGGAGTCTCGCTCTGTCTCCCAGGCTGGAGTGCAGTGGCGCGATCTCAGCTCACTGCAAGCACTGCCTCCCGGGTTCACGCATTCTCCTGCCTCAGCCTCCCAAGTAGCTGGGACTACAGGTACCCACCACCACGCCTGGCTAATTTTTTGTATTTTTAGTAGAGACGGGGTTTCACCATGTTAGCCAGGATGGTCTTGATCTCCTGACCTCGTGATCTGCCCATCTCAGCCTCCCAAAGTGCTGAGATTACAGGCATGAGCCACCACGCCCGGCCTTTAGTTGAAGTTTTGCAATGTTTTATGTAAAAATTTAACTGCTATTAAAAAAACAAGTTGAGATCAAGTTACAAAATTAACCTTGTTTTTAACAAATGACATTTATTTCAATAAAAGTTGCAAATCAGTGGTTTAATCTAAAAAAAAAATAGGTGTCCTTTCAATGGTTGACATATTTGGCTATTTATTAACCTCTTTCATATTCTCAAATTTCTTTTCCCTTTTTGGGTATTTATGGAAGTTTGTTAAGAACTGTGATTAAAAGAAAAAAAAAAAAAAAAAAGGCCGGGCACAGTGGTTCACACCTGTAATCCCAGCACTTTGGGAGGCCAAGGCGGGTGGATCACCTGAGGTCAGGAGTTTGCAACCAGCCTGGCCAACATGGTGAAATCCCCATCTCTACCAAAAATACAAAAAAAAAAATTAGCCAGGCACGGTGGCAGGCGCCTGTAATCCCAGCTACTCAGGAGGCTGAGGCAGGAGAATTGCTTGAACCCAGGAGGCAGAGGTTGCAGTGGGCTGAGATGATGCCATTGCACTCTAGCCTGGGGGACAAGAGCGAGACTTCGTCTCAAAACAAAAACAAAAAAATTCTGTGTGTCTACACTAGATACCCCTAGATGGCACATATAGGTTTGTGACCTATCTGTCTCCAAAGTTGAGAAACAGACAGAAAGAGTTACACACAAGATATTATAAAAGATTAATTACTATACCTTGCTTTTATGAGGAAGGGAAAAGGCTTTTTATTTTTAATTTTTACACACAAAAACAACCACAAGCTTAGGTTTTACAACTTCAGCCACAGGTCCAAAGGAAATTCAGAACTCAAAAACTCACCAATCTAGCAGCAGCTCCATCATGCACACACATTTTTTTTTTTTAATTTTTTCCCCTTCCTCCCTTCCTTCCTGCCTTCCTTTTCTCCTTTCTTTCTTTCTTTGACATAATTGTGCTCCTAGTGGCAAGCAAACAAGAGAAATACCATAAAGAATGCCAGGAGCTTGCAGTGAGCCAAGATCGCACCACTGCACTCCAGCCTGGGTGACAGAGGAGACTCCGTCTCAAAAAAAAAAAAAAAAAAAAGTCATTATTGAGCTCAGTGCATTGGCTCATGCCTGTAATCCCAGCATTTTGGGAGACCGAGGTGGCAGATCACCAGAGATTAGGAGTTCGAGACCAGCCTAGCCAACATGGTGAAACCGCGTCTCTACTAAAAATACAAAAATTTAGCCGGACATAGTGGCTCGTGCCTGTAGTCCCAGCTACTCGGGAGACTGAGACAGAAGTATCGTTTGAACCCACATGGCAGAGGTTGCAGTGAGCTGAGATCTTGCCACTGCACTCCAGCCTGGGCAGAGCAAGACTCTGTCTCAAAAAAAAAAAAAAATTATTATCAGTTGATTTCCTGTTGTCTGCCACCTGACAGATCACCAAATCACCAGCCATTCCCAGGAAATGACAAGAGCCAGACCTCTAATTTCAGTGTGTTGTACAGCAAATGGAATCTCTTATGTGTAACATCTCCATTTCTCCAACAAACTATAAGAACAAGAAACTTATTTCCAAGATGGTTTTGGCAGGTAGAATGGAATCCTTTTGTATGCGCCATCTCAACTCCTCTAAAACTACAAAGACAAAGCACTTAGACTACTGTATTTTGCTCAAGAAACTAAATGGAGTTGCTTACAGGCATTATGTGGTTTCCCAATAAATTATAAGTGCAGTTTCCCAATAAACTACAAAACCTAGACCTCTGTGCTTCTGGTATGTTCTTCAGCATGCTGAATGGAGTCTTCTACATCTGCCATCTCTTGGGAACAGGCCCCAAAATCTGGCCATAAACTGGTCCCAAAACTAGCCACAAACAAAATCTCTGCAGCATGGTGACATGCTCATGATGGCCTTGACGCCCACGCTGGAAGGTTGTAGGTTTACCGGAATGAGGGCAAGGAACACACCTGACCCACCCAGGGCAGAAAACTACTTACTTAAACCACAAACAATAGCGTGAGCTATCTGTGCCTTAAGGACATGTTCATGCTGCAGATAAGTAGCCAGAGCCCATCCCTTTATTTCGAGGCATCCCTTTGTTTCCCATAAGGAATACTTTTAGTTAATTTATAATCTATAGAAATAATGCTTATCACTGGCTTGCTGTCAATAAATATGTGGGTCAAACTCTGTTCGGGGCTCTCAGCTCCAAAGGCTGTGAGGCCCCTGATTTCCCACTCCACACCCTATATTTCTGTGTGTGTGTCTTTAATTCCTCTAGCCCCACTGGGTTGTGGTCTCCATGACCGAGCTGGTCTCAGCAGCCATCTCTCTCTCTTTTTGTTTTTTTTTTAAAGACAGAGTCTCGCTTTATTACCCAGGCTGGAGTACAGTGGCACAATCTTGGCTCACTGCAACCTCGACCTCCTGGGCTCAAGCGATCCTCCCATCTCAGCCTCCTGAGTAGCTGGGACCACAGGTATGCACCACCATGCCTGGCTAATTTTTGTATTTTTTGTAGAGACGGAGTTTCACCATGTTGCCTGGGCTGGTCTCGAACTCCTGGGCTCAAGCATCTGCCTGCCTCAGCCTCCCATAGTGCTGGGATTACAGGCATGAGCCACTGTGCCCAGCCTACATCCACCATCTCACTTTCCCTCAATCTTCAAGTGCTAGACTTTGTATTTCCAGTATGACTTTATGCTGACTTGAGACCCCTCTAAGCATCATTTCAGTGCCCCAGTGAACCCTAATGTTTAAACATTTGCACATCATAGATATTGTTCAGCATAGTGAAAGGAGTTTTGTACCTATACTATCTCAAGTTTCCAAAAGCTATAAGGGCTAGACACTGATCCTTCCACTTTATTGTTCACCTCTCGAAATGCAGCCTCTACATGCTCTAATAATTGTACTTCCCATATGCAGTTGATTGTGGTGATTTGAGCCTTTTAAACACACAACCTGACTTTGCCTCCCCAACCTCCCCCCAACAAATTACATAAGCTGGATACTAGTATTTCCAGTCTGTTGTTCAGCACATGGAATGAAATGTCCTAGGTTCTCCATCATTACACCCCAACAATTTCAAAAACTGGGCTCTTGGCCTCCTAGTATGTGGTTGAGCATGTTAAAGGAAGTATCATGACAGAACTCTCAATTCCATAACAGACACAAGTGCCAGACAAGGCAACTTCCATTGTACTTCTCAGCACAGTGAAAAAATACACTATCTCATTTTTTTTTTTTTTTTTTGAGATAGAGTCTTGCTCTGTGGTCCAGGATGGAGTGCAGTGGTGTGATCTCAGCCCACTGCAACCTCACCTCCCAGGTTCAAGTGATTCTCCTGCCTCAGCCTCCCGAGTAGCTAGGACTACAGGCATGCACCACCATGCCCAGCTAATTTTTTTAATTTTTTTTAGTAGATACAGGGTTTCACCATGTTAGCTAGGCTGGTCTCTAACTCCTGACCTCAGGTGATCTGCCCTCCTTGGCCTCCCAAAGTTCTGGGATTACAGGCATTAGCCACCATGCCTAGCCCACTAGCTCATTTTTCTTTTTTTTTTTGAGACGGAGTCTCGCTCTGTCACCCCAGCCGGAGTGCAGTGGTGCCATCTTGGTTCACTGAAACCTTCGCTTCCCAGGTTCAAGCAATTCTCCTGTCTCAGCCTCCTGAATAGCTGGGACTACAGGCATGTGCCACCACGCCTGGCTAATTTTTTTGGTATTTTTAGTGGAGATGGGGTTTCGCCACGTTAGCCAGGATGGTCTCCATCTCCTGATCTCATGGTCTGCCCGCCTTGGCCTCCCAAACTGCTGGGATTACAGGCGTGAGCCACCGCACCTGGCCCTAGCTCATTTTTCTAACAAACTGTAACACTTAGATACACTTCTTATGCCTCTTCCAGGATGCTAAATGGGTTGTCACTTACCCACCAACTATAAAAGCTCAACAATTGGCCTTCTGTACCTTGTTCAACACAATGAGGAGCATCTTTAAATGGTGCTGCCCCATTTCCAATGGGATGAGAGTGAGATTTTACTTCCAATGAGTTTTTCAGCCTATTGGATGGATTATCTTGAAAGACACTCCAAGAAACCACTAAAGGAAATACTTTATTCCAGTATCGTGTTCACTGTGCTGAATGGAGTGTTTTACTTGTACTATTTCACTTTACAACAACTATAAAAGCTATTGTACTGTGAGGGTTAATTCCAGCAGGCCTGAAATTAGCTTGAACTGTTTTAAAGTTCCTGCATGGCAATGACCCCTGGCCAAGAGCATGAAGCATATTGATTAATAATGTTGCTTTTTAACCATCAGTCTGAGGAGCTTCAGAGAAACTTGTACTACCATCAACTTTGCTTTTCAAAAACAATGAGATAAATGATTTGCACCTGATCTCAGCAAGACCCCTCCAACCCCTGCCACAGGGCTCTGCTGTTGAGGCTGGTTATGCCTGAAGACTATGCCGATGACCAGCAAAATATAAAAATCCGCAGCTGAGACTCCATTTTGGATCCCGTTTCCGAGGTGTTCCATGCACACATCAATGGTTTTTGATCCAACAGAGAAAGTGCATCCTGCCACGTTCCTTACAGAAATTAGGACAAAGGAGCTGGCACCTGGCCTATCTGGCCATGAATAGCCTTTGACTGAGATGCTTATTCTTACTTTACTGCTTTTTGCTATAGTGTGTCCTCTTGCTGTAACAAACTCGAGATGTTGGATCTGGTCAGTAATTTTTTAGCAGTGAAACCGTTTAACTTCCACTTAATGATTATACAACTGGCCAGGCGCAGTGGCTCACACCTGTAATCCCAGCACTTTGGGATGCTGAGGCAGGTGGATCATGAGGTCAAGAGATGGAGGCCATCCTGGCCAACATGGTGAAACCACGTCTCTACTAAAAATACAAAAATTAGCTGGGTGTGGTGGCACACACCTATAGTCCCAGCTACTCGGGAGGTTGAGGCAGGAGAATCGCTTGAATCTGGGAGGCGGAGGTTGCAGTGAGCCAAGATCACGCCACTGCACAACAGCCTGGTGACAGTGCAAGATTCGGTCTCAAAAAAAAAAAAAAAGGCAATTATATGACTGCACTTGTGTATGTGTGTTTGATTCAATATTTCAAATGGTTTACATTACCTAAAATATATGCCCCCAAAGGCCTTAAACCTATACTCCCATTATGTTGTTCAGCACATTGAACAGGGTCTCTTCCATGCACTGTCTGTGTTATGCAAGAAACTACAAGATGCTTGTACTTCCCTCAAGATTTTTGGCATTATGAGTTGACTTTTCTTACGGGCACCATTCCAGTTATCCAGCAAATTTTAAGAACTTGGCACTTACATTTCTAATATATTGCTCAGAATACCGAATGAAGGACAAGAGGTCAAGGGGTTTAGAAGCTGTGGTGTTGAAATGCCATTTATAAGGTACCGAAACTACCAAAAGTCATGGCAGGGATAGTGTAAAGGGAGTGACCGTGATGCAGGCACTGCATCTTCAGAGAATTAGGAGAGACTCAGGAGTCTCTACGTGGCTGCAGCAAGCAGGGCTGGTCTAGTCTAATGACATCAGAGTCAAAGCCAGAGACTAGAGAGTAGGGACACATAATGGTCTTAAGACAGCAAAGAGAATCTCACATCCAGACCCAGGGACAGGGAGGTGAGTGTAGGAAGCATGGTTCACCAAAGGAAAACCAGGCTGCTGTTACTAGAGTATTGTGGTATGGATGCTAGCTGCTGAGTGAGTGAGTGCCAAAGTGGTCCGAAGTGCCAAAGTGGTCTGAAGATTGCTTTTTTTTTTTTTTGAGACGGAGTCTTTCTCTCTGTTGCCCAGGCTGGAGTGCAGTGGCACCATCTTAGCTCACTGCAACCTCTGCCTCCCAGGTTCAAACAATTCTCCTGCCTCAGCTGGGATTACAGGCATGCGCCACCACAGCCAGCTAATTTTTGTATTTTTAGTAGAGACAGTGTTTCACCGTGTTGACCAGGCTGGTCTCGAACTCCCGACCTCAAGTAATCTGCCCACCTTGGCCCCCCAAAGTGTTGGGATTACAGGTGTGAGCCACTGTACCCAGCTGATGGGATAGATTTCTGAGGGAGGTGAACTGGGGGGTCTACACGGTAGACTAGAGGCAGGAGGGGGAAATAAATTACAGGTATAGCTGTAGACAGAGCTGAAAGGGGTAGGGGACAGGGTAAGAGGACAAAGAGAAGCAAGGTATGGGTTTAGACATAGGGTCATTGAGGACTACGTCTTCACACATTTCATTTGTGTGTGGCCTGGCGTGCTCCTATGGGACCCTCAATTGGAAGCCTCAAGTCCTGTCACTGATACGTTGAACATGTTTGACACATAGATTGTGACCACAATGCCACTTTACCTTGGTTACAGCTCTTTCACACTTGAATCAGTGGGGGTAATCTTCCCTAGCCCTTAGATGAACACTGCAGCAGGCCTTTAACATTCTCTCTTTTTCTTAGGTATTAAACAGTAGGGGCTCCTACTTGTAGCACAGAGTCTT
Source organism: Pan paniscus (assembly GCF_029289425.2). Taxonomy (NCBI): domain Eukaryota; kingdom Metazoa; phylum Chordata; class Mammalia; order Primates; family Hominidae; genus Pan; species Pan paniscus. The sequence goes on from NC_073261.2 coordinate 18,591,745, forward strand.
AGCTGACACAGGAGACACAGTGGGCATTGGAGAATGGGTTCCAGGTAAGTGTCTTCTTGTTGAAGTTGCACAACAGCCTTGGAACTAGTTATGTAATATGGGGTCCGGGTTGTTTTTTGTTTGTTTGTTTGTCGCTCATATTTTCCTACATGTACTCTGATCACTTGAATAATTAGGACATTAAATTGCAATATCATTTGGACGCACAAGTACAAAATTAACATTGTAGAGCTGACATCTCAGTTCAGCTAAATTTTGGCATTTGCAGATTTTTAAAAGCATAACTGCAACTTCTTTGACACTTCTATCTTCAAGAGGTTGGGCTTGAACCTCTATGGCTCCTCCCCATGAGGGTGGGGTTGTGACTGCTTCCATCAAGAGAGTAGGGTGGAGTTATGTGACCTCCGAGGCTAGGACATAAAAGGCCACGAAGCTTCCTCCTTGTTTACTGGAATGCTTGCTCTTGGAGCCCTGAGCTGCCATGCAAGACTTCCAGCTACTCCAAGGCCACCATGGAGAAGCCTAGTTTAGGTGCTCCAGTTAGTCTGCAGCCCTAGTGCCCAAGTCATCCCAGTGCAGATGGCAGCTATGTGAGTGAATGAGCCTTGAGATCGGGGTTAGCCAACTTTTTATCTAAAGGGCCAGATTGCATGGCTTTGTGGGCCACATAATCTCTGTCACAATTACCAACATGAATGACTGTGTTTCGATAACGATTATTTGCAAAAAGAAGCCATAGGCCCGCAGGTTATAATTTACTTTACATGATTCTAATCCCCAACCATTTGAGCCTAAGGTCCCAGGCAGATATGGAGGAGCAAGGACAACCTATTTCCCCTGTGCTCTGTCCAAACCTCCGATCCACAGAATTCAGGAATCTAATAAAATGGCTGACATTTTACTCCCACTACGTTTGGGGTGGTAAATCAAACACCGGTGGATAGCTGGAGAGTATTGTACACGGCAGGCCTCAACAAGAAAGTGAGATTTGAGCTGACTTGGAGGAGAGCCAACTGGGAAGCTGTGTGTCTAGGGGAAGAGCATTTCAGGCAGAGAGAACAGCCAGTGCAAACCTTTGGGCGGAGGAGTGCTTGGTATATGTGAGCAATAGCAAGGAAATTGCAGGAGAACAGCTCTGCCGAGGTGTCCTTGGCAATCTTGCACATCTCTCGAGGCCATGTAGGCAAGGTATGACCACGGTCTGACCCAAGTCTTGTTGGACTGCCCTGTGATTTCCCCTAAAGCAGGGATAGGTAAGCCTGGTGAGGAGCCACTGGTAGGCAGTTTCCTATCCCTACCCCATGGGAGACTGCTGCAAGGCCATTTCTCTTCCTTCTCCAACGTTTCAGTTGACTGCAGGACTTTCCATATCCCTCCGTCCACCGCCCAGCCCGCTTCCCTCCAAGCATACAGCGGCAGGCTCCTGTGAAGTCTATAAAACTGCTTGGTGTAATTTAGACTTGGCTACTCAGCGGCAGGGCTCATGTTGTCTTATTTATTTATTTATTTATATTTTTGTTAAATTATGTAGACCCATAGGATAACACTGACCCTTCCAGTTTGGTGTTATCTTGTAGGCCTAAGGATGCATGGAGCTGACACCACACTCATTTTGCTTTTGCTGTCGGTGTAAGTAATAACCTGTCTAAACCCATCTGGGCTGCCTGTCTCCTTCCCGTAGCCAAATCTACGGGAAGTGTCCAGCCAGTGTAGGGGTCAAGGGACCGCTTGACGAGACCAACGTAAATTGAAGAGGCGTAAGGAGATGAGGCCAAAGAGGAAAGGGGACCAGGTCACGTAGAACCTCGTAGACCACTGCAGAACCTTGGCTTATGCAGAGACAGCAGGAACCACTGATAGGTTTAGGGAGATTTGAGGAGCGGGACATGATTTGGCTCATGTTATGTTGTTAAAGGGACCACATTAAAATACATTCATTCTAAAAGTGTTACCTTTAAGAAACTACGTATATAAATTAAGTTACTGTTGCCATTATTAGCGTAAGTAGTTACATTTCTCTTACGATTCACTCTCTGCTACCGCCTCTTGGACCCTGCACACCTTGTGGAGGTCCATGAGAGTAACGTGCTGTGGTTCCCCCTCTCCCCACTCCTGCTCTGCACTTTGTCATTCACGTTCATCTCCCTCCTTGAGTGTCACCTCTCTCTGGCTCGTCACGGAGCCACGGCAAAGCGTCCTTTCCCAGGAACCCCTCCCCCTGGGGAGGTGAGCTCCTCGACGCCAGGGCCGTGTCGCGCACCTCGGGCCGGGTACCCAGGAGGCGCTCGGCGGCGAGCGGAATGGATGTGGAGGAGCGCTCGGCAGGGGGCGGAATGGATGTGGAGGAGCGCTCGGCAGGGGGCGGAATGGATGTGGAGGAGCGCTCGGCAGGGGGCGGAATGGATGTGGAGGAGCGCTCGGCAGGGGGCGGAATGGATGTGGAGGAGCGCTCGGCAGGGGGCGCTGCCGCCGTGGCCTCGGCCTCTGGGAGCGGCGCGGCCAGGGTTTTCCGTGTCAGCCAAGCCTGGAATGCGGGGGCGCCTCTGGACCCTCCTCTTGGGTCTGGGGGCTGCCTCGGGCATCCTCTACTCCTCTCCCACCTTCTGTCCTTCCCTATCTCCCACCCACACGTGTGGGGCTCCGGACCCGCGCAGCGGCCAGAGCCTTCTGCTGTGTACCTCCAGTCCACCCCTCCCCTTCACTTCTCTTTCCAGCTCCCTCCGGGTCTCTCAGCCCCCTCCCCTTCCTCTCCGCCCCCTTCCCCGCCGTCCGCCCAGCGGTGGCCTTCGGCCCGCCCCTTCTCTCCAACCCCCTCCCTTTCCCCTTTACGCCCCTCCTCCCCCTCGTCCTCCCGCCCCCTCCCACCCCAACCTGCTGGGCCCGCCGGGACTCGCCCCCCTGCCCGCTCCTCTCCTCCAGCCCCGGTCGGCCTCGGCTCGGCCCCCGGCCCGCCCCTTCCAGCCCTCGGCACCTCCCGCCGGCCGCTTGGCTCCGCCACTCGGCACTCACTGCCCGGGCCGCCTGGACAGGGAGCTTCGCTGGCGCGCTTGGCCGGCGACAGGACAGGTTCGGGACGTCCATCTGCCCATCCGTCCGGAGAGAAATTACAGATCCGCAGCCCCGGGATGGGGCCGGCCCCGCTGCCGCTGCTGCTGGGCCTCTTCCTCCCCGCGCTCTGGCGTAGAGGTGAGTGCGCCCGGCTGGGGGCCAGGCGAGGGGGTGGGGGCTCCCGGGAGGAAGCAGGGGCCTCTGGGGAGGGAGCGCGTCCACAGGGGCGCGCCTGGCTGCTGGACAAGTTTGCAAACACCCTCCACCCACTGCGCTGCCAGAGAAGGGGGCGTAGGCGAACCTACCGTCCACTGACCGCGGCGCCTCAAGCGTCCCGAGGGTACCCAGCCTGGCTTGTGGGTGCGCATCGTGGTGAAGCCGGGTCGGGGTCGGCGTTGCAGGCTCCCCTCTTCACCGCAGAGGAGGAAATCGAGCTCGGCCGGGCGCGCTGCAAGTCCTGAAGTTCCTACGAGTGGAACGTAGGTAGCAGGTCTGGTCTGGAATGCGACGAGAACTTTCCACTAGAGTTGCATGGTGGGGCCCCGCTCTGGCCGGAGTTCCGGGGGCCACAGATCCGGTCTCCCGAGGGACCGGCGCGGGGCGAACGAACGGGCTGCGGGAGTCGGAGTCGCAGTCCGGGAGCCGCGATAGACTGAGGCCGAGCGACCGGCCAGGGGGGGACGGCAGTCCTGGCTGCTCCCAATGGGCCCTTACGGGCATTATTAGTATCCCTTTTTAGGGGCACCCAGAGAGTGTGGGAAAAGGGGAGCGTTCTTTTCACTCCTGTTATGGCAGAACCGAACTTACAGTGCTCGGCAGCGTTTACGTTTATCTGGATTCAGCGAAGTGTTGTTACAGGCTTTTTTTTTTTTAAATTTGAGACCGAGTCTCGCTGTGTCGCCAGGCTGGAGTGCAGCGGCGCGATCTCGGCTTACTGCAGTCTCCGCCTCCCGGGTTCAAGCGATTCTCCTGCCTCAGCCTCCCGAGTAGCTGAGACTATAGACGCGCGCTACCACGTCCGGCTAATTTTTGTATTTTTAGTAGAGACGGGGTTTCACCATGTTGGCCAGGATGGTCTCGATCTCTTGACCTCGTGATCTGCTCTCCTTGGCCTCCCAAAGTTCTGGGATTACAGTCGTGAGGCACCGCGCCCGGCTTGTTCCAGGCATTTTAATACAAGCTGCTGGACTGATACGTGGAGGCAAGGAAGGCCGGTTTCATTCTGCTTGAACAGCTTATTTGGGGAGTGAGTGATGAACAGATTTCAAGTTTGATCGCTGATGCACTTCTTGAGGAGGCTGGAATAAACTTACCAGGCTTTACCCAAAAGAAAAAGAAAGGGGAAAAATGCTAAATAAACACATTCCAAGTATTTTCTCTTAGCTAAAAGGTTTCTATTTCCATTCAGCATGTAGATTTTCTCTCTTTTGATCGAGAATGCACTTGACTAGCCTTCACCTGTTACAGTCAAAGATGTTTTTTAGGAATACCTGGAAAGCTCAGTTTATAGTCAAGTAAGTTACTTAAAAGTTTTTCCTTTGAGATTTTCCTTTGAAAGCTCATTTACTCAAATGAAAAATTCTTAAACAGTGCACCCACTTTTTGCACGTTAAATTACATAAGCAATTTATAATTTGGGGCAACATAGCAATTTGAAACAAACTTTAAGAGCCAGGCAAAGAACTAAAGCAGTTCTGTTCTCCACTGCCCTTCCCTCCACCAAACCTTCAAAAATTCCTCAGCATTTCTGCCAGCCCCATTTTTCATAATCTGCTGCAAATCTGTTGTTTGTTGCTACTAGTGAGGACTGGCCGTGAATAGTCTTGGAGGTAGTGAATGTGGTGAGAACTATGGAGAAAGTAATGGGAACAATAGTTTTGTGTTAAATACTTAAAAATTGGAGTGCTTTGTTTTTCTAAAATTTTAAAAGGCTGTAATAACACATTTTTGTAGCCGACAATCAACTTTAATCAGACAATCATAAAAAGGCCTTTTAAAATCCACCGAGCTGGAAGAATGAGAAGTTTCACCAATTGTTCTTGCACTTTTTGCTTTTGGTTTTGAACTTTACCTATGAGATGTCTGACAGTTTTACATCTCACCTTGTGAAAAGCTTAAAGAATGGGATTCTCACTGGCAGAATTACAGCACAAAGGAGTGCTGTATGAAGAAATTAAACATGGAAATTAGACTCTTCATCTAATTTTAAGATTTTCCTATTACACATGGTGGGTCTGAGCGCTTTGCTGACCACACAGGGGACACAGAGAGAGAGACAATGAGAATATGTGTGTAGATTCTACACTGTTAGCAGTATAGAAGAATGGGTGAATAAAATTTAAGCATCACTGTAACCCAGGAATTCCCCTCTGCCCCCCAACACACATACACACTACACGTCTCACAAAGACATGCACACACACAACTGGAACTGCCACACCAGGAGCATTTCGAGGCTTTCCAGTCTTTCCTTTCTGCTCAGTCTCTGATGGGGGTGCCGTTGAGCAGCAAAATGAGGCAAGCGGTGGCTCTCTGAAGGGCCAGGGAGAGGATGGAGCAAGATAAATATAAATGTGGATAAAAATGAACGCATTATGAGGACTTAGCTCATGACGAGGCTGTGTGTGCAGCTAAACTCAACCCTTACAGTAAATTAGGCTTTTAAGATTCTTTAATGTTAATAATTCTTTTCCAAACTGATATTGTAACATGTATTCCAGTATATTGTAAACATCTTCCCAGAGGGAACTTTTAAGTTGTTCTGTTGCTTGTGGGCTTTATTCCAAAGGCTTCAAATGCTTTTTGAAAGTACATCGTGCATATTTTAAAAATGAATACTTTTAGAAAATTATTCTGACCCATTGAAATGCCTGGCTAATTTTTTATTTTTTGTAGAGACAGGGTCTCACTATGTTGCCCAGGCTGGTCTTGAACTCCTGGGCTCAAGCGATCTTCCCACCTTAGCCTCTCAGAGTGTGGGGATTATAGGCATGAGCCACCATGCACAGCTGAATACAATTTTTAAAAAATTAACAATAATTATGTTTTTTTGTTTTTGAGATAGAGTTTCGCTCTTGCTGTCCAGGCTAGAGTGCAATGGCACAATCTCGGCTCACCGCAACTTCCCGCCTCCCGGGTTCAAGCAGTTCTCCTGCCTCAGCCTCCTGAGTAGCTGGGATTACAGGCATGCACCACCATGCCTAGCTAATTTTGTATTTTTGGTAGAGACAGGGTTTCTCCGTGTTGGTTAGGTTGGTCTCGAACTCCCAACCTCAGGTGATCTGCCTGCCTTGGCCTCCCAAAGTGCTGGGATTACAGGCATGAGCCACCACACCCAGCCAATAATTATATTTTTAAATCTTAATTTTTGAAATAATTTCCAGATAATTGTAGAAGGGCCAGTGAGTTACTAGTCAGCATTGGTCAAGAAGAGGTTCAATCTTTTTATGCCTGTGAATTGGGAACATGCTGCTGGGTAGAAAAACTGAGCTGGGACCTTGAACACACATGTGAAACAGTCGCTTTCCATATAATAGCCAGAATGAGCCAAACATGAGCCCGGTCCTCATGTTTACTCTTCGTTTAGGTCAAGGAAGCTGATCCGCTGAGTAATGGCTCAGTCATGATTTTTAACACCTCTGCCTCACCACATCTGTACCAAATCAAGCAGCTGCAAGCCCTGGCTAATTACAGCATTGGTGTTTCCTGCATGAATGAAATAGGCTGGTCTGCAGTGAGCCCTTGGATTCTAGCCAGCACTACTGAAGGAGGTAATTCCTGGGGTTCAGAATGTATATTGCCCCCAATGACATGTGATTCAACAAACCCTTCCCAGTGGCCTGACTGAGAGTTGAAACTTTGCTTTGTTTGGACTTTGTCTCTGGAGGAGAAAATTATTGAGGCGACTGATGAAAATGGGAAAGATATTTCCTCCATACTTTAAAAGCATTTAGTGACAAAACTTAGCCGTGTTATGTATAGGTAATCTTTTCTTTTACATAGGAGATAATAGCAGCACACTTTAAAACATGCTCTCTCACAACACAACAATCAATACATGTTACCAACACAGTGGTCAATACAGAAGCCTTCGGCCACTCCAATATATGTGGGGATTTCTCTCCACCAGCAAGCAGTCGGCTCTGCAGCGGAGACCAGCTGAGTGTCCTCCATTCAAGTCTGACACTACATGGAGATAGCTTCAGATCCCACAGGTTGAGGACTCAATCCCCAGGCCTCCCCTCCCTCCCAACCCCGTCCCCAGCCTTTAGATGCCAATCACAAATCTGGGCCTCTGGAACTTCTGACTGACCAAGTGTTTCCCATGACCTCAGCTTTGTGTCCAATTAATTTGCTAGAACGGTTCACAGACCTCAGGGAAATACTTATATTTACCAGTTTATCATAAAGGATATTACAAAGGATACAAATGAAGAGATGCGGAGGATGAGATATAGAGGGAAAGGGTGTGGAGCTTCCATGCCCTCCCTGGGCGCACCACCCTCCAGGAACCTGCACATGTTCAGCTATCTGGAAGCTCTCTGAACCCTGTTCTCTTGTTTTTTTGTGGAAGCTTCATGATGTCAGCATTCCTTCCTCCAGGTTATGGGTCAGGACCCCCTTTGTAATAAGGGTCTTATGACCCACAGTCAGAAAGATGGGGAAGATTAGAGTCCTGCATTGAGGCAGGTGAAAGGAGGGCGGGAAGAGGTCAGAGAGATTGTTTTCTGAGGCCTGCCCCTGAGGCGTAAAGCACCCAACATCATAGCAAAAGATTGTAACCAGGACTATGGGAGTTGTAAGCCAGAAATCATGACAAAAACCTGTGTGTGTGTGTGTGTGTGTATGTGTGTAGGTTATTATATATATGTACATATACACACATATATACACATAAAATAACCCACAAGTCCATTAAAATGTAATCGAATCATTCAAATGGATAGGTTTAATTGCATCGTATTTTCTATTTGTTCTATCTGTAATTTGTTCTCCTTTTCTTCTTTTTCTTCATTTAAAAATATTATTTTTATATTTTTAATATTAATATTTTTATGATTCTATGTTTAATATTTTTATGATTCTTATTTTTTATTCTTTGTTTGGCTTATTAGCCATAGCTCTTTTTCTGTTCTTTTAGTGGTTGCTTTAGGATTCACAGTATACATATTTAACTTATCACAGTGTACCTTCAAGTGATTTATACCATTTCACATATATTCCATTTTCTCCTTCAGATATTTTTGGCTACTGTTGTCAAATATTTTACTTTAATGTATCTTAAAATACCATTGCTACACTGTTGTTATTTTTGTTCAGTCCGTAATCTTTTACAAAGAGATTTATATAACCAGGAAAAACACATGTTTATGCGTTATAGTTACCATTTCTAGTGGTCTTCATTTTTTGGTCTTTATATTTTATCTGGCATCATTCTCCTTCTTCCTGAAGAACTTTTTTAAAAATCATTTCTTCTAGTGTGGATCTGCTGGTATAGTATTCAGCTCCTGTAGTCTGGGGGAAAAATATTTATTTTACTTTTGAAGTGTTCTTATTTTTATTTTTAGCCTTCATTTTTGAAAGGTGTTTTTATGAGGTATAGAACTGTAGGTTCACAGTTTTAGCTGTTGTTTTTTTGTTTGTTTTTACTTTCAGTACATTAAAAGAAGTTGCTCCCCTACCTTCTCGCTTGCATTGTTTCCCACATGAAATCTGTGATCATCCTAACTTTGTTCCTCTGTATGTAATGTGTCTTTTGTTCCTATTTTCGCCCTTATCACTGATTTTGAGCAATTGAATTGTGACAGGCTTTGGTGTAATTTTATTTATATGCCTTGTGTTTGGAGTTTATTGAACTTCTGGGTTCTCTGTATTTGTTGTTTACATCAAATTTGGAAAAAGTTTGGCCATTATTTCTTCACATTTTTTTTTCTGTTTCCACCTATCCTCTTTTTTAAGGACTCCAGTTACATATATATTAGACCATTTGAAGTTGTCCCATAACTCACTGATGATCTGTTATTATTTTCCCCTTCTTTTATCTCTGCATTTTATTTTGGATAGTTTCTGTTGCTATGTCTTCAATTTCACTCATCTTTTTTGGTGCAGTATCTCATCTGACATTAGTCCTATCCAGTTTATATTTCATCTCATACACTGTAATTTTTATCTCTTTTTTGCATTTTTATGTCTCTAACTTTTGGACCATCCAGAATGCAGTTATAATTACTTTCCTTTTTTCTTTCTTTCTTATTTTCCTTTTTTGAGACAGAGTCTCATTCTGTCACACAGGCTGGAGTGCAGCACCAATCATAGCTCACTGCAGTCTTGAACTCCTGGCTTAAGCATTTCTCCCACCTTCGCCTTCGCCTTCTGTGTAGCTGGTACTACAGGTGCATGCCACCACACCCAGCTAATTTTTGTGTTTGTTTTTTTATGTTTTGTTTTTTGGTTGTTTTTTTTGAGACGGAGTTTCACTCTCGTTGCCCAGGCTGGAGTGCAATGGTGTAATCTCGGCTCACCGCAACATCTGCCTCCTGGGTTCAAGCAATTCTCCTGCCTCAGCCTCCTGAGTAGCTGGGATTACAGGCATGCACCACCACGCCCAGCTAATTTTGTATTTTTAGTAGAGATGGGGTTTCTCCATGTTAGGCTGGTCTTGAACTCCTGACCTCAGGTGATCTGCCTGCCTTGGCCTCCCAGAGTGCTGGGATTGCAGCCATGAACCACTGCGCCTGGCCACCACACACTTTTAAACAACTAGATCTCCTGAGAACTCTGCTACAAGAACAGCAGCAAAGGGAGAAATCCACCCTCAAAATCCAATCACCTCCCACCAGGCCCTGCCTCCAACTTTGGGGATTAAATTTGACATGACATTTGGGCAGGGACACAGACCCAAACCATTTCAGCTTAGATATAGGTTGGTGGGAGAGGTTTCCCAAAACTTACTCCTAATGGACTTTAGATTCTTACTGTGACATGACTTTGCTGTATCGAGTATATTCAGCTTTGCTGTAGAGAACAATGAATAGATGAAAAGGGTGAAACTGAGAAGCATATTAAGCACAGAGGGTAGGCGAGCTGCCAGCTCATGAGGTGCAGGTGCATCTCAAAGGGTGTGTTAGGGTAAGGAAATGACTGAGAAGTGGCTTGTGAAGTAAGGGCAGATTCATCAATGTGTTCAATGGTGAGTTAATTATGGGTGTGATGTATTGAAGACAGAAGTCTTACATGGAATATATGATGGCGCAAATAGTGTTACTGATCATGCCCTCACTGGACTGACAGCTCTGTTACCCCTGCATCAGCCCAGAGCATGCCAATCAAACTGTGGCTGTCCAGCAGGCTAACTGGCGACCTGCAGCTATAGCCAGTGCAGCACATCTCTCAGAAGAACAAGTTGCTGTGTTTCTCCAATAGGACACATCTGTGCTGTTGGCTTTAGGTGCCCTTTGTCTGTGAGGCCCTGATCCAACTCCAAATCTGGTCTTCGTCACCACCCCATCAGCAGGGAAAACCGATGTGGGAGAGGAAGACAGGACATGTGAATATGGTGCTAACCAGGCCTCATGCTCTGGGCTTCCCCCCAAATGCTGCCCTGCTATTAACCTGCCCCGTCTCTCACCCCTCACTTCCCTATGTGTGTTTTAAACACATTTAATAAACCATGGGCTCATCACAAGGTCATCAGATGATGTCATACCCTGGAGACAACTTTCATTTCCCTAAACTTGCACTTCCCTAGTAGTCCTAGTGAAGCTCTTCAGTTTCAGAGTTTACATTTCCTTGTATGACCACAAGCTTGAACTTCCACTGAGGAGGCAGAAAATTATGGTTCAACGCCACCAAGACACGACACCTTAAAAACAGCTTATCTTACTTAGTTTTAAGTACAGTATGCACAGAAATCCCCAAATGAGGTTAAGAGAGGTGTGTGGCACACTTGCACAGATTTCTCATTTGAATCCACATATGCTTAAAATCTCTTTTTACTTGGTGTAGAGCTTGGTTCTATAAGTGCCCTTCAGCTCTCTAAACACCAGATTTTAGCTCCTTGTGGAATGCCCGAGGAAGAGACAAGGAATGAAAAGAAGAGCATGGCTGTTCTTACTGAAGTGGCGGTCGATTTCTAAAAGCCCTTGCAGAGGATTTCTGTTGTTGCCACCTCTAATTAGTACTGCTGGGATTAAACTTAATAGGTTCTGAAGATAAAGTTAGCACGAAGGAAAAACAAACACACTGACAAAGCACATTCAGAATCAGCCGTGGGACAGCCGTCACGCCTGCTTGTTGCTAAGCTAGCTTCAGGCACCTCGCTTTGGAAATTAGCAGGGTAATGAATGTAAAATAAATGAGAAGCCTCTGTGAGGCTCCTTTTCTGATCTGCACTGAGAGCTGGTGGATGCATGGCCCCAGAGTTGTCTCAAATGCTCAGTGATTGCGGAGGTCTGCGGACCTTCAGTGCTCAAAGTGTTTGCACGCGTCTGGGTGTGCCCAGACAAAGCTGCTGGTCTAGGGAAGCGTAAGTCATCAGCTTGACTACCAAAGACCTTGCAAGCTTCCTCATGGCGGCACAAAACTAGCCAATATGACACAATTCCCAAATAACACTTGCCAGTGATTTGAAAAACGCAAAAATATGGTATAGGCAGGGTGGTCAGCTCAGGGGCTGAGGAAGGTTTAGGCTGTGAAGGGGAATTTTGAGATGGAGCCTTCAGCCTATGAAGGCTATGTATACATGAAGAATATTCATCTTGTTGCTTTTTGCTTGAAACAGTACACAAATGGCCTGCTTTTCTCTTTACTTGTTCTTGAAATTGATCAGAAGTAGCTTTCTTGGCTTGTTTCATAAGATCTTAGGACTTGAGCATCTACTATTAGCAGTGATTAAAATTTCCCCATGTTGTAATAAGGGTGACTGTGAATCTGTGTGGCACTTGAGATCTTATAAAGTGCATTTACCTTGGAAAATTCGCCTTTGCACTATCTAGAGCCGAGCAGTGTCCTGAGTAGTGTCCTGTCTGTAACACCCTTCCCTACCTCCTACTCCCCAGATGTTCACCTGCATGTCACTATCTCTGGTAACAGCTGGCTTCCGTGTGTCCAGGCACTCCTGCGTCTTGGCCACATATTTTCAAAGGTCTGGCTCTTGGCATCTGTGCTGAGCTTGGACCCCTCCCTCTTCATATTATGCACTCCACCCACCCACCCTTCCACACTGCCTCAAGGCATCCCCTGGGGGCCTTCCTTGCCCTTCCTCATCAGGCCGGGCACTGCCATCTGAAACAGTCTCATATGCAGTGTGTCCCCCTCCCAGAGCTTGTGCACGGTGTGACTGTTTATCTGTGTGACTGCATGTGTGTGATCAGTAGCTCATGAACTAGTGACACATGAGGACTTCAGAGCCGGGTTCTTGCAGCTGGTGTGTGCTGGCTGAACTTCTGACTTTACCTGGTCACAGCGCAAGTGAACACGTGTTCACTTACACACCTTGGCCTCACTCATTTCAGGGCCAGGGCAGTGCCTGCCCCATGGAGTTGCTGTGTTGATGACGAGGCACATGAAGCACTCAGCAGAGTGCCTGGTGCCCCCACAGCACTCGGGGCCCGTGTGTGGGTCTCACCTGTGTGCTGAGACGTCCTGTGTCTCTTCACCACTGTGTCTCCAGCAGGTATCACAGCACCTAGCGCAGGGCAAGCTCCTTATACATTTGTGCAATAAGTGGATGAATAAGTGAGTTCAAGGGGAAATATATATATTGGTCCCAAAAGGCAAACATATTTATATTTCTAAAATTTAGAGAACTACTTTATGGAATTGAAGTAAAGATGTTTCTTGTTTCCACGCCAAAACATGGAAAGTTGATGTACTTGGGACACAATACCATGTGTGCTGTGTGCTCATCTTTTATTCTGAAGACAAATAAGGGGTCTTACTGTGGAATTAGGGGGCCACACGGGGCTGCAGCTTCTGGGCATCATTGCTCTTTGCTGCTTAATTCCAGCTTACAGGATGTTTCACACAAACACCAAAAACATTTTAAAGATGGACCATATCATATTTATCATTGTCTCTACAGTGTTTGGCTTCAATGCATCAAACTTCAAAATATGTGTTTGCTTGAATTCCAATTTCTTGATGGATACACGGCTTGGAAACCAAGCCTCCTTTGGCTGATAAAATAAGAACAGAATCTGACACTTAAAAAATTATTTAAGCTTTGCCAAGTGGGAAAAAAAAGTGTATTCTCCTACTGCTGAGCATCTTGGCTAACTTAATCACTGTTCCCGTCACTGAATCTCCCTTTTTTGTCATGGGACTTCCTGATCGTTAAATCTATTTCATAGTAAACATAAGTGAATTTTGGTTTATTGTTATTCTTGTTTACATTGAGAATTAATTTTGAGTGGAAATTATATACTTCATGTTATGTAGATGAAGTTACGGTAGATGTTATGTTCCAATAATTTTATGGCTTGAAAGAAATTCAATTTTGTTATGTGGAATGATTTCCTAAGAATGAAAAAAGAAAATGACAGCTTCAATGATCAAAGAAAGAATCATGCAGAGAATCGTTTATGTAGACCTCTCAAATTAAAAAAAATATCCAAGTATTACTGTTTCTTAATTATGTGGTCTCAAGATGAGCGTTGGAATAATTATGTTATTAGAAACTCAGCCTTTGTGAGAAATTCGTATTTTCATTATTTTATTTAAAAAGCTTTTCAACATTTCTTACTGCAAAGAAATGACAATTAGCCCTAGGAGACCAGCCCACCAAAGGCGCATTAATGTCCATCTCAAAACAGATAAAAATAGGACCAAGAATGAAGTCAACTGGCAGTACCACTCCCTCATTTAGCAAGTCGGCTTGTTGTTCTGGGTGAGCCAAGCAGGCAAACCCCCTGCTTTCAGGACTTTCACAGTCTTGAGGGGGAAAAAGTAAATCAAGCAAATAATCATCCAAATACTCCTTTTTTTTTTTTTTGAGATGGAGTCTTGCTCTGTCACCCAGGCTAGAGTGCAGTGACGCAATCTCAGCTCACTGCAACCTCTGCCTCCTGGGTTCCAGTGATTCCCCTGCCTCAGCCTCCTGAGTAGTTGGGATTACAGGTGCCTACCACCACGCCAGGCTAATTTTTCTATTTTTTGTAGAGATGGGGTTTCACCATCTTGGCCAGGCTGGTATCGAACTCCTGACCTTGTGAACCACCTGCCTCGGCCTCCCAAAGTGCTGGGATTACAGGCGCAAGCCACTGTGCCCGGCCCCAAATACTCTTATAACTACCTTTTGCAGTAAGTATTCAAAGTGACAACTAGCGGGTGTCTTGAAGGCATATCAGGGGAGCTTCATTAGGCTGGGGGAGTGGAGACAGCCTTTTGGGGAAAATGACCTTTAAGAGACTCAATGGTCCACAGGAGCCCAGCAGGAGGAGAGGGAATGAAGAGTTTTGCAGGGAGCTAGATGTGCAAGGGCCCTGTGGTGGGCAGGCTTGGTGGGCTGGGGCAGAGGAAGGCAGGCAGGTGTGGTTTGAGGTAGGCCACGGTGGCACGCTGGCTGTGTGACAAGGTCTGCAGCATGCCTGTTTGTATCTGTGTATCACTAGGACCTCCCACTAACTCTAGATCCCTCTCCGTCATTCATGCTCAAAATTGGTCAGTTTCTTCTCTCTTGTTGGTGGTTAGTGACCCCCTATGGAAGTAGGGCCACTCACTCCTGAATGTGAGGTCAAACGTCCTCTTCCCCTAAAACCAGATTATTTCCCTTTGGTTAGGGCAGTGGTATTCAACCAAGGGGCAGTTTTGCACCCCAGGGCACATTTGACAATGTCCGGGCACATTATTGGCCGTCAGAACTTGGGAAGGGGATGCTAGTGGCATCTAGCGGGTATGTTGCTAAACATTGCGCAATGAACAGGACAGCTCCCACAACCAGCAATCACCTGGCCCAAAATGTCAAAGGTATGAGGTTGAGAAACCATTTTAGAATGCATTTTTCAAACTGTAAGATGCGACCTGTTAGTGGATTATGAAATCTCTCTCTATTAATGAAATAGAGACCATACAAGGTCGGAGTGCATTACATATTGTATGTATGTTTGCATTATATGAATGTCCACCACACATGCATGTATATTTCTGTATATTGAGTGGCATTGTAAAAGGTATTCTTTATTGCAGGTTGCAGTTTAGAAAGTTGGAAAGTCACTGGAATAGAGAACCCACCAACATATTTCATCCCTTCTATCCTTCCAACTCCACCACGAATCTGCCCTATCTTGGCAGAGCTGTATCCAGAGCCCGGGCATGGCTTCAACTACAGCCTCTGCCAGCCATCCCATTGCAGTGTAAGCGAGAGGTCAAGGCTGTTCACTCTCTGGCGGGACCACCGTTCCCCATGGCTCAGCCTTCACTCTACCTCCAGCCAACTTTTCCTTCTTCCAACTCTCCATAAACTTTGTCTTGACTGTTCCCTGTCTGATACGCCACTTGCCACTTTAACTGGTCAATTCTTACTTAACCTTTGAAGACAAACCTTCAGCCTCCCCTCCTCTGTAGATCCTCATGGACTTCAGCCCTTGTAGAGTTCACGGTCTCCGTCTCTGTTGTCTGCACAGCATTTTGCGCATCCCTCTGATATAACAGTCATTATCTGGGGTTCACGGCTGGTCAGCTGTGGGCTCACTGCGGGGAGTAACTAGATCTGACTTCTCTTGCCATCTTTGGAAACTAAAAGAGTGACTTATACACATATGAGGTGCTCAAAGGCATTTGACTAATACAGTCATGAATAGAGATTGTTACTTAGAGTCCTTATATTACTAATTATTTTGTAAACTGAAATATATTTTTGTGAGGAAAAACTCTCAATATATATCCTGGATTTTCATTAATGTGCATTTTCTTCCACTTTCAAGTTAATTCTTTTTTTTTCCTGATTATTTAACAAATACATGCCTATTAAAGACAACTTTGGGTAGACCAGAAGGATGTAAAGAAATCCTTCCCCATGAAGAATATATATTATATAATGTATAAAATAGGTTATATAAATATATAGGTATATATTATATATGAAGTATATATTATATATGAAATATATATTATATATGAAATACATACTATATATGAAATATATTATATATGAAATACATACTATATATGAAGTATATATAATATAAAAGTATATACATTTTACATACGTATATGTACGTATGTGTGTATAAGTGAATACATGTGCGCACATCATCCAGCCCCGGCTTATCAACTGAGCAGTGCCCCTAACATTTCGGTGCGTTGCTCAGGGTCAGGCTAGACTCTGCTGCCCCCGTGTGTTCCAGCGCAGAACTGCATAAAGAAAGAGGAGCGCTCGGCCATGCCGCACAGGTCCGGGAGGTTCGCGTTAATGTCCCTTGTTTTTGAGCCCAAGGAACAAGTATTTAGTCATGATTGCCACTCGCTATAGGCTCTGTTAACAGTGTAAAGAAAGTTGGAAGTTCTCTCCTGAGAAGAAGTAACTTCAATGCGGAAGGACCCGGGCTTCTCATGTTTCTCTTTGTATCCTGACCGCCGGGAACTGCTACAAAGTCCTGCAAGTGAGGCTTAGGTATTTTCAAATAAAATATCAGGCTTGGCGGAGTGGCTCACGCTTGTAATCCCAGTACTTTGGGAGGCTGAGGCCTCCTGGGAAGATCGTTTGAACCCAGCAGTTCGAGACCAGCCTGGGCAATATAATAAGAACCCCTCTTTACAAAAAAATAAAATAAAATTAGCCGGTCGTGGTGGCACACACCTATGGTCCCCGCTACTTGGGAGGCTGAGGATTGGAGGATTGCTTGAACCGGGAAGTTGAGGCTGCCGTGGGCCATGACTGCACTACTGCACTCCAGCCTGGGTAACAGGGCGAGACTCTGTCTCAATATAAATAAATTAATTAAACAAAATAAAGAATATAAAAGTAAAAAGAAACAAAATATCCAAAGCCAAGACGGCACCACTGCACTCCAGCCTGGGTAACAGGGCGAGACTCTGTCTCAATATAAATAAATTAATTAAACAAAATAAAGAATATAAAAGTAAAAAGAAACAAAATATCCAAAGCCTGTCAATCCATGCTGTAAATATCAGGATCTTCTGAATTCCAGTAGCCCTGGACCATGGAGAACCCAGCGAAATTACTCTTATTGACTGGAGCTAGGGCTGTCTTAGTTGGACAGTTTATATTTCAAGCTTTCTATGAGTTTCACAGGTTCCATGAACTTGGATGGATTTCTGTGGATTTGTTGTGCTTATACACTGAAAGTTTTGTGATGTACATTGCCCATCTTTTCCATCTGATTCGATTGTTCTTCTCTACTCATGAAAGGCCTATTTTTCTTCCAGACCCAGATCTTGTGAAGTGTTTTCACATTTCCCCATGGATGCCTAGCGAGGGACTGGGACTGCCTGATCCGCTTTGGTCAAGAGCACGTGGGTGGCCTGTGTGCAGCCTTATCATCAATCATTGCAGGACTTGGTGGAGTATGGTTGAACAGGTGCTCAGACTGCATGCGTGTCTAGCGAGGCCATCCTGAAGCTGCATGGGAGTTGTAAAAAAGTTACCAACAAGGTTTTAGTTATTTGAATAGGTTTTTGAATAGATTTGGAATGTGGGAAGCAGTTGCAGAAATAAACGTCTTAATGACTAAATGTAGCTTGCTGTTTTTAGCCCAGTTTCACAGATCACAACTCTGACCACACTAGTGGGTGGTTTATGTGTCTTCTCATGCGGGGAGAGCTGTTCAACTCACTCCTGAGGCTTAGGCCCAGGTTGGAAGCGGACGGAGTCCCAGCTGGGCTGTTGGGGTCTGGCCTCCTCTCAGCTTCCTCTGGAGGACAGGCACAGCCCTTCGAGGCTACCTTTCTGGACACTGAATCCAGTCGAATCCACTTTCTTACCCATGACCCGAAGCAAGCCACTTCAGCTTCTGACGTCTCCACAACCTCATCTGCGAAATAAGGGACTAGGCTGGATGGTCTTTGAGGCCTCATCCAATTCAG
Source organism: Pan paniscus (assembly GCF_029289425.2). Lineage (NCBI taxonomy): Eukaryota > Metazoa > Chordata > Mammalia > Primates > Hominidae > Pan > Pan paniscus. Next base: position 18,609,835 of record NC_073261.2, read on the forward strand.
AGATTCTGGATCCTGCGTTGGAGAAGTGAGGGAGCCTGGTGTGAACTGGGAGAAGGCAGAGGGTGGGAGTGGGCTGTTTCTGTCGGCTCTCTGAATGGCAGTAAATGTCGGGGAGGGGACCTTCAGGAGTCATCTCACCTCCTGGAGGTTTTTTTGGGTGTTGACTGTTGAAGGCGTCCTCCAGAGTGGATCTCCATAGGTCTGGAGCCTTGACCTTTGGGGGATGCTTGTAGAAAGCTGGTTCTTCAGTAAACTTTCAGTGCTTGCAAATGCAGGTGCTGAGCCAGAGCCCCCCAACACTCAGAGGAGGAGCATGCCCAAAAGTCCTCAGGTGAGACGTCAAGGAGCACCTCCCACCTGGTGCAATCTTCACTCTGCATGGCTGGTGTCGCCCCCTGTGGGAAACACAGGGGACATGGGAAGCCATGCTGTTGTCACAGGGTTTGCTATGCCATCCTCTGTAGTAGGCTCCTGCTAAAAGCCAGTAGGATGCTGACAGCAAGTACTAGCAACAAGTGTTTAATCCATATTCCGAGCCTGCCACCGTCTCCTTTCACTGATATGACTCACATGGCTATAGCATCGCACAGTGAAGAAAGCAGACCCTGGCGATGTGGAAAGGAGTAGAATTGACCGCCGTAATCATTAAATGTCACCGTTTAAATAAGAATTGAACGACCTCTCCCTCTGTGGACTATTCACAGACCCCACACACTTGACCTCACTGTTTATTGTACAGGGGATTGAGAACCATCAACAGATGGGTGCAGGCCATACGGTAAAGGGTAGGATAGCTTTCCAGTGGGCATCAGTGCAAGCGGTTACAATTCCAGGCCTCTCTTTGTTGATCAAGAGGATCCCAGCACTTTGAGAGGCCGAAGATTGCTGGATCCAAGGAGTTCAAGACCAGCTAGGCAGTATAGTGAAACCCCACCCCTACAAAATATTAAAATATTAGCGAGGTGTGGTGGTATGTGTCTGTAGCCCCATGGTCCCAGCTACTCAGGAGGCTGAGGCAGGACGATCATTTAAGCCTGGGAATTTGAGGTTGCACAGTGAGCAATGATTGGACCACTGCACTCCAGCCTGGGTGACAGAGCAAGACACTATCTAAAAAAAAAAAAAAAAAAAGAATTCCATATTGTTGTCTACTTTTTCGTTAAAACACACTCTGCTTCTGCAACAATATAGTTTTCTCCTGCTTTTCTATCTCCTAGGATGAGTCCTCTTTCAGCAGTCACATAGATGGCCGACAAACAACAGCTGTAGTAATAATTATTATTATTTATGCCTTACTGCCACTACTCTAACTGAGGCCACTGACATGCTTTACCGTAATTATGAGCACAGCCTCCTCACAGATTTCTGGTCCTCTAGTCAGTCAGCCACCCATCCCAGTCCTGTCTTCACACGGCATTCCAAGCAATCATTTATAAAGGCAACTTCTGAACATGTCTCTTGTCTGCTTAAACCACTTTAATGCCTCCTGTTTCCCATCCCAATAAGGCCTAAACCCTTTCGGATGGCTCACACTGATTTTCATGTACTTCTTGAAAAGCTAAATAAGAGAGCTAAAAAAGATGAATTACTTTATCTTTTCAATAAGAAAGACCCATGAATGGAATTCCAGGGGCAGCTGTTGGAGTGGGTGGCAGAGTTGGAAGAGTTGCTGCCATTTTTTGAATATCAGCTGTTTCTGGTGCTTTGATATAGGGTATTTCATTTATTTTCTTCAAAAAATCCTATGAGGCCTATATGCTATATTATTATCTTAATCTTACAGATGAGGAAACGTAAGCCCAGAAAGGATGAAGTGAAACCAGCAAAGTCACACAGGCGGTAGGTGGCATAGCTGGGATGTAAACCCAGACCGAGTGCCCACCCGGCACCTGCCGCCTTCACCACCAGCCTCAGGACTGTCGGTGGGCAGTGAGTAAGTTGGAATTTTAATAACTTTGGAGACAAATTTAGCTGCTTAAACAGAAGTGTTTTCTTAGATAAGGAAGGAAATGATATTTTCTTACCACATTTAGTATAATTCATCCTAAACAGAGAAGTTATAATGACAGTGACAAAGCAGGAATGTGTGTCTTTATTTTCCAGGTCATGCAAGATAAACAGAAAGATTGCTGGCTTCCGGTTTCTAGATTGTAAAATGAGGACTGGAGCCCATAAACTCCAATAGCATTTTCAGCTTTGAAATTCTGAGAGTCTCGGACTGTTTGCTGCAAAACAAGTATCTTAAGTTTCTAAGGCAAACGCTTATAAAATTAGGAGAACTCACTTATAGTTTTCACACATGTTTTAAAATTTAAATACATATGTGTGTGGTTACATAAATATACCTATCTATTATGGGAGAAGCTATTCAGAATACCAAACATTTTATTTTCATTAAATATAACAATGCTATTTTTTGCTGTGGCTGGTGTTTTGGTCATCTGTTGCTGCATAAAAATCATTCCCAAACATAGCAACCTTCAACAGCAGTAATATATATTTTACTCATGAATCTGCAGTTTGAGGAGGGCTCATCAGGGAAGCGTCGTCTCGGCTCTGCTCAGCCTCCCAGGCAGTCCGAAGGCTCGGGCTGGAGACACGGAGAGCTCACTCACTTGTGTAATGGATGCAGGCTGTCTGCTGGGACCTTTGCCAGGGCTGCTGGCTCCAACCTGTGGCCTCTTCATGTGGCCTGAGGTTCTCATGATATGGGAGACGGGCTCTGAGGACAATCGTCTGGAGACAGAGAGAGAGAGGGAGGGAGAGAGAGCATGCACCAGGTGGAAACCCTACCACTTTCTGTGACCCAATCTCTAAAGTCCTGTGGTGTCACTTCTGCGCCTCTTCATTAAGGTAGCCAAAGATGGCCACCCAGGAGACGGGAAGGGAAGTTGACTCCATCTTGTGATAATGAGTGGCAATCCTCTGGGACATCATTGAGATCAGAAATAATACTGGGACCATTTTTTAAAAATGCAGTTTGCTACAGCATGACTCACTATTGTCTTCCAGAACCATGGCAGACTAGCTCCCTAGAATGTCATTCCCTGGAGGAAAAAGATCTTGTCTGCCTTTTCTTTGATGCGCACAGTGCCTGGTGTGTAGTAAGTTCTACTATCTGTATTTGTGGAATGAATGAAGACTCTGAACATTCAATGATAAGAAAACAACAAGCCAACAAAAAATAGGGAGATTTCAGCAGACACTTTACCAAAGAAGAAAAAGAGATGAGAGACAAGCACATGAAAAGATTCTAAACATCAGTAGGGAAATGCACATTTTTTTTAAACTTTTATTTTAGGTTTGGGGGTACATGTGAAGGTTTGTTACGTAGTTAAATATGTGTCATGGGGTTTTGTTGTACATATTATTTCATCATCCAGGCATTAAACCCAGCACCCACTAGTTATCTTTTTTGCTCCTCTCCCTCGTCCCACCTTTCCCCCTCAAGTAGACCCTAGTCTCTATTGTTTCCTTACTTGTGCTCTTAAGTTCTTATCATTTAGCTCCCACTTATAAGTGAGAGCATATGGTATTTGGTTTTCTGTTCCTGCATTAGTTTGCTAAGGACAATGACCTCCAGCTCCATCCATATTCCTGCAAAAGACATGATCTCATTCTTTTTTAATGGCTGGATAGTATTCAATGGGGTATATGTACCACATTTTCTTTATCTAATCTGTTATTGATGGGCATTTAGGTTGATTCCATGTTATTGCTATTGTGAGTAGTGCTGCAATGAACATTTGCATGCATATGTCTTTAGGGTAGAATGATTTATATTCCTCTGGGTGTGTACTCAGTAATGGAATTGCTGGGTTTAATGGTAGTTCTGCTTTTAGCTCTTTGAGGAATTAATACCACCCCATACCTATTAGAATGACTAAAGTTCAAGAATGGCCACACCAAATGTTGCAAGGTTGGGGAGCAACTGGCATTCCCTCATGTGCCGGTGAGAATGTAACTGGTAAAGCCACTTTGGAAAAGTTTGGCTGTTTCTTAACATTTTGAACATACACTTACATGATTCCACCTGAGGAATTTAACCAGAGACAAAAACATAAGTCCATGACAAAACTTGTACATGAATGTTCATAGCAACTCTCCTCGTAATAGCCAGAATCAGGCAACACCCCAAATGTCCATCAGCACATTTGTGGCTAAACATTATGGTATATCCACACCATGGAATATTACCGATCAATAAAAGAAATGGGCTTGGCTGGGCGTGATGGCTCACACCTGTAATCCCAGTACTTTGGGAGGCCAAGGCAGGCGGATCACAAGGTCAGGAGATAGAGACCATCCTGGCTAACACGGTGAAACCCCGTCTCTACTAAAAAAATACAAAAAATTAGCTGGGCATGGTGGCAGGCGCCTGTAGTCCCAGCTACTCAGGAGGCTGAGGCAGGAGAATGGCGTGAACCCGGGAGGCAGAGCTTGCAGTGAGCCGAGATCACACCACTGCACTCCAGACTGACAGAGAGAGTGAGACTCCGTCTCAAAAAAAAAAAGAAATGGGCTCACACAGCAATAGGGATACATTTTATTTTATTATTTTATTGTATTTAATTAATTTATCTATTTATTTATTTATTTATTTTGAGATGGAGTTTTGCTCTGTCACTCAAGCTGGAGTGCAGTGATGTGATCTTAGCTCACTGCAACCTCTGCCTCCCAGGTTCAAGTGATTCTCCTGTCTCAGCCTCCCGAGTAGCTGGGATTCCAGGCACCCACCACCACGCCCAGCTAATTTTTATATTTTTAGTAGAGATTGGGTTTTACCATATTGGTCGTGCTGGTCTCAAACTCCTGACCTCAGGTGATCCACCAGCCTCGGCCTCCCAAAGTGCTGGGATTACAGGCGTGAGCCACCGTGCCCAGCCTGAGAAAAATATGTTTTCTAGCTGCCTGTCTCTGAGCTCTGAAAAAATGCACTCAATATGATATCTGAATTATCTCTCTGAGTAATTATATGAATTTGGATTTAAATCATGTTGATTTAATTGAATGTGTCCCTATCATCAGTCACCGAGAGAAAGTCTTCATCCACCAGTCCAGTGGCTGGCCTCACTTTTGTTTCTGGAGTACATTACGAGGTTTATGTGTGTGTGTGTGTGTATATATATATATATATATATACACAATACTTATATATAAAATCACAACTGCTGGCCGCTGGATCTTCTAGCAGCTCTCATCATGCGCTCATATCTACACGTACTCTGTACATCAGAGATGAAAATAAAGTTTTTGGCCGGGCGCGGTGGCTCACGCCTGTAATCCCAGCACTTTGGGAGGCCGAGGCGGGTGGATCATGAGGTCAGGAGATTGAGACCATCCTGGCTAACACGGTGAAACCCCGTCTCTACTAAAAAAAATACAAAAAATTAGCTGGGCGTGGTGACAGGCGCCTGTAGTCCCAGCTACTCGGGAGGCTGAGTCAGGAGAATGGTGTGAACCCAGGAGGCGGAGCTTGCAGTGAGCCGAGATCGCACCACTGCACTCCAGCCTGGGGACAGAGCGAGATTCCATCTCAAAAAAAAGAAAAAGAAAAGAAAATTTTTAGTTTTGTAGTTGCATTACTGCTGCTGCAGTTTTTTATTTTATGGTGCATTCACTTCACTCAGCTTCTAAGAGGAATATAGCTTTTGCTCTTACAAAATTAAACTTTACAAACCCATTTGCTGAGTGGGATTTAAGGCATTTGTCCAGTGGTCTTGATGGATTTTCCGTGATACTTGATCCAACGCTTATTCAAAAAAATCAGATGTAAACGCATGCATAAAAATCCACTTGGGGTTATGAAGGCAATTAAAATGTTTTGACAAACTTTTCTTAGTCCTTGGGGTGATTTTGAAGTGGAATATTCATCCTGGCTGGTAGCTGCTCTCAGAGGCAGCTGGGTAGATGCAGTTGATGACGGCCTTCTAACTCCAGACCCACAGTACTGCGAGGAGGGGGCACCCTCACTGGATGCCTGGGTCAGGCTAGAGGCATGTGCTGAGCATGAGTGATGAAGGCGTGCAGCACCCATGCTCCTCTCTCCTCCTATGTGTGGGGCCTGTGTGAGCAGTAAGGGGCTGCTGGCCCTCAAGAAGGCGTCTTTTTGAAATACTCAGCATTCCTGTAGGACCACGCCCTGGAGCCCAGTCCTTAAGAGGGGATAAAAAGGAGACTTGGAAGGCCAGCCCTCAGGACACCAATAGGTGCACAGGCTCAAGCAGCCACAGGTAAAGAAAAACATTTTGTAACACTTTGTTTCTTTGCTCAGGTTAAACTTTGACCTGGACCCGTATAGTTGAGGCCTCTCACATCCTTCCTGGTTTCACATTTCTCACTGCTCCTGTGACATCCAGCACTCACTATGTCCCTTCCCATCCCCACCAGCTTCTGTATCCTGCCCAGTGTCCTCAGAACTCGTCAACTTTCTGACCTGTTAGGTTATACAAATTTACATTAATCCTAGGCCAAGAGAGGCTAGGACTGCTTGAGAAATGATAGCCTTGGTGTTTGCGGAAACTCCATCACCAAGAGGCCCTCGGGAAATGCATCCATGGAAAGGAATGAAATTCCTTACATGGTAGGAGAGATTGTCCATTGGTTGGTCATGTCCTGGGTCTGTAGTTAAACATCACTGGAGTGCCAAATGGGCCGTCAGCCCCAAGGCGGCTTCGGCTGTTGTCTCCTGGGACATCAGTACAGGGCTCTGATTTGTTTTTTGTTTGGTTTTGTTTTAATGGAGTCTTGCTCTGTCACTCAGCTGGAGTGCACTGGTGAGATCTCAGCTCACTGCAACCTCCACTTCCTGGGTTCAATCGATTCTCCTGCCTCAGCCTCCCAAGAAGCTGGGATTACAGGTGTCTACCACCATGCCTGGCTAATTTTTTTTTTTTTTTTTTTTTTTGTATTTTTAGTAGAGATGGGGTTTCACCATGTTGGCCAGGCTGATCTGGAACTCCTGACCTCAGGTGATCTGTCCACCTCAGCCTCTCAAAGTGCTGGGATTACAGGGATGAGCCACCGTGCCTGGCCAGTTATTCTGAGTCTGCACTTTTTCACATACCCCACAAATGGGGCTCAGTGAGCTCTGAACTGAGCTGTGTTACTTTCTCCAGCTCCAGATCTATGCCCTTCAAATCTGACGGTGCACACATCTGAATGTTTTTACCTGGAGTTGCCTGTGATGATAATTTCTATCATTACTGATAACTACACTCAAACATTTATAAATAAAGCTCATTAAGATATCGAATGGCCTCGCCCAAAGCCTCCTGGTAGCTTATGCTTTATGTAGAAGTTCAGCTTGTTGATTCGGGTATATGTTACAAATGCATACTCACCTTCATCCTTTATCTGCGTGTCTGTGACTGGCACTGTAATATTTTGTGAATCTTGCTTTTCTGCACTTTTCCCTCTCTTCTCCAGAAACTTCTCCTGGAAAGGCCCTTTCTGAGCACTCACCCCGTCATTCTTGATGGGCCTGTTTCACATCCTCTTCCCAGCTGTTGTCACGTCTTTTCCTCCTCCCGTTTCATGCTCACATTGCTCCTGTGACCTGGTGACTCCCTTTAACACCAGGGGTGACAAAGAGCATCCTAAATTCATGGAATGTCTTTTATCTACAACTTGGGAAGCTGAACTGTCTTGATGAAGCATGACATCCTAGGCAGAATCTCAGGGTAGCATGAACGGCTGTGCTTCTTTATTTTTTCTTCTAAAGGGTTAAACATTTTCCAAGTTGGCTGCCATCAGCATGGGCTGGTTTATGCTGTGACTTTCTTTTTCTAGGAAGATTAATGCCAGAGCCATTTATCTGTGACGATACCTTTGAAGAGAAACAAATGAAAAAGTGGAATTTCAGTCCAATCTAGTCTAATGAATTCAATCTGATGCAGAAATAACATGGGGAAGCAAGGGAATGAACACGTGCTGGGCAGACGCATCAATCATCTGAAATCATGCCACTGAGCCGGACTATAACCATAGCAAGAACGAATCTAACTATAGTCTTATTAGGTGAAAGACTGGATTCTATTATCTTTTTATGTACAGCCAACTCAAAAGCTTGCAAGACTCAAGCACCTTTTCTGTTCTCACTTGGGCTTTGAAAAACTGTTCCCATTATCAATTCAGTATACCCTTAAGGCAGATTTGTCCAACCCGTGGCCGTTTGGCCCAGGATGGCTTTGAATGCAGCCCAACACAAATTCGTAATTTTTCTTAAAGCATTACGAGAGTTTTTTGCGATATTTTTAAGCTCATCAGCTATCATTAGTGTTAGTGTATTTTATGTGTGGCCCAAGACAATTCTTCTTCTTCCAGTGTGGCCAAAGGAAGCCAAAAGATTGGATACCCCTGCTTTAAGGTAAGAATTTGGGTTGCCAATTGGTTGGTACGATTATTCAACTGGCATCCATAATGGTTTCTGGAACATAGAAGATGCACAATGTATTAGCTCCATTCTTCCTTCCCTTGCTTTCTTGCCCTCTGAGGCCAGAAATCCCAAGAGGTAGTGGCAGTCACACCTGGACCAGAGCTCTGAAGAGATGGGTTCTCACCTGAGCTCTGGCTCTCACTGCAGGAATGATCTTATGCAAGGTGTCTTTCCCCCATTCTTTTGTGCAATTGGGATCTGCATAAGTCAGTGGTTCTCAAAGGGGGCAATTTTGTCCTTCTGGGGAAAATGCCTGGAGATATTTTCAGTGTTCACAACTGTATGCGGGGAGAGTGTCCTACTGACATTTAATGAGCAGAGACCAGGGAAATTGGTGAACATCCTACAGGGCACAAGACAGCCCTACAACGGAGGGCTCTCCAGCCCCCAGTGTCAATAGTGCTGAGGAACCCTGGTGTGACAGTAAACGATCACCACTGGAATCATTTACAGTCATGCACTGACTAATGATGTGGATACATTCTCAGAAATGCAATTTTGTCATTCTGTGGACATCACAGAGTGAACTTACAAAGACCTAGATGGTATAGTCTACTACACACCTCAGCTGTACAGGCTGTACTCTATCCTATTGCTCCGAGGCACAAACGTTTACAGCATGTGACCGTACTGAGTGCTATAGGCAATTATAACACAATGGTAAGAATTTGTGTATTTAAACTAAGCCTAGAAAAGGTACAGTAAAAATATGACATTATAATCTTATTTGACCATGGTCCTATATGCAGTTCATTGTTACGTGGCACATTACTATACTACAAAGGGAAGATGTGGACTCCTATTATGTAGCAGGTGCTGTACTAGATATTTCAATCTTACTTGATTTGATTTTCACAAAACTCTCCAAGTGTGGATATTAGTGTTCCCATTTTATAGATGAGGCACCTGAAGCTCAGAGAGACTAAGCAGTAGTCATATCACTAGCATGAGTTGCAGTCAAACTTGGAGCTGTTTTCATTAATTTGATGATAAAGACTTTGAAGCATGCATGTGTTTGGTGGTGCTTATAGAATCATAGACCTCCAGAACCAGAAGGTATCTTGAAAGTAGTTGGTTAGTCAGATGTCCTTGTTTTACAGATGGAGAAACTGAGGCAAAGAGGTTTACTCTATAACAGAGCAAAAGCCAGAGTCTGGCCTGGAACCCATGGCTCAGCTAGGAGAGGGACCAAGCCTTCCAACCAGTGCTCTCTGGGGTGTGTCTGCCTGTAAGAAGACATGGAGTGGGAACACTTGTTTCTCCTAGCAGGACTGAATTGCCTCTTTATTGCTAGCCAGGCAAATTCCCACTGTAACAGGCCGTGGCTGGGTTTCTGGAGGTGGTGGGCAAGTTTTCACTTTGGAGCCCTCTGAACAGGTAGTCTTGGCTTTGCAGGTGTTCTTGGACAAGGCTCACACATGCTGCAGGAGAGTGCCTCTGCTAGTTCAGATGCTGTCCCTTAGGACACATCCTTGGCTCTTCCCTACCTCTATCCTTTCGCCTGCTTTCTCACTCCCCACCTTGCATCCCTCTCTATGCCCTCCAACTCTGACTTGCAAAATAGACCAAGGAGACAGGTTAGGAAGAACTTCTGGGAGCAACACAGAAAAAAGTACGTTTTTGGAATCTGGGTCACTATCGTAATCTGCTGGAGATAATGAGCAGTGAATGTGTGTTTGATGAGATGGGACTTCTTCCTCTTAGGTCTGAAGGAACTCATTTGGAGAACAGGCATGCAGATGCCCTGAGAGCTCGGTGCCACACGATGGACACACAAATGGAGATGTGGCTTCCACATGCTGTGTTCCCACACCTCTCATATTTCAGACGCAGTGCTTTGCCCTTCATCCATTAACTCGCATTCTTTTTCTCTTCTGTCTCCCTCCATTTGGGATGATCAAAATTTTATTTCTGGATGAGTTCCTTTTTGCCCACTCTAAGAGTTAAATACCTTTGCTGACACTGAATTTGGAAACACAGACTTAGGGAAATTTTTCAGAAAGACTGCTTTAAGAGTAATTTTTCTTCCCAACAGACAACACAGAAGTAGAATTTTATTTACTTGCTTTTGCTATTATTAGCCATTTATATCATATCATAACTTATGAATAAGACATTAAGATGAGCATTGTAAACGAATGCTACCAATTGCATAAGAGATAATCCATTCATTTTTGCTAGCTTGTATTGTTTTCTGTGTTTCCACCATACAATTAGATGTAAAATAGAAATACAATTCTATTGCATTAAAGAGTAATACTTGTTTATATGTTACTATGTGATAGGCATATAATTAAAGCTTAAAAAATTTTTGCTGAATTAAATTGAATGTAATAAGGAACATTTGAAAAACACAGAAAAATAAAATTTTTAAAAATATAAAGTTTTCCATCCCTATTAAATAACCAATATAAACATTTTGGTGTATATCCTTTAACTCTTGTCCCTATGTGTGTATCTGTATCCATATCTTTAACTCTATCTGTAGCTCTATCATCTCTACCCGAACACACACACACACAAACACTTACAAGATTAACAAATGTGGTATCATAGTTTATAAAATGTGTAGTGTTATAACATTTATAAATGTTGTAGTATAGTGTAGGAGCTCTACATGAGATAATGCATGGTTTATTTTGTATGATTCATGTTGCATCCTGAGAATCTCATCCTTAGCTCAAACCATGGGATTAGAAGTTAGACAAATCTGGATATAATATTGAATAAGTTTTTTGACTTCTTTGTATCTGTTTCTTTATTCCTATAAAAATGGGAATAATAATACTCACCACACATTTTTGTGAAGATTAAATGAGATAATGAAAAGGCATGAAAAGCCCTTAGCACAGTGTGTGGAACTTAGAAGTTTTTCCGTATTATTAAAAGGTCACTGATGCACTTCCATGTATATATATCTTCAGCCTCATCTCTTTATGTTTTATAAGCATTGATTCCTGGAAGTAGAATTGTTGAATCAAAGGAGATAATATTTTCCCCAGAGAACTCAAGAGGGAGAAGAGGGAGCAAACTGGAAAAGTCCTAAATGCCAGGGAGGAGGGGGTGAAGTTGGCAGGATAGATGAGAAGCTGATGTTAAGTCCAAGGCCTTTAAAAAGATATCAAAGAGATGGATTTTGGAATGGGGTGGGGTGAAGGTGATATCTGTGATTTTTGATAAGATCTCTTAATTTTCTCTTTTCTTTTTTTTTTTTTTCTTTTTTAGGTGGAGTCTTGCTCTGTCACCGAGGCTGGAGTGCAGGGGCACGATCTCAGCTCACTGCAAGCTCCGCCTCCCAGGTTCACGCCATTCTCCTGCCTCAGCCACCCGAGTAGCTGGGACTACAGGGGCCCACCACCATGCCTGGCTAATTTTTTTGTATTTTTAGTAGAGACAGGGTTTCACCGTGTTAGCCAGGATGGTCTCGATATCCTGACCTTGTGATCCACCTTCCTCGGCCTCCCAAAGTGCTGGGATTACAGGCGTGAGCCACTGAGCCCGGACAATTTTCTCTTTTCTAAAGTTAAATAAACAAGTTGGTTTATTTTATAAATCGTGTTGCCTCCTGAGAATCCCATCCTTAGCTCAAACCATGTTCTTTTCACTTCCCAATGATGAAGGTAACGAGAGAGCATTGAGTATTCTCCCCTTTTCCAGGACCCTCTATGTAAAAACTTGGTGTTCTGAGAAGGTTAATTTGTCAGAATTAACCCCCTGAGAAGGGGTTCACCGACTATTCTTTAATTCAGCTTTTAACAAGAGAGTGTCATTTTCATGAAAACAAAAGCATCCCTGCTGCTGATGGAAGCTTTCCATCTTGTGTTTATGCTGATGGTTGTCCCCACCCGCCTGGCCTAGTTATTTCACACTCAGATAAACTATGCAAGCATTCGGGATGGGCTGCAAGGCAGTGCCCGCTCCTTTTTATTTGCTGCCATGGCTGGTCAATTGGGAGCAGAGTAGATGGTCTGTGGTCCCAATTGTGGTGGTCTGTGCCCTGTTAGGATGTTAGGATGGTCTGTGGTCCCAATTGTGGTGGTCTGTGCCCTGTTAGGAACCAGGCCACACAGCAGTAGTTGAGTGTCAGGTGAGCAAGGAAAGCTTCATCTGTATTTATAGCTGCTCCCATGGCTCACATTATCACCTGAGCTCTGCCTCCTGCCAGATCAGCAGTGGCATCAGATTCTCACAGGGGCACAAACCCTATTGTGAACTGCAAACAGGAGGGATCTAGGTTGCGCGCTCCTTATGAGAATCTAATGCCTGATGATCTGTCATTGTCTCCCATCACCCCCACATAATATCATCAGTTGCAGGAAAACAAGCTCAGGGCTCCCATTGATTCTGATTCCACATTATGGTGAGTTGTATAATTATTTCATTATATATCACAATGTAATAATAATAGAAATAAAGTACACAATGAAAGTAATGCACTGGAATCATCCTGAAACCATTTTCTAGCCCTGGTCCGTGGAAAAATTTTCTTCCACTGACAACTCCCTCCACCTCCATGCCCCCATTTGACAGGTGAGAAACCCAGGTGCAGTGTGATTTGCTGAAGGTGAGTCTATTCCTGGCAGAGTTGGAATGGTGACTCAGGTGACCTTCACAAAAACTACCTGGGTTTATCCCAGTTGCACACTTTTTTCCCTAAGTCCTTTTGGAAAAGGTGCTTGGTAACCCGGTGCTTAGATTTTCTTTCTGTAACAACTTGCATAACTGTGGTATTATGGGATTTTGTGGGAAGTTCTAGATTAGTGCCTGGCACCTAGGGTGCACTCAGTGTTAATTAGGTTTATTATTACACCAGCGGTTTTCAATTTTTTGATTTATTGATTTGTTCATTATTTATTTTTCATTTTTTATTTATTTCAATTGTTGCTCCAACTGTGGGACCAACCTACTCATCAACATTTTTTTTTGGAACGAAGGCCCAATGTCTACACAGAGTAAAGGTGGATGTGACTGGAATCCTTGCTGCCAGAGCATCTGCCTCTTCCTCCTCCTCCTCCTCCTCCTCTCACAGCCCTGATGAGGCCTGGCTGTGTCAGAGACTGTGACTTGGGCCTACTGGCTTGATTTTAAACTGCCGTTCGTGTGTGATGCCTACCTCTGGGACTTCACCTCTATCCAAGTCATCCCGTCTGTTAAAGATAGCATGGAGTGGAACGGAACTGGCCTAAAGTTGTGGTTTGCAAATGTGGCTGCCCATTGGGATCTCCTGCATGGTGTAGAATATGTCCTGGTCCCACCTCTGGAGGTTCTGATGTGACTGGTCTTAGGTGCACCCTGGGCACTTGGATTTTTTAAAGCTCCCAGGTGTTTGTAAAGTACAGCCAGGGTTCAGAATTACTGGCTTTGATCAATAATTTTCTACCTCAGCTGTACACTGAGATCACCTGGGATCTTAAAAAATAAGTGCATGACTACCTGAATCCTACCACGGGAGATTCAGATTCAAAAGGCATAAAGTTGTGCAGGAGACCCAGGGCCTCCTTCCTCCCTTCCTCTGTTCATCCGTTTCTTCCTTCCATTTCTTTTTTTTTCCTTCCTTCCTTCCTTCTCTTCCTTTCGTTTCCTTCCTTCTTCCTTCCTTCTTTCCTTCCTTCCTCCTTCCTGCCTTCCTTTCCCTTCCCTTCCCTTCCCTTCTCTTTCTTCCTTCCTTCCGAAGTAAAGTAGAAGTTCCTCTTCAAAGACTTTCCTCCCCATCTAATTAGGAATAAATAGTAACTTCTTTTAGAAGCAAAATTTATTCAAAGACCTGTGCTAACATTATTAAATATCTGCTAGCCATAATAAAGCAATCAATGTACTTTATGTTCTTGGCTCCCACAGTTTAGCCTGAATATTTGCCCTGGCATGCTTATACTGGTCCAAGCAAGCATTAGGTCATAGCCTGTTCCTCTTCCTTATTTGTAGATGTTTTTACCTTTCTCAGCATTCCACAAGTTACTTCCTCCTTCCTTTGTTCTCTGCCTTTGCCTCTTTTAAAAAGTTCTAAGTTGCTAGCCAATCGGGACAAATACAGAATTTGAAGTCCCATTCTAGCCAATGGAAACTGGATACAGCAGTAGAGTGGACGCGTCAGGTTATAAATGACCCTGTCTCCTTTGTTCGATGTACTGTCATGGCTAAACTGCTGGCGAGTGTAGCCTTTCTGCAGAAAGTAAAAATGGCCTTGCTGAGGAAATTAAACTTATGTTCAAGGGCTACTTCTTTATGGCACCAGGGAACAAGCATTTCTAACACTTCCCTCTCTCCCTCCCTCCCTCTTTTTTCCCAGGTGATTATACCCTGGGGCATGCATTGGAGCACTTGGTGGGCTTGTCAAAACACAGATGCTGGGGCCCCTTGTCAAGAGTCCTTGATTCACCGCTGAACCCAGGAGGTGGAGGTTGCAGTGAGTTGAGATCACACCACTGCACTCCAGCCTGGGTGACAGAGTGAGACTCCATCTCAAAAAAAAAAAATTAAAATTAAAATTAAAATTAAAAAAGAGTCCTTGATTCAGGAGGTCTGGGGTAGGGCTTAAGAATTTTAATCTCACCAAGTTCCCAGGTGAGGCTGCAAGTGCTGACTGGGGCCCCATTTTGAGGACCCTGGGATGGAAGATGAATGCGGTTTGAGAGGGAGTGAGGGGGTGCAGCCTAACCTTCCTTAGGACTTGCTCCTGGCATCAAGGGTGCCAAGGAGGGATGCCATCCTCCTGTTCTTCCACCACATGCCTCCTTGGGTCACAGCACTCTAACCTGTATGGCTTGGGACCAGGTGTCATTTCCAGTGATCTCACCAACTCTGATGGAAAACCTAGTACAGATCCTTCAGGCTGATTCTCCTCTGGGAAAATGTATTGTAGAGATCAACTTTAGCTTATCCTCGGCATAGATCTAGCTCCAGCCAAAAATGCTTTCCCAACAATGGCAGTGTTTCCGGGTGTCAGCAGGGATATGTTTGTCTTGGGAAGTTTAGAGAAAGGTCAGAGTAGTCAGTGGTCAGAAAAGTAAGCCCAGATACTACAGGCTTACAGGGGCAGGCAGGCTACCAGAGCAGGGCCCAGCAGCAGACAGAAAGGGGGAACCAGAGAAGACAGGTAGCTTTCAGCAGGTGGACAGTGTGAAAAGAAGACAGCAGACACCCAATGTGTGCCAGCGAGGACTTGGGCTACTTCGGAATCCAGTCACACAGGAACGTGAGCAGCTTGACTTGGGGATAAGACAGAGACAAAGGAACAAGGACATGAGGCAGGGACTCTGTTATTGAAAATCTGGCCCACAGAGGGTGGGAGCAGGATCAGCATCCACATCTCAGAGCCTGGGACGGGGTGGAGAGCACAGAGTTCAGGGTTTGGCTGGGCATCCTCTAAGCACCTGCCAGTTATCATGCACATTCATGAGTACCTTGTGTGCACGATGTGAGCATATGTGGTGTGTGCGTTCTGGCAGCCTGCTGGCTGTGGTTCTGTGGAAACAGTATGCCCTGCACTTCTGCAGTGAGCAGCTGTTGGCACACTCCGGCAGCCCGTCAATCCAGGCAGCCTGAACGATGACACTGGTCCCTCCCATTCGCACCACCCCAGCTGTCAGCACAGGAGAGATTTACGAGTGCCCAATGCTGGCACCATTTGCAGGTCCCATTTGCTTTCAAGAGGCCTTGTTAGTAACGCCCCTCCCAATGTGCCATTATAGACGTGCCCACTGGACTAAGGTTGTCTTCAGAAGGGCCCTGTCATGATACCAGTTTCCCATGGTGTTTGTTCTGTGGCAGTGGGGAAGTCAGCACACATAGAAAGCATCATGGAAAAGGAAATAGTTGAAATGGTTCTTCCAGGATGAGAGGTTTTTCTGCTGACAATGAACATTCGCTATATTAGCACAGTTTGGTTGGTCAGTGTTTTGACACCTTGAGCTTGCCATTTGGACGAGATGGCATTTGTCTGTGTTTCTAAATCAGTGGATCTCAACAGGGGACAATTTTCTCTCAGGGCTATTTGGCAATGTCTGGAGACACTTTATTATTGTCATAACTTGGCAGCAAAAGCGTACTACTGGCATCCAGTGGGTAGAGGCAAGAGATGCAGCTAAACCTCTTGCCAGTGCCCAGCTCAGCTCTTGTAGCAAAGAATTATCCAACCCAAATGTGAATAGAGGCTGAGAAATTCTGTTCTAAACAGAGAGAATCTTACATATGTCAGGTTAGTAACAGAGAATCTTACATTTGATTTCTGATGGGTTCTCAGTGCAGAGTTGTGTTGTGTTTTTAAACTGTTATCTGTTTTGAGTCTGTAACATGGCTTACCAAGTACAACTGTGTCCTACTCAATAAGGTGAAGGAGTTGGCAGACTATGGCCGGTGGGCCAAATCCGGCCTGCCACGTGCTTTTGTAAACAAAGTTTTCTTGGAACAGAATCACGCACGTTGCTCTATGTCTTGTTGATGGCTGTTTTTATGCTGCAACCTCAGAGTTGAATAGTTGCAACAGAAACCATATGGCTAGCAAAGCCTAAAGTATTTTCTACCTAAACCTTTGTAGAAAAAATGTACTGACCCCTGGGTAAAGGGATATGTTAAATCGCTTTCTTTTGGTCAAAACACAGCCATGAAGGAATAATCTTTGACTATAGCTCTAAGCACAAGTCTGCAATCTTTTGTAAGATTACTTTTTATGTTCTTCAAAATCACTTTCTAGTCTCTCTGACCTTCTTTTGACTTATTTGGAAAAGAAGGCTTGGATGTTCTTTCTTCCTTAGGTCGGGGGATTAATGTAACCCAAGACCTCTCTTACCAGCTTTCCCCAGCTCAGCACTGCACCCAGCCGAACGGGAAGGAACAGGCACAGGAGAGCATTCATCACTGGGATGAACTGGGGAACTGGCTCCTCAGAACTTGTTAGCTGAAAATTGCTGTACTCGTCAGCCCCAAAAGGCGGCTCTGCACGTTAGAGTATGAGTTTCAGCCACACAGACCTCAGCTATGCCTGTTGGGCTTCCAGGCATCTTAGGGCCTGTAATTAATTGGGTGCTATGTAGGATGTGGATCTGTTTTGGGGCAAGCATCAATTTGGGAAATGGATGGGTCTATCTTTGTAGAGACAGCTTCAATTTTACAATTTCATTGGGAGTGACATCTGGACCCAATTTTTCAAGGTCTTTCAAGTCAAACCCACGTGAGGAGCTTATTCACTCACTCATGAATTAATTTTAAAAGTACTTAGTGCAGAGAGAAAGTAAAAAGTAGCTCACAGGCCAGTATGGGAGGAGACAGGTAATATTCACAGAGTGGTCATTCAGTTGGTGACCACAGTGGGGCATAGTGGGCAAAGGAAAGAGACGCTGAGGCACTGAAGGGGTCTGGGAGGATGGGGAAGGCTGTGGCAGATGCCAGGAAGGTCTGTAAAAGTCTGAAAGGAGACTTTAATGAGAAGGAGAGGAGTGGCGCCCAGAAGCCTGGCCTCTTCTGCAGTCACCTACCATATTGGATTTACACTGGTCCTTGGTCCTGCAGCCTCGGAAACTTGATCCCTCGGCTCCCGGAGTTGACCAGTCCTAGGTGTGGCATGAGCTCACGAGGATGAAGCTCACAGGAAACAGTTCTCGGAGGGCGCCATTCCTGCCCCTTCCACCACCTACCGCACCTACTACCAATGAATTGTCTTCAATTACATGCAACAGATAGTGGAGGGATTAACCCTTGAAGTTGTTATAATTTCTATTGTACAATTTAGTTTACTCAAGTGATGTCCAAAACAGCAGCATACTGACAACAGGAGGGCAAGGGCAGGAAGAGGGTACAGACAGCCCCGAAGAAGAGGAAGGAGAGGCAAGGTGGCACTGCAGGGGAGATGGATCCAAAAGTGAAGCCCCAGAAGGAAGCTTTGTCTGCTCATGTGTTCATTTTATTCTGGGCTCAAGAATGTGGAACAGCACCATGGCCTTGCCATTGAACAAACAGTCCTCTCTCCGTGTAAATTTCAGAGGATTTTTCTTTGAGGTTGAGTAAATCAAAGGGAAAGAATAAAATCATGTTTGGAAATTGTAATAATAAAAAATTCAAGCCAAGTTAAACGCCTGGAATATTGAACATGGATATTCACCTGGGAACATCCCACATTTTCCCTTTCTTAAGAATAACAAATGAAAAATCTAAAAAGACAAGTAACAGCATATAAATAAAGTTTACTTTGATTCTTCCATCTACTGAACTTCTCTCTGAAGTTCACAGAGGACTATAATTAACACAGAGGAAGGAAGTACATTTAAGTAGCTTTTAAGAGATAAATCTTTGAAATTCTTAGTGAAGAAAATCTAGAGTTCTGCTATTTCCAGTTAGCCTTGAAAAAAAAAGTCCACTTATTAGTTTAATAAATAGTTTGTAAAAGGCCAACCATTCCCAGGGCAAAAGCATTTAATCAAAGCAACAGTATTCAACTAGCAGCAAATGGGAAATTCTACACAAAAAGGGAAAAGTCAGATAATTCAGACACAGGAGTGCAGTAAAATTCTAATGTGGGGATAAGTTTAGTGCTAACTAGTTCACTGCTAACTAGTTCACTGCGAATATAGAGAAAGTAACTCAGAGAGATGTCTGATAATTATGTTGAACAAAATTGTTGTTCATGGACAATTGGGCCAAAATTTTTGTTTATTTACTTTAATCATGAACTGTTACATAATGGAATAAATTTAAAGTTCTACAATGTTCCATCAGCTGCATTCAGATCTTTACCAATGAGCTACTCACATTGTTTAAGACTGGACGATTTGTGAAATGAGTTAATGCATGATATAATTCATTTTAATTTTGTTTGTTTGTTTGTTTGAGACGGAGTCTTGCTCTGTTGCCCAGGCTGTAGTGCAGTGGCACGATCCCGGGTCACTGCAACCTCCACCTCCTGGGTTCAAGCGATTCTCCTGCCTCAACCCCCCAAGTATCTGGGATTACAGGCGCCTACCACCATGCCCTGCTAATTTTTATATTTTTTGTAGAGACAGGGTTTCACTATGTTGGCCAGGCTGGTCTGGAACTCCTGACCTCAGGTGATCCGCCCTCCTTGGCCTCCCAAAGTGCTGAGATTACAGGCATGAGCCACTGCACCTGGCCTCATTTTGAATTAAAAAGTTCTAAAATATCTCTTATCCATTAAAATTAGACCAAAGGGCTTATAATTACCTCATTTCCAGAAACACTTATTATGAGCTCATTCCATCTTAATGTTAAATAAGGCTTTTCATTAATTAGTCAAACAACTAATTTATTCATGCATGAATCCAACCAGTATTTATTAAATACCTCTGCTGGGTGCAACTCCATGTCAGGGGCCCAGGTGCTGCCGGGCACAGGATGGATGGGAGTGACCCTGTGGTCAGGAACATCACCTTGAAATGTGGGGAGCACCTTACACTTTCAGGGGCAGCAAAACTAAAATCATATGTTGAAAGGTTCCATTTTTAAGTAAGAGTGTTGTGTCCACAAGGAAGCTATCTCAGAGCTCCCTGACACTCAAGCCAGTAAGCTGCGCTGGTACCTAGAGAACAGCAGACCCACAGTGGGTTTGTATTTATCCAGGGGGGAAAAAAGAAAACATTTGTTATCAGCCTAATCTTGCTGAAGTTTGCCTTCCTGGTTGTACTTCTGGTTATGTGCTTTCTTTTTTCTTTGAACAATACAATAGAATCCTAGGGTTTTGATGTCAGTGTAGAAACTGACTTTGAAAGCCAGCTGACTCAGCCTCTCTTTCAAAGCAAGAATTTCACCTCAGTATCTCAGGTGAATAACCATGCTCTTTACTTTATGAAGCAGAATGTTTCTTCTCTTTTTCTGTTTCCGTTTTAAAAAACAGTTCCAATTTTTCTAAAAAAGGGTTTCTCTAGATTAAATAAAAATCTCTGCAACTTGGACTGAGTAATACTGCCTAGGAATGAATATTTCAAATCAAATCCATGTGAAAACCTTTCAAATGTATTGTATGGGACATGTTTTATTCATTTTTTTCCAGGCCAGCATCTTGTAGTTTGGAGACCCTTGCCCCCTCCTTGGTAAGGCCACTGTGTTTACGCTTTGGGGGCTGTCCCTCTCCCAGTCGCTGTAGGCACAGGGATGAGCCAGCAAATGAGACGATGTCATCGCCCTGGCCACATGACTGGTCTAATAAAGAGAACATGACTCATGGGAGCCTCTCAGTGTTACCATAAGTAGCTTTGCTGGAGCTATCTGGAAACATGTGTCCCACAGTGATGGAGGGGGCTGTGATCCTGGAGCTGTGGTGGTCTTGTTTTCTGCCATGTAGAACGTGTCTGCCTGAAATGGAAGCATAGTGAAAGGTGAAGAAGAGAAAGGGGAAGGAAGTAGGGAGGGAGGGAAGGTGAATTTGAGAGAGCACCTAAGGGCTTGGATCTTTCTATGCTCATATTAGTCCAGAGTTTGGGGGTCCTTGAGCTGGTAGATTTTTCCCTCTCAGGTTAGATTCTGGACACTTGAATCCAAGAGTTATGCCTAACACTCAATGACTGCAGCCCCTATGCTCCACTACATCTTCTCTTTCCTTCCTTCCTCCCTTCCTCCCTTCCTCTCCCCCTTCCTTCCTTCCTTCCTTCTCTCTCTCTCTCTTTCTTTCCTTCTTTCCTTCTTTTCTTTCTTTTCTTTCTTTTCTTTCTTTCTTTTCTTTCTTTTCTTTCTTTCTCTCTCTCTCTCTTTCTCTCTTTCTCTCTTTTCTTTCTTTCTTTCTCTCTCTTTCTTTCTCTCTCTCTTTCTTTCTCTCCTTCCTTCCTTCCTTCCTTCCTTCCTTCCTTCCTCCCTCCCTCCCTCCCTCCCTCCCTCCCTCCCTCCCTCCCTCCCTCTCTCTCTCTTTCTTTCTTTCTTTCTTTCTTTCTTTCTTTCTTTCTTTCTTTCTTTCTTTCTTTCTTTCTTTTCTTTCTTTTCTTTCTTTTCTTTCTTTCCTCTTTCCAGGCTCTGGCTCTGTTGTCCAGACTGGAGTGCAATGGCATGATCTTGGCTCACTGCAACCTCCGCCTCCTGGGCTCAAGTCATCCTCCCACCTCAGTCTCCCAAGAAGCTGGGACCACAGGCACACACCACCACGCCTGGCTAATTTTTGTATTTTTGTAGAGATGGGGTTTTGCCATGTTGGCCAGGCTGGTCTCAAATTCATGAGCTCAAGTAATCCACCCACCTCAGCCTCCCAAAGTGCTGGGATTACAGGCTTGAGCCGCTGCACCCGGCCTTCAACCTGTGCTAATATAAGAGGATTGTGACCTTTTACTTTTCTGATAGTTTCTCCTCGGAGAAGAGCTAACTGGTTAGATTTCTTCTAAAAATGTGCCCAGCATCAAGCACAATAATCCAATCATGTTTCACCTCCCTTCATGTTCCATGATTTTCCCACCTAGAGAGAAGTTGGAAGCAAAATAGCAGCTGAGCAGTTGTGCTTTCTTTTTCTTTTCTTAGCCCCCATTGGTGGTCCTTTTTCCCATTGGTTTTCTTTGATCATATCTAATTGAGGGCTTTTGAAGGCCCATTGCTTTTTCAACAAGTTTCCATTATTTTGAGGTCCCAGTTTTCCTGAAACAATTCATTTCACTGCTCTTCATTTGCATTTGCGGTGGGTCAAATATTCTATGTTCATTTTTTACACGTCTCTTTTATTCCTAAGCATTTCAGAGGTCTTCTTGATTCAATGACATTTTCTGCTTTGGGTATCTTCACTCCTCATTTCCTCATTGGGATAATATTTATTTGTAGAATCAGAGTTTTGGGGGTTTTCTTTAAGACCTTTTAATGACTCGAGATTTTTTTCTGTCTTGGACTTTCTAGGCATGGGCTTATACTTTAATGTGTTTCAGAAAGTCTTGAAACCTGCTATATTAGTTAGGCTAGCTTGGGCTATGCCCCACCCTAACACACAAGCCCCAAGTCATACAACAGTACACACAAGAGTGTGTTCTCCCTTCACTGTGGGTTTGGTCGGCTCCTCAAAGTCATGTCCTCCATACAGAGACTCAGGGACCCAGCTTCTTCCACCTTTTTTGCTCTGGCCAGAGACATGTCAGAGTAAGGCATGGCTTCTTCACCACCTCCACCTGAAAATGACCCGTGCCATTTCTGCCCACCCGTCCTTGGACAGACCTAGTCATATGGCCTCCCAAGTGCAAGGGGGCTGCCAGTACCGTTTTCTGAGTTCCAGAATAATGGGAAAGCTGCTGGTGGTGAGTACTCATCATGTCTACTCTGGTTCATGTTTGACTACACCCAGAGTTCCCTCCTTTTACTATTATCCAACCTAAGATGGCAGGCCCCTTTCTCTCTAAATGTTCATGTTGGCACATTTGCTTAAACCTGGGTTCTCAGTAGCAAGACCTTTTTTTGCTTCCCAAACACTCCTGAGAGTAGACTGCTGGCATACCTTTCTGTTGAGCAAATTAGGGCTTCCAGAGATACATGGTTTGTTGCACTGCTCCAGCACTACCTCCCTTGTCCCTTTGCCAGATGTGTTATTTTTAGGGGACTCTGAGGCAGACTGCTCAACTCCTTCCAAAGGACTATGGCCCTTACCTATGCCCCAACCGGTAGCAGGGGCCCTGCCACCCAGGCAGACCACCCAATTCTGCAGCTCACCTGCCTTACCTGTCGAGCTCCAACAGCCCAGGATTCCCATCAATATGCCCCAAATTATTCTCTTGCCTTCACTGTGTACCATTTTCCTGGCCCATGAACAGACCTCACTGAACTGATCTGACTACAAGTTTTACCTGCTTGACTGTACCACCTCCGTCAACGCCGGCTTTTGCATCATTAACCATCATTTTGCATCATTAAGCATTATTAACCAATACAGAAGACCTGTGGTTTTCAAAGTGTGTCCCTTGACTGACAGCATCAGCATCATCTAGGAGCTTGTCATAAATGTGAATTTCCAAGCCCCACCCTGACCTATTGGATCAGCTACTCTAGGGTGGGGCCAGAAATCTAAGCATTAATGAGAGATAGTCTGCTGTTCCTGGAAGACTGAATCTGAATCTGTATATGGTCTCTAGAGAGCTATTTAACTCTTGGCATCATTGTAGTTCATCTCATTTGCCACCAACTTCACACAAATGCTGTGAGCCTCACATAAGATGATCTATATGAAGCCAGTTTGGAGACTGCACAGTAGCAATGAAACAAAAAGAATTATAATAACTACTATCATTTTTGCACTGATTTTTTTTTTTGAGAGGGAGTCTTGTTCTGTCACCCAGGCTGAAGTGCAATAGTGCGATCTTGGCTCACTGAAACCTCTGCCTCCCGGGTTCAAGTGATTCTCCTATCTCAGCCTCCTGAGTAGCTGGAATTATAGGCGTTCACCACCACTCTTGGCTAATTTTTGTATTTTTAGAAGAGACGGGATTTCGCCATGTTGGCCAGGCTGGTTTTCAAATTCCTGACCTCAGGTGATCCACCCACCTTGGCCTCCCAAAGTGCTGAGATTACAGGCATGAGCCACCACTCTCGGCGGCACTGACTTTTTAATGGGTAATTTTGAAAACGTTTGCACCAATTCATTTTCTAAAACAGGGAGCCACCATCAGTAAAGGTTATCAGTTAGGATCTCTTAAATTTTAATTCCTTGATTACTTGACCTCAGGTCTCTTTGGTTTATTATACTCTTACTTTCCCTTCTGGAAAAGAAAATCCGTTTGGAACTACAAATACACATGAACTAGACCCATTTTTTATTTCCTAGCAGTTGTTTAGCCCCAGCAGAAAAAAAAATAGGTAGATACACAGTTTTCAGCAAGAAATATTACTTTAATTCAATGCACCCAATTTGATCATGTCTTTCCTACATGATGGGTGCCACAATAGGGTCTGGATATAGAAAGCTGAATAAAATATGATAGCTTCCCTCAAAAAGTTTATCAACTGGGGGTGGTGGTGGGGGGCATAGACATTTAACAACAGTAGTATCTTAGCTGGAAAGAAAGAAGAAAAACTTTAGACACATTAAATGTAACAGAGTTTAGTTGAGTAAAGAATGATTTTCCAGTGGGATAGGCCCCTGAACCAGAATAGGTTCAGAGTGCCTCCAGGGCTGCTGCATGGTGAGATAACATTCATGGTTAGAAAAGAGAAGGTGAGGCACAGAAATAGCTGGATTGGTTACAGCTGGTGCTTGCATTATTTGAACGTGGCTTGAACAGTTGGACATCTGTGCATGGTTGAGCTAATCTGCTGAGAAGAGTCAGTAACAGTCTGTTTACAGATACAGTTAGGTTATGGTTCACTGTGTATGGAGAAACCTTTAGGCCAAACTTAAAATATGTAAAGAGACAGTTTTAGGCTGGGCTTAATTGGGAAAATGTGAGCCTTTTATGGCACTTGTCTTTTTTTTTTTTCGAGATGGAGTCTGGCTCTGATGCCCAGGCTAGAGTGCAGTGGCATGATCTCGGCTCACTGTAACCTCTGCGTCCCGGGTTCAAGTGATTCTCTTGCCTCAGCCTCCCAAGTAGCTGGGACTACAGGCACATGCCACCATGCCCGGTGAATTTTTGTATTTTTAGTAGAGTTGTGATTTCACCATGTTGGCCAGACTGGTATCGAACTCCTGACCTCAGTGATCCGCCCACCTCGGCCTCCCAAAATGCTGGGATAACAGGTGTGAGCCACCGCGACTGGACAGCACTTAATTAATTCTATTAGTGTCTCACACTGCTCTCTCCTCTCTTCAGTGCTCTCATCTAGAGAGGATTCTGGAAGGATGGCAGGGGCAGCCTGGTAGGGTAGGGTTTGAATTTCCAGAATCTGCCCATAAAAGCAAACAAGGCACTTAGGATAGCATAACCAAAGACACTCAGACAACATCTCCCAGAGAGCCAAGTGGGTGGTAAGGAACCCCACACACCCCGAATGCAAGCACGCAGGATGGGACCACCTGCAGCCCCAGGACCAATGTGGCATGAGCGGTTGTGTGGAGGAAGCAGAGGGAAGGGAAGGGGAGAGGAGGGGAAGGGAGGGGAGCCAACTGCCCTGGGAGGCGGCTCCCCATCCTCCATCTGCCACTGTGGGAGGTGGGTCGGGCCAAACAGGCACTGCGGGGGCGTCTGCAGCATTCCCGTTCCAGAGGCTCTGATGTAATCAGCCTGATGGTGTGGGAGAAACCTGACCTATACAGTCTCCTGACCAAGGAATTCAACTCCCTTCTAAAACAGATCCACAGGGAGGCAAACACTGGAAGGAGAATCCAATTACACTCAGACAGGAACGGTAAGAACAGAGAGGAGAAGGTCCAGATAAAAGCAGAAGATCACAGCTGATAATAATGTGTTGTGTATTTCAAAATTGTTAAAAGAATAGATTTTTAACGTCCTCATCACAACAAAGTATGTTGGTGAGGTAACAGGTATGTTAATTGGCTTGACTGAATCTTTCTACAATGTAGACATAGATGAAAACATCACATTGTACCCCATCAATATACACAATTATTATTTGTCAATTAAGAACGAAAGGAGAAGAGGCAGATTGGAGAGAGAACAGGCCATTTTTGACCACTCTCCAAAAACAACAGAAGACAGACAAGCTATGCTGACTCGCAGCTCCTGCCAATATGTTCAGGGAAACTCTTGTTGCTAAAATACTCATATCATAATCATAAAAATAAACAAGAGACATGGAAAGTTATCATAAGAAAACAGACCATACACGCAAAAAAAGTCCCTTGAGATGATGAAAATATGACAAAAGGGCCACAAAACGGAGCGAAACTAAGTTTTGTTTTTTGTTTTTTTTTTTTGAGACAGAGTCTCGCACTGTCGCCTGGGCTGGAGTCCAGTGGCGTGATCTTGCCTCATTGCAACCTCCGCCTCCTGGGTTCAAACGATACCCCTGCCTCAGCCTCCTGAAGAGCTGGGATTACAGGTGCCCGCCACTACGCCCAGATAATTTTTTTGTGTTTTTAGTAGAGATAGGGTTTCACCATGTTGGCCAAGCTGACCTCATGATTCACCTGCCTCGGCCTCCGCAAGTGCTAGGATTACAGGCGTGAGCCTCCGCGCCCGGCCTAAGGTTGTGTTTTTTAAAAGAGAGTCCTGTCTTCTGGAGCCACACACGCCTGCGTTTAGAGATGAAAGTGTGTCCGGAGCTGGTTCCTGCTGGTGGGTTGGTGGTCTGGCAGACTTCAAGAATGAAGCCGCAGACCTTCGAGTGTTACAGCTCTTAAAGATGGCATGGACCCAAAGAGTCAGTGGTAGCAAGGTTTATTGTGAAGAGCGAAAGGACAAAGCTTCCACAGCATGGAAGGGGACCCTAGCACGTTGCCACTGCTGGCTGGGGTGGCCAGCTTTTATTCCCTTATTGTCCCCTCCCATGTTCCATTTCCCTTCTATCAGAGTGCCCTTTTTTCAATCCTCCCTAGGATTGGCTACTTTTAGAATCCTGCTGATTCGTGCATTTTACAGAGCGCTGATTGGTGCATTTTACTCAGCACTTACTGGTGCGTTTTACAAGCCTCTTGTAAGACAGTAAAGTTCCCCCAAGTCCCCACTGGACCCAGGAAGTCCAGCTGGCCTCACCTCTCAAAAGCTCTGATGTCTGGGAGTTATTTCCAATCTGGGGAAGAAAAAGTGGATTGAAGTGTAAGAGAAAAAGATTGGTTCATGCACGGATGATGGGTGAAGCCTGATGACGGGCGTGTGGTGTTTGCAGCATGATTGGCAAGGTTTAGTTCATGACCTTCTCCTCTTCCTGGGGTGTCCCTCACTCAGTTTCCTTTGTGGGCACCTGTGAACGATGGGCTGTGTCCTCAGCCCTCTCTCCTCTCCTCTTTCTAGAGAGGGAGGTTCTACATTTTCCACGTAGACATTTCTCCTGAACCCCCGCGTGTCATGGATGTCATGGACTCAAAAGCCCCTGGGGCATGTGTAGCTCAGGGTGGCAAGGGCTGAACCCATTGACTTCTCCTTAACCGGCTCCTTCTCCTCTCTCCATTTCCACGAAGCACCTCACCATGCACCTCTTACCCAAGTCAGAAACCTGAGCCTTATCCTGGATTTGGCTCTTTCTGAATCTACGAATCTGATTGTCCCTCCAGCCTGCCTGATATGCCTCACAGGTCCCATGTCTCTCTCCCACCTTCGTGCCACTTATCCTCTGGACATACAATGGGCATACACCAAGCATCTTGCTTCACTCCACATCGTAGTTACGGTGAGTTTCTCAGGTAAAAAGCTGGCCACTCTCGCACATATTCTGTGGCCGCTCAGCGCCAGGAGCATATTAACCAGGCTCGTCCCAGGGCACATGGGATTGACTTTCCCAATCTCCTGCCCACCTGCTTGGCCTCATCTTTACTACTCCTGCCCTCCTCTTTACGCCCCAGCAGAATGGAAGTCTGATTTGAAGATCGCAATTTCATTCCTATGTCACTTTGCACGCGCATTTCCCTTTCTGAAACAACTTCCCTGTTTGACAGCAAAAGCCAAGACTTTTTCTCTTTGTTTTCTCGGCATCCAGCAGAGTGTTTAATGCATATATGATGCTTTGCTAAATATTTTGAAAAGATAAATAGGAACGCTTCAGAAAACATCATGTTTATTTAGACATATGTCTTTGTTGTCTTGTCTCGCCAATCAGCTACCAACTACAGACGGTTACAGTGGTTCAATTTAGGCTTTTTTGACTTTATGATGGTGCAAAAGCAATATGCATTTAGTAAAAATCGTACTTCAAATTTTTAATTTCCATCTTTTCTGGGGCTAGGGATATGCGGAACAATACTCAGAATGATGGGCAGGGCAATGAGCCAGATGTCCCAGTCAGCTATATGATCATGAGGGCAAACAGCTGATAATGTACAGGGTGCTATGATTTCAGATGATGTTACCCCACTGTAGGCTAATGTACGTGTTCTGAGCATGTTTAAGGTGGGCTAGGCTAAGCTATGATATTCTATAGGTTAGGTGTGTTAAATGCATTTTTGACTTGGATAGTTTCAACTTAACCATGGGTTTATCGGGATGTAACCCCATTGTGTAAGTTGGGTTGCATCTGTACTTTGAAAGTAACATTCTTCGTCACACACATAAAAACTCACTCCACTTCCAGTTCCTTTAATTCCTTAGATGACTGTGTCATTTGGAAATGTGGACAAAGTAGTAGTCATCTATGAGACCCATTGTTGGAAGCTTTCTAATTTTCTTATGAGAGTATCCATCAGTTGAAAAGCTGAAATAGCATAGCATTTTTTAAGGGCAATGTATGAGAAACTGCTATAATTGGCTCTAGATTTATAGCAAATAAGACAATAAATACAGCAAACTGGATTGGTTTTTAAGGCAGCAGCCATTGTGAAACAAAAAAATAAGATTGATATTTTTAATCTCAAAATGACTATGTTGTAAACTGTTTAGAGATCATCTATTATCAGACTAAAAGTCAAACAATCTGGAATTTCTCTTAGATTTTCAAAGATGATTGGGAGATGGACTCAGATGGCACCGTGTGGCAAGAATTCATAAGATTACACACGCTGTTTGTAAATTGACCTTTAAATATTAGGCTTGACGGAGAGACAAGTGTATGGGCAGATTTGAATTCAGATAAAGAAAGAATGTGAAAGTATCTGTGTAAACTGTAAACTAAGTTATCGATACAGTGTAGGTTTTTTTCTGCACATAAACACGATGTACATGATTTCAAGCTAGCTCAAATTTATGAAAACTCCCAGACAGCATGAGAAATAAGAAGGAAGCAAGAGAGCAACACTTCCCCTTGCTTGCTGCCCTGTGGGTCATTGCTCGCTAACGTCCAAGGTCAAAGCCCTTGGCCGAGGGGCACTGCTGGCAGCCTCTGGGCTGGCTGACAGAAAAATACACGACCACTTTTCATCTTGGTGAGTGGCCTGGCGACCTGGGTCAAAACTGCAGCTAAAGAGATCTGCTGACAAAAAGGCAGAGTGGACATTATCTAGATGAATCCAACCAGCTGTTAGAAAAACAGAGCAACCCTGCTCTGAAGGTGACAGCAGAGGCCAGCCAGGCGTCTGTCTTTTTCCTCGGACTGGGGCCAGCTTTAAATGCAGCCAAATCAATCCATTGTACAATGGTGAACCAGCCAGTCCATGGTGCCTCTGGTTATCTCTAGGATCATCTCGTATGTTGGTAGCTGGGGAGATTGTGGCACCCCATAATAACCAGGCAGCCTGCTCTCTTACACGGGTGCATAGTGGATGCTCCTGCTCAGAGGCTTTCGGGAGTGGCCCTTCCAGAACCCTCTGAAGGTCTATACTCCAGGCATCTGAGGTTCCCCACCAAGGGTTTTGTTTGCTCTGTTTCATGCTTGTAACATGCCAGAAGTGCAGGGCAGTTGACACCACCGGGAGCATCCACTAAAGCAGCTAACAAGAGCCGGTGTGCCCAGCATCCTTGCCTTCAGGCGAGGCAGCCCTGGGGTGTGTCCACACTGTCCAGGAGACCCAGCCGGTTGGGGCCCCAGCTGCCTACAGAGGAAACCACTCATGAGCATGCCTTATATCCCTCCCCTCCCCTCCCCTCCCCTCCCCTCCCATCCCTTCTTTTCCCCTTGTTGAAAGACTTTCACTCATAAATCCACAAATCAGAAAAAAAATTCTTCGTTGGGCCACATGTCCATCTTTTTTCTTTAAAATGCTGTTTCTGCAATATTAAGCTTAATTACTCCTATCCGGGTTATACTTAATGCTAAATTCTCATAATCTTAGTGCCCAGTCCCCCCAAGCAACTGCAGTTTTGCTAGAAGCTCTTTAGCTCAGCTCCTCTGAGGGCTCTGCCATCTGTCCCGCAGCTTCCGTGTCCTGTGGCTCCCCGGACGGCAGTGGCTTCCTCAGCCCCTGCAATGTTACCTTTTATGCTTGTGGATTCTAGTGTCTACCAAGCAATCCTCCCTTAGACTCAAGGAAGAAAACTGGGTGAGTACCCCAATCTCGCTGCAAGGCCCACACCTCACAGGTGGTGACAGGGGCAGGAAGGAAGCCACACTGAGTGGAGGGTGCTGCCGTGAGCCTGCCCACCGCGTCCTGGTTTAGTCGCTAAACTTACATTTCCCTGATCTTGTCAGAAGTTCTCTCTAGGGAGGAAATGTTTTGGATATTCACCTCATTTTGATGGTGAGCGGCTTGAAGCAGTTTGGAAGTTGCTGTCAGTACCGAAGCCCTTCAGATCTTCACACTAATTTCTGTACAAAGAACTGCTAGGGAAATTCCTACTCTGTTTCTCATCTTTATTGAAGCTTAAACTCAAATCCTTGAGCCTGTGAAACATGTCCTTTTCCTCTATAGACGCTTCATTTTCACAACCCTGCACGAAAACTGCTTAGAAGCATTCCTTTCCATCTGTCACTTTCCTTCACTTGGGTTTCTTCATTCCTAGTAGGGTTTCTTCAATTACCTTCTGCAGAATAGCACTAGGTCCAGTCCCCAGGGATCGGCAGCGTATAAGCCCACAGCCAGCACCGCAGTGGAGCCTTCTGTTCCTTCCCATCCCTGATGAGATGAGAAACTTGAGTGGCAGATTTGCTGGGAACCGGATCGCAGGGTTGCTTTTTAGCCACCCCTGTCTATCAATCTGCCTTTTCCCTCAGCATGTGCGCAGTAATTTATCCAGCTCTCCTTCACTACACTTTGTTTGGAGTGTGTGTGTGTGTGTGTGTGTGTGTGTGTGTGTGTGTGTGAGAGAGACAGAAAGACAGGGACAGAGAGAGAGACAGAAAGATAGAGACAGAGAGAGCTACAGAGAGTTACTGAGATACAGAGACAGAGGTCAGAGACAGAGAGATAGGGAGATACAGAGACATAGAGACAGAGATAGAGACAGAGATCAGAGACAGAGAGAGACAGATAGACAGACACAGATACAGAGACAGAGACAGAGAGACACTGAAAGATAGACACCCCCCACCACACACACACAACGTATTTCTTCAATCAGTTTCATTTCCATACCATAGGTTTTATGCTTAGGGGAAATCTCATTTCTTCCAGATAACCCTGGGCTTTTCAAGCCTCTAGTCTAAATTGCTTCTGTGAGGATTCATTTATCTCTTTTTCCATAACCTGAATTTTGAACTTCTTGTCCGTTTTCTCCTCCCAGTGCTTTCTTTTCCTTCTAGCCTGGGAATGGAGTTTTAAAGCTGAGAGTCTAGGTGGACCGCAGGGGAGTCCTGCACAGCACCGCCTCCACCCCACGCATGGCAGGGAGACCTCGCTCTCTCCGCGGGCCCTAGAGGTGCTGCGCTGCTCGCGGCCGGCAGGAGGAAGCGGGCCTCCCTGCTGTTGCCTAGGATATGTCCCGAGGTGCCTCCCTTCGGACATCTTACGTGGGTGTTTCTGCTGATGCGTTTTTGAAGCTCAGTTAGGTCAAGGAAGTGCCTATCTGTGATTGAGCTTGGGAAGCACTCAGGACATATCTGGCATTTTTCTGGCTCATAACCAAACAAATCACAGCGCCCCTCCACCACACACAAAAAAAAAAAGAAAAAAAAAGAAACAAATGCCTTGGCTTGTATGTATGGAGTAAACGGACCAAAGTGGGGTCAGATAACTGCTTCTGTGAGTTCGTTCAAGTGGGGAGAATCCTCCTAACTGCACGTGGGGCTTGAACAGATTGCCTGTGCCCGGCTGATTCTCCTACATGGAAAACTTCCAATTTCGCTCGGACTCAGGCTGCTTCCGGAGCTAGTCTCCCAGCTGGGGGAAGTGAGCGGATGCTGCCATCTAGAGTCAGGATGAGGTAAAGCGGCCAAACCCCTTGGGTTAGCGTTTTCTATTTCCTCTCGCTTTAGAATTCTCTCATTATTTGTTTTATATTCTTACATCGCATTGACAATACCCGGAGGAAAGAATTCCAGGCAATGATTCTGTCCTTAGCTGTCTGGTGGGATGCTATTTATTCACATATCTATAGACGCCCCATGTGTGCCTTGCACAGTGCCAAGATCTCTGAATTCAAGTAGACAATAAATATTCTTGTCAAATAATCTGTGCCCTAAGGTCACTTATTAAATCAGTTATTTAAAAGGAATGAGCTTATCCGTGAAACCAATTTTAGAAAGGATGATAGCTGGGTCATTGGTTACATGCATTTAAAATGCTTACGTATTTGACAAATTCCAAATTCCAAAGAGGCGGCGCCTGTTTACCTCTACAGTGTGTAAGGGTACCTTTCCCTCCAACACTGCAAACATTGTGTATGGTCAAGCTGGTAAAACAATTTTTACTTGGATATGTGAAAAGGATCTCTTATAATAACTAGTTCGTGAATTTTAAAATGTGAGGTTGAAATTGCTAAGAACTTATTTAAAGTCATCTATTTATGTATTTATCTATTTAGGATTGTGTCCTATCATGTCATTTGCTTATTTTATTTTTATTAGGTTTTGTTTTACTTTTTGCTATTGATTTGATAATTTTTTTATGTCATAAGGAAATTGGGTTTTCATTAGATTCCTTGTAAAAACAGTTTCTCCAGTTTTCACTTGACTTTTGCATTTGCCTATGTTTTGAAAATAATTTTGTCTTGAAGGCATTTTGAAATACTCTGGTTATGTCCATGCATCTTCTCCTTTATGGCTTTTGGCCTTGGGAGTACTGTTGATCTAGATAAAGAGATAAACAGAGTCCTGGCGCCTAGCTAGTGATAAATCATTTGCTGAATGATGAGTCCTTCCATGAAGCCTTTTTGTGATTGTGCTGATTTTGCATCCTTCAGATGATCAGTGCGGATACTTTCCCTGCCCACACTAGAAGACCATTGGCCATGCCCATGGCAAGGAATAGAGTGGAGGGAAGTCCCAGGGCGTCAGGCTCCGGCTCCACTTCTCTGCAATGCTCCTGGCAGGTCCTGCATGCCTCCTGTGACTGCTGTACCTCAGGTTCCCTCCTTTCCTGGTGTCAAAACTGTGGCCTCAGGTATGCACTCCCATCAAACATAGCACAATCCACAAAGAAGAGGCTATGTCTTTCCATCAGTGCTTTTCAAGAATTAGGAGGCTCCTTTAAAACAGCACCTCACCTGTCATGGCCCAAGTGCGTCAGGTGCCTGTGTGTGGAAACACAGAAGCTGGAAGAGGCCTTGGCGGGCTTAGGATGGAGCGAACCTCAGCTCTTCAAAGGCAGGGATGCCTTAGGCATCTAAGGCAGATCTGTTAACAGAATAGTCAGTCCTCAGGTTAGCTGTCGGACACCTTTTAAGTAAGAAGGGCCCACTGATGTGGTGGCAGTGAGAGGTGACAGCAGCCTAGCAGCCTAGCAGCCCTCGCTCGCTCTCGGCGCCTCCTCGGCCTCGGTGCCCACTCTGGCCGCGCTTGAGGAGCCCTTCGGCCGCCGCTGCACTGTGGGAGCCCTTCTCTGTGCTGGCTGAGGCCGGAGTCAGCGCCCTCTGCTTGCAGGGAGGTGTGAAGGGAGAGGCGCCGGCGGGAACCGGGACTGAGGGCGGTGCTTGCCAGCGCAAGTTCCAGGTGAGCGCGGGCTCCGCGGGCCGCGCACTCCCGGGCAGTGAGGGGCTTAGCACCCGGGCCAGCAGCTGTGGAGGGCGCGCCAGGTCCCCCAGCAGTGTGGGCCCGCCCATGCCTTGCTCGAATTCTCCCTGGACCTCAGCCGCCTCCCCGTGGGGCAGGGATCGGGACCTGCAGCCCGCCATGCTCGAGCGCCCCACCTTCCCGCAGTGGGCTCTCGCGCAGCCCGAGCCTCCCTGACCCGCGTTGCTCCCTGCCCTGGGGCGCTACCCCCTGCTCAGGGGCGCTGGGTCCCCTCCACCGCCCAAGGGCTGAGGAGTGCAGACCTGCGCCTTGGGGGACTGGCGGGCAGCTCCACCTGCACCTGGGGCGGGATCCTAGTGCGCTGGATCCTAGGGCAGGGGATACACTAGGGGAAACCAGCTGAACCCCTGAGTCAGGTGGAGACTTGGAAAACTTTTATGTCTAGCTGGAGGATTGTAAATGCACCAATGATCACTCTGTGTCTAGCTTGGGGTTTGTAAAGGCACCAATCAGTGCTCTGTGTCTAGCTAATCTAGTGGGGACTTGGAGAACTTTTGTGTCTAGCTAGAGGATTATAAATGCACCAATCAGCACTCTGTGTCTAGCTCAGGGATTGTAAACACACCAATCAGCACCCTGTCAAAACGGACCAATCAGCTCTCTGTAAAATGGACCAATCAGCTCTCTGTAAAATGGACCAATCAGCACCGTCAAAACGGACCAATCAGCTCTCTGTAAAACAGACCAATCAGCTCTCTGTAAAATGGGCCAATCAGCAGGATTTGGGTGGGGTCCGATAAGGGAATAAAAGCAGGCTGCCTGAGGCAGCAGTGGTAATGAGGGTAGGTTCTGTTGTGGGCCGTGTATGCCTTGTTTTTTTAATATTCGCAGTAAAGCTTGCCGCTGCTACTCATTTGAGTCTACAGTGCTTTCATTTGAGTCAGCTGTGACACTGACTGTAGAGGTTTGCTGCTTCACTATTGAAGCCAACGGGAGTACGAACTCACTGAGAGGAATGAACAACTGTGGACCCGCCACCTTGAGAGCTGTAACACCGCGAAGGTCTGCAGCTTCACTCCTGAAACCAACAAGATCACGAACGCAGCAGAAGGAAAAACTACGAACCCTTTCGAACATCAGAAATAACAAACTCTGGTCGCACTATCTTTAAGAATTGTAACAGTCACTGTGAGGGTCCGCAGTTTCATTCTTGAGGTCAGCGAAACCAATGAACCCACCAATTCCGGACACGGCACCAGGTCCAGATTGGCAAGAAAGGACCCTGGGCTTGCTCAACCGAGAGAGACAGGAGAACTGGGAGGGCAGCCTTAAGGAAGGGTGTGACCCAGAGGCTGGGCCAGGGGGTGGAACCATGAAGGAAGAGCGTGACGCCTGGCTCCTTCCACCTCTGTTCATCACCACTCTTTTTGCTGTGATTCCAACAACATTTCCTATATGTGAAAACATTTTGAGGGAAGACTCACGAGAATCGTTTCACAAACTTATAAGCAAGAGTTCAGAAAAGTGCCAACGTAGAAAGTAAGTAGATAAAAGTCAATTGTTTTCCTTACACTGCAGTAACAATGTTGAATATGTTACGGAAAATATTTTGTTTACAACAACAAATAGACTAAGCCAACAGAAGCCATAAAATCGTAGATAAAAAAACTGGTATTTACCGGAGGGTCACAAAAGATTTCAGTAAAAGGAAAGATAGTATTTTTGCAGGGAAAAGAGTACTGCAAGTATGTCAATGCTTTTGACAATGATTTTATATTTGTTACTTGGAATGAGGTAGGTTGTGAGCAGGTATGTGTTTGGGGAAGGTAAGTTAATAAGCGTGGAGTTAAATGAGTGGAATGGGGCACGGTGTAGATAGTGCGTGGGTTTACACGGGGTGTAGGTGGGTAGTGGGGTCGGGTAGGTAGTTGAGTGAGTCAGGGCCGAGGGTAGCGAGTTGTGTGGGCTAGGGGTGGATACTGAGTAGGGGACGGCAGCGTGTGGCTTAGAATTGTTGCTTGAAAAATATTCTGCTTTGTTGAGAAGACTGTTTTGAATCTAGTTGTGTTACACTATAGTAGCAGTAGAAATTTTAATTGCTTTAAATAGATTTTATGTATTTATGTATTTTATGTATGTATGTAAGAGGGTCTTACTCGGTGGCTTAGGCTCAGTGCAGTGGTGCCATCAAGGCTCACTGCGGACTCAAAATCCTGGGTTCAAGCAATTTTCCCACCTCAGCCTCCTGAGTAGCCAGGACTGCAGTATCATCATGCTCAGCTAATTTTGTATTTTTGTAGAGACGGGATATTGTTGCTTGTAGATGTTGCCCAGGCTGGTTTGGAACTCCTGACCTCAAGCAATTTTCGTGCCTCGGCTTCCCACGTAATAACTACGTGGGTTTAGATAGTGTGTGCTGTTGGTTTTTCTAGGTGACATGTGAGAGTTTAATTATTTTGCCTCATTTTTCTTTGGCCATACAGATCTAGCCAAGCCTAGAATGCTCAGTTTGGCAGAGGACAATTGGTCCCTCTTCTTTCCTTTTTCTTTTTTTTCTTAATGGGATTTTAAAAAAATGTATAATTGACACATTATTATTGTACAAGTGTATGGGGTACAGTGTGATGTTTCAATGCACACAATGATCAAATTGGAATAATTACCACATCCATTACTTGAGACGTTTATTCTTTCTTTGTGGTGACAACATTGAGTATCTTCTGGTTATCTTGAAATATACACTACATTATTTCCTATGGTCACCCTACTGTGTAACAGAAATCATTCCTCCCAACTGTGACTTTGCCCGGATGACCAACTTCTCTGGTTCCCTGCCTCCTCCCTGCTCTCCCCAGCGCCTGGTCACTATTTTACTCTATACCTCCATGAAATCAACTTTTTAAGGTTCCAGATATGAGTGAGATCCTGCGGTGTTTGTCCTTCATGCCTGTCTTATTTCACTTGACGAGAGTCCTCTGGGTTCACACA
This sequence comes from Pan paniscus, assembly GCF_029289425.2. Lineage (NCBI taxonomy): Eukaryota > Metazoa > Chordata > Mammalia > Primates > Hominidae > Pan > Pan paniscus. The sequence goes on from NC_073261.2 coordinate 18,646,742, forward strand.
CTGCCCCTCTTTGGGGTGAGCTTGCAGTGTTGTGGATCAGCTGCGGGGTATCAGCCTCCGGGCGCTGTGGTCCCGGTCCTCTTGTGCTCCGCTGCCCCCTGCTGCCCATCCAGGGTATGCGCAGCGAGTGGGGAAATCCTATGCCGCCTGTGAACCTTCCCATTATGTCTCGTTTCTTGTCTAAAATATGAGACTTACGTTTTCATTGCTTCTGTTCACTTCAGAAGAATGAACAGAAAGCACTCGCCACCCTTTAACCTAAATCAAAGTATAAGCCAACATTTCTAACAAGAGTACGGATTCTTTCTTACCTTTGGAGTCCACGGACCCTTAAAAGGTATGTGGGTCGTGGCCGGGCGCGGTGGCTCACAGCTGTGATCCCAGCACTTTGGGAGGCCGAGGCGGGTGGATCACGAGGTCAGGAGATTGAGACCATTCTAGCTAACACGGTGAAACCCCGTCTTCACTAAAAATACAAAAAATTAGCTGGGTGTGGTGGTGGCGCTGTGGCGGGTGCCTTGTAGTCCCAGCTACTCGGCAGGCTGAGGCAGGAGAATCGCTTGAACCTGGGAGGAGGAGGTTGCAGTGAGCCAAGATGGCGTCACTGTACTCCAGCCTGGGCAACAGAGTGAGACTCCTTCTCATAAATAAATAAAAGAAATAAATATGCGGGTGGGCCTCCTGGAGGTGACCAAGCCCTCGTGACAGTTAGCAGGAATGCGTATTTATTTAAGGTTGCACCTTTGGCTTTCACCAGATTCTGTATAGGGTTCATATTCCCAGAAGTTTAATATACATTGCTCTGGAGCAGTGACATTGAAACTTTTTGGACTGTGCACCCCCAATATGTATATTTACTCATAACTTGTATACGAGTACTAAGTGATGAGCTGAAGGTGAAATAAGGATGTCTTTCAACATCCTTATTCACGTCTTTCAATGTCTTTTAGTGTCTTTTAGTGTCTAATGCTGATGGGTTCATAATAGCATTAGCTGATATCGCAAGTCACACAGGCAGAGGTTTGCCACCAATGGTGGAAATATAACCATACTCCTCTTTGACAGTTACTGTTCAACTTCTTTCCTTCCCTGATAAATATTCTCATTGCTTCTATCTTGACATGTGGTTGATGAAGAACTAGTATTAGAAGTAGTCTACTCGGGAGGCTGAGGCAGGAGAATGGCATGAACCTGGGAGGCGGAGCTTGCAGTGAGCTGAGATCGTGCAACTGCACTCCAGCCTGGGCGACAGAGCGAGACTCCGTCTCAAAGAAAAAAAAAATTAGTAGTATTAGGACCCTTCTCCTAATACTAGTTATTTTTTTGAGGTTCACCTGGGCTGGCATTATTAGTACCATATTGAATCTATAGTGAATACACAAAAATCTTTTTAAAGCCACTTTTCTATCTCGTGAAGTTATTTTGTTTAAAATGAATCAGCAATCCAATCAACAATTGGCTCTGATAGAAGCCCTTTCTCTATAGTGGCTGGATAATATTTTTAAAATATTGTTTGAAAGTCTGATTTCTTTTTCTACCTCCCTGTTAGTCTTGAATATTACTACCGTTTACAAAACAGCTAGGTCGGTCTGGGATTCATTGCTTCTAGGAAGGAATGTTTTGATATTATTGTGTAAACATCTATATTAAAAAACGTGAGAATTAATTCAGTATTATGACTAATAATAAAGTTCACTAAGCTGGCAGAATACCAACATGTATGTACATGTACAAGTACATATGTGTACAGCACCATTCCTCTATGTCGGCAAAACCAGCTGGGAAATTGAGTTCATTCAACATGTATGTATTGAGTGTGGATTTTCCTCTAGGCCCCTTTAGCCTTGAGACTATGGCCTTGAACAAAGCAGATGAACCCCTGTTTTCACTGGCATTTATATTCCAGTAAAGATTGACAGAGAATTAACAAATAAGTAAAATATGCTAAGTGAGATGTGTTATGGCCCCTGGAAGATGCAGAAGTGAGGAAGAAGGAAGAAGATTGTGGGCGTGGGGCTGCAACTTTAAGGGATCATGGAAGGCCTCATGGAGAAGATGTAAATTGGTAAAAACCCGGAGGTGGGGAAGGAGAGAGCCACACAGGTTTCTGGGGGGACAGCACGCCAGGCAGAGGGTAAAGCAAGTGCAAAAGCCTTGAGATAGAAAGCTTCCCATTCCGGAAGGAGCAGGAGGTCAGTGGGGCTGGTCAGAGTGTGTGCATGGGAGATGTGTTGTAGGAAATGGGTCAGAGAAATAGGTGGAAGCCAGGTCTCACAGGATTTCAGAGACTGTTGGTGAGACACACGGAGGCCTCAAAGAGGAGTGGCATCATCTGGCTTTTTTTTTTTTTTTTCTTCCATGATGATAGCACACTGCAGCCTCTAACTCCTGGGCTCAAGTCATCCTCCTGCCTCAGCCTCCTGAGTAGGTGAGACAACAGTGTACCACCAATGCCCAGCTGATCTGGCTAAATTTTTAACAGGACATATCTGCCTGCAGAGCAGAGACTAGGCAAAAGATGGAAGAGCAGAAGTGACTTTGGAAGAGCTGATATTTTTTAATAATAAAATGATGTCATTCTTGGGCACCGTGTCCCTCAGAATCCTGAGGCTTATGGGCAGTCAGGGGAACTAACATATCCTCAGCTATGTGCCTCACTTGTCAAATCTTTGCCTGCTCCTGCAATCTCACAAAGTCTTGCACCCTCTGAACCTTGTTAGTGCCCATTCCTCTGTTGTCTTTATGTCTTCTTCCCTAGGACTTGTCCTTAAAGCATCTTGCTTATGTATCTGCCTCCAACTTGGAGATCCTTTTGCCCTGATGCTTGTGGAACCACATTCCATTTGAGAAGAGGGCTTTTCTTTGTATTTGCCTAACCATGAATTCTATTTGGCTGTATATGGACACAGCTGTCTTTCTCCTCAATGTGAGTTTAGGTTCAGAGGACTAAGATGTGATGTCCAGTCAAAAACTGGGTTATGTAGTGGTGTACCTAGTTACAGATCAGAAGGTATCTTTGAATACAGGTTTTATGCTCCTAAATTTCTTTACCCTGAAAGGAGGCGGGGCCCTTGTGAGTGGATTAATGCCATTATTCCTGGAGTGGGTTCCTGATAAAGGGATGAGGTTTGGCCCTCTTCTTTCTCTTTCTCATCCTCACACCTCTGCCACCGGGTGATGCAGCACATGCTCTTGTCAGATGCCAGCACATGCTCTTGGACTTCCCAGACTCCACAAACATGAGTTTCTGTTCATTCTAAATTACCCAGTCTGTAGTTTTATTCTATAGCGGTCTAAAACAAAGACACCCCTACATATAGAAATACTTTTTGTATCAGGACTGATGTCATTTGAATAAACACACAGGCTACACACTGCACAGCTCTGGAGGGCATCGTTTATACAGGCTGGAATGAGGGTTGATATCTCTGGGATTAAACCCAAGGTGACCTAGATTATCTAAAAATTTGAAGCAAAATCTTTATAAATAAGTTACCTTTACTCTCCATGATGCATTGACATTATCCTATTTTATCCTGTCCAATCCTGTCCTATCTTAACTGTCAGTCCATTTTGCATTGCTATAAAGGAATATATGAAACTGGGTAATTTATAAAGAAAAGAGGTTTATTTGGCTCTGCAGACTGTACAAGAAGCATGGTGCCAGCATCTACTTGGGTTTTGGGGAGGCCTCAGGAAGCTTTTTCTCATGGCAGAAGGTTAAACAGGAACAAGTGTGTCATATGGTGAGAGAGGAAGCAAGAGAAAGGAGGTGGTGCTGGGCTTCTACAGAAACCAGCTCCCATGTGAACTAATAGAGTGAGAACTCACTCATGACCGTGGGGAGGGCACCAAGCCATTCATGAGGAAGCCGTCCCCATGACACAAACACCTTCCACCAGGCTTCACTTCCAACATCGGGGATCAGATCACATTTCAACATGAGATTTGGAGGGGACAAATATCCAAACCATATCACTAACCTATGCTATCCTATTCCATCTCCTTCCATTTAAAAATGATGGTCAAGCCAGGCACGGTGGGTCATGCCTGTAATCCCAGTACTTTGGGAGGCTGAGGCGGGCAGATCACCTGAGGTCAGCAGTTTGAGACCAGCCTGGCCAACATGGCAAAAACCCATCCTACTAAAAATACAAAAACTAGCCTGGTATGGGGTCGTGTGCCTGTAGTCCCAGCTACTCAGGAGGCTGAGGCACGAGAATTGCTTGAAGCTGGGAGACAGAGGTTGCAGTGAGCTGAGATTGCACCACTGCACTCCAGCCTGGTTGACAGAGAGACTGTCTTTAAAAAAAAAAAAAAAATGATAGTCAAGACCCACTGCATAGGGTCCAATCAGGGAAGCAGAGCCACCGTGAGTATTATAGAATATGAGATTGCTTATAGGGCTTGTTACTTTTACACAGTTACACAATTACAATTGTGGTGCCTGGGAAGCTTTGCTTAACTGGAGAAGTAAAGATCTGAAAGAGGACAGTGATTCAGAACTACACAGGGGAGAAGTGGACAAGTCTGAGGAAAGCTGTCGCCTCTTCAGCTATTGAGGTCCTGAGTGGTGGTTGTGGGCCCGCAGAGCAGGCAGCTGGGAACAAACACTGGACATAAGGTGGAGAAGGAGAAAGACTGGAACTCACGGAGATAAGCGAGAGAACACCCTGGAGCCTGGTCTGTCTCTCATGGAATCTAACTTTGAAGATGTGTTTGAACAGCAGAAAACTCATCTTGGAACTATATACATGTCTGGCCTGGGAGCACAGAAGGAGATTATCTGGCAGGTGCTGGGGGAGCTGCAGGCCAGGCTGCTACCCCGTGCAATCCCACGTTAACAGGCTGAGCCGACACATCAGTGACAATGCGCATAGTCCGCTGCTGTGTTGGGGCCGTATGTTGAGGTTCTAACCGTCATGGCAGCGGCTTCATGTCAATTTCCACATCTTGCACAGATTTCTCTTACAGCCAGCTCCAATCTGGTGTCATACATGGAAGGGAAATTTGGAAAATAGGGGTCTAGTTTAGATAAGATTACAGTACAAAATCAGCCCCTCCAATAATGAGGTAGCTTCAGTGATGTGCTGGAGCCAGCTTGAACCAGCTCGTGGGAGCCAGTTGTTAAATTTTCAGGAATTTTGCTAGCCTGTAGTTAAGCACAACCATTATTAAGGTTCAGTTATCTGAACTTACAATTACGCTAAAAGCAAGGACAATACAATACTCCAAACTCACACTAATACTTTCAGTTTTATCTATTGTATCTTAATGATGGGTAGCAAAGTCTTGGCTCAATTCTTCCAGGTTCCAGCTGCTACGTTTTCTGTTGGCTTACTGGGGTCTCACCCATACATTTGAAGTTTACTAGTCAGCCAGACATTTGGAGGATAATTACATGTAGATTCTGGGGTATGCTTTCTCCCAGGATTTTCCTTATACTTTTCTAGCTGTTCTACCAGACTCTAAACTCTGTCTTCTAGCACTTCTTGCCAGAACAGCTACAATTTTCTGACCCTCAAAAGCTGTGCCCACGTATCGGGTGGTATCCATAGGCAAAAAGCCACAGACTCATACATGTTCCCTTCTAGGTTCCATCTTTCAAGGCTGGACATCCCTCCAGTTTCTGCTTGCATTAGCCTGGGCTCCAGGTGCCTTCCATAGTCATTTTGTTTGGTTTTAACTGTATTTTATTTCTGAAGGAGACTTAGTCTGATCAAGCTACTTTGCCATTACCAGAAGCTGGATTATTTCTGGTTATTCTGGGAATTCTAGTTATTTTTAAATTGAGATCAGACTTTATGCCTGAAAACACCTGGACAATAGAATTGCTGAGAAGAAGTCTCCTATTAATTTTTTTAAAATGGTAGGGCAGGTGTCTTTTACTTCTGGTAGGCTTTTAGATTTTCCTCTCATCCCTAATGTTTTGCAGTTTCACCACTGTGTGTCCAGGTGTGATTTTATTTTAATTTTGTTTCTAAGAATTAATATATGGAATTGACTTAATTTTTCTAAATTAATTATTAACATGCAGTTTTAAGAAATAACACAGACAACTTATATACCCCTCACCCAGTTTCCCCCCATGGTAACATCTTGTGTAACTATGTAGTATGATTTCACAACCAGGAGGCTGACATTGATAGGATCCATTGACCTTACTCAGATTTCACCAGTTTTACATGCACTTACTTGTGTCTGTGTGTATTTTTTGTTCTATGCAATTTTGTCACCTGTAGATTCCTGTGATGTCACCACAGTCAGGATACAGAACAGTTTCATCCTAAGAATTTCTTTTGCTACCCTTTTATAGCACCACTTTCTAGTGACTGCCTACCACTAATCTGTTTGCTATTTTTTTTTACAGTTTTAAAAATTGATGCATAATAGATGTACATAGTTTTGGGGGTGCATGTGATAATTTAATACTTTCATATAATTTGTAAAGATCAAATCAGTGCACTTGGGATATTCATCACCTTAAATATTTGTCATTTCTTTATGCTAGAAACATTGAATTATTCTCTTCTAGTTACTTTGAAATGTACAATAGATTATTATAAACTATAGTTGCCCTACTGATCTACAGAACACTATCTTTTTTTTTGTTTTCTATCTTTATAAATTTATCTCAAAAACATTAAACAACATTAAAAAGTTATGCATTATGTAGCCTTTGCAAAATATTTAACAAAATATTTAATAAAAATAAAAAATTTAAAATATTTAAGTCTCAGTGGGACGGTTGATCTGAAGCAACTTAATTTGCCATGTCTGGGGCTCGTCTTCAGAATTTGATTTAGTTTTCTGTGATCTAGTATTAGAAACATGGCTTTTAATAATTCTCCTTTGCATTTCTCTCCTCTCAGTGTCTAAAAGAGACAAGCTTGAGCCCACTCAAACATTTTTCATGTTTGAATTGATTTTAAAAATGTGAGCCCTTTTTTAGTGGTGTTTTCTTCTGGAGGGAAGCATCCTTGGAGAAAAAAAGTGGAAAACATTCAAATAATCTTCACTATTTCTTGTAGATACTGCATATCATCTTCAGTTACCATGCTGGGTTCTCAATGAACCTTGCAAATTTCTGATGCTATCAGGATTTTCCGTTGCTCACTCAAGCTGTTGATTCTTGATTTAAAAATTCCTCTACTCATTGAGAATCTAAAGTGTATTCCTTGTTCAGTTTGGTTGTCTTAACTTGTAAACCTATATCTTTTATCATGATGCTGCTTTTGCTTTGTTCATTGTTCTCTAAAGTAAGTAGCTATATCTGCAGAGTGGGGCTTTCACAACAGCATCTGAGGTTGGCCCTCTGGCTTACTATATAGACTTCTGCTTGCCTGATGTTTTCTCACTGTTTTTTCATGTACATGTTAGAGGGATGAAGCTGCCTCTGGGAGCAAGTGGCTAACCTGCTGGGATTGCTTGCCTTTGGCATCCTGTGAGGTCAACCATGGAGTCACGACTTTCCAAGATTATAATGGAGCAGTTGCTCATTTCCTCCATGTCGCCTCATCCTGTGTTACCAGGAAGCCCACAGACTGCCCAGGGACCAGGCTCATGGCTGGAAGTGGCAGCTTGAGGTTGGCCAGACCACACCCTCACTATGATCTCCACAAATACTGCTTTTGGGATGTCTGTTACACATATATTGGAGCCTCTCACTCTGTCCTCCATAAATCCTACCTGCTCTTCCATACATTCTTTTCTCTTTGTCTGTATATGATGCATTCTGGGTGAATCTCTTGGTACCTCTATTAGTCCATTTCACACTGCTGATAAAGACATAGCCAAAACTGGGCACTTTACAAAAGAAAGAGGTTTAATGGACTCACAGTTCCACATGGCTGGGGAGGCCTCACAGTCATGGCAGAAGGTGAAAGGCACGTTTCATAGGACAGCAGACAAGAGAAGAAAGCTTGTGTAGGGAAACACCCCTTTTGAAAACCGTCAGCTCTTGTAAGACTTATTCACTATCACAAGAAGAGCATGGGAAAGACCTGCTCCCATGATTCAATTATCTCACACAGGGTCCCTCCCACAACACGTGGGAATTATGGGAGCTACAATTCAAGATGAGATTTGGGTGGGGACACAGCCAAACCATATCAGTACCATATTCCAATTAAATAATTTTTCCCTATTGTGTCCAGTTTACAGTTTATCCCATTAACTGGGTTTACTTATTTCATTGATAATGTTTTTATTTTCCAAATTTATAATTTTTTTTATACTTATCTAACATTTTATAAATTTATTTTATACTTTTATTAATGGAAGCCGTGTTTTTATCATCTTAGATATCATAATTATACTTATTGAACACAATGCTTAATCATTAATTTCAGCTGGTGTGAACTCACAGTCCTATTTTTAAAATGTTATTGACTGTTTTTCTTAGAGAATAGCTCCTTTGAGTTGGATATTTTCTTGCTTTTGTTCAGTTCTATTCTTTATTTGCTTTTCCCTGAGTCTCTTTTCTTATCTGCTAATTTTCTAGTTTTGCTCTTGCTTTCAGCCAGCCCCTAAAGCCTCCTGGCCTTAAGTAAATACCATGATGGATTTCAAGGACTTCTGTTCCATTATGATACTGGGAATATTATTTAAAATAACTAGAGGTAGCTAGGTTTAGTTTCTCATCTGGAGTTCACATTTTTGCCAACCACAGAGAGAAGGTGGCCATAGAGTAAGTGGTCAGCTTAATTCTTAGTCAGCAACCATGAGCTGGCTCCAAGATACCTTCTTGCTAAAGAACTTCTAGTGCTTGTTCCCCTGCAGTAGCCAGGTTACTATTCACCTATCTCTTGTGACCCTGAAGGCTAGGAGGCCCACAGCCTCTGCTCCTCTTATGACCTGGTATTTGTCTTTTGATTTGGTTCACAGAACTGTTTTCTTGGTTTTCAGTCCAGCTATAGTATTTGGGTTAACTCTTTCTGTATTTTACCATATTGCTGGGGTTTGGCACAGAGAGTATGGTCTTAGCAAGGATACCTAATCTCTCTAGATAATCTGAAAAACTGGGATGATAGTAATGTTCTTTACTTTGTAGGGTTGTGTTAAGAATCAAATCAGTTAGTGCATATAAAACGCTTGGCACATAGTTATTTTTACCATAGTATAAATAATACCTAGCACAAAGTACATGGTTGATAAATATTTATAGGGTAGAGTGGATTCGTTTAATACCAACAAATGCATGAGGCTCTCCTGGTTACATCTGATAATGATTGTATTAGTCAAGGTAAGCTGGGTTATGCTGCAGCCACTAACAACTTCTGAATCTTAGTAGTTTATAACAACAAAGGTCTGTTTCCGACGCTCACTGCCTGCCCATCACAGAAAAGTTGGGCTTTGCTCTGCTCTATTTTTATCCATACTCTGGGTCCCAGGTCTTTGGAGGAGTCGCTTGCTGGAACACTTAGACACTATGGTAGTAGGAAAAGAGAATGGCCCTTAGCACTTCCTCGGCAAAGTGGCAATTGATGATACTGCTCACATTCTTACCAAAACAAGTAATGTGATCATTTGTTCGGTGGGGCCAGAGATGCAATTCTACCATGTGCCCACAAGGAGAGAACTGAATATTTGTAAGCATCGTGATGATTTTTGCAATGATCACCATGAATAAACATTGACTGGATGCTTACTTGAAGTAAGGTATTGTACTAGTCTACAAAGAGGTGGAAGTAACTTTTAACAACAGGACTCTTTTGATAATAGCACCTTTATCATTACTCAAGAATACAATTATTTTTAGTAGTTGGTGACAAGTATAAATTCCTGGCTATGAGAAAAGAGACATGATCGCGGTCTTGGCAAAAATACCATTCCGGTGCAATAACACATTTGTTATAAAGTCTTGGAACTATATGATCTGTTGAAATATTTATGGTTGAATTTAACTCTTTGAAATAAAAACACATCTCATACAGTGACAGATACAAGGTATGGCCATAAACTAGAGTCTTAGAGAAAACAATGCATCTTATGGTAAATGATTAGATGCATGCAGTAATTGCTGTAAGCATACCTACTCCAAATTTTCCCGTGTACCACCTGCAATCCTTGCTACAAAATGAAATCATTACCAGCTCAGTAAAAGAATGATTAATATTTTTGTGAAGTGGGTTTCTCGTATCCTTGGCCTTTCTGCTATGTTGCTATAGCCTCACTTTGAGCTGAGGAAAGAGAACTGTTGGTGTATTGGGTTAAATGCTTTTATTTTAAAATCTAATTTTCTCTTCAAAGATACCTCCTAGACACATCATGTGCATGCTTTAAGGCTGAAGGTACCTGTGAAGTTTCCTCATTTTTGTAACTAAAGGTTTTTAAGTCTAGTAAATTAAACTTCAAGAAATAAAATGAGAACTCAGTTAATAAGCTGACAGTCTGCCCATTGAAATTGCTGGAGGCTTTTTAGGTTCTAATGTACTAATTTCATTTCCTTACTAGTGTTTGCAATTTGGCTGGGCTTAGAAGCAGATTTGGTTTAAATTGAAGGTGAGAAAGGAAAGAGATGATGTTCTAACATAAAATAAGAGCATTTACTTGTCATTTCACCTTTACAGATTTATTGTTTTGGATTTTTAATTTACCTTTTGGTCTTTGAATTCAAAGTAAATATCCTGCAGAATATGATTTAATAACAATATATGATCCACTGTCTTTAAGGGAGTTATTGGCAGCCAAAAGAGGGAGGACACTGTGGGAATAAGACAAAGACCAGGCTTCTGGATGTATATATAGTGTGTGTATGTATGTATGCATATAACATGAATGTGTATAATTAAGTTTGCATGTGTATAATTAAGTTTGAATGTATGCAATGGGTGTGCAAGAATGCATGTAAGTTTGTATGTATGTAATGCATGTGTGTATGTATGAACATACACGTGTGTAATTGTATGCAATGTAAATGTTATGTGTTCATATATAATGTAAGTGCAACATATGTATATATACATGTGATGTGTATATGTACGTATGCATGTAGTTTTGTTTGTATATATATACAGAAATACATCTATCATTGGATCCCATTGAAGCTCTGCTTTTGCAGGATGTGACATATTTAGTTTTCAGCATCAGATGTCTCTAATTTAATTTTCATTTTAAAGTTGCTTTTGATGTTCTAATTCTTTTGTATTTCTACATACATTTTATAAGCAATTCGTCAATTTGTACGTAATAGCTTGTTGGGATGGAGTGGAGTTGCATTACAGCTATAGGTTTAATGAAGCCATTAAATGAACCAAAAGTTGACTTTGTTGGAAAGTTTTTAACTATAAATTCAGTTTCTTTTTTTTTTAATTATTAGTATTTTTTGAGACGGGATCTGGTACTGTCTCCCAGGCTGGAGCGCAGTGGTGCAATCTAGGCTTACTGCCAGCTCCACCTCCCAGGTTCACGCCATTCTCCTGCCTCAGCCTCCCAAGTAGCTGGGACTACAGGCGCCCACCACCATGCCTGGCTAATTTTTGTATTTTTAGTAGAGACAGGGTTTCACTGTGTTAGCCAGGGTGGTCTTGATTTCCTGACCTCGTGATCCGCCTGCCTCGGCCTCCCAAAGTGCTGGGATTACAGGTGTGAGCCACCGCACCTGGCCAGTTTCTTTAAAAGATACGTAAGTGTTCAAGTTATTTCTGAGCTAGATTTGATAGTTTTTATCTTTCAAGGAATTTGTCAAATTTATTGACATAGGATTTCGTAATATTCTTTTTATTCTTTTTTAACAGCTTGAGATAGAATTTGTATACCATACAATTCAAGTAAAGCATACAATTTAATGGTTCTTAGTATATTCGCGGACATATACAACCATCACCTCAGTCAATTTTAAAACATTTTCATCACCTCAAAGGGAAACCCCATGACCTTTAGTTATCACCACCCTATACTCCCCATCTTAGCCCTGAGCAACACCAACTCCTTTTTGTCTCCTTACTTGGGACTTCTACATGAATGGAATCATATAGTATGTCATCTTTTACAACCAACTTCTCTCACTTAGCATATCATTTTCAAGATTCATAAGTATTGTAGCCTATATCAGTAGTTTACTTCTTTTTTTTTGACCAAATCATATTTCATTGTGTGGAAATACCACATTTTGTTTATCTGTTCGCCTGTTGATGGGCACAGCTTGTTTTCACCTTTTGTCTATTTCAGTAGTATTGTTACAAATATTCATGTACAAGCTTTTGTGTGGACATATGCTATCAATTCTTTCTTTGGATATATGACTGGGAGTGAAATTGCTGAGTCATATGGTGACTTTTTACTTAATCTTTTGATAAACTGCTAGATTGTTTTCCAAAGCAACTTTGCGATTTTACGTTCTCACTAGCAGTGCTGAGGGCTCCAATTTTCCCATAATCTCACTAACATTTGTAATTATCTGACTTCTTTATTGTAGCCATCGTAGTGCTAGTTGAAGTGATACCTTACTGTGGTTTTGACTTGCGTTTCCATGATGACTAAGGATGTTGAACATCTTTTTATATGCTTAGTGGCTATTTGTGCATCTTCCTTGAAGAAATGTATATCCAGGTCCTTTGCCCATTTTAAATCTGTTTTTTTCTTTTTATTATAGATTTTTAAAAGTATTTATATGAGTATATCTTAGGTTGTTTAATAATATTTTTATTGTTGAGTTGTTCTTTTGAATCCTGTGTATACTCCAGATACAATTCCCTGATCAGATATATGGTTTGGAAATATTTTCTCTCACTTTGTGAATTGTCTTTTTATTTTTTTGATGGTATCCTTTCAGGTAATAAGTTTTCCATTTTGATGAAGTCCAATTTATCTATTTTATATTTTGTTGCCTGTGCTTGTAGAGTCATATCCAAAAAATTATTGCCAAATTCAATGTCATGAAGATTTTTCCCTATTTTCTTTTAAGAGTTTTATAGGTTTGGCTCTTACATTTAGGTCTTTGAGCCATTTTAAGTTACGTTTTGCATATTATATAGAGTAAATCTCCAAATTTGTTCTGCAGGTGGCTATACAAATGACTCAGTGCATTTGTTGAAAAGACTATTGCTTCCCAATTGAATGGCCTTGGCACCCTCATAAAAAATCGGTTAACCATAGGTGTATGGGTTTATTCTAGACTCTCAATTCTATTTCACTGATCTACATGTCTATTATCATGCCAATACTACACTGTCTTGATTACTGTTGCTTTATTCTAAGTTTTGGAATTGAGAAGTATACATTGTTCTATTTTGTTCTTTTGCAAGAGTGTTTTTGCCATTCTGGGACCCACCCATGAAATTCCACATGAATTTTAACACTGGCTTGTTAATTTCTATAAAGAAGCTCCCTAGGACTCTAATAGATATTGCCTTGAGTCTGTAGATCAATTTGGGAAGTATTGGCATCAGTGTTAGTCCATTTTTATGTCACTATAAAGGTATATCTGAGACTAGGTAATTTATAAAGATAAAAGTTTTAATTTGCTAATGGTTCTGCAGGATGTACAAGCATGGCAACATCTTGGCTTCTGGTGAGGACCTAAGGAAGCTTACCATCATGGTGAAAGGGGAAGCAGGGGCAGGTAGGTCACATAATGAGAGTAGGAATGAGAGAGAGAGAGGAGAGAGAGAGGTGTGAGGTGCCACACTCTTTTAAATAACCAGTGCTCCCATGAACTCAGAGTGATAATTCCTTGTGATCACAAGGACCACACCAAACATTCATGAGGGATCCACTCCTGTGACCCAAGCACCTCCCACCAGGCCCCACCTCCAACACTGGAGATTACGTTTAAATATGAGATTTGGAGGGGACAAACATCCAAAGTATATCATTCCACCCTGGCCCTGCCCAATCTCGTGTTCTTCTCACAATGCAAAATATAATCATCCATTCTCAATAGTTCCCCAAAGTCTTAATTCGTTTCAGTTTTAATTTGAAAGTCCTAATTCCCAAGTCTCATCTGGAGATTTTTTTTTTTCCCCCCGCACTAAGAGCCTATAAAACCAAAACAAGTTATGTTCTTCCAAGAGACAATGCAGGTACCAGCATTGGGTAAACATTCCTGTTCCAAAAGGGAGAAATTCACCTAAAGAAAGGGGCTATAAGTCCCATGCAAGTTGGAAATCCAGCAGGGCATTTATTAAATCTTAAAGCTACAAAATAATCTCCTTTGACTTCACATCCCACATCCAGAGCACAGTAGTGTCAGAAGTGGGCTCCCAAGGCCTTGGGCAGCCCTGCCCCTGAGGCTTTGCAGGGTCAGCCCCTGTGGTTGCTCTCACCGGCTGGTGTTGAGTGCCTTGGCTTTTCCAGGTGCAAGCTGTTGGTGGATCTTCTATTCTGGGGTTTGGAAGATAGTGGCCCTCTTCTCACAGCTACACTAGGCAGTGCCCCAGTGGATACTCTGTGTGGGGACTCCAACCCCACATTTCCCCTCATCACTGCCTTACTAGAGGCTCTCTGTGGGAGTTTCCCCTATGGCTGACTTTTGCCTGGGCACCCAGGATTTCCCATACCTCCTCTGAAATCTAGGGGGAAGCTGCCAAGCTTCTTTCATGCTGATATTCTGTGCAACTGTAGGCTTAACACCTTGTGGAAGCCACCAAGGCTTATGACTTGTGCCCTTCAGAACAGAGACACAAGCTGTACTGGAGGCCCTTTGAGCCTCAGCTGTAGCTAGAGCAGCTGGGATTCAGGAAACAGTGTCCTGAGGGTGAGCAGGGCAACAAGGCCCCAGACCTGACCCCTGAAACCATTCTTTCCTCCTAGGCCTCTGGGCGTGTGATGTAATGTGTTGTCTCTAAGATCTCTGAAATGTTTCCACAGCCTTTTCCCCATTGTTTCGGATATTAGCACTTGACTCTCTTTTAGTCATGCAAATCTCCTTAGCAAATGGTTGCTACATAGCCTACTTACATTCCTTTTCTGAAAATGGTTTTACTTTCTGTGCCACATGGCTAGGCTGAACTTTTATGCTCTGCTTCCAACTTTAAGTCATTTCTTTGCTTCTGTATCTGATCATAGGTTGTTAGAAACAGTCCAGCCACATCTTGAATGCTTTGCTCTTTATAAATTTATTCCATTAGATACCCTAAGCCATCACTCTTAAGTTCAAACTTCCGTAGATCTCTGGGACATGGACATAAATGCAGCCAAGTTCTTTGCTAGGATGTAACAGGGGCGACCTTTACTGTAATTTCTAATAACTTCTGCATTTCCATCTGAGAATTCATCAGCACAGCCTTCACTGTTCATATCTCTGTCAGCATTTTGGTCACAACTGTTTAACCAATCTTTAAGAAGTTCCAAATATTCCCTCATCTTGCCATCTTCTTCTGAGTCCTCCAAACTCTTCCAGCCTCTGCCTGTTACCTAGTTGCAAAGCTGCTTCCATATTTTCAGGTATCTTGACAGCAACACCCCACCCCTTGGCAGTAATTTTCAGTGTTAGTCCATTTTTTCATTACTATAAAGGAATACCCGAGACTGGGTAATTTATAAAGAAAAGAGATTCAGTTGGATCACAGTTGTGCAGACTGTACAAGCATGACACCACCATCTGATTGGCTTCTGATGGGGGTCTTAGGAAGCTTATAATCATGGTAGGGCAGGCACATCACATGGTGAGAGTGGGAGCAAGGGAGAGAGAGGGTTGAGGTGCCACACATTTTTAATCCATCCGATCTTGCAAGAACTTAGAGCAAAATCTCATTATCACAAGGACAGCACCAAGCCATTCATGAGAGATCCACTGCATGACCCAAACACCTTCCACCAGGCTCCACCTCCAACATTAGAGATTACATTTCAGCATGAGATTTGGAGGGGACAAACATCCAAACTGTATCACCATACTAATGCCAAATCTCCTGATTCATTTATGTTTATTTCCCATTTATTTTGATTTTCTATAATTTTTAAAACAATGTTTTGTAGTTTTTTAGAGTATAAGTTTTGACTTCTTGGCCACACTCACCAGAAGTTAGTCTCTGCAGGTTGAGTTGGAGGATAAGATAAATAGTGGCAGCCTGCCCATCCTGGGAAGACACATAGCAGTTTTCTGGAAAATCAGGAGTAAAGGGCCCTATTCTTTGTTACACTCACGTGGAGCAGAGCTCCTGTCAAGCTGTGTAGCAGGAGAGAGAGAGCAGTTTGTGGCTTAAGAGCTATAGATCTTCACTATTTTACTTGAGTTTAGTAGATTTGAATAAATTATTCTTGGGTAATTCTTCTTTAGCTAAATTGTTCCTTAGGACAATTTCCAAGGTTTTAGAAGCTTTGGTTTTTTTTTTTTTTTAAATAGTTTCTACTAGTTATGCTTTTATCAGTGGATATGAGTTCATGGAGCTCTGCATGCTGCCAGCCTCCAAATGGAACCTTTTTAATCATCACTTTAAAAAGCCCCAGAGGATGCACACACAAGAGCCTAAGGCTCCCTGGGAATTGCAGGCCTGAGAATCCACCTGACACCAGTGCTTCAGTCCTGAACAATTGTAAGGTTGGCATTACTATTCACTGAATGGGAAAGCCTGCAGCAGAAGCTGGTTTGGGTGCCATATGAGGAGTTTGATTTTGGAAATGCTGAATTCAAAATGCCTGTCAGACATCCACATGAGATATAAGTGGGAAGATAGTTGTACAATCCTAAAACTTAGACAAGAGGCCTTTGATAGGGGTTTAATTTTGGGAAAGAACCATTTAGAAATAAGACTACTTAAAGTGACTCATAAAAATCATTTGCCCAGGTAAGATCTCACTTACTTTTGTTTTCCTGGTGTAACTATTAATGGCACCCTCTTTCATAAATGTCCTTATTTAGAGAACAACTTATATGGTTATCCTCTTCATGAAGTGAATAAAATATTCAATCAAAGATGCCCATAATTATTTATGACATCACACATTTTGGTGAAATAATTCAATAATGTCTTTTGTATAATGATATATTTAAATTATTTTGAGGAAGTTTTTAAGATAAAATTATAGATACATACCTTTTGCATATTCCTTGATGATAAAAAAAGGCATTGAACTTTTGTAAAGTGGACTTTTTTATTGGAATATCACAAATCTATAAAACATGAAATATTGTAACTAAATTCAATTAAGAACAGACAATAAATTCAGAAATCTTGAAGAATGTGGGCTCACTGGTGGAAAAAATAATTTAACAGACTTAAAGTTAATGCAGTTTGATGAATGAGAATCTTTCAAGAGTCACAGTATATTAGCATTTGATGTTGATGCTTTTAAAATACTGAGAATCATTTCGGTCAAATATTTCTCCCATTTGTGCTTTAGTTTTAGTGACTTAAATAGTGTCTAGCACATTGTATTAGTTCGTTCTCACACTGCTATGAATAATTACCTGAGACTGGGTAGTTTATAACGAAAGGAGGTTTAATTGACTCACAGTTCTGCAGGCTGTACAAGAGGCATGGCCAGGGAGGGCTCAGGAAATTTACAATCATGGCAGAAAGCAAAGGGGAAGCAAGCACATCTTCACATGGCAGCAGGAGAGAGAAAAGGGGGAAGTGCTACACATTTTCAAACAGTCAGATCTCATGAGAACTCCATCATTATCAAAAAACAGCAAGGGAGAGGTATGCCCATATGCTCCAATTACCTCCCATCAGGTTCCTCCCCTGACGTTGGAGATTACAATTTGACATGAGATTTGGGTGGGGACACAGAGGCAAACCATATCACACATAGTCCATAATCAATGCATACATGTTGAATGAGTGAAGAGATAATTTAATGTGATAAGACACTGCATCGGCTGTAATATATGGAATGTGTATGCTTTAATGAGATCAATTTTTTGAAAGACTACTGTGTTAAAGAAAGATAACATGATAAGGAAGGGTTAGTTAAGGTGGATAGATCTTCATAAACTCAAGTTTATGAAGTTTAGCCTCAACTGGGGCCCTAGAGTGATGACCAACTGGCACTAAGTTCCCTTTAGGGGCCCAATTCAGGTCCATTGTATAATTGCTCACTTCCAGTCATAGAGGATAGTCTTTGAACAGGAGAGACGGAGATGCCTGGAATAAGGTAAGTAATCACACTTGCAAAATGTATTAGAATGGGCTATTATTTCGATTGTACATGACTCAACGCAGATAAATCAAGCATTAGGAATTTTTTAAAAAGTCAGGGTAATGAGGAGTTTCATTTTACTACTCTTTCTAATTTTGCTGTTTGAAAATTTTTATAATAAAAAATCTAAATGTAGATTACCACCAATTTGAACCAGTTGAGTTTATTAAATTCCTTGCACCCATGCTGATAGTAAAATAGAAATTTATATAAAGTATGTCATACAGTACAGGGTTGTATGCACATATGAGTGTTTCATAAAGATTAGAAAATGGCATTGATATATCTAAATTAGTAATATTCTCCATTCATGGCATGGCTATTACTCAGGTTATCTAACTTGTTAATTTGAGGATATTTGGTTCAAGGGTCTCAAGGAATAAGCAGGTACTTTTAAGGAGGTGAGGTCTCAATCTTTGTTTATGACTATTTTCAACTACTGTGAGAGAAAAGAAAATATTACCAATCTATGTATGGAAGATTATTGTGTCCATTATTGTTTCTAATATTACCACCAGTTTTTCGGAGTTCATTCACAATTTACAAAACAATTGCTTTAAATAAGATTATCTTATTTTAATTTGCATTGTACAGTGGCATACACTCAGTAACTAAAATGGTTTCACATGGTGTTTTTTTGGTCATAAGGTCATATTGCAAGGAGTGGTGAAGATCTAAACAAATGGGTTCATTAAAAAAAAATCAAGTATTGATGGCTTCACTTCTGTGGCCATGATGATACAAAAATTCCTCCATTGTTTATTGTCCTCTCCCCCCAAAAGTCAGTACAATATTGTACCACAGGGAGCCAACAGGGTTATGTGGAGGTATCAGGGAGAAAGTGGAGGGAAATCAGAAGAAACTAAAGTGAGGAATAGGTATGTAAAATGAGATTCATTGTAATATACAGTTATCCCTTGGTATTCACAGGGGTTGGTTCCAGGACCTCCATCAAATACCAAAATTCAAAGATGCTCAAGTCCCTGGTATAAAATGGCGCACAGCATTTGAGCATCACCTATGCACACCCTCCCATACACTTTAAGTCATCTCTAGATTACCTATAATGCCTAATGCAGTGTAAATGCTGTGTAAATAATTCCTACACTATATTTTTTATTTTTATCTTGTTTCACTGTTGTTTATTTATTGTGTTTTTTTCTTCTGAACATTGCTGAATCACACAATGCAGATAGGGGGGATTAATTGTCAGTGAGGACATGTATGGGAGAGTGTGGAACCTAAGAAGCAAATTATTTATGGACGAGCAGCAGTTGCTAACCGTTTTATGGTTTGAATTTAATGTAGCCTGACATCCATCAGGAAAGTGTTCTGTGCTTAAATGGATTCCTTGCTGATCTCAATCATTCTGAAGCAGCAAGGGGAATACACATTTTTCTCAAACTATCCATTAGAAGCATCTATATCTAAGTAAGTGTACTGGACAGAAAGCTAAATTACATATAATATCTTTTTTGCGATTTGGAAAAAAATTACAAATGGACTAAAATGGCTTTGTCCAGATTACATAATTATGTATATTGTAATAACTTTTTGGCACAAAGAAGAAAATCCTTTTAAATAATATATGATATATAAGAGATTCAAATTTCATAAAAACCAAAAATGTAACAATGATCAACGGTGGCATGCCAAAGGTGGGACAGTAGGAATGCCCATCGTAGATTTAGTTAGTAATGGGGAGGGGTGGAGAGGGTGGGGTTTGGGAGGTGGGAGTACATTATCAATGGAGAATAATAATAAAAAGAAAATCTAACCCGAATCTGTCTGCTTCTATTATTACTGTGCTTTGCCTTTTGTTGGCTTAAGTTCTAGATCAGGGCTGCAAACTTTTTCTATAAATGGCCAGCTAGAAAAGATTGTAGGCTTTGCAAGCCCTACATGTCTGTTGCTGCAGCTCTACCTTGTATCTGGAAAGCAGCCATTGACAATAAGCAAATGATGGGCGTGGCTTTATTGGCTCCTGCTTTCCCCAGGAAAAGAGCAGGTGTCCCCACCCAGAACTGTGTGCCTTCTGAGTGCCTAGTGTGGAGAGTGTCTTCCTTTCCATTGGCATCGGCCTTAGCCATGAGTCTTGTGAGCAGACAGGACCCACAATGCATCCATGTGGATACTTTAGGAGTACAGTTGGGCTGCCTTTGACCTCTCCCCTCTGCAGTGAGATGAAGTACAGATGGACCAGCTCCTTTTACATGCAGGCCGGGATGAAGAAAACACTAGGGAGAGGAGCAAAAGTGCTTCTCTTTTGGAGCTGACTGTGAAGCTTTTTTGTATGGCAATGCAAGTTTGAGATAGCATGCTTCCACAGTAAAACTTAGTGAAAGACGATGGATATATTTTCATCTTAACCCGTATCAATCTTAGACTGTAGGAAGAGGGGAAGCCTGAAGGCAGTTTCAGAAACTGTTTTTTGCTCATGAGAAACATGATTTCACAGTATTTCCAACTTCTAAATGAGCTGCCAGGGAGCAGAATTTTAAAGCAATGGAACTTCTGTGAGACATTCAATTCTTCCTTCCACGTATTAATCCTCATCTACTGAAATAGCAAACTCAATAAAGATTTGAAATCATCCACTTATGACTTAGGTTAGACTAAAGCCTTACATCTCTTCTTCCAATAATCTCTATATAAATCTATCTGATGCTGCGATAGAGACCATTATTTTGCACCTACTGAACAGACTCATGCAGACTTCTGAGCAATATTTATTAAACTTAATTCCTTTTGTTGACTTCTGTAGGGGACGGAGATGGTT
The DNA here is from genome assembly GCF_029289425.2 of Pan paniscus. Lineage (NCBI taxonomy): Eukaryota > Metazoa > Chordata > Mammalia > Primates > Hominidae > Pan > Pan paniscus. The sequence continues at coordinate 18,667,608 of NC_073261.2, forward strand.
GGAATTATTTTAATATTACAAGCCTTACACAAATAGGCTGTAGTTCCAATATATTTTATTAGGAGAGAGAATTTGCCCAATAATAATTATTGATAGAAAGATGCTTGGAAAAAAATGTAATTTCAAGCCACTTGAAATCTAATTATATAGTTTCCATTTTGTTCCAATCAGTGCAAGATGAAGACAGGGATTTTGTTTCCATTGTAAATGGCTCAGAGTGGGTCATTGTCTTAGTCAGTTTGGAATGCTATAACAAAGTACCACAGACTGGGTGGCTTGTAGACAACAGAAATTCATTTCTCACAGTTCTGGAGGCTGGAAGTCTCAGGTCCGGGTGCCAGCATGGCCAGGTTCTGGTGAGGGCCCTCTCCAGGGTTACAGACTGCCAATTCCTCATTGTACCCTCATGGTGGGAAGAGGTCAAGAGAGCCTTCTGAGGCCCCCCCGTTTTTAAAACATTGTACTTATTTATTTGAGACAATGTCTTGCTCTGATACCTAGGCTGGAGTGTAGTGGTGACATCATAGCGATCACTCAAGTGATCTCACGCCTCAGCCTCCCCGCCCCCAGTGAGTAGTTGGGACTGCAGGTGTGCACCACCATGCCTGGCTAACTTTTTAAATTTTTTTGTAGAGAGGAGGTCTCACTTTGTTTCTCAGGCTGGTGTCAAACTCCTAGCCTAAAGCGACCCTCACACCTCAGCCTCCCAAAGTACTGGGATTGTAGGCAAGAGTCACTGCCTAGCCTGAGGTACTTTTCATAAGGCACTAATCCCATTCATAAGACTCCGCTCATGACCTGATCACCTCTCAAAGCCCCCACCTTATAATACCATCACCTTGGGCATTAGGATTTCAACATATGAATTTTGAGGGTACACAAGCATTCAGTCCATTGCCATTCTCAATAAACTGAATCCATCTAACAAATTCTTACTGAGCAATGTGCTAGACATTGGGTGTTCAATCATGAGCAGAGCAGACAGAAATTCTGCCATCATTGAACTCTGGAATAACACACACACACACACACGAGAGAGAGACGTGAATCAATTAATCACACAAATACAATTAACACTGCAATTCTCTTTAAGGATATGAAGAAGAAAAACATTGTGTTTGGAGAATGTATTACAGGGGAATTTGCCTAGCTTGAGGATCCAGGAAGGTTACCCTGAAGACTAGACATTTGATCTACTCTGGGAAGAGTAACAGTCACTAGGTAAAGAGACGTAAAGAAGTGTTTCAGGCAGAAGGGACGGTGTATACAGAAATCCTATGGTGGAGAAAGCATGCTGGATACTTACGCCTGAGGCAAGGCCAGCGTGTACCACCTGGTGGTAAACATGGTGCAAGATAAGACTAGAAGAGGGGGCCATACCCCACAGGCCTTGTAGGCCAAACTAAGGAATTTTATGTTAATTAGAGTGAGTTAATATTCCCCATGAGGAGGAGAGGCTGGATGCCACCAAATTGTGTTTGGAAAACCACTCTTGTAAGAGTGAAAGGTAACATAGCTGACTCCATCTTGCTTCCAACCTCATAAGCAAACTGCTTTTACTCATTCCTGAAAGTAGGCCAAGCTAACCATGAGAGGTATTTAGTTAATAGTTTAACTACAACGATGATTACAGTCTCTTCCCAGTACTACCCCTGAAAAGGTAAGGAGGGTGTGTACAAAAGTAATCATGTTTAAAGATTTATAGAAGCATTGTGACCTGACCAAGTGCAAAGACATTTTGCCAACTTCTCAAACCTCTGCTGACACCCAGATATCTGTGGTCACCTGTTACCTCCTGACTTCAATGCCCTCCTTATTCCCCTTCCACTAATATAAAAAGAAGCTTGAGATTCATGTCTTTTAAGATGATTCTGTAGGACATTAGTCCACCATCTTCTTGGTTTGCTAGCTTTCTGAAATAAAGTCACCTTCTTGCCCCAATACCTGTCTCTTGACTTGTTGGCTATCAAGTGGTGAATGGCACAAGCTTTAGACTCAGCTACACTCTGGCTGCAGGAAGTGAACAAATGGGATGCAGAGCAGGAGAGGGTGCAGGTGTACTATCTAGTAAGTTGCTGCAAGTGCACAGTTAGGAGATCATTGGGGTGATCCAGGTGAAAGTCTACTGGGTCATAGGCTAGGGATGGTGGCTGTGGAAAAGAGAGAAGACATTAAATTTGAGGTTAGTTTTTGACACACACAACAAGAGATGTGAAATAGTCTAATATAGAGGTCTGGAGCTCAGAGAGTTCTGAACTGAGACACAGACAGCCAAGTCATTAATATCTTACACACAGATATCAGGTTATTTAGGGAGAGAGTACACAGAAGCAGAGAGAGTTTAGGCTTGAACTCTGAGGGAGGCTAACTTTTATTATATTTTGCAGGTTGTCAGCCATAATTTCTCTGAATATGTGTCATACTCTTTTCTCTGTCTCCTGTCATTCTGTGACATCCATTATGCATATGTTGCTGTGCTTTACAGTGTCCTACATTTCTCTGGGCACTGGTTTTGGCAGGGGTCTTTTTGCCTGTTGCTTGTCCTGACCACACCCAACTGGTAGACTCTATTAATTGCTGGCTGATTGCCCTGTTGTTTTCGTCAATGCCCTGAGTCATCAATTGCCCCGTAGATCAAACCGATTATATTACGCTTCTTTAAATGAATAATTTCTGTGGTCCATGTACGATATTTGTTCTGATCCCAGGTGGGTTCCTCCGGGCTATCTCTTTTCTGGGTTCTCTTGGGCAAACTAGCTGACCTGCAGTTTGTTGTGTATTTTCAATTAATCTAATCCTTCAGTTAATCTATCTCCTCTTAGTTGGCTTTGATGATGACTTCCACTATTTTTGAGAGTGCCCTTAGGCTTGAACCTCTCTACACGCTGTTGCAAATGGAATCAGTTTCTTTGGGAAGGGATTAGTAGCTTCAGGTTTATGGCCTGTTTCTCCCCTTAGGCAAAACTTCTGAGCCAGGAATCTGTAGCTGAGGATGAGGACAGCAGTGCATTTCTTTCTGAGCGACATTTCCACTAAAGGAGCTGAGTGCTTGGTGGAGGTAGCAGGCAGTAGATTCATGTCTTCTTGGCTTGCCTCTCCTGGCAAGGAACCAGTGCCTTATGAGCTAGCACAAAGGCAGTCCAGACCCTGGTATTCTCAAGGTAGAGCATCTGTCATATGGGTGAGGGCTGGGCAGAAGAAGGGGGAGCTTGCACCTTTTGGCCATACTCACCTGGAACTTGGAGCCTCAACAACAGTTAGCTTGAAGCAGAATGAGAAATGCTGACATCCTGCCCCTCCTGGGAAGAAAGCCCTCTTACTAGCTGCTAGGAGGAGAGGAGCTGTTTTCTTGGCTGCCCCAGTCTGTAGTAGAATTTCTATCACACTGAGTTGGGACAGGGGAGGAAGAGAGTGAGTTTCAATGTAAATACCACAGACTCACTATTCTTACCACATTTTTAAAGATTTTCTTCATTTATTTCTTCTTTTGCTGTATGCTTTTGGGACCATTTCCAGAGACTTTAAATGGTTGTTTTAAAAAGATGTTTGCCATTTTTGCTGGTGGCAGGGGTTGCGGGGGGGCAGATGTCTGCATGGTTTCTCATAGTGTGATGCTGGAAGTTTCTCTCTGAAAACTAACTTTGAGCAGCAGGGATAGAAGAGAATCCCTGCTGTCCTTCAGCAAGCTGCTGAAGGAAAGAAGCATAGACCAATGAGGTAGAGAAAAATGAGAAGCTGTGTCATCAAAGCCAGGAGACCATTTCTGGTAGGTCAAGCAAGACTGAAAATGTGCATTGCGATGTACACAGGAAGTCAGAGGCATTGTTAGTTTTGGTGGATTGGTGGTTCTGGAAACCAGTTAGGAGTACAGTGGGATGGGAGCTAGGCAAAGAAGTGGATATAAAGACTATAGATAACTTTTGTATTTTTAAAATATAAAATATATAATTAGAAAATAATGTATAATGATCACCTATGTACCTGCCACCTAGCTTTATCAGTTCTTAATGTTTCATCATATTTGCTTTAGATTGAAAAAATATACACAGTGACTCGACTTTTCCTGTATACTCCTTCTCAATCCCACTTCCTACCTTCCAGAGATAACCATTATTGTTAATTTGGTGTCTTTCACTTCTGTGTATTATATGTAATCCTATCACTTCATTTATATGTTTGTATAAATAACATACACTATTGCTTTGCAGGTCTGCAATCTGAATATAAATGGTATTATATATCATATTGCTTTCTGCAACTTGCTTTTTTAAGCTCAATATTATACTTTAGAAATTTATTGATGTATCCATTGAAGATGTAGCTCAGGTTTATTTATATTATAAACATGCCTTAATTTAGCAACTTGGACTGATGAATGTTTAAACTGTATCCAAGTTTTTATAATTACAAACAGAGTTGCATTGAACATTCCTGTATGTGCCCCCTTGCATGCCTGTGTCCAACTATTCCTGGGAATGGGAATGCTGTGATGGGAGGTCACATACCTGGAGTTTTCCCAGAGCATGCTGGTGGCTCTCACAGTATCACCCACAGCAGTGAGCTTCTGTTACCTTCACATTCTCATCCTCAACACTTGGTGTTGTCAGACTTTCTAACTTGGCCTTTCAGATGGATGGGAAAAGGTATCTCACTGTGGCTTTAATTTGTTTTTCCTTACTTTTTTTTTTCTTTAAGATGAGTTTTCACTCTGTCACCCAGGCTGGAGTGCAGTGGGGTGATCTCAGCTCACCACAACCTCTGCCTCCCAGGCTCAAGCAATCTTCCCGCCTTAGCCTCCTGAGTAGCTGGGACCACAGGTGTGTGCCAGCACACACAGCTATTTTTTTGCGTTTTGGGTAGAGACAGGGTTTTGCCATGTTGCCCAGGCTGATCTCAAATCCTGAGCTCAAGTGATTCACCTGCCTCGGCCTCCCAAAGTGCTAAGATTACAGGCGTGAGCCACCACACCTGGCCTGTGGCTTTAATTTCTTTTCCCCATTACTCATGAAGTTGATCATCTTTATGCTACTTTCTGGCAACTTGATTTCCTCTTCTGAATTGCTTTTTTATCTTGTTGTCTGTTCTTCTCTGGAGATTTTTATTATTTTCCTTATTGACTTACAGGAATTCTTTATGTATGCTGGGCTCTAATCTTTTGTCAGGAATGTGCATTACAAATACATTTTTCCAATCTGTGCCTTATTCCTCAGTTTGTTTTGTTGTCTTTCTTTGAACAGATGTGTTAAATTTTAATGTGTACAGGCATATAAATGTCTGCTTTTATGGTTTGTTCTTATTGTTTTTGTTATTTGAAACAGGCTATTTTGTTTTGGTTTTCTCTTTTTATATTATCACTGATGTTAGAAGAGGGGGTGGATCAAAACATGAATTTATTACTCCATCTGGATATTTGAAATAGCTCTTAAAGACATGAAAGGCCAAAGGGAGATATGATACTGTGTTAGGTACAGTGAGGGTCACATTAGAGTGCACTTAAAAAAAGCATCAGTAACTTACAAAAAAACAACGGGAAGGATCTTATCAAAGTAGGAAATGGCTAATTCAAGCCAGCAGAAGGAATTCATCTACTCGGGATGAAGAGGTTGAATGTGCAGAGATAAGATTAGATTACTGTGCATATTCACACATAATCATTATATAGGTGTACTGGGTTCCTGAAAAACTGGAAAGCAGTGGAACAAATGGCCAGGGGAGTTCTGGCCCCAGGTAGGAGGAAGGGCAGCATCCCTACTGTTAACGAAAGAGGGGAAGCCGGGGTGTGTGAGATGTACCTGGGTTCGGAAGGCGAGGCTGTCTCACCTGACTTCTTTTTCTCTGCAAATAGAAATAATTCATCCTCTGCTGAGAAAGAGGCTGGGATGGAAGAAGAATGATGACTTTCATCTTTTGAGAAAAGCAGAGCAACTATGAAACACTGAAGGGTTGGGAGAATGAGTTGAGTAGAGGAATCTAGTAGGTTTTCCAGTATCATCAAAGTCCCACATGAAGTATTTAAAAATTCATAATAAAATCAGTTATCACTGTGGTGTGATCTTCTTCAGCAGCAGTTGGTTCTCAGGGGCAAGCATAGAAGCAGAAAGTCAAGAGGAATTAAGGCAATTGTGCCACTGGACAATGATCGTGGAATACAGGCTGAATAAAGTAGGTAAAGGAAGAAAATGATCATGGATAGAGGGAAAGTGGAGAGGAGATAAAACTTCATAACTCAGGGAGGAGTTGCCAAGCAGGCTGGAAAGAGAGCGATTGTAGGCGAGTGGTGTCTGAGTTAATGATTTTTGGACTTGGCACCGTTACAAGAAATGAAAAGGTCCAGAGTGCAGTTATGTGTTGGACACCTGATAGCAGTGGAGGAAAATGGGTTTTGAGATTAGCACTTTGTGAAAATCAAAATGTCAAATTCAACTATTGGCAGAGCTTGAGGGTAGGAAAAAATGCAAGCCAGGTGCCAGAGTGGTCAGCCAGTGGGGAGGGTGAACCAGAGTTCAGCAAGGAGGAGCAGCACGTACAGTTTTAAAAGAGCAAGGTTATTTTTATTTTTATGTATTCTTTTGATTGCTTTACAATAAAATGGAAGGTTGAGGGAAGTAAGAAGCATCTGAACTCTACTTTCTGACCCTGAGGTATCTGAGGTGGCAGGAATGCCTGATCTCTATGTGGAATAGGGTACCTACAGGAAGGGTCACTGGCAAAGGCTTGGGAGTGCTGTTCTGTGTCCTATGAAGCTGGGGCCCATAGGTCACAGTCGAAGATTTGGGGAGGTAGGAGGGCTGGGGCAGGGCAAGGACGCATGCAACACTGAGGGCATGAGGGTGCACTCAAGGATTGCAGAATGTGGCAGGAGTGGCAGCTCCACTTCACTCACAGGCTGAAGAAAACTGGTATAATTACATCAGTGGATTCAGACTGAGGAGAAGGGATACTGGGTCTCCCCACCAGAGGACCCATCGCATGTGCTTGGGTGAGGGCAGCCTGGGAAGAGAAAAATCCCATATCCTGCCTGGACAGCTAACAGACCAACACTTTGCAATGGCTGACTTCTGAGTCTCTGCCTGACAAGGGACCAGCATTGAACAATTCTACACAGCTCCTGGGGCTAATGGTGGAGAGAGGAGTTGCTTGGAGATGCAGCTCACTTAGGAGTCATGTGGCAGAGTGGCAGGAGTGGATGTGGGGAGAAATTGGGCCTGCTTAAGGCGATAGCTGCCTGGTGATCATGTGGAACCATGACACCATCTTCTTAGGCCAGTGGAACAAATACGTTATTATTTATGTATGATTAGCAATTCGATTGCTATTCAGATTTGAATTTATTACCTTATCATTGTTTAAATATCAGTAAACTATATTTTTATACAATTTTACATTTATAGGAAGTTGAGTAGAAAGTACAGAGATTTTCCACATACTCCCTCTCCAACCCTAGAGTTTTCTCCATTACTAACATGTTGCATTGGTGTGGTACATTTTTTACAATTGATAAACCAACATGAAAGTATTATTGTTAAAGTCCATAGTTTACATTAGGGCTCATTGTTTATGTTATATATTCTATAGGTTTTGAGAAATGTATAATGTCATGTATCCACCAATACAATATGATATGGATGGAATAGCTTCACTGTCCTAAAAAATCCTCTGTGGTCCACCTGTTCATTCCATCCCACTTTTCACCCACTTCTCAACCCATGACAAACACTAATCTTTCTGCTGTTTCTATAGTTTTGCCTTTTTCAGAATCCCCTGTAACTGAAATCATACAGTATATAGCCTTTTCATTTTGGCTTCTTTCACTTTGCAAAGTGACATAAGGCTTCTCTATGTCTTTTTGTGGCTTGTTAGCCCATTTCATTTTTATTGCTGAATAATATTCCATTGTATGGATCTACCATACATTGTTTATCCATTCATGCATTAAAGGATGTCTTGGTTTTTTTCAGGTGTTGACAATGATGAATACAGCTACTCTAAACATGCATGTGAAGGTTTTGGTGTAGACTTAAGTTTTCATTTCATTTGGGAAAGTGCTAAGGAGTGTCATTGCTGGATCTTACAGTTAAGATTATGTTTAGTTTTGTAAGAAACTGTCAAACTGTCTTCCAAGGAGTTGTTCCATTTTGCATTCCTACCAGCACTGAATTTCTGTTGCTCCATATCTTTGGCAGCACTTGGTGTTGTCAGTGGTTTAAATTTTGGCCATTCTACAAGGTGGGCAGTGGTATCTAATCATTGTTTTAATTTACAATTTCCTAAGATGCTGTTGAGCATCTTCTCGTATGCTGATTGTCAACTGTATTATCTTCTTTCATCGCTTCACATTTTTTTGGCCACTTGTTTAATTGGGTTGTTTTCTTGTTGTTGAATTTTAAGAGTTCTTTTTATATTTTGGATAACAGTCTTTTATCAGATACGTGTTTTGCAAGTATTTTCTCCCAGACGGTGGGTTGTCTTTTCATTCTCTTAACAGTGTCTTCCACAGAGAAGTTTTAATTATGTCCAATTTATCAATATTTTATTTCATTAATTGTGCTTTTGATGTTGTATCTAAAAGTCATGCCAAACACAATGTTAACTATTTTATCTCCCAAATATAACCTTCCAGAAATTTTATAGTTTTGTATTTTACGTTTAGGTATATGATTATTTTTGAGTTAATTTTTGTGAAAAGCATAAGATCAATGTCTAGATTTATTTATTTACTTTTTGCATGTGGATGTACAATTGTTCCAGCACTATCTTTTGAAAAGACTATATTTTCTCCATTTTATTACCTTTGCTCCTTTGCCAAAGATCAGCTGGCTACATTTATGTGGGTCTATTTAAGCGCTCTCTATTCTGGTTTATTGACCAATTTGTCTATTCTTTTATAATACCACACTGTTTTGAAGTGAGGTGATGCCAGTCCTCTGACTGGCACTTCTTTTCTGAACATTGTTTTGGCTATTCTGGGACTTTTCCCTCTCCATGTAAACTTTGAGATCAGTTTGTTCATATCCACAAGTAACTTGTTGGGATTTTGATTGGGTTTGTATTGAATCTATATATTACATTGGGAAGAACTAATATCTTGATGATATTGAGTCTTCTATCCGTGAACATGGAATATTTCTCAATTTTTTAGAACTGCTTTTTTTCATCAGTTTTGTAGTTTTCCTTATATAGATCTTTGTTTTAAAATGTAGGGGTTTTTTTTTGTTGTTGTTGTTTTTTAAATATGACCCAATAATTCTATTTCTGGGCATATGTCCAAGGGAGGTAAAACCAGTATGTCAAAGACATATCTGCACTTCCTTGTTATTGAAGCATTATTCACAGTAGACATGATGAGGAATCAAATGAAGTGTCCACTGAAGGATGAATGGATAAAGAAAATGTGACACACACACCACACACACACACAAACACACACACACACACAATGGAATACCATTCACCCTTAAAAGATAAGGAAATTCTATTATTTGTGACAACATGGATGAAACTAGGGGACATTATGCTGAGTGAAGTAAGCCAGGGACAGAAGGAGAAATAATGCATGATCTCCCTTTTGTGTAGAATCTAAAGTAGTTGAGAAGTAGAAGCAGACAGTAGAATGGTGGTCACCAGAGCCTGATGGTAGGGGTGAGGGGAATAAATGTGGAGAGGTTGGCCAAAGAGTACACAGTTTCAGTTAAACAGGATAAACAAGTTTTGGTGATCTATTTACAGCATGATGACTATAGTTAACAATAATGTATTAAATATTTGAAAATTGCTAAGATGGTAGTTCTTAAATGTTCAATGTTCTCACCACAAGAAAGATAAGTATGTGAGGTGATGGCTATGTTAATTCACTTGATTTAGTCATTTCCCTGTGTGTGTGTGTGTATTTAATATTGTACACTGAAAATATGCAGTATATAATTTTTATCAATCATACCTTAATAAGGCTGAGGGAAAAGAAATAGAAATGGAGGTTTTTTCTCACACGTCCGTGTGAAGAGAGCACCAAACAGGTTTTGTGTGAGCAACAAGGCTGTTTATTTCACCTGGGTGCAGGTGGGCTGAGTCCGAAAAGAGAGTCAGCAAAGTGTGGTGGGATTATCATTAGTTCTTATAGGTTTTGGGATAGGCGGTGGAGTTAGGAGCAATGTTTTGCGGGCAGGGGGTGGATCTCACAAAGTACATTCTCCAGGGTGGGGAGAATTACAAAGAACCTTCTTAAGGGTGGGGGAAATTACAAAGTACATTGTTCAGTTAGGGTGGGGCAGAAACAAATCACAATGGTGGAATGTCATCAGTTAAGGCTATTTTCACTTCTTTTTGTGGATCTTCAGTTGCTTCAGGCCATCTGGATATATAGTGCAGGTCACAGGGGATCTGATGGCTTAGCTTGGGCTCAGAGGCCTGACAGGTTTTACTATTATTCAAATATGGTGAGCATAGCACATAAGGAGATGACTGCCATTGAAAAGATAGTTTGTCACTCATCATTCCCAAGAGGAGAGGGCACACCACATCATGAAGGCACCACACAAGGAAGTGCTAAGATTGGTCAGGAAGCAGAAAGAGGGAGGAAAATATAACAAGAGGCTTTATTGTGGTTTCTGTGGCGAAAAATGGCTAAGGCAGGCTAAGCATGTAGGATTGGCACATTTGAATAATTCAGCAGGCTCTCAGGTATAGGGTATCCAGACCTGGTGTAATTAGGGCATGGAAATATTCGCCCTGAGTGTGAGAGTTCCATAGAGAAAATTTGGGGGTGGGGGGGGGCAGGGGATATGGACTTTGGATTGCTTAGTTTGCATATGAAATGCACGCTCTTGGGCGAGTTGTTTACTATCTCTAGAAATTAGCTAACACTGGGAGGGGCAGATCTTCCCTGGTCAGGGAAGCGTTAGATAACAGAGCATCAAAAATACAGAAAATCATATGATATAATTAACATAATCTTGTGCATACTTTGTTAGATTTATGTCTAAGTATTCCAATTTTTGGTATTAATGTACAGGGTGTTATCTTAAGTTTCAAATTCCAGTTGTTCATCTTGGGTATATAGCAAAGCAATTGACTTTTGTATATTAACCTTGTATCCTGCAGCCTTGCTATAATCACTTGTTAGGTCCAGTAGATTTTTGATGATTCTTGGAAATCTTTTACATAGGCAATCATGCCATTTGTGAATGAAGTTTTATTTCTTCCCACTCAATCTGTATACCTTTTATTTGGTTTTCTTATTTGTTGCATTAGCTTGGATTTCCAGTACAATGTTGAATAGTTGTAGTGAAAGAGAACATTTTTGCCTTGTTCCTGATCATAGTGGGAAAGCATCTAGTTTCTCATCATTAAAATGTTAGCTGTAGGTTTTCTGTAGATGTTCTTTATCAAACTGGAGAGTTTTCTTCTATTCCTAGTTTGCCGATAATTTTTAATCCTGAATGAATGGGTGTCACATTTTGTCAGATGCTTTTTATGCATCTATTGATACGATAGTATGATTTTTCTTGTCTAGCCTGTTGATATGGTGGATTAGAGTAATCGATTTTTAAATGTTTAACCATCCTTGCTTACCTGGAATAAATCTCACTTTGTGGTGTAAACTCCTTTTTACACATTATTATATTCAATATGCTAATATTTTGTTGAGGGTTTGGTGTATATGTTCATGAGAAATGTTGGTCTATTGTTTTCCTTTTTTGTCATGTCTTTGTTTTGGTAATAGGGTAATGCTGGTCATAGAATGAGTTAGAAAGTAGTCCCTCTGTTTCTACTTTCTGAAAAAGATGGTAGAGAATTGATGTAATTTCTTCCTTAAATATTTGGTAGAATTTACCAGTGAACACATCTGGGCCTGATGCTTTCTGTTCTGGAAAGCTACTAATTATTGCTTCAATTTTTAAAAAATAGATATATTTTATAATGTTAAATTAAAATGTCAGCTGTAGGTTTTTTTGTAGATGTTCTTTATCAAACTAGAGTTTCCTTCTATTCCTAGTTTGCTGATAATTTTTCATCATAACGAATGGGTGTTAAATTTTGTCAAATGCTTTTTATGCATCTATTGATATGATCATATGATTTTTCTTGTCTAGCCTGTTGATATGGTGGATTAGATTAATCGAGTTTTAAATGTTTAACCATCCTTGCTTACCTGGAATAAATCTCACTTTTAAAATAGATATATTTTGAAAATTGAACCTGTTTAGGTTATCAATTTTTCCTATGTGAGTTTGGTAGCTTGTATCTTTTTAAGAAATAGGTCCATTTCATGTAAGTGATAAAATCTGTGGGTAAAGAGTTGTTAGTAATAGCTTTTATTATCCTTTTAATGTCTGTGGGATCAGTAGTGATGGCTTCTTCATTTTTAATGTTAGTGACTTAACGTCTTCTACTTTCTTGGTTACCCTGGTTAGAGGTCTGTCAATTTTATTGGTCTTTTCAAAGAACCAGCTTTTGTTTTTATTGACTTTCTCTATTGTTTTTCTGTTTTTAATTTTATTGATTTTTATTATTTCTTTTTTTCCCACTTACTTTGCACTTACTTTTTTAAAAATTTTATAGTTTTCTAAGGTGAAAGTTTAGATTACTAATTTTAGAGTTTTCTTCTTTTTAAATACATGCATTCAATGTTATAAATTTCCCTTTAAGCACTGCTTTCATTACATTCCACATGTTTTGATAGGTTGTATTTTTAGTTTCATTTGTTTAAAGAGTTTTTAAGTTCCTGTTGAGAATTCTCTGACCATGTGTTATTTAGAAGTATGTTGTTTAATCTCCAAACATTTTGGGCTTTTCTAGGTATCTTTCTGTTGTTAATTCTAGTTTAGCTTCATTGTGGTCTGAAAACATACTTTGCATGATATCTATTCTTTTAACTTTGTAAGTTGTGTTTTATGGCCCAGAATGTAGTCTGTCTTAGTAAATGTCCCATGTGAGCTTATGAAGAATGTATATTCTGCTCTTATTGCATGACGTATTCAATAAATGTCAATTAGATCAAATTGATTGATGGTGGTGTTCAATTCAACTCTACTCTTGATTTTCTGCCTGCAGAATGGGTCAATTACACATACAGAAGTAGTGAAGTCTCCAACTTATGGCAGTAAATTTGCCTATGTCTCCTCGCAGTTTGATCAGTTTTTGCCTCATGTATTTTGATGCTCTGTTGTTAGGCACCACACATTAAGGATTGCTATCTCATCATGGAGAGCTGGGCCCTTTATCACGACATAATATACCTTTTTATCCCTGATGAGTTTTTTATTTTTGCTCTGCATTTGCTCTGTCTGAAGTTGAGTCACCTACTCCCCTTTCTTTTGATTAGTGTTATGGCATGTTTGTCTTCATCTCTTTACTTTTATTCTATCTGTCTTTATATTTAAGTGGGCTGCTTATAGACAACATACATTTGGATATTGTGGGGAAGGGTTATCCACTCTTATAGTCTCCATCTTTTAATTGGTATATGTAGAACATTCACATCTAAGATGATTATTGATATTGTTGGATTAATATCTACTACATTTATAACTTTTCTATTCATCTTTTTTGCTTTTTCTTTCTTGCAATCATTTTCTGCTTTCTTTGATTTTAAATGACCATTTTATATCATTCTGTTTTCTTTCCTATCAATTATAATTCTTTCAAAAAATATTTGGTGGTTTCCCTAGAGTTTAAGTAAATTCCAGCTGGGTGCGGTGGTTCATTCCTGTAATCCCAGCACTTTAGGAGGCTGAGGCAGGTGGATCACGAGGTCAAGAGATCGAGACCATCCTGGCCAATGTGGTGAAACCCTGTCTCTACTAAAAATACAAAAATTAGCAGGGCGTGGTGGCGCATGCCTGTATCTCAGCTACTCGAGAGGCTGAGGCAGGAGAATCACTTGAACCCGGGAGGTGGAGGTTGCAGTGAGCCAAGATCGTGCCATTGCACTGCAGCCTAGCTACGGAGCGAGACTCCGTTTCAAATAATAATAATAATAATAAAATAAATAAATTCCATGAAATAACGATAGCATCATCTGTTTTAGGAATTAATAGTGCTTTGTAAAATATAAATTTAATTTGCAAATATTGGGATTTAAAGACATTTAATAAGGATTAAATACAAAATGATATTTCAATAGGTCAGTCAATGGAAAAGTAGAGAACAAAACACTGTTCTTTGCCCAAATTTTCTTCTTTAAACAATTTGTGTAAATTTGTGGGGTATAAGAGAAAATTTGTTACATGTATATAATGTGTAGTGATCAAATCAGGGTATTCAGGGTTTTCATCACCTAAGTACAATATACTTTTTTAAAATATAGTCATCCTACTCTGCTAATTCAAACCTTGAATTGAGTGTTTTTTAATTGCTGATTAAAATTCTTCATGGCTTTGCATCTATCTTGAGATTTATTCTACATATCTTCAAAGTAAAAGCAATATTACATTTTGTTGCTTCCATTGTCATGCTATTATAATTGCTTTTTCCATATTAGTGCAAAACTTTTTATAAACACAATTTGAATGGAGGTGTAACATCCATTTAAGATGCCGACATTTATTCACTGATCTCTCTATGATTGACCAATTATTTCTAATATTCCACTGTTATAGTAAATACTGTGATAAGCCCCAATATGGGAATCTTTCCCCATATTTAGGATTATTTATCTAGAATATTTCCTGAATAGCAGTTACCTGGCTGCAGTGTACAGTTTTAAGGGTCCTAAGCTATACTGCCAAACTGTCCTCTTGAAAAGGTACACCGGTTTACAGTTCTGCTAGCAAGATGTGAGCCTGCTGATTTCATTTGACTCCTTATCAGTGAGTTTATATAAACAACATTTACTAATTTCATGAGCAGTTTTCTGTATTTTCTTATTTAAAGTTTTAAAATTCCATAGCATCCTATTTGTTCCCAACTGTAAAGGAGTACGAACTTGCTTATCAGCACACTAGGGAGAAGGGATATGTTTTATTCTACCTTTGTTTAGTAATTATTAAAATAAAAATTTCAAACACACCTTGTGTTCCTTTCCCTGTGATGTATATACTTATTTGTATACACATTTTCAAATCAAAATCATTTGCTGATTATCTCAAGAATAAACAAACATTCAATCAGACACCATTAGTATTCATACTGGAAACAACTAACATCTTCATTGTGAATGATCAAAATTGCCCAGCCTGCAGAGAAGAGATGAAGCAGAGACAATTGCTATAGAAACTAAGGGTACAATGCCTTTCAGATTGTAGGAAGAGCGTGCATTTCTGCTTCCTGCACACCTGTTTTCATTTGTGCTTTCAAATTGAAAGTTTATGGTGAATCCCAGCAACAGCTTGAACTATATGTGAAAAACAATAATTGCTTTAGCCATTGGCTTCATTATAAGAAGTGTAGTTGAGAAATATTTTACAATCTGCAATAAGAAGGAATAAAGAGTGACTTTTCTTTTTTATGTGTGTTGGAGCACCTTCCCTGCACCTGCATTGGCACTGACATCTACCCAAGCACATATCGAATATATAATTTGGGGAAGCAGGCTCTAGCAAGAAGCAGCATATTGCTAATGATTTACCTAAAATATCTTTTTTTTTTTTTTTTTGGTTAATTCTCTCCTTTAATCCCGATCACAACTCTCTGGGGAAAGGAGGAGGCTTGCAGGAGACAGGTTTGAGCTCAGGACAGTCTCCTGGTATGAGATTATGAGTTTAACTCTTGAAATCCAGAGCTCTTGCTCTTCTGATGCCAGAATGTCTGCCCCTCATCTCTCAAATAAGATCCACAGACAGAAATCTACTTTTCATTTTCTTTCCCTGATAGCTGGAGGTGCTGATGTGACTTGGAAGGGTCCTGCTAAATTTCATGGGCTTTATGGCCTCCATCCAAGTGACTCCTTTAGCCCACATAAAGGGAAAGTCCAAGTGCGTGGAGGGATGATGTGGGCATAGGGCTTTTCATTTCTTGGAGACCCCATACATTTGACTGATAAAGGTGATGTGGTTTGGCAATTTACCTTGTGAGAGTAACATTAGTCATCATCAATTGGAAAGTCCTACTGTCTCCATTGCCAGGGTTCCATGTTGGTTTCCTTTGACTCTGCTCCAGGCTGTGTAGCATCTATAGGCATGGCCAGGCATTCACCTTGCCCTGACACAATGTAGCTGCTGGGCACAGATGGAGGGCAGGACAGTTGAAGATGGCTTCCACTGCAAAGAAAGCGGTATCTTGGGCACCTCCATCTTGTCATATGACAGATGGATATGGCTTCTGTGGGAAAGAAAACAACAGGAGTTTCTATTAGAAGAATTCAAGATTGTATCAAAATAGATGCTGGTCTGGCTCCATATTAAGTTACTTTTTGTCCTGAAGCACTTGAAGTTTTCTCAAGGTCTTGTTCTTTTTGCCTGCACAATAGAGATAAGATCTTTTATACACTGCAACGTTTGGCTGCATCAAATTCGATAATAAGCGAGAAAATACTTTGTAAAATTAAAGTTGTCTGCAAGCTGGGTGTGTAGATAGCTGTTTTCTTAAAATGTACATTTATCTTTCTTCTGCCCTATGATTCCTCATCTCTGCCTGCCACCCTCTGCCGCCACCATGTGCATAATGGAATTCTGTCAGAATTGTTAGACTAAGGTGATTTCCATCCAGAGAGCAGCTCAAAGTCAGCTCCCTAATGGTAAACACTGTGGGTATGAAATGCTGTCAGTCCTATGGAGTGAATGTCTGAATCATGACAGCTCATACTTGTTAACTGCTTCCATCTCTGACTTTCCGGTTAAGAATTACCTCTCCACTGGCCACAGCCTATATGAAGGAAATTGCTCTTGTGTAGTTGTTCAGAATTAGGCAGCAGAAAAGCAAATATCACTACCCTGCTTAGGTAAGCCATAAAATGGGATTTAGCCCTTCAACCTACTGTAAAATTAGAAGACCAATAAAACAGAGATCACAGAATGCATTTCACAGAAGTAAAAGATAATGGAACATATGGTAAACTGAACAAATAGTGGATGGCAACGGTGTGATAGCTGAAGAGGAAATTGCAAGAACATAGGCATTTCAGCATTCTCTTAATTCAAGACCTTGGTTGTTCACTGGAAACTTAATTTCATTAGGTGTATGTGGTTCAAAGACAAATATTCAAGATAGATTTTATGATGAGCAAGGCAAGAGTGACACTGAAAGGACACAAGGTAATTCATTCAGGCTATCCACTCAGCAGTGCTTGAGCTTGGTTTTTAAAAAATGTTTTATTTTGAACTAATTTTAGTTTTTCAGAAAAGTCTAAATAATATTGAATGTTTACAGATACCCCTCACCCAGCTTCTTCTAATGTCAACATTTTAAATAAGTATAGCACAATAATTAAAACAGAAAATTAACATTAGTACAATACTGTTAACAAAGTAAAGACCTTATTCTAATTTCATCATTTTTTTCCACTAATGTTCCAGCATCCGAACCAGAACCTCACATTGCATTTGGTTTTTATTTCTCCTTATTCTTCTGAAATCTGTCATTCCTCAATTTTTCCTGTCTTTCATGATCTTGACATTTTTAAAGAATTTTGGTTAGTTATTTTGCTGAATATCCCCTACATTTGGATTTGTCTGATGTTTTCTCCAGATTGGCCTGAGGCTATTCACTTTTGCCGAGAATACTGAAGAAGGTTGTGTTCTCAGCGCATCGTATCACAGGTTCCAGAGATCAATGTGTCTAATTATTGGTGATGTTGACCTTCGTCACTTGGTGAAGGTGATTTCTGCCGGGGCTTCTTCATTGTAAGACTTCTGTCATTCCCTTTGCAGTTAGTAAATATCCTGGGATATTTATGATTTCCTGTTTCTTCTGAAACTTTGCCTATTAATTTTAACATTCACCAGCAGATCCTTCCTGCAATAACAATTACTGTAGTGTTTGCCTAATGCTGATTTTCTATTCCCCTCTTTCCTTCTACATTCATTAACTAGAATTCTACCAAAACGAAGAGGTTTCTCTTCTCCTCCATTTATTTATTTATTACATCAGTTTTTAAATTTTATATCAGTAGGGACTCATGGATATTTATGTTATGTTATGTGCTATAATCTAATTCTATCACAATCTATTTTGTTCCTCAAATTATTCCAGCTTTTGCATTAGGATGATCTTCAGATAGGCTCTTGTGGTCTTTCTATAAGCGCATATATATATATAATATATATAGGATATCATATACATATACACACACACATATATATATAATTTTCTTTCTGGAACCACAGGATGCTTCAGGCTCACCTTGTATGTATTTTCCCTGCTGTAGACCTGGAACCAACCACTTCTCAAAGAGCTCTGGTTCCTTTTATTGGTGAAGGGCATTTAGAAATAAGATCTGAGCACTGAGAGTGTTTATCACTGCTGGGAGTCATTGCTTCCAGCCCTGTCGGCAGACAGAATTGGAGCAACATGAGCATGCAAACACATGCCTATGCACATATCTGTATTTCTGTATCTCTATCTATCAATCATCTATCTATCATCTATCTATCTATCTATCTATCTATCTATCTATCTATCTATCTGTCTATCTATCTGTCTCTGTGTATGTGAAAACCATGGGTTTATACTGAAAGTTGATTCCGGTCCAACACCAAGGGCTCCATTTAGCTTTCTCCAATTCCTTTTTTGCAGCTTTCCCTCTAACAGTGAGCAACCTGATTCTCCTTGTTTACAAAATATTCCTTGTTTTCCCGATTTTAGCATATCCATGAATTAGTTCAGGATTTCTAACTCACATTCCTGTGAGAAACATGTTTGTTAATTAGCTTACAGTATTAATATGTGGTTCTTTTGGTCTTCATCCCCACAGTATGTAGACTGTTTTATGCCATCACTTAGTTGAGTTCTTTCCTTTTGTGTTGCCTTCAGCATCGTTATGGTGTTCATTGTAAATACAGTTTTTTTGGTTTTTTTGTTTGTTTGTTTTTTGAGACAGAATCTCGCTCTGTCACCAGGCTGGAGTGCAGTGGCATGATCTCGGCTCACTGCAACCTCTGCCCCCTGGGTTCAAGCAATTCTTTCACCTAAGCCTCCCGAATAGCTGGGACTACAGGCGCATGCCACCATGCCTGGCTAATTTTTGTATTTTTAGTAGAGATGGGGTTTCACCATATTGGGGAGGCTGGTCTCGAACTCCTGACCTTGTGATCCACCCACCTTGGCTTCCCAAAGTGCTGGGATTGCAGGCATGGTAATACAGTTTTTAAGAGAAAACAGGTACTCAAGTTCACAGCCCAGATGAGCAAACTCATGACTGCTTCTGTCTGACTGGCTTTTGCTTACAAAGCAGATCTGCCACCTCTGCCTTTCCATGCACAGTCAAGCTCTGTTCTCTAGTTCGGATTTTTTACTTTTAACAACTGCCTCCAGTGCTTTCCGTGTTTGAAGAAGTGGGCATACCTTGGTTTGCAGACTTCTCCAGGATTAGGTCCCATACTTCTAGAGGAGAACACTGGAATCCCAGCTGGAGTTGGCTTTGGCCTGTGCAGGCATGAGGGGGCCTTCCTGCCTCTGTTGTGCATGGACTGGTCACCACCAGCCACCTGTGGATGAGCTGGGGCAGGTTGTGCCACATGTCACGCAAGGGGACAGCATTGAGGAGTCCTTTTGGGTTTGTTGGAGACCAAAAAGAGAAGGGACCCTGTTGATGTGTTTCATTAGTGCCAAGTGGGCACCCTGCGATGAGTCTTACCTGCATGTAGATCAGATCTGCAGGAGCATCTCTGCAGATGCGTGCTGTGGGCAGAATTCCTCTTCTGTCTTCAACCCCTTCTTGCTTCTTGCCCCCAGTTGACCTACCACAGTTGAGCTCTTGAAACTGACCCATTTTTCCTGTAGAGCTGATGTTTATGGTTTCTTTGAATAAACATAGAAATTGATCCTCTCAGTCTTAAAACTTGAGAAAGTTACATTTGTCTTATCTGAGTTCCTTTCTCAGGAAAGGAACTATCAGGAACCCAGATAGCATAAAGGAGTTGAAACTTGCCAGATCCCTGTGTTTGGACAATGAGAAGCCAGACCCCTCACCCATCATGACTGCCTAAGTGACCACCTGCTGCCTGTTATGTTTTCCAACACATGGTTACATTTCTTCCCTGCTATATAAACTCCTAATTTTAGTTGGTCAGGGAGGTGAATTTGAGACTGAGCTCCCATCTGCTCAGCTGCAGCACCCGATTGAAGCCTTCTTCCCTGGCAATACTCATCTCAGTGATTGGCTTTCTGTGCAGCAAGCAGCAGGACCTAGACCAAACCCCTGGTGTTTTGGTAACATTCTGAGGAGCCATGGGCATCCCCAAGTGTGCCTCCTGTCAGCCTCAAACAGGCAGGGAGGAGAGCAGAAAGGTGTCAAGGTGGCAGCACTGCCAGCCTCGCTGCCATGTGAGCTCAGCCCCTCTTCTGTTTGGCCCACTCTGAGTTCTCACAGGACAGGATTTTGGGGTAGATCCAGTTTGGAAGCATCTCGCCCCTCTTCTGGCCTTTTCCCAATGGTGTGTCTGTATTATTCTGCTAGAGCTGCCATAACTAAGAACAGTTGTCCTTCAGTATCCTGGAGGATTAACTGCAGGACCCCCCCGGCAAATACCAGATCTGTGGAAGGCTCAGGTCCCTGATAAAAAATGGTGTAGTATTTGCATATAACCTGCACATACCCTTGTGGTTTTTTTTGGTTGTTTTTTTTTTTTTTTTTGAGACAGAGTCTCACTTTGTCACCCAGGCTGGAGTGCAGTGGCGCGATCTTGGCTCACGGCTCACTGCAAGCTCTGCCTCCCGGGTTCATGCCATTCTCCTGCCTCAGCCTCCTGAGTAGCTGGGATTACAGATGCCTGCCACCACGCCTGGCTAATTTTTTGTATTTTTAGTAGAGATGGGATTTCACCATGTTAGCTGGGATGGTCTCAATCTCCTGACCTCGTGATCTGCCCACCTTGGCCTCCCAAAGTGCTGGGATTACAGGCATGAGCCACCACACCTGGCCCCCTTTTTTTATACTGTAAGTCACCTCTGGATTACTTTAAATAGCTAATACAATGTAATGTAAATGTTACATAATGATTTTTACACTATTGTTTAGGGAATAGTGACAAGAAAAAAGTCTGTACATACTCAGTGCATCTACAAGCATCCATTATTTTTCCAACTATTTTTTGACCTGTGGTTGGTTGAATCCACAGATGGAGAATCCACCCACTTGGAAGGCCTGCAAGATTGCAGTGCCCTCTGCCCCTGGAGTTAAGGGAGGTGGTAGGAAGTAAGAGGGCAGGGTAGGCACAGCGATAAGGATAGAAGGAGAGGTGAGTCTTTTCTGGGTAACAACTTTCAATTTTCACTGTGTAGCTTGAAAACTCTCAGGGGTCATTCTACCTCTGGCAAATGTATAAATTCACAGACTCTCAAGGTGCTCATTACTGTAAAACCTTCTAAATTGCACCTTTGAAGCTAAAGGGCATATGGAATTTTCCAGAGTGAAGATCTTTTGGAGCAGAGCGTGTTCCAAAACGTCTCTAGGAGTGCTTTAAAGGGAGAAAAAAGACAAATGTTCTTTGTCAGTCCTGACGAGCCATCTGCGGTCTGAAGTGATTTACATCTGACTTTTTTTCAAGTTTGTAAATTATTGCACTGGCTTGACAGTCTCTTGTTCTTGTCACCCCTGGATTCCCTTAACATAGGCTGACTGACGTGCTGAAAGGAAAGTGCTCCTTCTTCATGCTGTTTCTGCTGATGGATTTAGGTAGCTCACAAGTGAATTCTTTAATGGAGCAGTTCAGGCAGCCTATCTCATGTGTTGTTATAATACAGCCCACATCTCAGCACGGGAAGCAGCGGAGTGGGGATTCATTCAAATGTACGGCTGGGAAGCCCAGGTTCCTTCTCTTTCAGTTGGGGAATATTAATGAGATGGGATTTTAGGGAACAGGTGAAGTCTGCTCCCATGTAAGCTGATTTATAATAACTATTTCTTATTTACTGATTATAAATACTGGATTAGGTACCTGTATGATTAAGAGAAAGAACCATATTTCTTATTGGTTTTTGATCTGGCACATTTAAAAATTGAAGAAAGGGTCAAAATTAAAAAACAAAAGGAAGCTTGTGAGTTATCGATAGATGAATTATCAAAATGAAAGCTGAGACATCCTAAGATCCTGGAAAGTGCACAAAGGTTTGAGCTCAGGTTGTGACCTGGAAGGCTGAAGATCCTGGAGCTGGCACAGTGCTGTGACCCTCTGCCATCCCCTCCCGTAAAGGTGGTGGCGGCAATGTCTGCCTCACAGGGAGGTTGTAAAATAGCATCCGTTTATTTTAAAGCATTTTGAAGACTCGTAGTTGGTGCTTAGTGGCATGCTTTGCACATGAGAACCCCTTCACTGCACCTCCTCGTCCAAGCCCTCCTAGACCTGCAGTGCAGCTCCATGGCCTTAGCTGACCCATGGGCAGACAGGGCTCCACATGCCCTGGAAAAAGATGGGGCAAACCATGGCTATGGGAGGCTGCCACAGAGTTGCAGGTGATCAAGGAGAGACAGTTGATAGACTGGCAGTGAAGAAAACCTTGGCATTTTATAAGTAGAAGCTAAGTTAATTAAAAATCCAAGCACAGCAAACTGGGGCCACTTAATGTATGGGAACAAACACTTCTGTATTTCTTAATCACCCTGGGAGTATCAATGTGAGCATGTGCAGCACAGTGGTGCGAGATCGTAAAGCTTCATTGTGATGATGTGCAGGCATTAAGAGATGGTTAAATTAGGCTTAATATTATTTGTTAAGAGGGCAGTGAAAAATGCTGTTGGTATATCTATCAATACTGGCAAAATATTTAAGTGTAGATGTTTATACTCATTCTCTCCTGAGTTGAATTCATCTTCTCCCTCCCTACATCTACCAGATCTTGTTTTGTGCCAGGTGAACCTGCTTCTGGGCTTCCACACTAGTAACAATAGTTGCTTGAAAAACCACCCCAAAACTTAGTGGCTTAAAATGAACAGCTCATATTAAGCTCATGATTTGGGCAGGACTGGAGACTTTGGCCTGTGCTCAGCTGGGCAGTTCTTCTGGTCTCACCTGAGCTAAATCCTACGTCTGTGGTCAGCCTCCAGGCTTTCCTGCAGGGGCTTCAGCTGGAACCACACACCCCTCCAAGAGACTAACCTGGACCTCCTCACATGGCCAATAGGCAGGGCTCCAAGAAAATGAGGGAATGTATCAAAGGCCTTCCAAGGCCTGGGCTCAGAACTAGCCACTTCTGCCACATTCTGTCAGCCACAGCAAGTTATGAGGCCAGCTCTGATGCAAGGGGAGCTCCTCTTGTTTGGGGAGCTGCAAAGTCACATTGGAAAGGACTTATATGTGGGGAGCCATGTGGACGTAGGCCACTTTCTAACCTACCACAGCTCTGTGCTTGGCTCTGTCAGGGAACTGTCCAACTCTATGGTAATTTTTGGTAGGCTTTTTTTCCATCTCCTTTTAGACTGGAAGTTGCTAAAGACAAGGACATTTTGTTTGTTTCCTGTATCCTCAGAAAACATGCCAATGGAGTGAAGACTCCATGAAGAAATAAAATAAAAGGGTGAGCTTTAAGACATTAGTATGTTAAGGAAAGGATTGCCAGAGTGTGCAGGAAGGCTCCACTGACGGGGGGAAGCTGACCTAGTCACAAAGGGTGGGGAGCAGTGAGACAGACAGCTGTAAATGGGGCAAGCACTCAGGTAAGGAGGATGGGGTGACTTGTCTATAAAGGCAACACTGAAACTGGCCTACTTTCCCCATAGAACAGATGTTTATGGTATTTTTGAATAAACATAGAAATTGACCATCCCAGTCTTAAAGCTTGAAACTTACATTTGTCATATCCAAGTTCCTTTCTTAGGAAACGAACCATCATGTCTCTCAGATTGTATCAAGGAGCTAAAACTCACCAGACCCCACAGCAAGTGGACAATGACATGCCAGACCCTTCACCTATCATGATGAAAGGTAGAGGCTTTGTTCTTTTCTTCTCACTGGAGAGATTTAGTTTCAACTGAAAGGCATAAATCCAGTTCCTATGGCTTCTCTTCCTACAGACCACCTGCTTTCTTCAGGCCAACTCCTCTTCCTTACTTCTCCCTAATTTCTGTTTTCCTGCACATAGTTACATTCCTTCCCTGCTATATAAACCCCCAATTTTAGTTGGTTAGGGAGATGGATTTGAGACTTCTTTCCTATTTCCTGACATCGTCCAAGTAAAGCCTTTCTTCCCTGGCAATATTTATTGTCTCAGTGATTGGTTTTCTATGTGGCAGGCAATGGGACCTAAACTGGACCCCTGGCATTTCAGTAACAACAATATTTAGGGGACTGAGGCTGAACTAAGTGCAGGGAATTAGGAGGAGATGAGATTAATAAGGTTGGTTAGGACCAAATGGTGGAGAGTTCAGAAGTTGCAACAGATTTGGACTTTATAGTCAAACAAAAGATGCATTTGGTTTTATACAAGCCTATATGTGGAGGACCCTTTATTGTTATAGGTATGTTCATATACCTTGTGTTAATTAAAACAACTTTAAGCTTAGGTCTCTCTCTCGCTCTCTCTCTATCTCTACCTCTGTCTGTCTATAATCTATCTATCTATCTATCTATCTATCTATCTATCTATCTATCTATCTATCATCTACCTACCTACCTACCTATGTATCTACGGTAGTGGTTAAGTCTGTAAATTTAAAAAGTTGTGAAGTTTGGGATCAGTTTGTCAGAATTTAAATGATATCCTTCAACTCTTGCCATCTGTGTGACCTTAGGCCAGTCACTTCATCTCTCAAGTCCTAGTTCCTTAATCTGTAAAGTGGAGTGTTGATGACAATACCTGGCTCATGGGTTACTGTGAGATAGAATGCCCTAGGTACTATGTGGCAAGGTTCTTGGCCCTGGGAAGCACAAATGTGTGCTGGCGTCTTCATCATTAGTAATGATATTAATGCTGCATGGAGAGGTTGCTACCTGCGCCGTGTCCAAGCCCGGACAGCTGGCATTTCTGAGCAGAGGAGGAGCACAGAGAAGTGGTGCTTTGGGAAGGTTGATCCCATAGATCCCATTGAAGACATGAACCTTGCCTTCAAGGCTTCAGAGGCTGGTTTGGATATAAATCATTCACACAGGAAAACATAGCAACACAAGATGGTAAGTAAGTTCCAGGTGAATGACACCCTATAAAGATTGTGGGTGATGAGATAATATAGGTGAGAGAGGAGGCATGGAAGAAGTGAGTTCTGGGATTGGTTTGATTCTGGCCTTGACTGTGGCTTTAGGCAAACAGAATATTATTTGTTTACATTTAAGATGAATTTCTAGGGGAAGCCCATGCAAAATAGAGTGTAAATATCATATAATGCTGCCTTTTCCTACATAATGTAACACTATGCTTTTTGGGAAAAAAATGATTTGTTTTTGTATCTAATTCCCCTAGCTAGGCCAGGGATAGCCAGCCCTCTTGAAGACATTAAAAGCCAGTAAAACCTAGTTAAAAGGTGTGCATCACACTGATTCTTGAAGGTAATATTTGAGTGAGCCGACTGAACTGACTGAATAGCAGTCAGACATTCTATTAAGGTGTTGGGGTGGAGAGAAGGTAAGGGTGCATTTTATTTCTTGCACCTAAGAAGATATGGTCAAACATCTCTGGAAAGGTATGTGTGGGTTTTCATGAAAAAATGTGGTATTTAGTAGAATGCTATAGTTACAATATTATTTTCTTGGTGAAAGAATAAAAACAATACAAGTAAAAAGTATGTAAATATGTCCCAGAAGAATGGGGTGGAGCTGTGAATGCCCGGTGGATCTTGACCACATATTTCATTGGCCTTGACTCGGCTTAGGAATTTCTTTACATGGCCCAAGGTGCTCTATGAAGCTAATTGTTCATCAGTTATTACACAACTATGAGTTGCCTCTGTGTGTAAATATACACATATCTGTTACCTAACCAGAATTTTGGTGGAGTGCATTTCAGATTTTCACTTTGACCTCTCCTACTCCTGAAGAGAAATGTCTCTTTTCTGCTCAATTATAATTTTAATCCAAATTCTTCTTCCCCTTCCTCTTCTTTTTCTGTCTTCCCCCTTCTTTAAATTTCTCCCCTTCTTCCTCCTTCCTCATCTTCCTTTTCTTTGTCTTGGGTTCTCATATGGAATCGTAATATCTCACTCAGATGAGTAATTTCTTATATCAGGGACTACGTCCTCATTCCAAAGGACTCTCCTACCCGTCATCACGTGTCTCCCTTCCCTCTTGCAGTCTGTTCTTTAGCATGTCAATCTCACTACATGTTATGGGTTGAGTTGTGTCCCACCAATATTCATATGTTGAAGTCCTAGTCCCTTATATCTCAGGATGGAAGTTTATTTGGAAACAGAGTCATTGCAGATGTAATCAGTTAAGATGAGGACAAACTGGATAGGGTGGGCCCTAATCCAATATCACCAGCATCCTTATAGAAACAGGAAATTTGGACACAGACCACACACAGGGAGGAAGGCAGAGATTGAAGTGATGCATCTACAAGCCCAGAAATGCCAAAGATTGCCAGCAAACCACCAAGAGCTAGTAAAGAGATAATGGAACAGTGTCTTCCTCACAGCCCTCAGAAGGAACCAACCCGGCTGACACCTTGATCTCAGACATCTTGCCTTCGGAACTGAGCTAATAAATCTTTCTTGTTTAAGTCATTCACTCTGTGGTACTTTGTTATGGAAGCGCTAGCAAACTAGTACACACTTTTATAAGTGTTCTTAACGTATGTATACATTTAATCCCCTCATTTATTTCAGAAGTGACTTGAGATGTTGGTATCAAAGAGATAGTAAATCTTAAAAAGAACAACATTGGATTTATAGAGTGCAGTTGAAGAAAGACAAAGCAGGAATTCTGACAATAAACTCATATTTCCTCAGCATTTATTATGAATCAAATTAATTTGGAAGTAGAAAAAGGTGTATTGATATTTAAACCTGTGAAAAGACTCGTACCTTCACAGAGTTGTTGGCCAAAGTTCTGAGCTTAAGGTTAAACTGCGAGCTCCATGAGGGCAGTGACTCTGTTTTGTTTAACATAGTATTCTCAATACATAGTGCAATATCTGGCATATAGTAGGTACATAATACATTTTTATTGATTGCTTGTCTAGGGAAATAAATTTAATCATGTGGCAAAACAGAAATCGTGGGCAAAACAGAAGGCAGATGCCATTGCTCAAGTGAGAAAAATATTAAACTGACTTCGTTAGGTCTGAAGAGATGTATTACCAGTTTCTACCTGTCCAATTGGGGGATCATTTACTAAACATTCCTCAGATGTGTAGCTCAATGTAGACTCCACAGAGAGTGCAAAGAAATAATGTTTCATACTCTTTGGCTTCAAGGGGTTTATGATCCAGTTGGGGAAATTAGACATTGAATGGAGATAAGCAGCAATAATACAATAAAATGCTCAGACCTATCCCACTGATGATAATGCTGTGGGAGGTCCCAGGAAGAGGCATGGGTGTGGCCATAGAGATTCACCGAGAATGCAGAATGGAGTCTCTCTGAGGCAGTGTCTTTCAGCTGTGCATCCCCAGGATACCAAAGAGCTTGGTCTTCAAAAAGAGTTTGTTGAATAAACAAATGGGAAAATGTGAGGTTGGCCTAGAGAGTTAGGTTTAGGGTGGGGGTGGAGAAGTATTCCATGTGGTCAGGATTGGCTTCATGGGCATGTCACCCCTAGAGTTGCATGGGGCCCCATTCTCAGAAGGGCCTGACACTTGACTGATGTGCTGCTGCTATATGTTGAAATTCTTAATGACTTTTGGACAAGGGGACTCACATTTTTATTTTGCACTGGGCCCTACCAATTGTGTAGCTGGCCCTGCATATGC
The DNA here is from genome assembly GCF_029289425.2 of Pan paniscus. Taxonomy (NCBI): domain Eukaryota; kingdom Metazoa; phylum Chordata; class Mammalia; order Primates; family Hominidae; genus Pan; species Pan paniscus. The sequence goes on from NC_073261.2 coordinate 18,695,538, forward strand.
TTAAATAGCACTAAAGTGTTTGCTTCACGGATGCAATCTGCTGCAGTGGCACAATGTTTTTAATATAATTTTGAATTCTGCCTGGAAAGGACCTAAGCCAACCTGGTCATTGACAATTCTTAAGCCCTTTTTTCTGGACTGTATAGTCGTCACGAAGAAGTTTGGGCTGGGTAAAGAGAGTTAGTTTTCTCCCTTAAAGCTTCATACTCGCTTTACTACCAAGCGTTAACAAGAGCAAACCTCAGAAAAAATCAGTCTCTCATACCTGCATTAACTGAACAACCACATGGCCTGTCTTACAGGCTCCATGAAGCCTGTGGATTCCGTCTTTTTGGAGCTCAGGCCACCACTTGCAGGAAGGATTTGTCCACAACTCTAGGTTAGCACAACAACATTACAGAGCAGGATTCTCCAGCCTTATAGCTGGTATCAGGGAACTGATGGCTGAACAAGGGTTCCTTAGGGACAAGGTGGATGTAACAGATACAAGTCTCTCTGGATATACTCCATGGATGCAAAGACAGGCAGCGCCTAGTTTATTTCAGTCAATCCACATATCTTGAGTACATTTATCTTTCCCAATGACAGCCTATTTCTAACTTCCATCATGCTATGACAGGTCACCATCTTCTCTGATGAAGACCTCTCCCTGATACTCAGTAGGATCATTAGAAAAGATTCAAGTGGGCCGGGCATGGTGGCTCATGCCTGTAATCCTAGCACTTTGGGAGGCTGAGGTGGGTGGGTCACGAGGTCAGGAGTTTGAGACCAGCCTGGCCAACATGGTGAAACCCTGTCTCTACTAAAAATACAAAAATTAGCTGGGCATGGTGGCATGTGCCTGTAGTCCCAGCTACTTGGGAGGCTGAGGCAGGAGAATTGCTTGAACCTGGGTGGTGGAGGTTGCAGTGAGCTGAGATTGCGTCACTGTTACTCCAGCCTGGGCAGCAGAGTGAGACTCCATCTCAAAAAAAAAAAAAAAAAAAAAAAAGCTTCAAGTGTTGGCTGTGATGTGAATAACAGGAGTTCTTGTAGCAGCCACTGTGCTGCCAATCAGGAAACTGGTGGGTTGTCCTTGATCTGCACATTTTTATCTTCAGCAACTTGTTAGCTTGAGTGAACACACCTAATATTACACTGTTTTGAAGTAGTTAAAAGTAAATGGCAAACACTGTGACAAATGCTTTAGGTAGGTCACGTCAGTTAAATAGAGTCCCTGTCACTCCCTAATGTCTTGAACCCATGGCTTCTGCCACGTGTGCCCCTGTTCGTCTTCTGCAGTTTTTTGAATCTATGAAGTATGAAGGTTGAGGGTATGGGCGTTGGAAGCTAGGTGATGGAATTTACAGTTGACTCCACAAGACATTGGTCAGCCATGATAAAAATGGCATGTAGGGGAGCACGTGAAAGTTCTTTAAACGGGCACTCTTGAGACGGCTTCGGGTCCCAATTCTGCCATTCCCTGGAGGTGTGGATTGGCTGCTACTTCATCTCTCTGGGGCTCAGCAGCCGCCTCTATAAAAAGCATAAACTGGATGAGTGCTTTTTAAAGATTTTTGTAATTCCCAACTGCATAATTTTGTATTCTACCTGGTGGTCATAGGCAGGATGAACTATTTGTGGAAGGAATATAAGTAGAAATTCAAGTTGGGAAAGAATAAGTACATTTTAAAATTTGCAGACATATCTGTAAACATTCCATACATAGTATGGAACGACTTAAATTTATCAGTTTATTAAATCCTACCTACACCTTTATGCTATAGGCACTATGGGACAAAGTTGCTATGTGGTGAAATTTTTCCTATTTATGCACTGATGTATTCACTGTACTCTGGTTAGTGTAGGATTAAAGGTGAAATTTCTTCTACTGGCATCTTTCTAATAATGATTTCATACTTTGTATGCAGAGCACTAGGTGGCAATGTTGCATCTTTTTAAAACCAGTTTTCCTTTTAGAAGAGAGAAATGATGGGTGAGATACTACTTAAAATAATTATTACGTTTTAAATTGTAGCTTATTTTGGAATCATATTTCCGAGGATTTGTTCATTGTTGGAAATGTGACGGGAAATCTTAATCCCTAAGTTCAGAGAAATTGGATTATTTTTGTTGTTAGAGGTAAATATCCCAATAGCTACATAAAATAAAATCTCTCCTATGGTAATAAGGGAATTTGAATTTCTCCTTTAAAGGGAATTTAGAATCTACCCTGAAAATATTTAGAGAATGGACAGATTTTTTTATTCTCCACAGAAGAGAGTGCAGAAGCCAGCATTAATCTTTTTAAAGTATATCTGTTTTCAGAGAAAAAAAAAAGTCTATTCTAAAAAGCAAAGGTCATTTTGGGTCATTATAATCATACACTTTTGGGAGAAAAGAGAAGTTAATCTCACAGAGAGATAACTCTTTGCAAAAAGGCAAATTGCCCAATGCATGGTTTTCTCAAGTGAAGGTGAACTCTTGAAAGAAAGGTAAGTAAGTACACAAGACCAAGGATTTAGAGAGTGTGTGTTATCTCCTGGATGACAGTGAAAGTATAGATTCATCTCTTTCACAGCTACTGGCTCTAGAAACTATCAATTTAGAGGAAAGATTGTTTGTATGTTCAATTATCTGAGATTGGTTTTCTCCAAATACTGTTATATTGACAATGGACAAGTGGTGGCAGGAGGAAGAATGAATAATATGGTGCTAGTCTTATTTACTCTGCCTGTCATTAATGTCACAAATCCTCACTTACTGATAAAACACACACCCAGCCAGTGTCTCAGCCGCAGAAGGTGGTTTAATATCACAGTTGGGCCAGCAACTCTGGAGCTGAACTGTTTGGCTTATCCTAGCTCCGTAGCTAGGGAGTCAATGTTTCAGGGTCTTGACTTTCTCATCTGTAAAATTTAAAAATTGTGCCTTCTGTCTCTTGGAATTGTGAAGACTCAATAAGTGACAGCTTTAAAAAAAAATCAAGCACAGTGCTTGAAACATAGTAGCTTTTCCCATAGTCTTCGCTTTGTACTGAAGGTTGACCAAAACAACCCTACCATCATCCAACCTGAATTACTGGCCAAAGTAAGATTTATAACTATTTATTTTAATTTAATGTATGTATATATCTTCTACTCATAGCCATTTTCATAGCAAATTCATAAGTTGTTCCACATTTAAAATAAGTCACTGCCCTTTTTAAAAAAAAAAAACCCATGCACTGTTCCCCGACAAATAAAAAGCAAAAACAAATAAAAACCCTCATCTATAAAACAATGGCCTCAACAAGTGACTTGATCTTGTGATCAGCAGTTTTAAAACTGCCCTCACTTAGAGGTTTAGAAATTCTTAAGACAAATAAATATGGATATGGAAGTTTGGTTTTGATTTGATTTCCTAACCTTATTTAATTTTTAGATTTTTAAAGTTTTTGGATAATTTTCGTTTACTTTGTCTAATTCAACAGGCAAAAGTAGAAGTGACGCTAGAATGCCCTATGATAAACATTCTTCTATAAGTTGTTGAAATGATTAAACTTTATTGTCATATATATTAGAATACATGTTATATAATACATATATCATGTTACATATATTATTCATATATATAGTCCACTAAATTGATGTTTCTTTGAACTAGTATCTGTGGAAGAGATAAATCTGTGTTCTTCACTGCTAAACAGGAGAAAACATCCACTCTCTCTAAATCATTGGTCTCATCCCGTCTCTTCCTTTCAACGATTCACCTTCACTTGAGAAAACAATGCCCTAGGTAATTTTCCTTGTATGCAAAAATGTCTCTTAGATAGAATAACGTCTTTCTTCTCCCCAAAGTATATGCTTTGAAATAATGAAACCTTGAGTTGAGAAGGTACTTTCTTGTGAGTGTGACAAGAAGCAGCACAATCTTCCCAAGCAGGCGAATGGGAAGATGAGATCCCTTGTTATGGAAGGATCTCTGGGGACGGTAACCAAGGTGAATGATGATGATGATGATGAAAGCTGAAAGCCAACTGCTCTCCTAGAAGTCCTTCCAAGTAAAGGCCTTATTGACCACCCAGCACGTGCTAGCCATGGGATCCCATCAGTGTTCCTGGGTCGGAGCAGTGGTTCTCGGCTTTGTCCCCTGCCCCGCTCGGGACATCTGACAACACCTGGAAACATTTTTTGATTGTCACACCTGGGAGAAGGGCTACCACTGACATCCAGTGGGGAGAGTCCAGGGATGCCGCTAAACATCCTACAACACAGGAAAGCCCCTACCACAAGTAACTATTCAGTCCAAAATGTCAACAGGGCTGTGGCTGAGAAAATCTGGCTTAGAAAGAGCTTCCTTGTTATGGGATCCAGAGCCCTCTTGTATAGGTTAAAATTGTTAGGTGATAATGGGATGTCTGGGCCGCAGGTTAGCACTGAGAAAGCCCTGCAGTGGAAAGATAGAGTTTTTACCCTTTGCTTTTTTGTATCATTATGTCCAGAGAAAAGAAAGCTATGCATGGGCTATTTTAGAGCACTTCAATGATCTTTCTAAGAAAATTACACAAACTAAAGATTGTATACTACTATTACCTAATTACTTGAACACAATATGGGTTGTCATTCTGGATGAGCCTGTTAGAAATAATCAGTGGTTTATTGGCATGTAAAACAAGACGGAAGTGAATTTGAGGACCAATATTCAATTGAGGCTATGCTACACAGCAGGTACTAGGGATACGCTGGTGGGCAAAAAGTTGCACTCTTCATGGAGCCAACAGACCTAGGGCAAAGACAATTGCAAATCAAATGATAACTTAAATCAATGTAAAATTAGTGTGTGGGGAATGGGTTGGGGGAGATAATTGTATTGTTCTTATTATATAAGTGATATCAATGTCCCTCCCCAAACAGGGTTTGTTCAGATGGACACAAGGCCTTCTTCATAATATCCTGGGGTACAAGGTGGGCTGCTTAACCGTGTTGATGTATGGAACCAGGGTGAGAATTCTAAAGGAGGGTCCTGAAGGTACAGCAAGGACTCAGTTGAGGCAAGTGGTTCAAAACCAAAAATATGGCCATAGGTCAAGATGACAGGCATAAGCCAAGATGGACACTAAGGTTCTGAGAAGTTCAGTGATGGAGAAACACACAGAGGGGAAGGAAGGAGAGCCTGGAAGGATCCGCAGACCATGGCTGGCTCACTGCCTGTGACTCTTCCTATGGAAAAAGCAGAGCTGGCACCCTTCCCCCAGAAAGCCTCTCCCTTAAGAAGGGTCAGGGGGAAGAATCTCCTAGGGTTTGATGATCAAGTGCTCTTAATGAAGTCCTGAAATTTTTTCCTGTGGGGTATGAATCTCTGAAACCACTGTACCAGTTCGCATCTTCTGCGATGTACCAGTGCTGGGCCTGGCCTTGCTATCATCAGGATCCCAGTACTTTTTTTAAAAAAAAGATTCTCTAATTCCCTGCTAGGTTGCTGGAGTGCATGGTGGAATATGGGGCCTTAGGAGGTTAGATGAAGTGGGTAGTTGAAAAAAACAAGTTGCATGTCCATGGAAAGGAGAATGGAGTAGAGGCCAGAGAGCTGATGACCTCTGTCACCCCAGAGATGTTAAAAGTTTATACCAGAAGACATGGAATTACCCACTACTTTAAGTCAGCCTCTCCCTCATTCCAATATTCACGGCCTTCTTTTTCTACACCACTGTGCCTCTTTGCTAATCCAGGCCCTACACTGTTTTTTGTTTGTTTGTTTTAATGAGGGGTACTTTTTGTCCTTGCCTATCACGAAGGGGCTATCCTCATGAACAGGGACACCGTGTTGCACACTTACAGGAGACATCATGCCCAACACAGTGTGTGAGAATGATGCCCCTGGGCTTACTCAGTGGACAACCCTTGCAGGAAGCTTATGCGTGTGCTGCTGGATGATCCACAGGGGAAGTGCAGGCAGCTGTTGTTAGCAAGCCTTCCTCCTGCAGGGATGAGAAGAACGCAGGAGTCTGCCTTTGATTGATGAGCTCCCCCAAATAGGGGGCGGTCAGCATGCCTCAGCTTGATTTCCTTTTCCTCCCTGGAACTGGAGGTCATGTCATCTCTCAGCTCTGGTTCCTTCCCGTCTCCCTCCTTCCCCCAGGATCTGTCTGCTTGTTTCAGCCCCTGACATCTGCCCACATTGCTCCCACAACCTTCTCTCTCACCACCTACCCTATAAAACCCTTCTCTTGTTTTCCTGGGAAAGGGAAGCTCTTGCCTCTCTCTCCACTCTGTTTACATTATTTTTTATGGCTCACAGTCTCTCCTCTCATTTTTTTAAATCATTTTTTATCATTTGGATTATCCCACCCTTTACCCTATGATCAAGATCCATATTTGGAAGTTTAAAATCAGGATATTAACTGTTTCTTGTCCTTTGCATTCCTGCTGTAATGCAGTGCCCCTGACTAATGAAGCAAGTAGAAACTATTGGAAAGAAAAAAATACAGAAATGAATGTACCAAGAGTTGACCTTTTTGAATTCATGGGTAAATGGCCTGGTCTTCCTACTCTCATGTGAGTTCCAGGATGTGGGAGCCATGTGTCTTGTTCTGTGTTTACAGAGCTTCTGGCATAGTGTCTGACACAAAGCAGACACTGAACAAATATTTGTGGGCTGAATAAATAAATGAACATTATCATTTCTGTGGACATTGTTTTATATCAATTTAGGGTTGTTTTCAGTTGCACATAAATGAATCATTATTACAGATGTTTAACCAAATGGGGAGCTGTTTTTTCCCTCATACATCTAGAGGCAGGGACCCGAGGATGGAGTAGCTATATGCAGTTGCCACCAATAAAACAGTTTTTTTGTTTTTTGTTTCTTTTTTGAGACGGAGTCTCGCTTTGTCGCCCAGGCGACGGAGTGCAGTGGCCTGATGTCGGCTCACTGCAAGCTCCGCCTCCTGGGTTCACGCCATTCTCCTGCCTCAGCCTCCCAAGTAGCTGGGACTACAAGCACCCTCCACTAGGCCCAGCTAATTTTTTTGAGTTTTTAGTAGAGACGGTGTTTCACCATGTTACCCAGGATAGTCTGGATCTCCTGACCTCGTGATCCACCCGCCTCGGCCTTCCAAAGTGCTGGGATTACAGGCGTGAGCCACCGCGCCCGGCCTGGAAACAGTTTTATTTTTCTGCTCTGTTCTTTGCATAAGGCTTGTGAACGCAGAGTTCGAAAAGCCTTATGCAAAGGTGGTACCACCTCCAAGCACACGATGAATCTTTATGATGAACCAGATGAACTGGTATCTTTTCCCTGGGAAAATTATCGCCTTCCCAGAAGCTTCACTGATCTCTCATTAAGCAAGCTGTATTGCCCCCTGCAGCAAGAGACCTGGAAGTTACATTTATTTTCATCGAAGCATATCATCACCTGTATTCTCTTGGTGTCTACTACAGTTGTAAGAGTTTCTTAGTGATCATGTTGTGTTTACATTTTGTATTTTATATTTTCGATTAGTATAAAAAAACTAACAAAAAATTTTATAAATATAATCCCTGGCATTATATTTTTGAGACGCTTTCCTTATAACACCTAAAGCTCCTTAAAGGAGGAGACCTAGAAATATTTTTGACAATGTCTTTTAAAAAAAACAAAACCTTGTTGTAATCATGCTCATGAGTGTAATCCAAACTGATTGCATCTGATCAGTAATTTAAAATTTAGATTAAGCAAGAGTGAAAATGAAGGATAAATTATCTCTTTAAGGAAACATCCAGTTAGTATACTCCTACTCATCTGCACTAAAGGCATATCTTTTCATATATTCAAAACATGGATTTATTCATCGGTTAACTCTGAACAATCGCTGCACACCTCCTAGGTTAGGAATAGGGTTACAGGTGCTTTGCAGGCTCACGAATGTATCTGCTGAACAACACGTATGAAATGCCACCACCTGCTGGAGCTAGGACGCACCATACAGTCGACAGGATGGAGTCCTCACGGAGGTTGCATTCTAGTGGCAGAAGGCAACAATATAAACAAATATACAGACCAAAAAATAATACCACTTATGCAGAATTCAGTGCTTGAAGAAAATAAAATAAGGCAGTGGAATAGAAGGTAATGGGTAGAACAGGGAGCCCCTTCAGACTGGAGGTCGGGGAAGCCTCCCTGAGATCCGATAAAGAGGAAGGAGCCATCCATGGCAGAGTGGGGACAAGGGCTCCAGGCAGAGGGCACAGACAGTCCAAAGCCCTGAAGCAGGAATAACTTAGGGTTCTGAACAAGGGAAATGGCTGCTGTGGCTGAGTGTGGTGGTGGGGAAGACAGTAGGACCGGAGCACGTAGGCCCCCAGGACACCTGAAGGAGGTCAGAGTTTATCGTAAGTGAAATTAGAGACCACTGGAGCATGGTGCCTGATATATGATTGAAAGCCCCTTTCTGATTAGCTGTAGGGGTCAGGGCTGGGGACAGCGAGATGGGCTGGCAGGCATTGCTGTGGAGTAGGAGGTAGGGGAAGGTGGCTTGGATTAAGGTGATAGCTGTGGAGTTTTGACAAGAGATACGGTTTAGGATCTACCTAGGAGGTGGAGCTGATAAAATTTGCTGTGACCCTCTGTGGGGTGGAGTGGGGAAGAGAATCAAGGATCACTCTTAAGTTGTGTGTGTGTGTATATATATATATATATTATATATGTATAAAATATATTTTATATGTAGAAGAGGCACAACACTATTCTTAGCTCAGGCTGCAATCATAAAATCCCACCGACTGCGAGGTGTAAACAACAGAAACTCCTTCTCACAGTTCTGGAGGCTGGAAGTCTGAGCTTAAGGAGTCAGCGGGTTTAGTGGTTCCTGTGGCGTCTCTCCTTGGCTTGCAGATGGCCACCACCTTCTTGCTGTGTCCTCATGTGGTCTTTCCTCTAAGTGCATCCCTGGTGTCTCTCTGTGTGCCCAAATTCCCTCCTCTTATAAGGACATCAGCCAGATTAGATTAGGGCCTACTCTAACTGCCTCATTTTAACTAAATCACCTTTCAAAAATCCTATTTCCAAATACAGTCTACCTCTGAGGTGCTAGGAGTCAGGGCTTCAATATCAGAATTTTGAGGGGACACAATTTGGCCCACAACAGTCCCCAAGGGGCAGATGCACAGATAAGCCCAGCAAAGGAGCTGGATAGGAGAACACAGAGAATTGCTGGAAAAGTCAGAAATGCCATGAAGATGAAGACTGCATTAAAAACCAGATCTGGGAGTCTAAGGTATTTCTGTTGGTCAGAATAGTACTACCAGGGTTCACAATGCCAGGAAGGAAATGAAAAGGAAGATGAGAGTGGAAGTGAGGGTGGGAAGGGAGGGGAAAAGGGAGGGGAAGAGAAACCTTTTAAAATGACCCTGATTATTTTGCTGACTGAAAAACATTATCATGTGCAATTATATTTACTCGGTTGATTCTGAACTTTTGCTTTAAAATAAAAAGAATTTCATGATCGTAGGTGAACTTTGATACTGATAAGATTGGTGATTTCTTTGGGGAGCGAGATGGACAGAAGTAATTCATGTTCTGAGACTGTGGGGGTAGTTGGTAAAAAAGAGTGACCCAGCTCCAGATTACATTTGGCAGCTGCCTCCTTAGTGCTGTGAAATCATGGCGATGCAAGGAAAGACGTTCTCACAATGAAAATACTTGTTTTTTTTCCTAATTATACAAATAACATGTGGTCATTCATATATCACTTGTGCACTATTAAATATTCAAACAGTGTTCAAAATGTATTTGGAAGAAAGTGAAATCGTCTGATATTCCACCGCTAACTGTCATTAACAATTTTTAGTTATTTCTCTGTGATTTGCTTTATGCATATACATGCACATCTATAATTCACACCATACAAGCAATTTTATTTGTAGTGGTATAAATGTGTGAATGTGAGTGTGCATGTACGTGTGTGCATACATGTGCATGTGTGTGCACTATGCAAGAGTGTGTTCATGCGTGTGTGTGTGCATGCATTTCTTCCCTCTCCTCCACCATTCCCTGGGAACCCATGTTAGCTCTCTGGTTTGCATCTTTCTCTCTTTTCTCTAAGGACTTACGTCTATTTACCAATACACGCTGATGTGTGCATTCAAGTGCAGGTGCAATTTTAAAATTAGCATCTGTTTTTGTAAAAATGTGATCTCAAATGAATGTATCTGTATATGCAAACACATATTTTCCTCATCTTACTTTCTTATTCCCCTCTGTTCTTATGAGTGTTCTGCCTTGTGAGTGCTAATAGTGCATCTGCTCTATTCACAGAACTCAATTTCTGTGTCTATCGAGGTGCTGCCATATTTCATGAACATCCCTTCTGTTCTCATGGCATCCTTATATCAGCATGGCCTCAGCTCTCCTGGCTTCTATTTCTTCCCACTTCTTTGTGTGTGAGCTAATGGGGCACTTGTTGGTGGACAGATGATGTGATTAGATGCTCCATTAGCATACACCTCAGTACACTTTTCTCAGAGCACGCTCCCTCTATGCATGTTAATTTCTTGTAAATGTCAGTGAGTCAGAGGGTGTTGATAAACATCACTACTATTAGTTATTTAGCTATCTGGATCACAGTTTCAATTGCTCCTGACCTTGGCTTGGAAATCCACAAAGCACTTCTCTGACATTTTTGTCTTTGTTGCGGCTTTCATAAAGGTAGAGGCTTTGTTCTTTTCTCCTCACTGGAGAGACTTAGGTTCAACTCAAAGCCATATATATATCCAGTTTCTGTGGCTTCTCTTCCTACAGAGCCCACCCAGGAAACTTCCCCACCACCTCCTGGCCTCTTCCACACCATTTTACTAGCCTTGATGCAGAGGATGTGCATTACTTACCTGAGCCTACCTGATAAGCAAAGTTATTTCTATTGAAGTCATATTCCAATCCTTAAGTGAAACATTATTCTATTTGATTTTGCCTGGGTGGCAGAAAGGAAAATTGGCCTATTTTCCTGATTAGTATACTTTCCACTGTAGAAACTGTTTTTAGTCTAGATCTTGACCCCAGGGAAGCAAAATGATTGATCTCTGGTTTTAATGTTATGAAACTTTAACCCCAAAGGGCAAACCGGATATTATTAGTTCTACATTCCTAATAACACACACTAAATGAGTTAGTGAGTTGCAACTGTGAATATCAATCAAATGAGATTTAATGGAAATATGTGATGCTATTATTCAAGTGTAATGCAAACTTGCTAAGATTTTATTTAAAATATTTCATGAAAAGTGAAATAATAAAACTGTACAAAGGAAGAAGTTACAGATTGATCAAGAAGTAGATTAACTTGTGATGAGCATCTGATAGTGGTTCTTTCTCTGGCTGTCATCTGGTAGGAACTGACTTATGCCTGTTTCTGTATTCTGCAGAGGTCAATTCTTTGTAAAGATCAGTTTGGTTATAGACTTGGTCTTACCCAGTTCTGACCCTACACCCTAGGCTGGGTTGAGGCAGACTGGAGTAGCTAGTGCACCAAGCTCCTTTCTTCTTGTGCAGGGACTGTGAGGCCACAGGCCAGAGGGGCAGGTATGGGATTGGAAAGGAGCCTGTGGTGGCTGCCTATGTCCAGCTACATATGCAGAGTGGTGAGCAGGTCTGTGTGCTGCTTCTGCTGGGAGGACTCTGTTACCAGAATCTGAGCTGTCCAGGGACTGGCAGATAGATTGATGGTCCCCATGTGATATGGTTAGGCTTTTGTTTCCCCACCCAAGTCACATCTTGAATTGTAATCCCCAGGTGTTGTGGGAGAGACCTGTTGAGAAGTGATTGGATTATAGGAGCGTTTTCCCCCATGCTGTTCTTGTGATAGTGAGTGAATTCTCACGAGATCTGATGGTCTTATAAATGATAAATGGTAGTTTTTTCCTGCACTCTCACATGCTCTCTCTCACCTGCCGCCACGTAAGATGTGCTTGCTTCCCATTCTGCCATGATTGTAAGTTTCCTGAGGCTTCCCTCCCCAGCCATGCAGAACTATGAGTCAATTAAACCTCTTTCCTTTACAAATTACCTAGTCTCGGGTAGTGTGTTTTATAGCAATATGAGACTGGACTAATACATCATGCTTGGCCCTCTTGTCACTATATCCAGGAATGTGCAGGGAAAAAAAACTTTTGTTGCTCAAAAGTGAGGCTTCTGCTGCTAGAACATTTCCACAATCACAAAACTTCAGCAACTAAATATTGGCCTGCTGTGTGTGACTGTGTGTGTGTTCACTTGTGCAAATGGTTCTGACTTTCTTTTAGCAATTTAAAAGCAAGTTAAATCCCTGCTGACAGAACTTGGTTTTCCTGCTGTGTGGGTGCCTGGGATATTTAATTGAATCTAACAAACATTTCACTTTGTGGAAGGGACAGATGAGTTTTCTTTAGGGAATAGATAATACTGGGGGGTTCAGGATTGAGAGACAGTCTGTGAGAGTAAAAAGATCTCCACGCTGGGAACTGTGAGACTCTCACCCTAACTCTCTTCTTATCTCTCCCTGTATGACTAAGCAGGTCATTTAAACCCTCTGAAATTTTCTACATCAAAATTTTATCACTGGTGAAAGGACTAGGTTGACCAGCTTACACAGAAAGCTCCTCTCAGATCAAAAACTGTCTTTCAAAGATAAAGTGATAAGAGAGTCATTACCTTCATCGTCAGACACACATATATATAATGCATTAACTATGAAAGCATTTGAAAAATCTTGCCATAAGCAAACAAATACCATAACTCCCAGCATTTAATTTATAACTAGGATATAAATTAGATGCTCTAAAAATTCCCTTTAGGTAATTATTGCATTATACAAATCATTGCCCTGATCATTCATTGATTCGTAACATATTTTGGGTTCACACTCTGTGGGAGGCAGCTTCAAGGTGCTAGAGACAAAAAGGGAATGAGACACACAGTCCTCACCCTCAAAGAACTCATGGGAGGTAGGTCTTTGAGAAAGGACGAGAAATAAAAGGCAAAGAAACTAATTATAGTATAATGAGGGCTACAGCATGCCATATCCCTTAAATTAAAACTTGCTACATGGAAAATGCTAACTTCATTGCATATTTCTATTCACATCATAAAAATGTAGGATGAAAGTGATTGTAAAATGTTAATACAGACATACCATGCTGATATTGCAGGCTTGGCTCCAGGGCACTGCAATAAGTGAATATTGCAATAGTGTGAGTCACAAATTTTTTGGTTTCCCACCGCATATAAAAGTTATGTATAACAGACTATACTATACTGTAGTCTAGTAAGTATGCAATAGCAGTATGTGTAAAACAATGCACACAATCTAATTAAAAATACTTTAAAAGTGCTAATGATTATCTTTTTGCTGTTGGGCAGTCTTGTCTCCAAGTGGATGGCTGTTGACTGATCAGGGTGTTGGTTGCTGAAGGTTGGGGTGGCTGTGACAACTTCTGAAAATAAGACAGTAATGAAGTTTGCCACATTGATTGACTCTTCCTTTCACAAGAGATTTCTCTGTAGCATGTGATGCTGTTTTATAGCCTTCTTTTCACAGTAGAATTTATTGAAAATTGGAGTCGGTCCTCTCAAACCCTGCCATTGCTTTATCAACTAAGTTTATGTAATAGTCTAAATTCTTTGTTGTCATTTAAACAATGTTCACAGCATCTTTACTAGGAGTAGATTTCATCAAGAAACCACTTTATTTGCTCATCCATAAGAAGTAACTCCTCATCTGTTCAAGTTTTCTCATGAGATTGCAGCAATTCAGTCCCATCTTCAGGCTCCATTTCTAATTCCACTTCTCTTGTTATTTCCACCTTATATGCAGTGGCTTCCTCCACTGAAGTTTTAAACCCCTTAAAGTCCTCCATGAGGTTTGCAATCAACTTCTTCCAAACTCCTGTTAATCTTGATATTTTGACGACCTCCCATAAATCACGAATGTTCTTAACAAGATCTAGAATGGGAGAATCCTTTCCGTAAGGTTTTCTATTTACTTTGCCCAGTTCCATCAGAGGAATCATAATCTATGGCAGCTATAACCTATGACATTTATTTCTTAAATAAGAAGACTTAAAAGTCAAAATTACTTCTTGATCCGTGGGCTGCAGAATGGATGTTGTGTTAGCAGGCATGAAAACAACGTTAATCTCCTGTGTACATTTATTAGAGCTCTTGGGTGACCAGGTACATTGTCAATGAGTGGTAATATATTGAAAGAATCTTTTTTATCTGAGCAATGGGTCTCAACAGTGGGCTTAAAATATTCAGTAAATCATGTCTCACACAGATGTGTTGTTATCCAGGCTTGTGGTTCCATTTATATAGCACAGGCAGAGTAGATTTAGCATAATTCTAAAGGACCTTAGGAATGGCAAATGATCATTGCCTTCAACTGAAGTCACCAGCAGCACTAGCCCCTAACAAGAGAGCCAGAATGTCCTTTGAAGCTTTGAAGCCAGACATTGACTTCCCCTCTCCAGCTATGAAAGTCTTACATGGTATCTTCTTCCAAAAGAAGGCTATTTTGTTTACATTGAAAATCTGTTGTTGAGTGTAGCCATCTTCATCAATGATCTTAGCTGGATTTTCTGGATAACTTGCTGCAGCTTCTACATCAGCCCTTGCTGCTTCACCTTGCATTTTTATGTTATGGAGATGGCTTCTTTCCTTAAACCTTATGAACTAACCTCTGCTATCTTCCAACTTATCTTCTGCAGCTTCCTCACCTTTGCCAGCCTTCATAGAATTGAAGAGGGTTACGCCTTACATGGGCTAGGCTTTGGCTTAAGGGAATGTTGTAGATGGTTTGATCTTCTATCTGGCGCACTAAAACTTTTTCCCTATCAGCAACAAGGCTGTTTTGATTTCTTATCATTCGTGTGTTCACTGAAATAGCACTTTTAATTTTCTTCAATAACTTTTCCTTTACATTCACAACTCGGCTGTTTGGCACAGAAGCCTTGCTTTTGGCCTATCTGGACATTCGGCATGCCTTCCTTACTAAGCTTAATTGTTTCTAACTTTTTGATTTAAGGTGAGAGGTGTGCGACTTTTCCTTCTTGAACACTTAGATGCCATTGTAGGGTTATTAATTGATCTAATTTCAATATTGTGTGTTTCAGGGAATAGAGAAGTCTGTGTTGAGAGAGAGATGGGGGAACAGCAAGTTGGCAGAGCAATCAGAACACACACATTTATCAATTAAGTTTGTCATCTTATATGGCTGTGGTTCACGGTGCCCCCCCCAAACAGTTACAATAGTAATATTAAAGATCACTGATTACAGATCACCACAACAGATATAATAATAATAAAACTTGAAATATTGCAAGAATTAGCAAAATGTGACACAGAGCCACAAAGTGAACACATGGTGTGGGAAAAATGGTGCCTGTAGACTTGCTTGATGAAGGATTGCCACAAAGTTTTAATTTGGAAAGAATGCAGTGTCTGCAAAGCACAATAAAGCCAAGTGCAATAAAACAAGGTATGCTGGTACATACTTCTAACTTACTGATACATGAGAAGCTAAAGCCAATCACCATAAACAGGAAAATGTGTGTGCGAGTATCATATATTAATAGATACAGTCTGTGGGAAATGGTGCAGGAAGCTATAGTTAAAGGAACATTGTCTCTGGAATAAGGTAGCTATGAATTCAGATTCTGACCCCTTCTAAATCTGATATCTTAGTTTAGTCACTTAACTTCAACTTTTATTCTCTCATTTGTAAAAACAAAGGCTAACAGTGACTTTCTCACATAGTTACTGTGACAGTGAAGTAGAATAATGTGGAAGTATTTAATTTTCTGAAACCTTTGCATAGAGTTGTTATTGTTTCAGCTTTTGTTGGTCACTATTTCCTCTAAGAATCTGGCAAATCTTTATTTTACCAAAATCGTCCATCACACAAGTGACACAGGCCTCCCCTCGTCTCTGGCACCATTGAGGCACTTTGACATCTGGAATTCTTTGCCTTGTTAAGAAGTTCTCTTTCACACAGCAGTGGGATTCATGTAGTCAGGATGTCTCCACGGGCTCTCAAGTCAGCACGTGGCTGTCTCCACTGTCACTTGGTTCCACTTCACCTGCTCTCAACCTCCCAGGGGTCATTTTCACTGTTTCTCTCTGTCTCTGTCACAAGTTGCATCCCTGGTGCCCCACTCAGCCTAATGCCCTTGATCTCTTTTCAGTTGGCCAGCAGCAAACAAGCGAGGGCCTAATGCATGCCAGATGCCAGTCACACAGCTATTTTGTAGGTGCTGTTGCCTGTGACATGCAACTTGCCAATTTAGATGCTCCATTCTCTCTACTGCCTGCATACTCTCTGCTATTACTTACCTTGCCTTTGCTTATGGGGAACTAGAATCTACTACTCTGATGTCTACCCTCACAGAGGGGCTTTGCTTTACAGTTGCTTGGCCCAAGGGATTTATATTTCTTTTAATTTATACATTATTTTGCTTCTCAGTGCTATATTTGCCACAAAGTTGTTAGTCCAGTCTGGGTCCCTAAAATCCACACCACAGTTTAGTTTTTAACATACCTATTGCTGTGCTTCAGATTTCTATCTAAGGACCGAAATGGTGCTATCGAATACTTTTGAACTTTTTCCCCATGAGGCCCCTTGACCCCATACAAGTAGACGGGAACAGACAGACATCTGAGCACAAAGGGTTGCTTAATTCTACTCACGGATATGTCTGTATTCCAGTATCAACTAAGTTCAGACATGCAGAGATGTTTCAAGATTTAAAACAAAATGGAATATTCGTTTTAAAGTAGCTCTTGACTTCTAGTCAAATTGGTGGATTGAATGTAACAAATTACCTTCTTATATTCCAGTCACCTTCTTATATTCTGAATGAAATATTTTAAAGTGCTTTCAAAGGTGCAAGCATCATGTAGGAAACTCTAGATGGAAGCAGAGGATAAACTGAGCTGGCCCCAGGCAATGGCCAGCTTTTGACACCTGTATGGGATTGGGAAACAAGTTTGTAGGAGTCACGCTGAGCAAGGAGTAGAAACTGAGCTCCTACGTGAACCCACAAGCTGGGAAAATTGCTGCTTGTTCTTGACGAGGGACTGTGCTATCTGTCCTCCAGCCTCAGTCGTAGCAAAGAGCAAACTGACCACTCCCATTCAGAGCTGTAACCGGAAACATCTATGACCTCAGACCTGTGAACATCAGGTTGCTGGACCCGGCTTTACATTCTCCCTGCGACTGAGTGGCAAGGGTCCACAGTAGGGTTTGAGCAAAGGCAATCAATAGACCAGTATCCAGAGAGGTCTTGATGACCCAGAGAAAGAAACTCAAGGAGGACCTATGATGGGAAACAAGGTCATAGAGGAGGATGACACAATATTTGAGATAGTTCCAAGAAAATCAGCCTACATCCTCCTCCCATCTGGTGAATGCATAACTAAGAAGCAAGAGCTAAGAGAAGAAATGAATTCGACTAAGTAAGTATGTTTAAAAGCAGCCCAAAAAGATAAAAGAGGAAATAGTGAACACGATGAAAGAACACGAGGTTATAAAATGGAGCAAGCAAATGTAAAAAATAGCCTAAAATATAGTAATTTGAAATTCTTGGGGGATTGATTAAATAATAGACTAGGCAAAACTGAAGGGAGAATCAGTGAAATGGAAGATAGATTGAGTAAACCTTCCAGGAATCAGCACTGAGACATAATGAGATGAAATATAGAAAAGAAAAAATGAGAGAGAAGGAATAGAAAATGAGAAGGTCCAATTACCTTTAACTGGAGTTCCAGAAGTTTATGGAGGGAATAGTGGAGTTAATGTTTAAAACTGTAATACTGACAATTTTCCAGAAATGAAGAAACTCTCAGATTGAAATGGTTGAATAATATAAATAAGTTGTGTAAATATATGGAGAAATCTTGTCATTAAACTGTAAAACCTCAAAAGAAAATCCTAAAACACAACAGAGAAAATTCAGAGTTCTGATAAAGAAGCAACAATCTGATAGGCTTCCATGATAAATAAATGAAGAAATAAGACAATGAAATCAAGTTTTAAAACTCTAAGGAAATATTTTCATTTAAAATTCTTGCCAATAAATGAATATGTAAGAATGTGGACAAAACAAAAATATTTTTAGTGTACAAATACTTGTTATTATTTAAATGAGAGGTACAGTGGCTCATGCCTGTAATCCCAGAGCTTTGGAAGGCTGAGGTGGGAGGACTGCTTGAGGCCATGTATTCGAGACCAGCCTGGGCAACATAGTGAGATCCTGTCTCTTTCACACACACACACACACACACACACACACACACACACACACACACACACACAAGCTGGGTATGGTGACATGTGCCTGTAGTCCCAGCTACTCAGGAGGCTGAGGTGAAAGGATCTCTTGGGCCCAGGAGTTCAAGGCTGCAGTGAGCGATGATTGCAGTACTGCAC
Source organism: Pan paniscus (assembly GCF_029289425.2). Taxonomy (NCBI): domain Eukaryota; kingdom Metazoa; phylum Chordata; class Mammalia; order Primates; family Hominidae; genus Pan; species Pan paniscus. Next base: position 18,713,932 of record NC_073261.2, read on the forward strand.
ACTGCCTGGGCGACAGAGTGAGACCCTGTCCCTATGAATTAGTAAATAAATATATAAAAATAAGATTACAGCAAGATAGATGAAATATACAAAATAATATACTTAAGCAATATATGTGAATTCATAAAGAAGGAGTGGGGTGCAAGAAGTAATTGTGAGCACAGAAACACTGTAGAACGTGGTGGTATATTTAAATGCATGTCCACGATAAAATAAGATTATAGTAATGAGGGCAAAAGTGAAAAATATTTTGTTTGTATATGATTTTATAGGCTGTACAGAAATAAATAACACAATATTAATCGTGAATTGAGGTTTGAGAGTGTAGAAAGTTTGGACGGACGTTATTACTAATTTTTTTGTCTTAGAAGAGAATAGAGATATTGATTGATGTTATACTTGTTTGTACAACAGAAATGTAAGTATGTATGTAAAAAACATGCGTAGATACACAAATAATAAAAATATAGTAGATAATTTATAAACAAATAGTGGAAAAGACAGAAAATATATGTAGTTTAATCAACCTAGTGGAAGCTAGCAAAAAATAAAATAGAAGTGGATAGAAGATATATGAAAAACAGAACAAGGTGTCAGAAATAAGTTCAAGTATATTAAAAAATCATAAAATATATGAATGGATAAACAAAAGTAAATGACAGATATACTCAGATTTTATCTAGTCTATATTTTCAAGAAACAAATGTAAAACATAAGGATGCAAAAATGTTGAAAGACAAAGGACTAAAACATATATGCCAGGTAAATATGAAAATAAAATGATAAAGATTAATAACCAAAAACAATATTAGATTAAAACAGAAAAAGAAAATATTTAAAAAGAAATTTAAAAAAATCCCAAGAAGTTATATCAATAATAATCCTATGTATAATAATAACTATTTCCAAATTTTTGAACCAAGTACTGACAGAATAACAGATGAAATTGACAAAGCCACAATAACAGTAGGAAGTTTAACATACTTCCTTCAGAAAACGATGACTCAAACATCTAAAAAAATAGACATTTAGAAAAACACATTTGAAAAGTTTGATCTAATAGTTTTACATAGAATTTTGCATGTGACAAAGAATACACTTTTTTCAAGTGTATATGAAACTTAAAAAAAGTACCATATATTCATTAAAATGTTGCAACAAATCCCAAAGAATTAATATCATATACCCATACTCTGACTACAGTGCAATGAAAATAAAGAATTAGAAATACATAAAAGACTCTCAAATATTTATAAAAATACTTAGAAAAATTACAATTCAAAACAATCCATAAGTTATAAGAGAGGTGATGAGGAAAATTAAGAAAAAGATTATATTTAAAAAATTTGTACTACAGTTAAAAGTTATCAGAGTGAAATTTATAGCTTTCAATAAATGCATTAGAAAATAAAGCATTTTGAATACTAGCTAGCTAAGCAGCCAATTCAAGAACTGAGAAGAAGATTGACACAGTTGTCACAATTCTTTTCCAATTCTGAAAAAATTCAGACATTATCTCTTTAAACATTGCCTCTGTCCCATTCTCTCCTCTTTTTGGCATGTAGATTAAAAGTATGCTAGACCACCTTGTCCTATTTTCTGTGCCTTTTTTTTCTGCATTTCTTTCTTATATTTTTGTCTCTCTGTACTTTATTTTCAATAGTTTCTTCTGACCTACTTTCCAACTCATTAATGCTTTCATTAGCTATGTCTAATCTGCTGGCAAACCATACTTTGTGAACTTTTAAAAATTTTTAATATTTTAATCATAGATGTTCTGGGTTTGTTTTGTTTTTCAGATTACTTATATCATTTTTAATAGTTTCCTGTTCCCTGCTGGTAATTTCAAGCTCGAATTTTGTTTTTTACTAAAGTGGTCATTATAGTTGCGTTCTTAGTCATATGTAATAACTTCAACATCAGGTCTTTGTAGGTTTGTTTCTCTTGTCTGTTCTCTCTCCATTTTAGTGTCTTTGTGTGTGTGTGTGTGTGTGTGTGTGTGTGTGTGTGTGTACTAGGTTATCTTTGACTGTGTGCTGGTCATTGTATTTTAAACTGTTTTTGTAGGAATAATGTGAGGTCTAAGATGAGGGTATGTTCTTCCAAAGTGTATTCACATTTCTTTCTATCAGGCATTTAGTGACACTACCAGTTTGTGGATGATTTTAATGCAAGATTAAAGTTTGATGTTATCTGGATCATGCAGATGATAAGAGCTCTGATTTCAATAACTTCCTGGTTTATTTTCATATTTTGAGTCTTGGTTTTGGTAGTCCCCAGTTAATATGTGACTGAGTGTTCATTGGAATCTCCACTTTGGGCAGGTCTGGAATTTGACCTGTAGTCTCTTGCCCTGTGAGATGGCCAGTACTACAGCTCAAACTCACAGCTTTTTGGTGGTGGTAGCTGGGGCAAGGGGTTGCTAACAAATACTCTTAGAGAGCTGTGTTTACCTTTCTAGATTCTTACATTTTCCTAGAAATCTATAGCAGTGAGTTTTAGGAAACCCTATATTCTTCTTAATCTATATTCCTAATTCTGCAGCTGTTTTATGTTTTGGATATTCATGTTGCTAATTCCCCTACTCCTTTGTTTTCTCTCTAGATAGCAAGTGCCTATTTGACATCCCTTGGATGTTTTGTTGATATCTCAAACCTAACATGATCAAAAGAAGACCTTTTATTCACACACACACACACACACACTCTCTCTCTCTCTCACATGCCCACGCACTCACGATACTCTGGTATTTTCATTCCCTTACCCTGGTGCATTATTTAACTGCAGAATCAAAAACCGAGGACTCTGGCTGGGTGTGATGGCTCTTGCCTATGATCTCAGCACTTTGGGAGGCCGAGGCAGGTCGATCACTTGAGGTCAGGAGTTCGAGACCAGCCTGGCAAACACGGTGAAACCATCTCTACCAAAAATATAAAAATTAGCTGGGCGTGATGGTATGTGCTTGTAGTCATAATTACTCAGGAAGTTAAGGTGGGAGCATCACGTGAACCCGGGAGGTGGAGGTTGCAGTGAGCTGAGATCATGCCACTGCACTCCAGCCTGGGCGACAGAGTGAGATTCTGTCTCAAACAACAACAACAACAAAAACAAAAATCTAGGACTTATCATTAATCCTCTTTTTTTATTTTCTTGTTGTCTGCTCCCCATTCACTCTATTGGGGAGTTCTCTCAACATAACTTCAGAATCCACCCATCTTTCTCTAGTCTCCAAATCCACTGTCACCACTCTATTTCTGGACTGCCATCTCCCCTTTCTACATTAATCCAGGCACCAAGTAAATTAGATTAAAGCTTTGCTTCTTCTCTTGCTGAGCACATCACTTCCATCTTTAAACCCCAGACAGGATGATCTTCAAAAATGTAAATTGTATCCTGTCCTGTCCTCCCCTGTATAAATGGCATTCTTTTTGTTGTTGTTGTTGTTGAGATGGAGTCTCACTCTGTCACCCAGGCTATAGTGCAGTGGCACGATCTCGGCTAACTGCAACCCCTGCCTCCTGGGTCCAAGTGATTCTCCCGTCTCACTCAGCCTCCTGAGTAGCTGGGACTACAGGCACATGCCACCATGCCCGGCTAATTTTTTTTTAATTTTTTTAATTTTTAATAGAGATGGGGTTTCATTATGTTGGCCAGGCTGGTCTCGAACTACTGACCTTGTGATCCACCTGCCCCGGCCTCCCAAAGTGCTGGGATTACAGGTGTGAGCCACCATGTCTGGCCTTAAATGGCATTCTTTCAGTTTAGATTAAGGCACACTGACAATGAAAATCTGTGGGTCAGATGTCCATCTACCCTCTCTCCTCCTCTTGTGACCATGCTGCATGCCCTTGTGTTTATTTCTGTTTACCTGACAGGTGGAGTTTATACTGCCCTGGAGACTTATTCTGCTACGGAACATGCTTCCCTGGGTCTTTGCTGGTTTTGCTTCTTCTGGCCATTCAGCTCTCAGCTTGTGTGATGTCTTCTGTCAGGGCTCCCCTGACCATCTAATATAAATCACCAACACTGCTCTTGTGCCACTGTTCCTGTCCAACAAATCACGTAATCACTAATTCCTATCTGAAATGGTTCTGCTTCTTTATTTTCTTGTTTATGGCCTGTCATTTATATTGGAATGTGGCTCCTAGAATACTATATGACACAGAAAAATGTTCAATAGGTATTTTTTTTAATGTGGTTGTTGAAATAGGGACATTGCCTGTGTACTCACTGAGTTGCTTTATGCTCAGAGACACAGGTTGCCTTTGAATAAATGAAATCTTTTTCTCCTTTAGAAAAAAAAGGGCAGAGGTATGGGATATGGTCTGGGCTTAAGAAGACATCCAGGGAGAGCTTCCTTCCTTCTGCTGGAAGGGGGATGTCAATATCCATTGCAGAGCCTCCTCCAAACCGACTCCTGTGAAATATGACTGTAGGCAGGTCCCATCTGTTACTGTCCTGGCACCTGGGACCCACCTAGCATGGGTCCTCTTCCCATCACTCTTTCTTTCTCATCCGGCCTTCCCTACCCCCACCTATGTTCATCTTGCCTATTTTCTGGTTGACTGTTTACCACTCCTTTTACTCCAATGACTCTTAGTAGTTGTATTCTTCTAAGAAATATTGTCTTGAATTTGTAAGAGTCTGATTCTTTCAAATAGTTGCATGTTTAATTTGGTTCTTAAAATTACTATGGACTTAAGGATAAGAGTTTGAGACAAACATTAAACACTTAAAAGATGTTTAATACATGAAGGAATACATACATGAAGAAAGGAAAATATTTAGGTGTATAGATTTTAGATCTTCAATTGGTAGTTGGCTAATATTTCCATCATAATTATTTTTCAGAGTTTCATGTTTATTTTATATTAGGTTCATTTTTTTCCTACTCTCACCAACAAAAGGGAAATGAATTCCTAGTGTTTAGGCTTGAATAAAGAAATTATTAGTTCTATTATTATAGAGGGTCTCATAGCAAATACAGAGAGAGGAGAGAGACAGGGAAGCTGGGACGCCAATCAGGCTCCTCTCAGGCCAAACTTCTAACTATCCCTGGATCACCTAACTCAGACTTTGAGGAAAAGACAGATTGTATTGCAAGTGAACATTAAAGAAATAAAAAAGTGCGGCATTTCTGAAGCTGTAGTGGCGGATGCAAGGTGAGCTGTGGCCCTAGGTTGCATGTTATTGCTGCTTTCTCTTTATGTATTCTGTCTAGCAGGTTAATCTTTCAGCTTTATTCATGCCGCTGTTCACAGGGAATTGATATGCTCTACCACTGTCTAATTCAGATTATGAGCTAGTGTTTTGCCTTCACTCCTTGTGTGCATTGTTGCTTACACATTCACTTACTGTGTACCTTTCCAGTATTTCTGATTTCTTGAGGGTTCATTCTACCAACTGTGAGGAATATATCTTTACTGTGTGCATAAAGAATTTAGAGCTACAGTAAAAATGAAATACAAGCAGTCCCTGACATGCACATACATGGGGACATTCCAAATATGGTTTATATTAATAAATTTCTTGTTTAAAAATCAGAATGCATTTTGCCATAGCCACAATATGATAAGAAGTTGCTAGGTTCCCAATCTAACCCAAAAAAGCTAATTAAATTATTAAGCTTTTGGGACTAGAATAAGGACTTATTAAACCACAGACTAGGATGGACTATAGAATTGGGAATACTCACAAGTCTAATTGCCCTTTTCAACCCTGTTTTGAAGTCCTGAGGGTACCAGAAATTTATCTCTGCTGACACATTCTTTCTCTTCTTATTTGGTTCCAGGTGGAATTCATGGTGGATTCTTTTGATGGGGATTTTCCTGCTTTGAAAGGAAATAAAAGGACGTTTTCAATGTGGAAACAGGGCTGAGGTTCTGACTGCTGGCCTAAAAGAAGTAAGTATCTGTTTAGATCCATAAGATAATTTCTGCTTAGGAGAGTGACCAAGTGGGAGAGAGCTGTTGTGAGAATAACAACACAAGAAACACCAAAGGAATTGGAAAGCGGTGAAGTGGTTTAAACTGTGAAGCAGGAGGAATGTAAAGTATTGAACCGACTTCTGGAAGGAATGATTCATTTATGTATAAGGTGGTAAAAATTGCCAATAGAAAGCTGCAGTAATGTTCACAGAATAAGGTATTTAATCCAGAGCCTATTAGTCTCTTGTCTATTCAATAGAACATCTGAGCCACATTACCATTTCTATTTTAGAATGCACAACTGGTATAGTCATTAAATCTTATTAAATCAGTCTAAAACTATTGGGAGTTGTAATTGTTAGTTTTTATGCACTGTGTAAAGTCTTATCAAACTATAGGCTTCCATAATTGTATTTGAGGCACTTCCTCCCAGAGCCCACACAAATAATTCCCAATACCAAGGTGCTTGGAGATCCCACTTCTTTTATGTTTGGTCTTATAGGACCAAACATATGGTTGATTTGGCCCTCCAGCAAAGTAATGAAATGAATTAATTTCTGGGATGATGAGCTACATTTTATAGTGACTATATTGGCTTAGTAATGAAGAAAAGCCATATGTACATGTGCTTCTGTGTGGATACAGATTAAGAAAATGAGAGAAGGCAAATGCTTTGTTATGATACCAGAATGTTGAATTTATATTGTCTTCATTCTACTCCAAACAAGAGGCTGTCGTTTGAATAACTCTGTTAATCAGCTCAGGTAATAAGTGTTGTGACTACTTATCTTACATCTCATTCTTCCAAAACAGAAGTGAACGACAACACAGCACAGTGTTGTAATTACCCATAAAAGTCCAGGAATCTGATCAAAATGAAAATAAATGAAACAAATACCAATGTAATTTTCTGTTTTGGGCTGACATTTGGGGAAGGCTGTAGGGTAAATTTTCCCTCAAGTTTTTTGGAATTTTTATAAAAATTGTATTGTTATAGGCCTTCCATCCTTCTGATATGTTGAAAATTTCATTATTTATTGCCATGTTTTTTCTAAATCTCAGAAATAAAGGGCAGTTAAAATTTAGTAGTCTTAAGCTCTTGAAATAAAATGGTATCTCTCCACCATGGCACACGTTTACCTATGTAATAAACCTGCACCTCCTGCACATGTACCCTGGAACTTAAAAGCTGAAGAAAAAAATAGCCACAACACTTTTTTTTTTTGCAACATGTTAAAGGTTTGATGCATTTTTGAATTAAAACCATTAAATTGTAGTCTGAGTCAGAATCTCAGAGGTTTATGTACTTTCTGAGGGGAAGATAGAGTCATGTGTTTTTACCACTGACTACACCTCCCCTCTACCCTCTAGAGGTAACCACCAATTTTATGATAATTTTTTCTTACTTTTATTTATCTGTGTACCAGCAATAAATAACTCTAAACAGAATAGTTTATTTTGCCTATTTTGGAACTTTATATAGTGGGTTCATATAGAACGTATTATTATTATTATTATTATTATTTTGTTTGTTTGTTTTGGAGACGGAGTCTCGCTCTGTCACCCAGCCTGGAGTGCAGTGGCAAGATCTCAGCTCACTGCAACCTCCGCCTCCCGGGTTCAAGTGATTCTCCTGCTTCAGCCTCCTGAGCAGCTGGGACTACAGGCACGTGCTGCCACACCCAGCTAATTTTTAGTAGAGACGGGGTTTCACTGTGTTAGCCAGGCTGGTCTCGATCTCCTGACCTTATGATCCACCCACCTTGGCCTCCCAAAGTGCTGAGATTATAGACGTGAGCCACCGCGTCTGGCCTATTTTGTTCTTTTAATCAGTGTTTTATTTGCAATTTTTTGTATGTATTGCATGTAGGTTTGTTACTTTTTATTACTATAAGTGTTTCATTGTATGACATCACTTCAACTCATTGATTCTTTTGAAGCAGAACATTGATGTAGTTTTTGGTAATTGTGAACTCTACTGCTGTGAATATTCTTATACATATCTACAAGAGCACATGTGCGAAAATTTCTCTAGGGTATATATCTAGAAGTAAAATTGATGAGTCAGAACACATGTGTATCTAAAGCTCAAACAGATAATGCCATTTTCCCCCTAATATGGTTTGGCTTTGTGTCTTCACTTAAATCTCACCTTGAGTTGTAATCCCCTGGTATTGAGAGAGGAACTTGGGTTGAGGAATTGGATCATGAGGGCAGTTTCCCCCATGCTATTCTTTTGATAGTGAGTGAGTTCTCACGAGACCTCATGGGTTTATAATTGTTTGGTAAGTTCCTCCTTTGCTCATTCTTCTTTCTCCTGCCACCTTGTGAAGAAGGTTCCTTGCTCCTCCTTCTGCAGTGATTGTAAGTTTCCTGAGTCTTCCCCAGCCATGCAGAACTGTGATTCTATTAAACCTCTTTCCTTTATAAATTATTCAGTCTGGGGTAGTATCTTTATAGCAGTGTGAGAATAAACTAATCCTGGAAATTTGTACCACAGAGAATGGGATACTGCTATAAAGATACCTGAAAAGGTGGAAGTGACTTTGGAACTCGGTAACAGGCAGAGGTCGGAACAGTTTGGAAGGCTCAGGAGAAGATAGGAAGATGTGGGAAAATTTGGTACTTCCTAGAGACTTGTTGAATGGTTTTGACCAAAATGTTGATAGTGATGTAGACAGCGAAGTCCAGGCTGAGGTGGTCTCAGATAGAGATGAGGAGCTTATTGGGAACTGGAGCAAAGATCACTCTTGCTATGCTTAAGCAAAGAAACTGATGTAATTTTGCCCCTGCCCTAGAGATCTGTGGAACTTTGACTTGAAATGGGAACTTATGTTTAAAAGGGAAGCAGAGCATAAATGTTTGGAAAATTTGCAGCCTGATGATGTGATAAAAAGAAAAACCCATTTTCTGGGGTGAAATCCAAGCCAGGTGCAGAAATTTGCATGAGTAATGAGGAGCCAAAGACAATGGGGAAAATGTCTCCAGGGCATGTCAGAGGTCTTGGCAGCAATCCCTTCCATCATAGGCCTGGAGACCTAGGAGGGAAAAATGGTTTGTGGGTCAGGCCCAGGGCCACCCTGCTCTGTGCAGCCTCTGGACTTGATGCCCTGTATCCCAGCTGCTCCAGCTCCAGTTGTGGCTAAAAGGGGTAAGGTACAGCTTGGGCCATTGCTTCAGAGGGTGCAAGCCCCAAACCTTAGTGGCTTCCCTGTGGTATTAGGCCTGCAGGTGCACAGAAGTCAAGAATTGAGTTTTGGGAATTTCTGCCTAGATTTCAGAGGATGTATGGAAATGTCTGGATGTCCAGGCAGAAGTCTGGTGTGGGGCAGAGCCCTCATGGGGACCTCTGCTAGGGCAGTACAAAGGGGAAATGTGGGGTTGGAGCCCCCACACAGAGTCCCTACTTGGGGTACTGCCTAGTGGAGTTGTGAGGATAGGGCCACCATTCTCTAGACCCCAGAATGGAAGGTCCACCAACAACTTGTACTGTATGCCTGGAAAAGCCACTGGCGCTCAATGGCAGCCATGAAGGCAGCCAGTGTGGAGGGTTGTACAAAGTCACAGGGGTGCAGCTGCCCAAGGCCATGGGAGCCTCTCCTTTGCATCAGCATGCCTTGAATGTGAGACATGGAGTCAAAGGACATCATTTTGGAGCTTTAAGATTTGACTGCCCCGCTGGATTTTGGACATGTGTGGGACCTGTAGCTCCTTTGTTTTGGCAAATTTCTCCCATTTGGAATGGGAGCATTTATCCAATGCCTATACCCCCATTGTATCTTGGAAGTAACTAACTTGATTTTGATTTTACAGGCTCCTAGGTGGAAGTGACTTGCCTGGTCTCAGATGATACTTTGGACTTGAACTTTTGAGTTAATGCTGAAATGAGTTAAGACTTTGGGGCACTTGTTGGGAAGGCATATTTGTTTTGAAATGTGAAAGAGACATGAGATTTGGGAGGGGCCATGGGCAGAATGATATGGTTAGGTTTTGTGTCCCCATCTAAATCTCATATTGAATTATAATCCCCTAGTGTTAAGGGAGGAACCTGGTGGGAAGTGATGAGATCATGAGGGCAGTTTCCCCGATGATGTTCTTGTGATACTGAGTGAGTTCTCACAAGATCTGATGGTTTTACAAGTGTTTGGCAAGTTCCTTCTTTGTACACTCTCTCTCTCACCTGCTGCCTTGTAACATTTGCCTACTTCCTCTTTCACTGTGATTGTAAGTTTCCCGAGGCCTCCCCAGCCATGCAGAACTGTGAGTCAATTAAAACTCTTGCCTTTATAAATTACCCAGTCTTGGGTAGTATCTTTATAGCAGTGTGAAAATGGACTAATACACTTCTTGAGGTTTAAACCTCTGATGATTAATTTGTTTTGGATGTTGCTGGATAAATAGTTCACACTTTGGTATTTTTGCATTGACGTTTGTCAGTTGACATTTTTGTTTAACTTCCTCTATTTATCTGGACTTGGTATGAAAGTTTTGCTAGCATCATGAAGTGAGTTGGATAACTTTTATCCCTTTTATCTTTTATTGAATGATTTGTATAAGATAGAGAATGTATGTGCTACAGCATTTGGTAGAATCACTCATAAAACTTCCTGGTCATTTTGCAGTAATGGCAGATGGGGAGATTTTGATGCCCACATACATTTCATTAATTGTTATTTTTTTGGAAATGTTTCAATTGCATTGTGCCAGGGCTTTTGTTTTTTGCATGAAACTTTAAGAAACAGATTTATCGAGATATAATTTGCACAGTATAAAACTCACCCTTTTAAGTTTGAAGTGTACAATTCGTTGTTTTTAACTATATCCAGAATTGTGCATCCATCACCTCATCTAACTTTAGAATACTTCCATTTCCCCTAAGAGAAAACCTAATACCTATTAGTAGTCACTCCCCATTCTCCAACCCCTCAGTCCTAAGGAACCACCAATGTGTTTTCTGTCTCTACATATATTTGCCTATTCTGTGTATTTTTTATAAATGTAATCATAAAATGTGTGGTCTTTTGTGACTGCCGTCTTCACTTAGCACATTGTTTCCAAGTTTCATCTATATTGTAACATGTATCAGTACTTCATTCCTTTTATTCTTGGATATCTGACATTGGCTATTATAAATAATTCTGCTATGAATATTCACGTACAAGTTTTTTCATGGACACATGGTTTAATTTCTCTTGAATACACCCAGGAGTGGAATTTCTGGGTAATATGGTAAGTCTGTTTAACATTTTGAGGAATTGCCGGATGGTTTTTAAAGTGGCTGCACCATTTTACATTTCCACCAGCAATGTATAAGGGTTTTAATTTCTCCACATCCTTGCTAGCACTTATTATTATCCATTATTATTATTATTATTGTCATCCTACTTGATGTAAAGTGATATTTCACTGTGGTCTTGATTTGCATTACTTAATAGCTGGTGATTTTGACATCTTTTCATGTGCTTAATGGCCATTTGTATATCTTCCTTGGAGAAACGTTTAACCAATTCCTTGACTCATGTTTAAATTGATTATTTGTATTTTTATTGTTGAGTTATAAGAGTTATATTTTGGACATCTTATCAGATGATAAGTTACAGTTTGAAAATTTTTTTGTCATTCTGTGGGTTGCCTTTTCCCTCCCTCCCTCCCTCTCTCTGTCTTTCCTTCTTTCTTTCTTTCATTCTTTCTCTCTCTCTTTTGTTGTTGTTGTTGAGACAGAGTCTTGCTCTGTCACCCACACTGGAGTGCAGTGGTGTGATCTCAGCTCACTGCAACCTCCACCTCCTGGGTTGAAGCAATTCTCCTGCCTCAACCTCTCAAGTAGCTGGGATTACAGGTGTGTGCCACCACACCCAGCTATTTTTTGTATTTTTAATAGAGATGGAATTTCACCATGCTGGTCAGGCTGGTCTTGAATGCCTGACCTCAGGTGATCTGCCCACTTCAGCATCCCAAAGTGCTGGGATTACAGGAGTGAGCCACTGCGCCTAGCCACCTTTTCACTTTCTTGATGGTATCTTTTGAAGCAAAAATATTTTCAGTTTTAATGATGTGCAATATCTGTTTTTTTCTTTTCTCTCTTGGACTTCTGGTATTAAATTTAAGAAATCATTACCTAAACCAGGGTGATAAAGATTGACTCTTACGATTAGTTCTACAAGTTTTATAATTTTCACTCATAAGTTTAGGTCCATGGCATATTTTGAGTTACTTTTTCATATGGTGTGAGGTAGGAGTCTAAATTTATTCTTTTTGCATGTAGATATCCACCTGTCACACTACCATTTGTTGAAGACCATTTCTCCCTTGGATTTTTGTGTCAACCTTGTCCAAAATCCATTGACCATAAATGTAAAGGTTTATTTCTGAATTTTCCACTCTATTCTATTGATCTTTATGTGTTTATCCTTATGCTGGTGCCACACTGTCTTGATTACTGTAGCTTTGTAGTAAGGTTTGAAGTTGGCAAGTTTGAGTCCTCCAAATTTGTTCTTCATTTTTAAGATTGTTTGGCTATACTCGGTGGATCTTTATGATTCCAGGCCTTTTTGTTTTCTTTATTAAGACAGGGTCTCACTCTATCATCTAGGCTGGAGTACAGTGGTACAGTCATGGCTCACTGCAACCTTGAACTCCTGAACTCAATTGATCCTTCTACCATAGCCTCTCTAGTAGCTGGGACCACAGGCGTGTACCACCATGCCTGGCTAATTTTTTGTTTTTTGTTTTTTGTTTGTATTTTTTTTTTTTTTTTTAGAGATGGGAATTTTGTTATGTTGCTCAGGCTGGTCTTGAACTCCTGAGCTCAAGTGATATGCCCTCCTTGGTCTCCCAAAGTGTTGAGATTATAGGCATGAGCCACCATGCCCAGACCCCAAGCTTTTTTGTAGGAGAAGGAAATGTACTGTTAGAATGTCAGCAAACATTTATACCACCTCAATATATAGCAACCCTTCATGTAGCACTGGGAACTGATAGTGCAAGCAAACCTGGCCCCAGCCCAGCCCTGGACATCTGGGTCCAAATGTAGCTCTAGTCATTTCATGAGTAGTGTAATTTTAACCTCTCCAAATGCCTATTTCTGTATCTGTGAAGTGGAAGTAAAATAAATCCTACTCACAGTTATGTCAGCTACCTATCATGGCAATAATGCTGGATAATAAATAACCACAAAACCTCGCCAACGAACAATAAGTGTTTATTGCTCACATGCCTGTGGTCAGCTGGGAGCAAACTAATGAGCTCTGTTGATATCAGCTGGGATATCTCTCAGGTCTGAGTATGGGTCAGGGTGGCCTGGTGATTTGGCTCTGCTCCATGTGCTTTTTTTTTTTTTTTTTTTTTTTTAAAGAACAAACTTTTTTTTTTTTTTTTTTTTTGAGATGGGGTCCTGCTGTGTTGCCCAGGCTGGAGTGCAATGGTTATTCACAGGTGTGATCATAGCACATTGTAGCCTTAAACTTGTAGGTTCAAGTGCCTCAGCCTCCAAAATAGCTGAGATTATAGGTGAACACCACTTTGCTGGCTTCCATGTGCTTTTTGTACTCCATAGTCTTATGGCAGTGGCACAATTGCAAGAATGAGAAGTCCAGTCATACACGTGTGTTTCATGTGTTATGACTTCTAACATCCCATTGACTCAAGGAACTTGGGCGAAAAAGGGTCTCTGAAGAACCTACCCAAGTTACTCCATAAAAATAAAGTAATCTGCTGCCACACCCAGATGACACTCCTGCCATGTTACAACTATCCAAGTCCATTGGGGACATTTCTGTCCCTCCTCTCACAATCTTCAAACTTAAAGAAGCAAGGGACAGCACAATGAGTCTGAGAGGAGAAATGGAAGAGGAGTGGGAGATAATAGTGATAAAGGTCTCCTGCCCCATTGCAGGCTTCCCCATCTGAGGCAGGACTGAGCTAGAACAGGGGATAAACTTTGAAGTCGATGCAAGATAAAAGTTTAATATTGAATTAATCTGCATTTTTTAATACCTAAAAAATCAGACTAATTGTAATAACTGGGAATGACCACAGTAATTGTGAGATCTACTCAAGGCTATCTCCAGGGCTAGAGGTGGGAGATTTGCCATAGAACAGAGGAAATACAGAGCTGGCCAAAAAGCAAACTGACTTTCTGCTTGCCCCCTACAAAATTCAACTCATTCAATAAATCTGTTACAGGGACAGATAAAGGTATTCAGAAACAGTATCCGGGTAAGCAGAATTCATTGTTCATGTAATAATAACCAATATTTATATTTTTAATACAAATTGCTTTCACATACATTACCTTTGCTTTCAAAAAGTTTCCACCTGACAAAGCATAAAATTTCCTATTTCTCCTCTATGGACATTGCTCTCTTAACCGTTTTCACATCCATAATGTTATACTCAAACCTACAAAACCTGTGTACACAAGTTTTATGGTTCATCCTAAAATTGAAAAGAGTATGAATGCTCTTCAGAGTATATGCTGCTAAACCATTGTTTTCCTAGAAAATTCAGTGACTATAATAAACATGGGGTCGTGGGGTTAGAGCTTATGTCTGACCCAAATAAGATAAGGTTTCTGGTTTGTAGCCATTCTCTTGGTGGATATTCCCATGACAAAAATGTTTGTCCTTAGGGAACCACACACATGTATCTCCCATTGGGGAATCGATATAATTTTGTGGTCAGGATTATATTATCTTAATGGTGACACCATCTAGCTCCTCAAAACGAAAACCTGGAAGTCTTTTGTTATTAATTTCATTTTTTTATTATAAAATATTTAATTGAATATCTGTATGTAGTATATACATAAGGTTTAAAAACTGAGAGTAAATAATCATATATGTGCTCACGTCCCAGGGTAATTAACAGAACACTATGCCTTGCAGACCTTCCTCAGTCCCCACACTCTCTCTTCTCAGCAATGGCCACCACTATTGTGAATGCTGTGCTTATCACATCTTTAATTTTTCTTAGAGTTTTACCTCAGATGTGTCTATAAACAATATAGCATCACATGTATCTCAACTCTATGTAAGTGATGCAATCCTGTGTGTTTATTTTTTGCATCTTGCATTTTTATTCAACTTTGTTTTTTGCTTTGTTTTTGAAAATTTGTATTTAATCTATGTGTTTCAAGTGTAATTTTCTTACATGAGTACACTGCATAGAGGTGATATCAGTGTGTTTAGAGTATTCATCACCCAAATAACATGCATTGTATCCATTAAGTAATTTATCATCATCCACCCCAATATGGTTTGGATATGAGTCCCTGCCCAAATCGCATGTCAAATTATAATCCCTAATGTTGGAAATGGGGCCTGGTGGGAGGTGATTGGGTCATGAAGGCAGTTTCTCATGGTTTAACACCATCCCCCTTGGTGTTGTCATGGCAATTGTGAGTGAGTGAGTTATCATGAGATCTGGTTGTTTAAAAGTGTATAGCATCTCCCTTTTCCCTCTCTTCCTCCTGCTCTGGCCATGTAGGATATGCCTGCTTGCCCTTTGCCTTCCACCATGATTGAAAGTGTTCTGAGCCTTCCCCAGAAGCTGTTATGCTTCCTGTATAGCCTGTAGAACCATGAGCTAAACTTCTTTTCTTTAAAAATTACTCAGCCTCAGGTACTTCTTTATAGCAGTGTGAGAATAGACTAAAAGAGAAAATTGGTACCAGGAGTGGGATATTGCTATAAAGATACCTGAACATCTGGAAGTGACTTTGGGATTCAGTAACAGGCAGAGGTTGACAGAGTGTGGAGTTCTCAGAAGAAGACAGAAAGATGAGAAAAAAATGGGAACTTCCTAGAGACTTGTTAAATTGTTGTGACTAAAATGCTGATGGTGATATGAGCAGTGAAGCCCAGGCTTGAGGAGGTCTCTGATGGAAATGAGAAACTTATTTGGGAACTGGAGTAAAGGTCACTTTTTCTATGCTTTAGCAAAGAGCCTGGTTGGATTGTGCCCTTGCCCTAGGGATCTGTGGAACTTTGAACTTGAGAAGGATGATTTAGGGTATCTGTTGGAAGAAATTCCTAAGCAGCAAAGCCATCAAGATGTGGACTGGCTCCTTCTAATAGCCTATGCTCATATATGTGAGCAAAGACATGATCTGAAATGGGAACTTATATTTGAAAGAGAAGCAGGGCATACAAATTTGAAATATTTCTAGCCAAGACATATGGTGGAAAGAAAAGCCCATTTTTGGGGGAGGAATTCAAGCAGGCTGCAGAAATTTGCATAACTAAAAGGAAGGAAAATGCTGATAGCCAAGAAAAGAGGGAGGCCTCGAAGGCATTTCAGAAACCTGCATGGTGGCCCCTTCCATCAAAGGCGGCCCACAGGCTTAGGAGGAAATAATGTTTTTGTGGGCTGCGACCAGGGCCCTGCTGCTGCTCTTTGCAGTCTCAGGACGGTGCTCTCCACATCCCAGCTACTCCTGGCTAAAAGGGGTCAGTACAGGCCTCTTGCTTAACAGGGTGCAAGGCATAAGCCTTGGCAGGTTCCATGTGGTATAAAGCTTGTACGTACAGAGAGGGCAAGAGTTGAGGCTTGAGAGCCTCCACCTAGATTTCAGAGGATGTATGGAAAAGTCTGGGTGTCCAGGCACAAGCCTGCTGCAGGTACAGAACCCACATATAAAACCTCTCTTAGGGCAGTGCAGAGAGCAAATATGGGGTTAGATCCCCCGACACAGTCCCTACTGGGGTGCTACCTACTGGAGCTGTGAGAAGAGGGCTACTGTCCTCCAGACTCCAGAATGGTAGATCCACTGAGAGCTTCCACCATGCACCTAAAAGTTATGCCTGGAAAGGCACTCAGCACCAGCCCTTGAGAGCAGCTGCAGGGACTGAACCTTACAGAGTCACAGGGGCAGGCTGCCCAAGGCCTTGGGAGTCCACTCCTTGCATCAGTGTGCCTGGATGTAATACATGGAATCAAAGGAGATTATTTTGAGTTTTAACATGTAATGACTACCCTGCTGGGTTTCAAACTAGCATGGGGCCTGTAGACTCCTTTATTTGGTGATTTCTCCCTTTTGGAATGGAAATATTTACCTGATGCTTGTATCGCCATTGTGTCTTGCAAGTAACTAACCTGTTTTTGATTGTACAGGCTCATAGGTGGAAGGGAGGCTTGCCTCAGATGAAACTTTGGACTTTGGACTTTTGAGTTAATGCTGGAATGAGTTAAGACTTTAAGGGACTGTTGGAAGGGCATGATTGTATTTTGAAATGTGAGAAGGACATGAGATTTGAGAGGGGCCAGGGGTGGAATTATATTGTTGGGATCTGTTTTCCCCCCAAATCTCATGTCTAATTGTAGTCCTCAGTGTTGGAGGTGAGGCCTGGTGGGATGTGATTGAATAATGAGGGTGGTTTCTCATGGTTTAACACCATCCTCCTTGGTGTTGTCATGGCAAGAGTGAGTGAATAAGTTATCATGAGATCTGATTGTTGAAAAGTGTATGGCACCCCCAACACCTTCCTCCTGCTTTGGCCATGTAAGAAATGCCTGCTTCCCCTTTGCCTTCCAGCATGATTGAAAGTTTCCTGAGGCTGCCCCAGAAGCTGCTATGCTTCCTGTACAGCCTGCAGAATCATGAGTCAATTAAACTTTCCTTCGTAAGTTACCCAGTATCAGGTATTTTTTATAGCAGTGTGAAAATAGACTAATACAAACCCCCTCCTACCTCCTCACCCTTCTGAGTGTTTATATTGTGAGTTAATCTGTAATGTGTATGGCTGTAATTGATTTCTTCTCTCTCCTGTCTTGTATTCCACTGTGCCACCATTTTATCCTTCTGTCCAAGGATATTTGGATTCTTTGCAATTTTTGCTAGTAAAAATAATTTTGTTATGAACATTCCTGTGTGTGAAACCTGTGGTGCCCATGCAAGGGTCCCTCAAAATACATGGGCACGAGAAAAACGGCTGCATAACGTAATGCTATACTTTTGTCATCTACATAGGATGAGAGTACCATTGGCTAGCATCCTTTCCAATCTTAGTAGAGGTAAAATTATGTATCATTTGGTTTTAATTTCTATTTCCTGTTTATTAACAAGGTTAATCTTTTCACGTGTTTTTCAGTGAAGTGCCTGTTGATATATTGTTCTTCCATTTTTTTTTCTTAAGACTTCTTTTCCTTTTGATTTTCAGAAATCCTTTATAAATACTGGATACTAACCTTTCTCTGGTTATGTATGTCAGAAAGATCTTATCTTTTCAGATGCTTAATGGTATTCTTTCAATAACAGAAGTTTTAAATTTTAAAGTGGTCAGGTTTATCAATCTCTTCGGGTTTTGTTCAATGAATTCTCACATAATTGTAGAAGTATTATGCTATGTCCTCATCTAAAAGTTTAACATTTTTGCTTTACACATTCAATCCTTGATCCACATGGAACTATTATAGCTGATGTTTGTAATTGCTGTGAGATTTGTACCAAATTTCATTCTTTCTACACGCATTTTCAGTACCAAACTCTACTGAAGAATACTTTCCTTTTTCAAAGATCTGTAATTCCCTCTGTTATTTATCAAGTTTCTAGACAGGGGTGAATTTATTTCTGATATGTATTATGTGCCATTGATCTATTTTTCTATTCAAAGCTGATACCACAACATTTTAGTTATTGCTTTAATAAGTCTTGATATTTGACAAGTTATCTCACCTTGTCCTTCCTCAGCAATCTCTTTTTTTCATATTATAAATTCAATTTATATTGAGTTCAAAAATAAGCAAAACTAAATTATATCAGCAGAGGTCAGGATAGTGATTAGCTTTTTTAAAAATTATTTTAATTTTAAGTCCTGAGATACATGTGCAGGATGTGCAGTTTTGTTACCTAGGTAAACATGTGCCATGGTGGTTTGCTGCACCTATCAACCCATCACCTAGGTATTTAGACCCACATGCATTAGCCATTTATCCTGATGCTCTAGCTACCCCTGATCGCCAACAGGCCCCAGTGTGTGTTGTTTCCCTCCCTGTGTCCATGTGTTCTCATTGTTCAGTTCCCACTTATGACTGAGAATAGGTGGTGTTTGGTTTTCTGTATCTGTGTTAGTTTGCTGAGGATGATGGCTTCCAGCTTCATCCACATCCCTGCAAGGGACATGATCTTTTTCCTTTTCATGGCTGTATAGTATTCCATGGTGTATATGTACTACATTTTCTTTATCCACTTTATCATTAATGGGCATTTGGGCTGATTTAATGTCTTTGCTATTGTGACTAGTGCTGCAATAAACATACACATGCATGTATCTTTGTAATGGAATGATTTATATTCCTTTGGGTACATACGCAGTAATGGGATTGGTGGGTCAAATGGTATTTCTGGTTCTAGATCCTTGAGGAATCACCACACTGTCTTCCACAATGGTTGAACTAATTTACATTCCCACCAACAGTGTGAAAGCATTTCTATTTCTCCATAGCCTCGCCAGCATCTGCTGTTTCTTGACTTTTTAATAACTGCCATTCTGACTGGCATAAGATGGCGCCATCTCGTGGTTTTGATTTGCATTTCTCCAATGATCAGTGATGTTGAGATTTTTTTCATGTTTGTTGGCTGCATAAATATCTTCTTTTGAGAAGTGTCTGTTCATGTCGCTTGCCCACTTTTTGATGGGGTTGTTTTTTTTTTTTCTTGTAAATGTGTTTACATTCCTTGTAGATTCTGGATATTAGACCTTTGGCAGATGAGTAGATTGCAAAAATTTTCTCGCATTCTGTAGGTTGCCTGTTAGCTCTGATGATAGTTTCTCTTCCTGTGCAGAAGCTCTTTAGTTTAATTGTATGCCACTTGTCAATTTTTGCTTTTGTTACAATTGCTTTTGGTGATTTCATCATAAAGTCTTTGCCCATGCCTATGTCCTGAATGGTATTGCCTAGATTTTCTTCTAGGGTTTTTATGGTTGTGGGTTTTACATTTAAGTCTTTAATCCAACTTGAGTTAATTTTTGCATAAGATGTAAGGAAAAGGCCCAGTTGTAGTTTTCTGCATAAGGCTAGCCAGTTTTCCTAGCACCACTTATTAAATAGGGAATCCTTTCCCCATTGCTTTTGTCAGGTTTGTCGGAGATCAGACGGTTGTAGATGTGTGGTCTTATTTCTGAAATCTCTATTCTGTTCTATAGGTCTATGTGTCTGTTTTGGTATCAATAAAATGTTGTTTTGGTTACTGTAGACTTGTAGTATAGTTTGAAGTCAGGTAGCGTGATGCCTCCAGCTTTGTTCTTTTTGCGTAGGATTGTCTTGGTTACACAGACTCTTTTTGGTTCCATATGAATTTTATTTTATTTTATTTTATTTTATATTTTATTTATTTATTTATTTTATTTTATTTTATTTTTAATTTAATTTTAATTTTATTGTTTGAGACAGAGTCTCGCTCTGTCACCCAGGCTGGAGTGCAGTGGCACTCCATATGAATTTTAAAGTAGTTTTTTCTTTTTTCTTTTTTTTTTTTTTTTTTTTTTGAGATGGAGTCTTGCTCTGTCACCCAGGCTGGAGTGCAGTGGCGCGATCTCGGCTCACTGTAAGTTCCACCTCCTGGATTCATGCCATTCTCCTGCCTCAGCCTTCTGAGTAGCTGGTACTACAGGCACCCACCACCACACCCGGCTAATTTTTTTGTAGTTTTAGTAGAGACGGGGTTTCACCGTGTTAGCCAGGATGGTCTCAATCTCCTGGCCTGGTGATCTGCCCGCCTCAGCCTCCCAAAGTGCTGGGATTACAGGGGTGATCCACTGCGCCCGGCCTAAAGTAGTTTTTTCTGATTCCGTGAATGTCAAGGATAGTTTAATGGGAATAACACTGAATCTTTAAATTACTTTGGGCAGTATGGCCATTTTCATGATATGGATTTTTCCTATCTATGAGCATGAAATGTTTTTCCATTGGTTTGTGTCCTCTCTTATTTCCTTGAGCAGTGGTTTGTATTTCTCCTTGAAGAAGTCCTTCACATCTCTTGTTAGCTGCATTCCTAGGTATTTTATTCTCTTTGTAGCAATTGTGAATGGGAGTTCATTTGTGATTTGGCTGTCTGCTTTTCTGTTGTTGGTGTATAGGAATGCTTGTGAATTTTGCACATTGATTTTGTATCCTGAGATTTCGCTGAATTTGCTCATCAACTTCAATGACAAAAACCACATAATTATCTCAATAGATGCAGAAAAGGCCTTTGACAAAATTCAACATTGCTTTATGTTAAAAGCTCTCAATAATCTAGATATTGATGGGACATATCTCAAAATATTAAGAGTCATTTATGACAAACCCACAGCCAGGAGCTTTTGGGCCTAGACAATGGGCCTTTCTGGATATAGGATCATGTCATCTGTAAACAAAGACAATTTGACTTCCTCTCTTCCTATTTGAATACCTTCATTTCTTTCTCTTGCCTGATTGCCCTGACCAGAACTTCCAATACTATGTTCAACAGTGGTGAGAGAGGACATCCTTGTCTTGTGTTGGTTTTGAAAGGGAGTGCTTCCAGCTTTTGCCTATTCAGTATGATATTGGCTGTGAGTTTGTCATAAATGGCTCTCATTATTTTGAGATATGTCCCATCAATATCTAGCTGATTGAGAGTTTTTAACATAAAGGGATTTTGAATTTTATCAAAGGCCTTTTCTGCATCTGTTAAGATAATCACGTGGTTTTTGTCATTGATTCTGTTTATGTGATGGATTGCGTTTGTTGATTTGCATATGTTGAACTAACCTTGCATCCCAGGGATGAAGTTGACTTGATCGTGGTGGATAAGCTTTTTGATGTCTGCTGGATTCGGTTTGCCAGTATTTTACTGAGGATTTTTGAATCAGGGATATTGGCTTGAAGTTTTCTTTTTTGTTGTGTCTCTGCCACATTTTGGTATCAGGATGATGCTGGCCTCATAAAATTAGTTAGGGAGAAGTCCCTCCTTTTCAATTGTTTGGAATCACTTCAGAAGGAATGGTACCAGATCCTCTTTGTGTCTCTTGTAGAATTCAGCTATAGATCCATCTGGTCCTGGGCTTTTTATTGGTTAGGCTATTTATTACTGTCTCAATTTCAGAACTTGTTATTGGTCTATTCAGGGATTTGACTTCTTCCTGGTTTAGTCTTGGGAGGGTCTGTGTGTCCAGGGATTTATCCACTTCTTCCACATTTTCTGGCTTATTTGCCTAGAGCTGTTTATAGTATTCTCTGATGGTTGTTTTTATTTCTGTGGGGTCAGTGGTGATATTCCCTTTATCATTTTTTATTGTGTCTATTTGATTTGTTCTCTCCTTTCTTCTTTATTAGTCTAGCTAGCAGTCTATTTATTTTATTATTTTTTTCAAAAAACCATCTCCTGGATTCACTGATTTTTTGAAGGTTTTTTTTATGTCTCTATCTCCTTCAGTTCTGCTCTGATCTTAGTTATTTCTTGTCTTCCGCTAGCTTTTGGATTTGTTGGCTCTTGGTTCCCTAGTTCTTTTTGTTATGATGTTAGGATTTGAGATCTTTCTAGCTTTCTGATGTGGGCATTTAGTTCTTTAAATTTCCCTCTTAGTACTGCTTTAGCTATGTCCCAGAGATTCTGGAATGTTGTCTCTTTGTTCTCATTGGTTTTAAAGAACTTCTTGATTTCGGCCTCAATTTCACTGTTTACCCAGGAGTCATTTAGGAGCAGGCTGTTCAATTTCCATGTAGTTATGTGGTTTTGAGTGAGTTTCTTAACCTTGAGTACTAATTTGATAGCACTGTGGTCTGAGAGACTGTTTGCTAAGATTTCACCTCTCTTGCATTTGCTGAGGAGTGTTTTTCTTCCAATTTTGTGATCGATTTTAGAGTAAGTGCCATGTGGCACTGAGAAGAATGTATATTCCATTGATTTGGGGTGGAGAGTTCTGTAGATATCCATCATTTCTACCTGACCCAGAGCTGAGTTCATGTCCTGAATACACTTGTTAATTTTCTGTCTCGACGATCTGTCTAATATTGACAGTGTGGTGTTGAAGTCACCCACCATTATTGTGTGGGAGTCTAAGTCTTTTTGTAGGTCTCTAAGAACTTGTTTTATGAACCTGGGTGCTCCTGTATTGGGTGCATATATATTTAAGATTGTTAGCTCTTCTTAATGAATTGATCCCTTTACCATTATGTAATGCCCTTCTTTGTCTTTTTTAATCTTTGTAGGTTTAAAGTCTGTTTTGTCAGAAACTAGGATTTCAACCCTTGCTTTTTTTCTGCTTTCCATTTGTTTGGTGTAAATTTTCCTCCATCTCTTTATTTTGAGCCAATGTGTGTCTTTGCACATGAGATAGGTCTCTTGAATACAGCACACTGTTGGGTCCTGACTCCTTATCTAATCCAATTTGCCAGTCTGTGTCTTTTAATTGGGGCATTTAGCCCATTTACATTTAGGGTTAATATTGTTATGTGTGAATTTGATCCTCTCATCATGATGCTAGCTCAGCAATCTCTTGGTCTGAAGGAGCATATGGCATACTTTGCTACTTTATATAATTTCTAGAATTAACATTCCAAGTCCTATGAAAAACTCTCTGTGTTTTATATTTTGACACTGGCATACCTGCCAACATTATTATATGCTGTTTTCTTGCTAAATTACATAATTGTTTTTAGACTTTGAAACTACCAGTCAGTGATTTAAAAACTATATTAAGGCTGGGTGTGGTGGCTTACGCCTGTAATCCCAGCACTTTGGGAGGCCGACGTGGGTGGATCACGAGGTCAGGAGTTCAAGACAAGCCTGACCAACATGATGAAGCCCTGTCTCTACTAAAAGTACAAAAATTGGCTGGGTGTGGTGGTGTGTGCCTGTAATCCCAGCTACTTGGGAGGCTGAGGCAGGAGAATTACTTGAACTCAGGAGGCAGAGGTTGCAGTGAGCCAAGATCATGCCACTGCACTCCAGCCTAGGTGACAGAGTGAGACTCTGTCTCAAAAACAAAAACCAAAAAACAAAAGCCATCTTAACAAGTGACCAGAGTTAACATCAAGATATACTACATCATATCAACATCATGATTCCCTGATATGATGTACTCCCTCTGATATTTATTTCCAGAATTGCCCCATTCCAAATCATTTTCCACCTGCAGCCAGAATAAGCTTTTGAAAATGCAAATGTGACCATGTTCTTTACTTAAAACTTAAAAACAGTGGTTTTTTATGGCCCTTATAAATCAGTCCAAAACGTCACTATGTCCCTCCAGGTCCTTCACGATTTGAACTTTGCTTATTCCTCTGGTCTTCCATCTCCTTCACCCTCTTTGCCAGTTTGCCTGGGCCACACTTGGAGATCCTCACTAGTGCCATGCCCTCCCACCCCAGTTTAGAGCTGTGTCACCCCTTGTGTCCCAAAGTTTCCCTCTAGAGTAGTTACAAAACTATTGGTCTTTATAGCATCTCCTGTCTTTCCTCCCTTTTCTTCTCTGCTCCCCCACACTGATACACTTGCACTACAATGGAATGACCCAACCTTAACTACCATATGAATTTTAAGGATCTCTATCCAGTTTGGAAGCTGAGATGGCAACTGACAAAATATTGACAAAAAATAGCTGAAACAATAAAGATTTATTTTTTTCTACAAAATAGGCAGCTGGTATTGGTTGATCCAGAGTTAATTCCATGGATCAATGATGTCAGGGTAAGCTTCTTTCTTTCACTATTTGCCTCATGGTCACAAGATGGCCATAGCAGCTGCAAGCAACCTAGAGAGGAAAAAGGTCTTCTCTTCTTTATTATTCTCTTTTTATCAGGCACGGAGACGTGTCTCAGAAATCATCTGGGAGACTCACTTTCACGTGCCATTGGCCAGAGCTGCCCCAATAATTTGGATCTGGCATATCTGACAGCTGTGAACACAGGCTTCCTCTGCTAGCAAGGAGGAAAGGCGAGGGGGATCATGGTAGGAAAATATCTGACAGAGGATTTCCCTGTTTACAGTGAAGATTTCTGTGTGAACTTGTGAAGGAAAGTATTCTGAAAATAAGGGGTTAATATCCAAAATCTATTTGATAATATCTTGAGCTGCCCAATATGGCAGCCATTAACCATCTACAACTTTTTAAAATTAAAATTAGATTAATTAAAATAAGATTAAATAAAAAATTCCGTGTCTTTTTTTGTAAGTCGTATTCCAAGTGTTCA
Source organism: Pan paniscus (assembly GCF_029289425.2). NCBI lineage: Eukaryota > Metazoa > Chordata > Mammalia > Primates > Hominidae > Pan > Pan paniscus. The sequence continues at coordinate 18,739,014 of NC_073261.2, forward strand.
ACAGTCACTTGTGGGTACCTTATTGAATAGCACATATAAGACAAATTTCATCCTTGCAGAAAGTTTTATTAAATAACTGGTTTGGAGCTTACTTAGAAAAGCTTTTGAGGGCTGATCTAGACCAAGCCTGTGAGAGGGTCCTGTATATTGATAGTTCTTAACAAACATTTAGTAAGTTGAGAAAAGTTAGAAAAATTGCAGAAAGTAGATTTATTGCATCTAGGTTTACCACTTTTTGCTTTAATTGGTTATAAGTAATTTTATTCTAGTAGATTTCCTTTTAAAAGTAACTATAAAATCAATCATATGACACATTTTATCTTTTTTCTACTTTTTAATTAATAGACACATTTTTTTGAAAAGGCCACACTCTCAAAAAGTTGACGTATAAAATTAAATCGTCAAATAGTTATGACTTGCATTGCAAGCAGAATTATTGTAAATATATATTAAGCCAGTTAATTACTCAGACCATTTAATGAGTTCCATTAATGTGAGCAAATTCAATCCATTAATTATATTTCCAATGGTTCTCCCTGTTAAAGTATGAAAAATAAAAGAAAGTAAAACTCAATTGTAGTGTAGCAGTAACTCAACAGTTCACACAAGGACTTGAGGCTCCAGCAAAGCTAACATACATGCAGTGTCCTGAAGGCATCATACTATATCACCCTTTCAGTCCTATATCAAAGGATATTTACTTTGCATACTTTGTGTTTTTATTATTTACTTGAATATTTTACTTTAAAAAACTTTTGTTTTTATTTTTTTTTTATTTTTATTTTTTTAATTATGCTTTAAGTTTTAGGGTGCATGTGCGCAACGTGCAGGTTTGTTACATATGTATGTATACATGTGCCATGTTGGTGTGCTGCACCTATTAACTCGTCATTTAACATTAGGTATATCTCCTAATGCTATCCCTCCCCCTTCCCCCCACCCCACAACAGGCCCCGGTGTGTGATGTTCCCCTTCCTGTGTCCATGTGTTCTCATTGTTCAATTCCCACCTATGAGTGAGAACATGCGGTGTTTGGTTTTTTGTCCTTGCGATAGTTTGCTGAGAATAATGGTTTCCAGCTTCATCCATGTCCCTACAAAGGACATGAACTCATCATTTTTTATGGCTGCATAGTATTCCATGGTGTATATGTGCCACATTTTCTTAATGCAGTCTATCATTGTTGGACTTTTGGGTTGGTTCCAAGTCTTTGCTATTGTGAATAGTGCCACAATAAACATACGTGTGCATGTGTCTTTATAGCAGCATGATTTATAATCCTTTGGGTATATACCCAGTAATGGGATGGCTGGGTCAAATGGTATTTCTAGTTCTAGATCCCTAAGGAGAAAACCCCATCGTCTCAGCCCAAAATCTCCTTAAGCTGATAGGCAACTTCAGCAAAGTCTCAGGATACAAAAACAATGTTTTTAATCATTATAGATTCGCAGGAAGTTTCAAAAATAGCATAGAAATATCCTAATGTACCCTTCACTCAGATTCTCCCAATGGTTGCACCTTATGCAATACTATCAAATATGTGTTGGCATATTTCCCAAACCAGGCAATTTACATTGACACAATATGTGTGTTTAGTTCATTTATGCAATACTCTCAAATACTGATGGTACAGTACCAAATCCAGGAAATTGACATTGGTGCAATATGTGTGTTTTGTTCAGCATCATTTTATTACATGTAGAAGATTCACGTAATTACTACAATCAAGTTACAAAACTGTCCTATCATCACAAGACTCCACTGTGTTATCCATTTGTAGCCCCAACCACACCCTATGTCTCCACACCCTTCCCCTAACCCCATTATTCCTAACTCTGGCAACTGCTAATCTGTGTTCCAGCTCTACAATTTTATCATCTTGAGAATGTAATGGAAGTGGAATCAGAATATACTATCTTTGATACTGACTTTTTTTTACTCATGTGTTGTCCCTGAGATCCACTGAAGTTGCTGCAAGTCTCAATAGTTTGTTTCTTTTTATTGCTGAAGTGTATGGTATGAATGTAACACAGTTTGTTTAACCATTCATTGATTTATAGAATATTTTTATTGTTTTTAATTTTTGACTATCACAAATAAAGCTGCTATAAAACTTTTTGTGGGGACATAAGTTTTCATTTCTCTAGGATAAATGCCAAGGAGTGTGAATGCTGGGTTGTGTGGTAAGTGTATGTTTAGTTTTTTGAGAGGCTGTCAGGCTGTTTCCCAGTGTCACTGTACCATTTTACATTCCCAACAGCAAAATCTGAGAGATCCCATTTCTCCACATCCTTACCAGCATTTGATATTTTCATTATTTTAATTTTAGCATTTCTAGTAGGTGCATAGGATATCTCATTATGGTCTTTGCTATGGTTTGAATGTGTCCCCTCCAAAACTCATGTTGAAATTTTAAACCCATTGTGGTAGCCTTAAGAGATTGGGCCTTTTGGAGGAAAAAATAAGTAATAAGTAATGGATTACTGATAGATTAGTGTTTTTTTGTTACGTATTAGTAATCTATTACTTATAAGATATTTTATTATAGTAATCTATATTTATTACTTATAGTGTTTTTTATTACTTATAGTAATATTAGTAATAGATTGCTAATCTATTACTGATAGATTAGTGTTTTTTATTAGTGCTTTATAAAAGGACTGGAGAATGCTAGCTAGTCCCTTTGCCCTCTTGCCTCCTACCCCGTGAGGATGCAGCATTCATGGCATCATCTGGAAGCACAGAGCTACCCTCACCAGACACCAGACCTGCTGGTACCTTGATCTTGGACTCTTCAGTCTCCAAAATTGCAAGCAATAAATTTCTGTTATTTACAAATTACCCAGTTTGTGATTTTTTAAATATCAGCACCAATGGTCCAAGACAGTCTTCATTTGCATTTTCCTAGTGGCCAGATATTGAACATTTCTGTGTGCTTGGTGAAATGTCTCTTTAGATCTTTTGCACATTCTAATTTCTGTTGAATTTCTAGGCTTCTTTACATATTATATATATAAGCCCTTTGTCAGATATAGGGCTTGCAGATATTTTGCCTTGTATTTTCATTTTATTAACAAAGTTTCTTACAGAGCAAAAATATAATTTTGATGAATATTAATTCACAATTTTTTTCAATAATTCATGCTTTTTGTACTAGGTTTAAGAACTCTTCAGCAAGCCCTAGGTCCTGAAGATATCTCCTGTGTTATTGTATAGAAGTTTTATAATTTAATGTTTTACGTTTAAATCTATGATCCATTTTGAGTTAATTTTTGTAAAAGGTATAAGATTTATGCTGAGGTTCATTTTTGTGCCTGTGAATATGCAGTTTCTTTGGCGTGATTGTTGAAATGACTATTCTTCCTCTGTTGAGTTGTGTTCGCACATTTGTCAAAAAATCAGATCAGTTGGCACTCTTGTATCGGGTTGTTTCTGAATTCTCTATTACGTACCATTAATCTATGTGTCTGTTCCCTCTGCCAATATCACACAATCTTGATTACTATGTCTTGTAGTTGTCTTGAAGTTGAGAAAAATAATTTCTTCCACTTTCTTCTTCATTTTTTCAAAATTGATTTAGTTATTGATCTAGCTTCTAGTTTCTTTGCCCTTCTGTATAAATTTTAGAACAATTTTATCTATGTCTACGGAAAGTCTTGCTGAGCTTCTGATAGTAATTGCATTATACATGTATATAAATTTAGGGAGAGTTGACATCCTTACTATATTAAACTTCTAGTCCACAAATATGACATGTCTTTTGATTTATTTAGATCTTCTTTGATTTATTCCATTAGTAATTTTTAGTTTTCACCGTGCAAGTCTATATCTTTGGTTAGACATGCACCTAAGTATTTTGGGGGCAGTAATAAATGATATTATATTTTAAATTTGTTTCCCCATGTCATTGCTAATATATATAAGTACAATTGATTTTTATATGTTGATCTCTTACCCTGAGATCTTGCTTCACTCACTTATTCTAAAGTTTTTGTAGATTTCTTGGGTTTCTCTGTGTAGACCATTATGTCATCTGCAAATTGGGGCAGTTTTACTTCCTCTTCTTTTTGTCTGCATGCCTTTTATTTTGTTTTCTTGCTTTATTTTTAGTACTATAATGGATGGGAGTGGTGAGAGTGGACATCCTTGCTTTATCTCTTTTTCGTTTCCGGATAATGCTGAGTTCTTAGAATAAGCTAGGAAATGTTTCTTTCTCTTCTTTTTTCTGGAAGACATTGTGTAGAATTAGTGTTAATTCTTAAATATTTGGTAGAATCCTCCCATTAAGCCATCTGAGCCTGGAAATTTTTTGGGGGGGATTTTTAAGTTATAAATCCAATTTTCTTAATCATTATAGGGTTATTCAAACTATTTTATGTTGGGAAAGTTGTGATACTTTGTTCTTCTGAAATAATTGATCTGCTGCTTCTAAGACATAGCATTTATGTTTGTAGAGTTGTTCCTAGTACTCTTATATTATCCTTTTCTTATCTGCAGTAACAACATTCGCGTTTCATTTCTGCTATTGGTAATGTGTGTCTTCTTTCTTTTTTTTTTTTTTGTCAAAAACACCTTACTAGATGTTTGTCAATTTTAAAGATTTTCCCAAAGGATCAAGTTTTTGTTTAATTGATTTTCTTTACTTTTTTTATGTTCTAAATAACATTGATTTCTGCTCTTGTCTTAATTTTTGCTCTCTTCTGCTTGCTTTGGGTTTATTTTGCTTGTCTTTTTCTGGGTTCTAAAGATGGAAACTTCAACTACAGATTTGTGATTTTTCCTCTTTTCTAATGTGTGCTACTAGTGCTATAGATTTTCCTCTCAAAACTGCCCTAGACAGCATGTTTCATTTCATTGGCACTTGAAAAGAATGCATATTCTGGTGTTGGATGGTATGTTCTACAAATGTCAATTAGATCCTGTCTGATAATTTTGCTGAGCTCTTCTGCTGATTTTCTGTCTAGTTGTTTTATCAATTGTTGAGAGAGAAGTATTGAGGTCTCTGTTATTGTGGTTTGTACATTCTCCTTTTAGTTATTTCAATTTTTGCTTCACATGGGTGCATACAGATTTAGATTTGCTATACCTTCTTGGTAGATTGCTGTTTTTTGAAATCATGTAATGCTTCTTTTTGTTCCTGGTAATTTTTTTTTTTGGCTTGGATGTCAACTTTATCTGACAACAATGTAGCTATTCATAGTTTCCTTTGATTAAAGTTTGCATGGTATACCATTTTCCATCCTTTTACTTTCAACCTACTTATAACCTCACATTTGAAGTGAGTTTCTTACAGACAGAATATAATGGAGTTGTGTTTTTTGTTTGTTTTGCTCTTATCTATTTTCCCAATCTCTGTTTTCTAATTGGTGTATTTGTATCACTTGCATTTAATGTAATGCAATTTACAGATACGTAAGGGCTTAAGTCTGATGAGTGTTTTTGTTGTTATTTTGTGCTTGTTCATTTTTTATTTCTCTGTTTTCTTTTTTCTTCATTTCTGTGAACTTAGAATTCTCTTTTGCATTATCTATACAATTTTTAGAAGGACTACTTATCACAAACTACTGGTGTCAGCATTTTACCAGTTTGAATTTACAAACTCTTAACTCCCTTCACATTTCTTTAATATCCCCCATTTATAATTGTTTTGTATATATTATGCACATACAGGGTGCTTCATTGTTCATTGGGTGGCTAGGTTGTGTGAACAAAGTTAAGAGGCTGATTAGTGCCACCAAGGAAGGAGACCAATGCATGATTTGAGGTAGCTGAGAACAGACAATAGACATATCAGGCTCAAGTTGCATGGTGTTTACTTGCAGTAAAAGGAAAGAGCATGAGCACAAGATATAGCCCCTTGCAATGCATTGGCCCCCATGTGGCCAGCAGATCCACTGCACATACGATGTTGGCAGTGTGGCTACACATGCTCTAGTTTGTCCTGCAGTAGAAGAAGCACCTTCTCCTTCTCCCATGGGGACCTGAAATATAGAAAGCCAGGGACATGCTTGAGGACACTGACACATACACATGCTTAGGCATAACAAAGGAGTAACTACATCAAGGCCAGAACAGGGAAGATACTCTCTCACAAGGCGATAAACCCAGCATTAGTTATGAGGGCTCTTTACCTCTTTGTAAGGAAATGTTCCAGGCCTAAGTCTACTCTCAGGTAGCCATTCAATGGCTGAGGAGCTGTGCATGACTGCCTTTCCCAACACATTGAGAACCACGTCAAACAGTGTTATAATTTTTGCTTTATCTCTCAAACATAGTTTAGAAAACTCAAGAGGAAAAATATTCATCAATATTTTTACTTTTTATTTTTCTTTCTTCCTTCTGCATATTCCAAGATTCCGTTTTTTTTTTTTTTTTTTTTTTTGAGATGGAGTCTCGCTCTGTTGCCCAGGCTGGAGTGCGATGGTGCCATCTCGGCTCACTGCAAGCTCCGCCTCCAGGGTTCACGCCATTCTCCTGCCTTAGCCTCCCGAGTAGCTGGGATCACAGGTGCCTGCCACTACGCCTGGCTAATTTTTTGTATTTTTAGTAGAGATGGGCTTTCACCATAGCCAGGATGGTCTCGATCTCCAGACCTTCTGATCCAGCTGCCTCGGCCTCCCAAAGTGCTGGGATTACAGGCGTGAGCCACCACACCCAGCCCCAAGATTCCTTCTTTTATCTCTCCTCTTCTGTTTAGAGAACTTCTTTTAGCCCTTATTTTAAAGTAAGTCTTCTGGGGAGAAATTCTCCTACTTTTCATTCATCTGAGAATATCTTAACTTCTCCTTCATTTCCAAAATGCATTGTTCCTGGATATAGAATTCTGAGTTGACAGTTGGCTTATTTCTTGAAAAATACGTGCCTCTTCTTTCTGGCCTCCAGGGCTTCTAATGGGAAATCTGCTATAATCTAATTGGTTTTCCGCTGTAGGTTAGGGATCATTTTTCTCTCATCACTGCTTTTAAGACATTTGTCTTCAGTTTTCAAACATTTGACTGTGATATATCTTGTGTGGGTTTCTCTCAGTTCATCCTGTTCAGAATTTTTCTAGGCTTTTTGAATCTGTAGAATTTTGGCATTTTCTAAGTGTATTAGTCTGTTCTCATGCTGCCAATAAGGACAAACCCCAGACTGGATAACTTACAAAGGAAAGAGGTTTAGTTGACTCAGTTAGTTCCACATGGTTGGGGAGGCCTCACAACCACAGCAGAAGGCGAACGAGGAGCAAGGTCATGTCTTATGTAGTGGCAGGCAAGAGAGATTGTGGAGGGGAACTCCCATTTATAAAACCATCAGATCTCATGAAACTTACTCACTACCACAATAGCAGTATGGGGGAAACCACCCTCATGATTCAATTATCTCCACCTGGCCCCACCCTTGACATGTGGGGATTATTACAGTTCACGGTGAGGTTTGGCTGGGGACACAGCCAAACCATATCGCCAAATATAAGAAATTTTCAGTAATTATTTCTTCAAAGGCTTTTTCATCCCATCTTATATATTCCTTTTTTCTGGGACATCAATGATGTGCATGCAAGACCTTTTATTATCATCCCACAAGTCCCTGAGACTCTGCTCATTTGTTTTCAGTCTATTTTCTCAGTATTGTTTGGATTAGGTAATTTCTGTTGTTTTATCTTAAGGTTTCCTAATTATTTACTTTGTTTTTGTCCATTCTGATTTTGAGTCCATTTATTTAATTCTAATTTTGGTTATTGTATTTTTAATTTCCAAAACTTCTTTTAGTCTTTGTATTTTCTATTTCTTTGCTGCGATTGTTTGTGTATGTTTCTATTTTTATTTAGTTTGTGGCCTGTATTTGTAATTCCTCATTGAAGCAATTTTATAATGGCTGCTTTAGATTCCTCGTCATATAATCCTAACCTCTGTGTCATTTCTGTTGTGTACCTGTTAATTGTCTGTTCTGATCCAAGTTGAGATTTTTCCAGGTTTTGATACAAGTGATTTTCAATTGAACCCTGGGTATTTTGAATATCGAATATTATGAGACTCTACTTTTTTAAAAAATCTACTCTTTTAATAGGTTTCCTTTGACATTTCAATGGCAGGGGAAGTGGGTACCACTCTTTTACTGCCAGATGTGGGAGGAAGTCCAGGTTTCCTACTTGGTCTTCATTGACACTCCCTGGATGAGTAGGACACCTTGTTATTGCCTGGGAGGGCTAGGATTTCAAGATCCCCACTATGTGTTTGTTGATATCAACTTGGCTGGATGGGATAGGGGTTTCTCATTGCTGCTTCTCACATGATCTCCACTCACACATGACATAGTGGGCTCATCACCACTAGTTGGTGGTGAAAGTCTTGACTATCCAGTAGACTTTTGATGCTACTCTGGCAGTGTTCCTGGTTGGTTTAGTGGGTTCCTGCAAGTGGCAATTCAGGAACCCTGGCCTTTTCTATCCTGCCATTCCTCCATTCCTCAGGATCTTGCAGTTCTTGGTTCCAGATAGCAGATGGGGAGAAAGTAGAGAAGGCACACCTCTGTCCTTGAAACACCAGTCCACAAGTGATGTACACTAATTTCTCTCACACTCCTTTGGTGAGAACTGATCACGTAATTGCACCTGGATAAAAAGTAAGTTGAGAAATATAGACCTTTGCTAGAGAGGTGCTTCCCAGTAACTACTCTACACCATGAGAACAGCATTATTTAATGTGGCCTATTAGCTTTCTGTATTTTTCGTTCATTGCTCTTTCCATGATTTATAGTTATGTATTTGTATGATTATTTGATAAATATGTTTTCCTGACAAAATGGTAAACCCCATGTAGAACACACTGTGTTTGTTTTGCTCATATGTGACCCCACTGCTGCTTATTCCTCAGAAGGTGATCGTAGGTTTAATAGCATACAAGTTAGCAGATTGTGTTCGCCAGAAGTTCATTCATTCAACACATTTAGAGTTTCTACTCTGTGCCAGGCACTGCCCTAGTTACTGGGGAAGCAGCAGTGAATAACGTGAGCAAAACTCGCTGCTCCCTATAGCTTACATTTTAATGCGGGAGACTAGGTTGGGAACAAATAAGTAAGTAAACTAGATAGAGGTTTGATGATTATGAATATCAAGGAGAAAAAGCAAGAAAGGAGATAAGGGTCTGAGGGTTGCAGTTTTTAGAAGAATGATGGGGTGGAGCAGGCCTCAAGGAAGGTGTTATATCTGAAAAGCCAGGAGGGAGGTGAGGGAGCCAGCCATGCAGATGACTGGGAGAGGGGGCTATTTTTAGAAGGAACAGAAACTGCAAGTCTCGAAGCTGGAGAGTGCTGAGCATGTGTGAAAGAAAAGAAGGAGGTCTGTGTGGCTGGATTAGTGTGGGCCAGGGACAGAGAATAAGCAACGGGATCAGGAGAGGCAAGTGGTGGGGCCTTGTAGGCTACTGGGGCTTTTACTCTGAATGTGATGGGTGTCAAGAACTGCACAGAGCCTGGAACTTTACCTTCCTTGTAAGCTAAGAAGTATGCCTGTTACTTCATGGATGCAAACAGAAGACATGAGACTCCTGGGCCAGAGACAGATGGCACAACAGTAGCCAGAGTTCATAGTGGTTTGTGTACAGCTATCCATTCCCTGCTAAGTTGCACAGAGGCAGCCCAAGGCCCCATCATGGGTGTCTGCACACACAATGGATTGTGTTACAGGAGAAGAACTCAGAGCCAAGAGCCTAGCACTTTCTGAGTGAGCAGCAAACTTTATATGAAACAGCCAACAAGCCAGTCTCCCTTCCTCCAGGAAACTTAATGGCCTACAGGGCCAGCTAGAGAAATTGCTCACTCTCAGAGGACGGATTACAATTGCAGTTTGGCACACTAAGCAGGAACAGGCAGGGATACTCAGGAACCCATGTGGACGGCCTCTTCCAAAGTGGGGTGCTTTCAGGGATTTTGAGCAGAAGAGTATCATGATTAGACTTATATTTTAACAGGCTTACTCTGACTGCTGTATTGAGAATACAAGAAAGAAGTTCAAAGGCAAAAACAGGAAGTAAATTTAGGAGGCTGTTAAAATAACCCAGGTGAGAGAGATAATGATAGCCTGGATTAGATGGTAGCTGTGGAGATGGTGAGAAGGACAAGCGTGGACCTACCTGGAGGAGGAGCCGGCAGGATGTGTTGATGGATTCAACACGGGTGCAGGAGAAACAGAGGAGTCAAAGTCGACTCCATGGCTTTTAGACCAGGGAAATGAAATAATAAGGTTACTGGATTAGTCAGTTCTCAAACTGCCATGAAGAAATACCTGAGACTGAATAATTTATAAAGAAAAGAGGTTTAATTGACTCACAGTTCCATATGATTCAGGAAACTTACAATCATGGCAGAAGGCACTCTTCACAGGGCAGCAGGAGAGAGAATGAATGCAAGGGAAATCCCAAATGCTTATAAAACCATCAGATCTCATGAGAGCTCACTCACTATCATGAGGACAGCATAGGGGTGCTGGGCGTGGTGGCTCACACCTGTAATCCCAGCACTTGGGGAGGCTGAGGCAGGTGGATCACTTGAGGTCAGGAGTTTGAGACCAGCCTGGCCAACATGGTGAAATCCTGTCTCTACTGAAAAATGAAAAATACAAAACTTGGCCAGGCATGGTGGTATGCACCTGTAATCCCAGCTCCTTGGGAGGCTGAGGCAGGAGAATCACTCAACTGGGGAGGCAGAGGTTGCAGTGAGCTGAGATCATGCCACTGTACTGCACACCAGCCTGTGCAGCAGAGTGAGACTCCATCTCAAAAAAAAAGAAAAAAAAGAAAGAACAGCATGGGGGAAACCACCTCCATGATTCCATTACCTCCCACTGGCTCCCTCTCATTACACATGGGGATTACGGGGTTACAATTCAAGATGAGATTTGGGTGAGGCCACAGCCAAACAGTATCAGTTACCATTTAGGACAGTGAGGAAATCTCTAGGACTAGTTTTGGTAAAGCAAAAGTGATCAGGAGCTCACTCTTAGGCATGTTAAGATTAGATGCTTCCATGTAGAAATCTTGATAAGGAAGTTCAGCAGATAGATCCAGTCCAGAGATACAAATTTGAATGTCTGAGTATATAGATGATGCCTTAAGTCTGGTTCCTTAGAAGCAGAGCCCAAGACAGGGGTTCTTGTGTAAATGGTTTACTCAGGGATTGGGTGAATGATTTATTACAGCCCCTAGATGAGATCTGTAAGAAAGCAAGGGAAGTAGGATGGGATGGGGGAAGAAGCTAGGCAAAGATGTCAGTTTGGCCAGGCACCGTGGCTCATGCCTGTAATCCCAGCACTTTGAGAGGTTGAGGCGGGTGGATCACCTGAGGTCGGGAGTTCGAGACCAACCCGGCCAACACGGTGAAACCCTGTCTCTACTAAAAATACAAAAATTAGCTAGGCATGGTGGTATGTGCCTATAATCCCAGCTACTTGGGAGGCTGAGGCAGGAGAATCGCTTGAACCAGGGAGTCAGAGGTTGCAGTGAGCCGAGATCGTGCCATTGTATTCAAGCCTGGGTGACAAGAGCGAAACTCTGTCTCAACAACAACAAAAAGATATGGGTTCAGCTGACATCTGGCCTCAGCCTGATCCCGTTGAGCTCTGGGAGTAAATGGCACCAGAGTGTGCCACTGTGGGGCACTGGAATGGCCATTTGTACCCCTTCACCCCCACCTCCCCATATCAGCCAGGAAGTGACCTGGGTAGGATGACAGCAGCTCTTACTACGGACTGTGTTCAAAGCCATGATGACCAACGAGCTCCTCCACGGCAGGGGTGTAGACAGAAAAAGGGAAACCGGGCCAAGAATAGGCCCCAGAGCACTTTTCCTATTGTCGTTCAGGAAGGTGAGGAGAAACCAGAAAAAGAACTTATGTTAAATTGAATATAAAACATCATAATAAATAGAAAAATTGTTGCCTATCAGTTATGACACAGTGCATTAACAATATTCCTTCCCAATCCATGAACTGATCCTCAACAAACCTCTTGTCCCTTCGAAGTCTCCTTTGTCCACTGGAGGGATTTGGTTACTTCCCTGGGCTTCAGTGCACCGCTGAATGTGTGCTCAGCTTTTCTCCTTCACGGGTCACAGTCACAGAATGTAACCCAGCTTCATCCACTCCAGGAAATTGTTCTTCTCAGAGCCCATAGAGAATTTGGATGTTGCTTTCCAAACTAACTGGAAATGTGCACATTTCCTTATGGTGAATGTTTGCTTCACTAACATTAAATCTTCACTCAGCTCCTCGTTGTCATGCTGTTCTGTGTACCCAATATCTTTTTGGGTTTTTTGTTTGTTTGTTTGTTTTTGTTTGTTTTAAAACCAAATCAGAATGTAACTTTTTAAAGACATTTGAAATGTAATTAAATCCAACAAGTATAGTATCAACATGCATATACTTTCCATTCATGCCACAACAATACGAGCAAATCCACAACCTTACGAATGCCCAGAGAAGCCCACTGCAGAAGGGGCAGGTGGAGGGCTGAGCCTAAAACAAGCAGACCACTCAAAGGTCTCTAATAGAGAATAGTCTGTTGCCCACCCAGGTCCCTGCACCACCACCTTAAGATGAATGTCTAACCATCAGCAATGCAGCTTCCAAGCCAAATAGAGGAAAAACGAAAGAGCCACATGAATTTTTTCTAAATAAATTAAAATTATTTTTGGGGGAAAACTAGTGTAGTTTCTAGTAAGGAACTAGCACTCTTAAGTTAAACTGAATTAAATTAAATTAAATTTCTGCATCCTGGGCTTCGTGCCCCAGCCTGCTCACCCAAGCAAAGCCTGCTGGTCAGGAAGCCTTATGCTCCTCCCCCAGGACTCCCACTAGCCTTCATATTGGATATTCTTTTTTTTTTTTTAGTTTTATTTCATTTTTGGTTGACAAATAATAATTGTATATTCTCGTAGGGTACAAAGTGATATTTTAATACATTTATACACTGTGCTGTGATCAAATTAAAGTAGTTAGCATGTCTATCACATCAAATACTTATTATTTCTTTGTGGTGGAAATATTTTAAATCCACTCTTTTAGCAATTTTGAAATATAAAATGCATTATTATTAACTATAGTCAACTTGCTATGCAATAGAACACCGGAACTTTTTCTTTCTCTCTGACTAACTTAGTGCTCATTGGCCAACATCTTTCCTTTCCCCATCACCACTCCCCACCCCAGCCTCCGGTACTCTAGTAACCACCATTCTACCCTCTACTTCTATGAATTTGACTTCTTAAAATATTTTGTATACAAGGAAAATCACAGGGTATCTGTCTCTGTGTGCCTGGCTTATTTCACCTAACATAATGGCCTCTAGGTTCATTGGTGTCGTTATGAATGACAGGTTTTCATTCTTTTTCTGACTGAATAGTATTCCATTGTGTATGTATACCACATTTTTAATCTATTCATTGGTTGATGGATACTTAGGTTGTTTCCATAACTTGGCTGTTGTGCGTAATGCTGCAATAAACATAGGAGTGCGGATATTCCTGACATAGTGATTAAACCTCCTTTGTGTGCATGACTAGCAGTGAAATTGCTGGATCATACGGTAGTTCTGTTTATAGATTTCTGAGGAAAGTTCATCCTATTTTCCAAAATGGCTGTACAAATTTACAATACCACCAACAGTGTATAAGGGTTCCCTTTTCTTTACATCCTTACCAACATTTATCTTGGATCTTTCTGATAATAGTCAATCTAGTGGGTGTGAGTTGATGCTTCATTATGGTTTTAATTTGCATTTCTCTGATGATTAGAGATGTCAAGCGTTTTATCATATATATGTTGGCCATTTTTATGTCTTCTTTTGAAAAATGTCTATTCAAGTCCTTTGACCATTTTTAAATAGAGTTATTTGATTTCCTATTATTGAATAGTTTGAACTCCTTGTATATTTTGGATATTAAATCTTCCATGCATAATTTGTAAATATTTTTTCCCATTTCATAGTTTGTCTCTTCACTCTATTAATTGTTTCCTTTGCTGTGCAGAAGCTTTTCAGTTTGATGCAATCTTATTTTTGGTCTGTAAAATGAAAGAGAAAAATGGAGAACCAACAAGACTTAAAGAAACTATTACTGAGTAATATAAAAGACATTGTATCCATTCAGTAAGAACTGGATGCTATGGAACAAAGGCACAGGAAAGGGTTCTTGGAACTTAAAAACACAATGGGATAAGTAACAAAATTCAGTAGGAGACCGCAAGGAAAATTAAAGAAATCTCCCAGATCAAAAATAAGGAGGTACAAAATTTGAGAGGACAGAGAAGACAGAGAGACTACAGTCAAGACTGGAGATCAAACATCTAATAGGATTTCTAAAAAGTAACAACAAACAGGAGGGAAACAATTTTTTTTCCTCCAAAGAAATAATATAAAAATTTCTATACAGTTGAAGGTAACCCTATTTCTTAAATGGAAAAAAACTTACTGAGTACCAAATCCAACAAAGGCAAAAAGTGTTGACATAGACACATCATTGTGGAATTTCAAAATATTAAGATAAAGGCTTTTAGAGAAAAACAAGTCAACTGAGAATCACATTGGCATGAGATTTTTCATCAAGACATCACATGCTAAAAATAGAAGACACTTCTTTTTTGTTTATTTCCAAATTTTCCTGGTGTTGTCCATTGTTTTTACTGTTGCTTCTGAACTCTTAGGAAGAAAAATAATGTATTTACAAATTCTAGGGCTGTTTTGTTTTTATTTAGGTAAGTGATTATGAGTAGGTGTGGATTGTAGGTCTTCTCATCAGAAATAAGCTTCTTTGTAGAGACAACATTCTTTAAGACATGCTTGACTTGGTTTCTTCTGTTATCACAGGGGTTCATCCTGGCTGGGGTTCAGAATGCTTGGTGGCTGGACAGGGCAGAGGTGCAGATCCACTCCCCATCTCCAAGATACGGAGCCCAGTGGTCTGAAGAGAGCACCCAAGGGAAAAGATCAAACTCCAGCCTAGAACTGCCAAACCAAAATGGGGCTTGACAGAAGCAAAACTTAGCTTCAAAAGTGAAGTTCCTAGAACCGGGTTCACTGGGAAGATAAGTTGATTCTAGGGGGAAAACAGGAAGCAGAACTAGAGAAATTCTCTAAGGGGAGATATTCAGACAGGTTTCCTTTGATAAGACCCTGTACATTCAAAGGAGAATGGAAGGCCACTTAAAAGATATTGGATTGGTTCTAAATATCCACCCACAACACAAATGGAAACGTTTTATGAGAACAGCAAAAACAATTAACTGAGACTGCTGGAGAGTAAAGCCCAAATGCAGTGAACTATATAATCCAACTATAATTATATGCAGTAAACATAAATGATTGACAGCGAGATTCTCATAGCAATTTCTAAGTCTTTCATACTAAAGACCTAGTGAAACCTTTCGCAGACAATAATTGCTCTTCCGCTTTGGTGCAAATTTCTTTTATTATTGTGCAATCCAGTTTCTTCTGTGTGTTCCAGGCTGTTCAGTCCCAGGATGAGCACATCTTTATACGAGGCTTTATATTAATGTCTTGCCAAAATTATATATATTTGAAATTCACTTGTATGGATCATTTTCACGGGAACTATGAAAGAAGTCTGCTTTTTCCAACTAGCATTGTAATATCTACTAGTACTGGTCCTGCCATTTAAAAAATGCAACTCAACTTCTAAGCCTTTTTGCTCATTTGTAAAACAATTATAATAGGACCTACTATAACCTTCCTCATAGAGACAGGGATATTATGAAGATTAAATGAGATAAAACATGTAAAATGCTGAGCACAGTATTTAGAACATAACAATCCTAAATGATGTTAGTCATTAGTACTATCATCATTACTGTCATCATTCTTATTAAATCTGATTATCAAAAATGCTAGTGAAAAGGCACTGTAATATTTTCCAATGTTACAAAGTTCCTGATAACTTTAAGAAGTAACTAGGAACATCTAGCTGTGTGTTCTATATTTAGAACGTTGACATAGCTCACACAATTATTTCTAATTTGTTTTACTGCTAATTTAGGCAGTTTTCTATGGAATGAAACTACTCATCAATAATTTAAAATCTTTTATGGCACAAAGGAAATTGTTGTTTTAAGTAATATTTGTGAAAAAGTTATGTAAGGTTAAAACAATGTACCCATTTTGGAACTGGGATACCTACTGTGTCTTCTGAGTCCAAGTCACCAGGGTGACTGGGAGGCCTTCATGCCGACCCAGTTTTGGTTGTCAGGTTTCAAGTAAAATTGAATGCCATTAAAAAGTGTTATTGTATTGACTTATCCTCGACACACCCAAAGGGCCTTCTGGTTCATTCAGGCTAACTAGAAAAGCCAAGAAAAAAAATTAACTCCATACGATTGTGCCAGTTCAAAGCTGCTCAGGGAAGTGACCCGACAGATGTGATGCCTGAGACAAAAGCTCTTGAATTAACATTTATATGCATTTCAACTTCCATTCCCAGATATCAAGGCAGATTAAGGACAGTTAGCAGAATACTTTCAGGGCAATGGGATTGGAGAACTATAGGTCTCAACTACTGAAGAACATCAGAAACTGCTTTGAAAAAAATTGGTTTGCCAATACAGAGTAATTTTCTTTGGTTTGGGGTGACTCATTTATTTGTGTCTTAATTCACAGTGTTTCAACCTGAGCTTCAGAAATTACTATAACCAAACCCAGGTTCGGGTGCTTGCTACTTGAAAGCCAAATACGAGAGATGAAGTTGGTGGGAGGAAAAGCAAGAAGATGGTGAACTAGCATTCTAAAGTACCACCTTCAAATTTCCAGTCTGGCTGCAGGATTTTTATGGGAGAAGGATATAGGGAAGAGGAGGGTGTTTGTATCAAGAGGTGACAGAGGTCTGTAGACATCTGGGCTCCAGTGACAGATGGAGGAGATGGGGAACCTCTTTGTCCGTGGTCGTGTCACAATGCTCCTACAAATCTTTAACAAGACATAGTAGTTGTTTGCATTCTTTCCTTAATCCCAGACTTAGTTTAAAAACCACATGATTGCTGTTTCTGCATGTAATCTCAGTGCTCTAAAATTATTCTAACCTATGTGCGGGAATGGGTAAAGCCCTCTTAAACAAAAATGGAGTCAGTCATGTTAGTTGTTTTTAGTGTTGCACTGTTACACTACTATCTGGGTGACCTTAAGCAAGAACATTTGGGGTCATGACAATTTTTCAACCTTTTTTTTCCCCTCATTAAACTTTTTTAATGGGTCTCAAAATTCTGTGACAAATTTTTGGTCAAGTTGTTTCCATTAAAAAGTGCTGATTTTAAAAGCTAGTAACTTAAAACTGCCACACGCAAAAAAGAAAACCAAAGTGGTCCACAAAACATTCTCCTTTCCTTCTGAAGGTTTTACGATGCATTGTTATCATTAACCAGTCTTTTACTACTAAACTTAAATGGCCAATTGAAACAAACAGTTCTGAGACTGTTCTTCCATCACTGATTAAGAGTGGGGTGGCAGGTATTAGGGATAATATTCATTTAGCCTTCTGAGTTTTCTGGGCAGACTTGGTGACCTTGCCAGCTCCAGCAGTCTTCTTGTCCACTGCTTTGATGACACCCACTGCAACTGTCTGTCTCATATCACGAACAGCAAAGCAACCCAAAGGTGGATAGTCCGAGAAGCTCTCAACACACATGGGCTTGCCAGGAACCATATCAATAATGGCAGCATCACCAGACTTCAAGAATTTAAGGCCATCTTCCAGCTTTTTACCAGAACGGCGATCAATCTTTTCCTTCAGCTCAGCAAACTTGCATGCAATGTGAGCCGTGTGGCAATCCAATACAGGGGCATAGCCAGCGCTTATTTGGCCTGGATGGTTCAGGATAATCACCTGAGCAGTGAAACCAGCTGCTTCCATTGGTGGGTCATTTTTGCTGTCACCAGCAACGTTGCCACGACGAACATCCTTGACAGACACATTCTTGACATTGAAGCCCACATTGTCCCCAGGAAGAGCTTCACTCAAAGCTTCATGGTGCATTTCGACAGATTTTACTTCTGTTGTAACGTTGACTGGAGCAAAGGTGACCACCATACCAGGTTTGAGAACACCAGTCTCCACTCGGCCAACAGGAACAGGACCAATACCACCAATTTTGTAGACATCCTGGAGAGGCAGGTGCAAGGGCTTGTCAGTTGGACGAGTTGGTGGTAGGATGCAGTCCAGAGCCTCAAGCAGCATGGTTCCAAGGCATGTTAGCACTTGGCTCCAGCGTGTTGTCACCATTCCAACCAGAAATTGGCACAAATGCTACTGTGTCAGGGTTGTAGCCAATTTTCTTAATGTAAGTGCTGACTTCCTTAACAATTTCCTCATATCTCTTCTGGCTGTAGGGTGGCTCAGTAGAATCCATTTTGTTAACACCAACAATTAGTTGTTTCACACCCAGTGTGTAAGCCAGAAGGCATGCTCTTGGGTCTGCCCATTCTTGGAGATACCAGCTTCAAATTCACCAACACCAGCAGCAACAATCAGGACAGCACAGTCAGCCTGAAATGTCCCTGTAATGATGTTTTTGATGAAGTCTCTGTTTCCTGGGGCATCAACGATAGTCACATAGTACTTGCTGGTCTCAAATTTCCACAAGGAGATATCAATGGTGATACCACATTCACACTCAGCCCTCAGTTTATCCAAGACCCAGGCATACTTGAAGGAGCCCTTTCCCATCTCAGCAGCCTCCTTCTCAAATTTTTCAATGGTTCTTTTGTCGATGCCACCGCCTTTGTAGATCAGATGGCCAGTAGTGGTGGACTTGCCCGAATCTACGTGTCCAATGACGACAATGTTGGTATGAGTCTTTTCCTTTCCCATTTTGGCTTTTAGGGGTAGTTTTCATGACACCTGTGTTCTGGTGGCAAACCTGTTGTGGAAAAAAGGCGAATTTTCAAATATATTTAAAAGTATTACAGCTACCTAATCATAACATCATTATATCAAAAAACCTAGCAATAATTCCTGAATATCATCCTATATTTATTTTCACATTTCCCTAATTGGATATTTAATTTTTTAAAGTTTATTAAATGGAGAACTAAATGAAGCCCACCTTTTGATCATCACTCTTAAATTCCTCTACATCATTTTTTTCTGTTGAAACTGGGTAGGATGTAGGTTTTCGCACAGTCTGGATTTTGTTTATTTTATCCCCATGGAATTTTAAGCACGTTCCTCTGTTCCCTGCTCCTATAGGTTGATAGATAGACATTTGATCAGACTTAGTCTTCATTTTGTTCTTTTTCTTGACCATGCTACTTTGCAATGGTGTCCTTCCATCAAGAGGCAGGTATATCTAATTGTCTCTTTTTTTGGTGATGCTTATCAACCATTGAAATTATTTGCCTAGATCCTTTAATTCATTAGTTAATTAGTATTGCAAATGGATAGTCTTATCTCACCTCAGTTATTTACTCATGAGATAATTCCAGAAAGATACTTTTCTTTCATTAACTATTTGGATACTCAGATAAACAGATTTTATAGGGAAGGCCTGATAATTGCTCCATTTCTTCTCCCTAATTTTTAAAAAATCAGTCCTAAAAAAATTAATTGGCTCTCTGCATGTATCCAAGGTTGATTAATGAGCTGAATTTTTCTTTTTTAGTATAATTATAAACTCCTGTATTAAATCATATGTAATGTCTTTCAATCCATTGCAAGTATTAATCTTTTTTAATATTCAAATTGCTTCATTTTCGGCCAGTGGGAGCCTATTCAAGTTAGTTCCTCAGTCTTTTTGATAAGACACTAGTAGTCTTGACAGGTTCCTTGCTTTCGGGCATGAAGAGATCTTCCAGGCTTTTCTTGTACATTGGAACCAGGCATTTCTCAAGGAGCCCTACTTTCCGTTGCAAGAAATGGTATTTGAAGTCTACAATCCAAGATGTAATCACTACTGGGTTTGTCTTTGTTTCTAGGCTTGTTCAGTGTATACAATTAGGAAATATATGTGCGTATGTATATAGTTTCACACACACATACACACACACACATATATATATTTAAAGGTAAGTAGGAAGTTCAGTCTGATATTTTCAATTCTAACTGTGGGTTTTTACTTATTATCTGTACAACTCATAAATAACATATATACATTTTAAACACATTTTATCCAAAGAACATTCAAAAACTCTTGGTGATAAGTGGCTAAGAAAGTAGTGCCTATTCTGGCCTTTTGTGTGCGTATGCGTTGGGGTGATTGCTTTGATTCCTTTGATCTTTTTCTCTGTGTTGCAGCCCCTCCTGGCTGGGATGGAGATTTAGATGCTGAGGAGAGGAATGCAGAAGGAACTCAAGTTTATTTATGTTAAATGTTACTTTGTAAAATCTAGCCTCCCACCTTGGAGAATGACTGATTCTAGGACTGGAGCAAGAAATATATAAGCCTGGAGCATCTTTTAGTGCCAGAAAAGAAGGAAATGCTAAAAAAAAAAAAAAAAAAAAGGGAGGAAGGCGCAGGAGAGATGGGTGTATGTCAGAGGGACTCAGGAGCCAACTGTAAGAACTTCCAGTGGCCAATGCTGAAATTTGAGCAACAAAATAAAGCAGCACCAAACTACAACGCAAGTTATAAATATCTGTGAGTTCATACTAATATAAATCAATTATTTGCTAAATAACTGAATGGGAGAGAAGAGCCAAATCTCCCATGCAGAGGAATTCCAGTAATTCATGCAGATACTCTGCCCTCAAACAGGTGTAACACAACCACAACTCCCACCCTTAAGTGTGGGCTGCACATGGTGACTTCCTTCTGAAAAACTATCTCAGTCAGACAATCAAGGTCAGTAGCAACTGTGTTATGATGCTGGCAGAGTGTACCTTGATACAATGTGATGAAAAGGATACTTTGCTTCTGTGGTTTTTCTCCCAAAAACCTGTAATGGTCTAATCACACAAAAAAATCAGACAAATCCCAATTTACAAAATCTCCTCAGAACTGCCAAGGTCATCAGAGCAAGGAGACTCTGAGAGACTGTCACAGTCTAGAGGGGCCTAATGAGGCATGACTACTAAATGTCACATGTTCTCCTGCACAGGGTACTGGAAGAGAGACAGGATATTGGGTAAAAATGAAGGAAATCAGAATAAATTATGGACCTTAATTAATAATAATGTGTCATGTTGATTAATTGAAGTAAATGTACCGTACTAATGTGAAGTGTTAATAATAGAGAAAATTAAGTGTGGGATACATGAGTATCTCTGCACTATCTTTATAATTTTTCTACAAATCTGTAACTTAAAAACTGAAGTTTCTAATGAAGTTACTTTATTTCTAAAAAAAAAAAAAGATTTATTAAAAAAATTCAGCTCCCCATTTCAGTGTGAACAGATTTTTTTTTATTCTCAGTCTCCCCACATTTTAGATATCTCTGCTGTTCCTGGGTCATTGGTCAGTTTGATCACTAGAAAGGCAGCCTGACAGGAACTGACAGGAAATCCCCTTTGTTTTATTGTATATAGTAAAACTCTTTTATTATATGTAATAAAACTACTGAGAGCTGCTTTTCAGGATGTGCAAAACACCCTCAAGGTCCAACTAGTCTTAGAGAAACTGTTTGACGTGGTGCCAATTTAGCTGGTCACTAATTGGCTCAGTTTGTTCTCTCTGTTTGCATAGGCTAACTTAACAGTAGCATTTCTTTGAATAAATTTTAAGCCTCACCATGGAATAAAGAATGAAAACAAGGCTTCTGTCAATGTAGGAGTAAATTTTATCAGTTGATGAAACTATTTACTGTTAGAAAATTGGTATATAGGAAAACAATGTGTTGTGTTGGAGTCTGAGTTGCCAGGTCAACAGAAAAAAAACAAAACAAAACAAAAAACCAACCACCACTCCAAACGTTTAACTAAAGAGAGAGGTATGAGCCAGGGTCAAGACATCTAGAAAGGGTGAGGAGAGGCTCTACCAGCAGGAAGCTCTTCCCACCCCAGTGTCTGAAGGGCAGCTGACAAGAGAATCTCACTGGATTTATGGAGGAGAGACTACCTAAGGGGAGCAGTAAAAATGAGAGTGTAGCTCTGCCCAGATGGCCATGTGAAGTTGGAGTGGGGTGAGTAAGGAGAAGTGCACTCTAGCCTCCCTCCCCTTCTGCTCACCGACCTCCTGTTGGTCCCTGCTGTTTGCCAAATCTAGCCGAAGCCCAAGGGTAAGGACACCATAATGATGGCCACTCCAGCACTCAGCCTCCTGGGGGTACTGAGCAGAACAGAGAAGGGGAGAGGATGGATGCAGAGGACAGGTGGAGAATGAGCAGAACTGTTAGAAACCTCAAGTGCACGTGGGATTTTTAACAAGGTCTGTGTTTCCCAGCTCTGTCTTTACTAAACATGGTGCCAAAGTAATAGGAGGGTGCTTCCCATCACCTGCTCCTCCAGCGCCCAGACTTCAGTGTCTAGTCTGTTCCCCACAAAAGGAACCAAGAATCATTGTAGGGTGGCTGATTCCATACCTGTAGCAGGGTAAAATCAGGATGGATCTGGAAAATTTAGTGGCCAACAAGCAAAGGGCTGTGCTGAAAGAACAAAGAGAACAACTTAAAGACAACTTAAAGAGACACCCACTGGCCAAGTTATAATCATTTGAGCCTCAAATAGAATTATGTTGTAATCTTTTTTATCAAATATAATTATATATAATTTATATAGTCTTTAATATATTTATGTTTTATATAATATAAATATCAAATGTGATTATGGCTATAATCATTTGGGTCTCAAATATAAATACAGTTATGATGAATGAGGATAAAGTGTCCTTAAAGCCATGAATTGATGAAGATACCCCAAAGAGAAAAGTCAATAAGAAAAACACAGACAGGTAATTGTAACACAAAAGAAGGATGAAAATAGTGAAATGGTTTTCATTACTTTATAGATTTTAATAAGTAGGTAGCGTCAAAATATGTAGATATTTCTTGTATTGTAAGTCTAATTTTAAAGAGCAAATATACACTTGCATCTATCCACGTACATAAGAATACACCAAAATAACTGTAAACAAACCAGAGAATTCCAGAAAAGGTAGATACTGAAACCTCAAACAGTAAGTTGTGGTCACCTACAAATAGAGATGGGCCACATATTCCAAAGGGAAGAATTACTTAAATGTCCTAAAGAGGAAAACTAATTATGTAGACTCAGTCCTTCTTCCAGGAAATATTTATATGGCTGTACTAGTTATAATTTAGTATGTGTTTAATAATGTGTACAGACTATACTTAGCAATACATCCCAAAGCATGGACTCTGAACGATGTAATGCAGGCCAAGTCATATTTTAAAATTACTGCTTGGAGGCATATTACCTTCCTGTGGCTGCTGTAACAGATTTACAACAAACTCAGTGGTACAAAACAACATGAATTCATTCTCTATAGTTCTTGAGGCCAAAAGTCTGAAATCCAGGTGTCAGTGGGGCCTCGTTGCCTTTGAAGTCTCTGGGGAAGTTTCCAAATCCACTTCTGGCCGCTGCTGGCGATCCTTGTCTGTGGCTGCATCGCTCCAATCTCTGCCTCTGTGGCATGGTCACACTGCCTCTTTCTCTCTCTCTCTTTTTTTTTTTTTTGGTCAAATCTCCTCCGAGTGTTTCTTGTGGCATTTAGGGCCCACCTGTAAAACCCAGGATTATCTTTTCATCTCAAGATCCTTAACTTAATTACATCTGGCAAGACTCCTTTCCCAAATAAGTTCATATTCACAGGTTCCAGGGACATATCTTTTGGGGGGACCACTATTCTATCCATGACAGTGGGGAGTATGACCAATACTGGTTAAAACAAAACGCAAAACCTAAAACCTAAGTACAAGGTCTAGAATTTAAAAGTCTTATTGAACAGCACCCCCCATTTCCCCTGCTATTCAACAAATGTAACATTTGAGCTATGCAAGATGGATGAATAAGGTCGAGAGATCTGCTGTAGAACACTGTGTGCCTATAGCTAATAATACTGTATTATGCACTTGGAAATTTTGTAAGTGGGTAGATTGCATACTAAATATTCTTATCACAATAAAAGAAGTCTAACTGCAATTTAATTACAAAAAGGAAATGCAGGTTGATGCTTTGCAGCTCCAGTTTGAATTCGCTTGGGAGAAGAAACCATGTCGAGTAGCTGGATATCTCAGCTCACTGAACAGAAGGCAGTTGGCCTGAGAAAGAATTCTCTTTCTCTGGAGTCTGGCAAGATTTCTGCAGTCCCAGGGAGGAATCAAAGTATTATTACCTAACTCTTGCAAAGATATTAGAATAAGCATGTCAATAACACTCGGAACATATAAACACAGTATAGAAGTAAAAAAGAAATGAAATAAATCCATGCTGTTCATAGTTTAGTTTTGAATATACCTGAATAAATGTATTTTGTGGCCATTACATTTTTATTTTTCTGATGCTTCAGGTGTTTGAACCATTGAAAGGAATATGGCCTGCTAAATTTGTTATTTAAAATGTTTTTGGACATATAATGATTCAAATTTGTAATCAATGTTGAAATTCTCAAAAAATACTGGTTTTCTGTATTTTATTGTTAAATATATTAACTAATTAAATTTCGCACTACATAAATTCCAAAAAGTAATGAATATTT
Source organism: Pan paniscus (assembly GCF_029289425.2). NCBI lineage: Eukaryota > Metazoa > Chordata > Mammalia > Primates > Hominidae > Pan > Pan paniscus. The sequence continues at coordinate 18,763,635 of NC_073261.2, forward strand.
CACTTCACATACTCACTCTTTAGACTTTAAAGAGGCTATTAACTGTTTCAATTAGTATTTGAAATATTTCTTAAAGGAAGTCCTGCTTCGTTTTCTCATTTCTGCTCTTTGTAGACACCTTCGAGGGTGACCTAACCTTCCTCCTCATCCTCTTTCCTAAAGGGTTGAGGAACCTCAGTCTTTAGAGGTGTAGCTGAGTTGTTGGGTTCTCCTTCTCTGACACGAGGTCTCTCAAGGTGATCCACATTGAATTTTTCCATTAATTCAAATCTGACGTCAATTTATTTTTATTAAATTAAATATTCAATTGTGTTCTTACATAATTGGGAGCTAAGCTGTGAGGATGCAAAGTCATAAGAATAATATAATGGACTTTGGGGACTCAGGGAAGGGTAGGAGGGGGATGAGGGATAAAAAAAACTATACACTGGGTACAGTGTACACTGATCAGTTGATGGGTACACCAAAGTCTCACAAAGCACCACTAAAGAACTTATCTATATAATCAAAACCCACCTCTTCCCCCAAAACTATTGCAATTAAAAAATAAATGCTGAGTCATATTGTTACTCTAATGAATAACTGATTTTTATGGAGTAGACATTTCATAGCAATGCCTCATTCTCTAGTCTCATTTCTTCAACAAAATTATATTTTTATGCAGAATAGGAATATATACCTTTCCCAAGAATACAGTATTTGCTTTGCTTTTATGTGTAATACATATGGACATATTGCTTTTTTTTCCCCTCCAAGAGCTAATTCTAGATTCTCTACTCACTATTTTTGATGTAGTGATTATGTATTTATTCTTAGTTTAGTTTCTTATGTTCTCAACCATGGTTTTGAGATATGAGGGGACTTCAAAAAGTTTGTGGAAAAATAAAATTAAAAGATAAAAATTTAAAAAAAACTTTATTTCTTCACATAAGCTCCATCAAATTCAAGACATTTTCGTAAGGCAAAATACCAGCCATGCAGTCCATCCCTAAACAAATGAAAGTCCTGGGAATTTAATGTCAATGCAGTCTATTTTTATATTTTAAGTGAAGAAAAATGGGTGCTTTTTAAAGATTCTTTTAAGATTGGGAAACAAAAAGAAGTCAGAAGGAGCCAAATCAGGACTGTAGAGTAGATGCCTATTGATTTCCCATCAAAACTCTCATAAAATTGCCCATGTTTGATTAGAGGAAGGAGCAGGAGCATTGCTGTGGTGGAGGAGGACTCTGGTGAAGCTTTCCTGGGTGTTTCTCTGCAAAAGCTTCAGCTAACTTTCTCAAAATACTCTCATAATAAGCAGATGTTATCATTCTTTAGCCCTCCAGAAAGTCAATGAGCAAAATGCCTTGAGCATCCCAAAAAAACCGTTGCCACGACCTCAGCTCTTGACTAGTCCACTGTTGCTTTGACTGGATCACTCCCACCTCTTGGCAGCCATTGCTTTGACTGTGCTTTTTTCATACTGTTAAAGCCATGTTCCATCTCCTGTTACAATTATTTGAAGACATCCTTTAGGATCTTTATCCCATTTGTTTAAATTTTCCATTGCAAGTCCTACTCTTGTCTGAAGCTGATCTGGGTGCAATGGTTTTGGCACTCATTGAGTAGAAAGTTTGCTTAACTTTAATTTTTCAGTCAGAATTGCATAACTTAAACCAGTTGAGATGTTCATGATGTTGGCTATTATTTGTGCTGTTAATCATGAATCTTCTTCAATTAGGGCATAAACAAGATGATTTTTTTCCTTGAAAATTTATGTGGATGGTCTGCTGGTGTGGGCTTCATCTTCAACATTGCCGCATCCCTTCTTAAAACAAGTTATCCATTTGTAAATTGCTGATTTCTTTGGGTCATTATCCCCATAAATAAAGCATCAATGTTTCACCATTCTTCCTCTGAAGGTTCACTGTAAGTTTTATGCTTATTCTTGCTTCAATTTTAGCAGAATTCATGTTGCTTTATTATGGGCTTTTTCAAACTGATCCTCATTAGACATGTCATAACAAGTTAGTACAAGTATGCGTTGGTGCCAGAAATTGAAATCCATGCATAATTTTTTCATAATATGCATTTTCTGTGAATGTTTTCATGACTCCTTGTAAGCAAGCTTTAATGTTGAATGGATACAAAGGGATGCTCCCTTTGGAAATTGATACCCATTAAATGGCAGAGAACACAACTGGTGGAAATACTTGTTTTCTCCTCTTAATTCAGCAAGTTGATTCAGAGTTCATGGAGAACAGCTTGAAACACAAATTGAGCTCATTTTTAAATTTGTAGGTTTTTATTTGATGGGAAAAGGATAAAGATTACATATGGTCTTTGCAACAAAGGAAAATTCAGCATAGAAATGTACAATTCTTTCCAAATTGAACAGTTGGGGTGAACTGTATCAGAAGGAACATGACGGGTTCCTTGGAGATGATTAGGGAAGGCAAGTTGAGGCCTGAAGTGCAAACTTCTCTGTAATGTGCCTCGTCATCTTCTTACACGGTGGTTTAGAGGCACCACAAACATTTTATCTTTGCCTTTTGAAATTCTGGGGAAGTGTCCTCCCCAAAAAATGATGCATCAAGCGATAAATAGGATTAAACAATTCCTCGGACAGACCTATATTGTTGAACCCATTTCATGAGACAGACAAGGGATTGGGCACTGGAATCACGGAGATTGCAAAGTCAGGGCTAGGCCGGAAGTGCCATTGTGCATGGTGGCAGTGTGTCTGGGCCTTGGGAACATGGCTCACCTGTGTGCAGCTGCCTTCCCCTGCTGCCTTTCATGATGCCTCCCCTGCCTGTGATGATTAGCTTATATGACCATTTCAGTACTCAATTCACCAAGTGAGGTTCTGGACCTTAATTTTCCAAGAGTGAAGGAGGACACCATCCATGGATGGGCAAAAAGTGTGTTTGAAAGTCATATTGACACATGAGACAATCCTCTATGCAGGATTAGAAAGGACCATGCCAACATCACTGTGCAGATCAGCATGTGTTTTGCCCAAAAGTGTCCCCTCCCTCCCCTATATGACTTGGTCCTGTGCAAAGCCACAGCTGCAACTGTGTGACACTTTGTGTGGCAGGACATAATTGCCCTGGTGCAACTGGGTCCAAGTCTCTAAGATTAGAAAGGATGGGACAAGGACCTGGTGCTAACAGTTAGCTCAGCTTCAAACTCCGCTCTTCCCTCTTGTTCTTTATTTAGTCTCCACTGGTTTCTATTTCATGCTAACAGCTTTGGGAGACTCCTGAGACATTCTCCTGGTTGATAGGGCCACAGTGCACATGTTGGAAATAAAGACTTACCCTCTGGGATCCAACGTGATAGATTCAATAGACATGTCTCCTGAGAATGTCAAGGAGGGACATCTGGAAAGGCTGCAGTGAGCCAACACCTCTACCATGTTGTTGTCAACCTAAAAAACAGCAGAAAGAGATTCTCTTAAACAAAAGATATTTGGTAATATAGCACTGCAATAGGATTACACATACCATAATAACTATGTGCATATTCAGGGGGGTAAAGGAAGACAAAGGTTTTTAAAACATGAGGAAGGCTACATAGTTGTTCTGAAATAATTATTCTTGGCTACAGAGATTAGTAACAAGGTTGGTGCCAGTCCTAGGTTGGACAGGAAGCTGCTGGGAAGTACTTGCCAGAAGCATTTGTTGTATATAAGGTTGTGATGGTCTTTGTGCAAGGTTGTGGTTTATGCAGAGTCTTTTTCGTTATCAGGCATGCCAGTGTGAGACCTCTTCATGGCATTCCCTGGTTCTGTTTGTCAGGATTACCTTAACATTAGTGACTCCAGTTTGATTCTGACAACTTTCCCATTGTTCAGTCACCCTAATGGAGAGTCATTTGGAACCCTTTACAAGAGTAGGTGTGGCACAAATCCTCCCTTATTGCAGGACGGATTGATCAATCCTCTGCTCTTCCTGTGGGGCCCTTTAAGGATCCGCCAAGCAACTGGATTCCACACCAGGCAGCATGTAACAGAAGTGTCAGCACTTTCTGGCTGGGAATCAACAATCCTCCTATTCTCATCTTTTCTCCTAGTTTTTGGCAGAATTTTCTCCTTCTTGGACTTCCCTTGTACTTATGATGTGAGACACAGCAGCACCTTCCCAGCTGTGCCCCACAGTCCCCACACCAGCTTCCCTCATCTTTCTGCCTGAGCTCCCTTAGATGGCAGCCGTCTGTTCCCCTGGGGTCTTGAGATCTTCTACCCACCCTGAGTAGGGTTGCTCTTGGTGTATCTGAGCCCTGCAAGGGAAACTGATGTCACCCTGTATAAATGTGCAGAATAATCATAAAATTGGAAAAAAAAGCTAGTCCTGTAATTTAAAAATAAACATGAATATGAAGACTATAATGTACTGACAGTAGGAAAAAAGAACTCTTCCAGGAAATTCACTCTGCAGGAATCTTTTAAAAATCAATTAAGATCTACAACAGCAGTAGCAACATAACCTCCATGCCACAAATCAAGGTAAGAGGCAAAATGCCTTAAACGTAATTCACATTTCTTAATTTTTTTTTTTCTTGTCGAAGACTGCATGGTTTGGCATTGCAATGTTGTATTCCAGAGTCCCCAGTTGTAGGTTGTAGATTAGTTCTAATTAGCTTAGTCTCTCACATATATCGCATATATGAAACCTTTGCCATTCACTGTGGTTGCTAACAGACTGATGTCCTCATGATAAATCACATTAGTACTAGGCATGGCCAGAAAAGAGATCAATGTGTCTGTGACTGACTGGATCATCTGTTGGGTAGAATACACATTAGACAACAACTTGCATTGGCCTTCTATTTAGAACTGAAATTTTGTGTTTTCAATCCTGTATTTGACATTGCAAGGTGTGATAGTTGGCAAACATATATAATCTTAGTATTTGGCAATATTTTTAATGTGTACTTTATTTAAATAAATACATCTGTGTTCTCTATCAAACACAGCTACGGAAGAGATCAAACACAATAAAACTCCAGGCTAACTCAGTGTTGAGATCATTGCACCTTTGCATTATTGGCTGAGTCCAAGTTACTGTCTACATGTATTTTGTCTCCACATTGTAGATGGAGCAAGTTCAAATAGACTTTAGAGTTGAAATTGGAAATATGATAATTTATGTGACAGGATTCAGTTTGATACATATAGTTCTTCACTGTATTACACAATTCCAATGCTTAATTTCCATATAGTGTTTTCTTCTATCATCTCACATAAAATTTTAAATGTCAATGTACAAACACCCCAGTTAGATGTCATTTGTGTTGACTTTTTCTCAAGAAAATTTAAAAATAGAAATTCCTGAAATAGACAATCAATGTAAGAATTAGAAGCAATGCACCTGAAAGCAGTTCAGAAAATTCAAATTCAGTTCACCATGGAAAATACTTGCAGCTCCATGTGTGTTATGCACACACCTGTGCATGTATACACATTTAATACGTATTAAAATTCACCTAGTCTTTAATCCTAGCTATAAGTAGCCACATTAAGGTGGAAAAATAGTAAATCATCTGAAGAGGAGAATAAAATAGCTTCTGAAATATCTATAAGTTATGTAGATCTTAAAGTCTAGTAAAGATGTAAGAGCAAATCAGGAGTGAGGTGCTCTCTAATGCAAATTACTTTAAGTGTACAAATGATTAATGATGGGCCAGTGTGTTTTCTGCTCATGTTAACTCAGATAATCTATTAGTTACAATAAAAAGCTGCCTGAGATGCAGCAGATTCATATAAATGCATGATGAAATTCTGAGTTGCTCCCTCTAGGGTAAGTCTTCTTCAAGTGGGTACCAGCAGAAGCTGCCTCCTCCTAGCTTCCCTCTTCTTTCTAATCATAGACAAAATGATGAATAATTTGATTTGGTTTTTGTGCATTTTAAGGTAGGTTTTTTTGGCTGTAGGATACAATTAACCTATCAATAAGTCTTCACATATTTTTATTAAATTGCTTTCAGATTATAGTAGTTGGTGCACATCAAATGATATGATTGAGTCTTCTCAGGAAACCTGATTTATTCTGTGGAGCTGGAGCTCAAGAAAGTAAGGAAATTCCTCTGCTTTTGCTTTCAGCTGCTTTCGTCAACTGTGATGATTGTTACAGTTGGCCTTTGCTTCTTTAAGAGGAGCTCTTCAACAGTTCTTTCATGTGACACTTTCCTCTCGTTTACCAAGTCTTGAAAGCCTTAACCTTTGCATCATTCAGTAAGATGAACTTGACTTTGAGCCATTAACTCCCTTGAGCTATCCTCTTGGAGTTGACATTGTTGTTTGTTTGCTGTTTTTCGGTGTTTATAAAATCAATGAGGTAAGTGGCTATGTGATACAATAGTAGAGGGTAGTGAAGAGGGAGGATGTGGAGGAAAGAGGAGAAGTTTGGCTAAAACAAATTTCTCTTTGGACACGAATGTTCAATATTCCTAATGATTAGAATTTGGGTCTAAAAAGAAGAAGAAAAGCCCAGTGTAAGAATTGCTTCTACAATATATGTATGTGAAACAAAACCAAATGGATCCTACAGGATGGGGCTACATTTCAATTAATCTATACAAACCTCCAAATAGCCCAGAGTGTGTGTGTGTGTGTGTGTGTGTGTGTGTGTGTGTGTGTGTGTGTATCTTCCTTTTGGAATCCTTTTCATTGCAAAGTAAGTTTTCTTAAGGTCATTTCCTTTTGGAGGAAAGAACTAAAAACATTTTCAGAATATGTGCTAGGGCTTGAAATGAACAGTTATGGTGGTTCTTACATACCAGAGAAAATATGCAGGTAGATATTCTCTTGAATGACCAGGAGAAATGGTGATGATATTCCCTTTGAAAACACAAAATGTTATAAAAATGCTAAATAACAAAGATAAAATGCTACTGACTCACTATAGTTTTGGTTATTATCAAAACTTGACTTCACTGACAATCAGGGTTGGTGAGTTGTAAGCATCAAACTGCAATTTGCTGGTTCCTGGGTTTCTGTTTAGATAAGGAGCTGTAGTTTGGATGTGCATTAATAAAGCTACCTCTGTATTTGACATACCTACCTCTGATGATTTCATAACAGAATGAAGAGTCAATCCATGTCCTCAAAAATGACATCTTAAAAATCCACAAATTTAGTTTTATAGGCCCAATTATGTCAAATGTATCATCTGAGTAAAATTTTCATGTCAAGAATCATCATTATATCCCATTACCTTTAAAAAACATGAGCAACTAAATTATTTAAAAGTCCATGTAGATACTGACATTTCATTTTTTTCCAGCAGAAAATGTGAAAAAAGGTAAAAAAGGTAAGAAAAAGTCTTTCTTAAAAATATCTGAATGGTAGTGTAATTGTTGGGCAGGTTCTTCTTGCCCATTGCACAGATAAACCCAATCCACTGAGACAGCATTATTTCAGTAAAGAAATAGTTTAATTAACACAAGGCTGGCCAAGTGGAAGGGCAGATGTTTATTATTACTGTAATCAGCCTCCCTGAGAACTCAAAGACTAGGATTTTTATGGATTATTTGGTGGGCAGGGGGCTAGGGAATGGGTGCTGCTGATAGGTTGAGAAAGAGATCATATGGGTATGGGAAATGGTCCTCGTGCTGAGTCTACCTCTGGGCTGGAGCTACAGGACCGGTTGAGTCATGAGCCATGGGTCTGGGTGAGGTCAATTGGTTGCCAGAATGCAAAAGTCTGAAAAACATCTTAAAAAACAATCTCAGGTTCTACAATAGTGATATTATCTACAAGAGCAATTGGAAAAGTCACAAGTCTTGTGACCTCTGACCACATGACTCCTGAGCAGTAAGGGAGTCATTTTAGCAGAATTCAGGTCTCTCACATAATCCTAATTTTGTGCCCTTTCATTAATCTTACAAAGACCATTTCAGTCCCTAAACAAGAAGGGGATTGATTTTAGGGAAAAACTGTTATCACCCTTGCTTAATTAAACTATAAACTAAATTCCCTCCATGATTAGCTTGGCGCACATCCAGAAGTGAAGACAGCCAGCCTGTGAGGCTTGAAGCAAGACTGAGTCAGCCATGCTTGACTTCGCTCACTGTCATATTTTTGCAAAGGCAGCTTCAGTAGAATCTATGTTGTAGGTATGTAAGTGCTTAATGTAAAATACTTTCAACTTTGCCATAGGTTTTAAAATTTTTAGAGTAAGATGCTGCCAAAAAAAAAAATCTGTCTATTCTTAAGGCTTTGAGAACAATTACTGACACAAGCAGCTGACCAATTAAAAAGCAAGGAGATATCCCAAGTTTGGAAGAGAGTTAGCAGCCGTTCTGCTCAGACCTTGACCAGCCCAGTGCCTCCCTGCCGTAGCCCTAATCGCAGGCCTCTGCTTCTGCGTCCTGCTCAAGCATGGCTTTATGACACAGTTTGCCCTCTCGCTGGGCATCTATAGAAGTAGAAAGTTCGTTCTCAACATTAAGTCAAAAGCTTCCTCCTTCTTAGTTATGCATTTTTTTCCATAGGTTAGGGTGGTGCCTCTCAACCTTGGTACAATAGACGTTTGGAGCTGACCAATATTTGTTGTGGTGGCTGTGCTGTGCATTGTAGAATGTTTAGCATCATGCCCGGTCTCTACCCACTAGACTCCAAGAGGTTTCCCTAGTTGTGACAACCAAACGTATGCCAAACATCCCCTGGAAGATATTCCCTGATGAGACCCATTGCTCTGGAGCAATTCCCAGTTATTTTTTCTTTTTTAAAGTGAAATGCTGCTGAGTAGTCAATGTGTAATTTTCTAACCTAAAGCTAGAGTTTTATTTGTATCAGATTTCATCTCGTTGAAATTGGAGATGTCATTCGACCTGTTGAAGTCTTTCTGAATTGTAACTTCCTTGTATCCTCTAAGCTGTCTCTTCTTGAGTCCTCTTTCTTGGCTGGGCAGCCAGGCAGGCTGATGTGGTAACCTGGCTTCTGCGTCCATCAGGATCCCAGCAGAAAACAGATGCCTCATTCACTGGGTAACTGAGGAGAGTTTAATGCAGATTTACTGTCAGAGATAATGGCAGAATTTTAGAAATCAACAAGTTGTCATTCATAATTGCCAAAAGTTAGAAGCAACCCCTGTCATTGACAGATGGGATAAACAAAATGGGGTCTATCCATAAAGTGGAATGTTACTCAGCCTTAAAAAGGAAGTAAATTCTGACGCATGCTGCAATATAGATGAGCCTGGAGGATATTGTGCTGAGTGAAAGCCAGTCACGGAAACATTCTGTATGATTCCACTTACATGAGGTCCCTGAGCAGACAACTTCATAAAGACAGAACGTAGAATAGTGGTTACTGGGGGTTGGTGGGGAGAGAAGAGTGGGGAGCGATTTACCAGGTGCAGAGCATTAGCTTTGCAAGATGAAAAGAGTTCTGGAGATTGGTTGTGAATATATGTCGCCCTACTAACTGTGCACTTAAAAATGACTGTGATGATAAATTTTATGTTATGTGAATTTTACCACAACTTTTTAAAAACAAAAAACTAATGAGCAATAGTGCGGTTCCCCAAAGCTCTCAACAGCCTTGGAGGAGCAAGATGAAGGCTCCCAGCCTTGAGTGTGTAGCTCTATGAAGAGGACTGCCTGACAGCAGCTGTGGCCTTCAGGGGGGATTTCTGGAGAGACACACATGCGGAGAACAAATACATCAGGCTTCATCTACTTGCTTGCTCCCTCTGATGTCTGCCAGCACATCCAATGGCAGAACCAGCCTAGAAGGCGAGGACCCACTGATGTTACCTTTAGGGTCAGCTATCTGGGACACACAGCACAGAGGAGAAGAAGGGCCAGGGCCCTGCAGCAGGTGGGGACATCCAGCTTAGGTCCCACTGGCACATGCTGAGGGGACAAGAGGGGTCTCTCCTTAAGCTCTGGCTTCAGAGACCCAGAGGGCAACATCTGGGACCTTTCAGGGGGGAATCGGAATCAGAAAAGGATGAAAAGACACATTCACCATGTAGAAATACGCTGAATTGATTAAGGGGCCCTAAGAACATGCCCACAACAAAACCCAGCCCTTGAAGACACCCACAGAGTGAGTGGCTGGTCACATCCAGTAAGCAGAAGCAGACAGCATGAGCACAGCGGGCCACCCCAGAGAGGAGCTTTTTATAGAGACTACATGACCAGCAAGGATGAACAGTCTTCACAGGTTTGTGTGTCCATGTAAGTTGCTGTATGTCCTACATCATTCTCACAGTACTGGGTTTGTAGTTGGCATCACAGGGCTCTTCCCATTTTGTGGAAGGGTGGTGGTGGCCACTGATCTTCAAGCTTGGCCAAGAGAAATCTTAGAGCAGAGAGTAAAGAAACAAAAAGGAAATGAGCAGGACTGATGTTTCTGGAGAGGAGGTGAAGGCAGCGGAGGGACACAGGCTTCTCTTCTCTGCCTTCTAAGGTGATCCCTGAATAGAGTCTCACAAGCCCCCCAGGCTCCATAAAGCATGGCATGGGATCTACAAGTGTCCCTGTCTGCTAGGGTTGCCATAGCAGAATGCCACTGACTGGGGGCCTTAAACAACAGATATTTATTCTCTCACAGTTCTGGAGGCTGGAAGTCCAGGATCAAGGTGCCTGCAGTTTCTCCTGAGGCCTCTCTCGTTGCCTTGCAGATGCTGCCTTGTCTGTCCTTACATGGCCTTTCCTCTGTGCCCAAGCGTCCCTGGGGTCTCTTTCTCTTCTTATGAGGACACCAGTCCTATTAGATTAGGGCCCCACCCTTATACCTCATTTAACCTTAATTACCTCCTTAAGGGCCCTATCTGCAAATACAGTAAGATTAGGGGGGTTAGGGCTTCCACATATGGATTGTGTTGCCCAAGACACAACTCAGTCTATAACAACTGGTAAGGTGAAAAGCATACAGGCTGCAAAATCAGACTAGCCCCACTTCCACTCACCTTGGGCAGATGCTTTGACCTCACAGCAGGGACAACATGGCTATCCTTAAGGATGGTGTTGTCAGGAACAACTCAAGTGAGAAAAGTTCATGGAAAGTGCCTGGCATAGGACCTGACCCATGGTAGCGCCTTAACAAATGTAAATGCCTTTCTCTTTCCCTTCAATTACAGTTTTCCAGCCTTGCCCTCTCTCACTCACCTCCCCAAGCCCTAATAAGCACACTAGAATCTATTGTTTTACAAAAATTCACTGACTTTATTTTTTCTTTAGAATTGAAACATGAAAATTGTACATATTTATGGTGTCCAACACGATGTCTCAATATATATAAATATCTGTCCATACTGCCCAAAACGATTTACAGACTCAATGCGCTCCTTCTCAAAAATACCAATGACATTCACAGAAATAGAAAAAAAAAGTCCTAAAATTTGTATGGAACTGCAAAAGACCCAAATAGCCAAAGCAATCTAGAGCAAAAAAACAGAGATAGTGAACTGAAAAGGGGTTAAGTCCACCGGTTGATTTAAGTGGCTCAGCTTAGGGAAGAGGAGAGTTAATGAAAGTAGGATGAGGAGTCAGATGGAGACTTCCTTAAGGAGAATTCTAAGTGTCTTTCAGGGTTTTTTGGTGAGGTTGCTGTCACTGTCAATTTTAGCTAATTTTAGTTCAAAACACAGGGTTTTGTTTGGGCGTTAAAATATTTTATTCATACTACTCTCATGTTTAAAAGTCATCAATAGGTGAAATGAAATGAAACAAATAGGAAGGAAAGAATTTTTCTCCAATAATCAGGCAAGGGCTGGTTTAAAGAAAGAAAGAGAAAAATACAATTACAGAGAATCTGCCTGGAATAAGTTTATGACCACTGCAGCCCAGATTGTCTCTGTTGTAGTCCCCACCCTATGAGATAAAAACAATGTTTCAAAAGTGAGACACTAGCTGAAGTTGCAATAAGAGTTAATCTGCCACACTCCTAAAGAACCTGGGTCCTTCTGCTTTACAGGCTCCCTGCTAGGGACTGAATGCTTGTGTCACCCTTACCCTAACTTCATATGTCGAGGCCTAATCCCCAGCGTGATGGTATTTGGAGGTGGGGCTTTTGGGAGATAATTAGGTCATAAGGGTGGAGTCCTCCTGAATAAGATTAAGGCCCTTCTAACAAGGTATGAGAGAGACTGCTGCTTTCTCTGCTCTGTGAGGACACAGAAGACTGCCATCTGCAAGCCAGGAAGCAGGTTGTCATCAGGCACCAAATTTGCCAGCACCTTGATCTTGGATTTCCCAGCCTCCAGAACTGTGAGAAATAAATGTTTGTTGTTTAAGCCCCCCTCCCCACCCCCACCAAAAAACAAACCAAAAAAAAACCACAAAAAACAAAGAATCATTACACTACCTGCACTACCTGACTTCAAAACATACTACAAAGCTATGCTAACTAGAACAGCATGGTACTGGCATAAAACAGAAACAGATGATTGCAAGAGAATAGAGAGCCCAGAAATAAATCTGCATGTTTACAGCCAACTAATTTTTGACAAAACTGCCAATTGCACAAAATAGGGAGAGGTTACTCTCTTCCATAAATCATGCTGGGCAAACTATATATCCATGTGGTGAAGAATGAAATTAAACCCTTATCTCTCACCATGTACAAAGACTAACTCGAAATAGATTAAAGACTTACGTGTAAGACCTGAAACTATGGAAACAACTAGAGGAAAACATAGGGGAAAAGTTCCATGATAGTGGTCTAGGCATAGACTTTATCTTTTAGAGCAGCTTAAGGGTTACAGAAAAATTGAATGGAAAATCGAGTTTCCATCTCTCCCTTTCCCTTCCCATATGGATTTTCCCCTATTATTAACATCTTGCATTAGCGTGATACATTTGTTAACAACTGATGAATCAATATTAATATATTATTAATTCAAGCCATAGTTGTATTAGTCAAAGTTCACCAGGAACTGAAAGGAGATACATAGATATATATAAGAGGAGGTTTATCATGGCAATTAGCTCACACCAATTATGGAGGCTGAAAAGTCCCACTATCTACCACCTGCTAGCTGGAGACCCAGGAAAGCCAGTGACACAGTTCAGCCAGAGTCTGAAGGATTGTGAACCAGGGACCACTGGTGTAAGTCCTGGAGTTCAAAGGCCTGAGAATTGTAAGCCCTGATGTCTGAGGGCAGGAGAAAATGGAAGTCGCAGCCAAAGAAGAGAGAAGTTGCCCTTCCTTCACCCTTTTGTTTTTTTTTTGGGCCCTCAACAGATGGGATGATGCCTGCTCATGTTGGTGAGGGCCAATCTCCTTTATTCAGTCTCCTGATTCAAACGCTAATGTCTTCTGGAGACACCCTGTGTCCTGAATGGTATTGTCTAGGTTTTTATAGTTTTGGATTTTATATTTAAGTCTTTAATCCATCTTGAGTTGATTTTTGTCTAACAGAAGGTGTAAGAAAGGGGGCTGGTTTCAATCTTTTGTATATGGCTAGCCAGTTATCACAGTATCATTTTTTGAATAAGGAGTCCTTTCCCCATTGCTTGTTTTTGTCAGCTTTGTTGAATATCAGATGACTGTTGGTGTGCAGATTTATTTCTGAGCTCTCTGCTCTATTCCATTGGTCTATGTGTCTGTTTTTGTACTAGTACCATGCTGTTTGATTACTGTGGCCCTGTAGTATAATTTGAAGTCAGATAGTGTGATGCCTCCAGCTTTGTTCTTTTTGCTTAGGATTGCCTTGGCTATTCAGGTTCTTTTTTTGGTTATTTTTTCTAGTCCTATGAAGAATGTCATTGGTAGTTTAATTGAATCTATAATTGCTTTGGGAAGTATGGCCATTTTAATGATATTGATTCTTTCTATCCATGAACATGGAATGTTTTGCCACTTGTTTTTGTTACCTTCAATTTCTTTGAGGAGTATATTGTAGTTCTCATTGTAGAGCTCTTTCACCTTCCTGGTTAGATGTATTTCTAGGTACTTTATTCTTTCTGTGATAATTGTGAATGGGACTACATTCCTAATTTGACTCTGGGCTTGGCTGTGGTTGGTGTGTGGGAATGCTAGTGATTTTTGCATGTTGATTTTGTATGAGACTTTGCTGAAGTTGTTTATCAGCTGAAGGAGCTTTTGGGCCAAGAGCTTTTTGTTCTCTGCTAGCTTTGGGGTTGATTTGCTCTTGGTTCTCTAGTTTTTTTAGTTGTGATGTGGGGTTGGTAAATTGAGATCTTTCTAATTTTTTGATGTGGGTGTTTATTGCTGCAAATTTCCCTCTTAACACTGCTTCAGCTTTGTCCCAGAGATTTTGATATGTTGTATTTTTGTTCTCATTAGTTTCAAAGAATTTCTTGATTTGTGCCTTAATTTCAAGGTTTTCTAGATGTAGGTTCATGTCATCTGCTAACAGAGATAGTTTGACATCCACTCTTCCTATTTGGAAGCCCTTTATTTCTTTCTCTTTCCTGTTGTTATGGCCAGGACTTTCAATACTATGTTGAATAGGAGTGGTGAGAGAGGGCATCCTTGTCTTGTGCTGTTTTTCAAGGAGAATGCTTGCAGCTTTGGTCCACTCAGTATGATGTTTGTGGGTTTCTCATAGATGGCTCTTATTATTTTGAGGCATGTTCCTTCAATACCTAGTTTACTGAGACTTCTTAACATGAAGGGTGTTGATTTTGTTGAAAGCCTTTTCTGCATCTATTAAGATAATCATGTGTTTTTTGTCTTTAGTTCTGTTTATGTGATGTATCACATTTATTGTTTTGTGTATGTTGAACCAGCCTTGCATCCCAGGGATAAAACCAACTTGATCATGGTGGATAAGCTTTTGGATGTGCTGCTGGATTTGGATTGCCAGTATTTTGTTGAGGATTTTTGCATTGATGTTCGTCAAGGATATTGGCCTGAAGTTTTGAATTTTTTGTGTGTGTCTCTGCCAGCTTTTGGTTTCAGGATGTTGCTAGCCTCATAGAATGAGTTAGGAGGGAGTTCCTCCTACTCAATTTTTGGAATAGTTTCTACAGAAATGCTATCATCTCTTCTTTGTACATCTGGTAGAATTCGGCTGTGAATCTGGTCCTGGGCTGTTTTTCATCAGTAGACTATTTATGACTGATTCAACTTTGGAGCTTGTTATTGGTCTGTTCAAAGATTTAGTTTCTTTCTGGTTCAGTCTTGGGAGGGTTCCTTTGTCCAGGGATTTATCCATTTCTTCCAGATTTCTGGTTTGTGTGCATAGAGGTCGTCTTAATATTCTCTGACGGCTATTTTTATTTCTGTGGGGTCAGTGGTAATATCCCCTTTGTCATTTCTGATTGTGTTTATTTGAAGCTTCCCTCTTTTCTTCTTTATTAGTCTAGCTAGCTGTCTATTTTATTAATATTTTTCAAAAAACTAACTCCTGGAGTTGTTGATCTTTTGAATGATTTTTCATGTCTCAGTGTCCCTCAGTTCAGCTCTGATTTCAGTTGTTTTTTGTTCTCTTCTAGCTTTGGCGTTGATTTGCTCTTGGTTCTCTAGTTCTTTTAGTTGGGATGTGGACTTGGTAAATTGAGATCTTTCTAATTTTTTGATGTGGGTGTTTAGTGCTGCAAATTTCTCTCTTAACACTGCTTCAGCTTTGTCCCAGATATTTTGATATGTTGTATTTTTGTTCTCATTAGTTGCAAAGAATTTCTTGATGTGTGCCTTAATTTCATTGTTTACCCAAAAGTCATTCAGGAGCAGGTTACTGAATTTCCATGAAATTGTATGGTTTTTTAGTAATTTTCGTGATCTTGATTTCTAATTTTACTGCACTGTGCTATTTTAATTTTCAATGCCCTAATAACATATGAGTTTGAGCATCTTTTCGTATGCTACTTGACATCTGTGTATCTTCTTTGGTGAGATGTCTGTTTAAATCTTCTGCCCATTTTTAAATTGCTTTTTTTTTCTTATTGTTGAGTTTTAAGAGTTCTTTCTATATTTTGGGTGCAAGTACTTTATCAGATACATGTTTTGCAAATATTTTCTCCCAGACTGTGGCTTGTTTTTTCATTCTCTTAATGCCTTTTGTAGAGAATAAGTTTTTCATTTTCATGAAATATAACATCCTTTTTTTCATGGATTGTGCTTGTGTGTGTGTGTGTGTGTGTGTGTGTGTGAGAGTGTGTTTCATGGATTGTATTGTAACTCAAAAGTCACTGCCAAACTCAAGGTCACCCGATTCTCTCATAGGAGTTTTATAATTTTGCATTTTACATTTAGGTCTATGACCCATTTAGAGTTAGTTCTCATGAAAGCTGTAAGGCATGTGTTAGATTTTTTTTTTTTTTTTTGCATGCGAATATCTGATTGTTCCAGCACCATTTGTTGAAAAGATGCTCTTTTCTCCATTGTATTGCCTTTGCTCTTTTGCCAAAGATCAGTGGACAATATTTGTATAGGTCTATTTCTGGGCTCTTTATTCCATTCCATTGACCTATGTGTCTATTCTTTGGTCAATACCTCACTGTCTGGACTATGATAGCTTCATAGTAAGTCTTAAAGTTGGGTATTGTTAGTCCTCATTAGAAGCTTTTGATAGTTTTACTTTGTGTACAGATTTTATTCCTTTAAAAAATCTGAATTTATCACAAGATTCTTCTTGCAGCATCATTCTTAGCTTATTTCTTCTCTTTTATTCTGTATATACATTCTTTGCAGGTACATTGTCAAGATTTTAATTTGGGAAACTCCCGTTTTTTCCTGAGTTGTTTTTCCCTCCATTTTGAGTTAGGCAGGCTACGGCATTGTCAGAATGGACACGTAGTGGTAGTGAATACTTTTGAACTGTTTTAAGAAATGCCCTGTATCTGCAAAGAGCAAGTTTGAATGTTGCAGTGTAGCCTATCCAATTGTAAGTTGGTAATTTTTACAGATGTGCTACAATATATACTGTTTTCTATTTGATAGTTGTGTTTTAGAATATAAAATACCGATAGTTTAATGACATTTTTGTTAATAAAATACTATTACATATTTAATATGAATACAGACAAAAATCAATGATGCATTAAAACATATAAAGGAGTGGGATATGAATATAATTTCTGAAGCAATGACAAAATGGAATCAATAGAAAATTTCAAAAACGGAATTATTTGATATAGTCTATATAAGTAAAGCTAACTCTTACAGTAGTTGAGACACAGATGCAGATGCTAGAAAATTCTACTGAGATTTATATTTTAACATTTCTTAAAGACTCAAGTACATACAGCTAGAGGCTGCAGAAAAGCAGAAAAAGGCTTTCACATTTATCAAATGATCTATGGGTCTCTAGCGTTAATAATTGTTTTGAAAATTGCTGTTTCCTCTGAGGTTGCCTTTTAATCAGCATTTGTTCAGCTGCATCATTGTAGGAATTTGTTATTGCTTTTTGAAGCTGGAGAATTACAGGCCCTCTCTCTTTTATTTTACTTTTAAGAGTCAGCTTTGTGTTTGCAGTGTCAAAATTTACATTTTAAGGAGATAGGTAGGGAAAGCAGAGAAACAAAAACCTGCATCTTAGAGAACTTCTGTCTTCTTGGCTGTGAAATTCACAGTGAAAAGAATACCACACTAATGTTTCTGTTCATTTCCAGGAACTTTCAAGGCAGGATTTTAACAATGCCCCATTTTTCTTACTTTCTTTCCTTTTTTTAAAACATGGAAGTATCTGATGGGTTAATTATTCCATTCTATTGAGTGAACATTCAGAACCAATGCCTGGATAAATGTCACAGTGTTTCCTAACAGAGAAATCTTCTGTATTTCAGTGGGTTAGGGTGACCAGGTTTGCTGCAGAGGCTGTGCAGTGAATAAGGGTGTTGCTTCTAAAAGACAACATTTATACCTCTGACAGCATTAATTTCTATTTTTATAACAACAGTTTTCCAGCTGGTGAAGATAATGTCTTGTCCTAACAAAATTAATACACAATTAATCCTTGAACAATGCAAGGTTTAGGTGTGTTAACTTCTTGCCCAGTTGAAAATTTTTGTAGAACTTTTCATTCCCCTAAAATTTAATTACTAATAGCCTACGATTGACTGGAAGCCTTACCAGTAATATAAACAGTCAATTAATACATATTTTGTATGTTATATGTATTATGTAATGTATTCTTACAATAAAGTAAGCTAGAGAAAAGAACATGTTATAAAGAAAATCAAAAGGAAGAGGAAATACATTTACTATTCATTAAGTGGAAGTGGATCATCATAAAGGTCTTCATCCTCATTGTCTTCACATTGAGTAGACTGAGGAGGAGGAGAAATGGGAGGGGTTGGTCTTGCTGGCTCAGGGGTGGCAGAGGCAGAAGAGATGGAGGAGATGGAAGGGGAGGCAGGAGACGCAGGCACATTTGGTGTAACTTATTGAAAAAAAAATTGAAGAAAATTTGTGCGTAAGTGGACCAACAGAGTTCAAACTTGTGTTCTCAAGGGTCAACTGTAGTATGAAAATTTTCCAGTAGATGAAAGTAAAGTGTCTTATGGAAGGGAAACCTTTTTTCTAATTTGTACAGCTACAGGGATGATTATGCTTACAAAGGTGAAAACTGCTGGAAGCAGAGTAGATTTGGGGAAGAAATTTCTTGGGTTGCATTTTTGAACCGTTAAAGTTGTTCAACCATGAGACCAAGAAGGCAATTGAATGTATTCAACTAAAAAGAGAGATTTAGGTTAGCAATATACATATAGGAAGAAACACTACCTACACAATGGTGACAATATAGTGATGGGTAAAATCATGAAAAGATGGAGTGTAGAGTTGTAAGAGAAGTTCTAGCATTGGAGGAAATCCAAAGTTTAACAGGGAATGGAGGAGGAATCAACAAACAGACGAGGAAGGACAACAAGGGGTCCATAAGAAAGATGCAACCATGTGACTTCAGGGGAGCCGAGGAAGAGAGAGGCTCAGGAAGGGAGTCATCCTCAGTGTGGAAGTTGCTGAGAGAACAGGTTGGATGAGAAAGGCATAGGGTCCCCTGGACTCAGGAGGAGGAGGAAAGGCAAAATGCAGTTGCATGAGAAGTGACTGAGTGATGAACAAATGGCAGCTCTGAGACATTTAGCTGTGGAGGATGGTGATAGGGCAGTGACTGAAGAAGATAAAGGATGGGAGGAGTTTCTTTTTTACTAATGAGAAAGACTTAAGTGTTGGGGGACAGTTTTTCATGGGTCTCTCACACTCCTGTGCATCTTGCAAGCAGAGGCATTGACTGCCTTTGTTCAAAACTATATTTTCAGGAATGTTTGTATGGGGAATAGGCTTGGAAGATAGAGACAGTGTTTTCCTCCCATCAGGGGGTAGATTTGTTTACTGTCAGTCAACAAGATAATGTCTCCCTCTGGGGAAAATCTCAGGCAGGCTTTAGGGCTCACTATGAAAAACTGGTTTCCCTAAGCACAAGGCTCCTATAATGCACCTTGAAATGACCCCAGGTATTACTTGGCCCTTTTCACGTTATTTTATGGGCATTGGGGCTCAGTAAACCAATGTCAATAGGCTGGTGCTTGTGCTGTTTGCTGTGAGTAATAAAATCCTTTGCCTCTGACCCAGGAGTCTTGTGTTTTCTCCCATCATCCATAAAATCATGGCAAGCTACTTGTTTGCTTGCAAGCAGAGTCAAATCTCAGGCTTTCACAGTTTTTCAGAGTAAGCATTGATGGTAAAAATACTGTAGAAAGGGAGAGAAGGAATCATTATAATCAAGTTTTCTGAGATCAGTGAGGAGATGAGATTTAATATATAGTTGGGAGTTTTCAAAAACAACCTCCAAAATCTAGAAGTCTTGGCATGATTCAGCCACACAGATTCTAGCTCTTTGATATATAGTCCTTTGCATATAACATTCTTCTGCTCTCAGCTAATGTGCTGCTGCTAATTTTAGCAAGTTTCAAAGCCAGAGCAAAAGACAAGAAAAATGTTGTGTGTTGTATTCTCCTCGCAGGCCTATATTTGCAACATACTATTTTGGATCCTGGTTATAAATAGGGTTTGTCATTTACTGATATTTTACATAAATAATTTTATCTCGACATCTTCGGTGAATGTGTGTGTCTGTGTGAAAGTGTGTGTGTCAGTGTATATGTGTGTCTGCATGTATACGAGTGTGTCTGTGTGTGTGCATGTGGTGTGTCTGTGTGAATGTGTCAGTGTGTCATGTGAATGTGTGTGTATGAGTGTGTGTGTAGCGTGTCTGTGTGAATGAGTGCGTGTCAATGTGTATGTGTGTCTGTATGAATGTGTATGTATCAGTGTGTATGTGCATCTGTGTGTATGCAGGAGTGGGCCTGTGTGTGAGTGTGTGCATGTGTTGTGCATGTGTGTCTGTATGTGTACTTCATTTCTTTCTTCCATCCATTATATTATTGGGAAGAAGGCTTTCTTTCATAAATAGCACACTTGGCTTCTAAATTAACTCTTCATTGAGAGGAACATGAGCACCATGAAACACAAACCCAATCTAGGGAAACAATGATGTTTCCTGCTCTTGTGCCTGTGGGACTGGCGAGTACCAGTACATATTTTTTATTCTTTATAAAACTCCCAAATCAGAATACTCTGGTAATCCTGATTATTCACATTCATTCCCCCTTCTAAAATTTATTATTTCATTTGAACTGAAAAAGGCTGTCATTTTTTTAAATAAACTTAAATAATTTTGGTTCTTACATGCTTTGCTTTTAATTTGGAATTTAAATAAAAAATTAAGAATATTTTAACCTAAAAAATATTTTTTAAGGATAAATATGCTTTGAGATAATAATTCTTCATATACATAGATAAAATAATTCCATGAATGTGTTTAAATAGAAGCCATTTTTTCTCTACTAGTTTCTTGGCCTGGGTTTCCCTTGTTCTCTCCTGAACCTTTCTCTGGAGTTACATGGCTGTTCTAATTGAGCGTGCTGTAAGTAAGCTGGCGTGCACACCTAATGCCATAAGCCAGGCAGCCTTTGCTTTTTTCCATTGTAATCTCAGTGGCACATTGGATTTTAAATTAACCTTGTGAAATTGTATCTCTCAAAGGCACTTTTTAAATAAAAAAATATCATAGTCATAGTCACTGATATATGTAATATATATAATATATGGATAATAATATATGGATATATATCTTTTACAAGAAACACTTTAGTATTCACAAATTGAGTTCATATCAGTCCTTAAACAGATGTGGCAAATACAGACCTGGTGTGACTGTGCTGAAATAAACACACGTGATAACTTATGTGGAGAGGGATGCTGATGGTTATAATTACCCTGCTGAAATCTATCCTCTGCATCTACATTTGCGGAATGGAAACTCCCAGCCATTTAACAAGCCACTTATGATAGCAGACCCTAAAACAGAAGATCTTAACTTTTTGTACCATGAGCTTTTTTTGTACTTCACTTCTGTGGTAGTCCTGTGAGGATGATGAACCCCTCCTCAAAGTATTTTAAAATGCATAAAATGAAATACATAGAATCACAAAGTATAGCAGGTACTGTTGGTGCTCTTCACAAATCCACTTGGAGTCCCTGTACCATTTCTGTGTGCTCATTTCCCAGATTTTGTGTGTGCTGTATCCTGACCCAGACCTGTGAGTTTCTTCCGACGACTGCTCATGGCCAGGTGGAGCTCTTTGCCCATAGACAGAAAGCTAGCAGTGACTGTGAGTTTATGGGTTCTGAGCTCCCTAAGCTAATAACTGACTGTGCCCAGAGTTCGAAACCCCAGTTCTGTTACCTCTGGTTGAAACATACTCTGAGTTCTAATGTTCACTCCAGACCTCCCAGTGGAACCAGGCTGAAGCTGAGGCCTCACGGGAAGTCTGAACCTTGTTGTCCTCTTTCCTTCCCTCTCCTTCCCCACTCCTTCTCCCGTTTCTCTTGGAAGCTCTGCGTTCATAAAACGCTTGCACATGAGCCCTCAACTCACAATCTTTTGTCTGGAAAACCTCACCTAAGATACAAAGGAAACTGGAAATTCACTGACAAAGTATTTTTTTCTTTAACTGTGACATAGTATGTGAATTTTTATTGACACAACAAATACCAGGATTCAGTGGTAAGTCTGATAATTACAATAATTTTGAAGCAGGGACGAACATAATTGATATTGTAAGACGTCTGCAACAATAGTATTTCTAGTACTACAATGATTGCCCACATCCATAATAATAGGAAATACCAAATTTCAGTTACCATTAGTGAAAATAAAGATGTAATTTCTCCACCTGTTGTAGGCAACATAATAGCCCCTCAAAGACGTCCATTCCTAATCATGGAAACTTACGATTCTATTTCATTACCTTACATGGCAAAGGGAAGTTGACCAATGTAGTTAAGTTAAAGATCTTGAAATAGGTAATTCTGGACCTAATGTAATCATAAGGGTCCTTATAAGAGGTAAAGAAGAGCATTAGAGTTAGAGAAAGAGATGCAATGATGGAAGCAGAGATTGGAGTGTTGCAGCCACAAGCCAAGGAATGCCAGTAGTCTGCAGAAGCTGGAAACAAGCAAAGAAGTGGCTTCCCCCGTGGATCCCCCAGAAGGATGCAGTGCTGCCCACACCTTGATGTCAGACTTCTGACTGCCAGGACTGGAAGGACAAACATTTGTGTGATTTTTAAGCCACAAAATTTGTGTTCGTTTGTAAAAAACAGCAGTAGGAAACTAAGACACCACCCGAGTTCATAGATCCCTGAATTCCATCCACTGCCCTTGATGGGTCATAGACTCCAGATTAAGAGCCCTTTCAGAGAGATTAATTCCTTGGGAAGGATCTCAGTTCCCTCAACTACAAAATAATGGTGGTTTGTCTTAATGATGAATATGGCCTAGCTTGCTGCTTAGGTCACTGGTTTCACTGTCATTCACGGCCTTTGTCAATCTGGCCCAGGGAAGTTTGGCACCTAGTACTAGAAATCGGAATGCCGAGACAAATTCCCTGCACTCAACCCTACTCTCATCTCAAACTAGGGAACACAGATATTACCAGCCAGGGTTAGAACAGGCTGGAGGGATTCACAGTTAAGTCTTGGTGCACAGTAGCCGAATGACTGGGGACTATGGTAGGGTGGCCAAGGAGAGTGGCTGTGTGCCAGCGCTTGGGCAATGGCCCAAGTGATGCAGGAATTACTACTTGGGCAGAGACAGACCTCTTACTCATGAAACACATATTCAATCACTCAGTAATACAGACTTCTGTTCAAGGACCTTATACTATAATTGGAGAGAAAAGGCAAACACACAAGTAGGCAAAGTAAGGAATTTTGCACTGAGAGCCAAGCCCTGTAAAGGGTGCTATGGGATTTTAGAGGGGAAAATAAATCAATAAAGGATAATCATAGAAGGCTTCATGGAGGAGGTGGGACCAGGCAGGTAGTAGTTGCACAGCCAGAGAAAAGAACAAGGAAAAGTCTAGTAGATTATAAAACATAATGAGCCAAAACTTGGAGGTGAGAAGAGGGCCATGTGCTTATTTCAGCTAATTGTGCTGAATTAAAATAATTCAGGGTTGTTCCCAGTGCCGTGCGCTGCAGCTGTGGTGTGGTCTCTGCCCTCAAGGAGTCTGTGGTGGCAGAGGAGGACACACAGGACAGGAATATGCTGAGCCACATTCAATGAGAAAGATGTATGCACAGTGAAGCTTGATGATGGTGAGCTGCTTCTAGAAGCAGGAGGTGGCATGGACAAGAGGGTCTTTGGAGGAGAGGGCTGCTTAGGTGGGACAGCACAGTACGAACAAATAGGGTGGAAAGGCTGGCCTTGGAGCAGGGACTAGTGAGTACCAACAAGCAGCTCCATTCAGCACGTGCAGGTCTGACGGCCTGAGTCCCTTCCACCCCTACAAGTACAGGCAGGTGGAGGGAAGGCAAGCCAGAGAAACACCCAGCACTCCGGGACTTGCTCCTATACTTTATTAATCCTTTAGTACTTTCCTTAAATAGGTCAAATCCCTCATAACGCAGTCCATGGAGTGTATCGATTTTTGTGGTACAGGATTTTGCTGCATTACTTAAAATCCATTTCCAATTTATAAGCGCTCAATATAAAACTGCTGTTATTCAGCCTTTCATTATTGAATGATGAAGGGAAGAAAAGGCTTCAGAAAACCGAAGAAAGAAAGGAAGAAATTGCATGAATTTTTTAAACCATAGACCCTACAAACAAATCCTTTTTCCATCTCCATTTCCCAGGAATTTGGTAGATGGTTTGGGATGTCACGTTTTGCCTGTTGCTATTTCATTTTCCCGGAGAGCGTTTGACTCGGATGTTAGAGATAGTGGATAATTTATGCTTGGAAGAACATTGAAAAGGCCATGAGTATGCTCCATTTCATTCCTTCTCTGAAAGAACCAGTCCATTTAATAAGAAAGGGCCTGCTCCATCCATGTGAGGCAGGACAATCTTAAGTAGTTAGAGATTTTTCAATACAGAGAAGTTTTCCAAATGAGATCTAGTTAGCAATTGTTATGAGTGATCCTAGACAGCAGAAATGGCTAAACCGTTGGGGACCGCCCTGTCCTAGATGTGATAGTGGCCTGAATGTTCATTCCCCGTATCTAGTCCCTCTCTAAATCCCCTGACACAGCACAACTGGGAAAGGCCATCCCGTGCAAGCTGTCTCTCAACTTCTTTTGGCCACATAAAAATGACCCTTGTGCCTGGAACAGTGCCTTTCCCAGAGATAATGAGCCCACACAACCTGTGCCAGACTAATTGCCTTTGTGGGGATATCTTTCCCCATTGCAAGCTTAGTACATTCCCATTTGCTGTGCTTAAGTGTGTGCCTCACACGGCACCTGGCCAACCTCACTGCTGTATCTGTCCTCCACAAGGAGGGGATGGGGTCCTTCTGCTGAGGGATGAACAGGGTGTCTGTAGTCACATCTCTGCATGGGCTGCCTGGAGAGACTCACTAGCTGTAGGGAACCAGCACACAGTACTGAAGCTGGTCTCTTCCCTATGTAAGTGAAAGCATCACTCCAGACAGTGCTTGGCGACTCTGATACCAAGAAGCAATGTGCAAAAGTGTTTGGAGTCCTTGCCTGGGTTTGGCACTGGTGCACAATGAAGGAGGCTTGGGGGCCAGGGCTTCAGCTGTGGACCCCTGGACAAGGTGGGAAGGTGGGATCAGCTCTATCTCTGAGGGGCCCAGAGACCTGAAGTGTCGATTGAGGAGCTTCAGTCCAAGAAGAGTGGCTCTCCACAAGGAGCTGGAAATAATGGGGGGCAGTGGAGTTGACCATCTCCTACCACCATGAGTGTGTGACCCCGGCAGTGTCTGCCAGGAATTGCTGGCCCCAGCACATTTGTAGGGAGCGGCATTGGAGGGCTGAGGTGCTGTCTGCTGTGGATCGAGTTGTATCTTCCCAAATTCATATTTTGTCCTCCCTAAACCCCCAGGGAGTGTGTTGAAGACAGGACCTTTAAGGAGGTGACTGAGGTGAAATGAGGTAATAAGGATGGAGCCCTGCTCCCATAAACCTGGTGCCTTTAAAAGAAAAGGAAAAGATGCCAGAGTTCTCGCTCCACAATTTGAGAACTTAGTGAGGAGATCCGGGAGCCAGGAAGAGGCCCTCAGCAGAATCTGGGCACGCCATCACCCTGAGCTCAGACTTCCCGCCTCCAGGGCTGCGATGAAATATGTGTCTGTTCTTTAAGACCCCGACCTGTGGTATTTTGTTACTGCTGTTCAAGCTGACTAATTCACGGTTTATCTCTCAGGCTGGTAGGGGCTGGTACTTATCATTTCAGGAGAAATGGGCCCCCAAATCCTCTGCTCAGCCCATGACCTGGGGCAACAGGTTACTGTGGGCTGGCTTATTGCCAGTTCAGAGGGGTGGAAATCACCCTGCCTCTCTAACACCGGCTGGTTTTCCAAGAGGTAGCAACAGCAGAGACTGTACTGGTTAGGGATTGCATCTAGCTAGGAATAATAGAAAATGTAGCTATTAATAGATTGGCTTAAACAAATTAGGGGTTTTATTTTTTTCACCGTAACAGGTAGTCCAGAGCTAGGCATTTCAAGGTTGGCATAGCAGGTCCATGATGCTGTCAGAGACTTGGGTTCTTTCTGTTCTTCTGCGCAACTGCAGTTAGCAGCAGCGTGCTTATTACCTTGTAGTTTTCAAGATGACTTCTCTAGCTCTAGCATCAAGTTCCTGAACCTGGTCAGAAGAAGAGAAGGCCAACCAGCGTGTCAGCTGACACTGACCATCCTGTAGCAACTTCCACTTATATCCCATTGGCTAAGACTGTGCTCTTCCTACCTGAAGGCAGGCTGGGAGATTTGGTGCAACAAAATGTTCTGTTGGTAAGAAGAAGCAGAAGCAGAGAAGGACACTGGAAGGCAATGAGCACTTTCTGACACACAGGATTCACAGAGCGGAAAGCAGGCAAACTAGAAACAAAGCCAAACCTCACCTATGCAGACCTGGCTACCAGAAGGGAGAAGACAAAGCAAAATACCTAGAATAGGGGCTGCTGTTGAAATTAAGGAGTCGACAAAGTCAGCAACGACTTTAACAATAACAACAAAAAGTAATAGGGGCAATTAAAGGAATTCAGTTAGATAAAAACGGGCTTTTCAGAGCTAAGACACATGATCTTTTAAAGCAGGGGTCCCCAACCCAGTACCAGTCTGTGGCCTATTAGGAACCTGGCCACACCTCAGGAGGTGAGTGGCTGGCGAGTGAGCATTACCACCTGAGCTCCGCCTCCTGTCAGATCACGGGTGGCATTAGATTCTCATAGGAGTGCAAATCCTGTTGTGAACTGCACATGCGAGGGATCTAGGTTCCTCACTCCTTATGAGAATCTAACTAATGCCTGAGGATCTGAGGTTGAACAGCTTCATTCCGAAACCACCCGCTCCCCAGGTCTGTGGAAACATTGTCTTCCACAGTATTGGTTCCTGGTGCCAAAAAGGCTGGGGACTGCTGAGGCGGGCAGATCACCTGAGGCTACTCTGGAGGCTGAGGCAGGAGAATCACTTGAACCCAGGAGATGGAGGTTGTGGTGAGCCGAGATCACACCATTGCATTCCAACCTGGACAACAAGAGTGAAACTCCGTCTCAAAAAAAATAAAAATAAAATAAATAAGTAAACAAATAAAGTTAATTTGGGCCAGGTGTGGTGGCTAACACCTATGATCCCAGCACTTTGGGAGGCCAAAGCAGGCTGATCACCTAAGGCCAAGAATTCGAGACCAGCCTGGCCAACATGGCAAAACCCCATGTCTACTAAAAGTACAAAACTTAGCCAGGAGTGGTGGCACACTCCTGTAATCCCAGAGACTCTGGAGGCTTAGGCAGGAGAACTGCTCGAACCCAGGAGGCAGAGGTTGCAGTGAGCAGAGATCATGCTGCTGTACTCCAGCCTGGGTGACAGACCAAAACTCATTCTCAAAAATAATGATAATAATAATTTGATAAAATGAAAGAGCACTCATTCTTGAAAACCAAATTAATTGCCTAAGTGGTTAAGTTGAAGAAAAGTATCAAAGCCTAGACCCATGAAAATCATAATCAAAAAGGTAAATTCCTTGAAGGTCCTGGCTAGAACATCTAACCAAAAGAAAGATTTGGATCTGCTAATGAAAAGGGCTATCAAGTGCCAGATAGGATGAATTTCTTTGGAAATATTGAATTCTCAGAAGAAAAAAGTAAACCTTTAAAAACCAAGATCTAAGGAAAATAACTTACAAGGCAAATGGCCTTAAGTTGACACCAGGCTTCTTCTCTGCATGACTAAAAAGCCTGAAGATAGTGGGTTAACATGTCTACACAGTGGAGACAAAAGGAAGACCACCACCACCTGTCACGGCAGGGTGTTTGCTGGTGTGAGGGGATTGTGAGGGGACATTGTGCATTGGATATCTCAGGCATATGCTCAAGAAGGTACACTAATCACATCAACTCACTCTTTCACAGTCACGAGAAACCAGAAGTTGTGAAGATTGAGAGTTTAAAATAGCAATCAAAAGTAAACCTAGGAAAATCTTTAGAAACTTCTGTTGAACATGTAAATAAAAATAAAGTGAAAAATTCCCTGTTGCTTCTGAAGCATTTTACAATAATCTGATTGCAGGGCCCTCAACTAAATCAATGGAACCATTTCTTCATATGCCAAGATAAGAATGCCAGGGAATCCCTGTGACAAACATTCAAACACAGAAATATGCCTCAATGTCTGCTGGTTAAAAGGGGCATATGGGGGAAATGCATATATAGAATTTAAAGTAGGTAGGTGATCTGAGGGGAAGGATGTAGACTCCTGTTACAGGTTTGTCTGCTAGTGTCCGCCAAAGCCCTGGCCCGTGTGAAGCTGTGTGATGGGGGAAAGAAGGGAAATGTTGAGGGGCAGGGAAATGTAGGGGGTTGGTGGCTGCTCCTAAGCCTGGGGGGAGGTTTTGGAGGTCCTTCTTGGGGATTATATGTAGTCATGGTGTTGAAAAGTCATTTCTTTTAGAACTTTCATTTTGAAAAACTAAATGAAAGGGAAATGGAGAGAAAGGGAGGTGAAGGGAAGGTAGAGGAGAAGAAAGAAGTCCAGGCTGGGAAGTCAGAATGGGCTGATTATGAGTGGGACCAGGTGGCATGTTTTATGCCCACAACACTGACAGTGCTAGTTGGGGGTCTTCTGTTGCAGGGGTCCAGTTGATGGCTCATGTTCAAGGTTTACATGATTATGGGACAATCATTTATCTGAAAGCCAAGGAGATGGACCTAATAACTCAAACAGAAAGGGACTACAGTTTTCCAGAGAACAAAGCAAATGACAGTAAATAGATCGGTATTGGACTTGATGATGAAAAAAAGGAACAAGTTGTGCAGAAACAACAGTAACCCTTAGAAGAGCAGGGCCACAGGTGGGCTCTGCCATCTGGAAGAAATGTGGGTGAGTAGTCTGAAGAGAAACTTTTGGGCTAGTCTGAGCAGTAGGTGCCTTGGCACCTGTCACCACACCTGTGCACTGAGTCCTGGTGCAGTCACTTTTACCGTGCTGCCTTACTCACATCCTCTTGGGTCAAGACCCTTTCACATGCCAGTGAGTGTTCCCTTCACCCAATAAGCCCCTCTTCCAACATACTATTAAGCTACAGCCATGGTTTCCTGGTAATAAAGATAAATTCTACCTAACTCTTGGTTAGCATCTTAGTCCCCGCTAGATATGGAATCCTCTCTCAAGCCGAACCTTACCTCCCTGTGAGGCTGGACTCCACCTCTGACCATCTTTCCCAGCCTACCTTTTGCCTGAAGTGCATGTCTCCTGCAGTGCAACCATAGCTATCTGAATATCATCCCCACTTTATTGACTTGTTATTTCAACAAATATGTGTTGATTACCTACTAAGTTTTGGACACTCACAATGCCAAATGCCAGGGATTTTGAGCTAGATGAGGTAAGGTCTCTGTCTCCAGAGAACTCATTTTCTGGTGAGAAGGAGACAAGTCACATCAGGAGATAACTGCAATGTAATGTGGAAAGTAGATAAAGACAGGCACATGATAGAATGTGGGAAGTACACTGAATGTGGGAAATACAATGAGAGAGACAGGCACACGGTAGAATGTGAAGATGGATTAATGGTGCTTCATCCCACTTAGGGAAGAAGAATAGATAGTGGAGAACATACTGGCCTGAGTCTTAAAAACTGGATAAGCATTTTCTATATATAACAGGGAGGAAAGGCAGGTACTCCCCTAGAGGGGACAATATGAAACAGGCAAGGAGGTGAGCTATCACATGGTATGTATGGTGGGCTACACGTGTCTAGTATTGACTGAAAGTACAACTTACAGGAACAGTACAGTGTCCATATGCCGCCACATCCTTCCTACATTCAGGACAAACAACATTAAGTGGTCACAGCACCATTTCCTGCTGAGTCTGATTTTAGCCTCAAAATCCTTTGAAACACACAGCTCCAGGCAACCACAGCTAATTGGTCAGAATTAGCATACAAAAGGTAACTTATTTACCATAGTTTCTGTAAGCAACAGGGACTATTGAAGCTGAACTGTGACAGGGACACACATCTTTGTCTTCACTACACTGACTGCAAACTCATTGAGCCCGAATTCTGCATCAGATGCCAGAGTGCTGGTTCTCGGTCCGCCCTGTGCTTTCTCCAGTCTGCTCTGTATCTCAGGGAACAATATTCTCCATGTCTCTTTGCCTTTGTCTTTCAGGTAGGTTTTGCCAATGGGAGGCATGTGCCAAAAATTGGAGGCAAGGAGATGGGGGAAGCTCTCACTCTGCCTTGTGGCATTTCTGGCCAAGTCCCCTGGTGGACCCAGGATCCCCTAGGCATGCTCTGCCTCTGTGGGCTCAGCTCCCACCAGACTGGCCTGCTGCAGTTCCAGCTTCGGGTGGGTGACCACCTCATTCCTTTGTCCCTGCAGCTGCAGGAGGGATGAACCTCTGGTTGACCTTACTATCCCTGTTTGTTTGTTTAGTCTTTCAGCAATTCCACTATCTTGTTCCTGACCTGCAGAATTCAATTCCTTGTTTGAAGCACCTGGAGTGACTTTATTTTTCGGAATAAAGCCTTCACTGACTCACCTTGTGTCACTTCTACCCTGTCTGGACTCACTTTCCTTTCCCCACTCAGTAGCAGATGGTGCCCCATCATGCTTCAACACTGAGTTTATACTGTGTATGAAGTTAGGGACCTAGTAGAGGAGAGGTGGGTTAGGGATGAGGGGGTGACGGAGAAGAGACCTCTCCAACCCTGTCTGGACATTCCAGGTAGTCGCTCTGCACAGGGCCCCAGAAGAGTGCCTCAGTATCCCCGGCTGAAAGATTTTCTTCAGAAGAGAGGACCCTGCCACCCTCCTGCCCCCTGCTTGGGAAGTCTGAGTTCTGTGAATTAACAGGAAGAGCTAATGAAAATTTAGAATGTACTGAGGAAAGGACTTATGAATCCCAGAATTGACCCTTATTTCACAACCTTTTGGCGAAATGAGAGAATAGTGGCACCCGTGGTACCCATTCAGAATGGGAAGTTGTCTTATGTATCTCTCCCTCTGCACCTCCAGCTGCTTATTCCCTCAGAGTGAGAAAGGTTTGGAGAAACAGGCAACAAAAAGGAATGGCCTTGATATTCCTCAAATCCACCTGGAGAGTTTCCTTCTAGGTAAGCCACAGAAAGAACAGTAGCCTTCCTGTAGGATCGCTTTTCCTTCTGGGTCTCTGCAGGATTATCATTGAAAGATGGTAACTTACCAGGTTCTGAGGCCCCTCAAATTTTGTTCAGTAATATATAGAAATATGGTTTCTAAAAATATTCTCATTATACCTAAAGGGGTAAGGATGATGATGTCAGCTGAGTTTCATTTTAGGCAACAGTAAGTAATTCTGCTTCCCTCAGCTTTTGAGAACACATGATTCTTACCTGTAGATTCTCTTTTGAAATGATTATTCTTCACATAAAAATAAGTTTTTTCTCATTTTAGAAAGAGCACTCTTGTTTAATTAAACCTTCCTGTTTATGCTCATTTTGTAAAATTTCTCTGGGATTTGGAGCTGGTCATCTGTGGGAATTTAAATCCACGGGGAACAGCTTGTCAGAGTCTTGGTAACTTTATTAGTAAAGATCTTTCTTCTTTTTCCTACTGACTAGGCATTAAGGCTTGATCTGAATCATCTGTTATTTTGAAACTGTACATAAGTACGGGGCTCTCAAATTCAGAGAAAAACATAGAGGAAGAAAACAAAAAATGACTCCTGTGGTACTATAAATAAGTAAACCTGTATTAAGTGAATAATTTTTATTTCTTTCTTGACGAAGGAATTCAACTGATTCTCCACGTCATTTAGTGACTTAATTGTCTTAATGACTCCAGGGACTCCTGTGTGGCTCTGCCTCATATTAACTCATGGAATCTATGTTTCTTGCTGTGTTTTTATTGGGAAAGCTGGCTGTCTTTTTGAATAGATGTAGATTGTTCTTTCTTTTATGTGGTTGTTTTATGAAGGTGTTAAAAATGCCACTCTAAAAGATGGGACTGGCAAATTGTTTAGTTAAATTGTGCGTGGCAGACGCCTATGAATTCTTCACACCCATTATAGTTTCCCTGTAATGTGCCATCATCCTGAATAGATTACACTTTAGATATTTTCAGTGTTTATCCAAAATGATGCCACAACCTTATGTGGTCCACTTGGAAACACCCCCACTTCAAGCCCCAGCAGCAGCTCCTGGAGTTTGATCAAATGCTTCCATGCACACTCTGATTTTATTACCCTTTCATTTCCTTGCACCAGACAGATAGGGAATTCAAGATGCACCTAAACAATGAGGGACATCCTTTATTCAGATTTAAATGCTGTATTGATGTTATAGAATGACTGAATTAGCATCATTCCATTTTGTGTTTAGGGATATTAAATGTTATTGAGAGGAAATATATTTGAGGCAAAACCCTAAAACTTGAGGATCAAAGAAGAAAATTTTCAACACATTGGTGTTTTCATATGAGCATATGGAGATATAGCAATTTTAATAATGTTGCCGCTTTACTAAAAGCTTTTGTATTGAAGAATTTCTTGATTATGTAAGCAAATCTGATAACCCTCATCCCAGAGAAAAAAAACCATCATCACATATCATCAGGGCCTGGGATATTAGAGCTGACCCTACAGTCCTGGCCAAGTGTTTTGTCCTTTTTAACCACATACATGACAAATGACGGACTGCTGTGTAATATATTCCCTTGGGCAACCCAAAACTTCCAGCCTTTGATTCACTCTGCAGTTCAAAAACTTCTACCTAAATTCGAGTGATTGAGAGGGATACAATTTTGGAATATCCTTAAGCTCGTTTTAACCCATTATTTTTTAGTTTAACAAACCGCAGGGAAATTCACATAAAATTAATGATTTAAAGTGCACAATTCAGTGGTATTTAGTACATTCACAACATTGTACAACTACCACCTATTTTAAGTTCCATAACATTTTCATTGCTGATATGGTTTGGCCCTGTGTCCCCCCGCAAATCTCATCTCAAATTGTAATCCCCACATGTCAGGGGAAGGACCCAGTAGGAGGTAATTGGATCGTAGAGGTGGTTTCCCCCAAGCTGTTCTCCTGATAGTGAGGGAGTTCTCACTATCAGAGAGCTGATGAGAGAGCTGATGGTTTTAAATGTGGCACTTCCTTGCTCTATCTCTCTCTCTCCTGCCACCTTGTGAAGAAGGTGCCTGCTTTCCCTTCACCTTCCACCATGATAGTAAGTCTCCTGAGGCCTCCCCAGCCATGCATAACTGTGAGTCAATTAGATCTCTTTTATTTATAAATTACCCAGTCTCAGATAGTATCTTTATAGCAGTGTGAAAACAGACTAATGCAATCGCCCCAAAAGGAAACCCCATTAAACAGTTACTTGTTATTCTCACCTTTTCCCAAGCCTTGGCAACCATCATTCTTCTTTCAGTCTCCATAGATTTACCTACTCTGGGTATTTTATAAAAAATGAAATCACACAATATGTGACCTCTTGTGTCTGGCTTCTTTTACTTAGTATAGTGTTTTTGAAGTTTTTGCATATTGTAAGATGCATCAGTACTTCATTTATTTTTATAGGTGAATAACATTTCATTTATGTGTATGTCATATTTTGTTTATTCATTCATGTTTAATAGATTTAGGGTTGTTTCCACCTTTTAGCGTTTGTGAATAGTGTTACAATGAACATCCATGTACAAGTATTTTTTTAGTATCTGTTTTCATTTTTGGGAGTATTTACATAGGAGTGGAATTGCTGGGCTATATGGTAATTCTATTATTTACTCTTTGGGAAACTGCCAGACTGTTTTCCATAGCAGTTGTATCATTTTGCATTTCCACCAGCAATGTCTGAAGTTTTCAGTTTCTTCATGTCCTCACCAACAATTGTTATTTCAATTTTTCTTTCTTCCTTTTTTTTTGTTATTATAGTCATTCTAGTACATTTGAAATGGAATCTCATTGGGGTTTTGATTTACATTTCCCTAATGGTTAATGATGTTGAGTATCTTCTCATGTGTTTTTTGGTACTTGCGTATCATTGCAAGATATTTGTCCACATTCTTTGCCCATTTTCTAATTGGGATACTTCTTTTCTGCTGAGTTGTAAGAGTTCTTTATACATTCTGGATACTAGATAGACCCTTATCAGATGTTTACAAATATTTTCTCCCATTCTATAGATTGTCTTTTCACTTTTTTGCCAATGTACCTTGGTAAACAAAAGTTTTTAATTTTGATGAAGTCCAACTTATCTATTTTTTGTTGCACTTGCTTTTGGTGCTACATTTAAGAATTCATTGCCAAATCTCAGGTCATGAAAATTCACTACTATGTTTTCTCCTAAGGGCTTTTTGGTTTTTATCACTTACAGGTAGATCATTAATACATTTTGTGGATATGCAGTTATACAGCTCTACTTGTTGAAGAGACAGTCTTCCCCATTAAATTGTCTTGGCATCCTTATTAAAAATCAATTAGCCATAGGTTTATGGGTTTATTTTTGTAGTCTCAATTCTATTTCATTGGTCTATATGTCTATCTTTATACCAGTACCATACTCTTTTTATCACTGTAACAGGTAGTAAGTTTTGAAATTGTTTTCAACTTTGTTTTTCATTTTCAAGATTGTTTTGGCTATTCTGGGTTCCTTGTAATAATGAATTTATGAATTTGAGAATTGGCTTTTCCATTTCTGCAAAAATAAACATTGGAATTTTAATAGAGATTGAATTGAATCTGTAGAACGCTTTGAGTAGTATCATCATCTTAATAATCTTAAGTCTTTTGATCCATGAACATGGATGTCTACATATATTTAGGTCTTCTTTAATTTTTTTCAGCAATGTTTTATAGTTTTCAGTGTATAAGTCTTTTACCTCTTTGATTAAACTTATTCCTATGTATTTTACTCTTTTGGATGCTAATTGTAAGTAGAAGTAACTTAGTTTTTAAAAGGCAAATGAAGCTCAAATGTGATGCTTTATTATCAACACATTAACTACCATTTAGTTCACCTTTGCCCCACTAACTCTACTATGTTGTCATTGAGGTAGAAATCTTAATCCTCTCACCCTTCATTATTATTAAGCTTTTGCTTCCACAATTCTTTATAGTGCATAGTTTTAACTAAAGGTGACAATTAATATAAATTTATTTATTTTTACCTTCAGAAACTACTCATGCCATGCCAAATATATGTTATATGTGACTGCATATGAACACATAGCACAAATACTATAATGTAGTGTCTGACTATTTTAGGATGAGGCAGTTCTACATGAGCCAGTGATTCTGTTATATAGTATTAGACATATTTTTTGTAAGTGAGCAGTCATTGAAAACTTGTTCTTTAAAAGCATTAATAATTATCTATTGTTTTGCTGAGATTTAAAAAAATAATGAGCACCAAAACTTACTGCCTGTCTGCAAACTAATCAAATCTAGTTTGGTTGGGAATAGAGTGAGATGTTGTTCAGAGAAATTTAGAAAACTCTTGTTATTTCCTATAGAAGTAGAGTTTTAGGATTCTTTCATGGATATCTCAAGGTCCTTTAATGGCTTATTAGGAGAAAAGGATGCGGAAGAGAATGATCTCTAAATCGCTAGGAGTAATAGAAAAAGGCTTTCCTAGTTCCAAGTCCATGGGAAGACTTGGTTAGTGTATTGTTTCATAGAACCTTAGCCTGGTTGTTTTACTTATGTAGCTACAGGTCATGGTAATTAATTACACTCCAAGATAATTAGCATCTAGGTGGGCAGAGTTTCTGTGACATAAAGAGAGACAAAAACATTTTTTTTTTTTGAAACAGCGTCTTACTGTCTCCCAGGCTGGAGTGCAATGTTGCAGTCTCGGCTCACTGCAACCTCTGCCTCCCAGGTTCAAGTGATTCTCCTGCCTCAGCCTCCCGAGTAGCTGGACTTACAGGTGCCTGCCACAATGCCTGGCCAACTTTTGTATTTTTGGCGGAGACAGGGTTTCACCACATTGGCAAGGCTGGTCTTGAACTCCTGACCTCAGGTGATCCACCCATCTCAGCTTCCCAAAGTTCTGGGATTACAGGTGTGAGCCACCACACCCAGCTGACAAAAACATTTTTTCCACTACATCTGTAACATTCAAAGCTACAGAGTTGGGGAAATAATCCATTTCTCTTATTTATGCTGAGGGATTTATGAACCGTTGAATAGTTTGTAAAACAAAAACCCAATATGGGCACAGTGGTCCCCACTTATCTGTGGTTTCATTTTCTATGCTTTCAGTTACCCTCAGTCAATTGTGGTTTAAAAATGGTAAATGAAAAAATCCCAGAAATAAGCAACTCACAAGTTTTAAATTGTGCACCATTCTGAGTAACATGGTGAAATCTCACGCTGTCTCACTTAGGACATGAATCATCCTTTGTCCAGCATATCAAACTATCTAAGCTACCTGCCCACTAGTCACTTAGTAGCCATCTCACCTATCAGGTCATTCAACTGTCATAGTATCACAATGCTTGCATTCAAGTATCTCTTATTGTACTTAATAATGGCCCCAAAGTGGAAGAGTTGTGATGCTGGCATACTGTTATAATTGCTCTATTTTCTTATTAGCTATTGTTAATCTATTACCATGCCTAATATATAAATCAGACTTTATCATGGGTATGTATGTATGTATAGAAAAAACATATGTAGTATATATGTCCATATACTATACTATGACATATATACCTGAAACCCTATATATAATATAGGGTTCAGTACTATTCACGGTTTCAGGCATCTGCTGAGGGTCTTGGAATGTATCCCTCATAGATAAAGGGGGAGTACTGTGTAGCCTTTCTGACTCATGATTAAATTTCATTAACTATTGCTGAGATTATGTTCAAATAAATGGTATAAGGTTTTTAAATTAACTAGGTCTCATAATCTCATCTGTAAACTACAGATCTTACTCACCTTTACTATTCAATGAAAACCTGTATTTGGGGATAAAAGGACTATCTATGATTTCTATTTTTTGTCTTTTGAGCCATTAACAGAAATCTTAAAACTTTACTAACAGGATTTAAATGATATACATTCAGGTTGGGAAAACCAAGAAGACTGCTCCTCAGAAAAGGGAATACCACATTCTCCTCATGGTCATTAGTCAAGTCATCTGACTTCTCATTTGGGGGATGGTCTATGGAATGTTGCCTTACTTGCTACATATGGGCCACCTGGAATGGTGTCACCAGTCATAAGTACTATACCATTCATTTTGACAAGAAGACCCTGTATATAACCCAATTATCTACATACTGATAAGCGAACAAAGAAGGCCCTGTGTTCTACACTTCCTGTAACTTAGCGGAATTCAATCTCTCAACCAAGTCATGTACATTAAAAAGTACCTATGTTTCACTAGGGAATAGAGTCTTTTTACCAGGCCTGTGGAATTAGGAAGTCAATAAGATAATAAAAATCATCATCAGGTTTTCCTGTTTGGTATAAATAGAAGAGACAAGTGTACTATTTCTAAGAATATGTTGACCAAAATCCTGTAGCCATTGCTTCCCCAGGCTACACTGACTGATGCTGTTATCAGTCCTTGTGGATTACGGTGGACTGCCTGTCATCAGCATTGCTCACTAATATTTCCTGTTCTCCTCCTTCTGCGAACATGGAAGGATTAAACTTTCCTCTCTTCTAAAACTTAGGTTTGGTCAGGTAACTAGTCTTGGTCAATGAATGTGAAAACTGATGTGTGGCACTTCTGGGTGGAAGCTTTAAAAAGAGCTACCACAGAATTAGCCACATTCCCCATTCCCTGCTCTGTTGATTACAGAAGTACCTCTGTCAAGAAAGCCTCTGTTGAGAGGAGAGAGCTGTGGACATGGGGCTGGGATAAAAACATAGCTGTCACCATTTCTGTGAAGGGATTAGGATTCCTGAAGGCCTGGATATTCTTATGTAGGACATGGAATTTTGCCTCTGGAACTCATTTTTTTTCCAAGTGCAAAATTGAATTGGTTAAGTTCTTAATATTTCTAGAAATACAGCACCACGTTGATGACAAACTATCAACCAGCCTGCTCAATAACACTGACAATATATCAAGCACATGTACTAAGTTCATAAAATTACTGCTAATATAAGTTACAGAGAAAAATCAACTCTCTCAAAACGTTCCTATAAAAGCAGAAAATATTATGTCTTATTAAGCATGTGTATTTTAAAAATATTAGGGAAGTTTTAATAAGTCAGAAATTAACTTAAATGGGGCAGTTAGAAACTTTATTAAAGCTGATGTTCAAAATGTACACTATAATTTGTTTCAAAATTTCAGAGTAAGTTGATGAAAAGACAAAATTTGGGGACACTATAAAAATAATGGAATAAGATATATAGATATGCATATGCATATATTATATGCACACATACATACACATAAACACATGTATATGTGTGTGCATGTGTGTGTCTGTGTGTATGTATAGAAATATATTTATACACATATTTTCTCACACATGGACATTCTTGTACTTCCTCCTGAGCAACAGAACTATTTATCATTTTCTGCTCTTTTAAAATTTTGACATTTGGTTATCATCTGTGATACCTTGATAAATAATTTCTCAAGTTTTTTTGTCCATATGAAAATTTCTGAAACGCATCTTTTGAGTTCTTGGGTTTGACAAATTCTCCACTTTATTATGATAATGGTTTGAAAACATCAGAGGGCAACCGTGGGTCAACCAGAGCTGTGTTATGTTTTCCCTTGGTATAACCATTTATAGTTTTCAAAATGCTTTGAAATAAATCTTGCTATGTAATACACGTGTATGTCTTTGTATATTCACACGTACACATTTAAATGATTTTACTAGCTATGAAATTGAAGTGTCTCTTATTTTAATAATTAAATAAAACATATTTGAGCAACATTTAACACACTCAGGATACTATGAAAGGTATTGTGGGGAATAAAAATGATTAACATTTATAACCCTCAAGAAACTATTTGATAATTCAAAGTTTTTGGTGAAAAGTGAGTAATGAAGATGTATGGGATGTCACGTTTTAAAATAGTCTTTTGGATCTTGAAATGAAAGCCATTTAAAACTTCATGATTAAAGGTGAAATTGGCTATGTAAAATCAATTGTGGAATAAAACAGGGAAGTACGTAGGCAATCTAGGATTTTATGCTACCATTACCTCTGCCTCCTACTCTGTCCACGCCCTTGCTTCTTCCTCTCTACACTGGTATAGAAAAGGAGTCTCTCAAAAGTATAGAAATTAAGAGAAACTCAGCAAGAATTTGCTATCTGAAAATGCTTTGTAACTGAGATTGACTGTTTAAGACTTTTTAAAATTGATTTTTACTATGTTTTCTCTCAGGCCTTTTTACTTCTCCCTTCTGGCCATGGTGTGATCTGAATTTAAATCAAAGCTCAATTTAGGATAAAGTGAATTAGAATAATTTAAATTTTAATTTGTTCAATAAAGGCTTATTTTTGGGTGTCATTTCACTTATCTGATTCCTTGCTGTAGACAATGGGATATTTTGACTTTAATTACGTACACATACTTAGGGCACCAAATTGTCATTAAAGTGGGCCTGTTAAACAGTTGCTCTAATGATGTCACTCCTTTGTATAAACCCTTCTGTGTTCCTTGTTTTGGGCTGATTTTTTTTTTTTTTTAAGACAGGGTCTTTCTCTGTCCCCCAGGCTGGAGGGCAGTGGTACAATCATAGCTCACTAAAGCCTTGGATTTCTGGGCTCAAGCAGTCCTCTCTCCTCAGCCTCCCAAGTAGCTAGGACTACAGGTACGTGCCATCATACCTACCTAATTTTTTAAAAAAAATTTTGTAGAGTTGGGGTCTTGCTATATTGCCCAGGCTAGTCTTGAACTCCTGGCCTCAAGTGGTCCTCCCACATTAGCCTTCCAAAACACTGGGATTACTGGTGTGAGCCACTGTATCTGGCCTGAATTTTATCCCCAACAAAATTTATATGTTGAAATCCTAATCTCCAGTAACTCAGAATGTGACTATCTGCAGACAGGGTCTCTAAAGCGGTAATTAAGTTGAAATGAAGTCTTTAGGACGGGCCCTAATCTAATCTGACTGGCATCTTTATAAGAAGAGGAGATTAGGACACACACACACACAGAGAGGGAGGACCGTGTGAAGACAACGGGGAGAGGGTGGCATTTACAAGCCAAGGAGAGAGAGCTCAGGAAAAACTAGCCTTGCCAACAGCCTGATTGCAGACTTCCATCCTCCGGAACTGAAAGAAAATAAATGTCTGTTGTTTAAGCCACCTAGTCCGTGGCACTTTGTTATGGCAGCGCTGAGAAACTAGTACATTCCTTTTACATTTAGGAAAAAATCAACAGAGCCATCCATGAATTGACCTCTGCCCAACACTCACTTCATTTTCCTTGACTGCTCTTTTCCTAAGCTTGCTGTAGCCACTTCAAACATCCCGTAGTTCCCTGACACAGTGTGTGAAATATTCCTTTGCATATGTTGTGCCCTCTGCTTGAAGAAATGCTCTTATTTTTCTAGTGCAATGCATGTTGCATTTCACCTTCTTGGGGATGCTCCTTGCAACCCCAACCTTGTGCTGATCACTCTTCTCAACTATTCTCAAATCTTGTAGGTACATGTAGTACTCAATTATTCTGTACTCTGAACTCTTGAAAGGCAATAGCGTCCATTCTTGGGATCTATGAGATGAATAATAAATGTTTGATGTGTGGATTACACACATATCATACATAGACTATGAAAACATTTTCATGGCAAAAGACAATTTTCTAACATTCTTAGGTTGGGCCTGATTTGGTTGTGTGTGAGCTCAGAATACCAGATAATTTATGCAATTATTAGGCCAAGCAATGTTATCAAACTACTTCAAACAGTTGTGGTAAGAAAAACAAGTTGTTTTTAGAGAAGTGTTTCATTTTTGAGGCGTGCTCAGAGTAAAGAGAAATTACTTGGCACATTAGTCAGGATTCTTGGTTGCAAGTGATAGAAATTGACTGGTCAGTTAATCAGAGAAGGAAGGATGCTGAGTAGTTTACAGCAGCAGTGAGAAGGCTCAAAAGCCCGTCTGAGAGAAGCAGGAGACCAGGCAGCCGGACCGAGCTGAGCTCCCTGCCGAGAGCAGTCTGGTGCAGATTTCATCAGGGCTCACATCTCAGCTGTCTCAGAGGCTCACCCAAAAAGCAGGATTTGAGTCCTGGGTAAGAGCATCAGATTACTCCAGCCTTGGCTACCTGCCCACAGCCCAGGTTGCTGGCAGGCTAGGGGTGAGAGGAAGCATCTGGTCTCTCTGCTTCTGGCCTGGGAGGGAGGGCTCTGCCTCCCATAAAGCCTGGTAATGAGGCACTCCTTCAAAACTGGAAGAGCCTTTGAATCAAGGTAGCGGCCCTCCTCTAAAGAAAATGTGAAATATTTCTACATCCCCTCCCTTTGACCACTCAACACCTATGTAAACCTTTCTTCAATCCTATGGAAGAAAGTACTCTTGCCTAAAATAATATAGTCCTTTCTTGTATGATTAAAAGTACAGCACTCCTCAGTGGAATATAATCCAGGTTGTAGTCATTTACTTCAACCACTCCACGTTCCTTGAGTAATACACAGTCTTCTAGAGCAATTGCAGTGCCCTCTCAGTATCCTGCAACCTATGCTCTCAGTTTCAGTGTTAGTACTACCAGGACTTATTGTACACCTATATACAATATGGGAAAGAAAAGATCACTAAAAAAATTATGAACATAGCATGACCCAGCATGGAAGGCAACGTCAATGGAGACTGCATTCCCCATAATGTATTCTATGTTCCTTCTGCCTTCTGCCAATAACTAAGTTGTTGTTTACCCGTTGGGATAACTCAACTTTTCATTACCAACGAATATCAACCCTTGGCATTCTAGCCCATATACAGTGATAGCATTGGGCGTGGTTGCGTAAGGACCTGGGAGAATCACCTGGGCTCCATTCACTTGCCTTCCTGTTGCCATTGTGTAAAAAACTTCAGTATTTCCTTCATAGTGAGGACCTATGCCCCCCAAACACTACAACTTCTCCTCTTTACTTTTTTCTTTTCTTTTTCTTTGTGCCAAATGGCCTGAAAACATAAATGGCCAAGCAGTTGAAGACATTGTTGTGATCCTTAATAGAAGGCTTTCTTCCATAGCTAGTAAACCTCCAAACAAGAAAAACACTGAAGTACAAGGACTGGAAATACAAATGTTTCATTAGGCTATAGGTCTAATCATGAGGCATGCCACCTTTATTCTTACCTTTAGATCCATGTATTTTGGCCAAGGGTGAGAAAGCACCACATACTGACTGCTGGTTCAGTGGACATATTGCACCCACAGGACAGCATCCCAGCCTCACAAGATGCTCTTCTCCCAGCTGGGGTCAAAACTGAGTTTTTAATATGTATTTAAGAATATATATACTGCCTATATCTGGAGGATAGTACACCTGATAAATCCTGTGAAAACCACAAACATTAAGGTAGTTGTTTTTATAAAATTAATTATTTGTCAGAAGCAATGTAATGTGGGGCAACATGACAACATATAAGATGTTTAGAAAGTCTGGGACGTAGTGATGCTGAAAGTAGCATGAATGCAAACTGAAGCACAGAGTTCATCTTAATTCCAGTGAAGCAGATCGCTGTGCTTCTATGACGGAAGATGCTCGGTGCAGTCACTGTGCTACCAAGAAGCTGGCTGTTCCTAGGGTATGGTAAATATTAAAATCTCAATTTGGTGAATGGTGCCAGCCGCTTGGGCACTATGCAGAGGGGATGGCAAAGCAGGTTGTGGAGAATTGCTTTTGACCCATTTCGTCACCTCCTTTCCGACAGTTTGGCCACTCTCTAGAATACCACCACGCAAGAGATTGGCTGGTTGGAGGAGGATGCTGACCCACAGTGACAGAGTAGGACATCTCATCCAGCCTGGGAGCAGCCGCAGAGAACGCAGATATTCTGCTACTCTTGCACCATTCTGAAAAGACAACCCATATCCTCTTTTCCACGCTTTTTGTCTCCAGGTCCACTCTGTTGCTTCTAAATCCCTTGCTATTTGGCCAAAGCATTGAGCTGGAATGAACTGTGCACCCCTATCTCTAGCCACCCCTCATTCCAGGAAATGTGGGGAATGAAATATGTGGCTTGAAGTTCTGCTTACCACAGGGAGGTTCCTCCTCCACTGTCCTTTA
Organism: Pan paniscus; assembly: GCF_029289425.2. Taxonomy (NCBI): domain Eukaryota; kingdom Metazoa; phylum Chordata; class Mammalia; order Primates; family Hominidae; genus Pan; species Pan paniscus. The sequence goes on from NC_073261.2 coordinate 18,806,788, forward strand.
GTGCCACTGCTGAGCTGTGATGCCATGCAGAGTCATCTGTTTCTTCCTAATGAATTGTTCCTCAGGAATGTACCCTGAAGATAAAAGTGAAGCTTGAAGAAAAAGGAACAAGGTGGTGGGATGAGGCTCTCTGAGATTGGGTGCTGCAGGCTTGCTAGACAATGGGGTGCAAAGCTTCTCTAAGATGAAACTGACATTTCCCAGGTCAGCAAGGGCTGCTCAAGTCACACAGATGCCTGGTGTATCAATTAGGGATGCTTCAGGATGCAAACAACAGAGTATACAACTCATAGTGACTTCAGCACATAGGGCTTTGCTTTTCTCTTGTACTCTTGTAGAAATAAGTCGGAGGGGATGCAGGCTCGGTGACCCAGGACCAGCACCTTTGCAGTTATCTTTGCAGGGACTTCTGCTTTGGTCTTATTGGCCCCAAATCTGTGACCTGTGGCATCCTACCCCACCCTCATCTACAGAAGTGGAGGAATATTTGATAATATAGCTCCTCCAGTCCTGCTAATGATACAGACGTGGGGATAAGGGTTTGAGCACATAGGAATTGGTTTGACAGCCAACAGTGTCTACAGCACCTGGTGATATAGTCAGATGCTGAGTCTCCACAGAGCCTAGTTACAAACTAAGAAATGTTTTCTCAAAGGGAAGGTAATTCCTGATGGAATGCAGAGGCTCTCATTCTCCACTGGGGCTCACTGCAGGCTTCAGACGGCAGCCAAGCTGTTTGGGTACTTTGCCCTTAGTTGGCTCTTCCAGTTTGTAAGTTGATGAACCCAGCTGCTTTTACTGCAGCTGCATCACTTGAAAAACTGATTTTTCCTCTGGGTACCAATCAAACTGGAAGTAATTTGAAAAAACAGTAAGTGAATCAAAATGGGCCACCCAAAAGTTATGGAATATATATATCCAAAGTCCAACGTGTTGTCTTCTTGGAGGTGGGGAGCTCTAGGTTTAGCAGCTTGTCCTTTGTCTCCTTTGTCTGGGAGGGGTATCCCGATGTGCCCCAGGACACTAGACCCCAGTGCTTTATCAGGGTGAGCCCTGCATGTTCGTGGTGCTCATCTCCCTCCCTCTGGCAGTTTGCCTTTCCCAGTGATTTAGGGTGCGCACCGCTTCCTACTGGTTAGAGCCAGAGTGCGATTTCATCACTGTAACAGGTTCACGGACTTCTCAGTTTTCCTTTCTACTCAGTGGGTCTAGGAGCCAATATGGGAGTTATCCCAGTACTGAAAATAACAATTCCAAGTATGCATATTCTCCTAGGAGAATAGGAGCCTGAAACTAGGAACTAGGAGAATAATCTTAGGAGGAGCTATGATTGACGTTTCAACAACTGCCAAGGGAACTCGGTCTATACTGCACATATTTACTAATCTCCATGACACCCCTACTCTGACCCATGGATAGCAGCAGTGATCTAGGTCTCAGCAATCAGCAATTTTCTTACAACTTTAATGAGACACATTTTACGCATCATATAATTCACCCACTTCAAGTGTGCAATTCAGTGAACAGTAAATTTACCAAGTTGTGCAGCCATCACTATTAATCAGTTTTAGAACATTTTCATCAGTCCAATAAAGTCTCTCTGGCACACAGGTAAAAGAGGTCTTATTGAACTGATAGAAATATTATTAAACAGACTTTGAAAAAAATTGTGAAATAATCGCGCTATATTCCATTGTCGTAATCTACTTAACCGGGACTACCACTTAGATTGTTTAATATCTTGTACAATGTACATAAAGATATGATGAACTTCACAGGTGGTAAATATTTTCATGCATTTCTCAACATACACCTAGGATAAATTTCTAAAAGTGGAATTAGTAGACTAATATTTTTAAGTGAAAAGAAAATTCAGAAATTATAAAAAATTACCAGAGTCTGAATGAAGATAAAAATAGTGAAAGGGCCTTTTGTAACTCTGCAGTTGGCAAAAATGTCAGGGGAACAATTATTTCCAGTGACAGCTGACACCTACTGTGATAAAGAAGATGCAGCCTTGTCTCCGTAGGCCCGAAAGTGTCCCTAGGCAGTCCTGGGAGCTTCCCTCTGTGCCTTTACCTTTGCTGCCAGAAAAGTAATTCCTTAGAAACTGCCCGTTAAAATTTAAAATCTGACTGTTCCTGAAATCTTACAGCCAAAAGTCACAAAAATGATCTCAGGTCTGGGCCCAAATAGGCAGCTGTGATGTCTTTTCCTTGACTCTTTATCTTTCCCCCCTTGGTGTGTGTATAGTATTCTGTTTTCAGAAGGCTAGGCCATAGAGACTCTCACTTGAGCTGCTTTGAGTTGGATGTGGCCACACTGGGGGCAAAGAGCAGCACTCCAGTGTGTAAGGAAAACATTGATCAGAGCCCTCTCTCACCTGTCAGAGCCCTCACGTTAGTAAATCTGAGAAAAAATACTTCAGTTTCTCACTGTGAGTCAAGGAAGCACCAGGGCTGGAATTGAGATGGTGCAATTCGCAAGTTGCCTCCAAACTACTAATTTATCATCCTCATTTTACAACATTTTGCCACCGCCACACCCAAGGGAATAGCTTTGACAAGCCTTCAATTCTTCTATTCTAAAAGAACTAAATCCATAGCATGCACATGCGCGCGCACACACACACACAAATTTAAATGACATTTATTATTTCAATAGGCATTTTTCTTGTACTTTACGATTTTCCAGAAAATTCTTAACTAGCCTCTAAATAGTTTTGCACTCAAGGCAATAAATTCTCAGTGTTGAATGATTCCAACCAGGTTTCGCTGAGTACAAGTGTCTTGGTTTACCTCTTCCTTATTTAAGAAGTGGGAGAACAACCTTTCCTTTTCCAGGCTTTTGAAGGAGTCACAGAAGTTCTGGGAATTGAAGGAGTTCGAATATGTCCCCGCAAGGGTACTTCAGAGGACCTGGAGATATCTGGTTCCCAGCCTCACAAGCAGCATCACCATGATCTGCAAGCTGAACTCAGGCTCCACCCAGGCTCTGGGTCCTAAGCCTCCTTTTGCTTCCTATTACTCATTGATAGATGATCAGTACAAATGACAAAGGACAAAGCTAGAATGAGCCTGTGATATCAAGAGGCATTGGTATGAACTCATGGTATTTTTAATACATTTATAAAAATGTAAAAAATAATATGATAGCTTATTTTACATTATGTTACTTTACTATTTATTATTTTGCTTTACATTATAATTAAAATACATGTGTCTCCATAAAGAGGAACAACAGACACTGTGGTCTACTGGAGGGTGAAGCATGGGAGGAGGGAGAAGATCAGGAAAAATAACTAATGGGTACTAGGCTTAATACTTGGGTGATAAAATAATCTGTACAACAAACTCCCATGACATCAGTTTACCTGTATAACAAACCTGCACATGTACCTCTGAACTTAAAATAAAACTTAAAAATAACAATAATGATAAATGCATCTCAAGAGAATGAGAAGGCAATCCATGAACTTGGAGAAAATATTTGCAAAAGACACATCTGATAAAAGACGGTTTTCCAAAATAAAGAACTCCTAAAGCTCAACAATAAGAAAACAAACAATCTGATTGAAAAATAGTCAAAAGACCTAAATAGACACCTCACCAAAGAAGATATACAGATGGCAAATAAGCATATGAAAAGATGCTCAACATCATATCTCATTAGAAAGTTGCAAATTAAAACAGCAATGAAATAACACTACCCACCTACTAGAATGTCCAAAATACAGGACACTGACAACAGCAAATGCTGGTGAGTATGTGGAGCAACAGGAACTCTCACTCATTGTTGGTGGGAAGGCAAAATGGTGCAGCCACTTTGGAAAGTAGTTTGGCAGTTTCTTTCAAAAGTAAACATACTCTTACCATATGACCCAGAAATTATGCTCCTTGATATTTACCCAAGTAAACTGAAAACTTACGTCCACACAAAAACCTTTCCCAGTGATTTAGGGTGTGCACAACTTCCTACTTGGAATATTTTTATAGACACTTTATTCATAATGGCCTAGAGAGAGGAAGCAACAATCCAAAACTTGAAAGAAACCAAGATGTCCTTCAGTAGGTAAATAGGTAAATCATGGAATATCCAAACAATGAAATATTACTCAGTGCTAAAACAAGATGAGCTATCAAACCATGAAAAAGTGTGGAGAAACCCTAAATGCATATTACTAAGTGAAAGAAGCCAACCCGAAAAGGCTATGCACTGTGTAATTCAACTATATGACATTAAGTAAAAGGAAAATGGAGACAGTAAAAAGATTCATGGTGGCCATTAAATTGGGAGAAGGAGAGATGAGAGATGAATAGACAGAGTACAGAGGATTTTCTGGGCAATGAAACTACTCTATATGACACTACGATGCTGGAAATTATACATTTGTCAAAACCCATAGAATACAAAAGATTAAAACTGAACCCTAATGTAAACTATGGACTTTGATAATTATGCATTAGTGTAGGTTCACTGCTTATAACAAATGTACCGCTCTGGTGTGAGATGTAAATCGTGGGGAAAGTTGTGCATGTGTGGCAACAGGGGTATGTGAGAAATCTGTAGTTTTCACTCAATTTTGCTGTACTCCTAAAAGTGCTCTAGAAAATAAAGTCTATTAATAAATCAATAAACAATTGTGTATACACATAAATTAGTATATATACAGATATTTCCTAGTTCTTCCTAATGTTACTTAGAAGCAGGAACACCCCAGTAGCAACAAGCAATCCTAATGTCCAGGTCTTGGCTTCTAAATACAAACATTGTCTAATAAAGTAAACCAGGGCTCCTGGAAGAAATGCTTGATTCTAAGTGTTATGGACTAAGTGTTTTTGTGTCCCCTGCCTCAAAGTCCTATGTTGAAGTCCTAACCTCTAATTTAATGGTATTTTGTGATGTGGCTTTTTGGAGGTAATTAGTGTTAGATGAAGTCTCATATAAGAAGAGACACCAGAGAGTGCTCTCTCTCTTCACCATGTGAGCACACACCAAGATGGCAGTCTCCTACAAGCCAAGAGAGAGGCCTCAGAAGGAAGTCTTCCTTGTAGGCAGCTTGATCTTGAACTTCTTGCCACCAGAACTATGAGAAATACACTGCTGTTGTTTAAGCCACTCATATGTTATAGCATTTTGTTATGGCAGCCCAGCTGACTAATTCACCAAGGCTGTGACAGGAACAATCGAACAATCCAGGATGAGCCTGGAGCATCTTGTGGCAAGAGAAAGTAAATAAGTACTATTCAAAAAAAAAAAAAAAAAAAAAAAAAAAAAAAAAAAAAAAAAAGAAGGAAAGAAAGAAAAAAGAAAAAAGGAAAGTATATTAAAAGGACACAAAACCTAATCTAAAGAGTTTATAATGGACAAAACTGGAACAATTTGAGCAATGAGCTAAAAAAATAATATATAAGATAAACATCTGTGAGTCTATATTACGTAAATGATTTAATAGACAAACAAATGAGGGAAAGGGTGTAACTCTTCATTACAGGGGAGGCGCAGTTAATATGCGCAGGAGAAATGAGGGAAGTAGACAGTGACCATGAGGACACCGCAGTAATAGCTACCGTAGGTGCAGTCCATTGATGAATGCTAATATTAGAGGACAAAAGTTTAAGGAGAACCAGAAATTTGCATAGCCTCAAAGCGTGTCCCCTCAAGTATTCACTATTTAGAAAAGAAAAAACATTCAGAATATACTAACGGCTAAAGAAGACACATAGACAACAAATTAAGCATGCTGTAACTATTAATACTTATAAAAACTTAGCAAACCATAATGGTAGATAGATGTAAAAGTAATTGCATTTTTTCCATTAAAGGTAATGGCAAAAACCAATCACTTCGCACCAACCTAATATTTATGTATCATATAATTTTGGCTTTTTCAAAATCTTTTGACTTTGATTCTGAAATCTCAAGTAAATTAACTCAAATTGGGTATTAGTAAAGCTCAAAGTTTCGAGTCTGTGAAGATCTAATGGAACAGGCCTCTACATACAAACACTCTGATAAGCTTACTGGGTCCTCCACTTGAGTATGTCCAGGTAATTGTCTATTTCCCTAACAGGAAGCAGTATTCCACTAATAGGAAGCAGCTGTCCAGTTGTTCTCGTCACTTCCTTGCTCCCTGGACTTGTGGCTCCTTGCCCTCCCCATGCTCCCAAGCCCCCAGACCTCCTGGACAGCTTGTCATCTGTGAGCTTCCTCTGGTGCGTGTTTTCTCACGAGCCACAGGGAGAGGGACTGGAAGAAGCTTGCAGCTGTGGGACTGTGCAGAGCCCACCGTCAACCAGATTTGCACTAGTTAGGATTCCTGTGGTTGCAGAGTCCTAGATGGGTTTACAAGAAGGGCGAGGTAATAGGACCAGAGGGGTTGCTGAGCATCTAGACCATGTGGGCCAGGCTGCACTCAGGTTCCTCACCTCTGCTCTTCTCTATTTCATTTTGCAGGTTGGTGACCAAGTCTAGAATCATGGCTCATGCATATTTATATAATACATGTGCTTCTATGATACATATTTATTATTAATATATAATTAGTTATATCTTGATTTTATAATATACAATAAAACAATGGTATTTATAATTCTAGACTTCATTGCCTCCTCATAGACACAGATGGGATATATATGAATATACCTGGGTCCCATGGTACAGGTATTGGGGCAAGTGAGGCAGGGTAGAGGAATGTCTAACAGTTCCCAATTTTACATGTCACAGACCAGGCAGTCAAGGTAGACTGACTCCTTTCTTGGGTTCATTTCCAGAATTCCTAGTGGGAAAATACCGTTTGGCCCCCTTCACCAGATGTTTTACTGCTGCCTGGCCAGGAAGGCACTGAAGGTCCTGCGATCATCACCCACCTGTGTGGGTGGAGGTCCCAGCCTGATAATCTGAAAGTGTCCACTGTAGTCCATAGTCAGGACCCTCACCTAGGACTCACTATGGGGAAGGCACAGTCTAAGCACTTTACACAGACTGTGTGGTTTGGAGCCTGGATTGTGACTCCAGGCAGTCGGGCTCCAGTCTGCAGTCTTATCACTGACTATGCTGGTCAACATTCAAATAACTGTTTTGTTTTTAGATTTGTTTCCTAAAGTTTTAGGTGTTTATTGTGGAGAAATTGGAAAATACAGAAAACATTATGAATAAAATGGGCCAAGCATGGTGGCTCACACCTGTAATCCCAGCACTTTGGGAGGCTGAGGCGGGCGGATCACTTGAGGTCAGGAGTTCAAGACCAGCATGGCCAAAATGTTGAAACCCTGTCTCTACTAAAATACAAAAATTAGCTAGCCAGGCCTGGTGGCAGGTATCTGTGATCCCAGCTGCTGGGGAGGTGGAGGGAGGAGAATCGCTTGAACCTGGGAGGCGGAGGTTGCAGTGAGCCAAGATCACGCCATCGCACTCCAGCCTGGGTGACAAGAGTGAAACTCTGTCTCAAAAAAATAATAATAATCAAATTAAATTAAAAAAATAAAATGTCACTATTAACATCATCACCATGTAGAGATAAATACTGTTAACAGATTGGTGTATTTCTTTATGGTACTTTCCATTTTGTGGGTGAATGAGTGTGTCTGTGCTTTCCCAATTGAGTTCATATTATACTCACCTTATACCTTGGGATTTGCTTTTGTTTTTGTTTTTAAGATTTGAATCATGGACACTTTCCTATGTCATTAAATAATTTTTGAAAATCTGACCTTTTAGAAATCTGATTTTTCAAATTTTACTGCGCAGTGTTTAATTTTATAAGGTTACACATTTATTATTGGGTTTTCGTTGTCTACATTTTGTATAAATAATTCAATCATAAATACGTATGTGTAAATATTTGTGCATGTCTCCAATTATTTCATAAGTTTATTTCATAAGTAAACAAGTAAATTTATGTCATGAATTCCTATGAAATTCTAACTTTATGAAATTTATTCATGGATTGTTGTGACAAAGCTCTGAGGTTTTCAAGGCCTTGAAATTTGTGGTCCAATTGCTTGCCTGAAAAATTTACCAATTTATACTCTCATTATACAGACAGTTTGATAAAGAAAACTACCTATTTGTCTCATGAGAAATGAAACTTTATAAGCAAAGGAGAAATATACAGTCTCAGAAGACTTTGAATCTTGGAGGAAGTGAGTTTTTAGAAGGATGGTCTGAGAATATGTGCATGCCTTTACATTTTAAATGAAAGATATGGCTGATTGGATTAAAAACAGAAAAGAGATATAAATTTGGGTAGCACAGTAGTTGCTTAGACTTAGAAGATGGGGAATTTCTTACCTGAAGTTAATTAGCTAAAGATTAAACCTTAGAAGGAAAGATAAAGGGTTTATATTACTCTCTCTCCCTCCCTCTCTCTCTCTCACTCAAACCCAGCAAACAGCTAAATACCAAAGTAATCACTTCTAGGAATGCAAAGGAGAGACAAGATCCATTATCCAGTAGACAAATATGAAAAATGGGACATATGGTGAGGGGAGGCACTTTTCTCAAATCTCACGAAAAGAAAAGGATTAATTAACTTCAAGAGGACAAAACAATTTTGGGAAAGGAGACAGAGAGCACAATGTGTGTTTAAAGCAAGGAGGCAAAAGTGTTGCTGAGCCCCTATCAACAACTGTGCAGCTCTCGCCTCCAGAATGTAATAATTAGCGGGAAACAAAGACAGAAGACTGTTAGGGGCAGGAGCAGCACCTGGCCGTTTACGGGATGGTGTCAGTGCTCAGAACTTAAGAGATCCTCTGTGAAATACAGGCAGAAAAAAATAGGGGGAAAGGACATTAACAAAAAACAGACATTAAAGAGCAAGTGATGATAGCATGAAAAGAACTAAGGTAGTTAAACGAAGAAATAAAAGACACAACATTCATTTCTTATGACTGCTATAATAAAGTCCCTCAAAGTTGGTGGTTTAACAGAATACAAATTTATTATGTTACAGTACCGGAGGTCAGAAGCCCAGAATGAGTCTCTCTGGGCTGAAATCAAGGTGTCAGCAAAGCCGCTGTCCTTCTGAAGACTTTGGGGAGAATCAGCTCTGGGTCTTCCCCAGCCTCTAGAGGCCCCGCATTCCTGGGCTCACGGTGGCGTGTGATTCTAGCCTCTGAGCTGTCTGCACATCTCCTCTAACTCTAACTTCTTGCTCCTTTATAAAATCACATTGGGGCTACCCAGATAATCCAGATGACCCCCCATCTCAAGATCGTTAATCACATCTATAAAGTCCCTTTTGCCGTGTAAAGTGCCATATTCACAGGTTCCAAGGATTAGGACGTGGGCGTCCTTGGGCAACCATTGGTCTGCCTACCACAGACACTAAACACATCTGAGATCTCTGGATTCCAATAGTTGGAAGTGATGTTTCAGGGAATCCTGGACAGGCTTCCCAAGTGAAGCTTAAAGCCCCTTTCTGTCTATAGGCAGAATAAATGATGAAGGATCAGAAAGGAAGCAGAATCATGGGGATGGTAGTTTTAAAAATCAACAATAGATCAATGAGAAGAACAAGAAAAAAATATTGGGAATTCAGAGAAAAAAATTATCCCAGATGGACAAGAAGCAAAGAACGTTGGACTTTCCCTCTGTAAGATATCACTGGTGCCATTTAGAATCAAGAATCAGTGCATAGTGGAGGATTAGTGAACCAAAGCCCCAAGAAGGAAGACCACCCCTGACTTTAACGTATGTTCTCTGACTGGTCATCTGAATTCATGAGAAAATGTTCAGTGTCATTTTGGAGAAAGTGAATAGATTAAAGTTTATTTGTCCATTTTGACAACTCTTTTTCATGTTGGAGTAATGTGGAAGACCACAGGCATGGATGTTAAACAAACTCTTTAACATATAGCTGTACGTGACAAGGGCAGGAAAAGTCCTGGGTGTGTGGGGAGTAAGAAAGCCAAAGGTCCTAGCATTTGCCTAGGTGGCCACTAAATATCCCGGGAGGAGACTGGATGTAGGAAGTAAAAATTCCTTCCAGAGAGAGGGGCCTGAGGAATACCACAGGGTGGCTTCTGGCAGAGATCTCTTGGCCACAGCCTTTGCATAGGCTAGGGTTCCATCTGTAATAGCCACTGTAGCACTGATGTTTAAAGCATTATGCTATAGAGGCAAATATCTTTATGTTTGGTTTTTAAGGTGAAATAAACATGATCTCTCTTTCTCTCTCAAATCCAGCAACTAACTAAATATTAAACTGATCACTTTTAGGAAAGCAAAGGTGATTACAAGATTGTAAAACAGGACTGATTATGGACTAAGGTTATCAAGTAATAGAAAGAATATAAAAAAAGAAAAAAATTGAGGATAAGTGAATTTATCCCCAGATATTTTCTTCATATTTGTTATTGAAACAAAGTAAGAATAAATGAATTGATTCGAATGGAACGAAAAATTAAACTAATATCATAGAGATAAGATATGTTTCTATAGTATATTGAATATAATTCAGTCCTTATCTATCTATATATATATATATATATTTTTTTTTTTTTTTTGAGACACTGTCTCGCTGTGTCGCCAGGCTGGAGTTCAGTGGCGTGACCTTGGCTCACTGCAATCTCCACCTCCTGGATTCAAGCAATTCTCCTGCCTCAGCCTCCCAAGTAGCTGGGACTACAGGCGCCCACCACCATGCCCAGCTAATTTTTGTATTTTTAGTAGAAACAGGGTTTCACCTTGTTGGCCAGGATGGTCTTGATCTCTTGACCTTGTGATCCGCCTGCCTGGGATTACAGGCGTGAACCACCGCACCTGGCCAATCCTTACCTATTTTTGATGGATAAGAACAAATCCATCAATTGAGGAAAAAAATACATAGTTTCCAGGAAAAAAAGGACAAATTAGATAAGCAATAGAGAAGTAATGGAGAAGTTTTAAATAACTCAAAGAATTGTAAAATTAGAAATAAAATGTCCAATCATTTTGGAATGACTCCATTCTCATTAACCATGCAACATAACATATGGACTCATTTTGAAATTATCTCACTTTCATTGGCAAAATTCAAATAAGTAATTCTCCTCCAAAATGAGTTTTTACTAAATCTTTATTGTCAAGTGGCATGTATATCTTTTTGCTGAGCCAGGGAAATAAGTAAGTGCTGAACTTACACTCACTGCCAACTGATGAGAAAAAAAATGCTGGAGGACTGCCATTTTAATGGAAGAAAATAGAAGTTTACTCTATATTAAATCCTGAAAGGCCTTAGCTCTAGCACAGGGAATGTCAGACCCAAGGTCAGTCTACTGGGGGTATAGAATCTCAGTGCAGGGTGGGAGCAGATTTCAACTCACTAGACATGTTTTCTCTGTAAAGAATTCCAAGCTCTTGCTTCTTTGGAAGCAAAACCTTAAGATGTAGGAAAATATGACTACATGTTGGGAATATCACCAATGTAAAAACAGGCTAGCAACTTTTTGACGCAGTTCCAAATGAAGCAATTTGTTGAATGGAAGTGAAACATTTTGCTGTCCATTCTGTCCTTGGAACATCTGTGCTGGGAAACAAAGCGCATGAGAGACCACTGTTTTGGGCTGGCCTCCTGCACTGGGCCCTAGGAGATCAGGCCAAACCAGAATGGAGTCAGTGGTGCTAAGTGCCATGTAATCAAAGTGAACATTGAAATAGGACAGTTTTCCTAAAAACAGGAGATTCTAGTCAACCTGATTCGGTATAATAAGGAAGTCCCCTCTGTTTTTTTTTTTTTTTTTTGAAACAGGGTCTTGCTCTGTTACCCAGCTGAGTGTGCAGTGCCATGATCATAGCTCACTGCAGCCTCAAACTCCTGGGTTCAAATGATCCTCCTGCCTCAGCCTCCAGAGTAGCTGAGACTGCAGGTATGTGCCACCACACCGAAGTAATTTTTAATTTTTTTGTAGATATAGGGGTTTCTCTGTGTTGCCCAGGCTGGTCTTGAACTCCTGGGCTCAAGCCATCCTCCCACCTCAGCTCCCTACAGTGCTAGGATTAGAGGTGTTGGGGCTGTAGGCCCTTGGCCCCCTAAAGTTTTACTAAAAATCGCTGACATGAGGCACATTGATTAATAGGAGAAAAGGCATAGAAATCTATTTAATGTGCATACACAAGAGTCTACAGAATGAAGATCTAAATTCCCAGTGAGTTAAGAAACTTGTATACCATTTCGAGGTTACAGAAAGACTAGAGGCTTAGATTCTGGTAAAACAGGGTGTGGGAGGTGGAGAAGAGGCTTGGCTGCAAAGGAGGACTTGTTATGTAGATGAAGCCTCCCTCAGACAGAATAGATGGTAAGCTGTTTCTTTTCAGACTTTTAAAGGTGTCAGATTCTCAATGTCTCCCGGATCTGGGGAAAGAAACAGAAAGGGGAGGGGCCTGGATGCATTAACAGAGATTCTCTACAGATGCACATTTTCCCCGCTTGATATGGTTTGGCTCTGTGTCCCCACCCAAATCTCATCTTGAATTATAATCCCCATAATTCCCATGTGTCAAGGGCAGGACCTGGTAGGAGGTGACTGGATCATGGGGGTGGTTTTCCCCCGTGCTGTTCTCAGGATAATGATGGATTTCTCAGGATATCCAATGATTTTATAAGTGTTTGACCATTTCTCCCACACACACTCTCTCACCTGCCGCCATGTAAGACGTGCCTACTTCCCTTTCCACCATGATTGTAAATTTCCTGAGGCCTCCCCAGCCATGCAGAACTGTGAGTCAATTAAACAACTTTTCTTTATAAATTACCCCATCTTGGGTATGTCTTTATAGCAGTGTGAGAACAGACTAATACACCACTTAAGGCAGCTTTGAAAGGCCACTTCTGTCAGGATGCCTAGGTGGCAGCCATTTCAAAATATGCCAAAGAAATATATTTTGGGGCAGAATATTTTCATTTTCTCCATAGGTGTGAGTGATTGTGCCCAGTCAGTCCCCTCTGTTTTGAACCCTATAAGAAAAGTAACTTCGAAATGACCAATCTTTTTGTTCCCTCTGTCTGCATTTCTCAGCCCTTTTCTGTCTGTAAAGCCAACCTCCTCTGCTCAGATTATCAGAACACTCATTCTGTTTTACAGAATAAAGTGTTGCCTGATTCTAGAATCACAAATATAGGCCAAGTAAGATCTTTAAACTAAATTGCTGTGATTTTGTCTTTAGACATTGTCTAGGATTCAATCAGAACACTTTGGCAGCTTTGGTGTGCCTCATAATCTTGTATTTCTTCATGCCCTTTTGCTGTTGTTTGTCTGTGAAGATGGAGGTGAGATAGAAATTTGGTAGAACTTGTTTAACAAGACACAGGTGTTAATCACAAATAAAATTCTAGGGCTGGGCAAGGTGGCTCACGCCTATAATCCCAGCACTTTGGGAGGCCCAGGTGGGTGGATCACTTGAGTTCAGGAGTTTGAGACGAGCCTGGCCAACATGGTGAAACCCCGTCTCTACTAAAAATAAGAAAAATTAGCTGGGTGTGGTGGTGGACACCTGTAATCCCAGCTACTGGGGGCACTGAGGCAGGAGAATCACTTGAACCCAGGAGGCAGAGATTGCAGTGAGCTGAGATCACGCCATTGCACTCCAGCCTGGGTGACAAGAGCAAAACTCTATCTCAATTAAAAAAAAAAATCTGAGCCCCTCAACCAATAGAACAGACCCCACCTCTCAGCCAAGTGCATTTCTAAGTTAACTTGAAAAACTAGGTCAGGTCATGATGGGAAGTGGGGGTCAAACATGCCTCATTTTACTCTCCTCCCTTTGGAAATCAGGCACGCCTGACCAGTGTTAACATTAAGAGACCTTAAGACTGACAAAGCAGACTCTTTGTAGCAATAAGATACCAACATGACGGATAGTAGGCCCTAAAAGAAATCAACATAATTAAACCCAAACTATAGTTATTTGACATGTTTTGAAATGGTCCTCAAATATGTCTCTTGTGGGGAAAATCTACATTCTGCAAATAACCGCTTTCTTTTTCCAGGTCTTTTTCCTGATTTAGGAGAGAATTAAGAGTCTGACACCTTTTTAAGTCTGATAAGAAATATTTACAATCTATTCTCTCTGAAGCCTGCCACCTGAAGGCTTCATCTGCATAATAAAGACCTTGGTCTCCACAATCCCTTATCTTAACCCAGACACTCCTTTCTGTTGATTCCAGGTCTTTAAATAAACTCAACCAATTGCCAATCAGAGAATCTTTGAATCCACCTATGACCTGGAAGCCCCCTCCCTCCACTTCCAGTTGTTTCGCCTTTCCTGACTGAACAAATCTACATCTTACATGTATTGATTGACCTCTTGTGTCTCCCTAAAATATATAAAACCAAGCTGTAGCCCAAACACCTTGGGCACAAGTCCTCAGGATCTCCTGAGGCTGTGTCACGAGCATGTCATTAACTGTGGCAAAATAAACTTCTCAATTGATTGAGACCTGTCTCAGCTACTGCTTCATTTACACGGATCACAAAGACCTGCTGATAAAACAGCATGCAGTGAGAATCCTGCTAAAACCTGTCCAGCCTCTTTACTTTTTAATAAACATACTTCCTTTTTTTTGGTGGGGAGTAGGGGACAGAGTCTGGCTCTGTGTCCAGGCTGGAATGTAGTGGCATGACCTCAGCTCACTGCAACCTCTACCTCCCGGGTTCAAGTGACTCTCAAGCCTCAGCCTCTTGAGTAGCTGGGATTAGAGGTGTGCACCATCACACCCAGCTAATTTTTGTATGTTTTGTAGAGATGAGGTTTTGCCATGTTGGCCAGCCTGGTTTCAAACTCCTGGTTTCGAGTGATCATCCACCTTGGCTTCCCACAGTGCTGGGATTACTGGGGTGAGCCACTGCACCTGGCCAAATAAACATACTTTCATTTTACTCTGTCTCCTTGCTCTTGAATTCTTTCTTGCGTGGAGCCAAGAACCCACATAGCCTCCTAGGCTGAACACCAGTTTTGGGATTTGCCCCATGACAGAGCTGGTGGTAGTTTTAGAGGTAAGAGAACAGGGCAGCTTGTTGCCGACGGGCAGTGGAAAGGGATGTCACTGCGTACATGTGCTTGTATACATAATTATGAAATAAGGGGAAAGGGATGTAGGTGGAGGAGTTTTGGCCATTTCATTGGCTTGTTCTTCTGAATCCAGGAATTTATCCTATGGCCTCCTATAACAAATGGTTTTAGATATGATTCTTGACTTCCATCTAACTTACAAATAGCAAAAATAATAATATTGCAATGGTCCTATCAATCTCTTTACACAAAGGAAGACATTTTCCAGTAAATGGGTTACTATTTGTCTATTGATGAAATATTTTTCTGCCTTCAGGTGATTTATTTAATTTGCTATGGTTATAAAACTCCTACAGTTCATTCCCTGGGCCCCATTTCCCACTAAGATGTCATAGTGGGACAATAGTGGGCTCTAAGATCAAATAAATGCCGAGTCCTGCTTGGGGCTGGCTGGCTGCTCAACCTTGCTAAGGTATTTAGGAACTCTGACCTTGCTTCCTCCCCTGGAAACTGTGGAGATAGAAGATGACCTCTGATCTAGATATGAGAATCAAGTGCACATATGGCAGATAACAGAGAACCAAGAACTGTGGTTTCCCTTTCTAAGAAAAGGATAACATAACAAGTCCCTTCTTTTGGAATGGGTAGAACTTATGCCCAGGCTCTTGAGGTGCTGTGGAGTCCCCCACATGCTTGGGCAAGGGAGCAAAGCTTGAAATGGTTTATTCATTCCATCCTAGCCTTCCCTGCTTCCACTTTGTTTGTAATTCTTTTTTTTTTTTTTTTTTTTTTGCCATCTTCTATCAGCATCTCCTGCCTAATTAAAAAAAAAAAATCTAAATGCCCTATCAGTTTGACTTGAAGTCCCATGGGAATTTAACTCAATTCATTGAAAAATTGAACTCCAAACCTGAACACCAGCCTGTATATTTTATTATCTTTTCTTTTTTTTCAAGTTTCTTACAAACTAGTGAAACTTTCTTAGGAGCTGATGTTGGTTTCATACCTTCCTTCTCCAAACCCCCTCCTACCCTCCTAAGCTATTTATTCTGGATTTCATTTTTTGAAACTATACCACATCTTTCTTAGAAACTCTTTTTATTCCTATAATTTTTACATAATACATTTAATACATCTCATTCGCTGTCAAAGTTCTGTTCCTTGGAAATGGCTTCCTGTTTAAAATGCCCCTTCCTGATGTGTTACCAGTTTTATTCCATAGAGCGGAAGTTGGCCAGTTAACACTGTGATCCTTCAGAGCAGGGTAAATAATTCAGTGGTAATCCACTGTGTGATTTTTCTTTTTCTTTTTTTTTTTGAGACGGAGTCTTGCTCTGTCACCCAGGCTGGAGTGTAGTGGCACGATCTTGGCTCACTGCAACCTCCGCCTTCTGGGTTCATGCCATTCTCCTGCCTCAGCCTCCCAAGTAGCTGGGACTACAGGTGTCCATCACCACACCCAGCTAATTTTTTAAAATATTTTTAGCAGAGACGAGGTTTCACCATGTTAGCCAGGATGGTCTCAATCTCCTGACCTGGTGATCCGCCCACCTCGGCCTCCCAAAGTGCTGGGATTACAGGCTTGAGTGGGCCGACTGTGTGATTTTTCAAGCCAGTGTCCTGAAAATCAAGGGTCTTGTTTTCACATCCAACTAATATGAAGGCTAAGGTTCACAAACTGGTGTTTGAAACAACATTTCTCATCCTCCCAGCAATTCACAGCTTCAAGAATGTTTATCAGCTGCTGACATTGGATGAGAGACCCAGTGGATGCCTTGCTTTAAAATCGTGAGGAGATAGTAAACACACATTGCCCTAACTGAGCCTTGGAATTCTTTGAGGGAGAACTAAAAGTCAACAGCAGAAATTATCTGCACTACTAATTACACTTCCAGGGACTTGGGTGAAAGGTCTTATTGTGAGGAATTGTGAATCGTTGTGTCTACCAAGGTCAGCCCTGTCCTGACATAACTTGCTGGATACAATTATAAATGAATTAGATATGACAGCCTAAACCCTCTGTTAACTCCAAAGTCACAAAAGACTCTATACAATAAATTCACAACAGAATAGACACATGAAATCTGATTTTAAAATAAAAGTATATGACTTTGTTTTGCTTGGCTCCTACCAAACTTAAAGCATTCTGTCCTTTCATGAGGTTGTAGACAGCTTTTCTCTAGAGAAAGCCAGAAAATTCTCTCCTTTACTGCCTAGAAAAACTTCAATAACCAAGAACTGGCATAAAATCTGCCTTTACAAATCTCCGTTTCTGGTACAGAGTGACAGGAATATGAGCCCCGGCATTCAACGAATCCCCTTTGTGTATTAATAATCCTCAAACATGGCTGTGAAAAATTATGAAGCATGCCCATTTGTGGTGCATCATCCTTAGCTGCATGTGATTGGTTTGTTTGCCTCCTGGTTCTTTGAGTATACTGATCTGCATGTCAATTTGGGAACAGGGTGAGAAGCTGTTGATTTTAGGGTAAAAAAGTTAAGAATATTTAATGGCTACATTTTTCTCAATTTCTTCCCTTAAATCAATGAAACATAGAACTCAGTTTTTTTTCTTATGTAAAATCCATCTAAAGTAGTAAGAGGTAATGCTCACCAAATGCTTTCCATGCACCAGGTACCACACAGGGATCTTGCATCCATTTATTCACTTACTCTCAATAACAGCCTTATGAGTTAGGTACACAGAGATATAAAAGGAACAGGGCCCTTTAAAAAACGGTGTCTTTGTCAGTTTTGTGTTGCTATAACAGAACGCCCAAAACTGAGTAATTTATAATGAACAGAAATATATTGGTTCATGGTTCTGGAGGCTGGGAAGTCCAAACTCCAAGACCAACGTTTGGTGAGGGCCTTCTTACTGTGTCATCTCATGGTAGAAGGTGGAAGGGCGAGAGAGAAAGAGAGAGAGAGCACCAAACTCCCCCTTTTATAGCAAACTCACTCCAGTGATAGTGGTAGTGGCAATTCACTCCACCCTCATGGCCTAATCACCTCTCATTAGGCCTCATCTCCCAACACAGCTGCATTGGGGATTGTTTCCAGCACCAGCTTCTTGGGAAATACATTCAAACCATAGCAAATTGGTTCCTAAGAAATTAGCTTTTATATGAAAACCATCAAGAACAGCATGTATGTGCCTTGCACTAAATATTGCCTCCTGACTTAGCTTTGAGACAATGAAGAGCTGAATGTGCTTGCCATTTCAATCATTAATATGCCACAAAAGACTGTAGTTAATTAGAGCAGAGTGTCTCAAACATTAATATCTACCCAACTCACCTGGCAATCTTGTCAGAATGCAGATAATGTTTTCATGGGTCTGAAGTGGGGTCTGAGAATTTGCAGATCAAGCTGATGCCACTTTGCCACTTCTTAGAGCACACATGAATTGTGGAGAACCAGAAAACAGACTTGATAGAACCACAAGACAGGAAGGGCAGCTACTGAGCATCTTCAAGATGACAGGGATAACTGCCCAAGGTTCACAAATGGCCAAGTGAGCTAACCCGGTGGATGGTTTAGGGCAGAACTAGGGTGAGGCATGACAGGCACCAGGGCACAAAATCCAAGGAAACCCCTGCTCTCAGGTACCCATCTGCCTGTGAGAGTGAGTGTCATCTTCAATTTGTGTCATAGACATTTTGCTTGCCTTCCTCTAGTTCCTGTTCTGATTTGCTTATCAAATCAACCTCATCCAGATGAGAGATCTTACCTCATACTAAATTTTCCTGGTAATTCTGGGCTCTGGTGGCTCTGAGTCACAGACAGAGAGAGGAGTGGGGCAGCCTGGATAGCACCCAAGACCCTCCTTCCCATGTCAGAGACACTGTCAGGTGAGATTACTAGATGGGCTCCAAGTGAGGTTCTGTGAGGATCCACACAGTGTGGATGCTGAAGCCATTCCATACTGTGCCCCAGAGAGTTATACTACTTATGTGGCATTCTCCCCAGGGAGCCTTGCATTGTAGATTCTGGTTTTATTTGCTCAAAGTTATTCATTAGGCCGGGACATTCTGTTAATGGCATTTAATGAATAAAGTCTCTTCCTCCTAGCAGATATTGTTAGTCTCTTTCCCCATTTGTTTCATTGCCACAAAGCTCAGACCAGAGGCATTCTACTGTTAAGCAAGTGAATGGATACAAGGCCAGCAGCTTCCACTCTTTCCTCCTGTCTCCTTGAGGCACAATTTTTATGTGTTCAATGATTTTTGGCTCACTTGGTAATAGTATTATCAGCAGTTTGCAGGAAGTTTGCATAATTCACACAACTCGTGTAAGTGGAGGAGTCAGGAGTAGTTCTCAGCAGTTGACTCCAGAGCCTATGTTTTTAATCCCACAATGGACTCCTTTAAAGTCTGTGCTGACCACAAACCCTCCTTCCTTCCCACACCTTTCTGGGTCTGTGAGCCTGGCCCATATGGATGGCATCAATGGGTTTCCTTGACCTCTAGCCTCTTGTCGACTTGGGTCAGTGGGGATGGGCAGAGGTCGAAGAGAGGAGAAGATGAGACTGGGCATTTATTCATCCTGATCCCCTCCTCCAGGGTCACCTCAGGCTGGACTCCATCCCTGGACTAGGTCACAGGTGCTCTCAGGTGGCCCTCTCTGTGAACTGGGTTTGAGTGATCCCTCTTTCTCTTGCCTCTTCAGTTCCAGAGGTGCCCAGGTCCTGTGTTATCCCTTATGGTCTCCAACACCACACCCAAACCTTTATAATCATTTTATTAAACTTCCTTGAATGATGCAATCTGAGTGTGATGTCTGTTTTCAGCCAGGATTCCCCCAGTTGGACTCTCACATACCTGTGGACCTCAAGTGCTCCTTCATATGTGTTTTCAATGAACTTCATCCAAACCACATCAAATGGCTGTGTGTAACACTAAGGAAATGTCATATTGTCTCCTAGTCCTCTACCATGGTAAGCTAAACTTTCATATTTTGAAAGTTCTCCCTTATTTTTAATGAAATAAGCTGTATGTGTCCTATATTGCACATCAATCTTACTGTGTGGGATGTCACAGACAGTGACATTCAGGATATTTTGAGTCCTTTCTTCCTCTCAGCTCTCCTGGGACATAGATTAAAACTGTCATCTTCAATTAAGAGAGAAGCCAACTCCAGCAGAAAGCCCGACTTTCTCAAGGTCACTGCAAGTTGTTGACGAGGGCAACATCCAGGCTCTGGCTTCCTGCCTTCCCTATGGCTTTCTTAGACTTCTGCAGAAACCCAGAAGTGTGTCCATTTTCTGCCTGGTATGATTAGTCCATGGGATGAATTATATGGAAAACAAAAATAACTGGCATAAATATCCCTGATGAATATAGAGGCAAAAATCCTTAATAAAATACTAGCTAACCAAATCCAACCGCATATCAAAAAGATAATCCATTATGATCAAGTGGGTTTCATACCAGGGTTGCAGGGATGGTTTAACATATATAAGTCAGTAAATGTGACATGCCACATAAACAGAATTAAAAACAAAAATCACATGATTATATCAATAGACACAGAAAAAGCATTTGACAAAATCCATCATCCCTTTATAATTAAAACCCTCAGCAAAATCAGCATAGAAGGTACATACCTTAATGTAATAAAATCCATCTATGACAAACCCACAGCCAACATAATACTGATTGAGGAAAAGCTGATTTCCATCACACTTTATTGAAGAACTGCAAATGGACTGAGGCAGCCCTAAATCTGAGCCTATTGTGGTTGCAGATGTTGTTGGAAATCGGTGACCACTCTGGGCAGCCCACTGGGGGCTCTTTAGGCAGCTCCTCCCCTCTCGTCACCCCAGCTCCTCTATTCCCACTATAATTAGAAATTTTTCATGGCCCCAAAATAGCAGCATGGAACTCTGCAATGTACCAATTCGTAAGTGCCATATTTACTACGTATTGGTAAATCACTCTGGATACTAATTGGATCTTAACTGTATCTGTTTGATTGTTTTTAATAGAAAAAAGTGAAGTTTATTCTTTAGGAAATAAGTTTACAACGGACCACATGTGTGATTGTAGACAAATTTGCTTTGAACATTTAAAAACAATAAGAAGACATGACAGACTCCTTGAGCTGTCCTCAGAATGTATCTCAGGGACAGAATCAAGCAAGAGCTGTTTTAGGTTGACCCCTTGGGGTTGCCTGGGGATTGTTTACCTTTTTTCAGAGGCAATACAGGGCTGGAGTCCTACCCTGCTCTGATCCTTAAGAGACTCACACTCCCCCATCCCACTGTGTCCAGTAGGGTCTGCAGATGAGTTTTCATCACATGTTTGTGTGCTCCTCCCTCTGCAGTTGACTTTGTACCTTTCTTCCTGTCCTGGACTGTCAGCAGGTGTTGTTGGAGGCTGGAGAGCTACCTGAGTCTCACTGAAGAATTTTCACTATAAATGAAGGCACTGCAGTCTCAAGACTATGACAGCAATTGATATTGTCTGTTTCTACCATATGGAGACATTAAGATGTTTTACCAAGTATCATGGTATTTTAGCAGCCTCTGTAAATAAAATGCAAAATGCTGCAGCCCAGCCTCTTGTTTCTGCTGCTGGAGGCTGGGAAGAGAGACAAGGGCTGACATGGAGGATGTGAAATCTGTAAAACTCTTTAAGCTTCACTTGGCTGAGGGTTGGTAGTCTCCTCCCTGGCCAAACTGTCTGGAAGAATTGTAAACAAGAGATACATTTGCTTGATTTAAGTTTTACTCATCGTTTTATTATGAAGAAATTTAACCGTATAGCAAAGTTGGAAGAATTTTACGGTGAACATCTGTGATATGGGCTGAATCATATTTTTATGTTAAAGTCGTAACCCCGGGTATCACATAATGTGACTGTATTTGGAGATGAGCTCTTTGAATAGGTAGCCAAGTTACCATTATGTGTTAGGGTGGGCCCTCATCCAATCTGACTGGTGTCGTTATGAAGAAGAGGAGATTAGGACATCCACATGCATAGAAGGAATATCGTGTGAAGACACAGCAAAAAGGCAAAGAAAAAGGCCTTAGAAGAAACCAGCCCTGCCAACATCTTGATCATAGACTTTTAACCTCCAGAACTCTAAGTCAACAAATTTCTGTTGTTTAAGCCACTCAGTTTGTTATGGCAACCCCAGCAAACTCATATGAGCCATGTGATGATATTGAACTGTAAATCCAAGGTATGTGTGTGAATCCGTTTCCTCCCCAGGAGGTTCCATGGCCCCCGTGTGCATTTGTCCACCCCATCCCAGGATCCTTTGAACTGAGTATGAAGCAGGGAAGCCTTTATAAACATGGAAGGAAGCCTGACTATGTTATTTCCCCTGGAACAAAAGGTGTCAATCTACACCCGTCACCTAGATTGCACTGTCATTATCCTTGCTTTATTGTGTGTCTACTTACCACTCCATCCCTCTGTCATCCATCTTCCCACTTGGTTTAAATTTACATAAGCCCAGAAGCATGTTAGCTGGAAAAGTCATTCTGACCTGAGAATAAGCCCCTGATAGCCCTCTCTATCCCAAGGATTTCAGGCTAATCTGGTCACTGAAGTTATTCAAGGTGGAGCCTCAAATGGAACTTCAGAGAGAAGTGGTCTCATTGCAGTCTGCTGCTGATAATCTTCACAGATATGGGTAGACAAGCTTCTGGAACCTTGGCTCGGTAATACCATGTGAATTTTAGGGCACTGCTCTTGTTAGAAGTGAACCCCTCTTCAACAGCTATACTGAACTGCCAAGGACAGGCGCCTGTGGCCCTCCAGGGAAGATACTGGAGGGAGAGATTCCTTTCATTTTTGTCTTTTGAAAGAGACTCAGTTTGTCCTTCTTGTGATCTTTTTCTTAATCATTCATGCTTGACACTGAGTATGTACTCATCATTGATATCAGTGATAATTGTGCATTTCTGATGCACAAGTAATTTAAACAGATGAATAAAAACAATAACTTTTTTTTTTCTTTGAGAGGGTCTAAATTCTAATGCTGTGCCTCACTGATCTCTCTTTGAAAATTCCTGTGGTACCTATTATCCATATCACTGATCTTGGCCCTTCCAGTCCACTCAGTGTCACTCCACTTTTAATTTGATCTGACTGTTGGTTGCAAACTCTTAGAAGGCCCATCCAGTCTAAAACATACTACTTTTTCCTGCCCCATCCATCCAAGGTCCCTCCCAGCGCACATACTAGGTCCTTACTAAACATGTTTTGAATGAAGGGCCTGATGGAAGCATTTCCATCTATCTTTTGTGGGAACCAATACCCAAAGCTTCACTGATCTCCTGCTAGTCTATCTGTCAGAGATCATGGCTCTGGGGTCTCTGGAGGAGACAGACACAGACTGAAATGATCCTCATGAGTTAAACGGGCAGGTGACTGCAGTCAGTTGATGCCTCTATGACCAAAGCTTTTCCTCTTATTAATCATTGTCTCCACTGCTCTGCCCATCTAAAGTCTCCCTTCAAGGTCTAGCCAGACACTTGTGTCTCTAAAGCCTTCCCTGAATACTCCATCCAAAGTAGTACATGGTGGCAAAGAACAACCAGCCAGTTTCTGATAATATATCTAATAAATATGATATATAAATACATACATATATGTACACACACATATATATATACACATATGTAATATGCTTTTTTACCTTCAACATTTTTACATTTGGCAGTTTGGTTTCAAGTTTAGTATAATGTTATTGTTAGTATAACAGATATGCCCCCATCACAGGTAGAGGGTACACAGTAGGTCGCATTACTTTTATTAATCAAATTTAACTCCTAGGAGCCCCCATTCTGCCAAACCCAAGAAAGCATTTTGCTTCTTTGACTTCCTGGGTGATAAATTAATCCAGGATGTCAGTTCTTGTGTTTAGTGCCTTCTAGAAAGCTGGAAAATCCACTAAAGCAGAATCTCTTAAGCTTCCATGTGCATGTAAAGCCTCTGCAGACCTTATTGAAATGCAGGTTCTGATTTGGTGGGAAGGAGGCCCAAGACTCCACATATCTGATGACCTCCCTGGAGATCCCTGCACTGCCACTTTGTACACCACAGTCAGAGCAGCAAGGCAAGAGGAGGCCCTATCATGGCAGGCTGGGCCCTTGTTCATTGCTGAGCTGTGTATATCTGGTCCCCCAAGCCCTATTGTATCCCAGGGCCCTACCTGCTCGTGGTGGGATTTACTCAGGTGGCTGAAGGCTGCACTGCTGTCACTGTTGTGTCAGCGACAGACATCTCAAGGCTCCCTCTAAAGAAAGTCTCTTGCATACAGTACTATGGTCACTCTGTAACTCCGAGGACTCAACCCCCACCAGTACAGCTTTGTACACACACACACACACACACACACACACACACACACACACACACACTTCCATAGTGTTAGCATTTCCAACATGACCACATGCTGTAAACAGAATGAGTCTTCTCCCTTCACACTCTAAACCCGAAAGTAGAGCCTAGGACTATTCTAGGCTTTTCTCTCTCTTGTGCTGTAAGTGACTTTCAGGTCCCTGATGTCCTGATTGCCAGATTTCTTATATGAAGTCATCCCTGTTCTTCAGAGGTGTGGTGATGATATTGAAGGTGTGTGTGTGTGAATTCCTCTCCTCCCCAGGAGGTTCCCTGGCCCCTGTGTGCATTTGTCCACCCCATCCCAAGAACCTTTGAACTAAATATGAAGCAGGGAAGCCTTTATAAACATGGAAGGAAGCCTGATTATGTTATTTCCCTTGGAACAAAAGGTGCCAATCTACTCTCTCTGTATGTATGTTACAGGAATCACACACACTCACACTAAAGGCCACAGGTAGAATTCCTCTCGAGCTGCACTGTAGAATTTGGTGGTTAGGGTTACATGCAGAAGTGTGGCTAGTCTAAATTGAGATGAGTTGTGTGGACCTAGAAAATCTGAGACAGGTCTCAGTTAATTTAGAAAGTTTATTTTGCCAAGGTTGAAGATGCGCGCCCGTGACACAGCCTCAGGAAGTCCTGAGGACATGTGCCCAAGGTGGTCAGGGCACAGCTTGTGTTTATACATTTTAGGGAGACAGGAGACATCAATAAATTTATGTAAGAAGTACATTGGTTCAGTCTGGAAAAGTGGGACCAATCGAAGCAAAGGCAGGAAGACACCAAGCGGGGAGGGGGCTTCCAGGTCACAGATACATGAGAGACAAATGGTTGCATTCTTTTGAGTTTCTGATTAGCCTTTCCAAAGGAGGCAATCAGATATGCATTTATCTCAGTGAGCAGAGGGATAACTTTGAATAGAACGGGAGGCGGGTTTGCCCTAAGCAGTTCCCAGCTCGACTTTTCCATTTAGCTTAGTGATTTTGGGGGCCCAAGATATTTTCCTTTCACAGTTGTAACTGTAAAATACATGCAGAATTTCAAAGAATTTAGTAAAACAATTAAAGATTAAAAAAATATATCTCATTGATAGTGTTCATATTGGTTATATGTTGATGGAGTGGAGGGGATAAAAACTTTTCTTCTGTCCTCTCAGATTCAGTGCCTGGGATGAGAAAATGCTACTGGAAAAAGAAAGATTAACATGAGAAAAGGCACATACATTTTTATTGATGTTAATATTTTTATGTGCACAAGTACTGCGCAGAAAAGTATAAACCCCAGAAAGCTGTTAGACTTGGCGGCTTAGATACCTTTTTTTTTTTTTTTTTTTTTTTGAAATGGAGTTTCGCTCTTGTTGCCCAGCCTGGAGTGCAATGGTGCAATCTTGGCTCACCGCAACCTCCGCCTCCTGGGTTCAAGTGATTCTCCTGTCTTAGCCTCCAGAGTAGCTGGGATTACAGGCATGCGCCACCACGCCCAGCTAATTTTGTATTTTTAGTAGAGACGGGGTTTCTTCATGTTGGTCGGGCTGGTCTTGAACTTCCAACCTCAGGTGATCCGCCCACCTCAGCCTCTCAAAGTGCCGGGATTACAGGCGTGAGCCACCGCGCCTGGTTGATACCTTTTTAACAATGGGTTATTGATTGAGGAGAGGTGACTGGACAAAGGAAAGAGTTGAGGCTTCCAGGGCTAATAAGTGACGAGGAAATCTATAGGGGGAACAAATGGAAGGTAGGGTTATTTTAGTAAGGTTTAATTGGTGCTGGCTCCTCGTATCCAGTGATAAGGGTCACCCTCTTCATTGTAGTCCAGGAGAGAAGGGAAACCTACGCTCTGATTTTAGGCAGAAAAGGAGAGGGCAGAGAGTTCATCTTGCTCCTGCCGTTTCTCAGTTGCCATCAGCTCAACATAATCAATATGCCACAGTAGCACATTTTTGGGTGGCATATCCTAATCCTGTTCATTGAAATGACAATATTTTGAATGCTTCAGGTTAAATAAAATACCTCATGAAAATTGATTTCATCTGTTTCTCTTTGTTTTTTAATGAGGCTAATAGAAAATTTTAAATTACATATGCAGCTCACATTCCATTTCCATTGGACAGAGCTGCTCTAGGGAGAAAACAGTTATTTGTTAAGCAAATTATTTTGGACCCTTGGAAAGGGAGAAAATAGTCCACAGAGTAAGGCATGAAAAGAAAGGAGGAAAACCACAGAGCTGGAGATAGGAGCTTGAATTGGCAGAAAGAGCAGAGGACACTTGTTAAAAGCAGGAAATCCAAATATTCATTTACATTATTTTCAAGTTAGTGATGTGAACCCTCTTTGTCCCTCTTGAATTTCAGGAAAATCTGCTCAGAGGCTTTCAAGGAAAATAAAGGGTAAGAGGCTAGTTCAGCTCTCTCTGGTGTGAAGTGGGGTTATGAAGCCACAGATTGTTAAGTAGTGAATGGCAATTTGTGAGAAGCAGAAAAGTCCAAATCAGAAGCCTGTATGCACAATGAGAGCCTCCAGAAAAATGCAGAATTCTTAGGGAGACAATTGAAATAATTAAGAAGCCATGGAATGGGCTTGTGGGTCTTGCAAGTGGGGCAGCCTTACAAAAGGGGTCACCCAGATGTCATTTTCTGGACAGTAGAGGCTCTATCAATGAACACAGCATAGTTTCCAGCACTTTCTTATGAAAATTTGCAAACAGTCATCAAAGTTGAGATAATGGTATAATAAGCACCCATATACTCACTACCTAGTTCTATCGTTAACATTTTACTCTCTCTCTCCCTCTCTCTCGCTATATATATATTTAATTGGCCAAGTGTGGTGACTCATGCCTGTAATCCCAGCACTTTGGGAGGTGGAGGCAAGAGGATCGCTTGAGCCAAGGAGTTTGAAACCAACCCTGGCAACATAGAAAGCCCTCATTTATACAAAAAATAAGAAAAATAGTCAGGCATGGTGGCATGTGCCTGTAGTTCCAGCTACTTGGGAGGCTGAGGTGGGAGGACTTTTTGAGCCCAGGAGTTCGAGGCTGCAGTAGGCCATGATCGTGCCACTGCACTCCATCCTGGGCAACAGAGTGAGACCCTATCTCAAAAAAAAAAATTACACATCTATTTCTTTATCAAATCCTCCATTCATAATTCCTCTTATTTTTGATGCATTTTGAAGTAAATTCCATACATCAGTGTACATCCTTCTAAATAGTGTGTGGCTGGGTGCAGTGGCTCACGTTTGTAATCCCAGCACTTCGGGAGGCCAAGGCTGGTGGATCATCTGAGGTCAGGAGTTTGACACCAGTCTGGCCAACATGGTGAAACCCCATCTCTACTAAAAATCCAAAAATTAGCCGGGCATGGTGGCGGACGCTTGTAATCCCAGCTACTTGGGAGGCTGAGGCAGGAGAATTGCTTGAACCCGGGAGGCAGATGTTGAGAAGTAGCAGGACTGTGCCATTGCATTCCAGCCTGGGCAACAAGAGTGAAACTCTGTCTCAAAAAATTAAAATAAAATAAAAATACCATAGTGTGCATATTGCAGGGGATCAAGGTATGCCTCCCCAAAATATGCCACTTTGGCCTAAGGATTATTTTGAGCCATAGACAATTGAGACTCAATGGATGCAGGAAGAGTTCTCTTTCTTCCCCTCTTCTGCCTAAAAGAAGGGCATAAATTTCCCTTTGTGAGGTGTTTCTCTGTCCTATACAAGAAAGATGAGAGCAACTCATCACCAGAGACAGAGTTGGCATCAACGAGTTTACATAAACAGACCGAAGGAAAATAACATTCAGCTTCCATTAATTTCTCACATAGGTTGGTGTAAAGGTAATGCAGTTTCTGCCAAAGTAATGACAAAACTGCAATAAATTTTGCACCAACCTAATATTTCCTGTCACTTTCCCATAATTTATCACTCCTAGAAGCTCAAACCTTTTTTCCTTTGTTAAAATGATTAAAATGGTATGTAAGCCCCAAGTCTAACTGCTTCTTTGAGTTTCACTTCTTTTCTGTGAACTCCCATGTGTGTAAAACATTAAAACATTTTGTGTTTCTGTCCATCTGTCTTTTTACATTCTTTGTTGTTATTGTTGTTTTGTTGTTGAGACAGAGTCTTGCTCTGTTGCTCAGGCTGGAGTGCTACGGCACGATCTAGGCTCACTGCAACCTCCGCCTCCTGGGTTCTACCAATTCTCCTGCCTCAGCCTCCCAAGTAGCTGGGATTACAGGCACGTGCCACCATGCCAGGCTAATTTTTGTATTTTTAGTACAGATGAGGTTTCTCCATGTTGGCCAGGCTGGTCTCAAACTCCTGACCTCAAGTGATCCACCCACCTCGGCCTCTCAAAATGCTGGGATTACAGACATGAGCCACCATGTCCGGCCAATCTGTCTTTTTTCAGTTAAATTTACAGCCACTGTAAATTTTAAAAAGCAACCACTCTTCTGATATTTTTTTCCCACCATAGGTTAGTTTTGCCCTTTCTTGAAATTCATGTAAATGGAATCCTACTGTGTGTACTCTTTTGATAAGGCTTCTTTTACTCAGCATGATATTTTGAGATTCATCCATGTTGTTGCAAAGCACAGCATTCAAAGGCTTTCCTCACTCAAGCAAGCCAAAACAATTTTATTTCTACTGGACTAAGCATTCAGTATGAAACTTAACATAAAGACATAGACCATCATCATAGTTCTTCTTACCCAATATTATCTTTCTGATATTGATAATAGTAGAAAGAAATATCTGTGGACACCATAGTATCACTTCAAATGTTCATGAAGAACAACAATGCTAAAACATTGTGTCTTCCTTTTGAGGACATTCGATAAATTCCTCAACCATAAATCATAATGCTTCATTAATTTAGTGTATTCATTTCTTTTCTGATTTTTTTATTGTAGTAAAATGCACATAACTTAAAGTTTACCACTGTAACCATTTTTAAGTGTACAGTTCAGTAGTATTAAGTACAGTTAGATTGTTATATAACTATCACCATCATTTATCTCTAGAACTTCATCTTCCCAAATCAAAATTATGTACCCATTAAACAATAACCCCATCCCCCATTCCTCTAGCCCCTTAAAACCACCATTCTACTTTCTGTATCTATGATTTTGACTACTCTATTTGGCTCATGCAAGTGGAATAATGCAGTAGTTGTCTTTTTTTCACTGTTTTATGTCACTGAGCATAATATGCTCAAGGCTCATTCATGCTGTAGTGTGTGTTGGAATTTCCTTTCTTCTTGAGGCTAACTGATAAGGAGAGACTTACTTTTGTCATTTTGCTATTTGTTTTCTACATGGCTTATAGCTTTTCTGTCTTTCCTTTCTTGCATTACTGTCCTCTTTTGTGTTTAGTTAATTTTTTATAGTGAAATGTTTAAATTCCTTTCTTATTTTTTGTGTGTATTCTATAGCTATTTTCTTTGTGGTTACTATTGAGATTATCTTTAATATCATAAAGTTATAATGCTCTAATTTGTATTTAAACCAGCTTAACTTCAATAACATATGAAAACACTGCTTCTTTACATCTCTGCCTCTACCCTTTCAGTTGTTAATGTACCATAATTACATCTGCATACTTTGTATGTTCAACAACATAAACCAATTGTTTTTAAAAGTGAATTAGTCTCTTAGATTATGTATGAAACAAAATGTGGTTACAACCCAAAGTTACAGTAATTCTAGCTTTTAGACTAATCATTTCTTATTTTGTTTTTTAAATAGTCTTTTACATACACTGAAGATCATGTGAAGAAAGGGAGAAGATGGTCATCTATACACCAAGTTAAACGACCCTCAGAAGAAACCAACCCTATGGACAACTTGATCTTGAACTTCTAGCTTTCAGACCTGTGAGAAAATAAATTGCTGTTGTTTAAATTTAAAAAAACAGTCTTTTAAATCATGTATGAAACAAAGTGGTGTTACAAACCATTGTTATAATAGTACTAGCTTTTGTAATTGCCTATTTGTCCATCTTTACTGAGATCTTTATTTCTTCATATGGCTTTGAGTTACTGAGTAGTGTCCTTTTATTTCAACCTGAAGAACTCCCTTGAGTGTTTCTCTTAGGGTATGTCTAGAAGTAACAAATTACCTTAGCTTTTGTTAATCTGGGAATGTTGTAATTCTCCTTCACTTTTGAAGGACAATTTTTACCAAATATAGAATTTGGGGGTGATATTTTTATTTCTTTTAGCACTTTGAATATATCAGCCCACTGCCTTTTGGTCTCCAGTATTTATGATGAGACTCTCTTTTTTTAATCTCATAATTTATTATTTATTATTTTTAAATATTTCTAGAGATATACAGTAATTAAACATATTTGTGGGATACACATGATATTTTGATACAAGAATATACAATGTGTAAGCTGTATATTCAATATACAATCAATGATCAAATCAGGATATTTATTAGGATATCCATCAACTTGAACATTTATCATTTCTTTGTGTTGGGAGTATTTTAAATCTTCTTTACTAGCTATCATGAAATATAAAATATTTTATTGTTAACTAGTCATTCCACTGTGTTATCAAACACTAGAACTTATTCCCCTATCTACACTATATCTCTGAACCTATAATCTTATTGATGATCATTTTATGTGATGAATCACTTTTCTATTGCAACTTTCAAGACTCTGTCTTTGGCTTTTGACAGTTTGATTATATTGTGTCTCAGTGTGGATCTTTTTGAGTTCATCCTACTTGGAGTTACTGAGTTTCTTGAATATTTTTACTTATGTCTTTTATCAAATTTGTAAAGATTTTGGCCATCAATTCTCCTAATAACCTATCTTTCCTGTTTTCTCTTCTGTTTCTTAGCCTACCACCACACATGTGTTGTTCTGCTCAACAGTGTTCCAGAAGTCCCTTAAGCTCTGTTCACTTTTCTTCATTTTACTTTCTGTTCCTCAGATTCAATGATTTCCTTTGTCCTATTTCAAATTTGTTGATTCTTCTTCGTTCTCAAATCAGCCTTTGAATCTCTCTAGTGAATTTTTTATTTCAGTTATAACACTTTTTAGCATCAAATTTATTGTTTCTTCATAGGTTTTCTATATGTTTGCAAATATTTCTATTTTGTCCTTATGTCATTTTCTTGGCTTTTTCTGCATCTTTCGTTAGCTCTTTCAGTATCTTTAAGGTAATTGTTTTTGTTTAGTAGATCTGACATCAGGTCTTTTTCAGGAGCTGCTTCTTTTTTTCCCATTAAAATGGGCCACACATTCCTTTTCTTTTGTATGTCTCTTGATTTTTTTTGTTAAAAATGGACATTTGAAGCTAATGATTTGATAACACTGGAAATTAGGTTCTCTCCCTTCCCTGGGGTTTACTGGGCTTTTGTTTTTGGTTTTGTTTTGTTGTTGTTGTTGTTGTTGCTTACTGTTTTTGTTTTTTTAATTGTTGTAGGCTGTCTCAGTGCTGAGGGTTAGCCTGAGGTGTAAATTTAAGGTCTTCTCAGGTCTTTCTGAGCCTGTGCGTTTCCCTGGGCATACATAGTCACCTTCCAGTATCCCCCATATATGCAGTCACTTTGGAATGTCCCAGTCTCTAATGGATGGCTCCCAAAAGGGGAAAAGATAAAAATTAAGGAGAAGAAAAAGAATGCTGGGCTTTTAAGTACCCTGGAAGTCACCTCAGCGAGAGAGGGGCTAGCAATAATGAGGGTGGGGCAATAGCAATGGCCACCTGCCTCTGTCTGTACTTCTGTGATGAGAAGCAGCAATTAGTAATCACAGCACAAATACTTGGAGGACTGGGTCCTTAATTGCCCACCCTGGCTCCCACAAGCTGTATGCAGTCTTCTTCAGGTCATGGGCACAGCTGCCTGCCACAGGGCTGGGGTGGTCAATAGGTAGTTACTACTGTGCTGAGTCTAAGTTGACCAAAACTAACTGAAATTTACTTCTAAGACATTCCCTGGAAGTTGCAAGCCTTCAGTAGACTCCAGAATTCCAAAATAGTTACATCAGGCAGATTCTGCCAGTGCAGTTGTTGTCTGGATGGGTAAACAGATTCCTGGAGCTTCCTATTTCAGCATCTTGCCAGAATCTTCTCCCTATGTGTATTTATTTTATCACATCTTGAGATAGTTTTTGTTTCAGAACTTTGCTATCCACTATGCTGAGTAGAAATTCAAGAGCTGTCCCTGTGTCTAATAGACTAGAAGTGGTAGATTTCAGCTTGGGAGTACACACTGCGGTCACAACCATCCATATGGCAGGAAGTAGTCTACTGAGTTTTTGGCTGCCATGATTCTTTGGCATTTCTGGTTTGGTGGTCATTGATTCCTAAATATTAAAGTGGTTCCTAGCATGTATCAGTTGTTTGTTTGCTAAATGACCTTAAATGTTCTGACACTTGCAGAAATGAAAAAAGCTAGTTTCTCTGTCAGTAAGACTCTGATCTGAATGTGAATAAATATGCATGAGCAGTAACTTAATGCACGTCTGGAAAATATGCTTTGTTAGAAATCTATCACTTTTTTTTAAATTTGGAGAGTTTTTCTCAAGAACAACAGAATGTAATAAAATTTAAGGAAGTGCATTTTGCAAAAAGTATCAAAGACTTTATTAAACATCAACTCTTTACTTGAAGAAATAATGTTGCTTAAAAAAATCAATCTTGTGAATTGTCTCCTGGGAAGTTTGTCAGTGATTTCTTTCTTTCTTGTTCTTTTTTGTCCTTATATAAAGTAACCAAGCTTTATTCCTATAAGCTGTAAATTTTAACAGAAAGCAGATTCACATGTATTTATTAACATTCCTAAATTCTCAACACCACTTATTAATCTCTTAAAAACGATTGCTTCTTTATATGAAGATAATGGTAGTCATAAAGACATACATTATAGTTTCATTATGATGTTTGTGCTTTGTCTCAAGTTTCTTCTGAAATGCCTCCACTGAGTTAGGTGATAATGACAGCACTCAGACACACAGCCCAGAGGAAGGGGACAAAGGAATCCCAGGAAAGAAGTAGGAAAAGGTATTTGGTTAGAATTTAAAGTCAAGTGGAGGAATCAGTGAACCAGAAAACAGACAGGGGAGGCTGCTTGTTCATCTGGAGCTTACAGCAGCAGCAGGAGTTGGAATTCACAAAGCAAATGGCTGAGATGGGGGTGCCGGAGCACAGGAGTGACAGACCAGGGTAGGATGCAGCAGCCTCTACTCTGGGAAGAGGGTGCCAGCCACTACTGGGCACCATCTCCTTTTGAGGGGTGGACCCATGCAGCATTTAAGGAGGAAGCCCAGTAGATCTGGTTAATTAACGTGGTAATGGGACTCCCTAGAATTTAAGTCCAAAGCATGGTGTGATTTTCTTTGTTGAGCTACCATATATTGAAGTTCAGGAAAGAAACCACCCAGTTGATATAGCAATAGTATACAAAACCTGCTGGATTATGAGAAATTTCCAACATTCTTTATTATGTAAGCAAACACTTTTAATGCTTAACTGTGATAGGCTTGGAACTTTTTTTTCCAAGTTGTTACACAGAAGGAAAGCAAGAAAGAAAGCATGAAGGCCAATTAGAAGGATCATTCAATATTTCTCAGAAAAGAGAATGATGGCTTAGACCAGTGTTGATGTTCAAAATCTTACAAAGGTAGAAGACTAGCAACATTTGTGACTGAATTGGATACGGAAGTGTGTGAGAGAGAGGAGCCAAAGGTGACTTTATTCTTCCTTTTCTGGGCAAATGGAGGAAGGGAGATTGTATTTATGAAGATGGAGGTCTGTGGGAGGTTTTGTGGGGAAAGATTGGGGGAGTTCAATTTTGGACATGTTAACTTTGAGATCTCTGTTAGACGTAGAGATCTACAAGTCTCTACAAGTAGAGATGTCAAGAAAGCATTTGGATATAAAACTCTAGAATCCAAAAGGTAAAGAATTGGTTTGGTAGTTGTTGGTGTGTAGATAGAATTTCAAGCTATGAGACTGGATTTGAGCATCTGAAAAAATACTCAATATCTGAAATGTCTGTTAAGTAGATCCAGAAAAAATGAAAGGACGTATTAACTAAAACATCAGTATTCAAGGAACAATAAAGATAGAATTTATAACTGGGCTTCTGAGAGAGGTGGACAGATTTACAGAAGACTGAAGCTGGGAAACACCTAACCCCAGCTAAGACACACCATGATTGTCTAATTTATGCCTGTACCCCGAATAGGTGTCAGAGTGCCTGAAACATCATAGATGGCCATTCAATATCTGACAAATGATAAATGAATGGATGAATAAATGAAGGAAAGAAAGCTTGGTGGAAGGGCAGTCAGGCTTCCTGGAGATGGGGCTGGGCTGCGGGGGGTACTATGTAGCAATTGGGTGTCCCTGGGTCTTCCCACACTGGCTGTTTTCTTGGTTATTTATGACTATTCCTTAGGCTATGACTCTTTGACTTTCTTGCCTGTGGTATGAAAATTATGCTTACTATCTACCTTTTCTTTTACAATAGGGATTCATGGATGAGTGCTTAGGAATCACTAGGCTGAGAAAGGGAAGGGTGAATAAACCAGAAACCCCCTAGAGAAGCTCAGGGAAAGTCATTATTGTAGGGTTTACTTCCACAGTCACATTCTTTTATCTTGCAGCACAAGTTCTTGGCATAGAATACCAATGAGCTGAGGCACATTACTAATTTGCCAGATCGACATAGCCTCTAGGGAGGAAAGCAAAAAAGCATTCCTATTAACTTCAGCATTGGGATAATTTGAATCTCTCTTCTAAGACATCTTGTCTCTTTTTTGGTTAATTACTGTGGCAAACCTTATTTTCTCTTTAAATTAAGCCCTGAGATGCCTTTAATTCAACTAGGCTGCTACTAAAATGTGGTTTTCATGGGAAGGAATTAGGAGTCTTTCTTTTGAGAAAAAACATATATCATGTTGACTGTTGTCTCTTTGCCACTGATGTTGGAGAGGATGACCTTATGTCACTAGCCCACACCTGTGGAATAAGACGCTCACTTACAAACCTGCTCCGAAGAAGAAGGTAAGGATGCCGTCCCTGCACAGTCATGAACGGCTGCTGTTCCTCTTGAAAACCACAACCTCTTTCTCTAGTAGCATGAAGTGAGTGCCGTTTGGGAATCTCTTTTAACTTAGAGAGCTCTCAGGCACAGTATTGGCCTGGGCAGATTTCTGTGGTTGCTGCTCAGCAAAGAATAGACAGGTCTCACCCTTGTGGAGCAAGCATTGTATGATGGCTGTCTCCCAAGCACTTTATCCAGGTCCACTCATCGAACACCACAACCCAAAAGATTGGGGCTATGAATATACCCTCACTGTAATAAAAACAAGAGAATAAGGGAGTTTCAGCAATTTACCAGCTGACATGCTGTTAGTGGGGAGTAGGACTGGACCATAAACTTATCGTCACTGCAGTTTGGTCCTTCCATGATCTCTAATTGAACGGTTCATTTGTTCTGTCATTTCAACTGTACTATAAGCTTCTAGA
The DNA here is from genome assembly GCF_029289425.2 of Pan paniscus. Taxonomy (NCBI): domain Eukaryota; kingdom Metazoa; phylum Chordata; class Mammalia; order Primates; family Hominidae; genus Pan; species Pan paniscus. Next base: position 18,842,620 of record NC_073261.2, read on the forward strand.
GGACAGGAATGTTTTCATGGTGCTCATTCCAGGGCTGCGGGAAACCCCAGTGCTAAAGCCAAGCCCCACAGCTGACTGCTGAGCCTGTCCTGTGTACCAGGCTTTGGGCAGGCATCCCGCCCTGTGCCCCATTCCCAATGTAACGTATATGCACTGTCCTTTCTTAAGGAAATGCTGATGGTACTACAATTCCTTTCTCTCCTCTAGAGAGAGCATTCCCCAAGAGTAGGAACCATTTCTTTCCATCTACCAGCCCACCTCTTCTCCTAACTGACTCTGGGTGGTTAACAGAGCATGCCACTCTTCAGGGTGCTGTATAAACTGTGTACTCTTACTTCCCCTGGATCCATGTTATTAACTAGTGTGGGGTAAACAAGAGAGAGAGAACAAGCACTGGTGTCCATTGGGCAACTATTTGCACACACTTGTATCTCTCCTATGAGATGCCCAAAGAGCAGAGATCTTGTGTTTCTCTTCTTTGAATGCCCCATCTGCTAGAATAGTACCTGATACACAGTACATGCTATTTGAAGGCATCACACCAAAATCCAGATACAATTCTTGGGATGAATTCAGTGCTGATTATTTTCCTTTTCTGATATTTTATTTCTCCATTGTGAGTGACGAAAACTAGTATCCTATTCAAGAATTATTTTAAGAGTGTAGTTAGAATGAAATGATCAAAAATGAATTCAAGACTGATGGTCTTAATCGGGGCACATTTCATAAACAAGAGCAAATAAAATCTCCATGGCAATTTTAATATTTTTTTCTCCTATTGTTAAAAATTGTGGCATGTCTTAATAGGCATGCATAGATGCAATAAGTGCTCATATGTATGCAGAGCTTGCTCTGATAATTATATATTACTGAGTCACAGTGATTAGTGAAATGCACAGAAAGAACACTAAGAACAATGCTATTTCATAAGAGACTAAAGCTGCTGAACTTTTGCTATAGAACTTCTGATAAATGATGAATGATATGAATAGAATTGTAGCAATAAACTAAGCCGAGATTCTAGTTTGAGTCTTATTTTAAAACTCAATACATGACAAAAAGCACACATTGTGTACCTTTTGTGTGCCAGGCACTGAAGATACAAAGTCAATGAAACACACAAAAGCTAATAAAAAACTGAGAATGCTTAGGTCTTTGACTTTCCATGATCAGGTTGGAGTTATGTAAAATAAAAGAGATAACTGTTAGAGCACAGCTCCTTTGGAAACAGCCAGGGCAGTGGTATTGTCTTAGTCTGTTTTGGAATGCTATTACAAAATATCATAAACCAGGTAACTTACAAACAATAGAAATTTATTTCTTACAGTTTTGGAGGCTGGAAGGTCTAAAAACAAGGTGCCAATAGATTTGGTATCTGGTGAGGGCCCATTTCCTGGCTCACAGAAGGCATTTTCTCGCTGTGTCCTCACATTGTGGAAGGGGCAGGGGGTCTTTCTTAGGCCTCTTTTATAAGGTCCTTAATCCTGTTCACACTGATAATTAGGAATTTGTGGGAAGGTACAAACATTCAGGCCACAGCAGGCATTTATATGCAAGTAAAGGAGTCAATTTCAATTTCTTTCTGATACTCGGCTTTGTAGGAACTGGGAGATAATTCTCCAGGGGCAAGGATCTTTTCAAATGTTCTTTAAAAACATGGAGGAAAAAACAAATGAACATTTATTGAGCATCTACTATTGCATAGACAAATAGCTCACAAATGCTAGTGATAAAGATCACTAAAAGTCTTGTTAACAATACAGATTTCTGGGTTCCACAGCCAGAGGTTCTGACTCAGGAGGTCTAGGAATGTGGCCTAAGAACCTGTATTATAATATAAGTGGCCTGAGGGCGGCATTATGAAAAAATAGATGTTGGTGGAGATGAGAAAGATGAATCTGAAGCAAATGTCTGCTATTTCTGGGCTCTATGAAGCTTGGCTGAGATCAACAAAATGTGGCTTTTCATTACAAACTCAATAGATGTCTGGTCACAGACTTCTGTTTCTGGCAATATGGGGAAATAGGTACCCTGGGAACTCTCACTCTACAAAATGCCTCTAAATACTAGGTAAAACAGAACAAACACCACCTACTAATCTTTTATATGAATATTTAGCTATTCTCAGTATTGTGTAATACGAACGCAGCTTCCAACCTGATGACAGCTCCCAAGCCATTCTTATTTTAAAAATTTAGAGATTCTGGAACTACCCGTAGTAGGCCTTTTTGCCTGACTTGACTGACTTACTGACTGGCTTGGTTCTACCTCAGATGTCACCTCTGACTGTCTCCCACACTCCTTCACTGAGCTTACATGGGTCTTGTTCTGACTTTAGTCAAAGAACAAACATAAGTTTGTCCCAAGAGAGTGGCTCCCGAGTCTCTAGGTTCCCACAGCTTAGTTATTTACTTTTTAAACTATTTTCTCCGACATCCCTGCTACTTCTTTATGATTCTGTTTATTCCCAAACCTAGTTTCCTTATCCCTTCAGCTACCAGATGTCTGCTTTAGATGAAGATCAACTGTTAGAAATGACTACTGCCTCACCCCTAACTGGCTCTGCCATTGGATCCTACCATAGGTGTTTTTGCTGTGGTGTTCCCAGGCCCTCTCCTGAGTGACAGGTTCAATTCCATGTCTGCTCCTTTAACCAAAACTCTCCCCATCTGGGTCCCCAGCTAGTCTTAAGTTATCCATTCAAGCATGATGGAAGCACACCCTTTTCACCCTTTGAAGGGTGAATTCAGACCAGTGGTATTTTCAAATGAATATGGTCTCTTTAAGATAACAATAACAGTCACATTTACTGAACATACAGAGAATACACTGAACACATATGGAGAGGTCCAGAATACGCCACTTCAAAATATGCTACTTTGGCATGAGGATTATTGTGAGCTAAAGGCAGTTGAGAATCAACACACGTAAGAAAGGTTCTCTGCCTTCCCCTTTTCTGCCTAAAAGCAGAGCATAAATTTCCCTTTGTGCAAGTGGCCTAAAATACCCCCAACCCCAGTCCCCACACCAGGATGGGGAGAGCGACTCTTATCACCATAGACAGAGAACTAGAGCTAAGTTTACATAATTGAACCTTACTAAAATAACTCTTACCTTCCATTAGTTTTCCCCCACATATTTCCTAGTTCTCTTCCCATAATTTATTGAGCCTAGAAGCCCAAACCCTCCTTCCTTTTTCTAGTCACTTCTCCACAATTTCTAACCCTTTCTTAAAATTTTATAGTAGCCCTCAAGTCTAACATTCTTTGGGTTTTTACTTCTTTTCTGTGAAGCCTCTCTGCACATAACAATATTACAAATATTGTATGTCTTTTCTCTTATTAATCTTTTGTCAGTTAATTTACAGTCTACAGGTTTGAACCTAAGATGGCAGAGAAAAAGCTTTTCCCCATTATATGTATTGCGTATCAGGCACTGTGCTCAATATGGGCTAGATTTTATTTTAGCCATTCCTCACATAGCCATGTGAGGCATTTCTGCTATTAACCCCCATGGTTTTGAGACTCAGGAGCTTAACTGCTTTGCCTGAGATCAACAAGAAAGTAAACTGAAGAAATACCCAATAGAGGAGCTTTGGGTAATGGAGCACAAAGGGGCTACGTGGAGGAGAGAGAGGCCATACAATTATTGGTAAAATTGTAATTAAATGCATATTTATAAGTTTAGTCTTGATTACTGGCCTAGGGAATTGGGAAACTGGGAAAACAGAAGGGGACAATCAGTGTATTTAGAGTAATGTTAGTTGGTTAGTTGGACTAATACATCAACCCCAAAATACACATTAGATTAAGACAAGCTTGTTTCCTGCTTATATTGCAGTTCTTAGTAGTTCAGGTCATTTGGGGAGTTTGGCTCCATGCAGCCATTCAGGAAAGAACCTGGAGCCTCATCACACATGAGAAGTGTTTATAGACCAGCCCAGTAATTGGTACCTATCACTTTCAGTCACATTCCATTGGCTAAAACTCAGTCATGTTGCCCCAAAGGAGACTGGGAGATACTGTCTAGCTGAGTATACAAAAGGCAGAATAGAACATGAAGTCTGGGGTGATGCCAGCAGTCTCGGTCCTAGTCCATCATTCTGCTAGCTCCCCAAATATCCATTCATATCCTTATTTCCATCTCTGCTCACATTCTACTGGCTAAACACAGTCATGTGACTACTGACAGTTGCAAGGAAGGCTGGGAAATGAAGGCTTTGTGTGTACCTTGAGTCAAGGCTCCTGGGAAGAAGGTAGAGAAGATTTCTTCTTCTCTCCCTAGAGGAGACAATTTAAGACCTATCCTGATACCACATCAAGTTTAAAGTCCAGGTTTTCCTGGTTATGTGCAGTCTACTCTATCAGGTCTGAGGGTAGCTTTGTATGGTTTGACAAACTAAAAGACAAGTTATCCTCTTCCTATCCTGCCAGGCATCCTCCATTACACTCACTCCTAATGCTGAAGCAGGAATAAGATAATCACAACAAAAATGTCTCTGTTGAAAAAGGGAATGAATGGTTTTGCACACACAGCAGTCGTTGGTCCGTAGCAATAATAAAATCCTTACAGGCAGGAATTGCAAGCCTCTGCCCTGGCATGGGGCAGAGTTCTTGATGCAATCCTGTTTCTATGTAGCCTAGAGGGAACTTCCCTATCCATCAATTTTTGTGCTTCTGTCCTCTGGGAGGGCTTTCTTGTTCATTATTTTATGTGTTCACAGCAGAAGGGAACTTCAGAGTATTAGAGAGGATATCCTCTTAGGGACCATGAACTTTCACCGCCCACTTTCTGCTCATGTGAGTTTGAGGAGCCAAGGTTGCAGTAAGACTCAAACCATCACAGGCGTTTGTTTTTGTTTTCATTTTGTCCGGCCTTCTTGGCAAGGTAATTCTTTCAAACATCCGAAGGCTTCTGTCTAATCTGTGTGATTCCACTCTGTTCTGTGCAGGAATATAAGACTTTTCCTAGATGTAATTATCAAGTCTGAATTTATTTTCTTCCTGGACTCCATTATAGCCTCAATGTAATGGCAGCTGCTCTGAGGCCATTTGAACCACTGGTAAGGGTAGGGGAGAAAAAGCTCCACCCTTGATCTGATACTTGCCACAGGACAAGCCACTTAACTGAGAAAATTTAATGGGTCATTATTGCTGGAAGCCTTTTTTAGTCTTTTTCCTAAAAATGTGTGGTCTAGCTATTTTCTGCCCCTTTTAACCCTGCTAGACCCTAAATTTATGCACAGTCTCTATTCTCTCTCTCTTTGATTTTTTTTTTTTTTTTGCTTACAAACTTGCCAGAATTTCCCAAATTCATCTCTTTCTTGCATCATGTTAAATGCACCAGCAGGCAGCATTTTAGCTGGTTTCCCTCCTTTCCAAGTTGTGTTAAGCAACCATTTTACCAAAGTTTTTGTCTGACCTAACGGGGATGTGTATCGCTGTAGAGCTCAGGCTGATGGAAGGTCTGTCATTTTCAAAGAGTGGCTTCCCAAGGTCACATGGCCTTTGTCACTTGGTTGCAGAAGGGGAAAGAACATGGACATGCAATGTGGCAGGTTTGCAGAGGCTATGGGCGGATATGGTGTGCACCATCTCTGCTCACATTCTATTGGCTAAACTCGTTCATGTGACTACTGACAGTTGCAAGGAAGGCTGGGAAATGAAGTCTTTGTGTGTATCTTGAGTCAAGGCTCCTGGGAAACTACTCATGCCCAGTAACTTCCCACTTACTCTTGTAAAACCCGAGGCTGACTGCTTTTTAGCCCCAGGAACACATCCTTCTGTTGGAGGATTCTCTCCATCCTTGCCCATTCCCCAATCTGAATATCTCATACTGACCTACTTGCTGGCCTCAGACATGTGAAACTGTATGAGAGCTCTGAGGTCTCACAACCCAGATTACCCAAAGTTCCCATACAATCCCCTCCACCCAGCATTTTCCTTCCTGTAGGATGTAACACCTTGCAAATAAAGACTGACACATATGTTTTAGCCTCAGAATAAAATTATTTTGTACTCCGAAAGAAAATAACCTGGATTTTGCAGAGCACTAACAATGCTGACCACAATTAGAAAGAGAAGCTTGTTCTCAACACTTTTGGGTAGGGCACAGGATATCAAAGAAGATATTTTTGATCTCCTGTAGCCTTGGAGTTTTGCTTTTGTTATTTTTCTTTGTGGGGTAAGGACTGGGAAGGGGAGGCTTTTCTCCATCAAGGCTGTTCACATATATCCAGGTATTCCTCTCTGCCATTGAAGTACTGCCTGCAAGTAAAGCTTGGGGAATATAATACACTATCTGCTCACTCCTTTGGGAAAGGAATTATAGACTTGACATTTGGGCTCATGAAGTTTTTAATTTCAAATGCTGCCTTTTAGAAACTCCAGGGTCAGCTGTCCATGTCACTATTATGCTAAGTCCCCCAGGAGCTGTAGCAGTATATTAACTCTTAACCTTCCCAGAGCTCCTTTCCACTGCCACTAGCTAGCAAAGATATAAATCAAAATGTCAAGGCTTCATCCTGCATACACATCCCATTAGCACCTGCATCCTTCTTGATAAGCATTTAATTGAGCACAATAAATGGTTTAGCACTGAATCATGGCAGATTGTACACTTGGGGTCTCCTGTAAGGTATCTGAGGAGGGAAGGAACATGGGCAAGGCATGGGTAGTGGTTACAAGCCTGAAAGATCTTCAGTCACTTCTCAGTAATGTGCTAGAATCCACTGCCAGACACTCCTTAAGTGTTTCCACTTAAGGAGGAAACATCAAATCCAAATGGAGATTTGGGTGAATCATCTAGGCTTCTTTTGGTTGTAAGAATAAAGCTTCAGTAACAAAAAATTAATTTGTGGCCTTTCCTTTAAATGCAAAATGTCTTTCACCAACAAAAAAAATAAGGTTAGAAAAATGCATGACTTGGACATAGGCACATCTATTCATGCTCCATTGGCATCAGGAGTCCCATAACCAACGTCCAAGGTCAATGAGGTGGAAATGGGGAGCCAATATTTTGTTGGCGGTTTATGGGAAGTTCCTTGATCCATGTATTCTAGTTACAGGCAAAAATGACAATATATATCGGTCTCTGGTCACATTGCTGTTAGCTTGTTGATGCTACAATTTGTAGTGATAAGGTATATGGTAAAACCAGTGGATTCCATAGGTATAAGCTCATCACACACTTCCTGCATTATAAAATGAGTTACCTGGTCAGACTTGTCCTGTGGATGGATGAGGATGAGGCCTTCTAAAAGTCCAATAGAGGCACCAGCAGAGGTATTTCAGGCAGGGAATGTGAATCCATATTCAGAGGAAGTGATAATTCCAGGGAAGGCACATACCTTCTTCTGCCCCTACCTCTTGTGATGGGGGAGGGGGTCCAATATATCCAACCAGCTGGCCAGCTGACTGCCAGAAAGAAAGCTGCTAAATTAGAGGGCTTGGTGTCACCCTCTGCTGTGGTCAGGGTCAGCACTCAGTAGATGCTATGGCCAGGTCAGCCTTGGTGGAGGAAAGCTCGTATTTTTGAGCTCACACTTGACCATCAAACCTGCCAGTATGATCACTTCGCATGCAAGTCTAGTGGGCCCACTTTGGGGAGGTGGCAAAAAGAGTGACTGATAGCCACTCATCAGGCTACCTTATTCTGCTGTTTGATAAGAGCCACCTCTACCATAGTTGGGAAGAATTTCCGAGGTTCCCAAGTCCTCATGCTCTGACTTCAGAAAGGTCCATTCAAACACTGTTTTCCCAGAGCATTGATTTTTCACTTCCAAGTCCCTGAACATCCAGTGATGCCATTGGGCGTGACCTCTCACTCAATGTGGTTCCATACCTCTGGCCCCTCTCCTTGCAGGTATAGTGAACAAACCTGGGAGGACCCCCCTTTCCACTGCCCTTGAGGTCACTCCCCTGTGGTGCTGTAGAGCTGCAGCTGCTGGCTTTCAAAGATGCCAGCAGAACCATATGAAAATGAAGTCAAGGTTTTTTTTTCTTCTTCTTCTTCTTCAATCCCCTGGTCACTGGGAACTTCCTGTTGGGCCACAGGTGTGAGTTGTGGTAAAGGTATCAGTGCAAGAGAAGGAGGTGCACAGAAGTTGAAGCCACTTGTTTAAGCAACTTACTTGTGCCTTTAAGCCCAATTTCCCACATAGCAGTTCAACTTGATGATGGACAGCAGCTACCATGCCCAGCTTTGTGGCTCAGTGACTTACAGCAGGGCTTCCCAATCCCTGGGCCATGGACTGGTACTGGTCTGTGGCCTGTTAGGAACCAGGTCTCACAGCAGGAGGTGAGTGGTGGGTGAGTGAGCATTATCACCTGAGCTCTGCCTCCTGTCAGATCAGCATCATCACTAAATTCTCATAGGAGCAGGAACCCTATTGTGAACCATGCAAGCGAGGGATCTAGGTTGTGCGCCCCTTACGAGAATCTAATGCCTGATGATCTAAGGTGAAACAGTTTGATCCTGAAACCATCCTACCCCCTCTCAACCACTGTTTGTGGGAAAATTGTTCAACAAAACCAGTCCCTGCTGCCAAAAATGTTGGGGACCACTGACTTAGGCAAGACGCAACTCTCAATGTGCATCTTGAGCTACATAGATGCTACCAGGGCCCAGAAGCAAGTTAGGAGCTATTTCTTAAAAGGAGAGGAGTTATATGAAGGAGTGGATGATCTTATTCCAAAATTTTAAGGGATTTCCCATACGTAATCTTCTATCAGGGTCTGCTAATGCCCACCGTGGACCTGCTAGACATATGGCTCCTATGTAAGGCATCTTGCCCAGTAGGCTAGATCAGCTACAGAGCCTTCTGCAACTATGGCACCCATTCATATCTGGCAACCTGATGGGTAACTCGGGAAACAGGTTGGAACAGTATGGTCAAATAGAAATTTGACTAGGAATCTATTTCAGAATCTATTTCTATACATAGTCCTCAGGTTACACTCAATGTAAACCAATAAAATTTTGCAATTATTTTGTTGCATATTGTATTAGTCCATTCTCACACTGCTATAAAGAACTATATGAGACTGAGTAATTCATAAAGCAAAGAGGCTTAATTGACTCACAGTTCCACACACTGCACAGGAAGCATGGCTGGGGAAACCTCAGGAAACTTACAATCATGGTGGCAGGTTGAAGGGGAAGCAAGCACATTTTCACATGGTGGCAGGAGACAGAAAGAGTGAAGAGGGGAGGGCTACACACTTCAACGACATGAGATTTGGGTGGGGACACAGAGCCAAACCATATCACATATAGAATCTCTTTTGAGATCACATTTTATACTCCTCCCCTTAAAGTCCACAGTGAATCCATAGCTGTTATTAGACTCTAATTACAGATGTGAAAGTATTAAGAGTTGGTGAGGTGGGTCTGAGGGAGAATCGTCACCCCTTGCAAGCTAACTACTTCAGATGCAGGTATTATACAGTCTTCAAGTAAGAGGAGGCTCACCTACTCTGCTTGGGGAGAAAGGGCTACTCTGGCAGGTGGAGCTTGCTGGGACGTGGGATTCAAGGTCCTCAGAATGATAGGAACAGGATCATACTGATCCCATTCTAATCTCAGGGATGTTCTTTCCTGATTAACACTTTAACTTTACGTAAGATACCAGAAAACACTGCAATTTCAATTTGTATTATAATTTGGCTACTCGCAGAATTCAATTTTGGCCTGGTTAGTTTCCCTGAGTCCTGGTTGTTCAGCTATGAGAAATAAGGGATTTCCTGAGGACAGCCATTGAACCTCTGTATGCCTGCCTTAAGATGAGAATTTAAAGTGACAAGCGTGTCACTGCCTTTTCCCCAAATCTTCGTTCCAGTGAGAAATAACCATTAAGCCCCACATTAAACCTTGGGCTGTTCATTTCCGTCAGAACATTCCATGTAGCAGCTGCTCAATTTCCCGTATTTGGCCTTCTATAGGCACTTGGTTCCAGGCAACTAACTGCATTTGGGAACTTCAATGGCTTTGCCACAACATGTCATGGGTGGTAAACATCCCATTTTCCACTGGCAATAAGGTCTCCGCTACGTTCATATTTGGTCAGATCTGAGGAATCCTCTGGTAAGAAAAACTGTATCCTTCAACATTCAGATAGGGAACAGAAGCCACGCTATGCTCTCAAGGTTTAGAGGTTTTAATGTAAGGAAATAGTGGCTTGCACAAACAGTTGGAAGAACTATGAGTGAAGGCTGGGGAAGCTGCCACCAGCGATCTCAAGCTGGCACACCCGAGGGCGGTTCTTAAGTGCACCCCAGGAAGCCCCATAATTCTCCAGAACTTCTAGCAAGCTCCTGCCATTCTCCCCGTAAGAGCAATGAAGTAGGGGGGTCTCCAGAAGTTGCTGTGAAGCCACTGTGAATCACGCATCTGCTCACACCTTTGCCACCAGTTGCCTCTAGAAACTCATGGCCCTTCACTCTCTTTTATCTTTGAAATCTCCTCTGAGTGCCTCTGATTGATAGTCTTACCCAGACCCACATGGAGTGAGGATTCTGGGGAGATGGGGTGCACAGCTTCTTTACTGCAGAGTAGAGGGGACCCCAGGGTGCAGCATTGGCAATAGCTAGTCAACTGCAGACTGTCATGTGCGAGAACATCTCTGCTTTTCTATGGGTGGGGAATCTTGCTCCCAATTTGGATAAAGTCATGGGAGAATGGAAATACAGTGACTTGGGCAAGGAACAATTGGCTTGCAACGGAAGAACTGAGGGCTCACACTCAAGTGTGGTGAGCTGCTCTACAGCCACAGATCATTCCGTCCTGACGCATGTCTCTTTTCCAGGGTCACTTTGCCACCTTCTCCCTTTTACCCTCTTAGGGCTGTACCTCGAGGTCTGCTGGAAGGGAGCCACTCTGGCTCACTGGAGCCTGGGCGGCTCCATGGAGGAGAAAGGAGGGAACCCAGGCGATGGCCAGTGCCACCTGTTGGACATGTGAATGTGACCATCTTGAACCGTCCAGCCCAGCTGCCTTTCCAGCTGAACATAGCTCCTGGAGTGTGCCAGGAGAAGCAAGCAGAGAAACTGCCCAGCAAAACCTTGTGGAAGCATGAGGAATGACACATCATTCTTTTTTTGAGCCACTATGGTCTGTTGTGCCGCAAGATAACCAATATACCACAGTGGGAAAGCTCCAATACAGTGCGAAACTGGAAAGAAGAGAATGCAGAGGGTAGCTGTACTGTTTACAACGCTCCCTCTGTTTGCTAGCTTCATTTTTAGTGAGTGTGCAGATTCTGACAAGGATCATTTAGATATGTTTGACCTCGTCCTTGGAGCCATGAATCGGAGACCTCTTGACAGCAGGCACAGATCCTCTATATGGAAAAAACAAAACAAAACAGAACGAAATAAAACAAACAAAAAAAACAGGACAAGAAAAAATGTTGAAAAACATATTTACCTATATTTCTCATTTCATGAAAAAGGATTCCTGCAGTTTTGTTTAGAGAGCCTTGAAAACAAATCATCACCACAAAGACTTGGTTTTATTTCACTTCTAAAATTTAAGGAGATGAAACTTCCCTGAAAAAGCAACCATCTGCAACGTCTAGCATTCATCAGTGTTCTCCTCTATTAATTATTTAGATATACTGGGCTGGGGAGATCGAAATATAATAATAATGCCACCAACAATTCATATTCACTAGGTGCCAGACTGTGTTAGATAATTTACATGCTGTGTCTAAATTAATAATTGCAATAATTCAATGAGTAGGTACTGTCATTATCTCTACTTTACACATGAGGAAACCAAACTCAGAGAAAGTAGGTAATATACACAAGGTCACATAGCTAGTTTGGGAGGCAGGGACTGACCCATGACTTTCAAATCAATAATGTGATCCCAGGTGCTTGCCCCAAGGGCTTGGATATAGATGCAATTCTGGTCACTGGGTGCTATGCAGCCTGTGTTGCTGTGGACATTTGGGGCTCTGGCCCTCATCACACTTGGATTAAAACAATGAATAAACAAAAATCAGGATGTAGATTTTCCTTTCTGATCACTCACACCATTTATCAGAGCCCAGTTTCTTTTCACTAGACCCAAAGTCTTCCCTAATATTTTTTAAACTTGCTTTTTAAAGTTTGTGATTATATTTACTGTCCTTTTAAAAATGTGTGTAATATAAGGTATTAGGACAAGACAGAAAGTACCCTTTTTCCCCACTGCCCAAAGATAATTATTGTTACAATTATTTTGGCATCTTTAAGGATTTTGTTTTTTTGTTTGTTTTGAGACGGAGTCTAGCTCTGTCGCCCAGGCTGGAGTTCAGTGGCCCGAGCTCGGCTCACTGCAACCTCTGCCTCCTGGGTTCAAGCGATTCTCCTGCCTCAGCCTCCTGAGTAGCTGGGACTACAGGCGCCTGCCACCACGCCTGGCTAATTTTGTATTTTTAGTAGAGACAGGTTTCACCATGTCGCCCAGGCTGGTCTCGAACTCCTGACCTCAGGTGGTGATCTGCCTGTCTTGGCCTCCCAAAGTGCTGGGATTACAGACATGAACCACTGCACCTGGCCATCTTTAAAGATTTTTTAAGTCATAGAAGTATATAGGTATGACATGTACATATATCTGTGTATAAATTTATAAGAAATATGTGTGTCTATATGAATAAGAAAGAGACTACAACATAGATACAGTTTTCTATCCTACTTGTTTCCCTTAACATTACATCATATTAGTTCCCGCATCATGCACTTTTGTTTAGACATGGCTTTAACGGCTGCATGGAACTCCCCAAGGCTTTGTTGCAGTCATTCTATGATGTTTTCTCTGAGTTAGGACATAAAAGAGCTAGAGTCTAAGACAATCTTCTTGGAAATCCCATTCATGGTGGATGTCCCCATGTTTTTGACACAGGCAAGCCCCCATCTTTATACCTGTATTCACTTTGTTCCTTACGCAAAGAAGTGGGGGGTGAACATATTACAGACTTTGAGAAAAAGGACCTGGGCTCATACCCTGCCCTGCCACAGTGACCTTGATCAAGGAGGAGAGCCTCCTAGAGCCTCTGTTTCCTTCTATATCAAATGGGGGTGATTATATCTATCTTCCAAGGATTCTCATTACCTGAGAATCAGGTAATGTTGGTGCAGCATCTGCTACATAGTGGGTGTTCAGTCTCAACATGTATGTTATTTTCTACTTTCCAGGCTTATTTTCCTTGGAGAAGGGAGACAGAGGCTAATTTTTGAAAGCGAATTATTTGTCTCATATTGTCCATAAGTATGGCTCTTTAGTATGTCTGGTGGCTAATAGGGCTTTGTGGCAGGCTCCTTTTAACAGTCGATAACACAGTAATAGCACAACAAAGGGATCAAGGGCTACAGAGCCAGCTACCTGGATTGGCTCTACCCCTTACCCGCTCTGTAACGTAGGTTATTTCTCCATGTCTCAGTTTTCTCATTTGTCAAATGCAAAATTAATGGTACTTTGTCTATAAGATTAAATACATCATTTCATGTGGTGTGATATGGCAGGACAATGGGCAGCATGAAGTGCTTAATAAATATTAGCTCTTACTATTCAACATCATCTTCCAAATCCGGTAATATACACAAGGTCACGTAGCTAGCATGTGTTGATTTCAGCACAGTGTGCAGAAGACCTGCATACCATCCCAGGCTAGGCCCGAAAGTGTCCACGAGGTCCTGCTGCTCTCTCCCCATCTGGTGGCTCATGCAGAGGCTGCAGTGGGGGGCGCTGCAGCCCTCAGGCAGGGGGAAGAGCCTCAAGGTGTAGAACCTGTATCCGCATTCCCCATGTGGAAGGATGTTGGCCAAACACCCTATTGAACTATCATGGATGCACAACCCAAATCTTATATTTGGGAGTTGTTACAACAACAACTTGCTTTATTAATATAGCAATCATTTCCTCATTTGCAGGTGTAAAAACTATGATAATTGCTAAATTTTTCTCAATGTAAAGTATACCGTCCATATTTTTCTCTTAAGCGATTGGCCCCTACTGTTGTCTGCTAATGATGCCAGCAAATGACAAAACTATTAAGTCATGAATGAAGATAAATTATAAACTTGAGGAATTAATTATCATTCTTAGCTCAGAAATTTGCTTTGTTGATCTTCAGGCATACTCATGGTTATAATTACAGAATGTACCAGTACCTTAGAAGAAAATCCTGGAAACAGTCGTGGAGTGCTCTTTAAAACTAGTGCATTGCCATTGCTTCTGATGGTTCAGAAGACAATTTGGGATAGAAAAAAAATCATAGAAATTGACCAGGCGCAGTGTCTCACACCCGTAATCCCAGCACTTTGGGAGGCTGAGGTAGGTGGATCACTTGACGTCAGGAGTTCAAGACCAGCCTGACCAACATGGTGAAACCCCGTTTCTACTAAAAATACAAAATTAGCCGGGCGTGGTGGCACAAGCCTGTAATCCCAGCTACTTAGCAGGCTGAGGCAGGAGAATCGCTTGAACCCGGGAGGCGGAGGTTGTACTGAGCCAAGATCGCACCATTGCCCTCCAGCCTGGGCAACAAAAGTGAAACTCTGACTCAAAAAAAAAAAAAAAGAAAAAAAAGGAAAAATCATAGAAATTAATGACTCATTCAAAAAGTGATTCGAAAGAGAATTACTGTAAGTATAAATGTTTTAATAATTTAAATGGTCAGTTTCACACATATTGTGCTTTCCTTTGTAACCCTTGGTGATATATAATGAAAAATCTATGCCTAAATAAGTCTAAAGTGCTTTTTTGACAAACTTCGAAGTTACTATTGTTTACTGGAAATATAATGTGAGCAGACAATTTTAAATCTTCTAGTAAGCATGTTCAAAGATATAAAAAGGAATGTCAAAATTAATCTCAGTAACATGTTTTTATTTGAAGAAATATATTGAAAATATCAGTTCAACATGTACTCAATATAACAAAGTTATTGAGGTATTTTACATTCACCTTTTCCTACTAAGTCTTGGAAGTCCAGCCTGTATTTTCCATGTCACACCTCAATTCAGGACTGGCCACATTTCAACTACGCCAAATTCACACGTGGCTCATGGCTACTGTGCTTCACAGTGCACACCTAAGTGGGACAGGAGACTCATGTTCTAGTTTGATTACGTTTTTATTTGTACTGGGGTGCAAAAGAATGGTGCATTTTATGCTTAGTGATGTCTTAGATTAGATGAAATAGGGTAGTTTTTACCTTGCATTGAAAAGGGGATTTAAGGTAAGAAATAAATTTAGTTAGGGAAAAATATTTGTTTCTCACACATACCTACTATGTAGTTTTTGGAAGAAAGTTGTCTGAGAATGCAATTTCTTGCACAATATTCCTAAAAATGAGTTCAGTGAGTCACCATCACTGCTGGCTCTTCCTCTACTTGGGCCCACGTGGGTGGCTGAGGTCCCTGAAATGTCTTCTTCTAGGTTTTCCAGCACCCTCCTGGGCTCTCCCATACCCCCTTTAACCTCTTCATGCCAGCGTTGTTTTAAAAACTAAAGGGCATATTGCTGTTTCTATCTCCTTTTTTCCCCATCCTTGGGATGGTAAGCCAGCAATAACAAGAAAAGACATATTTTCCAAAGTCATTGATTTTTCTTTTGCTTTGACTTTTCTGATCAGTTTCTCAGGGGGTTCCTCATTCTTAAGTACTGCTTGTTTCTCCAACATGATACAATGAGCTAGGAGAGTGGCTGGGCATAGAGCTTGTGGAATGTCAATCCTTCCTGGCTGCTTTCTCTATACCACATCAGAGGCACTCTTTATATTGGGCCGTGACAATCATAGAGGCTGCCTTCTTATGACAAAATAATTGTACTTGATTGACACATACAGTTCAGAAAGACTCCGGGGCTCTGGGGATTTAGAGGACTGGAAAAGCCTCTGGAAAAGCCCAATGTTAGTCTCCATAAATTTGAAAGCACAGTTTCTCACAATATTCAAAGTGCAATGATCCTCTGTAGAATTTTTTAGTGTTAGGGCAGCATCCCAGGGCAAGGCTGCTATTAGAAGACTAACACAATGCTCCTGACCAAAGGCTTTGAAGCCAGTCAGAGATTGCATGTCTGGCTCTGTCATTTCCTGGCTGTGTGTCACAGGCTGACACCTAACTGCTCTGACTTCAACTTTCCTGGGCTAATATAATACCTATTTTAGAAGGTGGTCTTATGAGGATTACATGTACATCGTCTACCACAAGACCAGCCTAAAGAGTTTTCCACAGATTGTATTCATGATCAGGGGTCAGCAAACTGTTTCTGTAAAAGGCCAGGTAGGCATGGTGGCTGCAAAGTCTCTGTTGCAACTACTCAACTCTACCCTTGTAGGGTGAAAGCAACCATAGACATGTGAATGAATGAGCATGGCTGTGTTCCAATAAAACTTTATTTACAAAAGTAGGCTGTGGGCCAGCCCGTGCTCTAGGCAATGAGGGGCTTGCAGAGATCTAGTGCAGGAGGGCGTTCTCCCTGCCACATTTTGTGCACCAGGGTCTCTTGAACATAGCACTTCAGCGCATTCAGTGGGGTTGACTGGGTATGCCTTTGGTTGTGAGGTAGTTCTGTTTCTGAGTTGATGATTTTGATATGCAAATGGCATCTGGGACCCCTGGACTTACTTTTCATTCCCTCTCACTTTAGCCTTCTCTCTCTCTCTGCTGTTCACTTCACCTCCTTCCCCTAGCTCCTGCTGTCTCTGAGTGCAACGTATCTTATACAATTCCTTTCTCTTCCTCTGAATCCTTCCAGCAGCATCTAGTGCTAATGGACACCAAGTCTCCTGTGTGTGCCCCTCAGAGTCCCTGGAGTATGCGCATGCCTGGCTTCTCCGAGAGCATGGAACAGTATCCTTCCAGTGATCCACTCCAGCCCTTCCCGATCAGGGCTGGTGCAGCCATGTCTACCTTTTAATTAGCTGGAAGAAAGTGGTCATCTTGTGGGGAAAGAAACACAACAGCATGAAGGTGGTGAGAGTCCTCTCTGATTCAGCACAGCTGTTTGAGGTGATGGATGACTCTGAATTTCCTACCTGCTCACACTGTCCTCACATCAAAAACCCCAAAGACTTTCTTGATTTGAGGATTTCCTCACATTCTAAACAGAAAGCGCAAATGACCGAGAATTTCTTTCCAGGAGCCTAATTAACTGATTTTCCCTTCATGTCACAAGTATGAAAATACCAAGGCCAATTTGACATTGTGGTGGGTTGTAGGTGACTCAGCTGTCTTTAGGCTTTCCTCGAATAACTTATTTATGTTTTCCAAGACTTAATGCCCTGTCAAGCTGAGGAAGAGTCTCCCAAAGCCATGCATTCATCAAAATCTTGGGTTATTAAGTCAACATCAAGATTTGTTAGCCTAAATATGCCTTTTCCACTTGATTTCGCCACTTTCATTCTCCGGCATGTGGCCATTAATCCCTGGAAGAAAGAAACCTGCCCACCTGTGGTTTTAGGCCCAGGCTGTGTCCATATTCATGGCTGAAGGCCTGCTGCTGTTCCTTCTGTCGCCACTCAGTCTTCTAATTAGATTTCAGCTTCGCCATTTGTTTTCCTAGGGATGGACTGTTATTTTGCCACTTGCTCATTTGTATGTGTAACTTCTACGAATTAAAACAAGAAACTTCTAGACAAATGAAAACATGTTTTATTTACAAGAAAAAAGTCTGTACATTGTGTATACATAAAAATATACAAAACCAAAATAGAAAATATCAAAGTGTTAAAATGTGTACAAACACTTTTAAAATGCGACTCCTGGAAAACTTCAAGCTTTAATTAGTTTGAAGAGTACACATTTCATTTTAAAAATTATCATACAAAAGAATTCCCAAAGCTGTTAAAAAAGTTCATTGGTTTCCACTGGAAGAATTGTCTAAGTATTTCATCTAGAATAAAACAGGATTTGTTATAAATGTTAGATTTTAACACCACCAATGCAATTTCTTTGTTTCCAATCTACCTAGCAAGACTATTTTCCATAGAACCAGTAAATGTTTCTTCTAATCTTTGAAAGCCATGAGCTATAGCTAAGCTTCCCTTCAAAGTTCAGTGTTAAATCAGGCTTCTGACTAGGATAAAATATTAAGGTAGTGTTCTACCTTCATAGTACCTTTTAAATAATTCTGTCAGACCATTTTAATGTAGCCAAGATGTGCAGAGTATGAGTGTGTGGGAAGCGGTTGGCGGAGGACTGAATTTTTTTTTTCTTTTAACAGAAGGACATATAACATTTGCTTCCTTCTCTCAAAATATTAGTGGTTACATAATTAAAATAAAATTTATTGTAAAGGTTTCAGTCAAAAATATTGATGAAAAAGCAATATAAAACCAACCATGTGTGTAGATATGTATATACACAATTATATAACTATATCTACTACATGTACACTTTTTATACTAAGAACTAGATCAATGTCTTTAATTCCTTAAATGTCATTAGCTCAAGTTTGAACAGAAACATATTACATTACTTTTTTTTTTAACCAAAAGGCTTCATTCATTTAATAAAACAAGAACTTACATTTTATTTCCTTGAACGGACAGAGAAATACCTTTCATTTATCAAGTGTGTAAATAATGCCCATGTGACAGAAACATGCATAATAATCTCATAAGAGAACATCCAGAGTATAAAAGACAAGTTGAAACTCAGGGACATTTTACCTAAGCAATTAATTTCCAGATGGAGTTGCCTTGATCAGTCATGTAACCACTGGGTAAGAGTTCTAAACTATCAGAAAGAGTTCTAAACTATCAGAATCAAAACAGACAATACGATAGAACATACCTGGAAGCTACCTGGCCAATAGGTTCACTCATGTCTTTCTGATAATTCCCCTGGTCCCACCTCACTCCCTTTCTCAGTCTCTTACCACAGCTAAGCAGAAATTCAACCAAGTAACTGACCACATGTACTGTGTGTTGATCTATAAGAAAAACTGGAGAGAGAACTTGAATCATGGCATTTGTGCGTATGAAATTCGATCACATACTGGCACTCATCTAAGACTGATCCCACTTAATGCACCCAAACGGGACCTACCTAATTAATTCAGGAGATGTGTTACTGCTCAGAAGAGTCAATCAGCAGCGTAAGTATGATCTGTCCAGCAGAATGAACTGGCTCATACACATGTAAGAGAGTGACCCAGCTACTTTGATTTCCTAATTTTGAAAACGCTAATGATTATTTTAGCATTTCTTTTTTTGCAGATGCTATGGCTACAATGACTGAGGACTACTGGAGAGTCCAGGATTGATTAAGTGTCTGGCTGAGAGACCAAGAGGACCAGACACATGGGAAGTGCTGTTTCTCGAAGCTCTGCCTTCAGGCAGACAAGGAAAGACCTGGTCATTCAAAGATGTATAAAAGCCCTCCCTTGCCCATTTTAATGCACAAGCCTGATGCTTACATGCAACTTTTAACTGACCATCCCTTGGTCCTAAGCACAAAGTTCTCTGTAAGAGCAGCTCTATAAGGACATAGTGGGAAAGGTCAGCTCCCTGGGACGAGCATCGGTATTCCGTGAGAACACCAGGTCTGTTAAAGGTTACCCACCTACCTGGTGTGACTGGCTGGAGAAATAAGTTAGGGAGAATCTAGATGTGGTTGAATTGTCATTGCTGCTCAAAATTTGTTTCTTTGTGATAATAACAACAACAACAACAACAACGGGTGAAATTATCTTGAAATACAAAAGAATGTTTGTTGGTCCTGAGAGTGAAAAAAGGAATCCTTAACAGCTTCAGCTTGCACCAAGAGGATTTTTTTATCAGTTTCCCTTCATAAGAGAGGATGGAAGATTTTGGAAGAGACAGAACCTGGGAGAAATTCAGTGAGCTGCCACTTACTGTTAACTACTCCACAGAAGAACTGTATGTTTATTGGAATTCAGTAAATGTGGCATGTAAGGATTTAGTCAATGTCTGGCAAAATGCTGCCACTTAGGACCCATTTGGCTAATACTAGAAGTAGTCATCAAGTTAACTATAACTGCCCAACATTTTCTTAGAAGCCAAAGAACTTAAACTTTTATAGAAGAATGCCCAGTCAGTACTATATTAATGTGTGTATTACATTTATTGACTGTTGAACAGACCCTGATTCCCAAGAGTCTTTAAGGCCATAATAAATGCAAAAATTGTAACTAAATTCCCTTTGTACTCTTCAGTCTTTCTTGTAACCTCAATGAAACTGAAAGTACTATTTTAAAAGTACAATGACTACGACAAAATTCCATTTAAAAATCTTTAAAGTGTTGGGTTCTGAGGCTTTTGAACTTGAATATTTACACTGACCCCAATAAATACTCCTCTAACCAAGTTCTCATGTCAGCCAAGGGGGATTGTGCTGGATAGTAAGGATGTCTACAAGTAAATCCACTTGCAAAACTATAAAAGGAGCTTCAATAGTCAGGGGCATTTAATGGCCTGGAAGATCTAGAAAGATCCAAGGAGGGTAGGGAGTAACATTCATCCACCAGAGCCACCTCACCCACATTCCAGAGTTGCTGAAATTATTACACACATGTAAACATAAGGACAAGACAAAGTTTTTTCAAGAAATTAGAAAGGAATGGCCGGGCACCGTGGTGGCTCACGCCTATAATCCCATCACTTTGGGAGGCCGAGGCAGGCAGATCACAAGGTCAGGAGATCGAGACCATCCTGGCTAACACGGTGAAACCCTGTGTCTACTAAAAATACAAAAAATTAGCTGGGCGTGGTGGCGGGTGCCTGTAGTCCCCAGCTACTCAGGAGGCTGAGGCAGGAGAATGGTGTGAACGTGGGAGGCAGAGCTGGCAGTGAACCAAGATCGCACCACTGCACTCTAGCCTGGGCGACAGAGCGAGAGACTGTCTCAAAAAAAAAGAAAAGAAAAGAAAAGAAAAGAAATTAGAAAGGAACATGGCTTAACCATGTCTATTTAGACGTAAGTTAATATATAGGACAAAGTTACCTATCCCTTCTCATTGACTTAGTAACAAAACTCTCAAAATGGGCTTTTATTGGATATTATTGTGATTAAAACTTTCCAATTTCTCCTTCACTATTATAACAAGCTATAGGAGATGTCTTGTTTTCCAGCTCCATATCTGCTGAATAGACTAACCAAACAGAAGCCTTCAGTCTCTGTAAGCCATTCTTGCTCAAGAAAGTAGTCCTGAGAACAGTCTAGAAGAAACCAATCCTGAAACAAAGAAAACTTTTCCACTAAACTCTCCTGACATTCATACATTTTGCAAGGGAGAACGCATTTAATTAAGCTGCTATTGTCATTGCAACAAGTCTTAACTGTACCATGGAGATATGTTTTGGTTATACATTGAAATAATAGCATGTTTAATTAAGGTATTACAGAATGTTTCTGTTTCACTATATTCATAGCAAAAATTTTTCAATGTATCAGTGACAGTTGAGATTAAAGAAAAAATCAACCCTGAATATAGCTAACATATTGGGATGAAAATTTCCCTCTAGCTGCCTTTCCCTCTGACGCATCTACATATTTTCCTTGTTAATAAGCAATGCTTTCACATAAATTATTTAATTATATGGCTTTGTCATGCTGCTGACATAAAACATATCTGCAAAAGCAAGGACTGGATTCCTAAATGTCTGTAGGAAGATTTAGTGAAGATTCAGTGCTCATCACTGTGGAGTTCCCACTGGCTGATAAAAACCTGCAAGAAACCTGTATAATAAAGACAGGCGTGCATCCCTAGAAGCACAGGGTGATGGCTCCAAAATCTTTCCTTCTAGTTTGGAAGGAGCAAGGTGTTTCCCGTCTTCCCCAGCGCAGCTGTGCCAATTGTCAAGTGTGTCACTGACTATGCAAAAGCTGCAGGGTAGATCTGCAGGTGAGGAGGTACAAGGCAGAAAAGCCAGAACCGGGGAGTGTCCAGGGGCACCTGCAGCCCTGTGATTCTATGTTACTTGCCAGTGATGTGCCTCCTGGTGGATGTGATACTAATGTTCCTGGTTGAAATACTGCAGGGAAACAAAGGGCCTCCTCTGTGGTGCTATATGGAATTTGGCTTTTTCTTGGACCTTTCAAGATGGATGTTTTCTGGTTTTAGAACTCGGTCTTGATGCACAGAAAGCAAAGCATTCAGTGGGCAATGGGAGGCAGAGATGAAGAATGCAACGGTTGGAAATAAAAGCCTTTGCCAGGATGTGCTGGGAATTTTTTGCTGTTAAACACATCGGAGTGATAATTTCAATGTCTGTCATAAAACCTAGGATATTTAATGATGAATGCATGTATAACTGACACACTCGATGCTGTAAATGATGTCCCTCAATATGAATGTTTCTAAACATAAACCACTTCATATGGTCAGGAACATCACCAAAACCTGTCATTGAAACCAACCCTGACGAGGGGTACTCATGGCAGAAGAATAAGTTGTTAACATTTCTGGAGGTATCATCATACCCATGGTCATACACGTGTTTTCTTTCTAGCTATCCTTGGTTTTGCATCTTTCTTGAGTCTTATTTTTTTAAAAAAACCATTTCTATGTTCAAAGCAGTAATACATACTCAATGGCTTAGAAAGAGAAGGATTCTCATGACCACCACTAAATTACTGTTTAAAGACTCAAAACTACACTGTCTAAAATCTATCTTCAAGTATTCTTTTGTGACTTTGAGTACAACAGTAGTACCTTATTGCACATTGATTCCCAAGAAACCCTTTTTAAGAGTGTGGAATGACTGGACTTGGTGCAGGGCAGTGCACTGCCTGGAAGCCGGGCAGAACCACCTTGCCCTTGCGATGCAAATCCCCCTGCGTGCCCGTGTTCAGGCGCTGCACCAGGAGCTTCTCATAGAGTAGTGGGTGGTACGCCCCGAGGGTGCAGGCTGCGTCGTAGTACAGCTCGTGGTAGTGGCACAGCTCCGTCTGCCGCACGGATGGGATATATTCATACACGTGCACCTCTCTGCACATGGACATCATGATGAGGATTCCTGACATGAAAATCAAAAATTAGAACCTAATGAACAACTCCATGTGAGAGGGATGAGTTTTTTGGGGGAGGGGTGGTGGTGATGGGATATGACTGTGGCAAGAGACACTTGCTTTGCACTCACTTTTTTGTTGTTGTTGCATTTGCAATGTTATAACTTCCATTAAGTGGTGTGTATGCAGTTCATGGAGTATGGGGGCATATTAAAATGTAATACTATATATATATATCTATTCGCTCATTTAATTTATCACTGTGGGCCTGGTAAGGAGAGATGAAAAGAAGTCAGTGAACTTAAGGGAACCACACGCTAGTGAAGGACAGATTTGCAACCCCCAAATCAGAGTTTCCTGTATCACATTCTATACACATGTCCCATCTGGTTTGCAATGATGGGACAGTTATGTTCCAAAGAAAGAAATGCCATAAAAACTAAATTATAAAATAGTTGCTTGATTATAAATTGACTATAATACAGTTGTTTGAAAACTCGTAACATAAAACTGTACAATGGATCAGCTCTTATACTATAGTTGTCTGAATGGAAAGAAATGGAATTAAAGGGACAGAGTTTAAGATTCATATTAAAATTATTTTTCTCACTGAACTATCAGTGTTAGAGTTTTAATTTTTTAATGTTTCAAATAATCAGCTATAACAGCTAATCATCACTGAGTACATTTTATTCTTTTTTTTTTTTTTTGAGACGGAGTCTCACTGTGTTGCTCAAGCTGGAGGGCAGTGGCGCGATCTCGGCTCACTGCAAGCTCCGCCTCCCGGATTCACGCCATTCTCCTGCCTCAGCCTCCCAAGTAGCTGGGACTACAGGCGCCCACCACCACGCCCGACTAATATTTTGTATTTTTAGTAGAGACACGGTTTCACTGTGTTAGCCAGGATGGTCTCGATCTCCTGACCTCGTGATGCCCCCATCTCGGCCTCTCAAAGTGCTGGGATTACAGGCATGAGCCACCGCGCCAGGCCTGAGTACATTTTATTCTTTATCTAGACTAATGGCTTTCTTTCTTTTCTCAACACCACCATGCCACTATTAACTTGAAAGTTAAAAAAAAGACATCTCTTTTCTGAAAGGGATGTCCCTTGTTATAAAAAACATAAAGCAGCACAGTTATTCTTGTTATAGCCAATATTTATCTGAAGATGACAGTAATATTCCCTAATTAACCAACCATGTGTGCAACACAAAAATCCCATACCAGAGGAGTCCTGTACAAGGGACACTGGGAGAGAAGAGAGAAGGGGCCTAATTTTGCTGAGGGGATCCAGAAAGGCTGCCCAAAGGTGGAGAAGTGTGAAGCTCAAGGGGCTGCCTGGTGGACAAGGGGTAGAAGGAAACAGGAGAAGGGATACTGCTCCAGAGTCAGCAAGGATAGCTTGTGTAGTAGATGTCAGAGTCATGATATGGTATCATAGTTGAGAGTAAAACACACTCCTAACAAAGACAAGGGGATTATGCACTTCAAATTCTATGCAGTCAAGTTGCTCTCAAGAGCGATGGTCAGAACCTCAAGTTACTGGGTCAATTCCTCTTGTTTTTCTCCCAGGTCCTTCTACCAGTTTCCTTCCTTCTTCCATGGCTGCCTGGCTGCTGCCCCTCCCTTAGATCAGCCTAAAGCACTGTGATTCAGGCATTCGGGTGGCACCAATTGAGAAAAAGGAAGCAGTACCCCCCAGATGCTCGAAGTGTCTGCACCCGTGGAGAAACATGAGTGCAGTGGTCAAAAGTCTGCCTCCTGATTAGTAATGACTGCTCTCAAACATTTTTTCTCCCCTGTATAAAATCATAAACAAGGAATTCACATGGTGAATGACATCTGCCCATGGAGAATTACATTCTTTTATTTCCAGTCACTTGCCGACATGGTGAAATCCCGTCTCTACTAAAAATACAAAAAACTAGCTGGGCATGGTGGCATGTGCCTGTAATCTTAGCTACTTGAGAGACTGAGGCAGGAGAATCACTTGAGCCTGGGAGGCGGAGGATGCAGTGAGCCAAGATTGCACCACTGGACTCCAGCCTGGGCAACAGAGCGAGACTCTGTCTCAAAACAAAACAAAACAACCCACAAAAAAACCTAAACAAACAAGAAGTGCTCTGGTGTGAATGTTCTCTGGTGGCTGAAGTTTTCCCAGAGCCTGTGTCTGTGGAGCTGAGGACGGCTTCATGTTTTCTAATCAGGGGCTACAGACCAAGTTGCTGTGCACTGCCCAGCATTGGGAGCTCCCCATCTCCTGGGCATGACATCTGCTCTGCCAGCTCTGCACAAGGAACCACGTTGAAGGGGGTGGACTTCATCACGGGCATCATTAATCAATATATTTATTACAACACTTTCCTTGCACATGGCAGGGGGGTGGCTTCAAGGGTGTCTTTTACACAAAGTCACTGTATAACCTAGCAGTGGAACTGTACCCAGAAACCACAGTTCTTTGCTACTTGGGCATTTCTATGAGCTAATAACACAATGGCATCCGTAAGGACTGGAGTCAGTTGTGTTGGAGTTGTGACCTTTGCAACTCTGGTTCTTAAACTGGATGGTTTTCAAACCATGGCTATGTGAAATTGCTATAAGGTGTCTAAACCCTTCCATTTTCTACACTAATCTAGTTGTAGGCCAGTAACACACGTTCCTGGACCAGTGCTGGTCTACTCTCCATGCTTTAAGGACCAGGTTGTTTTAACACACATATTTTTTGAAAACTGCTGAGGAATCCCTAAGTTGTCTCATAGGTAGCAAGACATTCTGCATGTTGACATCTGATCTAGATTTGAACTGCTACCAAATCCAAGTAACTCTGGGGAGCTTCCCTATACATCCTTGCTATCCTCTTAGACTCAAAGAGCTATCAGATGCTTGAATCTGATTGTTTTTCCAGAGAAAAATTTTACCCTTGCTGCTAGTTAACCGTTATATCTTAAATCATGTTATCTGCTAAATATACAATATAGATTTTGTCATAGACTATGCAAATAGTTATGCTTTCAATATATGTAAATAGGTACACTTTTAGTATTTTCTTATATAAGTACTCTATATTTAAAAAGAACTTCTTCAGCTTCAGAAATAGAGGGATTTGTCAGTTAGCTCATGGCAGTCCAAATTGAAAGCCAATAGATCCTATGAGAGTGGGTGTTTGTCCTGAGTTTTCTGCACAGTTCTTCCTGATCTTTGCCTATCAGATAGAGATATAGCAACAATGATTTCTCCATCTTGTTTTGTAGTCTCATGAATTGGTGGCTCCCTGAAACTATGAACCATGGCTTGGAGCATCCTAAAATTAAAGTAACAGTAGAGTCTACCCTGAGTGTTTAGGCGGCAGCCAGCTGCAGCCACTGATACGGAATTGGTATGGAGGAATCTTCAAAAAAAAAGGAAAAAAATAATTTAAAACTCACTGTGGAGTAGGGCGTGCAGTGGCTCACGCCTGTAATCCCAGTACTTTGGGAGGTCAAGGCAGGTGGATCACTCAAACCCAGGAGTTTGGGACCAGCCTGGACAACATGGTGAAACCCCGTCTCTACAAAAATATATAAAATAGCAGCCAGGCATGGTGGCTCGTGCCTGTGGTCGCAGCTACTCAAGAGGCTGAGGTGGCAGGATCACCTTAGCCCAGAGGTTGAGGCTGCAGTGAGCCATGATTGTGCCACTGCACTCCAGCCTGAGCGACAGAGTGGCATCCTGTCAAAATAAATAAATAAATAAATAATAAAACTAGTAATAATAAAACTGTGTAATGTGAAAGGTAGACAAGGAGATTTATGGTGCCAAAGATGTAGAATATTCTTTAACAAAATTTTAACTTTTTTTTCAGGCAGCATGATCAATTCATTTAGCATATGCATAGTCTTTTAATTTTCTTTAAGGCTGTTGTTATACATAAATTTGAGTTTAGATTCAGACTCTGTCATATAATAAATAGTGAAAATTATTAGTATTAAATTACATATCAATTTTCCTAAGAGTTAATAATAGTACTTAGCAATACACAAACACCTGAAGAATAAATTTCTTCATACTTTGCAAAAGAGAACTAGGTAGATGTCAATGTTTGGACATACATAACAATAGCTCTTACATGGTTCAGAATGGGGTATGTGGGGAGTAGATACTGCAGGCAGACAGGACGGGGACAGGATTAGGGAAGAATAGAGTCTTTAAGTGCTGTTTGAGGCCTCCTCAATTAAATTCAACATCTGTGAAGCTGACCACAGTACTAATCATTGGCAATTTAGAGCACCTTTCTTTAAAAAGGTAACGAAATTAAATAAAACTAAAGATTTCACCTTTAAATTTAAAGACAGTAGAAGGCCCATGACCATTCTTAGGATGCCTTGAAGAAAGTATCCTAAACGTCATACTGAGAAAAATGTTTATGAACTACCACCAGATCTCTTCTGCAATGCCCCAATGCTGAGCCTTGTCATTCACAAATGACTACCAACAGCACACAGCTCTCAAATGAACTCTGAGTCACCACCATTAAGGTCCTGTGTCAGTTCCCAACACACCCCTAGGTTCAATGATTCAATAGGAAGACCCAGAATCTAGCATAGGGTTTTACTCACGATGATGATTTGTACAAAATGATATGAAGCAAAATCACCACAAGGAAGAAGTGTACAGGGTAAAAAGTCCAGGGGAACCAGGTGCGAGCTTCAAGAATCCACTCCCAGGGAGTGGCACAGGGACTGAATTCCGCCAGCAATGAGTGGTGACCACTGCTACGAACTGAATGTGTCCATCCCCACTCACAGGTTGAGATCCTTCCTAATCCTTAATGTGACGGTATTAGGAAGTGAGGCCTTGGGAAGTGATTAGGTCACGTGAGTGGAGCCCTCGTGAATGGGATTAGCGCCTTTGTAAGAAGAGATGTTGTGGAGATGATTTCTCTCTGCAACAACACCATGTGTGGAACCAGCAAGAAGGCTCTGTCTCTGAATCAGGAAGAGGAGCCAAACTGACCAGCGCCTGCTCTCTAACGTCTCACCTCCAGAACCATGAGAGAGAAATTTCTGTTGTTTAAGACACCCAGTCTATGGTATTTGTTATAGCAGCCAGAAATAATGGAGACAACAACACAAATGAAATTTTGCCAACCAGGGAAGCTTTTGAGAGACTCAGTCCTCAGTGTTTCTATTTGAAACTGGTCATGTCAGCAGTCTCTGCCTGGCATGTACTAAAATTCCAGACTCTCGGAAGGAAAGCAAGTATCCAGCATAAACCACATTTCTTGCATAAACAGTACACACATAGTGAACCACGCTTATCAGTTAGAGGGGTGGGAACCTTCCCAAAAAATCCAAGTTCCCAGACATCAGCCAAGGGCCAGTCTTATAAGCAGGCCTTCCTGAGGATAAGCAGTCAAGCTGGCGGTGTTGTCTTTTCTGCCCGGATACCATATATGCACAAATTCAAAGTATCACATTACTTTGTAATCATTTCCCCATGCCAGACTGATGTGGGGAATTCACATCTGGTTATGCTAAAAATGTTATTGATTGTTTTTTTATTTCCTCTCTTATGTCTGCTCAGGACTACATAAAATGCAAGAAGAATACAAATCATCTAATAACATGCAATTCAGTAAAGGACAGCTTTTAAAAAGCATTTAAGAAACTGTTAAGTAATTTTGTTTAAGAACTACAAAAAATTAACAACTTTAATCACTAATGAAAGTTTTACTGCTTTCAACATGAGGCTGGACTTTTTGATAGGCAGATCAAGATTTAGACACGTTTTAATGTATTTTTTCAAGCCAATCAAATGGGTATGGGGCCAGCTGTTTTGAATCTTTAAACAATATGAATGTTAAGTTTCTTATATGGCCAGTTTTTTTTTTTTTTTGAGACGGAGTCTCGCTCTGTCGTCCAGGCTGGAGTGCAGTCGCGTGATCTCGGCTCACTGCAAGCTCTGATATGGCCAATTTTTACAAATGAGTCTATATGAGGGATTCATTTGAAGAAAATAAGTATTAGTATTTTCTAGGCAATTGTGACTCAGGAGGCATTCATTTGCTGAACTGTATGCTTTTAAACATCATATAATGCAAGATAATTATCAAACCATTTAAAAAGCATTTCTACTGGTTTTGATAAAATGTCATGTTATATGATTCAGCATAATAAGCAGAATGGGCACTTATTTATTTGCTCCAAAACCTGAATAAAAGGCAAACTTTAACACATGTTCAGATTATCACAAATTCTAGATGACTGAGGTTTCCTTTATACATCTTTAATTGGCATATATAGATATATTTGATGTGTTATCAGAGTCTAGTATAATCATTTAGCACTTAGCTTAATTGTGGTTATGCCAAAACTATCTTGTTTTCCACTTGGCAGAATATTTAAAATAACATCCCAAATCATTGAGAAAAACAAAATTTTCTCCTTGATGAAAATAGCCTTTCATTAAATAGCAAAATGAGCTCTGGATATAAAACAGAACATAATACAAGTAACAGGAAAACTACCAGTTTAAATCAATTCTAATAAACACTGGAATATAACTCACACATGAAGTAAATTAGCAGTTTCTAAGAGTCACCAATAGAACACTGCAGAACACTTTTCCGAATGAGGGGTGAGGGTGAAAGGCTAAGTGTATTAAATATGCCAGACTAACAGAACTCTAGCAGCTGTTTTGTGGTTTCTCCTTAAATTCAATCATAAAATGGAAAATAATGACAGCTACACTTGAGATTCTTAAAGAGATAAAAGTGACTTTTTAAGTGGTAGTTCTAGAAAATATTTGTAACTAAAAGATGGTTTGGAAATTTGAACCTGATGTAATTTAAGAAGACTCTACCACCCTAAACAAAATAGTATAATGCAAGAATAATACTGGAAGGTCAATTTTTAGCTCATTTACACTGCATTATTTGTTGTTATCACACACTCAGGATTCATTATTTACAGGAAAATACAAAAAGTTGTTCCTAACCAACAAAACTGTGACACATTTGACACGATCCTAAATATAGATGTTAAGTAGCTTATTATTTTGTGTTAATGTTCTGAGTTTGGGTGACACATTAAAAAATGAGATTCCAAAAGCCAATATAAAATGGAAAAGAAAGAAGTTATGACGTGTTTTTAAGCCTATTATTCTTGTGCATCTATAAATTGGCCTGAAATTACAGTGTTTGCACCTGTAAACTTCAGAAATATTAGTTACAATATTACGAGTAGTGGTTGCGTTCAAAAAAAAAAAAAAAAAGGCAAGGTGGGGGTGTTGCTGGCTTCTGCAATAAAAAGAATTGGCAATTGTACCTTAAAAAGGAGTTCCACGTGTGTGTGTATGTTGGGCGGAGGCCCTGGCTACAAGGCCTGTCTGCCTGTTAACACTCAGGCTGGGAGCCGGGGTGGGTGAGGCTGGTGCCTACTGGTGTGCCTGGATGCCCTACTGCATGCAGGTGGCAAACCCATCCAGCTGTGCATGAAGACCCCAGGTGAGATCACTCACCTATAAAAATATGTCATTACGTGGGCAAAATAGAAGCTACAGGACTCCAAGTAAATTATTCCTTATCCTCAGTCAGGCACAGTCAAAATGACTTCATTGCACTGAATAACAAGATAAAATCTCTAGTATCTGACTAGGGATGAAAGAGAGAAATGCTCTTCATATGTGAACAAGTAGCTCCCAATGGGCTGAGTGTGAGGAAGCTAATGAGATGGAGAAGTTGTTCCAAAGAAACGAGTCCTTATGGATCATCTAAATTACCCTGATTCATGTTACATCTTTTTAGTTTTAAAAATACATGTGCAGTCCAATAATAGGTGTATGAATTCCTTTATTGCTTCTCTAGAGAAGGAGATAGTACATGTAACACAATCCAATATATCTACTAGTGTACTTTCTTCTGTGAACCCAGAGGACAAATATGGAGTCTAATTAGAAACTCAACTACCTAATTCTTGGGAAAGCAATATATCAGCTCTTATCAATAATCACCAGAATGCCATACCCTTTGCACTGGCACTAATACTCCTGGGAATTTATCTTAAGGAAATAGTTTAAAGAAAAGTCTATATAGTCACTTACTGCACATAATTTGCATGAGTACATACATAGAGTAATGACTTGTCAACATAATTGTTTGATAATATCAAGCACTCTGAAACAACCAGAATATCAACAACTAAACAAAGGCATATATTATGATACACCTGTTTGATGTAATTATATGATCTCTGTAATAGCAAGGAAAACAAAAGTCTATTTTCACCTTGATTATAGGTCTTAATGAAAGAACAGTCCTTTTCTGTTTGGGAAAGAGTCTTATTTGACCTAGCATACATTTTCAGATGACACGCATTACAATAACAGCAAATAGTAAACATTAGTTATTGTGTTTAGGCACATGATAATTCAAAGCTAAAGGTACTATCAGTAACTTCATTTTACAGATGAAGGAACTGGGGTTTGGAGATGCTAAGTAACTTGTTCAAGGTCATATAGCTACTCAGTGGTAGGGCCAAGACTTGATTCTGGTCTCTGTAGAATCTAAGGTCTTAGCCACAGTGCACACATAAAGTGACAGGCCAGGAGGGTGGCCACCCTTCTACATATGAGACCAGTTAAATCAAAGGTGAGAGTCTATAAGATGACATCAATCACAGCCTCCCATTCATTCATTTGTTTTTTCAATCAGGGAACACCATGCACTGTGCTGTGCTGCTTCACAGTGAGGGAGCCGTGTTCATTACAACAACGTTAAAATCTGGATGTGCTCAAGATTTGGAAGGGTATACACTAAAATAAAGTCAGGATGGCAGTACCAGAAAGGGAGGTGGAGTTATTTGGTGTTTTTAAAATTGTATAAACATTTAGTTATATTACTATTTTGCTTCTTTTTATAAGGACTGCAAAGTTCTAGGAGATTATCCCAAAAGTTGCAAAGAAAAACTAATAAAGTAAGGCAGAGTCATTCTCTTCCTTAAGGTTTGGTGAAAGCTTTGGACACATACTTATGTGAGGATAAATAGTAATTCTAAACCTCCTCAGCCTTACATATGTTAATAAAATGGGATTTGTTAAAAAGCTAGTCAGGCTTTTACTGAATTCCAAGAAATAATCTTGATACTAAAAGTCAAAACATATTTGCAAAGTTATGGTTTAAATGTTTTGAAAGATAATTATCAATAATTGATATGCAACTTTGAGTCAGGTTTCCATGATTAATTGCAGTAAATAGTCAACTCTAATAATGATTCTTGAGAATATTTTGTGAGGTGGAGTTGCTCAGTAATAACAAAAACCTGATGTTAAAAACACAGAAAACAAGATTTAAAAATATTAATTTAGAAATTTGAGAGGGCTAACTTCAGTACACATTAGTTTTAAAACCTTAATAAGGATATAGGGAGGCATAGCAAGATGGCCGAATAGAAGCCTCCACCAATTAATTGTCCTGCCAGCAGGAACACCAAAGTCAACAACTATCCACACAAAAAAAGCATCTTTGTAAGAACCAAAAACCAGGCGAGTGATCACAGTACCTGGTTTTAATTTTCTATCACTGAAAGGAGCACTGAAGAGAGTCGGAAACTCAGTCTTACCTTGCCAACACCGTGCCTCCTCCATCCCCCAGCAGGGAGGAGAATCTGTGCACTTGTGGGGAGGGAAAGTGCAGTGACTGGGAGACTTTGCAATGGAACTCGGGGCTGCCCTGTTACAGCAGAAAGCAACACCGGGCAGAACTCAGCCAGAACCTATGGAAGGAGCATTTAGACCAGCCCTGGCCAAAGGCAAATCATCCATCCCAGTGGTCACAACCTGAGTTCTGGCAAGCCTCGTCACCAGGGGCTAAAGTGCTCCTGTGTCCTAAATAAACATCAATGGCAGTCTAGGCCACAAGGACTTCCATTCCTGGGCATGTCCTAGTGCTGTGCTGGGCTCAGAGCCAGTGGACTTGGAGGCATGTGACCTGGCGAGACACAAGCTAGGGCAGCCAAGGGAGTGCTTGCACCACTCTTCCCCCAACTCCAGGCAGCACAGGCTGCAGCTCTGGAAGAGACTCCTTCCTTCCTTGTCAGGAGAGGAGAGAGAAGAGTAAAGAGAACTTTGTCTTGCAACTTGGATACCAGCTCAGCCACAGTAGGATAGGGCACCAGATAGAGTCCTGAGGCCCCCATTCCAGGCCCTAGCTCCTGGCTGACATTTCTAGACACATCTGAGCCAGAAGGGAACCTGCTTCATGGAGAGAAGGACTCAGTCCTGGCAGGATCCATCATCTGCTGACTAAAGAGCTGCTGGGTCTTGAATAATTAGCAGTGGTACTCAGGCAGTACTCACTGTGGGCCTTGGGTGAGACTCAGAGCCATGTTGGCTTCAGGTGACACTCAGCATTTTCCCAGTGGTGGTGGCTACAGGGAGGGACTCCCGCTTGAAAAAAGGAAAAGGAGGAGTAAAGGGCACTTTGTCTTGCAGCAAAGGTACCAGCTTGGGCAAAGTGGGTTAGAGCACCAAGCAGGCTCCTGGGGTGCCAGATTCCAGGCGTTGGCTCTCACACAGCACTTCTTGACCTGCCCTGGGCCAGAGGGGAGCCCCCTGCCTTGAAAGGAAAATCCCAGGTCTGGTAGCATTTACCATAAGCTGACTGAAGAGTCCTTGGGCCTTAAATGTACATTGGTGGAAGCCAGGCAATACTCACTGTGAGCCTGGGCTAGTAGTGGCCATGGGAGACACCCGTCTGCTGTGAAAAGGGGAAAGAACAGTGGGGAGGACTCTGTCTTGTGCCTTGGGTGCCAGGTCAGCTGCACTAAATACAATACCAGGTAGAATCCTAAGTTTCCGACTCTAGGCGCTGGCTCCCAGATGGCATCTCGAGACCCACCTGGGGCCAGGGGGAACTCACTAGCCTGAAGGGAAGGACACAAGCTGGCTGGCTTCATCATTTGCTGATTGTAGAGCCCTAGGACATTGAGTGAACATAGGCAGTAGCCAGGCAGTGGTTACCATGGTCCTTAGGTGAGAGCCAGTGCTATGCTGGCTTCAAAACTTATCCAGTACAGTCCCAGTGATGGTGGTCACAGAGGTGCTTTTGTCCCCCCTTCCCCACTCTAGGCAGCTCAGCACAGAGGGAAAGACTCTGTTTGTTTGAGAGAAAGTGAGGGAAGAGAACAAGTCTCTGACTGGCAATCCAGAGAATTCATCTGGATCTTATCCAAGACCACCAAGGCAGTACCTCTACAAGTCTGCAAGGGCCACAGTGTTACTGGGCTTGGGGTGCCCCTTAATGCAGATACAGCTGAAGTGACCAAAAACTTAGATCATAATACCATACTCAACTCCTTTCAAAAACCTAGAAAGCCTTCTCAAAAAGGTTAGATACAAACAAGCCCAGACTGTGAAGACTACAATAATACCTAACACTTGAATACCCAGACACCAGAAAACATCCACAAGCCTCAAAACCATCCAGGAAAATGACCTCATCAAACAAATTAAATAGGGCACCAGTGACCAATCCCACAGAGACAGAGATATGTGACCTTTGAACAGAAAATTCAAAATAGCTGTTTTGAAGAAACTCAGTGACATTCAAGATAACAGAAAGAAGAAATTCAGAATCCTATCAGATAAATTTAACAAAGAGATTGAAATAATTAAATACAATCAGGCAGAAATTCCAGAGTTGAAAAATGCAATTGACATACCAAGGAATGCATCAGGGTCTCTTAATAGCACAATTATTCAAGCAGAAGAAAGAATTCGTGAGCTTGAAGACAAGCTATTTGAAAATATATAGTCAGAAGGGACAAAAGTAAAAAGAATAAGAAAGAATAAAGTACACCTGCAGGATCTGGAAAATAGCCTCAAAAGGACAAACCTAAGAGCTATTTGTCTTAAAGAGGAGGTAGAGCAAGATATAGGGGTAGAAGGTTTATTCAAAGGGATAATAACAGAAAACTTCCAAAACCTAGAGAAATATACCAATATTCAAGTACAAGATTATAGAACACCAAGCAGATTTAACTTGAAAAAGAATACCTCAAGAAATTTAATAACCAAACTACCAAAGGTCAAGGATAAAGAAAGGATCCTAAAAGCAGCAAGAGAAAAAAAAAACAAATATTAATAACATACAATGGAGCTCCAATATGTTTGGTAGCAGACTTCTCAGTGGAAACCTTACAGGCCAGGAGAGAGTGGCATGACATATCTAAAGTGCAGAAGGAAAAACAAATACACTTTTATCCTAGAATACTATATCCAGCAAAAATATCCTTCAAACATAAAGGAGAAATAAAGACTTTCCAAGACACACAAAAACTGAGGGATTTCAACAAAACTGGATATATCCAACAAGAAATGATAAAGGGAATTCTTCAATCTGAAAGAAAAGAATGTTAATGAGCAATAAGAAATCTGAAGGTACAAAAGGTACTCACTATATTAAGTACATAGAATATTATAATAATTATAGCCTGTAAACTATTCATATCTTGAGTAGAAAGACTGAAAAATGATCAAACATAATAACTATAACAACTTTTCAAGACACAGACATTAAAAAAAGATATAAAGAGAAACAACAAAAACTTAAAAAGTGGGAGGACGACACAAATGTAGAATTTTTATTGGTTTTCTCTTTATTTATGCAATTGGTTTAAAATAATGAAGATATTATTTGCCAACCTCATGGTAACCTCAAATTGAAAAACACACAACAGGTACACAAAAAGTAAAAAGCAAGAAATTAAAATACCACCAGAGAAAATCACTTTCACTAAAAGGAAGACAAGACGGAAGGAAAGAAGAAAGAGGAGACTGCAAAAGAATCAGAAAACAACAAAATGGCAGGAGTAAGTCCTTACTTATCAATAGTAACACTGAATGTAAATGGACTAAACTCTCCAGTCAAAAGACACAGAGTGGCTGAATGGATAACAAAACAAGACCCAATGATCTATTGCCTACAAGAAACACACTTCACCAATAAAGAGACACATAGACTGAAAATAAGGAGATAGAAAAAGACATTCCATGCTAATGGAACCCACCTCCCAACTAAAAGCAGGGGTAGCTACACTTGTATCAGATAAAATAGACTTCCAGCCAAAAACCTATAAAAAAAAGACAAAGTAGGTCATTATATAATGATAAAGGGGTCAATTTAGCAAGAAGATATAGCAATTGTAAATATATTTTGGACCCAACACTGGAGAACTCAGATCCATAAAGCAAATATTACTAGAGCTAAAGAGAGAGCTAGACCCCAAAATAATAAAGGCTGGAGACTTTAACACCCCACTTTCAGCATTGGACAGGTCATACAGACAGAAAATCAACAAAGAAACATTAGACTTAATCTGTATCACAGACCAAATGGACCTATAATTATTTACAAAACATTTCATCCAATGGCTGCAGAATAGACATTCTTTTCCTCAGCACCTGGATCATTCTCAAGGATAGACCATATGTTAGGCCACAAAACAAGTCTTAAAAAATTTGAAAAAACTGAAATTGTATCAAGTGTCTTCTCTGACCACCATGGAATAAAACTAGAATTAACAAGAGGAATTTTGGAATTAAAAAGACGAATTTTGGAAACTATATAAACACGTGAAAATAAAATGGTATGTTCCTGAATGACCAGTGGTCCAGTGAAAAAATTTAGAAAAAAAATTTAAAAGTTCCTTGAAACAAATGATAATGAAAACACAACATACCAAAACCTATGAGATAAAGCAAAAGTAGTACCAAGAGGAAAGTTTATAGCTATAAGCATCTACATAAAAAAGTAGAACAACTTCAAGTAAACAACCAAATGATGTATCTTTAAAAAGCAGAAAAGCAAGAGCAAACCAAAACCAAAATTAGTAGAAGAAACAATAGAGATCAAGCAAAATAAATGAAATTGAAATGAAGAAAATGATAGAAAGGTCAATGGAACATAAAGTTGGCTTTTTGAAAAGATAAACAAAATTGAAAAATATTTAGCCAGATAAAGATAAAAAGAAAGAAGACCCAGATAAATAAAGTTAGAGATGAAAAAGGAGACATAATACAACTGATGTCACAAAAATCCAAAGGGTCATTAGAGGCTACTATGAGCGACTATAATAGTATATATTAAATTGTATATATATTAATAGTATATAATAAATTGGAAAACCTAGAAAAAATTAATACATTCCTAGACACATACAATCTAGTAAGATTGAGTTATAAAGAAATCCAAAACCTGAACAGACCAGTAACAATTAATGAGATCAAAACTGTAATAAAGTTTCCCAGCAAAGAAAAGTCCAGGATTCAACGGCTTTACTGCTGAATTTTACCAAACATTTAAAGAAGAACTAATACCAATCTTACTCAAACCATTCTGAAAAATAAAGGAGGAGGGAATACTTCCAACCTCATTCTACAAGCCGTCCTGATACCAAAACCAGACAAAGACACATCAAAAAAGAAAACTACGGGCCAATATCTTTGATGAATATTGATTTTAAAAAATCCTCAATAAAATACTAGTAAATTGAATTCAATGACACATTAAAAAACCATTCATCACAACCAAGTGGGATTTATCCCTGGGATGCAACGATGGTTCAACATATGCAAATCAATCAATGTGATACATTAACAAAATGAAGGACAAAAAACATATAGTCATTTCAACCGATGCTGAAAAAGCATTTGATAAAATTCAACATCATTTCATGATAAAAACCTTCAAAATAGTGGGAATAAAAGGAACATAATTCAACACAATAAAAGCCATATATGACAGACCCATAGCTAGTTTCATACTGAATGGAGAAAAATTGAAAACTTTTCCTCTAAGATCTGGAATATGGCAAGGATGCCCACTTTCATCAGTGTTATTCAACATAGCACTGAAAGTCCTAGCTAGAGCAATCAGAGAAGAGAAAGAAGTAAAGGGCATCTAAATTCGAATGGAAGCAGTCAAATGATCCTTGTTTGCAGACAACATGATCTTACATTTGAAAAAACCTAAAGACTCCACCAAAAAACTATTAGAACTGATAAACATTCAGTAAAGTTGCAGGATACAAAATCAACATACAAAAATCAGTAGCATTTCTATATGCCAACAATGAACAATCTGAAAAAGAAATCAAGAAGGTAATCCCATTTACAGTAACTACAAATAAAATACATGGGAATTAACCATAGAAGTGAAAGATCTCTATAATGAAAATTATAAAACATCCATGAAAGAAGTTGAAGAGGCCACAAAAATATGGAAATATATTCCATGTTCATGGATTGGAAGAATCAATACTGTTCAAATGTCCATACTACTCAAAGCAATCCACAGATTAAATACAATCCCTATCAAAATACCAATGACATTCTTCACAGAAACATAAAAAAAACTTAAAATTTATATGTAATCACAAAAGACCCATTCAATAG
This sequence comes from Pan paniscus, assembly GCF_029289425.2. NCBI lineage: Eukaryota > Metazoa > Chordata > Mammalia > Primates > Hominidae > Pan > Pan paniscus. Next base: position 18,881,010 of record NC_073261.2, read on the forward strand.
AATGACCCAGAGTAGCCAAAACTATCTTGAGTGAAAAGAACAAAACTAGGGAAATCACATGACCTGACTTCAAACTATACTAGGTTGGTACAAAAGTAATTGTGGTTTTTGCCATTTTTGCCATGCAGTTTCTCCATTAATAAGAATCTTATTAATATTGAAGTAAGCTTGTAATGAAAGCATAGTTTAATTTCATATTAAAATGTATTTATATTATGTCAATAATGTAATTGTTTGCATGTTTTAGAATTCATTTATTGTAAGGAAAACAGAATCATTGTTATCTTTGATAAATTTTCTATGTACGTAAGTTGCAAACTTCTGAAATCAGGTGTTTTTCCAACAATAAAATGACTTTTGGTGAAGAGGTTCTTAGAGTTTGCTTTCTTCAATGCTAGGTCAATGTGTTCTTCACATTTTGAAACTTATTGTTCTTTCTCTTGAAGTGGAAAAGGAAGCCCTGTTATTTTCAGATAAAACAGGAAGAATTTATTTGGTTGCAAACTAAGTATTTCTGTCCAAATCTGATTTCACTAGGAAATCTGATTTTCTTCTCCATAGGAAATAATGCACAGATCTTACAGCACCAAAGAAAAAGCTCAGCCGTGCCTATGGGGTACTAGATCATGACAATTCTGATGTCACAATATCTCCAGGCCTACTAACCAAGAAACATTCAGACTGGTGCACTGAACAGAAGTTGTTTCTATACTCCTTTTCCCTTTAACATTTATTGCTTTCCTTTTCCCAGCAGAAAACACACATGTGTGTGTGAGCGCGGCACACACACACACACACACACACACACAGAGATTTCCTAATCCAATAAGGCAAGAACACATGATGTATGAGCCATCAAAGAGACTACTGGTACTGGGCTAGGGGTTGCTAATGAAAGTGCAAAAAGTATGTTATGCTTTTTGAGAGGGAGGTGTTGGCTGAATGTCTTATTCCATTTGGGCTGCTGTTCCAAAATGCAATAAACTGGGTGGCTTATAAATGACAAGAATTTATTTCTCATAGTTTTAGGGGCCTGAAATTCCCAGAACAATATGCAGCAGATTCAATGTCTCGTGAGGACCCACTTACTGGTTCATTGATGGCCATCTTTCTGCTGTGTCTTCACACAGTGGAAGAAGAGGCAAATGAGCTGTCTGGGGTCTCTTTTATAAGGGCACTAATCCTGTCCATGAGGGCAGCTCCACCTTCGTGACCTAATCACCTCCCAATGGTCCCACCTCCTAATATCATCACCTTGAGGGTTAGAATTTCAACATATAAATTTTACAGGGAGAAACATTCAAGTCGACCACACCAAATTGCATCTGCCCAAATGTTAGTGAGAGAATGCCTTCCTGCAATCAATGACAGTTGGAACTTTGCTTGCTTTTTGCAAACTTATACCCCACTAATCAGTATATTCAAGAATCTGGGTCCCCACTTGATAGGAACAAACACAAATGCACTTTTAAGAAAAGGATTTACAGTTCACATTGTAATGTATGTCATTTCACAAGAAGTTTTAAGGACAAAAACTGAGTTCATTAGTAAAGCAAGTAAATTTTATAGTTATGTCTTCCAAAGAAACAAAAAGAATAATTGTATTTGTAGTTAAAACATCCAATAATGCTGGAATAGGCCAGGCAAGGTGACTCATGCCTGTAATCCCAGCACTTTGGGAGGCCAAGGTAGGCGGATCACGAGGTCAGGAGATCGAGACCATCCTGGCTAACATGGTGAAACCCCGTCTCTACTAAGAATACAAAAAATTAGCTGGGCACGGTGGCACGCGCCTGTAGTCCCAGCCACTTGGGGGACTGAGGCAGGAGAATTGCTTGAACCCAGGAGGCAGAGGTTGCAGTGAGCCGAGAAGGCTCCACTGCACTCCAGCCTGGATGACAGAGCGAGAGTCCGTCTCAAAACAAACAAACAAACAAACAAACAGAAACATCGATACTGCTGGAATATAGGATTTAATGTTATGGAATTTCAAAAGATGAAAATATATAAAAATGTTATATTTTTAGTAATACATTACATTGTTTTAACTAAATACAAATAAAAATAATTATCCCACTTGGGATTAAAGATTGCAATAAGTACATGATTAGTAGTTATTCAAGATTCCTGTGTCCTCCTACTGAGCCAAATGCATATCACCTTGCTGGTACCTCCATCAGTACGGAGCCTGTGGACTAGACTTCTAAAGTTCTTAAGATTCCAAAAAGCTGAAAGAATGGTTCTCAAAGCGTGGCCCCGGGACCAACAGTGTCAGTATCACTTGAGAACTTGTTCCAAATGCAAATTCTCACAACCTCCGGCAACTCAAAAACACTAGGGGTGGGCCCGGTAATCTGGTTTACAAAACTGTGACAGCCACCCTCCAAACTGACTCCATAATGATTCGTGCCTGCTATTCATGCCTTTGTATAGTTTCCTCCCATAACAATGGTGCTGACTTGTGTATAACAAAGATAATGTAGCAGATGTGTTAGCTTATGACATCATAAAAACATTGGGCCTTCCTCCTTGCTCTTTCTCAGATCCCCTGTTCTCTGGAAGCCAGCTGCCATGTTGTGAGGATGCCCAAGCAGTGCTATGGAGAGAGGTTCATGCAGTAAGGAACTGAGGCCTCTTGTGTTCAGCTATGCAAGTGAGTGATCTTGGGAACACATTATCCAGCCTGAATCCAGACAGTTTCATTGTAACCTTATGAGACACTATGAGCCAGAATCATCCAACCAATCTTCTCCCAGATTACTGACCCATGGAAATTGTGTGAGAGAATAAATGCTTATTAATCTTTTTAGTATCTAACTTTTGCTTTGCAGCAATGGTTTACTAGCAAACAAACCTTTTGTGTGAGTCTGACACATGCTAAATTTTGAAAAACATTGAGCTAAAACATTCATTCATTCACCAAGTAATTATTATTTGTATCTGCTATGTACCAGGCTAACAGCAGAAATACAATGATGAGCAAAACAGACACCGACCATTCCTTGATGCATCCTTTTCTTTTCCTTCGTTGGACTTATCATACTTTATAATGATTTTATTTATGTCTGTCCTGCAAATTTTGGGTGGGCAGGACCCTTGTCTGGTTTCTTCACCACCAGGTTTCTGGGGTCCAGTCCTGTGTCTGGCACACAGTAAGTGGGCAATTAATATCCACTTGACAGTGACCCTTACCTTCCTTGTTCACCACCTTTCGCCTATATGAAGGATTCAGGCCCCAGTAACAAGGCCTTGAATTGCACTAATAGCACTACATTTAAGGGGCTCAGTAACTTCTCCCTGGGAATCTAACTGCCGCTGGATAATCTCCATACAAAGAAATGTCTTTCGTGTTCAAAAGAGTCAACTTTTAGAGTCTCTCTATTTCAAACATGCAGATTCCTAAGCGTGTTTAAAGAAAATGTATGCAGTGGTTGTGTTAGCCTGTTAAATGTATGCAGTGGATGTGTTAGTCTGTTCTTGCACTGCTATAATAAAATACCTGAGACTGCGTAAATTATAAAGGAAAGAGATTTAATTGGCTCATAGTTCTGCAAGCTGTACAGGAAGCACAGCACTGGCATCTGCTTCTGAGGAGGCCTCAGGAAGCTTTTACTCATGGTGGAAGGCAAAGTCAGAGTTGGCACTTCACATGTTGAAAGCAGGGGCAAGAGACAGAGTGGGCGGGAGGTGGTGCCACATGCTCTCAAATAACCAAATCTGTAGTCCCAGCTACTTGGGAGGCTGAGGCAGGAGAATTGCTTGAACCTGGGAGGCAGAGGTTGCAGTGAGCTGAGATCGTGCCACTGCACTCCAGCCTGGGTGACACAGCGAGACTCCGTCTCAAAAAAAAAAAAAAAAAAAAAATCAGAAAACAACCAAATCTCACAAGAACTCACTATCATGAAGATAGCCCCAAGCCATGAAGGATCTGTCCCCATGATCCAAACACCTCCCACCAGGCCCAGGTGAATTGGGAATTACAATTCAACATGAGATCTAGGTGGGGACAAATATCCAAACTATGTCAGAGGGTTTAGAAATATAAGTAATTGCATGGGAGACTATAAGGATGAACATATCAGTAAAGGTTTCAGCCAAAAATATTGGAAAACAAAAGCACTATGAAGCCAACCATGTGTGCAGCTATGTGTATATACATGTATCTAATGAGCATATCAGTATAGGAAATGGGGCACACTGCTTCACCTCCAGTGCAGCCCTTTGTGGATCAGAACAACCGGAGGCCAGGGACACTGCCAGGGTGATCTTTTGCGATGGTGACCGTCCTGCTGACTGGTGTACCCAGGGCTGAAGATGGGACTGTGCAAACTGAAATGATCTAATCCCTTCTAACAGCTCTTCGATGAGTTCTTTCATTCAGGAGCTGACGTTAGAGGTTAGAGCACTTGGAAACAATGAGGTGCTGAGACAACAAGTCAAAACCTTCTCAACATGACCTCAGAGCATGAAGGGGGCATTTGGAAAACACTTTTTGATAGCAGAAAAAAAACCAGTCATTGATTTTTAAAATTCTTACAGCAGACAGATTGAGATGTGGGTGACATCATTTTACTGCTATTTAAGGATGTTGGATAAATTATAAAACAGATTCTGGCTCTCAGCCTATTTATGATCAAGATCAAAGAAGAGGGGCAAAGACTACTGCAGTCTTGTGAGTCATCAGAAGGTGCTGGAGTTTTTCTGAGCAGAACTCATCCAAGCTGTCTCCACTGCCCATCCTTGGTGAGGGTTCTCACATGCTTCACCATGACAAGGCACAAGGGCCACAAATAAATTTAACAACACCAGACCACATCTTCTGTTGCCTCTTCTATCCTCGCCCACCCCCAACCCTTACCCACAGAGCACAGCCTGCCCAGTGGGAACTGAGGGATTTCTTATCAACTTGCTGTTTTTCTTTCTTTTGTGACTAGCAAAACGTAACAGTGCTGTCTACATAACTTTCTGGGACAATGGAATTGTTCTCTCTCTGCACTGTCCAATATGGCAGCCATCAGGAGCACACGGTGACTCAGAATTTGAGATTGGGCTAGTGAGTTTGAGAAACAAAAGGTTTCCTCTTATTTAGTTTGACATAATTGAAACATAAGTAGCCATATTGGTCAGTACAGTGTTAGAAAATAATAATGATTATTAGTATTTCCATTTCTCATCTGTGGATATTCAGGGTCAGAGGATTAACTAACTTGCCCAAGGTCAGAAAGCTAGGAAGCAGCAGAGGGGAATTCAAACTCAACCCACCCTGCACAACCTCAACTTCTTGCATCAAACTGCAGCCCCTTCTTCATGTCAAAGAAGGCTTAAAGATAATCTTCAGCTTCTGAAACTTTAAATTCTCAGTAAATAGCTTTAAAAGGAAGCTGGCTATATATGGCATGAAATCTTTTAACAAAAACAACATAGGAAAGTACTTTTTTTCAGTTATGACTATCTAACTTGAATTTTTTAAACCCCATGTTGATAATAAGTGTATCTGACAGGCCCCTCTAACTGTGCTTTAAAACTTTTGCTCTAATCAAATATTAGCCACATGAATTCATGAGAGGGTGACAATATGAAAAAGACTTTATTAAACTTCTGTCACATCCTATTATGCTGTCTAGGCATTATTCTATCCTGTTTATCCTTTGCTGACAAACTAGATTATACTTTCTTTCCTAAATCAACAAGATCCTATGAAACCACACAAAAGATAAAGAACTTAGGATTTCAAAAGAGTGATTTGGAAACAAAGAGTGTCAAAGGCATGAGTTTAAAAGGGAGAAAAAAAGCTGAGCTTAAGGAAAATAATATGCAGTCATATTGTATATTTTGTTTTTAAATTATATGTAAAATATTTCACATTATTACAATACCAAAACCCACTCTAAAATCTGCAAGCTTCAATTCAGGATACCTGTGTGTCCTGAATTCATAACCAAACCAGTGTTATCTCCACAAATCTTTCCTTTATTCATGGGGAACTACTGTGCAGCCCAAGAAAGGAAAAGAGGTGTAAATTTATTAAAATTGGGGAAGAGAACATTACAGTTCTTTAAAGACAAAACCAATACCCTTTGGTTCTTGTATAGGTTTTAATATTGCCAAAAGGGTCTAGGATATTCGTTAATATTACCCTACTCGGGTAATATCAAAGAAACAATGGGGTGATTAGCTAAAACACAGATAAAGAAATGGGGTAAAACCCAAAAACTCTGAGGATCAAAGCTAGACTGGAAAACAATGTAGGCCCAGTGTGATGCTCTTGTTATATAAAACCCATCTGTAGATGAAAGATGGCGTACTCTTCGGTTAAGAGAGCTAAATGAGGTACTGGAACTAGTCTCATCAAAGCCCGCACCTACTCATAATCTTGAAACACAACACACTATCCTGTGGTCACAGATTCAGCTCCACAACCAAGCATGGCATAAGCTATGTGAACAGGCATGGATGGTGGATTCACGATGCTGCACATTCCTGGACATGCCTCCCTCACTTCCCTCAAGAGGCGGGGGTCTATGTTTTGTCCCCTGGAATCAAGTGAGCCCTGCAGTGACTCTGGCCAATAGAATTGCACATGTGATGCTGTACCAGTCACTAGGTGTTGGCCTTAAGAAACTGGCAGTGGCAGAGAAGAATTCAAATTCTTGATTTTCTGTGTTTTCAAACATTCTCCCTAGGATCCATAAGCTGCCATTTAAGAAGTCTAATTACTTTGAGACCACCATGCAAGAGAGACTATGGGAAGGCACATGGTCAACTGTCCCAGCTGAGCTGGGCCTTTAGCCATCCCTGCAAAGGGACTGGATGGATGTGGGTGTGAAGTAATCCCACAAAGCAGCTGAATACACCAGATAACCCCCATGGATGCCATATAGAACAGAAAGAACTGCCCAGCCAGGCCTGTCCTGACCCATAAAACCATGAGAAAAATAAAACGGTTCTTGCTTTTACACTTTGGAATTTCAGAGTAGTCTGTTACACGAGTGTTTCTTTTTTCCTTAGTTAACCTACCTTCCCTCCAAAGCCACCTGTTAATGGCTCTTACCATACAGGTGGAACATGCCTAATCTGAATAACCAAAAGTTTAAATGCTCCAAAATCCAAAACTTTTTGTGTGCCTACATGGCACTCAAAGCAAAGGCTCATTGAAGCATTTTGGATTTTTGGATTAGAGATGCTCAATCAGTTAAATATCTGCAAATATTCTGAAATCTGAAAAAAAAAATCCAAAATCAGAAACACTTCTGGTTCCAGGCATTTCAGATAAGGTATTCTCAACCTGTATAACACAACTGTATATTTGTTAAATATTAGATCTCATCCTGTCTGCCCCCCAATCATTCCAATTTTTAACATAACACCTACCAATGAAACCAGAAGATGGTGGGTTTGGTTGAATCTTCTCTTTAGTGTTCTCCTGGATAATATCCCAGAGCTGCCATATAAATTTAGGATGAAGAATGTAAAATGGCTGATTTGGGTTTCTCTGACGATGCTGAATATATGGAGTGAACAGGTTGTAATCCGGTTTTTTGTACCACTAAGGAAAAAAAATTCAATGCAGTCAAGTAGAAAGAACTAAACTGTGAAAGGAGACAGGGCATGGCTCATTGATTTGAGGCAGAGGGGCCAGGCTGGGGCTAGAGGATGGGGAAAGGTCATGACTCATGACATCTACAGACACTTCCTCATTGGGATGAGGGGACAAGAACAAAGACAGACCAGGGCGCTCGCCCTAGCAGATATAATGCTTTGTGCTTAAGTAAATGAGGAAAATGGACTAGATCACGGATCAGCATACTTCTTCCACAAAGGGCCAGATAATCAACACCTTGGGCTTTGCAGGCCATAGAGTCAGTCGTCTCTACTCAACGGTACCATCGTAGCACGGAAGCAGTCATGGACAATAAATACTGAATGGGCGTGCTGTGTTCTAATAAAACACTATTTATTAAAACAGGTGGTGACTAGATTTCGCCCATGGGTATAGTTTGTTGACCCCTGGGGACTGGATCAGTGTATTTCAAATACGAGTTTTCCAAATTTCATCTACAGTGACAGAAATTGTATCGTTGCTGCTTGGGCCTGAGTTGGGGCTGGGAAGATTAACTAGGATTGATTAACAAAGGAACTTTCTAGGGTGATGGAAATATTCCAGTTTTTCATTGCGGTGGTAGATACATGAGTGTATAAATTTATCATTCATCAAAATGTACATTTATATTTGCTTACACCATGTATGTTATTGTATGAAAAATCAATAAAGATGTTTTCTAAAAAGGAAGTTTTCAGAAGCATCTCAGCTGTAACCATGACATGGATTTGGAGAGGGTAGGGAGAAGCTTAGCTCATCAAACTCCCTTTAAACAGACATCGGGGTATATAATGGGTATATATTAAGATCACAGGAAATATTCCACTAGTGAAATGGCACTGTCGCTTTAAAAGCTTTGAGAATGACTGGACCAGAGTATCTTTCATAAATGAAGCCCCAAACCATGTGGCACTGGCAAGGGAGCAAGAGGAATGTGGGGCCAGAGGGAGAGTCGCTCCTTTACCCTCCCTCCTCTTGGGGCCTCACATGGCAGCAAAGGCCTTACAGAAAGCGGCCTTGTCACTGGGATTTTAGCACTGCTGGGTGGCCAGCTCTGTGCCCTGGGCTGAGCTGCTTCTAACAGAGGAAGAAATAAGGTCCAATAGCTAGAAACTCTCAAGTCTGTTCACAAATAGCAAGAGAGCTGTGAGAGCTTAAAACCAGGGAACCTCAGGCTGGAAAGGAAGTTGAAAGGTTCAAACACCCATCTGATGCTTGATTCTCAGTGGAGGGTACATATGAGAATCAAAGAGCCCTCTCAAAAAATATACATTGAGGCTATATATATCCTCCATTTCTGGAGATGGGCCTCTGACAGATTTTGAAAAATACTCTCCAGGTGATTTTGACTTGCACTCCTGGTCAAGAATTGTAAGTAATCATATGAGGTAAATGTCCAGCCTCAGTCTCTAGGTCAACAGTGACCAAAATGCTCCTTCTCCAGGAGCCGCTTCTATCTTGGGAGGTTACCTCTCGCAGAAGCAAAGATCTTTCCCTGACACTCATCTTAAGAAGGTTGCATCCTCTCTGGTCTTGACTAAACAAGTCAAAGACACTCATTTACAGAACTGACAGCATCTCTTACTAGGCTAAATACTATCCATCTTTTCCAGCCCTCACTGAAAAACAAGCATGCTGGCTTTTCATGAAAGATTTCATCAAAAGTAGCTGGCTGCTTGTTTAGACAGGCAATGATTTACCAGAATGTCCCAAATATAACCTGTTTGTGTTTTTATGGCTAGTAATAAATTTGTTTCAGCCCTATTGCATAAAATTCAACAGATTCAGAAGCAGAGGCCAGAGGAACACACTCAAGAAGAGCCTGGAACAGGCCCCATTTAAATAAAAATGAGCTGTGGATTCACAAAGTTGAGATTTTCGTGCATCACTTTCAATTTATTTCAAAAGGTCTTCCAACGACTTGAAAGGTAATGTAGCCCTATCACAATGAAACAATTCTGAGTTTAATCAGTCAACCCTTTAGTGTAACTAGAAATTTCTGAATATTTAGATATTCTACATTTGCCCCACCCGGCTGCCCTGCCCACCGATTCTGCACAAAAGCACTTTGGCATTAGATGACTAATGCTCACAAGTGTGCTACTGTAACTGGGTATCAACGTGGTGTTCACAGACATGCATTAAATTGATATTGATGGGTACTTTCATTGTCTGTCAAAGCTTAATCCTTGCCTTGCTCTTATGATTAATTAGTCAAAGCCATTGTCTGACCGTTGGGGTGGGCGAATCCAGGGAAACACTTACCAGGTTAAGATTTGCGGAATATGGGGCAGGGTCCCAGGCCACCAAAATGACGTCTTTATACAGTGAACTGTCAACGAAGTGATGGCTGGGGTTGGTCAGAATCTGCAAACACACAGAAAAACCATTTCAAAGCCAGGGTTTGGTTGTTAAAAATTGCATTTTAAAAAGAGGTGAAAATTAAAAAGAACTGGGGCAAGAAAAAGGTGGCTCAGACGTTGTATTTTCTTCTGGGGGAGGGAGAGAGGCAGGCATTGCATGCAGAAGCACTTAAAGAACGTTTGAGGAAATTACTTTTTTTTAAAAAAAGCACAAGTTCTGACATTTTCACCAGCAATGTACTCATGTCCAGTGGTATTGAATCCAGATCCTGAACGATGCAACTCCCTAGCTAATTCAAGCCGCACAACCTCTTCTACAATTGCCTTCACATGTAATTTGGAGACAGAGTTGCAGGTGTGGATGAAGTGAGTTCAGAAGGAGCCTCCAGGGTGCCAGCCGCAGCCTTCCCTCTGTGGCCCTACCTAGTTCTAAATGAGTTCTTCAATCTCAGCTGCCAATCATCTTTTTAAAATTATTATTTCAGGAAAAAACAACGTATTATTTTCCCTCAGTTTTAAGATACTTTTTTTTTTTAACCATTATTACGATGTACTTTTTTCCTTCACATGTTAAAGTTTCTCAGTTAGAATGTATGTTACAAATGATATGTATTCTAATTTGGTGGCATTTACCTCCTCCTTTGTAAAAAGTTGTTATTAAATGAATGGCAGATTTTACAGTCAAATGACATCTCTGAATTAAGGAAATATGGTAATTGTTTCTTACCTTGTGGCAGGCTGCCTGGTGCAGTGAACTGTGCAGAAAGCTAATCTTTTGTTCTGTAAGCAACTCACCATAAATCACTCATCACCTCACTTTTTTCTACATATTTTGAAACTCCAGAAATTGTTGTGGTTTGTTCTGAGGATAATTTTGCTATAAATTTGCAAGGCATTCTCATTAAGAACGTGAAGAAACGAGGTATTTTCCTTTCCAATTAAACAATTCCTTTTCATTTTTTCAAATTTCCAAATGGCAGACTAAAGTTGCAAAGATCTCCTATGAACTCAGATTTTATACTTTGCTTTTCTCCCCTTTATCCTCTGCTTTCTTTACTGCCATTTCTTCTAAATTTAACTTTTGTCAGTTCACAAAATGCAACATGCTAAGTCTATGATTATAAATATATATTTCTATTTCTACTGATTTTTCCTTTTAATTTTATTCATTTCCTCCTATTCATGTCATGTCTAAATTCCCATTTCTCTGCAGTTTTCTTCATTAATTTCTATTAATTATAAGATTGATAGAAATAAACAAGTACCACGGTCATAATTAACCAGGTAACTTCTCTTCACTCATCCGGTTAAACTCATTTCTCTTCACTCATCCAGTTAAACCTAAGAAACATACATCCATGAAAGCACTCCATCTGTCTTACCTGCGAATTAATGATGCGTACGGTGGTTTTATTCCCAACATCTTTCTCATAACCACGTGTAGGAGCAGAGTTAAATCTCAAAACTGCATCATGAGAATCTAAGGGCACATAAGTGACAAGCTTACTTTTGTTCTCTGTAGAATCACATAGTCTAGGAAAAAATGTTAAAGCAAATCTTTCAATACCTGAAGCTAATTATACATCACCAATAAAGTTAAGATATCCCCACATGATTTTCAGAGAATTTACTCTTCACTGAGAATGAGATCTTGGCTGGAGGAAACATCAATATGGATATATACAGATATAAAATCTGTTCAATTATGGGCGAGACTGTATGATCTAAGTGATATTTAGATACTTGCTACCTTTTCAACATTCTTACAAGTGACATGCTTGATGCAGCCATTCTCCCAAAGCTTCCAATACATCTTGAGGGAGACAGTACTGGAGCAGATAAAGACACTAGAAAGCAAGGGCTGCTTTTTGGGGCTGGTGTATGCTTAAAAAGAAAGCCAGCCCTTAAGCAGAGATTCTGCATGTCATGTTGAAAAAAGAAAGTCAGCCCTGACTTGGACGCAGCCTTACATACTGCCGCCGATGGCAAGAAGACCTGTGTGGGAGCAACCTTAAGAGCATTCTGCGTTAGCAGCAAGAGCCTGCTAGACCACCATAGCCCCTGAGGATGGGTGAGATGGAGAGACCACCAATGCCACCAGCTGCCAGGGCTCTTATGTTCTATAACCACACACCATGCTTCACCAAACTTGAACTATGAATGCAACGTAAATCTACATCTCACTTCATTCAACTTGACAGCCCGACTTGCCCAAGTTCTCTGAATGCTGGGCTGGAAGGTCCTGGATGAAAACAAGGTACCCCTATCCTGGAGGCTGACAAGGAGGTGAAGAGTGGGACGCACAGGAAAGTGGGTTCACCTGATTTAGCATTGGGACTAGGGGATATGTTCCCTTTACAGAAGGCAGCCTATAAACATACAGGCATCTTGAAATTCCTAGAAACCAGCCTGAAGCCAGAGTCAATGAGGAAGAAAGCAATTTTCTAAGGGCCATCTTTAGCTTTAAATATCTCATGCAGATTCCAAGCTCGGCCTGGAGCAAGGACAGTGCCTGTCTGTGAGGGAGAGGTGAAAAGAGGTATTTCTGTCATGCCCAAGGGGAGCTGCATTTATAGTCCCCGAGCCCGCACAAGTGCCTAAGGCAGCTGCCTTCTTCCCTGAGTTCCTGCTATCTGCTCCTTTGGAGTTGTCTTCTTGCTCCCCAAATAGCAGAAACTCACCATGCATGCCCCCACTAAAGCAATGTTTAAAAAGGTGCCTTCACTGACAAACCCTAAACTTAAAAAAATTCAAATTCCAGCTTTAGCACCAAAATTAATTCACTTCTGGAACACGTGAATGCGTAAAGCGTAGGTTGCTGTGTCATCAAAACCCTGCAATGTTCTTTTAGGGGAAATTTTGCAGGAGTTGGCAAACTATGACCTTCTGGCCAAATCTGACCTGCCACTTGTTTTAGTAAATCAAGTTCCACCATAACACAGACACACTCACTGTACACGCTGTCTATAACTGCAGAGTTGAGTTGTTGAGACAGAGACAGAGATACAGTTCACAAAACAAAAAATATCTACTACCAGGCTCTGTAAAAAAGTCTGCCAATCTCTAGGTTCAACGGGATCTATTCTTTGTGTGAATGATGCCAAAATACATGAATGCCTCCAAGTTAAAACCAGTTCTTTACTTCACAATTTAAGGATTTGTTCATACTTTATTGAGGTAATGGAGTTCTTATTTATTTTTATTGAATAATGTTTTGTCAAAAAATTCAAATAATATTTGAGGTAGAAAAACTAGATTACCCAAAACAGTAGACTCTTGAAATTTATTGATAATCCAAACACTTTTTAGGCAGACGGAATATATCTACTGATATTTACCATACTAAAAAGTAAAACAGGGAATTTTAAAATGTCTCTTAATTTATTTTAAAATAGCTTTTTTTTCAATTTAAAAAACCTCTATATTTTCAAAAACCAAAAGAATACTGAGAAGACTGGCACCGTTTTAAATGTTTGCAAGTCTCTTTAAGGTCTGGTTTTTTAGAAAGTTGGTTTCTCACATCTGCTTTTGAATTCAACTTGTTGCAATATGTTGTTTTATTTGAAGTATATGAAGGCTCAGACACACTGTTGAATTGAGAGAGCTATTTAAAGAATCCTTCCAAAGAACTGTGAATATTCTTCTTTGATACCTAACAAAACTACGAGGGCTAGTTTCTTAGGGTTGGTTATAATTTGGAATCTGAAACCTATCAATGAACTTTTTGTGCTCTGTTACATTAAAACTTGTGGTCTATTTTTCTCTTAAAATGGATCTTTCACTCATGCATAATTGTATAATATTGTACAATGATCAGCTGAAAACTATCAGCTAGGCATAGTTATACATAAGTTATATATATATAATATGTTAGTCAGATATTCCAAATAGTGATGCATTTTGTTATAAAGAGTTGAAACACTGGCTGGGCATGGTGGCTCATGCCTGTAATCCCAATACTTTGGGAGGAACAGGTGGGCGGATCATCTGAGGTTGGGAGTTCGAGACCAGCCTGACCACCATGGAGAAACCCCGTCTCTACTAAAAATACAAAAAAAAAAAAAAAAAAAAAAAAAAATTAGCTGGGCGTGGTGGTGCACGCCTGTAATCCCAGCTACTCGGGAGGCTAAGGTAGAATTGCTTGAACCCAGGGGGCAGAGGTTGCAGTGAGCCAAGATTGCACCATTATACTACAACCTGAGCAACAGGAGCAAAACTCCATCTCAAAAAAAAAAAAAAAAAAAAAAGAATTGAAACACCACATTGATTAGTATCACCATGGAGTTCCCCAGTTTTTAAAGTCTGGAAAACTTCCAAGTTCATGGTTCAAAGCTTGAATTTTATCATTGGCAACAAATACTATCAGTTATTTTCCTAAAAGTGACAGGCTCGCTTGATTCCTTTTTGAGAATATATCTGCCAAATATCCAAGTCTGAATAATTGACGTTTCTTTTCAAGTTAAAATTGTATTTCATGAAAAAAGTGGCTAGTTCGGCTCACAGTGCAATTACCCAAGGGCTTTTCCTTTGTGAACTGGCACACATAAGTGCTTTTCTCCTATTTCCCCATGTGCCCCACTGAATCTGAAAAACACGTGTATTCAAAGGTTGAGCTTTGGGTTCTGCTGCTCTGACTTGTGCTAAGAAGCCCCAGTCTCATGCATCATTCATTGTGTTTGTACCACCAGTGCAAATGTCAACAACTGAAAGGAAAAGAACTCTGAGTATACTTACCAGAATAGTTTTTTCTCATGGACCCTCGAAAGGGCCTTGCAAAGGCTAAGGGTAAGCTTAGATCTCACTGTTCCCACTGCTAAGCTAGGGAAACCCTCTGGTTGCAGACAGTGAGAGGAGACTCCACTAGCGGTGACTGCAGGTGCTGGGAGGGAATCAGCCCTAAGCCAGAGAGGAAGTGTGATGCCAGCAATCCTCAATCTCAGTTCTCTCCAAACCACGCTACCCACCCCTCAGACACAGCCTACCCAAGGGCCTCAAGCGGTGGGTGCATTTCTATTATTTGACTAATAAATCTGAATTAATTGCATCACCCTTGAAAACATCCCAGCATTTAAATGCCCATTGTCTTATTGTGGAGCTGTGCTCTAAACCATCCAAGGACTTCACGAGGCACAGGGCACAGAAAGATAACGCAGTGTAATTCCTTTGGAGGTGGTATTAGTCTGCAGAGTTAAAAGGCCACCTGCATGGAGAGGGCAGGGAGGCAGGGTCATGTAGGCTTGTGGCTAGGCCCAGTGCAAGCCCTCTATGAACAGCCACTACGAGCAGCGTGGGGTTGGGATGGAAGGGGAGGGTGCGCTGAGACTGTCTCTCACACAGACACATTTTGTAAACGTACACCTGGCTGTGCATTCCTTGATAATGCACTGTGAGAATAGAAGCTGTCCATTCATATTTAGAAAAAAAGGAATAGGTCAGACGGCAAATACAAGGGGAAGAAAGTCAAGTTTCATTTCTGGAGAAGGCATTTCCAGGCCAGAACCATGCTGTGTTGTCCTTGAGAATGGAGCCAGACAAGTGCATCCATGGAAGGAAAATTAAAGCCCTTCAAGGAGCTGCTGGGCCAGCACCCGGTCACTGCCCTGCCCCAGGCCCCATTCACCACATCATCCCCCTCTCCTACACTTATGAGAAAATTCAAACAGCAGGAGAGCAAGCCTCTCCAGTCACTAGAGAATGGCCTGCCTGGGATTGGACAAAGCATCGCTTTGGGAGCTCCGTCACCCTGGAAGCCCTGTTTCTCCCCAGGACCTGTAACCCTCACCTCTTGATGTACTTCCCTTGCACCCTCAAGTCCAGGCTCTGGAGTGATCTCTCTACAGTGACTATCTGCAATGGCTGCACATCATGGGCACAGGGGTGAGAGCTAGTGTTTCTGGAGACCCAGACTGGGGTTTGAATCCAGACTCTGCACATGCGACTGGAGGTACCTTCATTTCCTTATCTGTAAAATGGGAACAAAGTTATCTATCACTTAGGGTTGTAAGGTTTACAACAGTTAGCACATAAAAAGCATTTTGGGTTGGGCACAGTGGCTCACACCTGTACTTCCAGCACTTTGGGAGGCCGAGGCGAGCAGATCACTTGAGGTCAGAAGTTCAAGACCAGCCTGGCCAACATCATGAAACCCCATCTCTACTAAAAACACAAAAATTAGCCGGGTATGGTGGCGCGTGCCTGTAATCCCAGCTACTCGGGAGGCTGACGCAGGAGAATAGCTTGAGCCTGGGAAGTGGAGGTTGCAGTGAGCCAAGATTGTGCCACTACACTCCAGCCTGGGCAACAGCGGGAGACTCCATCTCAAAAAAACAAAAAAACAAACAAAAAAAACCAAGAGCATTTTGAACAGGGCCTTGTCTGTACTATAAGTGGTACCTGATTTCAATTAAGTGAAGTCTAATTTTCATAGAGTGGCTTGCAAGGGCATCCAGGAAGATGATCTGCCTTCCAAGCCTGCTTCTCTCTTCTGTCCCTACGAGCCCATGTACTCCCTGTAGCTCTCACCACCTGCACAACATGCTGGTTCTCACTTCCATATGATGCTGGGCCTTCAGCTTGGTCTCCTCTCCCTGGAGCAGTCTTTACCAATCTCTTCTCTCTACCAGCCCTCAGGGGAGTTAGGAATCCGTTGTCATTTCTGCCTTGTCAGCCTACATATCTCTCTGTCCTTCTCCAACCCACAACACTGGAATTGTCTGTTTACCACTGAAGTGTGCCGGTATGGATAGTTGAGCCTGTGACCTATTCATTTTTGTGTCTAGCCCGGGATCTGGTGAAGAGTTGGTGATCAATAAATAATGCTAATTGGATGAGTATATGGACTGCTTTCTTCTTTCTTGCTTTTTTAAAAGGTAACAGGACATGTCAAATCTCAAGCCCTCTCCACCAGTCTATGCATCCCACCCCTAGTCTCTCCCTCCATGTCCCATTTCCCATGCACTTGCCAGAATTCGAGTTTCAGGTACACAGATCTTGGTTTCCCACATGAAGGCTATTACTCGTGGTTCAGAGCAGACCTTTCTCCTCTGTAACATGTTTCCACATGAATGCTAGTAGCACTGCATAGAAGCAAATTATTATTGCTTATATGCATGGGTGAAAACAGATCATCTTATAACTCTAGGAAAGAATGATCCAGGTTTCCAAAACAATTAGTTTGTTTTTCAATAACATATTCACAGTGGAAGTGTTTACAACTGCTCTACTTTTCTAACCAAAACCAATTCCATTGTGTGACCCAGTTCCAACAGAAGGGTAGGGGGATGGGGGCTGCACTGCCAGTGGAGCAAACACCAGGGGGAGCGAAAGGGCAGCCAGTAAGCAAACCTGAGACTGACTGGGTCTCCCTTTGACATCAGCATAGAGAGGGGTCCTCCTGGCAGAACATAGGTAGGGCTGATAAGCACTGATCATCTGAGACACTTCCTAGCTCTGCCTTCAATTTTTCATAAGATCGTGATCTTTGTTAAGTCTTTTGATCTTCATTTAGCCAATTCACAAGTAGATACTTAGGGGCCAACACGAATTTAGCTACACCATGCCCCCAATATTCTAAGCTGCCTGAAGGAATTTGCTGCCAGAGTTTGTTTATATTCTGCAAGCCATTCATAACTATGTGGGTTTGCTTGCATATATTCAGGTGAACAGGAAGGAGCGAGGTCGGCACCTGGCATGTACACTGCTGATGCTGAGATACCAACTTATACAAATGAAACTTTTTGTTTATACAAATTGAGCCATGCTATGGTTACATGTTCTTAAAATAGTAGATACAAAATCTGATCCAAACGACCCTAGACAAAACAATAAAGAGAATTTTAAAGAAATTTCCAGGCATGTTCTTCAGTTGTGATTCTACAGTTCTAATCATAAAGACTCATGCAAGTGCATGCCAAATAAATTAGATTTGGATACTAGAAATTAACAAAGATATAACTGGCATTTCAAGTTTCCCAGAAACATGGACTTCTCAGCGTCTTTCATGTTCTCTTCCAAATTGTAAACAGAGTTTACAAGATTCTGGTCAGGGATATTTATGCAGAAAAAAAGAACGAGGGACTGCTCACTGACATGCAAGAGCAATCCAGATCTTCACCTCTGATGCAGAGGTGTTTAAAACAAAACCAAACCGGAAGCAAGTTACTGCCTGCTTCAAGCATAATACTTAAATTCCTTCTCCACATTATTAATATTGGCTCTCAGAAATGAGAAAGAACTGTGGTGTTATTTCACCCCAGGGACCTCTAAACCACTGCTTCTTCTTAATAAATTGCAGGCTGCTCTGCTCCGGCTTTGGCTACAAGCTTATATGACACATGGACTGTGTTATTATGAGCCTGCTGTAATGTCAGCACAGGGACACAGGTACCCCAGATCTTGATTCCAGACTCACTGTCTTGTTTTTTTTAACTTTACAAATATTTCTCATTCAGCCTCATGCCCAAG
Organism: Pan paniscus; assembly: GCF_029289425.2. Lineage (NCBI taxonomy): Eukaryota > Metazoa > Chordata > Mammalia > Primates > Hominidae > Pan > Pan paniscus. The sequence goes on from NC_073261.2 coordinate 18,899,436, forward strand.
GACTTCTGCTGAGCTGAGATCTGGGCTTCTGAGCCTGCCTACAGTGGCTTCACCCTATTCCGAGAGAACTCTGGAACATAGGCCACTCTTCAAGGACACAGAACAACTAATGGATCCGCTTAAAATGAAGACAACAAAGATTACTTATTTGCAAAGAGGGAGCAACACTCCCTGAATGTCACTTCCAGACCAGTTATGCCCTAACAACGCCTACTGTGAGAGTGTACAGGACATGATTGTTTTATATCTGGACTTGAGGCTGACGTTGTATTTGACTCACATTTGTTTTACTGCTCCTAGTACAGAATCAAGCACATATTAGGGGCTAAACACATATTTGTCAAATGAATGAGCCTAAAGGGCCAAGCTGCTTGCTGACTGGTCTAGCAGTGGAATTAGCCTGGGAAGAAGGGGAGTTCCAGGAGCAAAGGGATCTGAAACTGCTGAGGGAGAGCCCAGCTATGGCAACACAAGAGCCTGGGTATCTCTGGCAAGACAGGGTGAGAGTCTGGGGCAGGTGGGGAAATGAATGTGATCCAGCGAGGAAGGGGAATTCTGAGGACAGCCAATGCAGGCCCATCTGGTGCAGAACCTACACCACTCTGCAGGAGGGAAACGTATTTGAACCCTGCCATGCCCCCATCAATCAAAAAAGATTAGAACTGGTATTTTACTTGAAAACTAGGAAGAAATAGTGATGGCTAATGTTGTGTGCCATCTTGGCTAGGCCACAGTGCCCAGCTGGTTGGTCAAACACTAGTCTAGATGTTGCTGGGAAGGTGTTTTAAAGATGTGATTAACAGTTAAATCACTAGACTTTGAGAAAAGCAGACGACTCTCAAAATGCAGGTGCGCTTCCTCAAGCCAGGTGAATGCTTTAAGAACAAAGACTGAAGTTTCCTAAACAAGAAACAATTCTGCCTCAAGACAGCAACACAGAAACTCTGCCTGAGTTTCCCATCTGCTGGGCTGCACTACCTATTTCAGACTTGCCAGCCTTCACGATCATGAGAGTCAAGTCCTTAAAATAAATCTGTCTCTGTATAGACACATATCCTCTTGGTGTGAGTCTCTGGAGAACCCTGACTGATACAGGAGCTGGGAAACAGATGTGCTCCAGGGCTCTTGACAGGGATGTGAAGACAGAGCCTGGCAGGGAGGGAGGAAGACCAGGTGTTGCATGTTATTTACCATCTTGGAGAAGGTCCCTGGTAGGTGCACTGGCAGTGCCCCAAAGGTTGGATTTGCGCCAACAGTTGGGAGGCCGGAACTTATTCTCCCATGGGAAAGATGTTCCCAACGGCAGCTGGGCTCTTCTCAGAGCCCACAGTAACCAATATTATCTTCATGCACCCTGCTTTTTGGAGCTGACGCCCTGATTGGGCAGCTTCTGCTTTCTTGCCTCCTCCTCTTGTTCCCTTCCCATATTCCCACGGCAGGATGGGTTCACCGGGCTTTCAGGGGCCACAGCCTGGGGGCATATCCATGCAGACTGCGGTTTCTATGGGATACGAAGTCTGAACAATGAGAAGGACGCCGGGGGCAAAGGGCGGCGCTTTCCTTCCACTGCCTACTGGCATCAGCTATGGGGAGGACCCTTCCTGCTCCCTAGCATTCCCCAAATCCCTGCTCTAAGAGTCTCCCGAAGAGTACTTCTGCTGTGACCCCAGGCAGACTCATTCTGTGCCAGCAATGGGAAAGCACCTGAAGAATCTCCAGCTAATATTAGGAACACCTGGTGCGGAGACCCCAGCTTGCCCCGTCAGAGATCCAGAGGCGCGCTCAGAAAGAACCGGCCCCCAGGGACACACTGGCTCAAGACAGGGCGACCTGGTCCCCCCGCTGAGACCTACCTATTTCCTCGCCCAAGGAAGAGTTGAGGATTGCGCCTGCAGACATGACGACAGCGCAGCTGCGCAGGCCGCGGGGGTGCAGCTGGTTCAGGGGCACGGCGGGCACCAGGCGCCGCCAGCCCAGCGCAGAAAAGGGCGCCTCGGTGCCGTCCAGCGTCCGCACGCGCGCGCGGCTCCGCAGCTGGCACAGCAGCTGTGCCCTGCTCAGCCCGGCCTCCCGCTTCCCGCGGAAGCGCACCCCGTGCTTGTTGGCCGTCAGGTAATCCTTCATCGCCTTCTGCAGGCGCGGGTTCAGCATTTTGGAGGAGACGTTCCCCTTCCAGAGCCGGTACAGGAAGGCCCTGGACATGGAGGAGTACAGCCTGTCGCCGTCGTCGCCCTCCTCCAACACGTGGCTCCTTCTCTGCCTCCGGTGCCTCTTCTTCACCCGCCTCCTCTGGACCTGTGCAGCCGGAAAAGCCCCCTCCCGCGGGCCTGGCTCCCCGGGGGAAGGGAATCCCAATGTCCCCTGAGAGTGGCTGTGCCACCCTGGCTGACCAGCAGCAAAAAAGTAGTCGTCATCCTCCGGGTAGAAAGCACTTTGAGATTTTCTCCCCACCTGGGATGAAAAAAACTCTTTATGTTCAAACCCATCTTGGGACTGGGCCCATTTCTGCAGGTCTCCAGGCCCCGCATGAAAGGAACCGGCTGGGTGGGCGCGGGGCAGCGCCTGGCGTGCGTCCAGGCCCCCAGGCGGGGAGGGCTCATGCGCGGCGCCCATGATGGCCCGCTGCTTCCCCTGCACCGGCAGGAGCCTCCTGGTCTCCAGGAAGGAGAGGGAGCTGGGTACAGGCTCAGCGGGGTTGCTGTCGGTGAAGTAGATGAAAATCAGCAAAAAGAGGAGCCCCCAAGCGAATATTCCGAAAAGCATTCGTTGTCTCCATTGCTTCAAGTGTGGTTTCATGGCAGGTCTCTGCGGTCAGCACCTTGTGTCTTAATGCAGATGGGTGGCAGAATGAACCTGAAAAACAGCCAGATGGCAGTTAGCCAACATGGGGCATCTGCTCAGATGCTGCTGGGGACATTCTATCTTGAGCAGTGTTTCTGTAGGTGGTGGGGTGGGGTTGTAGAAGGGGCACTAGAAACCAGAATCATCCAGGAGTTTTAGCTAAATCCAGGTGTCATATCTGTCCCCCTCCCCGCCCCCCACCTCCCACCAACCTCTGCAAAACAAGGGATCTCGCCATCTCAGGTGAGTCTTTGGAGAGAGGCGATGGATGAGTGTATATTTGCAAAATCCTCCCCATGTGACTCAGGGACACATCTGCCTTCCCACTTTGATAGACAGTAGTGCCCCTGCCCACAAGTTCCCCCTACTTCTGAGATTATAAAATTCCAATTTGATAAAGCAAAGCCAGAGAGGTAAGCATGGTTTGCCCTCTTTTGTCTGCTTATCAGACCACCGAAAGCTCAGAGCTCATAGATTTTACAGCAGCGCTGCTGTGCACTTCTAAGGAGTGACAACCCTATCTGATTCTTCCTGTTCTCCCCAGTCTGGAAGGCTGCCTAGAACATACCAGAAGTCCACTGATGGCACTGAATAAAGCAATGCTTCAGTGACTGTGTCTGTGGGTGAATGTTATTTCAGGGTGCCTGTTGTCTTCAACAATGCCCCCAAGACTACCCTCCTACTTCACCCTTACCGTGAACTTTTGGTGAGATAAGAGGGAAGTACATTAAAACTTGAAATAGGAGGAGAGATGAGGAGAGAGCTTGCTGATTCTAGACGAGACTCAGAGAAAGGGTAACAAAAGGGGCAGAGATGAAAAGTAAGATACAATGAAAGAGAATGAACCTCTCCTCTGTACAGCATTGCAACTAATATGTATTGCTATGTGGGAAGCACACAGCACTTAGTACCAAAGGAAACACAAAAACATTAATAAGAAATGCTCCTAACTTCAGGAACTTAAGCAAAGTCCTGGAAAGGGAAAATAACCTAAGGTATGTTTGTGGAATAATAACTAAGCTTGCTGGAACTTCAAGCTGAGCACCAAACCAAGCACAGGCAGATATTCAATAAATATTGGCTGGGTAAATGATCTGAGCTTGTGTTTGTGTGTGTTTTGCAGAGGGCCTTGTGTGTCTGTGGCTATGATGGGTGTTTTGGTGGGGGTGCTGGAAGAAGAAGCAAGACCATTTGGGGAAAACATAATTGGAAAGCTATCCTCTTCCAGCTGTGGAGGGTGTGGAGTGCCTACCTGGATGTCTGGGGCACATGCCGTATAAGAAATAGGGAGAGAGTGAAGTTCTGAGAGCAAAGGAGTTATGCATTGGTTCCATGGGCTTTCAGGAGATTCCTTGGTGGTAAGTAAGGTAGAGAAGAGTGCAGGGAGGCAACACAGACTGCAAGGAAGTCGTTAGTAGAAATCAGATACTCAGAAAGTAGGGTGATTCTGAGGGGAGGGTCTGCCAGGGGAAATGTGTGACCCCCACGCTCCTTCCCCAGTACAGGCTGACCAATGCCAAAACACAAAGGCATGTAGGGCATGGCTGTAATACAATGGTTGTGCTTTCACTAAAAAAGATAGGAACTGAAATCAAAATGAATGTTCCTACCTCAACGTGGTCACCTTGGGAAGTCATACAATGTCGCTGGTGGGAAAGGACATGCTAAACTAAGAAAACTACATTCCTTTTGTGGCTCTATGGCAGGTTAAAGGTGGACACAGATTCTTTGACCCTCCACCCAGAGAGAGGCAGGTTCTGTGTCTCCCGCTATTAAATAAGGACAGGCTCGATGACTGCTTGGACTAGTAGAATATGGCGGTGGTGATACTATGCCAGCTACCAGGCCCAGGTCTAGCATTTTCCACTTTCTGCCTCTCAGGACATTCACTCTGGGGGAAGCCAGACACCAGTGAAGACATATCCCTAAGCTTAGCCCAGCATGCATCGAGGAAGCCCAGGCTAGGAAAGTCCACGTGGAATGAGAGATACCCAGCCAGCCCCAAGCTGTTCCAGCCGTCCCAGCCATCCCAGCCCAGGCACCAAATGTGAAGCGCAAAGAAGTCATTCTGGATGTCCAGTCTGTTGCACTTTCCGATGACTCCATCTCCAGCCAACATCTGACTGCAACCCCATGGAAGACCGGATAGGAGAGCCGGTCTAGCCCAGTCAGTCAACGGTGAGTGATAATGATAGATTGTTGTTCTAAACCACGAAGTTATTTTTTATTTGTTTTGTTTGAGATATGTATAGATGTGTATAAATACATTTATATACCTATATATGTATTTGTTTTAAATTTTAGATTCAGGGGTACATGTGCAGGTTTGTTACAGGGGCATATTGCACGATGCTGAGTAAACTCCTACATTTTAAGGTGATTTGTTACATCAGAAGATCACTGGAACAGGTTCTAATGGAAATGTTAAATAAGTTCCAGAAATCATCAGCAACATATACAACTATCTTATACCCATAATAATTAAAAAGAAAAATTAAGCCAAAAAGAAGAAGTCCTAAAAATGCTTCCAACAATTGCAACATTTTCAGATAAGACTCTAGCATCTCAGAGGGATTCTACAAAATGCAACATTCGCTTACATGTATAAATTGTGGCTTTTAAACTGTGTTTACTTTATTTTGTATTCACATGAGAGCAAGGCTATAGATTTTATATACAGTAATACATCAAACCTACATAGACAGAATATACTTTAACCAAGCCGGAACCACAGATGCCAAGAAGCGAGCGTAGAAGAATTAATACCCGCAGTTAGATTACTATATATACAGGTCTGTGGTTAGCACTTGTTCTGGATTATTTTATTTGGTCTTTCCAGCATCGAATTAGATAGGAAATACTGTCATAGCCATTTTCTAGATGAGGGAACTGAGTCCCAGAGCAATTAAGTAACTTGCCCAGGACCACAGAGCTAGCAAGCAGCAGATATTACATGCAAATCCATCTGCTTCATCCTATGGCTCACACCTTTCACAGTAAGTTCTGATTCCATCTGGTCATACAAACCAAGGCTACCTTTTCTAAATTTACACTCCCCAAACTATCTGTGGTGAAGGGTAATTTTTCCCCCAAATTGTCACTGTGTGATATTTTAATATTTCCATTTCTGAATGTCTTGGCATTGTACAATTGCTATAAAAGTTTCTAAATGCCTGCTCTCAAGTTCTGTAAACATCTTACCAGGAACTGGTAATGAACAGTTGTGGATGTGCATTAGTCTGGGCCCACACTTTGAGTAGCACCTTCCACATGATCTGTCTAACCTGTCCACCCAGGGACAGTGCTTTGAGCTGTAATGACCAACATAAAGGTCTAGAAGCTGTTTCTAATATTTCAAGAATTCTATTAAGAAATTGCAAAATTATCCTTAATAAAAGTTATTCTGTTGCATCCCACTGGGTGCACTGCAGTGTAATTCTGACACTTGCTACTGGGAGTTAGTGTAGACCCCATGTGTTAAGGGCTCAGGCCTCCAGGAGACTGCCCTCGTTTCACATGCCAGCTGTGTGGATTTGCATGTAATTATCTGCTGCTTGCTAGCTCTGTGGTTCTGGGCAAGTTACTCACAAGTTACTCAAAGCCACTCACACTTTTAACTGTTCAACTACCAATCCCCAGACTCTAGGACACCCTTCAGGTTCGATAATTTGCTAACATGACTAACAGAAGTCAGGAAAGTACTAGATTTATGGCTATGGTTTTATTGTAAAGGATGCACACAGGGTGAGATCTGGGGGAGATGCAGCTCCACCCTCTTTCCCTGTGGAATCTGAGTGTATCACCCTCCCAGCACATCAGTGTGTTCATGAACCAGAAGCTCCAGTGAACCCCAGAATCTAAAGTTGTTATTAGGGTTCCTATTAGATAGGCATGATTGATTAAATCACTGGCCATGTGAGTGAACTTAATCTCCAGTGCCACTCTTCTCCCTGGATGTCGGGCAGCCCAAAGTTCAGAAAGTTCAAACCCCGTAATTTCTTTTTCTTTTTCTTTTTTCGAGACAGAGTCTCGCTCTGTCACCCAGGCTGGAGTGTGCAGTGGCACGATCTTGTCTCATGGCAACCTCTGCCAACCGGGTTCAAGTGATTCTCCTGCCTCAGCCTCCTGAAACCCTGCAATTTCATCTGGTTGATCCTTCTGGTGATCAGAGCCCAAGCTGAAGCTATCTGAGGGCACAAAGTGAGTTCCCTCATTAGCAGAATGAAAACAGTCCTATCGCTAAGGAAATTCCAAAAGTTTTAGAAGTTCCATGCTGGGAATACCAAGGCTGCAGCAGCTGATTTAAAAGACAGTCTTTTTGTTTCTGAATGGTAGTCACCATTTCCTGGTTTCCCTGCACTGAGCAACAGCTCTGGTGGGCAACTAACAAATGAGAAATGCAGGTTTCTGATTTCCGCATTTGCTCCAGAAAATGTTTTTTAAAAACAAAGGCAAAGATGAGATGTGTGCACAGTGGTGGGAAGTGAAACAACAAAAACAAAGCTTTGACCTGTTGGGAGGAGCTCAAAATCTCTGGCCTAGAGGGCTTGGGGCTGAGAGCCAGTGCCCGCCGCCACACCAGATAATCTAATATGACCTTGGTTTGACGAGTCAAGAAGCCGCAGGAACTTGAGCTGAGAAAGTGAACTTGGGAAATTTCGTGGCAGGATTCAAATGATCAGATGTAAAATTAAATAATTCAAAATTAAAATAATTCAAACTTAAAGCTATTGGAACTCAAAATTATCTTGAGCCTTGGGAGGAATGTGGCTATGTAGCCTGCGTCAGACAGCTGCAACTTCTGCCTTTTTGTTCCTGCAAATAATTAGAAAGACCAAGCAGCGCCAGAGATAAGACCCTCTCAGATCACTGCACCTCCTCATGGAATAATAAAGTATTCTTGCTTAAAATGGAACAATCTGTAACCAATCAAACAGCTGTGGCATATATACCTGGTCTTGTATGGAAAATGCTGTGATTCTGCTGGAACTTCTCTGACTCTGCCTATATAATTGAAACTTTAACTTCTCTGTTTTGGAAACACTGACCCCATTCATCTGAAGTTGGTGGTTTCCCAGGTGGCCAGCCTCAAGCTTTGCGCTCAAATAAACTCTGTACTTAATCATATTTCCTGAACCTCATTATTTAAGGTTGACACAGATGTAAACTGAAAATAAATTCCTAAGCACCTCAACTGACCCAACAGACCCCCTCATGGCCAGATGGACCCCAGAGAAACATGAAAAACTGAATTTCCAGTCATGACTGGAAGGGAGGTCAGACAGGCCTCCATACATTCCCTCTCCCTTTGATATGTGGACACAACTGACCAGGATTAATATTAAAATAGACATCATAAGCTGACCAAACTCTTTGTGGCGATAAGATGCCAAATTCCAATCTGACTCTGGTATAGCATCACGTGACAGAAGACCCTGAAGGAAATCAAAATATTTTACCCCAAAATATATTTCTTTGACATATTTTGAAATGGCCATGCAAAGCTGCCTTTTGTGGGGGAAATTTGCATTGGTAGAGAATCTCCATTAATGCAACCTACCTTTCCCCTTCTAGGCCTTTCCTGGACCTAGGAGAGATTAAATGTGAGTGTAACACCTTTAAGTTCCCAAAAGAGACATGTACCATCTATCCCCTCTGAAGGACACTACCTATGAGGCATCATCTCTATAACAAGAATCTTGGCTTCCACAACCCCTCTTAACTCAAGCATTTATTTCTATTGACTTCAAGCCTTGAGACAAAGCTTAACTCTTTCAACCAACTGCCCATCAGAAAATCTTTGAATGTACCTATGACTTATAAACCTGCATTTCAAAATATCCCACCACTTTAGGCTAAACCAATGCACACCTTTCATGTATTGATTAATGATTTTATCTACAACGCCTGTCTCCCTAAAGTGTGTAAAACCAACCTGTGACCCAATTGCCTCGGGCACACGTTCTCAGAACTTCCTAAGACTGTTCCCTGGGCCATGGTCACTCACATTGGCTCAGGTTTAAATATTTTACAGGGCTTTTCTGTTTTTCTCTGCATCAACACAGACATAGCCTCCATTACATGAAAACGCCTAGTTTCTACCCAGAAGAAACTACCCTTGTTTGTCATGGGGAGATGACATACGGGAAAGGAAGGGAGAAGAATGAGAGGATGTCAGAGGACACAAATAGAGAGAAGAAGCACCTGGCAGGATAGAGGGGGCTGCGTCGGTGACAGGACCCTGTGGCAGAGTTTGCTCTCTCTGCCCGCTGTGCTGGGAAGTAGAAAGAGGCAGGATTTGTGAAGCTCTCTGAGCATCTTTAAAGGAGTATTACAATGCAAAGAATGAAGACTCTTCATTAGGTGGAGCTTAAGTGGCTCCTAATGCACAGGAATAATAGGAAGGAGTGGATTTGCTGCACTGCCTCAATTTGTGATTAGGTCTCAACTTTTAATAATCCAAAAGCCTCCACTGCAGCCTCTGGAGCTGCAAACCTTCTGCTGCCAATTGAGAGAACATTCTCCAAAATGATTAAGTCTCAAGGCAATGTCAAATCCTCTGCTAGCAAAATGCTACAGAAATCACGATCTGCATCATGGGTCTCAGTCATCAGCATATCTGTAACAAATCCAGGTTAGAGAGAGGCAAGGGACATCATCAATGTTACAGCCCTGGATCATCGTTTTCCTTGAAATGACCATAAGCCTAATAGGAAGGCTCGGCTAAGCAAGAGAAAACACATCTTTTCCTCTGATATAGTATATCTGAAATATTATAATTATACAGCTTAAAGAAAGTCGTCAGTAATACTCACTGCCATATCCCATCATTAGCTGGTGTGATATAAATGACATCGGGGGATATAAGAGACCCATCAGGCAAATCATCTATCCCCAGGCACCAATGGAACAGTGCTCCTTAATCACACCTTCACATGTGCTTTGTCTACGATGGTTTAAGTGACTGGGGCTGTCGAGTTCTTGCCAGTTTTCCCCTGGGAAGAGCACTGGCAAGATTATACTCATACTGGATTGGGTGTGACTTTCTTTTCCTTTCCACTGCAATTCTAACATTATTACCTGGCAATGCAAAGGTTTGAATTCCCAGTGGATGTTCTCTGCCTATTTGGACTACTTTTTTCCATTTCCATTCTTTCTCCCTGTTCTCTGCCCTTTCTGGCCAGGCCTCTAGGGAACTTCTATTTTTAGAGGCAAAATCAAAAGTGACTCACTGCTGGAAATCACGGTGATTGTTCCACTTGCTTAGGAAGGTCAGTGCCCATATCTTAAATACTAATGCCCAAAGACAGGAGTCACATTTCTTAGCGATAGTTAAACTAGCACAAAAGAGTGTTTAAATTCTCCTTCAAATTGTTCTGAGAGAAATCACATTTTCCAAAAGGCACAATTTATTACGAGTTGTCAGATGAAACTATGAAATGTAAACACTGCCACAGAGGAACATTACACTGCAGCTTAAGGTTAATGCAGCTAACTTCTTATTTTGTTCAAGGGCAAAGCGAAGTTAATTCTAGGTCTTACCACTTTAACGATGTCCCTCTTAAGCCTTGTGGTTGACAAGCTTTATTGCCCATTTTCTTGACTGGAGAGTGTTTTTCTTCTTCTTTTTTTTCTTCACATTTTGATTGATGTGTCTGCTATTAATTGCCAGCTGGCCAAGTCTTCTGTGGGTCTGAGACACACTCACGTCCTTTTTTTGTGTCAAAGAGTTGTCTGGACTAATGCTAAGTCTAAGTATTTATTTTAATGTTGAAATAATAAAGAAGATTTAGCATGTGAGCTGTGGTGAGATACTCGTGTATCTTAATGGCCTTCAGCAGTCATTTTCTTTCGAGAATCATTTTTTCTAAAATTAGCTCTTGTCACATATCCAAGAAAACACCCAGTCTGCAGCAAAGAGGAAGATACCTCCCTCAGCTGGAATTCTTTTATCTCTTAACACCCTTATTGGCACTTTTTACAAATGGGCCCTTCTCTTTTCTTTTGCTTTTGGTAAATGTGAGAAAGTCTCCAGACTGCTAAAGGCAGAACACCAAAGAGGCACTCCCTTATTCATTATCCCTCTAGTTTCTGCCCATTCTTAAGCTAATGTCCAGAAGAACAGAAAGAAAAAGGTCGGCCAGGTCAGCGGAGCCTGTGGTAGCGGGAGGACACCCCCCTCTCTAAGGAGTACAGTCCTGCGGGATTGCCAAGTCCTTGCCTCCTCAGAAGGGCAGCCCCCCTGCAGGCAGTGCCCCCTCCTTGTGATGGCGCTGTTTGACACCAGAATGCATGGAGCAATCCCACCTGCTAGGAAGGGCACTGCTAGGGCTGGCCGAGCCAGTGACCTCGCTTGGTTGAGGCATAAGTTTAAAACACTGGTGGCTGGGCTTCCGGTTAATGTAAAATTCAGATGTTTGAGTAACCCACTGTAAGGTTCCCGAAGGTGGGGACTACATCTTATTCATTCTTGTATTCCCACCAACCAACATGGGCTGGCCTGTGGAAGGTTCCCAGTAAATACTCCTGCAATCAATGAATGTCTGAAATTAAGAAAATAAGTGGGGGGAATGTACTGTAATGGCATTGCCTGACCAGGGTCTGTTGGTTGGTTCAGGAGGGGAAGGGTTCCTCATTTACTGTGCTGCTCAGCCTGGCAGAGGTGTCTGGGTGGCTCCAGGCAAAATCATGGTTAGGCTGTTGTAGGGCTAGGCCTGAGTCATTAACAGCAGTCATGGCAGGAGTCAGGGGGCTGGTGGGTGCACGAGCAGCGAAGGTATCCCAGGCTGCCACTGGCCAAATGCCTGTGCTGTGCTGGGCGCTGTATCTAGCACCTCACTCACATTGTCTCAATTCCTCGTCTCGGTTTAATCTTGACAACAAATTCCTTAGTAAACATTATTTGTCTCCTTAGGCCTATGAAAGCTCCAAGTGGTTCCCTTCTGGTTTACTGTCCCAAAGCCCCTGTCTTTTTTTTTCACTAGAACACGAAGCCAGAAAAAATTGCTGGGGTCAACTCAAGCACCAGCCTTAAAATTTTAATAAGATTTATTTTTCCTTTTGGCCACAAAGTACTATGTCTAATTTCACTCCAGCTCCCTACATTTAGCAGAACAAGTGATCCTCTGGCATCCGTATCTTTGTTTGCTGGAGTAAATGATGTTCCCAGTTAGGCTTTACAATCCATACTTTCGCATGCCCTGCCTTCGTCAGAGATAGCTTAGTTTTCGGACACCTGCCAAGCGGATTTTGCCTAGGCAGAATGGGCTACCAATTTACTAACATTTCCAAAGAGACTACAGGTGTTAGGCCCATGGTTGCAGGGGTTTTCTACCTCGGTAGGAAGGCAAAACAGTTCTGCCTTTGCTGTTGCATGGTCCCAGGACTGCTGAATAAATGACAAGCAATATGGATTAAAGTAAGCCTGGAAGGCTTCAAAGAAGAGGAGGTCCAGAGCTGGACGTCGAAGGATGCACGGGTATGGAGGAGAATCAGTGATTTCAAGCCAGTGGAATGCCTGGGCCCGGTGTGCCAGGGATGAGAATGTGTATGCTGGACAGACTCATGTGAGCTGGGGCTGGACAAGGGTGAGCTGCTCTTAGAAGATGATACCATTATCTTTCTGGGTCAGGTCATTCCAGCAGTACAGGGTTTTTGCTCAAGAGACAGGGCAGATGGGAACTAGTTTAAAAGGCAAAGATTCACATATGTGAGCCACTCTGGGCATCTCCCAGTTGAGGAAGGGGGAGGTGGAAATGATTCCAGACGTCTATCAGTGATTGTGCAGAGACACAACACAAGCTGCCTACTAGTTAGGGTCTGCTGGCTTCCAGAAACAGCATTCATCTGCTTTGGACTCAGTGGCCTGTTTGTTTTACAATAATTAGCATTCAAATATTTATACTTCATACCAGAAATGTGCCAAGGCTCATGACTGGAGCTGTAAATTCGCTTCAGTCCTGATGGCTAATACTAAGAAGATGGAAGATGTATACCTGCCATTGAGACTTGAAAGGTTAGGTGAACTCCTAAAATGTGAAGTGGGCTTTGAGGTAAAAGCACAGGTGGCCAGCAGGTGGCTTTTACAAGGAGGCTTCTGTACCAGCAGAGGCCACATTTCTTTCAGCGGGTGTTACAGAGTGAGATAGATAATGCCACCTATTCTGAGGAGTAAAGGCCATGCACGGTTGACCAGAAAGCCTGTTGGCACCTGCATAATTTTGGATAAGCCTTAATTTCGGATAAGCCTGTTTCATCAAATGTGAGTTGTAAGATCATCACTGCTTTATGAGATGAATGAATAAAGTAATGTGCTTAGCACTGTGCCTGGCCCAAAAAGAGAGCACAATAAATATTTTTCAGTCCAAGTTTTGAAATTCTGTAAAAGTGGAAAAGGTGGCATAACACACATGGATTTCACTGTATATTAGTGTGTTGTATTGTATGATATTACCGTATATTATACTAAATAATTTAATATCTATTACATACAGTGATTTAATTTATATGTTACATTATATGTATTATAATACACCGTATTGGTGCCATGTGTATAAACCTGATGGTTTACCAGGAGGCACCTCTCTTTAACTGACAATAAACTAACACGCCCCGGTTTAGATAAACACGAGTGTCTGACTCAAGCTAATAAGCACAGAATAAGGCCTGCCTAAATAAAGACCTCTCTCTAGTGTCTCAGTCATAAAAAGTAACCCTGTCAGGGACTGAATACCTGATAAATGTCTTCTAATGGGTTCACTGTGTTAATCAGCTTATTATAATTTATGCTGCTATAATTCAGCAAATATTTATTAAGTCTATCATAAGGTGGCATATATAGCACATGATACCTTGCCCATGGAGAAGTGACTTCATTCTTGGGAAGTATTTAAATGCTTGAGTAACAAGCATGAACGAAAGGATACTATAGATTCAAATTCCAGAATCTCTCTTCAGTCCAGACCAGTGAGGCCTCTCACAAGAACCCAGGGAAGAAAGGGTGCTTAGGGGCACCCATTCAGAGGACTGCAAAGGCCCCACATGGCATTTGTTTCTCTCTTTGGAAATGGTGTTTTATGTGGTAAGAGCTACACTTAAAAAGATAAAGCAAAGCTAAATCTGTTAGCTCCATCTCTGTGGGTAAACTTCCTGTGTAACAGTTGAGAGAAAAATAGAGGCTGCAAAACAAACATACAGAACTAGGCCATTTATGTAAAATGTTTAAACACATAATATAAATCACCTAGTAGCTACCTCTGAGGACGGAGGAAAGGGGTTTGGATGAGTGAGAGAGGGGATGCCTGCTTCATTACTAAAGTATTCCTTCCTTATAAACAAAAATTGGAAGTAAATATGGCAAAATATTAATATGTGTTACATCTAGGTACATAAACTCTTATTATATTAGTTTTTCTATTTTACCACATATTTAAAGTATTTAATAATTTTAAACAATGAAAATTTATAAAAGTAAAGTTGTAATAAAAGTTGTAAAAAGTTCTAAAATAAGACAAATCATTTATATTTACATCTCTATTTCCAAATCAATCCCCTTAAGTGACAATTCTTGCTGATCTGGTAACACAAAACATACATCTAACATTTTACACTGAACTCCAGATTTAGTTAAAGCTTTCTCCTGGTCTTGACATGACCAGTCAAGACAAGAATTACTGAATGCTATAATGCTTTATGAAAGCTTCACAGAGTGCTGAGCTTCCGGTGGAACAACGATTACAATCGTGACTTTTACTATCCATGTAAACTTGGACAGGTTTCTTTACCTCTTTGCACCTTGGCTGCATCTTCTGTAAAATGAAGAGCATCCCAACCTCACAGAGTTGTCATAGAATAACATATTTTAAAAGAGAAAATGCAAATAAACTATAACTCCCATAAACAATAGATATGTAAAAATCCCAGCTCTGCTGTGTGCCTGCAGGCTGAGCTAAGCACTCATGTATTCCATTTTGGCTCCTAACTGCCTAGGATAATGGCATCTCTCCTCTTTCCATGTTGAGAGACAACCCAAGGGTAACAACCCTGGCTTCTCACTCTACCTTTTAATCCTTCCCACAGAAAAGGAGTCCCCAGTCCACTGAGAGACACGGATCATGGTGTGAGTCTCTGTAGACCCAAACTGTCCCTCAAATGGGTTTGTTCAAGATCTAGACTTGAGTGTGGAAGGGAAAAGGGAGGATTGGCTACCCAAATTGTTGCTCATCTCCAGGACAAAAGCTTCACCTGGCTTTTTCACTAATACCCTTGAGATTTTACCCTCCTCTGTTTGACATTCGTGGCACCAACTATGGTGTTGAGCAGTTACCATTTCAGTTTCCTTCACATCCTATGGTTGAGGAGCTATGATCAAGCCCATTTTATGGATGAGAAAAATGAGTGACAGCAAGGTATTAATTACTTAAAAGCACTGCTTGTTACTGTGTGGTGAAGCTAGGACAGGACCTGGTATCTTTGAAGGCAGTCAAAATAAGGACATTTGACAATGACATCTGCTCTCATCACCTCCCAGTGTTGTTAAAAATAACCAAGAAAAAATGCATTGGCAAGAACATTTTGAATTTAGATATTCTACCAATTTGTTCAATTTTCATGACATGAGGAACAGTCAATATTTAGATTTAATAATATGCCACAGGAATCTGGGTCAATTTTTGGTTTCATAAAATAAGTGTAAATGAAAAGATGATCCTGGTATACACAAAAATCACCTTGGCAGATGCAGAGGTGCCAGTGAAAGTCATAGACAGGTAAGCATTTTTCTGGGCATGTGCAGATGGAAGCTGTTTGCTTTGCAAGGCTTTGTAAAGGCTGTGGTAGAGTAGTATCGACATTACTTAAGTTTTATTTTTGAGGATGGAATTTTAAGACCTTATTCAAAGAAAATGCCAAGTTGCTAATGACCTAACATCTTGCTTTTTATGATGGGATACATTATCCATAGAAGTGACTGGAAAAGCCAGCCATGAGGTGTTGATTTTAATAGAAGACTTGGGCTGAGAGAAACTCATTAATTTTTATATTAAAACACATATACGGCCAGGCACCGTGGCTCATGCCTGTAATCCCAGCACTTTGGGAGGCCAAGGTGGGAGGATCATCTAAGGTCAGGAGTTTGAGACCAGCCTGGTCAACACGCTGAAACCCTGTCTCTACTAAAAAATACAAAAATTAGCTGGGTGTGGTGGCAGATGCCTGTAATCTCAGCTACTCGGGAGGCTGAGGCAGGAGAATTGCTTAAATCCAGGAGGCTGAGGTTGCAGTGAGCTGAGATTGTGCCACTGCACTCGCCTGGGCAACACAGCAAGACCCCATCTCAAAAACAAAACAAAACAAAACCAAAAAAACCACACACATATACACACATGTTCTGGAGTCAAATATAAAATCAACTTGAATATTTAATACAAAATATGACCCTTCAAAGAAATTTCTTAGTGTAGGGTTTTCAAGGCTCTGCCCTCTGATCATCTTGACCTGAGTGTTCTCTGTCCGTAGAGTGGCCTCTTTGGGCAGGTGTGAGCAGCATGGCCGAAGGAGGTTGCTGGGGTGACACTCAAGAACAACGCCTCGCTGCTGACAAGAATAACCTACACACAGGTCAGGTGTTTTCTCTCCAGTCTACTTGTCCAGTGTTCACTTTTCAATGCCAGTAAGAAAGATACTACTAGATTATGAGCAATTTCTGAATATTACAAAATAATTTTTGAGGTTTCTACCTCTGAGGACTAGCTTGCTGTCATATCTTCTTCTTAACAATAAACTCCAGTCATGGCCAGTGAGTCACTGTTCCCTTGTGAACAGCAGCATAAAAGCTTTTTTGTATATGTGCGCATGTGTACACATGAGCACAGAACTGATCATGCACTACACATTCACCTACTTTACTCATTTTACTTTTTTACTCACTTTACTCATGTTTTTTACTCACTTTACTCATTTTGCAGACACTGGAGCACCTGCTCTGTATTGAAGTCTAGGTAAAAATGCTGAGCAAATCAAAAAGAACTTCTCCCGCACTCAGCTGACAGTAATGTGGCAAAGAGAGAAATTACACAAATTCTTCAGGATACTGTGTAGTTTTACTTGACTTTTTTCCATTCCCTTTTACCCTACAACCTTCCTCCATTCACAGTGATAAACACAAGACTCCCCAGCCCTAAAGGATAATTGGGGCAAAGGAATCAGAGGGGAGTAATGTCAATTCTTGGCTTTTAAGTTCAAAAGCTGTGTTTCAAGGAGTGAAGAAGGAAGGTCAAAAAATGGAAAGAATACTTGCTAAGCCAGTTTCCTTTTGGCCAAGGGAAGATAAAAATTATCTCTGGGCTGATGGATAACAAGAGTGGGAGTTGAAGTAGATGAGTTAGATACCAGCAAGTGTCTCCAAAGAGGATTCCCATATCCTGCCAACACCAAACCCTCTTGGGCTAGCACCAAGAGGAAGAGGACACTAGAGCCCTAGGTAAGTTTGGGGATTGAATGTAGAAGGGATCGTGATCCACTCTGCACCTCTGCATCTTAGATGTGAGGATCTTGCAGGAATTCCCCACCCCACTGGAAATGGAAGCACTGTGATGAATGTGTGAGCCAGAGTTGTCTGTGCTCAGAATGGCAAGGGAGGACAGCCAGATGGGCCCCAAAAAAGGAAAAATCTGCACAACGAAAGAAGAAGGTGTGCAGGCATGGGAGTGGGGGCAGGCAGCAGATGGCAGCACATGTTGTAATGCTTCACAAAGCAGGAGACCAGGCTGGCTGCCAATGCTGCGACAGTACAACATATGTGCAAGTGGATGCTAACTAAGGACTAGACAATCTTCCTGATGTCATGAGGCTGTCTATGCCCCCAGGAGTTAGAGGGAGAATAAAGAACCTATGTTTACAATGTCAACTTTATTTAATCACCTAAAAGCGTTGGCTGAATTGACAGTAAAACTTCCCTGTTCTCAGTGGAATGGGGTCTCAAAATATAGCCTAAGTTGAACTTAGTTAAAGTTCCATTTTTTGAATACTTTTGGAAGTGGATGGAAAATACACATCTGCTACACATATGCACAGTTATAATTGTGCTGTGTTCTCTATATACTGATGTTGATATCTATACCCTTGGTTTCTCCCCTGGACTGCAGATCCACATAATCAATAAACTATGTGATATCGCCACTTAAATGTGTTCTGAGAATCTCAAACTTAATGTCCAAACAAATATTTGTTATTCTTTTTTTCCTTCCTTAGTCTTCCCCATCCCGTAAATAGCATGGCCAGTCACTCAGTTGCCCAGGTCTAAAACTCTGGTGTTTTTCTTGATTCCTTTTTCCACTTACAACCACATCCAATCCCAACCACCAGCAAACCCAGATAACCCTAACTCCAAAACACATCTAGACTCTGACAATACGTTGCCTTCTCCACTGCCCCCATGTGGACCTAGTCGCCTCTCACCTGAACTATGAAGAACTTTTGAACTGGTCTCCCTGCTTCTATCCTGTCTTTCTTCTGTAGATGCTCCATGCAGCAGTCGGAGTGACACTTTTCAAATGGAACTTTAACATGGCCAATTCCTGTGCTCAACCCTCCATTATTCTTCCTTATACTTCAAATTAAAAAAAAAACAAGATACCCTTTGTCGTGGCCTACAAGGCTCTGTTCCTGCTTGTCTCTCTGCTCTCTTCTCTTACCCATTGCTCCTTGCTCCCTCCTACCCGACCCCTTGCTGCCCCTGAGTCAGCTCACACAGCTCCTGGCCATTTGCTTGGGCCCTTCCCTCTGCCTGGGACAAGCCTGCTCTAGAACCCGGCTTGGCTTCCTCCTAGTTTTGTTGAAGTCTTAGCTCAAATGCCACCTATTTAGTAAGGGTTTCCCTCCAGCATGTTTGCGTCCCTTTCTCTCTACCTCTCTTGGACATCTTTGTTTGGATTTTTGGTACTGATGCCACTGGATATGCTTATTTGTTTACTGCCTTTCTTCTCTAGTGAGCTCTAAGCTCCTGCAGGGTGATCTGTCTTTCTGGCTGACCAAGCATCCTCAGAGCCTGGAACAGTGCCTGGCACATAGTAAGTACTCAGTCAGTCCAGGAAGGAGATTGAGGAGGAAATGCTTAAGGTGCTGTGGTGAGACAAAAGACTTAGGGCACAATTTCAATGGGGGAGCCTGGGAAGGTCTTTTGCAGGCAGAAAAATTTAAGCAGGGAACAAATGGCTAGTGAGGGGTTAGGTACTTGGGGATGGAGTACATCTCACATGGAGGAAACAAGAGCTGCAAAGGGTAGGGCAGCTGAGAGCTGTACACCACGTACTGCAACACGGGCAGGTACATGGCCGTATCACAGGTGCTCTTTATAAAGATCAAACCACTTGTTACTGACTCCATAAACACTCCATATCCACTGTGATATGGAAAGAAGCTTCTATGAAATAGACTAACAACAACTTCTGAAATATAATTTTAATGTTTTTATCACATCTAATGACATGAATAAGGTGCAATGGGCTTCAGCATCCCCATCCCAGATCAGTAAAGGCCTTCCCTCACAAATGGTTTTGGCTAAAACTCAACCACATACAATGGATATGGAAACTTAGAAGTATGTCTGAAAGTTTATTTTGTGTGTTGCATGGAACTAGAAAAAGAGAAAAGTGAAAACAGTAACATAGTTATACCCTCCCTGCTTTGATTGACTGCACAAAACTTTTGCTGGCTTCAGCAGTTTTACAGTCTAACACACTTAGGAGGCACCCCCGCCAAATGCCGGAAACCTGAGTCTGCTCTTGAAATGTCAGTGATAAAAATTAAAAGAAGAGTAGAAGAGTGAGACCCTAATTGTGGCTAAATCATCAGACTATGAACATAAAACTAACTAGGATGACACAGGAAAATAGCACAGCAAAGGGGAAGAAAAACACCATCTAAAAATTGTGTGTCTGAGATGACACCAAGAATCACAAAGCCTGAGGAATTCTGCTTTGATATCCATATTAAACAAGTAATCTGTTTATCTTCTCATCTCAGCCCATCCTGGCCCTTTTTCCTTACTGCCCTAATCTCTCTCTGACCTATAGAAATCTCTTTCTCCCAATTTGTGAATAAGTCATGGCATATAAACTGCCAACCTACCCCTTGATGAGAATACCCATTTTTATATATAATTGTGTGTCTGTGTGTGTGGATTAGACATTTATTATATATCCAGGCACTGTGCTAGATGGTGGGGACTGAAAAGACAATACAACATATCCTTATCTTCCATGATCCTATAATTCAGTGGAAATAACTGGTGAAGTCTTCACTGTGCCTGTGTCAGCCAAGAATATTTCATTACTAAATAAAATAGATGTTCATTTATTCTTTTTCTTCTTTTCTTTTTTTTTTTTGAGACAGGGTCTCACTCTGTCACCCAGGCTGGAGTGCAGCGGCCGTGATCTCGGCTAACTTCAACCTCTGTCTCCCAGGTTCAAGAGATTCTCCCACCTCAGCCTCCCGAATAGCCAGGACTCCAGGTGTCCGCCACCAAGCCTGGCTAATTTTTGTATTTTTTGATGGAGATGGTTTCACCGTGTTGGCCAGGCTGGTCTTGAACTCCTGACCTCAAGTGATCTGCCCGCCCTTGGCCTCCCAAAGCACTGGGATTACAGGCATGAGCCTCCAATCCATTCATTCTTATTGGCATCCAACCTCATTCATTCTTATTTCATACTCTTATGTAAATATACAAATGGAATTACAATAAGGATATCTGCAACTAATTTCCACGCTGATTAAATGACAGTTCTGTATCACAAAAGAAAGCACTAATCCATCATTTATTCACTCAACAAACATCTCTTGAAGCCACACAGTCAGACATGAAATTACGAGTGATCATTCCGTATATGATATGCAGCTTAAATGAAATGCTAATGCTGCTGCACCAGAGTCGTGAAGCAGTACCAATCTTTATGTTGCCTCTCACTCCAGTGTGCTTTTGCTCATTTTATTTCTGCTCTTGGCAAGATTTAAATAAAGGCTTTTTTTCTTTGCTCTACAAATGTTTGCAGCAGCTATATTACACTGACTTAACACAGCATTAACTACAGTACAAATACATACTCCCTAGATTGCTTTTCAAGAAAGGAAAATGTTTATGATCTCTATCAAACAAACACTGAATTCATCAGTCTGAAATTTATTTAAAGTGTCAGATGAATTTGACAAAAATCTATACCTAGAATTCATTTCTGAACAGCGTAGGCTTATTACTTTGATTTCGAAGAAAAAAAATACCCTAAAAATGTTCTGGCTCTCTCAGAATGTAAAGTTCAAGTTAAGGCATGTATGGCTACTATGGGTTTACACTGAATTATGTGAAGAAAAAAAAAAAAGCATTTCTGTCTTGGTTGCTTAACTCAGAATAAAATCGTTAGTCCCAATTCTGCAATAAAACAAAATATCAGTCTAAGTGAAAACAAGTAAGAAGCATGGGCTGAGAGGATTTTACTTTTATTAGGCTTTACTTTATGACCCGGGCACCAATCTGAGGCCGGGCATAGAAAAAACATTTCTAGACAGAGACAGGGCGAATCAGCCAAGAAAATGACTAAATGCTGGAGAAAACAAGTCATCGAGCTATTTTAAATCTAATTAATTTGATAAAATATGTTTCTGTTTTTCCCAACCTAAAAATAAATGAATACAATAATAGAATCATGAGTGCATTGCTTATAATGTAAATGTCTTTTTTTTTTTTCTATTAGAAAAGCTAAAGAACATGGTATTCCTGGGGATATTTTTCTCCCTTGGTAGTTTGCCATCATGTGTGTTACAGCTGGGACAGGCCTTACAAGGACTCCAGATTTCTTTCTACAAATGAGGAGCCCGTGGTCTGGAGAAATGAGGCGAGTTACCTATGGTTACAAAGCTAGCTGGAGGCAGACACAGAATGAGAGGACAGGTTGCCTGGCTCACGTTTGCTCTCTTGTTCTCTGTCATTAAGTGATGGAAAGGGACCGAAATACTTAACAACCTACAGAAATCTATTCCACTCACGATATGCTCCTTGTCATCCAATGATACAGAACAGATTGGATCAGGATTTTTGCTTCTTGAGTGTTTTGGAGTTCTGTAGCTAAACAGGATGCTGCAGAAACTGGGAATGAGGAACCTCAAGAACAAAACTACACACTGTAAAGTGTGTAGAATCATTCCAACGGGGTTCAAAATATTTTGGGGGAGCACAGGTGACCCCCTGTCTAACGCACAATGTTTCTGAGGCTGGTTCCAGAGCAGACCACGATGAAGTGGCACCTGTAGAACGTGTAGGCAGTAGCCACTATGGGGCACTGTGCAACCAAGGAAATACACCTGCAAAACACTGAGAAATCTGGGTCCTCCGTTTGCTAAAGGTAGGACCTGGCACTACTTCATTAACCTCTCCCATCCCCAGTTCTCCCAACTGTAAAGTAAGAAGAGTAATTAACTGCTCTGAACATCTCACAAGGTAATTGTGGGGATTGATAGAGACTGGGTATAAAAGATGATGTGGAGCTAGGAAGAGATATTATTATCATTACATGCATGTTCTTTCCTCTTACTTGGGAAGACAGCACAGAAGCTACAAAACAATATTATTTCTGGAAGTGTGGTGCCTGGTGCTGCCTCAGAACCTCTAAGGAGGTGTGTTTAAAACGCAACTACCTGGGTTCTATCCCAGACTCACTGAAACGAAATCTGGGTGGGCATGGCCCATGATCCTGTCATGTCAAAACTTTCCTTTGGATTGCATGCCCCTAGGACTGCACTAGAAGGGATCCAGGGAGTAAAAGCCAGAGGAGGCTGGCAAGATGGGCAACCGCATTCCACAGAAACAATGTTCAACCCACTGGCTGGAATCTCCAAACTACCCACAGATGTCTGCCTGATCGCAATCCTGTAATTCTTGTTACCTCTACCAAAACCAACCCCTCTCCCTGCAGCACTTCAAGCCCTGGAGACTACAGGCACTGCCAGACACACACCTGCAAGCCTATGCAAGGGTTGTTTTCTTAAGCCTCCTGCTCTGATGGCCCTTGGTCTTCTCCCCTGTTCCTGCAATACTTCATAGGTAACTATTCCTCCCTGGGTAGAACCTTTCCATGACCAGTGATCGGCACATTTTACTTTCAGCGTGTGATGTACAAATACTTGAATGAAAGACACAACGTGGAATTCATTATACTCACAAAAATCTTACTATAGCATTTAACATTATTCTTTTTGCAAAATGTATTCACATTTCCCATTCGAGAAGGCAAAGATAATAAGCATTTGAGTAACAAATACCTGGATTCAGATACATTTCCAACATAAGTTTTTTTCATTTATTAGCTGTATCAACTTGGGCAGGTTATTACACCTCAGATCAGTTTCTTCAACTGGAAGACAGATGTAATATCATACAACCTAGCCCGCCTTCAGGAAGATTTTAATTGGGCTCCACGGGAAAGGCAATTAATGTACCGCCAGGCACAGATGCTCAAAGAATCTTCATTCTCTTCTTGTCCTTTCCCCTTTTCACGCTTTCTAATGGGTTCTCTAATAGTCTGCAATAGCCACAGCTTTTAACAAATCTTCCAAAAGGAACTCCGACAGTAAATTTGATTCCTACTCAGTAGTGTGCTATCAAATGCTTTACAATCATCTCTCAGGGAGGGGAGTGGAGGAAGAACCCTGATTGTTAGTGTTTGCCCATTCTATGGTGTAAACGCTTCCACTATAGCCAATTTCAAACTACCAATGGGATGTTACTGAACGGAACTGGGATGCGATGTGCAAGAGCTCATCATTGTATGAGTATTTCCACCACACAGATACAATAAAAGTAAATAACTTCCGAGAGCGCAGATAATACGAAATAAATTGCAAAATGAAATAAAAGAATCAGAAAGTGATGAGTGTGGAGTATTTGCCATCTTTGTTTTTAAACTGGCTCACAAAATTCCTGAAAACGTACAAGCCAACTCCTGCACACTACTGTATCTTACTCCATCAAGAAAACTCTGCCCTTAGAAGGGTACTAATTCCAGGCATTTCAGCCTACCTAGAGAGCTTTATTTATGCAGGACCCTTTAAACAGATGCAGAGAGCACATGCTTAGAGTTTCTACAGGGGTGAAATGTGGCTACAAAACAGTATGTGTCTACGTGATACTGACGTGCTGTACATGTGCATCAGTTCTGCTAGGGAAGAGCCTTGTCTGGGGAGAAAGAAAGCTGTACAGTGCTTAACACATGAAAACACCCGGTCAGCAGGTAACAGTAACAGGTAGTAAGCAATAGTAAAATTCGTTACACCTCTTCTCTCCATCTCATCCTTATTACGAACATTTATTTATGTGGCTTAACTTTTACCTTAGGTCCATCCTTGTTGTAAGACACTAAGCCACGATGTAACAATTTTTAGGGCCCATGTCAGACATGTGTGACACTCTCACTTTAGACACAAGGAAACGAAGGTACAGAGGAGGAAAGCAAGTTGCCCACACTTAAAGGGATGTGGGACTGGAATTCAGGCCTTATACTTTTATAAAATGGATTAATTCTCCAAAGCCTTTAGGCTACTATGTTTCATTTGCTTATTCATTTGTACACTGTTTTCAAGAGATAATAAAATATATTTGTGACTTATAAAATTTTGTTTGCAGCCTGCTCAGTTCCGGAGGTGACATTTAATGACCCTGACTTGCATTTGCATTAGGTTGTCTTTACCACCATAGAGCCATCACGTTGGAAAACTTGCTCAGCAGTAGAAGTGGCAGGAATTAACTTTTATTAAAGGCTTATTAGGTACCAAGGATATTAGTAATAAATTATAAAGATGGCTTCATTTAAACAGAAGAACAACCTATGAGTTAGGTAATATTATGGCCTCAATTTTATGATGAAGAAATGAAGACTCCTTGAGGTTAAGAATCCATCAGAAGTTTCTAGGGCTGGCTTGCTGGGCATGTGACTGTGCAGTCATGTGGGACCCGACACCCAGAAGAGCCACACTTGTTTTAATGTTCTCCTGCCACTGGCCTGAAGTTCTCAATAACTCTGTCTTTGACTTTGTGTGCTGTACCTCAAGTCAGATGGGAGAGAGTGGAACGATGAAGCAGACATGGGTCATATGTGTGCCACATCCTGTCCATCGTTCCTTGCTGCCCACTTGAAAGTTGTCTAACATTCATGATGCCTCATGAGCACAGGACTCTGGTGAGGTCACAATGCTTGGGAGTTCAGCAGGACTCAAAACGAGTGCAAGGTGAGTATGGTACCTCTACGACAAGTGGAGGATCCCGCAGCTCCCAGAGGCCATGCTTTCTGTCAGAACCAGAACTAGCTTCAAACACAAAAGTAAGGCAATTGTACTTTAAGAAACACAACCAACCAAGGCCCGTATCATGTCCTTTCTTATTTCCTTGTATTGGCCAAACACTTGTGCTCCAAATGGTGACACAGAAGGAAATCCCTGCCTTATTCATCAGGAAGTTGAAGGTAGAACGTGTTGGTAAAACACGCATGTATCAAGAAGTAAAATAAAAACAACAGAGTTAGTTTTTGGCAGTGTTTCCTCTGTTCTGGTCAGAAAGAAATACATAGGAATGTAACAGCTATGAAATACAAATTGTGTAACTTCAGTGATTATGCAAACAAGTTAAATGCTTTTAAATTTGCATTTAAAACTGGCATTGCACGAGTTAACAATAACAGAAAAAAATCCCAATAATTAAACTTTTAATTTTTCTTTACTTAGAACATTAAAAATACTGTGACAATTCAAGAAGGAAGGAAGAGAAGGGAAAGGAGGGCAGGGAAGCAGTGGGAAGGAAAGGGCAAAACATTTTGTTTTAGTACCTTGGAGGGCACTTCTTTCCTGTTTTTTGAATAAATGGCTCCACATTCTAATTTCACACAGGGTCCCACAGCCAGCCCTGGCTGTCACATAACTTGGAAGCATCAGAGTCAGTATCTCAATCCAAACTGACTCCAAAGCTCCTTTGCTTTGACCCCATTTTATTCAGCCTTTTATTTTAAACAACAGGGCTCTTCAGTTTCAGAAAATTTTTGTCATGATTCCACTGTTGGCAATCTGGACATGTGACAATTGTTTATCCCTCTTTCTTTTTCTTAATTTTTTCCCCTTTCTCTGAATCATTTCAGCTGTGCTTTCTCCATTCATTGAACAAGTATTCACTCTGTGCCAGGGACATCTAACTCTGTTACCCAGTGGTGCATCGGCAAAGCCTATGATTTTGGAGACAACAAAGGCGAAGTCATTTCTAAGAACCTCAGAAATCCCAAATGACGAGGTTTATGCAACTTCAAAGTCCTTCTGCTTTTTTTTCCCTCCTAATACTTGATTACCTCTCTAAGCAGAGGCTGCACTTCATGCAGGTCTAATCTTTCAGGGCACAGTGTGGTTAGGAACCCACCCCCAGCCCGACCCCAGCCGCCAAAATGAGCACTGGCTGCTAAGTAGGCATTCAGTTTCAAAGAGGGTTTGTTCCACTGAACACCAAATGTGGACTAGAAGCAGCAGATTAAAATTCTGTTTGCTTGTGTCCCTTGGAGGACTCAAAGTCAGGGGATTTCTATCCAGGACTTTCTTTTTTTTCTTCCTCAACCTCTCCCTCCCCCCACAAAAGCCACTGTCTGGGTTGTAAGTTAAATCAATCATAAGTCATCACAAAGAATAAGGTATTATATAAGAAGGTAAGGCAAGAGCGAAACTAACAAACAAAACCCTATGCCACTTACACTGCTTAAGAAAGAGCCAAAAAATGTACTAGACATGACGCCAATTCTATTTCTTTTAATTCTTCTGTTGTGTCCTAATGATACATACTAGCCACAAATGCTACCTTTGAGCCCAGCACAGTTGTGCTGGCTGGCAATTTAAAATACTGTTTGTCAAAAGGAACCAGATCATTTACGCTCACTTTACAGGGGAAGGAACGGAAGCCTGGAATACGGTTAATTTTTTCACGGTTTGTTAAAACAGAAGGAAAAGAAAGAAGGAGAGAAAAAGGTAACTCACACAAATCCCCGCAAGGTGCAGGGCCTGGAATTTGAGACTAAATCTGTGGACTCCAAAGCCCCAGTCTCTCCTCACAGGCTGCCCTCTACAGGTTACAAAGTGCATTCATGCACCGCGCATCTCAGTGCCATATGGATTTCAGATTAAATGTCCAATTCTGACCTCAGTTTTACTGAAAATAAACTCTTCATAGGTCATAAAATTTTAGAACCGGCCATAATAAACTAAATATCTGTGTACAAGTCCCAAAGCGAAGATCGCTGCACCGGAAGCCTCTAGCAGTGCTTCAAACATGCTTGCTGCTAATACTTAGAACTGCCGTTATCAGAGACAGAGATGGGAGATGAGAAAGAAACAGATTGGGAGACTAGAAACTGAAGAATGCCAAGGAGAGAATCCAATATGACAAAACTGTCATCAATCTACCATCTGTGTAGAGTTTGGGGGTTTCAGAGACAACATCATAGGTCAACTTGTTTTTCAAATGTCTGAAATTGTGCCCCCACATGTGTGAATTGTGGCTAGACAGCATGAATCACGGAGTGCAATACAAAAAAGAAAAAAAAAAACCACTTATGAAATGCATCATTGAGGGAGTGTCATTACATTCTGCTCTAAGCTGGTGGTAAGATTCAAAGTAGACTGGTGGTGGGCCATTGCTAGGTTGTAATAAAGCCAAATCTATGGTGAAAGGAGTTTCTTTTATTTAACAAACATCTATGGAAGAAATCTGCTAACCACTGGGGATATAAAGGCAAATGAGATGAGCTCCCATATCTTAAGAACTGGTGGCAGGGGAGGGGTGGTGGGCTTTGGAGGGGATTTGGGGAGTGGTGAACAGAATATTCCACAAGTACAAGACAGATACTCCAGGAGAGGAAGGCCTGGAAGGGAGCTGCAGACTCCCTAGAATTCTTCATTTGGAGGGGAGGGGCACCTTTCAAACAGGTACAACCAATGGGGAAAGGGGTGTGGGCCTCTGGCAGCTTCCTTGTGCACAGAGCTTGTCTTCTTCCATTGAGATATTTGGACAAAAACCAAACTAGGGCTACTCTGTTAATTTTCTGCAGCAAACTGTAACACATCTTGTTTCATCCTTTCATCTTCTCCCGCAGGAACTTCAAAATATCGACCGCCCTTTAAACTCAGGGATAACTGCTCCCATCCTAGGAAGCCCGCAATTTGGAAATGGGGCAGAGAGGCTCCAGCTCCCACCCAGTCAGGGAGGGCATGGGCTGACTGTTTACAAAGTGCAGACGCCCCCTCCTGCTGCTGCTGCTTTGGCTCTCTGGGCAGAAGCAGGGCCTTCAAAGCTGTCAGTCAGACCTTTGAGAACATGAAAGACCCTGGGGAGGGAAGAAAGGGTTTGTTTGTTTTTAAGCTCTTCTCATTAAGTTGACTGATAGGGAGGCTCACACACAGCGGTGGGGGGCATCCAAGTCTAATGTTTAAGCCTAGACAGCTCCAAGGGGACACCCGTTGGCCGTTGTCCCTCGCACCTGCCCAGATGGCTGGGCCTCCGACTGTCCTCTCTGCACCTCACCCCTTCCCGACACCAAGCAGGACTGAACAGAGGGCCCTGCCCACAAGGCACCTGACCTTTGAGCCAGGGAGACAGCCAATCCTAAATTGTGGAGACTGCGATGAGGCTAGCCACTGTGCTGTGCCACTTTCCACTTCGGTGGTGTGATGGACCAACACAACTAACGAAGGTGACGTACCTGGGGTCTGTCTGCAAGATGGCCAGTGAGAGGAGGGTGGGAAAGCCAGCTCTGTACAGGCAGTCACCTGGGGGATGGGGGGCGCTACAGTCTGCTGCTTTTTGCATAGGAATCGTCTGATACCCACAGAATGAGATTCTTCCCACCCTTCATTGGCCAGAGAGAGAGTCCTGGAATTGTGCAGAGCCCCCAGCCTGATGCTAGTCTTCTTTTTCCTGGACACCAAGAGACAGCCTTTCTTTCCAAAAACGAATAAAGATAGTTATTTTGATGTATAAACTGAATGTTTAATAGTAATTCACTAAGAGGGTGAAAAATGTGAAAACTTCCAGTTAGCTCGGATAGTCATGAAATGCAAACAGGTAAACCCAGGCCACTTCTTGTTAGATCCATATTATTTATTACCAGTTTTCTAGGAAGCCACAAAATTGTGTTTACTTTCACTGCCTGAGAGTACACGTTCTCAAGGAATATAAATCAGTTGAAAAAGCAATCTAACAAATAAACAAGCAAAACACCAAACTCATTACTAAAGGTGTGCCCAGGCCAAGTTCATCTCTTCTCCCAAAAGCTTGAGATCCTTTCAAATCCAGTGCCAATATCCAATGATTATGGGTTTCCTGAAGAGTGCAACATTCTTCAGGTTCACAGGTTGGTTTAGGCACAGGATGAGGGCTTCCTAGACATTAACATTCCGGAATACAGTCACAGACCTTTCTAACCACATCCAGTCATCTAAAAACTTCTCCAGGACAACAATATAATTAAAAAGTGCAGAGAAACCAACCAGCAATGTAAACCCTATTAAGATGGCATAGCACGGCTCATAAGGAAAATGAAAAGGGCTTGGGGGTGTGCGGGGATCTAAGATCATTAAGCAAAGTGAAAGAATTTTAACAGATTTTTAAATTTAATACAGTCATGCCATGCTAATGACAGAGACACATTCTGAGAAATGCATCCTTGGGCAATTTCATCGTTGTATGAAATCACAGCATGTACTCACAAAAAATCTAGATGGTACAGCCTACTGCACACCTAGGCAATGTGGTATGGCCTATTGCTTTGCTCCTAGGCTGCAAACGTGTACAGCATGTCACTGTACTGCATACTAGGCAATTGTGACACAATGTATTTGTGTCTAAACATATCTAAACATAGGAAAAGTACAGTAAAAATATGGTATAAAAGATTTAAAAATGGTACAGCTGTATAGGACACTTATCATAAATGGAACTTCCATGACTAGAAGTTGCTCTGGGTGAGTCAGTCAGTGGTGAGTGGATGTGAAGGTCTTAGGACATTACTACTTGCTACTGTAGACTCTATAAACACTGTTCACTTAGACAAAGTGTAAGTTTACATGAAATTTACAAAAAAAATGGTTTTCTTTCTTCAATAATAGATCTTAGCTTAAGATTAGTAATTTAGCTTAGTAACTTTTTAACTGTATAAACTTTTTATTTTCTTAGAACTTTGGACTCTTTTGTAACACTTAGCTTAAAACACAAACACATTGTACAGCTGTACAAAATATCTTTATATTTATTCTATAAGCATTTTTCTATGCTTAAATTATTTTATTTTTCATTTTTTAAACTTTTTTGTTAAAAGCTAAGACACAAACCCACAAATTAGCCTAGCCCTACACAGGGTCATAGTCATCAACATCACTGTCTTCCACCTCCCACATCTTGTCCCACTGGAAGGTCTTCAGGGGCAGTAACACGCATGGAACTGCCATCACCTATGAAAGCAAAGCCTTCTTCTGGAATCCTCCTGAAGGACCTGCCTGAGGCTGTTTTACAGGTAACTTTCTTTTTTATTTATTAGAAGGAGTACACTCTAAAAGAACAATAGAAGTATAGTACAGTAAATACACAAACCAGTAACACATTTATTACCATTACTTTATTATCGTTTATAATCATTATCAAGTATTATGCCCTGTACATAATTGTATGTGATAGACTTTTCTATGACTGGCTTATAGTAGGTTTGTTTATACCAGCATCACTACTAAAATACACGTAATGCAGTAATGCACACTGCAGTACAACCTTACAACAGCTACAAGTCTCTAAGAGATTGGAATTTTGCAGCTCCATTATAATCTCAGGAGACCCCTGTGTTATATGTCGTCTGTCACTGACTGAATGTTGTATGTGGCACTTGACCGTATACTATCTGAAATAACAGCAATGCTGAAGTGCTCTAGGAACCAACTTAGGTTCCTAATAGAAGATCAAGTTTTCTTCTTTGCCTGGTGCATGAGTCCAGGGCCAAACCTGAGTTTGTGCTTATGTTGTGGAAATCAGGAACAGCCTCAGGCAGTGGTGGGGACTGCCAAGCTAACACAGTCAGAATAACAACCACTAACAGTCAGCATCCATGAAGTCACTGAAGTCCTTTTAAGTTGCTTATGAAGGTGACTTAAAATGATTTCCACGGATGTGAGGACATCCACACTTAGGCTCTTCTTTCCTCACTTGTACAAGAGGTCCCTGTGCCTAACGTAAATGGAGAAGTGACATCATTTATTCAAATGCCCCACATACATCCTTTTGTTATTTATTTATTTATTATTATTATTTTGAGACGGAGTTTCGCTCTTGTCACCCAGGGTGGAGTGCATGATCTTGGCTCACTGCAACCTCCGCCTCCCGGGTTCAAGAGATTCTCCTGCCTCAGCCTCCTAAGTAGCTGGGATTACAGGTGCCCGCCACCACACCCAGCTAATTTTTTGTATTTTTAGTAGAGACGAGGTTCCTTTTGTTTTAAACTTCATGTGCTTTCATTACATCCTGTGAAGTTCTATTTAATACTGAAGATCACTTAATGTTCCTAACTTCAGTTGCAGGTAATTTTTTAAATTTCGATTCTAGTACAGGTTCAGAGTAAGGAAAAGAGTCCTTTTAATTAACTGACATGTGCCAGGCATTCCCCTGATTTTAGCCTCGCCTTTGGGAAGCTGCAAAATTTCAAAAAAACAAAATAAAACTAAACAAAATGCTTACTCAGAAGGATGTGAGTCTGGGAAGAGATTCTGAAAATATACAAAGTTCCACATAAACTCTAATGACTCCAAATGCTCACTAACCCTTCATCTCTCTCCGTAGATGTCCCCAGCCCTGTGGCCGTCTCCTGCAGGGAGCGATGGCAGAATGAGGTTGTGGCCATGCATCTGATACTCACAGGCAGGGGACAGCACAGCAGCTTCCTGGGCTTTAAGCTAAAGGTGTGTGTTAGTTTCTCCATCTGCAATGGGGTTGGGCTAAACCCAAGATCGAGGCCCTGCATTTATAATTCTTCATGGACAACTGATGTTGTATACTCCCACTGGTGTAGAACTACCTTTTTCAAATTTCATAGATGATTCTTGGGCAGGCAGCATAATAACAAAACACTGCTGAGCCCATTCGTTCTGGAACGGCCTTATTATCACACCAGGTGCTGAAAATGTATGTAGTTCTAATTGTAGGATTTGACAACATTTATGAATCCAAGACAAAGTGCTTTTATAAATTCTCCATGGACAGATCCAACCCAATATATTTCTAATTATTTACTGATTACACATGTCCATTAGTTTCGAATGCTTTGCTGAAGGAAGAAACAAAGATGCTGAATGCTATTTTTAATCATTTTCAACAGAAATGAGAATTTCAGGTTTTCTCTGTGAGATTCACAAGTGGCACAAAAATTATGAGGTTGAATGGTTTAGCAGTGATTTCCTAACATTGCTAGTAAATGTGTTTCTCCAAAGTGATTAGTGGCAACTCTGAAGTATAAGACAGTGTATGTGCAGAATGGCCCATCTGGGCCATGGTCTCTTGTCCTTAGAGAATGTTCTGTTTATAAATAGATCACTAGAATTTGAGGAGCTCTATTCATGGAGGTTCAACTTGAAGAAAGAGGGAAAAAATCCAACCTACTCTCTTTTGTTTCAGAAATCACATTTAGGGAGTGGGCAGCCATCCTTTCAGTCTAATAGGACTCTTAGATCCATCCATTCGACATAGATTTATGAAGAACCTCCAGGGCTCAGTACCACACAACATGCTCGATAGCTGGGACACGGAGTTCTGGAGGCTGCCTGCAAGGAACTTACAGTTTAGCAGGGATGGGAAGGGAGCAAAGTCAATTATAACAGAGTAGCAAGTGTAGCAACAGAGAAATGATGCTGTGCTGCAAGTAGGGATCATTAAATCATGTTAGGTGTGTGTGTGTCAGGGAAGGCTTGCTGGTAAGTTAATGGGAGTTGGTGGAAGTTAGGGGTTGGGAGGCGGGCAGAAGGAGAGGGAAGGAACCAAGTCCATAACAATCGGGTCAAGGAGAGATCCTGAAGGTAGTTGTGGCTAAGAGGGGAGTAGGAAAGTGGAGACCATGAGCTTGGATCCAAGCCAGAAGCACATGATGTTCTAAAAATGGCAGACAGTGTTCCATATGCAATGGAGGACGACTGGGGAATCTAAGGAGAAGAGAATGCAGCACAATTGAGCTTAAGGTTTGGAAGGAGGACTCTTGGCCAAAGCGGCAAAGGGATGGGTATGCAGGAGCGGAAGAGTGTATGGAGACATCTGTAAAATGAATTCTAATATAAAATGCTCTGTTAGCTATAAGCAGTGCACTGCTTCCCCTCAATTTTTTCCTTAAAGAGTAGGATAAACAGGTGATGCTGAAGCCCAAGAAACTCTTCACTCCCTAGAAACTGTAAATGTCACTGTTTCCATAAGGGCAGAGACTGTGGACAAGCATATGAAGCATAATCACATATTTTCAAGCCACTTAAATAGCACGTGCCCAAGGGCACATTATAGACAAGCCAGCATTTGCAGCAGCAGGTAGCAGAGGCAGCTTCCTCTTCAGGAAACAGACACCAAATCATTAGAACCTTAACGCTGTGTCAACTTTGGCTGCCAAATATGCAGCTCCATACCAAATGGTACCATTTACATCTGGCTCTGTATTTAAGCCAACTTCTTTGGCTTTAAGAAAATTCTGAATTTATACAATATAATATGAGTACATCTGATTTTCATTAGGCAGTCTGTCTGTTCTCCTTTTTTCACTTTTGAAATCACATTTATTCTTATTCTCTTCCATTCTACTAAATTTTAAGATATCACTTTACTTTTTTTGTTTCCTTTTTTTTTTTTTGAAATAGGGTCCCACCCTTTTGGTCATCCAGCCTGGAGTGCAGGGTGTGATCTCAGCTCACTGCAACCTCCGCCTCCCAGGATCAAGCCATGCCCCCAAACTCAGCCTCCAGAGTAGCTGGGACCACAGGTGAGTGCCACCACTCTTGGCTAATTTTTGCTATTTTTGGTAGAGATGGGGTTTCACCATGTTGCCCAGGCTGGTCTTGAACTCCTGAGCTCAGGCAATCCACTCATTTTGTCCTCCCAAAGTGCTGCGATTACAGGCATGAGCCACTGCGCCCAGCCCATTCCACTTTTTCTTTATATTCCTTTGAACTTTAGTTTTTGGTATCATGGACACATCTCTCAAAGCTGGTCAGCACACTCCAAGTACAGACCAGCAACTGATGGGGTATGGGACAGGCCTGGACTGGGTTTTTATATTTACATTCATTATTTCCAAATTGTAATGTAGAATTTCTCTATAAGAACAAAACTACAAGGAATCTATATGACTTTAATCTTCCATGTCCTGATGAACTTTTCCTGATGAGCTAGTTCTTTAAAACATCTCCTAAGAGAATTCTAATTATATTATGTAGAAAAGCTTCTAGAACTGACCATATAGGAAGCTTCCATATTATAATTGGGATAGAAATATATCATCTAGAAACAACAGAGATTCCTTGGGCTAAGAGTCCTATATCAATGTCCACTTGCAATATTAAATTTTTTCCAAATTCACAATTCAGAGGCTACAAGTTAAATGCCAAATAAAATTGAACTCAGTTAGTAGATTTCTTTTTTTGTAAATAGATGAGGTCTCGTTCTGTCCCCAGGCTGAAATGCACTGGAGCAATCATAGCTCACTGCAATCTTGAACTCCTCTAGGCTCAAGAGATTCTCCTGCCTTAACCTCCTGAGAAGCTGAGATTAAAAGTGCAAGTCACCATGCCTGGACACAAATTTCATGTTTAAAGTGTTTTTTTCATATAAATGTTGTATGTCCAGCATTATTTTTAATACACTGGAATATTTTAAAATACATCTTCAAGATTTAGAGTAAAATGTACTGGCTTGCACTGCATTTTAAAATTTACTTTTGGTCTTCTGGTTATAGTCTACTGAAGGAAGATCTAAAGCACTGAACAAACGGCAAAACTAAGCTCTTCTGTTATAGCAATCCTGGGGTTTTTATAACGAAATGAACTTCAGACAGCATGAAAGTTTCAATGATGAACAAATATTGAACTTTTGTATTTTAATAGCACAACCAATACTTCATTCCTGGTTAACTTTACCTTAATTATTTTTTAAAAAAGATAAATTGTTTAAAAGTTATTTCGTTTAAACTTTAAGCATAAACTGGTGAGCAGGTGACACAAAACTAATCTGCTTTGATATAAATCAGAATAGTGAGTACCCATTGGGGGACAGTGACCAGAAGAGGGCATCAGGAGGCTTCTGGGGTCTTGGTAAGAATTGCTTCTTGATGTGCTGGTTATATAGGTATATTTAGTTTATGAAAATTCATCAAACCGTACGCATGCTCTGTGCAAGTTGGCACTGGCAAAAGATTTAATAATTAATTTTTTCATGTAGCAATTTTCTGGTTAAGGTATACGGCTGAAGAAAACACGACAGATAGGGTAACTGCATAAAAGCCGGAGTAAACCTGTGCCTTGGAGGTAGCAGGCGCCACAGCTTCCTTCCTCTGCATTGTGGACAGAAGCAGCACATTGGTGAGAAAGACATGTGCTTAGAGAGGCAGAAAATGAGGAAGAGAAACGTTCAGGACTCCAAAGAGGCTATTTAGAGAGAAAAACGGTGGTAGGTGGGGGAGTAAAGACGACATGTTTCTTTGTAGCCTTTTCTCCTCCCAAATTCCATTTGACATCATGCAGAGATGTTCATTTGACATTTCTGGTTTGAAGACTATGAGGGGAATGCACCCCATGGGCCAGCGGTTACTGACTACAATACCACCTTCAGAAAGTTTAGGAAATCCTCTTATGGCCTTCTGTGATTTTCAAGCTGGGGATATAGCCAAGTTGGCTTCTTGCAGACCTTCGATCCCAGAAGGTGGTTTGGGGGCAATATTCCACCTCAGTCTTTTGTACCTGAAGTTGATGAACTCTGACATGTGAGATTACATGGAGCTGACAATGTCACATGAAAGTAAATCTGGATTAAAATATTACATATACATGTATATACACACGATAGAAGGCCTGCGAGCTCCACACCTTCATTGTGTGCAATGATGTTACTCGCCCAAGCGTCTGAACACATCAGCACCTATGAGCTTCTTTTGGTAAAATTTAGTATCTACCTCCCATTCTACCATCATAAACAATGGGGCCTGTGACTTAGTCTCTATTTCTCCCCCACCTTAGAGACTGTCAGTACCAAATGAAGAAAATTTTATTTTGAAGTGCACAGTTGAACATGCCAAGAGGCTTAACCACATCTCTATAAAAATATTTGGTTGGCACCTACACAAGATAAACAAGAGTGCTCAAATACCTTACTGCATTCATTCATCCTTATTTTCTACCCACCATATATACATAAAACAAACAAACAAAAACAGGCGTGAGCACCTTCCTACAATTCTGTTCCCTACAACCTCTCCACACAGACAAATTTGAATGTTACTTAAAGGAGAAACAAACCAATCAATATGGGTATGCCTTTCAGTTCAGTGAGGAACAGTTCTAAGAAACAGCCTTGTGACCAAGGTCCTACTGTCTGGGTTGAGCAGGGACCTGAAGGGCTGCACCCTGGTGCCTGGCTGGAGGTTGTGCCCACCACCCTGAAAATTCAGCGGCTATTGCTTAGGTGCTGGATGCACACAGTAATTCCCAAACGAAATCTGTACGCCCGTCACAGTTAACCCTCTGCATCCGCAGGTTCCACATCCACAGATGCCACCCACCATGACTCAAAAACATTTGGAAAAACAAATAAATACGAATACAACAATAAAATACCAATAAAAATACAGTATAGGCTGGCATAGTGGCTCATGCCTGTAGTCCCAGCACTTTGGGGGTTGAGGCGGGAGGATCGCTACAGACCAGAAGTTCAAGACCAGCCTGGGCAACAGAGTGAGACCCTGTCTCTCCAAAAAATTTTAAAACCAGGTGTGGTGGTGCCCACCTGTAATCCCAGTTACTCAGGAGGCTGAGTGGGGAGGATTGTCTGAGCCCAAGAAATTGACGCTGAGGTGGGCCATGATTGCACCACTGTACTCCAGCCTAGGCAACAGAGTGAGACCCTGATTGTAAAAGACAAAGACCAGGCTGAGCGTGGTGGCATGTGCCTGTAATCCCAGCATTTTTGGAGGCCAAGGTAGGAGGATCGCTTGAGTCCAGGAATTCAAGACCAGCCTGGAGAGAACAGTAAGACCCCTATCTCTCAAACAGAAATAAAAAAACAAAACCAGCGTAACTGTTTAGATAGAATCTACATTGTATTAGGTACTATAAGTAACCTAGAAACAATTGATTTAAAATATACAGGAGAATCTGCCTAGGTTATGCAAAGATACTATGCCATTTTATATCAGGGACTTGAGCATCCATGGATTAGGGTATCCATGGAGAATACTGGAACCAATCCCCTAAGGATACTGAGGGATGACTATATTTCTACATCATAAACCCACCTCTCATTTTCAACACAGTGTGGTAAGAACAAGATTGAGCTAATTCGGGCAATTGAAAGACAGGGATCGACATGGAGTAAAATGAGTTTGTTTAGTTTTACCTGTAAGACACACACATTAAGCACTTGATTATACTCATGGGCTTCCAAATTATAATTGGGATAGATACACACCATCTAGAAACAACCGAGGTTCCTTAGGCCAGGAGTCCTTCCATTACCCCTTAAGAAGCACATTGTGTAATACAGTCTAAAGCTTTCCTTTCACCCACTTCTGGTTCTACATCAAATACTGTGCTTAACAGTCATGAGACAATACTGAAAAAATGCCAAACAAAAAAAATTAACCCTGCCTCTTCTGTGTATGTATCCAATGGTGATATATGGGGTATTAGTGGGATATGATGATAATACAGCATGATGTGTTTTAACTCTGTGGGGCAAAGTGTAGAGTGAAGCAAGTAACAAATGTTTAGATTTAACTTACGGAAGCAATCACATTATTTTAAAGCCATACCTTTCTGACACTTTCCTACTACTATCAATTCAACTTTGGAAACTCTCCCACCTCAAATAGTTAATGAAATAACCTACTTAAAGGCACCCCATGAATGTTATTCTAACATATCAAGTATTGAGTCAGGCCAATTACTTAATTAGTTCAACTTTCCCAGCTACTAATTTTGAACATCAGGCAGAAGAATGTTTTTTAACTACCCTGTCACTCAGAGGGGGTAAGCTGCCCTGTAAACAACAGAAATTATAGACCAATTATATGCATATTATAGACCAATTATATACATATCTAATGTATATAATAGAAATTATATATTATAGACCAATTATATACATTATAGACCAATTATATATTATTATATAGACCAATTATATATTATATATACATATAGACCAACTATATACTATTATACATATAGACCAATTATCTAGACCAATTATATACTATTATATATAGATAATTTATATATAGATAATCTATAAACTATTATACTCTATTATACATATAGACCTATATATACATATAGACCAATTATATACTATTATACTTATAGACCAATTATATAGACCAATTATATACTATTATACTTATAGACCAATTATATACTATTATATATATACATATAGACCAATTACATACTATTATATATACATATAGACCAATTATATACAATTATAGACCAATTATATACATATCTAATGTATATAATAAAATTATAGACCAATTATATACATATCTATACATATATTGACATACTTTTAAAAGAAAACCATATTACACTTGTCTATTTCCCATTTATTCATAAATTATTTAAAATTTACCTTAGAAATTAGAGCATATAATTTTCTTTTAAAATAACTCTTAGGCTTATGGTTTTAATTATTTTGCCTATGTCTATAGTGACTAAAAGACACTATAATTCAGGGCAATTCCAAATAGTCATCTGCTCTCCAGAAAAAAGACTGAATAACCTATAGTATTTGGTGAACTTCTGGCTGACCTAAAACATCTCAAGTGGTTCATCTCTGTCATCACAGAGAACAGCTAACCAATATGTAGGATTCCAGTCATCAGCCTGGGGCCAGGTTCCCCGAAGGACCTGCCTGAGAAGACAATCTCAAAAGTTAGTCTCAACAGTCAAATGCATTCTGCATTTCACCAAAGGGACCAAGGGAGTAGAGGTTCTTGCATGTTGAGCATGATGTCTGCTGTTGTCATAAAGAACATTTACACAAACATTCACATTCACATATATGTACACACGTAAGTATGTTTTCCATATGTATCCTATTTATAATAAACTAAGAGAAAGTTTAAACCTTAAACATTTTTGTTGGTTTCTCAAAAGCCATGTAATTTGGAAGATAAAATTTTCCCAAAGATAAGCCACATAGGAAAAAGAATGTTCTTCCTTCAGTTAGAAGGGCTAGGCTCTTGTCCTGACTTTGTTAGGCAATAGCCATGAATCCCAACAGTTAATGCTGAAGTATCCTAATTCAAGTTCCCACTCCTGATTGCTGATGTAACAACACATAATGCAGGAATTTATTCCTCTGGTACCTACTTGCAAGTGTGTGAATGTGTCTGTGTGTGTATGTGTGCACATGTGTTCTTTTGAAAGACATTCCTCTTTTTCATATGAAAATTTCTTTTATTTATTTATTTATTTTCTGAGATAGGGTCTCACTCTGTCACCCAGGCTGGAGTGCAACAGAGTGATCATGATTCACTGCAGCCTCAAACTCCAGGGCTCAGGTGATTCTCCCAACTCAGCCTCCTGAGTAGCTGGGACTACAGGTGCATGCCCTCACACCTAGCTAATTTTTGAAATTTTTTTTGTAGTTACGGGGGTCTTGTTACATTGCCCAGGCTAGTCTTAAACTCCTGGGCTCAAGCAATCGCCTGCATCAGCCTCCCAAAGTGTTGGGATTATAGGCACTGCACCAGGCCCATACAGAGATTTCTAATGGGGTATAGTTTCCCTAATTTTAAAATATAATTTACATAGCAAGATCCCTCTTCTAACAGTACAAACAAATCCATTCATTTAATCCTATATGTACAGTTCCATTTTGTAACTGGGTTAGCTCTATCATTTAGAAAACAAATCCCATATTAACTGTACTTTTTTCTACCCATTTGAGGTCAGTGGCACAATTATGGGTTTTTGGCACATAGCAATATACTTACATTTCAGAAAAGTCATCATTACACTTTCAAAGAAGCTACTTTTACATTTTACTTCTGAATAATGAAAGCTATTGGGTTATCTAAGAGACTTACCCTTTCCCATATTTAATTTAAAGCTAAGTCATTTTAGAAACCACAATTACCAACATGCAAGAACCTCTACTTGAAAAATTTGTAGAATTTGAACATGGAAAACCAATTGTTTTAAATTTAATAAAGCATTTTTCTCTCGGGCTCAAACAGTAGAAGCAGCCCAGAGTAGAACTTAGTGTGAATTATAAACTTCTGAAAACAAAGACTTATAATTAAGATATTGCAGAATTTTTCTTTACAGTGTATTCTCTAATGCTTTAGCCAATGTATTTTTAAATGTCCCAGGAGAC
This sequence comes from Pan paniscus, assembly GCF_029289425.2. Lineage (NCBI taxonomy): Eukaryota > Metazoa > Chordata > Mammalia > Primates > Hominidae > Pan > Pan paniscus. The sequence goes on from NC_073261.2 coordinate 18,939,943, forward strand.
TACTTTTTGAACTTGCTCTCCTTACCAATCCAGTAACTCAAAGCAGATGGATCATTTTCTTGAATCTTAGCCTAAATTTTTCCTTGGAAATTTCACTTGATATGACATGCTTCGTATCAGCCCAAATTTCATTCTAATAATGACTGCCTGGATATTCCACATTTCATAGCCCATTTTTAAGTTGCAGCTTAAAACTTTTTCTGCTTCCAGGTTCTGATGAACACATGCTTTCTGTATATATGGGCTCCCTGACATCCTCTTCCATCATATACAATCTTCCCCATCCAGCAGGCTCAGCCTGATTTGAGGACATGAAAATTTATAGTCTTAGTTGGTCTCTGGCCCCACACAATTACAGGAGTTGTCATTCTTGTTTTCCTCTGTTGAGGGGATCTCAGTCTAATAGCATGGGTTTTGGACACCCAGACACAGGTTCAAATCCCAGTTCTGCCAAGGCACTTTACCTTCCTGAGGTTCATTCAGTCTTCTCGCCTGTAAAATGGGCACAATGATACCTCCCAGGATTGTGGCTAAAGTACACTTTGATAATCTGTGCAAAGCAAATGGCAGGATGTAGTACATCATCAGTACAAATTAGTTACTATTATTATTCTTTGAATTACTACCATCTCCTGGGGCTGCACAGGAATTAGCTTTTAAGTATGCCACAACTTGCAATTAACAATTTTGTGGAATCTCACACCAGAAGACATGTGGGAAAGGATTTAATGTAAGCCTTCCTTTTCCAGCCTTGGAAACTGAGCTCTGATAAGGCTGTCTTTCTCCAGTGCTGGTCGCTGCAGAAGCACTGGCCAATAGCTTTCCTTTGCTCTCTAAGAAAGTCCAGTGCAAAACTATAAACCTAGCCTTCACATGCTTCTAGCTTTGTAAAGCCACTGCATGCCTTCAATTTGGACTTCTTCCCTAGACAAGACCACAGAGGGCAGCAGAAGCCAGGATGGCACAGAACAGTTCCATCCAGATAGAAGTCCTCCACAGTGGGCAGCATGCCTCTGATGTCATTTCCATGCACAGAACAATTCTCCCAACCAACCAGTAGGCCCTGGGTACTGTGGGATAATCAGAAACCCGCAGGTGGCAAAGTGAAGATAATAGTCACAACTGCTGGGACCCTGCTTTCACCAGGGCTAGGACCAATGCTGGAGCTGGACCAGATCACCAACTCCTGCAAAGCCTTAGGACTGCCCAGGTCACACTTCATCCCCTTTAAATGTATTTCACCTGTGGACTAGGTAGATGCCAAGTATTTTGAATTGCAACTGTTCCCCTATCCATTCAATGGGAGGGGTGGGAGGTGGCTGGGACCAAGCAAGGGTAAATTTCAAATTTTGGAAGGGGCATAATAAATCCGTGTTTCTCTAACACTGATATCTTCGCATTGTGTACTTAATAACATTTAGAAAGAAATTTCTCAAAAGTTGGAAGGAGAGCTTTCGGAAACATGGTAGGTATATTAAACTGAAAATGTGGTAATCCACTAACAGTGGCTGGTCATCTACAGCCCATTCAGTGTTTGGCATTGATATCAACAATTGGTGTAAGAACATTGAAAATTTCTGTGCAAATATGCATCTGTGTTTCCCTTCCACTTTCCAAAATTAGTATATAATTATATGCGATTGTTACTTTTATAGTCATTTGGGAATTTCATCCCATTTTTTCTAAGGGATGAGATTTCAGATTTCAATGCTTAGAAAATCAAAGCTTAACATACACCTGCCATGAGGGTACTATCTGATTCCCTTAGACATTTATGCATGCTGAATTAAGTACTTAATTTAATTTAAGCAATTAAATTTTAAGATCGTATTACAGAAAATCCAGGAAAAGAAAAAACTCAATCAATCAGGAATAACACAATACATTTAAAGAGCAAATGCATTAACAAAGACTGTCCTTATTATCATGCATAAGATATTTTTATTCAAAGTCTCACCCATGAGGTAGCAATCTGCAAACTAATTAAGAGCTTCCCAGCGGACAAATATCTCCAAGTTTTTGGAAAGGAACCTATCATTTATTTACCTAAGCAGGAGTGGCAGAAGCCTAGAAATCAGTTTGTCTTTCAGAAAAGATTTAATCATTTGAGAAATGCTTGGATAAATTCTAAACCTGGAGGGTAAAATTTCAGTCAGTATCAGTATAAGCAATAGACCAGAGCCTCACACACTGAAATCATCTCAGAAAGAGGAGAAACTCGGGGGTGGGGGGGTGGAACCTCCAGAAACAAGCACGTACAGGAATTTTTTCAGCAGTCCCTTCACTATTTAACTAATCTTTGCTGGCTGGATTGGCCACAACTCCCTAGACTCAACTTATGTCTTCACCCCACAGAGTAAACCTTTTCCCTCTTAATTATCCTCATCAGAAACTCAACACAGATAACTGCCCTCTTCTGCATAATAAATCAGTCACATATTTTCAAATGTTAAATTGTCTCAACTTTGAATCCTCTAGTCTAAAAATCCTGAATTTTGTATCCTTGCTTCCTAGATCCTGTGCACCACATAGCAAACTCACCAAATGTTGGTCCTTGCTCTGACCTCACTCTTTCCAGGAGTATCCATCCAAAGCCTCTCTAAACTGTGGAGCTCAGTACTCCATATCAAGCAGTGACTCCTATCACAATCTCTACAAGAGATTTAACTCAAAACTCCAGAAGCTTTCACAGCACCAAGCAAAAATGTAAGATGCTACCATTTGTATCTATTGCGGCAAAAATTGGATAGAGTGCCTTTTTAACTTTGCAGTAAAATTCAAGGCACTTCACCTATTATTTTAGAGTTTCATCAGTTTTGAGCACAATATCCATTCACCTTTGCCAACAGTTTCTTTTAATGCATTAGTACAAAATTCCTCAAGTGGTATATAAAAATTTTGGTTGTCAGTTCCAGAAAAATAATGGGGGAAGGAGAGTGGGTAAAAACAGGTTCAAGGCCACACATCAGTTTTCCTTTAAAAAAAGTTTTAACCCTAAATTTGCAGCGCACATATATATATATATATACACTACACACACACACACACATATACATAATATGTGTATGTATATACATATACATCATATATATATAGCACTTCACTTTATTGGAATTCTTCCTTGGTCATAAATTATATTTCAAGTTGGCAAAAAATGTTGATCAGAATTTCAAAAAAGGGAAGCATCAAAGTAACCAGCATGGGGTTTTTCAAGTGTGCAGAAAGTTCTCTAAATACAAAATGTGCTTCCAGCCCACCAAAGACCCCCCTCACCCAAGCAGGCAGTCCTCGGCGAGGAGGGCCAGCATGCCCCTTTATGGTCAGAACGGCAGTGGTGCAAAAGACAATGATTTCAACCAAATATGGTTTGCCTCTCGCCAAATTTTTCGCATGTCCAATAAAAATAAGTTCACAAAAATCCAGCCAAGCATTACTTTCCCCCAAAAAGTGCTTCTCAGATTACAAAACAGCTTTGAAAGTTCAGCCTGACAAAACAAATATGGTACTAGGAGGAGAGACCTGGAAGGCAATCACAAAAAGTCTCATTTAAATTCCTGGAAAGCACAGCTTCTCCAAACACAGCTATTCAGCTCTTTGGAAGGCAGCACTTGCGGGAGCCATTGAGTTTAACTTCACTCAGTCCCCCAACACAGAACCGGCAAATCCGAATGAGATGGACGTCACACTCCCTACTCAAAAGAATGCATCAAACATCCACTCCGTACACCGCGGAAAGTAAACCCAAAAGCGGAGTTTGCCGCCTGCCAACTACATAAGAATTAACACTCGGGTATTTAGGATTCTAAAGATCCCTACTACCCCAAACATTATAGCCACAGAGAACCAGAAATGAACAGAACACACTTTAACCTTTAAGAAGTGCAGTTTTGTACGGGGGTTGGCTGAAGAAAGACAAAAATCTTCACTCCCTTCCAGAGCCAAAAGAACCAAAATAAAAGATCACCGTTACTGAGCCACAGGGGCACAACTGTATCCGCCCGTCCCCAAAGCGCAAGCCGTCCTCCCGTTCGCTTCTCCAGAATTTCCTGCTTTTCCCCAAACCACCTTCAACATTCCCCACACACGGGTCTGGCTCCTAAACACGAAGTGTAACTCCGCGCACAGCAGCGCGGAGACTGCAGCGCCACCAAGGAAGGCGTCGCCCACCCTTACCCAGTGCCCTCCCTTACCAGCCTTCTCCCCACGCCGCGCCTCGAAGCGCACGACACCGTGGTGCTCGGCGCTCCCCCTGGCAGCGCGGCACTGGAGTCCGAGGCGTGCGTGTCACATTTTATTCCCCGGCAGCCGCTCGGGTGCGCGCGCGACGCGCTCCCACACTCACACTGACGCCCGCTAGAGCTGGGACCCTGGCCGGGGTCCCCGACTCACGCCGCGGAACTTGGGGGCTGCAGAAGGCGAGTGCGCGGCGGGAGTCGTCCTGCCGCAGGCTCGAGTCCTCCTCCTGCCACCGTGGGGTCTCGGAGCTGCCCCGCGCTCCCGTCCCAGGCGGCCTGCGGGATCACCTCTCCGGGGCCAGCGCTGCTCCGCGCCGGCGGCAGCTGCAAGCGCGGGCAGCGGGGCACAGCGGGTGGCTCGGCCTCAAAGCCGGCGGGAGGCTACGCTCAGCCCCGCGCCGCACGCCTCATTGTTTCCGGCAGCGCGGCGGCGGCTCCCGCGGCCAGAGGAACCGCGGCCCCGAGCCCCGGGGAGAGGCGGCGGTTCCCGGCCCACGCACCGAGGCTGCGCCGCGCCCCGCCCCCGAGCTCCGCTCGCCCCCTCCGCTCGCCCTAGAGCCCCCTCCCTCTCCGCCATCCCTTTCATCCCTCCCGCTCCAGGCTCACCTAGCTGGCGGGAGCCGGGCACTGGGAAGTTGGGCTGCCCCCTCCCCGCGCCCCCGGCCCGGCAGCTCGGCCCGCCGGCGAGCGCAGGCGGGGCGCTCCCTGGCTGCGCGCGGATTTCTGCTTGTCGCGGAGAGTGATTGCAGACTTGGGCTGCGTGGGGCGGTGCGGGGCAGCACGGCTGCCTAAAAAGGCGTGTTTCTCCCCGGCCGCCGCCTCCATCCAGCCCTAGTTCTGCCGAAGGTTACCTGCACAGTACCCGCCTGGCACCGCGCCTGGACACCCCCGGGGCACTCGGGTCCCGGGCGGCGGCAGGAATGCAGGAATGCGCACAGGCTGTGGGCGGCCGAGAGGGAGTCCCGGCGCCTGCCCCCGCGGAAGTGAGTCTTTGTGTACCCTCTCCAACACCTCCCCCCGCCAGCGCCGAAGGCCGGGCTACCTGCGCGCCTGGCAGCGCGTGGCAGCCGGCTGGGTGGGGCGCAGGGGAGCGCAGCATCCTCCCCGGCTCGCTAGCTCCCTTTGTTCATCTCGCTCAACCAGGCTCCGCGCTGCCGCCTGGCCCTCGCTCCCAGAGCTTCTCTAAGGATATGGGATGGACTTGGGAGCGGGCCACCTTTCATTTGGGAAGGGTAGCTCGCCAAGTCCGGTGACGGTGCTCCCTGGAGACCCCCACCTGCCCGCCCCTCCATACTGCCGGTCCCCAACCCCAAGAGGGACGGAAAGTTCTTGGGGTAGAAGCCGGCGGGACACGTGGTGAAGCAGCCTCCGGAGCCAGTGGGCGGCTGCGAGCTGGGCAGCTGGAGCCTGCGGGCGGGGCCGCGGGGAGGTGCCCATCGAGTAGTCCGTCTGGTCGCGTGCGGAATGTCCACTTGTCACCGCGGCCCTTGCGTTTTCTCGAGACGGCGGCAGCTGGTCCTAGGACCGCAAACCGCGCCGCCCTTTGTTTGCTGGTAAATACTCTCCTGTGAACTTCAGCGTGTCTCTCCGCGCGCACTCCTGGCATTGGACGCCCCACCCCGCTGGTTCTCTCGCGGACCCAAAGAGCTGTTCAGGTGTAGGGGAATCCCAGGTAGATGGATAATATTGCTAAGGTTGGGCCCATCTCAGGGGGACTGGTTAGTCACCCCTCACCCCACCCCACACCCTCAGTCGCTAGAAGGACACACGTTTTGGAGACAGAGATCTTCCATTAAATGTATTATTTAAAAATCCACAAGTACTTTTATTCAAGTAATTTAGACTTTTTTTAGGGGGGAAAAAGCAATTAACTGGCTACCCAATTCATTCAGCATTCATTAGTGCCTACCTTAGCCTGGAACTCTGAGCTAGACAGTGGGCGCCCAGAACTCCCTCAAAGAGTTTACAGAAATGTAAAACAGCACGGAAATTAAACTAAAATCGAGTGGGTATAATGCACTGTGTTCAAACAAAAGTGTTGGCCGAAAACGCTTACTCAGTATTTCCCCAATTGTATTAATTATGTCTGACACATGGAATTCTGCGGAACTGCCTGAATGAACAATGTGTTACACAGATATTTTTTTTAAAAAGAAAAATTATATTTTATAAATGTGAAATACATACAGTGTGGTTAAAAGTGACCAAAACAAAACAGAAACAAACAACCTGATAGAGACCCATAGCTGGTGGGGATAGAGAAAGGAAATACTGCAGAAAGACTCACTTTCTTAATAGTAGAGGGGCGCAGAGGGGGTTGCAAAGTCTGTGGGCTTCTGTTTCTCTTCTGTATAATGGATGTAATAGTACCTACCTTCAGCCTGGCGCGGTGGCTCACACCTGTAATCCCAGTACTTTGGGAGGCCCAGGCGGGCGGATCACGAGGTCAGGAGTTCGAGAACAGCCTGGCCATAATGTTGAAACCTGTCTCTACTAAAAATACAAAAATGAACCAGGCGTGGTGGCAAGCGCCAGTAGTCCCAGTTACTCGAGAGGCTGAGGCAGGAGAATCGCTTGAACCTGGGAGGCGGAGGTTGCAGTGAGCCAAGCTGGTGCCACTGCACTCCAGCCTGGGTGACAGAGAGAGACTCCCTCTCAAAAAAAAAAAAAAAAAAAAAAATAGTATCTATCTTCAAGGTTTGTTGTAAGTAGAGAGCAAGTGTTAAAAGCATCTCCCCCAGTGCCTGACATATTATACCTAATACATTGTAGTAATTAATAAATGACAGTGGCCATTATTAAAACACTTTAGCTTGAAACAGAAAAAGTTGTACACTTTTTATAGTGTATATATATCTTATACACTTACTATCCTTTCTGCGTAAATGCTGCCAAAGTTGATATCTTAAAGAAATTTTAATGAGTTAAATAAAAGTGTCCAAATAACAGTCAACTTTATAGAAGTAGAAAAACTACCATCTTAAGGCAAATATGCAAATTACTGTTGTAAAACTTTAAGTGGATTGAGTTCATTACTTATGATCAAGGTAGTAAATACACAGTCACTAAACCGACTTAAATCTATTGCTTCCCAAAGGAACCACAAAGCCAGTTTATATACAGGAAGCTATATGCTGATGATTGCTTCTGTCAAAGTGTAATGGTAAATAAAATATTTTGGCACCCTTTAGTTTACTCAGAGACACAAGGAGCAGATTATTTAATTATTTTATTGGTCTGTAGATTCATGAGGAATTCCTGAGTTCCTCTGGCACTATAATATTATTTTCCTTACAAAATCATCAATAACAACAAAACACAATAAACTTATTCCTACAGATAGGCAGCATTCAGAAATCCCCTTGCTGTTATCCATTTGCTCATAATAATATGAATTTCCTTTCTTTTTTTTTTTTAAATTCAGGGTTCCTCAATTCTCCTTTTCTCACCCTGTGTTAACTAACCAGCTGAGCTTTCACAGGGACAATTCCTTCCTGTTTCAGGAACTTGAAGCACATCATGAACAATCAACCAAATCAGGAAGCTCAGTTACTCAGCTGAGAAGCATTCAGGTGGGACAGGGATGAAGAGTAAATATTTTCTAACTCCACCATTGGTGAATCTGGGCTATTTTATTTCACTTACCTATTGTTCATATAAATATATTTTTCTCCCATTCATTATGCCACTCAAATTTCACAATAAAACTATAGATTATTTTACAGATGGGAAAACTCACCGATAGAAACTTTCAGGGCCACTTTCTCTAAACAAGATGCCTTCGTTTTCTGATTTACCTGGGATTTTCCATCTGTAGCATTGCAAAAACACATTGATTTCTTCCCTTGCTTGAGAAATTAGTACCTCAGAAAGGAAAATCTATATCTGGGCTCCTCCTATTTAATCAGTGAAACGGATTTTCATGTGGCCGATCAGTATTTAAAAAAAAAAGAATTTCAGATTCTTGCTTTTTGGAACCCGTTATCCACTGACAAGATTAGGTAGAAACATTTGTTTCCTAGCCAACCCATAGGTTTTTTTTTTAAAAAAGTAGTTCCCTTTGTCTTTGGAAATGTTCATAAGGAAATAGACCACCATTAGAAAAAAAAATGCTTCAGGTATTTGCATATGTATAGGAGACAAAATCCTCAGCCAGCAGGAGCTTCTTCTACCTTTCTGTCAGTGTTTTCAGGTGGAGAGAAAAACATTATTTTTTAGCATCAGATATAGGAATGATGCCATTTTCAGTATCTGCAGTAGGAACAATAAAACCAAAATGCAATTGGTTACCCTTAGGCTTGCTGACACCCGCGCTAGTCTGTGGGCTGCCGTCCAGGAAATAGAGGCTGGCCTCAGAGGCGGGGTCCTGGGGCCACAACCTGACCTCAGCTGGCAATGAGCTGTACCAGACAGAGCAATAGAAAAACGTGTCAGTATGTGAAAGAAACTATCCTTTCCTAAACTTCTCCTTGCAGCCCACTATCCAATATTAAAAAGACAGAACTGAAAGTTGTATCTCTGGGTTTTAATCCTGACTTTGTCCCTTTAGTGATGTTATTTGAACTTTCTGAGTCCAAAGAACCACCTCATCAGCAATAGAGACAAACATCATCAGATAGCTGCACACAAGAATCTGAGTTCATATCCAAGCTTACAGACATTCACCAAACCACAGCACTTCACAGTTCTATCCATTGTCTCATTGGATTTCTCCAAACTCTGAATGATGAAGTGCAGAGATGAGGGAATTAAGGATAAGGGTGTATAGGCCGGATAGAGGTAGCCTTGCCACTTCTTAATTCTATGGTAATAATAATGACATCTAATCATTAATATTTTAAGGTCTATGTTCTAAATCCTTTGTAAGCATTAACTCATTTAATCCTCATAACAGGTTTTATTTCAATTTCTTTCACATTTAACTTTTTATTTTGAAATACTTTCTGATTTACAGAAAAACTAGATAAATAATACCAATTGTCCATATTTCCCAAATATCACCACTTTACTGTGTTTGCTTTATCATTCCTCAACTGTTTTATGTTTCCTCCTGAACTGTCAGAAAGCAAGTAACATACAACATACCCCTTTAACCCTAAATACTTCATTTTGTGTTTCCTAAGAACCGGAACATTGTCTTATGTAACAAGAGTGCAGTTATCATAATTAAGGAAATAGCATAATTAGGGAAATAGATAATACTACTATTATCTAATCTCAGAGTTTATTAAAATTTCACCAATTATCCAACTAATGTCCTTTAAGCAAAAAACAAAGAAGAAACCCCACATTCCATTCAGGATCCAATCCAGAATCAGGTGTTCTAGTTAGCTGTCATGTTTCTTTAGCCTATTTAATCCGAAACAGTTCCTCTGTGTACTGGTTACATGATATTAACATTTTTGCAGAATTCAAACTATTTGTTTTGTTAAATGTTCCTCAGTTTGGGCTCATCTGTTGTTTCCCCCATGATCAGAGTTAGATTAAATTTAGGTTATGCTTTTTGTCCTGTATCTTTATCTTTTTCACCAGGAAGGCCACAGAGTGTTATGTTCCTCTCAGTGCATGCTTTGCAAAAGGCCCATTATGTTTATTTGTTCCAGGCCTGGGTGAGGTTAACTGGTTACTTGGTTAAGGTGGTACCTACCAGTTTTCCCCACTGTGAAGTTATTAGTCATTCCTTTCAAATTAAAAGGTAATGTATGTGGACATACTTGGAGGCTGTCTCAAAGAGGAACAGAAGGTGAGAAACAGTCATTGCTAGTTTTAGCCACCATTTATGGTTCCACCTGCAATGCTGGTGATTTTCTTCTTTCATTGCTCCTTTGCACTTTGTGGTTAGTGTTTTGCAATAAAAAGGAGTGTTTTTCTTTTCTTTTCTTTTTTTTTGAGACAGAGTCTTGCTCTGTCACCCAGGCTGGAGAGCAGTGGCGTGATCTTGGCTCACTGCAACCTCCCACCTCCTGGGTTCAAGTGATTCTCCTGCCTCAGCCTCCCAAGTAGCTGGGATTATAGGCACACATGCACCACCACGCCCAGCTAATTTTTGTATTTTTAGTAGAGATGGGGTTTCACCATGTTGGCCAGACTGGTCTTGAACTCCTGACCTCAAGTGATCCACCTGCCTCAGCCTCCCAAAGTGCTGGGATTACAGGTGTGCGCCACTGTGCCCCCACCATGTGCAAGTGCTTTCTGTCACCTTCCTTTAAAGAGGAGTTCAGTTCTAGAATTTGTGGATATAGATGTTAATAATGGAACAGGTGCCTGCTCTTACTGTCTAGTATATTTTCCAGGCAACAGAGTAAGCCAAACATACCCCCCTAACCAATCACACAGGAGGCCCTACTTCTAGTTAGTCACTTCCAGCTCCTCCACACCAACAGCCTCCAATCAGGGCACACCTGGAGCCTTCCCTCCCCTCTTTCCACCAAGAAGCTTTCCCACTCCTCTGCCTGCCTTTGAGTCTCTGCCAACACAGGTGATGGTGGCCAACTCCCTTGCTATGGCAAGCTCTGAACAAACACCCTTCGTTTGTTCTTATTTCAGTGGTTTTTGTTTATTTCCACACAGGCAGAAGGGAGACAAATCGGAAAGTTACCAGAAGGACACCTAACTCCGCTCCAAGACCTTGAGAGGCTTTGAAGATGGACTGAAGAGTAGTCAAGAATTTTCCATTTTAAAAATAGTGCTAAGAGAACAAACAGCTCATATGTGATGTTTCTTTGATTACCTTTTCAAAGACCTCTCCCTAACAAGCTAGCAATATAATTAATTAAAACCCACCTCAACTGCTGGGTAATTTTCCCTTGATTAGCCCTGCAATTTGTTATACATCTCTGACAAAACCCTAATCACTCTAAGGTGAAGCAGCCTGTACTGACGCACAATTGCAGCAGAGTTGAAAACACCATTCCATTTCAGAAGTCTAAATCCTACAGCAATTTAATTTTTTTCAGTCAATGATAGAACTGGTATAAAATAGCTTTAGTTATAGAAACTAATGGAAAATAATGATGCTAATATAAGAGATATCAGAAGTATGAATACAAAGTAGAAACTTCGGACTAATTTTTTTTTCAAAAACCTTACACAGTTTTTTAAAAGTAGTACTAGATTGCCTCATATTTCTCTTGTTCAGCTCAAGTTATTCCCCCCAGTATATTTCTAGGTCTCCAACACAGCTTAAAATCAATACATGCTTCCCAAGAGTATTCTTACATGATTGGGATTGATCATAAGTTATATATTAAATAGCACAATTTAGATAGCCATAAATGTCTTTTTTATTGTTGTTGTTGTTTTGAGACGGAGTCTTGCTCTGTCACCCAGGCTGGAGTGCAATGGTGTGATCTCAGCTCACTGCAAGCTCCACCTCTCAGGTTCATGCCATTCTCCCGCTTCAACCTCCCGAGTAGCTGGTGTTACAGGAGCCCACCACCACGCCCGGCTAATTTTGTTTTTGTATTTTTAGTAGAGATGGAGTTTCACCATGTTAGCCAGGATGGTCTCGATCTCCTGACCTCGTGATCTACCACCTTGGCCTCCCAAAGTGTTGGGATTACAGGCATGAGCCACCACGCCTGGCCTAGATATCCATAAATTTCTTAATTCAAAAAATAAACAAAACTGAAAAAAATACCAAAGTAAACTGCATTACATTACATGCAAGAAACAATTTTTAAATTTTTGAGTGACTTGGCTAGGGGAACTAATTATCTTGTGACATGTAGAAATATGAGAGGGAAAGAATCAATTTCTTCCACCCTTTCAGTTCAGCTTAACTTATGGTGGCAGTATTGATGAGACATAATGAATAATTTGTTCTGAAAAGGTTAGCACTTTTTAAAATGTGCCCTTTTTTTCTAGTTTACATGCTGATATAGTTTGGATGTTGTCCCCTCTGAATCTCATGTTGAAATTTCATCCTCAGTGGTAGAGGTGGGGCCTGGTGGGAGGTTTTTGGGTCATGGGGACAGATACCTCTTGTTGAGTGCTGTCTTCTGATAGTGAGTGAATTCTCAAGAGATCTGGTTGTTTAGAAGTGTGCGGCATCTTCCCCAACTCTCTCTCTTGCTCCTGGTCTGGCCGTGTGATGCACCCACCCTGCTTAACCTTCTCTCATGAGTAAAAGCTCCCTGAAGCTTCCCCAGAAGCTGAGCAGATGCTGACGCCAGGCTTCTACAGCCTGCAGAATCGCAAGCCAGTAAACCTCTTTTGTTTATAAATTGCCCAGCCTCAGGCATTTATTTATAGCAATGCAAGGATGGTCTGACACACGTGGGTGGTGGAGGATGCTCCGGATGCTCCTATCTATGAGTCATTGAGAGATGATAAGAGGAAAAATACATATAAGTTCATGATTTTCCTACTGTTGAGAATGGTAACGTCCATGGAAGAATGCTCTAGAAGGCACAGTCCAAAGATGTCAGCATGGGCTGGCCACATGCAGGCAGGTTCTTGGGGCCACAGGCCTCTATGTGTGGCCAGGGGCTCTGGGGGTGCTCAAGGCCCTGTCCAAAGGGCTGGTGGAGTCAGATGTATTATTTTTGTAATACTACTAAGTGTCATTTGCCTTTTTCACTCGCTATCTCTCGTGAGGCAACGTGGATTTTCTTGAGGTTGTAGCATGTGATACTGCAGCACAGTGACTGCACATGCAGCCATGAGGATCTACCTGGTTTTTAAGCCAGACATTAAAACAGTTTGCAAAAGTGAGCAATGATGTGATTCATCTCATGAGATTTTAAAAAATAGAGTGACTTTTCCAGCAAAATATGTGCTTTCAGTTAGCATGTGCAGTATTCCTCCCTTAAACTTGGTTTTTGTTTTGGAGGTTTTAGTTACCTGCAGAAATGGTCCATCACTGTCTGAAAATAGTCAATGGAAAATTCCAGAAATACACAATTTCTAAGTGTTAAGTTGTGCACTGTTCTAAGTGGTGTGATGAAATCTTTGCTGTGCCACTCTGTCTTGCCCAGGATGTGAATCCTCCCTTTGTCCAATGGTTCCACGTTTGTCTCTGCCACCCACCCCCTGGTCACTCAGCTGTTTCAGCGATCAGATACACCGTCTGAGTATTGTGGTATTTGTGTGCAAGAAACCATTATTTTACTTCATAATGGCCGCAAAGGACAAGAGTGGTGACGCTGGCAATTTGGATATGCCAAAGAGAAAGCTATAAATTTCTTCCTTTAAGCAAAAGCGAAAGTTTCTGACTTACTGAGAAAAAAATTAGATGCTGAGGTTGCTAAGATCTGCAGTGAGAATGAATCTTCTATCCATGAAATTTCAATGAAGAAAAAAATTGTACTGGCTTTACTGTCACATCTCAAACTGCAGAAGTTATGGCCACAGTGAGTGCTAGGGGCTTAGTTAAGGTGAAAAAGTCATTAAATTTGTGGGTGGAAGACACAAAGGGAAACATGTTGAGACTGACAGCTATCCGGTTCTGTATTTTCCTTGGTTTCAGGCATCCACTGGGGGTGTTGAAACAGATGCCCCACCAGGAAGGCGAGGCTACTGTAATAGCTTATTTTTGTTATTTTTAAATGAATTATTTTTAAAATTTCGCAGTTTTGATTTCAAGTACAATACGTATCAATAGATAAAGCTGATAAAGCCCACACAAATAAAAATTCTTTGGGGGCCAGGAGCGGTGGCTCATGCCTGTAATCCCAGCACTTTGGGAGGCTGAGGCAGGTGGATCTCTTGAGGCCAAGAATTTGAGACCAGTCTGGCCAACATGGCGAAATCCTTGCTGAAGAGGTGAATGAGAAAATCCCACAAGATCAAGCCCCTGGATATCAGGAGAAGAAGGAATAACAAGAAGCAATGATAATAGAGGTGAGCTATTTATTAAATATTAAGGCGGTAAATACTTTTAAAGTGTAATTACATATATTCTTTGACATCTCTTTCCCTGCTTGAATCAATAATAGCGAGGATGTCATCTGTTGTGTTCTGTGTTCTGTAAATATTTGTTAGGCGAATGCCGAATGATCAGTGCTAGCTCTGCCTCTTCACCTGACATTCATGAGGTAGCTTCCATCTAAGTACACTGTCCTCTTGCTTGTAAAAACTGGCTGCCCTTGCTTTAGTTTCTTTCCCTCAACCTACCCTGCCAATGGAGGCTTCCCTCAGCAGGGATGCTCAGCTCCTCAGCGGGGCAGCAGGATACCAGCCTGCTCCTGAGATGATGTCTCCCTGTCTGTGGGGGGGGGGGGGCACCTGCTGACCTCTTCTGAAGGCCAGATCAAGAGTGTGTCTGCCCACTGGGTACCTAGAACTCCTCAGGCTTTGACTGTGGTCAAACTCATTACCCAAGCCCACACTCACGCCAACCTCCTTCTCCCCTAGTAAGCCCTGTCTCTGTGTTTAATGGGCAGTGTTTGCAATCCAGAAGGAAGGCCGGTGTTAACTGTTACCCATATGTGCTCATTATAGAAAAGTTGCGTGGGTGCCTTTACCAATGGGCATAGGTTTGACTTAATAAGGCTTGACTTGAAAACAAAATCTGAAAATAGCCTGGAATGTATAGGAATGGGCCCCTGAAACTAAAATTAACAATATTCCATGTCTTCAGCATGGAATATGGTTTGGCATTGATAGAAAATGAAACAGTGATGGACATCAGCAATGATGTTAGAGATCAGCTGACACGCAGACTAAACTGAGTTTTAATTTATCCACAGCTCACAGGAGTGGAAAGAATACAAAAGGCAGGTCAGGATGTAGCTTAGCTAATAGCATCCTCTTCCACCTAGGTGCCCAATCTAAGAAGCCAGGAGTCAGAGGATATGTATACATCACTTTATTTCTAATAGCTAACTAAATCCTTTGGATCTTGTATTCACATAATCTATTTAATATATTCTTTTATTTATTTATTTTTTTGAGACAGAGTCTCACTGTGTCAACGAGGCTGGAGTGTAGTGGCACGATCTCGGCTCACTGCAACCTCCACCTCCCAGGTTCAAGCAATTCTCCTGCCTCAGCCTGCTGAGTAGCTGGGATTACAGGCCCCCACCACCATGCCTGGCTAGGTTTGGATTTTTAGTAGAGATGGAGTTTTGCCATGTTGGTTGTCCAGGATGGTCTCAAATGCCTGACCTCAGGTTATCCACCCACCTCGGCCTCCCAAAGTGCTGGGATTACAAGTGTGAGCCACTATATCCAGCCAATTTAATATATTCTTGAAAAGAATATTTTCCTAATGCTTTGGGTAAGTTTCTTATTCAACTTGCACTAAAATTATTATATGGGCCAGTCTCCCTAACTATAATTTCTCCTCAATTCAATCCACCCCTCATGGCCACCATATTATGCTCCTAAAACATAAAAATAATACACACACACACACACACACACACACACACACACACACACACACACGAGTTTATCTATCTCTATGCATAGAAATATCTATGTATAAGCTTATCTATGTACAGATTTACCAATCCACTCTCTCCTCTTTAAAACTTTCTTTGAATCTGTGAGCTTCAGAACAAAAACTAAACACTTTCAAGATGGTATTCATTTGCTAGTTCAAAATTCATTTTCCAGCCACATTTTTGCCATTTCTTATAATTTTTCTATATTGGAAAAATAACCATATTGGTTATCTCTTAAACAGAATACAATTGATCCTTGACTGCTGCAGGCATTATGGTGCTGAAACCCTGTGCAGTTGAAAATCCACATATAACTTTTAACTCCCCTAAAACTTAACTACTAATGGCTTCCTATGGACTGGATGCCTCACTGATAATATAAGCTGTTAACTAACTCATATTTTATATGTTATATGCATTATGAACAGTACTATAATAAGCAAGCTACAGAAAAGAAAATGTTATGAAGAAAGTCATGAAAAAGAGAAAATATATTTACTATTGATTAAGTGGAAGTGGATCATCCTAACAGTCTTCATCCTCGGCATCCTCAAGATGAGTAGGCTGAGGAGGAGGAAGAGAAGGTATTGGTCTTTCTGTCTCAGGAACAGTGGAGGCGGAGGAGGCGGAGGAGTTGGAGGAGGCAAGTGGAAGGGGAGGCAGGAGAGGCAAGCACACTCCACTTGTAACTTTTTAAAAAAATTTTTAAAGTTCTGGGGTACATGTGCAGGATGTGCAGGTTTGTTACACAGGTAAATGTGTGCCATGGTGGTTTGCTGCATCTATCAACCCATCATCTAGGTATTGAAGCCAGCATGCATTAGCTCTTTTCTCTAATGCCCTCCCTTAAAAGGCCCTTGGGAGTGTTGTTCCCCTCCCTGTGTCCATGTGTTTTCATTGTTCAGCTCCCACTTTATAAATGAGAAGATGCGGTGTTTGGTTTTCTGTTCCTGTCTTAGTTTGCTGAGAATAATGGCCTCCAGCCTCATCCACGTCCCTGCAAAGATGCATGCATGTGTATGTTCATTGCAGCACTATTCACAATAGCAAAGACATGGAATCGACCCAAATGCCCATCAGTGATAGACTGGATAATGAAAATGTTGTACATACACACCATGGAATACAATGCAGCCACTTGTAACTTTTATTGAAAAAAATTCATGTATACGTGGACCCGTGCATTTCAAATCTATGTTGTTCATTGGCCAACGGCATTTAATTTCACTCTGGCTTTATACGTTCTTTAATTAGACCCACAGTTCCCAAACAGTGTGCTGAGGTGCCCAGGAAGTCACAGCAAATTTACTAAGATTCTGCAGGATAGTTTAAATTTCCATGGGAAACACAGAATACGCATACACAATTTTCCTGTGGGATAATGTAACTTGCCAGTCTCATCATTAGATCATGCAATATTTGTATTAATGATATTATATCTTCTTGAAATTGTGTTTCCAGTGATTGCTCTTATTAAACATATGTGAAAAGCAAAGTGGAACCAGAAATGAAGGTGGCAGTTCTCAATCTGATTCTACATTTGAGAACGTGTGTAGCACTTAGCAAGAACACACATTCTTAAGCAATTTGGGATATTTAAGAATGAAGTGAAGGCATGTTTATTCCTTCAATTTATATGTACTGTTTTTCAAATAACTACAATTAATTCTCATTAGCTGCAGTAGTTATGTTCCATAAAGTCACCCCAGACAGTGAATTAGCAAATACTGAACTATTATTCCTAAGGGAAATACAGGAGTGGTTCCTGCAAGCTTCTGACCACAACAGTTTCATCAGCCAACCAATACATAACCTTGCTTTATGTGAGCTTCTGTTTAAAAACACCTTGTTTTATTTATAGTGGATTTATTAATATAGAACTTTTGGCCAACAGCACAGTAATGTAACTCCTGCCTGAACAAAGAATATCTAACAAATATATGTTCTCTCTAAGTTACATCACAGCCTTCCTGAGCTTAGGGACACTAGAAAGCACTCCAATACTATGTTTTGGGTCATTTTAAACAGCAAATTCACTAACATAAAGCACAAAAAAATGAGAGAAATGTGGCACCAAACCACAGAAAGGACATTCACTTCAACAGGAAGACAGAGCAACGTGTTGTCACCTCTGCTGGGAACATGTGGCTCAAGTGACTCAAAATGTTCACCATCTTGTGCATGTCCCTGAGTGACTTGAAAAAGCACTGCGAGGCTTGGTCTTGGGGTTACAAACACGTAGCAAGTAGGCAAACAATGAGGATCCTCTGTAAGTTGTCAAAACAGATACTTTTTAAATTGTGCGAACTTAACTAATGATTAAATGGAGCTATGCTATTAGACATTTCTTTTGGCTTAGATGCACCTTGAAGCATTTCTGAGACGCTAGAGGTCATGGTAAACTAAGTTTGAGGAACTTTCATTTAAACCTGTCTCCTCCCCAAGTTATGTATATCTCAGTTTTCTTTCCCAACCCAATGGAGCTATCCCTTCTTGACATTGGCCACTTCCCCTTTTGGCTTCCATACCGTAACAGCTACCTCTATCATGAGACTGGTAACTCTCTGAAATCCAAGCAAGTATTTCCTTGTTTGCCCACCTTTCTTGCTCCCCACTAGGTCACAATATCCTAGCATCATCAACCCTAACAAGTGGAATTTTGCAAGCTCGTTTTCTGGTTCCTTATCGCTAGACACTTTGCATTGTCTCAGTCTTGCCCATTTTATTTCCAGGATTCCTGAATTTGGAGGAAGGAGGGAAGGGTAGGATCTCATTTGTGTACGAAAAGCTTTCATGTGCTTCAGTCCTTGCTGAGCATTGTTTGCCCTTCAAGCCGTCGGTGTCTCCTTTGCGTCCTGGGGTTGGCACCACAGTTTGAGAGTGCTGCTTGCTGTTGTCTCAGTACACCAAAGGTGCTCCAAGCAGCATCCTCACCTATGGGCTTCATCCGTCTTCCAAAAGTACACCATTTTTTTTTTTTTATTATACTTTAAGTTTTAGGGTACATGTGCACATTGTGCAGGTTAGTTACATATGTATACATGTGCCATGCTGGTGCGCTGCACCCACTAACTGGTCATCTAGCATTAGGTATATCTCCCAATGCTATCCCTCCCCCCTCCCCCCACCCCACAACAGTCCCCAGAGTGTGATGTTCCCCTTCCTGTGTCCATGTGATCTCATTGTTCAATTCCCACCTATGAGTGAGAATATGCGGTGTTTGGTTTTTTGTTCTTGCGATAGTTTACTGAGAATGATGATTTCCAATTTCATCCATGTCCCTACAAAGGACATGAACTCATCATTTTTTATGGCTGCATAGTATTCCATGGTGCATATGTGCCACATTTTCTTAATCCAGTCTATCATTGTTGGACATTTGGGTTGGTTCCAAGTCTTTGCTATTGTGAATAATGCCACAATAAACATACTTGTGCATGTGTCTTTATAGCAGCATGATTTATAGTCCTTTGGGTATATACCCAGTAATGGGATGGCTGGGCCAAATGGTATTTCTAGTTCTAGATCCCTGAGGAATCGCCACACTGACTTCCACAATGGTTGAACTAGTTTACAGTCCCACCAACAGTGTAAAAGTGTTCCTATTTCTCCACATCCTCTCCAGCACCTGTTGTTTCCTGACATTTTAATGATTGCCATTCTAACTGGTGTGAGATGGTATCTCATTGTGGTTTTGATTTGCATTTCTCTGATGGCCAGTGATGATGAACATTTTTTCATGTGTTTTTTGGCTGCATAAATGTCTTCTTTTGAGAAGTGTCTGTTCATGTCCTTCGCTCACTTTTTGATAGGGTTGTTTGTTTTTTTCTTGTAAATTTGTTTGAGTTCATTGTAGATTCTGGATATTAGCCCTTTGTCAGATGAGTAGGTTGCGAAAATTTTCTCCCATTCTGTAGGTTGCCTGTTCACTCTGATGGTAGTTTCTTTTGCTGTGCAGAAGCTCTTTAGTTTAATTAGATCCCATTTGTCAATTTTGTCTTTTGTTGCCATTGCTTTTGGTGTTTTCGACATGAAGTCCTTGCCCATGCCTATGTCCTGAATGGTAATGCCTAGGTTTTCTTCTAGGGTTTTTATGGTTTTAGGTCTAATGGTTAAGTCTTTAATCCATCTTGAATTGATTTTTGTATAAGGTGTAAGGAAGGGATCCAGTTTCAGCTTTCTACATATGGCTAGCCAGTTTTCCCAGCACCATTTATTAAATAGGGAATCCTTTCCCCATTGCTTGTTTTTCTCAGGTTTGTCAAAGATCAGATAGTTGTAGATATGCAGCGTTATTTCTGAGGGCTCTGTTCTGTTCCATTGATCTATATCTCTGTTTTGGTACCAGTACCATGCTGTTTTGGTTACTGTAGCCTTGTAGTATAGTTTGAAGTCAGGCAGCGTGATGCCTCCAGCTTTGTTCTTTTGGCTTAGGATTGACTTGGTGATGCGGGCTCTTAAAACTACACCATTTTTATGGAAACCTGGTAGTGCCTTGGCCTCTCTCCTCCCTTGAAACAGGAGATTTCTCTGTACTGTATAAAAAAGGGCTCATCCAAAGACATTACTAAGAGAAAATGCAATTCACAGAATGGAAGAAGACACCTGCAACATTTACAAATGAAGAAGC
Organism: Pan paniscus; assembly: GCF_029289425.2. Taxonomy (NCBI): domain Eukaryota; kingdom Metazoa; phylum Chordata; class Mammalia; order Primates; family Hominidae; genus Pan; species Pan paniscus. The sequence goes on from NC_073261.2 coordinate 18,960,198, forward strand.
ACAGCAGCTCTATAGAAAATAAGCAAGATTGAGCAGGTGACTCACAAAAGAGGACGTGCAGATGACCCACAAACCTGAAATGATGTTCAACCTCCTTTGTAATCAGAGATATGAAAATTAAATCTGTAATTATTTTCCATAACAGAATTCTTAAAATTTAATAAAAGACTGATGATACCAATAATTATAAATATTGTCACTGTATTATTTCTATTTATCCCAATCTGCAAGCATTCCAAAGTCCTTCAACCATAAAACATAAATAAAATATGATATATCCATATGTGGAATATTATACAATAATAAAAATAAGTAAACTATAGCTACATGCAACAACATAGGTGAGTCTCACAAACATAATGTTGAGTGAAATAGTTCAGACAAAGGACAAAGAATGCATGTCCTTTGAGCATTGCTGGATCATTTTACATTCCCACCAACAATGTATGAGTGATCCATTTTCTCTGTATCCTTGCCAGCATTTGGTATTGTCCCCATTTTTAATTTTAGTTGCTCTGGTACATGTGTTCAGATATGTCATCATGGTCGTAATTTACATTTTCCTAATGGTTACTTACGTTGAACATCTGCTCATGTGAGTATTTGCCATTCATATATCTCTTCATGTTGTTAGACATTTTTAAATTGGATTATGTTTTTAATGTCGATTTCTGAGAGTTTTCTTATACAGTATAGATTAGACTTTTGTTAAATATGAAATTTACAAATATTACTTTGTCTTTTCATTTTAACAGGGTCTTTTGCAGAGCAAAAGTTTCAAATATTGTTGTAGTCCACTGTGTCAATATTTTTCTGTTATGAATTATGTTTTTAGTGTTATATCTTAGAACTATTCACCAAGACCCAGGTCCCAAAGATGTTATCTACTGTCTTCTAAAAAGTTTAATTGTTTTATGTTTACCATTTAAATCTACATTGAGTCAGGTTTGAGGCTTAGGTCTAGGTTCACCTTTTGCCAATAGATAGCCAATCACTCTAGCACTGATTGTTAGAAAGACTAGCCTTCCTTCATATAAATGCATTTATGCCTCTGTTATTAGTTGGTCATAATTGCATAGAGCTATTTGTAGGTCTTTAATCTGAACCATGGATCTCTGTGTCATTACTACCCCAGTCCTACACAGTCTTGATTACTGTAGCTTTCTAAGTTTTAAAATTGGGTTAAGTGATTCCTCCCACTTTATTTTCAGAATTGTTTTAGTTATTTTATCTAGTTTCTTTGTCTTTCCACATAAGTTTTAAAATAATGGTGTCTATATCTACAGAAATTATTCCTGGGATTTTGATAGGAATTTTGTTAAATCCATTTGTCAATTTGGAGGAAATTGACTTCTTGACTCTATTGAGTCTTCTAATCTATAAATTTGGTATGCCTCTCCATTTATTATCTGCTTTGATTTCTTTCATCAGTATTTTGTCGTTTTTAGCATACAACTCCTGTACAGGTTTTAGATTTATTTCTAAGAATTTCATCCGCATGTTCATTGCTAATATATAAACATACAATGTATGCCTGTATGTCAATCTTGTATCGTGCAAACTCATTGAGTTCACTTATTAGTTCTACGAGTTTCTTTGTAGATTATTTTGGGTATTTTCTACATAGACTATCATGAAATTTGTAAATATGGGCAGTATTATTTCTTCTTTATAATCTGTTTATCTTTTATTTCCTTTTTTGTCTTGTTGCTCTGTCTAGAACTTCTAGTAGTATGTTGAATAGCAGTGTTAATAGTGGAAATCCATGCCTTTTCCTGGTGGTAAGGGCAAAGAATGGACTCTTTCACCACTATGTATGATATTAGCTGTAGGTTTTTAGAAATGTTCTTTATGAAGTTGAGAAAGTTATTCTTTATTCATTGCTTTCTGTATTGTCAGTATTTGTCATTAATGAGTGTTATATTTGACTGTCAATTCTGTATCAATTGATATGATCACGTGATTTTGCTTCTTTAACCTGTTAATATAGTGGATTACATTGATTGCTTTTTGCATATTGAACCAGTCTTGCATCTCTAGAATAAACCCTACTTGGTCATGACATAAAGGCCTACCTTGTCTTTATAATATCGACCATTCTATTTGCTAATATTATATTAAGAATTGTCACATCTATATTATTAAGGGATATTGGACTGTGGTTTTGTTTGTTTTGTTTCATATTTAGGTCTTTAACCTGAATCAAAAGAGAAGCGATTCCTTCTCTTTTTTTTTTTTTGGAATATGTTGTGTAGAATGGTGTTAATTCTTTTTAAAACATCTATTAGAATTCTCCATTCCCCTTTGAGCCTGGAGATTTTAATTGAATAAAAATTACAAATTCAATTCCTTTATAGTTGTAGGGCAATTCACATCTACTATTTCACATTGAGTGGGTTGTGATAGTTTGTATTTTTTGAGAAATAGGTTCATTTCATCTCAGTTGTCAAAATTATATGTGTAGACCTCTCCATAGTATTGTATTTTTTAGTTCTAAACATTTTTTTCTGGCTCTTCTTTATATCTTCAAATCTTTTCTGAGATTTTTCCATATTAAAAATTTGTTTTAAGTCTTTTTATAATTGGCCATTGAAGCATTTTTATCATGGCTTCTTTGAATCCTTGTCAGGTATTTCTCACATTGATTTCATCTTCATGTTGGTGTCTATTGCCTTTTCTCATTTAGTTTGAGATCTTCCTAGTGTTTTGTATGACAAGAGATTTTTTTATTGAAACTTGAGAGTTTTGACTAATATAAGATTCAGGATCTTATTTAAATTCTGTGTTTCAGAAGGGCCCATCTGACACCATTCCATTGGGGAAAAGTGACTGTCAGTTGGTTACTCTCAAGGTGGTGGAGAAAGCCCCAGTTCTTCATTTGGCTCTGTTGATAGCTGGGGTCAGGGTCAGACTCCCCGGTGTTGTTGGGTAGGGAGAAAGTTTAGGTATTCACCTAGTCCCCCCGACCCCCCCATACCACCTTGGTACCCTGGCATATTATCCTTTCTAGGTATATTAAAAATGATAGATCTGAAAGTATTTATCTGTCAACAATTAATCGTAAGGCAAGAAGGAAAATATGAATTTAGACCAGATAACTATTCTGGCTGACGCTTTTTTGAAATAATGAGAGCGCACTTCAACAGAGAAGCCTTTGGAAATGCAAAGCCAGAAGTCATTTAGGCAGAAGAGAGGTTCTCCCTACAGACAACTTTTCCAACCCTCTTAGTTTGGTTTCCCCAGAAGCAGACCTTGAGACAAGCATGTGCTTGTTTGGAGGTGATCTCAGGAAACACTAATAGGAAGGAAAAGGAAGGCAGGAAAGAAAGACAGCCAAAAAGGAGTGCACCGTGAGGCAAATGACCAACCTGGGCATTGGAGCTCGATCTTGCTGAGATGCTGTGGGTACCAGCACGGTACGCATAGCTCAGAATGTGGAGGAGCTGGGGTGTGGATGCACGATTTTCTGTTCCTGTTAGGAGGAATGCTTCAGAACAGCTGGGGTATGGATGCATGAGTCTCTGTTCAAGGGCTGCCTGGGGATGAAGGGGGTTTTACCAAGCTGGAGTGACAGGACTCCAGCTGCCAGAGAATGTTCCCTGGCACAAAGATGAAATAATGGCATTTGGGCCAGGCGCGGTGGCTCACGACTGTAATCCCAGAACTTTGGGAGGCCGAGGCAGGTGAATCATGAGGTCAGAAGTTCAAGACCAGCCTGGCCAAGGTGGTGAGACCGCCATCTTTACTAAAAAATACAAAAATTAGCCAGGCGTGATGGTGGGTGCCTGTAATCTCAGCTATTCGGGAGGGTGAGGCAGAGAATTGCTTGAACTCAGGAGGCGGAGGTTGCAGTGAGCCATGATCGCGCCACTGCACTCCAGCCTGGGCGACAGAGCGAGACTGTCTCAAAAAAAGAAAAAAAAAAAAGGAATAATGGCTTTTGGAAGTCAGCCTGGTGCACTACAGTGGCAAAGCCTGATGCAGGGTGGGCACTGTACCACAGCATCAGCAACATTACCTAGATGGTACCTGTAATGCTCCACTGCCACATTTGGGTAGTCAGCATAAAATACCTGGATTTTAAAAAATGCCTCCTTTGGCTGCATCCTTCCTCCATGATTTTTGTTTCTCTGTATGATGGGAGCATTGTTTAGGAGGAATGCTTCAGCATCTCCACTCCCCTTTGTGAGAACTTTCCCTGTCCCAGTCTTCTTCAAGAGCATCCCCGTGCTCTCAAGAACCCCACGCTTAATCTCTTTATATAGCATTGGACAAATCCATGCTGAAATGATAGCAATTGAGTGTGTTATCACTGCAGGCTGAGTTGCATTCTGAGAGGAGAGTGAGGATCTAATGGCATTTCAGGCATCTGAGCCTTTGAGAGTGGCTGCCTGTTGTGGGGTGGGAGGGAGATGCCAGCTTCAATTTTTTCTGGCTTTGATAACAGACATAAGCAACTGCAAATGGGTCGCCACCTACAGCTGTTCTGGAAGCAGTCCACATCTGGCTTCAACTTAAGGACAAGCAGTGCCTCTCTGAAGATTTGATTAGGCAGGTGAGCAATATGGATGATTAAATTAATACTTAGGACCTGGTGTTCTAAAGCAAATGCCTGAGAGGCAGAGCTCTATCCTTCCTGAGCCACTGAAGGTTGTGGGGAAAATAATTTAACACTTCAGTTCTTCATCAAGAGATTGGAAAAAATATGAACCACCACACTGGGGCATTGTAAGAATCAATTAAAATATAATTGTTTAATTTTCCCTACAATCACATAGGATGATTTCCTTGCTGGGGACCCTATGATGCTTTGTAAGAGGGAGGTACCATTTCTGTTCCTTGGTTGCTGCAAGCCTTAGAAACATGTAAACATATGAAGAAATGTATGGAAGAGACTGTGTCCCCTATTTCCTAAAGGGTAACAGCAACTTTACCCTTTCTGCATGTTTTATCTTAGCCTGAAATGTAAGATTATGGAATCTGACAAGGAACACCATTTTAAATGCCAATTGATTTAAAGATAAAGATTCTCTTTTAAATTCTCTTTATCTGCTACCTCTAATGGCAGTCAAAAATGACATGGATTTTCACTTAAGAAATAGAATTCAAAGCCAATCAGTGAAACCAAGTCAGGACTTTCCCCAAATCTGGCTTAGCTTGAAAGAAAATATTTTTGGATAAACACCAAACATTTTATTGAATTTTCTTTTAATGTTAGACCAAGAATTAACACAAACAGGAAGCTGGTTTTAGGTATATACCTCCTAAAGCCAAAGTTTTGAGGTATATAGCTCCTAAAGCCAAAGTTTTGAATGATTCAGCAAACCATGATTTTTATGCAGCATTTGTATCAGTTTTCCCCTGGAAAACTGTGCAGGGAAGTGTGGAGTGGCAAAAACAAGAGCTAACACAATGTCTTAAAACAGGTCTCTGCTAGGAATTTTAGTGGCAAGGATTGAGTCAGTGGCCAAAGAAAGAGTGAAGACAAAATTGCCACAAAACCGTTGGCTTAAAATAATAGAAATTTACTTCCTCCCAGTTTTCATGACCAGAAGCCCAAAATCAAGCTTTTGGTAAGATGACCCCCTCTGAAGACCCTATTAGGGAGAATCCTCTCTTGCCCCTTTCAGCTTCTGGTGGCTCCAGGTATTCCTTGGTTTAGGCTGTATCACTCCCGTCTCTGCCTTAATCTTCACAAAGCATTCTGTATCTCTAGGTCTCTCTCCTCTGTGTGTCTCTTATGAAGTCATTGGATTTATGGCCCACCTGGATAATCTAGGGTGATTTCATCTTGCAATCCTTAATTCCATCTGCAAATGCCCTTTGCCCAAACTATGTCACAGTTATAGGTTCCAAGGATTAGGACTTGAACATATCTTTTTAGGGACCATCATTCAATTCACTTCAGCACTTTTTTTTAAGATATACTTCCCAGAATTAAAGTTGTAATAACAGTAGGCTATATTGGAAAAGCAAACATCTTTCATTCTCTATTTATATTTTCCCTTTCCAGCATTTCTGCTCTCTGAAAAAACATTACTAATCCACTTAAAGATTTGCAAATTCCTCTAAAGATTTCCAAATGCCCACTGTTCTCTGCTAGTGCAAGAAGCTTCCTCCACATGGCAGGGGACAGGGCTTCAAGAATTGAGGTCACCTTCTCATTTGGTCACCTCCACAACTGCAGAGATCAGAGGCCTCTGGTCACCTCCCACCCCTGGTCAGCTCCAGACAGACCTATCAGGAGTGAAGATCTTGATTGGCAAGACCAAGGTCCTGGGACCATCTATCTCAGCCTGAGGGGGGAAGTGTGGAGTGGCAAAAACAAGAGCTAACACAATGTCTTAAAACAGGTCTCTGCTAGGAAATTTAGTGGCAAGGATTGAGTCAGTGGCCAAAGAAAGAGTGAAGACAAAGAATATTTCACCGGCTGACCAAAAAATCAAACTTCCAAAATGGGTCCATTTCTCTTTTCCACTATTGAGGTCCCTGTTTTCTTGGTATGTCTAGACAGCCTGATGAGTATTCTTTTTTGTGTGTGTGACAGTGGCACTCCAGGCCACCCCAGACTGCCCTTTTCAAATGGAATAACTGTAATGCCACACAACCCTTTCATGACTGGGTTGCCCAGAGAGCTTGTCTATACCAGAGTGCCTAAATTATGTCTTTATCAGCTTAACTGTAAATGTCAGAGTTGGCATGCTGCATTCTGGTTGCAGACCTCTGTGTCTTCTGGCTTTTCCAAGGGAGGGCCAACACCTGGTGAACTTTCAGGATTCATGCTTCTCATTCCCATTCAGGTTGAAAACTGATTGTTTTCCACAAACATCTTGGCACCCCCTACTCTTCCCTCCTCTCTTACTATGTGGTCTCTGCACACACGAGCTCCCCTTCACCTTCCGCCACGAGTGGAAGCAGCTTGAAGCTCTCACCAGAAGCAGATGCTGGTGCCTTGCTTCTTGTACAGTCTGTAGAACCATTAGTCAAATAAACCTCTTTTCTTTATAAATTACCCACCCTAAGGTAATCCGTTATAGCAACACAGATGCACTAAGATGGAAGTCTTCCTTGTCCCATCAAATATGGCTAAGAGTTTGGGTTCACACTTTACAAAAATGGCTGCTACGAGTCAACTCCTGATCTGAGGAAAATGATGGGCAGGTCGTTTTTTGTGGGATGGGCAGATACCTTAAAAAATGTCTGCTGGGGGAGAGGTTCCAAGATGGCTGAATAGGAAGAGCTCCAGTCTGCAGCTACCAGCATGAGTGACACAGAAGATGGGTGATTTCTGCATTTCCAACTGAGCTTTGAAGAGAGTAGTGGTTCCCCCAGCACAGAGTCTGAGATCTGAGAATGGACCGTCTGCCTCAAGTGGGTCCCTGACTCCCGAGTAGCCTAACTGGGAGACACCTTCCAGTAGGGGCCAACTGACACCTCATACAGCTGTGTGCCCCTCTGAGACGAAGATTCCAGAGGAAGGATCAGGCAGCAACATCTGCTGTTCTGCAATATTTGCTGTTCTGCAGCCTCCGCTGGTGATACCCAGGCAAACAGGGTCTGGAGTGGACCTCCAGCAAACTCCAACAAACCTGCAGCTGAGGGTCCTAACTGTTAGAAGGAAAACTAACAAACAGAAAGGACATCCACACCAAAACCCCATCTGTACCTCACCATCATCAAAGACCAAAGGTAGATAAAACCACAAAGATAGAGAGAAACCAGAGCAGAAAAGCTGAAAATTCTAAAAATCAGAGTGCCTCTTCTCCTCCAAAGGAATGCAGCTTCTTGCCAGCAATGGAACAAAGCTGGACGGAGAATGACTTTGACGAATTGAGACAAGAAGGCTTCAGACGAACGTTAATAACAAACTTCTCCTAGCTAAAGGAGGATATTTGAACCCATCGCAAAGAAGCTAAAAACCTTGAAAAAAGATTAGACGAATGGCTAACTAGAATAAACAGTGTAGAGAAGTCCTTATATGACCTGATGGAGCTGAAAACCATGGCATGAGAACTATGTGACGCATGCACAAGTTTCAGTAGCTGATTTGATCAAGTGGAAGAAAGAGTATCAGTGATTGAAGATCAAATGAATGAAATGAAGTGAGAAGAGAAATTTAGAGAAAAGAGAGTAAAAAGAAATGAACAAAGCCTCCAAGAAATATGAGACTGTGTGAAAAGACCAAATCTATGTCTGATTGGTGTACCTGAAAGTGACGGGGAGAATGGAACCAAGTTGGAAAACACTCTGCAGGATATTATCCAGGAGAACTTCCCCAGTCTAGCAGGGCAGGCCAACATTCAAATTCAGGAAATACAGAGAATGCCACAAAGATACTCCTTGAGAAGAGCAACTCCAAGACACATAATTGTCAGATTCACCAAAGTTGAAATGAAGGAAAAAATGTTAAGGGCAGCTGGACAGAAAGGTCGGGTTACCCACAAAGGGAAGCCCATCAGACTAACAGCAGATATCTCGGCAGAAACTCTACAAGCCAGAATACAGTGGGGGCCAATATTTAACATTCTTAAAGAAAATAATTTTCAACCCAGAATTTCATATTCAGCCAAACTAAGCTTCATAAGTGAAGGAGAAATAAAATCCTTTACAGACAAGCAAATGCTGAGAGATTTTGTCACCACCAGGCCTGCCTTACAAGAGCTCCTGAAGGAAGCACTAAACATGGAAAGAAAAAGCCAGTACCAGCCACTGCAAAAACATGCCAAATTGTAAAGACCGTCAATGCTAGGAAGAAACTACATCGATTAACAAGCAAAGTAACCAGCTAACATCATAATGACAGGATCAAATTCACACATAACAATATTAACCTTAAATGTAAATGGGCTAAATGCTCCAATTAGAAGACAAAGACTGGCAAATTGGATAAAGTGTCAAGACCCATCATTGTTCTGTATTCAGGAGATCCATCTCACATGCAGAGACACACATAGGCTCAAAATAAAGGGATAGAAGAAGGTCTACCAAGCAAATGGAAAACAAAAAAAAGCAGGGGTTGCAATCTTAGTCTCTGATAAAACAGACTTTAAACCAACAAACATCAAAAGAGACAAGGCCATTACATAATGGTAAAGGGATCAATTCAACAAGAAGAGCTTACTATCCTAAATATATATGCACCCAATACAGGAGCACCCAGATTCATAAAGCAAGTCCTTCGAGACCTACAAAGAGACTTAGACTCCCACACAATAATAATGGGAGACTTTAACACCCCCACTGTCAACATTAGACAGATCCACGAGTCAGAAAGTTAACAAGGATATCTAGGAATTGAACTCAGCTCTGCACCAAGCGGACCTAATAGACATCTACAGAACTCTCCACCCCAAATCAACTGAATATACATTCTTCTCAGCACTACATTGCACTTATGCCAAAATTGACCACATAGTTGGAAGTAAAGCACTCCTCAGCAAATGTAAAAGAACAGAAATTATAACAAACTGTCTGTCTGACCACAGTGTAATCAAACTAGAACTCAGGATTAAGAAACTCACTCAAAACCGCTCAACTACATGGAAACTGAACAACCTGCTCCTGAATGACTACTGGGTACAAAACGAAACGAAGGCAGAAATAAAGATGTTCTTTGAAACCAATAACAATGAAGACACAACATACCAGAATCTCTGGGACACATTTAAAGCAGTTTGTAGAGGGAAATTTATAGCACTAAATGCCCCCAAGAGAAAGCAGGAAAGATCTAAAATTGGCACCCTAACATCACAATGAAAAGAACTAGAGAAGCAAGAGCAAACACATTCAAAAGCTAGCAGAAGGCAAGAAATAACTAAAATCAGAGCAGAACTGAAGGAGATAGAGACACAAAAACCCTTCAAAAAATCAGTGAATCCAGGAGCAGGTTTTTTGTAAAGATCAACAAAATTGATAGACCGCTAGCAAGACTAATAAAGAAGAAAAGAGAGAAGAATCAAATAGACACAATAAGAAATGATAAAGGGGATATCACCACTGATCACACAGAAATACAAACTACCATCAGAGAATACTATAAACACCTCTATGCAAATAAACTAGAAAATTTAGAAGAAATGGATAAATTCCTGGACACATACACCCTCCCAAGACTAATCCAGGAAGAAGTTGAATCCCTGAATAGACCAATCACAGGCTCTGAAATTGAGGCAATAATTAATAGCCTACCAACCAAAAAATGTCCAGGACCAGATAGACTCACATCCAATTTCTACCAGAGGTATAAAGAGGAGCTGGTACCATTCCTTCTGAAACTATTCCAATCAATAGAAAAAAAGTGAATCCTCCCTAATTCATTTTATGAGGCCAACATCATCCTGATACCAAAGCCTGGCAGAGACACAACAAAAAAGAGAATTTTAGACCAATATCCCTGATGAACATCGATGTAAAAATCCCCAGTAAAATACTGGCAAACAGGATCCAGCAGCACATCAAAAAGCTTATCCACCACGATCAAGTGGGCTTCATCCCTGGGATGCAAGTGTGGTTCAACATACGCAAATCAATAAATGTAATCCATCATATAAACAGAACCAAAGACAAAACCACATGATTATCTCAACAGATGTAGAAAAGGCCTTCGACAAGATTCAACAGTCCTTCATGCTAAAACTGTCAATAAACTAAGTATTGATGGGATGTATCTCAAAATAATAAGAGCTATCTATGACAAACCCACAGCCAATATCATACTGAATGGGCAAAAACTGGAAGCATTCCCTTTGAAAACTGGCACAAGACAGGGATGCCCTCTCTCACCACTCCTATTCAACATTGTGTTGCAAGTTCTGGCCAGGGCAATCAGGCAGGAGAAAGAAATAAAGGGTATTCAATTAGGAAAAGAGGAAGTCAAATTGTCCCTGTTTGCAGATGACATGATTGTATATTTGGAAAACCCCATCGTCTCAGCCGAAAATCTCCTTAAGCTGATAAACAACTTCAGCAAAGTCTCAGGATACAAAATCAATGTGCAAAAATCACAAGCATTCCTATACACCAATAACAGACAAACAGAGAGCCAAATCATGAGTGAACTCCCATTCACAATTGCTTCAAAGAGAATAAAATACCTAGGAATGCAACTTACAAGGGATGTGAAGGACCTCTTCAAGGAGAACTAGAAACCACCGCTCAACGAAATAAAAGAGGATACAAAGAAATGGAAGAACATTCCAAGCTCGTGGATAGGAAGAATCAATATAGTGAAAATGGCCATACTGCCCAAGGTAATTTATACATTCAATGTCATCCCCATCAAGAAGCTACAAATGACTTTCTTCACAGAATTGGAAAAAACTACTTTAATGCTCATATGGAACCAAAAAAGGCCTGCATTGCCAAGACAATCCTAAGCCAAAAGAACAAAGCTGGAGGCATCAAGCTACCTGACTTCAAACTATACTACAAGGCTACAGTAACCAAAATAGCATGGTACTGGTACCAAAACAGAGATATAGACCAGAACAGAAAAGAGCCCTCGGAAATAGTACCACACATCTACAACCATCTGATCTTTGACAAACCTGACAAAAACAAGAAATGGGGAAAGGATTCCCTATTTAACAAATGGTGCTGGGAAAACTGGCTAGCCATATGTAGAAAGCTGAAACTGGATCCCTTCCTTACACCTTATACAATAATTAATTCAAGATGGATTAGAGGCTTAAATGTTAAACTTAAGCCATAAAAACTCTAGAAGAAAACCTAGGCAATACCATTCAGGACATAGGCATGGGCAAGGACTTCATGTCTAAAACACCAAAAGCAATGGCAACAAAGGCCAAAATTGACAAATGGGATCTAATTAAACTAAAGAGCTTCTGCACTGCAAAGGAAACTACCATCAGAGTGAATAGGCAACCTACAGAATGGGAGAAAATTTTTACCATCTACCCATCTGACAAAGGGCTAATATCCAGACTCTACAAAGAACTTAAACAAATCTACGAGAAAAAATCAAACAACCCCATCAAAAAGTGGGCAAAGGATATGAACAGACACTTCTCAAAAGAAGACATTTATGCAGCCAGCAGACACATGAAAAAATGCTCATCATCACTGGCCATCAGAGAAATGCAAATCAAAACCACAATGAGATACTGTCTCACAGCAGTTAGAATGGTGATCATTAAAATGTCAGGAAACAACAGGTACTGGAGAGGATGTGGAGAAATAAGAATGCTGTTACACTGTTGGTGGGACTGTAAACTACTTCAACCATTGTGGAAGACAATGTGGCGATTCCTAAAAGATCTAGAACTAGAAATCCCATTTGACCCAGCCATCCAGCCCATTACTGGGCATATACCCAAAGGATTATAAATCATGCTGCTATAAAGACACATGTTTATTGCTATAAAAACACGTGTGTTTATTGTGGCACTATTCACAGTAGCAAAGACTTGGGACCAACCCAAATGTCCATCAATGATAGACTGGATTAAGAAAATGTGGCACATATACACCATGGATGCACTATGCAACCATAAAAAAGGATGAGTTCATGTCCTTTGTAGGGACATGGATGAAGCTATAAACCATCATTCTGAGCAAACTATTGCAAGGACAGAAAACCAAACACCTCATTTTCTCACTGTTAGGTGGGAATTGAACAATAAGAACACTTGGACATAGGGTAGGGAATGTCACACACCAGGGCCTGTTGTGGGGTGAGGGGACAGGGGAGGGATAGCATTAGGAGATATATCTAATGTAAATCAAGAGTTAATGGGTGTAGCACACCAACATGGCACATGTATACATATGTAACAAACCTGCACGTTGTGCACATGTACCCTAGAACTTAAAGTATAAAAAAAAAGGAAAAGTCTGCCAGGCGCGGTGGCTCACGCTTGTAATCCCAGCACTTTGGGAGGCCAAGGCGGGTGGGTCATGATGTCAGGAGATCGAGACCATCCTGGCCAACTTGGTGAAACTCCGTCTCTACTAAAAATACAAAAATTAGCCAGGCATGGTGGTGTGCACCTGTAGTCCCAGCTACTCGGGAGGCTGAGGCAGGAGAATCACTTGAACTTGGGAGGCAGAGGCTGCAGTGAGCTGAGATTGCAGCACTGCACTCTAGCCTGAGTGACAGAGCAAGACTCTGTCTCAAAAAAAAAAAAAAAAAAAAGAAGTCTCTTTTATCCCACTCACTCTGTTAACTAAGCTTATAGACGTTCTTCTTTTGAAAGTATTGTTTTAATACCTAGGGGGAAAATGGGCCTGAAATGCTTTAAAAAGTAGATGGTTAATTAAAAAAAAAACAAAAAAACAAAAAATGAAGAAGTAGATTATGATACCTTTTTCCTCCAAAATATTTGTGGAGTGAATATGTTATGATTGCTAATATCACACTTTACTGTAATTATTCATTTGCATCCCATGTTCCTTCAGTTGCATGGTAAGCTTTGTGCGGGTATAATTGGGCCTTAATAATCTCTATGTCTTCGGTTTTCAGCACAGAGCAAACTGAACTGGGCTTATATGTGTTACTCCAGGTCAGTGCTGCACAAGCAGACCTTCTGTGAAGATGGAAATAGCCTATCTTTGCACTGACTGATATGGTAGACACTGGTCATAGGTGCCTCCTGAGCATGTGAAAAGTGCCCAGTGTGACTAAGGAATCCAATGTTTAGTTTTATTTATATTTAATTTATATACACTTAAATTTAAATAGTCACGTATAAATCAAGGAGGATGGCAAATATTAATACACAACGAGAAAAATAATTTATGTTTAAGGTTTGTGGTAGAGATGATGGGTTCCTAATATAAAACGAGTCACTAACTGTGGCACGTCTCTCTTGCTTCTTGCTAACCCCAATTTTGTTTGGGTATCCAGAGGCCTGTGCTTCCAGAAAGGCCAGGCTGTCCTCCAGCTTTTAGGGTGTAAATCTTAATTGATCAAATCCAGAGGTTCTTAACCTTGGCAGCATAATAGAAACATTCTGGGAACTTTTAAACCTCCAGATGCTCAGACTGCAACCCAGACCAAGAAAATCCAGATCTCTGGGGATGGGACCTGGGCATCAGTATTTTATAAAATGCACCAGGAGCAATGGTTAATTTTATGCATAATCTTGTAGGGTAATTTTGGATGAGATTAACATCTAAATCAGTGAATTCTGAGTAAGCAGACTGACCTCCATAATATGAATGGACCTCATCCAATCATTTGAAAGCCTGAATAGAAGAAAAAGACTAACTTCCCTAAACAAGAGGAAATTCTCCAGCAGACTGTGTTCAGACTTAATCTGCAGTATAGGCTTTTCTGGGCTTCCAGCTTCCTGGCCCACACTGCATATTTTGAACTCACAAGGCTGCATAATAACATAAGCCAATTCCTTATAATAAACTTCTTTATATGTATGTATGTGTGTATATATATATGTGTGTGTGTGTGTGTGTGTGTATCTATCTACAGATATATGGATGTGTGTGTGTATATATATACACATACACATATATACATATATATATACACATACACATATATACATATATACATATATATAGAGAGAGCACTATAGGTGTGTGTGTGTGTGTATATATATATGTATATATAAAACTTATAGGTCTTATTTCTCTGGAGATCCTTGACTCACAGGGATTTTGGAAGCAAAAACAGTTATAGAGAAATATAATTTTAAGTATGAGTTTTCTGAATTTGCTCTGGGGTTTCTGGAATTCGCTCTGTATTCTGATTAGATTTAAAATTCTGATGACTCTGTTTTCAGTACTAAGGAGAACTCTGATTGTTCATGGTGTGATCTGGCAATAATAATATGCAATATATCTGCATGGGTACTCTTTATGAACCACTTATAAGAAGCAAGAAGCTGGGTAACTGTACATGTAATATTTTGAAATATTTTTGGAAAACTAATGAACATAATAAGGTTGGCTAATTGCTCCTAATGTCACTGGATAAAGTGGTGAAAGAAAAGGTTGAGCTCGGCGATTTGAATTCCTGGCTCCAGTCCCGTATAAATGATTCAAAGGCTTTAATGTGTGCCTGGAAGGAAATCCTTATCTCCTGTAGCGGCAGAGCTGAGATTGCTGAAAATCAAATGCAGAATCTCATCTTGTCACTGGTTGAATTGAATCCCCTGCCTCATAGTGTTCTACTGTTAGATTGAGAGCGTTGACTGAGAAAGAATGGGACCCTATAAGTTGAACTGGGGACATGTAGGAAAGTACTGGTGAAGTTGTGGAAATTGAGCCCCTAAATTCTGAGTCTTCTTTGCTAGTGAAAGAGGTCTCCCCACCCCTAGTGGAAAAAGCTACTGCATCCCCATGGCAGCAGCCCACCCTTAGTGATACCTGCCTTTACACCCCTATTTCAGGGATATAATGCTGTGTTGCCTGAGTAAAGTGGAATAGCCTCTCCTCAGGCAGTTGCTATGCAAGACAACACTGTTCCTCCTCAGTACCCACCACACCATCTCTCATTGTTTCTAGACCATTACTTCAAATCCCAGAAGACTCCTAATGGTACAAAGTACGACCCACGACAAAGTGTGCTTTGACCCATGACAAGATATGCTTTGTACCTTTGACCCAAAGGGAATGGGAATGGACACTAAGAGTGTGGGATAATGGTGGAAGGAAAATAAATTTGAATCAGGTCCAATTTATGGATATGAGCTCACTAAATAGAGATTTGGCATTAAATATTGCAGTTTGCAGAGTCATAAAGGGTTCTGTCTGGTTGGTTGGCTGAAATACAGACCAAAAGATGTCCCATGGTGAGCAACCTGGAAATGTCTAGTGCATCCTAATTTAATGTGGAGGAAGGGATTCAAAGGCTTACAGTGGAATGTTATGGTGGATATGTCATTTAAGACCTACTCATCCACATTGGGAGGATAAAGAAGACTTGCCTTCACCAATACTGTGAGAAATATATTTGTGAAGAGAGCTGGATTATTGTTGATGAGCTCCGTAATTGCTCTTCTCTGTAGTCCAGACCTTTCAGTGGGAACTATGGCCACTTAATTGAGAAACCTAAATGCAATGGGTGTAACTGAATCCCAGGGTGGCAAGGGCCAAGTGGGGGCTGCACTCAACCATCAAAGGCAAGGTGAGCATGATTAAGGCAACGGACAGTAGAGTCAAGGCAGCAAGCAGAAGGGTTTGACTACTGCAGACTTAGGGCATGGGCTAGCTGATGATGGTGTTCCTAGAACCAAAATAGATAGCAAGCCTACTAAATGTTTACTTGATCTGTATAAGCAGAAAGTTCTAGGTCAAGTGAACAAAAGTCTAACCTAAACTGTAAAAATAGAAGTCACTCAATTGATTACAGACTTGAGTCAGTTTACAGACCTAGAACCTCTTGGATGAAGGGGAGGCTGCATTGCATCCTGTTGAGGAAGGACCCTTATATACCACCAAACATTTATATTGTTCATCTTTCTCCTATCTTTCTTTCAGTTTTTTATTAGGGTAACAGTGCATTGGGGAAAAGGAAATAATCAGTTATTTTGGGAGCTGCTGGACCCTGGCTCTGAACTGACACTAATTCTAGGAGACCCAAGCATCACTATGGTCTATCATTCAGAGCAGGGGCTTACGGAGGTCAGGGGATCAATACAGTTTTAGCTCAGATATATTTCAGCGTAGGCCCAGTGGGTCCCCAAATTCATCTTGTGGTTATTTCACCAGTTCTGGAAAGCATGATTTGAATACATTTAATCAGCAGCTGGCAGAATCCCCACATTCGTTCCCTGAGCTATGGTGTGAGGGTTATTACGATGGAAAAGGCCAAGTGGAAGCCACTAAAACAACCTCTGCCTAGAGAAATAGTAAACCAAAAGCAATATCACATTCCTGGAGGGTCTGTGGAGATTAGTGCCACCATCGAGGACTTGAAAGATGCAGGGGTGGTGATTTCCACCACATCCCCATGTAATTCTCCTATTTGGCCTATGCAGACGACAGATGGATCTTGGAGAATGACAGTGGATTATTGTAAGCTTAACCAGGTGGTGACTCCAATTGCAGCTGCTACGCCAGATGTGGTTACATTGTTTGAGTAAATTAACACATTTCCTGGTGCCGGATATGTAGCTATTGATCTGGCAAATCCCTTTTTCTTCTTCCCTGTCCATAAGATCCACCATAAGCAGTTAGCCTTAGGGGTTTATCAGCTCGCTAGCCCTGTGTCATAAGTTAGTTCACAGAGATTATGATCACCTTTCCCTTCCCTGAGATATAACATTGTTCATGACATTGATGACATTATGCTGACTGGACCTAGTGAGCCAGAAGTAGCAACTACTCTAGACAAATTGGTGAGATATTTGCATGCTGAAGGATGCAAAATAAATCTGATAAAAATTCAGAGGGCTTCTACCTCAGTGAAATTTCTGGAGGTCCAGTGGTGTGGGGCACCTTGAGATATCCCCTCTAAGGTAAATGATAAGTTGTTGCATCTGGCCCCTCCTAAAACACACACACACACACACACACACACACACACACACACACACACACACAGACAAACAATAGGCACAAAGCCTAGGGAGCCTCTTGGGATTTTGAAAGCAATGTAATTCTCATTTGGATATGTTGCTGTGGCCCATTTATTGAGTGAACCAGAAAGCTGCTAGTGTTTGCTAGTGGGTCACTAGGGGTAATGGTGAGCGGTGGGACCCAGAACAGAAGAAAGCTGTACAACAGGTCCAGGCTGCTGTACAAGTTGCTCTACTGCTTGGGCCATATGATCCAGCAGATCCAGTGGTGGTTGAAGCATCAGTAGCAGATAGGCATGCTGTTTGGCACCTTTGGCAGGTCCCTACAGGTGAATCACAGTGCACAGATAACTATTCTTTTATTGAGAAGCAGCTCTTGGCTTGCTACTGGGCCTTAGTGGAGACTGAACATTTAACCATTGACCATGGAGTTACTATGGGACATGTCCTGCCCATCATGAACCAGTGCAATCTGATCCACTAAGCCATTAAGATTGACAGGCACAGCAACAGTCAAATAGAAGTGGTATATATAAGGCTGAACTCAAGCAGGCCCTGAAGGCACAGGTAATTTACGTGAAAAAGTAGCCCAAGTACCCATGGCCCCACTCCTGCTATACTGCCCTCACTCTCCTAACCTGCATCTATGGCCTCATGGGGAGTTCTTTTGGATCCATTTGCAGAGGAAGAGAGGACTCAGGCTTGGTTTACAGATGGGGCTTCACAACATATGGGCACCAACTGGAAGTGGAAAACTGTAGCACTACAGCCTGTCTCTGGGACGTTCCTGAACAGTGGTGAAGGAAAATTCTCCCAGTGGGCAGAACTTTGAGCAGTGCACCTGATCGCTCACTTTGCTTGGAAAGAGAAAGAACCAAAAGTACAATTATGTGCTAATTCACGGGCTGTGGCCAGTGGTTTGGCTGGATGGTCAAGAATTTGGAAAGAACGTGATGAGAAAACTTGGCAACAAAGAAATTTCAAAAAGAGGTATATGGATAGATTTCTCTGAATTTGGCAAAAATATGGAGACATTTGCGTGCCATGACTTCAGCCGAGGATTTTAATAAAGTGGATAGGACAACCCATTCTGTGGATACCAGTCAGCCTCTTTCTCCAGCCACTCTAGTCATCACTCAATGAGCTCATGAAAAAAGTGGCCATGGTGGCAGGGGTGGAGATGATGCATGGACTCAGTGACATGGACTTTCATTTACCAAGGCCAGTCTGGCTATGGCCACCACTGAGTGCCCAATCTGCCAGCAAAAGTGATCACACTGAGTCCCTCACATGGCACCATTCCTTGGGGTGATCAGCCACGTACTTGGTGGTGGATTGATTACATTGGACCATTTCATCATGTAAGGGGCAGCAATTTGCCCTTATTGGATTCAATATTTATTCTGGATAAAGATTTGCCTTCCTTGTATGCACTGCTTTGGCCAAAACTACCATCCGTGGACTTACAAAATGCCGTATCTGCTGTCATGGTATTCCACCCAGCATTGCTTCTGATAAATGACTGAGTTCACAGCAAAAGAAGTGTAGTGATGGGCCCAAGCTCATGGAATCTACCAGTCTCACCATGTTCTCTGCCATCCTGAAACAGCTGGTTTGATAGCATGTTGGCATGGCCTTTTGAAGACTCAGTATGGTGCCAGCAAGGTGGCAATGCCTTGCAGGGCTGGAGCAATATTGTCCAGGAGGCTGTGTATGCCCTGAATCAGCAACAATGTATCATCCTGTTTCTCTCATATCCAAGATTCACAGGTCTAGAAATCAACGGACAGAAATGGGAGTAACACCACTCGCCATTACCCCTAGTAACCCACTAGCAAAATTTTTGCCTTCTCTCCTCATGACTTTATTCTCTGCTGATCTAGAGAACTTATTTCCAAAGGAAGAAATCCTTCCACCAGGAAACATAAAAATGATTCCACTAAACTGGAAGTTGACTGCCACCCAGCCACTTTGGACTCCTTATACCTCTCAATTAGCAGGCAAAGAAGAAAGTTACTGTGCTCACAGGAGGGACTGATCCTGACTACTCCACAGTGGAGATTAGGAAGAACATGTCTGGAGTTCAGGAGATCCCCTAGGGCATCTCTGAGTATCGCAATGCCTTGTGATTAAAATCAATAGGAATTGACAATAGCCCAATTCAGAATCCGAGTGGACCAGACTTTTCAGGAGTGAAGGTTTGAGTCACCCCACCAGCTAAAGCACCATGGCCAGCTGAGGTGCTTGCTGAAGGTAAAGAGAATATGAAATGCCAGTCTGAGCAACACAGTGAGACCCTGGCTCTACAAAAACTACAAAAATTAGCCAGGCATGGTGGTGTGTGCCTGTAATCCCAGCTACTCAGGAGGCTGAAGTGGGGTGATCGTTTGAACCCAGGAGGTGGAGGTTGCAGTGAGCCACGATCATGCTACTCCACTCTAGCCTGGGTGACAGAGGAAAACCCTGTCTCAAAAAAAAAAAAAAAAAAAAAAGAGAGAGAGAAAGAGAAAGAGAATATGAAATGAATAGTGGAAGAATGTGGTATGAATACCATCTATGTATAAGTAATCTTATACAAAAATGAGGACTGTAATGTTTATGAGTAGGTTCTCTGTATTTTGTTATAAATATGTGTATGTGTGTGTTTGTGTGTGTGTGTGTATACAGTCATGTGTTGTTTAATGAGGGAGTAAGTTCTGAGAAATGCATTGTTGGGCAATTTTGTCATTGTGTGAACATCATAGAGTGAACTTAGACACATGTAGATGGTACAGCCTGTTATACACCTAGGCTACGTGGTATAGTCTATTGCTCCCATGCTACAAACCTGTACAGCATGTTACTGTACTAAATACTGTAGGCAACTGTAACACAATGGGAAGTATATGGTAATCTTATGGGACCATCATTATATATGTGGCTCATCACTGACTGAAACAGAATTATGTGGCACATGAGTACATACATACACATACATATATAACAAATATCTTTGTTTTCTCCCATCTCTTTTCCCCTTATCCGGTAACATAAGTTGTATTGGCTTTTTATCATAGTATATAAGTTATAAGATATCGAGAAGAGTAAACATCATCAAGAACATCAAAAAAGGACTTTTAATCCTTTTTGAGGAAAGCAGTTAGTGCACTCAGGGTAGGTTGAAGTGTGACTGTTCTTGTGTTTATTAGGAGGCTACGTGCGGTTTAAAGAGATGCATGTGAGTGCCAAGTTGACAAGTTTAGACATGTAGTGGATAATTTTCTGTGTCAACTTGGAGGGTGTTTTTGGATGAGGTTAACACTTAAATAAGTGAACTTTAAATAACCAAATTGTCCTCCACAATGTGTGTCAGTCTTATCCAATCAGTTGGAGGCTTGAATAGAAAAATAAAAAGATACCTCCCCCTCCCCCCAGCAAGGGGAGATTCTCTATCAGATTGCCTTCAGACTGGAAGCTCATCATTGGCTCCTCTGAGTTTCCAACGTACTGGCCCAGACTGCATATGTTGTAACCCCCTGCCTTCATAATCATGTAAGGCAATTCTTTCTAATAAGTCTCGATGCACATCCCCATTTTTCTGTTTCACTGGAGAATCCTGACTAATAGGCCAGATGACTCGAACGTCAGGAGAAATTTAATAGTCAATGGTTGAAAACAATTATGGTCAGTCCATTCTTCTTACCAGAGATGGCTGTAGGAATGCAAATATATTTCTGCCCATTCCTACAGCAATCACGGATAAGAGAAATAGAATAACAATAATTGCAAAATTCAAAACTATAAAACTTCTGAAAGATAACAGGAGAAAATCGAGGTGGCCATGGGTTTCTTGTTGACTTTTTAGATACAACACCAAAAGCATGATATGTGAAATAAAAAAAAATGAATAAGTTGGATTTGATTAAAATGAAAAAGTTTAGCTCTGTGAAAGACACTGTAAAGAGAATGAGAAGACATCCATGGCCTGGGAGAAAATCTCTGCAAAACACATATCAGATGAAGGATGGGTATCCAAAGTATTCATAGAACTCTTAAAACTCAGCAATAAAAGAACAAACAACCCAACTTTTAAATGGGCCTAACATCTGAACAGAATTCAATACTGGTAGTAGCGGTGCTGGGGCTCTCTAAAAAGGGTTCCTTCATTATTAAAAGGTGGCATGAAGAAGGACCATTCTCTTTCTAGGTCTTGGATGTTGCTATGTGAAGATAGGATGCTTCACCTTGCTTCAGCCTTCTTGCAGTCGTGGAAGGGACAAGTGAGGTGGTAAAAGTCAAATAGCAGAACAAGAAGTGGAGAAAACCTGAGTCCTTGGGGCAGTTGTGATTCTCAGCCAATTGTCAAACTGCTTTGCACCTGGACTTCTCATTTTATGGCATAATAAATCTGTTTATTGTTTAAGCTAAATGGCTCAAAGCATTCTGCCTCAGTTTTTTTTTTTTAATTGCCTGTGCTGCTTGGATTTTAACAGTTAAGTTAGAAAAGCATTATAATTGTCACACAGCAGCAGGTTCAGAGATGGTGCCCTGGTTTTAGTTTCAACCCCCAAATCCTCTTTGGTGAAATGATTCTGGGCACAATTCTCTCACCATTCTCCTGATTTATTTACAAATGAGGACACTGGATGATATTGTTAACGTTTGGTGATGCTAACTAAAGTTCTTTACTTGGCCCGGTTGATGATAGTGAGCTGAAATAGTCTACCTTTTCCAGGTAAACAAGCCCACATGAATTCCTGTTCTCAGCTTTGTGTGAATCGTGAAAAATGTGAGGATGACATAAATACCTGAAAGTCATTTTCACTTAGTGTAAATCTGAAAGGGAAGTCAGGGCACTATAATGAAATATGCTTCTTTTTTTTCTAAAAGGTCAAACCAAAAGATCTCATCCTTAAAAAGAAGGAACTTATATTAATATATTATAGTGTAAGACACATGCATAGTAAATATTAGAGCACTGCCTGCTAACATTTAAAAATGTATGAGTTGTCAAGATCATGGTGAATAAAGTAAGAACCAAAATCCCTCTCTTCTGTTGATTTTCCTGTGTCTTTTTTCAATTTATTCAGTACTGTTAATAATTGAGTAAAGGAGCTCTTACTGCTGAGCTGTATGAGGACAGGGAGCGGAAGGAGAGACGAGATGAAATTATGTGTGGTCATGAGATTGCTCATAGATGCATTTGTATGTAGTACCCTTGAAAACAACCCAGAGCAAATGTCCAGGACCCAAAGGGACAGAGGCTCAGTCCGATGAGACACAAATGGAGCACCTTTGAGGAGCCCTTCTTCTAACTTGGTGTACTTTAATCTTTTATTTTCTTGGGGGTGTGTGTAACAGGATGTTCTAATTCCGTTATTGGAGACAGAATTTTATGCTTGTTTATGCCCCTGGATACATTAAACAGGAGAGAAATATATGGACATCTAGGAGTGAGAGAGTGTAAAGCTGGCCCTTGTGGGCAGAAACAGATGACAAATTCATGGACAGTATGTTTGTTTTTAAAATGAATGATTTTTAAAGTTCTGCAATGCTTAAATTAAGATATAGACTATAGTATACAAACATATGTGGAAGAACATATGAATGCCAAGGGGGACTTCTAAAACTAGGGGTCTTGGTAGGAATAGATGACACGTGGGTAGCATGGAGCCACAGAGCTCGAAAAGACATGTATTCTCATCTTTGCTTTCTTTACAAATTAATTAATTAATTAATTTTATCTAATAGACTTTATTATTTAGAGCAGTTTTAGGTTTACAGAAAAATTGAGCAGAAAGTACAGAGTTTCCGTGCACCTCATCCTCTCTTCAATGTTCTCTATTATTAACATTATGCATTAGTGTGGCATATTTGCTACAATTAACAAACATGGATACAATACTGTTAACTAAAGTCCACAGTTAACATTAAGTGTTGTATATTCTATGGGTTTCAGCAAATTCATAATGTCACATAGCCACCATTATAATAATGGTTTCATGGATCTAAATATCCTCCATGCTCCACCCATTTATTCCTCTTCACCTTCCCCTAACCTCTAGCAACTACTAATTTTAAAAATGTTTTTTTTTGCCAGGCATGGTGGCGCGTGCCTATAGTCACGGCTACTCGGGAGGCTGAGGTGGGGAAATCGCTTGAGTTTGAGGCTGCAGTGAGCCATGATCGTGCCACTGCACTACAGCCTGGGCAACAGAGTGAGACCTTTTCTCAAAAAAAAAGGGTTATTTTTATATGATAAAAAATACATAACATAAAATTTACTATCTTAACTGTTTTTAAGTGTGCAGTTCCATAGTGAAGTATGTTCACACTGTTGTGAAATAGCTCTCCAGGACCTTTTCCTCTTGCAGAACTGAAACTCTATATCCATTAAACAACTCCCCATTTTCTTTCCCCCAACTCCTGAAAAATCACTGTTCTACTTTCTGTCTCCATGGATTTGGTTACTTTAGGTACCTCATATGAATGGGATCATACAGTATTTGTCTTTTTGTGACACAAATATTTCACTTAGTATAATGTCTTTGTGTGTGGGGGGAAACTCTACCTTTTAGGGTCCTAGTGAGTCTAAGAATTAAATTGACAGGAGACAGATTAACAGAAGAAAAGCATGCAAATATATCTAATACAAGATTTAAGTGGTACAGGAGCATTCATAAAGAAATGAAGACTCAAAGAAGCAGTTAGAGTCAGTTACTTATAACCTGAATAAGACAAAGAATAGTAAGCTGCAAAGATGTGATAAAGCAAAGGGGATTGTGGTAGGAAATTTAACTGGGTGGAGAAACTGCTAGGAAGATAAAGTTTAGTTTAACAAGGCTTGTTTGTACAAAATTCTTTCTGCCTCAATTTTCTCATCCTTGATGATAAGAATGTTGCTTTTTCTTTAGCATAGGGAGGACAAATTTCAATGGGAATTTCTTCTTCTGCTTTTAAGAAACAGCAAAAAAGTCAGAGTGATCGTTTTGCACCTGCCATTTTGAAAGTGCCTTTAATGTAAGTAGTAAATATGCCAGAGTGGTATGTTTGTCACTCCTTCATCCTCAAGGTTCATCCATGTTGTAGCACGTGACAAGATTTTCTTCTTTTTACAGGCTGAATAGTGTTACCTTGTACATATATGCCACGTTTTAAAATCCATTCATCCAACAATGGACACTAGGTTGCTTCCACCTGTTGGCTATTGTGAATAATGCTGCTATTAACATTGGCGTGCAACTATCTCTTCCAGACCCTGCTTTCATTTCTTTTTGAATATTTATGCAGAAGTGAGATTGCTGGATTCTATTTTTAACTTTTTGAAAAACCCTCATACTCTTTCCTACAGTGGTTGCACCATTTTATAATCCCAACAGCAGCACACAGCTTCCATCTTCTCCACGTCCCCACCAACACTTGTCATTTTCTTTCTTTCTTTCTTTCTTTTTTTGGTATTAGCCATCCTAATGAGTGTGAGATGATAGCTGGTGCTTTCGATTGCAATTCTGTGGTGATTAGTGATGTTGAATATCTTCTCATGTGCTTGTTGGCCATTTTTGTATCATCTTTGGAAAACTGTTGATTCAAGTCTTGCCTGTTGTTTAACAAGTTTATTTGATTTTTTTGTTGTTGTTGAGTTGCAGCAGTTCTTTTTATATTCTGGGTATTAACCCCTTATCAAATATATGATTTTTAAGTACTTTTTCCCATTCTAGGTTTCCTTTTCACTCTGTTGATTGTGTCTTTTGATTCATGAAATTTTTTGTTCAATGTAGTCTCATTTGTCTATTGTTACAATTGTGGCTTGTGTTTTTGGTGTCATATCTAAGAAATTATTTCCAAATCCAATGTCATGAAGCTTTTGCCTTATGCTTTTTTCTAGGTGACTTATAGTTTTGGGCCTTATAGTTGGTATGATTCGAGTATTTGTCCCCCAGAATTCATGTGTTGGAAGCTTGATTCCCAATGCAGTGTTCTTGGGAGGTAGGACCTACTGAGACGTGTTTGGCTTATGGGGTTGGGTCACTAATGAGTGGATTACTATTGTTACCCTGAAAGTCAGTTGTTATAAAGCAAGTCTGTCCCACATGCTTCTGGTCTTTCACATGCTCTCACTCACCCTTCTGCTTTTCTGCCATGTTATGGTGCAGCATGAAAGTCCTCACCAAAAGCCAGAACAAGGCCCTTAGGCCTTCAAGCTTCCTGAATCATGAGCCAAACTTCTTTTCTTTATAAATAACCTAATCTGTGCTATTCTTTCATAGCAACCTACACTAAGCACATATTTAGGCCTTTAATTCATTGTGAGTTGAATTTTGTATGTGGAGTAAGATAAGTTCCACTTTTATTCTTTAGCATGTAGATTTCCAGTTTGTACAGCATCTTTTATTGAAAAGACTGTCCTTTCCCCATTTAGTGGTCTTGGCACTCTTGTTGAAGATTAGTTGACCATGTACGCATAGATTTATTTCTATGCTCTTTATTCCATTAATTTTTATGTCTGTCTTTTTGTCAATGCCACATGGTTTTGGTCATGGTAGCCTTGTACTATGTTTTCAAATAAAAAATTGTGAGTTTTCCAACATTGTTCTGCTTTTTCAAAATTGTTTTGGCTATTTAGGGTCACTTTAGGTTCTACATGAGTTTTGATATGATTTTTTTCTATTTCTGCAACAAAAATACCAATGGGATTTTAATAGGAATCACATTGAATCTGTAGACTGCCTTGGGTCGTGTTGACATTTAACAATATTAAGTCTTTCCATTCATGTGCATGGGATGGTTTTCCATTCATTCTTTTCTTTCATTATTTTCAGCAATGTTTTGTAATTTTTAGTGTACAAGCTTTTCATCTCCTCGGTTAAGTTTATTCCCAAGTATTTTAATCTTTTTGTTACTACAGTAAATGGGATTTTTTCCTAATTTTCTTCTCAGATTGTTCATTGTTAGTGTGTAGAAGCACAACTGATTTTTGCATGTTAACTTTGTTTTCTGCTACTGTGCTGAATTTGTTTCTTGGTTCTAACAGTTTTTTGTGTGGATTCTTTAGTGTTTTCAACATATAAGATTATGTCATCCTCTTGATTTTACTTTTTTTTTATTTGGATGGCTTTTATTTCTTATTCTTGACTAATTGGCCTGAATAGGACTTTCAGGACTCTATTGAGTAAAAGTAACGAGAGCAGGCATCCTTGTCTTATTCCTGATTTTAGAGGAAAGGCTTTTAATCTTGCACCATTGAGTGTAATGTTAGCTGTGGGCTTTTCATACATGGACTTTATTATGTTGAGGTAGTTTCCTTCTGTTTTTAGTTTGTTGAGTATTTTTATCATGAAAGGATATTGAATTTTGTTAAGTGCCTTTGCTGTATCAATTGAGATAATCATGTGGTTTTGTCTTTCATTCTGTTAATGTAGTGTAATACATGGATGGATTTTCACATGTTAAAACATCCTTGCATTGTGGGAAGAAACTCTACTTGCTCAAGGTGTATAATCCTTTTAATATGCTATTCGATGTGATATGCTAGTATTTCATTGAGGATTTTTGTTTCAGTATGTACTAGGAATATTAGTTTATTGTTTTCTTGTCAGATAGTACTAGTCCTGTGACTTTGAAGTTCTTTCAAATTAATGCTTTGACTACTATAGATTTTTTGTCTTTCCATGTAAACTTTAGAATCAGCTTGTTGATAGCCACAAAGTAACTTGCTGTGATTTTGATTGAGAATGCATTTAGTCTGCAGATCATATTGGGAAGAGCTAATATCTTGACAGTATTGAGTCTTCCTATCAGTGAACATTGGATACATCTCCATTTATTTAGATCTTTGACTTCTTTCATCACAGTTTTAAAGTTTTCCTCATGTAGCTCTTATCCATATTTTGTTAGATTTATACCCATTTCATTTTTTGGTGCTAATGTAAGTGGTATTGTGTTTTTAATTTTAAATTCTAATTGTTCATTGTTGGTTTGTAAGAAAGCAATTGGTTTTTGTATACTAACCTTGTAATCTGCAACCTTGCTGCAATCACCTTTTAGTTCCAAAGTTTTTATTTTGTTTTTGTTAGGTCTTGGGAAATTTCCACATAGCTAATTATGTCATCTGCAAACAAAGGCAGTTTATTTATTTCTTCCCAATCTTTATGACTTTTTAAATGTTTTTATTTCATTAGCTAGGGCTTGCAAATGATATTGTGTAGAAGTGATGAGAGTGAGCATCCTCACCTCATTACTTATCTTAGGAGAAAAGTTTCTAGTTTCTCATCATTAAAATATAATATTAGATCTACGTTTTTGTAGAGGTGCTTATCAAGTTGAAGAAGTTCACTTCTATTTCTAGTTTTTCTGAGTTTTATTTATTTTTTATAAATAGATTTTAAATTTTGTTAAATGCTTTTTCTTAATCTATTGATATTATGATTTTTCTTTTTTAGTTAGTTGATATGATGAATTATATTAATTGATTTTGAATGCTGAACCAGTCTTGCATACCTGGAATAAATCTCACTTGGTCGTGGTATACAATTCTTTTTATATATTCTTGGATTCAACTTGCTAATGTTTCACTGAGGACTTTTGTGTCTATATTCATCAGAGATATTGGTCTGTAGTTTTCATTCTTTGTAATGTCTTTGTGAGGTTCTAGTACGATGGTAATGCTAGACTCTCAGAATGAGTTAGAAAATATTCTCTCTCCTATTTTCTGAAACAGATGTAGAGAATTGGTATCATTTCGTTCTTAAATGTTTCACACACCTAGTCAGTGAGGCACCATCGGGGCATAAAGTTTTGTTTTTGGAAGGTTATTAATTATTAGTTTAATTTCACATATATATATAGCTAGATAGATATTTGACTATCTTTTTCTCCTTGCATGAGTTTTGGTATATTGTGTCTTTCAAGGAATAGGTCCATTTCATGTCAGTTATCAAATTTATAGGCATGGAGCCATTCAAAATATTTATTTTTTTCATTGTCTACAGGATCAATAGAGATCCCTATTTTATTGTTGATATTAATAATTCATATCTTTGCTCTTTTTTCATGGTTGGCATGGTTAGAAATTTATTAATTTTATTGATCTTTTTGAAGGATTGGCTTTTGGTTTCATTGACTTATTTTCCAATTGTTTTCAATGCCAATTATTTCTGCTTTAATTTTAATCTTTTTCTCTTGCATTTTTTGATTTAATTTTATATGTTTTTCTATTTCCATATATATATTAAATCTCCCTAATATATGCATTTAATGCTGTTTCTCTCTAAAATAACTTTTTGTGCATCTCACATATTTTGATAAGTAATATTTTTATTTAATTTAGTTTAGAATATTTTTAAAATTTCTCTAGAGAATTCTTTGACCCATGTGTTAGTTAGAAGTGGGTTGTTTAACTTCCAAATATTTTGGGATTTTTTTTTTTTACCTATTTCATTGATTTCTAGTTTAATCCCATTGTATTCTTACAGCACACTTTTTATGATTTCTATTCTTCTAAATGTGTTGTGCGTTATAAGATGCCCTCTATCTTGGTGAATGTTCCATGTGAGCTTGAGAAGAATAAGCATTCTGATGTTGATGAAGTATTCTACAAATGTCAAATAAACACCACGGATTGATAGTGTTGTTCAGTTCAACTATATTGGGGGAACCTGCCCCCATTATTTCAACGTAGGTTATTTCTATTTTCCATAAGTGTCGGCCAACTGAGAAATAAAGAGAGACAGTACAAAGAGAGGAATTTTACAGCTGGGCCACCAGGGGTGACATCACATGTTGGTAAGACCATGATGCCTGCCTGAGTCTCAGACCAGCAAGTTTTTATTAAGGGTTTCAAAAGGGGAGGGGGTGTAAGAACAGGGAGTAGGTACAAAGATCACATGCTTCAACGGGCGAAAAGCAGAACCACTAATAAGGGTCTAACAAAGATCACATGCTCCTGAGGGAACAGAACAAAGGGCAAAAGCAGAACCACTGATAAGGGTCTATGTTCAGTGGCACGTATTATCTTGATAAACATCTTAAACAACAGAAAACAGGGTTTGAGAGCAGAGAACTGGTCTGACCACAAATTTACCAGCTCGGGGTTTCCCAACCCCAGTAAGCCTGAGGCTTCTGCAGGAGACCAGGGCTTATTTCAGTCCTTATCTCAACTGCACAAGACAGACATTCCCAGAGTGGCCGTTTATAGACCTCCCCCTAGGAATGCATTCCTTTCCCAGGGTATTAATATTAATATTCCTTGCTAGGAAAAGAATTTAGCAATATCTTTCCTACTTGCATGTCTGCAAGAAGAAAAATATGGCTCTTTTTGCCCAATCCCACAGGAAATCAGACCTTATGGTTGTCTTCCCTTGTTCCATAAAAATTGCTATTATTCTGTCCTTTTTCAAGGTGCACTGATTTCATATTGTTCAAACATACATGTTTTACAATCAATTTGCACAGTTAACACAATTATTACAGTGGTCCTGAGGTGACATACATCCTCAGCTTACGAAGATAACAGAATTAAGAGATTAAAGTAAAGACAGGCATAATAAATTATAAAAGTATTATTTGGGAACTGGTAACTGTCCATATTAATATGAAATCTTCACAATTTATGTTCCTCTGCCGCAGCTCCAGCCGGTCCCTCTGTTCGGGGCCCCTGCCTTCCCATAACACAACTACATGGTTACTGATTGTTTGCCTGCTGGATTTGTCAATTAATGATAGAGGTATCCTAAATTTTTAACTACAATAGTAGTGTGTCTATTTTTCCTATAGTTCTATCATTTTTGGTCTCACTTATGTAACACTCTTATTGGGTACATATACAGTAAGAATTGTAATGTCTTTAGAGAATTGACTACTTTGTCAATATATAATTCTCTTTTTTATCTCTGATAATTTTTCTTGCTTTGATGGCTGCTTTGTCTGAAATTAATATAAATATCCTAGCTTTGTTTTGATTAGCATTCACATAGTACATCTTCTTTATCTTTTTTCACTTTATCTGTATCTTTATATTTAAAGTGGATTTTTTGTAGAAACATATAGTTTTTTTAATCTACTCTAACAGACTGTATTTTAATTGGTATATTTAGATTATTCACATTTAAAGTGATCATAGATATAGTTGGATTAATATCTACCATATTATAACTGTTTTTTCTTTGGTGCACTTATATTTTATTTCTTTCCTTTTGGTCTTCCACTGTTTTTCTGCCTTCTCTGGCTTTAAATGAGCATTTATATGGCTCTATTTTATCTTTTCTCTTAGCATATCAAATATACTTCTTTAAAGAAATTAGTGTTTGTTTTAGTGTTGGCATATACAACTAATATATACAATATACAACTAATTTACATCCACTTTCAAGTAACACTATACCACTTCATGGTCACTGTAAGTACCTTATAACAGAGTATTCTTAATTTCTCCTTCCTATTTCTTATGACATTTCTATCACTCATTTAAATTATCTATAGGCTATTACCACCAGTCTTAGATCAGCTAAGGCTAAGAAAAATAGGTTTTATTTTACCTTTTTATTTCTCAGTGATCTTTTATGTAGATCTGAGTTTCTAACCTGTATCATTTTCTTTCTCTCTGAACATTTTAACATTTTTTTGCATAATAGGTCTACTGGCAACAAATTCTTTCAATTTTTGTTTCTCTAAGAAAGTCTTTATTTCCCCTTCACATTGACAAAAATTGGGGGAACTATTGAAAAGTTTGCTGGATATAGAATTCTAGATTAGTGGGTTTTTATCTTCCAATGCTTTAAATATTTTACTCCACTCTCTTATTACTTGCATTGTTTCTGAAAATAAGACTGATGTAATTCTTAATTCTGGTCCTTTATAGGTGAAGTGTTTTGATTTCCCCTTTCTGCTTTCTGGCTTCTTTCTAGCTTTTTATTTGTCTTCAATTTTCTGCAGCTTCAATATGAGATGTCCTGATGTAAATGTTTATGTGTGTTTATTTTGCTTGGGGTTCTCTGAACTTCCTGTGTATCTGTAGTACAATGTCTGTTTTTAATCTTGGAAAATGCTCAGACATTGTTACTTCAAATACTTCTGTTTTTTTCTGTCTTTATTATCCTTCTGATACTATTATTATGCATATATTATTCCTTTTGTAATTGTCCCAACCTTCTTAATTTTTTCTGTTTATTTCATTTTTTCTCTTGATTTTTCTATTTGAGAAATTTATATTGACATATCTTTAAGACCACTGGCACTTTCTTTGGCAGTATCTACTCACTGATGAGCCTAATAAAAAGAATTTTCAGTTTCTATTATAGTGTTTCGATTTCCTTTTGATTCTTTCTTAGAGTTCTCATCTTTCTGCTTATATTACCTGTCCATTCTTGCATGTTCTCCACTTTTTCCATTATATCCTTTAGCATATCAATCATTGGAACTTTAATTTCCCAGTCTGATAACTCCAAAATCTCTGCTCTATCGGAGTCTGGCTGTGATGCTTTCTCTATCTCTTCAGACTGTGTTTTTTCCCTGTGAGCATGATTTATAATTTTTGTTGAATGTCAGACATGTTATATTCAGTAAAGGAACTCAAGTAAATAGATCTTGAGTGTGAGGTTTCATGTTTATCTGACTAGGTGTAAGGCTGTGTTTACTGGGTTTCCCCAGACACTCCTTCTTAAATAGGGTTTTAGAGAGGCTTTCAGTTCTTTTAGCTATAGTCTTGTTATTATAAATGAGCCCTTTATAGGTAGTGTAAAGTGTTTGGTGAAGAGGAGATGTTCTATAGTCTTCTGACAAGGTCTCAGGTTTTTCACGAGACTGTGCCCCTGAGCTGTTACCTTCATGAATGCTGTTCAGCTCCCTCCCCACTTTACTTCCCTTTTATTAGAGCTTTGTGAATCCCAAATCACTTAGGCTTTGGTAAAATAGTTTTCCTTGAGGGCAAACATCATAAGGAGGTCAAAATTTTGAGCATATTTCAAAATGTTACTTTTCCTCTCCCCCTGACAGAAGCAAGAGGGGAGATTTTGTTTGTTTGTTTGTTTGTTTGCTTTTCCAATCTTTATTCTGAGAACCTGATGAGTTTCCTGAAACTAAAACTGATAAATATGTAGGGCCTCACCATTGATCTCTAAAGCTCACAATCCAATGGGTGGGATAGAGATGGAAAGAAATAATTGCAATATAGTGAGCTAAACAAACACTTCGTAAAAGGAGGGTATGATTTGAATCTTCCTAGGAATAGTGAGTCTTATATCTGAGTAAAAACAGGGTGGGTGAGATGGAAATTTGAGAGAAGGATGAAGGGGCATTCCAGGCCATGGTATGGTATAAGCCCATGCAAAATAGTAAAATACTTCATAGTAAAATATTGCTTGCATGTTAAACATGTTTTTCCAACTGTGACATCATTAGAAGGCTGATATTTAAAACAAGAAAAAGCATATTCTTATTCTCTGTCAGACCCTTATTTGCCTCTAGCCCAATGTCACCGTGACAGTTAACTTCCCATGTAGCACTCAAGTGGCAGGTCAAGTGCTATGTCCTATAGGAGGTGCTTTCCTGATGCTGCACCCCATTTAGTTAAAACAACCATTTTTAAGACATTGTAATTGCTGGTTTACACATGGACAAGGGTCCATGTCTTGCTCAGTGGACCCTTACCTCCTCTCTGGCAAGGAGCTTGCTTTTTCATCTCAGCATCTCTGATACCTAACCAAGACCTTACCATGATACTTACTCAAAAATGAACACATAGCGTGGTGCTTACTGCCACGTGTGATGCAGGACTTCAGTCTCATAGCATAAGTCCAGTCTATCTTGTTTAGTGGCTGTGTGACTTTAGGCAAGTTAATTAACCCCTCTGACTTTCAGTTTTCTAAATAGAAACAAAAAATAAAATACAGAAATTTAATACACGTGAAGCACTTAGTGCAGTGTTTATTTGCACAATGAACTTTCCATAAGGGATAGCTATTTCTAATTATTATTTGGTGAATAAGCAAAGGGTGATCTCCTGGCAGAATACTTTAGATGGAGGCCGTCACAGATTTCCAGGGACATATACAATGTGTTATGCTTTCTAGCACACTGTAAGAATACCTGCTTTGGCTACACGCAGTGGCTCACACCTGTAATCCCAGCACTTTGGGAGGCTGAGGTGGGTGGATCACCTGAGATCAAGAGTTCAAGACCAGCCTGGCCAACATGGTGAAACACCGTCTCTACTAAAAATACAAAAATTAGTCAGGCATTGTGGCGGGCACCTCTAGTCCCAACTATTTGGGAGGCTGAGGCAAGAGAATGGCTTGAACCCAGGAGGCAGAGGTTGCAGTGAGCCTAGATCATGCCACTGCACTCCAGCCTAGGTGACAGAGCTAGACTCCATCTCAAACAAAACAAAACAAAACAAAAAACAAGAGCACCTGTTTCACACAGATTCCTGTTTCCCTAAGGTACGTTGATTCAGGTAGGTTAACCTTGCTGGGTCTCAAGTCCCTCATCTTTTAAATGAGGGTCATTTAATTGGTTGCCATGAGGACTAAATGAATAAATATCAATATTAAGTGCTTAGAACAGTTCTTGATATATAGCAGTCACTCTCTAAGTCATAGCTACTATTATTAGTAGTATTATTAGCAGTAATAGTAGCAGTACAAACTATACCCTGCAGTTGTTTTCAGGCTTACTTAAATGGGTAAATGTATGTGAAATATTTGGCCCCATGCAGGCATAGAGAGATCTCATTAGATGTTAACTGTTAGCCTCTCTTTGGTGGTGCACCCATTCTATTTCTTAAAAGCAGCACCTTGGGAGGAGGCTCTCTGCCTCCCATCTTCTCTGCTAGGGGATACATCAGCCCCAAGAACACCCTCTCCCTCACTCTCCCACTCCTCTCTAAGTGATTTCATTCTGTACATGAGACACTGTGATTTTTATGTGAGAAGCACAAAGCATCTTTCATAGAATTTTAGCTTCAAAGACAACATCAAAAGGTTGTGTTTGATGTTTCCGAAGGCAGCATTTCACTTCATGACTATTCAACGACAGGTGATTTGGCTGATTTTTCTTTGTCAGTGTTCACCCAGATGTTTGGCACAGCTTGACAAGGAGAGTATCTGAGCGCTGCTCTTCTGTCATTGTCAAGAGCCATTTGGGAATATACTTGAAATCCAACAACAAAGATACACTCCTCCTCAGCTTTTCCGTTCACTATACGGTCATATCAGTATCCTTGAATGACAAACACACTCCAGCATTCATCCTGATGGTAACTTACATCATGTGAGTCATGAGTTCAAGGAAAGTCTAATCTGCTGCATTCTAATCTGAACTCCAAACAGCCCTGGAGATTATTATCCAGTAATGTTATTTCCTTACTTCCCTTCTCTATATTCTAGGTATTATAGGAGGCTATAAAAGAAGATAAAAATGAGATAACTAAAAAAAATAAAATGAAGAAACAAAAATAAAAAATAACTAGAATGAGGTAATAAAGTTGAAACTTTAAATGTGTTCACAAAGTGGTGGTTAAAAAAAATACAAAACACCAACCCAAATAGACAAGTGGGTGTTTTTTTGTTATTGTTGTTGCCTCTTGTGCTCAAAGTTGTCTGTCTCTATTTGGTACAATGAGGCAAAATCACAGTTAAAGAGTAAATGCAAATATCACAATTTCTGACTTCATTTAGCCTCACTGCATTTACCAAAGCTGTGTATAACATCTTGCCTATTCAAAATATAACATATGGACCATGTGGGTGAGAGTGCTAAAAGAGCCTTCATTTGTGCAGTCTTTGACTGGGGAGGCTTCAAAACAACCTGAATGTTAAGTTGCTATTTTAAAAAAAGAGATAAAATTTTGACTTTTAAAAACCATTGAAAAGAAAGGAAAAGATACCATAGGTGAAGAGTTTCCTAATGTCTGCAGGGAAGGTTAATGGAGACTTCTGGGAGAGCAGGAGTATTCTGAGGTGCCCCTGCCACAAGAGGGCTCCTTGGGGGCGGGGGTGGGTACAGAGTCAGTGAGAAGTCTCCAGAGCAGGAGGGTGCAGGCTTGGAAGCGTTTGAATTCTAACAAAGAATGTATTTGAACTATTGAGGTGTGTATATATGCTTTCGTGTGTGTGTGTGTGTGTATGTGTGTGTGTGTGTTTGCAACAAAACCCCTCTTTATTAGCATCTCAAAAAGAAAAGTTCCAGTAGTACAACTGGGAATCTAGCATTTGCTTCTGCATTGCTTCTATAAAGTTGCATTCTTCAAAAAGGAACTCCTTTTCAGTTTAGGTCAAAATAGATTGGAGAACAAACTAACTTTCAGAGATATTTTAGTGAATTTTGGGCCAGTTATATAACAGTTGTGTTTGTGTGTCTGTGTGTGTGTGTGTTTGCAAGAAAAATCCTCATGCTTCTTTGTAGTAGAATCTGTATCAAGGAAGACCATGGATAGGAAAGGAAAAATTTTAGAAATCTACCAGAAGTGGAGTACATGGCAAGTTGTATGAATGTTACATTTTAAAAGTTCAATCTCTCACTAGTGAGAATTTGCAAAGTAGGACTTTTAAACACCTTTCAAATGTGTTTAAATAAAAATAGTCTGATTTAGTATAGAAAACTGTATTTTCTATTTTAGAAATAGCTAGAACTATTTTAATATGAAATCTTCTTTATTTAAATATGTGCAACTTGTTGCATTTTGTATAGATAATGAATAGAATTTCAATGTAGTTGTTAAATTCATTCCTGAGAGTTTCATTTCATCATATACGTTTTCCTTCCAATCTTTGGGTGACAAATTTCAAGGTCTAAAAGAAAATTAAATATCACATTTTCAGTCGAAGCTATGTTTATTTGATCAATGTAGGTCATTGTTTTAATATACACACGTTCCACGACACCAGCTCTCCCCTCTCCTGCTGAGGGATCTGCAGTCTGCAAAGCACACGACTCATGCAGTTGGGTAGTCCTGGGCTTGAAGCTGTCTTTTTCTTGCACAAATCTCGTGACTTCAAACAATACACTCACTAAGCTATTTTGCTACTTGTTTATGTCTAAAATAAAAATGATAATTCCTACTTTGTAGTGTTCTTTGGGGATTGAATAAATGATGTATACTAAAAGTTTGGTTCATAGTAAGTTGTCCTTCAATAAACAGTGTTATTATGGAGAAAAATGGTAAATTCCATTCCTCCTAGAGCAGGGGTTATTTAGCCAAGGTCCATCTGTATTTCCACGAAGCGCAAGCTGGAATTTAACATTTCCCTCCATTTTGAATATAGGCAGCAAATTGCATCACATTTGGGAACAGTTTGGGGGCCCCAATTATGGCTTTGTGAAGTATTGCTTATATTTGGATTTACAGAGTATATACAATTCCTATCTCTCTTTGAACTATGGATATTCCATGTTCATGGGTAGGCATATTGCAGGCCTCAGGCCAAATCCAGTCCTCTATCTGTTTTTGTAAAGACAGTACTATTAACACAGCCATCCCTATTTGTTTACTATTGTCTAGAGCTGCTTTGGCTGACAAGGGTAAAGTTGAGTAGTTGCTACAAAGACCCTATGTCCTGTAAGCCTAAAATTTACCATCTGTTCTTTTCAGGTAAAGTTTTCTAACCCCTGAAATGCAAAATGCACCAGTTGCTACCTAGGTCAGATCACTGCTGCTTCATATACAATTCTTTTTCTGGTAGGAGTTGACAGCAAACAGGACATTGAATATCAAGGGCCTATCATGAACCAGTTACTCTGTTAGGTACAGGAAATGCAAAATGAACAACAATGACAAAGCAGTTATTGCCCTAAGGGCTTTCTAGTTGGTAGTGGACATAATAACAAAACAAACAACTGCAATATACAACCGTGATGTAGGTAATCATAGTTGTATCATAAGTACATGTGACAGTGGTTCCTTCTGAAGTCAAACTTTATGATTGACTTAATTAAACTGTGTTGTTACTAAGCAAGTAGTTCGGGAAATGTACTTTCTATGTTTTTATCCTCAGAGAATTAACATTTGCTTGAGGGAGCTGAAATTATTAACTCATGAAACACCAGCAAGACCCATGGGCCATTATTCACTCACTCATGCATCATATGCAACATGGAGTATAGGTCATGTGAGACCATGGTCTATAAGGGCAGTATAGATGGTAGGCAGAGCACTGAAAAGATCTGGAACAACCTCATGGAAGAGGATTGGGACCAGAGTCAACCCTCATATATCTTGGTTTCTGTATGTCACTATGGAGTTACTACTTTACTGGTCTCAATCAAATTTTTTATTGATGGCCTGATTTTGGAGGAAACAGAAGTAACACTGTATACAGTAATATCGACTTTACAAGTAATTTCTTAAGAATAGGTTTCTTTATGGCTATATGATTTATTTACTTTGTTATAATCATTTTCACAGGGAACATCTCCTGACCTTGACTTTAATCTTAAGAGACACTGAGTAACTTATTACATCCTCATCAAAGAACAAAATTTATTGTTTAAATCTCTGCTCTCCTCATGCAGATCATTTATGATTTTATGGATATTTGTCATCTTACCTTTTTTCTTGTGGAAATAAACGAAGACCACTAACAGAAAATAAACAGAGGTGATTTAGTCAAAGCTATCTGTTCCAGGGAGTTAGTTGCTATTACTTATTTTTTGCAGAAATGCAAAGTCAAGTACAAGTATAAAAGCTTTATAAGGTGATAAAAGAGAAGGCTTAAAGTATTGAAGCTTGTTGGCCTGTTGAAGACTGTTGACCTGGGGAAGCTGGAGACAACCTAATCAGAAATGAGGCATCCCTTGTGATTGATTTGGGAGCATATGTGGCTTTCTTTTTTTGGCCCTTTGTTAGAAGTAAGAGCAAAAAGTAGGGGAGCTGCCAGTCATTGACCAAGTCCTGGCCAACATGAGTTGATTGTGGCAGACTTTGTGATTTGGTTTCCCAGACTATTAGCTACAGATCGTAGGTCAGAGTCCTAATGTTATATACAGTCTGGCTGTTGTCCCTTTGTTTATTTGAGTCTCTGACTTTCCAATCTGAGTAGTTTCAAGTGTTTAGCCCATCCCATCTCCATAACCTTTTCAGTTGCTCTTATTTTGATGATCTTCAGTTTTATTTTTTCTTGAACTGCAGGGGGAATAGCTGGCCATCTATTACAGAAACAGATTTTGTCTACGTTTATACATAGCGCAGATAATCAAAATTTTTGTTTTGTTTGTTTTTTCTATATGAAGGTGATGTTTAACCTGTCCTACTGAAACACCATGTTTTGATGGATGTGTTGGCTTTTTAATTTAATTTAGTTTAAGTTTAGTTTTCCATTGTAACATATCGAGTCTGTAGTGGCTCCCTCTGTTAGTCAGTGTTCTCTAGAGGGACAGGACTAATAGGATAGATGTATACATGAAAGGGAGTTTATCAAGGAGTATTGACTCACACGATCACAAGGTGCAGCCCCACAATAGGCCATCTGCAAGCTGAGGAGCAAGGAAGCCAGTCCAATTCCAAACACCTAAAAAGTAGGGAAGCTGACAGTGCAGCCTTTAGTCTGTGGCTGAAGGCCCAACAGCCCTTGGCAAACCACTGGTGTAGGTCCAAGAGTCCAAAAGCTGAAGAACTAGAAGTCTGCTGTTCAAGGGCAGGAAGCATCTAGCATAGGAGAAAGATGGAGGACAGAAAAGTTAGACAGTCTAATCCTTCCACGTTCCTCTGCCTGCTTTTATCTTAGCCATGCTGGCAGCTGATTAGATGGTGCCTACCCAGATTGAGGGTGGGTCTGCCTCTCCTAGTCCATTGACTCAAATGTTAATCTCTTTTGGCAACACCCTCTCAGACACACCCAGGAAAAATACTTTGCATCTTTCAATCGAATCAAGTTGACACTCAATATTAACCCTCATACTCCTCATTTTTATTTTGGATTGAATAGGTAGCTAAAAACTTGTAGTCTAAGTAGAGGTGATTTTTTTCTTTCTACACTTATAACTGGCAGAATAATCCTGGTCCAGGCCTAGTGCTTCCTCAAGGGAGATGTCCCTGCTTCTGACCCTTTTGTCCCCAGTCCATTGTGTGCCTAGGGAAGACATTATTCCTCAGGTTCTGACTGATTGAGGTGGGCATCTCATCCAAGTATGGGGGGTCTACATGCTTTGTAAGTGGTTTATGCCAAGACCTGCTGGACCAATCTGAATCTCTCTCTTGGAAATTTAAGCTGAAAAATATGAAGAGATAGAACAAGCTGGAACTTGGCTCTGAAACTAATAGGATGCTTCAAGAAAGACCATGAGGTAGAATATGAGTCTAAGGAAGGTGAACTTAGGAGAAAACAAAAATTATGGCTAATCAGAAGCCGTGATGTAGAGTGAATGTTTGGATAGAAATAGAAGAAGTCAGAAGGGAGGAAACAGTATAATTAAACTAAAGAAGCAGAAGCACAGAGGAACTGAGACACATAAGGAGCAGAGGAAAACTCAGATTTTTGATGACTTACAATGTTCTAGGGTCTTACCATCTTATATATGTTATACTATATAAATACATTTATTATCTGACTCCTCTGTAAGAATGCAAGAAAGCTGCAGGCAATACCATGAGCCTGAAAAGAAAAAAAACAGAATTTGGGCCCACCAAGGTAGCCAAGATAGGTTTTCACACAATCAACATTCAACTTCGGTAATTTTCTTTATCACTTGTTTGTTTCCTTTTGCACTGATTTCTACTCTTCTCAGCTTTCTCTTACAGACAGCAAAGATTTGGCTCTGCCTTTTGTATTCAGTCTGAAAACCTCTGCCTTTTAATTAGAGTGTTTATATAAGTTACATAAAAAGTAATGATTGAGAATTATGTTAATTAGTATATATTGAATTAAGAAATAAGGTTTATAATTTTATGATTCTATAAAAGTTATTTGCATTGATTTGGAACTTTACTATTAACAGATCTCAGTGGCTGGTACAGGCTAAAAGTTTTTATTCTGTAATTTACAGATCATTGTTAAAAATATAGATATGTTGGAATCCAATAATATGCCTTACTAAGCCCAATATTTAACATTTTTCATTGACAAAATGTGATTTTAATAACTTTCTTGTCTTTGAGTAATAAGGCAATATATAGACTACCTATGGGATATACATATTAAGTAGTCTTTCCCAAAACTTTCCTTTTGATGAATTAGTTTTTTTCTAAGAATAGATTTTTTTAGATTGAATATTGAGAATGAAAGGTGTAATTATAAGAGGACTAGACAGAAAGCACTAATGATAACCCAAAGCATGTGATTCTACATATTAACACAATAATTTCTGAAGCCAAAAAATTAAATTCTATGTTGAGTAAAGTTGAGTATGAAAGTACAAATCAGACCATGAATATTGGCAAAATATAACACAACCATGTTTTAGAAGAAACTCAAATTATGTGTGTCTTTGTGTGTTTGTCTGCACACAAAGCTGTAAAATCTGCATTATCTCACCTAAAATATTTTTTAAATTTATTTATTTTCATATTATTGTATTTTATTACAATATGTGTAGTGTATACTAACTTAAGGGGATATATGTAAACAAAATTAAAGTCATGGGGAAAATGGCATCTTGCTTCAATCTTCAACTTAAAGTTACTCTTAACAATCAATTTATACCATTATGTCAAATTTTAGTCATCACTGCAGAATTTTAGACAACTGAAAAGAGACAAGGTAACACCAAAGAATTAAGCACATACAGTGATATTGATTAAAAAGTTGAAAGTAAAATCTACCTTGACTAGAACTGAACATTCAGATCTATCTCTCCAGAGGAAAATCTAACTTGAATCATAACGGTTCATATTTTGACTAGTTCATACCATGTCAATTAGCCACTTATAACTTGAAAATACCTTTCCTCAGATGCATTTGACTATCTAAAATCCTACTGAGCATGCTGTTTGGCATGTCTTATTCCTCTGAAATGAAATGAGATGAAAGTCATCTACTTTCTAAAAACCAGAAAATCAGTTTGCTTGTGATTTACATTTCAAAAAATAGTTTGAGGAAAACACAAAAAGAATCAACTGTTTAAAGTCTTATCTTTTCTTCATTGCACAACAAGCTACTTCTACCAAAAACAAGGAGTATGTGGATGCTTTCAAAGAACTCAAAAATGGGAAAACCAATATCGGAAGTCTGGGTGCATGAATACATGTGCCCACATATGTACAGACTTAATCTCCATATCCGCCAAAACAGATTTTAACAGGTAATCCCAACATTCTAAATTCAGAAAGCAGAGATAAACAGTTTTGTTTCTAAATCAGTGGTATTACTAGATGAAATGTTTAGTAGAATACTGCACCTATAGTTCAGCAGTACTTTGATTATATCCCATTTAAAAAATCAAAATAATAAGCATATTCTTCTAACAGCAATGAATTCTCCCGCTTTTTATTTATTTTGACATACTGATATTTCTGTAAACTTGCAAGTGGAAGATAAGCTGTTCAATAAAAGCCTTCTTATATATAGAGTATACAGAAATTATTTTAAAAGTCTGTTTATGTAACAGATTATTTTGGTACTAACAAAAATTAAGATACAAAGAATTGGCTAGAGAGGAAACCATCACTAAACCAAGACACACAGGGCTTTCCTGCACTTCATTTCAGGAAAAAAATTTCCAAGTAATTCTTACTGTGTTAGAAGAATAAAGTACGTTTGTCATAGTATACATTATTGTATTCCCTTAAAGCGGGGACTATTTAAAATTTTTAAATTAAACAATGTCAGGCTTACTTCTGTCTGTACATTCATGAATAATCGTATCACTGGTTACACACAATTCTCTCCTCATGCAAAAAAAAACCCCTCCAAAAAAAAACAACCAAAAAACCTCAGTTCGTTGTTTTCTTAAGTCTAAGTAAGCCAAACAAACTAATAATAGCAATTTAATTAGCAAGCTGTAAATCAGGGAGGTATAGAAATTCAGCAGTTAAATTATTTCCTGTCTATAGTACTGCTGCTACTCAATTTATTTTCTTCATGTATTAGAAGAATTAATAGGCATTGATGGTCAAAATAAGAATTTCAATATCACAGCAAATGACAGAAGAGTGAGAGAAAGAGTTCCTAATGTTGTGACAATCTTAATGATCCTTTAAAAGGTAAAGGACTGTGTGCGTATGTGTGGAAAGGAGTAGAAAATAAAAGAAGAAGGTTAAGACACATATTTAAAGGGAATGCCGAGATAGCTCCATTAGAATATTTATTTCAAAAAAACTGCTCTGAAGTCTGCCCAGTGTACCAAAAACATAAAAAACAAAAAGCAAAATAAAGCAAAATAAAAAACAGAGCCGACATTAGTGCAAGTTTAATCTGATAATTTATTTGTGGGGAAAAAGCTAGTTTTGATGAGATAAAGTTCAGTCCTTTCCTTGTAAATACAAAGAAACTCAACAGGAATTTTAAAGTTCGTAGGCCAGAAAATGCAACAGTAACTCTTATAATCCTTTTCAATTAAACAGACAAATCAAGTTGTAGACAACTGTTAAAATATTATTCAGCCTTAATATTTATCAGTCTATATATCCTGTTGTTCAATTGGCTTTTGATTAAAAAAAACCCAACACACTTTATAAGAGATACCACCACATTTAGAGTGATGAAAATAAATTACTTCCTCTCCCCCTTAAAGATACTGTTTAACTTCTAAAGCATAAAAAGCTATATACTATCTTATACATATTAACAAGTGTTTTACATAAGTAATGCAGTTTTGGAATGATGATATTACACTGTATTTGTGGTAAAGTACTAGACACAAGAATATATATATCAATTAGGCATTTTCAGTCTAATCAGTCTCTAAGGTTATCATTTAATTCTTGGAAATTTATAATAACTGGTATGCATTTTGGTACTTAAGTCATGAATTGTGGAAAACCAGAAGCAATGTATTATAGTAACAGGGTTTATATCCAACAGTTGCAGTGTTGAACAAATCTATGAACTTCGTGATTTGTTTAGCCGTTGGTCACTTGCAGTAGATCCTTAATTTGATTCTTTAGTATTCGTGCTTTCTCCATCTGTAGTCTAGAACATTTCTTCACCTTCGTCATCATCATGTAGGTCTTTTGAAACTAATTGTCTAGCTAGTTCGATATTGAGTCCTTCACTGTAGTGAAGCTTCCTTTTCATTTCAAATTGTCTGTTTTTTTCTCATTCTTCAGCTAAGAGGTCCTCCTCTCCACTGCTTTCTTGTTCCTGAACCCAATATTTTGGCTCTAAGCCTTCAGCAGCAGCTAATTTCTTAGCTAAGATATCTGATACCATGGTTTCAGTGGTTTCTGTATCACTACATGCATTTTCATCATCACCCATTATACCATGGTAAGGAGGGCTTGGCTCATCTATTTTCATTAAACCATAGTCTTTGTCTGCTGGACGATATGTCGACAGGATGTTCATTACATCACACTTCTGGCATTTTTTACTCAGCTCCTCGTGGACACTTCTGCAGGGCTGTTCCGACAACGCCACCATAGAGGAAGTCCTGGAGGTCTTGTTCTTCAGGATCCCCTTGATGGGCTGGTGCGAGGCTGCCATTGCCCAGCACTTGGGCTGTGGGCTCAAGGTCCGTGAAGAGAAGGGTCGGGCGCTAGCAGAGACCTGCAAGCAGCGGCAGAGCCTGCTCAGGGCTAAAGCGGCCGCACCTGCACCTGCTGTCTCAGAAACGGCTACCAGAGAGGTTGTCAGGACACAAC
This sequence comes from Pan paniscus, assembly GCF_029289425.2. NCBI lineage: Eukaryota > Metazoa > Chordata > Mammalia > Primates > Hominidae > Pan > Pan paniscus. The sequence goes on from NC_073261.2 coordinate 19,004,400, forward strand.
GACCCTGACGCCAGAGCCAACGCTGAACTGGTAGCAGCTCCTTACGTGCCCTTAGCCGCTGGCACTTGACCCTTAGCAGCCTGCAGTTGACCCACTGCTGACGGTGAGACACTGGCCAAAAGATTCTAAAGGGTGTATCAGAAAGGATGAGTTAAGTTGTGCTGCAGTAATAAGCAGCCCCAAATCAGCAACTTGCCACACAGTTTCTTTTGTCTGTTTTTTTTAGTTACACTCTATTTCTCTCACGGCCAGCAGGAGGTTTGTTGCAGCTACTTAGGTATTCAGGCTGCAGAGACTCTGACTTTACATGGCTTTTATGATCTAGGTGCTGGAGAAGATGTTGCAGTTTGTTTGTTTGCTCTTAGAGTTTCTGCCCAAAAGTGATACTTACTATTTCAACTCATGTTTCACCATGAAAGCAAGTTACATGTCCATGCGTAATTTCAAAGGGCAGGGAAAGTAGATCCTACCATGTGCTTAGAAAGAGAAGAAGAAGAAGCTGAAATTTTCTTTAATTTAATTTAATTTTTTATTTTTAAATTTTTTATTTTGTAGAGATGGGGTTTTGCCATGTTGCCCAGGATGGTCTCAACCTCCAGAGCGCAAGTGATCGGCCTGTTTTGGTCTCTGAAAGTGCTGGGATTACAGGTGTGAGCTACCATACCTGACCTCTGAATTTTTCTAAACATCACTATTGACTACCGTAAAGGGTAGTTTTTACTTTGGCTATGAATGAAGATCCACAAACAGGGCAGAATGCCTAAGCATAGAAATCCGTGGCAACTTGGTGTTCCCTTTCTGTTGATATACCTCCTTTCTTCAGGAAAGAAATGACCCTGGGAAAGTGCATGATGACATCTAAGGTTGTTCTACTTATGCCTTTAGAGTATTAATTTTTTTAAATGGCTCCCTGATTACATATTGAGTTAAAATTCTTTTTCTTTGAATGAGAAAGAAAAAGTGTTGGAAGAAGGCAGGAAAAGAGGCCAAGAGTAACAAAAAACAGATGGGAATAATAGAAAAGCCATAACAAAATGGCTTATTTAGATTCAACCTTCTCAATAATTACTTTTTATGTAAATTATATAAACACTCCAATTAAAAGGCAGAGGTTTTCAGACTGAATACAAAAGGCAGAGCCAAATCTTTGCTGTCTATAAGAGAAAGCTGAGAAGAGCAGAAATCAGTGCAAAAGTAAGCAAACAAGTGATGAAGAAAATTAAAGAGGTTGAATGTTGATTCTGTGAAAACCTATCTTGGCTACCTTGGTGGGCCCAAATTCTGTTTTTTGTCTTTTCAGGCTTATGGTGTTGCCTACAGCTATTACTGGCTTCTCTGCCGCTTAGTGGTCACTCACTGACCAGCTTCTCAGACTCTTCCTATGGTCCATGAATCAAAAAATATTTTGAGAAGAAAAGCAATATGCAGATAAATAGGTGCACCTTAAGAACTTCCTCTCTCCTTCAAAATCTGGACACTCAAATCTTTGGAGTACCCCAGACACCCTCCAATTTCTTTAAAAGGATTTAAAATAAATTTGTAAGTATTTACAGTAGGAATAATGTCATTCTGCTGCAAGCCACTCCATTATAGCCAGAAGAGAAAATTATCTGTAAATGATTATTGACTAGCACTGATTAATGTCCATGGATTTGGCCTTGTTGTGAAAGTATTTTGCATCCTCTAAATACAGGTATGTCTATTGAGTTATTTATAAGAGTATTAGTATTAGTCGTAGTGGTGGTGGTGGTGGTGGTGGTGGTAGTAGTAGTAGCATTTGCAATTTAACTTAGTTTTGGATCTGTAATTCATTGCTTAAAATATTTAAGAAATTTAGCTTAACAACTATAGATTTAAAAATACAGTCATTTTGTATACCAAAAAATGCCTTTCACATCCAGGCAATATAGTCAAAGGAAGTAGAAATTGCCAAAACTCTCATAGTGAAAGCTTGAAATAGTTGCTATAATTAATTCATATTTCTATCTCTCAGACAGTGACTACCTACCTATTAAAATGTCTGTCTGACTTTCAAGAAGAACTGGATGACTATCAGCAAAATATGGTTCAAATAAGACAAAAATTAAGCTATACGTTTAATCATAGGAAATTTAATATTTCTGAAATGTTTCAAAGTTATGCTTGTAATCCTAAAGCTGCTAAATATATCAAAAACCAAACAAGCATGAATTTTGAAAGGCAGTGTGCCACCATAATGTTAAAAGTCTTTTAGAATAATTCTGTGTCTATGTAAGTAAAAAAATTTTAGCAAAAGGAAAGAATGATAAATTACTATGTGAAATGTATGCTGTTGGTGGTTAGTTAATTAAAAAAAGCAGCCTACAAGATACAAAAAAATGCACATTTTTTTCTCCAAAAGCCTGCTGTTAAATTGATAATGCAGCTTCTATTTGATGGTGTCATCAAATTGAGGAAACAATATGTTTCTGTATTAGAGTATGGAAGTACATGTTTTTCTCATAGCTTTAATTTTCCAGCATTTTATCTGCAATCACTTTATTCTAAACTCACATACAATTGTTTGGTCTGTTGGTTGGTTGATTGGAAGGGCTCTGTGGCCCCCATCCGAACTCCCTTCTGTGTGCCTTAGCAAGTCATATATCAAAAGGGCTTTTTGGCAGTTAATAGCTGACGCTTCTCTTGATTTGCTTCTTTTTGCTGATATTGTGACCAAATCTTTCAGACATTTGTTTTTGTGCTTTTAAATGCAAATTCCAGTCTGTGGGAGAGAACACGTTTTGAAAAATCTTGCCCCTTGCTTTGTGGTTTGCATATTAGAATGACTCATGGTCTGCATTTCGGATGATTGCCGACCATGATATGCTCTGAACAGTTCCTAATTAAAATGGATGACTTTTACTTCTGGAGTTTTGCTGGGGTGTTCAATATATCCAATTAACTTTTACCTTTGAAGCCAAAATTACAATAAGCGGAACAGTACTCTGGATACTATGTCTGGGCTGTTTGAAAATATTTAGAGATTATTTAGGAAGATACAATTTGCTTGATTATGATCTTTCTAGATTTGGCAGAATTTAGAACTCTGTAACAGTTTTTCATATTACATGCATTTTCTTGAAGTCGTTTTGAGTAGAGATACTTTTCAGGAGTATATTATGGGCCATTAATTAAACTCCATCAACGAATGTCAGCATTGAAATCATATTAAAAGTTGATCATTTTTAGGTTGAAATTGCAGTCATTTTTGATTGAAGTTATAGTCTAAGGCTATAGTCTAAGGTCTAAGGCTATAGTCTAAGGCTATAGTCTAAGGTCTAAGGCTATAGTCTAAGGCTATAGTCTAAGGTCACACTAGATTGAGGCTATAGTCTAAGGTCACATTGAATACTCATCTGCATAAACACTTCATCAACCCCTTTGGAAGAGCAGGCCATCACCCTATCCCTCCCTCATGCATTTTATCATTTTTTTATATGAATATCTAGAAATATTCACAGGCAAATGGCCAAGAAAGTGAGATCCCTAGGACGTCAATATTAACATTTCCAACAAAGGAAAAGTCATTCTCATCCTCTCAGAGCGTGTAACTGATTAGAGAGTGTACTTGAAGGTAGAAGATAACCAGAAAAGTGTTGCAGACTGCACCTTAGGCACCTCTTTGATGCCACTTCTGCTCTTTTCAGACTCAGGTGTTTGGACACTTGTTCCTGGCTCGTCCACTACTGATTCTTCCTAGATAGCCTCCCTAACTCATTTTATGAGGCCAGCATCATCCTGATACCAAAGCCTGGCAGAGACACATTAAAAAAAAGAGAATTTTAGACCAATACCCCTGATGAACATCGATGCAAAAATCCTCAATAAAATATTGGCAAACTGAATCCAGCAGCACATCAAAAAGCTTATCCACCATGATCAAGTGGGCTTCATCCCTGGGATGCAAGGCTGGTTCAATATACACAAACCAATAAATGTAATCCAGCATATAAACAGAACCAATGACAAAAACCTTATGATTATCTCAATAGATGCAGAAAAGGCCTTTGACAAAATTCAACAATGCTTCATGCTAAAAACTCTCAATAAATTAGGTATTGATGGGACGTATCTCAAAATAATAAGAGCTATCTATGACAAACCCACAGCCAATATCATACTGAATGGGCAAAAACTGGAAGCATTCCCTTTGAAAAGTGGCACAAGACAGGGATGCCCTCTCTCACCACTCCTATTCAGCATAGTATTGGAAGTTCTGGCCAGGGAAATCAGACAGGAGAATGAAATAAAGGGTATTCAATTAGGAAAAGAGGAAGTCAAATTGTCCCTGTTTGCAGATGACATGATTGTGTATCTAGAAAACCCCATCGTCTCAGCCCAAAATCTCCTTAAGCTGATAAGCAACTTCAGCAAAGTCTCAGGATACAAAATCAATGTACAAAAATCACAAGCATTCTTATACACAAATAACAGACAAACAGAGAGCCAAATCATGAGCGAACTCCCATTCACAATTGCTTCAAAGAGAATAAAATATCTGGGAATCCAACTTACAAGGGATGTGAAGGACCTCTTCAAGGAGAACTACAAACCACTGCTCAATGAAATAAAAGAGGATACAAACAAATGGAAGAACATTCCATGCTCATGGGTAGGAAGAATCAATATAGTGAAAATGGCCATACTGCCCAAGGTAATTTATAGATTCAATGCCATCTCCATCAAGCTACCAATGACTTTCTTCACAGGATTGGAAAAAACTACTTTAAAGTTCATATGGAACCAAAAAAGAGCCCGCATTGCCAAGTCAATCCTAAGCCAAAAGAACAAAGCTGGAGGCATCACACTACCTGACTTCAAACTATACTACAAGGCTACAGTAACCAAAACAGCATGGTTCTGGTACCAAAACAGAGATATAGACCAATGGAACAGAACAGAGCCCTCAGAAATAATGCCACATGTCTACAACTATCTGATCTTTGACAAACCTGACAAAAACAAGAAATGGGGAAAGGATTCCCTATTTAATAAATGGTTCTGGGAAAACTGGCTAATCATATGTAGGAAGCTGAAACTGGATCCTTTCCTTATACCTTATACAAAAATTAATTCAAGATGGATTAAAGACTTAAATTTAGACCTAAAACCATAAAAACCCTAGAATAAAACCTAGGCAATACCATTCAGGACATAGGCATGGGCAAGGACTTCATGACTAAAACACCAAAAGCAATGGCAACAAAAGCCAAAATTGACAAATGGGATCTAATTAAACTAAAGAGCTTCTGCACAGCAAAAGAAACTACCATCAGAGTGAACAGGCAACCTACAGAATGGGAGAAAATTTTTGCAATCTACTCATCTGGCAAAGGGCTAATATCCAGAATCTACAATGAACTCAAACAAATTTACAAGAAAAAAACAAACAACCGCATCAACAAGTGGGCAAAGGATATGAACAGACACTTCTCAAAAGAAGACATTTATGCAGCCAACAGACACATGAAAAAATGCTCATCATCACTGGCCATCAGAGAAATACAAGTCAAAACCACAATGAGATACCATCTCACACCAGTTAGAATAGCGATCATTAAAAAGTCAGGAAACAACAGGTGCTGGAGGGGATGTGGAGAAATAGGAACACTTTTACACTGTTGGTGGGACTGTAAACTAGTTCAACCATTGTGGAAGTCAGTGTGGCGATTCCTCAGGGATCTAGAACTAGAAATACCATTTGACCCAGCCATCCCATTACTGGTATATACCCAAAGGATTATAAATCATGCTGCTATAAAGAGACATGTACACGTATGTTTATTGCATCACTATTCACAATAGCAAAGTCTTGGAACCAACCCAAATGTCCAACAATAGACTAGATTAAGAAAATGTGGCACATATACACCATGGAATACTATGCAGCCATAAAAAATGATGAGTTCATGTCCTTTGTAGGGACATGGATGAAGCTGGAAACCATCATTCTCAGCAAACTATCGCAAGGACAAAAATCCAAACACTACATGTTCTCACTCATAGGTGGGAATTGAACAATGAGAACACATGGACACAAGAAGGAGAACGTCACACACCGGGGCCTGTTGTGGGTTGGGGGGAGGGGGGAGGGATAGCATTAGGCAATATACCTAGATGCATTAATGGGTGCAGTACACCAGCATGGCACATGTATACATATGTAACAAACCTGCACGTTGTGCACATGTACCCTAAAACTTAAAGCATAATAATAATAAAAAAAGCAAGTTCAAAAAGGAAAAAAAAATTAAAAAGAGGTTTTAGAGAAAAAAAAGTTTTAGAAAAAAAGTGCTTTTAATACTACAGTGCCACCACAGACCTAAACTGGGACTCTGTCTGTAAAGCAGAACCTGTGGCCATCCGAATGTCAGCAACTAACGTCCTGCAGCCACCATATAATAGAGATTTCTGTTTGCCCACCTGTACTGTTATTGGTGCTTCTCTGTTGACTCTGAAGTTTAGTAAGAATAGCAGTCTGAGCTTTGTGCTGTCTTGGTCCGTCAGTGCTGCTATCACAAAATACCTGAGACTGGGTAATCTATAAAGAACAGAAATTTATTTCTTATAGGTCTAGAGGCTGGAAGTCCAAAATGAAGACAATGGCAGGTTTTGTGTCTGATGAGGGTCTGGTCTCTGCTTCCAAGATGGTGCCTTGAATGCTGAGTCCTCAAATGGTGAAAGGTGAAAGGACAAAACAGCCTAAATAGTTCCCTCCAGCTTCTTAATAAAAGCAGAAGTCCATTCTTGTGGGTGGGGCCCTTATGGCCTAATTACTTCTCAGAGACCACACCTTTTAATATTGTTTCATTGGCAGTTAAGTGTCAACATGAATTTTGGACGGAACACAAATATTCATACCATAGCAGTGCCCATGCATGTGCAACTTGTAAGGTGAGAAAATTAACCCCCTTTTGGAGCAAGTCTTTTAGCAATGGAAGTCAGTGGATATTTTTGTTTCTTCTATGTACCAACTATAATAAAAGCTTCAGAAAGGGCCTCTCAAAAGACAGTAACAAAATATGAACAGTCAGGCTTGCTTGATGTGAAGTGGTAGCCAGCCAGGAATGAACTCTTGCATTGTCTCTTCCCATTCCTTGCTTTCTTTCTCAAACTCCTGGTGCATGAGATCACATTGCTTAATAAAGCAATACCACATAGGCTTATGCCTCAGGCTCTGCTCTTTGAGTAACTAGCCTGAGAATATTGGGAACAGTTACATCTATAAAAACAAATTTGGCACTGTTTTAGATGAATACATTAAATCCATTTCAGTTGGTGCCTTAGGAAAATAGCTACTAGCTCTTGGCAATAGGCAGCTGTAATCTTCAGAGGTCAAGGGCATAAGAAAATATAATATAGATACAACAACTATTAGCAAAGGCTCCCAACAACAGAACTCAGTGGCAGCAGACTTGGAAAAGTTCTAACAAAAGTAAAGTCTGAGAAAGTGTTTGCTCACCTTGAGGGAAAAATTGGGAAAAAAAAGACAGTATGAAAATGATGTAACACAGTAAAGCAAAGCAAAAGAGGTGGCCTAAATGTAGAACTGCATAGAAATAAAATTTTGCAGGAAGCAGTTGCATGAGGAGGCTGAGGAGCAGAGAATGAATGTGTGCTTTGTGGAAAGCAACAAATTTGGAATCTTACACAGGCTTCACTCCTCCTACAAAAATCTCTTGCAGATAGCTGGCTCAAAAACACCCAGTCATATGAATGGTATTTTAGAAAAGGGACTAGAACCTTTTATATACAACATCTATACAAAGATGCGACCAAAAGGGGAAGAAAAGAACAGCAAAGAACACCCAAAGAAGAAGAGTATTCCCCAGAAAATTATTGTTATGGGGGAGACCAAAATTACAAAAAATAAAATTTTCATTAATTTCAAAGAAATGCCATTTAAAAAGTATACAATGAAGAAGAAGTGGAACTTGGGGAAGAGATGTAAGAAAGCAAGACACTATTAAACACAGCCTGACAGAACTCAGAATAGAAATAAAACAAAACAGCAAACCATCACCAAATGCATACTAAAGAAAATAAAGTAAGTAACAGGAATTAGAAACACCCCCACCAAAAAAAGAAAAAGAAAAAGAAAGTGTTAAAAAATATTACAGCAACAAAGAGGGAGAAGAAACTAGCCCAAATAACTTTTTATACTTTATTTTAAAAAATGTTGCATAATGTTTGTACATGTTTATAGAGTACATGTGATACTTTGTTACCTGCATAGACTATGTAATGATGAAGTCAGGGTATTTAAGATTTCCGTCACCTCCAGTACTTGTTATTTCTGTGTGTTGGGAACACCTCAAGCCCTCTCTTTTAGCTATTTTGAACACATATTTTTGTTAACTATAGTCAATCTACTCTGCTATTGAATACTAAAGCTTCTTCCTTCCATCTAACTGTATGTTTCTACCTGTTAACCGGCCTCTCTCTATCCCTCCCCCTGCCACCTACACATCCTTCCCAGCCTCTGGTAAGTGTCATTCTACTCTCTACCTTCATGGGATCAACATTTTTGGCTCCCACATATGAGTGAGAACATGTGATATTTGTCTTTTTGTGCCTGGCTTGTTTCATTTAACATAATGACTTCCAGTTCCATCCATGTTGCTGCAAATGACATGATTTCATACTTTTTAATGACTGAATAGTATTCCATTGTGCATATATACCACTTTTTATTATCCGTTCATCTGTTGATGGACAGTTAGGTTAATTCCATATATTTGCTATTGTGAATAGTGCTTCAATAAAGATGTGAGTACAGGTGTCTCTTATATACTGATCTCCTTTCCTTTGGATAAATACCCAGTAGCAAGATTACTGAATCATATGGTAATTATATTTTTAGTTTTTTTGAAAAACCTCCATACTGTTTTCCATAGTGGCTGTACTAATTTACATTTCCACCAGTAAGAATTCTCTTTTCTTTACATCACCAGCATTTGCTGTTTCTTGTCATTTTAATAATAGCCATTCTAACTGTGGTAGGAGGACATCTCCTTGTGGTTTTGATTTGCATTTCCCTGATGATTAGTAATGTTGAGCATTTTTTAGATACCTATTGGCAATCTGTATGTCTTTTGAGGAATGTCTATTCTTGTCCTTTACCCGCTTTGCAACCAGTGGCATGTAATTAATCTGATTACATTTTTATTACATATTATTAATTTTTTCCTGTTGAGCTTTTTGAGTTCTGTATTAGTCCATTTTCTTACTGCTATGAAGAAACACCCATGACTGGGTAATTTATAAAGCAAAAGAAATTTAATGGACTCATGGTTTCACATGACTGGGGAGGCCTCACAATCTTGGTGGAAGGTGAAGGAGGAGCAAAAGCATGCCTTATTTGGCAGCAAGAAAGAGAGCTTGTGCAGGGGAACTGCACTTTATAAAACCATCATGCCTCCTGAGACTTATTCACAGTCATGAGAACAGCATGAGAAAAACCTGCCCCCATGATTCAGTTACATCCCACCAGGTCCCTCCCATGACATGTGGGGATTATGAGAGCTACAATTCAAGATGAGATTTGGGTGGGGACACAGCCCAACCACATCAAGTTCCTTGTATATTCTCAATATTGGTTCCTTGTTGGATGAATAGTTTGTGAATTTTCTTCCATTTGGCAGGTCATTTCTTCACTCTGTTGATTCTTTCGTTTGCTATGAAGAAGCTTTTTAGTTTACTATAGTCTCATTTTTCTATTTTTGTTTTTGTTGACTGTACTTTTAAGGTCATAGCGCTAAAATCTTTGCCTAGACCAATGTCCTGAAGTATTCCCCGTAAGTTTTCTTCTAGTGGTTCTATAGTTTCAGGTCTTGCATTTAAAGTCTTTAATCCATTATAAGTTGCTTTGTGTACAATGTGAGAAATAGCAGTCCAATTTCATTCTTCTGCATATCTTCTGCATATGGCTATCCAATTTTCCCAGCATCATTTATGGAAGAGGGTATCCTTTCCCCAACATATGTTCTTGATACCTTTGTCCAAACTCAGTGGGCTATAAATACGTAGACTTATTTCTAGGTTCTCTATTCTGTTCTATTGGTCTATGTGTTTTTTTTTTAATACCAATAGCATGATGTTTTAGTTTTATATATATATATATATATATATATATATATATATATTACATCTTTGTCTGGTTTTAGTATCAGGGTAATTGTGGCATCACAGAATGAGTAAGGGAGAATTCAGCGAATTCTCACATTGAGAAATCAAGGTATAAATTAAGCAGGAAAACCAAAAAATTATTCAAACAAATAAAAATCAAAATACACCAAAACCAATGAGATACAGCAAAAGCAGTTCTAAGAGTTCCATCCATTTTTTTGGAATAGTTTAAAGAAAATTTGTTTTAGTTCTTCTGTTTATATTTGGTAGAATTTGGCATTAATGCTGTACAGTCCTGGACTTTTCTTTTTGGGGATACTTTTTTTTAAATTACTGATTTAACTTTCTTACTCATTATTAGTCTGTTTAGGTTTTCTGTTTCTTCTTGATTCAATGGGTAGGTTGTGTGTGTCCAGGAATTTATCTATTTTCTCTAGACTTTCCAGTTTGTTAGTGTATAGTTGTTCATAACAGTCTCTGATGAACTCTTCTATTTCTGTGTTATCAATTCTACTGTCACTTTTTTGTTTCTGATTTTATTTATTTGAGTCTTCTCTCTTTTTTTCTTGGTTAGCTTGGCTTTCAGTTTGTTGATTTTGGTTATTTTTCAGAAAACCAACTTTTTGTTTTATTGATCCTTTGTATTTTTCACCTAAAAGATATAGATTGGCTGGCGGATAAAAAAGACATGACTCAACTCTAGGCTGTCTACAAGAAACTCATCTACCCAGGCTGGAGTGCAGTGGCATGATCTCGGCTCACTGCAAGTTCTGCCTCCTGGGTTCACACCATTCTCCTGCCTCAGCCTCCCGAGTAGCTGGGACTACAGGCACCCACCACCATGCCTGGCTAACTTTTTGTATTAACCGTGTTAGCCAGGATGGTCTCGATCTCCTGACCTTGTGATCCACCTGGGTTGGTTCCATGTCTTTGCTATTGTAAATAGTGCTGCAATAAACATAGACGTGCATGTGTCTTTATAGTAGAATAATTTGTATTCCGTTGGTTATATACCCAGTAATGAGATTGCTGGGTCTAATGGAATTTCTAGTTCTAGATCCTTTAGAAATTGCCATACTGACCTTGTGATCCGCCTGCCTCGGCCTCCCAAAGTGCTGGGATTACAGGTGTGAGCCGCCGTGCCCAGTCTCTAACAGGTTTTGTTTTGTTTTGTTTTGATTTGTTTTGTTTTGTTTTACTTTTGTGTGTTTTCGTGATGATAGAGTCCATTTGTTTCCAGTACATGTCTCCCTTAAGCATGTACTGTAGGTCCCGTCTAGTGGTAATGAATTTCCTCGGCTTCTGTTTGTCTAGGAAATACATTTATGAAAGAAAACTTTACTGAGTATAGTATCTTTGGCTAATAGTTTTCTTTTTCTTTCAGCACTTAGAATATCCCATCTCAATCTCTCCTGGCCTATAAGGTTTCTGCTGAGAAATACTCACCATCCTCCATGAAATTATTATTCTGTTATTCTGATAGAGGTTCCCTGATAAGTGACTAGACATTTTTCTTTTGCTGTTTTTAAAGTTCTCTTTTTGCCATTCACTTTTGAGAGTTTGACTATAATGTGCCATGGAGAATATCTTTTTTGCATAAGGCAATTAGAGAGCAATCCTACATTTTGTTGCCTGATATTTAAGTAAAATCTGAAAATGTCTAAGTGTAAAGATTATCTGGATAATTTCAAAGTTAAGCAGGACAAAAAGCTAAGGAACAAAACAGTGCGCATAAGACCAAATTATCCTAGGTCAGCCACTCTTATCAAAATGCAAATCCCAGGTCCCAGAAATTTCCAAAGTTGTCAGATGAAACAACTCCGCAATGATAGTGGTATGTCACAGGGACATGGGAGGGTGTTAACTGAAAAAACTGCCAATGGTCAAAGCTGGAACAATTCAAACAAGAAAATAAAGTACTATTGGATTTTAACTCAAATTGTAAAATGAATACCCATGAGTCCATGATGATATAACTATTCCTAATAATGTATGCAGATACTTTGTTCTCAAAGAGGTGGAGCATAACTCCTCACCCTTTCCTGTGGGCTGCACATGGTGGCTTCCTTCTCAATATTACTGCATGAAGAGGGGAAAAAAGTGTAAATTGGTAGTGGAGAAACCTGACAAACACTACTTTGGTTAAGAGCAAGGCTAACATCAGCAGCGGTAAACCATGTTCACCGTATGCATCCTTGATATGATGTGATGAGAAGGACACTTTATCACTATAGTCCTTCTCCCCAGATCCCAAAATGCAACTCTGATTCATTAAGAAAACATTAGCCAACCCCCAACTGACATTCTACAAATACCCCTCAAAGCTGTCAAGGTCATCAAAAATGAGAAAAGCCTGAGAAACCGTCATAGCCAAAAGGAACCTAGGGAGATGTGATGATTAATCGTAATGTGGTATCCTGGGTAGGATCCTGGAACAGAAAAAAGGACATGAGGAAAAACTAAGGAAATTCGAATGAAACATACACTTCAGTTAATAATAATGTACCCATATTGGGTCATTAATTGTGAAAAATGTTTCATAATAACTAATAATTTTAGTAATGGCGACACTCGGTAGGAAATCTCTGTACTATCTTTGCAATTTTCTTCAACTTTCCTATTATTTATAAATTGTATTAAAAAAATTCAAATCCCATATCCTACCCTGAATTGCTCCTCTCTCCAACAGGGCAGAGGAGCTACACCTTCCTGTCATGTCTGTTCCCCGAACTCTGCCTCCACGTGGGACAGACTCAGTTTTTTGTTGCTATTGTGTCTTGCACACACCATTACTCAGCAGGAAATTCAAAGATCACTAGGATTAGGCTCATTTTGGCATATCTATTGGCGTTCCTAGATCCCAAATCCTCTCCCAAATCCCTAGAGGTCGAATTATTTATTCTTAACCTGTTGCCGACTTGCCAGGGCTTCTGCTCCCTCTAACTGTAATCACCCAAGTTCCTGGCCTCTGCTTTGACCTGGCTTTCACAACTTGATTTATTATTCCTGAAATAGAAAGAAAGCATGTTAGTTTTGGAGGGAAACTTAGACTGTATAGTCAAATCCTTTCACTTTATAAGAAAACCAAGATCCAAAAGTCTCATAGCTAGTCTTGACCCCAGAGGCAAATAGAATTTTATTTTTAAATCTTTTGGAGTAAATGTAAGATAAAATATTTTCCTGGTTTCTTTTCTATTGGTTTCTAAAGCTCTTATATTCAGAAAAGAGAGCCTGTATTTGATTCGTTAGTTAATGCAGCAGAGTGTAAAAAGTAGAATTAATTTTGACTTTTAAGCCTTGGTCTATATTTGCCTTTAGACACAGAGGCCACATTTTTCTTTATGGAAATGAGATTCAGAATATTAGGCATTTGAATGAATCATTGACCATGTTATCTCCTCTTAGATGATATGGTAGAAATTTGTAGAAGCAATCTCTAAGAAAGCAATCTAAATTTAGAGTTGTGCTTTGTGTAAGATGTTACAGGCTCTGAAAATAATATATTTATTTTGGAGCTGTTGCAAATTGTCCCTTGACAATTCCAACAATCATAATAAAAACGGGGACATCTCTGAAGATAAAGAACAGGTCCAGAGGTATGGAAATTTTGCCTCTTCTGACTGGTCATATAAAAATATCCATGCTGACAGGGTGTTATTTTTTTCCTTGCCAATAATCATTTTAGGCCTTTTAGACTGAAAAAAGAAGAAGAAATAAATTAGCATCTTGCTGAAACATTTCTACTGAATACCAGGATGCATTTAAGAAGTGGAAAAATATGTGGGATTTGAACATATCACACACAAAAAATTAGGATGACTTTAAAAAATACTGATATTTCTCTTCACTTTTCAGTTCTTAAAGTCTATCATGTCTGAAGTTTGCTCTAACTCCCACCAAACAGTAAAATGGAATAATGATCACTCAAATTTCGAAGAAAAGCACATTTGCACCTCCCAACTTTCTGTTACTTCTTTTGCTATCTAGCATCAAGAAAAAGTTATTTTGAAAATTATAACCATTTCCTAGAGTTGACCCAGATCTTTCTTCCAATGAATCCATGGATCAAATACTGTACAGCAATGAGAATGAACAAATAATTATTGTAAGTGACAGCTTGGATGAATCTCACAAACATAATGTTAAGTTAAATGAGCCAAACACAGCACATACTGTATGATTCCACTTATATAAGGTTTAGACACAGGCAGAACTAACCCATGGAGTCAAGATATAGTTATCATTGGGGGATCATTAGTCATCCCCCATATGCAAAGCGAGGGCCTCCTTTTGATCTTATACTGTTCTGTTTCTTAAGCTAGGTGCTGGTTACACAGTATGTTGTTATATTGGCAAAAATGAATTAAGCTGATTATACTTATGATATGGCTACTTCTTTCTATTTGAATATAACATACTGCAATAAAACTTTTATTTAAGAAAATCAGTCTGAATCCCAGCAACTCAGGAGGCTGAGGCAGGAGGATCACTTGAGCCCAGAAGTTCAAGGTTGCTTGAACTATGATTGTGCCATTGCACTCCAGCCTGGGCAACAGAGTGAGTCCCCAACTCTATAAAAAGAAAGAAAAAAAAATCAGTTATCAGTCTGAAAATCTTCGCCTCAAGATAGATGATTTTTAACCTGTGGTTCTTGGTAAAGCCAATCTGCATTCCATCCAAGAAACTTAAATTATGATTACAAATCACAAAAAGTTTTGCCTGGATTTTAAGATTTTTCCTTTAGACCTTAGCTATGGCATAAATGATGATGAGGGTCTTTGCTAAGCAGTGATCTGAGGAAGCTACTTGCTCCAAATTTTAGCAGTTCTAAGAATCTCACTGCATTTTTTTCTAATGTGGGGTGTTAAAAGTATTTTAGATGTATTGAAGTCAGGGTCATTTTGCGTAAAACTTGGAGAATTGAATCTTGATTGCGTAGAAATGCTACTGTACTATGGGCATTATTCATTTCTAGTTCAACCGCAATGAAATTGCTTTGTAGTTACACTATTTTCTTAAGAGAACAAGCCAAATATATAGAACAAGAGAAGGTCAAAAGCATTCTACCCTGTTTTCACTATGTTGATTTCTTAGAACCTATACAACACCTGCCATGAAATTCACCTCAGCAAGAAGTTACTATTATCTTGGAGACATTACACTTTTTCATTAATTCGACTCAAACTTCCTTAAAGCATATAAGTGCTGCACAAAGAATGGAAGTTTTGACTTGACATGGTAGTGAATAAAACTGATATTAGCACAAACGGTTATTTAGAACTAAAAATAGTTCAGATTCTCTATCATTTCAATTTTTAAAAGAAAGGCATTGAAAATTGATCTTGAAACATAGCATTTAGTATAATTACACAGTGTGCATGTTTTAGCACACTTTGAAAATACTGACTGGATATCCTGGGAGCTCTTATCACAGTAGACCACAGCACATTCAAAAATCTGTCTATCATTTGGTTGTTGCTATAGCAACAACCTAGTTCCTGCTGGAGAGAACAGGATCGCTGCGCTGGCTCCCACAGAACTATAAGCTTGCTTTTCCCCATTGTCCAGCTGTAAGCTGCCATTTCGGCAGCGTGGGATGGGGGCACACAATATCCTATGAGCAAATACGGTTCTAGTGGATGCGAATAGAGGCAAAGTCTGTTTCAATGCCTCTTGTTTGTTTGCTTACAAATCATGTAATGACACTGACCAGGTAGACGCCTGGTAATTATTTTTGATGTGATGGTGTTTGATCAAGTTTCCATATTAAGAGAAGCAATTTTAGATAATTTAAACATAATTTGCACTCTTTCTCTGCCACTGGAAATCTTAGTACTATCTCCAGACTGTCAGAAGACTCCTTTATGCCTGTAGGGGATTTTGATGCTACCAGTGGAAATTCCTGCTAATGCTCTCCAGATGGGAGAGCTGATGGTGATGGTGGTTTCCAGGCAGGAAACCTCCTCTGAGTGGTTCGGAAGAGGCCCTCTTTGGCATTCCTGATTCTGGCCTGATTCCTCCCATGTTTTCACATGTGGCTTTAATTCTATGACTCAGAGCACCAGAAGTATGGCTGTCTAGCATCCTATTTAAGAGCTCGGGGTCATAGACCTGAATAAACCCAGGATGCATCACAAGTTTCTCTTTAGATCTTTTTAGATTCTTGCCTTTTAAGTATTAGTTTAAAAGTAGCCAGGAGAAAACACAGACAGTAGAAATGCATCTCTGTATCATAGATCTATGTGTTGTGATTTTTTTTTCTCCTTTTCTATTTTCTATAAATATACCAATTTCGTAATATAAACTAATTATACCATTTTCTTTAGATTACTTTAACTTTAAACTTTTGATCTTGAAATAATTTTAAATTTACAAAAAGTTGCCAAACTAGAACAAACCTCATCACATGGTAACATTTTATGTACCCACAGTACAATAATTAAAACTACTTTTATTAATTGGAATTCTACAGTAAGAAGATTTTCCTCCCTCTCATTCATCTCTATTTACCTCCCAATCAAGCAATCAATAAATCTATTACTCTCTATCTGTTCATCTATTTATATATGTCTATCTACCTACATATCTTTGTATCCACTTAAGTATCTGTATGTATCTATCTATGTATCTGCTATCATCTTTCTTCATATCAGTATAGACTCATGGACATCTGTTTCATTCTATGGATTATAATTCACTTCTGTAATTATTTTCATGCTCAACTTTTCCCAAATTTGGATGTTGGGAGCCCTTTGAGCTGCCGCCTGTGTCTTTTGCTACATCTGCGTCGTTGTTTGTGCATGTCCTTAGTCTCTGGCATCTTAAGATGCTCCAGGCTCATTCTGTACTTTCCCTGCCTTAGACCTGGAATTCAGTAATTACCCTGAAGATCCCTGGTTTCTGTTGTTGGAGAACATATTTCTAAAACAAAATCTATTGAAAAAAATTCTGTTTTTTAAAAATGTATCAGAGAAAACCTTATGTTCTCACCATTTTTCTTGCCATTAACAAAAATTATGCTTTAGAACCGGAAGTTTTATTTAAAAACTATATTTTCAACAGGGGAGTATCACATTTATTTGAGAATATCTTTACTACTTCCTTTCTGATTATAAAAGTAATATATGTACATTGTGGAAATTTTTAAAATGCAGAAAGATGCAAATGAGGAATAAGTTCCCATTACCAGGTGCTAATCACTGTATTTTTTAAAAATTACTTACTTTTTTCTTCAGATTTTAATACATTAAAATAAACCCAAAATTCTATTGTACATAATGTTATATATTTTTAATATTTACCATGTCATTAAATATTTTTCTAAAATGTTCTTCTAATGGGTGAATAATATTACATTGTATAGACCCTATTTCTTAGAAATGTATGATGTTTTCTAGTATTTAATCTTATATGTAATCTGACAACAGATATCTGTATACAGAAATATTTGGACTCATCTCTTTATATTGGAGACCACATTTTAAGACAAAAATCATTTTATTTTTCCATAAACTGGCTTATAAGCAGTGCTTTTGTTGTTGTTGTTGTTTTTGATTTTTTTTTTGGTTTGTTTTGTTTTTCAGAGAGTCTCGCTCTGTTGCCCAGCCTGGAGTGCAGTGGCACGATCTCAGCTCACTGCAACCTCTGCCTCCCTTGTTCAAACGATTCTCATGCCTCAGCCTCCCAAGTAGCTGGGACTACAGGCATGCACCACCATGCCTAGCTAATTTTTGTATTTTTAGTAGAAACGGGATTTCACCATGTTAACCAGGCTGGTCTCAAACTCCTGGCCTCAAGTGATCCACCCACCTCAGCCTCCCAAATTGCTGGGATTACACGTGAGAGCCACCGTGCCCAGACATAAGTGGTTTGTTTTAATATGTTTTGAATTTGGGATAGAAGCTTTCCAGAATGTCTGATATCTCTAGCCTGTGCTTACCAGGACAGTTACTACACACTACAACATTAGTTTTAGTTAAGATGGCGATTCAACTTTGGTAAGTACTATAAGCATTCTCTTCCAGATAAGAATTTCACAATTATTGTTCATGAAATAAATTGATAGCATTGTGGATTTTACTGTCCATTCCTGACAAATTTCTCAATGCTGAGAAATTTTTTCAATCGTCAAAATATCCCTGAAATGAGACTTCCCCAGGGAAGAGACTGAGGTTCAGAGTTGATGGGACTTGCTCAGGGTCACACATTTGGACATTCTATAGCCAGGAGTTCAGCCTTCAGGAAGTACATAAATGGGTTGCGCTGATGCTACCCATACTTGAAACCAAGTTTTATGCAATTTACTATTGAAAGGAGTGTTATGAACTTTAGGTGCTATAGGAATTTTAAAGAGAGAGAGAGAGTGGTGTATGGATTGCACATTCCTGGATGGCTTCCTGGAGGCAGTTGAATTTATGCCCTTCCTGAAAGACAACTCGACTTTTCTAGGGCAAAATTGCCAGTATTTATATCATCACAGTAAGAATTAAACAGGTAAAAAAGGAGTCTTGGAGAAGATTTCATGAATGGAGAATGGGGGAGTAATGTTGAAGAATTTCTTAGGTGAGGAGCCTGGTAAAAATGATCTATGCTTTATTCTCTAAACAATTTTACTTCAACCTGAAAAACTTTGTCAAAAGATGTGTAAGCCACAACCAAACATCAAATTCTGAGCCCAAGGCAGCATTTTCTTTTCTCCTCTAACAATGAAAAATCAATTAAGATCTGAGTTACTAAGAGATTAGACTTGACGTATTGTTATATGAATGCTTGGAATGTGAATACATATATACTGTGAAGAGTGTATTTATTACCATCAGTTGGTATATGAGTTAATCGTCATTTTGCCCACTTTTTTATTTCTTAAAATGTATATTGTTGGGAGGAGAATACCTCTGAAGATTTTCATAATGACACATTCTATATTCTATGAAAATGGTTTCTGTGAAACTCCATGATTATGCACTTATATGTATTTACAGGCCATCACTCTTCCAAATATTTCTGAGGCAAAAATAGATGCAGGCTGAGAGCTGAGTGATGGAAGTCGTGTGTCACACTTCAATGCTCTTACTCACTCCACAGAATGTGTCTTGGTGTTAACTTTATGCAGCCGTAACACAAAGTGGTTGAACATGCTATCTTCTTGTGTGCTTCTGAGAAAGTCAGGTAGTTCACTTGCCAGGGAGAGGTAAGAGGAGCTACAGGCACCTCTTCTGTCTGGGGGCTTGGAATTCTTTCCTGGACTTCAGAGTGGGTGGGCAGTCTGAAGTTGATGAAGCCCCTAAAGGTCTATGCAAAGGTAGATAAGTTCAGTAGGTGTGGTGGTGCTGAGGAAAATGAATCACATTCACAAAGCTGTGTGTGAGTCCAAACAGAGGAGGAGCCAAAGCTCCTACAAAATCTTCTACAAATGGTATGTCTGAGGTTCCAACAGTTCTCTTGTCTTCCCTTATCTCAGACTGTCATCCCCCTAACTACTACCCACCAGCTCCTAAACTTACACAATTGGAACAGAAATAAGTCTGTGGCTCCTGTCCTCTATGTGCTTATACTCTAGGGTGGAAACAGCCACATGAACTCATCATTTCAAGAAATGGTGCTAGGTGATGAGATAAGAGTTTGTGTTGGGGGCAAATTCCTGAAAAGACAAAAGACAAAAGGCATTTCCTCCTTTACATGTTATGCTAGCTTTCATTTATGTATATTTTTACTTACAGTGATTAATGAGAGGGAGACTTCCTCTTTGAGGGCATGTTGACCCACACACAAATATCCAGATATCTGCCTTGGGGAAGCAGACCAGACAAATTCCAGGGGCTCCTACAGAGGAGTCTGTGACTTCTAGAACAACATGGGCCCCACTCTGATTGGTTCAAAGGCAGACAGTACTACGTTTGCAGGCTGAAGACCTCAGTCCCGTCTCTGGGTAAGCAGGGCTGGTCTGAACTGACAAGTGCTAATTACTGCTCGTTTGTTTGTCATTCTGAACAGACACCAAACAGAAGACAAGACTCTGCACACCCAGAAATCTTCTCGTCAACTATAATTAGCTCCTCCAGAGAAGAGTCATATCAGAGCCAGAAAATCAATCCCTGGGCCTGATTCACACCGGCTCCTTGGTGAAGATCTGGGGAGGACAACTCCACAGATTATATTTTTATGAGAACAAGTATCACTCCAGTGAAATACAGAGTGATACAGTATGAACTACTGGATCTGTTCACAATGTGCCTTAGAATAATAACATGTCATTTGAATAAACAAACGTTCTTTGTTCAAGTGTTTAGATAACTGTGGTTGGGATTTAAGCACTTAATAGCATGCACTAGAGTCACAGGTGTTCTGATAAGATTAAGTCTCAGCTCCATGGAGATCAGATGCTGTTGTGGATTCTGTGGCATGTCACCCAGGACATGTATGCTGATACCTGGTGTGTTCCTGCTGAGAGCTCACAGCTCAGTCCCTCTCCGAGAACTGACACAGCTGAAGGAATTCAGCTCACCTATAATTACGCTCAGGGAAATGGCATGTGATCTATGGTATGATGGATCAATTGGAGTGGCTGTAAAGGGCTTTTTCCTGTGCCTCTGTTGGGACAACACTGCAGGGCCATCCCGCTCCAGAGCTCCCTATGGAGCCTCCATTTCAGTTGTATCACAGCCCAATCTTTCCTTCTGGCTGTTCTTGCTTTCCTCACCCGTACAGGAGTCATTCCTGTGCAAACTGCCCGCTCAACCTCCTGCATGCCAATCTTAAAGTCTGTTCCCAGGGAGCCCAACCTGTAACAGATGCTCTGGGATCAAGCTGTTGAAAATGGGAGGCTGCCTCCAATTGTTGATGTTGGCAGGCTCAGTGGCATCACAATTTGAGGCTGTTCTTGCCTTCCAAGTATTGTCTAAGGGATTGATTTTCAACGAGGGGTGATTATGTCCTCCAAGAGGCATTTGGCAAAGGCTGGTGATCATCCTGCTTGTTACAACTGGTAGAGGTGAAGGGGTGCTACTGGCATCTAGCACGGAGGGTCCAGGGATGCTGTTATACATCCCACAAGGCACAGGGCACTCCCCTATAACAAATAATTATCCGGCCCCAAACGTCTATAGTGCCAAGGTTGAGAAACACTGATCTAGGGGATTGCAATGAAACAACCATAGTAAGAGTTTTCTAGAGAGATAATTCCCAATGTGAACTACCTGTGAGGCCAGTGATTCTAGACTCAGTGTGTCAGAATCTCCTGGGGGGGGCAGGGCTTTTGACTGTTGAGACACCCATTGCTGGGCCCACCCGCAGAGTTTCTGATTCAGTAGATCCAGGGATTATGGTGGGACCTGATAACTTTCATTTTAAACAAGTTCCGGGTAATATTGGCTCTGTTGTTCTGGGGACCTCACTTTGAGAAGCCCTGTGCTATGCTGGGCTGTGGCTGTCTTACACCTGAAGTGTAAGGTGTCATCAAAGGCGCATGCCTCTGGGCTGGGAAGAGGAATGCTTCTCCAGCTGACTTTGCCCAAATGCACCCACATGGCTTTGAGCTTCGTTTTCTTCCATTGGATATTCTGTTTTGATTTGGGTTATTGTTTGCCAACTGCACTCCTGATCTTAGAGGGGATGCCTGGAGGGAAGCCTGCTGCATCCCTGGGCTGCCCAGGCATGGGGCAGGAGCAACTGTGTGAATCACTATTGGTCACTGGCAAGCAACCATGTGGGGAACTCAGCTAGGGCCTCTGACACCATACCCTGGTCTCAAGAGGCTCAGCAAAGGTAGGAGGATGGAGAGACATGAAGAACAACCACCAGTCATGACAGCATCTGCTGTGATCCCAGCACTGTCAAGGACTGGGGTGAGTGGCAGGCACCAGACAGACAGACTGCACATTCTGCACATGTATTGCAGAACTTAAAGTAAAATTAAAAATAAGTAAATAAAAAATTTTAAAGAAGATTTATATGATGGTTTACCCATTAATGTATTTTCATGGCAAATAATAAGTATTTAATAAAATTTTGGCTAGTACATTAAAAAAAGAGTTTATAAACTGCATTAGATTGGAACATTATCTTCTTTCCATGGTAGGGATTTCCTTCAGTAATGAAGTAACAAATCGCAGTATGAGGCTGTTTGAGGATGTGAGAAGTTTGTGGCTTAGACATGACAGGAAGATGGATCTTTGAATTCTGACAGATCTGACTATATTGCTGCACTGGGAGTCCAGGGCTTCTCCTCTGGGAAACACTACTGGGAGCTGGATGTGTTTGACTCATGGGACTGGTCTCTGGGAGTCTGAGAGGAATCTTGGATAAGGAAGAATGGAACACTGATTGCATCTGAGGACATATTTCTTCTTTTATGTGTGAAGGAGGATAATTATTGCAGTCTCTTGACCACCTCCCCAGTGTTTCCTCACTATGTACAAAAACTCTGGGCTGGATTGGTGTGTTTCTTAATTGTTAAAGTGGAAGTGTGAGTTTTTAAAATGTCATAAAAGTTCTCTCATATGGAGGTATCCATCTGGCTCTTTCAATTTCCCTGTCACGCCTTTCTTTCTCACTGGCCACAGTTAATCAGGAGGAAGGAAGCTGACTGTGTGTCTGGGAACTCCATGTACAAGGGCACCTGTCTTAGTTGAAGCAAAGGAATCATACTTTTTACCCAAGTTTTTTCTAATCTAATGCAACCTCATTTTATTGCTATTAAATAAACAATATGTGGGAAAAAAAAACCCAAAAAATAAACAGACCTGCCTTCAGGGCGCTTACACCCTGCAGGGCAGATGCAAGGAGAGAAAGCGAAGAGTGGTACAAAAAGAGGGGTGGCAGCAGGACAGAGCTTGGCTGCCCACAGAGGAGAGGGCATGTCCCTTTTAGCTGGGACCCCAAACGAGGGCTTGCTGAGATGGTGACTTGAGACAAGACCCAAAAGAAGTCAGTCATCTTCCAGACTGAGGGGAGAGTAAGCTCCTGACCCTCGGGTGGGCTGGCACATCTGGCACAGATCCAGGCGGCCACAGTGAGACAGAAGGAGAGGTCAGAGCAGCCCACTGGGGAGCCGTAGGCTCATGGTAAGGACTTTAGCTTTTTTTTTTTTACAAAAAAAACTTTTGGCTGGGTGGTAGCATATACATGTAATCCCAGCACTTTGGAAGGCCAACTGGGGAGGATCACTTGAGCCCAGGAGTTCAAGACAAGCCTGGGCAACAGAGTGAGACCCCCATCTCTAACAAAAAATAATTAGCCAGTGTGGTGGTCCATGCCTGTAGTCCCAGCTACTCAGGAAGCTGAAGCAAGAGGATTGCTTGAGCCCAGGAGGTTGAGGTTGCAATGAGCTATGATTGTAATACTGTACTCTAGCATGGGTGACAGAGCAAGACCCCATTTCAAAAAATAAAAATAAAAATAATTTTAAAGAGTACTCACAAAAAACCCCTTTTATTCTTTTTAGCTATGTTGCCCAGGATGGACTCAAACTCCTGGTCTTAGCCTCTGGTACTCTGGTACTTGGATTACAGGTGTGAGCCACCATGCCAGCAGAACTTTCACTTTTACTGTGAGTAAGCTAAGGAGTAACTGTAGAGGTTTGTGACTACGGGTGCCATGAACTGGATTATATTTTAACTAGGTTACTCTGAGAATAAACTGCAGGCACAGCGGCAGAAGAAGAGGGACCCAAGGAGGCTACTGCAGTTGTCCCAGCAAGAGGTGATGATAATGGTTTGGTCGTGGGAGGTGGCAGTGGGCGTGGAAGAAAAGTGGACAAGGTCTGCTTGTGTCTTAAGAGATCAACCTCCTCTCCTTGTAAGTGTTCTGAGGGTCGATTCTGCTTGTTGAAGTGCTCTGTTGTACTGGTGGATGTGCAGACGGTTAAAGAGGTTTTCTTATTAGGTGGCCAATGTTTTTAAGGATTGTTTTCTTCACTTGGGTTTCCCAGAAGCAGATCCCAAGATGAGGGTTCACGTGAAGGCAACTCACTGGGGAGCGTTCTCAGGAGATGTGGTGGTACAGGATCAGAAAAGCACAAGATGAACAACTGTCCAAGAGTTTTCTAGAATGTGGAATTTTCAGCGCTAAAGCGGGTGTAGTCCCAGGCAACCCAGGGTGGTTGGTCACCCTTGCTGGGAGGGAAAGGGCAGGAGACCAATCAAAATATGCTACCAACAAGGCCCCAGGGAAAGTAACTTTGGCTCAAGCCATCAGGGACAAAGTAGCCGATTATTTATGCCACTGACCCACTCAGTTGTGGATAAAGGGCTACCCCCCAAGTTTCCAGGTACTCCTGGTTTCCCCTACCACAGGCAAAGTGGGTCTGGAAGCCTAAGGACAGTCAACACCAAGCTGGCTGCATCTGCTATGACTCTTTATTAACTCTTCATATTAGTAAATCTGAATTGAAAACATGCACGGCTTCTGAGGATTTTTCTTGAGCTCTTAAGAATTTCCCTAAATGCTGACAAACTGAAGAATTCTTTTTTTGTCACTGTTATCATTGTTGTTTGTTTGTTCTCTGTTCTAACTGCTTGATAGAGCAGCAATCTCAGAGTTCATAATAAGCAGGTAAGTGCAGATCTCTGTTTGGGACATTGCCACTAACCTCCTGCAGTGGCATCTTTTCTGAATGGAGATTGGGGAGGAAGGGAGCCGGCAGGATTCTGCCTACTAAAAACACTGAGTCACAAATGACAGAAGTTCCTTGTTACTTTCCAGTTGAAATCCAGTTGGCACAGTGTCATCGTACTGACTTTGCAACACTGTCAAGAATACTACTGAAATTTTCAGCTATTATAGCAATGTATCATCAGGTAACAAGTTCTACACAAAGTGCACCAAAACTTGTTTGATCCCTCTAGGAATGGTGAAATGCTGTGTGTGGAGGGTAGATTAATTAATGCAATTTGCTACTGGCGTCACAGTAATTTACAAACAAATTGCACCTTTTTTCTGAAGGCAATGGTTAGTTATCTTCCTGAAGAAGTGTAATCTTCTTCCTTAATCAATAAAGGGCCATTATATGAACTTGATTTCATAGAATTAGAATATTAGGATTATTATAGCCATTGTGTATGTTCTCAAGATATTTATAGGAATAAAAAAAAGAAAGAAAAAATCAAAGAAAAAAGGATCTGGCAGCTGTGGGCATTTTAATGGGGGATAATTTGGGCTTTATTTCCAAAAACAGGAAGACAGGGAAAAATGACCTTATGTCTATATTTCTTTTACCCAAGCTAGTAAAACCCATCAATGTATATTTTTTCCTCCAAAGATACATTTCATTGAGGTAAGTTGCGATTCCATTTCATTAACTTAAAAATGCTATAAGGATGCTATCATAAACCCTGTGTTAATTACCTTTCTTGGCTATTGTTGGTAAATATTCGAGATTCTGTTTTCCAATTTCACCTCTAAAGTTCACAGTTATCTTGACTTCACTTTCTACCATCTGAAAATGTCCCTGACATCTACAAGTTCATTTTCTTATGTAAGGGGAGGGAGGACAGCAGCCAGAATAAAAGGGGGGGATATGGGTTTGTGTGCAAATTTCTTACAGAAAGAAAATGGAATATCGACAAATTATGCATAAACTTATTAATGAAAACATATTTATTGAATTCTGACCATGTGCCAGACAATGCACACAGGTTTGTCAGGAGGACTGAGAGGCAGGCATTGCTTATTGTTTTATGGGGAAGACAAATCAGCAGACAAATGCAATACCCCAAGTACTTATGAGATGTACATCCATCCAGAGGGCAAGGAGGAGCCTGTGAAATCTTAGGAAGTCTGGGAAAGCTCCCTGAAGGAAGTGATGGCTGAGCTGAGTTTTGAAAGGGTGGGAGAGCTTTCAGGACTTCCAGCAGTGTGTGGAAAGGCCTAGACAGAAGCAGGGTGGGTAGCCTGAAGGAATGAGCACCCAGGGGAGATGTTCTCATGTGACGTGAGCCTGGTTGGTTCAGGTTCAGACTGCTGGTTGACACACATTATTATTAAAGGAAGACACATGTACCTTAAACATTTCATATTACATTAAAACATGTAAGTGTACTTATGTTTGTCTAGTTTTTTATAAAGGGTAACTTTGCTTGATTGTATATATACTGTTCTACATTTTTCTCCTTGCATAACATACATCTTTAATGTACCCTCTGAATTATTGTTTCTCTTCCTTTCAAGTGGAGTGAGAAATTGAAGTCATGGGGAAACAAGCTCCTTGAGAACATTTTCTAGAGAGTTATACCCTTTTCTCACTGTTTTATTATTGTTTCATCCAAATTAGAGAGCCAATATAATCAGAAATTCACCTTTGTCAAGCCTTTTTAATACATTCAATTTAGTTTTCATAGAAACAATCTCTTTTTTTAATCTTCCTATTTTACTGATTTATGTAGTTTTAAATTAAATTATACTATGGCAATGACAATAAGTGCCAGCATAAACCATTTTGGGAAGAACTATTTCCAGGTGTGCACTAATACAACTGGGGAATCACAGCTGTGTGGGGATCTTTATGAATAGTCCACCTGCAGCAAGCAGCCAGCATAGTTTACAGGGGGCTGGAGAGTGCCCATTAACCCAGTGCACCAGCTAACACAACTCAGCAGCTAAATGAAGGCAACTCAGCAGCTAAATGAAGGGGTTCAGGGACTTTAGAGTGAAATTCAATATGGCGAAGTGCAAAGTTCAAAGATTCTACAAATTGATGTTAGATAACTAGGTAGTGAGCACATGAATGACCTTGTTTCCTGAGATGTCTGAATTTTGTCCTGCCAGTAGATGAAAAGTGTCTTAGGTTAGATTACCTTGGAAGTAGAGTTAAAAAAAGGCAGGCATGGGGAAAGTTTATTGGAGATTGCTTTTCCATGTCAACGCCTCCTGAGAATTGGAGAACTTAAACTGTAACAAAAGCTACAGCTGATGCCAGAGGAGCTTTGGAGCCGGATGGCTCTTCAGAGTTGTTCTACCATGAGGCAGTTCGCTCCAAGCTCACATCTCCCATCGAGAAGCCATTGGATGCAGGCTGCCCTCAAGGAGGGGCAGTCACCTTGTGTGGTATAAGGAACGCATCTGATCTTTTTTCCTAATTCCTGGTACAGAGCTCAGAATGGCTGGGAATTTCCTGAGTGGTAAGACTGTCTTTGTTATACTAATGAAGTAACTCAGGGTGAGCCCCTGGATGGCTTCAGACTGGGGGCCATCACGTATTTAGAGGGTTGAAATTTTGGGACAGCTCCACCTTCAAGGAGGGGAGATGGACTGGAGATTGAGCTCAATCAGGTGGCCAGTGATTGACTCAATCATGTTTATGTTATGAAACCCACATCCCTGCAGCCATGGCTACTCTGCTCATGCTCCCACTGTACCAGGCCTGAATGGCTAGTGGCAGAGGTTGGTGGTGTTGATTGGCTGACACATGTATCTGCATGGCTGTATAGTACTCCTTCCATGGGGGATACTCTCTGGTAGGCGTTACCATAAGATAAAAACATCTTCATATTTCTTGCCCACTTTTACCAGGCCACCTAAATGCCTTTCCTCAGACTTCCTTGTCTCCATCTTTCAATCTTCCCTCCAGGCCCCAACTAACCAGCTTAGCTATTTGTTACCTCCCATGTGTTACACATTCTTACCTTGGGTCACTTCTCTTTCCACACAGAGCCTGCCCTCAGCTCTGCCCATTGGGAGGATTTATCCTCACTGCTATAGAACTAGAGAGCAATGGCAGTCAATTTCCAGCTTGTTCCCACCTGTGGAGCCGATGCATTTAGGAACTAAAACAAATCCTCTCCCTCTTGGTGGGCTGGTCATAAGGGACACCCCATGTGGCTAAAGATTTGAACTAAAAGATTTGCACCCATGCCATAGTGGTGGATCGCAACGGGTTCTGGGCCACTTGTTCATGTAGGTTATCTGTGTCTTCTGGCCCTATTCATGCCTGGTCTCAGATGTAACATTTGCATTTTACAAGTTGTTTTTGCTTTGCTGTGATACTGTGATTTGGGGAGTCTTACACAACACAGGTCATAATGGAAAGTTCTGTCTGTATGGTCACTTGGTACCCTATGATCATGCACCTTTTTTCCTACCCCTGATACCTTTAGGTGTACATTGGCATGCTTCTGGGGTCTTGCATCCCTTCTTGCCTGATTCTCTGCTTGGGGTGGTCTGTCTGCATGCACAGTCGCCTGCTAGCCCTTGGGAGGGAAGCATGCACAGTGTGTTCACTGGAGTTATACACATGCTCACTTGAGGTGTTCTTCCCTTACTGGTCGAATGTCCCTAGGAGGTCATATACCAGTTAAAACTCTGCCATTTTGCCTCTTAATGCGCATCCTTGGGCCCACTCCCCAACTTCTGAGATCTTATCACCAGTTTCTGGTATTTCTATTTATTGAGAGACTGCCTTTCCCTGGTGCTGGCTGTGACCAATTATTATTTTAGAGACAGTGTGACAACCACCTGACCATATGGTCACTTGACATTCGTTGGGGGTGGGAGGGCCCTCTCCTGCCTGACTAGCTGCCTACTGTAACAATAGGGCTTCTTGCCTTCAGCTTTGACTTTCTCTTTTGGGCCCCACTGAAAGGTGGCAACCTTTGATGTTACCTGGTATGCTGGTTAATTTTATGTTCAACATGGCTGGCCATGGTATCCAAATATTTGGTCAAACATTATTCTGAATGTGTCTGTGAGAGTGTTTCTTCAGATGAGTTTAACATTTACATTGGTGGACTTGAGTCAAGCATGTTGCCTCTGTAATGTGGGTCGGTCTCGCCCAATCAGATGAGGTCCTGAATAGAACAAACATTGACCTTGCTGGAACAAGAAGGAATTCTGCTAGCAGGTGGCCATCAGACTCGACTGCCATCAAAAAAATTGCAACAGCAGCATTTTTCTTGGTCTCTAATTTTCCTGCCTACCCTGAGATCATGGACTTAGCCTCCGTAATCATGTGAGTTAATTTTTTTTGAATAAATGTTTCTCTCTTTCCTCTCTCTCTCTCTATACACACATCCTATTGATTCTGTTTCTCTGGAGAACCCTGACCAATACGCCTAGTAAATGGACTGAACCCCAGCATAGAAATTCCCAAGGCCTAGAGTGGGTCATAGGCATAATGCTTCCTTGCACCTGATAAGAAGTGTCAGATGCAGCAATTTTTTATTTACAATGAAGGGTCCAGCATGCCCCGACAAATATTTTACTAAAATGGTGGGCCCCTAAATCTTCATAAAATTTATCTCTCATCCTCTGAAATGATGTGATGTAAATTACGAAGGTCTGTAACATATTTGCTACTTTTCCCTCATCTGGTATGATTAGCATCATGTCACCACTGTAGTGGACAGGATACCCAGGTGGTAAGATCTTCTCAGAGAGAAGAACTGTAAATTATACTTTTGTGTGTTCCAAGTGAATGCAAACTCTGTCATATCTTCTTCCTCAGTAGGGATGGAAAAGAATGGATTTATCAGATCAATGGTGGCAAAACACACACCTGAGGCAGTGTGGCTGTACACTAGCAGAGATGCCCTGTGTGGCACAGACTGCAGTTGGTATTACCACGTGGCTGAGTTTGTGACACTCCACTGCCAATCCTCTGGATTGCTTTCTCTCTGGATTGCTTTCCGTTAAACTGGTGAATTAATGGGTTTATGTTGGGGGCCAGCCCTGCTGTGTTCTATGTTTTTAATGGTAATAATAATCTCTGAAATATTTTCATTATGCTAAACTGTGCCTGATTTACTATATAGTCATGTGTTGCTTACAGATGGGGGTATGTTCCGAGAAACGTGTCATTAGGTGATTTCATCGTTGTGCAAACATCATAGAGCATTCTCACAGATATCTAGATGGTACAGCCTACTGCACACTTGGGCTAAATGGTGTAGTCTGTTGCTCCTAGGCTACAAACCTGTGCACCGTGGTACTGTGCTGAATACTCCAGGCAACTGTAACATAATGCTGAATATTTTTCCACCTAAATATATATACATATGGAAAAGGTATAGTAAAAATATTACATAAAAGAAAAGACATGTTACACCCATACAGGGCACTGCAGGACTAGGAGCTACTCTGGGTGAGTCAGTGAGTGAGTGGTGAGTGAATGTGAAGGCCTAGGACATTATTGCACACTGCTAGAGACTTTATAAACACTGTGCCTTAGGCTACCCGAAATTTATGAAACAAAAACCTTTTTCTTAGTAATAAGTTAACCTTAGCTTACAGTAACATTTTTACTTTATAAGCTAATTTTTTAAATTTTTGAATTCTTTTCTAACAATATTTAGCTTTAGCTTCAAACACACATTGTACAGCTGTACAAAAATATTTTCTTGTTTATATTTTTATTCTGTAAGTTTTTTTTCTATTTTTAAATTTTTGATTTTGATGTTTTACTTTTTAAAACATTTGTTAAACACTAAGTCGCAAAAGCACACATTAGCCTAGGCCTACACAGAGTCAGGGTCATCAATATCACTGTCTTCCACCTCCACATCCTGTCCCACGGGAAGGACTCTAGGGGCAATAACACACATGAAGCTCTTGTCTCCTGTGATGGCAGTGTCTTCTTCTGGAATCCTCCTGAAGGACCTGCCTGAGGTTGTTTTACAGGTAACTTTTTTTTTTTTTAATTAGGAGTACATGCTAAAATAATGATAAAAAGGATAGTACACTAAATATATAAACCAGGCCTATAGTTGTTTATTGTCATTATCAAGGATTATATACTGTACATAATTGCATGTGCTGGACTTTCATATGACTGGCAGTACAGTAGGTTTGTTTACACGAGCATCACCACAATCACATGAGTAATTCATTGCACTAAGATGGTACGGTGGCTACAATGTCACTAGGTGATAGGAATTTTTCAGGTCCGTTATAATCTTTTGGGACCACTGTCATATTTGAGGTTCATAGTTGACCAAAATGTCATTACATGGTGCACAACTGTATCGATGACGGAAGGGGGAGGGCTTAGAGACTTCCATGTGGCCTTCCCCACTGTGATAGCTCTTACCTCACATGGCAAGGAGTTGGTGTGTGGTTTCTGCCAACTGTCACATGTATCCCTCCCAATCAACATTTAGAAAACAGGGGAAATGACCGCTGGCTGGGTCATGGACCCACTGGACCCACTGTAACCCAGATCTGAGCCGGGGCTTCATTCATTACTCAGTCCTCCTTTAACCCCTCTCTAAAAGGGGGATCATGGGTCTCCCAGTATCTTCTCAGCTTGCACATTGTGTACCAGTCATAAAGTATTTTGGTATTTTCCTTTCCCCACTGTATGGTTACTCATTTAAAAGGCCCTGTGTCCTTTTGGAAAAGGACTGGAGATATCATTAGTGGAGGCACTTGCCATAGGACTGCAGGTTTCTTCAGGGGACATGGTCTCTACTTCAGTCTGTGAGATCTGGGTCTGAATGCTTAGGTCCAGAAGCTGGAAAAGTGAGTATGACGATTTACTGGGACAGCTTTCCTCAGTCCTCTGATCATCCATTTTTGATTTATGTAGACTGTACAAACTGAACATTAACCTTGTTGCCTACTCATCTATACTGTCTGTGTGACATGTTCTACTACCCCCAGAGCTTTTGGACTGCTACAATGACCTTGTATTTTATTAGAAAACTTGTTCCCTTTTGATTCTAATATTTAAGTGCGCCATCCAACCTCTCTGATTTTGGGATTTTATCATTCTTATTGCTGTCAGGGTGCCCAGTTCTGTAAGATCATTTCCCACTGTTAGCCCTGGCCTATAGAACGCAGCCATTTCTGAGATTCTCAGGGATGCAGTTGTACCTCTAACCAGTGCATTTTTTACTGCTTTGGTGAATGCTTTTCCCCATGCTGCCCACAGAACATAGTCAGCAAGTTGGTTTTCTGGCATTGCATAGTACATTCCTTCTACCACATTCCTTTCTCTGAGCTTTTGATCATCTATTTTATTGTCTTCCATGGGCTTTCTTCCATGTTGACCTTATATACATGGACCATTGCTTTCTTCAAGGTTCCAAAATCTATTCAAGCATGACTGGGTCTTTGCCAGGGTGTTAAATGTTGTATCATGGGAGAGTACTTCTATATCAATAAACTTTCTTTTATATACCACTTTGCCACCTCCCTTGATCCAGTGCCTTCAAGATGTAGTCTCATCTATCAGATCCTGCTGGTACATGTTGGCTAGGTCCTGTGGCTTCTTTAGGGAATAGTTCTTTTCTCTCCTAGCAAGCCTATTACCTTCCTGACAAATTTATGATATGACTTAATCCTAGTTATTTGTGTGTGTCAAGGAGGGGATATGGAGTAGGCATTTAAAGAGGTGTGTATTATCTTGTAAGGGCAAGGACCTTCCCCCTTGCTTTTCATCATCTTCAATCAAGGTGGGGAAGGGGGGCTACCCTGTAACAGTAAAGAGGAGACTGTGTTAGCAGGTGCAGAGATTTCACAGGGATCTGGCATTTAAGATTTCAAGTGCATTAGCTCAGATATTCCCATCCCATGTCTCAGGGTCCTGTGCCTTTCCAAGAGCCCTGACTTTGGCAGCAGAAGACTTGATGAGCTTTAGGATTCAACCTCCTCTGAAGCTCTGTTACTCTCTTATAAGCAGGTCCTGGGTTTTGATCTGAAGCTTTTTCTTCAGCAGATGAGGGGAACTCTATATCATGCCAATGAAGCTCTCCAACTCTTAGATTAAGCTCCCCAACCCTCAGATTGTAACTATTTTCCTTCAGTGTATTGATTGCACCCAAAAATAGATACCTGATTCCATAGTTCTTAGAATTTCTGCTTTCCTAAAGTTTCTCAAGCACTGAGATAATTCTCACCCTAGTGCATTCCTTTCCATTGGTATCCAATTGCAGTTCACTACTGGGAAAAGCTTTAGCAATTTCACTGCTACAGGATGCCTGTGGCTATGCATGCTCCATTTACCATCTGTGATAGGATTCTCATAACCAGTTGATCAGGGATCATCCACGTCCCCACTTTATACTCTATTTAGAGACCCCCATTTTAGAGTCTGCTTCCTCAGACTACTCCTGGTACAAAGTCTTACAATGAGCTCCCCCAGGAAGCAGACACAGAGGCAGACATTTATTTGCATGCAGGTGTTTATTAGAGAGTGTTCATGGGAACAATATCTGTAGGCAAATGAAGGAAGGAGAGGTGGGCAGGGGAAAGAAGTGACCTGCAGGGCAGATCTTACAGGGAGCTCTAGAGCTGAGATGACCCTTCAGATTTGCCCCAACTGAAGGCAAGGTGGTCAAGCTCTACAGCCCTGCATTGACCAGTCATCAGAGGTTGGCTGTTCCTAGGGAGGGGGTGTGGCCCTGGGTGAAGCTGCTGTCTTCAGCTGAGGGTACCTTCTGGGGAACCACTCAGTTGACAGACATTAGCCCCAACATTCCTGGCAACTGTGGAGAAGGGGTGCTCAGCCCCAAAGGAGGACCTAGGTAGCACAGCACAGCACCCAAAGGAGGACCTAGGTAGCATAGCCCAACATCCACTAAAAGATTTTTAAACTGGGGAATTAACATGATCAAATTCTTTCATTAGAAAGTCATCTTGTCAGAATTTTAAAAAGATTGGAAAAGTTCATGACAAGTTTGAAGTGCTATAATGTTGCTATATTTATATATTTATATTTGTACATGAAGGACAGTGTATTCCTACTGGGAGGAACTCAAAGTTAGGAATTACAAGAGAAATATAGAAAAATGTAGTCTATATGTGACAGTAATTCCACCAGGGTATTTCCACTTCAAGTCCTTATAACTCTTACTATGATTCCATGGTTAGTTAATTTCTCATTCACTAAAGCATTTTCACCAGTGTCACTATACAAGCCAAAGCAACGGGAAAGTGAATCACAAGTTGAACAGACAATAACAGGTTAAACAACTGGAAATTCTTTTGTAATTTGCATGAGCATCAGGGTATGGAAAAAGTTACAGTGGATGCAATAATAATGAGAAATAGACCTAAAGCTATTGGGTCAAATAGGGCAATAGACATTGTGAGCATTAAGTCACTGTTCAACCTCTAGCCTTGGTTGAAAGTAAGGGTAGAGGAGAAGGAAGAGAAGCGAAAATAGAAAAGGAAGCACGCAGTTAAAAAAAATTGCTATTCTTTCTGCTTTACAGGGGTAATGTATAAATATATTCTTTGCAAGAAGTTTAGGAAATACAGAGATTTGAAAATAAAAGTTTCTAATCTTATCACCAAAAAAATTGCTAAAATTTCCATTATTTTTATGAGTATTTTAAATATAGTTTGTTACATAATGTATTATAAGTTTGTAGCTTGCTTCACTTAATATTTTACCTTATATCAAAAAAATTTGTCATTAAATCTAATTATTTGAAAACTCCTAGTTTCATTGCACTACTCCATCATATGAATACGCCATATCCCCTTTTTATTGGACATTGAGGCTGTTTTCCAGAGTTTTTTTTTTTAACTATTAAAATTGATGCTGAGAAGAATTTTTTTTAATAGAAAATTTTCAATGTAGCCCTTGTTAGTTTCCTAAGAAAACTTTCTAAAATCAGGAATCTTGGGTCAAATTATACAACTTTTTAAAATGCCCTTGATGACATCACCAAATTGTTTCCAGAAATGTGGTTCCACTTTTTGCTGACATGAGCAATGCGTGGTGTGTGTGCTCCTCTCAAAATGCAGTCCTGTCTTAACATTCTGCCAGTATGATCGACATAAATGTGATCTTGTTGCTGTCTTGTTTTGTATTATTTTAGTTAGTAGGCTGACTCTTAGGCACTTGAGCATGCTTGGAAGCCCTCTTCCCAGAGCCACACCTGAAAGGCAGGTTGGTGCCCATACACCCCTCATCTGAGTCTCAGTTTCTGATGAGCATTTGGCTTGAACAGTTCTAGATGCAGCAAGACAGGCTGCCACTCTGACATGACAGGCCACCAAACATGGAGTGGCAGGCCATCAAACACTGGACTTCCCAGGGGTCTATGCAAAAAGATTTCATGTTTAGGAACTGTGCTGTTAGGCGGTAAAATGTGTTCCCTCTGCTCCCCAGGTTCATTCATTGGATCCCTAACCCCAGGACCTCAGAAAGTGACTTTATTTGGACCTACTGTATTTGTAGAGGTAATCAAGTTAAAATTAGTTCATTAGATTGGGCCTTAATCCACTATGACAAATAGTTCTTATAAAAAGGGGAAATGTGGACACTGAGACATGCGTGGAGGGAAGAAGATATGAGGGACACAGGGTGGAAATGGCCATCTCCAAGCTAAGGGGAGAGGCCTGGAACAAATGCTTCCTTGCAGCCCTCAGAAGGAACCAACCCTTTCCTACTTCCAGCCTCCAGAACTGTGAGCCAATAAATCTCTGTGGTTTAAGCCCCCGGTCTGTGGTACTTTGTTATGGCAGCCCTAGCAAATGAGTACATACACATTCCAGAATCTGAGGAGGCCCGTCAATAGCTGTTTTCTGGAAGGCTGAAGAACACTGTATTGCTGCATGCAACCCCTTCTCCCTAGCCACACTGTGCATCCCCATTTTGCTGGGCAGCTGACAGCCTGCCCCTGAAAGTGCAGAACAAGGCCTTGGAGCTCTGTGAAGCTCTTGGACTGGGAGATCATGGGTCGTCAGGCCTCAGGGAAGTCATCAGAGCCCCACATGCAGGAAGTTCTTGGGAGACACAGGAAAAAAACAAAAACAAACAAACAAACAAAACCCACATAGCTTAGAGAGTGCAGCTTCTGAGACCTGAAGAAGAAAGTGAGTTTTGAGCTTCTTTTTTCAGTTTAAGCACCTGAGGCTGTTTTTCCTGCTCCGGGGTTCTCTGAGCTACACCTACTACTCCTTTACCTGGGCCAGTTTCAGCAGGTTTCTTTGCCTGGTGAGCAGACAACCCTAGATTAAGACAGCTTCAGATTCTGAGTCTGTGAGGATGGGACTGGGTGTCAGGGGTGGGGTAAAGGGCTGTAGGGTTGGTGTCAGGGCACCATGGACAGATGGTGACTGTGGCATCAGAGTGTGGATGGGCTACACCTTTGGGCTCTGTGTTCAGTGACTTTGGCGAATCTGGAAATTTTCCCAGATTCTTCCAATCAAACTGTTAGTCTTAGATCTTGGGAGGTAGTACAAGAGTTAGGCTTTTTCTGTATTCTTCAACATTTTCATGGTAAGAAGGGAGAGGCTATATCTAGAATTGCTTTTGGAAGCCATTTTAAGTGGATGCCTCAGGCTCAGACTTGAAACAGAAAAGCCTGTTCACGAAAAGCACACAATCACCTTTTCCTTTTATTTTGCAATGATTAAGAGAGGATTTGAAAACCCGCCCTGCTTTTCATAGATCTTTATTTTAAAAGTATTGTGAATGGCTAAAAATACTATCCCTAATCATATAATAACATCGCAGCCACATAAAAGCATGCCACAGATAAGTATATAAAGAATCTGTTCACATGCATGTATACAGATATAATTGCTCATATCCACCCTGATTTCACTGTCACTTAGATTCCTCCCTCTTCTTTATCACTTAATCTCTCTGCCTCCAAACATGATTAAAACATAAAAGAAAGTCATTGTCCTCAAATACATTAGAGGCTTGTTGGAATTTTTTTCAGGAGAATAGAGGAGAAAGATAGGCAAACAAGTAACTGCGATGCAGTGTTTTATGTGTTGTAATAAAAATATATATAAAGACACGTAGAGTCCAGAGCAGCTGTGTCTGTATCTGGGATTGCTGGGAAGTCTTCCAAGGAAAGTAACCCTTAGCCTGCACCTAGAAGAATGAGAAAATTTTTCAGGCAGAACATGGGAAAAAGTTGTTCCAAACAAAAAGTCTGATGGCAAAGTCACAGAGCCTATCCAGGATGCTGAGAAGGGAGGCTGGGACCCAGGAGCCAGCTGGTGATAATGGGGGTGCGTGGAATGATGCGGGATACATTTCAAGGCTCCTTTGAGATCTGGAATCCTATGATTCCATGTCCAAGGAACCATAAAGATTGGCTGTCATTGAGTTGTATATAACTAAATTGCCCATTGGTGGAGGGAAAGTAATAATTTGTTCTAGATAAATAAGAATGATCATATAAGCTATTTCATTAAATTATGTCATGTGGCCAAAAAAGACTGACCGCACAGAGCTGTGGGCTGGTGAAATATTAATATTTTATTTATTTGCAAGACCTAACTAGAGAGTCTAGCTAGGTGGTTGGAGGGACACTGTTTTCTCTATTTTTTTTTCTTTTTTTGAGACGGAGTCTCACTCTGTCGCCCAGGCTGGAGTGCCACTGCCAGCTCTGCCTCCTGGGTTCATGCCATTCTCCTGCCTCAGCCTCCTGAGTAGCTGGGACTACAGGCGCCCACCACCACGCCCGGCTGATTTTTTTTGTGTGTGTGTGTTTTTAGTAGAGACGGAGTTTCACCATGTTGGCCAGGATGGTCTCGATCTCCTGACCTCGTGATCCGCCCATCTCGGCCTCCCAAAGTGCTGGGATTACGACACTGTTTTCTCTTAAGTGCACATCCATTTGTGACTAAAAGTACATAAAATCCTATAGACAATGACAGGTCCCCTATAAGCATCACTTGCACCTGCTGGGACTTTGCCCCATCCGCGACTTGGCTCTCGCTCCTAAGTGCAGATCATAAGCAGCCATGGTCATGGGAGCTCCGGTCTCCTCGTTCAGCTGCGGACTTCTCTTTATTACCTGGCGAGGCCTCCGGTTGTGGGAGGACACAGCACTCGTGTTGGTAGAAATGCTAGCTCAGGGTTTTAGTGATGCTTCTTAGATTCCACTCATTTCTGAAGTCTGCATGTGGCAGAGCTGAGTCTTCTGAAGGCATGAACACAATCTCAAGTGCATGTGAGCCAAATTGGTTTTCCCTGCTGTTTCCCAGCGAAAAATGCTGGTGCTGGTGGTGGCATATGGGGAAGTTGACTACTGTAGGGCACTAGACAGGTGGACGAGAATAGGTAGAAATATTCCACTGCAAATCTTCTCTGGCTTGTATTTTATAGAGTAAAAAAGAGCTCAAGAGACAAGACTAGTAGGATTTAGATGCCTTAGTCGACTCCTATTAAAGTACAGAGCCTTACATTATGTTGTAAGAGGATATTAAATTGGTCTCTTTCAAAGACTGGAGTTTGAGGTAAAGACAAGAAATGGTCTATCTTGGATTTAAATTATTTAAAAAAATAAGGTATAATTCATTTTATGCATCCTCATTCATCTTCTTCTCTCACATCCTACGTGAGAGAAAAGCACCAGCTTAAAGAAGAAAATTGCTCCTTAACCTCCCTCCAGCCACCATGCCATCTGCCCCTTTGGGAGTCATTCAATATAGAGGAAAAATGCCAAGTGGAAAGTGAGAGCAAGGCATCGCAATTCTAGTTTTGCCTCTGGGATGGGCGTTTAGCTTGTTCGGGGCATCGGTCATCTCAACTCAGCAGTGAGGGAGCTGGGCCTTGGGAGTTGGAAGCATCAGTGACAAAAATTTCTTTTTGATTTACTTTGGAAAATAAGGAAAAACTGGCTAAGGGTGAGTAAATGACAGAAAATGGGACTGTGATCACGTTACCTTAGAAACTATAGAAGCAAAGAGAGGAGGGGCAGAATCAACTACAAACTCATAACTTAAAGAAAATAAAGGTTTCCAAATGTTCAGAGAAAAGCTAAAAGGCACTACACTGTGAAGGAAAGAGGGCTCAGGAGGGATGGTGGCTCTCAAGAACAGGGCTCTTACCGTGCAATTACATAGCAGCCCAGTGAGAAATAGAGGAGGAACAGGCAGAGAAGTGACATCTCAAAAAAATGAGTATGGTTCAAGGGACCTCAAAATATAGCCCCAAGATAGGCAGAGGTGCCATCATCAAGGATGAAAACATGAATGAATTACCTTTTAAAATGCAGGCTTGATGATTTTACCCCTTCTTAAAATCCCATGCTCTATAGAAAATATTAACACCAAACGTATAAATTAAGATGCTACTGAACATTTTTCTTCGGCCTCCAACTCCAAGACCAGGCCTTAGATGTATCAGGAGACATGGTGTCTCCTAGGTGTGACACCTATGGAAACTGTTCCTAGGCTACAACACCTTTCGCTTCTTTGATGATGCAGCGCCTACGTATCTTGATTATTTTTTCATTCTCAACAAAGCTTACGTTAAGAAGTTGAATATCAGAGGAATAAAAAGAATATAAAAGTACCCATTATCTTTCCCCACACAGACAATGGTTAATAACTTATTGTGTATTTTTCTAGATTTCTATGTATAACAACAAATCTATTATTATATTTAAATGAAATGATATTGTTTATATGGTTATGCATGAATATATGTTATGCATGCATATATGTTATGCATGCATATAAGGTTATGCATGCATATATGCATATATCTTTGCAATTTTCTATTTTCATTTATTCTACCTAATATGATATTTTGGGTGTCTTTGCAAATCAATACTTACAGCTTTTTTTCATTTATTTTAACAACTGTTATAATTACATGGTATGTGTCATTTAACCAAACTCTTTTCTTTTACCTTTTTCTTGTTTTTCTTTTATTTTAGAGACAGAGTCTCACTATGTCGCCCAAGCTGGTCTTGAAGTCCTGGGCTGTAGTGATCCTCCCAACTCAGCCTCCGGAAGTGCTGGGATTACAGATCCTTTCTAATGTCACTTAGTTTGAATTACTTTCTATTATAAATGAAAACATACTTGCACATATATCTTGTACAAATATGAGCTTACTTTTCTTATTTATTTTCTCATTAATCATATATTCAACAACTGTTAATTAAGCAGTTGTTGTTTATTACAATCTGCTTAAAGCTTAGCTGCACTGGGAAGCCTAAAACTCCCAAATCTCCTGGCTAAGGCAAAATTACTCTTGTCCCTCACCTCCCTGTTTGTACATTTTTGTGTCTCTCCATCCTTTTGGACTGTGAATATTTGTAAAGGAAGTTATCATTGTTCTAATTTTCAAAAAATACAATAAGGGTACATTTTTAAATTAGAGATAAGAAAACTGAGTACTGTTCCTGAAACAAACTCTATAATATTTTTAGAGCATTTCAAAGAAAGAGAGAAATCTCAATGAGTCAGAATGGATTATGTAAAACAAGGCCATGCCAGATTAACCACATTTTTTAAGAAGGCTTTTTATATGGCAAATATAGATCAGGAAATGTTATAAATGGAGACTATCCTGGTTTCAATAAAACACTTTTTAAAAACTGACATGCTTATAGCTATAGAGGAAAAAATGTATTCAACAGTACTGTCAATAGGTAAATTTATAACTGGTTGAGCAATTGTGTCTGGAGAGTAGAGATTAATAAGTCAACATCAACCTAGGGGAACCTAGAAATATGCCATAGAATTCTGGCTCTGTCCTACAGAGAGTTAAATAGAAAATTTCTTCCTAAAGGCTCATACAACAAGCCAACAACAGAATTATACAAATGCTATGTTCTTGGCTTCTTGTAGAGCTTCCATTTGCTGAGCCTGTGGTCCCTGGGATATACTGACATGACATAGCAGAAGGGGATGGATTACATAGCTGCTGCATTTTAGGGCACTTTTAATTATTTTTCTTTTCCTCTGAATTAGTTAGATAAAACTAGATGGTGAAAATGCAGATATTTCAATCCTGAAAAAAAAAATCGCCTGTTATAGCCTGGTGTTTTCTTCTACATTGATTACATTTTTTTTTGCAACTTTTAATGTTGAGATCATTTAAAATTCACATGCAGTTGTAAGAAATAATACACTGAGAACCTGTATATTTTTCACACAATTTTTCCCAGTGGTAACATGTTATATAACTGTAGTACAATATCAAATCAGAAAATTGGTATTGATAGGATCAATATCCTTCTTCAGATTTCACTAGTTCTATATGCACTCATTTGTGTATGTGTGTATTTAGTTCTATACAATTTTATCATATCCATAGATTCATGTGACACCAACATAGTCAACATATGAAACCGTTCCATTGTGAGAATCTCTCACACTACCTTTTGTAGCCATACACACGTGTCCTGCCTCCCCTTCCCCATCCCTCTCCTAACCCTTGCCAACCAATAATCTGTTTTGATTTCTATAATGTTGTCATTTCAAGAACGCTATATAAATAGAATTATATAGTAGTATGTTTCCTTTTGAGAATTTTTTTTTTCACTCAGCATAATTTCCTTGAGATCCATCTAGGTTATATGTATCAATAGCTCATTCCTTCCTACTGCTTAATAATCATCATGGTATGGATGTATTAGAATTGTTTAACCATTCACCCAGTGAAAGATATTTGAGTTGTTTCCAGTTTTTGGCAATTACTAATAAAGCTGCTATGTGTATTTTTTTTTTCTGTTAACCTAAGTTAATATTTCTTTGGGTTAAATGCCTGAGAGAATAATCACTGGGTCTTATGATAAGTACATATTTATCTTTTAAGAAATTGCCTTCTTCTTTTCCAGAGTGGCTTTATGATTTTATATTTTTGCCAGCAATGTATGGAA
The DNA here is from genome assembly GCF_029289425.2 of Pan paniscus. Classification (NCBI taxonomy): domain Eukaryota; kingdom Metazoa; phylum Chordata; class Mammalia; order Primates; family Hominidae; genus Pan; species Pan paniscus. The sequence goes on from NC_073261.2 coordinate 19,046,066, forward strand.
GATTCCACTCCTCCATACTCTCATTAGCATTTGGTGTTTCATTAGTATTATTTTTCAGTTATAGTAGTTGTGAAATTTTGGTTTTAATCTGCATTTTCTTAATAGCTATTGACATTGGAGCATCTTTCCATGTGCTTATTTGCTATTGTATATCCTCTTTGACATGTTTGTTCATGTCTTTTGCCCATTTTCTAGTTGCATTGTTTGTTTTTTCATTGTTGAGTTTTGAGGGTTCTTTACATGTTGTAGATATGAGTTCTTTGTCATATATGTGGTTTGCAAATATTTTCCCCAGTTTGTTGTATGTCTTTTCATCTTGTACAGGGTCTTTCACAGAGCAAAAATTTTAACTTTTGATAAGGTCTAGTTTATTAATTTTCCCTTTTTACCTTTTATGCTTTCAACAGGTATGGCTTATATTTTCTTAAATAAACTTTTAATTTTAGAATAGTTTTAGGTTTACAGAAAAGTTTCAAAAACAATACAGAAAGTTCCCATATAGCCCTCATTCAGTTTCTCCCATTTTAACATCTTACATTACTATGGTAGATTAGTCACAACTAAAAAGCCAATATTGGTACATTACTAGGAATTAAACTCCACACTTATTTGGTTTCAGTAGTTTTTTCGTAATTTTCTTTTTCTGTTGCAGGACCTAAATCAGGATTCCACATTGGGTTTAGTCACATCAGGTCTTCTTAGCCTTGCCTGGTATGTGGCAGTTTCTTAGACTTTCCTGGTTTCTGATGACCTAGATGGTTTTGAGGAGTCGGTCAGATATTTTGTAGACTCTCCTGAAATTTGCATTCATTTGATGTTTTTCCTCTGATTAGACTGGGGTTCTGGGTGTTTAAGAAAATGACCGCAGAGATTAAGTGCCATTCTCATCACCCTGTAACTAAGGTACATGCTGTCAATATCCTTTACCACCAATGATGCTAATCGTGACCATCTGGCCAAAATAGTGTTTGCCAGTTTTCTGCATTGTAAAGACCCCATCCTCCTTTTTCCATACTTTACTTTTTGAAAGCAAGTAACTAAGCACACCTCTTTGAGGGGGGTGGTATCTACATGAATTATTTGGAATTCTCTCGTATAGGAGATTTGTCTCCCCCTCACCGCCACCATTTATTTATTTATATCAGTAGATATTCATGGATATCTTCAATCTTGCATTATACTCTAGTATTATGTTGTTTTGTTGCTCAAATTGTTCCAGCATTGGCCATTAGGAGTTCTTTCAGGGTGACTATTGTGACCTTCTGACATTCTTGTGTCATTGTTGAGCACATCTTGACTTCCACACTTGAAGTTGCTCTAGGCTCATCTTGCATGCTCCATGCTACAGTCTTAGAATCAGCCATTTCTCCTGGGAGACCTGGTTCCTTTTATCGCAGGATGATATTAGTAATCAGTCTATGTGTTGGTAGTGCTTTACTTTTTAAATAATAATTACAATGGTTTTCAGCCTAATAGACTATGCGGTGTTCTGTGAAATATGAGCAAAATAAGGTGAAGCCCTTTCCCATAAATACCTTCTTAGGTTCTAAAGACTTGTGCGTGAAAACTTGCCATTTGTCTTGAGTTTGCTGTAAAGTGCCTAACCTTCCTGTTTTGCTGGGACTGAGAGGGTTCTATTACAAGGGACTTGCAGCATAAAGCCGAGGGTGATGTCACATCTGATAGTGATGGCTGGAACCGGGCAGCCCTCTTGAGACCATGAAGACTGCCAATCTAATGGGAAAAGTAATGTGCTGCAAAGAGCAGAGCAGAAAAATGGAAAGAACTTGGGACTTTGATGACTTCAGTGAGCCGATTCTTGAGTTGTTCTTCTTTGGAACATTTGTTCCTGTGAGATAACTGTTTATTATTAGGTCACTTTGTTTTTATTGCTTACAATAAAATATAAGGCATTCTGTCAGGACAGATGTATGTGTAGAATTAAGGCTCAATGTAAGTATGCCCTTTGGGATTCAGAGCTCAGGCATTATTGATATTAAAATTACAGATATTGATACTTGTGGTTTCAACATCTTTTTGTGACACAGCTTTTCTTTCAAAAGGAGGTCTTTGGATCAGTGTTTGTAAAAATTAACTCATTGAGTAGTTCAGTCTCTACCTCTTCATTCATTTTCAACAACTACTGTTCACTGACAATGGGCCAACACTTACATTAGGCTCTGAGAATACGAGGATAATTATGGGATATCTCCTGCCTCTGAGGCTCAGAGGCAGTTCAACAGAGGAGACAGAGATGCAAACAACTAAAGTGACACCAGTGATAGAACAAGCAAAATGACATGGGCTTTCAGAGAAGAAACCAAATAATTTCTAAGTGTTGGACAGGGGAAATGTGAAGGGGTTGGAATTAGAAAAAAAAAATAGAGAGAAAGGAAAAAGAAAAGAAGGGCATTCTAGGGTGCAGGAAATGTGGGAGCAATGTGTGGAAGATGAAGACACAGTCTTTTCTGGAGAGAGCAAGCAGTGGTATGTAGCTGGAAAATGGTGAGGGATGTGCTACAATGAGAGATGATGAGGTTGGCAACATTAGGTCTAAGCAGACTGTGAAGAGCTTTGAATGCCAGGCTAGGGGTTTTGGATTTTAATTATGTTATAAGCCTCTTAACAAATAAAAATTATGTGACTTTCATAAGGGTTTATCTTGCTCTTCAAAAAAGATTGTATTCATCTCTGTAAACAGGAAGTAATAATCACATTTTATTGATTCAGAAAAAATAGTTATAAATTATTTTGGAAGTGAGATACTCTTTTCTTTTTCTCCTCCTCCTCTTCTTCCTTTTAAGCAAATCTGGGTTTTATATGTTGATTTTATTTAGAGTTTGTTTTTGCTTTATTTCAAAACTAGATATGCAATCTATTCTCAAATTAGTTCAAATACAATCAAAAAATATTTTCTCTCTATAGGACAATAATTTGGCATTCAAAAACCACAGCTGGTTTTATGTAGCCATTGATCCTTTAGAGTTAAGATACAACTTTCCTGTCTAAAAAGTATTTAGTGATGGTATCATTACCTTTAAAATATTATATATGATATTACATTCATGGTAGTGCTCTTCAAATAGAATATCAGGGGATACTGGGAAACCAGCGGGAGAACAGTTCCTTCATAGTAGGTATGTTACTTAGGGCAAAACTTTGAAAGCTTCTTAGAATTTGTTTTGTTCTAGGAATCTTAATGCTATTTTAATACCATTGTTGGTTTAACTTGTTTATTGAATAATAAAAACCAGGAGAAATGGTTCAGTTGAACTTAAAAAAATCTATGCTTTGACTAACAATATAAGCAATTTATGACATCTATTTTTGAGATGGAGTCTTGCTCTGTTGCCCAGTCTGGAGTGTAGTGGCACAATCTCAGCTCACTGCAACTCCCACCTCCCAGGTTCAAGCAATTCTCCTGCTCCAGCCTCTAGAGTAGCTGGGGCTACAGGTGCCCACCACCATACCTGGCTAATTTTTATATTTTCAGTAGAGATAGAGTTTCGCCATGTTGGCCAGGCTGGTCTTGAACTCCTGACATCAAGGTGATCCACCTGCCTCAGCCTCCCAAGTTCTGGGATTACAGATGTGAGCCATTGCACCTGGCCACAATTTATGACATCTTTTTTATATTTTGGGGGGTTAGGGATATACAAACTTATCATAAATTTAGTGTAAGGAAATGCTCATGCAGCAGGTAGGAAGGTAGGAGTCAAATGTCTATAGTACACAGTACAGTGTTATGCATGGTGTGGTCCTAATTTCTGCTTCTTCGTAACTCCTGTGGAAGTACGTGCTGTTTATCAGTGAAATCCCAGTCACATTCTGCACAATTCTCTGGTGTCCGAAGTCTCTGGCAAACACATGAACTTGAGCTGCTGAGTTGGTGTAAACTCCTCGTGGAAGGCAATGCACATAATTACACAATGATGTGGTTTTGAGAATTTTTGAAATAGTCTATTTTAAATTTGGCTTCTCCAGAGCAATTCTTTACTCTCTGGCAGTTAGATTTAACCTATCAAATTCACATTAGACAATAAATGTTAGAAATAGGAATCCCAAGAGCATCTTGGCCCTCATGTCTAAGCCTGGTAACCACTCCTATGGTGGATCTGTAGATCAAACCTTGAAGTTACACGGGGAATAAAACTATGTCACTTGGAGATCAGAGTCAATGCTTGTAATTGGGCTCAGATGCCTGTTAGAAACCACATTCAACTGCAAAATTAAAAGGGACTGACAAGCTCTGGGCAGTACAAATAAAACCCAGGGCAAGAGAGGAAAGCCAATATCATAGAACTAGGGGGAAATTATGAAGAACACGAAATTCAGTAGAAAATGTAAGTTCAGGGAGATAATGACAAAAGAAGGGCTCAAACATTCTTCTTTTTTTATGCAGACTTTAAGACCAAGGCAGAATACAAGGCAATGATACAGTTTTTTCCCTGTGAATAAGAGTTTTAGTACTAATCTGGCCACCTCATTTGGCAGATGAGATAACTCAAGGGGGCTGTGGCCTATCTTTTTTTTCATAACTGGAGCAGAATCTTAAACATTTCTCTTATTTAGTACTTTCCTTCTATGAGAGCACTTTTGGAGGGCACCGTGGGAGTGTGAGAGAGGGAAGTGATGGAGTCTGAAGACAGATTGGGTTTGAATACCGGTTCTGTGATCTTAGCCACAATCCCCTCTTCTGCAAAATGAGAATAATAGTAGTGTTAAATCAAGTTTAGCCTGAAGCTGCCTCCTTATACATTTTTAGTTTGGCCTAAAGATTTTTCTGTACATCATGAATTATAACCTAAGTGACCCTGTAAAAAGACTGTAGCCTCTTGCGCCAATCATCAAGTTTTGGCCATTCAAAGGTGGCCATTGTTCAAACCCTGTTCAAATAAGGCAAATGCCTAGCTATAACTGATCCTGCTGTTTGCGTACCTCACTTACATTTTCTGTACGTCACTTTCCTTTTATTATCCATAAATCTTCTTCCACCATGTGGCTGCGCCGGAGTCTCTGAGCCTACTCTGGCTCAGGAGGCTCCCTGATTGGTGAATCATTCTTTGCTCAGCTAAACTCTTTTAAATTTATTTTGGCTAAAACTTTTCTTTTAACAGTAGCTTTAACAAATTTTTTGGTAAAGTTCTGTGAAAATTAAATGAGCTGATAGTTGTAGAATGCCTGGTACAGGACATGACATAGTAAAATGACAACTAACACTATTAACAAGGGGCAAGAGTTTATAACTTTGTAATTCAATATGGGGGTGGAGATAGCAGCAGAGATGTCAGGGGAGACAGGGCAAATGACTATTGGTCTAGAGTTTGGAGGAACCTGCAGGGATATTTGAGGGCATCTTACAAGGAACACAAAGAATGCCCTTTCTCAAAATTTCTGCCTGGAATTGCAAATTATGGACATTTCTTTACATAAAGTATTGAGCCTCCAGAATTGGGAAGGGTAATCAATAAACAATCAAATTTGGTCTGGGGAAGAGGGAGATGAAAGAACAATCTGGAACATAGCAAACCCTGGGGTACTGGGCAGAGAATCAGGGAAACGTATGGGAAAGCAGGGGGCTCATTCTGGAGCTCAGATGAGCAGAGATGGGAGCCTCTCTCTACTTTAAATCCTATTTCCAGAAGAGGTGAAGATTGACTGCAATTATTTATTCCCACTAAAGGAAACAGGAAAGCAAGTAAAGTAATCTATCTATTGTTTACTCCATCTCAGATCATTGGGAGTAGGTGGTTCTATCTACAAGGATTTATCTGGAAGTGCTGTTGATCCATGAGTTCCATGAATATTCAAAAGTGTCAGAGGCATGAAGCCTTGGCCAGTCTCTGTTGAGATTTCATGGTGTCTGCTAATGCAAAAGGAAAATTCTATTTGCATTTCTAAAGGATTGCAAAAGCAGTTTTATGATTTGGGCTTGATCTCCCATCATTCTCATGTTTTGTTTGTTTTTCATCACCTTTATTTTAATTACGGGTTACTTGCCGAGAAAGATCTGCATAAGGAAGTGTGCTTTCACTGTCTCCTCCACCAAAGGGAATTGTAATTAAGAGCAGATTGACGAGACAGGAAGGTGATTAAATCCTAGGCTCAAAGCCTTGCTCCCCTGACACTCTTGATAGGAGCTGTCCCTCCAACTTTAACTTTTCTCTATGTGTTGGCGTGTTAACCTCTCCGATCAGCACTATCTTTATAATAATCAAGAGTAGGATAATTGCAGTATTTATTTTCAGTTGAACTATACTATAGCTGTAGGTTTTCAATTTACCTTTTGGGGAACTGAAGACAAAATTGATTTAAAGTATTCATTTTCCATTTGAATTTAGATTTTGCCATAGTTTTGCAAGGTGACAATATCATAGTCCAAAATACTTGAATTTTTGCATATATGTTTGAGAAACTCAGAGGAAGCATTGCATGGTTTGTGTTTTAGAGGACTCAGTGGATTCACATTGCAGGAAGGATGAACATCAACTTTTTTTTTCTTCATTTACCAGAAAGTAGTAGGAGCTGGTTAACTCCCACCTTAGTGTTCAAAAACTAAAGACCAGTGTAACAAAGCCATTTTCTATTTTTCAAAGGGATTGGGAATTTATTATAAGTATTTTTAAAAGATTGAAAAATCACTTAAAAGGAAGCATTCAGCTAAAAAGATTCCTTTCTTACTATAAATTAATACGTAGATCTCAGAAACTGTCACAAGTACCAGCAGCATTTTTTATTTGAGTTTATAATAATTGCAAATTATAACGATGTTCATTTTCTTTAAACTGACATGATTTGACACTTGTGCAACTGCTGACTTTAGCAAATTGGTAACTATTTGCAATATTAAAAATAGACATTTAAAATCACCGATTGAAATAAGGCGTTGAAGGGTATATTAAGCAAAACTTTTTGAGTGTTCTTCTGAAATCATTTAAAAATTAACTTTTTATAGAGACATAACTTTTAATACTTGACTAAAGCAATTTTAAAAATTTTAAATAAAATTCTTTTTAAAGCTGGAGCCATGAAGAAGATTGGTTCTGAGTGTCATAAACTGACTGAAGTATAAATCCTCACAAAGTGGTGTTTGAAATAAACACTAATAAACACTGTGGTAACTCAGTTTGGACAGCCCAGTCCGATCATAAACAGGATCCTTCTTTGTATAATGGGCTCTAGTGTTTCACAATTCTATTAGTAAATCTTGGTAGAAGCTTTTGAACATTCTGGTAGATGCATTTCCCTGTACCTAACTTCGGCATTCAGTTTACAACTTTTGTGTTAAACAGGTGCCCCTGCACTGGGAAGAAGTTAACCATATCCTCAGTTACAGCAATGTTCTCTGAAATTTATGTTGGGGCCATGTAAGTGGCCACTCTTCTTGGTACTTACTGCATACATGTGTTAGTTATCTTGTTCTAGACATTCCAGGCTAAAATGCACCATTTCCATTATGTCCTTTGAAGTTATTGACTGAGAAATAGTTTCTACTTCTCAGATATATAGTGTAATGTTAGGCCAATTAATACTTAAGGAAGTTGTACCCATTGTCCTAGCCTCTGCAGTTGCCTATTATACTCTTCTTTTGTGACAGTATTAGAGTGAAAACCAATCCAGACACTGCTCATGTCTGCCAAATGGATGGTGAGACAGGAGGTCAGACTGAATTAATTTGCACGGTATCCTATCTGGCGTCTGATTCATTCTGTGAGGCTGCTGGAAACAGAGGAGGTCTACAGATGATTGCTACTAAAACATGACCGCAAGTATGTGTTTTCCACCAAAGGATGTCAATGTGAACAGTGACACTGCCCATGGCTCTACCCCATGTTTGTGAAGAGACCTGATATAAATGCCTGTGGTCTAATATTTCCTGACAGCAAAGATTGACAAACACTGGCACATGTTGGTAAAGGAGATGGTAGCTTGCTTTTATAATAGACACACATATTTATGGGCGAGATTATGAACTATTCCAATTGGAGATAGAGATTCTAGAATAAGCTAGAAGGCTCTCTAGGGATCTTTAAACCATACTGTCAAAATTTAGAGTTACTAAGTATTCTTCCCACTGAAACACCCCCTATTCATGGTAAATCCATGAATGCAGTGACTCTAATCCTGAATTGTATTGTCTGCAGTCCAGATATGCTTTGAAGTGACTGTATATTTTAGGACTCTGTTTCTTCTGATTGAAACCCACTCCTCATCCTTCAAGAGAATCCTCTGTTGTCTGACCCATTGAAAGTTAGTCATGCTTATTTTATTGAGTGAACAAACTAATTAATTTTTAAAAATCAAAGTTTTCATGACAGCATCAATGGACTTAACTGGATAAGTCTGTTAAAAGTGGCTTTAATATTAATAAAGGCAAGGAAAAATGCTCAATATTACTAATCATTTGGGAAATGCTAATCTAAACTGTAATGAGATCCCATCCACTAGGATAGCTGTTATCTAAACAAAACAAAATAAGACAAAAAAATTAGAAAATAACAAGAATTGGCAAATATGTCAACAAATTGAAACTCTTGTGTACTGTTGGTGGGAATGTATAAAGGTACAGCTGCAATGGAAAACAATACTGTGGTTCCTCAAAAAATTAAATAGAATGATTGTATGATTCAGAAATTTCACTTCTGGATATTTATTGAAAGGATTGAAAGCAGGAATTGGAAGAGGTATTTGTACACTCATGTTCATAGCAGCATTATTATAGTAGCCAAAAAGTGGAAGCAGCCCAAATGCCTAATGATGAATAAACCAAATGTTCAAACATATACAAGGGGATATTATTCAGCCTTAAGAAAAGAAATTATGATACATGATACAACATGGATGAACGTTGAAAACATATAAGTGAAATAAGCCGGATATAAAAGAACAAATATTGTGGCCAGGTGCGGTGGCTCACGTCTGTCATCCCAGCACTTTGGGAGGCCGAGGCAGGTGGATCACGAGGTCAGGAGTTTGAGACCAGCCTGGCCAACATAGTGAAACCTTGTCTCTACTAAAAATACAAAAATTAGTCGGGCATGGTGGCACACGCCTGTAGTCCCAGCTACTCAGTAGGCAGAGGCAGGAGGATTGCTTGAAACCGGGAGGCAGAAGTTGTGTGTGGTGAGCCAAGAAACACACCACTGCACTCCAGCCTAGCAACAGAGTGAGACTTCATCTCAATATATATATATATAACAAATATTGTATGATTCCACTTTCCAACAGTCAAATTTATAGATTATCTGGGGTGGAAGGCAGTGGAGAATCAGGAGCTATTGTTTAATGGGTGTAGACTTTCAGTTTACGAGATGAAAGCTTTTGAGACTGATGTCAGTGGTGGTTGCTCAACAATATGAGCTTACTCAATGCCACTGAACAGTACTTTAAAAAATTGCTAAACAGGTAAATTTTTAAAAAGTAGCTTTGAGGATTACTCAGAGTTTTAGAAAAAGAATGGGCTTTTCAGTTAGTGGATCTAGATTTGACCTTGATTCTCATAGACTTTGACTTTGACTGGGGCCCCTTCTTGCAAAGGCCACTTCCAAGGTATTGAGAGAAGCTCTAGCAACATGTTAACTGAGGCACATATTTTTCAAATTTTACAAAAACAAGCTGTTTCATCTCAGTTAATAAGGCCATTTTATCTTTCCACTTGACTTTCCCTGTCTTATACGTTTTCTCACTTCAAATGCCATTGAAAGGGCAGCCAGCAATTTTGGGATATAGCTAAGAAGTTGAGTGAGGAATGTATTTAATTTAGTTTTAGAAGGGTAGGTTTATGTGGTTTTGTATATTGGTCAGCTATTGCTAGCCCAGTATAGGATTGACTTTGAGGAATGTTCCCTGGGCTAACTCATCTCACCAGGTATAGTAACAAAGGGATTTGGGGCTAGACGTCCTGTGGCAAAAAAATCCTATGGTGCCTGGCATGGAAAATATCTGAGTGGAGCCAGAAGCACCAACCATTTACAATTCAAAGAGAATCTAAGATGAGTCACTGAGTAAGACTTGAAAAGCTCTGAAAGCTTGCAGATCATATTAAAAAGAAACTTGATGAAAATCTCCCCAAATTTGACAATAATCGTAAAAACTTACGTGACATTACAAAATAGAGTTGTGAAGGTAAAAGAAACTTTCTTTCTTTTCTGATCAATTTTGGGATGTAGCTAAAAGGAGTTGAGTGAGGAATGTATTTAATTTAGTTTTAGAGGGGTATGTTTATGTGCTTTTGTATATTGCTTTTTATTTTTATTTATATGCTTTTATATATTGCTAGCCCAGTATGGGATTGACTTCAAGGAATGTTCCCTGGGGTAACTCACCTCATCAAGTATAAGCTGAGAAAAATATGTAGAATTATATTTCTATTCTTTTCATAGAAAATATTATAAAACCATGGTGATAGAAAAGATCAAGGAATATACACATAAACATTTTGGGGAAATGTATTACAAAAGTTGATAGTTAACTCTTGAAAACATGTTATTTTACTGGGTTTTAGGACTTATTGGTTTGCTTTTAAAAGTTGTAATTTCAGAGAGGAATAATAGACATTAGAGACTCAAAAAGCAGGGAGGCTGGATGAGGCTTGAGGATTGAAAAACTTACCTATTGGGTACAATGTTTGCTGTTCCGGTGATGGGTACCCTGAAAGCACAGACTTCACCAGTAGGCAATATGTGCATATAACAAAACTGCATTTGTATCTTTGAATCTATAAAAATAAAAAAAGAAGTTGTAGTTTTTTTCTCATTTTAAGTATATGTGCACTTTCATATCTACTTTTATATTTATGATTTTGTATTCCAAGAAGTGCCAAAAATTGTAAAAAATACTTCAGACTTCATGAAACCTGAACTGAATCTAGTTTGGGACTTAGGGTAATTTTGCTCTAAATTTATTTTCTGCGGGTTTGAAAATGGGTAATTATACTATTAAAAAGAGCTATTATGAGCATAAAATTAGGTGGTATGTGTGAGCAGGGTTTCCATAAATGCTTATTTTCTTTTCTCTCACATGAACTCTGAGGGTATAAATTTATGATCTTCACATTGGCTTTGATATTTTTTCTACCTGATTATACATTTTTTATCTCCACGAATCCATCCTGAGTTCATTACCTTACCACCTGGCTCCTGCCTGTGGCCTCTTCCTCCTCGAATCCATCTTTGTCTGCTGCCATGGTGATTTTTTAGAAAGTCAGACCAGATCTGAGTTAAAAATCTGACCTGCTTAAAAAACTTTAATGACTCCCTTTGACCAGAGATAAAGTTGAAATGCCTCACTGTAGAATTTAAGGTTTGCAATTTAAGGTTTTGACTCAGCTGGGGAGCAGAGGAGGCTTCCCAGGTTACAGGGTTCTGGGAGTTGTCCAGGCTGGCGGTGGGCTGGGCCAGGGAAGAGGGTGCCCCCCGCTGCTACAAGTGCACAGAGCCCCTTCAGCAGCTACAAGTAGTTGGCTCTGGCTGGTGTATGAATCTAACATGGAGAAGTGGCAAATGTGTGGCTGGAAGACACTGCCAAGGAGCCTTCCGTGATTGGCCTTGACTAGCTTGCTAAGGAATGTGGTGTTCATCTTGAAGACCAGGAAGGGCGGTGAAAAAACTTAAAAGTCTGTCTTTCCTTTTCCTGACCTTCCAATTCTTGCCTCTATCTGTGATGGTTGAACTTGTATGTCAGCTTTGTTGGATCCTAGTACCTAGATAGTTGGTCAAACAGTATTCTAGATGTTTCTGTGAAGGTGATTATGGGAGGAGTGGGGAGGATTACCACTTAAATTAGTAGACTTTGAGTACAGCAGATGACCCTCCCTGAAGTAGTGGGCCTCAACCAATTAGTTGAAGGTCTTAGGAAATAGACTGAGGTCTCCTGAGCAAGAAGGATTTCTGCCAGAACACTGCATTTGGACAGGAACTGATTGTTTTCCCTGAGTCTCCAGCCAACCCTGCAGATTTTGGACTTGCCCGCCCCCATGATAGAGTAAGCCAGTTCCTTACAATACATCGCTCTCTCTGTCTCTCAGTGCACACACACATGCACATACACACATTCAATTGGTTCTGTTTCTCTGCAGAACCCTGACTAATATATTATCCTCTGGTCCAATTCAAGTATCGTACTGTTTGTAGAATCCTCTAGCTCCAAGTTAGTCATTCTCTACCGAGCTACCCCTGCAACATTTTCTTCATAATATTGTTCAAGACTCAGCACATGATTCATGTTTATTTACATCTGTATCTCCCTCAACATTGTGAGCAACCTGGGGACTAGGTCTCATCCATCAGCGAAGATCCTGTGACTAACCATAGCTGGTACAGAAAAGGATGCTTGATAAATATTAATTGAATGAATAAAAAATAGAATCAGTGAAGGACAGTGTGTAGCTGTACTTTCCACAGAGTTTGTGATGAAGGGCACTAATAGGCGATCAATGAATATCCATGATACCCATGTTGATACCGTAGGCAACTGTGAGCCACGCTACTATGAGCCAGACAGGATTCCAGGCTCTAAAAATACCATAGAACCTGAAAGAGCTCACACACATTTATTTTTATTAAATTAAGGGGCTCTGCTGAAGATTTCTGGAACCAACCTGTCTCAAGTTAATTCCTCCACCATGTAACCACCACAGCTAACCTCTAGTTCTTTTTAGAACCAAGACAATGCAGGGCTTGTCCCCGGGCAGGAGAAGGAGAGCGCTGATCAAGGAGTCAGTGGTACAGGGCTGTTCTGGGTGCCTGGAAGGCCACTGTGGCAGCCTCAGGCTCTCTCACCCCTCCCAAGCTCCCTGCAACCCTTCAGCTCCCATCCCAGAAACCCCGAGTTTCCTGGGAACTGTATTCAATGTGATGTGTGTTGAAATGGCCATGTAGGCTAATGGAGCCCCCAGCAGGTCTTGGGGAAAGGCTTAGGGAAATATAATAGGCTGTGAGAAAACAGGGTCATAAATCACACATTTTTCACACTGTACGGCTGAGAGAGATGACTAAAGCGTGTTTGTAATTTATTTTCCCCTTTTGAAAAAAAGGTATTTCTGGCAGGGTGAACACAAGATCTCTAAAAATAAGTTACTCGCTGATTTGTCACTGCAGATATGGGCACATCAACATCCACAGGAAATTCGAGTCTCCTGGGGTGGTGGCTTCACATGGAATACAACAGAAGTCAGAACAAAGACAAATCGCTCTGCATTGGGCTTTCCAGCTGAGCAGATCCAGAAAGAGACAATGTCAGAAGAAAGTAATTTCAGGTTTCCAGTTCTTATGCCTTCTTAAAGGTGTTCTGTGTGTCCAGGACCGACTGTGGCCCCTGTGTCTGTGGGTGGGAGCCTCCCCTCCAGCCTTCCACATCATTTCTCTCCTTGACTTCCTTCACCTGTCCTTTATCACATTGCTTCCTACCCAGGGCGATCTTGTGATGCCATTAGCTGATTGGAGATTAATAGGAGAGAGGAGGATCCCACAGGACAAACAAACAAACCAATCCTGCCTTTTGGAAAGCCTGGTTGTCAGAAGCTTCCTCCGGCAGGTGGCTGCAGGTCATAAAACCGACTGGAAGCATTTCCACTTTGTAAAGCCGACCACAAAAGGCAAACGTGGAATCAGGATTCACGTTACATGGCGATCCTGCACATGCCCCTCCACTCCTGATGAATTGCTCAGGAAGTAGGTGAGAACTGGAAACACACAGAAAATGGAGCCATTAAGCTATTTGGGCCACTGATGAGATGCTGCTGGCTGGCTTAACCTCTTCAGTGCCTGCCTAGTTCTGCTGCAGCTGTTGGCACAGTTACCAGCCCTGAGAAATATAGGGCACTTATTTTTGGAAACATGCTCTATATCCGAAAGCACTCATGATGATGAGATTCAGCCAGACGGCAGAAACACAGTCACCTGCTCCTGCAAAACATCAATGTGCACAGCCGTGGTTCTGGGCGCCATTAATTATTATTAAACCCGGCTGCATTTCCCTTGCCTCCCCCAAGCCTCAAAAAGAATCTAGATTTGGCTCAAGGAATTTTGAAAAATGCTTAAGATGAAATTTTTACTTATTTTAATGGAAGGAAAACATAACCAAGATGAAGCAGCTTTATGGATAGCACTGCCTTCTCCTTGGATGAGGTGTTCCCCAACATGCACTCCTCTGCCCCCAATCTGGGCTTCTGAGACCTGTCTTGCTGCTGGAAGGTCCTTCCTTTGACCACATCAAGGGAGCCAGCCTGCTGGCCTTGTTTTCCTCTTCTGTGGTTCTAAACAGAGGAGAGTCATCACCCTGCTCTGAGGTCCATAGTCTATAGGGCATTTTTAGTTTGGGTTCTTCCTATGCTCTAAGAGGAAGAGACTGAGACTCTCTTAAAGTACATACTTTTGCCATGTGTTAAAGGGTCACCACAATACTGACCCTGATGAATTTTTTTCGTGATTGAGACAATGTCTTAAAAGTGGCCTATACATATGGGTGCCTCACTGAAGAACAGAGGAGGGGAATTAATCCAGCTTGGAGCTGAGAAGTTAATATATTCCATTACCTCAAAAGCTTATGGCTTGAAATACAGATACCCCAGGAAGCTAGGTTTTGTTGCACTGTAGCATCAATAAACAAAACAAATATTCACTGAGTCATACTGTATATAGGCATTGTACCTGCCAAGCCACTCTCGCCTTCACAGAGCTCACAGTTTAGCAGGGGAGATGGGACTCAGGAACAGAGGGAGATCAGAGCTGTGATGGTGCTGGTCTCGTGGTAGGTGTGGGGACCTGGGAAGGACAGCTAACCCCACTGTGGGGACTGCACCATGGAAAGCTGTGGGAGGGAGGAGAGCTTTGGAACTCTGCAGAGAGGTGATGAGGTCTTTTAAAGAGGGAGGTGACATCGCCCCTTTTGTGGAATGTTTTACAAAGGTGACTGTGGCTGCTGTGCAGGAAGCAGTTGGAGAGAAGATGGTAAGACTCGAGATGGAGAAGGCTGTTGAAGTCACTGAACACCTGAAGCACTGTCCACAGGCCAGAGGAGATGGGCACATATGTGGAAGGACCCCACTGTGCTCGGCCACCTGGGTGAGGAAGCGGAGGATTCTAAGTTGGCCCCAGGTGCCAGATTTGGCCTTGAGGAGGGTGAAGGCACATTTGCTGAGAAGGGGACAGATTTAGCTGTGGAGTTTGAGATGCTTATGGGCTGCAGGACTGCATACTGCAAGTCCGTAGTTAAGAATGCAGAGTTAGAGTCTGAAAATGGAAGGGATCTAGATATTGCAGTGTGGGGACAGTAATTATACAAATGATACCTAGATTCAGTTGTGAGAAAGGGTGAGGACCAGGGTGGAATTGTTTAGAGTATGGATTCTCGGGAGGTGGAGGGCAGAAGAAGCATCAGTGAGGTGCTAGTCTGAGTCGGGGTGGAGGATGATAAAAAGGCACTTCAGATGTGACAAAAGGACACGTGTGGCAGCTGGATACTGAAGCAAATTCAACTCTGCCTTTGCCTAGAGCCAATCCCAATCAAGAATATCAAATAGACAGTGCACCCTTCCCCCTTTAGTTTTCAATCCATTCCCAGTGAAATCTAATCCAATTGTATACAAATTCTAATCCAGACTCCAAGGATGGCCAAGCTCTTCTGTACTGTCACAAAGTTTTTGTCCTACTCTAACTCTGAGCACCAGGGACTTGTTACTGGACCCCTCAGCCTGGGGCTCAAGCCATTTGTTTCCACAAAGCAACTCTCTTAATCTTCTCAACGATGCTCTGAGCTGGGCACTAAAGTTCCCTTCTTTTATAGATGAGGAAAGTGAGGAGCAGAGGAATTCAGCAATTTGTCCAAAGTTAGACAACCAGTAAATATGGAGAGGGGAATCCTAGTTTTGTTATTTTCCTTAGCAGCTGTGTGATCTGGAGTAAGTCTCAGATTTACATCTTTTTATCTTAAAAAAAAAAAAAGTGGTGAGAAGAATTATCTGCCCCAACAGATTCCCTTTCTCAGGATCATCTGAGATACAGTTTTGTACGATGCAACTTGTTCTGCATTTGCCAAACTGTAAAGTCCAAAACCTGCCACTACTGTGTTACCACCCTCCTTTTTCTGGAATGGCCTTCTTCATTAGGACTGAGTGGGAGAAAACATGTTTCCTACAAGGCTAGATTGTCAACCCTGGCTGCACAGCATAATCATCTGAGGAGTCTTAGAGTGCCAGGCAGCATCACAGACCAACATATCACTGTCTCTGGTCTTTGGGTTTAGCTCAGCATTTTTGAAATCTCCCGGATGATTCTAGTACAGGTAGCATTTAGAACCACTCATCCTATCTGAAGATAGAACTTGTCCCTGTCTGTTACCAGTGCTGTCTTTACTTACTCACAGCCAAAGAGCTCAAAGCCTTTAGGAAGTGTTGAACTCCATGGTAGAGTCAAGTCCTCCATGGCTCCCAAGATCCCCACTCTCCAACCCCCAACAGGGGGTACCTCCAGTATTTTCCCCTCCCCTGAGTATGGGGGCAGCCTCTGAATATCACAGGTGTCCCTCCTTCGATTAGATTACTTATATGGCAAAAGTGACAGGATTTTGCAGATGCGATTAAGGTCCCCAATCAATGGATTCTGAGTTAATTAAAAGAGAGATGATCCTGAGTAGACCTGTCCTAATCAGTTTCTTTAAAATACTGTCTCTCCTCCTGGCCTTGAAGCTGATATGCATTCTGTGGAAGTGAGAAACAAATTTGACCAACAATGCCTTTGGGAGCAAACCCTAAACATCAGATGAGACCTCAGCCCTAGCTGTCACCTTGATTGTAGCCTTACAAGACCCTGATCGGAGGGCCTTGCTAAGCTGTTCCTAGACTGTTAACACCTGGTGATAGAGACAGGAGGCAGGGAGATTTTAGGGAGACAGGGGCAGGTCCACAGTGAAACCCCACCTTCAAGCCAAAGTAGTCTGAAACCTGCAGCCAGAAGTGAGAACTTCTATTCCTGTTTGCATGCTCTCTCCCGATTGGTTCTTTCCGAATAATGTCTTTTTATCAATCGAATGTTGCCATTTCCAAAACTAACTACAGCCTGCCCCACACCCATCCTATGCCTATAAAGACCCCAGACTCAGTTGGTAGGGGAGAGAGTTGGCCAGACTTTGGAGAAGAGAGACGGCTTGATGTCAGGGAAGAGACAGCTGGACTTCGGGGAGAAGATGACCTGACTTCTGGGAAGACCACTTGCCCTTCCTGTCCCCTCTTCACCTCCCCTTTCCACTGACAGCCATTTCCATCACTCAGTAAAATTCTCTGCTTTCACCATCCTTCAAATATCTGCACAATCTCATTCTTCTTGGATGCTGGACAAGAGCTCAGGACCCACCAACTGCGGACACCCTAAAAGGCTGTCACACCAGCCCTTTGCCCTGGCTGGTGGAGGGCAGCCACCCTATGTGACGAGGCATTGGGCCAATTAAGCCATAAACAAACAGCCGTCTACAGATGGGGGAGGCTAAAACAGCAATGTAACACTCCCACTGGGGATTCGGGGTCACAGGCACCCCCATCTGGTCACTGCTGCAGGCCTGTGTGGAGCTTGCACTCAGAGTGGTGGCCAGATCCCACACTCACTCACTCATACCTGGTCTGGCCGTGGGCCCCGCAGAGCTTGCTCCTGCTGGTGCCCAGAGTGGTTGGCTGGGTCCTGCACTCCCTCATTCATGTGCTCCCTCCCACAAGGGGTTGAGTATGGCGGTCGGAGTAAATGTTCACCCCTGTCGTGAGTCCAATGGAGGGGCCGAGAAAAATCCTGCATCACTGGCATGTAAGATAAATGTATGTTGTCTTCAACTGCTCAATTTGTGATATTTTATTATGTAGCATAGAAAATCAATACAGCCAGTCCCTTATTGACCTGAGGCCCTGGACAACTTCTCATGACCTTAGAGAGGGAGGATGGGAGGAGGCCACTCTCTTTGTGGTAGGGACAGCATGAGTGGCAGCTCCACAAGGAGCAGGGGGCCAGGGAGGGACAGCACCCACTGGCTTTGTGTCACTGAGAAACGACAAGTGTATAACCAGCATAATTTTATAATATAATGTTAACATACCATCTAAATTCACTCAGAATTCCAGAATTTCAGAACACAGTATTCAAAAATTGTACTTTTTACAAAATTTATGGACATAACAGTGTATATTGCTGATTTGGGATCTGAAGCAGGTGGGCCTTTTGGTTGATAGAGTCCAAGAATACAGAGGATGAGAAACACATTCAGATGAGATATCACTGGGCCATTATCATTAACAGTTCCACCCTTGAAAATGTTGACACAATGTTCACCTTTTTCTTTCTGTATAGGATACAAATGTTGAAAATTTCCTGGATTCTGCTATTGCTATACATTACCTGAGCAAAGGAAAAATGAGCATTGTATGATTTTGCAATGACCATGGGCTCCTCAAAGGTCTCTTAGATCCAGAAGTTCAGATTAACATTGGTTTGGCAGCTGTGATTTCCTGCTTCTAGGATGGAGGATTTTGTCAGTCTGAGCCAAACCATCTGGGACATCTAATCGCTCCTAAAGAGAAATCCTACACTTTGCTATTTTAAAGAGCAAGTGAAACTGAAGCATGTGTATCAAATTTTGCTCAAGGTTTGTGAAACTCTAAGTACTGGAGAGAAAAAAATAATTTGATAAAATAATGTATTTTTGGAATCAGGAAATTTACCAACTTGATGGAGCACCAGCACTACATTTTAATTTTTAGTATAGAATTTTTCAAACACAGAACAGAGTAGGGAGAATAATACAATGAACTTGATGAGCACATCTGCCAGCTTCAACAGTCAACTCATAGTCAATGCCGCTTTATCCTTCTCCCTCTCATTTTTCCTACCCTCTTCCTAGATAAAAGAATCGAGTTTTGCAGTGAAAAGAGATAGCAAAGACAAGGCATCTGGTTTTTCTACCTATTCTGCAGATCTGAATGATGACCTTGAATCACCCACATGTGCATTTGACCCCCAGACCAGGCAGGTGAGCCGGCAGGTGTGTATGTGCACACCCTTGAGAAGAGCAAACCCCTCTGGATTCAGAAAAATTACTTCCCCTATTTCAGCTTCTCCTTCTCTTCTGAGCCATCACAGACACCAGTTCCAAAAGAGCAGGATAATGTTGTCAGCCAGGATTAAATATACCCAGCAGGGATATTATAAGGAAAACAGACGAACAATCTCACTTTTTTTTCCCCCAAAGAGCAGCCTCCCAGGCTTTTTACTGTCTCTTCTCTCCACTTATCCTGGGGAAAGGGTCGGAATCCTGCCTGGGACCAGCCAAAAGGAAAGAACCAACCTCTTTCCTTATCATAAGGGTCATAGTTCAGGATGTGTAGGGAAGGAGCATCTATTCCTTCTCTCTGCCTCCAGTGAAGCCCTCAAGACAAGAAACCGTTCTCCCGTTGAAAGACTCCAGTAGGGAATCTCCAGGACTTATTTGAACATTTAGTCACTCTCAGGAAATCTTGTCCCTTAGAGCAAGTCTCCACACTCTTGCCTGTTTCATTGATTTCATTTTGATCTGGTCCTTATGTTTTCAGAGACAAGTCATACACTTTACTTGCAAAAGAGCTTGTTCATACACTTGCTAAACATCACATCCTGCTTAGGCTTTTGCATTATCACTCTCAATCTGTATTCATGTAGGGATTGTTGACTTTATGAATCAACTACCCAGTCATTCTTATATTATCTCTTTCAATATTCTCTAAGCTCCCACATCCCTCTTAAAGTGTCAAGCTCTAGACTGCAACAGATGTTCCTGAAGAAATTGAGACTAGAAACATAACAAAGTTTATGCTCTTCCATGGATGACTCATAAGGGTTATCTGTCTATGATCGGCCTGTTATTAAAATTTAGATGATGTAAATGTCATGGAAAGGAGGACAAAGGTAGTATCTGTCAGCGTGTAGAGTGTTTTTTCTTGGTTGCCTTGGACAGCATTTCAAAGGTTAAGTCTGCAGAGCATCCTCACAAGTTCCCAATATTTAGTCACATGAACAGGTGGCATGAGCTCCTCTGTGCACAACCCTCTTCTTGAGAGCTCAGGTTATAAGCATGGGGTGGGCACCCTTTTCTGTTAAGGGCCAGGTAATAAATCTCTTAGGCTTTGTGGGCTACATGGTCTCTGTTGCAACTTCTCTACTATGCTGCGTCCAGGATGTGGCCACTGAGGATATTGTAAATGAATGTACCTGGCTGTGCTCCAATGTAACTTTATTAACACTGACATTTGAAGTTTTCATGCTTTATGTGTCATGAAATTCTTGTTTAGGCATTTTTAAGCATTTGCAAATGTAAAAGCTTTTTATCTTACAGGCCATACAGAAACAGGTGGCTGGTGTGGACCTGGCGGCGGGCTGTCATTTGCCCATTTGTGATCCAGCATTTTTCCATAAGAGCAAGTGAAAAGGAAGGGTGGGACAGTTAGAGAGATAAGCTGTTCCATTTTAATTAATTAATTTTTTTTTTTACTACGACAACATTTTAAAAACAGAAATGGCAAGTTGTTATTCTTTGCTCTGAGCCACTCACACTCTAAATGTTACATAGGGATTTTAACAGGGTGGAGCCAGGCTGGTCCTCTCTGCAGCGTCTCTAGTTGATCAGGGATCCCATCCCACGAGGTCCAGGGACCTTTTATAAGAATGTTGACCATCTTTTTAGGAATCCAAATTGAGACTCATAGTTTGATAAAAATTTTTCAGATTTGTAAATTTCTTTACATGAAATGTCACAAAATTCTAAACGTTAGATGGCATTTCATTACATAATTAGTGACATTAATGAAAAGTGTGCTCTAGATACTTTAGAAGTTATTATATTTATGAAGAGATTCATTAAAGTGTCACTTAGGAAGAGATCTTTCCCTGAGTACGTGTGAGTGAGGACCCACCTGGTATTGCTGCCCTGAGTCTGGCCTCTTTTGTCTGACACAGAAACTTGTATATTTCTTTTGTGGACCACAAGTTAGGAATCTGGTTGGCAGTTGCATGTATTATTTCGTGCATAGCTCACTGAAGCTTTACTGGGGACATTTTAAGCCTTTAAAACATGACTGAGAAAATAGTATATACATAACCTGCTTTAAATACGCTTGTATCATTTAATCTTTCAATTTTGTAGTTCAGAACAAACCATGAAGTCATTTTGTTCTTGGAAAAGTATTCGACTTTTCCAGAGTGAAGCAGGCTGACACTGCACACTAATTTTGCAAATATTGAGGGTGAATAGTGAACTCCTTGATAGGTCTTTGAAAATAAATTGAATTGCAGTAGGGGCTTTTCTTAAAATTCATAGTAGTCTCAGAACAATAAGTTTATGTTAGGCAAAATCCACACAGACATTAGTGATGACGTAGTTGGGTTGGAATGAGCAATCTTTCAATTATGACGTAGATCCTCACCATCTTCTGGCTGGAAAGTCAACTGTTTGGCTCTGATGTACTACTTCCAGATTCAAAAGTTGAACTTATTAAGGCTTCTTGTTTTTCTTGCTATATCTTCACTGCTCATTAGTACCTGGAAAGGAAAGAAAAGAAACGCCAACATCTCAAGTTTGGGAAAGAAATTGTTTGCTAAAATTAGACTTCTAGGAGTCTATTTATCCATGAGGATCATTAACTAAACCTAATCCTGTCTTTTTACACCACAGGTAATTGAAAACTGGCTCCCTCCCTTCCCTTCCTCACTCCCTTCCTCCTGTCCTCCCTCTGTTGATTCCTTCCCTAACAATGCACATGCTCCTCTTTAATAGTTCAGTACTCACAGGTCCTTATGTGCTAGAATAGTAGCAAGCCTCCAGATTCTGTCAGGGAATTCTGATAACTGCGAGGTAACTTTGAACCCACAGTTTGGATTGGTCTTTCTCTCTGGCCTGTTTCTTATGCTGTTCCTATTTATTTGTGGTGGCTACAAATATTTTGAGTAGGTTGCTCAAAATATCTTCTGAAGTGTAAATGACACATTTTTTCAATGACAAATATTTAAAAAAATAATAGCAGTAGTACTGTAGTAGATATGTAGAGCTAAGGTTTGGTGAGCCCAGAAGAGGCAGCCCTGAATTATGCTGACGGACTTAGCAAAGACTCCACAGACAAGGGGCACCTGAACCTAACCTAGAAGGAAGAATTGAACTTAGGCCAATGGTAGTTGTGGCTGAGAAGTGGAAGCCAGGGAGGGGCTGAAGGATGGGCTGAGGGAGGGGCTGAGGGAGGGGCTGAGGGAGGGGATGAAGAAGGGGATGAGGGAGGGGATGATCTTCTAGGTCAGTGAATTTCAAATTTTTTGGTCCCAGGTGACTTTTACAATCTTAACAATTTTGTTTATAGAACAATGTGTTCTATATACTGATATTTACTAATCAGAAATTAAAACTGAGAAATGTTTATATTTTAAAATATTTCTTTATTCATTTAAAACATAATAAGGTATTATTACATGTTGTCATAAATACTATATTTTATGAAAAATAAATACGTTTCCCAAAACAAAAAGTTCATGAGAGGAGTGGCCAATGTCTTTGATGTCTAACTTCAGAGCAAACAGCCAGATACTCACATCTGCCTCTGCAGTCAACCTTTTTCAAAACCACATGCTGCGAAACCTCTGGAAGTGACCATTGTACAGTTATGAAAGAATGAAGGTGAAAGAGGCAAATGACACCGTAGCATTATGATAAAACTGCTTTGACCCCTTTAAGCCTTCTGAAAGTTTCCTGGGGATGGACACTTTGTCCCCAAATCACACAGTCCTCTCTCCTGAGCCCTCACCTGTGTGGCCACTTCCACTGGGACCAACCCATGTGTGCTTTGACATGTCCAAGGCCGACCCCCTTCATGTGCATCTCATTTTCCTTAGTCCATGTCCTGCCTCATGCAGAAAACTAATGTCCCACTGCTGCTTCCCCTCCTTCCCTCCTTAGCTTCAGTCCCTGGTCTGGAGCATTCTAGCTCCTTAGCAACAACTCCGCTCCTTTAATGCAAGTTCTCAGGCTGTGCTCTAACATAAATAGCCTTCGATCTGACTTCGAGACCCTAGATATGGCTCCCCTTACTTCCTTCTCTCAACGTTCCCACAAGGATATTCATAAAATGTAAGCCTTGTATGTCTCCCACCCAGCTTAGAATCCTTGAATAATTCTCTAGTGCCCTCAAGATGAAATGAATACTTTTTAGCATATCTTAGAGTCATGTTTGTCAAAATGCTATAAGCAACGGTGATGTGGGTCATAAAATTCATTTAGTGAGTCAGGACTATTATCTTATAAAAACCATGACAAACTGGAATAGGAAATATTAAAATGCATTGCAAATCAGTCTAAGCACACATCCCAGCTCATCACATTTATGCTGTGTTTTATGGACGTGTCTGTGTGTGTGTGTGTGTGTGTACAGGGTCTTGGGGCAAAATGCATTTCTGACAATGGGTCATGGTCAAACACATTTGGAAAACACTTTTTCAGAAGCCTCCTGACTACTTCTTTATTTTCAAAGACAGCTTCTTCCTTCTGGACCTCCAGCCAATACAGATTACTTCAGAAGCTTTAGGACGTTTTGCTTCCCTTTGGGCCTGTGCTCAAGCTTTCCACTCTAGGATGAACTGCCTTTTCTCTCCTTTACTCAGGTAATTAGGACTCATCTTTTAAGATTTAGCTTGTAGCTTGCCTCTGGGACATCTGTCTGCCCATCACCTCCCTTCCTCTCCTTCAGCCTCCCCAGGACTGCTTCAACACCCTGACAGAGTCTGGTGCAGGGTTCAAAAAATTAGATAATTAACTGTTCACCTGTTTGCTCCCCTCCTTGGCTGTTGGCTCCCTGAAGACCTCTTTCCCTGTGGCTCTAGTGCAGTCTGGATGGAATAAAAGCTCAGTCTCATCAGTTCTGCCCTTGAAAACCCTGGAAGGCATTCTTGAGGCCTCCTTGTTTCTCAGTCCCCATATTGAATCAAACAATGCTACCCCAGGGATGGAAGGGAGGACTTGAGCACATTCTTAAATGTGGCTCCTGTAATTTTTAACACATTGACACATGCTACATTGACGTGACATCTTGAAGACATGGATGGTGCAGTGAAAAGTTATACTGTGAGACTCAGTTCAGCATGCTTACACATCTTTCCTCTCCCCATCAAGCACCTCTCCCTTGGGGATACTTCCCCTCACTTCCCAGGCTGGGTCAAATTTCTGCATCATTGCCTTTTAGCACTTTGTACTTCCAGTTGATAACAGCTATGGCCCTTGAAATTTTGCCTTCATTTTTATGTTTATGTGATTAATGGTTCTCTAGACACATTAGAAGTTCCTTGCCAGAATATATGTTCCAAGAAGCCAGGAATTGAATTTATTTTTGCTCTGTAGTATCCACAATAAATGTTGAAGAAATGAATGGTGATAAGAAGTCC
The DNA here is from genome assembly GCF_029289425.2 of Pan paniscus. Taxonomy (NCBI): domain Eukaryota; kingdom Metazoa; phylum Chordata; class Mammalia; order Primates; family Hominidae; genus Pan; species Pan paniscus. Next base: position 19,070,491 of record NC_073261.2, read on the forward strand.
TAGCATGACCAAGACAAGGTAGTTCGAGCAGGTGGGAGGAGGACACAGTCTGAGAGGCACAAACACTAGAGTGGTAATGATTAATTTTACCCATCAGCTTGGCTGGGTCATGCATCCAGAGAACTGGCCAAACATCATTCTGGATATTTCTGTGAAGACTCTGTATATTTGTGTGGATAAGATTATTTTAAATTGGTGGAATTTGAGGAAAGCAAATTGCCATCCATAATGTGGGTGGGACTTGTCCAATTAGCTGAAGGCTCAAATAGAACAAAAGACTCATCTCTGGGCAAGATGAAACTCTGCTTGCAGACAACCCTTGGACTTGAACAGCACCAGTAACTCTTTTGGGTTCCCAGCTTGACAGCCCACCCTGAGGATTTTTTACTTACTAGACTTCATAATTCCATGAGTCAACTCTTTAAAATAAATCTCTCTTGGCTGGGTGTGGTGGCTCACATCTGTAATCCCAGCACTTTGGGAAGCTGAGGCAGGCAGATCATTTGAGGTGAGGAGTTTGAGACCAGCCTGACCAACATTGTGAAACCCCTTCTCTCCTAAAATACAAAAATTAGCCAGGCGTGGTAGTAGATGCCTGTAATCTCAGCTACTAGGGAGGCTGAGGCAGGAGAATCACTTGAACCCACAAGGCGGAGGTTGCAGTGAGCCGAGATCGCGCCACTGCACTCCAGCGAATAAATAAATAAATAAATAAATAAATCTCTCTTTCACAGTTGAGAGGTGTGCCATGAAATACAAAATAAAAAATAAAATAAAACTTTCTTTATGTATAACCTTCCTTTCGATTCTGATTCTCTGGACAATTCTGCCTGATAAAACTGTGAGGACTGCATGTTGTCCTGAGGTGCTGGGTTTCATCCCATGGCCCGGGGCATTCTCTTAGAGGGGGTTGGTGCCCATTCACAGGGCTGGGGGAAGCAACCATGTCAGCGTGACTCACTTGCTTGGAGATTCAAGTTCCTTAAATGCTTTGGGGGAAAACAAACAAACAAACAAACAAAAAACATAAAAACTACTTTTATAATGAAATAAGCATGGGCATCATATAAACTATAATTCAAAATTTATCTATGTTGGATACATAAAGCAGGGGACTTCAGAGACACATTGTAGATGCAGCCAGCACATTGGCCCTCAGCCAGTAGACACCCTTGGGGGTGTGGCTCCCCCATCTTTAGTCTCCGGATTCTTTTTTTTTTTTAAGTTTTTTTTTTTAATTATTATACTTTAAGTTTTAGGGTACACGTGCACAACGTGCAGGTTAGTTACATATGTATACATATGCCATGTTGGTGTGCTGCACCCAGTAACTCTTCATTTAACATTAGGTATATCTCCAAATGCTATCCCTCTCCCCCTCCCCCCACCCCACAACAGGCCCGGTGTGTGATGTGTGATGTTCCCCTTCCTGTGTCCATGTGTTTTCATTGTTCAATTCCCAGCTATGAGTTAGAATATAATATAATGTGCTGAGAAACAGTCCTGAGCAACAGTAGAAGAGGAGATTTCAAGGCAGGTTTCAATAACATTACTCTGGAAGGGGTGTTGAGGCTCCACTGGTGGAGTCTGGTTGGGAGAATAAGAGAGGTGATGGCAACAGCCCAGGAAAGACAAGATGGGGCCTACAAGGAGGTGGAGAAAATTCTGACCCATCACTGAAGGTCTGGCTCAGGGTCCTCTTCTCCCCTTTCCTGACTCTCCTAAGCAGCTTTGTCCACCTTAATCTGTGCTCTGCAAATACCTGTTATCTCAATCACAGTGCCGCCTACACACATTGTGGTTATTTGTTGAACTGTCATGCTACACTGGGAGCTCTCTGAGCACACATCCTGGGTCTTATTCATCTTTCATTTCCCTGCCTAGCACCAGGCACAACCTTGGTGAGTACTGGTTGCATGGAAGACCGACTGACTGGCATTGCTGGCTGGCACTGCCATTAACTGAGGCAGATAATGCAAGGCATGCAACGAGTCTAAAGGAAAAGCTACCACATTCACAAATGTCCCCTGTCATCTTATCATTGTCGTTTATTGTTTACTGTTACTTTGGTCAAAAGATTTCAAAGATATCAAAACTGCTGAGGAAGCCCAATGACACACAGTCTAAATTACCAGTAATTTTAAGTTAGCAAATTCTTAATTAACGAGAATTTACTTTAAATGTAATTGGTTCTCATATGTTGGTTATGTTTTTTATGTTTTCACAAATATTTCCTTAGAACATGATGATGTAATATGGTAGAGTCATAGCATGTCTTTTAGCATAGTCTGCTTAAAATGTTGTGACCACTTAATAGCGATGTTCAAATGATCAAAAGTTGCATCATTTTTAATCTAGGGACAGCTCGAAAAACTCAAGCCTTTGGTCATGTCAAAAGGAAGTCTCACATTCCAGGTTCAAAGGGAAAGGACATATCATCTCTAGAGTATAGCTAATTGCCATAGTGTGTATATTTTCAGAGTTATCATAGGCTAAGTGTTTTGGTGGGAGCATTTCTTCTCCTGTATCTTTTATTGTTTCAGTCTTGGACATTTAATCCATCTAGATTATTAAATATGAATGAGAAAAGTTGTGCTCATCAAGTTTCAGATATTCCCAAAGTTACAAAGACCATTGTCCAAGGGCATTTTTAGAACAATCCTAGATGGTTCAGGTGTCTCCTCTGTGACTCAGTCATTCCAGAGTCTTGTTTCCTTGCCTGGCACTTTCTTAAAGACATGTAGTGGGGTGTGGTAGACAGAAAATAAATGCATGACACTTTTTAAAGAATTTTTCTTTATATTATTATTGAGATTTAAAAATATCTTTAAATAACTATTAAACAACAGAAATATTGAATGGTATTCCCTCCTTTTCTATCACTATCAGGATGGCTCCTTTAAAATGTAATGTAATCATGTTGTGTTTGTTTTTCTCTGCCTATTTTGATATAGTAAAATACAGTCTGGATTCAATTGTAACATGTATATTTAACATACTAACAACAACACAAAAGGCTTTGATTGTAAAAGGAAAAAAATTTCACGATCTTGCACATCAGCTGTTTCCACTTAGTGTTTGCGTGTTCATGCTCATACAATTCCTGACACCATCATATTCATGATAAATAGTTTTTTGATTGATTTCAGAAATCTACAAAAACACCCAGGAAATATGAAAGAGAGGGAAATTAAGAGCACTTACGGGTGGAGTGGGGTTGAGGCACCCAGGGCGGAAGAACCCAAAGAGAGTCTGAGGTGTGGAGGAAGCCTTGGAGGGCTTCAGATGACATCTTTCAAAATTGAAGCAAGCCTGCTCCGATAGACAAGTGTTGCCTCTGGGGCGTTTTCCTGGGTATTATCTGAAGACTTCAACCTCAGAGCAGCTGGAGGGGAGTCTGCTTCAAGAATTTTAGCCCTACCTTGTGCCAGGGAAACTCCAGAGACCGGCTCATGGGCAACTTATGGCTTCCAATGCCAGGACTCCTGGCTGGAGCAGGGCTGGGCAGGCCTTCTTTGAGGCCACTCCCAGGCCCCCTACATAACAATTGTGCCTGACATTTACAGAGCCTTCCTGGGTTCTGGGCAGGATTCTACTCCCTCAACAGCCAGTTTTCCATTATTAATACCTATCGGTATGCATCACTTTTAAAAAGGAAGATGAAAAATAACAAGAAGGGCATAAATACCCCCTCAAATCCTTTGATAACTGAGGTGTGCAATATTATGGGGAAAAGAAATATGGCTTTTCAGTTGTTTCACTGTATTTGAGGTCTTCATTTGGGTTCTAGACAACTCCCTCCAACAAACACTCACACACGTACACACGCACCACACACACCCCACAGATACACAGTGGTCTTGCTTCATAAGACAAAGGAGACTTTCCATATCCCTTTCCTGATCTAACCAGGTCAAGTCTCTCTATTATCCTCACTTTGAACACCATGTATCTCTAATTAAACAGCACTTTTTGATGTTGTAATATTATAAGTATAGATTTTTTAAATTAATATGTTTTTCTCAATTTTTCATTCTGTGTTACAAAAACCATCACTTCCCTCCTTCCTTCCTTCCTACCTCCTTCCCTTCTACCCTCCGCCCTTCCTCACATTATCCTGCAGCACTGGGTATGTTACATGTAAGCTGAATGATGCACACAATGATGATGGAACACTGGCAGAGGTGACTCTGCATCCTCATTCCCTTGCAAAGGGGAAACTGTAGACCCACCTGTATACATGTTGAGCTTTTCTACATGAGGGAGAGGTGCTGGAATGTTTAAAGTCATTATTTCTTCTCTCTGGATTGTTAACATGCCCTCAGCTTCTCCCATCCCCAGGCAACTGAATCATTGGCTCATTGTAAGCCAGCTAGCAGAGGTCTCTGGTTGTGGTGGTGATATGGTTCGGATTTGTGTTCCCACCCGAATCTCATGTTGAATTGTAATCCCCAGTGTTGGAGGTGGGGCCTGGTGGGAGGTGATTGGATCATGGTGGCAGATCTCCCTTTTGCTGTTTTTGTGATAGTGAGTTCTCATGAGATCTGGTTGTTTGATAAATGTCTGGCACTCCCCTCTGCTCGCCCTTTCTCTCCTGCTCCAAGGTAAGATGTGCCTGCTTCCCTTTCACCTTCTGCCATGATTGTAGGTTTCCTGAGGCCTCCCCAGTCATGTTTCCTGTATATACATATATATATATATAAAAATATAAATTACCCAGTCTCATGTAGTTCTTCATAGCAATGTGCGAATGGACTAATACAAGTGGGTCCCAGGCATCATGCACACAGATATGTGTATGGTCATAGTATGGTATATGTGCAGATTTGATGTAGAACTACACGATGCTCTAGGGTGTTGCAGACATGCATATTCAATGAATAGTACATAAGAATTATCCACCCCCATTGTTATGGTTGTTATTGACTCAGTTTGCCACACTTTCGTGCTTAGCTTTCATTTAGCAGAAACCAGCCCTCAGAAATCAAGCTGCATATGACACGATAGAAGGGAAAGTGAGAAGATTTGCATTATCTTCTGGGAAGGATTATAGAAAGGAGCTTCATCAGAAATTGGGAGTGATAGGAAGAGAACACTTTTTTTTTTTTGTTAAGTCTAACTCCCATCTGTGGAAGCACAGAGGCAAGATGCCTTCCCATTGCATGGAGCCCCTATAATTGATGCATGTGTGGTGGCTGGGAGAGGAAGTCTGGGCCAAGAACATCATTTGCTGTCTGTTTGGCAAATAACTGCAGGGTGGTCTTATGTAAATCATATTTATGGGTGTCTTCCAGAGCTAGAAAGGGTGATGAGGCCACAGAATGTCATGCTAACTGGGCAAGGCAGTCATGGGTATGTTTGAAAATACAAAGCAGAACTTTGTTGAATGTTGACCCCTTCCCCTGGCCCCCTGATTAAGACAAGAATAGAAAAATACATGGATCTCATGTAAAATGGAATTTTGTTTAATAAGATGAGAAGGAGGAATAGCAAATTTTCATTGTGGAAATAACTGCCAAAAGTCTCGATTGTTGTAAATATGGTTTCCCAATAGTACCATCAAGGAAAACAACACAAATATTTGCATGTGATGGCTTAAAGTGAATGAAGACTGGGTGAATTTATAGGCTTTGGAGGATTTGTTCTCAAGACAGCTGTTGGGCTGTACCTCAAGCCGTGTCAGGTCAGTGAAATCAGCACACACATAGGACAAGGCATAACAGAGCACCTTGTAATTTGCAATATTTCATTAAAGACTCACACAAAAATCAACGTAATGTGATACTTGCAACTTCAAAAGCAAATCTCATTTGATAATAAATCGACACATGCTGACAACCTTGGTGAAGGAAATCGCACTGTTTAGGGTGAAGAAAACCTGCCTCAACGAGTAGTTCTATTTTGAGAGTCAAGGTTGGTTCACCCTGGGGAACTATTGGCCCAGTTGAGGGGACCTTCAATTACTACAAGGATAGCCAGTCCTCCTCATTGCCTTGATGGTTTTGAATTTCCAGGCTTTAAAACCTGATCCTTTAAAGGCAAAGCAGGGGGCAACAAGATGCAGAGATAACAGCAAGGCAGAGGATGTGACGGTTTGCCACCTTTGTGTTTTTGTTGTTTGCTTGGAGTGAAATAGTCACCACTTGCAATTTGAAACTAAAGGTGGATCATTCTAAGGTCCCAGTGGAATCATGTTGATGAGTAGGGTGGATCAAATCCAGAAAAGCATAAACACCAGCCTCAGCTAATTCAGAAAGGGCGTGCCCAGTGAGGTTGGGAGATTGGTGGTCTCCTTTGTCAGCAGATGAGAATAGCTGAAATTTACATTCTTTCCACAGGCTGCCAAATACTTACACAGACACACGAATTCACCTATTATGTGGGTTTATATGTGCAAATAGGCAGGCCAAAAGTGGGATTAGATGAATCTGAATCAGATGAATGATCAAAACTGGATATGTGATTCTTTTAAAACATTAAAGTGTGTGTGTGTGTGTGTGTGTGTGTGTGTGTGTTTTATTTTGCCATGTATAGTGAAGTGGAGCAGACACTGGATTTTTCATCTTAGAAAACCTAGATTTTAATCTTACCTTGACCATTTCTAGGTGTGCTTTCAGTGGCACATTATTTAAGCGCTCTCATTTCATTTCTTTTTTTGTAAATTGGCTTTAGTATTAATACCCAGTTCACACACATCTTTTTAAAAGGGTTAAACATACCTGGTGGAATGCCTGCCTCTTAAAGGGCATGCAGTCAAGTTCAGCTACTGTGTTTAGTAATGTTATCTGATGATAGGCACATATTTTAATATTCTATTACTTAACTTCACAAAATTACTTATTCACACAACAGAAAGCAGAGGGTGCAAATGTTTATTTGATTTTATGTAAAAAACACAACACACTCCTCTCTGCGTTATTTTCCTTTTCTTTCTCAAATCTTAATGCTGTGACTACTTTTCTTCCATTTAGTTAAGAAAAGTCAACATTGCTGAAGGCTGTTTATACTGCTTGGGGATGATGAACCTCTATCCCATAATCCAGCCCTTGGTTTAATTCCATCTAGCCCACATAGATAAAGGAAAAACAAAAGAGTTTATACTTCTCTTTCAACATTTTAAAGAAGTAAACTTTTCTAAATTGTTTCATTTTTAAGTTATTTTTTTCAAAGTCGTAGCCAAATATATACATAACAAAACCTTTCCCATTTTAACCATTTTTAATTATACAATTTGGTGGCATTAAGTACACTCACAGTGTTTGGCAACCATCATCACCATCCATCTCCAGAACTTTATTATCATCCTGAACATAGTACCTATGAAACCTGTGACGGTTAATGTTGAGTGTCAACTTGATTGGATTGAAGGATACAAACTATTGATCCTGGCTGTATCTGTGAGTGTGTTGCCAAAGGAGATTAACATTTGAGTCAGTGGGCTGGGAAAGGAAGACCCACCCTTTATCTGGGTGGGCACCATCTAATCAGCTGCCAGTGCAGCTAGAATATAAAGCAGGAAGAAAAATGTGAAAAGAGAGAGACTGGCCTAGCCTCCCAGCCCACATCTTTCTCCTGTGCTGGATGCTTCCTTCCCTCCAACATTGGACAGGCTCTTCAGTTTTGAAAGTAGACTGGCTCTCCTTGCTCCTCCACCTACAGATGGCCTAGTTTGGGACCTTGTGATTGCGTGAGTTAATACTTTATATATATATATATATACACACACACACACATATACACATTATATATGTATATATACACATACATATATACACACGCACACATACATATATATATGTATGTGTGTGTGTGTGTATGTATATATATATTCTGTCCCTCCGGAGATCCCTGACTAATACAAGACCAGAACTTTCCATTTTACCATCCCCTCAGCCTCTGGAACCTTTATTCTACTTTCTGCCTCTATGAAGTTGAATGTTTTGGATATCTCGTGGAAGTGCAATCATATAGTATTTGTCCATTTATGTTTGGCTTATTTCACATAGCCTGTCCTCAAGTTTCATTCATGTTGTAGCATGCATTGAAATTTCATTTCTTTTAAAGGTCAAGTAATATACCATTGTACATATACACAGTCAACCCTCAGTACTCGGGGGTTGGACTCAGGACCCATTGCAGATAACAAAATTTGAAGGTGCTCCAGTCCCTGATATAAAATGATGTAGTAATCACATATATCTTACACATATGTCATGTATACTTTAAATAATCTCCAGATTACTTATAATATGTAATACAATGTAAATGCTATATAAATAGTTGTTATACTGTATTTTTATATGTATTATTTTTTGTTGGTTTTTAAATTGTTTTTTCCAAACATTTTTGATCTGAGATTGGTTGAATTTGTGGGTGCTGAACTACAGATACAAGGGGCTGATTGTACCACATTTTGTTTATTTAGTCATCCAATTATAGACATTTGGTTGTTTCTACATTTTCACCATTGTAAATAGTGTGCTATGAATGCTGGTGTACAAATATATGTTTCTGAGTCCCTGCTTTCAATTTCTTTGGGTATATTCCAAGAAGTGAAATTACTGAATCACATGGTAATTCTATGTTTAATCAAGGCAGGCAGATCATGAGGTCAGGAGTTCGAGACCAGCCTGACCAACATGCTGAAACCCTGTCTCTACTAAAAAAAAAAAAAAAAAAAAAAAAAAAAAAATTAGTCGGCGTGGTGGCACATGCTTGTAATCCCAGCTACTCAGGAGGCTGAAGCAGGAGAATTGCTTGAACCTCGGAGGCAGAGGTTGCAGTGAGCAGAGATCGAGCCACTGCACTCCAGCCTGGGTGACAGAGGGAGACCTTATCTCAGAATAAATAAATAAATAAATAAACCATTGACCTGTTTTTCACAGATGCTGCATGATTTTTCACTTCCACCAGGAAGGCATGAGGGTTCTGATTTCTCCATATTCTTCAACACTTGTTATTTTCTTATTTTGACATAGTTATCCTAATGAGTGTGAAGTGGTATCTCATTGTGGTTTTGATTTGTAGTTCCCCAAAGGCTAATAACGTTGAATATCTTTAATGTGCTTATTGATCATTCATATCTCCCTTGAAGAAATGTCTATTCAATATTTTGGCAAATTTTGATTTGGGTTATTTGTGGGTTTTTTTTTTTTTAGTCACTGAGTTATAGAAGTTTTTTTAAAAAAAATATTCTGGATGTTATTTCTTCATTGGATATATGCTTGGCAAATATTTTCTCTTATTCTGTATGTTGTCTTTTCACTCTCTTGTTAGTATACTTTAATGCATAAATGTTTTAAGTTTTTGTAAAGTCAGTTTTTTTTTCGTTTGTTAATTGTGTTGTTTGAGTGATTTTTTAAAAAACAAGCATTTATTAAATGCCTCTGAGTACCCTTGTCCCCAGTGTGGCTGATCTCAATCAACTGTGCAGGGTGATCTTGCGGACCCTGCTTCCCCGGGTGCCTATATTTCTTTGTGTACCTTAGCTGACATAAATGACACTGGTGTTTTTTGACACCTTCATTTAGATGCCCATCACCAAGGGGAGAGTTTAGTTGAACAATAGAGATCACTCCTATCATGCTGGCAATTTTGTTTTTAGAAACCGAAACATCCTGGAAAAATTCTCCCAGTGATTTAGTAATTTAACTTAACAGTGTGCTTCATTTCACTCTAAGTAAGTATAATTGCATAAATAGTAACATTTAGAAATACATGGTATGTTAGTCTGTCCTCACATTGGTATAAAGAAATTCCCGAGACTGGGTAATTTATTTTTTATTTTATTTTTATTTTTTTTTGAGACCGAGTCTTGCTCTGTCGCCCAGGCTGGAGTGCAGTGGTGTGATCTCGGCTCACTGCAATCTCCGCCTCCCGGGTTCACGCCATTCTCCTGCCTCAGCCTCCAGAGTAGCTGGGACTACAGGCGCCCACCAGCGCACCCGGCTAATTTTTTTTTATATTTTTAGTAGAGACAGGGTTTCACTGTGTTAGCTAGGATGGTTTCGATCTCCTGACCTTGTGATCCACCCGCCTGGGCCTCCCAAAGTGCTGGGATTACAGGCGTGAGCCACCGCGCCCGGCCGAGACTGGGTAATTTATAAAGAAAAGAGGTTTAATTGGCTCATGGTTCCACAGGCCCTATAGGAAGGATGGCTGGGGAGGCCTCAGGGAACTTACAATCATGGCAGAAGGTGAAGGGGAAGCAGGCAAGAGAGAAAGCGGGGAGATGTCACACAATTTTAAACAACCAGATCTCATGGTAACTCACTATCAGGGAAACAGCACTAAGGGGGAAATCCTCCCTCACGATCCAATCGCCCCCCCCACCAGCCCCTACCTCCAAAATTGCGGATTATAATTTGACATGAGATTTGGGCGTGGACACAGACAGACCCAAACCATATCATACGGACACATATTGATTATTATAAAGTTGTTTTCTCATTCAGTCAGTTGTTTAAACCCACAGAATTCTATTTTTTAAGATCTAAAATTTGTTAGATATTCCATAAGGAAAAAAATAATCAAATCTTGATTTATACTGGCTGCCATGACTTATAATGCTCATGTACTTTCCTGAGACAGGCAGCATTCAATTTGCTTTCCCCTAAAGTAAGTCATAAATTTTTCATATTTTAAAGTAACTAGGATTGGATTACCTAACTCCTACCATATACAGTCTTCAACTTTTCCTCCCTTCCTCTTTGAGCTCCCGGAATCTTAAAAAGAAATTATTAGTTGCCTTAGTTGACAACATAAGTACTTGGGCTGAAGGTTTACCCTCAGCAGGACCAATGGAAATTTTAATATCACCAATTTGATTACTCCATAAAGTGTAAGCTCTACAATACCAAACTTCTTATATGTTTGAAAGTCTTCTAAAAGTATACAAGTAGTCATTTCTCAACTGCATCTCCACACTGAAGAATGGAGAGGCTAACAGAAGGTTAAGGAGACAGCTTTACTAAGTTGTGCTAAGTTTCTTAATATCAGGGGACACGTATGCAGATACATATATAAACATGTCACTGATGAACACAAATTAGAATCTCTACTGAATGAAGAACAATTCATAAGTCAAATTCTTGGTCAAATTTTAATTTAGAAAATTGTGACCAAATATCTGTCTTTCTGACAACCATTAGCAAGTAAGCTTTTAAAAAGTTGTTCTGCAAATGTGGTTGGATGTCAAAAGTCCTGTTTTATACTGCTGAGCTAGGTTCAGCAAGTCTATAGTTTAATAATTGTTTTTAATAGTATATGTCTTTACAAACTTGATCCTCAGTTTCTTCATTCTTAACATGAAGGGGTTGATGTTCATGACCTCTTCCTAAGATTCCTACCAGTCTAATATATGTCAAATGTTTTAAAAAGGGACAGATAAGGTAACATTTCCTTTAAAAATTATTTAAAGAAGTGTGTATCTGTCAGCATTCAATAAGAAAAGCAGAATCATTAGGAGGCATATGCACAGGTAAAAAGGAACTTGTTACAGGAACTTGAACTTCACAGATTATGGGAATTGGTTGAGCAGGCTCTGTAAGCCTTTAGCCTTTGTAGCTGGTGCCAGACCTTGAAGTCTACAGCACAGGCAGATGGGATGGAAGGTGGTGTGAAGCGGAGGACAGCAGGGAGAGACTGAAATCCATGAGAATGTGCTGAAGTCCATCAGATTGCTTCTGACCTTGATGGTTGGGGTCCTACAGGACAAGTTAAAACCTTTATCATAGAGCCAAATACACATCGGGCCAGGGAGTGAGAGAAACTGAGGGAGGATTCAGGGAGAGGTGTCACAGTTTCAGTTCCATCTGTTGCCCCAGGCCAATGAGGTAGCCATCACATAAGGTAATACGCATCATGTACCAAATGGCTGCTGTCTCACTTCTGCCACCAGATCTTGCAAGGAAGGTCTCTTGTGACCCAACAGAACCAGAAACACACAAAGAAGGGAGTTCTGCAAACAGTAGTCCAGCCTAGTCAAGTGACAAAGCCTCCACAAAATAGATTTGTGATTTTATGAAACGATAGTTCTCAAACATATATAGGAAGAAAAAACCTCCCTTTTGTAAGTCTTTGAAACTATCAGTGTTTTAATAACAATGAAACCCTATTACAAATGATTACTGTTGTAATAATGAATGCCTGGGCATAGAGAAGCAGATGCAATTCCACTTTCTCTTCATTCCTTGGAAAGAAGCTAGAGGATCATAGCATATGAATCTAAGGCATTAAGGGTCACTTAGTCTGTATTCTGTGTTTTATTGATGAAAAATCTAAGGCCTAGCAACATTTCATATTTTGTCCAAGGTTACACTCCTACATATTTGTACCTCTCAGGATAGAGCTCTAAAGTCCTGAATACTAATCCTGAGTTCTTTCTATTTATTATCTCATTCCTATGCTCCAGAAACACAGGGTGGGTTTTGTCTTTTGTGGAAGAGGCTGGGCCTGCCTTACGTAACTAAGGACTCGTATTCACAAAAGGGCCTGCTGCAAAGGGAAACGTGGCTTTGGGAAGCAGTTAATGGCCATTATCTTCCAAGTCTTTCCCTGAGCCAGGGGCTTGCTGTGTTGCAGTCCTGGTGTTCCTGGAGCCTTCGAGAGAGATGGGATGGTCCAGGGAAGAGGAGACAGAATCACTCTTTTAGAGGTACAGAAGGCTCAGCCTGCCTGCATCCACAGGCCCAGAATTTTGGCCCCAAGTCCTAAGTTAAATCAGGGCTGTGGGCTTGCTGTGGACTGACACAGATGGGTAGGAAGTGGGAGCACAGTAGTGGCCACTGGCAAAACATACTATCCTGTGTAGACTGCAACAAGTGGAGACCCCTTGAATAAATGTATTACAAATCGGTAATATGGAAAAGTTTTTTATTTCAATTCACAAAGAGAATCTCCACAGAGTACATGTTGATTCATTTTTCCCAGTATGATATTTTGGTTTTATTGGTATTTACCATGACTATTGACTTGACTTGTACAACTATGGACTTTTGCAACTCCCTTAGTACATATGCACATAAGCTAAAACATTAACTTAAATCAACAGATATAAAATGCACAGGATGGCAGAAACTACCTGAGTTTAGTCGACTTCAGAGGCGAGGCCACCCACCCACCCACCCTGAAGCTTGTAAAGTCTTTCTGGCTGCAGGAAGCCAAGATATCTGGGGTGTGTGTTGGAGGAGTCACTGTATCGCCCCTTGAGTCATTGTATCACCCCTGAGTCATCGTGTCCACTGTCTCACACCTCGGACTTGGGAGCCTTGAGCTGAATATATTTACCATCTTAACTGTCATAAAGAATCGTAAAAGTGGAGGATCTTAATCTAGAAAGTATGCAGTCAGCCAGGAATCTCAGCTAACGTAAACAAGGGGCCCTGTTTCTCAAGCGAACATTCTTCATTGTAAGGAAATTATTGCCCACAAACTAACCTGTAAAGTGAATTAATGCAGAAGTAACCACTTCAGGTTGATAAAGAGAAGGCCTAATTATAAATTGTCTGTTCTGTACAAAGTAGTTTTCTGGAGTCTTACTGACAAAAAATCCAAACTCCCATAAACCTGTCCATAGCTCCTTGTTGATTTGTGCTGCGTTCCCAGGTGGGATGCTGGACACCTTTTGAAATATCCACATTCATTCAACTGAGCATCAATTACAACTAAGAATATACCTAGCAAGGTGCTTGTTAAGTTTTAGGCTATATTTGGGGGCCATGGATTATACATTTCCTTCATGCAAAGTGAAGGAGCGTGAAAGGAATATCTACAGAGGATTCAACATGCTAACAAAGGAGCAGCTGGAGAAATGGGAGATTTAACCAAATTTGGGCAGAGTGAACATTGAACCAGTCTTTAAAAATTTAGAGACCTATTACATGGAAAAGGAGTCAATTTCATTGATAGCCTCAGGAAACAGAGTTAGGGCCATGGGTTAGGAGTCTTTGGAAGACAAATGTCAGCTCAGTATGATGGAGCAGTACTTTATATGCAGAATTGTTCAAAGAACAAGGTTCATGGAGAATGGGTGAGTTCCCATCATAGGACAGGCACTGCATCAGGCATGGTTCTTAGATTGCCATTAATAGAAACAGTCTCTGAAAATATATATAGGTTGGATTTCAAGTACCCCAGAATACCAAAAAAAAAAAAAAAAAGCTAAAGAACTAGGTCTCAACAGAAACCAGGGCAGCTTCTGGGACCTAGCTAGAAAAAAAACGAATGGGGTATCTTTTCAGAATGTCACCTTTGGGTTGAATGTCTTTCTCAACTCAGTTTCTGATTCCAAGTTAAGCACAGGCATCTGATTGGTCCAGTTTGCATCATATGGTTCACTTTGTCTTATGCAAGGCCAGTGAGAGCCATGTGTGCAGTTGTGCACTGCACAGCTCCAGGGATTGCTATTCCCATGTGTGGAAAGGGCTGGTTCCCAATACCAAAATGAATGCTGGGAGGTAAGAACCACAAATAAAAAGAGGGAGAGTCATGATTTGTCAGGAAGATTGCAGAAGGCATCCAACAAGGAGTGGTTTATTTAGGAGGCCTTTCCACCCTGAAAGAGTATTCCAGGCATTAGGTTCTTTAACAATTTACTAACGTTGAGTAAGACATGAATTAATGTCTTACCCAGAATCATGTTTTGTTGTTTTGTTTTCATATTAAGTTGAAGGTAGAATCATATATTTTTGTGTGTTGAAACCCATTCCAGTCATCAGCAATTCTTTTGTCCAATTTTGTCATTTCAATTGTCTTTCTAAATTCCCACCCTTCTGTCATTTACCTTTGCCTCCTTTGGGAATATTGTTTAGTTGCACAGTTAACAGGCTAACTGTCCAGCCAACACTCAGTTACTGTTTTGATATTTTTTGTACAAATATACACAAATCTCCACACATATAAAATACCTAAAATTATTTTTCTATGCTCTGAGCTGCATTGTCAAGTAGTTTTAACTGCAGTTTAGTCATTTTCTATCTTTGTGTTGATATTCCATGTCAGCACCTTGTGAATTATTGCTGAGTAGGACTTCAAAGAAGTAAGGAATTGTGCTGAACTGGCAAAAACTGACAAGTAATCTGTAGTCCCACAGAGTAGTTGAACAGTAAATTCCCCAAGCAACACTTAACCCCACACTGCTGGCTAAGTGCTAGAATCAAGCTCAGTTTTCACTGTGAACTTTGCCTACAAATATACTGTTTTACTAAAACGTTTTTAAGTTGTCTCTTGTGCATTTAAATTTTATTGGTGAGAGATCGAAAACTTTGCCAAGTATGTAATTGTGGCATTGTATGTTGTGAAATATAACAATTTTTTCCTCTAAGAGCTTTATTGAGATATAGTTTATGTACCATAAATTCATAAATTTCAATATACCATCAATTTTATGTAAGTTTTCAAAGTTGAACAGTCACTGTCACAATCCCCCCACCAAAAACAAAAACAAAAACAAAAAACTAAATCAAACTAAAATATAACAAAACAACAACCAAAAAAACCTGTTTGTTTTTTAAATTTCCTCCAGTTGAATTGATCCTTGCTAATCAAAGAATCGGAGTATGTTCCTTTTGCCATATGAAAGCAGATACATATTAAAATATATTAAATTACATAAACTCTCCTCTTCAATTAAATTCAACAATCAAATAATTTTATTATATAGTATTCTGCAAGACTTGGCTTCCAGACCACTGACAGATTGTTCAGTAATTATCTGGATTTTTCTCTAATTCTTGTAAGTATGCTTATTTTTTTTAACTTCAGTTTGGTCTGCTTCTGAAAGGAACATCTGTGGTGACTTTTAAATATCTTAGAACAGTATTCTTTCCAAGCTGACACATGTGGAGCTCATATAGTGTCTATACAACATCCTAGGGTTCATTTTTAAGACCTTTGCCCAGGGTACAGAGATAAAAGAATTGGCAGGGAGCCATAGTTTTGCCTCTCGACACAAGCAAGATTGGAGCCAATTCACAGATCAAAGAGAGAGAGAAGAAAGAAAACAGGCTAAGATTCCGTTTTGAACTACCCACCTCTGAATAATAAATAGCAACTTCCTCCATTCTAGATCATTGACTGTCTATGAAAATATTTAAAAGAGATAATTAAAATGAAACAGGCATGCTTTACCACGGAATAATATGGTTTCCCCTTGGTCTTATGTATTTTCTTCCCTTGGGATCCTCAAAGACCTTCCTCCATGTTGAACTGGGTCCTATAAAAATAGACAAGAAAATCTAAAAACCCTGAAGGGTTTGTTTATATTGAGACGTTAAGTAATTGTGTGTGTGTGTGTGCGCGCGTGTGTGTGTGTGTTTGTGTGTGCATGAGACTATCAACAAACAAAGAAAGGAGTGACAATTACAGAATTCAGGGCAGTTGGGGAATCAGGAAGATGATAGGAGATGATAGCAATGGTATTGGTTAGTTCTTCTTATGTAGGATTTTTATTATTAATTTAATTTAATTTAATTTTTTTGAAATGGAGTTTTGCTCTGTCTCCCAGGCTGGAGTGCAGTGCCAGATCTCGGCTCACTGCAACCTCTGCCTCCCAGGCTCAAGTGATTCTCCTACCTCAGCCTCCCGAGTAGCTGGGATTACAGGCACATGCCACCATGCCCAGCTAGTTTTTGTATTTCCAGTAGAGACAGGGTTTTCCCTTGTTGGCCAGGATGGTCTTGAACTCCTGACCTCAGGTGATCCTCCCACCTTGGCCTCCCAAAGTGCTAGGATTATAGGTGTGAGCCACCACACCCAGCCTATTGATTTTATTATAATGCTTCATAATGTAACTGTAATCTGTACATACACATGCATCAACTATACAAAAAAATTTAAAAAATAATAATACTTCAGAATAATACCTTATAATTGTATTAGTCTGTTCTCACACTGCTGTAAAGACATCCCTGAGACTGGGTAATTTATGAAAAAAAAGAGATTTAATTGACTCACAGTTCTGCAGGCTGTATAGAAAGTATGGCTGGGGAGGACTCAAGAAACTTGCAATCGTGGTAGAAGATGAAGGGGAAGCAGTCACATATTCACTTGACTGGTAGGAGAAAGAGAGAGAATGGGGAGGTGCTACATGCTGTCAAGCAACCAGATCTTGTGAGAACTCAATCATGAGAATAGCAAGGGGTAAGTCCGCCCCCTTGATTCAATCACTTCCCACCAGGCTCCTCCTCCAATACTGGGAATTACAATTCAACATGATATTGGAGTAGGGACACAGAGCCAAACTATATCAATGACCAACTAGCATTTATCCAAGGAATACATAAATGGTTTAACATTAGGACACTGATTTATGAGAATTAATTATTTATTGAAAAATAAAGCTAAAACGTGATTATCTCAACTGATGCCAAAAAAACAATTAATCGAACTCTACCATTTCTGATAAAATACTTACTAAACCTTATAAAAGGTAATTTCCTTAACTTCATGAAGATTGTCTACTAGAAAGCTATGGGAAACATCATATTTACAGTAGAACATCAGTCATTCCTGTTTGAGCCTGGAATAAGAAAAGCTGCCCACTGTCACTATTTTAATGGAAGGTGCAAAAAAGGAAGGAATAATAATGCTGGAAAAAAGAAAAATTGGCATTGTTTGCAGAAAATCTATGATCTATCAAGAAATTGGAAAAGGAAATAATGAAAATTTTCAGCAAGATGGCTGAATCAAAGATCAATATTCAGAAACCAATAGCTTTTCTATACTAATAACCAATTTAAAATATGATAGAAAACGCATCCTTTTCACATAGAAGCATGGAAACCTATATAACAACTTTAAAAACTTAGTTGAAAGACCAAAATTAAGGTGACAAAATTAAGAGACATAGTATGTTTCTGAATATAAATACTCAATATTTCTTTATTCAACAAATATTTATTAAGCTCATACTATAAACTAGACATTTTAGTACATACTGAAGACAACACAAGAAAAAGTAATTCCTGCAATAAGGGAGTGACAGACATTAAACACAGAAGTAAAAATACATAGTATGTCACATGATGATGAGTATTTTGGAGGAAAAATAATGCTGTGAAAATGGATTGGGGGTGCTGGATGCGTAGGGTGGGAATGCCATTTAAATATTAATAGAATGTTCATCAAGGTACTCATGAGGGAGGTCGTATTTTAGATCATTAGCTTTCAAGAGGAAGAGTGTGCAGGGCAGGCAAGTGTCTGGTGAGTTGTGCATCAGAGAACAATGAGCTTGTGAGTGGGCAGGGGAGGAAGGTGACCTGTGGGGCTGTAGAGCCCTGGAAAGACTCGGGGCCCTTGGCTTCTCTGCCTGAGGAATGGGAAGTCACTCACTGATGGACTGCCAGTAGAGGAGGCAGTCCACTTGCATTTTAAGAGGGCCATGCTGGTAACTAAACTGAGAAATGACTCAAAGAAGGAATTTATTTTTATTTATTTATTTATTTAACATTCTTTTTTTTATTATTATACTTTAAGTTTTAGGGTACATGTGCACAACGTGCAGGTTAGTTACATATGTATACATGTGCCCTGTTGGTGTGCTGCACCCATTAACTCGTCATTTAACATTAGGTATATCTCCTAATGCTATCCATTCCCGCTACCCCCACCCTACAACAGGCCCCAGTGTGTGATGTTCCCCTTCCTGTGTCCAAGTGTTCTCATTGTTCAGTTCCCACCTATGAGTGAGAACATGCGGTGTTGGATTTTTTAATAGTGAAAGCAGCAAGCTTCCTCAGGATGCAGGGTGGGAGGGAACTTTCTGAGAAATGGTCAGACTTTGGATGGATTTTAAAAGAGGGCTAAGAGAAGTTACTGATGGTTTGGATATGGTGTAGGCAAAACAAGGACTAATCAGGGATGAACATGATGATATTTATCCTCAGCAAATAGAAGGCAAAGTTGTCATTTACCAAGGGCCAAACTATGGTAGGGGTGGGAATGAGGACGATAAATGGTGTAAGGATGGCAATTCTCCCTAAAATAATCATTAAATGCAATGCAATACCAACCCTAATCCCAACAGAGTCTTTTCATGGAATGTAAAAAGCTGACAGTGAAATTTATCTGGGAAAAAACGGAATTAGATTATTATCTCACACCATACACATATGAAACATCTGTATAAACTAGAGACAATTACAAAATCAAAAGTAGAATCAAATATAAGAAAATATTTGTAAAATCTTGCCCTAGGGGCAACATTATTAAATGAGATTAAGAAGATGAAGAAAATTATTAAAAATGAAATTTCAGTTTAAGGTTAAAGACATAAAAGTGAGTGGAAGAAATTACTTGCAATGGGTATAAGAGGTAATGGATTAATATCCATACATACAAATAATGTCTATGCATCAATATAAATAACACAGCAACATCATATAAAAATGGTCTAAGACTATAAAAAGTAATTCACCAATACAGAAATTCTAGTAACAAAGAAACTTATGAAAAGCCAGTTTTACTTTTAATGGGATTTCTCTTTTAATGGAGAAATGCAAATAAAAGGCAGTTTCATTTTTAATGGGGAAATGCAAATCGAGTGGTATATGGGTGGTATTGTTTTTTTTCTTTTTTGGATGATCGTGGTAGCAGAGGGAAGAGAGCTACCTGACAAAGTAAAGAATAGATATTCAACGTCAGCAAGGTCATGGGAAAAACAGATCCTTCTCTAGTTTTTTGCTGATTAATTCTTTAAGTTGGAACAGCATTTTTTATTTTGTGAAAGAATGGTTATTTAAATTATACTGATCCCTTGACCTAGAGACTCAAGAGAACACATTCCTGAGAAATATTCAGGCATATTCACTAATATTGCTGTGTAAAGATATCCTCTGCTACAAATACTTAGATAAAAGTCTATAAACACCAAAGTGATAGTGGCAGTTACCTCCCGGAGGCACGGACCTGTCCAGGAGTGGCAGGTCTCTGAAGGGAGTTTGAAGGTTCTTGTCTCTTTTGCTTTTTACTCCATGTCCCACTATGTTTGGTTGTTGTTGGTGGTGGTGAAAAGGGGAGTATTATAATTATAATAAAAAGTACTAGTAGATAAGGAGATATGTATGAGAATATTAATTGTGATATTAAAATGAAACATTTAAATGAAGCAACAGTAAATGGTCTAGATGCCCAACAACAGTGGAATAATCAGATACATTATGCTTTATTACTATCATGCAATGTTTGGCAACTATCTTTCTAAAGTAACATAAGGATACCTAGAAAGTTATTTATAACATATTGTTCATATATTAAATATAAATTAAAGAGTTTATATGTTGTATATGAAAGTCTACATGAGTAATTTGTAAAATCAATTTAATGACTTAAACCTACATAGTTTTGTTTCCTTAAATCTTGATTTATATTGCTTAAACCATTAATTTGACTGTCACTTTAGTAGATATTAATATTTTAATAATGACATTTTATCTTATTTTATGGGAATTCTATGTTATGCAAACTGTGCCAGTTATTCACACCTGAGGAAATCCTGAGACATGCATGTGACATTGTCAGAAGCATTGTGATTTGGCTAATGGAAACTTCCTAAATTAGAAAGATAGTTCTAAGAATAAAATAGAGTTTATATAAGATTGGCCCTGCAAACCCAAGGTCACGAGCAATCAGTTAAATAAAGCAAGGATGTATGTTGCAAATATCATAATGGCCTCAGCAGAATGGCTGAAAGTTTAAAAAGAGCTTTTGTAATGCTAGAGATAAGCTCTAGTCACCTGATAATTTACCCCTTCTCTGACAATAGCAACTCAATGCTATTGTTTTATATGGACTACTTTTCCTTTGCAGAGAAAGAACTGTATCAGGAAACAAACAAACAAACAAACAAACAAAAACTATTGTATTGATCTTAGCAGAGGAAGAACAAAATTTTTAAATTTAGAAAATATACCTGGTTATATAATTTTATAATAATTGATTCAACCAAGTAATGCTCACTAACATCATGTTTTTATTTGCAGTGTTGGACACACATATGAGTGAGGAACAAAGGAAAATTAAAAAAATGTAAAAGCTGAAATTCTCATTATAATTTAAATTTTTCTGAAAAAAGTTGCTCTCAAATATTATACATATTTGAAAGTTATAATTACTTAATATTGTGACTCCTTAAAACACAGTAGTAATTTTAAGATGTGGTGACAGATTTTTAAAGCAATGTCTTTAGTTAGGTCCACAAAATAAATATTGGTTGAAAATCTGCCATGCGTAAATAAGTTTTCTGAATTCAACTTTATGCAGAGGGGAAACTTTTAAAAAATGTTACATTGTTTTCAAAAAGTTTGTAAACACAGTGCAGAGATGTGAATCTGTTGTTACCTCAGTCTACATTTTGAAGTGCTTTTCTGAGTTAGTGACTCTTTGCTGCGAATTTGATTCTGCTGTTTAAACTTCCAATTTTGGGTTATAACAAGGTCCCTGGAAGTAAACCAATATCAATCACTCCAATATTGGTAGATATCCTGGAAATGTTTGACACATTTAGACCCACAAGATGCTAGTCCCTAAAAATGGTGCTTTCTTTTATTTTTATTTTTATTTTATTTTATAATTATCATACTTTAAGTTTTAGGGTACATGTGCACAATGTGCAGGTTAGTTACATATGTATACATGTGCCATGTTAGTGTGCTGCACCCATTAACTCGTCATTTCGCATTAGGTATATCTCCTAATGCTATCCCTCCCTGCTCCCCCACCCCACAACAGTCCCCGGTGTGTGATGTTCCCCTTCCTGTGTCCATGTGTTCTTATTGTTCAATTCCCACCTATGAGTGAGAACATGCGGTGTTTGGTTTTTTATCCTTGCGATAGTTTGCTGAGAATGATGGTTTCCAGCTTCATCCATGTCCCTACTTTCTTTAGAAATTTTCATACCAAATTTTTACTTTTTGCATTTTTCACCTTATATATTCATATTAGAGCCTAACCCTTCCCCCAACGTGAATCTCATTTGCAAGGACTGATTTATAAGATTACACTGAAATTTTCCCTCTAGGACATAAAAAGCAACACCTTGTCATTCCTAACAAAAACAGTGACATCTTGTCTTTGTGGATTGAAAAAAATAATATTGCTAAAACAGCAATACTACCTAAAGCAATCTACAGATTTAATGCAATCCCTATCAATAAACCAATGACATTTTTCACAGAAATAGAAAAAAATTTAAAATTAATATGGAACCACAAAAGACCTTGAATAACAAAAGCAATGCTAAGCAAAAAAAAAAAAACAAAGCTGGAGGCATCACAATACCTGACTTCAACATATATTCCAAAGGTATAGTAACCAAAACAGTATGGTATTTGCATTAAACACAAACACATAAATAAATGGAATAGAATAGAGAGCCCCCAGACAAATTCATATACCTATAGCCGCTTGATTTTCAACAAAGGTGCCAAAAACACACATTGGGGAGAAGACAGTCTCTTTAATAATGATGCTGGGAGAATTGGATACACACACACAGAAGACTGATACTAGATGCCTACCTCCCACCATATAAAAAAATCAACTCAAAATAGATTAAAGACTTAAATGTAAGACCTGAAACTACGAAGCTACTAGAAGAAAACATAAGAGAAATGCTTCATGACATTGGTCTGGGCAAGGGTTTTTAAAATAAGACCTAAGACCTCAGAGGCACAGGCAACAAATGCAAAAATAGACACATGGGATTATATCAGACTAAACAACTTTTGCCTAGCAAAGGAAACAATTAACAACTGAAGAGACAATCGGCAGAAGGAAAAAAATATGTGCAAACTATACACCTGACAAGGAGTTAGTATCCAGAATATATAAGGCACTTAAATAACAGCAAAACAAACAAACAAACAAACAAACAAAAAACCCAATTTAAAAGTGGGCAAGAAGAGTGGCCAAAGTGGCTGACTAGAAGCAGCCAGTGTGAGTGGCTTGCACAGACAGGAATGGAAGGGGTGAATAAATACAACACATTCAACTGAAACGTCCAGGTACTTGCATTGAGACTAATCAAAAAACAACTTGACCCACGAAGAATGAAGAAAAGCAAGACAGAACAACAGCCTACCAAGGAGCAACATGGAGCCAGGGGAACCTCCGTTGCCCAAGGAAGCAGTGAGTGAATGAGTGACCCTTATCTCGTGACGTGCCCTGGAAGTGGAGCCTGCAGGCTGTTGCTGCTCAGCCCCCTGGATTAAACTGCTTTCTTGAAAGCTTTCATGAAACCTTTCATGAAACCATGCATTCTCCATAGATCCTTGCACCCTCAGGTCGGGAGACCTTGTGAACCCACTCCACCAGGGCCTTCATTCTGACAGAAAGAGCTATGTGGAATCTTGGCAGAGCAGCTGCTCAGTCATGTGGGGAGACCATGGAGCCTTAGATACTCAGGCTTTCTGGAAAAAGTGGCTGCAGTTCCAGCAAAGTAGGTTGTTAGACTTCTATATATACCCTTAAGAAAGAGGCTGAATCCAAGCGGCTGAGCAGCAACAGCCTGCAGGCTCCACTTCCAGGGCACATCATGAGATAAGACCCACTGGCTTGGGATTCCAGCCAGCCACCAGTAGCGACATTGTACCTCCCAAATAAGGAGCTCCCAGGAGGAGCGGCAGGCCATCATCTTTGCTGTTTGGGTTCCTTAGCTGTTCCAGTCTGCAGCTTTTGGAGAGTCTGAGCTGACCGGGGGAGGAAGGAATTCCTCAGCACAGCACAGCTCTTCTACCAAAATGTAGCCAGACTGCTTCTTTAAGCAGGTCCTCACTGGGTGGGACCCCCCAACTGGGGACTCCAGTCATCCCTGTCAGTGTTCTCCAGCC
Source organism: Pan paniscus (assembly GCF_029289425.2). Lineage (NCBI taxonomy): Eukaryota > Metazoa > Chordata > Mammalia > Primates > Hominidae > Pan > Pan paniscus. The sequence goes on from NC_073261.2 coordinate 19,094,316, forward strand.
AACAGAGATTTGCAACCTCCCTGGGATGGAGATCCCAGAGGGATGGGTGGGCCAACATCTTTGCTATTTTGGTGACATAGCCATTCCAGCCTTTGGGCTTTGGAGTGTCTGAGGCAACTGGGGGCTGAAGTGGACCTCCAGCACAGCATAGCTACTGTACCAAAATGTCTCTGGACTTCTTTTTTAAGCAGGTCCCTGATCCCATTCCTCCTCACTGGGTAGTACCTCCCAACTGGGGTCTCCGGCCACCTCCTACAGGTGCCTTTGAGCCAGCAACAGGCCTGTATCTTTCTGGGTCGAAGCTCCCAGAAGGAGGGACAAGCTGCCATTTTTGCTGTTTTCAGCCTTCACTGTTGATACTTCTAGGTACTGGAAAATCTGAGGCAACTAGGGACTGGAGTGGTCCTCAAGCATACCACGGGAGCCCTGTGGAAAGTGGCCAGACTGTGACCTGAGTCCCCTTTCCCATATCCTCTCACTGGGCAAGTCCTCCAGGTCTGGGCTTCAAGCCACCCCACTGCTAAAGTTATCAAGCCATACCAACTCAGAAACAGCCTCGACAGAGTCTCTAGGGGCAATTGAAAGCCTCTCTGCTACTGCATCTGCTGTGGAACTGCCCCTGCCACCCTTGGACTAACAAAGGAGTGAAAGATAAGTGCCTTATTCACACCTCCAACAAAGTGCAGTTAACTCAAGGAGAAGAGGCAAGTCCATCTCTCACGGGCCCCACACACTTCCCACTGCTTGTCACAGGACAGGGAACCCCTGGCTTGGACCCACACCACAGACCTTTCATTCTGGGCTGATTGCATTGAGCGATTGCTGACCTGCATCCCTCTGGGGTGGAGTTCCCAGGAGACCAGCAAGCAACCCTTGGCCACAACCACTACCAAGAGCCGTTACCCTGCTCTCTCCAAGTTGGGGAAGGAACATAAACACTGAGATCACCTTAGAGTTGTAGTGGGCAGCCCAGTAGTGCCAAGTCATAATCTACAGCCAACACTCGACGGGGAGAGGAACCCACAGCTTCAGAGCATTGAGAGGAAACATGGCTGCAACTGTGAGAAAACATAGGCAAGCCACACAACCGAGGAAGAGTCTACCAATAAGCCAAATGCCACCTGCTGGATCACACTCCAAAGCTTCAACACCAAAAATACCTTACTAACATACCTCCCCTCTGAAACTAGAGACAAGAGGTAAGCTTCAAATAACGACCCTCTGCAAAGCCTCAGCCCAGTAAAAATATCCAGAAAAGAAGTCTACTGACTGTACTCAACATACATTGCTCTTAAAGGAACACCCTCATACAGAGATGAGAAAAAAACAATGCAAGAACTCTGGTAACTCAAATAGCCAAAGTTATTTTATCCTCCAAAAACAACTGGACCAATTCTCCAACAAGAGTTCTTAATCAGGCTGAACTGGCTAGAATTACATAAATAGAATTCAGAATATAGATAGGAACAAAGATCAAGATTCAGGAGAATGGCCAAACTCAATCCAAGGAAAATAACAATCACAATAAAGCAGTAAAGGAGCTGAAGGACTAAATAGCCAGCAAAAAAAAAGAAGCTAATGGGCCTGACAGCGGTGAGTAACACAATACAAGAATTTCACAATGCATTCATGAGTGTTAATAGCAGAATAAACCAATCTGAGGAAAAAAATCTCAGAACTTGAAGACTGGTTCTCTGAGATAAGACAGTCAAACAAAAATAAAGAAAAAATAATGAAGAGGAATGAACAAACTTTTGAGAAGTATGAGATTATGTAAAGAGGCCAAATCTATGTATCATTGACATTCTTGAAAGGCTGAGGGGGAGAAGCAACCAATCTGGAAAACATATTTCAGAATATTGTTTATGAAAACATCCCCAACCTTGCTAGAGAGGCCAATAGTCAAATTCAGGAAATACAGAGAACTCCTGCAAGATTCTACAAAAGAAAATCATCCCAAGACACATAATCAACAGATTTTTCAAGGTAGAAATGAAAGAAAGAATGTTAAAGGCATCTAGAGAAAAAGGGCAGGTCATCTGCAAAGGGAACCCCATCAGGCTAACCGTGGAACTCTCAGCTGAAACCCTACAAGACAGAAGAGACTGGGGGCCTATTTTCAACATTCTTGAAGAAAAAAATCTTCAAAGTCTTCAACCAATAATTTCTTATCCAGCCAAACTAAGCTTTTCAAGTGAAGGAGAAATAAGATCCTTGTCAGATAAGCAAATGTTGAGGCAATTCATTACCACCAGATCTGCCTTACAAGGGATATTGAAAGGAGCACTAAATACAGAAAGAAAAGACCCCTACCAGCTAATACAAAAACACACTTAAACACCCAGACCACTGTCACTGTAAAGAAACCACACAAACAAGCCAACGTAATAACCAGCTAATATAAAATGATGGGATCAAAATCCACACAAAACAATACTAATCTTGAATGTAAATGGGGTAAATACCCCAGTGTGGCAAGCTGAATAAAAAAGAACAATCTAATGGTATGCTGTCTTTGAGAGACCCGTCTCACAGGTAATGACACTCATAAGCTCAAAGTAAAGGGGTGAAGGAAAAATCTACCAAGCAAATGGAAAATAGAAAAAAGCAGGGGTTGTAATTCTCATTTCAGACAAAACAGATTTCCAACGAACAAAGATCAAAAAAGACAAAGAAGGGCATTAATAATGGTAATGGGTTCAATTCGACAAGAAGACCTAACTATCCTAAATATACATGTACCCAACACAGGAGCACCAATTTCATAAAGCAAGTTCTTAAGGAACCACAAAGCGACACAGACTCCCACACAGTAACAGTGGGAGACCTCAACAATCCACTGACAGTATTAGACGGATCATTGAGGTAGAAAATTAAGAATGATTCAGAACCTGAACTCAGCACTGGATCAAATTGACCTGATAGATATCTACATAATTCTCCATCCCAAAACAACAAAATATATATTTTTCTCACCACCAAATGGCACATACTCTAAAATTGACCACATAATTGGACATAAAACAATCCTCAACAAATGTAAAAGAACCAAAACCATACAAAACACACTATCAGACCACAACACAATACAAATAGAAGTCATGAGTATGAAAATCACTCAAAACCATGCAATTATATGGAAATTAAACAACATGCTCCTGGATGACTTTGTGGTAAACAATGAAATTAAGGCAGAAATCAAGAAGTTCTTTGAAAATAATGAGAACAATTATACAACATACCAGAAACTCTGGGATATACCTAAGGCAGTATTAAGAGGGAAATTTATAGCACTAAACACCCATATCAAAAAGTTAGAAAGATCTCAAATTAAAAGCTGAACTTCACAACTGAAAAAATTAAAGAGTCAACAACAAATCAACCCCAAAGCTAATAGAAGATGAGAAATAACAAAAATTAGAGCTGAACTGAAGGGAATTGAGAAATGAAAAACCATTCAAAAGATCAACATATTCATGAGTTGGTTTTTTAAAAAAATTAATAAAATAGGCCACTAGCTAGACTAATAAAGAAGAAAAGAGAAGATCCAAATAAACACAATTAGAAATGATGAAGGGAATGTTACTGCTAATCCCACAGAAATAAAAACAACCATCAGAAACTACTATGAATACCTCTAGGCACACAAATTAGAAACCCTAGAAGAGATGAATAAGTTCATGGACACATACATGCTTCCAGGACTGAGCCAGGAAGAAAATGATTCCCTGAACAGAACAATAACAAGCTCCAAAATCGAATCTGTAATAAATGGCCTACCAACCAAAAAAAGCCTTGTATCTGATGGATTCACAACCAAATTCTACCTGATGTACAAATAAGAGATGCTACAAATAAGAGATGGTACAATTCCTACAGAAAGTATTCCAAAAAATTGAGGAGGAGGGACTCCTTCCCAACTCATTCTATGAGGCTAAAAGACATAACAAAAAAAGAAAACTGCAGGCCAATATCCTTGAAGAACATCAATGCAAAAATTCTCAACAAAGTACTTGCAAGCCAAATTCAGTAGCACATCAAAATGCGAATCCACTATGATCAAGTAGGCTTCATCCCTGCGATGCAAGGTTGGTTCAACATATGCAAAGCAATAAATGTGATTCACCATTTTAACAGAACTAAAGACCAAAACCATATGATTATCTCAATAGATGCCAAAATTTTTGATAAAATTTAACACTCCTTCATGTTAAAAAGTCCCAATAAAGAGGTATTGAAGAAACATGCTTCAAAACAGTAAGAGTCATCTATGACAAACCCACAGCCAACATTATACTGAATAAGCAAAAGCTGGAAGCATTTCTCTTGAAAACTGGCACAAGACAAGGATGCCCTCTCTCACCACATTTATCCAATATAGTACTGGAAGTCCTGGCCAGAGCAATTAGGCAACAGAAAGAAATAAAAGTCATCCAATAGGAAGAGAGGAAGTCAAACTGTTTTCAGATGGCATGATTCTATATCTAGAAAATCTCATAGTCCCAGCACAAAAGCTCCTCCAGCTGATATACAACTTAAGCAAAATTGCAGGCTACCAAATCAGTGTACAAAAATGACTAGCATTCCTATACACCAATAAAAGCCAAACCAAGAGGCAAATTAGAAAGACATTCACAATTGCCATAAAAAGAATGAAATACCTAGGAATACAGCTAACCAGGGAAGTGAAGGATCTCTGCAATAACAATTACAAAACGCTGCTCAAAGAAATCAGAGAAGACACAAACAAATGGAAAAACATCCCAAGCTCATAAGTAGGAAGAACCAATATCATTACAATGGCTATACTGACCAAAGCAATTTACAGATTCAATGCTATTCCTATCAAACTACCAACATTTTTCACAGAATTAGAAAAAAACTAATTTAAATTTCATATGGAACCAAAAAAAGAGCCCAAACAGCCAAGGCAATCCTAGGCAAAAAGAATAAAACTGAAGGCATCACATTACCTGACTTCAAACTATACTACAAGGCTGCAGTAACTAAAACAGCATGGTACTGGTACAAAAACAGGCATATAGACCAAAGGAACAGAATGGAGATCCCCAGAAATAAGGCTACACATCTATGACCATCTGATTTTTGACAAAGCTTGCAAAGATAAGCAATGAGGAAAATACTCCATGTTCAATAAATGGTGCTGGGATAACTGGGTCATCATATGCAAAAGATTAAAGCTGAACCCTTTCCTTACACCACATCCAAAAATCAACTCAAGATGAATTCAAGACTTAAATGTAAAACCTAAAACTAGTAAAAACTCTGGAAGACAACTTAGGCATTACTATCCTGGACATATAAATGAAAAAAGATATCATGACAAAGACATCAAAACCAACCACAACAAAAGCAAAAATTGACAAGTGGGATCTAATTAAACTAAAGAGCTTCTGCACAGCAAAAGAAATTATCAACACACAGACAACCTACAGAATGGGAGAAAATTTTTGCAAACTATGCATCTGACAAAGATCTAATATCCAACATTTATAAGGAACTTAAATTTACAAGAGAAAAATCAAACAATCCCATGAAAAAGTGGGCAAGGGACATGAACAGACACTTGTCAAAAGAAGACATACATGCAGCCAACAAGCATATGAGAAAAAGCTCAACATTACAGAACACTAGAGAAATGCAAATCAAAACCACAGTGAGGTACTTACCATCTCACACTAGTCAGAATGGCTATTATTAAAAAGTCAAAAAAATAACAGATGCTGGTGAGGTTACAGAGAAATGGGAACAGTTATACACTGCTGGTATGAGTGTAAATTGGTTCAACCATTGTGGAAAGCAGTATGGTGATTCCTTAAAGAGCTAAAAGCAGAACTAGCATTTCAACCAGCAATCCCATTACTGAGTATATACCCAGACCAATATAAATCATTCTACCATAAAGACACATGTATGTGAATATTCACTGCAGTACTATTCACAATAGCAAAGACATGGAATCAACCTAAATGCCCATCAATGACAGGTTGAATAAAGAAAGTGTAGTATGTATACACCATGGAATACTATGCAGCCATAAGAAAGAACAAGATCATTTCTTTTGCAGGGGCATGGATGGAGCTGGAGGTTATTATTCTTAGCAAACTAATGCAGAAACAGAAAGCCAAATACAACATGTTCTCACTTATAAGTTGGAGCTAAATTATGAGGACTTATGAACACAAAGAAGGAAACAACAGACACTGGGGTCTACTTGAGGGGGAGGGTGGGAGGAGGGAGAGGAGCAGAAAAGATAACTATTGGGTACTGGGTTTATTACCTGGGTGATGAATTAACACGTACAACAAACCCTGTGAGATGTGTTTACCTACGCAACAAACCTTTACATGTACTCCCAAACCTAAAATAAATGTTAAAAAAAATAAAATTAAATGAAAGTGTCCCCAAATGAAAATAGAAATAAATACAAAAATGGGCAAAAGATCTGAACAGACATTTTATAAAGAAATGGCACATATCTACTTCTATATCTATAATATATAAATGCTAAATATCACTAATCATCAGGGAAATGCAAATAAAACCCACAAAGAAATGCTACCTCACTCCAGTTGAATGGCTATTAGCAAAAAGACAAAAGAAAACAAGTGTTGGTGAGAACATAGTAAAAAGTGAACACTTACACATTGTTGGTGGAATTGTAAATTAGTACAGCAACTATGGAAGACAATATGGAGGTTCCTCAAAAAATTAAAACTAGAACTACCATATGATCCAGCAATCCCACTACTGGGTATGTATCCCAAGGAAATGAAATCAGTATGTGGAAGAGCTGCCCTCCCATGTTTATTGCAGCACTGCAATAGCCAAGATATGGAATCAACCTATGTACTCAGCAATGGATGAATGGATAAAGCAAATGTGGTGTATAATACACACACACACACACACACACAATGGAATACTATAAAGAATTAAATCCTGTCATTTGTGACCATGTGGATGACTCTGAAGAATATCATGTTAAGTGAAATATGTCGAATCAGACACAGAAAGACAAATACCACATGATCTCACTCATATGTGGAATCTAGAACAAAATGAAACAAAACAAAATCCAAAGTTGACACAGAAGCAGAGAGTAGAACAGTGGTTACCAGAGACTTTGAAAGGGAGAGGAAGGGGAGGATGAGGAGAGGTTGGTCAAGGGGTAAAACACTATAATTAGATAAGAGCAATAAATTCTGGTGTTCTATGGTGTAATGTGACCATATGGTTAACAGTAAAGCATTGTTTATTACAAAATAGCTAGATGAGAGGCTTTTTTATGTTTTACCACAAAGAAATAATGAATGCATAGGTGATGGATACACTGACTGCCCTAATTTGATCATTATAATATATATGTATTGAAACATCAAAGTATACACCATAAACATACACAATTGCAGTGTAGCAATAAAAATGTTATGTGAATATTAAAAAATAGCTAATAACCATTGAAAATTTTCTGTGAGGCAGACACTGCTCTAAGATACGTGTCTTAGTTTGTTCCATCCTCTCACATTATCAAAACAATTCTTTCTGACATAAAATTGTTGAGACAATGGGTAATATATAAAGCCCACAGACGGTTGAAAGGAAAAACTGTAAAACACCAATTAAAAAATATTCTAAAGTTGTAAATAGAAAATTCAGAGAAGAAAAACAATGTGAAAATTGTTAGTAAACACAAACATAGGTTCCTTCATCAATAATAAATGGCATGCAAATTAAAATAATCACCAGGCACCATTTTTTCCATTTCAAAACAAGCAAAATTTAAAAATCATGTCCTCCTGTAATCCCAGCACTTTCGGAGGCCGAGGCGGGCAGATCACGAGGTCAGGAGATCGAGACCATTCTGGCTAACACGATGAAACCCTGTCTCTACTAAAAATACAAAAAATTTAGCCGGGCATGGTGGCGGGCCCCTGTAGTCCCAGCTACTTGGGAGGCTGAGACAGGAGAATGGCATGAACCCGGGAGGTGGAGTTTGCAGTGAGCTGAGGTCACGCCACTGCACTCCAGCCTGGTTGACAGAGCGAGACTCCATATAAAAAAAAAACACAAAAAAACATGTCAGTACTGGTAAAGGTACAGTTGACTCTCAAACACTAGTGATAGAAATATAACTTTGTTTAATTTTTCTCCAAATGGCTATATAATACTTGTACTGAAATAAATAAAACATGTTCCAATCTATTAATCCAGTGATTTTGCCCTAAAAATTTATCCTAAAGAAATAATCCAATATATGGTAAAGTAAAAGGTTGGAAACAAATTAAAAGACAAAAATAGAAAAACGGTTAACTACATTAAGGACCATTCATGTCACTGCATATTACAAAGCAATAAAAAAACAATGCATTTGAAGACTATGCAATGCCAGAGGGGAGTGTTAATGTGCAGTACACTCTAATTTTGTTTTTAAATGATAGGGGTATAGATACACACGAAAGAGTGGAAATACAGCCAACAAGCTGACAATTGGGAAACCAAAAGACTGCAAAAAATAGATCAATATACAGGTAGATTTATTCTTCTGTTTCTCCTTTACTGCCTTCTTTTGTTCATAGAGATACTTTAGAATTATATCGCATATATAAGACATACAGATGCTAAAATATAAAGATGTATAATATTCATAATTCTAATGTGAGAAATTATTAAATAAAGCAGTCCAATAATAAGTTACATTATTGATTAGTGAAAATGTACTCACCAACTTAGAAGAAAAACTTAAATGTAACAAAATTTCATCTAGACACTCACAGAGTGAGATAGTCAATTGAAATATAAAGATGAAATAGAAAGATTATAAGCATCCCAGAGAGATAAATAGATAAAAATATGTTTATGATGTCAAGAGGCATTGAGCAAATTGAGAGGCTCCTGCATGTGTCTAAATGTACTGACTAGAGTAATTGAAGACGTAGTATGTGAAGAACTAATGGCGAAGAGTTTTCAACAGTTTATTTTAAAAATAAAACTTTCTCCATTTGAATGTATCTTGACAATGTATCCTGACAAATTGATAAAAATCTTTACTTATATCTCTCACAATGAAACTGCAGAACATTAAGGATTAAATTCACATGTTAAAAAACATGAAAAATGTTACAGCAGCACAATCAAATAGGAAAAAATAATAGGAACCTGTCTTAGTCTGCATTGTGTTGGTATAACACAAATTATAAAGTGTCTAGGAAAAAGAAGTTTTAAAAAGAAATACAGTATCTTTACAGATTATATTATTAAATAATATCAAAGAACATAAAATAAAATCTAAATAAATGGTAAAATATATGATGTTCATGAGTGGGAAGATTCAATATGATAATCATATTAATTCTCACCCAAATTAATCTGTAAATTCAAATCAAATTTTAAAAAATCCCAATAAGATTATTTATGAAATTTGAGCAATAGTTCCTAAAATTTATGCATCAGAATAAATTTAAAAATAACTTTAAAGGAAAGCAAAAGGATTTACCCTACTACACATGAAAAGATACTACAACACTGTCTTTATTAGATCAATAAATAGAAATACAGGGTTGATAAATGTAATAATAGAGCAGAATGGCAACTCAGGAAGCTGACCAAAGCATATAAATGACCCTGGTATTTAATAGAGGAAGCATTAGAAATCTTTGAAAATAAACTATTTAATAATTGGTTTTGCAAAATGGAAAAATTAAATAAAATTAGGGTCTTATTTAACCCTGAGTTATACAGAAAGTTGGGCAATGCCTGGCTGGGGTAGTCAGGACTCCAAACTGCAGGTAATCTTATCCATTTATCCAATGTGTCATATAAATATCATTTTTTGATAAAATTAAATTTAAAAATAATTTTTATCTGTCCCCTGAAACATTTATCCTTTGTGTTACAAATAATTTGATTATACTCTTTTAGTTATTTTTTAATGTATGATTAAAGTCTTATTGACTACAGTTCTCCTGTTATGCTGTCAAATACTAGGTCTTATTTTTATTTATTATTTCTATTTTATTTTTGTACCCATTAACCATCCCCACAAGGCTCCTGGTCCCCTACTACTTTTCCTAGCCTCTGGTAACCATTCTTCTATTCTCCATCTCCATGAAATCAATTGTTTTGATTTTTAAATCCCAGAATAAGTGAGAACATGTGATGTTTATCTTTCTGTGCCTGGCTTATTTCACTGAACATAGTGACCTCCAATTCTATCCATGCTGTTGCAAATGATAGGATTTCATTCTTTTTTATGGCTGAATAGTACTTCATCATGTATAAATACCACATTTTCTTTATCCACTCATCTGTTCATGGACACTCAGGTTGCTTCCAAATTTTAGAACGTTGAACTTTTTCAGCATCATTTGAAATGATCATATGGTTTGGGTCCACCGTTCTGTCAATATGATGTATTACATTGATTGATTTGCATACGTTGAATTATCTCCCAGCATCCTGGGATAAATCCCACTTGGTCATGATGAATGGTCTATTTAATGTGTTGTTAAGTTCAGTTTGTTAGTATTTTGTTGAGGATTTTCACATCAATATTCCTTAGGAATATTGGCCTGTAGTTTTCTTTTTCTGATGTGCCTTTTTCTGGTTTTGGTATCAGGATAATACTGGCCTTATAGAATGAGTTTGGAAGTATTCCTCCACCCTCTGTTTATTGGAACAGATTGAGTGGAACTGGTATTAATTCTTTAAGCATTTGGTAGAATTTAGCAGTGAAGCGATCAAGTCCCAGTTTTTTGTTTTTGTTTTAACTGGAGACTTCATGGTTCAATCTTGGTAAACTGTATGTATCTGGAAATTTCTTCATTTCTTCTAGATTTTATAATTTATGGGCATATAGTTCCCCATACTAGACACTAATGATCCTTTGAATGTTTGCAGTATCAGTTGTAATGTCTCCTTTTTCACCTCTGCTTCATTTATCTGGGCCTTTTCTCTTTTTTTATTTAGTCTGGCTAAAGGTTTGTCAATTTTCCTTATCTTTTCAAAAAAACTACTTTTTGCTTCATTGATCTTTTGTATCGTTGTCTTCATTTCAAATTCATTTATTTCTGCTCTGACCTTTATTATTTCCTTTCTTCTACTAATTTTGGATTTGGTTTGCTCTTGCTTTTCTAGTTCTTTATGATGCATCATTAGATTACTTATTTGAAGTTGTTCTTCTTTTTTGATATAGGCACTTAGGGCTATAAATATCTCTCTTAGTATTGCTTTCACTGTATCCCATAGGTTTTAGTATGTTGTTTTTCCATTATCGTTTGTTTCAAAAAAGTTTTCAATTTCCTTCTTAACTTCTTCATTGACCCACTGGTAATTCAGGAACATATCGTTTAATTTCCCTGTGTTTGCATAGTTTCCAAAATTCCTCTTGTTATTGATGAGGAATTAATAACAAGTAGTTTTATTCCATTGTGGTCAGAGAAGGTGACTTTTTTGTGACCTAACATGTGATCTATCTTTGAGGATGACCCATGTGTTGAGAAGAAAAATGTATATTTTGCAGCCATTGGATGAAATGTTCTGTAAATATCTATCAGGTCCATTTGTTCTATAGGGTAGCTTAAGTCTGATGTTTCTGTTGATTTTCTGTCTGGGAGATCTGTCCAATGTTGAGAGTGGGGTGTTGAAGTGTACAGTTATTGTTGTGTTGGGATCTATCTCTATCTTTAGCTCTAAAAATATTTGCCTTATATATCTGGATACTCCAGTGTTGGGTGCATATATATTTACAATCATGAATTGGCCCCTTTAAAATTGTGTAATGATACAATAATACAACAAAGGGGCCAATTCATGATTGTAAATATATATGTGCCCAAAACTGGAGCATCCAGATATATAAAGCAAATATTATATATCTTGTGTTGAAATCTATTTTGTCTGATATAAGTATAGCTACTCCTGCTCTTTTTTGCTTTCCATTGGCATAGAATATCTTTTTCATTGCTTTATTTTCAGCCTGTAGTATCTTTATAGGCAAAGTGTATCTCTTCTAGGCAACAACAGATCATTGAGATTTGTTTTTTTGTTTTTGTATCTATTCAGTCACTCTATGTCTTTTGATTGCAGAATTTAGTTCATTTACATTCAATGTTATTATTGATAAGTAGGGCCTTACTCCTGCCATTTTGTTCATTTTCTAATTGTTTTGTGGTCTTCTCTTCCTTCTTTCTGTCCTTCCTATCTTCCTTTTAGAAAAGGTGATTTTTTTCTTGTGGTATGCTTTAATTGCTTGCTTTGTATTTTTTGTGTATCTGTTGTAGTTTTCAATTTGAGGTAACTATGAGGTTTGCAAATACTACCCCATAACCCATAATTTTAAAGTGACGACGACTTAACACTGATTGCATAAACAAACAAATACCCTGAAAGAAAACTAATAAAAACTCTACATTTTAACTTCATTCCCCCACTTTTTCAGTTTTGTTGTTTCTCTTTGTCTTATTGTACTGTCTATGTCTTGAAAAGTTTTTGTAGCTATTATTTTTGACTGGTTCATAACTTAGCCTTTCTACTTAAATGAGGAGAAGCTTATATATCATAATTACAGTGTTATATTATTCTGTATTTTTCTGTGTACTGACTATTACCAGTGAATTTTATACCTTCAGAAGATTTCTTCTTATTAACATCCTTTTCTTTCAAATGGAAGAACTCCCTCTAGCATTTCGTGTAGGACAGGTCCGGTGTTGCTGAAATCCCTCAGCTTTTGTTTGTCTGAGAAGTTCTTTATTTCTTCTTCATGCATAAAGGATATTTTCAGTGTATATACTACTCAAGTTTTTTTCTTTAGCACTTTAAATATGCTATGCTACTCTCTGCTGGCCTGTTAGGTTTCCACTGAAAAGTCTGCTGTGAGATATATTGGAGTTTGGTTGTATATTATTTGTTGCCTTTATCTTGCTGCTTTTAGGATCCTCTTTTATTATTGACCTTTGAGAGTTTGATTATTAAATGCTTTGAGATAGTCCTATTTGGGTTAAGTCTGCTTGGAGTTCTATAACCTTCTTGTACTTGAACGCTGATATCTTTCTCTAGATTTGGGAAGTTCTCCAATATTATCCCTTTGAATAAACTTTCTACTCCTATTTTTTTTTCTGCCTCTTTTTTAAGGCCAGTATCTTTTACATTTGTCCTTTTGAGGCTATTTTCTAGATCTCATAGGCATACTTTAGTGTTTCTTTTTTTTTCTTTTATGTCCTCTGACTGTATATTTTCAAATAGTCTATCTTCAAGCTCACTGATTCTTCTGCTTGATCAATTCTGCTATTAAGAGATTCTGATGCATTCTCCAATATGTCAATTGCATTTTTCAACTCTAAAATTTCTGCTTGATTCTTGTTAATTATTTCAATTTCTTTGTGAAATTTATCTGATAGAATTCCAAATTTCTTCTCTGTGTTATCTTGAATTTCTGTGAGTTTCCTCAATACAGCAATTCTGAATTCTCTGTCTGAGAGTTCATATATCTCTGTTTCTCCAGGATTGGTCCCTGGTGACTTATTTTAGTTCATTTGGCAAGGTCATGTTTCCTTGCACAGTGTTGATGCTTGCAGATGTTAGTCAGTGTCTAGGCATTGAAGAGTTAGGCATTTATTTTAGTCTTCACAGTCTTGGACTGTTTGTGCCCATCCTTCTTTGGAAGGCTTTCCAGATATTCAAAGGGACTTGGACCCAAAGTGCAATAACGCTATGGTTTTTCCTTTATTTTCTCCTGAAAATATAAAGATGCTCTCTCTGTGATGAGCCACCTGGAACTGGGGGTGTGGTGATCTAAGCACCTCTGCCCCATCACCACTGGGACTCTGCTGGGTCAGAACTGAAGCCAGCACAACACTGGGCCTTGCCAAGGGCCCTTCCCTTCATGATGGTGAGTTCCCCAGGGCCCAGGAATATCCAGAGATGCTGTTTGGAAGCCAGAGATTAGTGTCAATAACGTTAGCAATTTACCTGATGTTCTATTCTACTGTGGCTAAGCTGGCACTCAAACTACAATATAAAGTCCTTTCTGCTTTTCCTCTTTCTACAGACAGAGAAACCTTTCTCTGTGGCTACCACATCCACTGTCCATGGGGGATTCTACAAGTCCACTGCTGATGTCCCCTTAAAGCACGGGGGTTCTTCCATCAGTTTGTAGTGAATGCTGCCAGGTCTAGGACTTAACCTTCAGGAGAGTGGGCTCCCCTCTGGCCCAGGGCAAGTTCAGAAATGCTGTCTGAGTGCCTAGACCTTGATGTGGGGACCCAAAAACCTGCTTGTTGCTCTACCCCACTGTGTCCAGGCTGGTACCTAGGGTGCAAGAAAAACTCCCCTTTACTTTTCCTTCTGCTTTTCTCAAGCAGGAGGAATCTTTCACTATAGCCACCAAAGCTGGGAATGTGCTGAGTCTCCCTTGAAGCCAGCACATCTCAGAGACAAGGCCCACAGCATACTCTCTGGGTATCGCTGGTGGTTATTTAGGGCCCAAGGGCTCTTCAGTTAGCAAGTGATGAATCCTGCCAGAATTAGATCCTTCCCTTCAATTCAGTGGGTTCCTGTTTGGCCCAGGGTATGTCTAGAAACGTCATCTGGGAGCTAGGGCCTACAATGGGGGGCCTGATGACTGCCCAGTGCCATATCCTACTGTGGTTGAGCCGGTATCCAAGATGCAAGACAAAGTCCTCTTTGCTCTCCTCCCCGTAAGCAGAAGGAAGCAGTCACTGTCATTGCTATAACCTGCACTGTCTGGGGGTGGAGAAGAAATGGTGCAAAAGAAGCTAAGCCTTCTTTTAGCCATGACTGCTGATATCTCCCTAGGTCACACGTCACCCAAGTTCACTGTGCCTAAGCCCAGTCTAGCATTAGGAATTGCCTAGGAATTGCAGACCTTGTGTCATAGACTGCCTTACAAATTTACCTAGGACCCCGGAACAAATAAACCCCTGGTAGCTAGGTTTCCTGAGAAACTCAAGTTCTGAAAACTGATACAGGCAATTTGCCTGTGGCTTGGAGCAAATGCTCCCTCTGTGCATGCACACCAGATGAGCCCAGCTTGGCTTTATTCTTGCTGTGACAGAGCAGCACTGAGTTCAATGTGAAGTCCCCCAGTGGCTGCACTCTCCATCCCCCAAGTGCAGAGATTTTCTCTCCATGCCACATGGCCACTACCAGGGGATGTGGGAAGGGTGGCGTCAGCGATTTAAGACTTTTTCTCCTGCCCTCTTCAATGCCTCTTTCCATGACATGAAGTTAAAACCAGGTACTATGATTGCTCACTTGGTTTTTGATTCTTGGGACAGTGCTTTCCTGTAAGCAGACAGTTGTTAAAATTTGGTCTTTGGTGAGGGGGACAAAAGGTATAGGCTTCTATTCCACCATCTTGCTTCACCCTCCCTATATATTATTTCTTTCTTTTTTTTTTTTTTTTTTGAGATGGAGTCTCACTCCGTTGCCCTGGCTGCAGTGCGGTGGCACGATCTTGGCTCACTGCAAGCTCTGCCTCCCGGGTTCACACCATTCTCCTGCCTCAGCCTCCCGAGTAGCTGGGACTACAGGCACCCGCCACCGTGCCCAGATAATTTTTTGTATTTTTAGTAGAGACGTGGTTTCACCGAATTAGCCAGGACGGTCTCCATCTCCTGCCCTTGTGATCCACCCGCCTTGGCCTCCCAAAGTGCTGGGATTACAGGCGTGAGTCACTACGCCCGGCCACCCTCCCTATATATTATTTCTAAGTATACTATTATGTTAAAAAAAAGTTTAAAAATATTGATTTAATGAATTCCCAGAAACTAGGATTTTATGTGTCATGTTTTCTTATTATAAAACTAAAAATCAACAATAAATATATGGTAAAAGTAAAAAGAAAAACAAAAAAAAAAGTGAAAAAAATAAACAACACTCCTGTCAAAAAACAACAGTTGTGATAAAACTTAAGTGCTTGAAAATTTAGAAACATCCTTCTAAATAAGTTCTGAATAAAATAAGGAATAAGATAATCACGTAGTTTTGGTCATTGGTTCTGTTTATGTGATGGATTATGTTTATTGATTTGTGTATGTTGAACTTATCTCAATAGATGCAGACAAGGCCTTGATAAAAGTTTTTAACACCTTTTCATGTTGAAAACTCTCAATAGACTAGGTATTGATGAAACATATCTCAAAATAATAGAAGCTATTTATGATAAACCCATAGCCAATATCATACTGAGTGGGCAAAAGCTGGAAGCATTCCCTTTGAAAACTGGCACAAGACAAGGATGCCCTCTCTCACCACTCCTGTTAAATGTAGTATTGGAAGTTCTGGCCAGAGCAATCAGGCAGGAGAAAGAAAAGGTATTAAAATAGGAAGAGAGGAAGTCAAATTGTCTCTGTTTGCAGTCAACATGATTGTATATTTAGAAAACCCCATTGTCTCATCCTAAAAACTCCTTAAGCTGATAAACAACTTCAGCAAAGTCTCAGGATACAAAATCAATGTGCAAAAATCACAAGCATTCCTATACACCAATAACAGACAGCAGAGAGCCAAATCATGAGTGAAGTCCCATTCACAATTGCTTCAAAGAAAATAAAATACTTAGGAATACAACTTTCATGGGACATGAAGGACATTTTCAAGGAGAACTAAAAACCACTGCTCAAGGAAATGAGAGAGGACACAAAGAAATGGAAAAACATTCCATGCTCATGGAAGAATCAATATCATGAAAATGGCCATACTGCCCAAAGTAATTTATAGATTCAATGCTAACCCCATCAAGCCACCATTGACTTTCTTTGCAGAACTAGAAAAAAACTATTTTAAAACTCATATGTAGTCAAAAAGAGTCGGTATACCCAAGACAATCCTAAGCAAAAAGAACAAAGCTGGATGCATCACGCTGACTTCAAACCATACTACAAGGCTACAGTAACCAAAACAGCATGGTACTGGTACCAAAACAGATAGATAGACCGATAGAACAGAACAGAGGCCTCGGAAATAACACCACACATCTACAACCCTTTGATCTTCAACAAACCTGACAAAAACAAGGAATGAGGAAAGGATTCCCTATTTAATAAATGGTGCTGGGAAAACTGGCTAGCCATATGCAGAAAACAGAAATGGGTCCCCTTCCTTACACCTTATTCAAAAATTAACTCAAGATGCGTTAAAGACTTACACATAAAATCTAAAACTATAAAAACCCTAGAGGAAAACCTAAGCAATACCATTCAGGACATAGGCATGGGCAAAGACTTCATGACTAAAACACCAAAAGCAATTGCAACAAAAGCCAAAATTGACAAATGGGATTTAATTAAACTAAAGAGCTTCCACACAGCGAAAGAAACTATTGTCAGAGTGAGCAAGCAACCTACAGAATGGGAGAAACTTTTTGCAATCTATCCATCTGACAAAGGTCTAACATCCAGAATCTACAAGGAACTTAAACAAATTTACAAGAGAGAATCAAACAACCCCATCAAAAAGTGGGCAAAGGATATGAACAGACACTTCTCAAAAGACGACATTTATGCAGCCAACAAACATATTAGAAAAAGCTCATCATCACTGGTCATTGGAGAAATGCAAATCAAAACCACAGTGAGATACCATCTCATGCCAGTTAGAATGGCGGTCATTAAAAAGTCCGGAAACAAAAGATGCTGGTGAGGATGTGAAGACATAGGAACACTTTTACACTGTTGGTGGGAGTGTAAAGTAGTTCAACCATTGTGGAAGACAGTGTGGTGATTCCTCAAGGATCTAGAACTAGAAATACCATTTGACCCAGCAATCTCATTACTGGGTATATACCCAAAGGAATATAAATCATTCTACAATAAAGAAACATGCACATGTGTGTTTATTGCAGCACTATTTACAATAGCAAAGACTTGAAACCAACCCAAATGCCCACGAATAATAGACTAGATAAAGAAAATGTGGCACATATATACCATGGAATGTATGCAGCCATAAAAAAGAATGAGTTCATGTCCTTTGCAGGGTCATGGATGAAGCTGGAAACCATCATCCTCAGCAAACTAACACAGGAACAGAAAACTAAACACTGCATGTTCTCATTCATAAGTGGGAGCTGAACAATGAGAGCATGTGGACACAGGGAGGGGAACGTCACATACCAAGCCCTGTAGGGGGGGTGGGGGCAAGGGGAGGGAGAGCATTAGGACAAATGCATGCGAGGCTTAAAACCTAGATGGTGAGTTGATAGATGCAGCAAACCACCATGGCACATGTATACCTATGTAACAAGCCTACACGTTCAGCACATGTAACCCAGAATTTAAAGTAAAATAAAAAACAAAATAAACAATAACTGAACAAGCAGAAAATCTAAAAGGAGACTATTTCATTTGAACACATACGGAATATAGTCAAAGTTACACTCAGGGAAAAATACATAGCCTTAGAAGCTTTTGTTAAATAGAATTTTTTCTTCCGATTATGAAGGATTAGTTGCTAATCAATTTAATGGAATCACTAGGGGAAAAAAGAACAATATGCCTAATCATGATAATATTTTAAATTACCAGAAATAGAAAAGATTCTGAAAAAACTTTGACAATTAAAAAAGGAATAAGAATACCCCAAACAGCAATAAATTGAAGAATAACTTCCAATGTTGGGAAAATAAAAAAAAATTTCAGCAGAATTTGCTACCTAGCTTAACTATCACTTAACTGAAAAAGCAGATTAATAATTTTTTTAGATATGCAAAGACTCTAATTTTACCTTTCTGTATCCTTCCTTAGAAAGCCATAGGATTCTTTTAGCTAAACAAACGTTTAATAATAATTGTAAAAAGTAGAAAACAAAGAATCCCAGAAATTTTTCTTTAAATAAAGAGGATTGGAGAGAATTCACTGGACTGCAACAGATCTAGACAGCAGCTAGTCCAGCCTTTAGCAGGAGAGAGGACCACAAGAGGACCCCTGGATAATTTAGTTTTTATAGATTAGATGAGATAGTAGATGATAGAACATCCAGAAAAAGTAAGTGGATTAATGGAAACATGCAAATGAAAAAGAGGCAATTATTAATTCAAGGGAAAACAAAAAGCTGTATCTGACTAGGTTCTATAGTGAACAGTATTTATATAGGAATAAGTGATGGAATGTTGTTTATTGACTTAACTAAAATTGCTCAATAACTTATTAATTTAACTAAAAATAGTGGTTAACTATTTGAAAAGTTAAAGAAGGGTATGGTGAAGGTCTAAATAAATATTTATCATGTTATGAACTCAATAAAATATTTAAAATTAATAAATGTAAAAGAACATGATAAACTTAACACTTGAAAATATGGATGCAATGACCAGAATAAGTAGCTAAATACAGAGGTTAAGTTTCAAATAGCTAGAAAGAGGACATTGAATGATCCCAACACAAAGAAATGATAAATGCTTGAATTGATGGGCATACCAATTACCCTCAGCTGATTTGTATACGTGTGTTACACCATCGGTATGTATTCATGAATGTGTACAATTATTATGTGTCAAACATTTTTTTTTAAAGTGATTGTCGATGGAGATTTGTGATAGGGGCTAGACAATGCATGAGTGGAGGTCTACTCTTTGTGTTTTTGTTTTGTTTTGTAGTTTTTGGTTTTCTAAACTTTAAAGGCTTTTTATTGACTTTTTTAATTCATGAAAAGGCTTTTAATAAATTATAGTTTGTTTCTCCCCAAAACTAATTGAAATAATAATTAAATCCACTTTGTAAAAGCTGTAAATAGACTACTTTTGGCAAGTGGTCCTCAACTAGCTTATCATGATCTAATCTTTCTCCCAGTTCTAGATGGTAGTTTTTAAATTTCTGGGGAAATTTTAAATTTTCATGATGACCGAAGTAGTACCATAGGCATGTAGTATATGGGGCAGAGGTGGGGGAGAGTAGATATAAAACATATCCAATGAACGTCAATCTCTAATGTTCCACTAAATATAATTTACTTGGAATATATCTATCATGTACATTAATGGAACTTTACTTTGTTGTTCACTATTGTAGAAAAATTATACGCACTTAACAGTAGTACTTCTTGTGGTAAAAGTATTGCAAACATGAATATAACATAAACATCTTATTTAGGAACAGAGTCTGACTGCAGTATTTTATATTTACTGGTGTAGTTGTCTGGAAGAATGTATATTTTGAAATACCAGTTATTTATTGTGAAGGAATTGAAGAGCTGCACTATAATCCTTCCTGTGGCTCCAGGATGCTGAAGAACAATTTGATCCTTAGCCAACATTTTTGAAATATCAAGTGAAGGAATATATCCCCTGGAAATAAATGAGAGTCTTGCTGGGTTGCTAGTTACTGATTTCATCTGAGAACGTTCCTAAGCATGCCATTCCTGGTTGTCCAGATTGTTTATTTGGTCACATGTAATTTACTGTTAGCTGCATTAAATAACAAAAACAGGATACTGATCTATCCAAGTGCTACAAAACTAGCAATGTATTTAAGCTGACAACTCCCAGATGGGGGAGTTACCTGTGCTGGTGTGATTTACATGTGTGTCAGTGCTCATCTCTCAAGATCAAGACATACATTGTGTTTTGGGCATTGATGATCACTTCTGGCTACTTTCAAAAAGCTTTTTCTTGCAAGCTCTTATGCTCCCTGTTTGATATTCTTTTATAATGCTAAGTTTAGTTGGCACTGGATAGGGCTACTGTGTTATGTAACCTGAAATCCACTAATACTGTCTTTTAGGGCATTATATGAATTCTAAAGCCATATAGTAGTCTCTGTATAGTAAAGTGTGCATAACAAAATATTCCTAAGATAGAGAACGAGACGGTTCCTGAAGACTTAGTTCCACAGGTATAGTCATTAAGTATTAATTTACATGGGCTTTCTTTTTCTATAAATCAATTAAAATATTAAATGAAATAATTTATACACAGTGAGTAGATGCTTAGTCTGTAGGCATAAACTTATTTAGGTCTAATTCTCAACTTAAGGATTTGGATTTCGAAGAATATTCTGTAACTGAGAAATTGTAGAGACTTAATAACTTAAATCAATACTCACACCCTTTCGGTTTACACATTTACACCTTTCTTAAAGATAACACAATTTCAAGATGATACTGGGAATACATGAAACTTATCTGGCCAGGAGGAAGATTTTAAATAGGAATGTAAGAAAGTGGTGGGCAGGGAGATGGAAATGCAAGTGTTACATGGGATTTTCTGCAAAGCCCCATAAAAGGAAACAATTCAAATAAAAGAAGTGCTCCTTTTCCCACCTTCCCTCTTTCTACTTGGTACTTATTGATGTCTGGAAAGGGGATGGGATGGCGGGAGCATTTTTGGTGATGGCCTTTCTAAAAAAGGTTGACCAAAAATAAATTTCCTTAAATGATCTCATTAACTTAGAGACTTCCCAACACGGATTAGTCTTGATCTGATCAATAAACAGAATATTCAACTTTCTATTTTGCATAAAAAGAAAACCTTTTATTACAGCATTTTTTTTCTAGGTGATTAAAACAAGTAAAGCTCCCTGATTCTAGATCTGATTTTAGATTCCACTCATAATGACCTTCTCTCCTGCTCGATAAAGTTTCTATGCACAAGGAGGGAGGAGGAAAGTCTTTAGAAGTGATTGGTGTACACTGTAACAACATTCAAAGGATATTCAAAGTTATCAAATGAAAAGAAACACTTTCTGGATATTACCAGAATTCAATTTCCACATTCCACAGTAATCAAAGTTTACTAATTTTGTGATTGTTTAAAACTTTTTTGTGGTACTTTTTTATATTTCAAAATAATACCTTGGTGTTCCTGATTTAAAACTTTTTTGTGGTGATTTTTATATTTCAAAATAATTCCTTGGTGTTCCAGTCA
Organism: Pan paniscus; assembly: GCF_029289425.2. Classification (NCBI taxonomy): domain Eukaryota; kingdom Metazoa; phylum Chordata; class Mammalia; order Primates; family Hominidae; genus Pan; species Pan paniscus. The sequence continues at coordinate 19,116,217 of NC_073261.2, forward strand.
ACTTAAGATGCTGTTGTCTCCCCATTATAAAAGAGGGGAAAGTTTGCCTTAAAATTTATTTCTTTTGAAGCACTTTTTTTTGCATTATTATATTTGTGTTTTTAAAATTTTTCTAACTCACAGTGATATTCTCCTACATTTTGTTCTGTTAATTTTACATTTCATTTTTATGTGTTTACTCTCCTAGGATTCACATTGTATTGGGTGGGGTAGTTGTTCAGTTGAGGTAGAGCATTCTTTTTTTCCATATTTTTCATTACCATCTACTGAGTAGTCTCTCTCCTCTTATTTGTTTTTTTATACATACTATTTTTATTATTCCCAGAAAGCATAATTTATTTAATTCACAATACACAAACATACACACAGTTTACATTTTATTTTGAAACTACGTAATCTAAATCTTTTACTGTCATGTATGTAATACATTATTCTCATTATTATCTAGTTATTGCATTAAAATTTTTAAAAATGTTTTATTTCTATAGGTTTTGGGGGAACAGGTGGTATTTGGTTACATGAATAAGTTCTTCAGTGGTGGTTTGTGAGATTTTGGTGCGCTTATCACCCGAGCAGTATACACTGAACCCAATTTGTAGTCTTTTGTCCCTCACCCCCCTGCCACCCTTTCCTCTGAGTCCCCAAAGTCCATTGTATTATTCTTATGACTTTGTATTCTCATAGCTTAGCTCTCCTTGTAAGTGAGAAGATACGATGTTTGGTTTTCTGTTCCTGAGTTACTTCACTTGGAGTAATAGCCTCAAGCTCCATCCAAGTTGCTACAAAAGGCATTTTTTTTATAGTTGAATAGTATTCCCTCTTTATTTTTGCTGCAAATGCCATTAATTCGTTCCTTTTTGTGGCTGAGTAGTATTCCATTGTGTGTGTGTGTGTGTGTGTGTGTGTGTGTGTATGTGTATATAGATATATAGAATTTCTTTACTCATTGATTGATGGGCATTTGGGCTGGTTTCAGATTTTTGCAATTGCAAATTGTGCTGCTATAAACATGTATGTGCAAGCATCTTTTTCATATAATGACCTCTTTTCCTTTGGGTAGATACCCAGTAGTGAGATTGCTGATTCAAATAGTAGTTCTACGTTTGGTTCTTTAAAAAATCTCCACACTGTTTTCCACTGTGGTTGTACTAGGTTACATTTCCACTAGCAGTGTTGAAGCATTCCCTTTTTACTGCATCCATGCCAACATCTATTTATTTATTTATTTTTGATTGTGGCCATTCTTGCAGGAGAAAGGTGGTATGGCACTGTGGTTTTGATTTGCATTTCCTTGATCATTAGTGATGTTGAGCATTTTTTCAAATGTTTATTGGCCATTTGTATATCTTCTTTTGAGAACTGTCTATTCACGTTCTTAGACCACTTTTTGGTGGGATTGTTTTATTTTTTCTTGCTAATTTATTTGAGTTCCTTGTAGATTCTGGGTATTAGTCTTTTGTTAAATGTATAGATTGTGAAGATTTTCTCCCACTCTGTGGGTTGTCTGTTTACTCTGCTGACTGTTCCTTTTGCTGTGCAGAAGCTCTTCAGTTTAATTAAGTCCCAACTATTTATCTTTGTTTTTGTTGCATTTGTTTTTGTGTTCTTGGTCATGAAGTCTTTGCCTAAGTCAATGTCTAGAAGGATTTTTCTGATGTTATTTTCTAGAATTTTTACAGTTTTGGGTCTTAGATTTATGTCCTTGACCCATCTTGAGTTGGTTTTTGTACAAGCTGTGAAATGAGGATCCAGTTTCATTCTGCTATATGTGGCTTGCCAATTATTCCAGCACCGTTTGTTGAATAGGGTGTCCTTTTCCCACTTAATGTTTTTGTTTGCTTTGTTGAAGGTCTGTTGGCTGTGTGTATTTAGGTTTATTTCTGGGTACTCTATTCTGCTCCATTGGTCTATGTGCCTATTTTTATATCAGTACCATGCTGTTTTGGTGAATATGGCCATATAGTATAGTTTGAAAGCAGGTAATGTGATGATGCCACCGGATTTGTTCTTTTTGCTTAGTCTCGCTTGGGCTATAGAGGTTCCTTTTTGGTTCCATATGAATTTTAGAACTGTCTTTTCTAGTTCTGTGAAGATTGATGGTGATATCTTGATGGGAATTGCATTGAATTTGTAGACTGCTTTTGGCAGTGTGGTCATTTTCACAATATTGATTCTACCTATTCATAAGCATGGGTTGTGTTTTCATTTATTTGTATCATCTATGATTTCTTTCAGCAGTGTTTTGTAGTTTTCCTTGTAGAGGACTTTCACCTTCTTGGTTAGGTATATTCCTAATTATTTTAATTTTTTTTTCAGCTATTGTAAAAGGGGTTGAGTTCTTGATTTGATTCCCAGCTTGGCTGCTGCTGATGTATAGCAGAGCTACTGATTTGTATAACGTAATTTTGCATTCTGAAATTTTACTAAATTCATTTATCAGTTCTAGGTGCTTTCTGGAGGAGTCTTTAGGATTTTCTAGGTATACAATCATATCATCAGCAAACAGTGACAGTTTGACTTCCTTTTTACCAATTTGAATGCCCTTTATTTATTTCTCTTGTCTGATTGCTCTGGCTAGAACTTCCAGTACTGTGTTGAATAGAAGTGGTGAGAGTGGGCATCCTTGTCTTGTTCCAGTTCTCAGAGACAATCCTTTCAACTTTTCCCCTTTCAGTATTGTGTTGGCTGTGGGTTTGTCATAGATGGCTTTTTTTACATTGAGGTATGTCCCTTGTATGCTGATTTTGCTGAGAGTTTTAATCACAAAGAGATGCTGTAATTTGTCAAATGCTTTTTCTGCATCTATTGAGATGATCGTGTGATTTTTGTTTTTAATTCTGTGTATGTGGTGTATCACATGTATTGACTTGCATATGTTAAACCATACCTGTATCCCGGCTATAAAACCCATTTGATCGTGGTGGATTATCTTTTTGATATATTGTTGGATTCAATTAGCTAGGATTTTATTAGGATTTTTGCATCTGTGTTCATCAGGGATATTGGCCTGTAGTTTTCTTTTTCTGTTATGTCCTTTCCTAGTTTTGGTATTAAAGTGATACTGGCTTCATAGAATGATTTAGAGAGGATTCCCTCTTTTTCTATTTTGTGGGATAGTTTCAATAGGATTGATACCAATTCTTCTTTGAACGTCTGATAGAATCCAGCTGTGAATCTGTCTGGTCCTGGGCTTTGTTGTTGTTGTTGGTGGTGGTGGTAGTTTTTTTTTAATTACCATTTCAATCTTGCTGCTTGTTATTCGTCTGTTCAGGGTTTCTAATTCTTCCTGATTTAAGCTAGGAGGGTTGCTCACTAGAGGTTAAGAAGCACTAATTTAGATGATTTTCACCATCCCTCTGGCTTTCAGAATTTTGTAACAGTCATGATATTTTTATTGAAGATGCATTACAAGCAAACTCCATGGGAATTGCAAAGAAGTGTATGACATGCTCTTGTCTAACTTAAAATTTAGTTGAGAAAACAGACTTGGAGGTTAAGTATAGCCGGACTGATGTCTGATGATCAAATACAAGTGGATGTGGTGATTGAACTCTGAGTGGTCTTGGCTACCATGTCTGCTATAATAGGAGGGATCAATCAAGTCATGAAGCCGGTGAAGATAGAGGCCGGCATGAAGGTTCAGGAAAGTGCAGAGGCACCAATGTGGGAAATGAACTGTGTCTCGGATGGGGCACAAGAGTGAGGAGGTTGTGGCAGGGCCCCTGGGCCTTCACTACCCATAAGTGGATAGAGCATCAATACTTAGATAGGCTCAGGTGTGAGAAAAAATGGACATGGGGGTTGCAGCCAAATGGTGAGGAGCCTTGAATATGGAAATAGATTTTTTTCATACTTCAAATAATTTTTATTCAATAACAAAACTATATATCTAACTCTAAATATGCATATATTTATTTTTGCATATGGAATATAGCTTTATTGCAAGAAAAAATCATTCAAGACAGAAACTTAGGATAATCCTGAAGACAGACTCACTGAATTTTGGTTCTTATAGCTAGACTTGTGAACCTGGAGGCATCCTTTTGGTCGGTGTTTTCAGAATGTGCTCTTATACCCCTTGGGAATTCTCTGACAAAGATTTTCTGAGGAGATAACAGGTGAACTCTTCAGCTTTCTGCTCTCCTCTGCTGGGTAGACAGAAAGGCACTGCTGATCCTATGTGGATTGCATTGGGCTTTCCTGAAATATTCCATTCCTATAACCCATATCCCAGGCTCCATCCTTAGCCTATGATCCAGCCTCAACAGAGTGGCATGTTCAAGACTGCTCTGTGGTGTTTCTGCTCTCACAGTAAAAGCCCACACTCTCTTAGCCAGAGCCCCTCATGGCCTGGCCCTCCACCTTTTCCCTCCCTCTGCACTATGCCCCGCTTCTTCCCCTCCCTTCCAGCATTCTCCCCAACCCCAAAACTTAGAATAGAACCTGGCACAAAATATCAATATTTGTTGAACAAATGATTCAAATGAGTTTAATGACTTAAAAAGGAAATTAAAAACTACTGCTATATGGAATAAGGAGCCATTAAAATCTCCTAAGATTTTTTTTTTGGAAGCATGTGAGGAGTATATTTTTGGGACTATGTCCTTTTTGGGAATATGTGAGGTCAGCTCTCTAAATATACATTTATTCTAGAGTGTTACAGACTTTTAAAAAAATTTTTATTTTTTTTTTTAAAGAATGCATTCCTTTGTTCATGAGGGCCATCATCCCATCTTGTTCTCATTTGCTTAAAATTTGTTTTAACCTAACATTAATTAAACATTTTTGGATGTGTGCAGAAGAGGCAAGGAGACAGAGAAAGGGGATTTAAACCCGCGGAGGCAGCGGCAAGAAAGATTGGCAGAAACTCTCCGGCACAGCCTGTTTCCCTGTAAAGGAAGGTGCTGGCTTCAGCACCCTTGTGTGGCTTGTGGGTGTGGTCAGATCAACTCAGGACGTGGGGATGGTGCCAGAGAGCTGACCCTGTTCCAGGAGCAGGGTCCATGCCCCTTTCTCCTGAGCCCTAGAAAGCTGGGACTGCAGCACTGCTCGCAGGAAAGCCTCCTCCTCCATTCTGTGGCAGTTATACACAACACAAACCATTTCGAGGTATTTGTCTTTCTTTCTTGATCTTGTGAATCTTTTCTCACTAAATTCAGCTCATGTCTATCTTTTCGACTTCCCTATGTGTAAGATAAAAGTTATCTTGGAAAGCAGTCTGCACATTTTAATGAAAGTAACCTTTTGTTTTTGATACCCAAGTCTTAATTTTTCTGGTAAACCTTCTTACCTTGTTATGGAAATGACAGCAGGAGAGACAGGAATGGCCCTGTAGTAATTAGTTCAAGGAATTCAGATGGGATAAAGCTTTCCCTTGCATTTTGGTGCCCCCCAGCAGAGCTCTGCTGAAAAGATGCATTTAGATTGCTCCCAGAACTCTGCTTTTAAAATAAATGTGGGGATATGCATGTAACTGCTGCAGTGCAAGCCATCTCATCTGTTGGGTTCAAAGTTGCAGCATTCTTTTGTGAAATAAAAGAGTTCTTTATTTGACTGCCATCCTTTGCTGTTTACAAGTGCGGGTACTTTGATGGTCTAGGAAGAGAGAGTGTGCATTGTGTGCTCTTAATGAGCACTTGTGCACTCAGCCATGCGCAGCAGAGGACGAAGGTTTTCCTTTTAAAATCAAGCATCCGTTAAAAAAGACAACAACAACAAAAACTTGACATAGAAGCCCTGAAATGGGGAAGTTTGTCATCTTCATTATTTCTTATTGCCAAGAGGAGCCCAACTTAATCACATTTCACTAGGAGGCACACCAGTAAAACATGTCTGGCAGAAACAGAAGAAAAAGCCAGAGGTGGACACAGCTAATTGTATTTATGTCAGGTTTTGAGAATAATCAATATGCCTTTGCTTTATTATTTATATCTAGTCCAGCAGACACACACCTAATGCTCAATATTTTTCTTAGCTTGTTTTATTGCTGGAGCTCCTGCAGCTCTGTGCAAATGCCTTCCCAAAGACGCGGAAAGGATTCTCTAAATGATTGTGCTGTTAAGCGACACGTAAGCTTAGAGAGCCGGGTAACTACCTTCTGCAACCATAGTTTCTTTTTCCTTTTTATTATAATCCTCTGTTCTTGAGCCACAGTCTCTGTTGGGAATTTGAAGGTCAGATTATCTTTATATGTTTCCAGAGTTGAATCATCGCACACCCCAATATATTTGTTCTTTTAAGACAGTAAGTTCCTTATTAAGGAAAGGTTATTCTTTTGTCTGGGTGAGAATTATGTTGAAAGATAAATAACCTTTTCATATGAAGCCTCTAGGCTGAAACCATTTGTGTTTCACATAGAGGCGATGTCTTTTAGAGAAATCTCAGGCAATTAGGGCTGATACCCACACCTCCTTTGCACGGAGGGCCCTGGTTGGGGGCCCCTGGTGGCCCTGGCTCTGCTCAGTGCCATGGCTCCCCTGGCACATGGTTATTCCCTCAGAGCATCCTGTCACCCACACCTTCTGATAGTGGTGTTTCCAGTCACTGGTCCTGCACTGACTGGGCAGTGATGTTTTTCTTTGGATTCTGACTTCTTCTGTGGTGGCTGACGTAGCTTCCAGCACCTTCTCCTGTCGTGGCTCAAACTTGCTGAATTATACAACTCGTTACCGCTGTCTTACACTAGGGTAGGGACCCAATGATGGAAGAAGGGAAAATGTACCCTTGTTTTGGCTTTGGAGAGTGGACAGATGGTGTTGATACTTTAACGACTTCTCTGTGACCTGCCATAGGAAGTCTAACTGTTATAATGTGGCAGTCAAGGCCCTTGACAATCTGTCCTAGCATTCCCTTTCTATTCTGTTTCCCTCAATATGCCTTATGCTTCAGTACACTTCTCCATATGCCCTGAACATGCCTGTAAGTTCAGGCTTTTACTCCTTTGCCTACTGTCATCTCTCTCATGTCAAGATAAGGGATGAATGGAGAACAGCAGGTTTGGGGGAAATCGGCTACTTCTCAGGATTTGCTTTTGAACTGGATTTCAGAGCCACTCATAGTGAGGAGCCTGCTGTCTTCCCCGATGACAACAATAATCTGCATGGCTCATGGTGGGAACAGTGTCAGGCCACAGCTCTCTTGCATCCTTTCTTCTGTCTCCTGACTCAGTGAATCCTTATATTTGCAATGGGGTTCCCTGGTGGGGTCTCACATCCTTCCCATACCCAACTGCAGGTCACAGAATGTGAGAACGTGGGATGGCTTACCGATTCAATGGGTGCACAGAGGCCTATGCTCAGAGACAGCCAGGCCAACGGCCAGCCATGGCACGGATGGCTCCTATGTCCAGGCCTGCTTTCTTTGTTCCCGCCTTGGATGGAGCCCCCGCAAACTTGTGACATAAGACCCTGATCATAATCAGACTTTCCGCCACTTCATCTCATATTCTTTGCTCGAGGCTGGTGTTTGTCAGCTTTAAGTGCATTCCATTCTTTCCCAAGCTCAGTAGTTCTTGTGAGGAATGACAGGGTTTGAACTTTATTTTGCAGCATCGGCAATTGTTGCCAACAAAAATAACAATAAAAGCTTTTTTTTCTACTGAGCACTTACTAAGTGACAGCTGCTCTTGTAGACATATGTCATCTCATTTAATCCTCACTGCAACACTAGGAAGTGGGGGTCTTTCAATACCTGTTGCACAGAGAAGGAACTAAAGCTCAGAGAGGTTAAGCCACTTGCCCAAGACCACACAGAGGTCAGTGGCATGGGAGAGATTTGACACGGGGCACTCTGGCTCTGGCTGTAATCCGCTACACAGGAGGAGCGAGCTCAGGCTGAGGGCACAAGACATTCAGATTTCATGGGACTCTCCCACAGCTCAGTTGCTTTTTGCTCAGGCCTGTGGGTACATGGACAACCCAGCCTCCATCCGAAACCTAAGCAGACAAGGTCATAAAAACAAGGCCAGAGCAGAAGCTCTTGATCGTGTCTTATCACTGACTATTCTCTTTTCTTTCATGGGAAATCAATAGCTATTTATGGGATCCTGTATTCTTTCTTATGGATATTTGAAAAATAGTGTAATTCTTTACACAAATAGGTTAACTTCTCTGTAGAGGTCTCTCCTGTGAAACTGTATTTTCACACAAAAACAAGGATATCTTTTTATTTATCCATGGCATTTCTGGGCACTTTAAATTTGTGTTATAATTTTCCTTATTTTGTGGATCACTTGTTTCCATTTCCCTTTTAAGAGCTGTTAAGGTGGTTCATTAGAGATATTGTAAAAAACGTAAAATGTTTCCTGTACTTTGTGTAATTTCTAAAAAACACGTGATACTAATCAAGCAATGATCAAAAAACCTCTTGGTAAATCTAACTGGGGTGGCTTTTTGACATTCAAATCAATATTTAAAAATTTAAAATAATTATGTGATATGTTGTGGTATGTTTGATTTTTGACTTAATTTAATATTTTATAGTTTGTTTTAAACTTCAGATTTGCAAACAATATTGCTTATCAAGATTTTAATTAGTTTCAACTAAGGAGCAGATGGCTTATGTAACTGCAAGCTGCCTTTATATATTCCAACTCTCCAACCTGTAGTCAGTATGAAAAGCTGGATTATGCTAATGTTTGTGATGCTGAAAGCCTGGTTTATTTCCTAGCTGGTGGAAAGAGCTAGTGTGTGTCTGTGTTAAGTTTAATTAGGGAACTTCACGGCAAAATAACTGAGCCCAAGATGTTGGGTACTTCAAAATCCTCCCAGGTAACTGGAGTGGAGAGAGTGGGGTGAACTATCCCTGGGGCACTGGAATGAGGGGATATTGTTATCCTCTCACAGAGGGCCCACCTTGACACCCTGCTGGGAACGTCAGGCAGTTTCTTCCTTTCCCCCAGGGACCTTGTGCTTTCCTGCACACTGGCCTTGGTCAGGAGCATCTCAGCCCATCAGGCAGGCTTTAAATTATGTTTAAATTGGCAACCTAGCAGGGTTCGGTGGCCTGCACCAATAGTCCTTGCTACTCGGGATGCTGAGCTGAGAGGACTGCTTGAGCCTAGGAGTGTGAGGATAGCCTGGGCAAGAGTCTGACCCTTTCTGTAAAAATAAATAAGCACATAAATAAATAAATAAATAAATGACATATAAATTGGCAACTTGTTAGCTCACACACAAAATTATTAGTGCAAAAAGACACACAGCTATTTCTTGACTTGGGCACACGTTACAAGGTGAGTTCACTTCGTCATAATTCATCAGTCTGTGCACTTAAGATTTCTGCATTTTCTGTTTGAATGTTACACCTAAATAAATGTGATTTTTTTAATTACATGAGGAAAGTAGTGTTATTCATTGTCAACTTGCAGCATCCAAATGTGTTAACCAAGGAAGGAGTAAGAGTACTGGGTCCCTACTCAGTGGAAATGCTCAAAATGCCTATTTACATACAGACCTGGTGAATAATTTTCTCCTCTTGTTAACCTTTGGCTCTACAGTTATGTAACTTGCCCCAGAACCTGTCTTGCTGCCTCTCAATTCTGCGCATGTTCAGCCTGAAGAAACCCGAAATCTCATCCATTCAAATCATGATTTGCTCTTCAAGCTAGAACTTGAATTTTCAACCTTTAAAAGACGGTCAAAGAATTATTGTGAATGTGTTCTTTTAAAGCCATAATCTTTTTTTTAGGGATGTTTTCCAAAAATTTTTTATAAAAGCATTCAAACCAAACTTTGAGATTTCTGCCACTGCTTGCAAGATATAAGAATGAAATCAACTTAAGTTGAGCAGGTTATGCCATTTCAAGTTTTATCCAAGAAATGTTTCATTTTTTAAATAAAAACCAATGGATTTGGGCAGAGAATGTTTGATTTCTGAGTTATTAAAAGAAGAGAGAAATAAGGACAGAAACAAGTCTAGGAAGCTGCCTTCACTGGATCATTGATAAAAAGTAATATAAAAATATGAGACTTGGCATTCAAAGAAATAAACACTATAATCTCAACAGATCTGAGCTAAGAAATAGGCATTTCTTTCTTGGCTTTGGGCAAAGTTAAGTTGCAAAGGGAAAGTCATAATGGAAATTGATTCTTTTGATCTTTTGTTCTTCTCTTTTCCTCTTTCTTCTCTCATTTGATTCTTTTTTTTCCCTCTGCTTTCCCTTTTGTTTGCCTTTCCAAAAAAGACTATTGCAATTTAGAAACTCTCATGTGAGTTAGTAGGTAAGATGAACTTGTGAACTATTTACTAGCTTTGCCCTATCTGATGGGATCTGCTTTGTTTTGACAAATAAATTAGGGGATATATTTCCTGAAGCAGTGAAAACAAAACACGAACTGGTGAGGTCTGAGACCATCACCAGGCTGCTAAAGCTGCCTGGGAGAACTTATGATTTTGTAACCTCACGGTGCCCTTTGCCTGTCCTTTGCCTTGCACTTAGCTGTCCCGATTTGTATAAAATTTTGAAAAGATTCCCTCCTGTACACAAGCCCTTTCCCTTCATAAAAGCGCAATATAAAAAGTAAATTTCTTGCATGTCGATTCTAGTTTGTGAGTGCATTTAGGATTTAACCTGCAATTTTATGTTTCCCTGTTTGGGGGATTTTTTGCGTGAATGGAGACGTGCAGTGGAGACCAGGGCATTCTGTACAGTGTCTGAAGGACATCACTGGCCTTTTTACTGTCCCTCCTCAAACAAAACAGGGAACCAAGCCTATGATGGGGTGTGGGCCACCCAGAGACCTGGAGACGTTGGATAAACACTATAACACCTCTGTAAAAACAGGGACAATGACAGATGCTTATTTTACAGTTGTTATGAGGCATATAAAGTACTTAGCCTGGGCATGTTCTACCTACTCGATAAATGTTTGTTCTTATGATCAGGAGGCCACAGATCATCTTGACCTTAGAGCACAAATCGCTTTAAGCCTGGGGAAAGAATGAGAGTTGATTTAATGACACTACCGTGTTTCCGGCTTCTGTGTAGCAGTCTATTCTGTCCCTATGTACATTTTGCTTATGTGTGTGCCCTCTCCCTTTTAATTCTTTGCTCAAGCATCCCCTTCATAGTGAAGCCTACGTTGACTCTCTCATTTAAAATTCTCAGTCCTACCCGTTTCATCTAACCCCATCCCAATTCTGCCCCCGCCCCATATCCTGCTTCATTTTTCTCAGTGGCATTTATTGCTTTTTAAGGACACCATATAACTAATTTATGTGTTAGGCTGTCGTCTGTCTCAGCATTTGCATGTGAGCTCCACAAAAGCCAGACGTGTTGCCTGTTTTGTTTTTGTTTTCACTGCTGAATCCTCAGTGTCCTAAAAGAGTAGCTGACGCAAACAAGAGCTCCATAAACACGTGCTGACTGAATCAAAGGATTTGTGTCTCTAGGACAAAATCTTTTCAGTGGTGAAGCTGAGACACTTAGGAAATGGTGACAAAATTTTGTCCATATTTTACCTCATCTGGACAGAATTTGGATTTTAGAGAAGATCCAAGTTCAAATCCTGGCTCTTCTACCGAGTGTGACCTGGAGCAAATCACTTACCCTCACTCGTTCTCATTTGTTTGTATTATAGGGACAATAATGGTACTAGGATAAAGTGAGAATATTGATTTGATATTAGAATATTGATTTGAAAGTGCTTGGCATAGAGAGGAACAAAAATATGTCAGATTCTTACCCCTTTGCCCTGAAGAAGTCAGTATACCTTGAATCAAATTATACACACACACACACGCACACACACACACACACACAAAGAAGAAAAGAAAAGAAAAAGAAAAAGAAAACTCCAGTACTGGGCCAGTCCACATGCTATGACGTTTCATGAAAGCTATAAGCTGCCCCATTAATCAGATCTTTGGAGGATCCGATTCATGGAGAAATAAAAATAAAAGTGGGCTGGATGCCATCTCAAAGATGTCCATGCCCAAATCTCTGGAAGCTGTGAATGTGTGTTACGTAGCGAAAGAAACTTTGTGGAAGTAATGAAGGTATGGGCCTTAGAATGGGAAGAGGATCCTGGGTAATCCATATGGGACTGTTCTAATGACATGAACTCTTAAAAAGCCAGGAACTTTCTCTGGCTGGAGTCAGATGGAGGAGGCAAAAGAAGCAATTGGAAAGAAGTGAACTGTGAGAGGACTCAATGCACCATTGCCAGAAGGAGCCACATAAAGAACATGCGAAGGAAAGCAGGCAGCCTCTGAGAGTGGAGACCAGCCCTGGCTCTCAGTGAGCAAGGACACAGGGACTTTGGTCCCACAACCAGAAGCTACTCAATTTGGCCAACCACCTGCAAAATATTTTAAGTGGATTATTGCCCAGGGCTGCTAGTAGAGAATGCACCGCTGTTGACAGTTATATTTCAGCCTTGAGACCCTGAGCTGAGGACCTAGCTGCACCCAGACAGGCTTCTAACTATAGAAACTGTTGAGAATAAATTTGTGTTGGTTGCTAAGTTTACAGTGATTTGTTATGGCAGCAATAGAAATATAATCTTAAAAACCCCAATGTAGAACACTTAAACAGATTTTATGCTATGTAAATTATTCCTAAATAAAGCTGTTAAAAAAGGAACAACATTGTAAGATACTAGTAAACTACAATAGGTAGATAAGAATGCCATGAAGGTGAATAGTCACCACTCAAGAAAGGATTTTATGACTAAGACAGGCTGAGGTGTAGTATTTTCATTCTACTCTCTTCCTTGGACTTTCATGTGTAAACACACACACATTATGTCCCCAACAGAGTGTCTCCGTAATTATGGAGAAATGCACAGAGAGGAACACAGATTCATTTTGGAATAGCAGGAGGGCACTGTCTTAATTTTATTGGCCAAGCCTTAAAAACCCAAGACTGTGGAAGAGAAAAAGGAAAAAGATTCAGATAAGTGTAACAGATTTCAGATAATGAAAAGAGTACATGAAAATTCATTAAATCACCCCACTGCCATGAGAAATGCTTATCGGAGTATTCAGGCTTTGAAAGGGGCTGGTTTACCACCATCTCAGGAGCCATGTCTTCCTCTAGGTGGTTCCCAGGGCCACCTGCCATATGCTATTTTGAATTAAGACCCAGGAAGATATATGCTTGGATCTGAAAATATAGGCTTGTGCTGTGGTGAATAGAAAGATTTAACTGTTCTGGGGGAGACAGCAAGCTGTTCTTTTAGTGCCTTTAATCTTCAGATTTCAGAAGCGGCCAACAACTGAATTTGACTTTTTGTGTAATTATTCTAGGTAAAGTCAGAAAATCATTTTTTTTCCTTCAAGGTTTATACTGATTTTTCCCTCCATAGAATGATTTAAAAGATGTCAGAAATTTTGAACCCACTTTAGTCTTGGGCAGTAAGATTGTTTCTACATTACCAAGAAAATATCTATTTTTCTGACTCACCCGTAACCAGTACTGTCACATCTATTTGATGAAAACTGGAAAGTCACAGGGAATTTTCTACACTACTTTCCATCATCTTTTTCATCCATTTTCTACACAACTTTCCATCATCTCTTTCTCTGCTCTTGAACTGTGGTAGCTCTGATACCCTCATTCTTCCATATGAAAGCACTGTCTTTATTTTCTAGTTGTGTTGAAATCCTCTGGCACTGAATTCTGCTTGGAATAATAATTCTGCTTGGAATAATTTGGCTACCAGCTCACTTTTGAAATACTCTTCTAAACACACACACATATATATATTTAGAAATACACACACACACATATATATACTTAGAAATACACGCACATATATGTATGTGTGTGTGTATATATATATAATCAATAGTTTTACTGTAAGTTCTGGTTTTTCTCCAAGTATGACAATTAAAACAAAACAACCAAAGAACAGCAAACAACATACCCTAAGCCATTTATGTACCGTCAGTGTTCTACCAGTGATGTCATAGAGATGGTACTCCCCTGTTTTCTGTGTTTTAGCACAACAGCTCAGAATTAGGAGAGACAGAGACATGAGTTATAATTCTGGTATGCCACTTAATAACTTCATGTTCATTGGCAAGAAATTAGTTTCTCCAAGTCCAGTCTTCTTGATCTGCATAGTGCAGGATATTGATGTAGAGCAAATGGGATATGCCCAGAATCCCCGGCCTTTCTCTGCAGTTACCAGGCCACTGCTGTTCAACTTCCCTCATAATCTGGCCATAAGTGATTTTTTCATTTACATGGAATCACTTATTATTATAGTACCTCTCTTATCCTTTGACCTTGCCACTTTTGAGAGGAGTTTGAATTTGTTTGTTTAAAAAATAAATTTTTATTTTAAAAAAATGTATTCCATAATATTTAATTTTTGTGTTAGTGCAGTTATAAGGGTTTTAACATATGTGGAGATGTGTATAAACATAATTACAATTTTTATCACCCAAACAAATTCCCCTCAATACTTTGCATTCAGACCCTCCCCCTACCCCACTCCCTGTCAGCATTAATCTGCACTCTATCCCTATGGTTTTGTCATTTTTGGAATGTCATATAAATGGAATCATGCAGTATGTAAACTTTTCAGATTGGCTTCTTTCACTCAGTGTAATTTCTTTGGAATTCACCCACGTTTGGAGTATATCAGTAGTTTTACCTTTTAATTATCCTCTGTGTAGATAGATCAGCCTTTATCCTTTCCACTGTTGGGTGACACTTGGGATGCCACATTAGTTTGGATCATATTTACCGAACATGCTCTTTCTTCTTCACTCTCTTGGCCTTTGCTTACAATAGTTCCCAGATAGGAATGCATGACTTCCTGTTCTGCCTGTTTCTTCCTTTTGCATGGCCTTCCTCCAAGGGCCGTGTTCTGAAAACCACACAGTGAGAAACGGAAAATGAAAGATGAGTTTCTTTGCCCTCACCTTCACTGATCCTTTTCTGAACGGTCCCAATCAGAACTGGCCATTCTTTTCCTACGTTGCTCATAACTCTGCTACATAAGTCAGTTTTAGACATGCCTACTACACCCAGCACACTTAAGTTCCTTTAGATATAGGTATACCTGGGCATCCAGTACACAGTTCAGCAGATTCCCTTGCAAAATTGAATGGAATTGAACAAGATTGTGAACAGGACTGAGCCTATAAAAGTCAGGAAGTGGCAGGGGCTTGTTTTTTGGCTCCCTAACATCTGTTTATACCTATTTCCCTGACTTTCCAGCAGGGCCTAGACTGGACTATGAACTCACCTTTTCTCTCTGTATCTTGCTCATAAACAATTTGCACTGAGTTCAAATGACTGATGCCTTAAAGTACTTCCCTGGAATATTTATAATTTTACAGAGACCAAAGTCCTCAGGTATAGAGAGGAATATCTGAAAGTGGAATTATGAAGTTCAGAGCACGAGAAGAGGGTACATGAAAAGGAAATGGACCTTTGAGCATTGTTGAAACCACTCTCAACAAGCTTGCCTATATCACATTCCTATAAGTCCAGGCTTACATGTTTGTTATGCTATCATCTCAAACTAGGTTTTATAATCAAGGCAGCACCCTGTGGAGGCCTCACTGTGGCAAAGTGTTGCCATGTCAGAAAATGTGGCAATATATCCAATGTGATGGCATTGCTAAGCCTGACTGATTGCTCTTGCTGGATCTGGGGCAAGGCATGAGTGGGGATGGTCTCTACTGCAAGGAATTGTTGGTCTGGTTCTGGAGTGTTTTAGTGGTGAGCAGGAGCAGGGGCCACAGATATTCCACAGGTGAAGGCCAAGTTTGTAAAGTTTTCACATGCTGCCTGCTGAATCTTGGATCTTCATTTAGGCTGTCTTTGAGGAAGCCTAGGTAAACACATACTGTTGGTACATAGCATTTATTTGGTGGTACCGCTTCTCAAATTTTCTAAGCCAATTTAGAACTGCATTGATATTCTAAATTGACTTTCCTGGGTCAGTAGCTTAACAATGGCAGATAAATGGTATTTATTTGCTAGCCTAGCCTATCCATCCAATCATCCATTTCCCCATTCAGATGTCTGCTGCTTCATTCTGAAAGAACATAAGGCAGATACATGAAGTAGCTGAGAGTATCTCAATGCATTTTATGAAATGAACAAGAGCCAAGCTATTCTCCAGAAGACTAGGCACTCACATCATCACCATTCATTCTGATCTGGAAGCTTTGCTTTTGACCTCAGATAACTAACCAAACTCTATTCTGGTTGATATCTACATGTAGGTTTACAAAAAGTCTATCAAAATATTCTAAGCCTTCCCTGATTCATTCTCCTGGCAATTTCCCGTGCCTCCTCAAATACTCACATACATATTCTACACCTTCATACGTGTTTTTGCTTTTTCCAGGTGTTTTGTGGTTACCCAAGGGTGCCTCTCTTGTTCTGCTTGAGGAATACCCAATCCTCTGATTGTTTTCTGTGCTTGTGGTACTTATGATGTTACATATCTTGGAGTTTATGAGGAAATCAAGCAGCGTTTGCTCAGCACCTGATAGAGCAGATGCTAAGCTGGAGTCATCATTTCTGCCCTCCAGTTTGTGCTCACCATAAAACTTGGAGGAAAATGTAAGTGCTTCTATTTTCACAGGTGAAGAGACACATGTTCAGGAGAAGGTGAGTCCCATTATATCAGGACTTGGATCCAGACTTGTTTGACCACACAATTGTGATCCTTTCTTTGGAGGTTCTGGGCAGGGGTCTGCCTGTTTTGACAGATATGTTGCGAATAAGAAATATTGTAGAAAGTTCCCAAGATCTGGTTTTCAGCACAGAATATTCCCCGTTTTTGGAGATTCACAACACATATGGGAGTGATGCATTTGGTGGGGAAGCCAGACCATCAAACCTCCACTCACCTCACACCTCATTCTCCCTTTGTTCTCTTCCTTGGAACATTCCGGATGGAGAAAGAGACCCAGGAAAAAAATGCCTCCTAGTGAGAAAAGAATGCCTCTTACCTGAATTTTCAAACCAAAACCTGACAGGAATTGCTTTGAAAGCATGGGAGACTAAGGACCTTAAAGTTTCAAGTGGAAATTAATTGTGGAGGGCCTAGTATTGTTTATCTGAGTAATACAAAACACATCAATTAGAAACTATACATTTACTGCGTTGTCTTTAACTTTATTTTAATGTAAAAGTTTACATAAGGGGTTTTACAGGTGGACTTGAGATTTCAGTTGTCCAACACTTTGTTTTTTCCATAAAGGCTCAATCAGACTTTCCAATTACAGGCATTTTCATTATCACTATTCTTGAAATACAGGGATTACTGCTGCTATGTATCTGCTTCTTTAGGTGTTTCCTTGGCAGAAGGACCCCATAGACAGTGGAGAAGAGGAGCTCCCTGTGTTCCTGACTGTGGTGTGGGAATCCAGCCACATGGCGCTGATGCCCACTCCTGCCAAGATGCAGCCCCTCTGCCCTTTGCAATGAAGCCTTGCCCAGAGCCAAGTGTGGGATCTGTCAACATGTGGCTTGGTTGGACTCAAGTTTCCTTTTCTGACACTGGAAGCAATTTTAATGAATACATTAATACTGGGGACAAGATTGAAAGGAAGAGATGTTTGAATTAACTAGGGAATAAAATATCAAGTGTATCTTGCCCTCTTGATAGGAATGTACGGTTCTTCTCATTGAAATTGAAATAAGAACATGCCAAAATAGAACATACTGTTAGACTCCTTAAACTGAATGTTGCAAAAATTGTTTGGTGTAAAAGAAATCACAGGATAAACAAAGCACATGTTCTTCCTGGGACACTTTGGTTTGATGTTCAGCAATTTAGAATGTTTTAATGGAATTTAAATATGCATGGAAATGTTATGTAGCAGAGTGAAAGATTAGACTCAATTGCAATATCATATACACTCAAGCGTGCATACACGCACATAAATACATATGCTCACGTGCATGTGGGTTTTCCCTCTCATGCTTCCTTAACCAAGGCTCTAGAGCTCAAGGGTTGTCTGAGTTCTTGCTGAGACACGAGGAATAATACAAGAGAAGGAGCGATGCAGCACTCAACATGCTGCTTTCTTTTTCTTACCCCTCTTCCCTTTCCCTGTTCTCCCAGCCCAGGCTGGGCAGGCTTAAACTTGGAGGAGGCTTACCCAGGAAGGAGCGGAGGAAGCACAGAGACTGTACTAGCCTGGTGAGGCAGGTGGTGCAGGGTGGTTAACTGGGTGTGAAGCTGCACCCACCAATCTTGGCCACAGCCACTCCTAGTTCATGTGTGGCCCCAAGTAGAACGACAACAGGTTTCTTGTGTTTTTGCTTCATTTCATTTGCAGTTCTGCCTCTATTTCTAATCTCCAATGTCTATTCCTCCCTTCTAGTCACCCTCATGTACTTTCAGGGCTTTTTAAGTAATTCTGTGCCTGGCTTACCCCCACTTCGGCTGGGACATCTCCCCACCTGATCCAGACACCATCCTGGCAACCTGGAGTCCCATAGGCCCCCTAATTTATTTTAGTATTTGATTATGTAATCTCTCTTTGAGGGACACTTATGTAGTCATGCATCACTCAATGATGGGGGTACATTCTGCAAAATGTATCCTTAGGTGACATTGTTGTTCTGTGAACATCATGGAGTTTACTCACATAAACCTACTATGTGGTACAGCCTACTACACCCCTGGGCTCCCTCGTATGGCTTATTGCTCCTAGGCTACAAACCTGTGCAGCATGTCATTTCACAGAATACTGTAGGCAATTACAATACAAGGGTAAGTATTGGTAGATGTAAACATATCTAAATATAGAAAAGGAAATTTTCAGCTCCATTATAATCTTATGGGACCACCATCTTATATGTAGTCCATAGTTGACTGAAATATCATTATGTGGTGCATGACTGTATTTTATTTTATTTTATTTTATTTTATTTTATTTTATTTTATTTTATTTTATTTTTGAGACAGAGTCTTGCTCTGTCACCCAGGCTGGAGTGCAGTGGCGTGATCTCAGCTCACTGCAACCTCCACCTCCCAGGTTCAGGCAATTCTTCAGCCTCAGCCTCCCTAGTAGCTGGGATTACAGGTGCACGCCACCTACCTGGCTAAGTTTTGCATTTTTAGTAGAGATGGAATTTCACCATGTTGGCTAGGCTTGTCTGTTGACCTCAAGTGATCTACCCAACTCGGCCTCCCAAAGTGCTGAAATTACAGGTGTGAGCCACCACCGCACCAGCATAACATGACTGTGTTTTTAAAAGGGATTTATTAAGTTCATCTTTATTTGATAAAAATGTGTAGGAATAAATTTTTGAACAGATGAAGCTTCAAATGGTCTAACAAGAACTTTATGTATGATTTGGTACAATCTCCTACCCACCTTCTCAAAGTTCCAGGAAATAAAACACACAGGGAAGTTTTGTCTGACTGAGTAAACAGATGGCCTGACCCACACACGGGCATAAATCTCTTCCCCACTTTCCTGAGTAATTCCACTCATTCATTCATTCATTTGCTGATTCAGAAACATCATTCAGCTTTTACTGCATCTCAGACACTGGAGACTCAAAGGGAAATAAGAATCTGACCTTGTCCTTGAGAAGCCCATAGTCTGGGAATAGAGAGATACTAACTTTATTTCTGTTATAGCCTTCACAAAATTGGAAGTGAAATACTTGCAAGCAATACTCCTGACTTCAAGCAGCCATGGAGGTTGTGTGGTGGTTTTATGAGGTGAATGTCATTGTGCCTGTGGCTCTGACAAATGAGCTTTAGGAGTTCAGGGTTGCCCCCATCAGGATGCTATTCTTCCTGCGAAGATGAGTCCTGGCTCACTGTACTCCATTTGATAGTGATCCAGATCAGTCCCAGACAGGGGCAGAGATGTGATCATTAAAGGTGTTACTACTTATAGAACTCATAGCATGGAGAACACAGCTGAGCTCATTATCTTCATCATTATTGTGACTATCAGACACATATGTATGTCCCTAGTCTCTTCCTAAGGAAAAACTGTTACCACCTAACCTAGCAGATATTTTTTATAGCTTCTGATATATAATTAATCTTAAGTCAATCATGTTCTCTCTTTTTTTTTTTTTTTTTTGAGACAGAGTCTTGCTCTGTCATCCAGGCTGGAGTGCAGTGGCATGATCTTGGTTCACTGCAACCTCCACCTCCCAGGTTCAAGCAATTCTCCTGTCTCAGCCTATCAAGTAGCTGAGACTACAGGTGCACGCCACCATGCCTGGCTAATTTTTGTATTTTTAGTAGAGATGGGGTTTCTCCATATTGGTCAGGGTGGTCTTGATCTCCTGACCTCAGGTGATCCACCTGCCTCAGTCTCCTTCATGTTTTTTATGGTAGAACATACTCTTTCCATTAACAGTTAATAACATATATTGATTTCTAAGTCAGAATGGGCAACTTTTATTTTCGTAGGTCCCTTCTTAAAGAACCCTTACAGATATTGAAGTGGAGATCTTTGTCAGCCACATCGACTTGACCATTGCCCTCAATGTGAGGAGAGCAGGCTATGAGCATCACCCTTGTAGAGCATGGTCTTTGTTAGGCTTACTTCTGTTCACATGTGCTCCAAAGCAGAGAAGAGCAGAAGGTCTTTATAGTTATTTAAAAACAACAGAGGAGAGAATAGCTAACTTTGCCTGGGAAAGTTCTGAAAAAGCTTAAGTGGGGTCAATTTTTTTTTTTTTTTTAAATACAGGGTCTTGCTTTGTTACCCAGGCCAGAGTGCATGATCCTAGCTCATTGCAGCCCTTAACTCCTGGACTCAAGGGATCCTCCCACCTCAGCCTCCTGAGTAGCTAGGGCTGCAGGTATATACCACTGCACCCAGCTAATTTTGTATTGTTTTTTTTTTTTTGTAGAGTTGGGGGTCTCTCTAGGTTGCCCAGGTATGTCTCAAACTCCTGGCCTCAAGTGATCCTCATGTCTCGGCATCCTAAAGTGTTGAGATTTATAGGCATGAGCCACTGTGCCCAGGTGAAAAATATTTTTTAGCTGGGTACCGGAGGAGCTGATGACTTTTGGGGATACAGGAACTGCTCAGAAGTTGATATGGGGATTTGGAGCCAGATGGAACTGGAGTTGTATTCTGGTTCTGTCACCTACTATGTGACCTTTTTTAAGTCATGAACTTCACAGAGCTTCAGTTTCCACTTCTGCCAAAGAGACAACTACACGTATTTGCCAGGCTCCATGTGTGGATTAAATAAGATAACCCATCTAAAGTATTCTGGGAACATAGATAAGAGAGATATCTATCACTATTGGAAGGGAGGGAGATGATGTCATGGCAAAAGCAGCCTGCTGGGAGGCTGGGGTCACATGAGTTTAGAATGGCTGAAGATGAGATTTTCAAGAGCTCCAGTTCTATCTGGCTCCAAATCCCCACCTACTGAGAGGTAGGCAGGGACCATAATGGAAAACCTGGGATGTCACTGGGAGAAGTCTACCTGGTGAGGGAGCACAGGCTGGAATGGAGAACAGAAAGTCTTTTCACAAGAAAAACTCTGGAAGCCAGAAACTTGGAGAACATTACATATTTTAACAGCATTAATTTGAGCACAAACAAATAATATGCTCAGTAGAGCGTAATCTTCCTTATTTGTTAAACAGGCCCAGTAGGACTGCCACTTGGTGCAGGTTATTAAGAGTTAGCTGGAGATTCCATATTCTGTATTTAAAACCATAAGATTCAGTTTCTTTTAAAATACTTGCTATTTGGATTTTGTGTTAATTTCCCTCAGTTAAATCTAATTAGTGTTTTCTTCACAGTGCCATATGCAATGTTTGCTTAGCCTGGAAAGGTGATAAATTGCTTTGGTTTACTACTTTGTCCCAAGGCTATTTGTGAATGAAAAAACAAGTACCCTTTTAATGAATTAAGGTCCCCTAATAAAGACAAGTAAACAAACCATTAAGTAGAAAAATGTCAGTGTAGGCATAATCACCCCAGGTTTTTTGCATTTCATGGACATTAGCTCATTTATAGACTTTGTGATTTTATAATAAAAATATATATCTGATGATAAGCCATATTAACATTATCTATTATACCCTCATAATCTGCAACTTAATGATAATCTGTGAGAACACTGCGGCAGACTCAAAATGAGGGTGGCAGTGGAATGGCCTTAGAAATGAATATACTGTGTTCTCTCTCTGCCTGGGCTTCACAATCCAATAGAAAGACTCAACTGCATCTATGGATCTGAACGTATGCTGAACCCTCTTTGTGCTTTAAAACTATAGACCAAATGCTGGGGGATATATGGGGAAAGAGCTGTTAAATTTCAACTCTATGGACGGGGGAGGTGAGAGGTGGTGGTCAGGGTCTTATGAAGGCTTCCTGGAGGAGATCACATTTGAGTTTATCCTGAAAGATTGGTATGTTGGTGGTCTCTCATTATTGAGGGAAAGTATGGTTTTTACTTTACTGCTTTTTTCTTTCTTACTTGGAATTTGCTATAACCATCATTCTGAAAAGAAGTAGCAATATGCACTCAGTGGAAAATTGGGCAAGTATAGTAAAAAGAAGCAGGAAAAAATAACCTAGAGGTAAATACAGATACTCCATTTGAGGTTGTTTCTTCTAGATTCAGCTAGATCTATTTCATGTGTCCATATCAAGAATGATTATATGTCCAGAGGGGTTTACACTGGCATGTGACCTGTGATCATGACTTTTTATGGTAATTGGATTAGATTCTAAGTGATTATTTTACTCTTTGAATTTAAGCACATAATTTCTTTAATGCATTTAAGTATGGTCAACTGTTTGAAACACTGTGGTAGGCAAACTAACGGTGAGGTCCTAATCCCTGCACCTTACCTGGGATTTGGTGGATGGGATTGAGTTGATTATCTTGATTAAGATGGACAAACTGTCCTGGGGCCAGTGTAATCACAAGTGTCCTTGTAAGGGAAGGAGGGAGGCAGGAGTGTCAGAGGGAGGGCAACGCGTCCGGGGAAGCAGAGTTTGGAGTGATGCAGCCCGGCTACAAGCCAAGGAGTGTGGGCGGCCTCTAGAAGCTGGAAAAGCCAGGCAGTGGATTCAGCCTTGGACCAGCAGAAGGAATGCAGCCATGCTGACAATTTGTGAAAGAGATTCAGTCCAGCAAGACTGATTTTAGACTTCTGACATGAAGAACTGTAAGATAATTTATTGGGGTTCTTTTAAGGCATCTGCATTTGTAGTAATTTATTATAACAGCCATGAGAAGCTGCTCTGCAAAGCCATAGAGAAGGCTGATACAGATCTGCAGTTTTCAGTAAGTTAATAAAAGGTTTAAAAGTTTAGAAATGTAAAATTTATTGTACCATGTCTAAGAATCCTGAGATATTATAAAATAAATGCGGAAGAAGTATCTGAGCAGAGATGAAAGGCTATGAAGATGGAGATGAACTGAGACAGCAGATGCAACAAGAAGACAGGTTGGGAATGGAAGGAAGAAGTAACCTACCAGCCTCACCTTACAGAAAACTACTCACTAAAGATACCACAACTGTGTCAGCCTGGAGATCAGAGCAGAGCGAATCTTCTTTATCACACGGACTCTATAAGGAGGAGATGCTGGGGGCAGAGGGATCTGACAAATGCAGATGCTCTGCTTGCTAGTTAGTATATTAGAAAAATTTCCAGCCTTTTCAATAAAGACTCATTTTAAATAGTCAATATCATACTGTGTATACACATTTGAAATGGGATTTTTTACCTAACATGACATTATAAACATTTCCTTTATATAATCATCCTAAATAATGGTTGTGAGCAAAAAAAGATTCACATAGCATTTCCGTGAATGTTATTACTCCTCTATTTTGGGCATTTTTTGTTCCCAATTTTTGCTGTTAGAAATATCGCTGCAATGAATAATACTGTAGATTAAATATGTGTACACATCTGATGATTTCTTTGGAAGAATTTGAAAATCTGAGAATATTAAATCAAAGGGAATGAGAATTTTAAGACCACCGATCTACTTTCCAGAGATATTGTAGCATCTACACCCTGAATAGCACATCCAGTTTGAAAGGTACCGTAAGATACAGTTTTTGAAGTCATGGAAAGGACATAAGAAACCATCAGTTTCACCTAAATATAATGGGAGCAGAATAGAAGGCAGGGATTAAAAGTTGCAAATAGACAAGGAATAAAAATGGCTGAGTTCTGTAACAGGAACCACTTTGCAAGGGTTCTCAGGGTAAAACGTGACGGTCAGAAGCAGGGGAAGGAGGAAGATTTATCTTGAAGCTGTATTCATAGGGTAGCAAAGAGTTTTTACATGCACTGTAGGTAATATGTCAATAAACACCTAAATGTTTTTCAGTGATTCACAGATTCATCCTTCCCATGAGATTTTAATCTATGAATTATTTGTGCCTGCTATGGCTGGGGAGGTTACCCATGACATTTTTGGGAGAAGAGTTAAAACCACTCCAAGCCCTTCTGTTGCTACCACTGAAGTCTCAGCTGTTACTGATCACCCCTCTGTATGCTTATGGCAGATTTGGGGACGGTAACTAGAGGAAAAACAGACGTGGTAGAAGTGCACATATGAAACACATAATTATGAATAAATAAGTAATTAGAAGGGTGCAAAGTACAGGAAAGAAGGAGGTCAGGATGCTCTGGTTACTTTGGTGAGAGATATTTCAGGAAATAATGTTCAGGTTGATACATGATAGATGCATTCAAGTTAGCCAGGTAAAGTGAATAGGAGATGAGAGTCTCAGCCTCAGGCCGAAGGTAGTGTATGCCAGCGTTCAGGGGGCAGAAGATATCCCACATGAGAGCTCCCTAACTATTTAGGTGTAGAAAAATGATTTTAAAAATGAACTTTATAGATAGCAAGTGAATGCAAGATAACAAAGGCATTAACGTAGACCTATTAGCAATATGCGCATATCTAGAGATAAAATTTCTGATTTAAAGGTAATTGAAGTACTTTTCTTTTCTATTTATTTATCTCTATCACACAGGACACAAAAGAACACACAATTATGCTCAATTTTATAGAAAAGCCCGAGAAGAATCTGGGGTAGTGGCCTGTTTGCTGAAATCAGGAACAGCTAGAATGCATGCTTTATCTTCATATACTGATCTCATATCTCAGAAGCCTCGGAATACTACAATCAAACAAATCTAATGAAATGGTTCCAAAAGTAATTGGAACAAAAGCACTAGCCCAAGTAAAGTGTAATTTGTTAAGCTAGCTAAGAATAAGAGACTTAGTTTATGTTCCAAATGCTACTTTGAGCTGCAATTCTGTTTATACTCCTTATTGAAAATGTCTCT
This sequence comes from Pan paniscus, assembly GCF_029289425.2. Lineage (NCBI taxonomy): Eukaryota > Metazoa > Chordata > Mammalia > Primates > Hominidae > Pan > Pan paniscus. The sequence continues at coordinate 19,141,459 of NC_073261.2, forward strand.
GCTGCTTGAAATCCTGCAGCAGGGATTGTGAAATCCAAATGCAGACTTCAGATCCTATTAAGATGAAAAGGGTGCCAGTGACTTGGAGAGTGAAGTTAGAAGTAGGGGTTTAGGAATGCTCTTCCTTGGCAAATATATATATGAAGACTCTGACCATTCCCTTGATTTTTTGAATCACTGTAAAACCATTCATAAAGAAGAAAATGGCAGAGTTTTTGTAAATCCTTTTCCATGTCATTTTAGTTGCTATGGAGAAATTTTGCTAAAATATTTCATAAACAGAAAGGAATAATTCAGTTAACAATGAACTCCAGGATGAAGCAAACAGCACTCAGGAATTCTGAAATGAATAGTCTAATCACTTGGTTTGAAAGATGTTTGGGATGTAAATAGGCACTCTAATAGAACAGCTTTCAAAGTGTAAAATATAGATTCATATATGCCTTGTTATACGTCAAAAATGAATTTTTTTTCTAACAGAGTACAAATGCCATTTGGAAAGTATTGTTTTTAAAAATGGAAAACAGATGAAAGGAAATATATTAAACAAAGATATATCACGCACATTAAAATGTATAAATGTTAAATACATTTATATAGCAGTAACTTAGGTTGAATTACTGCTTAATCAGACTATTATGGATAGTGGAAAAACAATAAAAAAGGTAAATTGCTTAAGGATATTTAATGAAACATGCTTATGAATTGCCTACACTTCATTTCATAACTTCTAAGGTTTTACAGTAATTAATTATTGTCTATAATCTTGACTTTATTTTAGAAAAATGTTCCAATTTCCAGACAAACTGTTTAAGTGAGCCAAGTTTATTACATTATTTCTTTGAATTCAGAGCTTTCTTGGCAGTGGAATGAAGTATTATACAGACAATCGCACTCTGATCATTGTCACATTGTCTAGTCATATTCTAAGGTAAACTAGTGAATAAGTTAGAAATTTCAGCAGACCAATTATGGCTTTATATCATTTACTCTTGATGGCTTAGGCTGGAGATAGATGAGTTTGGATATGATATCCATTGAGAAGCTCTTATAGGTTATTTCACCTCATTAGAGTTTATCTCATTAGTGTTGGAGGGGTTAAATTTAACAAGGACACAAGCCTGAAGACAGCATATTCCAAAAGCAGATGAAGAATATGGAATTTTACTGAACTTCAAAAAAGAAATGTTTGTGATTTTATGTATTCAAGTGGATAATAATAATGATTTTGTATTTTTGATGTGGGATTGTAAACTTCACAGATTGCCTAATGTCTCTAAAATCAAAAATAATTGTTATTTTTTGACAAAACTTACAATGGTCTCAACAAGACTGAAGAAGGTAGTATTTTTCTCCATTTGTAGATGATATTCAGAATGATTTGTTCACTTTTTAAAGATCTCACGTTGAGCTCTATATTTAAACTTTCTACAATCAACTTTCATGAATCTTACAAATTTTTCCACTACAGTGCATTGTTTGATAATACCAAGATAATTTGGTATACATATGGCCACTTTACTTTCAGAAGCTACTAGCTTTTGTATCACATCAAACAATATAAGGGCAAACTCTTGATAACATTACTTTAGCAGTAAGCCAAAATGACTATAGGTTGTGCTTCTGGCAATTTTAGACTAGAAGGTTTCTGACCAAACTTCCAGGTGACAGCATTTAGAAATATTGGTCAAAATATGTAAAGCTTCTGTTTTAAGGCATCAGAAAGCTACCAAGGCATTGCATTGTAGGATTAAAATGCAGGAGAGGAGGAAGGAACTGAGAGTTGAGCCCTGTGTTTGCCCCCTCTTTCCCTTCTGTGTGATTACCAGCGGCCGAGTGACTGAAATGTTTAGTTGTGCTCTCAGCTTATGTTTAAGGCAGGGTTAACAGAGACTGCAATTCTGGGTCCATAAAGGAGGAATTGTCACATTGTGACAGGGCAGGTGTTTACCTGCCCTGGTAAACACCCAGATTACTGGGATAATAAATGGTCAAAAAACTGTGTACTTCAACACTTGTTGGATGCAGTTAAAGCCCAGATTTGAAGATAATTTGTAGTCTTAAAAGTATATGTTGAAAACAAAGGCTGCAATAATGACCCAAACATCCACTTCAAAAGAAACAAAAGAACAACAAATTAAGCCAAACACATATAAAAGGAACTGATAAAGATAAAAGCAGATATTAATTAAATAAAAAATAAACATGTAATTAGAAGCATCAACAAACCCAAAAGTTAGTTCTTTGAAGAGACTAATAAAATCGATAAATACTTAGCAAAACTAATTAAGAATTTAAGAAAAAAAGACAAACAAAACCAATATAAAAATGACAAAATGGAATATCATTATTAAATTTATGGACGTACACATCATAAGCAGAAATTACACATAAGTTTACACCAAAATATTTGAAAATTTTGGTAGCACAAAAATAAATCAAAGATCTGAATTGTTTCATACCTGCTAAAAATTCATAATGAAAAATTTTCCCATTAAGAAAATAATAGGCTCCATTAGCTTTACCCAACTAAGTTATACAAATAACAAAAGAAGAAATAACTTTAATATTTCACAGAATCCACTATAGAATGGAAATATTGCAAATAGTTCCCAACTTATTTTATGAAAACTACAAAACTTGGACTGGGCGCAATGGCCCATACCTGTAATTCCAGTACTTTGGGAGGCTAAGGCAGGTGGATCACTTGAGGCCAGGAGTTTGAAACAGCCTTGGAAACATGGCGAAATCCCGTCTCTACTAAAAATACAAAAATTAGCAAGGAGTGGTGGTGTGCCCCTGTAGTCCCAGCTACTCGGGAGGCTGAGGCACGAGTATCACTTGAACCTGGGAGGTGGAGGTTGCAGTTGGCAGTGAGCTCAGATCGAGCCACTGCACTCCAGCCTAGATGACAGAGTGAGACTCTGTCTCAAGAAACAAACAAACAAAAAACAAACCTACAAAACTTAAATACCAACGTCTAAAAAGAACATTCAATGATAAGAAAAATCACAGACCAATCTCTCATGAATGGCCATGATAAAATCCTACAATAGTGGCAAACAAAATCCAGCAATACGCAAAAGATAACATCACAATCAAGTGGTGTTTCTCATACTAATGTAAGTCTGGTTCAATGCTTACATACTAATTAATGTAATTTACCTTTTTAATGGAATATAAGAGAAAATGTAAATTATCATTTCAATAAATATATTAAAAATTAGGCAAAATTGAACACCATATTTTTTTTACAAACCCAACTGTTAGAAAACTAAGACAAAAGGTAACTTTTGTGATTTTATAATGATAATTTCAATTATCTAAATACAGAAAAAGTTGTACTTAATGGTGAAATGTTGAAAGCTTTTCTTCTGTGGTCAGGAAGGTGACAAAGATGCCTCCTATCTCTATGTCTACTCAACATTCTAAAGGGCGTCGTAAGCGATACAATCTGGTAAGAAAAAGAAATAAATACTGTGAAGGGTTAGAAGGGAAGAAATGAAAGTATAATTATTTGCTCATGATAAGATTGTGTATGCATAAAATCCAAAATAATGTACTTGATGCATTCTTAGAATTAATAATTTAGCCAGACTTCTGTGTACATGGCCACTCTACAAAAAGCACTTTAACATTTAATGTAAGTAACAGAAAGTGACATTTAATGGAAAGCATCAAACAATTTCAAATAACTAAGAATAAATGTAAAAAAAAAGTTCATCCTCCACATAGAAAATTGTAATTTATTATTAAAAAATAAAGACCATTTAAATAAATGAAGTCACATATCACATTTATGAATCAGAGGGTCAATATTATAAAACAATAATGACCTCCATATTGATCTATAGATTAAATGCAATTCCAATATAAATCTCAGAATAATTTATTTATTTGTTTTGTAGAAATCACAAGCTCATTCTAAAATTTGTACTGAAATGCCAAAGGGTAAGAATAGCACCAACAACCTCAAAGAAGTGGGAGGACTTATTTCATCAGATATGAAGACTTATTGTAAAGCCACAGTAATTAATCCAACGTCCTTTTGGCTCAAGGGTATATATTTACCAATAGATAAATATATAGCCCAGAAACAGACCCTTGTATGCATGAACTTGATTTATAGCAAAAGGAAGCACTGTAGTGCAGTGGGTAATAAAGGTCTTTTCAAAATACTGATGCTGAGTCAATTGGTTATTCGGAGAGAAGAAAATAAATCTTGACCCCTACTTCTCATCATACACAAAAACCAATCTCAAGTAAATCATAGATCTAAATATAAATGGTAAAACAGTATAGCTTCTAGGAAACAACACAGGAAAATAGCTTCATAACCTTGAAGTAGAGGATAACAGTATAGCTTCTAGGAAACAACACAGGAAAATAGCTTCATAACCTTGAAGTAGAGGATATAACAGGACATAAAAAATGCTAATTATAAAAAGATAAACCGTACAATATTAAAAACTTACACCTGGCCAGGCACGGTGGCTCATGCCTGTAATCCCAGCACTTTGGGAGGCCGAGGCAGGTGGATCACCTGAGGTCAGGAGTTCCAGACCAGCCTGGCCAATGTGGTGAAACCCTGTCTCTACTAAAAATACAAAAATTAGCAGGGCGTGGTGGCATGCGCCTGTAATCTGAGCTACTTGGGAGGCTGAGGCAGAAGAATTGCTTGAACCTGGGAGGCAGAGGTTGCCGTGAGCCGAGATCGCGCCATTGCACTCCAGCCTGGGTGACAAGAGTGAAACTCTGTCTCGAAAAGACAAAACAAAACAAAACAAAACAAAACAAAACAAAAAAACCTTACATCCATCTAAATACCCCATTAAGAAAGTAGACAGACCATGTTAGTTAGGGAGGCAGCATCTGCAAACTATATAAATAACAAAGACCTTATATGCAAAATATAAAAAGAGTTATTTCACATCAATAAGAAAAGAAGACACACAACTCAATAGAAAAGCAGGCACTTCATAAGATAAGATATCCAAATGGCCCACAATTATATGAAAAGGTGCTCAACATTATTGTTTTTGGGAACCTTAAGATGCCCCTGCTGGTCTGGCACAGTGGCTCACACCTGTAATCCCAGCACTTTGGGGGACCGAGGCTGGCAGATCACCTGAGGAGTTTGAGACCAGCCTGGCCAACATGGTGAAACCATGTACAAAAAAAAAAAAAAGAAAAAAAAAATAGCCAGGTGTGGTGGTGCACACTTATAATCCCGGCTACTCGGGAGGCTGAGGTGGAAGGACCGCTTGAACCCAGGAGGCGGAAGTTGCAGTGAGCTGAGATCGTGCCGCTGCACTCCAGCCTAGGTGACAGAGCAAGGCTTCATCTCAAAAAAAAAGAAAAAAAAAGAAAAGAAAAGATAACCCTGCCTATCTGTCGCAATTACTAAAATAAAAATGCCTGACAATACCAGCCATTGGTAAAGCTGCAGAGGGACTAGAACTGTGATATTTGGTGTTAGAGAGAATAAATTGCTTCAGCTGTTTTGGAAAACTGTCAGGATACAATAAAGCTGAACCTAGCAATGCCATTCCTTTGTTTATATCTAATAGAACTGTTCACATAAAATAGGTACAAAACGTTTATATAACTATATTAGTAACAAATTACGGTCCCCTCCCAACTTAGCAGATTACAATAATAAACATTTATTATCTCACAGCTTCTGTGGTTCAGGAATTTGTGTGCAGCATATCTGGGAGCCTTCAGCTCAAGGTCTCTCATGAGGTTCCAGCAAAGCATTGGTCTTGTCTGAAGGCTGATCATGGTCTGTCTTTGAAGGCTGGACTTGGGGAGGATCTCCTTCCAAGCTCACTCACAGCATTGGCAGTAAGATTCAGTTCCTTGTGGAATGTGTGCCAGAGGTCACCCTCGCTTCCCTCTCCATGGAGCTATCCACAGAGCAGTTCACAACATAGCAGCTGGCTTTCCTTCCCAAGTGAGCCAGCAAGAGTGACCAAGAAAATGCCAGTCCTTCAGGAGGCAGCTCCACAAAGAGTGTGACTATTAGGAAACAGCGATCATTGAGAGTTCTCTCAGAGACTGCTGAGCTTATGCCATTATTCAAAGTAGCCAAATAATGGAAACAAGCCAGTAGGATCAATATGCTGTGCTACTGCAATACAGAAGAATATTATACTGCAATGAAAACAAACAATTGCTGCGCAAAGTAACATGGATAATTTTTGCAATGTAACATTGAGCAAAAAAAAAAAAGTCAGAGACAAATGACTCCTATTGCATTATCCTCTATGTAATGGCAAAAAAATGGTACAACTAATGTTTGTTTATTTTTGGAAGTGGGGGATGGATTAGTTGCTCGGGGAAGGCACGCAAAGAGATATATCTGGATGCTAATTATGTTTTATTTCTTGACCAGTATGGTGGTTACATGTGTAATCACTTTTTGATAATTCACTGAGAAGCATACACACATGATTTGTGCACCTCTCCCTCTGTATTTATATGTGTATATACACACACACATATATATATACATATACATGAATATACACACACTATATTTCCATAAAACGTTTATTTACACATTGATTTTATATACTTGGTGCTTCATATCCTCGGGTTCTGTAATATATGTGCAGATTCAACCAGTCACAGATCAAAAATACTTGAAAAAAATAACAAAAACAATAAAAATAATATAAATAAAAATTTAAATAACAACTATTTACACAGCATTTACACCGTATTATACCATATGTGTACTCTAGAGATTAAAGTATGTGCATAGATTATATGCAAATTCAAAGGAGACTGCAATACTGCAGAGAAGATTTGTTGTTTAAAGTCTAAGACACCAATGCATCTGACACGCTAATAATTTAGGCTACTTTCTCATGAATAAGTGGACTGAATCGGAATTTTGAGATGTATGTCTGTAGTACCTTACCTCCTGGCTCATTATCTCTTCCCCACGACCTTCTCCAGAAAACTCCTAAGTATCCAAAAACATTGTGATTGAAAGCTGCCTTGAGTTAAAAATGTTAACAAAAGAAGAAGTGTTGCAGGTTTAATATCCATACAACTGCTTCCATGAAAGAAACATAGGAGAGCCAGAGATGAGAGGATTTATATCCCTAGTGAGAGCAGTGGACAGGGAGGGAAGGGAAGTGTCCTGAGCGAGGGCGGATGTAAGCCTCCAGCCCTAAGAACATCAGGTCCAGAGGTACTTGATGTCTTTACAGAAACCAGAGATTCAATAAGAGCAGAGAGCACACAGAGTGAGCTGAGAGATGTAGAGGTAATGAAGTAGCTGATAAGTCAGAAAAATAAAAAAAAAGTAAAACAGATAAGAAAGACTAGTAGATAACTTAAGCTGTAGATTGACGAAAGTTGTATTGTTGGGGATAAAAATCTCAGTTCTGCAGAATGTTGAAAGGCACTAAAGCAAGGCTAAAACAGCTTTGACCTGAACTCTTCTCTGATGGAGAAAGACCATGAGTATCCAGGAATGATGGATCTGGAAGGAGAAACTGTGAGGTTCAGTGAGTTAGAAAGATTAGAACTTTCTTTCCTGGTGGAGCCAGAGGGAGAGCAGCTCCATGCTGAGGAAAGCTGTAGAGGGGGTAGGGCCGTGTCCGGTTAATAGGCTAATATTAAACGTGACAGCCACACTGCATTTCTGACATTCTAGGCTGTGTGTGGAAGAATGCTGCAGAAAGGTACTCAGGGGAAAGTATGGCCATTATGAGAGAGACTTCTGTTTTCGAGTCCTATCCTCAGGCAATGTATTTCAAGGGTCTGTTACGAGGCTGATTAGAAAGACACCTTCCACAAAATTCTCAGACCTGTGCCTTCACAACCACAAAACTTCCTGTCAGGAAGCCATGGAATATTGGTAAAATCAATTTTTCCTCGACCAGCAAGTGGATACTTCCTATCTACGTGACTACTCTGTTATTCAAGGAGATTTATTCAAGTACCAAGGTACTGATATTCCTGAATTGCTATAAATATTGAATTAAAAGAATCAATCAAATGTTATTCATTGAGAAACTTGAGTTAGAATAAGCAATATAGACAGCTTTCGAGGTCTCTATGGTATTAAACACTTCATATACATATTTCATATGGGACAATGATTACACAAGCTTGTATTTGGTAAGAAGGGAACATTTTTCTAAGGTGTTTTCCCAAAGCAGCTTAGCTAGAGGTGCTGCAAAGTAAAGGGCTTAATCACGTGTGGAATAAAAATAAGGTGTTTGTACAAGACGAGCTATAATGGCTAAGATGTCCTGTGCACCCTTGGAACCTTGGACTACAGCCTGATTCTGTATTAGATTCCTTTAATAACTACCATCAAGCTTTATTTTACATACATATTTTTAAATAAATTTCTTCTACTAGACGGCCTTGTAGAAGACCGTGTGTTTGGAATCCCCTGGTAGGCTACCATTTTTGCAGTGTGGTGGAGATAGTGACTCTTGTATGATTTCTCTTCCTTCTTGTGACAGGAAGAAGAAACATTAATGACAGTTATTACATTCCCCCAGACTTTCACATGGAAGGTGAGTTAATTACATTTATTCACACACACATACACATACTCTTCTCTTTCCTCATCTCTTTTTGCTTTTCTTCTTTGTTAGATGCCTGAAGCACTCAGACAGAATTTTCTTGTTTACTAAGAGGTTGGTATTTCAGTTCTCTCTTCTCCTTATAAAAATTATCCTCTCTTGTAGCATTTGAGGCTGGATGGAAATGATCATTTCATCTCTTGAAGTTAGAGTTGGGATCTATGCCAGTTTGAGTCATGGGAAGTAAATGTCATTCCTGAAGATCTGAATTTCACCTACCGACATACCTTGCGTGCCTCATACCCAATCCACATTGCTAAGCACCGTAGAAGCACAGAGGAATGCAAGATAAGGTCCCTGTGCTCAGGGAGTGTGAAAGATATGCACACACACATCAAACCAAAATACAAAGCAGTCGGTACAGAGGAACACACGGAAGGTGAAGAGAGGGTAAGGGCTTTATCATTGTGCAGAAAGGAGACAGTTCCGCTAGCTGTGGTGCTCAGGATAAGTTTAATGGTAAAATAGGCACTTACAGGAGACCTGGCAGTGGATAAGATTTGGATGGACAGAGAGAAGAGACAGCAGGAATTTCAGGTATGTGAGGAAATACATAACCATTCTACAAATGACTCATCATATGTCTTTTTCCAGTATAGACAGTTTCTTCTAAATGTAATGTCCCTTTCATCCTGAATTCTTCTAGAGCATTTAAAACCTGATTTGATTTATGCATAGTCTTCTGGAGCACGCTGATAACATAAAGCCAGGTAAGAACTCACATTTATTAGATGTGCTACCACTACACCTATCTTTGACCTCTATGGTTTCAATTGCTAGAGTCATCAACAAGATTGGCTACTAAGGGGATTCTAATAATTTTATCAGGGGTACAGCAGTTCTATTGCTTGCCCTTCAAACTCAGCTTACATGCAGCCTTCTCTTATTAGGGTGCTGTCCTCCAACTTCTCAAAGCACCCTGTGATTTTGTGCATCATGCCTTTTCCCTTAGGCTCCCCTGAGGACAAGGACTAGAGCTTCTTCGTCTTCTCTACATCGTCCAGTACCTGGCCCATGGTAAACACTTAGTATGGCTTATTGTGTCAGGCCCTAAACTTTATGCTTTCTATGCCTTATCTCATTTAATTCATCAGCAATTATGTGTTATTATTATTATTGTTACTCACCTTTTATAGATGAGGAAACTGAGGCATGGAGAAGTTAAGTGACTAGCTGGAGGTCACACAGCTGCTACGTGTCAGAAGAAAGACTTGAACCCAGATACCTAGCCCTAGAGTCTGTGCTCTTAAACACTGTATTACCCACTCAGCCATTCCTTCAAATAGACAGGCTTTTGCTCTGTCACCCAGGCTGGAATGCAGGGGTGCAATCATGGCTCACTGCAGTCTTGAACTCTTTGGCTCAATTGATCCTCCCACCTCAGGCTCTCTGGTAGGTGGGAGTACAGTCATGTGCTACCATGCCTGGCTAATTTTGTGTGTGTGTGTGTGTGTGTGTATTTTTTGTAGAGGGTTCCATCTCTGGGGTTCCAGGCTGGTCTCAAACTCCTGGACTCAAGCGATCCTCCTGCCTTGGCCTTCCAAAGTGCTGGCATTACAGGCATGAGCCATCGTGTCCGGCCTTCCTTAGGTCTTTGGAATTATTTGACCACAGTGTGAGTTGCTCCAGAACTAGTGGCTGGAAATCCCAAGTCTCCTCCTTTCAGTTGAGCATAATTTGTATCTTCGGAGATCCTTTTGTTAGGTTGCTGTCTTCTGTCCTGGGTGTCCATCCCAGATTTATCTCTGCACCTGAGATGAGGCTCTGTTTATTCTCTGGACTCAGAATCCACACTGAGCTCCCACTTAGCATTTTTGAAGTTGACGTTCTCAGGACTTTGCAGGTATTTACTCATTGCTACTAAAATTCTCATCATTATCATTAGTTTTTCTTAAGTTACCACCTCATTAAGTTCCTTTGAGAAATTTTACACGTCTGTTCTCTAATCATCTGGAAAAACACTTTATTGCTTAAAAGTCAGCAGATATGAACATGTAACTATTTAGTGTATAATAATCATAAATTAAAAATTCATCTTAGATTTTGCAGAAATAAGTGGAGTATATTTCGACCATTCGAAACTATGCTTGTAAAGTATTTGCTGAGTTTTTATTTCATTTCAGATTCTATGTTTTTGCTCTTAATTTTTTGTTTCTCTCTTTATTCATTTTCCTTGTGCCGGATTGAGCCAAGTGATTGAATAGAGTCACCATAAGGGGATGGGCTGTTTGCTGCTTTGACTGGGGTAGACTGTTCTTCCAGGACAGTGCTCGCTTAAGCAGCTGTCTTATATAGAACTGGCATAGGCCTGGGAAAGGTGGACTTCTGCCTACAGGAAGTGCTTGGCAGGCCTTTGGCAAGGTTTCCCAGCTTCCCAGAAGAGGTCAGGAGAACTCTTTCAGGAGTTCCCTATCTTGGACCCAAATTCCCACAATTCTCACCCCTCCTGTGGAGTAGACTACAATCGCTGGTATTAACACCAACTGTTTCTCTCCTATGAGAGCTGATAATGATAATGTTGATCTCACCGGGTGGTAATGGTTGGTCAGATAAGGAAAGAACACAAAGATTTGATGTAGTGAATCTCTCTGGACAGTGAATAAATAATATTGCATTCAAAAGAGATAATTCAATACAAACAGTCATTTTATCTCTGCAATGATTTATTTAACAAGAACATTTTTAAAAATCCAAGAAATAGCAAACCAGTAGAATGAGTGCTGTAGGATTTATGACAAAATACAGCCCCAAGTATGCTCCAAAGTTTCCATCAGCTCCTTCTCCTCATTTCCCTCCCCTTTTCCTTAACCTCTATAGGAAGGCCTTCTCTCTCCTTCCTTTTCCTCCTGTTGCTTTTCTTCTTTCTCTCTGTCTCTCCTTTTTTTTTTGTTTCTATTGACAGAAATAAATGGAGAGAAAGAAGAGGAGTGGATCAAAGAGATGGGATAAGATTTGAAGAAGATCAATCTCTTGATTCCTAAGTAGGAAGAAATCAGGACAGAAGGAAGAGACACTAAGGAGAAAAGAGAGCAAATGGGTACTTTGCTGAGTGCCACTAGATGTTTCAATGTTGAGAAGAGCTTGCATAAAGGTTGCTTAAAAATACATTTTATTAAGTAGAAGACTTTTCTCTCCAGAATGTAAGACAAACAGAAACAATCAGAAAAGGATTATGGCATCAGAGGACAGCAGAGTCTTTTTTCCTTGGAGAAAGAGGGAACCAGATACCAACCTGGCCTCCTCGACCATCGCCTAGGGCCAGAGCAGCTGCTCGGTCTGTTCTACTTGTTCTAGTAGCAGAATTTTGGCGATTCCCTCATACTTGCCCTTTGAAATCTAGGTTTCCCATCCCTGCTGCCATCTGGCATTCTCCCTGCTGTGTAGTCTCTCTAAACATGGGTTAGGCTAAGCCAGGCAAATGCTTCTCTACAAAGAGCAAACCGTCTCTCCCTTCCCTTGGAAAGAGCACTGAACCTGGAAATGGATATAGGCAAGTGCCACAGAGAGCCAGCTTACTATAAAAAGATTCAGATTTGCACAATGGACAAAGAGCTCCTCTTAGTATTCGGTTCTTCTTATATATTTTAGATGTAACTGGATTTGTATACACACTCATACATACACATGCAAAGACATGTTAGTCTGTAGCTTGTCAAGAATCGTTTTGAGGCTAGGTGCAGTGACTCATGCCTGTAATCCCAGCATTTCGGTAGGCCAAGGCAGGAGGATTGCTTGAGCCCAGGAATTGAAGATCAGCCTGGGCAATATAGGGAAACCTCATCTCTACAAAAAATTGAAAAAGTAGCTGAGTGTGGTGGAGTGCATCTGTAGTCCCACCTACTTTGGAGGCCAAGGTGGGAAAATCATTTGCGCCCAGAGGGTGGGGGTTGCAATGAGCCAAGATCATGCCACTGCACTCCAGCCTGGGTGACAGAGTGACACTCCTTCTCTTAAAAAGACACACAAAAAAAGAAACCTAATGCTTAAAGAGCATCTAAGGAAAGATGGTTATGTTTAATTTCAAATTTGTCAGGGCTGTGTACTTCCTGCCTGCTTCTCTTTTCTTTCTCTTTTTTTAATCTGGCCATCAGTAATTTATGAAAAGATATAATTTTCATTGTAATTCAAATAATACCTACCATAGTGCCCAGCACGGTCACGTGGTCTCTGCTGTGGGGAACTTACAACTTGGCAATAGGCATGCACATAATTAAGCAATAAGTCCTATAGTGTCCAAAGGAAATGAAGACTCTTTACCCTGTTTGCTAATTTATGAATCAATTTAGTCTTCCTCTTGTGACTTTCCTTTTTGGAAGATTTTCTTAAACTCAGTGGATACGCTCAACAGTGTCTCTAAATTATGTTTTTACCTGTTTGTTTGTATGTGAAATTTAATTCTAGTTTTCCCAATTTGAAAGAATTTACCTAAAATGTCACATGCTGGATTCTGTGAATGCCATGCCCGGTGCTAGTCACAGAGGCTGGGAATTCCATGGACGGCCCAGGGATCTCAACACAATGTGCTGAATGATGGTTCTGCTCCAGGTGATGTGCTAAATGCTGCAACAGGGATACAGCCCCATCTTCAAAGAGCTTAGAATGTTCTGGAAAGGACAGATTCAAATGCCACAAATATGCACAAGGCAGGCAGAAATTATTTCTGACCAGAGAGAATAAGCAAGGCTTTATGGAAGAGACGTGATTTGGGTAGGTTGAAAGATCACTGAATGGTGAGGAGGTAGTAAGATACAGAAGTAAGAAAATTTCAGGAAGAGACAGAGAACCAAAATAAATCTATAGAGGGAGTGTAAGGGACACTGCCGTGAGTGCAAGGGACACTGCTGTGAGTGCTTAGATAAGCTTGAATTGTTGTCAGTTCATGTTGATCTGAGTGTAAACTTGGGCAATATTTGTATATTTTCCTATTTTAGTCTGCAGCCCTCTTGCAAGAAAGGTATTTAGAACAGCCTATTTCCAGAAACCTCTTTGGAGATGCAAGCCTGGCAGCTGGCATGATAATGAACACATTTCAATAGAATAAATCCCATTACTATTAATATTAAGCAACCACAGAATGATTCATGAAGCTCTTTTCAAAATTCAAAAAAGTGCTTAATCAAAAGGAGGGGGAGGAGAAAGAATAAATAGAAATTATGTCAGGAGTTGATTATTGTTGGCGTTCTTTAAGAGTCAGTTCCACTGTTTCTCAGGCTGACTGCAGCAGAGGTAGAGGGCATTGATTTATTTTACTAAATAAAACTGTCCATTTGGACTGATAGAGAAAAATTTAACAAAAGGCCCTAAATGTCCAGAGAGTTAATTGATTTTTAAGCAGGTCACACAACTTCCCCAAGGTTTATAAGTTCTGTGTTCAGGATTTTTGATATGTTTCCAGCTTATGAATTTTCTTTTAGCCTCTCTCTCTCTCTCTTTCTGTTTCTTGATGCTCACCTCTTTCTGCTTTTTGTTTCTCAACAAATAAATACCCCTATTTTCTCTTGTTACAAGAGAAGGTTTTCAGGTAAGCTCTTGATTACTCAGGTAAGACTGAAAATAAATTTTAAATCTAAGATCTCATCATTACAGAGGGTCCCATCAGACAAAATTGATAAAACAAATTTACAATTGAGAGAACGAAAGAAAGTTACAATTTTAGGTAAGAAGGACACTAGAATGGAAGCCTGTGGGCGGCTGTATTACTCTATTTCCAGGGCAGGAAATGAGGATAAGTTGTCGTTCCCGCCTGTAATTTTTTCCAACACTCTTCTGACTGTGTTCCCTGTAAGAGTTTCTATAAAGCCAAAAGTACGCCTTTCAAAGGAGCTCCACGAGATTTAAAGAATCCTACAGGGTACCGGAGATTGCCGTAACTGTTACTATAGGCACCACCCACACCAGCATAAAATGCAGGATCAAAGTCACACTGATGTCTCCTTCCTCTCTGTTCTGCAAACTCAGCCAGCCTTAGATTTCAGGCTGAAATCTGTTCTCAGAAAAGGCAATCAACCCCCTTCATCCTCTTTCAGTTATTTTTTTTTCCTCCACCAGATTTGTACACTTTTAAGGGGCAAATCCTGCTGTATCAGTTATCTCTTGCTGCCTAAAAATTACCTCATGATTTAGTGGCTTCAACAACAAACACTTATTATCTCACAGTCTCTGTAGGTCAGGAACTAGGTGCAGCTTGGCAGAGGGCCCTTCACGAAGGTGTGATTGAGGTGTCTGCAGTGGATGATCAGTTTCCAGGTTACTGTCCTGGTGGCCGGCAGGCCTGGGTTGCTGTCTGCTGGCTGGAACATCACTGCTTTCACAGATGGACTTTCCTTAGAGCAGCTCACAGCATGGCAGCTGGCTTCCCTCAAAGTGAAGGAGAGAATGAGAGAGACCACTCAAGATGGAAGTCAGAGTGCTTTTGTAACCTAACCTTGGAAGTAAAATTTCTTTACTTCTGTCATATTCTATTTTTTGAAAGTAAATTGCCAGGTCCAGCCCACTCTCAAGGGGAGGACATTGCAAAAAGGTGGTGGACCTCATGGCAGCTGTCTTAGAGGTGTCTCCCACACATGCTTGTGACTTATTGCAAACCCACACACTCCAGGAGAGAAGCTCTTTGAGGACAAGGGCTGGTGCCACGGCATCTTGATGTCGTTGACATTCTCTGTTAGTTTGTCTTTTTTGGGGTACCAAAATACAAAGGCTTTCCATATCATCTTCCAAAAATGGGAGTTCATCTTAAGGAATTCTCAGATCAGTCTCACCAAGGAAAGTCTGTCTCTGGCCATCTGAGTGGTTCTTTTTCCTTCCCACCCCTCCTTGGATGAGTGCTCATGGCTGTCCCTTCACAGCCTTGCATTCCACATGCTCACTGTGGCCAGCCTTTCTATATCTCTGGCTCTACATCTCTCTGGCTCCTTTCTACATCCACTCTCATTGCTATCTGTGACTTTCTTCCCAGAGCCTCACACACCTTCTAAGGTCACACCTCTACTGGAGCACGGCCAAGTAGGTCAAGCCCCGCCTTGTTCCATCCCATTCAGAGGCTCAGTCCAAATGGACCCCATAGAGTTTTCAGCAATGATTAGTGAATGATTCTGTCTCCTGTCACTAGCCTTCTGCAACGGGAAAGAACCTTCCCCCCACCACTACCAAGAACATTTCCTCTCATTCCCTTCTTGCTCTCCATCTGCTCATAGCAGGTCACTTTCCCCAATCACCCACTGCTTTCTGAACTTTTCTGCTCCACCTGCCTTTCAGAAATCCATATGTATAGATTTTTTTTCTTTTGATTCCTTGTCTATTTTCTCAGTTCTTCATCACAAAAGGATAAAGGAGCTATTTTGACAAAGGCAGAGCCCTCTGCACAGAGGAAGGAATTAAGGGGTCAAGAGATACCTAAGGAGTGGGTGAGGGGAGGAGTCTGGGGTGCCACACATTTGCTGATACCGCTGTGGTTGTGTTGCTTTTCACATTCTTCAAGGACTTATAACTGGATAGACCAACTCACCGCTTCAAATCAGCACTAATTAGGTGACCAGCCATAATCTAGATGTTCTTCCCTTTCATCAAGGGACATTTGTTGGTCTACAAATCTTCGGAGATCCTGGGTTGTGGTATACGTAATGTGGTCATTTAGGTAGCACGGCCTGGGGGATGAGGCAAATCCCCTTAGAATCAAGTATTATCAGGGAAGGCAACGATTAAGTCAAGCCAATACCTTCCTAATAAATGCAGAAAGAATAATCTGCATATACATTAAAAACCCAAGAGGATACTGGTTCAGTAGAGATATCTAAATGATGTGAACTTATATAAGAGTAGACTGTCAGCAAAAGAATACATATATTCCAGTGGAATGGTGATCAGACTCAAAGTTTTGGACAGCATGTCTTCAGGGCAAGGCTTATCCTGATCTTTATCAATACAGGACTAAAAGAACACAACTTCTTCCAAACTTTCATACAAACTGATGGCAATAACCAAAAACAACTATTTTAATAATCACATTAAGACAATAATAATATCTGATGAATGCTTATTGTGCACAAAATAATTTTATGTGACTAATTTATTTAATCACCCCAACAACTCAATGAGATGGTTTGATTGATATACTCATTTTACTCATGAGAAAACTGAAGATCATGAAAGTTTAGTTACTGGCCTAGGTACAGGTACAGGTGCTGAATTCAAACTCCAGGAAAATATGTTTGTCTCCAAACTCTACACTTGTACCCACTATACTGCACTGCATTCAAAACACCAATATTGTAGGAACATCAAATGATTACATGTCAAAGAACACGTTAACAGAAACAAGTATGTCTCTGAAGTAAAATTAGCTCTTACTCTTCCAAATTGAGCAGCTTCTTAATAAATAATTTTGTCTGAGCTAATTCTCTGTGACTGTTAAAAATTTGGTGAGCAGGCTGGGCAGAGAGTGGGGGTTTCTGTGTAGATGCAGCCTGGGCTTTGCCACTCCTAGATCTATGATGTGGGGTCATGTTTCTCCTCTTTCTGACTCCTCTATATAATGAGAGCAGATTTATCTTGGATGATATGTGTCTTTGAAGAAATGTGTGATAAATACCAAGCAAGCAGCACTTAATAAATGAAAGCTACTGCCATTATTGCTACTGAATAATTTCAGAGCTATGTCTAAAGAGGAGATCATGCTGAGAAGGCTTACAAAAGTTATTAAGGTAGGGTCTACACAGGATCAAAGGATCTGGAAGGAACTATTAGGAAAACATCTTTTTTTTTTTTTTTTTTTTTTTTTTGAGATGGAGTCTTGCTCTGTTACCCAGGCTGGAGTGCAGTGATGCAATCTCAGCTCACTGCAACCTCTGCCTCTTGGGTTCAAGCAATTCTCCTGCTTCAGCCTCCTGAGTAGCTGGGATTACAGGTCCATGCCACCACGCCCAGCTAATTTTTGTGTTTTCAGTAGAGAGGGGTTTCACCATGTTGGCCAAGCTGGTCTCGAACTCCTGACCTCATGATCCACCCACCTCGACCTCCCAAAGTGCTGGAATTACAGGCATGAGCCACATGCCCGGCCAGGAAAACATCTTAATATTTACCTGCCTAGTGCTGGATGCTCAGCTGTCCTCCAGCAGCTGAGTGATGAGCTGAGATTTTCCACATTTTACCTGGGGCATAGACAAAGCCCCTATTTTTCTACATTTCTTCTTATGAGAATAAAAATAATTCTTCCCATGAACTACACAAAAATGATAGGAGGGTTTGCATTTTAAAGCGAGTTGACCTTTTACCTACAAATAAGCCTCAACTTTATAATTTATAGACCAGACACTTTTTATGATTTTTAAAGGAGTAGTTTATTCCTGAAATTCCCTTCTGTCCAAAATTATATATGCTGCATTCTTAAATATTTAACTGTAAGTGTCCCGATTTGTGAGAGGGTTTGCCGTTATTTCTGTGGTGGGGAATTGAGAATAAGGACACAAGATCCATGAATGTTAAATCTATAATCCATGGAGTACTATTGTGTGAAGGGTGTACTAAGAGATATTATTTTTTTGTTTAACTCCTTTAGGCTTTTCTCTTTCTCATTTCCATGCCTGTCTTCCCAGCATTACCCAGCTTCATTGTTGCCTTGAACTCCCATGCCAGCTGGAGAAAGAATTTCATGAATATAGTGTTTACGTGGGTTTCTTTTCCCTATAGAATGTATGGCAGGCAACCAAAGTTGTCACTTCTACTTTCTAACTAATAATGCCGATACAAAATAATTTTAATTTTCCAGCTTGGCACATCTTTTCAATCAGTAGAACTTGCAAAGTGAGGTGGAGTGGTAGAGAGAGAGATAGAAGATCAGAAGGCAGATGGCATCTGTGCAGTAGAGGAAGCGTCTAGGGAGCCTCTCTTTTTCTATTACTCTAAACACCATAAGGAGGAGCCGATCTTTATGCCATTGGTCACCCTCAGGAATCTGTGGCAGGATCAAGTCAGAAGAAATAAGATGAGAATTTCATGTCTCCCAGGAAGGAAAATAATGGCTTGTTTTCCCTTACAAACCCTGGCAGTTCTTCTTTCTTGAGTGTAATTATATGAGAAGTACAAAGAACATTACATGACTTAGGGAAATGCCTCCATGCAAGAACATTTATTTGATGCCTCATTAGAAAGGAAAATAGTGCCTTGACAGAAACTGCTTTGCTTTTAGGATAAGTTAATAACCAGCATGAAGCCTGCTATCTAGAAGAGGACTGACCCACCCAAAGCACCCAGACTGTCATCCCACCCAGGTATCTGGGGTTGAGAGGATCATGGCACAACCCTTCTCAGGCATTCTCAGCCTAGGCATCTGCTTAGGGGCGCTTGCCTCACTTTGTCGTGACGATTACCATGAGGAATCTGGTAGTCCACAGACGTGACTCTCCTTGACAGTTCTGCCTTTTGAAATGTCATAACTACAAACTGTGGGGAGGGAACAAAAGCTGTTTCCATCAGTTGTGTGGGTTGGGTGATGGCATCTTTGATGCTTAGAAATATGTGATTAATTTCCTCTTCAACAGAAGAAGGGACCTCCAGGCTAATTGCATTATTGTTACTTGTTCTGAGCTTCCTCCCTTTACAGCTCTCACTCAACAGTGGTGTGATATAGTTATTTTCTCATATACACAACACTGTTAATAATGATTTACACGTCCTGTTGCTGCTGCTGTCAGAGCAGCAGTAAAGGATCTTCTTGCTTAAGTGCTGGGATACAACTTTTTAAGTTTTGCTAAGTATCCTTCCAGGTTGGCAGCAATATGGATGAGGTAACAAGCCCAGTTTATCTGATGAGAATTTTTTATGCTTGTGCCGACAACATACGATGCAAACCATATGCAATTTTCAAAAGGTGTGTTAGAGCTGGCGTCAGTTTTTGTCTATTTGGAAGGTTCTAGCTGTCATATGTTTTTGCTGCAGCATAAAAGCAAGCCACCCCAGAGACGCAGAGCTGGCTCCTCAAGCGGAAGGCTGGCTACGTTGTTTCCACTTGATCTGAGCTTGCCGCCATTGAGATGGAAGATACTGCTTCCCTTGGGGAGGAGAACGTTGTGTGCCATGTGGCGCTGGAGAAATTCATGTGGACGCTGCGTGACTATTTGCTGGGGATTTTGATTTAATAAATAATTTATAAAATTAGGTCTTACTGTAAAGTGTGTTTTTCAGTTGTGAATTATCTCCCTCATTTCTGCCACCTTTATATCCAGTAAAATAAATTCATAAGTTCCATGGCAAATGAAGAATGATTATGTCATTTTGATGTTACAATATGATGACTCCAGGGTGGACAGACATGTTCTGCAAGATGTTAAAAATTAAACGCTATCACTCTACATGGCCATTTGACTCCAACACATTCATAAAAACAAATCAAACAGAAACACTGAGACTAAAATTTGATAACAATGCATTTTCTAAAATATTATCACAAAACAAATTTACTTAATTAAAAACTATTATTGCAAACTTGTGGACTCCTGACAATACGTTGGCAGGTTCCATAGGGTCTGAGGACATGATATGTAATACCATTGACTTTAGACTTGCATATATGTGGCTTTGTACTGTTTTTTGAATTGCCTCATGTATATTTAGTCTCCCAATTAGAGTGTGGTTATTGAGAGCAGAACTTTATCTTCTATTCCTTTAGAATCTCCCTAAGTCACGTAGGGTATGATTTGTACATAGCATAGCACATGCTTGGTGAGTCATATAATGCCATAGTTAGGAGGAATTCAGATAGAAGCCTAAACACTTCACATGCCATTTGAAATCAAGGCTTGGAGTTGGAGACTATACAGATGTGTCATCAGAAGATCTGGGCTAATCAACCATCGACCTCTTACTAGCTGTATAAAAATGCACAAGTTCAACTCTCTCATATATAAAATAGGAATAATAAAATTAATAACGAGACTTTAGTTTCAGTTCCAAAACATGAAGAACTTGGAAACTGTCAACTCCTGTCCTTTCAACTAGAATAAGCTGGGAAAAGTGAAATCAACAGAGAAATAAATAAACCAGGCAAATTGCCACCATGCAACCTGGAATGACAGGTACATTCAGAGAGACACAGCATCCAAGATTTTCTTACCTGGGGCAGAAGCCACTGGGCTACATAAATCAGTAAGAAAACACTTAGACATTAATTCTGACAAATAGTTGAAGGCCAGGCATGGACTAGTGTGAGCATGAGAAACTCCTAAGGACTACAGACATAGGGGAGCCCCACACACTTGTGGACTTCACCTGGAGGAATTCCACCAGGTTCTCATGGTGAGGGTTTGAGCAAGATCCCCTTGTGGCCCTCAAAGAAGAAGGAATGACAAGCCACCATGAAACATTTCTAGATGGTTCACCTAACAAGGGCACTGACTCCAAGGGAAGGGATTCATCACAGAGAGATTCTCAAACTTCATCTCACCTGGGTAAAGAAATTCCACCCACTCCAGCCAGTCTTACCAAAGGGGTAAAGGGGAACACAGTCAATAAGGGAAATGGTTTTTGAAAAATTTGTTGGAAAGGTTGTATCCAAAAAACGAGGAATGAGCTATACCTCTGGAAGAGGAACAGAAACACACATGAAGGACACAGCCCTAAGACACAGCATTCTTATAGTCAGATAAGACTCCTCACACCTCACCTTCATACCCTCCCCCACACCCCACCTCTGCCCTGACAAGCCTCCAGTATAGGAAGAGCGGTTTATAGCCAGAAGAACTGCAAGACACAGATTCCCTGAGAGAAGCAGAGCAGGAAGCTGCAAGGCCAAAAGGGGAGACAAAAATAAGATCACTTGACGACTTCGCAATGTCTAGTATCTCTAGTTTCAACAAACTTTAAACACAGTTCAACTTCTACCAGCTTAACCAATCTTCACATAAAAAGCTTATTTATCTCAATTCTTATGACCCATTACAATATGTCTGTAGTTTAACAACAACAACAAAAAATTACAAGGCATATCAAAGGCAAGCAGAAACACAGTCTGAAGGGACAAAGAAAGTATTAGAAGAAGACTCAGATATGACACACGTATCAGTCATGGTTCTTCGGAAAACAGAACCAACAGGACAAGAAACTGTCACTACACACATATTAGGATGGCTAAAATCCAAAATGGGAAACTCCAGTTGCTGCTGATGATGCAGAGCAATAGGAACTCTTGTTCATTGCTGTTGGGAATGGGAAATGGCACAGCCACTTTGGAAGGTAATTTGAAAGTTTCTTACGTAGCCTAACTTTATCTTACCATACAATCCTGTAATTTAACTTCTAGGTATTTACCCAACTGATATGAAAAACTACATTTTTAATGTTCAAAACAGCTTTATTCATAATCATCTCAAACTAGAAGCAACTAAGATGCTTGCTATGGTTTGAAAGTGTCTCCTCCAACATTCAAGTGTTGCAATGTGATAGTGTATTAGTCTGTTCTCACATTGCTATAAAGAACTACCTGAGACTGGGTAATTTATGAAGAAAAGAGGTTTAATTCACTCACAGTTCTGCAGGCTGTACAGGGAGCATGGCTGGGAGGCCTCAGGAAACTTACAATTATGGCAGAATGCAAAGGGGAAGAAAGCGCATCTTCACATGTAGGAACAGGAGGAAGAGAGAGTGAAGGGGAAAGTGCTACACACTTTTAAACAACTAGCTCTCATGAGAACTCACTCACTATCACAAGAATTGCAAGGGGGAAATATGCCTCATATTTCCTCCTACCAGGTCCCTCCCCCAACATTGGGGATTACAATTCAACATGAGATTTGAGTGGGGACACAGAGCCAAACTATATCAAGTAGTATTAAGTATTAACTATATCAAATAGTATTAAGAGGTGGATCTAAGAGGGCTCCTCCCTCGTGAATGAGGTGAAGGCACTTACAAAAGAGGCTCCAGGTAGCATTTGGCTGTCTTGCCCGCCTACCTTCTGCCATGTGAAGATGCAGTCTTCCCTTCCTCCAGAGGACACATGTTGGGAGAAGAGAGCAGTCCTCACCACACATCGGAACCTGCTGGTGCTTTGATCTTGGACTTCCCAGCCTCTAGAACTGTGAGAAATTTCTTTTCTTTATAAATTACCCATTCTCAGGTGTTTTGTCCTAGCAGCACAGACAGACTAAGACAGACTCTTTCAATAGGTGAATGAGCAAAAATCCTATAGTATATCTGCACATTGGAATACTATCCAGCAATTTAAAGGAGTTACCTGTCAGGCTTGTAAAGATGTGGATGAGTCACAAATGAATTTTGCAAAATGAAAGGCTGTATCTTGAAAAGTTTACGTAGTGTATGATTCTCTTTATGTAACTTTTTTTTTTTAAGGCAGGACGGTAAAGTTGGAGAAGAGAGACGTGGTTATCAGGGGTTTGAGGAGGTGGGGAGGTTGAATAGATGAACTACAGAGGATATTTTTAGGGCAGAGAAACTATTCTGTATGACACTGAAGTGGTGGATACACAACACTATGCATTTGTCAAAATTCATAGAACTTTGCAGCAAAAAGAGTAAACCTTAATGCATGCAAAAGGTTTTAAAATTCCAGACTAGAATGCAGACTGTGATAAAAGAATCTAATTGTATTATATATGTATGTTATATTCTCACTGAAAAAGATAGAGTAAAAGGGGCTGCCCTACATAATTTTGGAATTGAATGGAGACAGTAAGACTAACAATTAAAGGACTTGTACATGACTGCTGCACTCTAGGTGATAAAGTTGTTTTCCATGGAGGTATAGGCTCGCAATTCTGAAACCACTACTCAAGTATGCTGAAATTGAGTAAGTAAGTAAATGGATGAAAGAAAGTGAAAGCCAGATTTCTCACCATTGAAGAAGGAAGTTACAGATAAACAGAAAGTAGGGCCAGAATGAACCATATGCTGCTGAACTATATAGTTGGAGGCATTAATATGAATTCATGTTTACCTTAACATACATATAAATAAAAACATATTGCAATAATTATATATATATATATATATATATATATATATATATATACACACACACATGATTTAGTATATCCACACCTATTTTCATGTACTAAGAAGGTCTGGAAGCAATGCCACTGCTGTAGCAACAAGTGCACCTAGCATCCAGATCTTGGTTTTGAGAATCATTCTCTGATGAAAGGAATTGGAACTCTTTGGAAAAATGGCTGATTCTAACACTTAGCTGGAATATGCAAGATGAACCTGAAGCCTTTTGCAGTGCCAGAAAATAAAGAAGTGCACACACACACACAGGCACACACGTGCACAAACACAATGTCAGAAATATTTCAAAGGGACACTGATGCCAATTGAAGGGATTCTCAACGGCCAAACCTGGAACAACTTGAGCAACAAAATAAACAAAGCAGTATTGCAATATAACCAATGTATAAAATAAATATTCATAAATCTGTATTGTTATTAATAAATGATTAAACAAATAAATGGGGGAAAATATACAAATCTCCCATACAGAATTTCAAATAATGTAATAATGATTTTCTTTAAAGGGTACAGTAATCGAGGTAACAGAGAAGTAACTTTACAGTGGACAAACGTGAAAAACTCTGCCTTTTGATCAAGCTTTGCATCCTTAGTGGTAAGTCACATTGACATGATGTGACAAAGATGGAAATTTACCTCTGTGATCTTCCTCTCAAAGACACATACCTCCAGTCTGGTGATGAGAAAAATATTATATGCTTCCAGATTGAAAGACAGTCTACAAAACACCTGACCACTCCTCCTAAAAACTGTCAAGGTCATCAGAAACAAGGAATGTCTGAGAAACTGTGACAGCCAAGGTTAGCTAAGGAGACATGATGACTAAATGTAATGTGATGTGGGATCCTGGATGAGATCCTGGGATGGAAAAAGGAATTGGAGAAAACTAGGAAAATCTTAATGTTAGTTAATAATATTGTTTCAATATTGGTTCATTATCTGTGACAAATGCACCATAGTAATGTAAAATGTTAGCTAGTGAGGACACTAGGTGTGGGGTTTATAGAAACTCTCTGTATTAGCCTTGCAATTTTTCTGTAAATCTGAAACTATTCTAAGTCTAAAAGTTTATTTAAAAAGTAAATAATCAACTCATGGGGTTGTCAAAAATTATATATATATACACACACACACACACACATATATATACATGAAATCGTACATATTTGTAAATAACAAATATTAGTTACAATTGAGATTTTGAAGCAAGGTCAATACAGACACCGCTTTGTTAATTTCTTGAGTTCAGAATTAATTGAAAAAATTGACATAGATATCAGACAAAGTGAAAATCAAAATATCAGCTTTGTTGTTAATAGAGCCTAGACTGGAATACATGGCTTTGTGTGTAATCATGATAGTCTTTCTAATATTTTACACCAGAGCTAAATTAAGTCACCCAGTGAGAGGAATAAGTTACAACTCCTTGTGGCCTGGGAGAAATCAGCCCCAGATTGAAATTTCTCTGCAGGCAGGTGCTAAGAAAACAAAGCTCACAAAAGGCCCAGCCACACACCTACCCTACTCCTTTTTCCAAAATCACTAATGAAAATACGTCACACTCCTTCTGATGGAGAGGAGTGAATGAGGAATGCAGAAAGACCAAGAAAGCTAACCTGGCTAATGTCCTTCCAAGTGGACACACGGAGCCAGGGAAAAGGGCAATTCTCTCTCTAGAGTTACAACAAACACTCGAGAAGAAGCTGGGTGACACAAGACAGATCTACACCGGCATCTCCTGGTTCCTCACTGATGGTCATTCCTACAGATAACAAGGCTTGTGAGCCAAAAAACTGAATCTGAAGGCACAGGCTCTTTGCTCTGAATCACATGGATCAGTTGCCAAATCATTTTGAGTCCATGTGATGATTATAATTCTTTCACACTGCCTTTTTAAAGAGATCTAATCAAACCCTTGGGAAGTCATTGAAAACATACTATGCTCTAGTTCCTCTAGCTGGCCATCTGAAGAGGTTGTTTATTGTTCATCATGCCTAGCTAAGGGAGTAATGAGCTGGGAAATAGAAAGGAAAAAGCTATAGGAAGGAAAATAAGAAGATGTGATTCTGCATACTATTATTAAAAAGTTAAGAATTATCTACTTGAAATTTTCTTTAGAGGCAAATTTAAGGAGATTCACATCCTACTCTGAAAACCTAGAGATCATTCCATGAATTAAATTTAAATTGTTTTCCATCTAAATATATTAGGAAAATGATAAATGTATTTTAATTGTCTTTACAAAGACACTCCTTGAGCTTTGTATTTAGTTCTGCTTATGGATTGTTACAATTTTAAATGTCTGTAACTTGGATAGAGACAAAATAGTTCAAATGATAGTTCTATAGAACAAAAGTTCAAAGAAAAAAAACCTTGGAAAATTCTACTTCAGTAAATAACAGGTATATGTATTATGCTGCTACATGAAAATGTATATTTATAATGATTTAGAGGAACACAAATAGAACCCAAAATACTATGTACACAGTGATTTTTTTTCTTCCATATCTTGTTATTAATTTTTTTTTTACAGATGAGTTGTGAAGGTAGTAAGAGAGTTCCAATATATTATTCACTTAGCTTCTGTTAATGTTACCATCTTACATAATTATGGCACATTCAGCAAAGCTAACCAATTAGCACCAGTACAATACTATTAACCAAAATGCAGACCTTATTTGGATACTCTGGCTTCTTCATGAATGTCCTTAGCACAGCACTTTTAACATGTGCTATGAGGGAGTCCTCTTCCTCTCTCCTCCACTGTTTCCCTTACTGTTGCCCACGGACCTGTGCTTCCTCTCCTGCTTCCCATCCATCCTCTGTCACACCCTCTCCAGGACAGTCTTGCTATTGCCAGTGTTGCTCCTGGAGATTTTGCTGCAGAGCTAGAGAATGGCAGGACCAGAACAGATTGTCTGGAGGAAAGAGAGAAGGGAACACAGCCCTGAGACCAAGGCCATCTACACAGAAAGGAACTTGGAAATAGGAGAGGGAGGAGGAGCCAAAAAATGCATTTTGGGAGCTGTAATTTTGGCTAATAATATACTCTAGATCCATACGAAATATAAGAGAGTTGGGTGAAACGAGGCTATGGGAAGTATTAATGGAAGAGTAAAATAAATTAGACTCATTTAACAATTTTTTTTCAAGAGATGATAGTTAAAGATCTAAATTCTACTTCCTTTTTAAAATTTTAATGCTCAGACTGGGATTTTTTGGGAACCAATTTCTATTAAGACTGGACCATGTAGGCCTATCACTTATATAGATGACAAAATTGTTTATATATACATGCTAATACTATATAAATTTAGATTAGTATAGACTGCAATGTACGGTGGGTCTTTCTTTATTAACTTCAACATTTTCTTTAGTAAAGTCTCTCTGAACACTACAAAAATAGAAATGCTAAAGAAAAATTCAGAACCACTGGATTAGATAAATCAGCTTCTGTACTACAAAGGTAAGGCGAGGTGCTCATGTTTGGAAGGCACATGTTTACTTAATAATAAAAGTCTCCATGACCGACTACTTTAGAGAAATCATACTCTCATTTAGTGTTTTTTAGGGAACTACAGGTTAAATGCTAGTTTCTCAGTGTGGGCTGAATCTAATCTTTCATCCCTGTTTGCTAAATCCTTACTCCATCTTTCATTAGACACAACTTCTTACTGCTTGAGACAATGGTCCTTTTTGCCATTTTGCCATGTTTTAGAAGTTTTGCTTTAAGGGGGTCGCATCTTGACAACATTAGTTCCTTACCTCCTTATGTCCTATTAATCTATTTCTTACAGCCCCATTCAAAATTAAATCTTTCATCTTTGTTAAAACACTTTTGATTATCATGGCACCATTAGCAGCTGAAAACAGTTTTATAAATACACACTGTGAGTAATATTAAGATGTCTGAAAGTACAGAAGTTGGATTTACATTCTTTAAATTCTCGTACTGCCAAATGAAATCTGGGAGTCCAGGGAGCCTTCCCTATCAATGTAGGTGGCTGGTGATAATCAGCACAGCTCCTAGGAATCAGTGTGGTCATCTCTTCTTAGTAGTGACTGTCATTACCAATTTTAGATTTGATATTCGTGTGATGGTGTCCTGCTTCTAGTGAAACTACCAAGGGCAAAGTCTAACCCAAGTCACTTGACATGTCATCCAAGAAGGCTCAAGAGAACCTGAGAGATATCCTTTCTTTGTTTCCTTGCTGTACTCGCTGTCTTCAACATAGTAATAGTCAATAATGCAGTGTAAATATCAGACATTCTCCTACAGAACTTCCCTAAGCTATGTGGGTCTCACTCTAATCTCACAGGTATTTGATTGTACTTCTCTGTGAAATTCAATAACATGTGAACTGGTGGACTGTTGGGTCAAGTTCTTGGTGGATGATATCTTCTTTTACAACATATATTGGCACTCTCAGTCAGATTTCATAATTACTCTGAGCATCTTTTTTATTGTTTGTGGAATGGAGGTAATTATTATCTCAAGGAGATATTGTGGGGATTAAATTAGAGTACGTGTAAAGCACCTAGCACAGTGCATGGGAAATGGCTGTATTTCCCGAAGATATGTCAGCTTTCATGTGCCATGGAGATCCACATCTGAGTGTGAGCTCCTTGACAAAAAGTTATGTTCCTTGAGCAGTATGTTCTTATCCTGATTATCTCTGTATCACTCACAATAGCTGCCATGGGACAGGTACGTGCCCATAAAAGCTGCTCAATCAATGTTTTCTGTATCCTTGGTGTCTAGCCCAGTACCAGGCACAAAGTTGACCCTTAATACCCTTCCTACCAACCCCCATCCATGGGACCCATGCTTAATCTGGAGCTAAAATTTCCCTGACTGCTGCAGAGATTGGATCTCCTGGTCTTCCCAGCCCGGTCCTGACCTGGGGAAGAAGTGCAAGGTGGAAGAAAGAGAGAGGGCAAACAGGAGCTCCAGTAGGCAGTCCAGACCACCACCTCTGGCATCCTAGCAGTGATGACTGAAGAGTCAACATATGTAAATCACTCTCAAGGGGTCAAGCTCACAGTAAATTCAAATTGCCTGAAAATTTATACAATGACAGCAGCTGCTATTTGACTTCAAAGTGACTCAAGGTGCAGGTAAGTGTCCCAAAGTTACTTTACCATTCTATTAATCAAATTATCCAAACCTACTTTGCCACTTCACACTCTCTTGATAATTGTGGCATTCAGAATTTACTAGATTACATTTTTAACCTTTTAAAGTTGAGGATCCTTTTAATAACCACATAAAAGCTATACATCTCTAACCAGAAATTTGCAGGCACACATACACACAAAATTGACATGTAATTTCTATTAATTAACAGTCCCTCCAAAGCCAACTTTTAGATTCCCATTTCTATGAACCTTGAGTTAAGAAACCTAGTGTAGAATACCTCATACATTCAACCAGCAATACAAATAGGCTGATACAATACAAGATGCTGGAGATGTAGACTCACATGGATCTTTCAATCTACCTATCCTTGTAATGTGTAACATTACTACCTGTACAAATGATGTTATGGGAATGTGTGAATAGAGGCATTTCTGTAAAAATTTTCATTTAAATTAAATTCCTGTAAGAGAAAGGATCTTTTGGAGAATGGATCATCAGATTCCCACGTGAACCGCAACATATATCTCCCCAGCAAAATGCCAAAGAATTCACAGTAGGAGAAGTGTCCCTCTACCTCATGGAGAGATTGGTGGGTACTGATGGCCTTAAGAAGTAGACCAAGACAATGAAGGAAGACTTGACCTTCTCAAAAGGAACAATGTCTTTTTAGAATGTGCTTAGTTAGCTATTCCCAGTAGTAGTATGTCAGTGACCAAAGTGAGCAAAATGCCCATTTTCTTAAAGCATTAAAGATTCTGTAATAAGATACTGCCCTTATCAATCCATTAATCAATTATATTTCACAGTAGCTTAAGGTAAAGCTGTCTAATGTTTAGTCTCAATCCAGCCTACAGGTCTCTACTCTTTCTCTCTCTGTCTTTCTATCGGTATATATATATATATATATATATATATATATATATATATATATATACACACACATACACATATATGTCTATTTATATATACATGTATACATATACACAGATATGTGTATATATACATATACATATATGTATACATATATACATATACGTATATATATACGTACATACATATACACATATGTATACATATATATGTATTTATGTGTGTGTATGTATGTGGGTGCATGTATATATTTGTATGTGTCTATATACAAAAACATACACATACACACCATGTACATCTATGCATATACGTATATAGATTTTAAGTAAACTGTATTAAAGTGTAATATATATATAAATCACAAAGATACTTATTTTTAAAAATGTAAACACCAATTTAAACCCACTCAAATAAAAAAATAGACTATTGTAAGTACCCCAGAAGTCACTATTATTTCCTACCTATTTACTACCTAGCCACCTTCTTTCAGGCAAAGGTCAGATTGGTTTGTTTTTATAAATGGAAAAGTACATCGTGCAGTCTTTTCCATTAGGCTTCTTTTGTCTGACATTATATTTATATAATTTATTTGTGTTTAGTGTAGTGGTAGTTCTTTTTCACTTCGATATAGTAATTCATTATATAAATGTGTCACTATATTTTTATTCTACTATTGGTGGACATTTGTATCATTTCCTATTTATCACTTTATGAGTGATTCAGCCGTGAATTTTTTTGTATATGTCTTTTGGTGAACATAGATATGCAATATTTTTGAATATATTGCCAGGGATGGACTTGCTGTTTCATAAAGTACATATATTTTTATTCTTATCTCTTACTTATAAATGTTTTTGAGACAGAGTCTTGCTCTGTCGCCTAGGCTGGAGTACTGTGGCACAATCATGGGTCACGGCAGCCTCTATCTCCCTGGCACAAACAATCCTCCTACCTCAGTCTCCCGAGTAGCTGAGATCATAGGTGTCCACTACAGTGCCTGGCTAATTTTTTTTTTTTTTTTTTTTTTTTTTTTTTTTTTTTTTTGTAGAGACAGCATCTACCTTGTTGCTCACACTGGTCTGAAACTTAAGGGCTCAAGCAATCTTCTGTCCTCAGTTTCACAAAGTGTTTGATTACAGGCATGAGTCGCTGGACCCAGCCACATATATATTTTAATAGGTATTGCCAAAAAACATCCAAAGCAGTTTTACCAATTTTTTCTTCTACCAATAATGGCTAAGTATTCTAGCCATCACTGTTTGATATCATCGGTGTTTTTGTTTTGTTGTTGCTTTTATCTTTTTCAGTATTAGTTAATTGCATGGGTGTGAAGTGGTATCTCATTGTGGTTTTTATTAACATTTCAATGATTACTCATGAGGTTAAGCACATTTTAATTTTTATTGGCACTTTGATATCTCCCTTAAAGTAGTGTCTAAGTACTTCAGCCACTTAAAAATTAAATTGATTATCTTTTAATTACTGATTTTGACAATTTCTTTTTTTTTTATTATACTTTAAGTTCTGGGATACATGCACAGAAAGTGCAGGTTTGTTACATAGGCATACACGTGCCATGGTGGATTGATGCCCCCATCAACCCATCATCTACATTAGGTATTTCTCCTAATACTATTCCTCCCCTAGCCCCCCACCCACTGACAGGCCCCTGGTGTGTGATGTTCCCCTCCTTGTGTCCATGTGTTCTCATTGTTCAACTCCCACTTATGAGTGAGAATATGTGCTGTTTGGTTTTCTGTTCTTGTGTTAGTTTGCTGAGAATGATGGTTTCCAGCTTCATCCATGTCCCTGCAAAGGACATGGACTCATCCTTTTAATGGCTGCATAGTATTCCATGGTGTATATGTGCCACATTTTTTTTTATCCAGTCTATCATTGATGGGCATTTGCACTGGTTCCAACTCTTTGCTATTGGGAACACTGCCACAATAAGCATATGTGTGCATGTGTCTTTACAGTAGAATGAGTTATAATCCTTTGGGTATACACACAG
Organism: Pan paniscus; assembly: GCF_029289425.2. NCBI lineage: Eukaryota > Metazoa > Chordata > Mammalia > Primates > Hominidae > Pan > Pan paniscus. The sequence goes on from NC_073261.2 coordinate 19,173,113, forward strand.
TAATGGGATTGCTGGGTCAAATGGTATTTCTAGTTCTAGATCCTTGAGGAATCACCACACTGTCTTCCACAATGGTTGAATAATTTACACTCCCACCAACAGTGTAAAAGTGTTCCTATTTCTCCGCATCCTCTCCAGCATAGGTTGTTTCCTGAATTTTTAATATTTCTTTATATATTACTGTATAAGCTTTTTATCTTGTATATGTATAGCAAATACTGTCTCCCATTCTCTGAATTAATTTTTCATGTTCTTAATGGTATCTTTTGACAAAAAGGTCATAATTTTTATAAAAGTCCAATCTGTCTAAATTTTTCATGTGTTAATTCTTATTTTTAAATTTTATTTAAGGCATATTTGACTACACTAAGGCCATGAAGATATTATACAGATGTCATTCTACATTATCTTCTGGAAATTTTATTGTTTTTACCTTTTATTAGGTATACAGTTCACCTAGTGTGAGGTAGAGGTAAAAATTTATTTTCTCCATATTCCTATCCAATTGATTCAGTATTATTTATTTAAAAGATCATCCTTTCCTCACTGTACTGCATTAGAACCTTTGTTATAAACCAAGTAACTACTTGTATGTTTGTCTTTTTCTGCATTTTTTATTTTGTTCAATCTGTTGATTTATCTGTCTTTGCACTAATTTCACACTTTCTTGATTGCTGTGGCTTTAATAAGTCTACCTGTTAATGTAAGTCCACCATATGAAATGTAGAATTAGCTTGTCAATTTTCTAACACAAATTCTTGATAAGGGAAACTGTCATCACTTGAAGAAATAATGTATCTGGCACACTGGGTCTTCCATATTCATGAACATTGTATATTTTTTGTTGATATAGGATCTTTAGTTTATGCAAAATGTACTATTTAGTTTTCTGTAAAGTAGTATTTAGTTCCAGATATTTGATATATCTTTATTGTATTGTAAGTGGTATTATTTTTAAATTGTATTTTTTATTTGCCTTTTGTTTGTATATAGAAATACATTAGATTTTTGATGGTTCACCTTAGGCATAGGGAATTTGCTATATTTACTTATTGATGCTAATAGTTTATCTATAGACTCTTATTTATTATTAATTTTGTGTTATTGCATGAGATGGAACTACTAATACAATGTTGATTCTGTTACTATGCTTGACATTGCCTTTTCACTACCCAGATTTTCTATTCTATTACCTTTTTTCACCAGTGAAAAAATGATTGCTTCAATTCTCAGCTTTCTTCATATTTCAAGCTTCCACTTTATTTATTTAAGAGTATTCATAGTTTGTTACATAACATTGATTTTTTGGAGGCTTTGTTTGGATTTTTCTAATTCATTTATTGTCTATTATTTGCCTTGCTGTAACATAGTATTTACAGTTCAGCATGCAACCTGTATATGTAACTGTACAAAGAGCAACTATATATATATATTTAACAATACTAGTTGTTTTGTGATCAAAAAGTAATTTTGTGAGAAGTTTTATCCTAACATTATAGTTTGTTATTTCTGTAAAATATTTTACTGTGTTTTCATTGTGCTAAGAAATTTGTTAGGCATTTTGACTTAATATACAACACATTGCATTTTTTTTACATTCAAGCTAAGGAAGAAATATTTCTAGTTTGCATTTTTGTAAAGAATGTCTGATTTTAGGAAGTGAATTAATGACAAAATGGGAGATGCCTGTATTTTTAAATGGTCCCATTACTGTGCTGAAATGAAAATCATAGATAACATAATGAATCTATACCCTTGATTTCAAAATCAATAAAATCCCCTCATTGTATTTTATTGGAGAAATAGAATGACAATAACTTGTGGCATGATATATATTTCAATAAGTAAGTGCTTAGACACAATTACGGTAGAAGACATAGGTAGCGAGTCTTAAATATATGTAATGCAGTGACTGAGAAAGTAGCAAATACAGACTACCCAAATACCACAAGTGATCCTGTCCAGGAGATATGATTTTCCAAAATAGTGAACAGAACTTTGGAAAGTTCTGAATAAAGCAAAATACAAATTTTCTTTAACTTATACAGCATTGCATTCCTGGAAAATTCAGTGTATAATAAAAACATGCAACATTTTTATGATTTTTATATAAAAACAGAATTAGGTCCTGGCTAACACGGTGAAACCCTGTCTCTAACACCTGGCTAACACGGTGAAATACAAAAAATTAGATGGGCGTGGTGGCGGCCACCTGTAGTCCCAGCTACTTGGGAGGCTGAGGCAGGAGAATGGCCTGAACCTGGGAGGCGGAGCTTGCAGTGAGCCGAGATCGTGCCACTGCACTCCAGCCTGGGCGAGAGAGCGAGACTCTGTTTCAAAAACCAACCAACCAAACAAACAAACAGAGTTAGGTTCTAGCTCACATAATTTTAAATAGATTTTTTTCACTCATATAAATTTTCCTTGGGTTGTTTGAAAGTTGAGCAGAATGCAAAATAATGCTTCGCTGTATGAGACTATTCTGTATTTTGCATGAAGTGTAGCATACCTCAATCGCAATCACTGCATTCTCGTAGGGTCTCTCAATTGTTCCAACTGCCAAAAATCACTCTCATAAATTTTAAAAACACCTCATGAAGAATCACAGGTGGAATAGATTGTTAAATAAATATTTGTTGATTGTGTATAGTATTAGCGCTTAGCCTAAGGTGTAAACATCAAATGGGTGAGTGTTAGCAGGCATAAATAATAAAAAGCTAGATGTGGTCATACTTTTAGGAGTTTGAAGATGCATGAGAGTCCCACCTTTAATTTCCAGGGTTTTTAGGACCAAGGATGCTGAAGAAGGCATTGAAATTCACAGTCCAGTTTAGAGCTCTATTGGCAGTTGTCCCTTCAGAAGCTGGATAACTGCGGAACAAAAAGTGAGTCATTTCACTAGTTTCAAATGAATTTTCCAAGTGGTCAACATAGAATTTGTGAGTGTTATAGATTGAATTGTGTCTATCTCCAAATTTTTATGTTGAAGATCAAACCTCCAACATGACTATATTTGGAGATAGGGTCTTTAGGGAGTTAAGTAAAGTTTAATGAGGTCATCAGGGTAAGGTTTCAATAGACTAGTGTCCTTCTAAGAAGAGAAAGAGAGACAAGAGGGCTCTCTCACTCTCTCTCTCTCTCTTTCCCTGCAGAGCAAAGGGCAGTTGAAAAAACAGCAAGAAGGTGGTGTTCTATAAACTAGAGAGAAAGCCTTCACCAGAAACCAACCTTTACCTTCATCTTGGACTTTCAGCCTCCAGACCCATAAGAAGATACATTTCTCTTGTTTAAGGCACCTGGGCTGTGATATTTTGCTATGGCAGCTTTAGTAGACTAATACGGTGAGATTTCCTTATTGCTTTTCCTATTAGAATAAGATTGCACAGATGGAAGTTTATGTCTTAGAATAGTTCTTATATCAGCTTTTATCTGCAATCAACATTCTACCTGTGTTACCCAGGAGAGGAGTAGACCTGGGATCTCTCTGGCCACCAAGAATAATCATAACTATCCCTCTAGCTCGCCCCCTTCTGTGGGACCTGCCTTGCTGATCAGGTATTCGCTGGGAGGAGAGAGTTGTCTGCCTGGAGTGTATTTGCATTTGGTGTTCTGTACAGTTTTCACATCTCCTCTTGCAAGCATTAGCCATCATTTGATTTTTAATGATGAATTATCTAAATATGATTTCTGTCCTGTGTTTTCGCAGCTCCTTGAATTTTAATCTGCTGCTACTGTCAGTTCCAGTAACTCCATTTTAAATAGACTGCTCCATCTGTGGCTCCACGTTTTTGGCATCACCAGTGGGAAGTTCTTGGTGGCACGTAGTAGTCACAGACAGTAAGAATCTACCTGTCCCACATATCAGAATTCGAAAGGATGCTACCTCTTTGAAGCCTCACTCACCCGCTGTTGGGTAGCAATGGTACAGTGGTTCCTGAGCTCACAAGGGGAATGAGCAGAAAAATTGGGTTTGCAGATTGCCAGGTCATCAGGAAAAAACAGACATATAAGTGGGGAGCTTACTACAAAGGGAAGGTAACAGGCACAGTCATCTTAAGGACGTGTTAGAAAAGCCCCAGATTTCATTTAAACCTTCTAAAAATTTGAAGACCGAATGGCAGAGACTCAGGAGCGTCACCACAGTGTTTTTTTCAATAGAAGAATATGTAATAGAAAAATGCTATTCAAATACTATCATTATCAAGAACTTGTGAGTTGGGATCAGTTTGGAAATATTAATTTTCCATATTAAGCGACAATGCAGAGGCAACTAAAGGAGGTGCTGAATTGTAGCCAGGTGGGCAACAATTACTCTTCTTTTGCATAGCACAGATTACGGCGTATACTAGTCACTCCATAAATGTTTGTTTTTACTTGCAGCTTACTATTTCTGTTGGTTCTGTGTTATTTAGCAAAAGATTTACTCTCTTAATTTATTCAATTACTATTTACCGAATCCTCCACCCTCCAAGTTAGAGAAAAAATGAAAACAGATACAGGGATCTAGGGATGCTAACCTGTAAGGGAATATAAACCATAAACATAAGTAATGTTTTGCTTTGATAATATGCAGCACCACACCATTTTTTCTTACCCTGCTTAGATTGGGCAGGCACAATCATAGCTACTCAATGGTTATGTGTTGGCTATCAAATAGGTCTCTGCTGTAAGAGTATGATTAGGAAGCTGGGGCTCACAGATATGATCAAATGCATCTAGTGAAACTATTAATCACAATTTTCATTTTAAGATGAAAAAGAACACTGGCTGAGAGAGGTAAGTGGTTTGTCAAAAGTCATGTAACCACTCTGTGGCAGACCCACCAACTGAACTCAGATCAAATTCCAAATGCCAAGCTCTTTACCTTATTTCATATTGCATAAGAGAACTTCAGACAAAGTAATTTGCAAAAAAAAAAAGAAATTGAAAATTATCTGTGCACACCACAGAAGAGGAAATGAGTATGTGAATCATGACATTGCTCAGAGGTAGAAAATTACGTAGCCATAAAATATTATATTACTAAAAGTGATCTTTTGAGACAGTTTTATGTGTCCGTGTTATGTTTGTGTGGGGGTTAGGGCTTGAGTAGGGGTTGACAGCATAGAAAAGTGTACACTTAGCACAAATTACAACTACACTCAAATATAAATCAAATGAATATAAAAGAGAAAATCCAACATAATATATTTTTATAGAGGAGTTTTTCTTTTTTGTCACCTTTTCTATTTATTTCCTTCTGCTTATGTTCTCTTTCTACTCCTTTTGCTCTCTCTCCATCTTTTTTTGCTTTTCTTTCCAACTCTCTCCTTTGTTTTTCTTTATTGTTTCCAAATTTTGGATAATAAGCAAGTATTATTGATGAGAGGAAAATGGAAATTCTGAGGAGAGAAATTACTTCCACCTGAAATGCTCAGACAGAGGAAACGCTCCACGTGAGGAATGGCATCCACGAGGCAGGGTGAAGAGTTGGTGCACCCCAGGAGGTGTGCAGGGACAGCGTTCCAGGAGCAGGACAGTGGGTGCAGAGATGATGTGCAGGTTCTGTGCAGAGCCCTCAGAGCAGTTCAGCCCCTGGAAGCAGAAGATGCCAAGAGTGGAATGATGGAAACTAAGGTTGGTGAGGTAGGCTGTAGCCACTCTAGGCATTTGTGGGGTGGGAGGGAGTTGTCTTCATTTCTCTGTGTGTGATTTGGTTTTATGTAATTGGAAAGCAGCCTTGTATTTTTAGCACAGCCCTCAGGAACAAACTTGCAAAGTCTGTTCTGTCTGAAGGCGCAGAAGGCAGAAAACTCTTAGTTTTCTCGAAACAAATAAAATAGAAATAGTCATGCTCATAAGTAGATGTTAAATCTAGGGCAGGTACTTGCCAAAAACATAGGGCACTTGGCAAGATCTCCCAGAGCCATTAAGCACGAACACTTATTACTGAATATTTATGGTCTGCACAAATCTTGAAATGGCCTAATTTGAGTGTCCCCCAACAGTTTACGGCAGGCATTTCTATAGCAATCATGAACACACTAGCGAGTTTCAGCAGCAAGGAAGTCAGCACTATTTTTGCCTTGCATTTTCATGCTCCCCAAGTAGCATAGGTGTACATTTCAGATAGACATAGTTTAGCACAGATAGTATAAAAACATTATTTTTCAACTTCAAATAGTTTCACTTGGAAATAGCTTTCTCTTTTAAAGAATATCCTACTTCTATTTTTATTAGATAAGAAGAGAAAACAATTAATTCTAAATATTGCTGGGGTGGATTTCCATCACTGATTCTACCTAAGCCTTCTTTTGCCCCTGATGAGTCCCATGATTTAGTTTCTCTTCACTGGTACCTTAACCCAGGGCCAATAACATCAGGATGCATTTTGGACTTATTTTAACCTCTTCCTTTATTTCCTTTTTAAATTTTGTTTAAATAGTTATTTATTTATTTTTGAGACAGAGTCTCGCTCTGTCTCCCAGGCTGGAGTGCATTGGCAGGATCTCGGCTGACTGCAACCTCCGCCTCCCAGGTTCAAGTGATTCTCCTGCCTTAGCCTCCCAAGTAGCTGGGATTACAGGCGTGTGCCCCCACACCCAGCTAATTTTTTTTAAAATATATTTTTGGTAGAGACGGGTTTCACCATGTTGGCTAGGCTGGTCTCAAACTCCCGACCTCAAGTGATTCACTTTCCTTGGCCTCCCAAAGTGTTGGGATTACAGGCATGAGCCACCACGCCCGGCCTCTTCCTTTACTTCTTGCTACAAAAGGAGATCAACTCTCCCCCCGTATTCTGTGGCTCAGGGAAGCCCTTTGCTATCTCAGTGTGCCAACCTCTGATTTTCTGTGGGTTCTTCCCAGCTTTAGTTTTGCCCTACAACTGGAGTCCACCCAGTAGGAAAGTGTTTGGGTTTTGAGGTGATCGACTTAAATTGTCGCACTTCACTAACACGATGGGAAGTTACTTCCATGTTTGTGCCTTAGCCTCTCATGTAAGAACAGGACTAATAATACCTTACTCTTAAGAATGGGAGAGCTGTTGTTTGGGGTAACAGCTATAACCTTGCTGAGGATAATGCCGGGCCCCAGGCAGACGGTGCAGTCTGACTCAACTTCTTAGTGTCCATAGCAGTTACGTTCTGTCTGGCTCTGAATTAGCCTTTCAAGTCCTGTCATGGAAGGTGAAGTGAAATTTCACGATTTTTCAACTTTCCCTTCTGCTAACATGGTTTAAATACTAGTCTAAAAATGGTTCTTTCAAACGATTTATCATTTTTTATTTATCACAGTCATTTTTCTAAGAGTAGTCAACAACTGATGTCATGTTGAAAAGGATCCCCTAAGGTGTAGAGTGGATAAAACTGGGACTGACAGGAAATCCATGACATAGAGAGGTAATCTGCTCTACTCCCTAAGGCCAGGTCCCTTGGGGAGATTAAAACTTTGAGGTGCCAGGACTGCATATTCAGGCCAAGGACACCATCACGCCATTTCCCTTTCAGTCTATTCTTCAGAATTAACTATCTTTGATGCCAGGAAAGTCTTCCATTTACTTGAGTCTAGCTCCAACACTAATTAAACCTGAAAATTAGATATGAAGGAAAAATATTTAAGACTTTGCCAAAATTTAAGTAAAAATTGCTCACATCTTGGTGCAGATTCAGGAGTGATTAACTTGTTACCACTTATAGCTCTTATATCTTCTTATCATCTTATTATCTTGAAAATGAACAGCGGGGTATTATATAATCTGGCAGGATTTATTGCATCAGATAATGGAAATATGATATTTGTTGGCAATACCATTTAATATTCATTTCTAGAACATTCCTCATATAGACATAGAAGTGAGTAAAATGTACTTCTGAACCAGTTTCAAGACTTGGGGTTAATATGAAATGGGAGATGATGGGATGAATTTTCTTTTATTTTTCAGAGACTGAAATGAGACCACGGCTACTGTCATGTAAGTTCAGTGGTGTAACTTCTGGCACCTCATTCCTTCCATAGCCCCATCATGGTTGGTCAGGTGTGGCGCCAAAGTGGAAGGGAGGATACGAGATGTGTTTTAGAAGCATAAATACAGGGTGCTAACGGGGAGGTATAAGGGGGCCTTTCAGCAAATTGTAAAGCAGCAAAATGTAGGTAAAGTGTGGCTACACCTAACCTCCACCCCAAGTCCATTTTCTTACTTTTTGCTATATTTCACAGTCTTCCCTTTCCCTCTACACACACACACACACACACACACACACACACACACACACACACATCCAGCAGCCTGTAAGGCATAAAACCGTCACGATTGATAAGGGTTTTTCAGATAATGTGGGGGTTCTGCAGTCTGGATTAGCAGAGAAGGGCTAACTAAGAGATTTAACCTCCATCAAACTGCTTTTATACTGGAGGCTGAGAGTGAGGAATGGGATGTAGCGATGCAAAGGGATGTAGAAGTCTTGGATCCCACTGGATTGATTTTAACACCAAATCAAGTCTTAGCTGAGGATTGGAGCAGAGTAGCAGAACCTCTTGACATTTAATAGTCACGCTTCTCAGTGGGCCATTCAGTTTAAAGCAGGACTTCAGCCAACCCTTGGATCATCAGAGAACAAGGCTGAGCGCCAAAGACTTGTCAAGGAGACTGTGCCTTCATTGTTCCAATATATTTTACCTGCACCCCTATTTTTTAAAAAGCACCTTCTTCCTCAATATACACACATTTATTTTATATAAATTATATAAATGTTCTATTGTACTTCTTAAAACAAAACATCATACACGTACCTCATAAAACAAGCACAAAAACTGAACAATTACTTTAAAAGGATAAAATTTTAAATATAACTGCAAATAGAGGTTATACTTGCTTGCTATGCTTCAATGGATCCCTTTGCACAATCTCTCTCAGACAAATGGGCCAGGGATCATGGGAAGGCTTGGATGCTCTGGGAGCATTTCTTGGAAACTAAAGGCTAAACTGAGTATGAAAACTGGAATAAGGCCAGGTGTGGTGGCTCATGCCTATATTCCCAGTACTTTGGGAGGCCGAGGCAGGTGGATCTTCTGAGGCCAGGAGTTTGAGACCAGCCTGGCCAACATAGTGAAACCCCATCTCTAGTAAAAATACAAAAATTTGCTGGGCGTGGTGGCACGTGCCTGTAATCCCAGCTACTCGGGAGGCTGAGGCAGGAAAATCACTTGAACCCAGGAGGCGGAGGTTGCAGTGAGCTGAGATCTTGCCATTGCACTCCAGCCTGGGCGATAAGAGCGAAACTCTGTCTCAAAAACAAACAAACAAACAAACAAACAAACAAACAAAACCCAAACAAACTGGGATAGCACCATGGGCATGAGAGGACACCCCAGTTGTAGGGGAAGGGCAAGGGAGCCCTGGGATCAACCCCAGAAGAATGGATATTACATACATGACAGCAAAACTGATGCTATGCATTCTAAACTCCCAGAACTTGGAATCTGAATATATTCTTTCCCACTGCAAAGATTGCTCTGAAAGCTGCATAGAGCTAAATATGCAGACAGAAGACAACAGTGATGCAGGGTGAATAGTATGTATATTTATAATATAAACTGGTAGAATATACACACCTTTTCCTGGCAGATTCAGTGATTTCGTAGAGGTCTCTCAGGAGAATGAAGCATCTCTATCCCCGTTTTCCTACCACTTTAGGCTAAAAGAGGTGAATGCAAACTTGGAAAGTCATGAGAGAAAGGATAAACTTCTGAGTTTAGGAGTTCTCTGGGATTCCAGGAAATGAGGTACATAGGAAGTGGACTGAAACCCAGCAGAAGCCTCGAACCAAAGGGGTACTGTGTATGTTTTTTTTCTCGGCAAGGGAAGCAACATGGATTTCTTAGAAAACATATGCTTTAGCCCATGAGCCAAAACACGGTAGTTCTGTTAAGGAGGTAAGTGGTGCAGTGCCAGTTTAAGAGGGGATGTAACCTTTGAGAACTAGTCTGTGATGTCATTTATTGTTTTAAATATTTCTGTTATTTTTAAATTGTGGTTAAATTCACATAACAAAATTTATGATCGTAACCATTTTTGAGTGTACAGTTCTATGGTGTTAAGGGCATTCTCATTGTTTTGCAGTCTTTAGAACTATTTGTTTATAAAACTGAAACTCTATACCCATTAAGCCACAGCTTCTCATCTCCCTTCTCCTTCTTCCCTGCAGCCCCTGGCAACCACCATGCTACTTTCTGTCTCTGAATTCAACCACCCCAGGTACCTCATATAAGTGGGATCATACAGCAATTGTCTTTTTGTGACTGGCATAGTGTCCTCGAGTCTTATACGTATTGTAGCACGTGTCAGACTTTCCTTTCTAAGACTGAATAATATTCCATTTTCATTTTATATACACACACCACATTCTGTTTATCCTTTCATCTGCTGATGGACATTTGCTTTGCTTCTACTTCTTGGTTATTATTAATAATGCTGCTATCAACAAGGGCATGCAAACATCTCTTCGAGATCCTGTTTTCAATTCCTTTGTGTACACACACACACACACACGTGGGATTGCTGGATCATATGGTAATTCTGTCTCTAATTTTTTGAGGAACCTCCATACTGTTTTCAATAGTGGCTGCACCATTTTACATTCCCACTAATAGTGCACAGGAGTTGCAGTTTCTCCACATTCCCACCAACACTTGCTATTTTCTGAATTCTCTGTTGATAGTGGCCATCCTAATGGTGTGAGGTGATATCTCATTGTGGCTTTGATTTACATTTGTCTAATGATTATTGTTGTTGAGAATCTTCTCATAGCCTTTGCTCACTTTTTAGTTGTTATATGTATCTTTTATTGTTGAGTTGTAGGAATTCTTTATATATTTTTGACACCAACATCTTTTCAGATATATGATTTGCCAACATTTCCTCCTGTTCTATAGGTTGCCTTTTACTCTGCTGATAGTGTCCTTTGACACACAGACCTTTCTGGGTACAAGGTGATATGCGCTCTCCTTTCTCATCCCTTCCCTACAGAGCTGCTTCCTAAGCATGCTGCCTCTGCAGTTTTTTTGTTTTGTTTCTTTTTTTATTCTTGTTTTTGAGATAGTGTCTCACTCTGTCACTCAGGCTGGAGTGCAGTGGTGTGATCTTGGCTCACTGCAGCCTCCACTTCCCGGGTTCCAGTGATTCTCATGTCTCAGTCTCCCGAATACCTGGGACTGCAGGCACACGCCACCACTCCCAGCTAATCCAGCTAATTTTATTTTGGTATTTTTAGTAGAGATGGGGTTTTGCCATGTTGGCCAGGCTGGTCTGAAACTCCTGGCCCCAAGTGAGTCACTTGCCTCAGCCTCCCAAAGTGCTAGGATTACAGGTGTGAGCCACTGCCCCTGGCCTACCTGTGCAGTTTTATGCAACTCTATTCTTGGCTTTACGCTCTACTGTGACCATCTTGAAATTCTTAATACGTTTTGAACAAGGTGCCTTGCGTATTTATTTTGTACTGGCCCCACAGATGATGTCACCAGCACTGCTTCCCATTGCACTGCCGCCTTGCTCTGCCCTCCCACTGTCCTTGGGCACTCTTTGCACTTTCTTTTTTGATCTTCACTCTCCCCTTTAACATCCACAAACCCTAGATTTTCTTTGCTTTACATTTTGACAAAGCTGTATTGTATGTGCAACTGATCAGCACAGAAATCACATCTGCTAAAAGTGAATTAAATTGGTTTGACTTAATTTAGGGTCCGTGTGGCAATCATAACATGCAAACATGCAAGAAATAACATGGAGAAAAAAATTTCAGCATTTATCAAAAACGTCAGGAAAACTTTCTGATCTGAAAGGCTATGCCTAACATTTGGTTATATCTTGGTTGACTCATACCCATTTTTGAGAGCAGGTATTATTGGGAGTCTTTCAAACATAGTAAACACAGCAGTTTAACCACTATCACTCTGCTGAGGCTGCATCCGTAAAGCATTTGCCATTAAATGAACTGTCAGGGGAGTTTTGTTAGAAAATTAGCCCTTTTATTCACAGAATACAAGTAAAAATAAATGACGAGAAAGCAGAGAGTTGCCAACAGGACAAAGAAAACCGGATTTTTGTACTGCTTGCCTTTAACACAGTAATTTTCCCTAATTGTGGTGTTCGAGAGCCTCCGGGGGAAAAGAGAGACAGGAAGTATGTCAAACTGTGTAACTTTTCTCAAAGAAATAGCTGGTGCTATCAATCTCTCCATTTGAGATGAACTGCCAGCGAATACTAATGGCTGGGAGATCTGCATCATTGATCTTCATCAGGCGAGTGTATTATCCTTAGTGAAGTGCTGCTGTGCCGCCCGTGCTGCCCACCTCCCAGTGCAAACCGCCGCTTCCTCTTTCTCTTGCCTGTAAATTTCATTTTAACTTTTGAGTCATTAATCAAGGCAGTGACCTTGACTATGAAAGTCTAAATTTGGTGAATAAATGGAATGGAAATCTGAAGATGTACAGCTCCAGAAACAGGAGACCGTACACTGACTCTTGACTGTTGTAGTAGAAACGCTGAAGGAATGATACCATTTACTGCAAACTTCTGAACACCTGCTCTAGTGTCTCAGCTTCCCACTGTCCTCAAATGATGGAATTTAGAAAATTAATGTTACCCGTAAGTGCCTTTTATTGTTCTAATTTTCAGAAAGAGTGATTATAAAACTTGCAGATGAGCTTTGACACAAAAATGCAAAATGAGTCTCGTTTTTCTCAATTCTGATGGCAGATTTCTTCTCTACAAAATGTATTGACTTTGCATACAGGCAGATTTAGATTTTAATCCCAACGAAGCTGAGAAAATTTCAGGGAGTGTCAGGGTCAAGGGGTCCTTGGGAGGGACTTCACCTTTACCTTCACCTTTCTACTCAGCTCCAGTCCTCCCTCTAGCTGTCCCAAATGAACCCAGGATCTCCGGAACAGCCTGTTTTCTGTGTAAGCATGACTGTTTGCTGTGTACATCCTTAGACTTGCCCTTGGCCAGAGCGCTGCCCTGAGGATATCTATAGGGGACTTCTGGAGCCTTCAGCAAGGGAAGCTCAACTTTTCACTTATCTAAGTTTCGGTTTAACATCTGTAAATCTGGGATTCACAGTCCCTGTCTTATAATATTTCCTGTGAAGATTAAATAGGGAACATTTTTAAAAGTACCTAGTACAATGTCTAAGATGAATGGGATGCTATTTTTTATGCAATAAAGCTGGTAGTTATAAAACCGGGCACCCAGCATCTGTGAACCTGTGACAGGAAGACTGTAGAATGTGTCATTCTGGAGGGGGAATATTTTATATAATCTGCAATTATCTATTCATGATCCTGAAAGTGTTACCAAATTTTATAAAAATATTTCTTGTATCTAGTATACAATTTCTTCTCCCCGCAAAATACATTGAATATAATCGTGTGTGTTGTGTTTCAGTGTGTGTGTGTTTGATGTGTCTGATATGGAGTGTGTGCATGTGTGTATTGTCTGTTGGGGTGTGTATGTGATTTTCGTGTGCCTGATGTGGAGTGTATGCATGTGTGTGTGTTGGGGTGTGTGTGTGTGTTTGGTTTGTCTGGTGTGGGTGTGCATGTGTGTAGTGTGTTGGGGTGTGTGTGTTTTGTGTGCTTGATGTGGAGTGTGTACGTGTGTGTTGGGGTGTGTGTGTGTGTGTTTGGTTTTTCTTGTGTGGGAGTATGTGTGCATGTGTGTGTTGTGTTTTGGGATGTGTGTGTGTGTTTGGTCTGTCTGGTGGGGGGGAGTGTGCATGTGTGTGTGTGCCTGTGTGTGTTGTGTGTTGTGTGTATATGTGTGTTTGGTCTGCCTGGTGTGGGGTGTGTGTGTATGTGTGTGTGCCTATGTGTGTTGGGTTTTGGGATATGTGTATGTGTGTGTTTGGTTTGTGTGGTGTGTGTGGGGGGGGTGTGCATGTGTGAATGTGATGTTCTGATATGCCTGTTGTCATTATGAACAGGAATCATGGAAAAACATTCCTTTTCCAACTACAAGTGTTATATCCCAAAATCCCACGGTAGAAAATTCGAGGTTGAGGACCTTATATATGTTATAGGGTAATAATATTTGGTGCTCCCTGCTTATGAGAAAAACTACAAAAACAGTTTAAAATAGTTTGACATTTATTAAAATAATGGTACCATGTTAAATAAAAAGGCTATCACTAGTGTCAAAATGTCACTGTATCCCATATATATGTACGATTATGTTACCTAATAATATAAGAGAAAAAAGAGGCTATCATTAGTATTTTGCATACCTGAAACTTATAATACTAGATATGTAAAATGAAATGTATCCTTATCATCTCTTATTTACTAATCTTCTACCTGAAAATTCCTCTGAAATGATGGAGTGGATTTATTTTATTTAATATGCCAAGGGGATCTTGCATTGTTTATCTCTCCTTTTCTGATTTTGTCTCCAGCCGCTGACCTTTCCTTTCTCATCTTCCCCATGCAGGTCTATGTCTGGAATCTGAAACATTGCACCCAAAGCGGCCCTGCAAAGTCCCTCCCCACCACTGGGCCCTCTCCCTCCCCAAAGGCTACTTTCCTTTTTGTTACTATTTCCTAAAAGGAATGACTTTTATAAATTTAAATAAACACTCATTATTTTGGAAAGAGGTGTGCAAAAGTAAATCTGTATTTAGGCAGTTATATTGTAGGAACATGCAGTTGGAAGGATTACTGTGACCCTAAGTGAGGGATGGCTATCCTGTGCTAACTGGCCCTTCTGAACTGCACTCTTTTATGTTTTAGCATTCATGTTAAAGGTCACTCAATGATATATGTAAGCTTCTCTTTCATATGTCTACATGACTGTATGTTCCTACCATACTACTTGAATATTGTAACTTTGTAATATGTTTTGAAATCAGGAAGTGTGAGGCCTCCAGCTTTGTTTCTCTCTCTCAAGATTGTTTTGGTTATTTGGGGTTCTTTGAGGTAAATATAAATTTTAGCATTTTTTAAATAATTTTGAAAAATTTTTTCCAATTTTGAAAAAAATGCCATTGGGATTTTGTTAGGGATTCCATTGAATCTGTAGATCACTTTGAATAGTATGAACATTTTAACAATATAAAGTCTTCCAGTCAATAAAGATGGGATATCTTTCCACTTATTTGTGTCTTCTTTAATTTCTTTCAGCAGTCCTTTGTAGTTTTCAGTGCCTGTCTCATGCCTCTTTGGTTGAGTTTATTCCTAAACATTTTATTATATTTTTTGATGCTATTGTAAATGAGATTAGTTTCTTAGTTGTTTTTTCAGGCTGTTCATTGGTAGTGTATTGAAATGCAACTGATTTGCTGCATTGTTGTTTTAGTTCTAATAGAGTTTTTTTGTGTGAAATCTTTAGAGTATTCTACTCAAAAGATTATGTCATTGTAAACAGAGTTAAATTTACTTTTCCGTCTCTGATTCCAATGTTTTTTTTTTTTTTCCTTGACTTATTGTTCTGGCTAGGACATCCAGTACTATGTTGAACAGAAGTGGCGAGACTGGGCATCTTTGTCTTGTTCCTGATCTGAAAGGAGAAGCTTTCAGTTTCTCAACATTAAGTGTTAGCTGTGGGCTTTTCATAAATGGTCTTCTTTTATATTGAGGTAATTTTCTTCTGTTCCTAATTCATTAAGAGTTGTTTAAAATCATGAAACTGTGTTAAATTTTGTCAAATAATTTTCTGCTTTAATTGAGGTGACAGAGGCATTATTGTCCTTCCTTCCATTAATGTAGTATGTTATATTTATCAGCTTTTATATATTAAACCATTCTTGCATTGCAGGATGGTCACATGTGTAATACTTCTAATGGTTGTTGAATTTGGTTTGCTAGTATTTGTTGAGAATTGTCACGTCAGTATTCATCAAGGTATTGATTTGTCATTTTCTTCTCTTACAGTGTCTTTTTCTGGCTTAGGTATCAGGGTAAATAAACACTGACCTCATAGAATAAGTTTGGGAGTGTTCCTCTTCTTCAATTTTTTTGAAAGAGTTTGAGAAGAATGGGTGTTTATTCTTCTTTAAATGGTGGGTAGAATTCTCCAGTGAAGCTATCTGGCCCTGGACTTTTCTTTGTTAGGAGATTCAATCTCCTTTCTAGTAACAGATCTATTCAGAATTTTTATTTCTTCATGATTCAATCTTGGTCTTTCTTTTTCTTTTAATAGCTGCAGATTAGTTTCTCCCAGTGTTTAATCTGAATCTTTTTTTTTTCCAGTTCTGAATTTGAAGTTTGTAAAGTTCACCTAGGTAGGACAGAATATTATTGGAAATTGTACCAACAAATATTTCCTGATGTAATTTAATAGGCTGAGTTTCAAGCTCAATTTTGTTATAATGATTGAGCTGAAAAAACCTTGGAAAACAATGTTCCAAACTTTCTAGCTGTGTTCAATATTTACAATAGTAATTGTTCCCTTTCATCTGATTGAAGGGATACAGAGATAAAATAGCCATAAAAGAATTTTGATTTAACATGACTTTTCTGCTCAAGATTGCAAAATTATTTAACAATGCATAGATTCCAATAAAATTGTGATCTCTTATTTTTTTTATCACCCTGCCCATCAAATTTCAGGCTCATGTTTTACTCATATATTTATTATCTGTATTTCCATAGCCCACTTCCTAACCACCCACCACAGCTCAATATTCTAAGGTGCTTAAGGCGATTCATATTGTTTTGCATCATTCTAGTCAGTTACGTAGAATTGTTCTGTGCATATAAATCTTAAATTTATTTGAATACCAAATTCATGTTGAATAGATTAATTAGATTCTCAATTTTTCCCTCAGCAGCCTGTTTTCAAGATCCAGTTATAACAAGACGCACACAGCTAATCTGTCACTTCTAGGTGCTTCATAGAGTTCTAGGATGTGCAGTCATATTTCGTCTGCCCACTCTCCCACACATGAGCAGATGGCAGCTGTCCCCACCCACCACATCTGCAATGAACATCTTTGTACATCTTAATTCTGGTTTTGTAACACCTTAGACTGACATGTCTCCCACCATCTGATGGACTTTTGTAAAATCTCAAAATATTCTCAAAGAACAGTTCATTTTAGTTCACTTAAGATTTTAGAGTTCCCCAGAACAAAATAGTAAGTAGAACATCAGAATTTTAAGGATTGGTGAAAACAGCCAAAGCGAGGTGTACCGCAGAATACGTCAACACAACTCTAAAGATTACTTAAGATAACTACTGATTCTAACAAGGAATTTACCAGTCCTCAAATTTCTCTTGATCCCCATTCAGGCTCGTCCAAAGAAAAACTGTAACACTTAAAATGGCTGGTTTTCAGCCTCTTTATTTTTTTCCCCCATATCATTTTGGTGGGGTCTCAGTCTTCTCAGGGAACCCCACTTTGGCCAGATGTTCAGTTTATCTTCCTCGCCATCGCCAACATGTTCTCATCTTACACCTGTATCATCCGTTCTATTCTAGATAATTAGACACTAGGTTGGCTATGCAAAGTATCTTCCAAATTGGGATCCTTTTAAGAGTGAGAGGGACCGTATCAATAAAGAAGCTGGGGCCATAGGCAAAATTGGTGATGAGACTGACTGATTCCACTCAGTCTCATCACCAAGGACTAATGCAGTATCCCCATCCCCTAAAGTATGTTTAGACCTGTATACTTAAATAATACTGAATCCTCTCCACTGCCTCTATTTATTTATTTATTTATTTATTTATGTATTTTTGAGACGGAGTCTCGCTCTGTTGTCAGGCTGGAGTGCAGTGGCACGATTTTGGCTAACTGCAGCCTCCGCTTCCCGGGTTCAAGTGATTCTTCTGTCTCAGTTTCCCAAGTAGTTGGGACTACAGGTGTGTACCACCATGCCCAGCTAATTTTTGTATTTTTTTTTAGTAGAGAGGGGTTTCACTATGTTGGCCAGGATGGTCTCGATTTCTTGAGCTGGTTATCCTCCCACCTCAGCCTCCCAAAGTGCTGGGATTACAGGTGTCAATCACCACACCCAGCCTCCACTGCCTCTTTCTATAGCAAAGCTTTTTAAATGGCTGGAGGCGCTCATATATTTCCTTATATACTATGATCTTATATTTTGAATGCCTATATTGAACCAGATATTTTATTAAATAATAATATTACTTAATTATTATTAAATAATAACAATAAAGATAATAGCTAATGTTTACTGAATGTGTACTGTGTGCCAGGCACCTGCTGATAACTTTTCATGTATTAGCTTATTGAATCTTTAGCACACTCACATCTGAGGGCCTGACTACCAGGGCTCTTTTGTCACCAACATCTCTCACCTTTCAGTGGGCCTGACGATGAACGTAATACCCAGCTATGAGGAGAGATTCAGCAGAGAAAGGAGCCTGAACTCCTCTCATGCTGGACTCTCTCTGACTATCCCCACCAACTAAGCCTTCCTAAAGGGCACAGCGCACACATCTCCTAATAAAGCTGTGTTTGGCACTATTCTCTGTCCAAAGTTCTTTATGGTCAGGCACTATGTTAGGAGTGATTTTCATATAGTTTGTCAGTGCTTGACTTTGAGAAATAAAAAAAAAGACTCAGGAAAATGAAGGGCACAGTCCAAGGTGATATAGTAAGCAGCAGAGCTGTGGTTGGAAGCCTGACCTCCCAGCCAGTCTAAGGAGCATATCTTCTGCCAGCCAGCCCTGCACTACTGAGCTGGCCAGCTTAATAATGATGCCTCCAGTCGAAGCCTTCTGTTGTTTTCTAACTGCTTCCTGGATGTGAACATTTCCATATCATCTCAAAGACAGGTTTCTGCTCCTTGTAGATAGGTGTCGTGATAGTCTTCTCTTGTATGACCTATAATAAGCACAGTAGCAGGCATGCAACGAGGAGACCATAAATGTCTGTTGATTGGAATTAAGAATGTAGCAACCTTCCCCTGAATTCGCTTGCTTTATGTGCAGGGAAAAAGCACCGTCTCAAGCTCTAGCTCAATAATTTGTGTTCAGAAGGACAAAGTACAATTTTTAAAGCAGTTTATTAGGATGGGTCAGTTTCTTCAGAACATGAGTGGTCTCTTTCTCATTGCATTAATTGCTTGCTAGTATTTTAGAAGAAACAGAGAGGTGCTAATGAGGCATTAATCACCCCACTGCCCCCCGCACACTCTTTTAAGCAACTAATTATGACTAACAGCTATGAATCTATATCAGCTTTAAAAACTAATGAATTCAACCTTATGCAGAAAAATGATTAATGACTATATGGTCTGTACATAACAAGAAAAGGCCATGGTGGCTATTGAGAGTAAGATGTTGAAAATGTTGCAAATTACAGAATGGTTTTATCTTAATCTGTTATTTGAAATACAAAGGGATGTCTTCATATCTCGTTTTTAAAAGCAATCTGGAGGTTCAGCCAGCACTCTTTATTCCTAGGGCCAAGGGAAGCTTTGAAAATTGCAGCAGTTCTCTCCTTGGAACAGTCAAGGATTTCTTTCTCTCTGTAGGGTTGGTACCTCATTTGCAAGTTTTAAGAGAGCTTTGCAAGCTTGAAGGATTTGGGACTCCAGGGCAGGAATGAACCAGGAACTCACGTCTGTCCCTGTTGGTGCTGCTGTCTAGATTCTGTGCCTGTTTAATACCCTTTTCAGTGATTGACCGTGTAACTGCCCTCTGGCTACATATTAACTATTTTTTGACTTTACAATTTCTCCTGGTTTTGGCTGCAAGCTCATCTTTAAGTTTTTACAGTGTCCTTGAATGACAACATAGAAATAGAATACAAAAATTAATAGGAAATTATCTATTTTTTAAATTGAATGAACGAGGTTTTTCTTATTTTAATTTTTGTATTTTGTAATAAATTTCCCATCACACTGTTCTTGACAGATAATTCACACAGCTACTATCTATGCATGCCCAAGGCTCACAACACAGCTCTTCCACTACCATTGCCTCACTGCAATCTGTAGCAATTTGAATTCCACTGAGTCTCATCACCAAGGACTAATGCAGGATCCCCATCCCCTAAACTATGTTTAGACCCAGAACTCTTCTTGCAGGGCACCCCTAGGCTTAGAGGCCCACAGAAATGAAGCTGCCCAGTGGTTTCTGTTGACTTGGGAGACTACATCCCTACACTTGGATTACACACAGTTAGATGTCAGCAAAGCCATGCTTCTTGTGTCCTCATGTTATAAAGAGTTCCAACTCTTTCAGTTTTGATTTCCATCGTTGTCTCTTCCAAGGTTTTCAAAATACAATCCCGGAGCTGGATTGGGAAGCACACAAATGAGAGCCAATCGGTAGTACGTCTCTCACCAAAGGCATGGATTTCCATCCCTGGATCTTCCAGAAGTAGAAGAATTGTGAAGGTCCCCTCCTACTGGAGTGCAGTAGGTACCCAGGAAACCAGAGGCGAATTTTGTGGTACCCAAGCCAATAAGATTTGATTAAGAAAATTTTCCTCTGTAACCTTGAATCTGTTAACCATAATTCCAAGATATGGTGTGTGTCACAGTTGGAACTATTAGATTGGTGCAAAAGTAATTGTGGCTTTTGCCATTGAAATAGCAAAAACCACAATTACTTTTGCACTAATCTAATATCTGCTTCACTCCCTCAAAACCTGGCAGCTCCATTATATTCATATTAATGCCTTTCTTGTATTTTACTCCTTTTGCATGTTAACCTGGGAGATTTTGGTAATCATTTGCATGTATTTTCTAATTGGTCTTCATTTCAACATGTGATGGCTTGCTTTTATATAAATATTGTCTTTGTAGGAGTTAAACATACTTAAATGAGATTATTTTCCTTTTTAAAAAAATTAGCATAATTACTTTTACATCATTAAGTTATCTAAATTAATTAACAAATCTGGAAACCAATAATCTTTCAAAATTGGCTGAGATATATTTAAGTGTATATAAATTCATGTGTTTCTATATAAATACAACACACATTTACCAAAATCGAATAGCCTTCCTTTAACCTTCAGATTTAATACTTAGCTATCCATTGGATTGTTAAATTCTTGTGGGTGGATACTGTCTTTAACTCTTATTTTTTTTTCTCACAGCATCCAGCACGGTGTTAGCACTAGGGTCTATCACATAAAAAATATGCCACAGGATTCTTTTGGCTATCTATCAAGTTACTGATTCAAAATAAAAAGAATTCTATTATTGCTTGTCCAGTAGTATTTAAGGGTCTGGATTAGAGTCATCCCAGGTCTGAACCTTATTTCTGCTCTATATTGACTGCATGACCCTGAGCAAGCTACAATACTTCTTTTTGCCACTGTTTTCTCATCTGTAAAACTAAGATAATAACAAAATATACATCATAGGGTTGTTGTAGAAATTACACGAGTTAATGCTTGTATAGCATTTAGTACATTGCTTGTATAAAACGAGACCTCAAAAATGTTAGCTTTGGGGATATTAATTCTCAGATCATTTTACTGATCTTTGTCAGATAATTGATTATTTTTGGACATTAGAGCTGAGCATCCCACAAAACAAAAACAGAACATGAGATATTAAACAGAGGTATGTGAAGCAAATCAAGAACCAAAAACCAGTATTATAAATTGAGCAGCATGATCAGAAAGTACATTAGCTGAATTCAGGCTTTTCTATGATATTCCTGATTTCCAATATTCTCTTCAGTTACTCCTATGATAAATGTATTTGACAATGCTCCCTATAGTCCTATCTATAGAGTCCTTAAGACCCCACATAATGGCCAGCATCAGGACCAGTAAATTCCCTTTAAACAAACTGTAACAAGGATGCTGAACTAAATTCACAAATCTTAAAGTAGTTTAACCCCCCAGGCAACAGGTCAGCACAGGTAGACTTGGGTCAACCTGACAGAGGCCTCCTTTTTTTCCCTGACTCTATGGGATTATTAATCATTAGCCAGGAAGGGAGGCTGCAATGTAGCAAGTCGCTGTCATTTTATTGTCAAAAGTGGAGTGTCCACCCTGACAGGCAGACCCTGCCTGCATCCTAAGCTTCTGTTACCTACTAGAAATTACCTCACCACTTTAAAATAAATTTTCCTGTTAACAACTGTATTGAAGAAAATGGTTAAGTATTTTAAAAATAAAACCCTGTGTCTTTTTCTATCTTACACTTTACGAGGCAAGGAACGGTTCCTGGTTTTTTTTTTTTTTTTTCCTGTAATGTATTGTCTGCTCAAAGCCACTAATCCACAGTCCTGAAAGTCTAAAAACATCTATCCTGACATGGGAAGCCTAAAATAATCAAAATAATCAACTTCTTTTGGAGCAAAATTAGTGAAGTGCAGTCTAATGCATATTTTATAGCTTAGTTTTATCCATCTGCTGGTACAAACCTTTAATCCTCAATCCCACCTCTTGTTTAGGGAGTGCTTGTAGAAAGTCCCCCAAAATCGAGATTATATGGCCTAATGCTAAAAACAGTCGATGCTCTTAAAGTATTCAGCGACTTGCATCATGAAAATATTGGGTTGCACTAAGCACTGAGTAAGTGAGATTCTGGTGATGGAGGCTACATTTTACTGGGAAGTTAAGTAGGAAATTGGTTTTCTTTTCCTAGAGGCTCCACTTGCAATTGTTTTAAAAAGATTTACCTTCTGAGAACAAATGTGGCAGCTTGTAATATTTAAGTGGCTAACATTTCATCCTTTCAGATTAAAGCAAATTGTTAGGAAATGCTCATTGGCATGTTCTGTACCAAAAGGTAGATGAATGTATCTAGAGAGACTCTTAAACTCGACACCTTCTTGCTTCTCATCAATAAGGAAAGCTAATTTCACAGTACTAACTTGAAATATTTTTGGCACCTTTGTTAGGAATAATTCATCATGAAACATCTGGCCGACTCATAAAAGCTTTGCGGTTTCAAATATCTTTCTAGCCTAAATACCTCTGAATGTACCAGCATTTCTTTTGATTATTAATATAACGTTTTGTATTGTTTGGTGCCAACATGAAGGAGCAGTGACAAATGAAATTTGTTCTCAATGTCTAGTATTGCATGAGTGAGGAATGTTCTTCTCTTGAGAGCTTTATCTCCCATTTTTGTGAACTTGGCAACATAAACATTTGCTCCTCATGATGATAGCATGTGGGTGGAATTACCGAATTCTGCACTGAGCTGTTTGAGGTTTTCTTTTTTTTAAAGGGTTTTCTTATTTGGAAGTTTACTTCCATATATTGTTATTGTTATTATTATTGTGCAGCCATAAAAATGTGTTTGTGGTTGATTTCAGTTCAATAGAAAAGCAATAGATGCTAAATGTACCAATTTTGCATAATTTGATAAGCAAATCGATCTTCCATGAAAAATGAGCTCTGCAGTTTTGGGACTGGCATCTATCAGAAAATAATCCACATAGCTCATAAATCATGCCTGATCTGGAATTTCCAAATATTAAAAATTTGCACATTACGTATTTTCCAAAAACCCTTCAAAACTTTAATGTCGTTTAAAAGAACATAAAATAAGAAAATAAAAATTGGAATATAATGTGGGGAAATTAAGTAAAATTATAAAGAAAATAAAGCATTTTGATTGTAATTATTAAATTGTACCAATATCTGAACAAAAAACTGAGTCTTTACCTTCCTTTTAGCCAAGGCAACCAGAATATATGGCAAATTATCTAATTCTAACAATCAGTAAGGAGGAAACGGTTTTAGGGATATGTGCATTTAATTCACTGATTTATCCCTCCTCAAACAACAATTGCCTCAATTGCAAATAGCAGTGTAGAGCCCAAGGTGCTTCAGAGGAGCTAATTAAAACAAGTTGCATATGATATTTTGTTTCTAATCTCCTTTATAAATTAAGTGGTATGGGTTGTTAGTTACAATATCATCATCTAATTAAGGCACACTTATTGCATAGTCATTATAACAAATATGTAAATATAATGCCAATTACAGCTGTAATGTCAGGTCATAAATGTGGTTATGAATTTATTAGAAGTACCTAGAACAATTCATGGTAAAGTATTTCGTTCAAATTTAAAGATGGAGATTGTTATTAAGTTGACAAGAAACTCAGACTATGCAGACTTTTTAATCCATTTAATTGCACATAGAAATTGTGCGAATTGCAATTGAGCCTGTATAACATGACTGGGAGACTTAGATTAACATCCTGGGTCTCATGTAAAAGTTCCAGCATCAAATCAGGATTTCCATCCCTAGATACATCCTTCACCCTTCTGCATCTGCTGTGTATCCCATGAAGCTGACCTATGTGTTGGGTATGACCAGTCAGGAGCATTCAGGGATCAAAGGCAAGGAGGACAGAGTTTGGAGAACTTATTCCTTTGGATCTTTCCAGTGGCATGATGTGATCCTCTCCTTGTGGCCACAATTCCTGCTAGGCAACCCTCTCCATGTACCTCCTGGCTATTTTTCCACCTGCTCGCACCCCCTTGCTCTTTTAGGGCCTTGGGTAAGGGCTCCCTGATATTGCTAGTCCCAGGGTACTGAACTACCTCTTGTTTCATTATACCATGCCCATTTTGAAAATATTCCATTGTTAAATTCTCCTCAAATTTTCCAGTTTCAGTTAGTCATATGTTTCATGTCTGTACCCTGATGGGTATACATATCGCATATATTATTAATTAGGCCTTTAAACTCCATATCGACATTGTTCCATTTGAGAATTTGGTTGTTGGAAAATTTAAGTTTCCTCAATCTTCATTATTTTCTAATGACAGAGATAATAAAAAGTCAAGGAAATGATAAGAATAACAACGAATATTTCATAAACACAAATCAGACGCCATGCTAAGACTTTTACACTCTACGTTTCATTTAAATTTTATCAAAATCCTTTGGAGTGTGTAGTGTTGTCATCCCGTTATACACACAAAGAAACTGTAGCTGGCAGGTGGAAAGGTCTGGATTGTCATCCTGTGTTTGGATTCTGCAGCCCCTGTATAAATAGGAAGAAGGGCAATTCAGACATAGGGAATGTTGAGCTGGGAGGAAGGCAAAGTGTCTTGAGAAGCAATGCCTTATAGGAAAGGTTTTGTCAAAAGAGAGGTGAAAACAATGATGAATAACAGAGTAACTGGTAGGAAAAGTAAAAGGACTAAGTGATTAGAAGGAAGCAGTGAGGGAAAAACAGAATGGAAAAGAGAAGGAAGGCATGAGTGTGGGAGAGTGAGGGAAGCTAGGAAAGTTCTGGAAATGACATCGTCATGTGACCTGGCCTTGAAGTTCTGACTTACTCAAAACCAAAGAAATGAGGAGGTGGCAGAGAGAGGGAGTTGAGAGGGAGGGACATGGAGAGAGGGAGTGAGAAAAAAAGGGAGCGAGAGAGAGATTCAGCAAAAAGACAAATTATCAATAATGGCCATTTTTAAAAATGAAAAATGCTAATAGTTTTATTAGCAGTATCTAGTCAAATGTAATATGAAGACCTGGCCTCAGTGGAACTTTAAATGAGAGAGATTTTTAGAGGTAGAAAGCATCTTTTTAAATGGAGTAGCCACCACCCCAAGCAACTGTACATTCTCTTATAAATTGCACATGCTACTACTCAGAAAGTTATGGTGAAACAATTATTGTTAGAGTTGCATGTTCACTTTAGAAGAAGATTGTCTAGTATTCGAGTGCTGTATTTGGAGAAAAAAAGTTTAAAAAAATATTCAGCATCTGATGCTTTGCATTTTTCAAATTAAGAAAGTTTTTATTGTTGTATCTGAATATGGCTTAGGCATTAATTTTATTGCTCACTCTCTTGACTTTCACCATTTGCTATTATGACAACTTGCTTATTAACTAAAAATGGGACATAATGAACCTTCACAATATGTGCCGGGTATTTTTGTTAGAGCCATCTGGCGACCGTAGCGCACATCTCATTTGGAATTGTGCCAGCTATTGATGATTGCAAAAGGCATTGCCCATTCTCCTAATCTCCCTTCCTACTTGATAATTTCCTTGTATTTCTTCATTTCCCCTTATAATAGAAGCTTTCTGGGTTGTTTTACTCCACATCACCACCTCTTCTGCCTTCTCATTGGACATACGTTACCCAGACTTTTGTCTTCACCACCCAACTAACATTTTCCTTGTCAAGGTCACTGGTAACTTACATGCTGCCCCATCCCAGGATTACTTCTCAGCCCTCATCTTACTTGCTGTATTGGCTGATTTACTCCAACTTTGAAACACTTTCTCGCGTGGCTTCCAGGCCACCATACCTTCTTGACTTTTCTCCTGCCTCCCTGACTGCTCCTTCTGGATCTTTCTTAGAGGGTCCTCCTCCTTGTCCTGGCTTCAAAGCTCAGTTTTTTTTGTTGTTGTTTTTTGACTTTTTGAGACAGATGTTGCCCTGTTGCCCAGGCTGGAGTGCAGTGGTGCAATCATATAGGTCACTGAAGCCTAGACCTCCTCTGCTCAAGCAATCCTTTCACCCCAGCCTCCTGAGTAGCTAGGACTATAGGCATGCGCTACCACGCCAGGCTAATTTTTTTATTTTTAGTAGAGACAGGGTCTCGGTCTCGTACTCCTGGCTCAAGCCCTCCTCCCTCCTCCACCTCCAAAAGTGCTGGGACCATGGGTCTGAGCCACTGTGCTGGGCCAAAACTCAGTTTTGAAGTTTTCTGTTTTCACTGCTCTGCTCCACATCTTCAAGTGGCATCTCTAGCCCAATGTTTCCCAAATTGACCTCTCCAGCTCCAGCCTCTGCCTTGAGCTCCAGACCACACGTCCAACTCTGCACTCTGCATTTCCCATTGGATATCTAGCAGGCATCTCAAATTCAGCATGCTTCAAACCAAAACTTTTTTAAAGTTTTTAAAAAAAATTAATTGCAACCATAAAAAAGGATGATTTCATGTCCTTTGCAGGGATATAGATGAAGCTGGAAGCCATTATTCTCAGCAAACTAACACAGGAACAGAAAAACAAACACCGCATGTTCTCACTCATAAGTGGGAGTTGAACAATGAGAACACATGGAAAGGGGAGGGGAACATCACACACTGGGGCCTGTCGGGGGGTGGAGGGTAAGGGGAGGGAGAGCATTAGGACAAATACCAAATGGATGTGGGGCTTAAAACCTAGATGACGGGTTGATAGGTGCAGCAAACCACCATGGCACATGTATACCTACGTAACAAACCTGCAAGTTCTACACCTGTGTCCCAGAACTTAAAGTAAAATAAAATAAATTAATTGACACATGCCAATTATACATGTTTACGGAGTACAGTGTGATTATTTGGTACTTGTATAAAACGTGTAATGATCAATTAGGGTAATTAACATATTCATTACCTCAAGCATTTATCATCTCTTTGTGGTAAGAACATTCAAAATCCTCTCTTCCAGCTATTTTTAAATATACAATATTTTAGTATTAACTATAGTCATCTTATTGTGCAATGGAACACTAAAATGCATTTATTTCTCTTATCTAACTGCAACTTTGTACCTGTTGATTAATGTCTCCCTCTCTCCCCTGCCCCTGCCACTCCCTTGGCTTCACAGCCTCTGGTAACCACTGTTGCACTCTGCTTCCAAGATGTCAACATTTTTTTTGTTTTTTGGATTCCACATTTGAATGAGATCATGCAGAATTTGTTTCTCTTCATCTGGCTTATGTCACTTAACATATTTTCCTCCAGTCTCATCCATGTTGCCAGTGACAGGATTTTGTGCTTTATGTGGCTGAATAATATTCCACTGTGTGTGTGTGTGTATTACATATTTTTACCCATTCATCCACTGATGGACACTTTGGTTGATTCCATATCTTGGCTATTGTGAACAGTGCTGCAATAAACATGAGATTGCAGATGCCTCTTTGGCACACTGATTTTATTTCCTTTGGATATATACCTAGTAGAGGGATTGCTGTATCATATAGTAATTCTATTTTAAATTTTTGAGGACCTCCATACTGTTTTCCATAATGGCTGAACTAATTTACATTCCCACCAACAGTGTATAAGAGTTCTTTTTTCTCCACATCCTTGACAGCATTTGTTATGTTTCATCTTTTTCATAACAGCCATTCTAACTGGTGTAGGTTAATATGTCATATGGTTTTGATTTGCATTTCCCTGATTATTAGTGATGTTGAGCAGTTTTTCATATACTCATTGGCCATTGGTGTATCTTCTTTTGAGAAATGTCTATTCCTATTACTTGCCTCTTTTATAATCAGATTATTTGACTTTTTTCCTATTGAATTCCTTACATATTCTGGATATTAACCTCTTGTCAAATGCATAGTTGGCAAATATTTTCTCAAATTCTCTAGGTTGTCTCTTGACTATATTGATTGTTTATTTTGCTGTGCAGAAACTTTGTTTTATATAATCCCATTTGTCAATTTTTACTTTTGTTGCCTGTACTTTTGAAGTCTTATCCAAATATGTTCTTGCCTATACCAATGTCATTAAACCTTTCCCTTATGTTTTCTTTTGGTAGTATTATAGCTTGAGGTCTTACATTTAAGTCTTTAATTCATTTTGAATAGAGCATTGTAAGTGTGAGAGATAGGAGTGTAGTTTCATTCTTCTGCATGTAGATATTCAGTTTTCCCAGCACCGTTTATTGAAGAGACTGTCATTTCCCCAGTGTATGTTCTTAATGTCTATTAAATATCAGTTGGCTCTAAATATCTGGATTTATTTCTGTGTTATCTGTTCTCATCCGTTGGTCTATGCATTTAATGCCAGTACCATGCCATTTTGGTTACTATTGCTTTGTAGTATATTTCAAAGTCAGGTACTGTGATGCTTCCTGCTTTGTTCTTTTTTGCTGAAGATTGCTTTGACTATTCAGAATGCTTTGTGGTTCCATACAAATTTTAGGGTATTTTTTTCGATTTCTATGGAGAACTTCATTGGTATTTTGATAGGGATTGCATTGAATCTGAAGATCACTTTGGATACAAACTAAAACATTTCATGCATTCTACAAATCACTTCTTTCTCAGGCTTTCCCTTCTCAGCAAATGGTACCAATAACTTAGGAATCATTCTTATTTCCTCTCTTTCTTTCATACCTTCATTTAATTCATTATCAATTTCTGATAGTTCCACCTTCTAAATACCCGAACACAGTCACTTCTTCCTGAAAGCCACTGCCACCTTATGCATTCAAGCTGATGTTTCTTTGCCTGAACTATCACGCTAACCGTATTGGCCAGTTTCCTGTTTTGGCTAGTCTTGTTTCCTATCAACAGGCAGAGTGGTCTTGTTTCAGGAAGACCAGGTTATGCCTCCTTTTTTGCTCAAAATTGCCCAATTCCATCTTTTCATACTGGGAAAAAGTGTCGAAGTTTTTACAATGGCTTAAAGGACCCTTCAGCTTTTCAGCCCTGCCTGCTTCCTCCGCTTCTTTTTCCATCAGTGCCCTCACTCTTAAATCCTTATTTCATTGCAATCTTGTTAGCCTTTTCAACAATATTTGAACATGCTATGCTTGTTTTCACCTTCAGGTCTTCTCCCTTGCTGTTCTTTCTTCCTGAAATTCTCTTTGCCTTGATATTTTTATGACTGCCTCTCACACTTTAGTCAAGCCTTTCCTCAAATTTTAACTTCCCTGATCAATCGAAAGTAGGGCTTTTTCTTTTTAGAAAACTTACAATTTGGGTTCTCATATCTTGTTTAATTAGCTTTGCGACACTTATAATTATCTGAAATTACATTGTACATTTATTAGCTTGTTATCTTTATCTAACAGTACAACATAGCTTCAGGAAGGCAGGGACATAGATGTTTGCATTTGTGTGTTCCTCGTGTTGATACCTATTCATTGTAAATGCTCAATTAATATTGAATCACTAACTCTCTATTGACTGTCACCATCCCTGAATACTCATATGTAATGAGAGTCTCAAAACTCAAAAAGAGGGGTGTGTGTGTGTATGTGTGTGTGTGTGTGTGTGTGTGTGTGTGTGTGTGTGACAGTGAGCGAGAGAGAGAGAGAGAGAGAAAGAGAGAGAGAGAGTAAGGTATCCCAGAATTACCTTCTAAAATAATCTAAAATAACACCCTGGCAGCAATGGGCACACCGAGCACCCAGATATTGATTTCTAAATATTTTTCCCACATAAAGTAACTAGAACACCTTAGAGAAATGGCTGATTCTGGGCCTAGAGTAGAAAAAATATAATATAAGCCTAAAATATCTTGATAGGCCAGAAAGCAAAAATTGCTCTAAGACTAATGTGAGTGTTTCAAGGTAAAACAGAAAACATAGGTGCGACTTTGGAGAAATTTTCACTAGCCAAATTCAGAGAAATTAAAGCATGAAAAAGGAAGAAATACTATTTATTAAAACAATATGTTCAAAGTTTATGTGGGAAGGGTGAAAAGCAATGTTTTTTTGAGAGACAGAATTTTTTTTTACAAGTAATTCTTTTTTGCACCAGAATCTAATCAAGTTTTTGTGCGTTGTATTTGAATATTAATTAAAGTAATCAAACACAGCTGAAAAGCAGAAAATGTTTCCTAAATGAGGGTTTGATAATGTAATTTTAGGACTTACTGAAGAAGAGCCTTTCCCCACTCCTTGGCAAGATGAACCCCGGGATCATGGAAACTGCAAACCTGAGTCTCTCTTAAGGGGGCTGGCATCATTAGAAATAGTGGGGTTGGAGGTAGCAGTGCCAGAGGTGGAGCAGCAAACCCAATCTGTTGGCTGCAGAGACCCTCAATGGGAACAGGTGAAAGCTACTCAGAGAGCCAGCCAAAGGTGGGGGTGAGGTTGAAGAGGTTAGGTTGGAGGACTGACCACTCACTACTGATACTGGTACCCATATCCCCTTAGCTCAGCCTGGCCCAGGTGATGATGCTGAAGGTGGGAAATTCATGCAGAGTGCAAATGACATTTTGTAATGACATACCGCTAACATATAACACAAGTATATATTTGCCTAAGACTGGAGGGAAAATGCATTTCCCCAAATGTACTTTTCCTCAAAATCCTGGATTGCAAGGAGAGAAGGAGGAAGCTCCTGTAGGTGGTTAAAGGACTGCATGAGTTACAGCTTCAGGGAGCAGTGTGTCCCATTGTGTGCCAGCATTATCTGGGCGAATTTTAAGTGATGATAATTTGCTCCTTTCTTCATTCTCTGTAATTCAGAGAACAAGCTCCTCAAGCTAGACAAATGCATTATGCATCTTTTTAAAATGAAGGACCGAAAATAACTCAGGGAGTAATCAAACAAAGTAAAGATTATTAGGAATTCTTTTTTTTTTCTATACAACGGCAATCTACAAGGGAAAAAAAGAAAAATCAACAGCTTTTCTTCATCGCTAATTAAAAAGTTATCTTAATGGCATAAAACAATATTTAGGAACAGTTGTAGGACTAAGGAACATGATGGAACTGAATAAACGCCCACACATCTTTATAATGTAATCGAAACCTCACATGAATGTTTACGAAAGCATTTAGTGGGCAAAACTCGAAATTGCTCATATCTGTACTTAAGCATGCATTAAAATCATAATGAAGTAGAAATCTCAGAAGAGAGGTTGGTCTCATTATTGAATACTTTGGTAAACAGAATCCATTTTTATTTTTTTGTTTTATTTCTTTTATATCTTCTTATTTCTTTTTATAGTGTGATAATCATCGTAAAGAACATCAGTGTGCTTAGAGCAAGTATGATACAGTGAGCATGAATTCATTCTGTAATGGTTCAGGTTCTTGTAATGCCCTAGGGTTACCATTACTGCTATTCTCTCTGCAGTAATTATGCAAGACTGCGTGACTGAGGATGGTGTAGCGCATAAAACCAAATGGTTATTACACTCAGAACAAATCATGGATGTCCGTTCCTCCTATGAACAGGGTTTTTTGTCATTTATCTGTCTCTTCACTCCAGCAAGATAATGGAATCACTTTTTGCTGAAACATCATTTTCTGGTGTTAACTCACCGATACTGCTCATCCCACTCTGTCCTGGGGTACTGCAATACCTCCTTGTCGTGGAATCTTCACAGCCCCTGTATTTCTCCTCTACAGTGAAAGAGACTCAAGCCCGATGTATAGGACAACCACCTCACTGAATCCCTGGTTTCCAGAAAAATTTTGCACTACTTTGAAATCAATTCAATTTGGTTACAAGAAAAGAAATGCCTGTTTAAGTCCATTTGTTACATAATGTTTCCTCAAATATGACCAGAAAACCTAATAAATTGTTGAGCATGTATTAGTTATTAATAAAGGTTACGGGTTATGAATAAAGAGGCATTGTTCTTTTTCAGCAGCGTTGTAGATTTATCAAGGGTCCTAATTCTGTTGTAATTTAGGTTCAAAGTCCTTTTTTTTGAGAATTTCAAAGGTGGGGGATCCTGAGGCAAGCAGAACCCCCGGCACTGTCATCTGAAGTCAGTCATTCAGCAATGAGGAGCTGGGGTTTTGCTGTGAAGTTTTATGCAGTTGTAGGAACCTACCGGTAAAATTATAGCCTTTGTATATTAATGTTGTAATATGCTCTGCTACCATCACTGGGGCTAAATCCCTAGGACAACCGCCTTCTCTGGCTGTCTAATAACAATTCTCCTGATCCAGTGGTCACTGCCATGTCTCAGTACTTAGATTGCCCATCCACGCTCATAATCAGAGTCGGTCTAGACAAAAATGGAACTGGGTGAAGTTTCTGTTTGGCATCTTCTGTTTACTCCTGTGTTCCCCTTTAGCCCCAGCCCCAGGCCTAGCGCCTTTCCTACCCTTTGAATATTAAACATTTTCCCCTCTGACTCTATACTTAGCAGCCATGATTGGCTCTTTCTGCTCCTGTTTTTTCTATTGCTTCTCATCAAAACATCCTGTCTTATGTTCCATAGCTCTAAAATATGCTAGGAGGCTGAGGAGGCAGGCTTAATATTTTCTGACAAAAATGCTTTGTTCAAATTCAATTTCACATAATATTTTTATTAAGCACCTGTTCTTCAAAATAACAAGCCATAGAAGAAACGGCATGGTTTACAGAGTGGCCAGAGCTATTTTCACACTTCCACCCTGACTCTTACTGCCTATGTGATCTGATGCTGGGAATGGTGATGTTAAGTGAAATAATTTTAAAATGTTACCTTGGTGGAAAAGGCGCACTAGGAGATTAGGGACTTTGAATTATCACTGTGCTTGGGCATGGTGATGTTAAGTGAAATAATTTTAAAATGTTACCTTGGTGGAAAAGACGCACTAGGAGATTAGGGACTTTGAATTATCACTGTACTTGGGCACCTAGAACAGTGTTTGGCACAGGCTAAGCACACAATAGATATTTGTTCTGTTCTTGTGTTACGTGCCACCCACTGAGCTACAGGCAAAGAGTTGGTTCAATGACATGTTAGAAACAGCCCAGCCTGCAAAGGACGTGCTGTGCTAGCCCAGCAATGGGCCTGCCTGTCACTCTTCAGGAGCTTTAGGAGGCAACAATTACTGTTTCTTTCATTGGGAGCTGCTTATTCCTAGCGCGTCATGCTCTGCAGAATGACCCATTACCTCGGGCAACAGCCTGTCTGATAAGGGGTTGGTGTCTGACCCACCTAGAAGATGCTCGGTGGCCTCAGAATTGTTGTAGTTCATTAGCTCTGCCAGACAGGCTCTGTCTGGTAGAGAAGGGGTCAGCAAATTTTGCTGTAAACAGCCAGATAGTGAATATTTCAGGTTTTCTTGTAGAGACATAAAAATCGAGGATATTATGTAGGTACTTCAATAACAAGAGGGAGAACTGCTGCCTTGCTCTGTCCTTTCTGCCTGGGGAGAGTCATCCCTGGTGGTGAGCTTGCTTTGTACCCCTGGCATCCACTGGAAGAAGAGTGACTGCTGAGGGGCAGAGCCTGGCAGGCCAAGGATGAGGTGAGTTGGTGGCACTGGTCAGTTTCCCTTTCTATACTGTAACACCCAGATCTGGAGGGATTCCCTGGAAATCATGGCTGTCTCACCATGAGGAGCTTGGCTGGAGCGAGGTGACTGCCTGAGTCACTGTCTCTGGACTGCCACCACTCGGTGCTCAGCAGTTGCCAGCAGCAGAGTCCTTAGTGTGTCAGTGGAAACCAGTGCAAGTTGTAGGCAGTGGCAAGAGGTAGCCATCAACAGGGAAGCCAGAGTTGGGGGTAAAGGGGCAGTGATGTGCTGGCTTTGTGTCCGCTACTCTACATGCTAGTTGGTGCATGCCTGCCATAGGTGATATCAAAGCTGTTGGTGGATGGATTTGGCCTGCAGGCCATAGTTTGCCAACCCCCAGCTGCCTGCTGGCTGAACTATTAGATATGGTTGCTTGGTCAGAATTTGAACTTCAGGCTTAGAAAGAGGGAGTCCATTATTTGGTCACCCTATGTAAGCAGACTCATCATGATGGACAAACACTGAATTAGGGGCAAGAACTTCTGCTGCAGAAGGCTGTATGGATAACCTTCCCTCCCAAAGTCCTTTCCTCCCTGCATGATGTCCCAGTGTGCTGTGGCTGGGGTGGGGGTGCCTAGCTGGGAGGTGGCTGAGATT
This sequence comes from Pan paniscus, assembly GCF_029289425.2. Classification (NCBI taxonomy): domain Eukaryota; kingdom Metazoa; phylum Chordata; class Mammalia; order Primates; family Hominidae; genus Pan; species Pan paniscus. The sequence goes on from NC_073261.2 coordinate 19,207,579, forward strand.
ACTTTCCTGGATTCCTCAATTCTTTTTGTGTTTTTGTGAGAACTCAGGTCACTTTTGTCTTCCTTGCAGCCTTAAAATTCCTAACCACAACAAAGCATTTACTCTTCCCTGCCTGTTTCCTTCCTTGACCCTTAAGCTATCTTTTACTGCCTTTATCAGAACTCTCAAAACAAGGTGTCTCCCTCAGGAAAATTGTACTTCTTCCACCTGAGGTTGAGATGTGTTTGCCTTTCCCAATCTGAGAGATCTATATCTGTTTTATCTCCTAAACTTTGATGAATGAATGAATGATTTATGAACCAAAGGGATGAGGCTAAGCCATGTGCTCTGTATTATAACAACTCTTGGCTTGAGGCTTTCTCTATGTAATAACCATGCCAAAGACGTATATTTATTGGTTTGTTTATTGAAATTTTTCTTATATATCTTTTATTTATTAATTAGAAGTTTTCAAAGAAAGCTGGAAATTGTCTTTATCACTGGCCATTAGACAGAACATTTAGTGTGGCTAATGCTGCTTCACCATAGACACACAAATGCCCCCAAATTCCCTAAAACCATGTTCAGCTCCATTTATTTAACAAATCAGAACAAGATTCAGTAGAACTCTCTGCTCCTCTTCTTTTGGGAACACCAAATGCTCAGGGTGTGTCCTCATCACTGCTCATGTACAGATTCATTGTGACACTTTAGGCATGAGTGATTAGGCCTTGGAGAAATGAATTGCTTAACCAAATGCATAGGAAATTGGTGATTAAAATACGATATTAAATTTAAATTTGATAGTTAGCAAGGTAACTGCCAGGTAGTCAAAAATACTCTCGCCTACTGGGCGCAGTGGCTCACGCCTGTAATCCCAGCACTTTGAGAGGCCGAGGTGGGCAGATTGCCTGAGATATGGAGTTTAAGACCAGCCTGGCCAACATGGTGAAACCCTGTCTCTACTAAAAATACAAAAATTAGCTGGGCGTGGTGGTGGGTGCCTGTAATCCCAGCTACTTTGGAGGCTGAGGCAGGAGAATCGCTTGAACCTGGGAGGTGGGGGTTGCAGTGAGCCGAGATCGCGTCACTGCACTCCAGCCTGGGCTACAGAGTGAGATTCCATCTAAAAAAAAAAAAAAAAAAAAAAGTCTTGCCTGCATGTTGCCCCTGTCCCAACCTGGGGACACAGCAGGAGGACCAAAAGACCTGAGTGTCAGCTCAGGGGTCCTGGGCAATGTTGACAACACATTGAGAAACTCCCAGCACTTGCCTTTCCCATTTCTAGGCATCTGGCGCATCCCTCCCTGCTGACTTCCAAAATCATCTAAGATCAGTTTGATCAACTGTGTCACAATTCACCTTGTATTTACCACATTTTTTCCCTTTTGTGGAAGTTGGAAATATACGTTAGTTTAAGTATTCTTAAAATTTTTGTGTTGGGACCTCTTGGACTGTCTGATGAGGGCTGTCTCCCAGCTGAGCATGTAAGCTCACATTCCCTAGGCCCGCCCTTGCCCCCAGCATTGGCACCCACTCCAGAGAGCCCATCTGCAGAGTCCTGCAACCCCAGCCAGCGTTAGCTCTTTCCATACACTGTGGCAAGATATCATTTATCATTGGTAAGTAGTTCATAAATTCCTTGCATATTAAAATGTCAATCATTTACTTTATCAGTTTAAGCTGAAATTTACTTGCTTTTCTCAAGACGATTAAAGCTAGTGAGAAATATTTGAATGGTAATACTTCATTTTTAATATTGGGCAATTTAAAATTGATAACACGGTTATTAATGTGGTGAGTTCATGAGTGGAAACAGTGTAGTTTGTTGTAATATTTCTGCTTTTTGTAATGCTTTTCTCTAGCTTGCCAGCTCTAACACTAGAAGCAGCCTCAGGAAGAAGAGGGTTAGAAGGTGGCTTTGGCCAAGGTCTTACCCATGATACAATTAGCTTTCATGTTTCATGAGAGTTTACCTTGTTCCAGGCACTGTGCCTCACCAGTTTCCATGCCTTATTTCGTGTTATCCTTATAACAGCTGATGATCTGGGTACCATTAACGTAAGCGCCACTGAGCAAGGATTTTTATTTTGTTTGCTTGTGATCCTCATCCCAACTAGACTGCCTGGTTGATGTAGGTATCATCTATACATTGTTGTTGAATAAATGAATCATCCCAATGGAAAGGAGGCTTAGAGAGTTTAAGTGACTTACTGAAAGCTAAACAACTTGTAAGTGCTATAATCAAGTCCAAATCCAGATTCAAGTCCTTAACCTGTAGGTTGCACTTCCTTCTCTAACTAGACAAGAAGAGCAATGGCCCCACCTCTTACTTCTGTGGTTCTTCAGTTTCCCCTGGCCTTTAATGCATTCTGTGCCTTCTGATCCTCATGGTCATTAGAACAGGTGTGGTCACCCACGGTGAGGAAGCTGAGGGTGGGGAAGTTAAGAAATGATTGGCAGCCTGGTAGTGCACACAGTTGGAACTAAGTGAGGCAAAGTGCCTGCAGCTTCATAAGATGATAAGGTTCCAGTAGTGGAGTTCAATCTGCTTTAGCTCTGAAATAACAATACCGATCATCACAATGGCCAAACAATGTTCATTTGATTTCTCTGCCCATAAATCTTCTTGCTCATCAGTCTCTCAATTTTCACACTGTTAAGGTTCTTCTTGTGTGACAAACTGACCACACCCATTGTCCTGCATTCACCTACATGCTAATAACTCCCAATCTCGATCCCTAGACTTCTCCCTTGAGGAGCAAACCTATATTCCTTAGTGTGCAGGAGAAGCCCGTGGATGTCTCTTATCTGAGTGGCGTGTAGTCATTGCAACTTATCCTACTTCTGAGGAACTTATTACATCTGGTCTTTTGCCCTGCCACCAAGTTTATACCCATCCAGCACCCACTAATTCAGCTCATCCCAACCTCATCCAGCCAGGCTTCCAAGATAACAACTCACAATCATCTTTACCAATTCTCTGCTCATCCAAATAGTTGCCAAGTCCTGCTCAGGTCACTTTCCAATACCATCCCCACCTCTGCACCTCCGGGGCCACTGACTAATTGAGGCTGTCTTCATCTCCTGCGGATCTACCACAAGTCTTCGAACCCTTGATGCCTTACCTTCACATTTCATCTTCTTAAAACAATCTGACCATGCTACAGACTGAGTGACCTCTCCTGGGCTCCTGATTTTTGGGGAGGAGACAGAATTATAGGCCCTAAAATACCTTACCAGCTTTTAATCCTACTCCTGGACAACATGAACTCTAGCCTGGGGTTGCCCTGTTGTCTTTCATATTTCTGAATTTTAGTGTTTACCACTTCTTCTCCTTCCTTTCACAAGATTCAGCCCATATGTCATCTCCTTAATGTGGGGCTGTCTTCACCTTCCCACCTTCCCTACTTCCCTATGTCAACACTAGCTTGCTTGCTTTCTGGTTTTTTTTGTTGTTTTTTTGAGACAGAGTCTCGCTCTGTCACCCAGGCTGGAGTGCAGTGGCAGGGGCTCACTGCAACCTCCATCTCCTGGGTTCAAGAGATTCTCCTGCCTCAGCCTCCTGAGTAGCTGGGATTACAGGTACCCGCCACCATGCCCGGCTAACTTTTGTATTTTTAGTAGAGATGGGGTTCGGCCATGTTGGCCAGGCTGGTCTTGAACTCCTGACCTCAGGTGATCCACCTGCCTTGGCCTCCCAAAGTGCTGGGATTACGGGCATGAGCCACCACTCCCAGCTGACATTAGCTCTCTATCCAGTGCTTCCTTAAAGTCCTTCTAATGTACATGCAGTTGTGTGAAGCATAATGACATTTTGGGCAATCATGGGCTATATAAATGACAGTGGTCAAATAAGATTATGATATTGCATTTTTACTGTACCTTTTCTATGTTTTGATGTGTTTAGATCCACAAATACTTATCATCATGTTACAACTGCCTACAGTATTCAGTGAAGTACATGCTGTAGAGTTTTGTAGCCTAGGAGCAATAAGCTGTACCATAGAGCCTAGGTGTTCAGTAGGCTGTACCATTTAGTTTTGTGTAAAGTACACTCTATGATGTCTGCACAATGACAAAATCACTTAATGATGCATTTATCAGAATGTATCCCTGTCATTAAACAATGCATGACTGTATATATACATAAATATGCCTATATTTGTATATGCATATACATAGGTATGTATATATAAATATACATAAAAATTTGTGTATTTTATATATGGCTTTTATTATTCATTGTACTGGAATTGTTATTGTATGGATCTGTTTCTTTTACCTTTTTTTTTAATCTCCTTGTCATGTTTCTTAGCATGCAAAGACAATTTTCTTAAATGCTAGACCATTTGTATAAGTTACAGAGGCTCTGGATGATATTCTCTTCTTCCAGAGTGGCTCCTTTCTGTCCTCGGAAGGCAGATAGATAGAGGTAGGTTATCTCAATCTAAACTGAGCAGACGGTGTTGTAGTTTTATGAGAACTCGTCTATCTCTAGTCCATTCACACCCTCTTCAGGAGTTCCAACCATGAGCCTTAGGTGTCTACTGGGGCCTTTTCCCTTTGGTGAAGTACTCCCCAGTCCACAAAAACAGCAAACAAAAACTTTATCAGCAGCTTCTGCCTGGTTTTTTATCCCCTTGTCCTTTGCAATTCCAGATGTCAGCAAGTGACTCAAGGGGAATGAAGCTGAGAGCAGGATCGCCTCACTGTACCCACTTTGTCACCTAGACACCGCTTCCCACGCCTTGTTGACGTGGCCAATGTCAAGTCCACTTTGTCTTTCCAGCACCATGAGATTGCAGAAAGCTCTGCCTGTTCCTTTCAGTGCTGGCAGTGGCCTTGTGCCCAGGCCCTCTGCCTGCATGCCCGCTCTCTGCCTCCCACAGAAAGCTGGCAAGGTCTCCAAAGAGAAAGGAGCAGTGTCACCTTTCTAAAGGCTCACCTCCCTAAAGTTCCTTCTTACAGGGACTTTGGCCACATAACTTCTCATTACCTCAGCAAATCATCAACACCTTCAAGCGCTTTCTCCGTCTCTCTCTTTTATATTTCATCCGGTTTTTCCAGGTGTTCTTAGCGGGAGTGTTGGTCTGCTGAGAGTACTTCAGCATAGCCAGATATGGAATCTGAAATCGATTCTTTCAAGCAATAGTATTTCAAATCAGAATCTGCTACATTTTCTGTTATTTTTGAAAGAGATTACTACTTTTATAGAATGAAGTTCTCTCTTCATAAACCTATAATGGGCAATGCTAAGGAACTAGACAAATAGTCAAAACTATGCATTTCCTTATGCTGTATGTTATTTTATAGTAATCCAGAGAAATCTTTTGTGTTTGTACACCATGCTAAATTTCCCAAAAGTCACACAGACAGGCCAGGAAAGTAAGCCTGCTGGAATTTTATTTGTTTATTTGAATCTATGATATCACATAACCATAAACATAGTCATGCCTAGCAAAATATTATAGCAAGTCCACATACACTTATATCAGCATATCTAAATAGCATTGGAGATATACTTCAACTAGTAAAAAATTGTAGTAGGAATCTAACTGTTGGGAATTCAAGTTTAAAATTCATCAATCAAAGGAGACAGAAGTGTAATTATTCAGTGTTAATGCTTTGCTTGTTACCCTATCTTAAATAAGAAAATTCTGGTTTCCTAGGATAACATTCAGATGACCTGGATTTATGTCCTTGTTATCTGGCTTTAAGCCAGTTGCATTTTCCCTGGGTCCATTTTCTCCTTTATGAAATGGGCCAGTATTATTTATTTTACTCTTTTTGTGTGTCTGTTTAGAGAAAACTAGGTCATTATATACAAATGTACTATGAAAAGTTAAGTGCACTTATAAATATATGGTATTATTCGTTTTTAAAGGTTTTGGGGAATTATTAGCAATTCATGAATAGAGAAGTTCTGACAAACGCACACCTGGGCATCTGACTCAGAAAATCACTTTTAAGAAAAGCAAGCTGGGCTGCAAAGCAAAAGGAGGTTCCCGCAGCTGAGTCTTAAGGTAATGTAGGTGGTCATATACCTGTTCTGATTTCGAAGGAGCCAGGACCATTTCTGCTTCTCTACTTCTGGTCCTCTTCCTCTTCTTTTATCCCCAGTCTCTCCCAAAAACATAAAAATACACAAGCGCACACACACACACACACACTTGCACTACTCTAGGATTTAAGCCTAAATTTGCATCCTTACATCACTAATTCTATGGGGACAAGCACATGTAGGGAGGATAGAGTTTTAGATTGGAGTCATTTGGTCCCTTCACACAAGCAAGGCTCACATCCTTTCCTGAGAACACTATTTGTGATACTGGAAGTTCCAAAGGGCCTGGGAGCTCAGAGTTTCCAGGAGGGACGGGCTGAAGCACTGGAAATGAGGAGGAAAGTAACAAAGAGGTTCAGCAGGAGAATATGAAAAAAGCATCTGCCTCACTTGACATGAGGCCTAGGGCTACCTTTAGGTGTGTGGAGATGAGAAAGAGGCAGAGTCATGTAGCATGGGTGGCTTTAGCCCTGTCTGCGAGATTCTGGAGAAATAAGCATTAGGCCCTCCTTGTGGGACACACTCTGTACCAGGTTCTCCACTGAGTACTCTGACTTTTGATCTTCACAATAACCCACGATCTAACCACATGTAATCGGCTGAATTTTTACCCCCGCTTCCCACCACATGCATATGTTGAAGTCTTAACCCCCAGTACCTTAGAATGTGACTGTATCTGAAGATGGTGTCTTTAAAGCGATAATTAACTGAAAATGAGGTCATGGGGGGTGGACCATAATCTAATCTGACTGGTGTCCTTATAAGAAAAGATTAGGACACAGGCGCACACCGAAGGTTGCCCATGTGGAAACACAAGGAGAAGATGGCATCTACAATGCAAAGAGAGAGACCTCAGAGGAAACCACTCGTGCTAAGAACACCTTGATCTTGGACTTCCAGCCTCCAGAACTGTGAGAGAATAAATGTGTGTTGTTTGAGCTCCCAGTCTGTGATATTTGGCTACGGCAGTCCTGGGAAACTAACACACCACAGTATACAGCAGAAAATGGAGTTCAGTTCTGGATGGGGAGAAAAAGACACTCGCCATTGTCTTTTAAGCACTTTTCTGGTACTACATATAAATATCAGAAAAAATACTTCTTCATCTTATTGTCAGTTTTGAATAGACACTTCTATTTAAGCTTTATAACTAAAAGAAACTAGGGTTTTTTCATCTCATTATTTTACGCGTGCTTTGTAAACTAGCTTGGGTTTTATTGGTAATCCCTTCTTTCTTTTAATTTAATCTTCTAACTTTGAAATCAATAGAGAAGGTTCACAGAGGAATCTTCTTAATCCTCCCCTAATCATTACTGTAAAAATTGGGCTTGCATTTAAGACTTGTTTTATTATAATCTACCTAATGTTCTCTTAATATTCCTCTTGTACAGTAATAATTAGTGATAGTGATAGAAACTAATATTGAGTAGCCATTTACTGTGTAGAGCACTAATATATGACTTCATTTTTAAATAAAATATATATTTTTAGAACAGTTTTAGGTTTTCAGAAAAATCTGTAAATCTACAGATAGTACATAGAGTTTCCATATACCCTACACCTAGGTTCTCTTATTACTAAACTCTAAGTTGTGATGGAAATTTGTTACAATTAATGAAGTAACATTGATACATTTTTATTACTAGCTAAAGTCCATGCTACATTAGAATATCCTTAGCTGTTACATAATGTCCTTTTTCTATCCCAGGATTCCATCCCGGATACCACATGACACCAAGTCATCCTGTCTCCTTAAGCTCCTCTTGGCTGTGACAGTTTATCAGACTTTGCTTGTTTTTGATGCCCTTGACCCTTCCTTTCTTCCTTCCTTCCTCCCTTCCTTTCTTTCTTTTCTCTCTCTCTCTTTCTCTTTTTTCTTTCTTTCTTTTTCTTTCTTTCTTTCTTTCTTTCTTTCTTTCTTTCTTTCTTTCTTTCTTTCTTTCTTTCTTTCTTTCTTTCTTTCTTTCTTTTTTTGAGATGGAGTCTCGCTGTGTTGCCCAAGCTGGAGTGCAGTGGCATGATCTCAGCTCACTGCAACCTCCACCTCCTGGGTTCAAGCAATCATCCTGCCTCAGCCTCCAGAGTAGCTGGGACTTCAGGCACCCGCCACCATGCCTGGCTAACTTTTTTGTGTTTTTAGTAGTGTCAGGGTTTCACCATGTCAGCCAGGCTGGTTTTGAACTCCTGACCTCAAGTGATCCGCCCGCTTTGGCCTCCCAAAGTGCTAGGAGCCCTTGACACTTTTGAGGAGCTCAGGTCAGGTATTTTGTAGACTGTTTCTCAACTGAGATTTTTCTGATATTTTTCACATGATTAGACTGGGATTATATGTCTCTGGGAGGAAGGCCACAGAGGTAAAGTGCCATTTGCATCACATCGTAACCAAGGTACACACTATCAATATGACTTGTCATTGTTGGTGTTGACCTTCACCATCTGGCTCAGGTAGTATTTGTTAGGTATTTCCACTGTAAAATGACTCCCTCTCCCTTTCCATAGTGTATTGTCTGCCATGGGTTACTATGTACATCCCACACTTAAGAAATGAGGAGTTATGCCCTGCATAAATTATTTGCAATGTTTCTGATATAGAAATGTGTCCCCCTTCTCCATTTATTTCAATCAGTTGTATCAGTATGGACTGGGGGATATTTTACATATATGGTTTTAAAATTTATTTTATTTATATGTTTATCTTAAACATCAAGTTATCATCTACTATCACTTTTGTGGCTCAACTATTGGGCGCTCTTTCCATTGGTTCCTGTATCCCTTTGTCATACTCCCATCATCACTGTGACATTTTTGGTTTGCTTGCTTTTTTTTTTTTTCCGAGCATGTCTTCAATTCCTGGTACTATAAGATGCTCCAGGCTCATCTTGTGAATTTTGATTCAGTTTTAGAGCTTACTCTTTCTCAAGGTTCCCTGATTCATTTTGCTGGAGAATAGCACTAGAAACCAAGCTTTGCATGCTAGAGGTACTGGTGCTACTCTGACTGATGACTTCCAGGCCCTCTTGACTGACAGGGCAGGGCAAGAGATGTCTGTACACTAATCCCTGTATGTACATGTATCCATAACTATTTCTGTAAGTAACTATGCATCTGTATTAGTCTAAACATGAGTTCATACTGCTGTTTGCAACTCCATTTATGACCACATGGATTACTCTAATCTCCCTCTTGCTTAGCTGTAAATCCTTACCATCAGCTATCTATTTAATTGTCCAATTTTAGTATCCATGTATAGCAGTATGAAGATTATGAAACTCTGCCTCTGTGGGAAATAACTTTACCATTCAGAGTGTAGTGCTTTGTGCTATCTCCTTTGCTTTTATTACAGATTTAAATGTTTTTCAGGTCGCACCTTTTCTCCACCCATCACATAGTAGTAATACGTTAGATTGGTTGGTGACATCCTGCACTCCATCCTGGGATCCTATCATTTTATTTTTTTCTTCACAATACACCTCTTAAGGAGAAATTTTTAAAATGCTTGTTTTCCAGATGAGGAAGCACAGAGAGTTTAATGTGCCCGAGGAATTCACAGCTAGTAATTAGTAGAGGTTAAATTTGAGGTTAGATTTATATGTCTCAATTTGAGGGTTAATATTTTCCTTGAAAAGGTAAACATTAATTACTTTTTCATAAAACAAACCCAAATGCATGCTTGTTGATGAAGGGCAGCCTGGAGATGAAGACATGCCACTGGGGTGATGAGCCATACTCAAAGCCACAGCATGATACTCAGTCACAACCCACTCAGTCCTCACACAAACTGATGCTGGAAGGAGTCATCTCAGGAAAGTGTGTGGTTTCAAATATTTCTATATCACGTGAAGGTCTGAGGTAGCAAAATAGGAAACCCGAGCATTTAAGGTAGATGAACCATTTTCCTGCCCCTGATGTGTGGGGGTTCACTAAGGAAGCAGAACCAACATAATATATGTACGTACAAAAACTTGCAGATAATTAAGATGAAACCCACTTTATTTTTAAAGGGCCATTTTGTTCTATAAGGTTAAATGCATAGACTTGTGCTAGGAGAATTAGAATTTCATATATATGATTTAGGTTATATTTATCCCATACATACATGACATGTGATTCATTGAAAAGAATTAGCTCTTGTGATTATGAAAGGGCTGAGAGGTCCAAAATCTGCTTCATGGTCCACCAGGCTGGATACCCTAGAGACCTGATAGAGCAGAGAGTCTGGTAGGCCGGCTACTGGAGAATTCCCTCTTGCTTGGGGAAGTCAGTCTTTTTGTTCTGTTCAGGCCTTCAACTAATAGGTTGAGGTCCACTTACATTATGGAGGGCAGTCTGTTTTACCCAAAGATTATAAATTTAAACGTTAACCTCATCTAAAGATACTCTTCAGGCTGACACATAAAATTAACCATCATCCCTGAAATGGCTACACAGAGCCTGTACTTTCCTTAGGAGTGGAAGAAAAACATTAGGAAAAACGATGCCTCTTATAAACTATATGCAAACAGGTCTCATTGGAGTAGCATTCGTACATGTTTAATTGCAGCTAATTGGAGGACCCTAGAAAGATTTGAACTAGCTTATGCCTGAGTTAGGCACGTTTGTGAAGAAAGAAACACTTTTCAAAGAAATGAACAACTTTCTTGTTATGCCTAAGCAGCTGCGGTTTCTGTTCTTAGCAGACAAGGGGATAATTCACTAAACAAAAACATATCCCGGCATTGAGGCATTCATGCTTCACAAGGTGAAGCATTATTGCACTGACAACTTTATTGCCTTTTTTTTCCCCTCTCGCCGAAATGAGTTTCCTGGGGATGAGGGCTGCCTCCTTCGGTTCACCAGCTGCCGTGTGCTCTATCGTGCCAATGATAATGAAGATCCCCCAGAAGACCGTGGCCGACACAATCAAAATATGACTTACTCATTATGGAGATTGGTGGAAATAGTCAAATTTCCTGTGATATAAGATGAGGCTGACAACCAGCTTGTCTCAGAGAAACTCTGGGCTCTAGTGGATTAAGATCATGGTTTCTGAATCAATGATGTTATCAGAGACACCGGCTGTAAGCAAATATTTTTCCTGGCTGGGGCTAGAAATAGTCTAAGTGTTGCAATTCAGAATCTCTGGGGCCTTTTTCTGCTTCCAGGAAAGCAGCATTGATGATTGGCTTTAGTGTTATTTCATATTAATAAATTTTTCAGATATGCACAAAAGTAGAGCGAAGTTAATGAAACCCTATTGTCGATTGACCACTTCAACAATTCGTTTTGCTTATCTTGTTGCAATATGACTCCTCACACTTCCTGCCATTCCCGCATCCCCCTTGAAGTGTTCTAAAGAGATCCCAGACATAATGTCACTTCATTTATAAATACTGCAGGATGTCTCTTTAACAGGTGAGACTTAAAAACATAACCATAATAACGTTTTCACACCCAACAAAACTTAAAATAATTTCTCATTATTATTATATACCTGGGCTGTGTACAAATTTCTACTTTTCTGAAAAACATCTTTTTACAGTTGGTTTGTTGGAATTAGAGGCCCAAAGGTTGCTGGGCAGTATTGCTTGACTTGCCTCTCAATGTCTCTTTTTTTTTGCCCTCTGTAGTAATTTCCTCTCCATCTTTTTTCCCAGGCCATATATTGCATGATGGCAACCAGATGATTTAAATGAAATAGAACCAGCTATGTTCTGCATTGGCAATGGCTTCTTCAACATGTAGTTACTCATGCTTATGCTTTTACTAGTACAGAGGTTGGACTAGAATGAACCACTTTCTTACTTCTCCAGTGACACTGGGTGCTTCCTACAGTGTTACAACAAGAGGCTCCTGAGACCTCACGGTCCTACCTCCTGCAAGGTGTTTGAACAGTGGGTTCTAATGCTGTCAACCTGATTCTGCATTCTAAAGTTGCCCTTTAACTTTTCACTAAATGGTTCCCACAGCCATTGATGAAAATAGTCTAAATCCACTACTTCATTAGGAGCTGCGAAGTGGTGATTTTTTAAATTAATTTTTATTATTTTTATTTTTTTGGAGACAGAGTCTCAGTCTGTCACCCAGGCTGGAGTATGGTGGAACCATCTTGGCTCACTGCAACCTCCACCTCCCGAGTTCAAGTGATTCTCCCGCCTCAGCCTCCCAAGTAGCTGGGATTACAGGCTATCATGCCTGGCTAATTTTTATATTTTTGTAGAGGACGGGGTTTCACCATGGTGGCCAGGCTGGTCTTGAACTCCTGACCTCAGGTCATCCGCCCACCTCGGCCTCCCAAAGTGCCGGGATTACAGGCGTGAAAGTGGTGATTTTCTAATCCTGTCACTTAATAATTAGAATTTTTTCGTACAGAATTTTCTATCATTAACTATGTGGGTACCAGAAGTATGTCTGTATGGAAAAGATAGGATATATGTTTGACTTTTTCCCTTTATTTACCAGTTTTCAAAAAAATAAAGCTGATGCCTTAGCAACTTCAAAGAATAAGCAAGGATTTTTTTAATCATTATGAGCAGACGAGTTTTTATGAATTTGATGTTTTAATCCATTGCAGACACTATTTTATTTTTTGATGTTCAGAATATCTCATCTTGATTTTGGGGAACTCCTTTAGGCTGAATCTTTGACATGACTCCTGTGGTTGTTGGGAGCCCTGGTGCCTTCCAGCCACACACGATGTTCAGGGTTTACATTACGTATTTCTACCTTAGACTTAGAGCACTGTTCCTTTAGTGGGAAATGGTAATCAGAGGCCACTATTATGTGTGGGGGATGCTAACTACTGTTAGATTCTCCTTACATTTTCGTGGCCTTTTCAGTGGACAGAACTGGAAAGTCTTTGTTTTATAAGAACAAGAAAATAAATCATGAGCCCATAATAGTATTTCTAATTCAAATTTAAGATGGTAGTTTTCATGTTATTGATTTTGTATTTATACCTCTCTTATCTTACACTAAAAACTTTGTTAACTACATTAACATGATTTGCTTAACAATTTAACAATTACTTGCAAAATTACATGTTTTCTCTTGTAAGTATATGTTAATTTCAAAATAGCACTAGTATATTAATAACTATGATTACTAAATGCAATTTAAAATTCCTTTGTGCATGTGTGTAGATGAACATACTCTAAAATTCCTGTATTAAAGTCACTGGAAATATTTTTTTCTTTATGGCAATACACTAACTTGATATCCAGTTAGGATTATTTAATTTTCTAATTGTGATTTCATTTACATTTTTGATATGGTGGGGTGGAGAAAGTGCACACATTTCCTGGCCGTCTCTCTGTTAGCTTGTGCATGGCCCCAAGGTGTTTCCTGGGTCAGGCAATTTCTCAGGTTCCCTCTAAGCCCAGCACTTTGCTTCACCTCCACACTCCTCTCAAGAATCCTTTGGGATGGACCGGACAAGTGGGGCAGTCAGTGTTGACTCAGTCCCTTCTTACAGTGCTCATACGCGGCCCGTCTGGAAACCTACTACAAATTATACTTCAAATTGGATATCACGGTTGATCATGTGTTTACTTCCAAATCCACGTCAGATGGAAATCTGGCATTGCAAATGTGACTTGCTATCTGCTTCAGAGTCTGCCAATACTCTATCATCCTTCCAAGTGTTCTCTATTTTCCCAGTACCTGAGCGACTTGATCTGAAGTCTATTACAGAACTGTTGAGCCTGAACTCCTATGGGCCTGTCTACCATTCATAACCCAAAACCCCTTAATCCTCCCCCAGTCGACTCCTTTGCTAAGGCCAAGTCTACAAAGTGATCAACACTGCCCTCTGGGCTTCTCCTTCTCCTCACCCCATGGGTGGAGATTTGCTAGCCTTAAGGGTATTAAAGAACAGATGTTCACCTTCCTCCTTCCAGCCTGTTTCCCCTTCAAATTTCTGTAGAACAAACTGGAGTTGTTCTGTCCTATTACCCCAACAGAGACGTTATAAATTTCAACCAAGTTCCAGGACGCAGATGTTTTTCTCAGTAGTCCGGTGGCATTCTCTGTCATCCATACTCGAGGTTCCCTTTTACATTCTTCTTTGGCTACTGTAATTCACACAGGCCCAAGGGCCTCACTGTCTCTACCTTATATGGAGCAGATACTTTCTGGACATCTGAATTAACCTTGTAAACACCTTACATGGCTGAACAGAGCCACTCAAGGGGCTGGATACTATATAGAGATTGTTGTAAAAGCCATTTTATTTCCAAAAATTTAGAATTTCTTAGACATACTTGCCAAAATAGGAATCTTGGGTGATAAATAGTCATTTAGATATTCAAACTTTGCATGACTCATATCCTAGGAGAATAACTTTGCTAGCTGAGTAGACACTAGTTTATGTTAAGGATTTCTTCACTTGGCCATAGGTAGAAGACATTTATCATTTGTTATCTTTAGGCCCTGTTTCTCCTATTTCAGCTCTAGAAATATATTTCAGCTAAGAGCTGTCCAGGTAAATGGATGATGTTGCTGTGTGTTAAATTTATGGCTCAATTACAATCAATTTTATGCTATCACCTTCTAGCGTCTGTATGTAATTAATATAAACAAAGTAGTAAACCAACATTTCTTATGCCACCTTGTTTCCTGCTGGTAAAAATAAAATAAAATCAATGCCTGCTTTCAAAGTAATTGGCTCCAGAATATGATCTTAGATTGTCCAGATAGGTGTGATAGTAAAGAGAATTATTTCCTTGGGTATCATTTATTCTAGTATTGTAGGTTAGTAAGTGATGTTTACCTGGCTTAAATTGACAGCTCAAATTGTTGCTGTTTTCTCTGCCCCGACTCCCATCATTCCTGGCAGGTTAATTGGGTTGGGGGGATCAGACGTACAGAGGTCAGCTTCTAAAGCTTCCGCTAGCAGTATGGAAAGACAGCACAGTGCCTAGGTGAGCTGTCATTTGGGGATTTCCAACCCAAACAAAGTCACCATCTACTTTGCCCAGCCAGAGTCAATCCTGAGCCATCTTGGATTGGGATCTATGTTTTGCTACACATCTATCATGATAAATCATTAAAACAAAGCCTTGTAAATATTTGCCTTTTAAAGTAAAAGAATTCTACACTGTAAACCAATTGAACACATTTCTCTTGTTATAACCAGGCCATTCAATTAAAACAAAATGGCTCACTCGGAGTGACTTCCTGGCATTTAGATATTTAGCATTCTGTATCCGGATGCACTGGAAAGCTGAGCTGCTTACACTTATGGTCCATGGCACATTAGAGTTGCTGAAGATATTGGACACTAATTTTTCCACTGAAAACTTTATTAGGCATTCTTTTGTTTGGCCAGATAGACATCTGTGTTTCTAGATTAATGTATTAGGAATTTTTAAATCCTAGAAACACATTTAGCTGCTTTGCAGAAATTTCAATATGTGCTCAAAGGATTATCACAGATCTATAGCAGGTATTATTATGTAGATTCATTTGTTCACCCTGCAGAGACGGAGCCTTACAGCAAATCTTTATACATATAAAAAAAACAGAGTTGGCGTATTTTGGCAAAGCTCCAGATTCATTGATAACGGGTGTCACCTTGGTACTTCATCCCGAGTGTTCGTCTCAAAATATGTTTCCTCCTGAATTTAAATAGCTCATATATGCAAGGTGGCTATATTTATGCTATTTTTAAGAATAGCATAATATTTAAAGGCATAAAACTAAACAATTTGGAGTTAACCTGATGAATATGTAAATGAAGGTCAAATGAAAACTGGCATCAAATTGCAGTATAAGGTAATGTATTCACATTCCTAACATATAAAGAACATTTTTTAAATGATGTACAAAATAATTAGAAGTTAGGAGACAGCATGAACAAGTAGTTTATAAAATAAATTCGGATAGGCAGTAAAAATACAAGAAGTGTCAGCCTTGTTAGTAACCAAGAAAAGGCTGATTAAACAATGAAAATCAATTGTTTCCTTAAGAGAGCCCAAAGATGAACACAAAGGAGGAGCCCAGCATCAGAAGCGTTGGGGAGCACATGTTCACTTCAGCACTGCTGGTCTCGTTGACCAGGGAGCACCCCCAGAGAGTGAGTTGTCAGCACTTATTTCAAGCTCTAAATTAATGAGTATTTTCCTGATCCGCCAACCAAACAAGATTACAAAGTGTATATAAAGCATTTTTATGTCACAGTGTTTTGAGGAGAGGAGAAAATAAAAATAACAACCTAAATCTCTAATGACAAGATCTTGGTTAGATAAATTGTGGTATAGTCATATAATAGGATAAGAGGCAGCTACTAAAATAGTTAATAGAAGTCTATTTCTTGACATGAAAAGAGGTTGATTGCATATTTCACTGGAAAAAAAAGTTGCAAGATAGCTCTGCAGCAACAAAAACTATTTTAAAATAAATTGTAGCACCAAGAATATCAGAAAGTCTAAAAGCACGTACATTTCCGTAGCAGGCTCAAAGATGGATTTTTTTTCTCCATTTCGCTAATCTGAATGTTTTTTTCCTCTCTGCCTTTCTCCCCCCTTTTATATTTAATAATCAAATATTACTTTTGCAATATGAAAATAAATGTAACATATTTTAAAAACAGTATGCATGCATCCATCATCTGAATGAGGATTATCTCTTGTTGTCACCTTGGGAAACAATAAAAGTCTAATGATTGATATAAAACTACTTTTGTGCCTTTTCACTAGAACCATGTTCCATACTGAAAAAGGATCAGTTTTCATCAGTCTTGCTGAGATGACATCTTAGTATTTCTTATTTCCTGTGTTTTCTTGCAGGAAGGCTGCAACCCCCAGAGTGACCTGTGTACATACCTGTCTTCACAGCTGGAAAGAACTTAATGCATCTATGTAAACTGATTAAGAATTACAAATCACAACGATGAAACCATCAATGAGATTCCTTTAATAAGTTCCACATATATTTTCGAGGCCATATACTGTTTTTCTCATAAATGTAAGCATGCAAGCATTTAAGATACATTTTGAAGTAAGTCACACATTCATGATTTTAAAAAATGAATACAAACAATGTAAGTTTATCTTGATTCAAGAACACACTCACAAACACATATATTTCACCATTAACTATCTTTAGATTGTACCAATTGAAACAAAAGGCCAACCCAAGAGGTTTTGAAAATGCTGTAGTAGTAACTTAACATCAGGAAGCTGGGAATATGGGAATCCAATCTGCTGCACATCTGTCTGGGATAAAAGATGAGCAGACCACTATTAGCTACCATTTATTGACCATATGCTCCATGCCATACCCTTTATATCCATGATCTCTCTTAATCTTCATGACACTCCTGAGAGGAAAACGGTGTTGTCCTCAAATGCTGAGGCCTAGAGAATCTCAATGACTTTCTCAATTTCACATTCTATTAAGTGGCAGAACCCAGGAAAGTGGGACTCCAGTGTTCTTGCTCTTCATGAACTAGTGGTGATGAGGAAAACACAATTAGAAAAATCACTGATTTGCTTATTGCATTTCTCTTGCAGAGGTAAGTCATTTCTTTCTTTCTTTTTTGGTACTTTTTAGGAAATAAGTCCTGCTTTCCTTAATGTAAATACCACCCATGAACAAATGACAGAGTAGGCACATTCCACAAATGTATTTAAATTTCAAATGTTTCCATTTTCTAAAGAGACCCAGGATCAGTCAATTATTTTTTCCTACACAATATTCTACTGATATCTATAATCAAGACAATTATTTGTTACACATGTGAAATTGTACTGCTTCATGTAATCAAAGCAGAGAATTTTTGACACGTTGACAAGTGATTATATTTTGCAATAGGAAAATCTTCTGGGGCCCTATAGAACACTCCCTAATTGTTCCTCTTCTGTTTTACTTAAAATATTCTACCCTAAATTATAAAGATGAATGTGAATGTCATTTCTGTTGCTAGAAAGTTTTGCGACGACAAGCACTTTTCATGACACCAAGTGAGGTGAGCAGGCATGGGAAAATGTGCAAGACCCAGACAGGGCAGGCAATAAGACTGAAGTATGCCAGCCATTAGAATTGACAGCCAGCACAGCAACCAAAATCAAAGCAAAATAAAACCAAAGAAGCAGACATCCCCAGGAGGAAGACAAGAGTCTTTCCTCCGAAATTCCCATGTTTTTGGGTTGAGTGAGGAACCCTGAGTCTAGCACAGGATTGAGGGAGATGGCACAGCTGCCTCCGCTGGCTCAGACCCTTTAGGATGGAAAGTAACTGCTTTGGAGAACAAGTGACCTGTCTTCCTGAGCAGACCGTGCAGACAGCTCACGTCTGTGTGGTCCTCTTGCCTGGTTTCTGTAATGCCTTCTGCTCACCACTCAGACTGTAGGGCACTCGGGAGTGTGATGGCTTATTATCTTCTTTTTCAATATCTGTTGAGGACTTGGTGGCAGAGGGCAAACTTTTGCATTCCGGCACCCAGCACAGAGCCAATGATCTCCAAGCTGAGCAAGTGTCCTCAGCAGTGGTGACTTCTCTCTCCAGGTCCTCCAAGGTGTTATTCTGTGGCCGGACCCACCATGGGCTGCCAGCTTGCTGCTGGATGGTTCCTATGCTTTCGTGGCCTACTCCTCTGCTTCTGAGAATAGCAATTTACCCAGCAAAGGTGGTTATCCACCTGCCTGCTATTCAGGCCTTTCTCTTTTATTGACAAGTGCCTTTCATTTTCAACCTAAAGTATTCTGTCATACTGTAAAAGTCAGCACAGGGTGGTGATGTGATCTTGAATTTTCAATAAAACAGATCTGGTTTGAATTCTTATTGGGCCGTTATGCTGCTTAGGCTTAAAGAAATGGCTTTCCCACTAACCTTCAGTTTCCTTCAAATGGTCATAATGATACCTTACATAGGCTTATTGAGAGGAATAGATGAATAGAGAAGGTGAAAGCCTTGTGCTCTTCATTATAGAAGCTCATCATATGTTTCTGTCCTTCTCCTAACCCTTCATCTTCCATTTACCCTAAGACTACAGTCCAAATAAAGTTTGGCTATGGAGAAATACCAAATAAATTTTTAAAGGATGGTGTATTAGTCTGTTCTCATGCTGCTAATAAAGTCATACATGAGACTGGATAATCTATCAAGAAAAAGAGGTTTATTGAACTCACAGTTCCACAAGAGGGCTTATGCAGGGGAAGTCCCATTTATAAAACATCGGATCTTGTGAGACTTATTCACTACCACAAGAACAGTATGGGGGAAACAGACTCCATGATTCAATTATCCCCACCTCACCCCACCCTTCATACGTGGTGGTTATTACAATTTAAGGTGAGATTTGGGTGGGGACACAGCCAAACCATTTCAGATGGAAAGCAATGGAGAAATCCACAAAAACATGCTACAAGTTTATTAGGATAGCTTTGAAATCAGCAATGCAAAAACTTAGCTAGCAGCAGCTCCGTTAGAGTGAAACAAACATCTCAAGGTGGACATTGAAAGGAAACAAAATCCCCTTGGTTGTAAAAACTTGAGCACATTTGTTAAAAAAAAAGACAAGAAAAAGTCAGTCATGCTCTTTTATAGCTGCGTCTCATACATTTTACATTTCACATCACACTTATACCAACAGATAAACGTTGCTTTGCAGCTCTCCAAAAATGTTTTACATTTAAGTACCACATGTTTAGCTCGACCCAGTTTTCAACTAGAATAAATAACTTTCTTTAAATAGATGATAAAAGCAGAGATTATGCTGTCCAGTATTTGACATAAATCCGGTCATAAAATTCGGGGACAAAATGATACAGTTAGATTTTTCTTTCAAATCATTCATTGGAAGAACTGCTTAGAATTAGCTTCATGTTTAGAATGAAACTTTTATCCATGAAGTGCACATTCATTTGTAGCCTGATCAGGAATTTGCATTTCTGCCATTCTTATTTCTCTGTTCCCCTGATGATCCTTTACTTGTGCAAAAATTCTTAGAAATTGACAAGGCGTGGTGGCTCACACCTGTAATCCCAACACTGGGAGGCTGAGGAGGGGGATCACTCGAGATCAGTTCGAGACCAGCCTGGCAAAACCCTGTCTCTACTGAAAATACAAAAATCAGGGGTGTGGTGGTCTGCACCAGAAATCCTAGCCACTTGGGAGGCTGAGGCATGAGAATCGCTTGAATCTAGGAGGTGGAGGTTGCAGTGAGCTGAGATTGCGCCACCGCACTTCAGCCTGAGTGATAAAGTGAGTCTCTGCTTCAAAAATAATAATAATGATAATAATAATAATAAACTCTTAGAAATTGAGGTACCTTTCACCGGATTCCTTCCCATCGCTTCCTGCAGGGAAGTCAAAAACTGGGATGCAGAGGGCACTCCGGGCACTCACAAGGGATGTATTTGAAATAGCACCCATCCCCCATGTTAAAATATTTTTGTATTTGTAATTCATTTGTATAATTTAAACATCAAAAATTTTAAATGGGAAGACAAAGAAAGGCCCCTTTCCTACCCTCCCTGTGCTCCCAATCTGTCTCATTTCCAACACCCACAGTAGACAAATACTGCTTGGGTCCTTACTTATTCTTCCAGATAAATTTTATGAATATGTTAGCCTTTCTAGGTAAGTATACACAGATACATACACACACTTATTCACAAATATTCACACTCATGGCTAGTTTTCTATTGCTACAAACTTAGTAGCTTAAAAAAGTCATAGCTACTATCTCACAGTGTCAGTGGGTCAGGAGTCTGGATGTGGCTTTGCTGGGTCCACTACTCAGGTTCTCACAAGTTTGCATTCAAGGTGTCAGCTGAGCTGTGTTCCTTTTGGGAGCTAGAAACCCTTTTCTCAGCTGTAGATGAGGAAAAATATCTGTTCCTCCCTCATCTTAGGTTCATGGTTGAAGACTCTATAACCAAAGATAAATCAACAAAAGAAAAGCATATGAATTTATTTAATATAAGTTGTACATGATGCAGAAGCCTCCATAACAAAATAAAGACCCCCCAAAATTGGTAAAACTGTGTATTTTTGTGATAGGTTTGATGAAGAAGTGAATAGTCATAGAGAAGTATGATTGGATTAAAAAGTGTGATTTATGGTAATAAACTGGAGGAAACACAGCAAAGCCTGCTCATTCAGATTATTTTCTGTCTCCCTGTATCACCAATAACAGGATGTTCCTTTCCTCTGAATATAGGGAAGGTACCGCTTTCATGAAGGACTTACGACCTGCTTCACAGGAAGGTCAGAAACTTCTTCCTAGGTTTTAATGGCTTGCTTCAAGGGAGAAGGGCAGGAGGAAGGCAGAGAGAGAACCTCCTGTTTCTGCTGTTTTCTCAAATGCCAATGTGCCATATTTTAGGATAATGTGTCCTGAACCTCATCAGAGCACACATGATTGTTAGCAGAGTTCAGTTCCTTGTATTAGTAGGACTGAGGCCTCAGCTTCTAAAAGCTGAGCATAGTTCCCTAGGTGTGGCCCAATCACATTAATTTCACTTAATAACAGCTTGCATCTTCAAAGCCAGCTCAGAAGCTTTGGGGATCCACTGGAAGGGCCCAGACCCTCTTTTAAGGACTCCATCTAATTAAATCAGGCTCAATCTCGATAACCTCTCTTTGCATGGACTCAAAGTCAACTGATTTGTGGTTTTCAGTTTTCCTTTTGGACAGATAAAAGTTTGGCAGTTAACACTCTCATTCTCACAAAGCAACAACAATAAAAACATGAACAAACTGAAAATTAACATTCTTCTTAGATCATTTAGAGAATTGAGGTCACAGGGCAAACCATCATTGGAAAAGTGGTGATAAAAGCAAATGCAGAGAATCACATCCTGATGTGAGCAAAAGCCTCTGGAAGCTCATAGGAATACTGGAGTAATTGAAGACGTGGTGGAGTCTGAGCGTGAGCTACCTTGAGAGAGAAAAATGCCTGAAAGCCTAGTCTTAAAGGTTGGAGAGGCCCACACTTTCTTGAATTTTACCTCCAGCAGCCTTACCAGATTTTCACTGTGAAAATCAAAGAAATACCTTCTGGAGGAAGGAGAGGGGAAAAGTAACATTTTTGGAATATGCCCAGAGGTTCCTGTTCTTCATGACACAGACATGTTATTTAGGGAAACTAATTTACATGAGCTTAGAGGAAGGTCAATGCATGTCTGCAGCCCTCTCTGGCTCTCCTGTCTCATGTAACGTGAGGAAATCCAAAAAAGCCTAAAAATTTCTTCTGGAAATCAAGTCCCAGGGAGGCTGGCCCACCAAAAATGAAAGATTTAATCATATAGTGCTTCCCCTCCCTAATATTTTACCACCACATCAACAGGGCTTCAGTTGAATAATAGCAGATCACAACTGAGAGAGCGCAGAATTAACTCCTAGCCAGATAAGCATAAAACCTCATGCTAATGGCCTATTTACCTCAGTTCACTTTACCTGCTACAACATGTCTATCTATCAATAAAAAAATACAAAGGATGTTAAAAGGCAAAAAACACAACCTGAAAAGACAAAGCAGGCATCAGGACCAGCCTCAGATATGACAGAAATGTTCAACTTATTATATTGCAAATTTAAAACAACTATGATTAATATCCTAAGGGCTTTAGTTGAAAAAGCGAACAACATGTAAGATCAGATGGTTTATGAAAGCAGAGAGAAGGAAATCTTAAGAAAAAAAGGAATTGCTAGAAATCAAAAACATCGTAAAATAGAAATTAAGAATACTTTTAGTAAGTTCATTAGTAGACTGGTCATTGCTGAGGAAAGAATCTGAGCTTGAAGATACATCAGCGGAAACTTTCAAAATTAATATGCAAAGAGAAAAAAGAATGAAAAAATGGAACTGAAATAGAATATCCAAGAACTATGGGATGATCTCAAAAGGTATAACATACATGTAATGGCAGTATCAGAAGAAGAAGAAGGAGAGAAAGGAACAGAACAAATATCTGAAAACAAAGACTGAGAATTTCCTAAATATGAATAACAGACACCAAACATCCAAGAAGCTCAGAGAACACAAACCAGAATAAATACCAAAATGTCTACACTTAGTCATCTCATATTTGCTGTAGAAAAAAACCAAAGACAAAAAAAAAACTTCCAAGAAGTCAGAGGGAGAAAAATAGCTTGTCTACAAGATGAAGAAGGATAAGAATTATAGTAGACTTCTCTTTAGAAAACATGCAAGCAAGAAGACAGTGAAATTAAATATTTTAAATATTGGAAGAAAAACCCCCACCAGCCTATAATTCTGTACACAGCAAAATTATCCTTCAAAAGTAAAGGAGGAATAAAGACTTTCTTGAACAAACAAAATTTAAAATTATGGGAATTTGTTGTCTTAAATGTGACTTGCAAAAAATGTTAAAAAGAACTTCAAAATTTGTGCAAGATGGCCAACTAGACACAACTAGAAGCCAGGTGGAACAGCTGCCACTGAGGGATGAGGAAGACAGACACACTCCTAACACATCTTCAGAGGGAAAGAACTGAGAGAGGATGGAGGGAAGACACAGAAGCTGGGCTGAAGGAGGAGGAAGCTGGAAACCTTGCATGGGGCTACTGCACACTGGGACTCATTCCTGGCCCCCTATGACTTTGGGGGAATGGATGATTGGAACTGGCAAGAAGAAATCTACTCTCCCCAGGGGCCTCTGCAATCCTGGCAGGAGAGAGACCCCTCAACCGCCATGGACACTTGAGTTGGTAGGGAGAGATGCTTAGAGAAGTGGCAAGAGCAGCGAGCCAGCTGATTAGGAGCCCAGAGGGTTTGATGTGGGAGTGTCTATTGTGGAGCCTAGCAAGAGAGGCCCATCCCGCTAGGCTCGACTTGCTCCCATAGGAGATTGTAGCCCTAGGGGAACTGCTGCACCTGAACTCTGCAGGGGAGTCTTGCCCATTAGATGAGGCTGGTCCGATCCGAGCACCTCTTGGTCTGCTGGCTTCTTCTGGGGCCCCAGCCTGGCCATGTCTGCTTGCAGGCATGCCTTGGGTGCCCTTGGGGGCCCACATGAAGTTCCTGTGCTGGTGGACCATGACTGACAGGTGGAGAGCTCCAGCAGTGTGGCCGCTGCAGATGGACATATATCAGTCCACCTGCTTCCTCCCCAACTGCAGCTTCCCATGGGCCCATGGCCACTTCCCCCATTGTTTTGCCAGAATGTGTGTGCCTGGGTGGATTTTGCCTGCCCTGCCTTGCCAGAACACTTTTGCATGTGCACCCTGCCCTGCCACTGCTGCTGACAGGAGAGCACTCCATCCTCCCCCACTCGACCTGCCATACTGCCATTGCAGTTGGAGCCTTGGCAGGCACAGAGCCCACCAGCCCTGCTCTTGTCTACATCCTGCCCCTGTGCCAACACTGCTGCAAGAGCAAAACTAGGCATGGAGAACAGCAGACCTTCCCTTGCCTTGAGCAACCAACCCAGCCTGTGTGAATGCACATAGAGGGTACACTCCGACCTGGAGCCACCAGGGCCCACCCCTGTGCTAACACCATCACCAGCATGACCATGCACCCAGTCACCAGTTGGGGGCCCCTACCCATCCCCCAGCCATACCACAGTTACCACTGCTGTGAATGTCTACACATAGGCAGGCACCTCAGCATCTGCCAGCACCCTGCTGCTGCTGATGAGCATGCACCTTGCCATGCTGTTACTGCTGCTGCTGCTGCTGGCACATGTGAGCAAGGACAGACCCCATTGCCACCATCCTATGAAATGCTTTGGTTGGCACCACGCATCAGAATGTAGAGATCAGTGGTCTAGGAGCACCTCCCCCTCCCCAGTACAGTGGGTTCCTAAGTTTGAGGAACCAGAGAACAAAGTTAGGACCTGATGCAAGTCCCTCAAAGTTAGAGCATGCAGTCAGGAGTTGGGAGCTGAGTCTTGACCCCCTAAAAGCTTCCAGAATTGAAGCTGGTTAATGAACCTACCTTACACCACAATCAAATCCTCAATGGCATCAAATGGAATACAAGAAAGAGAAAATCAGAAGACAGTAACTTCAAAGACTGAAGGAACATCAGCCCACAAAGATGAGGAAGAATCAGCACAAGAACTCAAAAAACCAGAGCACCTTCATTCCTCAAAATGACCACAGTATCTCTCCAGCAAGAGTTCTGAACTGGGTTGAGATGGCTGAAATGACAGAAATAGAATTTAAAATATGGATTGAGATGCAGGAGTACATTTAAATCCAATCCAAGGTAGCTGAGAATCACAATAAAACAATACAGAATAGCGAGTATAGAGAAGAACATAACCAGACGATAAAGCCGAAAAACAACACTACGAGAATGTCATAATGCAATCACAAGTATTAACAGCAGAATAGACCTAGCAGAGGAAAGAATCTCAGAGCTTGAAGACTGACTTTCTAAAATAAGATAGTTAGACAACAATACAGAAGAAAGGATGAAAAGGAATGAACAAAACCTCCAAGAAATATGGGACAATGTAAAGAGATTGAAAACTGTAATTCATTTGTGCCCCTGAAAGAGACTGTGCCCCTGAAAGAGAGTTCAGGCCCTGAATAACTTTTTAATTTTCTCCCTTGATGATCTGTCTAATATTGTCAGTGGGTGTTAAAGTCTCCCACTGTTATTGTTGGGAGTCTAAGTCTTTTTGAAAGTCTCAAAACAGAGATATAGATCAATGGAGCAGAACAGAGCCCTCAGAAATAATGCCACATATCTACAACTATCTGATCTTTGACAAACCTGACAAAAACAAGAAATGGGGAAAGGATGCCCTATTTAATAAATGGAGCTGGGAAAACTGGCTAGCCATATGTAGAAAGCTGAAACTGGATCCCTTCCTTAAACCTTATACAAAAATTAATTCAAAATGGATTAAAGACTTACATGTTAGACCTAAAACCATAAAAACCCTAGAAGAAAACCTAGGCAATACCATTCAGGACATAGGCATGGGCAAGGACTTCATGTCTAAAACACCAAAAGCAATGGCAACAAAAGCCAAAATTGACAAATGGGATCTAATTAAACTCAAGAGCTTCTGCACAGCAAAAGAAACTACCATCAGAGTAAACAGACAACCTACAAAATGGGAGAAAATTTTTGTAACCTACTCATGTGACAAAGGGCTAATATCCAGAATCTACAATGAACTCAAACAAATTTACAAGAAAAAAACAAACAACCCCATCAAAAAGTGGGTGAAGGACATGAACAGACACTTCTCAAAAGGAGACATTTATGCAGCCAAAAAACACATGAAAAAATGCTCATCATCACTGGCCATCAGAGAAATGCAAATCAAAACCACAATGAGATACCATCTCACACCAATTACAATAGCGATCATTAAAAAGTCAGGAATCAACAGGTGCTGGAGAGGATGTGGAGAAATAGGAACACTTTGACACTGTTGGTGGGACTGTAAACTAGTTCAACTATTGTGGAAGTCAGTGTGGCGATTCCTCAGGGATCTAGAACTAGAAATACCATCTGACCCAGCCATCCCATTACTGGGTATATACCCAAAGGATTATAAATCATGCTGCTATAAAGACACATGCACACGTATGTTTATTGCGGCACTATTCACAATAGCAAAGACTTGGAACCAACCCAAATGTCCAACAATGATAGACTGGATTAAGAAAATGTGGCACATATACACCATGGAATACTATGCAGCCATAAAAAATGATGAGTTCATGTCCTTTGTAGGGACACGGATGAAGCTGGAAACCATCATTCTCAGCAAACTATCGCAAGGACAAAAAACCAAACACCAGATGTTCTCACTCATAGGTGGGAATTGAACAATGAGAACACATGGACACAGGAAGGGGAACATCACACTCTGGGGACTGTTGTGGGGTGGGGGGAGGGGGAGGGATAGCATTAGGAGACATACCTAATGCTAAATGACGAGTTAATGGGTGCAGCACACCAACATGGCACATGTGTACATATGTAACTAACCTGCACATTGTGCACATGTACCCTAAAACTTAAAGTATACTAATAATTAAAAAAATAAAAACAAATAACAATTGCAATGAATATATGAGAGTTACACATGTGGTAGATGTTAATTCAACTATGTCAATAATCATTTTAAATGTGAATCACCTAAATAGTTTAAGCAAACGAGAGGGACTTACAGAATGCTTAAAAAACAGAACCCTACTATATGCTTTTTATAAAAACTCTCACTAAATGGAATGGCACGGACAGATGAAAAGTAAAGGGATGGAGAAAAATAAGTTATGATAGAACTAATAAAAATAAAGCTGGAGTAGCTATGTTAATTTTAGGCAAAATGGACATCTGAGCAAGAAAAATGATCAGGATAGAGAAGACCATTATATAATGATAAAGGGGCCAATTCTCCAAGAGGGCATATAATTTCTTACCGTGTATGTGTCTCACTACAGAGCATCAAAATACATGTGGCCAAAACTGCTAGAACTGCAAGGACAAACATAAATTCACTGTGATAGTTGGAGATTTTAACACCCCTCTACCAGAAATGGACACAGCTAGCAGGCACAAAATCAGTAAGAATATATGTGAGTTCAACAGCATCGTAAATCAACTGGATATAATTGACATCTATAGACTACTTCATCCCACACAACAGCAAAATACACATTGTTCTCAAACACACATAGAACATTCACCAAGATTAATGACAACCTGGGCCTAACCATAACAAATTTAAAAGAATAAAAATCATACAATGTATGCTCTTAGACCACAACAAAATTAAACTAAAAATCTATAACAGAAAAATAGCTGGAAACCCAGAAATGTTGGGTCCTTAAAAAACACACTTCTAAATAACACATGGGTCAGATAAGTCTCAATAAACATTTTTAAATATTTTGAACTAAATGAAATAAAAATACAATCTATCAACATTTTTGGATACAGTGAAAGTAATGCTTTAGGTCGAAATCTATAGCATTGAATGCATGTATTAGACAAGAAAAAAAGAAAGATCTAAAATTAATAACCTAAGCTTCCACCTTAGGAAGTTAGAGAAAGAAGAATAATACAAACTGAAAACAATAAGATAAAAGACATAATAAAAATTAGTGCAGAAGGCAATGGAATTGGAAATCAAAAGTTAATAGAGAAAAATCAACAAAATCAAAAGCTGTTTCTTTGAAAAGACCAATATAATTGATAAGCCTCTAGCCACTCTAACCAAGAACAAAAGAAAGAAGACATAAATTTCTATTATCAGAAATGAAAAAGGGACCATTACTACTGATTCCAAGGACACTAAAAAGATAATAAAGGAATATTATGAACAACTCTATTCTCACAAATTTTATAACTTAGATTAAATGGACCAGTTGCTTTAAAGACAAAAATCTACCATAATTCACACAACGTGAAGTAGATATCTGAATAGCGTTATATACATTTTAAAAATTGGATTAATGTTAACAACCTTCCAAAAGAGAAAGCACCAGCCTCAGTTTCACTGGCGAATTCTACCAAACACTGAAGGAAGAAATAATATCACTTCTCTATAATCTCTTCTAGAAAAATAAAAGTAGAGGGGACACTTTCTAACTTATTCTATGAGGCCAGAATTACCCTAATACCCAAAGCAGAAAAATACATTACAAGAAAACTAAAGAATAATATCTCTCATGCACATATATGCAGAAGTCTTCAACCAAATATCAACAATTTGAATCCAGCAATTTTTTAGAAGAATATACACCATAAACAAGAGAGGTTTAAGCCAGGCATGCAAAGTTGATTCAACATTCTAAAATTATCTAATGTAATCCATTACAAAACATCAAAAACATCAAAAAGAAAAAATATATGATCATATCAATCAATGCAGGAAATGCATTTGAAAATATCCCGCAACCATTCATATTGAAAACTCTCAACAAACTAGGCATATAGAGAAACTTTCTCACCTTGATAAACAGCATCTACAATAAACCTGCAGCTGACTTTGCACTTAACTGTGAGACACAAAATCAGTTGACTTGGGACCTTAATTATTTCTGGAGATTCTCTTCATCTTTGTTATTTTCTATAAGCTAGAAAAGTCCCATGTTCTACCCACATTGAAGAGGGCAGTAGACAGAGGGTAATCACCAGGAGGTGGGGAACTTGAGTGCTATCTTAGAATTCAACTCTGTGTGTGTGTGTGAGAAAATCTGCACAAAACTTTTGATTCCCCAAAACTTAAGTGCTCATACTGTTTACTGAGCCTTACCAATAACATAAACAGTCGATTAACAATATCTTGTATGTTATACATATTATGTACTGTATTCTTACAATAAGTAAGCTGGAGAAAAGAAAATGTTATTTAGAAAATTATAAGAAAGAGAAAATACATTTACTATGTATTAAGTGGAATTAAATCATCATAAAAATCATAAAAGTCTTCATCCTCATTGTCTTCATATTGAGTAGGCTGAAGGAAAGGAGGAAGACAAGGGGCTGGTCTTTATGTCTCAGGGTGGCAGAGGCAGAAGAAAATATAAGTGGACCTGTGTAGTTCAAAACTGTGTTGTTCAAGCATCAGATGCGTGAACACACACACACACACACACACACACACACATGCATGCATATATATGTACAAAGGTTCCTCTTCTCTTCCTAAACAAATTTCTCCGCTTTGCTTTTTTTTTACCTACTGGTGTATCTTAAACAACATTCCAACTCCATACAGTTTCCTCATTCTTTTTTCGTAGTTGCACGATATTCCAGTTTGTAAAACATTATATATCTAAATAAAATCACCAATTTTCTGTTGGCAGATACTTAGGTTATTTCCAATTTTTCCTATTAGAAACAATGCTGCAACAAATAACCTTCTTTCATACTTATGTATTTGTGGGAAAAGTGTCTAAAAGTGGAAAATAGTGCATCATTTTCTCCACAGCTTTACACTTTGCATTAACAGACTTTTGCTTATTTACAAAAGTGGCGAAAAATATATTGAAGTATACGAGGCAAGATAAGCGAGGTTATGCAACACCCAAACTCAGTGACTGAACACAACAGTGAGTCGTTTGTGCACATTACCTGCCTCATGCAGGTGAGGTGGGCCCTACTTCACCCATCACTCGAGGCTCTGGGCTGCTGGAGACTCAGCCGCCATGTAGCTGCTTCATCTGCAGCATGAGGTCTCCTTGGTTACCTTGACGAGGTATAGAGAGTGGAGAACCAAGCGGGTCCTTTCCACCCCTTCAGGCTGGAAGGGGCGCTGATCATTAATTACTTCTCCTTACATGGCACACCTAAGTGCAAGGCATACAGTGTGTGTGGGATCCAGTGGAATATTTGGCGAACACTAATGTCTCTTTCACAAGCAGTGCAATTTTAACTATGAGTGAGATTAATCAACTTTTCATCTTGAGAGCCATTCCTATTTCCTCTTCTGTGGATTGAGTATAACATTTTACCTACTTTTAAACTTGTATTATCAGTCTTTTTCTTATTTATTTTTAGAAGCTCTTTATGTATAAACGAGATTATATTTTTGCATTAAGAGATTCAAATGTGTCTTTGTCATTTGACCTTTGTCTTTACTTAGGGTGGATTTTTAAATATTAATTCTGATTGATGTTGATATTTATCAATATTTTGATATTGACACATTTAAATTGTTTAAATATTGATGGTTTTGCTGATTTTTGGTATTGATGATTTGTATTATATATTTAACTTTTTCATAGATTCTCTATTTTGTGTCATTTTTAGAAAAAACTTCCTCACTCTGAGGTAATGAAATAATTTCCCCATGTTTTTTCAAGTATTTTTATAGTCGTATGATTTTTATATCTTTGTCCATTTGGAGTTTGTGTCATTGTTTGGTTTAAGATACAGATTCAATTTCCTTTATCTCTGGATAATTCTTTTCTAGATGGCTACCCAGTGGTCCCGATCCCATTTATCGAATATCCTCAAGGTACCACCTTTATCGTACCTGAAGTCCTGTATGTACCAAGGTCAGGTTCTGGATTTTCAACTTAATTCCCTTGGTACATCTGTCTATCTATTTTAATTCCTGCGGCTTCAGAGCATATGCTCTGCTGCTTTGGTATCTGACAGAGCAATTCTCTTTGCATGACCCTCATTTTTCAGGATTTTTAAAATTTCTCTTTTTAATTTTTAACATGAACTTTAAATTACCTGTTCCTTCAAAACATTGTATTTTTTTCAGATTCATTGAATTTGCAAATGAAGATAGAAAGAGCTTTCATTACTATAATATGATGTCAAGTATTTATTTTCAACATCATGGTGTGCTTCTCCATTTGGTCAAGCCTTGTTCTGCAGCCTTCAGTAGAATTTTGAAGTTTTCTTTGTTTAGGTGTTTCCTATTTTTTATTAAGTTTAGTCCTAGATGTTTTACCTGTTTGTTAGTATTGTAAATAGGCTTTTTTTCTTTCATATTTTAACTGTTTTTTTTGTATCAATGACAGCTATTGCTTTATATCTATAAATTTCCCATCCTACTATTTTTCTGAATTATTTATTATCTGTAGTAATAGTTGACTTACAGATTTTCTGTTTCTATAACCGTATCATCTCCATCTTGCTTTCATATTTTTATACCACAATGAAATTTCTTTTTTAAAAAAAATTGTATTGTCTACTACTTCTAAAACAGTGGTTATCAACCCCATTACAGTTCTAATGTTAATATAAAGAAAAAATACAGGGGAAGTCGTTTATAATAAAACAGCTTGAATTTCAAATGTAAATAATGATAATAAATAATAAATTAGTCAAATATTTCCACCCAATTGTAATAAGTTTATACTTAAGAGCATCAAAACAATATTTCATCGTATTTATCACTATTCTATAATTGGGTACAAAATTAGGACAAGGGCCAGCTACATAATTTGCAGGATCCAGGGCAAACTAAAAATGCCAAGCTTCTTATTCAAAAGCAGGAAAAATATGCCGGTAAAGGTACCGGCTCTTGGGTGTCCACTCCTTCCCACTGCCAGATTGTAGTGCCTGGTCCAGCTGGGGATAGGGAAATTGATCCAATGTCTTCCCCTCCTATGGGACTGAGGCCCCAGCTCAGGGAGGATGAGTGAACCCAATGGATATTGCAACCTCTGTGTCAGGATGCACTGGGCATCTGGATGAAGAGTGGGTCAGAGGCTCACCCCTTCCTAGATGCCCATGGAAGGTGCCCGGGTGCTGTCAGTGCAGGGCAGGGTTGACTGCTGCCACTCCCTACCCAAGACACCACGAGGCACATGCACACAACCTTGCCCTTCCCTGTGCCCATGTCAGGCCCCTGTGGGGACAAGGGCCTGCAGTGATCTCTGGGCCAGGGTTGGGAGGAGGATTCCAAGAAGGGTGAAAGGCAGCAGGGCTTGGGGAGCAGGCCATCAAAATCTCTTTGAGGGTGGTGGGGAGGTGGCAGAAGCTGAGACTGCTCTAGTGCTCCAAACCTCCAATCCCCCAACACATGCTCTGCTGTCCCATAAGACTTTATCTAAACAACACACGTTCAAAGATAAAATTCTTAAAAATTTCAAGATGGCCACTACAGAACATTAAGGTCAATCATTTGGCTCTTCTGAGCCTGGGGCCTAAGGGAACTGCAGAGGTTACTGGTCCACCAAGCCAGCCTAGACCCAAGGGGCGGTTTACAGAAAGGGTGTCCCCTACAATGATTCTGGAATCTATGTGAAGGTATTTTGGGTTGTTACAATAATTTAAGAGTGCTGTTGGCATTTAGAAGGCTAGGGATATTATGCATCCTGGAAAGTGCAGAAGAAAATCTCCTACAATGAAAACTTACAGTATTCCCCCAAAGACTTTCAAATATTCCCAGTCATATAGATGAAAACCAGCTCATAAGTGTCTGAGTCTAGAACATAACTGTTTAACATATGAATTCTAAGTCTTTTTGCAGTTTTAATATATTCTGAGTTTTCAAGGAAAGCAACTGCTAAGTAAATTGAGAAGAGGTTATACTTTGTGTCATTCAGAATTTCATTAAGAGTTGTTTAGCATTTGAGGAAATTCTCTCTCCAGTGACAGAGATTCTCCTGTTGTTTGAGTCACCAGATTTCTTGGCAGTCACAATTACATTGATCATATAGACTTACATTTATATAGATGTAACTATGCTTATTTGTCCTTTGTATCGAAATATTGAGTATAAGGAACAGTAATGACAATGTTCAGTGACAATATTTTGTCTTATTTTATTTCCAACTTATTTATTATAATTAGGCATATACCTGTGAATATGAATATTTCATTTTGTCTTCTAATGAAATTGTGTCCAAGCATTTGCATATAGAATACAAATCATTTTAAAAATTAATTATACTTTCTCTTTATTTCTACTTTTTATTACATTGTGGGCACAATACTTACTAAAACTTTTTTCTGAAATTTTGTGTGGAGATAGATTTTTATCTTTGAATTTCTTTCCAGGACAGAAGCGTGGTCATACCTAAAGTATCCTTGTGTTTTTCCTGACTTTAGTGGAAAGGCGTTTAGTGTTTCTCCATGAACAACATATTAGCTTTTGAGATGAAATAGATACATTTCACTTGTATTATTGCATAAAACCTTTTAAGTCAATAATGGATATTAAATTTTGTCAGATACCTTTTTACCATCATTGGAGATGAAAATATGATATTTTTCCTTTAGACCTAATTGACATGCTAAATTAGATCAATAGATTTTCTAGTATTAAACCATCCTTGTTTTTCTGGTATGTACCCTACTTAGGCATCCTTACTAAGAGCTACCTCATGAGTGAACCTGGGATGTCGAGATGCTAGATTGGGCCAGGCCCCCTCACTGTGTAAGGCCCTCACTCCTGCACATTAGCATCAAGAATGCATTTCTCATTTGTGGCTTGGTAAATTCATAAACACCTGCTGGTGCCAGGACTCGGCTGTTCAATCTGCGAATGTTCCAGAGGTTGACCATATATTCTGGGATAACAACAGAGCATCTGCTGACAAAAATGATTGGGGAGAGTGAGGACATCTCTATACAGTCTCCTGTAAAAGGTCTCTGAAATATTGTTTCTAAGACCAGTTATTCTGGAAGCATATTCTCTTGCAAACCCCTCCCTGTGTGTGACCTCTCTGCAAAATGTAAACAAGTGGAGTGGAGAGAAAGTATCCACTCCAAACAGCTCAGCACCACTGGAGGCACTTCTTCCTGCACTCTTGGCTTAGGACAAAGGGACAGATGGTGTG
Source organism: Pan paniscus (assembly GCF_029289425.2). NCBI lineage: Eukaryota > Metazoa > Chordata > Mammalia > Primates > Hominidae > Pan > Pan paniscus. The sequence continues at coordinate 19,241,792 of NC_073261.2, forward strand.
CCAATCAATCAGACAAGCGACTGTGACATCACCATGTCTACATACAGCTTTCTCAGGCAACACTTGATTTACATTCCCAGCAGCCCCCAAATCAGTACAATCATTATTCCACACTGCCCTCTAGCACCTGAGATTCACAGTTGTTTTGGGATCCAGTACATGATCAATAAAGGGCAGAGCAAGGACTGGGCTCTGGCCCACACCCCTTCACTGGAGATGCTTTCATTGAATGTGTACATTTTCCAAGGTCTCTGAGCATAGCTATGGTACGGAATGCCCTCAGGGTGTGTGTGTTGAGTGGCGGGCTGTGTAGGGTGCCATAGTGGAGGAGTGGCTGCAGCAGTGTGGAGGGAGATGGCAGGATCACAGCTGAGAGAGGCATGGGAGAAAGAGGAGAGGGTGCACAACTGGGGGATGCTCTTTCCAGGGCCTTTCTAGAGCTTGCAAGCTTCTTGCCATCCTGTGGGTTCCAGTAAGTATTCCACATGGCTCTCCAGCTCCAGATCCAGAAAGGAGGCAGGAGGAAGAAAAAGAGGGAGGCACAGAGACTTCGGGAGGAACAGATACATATATTTAATTTTGTTACCTTAAAAATTTTTTTAAAGATATAATCTTAATTCTCAGACAAATATGCTGTAAAAAAATAATATAAAAAACCCATGTAGGGCCGGGAGCAGTGGCTCACATCTATAATCCCAGCACTTTGTGAGGCCTAGGAGGGTGGATCACTTGAGGTTAGGAGTTTGAGACCAGCCTGGCCAACATGGGGAAACCCCGTCTCTACTAAAAATACAAAATTAGCCGGGCGTGGTAGCATGTGCCTGTAATCTCTGCTACTCAGGAGGCTGAGGCAGGAGAATCGCTTGAATCTGGGAGGCGGAGTTTGCAGTGAGCCGAGTTCGCACCACTGCATTCCAGCCTGGGTGACAGAGTGAGACCCTGTCTGAAAAAAAAAAAAAAAAAACCCAACCAACCATGTGCAACTCTTGTAAATTTTTTTCCCTTTGCTTTCTCATTCTTTCTTACTCTGTGTATATATACGTGTGTGTGTGTATGTACATACACCCATATAAATACACATACACACAAACAGTAGTTTTGAACCATTTGAGTATAAGTTATACCATGGCTTGTCCCCTAAACATTTCAATGTGCATTTTCTAAAAATAGGGATAGTCTCTTATATAACCACACTAGGGTTAACAATCTCAGTAAATTCACCACTGTCACACTGACACAGTAATTTCTCTGGTTGATTGTACATATCCCAGTTTTGCAATTCACCCAATAGTGATCCTTGGAGGCTTTCCCCCTCCTTTCCTTTTGTTTTCATGTCTCTTTAGCCTTTTTTTATCTGGACAATTTCCACCTCCTTTCTTTTTTTCTTTACCCAACTGATGTTTTTGAAGGTATCTCATTTCTTTTTATTTAAATTAAAAGGTTATTTCCTCCTGGTCGGAGATAGGTTGTGCATTCTAGGCCAAAACATTGTCTACCTTAGAGAGACAACTGATCCTGTTACAGCTACATGTTAACATAAGATAGTGTTTCAGAGGAAGGTGGGGAGGTAAAAGGCCCTCTTTTACTGTACCAAGCCACACTGCAGGGGCTTCTTCAGAAATCTTCTTCGAGTTCCTATGCATCAAGTTCTACTCGGCCCCACCTCACCCACTTCATCCTCCCGAGTCCCCCACCCCAGCCTCATCTCTCACTGGGGCTCTTTGTTCCCTGAGCTCCTTGCCTTAACCACGACTAGAGAGTGTGCTTCCCACCCTGGGGGCTTCCACACCTTTGCCCCCATTGCTTCCTGTGCTGGAGGGACTTCCCTCCTGGGATCCACTGCCTTATTCCCAAGGAGAGGCTGCTTCTTATTCCAAGCCATCCTGCATGGCCACCCCTCCACAGAACCTCTCCTCTTTGCCTCAGTCCAGGGTAACCACCATGCTTTCTGTCCATTTTATTACCTTTCTCAATTCCTGTGTTTAGCTTCGCCTACTAGACCATACGTTTTCTAGGGATAAGGAACATGTGCAATTTATCTGTAATTAATTCATCTGTAATTAATTTATTTGTAATTTTGGCACATAGAATAAATATTCAACAAATGAATGTATTAATAAATAAATTAGTAGTTATGTGTCAGTGACAAACTTCATCATTTGGCTCAGGGCAGGTTTCCATTATTTAATGACAGGAGAGGGTGATTGGATCAATTGCCCTTGATTGATCATTATGGCCTTAGAGAAGGAATCACCAATAAATAGTCAATTCAGCCATATACCTAAAGTTGGTTAGGGTTATAATTACTGCTCCCAAGTAATTTCACGGTTTCAGAAGTCTGACGTTTGGTGATAAAGGCTGTTTACTTACTTTTCCAAGGAAGCTCATCACATATGCAGTATTGACCTTCTCCTCTGGAAACGTCATTGTAACAGTCACTTATTCATTAAGAAATGATTATGTTATGTTTTACTTAGATCTGACTCCTTATTCTAATACACAAAAATCAGGTTACTTAAAACATAAGAAAACACATTCATTTATAGATATTGGACAGCAACTAGGTTTATTGTTTCAAATTAGGCATTTATCTTCCTTTTTCCTATTGCAAGCCCCATATAACATAATTCGGTATGGCACGTGGGATTTACCTGTCAGAACTTCATTACTTTCAATACATAGAACTTGCTGGCTGGTGTGACTGTTTATCAAAACCCAAAAATGGTCCAACCCAGAAAGATAGACCTCTTCTTATTAAACATTATTTAAGAATTACACTTGAGGCTGGGCACAGTGGCTCACATCTATAATCCCAGCACTTTGGGAGGCCGAGGCGGGCGAATAACCTGAGGTCAGGAGTTTGAGACCAGCCTGACCAACACGGAGAAACCCAGTCCCTACTAAAAATACAAAATTAGCCTGGCCTTGTGGTGCATGCCTGTAATCCCAGCTACTCAGGAGGCTGAGACAGGAGAATTACTTAAATCTGGGAGGCAGAGGTTGTGGTGAGCCAAGATCATGCCACTGCACTCCAGCCTGGGCAACAAGAGCGAAACTTCATCTCAAAATAATACTACTACTACTAATAATAAAATTACACTTGAATTTTTTTTCTATTTTGGCAAAATAGATTCATTTTATCTTTTTAAGTACAGTGACAATTCGCTCACTCCAACAGGCAACTATTTAGTACTAATTAGGTCCAATGTTCTAAGCATTGGCCATGCTCCAGAAGATTGAATCAGACATGATCTTTCCTCTAGGGGAGCTTACACTCTATTGAAAGAGAAGCCAGTATAAATCAATCACTTGCTTATCAATTTCCCAGCAGTTACTCTATCTATCCTGTACTTATGTTAATCACACTCTCCCTTCTCCTTCACCAAAGCATCCATCAGTTGGCAAACCAGTAGGACCCTGACCAGTTCTCTCTCCCTGGACTATGATTTCTTTGAATGCACACTTCCCCTGGATTCGCTCCTTTCCTGTTCTCCCACAGCACCTGTGGGGTTTACTATCTCAGAACTTGCTTTACTGTGTTCATCTATTATTGTCTCTTTCCCAAACTCAATGAAGGGTAATGTGAGAAGACAATTGTTCTTTTCAGTTGTTCATCCCCAGTGTTAAGGGACACACATCTGGGCACAATAAATCTTTGCTGGATGGGTGGATGGAAGGACAGATGAGGTGAGCCTCAGCTGAGTCTCCAGTGATGATGGGGATCAGCCTGCCAGGAAGGCAGGGAAACAAAAGACAGGTGGAGAGGCTGGGACTTTTATTAAATCCCCAAATCCTTATGGTAAGCATGGCACTAAAATTGATGATAATTGTGCAAAATAGTTGTCTAGAGAGGCTGTCTACTCATTTCAGGGATTCTGTCATGTTTCTACAGTTTGGGACTACCTCTGGGAAAACTGGTTCTAAGTCTGCAGCACATTCTTTTGCATTCTTTTGAAAGTTTTCGATGCTGGTGAATCTTTGGGTCTTTGATTGAAATTTTGTAAACAGATCCAAGACATTTCATGTAGCAACTGTTTGCTGAGTCTCTGCTTCTTAGAATAGTTCCAGGCACATAGTAGGTATTTCAAAATGTCCATTGAATGAAAACATTCTTGTACTTCCAAAACAAGTGTGACTAAAAATAATAACACTGTTTTTTCATGTGACTCAGACTGGATCCAAAAGCTAGTTCCCATGGAATGTCCCAAAAATGTTTGAGGAAAGATAATGTTTGAATTAGACACTGCCACTGTATTAGTTCGGAGGCTGCTATGAATAACTACCTGAAACTGGGTAATTTATGAAGAAAAGAGATGTAATTGACTCACAGCTCTGTAGGCTGTACAGGAAGCATGGCTGGAAGGCCTCAGGAAACTTACAATCATGGTGGAAGGTGAAGGAAAAGTAAGGCATGACTTCACATGGCCAGAACAGGAGGAAGTGAGTGAAGGGGGAAATGCTACACACGTACTTTTAAACAACCAGATCTCATGAGAACTCTATCAGGAGACAGCACTAAAGGGATGGTGCTAAACCATTAGAAACATCCCCTCCCCCCATAATTCAATCATCTCTCATGGGGTTCCTCCCCTAACAATGGGGTTTAAAATTCAACATGAGATTTGGGTGGGGACACAGAGTCAAACCACATCAGCCACCTAAATAATCCCTTCAAAGGACAATCTGGATTAATGATAATTATGGAAATATTAATCTTATATACTACAGTCACAGTGTAAATAGATGTTTAATATCTATCTTTAAATGAATGCATGAATTGACTCAGCATTAGAGTTCTGAACAGGGGTATTAAGAATTTCTGGAGGTATAGGTGGAGGCAGAGTGAAAATGATTTGTTGTATGAGATTCTTAAAAGTTAATTTCTTTATTGAGAAGCTTCTAGAAAGAGGAAGTAAAGATTCCTAGATCTTTGCTGGTAAAGAAGCATAAGTGAACAGCAAACACAACTTTTTCTCTACCTTTATCCAGGGAAATTATACAAGTGGCTTTCTTGATGGAAAGAAGAGAACCAGACTAAAAAGGGCTATGCTTTTGGTGATGAAGATGATAATTTTTCATGCTATGTTTTTACTGGTAAATAATTCACATACCAAAATATTCAGTTATCTTTCACTCCTATCCTTTCTTTCAAAGCCATTAGCAATTCTGTTGGTACCACCATAAAAAATTTATTAGACTGCTTTATCTCCTGAAAGTCCCATCCATCAACATTTCCATTTGATTTAATGACCGGAAGATTGGAAAATGCTGCTCTAGTCTGAGTAGTTTATAGAACTTCCTCTTTTTAAACTTTATCACATGGCCTGTTGTCATGTTTTTATTATGTCCCTAATTACCATTAGGTCTTCTGGTCATTTCTCATCTTCAAATGTCTGCCATGGTTATCTCTGCCTAGGAAATACCTAGTCATTTCCCCTCCGATGTTTATTTTTCTCAAAAATTTTCCTCACATGAGTATGGTCTGGTGGTTTTAAGAAGATATTCTGAATTTGTTAATTGATTTAAAGCCACATTCTCCCTCTCCCTTTGTTACAGTGAGATAAATAATTAGAATATTGTGTTTTCCCCGAATGCACAGCAACAAAAGGCTGAATGATTTTGAAACTCAGCCCCCTCAGTTTGTGAGAGCATCATTTGGTACATTCTTTCAGAACTAATTCTAGTTCTTTCTCTCATTAGACAAGCTTTGTTTGAAAAAAATATTATTTTCTATATTAAAATTACTTGATTATTGTTTCAGTAGAACAAAATATTTGTTTCACTGCTTGCTGGTGTGAGACTGTACCTCGGACTCAGGGGAGATTTTGTTTCTAGACTGCTTTTTTTCCTGCTTCCTATTTAGCCATATGCCTAGCTTTTGTGAAAAATGCATCACTCAGCCTAGAGTATTTATTGCTCTACCACCAGTGTTGTCTCCATCAGATAACCTGGTCTTCTTGGTCAATTCCTATGTCCTGGTTCATGTTTAATCTGTATCCACAGGACATTGGGAAGCTAGTGAAAGTCCGAGTCTGTTGGTACAGTTTATCTGGGGACTAGAAAGCAAGAGCTGTCAGGGTTGATGGGTGAGAGAGCACTTTCTCGGTATTTCTATCCTTTCCAGAGAAAAGGATAGGTCACTAGAATCATGCTTACAAATCACCAACAATGCATGACTTCCTCTTAATGTAAGGCTAATTTTCATGTTTTGGAGTTATTGCACCTGTCTTCTTGTGTCCTAGATGGTCTTTATGGGTGGAGAGCCACTACTTCATGTATTTGCTTATCCAACATGGCCTGCAACAACGTCTATCACACAGAAGCTGTTCAATAAATATTGAAGAAGTAATTTAATAAAGACAAGAATTAATATAATTTGTTGATGAAAAATTGAGAAAGTAAAAAGTCTGTTAAAAAAAAACTGTGACGCATGAGCAAATTTGGGGGGAGATTCTTGGAATGAGCAAATGTAGAATAAAGGAAGAGGAAAGAGTGATGGAGACAAAGTCATTTGCTTTACTATACTTTTTAAGGTTAAACACGTTTTATTTCAAATGGAAGAAAACTCCGTTCTTGATTACGGTAGACACAAAGGGAATATCATAAATTCCCAGAATGCCCATTCAGTAAAACACAGATTGGAAGCCCTGCTCAGGCTGGCCAGGCCTCTCTGTGGTCCCTCTCATCTGCCAGCCCAGGGGCCACTCTTTCTGGGTTCCATACTGACTCGCACTGTCAACCTTGGAAGTATCTTGGCCGCACTTCTGGAAAGTTTGGCTTTCTCTCTCACATGCAACTATGCAAACCCTTTGCACTACTCCTGTGAAATTCTCACCGATTTTCTTCAGCTCTGGTGGAGATCTTTTTTGGGGTAGGTACTCAATACCTGGCTCCTGCCTCTGTCTCAGGCTAAAATCAATTGCTTCAGCCTCACCTCCACCTGCTCCACCAGGTCCTATCCCTACCAGTTGGACTTCCACACATGGTTGTCCCATTCATACCAGGTGGACCTCCATGCTGGTAGTTTTTGGCTCAGCTTTATTCACCCCCAGGCTTTGATGCATCTTATATTTCCTTTTCTATTCCTATCTGTCATAGATGTTTTCAGTCCACTTTTGGGCAGGTGATTCCTTTTTCTTCTAAAGACGTCTCTCCCTGCCAATCTTTAAAACCCCACACAAGACAGAAGTGTAGCAGAACTGAATGCAAAAGTGCAAGAGTGTTGGTTACCTGCAGCCCAACCTTGCCCTGGAAGGAGCCACCATGTAGGTAACAGGAGGAAGAAGACCTGGAGGGATCTTCCCTGTCAGTGTGCAAGTTTAGCAGCAGGGGCTGGTTGAAGAAGAATACGGAAGAAGGAAGGTCCTATTACCAGAAAGGGGAAGACAAGGCTGGGAAGCCAGCAAAATGGAGAGAACCTGTTAACAGTGTGGACTGATGCAACTTTTGGGAGTGGAGTGGCCAATATGTGTCTCAGATGATGACGCCTATGAGACAGCATTTCATTTCTATGAAGTAATCCATTTTTAGGACTCCTCTAAAAATATTAATTGCACTCTTAGAAATACTTCACGTTAATGGATTGTTTGAAGGAAAATACTACTCCTAAAACACAGGCTCTTTTAAGAAAGTAAGAACCCAGGAATTTGCAAAGACTAAGCAGGAGGATTTGGGTTTTTGTAAGGCTTGGAATAGGTTGGTCAGGGTGGAAAGGTGATCTGTGTATATAAGTGTCTACATATGTACACGTGCACATATGTATATGATTGCTTTTTTGGGCAAAATAATGAATTTAAAAATCAGTACTTGGCTGAAGGAGATGATAAGTTTAGTGTAGCTTCAAAAGGTAAATTTCTGATATAAGAATAAATCTGAATTTTAAGATCTATTATTCTTGATTTTATTAGTTTAGTAGTCATATTTTTAAAGCTGGGCATCCTGGTACAGGAATAATAATTGCTAAGCATCATCAGCAGCTGGATTGCCCCGAACTCAGTGCATTGCATCTTTAGAGTATCAGAAAGGACAGATTTTCATTGAGATTAGTGGGGACAAGATAATTGGGGTACCACTATTTTCTCTAGCAGCTCCTTCTCTTTTTTTGCATTATTTATATTATTTATGTTATCTATATGCTTCGACTAACTGATGGAACGCACCATGTCGGGGGCTCAAGGATAAGTCACAGCTGATACCTTAGCACCTCTGGAGCAAAAATGAATTGCACTGCAAAGCTGGCCCAACTTGGAGTAAGGATCTGGACTTTGTACCTCTGTGTTAGTCAGTCATAGGCTGCAGGCTGGTCCCAGGGGTTGGGTTTGGATGGGGATTTGAGGGGCTGGTGGATGTGGGGAGTGACTCTATGTGTGAGAGGCTCCTGTTTGGCCAAGTGTGATTCTCCTAAGAAGAGGAATTGGAGGGTCCTGTGATTCCTGAATAGCCAGCACTCTCAGTGGAATAGTTGGGCTGACGAGGTAAAGTAGACAGGGAGGACACTGACTTAGTCATTGTCACCTCCCTCCCTCTTTGACCTGTCTTCACACACCTTGATCAAGAACCCTCCTCTCTTCCTGTTTACTTGTCTCTGCACCAGCTCTACTGCTTCTTACTGCCAGGCACAAACTGCTCCTCTGAACTTTATGTGAGAGCTGTCTAATCATGTGCAGAATTATAGTGTCTGTTGATGAGGTGTTATATTTTAATTAATACACTCCATAAGCTCATTATCTTTTTTGGCAATCACATCTCACTGGTGACTTGCACTATGAACACAAATTTTGTTCCTATGTGCTACAGGGAAGCAACATTTGTTCCACCTTGCATTTCTAACTTTTTTGTTGTTGTTGGACCCAAGAGCAGATCATGTCATCATTCCCTATTAAATTTGAACTTGTCAGATTTTTCCTATCATTTTATCCTGATAGCTCAGATTCAATAAACCAATGTACTATTTGCCTGTTGAACTTTTAAAAACTCAGAAACATAATGATTATGTCTTTAAAATGTAATACAAGTTCTTTAGCTTGTCTGTAGAAACTTCTTTCCAGATTGGCATCAGTCCCTTAATCACCTTAACCATTTTTGTGGTTGCAAAGCTAACTGCAGTTCACCCAATAGTATTATTCAGCTTATATCTCTATTTGCCCCTAAAACAGCATAAGGGACCACTTCAGATTGAATGCTGTACTAGGGGCTGAGCACGGTGGCTCATGACTGTAACCCCAGCACTTTGAGGGCTGAGGTGGGTGGACCACTTGAGGTCAGGAGTTCGAGACCAGCCTGACCAATATGGTGAAATCCTGTCTCTACTAAAAACACAAAAATTAGCAGGGTGTGGTGGCCTGAACTTGTAGTCCCAGCTACTTGGGAGGCTGAGACAGGGGAATTGCTTGAACCCTGGAGGCGGAGGTTGCAGTGAGCCGAGATCGCACCACAGCACTCCAGCCTGGGCGACAGAGCAAGACTCCATCTCAAAAAAAATAAAATAAATAAATGCTGATCTAGAAATATATAATGCCTATAGCATTTCTACAACCTAGCAGTTTAGAAATCTTGTTAAAATAAAGTGTGGATAATATGACAAGACTTGTTCCAGACCTCAGTGATTCTTTCCTTTTCTGCTTACTCATAAAATATCTGGGACAAAAGCTCACATATTGTATGGAAATTTATTTTCCCACCTGAAGTTTTGATAATTTGAGTCTACAAAAAGCTGACAATAGACAGATTAATAAGAGAAGAATGTGTACACATTTATTAATGTGCATATGGATACAGAAATCATACAAAATATGAAAACTCAAAGATGGAGCTTGATGGTTAACACTTAAATATCCTCTTCATTGGGGAGAGGGAAAATGGGGTGGGGTAGTAGGAGTAAATGATTTTTAGGGAAAGTAAATGAGGCCAAAGAACAGTGATGTGGGCCACATTTCTCTGGGCTATAGGGGAGGTAGCATCACAGGTTATAGGAGAGTCACGGGAGAAAAGCATGTCAAGCAAAGACTGACTTGTTTGTAGATGAAAGTAGCTCAGGGAATCTTGGAGCTGCCTTAGAAAGGATCAATGGTAGTTTATTCCACCAATGTAGATATTTTTCTTGAGATGCAAAACTTTTCCACAAAAGGCAGCTTCTCAGGGCAATTCTGGTCTGCAGGGCCTCCCTTATTTGAAACTTTATTTTTAGTATGTTTCACATATTAAAGTAGGATTGTTAGCAATAGAGAGATGTGGTTAGAGATTGTGAGATAAGAGATTAGCGAAGGGGGTTGGGGGGTATAGATTGGAACAAGCAGCCCATATCTTTTTAAATCAGTCTTTTAGTTCTGAGAATAGATCAGTTCAGTTAAATAGCTGTGTCCCGTTCCAGGAGCTGGCATTGCAGATGGGCTTTCAAACCTAAGCCTCTATTATGATTCAGGCAAACAAATCTTCGATAAGAGGCATTTCTATGGAAACAGAAGAAAAAACAAAGGTTAATGACTAGACTAGTGTATAAGCTAGATTTCCTAGAGTTTCTAAGGCATCTTCAGTTGGAGAGGGCCAGCAGTCACAGGCTGTTACGCTTTTCTGGATTGTAGTTTGAAACAGGTGTTCCAGGGAACTGAGTAGTCTATACATCAACAGGCACAAAGGCAATTTATATACAAGTTCCTGTAGTGCTTTCTCCTGAATTGCCTGTAAGGGAGCCACATAGACAAGACACTGGGCCAGTCTTTTTTCCAAGTTTACTGACTTTTAAGTCAACCTCCACTTCTCAAAGAAGCCTCATCATATCTGAAAATATGACATTACAATCAAAGTCTTGGTAAAAATCCAGTGTCTCCAATTGTGTCCTGTTACAAAAGAAAAGACATTGTTATTTAACTTATGCAAATAATTATATTGCCTTTAAAAGTTCTTGAAAAGTTTTCAAGACTTTTTGATTCCTTAGGGATCAGTTAAAGAGAAAGGCAAATGTTTCAGTTTTGCTCATGAAAGTATATTTTGCCCAATTACTGCAAGCTATAGATAGCTTAAAGGGAAAACAAAGAGTTTTCTTGACCCTGGAAAACAAAACATAAAAAGAATCAGCAATGTTTCAAACAAAAATGTCATAAAAATTGTTTTCAATCCTCTGTTCTTTCAGTTCTGTATAATTAATTTTTTTTGGTCATTCTTAGGTTAGCAATTTTATGAGTCCATTCTTTTTTTTTCATTTGAGTTTTTTAAATTCTTATTTAGTCCAATTGTGTTATCTTAACCTTGTAAGAAACCTGTGTTTAAGAGTACTGATAGTCTTTCTCATGAACATCTTTAAAGACACAGCACTTTAGGATTTGCAAAGAGCTTTTAGAAAAAAAAAGGCATCATCATAAAACTGTGGACAATAAGACAAAATGATCATGGTTAAAAATGCAATTGACAAAGAAATTTGATTATTTTCTCTGGCCTACAACAATTTAGCAAAACAGCCACAATTATGATTGATTACATGTACCAAGATAAATCAAATGTTTAGGACTCTTGTACAGTTTTGAACACATACTAATGATGTATTTGTACAAATATAACTCAAAGGTTAAGCATCATTTCTTGTTTGACAATGCTTCCCATAGGACTTTAACATACACAAAATAAGCCTAATATCTCTCTGTCGGATTTTCAGGGATGCATCTGGAGTATCTAAAATTTAGTTTTAGGTCCCCCAAAGTTTAGAGTTGTGAATTTGGAAAGCTTGTCAAATATCAAAGGTTTAAAACATTTGATCAAAATAGGATTACAGATTACTGTAAAATAATAGTCATTCATTTAGGCAAAATGATAATGAAAAGATTTCAAAAAGAAAAAAACCTTTACTCTTTGAAATGGTAGAGACTCAGATTCCAAGTAATCAAAAGATCTAATAAAGACAGCATGAGGGCCGGGCGCGGTGGCACACGCCTGTAATCCCAGCACTTTGAGGGGGCTGAGGTGAGTGGATCACGAGGTCAAGAGATTGAGGCCATCCTAGCCAACATGGTGAAACCCCATCTCTCCTAAAAATACAAAAATCAGCTGGGTGTGGTAGCACATGCCTGTAGTCCCAGCTACTATGGAGGCTGAGGCAGGAGAATCACTTGAACCCTGGAGGCGAAGGTTGCAGTGAGCCAAGATGGCGCCACTGCACTCCAGCCTGGGACAGAGCAAAACTCTGTCTCAAAAAAAAAAAAAAAAAAAAAAAAAAGGAGCATGAGGCACACAGGATTTATCTCTCTCTCTCGCCCCTCTTTTTTTTCCCCTGCAGTTTACTCAAAAGGTGAACAAAAATCTTTTTCTTACAATCTCTTATTAATACTACACAAAAATATTGTTTAAAAGAGAAGATCAATTCCTAAAGTCACATGAACTTGAAAAGCATTTGGACCATTTATTTAATTTATGACTACTTGTATATTTATAAGTCAATTTGGTGCCATGTGGACAACATACAAACACGTGTATAGATATATACATACATGTAGACACAATATGCAACACAACACATATGTATATGTATCCAAAAGCCAAAGACATCAGGGGATTTAACGCAAAAGAGAGAAGAGCTTTAGACCTAAGAGGAACCCATTCATGACCCTTGGGGATCTGTGAGGAAAACAGGGGATTCCAAAAAAGGGGGTCAGTGATATCTTGACTGTATTCCTCCAGGGGTCTCAGGGTCACTACAAGTCCCTGCTAGATCCCTTCATGTGGTATCAAAGGTGGCAAAAAGGAGAAGGGGCAAAAATGGAAGGAAATGGGAGAACAAGGCTTAGAGGAGCCCATTTGGGGAGGTCTAAATTTTTCAAAAGAGCAATGAAATTTTAGTTAGCAGGAATTTGAGGAAAAAAAAAAAATCCAGTCAACTAAATGGTTCCCATGGGCAAAATAGCAGAGAACAGAGAAGGATACCTGCTGTTAACCAAACTGACTTGACAATCAAACTCTTAAAACAACACAAAACAAAAAATACAACTTTTCTGAATATATTGGTAGTAAAACATTTCGTCCCGTGAGCATCTGGCCTTTCACTGGAGCAGAGAGAACTGTGGCTGCAGTGGGAATGCAGTGCTTCCTCCAGCCTCTGCTTTCTAGGAGGAGCCCACCTTGCTCACTCACTGGTTTGGTTCCTAGAAGCAAGGGGTGTGTCTTTCTGGCCCAGGGGAGTGATCTTATTCTCTCAATCTAAACCAAGGTTTTAAATCAAAGGTATACCTCAAGAAATGAATCAAAACCAAAACAAGTAAGTACACATGAGACTAAAACCAAAATGTCATTTATGGCTTTAATCAAAGTCTACAAAGAGGGAGCAAAAGCTGCAACCCTCCCAAGATCCATTCCACTCCCATCGACAGGTCAGAGAAAGGAAATGTTTTGCTACTACCTGCAAATGAGGTACAACTCATATTTCTGTCCAGCCCTATCCTCTGGGGTCTTGACTTCTTGGCTTGCCATCTGCACAAAAAGGCTGACAATTCCTGTGCCCAATAGATGGAAGATTATAAGAAACGAACAGTCAGTAAGAAAGAAAATCAAAAGCTGTTCATGGAGGTGGAACAGATTACAAATGGGTTCTCAACAAAACCAAGAATTATACAAGTAATTAAAACTACGCACATTCATTCTTATAAATGTTTCTTTCCTGAGCCAAAGGAATATATGGAAGCATTTCTTTAAGATGTTTATGTTTCAAAGACATGGTAAAGTGTACATCTACAGGGGCGTAGTTCTCTGACTAGAAATCAAATGTGGTCCAACAGTGATAGGTCTGAATTCTAACCACTAGACTACAGAGTGTAGAGTCTCTGCAGCAAATCTCACAGACGATGAAAGTAGGCAGTTTGAGCTTACAAAAGATTTTAATTTTGTTTCAAATACAATTTATGCTTTAGTTTAAAGTCTTTCCAAGGGTGTTTCTAAGCCTCTATTCTGTTTGTATCTTTTCATAGGTACCAATAAGACAGTTCTTTAAGACGAGAAGTCTCTAAAAAGGTTTTTAATATATTCAATTTATTTTAAAAGCAATTCCAACCAATACAAGAATGAATTTACATATTTTATTTTAATTCAAATTTAGAAAGAATAAAAAGACAAAAAAGATGCTTACCACCTTCACTCAATTGGGCTCTTTAGGGAGAGGTATTGGAAAACTGACCTGGTAGAGAAATTCTTACCTTTTTTGGAGAGCTGTTCATCAGTTGTCCCAAGATCACCTTCATAGGCTCCACAATGAAGAGAATGATTTGTTATCCTGCTTACAGAGCCAAAACTCTAGGGAGTCAATATTTTCCCCTGAAGGCTTGATAATTTAAGCCTATAAAAAACTGCTAATAGACAGATTAAAAAGAGAAAAGGGCACACACATTTATTAATCTGCCTAGCAACACAGGAATGAGACAAAATATGAAAATTCAAAGAAGGGGCTAGATGGTTGACATTTAAATATCCTCTTCATAGGGGAGAGGGGAGATGGGGGGTGTATAGGAGTAAATGCTTTTCAGTGGGGGCAAATGAGGCTAAAGAAAAATGTCATGGGACCCAGTTTCTTGAGGCTGTAAGGGAGGTAGCATCAGAGGTTATAGGAAAATGAAGGGAGGAAAGCATGTCAAGCAAAGACTGACTTGTTTGCAGATGAGACTATCTCAGGGCATCTTGGAGCTGCCTCAGGAAGGACAGATGGTAGCCTGTGGTTGAATTAATTTTTTCCTAGATCTGGGCCATGGTATCGTTGGGGATTCTCAGAGAAAGCCTGGCTGTTTATTCCATCAGTGTAGATTTTTCTCTTCAGGTGCAAAATTTCTTCACAAAAGGCAGTTTTTGGGGCAATTCCTGTCTGCACGCCCTCTAAATAGCCATCTTGACATAAGTCAAAGAAGTGTGCTTTGGGGTAAAATACATTCAGTTTCCTTTAGTAGTTAAGTTTATGTCCACTTCCTTTACCACCTTCAAAGACAGAGCCACACCTCTCTACTGGCAGCTATTCTGTATCTTTCCCATTCTTCACACTTAACTAGAAATCACTGGTAGAGACTTGGTGATTTTATTTACAATTTCCTCAGTGACTATTCTGTTATTCACTTTTGGCGTAAAACATCAATCCTTTCAGCAGTACTTAGTAGGATTGTACACCAACACACACACACCACATACCACTTTATACATACTTTAATTCTGTCATATAAGCGATTGTCTTATTTTCTTGCAGAGGAGGAAAAAATAATTTTTCTTCTAGCCTTGTAAGTTCTTAGTTCTGACCCCTATAATAAAGGACAGATTAACAAATGTTAACAGAAAAACCAAACTCTGCAATATATTTTAATGAGGTTTATTCTGAGCCAATGTGAGTGATCATGGCCCAGGGAACAGTCTCAGAAAGTCCTGAGAAAGTGTGCCTGAGGTGATTGGGTTATGGGTTGGTTTTATATATTTTAGGGAGACCAGAATTGTGGGTAAAATCATTAACCAATGTATGGAAGCTATACACTGATTCTGCCCAAAAAAGGTGGGACATTTCAAAGGGTCAGGGAAGGAGTTATAGATCATAGGTGGATTCTGAGGTTTTTGGATTGGCAATTGGTTGAAAAAGCTCTACAGACTTGAAGTCAGTAGAAAGAAATACGTGACTTAAGGTAAGCGGCAGAGGGGAGGTTGTGAAGGCCAATGTTCTTATTATGTAGATGAAGCCTCTTCATTTGGGTGGCAATCTTCAGAGCAAATAGATGGTAAATGTGTCTTTTCAGATCTTAAAAGGTGTCAGACTCAATCTCTTAGATCTGGGAAAGGTCTGGAAAGGGAAGCCAAGGCTGCATTTATGGAGAATCTCTACTGATACAAATTTCCCTCACAAAAGATGGTTTTGCAGGGCTATTTCAAAATATGTCAGAGAAAAGTATTTTGGGGTATAGTGTTTTGATTTCCTTCAGGGTTTGCTATCTGCAATGTGATGCTATACCAGACTCAGGTTGAAATTTGGCATCTTATTGCTATAAGCCATCTGTGTGGCCAGTCTTATGATTTCTATTTTAATGTTGATGCTGGTCACTTGTGTCTAAACTCCAAAACGGAGGAAGTATAATGAGTTGTGACCAACCTACCTTCCCATTATCGGTCTAAATTCAGTTTTTCAGGTTACTCTGGGGTCCCTTTGGCCCACAGAGTGTCCATTCAGTTGTCTGGGGAGCTTGGGATTTTATTTTTGGTATATACAAGAGAAAAACATACATATATATATTAACAAGTATATTGCATATGCACATATGCAGAGAAGTGGCATAGAACTCTCACTTATATAGCATCTTCAAATAAAACAAAAAAGAGGGTGTTAAGGAGGCAAGTTATGACAAAGGGACAGGGAAAAGGGATAAACTAGAGTAAGGTTTGTTATGCAGATTTAAGTCCTTGCCTTCTCTAATGATAAGAGTATCTTGTAACTTCTTAGCCACCCCTCTCTTCCTGGTGCAGAGAGGCACCCTTACAAATGGAAGTCTCCTTTAGATGGAAATTTTCCCTACAAAAGATTAACTTCTACTCTATTTTCAGAGTTTCTGTTGTGTTTGAATAATCAGCTGAAAATAATTCTTTTGCCAAAGAGGCATATTTTGGGGTTGGGAGACCATACTCTGGCCTCCAATATATTCAGTCTCAGAATCATTTCGAACAGTGAAGCTAACAACAAAGTAGAAAGATCCAGTTTTCCTTTGTCATCAGTCAGCTTGTTTCTGTTCAATTAAGTTTGGTCTAAAGCTGTCTCCATACGTATTCGAAATTTGGCCTAAAAGTTTCTCCATACATATTGAATGGTAACCCAACATGATGTGTAAATAGGCTATAACTTACTCATATAGCAAATAACTGAATCTTAGCCAACTACAGGCAGCCAACTGTGCAATGCAGGTTTAAATAATACCAGCTGTAATCAATCCAGCTGTTTTTGTACCTCACTTCAGCTTTCTGGAAGTCACTTTTCTTTTACTGTTCATCAAATTTTATTCAACTGTGTTACAGCCCTGGCGTTGCTCTGAATCTATTCTGGATCTTCTGGCTCTCCAGTTTGCTAATCATTCTTTGCTCAATTAACTCTATAAAATTAAAGTTATCTAAAGTTTTTCTTTTAACAAGTAGTGTTAGAAGTGGGATTCCAAGTAGACCTTCCAGCAACCCCCAGGAGCATGGCGTGATCAAGGGAGAGACCCGCCAAACCCCTTGTGTCTACTCTTCTCTCAGCAACTGGGGACTGTGGGTGAGTTCTCTCTTGGATTCTATAGCTCCACAAATCTGTGTTTTGAGCTATTTCAGTTTAACAAATTTTTTATCTGGACTGGGTTTGGAAGTCATGACAAAAACTGGCCTGGGTTCAGAATCCAATTGGATTCAATAATTAACTGGACTGGATCCAGTTAGGGGCCTCAGATGTCTGACTGGATGAGTCAAAAACTGGCTATAAATGGCAATTACTGCAGGGAGTGCAAAGTTTGGCTTTCACAAATTCACAAAGGGGGCCAGGCGCGGTGGCTCAAGCCTGTAATCCCAACACTTTGGGAGGCTGAGGTGGGGGGATCACTTGAGGTCAGGAGTTTGAAACGAGCCTGACCAACATGGTGAAACTCTGTCTCTACTAAAAATACAAAAACATTAGCCGGGCATGGTGGCGGGCACCTGTAATCCCAGCTCCTCAGGAGGCTGAGGCAGGAGAATTGCTCGAACCTGGGAGGCAGAGGTTGCAGTGAGCCAAGATCACACCACTGCACTCCAGCCTGGGTGACAGAGCAAGGCTCATCTCAAAACAAAACAAAACAAAACAAAAAGCAGAAAACAAAACAAAACAAAAACAAAGAAAAGAAAAGAAACGAAGGAAATTCACAGCGGATTTTTGTTGAATCCTCTTTGTTTCTTTTTTCCGTGTGTGCTTAGCTAGGGGAAAATTATTGGCTGAGTTGAACAAGGGGATCTGAGAGCTCAAGCCAAAATTTAATGTAAAAAGGGGATTCTTACTTTCTGAAGAACTGAGTGTTTGTGATATAGGAGTTAAGAAGAAATTATTTAGGCTGATAGTGAGGGCAAAGATGTCCTCAGTAAGGTTTTCCTTTTAAAGAAAAACAGCCCCCCAAATCATTTTCTTTTCTAACAAGGAGCAGCCTGTAAAACCGAGCTGCAAATATAGACAATCAAGCTGGAAGCTTGCACAGGTGAATGCTGGCAGCTGTGCCGACAGGAAAAGGATACCTGGGACTAGGCATGTTCAAAATGCCAGCTCCATCTTCCTTTCTCTTTGACAGCCACATGTACGGTAAGGAGCAGATAACATGGTGCAGGCCAAGTGGAAAGCCCATTTGAATAAGAAGATTAGGGTGGGGTAGCCAGCTTCCCCACATGCTATGTAAATATTTCACCTGGTCCAATGAATCTGTGGGCCCTATGTAAATCAGACACCACCTCCTCAAGACTGTCTATAAAATCTAGTGCACTCCACTGCAGGCCAGAATTCCCACCTGGGCGCCCCTCTCTCTCACGAGAGGGAGAGCTATTCTCCTTTCTCTTTCTCTCTCTCTCTTTTTTTTTTTTTTTTTTGAGATGGAATCTAGTTGTGTCACCCAGGCTGGAGTGCAATGGCGCTATCTTGGCTCACTGCAACTTCTGCCTCCCGGGTTCAAGGGATTCTCCTACCCCAGCCTCCCAAGAAGCTGGGACTACAGGCACACGCCACCACACCTGGCTAATTTTTGTATTTTTAGTAGAGATGGGGTTTCAGCATATTGGCCAGACTGGACTTGAACTCCTGACCTCAAGTGATCTGCCTGCCTCAGCCTCCCAAAGTGCTGGGATTACAGGTGTGAGCCACCATGCCTAGGCTTTTTCTCTTTCTTTTGACTATTAAACCTCTGCTCCTAAACCCACTTCTTGTGCAGGTATCCTCAATTCCTTTGGCGTGAGATGACGAACCCAGGGTCTTTAAGCCAGACAATGACACCTCTTCATTTGACTTTCTGACTATGCAGATTATTATATGTATAAGTATTAGGCTCCAGAAACAGCAAGCACTTACAAAAATGGTGAAATCTTACTAAAGATAATTTACAATTTAAAATTACAGTGGATAATTCCAAATGAACAACACTGCACTTTAGCAAGTTTATGTAAAAATGAGGGCTCCCAAGTTAGGCTAACCAAGGGACACTTATTGATGTGCAGTATCTTTGTAAGCAATTATCATCCTGAAGTGTTGTGTCTTCAAGGAGGTTCATGGAAAGGATGGAAAGGACCCTGACAAGGACTCTTGAATATGGGTTTCTGATAAACTCTAGAATTATATCATTTGGGCTGGATAAGAATTCCCAGAACTCCAATAAATAAACTGACTGGTTTATAAAAGTGCTAATCCACAAAGGACAAAAATTAATTAAAATATCAAGGAAATACTTTGGCAGATTTTCATGCTAAGTCAACCAGTACTGAACTTGTTAAGATATGCAATTCAAATGAACTCCACGATCCAGATCAAATTACCTATGATAACTCATCTAGTAAACAGTGTTTTGGACTTGAATTGGAGAAATGAAATTGGTATTTAAGAGGATATAAATTGAATGTTAAGTGTAAACTCATGGAAAGCCTGGGCAGTAACCTGGATTTTCCTGTGTCCTTAAAGCTTTCATTATTAGAAGCTCTGTATTTCATGACTCATCATTTAAGAGATGAAATTATCCAAATTATGAAAAAATATTGGTGTACTGACTATTCTTAATTGTTAAAATGGTTTATGATCAATGTTTGGTTTGTCAAACCCATAATCCTGGGAATGCAGTCAAAACTTCAGGTATATTTCTGCTACGTGATGGGCCATTTGAACATTTATAGAGAAATTTCATTCAATTGCCATTTTCAGTGCGTATTTTCTCATTTTATAGACGCTTCCTCATGCAAGAAATCCAAGGCTATAACAGTAGCTAAATGGTTTTCAGGAAATGTGTTTCTCTCATTGGGCATTTCTGCAGAAATCTCCAGCAGTATAAGTACATGTTTCACTGACTAAGTTGTAGAATTGTTAAATAAGTTATTACAGATACAATAGCATTAGGCAAAGCAAACTGAATTGGCTGGATTTCCATAGCTGAAGATATTGCAGATTAAAAACAATCAGATCCACTTCTAGTAGAAAACTTAAGTTGACCCCTTGCAAAACTGTCACTGGAAGGTCTGTGTCCCTAATAATAGAACCTCACGTATCTTTTACTCCTAAATTCTGATGTGAGTAAATGCTACGAAGCTTTAATGTATTATGCCAAACTGTGTTTTCACCAAGTAAAGGAAGCTTTTTATGATCCGCTGCCTGAGGACAATTAAACCCTTCACAATCTAGAACCTAGAGAGATTGGGCCTTCTGGAAACAATGTCAGAGAAAGACTTCCCTTGCCACTCACACTGTAGCGAAACTTCAGGACCTCCAACCATAGGCATGTAATCTCACAATTCAGAAAGGTCCCTCCAGACTCTTGGAATTGTATACTCACTGGAGACTCTAAGGTAAAGGAAGTTTCTCTCCAGAAGCAGATGGCATCCTAAATGTGGTCAGCTTTCCCAAGATCATGGATCAAGACTGCTCTGATATCACACAATTCTTACCTCTTTTAATTTTTTTCTTGCTTATGCTTCTATGAGCGATAGAACTGGAAAAGGTGCCTCATGTGCACCTATGGAGTACACTTTTATTTATGGAGAATTTTTCAGCCAACCTTATACATGAGCAAACTTATGTCTTGGTGGGTGGAAGATAAAGGGCCAGTGTGGACTACGAATCTTAATGCTATTTTTGTTTCTACAGAATTGGTCAGAAACAGAACATTGGTCCTCTCCTCTTAACCTACATCACAGGTTAAAGAGATCATTGCCAGGTCTTTTCCTTTCTGGATGGACATCATTGTGTTAGAGCTCTTTTATTATAGTTTGGAGAAATTTTAAATGAGTCAATAATTGTACATTTATCCCTCATGGCAGGCTCTACAGCATATTCTACTGCAAAGGCTATGGTTGCACAATAGGCTTTTTAAAATTCTCTTGCTAAAGTTGTACTAGGTAATATAATTGCTGCAGATTACCCACTAGCTGAACGAGGAGGAATCTGTGCAGTTGCTGACACTTTTTGCGTATGGATGAATACACTGGGTATTGTAGAGACTCAGTTTCATGGAATTAACCAACAGCCTGCTTGATTAAAGAGGGCAGACTCCTTATCTGGCATATTCTTTGAAGGATTTGATTTTGGTGGGTTTGATTCATGGAGACCCTGGCTAAGCAACATACTCCAAGCCCTTGTTATTATCCTCCTGAGAGCCATAATAGAAGACTTTCTGATGCTTTGTATTCTCTCAAAAGTTTTCAGTGTTTGCATGCAACCATCCTTAGAATATCAAATGCTCTGTCTTCGACTAGAATGACAAAATCTAAAAGAAATGCACAATCATGAGGACACTGTAACCTATGAATGATATGTTGAGATCAGAAGCCCCAAATGACGGTAACTGAGAGTAGTGCTAATGCCCTAAGTTTTGGTCATGCTCTCACATAGGAATTGTTAAACAGAATTATGAGTGGCCGGTGTTTTGGACTGAGCTCCCGCACTAGTTCCCACCAGACCAGACCAAACTGACATGGAGCCATTTCTGCTCAATGTCACATAGTCGAACTGAAACTTTCAGAAAGCAGATAGATCCCAAAACCAGAGCTGAGATCTAACAAGACTTGCAAATTTCACACTTCAACCAAATAAGACCATTTACAATGGTGGCAGAGTTCCATCACTACCTAAAGTTTTTGTGAATATCTCAAAATTGAGAGATTGACCAAAAGAAGGAAATTTTTCAATTAAGTTTGGCCCATAGATGCCTCTATACATATTTTGAGTTTGGCCTAAACATTTCTCCATACATATTAAACTGTGACTTGATATATAAACTAACTGTAACCTACTCTTGTAAAATGGTAACCAAATCACAGCCAACTACAGGTAGCCAACTATTCAAAGCAGGTTCAAATAAGGCAAATGCCCCATTGTAACTAATTAGCTGTTTTTTCACCTCATTTCAGCTTTCTGTAGGTCACTTACCTTTTTCTGTCTGTGTTATCCAACCATGTGACAGCCCTGGAGTCACTCTGAACCAATTCTGATTTTGAGGGCTGCCCAATTCATGATTCATTTTTTGCTCTGTTAAGCACTATTAAATTTAATTTTTCTAAAGTTTATCCTTTAACATTTCTAACAATGAGGCCACCACATCTTTGCTATTCTTGTTCTAAACATAATTTTAAAAAATAGTTTTTGAGTCATTTTTTTGGATGATGTTTTCCTAGTCACTTATAATTTTTTCATTTCAGATGGTCTTTCACTTGCTGTATCCCTAGTGTCACGAGGCTTCTCTTCATCATTCTCCTCTTTCTCTCTCTATTCCCTTTAGACAATAGTGATGCTCACCTACTCTTTCAGTCCCAGTCTTTCTTCATTGTTTTGATCCTCTTTCCACACGTCCCCCTTGGTCAAGCCAGTAGACTCTCACCATGATTGCATTTCCAGCCCCCACACACGCTGTGCCCATGTGCACAGACATACACTCACATACACCAAACAACTAGAAGAGTTGTTCAAGAGTTCAGCCACCTCTTATTTCTAAACAGGTGCCACTCAAAAATGCATCATCTTTTTCTTTTTCTGTTTCTTTTTGTTTTTTTCCTGAGATAGTCTGGTTTTGTTACCCAAGCTGGAGTGCAGTGGCGCGATCTTGGCTCACTGCAAGCTCCGCCTCCTGGGTTCACGCCATTCTCCTGCCTCAGCCTCCTGAGTAGCTGGGACTACAGGCACCCGCCACCACGCCCAGCTAAGTTTTTTTTTTTTTTTTTTGTATTTTTAGTAGAGACGGGGTTTCACTCTGTTATCCGGGATGGTCTTGATCTCCTGACCTCATGATCTGCCCGCCTCGGCCTCCCAAAGTGCTGGGATTACAGGCGTGATGCATCATCTTTTTCTATGATATCAAATGAATTCCTCTTCTCTTGACTGTTTTTGATGAATCTGATTTTCATGATATAATCCTCCCTTAATTCAGGTAACACTATTCTTGATAAACGAACTTTAGTAATAAAGTAAAATTTAGGTAATTGGGTAACCCCTTTTCTTGCACTGCATTTATTATATTTAGACTATTCCTTTGTGTTAATGTCAGAACTAAATGAAAGTGAGGGAACCAAACAGAGAATAACTACTAGGAAATTCATTAATTAGAGCCATGTTTATATCTTACTGTCAATTTTATTTGAACTAAATTATTGTAAGTTTAATGTGACTCTTTAAGTTTCTTATTAAGAAATAATATGCCTGAATTTCTGACTGTATGGGAGCACAGAAACCTTGCTCCAGAAGATTTAATAAATTAACTGAGCAAAGCACTGATAGCAATCCCTGACACATTGTAAGGGCTCAACCAGAGCTAGTTCATAAAATAATATTTATTTTTTACTTCATCAGTATTTTCACATTATGAGAAGTAGTCACAAGATTTTATTTAATAAAGAATATGGTTATTTTACAATAATAGAGCAGGAATCTAAACAATAAATTTGCTGATAGACATTCTCCTGCTCTATCTTATGTTACTTATGATCTTTAATATTACATTTTAATGATTTACACTAGAGTTGACTATATATTTTAAAGTGTCAGTTATTACAGATACATTCTTGTATATGAAGCCCTATATATGGAGAGAAAATACATAACTCACCCTACAGAAGAATTCTTTATACAGAAAATCTACCTTTGACTTCCTGTAAGTAACAATGTCTGCCAGAGTGGCAGCCAGTCCCTGAAGTCTTTGATACTGGTTCTTGCATAGATAAAGATCTTGGGCCAGAATGGTAAACAACATCCTGCTTTCTTCAAGAAAATCTCATTACTAACCAAATTTCAGATGAGTAAACAGCATGCCCAATGACAGAGCTGATTTACATTCTGGCCTTATTGCAACATGAGCCCAATTAGCAGAAACAAGCACTTCAAAAATTGGCATTGGTCTGCAGAACATACTTTGGAGCAGCATTGCCCAGGAATGTTTACTAGACTATTTGAAATAAGTCAATTAAAATTTTGCCTCTTGAATAATGCAACCTATGAGTAAATGTGTGCTAGAAGTGACAATAAACATGAGCATGAATTAATTTAGCAGAATGGCCATATTGAAATATTAGAAGTGATCAATGGCCATAAAAATATTTTGTCCCAAATTTCTGACTTTAATTTTCTGTATTGACAACAAAGGTTAGTTGGTTAATATTAAGAGTTGAGAATAATGAGTAAGTTTTGAAAAGTTTCATGAGAAGGAATTTGCTGTTTTATATCCATTAATCTTCATAAGGCTGGTAGCTGAAGAGAATTTTTCCAATATTAGTCAAGCATGAAATGACAAAGCTGATAGACAGTTAAAGCAAATAGCATTTTTGTTTGTATAATGACTTTTGGGGGATATTAATAATAACCATTTTACCTTCATTAATTAGAGGAGCTGTATTTCCTCTGCTGGGTCTCAGAATAGATAATGTGCTTTTAGATTTTCTTTCAATTTAAATATTCATTTGAATGAAATACAGAACACGGAAATTGGAGCATGATTTAACCTAATGGTGTCAGTCAATCATAATTAAGGGTAAATAGAAATGAGACCATTTTAACTAATTTATTTATATATATATTTAAAAACATTTACTACATACTAGACCATTTCACATATATTATCTTATTTAAAACTCACAATAATGCACAGAATCTAAATAGCTGATACTCAGATTGAAACCAGGTATGACTGCTTTAGAATCCACCTTCAAACCATCCTCTTCCCCCACATTTTCCTAGGCTAGAACAGCAGCTGGTTTCAGTGTCACTACTGACATGAACCAAGGGTCTTTATATTCTACTCTATTCCCATAGAGTTATCTCACTCTGTCCCTTAACACAGCCTGTGCTCAGGTTTTTCATATTTCTCTGTATCTTCAAATTACTTACTTACGTCAAATTTGTCTTTGATTCTATTCTTGAGAAATAAATTCTTATGGAAAGCTTATAGAAGAGGAATCTGGGGTTAAGTAAGCCGTCTGAGTTTCCATTATCAAGAGGAAATAAGCCCAGAATATCTAACTCTATTAGAACAACAACCCCAACAAAACCTATTAGATCGTATTTACTTTTTATTTTAAACACGTTTTATTAGAGAGAAATGTGCTTGGTGAATTATCAGCAAGTGAACACATTCATATAACTTCACCCACATAGAGAAATAAAATAACTAGGATCCAGATGTTCCTTCATAAACCCTCCTGATTCTTACCCATTCACATTCTCCGAAAATAACCACTGTCTTGATGTTTAACTCCATAGATTTGTTGCTTCTGGTTTTAAGCCTTTTATAGATTGAATTATATGTTATGTTTCTATCTTAGTCCATTCAGACTGCTATAATAAAACACCATAGATTAGGTCACTAATAAACAACAGAAATTTATTTCTCACAGTTTTGGAGGCTGGAAGTCCAAGATCCAGGCACTAGCAGATACAGGGGATGGTTAGCGATCTCTTCCTGATTTATAGAAGGTGACTTCTTGCTGCGTCCTCACATGGTAGAAGGGGTGAGGCAGCTCTCTACGGCCTCTTTTATAAGGGTATTAATCCCTTTCATGAGGGATCTGACCTCATGAGAGAATTACTTTCCCAAAAGGCCTACTTTCTAATACTTTCATCTTAGGGGTGAGAATTTCAACATATTAATTTTGCAGATACATAAGCATCCAGTCTGTTAAATAAAGTAATATTGTTATTTATTTATTTGTTAAACTTTTTTATTAAACTTATTTTTTATTAAACTTATTTTTTATTAAACTTATTAAGCTTATTTTTTATTAAACTTGTTTATTTATTAAACTTTATTTATTACTGTTTAATAAAACAGTTACTGTTTCTATGTTGAACTTGCATCAGCACTCTTGGTTAATTTATATGTTAATTCTAATAGTTTACTTATAAATTATTTTGGATTACTATATATATAGACATTTTGTCTACAAAAGAATGACAGTTACATCTTTCCTTGTGTCATTTCTTTTTCTTGACTTATGGCAATAGCTATAATCACCAGTGCAAAGTACCGATGATGCTATGATGGCAGGCAATTTTGCCTTATTTCTTATGTTAAAGATTTCAGATGTCACCATCAAGTATATTGTGTGATGTAGGGTGTATATATATTTTTATATATGTATATACGCACATATATACTTATATATTTGATAAAGGATGTGTATATATATACTTATAGATGTATACATACTTGTATATGTATATATAGATGTATATGTACATCTATAAGTATATATGTCTATATGTATATGTACACATATATACACATATACATATATACATATATATACTTATAGATGTGTATATATATCCATGCATCCTATGTGTATACAAACATCCTTTATCAAATATGTATACATACATGTATATATACATCCTTTATCAAATATATATACATAAATATATTCTTTATCAAATTGAGAAATTTCCCTGTATCAAAATTGTTTTTCTGCATTTATTGCAATGATTATATATTATTTTCTTTCTTTGTCCTGTTAGTGAATGGTGAATAATTTTTATTGATTTCTAAGCTATACTTGAGGAATACATCTAACTTGATCGTAATGTATAATTCTTTTCATATTACAAGATGATATGGTTTGGATTTGTGTTCCTGCCCGCATCTCATTTCAAATTATAATCCCCAGTGTTGAAGGAGGGGCCTGGTGGGAGGTGATTGGATCCCCCTTGCTGTTCTCATGACAGTGAGTGAATTCTTACAAGATCTGGTTGTCTCAAAGTGTGTAGCACCTCTCCCTTCTCTCCTTTTCTCCTACTCCAACCATGTAAGATGTGCCTACTTCTCTTTCACCTTCCACCATGATTGTAAGTTTCCTGAGGCTTTCCCAGCCATGATTTCTGTACAGCCTGCAGAACCATGAGCCTATTAAACCTCTTTTCTTTATAAAATACCCAGTCTCAGATAGTTCTTTATAGCAATGTGAGAATGAACTAACACAGAAGGCATTTGGCTAGTTAATATATATATATTTTTAAATTTCCATATATTTCTTGGAAAAGTTGGCCTGAATATAGACATTCTTACAATATCCTTTACAGAGATTCATACTGAGTTTATGTTGAACTCATAACAATTTGATAATAAGTTCTTGTTTCTATTGTGTAGGTGAGTTGGGTAAGTCTGGTATTATATCTCCCTAAAGTATTTGATACGATTCATCAATAAAACCATTTGGGTTTATAGTTTTATGTGTAGGAATACTTCAAATTATATATTCAATTTATTTAACTGATACAGTACATCTCAGATTTTGATGAATTGTGTTACTTTAAGAATTTGTCTATTTTATGTAAAATTTTACCAGATCAGGAGCATGAAGTTCTTTATAATATCATTTTATTATATTTTAAGGTCTGTAGGGCCTGATAATCAATATCAGGAGTAAAAAGTAAGATACTCTGTAGAAGTTATTTCTATTATTTGTAATTTTGCATTCTCTCATTGAGTCATAATCAGCTTAACCAGTGGTTTATATCAATTTATTGGACTCTACAAATAATTGATTTTGCTCTTCATAATTATATGTTTTTTCTTCTTTCTTCAGTTGCATTTTGAACTATCTTTGTCATTTCCTTTCTTCTACTATCTTTGACTTTTATGCACAGTGTTCTATTTTGTTTTTCTTTGTTTTGGTAGCTTTCTGAGCTATAAATTAGATCACTGGTGGCCTTTCCTCTTCCCAATTTTTGCATGTAAAATCAAACATTTATCTACATCCACCAAGTTTTGATATTCCTATTTTCATTATAATTTGCTTCAAAACATTTTCTAATTTCTGATGTAATGTTGTTTTACCTGTGAATTATTTAAACCTTCTATGATTTATTTTTCAAAACATGGGAATTTTCTTGTCAACTTTTGTTCTTAATATCTTATTAATTTTGTTATTTTCACTGTAGTTAGAGACTTTGTACAATGCAAACCTTTAAAATTTGGTGAAGGTTTCTTTATGGCTCGGTGTGTGATGAATTTCAGTAAATGTTTCATATTCAGCTAAAAATGTGTATTCTCTAGTAACATGTTAATTAGGTCAAGTTGATTAATAATACACTTTCAAATATTTTATGTAGTTATTGATTTCCCCCCTCTATTTGTTCTGATATATACTAAGAGATGTATACTAAAATTTCACACTGTAATTGTAGATTTGTATATTTGTTTGCATTTTTTGAATATTTGCTGAGTATATTGTGAGAATGCATAATTGGGTGCCTACAAATTTAGAATTTTTTTCTTTCTAATGATTGGATCATTTTATAACTATGACATTTTCTTCTTTTCCTCTGGTAGTGCTTTTTGCTTTAATATTTACTTTGTTTTAAATCAATTATATTCACACTGTTCGAGACATCCTAACCAGAGTGAGTCCACCTTGAATAAAGGCTTAATAAAGCCAACTTTCTGGGTTACATTCCCAGGGGGTTGGGCACTTTGGGTCACAAGATGTTTATGGTTAAGGAACTGAGTTAATGATGCTAATTAACTAAATGAAGACCTAGAATTTATGGAAAGGCCCCAGTACTTCAAGAACAAAAAGAATTCTTAGTTTAAGAATAGGTTTTGCTTTAAATATAATAGTACACTCATATGCTGAAATCAATAGTAACATAGGAAAATAATAATACTAATGGCCTGTCCCAAGCTGATTACAAGCCTCTGTAAAAAAGTGAAGTGGTCTTAATAACGCATATAAGCAAGCAGAATGTTTAAGGTAGGGGTGTTCCTCCTCTTGCTTTCTGAGGATGCCGTAGTCTGTAATACAGTAGTCTTTAATAAACTATCTTAACTTCACTATACTGTGACTTTCCCTAAATTTTTTGCTGTGTGAGATCCAAGAACCTGCTCTTGGGGTCTGGGACAAGACCCCTTTTCAGGTGATATTTCCTCTGGCGACTGCCAGACCTTAATGAGGTGAGACCTCCTTTCTGGTAACAATACCAACTTTCTTCTTTTGTCCTTCCTTTTACTTTCACATTTCTATATTGTAATATTTAGGGTGTGTGTGTGTGTGTGTGTGTGTGTTTAAGTGGTATATGGTTGTGCTTTTAAAGACTTTATACCTGATCTGACAATCATTGCTTTTCTATTGTTTATTTCTTTAAGTTGAACTATAACTTACATATAAGTGAGGAAAGAAAAGAACTTTTATCTGAGGAAAAAGAACTTTTGCGTGAGGAATGTGAACCCTTTCAAAATATTAGGAGAAAAGAGGCATGAAAATGAGACAGCAATCATGTTCAATTCTGCCCTTTCGAGCTATGTACTAATCTCTTGAAACTGCTTGCAATTGCCACAAGTATTAATTAGCCTAATAATGTCTCATTATATGCTGTTACCCACACCCTGTAGCTTAACAGTGTATAGCCAATAACTAATCAATGTTATTTCTCTAAACCAATGATAATTCATAACATAATTTGATTAATATATCAGCCTATTCTCTGTTCCCTCTTTTTTTGCCATTAAAAACCTGCCTGTAACAAAGGCCAAACAGAGCTTATATCGAAGATTGCCTGGGTCTGAGTCTTGCAGGCAGCCATCCTTATTTTGGCTCAAGTATATTATTTAAATCACATTTTGTGTGTTGGTCTCTTCCTTTCAGGTTGACACAAGAAAGCTCACACCATAAATGTAGAGCTTGATGAATTTTTGTAAATGCAACACACTTGTGTTACCAGCACTTGGATAAAGAGACAAAATATTACCAATATTCCACCATTCTTCTGTTCCTATTCCAGTCCTCACCTTCCCAAGGCACCACAGCGTAAAAGAAAGCATGGGTTGTGCCATTTTACAATGCTCAACTCTCACTTGAGCTATTTGCAAAGATTTCTGAGGGTTCTCTCTAGGGTTTTCAATTCTCACTGAGTTTTTCTCAGAGACCCCTGACCGTTGAAGATCCCTGTCTCCTCAGCATTGGGAAGTTGTAGAAAAGTCCACTCTTCTCTAGTTTTGGTGTATCTTTTAGCCATCCAGCCTGCGCAGCTTCAGACTTCATCAGTTATCTTGTGAGGAAGTGGCCCACGAAGCCTCTGCTTTTGTCATTCCAGTGTCTTTACAAATACTAAAAGCTGGCTGATTTCTCCAGCTCCTGCAGCAGCCCTGTTAGGGCAAGTGGGGATTCTCACCCTCTAGCCCTGCTCAGAATCAGTAAGAGAAATCAACTAATGGGCAGCGGCAGATCCTCAGCTCACCTCTGAAACTTTCTCCTCTCTCTGGAACTTTTGTTCCTCTAGATTTTATGAAAGCAGCTTTCAAAATAATGTGGTTGTGTAACTTAACAGGTTGTTGTCATTGGGACTGTGAGACACCCATGAACTATTCCATCTTATATGAAAGTAGAAGCAAGTGCATATTTCATATCCTTGTCCTCTAATTAGAATGTTTATGCCATTTGAATTGAACGAAAGAACACACATTTGTAGGGATTTAAAATTTTTTATTTCAACAGTTTTTGGGGTAAAGGTGGTTTGTGGTTACATAGATGAGTTCTTCAGTGGTGATTTCTGAGATTTTAGTGCAGCCGTCGCCTGAGCAGTGTACACTGTACCCAATGTGTAGTCTTTTCTCTCTCACCCCCGGAGCCCTTCCCCTTAAGTCCCCGAAGTCCATTATATCATTCTTATGCCTTTGAATTCTCATAGCTTAGCTCCCACTTATAAGTGAGAACATATAATGTTTTGTTTTCCATTCCTGAGTTACTTTACTTAGAATAATGGGCTCAATCTCCATCCAAGTTGCTGCAAAAGACATTATTTTGTTCTTTTTTATGGTTAAGTAGTATTCCATGGTGTATATATACATTTTCTTTATCCACTTGTTGGTTGATGGACACTTAAGTTGGTTCCATATATTTGCAATGGTGAATTGTGCTACTATAAACATGTGTGCAGGTGTCTTTTTTATGTAATGACTTCTTTTGCTTTGGGGAGATACCCAGTAGTGTGACTGCTGGATCCAATGGTAGTTCTATTTTGGTTCTTAAAGGAATCTACAGACTGTTTTCCATAGTGGTTGCACTAATTTATATTTCCACCAGCAGGGTAAATATGTTCTGTTTTCAACACATCCATGCCACTAACTATTGTTTTTATACTTTAATTATGGCCATTTTTGCAGGAGTAAGATGGTATCTCATCATGGTTTTAATTTGCATTTCTCTGATAATTAGTGAAGTTGAGCATTTTTTTTCATGTTTGTTGACCATTTGTGTATCTTCTTTTGATAAATGTCTATTCACGTCCTTTGTCCACTTTTTGATAGGATTATCTGGTTTTTTCTCATTTGGAATACTAGTCCTTTGTCAGATGGAGTTTGTGAATATTTTCTACTGCTCTGTGGGTTGGTTTGTTTACTCTGCTGATTATACTTTTGCTGTGCAGAAGTTTTTTAGTTTAATTAGGTCCCATTGATTTATTTTTGTTTTTGTTGCATTTGTTTTTGGGGTCTTAGTCATGAATTCTTTGCCTAAGCCAATGTAAAAAAGAGTTTTCCCAGTGGTCATGAGAGTTCGTCCCCACTTGAGATCATACTTCAAGGTTCAGCTGGGAGCTTCTTTCACCCTGAAACCCCTCCCTGAGCTCATTGGCTGACTTCCCTGAGGGCCCCTGTGAGATACAGTCAGGAATGGCTTTCCTTGGTTTATGCTAGAGACTGGGAATGCCTACAAGGCACTTCCTGCTGCTGCTTCTAATTTTATATTTCATGCCACTCCAGCTCTGGGTAGGGTTAAGGCCTTCTCCCTTGGACTGGATTTTCAGATTCCACTGTGGAGATGTGTACCTGGAGGCAGACTTTCCTCCTGCCACACTCTGGGAACTGATAATTTTTCACTTGTCTCACAGAGTAGGCTGCAACCTACTGCTTCTTTCAAAGTGTCTGTGGATTCTTTCCGTTTTCCTGTTAACTTCCTGTGGTGGTTCTGGAAAAAAAATTTCACAGTGTGAATCTGTACCCAAGATTCTGTCCTTCTAAGTGGGAAAGGCCCACGAACACTGCCTTTTGTCCATCACCTTGAAAGCATAAAATAAACAGAACAAAAAACCCCACACATTTGGTATTAAATCCTCCAACTTTATATATGCCGTTTGTCCCACCTGTACAATATACTTCTCTCGTTCTTTGGCTTCTTTTAGGTTATTTAAGTATTTTTATCGTTTTTTTCTCCATTCCAGCTCTATTGACTTAAAAGGTATACATCATTTTACTATGTTAGTGGTTAACCTAGGGATTACTTTCACAACATTTTGAAAAATACAAGGTCCTTGATAAACTTAACCACATTTACTCTCCTCTACCAACTTATTATTTCTATACTTGAATTATTTTATAATTTAAATCCCTCAGTGTTATTATTTTTGTATTTTCTAACATGAATATAGATTTTTACAGATATTTATCCATTCTGTTGCTTTTCATTGCATCTCTGAGCTGCCATCTGGGATTATTTTCCTTCTGTCTGAATTTTCATCATTAATACATCCATTAGTGCAGGTCTGCTGATGACAAATTATTTTACTTTTTGTTTGTCTGAAAGTGTTCTTATTCCATTTTCAATTTTAAGAGATGTTTTCACGGGATGTAGAATTTTAGATTGGCAGCTATTTTTTTCAACAGCTTGAAGACATTTTATTTTCTTCTGGCTTCCTGGTTTTCTGTTGAGAAGTTAGATGAGTCCTATTGTTGCTCTTTTAAAGGAAAGTGTCTTTTTCATTGGTTGCTTTTACATTTTTTTATTTGTCTTTAGTTCTCACAGGTTTACTAGTATATGCCTAAGTATAGCTCTTTTGCTTTTTGATTGTTGGTGTGTATGTGCAACTTACTTGGGCTTGATACAATTTTTGAATTCCTTGCTTGATATCTTGATGTCCGTTTTGGAAAATTCTCAGCCATTACTTATATATTGCTTTGATCCATTCATTTGTTCCTTTCTTTCTGGGACCCAACTACAGATATTATAGAACTTTCACACTTGAGGCATGTCTAATATGATTTTAAATCTGACCAATGAATTCTTAATTCAAGAGTTTCAATTATTGAATTTCTTTAGTCCAACAATTTTATTTAATCTTTTTAAATAATTTCCATTATCTACCCAAATGCTTAATCCTGTTTTTTTAAAATTATTTGACCATATTCTTGAATATATTAACTATAGTTATTTTATGCTCTTTTCTGATAATATCACTGCCTAAATTTTTTATGAATCTCTTTCTATAGTCTGCTTTTCCTCTTGGTTTCTATCATCTTGTTTTCTTGTTATTGCTACATCTTGTGTTTATTTTATTGAATGCCAGACTTTGTATGTGAAAATGCTAGAGACAATTTGAGCTTCAGAATGATCTCGTTTCCTTTAGAGAGTTTTTACTTTTCCTCTAAGTAGACATTTAAGTTGTATGTATGTATGTGTGACACCCTATATTATCTTAATCCAGTTAATACTTGAGGTGATTAAGGTGGGCTCTGGTCCTTGGTGGACAGAGGCTTTTTTATTTCTTGTTCTCTCATACTCCTAGAGTACAGCCTTTCATTGTTGAAAATGTAAGCCTGGAATATTGAAATAGCCCTCTTTGGTATGTCCTGAACTACTTTTTTTTTTTGGGGGGGGGGACAGGGTCTCACTCTCATCGCCCACGTGAGAGTGCAGTGGTGCAATCATGACTCATTGCAGCCTCAACCTCCCAGGATCAAGCAATTAAGCAATTTTCCTGCCTCATTTTTTGACTTTTTGTAGAGACGAGGTATAACTATGCTGCCCAGGCTGGTTTTGAACTCCTGGGCTCAAGTAATCCTTCTGCCTCAACCTCCCAAAGTGTTGGGATTACAGACATGGGCCACTACGCCTGGTCTTGAACTACAATTGTTGCTCTTTCTGCTGGCAACTACTTAGCCACTCAACCTCTTAAAAACTCTTTTTAGAATTGACAAATTCTCCAAAAGAAAAAGCAGCATAAATCCTTGTCTTCTTAATATTGGTTCTACAAATTATTTCTGCTGTACAGATGTCTTTTTCTTCTCTTTTTGGAGAGTGAGGAGGAAAATCTAGTTAACTTAATTGCTGGGTTTTTTTTTTTTTCCACATTGGTTAGGTTAAGAACAATCTGATCCATTATGTCTGAAGGTATTTGGTGGTTGTTTATGCACTAAACATAATAGTAGACAACTTCAATACACAATGTTCAATAATGGATGAGAAAACCGGACAGAAGATCAATAAGAAAATGGAGTACTTGAGCAACACTATAGACTAATTGGACCTGATGGACTTATACAGAACAGTGCACAACAGCAAAGGAATCAACGTTCTTGTCAAGCACACATGGAACTTTCTCCAGCATAGATCACATGTTAGTCTACAAAACAAGTCTTAACAAACTTAAAAGATGGAAATCAAAGAGAGTATCTTTTCTCATTACAATGGAGTGAAACTAGAAATCAATACCAGAAAAAAACTGAAGAACCCACAAATATGTGGAAATTAGAATACTCATTCTTAAATAGCCAATGGGTCAAAGAAAAAAAATCACATGAGAATTAAAGAATATCTTAAGACAAGTGAAAACAAAAACACAGCAAATCAAAACTTACAGAAGCAAGCAAAAGCAGTACTAAGAGAAAAGTTTATAGTGGTAAATATTTACATTTAAAAAGAAAAATCTCAAATCAACAACTTAACTTTATACCTCAAAGAAACAGAAAAAGAAGAACAAACTGAAACCAAAACAAGCAGAAGAAAGGAAATAATAAAAAATAGAGCAAAAATAAACAAAGTAGAGAATAGAAAAACCATAGGAAAAAATGAAAACTAAAAGTTGTTTTTTTTAAAGAGATCAGCAAAATTGAAAAAACCTTAGCTGAGTTAACCAAGAATAAAAGAGAAGACTCAAGTAAGTACAATAAAAAATGAAAGAGAGGGCATTATAACTGATACCACATAAATAGATAAGACTATAAGAGAATACAATTGTACACCAACAAATTGTGTAACCGAAAAATGAATAAATTCCTAGAAGCATGCGACCTACTAAGACTGGATCATGAAGAAATGGAAAATCTAAACAGCCCAATAATGAGTGAGGAGATTGACTCAAAAGCATCCCAACAAAGAAAAGCCAAAGTCCAGGTGGCTTTACTGGACAATTCTACCAAACATAACATTTAAAGTGTCTCTGTAACAAAAAATGTCAATCCTATTGAAATTGTTTCAAAAAATTGAAGAGAAAGAAACACTCCCAATCTCATTCGGTAAAGCCTTAATGCTAAAGGCAGACAAAGAAATTATAAGAAAAAAAAGGCAAATCAATAACCCTGATGAATATGGATGGAAAAATCCTCCGCAAAATATCAGCAAACCACATTCAACAAATCATTAAAAGAATTATATAGCATGACCAAGTGGAATTTATTGCTGCAATGCGAGAATGATTCAGCATATCAAAATCAATCAATGTAACATGCTACATTAACAGAATGAAGGACAAAACCACATGATCATGATAAAAAAAAAACTCTCAAAAAACTAGAAACTAAAGAAAACTAACTCAACATTATAAAGGTCATATATGAAAAGTCCACTATTAACATCATATTCAATGGTGAAAGATTAAAAGCCATTTCTCTAAGATGAAGAATAAAAGAAGGATGCCACTCTGCTGCTTCTGCTTGATATAGTACTGGAAGCCCTAGCCAGAGCAATTAAGCAAGAAAAATAAATAAAAGTCCTCCAAATTTCCAAAGAAGGAAAATTATCCTTATTCATAGAGGACATGATCTCACATATAGAACACCTAAAATTCCACCATAAGCCTTTTAAAACTAATACATTCAGCAAAATATTAGGATACAAAATCAACATGCAAAAATCAGTTGCATTTCTATTCACTAACAATGAACAACTTGAAAAGGAAATTAAGAAAACAATTTCATTTACAATAATGACAAAGAGAATAAAATAGTTAGACATAAACCTAGCCAAGGAAGTAAAAGACTTGTATGCTGATAACTATAAAACATTATTGAAAGAAATTAAAGACAAACCAAAAGACATCTTATGTATCTGGATTGCAAAACTTAATCTTGTTAATATGCTGAGTGAGGGGCCAAGATGGCAGAATAGAAACAGCTGTGGTCTGCAACTCACAGTGAGACCAACGCAG
The DNA here is from genome assembly GCF_029289425.2 of Pan paniscus. Taxonomy (NCBI): domain Eukaryota; kingdom Metazoa; phylum Chordata; class Mammalia; order Primates; family Hominidae; genus Pan; species Pan paniscus. The sequence continues at coordinate 19,278,135 of NC_073261.2, forward strand.
AAGGTGGGTGATTTTTGCATTTCCAAGTGAGGTACCCAGTTCATCTCATTGGGACTGGTTAGGCAGTGGGTGCAACCGATGGAGAGTGAGTAGAAGCAGGGTGGGGCGTTGCTTCATCCAGCAAGTGCATGGAACCAGGGGACCTCCTTCCCCCAGCCAAGGGAAGCAGTGAAGGACTGTGCTACCTGCCCTGGGTATTAGGCTTTTCCCATGGATTTTTGCAATCCACAGAACAGGAGATTCCCTTATGAGCCTATACCACCAGGGCCCCGGGTTTCAAGCATAAAACTGGACAGCTCTTTGAGCAGGAATCGAGCTGCAGAAGTTTTTTTGTGCTCCTGAGGCGCCTGGAACGCCAGTGAGACAGGAAAACTGTCCACTCCCCTGGAAAGGGGGCTGAAGCCAGGGAGCCAAGTGGTCTTGCTCAGCAGGTCCCGCTCCCATGGAACCCAGCAAGCTAAGAACTACTGGCTTGAAATTCTCACTGCCAGCACAGCAGTCAGGAGTCAACCTGGGATGACAGAGCTTGGTGGGGGGAGGGGCAATGGCTTTTCATGAGGCTTTAGTAGGTAGTTTTCCCCTGACAATGCTAGGAGACTGGGATGTTTGGACTGGGCGGAATTCACCACAGCACTGCAAAGCAGCTGTGGCCAGACTGCTTCTCTAGATTCCTCCTCACTGGGCAGGGCATCTCTGCAGGAAATGCAGCAGCCCCAGTCACAGGCTTACAGGTAAAACTCTCATCTCCCTGGGACAGAGCACCTGTGGGGAGGGGTGGCTAAGGTGGCAGCTTCAGTGGACTTAATCTTTCCTGCCTGCTGACTCTGAAAAGAGTGGCTGATCCTTCCAGCACAACACACAAGCTCTGCTAAGGGACAGCCTGCCACCTCACGTGGGTCCCTGACCTCCATGCCTCCTGACTGGGAGAGACTTCCCAATGGGTTGACAGACACCTCATACGGAAGAGCTCCAGCTGGCATCAGGCCAGCGCCCCTCTGGGATGAAGCTTCTGGAGGAAGGAGCAGACAACAATCTTTGCTGTTCTGCAGCCTCCACTGGTGATACCCAGGTGAACAGGGTCTGGAGTGGACCTCCCGCAAACTGCAGCACACCTACAGCTGAGGGGCCTGACTGCTAGAAGAAAAACTAACAAACAGAAAGCAACAACAACAAAAACATCAATAAAAAAGACCCCCCAACAAAAACCCCATCCAAAGATCATCAGCCTCAAAGATCAAAGGTAGATAAATCCATGGAACATGAGGAAAATTCCAAAAGCCAGAGTCCGTCTCCTCCTCCAAATGATTGCAACACCTCTGCAGCAAGAGCACAAAACTGGATGGAGAATGAGACTGACGAATTGACAGAAGTAGGCTTCAGAAATTGGGTAATAACAAATTCCTCTGAGCTAAAAGAGCATGTTCTAACCCAGTGCAAGGAAGCTAAGAACCTTGATAAAAGGTTACAGGAACTGCTAACTAGAATAACCAGTTTAGAGAGGAACATAAATGGCCTTTTGAAAAAAACATAATTTTTTTTTTGAAAAAACTTAACAAAATAGGTCACTAGCTAGACTAATAAAGAAGAAAAGAGAGAAGAATCAAATAAACAGAATAAAAAATGATAAAGGGGATATAACTACTGATCCCACAGAAATACAAACTACCATCAGACAATACTATAAACACATCCATGGAAATAAATTGGAAAATATAGAAGAAATGGATAAATTCCTGGTCACATACACCCTCCCAAGACTAAACCAAGAAGAAGTCAAATCACTGAATAAACCAATAACAAGTTCTGAAAATGAGGCAGTAATTAATAGCCTACCAACCAAAGAAAATCCCGGGACCAGACAGATTCACAGCCACATTCTACCAGAGGTACATAGAGGAGCTGGTACCATTCCTTCTGAAACTATTCCAAACAATTGAAAAGGAGGGACTCCTCCCTAACTCATTTTATGAGGTCAGTATCATCCTGATACCAAAACCTGGCAGAGACACATCAAAAAAAGATATCTTCAGACCAATATCCCTGATGAACATTGATGAGAACATCCTCAGTAAAATACTGGCAAACCAAATCCAGCAGCACATCAAAAAGCTTATCTGCCACGATCAAGTCAGCTTCATCCTTGAACCATGCAAGGCTGGTTCAACATATAAAATCAACAAACGTAATTCATCACATAAACAGAACCAATGGAAAAAAACACATGATATCTCAATGGATGCAGAAAAGGCCTTTGATAAAATTCAACATCCCTTCATGTTAAAAACTCTCAATAAACTAGGTATTGATGGAACATATCTCAAAATAATAAGAGCTATTTATGACAAACCCATAGCCAATATTATACTGAATGGGCAAAAGCTGGAAGCATTCACTTTGAAAACCAGCAAAAGATAAGGATGTCCTCTCTCACCATTCCTATTCAACATAGTATTGGAATTTCTGGCCAGGGCAGTTAGGCAAGGGAAATAAATAGAAGGTATTCAAATAGGAAGAGAGGAAGTCAAATTGTCTCTGTTTGCAGATGACATGATTCTATACTTAGAAAACCCCATCATCTCAGCTCCAAAACTCCTTAAGTTCATATGTAACTTCAGCAAAGTCTCAGGATACAAAATCAATGTGCAAAAATCACTAGCATTCCTATGTACCAACAATAGACAAGCAGAGAGCCAAATCATGAATGAACTCCCATTCACAATTGCTACAAAGATAATAAAATACCTAGGAATACAGCTAATGAGATACGTGAAAGACCTCTTCAAGAACTACAAACCACTGCTCAAAGAAATAAGAGAGGACACAAACAAATGAAAAAACATTCCATGCTCATGGATAGGAAGAATCAGTATTGTGAAAATGGCCATACAACCCAAAGTAGCTTATAGATTCAATGCTATTCCCATCAAACTACCATTGACTTTCTTCACAGAATTAGAAAACACTACTTTAAATTTCATATGGAACCAAAAAAGATCTCATATAGCCAAGACAAACCTAAGCAAAAAGAGCAAAACTGGAGGCATCACACTACCTAAATTCAAACTATACTACAAGGCTACAGTAGCCAAAACAGCATAGTACTAGTACCAAAACAGATGTATAGACCAATGGAACAGAACAGAGACCTCAGAAATAACACCACACGTCTACAACCATCTGATCTTTGACCAACCTGAAAAAAACAAGCAATGAGGAGAGGATTCTCTATTTAATAAATGGTGCTGGGGAAACTGGCTAGCCATATGCACAAAACTGAAACTGTACCCCTTCCTTACAACTTATACAAAAATTAACTCGAGATGGATTAAAGACTTACATGTAAAACCCAAAACCATAAAAACCCTCAAAGAAAACCTAGGCAATAGGAACATAGGTACGGGCAAAGACTTCATTACAAAAACACCAAAAACAATTGCAGCAAAAGCCAAAATTGACAAATGAGATCCAATTAAACTAAAGAACTTCTTCACAGCAAAAGAAACTATCATCAGAGTGAACAGGCAACCTACGGAATGGGAGAAAATTTCTGCAGTCTACCCATCTGACAAAGGTCTAATATCCAGAATCTATAAGAAACTTAAACAAATTTACAAGAAAAAAAAACCCCATCAAAAAGTAGGCAAAGGTTATGAACAAACACTTCTCAAAAGAAGACATTTATGTGGCCAAAAAATATATGAAATAAAACTCATCATCACTGATCTTTAGAAAAATGCAAATCAAAACCACAATGAGATACCCTCTCAAGCCAGTCAGAATGGCAATTATTAAAAAGTCAGTAAACAATAGATGCTATCAAGGCTGTGGAGAAATAGGAACACTTTTACACAGTTGGTGAGAATGTAAATTAGTTCAACCACTGTGGAAGATAGTATGGCAATTCCTCAAGGATCTGGGACCAGAAATGCCATTTGCCCCAGTAATCCTGTTACTGGGTATATACCCAAAGGAATACAAATCATTCTACTATAAAGACACTTGCACATGTATGTCTTTTGCAGCACTATTTACAATAGCAAAGACATGGAACCAACCCAAATGTCCATCAATTATATACTGGATAAAGAAAATGTAGTACATACATACCATGGAATACTGCATGCAGCCATAATAAAGAATGAGATCATGTCCTTTGCAGGGACACGGATGAAGCTGGAAGCCATCGTCCTCAGCAAACTAGCACAGGAACAGAAAACCAAAGACTGCATGTTCTCACTCATAAGTGGGAGTTGAACAATGAGAACACATGGACACAGGGAGGGGAACAACGCACACCAGGGCCTGTCAGTGGGTGGGGGACAAGGAGCGGGAGAGCATTAGGACAAATACCTAATGCATTTGGGGCTTAAACCCTAGGTGATGGGTTGACAGGTGCAGCAAACCACCATGGCACATGTATACCTATGTAACACATCTGCACATTCTGCACATGTATCCTGGAACGTAAAGTAAAAATAAAAATAAATAAATAAAATAATAAAAAAAGAAAAAAATATTGTTAATATGCCAACACTACCCACAGTGATGTACAGATGCTGTGTAATCCCTAGGAAAAAAATGACTTTTTTTTGCAGAAATAAAAAAAAAAGAACAAAATTCATATGGAGACTTAAGGGATTCTAAATAGCCAAAACAATTTTGGGAAAAAAAAAAACTAAGTTCTTATACTTAGTGATTTCAATATATATTGCAAAGCTACAGTAGTCAAAACAGTGTGCTACTGGCATAAAGACAGACAGTAGACCAATGGAATAGAATAGACTGCCCAAAATAATCCCTTATGTGTCTGATTAAGTAATCTTAGATAAGGATATCAAAAGCACCTAATGGGGAACAATAGTCTCTATAACAAATTGGGGGTGGGAAAACTGGATATCGACATGCAAAGAATGAAGTTGGGCCTATATATTTCTCCTTACAAAAAGATTAACTCAAAATGAATTAAACACATAAACATAAGAACCAAAACAATAAAATTCCTAGAAGCAAACGTAAGGGAAAAGCGTCATAACATTGGACATGGCAATCAATTCTTGAAGATGACATTCAAAGCATAGGCAATAAAAGCAAAAATAAACAAATGAGACTACATTAAATGTTTAAATTTCTGTGCATCAAAAGGCACAGTCAATAGAGTGAAAAGATAACTTACATAATGGGAAAAACATTTGCAAACTATGTATCTGATAAAGGGTTAGAGTAATATCCAGGATATGTGAAGAATTTCTACAACTCGACTGTTGACAACAAAAACCAACCCAATTTAAAAATGGGCAAATGACTTAAATAGATATATATTTCTCCAGTGACATGGAAATGATAAACAAGCATGGGAAAAGATGTTCAACATCACCAGCCATTAGAGAAATGCAATCCAAACCACAATGAGATATCATCTAACACCCATTAGGATGGATACTTAGGTTATCTAATAATAAATAAAAATCAAGTGTTGACAAAGATGCGGAGAATTTGATAAAGTGGAACCCTGTGTGCTATTGGCAGGAATGTAACATCATACAACCACTATGACAAACAGTATGGCAGTTCCTTAAAAACTTAAAAATGGAACTATCATATGATTCAGCAATCCCACTTCTAGGTATATACTAAGAAAAGTTGAAAGCAAGGTCTCAAAGAGATATTTGTGCATCCATGTTCCTAGTAGCATTATTCACAAGAGCTAAAATGTGGAAGCAACTCAAAGTCCATCAATGGATGAATGGATAAGCAAAATGAGGTATATACATACAGTGGAATATCATCCAGTCTTAAAAAGTAAGGTCACCGTCTTGCATGCTACAACATAGCTGAGTCTTGGAGATATTATACCAAGTGAAATGGGCCAGTTACAAAATGACAAATAATGTTTAATTTTACTTACATAAGTTATGTAAAGCATTCAGATTCATGGAACCGAGTTATGAAGTCTACTTCAGGTTCTACAGCTGAGATTGAAAACTTCTAGCCTATCTCTGGAGTAATGGATGGACATGTCTCCCAGCTTATCCCTGGGTGAGCGGGCAGGTCTGCTTTCAGACCACAGCTGAAAGGGCCTGGAGCTGATTTATAAGGTCCTTTCAAGGTCCACAGTGGAACTGAAGACAGCAGGTCAGCCTGCTGGGGCCCTGATGAGCATGTTTCTCTCTGGGTTCTGGAGACTGGAGGCTGGCAGGACTGCCCTCAAGCCTGGCTAGGAGGGGTTGGGGACAAGATTTGGGGTCCTTTCTGGATCTGCTGTGGGACGTAGGTCAGCTGGCCTGTCTTCTGGGGCACATAGAGGCAGGCATCTCTCCAGGTCACTGGGTTGCCAGACTGCTCTCAGACCTCAGCTGAGAGGGGCTGGGGCTTATGTTCAAGGCTGTTTCAAGATCTGCTGTGGACCTGGGGTTGGCAAGCCTGCCTTAGGGACTCTCCAGCTGTGTCTCCCTCTGGGTGCTTGTGCAAGCAGGACTGATGTTGGGATACAGCTAATAGGGGCTAGGGCCAGTTACAGAGGTGTTTTAGGATTCGCAGCTGGGATGGAGGTCAATGGCCTGTCTCTGGAGGCACTAGCATATGTGAAACTCTTTTTGGGCTTCTTGGTGGATGGTTTTGGTAACAGAACCAAGGCCAAATGGGGCTGTAGTCAAACCCTTGGGGAAACAGGGCCATTTCTTGGTCTGCAGCCCAAATCACAGTCTGTGAGTCTGCTACTTGGGTAAAGGTCTACCCTCTCAAAAGGAAGCTACTAGGTTTTGGGTTCTACTGGCATTTCACATACTCCTACCTCAATCCCAGGGCTTCTACAAAGGCACTTTTGTCCATGAGTGGATGTGAAGTAATTGTTGGTTGGGAAAGATAGCAGCCAAGGGACCTCCTTTTCTATCATCTTGCTAGTGTCTCTCTCTTTTACAATGTGCCCAATGTTTACACTTGATTATTTCTATCAATACACTAGACAAATACTTATAAAGAAAAGGAGCTGTTCTCAAGAGCGATAATATTGTACTGGTATTTCTCCAATTGAAAAATCACATTTCTAAGGGCATAATGACAACCAGCTGAAAGATCTGTTAAAATAAATTTGTCCTGTCAAGACCCACTTAGTATTGAAAGTGAAAACAGATGACTTAGTCCTTTCTGTCTCTCTTTCTCTTTTCCTATCTGTATTTAAAGCCTTTGTTTATGTATTTATTTGTTTTTTAAAAAAACTTTTAAAGAGGAGTTCACAGCAGAAGGTTCACAGATTTCCCATGTACCCCCTGCCCTCACACATTCACAACCTTCCCCATTATCATCATCCACCACCAGAGTGGCACATTTGTTAAAACTGATAAACCTACATTGATACATCATCACCCAAAGACCATGGTTTGCATTAGGGTTCACTATTGGTATTGCACATTCCATGGGTTTGGACAAATGTATAATGACAACATGTATGAAACATTACAGCGTCATATGCAGACAGTAAACTGTTTCACCGACCTAAAAATCCTCTGTATTCTGCCCATTCAGCTTCCTCCACTCCAATTCCTAGCAACCACTGACATTTTTACTGTCTCCATAGTTTTGCCTTTTCCAGAATGTCATGTAGCTGTAATCATACAATATGTATGATTTTTCAGACTGACTTTGTTCACTTAGACATATGCATTTAAGGTTCCTTTATGTGTTTTCTGGCTTGATACCTCCTTTCTTTTTAGCACTGAATGTTATACCACTGTATGGATGTAACACTGTTTATTTATCCATTCACTCACTGAAGTACATCTTGGTTGCTTCCAAGTTTAGGGAATTATTAATAAAGTTATATCCACGTGCAGGTTTTTGTGTAGACGTAAGTTTTCAACTATTTTGGGTAAATACAATACTAAGAAGTACTGGATCGTATTAGAAGAGTATGCTTAGTTTTGTAAGAAACTGCTAAATTGTCTTCCAACATGGATGTATTATTTTGCATTCCTATAATCATTGAATGATGTTTCTCATTTCTTCACATCCTCACTGGCATTTGCTATTGTCAGTATTCCATATTTTGGCCATTCTAATAGGTGTATAGTAGTATCTCAATGTTGCTTAATTTGCATTTCTCTGGTAATATATAATGTGGAACTTTTAAAAATGCTTATTTGCATTCTGTATATCTTCTTTAGTGAGATGTTTGCAAGGTCCTTGGTCCACTTTTTAACTTGGTTGTTTATTTTCTTGTTGTTGAGTTTTAAGAGTTCTGTGTGTTTTTTGGATGGCAATCCTCTATTAGATGTGTCTTTTGAAAATATTTCCTCTCAGTCTGTGGCTTGTCTTCTTATTCCTTTGACATTGTCTTTTGCAGAGTAGAAGTTTTTAATTTTAATGAAGTCCAGATTACCAAATTTTTCTTTCATGGATAGTGCTTCTGCCACTGTAACTATGAAATCATTGTCATACCCAGGGTCATCTAGATTTTTTCCTTGTGTTATCTTCCAGGAGTTCCATAGTTTTTTGTTTTACATTTAGGTCTGTGATTCATTCTGAGCAAATTTTCATGATAAGACCACCTTTGTCTGGATTTATTTATTTTTTTTGCATGTGAACATCTAGTTGTTCCAGCATCATTTGTTGAAAAAACTATCTTGGCTCAATTGTATTGTCTTAGCTTCTTTGTCAAAGATCAGTTGACTATATTTATGTGGGTTTATTTATGGGCTCTCTATTCTGTTCCATTGATATATGTGTCTATTCTTTTGCCAATATCACACTGTCTGATTACTGTAACTTTATAGTAAGTCTTAAAGTCAGGTGGTGGCAGTCCTTCAACTTTGTTCTTTCCTTCAATATCATGTTGACTATCCTGGGTTTTTTGCCTCTCCTCATAAACTTTAGAGTCATTTTTTTCAATAGTTATAAAATAACTTGCTGGGATTTTGATTGGAATTGCACTGAATCTATAGATCTAGTTGTGAAATCTGACATCTTGAAAGTATTGAGTCTTACTATCCATAAGCATGGACTACCTCTCCATTTACTTAGCTCTTTGATTTCTTTCATCAGAATTTGTTAAAGTTTTCTCATATAGATGTTGTACACATTCTGTTAAATTTCTATGTTAGTATTTCATTTTGAGAGGGTACTGATGTAAATGATATTGCGTTCTTAATTTCAAATTCCACTTTTTCATTGCTGATATATAATAAAGCAATTTGCTTTTATATATTAACCTTATATCTGAAACCTTGCTATAATTGCTTTTCAAAGAGTGTATTTTTGTCCATATTAAAATTTTTCAACATAGCTAATCATGTCATCTGCCAACAAAGACAGTTTTTCTTCTTCCTTTCCAACCTGTGGACACCTAGTTTCTTTTTCTTGTCTTATTGTATTAGCTAGGTTTTCTAGTATGATGCTAAAAAGGAGTGGTGAGAGGAGGCATCTTTGCCTTGTTCCTAATTTTAGTGGGAGAACTTCTAGTGTCTCACCATTAACCACACTGTTATCTGTAGATTTGTGGTAGATATTCTTTATCAAGTTGAGGAAATCCTTCTTTATTCCTAGTTCACTGAGAATTTTAACCACAAATATGTGTTAGATTTTGAAAAATGCTTTTTCTGCACCTATGGAAATGATCATGTGTTTTTTCCTTGTTAGCCTGTTGATGTGATGTATTATATTAATCAATTTTCAAATGTTAAACTAGTCTTGCACTCCTGGTATAAGTTCCACTTGGTCTTGGTGTATAATTATTTCTATGTATTGTTGGATTCAATTTGCTAATATTTTGTTGAGGATTTTTGCATCTATGTTTATAAGAGATGTTGGTCTGTTGTTTTCTTGGAATGTCTTTGATTTTGGTATTAGGGTGATGCTGGACTCATTGTATGAGTAAGAAGGTATTCCTTCTGCTTCTGTCTTCTGAAAGAGAATATAAGGAATTGATACAATTTCTTCCTTAAATGTTTGGTAGAATTCACTAGTGAATCTACCCGGACCCAGTGCTGTTTGTGAAGGTCATTAATTATTGGTTTAATCTAATAGATATAGCCTTATTAAGATTGTGTATCTCATGTGAGTTTTGACAGATGGTGTCTTTCAAGACATTGGTTCATTTCATGTAAGTTATCAAATTTATGGATATAGAGTTTCTCATAGTATTCTTACAGTATCCTTTTACTGCCCATGAGATCTGTAGTGATGTTCTGACTTTCATTTCTGGTATTAGTAATTTGTGTCCTTTGTCTAATCAGCTTTTGATTTTATTGATTTTTTTCTATATTGGCTTTTTAATTTCAATTTTATCGATTCCCTCTCTAATTCTGATTTATTTTCTTCTGCTTACTTTGGGTTTAGTTTGCTTCTTTGTCTAGTTTCCTTATGTGAAAGTTTAGATTATTGACTTTAGACCTTCTTTCCTTTCTAATATATGCTGTAAATATTGTAAATTTTGCTGTAAGATCTAATTTTGCTGTATGTTTGATAAGTTGTATTTTCATTTTCAGTTAGTTGACAATATTTTTTAAATTCTGAAGTTTTCTTCTTTGACCTATGTGTTACACAGAAGTATGTTGTTTAATATTGAATTATTATGGGGTTTTCCAGTTATCTTTGTTACTGATTTATAATTTAGTCCTGATTTAGTTGGCTAGTAGTTATTTTAGCAAATATGTGCCTAAGATGAAGCTTGAAAGAGTGCTATTACAGAAGCTGTATTACATTTCACACAGTGAAACATCTTTGTATTTATATCAAACACCTGTTATTCTAAACTAATTGCGCATATTTTTATTTGCAATTTTTTTGTGCATACATGAAAAGTGAACTGACCCTTACTGAAATATTAGCTTCATTAGCAAAAGAACTTGGCAAATAGTTAAATGATTACACTTTTAATCAGTGACACCAGATACTTCAAATATAAAATCAGTTAAAGTAAAACCAAAAATTATTTGATTTATTAACGCTATTTATGAAGCTAAATGTTTGAACTTTTTTCTGTCAAAAATTAAATATCTGGCATAACTTGTGAATACTATTGTAAATTAAATTAAAATTCAACATGGAGAGTAGAAATTATTTGTTTTTGTGCTTATACTATGAATATAAGTTTTACTGAAGCATAGTGTGGAAAGAAAATGAACAATGTTCTAAACTAAATTAAGAAACCTATAGAGCAGAAATGTATGTGTAATTAGCTGTAGCACAAACAGAGGCCATCATTACAACCAATCACACAGGATGCATGTTGCTACCAATTGAAACTGAATTTGCAGTTAACAAAATTTTCTATGTACTTATACCTAATTTTCTATATATTTATTCTATATATTTATAAAGATTTCTATGTATTTATACCTGAGCTACAACATTGTTTCTGATGGTGTTGAATTAAAATAATAAAGTAATGAATAAATAAATAAATAAAACTTCAGTCTTGCAGTCTGAGCTTTCTTTCTTTGCTGTTCATTATGAATCCAATTTTAGAAAATGTGTGAGCCTTTATGAAGGATTAGTTTAAAATCACAGTAAGTGCCCTCTGTGGTACTGAACATATTTTGGAAACAAGTCCCTTACATTTTTGTTGTATTTTCAAAACTGGTTGAAAATTTTTAACTAAATAATTGGACACATGGAGCACCAAACAACTTTGTCTTTCAAAGCTTTTAGTAAATTGTAATCATTGAGGATAAAATTTGCTAACAGGGAGAGAGTGCTCTTTATTCCTACAGAAGCACAGAAGCAGAGAACACATCCGATGAGGGGAGATCAGAGAGTCTACATGAAATGATTTTGGCATTTGCTATACTTTGGATAATCTTGACTTAGAAGAAGAATATTTTAATGATGATGCTATTTTTAATTAGAAAATTTCTATTCTAAACCAGCATATAATAAAAATGAAAAGATCACAATTTTGGACCATCTAAAATTGGCCACAATATTCCAAGAAATAATAGAGATAAATTTTCATGAGCTTTGTGTTATTAAATATTTATTGAAGAAATATTTATTGAAAAATACTTATTGAAGTAACCCAGAGCCGTGCGTGGTGATGTGTGTCTCTAGTCCCAGCTATCTGGGAGGCTGAGGTAGGAGGATGGCTTGAACATGGGGCAGTGAGCCTTGATTGCACCATACTCTCCAGCCTGGGCCACAGAGCGAGACCCTGTCAAAAACAAACAAACAAACAAACAAACAAACAATGATACTCAGACTGCAGTATCCTTTTTAATAGAAAATAATTTTGAGACTATCCTTCATTTAGCAGAATTTTATCTGAATTTATCAGATACCTCAGCACCCATAGAAAGTCTATTTTCTCCTTTAAAGAATGCTATGCTTTTCAAAGAAGAGTCAACTAAATGTGTCAACAATTTCAAATGTATTAACCATAAATACATACAGAAGAATAGTGCAGGTAATTTTGTGAAAAACATTTTAACACAATAAGGTTATATTGAAATTACTGACTCCAGAAAAATACTAGGGGCATGAAACTCATTAAAGCATGAACTATATTCCAAGTTTTGCATATATATTTATTTAATTTACACAATCACTATTAAATTTTACCCCAGTGTATACACATAAGCGCAAGTATATGGAAATAAGTGTATTTTAAAAATAGATTCAGAACAGAACTCTTGTATAGGCCAATATAATAATGTAATAAGACCACATTATCAATCAATAAATGTATCAGAAGTGTTCATCTGAATGATCGCACAGGCCCCACAGTTTGGGCGGTGAGTAGGACCCGGGTCTACTTCTCGCCCCCTCTGTGCGCTTGGCTCTTCAGGCCCGCAGTGCACGGGGCTGGTACTCTGCTGTGTTGTCTTCTCTCTGCCTTGGCTGCGCAGTATCAAAGCCCTCCCTGTTTACGGGGAAACCTCTACCTCGCGAATCTTGGAATCCCACCTCCCACCACAGCAGGTGAAAACGTCAGATGCTGGCTTTCCGGCCTTCTGTGCGCTTAGGGCCAAAGCCTGTGTTAGGCTTGGCCTCAGATCCCCGCACCACGGAACTTGTAGTGGGAGCCAGTGACTCAGAGGTGGGAAAGCAAAGATGTCGTTACCCGGGGGCACATGGGGACTGCTGCAGTGGTCCTGGCGTCCCGTGTGCAAGGACAGCACAGGTATTGCTCCAGCAGTGGTGCTCAGAAGCCAATCCCCCTTGCCCCCCAGCAAACCCCCAGCCAAAGCCTAAGTGGAAGCGTGGGAGCCCAGCAGGAGGCGCAGAGGCAGCAGCTGCGGAAGCTGGTGCGGGTGGGCCGGGTGTGCCACGGTCTTCGCTGCCCTGGCCGTGTTGACAGACTTGGCCGTGACCGTGGCTCCTGCTCAGCCCTCCTTTTTGCTGCTCATTTTCTAAGTCTGGTTCTCCTGGCTGTTGTGGGATTCTGGAATCAACCATCAACCCAACATTTCGTTTTGTTGTTGTGAATAATTTCCTTTTCTGCTCTAATCGGCCGGAGTTTCTGCGCTCATGCTGAAAAGCCATGGCTGCTATTACCTCCAAGGACATACACCACTGTCAAGCCAAGAGGTCTAAGGCTGTGCTTGGGCTTGGACCACGGTGGGTGTCCCGGCTCTACATAGAACTCACATGAAGAACTTTTCAAACTGTAAACAGTAACTCAGCAGGAAGTAGGAGTGCTTCAACCCTGAAAATAGCATGGAGACCAGGGAACAACACAAGTGTCATCCTGATATCAATTGGGGTGTCCTGGTCTGTTTAGATTCACATGAAATCAGATCATGGCCATAATATGTAAAATGTAAATCTAGCATCCCGGTCCTTCTGGGATTTGATTTTCTTGATTACTTTTGTTTCGTGTGCCCACTTTTACCTAGGTAGTATGTTTGAACGTTCACATTTGTTTAACAAAACATATGATACACTAGGCTTTACCAATAAGAACTACGTATTCAGCCCTCTGAATTAGGTATTATTACTATCCCCATTTTACAAATGAAGAACTTGAAGTTTAAGAAATAATTTTCTGAGTCACAAAATTATTGCCAGAGTGACAGAGTGAGTGGTCTGAGGGCAAATCCCAGGCTCTATGGAACTGGCTGGTACCACCCATGCTGGGCCACCTGTCCTTTTCTATCCCTTATCTTTTCCCCTAAAGTATGGACAACAGGAGGTTATGTCTGCAATAGACTTTAAGTTTTGAGGAAAAGACTTGTGTCTGAGTGAGAGGGTTGAGAGAATGTGTTATTAAGCATTGCTATACCACACCAAAGAATGAGCAAGCAAACAAGACAGGGTGACAACAAGATCCTTTCGGTTAGATTTTAGACTCCCATATCCCTGAAATGTCCTTGGTCGTTTCTGCTGGCCAAACCCTTTCGTAGGATATTTGCTTCTACTTTCTCGCTGAACTTTTCCAAATTTTCTCCCTCCAGGAAACCCCAATTAATTACTTTGATTATAGTGATAGAACTGATCTTATTTCTTCACTTTCTGAGCCATGTCCTGAGGTTTATTTTTTCCTGAGTGACTTATCCTTGAACTGGTTAAACCAAAAGCTATCCTGAAAGTAATGGTGCCTCTCCCTAGTAGGCAGACAGAATTATAGTTGTACATTCAAGGGCTTTTCTCTTTCCTATACTAGCCTAGACTACTAGGCAAACAATAAAATGGAATGAAATGAAATAGAATAAATAAACAAAGACCAAGTAAAAGCTAGTAAGAATACCCAGGCAATAAGAGTCCCACAGACAGGTCCAGTTGAGTAGGTAGAAACGGGGGTGAGGAGAATGAATGGAGGACTTGTAGGAGGGTGAAGGTGGCCGGGGGTGGAGTCTTGGGATTCCTCATGAATGGGCCTCTCTCTCCAGGGTGGTGGAGACCACAACATGATTCTCTGTCCTAAAGCAGCTGCACATCTAAACCAAAGCCAACAGCATGTCAAATAGGAATGGACTTAGGCAGAAGCACTCAGAGAGGTAGCAGGAGGCCAATTCTGGCTGAACAGAGAAGCCAGCCAATACCAGCCACAAAGCTACTCCACAGCTGGTCCAAACAGGGCTAGAGTGCATTGTCCAGCAACGAAGCCACAGAGAGAAATAGCCAGGGCTGTGAGCTTCCCATGAAACTCCCCAGACCAAACCGTGGCTACACTTGAGTTAAAGTTGAGTAAGAATAAGTGCAGTAAATGTATCCATCCTGCAGTTATTTTTATCCCTTGATTTCTTAGTAATGTTACTTTTGAGAAATTCTAATTGATATTAGCAAAGCCACATTGAAGAAGAATTTTCTATGTTGCATAAGAGCTGTGGGTAAAACAGAACGTCCCCCAGGGGCTGTGATGGTGAGTGCAGGCAAAGGTGAGTGGAGATGGCTGGCAGGTAGCAGGAGACAAAGGACAGGGCAAAATGAGAAGGAGGGAGGATGTAGAGAAGGGGAGCCAGGCAGAGGGAGAGAAAGGCATTGACCCAGGAGTGGGAAGCAGGACACTGGTGGATTTTTCGGGTCCTTTCTCTACTGGGATCTCAGGTTCCTACTCAGATTTTTGCTACAGCAGTGGAGCGTGTGTTTATGCTGAAGCAGCCACATATGACCAAACAAGGAAGGACTAACCAGTGACCTTACAGAACTAGATTGACTAGTCAGCTTGGGTCAGTGAGGAAAACTGGAAAGAAAGGCCGAGGTGCTTAACGTCTCAAGCAAGGTGTAGCATTGGCTTTCTATGTGGTGTTAGGAAATGTCTGCGGGTCTCACTCACTGGAGATGCCACTGCAATTAATAGGTAGGGTCACATTTGTTAAATTCTGTGGCCCATTTCAATATGCTAATTGCAACCCTATTAAGAAATGCTGGGAAAAGCATATTAACAAGATTTGAGGTGAGAGCGGAGAAAGAAAAGTAAAGAGAGAAGAGATACAGGGGAGAGAAGAGAAAGGGAAATGTATGGGATGAAACATTACACGTTGATGGATGCTCTGCCATGCATTGCTAGTCAGTCACGGTGCTGAAAATAGGACCATGAATCATTTCTGTTGTAGACTTTAAATAAGGGTGGGAGAGAGGGCAAAGGGAAGGGAAGACAGTGGAGAGACAGGCAAGAGAAGCACAAACACAGGCTGCGCACATCACCATTTCCTTCACCACATTGCAATTGAGCACTTCCTCCTGGACTCTACCTGCTCCTTTCTCCACCTTCCCTGTGTCCAGGCCTTTTGGAGGCAGGTATTGAAGCCGTTATAACATGTATCTGGGATTTATTTTTTTTTATTCAAATATGGTGAGGCCAACAGATCAGGAGATGACTGCCTTTGAAAAGACAGTTTGTGACTCACAGTTCCCCGGAGGAGGGGGCACATCACATGTCAAAGAGCCACAGGGAGCACCAGGGCCAGTCAGGAGCCAGAGGTAGGGTTGACAGGTGGGTGGGGGGGTATTGGTGGGGGTGGGGAGCCCTTTTGTGGTTTCTCAGTAAAGGAATGGGTGAGGCAGAGTAAGCAGCTGAGCAGACTTAGAATTGGATAGTTTGAATAATTTCACCAAGCTCTGGGATATATAGGTGTCTCCAGTTGTCCACTTCTGGGCCCTGGGTGATTTAAGGCAGGGGGATAGTGTCCCAGACTGCAGACATCTGATAAAAGGAGGCAGGTGGAGGATATGGACTTGGGATTGGTTAGCTGCCTATCAAAGGCATGACCATGGGGGAGAGTTGTCTGTTATCTCTGGGAATTAGCTGATGCTGGGAGGGGCAGCTCCCCTCTAGGTCTTGAAGGCCCCAAGATATCAAAACATCATAAAATGTAAAATGTAAAAAATGTGACTAATACAGAGATTAGGGCAGAAACAGAAAGATGCTCAGGCAGACATTCAATGTGGAAAATCCTTGTTTCTCATCTCGGCTCTATGAAGTAGGCAGGGGCTCATTCCTAGTCGCCTGCTGTCTGGCTCCAGTGTGGCTAGCCAAGTTCATGGGTATCAGGTTGCCAGATCCAGCTGCCTTATTGATGGCACTGGTGACACTTCAACCTCAGAACACTTTTTTTCAGTTTTCCTCACTTCATTCATGCAATATATATTTCTTGAGTAGCCAGGGATTGAGTAGGCACTGGGGCTAAGCCATAGATTGATTGAACTGATGGTCCCAGTTCACACCTTCCCTAGCTCTACTACCTTTATAAAGTGACTTTCCAGCTCCGTTCACTGAGAGCTGGAATCTGTTACCCTGGTTTGGCTTTGTACTTTGCAGTGGCCAAAAGAATTCAGCACAAGTCATGTGCTGGTGCTGAGCCTAGGCCTCAGGAAGTCTTTATGTGCTTCAGTGCTCTTTCCTAGAACTTCCCCTCCACCATAAGGACAAGTCCAAGCTAGCTTGCTGGAGGATGAGAGACCAGATGGAGCAGAGATAAATTTTCCTTGCTGAGGGCATCCTCACCAGCTAGGCCCTGTCCATCTGCTGATTGCGAGTGCATGCACAAGCCCAGCCAGCATCAGCAGCAGGGCTGCCCAACCAGTCCTATACTCTTGAGGGAAAATGAATGTTTAATACTGTATGCCACAGAAGGATTTAGGGTTGTTTGATATGCAGCATCATTTAGGGGCAGTAGAAAATGGATATAAAATATGTAGGTGAAAGAGAGAGGACTGATCACAAATGTTTCCAAAACAATACTGGAGACAGGTATTTTCAGACCACAGTAGAAAGTGTGGGCTTGACGTTGTCATATAGAAGAGGTTTATAACCCAGAATGGATGGTCAGAAGAACCTTCTGAAGAAGCTGAGGTCTGAGACCGAAGGAGAAATGGAAAATAGCTACAGAAGGAAGGTGGCTTAAATGTCAATGCAGCGAGAGGGATGGTCAGGGTTCTCTAGAAGGACAGAACTAATAGGATAGATGTATATCTAAAGCGGAGTTTATTAAGGAGTATTGACTCATGCGATCACAAGATGAGGTTCCACAATAGGCCATCTGCAAGTTGAGGAGCAAGGAAGCCAGTCTGAGTCCCAAAGCTAAAGAACCTGGAGTCCAATGTTCGAGGGCAGGAAACATCCAGCCTGGGAGAAAGATGGAGGCCAGAAGACTAAACAAGTCTAGTGTTTCCACGTTCTTCTGCTTGGCTTTATTCTGGCTGAGTTGGCTGCTGATTAGATGGTGCCCATCCAGATTGAGGGGGTGTCTGCCTCTCCCACTCCACTGACTTAAATGTTAATCTCCTTTGCCAGCACCCTCACAGACACACCCAGGAACAATACTTTGCATCCTTCAATCCGATCAAGTTAGCACCAATATTAACCATCACAGATGGGTATATAGGTTCATGGGTGAGAAGGAAAATGCTGAGGGACTGCCAGGACTTCAGGGTGGCTGGAGTTAATTGTGTGTGTGCGTGTGTGTGTGTGTGTGTGTGTGTATGTATGCATGTGCGGGGGGTTGGTGGACATTGAAGCAAGGGCCTGTCAGGTCATCTTGGGACTTATGTCATGGTTTATTCAGAAGTCAGTGGAAAACCACTGAAGACTTTTCAGCAAGACAGTGGCACAATTCAATTTACATTTTGAACCACATTTTCTGCAAAGGTAGAGGGTTGATTGGAAATAGTGTCACTAGGACCTGAGAAGACAGTAAAGAGGTCTTTAATTGAGATCATCAATGCCTGATATAAGGCATTGTCTTGGTGATAGATAAACATAGGGGTTAAAATTCACTTGCAAAACATATAAAACTTGTAAAACTAGTCAAATAACTTATAAACATTTTTAAAAGGAAAAATGATACATTTCATTATGATCAATCCAAATATTACCAACTCCTCTGATTCTTCTTCTCTCTAGCAAACTTGATCTCAGGACAGGCATGTTTTAAATAAAGGCTAAGCTAACACTTACCTGCTAGAGTGAAATCCTTCTGTCTGGCTTCTCGTGGCTATTATCTGCATCATCAAATGGTGGCTGTCACATTACTTTGGCAGTTCTCTGGCTTTATGCTCCAAAGACGTGCTGAGACAAATGTCAATCTCAGGTCCTCAGACACTATAGGAACCTGCCGGCATGGTGAGAGGGTACCCCTGTCACTGGCAATGGCAGAAAGGCTTTCAAGGTGAACTTTTTCAAGATACAGAGTTTGATGGCTCTGGAAGGTGGCCACAGAAGCCTAAATGGAAGCTGCCTTTAATGCATGAGACAGGAATTTAAATTGCACCTGT
Organism: Pan paniscus; assembly: GCF_029289425.2. NCBI lineage: Eukaryota > Metazoa > Chordata > Mammalia > Primates > Hominidae > Pan > Pan paniscus. The sequence goes on from NC_073261.2 coordinate 19,297,281, forward strand.
TATGTACAAATTGTTCATCCTGTCACGTCATGAGGGGGCCCAACTTCAGAGATCATGGCCTGAGTTGAGACTTGAAACAAATCTATTTGAGAGAAACAGATGTGCTGCAGAGGAGGGAAGGGTCCCTGTCCCATCACAAAACTGAGCTGAGGTGACAAAGTGGTGGTGTAGACCAGCACTAGGTAGTTAGGGAGCTTCATCCCATTAGAACCAGAGATATGGGAAGGTCTCATTAAATCAAAGAAGGGTTAGGCATGTTCTTTTCCAGGATATCCTTGTACTAGACAGAGACATAGGCCTTATGTCCACGAACATACACCAATAACAATGGTGGCTAACACTCATTGCAGCCCATATGAGGTAAATACTATTAATATTCCAATTTTACACAAAAGAGGAAATAGAATTATACAAAGGCTAATTTGCACAAAGCCAGGTGGCTCAAAAGTCATGGACATGGACTTGGAACTGAGGTCCAGTGTAGCCCAAAACTGATGTTCTTTTTACTCACCCAATGCCTGGCTTTGAGACCAGACTGGGGCCAGGTTCTAGTTCCTAGAGTTTGTGGGGACAGGTGGACAAGCAAGAGTAACAGAGCAGGACTCACTCAGGGAAGGCAAGGCCTCAGCCCAGGAGAGACATGGGTGGTGGAACCCATATACAGAGAGGAGCTCAGAGATCCAGTCAAGGGAATTGAGGTGCAAAGTTTCAGGGCCCAGTCATCAGAACCAGGATCATAGAATGCTTTGGAGACGTGCCTCAGTCCCTCTGACTCTTGTCAGGATTGGACCTCTACTTGAAAAGTTTATCCCACGGGCATAGCACTGACCTAGAAATAATTGCAGAGTATGCCTACTTGAATACCTATTCTCTTCTTCTTTTATGTTTCAATTCCAGATTTTAGTTTAGCACTTGGGGGCCCAAATAAACCCTACGTTTCCAAGCTCCTCCTGTAGTGGGGTGTGACCACATACTTGATGTTCTAGCCACAAAAGATAGCTGAAAGTGAAATGAACATTCTCTATGAAGTGTTCTTTAAAAAGAATGAGCATGTCCTTTTTTTGTTGCTTTCTCCTCACTGCAGGCTAGAATTTGGACATGATGGCTGGAGCAAAAGCAGCCATTCTGGACTGTGAAGTGTCATCTAAGGAAGGCAGAGAGGCATAGTAGACATGAACAGCTTTGGGCTACCTCTCTTTAGATCACTTTTATGTGTAAGGGTAATGAACTATATCTGCATATATGTACATTATATTGCAGCAAACCTAATCCTAACTTAATTACTGAGTTTGTAATTCCTGCTTTACTTTCAGACTAGAGAAATATTTCTTCTCAATGTTCCATTGAAATCAGTACAGCATTAATGTGGGATTGGGGGAGTGGCACTAGAAGCTGTAACACGGATGTATTCTTTATCATCTTGTCCTATTATCAGTGCTAATTTTCTCTAAAGAGCTGACTTTAGGAGTTGAAGGAAGGACTGCAAAACAAAAAAAAAACAAAAAAAAAAACCTCTACTTTCCATATTCAATTCTCTTGATTGCAATTTAATGTATAGCATCAAGGCACTTTGAAAAAACTGGACCAGTGCATTTTGTACACAGTAACCAAGATACACACACTTCTGAATGACATCAAAGAGGCACACTTACCCCCAGATGCAATATCCAAAAATTTCTAAGAAGATTTGAATAAAATATTATGGCGCCTAATAATGTAGAGACTTTTTTCCATTCGAACAAAGACCAAGAATTCATTTTACCCCTTGTCAGCAGATATAAATCTGAAACTGAATTTAAAAGCTTTTCCATATGCTCAGGCACACCACCATCCTGAGCTAAGTTTAAATCACAGCCTTGTCCTATCATATGTATCTATCTTCAAGTGGGGAGTGGATGTGGGGGAGGAGGGTGGGTTGAGACTTCCCGTTTAAGGTGATAAATGCTGTCACGGGACCATCTGCCATGGTCTGCATGTCTCATGACTCAGAGATGCAGCTTCTGGAACACAAAAAGATCTGGTTAAAATCTAAGCTTTACTACAGGGTATTTGCATGAGCTCCAGGGGTTTATCAAGCCCTCCAGTCTCTGCTTCCTCATCTGTAGAACTGGGTAACAACCCCCAATTTTTTTAGTGTAACATGAGACAATAAATGGGGGAATCTAGATCCCTGGCCTCTCCACCCCCTGTTCTGTCTCACAAATGTGCTGTAAGCCCAGGCCCATTCTTAGGGGAAAACAATTATTTTCAAGCTTCTCAATTGTTAACCCATTGTGATACCGTTTAAAGGGCAGAACGCCAGTTTGAGGGACCAATACTCTGCAGGCTGGGGTCTGGCTCACAGTCTTGTTCTTTCCAGGTGATTCTCCATCTATGCGTAAGAACAGTGTCCTTGGGAGAAGCCTCTCCTGAGGCTGGCCCAGCTCGGAGTTCCTACAGGTCTGTGTCTTGCTGTTATTTTGTAGGTGTTTATCTTGGTGCTGTCTGTGTTAGCAAGTGAGCATTCAGCACATTTGAGCCCACTCACTTCACTCTGAAATAGCCTGCACAGAGTCTTCGTGCTGCACCCTCTCTGGAGCAGCTCCACTTCTGTGTTTTCAATTGGACTCTCCAGTTCTGCCGTGCAAAAGCTCCAACTCAATGGACAGCAGCCTCAGTGGATGGTTTCCATGCATACATCCAGGAAAATGGGAAAGTTTAATTGCATAAATTATAAGAGAAAGTGATCTTCCCATGGCTACTGAGCGAATATATGTTAGCATGTCATTGACGCTATGCTAAATCCTAATGGTTCATACCGACATTAAACCCAAGAATGTTTCTCAGGTGAGAAAGCTGCAATTGTATGCAATATGCCTACCTTCCTCTTGTGGGATGCAAAGGAAAACACATGCATGCACAGGCAAATGTTCTTAAACACACTTTGGGGCTGGGGGATGGTGAAGCCAATTGATTGGCAAAATCTCCCCTTTTCTTCTGTTTAGAGAAATTGCCAGTTGCATATAAATGAGGCTTGTTGAAATGGAAAGTCTTCTCTGTGAATAATTAGGGTAAATTGAACACGAGTCTGTTATCAGTGTGTTTCTTTTGTTTCAAGAAATGTTAATTTATCAAAAAAACAGCAGAAAAGGTAAATAGAGAAAATAAACAGTAGATTTAGAGATAAAGATTAAGTGACTGCAGACTTTCAAGATGTTAAGACTAGTTTAGGTTTGAACATAGACATCTGAGGTTTCGGTTGTGGAGAGACAGTAATTTTATCATACTGCCACATTATACAAATCCCCAGGCTGGGCGCGGTGGCTCACATCTGTAATCCCAGCACTTTGGGAGGCCAAGGAGGGCAGATCACGAGGTCAAGAGACTGAGACCATCCTGGCCAACATGGTGAAACCCCGTCTCTACTGAAAATACAAAAATTAGCTGGGCGTGGTGGTACGCACCTGCAGTCCCTGCAACTCGGGAGGCTGAGGCAGGAGAATCACTTGAACCCCGGAGGCAGAGGTTGCAGTGAGCTGAGATCGCACCACTGCACTCTAGCCCAGTCAACAGAGCAAGACGCCACCTCAAAAAAAAAAAAAAATCCGATACAAACTGCAAAGTACTTAACTTTTCACTTTTCTTCCTATTCTTTCTCCACTTTTATAAAAACTTCCCTTTTTTTTAGCTGAAAAGTTCTTAAACATAATTTGTCCCAGAGCTCAAATATGATCAAATTGATGGCTCTTGTGGCATTTCTTTGCTAAATTTACTGATGATGATATTAAGATTATTAAAGACATTCATTTAATGACCTAGAAGATTTAAAAATCAAACTCCAGACATGAATAAAGACTTTGCTATTAAAAGCATGGTATGAATAAATGAACACATACATAATAAAGGTGTCTACAAGGAACTATTTTTCCAATTATTTGTTTTTAAATTTTCTAATGTATCTGATATTTCACCCACTTATATATTATGTAAATATGAATACCTACCACCTTCATTGAAGGAGAGGAATAATTTTTTTTAATGAGAAGTGAACACATTCTAGTTTAAGCAATGTTGCTCTAAACCTTCTTTTGTAGAAGGAGGGCTGGTTAAAAAATGTTTTTATGATTCATTTACATTTTGTATTAGATGAAGTCTTAGCATATCACATATAAAGTTTCACATAAATGGATGAACATACTTAATCAATTTGAAAATATTCACTGTATGTATTTTGGAGGATTGGGTTCTCAGCTTCAGCTCTATTGATATTTGGGGCCAGGTCATGCTATACAGGGGGCTGCCCAGTGCGTTGTGGAATGTTGAGCAGCACTCCCAGCCTCTGCTCTCCAGATATCAGAAGCAGCTCTCCCATGATCCTCCCAGATGTGACAACTAAAAAAAAAAAAAAAAAAAAAAAAAAAAAAAAAAAAAAATACAGATATGACCATATGTCTCCTGGGGTAAAAAATTGCATCTAATAATAGCCACCGGCAGTAATTCCTCTCGCAAACTAAAAAACTGGGTTATTTTCTTTAGCATTTTGTAAATTATTAATAGTTGTCAATGTTGTTTGCTCACTTGCATAAAGTATACCAGCATGCAGCCTTTCCCAGGGCTGCATAGCTAATGTGCATTCCCATGCCTTCTACCAGGTGCCAGGCCTGTACACCTTACCACCCTGTGATTCAGGGTGCAAAAGGTGGCAGGCATCTCCCTTGTTCTTTGCATAACTGAAGGGAGCTAGTAATTATTCCTTCCCTCAATTGCTCATTCACTTAACAAGGATACAGGAGACACCTCTCATAGGCTGAGCATTGTTGTAGGCTCTGGAGACAGTTCCATGGGCAAAGCAGGCTGATGTCCCTGTTCTCATGCTGAAGGCTGAGGGCTGCATAGGCAGGAGAGATGAGGGAGAAAAGAGCAAAAAACATAAGTATATAATGTTATGTCATATTATATAATTAAGTAAACTACATAACAAATTGTAAGGTGATAAGCCATATGGAGAAAAGAAAATGCAACCAAGGTAAGAGGATTTGGAAATTCAGTCAGGGAGGATGTTGGAATTTAATTGGAGTGGTCCAGCCGGATTTAATTGAGCAGGGGGCCATTTGAATGCAGACTTCATGGAGGTGAAGAAGTGAGCCTGCTGGCATTTGGGGTGGGACTTCGTGGCAGAGGAAGCAAGCCTGTGCAAGGGCCCTGAGATTTAAGCACATTTGGCCCATGTGGCTGCAGCAGCTCATGTCATGGAGCATTGTAGGGGGCAGTGAGTGGCCAGGCCACATGGAACCTTGTGGTCACCATAAGGAATTGGGATTTTCTCTGAAAAGAATGAAGAGCCGCTGGATGGTTTGAGCAGAGAGGTGACACAAACTCGCTTGTGTTTCAACAGGGTCACTCCTGCTATTAAGTAGAGTGTAAACTGCTGGAAGACACAAATAGGAGCTGACAGTTCATTTAGAATGCTAGGACAGTGATCTGGACCAGTGGAGATAGTGGCCTGGACTCCATAATTAGGAGAGATAGAAGGGGGAAGGGGAGTGAGAAACACATGGCTAAGCTCCACAGTGAGGCTTCAAAGACTGTTTCCTTCCCAGGGCACAGGGAGAGATATCAGAGTGCAGGGCAGTAAATAGTCACCTGTATCTTTGTGAAGAACTGGAAGTTGGTGTCATCTCAGCAAAATGTTCTCTGTATGATGGAACTGAGAAGTGCTGGCTGCCTTCTAGGTAGGTAAAAAGGTAGGAAATGGGCTCTGACATAAACAGGTTTTCAGCCATGTACCTGCTCCATCATCTCCACTTCCACTTCTCATTCATTTATTTAGCAAACATGGGTTGACTTCCCTGGCTGCAAACCTCAGGATACTGGCAAGTTCATCAGGAGAGTGGATTGTTGATGGGAATATAGACACTTTTTGTACCTTTTGAGCATCAGGTTCTTAGGTAAAGGCCTTGAACCTGCCCTATTTTATGCTGCTCATGCTGCTATTGCCAATACCATAGCCTGGGTGGTTTACACAACAGAATTCTTTCTCACAGTTCTGTAGCCTGGGCAGCCTGAGATCAGGGTGCCAGCATGGTCAGGTTCTGGTGAGGGCCCTCTTCCGGGTTGGCAGATGACTCTCCTCTGGTGTGTCTTTACTTGGGAGAGAAGAGACAAAAGAAGCAAGCTTTCTCCTGTCTCTTTTCATAAAGGTACTAATTTCATGGAGGAGGGCACTACCCTCAGGACCTCACCACCTCCCAAAAGCCCCACCTCTTAATACCATGATGTTGAGGATTAGAATTTCAACATATGATTCTGGGGGGAGGGGATGGAAGCATTCAGTCTATAGGACTCCCCCTCCAGTCCTCTTGTACTTCCTAAGAGCGGCTGCATGTTCTCTGAGAGCTCCCACATCTTAACATAATGTTGATTTCAATTCCTCAGGTATTGGGCGCCTCAGTGACCTATGCAGTGGGGTATGCAGCAAGCAGTAGATGGTAGATGTGAAGCTTTCATGCCTAGAGTTGCAGCAGCCCATAGTCTTTTTATTAGAGATCCAGCTTCCTACAATTGCACCATTATCAGAAACATGGCAAACAAGGTCCCCATAGCTGTTGCCTGTCTTTTGCAATCACAACTTTATCATTATGTTGAGTTGTTCTAGTTAGAGAATAAGCAGAATTGTACATTTTATAATAAAGGGTGATATTTTATGTTTGCATTACTTGGTTTTTACTTTTCATATTTGCTTTGTTAGTAAAAATAAGCTCCAGACAAAGCACCCTAATAAAATGATGCATGCCTATATCAAAACAACTCATGCACCCCATAAATATATACACCTACAATGCATCCACAAAAATTAAGAAGAAAAAAAAGAAAATTAACTGAAATTTTGGATAAGGCTTAAAGTAGGTGTCCATTTTTCTGTTCACGCACATGTGGCCAACGCTCTGATTTGAGGTCTCTTGATGCTGCTCCCCAGAACTATAAGTGGAAATTGGGGAATTTAAAGGAACCAGAGATCAGCATTGTTTTTTCCTAATTGACAGAAGTTTTATCTCATAGAGTGAAAAAAATGGTACTCTTGCTTTGTTGTAACTTAGAGAAAATACAAGATCTGACAGGATCCTGTAGAACTGCACCAGGAAAGGTTTGCTTTTTAAAAAAGTATATGTATTGTTGTGTTTTCCCTGCCTCAGTCTGTCATACACCCACATCCACACTCCCATACCACACTAGGTTAATAGACAATTTTTACTTAATTGACATTTTTTGTACCTTTTGAGCATCAGACCTTCCAACTACATACAGGATAAAAGGAAACTTGCTGTATCAAGACTTTGTCTAATAAGAAAGCAAAAATACGCAGAGAAAAAGAGTATAGTGTACATCCCCTGTACACATTTTGGTGGTCAGCAAGGCAAATAGGATCATAGCTTTGGAATCTGAAATGCCTGGGTATGAGTCCTGGGGTACCTTGGTTTCTTCATCTGTAAGGCAGCAGTACCTGGTGGGGTCTACTTCTCTGCCCTATGTTTGAAGGCTGAACTCTAGCGAGATCAGCTGAATCTGTCTGAGTATCTGGATTCAGCCATGGGAAGCAGTGTCCCAGGGCTGGAGGGGAATGAGATTATCATTGCTCCTCATCCTCTGCCTACTGGCCCATGGTTGCTGTCCTCCATGGAGACACAGAGCCCTCTGTAAGGCCATTTATTTTGCTCAAGTTCTGGGGACACCATCCCCTCCACTTGGCCTCTGAAGACCTAGTCCCTGAGTGTTTCAGCTGCTCCTTTTTGTGCTCTCTTCATGATGAAGACACCTTTGTAAATTATTCGTTCATTAATGTCTCTTTAGCTACCCTTATGTATGTGCCATCGGTTCCTGCCAGCACCACGAGGCAGGCCTGTAGGATTAGGGTTAGGATTGGGTAAATGAAGGCATATAAATTGTTTAGCATCACACCTGGTTTACAGAAGTTCCCCACACTTAGTAGTAGGTATTTTGTAAGAGGCGGTTCCTTCCCCATAATACAGGGTCACAAGAGAAAGTCAAGACCACTCTTAAAATATTAATATTTTAGGTTATCTTTGTGTAGTCTTCTGATATTTCATAAGATTACATTACAAGTTTAGGGATGGAAATGTTTCTCTATGATGCTACACAAACTATTTCAAAAAGCAATTAAGGAGAAGTCTACATTAAAGTAACTCCAACCAAAGCCTGTGTCCTCTTTTCCACTTCATAACGTTGCTGCGTTGAAGAGTGACCTTCAATAGTGTGGTGAAAAGAACCCCGAACAAAATGTTGGGAGGCTTGTTTTCCAGTTCTGGCTGGAGACTTGCTGGGACTTCATAAAATGATCTCAAAGCCTCCTTTCAGCTCTGAAACTGTATAAATAGATACAATTTTATAACATCTATACATTTAATGTGATATGAATTTGGGGAACACTTCTTGGAGGTGGTAGGATTTGAACTAGACACTGAAGTAGGGTGTGATTTGGAGAAGCACAGAGTCCTGCCCACTGAGGAGAGCAGAGTCTGAGGGAAGAGGGAGAAGGGACTTGTCAGCTTTTGATGTGATTATGCTGACTTCAAAAAACAAGTTGGACACTGATTCCTCTTCTTTTATTTTCTGGAAGAGCTTGTTTATGATGTGTGTGTGTGTGTGCATGTGTGTGTGTGTGTGTGTATGACGGAATTTACTCTCGTTGCCCAGGCTGGAGTGCAATGGCCCCATCTTGGCTCATCGTAACCTCCGCCTCCTGGGCTCAAGCAATTCTTCTGCCTCAGCCTCCCAAGTAGCTGGGATTACAGGCATGGGCCACCCTGCCTGGCTAATTTTTTGTATTTTTAGTAGAGATGGGGTTTCTCCATGTTAGTCAGGCTAGTCTCGAACTCCTGACCTCAGGTGATCTGCCCATCTCAGCCAACCAAAGCACTGGGATTATAGGCATGAGTCACTGGGCCAGGTCTGATTTGTGGGTTTAAAAATATATATATTTAATATAATTTACCACTGACAAGCCATCAAAGTCTAGAGATTATTTTGTGGAAAAGTTTGAAAATACAAAATTACTTTCCTTAACAGTTAGAAAACAATTCATATTTTCTATTTCTTTTTGTGTCAGTTTTGATATATTTTACTTTTCTAGAATTTGATGCTTTCACCTGAATTTTAAAATTTATTGGCATAAAACAGTTCATTCAATTGTCTTATGACTTTTTTTATTTTTAAGTTATGTATTATTTATTTATTTATTTATTTATTTTTTAGGCAAGGTCTCACTCGGGCACCCAGGCTGAAGTGCAGTGGCGCAATCCTAGTTCACTGCAGCATTGAACTCCTCGGCTCAAGTGATCCTCTTACCTCTGTCTCCCTAGTACCTAGGGCTACAGGCATGCACCATCATGCTTGGCTAATTTTTTTTTTTTTGTAGAGATGCGGTCCCACTATGTCTCCTAGGCTGGTCTTGACCCCTTGGCTTCAAGTCATTCTCTGGCCTCTGACTCACAAAGTGCTGAGATTACAGATGTGAACCACCACCCCCGGCATTTTATGACTTTCCAAAATCTGTGAAATGCATAGAATAGTGTTGACCCTTTTCTCTTTGTGTTGGTGGTTTTTTGAGACTTTACTTTTTTTTTTGACCAGTCTCATCAGGAATTTATCTTATTAAATTTCTCAAAGAACTAACTTTTAGCTTTGTTAATTATTTTAACTCTATGCTTGTTTTCTATTTTGTTAATTTATACTTATATCTCTGACACGGTTTTGCCTTGTGTCGCCACTCAGATCTCATCTGAAATTGTAATCCCCAGGTTTTGAGAGAGGGACCGGGTGGAAGGTGATTGGATCATAGGGGCGGTTTCCCCATGCTGTTCTTGTGATAGTGAGTGCTTCTCATAAGATCTGATGGTTTTATAAGGGGCTCTTCCCCCTCCCCTTGCTTTCTTTCTGGTTGCTTTGCAAAGAAGGTACTTACCTCTCCTTAGCCTTCTGCCATGATTTTAAGTTTCCTGAGGCCTCCCCAGCCATGCGAAACTGTGAGCCAATTAAACCTCTTTCCTTTATAAATTACCCAGTCTTGGGTGGTATCTTTATAGCAGTGTGAAAATGGACTAATACAATCTCGAATGTTTTCATCCTTCTGTTTTAAGATTGTTTTTGTTATTTTTTTTCTATTGATTTGGATACTTATTTATTTTCAGCATTCTTTTGTAATATTTGACAGAAAGTTATAATTTCCTTCTAAGTGTATATTTGCAGGATCTCACGTGATTGATGTGATTGATATAATTTTTAAATTATTGTTCAGTTCACAATAATTTCTATATTTCATTATGAATTATTCTTTCAAGTACAGGTTACTATGAAGTGTATTATCTTCCAAATATATGGGATTTTTCAGTTTTCAATTTTCTATTCATTTCTAACTTGTGCTGAAGTCAGTTACCCATTTTATTATATCAGTCATTCATGTTTCTGAGATTTTCTTTATGGGTTTGTAAATGGTTAATTTTTATAAACATTTTGTGTATGCTTAAAAAGAATATGTGTTTTGCAGTAAGTGGCTGCTGTTTTTCATAAATGTCAATGAAGCCAAGTTTCTCAATCACAAAGCTCAAATTCTCTATATGTGCAAAATCTCTTTGTGACTATTTCGTCAGCTTGTGTTAAGGACTACTGAGAAAGTATTGAGTGTTCATATATTTGTCTATTTATCTTTTCAAATTCGTTAGCTTTTGCTCTATATTTTTGAGGCTACATTATTAGAGACATACAAATTTAGAATTATTTTATCTTCCTATATTGTAAATTTTTATCATTATGAAATATACCTTTTGATCTGTGACATGTTTTGTTTAAAAACATCATATTCGTATATGTATCTGCCTTCTTTCAGTGTCTGTGTAGCATATCATTTTATACTTAACCATTGTGTAACTTTACAGTTCAACTACATCAGTCATAGCCAACATCTAGTGGCTTTAAAAAAATTGTGACTAATATTTTTCTTTAAATTGTAGCATTTAATCTATTTTTAATTAACATAATTACTGATAAAGTATATGTAAATTTGCCATTTAGCTGTTTGTTTTTCATTTGTTCCGCTTATTCTCTGTTTCTCTTTTTCTCCTTTTTTTGGCTTATATATGGGTTGTTTTAAAAATTAATTTATTTTTATCTATTATTAATTTAGCCATTACTCAAGATTAGCCTGTATCCTTGAATTATCAAACTCAATGCTTCTTTATACTCTTACCCTTTCCTGAAAAAGTGGAATAACTTAAAACTCTTTATGTATTTCCTCACCAAGCTTTATGCTATACTTTCAGTATATTTTAGTTCTCTGTCTATTTTAAATGCTCTGTGTATTATTGTTTTAGATAAGTTATATGTATCTACTCATAAGTTCATTTCTTTTAAGATTTTACTTGTTTTCATTAATAAATAAGTCATATTAGCTGTCAATATATAGTAAAAAGGACAGCATCTTCCATGATCTCTGATTTATTATTATTTTCCTTGTCTTTGTTGTTTGTTTTTGTTTTCCTTTTTATTCTCCTGGTTTTTCATTTTGACATAATTTTAGACCTACAGAAGAGTTGCAAGAAGAGTTTGAGTAATTCCTATATGTCCTTTATACAGATTTCTTGAATATTTACATTTTACCATACTTGCTTTGTCCTGAGGACTCACTTTTTCCCCCCCTCCTTTCATACACACATACACCAGGCACCTCATTCTTTTCTGGATTGTTTGTGAGTCAGTTTGCTAATGACCTGCTGTCCATTACCACTAAATATCTTAGTATGTTCTTAAAGTAGGACATTATTTTACAAAACACCAGTACAGTTACTAAATAACAGGAAAGAGCTATTGATGCGACTCTATTATCTATTCTGTCTACCTATTCAGATTTCTCGCTGTGTCCCACAAAATAGTCTTTTCAGTAAAAGAAAGTCCTGTACCATGTGTTCCAGTTAGGATGCCATGTCTCCTTGGTCCTCATGGTATCCTTGAATAGGATGAGTTCTTGACTTTTCCTGTACATTTTATGACATTGACCATCTTAAAGAAAAGAGGCCAATTACTTTGTAGAATAGCCTCAATTTCAAGGCATGGCATGTTTCCTCACAATTAGAATCAGCATGTGCACCTCAGGCAGGAGTGACACAGAGGGGATGCTGTGCCTTCACTCCCTCGTTGCAGGAGACACCGGGCACCAGTGACATTACCAGTTGCCAGTTACATCAGTAGTGGCATTACCAGTTACCAGTTACATTACTGGTAACTACAGTATGGTAACTTTCATCACTTGACTATGATGGTATCTCAGGTTTCTCCACCGTCAATTTGCTATTTTTTTCCTTGGTAACTAGTAAGTATCTTGGGTGAGATACCTAAGATTGTGTAAATATCTGGTTATGCTTCAAAATCAAAGATACAGAGCTGTCTCCACAGGGCTGATGGAAGCCAGAAGACAGAGGAATATATCCCTAGTGCTGAGAGAAAGAGTTGCCAATTTTTTAAAGTAAAAACACCCTTGAAAAATGAAAATAAAGTATCTTTTTTTTGAAAATACATGATTTGAGAGAATTGTTCACCTGAAGATCCTTAATAAAGTCTCTAAAAATAAATACATAAAATAAAAATTTAAATTTTTTTTGTTTTTAGAAAAGAAAAATAAATCCAGTCCTCACTCAATTCTGCTTTGTGTGAGCAGCACATCTAAAGGATCCCTGTCTCTCGGCTGCTGTCACCTTGTTGCTGCTGGTGCCTGCCAGCCTGGTTTCCAACCCCTTTCCTTCTCCTGACATTTGGTGCTTCCAGATGTCCTGGAGTCCCTGACCTGATGGTCTGCTCTTTCTGGCTTTCCAACGCAGGTTTGCCCCGTCCCTCCCAGTGATGCCTTCCTGCCCTGTCTCGGTAATCCACAGCTATCATGCTTGGACACAACGATGTTCAACTTAAAATCTGATATACAAGTCTTGAAAATTAAAAAGAGAATTTCTACTGAGTACATTTAATCTCCAGACTCTCTTAATGTATGAACTGTCATAGGCAGAGCTTTGGTCTTCAGACCTCATTTCCAAAGAACTGTCCCAATCTTTTTCTAATAAATGTGTTGTTATTGCTAGAGGATCCAGATGGTTGCTGATTTAATTCAATTGCTAAGCAAGAAAAAAAAAAAGTCTAGGCTACTCACAGCTGAAACAAAGAAATCTCAATTTAGCAAGCAGGCTTATCCTGCTTAAAATAATGCAAACATGTTGGTGGTATGATGAGATTAGTGCATTTTCAAATCATCCAAGAGGGACAGTTTTACAGGAAATATAGCTTATGTGGAGTATAAGAGGCCCCTCAATTCTCACTGGCAGTGCTTTCATACTTACTGCAGCCACACAAGGCAAACATGCATGCATGATACAAGCCATTAGTTTGGGTCTGGATTTAGGAGGCCTGGGGACAGGTGAGGCTTTACTTCTCTAGTTAAGATAGGGACTGGAATAGATGATTTCTACTGTCTCTTCCTGTTCTAAGATGCTGTGGCTATAGTACTGTTATCATTCAATTAATACTGCACCAGCATCTCATTTATATACTTAAGCCAATATTTTTACAATGTGGCAGTTTCCCTTCTGAAGTGAGAAATAGAAGAGAAGCTACTTTGCAGTGACCTTGATTATTAAAATATCTTGCTTTCTCTTATATACACACACACGGATATTTTACAAGCCAGAGGAGGATGTGTGGGGAGGATGAGATGATAATGCTAAAGCCAAAATGCAGTATCACTTTAGTTCATTATTTGGCCTGAAAACTCATTCCTTGGACTTAGTCAGGAGAGGTATTAAAAATGTCAAGCGAGAAATGACAGGATGAAAGGCAGATTGATTTAGGTTTTCAAAATTGATTAGCAGTTTAGGGCCATGAGAGCAATTTGTGTGGTGTTTTCGCTCTACTAGTTGCTAAAATTGATTAGCACTTTTGAGGAAAGTATAGCAAATTGCTATGCTAATCAAGGTAAATTAAATCATGAAGCGACTTGATTACTGGACTCTGCACTCTCAGCAAAGCTTCAACAAAACCAGTTTGGAAAACAGTCTTTCATTAGAGCAGTAGAAAAACTTTAGGCTTTTTCCTTCTTTCCTCTTGATTTTGGGATTTAGGGGAGTGAGGAGAAATCACTTATGCTCTTCACTTTGACAATTTCTCAGTCTTTCAGAAAAAAAAGAGCTATTATTTGAGAAGATGAAAGTATCCATACTATTTTTTTATTGCCAGCAAATTGGTATTTACATTTTACCAGACTGGCATTAAATTGCTTTCACTTGGTAAATGGTTTCAGCTGTGACCTTGTCTTCTGGGGGCAGTAATATAATTTGTGGGTTACAGTCTGGAATGATGAGAATGTTGTTTCCCCGTCAGATTAGAGATTTGGTATGTGAAAAAGGCAGATGACATTTTGTGATTGGCCTGGACAACGTTTTGTGTTAAAGAGTGAGTTCTTTGTCCAAGAATATACCTTGTCTTAGGCTTAATTTACATTTCCTTAAAACACTTCAGTGAAATATTAGAAGTAAATATCCAATTTGAATCGATCCCATACGACAAGCAATTGGTAACAGCGTTGGATCTAATTCTGTCAACAATTCAAATCAAGTTAATAAAATGTATATCGTGTTTATGTTTGAGTTTAATCTTAGATTCCACATGTTTTTCAGACTGCTGTGGGACTGGCTGTATAAGAATGGATCATATGTCACATATGAGGCTTTTCAGATTTGACTTCCCTTTCTTTCCTTTCATTCCCTGGAGGATTTGGTGTATTGGGATCAGGGTGAATATGAGAAATTATATTACCAATGAACTCCTTATATCTGAATGATTTGCCCTCACATTTGAGGACTGGTGATTTTGTCCAATCTCTTCTTTTAACACATAAAACAAACAAAACAAAACAAAAAAAGCCCTAATGTCTAAAGAGATAAAATACAAAGAATGGAGAAGGTTGATGGTAGATCATTGTGAAAACCCCTAACAGTGGAGTAGGTTGTCTCAGAAGACTTCATGGAAAAGGAAACAAGTTGGACCTTTAAAGTGGAACAGAGTATTTTGAAATACCTGCTACTTAAGGAAGATTTTTGGTGAAGGATGAATACTAAAAACTGAAGGAGAGTATAAAAGGGCTTATTATAGCCCGTGAAAAAAGGCAGGTAATGGGAACTTTCTGGGAAGGCTGGAACAGCCAGGCATCAGATAGATATGGAAGGGTGTGTAGTAGAAGATGACATTGAAAAAGTGAGCTAAGGAGGATTAGAAGGGACTCCAGGGCCATGGTAAGAAGGTTACATTTTAAACCTCTGCAGCAGGTATTAGGACTTCGATTTAGCACTGTGAGTATGAAAATAAAAAGTGTTTCTTTTCTTGTTTCAGATTTTGGAGACCAGATAAAGATGGTAGTTTTGGATCAAGATGTTCTAACAATATCGTGATGGGTGTCAACACCTGGATTAATGATCACAAGGGAAAGATTCCCCTGTGGCTACACGGATTCAAATTGTGATGTTTTGTGAGTGGATTGCGTGAAATTATGTGAAGTGAGTTTTTACCCACCCTTAATCTGCCAACATTAGGACCAGACTAGAGGTTCAGGACTAGACATGAGGAAATACAGTGAATGATCCAGAATGTGGGAATTTTGAACATTGTGGGTGTACGTTGAACTGTCTTTCCACCACCTAAAGGATTCAGGTAAGAGGAACACTAATTTCAATGCTGTATGCCTATAACTGCTTCCAAACTTTTATGAACCTCAATGTTTTGTTTGTCTAATATCAAAAGTTCACAGGGTTTCAAAATCTGGGCTGGACTTTTTTTTACTGCGGGTTTTGAAATTTTAAAGCTGTAGGCATGTCAATGATTTGATTACAAAGCTGAGGCAGACATGTTGTATTACTATTACAAAATTATTTTTCCCAATATTAACTTGGGAATGCTTCCATCACAAAGCAGAGTACTGGTATAAGAGTCGGAGTGTCTTGTTTCAAGTCCTTGTCCTGACGCTGAAGGCGTGACCGTGGGTAAGTTACTTTACCACTCTGAGCCTCTGTTTACTCATCTATTAACAAGAACAATAATATCTCTACTTTTCTTGCTGCGTTTTGAGATCATTAAGCTAGATTAAAACACATTATAAACCACTGCTTCTATTAATATAACTATTAATTGGCTGAATATCTCTAACTCAGCTTTATGAAGTAGTTAGTATTTGTGTTCATGGAGCTGATGTAATAAGCTAATAATGTGAGTCTCAGATGAGTTATCTGTCACCTGTTTAATTCACACAATCATGGGGGCTTCCAAGAAAATACAATTAATGGATATTGTGTTGAAGTCTGTATCCACAGAAGGGAAGGAGTGTGATTCCATAGCTCTATACCCATGGTTGGCATTTTATCTCCTAGTGAGGCATTAACACACCTCTCACTGCTTTGAAGCTCACTTATGTTAAAAGATGAAGCCCCCAGAAAAGCAACTTTGAATACAGAAGTATGAGATCCACTTATCTTCTTTATTCTCTTCCAATGCACATAGTAAAAGCATGGCTTTTCCACTGGGCAGATTATCTATCCTCTCTGGATCTTATTTCCTTAACCGTAAAATAAGAAAAAATAATTTATAATTCCCATGCTTCAAATAGTGCTTTGGAGAATAGAGTCATAATATATGTAAAAATACTTTGTATAGAATAAAACTCCATAAATTTAGGATCCTAATGTGGGAGTTATTTTATATTGTTTCTGGTTGTTTCCGATAACGTGCTTAGGTGATCTGAGCTATAATTTATAATGTCCCTACAATGAATAAACTTATAGGGTGCACAAGCCATGGAAAATTGAAAAGAGAAACTTTTCTATGCATTTTAAATGGATGGCATTTTATATATGGGCTTGGTTACACAGAAGAACTGAGATACCAAAAGACAATAGTGCTGGAATCCAGAGGTCAGCAACAGCGGAATGCTGCTATGACCCCTAGTGCTGGCAGACAAAAGTAAAGGTGGCATTACTGGATCTAGGAGCTAGGTGCAACCCAGAGATCAGCACCTTCAGGGTGCTGTTATCATCCCTAGTATGAGGGACAAAGGTGAATGTGGCATTACTGCAGCCTCAAAGCTGGGGCCAGCCAGAAGAAGCTAAAACCATGGTAGGTCTGTCCCATGGGAGTTGAAACCACAGAGGACATCCAGCTGCTGCTAAAGATCCCAACTGAAGCAAATGAGGAAAGAGAGAAACACCCTGACTTCTCCTTTCCCACTGTTATCCAGGCTCCTACTAGTACCCACCTTTGGTCAAACCTAGCTGGAGGCCAGCTAAGTGTAGCTGATCAAAGGCTCTTTGTAATGTGGGCAAGGCGGGGAAAAGGGAAGAGGGATTCTGAGAGAGAGCAGGCTAAGAACTGACACAGATGTGCCTCAGCATGGGTTGGAATAGGTCCTGGACCTCACAGATTTCACGGCAGGCCTCTTGCTGCAAAAGGCGCCTTTTCTTTATGAATGGCTTCCTTTCCAGTGAAGATGAAGATGATGATGGTGACAATGATGTTTACCACAGCAGTCAGTTATTGAGTCTAAGTTACTATCCTGGGCATTTGGTATATGCTGGCTCTATGCTATAAATACTGTCTCCATTTTGTGGAAGGAACAAGAGCAGAAAAATGGAGTAATTTGCCAGCTAGATAAGAAGCAGAACTGAGATTGGAAGCCAGATCTTCTTGGCACCAAAACCTGGGCTCTTTAATGTACATAGCCTGTCATCTACTCAAAGGTCTACTTATACCTTCAGATATGATTATCACCTCTTCTTCCTCTGCCAAGTAACTTCCTTGATCTTAAGTTGGTCATAGAAAAACATCTCCCTTATTTTAACAGCTTTGATTTAAAAAAATACTTTAGGTATTTGAAATCTTTTAGTTTAATATACTTTATAGAATCTCTTCATTTCCGGAATTCTTTTACAACAAATACAATGCGTTCATAATCTTTGGTTCAGCTAACATTAATAAATTATTGTCACTACAAAATAAAAATGACTCTCTTTGGAATTTAACTATTATGAGGGTCACGGTCCTAAAATATATATGCTACACAAACTACAGATTATCCAACTTTTGTGTCCTTCAGTTCACACTCGAGAATAAAGTTGAACGCTCTTTAAAAGATCACATCCTAACTCTCCAACCATGAAAATTGCTCTTCAGTTTAGTCCCATGAGACACTGGGAAATGTTATGCAAATTAAATACACCTCATTGAGTTTTACTAAGCTCTGGTCTTTTTTACTCTATCCTTTATTGCTAACTACACCATGACCCTGAATAATCAGAATAAGCCACATTATTTTGACCATTTCACTCCGCTAGGAGGAAAATACCTGGTATACAGTAGCAGTGAGGTGGGCCAAAATGGAACATGACAGGTGAGGGAAACTTTTACCAAATCCACCCAGTATCTGGTTTTTCTTCATAGCTAATCAGTCTATCTTTCACATGAGACCTGAGCTTCAGCTGCAGGTACCTCAGTTTGTCCCCTTGGGAATTTCTTTATGACCTCCCAAGCTCAACTACAAGTAGGTTAAGTCTTCACTGGCAGCAGCTTCTTGTCTTTATTCTGATGAGTTAACCAATTAATGTCTTTCCTGACAAAAGACACCACAACTTCAAATGGCTCACTCTAATGGGCATGATAAATTAAAGGTTGATTACTAGCATACTAAAAGAACTCTTTGCCTCATGAAAGTTTTCCCTTGAGCATTCCTTAGTTCTTTTAAATATTTATGGAGTGTTTACCATATGCTAGGTACTCTTTTAGGGTATGGGAATACAGTGGTGAACGAAACTGATGAAGTTTACATTCCCTTGGGATTTATATTCTAGTGGAGAAAAATCACAGTGATTCAATAAACACATATGTTGTGTTTTTAAGTAATGACAAGCTCTTTGAAGAAAAGGAAAGCAGGGTAAATGCTCAGAATAAACAGGATACAGTAATTATGATAACTTGAATTAAAAAGCCCCTGAGGTTGTGACCTTTGAGGGGAAATGAATGGAGCATGGTAGCAGCTGCCATGCAGAGATCGGGGGCTAAGCCTTCCACATGTGGGTGAGCAGTGCTAGACCACGACATAGGTCCAGGGAGAGTAAGGGCCTGGGTCCTAGACACCTGCTGCCCAGTAAAGATCAACAAGAGGTGGAAAGAGTTAATCTCTGGAAAAAAAATGCAATAAAACAGATTGTAGTAGATTAGAAAACAAAAACTGAAAATCAAGACACTTAGGACTCTAGTTCTCTGTTTATAAGTGGAGAGGAAAAAATAAGAGAGTGAAATAATTTTTCTGCAACTATTTACCGAATATTCAATGTAGAAGGTTTTCTGCTTAGGAACAAAAGGCATAGTCCAAAGTGATACTGCACAAGTGACCAACATCGCCTTCAGTTGGTGGTGGGCAAAGTTGGTGCTTATTTTTTTTGCCTTTAGACATAATATACAGATAGAGATATAGGTATGTATTTTGGTATTTCCCTATATAGTTTCTCATTCACTCATAATTGGTGGAAGTTTCTAGTGGATGGGTAAAAAACTTATGATTTAGAGGCCAGAGCTTGTGTGATATCCTTGAGGCAATTGCCATTACAATAAAGAAACAACCAACAAAAAAGGAGCAAAGTCAGTCCATCTCTTACTGCCCTGTGAAGCCACTATAAAACTAGCAGCAGAGGCTGCCTATGGTTTTTTTTTGAAAAGAGATGAAGCCTGCCCAATAAAAGAGTCAGTGGGAGTCTCTTCTGATAGGAAACATAACCCCTGATCTGTAGCTCATGAACTAATCCATGCAAATGATGAAATAAATTTCTTATCACATTTTGGCTGCTCTTTTGTGTGTAAGCTCCAAGAAAAAAATGTCAGCATTCTTTCCTCATGTCCTCTGGGAGAAATCTGAACACTGCCTCCAATACTTCCCTCCCTATCATCCATCTCAGTCACATCTCAGAGTCTTCTTCTGCCTTGGGCCTTCCTCAGCACTTCCACCTATGTGACATGCCCATCCCTGCATTCCTCACACTGCTGTCAGAGAGAGAGAGCTAGGCCAGAATCAACAGGCCTGACCAGGCTGACCACTCACTGTTGGTGAAATAACTGTCTCCAGGTCACTGTTTTCTCGTCTGGAAAGAAAGGGTTGGATTGTAGGATAAAAGAGAATTCACAATCAAGGTCAGACCCTACCTCCTCCAAAACCCTTACTTGCTCATCCAAATCTAAAGTGTCATTGGCACCTAAGAGCCTGATCCATTTATTGTCTTTGAGATTCCTTTTGCAATTGATTCCATTGAGTAAGCCCTGCCTGCTCCAGGAAGCTTTATCTGCTCAATGGCCTGTTATCCACCCAGTCACAGGCATCCAAGTGAGAAGTCTGGCTTCATCTCAGCCTGCTCCCTTTTTCTCAGCAGGCATTCGCATTTCCCATAGATGAGGAGCCAGGTTGGCCAGCCTCTGGTGGGACCCCCATCAGTTAAGCTCTGGTAAAGTAAGTGTCCCTTGAGGTCAGGCCTTGGTTAGGGAGAATTGCATGCTCCAGTTGTATTTCAGAATGGTACCTTTTCCCCTCCCACTGCTGGAAGCAGGAAAATGTTTTTCTCTGAACTTCGGATCTTTACCCTGAGAATCTGGTGGGGCTCCTGGAGGTAAAACTCCCAGAGCACAGGAGCTCCCCTAAGACTGAGGTCCTGGAGTTTTTAAGCCAGTTCACACTCAGTCTCCAGCAACTGGCCACTTACCCCTGAAGTGTTTCTACCAGATGGTGGCTCCAGCAGCTGCTTCTGCTCCCTGTAAGCCATGCTTCTCTATTTCTCTGTCTGTCCAGGTTTTGGGTGGTGGGTTGCTCAGTGACCTCACTTTTCTGATGGATCTAAAAAGAGTTCTTTTTAGTTTGTTTAACATTTGTTGTTATTGTTGTTGTTGTGAGGATGGGCATGAATATTTCCAAGCTCTACATGTCCAACTAGAAATGGTTTGCTTTTTTCTATAAAATATCTAGAAATCTTTCCATGACACTAAATACAGATCTACCTTCTTAACCATGGCTTCATGTTGCAATTATCTGTAGAGTTTAAAAGAAGACTGAAGCCTGCGCTGCCTTTAGAGTGCTGATATAAATGGGTTAGGTGAGGGTGTGGCAAGGACATGGGATGTTTAAAATTCCTGAGTTGATGATGATGTGCAACCCAAGTTGAGAAGCTCTGGTGTAGAATGACTGAACCCACACCTGGAAATAGCTATGTACCATTCAGTATATAGACTTCTGCTTAACTAAAGGCTGCACTCTTTGCACTAGAGACCAACTTCCTTCTCCTGGCAACTCATGGCTATCTTGGTTCCCTGGATCTTCTTCTGCTAGTTCTTGGCTGCTCATATTTTTTGCCATATATGATAGGATGCCCAATTTGTGGTTCAAGCTCAGGTCTTTTTTGCTAGATCTTGGTTCTTAGTTTCTTGAGTACTGAATCTTACTGATTCATTAGTAGGGAAAGGAGCCTATCAGTGTGAGGTTGCAGCTGCCTGTCTTGGGGAATGTTTTGCAGGATAAATTTCCCTTTTACTTAAGGTAAGACAAGGAGAGTTCCTTCCGTGTTGCACTCTTAACTGAAAGTGGATTTTGCCATTGCTCAGAAATATAGACCTTTGTGATTACTTAAGTGCAACACCATGAAGCAATGCCCCAAAGTCTCAGCCAACACCACAGCCCCCTCCAACAAGCCAGCAGCAGACATTTGCACATTAGCTGCTCACTATATGTGTGCTAATTTTATTTTTATATGAACACTTTAGTTATGAATATAGTCCGATGCTATCTATCTTCTCTGTTCATCATTTCTCAAATATTGGAAGTATTCTATATCTGCACTGCCCAGTATGATAGCCACTAGCCATATGTGGTTATTGAGCCCTTGAGGTGTAGCAAGTGTGGCTAAAAAACTGAATTTTAATTGAATTTATTTTAATTTGTTTAAATTTAAATAGTCACATATGGCTAGCAGCTATCATATTGGACAGCATAGAGAGAGACAAATGTTTGAGGCAAGTGTATGTTTCTTTGGTGTTTCACAATGAGGCAATTGTATGTTTCTTTGGTGTTTCACAACTTTTCAGTTTCTCTCTCTCTCTCCATACTTCTCTGTGTTTAAAGATCTCCTGCTTTGTATTCCAATATTTGAGGCCTGGTTGCCTGGTGGCCGTCTTTTCCATTGCTATACATTACTTCCTATCTAGCGTTTCTCTTGCCAATTTCTTTCTGTCCAGACATAAATGTTCCCTGTCTCTCATCTCATTCCTATGGCTCCTCTGGATGTTGTAACTGAAGAATTGGTTATTTGATAATGCCTAGAATTGACAGATAGTTTCAACAAAAATACTGAACAGTGTTACCAAAATGTACTAACCAACTAGACAAATGTAGCTGACATTGAGGTAATTTACTCCACATCCTACCTTTTATATCAGATAGTAAAGCTTTTATAATCAGTCATGTATTTTAAAATAACTGTTTACTTCGCACATACAAGTGAAAACTATATTTAGAAATATACAAAGTTTATTTCTATTTGACTTTGTATTTCCAGATCATCATGTTTGCTTCCCAAGGAATTTCAGTGCTAAACTCTATCTGACCATCTTTATCTAATATGGCTGGTCCTTATTAAAGGACCAACACAAGAACCATTTGTAAAAAAATTCACTGTGATTAAGAATTTGAGTCTGTGCTATTGGAAACAAACAATTACATTGAGGTACAAGTAATTGTACCCAAGTGACAGATTGGGAAAGCACATAGTATTGGCAGAGAGAATGAGTTAAAATACATGCCCATAAGCCACACTGAAATGTGCTAATGTTATTCCACTCTCTGACTATCACTGAACACCTGGAAGTAACTTACTGTCTCATTGGAAAAGAGCTCAAAGAAACCCCAGGAGATCTTTCAAACCATCTAGAAAACACGTGTGGATATTAAACAATCACTTATGAAAAAAATCGTGCCCAAATTTTTGCTTATACCTGTAAAGAAAGTTTTGGGAAATCCAAACCAGGTTGGGAATGTGACAGGATGGGAAGTCTTTTAAATACAGACAGCTGGACAGCTGAAGGTGAACATTTTGAAGTCCTCACATTTTTGACCAGCTTGAGACCTGAAAGTAGCTCCACTGTGCCTTCTCCCACCACCCCTTACCACATAATCATAAACAGCACCCAGACATTTCTTTTTGAAACGGAGAAATCAGATTTAGCAATCAGCTCCTCACAAGTCATCATCTCCTCCTCTTCCTCCTCTTCATCCAGTGTGCCAGGCAGGCACTGTGAATTCTTACAGTGAGCTGGGCACTGTGCTAGGCATGTGACCTCATTAGATACACTTTTACAGAGGAAAGAGAGGGTAATGCAATGACCAACTCAGCTAGGATGTAATGAAGCATTTATATCCTAAATATGATTTTCACCACAGTTTCCTTGCTTGAAAAAAAAAATTGAAAAAGTACATGTCTACATGCCCCTTCTTGCCTTTTCTCTGCCTGAAATCACTCATTTTGCTCTTGTTTTAAAGACTAGCTCCAATGCTCCCTCTTGGTTCCATCTGTCATGATAGAGTCCTCGCTGGGCACTGTGTACGCCCCTGTTCTGTGGCACCTACCCATGTCTGCCCTGGCACGGGCCAGTCCTTTACATCGTGAGCTCCCCGAGCATGGGGACCAGTGCTGACTCATCTTTGTATCTTACAACCCAACACAGTTGCCAAAGATGGACACTTGATAGAAGTCAGGGCAATTGGCTCTCAAAGGCAGCATATTTTCAGATTCTTGCAGGTACAGCTTCCGGAGTACTAAGCTACAATGTGTGTTTTGTTTGTTTTCTACATGCACTCTGTAATGAGCGGTGACTGCAACCAGCTTAATGACTCATAAGAGTGCTTATTAATGTTTTGGAATCATGAGCCCAGTGTTAAACACAGCCATTTTTAGAATTTAATTTGCATAAACTTATAATTAAATACATTTTATTTTAAAACAAAGGTAATCAATACTACAAAGTTATCACTTCCTACCTATCTCTGATCTTGAGATTACTCACATCTATTGCAAGCATGGTGGAAATGCAATACAATGACATAATTCTGCACATCCCATCCCACTCTGCATTTAGTGATGTCATGTTAGTAACATGACACTATCCATGGTTGGCATATGTGTCCCACAGAAATGGACAAGACTACAAATCAGAGACCCCCTCATCCCCAGTGACTGGCACACTACCAACTTATTCTGAACCCAATTCTTCCTTATCCAGATTGAGTACTTTCATTTTCAGATCTTCCATTTAACTAAATATTTCAACAGTATCTTTCCTGCATGCAGATTGTTAAGTTGAAAGATTAAAAATACAGAAAAATGCATTTTAGAACTAAGAGACATTGAAGCCATTGTCTTTTTGTACTGGTTGAGAAGTCTGTATCGCATCTTGCAACACCACAAGATCATGACAAGGGATCTAATTCTGATTATTCAGTCTAGGAAAATAACCTCTGTCCTTTGAGCTCTCAGGTTCTTAAGAGTTGAGGAAGACAGGATTTCTTATAATTTTGCATCAGAGTACAAAATGAATAAAATACAGAACCTGTCAGCTGAATCACTATACTGAATACCTTTTTAAGCAACAAATGCTTTCACCCGGCATTTGGTGATTGAATATACAATCAAGACGAAGCAGTAAAAAGGCCAGTACGCTACCTAATGGGATTCTCTTCTGTCTCTAGTTTATTCTCCATCTTTTCCTCCCCTCTGCCTCCTATAATGTCTTTTCTTTCTCTGTTTAAGGATACCTTGCTCTGAAATTTCTTACATTGAGTAGTAAAGCAGATAGTTCTAAGAGAAGATTATTTGCTGTAATGCACTTAAAAAGCTTGTTTGGGGTTATTTGGGGGTAAAGCAAGGTACCTTAAAAACAGTCTTGTTTTCTTTCTAAAAATTGAATAAAATTGAAGATCCCAAGAGTTGCTATTGCCTGTGGTCACTTTGGCTTATTTATGATTTTTCCTTAAATAATTTCCATTTCTTCTCTATCTCACCTTTTCAGCAATATTTTTTCCCTCTTAAAATCTGCTTACTTCAGTTTAGTGTGACCCAATTTGGACTGATGACCTGGAGGGGAATTTTATGAACATCGTTTACTGTAAATAAAGGTCAGGGAGAGAAGTATGGTTTATGTAACTGGCTTTTTAAATGAAGTAAAAATTGGATTATTTTCTCAAAGGTGAATCCACTCAACAGGCCTGGAAACTTTTAGTTAAAAATAGTATATTGATCAAGTGTCTTTCTTTGCAGTGGAGCAGAGAAGAAAAGGTTAGTAAATAAAAGTTTTGTTTTTCTGTCTCCATGCTTTTCTTTCCACGAAAACATCCATTCATTTAGTTCCCCATAAAATCACTTACTACTGAACAATTCAAAAGTGCTATATTCCACAGATGTGTCCTTTGAGCAAATTTTATAGGGTTTTTTGTTGTTGTTGTCGTATGTGGCCAGCACAAAGGATTATTTCTCGAGCTTTAAGGAAAAGAGTCAGGTAGGTGTCTCAAAAGGAAGGGAATGGCCTCAAGTAAAATCAATGTTTTGGGAAAGTTGGGAGAGTCCAACACTCAAGAGAAGCTAGCTGGGCACCCCTCTCACACATGAGATACTGTTCCCCAAAGCCTGAGCCTCTTTTGGAAGGTTGAGGGTTGGCTGTGGCTTCAAAGTCTAATGCTAAGCCGAAGGACTCGGTCATTCTACTCCATCAGCTTCAGTGTATGATGAGAATCCATGTTTTATTGCCTTAAATTGTTTAGAAACACATGAGAAGAGTTTCATGACTATTAGATAAGAAGAGAGTTTCTGCATAAAGTGAGGGAGTGTGAACCAGCTGGTGCCTCTGGCCTTTCCACAAATATTCCTACAATATCGACATTTAGGACAGACAGTAGAGAGACAGAGAGTAATATTGGGAGAGTGAAGACTCATCAGGCAATGTTTTATTTATGACAGTGCATTTACGAGCATGAGGCAAACTGGTAAGGTGGAAACAAAAACACCTGAGTTTCAGTCCATTGTCTGAGTTGGGGTATTGTCTCTGCCTGGAGACCTTCAGCAAATCACACACTCTCACTAAGCCTCAGTATCAATATCTGCAAAGTGAGGGTGACAGCTCTCTGACCTCCACCAGAAGCCTGATGAGAGGAAGTGCATGGAAATTCTTTGTTAACAGTAAAGAGCTCTATAATCTGAAGGTGTTATCAAGGCTTTGGAATTCATCCTCTAGAGGTGTACTACAGGGAAGAAAATAAAATGGACTCTGGAGGGGCTTCAGAAATATTACGTTCCTCCCATGATTTCCTTTGTGTAACTGGATAGTTACTCTTGGCAGTGGCAATTTTACTGAAACAAGACCAACTAAAAAGTCTTCAGGAACTTAGCAAGCTCAATAGCCACCGGGGGCGGGGATGAAGGGAACTGGCCCTAGAGGACTCTGCCATGAAATTAAGATGCTGCAATGTGTGTAAATTATCGATGCCATGAAAAGTGCCTTCTGGCTCCACCCTGTAAAATGAGAGCTTAGGCAAGGGCAGACAGGAAGGCAATGTCCTAAAAGAGACCTGCATTTTTCTTTAGGCTGTGCAGAGCAGAGAACAGACCAAGACCCCTCTCCTACAGCAGGGAGGAAGGAGAGCAGCCGCCAGCCACTACCTGGAGCAGCACTGGGGGTGTTCTCTCTAAAATTTACTCCCAACTAACTTAGCCCAGATGGGATCTTGGGAAATTGAGAGGTAATTGCCTTCATATTCATCTTGAGTGCATTTTTATTATCCCTTTCCTCAGAGGATTATCAGGGAAAGAAAGCAACAAAGCTATCTTCTGGAAAAATAAGAGATGCACATCTTCTCAGGTGATGAGTGTTTTTTCGACAGAGAGATATTTTGATAGAAAAATATCCAGTGCAACCCAGGGGGATGTTTAGATGGTAGAGCAGCCGCTGTGGTCTGAGCTGCATGTGCTGAGTGTCTGGAAGGCCAGGCCATGTCAGTTTCCAGTGAGTAAAGCAAAAAAGTGAGCAGCACACCACACTGTATGGCGAGCACTCAGAGGGAATAAGCATTTTTCACGTGGGCATTGCCTATTTCCACTGGGACAGCTCCTGTGACAGCAGCTTCTAACTAGCCACAGACACTCACTGTCTGCATTTCAACACTGCCCAGGACTTGGGGAAAGTGGATTTCCCATTTTTATTTTTAACACTGCACCTATTTTCTTGATCCCAAGCTAAACTTTATAAAGTAATGATGTGGATGACTATTTTGACAAACGTCAATTAAACTACTGCAGGTAATGGCCACAGGAGATTCAGCCATCAACACATGCTGTCTGCTCCGCCTGCTGCCCACTTTCTCTGCTAAATGATTGTTAAATGTCGTAAAGGTGGCCAGCTGTGCCCTGTTCTGTGGATGAGAATACTGAGCTAGAAAGACCATTTTAAGGAACATCCACTCGAAAGATTTCTCCAGAATGCCAACAACAGGAGAGCTCATGGATCTCTGGTATGTCACCTAAGCCAAAGCAAAAAGAAGAAAATGGAGGTTCTGTGGTCCCCTGTGTCCAAGAGAGAGATTTCACACACATGTAGGGCACACATGCACACACGTACACACACAAGCACATGCTGACACTTTCTATACACAACTTCCTAAATCTCAAACTTAACTTTGCTAAAAAAGAGAGGGAGGTCCAGGTGCGGTGGCTCATGCCTCTAATCCCAGCAATTTGGGAGGCCGAGGCGGGCAGATCACCTGAGCTCAGGAGCTTGAGACCAGCCTGACTAACATGGTGAAACCCTGACTCTCCTAAAAATGCAAAATTAGCTGGGTGTGGTGGTGCTTGCCTGTAATCCCAGCTACTCGGGAGGCTGAGGCAGGAGAATGGTTTGAACCCAGGAGGCGGAGATTGCAGTGAGCTGAGATTGCGCCATTGCACTCCAGCCTGGGCAATAAGAGCAAAACTCTGTCTCAAAAAAAGAAAAAAAAAGGAGCATATGAGTTGTGAAGTATTTAGTATAATATTTAGGTTAATTCATAGTTTCTACAGTAATAATTCATAATTCAAGCATATGTTGATTTTCTTTCTCTATTTTTTAAATCATAATTTCTTGATTTCCTGTCCACACTAAGGGAAGGCTGTCAGTCGGCAGTTAAGCCTGACCGGCTCCTCCTGGCTTTCTTTATGAAACTACTCTTCAGACAGTTGTCTGTAAATGACCTTCCAAACCTTAACATAAGGCCTTTGTTGGAGTTTTGGAGAAGAGAGGAGGGCAGGCAAGAATCTCTTAGTCAACTTCCCTCCCTCCCTGGACTCGTCCTTCTTGATCTAATACCATTTAACTTACGGTGACATCTCATTCTAAATGAGTTTTCAGAAACCAAATTTTAATCAATTAAGGGGCATTGCATTCTTAACCTTCTATTGAAGTGTATTGTATGTAGAAAAAATTGCACATGGTATAAATAAATATTCACAAATGCAATGTGCCCATGTAAACAACAGCTGATCAAGAAACAGAGTATTACCAGAAACTTCAGACTCCCTCTTTTCACTTCTAGGGACCATTTCCCACCCAGGGAAACCACAATTCTGACTTCAAAAAGTTTAGATTAACTTTATTTGTTATAACTTTTTTGAATGTTTGTAGTCTAGTTTGTCTGGCTTCTTTCACTTAATACTGTTCGTGAGATTCACCCATGTTTTTATTCACATTGCATTACAGTATTCAATTGAGTGGATATACCACAATCTGTCCATCCAATGAACTGCTGATGTCTACTTGGACAATTTCCAGTTTCTAGCTATTAATAGTTATAGCACGAATATGTCTGCACATGTCTTTTGATGAAAACACATAAACAACTTTGGGGGCTGTTAGCCCTAAGAAGGGGATGGCTGCATCATGGAGTGTGCAGGAGATCAGCCTTAGTAGACACTGACAAACAGATTCCAAACGAGGAATTTACTTTAGGCTGCTGGTACCCGCAGTGCCTGAGAGTTCCAGCCACATCCTTAAATAACATTTAATATTTTTTGTCTTTTTCATTTTAGTGGCATCACATGATAGTTTTAATTCCCATTTCACTAATGACAAAGGAAATTCAGCATCTTTTCATAGGTCTACTGTCTATTTGGGTTTACTATTTCTTATTGATTTGTAGGCATTCTTTATATATTGTGGGTGTGAGGCCTCTGTCAAATATATGTGGCTCACCCTATCATTCTCCCTATAATGGCTTCTGATGAACAAAGTTATTTATATTAATGTAATCCAATTTATTATATTTATGTATATTTTTGTTTTGTTTTATTATGTGTTTTTCTTTTGTTTTAGCCATAGGGTCTTGTTCTGTCATCCAGGCTTGAGTGCAGTGGTGTCCTCAGAGCTTACTGCAATCTTGAACTCCTGGACTCAAGTGATCCTCCTGCCTCAGCCTTTCAGGCAGCTAGGATTACAGGCATGTACCACTATACCCGGCTCATTTTGTTTTTTAGAGATGGAGTCTCCCTGTGTTGCCCAGGCTGGGCTTGAACTCCTGGGCTCAAGCAATTTTCCCACCTCAGCCTCCTGAGTAGCTAGGATTGCAGGCTATTTTCTTTTTATGGTTTGTACTTCTTGTATCCAATTAAGTAATTTTTATCTTTTTTGAGTTCAAGAAGATCTCCTAAGGTTTCTTCTGAAAGCTGTATTTTTTTCTTCGTATTTGCATCTGCCATTGATTTTTGTGTATGCTGTGAGGTACTAGTAGAGATTACTAGATTCTCCATAGAAATCTGCAATTAACCCAGCATCTTTTAGAAATCATCATTCTCCTCCTATTGTGATACAGTGTCATCCCACACATTTCTTATAAATTATTCTTTTGAAGAAAATATATAGAAAAAGTATCACATAGTTCCTTGCTTTTTCAAACAAAAATAACTGAGCCTAATTAAATCATTTCTTTATAACTCAGGTTCAATATTTATTATCAGTTAAAGTTTATAGCTCCCTAAGACGTATTGAAATATATACAGTTATCTGTAACTACACAAAATGGTCCCATATTGCTATTTTAAAATTTGTTAATCATTTTTCATAGTTTTTACTAATTACTGTCTTGAGCATACTCATCGGGACGCCAAGTGACAATTCCTGCTTCTAGAAGCACCAATCTAGCCATTCTAACATGCTGCTTCTAATTTTATGTGGACTGAAAATCAGATGTGGAAGGTCAGGTGTTCCAGGCCCAGACACAGAGCTGTGTGTGTAGGGAGCTCATTGAGGAGTGCTGTTGGGTCAAAACTCTGGGGACGGGGAGGCAGCTGGGGGGCAGAGCAAGAAGCTCGGTGTAATTCTAACCACATCAGGGCCTTCAGAGGTTCCTACAGGAAGTGCTGGTGAGGGTTACCTCTAGTTGGGTAGAGGGCACTGGGCCTTCACACACTCTCATCAATCCATCATGAATTCAGGCTGATCCTGAGAAGGGGGTGTGGCCTTGGGCAAGGTGCTCTAGATGTGGAAAATGCTAGTGGAGCTCTACTGCTGCATCCACAGCACGTGGAGAAGGGGGGCTGCAGTCTAAGAGGTCTTAGCCCACCGTAGGCTGCCCCTCACCAGAATTCCAAGTTTCTATATGGAGTATCTAACATAAGAGTTTGTGGCAAGCTGCACAAACATCTGTGCATGAGTTTAAATTATGTAGAAGCATCTTTGTGTTGGCATTGTATTTGTGCATACCCTAGGTCTTAGCTTACATATTTTGATAATTTGTATTATGGGTATATGATTATATATGTAAATAAGATATTGGTCTGATATCTATATTTCAGAGTAATGAGATATTACTCTTTGTCTGTATTCTAATTGGTATTTTAGTTCATATAGTTAACAATGCTGATTAATTAGAGTGCTTCATTCATTCACAGACTAAGTTTACTCCTCTAAGTATTAAATTTATCCTTAAAGGTATCCTGTGATCCTGCATATTCTTAAGGGCCTTTTATATCTCACCTTTAAATTTTGTTTTCCTTAATGCTAGAGTCTCCTGGGGTGCTCCCTGGCTCCTACCACAATCTCTGGGGCTGCAGGAGCTTGTCCATAGAAGTGACCCACAGGACTTGTCTGGGCCACTCCTCTTCTTTCACACCAACCTCTTGCCCCGATAGGCTTATTCCTGTGGTCCATGGATAAAGTCAAAACAGGAAAAAAATGTCAAATGAGAACATTGTCAAGGTATTTGGTGTGAGGAGGAAGAGGCGGAGGAGGAGGTGTCTGCATGTACATGGGCACTCCAATCACATCTGCCGTGGCAAGAAGTTGGAGCCTAGGCTGGTTACAGCTTCTCCAAATGGGAATGATGGACAGGGTCAACAGCAAATTGGCCTCCCATGAGGCATTATACTAAAGATCTCACATGCACTTCAAACATATCTTCTTAACAATTGCACTTATCCTAGTTTTGCTGATGAGGACTTGCCTGGGATCATAGAGTTAGTCAGCAACACCACAAGAATTAACAGCCAGTTCAGGCTGATTTTGAAGCCTGTTTTCATCACCCTTATGTTCTGCTGTTCTCTTGGCCTCTGCTCTTAAAAACACAGACACATACACACACACACACACACACACACACAGATACATATTCAAAAAACACACAAACACATACATATGAATACATACATATACAAACATGCAAACACAGGCATACACACAGACACACAGAGTTGTGTAAACCTTCACACATGTGCACACACACACAGCATATTCTATTCAGTGTCTTGCTATAATCGGTTTTTTTTCTTTTTTTAAAATTTTTTTTTATTATTATTATACTTTAAGTTTTAGGGTACATGTGCACAACGTGCAGGTTTGTTACATATGTATACATGT
Organism: Pan paniscus; assembly: GCF_029289425.2. Lineage (NCBI taxonomy): Eukaryota > Metazoa > Chordata > Mammalia > Primates > Hominidae > Pan > Pan paniscus. The sequence goes on from NC_073261.2 coordinate 19,329,306, forward strand.
GCCATGTTGGTGTGCTGCACCCATTAACTTGTCATTTAGCATTAGGTATATCACCTAATGCTATCCTTCTCCCCTCCCACCACCCCACAAGAGTCCCCACTGTGTGATGTTCCCCTTCCTGTGTCCATGTGTTCTCATTGTTCAATTCCCACCTATGAGTGAGAACATGCGGTGTTTGTTTTTTTGTCCTTGCGATAGTTTGCTGAGAATGATGGTTTCCAGCTTCATCCATGTGCCTAAAAAGGACATGAACTCATCATTTTCTATGGCTGCATGGTATTCCATGGTGTATATGTGCCACATTTTCTCAATCCAGTCTATCATTGTTGGACATTTGGGTTGGTTCCAAGTCTCTGCTATTATGAATAGTGCCACAATAAACATACGTGTGCAGGTGCCTTTATAGCAGCATGATTTATAACCCTTTGGGTATATACCCAGTAATGGGATGGCTGGGTATATGGTAATGGTATTTCTAGTTCTAGATCCCTGAGGAATTGCCACACCAACTTCCACAATGGTTGAACTAGTTTACAGTCCCACCAACTGTGTAAAAGTGTTCCTATTTCTCCACATCCTCTCCAGCACCTGTTGTTTCCTGACTTTTTAATGATCACCATTCTAACTGGTGTGAGATGGTATCTCATTGTGGTTTTGATTTGCATTTCTCTGATGGCCAGTGATGATGAGCATTTATTCACGTGTTCTTTGGCTGCATAAATGTCTTCTTTTGAGAAGTGTCTGTTCATTTCCTTTGCCCACTTTTTGATGGTTTTTTTTTTCTTGTAAATTTGTTTGAGTTCATTGTAGATTGTGGATATTAGCCCTTTCTCAGATGAGTAGGTTGCAAAAATTTTCTCCCATTCTGTAGGTTGCCTGTTCACTCTGATGGTGGTTTCTTTCGCTATGCAGAAGTTCTTCAGTTTAATAAGATCCCATTTGTCAATTTTGTCTTTTGTTGCCATTGCTTTTGGTGTTTTAGTCATGAAGTCCTTGCCCATGCCTATGTCCTGAATGGTATTGCCTAGGTTTTCTTCTAGGGTTTTTATGGTTTTAGGTCTAACATGTAAGTCTTTAATCCATCTTGAATTAATTTTTGTATAAGGTGTAAGGAAGGGATCCAGTTTCAGCTTTCTACATATGGCTAGCCAGTAGCATTTTCCCAGCACCATTTATTAAATAGAGAATCCTTTCCCCATTGCTTGTTTTTGTCAGGTTTGTCAAAGATCAGATGGTTGTAGATATGTGGCATTATTTGTGAGTGCTCTGTTCTGTTCCATTGGTCTATATCTCTGTTTTGGTACCAGTACCATGCTGTTTTGGTTACTGTAGCCTTGAAGTATAGTTTGAAGTCAGATAGCGTGATTTCTCTGGCTTTGTTCTTTTGGCTTAGGATTGACTTGGCAATGCAGGCTCTTTTGAGGTTCCATATGAACCTTAAAGCAGTTTTTTCAAATCCTGTGAAGAAAGTCATTGGTAGCTTGATGGGGATGGCATTGAATCTATAAATTACCTTGGGCAGTATGGCCATTTTCACGATATTGATTCTTCCTACCCATGAGCATGGAATGTTCTTCCATTTGTTTGTGTCCTCTTTTATTTCATTGAACAGTGTTTTGTAGTTCTCCTTGAAGAGGTCTTTCACATCCCTTGTAAGTTGTATTCCTAGGTATTTTATTCTTTTTGAAGCAATTGTGAATGGGAGTTCACTCATGATTTGGCTCTGTTTGTCTGTTATTGGTGTGTAAGAATGCTTTTGATTTTTGTAAATTGATTTTGTATTCTGAGACTTTGCTAAAGTTGCTTACCAGCTTAAGGAGATTTTTGGCTGAGATGATGGGATTTTCTAGATATACAATCATGTCATCTGCAAACAGGGACAATTTGACTTCCTCTTTTCCTAACTGAATACCCTTTATTTCCTTCTCCTGCCTGATTGCCCTGGCCAGAATTTCCAACCCTATGTTGAATAGGAGTGGTGAGAGACGGCATCCCTGTCTTGTGCTAGTTTTCAAAGGGAATGCTTCCAGTTTTTGTCGATTCAGTATGATACGGCTGTGGGTTTGTCATAGATAGCTCTTATTATTTTGAGATACGTCCCATCAATACCTAATTTATTGAGAGTTTTTAGCATGAAGGGTTGTTGAATTTTGTCAAAGACCTTTTCTGCATCTATTGAGATAATCATGTGGTTTTTGTCTTTGGTTCTCTTTATATGCTGGATTACATTTATTCATTTTCGTATGTTGAACCAGCCTTGCATCCCATGGATGAGGCCCACTTGATCATGGTGGATAAGTTTTTGATGTGCTGCTGGATTCAGTTTGCCAGTATTTTATTGAGGATTTTTGCATCGATGTTCATCAAGGATATTGGTCTAAAATTCTCTTTTTTTGTTGTGTCTCTGCCAGGCTTTGGTATCAGGATGATGCTGGCCTCATAAGATGAGTTAGGGAGGATTCCCTCTTTTTCTATTGATTGGAATAGTTTCAGAAGGAATGGTACCAGCTCCTCCTTGTCCTCTGGTAGAATTTGGCTGTGAATCCATCTGGTCCTGGACTTTTTTTAGTTGGTAAGCTGTTAATTATTGCCTCAATTTCAGAGCTTGTTATTGGTCTATTCAAAGATTCAACTTCTTCCTGGTTTAGTCTTGGGAGGGTGTATGTGTCAAGGAACTTATCCATTTCTTCTATATTTTCTAGTTTATTTGCGTAGAGGTGTTTATAGTATTCTCTGATGGTAGTTTGTATTTCTGTGGGATCGGTGGTGATATCCCCCACTGCATCTACTTGATTCTTCTGTCTTTTCTTTATTAGTCTTGCTAGTGCTCTATCAATTTTGTTGATCTTTTCAAAAAACCAGCTCCTGGATTCATTAATTTTTTGAAGGGTTTTTTTGTGTTTCTATTTCCTTCAATTCTGCTCTGATGTTAGTTATTTCCTGCCTTCTGCTAGCTTTTGAATGTGTTTGCTCTTGCTTCTCTAGTTCTTTTAATTATGATGTTAGGGTGTCCATTTTAGATCTTTCCTGCTTTCTCTTGTGGGCATTTAGTGCTATAAATTTCCCTCTACACACTGCTTTGAATGTGTCCCAGAGATTCTGGTATGTTGTGTCTTTGTTCTCGTTGGTTTCAAAGGACATCTTTATTTCTGCCTTCATTTTGTTATGCACCCAGTAGTCATTCAGGAGCAGGTTGTTCAGTTTCCATGTAGGGAGTGGTTTGAGTGAGTTTCTTAACCGTGAGTTCTAGTTTGATTGCACTGTGGTCTGAGAGACAGTTTGTTATAATTTCTGTTCTTTTACATTTGCTGAGGAGTGCTTTACTTCCAACTATGTGGTCAGTTTTGGATTAGGTGTGGTGTGGTGCTGAAAAGAATGTATATTCTGTTGATTTGGGGGGAGAGTTCTGTAGATGTCTATTAGGTCTGCTTGGTGCAGAGCTGAGTTCAATTCCTGGATATCCTTGTTAACTTTCTGTCTTGTTGATCTGTGTAATGATGACAGTGGGGTGTTAAAGTCTCCCACTATTATTGTGTGGGAGTCTAAGTCTCTTTGTAGGTCATTAAGAACTTGCTTTATGAATCTGGGTGCTCCTGTATTGGGTGCATATATATTTAGGATAGTTAGTTCTTCTTGTTGAATTGATCCCTTTACCATTATATAATGGCCTTCTTTGTCTCTTTTGATTTTTGTTGGTTTAAAGTCTGTTTTATCAGAGACTAGGATTGCAACCCCTGCCTTTTTTTGTTTTCCATTTGCTTGGTAGATCTTCCTCCATCCCTTTATTTTGAGCCTATGTGTGTCTCTGCACATGAGATGGGTTTCCTGAATACAGCACACTGATGGGTCTTGTCTCTTTATGCAATTTGCCAGTCTGTGCCTTTTAATTGGAGCATTTAGCCCATTTACATTTAAGGTTAGTATTGTTATGTGTGAATTTGATCCTGTCATTATGATGTTAGCTGGTTATTTTGCTCATTAGTTGATGCAATTTCTTCCTATCCTTGATTGTCTTTACAATTTGTCATGTTTTTGTGGTGGCTGGTACTGGTTGTTCCTTTCCATGTTTAGTTCTTCCTTTGGGAGCTCTTTTAGGGCAGGCCTAGTGGTGACAAAATCTCTCAGCATTTGCTTGTCTGTAAAGTATTTTATTTCTCCTTCACTTATGAAGCTTAGTTTGGCTGGATATGAAATTCTGGGTTGAAAATTCTTTTCTTTAAGAATGTTGAATATTGGCCCCCACTCTCTTCTGGCTTGTAGAGTTTCTGCTGAGAGATCCGCTGTTAGTCTGATGGGCTTCCCTTTGTGGGTAACCTGATCTTTCTCTCTGGCTGCCCTTAACATTTTTTCCTTCATTTCAACTTTGGTGAATCTGACAATTATGTGTCTTGGAGTTGCTCTTCTCGAGGAGTATCTTTGTGGCATTCTCTGTATTTCCTGAATTTGAATGTTGGCCTGCCCTGCTAGATTGGGGAAATTCTACTGGATAATATCCTGCAGAGTGTTTTCCAACTTGGTTCCATTCTCCCTGTCACTTTCAGGTACACCAATTAGACGTAGATTTGGTCTTTTCACATAGTCCCATATTTCTTGGAGGCTTTGTTCGTTTCTTTTTATTCTTTTTTCTCTAAACTTCTTTTCACGCTTCATTTCATTAATTTCGTCTTCCATCGCTAATATCCTTTCTTCCAGTTCGTTGCATCGGTTATTGAGGCTTGTGCATTCGTCACGTAATTCTCGTGCCATGGTTTTCAGCTCCATCAGGTCCTTTAAGGACTTCTCTGCATTGGTTCTTCTAGTTATCCATTAGTCTAATTTTTTTTCAAAGTTTTTAACATCTTTGCCATTGGTTCAAACTTCCTCCTTTAGCTCGGAGTAGTTTGATCTTCTGAAGACTTCCTCTCTCAAGTTGTCCAACTCATTCTCCGTCCAGCTTTGTTCCGTTGCTGGTGAGGAGCTGGGTTCCTTTGGAGGAGGAGAGGCGCTCTGATTTTTAGAGTTTCTGGTTTTTCTGCTCTGTTTTTTGCCCATCTTTGTAGTTTTATCTACCTTTGGTCTTTGATGATGGTGACGTACAGATGGGTTTTTGGTGTGGATGTCCTTTCTGTTTGTTAGTTTTCCTTCTAACAGTCAGGTCCCTCAGCTGCAGGTCTGTTGGAGTTTACTGGAGTTTACTCCAGACCCTGTTTGCCTGGGTATCAGCAGTGGTGGCTGTAGAACAGTGGATATTGGTGAACCGCAAATGCTGCTGCCTGATCCTTCCTCTGGAATTTTTGTCTCAGAGGAGTACCCAGCCATGTGAGGTGTCAGTCTGCCCCTACTGGGGGGTGCCTCCCAGTTGGGCTACTCAAGGTTCAGGGACCAACTGGAGGAGGCAGTCTGCCCGTTCTCAGATCTCAGGCTGGGTGCTGGGAGAACCACTACTCTCTTCAAAGCTGTCAGACAGGGACATTTAAGTCTGCAGAGATTATTGCTGCCTTTTGTTTGTCTGTGTCCTGCCCCCAGAGGTGGAGCCTACAGAGGCAGGCAGGCCTCCTTGACTTGTGGTGGGCTCCACCAGTTCAAACTTCCTGGCCGCTTTGTTTACCTACTCAAGGCTGAGCAATGGTGGGCTCCCCTCCCCTATCCTAGCTTCCACCTTGCGGTTTGATCTCAGACTGCTGTGCTAGCAATGAGCGAGGCTCCATGGGCATAGGACCCTCCGAGCCATGTGTGGGATATAATCTCCTGGTGTGCCGTTTGATAAGCCTGTTGGAAAAGCACAGTATTAGGGTGGGAGTGACCTGATTTTCCAGGTGCCATCTGTCACCGCTTTCTTTGACTAGGAAAAGGAATTCCCTGACTCCTTGTGCTTCCCAGGTGAGGTGATGCCTCGCCCTGCTTCGGCTCACCCACGGTGCGCTGCACCCATTGTCCTGTACCCACTGTCCGGCACTCTGCAGTGAGATGAACCCGGTACCTCAGTTGGAAATGCAGAAATCACCTGTCTTCTGTGTCGCTCACACTGGGAGCTGTAGACTGGAGCTGTTCCTATTCAGCCATCTTGGCTCCACACCCTCTATAATAGGTTTTAAATATCCAACTTATGACGCTAATGTTGGGTCTATCAACAATAAATGGATTTTACCTTATATTTGATACTTATCCTATAATATGTTAGAAATTTTCCTCGTTGTGTATCTATAGAAATATATTTTTTAAATAATGATTTTCTTATTAGAAAGAAACAATAGCCACATACATTTGGGAAATGATAGAAAAAGAATCCAAACCACTGATTTCATTACCTAGAAGTTTTTGCTAGTTTATTACATTTCTTTTAGTTTATTGTCTTTTATTTTTTCCATATGAATGTGTTTTCAGGGATTTGGATGCTCAGGTTCATGTTTTGATGAATGTTTTGTTTCACTTAATATAATATCAGGAGTATTTTCTGTCATTAAATATTTCCTTAAAGTTATTTTTAATGGCTGTAAAATGCTTCTCATATGAATGTACTATAGCTTATTTTATTATTCACCTACTGTTCCGTGTTATAGTTGTTCACATTATTTTGCCATTATATAAATACATATGATAAATACATTAACTCACAAATCATTAATCCCATTTCTGATTATTTCCTAATGGTATATTTTTAGGAGTAGACTGGCTGTGTCCAAGTGCATGGCCATTTTTAAGGACCTTGCTATGTCTCATCAGTGACACAGTCTGCACGCAGGTGAGATGTGAAGCTTGGTCTCATGCAAGCTAGCAGAAACTCATGCCTCATCTGGCTTACCCATTTACTTCTGCTGCAGCATCAGAACATGAATACGGGGGATAAATAATAGGGGCTGTACAAAAAGATTAGTTTTGGAGAATCAAGCCAAAACCAAGAGAATCTTTGGTTAATTCGGCAAAATAAAACAATACATTATTTTTAAGCCACTAAAAGAGAGGGGAGCTGTTTCATGGTGCTTCAACCAACTCTGACAGCATAGTCAAGAAAGTTTCTATCTTCCCAGAAAATAAAAACTTGGAAGTAAGACTCCTGAAGAGTTATTTTCTGGTTTTGTAGCCAAGCAGGTAATATGTGAAGTCTTTCAGAAAGGATAAGGGCGATACTTCCCATGCATAAAAATTTTAATTAACTTTTAATTTTTGAACAAGAAGGCATACGATTATTGCCTGCATCCTGATGGCATTGTGAATTCATCTCAGCACCTATTATAAGTAAAGAGGAATGATCAACACCAAGTAAGAAAAACTTTTTGGAATATGTAGTGTTTTTTTCTTTTTTTCCTACTTACCAAACAGAATAGCCATGAAATGGTCAGTCTACTTGCTAAAATGAAGGAAGCACTATATTAAAGGGATGCTCCCTCTGCCTTTTTCATGTTCGGACTTTGGGTGAGCCCCTTCACAGGGCAAAGGCACAGCCCTCTTTAATCCTCAAGCTCCAAGTGGCAAAACGAAGACAATAGCACGTGCCTTTCCTTTTCTAATCCCTCTGCAAAGACAGTCATGCCTGGGATCTTAAAATTATCCTCTCGTTTTTATAACTTTGTCTCCTTTATAATGTATAGTTCTGAAAACGTTAAAAAAAATGCTGCCCTGGCACATTGACTAGTTAAGTTAAAGGCACTTGGAAAACAGCAGGTACAGAAAGGTCACTTTGACTTTCCCGCTGTTTCTTAAAAGCAGAAGATGAAATTCCCAAGTGAAAGACACCCTCTTTAAACTAGAAAGATACAGCATCCTTATTTTCAAGGATGGGAAGTCGAAACAGAGAGAATTCTGTACAGACCTTGTTAAAATAACTCTTATCTTGTAAGCCTCCCATATAATTTAGTTGCTTCTTCACAACTTACTACTTTTTTGTCCAATTCGATATACAAGCAACTGACTCTGTTAATTTGAGTCTTCATTTCTTTAGAGGGGCTCCCATGCCTTGTAAATCTTGTATTATGTTCTTCTCCTGTTAATCTATCCTATGTTATTTAATTCTTCACACAGCTGGGACCCTAAGAGGATAAAGGTGAAGTTTTTCTGCCCCTACCATTCACTATCGGATGTTCTGGAACTTCACATAAATAAAATCTGCCTTAATTTGTTTCATATTAAGCGTTTTTCATAATTCTGATATTAATCCTTTGTTAGTTACTTGTGTTGCAAAAGTTTCTCTCTCTTTGTGCCTGCCTTCCCTCTCTCTTCAGTAATGTAACAGTGCTTCCTTAAAAGCCTGGCTCCTGCTCTGTCTCCTCCATGAACTCCACCTTCACATTTCACTAGGCAGTATGAGACAGTCCTTGGTAAGTAAGGATGGTCATGGGGGAGCCATGAAATTAGATTCTACGTTAGAAATCCTTGTCATATTCCACAGAAGATAATTCATCATACATATGCTTCAATATATATATGTGTTTGAGGGCCAAGTGTGGTGGTTCACGCCTGTAATCCCAGCACTTTGGGAGGGTGAGGCAGGAGAATCGCTTGAATCGGGGAGGCGGAGGTTGCAGTGAGCCAAGGTCGCGCCATTGCACTCCAGCCCGAGCAACAAAAGCGAAACTCCGTCTCAAATATAAATATATAAATATCAATATATATAATATATAAATATATGTGTGTGTATGTATAAATGTGTGCATGCGTGTGTATAAATATATGTACACATGTAGATGTTTCTATATCATGACAAGTGAATTTGTTTTTAATATATATACTACGACAAATGGAAGGAACAGTGACGCAATTTGAAATGGACTTTGCTCATTCAGGTTTTTGGGGATACTGGGAAGTGTTTGTTCTACATTTCAAAAGAAAGAAACATGCAGGAATTCATCGCTGTTTCCACACAAGTTACCATTCTCTGGAATTGCTGATGAAACCTGGACTTGTCCCTGGATATGGAGCTGTTTGGTCTTTTGTCTTATCCTGATTTCACCTGGGAATCTGGGGGCATAATAATAACAAAGAAACAACATCCTTGCTTTGTTCAGAAATGTTGGTCTGCTTGCTAAAATGAGGGAAGCTCCACGTTAAAGGGATGCATGGCTCATCCCAGAGCTCTGTCAAGAAATGCACAAGGCTCCAATCCAGCCATAATCTTCAGTTACTTGGGCAGATTGTGATTTTATAGGTTTGATAGAATTTGTGGTTGAGATGTACGTATGCATTGTACACACTAATTGTACATTATTGTACTAACATTGTACACGCTATGTTTTTACTCTGAGAGGGGAACATGAATGCATGGGCTGTAATTATCTTGTGAATTCAGCCTTGATTGATAAAGTTATTCATTTCAGAATATGTAAAGGCAATATGTGTGAGAAGTAAACATTTTGAAAACTGCTTGCTTTATATTCCTTACTTGCATAACCCTAACAAATAATTTATTTAACAATTACAACATAGCCAGAAAACTCCAAACTCTAAAATGCTTTCAAAATATAGGCTAGAAATAAGAGCTGTTTATTATAAAAGATGCGGGCAAAGAATTAAAATGTACTTCTGTCTTGTTTTTATGGGTTTGGCACCATGATAGGCATTTTATAAAGGAATAAGTTAGAAATGCAATTAAATGTATTTGGTAAATTATTTTCTATCTAATGGGTCTGAGTTTTGACAAGGGTCAAAATTTACCAGGTAGCATTTAGACAGGTTGTGTCCTGCCTTTCTCAAGGGAGTAGGCTTAGAAACTTCTCCATTTCAAATGGACACAGAACAAATCATTAAAGCAGCTTGCTTGCCTGTTATTGGATTGTGGGCTCCTGTGAGGGTAACTTGTCCTAGGGAATGTTTCTCATTGGCTCTCAGGGCTAAGATTGGGAAGGAAGAATTGGTATTCTGGGCTGAGAGACCTATAGCCACGTGGGTCTCTGTGAGAGAAGCTCACACATTATAAGGCTCAGTCCCATGAGGACACGTGGGCAAGTGGTTAGGGCAGCAAGCACATCACATGATGGGGTGACTCATCTGAAAGAAGTTAGGGGGATGTTTGACTGCCTATTTCTTTCTCTCTTATTCTTTTGTTTCAAATTGCTCACCTAGACACAAGCATTTTTCTCTATGACATCTCTAAAGAAGTACATACTTTAGAGAAGTATGACATCTCTAAAGCTCTCAGAGGGTAGTGACTCCTTGTGTTTTTTCAGGAGTTTGCTGGCAACATATATGAATGATTGGAGAAATACCCCATCATTGTATGGATATTTATGCCCCCATAAATTTTATCGGCAACTTTTCAAATACTCTAGAGGATAATGTGATTTGAACTATTTATCTCTCTCTCTTTTCTCTCTTTCTTTCTGTCAGATTCTTTTTTTTCTTTTTGAAGTTGACAAAGTCATGGTGTAATTCATGAGCTTACAGCTAAACTCAGGTTCCTTTTGACTTGTTTTCTTCCCAACCACAAGTCACAGTTCTTTGTAATTAAACCAGCAAATGCAGAAAAATTATGTTCGTGTTAGCCATACCCAGGAAGCTTTTTATCAATAAAGAGATAATTTGCAAGCAAAAAACAAAAAATGAAAACAACCAGCAGGAAGGAAGGAAGGAAGGAAGAAAGAAAGGGAGAGAGGGAGGGAGGGAAGAAAGAACATATGTTTTCCAAACTAGTTGACACAAATTCTAACTGAATTGAGTTTATGGCCAGCTGGGCTAACTTAAAAGTATACCCACAGATTTATCAAAGTTAGTTTATTTGTCAGGATGGTGCTGTGTAGGACAATGAGCATTCCTTACAACAACAGAGTACATTCTTTAACTATTAGGAACAGTCCCTGACAGTTACAAATGTGGCCTTCGCCGCTGTGGGCTCTGATATCTGTGGTGGCCCAAAGCTACGCAGATTGACAGCACAAGACAAGCCGGCTCCCAGAGATCGTGGAGGGCGACACGCTCTTCCTTCTTGGGAGAACTGACAGCCTCTGTCACTATTTTCCACAATGTGCTTATCCCCCAGCGACCTTTCTTGAGACCCTCATTCGCACAGGGCTTCCCATAAACTAAGTACTCCTTCAAAGGCAACTTGACAAACACACGATTCAGCTGTGTTCTGAAAAAGAAAAAGCTATGTCCCAAACTTTGTGCTGGGGAGAATCCTAACAGCAGCCCAGCCACCCCGGAGCCCCACGTGGATGTGGACCTAGGTCTGTGTTCTGCTCCCTCAGTGTGAACTTCTCAGCTGAAAGAGCTCTTTGAAGGAGAGGACCAGGGAAACATGAAAGTGGCTTTGTGAGCAAGCATACCCAGTGCCATTTTAAGCCAACCGTTCACAGTCACCATCTAAATCTGATGTGATTTTTCTTCCTTAACTTTTTCTAAAGCCAAAAGAACATCGCAGAGTATACATATTGAATATACTCCAGCTTTCATTTCAGATTTATTTTAGGGCAAGAACTTCTGAATTTCAAAAGCTATCCACTAACACTTGAATAGAGTCTCTTTTTTTCTGTACCTGTCGACATTTTCAGTACCATCAGTAGGGAAACTGAAGGGAAGTATGGTACATGTGAGGGAACAGAGATGCTGGCAGGTTTGAAAAGCTAGAAGACTATCAACCAGTTATGTTGACTGCATTTCACACAAAGGAATTTATTCAGCTTTGCTCCTTGAAAATGCAGAACAAGTTAGGTGATCTTATTGAAACAAGTTGGAAAACAGCTATTATCTATACTTTGATAAATTTGACATTTAACTGGTGAAAACAGGCATCTTGCTTCTTTCATTGTCATTTGTGGGGTTAACTCATGGCAGAGAGACGTAGGCAGCAAGGACTCTGAATGGGAGAGCAAAGCTAGGTGTTCACATAAACACAGATTCTGCTGCCAGGAAGGAGTGGACAGCTGAGGGGTCTCCCTCTGTCAGTAGCTGTGCGGGTAGTTCACCTGGCTTCTGCTCTCTGCATGCACTCAGACCCCAGAAACAACATAAAGCTCCCAGACACACAGATGTACCCGAGCACACACCACAAAGTGGCACAAGTCAGAGAACAATTGAGACTTTGTTGCAATAATTCATGTGCCTGCCTGCTAAGCTGTATCTTTAGAGATAAATCTGCAAGCAAGCCTGTATCTTTTTAAGAAAACACCACCACCACAAAAGAGTCAACATTGTGTCCTTTTCCATAAAGGAAAAAACAAACAAACAATAATCTCATCCTTGGGAAAGCAGTCGTTGATGTGCTCATACGGAAATTGTTTCTATTCCTATTTGGGATTTATGATCAGAACTCTAATAGGACCTAATAGCAGACAGTCAAATGAGAATCATTTTAAACTGGAATACCATTTTAACTAGAATAGCCACTTGACCAGGAAGCATAGTTAGTAGCGGTGTGAATATATATATATATATATATATATATATATAATTTTTTTTTTTTTACTTAGAATAAAAAGAAGTACAGGAAATACATTTACCAATTAAGGAGGCAATGATTTAATAAACACATAAATGCTCATTGAAAGTATGGTTACATGAGATGGAGTGCTTTGTGTAAATTTTTATGAGAAATTAGACTATAGCCATTTGATTAAATAAAACAATTAAAAGCGTCTTTATAGATACATAAGCTGCAGGCTGAAATCCCAGAGAAACCATTAGATCTGAGATTTGTTTCAAATGAAATAAGAGTATTGGAAATGTCACATCTTTTTATTTGACAAATATTTGAGAGTTTTCACAGTATCAAATCTATTAGAGAGATCATTTATTTATTAAAAGGTCAGATGAAGATGTCCTTCATCTGACAGCCTTAAAAATTCCAATGATAAATGTAATTTAAAATGTTTAGCTTATATCTAAAATAAATGTGTGAATGCTTAGGGCTATATATCTTCAAGAGCCAGCTAGGTAATGAATGCTTTCTCTCGCTCTCTGAGTAGAGACAGACATATCACAGCATGTGTACCCATGGGAACGTGTGAGTTACTAAAGTACCCCTTAAGATGGCCATACATGTGCTGAGAATAACTGCGACTATTCCTCTTGAAATTATATGCAAAACTTTATGTGCATGCGAGATTCTTTTCTGATGATTTTATTATTTTTACTTTTTTATGTATACATAACATTTGTAGATATTTATAGATGATTTTTAATATGTGATTATGTAATTTATATGTGATTATTTTACATGCATAGAAAGTGTACTCATCAACTCAGAATATTTGAGGTGTCTATCGCCTCAAGTATTTATCATGTCTATGTAGTGGGAACATTTTAAGTCCTCTCTTCTAACTTTTTTGAAATATACAATACACTGTTGTGAACTATAGTCACCCTACTTTCTATTGAACATCAGAACTTCTACCTTCTATCTAACTGTATGTTGGTATCCCTTAACCAACCCCTCTTCACCATCTCCATCACCACCTTCAACATATACCTTCTCAGCCTCTGGTATCTATCATTCTACTCTCTACCTCCATGTGATCCACTTTTTAGCTCCCACATATAAGTGAGAACATGCAATATTTGTCCTTATGTGCCTTACTTATTTCAGATAACATAATGACCTCCAGTTCCACCCGTGTTACCATAAAACACATAATTTTATTTTTTGTGTTCAAATAATAGTCAGTTGTGTGTATATACTACATTTTCTTTATCCGTCTGTCTGTTGTTGGACACTTAGGTTGAGTCCATGGCTTGGTTATTGTGACTACTGCTGTAATAAACATGGGAGTGTAAGTATTTGATACACTGATTTCCTTTCCTTCGGATAAATACCCAGAAGTGAGATTGCTGGATCATATGGTAGTTCTAGTTTTAGTTTTCTGATAAATCTCTATGCTTTTTTCCATAATTGCTGTACTAATTTTCATTCTCACCAATAGTGTATAAGAGTTCCCTTTTCTCTGGATCCTCAAAGCATGTTACTTTTTCTTTTTATCAATAGCCATTCTAACAGGGGTAAAATGGTATCCCATTGTGGTTTTAATTTGAATGTCCTTGATAATTAGTGATGTTCAGTATTTTTTACATACCTGTTGCCCATTTCTATTTCTTATTTTAAGAAATATTTTTTCATGTTATCTGTCCACTTTATAATGGGATTATTAGTGGGTTGGTTTTCTTGTTGATTTGTTTGAGTTCCTTGTATATTTTGGATATTAGTTCCCTGTCTAATGAATTGGGTACAAATTTTTTTTTTCTGATACAACACGTTGTTTCTTCACTCTGTTGATTGTTTCCTTTTCTGTGCAGAAGCTTTGTAGTTACTTCAGTGTAGTCCCATTTGTCTATTTTTGTTCTTGTTGCCTGTGCTTTTGAGGTCATGGCCATTAAATCTTTCCCTAGGCCAATGTCCTGAAGTGTTTCTCCTATGTTTTATCCTGGTAGTTTTATAGTTTTGGGTCTTACTTACATTTAAGTCTTTAATTCATCTTGAGTTGATTTTTATATGTGGTGAGAAACAGGAAACCAGCTTAATTCTCCTGCATGTGGATATTCAATTTTCCCAGGATGCTTTATTAAACAGGATGTCCTTTTTCCATTATATGCTCTTGGTGCCTTTGTTGAAAATCAGTTGGCTGTAAATGTGTGGATTTATTTCTGGGTTCGCTGTTGGGTTCCATTTGTCCTAGTGTGCCATGCTCTTTTGCTTATTGTAGCCTTATAAAATATTTTGAAATTGGGTAGTGTAATTCCTACAGCTTTGTTGTTTTTGCTTAAAATAGCTTTGGCTCTTTTGGCTCTTTTTTCATTCCTTACAAAATATAGATGTAGGCTGTAGAGATTGTTAGAAAATGGGGACTAAGAAGGTAGATGTGCAAAGGGGAAGCCAGGGAGACCTGACAGATGGCTATGAATAATTCAGAGGGATAACATCGTGATTCAGAGCTGGATTAGAGATGGCAGATGACAGACAGGGGTGAGTATAATATATACTTCAAGCTTGTGTAACTCACATTAGGTCCATAACATCATCCACTTTGTGTAGTCATTTTTTCTATTTCTGTGAAAAATGGCATTGGTATTTTGATAGTCATTACATTGAATCTGCATCTTGACTCGGGATAGTAAGGTTGTTTTAACAATACTTTCTTCTGATCCATGAGCATGGCATGTCTTTCCACTTGTTTGTATCATCTTCAATTTATTTCATCAGTGTTTTGTAGTTTTTCTTGTAGAGATCTTTCATGTCTTTGGTTAAATTTATTCCTAGGTATTTTGTTAATTTTGGGGAGCTATCGTAAATGAGATTGCCTTCTTGATTTCTTTCTCAGTGAGTTTATTATAGGTATATAGAAATGCTGCTGCTTTTTATTGACTTTGTATCCTACAACTTTACTAAATTTATTTTTCAAATCCAAGGGTGTTTTAGGGGTATAGTCCTTTGGTTTTTCTAGACAAAATATCATGTCATCGGCAAAGTGGGACCATCTGAGTTCCTCTTTCTCAATTTGGATGCCTTTTATTTTTTCTCTTACCTGATTTCCCTAGCTAGAACTTCCAGTACCATTGGAATAGGGGTGATGAAAGTGAGCATCCTTGTCTTATTCCAATTATTAAAGAAAAGACTTTCAGCTTTTTCCCATGAATATGATATTAGCAGTTGATTTGTCATATATAGCCTTTATTTTGTTGAGGACATTGACTAACTCAGTTGAACAAGATTATGTTAGAAAGAAGAAACAAACTGGAATGGGTTGTTATAATACTTAGGTGGTAAGATAATGAGTTCAGTTTGAGTCCTTGGCAAATCTGGGGAAATTAGCAATGGCTTAAGAAAGAGGGTCTTAAAAGCAATTTTGAGTCCTCTGTTTTTTCCTCAAAGCCTCTTGAGTAGTTTGAAATGTGCAAGAAAATTATGGCTTGCCGGGCGTGGTGGTTCACGTCTGTAATCCCAGCACTTTGAGAGGCCGAGGCGGGTGGATCGCAAGGTCAGGAGATCGAGACTATCCTGGCTAACACTGTGAAACCCCTTCTCTACTAAAAATACAAAAAATTAGCTGGGCATGGTAGTGGGTGCCTGTAGTCCCAGCTACTCGGGAGGCTGAGGCGGGAGAATGGCGTGAACCCAGGAGGCAGAGCTTGCAGTGAGCCAAGATCACGCCACTGCACTCCAGCCTGGGCAACAGAGCAAGACTCTGCCTCAAAAAAAAAAAAAAAAAAAAAAAAGAGGAAATTATGGCTTCGCTCTCTTCAACTCATGTTCTAAGGTTTACTGAATTAATGTAAAGTAAAATAACTCAAAAATACGTCTTCTTTGAAAGTGATTAAGGCCACCAGATAGCAGTGTGAGATGCGTTAGTCATAGTGTTTAGCTTGTTCAATACGAAGTTCATGAATGAGACATAATTTAAAGGCTTCTTGAGGTTCACAACTGGGCTTGGCCACATGCTACTTTGGTTTCTGTCATCTTTTGTGGAATTCAATCTGGTTTTTCTGCCTGTAGCATTACTTTCTCTTCTCTTATTTGAATTTTTGCTGAAACTCATCACTAAAGTGGACTCAAAGTCAAGCCCACATTGTCAGACTTCCTTATACAGACACAGAGAACAAGTAGCCCTGGCAATAACGTTTGTGTCCTTGCCAGTTCAATGTGAAAATTGCAAAAATATACAATGAGAAATTATTTTTAGGCATTTTCCTTGAAAACGATGTCATCTTATGGAGCGACTAGATAAAATATACATTAGTCATTAAGCACGAAATCAGAATTAGAATATTCTCAAACATATATCCATGTTAATAAGTCCATAAATTAAAACAATTTTCCCTAACAGATAAGATTTTATATATCTAAGGTGAATATTATCCATTTTAGTTGGAAGGACATGAGTCTATTCCTCTAAAATTAATAACCCTGCTTCAAAGCATAACATTCTATACATCAAAAAAGAATAATAAAATTTTATAACTGATGGAAATTTTATAAAATGAGAATACTGAGAATATTCAAATAAGCCATGTATATGTAAAGCATCATTAGCTTTGTGGAACAGAGCACAGTTACCATCCAGAGAGAAGAAAAGGCTAGCAAGCCTCTGGACTAAAGCAGCAGTTATCACCTCTGGTAGATATCTGGACCCCGTGAAGGACTTGTTGAATCACAGATGGTTGTGTCTCACCCAGAGAGTGTGAGTCCATTGGTCTGAAGTAGGACCCCAAAATGTGCCCTTTTAACACGTTCTCTCCATCCAGAGTGATGGAGTAGCAGTTGGACATTTGGTCAAGGCACCAATTTCCCCTAGAACATTTATTAAAACACCTGAGTTTGTCCCATCCCTATAACTTTTGATCCTGTAAAACAGGAAGCAGAGTCCAACAATTTGCATTTCTAACAAATTCCCAGTTGGTGCTGGTCTGGGAACCACACTATGAGAGTTACTGCTTAAAATCAAACAGCACGTTTCAATTTCCTAATCAGTCTGTGCTAATTGTGTGACTTCAGGCAAATATTTAACATCTCCTGGTCTTAATTTCCTTGTCTTAAGATGAAAAAGCAATGGGATCTAATCCTTTACAGTAGATATGAAGGTCAAATGAGTTAAAATTAGGGTCAGGAAACTATAGCTCACAGACTCAACGCCTGTTTTTGTGCAACCCCCAGCTAGAAATAATTTGTGTATCTTAATGGACTATTTATAAGAAGGAGCATGGAGGAGAAGGAGGAAAAACAGGAGAAAAGAAAAGGAGAAGATCAAGAGAAAGGGGAAGGAGAAGAGGAAGTTCAAGAAGGAGAAAGATGAAAGAAGAAGAGGGGAAAGCAGCAGCAGCAGCAACAGAGGCTGTACTGTAGCCTGCAAAACAAAAAATATTTACTATATGGAACTGCAGAAAACATTTGCCAGTGCCTGGGTTACTTCATGCAAAACATGTGTGACATCTGTAATATTACTAGCAGTCAATGAATGTTAGTTGTCATTATGATGAATCACCTTTTACTTAATTAAGTCTGTTTCTTCTAAATAGTCCAGACTAATACATTCACTATTCACCTACACATTTAATAAAGGCAACCTTTGGAAAGGCTATAATCTGATCTGGTGATAATAATAATAGATGAGGAATTGAGGCAACTTTCTTTAACTATTTTAGATTAGAAAGTAAAGACCTAGCCATCCCATTACTGTGTATATAGCCAAAGGATTATAAAACATGCTGCTATAAAGACACATGCACACGTATGTTTATTGTGGCACTATTCACAATAGCAAAGACTTGGAACCAACCCAAATGCCCAACAATGATAGACTGGATTAAGAAAATATGGCACATATACACCATGGAATACTATGCAGCCATAAAAAATGATGAGTTCATGTCCTTTGTAGGGACATGGATGAAGCTGGAAACCATCATTCTCGGCAAACTATCACAAGGACAAAAAACCGAACACCGCATTCTTTCACTCATAGGTGGGAATTGAACAATGAGAACACATGGACACAGGAAGGGGAACATCACACATCAGGGCCTGTTGCGGGGTGGGG
Organism: Pan paniscus; assembly: GCF_029289425.2. NCBI lineage: Eukaryota > Metazoa > Chordata > Mammalia > Primates > Hominidae > Pan > Pan paniscus. Next base: position 19,347,737 of record NC_073261.2, read on the forward strand.
GAGGGGGGAGGGATAGCATTAGGAGATATACCTAATGTTAAATGATGAATTAATGGGTGCAGCACACCAACATGGCACATGTATACATATGTAACAAACCTGCACATTGTGCACATGTACCCTAAAACTTAAAGTATAATAAAAAAAAGAAAGTAAAAATACCTATTCAAAAATAAAGTGTCTCTGCTTCAAAACACTTTTATAATCTTTCCTTAGAGTCTTTAAGCGTCCTTTCAGCCATACAATTGTCTTTAGAATAGTTCACAGAAATTTGGGATTTTCTTTGAAATGCCCTTAATGATGGCATGTATCTCTTTCTGACATTGGAGGTGTTATTATTGCCATCTTTTAATTATGAAAAGGTAGTTAGAACCAAATATATTGATAAGTGGAGATCACATTTGGAAATGCATAATGCATATTGAAAACAAGGCAACACTTAAAACATAAGCTTTATATAATGTTTTTGGAAATAGTAGCTGACTCACACTGTGGATGGTGTCACATGTGATTACTCCAAAGGGGCATAGCCTGTGTAAAGACAGAACAATGACATTCTTTCATTCATTCGTGCATTCACTTGGCAAGCATTCCATTAAAACCTGTATTAAGCAGGATTCTCCAGAAAAACAGAACAAATTGTGTGTGTTGAGGTATGTTCCTTTGATGCCTAGTTTGTTCAGTTTTTATGATGAAGGGATGTTGAATTTTATTAAATGCTTTTTCTGCGTCTATTGAGATGATTATGTTTTTTGTCCATCTTTGATGTGATGTATCACATTTATTGATTTGTACACATTGAGACATCTAACCATCTTTGCATCCCTAGTATAAATCCCACTTGATCATGATGTATTATTTTTTTCATGTGCTGTTAGATTCACTTTGCTAGTATTTTATTGAGGATGTTTGCATCTATGTTCATCAAGGACATTGGCCTGTAGTTTTCTTTTTTCATTCAGTCGGTATCTAGTTTTGGTATCAAGATAATGCTGGTCTCACAGAATGAACTAGGAGGAAACATCTCCTCCTTCATAGTTTGAGGAGAATTGGTATCAGTTCTCTTTGTAAGTTTGGTCAAATTTGGCAGTGATGCCATTTAGTCCTGAGCTTTTTGTGGTGGGAGACTTTTTATTACTAATACAGTCTCATTACTAATTATTGGTCAGTGTAGGTTTTCTGTTTTTTCCTGATTCAACACTGGAAGGCTAGATGTGACAATTTATCCATTTTCTCTAGGTTTTCCAGTTTGTTAGTGTATAATTGTTCATAATAGTCTCTGATGATCTTTTGTATTTTTCAAATGTTCTTGTGTAGTAAGACCCCTTTCATGTTGTATGCCCTTGATTGACTTTCCTAACATGTTTAGTCAATATTAATATCTTCCTTTGTTGAACATAACCAACACTTACTGGATGAAACACCATTTAGGAAATTGTTTATATTCAGTGTAAAATCTTACTGCATACTGCATACAATTTTATGACATAAGCTCCTTGAGGTAAGGGACTGTACTGGTTGTTTTGTGGACCTATCAGCTTTGAGTAATGTGATTTGCATGTGAGGCAAGTGCCCTATACCAGGCACTGAAAAAATTAACTCATGCAACAAACATTTGACCACTCTTATGTTCCAGTTTTATTTGTAACAAACTGAAACCAGTGCTTGAATAGAGGGGATTCTTTCTGATGTCACTATTTTAGGGGACCTACATTTATCCTATCACTTAGGTGACAAAAATATATTAGGGAAGAGGGACTTAAAAATGTAACCACTTTCTTTTTCCTTCTCTATTTTTTTAAATAGAATTTTTATTTTAGGCCAGTTTTAGATTTACAGGAAAATTATGAAGATAGTACAGAGAGTTCCCATATATCCCACACTCATTTTCCCCTATGAAACATTTTACTTTAGTGTGGTACATTTGTTACAATTAGTGAACCAATATTGATATGTTATTACTAACTGAAATCTGTACTTTATTCTGATCTCCTTAGTGTTTAACTAATGTTTTTTTCTTGTTCCAGGATTCCACCTAGGATATCACATGATATTCAGTTGTCGTGTCTTCTATGGCTCTTTTAGACCTTGATAGTTTCTCAGACTTTCCTTGTTTTTGATGGCCTTGATAGTCTTGAAGAGCATTGGTCAGGTATTTTGTAGAATGTCCATCAGTTGGGATTTATCTAATATTTTTCTCATAATTAGAGTGTGGTTATTACATTATTTTTTGGAAGGCCACAGAGGTAACATGCGATTCTCATCACATCTTATCAAGGGTACACACCATCAAAATGACTTACTCCTGTTTGTATTGACCTTGGCCACTTGGCTGAGGTTATGTTTGACAGATTTCTTCACTGTAAAGCTTTTCTTCTTCTCTCCCTTTCTGTATAATACTATTCAGAAGACAGTCACTAGGGTAGCTCATACTTAAGGCCAGGAGTTATGCTTCACCTCCTTCAGGGCAGAGTAGTTACATCAATTATTTAGAATTCTTCTGGATGGAAGATCTATTTTCCCCCACTTATTAATGTATTAAATTATTTATATCAGTACGTGTTCATGAATATTTATTTTAAACTTTGGACTACTATATTTATTTTTGTGCTCAAATTATTCCAGCTTTGAGCATTGGGAGCTCTTTGACTGTTATGTCCCTTTGATCTATCCAGATTGTTCTCTGTGTGTGTGGGTGTGAGTGTGTGTGTGTGTGTGTGTGTGTGTTGAGCATTTTCTTACTTTCTGACACTATTTTCTTCCTAGTCCTGGGATCAGTTATTTCTTCAAGAAGCCCTGGCTCTTTTTGTCAGATAGTGGTTATTAGAAACCAAGACCTTGGCAGGTGTCATTCTTCCCTCCTTTTTGTTCCTCTCCTTCAGCAGTGACCAGCATTAGTGTTAGAGTAAGAAAGCATGTGTAATTATCATTCTAGTAGTGCTTGGGTAAAGGAATACATATGCCCATACAAAGACTTGTATGCAAATGTTCACAGCCATTTTATTCATAGTAATAAAAAAAATGGCAACAGCACAAATGTCCCTTAACTTGTAAATAAAGTATGAAATATTTATTTCAGAAAATGGAAACGGACTATAGATATATACAACAACATATATGCATCTCAAAAGCATTATGCTGAGTTAATTAACTTAGATATAAAAATATAATGTACTAAATGAGTCAATTTATATGATCTTCTAACAAAAGAGAAAACCATGGGGACAGAAAACTGGTTACGATTTACAGGGGTTGGAAGCAGAAGACTGGCCTCAATGGGAACACAAGGAAAACCTTTTGGTGTATTGAAAATTTAAATATTAATTGAATGGTAGCTATACTGGTATTCATTTGTTGAAAGCCATTGAGTTATATATCAAAAGAATGAATTTTAACATTGCATATTATACTTCAGAGAAAAGAAAAAATATGCAATACATTTTAAGATTTTGTTTGTTTGTTTGTTTGTTTGTTTGGGGCAGAGTCTTATTCTGTTATCCAGGCTGGAGTGTGGTTTTGAGAACAGGGCTCACTGCAGCCTCTGCTTCCCAGGTTCAAGCAATTCTCCTGCCTTAGCCTCCAGAGTAGCTGGGACGATAGGCGCGTGCCACCACGCCTAGCTAATGTTTTTGTATTTTCAGTAGAGACAGGGTTTCACCATGTTAGCAAGGATGATCTTGATCTCCTGACCTCGTGATCCGCCCCCCTTGGCCTCCCAAAGTTCTATTTTTCAAACAGCCTTTATTGTTAAGCCTGTTGTGAATCATTTGAGAGTTTACTTATAATGAACTTCCACATAATCTTAGGTCACCATTTGTGATTTCAGAATCATCAGCAGCAAGCAATTTGCCTTTGATATCTCTGTCTAATGAGAAAAGAAGAAATGGGAACTGATAGGAAAACGATGTCAAGCAGAGTGAGAGGGAATGGCTTGCACAAGTTGAGCACGGCATCTGGTACAAAACAGGTGTTCAAGAAAAAGTGAGTACTATGATTAGTGTTGCTATTGTCACAATTAGGTATTTATCAATACATTATGCAAAACAATGCCAGTCCGTGGAATATGGCAAATGCTCAGACAAAACTTCTGAGTGCTTTATGAACTTATTATTGAATTTATAAATGTTTAGGAAGAAGAGCATAAAGCAACCTTCTGGTTATCAAAAAATATACAGTAAGAGTGAAATAAGAATAAAATTGAAAATTTTATTATCTAAAATCAACTCCTATTTTTTCTGTTAGCTTTTCAACTGCAAGGTTTCAGATAGTTTGTGAAAGTGCTTTTCAGAAAACTTTTTTGAGTCGAGGATTTTTAAGTTAGTATATTATTTTAATGGGGAAAAGGAAAAGAATACTAATAAACATTGGCAAGTCCTGAGCGCTCTATTATTTTAACGTAGGTAATTTACATAAAATAAAGTACCAGAATGTTCCATGTATAGCTTGATGAATTTGCAAAGAGAAATTATTTCATATAGATAACTATAAAATGAGTTGTATTAGAGCATCAGGATAAAAATGGAAATGAGAAAACCGTAGCCATGATTATGCCTCAAGGAAAAAAAAAATTCCAGCAAATACTGGATCAGGTACTTGAATTAAATTTTTTAATTTTTGAAGTGTCTCAGATGTTAAATGCACTCCTCAATGAGTCCTCACAAATAGAAATAAAAACAGTAGTTGTTTTAGGGCTCGGAATTAGGAGAAACTCATTCAGATTTGCTCTATATTCCTAACACATGATCCTTAGACCGGGTCTGTGAGTGAACTCCAGGCATATGTGAACTCATATGTGAACTCAATTGGGAGAAGACATTACACCTTGATTTTCACTATTTCTTTATGAAATATAGTAATTACTACAATTAAAATTGCAAAGTCATAAAATAACTGTGACTTTGTCACCATTAGAATTCAGAGATAATTCAATATCACATTTCCTGTAGATACCTCAAAATATTACGTATATGCACCTCCACTTTAAAAACACAGTTACTTGACCCTCTACTAGATCTTATTTAATACATTAATAATGAGACATATAAGTGCCAATCTGTTGTTTAAAATATTTAAATAACATTATTTTAATATAATTTTTTTCCTATCCTATGTATTTTATTTTATTCACTTAAATACACATGTATGCACACACACACACTGTTAGGAAAGTTTTGTCTGATTTTGGACTCATCTCCTTTGAAGTGTTTACACAGGGCTCTCAGCCAGAGCATTTATTCTAAATTGCAAATCCATTGAGTACATTGAGTCAAACAACCAGTTTGTTTCTGTCTGGAATCAATCTCTTTACTTTATGCCTTGGGCAAAGCACTTCTCTTTCTGTTTAAATTGGATAATGATACCTCCTTGGCCAAGGTTTTTAGAAGAATAAAATGAAAGGGCATGAATGATGGGGTAGGGGCAGGGCAGTTCTGGTCCAGGGAGATGCTATGAACCCATCCTTTAATGGAGAGATTTTCTCTTCTATGGGTATGTGGACGGTGCCTCTGCCTGACTGGGAGTTAACCCATCGGCAGGCTACAGCAAACAGCACAGGTCTCCCAGTGCTTTCCAGGAATGAGATCCAGATGCATGAGTTAGAAGAACATTACGGTCATTTGTATGTAGTTTGCATAAGATTTGGAATTTGTTCCTAATACCATCTTGGCTACTTTCAAGTAATTTTCAGGTTCATTTCTCATTGCTGCACTGAGGGCTATGACATCTTGATTTCTTCCTCTGTCTTCCTTTGCCCTATTACTAGAATTAACATAAGAAACTGGATTGGGCAATTCAAAGGATGAGAGAAAGCACAGGCCATAGGAAAAATGAAACAGGGTTGTAAACCTTGCTCCATCCTGCCTCCAATAAAACTCCATGGACCATTCACAATATTCAATACTGTGAATGCTAAGACACCAAGTGATATGGTTTGAATCTGTATCTCAATACAAATCTCATGTGGAACTATAATACCCAGTGTTGAAGGTGGGGCCTGCTGGGAGGAGATTGAATCACAGGATAGGATCTTCCCCTTGGTGTTTCTCTCGTGATAGTAAGTGCTCACGAGATCTGGTTGTTTGAAACTGTGTATCACCTGAAGTCCACCTTTCTCTTCCTGCTGCTGCTACCAGACCATGTGAAGTGCTGGCTTCCCCTTCTGCCATGATTGAAGTCAAGCAGATGCTGCCATGCTTCCTGTACAGCCTGCAGAACTGTGAGCCAAAGAAACCTCTTTTCTTTATAAATTATTATCTAGTTTCAGGTATTTCTGGTTTTGTTTTTGTTTTTTTGTTTTTTTTTTGATGGAGTCTTGCTCTGTCAGGCTGGAGTGCAGTGGCATGATCTCAGCTCACCGCAGCCTCTGCCTTCTGGGTTCAAGCGATTCTCCTGTCTCAGCCTCCTGAGCAGCTAGGACTACAGGCGCATGCCACCATGCCCAGCTAATTTTTGTATTTTAAGGAGAGACGGGGTTTCACCATGTTGGCCAGGCTGGTCTCGATCACTTGACCTCATAATCTGCCTGCCTCAGCCTCCCAAAGTCCTGGGATTACAGGCAAGAGCCATGCATCCATCCCAGATATTTCTTTATAGCAGTGTGAGAATGGTCTAATACACCAGGCATGTCATTTCTTGATAGTCCTTGAATTCACCAAGGATCTTCTCAGGCCTGTGTACTTGGTATTGGCTCTACCTAGAATATTTTTCCTCCAGATATTCATATGGCTTATTGTCTTCAAATTGGAATTGGAAGATTTTACAAATAAAAATATAGAGCATCCTGTTAGATCTGAATTGCAGATGAATAATGAATAATTTCATTTGCATTAGTATGTTCCATGCAATATTTAGGACATAAACTAAAACAATATTTATTGTTTACCTAAAATTCAAATTTAGATGGTCTCCTGTATTTTAGTTGGCAACCCTATTTCAAGTTATTTACATCTTTATTCAAATGCCACCTACTATGATAGATCACTACTGACTACTCTGAATCTAAAAGATCCCTTCCTAGTGCTATGTCTACTCTGCCCTGTTTTACTTTTGAATTCATAATTTTTATCATTGCCTGACATAATACTATATATTTCTTCATTTGGCATAGCAGTCAGGGTCCTAGTAGCACATAGAGGGCATGTTCAAAAGAGGTGAGTTTAATAGGGAGTTATTTACAAGGTATGGGCAGTGTCAAGGGAGACTGCAGAATGACAAAGCAAGACAGAGGCACCACCAGAGCAGCAGGGCGTAAGGGGGCCAGGGAGATCAGTCTCCAGCACCCAGAGACAGCTGTGACTGTAGGAGAGGACTATCTGACAGGAGGGGTGAGTCCCATTGGCCAAACCTAGCTGGAAGCCTGGGGGCAAAGGAATCAGTTGAAGCAGTCTGCAGAGTTCAGTATCTAGGGGACATAGAAAGGCGAGAGGACGCAGAGAGTCAATGGAGAGTCAAATTGATTTGAGGGGACTGAGGGCAAAGATCCAACACACTTAGCTAATTTCAGTCTCTCCTGCTAAAAGGTTAACTGCCTGGTGGCATCAATTTCATTCTGCTCACTGCTCCACCTGCAGCCCCTGAGCAGTGCCTGCCATATAGTAGATGCTTAGTAAACATTTGGTAAAAACATGGATTTATTTGCCTTGTGTATCCAGCTAAGCCATGATTGAATTTGGCGAAACAGACCAGGCTAAAAAGAGCTGCATCCAGTCTTGTCTTTATTAGAGTGAGGCTGTCACTTAAGGACAAAAACAGGGTTAATTTCTTGGAATATGCCTAGTCCATCCCTCAGAACTTGATCATCAAAGGATAAGAACACAGACAGCAGGTTCAGTCTAGACAGTTGACACCAGGTCATTTAGAGATATAATGGATATTCATAACAGGATAGAATGGTACTCAGAAGCCCACAGGAGCAGTCATACTACCAATCCAGGCAGGGCCCATGCATCAGGGAGGTGACAGTGAGTAGCACCGCCCAGCCCCTCAGCAATTTCCAGAACTAAGACTCCAGGAGGGCAGTATGAGGGTGGAATAGATAACACAATGGAGGGTTGACATCCCCACTAAATGGCTAGTCTCACTCCTGGGACTGCAACTTTTCCACCCTAGTCAGGGATCTGGATATCAGAGCTCAGCTAAAATGGAAAGATAGTATCTGAGTATCCTGGTAGAAATCAGGGGGTAGGTTTGAACTTGGAGGTCAGGAGTGGCCCCACAGTGAGGGAGACTTCATGTTGAGCCTCACTGTGGGTCTTTATCTCACCTTGTGCTCTCCCCTAAAAGCTACCTTAGGGTTGAGCCCCCAGGTGGGATGGCCATCACCTCAGAAATGCAATGCAAAGAAAGGTGGGTGTGTAGCAGTGAATTCTTTATCTTTTTTTCTCACTAAATCCTTATAACTACTCTGTGGGGTGTATACTATTATCCTATTTTATAAATGAGGAAACTGAGACTCCAGTTGAAAGCCTTGCACAAGATCTACTGCATGGCTGTCTTTGTATTTCTTTCAGAGGAAAACAGAATCTAGGTTTCTAAAGAAAATTTTCTTCAGGTACTTACTTGTACCCATTTCTATTGAAATGAAGCTATTCCTTTTATGATGACATAAGGCTGGATAATTTCCTGTATATATCAAATAGTGACAGAGTACAAGTACAAGAAGGATGGCTTAAAAGATTTCTCGTCACTGATTACAGGTGATTTATGGGAGAGAATGTTTCAACTATATTGCATTAAGGAGATAATGACATTCAAAAATAGTCCAAGCAATGAAGAAGGCTTGCGGGTTCAGATGGGTAAGGGGTCACCCTCACACCTGGATCCTAACATCTATAAATATTGAGTGATGGCTTTTGTAACTAAAGCCTGGGAACCTCTGTATGAGTGATTTTAAATTCAGCTCAGGAAATCACCTTCCAAATCAATGGATGTGGTTCTTGGGGTCTCCAGATACATTCCACAAAGTTTCCATTTTTCAATTGCCTTTCAAAGAAAATTATGCTTGTCCTCCCTCAACCCCAATCTGAGAAAATTTACACCTTTACCTTCCTCTCAAAAAGGGAAAATTATTTGAAAGAAATTTTTTTTAAATAAAATATCTGCCCAAGGTATTGTTAGCTCAAAGTAGCCGCCCTAATTCTTCAATCCTCTCATGGTTTATAAATTAGAGAAAACACAGCACTAAAAGTGGCCGAGATGGAAACAGTGATTATTTGTTCTTGTAGAAACCATTCATCTAAATTCTTTAACACTAATCCAGATAGACAGCTTTTAAAAAAGACCTCTAATTACTTTCCCGTTAATTATTTACATTCACCAAGTGTTTTGTGATTGTTCCTTAGTGAGTAGCCTCCTGAGGTATGTCACGGTATTAACTATTGATTTACAAATCTGGCAAAGGTGCATTATAGCTGGCTTGCCTACTCTACCCTTGGCTTAGGCCATTCCTCCCCAAGATAGATCTTCATCGCCAGTGACTTATCATTATCAATAGTGCCAAAAATGGAACGATAATATAATAACTTATCTTTCCATGGTACCTTCCATCTAAAAATTATTGGTGTTAATCATAGATATGTGATATATATATATATATTTTTTGTTTGTTTGTTTGTTTGTTTGTTTGTTTTTTGAGGCCGAGTCTCACTCTGTTGCCCAGGCTGGAGTGCAGTGGTGCAATCTTGTCTCACTGCAAGCTCCGCCTCCCGGGTTCACACCATTCTCCTGCCTCAGCCTCCCAAGTAGCTGGAACTGCAGGCACCCGCCACCACGGCTGGCTAATTTTTTGTATTTTTAGTAGAGATGAGATTTCACCATGTTAGCCAGGATGGTCTCAATCTCCGGACCTCGTGATCTGCCTGCCTTGGCCTCCAAAAGTGCTGGGATTACAGGCATGAGCCACCGCGCCGGGCCAAAATTTATATTTCTAAGAGATCATTTAGCATAATGCAACCAAATGCTTTGTCATCACTTGCCAAGGTAAGTCAACTACAGGTTACCTGTATTCCTAGTTGTTACACTCAAAGCAGACACCACTAATCCACATTGGAATTGTCCCTCTGGTCCCATATCTAATTATAATGCTTCTTAACACAGTGCTCCAAGCAATTTCCTCCAATTGACTGTTTTTTATCTCCAGGGCCAATTCATATTTATCATCTACTATCCACAATTAAAATACCTTAGTGAGAGTAAGCCTATTACCTCTCAGGACAGCTCATTCCATAATTAACTCTGACTGTGAGAAGAGTTATTTCTAAATACTCAGTAATAGAACCTATTCAGTTCCAAAATTTCTCCCTCTTACTTATCCTTTTATGTACCTTTTTCTTATCTACTCTGTATGTTTTAGCTCTTTTTTATCTTGTACCCTGATGATATCAATTCCAATCATGCTGGAAACAAAGTACAATACAGCTGCTCATGTTTTATATGTTCTGTTTTATTTGCAAATCATTCAAGTTTTAAAAATAAGCAATTTCTGTTGTAGGTTTGGTGGCAGCATTGAGGAACATCCAAGCAGGAAAACAAAGACTCTCAAAACTGTTCTTAGAACTATTGGCAGGAGATCACCATAAGAGTCCCAAAAGATGAAGAATTAGAAAATAATTCAGAGTTGTAATTGGAGTTGCATTTTGAAAGGCCAGGAAGGATTTTTCTAGACGGAATAAGGGAAGCACAGTTCAAGGAGAGAGATGGGACAAGGATGTTGTGGCTGGCTGTAAAAGATCTTCTAGTTCAGTTCTCCAACTTAAGCTGGAGGAGTCATGAAGCCACAGATTGCAAGGCTCCATTCCAGTGTCTGATTCCATAAATTTTGGGTGAAACTTCAGAATTTATGTTTCTAACAAGTTTCCACGCAACACTGATGCTATTGGTCCAGGGACCACACTTTGCGAATCACTGTTCTAGCCTTAGCACACTCCTGCGTCCCTGCCTGCAATTCCAATAGGCTACGCCTTCTTGTCTGCCTGGCTTGCTTTCTAAGCAGTGAGCATGGAGTGGGCTCAGGATGAACATATGGTTCTCATTAAACCTTGAATCTTTGTCAGCCCCACAAGGTTATCTATGTCAGCCTGGCAAATGTGCACTTACAGTGGGCCCAATTGACAATTGTCAGGAGTAAGGCTGCAGGGGTGGAGGGAGAAAGTGGAGCTAGTATAAGAGGTGGCGAGGAGATTGCAGAGGGCAGCATGGGGGCAGGGTAGAAGGAGCTTCCTTTCCAAAGCTCTGTGGTGGGGTCTAGAGCCATTCTCAGCAGTCACTGAGATTGGGGGCACTGAGTTTGCAAGAACACATAGTACAGTGGCCTCATAAAAGTTATCATCACCATTGCTGGGTAAAGTGATTGCTGCAACTTCTTTTCTCCTTCCCTTGAAGAATTGCACTTTTTATTTATGTAACTGATCACCTTAACAGCCATTCAACCCAAAATTCTTTTATGTTTCTTTCTATATATCCCAAGCCATCCTCCTGGTTTCAATTCTCATTGTACCTATCCTTTAATGAGATTCCAGATTAATTAATCCTAATATTTTAACTCTATAAACGATCCCTGTTTTGTCAACACTAATGCAATGAAAAATATTTTTCTTTGTATTGAGACCATTCTGTGTAATTAGCTTGGCCTCATGAGTCAGTCTGTTTGCAAATTTGCAAATCCGCAGGATTGACTTCACTCTTTACAAGCTTCCTATCATGCATACAGCTCTAGAATTTCATTTCGTTCAAGCAGTTCTTTCCTTTCTCCTAATCTTGTCCTCAATTCAAAGATCACAGAACACTGATAAAGAAGATGATGCCAGATCTGTCAAAGAGAGGGAGATTAAAGAGAGGAGAGAGCTACAGAGAGATGTGATGTGGGAAAGAGGTGGTGGGCTGAAGTAGCTGCTCACTATGTTGTTACATTTGCTTTGGGGACACTTGTTATGGACACACTTGGCAAATTCCTAATGGGCAACCTTTGCAATGCCTTATTCTTGCTGTGTTTTTCCTAGAAGGAAAATTTGGGGGACATGTCAATTCCTTTTACCAGGGAACTTGAGAAGCCCCATGCCCTTTCATTGACGGTTTGGACGCTGAGGCTGTCTTGTGCATCCAGGTGGCATTTGTCCTCTTAGTACAGCCTGATGGGCTTTCCTTTGAGGACCTCAATGTCACTTCCTTATCACCTCCAAGGCTTTTTCTATCCAGAGTTCACATGAACACGTACTGTTAAAAATCTACTCCTCTTCTTTGATGGTGCCCACATACCCAAGCAGAAGGATCATGTATCTATCAGCCAAGAGGGCAGACCACCACAAGGGAGTTGGAGAGAAGAGGAAACATTCTTGAAATGTTGTAGAAACATTATCTACAACCAATTTTTTAAAAATAAACAATTGATTTCATTTGTGGCTCAACAGATCATATTTGTTTCTATTCCCATGCCCTCATAGTTATTTCTGTACTTCTCAATAATTACTCCAATCTAAACGAGTCTTATCACATGACAACTTTTACAACCTATGAGATTGTATAGGTACTTATTGATTCCACCAGATTTTCTTCCCCTTCCCAAGTATTAAAATGATGTTAGGTACATGTTTTTATTTAAAGTTAAGGTGGGTTTTCATTGGTTTTGCTCTAAGCATTTAAACCATCCCTTAAATGAGTTGGGGACACTCTGAGGGTATTTCAAAGCCCCAGTCAAGACATGCTAATCAGAGTGGCTCAGTTTCTGAAGCGCGCCCTTTTATTCCCTTTGCCTGGCTAATTACAAATGGATCCTAAGTACACTGTGGGTCAAAAAAATTAGAAAAGGCCAAAGACACAAGTGAACTCTGACAAGAAGGCTCTATGTTTTCACTTCTCTTAGTCACTGGGCCTTTGTGGTTGGGAACAGCTGTTGCAGAGAAGAAAACAGGACATCTTGAGCCTCAGGGGAAACACCAACTGGAATATGTTAATCTTTTTTGCCTAAAATCCAAGCAGCTTATCTTTTCTGAAGGTTCTCCTGGCTAATGAAAAATATGCTTAATATTGCAAATTTTGCTTTGCAAGGCCTTTTGTCTAGTGTCATTTTCTATTTGTGAATTTTCCTTTTGTTCCCTTCACCAACCCTCCTACCAAGCGAACCCAGCACATGTTTGGCTTCCAGTCAGTTCTTCTTTGAGTCTAAAAGTCTTGGCATTTCTGTCTTAGTTTTGGCCATAGGAAAGAGCATTTTTCAATAATGCTGCTGAAATGCTGCTTTCTCTACTCCAGAGCTTTATCTGGCAAAAGGATTTACTGGGACTAGACCCAAAGAAAACAGAAAAAGAAAAAGGGAAAATGGCTCTGGAAGGCAAGATGCCAGCTTATTCGCTCTTGAGATTTTGCAACTTCCCACTACTCTTTCCATAACCTCAGTCCTTTACTCTAGGGTGTCTTTGCATTTCTTATGAGTAGAGCTGGTCCCCCCAGCACTAGGCCATGGAAACTCCCTTTAACTGTGCTTTCCTTACATGCCAAACATTTGGAACTGAGGCAACCCTCATGACAGGCAGAAGCAGTCAACTTAGTGCTGAGTCCAGCAAGATGATCAGCTTTGACCAAGACCCCTACAGAAATTGGACATCCCAGGGTTATGTATAGCATTATATGAGGCTACGTTTCCACCTTATTTGTCTCTAGTGTACTTCAAACATTCTTTGTTTTGTGTCCTGTCTCATGAATAATTCCCTCTTCCTTTATGCCAATTTTTACTCCATGTATGTGAGCTGCTCTCTCAGACCTGCTTCTGCTTTCCAGTGTTTTTGATTGCTTGTCATGGGCAGTGTTGGAAAAGAGCAGGTGGTGGAGGTGAAGTGTTGTAGTGGAAGTGGAAGCTTCTTGCAATTTTTCTGAGAAAGCCTAGGCTTTCTATTGCATGCGGATGAGCTGAGAACTCTCTACCACCTTTTTCTTCCTTTTTGTCTTTGGGCTCCAGCGAATAACCCACTGCAATCTCCACTTCTGCACCTGAGCTATTACTTCTAGCTGGTTGTTCCCTGCTCCCCACACACCACTATCAACTGTCATACAGGCTGAAGTATGCAAAGGACCATTTGAGGTTTCCTAAGGTATTTAGTTAACAGTTCATTAGCAAAAGAGAAAGGAGGTAACAACAACATGTGTGCTGAAATTTCAACTGGTATCATCTCATAATCAAATTAGTCTTAATGGATGTAGCCAGCTGGGCCTTGATTTCATTTTCAGAGAAGTACTTTAATATTTTCCTCCACAATTTCTAGATAAATAGATTTTTACCACAATAGATGGATAACACGCATTGTTCTTCCCCGTTCCAAAATGTTATATTTTAATACTTATTTGAAAACTATTTCTATAAATAGCTCAATATATTTCTAATCATTTACATAGTAATTGTATTCTCGGAAATCTTACTTGTTGGCCAGACAAGGAACAAAAAGCCTGTGAATATTACTATGAATATTCCTCAAAGTATAGATTTGTCTATACTCCTTATTAATATCTGATGAGTTTGAAGTTGTATATTTCCTCTCTAAGCCAGTTGTTTAAAAGAATTATACACGTTTAAAAAAATCCAAGTGATTGGAATTTGAAAGTTTAAGCATTTGTTATAAATTTCCAGTTTTCTCACATTTTAATTAAATAATAAAGCCTATAACTTTGTCTTGAGCAACTTATTGGAATTATCTTTCTAGTCTGGTACATGAATTACATGTGTAATATCCTATAAATTGTTGAAATGGATGTTTATTCATGATTCTAGGACACAAATGTGAAAATATTTCCACTAAATATTTGATATTAATGGTAGAATTGACTCTTCTATGTCCTTGTTTATCATCTTCTTGAGATATTAGGTTAAGAGTAATATTATACAGATTCTCACTTCTAATACTTCAGTCAATAAATCATTGCATTTGCAGCTTATATTTATTTAAATCTGACATTTTCTAATGATTGCCTCAATTTTTTTAATTGGTAGGTATTTTCCGCAGTTTTAGGCTTACAAAAAAAAAGTCCAATGGAAAGTACAAAGAGTTATCATATACACCTGTCCCCAAATTTCCCCTATTCTTTGCATCTTTCAAATAGTTCATTTGTTTTGTGGACATTACACCTTTTGGAATTGTCCCACAATTCTTGGATATTATTTTCTTTTTCATTCTTTTTTAAAATTTTTGCATTTCAGTTTTGGAAGCTTTAATTAACATTTCTTCAAGCTCACTAATTTTTTTCTTTGGCTGAGTCCAGTCTACTGATGAGCCTATAAAAGGAATTCTTTATTTCTGTACAGTGTTTTTGATTTCTAGCATTTCCTTTTAATTCTCAAAGTTTTTATCTCTCCGCTTACATTACTCCTCTGTTCTTGCATGTTGTCCTCTTTTTGCATTAGAGCCTTTAGTGTATTAATCATAGTTGTTTTAAAGTCTGGGTCTGATTATTCCAATACCTGTGACACATGTACAGCTGATTCCAGTGATTGCCTGCTCTCCAGACTGTTACTTTTTTGGTCTTTCGGTGTGCCTTATAATTAGTTGTTTCTTAAAGCCAGACATGATGTACTGGGTAAAAGGAATAGAGATACATAAGACCTCAGTGTATTGTTTTATATTTTTCTGCCTTGGAGCTAGGGCTGTGTGCAATGTTTACTATAGCTGTAGATTTCAGAAGCTAAAATTTATCCTGATGTTCTTGCTTTTGTCCCTTTTGCTTTTGTTGGAATTTTTTGGAACTTTTTTTTTTTTTTTTTTTTTTGAGACAGAGTCTCGCTCTGTTGCCCAGGCTGGCTGGAGTGCAATGGCGCCATCTCGGCTCACTGCAAGCTCTGCCTCTGGGCTTGACGCCATTCTCCTGCCTCAGCCTCTGGAGTAGCTGGGACTACAGGCGCCCACCACCAAGCCCAGCTAAATTTTTGTTTTCTTTTTTAGTAGAGACAGGGTTTCACCGTGGTAGCCAGGATGGTCTTGATCTCCTGACCTCGTGATCCGCCCAACTCGGCCTCCCAAAGTGTTGGGATTACAGGCGTGAGCCACCGCGCCCGGCCTGGAACTTCTTAAATAAGTTCTAAGACATGCAGTTCTTTGGTTGTATTATTCTGATATCGTTCAGGAGCCTTACTAATATGATAGTAAGGTGTGGGGGCAGGGAAAGTCTTCTATATTTTTATGATTAGGTCTCAGTCTTTCAGTGAGCTTATCACCGGGGCTATGACCTTCACAAAGCTGATCAGGTTTGCCTCCCCTCTCGCCCTTCCCTAATGTGTGACAGAAAAACCAGACAGAACTGGAGTTGGGGATTTCCCTTCCGCCATGTTGATTAGGCTTTTTGAAACTCCAGTCAGTTATAGTCTGCTAAAATAGCTTCTCTTGATGATGGGCCTCATTGAGAACAAAATACTCTGAGTGTATTTGGAAATTATTGCTTTTCTACTCTTCTTGCTGAAAGCATGAGAGAAGTTATTTTCATTGTGAGAACCTAGTAAAGGCTCCTGGAGGTAAAAACTCACAAAAGCTGCCCTTCCACCAAGTCTGCCCTCCCTGAAATTTTTAACTCTCAAACTTGTCAACACCAAGCCTCTAAGTTTTCCTAGCCTCATGAACCCCAATACCAGTTCCTACAGAGGTTTCTGATCCCAGGCTTCTGCTCTGGTAAGCTGTAATTCTCTGCATCTTCCTGTCTGTCTGCCAGTGTGAGGGGCAGTGTTTCGCCTGGTGACTTCAATTATCTGATGGATCTAAAGATGGTTATTTTCAGTTCCTTCATCTTTTGTCTTGCTGTGAAGATGGAAGTGATGACTTCCAAGCTTCTTCTTTCCCATACTGAAAACAGAAAGTCCTCCTACAATTTTATTTTTGTTGCAAAGTTAATTCATGTCCATTTTGTTAAAAACCAAACCTATCTCCAAAACATTAAAAAATATCTGAAATTTCATATCCATTTTAGTAAGAGCCTGTGTTTTGCATGCATAAATAGAAGCTATTCTGATGGTGTTTCAGCAACAAAAGTCGTCTATTTTTTTAACTTTTATTTTACAGTCAGGGGTACATGTGCAGGTTTGTTGCAAATGTACCTTGTGTGATGCTGAGGTTTGGAGTACAAATATATCCATGACCCAGGTAATGAACATAGTGCCCATAGGTCATTTTCTACCCCTTGCCCTTCCCCCATCTGTTGGTCTTCGGTGTCTGTCATTCCCACCTTTATGTCCATGTGTACTCAATGTTTAGCTCACACTTATCAGTGAGAACATATGGTATTTTCTACCCCTTGCTCTTCCCCAATCTGGTGGTCTCCAGTGTCTATCATTCCCACCTTTATGTCCATGTGTACTCAATGTTTAGCTCACACTTATAAGTGAGAACATATGGTATTTGGTGTTCTGTGTCTTTGTTAGTTCACTTAGGATAATGGACTCCAGCTACATCCATATTGCTGCAAAAGACATAATTTTATGCTTTTTTATGGCTGCATAGTATTCCATGGAGTATATGTACCATATTTTCTTTATCCAATCCATTGTTTATGGCATCCGAGTTGATTCCTTGTCTTTGCTATTGTGAATAGTGTTGTGATGAACATATGAGTGCATGTGTCTTTTTGGTAGAATTATTTGTTTTCATTTGGATATATACCCAGTAATAGCATTGCTGGGTCAAATGGTAGACTAACTCTTAGTTCTTTGAGAAATTTCCAAACTAGTTTCCACAGTGGCTGAACTAATTGACATTCCAACTAAAAGTGTATAAGTGTTTACAATATCCAGAAAAAGAATAAAATACTTAGAACACAGCTAACTAATAAAGTGAAAAATCTCTACAAGGAGAACTACAAAACACTGCTGAAAGAAATCAGAGGTAACACAGATAAATGGGAAAACATTCCATGCTCACGGATTGAAAGAATCAGTATTGTTAAAATGGCCATGATACCCAAAGCAATTTAGAGATTAAATGCTATTCCTGTCAAAGGGCTAACATCGTTTTTTACAGAATTAGAAAAAAGGTTCTAAAATTCATATGGGACCAAAAAAAAGAGACTTAATAGCCAAAACAATCCTCAGCAAAAAGAACAAATCTGGAGGCATCACATTACCTGACTTCAAACTATACTATAAGGCTACAGTAACCAAAACAGCATAGTACTGATACAGAAACAGACACATAGACCAATGGAACAGGATGGAGAACCCAGAAATAAAGCCACACTCCTACAACCACTCAATCTTTGACAAAGTTGACAAAAATAAGCAATGAGAAAAAACTTCCTATTCAATAAATGATGCTGGGATAACTGGCTAGCCACATGCAGAGATTGAAACTGAACCCCTACCTATAACCATATATAAAGATTAACTCAACCTAGATTAAAGACTTGAATATAAGACCTTAAACTATACAATCCTAGAAGAAAACCTAGGAAATACTTCTCTTGATATCAGCCATGGCAAAGGATTTATGGCTAAGCCCTCAAAGGTAATTCCAACAAACAAAAATTGACAAGTGGGTTCTAATCAATCTAAACATCTTCTGCACAGGAAAAGAAACTATCAAGGGAGTAAACAGAAAACCTACAGAATGGAAGAAAATATTTGCAAACTATGCATCCGTCAAAGGTTTAATATCCCAAATCTACGAGTAATTTAAATCAACAAGCAAAGAAACCAAGTAACCTCATCAAAAAGTGTGCAAAGAACATGAACAGACACTTCTAAAGAGAAAACATACAAGTGGCCAAGAAGCATATGAAAAAAGGTTCATGATTGCTAGTCATCAGAGAAATGCAAAGAAATTGTCTCTAAAAGGGTACGTATCTTTTGGTTAGAGATTCCATTTTAAGGTAATCTTATATGTTGTGGGTATACACACACACACACACACACACATATATATACACACACACATATATATATATATAAGAAAAATAGATCTAGAAGAACACACAATAAATTTTAAGCAATAGTAACTTCTGTGAAGGTAATCATGTTGGTAATGGGGCTGTGAAGAGGGACTTACATTTTTTTACTTTGTATACGTTTTATTTTTTAGAGCTTATGAAATGAATAGTGATTTACTAATCAAAAGTATTAACTTTTTTTGAAAACCATATTTTCACTGTGGATAAGTTTTTATTGTAAGTTCTACCTACCAAAGATTCAATAACCTTAGGTTCTAGTTTTTTTCTGGGTACGGAAGACCCACTCTGGGAGCCCTCCCAGTACACAAGTCCCTCTATGAGGCCTAACCTCCCTCTTGGCCCTCTCTGCCACCTGTCTTCTTATTTCTTCTGCCTCTCTGTAGCTCCTGATGCTCCACCGGTGAGTGGTAAAGCCTGGGGAAAATAAATATGACTTCTGTGACATCAGTTATATTAATGGGGTGAGTTGACAGTTGTAAAAACCTTGACTTTTTTTCTATAGGATTTGTGTTTTTAATTTCAGAAAAAAAAGTTATGAAAGGCAGGACTAGCATCTTTAGATAAGCTGAATCCAGAATATCAGAAAATGATCTTTCTCTTCCTTGGGATGATGTCTGAAATTTTACCAGTTAGAAATCTATTGGGATGAGAAATGGAGGGAGAGACTCTAATGTGGTATTTGGCTTCTGTGGAATAGAGACTCTGGAGTACTATTGAAATAGTTCCTTGCGGGTGTGAGAGGAAGGTCCTCACTGTGGGAGGATGGAACACGGAAGAGGAAAGCAAAGCAGGATGAACACACAGTGAGACAGCCAGGCACAGCAAGGCAGCAGCTTCTGTTTCCTGCAGAGATCAAGGAATACAGGTGTCTGAAGCTTAAGGACAGGTGGCCTGTTGACTCTGCATAGAGCAATGGTGCTCACTTGGCAACACTCACAATTGAATCAGTGTCAAATTGGTATGTGTGGAGTAGAGTTTGGACAAGGCGAGTTCTACTCTACCTGTAACTGGCAATGTCATCTAGGGAACTGTGTAAGTACTTATGTACCCTCTATAGGCTCCCCTTTATGAGATCCCAAGAATTGAAGAGTACTGCAAGTTTGATCCTACTTACCCTAACTGGATTAACCAAATCTTGCCGACCTGTGTTTATTACTAGTACTAAATATGATCTATGGTAATATTCGCTCCTTTTATTAATTCATATTAAACTTATGGTATACTAGAATTTTGAGTATTATCTCACACGTAGCATTTAAATTTGTCGTGGATTGATACCTTGGACCCTGGAGTCACAGTGCTTCGTTTCAATTTTGGCTTACCTGCTGGTTTTTGTTTTCTCATTAGCAAACTGAGGGGTAGTAATGACAATACTTCCCACATAGATTGTGAGGATAAGTTGTCCAGGTAAATCACTCAGCACAGAACCTGATACATGAGAAGAGTTCTTTAAACATTATCAATTAATACTTTTATTATCATCTTTACTTTCTTCTGAAACTAGTCTATTGATTCAAGACCATGGCATGTGACTCACTGTTCAAGCACATGGATTTTCTCCTGGCTATTCATTCATTTTTACAGTATATTGACTATCCCTGCCACCATAATATAAACAATATAGCTGAAGAGCTCTCCTTGGTGTTTTTCTCTCTGACTTTTCTATCTGTATGTAGAATGTTACAGTAACATCATAGGCATGGATAATTAACATTTACCAATGGCCAAAGGCATTAGAAAATGCAGACAAAAATCTTGGCTACTCATTTCTTGGGCATAAACAATTTGGTTCTTTCGGATGTCAACAATTTTGCATAAAATGTTAATTTTCAAGAAAAGAGAATCTATATTGTATACTTCACTTAGGTTTATAAGAAAGAAAATCTCACTTTTAATCCCTTGTTGATGTGTAAACATACTGCAAACCCAAAGAAAAAGAAAAGTGAGATTCAGCAGTATTTACATTCCTTCTCTTAAGGTAATTGATTCCAAATCCTTATTCATAGGTGTCTTCAGTTTTCACTTGATAAATCTGTCTTTCCAGTTTTGTCTTTCTTTTTTTTTAAGCATCGTGAATAGTTTGATGCATTTTCCTAAACCTTTCCATTTGGCAAATCCCTACATACCCTTTAAGATCCATGTCCAAAATGACTTTGAAGTAACATTTCAATTAATTGTTTTTCCTTTGTGTCTTCTTAATATTTCAGGCACACATTGGCTTTAGTTTTTAGCATACTGTCTGTACTGTAATTTTTCTATGTCTTGCTCATTAAACTGTGACTAATCCTTGAAAGCTGGACTCATTTCTTGGGAATCTCTTTATGCTCAGTGTCTAGTATATTGCAGGGACTTAAGTAGTTCTTGGTGAGGATAGAGAGGAAGAAAGATGAGAGAGAAATCTTATTATCATGAGTTGCTTCGGATCAGTAAGATACACCGTGCACAACCACCACAGGTTGTATGAAATAACTAAATACATACTTAATCATTCCTTAATTCCTACAGGATTCTTTAATATAAATGAAATAAAGGAAGATGGACAGAAACCTAAAATGGAGAATTTTGAATAGAAGGAAAATGAAGACCATCTGTTGTATAATTTTGCCAGGGTAAGATGACTTTCAAAGAGATGCTGGAATAGGTGAGAAGTGACAATTGATTAAAGACTACATAGTTTTAGATGAGAACACTTAAAATCATTATGGTTATGCCCATACCTGAAAGTGGCACAAACAACCAATATTAAGTAGTTGACAGCATTGGGATGAATACTTACTAAATAAGAAATCAAAACTTATAATTCATACTTCTTTGGTTTATCGTCAAAGAAGTTAACAATGGGAATAAAGATTGATTGAAAATCTAAGCCCTTTTAGCATCTTATTCAAAATAATAAGAAAATGGGTTGATTTAAAGACATGAGAAAGTCAACTGTCATTTCATAGTCTCCTCTGCATATTTATCAAGAGAAAAATAGATTAATTCTTAATTTAAGCCATACAATGAAATTAATCAAATTTCAAGCTTGGTGTCATTTTTACCCTTTTACTCTCAGTGATGGTTAAAATTTAAAATGAGCTCTGTTAAGTAAAATGAACAAAATTTAAACATTGCAGTTTTCCCATTATATTTGTTTTGACTGCCTGGATAAACAAACAGCATGGGTTGATATTTGCATATCTGCATAGCATTAATAATTATGAAGATGGAATAGAACAGCAAATGGTTCAGCAGGCAGATAAATCCTAAGTCAATAGATGCTAACGTAGATTTTTGTGCTGAGCTCTTATTTAAAAATCTTGCTACAACTGCAAGTTAATAATATGCAATATAGTCAAACAGCACTGTAAGAAAAACTAAAACATAAAACTTTGGTATTAGAGGTATTATTATTTAAATTTATGTTTAAGTAAATGGATGATTTTTTATATTCCGTAAGACTTTGACAGTATTGAGTTATATAGTGAATACTGAAGTACATGTAAAATATGGTTTGATTTAACATTAAAAAATCACATATGACTTTTTAGGAACACATTTATTACACCAAAGCTGTACATCTGCATTTAAGATTTGATGCATCAAGATGCAATTATTAAAATTACTACTGACTAGTGTTGTGACTCTTGATGTGAGAGCAAAATAATTACACAGTCCCTTTGTTTAAGGACTTTAAAAGTGTGGCATGGTAGTTGAGGTATGTATAACAATCAGAGAAATTTATGAATATAAATACAGTCACTCAACTGCAGCAACTCACAGAGTGCTCTGCCTCTCTTTTATCCAGGGAAATTTACTTACTTATTTATTTTTGCTCATCAACAACTACACATTCCCTCTCAGTCTGAAACATAAGAGTTATGGGTGTGGGGTTGGCTTGGAGCTCAGGGTGGAAGGCAGGAACGCCTGTCGGCTCCCACTGTGCCACACGCAGTGCTGCATGGTTCATTCTGTTTAATCCACAGGTAGGGACAGCATTATCCCCATTTAAACAGCATAAGTATGAAAGTCAGAAAAAAGGTAACTTAACTGAGTAATTAGTGGCAAAGACAAGATTGGAATCCTAGTCTGTTACAGAGCTTACCAAGCCCCACACCTTCCCATGGTCTAAAAATTGTCATCGTCATCACCATCAACCTAACCTTTCTTCAGGGCATGCCGGGCTCCAGGCAGTGAGCCAGGGGCATATCTCACGTATTTCATAGCTTGCTGGGGGAGGTCTCTCCATCTCCATTTTACATGCCGTGGTGGAATCTCAGAAACTTAAGTAACTTTTAAAAAATCATACACATCTGCAACTGTGTGGGGTTTTTACCACTAGGCTTTGCCCGCCCTGGTCTGTTTAGCTCTAAATCCTGTGTTCTCAGCTAGTAAATGACACTTTTTGATATTAAATGGCTGCCCTCTGCTCCTCTCTCAGTTGCTTTCTGTTTCTCTTCTGCTGACAAATTTGGAATAAACTAAATACATAAACATTGCTCAGCTGCCAGCTAGAACCATTTTTCATGCTTCCCTCAGGAATTCTGGAATTTCACAGAGGAACACTGGGGGTTAACTTGCATAATGACACTTGATCTATGTAAAATACAGAGAAAGCCAGGCCTTGATAGGTTCTTCACTTCTAAGTTCCAAGAAAGGGAAACTTTCAGCCCTTTCCTTGCGGCTTTGTCTTCTCGATTCTGGGGAAATTGTGGTTAAACCTGAGTTAACAAGGCCATTGGAGGTAAAGAATTCAAGGGCCTGGGAGAATTCAAGGGCCTGAGTGGAGTTTCCTTGTGATCACAGACATCACTGTGTTAATGGCAGTACTTGGGGTGCAGAGAAAGAGTGTAATGTTGGACTCAGTCTTCAGAGAATGGGACATCATAAAAGGCCCATATGAAAAAAGATGCAGGGGAATATAGAATTGCATCGTGTCTCAAAGAAGGGCTCCTCATCCCCAAGATGAGGCCCACAAGTATTTCTTCATGTAATCAATATGTATTATATATGAACACTTGTTACATAAAGAAATCTCATGCCAAGCATTGTCCTAGAAAAATACCATAAGGTCAGAAGGACGAAGAGCACGCTCCACTTGAGAGGCTAGAATGGATGTGGTATCCTCTAGAGAGGCAGCCACCTGTGAGGTCAGAAGGAAAAAAGGCACATTTAGTGAGAAGTTTGAGGTTGTGGGAGAGTGTGTTAATCATCAAACAGGTCTTTTGAAAGGAGAGTTTTGAAAGGGGAGTAACTGCGGGAGATCAGTTATCAGAGGATAATATGACAGTGGGGCTTCCATCTTGGGGCAAAGAACAAGGAAAATAGAAATGTGTGACATGAGGCATTTATCTGAATATAGTTACACAACCAACAATCACCAGTCCCTAAGTGGAAGGGATGTTCTCAGTCTTCTCTGGAGTTGGGTGTGGCCAAAAAGTGCTAACTTTGGAGAGGATTCAGGCCTATGAATCAGGAACTTCTTACTTTTCTGGAATGAGTCAGCTGTGGTTTTGTTTTTTGTCTATTCCCACTATGTTCATGTAACTCAGAGCTACTAAGTTTAGAATCCTAGGGAGTTTGGATGGGAATGGAAACGAAACAACTTTCAATTACATCCCAGACCCATGATTCTCCCCAGGCCCATGATTCTCCCTACGATGTCCGGAGAGGCTGGTAAAGAAGAGCTGATGTCATGTCCACAGATCCTTACATCTCTGTGGGAAAGGGGGAGGTGGATTTTAAAATATTCTGATAATTTTATTTTCTAACCTTTATATATTTAATCTGAAAAGTTTAGTTTAAAAAAACTTGTTTTTACTTAAAAAATCCCCAAACACTTATATTCTAAAGGGGGTGGTAAGGCTATTTTTCATAGATAGAAAGGAATGTTGAAAAAGTTCTGAAGTTCTTAAAATATTGATACACTGTCTTGTAGACACTTCTAAAGGTCAAACAGAGAAAGACTTCTTTATGTGGTAGAGAACATTGTTAGTCTCAATAAATGTTCCTTCTTTCAGCCAGACAAAATAGCTTGTAATCTAACAATGCCTCAACTCTCAGAGGATATCTTTTGTTTTCTTTCAGCTAGCAAAAGTGGTGATACAGCCTCCCGGAGTTTCCAGGGAGCTTTGTGTAAGTGCCTTATGCAAGTATGTTTTCCAGGCAGGAATGACGGGTGTGAGGAAGGACCCCACCAGTTCTAGCTGCCAAAAGCAAAGAAAGGAAAATGAGTTTAACTTTACCAATCTTATTTGTTCTGCCAAATATTTAAAGAAAATCCAAAGAAAAAATGATTCCTTAATTGTCCTAATTTACAGAGATGGAATTCATCATGCACTCTTTTTTTTTTTTTTTTTAACCAAGATGTGGTTGAACTCAGCGTGAGAGTGCTGAAATCATGTTATCTATTTGAGGTCTCCAATGGAGGGAGCAAAGCTATTTGCTTTTTGAAGAAAGTGCTTATATAAACATTAGATACTGACTACCTGTTTGGCAGCATGGGGTCTGTAAGTTCTGTTCTTCAATCTCCCAAGATCCTTTTGTCACTGAGGTCACTTTCCTGACTCACAGACCTCCTGGCAACTTCCAGACCCCTGTGGAAGTACAATGAGCTTTCACCGGAAGTAATCGAACCTGCAGACACATATTAACAGGTACCACCCTTTGCTACTTGCAGCATAAAATGTCTAAGAATAGTATATACTGGTAAAATGAACATATTCTATAATTCAAAATGTTGAAATGTATGCCTCTCGTACTACAAGGATGGGCAGTCTCTATCAGTGATCTAGTCAGAGTTTCTTGTATTACAAGAAAGACCAAATTGAGTAACTTTAAAGCAAGAGGAAGAGAACAAGAGTAGCTGCTAATATTTGCCATGCACCTACTTCGTGACAGCAATGCTTACACTCACTTGATCCTCAAAGCAACCCCATGAGGTAGGTACATTTTACAAATGAAGCAGTAGAAGCACGACCAGATTAATCTCTTGAGTGAGGCAACACAGCTAATAAGTGGCAGAGCCAGCACTGGAATTCAGTTGGTCCAAAGGTCTTGGAAATCTCGCAGGAATTAAAAGATGTGTATAAAATGCAACTAAGCTTCCTCATAATCGGAAGAAACAAAGGCTATCATTTTCTTATTTCTACATAGATTTTACTGCTGACCCTTTTGCCGTGACATAAAATGCTTGTCCCAACTCCATGGTCACATAACTTTTTACAATCCTGTACTGGGTTGAACAGTGTCCCCCCAAAGTTCGTGTCCAACTGGACTTGTGAATGTGACATTATCTAAAAATAGGATCTTTTCAAATGTACTGAAGTTAAAATGGGATCATACTGGATGAGGGTGAGTCCCAACCCAATGCCTGATGTCCTGTAAGAAGAAGGAAATTTGGACACGAACACACAGAGAGGGAAGATAGCCACATGGTGATGAAAACAGAGATTTGAGTTATGCTGCTGCAGACCAGGGAGTACAAAGGATTACTGGCAACCATTAGAAGCTAGATAAGTCAATAAAGGATTTTTCCCAAGGGCATTTGGAGGAAACATGGCCCGGCTGACACCTTGATTTTAAATTTCTAGCCTCCAGAACTGCAAGAACATACATTTCTGTGTTTTTTAAGCCACCTAGTTTTAGGGCCTTAATTTCAGGAACCCTAGGAAACCAGTACAATGCTAAAATTCAGGATACAGTTTAGGAAGCAGAGATTATTGTGGTAGGCTAATAACGGCTCCCAAAAATATGCTTATGCATGTCCTGATCCCTGGAACATGTGAATATTGTCTTATTTGGAGAATTTTTGCAGATGTAATTAAATACAAAATCTCTAGGTTAAGAGATTATTCTGAATTATAGGAGCAGGCCTTAATTGCTATCATAAGTGTCCTTATACATGAGAGGCAGAGAGGAACTTGGCATACACACAGAGGAGAAAGTGATGTGAAAACAATGGCAGAGATTTGAAGGATGTGGCCACAAGCTAAGGAACGCTGGAAATTGCAGAAGCTGGAAGAGGAAAGGAATTGATTCTCTTCTAGGGCCCATAGAGAAAGCGCAGACTTTCAAACACCTTGATTTTGAGCTTCTGGCCTCCAAGACTGTGACAGAATATATTTTTTGTTGTTTTAGGCCACCAAGTTTGTGATAAGTAGTTACAGCAACTAAATTAGCTATTACAGCAACTAAATTGTTACAGCAAATAAAGGAAACTAAATTAACACACTACAGCCAGTGTTTCAAGCAGAAAGATATTCAATACAGAATATAGGCACTCACAAAATCATTGGGGGAGCTTTAGCTGCAGATGTGAGAGGACTGCCACTCAGTCATCCAGAAGTCTAGACACTGCAGGAGATTATGCCTGAAGTATCATGGTCCCTTAATTCTGGAACTGGTGATTAGATGGGGAAACATGAGGTCTGATGGCTGCAGTGTTAGCTGTCACCATTACAAAGGGGGTGAGGCAATTAGAAGGGACTTATAGGGAAAAGGGAGACGCAAGGAGGAGAAAAACTGATGGAGAATGCAATGAGCAATATCTAACACCACACAAGGGATGCTGTTCTAAATATTCCACAACCGGTAGCTATGGGCAATGCAAGTCGGAATGCACACTAGTCCTAAGCAAATGGTATGCACATAATGACCCATACCAGCTAAATATGAGTTCTCACAACAACCTGTTTTAATGAAGTGAGAAAGAGATTGTGATTTCCATAGTTCTGAGCAAGGCCATATAACTTTTGGAGGAGCTTACTGGTGGGCCTACTCCTGGGTAGGCCAGTTCCACACTAGTTGGAGCAGGCAGTAAATAGTTAGCCAGATTCATATTTGTGGGACATTCCCCTAAAAGAAGGTAAATGTGGTGCAGCTTTCTCAACTATGTACCATCTTTCATCAGTTTGAAGATGTCATCCATTTTAAGACATATCATTGCTTTATGCACCGCTGGGAAAGAAGAAAATAAATGCTGCCAATTTAACTATGACATGACATGCATTGTAATATGCATTCCATACTAAGAAATATTAAAATGTGGAAAGGTGCTGGTCATAGAAGCAGTGAACTGTGGTAACTCAAAGGAAGTGTGAAATGACCCGTCATATGACTCATTGTTTGTGGGCACATTCTTAATAGAACTCTTGACAATGGAAAAATCAAATACAACATAAAACCAAATTATTCCACTTTTATTTTTTAAGTCTTATTCTTTATGATTATAAATGTAATAGCTTATTGTAGAAAATGCAGTGTTCAAAGAAGCAATCAAAACCATGCATGGAGCACACAAACACCATGGAAACTCATTTTAATGAAAGCAAGAGCTAGAGACATGCATATAATTCTCATAAAAATAACTTCCTCTTTACCACCTTAAAGAGAAATTTTAAAAAATATTAAAGACTTGCTACTTTTGGTTTTGTTTAATAAATTCCTCTTGATTCCTCTGGTACTGTGTAACGTAGGCCATCCTTCAAGCTATTTGCATTTTAATGAACAGCTACATTTATAAAACATTTATATTATACATGAATGAATGGGATTTGACTGCACTGTCCTTTCTGAAAACTTTTGCTAACTTGGCATAGGCCGTTTTTACTAGGATTATTTCTACATATTACCTAATTTACCTTATCTCTGCCTAGCCATGCTAGAGTTTTTAAAAATAATCTATTAGTGAAATAATGTGTAAAAATTCTGATTCAATGTCTATTGCATAGTACATCCTCAGAAAATGCTAGTTACTATTCACATTATTAACAAAAGTGTAGGAATTAATTTAGTGGTACTTCTGCAAATGAGTGATACTGAAATAAATAAAACAGGCCTGACTTGACTTGCCATCATTTATTAACTGTGGAAACTTTTACAAGCAACTGCAACTTTATAAGCTTCGGCTTTCTTATACATAAAGACAGTGTAATAATTTCTTATAAATCTCAAGGATTTATATTAATTGAATGGAATATATGAAAATGCCTAGAACAATACTTAGCACAGCTGGCACTCAAATATTGGGTTCCATTTTTTCCTTAATTGTTCATTTTCTTCTCTTTGTTAGAGGTGCATACTAAGTTTTATAGAAAATGGGATAACTTGATTCTAAGCACCATAAGAGTTGAGACTTGATCATTACTATGGATATAATAAAGAGTATAATGGCCAGGACAAAATAGAGTAAATGAACAAATGAACAAATGAATGAATGACTCACATGCTTATTGCTTTTACTTCAAGACTGCATCATAAAAATGAAAGATGAACACAGTCATAGTATGTGCCTCAATATATTAGTTACATATTGCTTCATGATAAATTACCCCAAATGGCTTTAAACAACAAACATTTATTATTGCATAGTTTCTATGAGTCAGTAATTTAGATGTGGTGTAGCTGGATGTCACTGGTTCATTATTTTTCCTGAAGTTGCAGTCAAGCTGTTGGCCTGGCTGTGGTCTCATCTGAAGGCTCTAATGTGTCAGAGGGGAGTCCACTTCTGAGCTCACACAGGTGGCTGTTGGCAGCCCTCAGTGTCTTGCTGTGAGAAATTGTAAGACTGCCTGATGACATGGCAGCTCGCTTCCACCAGGCAAATGATCCAACAGAGGGCAAGAACAAACTGAGTGGCTTAAAAACCACAGAAATGTATTATTTTGCTATTCTGGAGGGTAGAAGTCTAAAATGAAGATATTATCAGACCATGTTCTCTCTGAAGCCACTAGAAAAGAATTATTCCTTTCTTCTTCTAGCTTCTGCTGGATGCTGGGAATTTTTGCCATTCTTTGGCTTACAGCGACATTACTTCAATCTCAGCCTCCATCTTTGCATGGCATTTCTCTATGTTCACATTTTCTTCTACTTATAAGAACACTGATCATTGGATTGAGCCTCTCTAATTCAGTATGACCTTATCATAACTTGATTTCATCTACAAAAGCCTATTTCCAAATAAAGACAGATTCACAGTTTCTAAGGCTTTGGACTTCAATATATTTTTAGAGAGTCACAATTTAACCCATAATAGGGAGTAAGAAGGACTATTTGGCACATGAAAACTTCCTCAGTCCTTTCTCAAATTTCCTACAGGTGTTCACTTTTGGCAAGAACTTCTCTAGCAATCACTGCTATCCTTTTTCTTTTACAAGTCTACCTCTTGTGAAGGAGACCAAGGGGGAAAGTAGAGGTGGCATAAGCCAACCATGCAATGGGCTTCCACTGGAAGCAGAGATCTTGGCACAGGGATGTTTTCCTTAGTTTTTCAGTCATAATTAATAGGAAACAGGTCCCTAGATTCTTCCTACTTCATTTGGATCTGTAGACACCAACCAACCAATTGCTGACATACTTTATCTCAATTCTTCCTTGATTATAAAACAATATAGATATTCATAGATCTCCATATTAAGAGAAAGAGAACAGAAAAAATGTTATACCCATGAGAACACACAGCTATTCAAAAGGAGAAAATACTCTGAACACTGAGAGTAAATCTCCCTGAAATAGATTTACTCTAAAAAAAAAAAGAGAAAAATTTTAGAAATTGCTAATAAGTCTTCCTACCAAGAAAATGGAACTGAAATTCAACTGAAAAAATTGAAAAAAAATTCCCCTCATTTTAAAGAGGAAAAAAGTCTGAGACCAGAGAACCTCAGGTGCAATAAAAAAACATGAATTCTACATTAAAAACATTGTAAAATTACTTCTTCCAAGAAAAATTTTGAGAATTTAAAGTGTTTAAAGGAGTTTAAGAGAAAATAAAGAGAGAAAACAATGGAAAAGATGAGACACAAAGACAGACCATGGAAATACAGTTTAATATTTTGTGGAATTGTCAAATTAATAGGTGGAACCTTTTTTCTGTAATGTGCAAAGCACAAGGGCTTGCAAAGTACCAATTAAGATGAATAAAAAGGTAACAGTTTGCAACCTGAGAATTTTTAAATTTTAAGGCAAAAAGAAAGAAAAAAATCCCTGTGGTTATCCAACTATGATTCAACAAGCTGGCCTAAATCTATATTCTTTCATACTAAGTATTGTCTACATTATTCTACATTGATCTACCTAGTCCAATGCAGAATTTTCAACTTGCTATTCATGTAAAAATAAAATAGAAAAATAGTATTTAACATTGGGGGATACATAAAGCATGCCATCAATGAATACTTCTGGGAAAAAATGTATAGTTCAGCCAACTAAAGTAATAAATCAATGGAACCAAGACTGGGAAAAGGTAGTAGATAAAAATAACAGAAACAAAAGAAACCAGTAAAGAGTAAATGATAAATATTTGTTGTTACAAAATTGTACAGATACATGTACCTCTGAATCTAAAATAGAAGTTGAAATTTTAAGAAAGAAAATTGTGAAAATGTATATATTTTTGAATGAGAATATAATACTTTGATATCTGTAATAATGCCATTTATTAAGCATTTATAATAGATAAAAAGTTTTAAGTGCACAATATCATATAACAATTTGTCTGAAAATCCAAAATGATAGTAATAAAACAATAGAATTGTCCGGAGAGGTAGAGGAATGGGAGAATATATCATGCTACATTTATTTTTACAGATATGGCGAAGACAATGGACACTGTTTCATTCCTTGCTATTGCCAATTAGGAAAAAATAGATACAATTTCATGCATACATATATATATATCTATATACACACACATAAATATACACACATATGTGTGTGTATATATATATTCTATATAAGTATATAAAGATATATAAATAGATCATATAGATCTATCTATAGATATAGATATGTCTATATTTCTATATCTCTGTCCATATATAGCATGTATATACATGCACACATATATGTATATATATAGATCTATATATCTATCTCTTACACTGTATGTGTGTATATATGGAGTGTATATATACACATACGTATCTATATATGTGTCATATATGTATATCACACATAGACCTATATATGTGTTATATATAGATCTATATCTCTCACTCTCTATGTGTGCATATAAATATATAGAAAGAGTGTGTATATATGATATGTGTATATATACGTGTGTATATATATGTGTGATTATATGTACACACTGATATATATACACACATAGAGAGTGAGAGATAGATATAGATCTATGTATACACATATATGTGTGTGTTGTATATATTCATGAACTCATATCTATTTTTCCCTAACTGGCAATAGCAAGAAATGAAGCAATATCTATTGTCTTTGCCATATGTGTAAAAATAAATAAAATATCTGTATATAAAGTATCTACATATATCAAATAAATAAATATCTACCTATATATCTCTATGTATCTATCTATAAATATATATATTTAGAGAGTGAGTGTGAGAAACAAATACAAACAACTAGATGCATACATTGCAACTCCCTATGTTAGAAAAAATGAGCCAAAAATAAACAGTTCTGAAGAGACAAAAACTAAACAAGAGCCATTTTCTTGGGGACCATCCTCTACATAGACATCTATCCATTTTCAGGACTGCCCTCAGACCCACCAGCCCGGAAGCAGCCACACCTGTGGTAATCTTTACATATTATAAATTACATCAACAGAGTATTAAGGAAACAGTGCTTCCTTCCTTTTCCCTCAAAGGTGTCTGGTGACTGCTAAGATTTTTCATTCTCAGATTTCTGTGTTACTTATACCTCTGGTCCAGGTCAGGGCCCCCAGTAGTAATAGAATAATTTTCATTAAGTCAGATTAATCTTGAGCATGGCTGGAAATATGACCTCTGACTATGTAACCTGCCTTAATGGAAAGAAAATATTGAGCTGTATTAAGCAATTAAAAAAATCCATTCCTAAATCCCCAACAGTGCAAATCAAGGAGTCAAGCAAATGGAATCCAATGCCTGCAAACCAGTCAGCATACATTATATAGAATTTTCAGTAGTGAACCCATCTATTTCTGGACAGAACTACACTTAAACCATCACTAAATAACTGAGAAATCTAGCCTGTGTTGGAGATTTCATAACACTCCAGTGTATAGAAACTTTCATTTTAAAGATTCCAGCGTTTTTATACTTTATCTTAAAATGTAGTAAAATGTCAGGGAAGGTGAATAATGGCTAGCTATTATCTTTGGAGTCAAACAATATCTCTAAATGAAATTTGTTTAGTATTTTTATCCTTCAATCGTGGGTGGAGTAGAACCTACAGCTATACTTGTTTTGCTTAAGATTTACAACCAGAAATATATTATTTAAGACAAGTAGAAAATGTTTTGGAGAATTAATCTTCCATGATGATATTATGTCCTTTTTTTCACTGCTGGTCTATTATATTCTGTCTTCATCAACCTCTGAACATAATTCTAGATGACTGATTGAATAGTAGAGACAAGGTGGACAGATGAGTCCATGGAAATGCAGGAAAGCGTGTGGGACTGGCAACCTGACCCAAGATGTCCATACTTTTTCTCTGGACTCAGAAGATATCTACTGTTTCTTCTCTTGCAATGAACTGAGAGCTGGAATGCCTTTCAGACCTGAAATAGGAACTTAGAAGGAGCCCCCACAAGAAAAGAGCTTTGAAATAAGAAGAGATGGGTATTGAAACCATTTGTGAAAGTTGGTTAAAGCAGCCACATAGGCTGTCGTAAAATAAAACCCAAGTAGCAATTTACAAATGATAGGGAACAGCTAAAATCCACCTACAGAAAAGATGCACAGGAGAAAGCCAACCAAGGTAAAGAAAAGTGAGGACCTCAGGGGGAAGAGCCATTTAGACTTCCAGAAATAACTGCAAAATCATTTTAGGAAATTCTAAAGACAAAGGAGTTTTATTTGAGGATCAGGAAGGCATTCACTTAATTACCCAAGAAGGTACCCACTGTTATTTAATCCCTTTTGATTTTCCAGCACTTGATATGGTGTCTGACATACAACAGTCACTCAATTCCATTTAGAAATGAATGCAAGCATAAGGTGTCTGCAGTGTGGAGGGTGGTGCTGCCAAGGGAGGATTATGTGGAGATCCCTTCTCAGTAATAAGCCAGTAAGTATCTCACTCCTTCCTAAAATTGCCAACTAGAACAAAAGCAGAGAGAGTCAAGTTTATCTCATGTATCTTAGAAATTCTCCATTCCATAGAAAGGTACCTAAAAAGGGAACCTTAAGAATGCAGGTCTAACTATCCTAATGCTGGAGTAGGGCTTTTCTGTACTGCGTAAGGTTTTCCTGCAGTTATTTCAGTTTTATACTTTTAGTTTTGCTTGCCCAAGAATGCTACCTTGCTTTAAAATTGAAGAAACTCCTCTAAAACATAAAATAACTTATGTTTGTTCCAGAAACACCTAACTGGGGGAAACCTGAAGAATCTTTTATTCTTTTTTTTCTTTCCTTTTTTTTTTTTTCTTTTTTTGGATGGAGTCTCGCTCTGTTTCCAGGCTGGAGTGCAGTGGCATCATCTCGGCTCACTGCAATCTCCGCTGCCTGAGTTCAGGTGATTCTCCTGCCTCAGCCTCCCGAGTAGCCGGGATGACAGGCACGTGCCACCACACCCAACCAATTTTTATATTTTTAGTAGAGACGGGGTTTCACCATGTTGGCCAAGATGGTCTCAATCTCTTGACCTCCTGAT
Source organism: Pan paniscus (assembly GCF_029289425.2). Lineage (NCBI taxonomy): Eukaryota > Metazoa > Chordata > Mammalia > Primates > Hominidae > Pan > Pan paniscus. The sequence continues at coordinate 19,382,234 of NC_073261.2, forward strand.
CCTCCCGCCACAGCCTCCCAAAGTGCTGGGATTACAGGCGTGAGCCACCGCGCCCAGCCAAGAATCTCTTATTCTAATCTACAGGCACCAGCCTGGAGTTCAGAGGAACCAGGTGGGAGCAGCTGATAGAAATTGAAAAAGAGAAGCAAGTAGGTCAAAACCTGAGGATCTGGAGGGAAAAGCAGTGAACTAGCACATGGCCTGAAACAACAGAAAAACTGAAGTTTTACTGCAGGAGGCCTGATTTTTTCAGCAAACATGCACATGTGTTTTCACCTCCTCTCTTGTAAAAATGTTAGCAACAGTAAATTAGGGGAGAGTAACTTATTTGATGTCTGCATTTGTGAGGATAATAATTATTATAATTACACACAAGTTAATTCTGATCCAGAAACACCTTTAGTAATGTATGCACTGAAAGCCCTCATGCTTTGCTTTCTTATTACATAACAACAATATTCACAGGACTATTTATGAGAAGGAAGGGACATTCAACAACAACAAGAATAACCCAAATGCTCTAATTAAAAAATAGGCAAAGGACCTAAGTAGATAGTTCCCTGAGGGAAAATACAAATGTCTGTATCAGGCCATTTTTTTCACTGCTATAAAAAACACATGAGCCTGGGTAATTTATAAATAAAAGATTAATTGGCTCATAGTTCTGCAGGCTTTCCAGGAAGCATGTTGCTGGCATCTGCTTGGCTTCTGGGACCACCTCAGGGAGCTTTTACTCATGGTGGAAGTCAAAGGAAGAGCAGGTGTCTCACATGGAAAGAACAAGCAAGAGAGAAAAATGGGGAGCCCGGTGCAGTGGCTCACGCCTGTAATTCCAGCACTTTGGGAGGCCTAGGTGAGTGAATTACCTGAGGTCAGGAGTTCAAGCGCAGCCTGGTCAACATGGTGAAACCCCATCTCTACCAAAAATACAAAAATTAGGGGGTGTGGTGAGGGCACCTGTAGTCCCATCTATTCGGGAGGCTGAGGCAGGAGAATGGCATGAACCTGGGTGGCGGAGGTTGCAGTGAGTCGAGATCATGCCACTGCCCTCCAATATGAGTGACAGAGCAAGACTCCATTTCAAGAAAGAAAAAAAAAAAAAACAGATTCTTGGGCCCCACCTCCAAATTCCTGGGCATGTTGTATTTTAGAACCATTGCCGTCATCTGCAAGGCTTCTGCTCTAAGAGGAGAGTGCCCACCTTCAGGAACAACCACCTTGAACTGTGAACTTTATTCTGTTGATTTTGACTCCACAGTGAAGGGAGAGTTGACTAGTTACACAGACAGCAAAGCGGGAGCTGCAATGTGTATGGAGTCTCTTAATTAGATGTTTGTTCGGTGTGAAACATTTATTAATGCAGGCTCAGTGTAGCAATTCTTTCCTTTCCTTTTATTTTCAGTTGCTTTTTCTGTTCACATGATGACTAAGGTATTGGAAGATCCAAAAATCTTACATAGCACCATCTGAGCTATAATAATTAGCTTTTCTTTGGTATCCTAGAGATGTTCTCATCCTAGAGTCTATGGATAAGATGTGATTTCATTGGAAATGTCTACAACCCAACTAGCCACTCAACTTGGTTTATGCTTCTTCTAAATGGGATGGTCAGCTGAATTGTCCTCTACCTCTTGTGTATTTACACCATTACTGCTTTTTCTGAAACTTAACAAAACTTTTCCCTGCTTACCTAAATTATACTCATAACTATTCTACCTATAACAAGCATTGTTCTCTTGTAAATTTACTGGGCTGTCTACAGACTATACTATTTTATTGGCATTTAATCATATTTTCAATCATTGCATCCGATTGCTTGTAATAGCAAAAACCGCAATTACTTTTGCACCAACTTAATACACAGTTGCCCATACTACAAAGAACAAAATCTTGTAACACGAGAGCTGGTCTATAAAATCTAAGCTTTGTCTTCTCTGGGTTTATGGAATCAGTCAAACAGAAAACTCTCCTGCTTGGGGAAAGCATGATGAAGAGGTGATGGTCTTAAATGAAGGAGACGAGGGACAACTGAGTAAACAGTAAGGAAGGGTCTAAATGAAATAAAACATCTTAACACTGAGAACGAGCCAGTAGCCATAAAGCTATTATGAAGACAGGCAGGTAGGCAAAATTATAAGGGATCCACATTTAGGTTGAAGTTCTTGGGAGAGGTAATGTGATGTGTTTTGTTTTTGTTTTTGTTTCTTTTTTTTGTTTTGTTTTGTTTTGTTTTGTTTTTTCTCAGCTTAACAGTCAAGGTTTAGGTCAAATCTCAAGAGGGTGAATCATGGCCACTATGTTCAAAGTTGGGAACAAGTCTGCAAAACCTTGATCCTCAGATGGTCAGAGTAGACTCAGGAGGCAAGGAGGCAGGGTAAGTCAGCCCCTATTGAGCGCCCTGTGGACTGGATGAAAGGCTGGATCTGATGGAATCAGTGCCATCCCCTGAAGTGGTGATAAAAATGTGAAAGTACTGTGCAGGAAGGAACTGAACCCAGCTCTGTAAGTCCAGATGAATGCTGCCCTGAGGGTGGGCTGTCTGGAGATTTGGGTGGAAGGTTGGTCAAGAAACCTGGGAGACAGGGGGCACCCTTAGATAAAATGTGTTAAGTAGAAACCTTTATTAGGAATAAAGCAAGGAAAGAGGAAGGCAGTTAAATGCAGCCCTTATATAGCGCATGCAAGAACTGTGTGGACCTGCCATGCAATGGTGCCAGTGCCACTAAAGAACAAAATGAGGGACAACATGAACCCCAGAACATAATGGGTAGAAATCAGTTACTTTTCCTCTTGGTTTTTGATTTCCCAGGTGGGTGTGCAGTCTTATTTCTGGGTTCTCTATTCTGTCCCATTGGTCTATGTGTCTGTTCTTGTACCAGTACCATGCTGTTTTGATTACTTTAGTCCTATAGTATAGTTTGGTAGTGTGATGCCTCCAGCTTTGTTCCTTTGCTTAGGATTGCCTTAGTCCTATAGTATAGTCAGGTAGTGTGATGCCTCCAGCTTTGTTCCTTTGCTTAGGATTGCCTTGGCTATTTGAGCTCCATTTTCATTCCACATGAATTTTATAACAGTTTTTTCTAGTTCTGTGAAGTACGTCAGTGGTAGTTAATGCAAATATCATTGAATCTATAAATTATTTCGGGCAGTATGGCCGTATGGCCATTTTAATGATATTGATTCTTCCTATCCATGAGCATGAAATGTTTTCCATTTGTTTGTGTCATCTCTGATTTATCTGAGCAGTGGTTTGTAGTTCTTCTTGTAGAGATCTTTCACTTTCATTGTTAATTGTATTTGTAGGTATCTTATTCTTTTTGTGGGAATTGTGAATGGCAGTTTGTTTGTGAGTTGACTCTTGGCTTGACAGTTTTGGTGTGTAGAAATGCTAGTGATTTTTGCACATTGATTTTGTATCCTGAGACTTTGTTGAAGTTGCTTATCAGTTTAAGAAGTTTTTGGGCTGAGACGATGAGGTTTTCTAGATATAATATCATGTCATCTGCAAACAGGGATTGTTTGACTTCTTCTCTTCCTGTTTGAATGCCCTTTATTTCTTTCTCTTGCCTGATTGCTCTAGCCAGAACTTCCAATACTATGTTGAATACAGATGGTGAGAGAGGGCATCCTGGTGTCAGTTTTCAAGAGGAATGCTTCCAGCTTTGACCCATTCAGTATGATGAGTTTGGCCCATTGAGCTGTGGGTTTGACATAGATTGTTCTTACTATTTTGAGGTATGTTTCTTCAAAATCTAGCTTATCTGCATCTATTGTGATAATCATGTGGTTTTGTCTTTGTTCTGTTTATATAATGAATCACATTTATTGATTTCTGTATTTTGAACCAACCTTGCGTCCTGGGGAAGAAGCCTACTTGATCATGGTGAATAAGCCTTTTGATGTGCTGCTGGATTTGATTTGCCAGTATTTTGTCGAGGATTTTCACATTGATGTTCATCAAGGATATTGACCTAAAGTTTTCTGTTAAAAAAAAAATCTCTGCCAGGTTTTGATATCAAGATAATGATGGCCTCTTAGAATGAGTTAAGGAGAAGATTTAACTATCCTAAATACTCCCCCAACATTAGAACACCCAGATTTATAAAACAAATACTAGACCTAAGAAAACAGATAGCCAAACAATAACAGTGGGGGACTTCAACACCCTACTGACAGGACTAGACAGATCATCCAGGCAGAAAATTAACAAACTCTGAACTTAAATTGGAATCTCAAAGAAATGGTCTGAATAGACGTTACAGAATATTCCACAAAACAACCACAAAATATACATTCTTCTTATTTGCACATGGAACGCTCTCTAAAATTGACCACATGCTTGTCATAAAGTAAGTCTCAATAAATTAAAAAAACTAAAACCATATGAAACACCTTCTTAGACTATAGTGGAAAAAATTAAAAATCAATAACAAGAGGAACTCTAAAAACCACACTAGTATATGGAAATTGAACAACTTCCCCAGGAATGACTTTTGGGTAAACAATGAAATTAAGGCCAAGACCAAAAAAATTCATTGAAACAAATGAAATAGAGACACAACATAAACCTCTGAGATACAGCAAAAGCACTGTTAAGAAGAAAGTTTATAGTGCTTAATGCGTACATCAAAAATATAGAAAGTTCCCAAATTAACAACCTGACATTGCATTTCAAGTAACTAAAAAAAAAATAACAAATGACAACCAAAGCTAGCGAAGAAAAGAAATTACTAAAATCAGAGCAGAGCTAAATAAAATTAATGCATCTCATGAACATCAATGCAAAAATCTTCAATAAAATACTAGCAAACCAAATCTAGCAGCACATCCAAAAGATAAGTTGCCATGATCAAGTAGGTTTTATACCTGGATGCAAGGATGGTTCAACACACACAAATCAATAAATGTGATTCCCCACATCAATATAACTAAAAGTAAAAAACATGTGATAATCTCAATAGATGCCGAAAAAGCATTTGCTAAAATTCAACATTCCTTCGTGATAAAACCCTTAACAAACGAGGCATCAAAGGGACATACCTCAAAATAATAAGAGCTGTTGATGAAAAATCCACAATTAACATCATACTAAATGGGGAAGAATTGAAAGCACTCCCTCTAATAACTGGAATAAGACAAGGATGTCCACTGTCACCACTCCTATTCAACATGGTATTGGAAGTTGTAGCCAGATAAATCAAGTAAAAAAAAGAAATAAAAGGCATTCACATAGGAAAAGAGGAAGTCAAATTATCTCTGTTTGCTGATGAGATAATCCTACACCTGAAAAACACTAAAAATTCCTTCAAAGTATTTCTAGACCAGATAAATGACTTCAGTAAAGTTTCAGGATACAAAACCAATGTACAAAAATTAGTAGCATTTCTATATACCATTAATGTTAAAGCCAAGAATCAAATTAAAAAAATCAGTCCCGGCCAGGCATGGTGGCTCACACTTGTAATTTAAGCCCTTTGGGAGGCCAAGGCGGGCTGATCACTTGAGATCAGGAATTTGAGATGAGCCTGGTCAACATAGTGAAACCTTGTCTCTAAAAAAAGAAAAAAAAAAACTCAATCCCTTACAAAAGCCACAAAAATGAAAATATCTAGGAATACATTTAACAAGGAAGTGACATGTCTTTATAAGGAGAATTATAAAATACTGATGAACTAAATTATAGATGACAAAATCAAATGTAAAAACATTCTATGCTCATGGATTGGAAGAATCAATATTTTTAAAATGACCATAAATCCCAAAGCAATCTACAGAGTCAACACAATTTCCATCCAAGTTATCAATGACTTTTTTCATAGAATTATAAAATAAAATTTTAAAATTTGTGTAGAACAAAAAAAGAGCCCAGATAGCCAAACAATCCTAAACAAAAATTTAAAAAGTGGGAGTCATAACACTACCCAATTTGAAATGATGCTACAAGGCTATAGTAACCAAAACAGCATGGCACTGGTACAAAAATAGACCATAGATCAATGGCATTAAATAAGAGAACCCAGAAAGAAAGCCACACACCTACAACCACCTGATCTTTGAAAAAAATCAAGAAAAATAAAAAATAGGGAAAGAAAACTCTATTTAGTAAATGGTGCTGGGAAAACTGGCTAACCCCTTGCAAAAGAATGAAATTGGACCTCCTACCTCTCACCATATAAAAAACTATCTCAAGATAGATTAAAGACTTAACTCTAAGTCCTCAAACTATAAAACCATGGAAGAAAACCTCGGAAAAACTCTTCTGAACATTGGCTTAGTCCAAGAAATTATGACTAAAACCTCAAAAACAATTGCAACAAAAACCAAAATTGACAAATGAAATTTAATTAAAGAACTTCTGCACAACAAAAGAAACAATTAACAGAGTAAACAGACAATCTACAGATTGGGAGAAAATATTTGGAAGCTGTACATCTAACAAAAGACTAATATCCAGAATCGATTAGGAACTTAAACCAATCAACCATACAAAAAAATTAACTAAGCCGATTAAAAAGTGGGCAAAGGACAGCAAACATATGGAAACATATTCAATGTCACTAATATTTAGAGAAATGTAAATCAAAACCACAATGAGATACCATCTCATACCAGTCAGAATGGCTAGTTAACACATAACAGATGCTGGCAAGGATGCAGACAAAAGGGAATGCTTATTCACCATTGGTGGGAATGTAAATTAGTTCAACCCCTATGGAAAACACTATGAAGATTTCTCAGAGACCTAAAAATAGAATTACCATTTGACCCAGGAATTCCACCACTGGATATCTATGCAAAGGAAAAGAAATCATTTTATCAAAAGACATATGAACTTGTGTTTGTTGCAGCACTATTTACAACAGCAAAGTCATGGAATAAACCTAAGTGTCCATTAACAATGGATTGAATGAATAAAATATAGAACATATACACTATGGAATACTATGCAGTTATAAAAAAGAATAAAATTATGTCCTTTGGAGCAACATGGATTCAGCTGGAAGCCATTTATCCTAAGTTAATTAACACAGAAATGGAAAATCAAATACTGCATGTTCCCCTTATAAGTGGGACCTAAACAATAGGTACACATGCATATAAAGACAGAAACAATAGGCAGTGAGGATTCCAAAAGAGGGGAAGAAGGGAGGAGGGCAAAGATGAAAACCTACCTATTGAGTATTATGTTCACTATTTGGGTGATGGGTTCATGAGAAGCCCAAACCCCAGTATCACCCAATATACCCATGTAACAAATCTGCATATGTACCCCCAAATCCAAAATAAAATTATTTTTTAAAGACCTTGAAATGGTACTCATTCATTTCTCCGTTATAAGGCTTGATGCTATTTTTATCATATATTTTACTTATACATATAAAACTCAAAATACATTACTTTTCATTTACAAAGTAAACTGTTTTAAAGAGATTTGAGTACTAAGAACAATTCCCTATATTTATCTATGTATTTACCTTATCCTTTGTTCTCTATTCCTTTGTTTAGACTTATATTTCCTTCTGGTTTTATTTTATCTCTGCTTAAATTACTTTCTTCATCTTTTCTTGTAGTGCAAGTGTGATGCTAATGAATGTTTCTTCTTTTGCATGTCTGAAAAATTATTTATTTCACCTTCTTAAAGAAATAATACCTTTATTGAGATATAGTTCATATCCTATAAAATTTATCTCTTTAAAGTATGCAATTAAGTGCTTTTTAATATATTCATTGAATGGTACAACAAATGACCACTGTTTAACTTCAGAGTGTTTTGAACATATGTAATATAGTTATAATAACTGTTCTAATGTCCCTAGCTGCTAATTTTAACATCTGTGTCATTTATGGGTAAGTTTTATGTGATTGATATTCTCCTTATTATGTTATATTTTCCTACTCATTTTATATTCCTGGAAATATTTTATTGAATGCTGGACACTGAATTTTATCTTGTGTTATGTGAATATTTTGGTATTCTTATAGATATTCTTGAGATTTGTTCTGGCATAGCTAAAGAGGTGGAAACAGTTTGATGTATCTGTGTCTTGATTTTAGGAATTCCTACCGAAGATCAGAGTAGCCTTAGGTTTAGGGCTAATTATTTTCAAATATTGAAGCAAATATCTTCTTATTATGCAATCCAATGATCCATAAAATTTGAGGTTCTCCAGCCTGGATCCTGGAAACAGATTCATTCCCTTTTGCATGTCAGCTTTGGGCATTGTCCTTAATAGTTTTTCTTTTTTCTAGTTTTTAGTAGGTTCCTCAAAGAATGACTATTTTGCTGAATGCTACAATAGGATTCTCTACAAATTTCTGGGCTTCTTTCTTAGCGCAGCTCTCAGAATTCTGGTAATCTCACCCCTAGCTGCCTTGATATTCTCTGACTCGCAGCTTTTTCTTTTCAATTTAGGGTGTCTGCTGAATTCTACTTGGATTTTGCCTCTCATTATAGTATCCCACAAACTCCCTTTTATTAGTAAACTCAGGAAATCCTAAAATATACCTCGTTTGTTTTCTATCTCTCAGGGGTCACTCTCATTCGTATAGCCAGGGTCATATTTGATGTTCAGTCACTTGAAAACTATTGTTACCCATATTTTGTCTCAGTTTAGTTGTTGTTGCTTCAGGCAGGAGAATAAACTCATCCTCATTAATCCAGTTTATTTGGAAGCAGAAATCCTTCAATGCCAGTATGCAAGTTCTTAACCGAAGGAAAGTGAATCCCAATTCTTAAAAATCTATTATTTACTGATTTATTAAGTGGAGCTTGGTATCTCTTCTCTCCTATCAAAATATGCATGGGAACATTATGGCAGGTGAGAATTTTCCTTCTGGTATCTATTTTGTTTTCCTTTAACTTTCTACTCTTTTCATTTTAAAATCCTAGTGCTCTGTTCTCTGTGGATGTATAAAATTCTGCTGGTATGTAGGGAATGAAAAGGGACACGTGGTTTAATCACATGCACTGCCAGAATTCGAGTGATAATGTTTCTCTTCCATAGCTATTTGCATCATAACACACACGTATTTTGTAATAAAAGATTTAGTCTCCCATTAAATAAATTTCTGGCATGAATTAATAGATGGCAGAAAATTACAAGGGAGAATTTTGGTCAGATTTTCTCAGAAGTTATCAACCCATGATTGAGAGGGAGTGATTTCGGCCTCCTTTGCCAACATACCCACCCTTCCTCCTGCTCCAGGGAAGGCAAATTGAGCTGTGTCTGTGAGGAACCACCTGAGCCAGAACACAGAAAATTCGCGTGTGTCTGACCCTGCAATTCCAATTATAAAAATCTACTGTAGGAAAATAATTTTAAAATGAGGCTAGTATTCACATATGTAAGTGCCTATTGAAAAAATCCCTTATATTAACAAAAAAGAGAAAACGACTTAATTGCCTCAAAATGACGTCAAACTCATGCAGACATACCCATCCACTTCATTGAATGGATTCAATGTTGTGGAGACATTAACACTGATGTTGTAGGAAAATATATGGAAACATAGAAAATTACTAATGATATGGGGTTAGATGAAGAAATAATGGTTAAAAACTCTCCCCTGACACTAATATTTAAGAATTCATAATACAAAATTTGAAGAAAATCCACTAAAACTTTTAGCTGTTATAATCTTTAGGTGATATCATTACAGGTGGATTTTATACTTAATGTTCATATTTTGTACTTTAAGATTTCTTTCTGTAATGGATATACATTGCATTTATAATCAGTAAAACATCAATAAATGAGTATATAAATAAATAAATATTTAAAACGGAGGGAAAACACTGAGTCAAGGTAGCTCTGGAGCTTCCTCTGACAAGTTACTGTTACTAATATTTACTCTTTTTGGTTCCACTCCCCGTAATAGAGAAGGGGTATGTGTATTATCGTCTTTGCAGCTACCCATACCAGCAACACATTCATTACATACTCCTCTTAGGAAACGTAGACAATGCCTGGCCTGCCAGTCTGTCTGATGAAGCATGGCCTTTTGCAGGTGTGTAACTGCCTTTTACTAGTTTTCTGAAAACTGTCTCAAAGCAGCAAGAAAATAACCTGTAACTACGAGTGAAGTATAAAGATCTGTACTTAAAAGCATGCCTGACTAGGCTCTGTGCTTAGGGGACCCAATTAAGAACATGTAAACAGTCTTCCTACAGTCGTATCCAGTGCTCCCGTACACCCACTGGGCTGTGCAATGCAGTCACTGCAAGTGGGAAGGTGGGGGTCACCGTGCTTGCCGATCTACTCACCATCATGGCCTACATTTTAGTCCATTGAAAATGCACAGTTTTATAAATCATCTGTTTTGATGGAGCAGCAAAAGCAAACTTTCATCACGTTTTGGGTGATTTGTATTTTAAATATTAAAACGTATTCTACCTTGTGATATTCTTCCTGACTGTCATGCAAATTCAGCCCCTGTCTTCATAAATAGATTTTGGGAAGCATCTCAATGCCAGTCACAGCACAGGTGAAATGTTAAATTTCACTGTGACTGAGCAAGGGGGTGTGGAGCTTGGCGCCCTTATCCTCAACCCCTCTGTGTTTCCTAAGCTGTAGAAGCAAGACAGAATAATTCTCCTTTTTGACACAGTTTGCTCAGGGGCTCACATTTCTGCGGCTGTCAAGCGTGAACAAATTAAAGTTTCTTTATTTTTCTATCAGGCATAAGTGGCCTTGGGATATGCTTGGCTGCCTCATTTTCTCTGAGCTTCAAATTCTCATCATCGGTCTTGCCTGCTTTTGCATTCCTTGTCCACAACAAAGCCTTCACACAAGACTTTTGCTTTTGATGGGGCGGTACTGAGGGTGGAGGGAAGTCAGGCATCTGTGACGGATTTCTTACCACAGGTAATACATACCGAACTGGTAGAGATACTGAGTAATTATTCCCTTGTCCTCGGAGTAATACCTCTGGGCCTTTGCCTCAGCTATCTCTCACCCTCATCTCCTGTGTGCTTATTCATTCTGTACGCTTCTAAAAAATGCACACCCAGACACACAGGCTACAAGACGCACAGGCTAGAAGAGCACCTCCCTGGAAATAAAACATTTAAAAGTCTTGCCCCCACCATCTACAGTTAAATCTTTCATCATCTTCCTGCCTACCTGTGCCTACATGTTTTTCACATCTTATTTTTAAACATTCTGTCAACTATGACATGTTTTAGGATCATTCAGTAGGATGATTATGGGGATCAGATGATATTGGAGATATAGGAGTGCTTTGAAAATTAACAAACAGCCTATATGGGAATGAGTTTGTTTCACATCTAATACATTAGTCCCTTATCAGAACGCAATGCGGAATTCTCATCTCATGCTCTTCCACAGAGTCAGAAAGTGGCACAGTGTGAAAGGCAGTGAGAATTCCTCTGCAAATCCCATTACTCATTCCAGACCCTGTTCTAAGAGCCTCCCAGTGTTTCTTCCATGATCTCATTTTACAGAGGTGGATGGGTAGATGACTAGAGTTGTTTGTCCAGTGGGAGCAACTTGCCAGCCTCTTTGTGCCCTTCCTCTTGCTAACACCCTTAGCCCAAAGCTTTTTTGACCTGAGCTTGCTGCAAAACGTATTCTGGATTTCCATACTTTGAAGAGGCAGGATGATGTCAAGTGGCACGGAGGGTGGTGGGGGGCCCTTAAGTCACAGAGTCTTTTTCAAGCTGCTGTTGCCCTTGGGTGACCAGTTGAACTCTAGGAGGACAATCTGTGTATTAATGGGGACTTAGTTTTAAAATTTATCTTATGATTATATTGCTTGTAAATGGACCAAAGTAATGCTTTGTGGATTATGTGTTCAGATATACACACACAGGCTTTCTTTATGAATGTAAGTGCTTTAACTTTGAATATCTTCATAAGGAGCCAGGAATTCTAAAGTATACCACGTTTTATATACATGTGGTATAAATACCTTTTCAAATATCTGGGTCTATTTAATGTGCCTTTAAAAATATTTTCAACTCTCTCTTTTATTTCATATAAAGAAAAAAAAATCCAGCTTGATTTTCTCTTCCTATTTCTGTTTTTCCAAGGTTTAATTGATGCATGCTTAGTGGAGAAGCAATTGATATAAATATTAGCAAACAATGAACATGTACTAAAAAAATCTACTGTGTTGAGATCAACCCACCTCCCTTAACGATTAATAGATATTAACTTATCCTGTGCTTTCTTGAGGAAAGTGGTGTCTTGTACGAAAAAATGTCAAGAACAAGGCCCTAAGAAAAGGAAATATAGCATATGATATGGGCTAATGACAGTTGCTGCCCCTGAATATCTGTATCCTCCAGCCTATTCCAAGATCACTGATCACACTGGAATCATCTATTTACTTTCTTTTTGCTAGACTGGACTCTGAGCTCCTTAATGGTTGGGGCATGCATTTGTCCCCACAGCCCCAATCCACAGCACCGTGCCTGGCTCAGAGTATGTCTCATGAATGAGTTAATGATAACAATGATGGCCCAGAGATTCTGCCTGATTCTCATACATCTAAAAGAAAATGAATCAATTTTGGTAAGTTTCATGTTGATTAAGGTAGATGGAGACATCACCATATTGGGGTAGAATTTCCAGGACCAATGGAGATCTGATGTTTCTGGAGTATTTTCTGATTAGCACCACAGTCTTCCGCCATTTTCTACTCTCATTACTAAGGGCTTTCCCACCTTCCAGGGGATCTTGTGGCTCGTTACGGCAATGGGCCTCAATGAGGAATGAAACATGTTTTGTGTGTATAGTGAGAAAATTCTTTTGCAGTAAAAGAAAGTGCTTAAATACTCAAATTCTGGACTTGAAATGCCTGGATGGAAACCTTTGCTCTGCCAATTACCAGCTTGTTATATAGGTTTCATTTAACCCTCTATGGGAATGGCAATGGTAATTCTATAGATTAAAAGAGATAATGCCTTCTGAAGTGCCTGACACACATGGACATGGCAATTTTCATGTCTGCCTGAAGCATCATTCCAACACAGTAGCTAATCCTCAGCTGATTCTTGGTGACTGGACTGCCACCATTGCAAAGTCTCCATTTTCCAGAGGGTAGCAACGTCACAGATGCTTCAATGAGCTTGTTGTTTTTGAACACCTGGTCATATTTTAAATTTATTTCTTAGGATGGATCTCAAAAGCAAACTTACTGACTCAGGACCATTTCAAAAACTGCTTTCCAAAAAGCCTTCTCCAAGCAGAGACCTCTTGCTTTCTACATTCCTACTGTACCTAATAGTTTCCCTTTCTCTGGACTTGAGAGTATTCTACAAGGAAATGTGAAAAAATAATGTAAAATCTAGGCATAGAATCCATTACAAAATATCAGAGACTGTGAAAGAGACTGTGAATGGCAGCAGAGGTTCAGCCCAGCAAGTGGACACAGGTTAAAATGAGAAGTTGTAGGCTTGTCCCTGCCCGAGTTAGCAGCCCCACGCAACTTGAGTGTGAAACGAGAGGAACGTCACAGCTGCTCTCCTTATCTAAAGCAAGAATGTTCTCAAATCCACAACAATGTCTGATTCTAGGTATTGTCTTTTCCTTCTATCTTGACTTTATGCTTGGACAAATTCTTTAGAAGACAGTTGAGCATTTCTGGCTCAGAGTCAGATAAAACCCCCCATGTCTCGTTTCCATCAATAAACACGGCAAAAATAACATAAAGAACTATTGGCCTTGTTTGTTTTTTGTACAAATTTATTTTCATCTTTCTGTGTTTGCAGCTACAAGAGTATTAAACATTTTTACAAAGGAAAAGCTAAAACGGTATTTTTGGTCTCACTAGAGTATCTGTGTTGCAATGCTTCATGTATTTGCCTGCCGAGAAAATGCACCATAGTTCCTCATGAGAAGAGTGAAGATTTATATCTTGTATTTGTTCTATGCACATCAACTCTAGTTCATGGATTCAATAAGCTACAACAGTAAGAAACTTTAGAAATTATGAACTGGAAGCAACAGATAATTTCTGCATTCAATCAAAAGACAGGCCAATCAAAGGCATCTGGAGTTCTCTGAAGCCCATAAAAGCTTCCCTAGAGTGTGCTGAGCTGATAGGACAATTTTTTTCCAAACCCAGTGAGGCAGAGTCCTTGAGCTCCCAAAGGCTTATGCTTAAAGAAGCCCAAAAATCCATGCATAAGGCACTATGCAGCTGATCTATAAATTAACATCCCTTGGATCTAAGCTCCCATCAGTCAAGTTTAATCATATGGTGCCTGGAAGCCTGAGAAGGAGACATTCAGGATGAAGTTAGCAGAAAACCTTCAGTTCATAATCAGAAGGCGCCATCAGCTTATTTTGTTTTTGTGTCAGTGATTTGATAATCAGGCCTTTTGTTCCAAATAGTGCTCTCACGGAGAAATGAGCAATCAATCATTTGGTTCAGACTCTCAGCTGACACTTATTTGTACCCTGAATATGCAGTTTCCATGGATAGCCCTATGTCCAGACAAAGAGACTAGCTGACTGGGGTTTCTGCCTCCCTTAGTAATCATGGATTGGTGCTGTCAGTGCCTGATGGATGAAGGGGACAGATCAGAATGGACTGGAGGGGATTGGATCTGCCTTGCAAATCATGAGGGAATCCCAGGGAAAGAAAACACTGCTCGGACTGATAGTGAGGGTGAGTAAGTGGTGCAAGTTTCTCATATTGCACTGAGGTTTTTGATGCTTGATTCATGCATTCACTAAGCAGAACAGTTCTGAACTTAATAAACAATTTTTCATTACGTATATCCTATTGAAACTTTACAAATTTTTTGAGTCCAGTTTGGTTGAATAAATATTTATTGAGCATCTGGTATATGCAGCCTGTTTTGTAGGGATCCAGGAAAATTTTAGTGATAATGACAGAGTACAAACTCATTCTCTGGTAGGCCCCAGCCCAGCCAGAGGGATATTAGTGTTCACATAGCCAGAACACAAGGCAGAAGGTGTTAAGTTATCATAAAACGTTCCAAGGACTTGGAGAGAAGAGGGATCAGGTGGGATCAGAAGGGCTTTATGAAGGAGCTGGAATTTGAGAGGGGGCTTGAAGTATCAAGCAGACGGTTGGCTATGGCTTGCAGCAGGTCGGCAGATGCTGGGGCTGCAGAGGACAAACGTCCTGGTTGGAGTTTGTCCATGGCATGTCCAAAAATAAGTGGGAGATCAGAGTAGAAGGTATGTGGGCAGACATGCTGGATAACACTGTGTTGAGATGTTTGTGATGAATTCCACTGGCAGTGAACCTCTATTAGACATCTTCATCTGGGAAATTACATGCTTGGAGGTACTAAAGCCCCATAAACTTTGTAGAAATGTGTTTTTCATAATGTCTGAGAGAGGGAGGGACATTTCTTGTCTCTGTTTCATCAGTATGAGGGTCCACTGTTCTGCTTCCAGCTCAGAGAAGGACACAATCTCAGATCATGTGACCTACCCCACATTCCTCAAAGAAGACAGGAAATGAGACTGAAAAAGATTTGCATGACTTCCCTTATTTGGCTTGGCAGTCAGATTTATTTATTTATTTATTTATTTATTTATTTATTTTTGAAACAGAGCCTCTCTCTGTTGCCCAGGCCAGAGTGCAGTGATGCAATCTCAGCTCACTGCAACCTCCAGTTCTTGGGTTCAAGCAATCTCCTGCCTCAGCTTCCCAAGGATCTGGAATTACAGGTGCGTGTCACCATGCCTGGCTAAATTTTTTTGTATTTGTAGTGGAGACGGGGTTTCACCATATTGGCCAGGCTGGTCTCAAACTCCTGGCCTTAAGTGATCTGCCTGCCTCAGCCACCCAAAGTGCTGGGATTACAGGCGTGAGCCACCACCCGCGCCCGGCCTGCAGTCAGCTTTGTACCCTCTTGCCATGCCTTGCTCTTGTTAACATCCTTGTGCCCATTTCCAGGCAGCATTTATTTCTACTCTCCTCCACCTTCATGGGCTCAAGGGCAGCCCTGAGTATGATCCAGTACACCGGAGCTTGGCATTAAACTTCCTGCTGACCTCTCTTGTTGCTCTCCTGGCTTCAGTCTGGTTTCTCCAGATCCACATATGTGTCTCTGTCATTTAACCAGCAGTTTCAAACCTTAGTGCCATGGAGAGTCACCTGGGATAACTGGCTATAATGCATATTCCCAGAGACTCTCACTAAGTGGGAGAAGGCTCAAAAACCTGCTTCTTAAATGAAGACTCCCCAGTGATGCCGATGTGCATGGTTCCTTGGCCACCCTTGAGGGAGTAACCTTCTAACCTCATCACTTAGTCAACCAAGCCTTACACAGACTTTATATTGCCACATCCTGGACTGCCCTCCCTCCATCCAATACACAGCTATAATTCCCCTTTCTCTATGAATTATGTTCTCTTCACTTCTCTTGCTACTCTTATCAGCCACTCATCCCCTTTCAGATGAAGGCTGCGCCTCAGTCTGTAACATTTATTACACCCTCTCATAAATGTTTTCAGGAACACTTTGGTATTTTACTGCCCTATCAGATTGTATAACAGTCAAAGGTAGAACCACATTCTCTGTAGTCTTTGCTCTCCACTGTGCCTGCACACTGTGAGGGGCTCAACAAAGTCTCTTCTGAGATGGCTATTCATCGAAGACACATGAAGGACGCCAAGGAAAAGCAAACACTGAAAAACACATTGCTCCTATATAAAGAGACCATCTTACCACTATGAGCAAGATGGTAACTGGTAAACTCAGATAAAACTCTAAGTGATGCATTTCCTGGATTACATGGGGATGAACACTACATTGCACATCTCTGTACCCTGCATTGTGTAATAGTCTGTACCTTACACTGCACAGTAATCTACTCCCTTGAGTGCACAGTCATCCACATCCTGCACTGTACAGTGATCCACTCTCTGCACTTCACAGTGATTCCCACTATATGTTGCACAGTGGTATTCATCCTATGGCACAGCGATCTGCTCCCTATGGTGCACAGTGATACACTCTCTACAGTGCACAGTGATACAATCTGCACAGTGATACCCGCTATACTGCACAGTGGTGTACATCCTATGGCACTGTGATCTGCTCCCTACACGACACAGTGACTGACACCTTATACGGTGCAGTGATCAACACTGTAATCCACATAGCGATCTACTCTCTATACCGCATTCTGATGACATCTTCTGCTGCACAGTCATCTACTCCCTCCACTGCTGTGTTCTCTTTATATTGTGTGGTTATGTAGTTCTCACACCAACACAGTGATCTATACCTTACAATACATGTCATACACACAGTACACTGCACAGTGATCTTCTTACACTGTATAGCAATCTACACCTTGTGGTGGGTGCGTTCCCTAGTCCTTTAGTTAAAGCTCCTTAATAAGAAGGCTCAATAGGTCTTTGTGAATACTGACCCCACTTAAGGTAAAAGACACATTTTGTTGGTTCCACTAATGTTGTCAGGGCACTCTGTTTAAAGACTTACTAGAGAGAATGATCTTTTCAAATAATGACCCCTACTTTTCAATCCTCACTTGACCTTTCATTTGTGAATTTCTCAAAGAAAATAAGTGATCATATCAATCTCACTCTAAATCTAGTAATTTAAAATCTTAATCACTAGCAGAATATATATCAACTTAACTCACCAACATCAATAAATGTAGGATTCTTAATCTTGTTCTGAATTAAAATTATGTCTTTGACATAGTTACCAGATAGAGCCCTAGCAGACATCTGAGCTGGGAAGAAAGACGAGTTGGAGGCAGACTCACTGTTTATGAGCTGGATGTCCTTGCCAATGTGCTACAGTTCTCTAAAGCCTCAGTTTCCTCTTCTGCTCCCACAGACTCTCAGCCAACCATGCTTAGTAAAGTCTTCCAGGTGATGCTAACTTGTACTTTGGTTAAGAGTCACTATCTAAACTTGTTCTGCCTGAGGGTCTGTTGTGCAGTGATCTGCAAAACAAGAGGACCTTGGACGTTGCCTGCACTTGTTCTCTCTTCCTACATGTAAAAACTATCTCGGAAGCCCTTACCAGAAGAGGCTTAGAGAAGTTTGTTTACCCCCCACTGGAAAAATTAAGAGGAGGTAAATCTTTACTTTAACTCCCAGGAAAAACCAAAGAGCTCCCTTACATGACTTGTTATGCCTTGTCATTTCTGCTGTGGTTGTGAAATTTCAAAAACATGAAACAGTGTCTCAACTTAATTCAAATTTTGGGAATCATTGACTTCAACCCTAGTGTCACTAGGTTTGTCTGCTTAAATATAAACTCTCATTCTTTACTCACCATTGCCTCAGAAGGGATTTATAATTTCTTATTTTCAGAATTAAACATTTATATGTGTGGATCCATAATTATAACCAATGATGTTTGCATTTTTATAGAAAATGTGAGAAAAAAACTCAGTCTCAAATTGTATGGATGTGTCCCCTGAATTTCAGTCACATGTAGAGTTAGAAGAATGTACTTTCCCAGTGCGTATATATATATAAATAATTTTTATTTCTTGTTTCTGTATATTCTTCTTTCCCTTTTGTACCAATTAGACATACAAATGACCCTAGATTATGTGTGGAAATTGGCTGGAAAAAATGAAATTATATTTCAACTGAAGATTTTCCTTTCTCAGAAACAGATGAGGAAATGGAGAAATGCAGTTAATATTTTAACAAAAAGCCATTTCTGGGCCGGGTGCGGTAGCTCACGCCTGTAATCCCAGCACTTTGGGATGCCAAGGCGGGTGGATCACTTGAGGTCAGGAGTTCAAGACCGGTCTGACCAACATGATGAAACCCTATCTCTACTAAAAATACTAAAAATTAGCCAGGTGTGGTGGTGCATGCCTGTAATCCCAGCTACTTGGGAGGCTGAGGCAGGATAATTGCTTGAACCCGGGAGGAGGAGGTTGCAGTAAGCCGAGAGAGTGCCATTGCACTCCAGCCTGGGTGACAGAGCGAGACTCCGTCTCAAAAACAAAAAAAAAGCCATTTCTGAAAATGATTTGAAGTTCTAGTACTGAACATTCAGACAAAATTTTAGTTGTCATGTGAAGTTTGTGCTACATGTGGGAAAACTTTAAATTGCATTGGCCAGGTTTTTGCCTTAACTCTCCAGCAACTTTTTATAGTTAGAATACACTATTTATTCAGATTTGTGCTCTACTGTAATGTCTGCTACTATAAAATCATATCTATTTATATTTCAAGTCTTTTTACAACCTGCATTTTAAAACTATAATGTATGTCTTGATTTTATGGGCCTTTAAAAGGCTATACAGATACAGGGACGCTATAAAATAATAAGACCAGTGTTTTGGAACATGTTATGGAAATTATGGGTCACTGTTTATAGTTAAATCACAAAAGTCTTATTATTATAAAAAATAATTTTAGAGATTCTACCATGCGTATGTTCCTTTGCTCAGTACTGGGCATCAAAATAAGGTTGAGAAAATGGTCCCTACCCTTAAAAATATTAATTTTAACTTTATTTGATGTTGCAGGAAGAAAAACAATGCAGACAATAGAATGCCCCCCTCCCATGTAGTGTTATATGGGTAATGAGAGTGGGGTGAGGAAGGGCAGGGCTCCTCAGAGGGTGGTTTGGGGCCAAGCTTTGGAGAAAATGCACTGGGATTAGAAGTACCCCAATCTTTCATTTCTCTCATCTCTCCCTCACATTGATTTCAAGTTTGTTGTTATTTTATTTTATTTTTATTTTTTAAATTTTTGACCTTATTTATTGAAAATATATTTCTTAAAAAATGATGTTGTTAGTTTGATAGGAATTGAATCTGTGTATTGCTTTGAGCAGTACGGCCATATTAACGATATTGATTCTTACAATGCATGAACGTGGAGTGTTATTCTGTTTGTTTGTGTTACCTGTGTTTTCTTTCAGCAATGTTTTGTAGCTCTCCTTATAGACATTTTTCATCTATTTGGTAAAAAAAATTCTAAAATACATATGGATCAAAAAACAGCCCAAATCACCAAAGCAATCCTAAGCGAAAAGAACAAAGCTGGAGGCATCACACTACCTCACTTCAAACTATACTATATGGCTACAGTAACCAAAACAGCATAGTACTGGTATAAAAACAGGCACATCGAGCAATGGAACAGGATAGAGAAGCCAGAAATAAAGCCACACCGGTATGACCACCTGATCTTCAACAAAGTCAACAAAAATAAGCAGTGGGGAAAGACCTCCCTGTCAATAAATGGTGCTGTGATAACTGGCTAGCCATTTCAGAAGAATATAACTCAACCCCGGGTTTTCACTGTATACAAAAATTATCTCAAGATGGATTAAAGACTTAAATGTAAGAGCTAAAGCTGTAAAAATTCTGGAAGAAAACCTAGGGAATATAGTTTGGGACATCAGCCTTGGTGAAGAATTTATGACCGAGTCCTCAAAAGCAATTCCAAAACACAAAAATTGGTTAAGTGGGACCTAATTAAACTACAGAGCTTCTGCACAGTAAAAGAAACTATCAAGGGAGTAAACAGACAACCTACAGAATGGGAGAAAATATTCACAAACTATGCATCTGACAAAGGTCTAGTATCCAGAATCTAGAAGAAACTTAAACAAATTGACCAGCAAAATACAAGAAATCCCATTAAAAAGTGGGCAAAGAACATGAACACACTTCTCAAAAGAAGACATACAAGCAGCCAACAAATATGTTTAAAAAATTCTTGGCCGGGCATGTTGGCTCACGCCTGTAATCACAGCACTCTGGGAGGCCGAGGAGAATGGATCACTTGAGGTTAGGACTTTGAGACCAGTCTGGCCAACATGGTGAAACCCTGTCTCTACTAAAATACAAAAATTAGCCAGGTGTGGTGGTAGGCGCCTGTACTCCCAGCTACTCTGGAAGCTGAGGCAGGAGAATTGCTTGAACCCAGGAGACAGAGGTTGCAGTGAGCCCAGATAGTGCTATTGCACTCCAGCCTGGGCGACAAGAGCAAAACTCTGTCTCAAGGAAAAAACAAAAAAGAAAAATATTTTCAACATGACTAATACTTAGAGAGATGCAAATGAAAATCCCACAGAGATACCATCTCACACCAGTCAGAATGGCTATTATTAAAAAGTCAAAAAACAACAGATGTTGGTGAGGTTGCAGAGAAAATCAAATGCTTATACACTGTTGGTGGGAATGTAAATCAATTCAGCCACTGTAGAAAGCAGTTTGGAAAATTATCAAAAAACTTAAAACAAAATTACCATTTGACCCACCAATCCCATTATTAGTTATCTACCCAGAGGAAAAGAAATTGTTCTCCCATGTAGGTACATGCACTCCTATGTTCATCGCAGCATTATTTACAATAGCAAAGACATGGAACCAATCTAGATGTCCATCAAAGGTGGACTGAATAAAGAAACCATGATACGTATACATCATGGAATAATATGCATCAATAAAAAAGAATGAAATCATGTCCTTTGTAGCAACATGGATGCAGCCGGATACCATTATCCTAACGGTATTAAAACAGACACAGAAAACCAAATACCACATGCTCTCACTTATAAGTGGGAGCTAAACAGTGGGTACTCATGTATATGAAGATGGTGACAATGAATACTGGGGACTACCAGGGTGGGGAGGAAGGGAAGGGAATAAGGGTTGAAAAACTACCTAGGTGTTGGGATCATTTATACCCCAAATCTCAGCATGACACAATATATCCATGTAACATACCTGCAAATGTACCCCTGAACTTAGATAAAAGCTGAAATAAAACATGAAAATATAATATAAGATGAAGAGAAATTACTTCAAGTGGTGTGCAGCAAACATGACATTAAAAATAATTTTAGGCTGGGCATGGTGGCTCATGCCTGTAATCCCAGCACTTTGGGAGGCTGAGGCAGGTGGATCACAAGGTCAGGAGTTCAAGACCAGCCTGGCCAATATGGTGAAACCTCCGTCTCTACTAAAAATACAAAAATTAGCTGGGCATGGTGGCAGGCGCCTGTAATCCCAGCTGCTCAGGAGGCTGAGGCAGGAGAATCACTTGAACCCGGGAGATGGAGGTTGCAGTGAGCCAAGATCGCACCACTGCAGTCCAGCCTCGGTGACAGAGTGAGACTCCGTCTCAATAATAATAATAATAATAATAATAATTTTAAATGTACATCATCAATTGAATATAGTCAAAGGCAATATAAAGATGCTATTGAAGTCGAATTGTTTCTCTGGAAAAGTTTAATTCAGCTATCTTTTTTTAGTTTTATTTTATTTTTAATTGTCAGATAATAATTGTACATACTTATGGGATACAATGTGATTTTTTGATGTGCTTATATATTGCATAATAATTAAATCAGGATGATTCAAAAATCCATCATGTCAAACATTTATCATTTCTTTGTAGTAAGAACATTCAAAATCCTCTCTTCTAGCTGTTTTGAAATATATATTATTGTTAACTATAGTTAACAATATATAGTTAGCAATACCCTTCTGTGCCATACAAAACCAGGACTTATGCTTCCTAACTGTAACTGTGTACCTGTTGACCAATCCTCTCCTGATCCACCCTACCTCCTATCCTTCCCAGGCTCTTGTAACCACTATTTTACTCTCACTTCTCTCAGATCAATTGTTTTAGATTCTACATGTAAGTGAAAGAATGCAGTATTTGGCTTTCTGCGCCTTACTTACTTCGCTTAACATGATATTCTCCAGTTTCAACCATGTTGTTGCAAATGAAAGAATTTTATTCCTTTTATGGCTGAATAGTATCCTCTTGTGTGTATATACCATGTCTTCTTTACTTGCTTACCTATTGATGAACACTTACGTTGATTCCCTATCTTGGCTATGATGACGAGTGCTACAATAAAGACAGTAGTGCTGGTATCTTTTCAATATACTGGTTTTATTTCTTTTGGATATATAACCAATAGTAGGATTGCTGGATCACATGATAATTCTATTTTAAATTTTTTAATGAAACATCGTATCATTTTCTATAATCACTGTACTAACTTACATTACCATCAACAGTGTGTAAGCATTCAGGTTTTTCCGTATCCTTGCCAACACTTGTCAGATTTTGTCTTTTCAATAATAGCCCTTCTAACTGGAGTTAGGTGATACCTCATTGAGGTTTTGATTTGCATTTCCATGACAATTGATGATGTTGAGTATTTTTGCATACACCTATTGGCCATTTACATGTCTTCTTTTGAGAAATATCTACTCATGTCCTTTGCCCAATTTTTAATGGCACTATTTATTCTTTTTGCTATTGGGTTGTTTGAGTTTCTTGTATATTCTGGAAACCTCTTGTCAGATGTATTGTTTGCAAATGTTTTCTACCGTTTTGTAGGTTGTACCTCCACTCTGTTGATTGTTTCCTTTGCTGTGTAGCAGCTTTTTAGTTTCATGTAATCTCATTTCTCTATTTTTGTTTTTGTGACTTATACTTTTAAGATCCTATCCAAAACAATCCTTGCCCAAACCAGTGTTATAAAGCATTTTCTCTGTGTTTTCTTAGAGTAGCTTTATAGTCTCAGGTCTTAAATTAAAGTCTTTAGTCCATTTTGAGTTAATTTTTGTATATGTTGAAAGATAGAGGTTTAGTTTCATTCTTCTGTATGTGGAGATCCAATTTTTCCACCACCATTTATTGAAAAGTATCCTTTCTCCATGTGTGTTCTTCATACCTTTGTTGAAAATCAGTTGGATGTACATGCATGGTTTTGTTTCTGAGTTCTCCATTCTCTTCTGCTAATCTATGTGCCTGCTTTTAATGCCAGTACCATGCTGTTTTGATTACTATAGCTTTGAAGTAGAATTTGAAGTTAGGTAGTGTAATGTCTCCAGCTATGTTTTTTTTTTTTTTTTTTTTCGTCAAAATTGCTTTTGCTATTCTGGGTCTTTTGTGGTTTCATGCAAATTTAGTATCTTTTTTTTCTATTTCTGTGACAAGTGTCATTAGTGTTTTGATAGGGACTGTGCAGAATTTGTAGTTTACTTTGGGAAGTGTAGACATTTAATGATATTAATTCTTCTAATCTGTGAACTTGGAATACCTTTCCATTTATTTATGTTCTCTTCTATTTCTTCCATACTTGTTTCATAGTTTTCAGTGCAGAGATCGTTCATCTTCTAGGTACTATTTTTCTGTAGCTGTTGTTAATGGGATTTTTTTTCTTGATTTCTTTTTCAGATAGTTCAGTATTGGTATAACAAATGCTACAGACTTTTGTGCACATTTCTAAATTTAACAACTGCAAAAGCCTTCGCAGCAATGTTTCCTGCTTTCTAACCCCTCTGTTCTATTTCTGAAGCCAATCAATGCCACCAGTTTCTTCTGTCATTCTAGATAATATGCATATGCAAGTAAAATAATTCTCCTATTTTCTTTCTTATATAGTAGCATTCTGAATGTACTGTTTCACATCTTGCCTTTTCAATTAATATATTTTGGAGATAATTTCCTATCAGTTTAAATAACTTCCTCAATTTGTTTTTTCTTAACTGGTTACACAATATTTTATTATGTCAATATGCTGTAATCCAAAATATATTTAGCCATTTTTCTTTTGATGAACACTTATATTGTTTAAAGTTTTTGATATTAGAAATATGCTGCAAAGACCATTCTTATTAGAACCATGTGTAGATATATCCAGAAGGTTCTTTGCTGCTGTTATGTTTCCCAAAACAGATCAGGTGGTGTTATTACCCTCAGAAGAATATCCTCCTTGTCTACTTTAAAAACAAAATCTAAATACTTAAATAAGATCTGGTGCTTCGCTTCCTTTGATGGTTTTCTGTGTCAACATGATTGGGCAATGGGGTGCCCACACATTTGGTCAAATATAACTATGGCTGTGTTTGTTAGGGTGTTTCTGAATGAGATTAACATTTGACTTAGTAGACTGAGTGAAGCAGATTGCCTTCCCTGATGTGAGTGTGCCTCATCTAGTCAATTGAAGACCTAAATGGAACAAAAAACACTAAGTAGCAGAGAACTCCTCTAACCTGATGCTTGAGAAGGGACCTTTGTCTTCTCCTTCTCTTGAAGAGGAACTTAACCATCAGATCTCCTGGGTCTTCAGCTTGCTGACTGCAGTTCTCCATAGTAATGTGGGTCCATTTCTTATGATAATTCTCTTTACCCTTACTGCTCTGCATACTCATCTACTTTCTGTATTCAGTGAACACAATTCCAGAAGACAGCAGTGTTGAAACTATCGTAGACCAGTGAGAGGATGCTGGTTTGGAAGAGCTATAATTTCAACAAATAAAGCATAGGAGGAATAAGTGGATACAAGGAAGAACCCTGGTAGCAATACATATTGAGAACTGTAGATTTTGGACAACTCTTTCTGCATAAGTTGTGAGAGAACCAGCAATGCTCTTCAGAAGAGATGCTCTAATTTCAATGGGAAAATGTTTGAAAATGTCAGGCTTAACACTGGACACTAGCCTAGAAACAAAGCATATCTCCCTGACATCCAGTGCTAGATCTAGAAAGTGGGACCAGGGGAAATAAATACATTTTATTGATTAACAAACACTGCTCCCTCACAGACCTGTGTTCATTCCGTAGAAAAATAAAATAGAAGAATAAATGATCATCTTGACCACTCAAATGAAGATTGGGCATCTGAAAATGATTTATCATGGTTAGTAGCAGAAGATATGGAATGCTAGTTAGCACCTTCAATAGAAAGCAAGAAGAGATGACCTTAATGAAATAGTATCAGAATATTATAGAAAGAAGAGGTTTGGAAAACATATAAAGAAGACAGTTGTGAAAGAAAAGAATGATTAAATGTAATCTGACAAGTGCAATAATAGATTCTACATTGTCAACTATAAAAAGAACAAATGATGCTGCTAAAAATGGAAACACTAACATGAAGAACAGTGCTGTGAAGTCTCTCAATGGCAGATACAAAAAGAGAGATAATGGTACATTCACTATGAAGGAACAGATTGGCAGTTTTTAAAAAGTTAAACATAGCCTTATACAACCCAGCAATTGCACTCCTAGATACTTACCCAATTGAGATGAAAATGTAAGTCCATATAAACCTGCGTGCAAATGTTTATAACTGTTTTATTTACAAACACCAAAAAACTGTAAGTAACTATGATGCCCTTTAATAGATTAATGGACAAACACAGTGTGGTACTTCCAAACAATGGAATATTATTCAGCAATAAAAGGAAATAAGCTATCAAGCTACAAAAAGACATGAGTGAATCTTAAATGCAATCTAAGTAAAAGAAGCTGTTGGAAAATGCTTCATAGTGTATGATTCCTATTATGTGATCTTCTGGAAAAAGCAAATCTATGCAGACAATAAAAAGATCTGTGGTTGCCAAGGGTTTGAGTGCAGAGGATGAGGGTTAAACGGTTGAAGCACAGAGGGTTTTTAGAGCAGTGAAACTATTCCGTATGATACTATAATGGTGGAGACATGACATTATACATGTTTCAAAACCTGTAGAACTGCACAGAACAAATAGTGAATCTTAGTGAATGCAAAGTAAAAACAAAATCATTTTGAGTGTGAAGGGATCCCAGGGAGGAATACAGACTGTGACAAGGGAATCCGATTGTATTTTAAAAAGTGTATGAAACAATCTCACTGAAGGGTCTGTAAAGGAAAGGCACTGACCTAAGTAACATTGGAAATAAGTGCTGTCTGTAAGATTAAAGGCAACGATACTCGAGTTGTTAATGTTGTTTCCCATGGGGTATGAGTCAACAATCCTGATGCTGCTATAAATGGATATCAGAATTAGACACTTAAATAAACAGACAGCAGAGGGTGGGAGTCATGTTTTTCATTGTTGGAGTGGGAAATTTACAAATAAGCCATAGAGGAAGCTAGAATGAACTATGTGGTAATGGATTAGAGCTGGAGAAAATAGTATAAACTCATGTTTAGGTTAACATACATACAGATAGTCGCATATGTAGAAATATTTGTACTATGTGTACATACATGGGTTAGTATATACATATATATTTATTTACTTTTTCAGCTGAGGGGGCCTAAAATAAATCATATACCAGTAGCAATGAGCGCACTTCTAATTGCTCAGATCCTGGGTTTTGACACCATTGTCCAATAGCTTCTTGGAGAACGGCTGATTCTAGGACTGGGCAAGAATTATGCAAGATGAGCCTGGAGCCCCTTGTAGTTTCAGAAAGCAAGTGCCTCCCTCTTCACCAAAAACTCCTACACTGATGACGCTGTGTCAAAGGGACATGGAAATCAATTTAAATAGCTTCCAGTTGCTTAAGTGGCAACAATTTTAGCAGCAAAATTAACAACAAAGTAATGAATTATAATCCAAAGTATGAAGTAATAACCATGAGTTTATACTGAGAATACGTAAATGATTAAATAAATAAATAAGAAAGAAGAGTCAAATCTCCTTTGCAGTAGAACTCCAGATTATTTCTGAAGATACTCCACCCTCGAGAGAGTGCCATAAATTCACACTTTGGAAGTGTGGGCCATGCATAGTGGCTTCTTTCTGAGGACTGGGGTATGGGGAGGGCCACCTTTACAGGGTAACTTTAGAGTAACTTTCCAGTAGGGAAACTGACAAACACTGTCTCAGCCAGGTTGTCTATCAAGGCAATAGAAACAGTAATAAATTATATTGACTGTATGTATTTTGACATGATGTGATAAAAATGCCTCTGTGGTCTTCCTCTTAAAAAACCATAACTCTGATCTAATCATGAGAAGAATATCAGATACATTTAAACAGAGAGGGTCTCCTTTAAAATACTTGATCAGTGCTTCTTAAAACTATCAAGGTCATCAAAAACTAGAAAACTAAAAGAAACTGTACAGCCAAGAGAAGCTTGTTTTGAGAGCCGCCGCCTGACATGGGGTTCTAATGCTGGACATGGGTGTTTACAGTGTGGTTTTCACAGGATGGTACTTTTACCTGGCAGATGGTCTAATGCCTAGCTGCCTGATCCATGCCCAGGAGGTCCATCACACAGGAAACTTTTTTATACTGGAAGATGCCCTTGTGGGTCTTGTCTGACCAGCGTCCAGTTTATTCCTGCCTGACCATTGCTCTGGCACTGGGAGCCCTACCTTTTGTTCTCTGTGGTGTTCTGGGGACAACCCAGTCTAGAGTAGCTCCTGGTTCTTTAGATGGAAGGTGAAATTTAATATTCCATCACAATAGGAAACAAGTTCAGAGACTTATTTACAGGCAATAAATAAGTCCTAGGCAAGGGGGGCATAATGAATCAGGAAGGCAATCCTCTGTCCCCAGGTCATACAAGGCAGGAATGGAGAGTTAGGCAGAGATAGCAAGACAGCCAGTGTGGCAGCTCGCAGTACATACAGGGGAAGAGGGTGTGGGTCATTTTAAGTTTGTGGGAAAAAGCATGAATGGCCTGTTTAAAGCAAAGGGCCACAAAAGCAGGACACTCAATTTCCTAGGCAGTAGAGATACCTCTAAGTTATTATCTGCCTACAGGCTTGAGGCATTTGGGCGTGGCATAAAACTAGAAACTGTGTGAAGGGTAACTGAGCCTGGCTTTTAGTCTGAGAAATTTAAACTTCTATTAAAGATGGATGCTGAAGCAACATAAAATTGTAAGAATTCACTACAGAGCTTAAGGAGACATGACAAGTAAATGTAATGTGGTCTCCTGGATGGAATTCTGGAATAGAAAATGGCATTAAGAGAAAACAAAGGAAATCTGAATAAACGTTAGTTAATAATAATGCATCAATATTGGCTCATTGATTACAGTAAATGTACCATACTAATGTAAGTGTGCATAAAAGGGGATCTTAGTGGGTGGAGTATATAAGAATTCTCTGTATTATCTTCTCAAATTTTCCATTAATCTAAAACTGTTCTAAAAAATAAAGTCTATCTAAAAAAACTGCAATGCATATTCATAAATACCAAAACCCCGATAGAAAAATCAATAAAGATGATGAACAGAAAGTTTACATACATAGTTATTTTTAAAAAATATTGTCTCACACATAATAAAGAAATGCACCTAAAAACCTTGATACATATTGTACATTTTTTCACCCATAGGAATGAAAAAGAGAAAACAAATTGGTAACTCATGGTAGTGGTTTCAAAATATATCCACAAATCCTCTGATACTTCTTGGTTCAAGAAGTTAGGTTTAATTTCTCTTCCTTTGAGTATGGGCTGGACTTACTGACCCACTTCTAATAAAGAAAATATAACAGAAGAGATGGGTTGTGACTTCTGTGACTAGGTCATGAAAGGCATTTTTGTTTCCTACTTACTGTTTCTCTTGGGTTATTTGCTCTGAGAAAAGCCAGTTACTGCATCCAAGGGCACTCAAGCGTCCCTATGAAGTCCACGTGGTGAGGAACCGAGGTCTGCCAACGACAGCTAGGAACTGAGGCCTTTTGCCAATAGTCATTTTGGAAGTGAATCCTCCAGCTGTGGCTAAACCTTCAGATGGCTGCAGCCCTGGCCAACCTTGTGAGGTAGAAATAACTAGCTAAGGTCGTCTCAAATGCCAAATTCACAAAATCTGTGAGACAATAATTTTTTTAAGTTGCAAAAGAGAGAGACAGAAGAAGAGGGAGAAAGTTAGGAATGGAAGAAGGGAGGAAGATTGAAAGGAAGCAAAAAATAAAAGTATTGAAGGAGAAGTTGATAGACACGGAGGATAGAGAATGGAGCTCCAATAGAAAATGATGATATAAGCCATAGTCAATTACATAAAAGGAGAAACTTTCTTGAGCTTTGAAAGAATCTGAGTATGCTGATTTAAGATCTTAACTATATTTCAAACCCCCCAAAATGAGAACCCTAAGTTGAATCAAAACAGAGTTATGCAAATGTCCTGGTAGGAAGAAAAAAAAGGAAAAAGAAAAAGAAACAAAAGAAGTTATTATTATTTTTTTTTCCCTTTCTTTTTTTTTTTCTTTTTTTTTATTGTACTTTAAGTTTTAGGGTACATGTGCACATTGTGCAGGTTAGTTACATATGTATACATGTGCCATGCTGGTGCGCTGCACCCACTAACTCATCATCTAGCATTAGGTATATCTCCCAATGCTATCGCTCCCCCCTCCCCACTCCCCACCACAGTCCCCAGAGTGTGATATTCCCCTTCCTGTGTCCATGTGATCTCATTGTTCAATTCCCACCTATGAGTGAGAATATGCAGTGTTTGGTTTTTTGTTCTTGCGATAGTTTACTGAGAATGATGGTTTCCAGTTTCATCCATGTCCCTACAAAGGACATGAACTCATCATTTTTTATGGCTGCATAGTATTCCATGGTGTATATGTGCCACATTTTCTTAATCCAGTCTATCATTGTTGGACATTTGGGTTGGTTCCAAGTCTTTGCTATTGTGAATAATGCCGCAATAAACATACGTGTGCATGTGTCTTTATAGCAGCATGATTTATAGTCATTTGGGTATATACCCAGTAATGGGATGGCTGGGTCAAATGGTATTTCTAGCTGTAGATCCCTGAGGAATCGCCACACTGACTTCCACAATGGTTGAACTAGTTTACAGTCCCACCAACCGTGTAAAAGTGTTCCTATTTCTCCACATCCTCTCCAGCACCTGTTGTTTCCTGACTTTTTAATGATTGCCATTCTAACTGGTGTGAGATGATATCTCATAGTGGTTTTGATTTGCATTTCTCTGATGGCCAGTGACGATGAGCATTTTTTCATGTGTCTTTTGGCTGCATAAATGTCTTCTTTTGAGAAGTGTCTGTTCATGTCCTTCGCCCACTTTTTGATGGGGTTGTTTGTTTTTTTCTTGTAAATTTGTTTGAGTTCATTGTAGATTCTGGATATTAGCCCTTTGTCAGATGAGTAGATTGTGAAAATTTTCTCCCATGTTGTAGGTTGCCTGTTCACTCTGATGGTAGTTTCTTTTGCTGTGCAGAAGCTCTTTAGTTTAATTAGATCCCATTTGTCAATTTTGGCTTTTGTTGCCATTGCTTTTGGTGTTTTGGACATGAAGTCCTTGCCTGTGCCTATGTCCTGAATGGTAATGCCTAGGTTTTCTTCTAGGGTTTTTATGGTTTTAGGTCTAACGTTTAAATCTTTAATCCATCTTGAATTGATTTTTGTATAAGGTGTAAGGAAGGGATCCAGTTTCAGCTTTCTACATATGGCTAGCCAGTTTTCCCAGCACCATTTATTAAATAGGGAATCCTTTCCCCATTGCTTGTTTTTCTCAGGTTTGTCAAAGATCAGATACAAAGTCTCAGGATACAAAATCAATGTACAAAAATCACAAGCATTCCTATACACCAACAACAGACAAACAGAGAGCCAAATCATGAGTGAACTCCCATTCACAATTGCTTCAAAGAGAATAAAATACCTAGGAATCCAACTTACAAGGGAGGTGAAGGACCTCTTCAAGGAGAACTACAAACCACTGCTCAAGGAAATAAAAGAGGATACAAACAAATGGAAGAACATTCCATGCTCATGGGTAGGAAGAATCAATATCGTGAAAATGGCCATACTGCCCAAGGTAATTTACAGATTCAATGCCATCCCCATCAAGCTACCAATGACTTTCTTCACAGAATTGGAAAAAACTACTTTAAAGTTCATATGGAACCAAAAAAGAGCCCGCATCGCCAAGTCAATCCTAAGCCAAAAGAACAAAGCTGGAGGCATCACACTACCTGACTTCAAACTATACTACAAGGCTACAGTAACCAAAACAGCATGGTACTGGTACCAAAACAGAGATATAGATCAATGGAACAGAACAGAGCCCTCAGAAATAACGCCACTTACCTACAAAAGAAGTTATTTTTAAGGAACACACATGACCTCAGATATTTTTGTTGCTGTTTTCTGCTGTACTAAACTGCAGCAGAAAATCTTAAAATGTATATAGAATTTTGGGGCAATAAATGGTGATGCAAGAATTTGTACATAGGCAAGGTAGTCTTTTACTGGGGGAAACAATAAATATTCCTCAGTGAAATATAGACGCAGTTATTATTAAAAAAATAACTTTACTGAAATTCTTCACTGAAAAAAAATATTGATATTTACTATGGCCATGAAAAAGATGAATTAGGAATAAGACAATTGTCGTATAAAGAGATTAATGTTTCTTACCTGCTTCTAGGAATGTATTTTTAGAAAATATTATCAAATTTATGCTGCATTGGTATTATTATTATTATATAGTATTAATGAATATCCTTAAAATGATATTGAGTATTGCCCTTTAAATGACAATGAAAAACATCATTTTAATAATGACCTACAATACTGATGAACAGGATGATTTGGTAATGTCATAGAACACACATTAGATTAAATGTCAGATTATCAAAAATAATGCAAAACTGGAGATGGGAGAGAGAGAGAAAAAGAGAAAGTTAGATTTCAACCGTTCTTGTTTTTAAGTTGAATATTGGACTTAAAAATATTGGAGAGTATAACATCAAAAGCATAGGTGTGATCATTTTAGGATAGAAGGGTATAGAGCGATGTGTAAGTTAGAGAATAAACTATGGTAATGAAGAAGTCAATAATGTAGTGGCTCAAATGAAACAGAAGGGTGATTATTTCTCATTCAGTAGTCAGGACGCAAGCTTGTAGTTTAGATTTGGTAGGAGACTGTGCTCTTAAAACTCATTCAAGAGCTCTGTTTCTCTAACATTCCTGAGGGTATGGTCCTTGTCCATTTGCTTAAAGCTGGTCCACTATGCCAATCTGTGCTATAGACTATGGAAATGTGGGATAAATAGATTTCTTATAAAAATGTGATTTCGAAGGTATATATCACTTCTAGTTGGATACCCTCATGGAGCTACAACAGATCCCAGAGAAGACTGTCTTGAGCTGGGCTTCAGTGTGCCATACTGAAATGCAGTGGATACTAAAAGAGGAAGAAAAAGAACATAGAAGGTGTTTTAAGCCATGTCTAATACAAGAGGACTTTTTCTTATTAATATTTTTCTATAATTTTAGATTTAAAAATGGGTATGTATTCCATTTATAATTCTGAAATGGCACATGTGCATGCACACACATACAAACCTGAAAAAAGAAATCCTCACTGGGTTTTTTCTATAATACCTCTTTTTAAAAGGTCACCCGTTATAGGTACCTGCATACTGTACAGATACTTTACTCCTTTATTCAAATTTCTAATTTAAACATCAAGGAAGGAACAATGAAATGAATGCTCTAATAGAATACATAATCTCAGAGTAATTTCTCCAGCACTTTCTAATAGACCAGAATTTTGTTTTTACTTTATTTATTATGTTTTTACAGGAGATCAGCCCTTCTGAATATAGTTGTTAGTTTGAGTAATAAATTGAGAATAGATTAACTGAGATAAGCCCAGCTTAGATCCAGGAGGAACTGGCTGAAATGTTGTAGGTAGTGGTGGGAAGTTGTCCTGGTTAGAAATTCCCACAGTTTAACTAGAATTTGCTACACATCACTATTTTATATTTGGTTTTGATATTATGCTTTCTAATGGGATGGAAACAACACTTCCCTTCCTGTGGATTAGAGAGAAATCTTATGAGTTTCTCCAAAGAGTGCAAAAACGTCAGGCCTATTTATTTCCAATTATAGGCTTTGACTTTTACATCAAACCTCATGTTCATTTTTAAATTTTGAATCATCAGTGGGTTTTAAAATATTGCTAATTACAGGAGGCATAAATGTTAAAGTGTTAAAAATACTAAAAGTGAACAACCTTCCAGAAAAAATGTTTTCAGTTGAATTTCTCAACTAATGAAAATGACAATGACAATGTGGGTGTTATTTAGTTGTCTATTTTATCTGACAAACACATGTGATGCAATGACACATGAAACACAAATTATTGATGAAATATGAAAGCTATTGAATGGAAAACATTGGGCATGGATAGGATGGTTTTATAACTGGTAGAAAATGTTCATTTAGGGAAAAGATAATTGTTCTGCCAATCTAGATCCTGTGGATTTAACAGTCTACTTGGGTGTTTTCCATAGCTGCGCCATTTCCCCCTATAATTATGGTGTCAACTTTTAAGTAAATATAACCACTTAATAATCTTGATATTGGAGGTCAATATTAGCAGCCAGTTATGGTATAAAATGATTGCTTTAAGCTTAAAATGAATGGATAATAAAGTTGATAATAACAGCTAACACTTACTATGGGGACAGGCATATTTGAAGCATTCCCTGCATTAATTCATTTAATACAAGAGTCTTCTGAGGTACGTGTTATTACTATCCACACTTTACAGATAAATAATTCCTTTATTTAATTCCTTTAATACTTTTTCTGGGTGTGTATATGTGTTTTAGAATGTTCAGTGAGGATGTTAATTCCTTTGATACTTTTTCGGGGTGTATATGTGTTTTAGAATGTTCACTGAGGATGTTTGTGTGTTCCTGCCATAGACGGTTAGCAGACAGTAGATTGCAAAAAGAAAAGTAAGTTATTAGAGGAATATCTCCAAGAAGTCAGTTATAATCCCAAATATGTGGCTGTCTACCAGAAGAGTAGGTGGCACTCCTCTGACCAGCAGGCCAAGAATGGGCTGTGCTGGACAACTAAAAGTGGTGTCTTCTAGAAAGGAAAGGCATTCAGGTAGTGGTAATGAAGGAGAAAGAAAAGGAGAAAAAGAAGGAAGAGGCAGAGGAAATAATAGCATTTATTGAGCACCTGCTATGAGGTAGATGCTGTTGAAATTGACCCAGTTGTCCTATAGAGCTGATGTTTATGGTTTCTTTGAATAAACAGAAACTGATCCCAGTCTTAAACTTGAGAAAGTTATATTTGTCTTATCTGAGTTCCCTTCTCAGGAAACCAACCATCAGACCTCCTAGACAGTAGCAAGGAGCTGCAACTCACCAGATCACTGCATTTGGACAATAAGATTTCAGACCCCTCGCCCCCTCATGATTGCCTAACCAACCACCTGCTTCCTGTTGATCAACTCCTCTTCCTTATCCCTCCCTAATTCCTATTTTCCCACACATGGTTTACATTTTTTCCCTGCTATACAGACCACCTAGTTTTAGTCAGTCAGGAAGATGGACGTGGGACTGATCTCCCACCTCCTTGGCTGTAGCACCCAATTAAAGCCTTCTTCCTTGGAAATACCCATTGTCTCAGGGATTGGCTTTGTGTGGGGTGAGCAGCAGGAACTAGACTGAATTCCTGGTGTTTTGTTAACACTGTATTTGTATTACAGTGATTGTCTCTACATACAGATGAGATACATGAGACACAGAGAAATGGATACCACTGAGGTCATGGCCAGGAGGGGGCAGTGCAAAGATTCCTACCCAAGCTTCCTCATCTGTGAACAGAACAGAAAGGCCTCGGTAAATAGGTACATGTTGACAAGCAACAACCTACTCAAAACTCATCTTTTTGTATCAATGCACCATGTGACTCCCTCATTTGGACTTCTGCAGGAACATGTCAGGTAAGTAGGTCCTCGTTATGTCTTGTATCTGTTGGCATATTCATATTCCATGCAGGCATGGCTTGTTTGTTCAGCTAGAGCAAGTGCTTCTTTAAAACCAACGTTTTGTTTCTTTCACTCATAGTTTTTGCTATGTAGCCTCAATCAGTGTAGCCTTCAATAAACTATTTAACAAGGCTTTAGTAAAGTGAAAATAGGTACGTGCAGGCTGGGGCAGGTGAACCAACATGTATTTTCTCTGTTTCACTTTACTGATTGTTTGGACAAGTTCCACGGACTCCACTCTGCACGTCTTTGCTCATGGGTTCCTTCCATCTGAAATAGCTTTCTATCCTGTCAATGTTCTTCAATGTCCATTTTAAATGTTATACAGTCCAAGCAACTTTCTCTGATCCTCACACATGTATGGATCTCTCCCTCTATTGTTCTTCCAACTTCTAAATAATATTTATCTTAGTATGTGTAATTTCCCACAGGGGTCTGTGGCAATCCCCAGCATACTGACTTGTACACCCACCCACCCCAGGGTTTCTGCCTGGGATCACCCAGGTATCTGTGTGACTCATTCACTTGGCTCAAGTCTCTCATCAGAGAGGGCTTCCTTTCTGGATTCTGCAGGAGCCGACTCTCCGACAAAGATTAGAGAGGCAAGTAGTTTTATGTGGGAGGTGGTCCCAGGAAGCTTCTCTAGCAGAGATGGGAAGAGGAGAAACGCAAGACAGGGTGTACTAACAAGCAAGGAGGGAGCTGAAGCCCAGCACACCCCTCAGAGTTCCCCTTCCCCACAGGGGAGCAAGCTAGAGCTTTATTCTCCATCTCCCTTCCTGTCCTTGGGTGAACGTCACTTCTGGGGGCATGACCTCTCTAAGACCTTGACTTCCGCCTGGGAAGATGCCCTGTGCTCCCACAGGAAAGAAAAACTCCAAGAGAGCTGCAGATGTTCCCAGTATCTGACCTTTGGGATGTGGAAGAGAGTGTAGGTGACGTGGGTCTGGCACAACCAAATGCACACAGCCACAACGTCTATGATACTTCCCCCTTGCCTCTCTTTATGTCCTTACTTTACTTTCATTAGCTTCAGAGCAGATACCTCCACTTGCTACAGATTTCAAACTAAAAAGCACATGGACTTATTCTTTCTAATCCCTTGTGGTACCCCCAGAACAACATCTGGCACATAGTAGGTGCTGCACGAATACCAATGAAATAAATAAGTGAATAAATATATGTTAAATTTAAAGATTAATTCACTACATTGTTTTATGTATTTTTAATTCACAAATAATTTTATAACTTTCAGTGCATCATTTATTCAATTCTGTATTTCAAATGTTCTATTTTTTAGTGCATATTGTTGCTTAAGTATTTGAAAACGACTTTAGGCAATTGTAAAGTTGCTGCAACAACTTTGGCTCAGTTTAGTTTTATTGTATTTTTCAATATATTTCATAATTTTCAATAAAATGGGAAATCTTTAGGTCAAACATTTCTTTATTTTACCACATTTTGGGAAGAAACTATGCTACATTATCACAACTATGTGTCTATATCCTCTATCATCTATTCATGTCTATATCTTCTTTCATCCATCAATATCTTCTATTATCTATTTTCTATCTATATCTTCTGTCTATCTATATGAAAGGAATAATCATATCAATATCATATGTAATACATATGTATGCATTGGTCATGGTGATATAGTAATTTGACAAAGAAAAACTCCTCAAATACAGATGTTTTGCTTTATAGATGAGGAAACTGAGACTCAGTGTTTTTGTGAGTTACCCATGGTCATGTTGCTAAACCGTGGCAGACCAGGACTGGGATCCAGGTTGCTCTGTTAGAAAAGTGTTTTTTCCACCACACCATGGAGTCTTTTTCCATAAACTGCTGTATTATATGTATAAGCCACTTCCCTTTTGCATGGCATGGCTCTTAAAAGAAGAGCACTTTAAATACTAGTTAATCCCAAGTGAACATTTGAGTTTGAGTGATATGATTATTCCTTCCTTATACATAAAGGGAGACATCTGTGTGAGGCTGAAAGATTGGCCATAGGTCAGAAGAATGATTTGTTTGAATTCAGAGGTTATCCTTGGATATTGGAAAAGCCCTTGCTTATGGCTCAGAGAGAAAAAGTTATGCAAATCAGGGAGCTGTGTTTCTGCCTTCAGCCCATCTGGGCCTTGATTAAATAAACACAATTTCCCCTGTAATCTTTATCTTAGCATGTGCTCCCTCTCTTAACCCTTGAGCCATTTCTATATGAGGCCAATTCAGCTTGAGTGATTTTCTTTCATTTAGTGGACTTTATTTTTGCCTAGATTGACTGAATATTGGGGCATCATTTACCATCAGCAACATATGAGAATTCTTTGTGTAGGGGAAACATTGAAATCAATGTGTTATTACAAGGGGTTGAATTGCAGTAACCCATAGAAATCATCTTATCATTGTCATTGTCTCCTGTAATCTATTCTCTCCCTTTCTAATACAAAGCATGAGGAAAGTTTAGCCAACCTGATGGTTGTATGTCTGTTTCCAGAAACATAAGCACCAGACTTAAAGCACACCACCCACGCTGCCCAGATGGCAAAATGCTTCAGCCTTCACTAATGTCTTACAGTGCTGCTGAGGCATGTGTCTGTGCTGGCCGGCCTGGGCCTGGCAAATGATGTGCCGTCTTCTTTCTGTGCACAGCAGCTCAAAAACCATGATGAGGCTTCGTCTGCTGGAATGAACAGATATCAATTTAAGCAGTTGGCCTCTGAAATTTCATTCACATTTATGGACATTTCTATTTTTCTACATTTAAACCTCAGGAAGTAGATCAGAGATTGCAAATTTCCTCCCATAAGCAGGGACACAGGTTTCCAGAATGTGAGTGTGTATGTTTATTTCAGATTGAGCATGTGTGCTTGAGAGAGACAGAGAGATAGGAAGAAACAAGTCTTTCTATGGGACACTTGGTTGACCCATAAATTCACTTTTCTTGTTGGGGTTAGTTTCTTCTTTATTATTTCCTATCTCATCTTATCTTGGGTTTATTTGGCCATTTCTTTTACTAAGTTCTTGAAACAAATGCTTGGCTTATTAGTTTTCCAACTCTCCTTTTTTTCTAAGATAGGCATTCAATAGAGCCCACACATCTGCTATGGTCATTAATTCCTGAGCCTTCATTATTCCTGCAAATGTTCATGTGGTTGGGCCTGACAAGTACTGCTCAGGGCTGATTTGTGCCCGTGAAGGTCCTGGCCAGCACAGGTAACCCATTTATGACCCACTGCTGCTGAAGGATGGGAACAGATGTCTAGTTCTTCTTGACATATTGACTCTGTCACATTGGGGCCTGCCCCAGCAGCCAGGTCCATAGAACAGCAGCAGCAGCAATTACCACTCCACGCTGCCACTTAGGGTCTCACAAATTGTGCACTGCATAGTTCCTGGGAGTGACAGCCCTTCACAATTGTCAGAGACTTGTGTACTTACTGCTGTGGTCTGAATGTGTGTGGGCCACAGAATTCATATGTTGAAATGATAACCCCCAAATGATAGTATTAGGAGGTGAGGCCTTTGAAGAGGATTAGTGCCTAATCCCCACTTTCTAATGGCACCTTGTTCTTGAAATTCTCAGCCTTTGGAACTGTGAGAAACAAATTTCTGTAGTTTGTAAGTCACCCAATTTATGGCATTTTTGTTATAACAGCCTAAACAGACTAACACTTACAACGGGAAATGTTTAGCTGATGGGAGTAAAATGCCCAGTGGAAGTGTCCTTTTTCTAATTTGCACTTGTCACTGGTTGGGCTGTTAGTGCTGCTGCCTTCTTTGACTAAACGGAAAGAACTCTGCATGCTCACCCACTTCCATTCCCTTCTGTTGGCAGCCCTGCTTACCTATGGCCTGAAGTAGGGTCCCTCCAACCCATCTCACTTTTTTTGTTCATGATAGGACTTTGCCTCTGCTGTGAACAGTTAGGCCTCAGCTCATACCTTCTCACAGTCCGATACATCCATGCATGTGCACCCACACCCACACTCACATCCACCTCTCCCAAAACACAGAATAACATGGTGCCACTGCAGCTCCATGTGGCATGTAAATAAGGCAAGCCCCTGCCAGCTATGCTGTATAATTACAGTAAGAGGTTCAGACCGAATCCACTGCCATGGGTTCTCCTTTGAGAAGTGCTCAGCATGCACCATCCATGCTGTTGGGTCCTCTCCTCTCTCTTCTGGATTCCCTTGGACCATCTCAATCATCTGCACTCCTAAGATATAGGCACAGTCTGGGTTGCAGTAAAGGTTCTGAGCAGGGTAGTGGCATTTTCCCACTCCTTGCAAATTCTTCTCCATTCTTTAGTTTGACATCTCCTCTTTTAAAACCAGTAAGCATCGGTATAAGGTTTTCTTATGGATGTGTAGAATAGACTCACATGGATATCTGATAAAAAAAGAAAAGTGTTTAGATTTATATTCATAAAAAGAAAACAATAGAATAGGTAAGACAAAAATCCCCCTACACTTCTGTAAAACAGAAAAAATAGAGGCTTAAAATCCATGTTGCTTATGAAGACACTGTGTTGACAGCGATGAATATACCCCACTCATTTGCTGAGCCCTGAGGTTACTTGAGGTCATGAAAATCCACTGACACGGGCTGAATCAATTCTGCTAAAGGCCTTTTAGATTCAGGCTGATGGTTCCACTAAAAGTTACACACACACACACACACACACACACACACACAACAGAGGGTGAGAGAGTACTATAGAGGCATTGGACATGCTAATCCATTGAGTCCTTTAATGCAAAAGGACACTCTGTCTTCCCATTATTGTCAGCCATGGGCTGAAAAATATTGCATTTGACACATCTTTTATACAACCCTACTTAGCTATGCATTTCTATGGCAACGATCAGTGTAGCACCCAGATCCTCATTAATCCTCTCAATGTCCCTATTTGGTAGGCAGCTGACAGCTAATATAGTCTCCATTCTGTAGATGGAGTGAAACTTTACTGTCATTTGTCAATATTGCTTGCAATGGAAGAACTGTTTAAAATATCTCTACGCAGACATAGTCCTGTATTAAAAGTTTTGGCAAACACTTTCTTGCTATTATTTTCTATATTTCTCTCTCTATTTGAGGGGGACTTACGTGTACGTTCACCTTACCCACCTCCTGCTTTTAGAAGCCTCTGTTTCTTCAATGTTAAACAGAGAATGGGAGAAGCATTACTCCCAATTTCCTGTGTTTGCAAATAAGTTAATGGAAGTCTTTCCTAGTGTCTCTCTATCTCCTGCCTGCTTCAGAAAAAAATAACCCACTGCCAGGTTTGGGATCCACTTTCTGGTTCTGACAGGTTCTTCACAGAAGCACTTTATTTGCCAGCATCCAGCTGTTCCTTCAGCAATTTTGAAACATTTTATGTATTTAATTTTTAATCCTTACCTAATTCCATGGGTTAGCATTCAGTCAATAGAGACTGATATCACTGCAAGGGCTTACATAGTCTCTGGCTGGAATCAGGCACTTTGTCAGATGAGCGAAGAAAGGTGGTTGATTTGCTTTCTCTGAGGGTGAAGAGAGAGACACCTTTGGACACGTGAATGACACTGGGGGCTGCCTAGAAAGCACAAAATGGTTTAAGAAAAAGAGAGAGCTTTGAAAGCCTAAGTGATATGGGAGATCATTACCAACTTGCTAGGTATGTGCATTAGTTCCAACTTCCACCCTAGTTATTTATTTGTTGCTCTATTGAGGCAATGTCAATGTTGTTTCAAATGTGGGAAGCTTTAGTCAGCACAGAAGATCTGTTCAAAAAGGACAGTCATTATTAAGAACCCGTGTTCCTGGAATTAAACCATTGGCTTTAAGCAAATCGTATCCTTATAACAGTTGGATATGATAAAACATGATTAAAGGTATTGTATATGAGATTTTCTCACAAAATATAAAAGTAAGATAAAGTCATTTCTTTTCTGCCTTCTCATCAAGTCCACCAGTCTGTTACCAGCATTAATATGTGATAGAAATAATAATAGACTAGTGTAAGCAATTAAAATACCTGCCAGTGAGTTTAAATATGTATCTGGCTCAGAGCCATAGAAAGAACTTCAAATTGGAAGATTGTAATTACATCTTCCAGTGATTAAGAAAAAATATGTGCATAAAAATACTGCTGTGGTTTGGTTACGCCACCCAAATTTCATGGGTTGGGAATTTAATCCCCAAATTCATATGTTGATTGGAAGTGGAGTTTTTGAGAAGTCATTAGTATTAGCTAAGGTTATCAGGGTGCAGACCCCATAATATGGTTTTGGTATGTCCCCACACAAATGTCCTGTTGAATTATAGCTCCCATAATTCCCTCCTTTTGTGGGAGGGAGCCCATAGGAGGTAATTAAATCATGGGGCAGGTCTTTCCCTTGCTGTTCTCGTGATAGTGAATAAGTCTCATGAGATCTGATGGTTTTATAAAGGGGAGTTCCCCTACACATGCTCTCTTGCCTGCTGTCATGTAAGACGTCCCTTTGCTCCTCCTTCATCTTCTGCCATGATTGTAAGGCCTCCCCAGCCATTTGCAACTGTGACTCCATTAAACCTCTTTCCTTTATAAATTACCCAGTCTCGAGTATGTCTTTATTAGCAACATGAGAATGGACTAATACACCCCATAACAGGACTGGTGGTTTTATAAGAAAAGAGAGACCTGAACTGACATACAGGCTTGCTCTGTCTTGTCATGTGATGCCTTGTGCCCTGTCATGATGTGGCATAAACTCCTCACCAGATGCCAGTGTCATGCTCTTGGACTTCTCACCCTCCAGAACCATGAACTAAAGAAATATCTACTCTTCACATATTACCCAGTCTGTGTTATTCAGTTATAGCAACATAAAATGATCTTAGACAAATACATAAAATAAAATTATCCACATTAAAAAAGATACATTTTCTTCTTTATTAGAATTTTTGCATTTCTTTGTGAAATTCTTATCTTGCTTAGTCAAATTATAGCAGGGGAAAACAAGCAACGGTAAGTAATACCAAAAACAGAATTGAATGACAACTCCACACAAACAAGAGTTACAAGACTTCACATCTTCTATGCCCTGCCTCTTCCCTTAGCAGGGTTGCTTTTTTTTTTGGAAGTCCTTACACTCTCCCTTCTAGCCTCATCTCTTCCTCATTCTACCATACAGGACTTATTCACAGCTGGTGTTTTGCCCTGTCTGTTCTTCCACTGTAAATGCCATACTTGGAGCTGCCTGTGCCTGCGGGCTTCTCACCCAATAGCTATTGAGGCTGCTCTTAGTGAGACAGGAGAGAGCCTTCTTTCCACCACAAACTTCTTTCTGTAATAAACTGTGGCCTCAATCTTGGCATTGGATTGTATTAGCTCTGAAAGAACTGAGAATAGTACCCACAAGCTACAGGATTTAAATCCTGGATTTCCCCACCCCACCTATGATCAATCAATGTCTCAAGATGGAGCTTCTATCTCCAGTAACTCAGGATAGGGTTATTTACCCAGTTGAACTCTTCCCCCAGAGGCTGTGATATTCCCTTCTAGGTTTGAGGATTTTTATCCTACTATACCTGACTCCTTTGTAAGTCTCAGATTTGCCCCATTATTTGCCAAAAATAAAAAACCCAAAAACCCTAATTGCTTCTCTAGCATTCGGAGTCCTGGCAGTTGTTATGGGCTGAATTGCATCCCCCTCCTTGTGTTTCATATGTTGAAGCCCTAACCTCCGCTCCCCCAGAATGTGGAGATGTGGTCTTTACAGAGGCAATCAAGTTACAATGAGATCATTAGGGTGGGTCTTAATCCAATTTGACTAGTACCTTCACACAAAGGGGAAGTTTGGCATGGACTCCTATTGAGGAAGATAATGTGAAGATGTAGGGAGAATGGTACCTACAAGCTTAGGAGAGAGGCCTGAAGCAGATTCTTCCCTCACAGCCCTTGAAGGAACC
The DNA here is from genome assembly GCF_029289425.2 of Pan paniscus. Taxonomy (NCBI): domain Eukaryota; kingdom Metazoa; phylum Chordata; class Mammalia; order Primates; family Hominidae; genus Pan; species Pan paniscus. The sequence continues at coordinate 19,425,673 of NC_073261.2, forward strand.
AATTCTGCCAACACCTTGATCTCAGACTTCCAGCCTCTAGAACTGTGAGACAGTAAATGTTTTGTTTAAGCCACCCGGTCTGTGGTACTTTGTTATGGTAACCCAAACTGTCTAACACAGTGGCAAACTAGGGCACACAAATTAGGATTGTTACTCTCTCATAATCTTTACACAAATTCAATATACACAGTTGGATGTATGATAGTTTGGCTGTGTGTTTGCACAGTGATATAGGCTGATGGGTAGTGTGACTGTGTACAACAATCATACAAATCAGGACACTTTTGAGAGTGGCGGGGCTACAGTAGTAATTATTCTGAATAAACAGATAATCTGGGGCTCTCCTAGGCAAACAGAAGGATTGGTCACTCACTGTGGGGAGCTCATAACAATGAAACAAAAGACTTAATGGCCCTTTGTATTATTCTACTTCCTTTAATTTATTTGTTGAAGAAACTAGGCCATTGGCCTTGTAGAATTTTTCACAACTAGATTCTTCTAATTTCATCCCTGCATTGTATAAGCCTTTAAACCTTTCACTTCCTTGAAACTGCTGCTTAGGTTCCAGAAACTTTGTCAGATTCAGATTCAGAGATTCAGGTTCCTTTTTCTTTTCTTAAAAATATTTCATTGGTAATGCTATGTGTATTTCCCATAGCATACCATCAAGAAGCACAGGATGGGCCAGGCGCCATAGCTCACACTTGTAATCCCAGCACTCTGGGAGGCCAAGGCAGGTGGATCACCTGAGGTCAGGAGTTCAAAACCAGCCTGGCCAACATGGTGAAACTCCGTTTCTACTAAAAATAAAAAAAAAAAACTAGCCGGGCGTGGTGGCAAACGCCTGTAATCCCAGCTACTCGGGAGGCTGAGGCAGGAGAATCACTTGAACACAGGAGGCGGAGGTTGCAGTGAACCGAGCTTGTGCCATTGCACTCCAGCCTGGGCAACAAGGCAAGACTCTGTATAAAAAAAAAAATAATAATAAAAAGCACAGGATGTTCTTCATGATGTTAAGTTGATCAGTGGGTTAATGGGTTAACAGCCTGATCTATCTTCCATAGAATTCTCATCAGCCTTTCATCTAATGGTGTTTTCAGCTGCTGATGATTGCTATATAGGTCTATTATTTGTACTTGAGTTTGCAAAATGATGTTCTGCCTATTCTTCCTCATTGATCGATTGGAATTCTTCTCCTCATATATTCTTTTACTCTGATGCACAGTCATATAGGAAAGGCAAGAAAAATTCTTGATTCTTTTACATTATGTGCCAATTTTCAGAATAGAGTGATAGCCTAACAACCTCCCTAGTTAACTGGAGAGACTGTGTTCATTTACTTTCATTAAGATCTCATGGATTTTGGCACACCTGATGTGTTTCAATTCATCACATCACTGTTCTTTTTAATGCTCAGATTGCTCCAGCTTTGACCACTTGGAGACCCTAGTGTTCCTGTGTGCATCCGAACCCAGAATTCTCTGATAGTCCCTTTTTCTTCAGTTACAACAAGATATTCCAGACACATCTTGTATATTTACTACCCCAAACCTAGAATCTGTCATTTTCCAAGGAGCATTGGTTCTTTTCATTGGGAATTACAGTCATGCAACACATGACAACATTTAAGTCAACCAGGAATTACATATAAGTTCGTGGTCCCATAAGATTATAATGGAGCTGAAAAATTCCTATGGCCTAGTGATATCACAACCATCATGCCATAATAGTGCAATGCATTACTCATGTGATCGTGGCAATGCTGGTGTAAACAAGCCTACTGTACTGCCAGTTATATAAAAGTCTAGCACATATAATTATGCATAGCACATAATACTTGATAATGATAATAAATGGTTGTGTTACTGGCTTATGTTTTTACTCTACTATACTTTTTATTGTTATTTTAGAGTGTATTCTTTCTACCTATAAAATAAGGTTAACTATAAAAGAGCCTGAAGTGGGTCCCTTAGGAGATATTCCAAAGGAAGGCATTACTATCATAGGAGATTGCCCCTGAAGACCTTCCAGTGGGACAAGATATGGAGATGGAAAACATTGATATTATTGATCCAGACCCTATGTAGGCCTAGGTTAATGTGTGCATTTTTGTCTTTGTTGTTAATAAAAAGGTTTGAAAAGTAAAAAAGTTTGAAAAGTAAAAAAAAAAAAAAAACTAAAAATAGAAAAAACCTTATAGAATCAAGATATTAAAGAAAAAAGTATTTTGGGCCGGGCGCAGTGGCTCACACCTGTAATCCCAGCACTTTGGGAGGCTGAGGTGGGTGAATCACGAGGTCAGGAGATCCAGACCATCCTGACCAACATGGTGAAACCCCATCTCTACTAAAATACAAAAAATTAGCTGGGCATGGCGGCATGAACCTGTAGTCCAAGCTACTTGGGAGGCTGAGGCAGGAGAATCGCTTGAACCGGGAGGTGGAGGTTGCAGTGAGCAGAGACAGCACCACTGCCCTTCAGCCTGGGCGACAGAGAAAGACTCTGTCGCAAAACAAAACAAAACAAAACAAACAAACACAAAGAAAAGAAAAAAGTATTTTGTATAATTGCACAGCATGTTTGTGTTTTAAGCTAAGTGTTATTACAAAAGTGTTCAAAAGCTAAAAAAAGATAAAATTTTGTAAGGTAAAAAATTTACACAAAGTGACAGCCAATTTATAACTGAAGAAAGTAAACTTGTTTTAAAATAAATTTAGCATAGCCTAACTATACAGTATTTACAAAGTCCACAGTAGTGTGCGGTAATGTCCTAGGCCTTCACATTCACTCACCACTCACTCACTGCCTTACCCACAGCAACTTCTAGTACTGCCAGCTCCATTTATGGTAAGTACATATGATAAGTGAGAGGTGACAGCGTGCTGGCAGCCCTCGCTCGCTCTCGGCACCTCCTCGGCCTTGGCGCCCACTCTGGCCATGCTTGAGGAGCCCTTCAGCCCGCCACTGCACTGTGGGAGCCCCTTCCTGGGATGGCGAAGGCCCGAGCCGGCTCCCTCCGCTTGCGGGCAGGTGTGGAGAGAGAGGCACCAGCGGGAACCAGGGCTGCACGCTGCGCTCGTGGGCCAGCTGGAGTTCGGGGTGGGTGTGGGCTTGGCAGGCCCTGCACTCGGGGCAGCCTGCCGGCCCTGCCGCCCCAAGCTGTGAGGGGCTTAGCACCTTGGCCAGCAGCTGTGGTGCTCCGGGATCCCCAGCAGTGCTGGCCCACCGGCGCTGCACTCGATTTCTCGCCGGGCCTTAGCTGCCTCCCCGCTGGGCAGGGCTCAGGACCTGCAGCCCGCCATGCCTGAGTCCCCCGTCCCCCAGCCACCCCACCGTGGGCTCCTGCACGGCCTGAGCCTCCCCGAGGAGCACCGCCCCCTGCTCCGCGGCACCCTGTCCCATCTACCGCCCAAGGGCTGAAGAGTGCGGGCCCACGGCGCGGTACTGGCAGGCAGCTCCACCTGCGGCCCCTGTGTGAGATCCACTGGGTGAAGCCAGCTGGGCTCCTGAGTCTGGTGGGGACTTGGAGAACCTTTATGTCTAGCTAAGGGATTGCAAATACACCAATCGGCACCCTGTGTCTAGCTCAGAGTTTGCGAATGCACCAATCCACATGCTGTATCTAGCTACTCTGGTGGGGACTTGGAGAACATTTATGTCTAGCTCAGGGATTGTAAACACACCAATCAGCAACCTGTGTCTAGCTCAGAGTTTGTGAATGCACCAATCCACACTCTGTATCTAGCTAATCTAGTGGGGAGGAGGAGAACTTTTGTGTCCACACTCTGTATCTAGCTAATCTAGTGGGGAGGCGGAGAACTTTTGTGTCTAGCTCAGGGATTGTAAACGCACCAATCAGCACCCTGTCAAAACGGACCAATCAGCTCTCTGTAAAATGGACCAATCAGCAGGCTGTGGGTGGGGCCAGATAAGAGAATAAAAGCAGGCTGCCCGAGCCAGCAGTGGCAACTGGGTCTGGTCCCCTTCAGCACTGTGGAAGCCTTGTTCTTTCGCTGTATGCAATACATCTTGTTGCTGCTCACTCTTTGGGTCCACACTTTCTTTATGAGCTGTAACACTCACTGTGAAGGTCTGCAGCTTCACTCCTGAGCCAGCAAAACCACGAACCCACCAGAAGGAAAAACTCGGGACACACTGCCTTTAAGAACTGTGACACTCACCGCGAAGGTCTGCGGCTTCATTCGTGAAGTTAAGGAGACCAAGAACCCACCAATTCCGGACACATAAGTACAAGTGTACCAGTTTTTATCTTTTATACCATATTTTTCTTGTAACTTTTCTATGTTTATATTTAGATAGACAAATACTTATGTCACAATTGCCTACAGTATTCAATACAGTGACATGCTGTACAGGTTTATAGCCTAGGAGCAATAGGCCATACCATCCATATATCCTAGATGTGTAACAGGGTATACCTTCCAGGGTTGTGTAAGTAGACTCTGTGATATTTGCATGATGACAAAATCATGTAACAATGCATTCCTCAAAATATATCACAGTTGTTAAAAGACACATGACTGTACTATTTACAGACCACAATCTGAAAACTAGGTGTGCTCATATATACTGAATAAATCAATGCTCTGGCCCTTTTCAAGAAAAAAAATTACATAATAAGTTCATACTGATGCTTCTAATTCAAACTTAAGGGATACTATACATATTATTTTTTATTTTATGCTGAGAATTTTGATTCCTATTATCATTTATATAATTATTTACTTTATCCTATTACGTAATTTTAAGATTTTTATTATTAGTTGAAATTTAACATATCAATAGTTTGTCTTCAAATCCATTTAAGTAATTTTGCTAGATGCTATTATACTCCTCTCTATGGTGATTGATCCAATTTATATCTGCATCACAAAATATGAGTACTGTCTCCCTAGACTTTTAGATTTTTTTCAGTCTGATTGGTAAGAAACTCTTTATCAGTTTAGTATTTGAAAAAGTGTTCTCCTTTGTCAACTTATGTATTTTATTTCAGCTACTAGAAACATTATTCTGAAAAAAAGACCCGCAGGCTTCACCAAACTGCCACAATGAAAGGATTAAAAATGAGCCCCTGGTTGACAGGGGCATTGTGTGGGCATTTTTCACAGCACAATTCTACCAAGGAAATAATTGTGAGCAAGGACTCTTCCATGGCTGAGAGCCAATTTTGTTTTAATTTTTTCTTAATTAATTCCGTAATGTAATTTATGAGCTAGATTGACATCTTTTAATTTATTTAAGGCCACTTGCATTTTGTTTTTTTTTGAATTGTCTGTTGTTACCTCTTGCCCATTTTTCTATATTTTTTTCTTCTACTTTTATAGTTTTCTGCTGTACTTTTAGAAATTTTTCTGGAACTCCCAATACTTCGTGATATGGATTACAAATATATTTTTCTAAATGTAATTTTATTACCGTATTTATTTTTCTTTTTTCCCTCAGGTAAAAGTAATTTTTTTGTGTGTTTTAGTAGTAAAGTACATCCCTTTTTCCACTTATCACTTCTGATTTGTGAGTTATAGATAAGAAAAGTTTCCCACTCCCAGGTTATTAAGAGATTCATCCATCTTTCTTGTAACACTTGTATAGTGTTAGTCATTTGTATGTTTATCTGTTTCTTCATTTTACATTTAATTCTTTGAGTCATTTGGTTTATCATATTGCTCAGTGTGAGGAATGGATTCAGTTTAATTCTTTTTCTCCAAAACACTTTTGCCATTATTTGAACATCGCTTGTTTGAAAGTCCGTTTTTCCTTCACTGATTTGAGCTGTATTCTTTTCATATTGTATCCTATTGCAAAGATATCCATGTGCAGTAGGGTCTTCTCCTAGATGTGGTAGTTTGTTTCATTGGTCTTTCTCTTTGTTCTTGTGTTAATAACACTTTTTTTTTTTTTTTTTTTGAGACGCAGTCTTGCTCTGTCGCCCAGGCTGGATGGAGTGCGGTGGCAGGATCTCGGCTCACTGCAAGCTCCGCCTCCCGGGTTCACGCCATTGTCCTGCCTCAGCCTCCCGAATTGCTGGGACTACAGGCACCCACCAGCACGCCCGGCTAATTTTTTGTATTTTTAGTAGAGACGGGGTTTCACCGTGTTAGTCGGGATGGTCTCGATATCCTGACCTCATGATCCGCCCGCCTCGGCCTCCCAATAACACTTTCTAATTGCTGTGTTTTTACATTACGTTTTTTTCACCTGGTGGGACTAGCTTCTCTCCTTCAGTGTTTTTCTGGGCACTCTTGCTTGCCCTTCCAGATGGACTTTATGATCAACTTACCTCGTTTCAAAGAAAACAATAATCAGACAGTATTTTCCCCTGGGCTTGCATAAATTTATAAATTAACTTATGGTCTTCTCTATCTCCTCATTCTCCTTGTTCAACTGCTTTATAATTTTGGGAATAAAATTAGCACATGTTCAATATAAAATAATTCAGTCAATACAGAAAACAGAAAGAGTAAAAAATCATTTAAAGCTCGACATTCATGAATGAATTTATAACATGAATTGAACACCACTGTATTTGCATGTGCATATCTACACATATGCCATACATGAATATCCAAAAATAGAATTAGTTACATAATATATAGGTAGATAAAAATAATTCTATTGAAATGGAATATTTCTATTCATGCTGTATACTAAATTTTAAGGACCACATCTCTTTTTCATAATTGTAATGGAGGAAAGTGGAAACTGACATGAAACTAAAAACAGCAATGGGTTTGAGAAATATTTTTTGATCAGTAGAAATATTAATTCTTAAATGTTTTCTCTAAGATTAGAGAAGAAATTTAAAACAATATTTAGATGTTAGAATTATTTTTAAAAACAGATGATCACTTATCTAACTGCTATTTTAATGATGAAAAAATTAGCACTCTCATACATCTTCCTAACCTTTTTTTCTGGTTTTATTGTTTGGCTTTTTAGTTAGACATATTGTGCTTTTTATGTCTCAAGGTTTATACCATTTTCCAACCATTCTGTATTACCTGCAGTTGTTCAATTTTAAGTCTATTTTCAAATAGATTCAATCTGCTCATCCAGTTATCTTACTATATATCTTCTTCTAGGTTTCTTATTTTGATATATCCCTTGAGAGAATTTCATCATATTTTATAAAAAGGTACTAATTGAGACATAATTGGCTGAGGTCTTTCATATTTGAGACTATGCATTGGTTGCCTTTATTCTTGGAGATCTTGATCACTTACAATGAGATTGAGTCCTGTTAGTAGAGGCTAGGTTATATAACAGAAACAATCTACCCTCAAAATCTTAGTGTTTTACCACACCAAAAGTTTCATTCTGCTCTACACAGCCACTGAGAGAGAATGTCAGGAAACAGAGGGTTGTACCCGTTTTTTCCAGAATATATGGCCACCACATCTGCCAAGGCAGTGGAAGAGAGAAAGCAGATAATTTATAATCATGTTTAAGTGCCTGGGCTTTCCAGTGGCACAGGTTCCTTTGTATCTTACTGTTTAGGCAGCACTTGTCACACAGCCTCAGCCTAACTGTAACAGAGGCTGGAAGACACATAGCGAGTTTGGAAGTAATTACTACCTACATCTCTGGGTCGGTGTAAATATTGTAGTCATATAATGATACGAAGAAATCTCTAGCAATGATCTTATTTTTCCCCTGTAGTTTATTTGCTTATATTTTCCAGATGTCTTAAAAGATTTTCCTTATTCTCAAAATTTAGGTCATAATTAGAAGAATTATCATGTAAGTAGTACTCATTTCTCCCCTAAAACAGAGAGTTTTCTGTTGTGTCAAACTCAGATTTTTCCTTTAGTCAACAAATTCTTATTTTGTTATACTTAGAACATTTTCTCCATTTCATATGTTAAGGGTTTATTTTAGCAGCTTTATTGAGATATTGTTGATATACAAAGAGCTGCAAATATTTCATGTGCAAAATATAATAATTCTGGACAGTACGTTGAATTTTTACAGCACAAACAATCTTTTCCATATTGTCATTTATTTTCATTTTCCTCGATCTTTCTATGTTTTCCTTTTGAAATTTCCATGATTATTTTATTTTTCTTCATCCTCAATAGATTTGATTTTTTGATATCTCTATTCTGTTTCTATCTGCTTATAAGTTATTTAATTAGTGGTATAAAAGTATTAGTATAAGTCATTTAAAACTCTCAATCCAATTTTACTTTAATATCATTCTGTTGTTTAACCATGTCTCATTTGAGAAGTTTTCATGATATTATACTTTTATTCAAATCTTGAACATGAAAAACTCAAAGTGAAATTATCTTTTTATCTCTTAGTTTTCCAGATTTTTTATTTGTATTCTGCATGTTGTTTTCTTTCCTCTCCTTTCCCTTTTTCTCCCTTCTTTCCCTTCCTTCCCTCCCCTTCCTACCTTTCCTCTCTTCTCCCTTTCTTTTTTTGTAGATTGTGAGCAAATTTGCCATGACATTTCTTTTCATCTCGATCATGCATTAATGCAAGCTTCTCTGTTCAGACTTTCTATTTTCTCTAATTCAATACACGTGAATTCATCCTTCTCCACATGGCTACGACTGCAGACTATTTGCTATTTTATCCATTTTTTTCTGAGACCTAAGTTGTGAGGCTGCATGGAGTAGGGTTGTGAGGAGCCCGGAGAAGATTATGTATAGTTTTTGTTGGAAAACTGGGCCCTGTACTTCCTTCTGACATTTTATTAAGGATGTCAGAGCTTGCATTACCAAGTGGGATGGGTTCTTTATTTTTAAACATGGATGCTTATTGGCTATAGATAATTCTCCCAATCCAATGATAACCCCTAGACGCTTTGCTTCCTTAAGTAGAGTCAGCCTTGTAGATGACAGCTCTTGTTTCACCAGCTCCCACTGGCAGCATTTCCTATATCCCACATTAAGAAAATGAAAAAGAAGATGGTATTCTCTCAGGTCCTTAAGTAAACCTTAGACTGTTTTACTTGATTAAGAGATATTAGTCACCATTTTCAAGTTCTGTTTCTCTTCTTAGCTGCCACTTTTGGAAATGTGCAACTGTGGTTGTCCTCCTTATTTGCTTGCTGCTGCACAGGTTTTAAAATGTTGCTGTTGTCATTTTCACTAAGTCCTGGGGAGGGGGTTCTGTGATCTGGATTCATCTCACCATCTTTACTCAGAAATCTTCAAAGATGTGTTTCTGAAAATGTGAACCCAGAACAACGTGCAGCAGAATCTCCTGGGATGCTTAAACGTAATTTTTCCTGGCTTTCATCTGAGATAGATATACTGAAACAGAATCTCTGGGAATGAGGTCTAGTTATATACATTTTAAATAGATTCCCCAGCACATGCTTGTCATACTAAAATTTGAAAATCCCTGGCTATAAAGTCCCATTAAAGCTCTACTCCTGTTTCCAATCCATGAAAGAGTCTAAAGGTAATATTTCTTTTGTATTAATTTTGGAAAGCAGCAAAACTGTATCTAAATAAGGTATTTGTAGCAAGAAATTCTATCTTTGTATTCAGGGATGCCCACAATTCCATACATATCTGCTCAGACTATAAGACATATTCTTATTCCAGACAGCTCTTTAGATAAAAGAGAAATATACATAAAGTGCTGATGTATGCATACCCAGAGGCCCTGTTAGTGTTAAATAATCATAATCTAAGTTAATGTCTGGATTTGTACATAGCAACAGTATGCAATAATTAGTGCCTAGTTTTAAAGCTCTTTTGCCTGTAGGTTTGTTGAGAAATGAAGATGGGTTGTATCACGGTGAACCACAGGGAGTTCACAAAGAACAAAATGAAGTGTTTGCCTTTCAACATATTTATTTCTATTTCAGAAAACTGTAATATTCTTCATCAGTATTTCATTTACAGAGCAAAAACCTTATAATCTGTATTTTCTCACAAAATGTGTCTGATTACATTGTTTATGTAGTTTTTGAAATCCTGTATTAAAATACTAAATATTTACACATAAAGCAAAGAAAGAAAATACAAACGTCGCTTCTGTTATGGTCAAAATTATGATGGAAGCAATAGCTGCAAAACTGGCCTTCACCTTCTTCCCCTCCATGGATGTTTATCCTCTACACTGCCACTAGGAACCCCTTTATAAAGACTACTTTCCTTACAGAATCTGGCCCTTTCTGTGGCTCATGTGATATATTTCCATGTACCACCTTTCTTAGAAATATTAGAACATAAACCAAGTTTACTTAAGTGTCATTAATCTTTGGGTACGAATGAAGTTAATTTCTTTAAAAAGACAAATGAAAATTGACATACAAATATTCTTACAGTAAAGTGGATTTTTAATGTATGTAGAAGTATAATATATAATAAGATTATCAGAATGGGTGAATGTAATTAGACTTGATGATGTTTTATGTATAAATATTAATTCTAAGTACATAGTGATAACTCAAGAATGCATATTTTACTTCACAGAGAAACTTCTAAAAATTAATGAAAAGGGGTATAGCCAAAAAGCCAAGAAAATAAATAAAATGGAAGGCCAACACTACCACCACCACCAACAACAACATTTGATTAGATAAAGAGGCCTAGAAAAGAGGAACAGAGACACAAAAAGCAAAACCAAAATGAACACAAAAACCAGATGGGACAGATAGTAAGCTAGTAGCAAGATGATAGACTTAAATCGGTCAATTATTACATCAAAAATTAATTAACATTTCAATTAAAAGGTAGATATTAGTCTGAATAAAAAAGCCACATTTAACTATGGGCTATCTACAAGAGATGTAGAATAAATGTGAAAGTGCAGATAGGTAGAAAGTAAAAAACTGGAAAATAACAAACTGGGTACAGTGTACACTGCTGAAGTGATGAGTGCACCAAAATCTCCAGAATCACCACTAAAGAACTTACTCATGAAACCAGATATCACCTGTTCCTCAAAAACCTACTGAAAAAAGAAAGAAATCATGCATATAGAAAGCAAATTATTGTGTCTATGTCAAATAGTGCTGACGCTAAGCCAAGGAGTATTATCACAACAAATGTGGGTCATTTAATAATGAGAAAAAAATTAATTTAATAGGAGAATACAGCAATATTAACTTTATGCATCTAGTAACAGACTCTCAAAATATACAAAGCAAAAGTTGATACTTTAAAGGGGAAAATAGATGAATTCATAACCAGTTTAATATCTTATTGTTATATGTAGGACAGGACAATCAGACAAAACAATTTACAAGGAAATAGATGATTTGGACAACGTTGGCTACAAACTGACATAATCAACTTTTGGAGAAAACTGCAATCAACAGTGGCAGAATGCACATTCTTTTCAAGCGCACATGGAAGATGCACAACGCGGGAAAATAAAATGTGAATCTCAAAAATATCAGTTACTGAAATTTTACAGAATACATTCTTTGACCACAAAAGAAACTAAAAGAAAAAGCAATAGCACATATGGCAGACATTCAAATATTTGGACATTAAGCCAGAAATTTCTAACTAACTTACGAAGCAAACAAAAATCACCCAGGGATACAGAAATGATAATAAGAATGTAACATATCAAAATTTGGGGGAAGCTTATAAAGCATTTTGTAGAGAAAAATCATTTAAATGCCTATATTAGTAGAGAAAAAGGTTTAAAATCAATGATTCTAAGTTTCTACTCTAAAAAGCTAGGTAAAGAAGAATAAATTCAATGTGAAATAAGTTGAACTAGGTCATAATATGCATAAGAACAGAAAGCAATGAAGTAACACAGGCACACCATTAACTACGGCTGCTCTTTGAATGAATAAATAAAATTAATCCCTAGTAAGCTCAATCAATAAAAATAAATAAACACAAATTACAAATATCAAGAATTAAAGAGATATAACCATAGATATTAAAAGGACAATAAAGGAATATAGTAAGCAAATTTGTGCCAAGAAATTTTAAAAATTAGAAAATGTAATAATTAGTAAAAATGAACAAAGCCTTAAAAATGCTATAAAGCTGAAACAAAAAATGTATGAATATTCCTATATCTCTAAGAGAGATGGAATTTTTAATCAATAAATTTTACTCCAAAAAATTCTAGAAGGAGATTTTTTTTAATGCTGAATTCTACCAAATATTTAAGGAAGAATAATATCTTATATAAACTCTTACAGAAATTTGAAAAGGGAAACATGCTTACCAACACACTTTATGAAGCTGATACAAACCTAATACAAACATCTCAATAAAGATGAGCATGTGAAATTCAAGCAAATACAAAATGAATAAAAGCCTCATGACCAAGTGTGTCTTATCTCAGAAATGCAAAATTGGTTCAACATTCAAAAATAAATCAATATAATTTATCACATTAATGCAATTAAATAAAAAGTTGGTGTAATTCCTTTGGCCTTATAAATTTCTCTCTTGAAATTAATCCTGTTTTATAAAACTTCATTTTGTATTCATTTTGATATATTTTTTATACTTTTTTAATACCTGGAGTCAATATGTTTTATAGATATTAATATAATGTTTTTGACCCAATAAATGTCTTTTTCTTTAAAGAGATTGTATCTCCTTTGCTTGTTTGTTCTGTTTTGTATTGTTTTTCGGAGACATAATCTCTCTTTGTTGCCCAGACTGGAGTGCAGTGGCCTGATTATGGCTTACTGCAGCCTCAACCTCCTGGGCTCAAGCAATCATCCTACCTCAGCCTCCTGTGTAGCTGGGACCACAGGCATGTGCCATCAAGCTTGGCTAATTTATTAGTAATTATTATTATTTTTTTTGAACACACAGAATCTCCTCATATTGACTAGATTGGTCTTGAACTGCTGGGTTCAAGCAATCCTCCTGCCTCGACCTCCCAAAGTGCTGAGATTACAGGCACGAGGCACCACACACAGCTTCCTTTATTTTTAATAGAATAAATATTTGATATTAACTCTTAAAATTTAGTCTTATATTTTCTATTTTAATACTTCCTTTGTTTTCATCCTTGTCCCATTGAGTGTTTTGTGTTAGTGTGTTCCTTTGAAGAACTTAAATGTTTTGTGTTTTGGTATCCTGTTGCTTTTGTAGATCAGTCAAGTTGCATTTGCAGAAAACGGAAACCACCCTAGGAAAGGATAAGTGGTTCTAATATAGAGAACTAAGTGCAGAAAAAAATGGGCTACAGGAATATTCTCTAGTCTGTGTCTTCAGGAATTACTTCTGGAACTGCACCTTAACACTGGCTGACCAAGGACGAACTGACTACTATAAAAGGAAAGTGGGTGGTGAGAACCAACCACAGGAAGTGGTAACTGCAAGTGCACTCTGTCATCACTGTGATGCAAGGATCAGGAAGCCCTCTAGTGATAACTGCCTATGCACATATAAGAAGGGAGGAAGGGACACTGCTCAGAAGACGCCAGCATCTCCACATGACCATCCTTGCCAGCAACAACTTCCAAAAGTATAGAAAACTACATTGTAATCAGATTCCATTTTCCAAATCTTGAAAGAGGGCATCTAATTAGTAGACCAAGATTCACAGAATTCAGGGAAACATAGTTTGCAGCTTCCTTCTGTACCAGAAAGCACAGAGAAATAGTTAGAATGAGTAGTGCTTACAGGGACAGCTCATGGGTTGCTTTCTAATTGGAAATTTACTAATCTTTACAGGTGAATATTTTTTAAAGATCCCTCATTTTAATTTGCATGATTATTCCGGAGCCATCACTATACTTTTGGCCAAAATTATTTATCTGATTCAGTTGTCCAGAGGGTTCACAACAAGTACATTTTCACACAAGGATTCTAGCCTGAATTTATGTAACTGACATTTCAAACTATGTACTTCATGGTATTCCACCAACATATTTCAAAGCTATTGTTAGGTATAACACTTTATCTGTTATTTCATGGGAAAGGTACACACACCCCTTCTATCTTTTCTCTTCATTATCACCTTAATTTTATTTAAGAAATTTTTAATCTACATGGTTTGAATTATCTCCTTTGTTAAGACAAGTTAACTCAATTACAAGAAACAGAAAGTTCCCCATATGATACTGGGCAGATATAGGTTATTAAAACTGGTACAAGCAGGAAAGGGAGTGTGAGTACTTTGCATATAATCACATACAATTTGGAGAAAGTGTTCTTAAAGCCCTTGGTTCAGTGGGGACCTGGGAAAAAATAGTGGACTCTGACTGTCAGTTCAGTAGCATAATGAGTCTAAGCACATTCTGAGTGCTAGTTCTTAAAAAGAAATAAAAAGCAAGAAAACTTTGCTTCAGGTGATCCTAAAATGTAGCAAAGGAACTCTGCAGCACTTCTGGGAAAATTGCTGATTGGCATGAAAAAGAATTAAGTGCTTTTCTCATACCTGCATGCAATTTTAACCGTTCTATGAAGCTTAAATGCTGTTCAAAATGCCTCGAAGAGAATCAGGGAACTTTTGTGCAAGCAAGAAAAGATTCTATCAAGCTGAAGAGAAAGCTGCTATTTTGCATTTCCCTAGTGTTTGTTTTAAAATCTATAAATTTGGGTAAAAATAAGTAGAAAGTGTCAATAAGTAGAATAAATCAATAGTCTATAAATTCGATTGCATTTTACAATGGAATCAATACTTCTGCTTTCAGTAAATAGAAAACTCCTGATCATAACCCTTTCTTTGGAGTGTTCTGTAAACTAGGCAATGCTTAGTTAGCATGCATTTGTTTTTCTCTACAAAAGCCTGATGACAATTGTATGTGTTTTATGCCCTCTCAAAAATTAAGCAAAAATTAAATATCTACCCAAAATATTTTATTTTAGAATCGTTTAATCTTTACATCTCAGTAAGTGTTGACTATATCTATGCATTACATTGTCTTAAATTAAGAACAATAATATTTCTGCCTATTTCAAATACTATACAATTGAGCCTGCCACAAGAACTGTTATTGGCCAGTAAGAAAATAAGATTCACGATAAATACATGAATAAAGGCAGCATCATAATTTCTATTCCATTATAGACAGACTGAGTCAGTGACAAGAGGAGCTAAAGTACAAAATGTGGTCAGCTGGCCCAGCTAGCTTAAAACCTAGTTGTTTTTCTTTGCTTGAATGGTCAAGATCTCTTATGACAAATTTTGAATTACAAGAGAATGTTCAGTGTTACCAGTCTTATTTGTTATTTATTAAGTTCTTTGAATAGATTTTTTAAAAAGTTGACTGGTGTGAGTCTCAGAGAAACCTGAGGGATAGTTTAGGGTACATGTAGGAAGGTATTGAAAAGATTTTTACTGAATGAAGGATAGATTGGGATGTTGGAATGAGGAAGCAGAAGTACGAATTCCAGGGAGGATTACATTCTAGTAAAATGTCAGTTTCCAAAGGTCAGTGCCATCCAGTCTTTCCATGAGCCATTTTCTGTGCAATAAGCATGACTCCTGGGCATGATAGGATAGAGTTTTATAAGATTTCCTTTCTCTCATGCATCATATTTAAAGTTTCTTTTCTAAAAGGGAAGAAAGGTGCGTATCTGTGCCACAAGGAGTGGCTGACTCCAGCAGAGTAACCTCAAGGGTAGCACCTTCAATGTTGATGAGGTTGGACTTAGCTGCTGGTTCTGGAAAGACAAAAGTGGACTAGAGGCTGTTGATAAGTTGGCTACTCCTCCGTTGTTTTTAGTTTCATTTCAGGTCAAGAAGTAGCCATTGGTCACCCCATCTATAACATGCACTGTGCTGTGTGTTGGGCGTACAAAGAAGGAGAATCTGCAGTCCTCTTCCTAAAGGAGTGCATAGTGATTTCAGTCCCAGGCGGTAAAGGCAGAGAAGTTTGCTCAGGGCTATAGGGAAGGTCAGAGACAATCCTCTGGCTCACCTGAGAGGTTCAGAATAAGCTTTGAAGAGGAGATGGTGCTGAGCTGAGTTTTCCACAATGAGTTAACCACATGAAAAAGCTGACAAAGGTCCAGGTGTAGTGGCTCATGCCTGTAATCCCAGCACTTTGGGAAACCGAGGTGGGTGGGTCACATGAGGGCAGGAGTTCAAAATCAACCTGGCCAACGTGGTGAAACCCCATCTCTACTAAAATACAAAAATCTTAGCCGGGTATGGTGGTGTGTGCCTGTAGTCCCAGCTGCTTGGGAGGCTGAGGCATGAGACTCGCTTGAACCTGGGAGGCAGAGGCTGCAGTGTGCTGAGATCACACCACTGCACTCCAGCTTGGGTGACAGAGTAAGGCTCTGTCAAAAAAAAAAAAAATGCTGACAAAGGCAATCAGTAAAATTAGTAAGAAATAGCATCAATAGAAAACAGGTTTTACAAGCAACTTGGTATAACTAAATTTAAAAATGTAAGGTGAGAAATGTAGGTGACAAAGGCCAAGTCTTTAGTAGCAAGCTATTTACAGTATTTTATCTACAAATTGTTCCAATATGTCACGTTTGCTACTTTATTGAAATGTTTGATTGCATAACATGGAGAATGTGCAGTGTGAGATGATGCCATATTTTCACTCTCTAAGACCTCGGAAGACTAAGCAGCTTTAATCACCTAGAGTTTCAGTCATTTCAGTGAATATTCATAGAAATAGAGGTGACCAACCAGCAGCGAGCTCAAGTGGCTGCATCTACAGAGTGGGTTAGGAATGTGGTGAGGTGTTTGGCAGTGGAGCGGTAGGCAGTGTGGGCAATGCTGTCTGAAAGGTTATCTCTCTAGTCTCCATGGGGATACATGAAAAACTAAAATATAGATAATAACATTCATTCATTCATTTATGTATTCCTTTTTTAGAGACAGGGTCTTGCTATGTTGCCCAGAAAGGAATGCAGTGTCTCTTCACAGGCACCATCCTGGCATGCTATAGCCTCAAACTCCTGGGCTCAAGCATCATCCTGCCTCAGCCTCCCAATTAGCTGAGACTACAGGTGTGCATCACTGTGCAGAGCTAATAATGTCCTTTCTGTATGAATTATCGAGACTCAAGAAAGCACTTTGATAGGGGAAGTGAATACACTGGGGACAATTAGTGGGTGGATGTGTCTGAAGTGAGAGTAAGGCTCTCTTCAGGTGCAGCATGAAAATAAGGTGACCAATTGAGGTCCTGGTTTTCCAGCTGAGCTCTCAATCTCGTCTCACAAGACTGATAAAAACGATATCTTTAGTTTTCCAGGACTGGCTAGAAACAATGCAGGGATATTATCAACATCTCGTTATTTTGTTCTCATAATTATTTGATTAATGATAATGACTCAGCTGCTTTGTAATACTATGTATGTCTTTTATTAGCCTTATAACTTCCCTTAACAGTATAGGGACCTTGATTTCTTAATTTTGCCAAGAGAGCAATAAACTCACAGTCAAGTTATTTTTTTAAAATGTGTATAGTTCCCAGGTGAAGGGAATTTCAGTTCACTTAGATATCCTTTAATTTTCACATTCATTCCAGCCTCATTTCTACTCTGCATATGTCTCCAGTATATTTTTGCTCATGACACAGAAATATCAGTTCCATTCTTTGCTGGAATTAACAAACAGCAAACTATCTCACCTGCTGGACAGAATGCATTGATCTGCTATTGTCTATCTGTACTAGAACCTCTTGTAGCACCATTGTTTAACACATTCTTGGATTCATATTTAGAGCATCAGGCTAATTCATGTTTGCTGATTTGCATATGAAGGCTAGATGTTAAAGTAGAATTTAAAATATTTGGTTATATCTACTGTTTTTACCCTCTCTAATTTAGTAGAACGTTTCTGGATGTCATATTGTGTGTTTTAGTTAACTATTATGCACCAATTATACTAATGTTTAAATAATAGTTTAACATATTTTTAACGATGTTTAACTTATTATTTGTAGTATATAACCAGGAGAAAGTCTTTAGTTATACAGTAATTTATCTTTCTTTCATAAAGCTAAAAAGATGTTAATTTGCATGATTTTAGCTGAGTTTTCAGTGTGGACTTTGCTTCTGAATTGTGTCCAAGGCTCTGAGTCGGTTTTAAGACCTTACATCTGCATGGTGCTTTGCCGTTTAAGAAGGAATTCCACATTAATCTTCAGCTCTGATTATTCAAGTTCATCCCAGTTCCTGTTACAGTCACTGCTTGAATAAATGAATGAACCAAAACCAGAATTGACTTTGGTTTTCCTAACATTGTGAGTTTGTTGGAACAGATATCATTATTATGGAATACTGTGATTTTGTAATATTATATAATATAATTATTGTATTTTTCAGATAAAACAGCTGCTAAAATTTATTTGTACAGCTGGCCTTGGAATAACACAGGTCTTAACTGCATGGATCTATGTATACATGGATTTATTTTTCAATAAAATTACACTAACTGTGCCTGCCTCTCCTGCTTCCCCTTCCACCTCCTTCATCCTTTCTTCCTCTGTCACCTCTGAGATAACAAGGCCAACCCCTCCCCTTCCTCTTTCTCTTCATTTGAAGACAAGGAAGTTGAAGTCTTTTATGAGGATCTGCTTTCACTTAATGAATAGTAAATATATTTTCTCTTCCTTTTGATTTTCTTAATGACGTTTTCTTTTTTCTAGCTTACTTGATGGTAAGATAAAGTCTATAATACATATAACATACAAGATCTATGTTAATCGACTGTTTTTGTTATTCCCAAAGCTTCTGGTCAACAGTAAGCTATTAGTAGTTAAGTTTTGGGGGAGTCAAAAAGTTACGCATGGATTTTCTACTGTGCAGGGTTCGGCACCCCTAATTCTTGCATTGTTCAAGAATCAGCTGTATTACACTTTCTAGTTACAATGCATTTAACATCTTGTGCTATTTAAAACAACCCTGTCAGGCAGGAGGAGAAAAATGATTATCTCTGTCTAGCAGATAAGAAAAGTGAAATTCAAAGGTCAATGACCATCTCCAAATCACAGTGCAACAGCATTGCTAAGACCTGAATTCAGTCTGTTTCATCATAGTTCGCTGCTCTTTTAAATATTCCACCGTGCCTCTTAGGGCATATTAATCACCATGTGTGGGAGTGGGTGGGGGCTGTCAGAGGGGCAGCATCTGGAGTTTTACCTGGTCAGGACAGAAGTGCTTCTCCCTGCTGGAATGATGAGCCTCTGTGCTTTGTTCCTTCTCTGCAGTGTGGCCAAAGTGATGGGCTTTTACAAAAGGGCACCATGGGGCATTTTCAGGGAAGCTTGGGATAGTGATTGGGAGTAGCTCACATGACACATGTTAGGATGTTGCCAAACTCATTTTGGCAAGGCTATTTTATAGTAAAGGGATATAACGCTAGCAGCCTCTGTTGTCCAACACCAGGGAGATCATTCTTCTGTTCTTATCCAGCATGGTGCCAAGCTCTACGGGAACAAAATGGAAGAAGGAGGAGGCAGAAAACGAAGCCCTCAGGTCCCTTAGGTTCAGGAATGTACATAATTAATGCCTTCCTTGACCCTTAAGAAAGCCAGAGCGCTAAGCATTTGGAATATTTTACATTAACAAAACCATATTTGTTTAACCAGTGTCCTGTCGTTTTTTATTGCCACATCTTGGGGAATTTTTGAATTTATTCAAAAAATGTCCTGCAATGTTAGTACTGAATCTAATGGCCGGGCTGCATTGCTTCCTGTTACTCTCCATCTGGCCGTTTGTACTAACACAACACTTAGGGGAATACTTTCTACGTAGATGTCAATGCCCTGGCACAAAGGAGAGACTTGAGACACTGGACATAACTTTGTAAAAACTATCTCAAAGAATTAAAATATTGAAACATGAGACATCTGACTGGAAATACATACTGGATGTCACAAAATTAATTAGCTTATTTAAAATAATGATATTGCCCTTTTTCTTTTATTTTGTTTTGCAGTTTATAAAAATGTCACCTAATTATTACTAAATGTTAGATTAATATAGTTAGTTTAAAATGTGGGTTTTTCATCGTTAGACCTGAAGTGTTAAGCAACATAAATGAAGTTGTTGACTTTGTGACACTTACTTCTGATAAAGAAGGCAAATATCTCTCCTAACTTTTTTGCTTTATGAGTAGAAACAAGAGCACCAGATTTAAGGCTTCAAGGATTTCAGATAATTGCAAGTTGAGACATATAGAAATACTATGTCAGAAATCCATGTAAAAGAATGGAGCCACATCAATTAGTAAGCAATAAAATACTTTTAAACATAAGCAGGCAGATTTGGAAAAGAACCAATGAGAACTTTCAGAAAAGGAAAATACAATTGGTCAAACAAGCAAAATCAGTGGGTGGTTTAAACAGCAGATTTGACATGACTATAGAGAGAATTAGTGAATTGTTGAAAAAGGACAAAGAGATATAAAAAAGTTACTATGGTGGATGCCCAGGGCTTAGTCTTACTAGAACCCCTCTGAGTAACTGTTGAATGTGCATTGAAATAATTTCTCAAAGGACTATAGGCAGGAAGCTTTACCCACTGGTTTTCATTCTCCATTATTTAAAAGTCACTTTCCAGTGTTAACCCCCCTGTGTCTCTAGGCTGTGCAGAGAGAATCTAGAGCTTTGAGCTTGAGGTGGGTGCCAGTGGCCTGCAGGGAGCTGTCCATGGGTCCGATGGGCCAAAGGATTATGGCGTGGGAAGTCAGCCTGATGCAGACTGAAGAAGAATCACCGGAAACAATAAAAGTTAATGATACAGGTGCCTTGGCTGCATCTCAGGCTTGGAGACTCAGAATCTTCGTAAAGGTGACTTAGGAATCCACATTTTTAAAAAGCAAACCTCCAGTGTGTTTTATCATATTCACTAAAGTTTGAGAAATGTCCTGATGTCCTTTATCTGCAGTACATAGAATTTAAAATTGAAGTATTTCTTCTCAATTTTAGCTTGCCTCAAAATATTGCTATAGTGATAGCCTTGGGGAAAAATACCATATTACTATTTATTTTGACCAAAAGAAAAAAATAAGAAGAAGAGCTTTTATGACTTCAGGACCTGAGTTCCAGTAAGAATTTCTAATTATGCTCCTTCCCCACCTTAATCCTTTTGGATTGCAATAGGATGGGAAACAAGTAAGTTGGAAAGTGTTACATTATTATTTTAAAATAGGGAAAATGTCCTCACATTTATTTTGACTTTTCTGATCCACTTTACCATTTACACACTTATATTTATATCCAATGTCGTAACATCCTATACCAACCTCAATATTTCAGAAAATGTGAAACTACCTAGAATTATTTATTTTTTGGTAAAAACTTTCAATCATATGTAACAGCTTCTTCTCTACCTGCTTTCTCTGCAGGCAACTGGTTTTAGTGATTCCTTTCTTCTTCTGCCACTTTGTCAGAATACCCTGGGGTGTTCAGCCTCTTAGCTCATGGAAACCTCATCTCTTCTACCCAAAGACAATTGAACCTAGAGATATATGACATAAGAGAAACCAAGCATTGCTCCCATCAAATGTATTATATACACTGTTCACACACAGGGGCCTTTTCTAGCTTACTAAATCCTATCTCAATTGCCTTGTTTCCATTGCTCTGAGACAAGAAATAAAGACAAACTGATGTGGTATTTCATGTCTCAATCCAGACATAGCTTGAAAGAGGTTCTCTGTATATGCCCACCTATGGCTCCTTACCTGTGGGTGAGTCCCTACATTCTTCCACAGGGCCCAATGAATGTCCTCTTTCATTGAACCTCTGCCAATTTCCTCTTGTGTTCTATAGCCCTTGTCTTTTGATGACCTTCCTTTGGATTCAGTGTTTGTGGTGAAAACTTCCAGTTTAAAATCTTGTTAGTACAGAAAATGTTACAATGATTAATGATGTCTCCTTAAAAAAAAAGATAACTTCTCAAATGCCTTCCAAAGAGGTACTTTCTTTATGAAAAAGAACATTTTTATTTCTGAATTATTTTAATTATGTTCTGCTGATAGAAAACATTATGCAGGAGGCCATCATTCCAGAGGGCTCCTCACAGTGGATGTTTGTATCAACACAGTTATACCTTTCCTCTTCCTTTCTTCCCTCTTCCCTCCCCTCACTCCTCCCATCTTTCCCTCTTTTCCTCCATTCATTCTTTCTTCTCCCTGTATGTTTCCTTTTTCTTTCTTTCACTCTTTCTCTTTTACCTTTTTCTTTTTTCTTTTTTGGCATTTCTTTTACTTTTGAGAACTCTCTGCTAAGGGCTAACTCAGGTAAAATATTAATAGATGTCCAGATGTTTGAAAAAACTAAGTTGGTAATTATAGGGGAAAGGTATGCAGCATAACACAGGGCAATGACACTGTGCCAAGCTAAGAATAAGGCTAGCAAACTATAGATGACATGTGTGCATAGTGGGAGCTGTACTAAGTAAACCTAGCAGCGGTTAGAACAGGGAAATCTTCAGTAGTTTTTATATTTTGACTTCAAAGCAGCAATTTGGCTACTTAAATACTGCAAAAGATGGGATTTAGAAAGCTATAAAGGATAAATAATGTAGATAAATAAAAGGTAAATGATGTAGATACATCTTAATGTAGATAAATCTTGTGGCTT
The DNA here is from genome assembly GCF_029289425.2 of Pan paniscus. NCBI lineage: Eukaryota > Metazoa > Chordata > Mammalia > Primates > Hominidae > Pan > Pan paniscus. Next base: position 19,448,144 of record NC_073261.2, read on the forward strand.
CTTTTATACCATAGATCTGTAGGCTGACCATATGTCCTGGCTCATGCAGGATGGCTCTTGTTTACACTTGTCTTAATTCAATAATAGTGGCTCCTTTGATTCACAGCAGTGTTCTAGTTTGGATGGTAAGGCATATGTTCACATAATATATCAGCAAAATGTTTCCGATAGGTATTTTTGAGTCATTTTGGAGTTTTGGGCAGTCTTGGGCTCATGCTTCCTTAACCTGTACATTCGTAGGTTGAAAAAAAGGATTTCAGGAATCTAATTATGCTTGAGGCTCTGCTTACATAGCATACAGCTGAAACAATGTCTCTCGATACATTATAAAGTAATAGCCTACACACTGTAAGCTGACAGGCCAGAATAACTGTTGGAAACCTCCGGATGCAGGAGTAGTTTTGTCTAGGAAAAGCTATAGTGTTCTGTGAAAAGTGTCTGGATGAAGTCATGGACAAAATAAGGTAATGAGTGCTGATTGCACAAACCAGATTCCTTGCCCTGATAAATAGAGAGAAAAAGTAATTTCTGCATCATCAAACTTCAGCTGAACTTGCCAATACATAAAAGTAGAAAATCAGCCGCCATTGTTAACCAAACTTATCCAAATGTGAAAGGGAGCAGGGGAAAGAGAAATTCAAGTAATTCAACAGTTCTGAGATCTATGAATAATAGGAATTAGAGAAATGGAAAAATTTAGCACGGTGTTAGGATAAGTGATTCATGCCTCCAGAGTTCACATGCAGTATTATCATCATAAAAGAAATATGTGTAATTTTTATTAAAAAATAAAAGTATCTTATAAGCTTCAGAAAGAGAAATTTTAAGAAAAGGGATTTTCAGAAATTCAATCTTCATGGTTGTAAGAAAAATTAAAAGTTAGGGTCATGACCCCCTTAAATGTTCAAAGTCATATTTGGTAAGTTCTTGTGTCAAAGAGTGCTTTCAGTCATCATTATGGAACGTGAGAACCTGGCAAGCTGTAGCCGAGAACATTGTCTTCTGTGTCATAGTAAAGATGTTCAGTTTTAGACCCTGAGCTAACATTCAGCTCAGAAGTCTCTCAGTGAGAGTTGGGAAAGAAAGAAAAACATTCTGAGAAGCTTAATGTCAGGCAGTATTATTTGTTATATTTTTAAGAATCTGTGTGTGTGTATGACTATTTCTTTTCCCTGCTAAACACTGTACTCAACTGTGAGTAGCAATGAGAAATTTTGTGTTATCATCATAGTTGATACAGAAAATTTAGTAACTACCATTAAGGGTATCAGAGGTAACTGCATCTGTCACTTACATGGATTTGGTAGCAATACCAGGAGAAAGAGACGGGTTCATTTTCACTTTACCAACTGATGTGGCAGTGTTCAATATAATCTTCTTTGATATATTCACCAGGAATCTTTGTCAACTGTACGAATGTGGTCCCTGACTCATTCTTGTTTGGAAAGGGGCTAAACAGCTAACATAATAATGTCAAAATTTGAACTATTTTTAAACCCCAGGACTGACTAAATATTACTCAGTCAAAAAAGAAATTTGTTTAAATTATTTGGCTTGGTATTTTAGGCTGTGAGTAATGTCGCAGCCTATTTCAAAATCTGCCTCTTGACATTGGCTATGCAGACCTATAAAGCCATAAAGGCTAAATCTTTCTTAATTGGACAAGCAACAGTGCCCCGCCCCCAGGCCAACACACTTAATGAAAAATGACTGGGATCATTTTTTGCAAGTATGGTAAAATAAATCTGGATCAAACAAAATGTTCTGACTCTTTATTTCACTTAAGAATATTTGATGTTCTGCTCCACTGAAATAGTAGAAGGAAAATGAATTAGGAATTTCTAAAAAGCTATCTGAAAAAATTTACAACATTTTCTGCCATGAGTGTTACATCTTTATTGGCAGACAGTGAACTCTCCAGATCATTGCACTTGATTAGCAATTTGTAGTGCTAAATCTGGGATTATGATGTAAAAACCACCAGATAAGGAAGAAAATGTGAAAACAGGTTTCTGTGTAACAGCTAAAGAATGCCACAAATTAATTCTTTTTAAACACAAGCATGCTTCCACAAGAGTGTTTTCACTTGATTCTAGAAGGTGTTTTAGCACAGTGCAGCTCAAAGTGTGGCCTATGGCCTGGTGCTGGTGTACAAACTGTCACCATTCTGAGACAAGATAAGCAAAAAAATGAGCCTAAGAAACTTTTACAGCCATTTAAATAACTGAGAGTAATTTTTCCATCTGTTGAATCTACTAAATAAATGAGGTTTTATTAAATTTTTAATTTTTTCCAGAAATTTCATTTTTATATATTTTATATAAGTGAAAAGAAAATTTAAATACTGTCATTTCAGCATATGTAGCTTGAGAAACATTGTTCTAGAACTCAAAAATTACTTCTTGTTGGTTTTCCAAACAAAACAAAAAAGTCAAAAAAGATGCCCAGTGACATCCCAACACCTTTGGAGATCATGACTCATTTAGTTGAAAATGAACATCGAAGTCAGTAAGCTTAGCAGTATTTATAACTTATCCACGCGTTACTTTTTTAACAGAAACAACTGAAATGCAAAGGTATTAAGAGTGTATTTTGACAGATCTATAGTTGATAATCTCACATACATGAAACTCATTAAAAATTTAAGGCCATAGAGTCTATAGAGCAGAAAGAATAAAGAGTAACTCAGTTAAAACTAAAGTTAGGGAATCTAATTCCAGCTTCATCCAGAGGACTTTCTTTCAGTGTTCATCTAGACAAGCCTTACATTTCCTATCCCCTTGCGGTGTAGCTAGGCCTGTTAACCAGCATCAGATCCAAACAGGAAGGGCAAATGGACTTGTCCCACACTGGATCTCTGCCTGTGAAGTACCTCTCTTGAGAGTCCCGCAGGATGTGGCTAACGACAATGAGCTCACAGAGGTGAATCAGTAGGTCTCCCTCCATCATCCTAAGGAGGAACAACCCTGTTCAACAAGCTGCACCAAGTTAAATTCAAAAGTGATTTGTTTTCTCAAATTTTTCAATGAAAAGAAAACTTAGATAAACACTTTTCCGTTTTAAGCTTTCCATTTACCATTATTTAAAAGCTCTCAGTGTCTTCTTTCTCTCTGAATCTGCCTTCCAGCAGTAATTATGAAATAAATTGATGGACAATTCTTTTTTCCTTTAAATGTGATTTCTTAAAAATGTGTACTAAAAATGTTAAGATGAAGAGATACATATTACATGGAGCTACATTTTTTTTTTGCAAGAAAACTTTCTTCTTAGAACATAAAAAGGAATAAGTTGCTTTATGCTAATGATCAACATGGCATCAAGGTATTATGCACCTGAATACATTTTGAGGCTGATTGGCTGAGATCAATGCATGACAAATTCTTTCTATTCTGGGCAGATGGTCCATCTTATAAATGCAATCTACAGCTATTCACTTCAGCGCCTGGGGTTGTAAGGGAATTTTATTACCTCCTAGAATAATGTTCTTATGCAGAGCTACCTCTTTACTTTATAGCTAGGTAATTAATTGGATTTGTCCATTCATCCATCATTAAATATTTATATCATCTATGTGCCAGGTGGCCAGGGGTCACTAGGCTAATTAAACCTAGTGTGGTTAATAAAAAACCAAGATCCCAGATCTCATGTAGGTAACAGTCTAATGGGAGAGGCAGACAATGAACAAAAAGATAAATATTTAATTATAAATTGTGCAAAGTGTTAAGCAGGAAACATGAGTAGGATGCAGTGATAGAAAAGTCATGAGGCGCTCTCTGTCTTCATCTGTCCCTAAGTCCTTGCCTAGAGATGGTGTCCGTTTATCTCTTTTCAGTTCATGGCTCAATAGTTCTATGAAAACCTCTTCACAATCGATCCTCGTGACTCTATGGGACACTTATTTTAAAAAATCTCATCTGTAGACCTCACGTTGGACTAACTGAATCAGAATCTCTGGGCATGCAGCTACAAAAATTAGCTGGGCATGGTGGCACACGCCTGTAATCCCAGCTACTCAGGAGGCTGAGGCAGGAGAATCGCTGGAACCTGGGAGGCGGAGGTTGCAGTGAGCCAAGATTGTGCCACTGCACTCCAGCCTGGATGACAGAGCAAGACTCCATTTCAAAGAAAAAAACAAAAAGTTCCAAATTTGAATGCAATGCCTAGTGAAGGTTGAGGAACTCCATTCCCACTGAGGCAGAATTTCATGAGTGGTGCCACGACGAATACCCCATCTGCCTGGTTTTCTCTCTGGACTGCCAGACTCACAAGGGACTCCTACATCAATCATCACAGCCAGCTGTGTGGCCTGGGGTAGTGCTGATGCTATGGCCTGCAGAACCCTGGAGCTGTGACTAGTCTCTCCTGGACCAAAAGTCCACCTAACCTTCACAGGAGAGCCCTGTCTCTCAACCGGCTGCAGAAATGATGAGGCGAGCTACAACTTGCCAAAAATGAGAGTAAAAGTTGTTTCCCCACCTTTCAAAAACATTCTGCAAAGTTTCCAACTTTTCTTCACATCACCTCCTTCCTCCTGGCCTTTGGATAGGAGTCTCGAATTCCTCCCTTTAATTTTTCAAATTCAATCCATTGTGCATTTCTGTACAGTGTTTCTCTGACACACCCCTTTCTTTCCACTCTTGCTGCTCCCACCTTAGGCCTAAGTATGGCATCTCGTTTGGACGTGCACAGCCTGCAAACCGATTATTCCCGAATTCATTTCTGAGAAAACACTTTCTGAAGTGCCTTCACATGTTTTTCATTGTAAAGTTTCATTTTCTTTCCCCATGTTGTTTTTCACCCTGGTGCCTCTCCCTCCATGGATTATAATTTCTTGATTTCCTGAAGCAGTTTTGATAACAACTATTCTTTTACTTCTTCTTCCTAGAATTAGACAAATGTCTTAATTCCTGTGTTAAAAATTTGAACTGCATTAATAAATGGCTCTTCACAGCAAAAATAGAAAAGAAAACAAATAAAACAAGTCAACAAATCTCACCTACCTCTTCCATTGTTATCTGTTGAAATCCTACTCATTTTTCATGGTCCAGCTCAGATGCAATTTTCTCCATGAGGACTTCCAAGGTCAAACCCGTAAAAAACAACAACAACCACAAAAAACAAACCTCTACTTGGTGACTCTGCCTCTGAATTTCGAAGGTATGCCGTCTGTATCTTTTAGGAAGTCATTACCAACTACCTCTCATTAGAGATATTTTCGTAGGTACAGGACTCTTCTTATCCTCCCTACTTTGCTCAAGCTTCATAGAAGCCTTCATTTTTCACCCTTTGCCAGGATTTGTCACTGTCTTTTACAAATAAATATTTTTGAAGTAAATAGACCACTAGATAAGTCAATAAATGAAAATGTTAATCAGAAACATTATTCTACCAAATCATTTTTTAAACCAAGTCAATCACATATTTCAGCAATATACAAAACTCTCATCATAATTACTTCTGGATTTATTATTCATGAAACTCTTCGTGTGCTGAGCCAAGCAGTGTTATTAGGCAGTTACTATGTGCCAGAGACTATGATATAACTGTGGGATACTATGGTGAGAAACAAAACTGAACAGAACAGTAATTATCCTTGCTTTTAAGAAATGCATAGACCGGTGGGTGAACTAGACATTCGCCAGATTAACACACAAATGAATGAGTAACCGCAGAGATGTAAACTACTTAGAAGGAGACTCCCTTCTTTTTTGAGAGTCTACTAAATAGGGAGAATTGATCCAGGCTGGGGGGTCAGGCAAGGCTTTCCAGAATGTGTATTGTTTGAGGTGAGGTCAAGATGTGAGAGAGGAGAATTACAGAGGGAACATGTGTACAGTCCTTGAAGGAAGAGAGAGCATGGAGGTGAATGAAGCTGCAGGAGCGCCAGCATAGCTGGAGGGAATTGCGAGAGGTGCAGGAAAGTTGTGGACAGGGCACTCTTTGGGATGAGAAGTGATCAAATGTGTGTTTTGTGCAGAACTCTCTGACCATGGTGGTAAAAATAGATTGAAAGGCATAGTAGGTTAGGTAGCTGTAAGAGGACCAGTTAGGAAAGCAGCCCATGGGCAAGATGTGATGTGGTTTAGACCAAGGTGGTGGTGATGAAGGGAACTGGATAGAGTGGGTGATGTTGAGGTGATAACTGTGATATAAGGTGGTGAGGTTCTGTCCTGAGAGGATGAGGGCCAGGGAGATGTCCAGGAGGCCTTCCAGGTTTCTGGCCAACTCAACTGTTTGGTGTTTGGAGGTGTTGACATTCACTAAGACAGGAAATTAGATGGCAGGCTGAGAGGAGGTAAGTAATATCTCAGGAGTGTCAGACGTAGCGAACATTATTTAAAATATTGCTTTCTCTTGTTGCGTTTATTCTATTTGCTTTGTATATTCACTAGGCTTTGGCTGCAGAACTGAAATAGCCAATCTCAGAAAATCTGAAGAGAAGGAATTAATGTAGTGTCTGTCCCACTGGTAGTTATTATTTCAGTCAGAGCTGAGGCTCATATCTCCTGTGCTTACACACCTTAGGTGTTTTCAAGAGGGCTCATAACCTTGACCAGGAAGAGGCTGAGAGACAGCTTCGAAGCTTAATTCTCTAGTTAGAGGGAAAAATGCTCCTGAACCTCTTCCTTGTTGAAGAGGCATTTGAGAGCACAGGAAAACTACTCATTGCAATGTAATAATTCTACATGATTTGACTCTGATGCAAGCAGATTTATTCTGAGTCCATTGAAACTTGAACTTTAAGAAGTAATGAAAGTAGTCAATGCTGGAAAAGACCAGATGTTTTTAAACCCACGTTTTAATAATGCTTTTCTCTCTTTAATGAGATTGCAGGAGAATTGTATGTGGGTTTTTATAAGTTTCAAAATCTTAAAAAATAAACTATTTTATTTTTGAATTAAGAAAACTTTTTAAGTTCATAACTTTATGTTCTTGATTAAGTTCTGCATAGATTTTTCATTGAAGAGATAAATGTGCTGCCATAGGAAATGTGCAATGGGAGGGGTGATGTCCAATGCTGACGTTTGGCATCTGCTTTCATGTTAGGGATTACACTGGAACTTGATGGAGATGCCATCACAGCAGCTGTTCATTCACAAGGAATAAGAAATAATGGAACTGCTTATCAGTGAATGCCTGGGCTTGCAGAACAACTGTTCATTAACTTTGCTGAGCCAATAAGCAATTAGAGGACTGTAATGATACTCAAGGTCCCATGGCTAAAAAATCCCCTGCGTGCTCTGGGCCGACACAGTCCAACAACTGTTTTATTTTTAGCACAGGAGAGTGCTTTGTTTCAAAGTTGGCGTGCCAGATTGCAAGCCTATGTGCAGTGTGCTGTTTTAGGATGCTCACTTTGGTATTTGTATTGCTGTGGCTGCTGTGTACTAGTATAATATTTAATGACCTTTTATTAGACAAGTTCCCTAAAGGTCTTTTTTAAACGGAAGGCTCAACTTTCAAAATCTAATCACCATATATAATCAAATATGTGCCCTGAGAATGAAAAACAGGGTAATGTTTACCACCTGCTGTAGTTCTTCCAGGTGCTGATATTTGCATTTGTCACAAAATATCACCAGCATTTCCTTATCTGCTGTCTCCTTCAGCTTAGGTTGCCATAACAATACCACACATTGGGTGGCTTAATCACTACAAGATTATTTTCTCACTGTTCTGGAAGCTTGAAGACTGAGCCCAGGGTGCCAGCATGGTTGGGTTCTGGTGAGGGCGCTTTTTCTGGCTTGCAGACAACCACCTTCTCACTGTGTACTCACATAGCGGAGAGAGAAAGAGAGTGAGCTTTCTGATATCTCCTTTTATAAGGGCACTAATCCCATCATGAGAGCCCCCTGCTCGTGACCTCATCTAAGCCTAATTACATCCCAAAGGCCACATCTGCAAGTACCATCAGGTTGGGAGTTAGTATTTTGCAGGGACAAAATTCAGTCCATAGCACCTGGAGCCTGCTTCCTTCTAAACATCCCACCCTGGGCTAGAGTAGAGAAACCTGAGGAGATCACAAAATGTGCACACACACACACACAAAAACCCCACAGGATGCCTTTACAGCAGTGGGGCCCATATTTCAGTCTTTCAAGGTCACCTGTTTCAGTTATCTTATATGCTATGTTTTATACTTTCATTTTATTGTTCCCTCCTTTACCTAGACATTTTGCTAATAGATATGCTTAATTTTATCATTTGTTACTAGGAAAGCAATTCATTTTTCAATTGACTTTTATTTCTATAAGTGCCTCATAAATTACTCTTGTCATTAAGTTTCCAAGTTGTGACTAATGGTATTGACAAGTCACCCCACGTGTGATTAAGTGCATGAGCAGAGAATTGCTCCTGGGTTGACGTCTCATGCAATTTGGTAAGTACCAATGTCTGTCCCTGGACATTCACAAAGTTGCACATTGTAAGTGCTGACTCTTCTGTGAACTACTGCATCTGTTTCTTATTTTGCACAGCACATAGGTTTTCTTGAAGTATCTATTAATGCCCAGTTAAGATGAAAAATCCTGAAATAAAAATGTTTTATCTTAAAAGTTTTGAAATTCCTTGTTCCTACATATTGAATGATTAAAATAGCAAAATTGTGAAAACATATTTATGTGCAAAATTAAGAAAACTTCATTCTTGTCTTAAACTGCAGGGATGCTTGTTTTCTACCACAAAGCCTGTGAGCAAAAGTAAAGATTCGGAAAGTTGAATAACACACTGCCATTCATTTCCTCAATTCAATGACCAGTGACAGTAATTGATTTTCCCCCAACTTTATGTCTTGAAATTTCAAACCTACAGAAAAGTTGAAAGAATAATTCAGTAAGTTTTTAAGATCTATTGCACAGTATGATGACCCTAGTGTATTTTTATTATAAGGTAGGGTATATTTCAAAACTGCCAAGGGGTTAAATTTTAAAATGTTCTCACCACAAAAAATAATAAGTATGTGAGGTAATGTATATGTTAACTCGCTTGATTTAATTATTTCACAATGTATGCATACATCAGAACATCACATTGTGCCCCATAAATATATACCATTATTGTCTGTATTAGCCCATTCTCATGCTGCTAATAAAGACACACTCGAGACTGGGTAATTCATAAAGGAAAGAGGTTTAATTGATTCACATTTCAGCGTGGATGGGGTTCAGCATGGCTGGGGTTCCTGAGGTTCCATGACACCTCAGGAAACACAATCATGATGGAAGGGGGAGCAGACACATCCTACGGGGAAAGCCCCTTGTAAAACCATCAGATCTCATGAGAACAACATAGGGGAACTGCCTCCATGATCTAATCACCTCCCACAAGGTCCCTCCCCCAACATGTGGGGATTACAATTCAGATTACAATTCAAGATGAGATTTTGGGTGGGGACACAGCCAAACCACATCGTCTATGAAAAATAAATAAGATCAACCTGCCCCTAAAAATAATACAATAAACACTCAAATACACTTTGCTTATATTTAATAAGTATTAACATTCTGTCAGATTCTCAGGTATGTGTGTATGCATGGGCAGTTCTGAATCATTTTGAAAGTAAGTCAAAGATATGATTCTTGATCATTAAATACTTCATATAAAAATGTGTCTCCTAAGAATAAGAATATTCTTGTACATAAACCTAGCATCATAATCAATTAAGAAATCAAAAGGTGATAGTATATGTAGCATATTAGCATATGATATGAAATCGTAATTCATATTTCTTCAGTTTTCTCAAGAAATAACTTTTACAGCTATTAATTTTCTAGATCCAGGACATAATTATTGCATTCCATCTAATACCATTTAATCTAAGACAGTTTTCTTGCTTATTTTGTTTCTCATGCCATTGACATTTTAAGGAGTCAAGGCCAATTAATTTTTTAGACTGTCCCCAATTTGTTTTAAGGTTAGATTAATGTTAAACACTTTGGGCAATAAGATCACGTTGGTGGCAATGTATCTTATCTGGAAGTATGTGATGTCAGCTATCCCCTTCTTGTAAAATTCAGTATAATAACTTGTACTCTTAATAATCTTTGTACTCAAGTTATTATACTCAGTATAATAATTTGATCTCTTAATAATCTTTTAGATTCCTATTAAAAAGGTACATATTCTCTTCAAAATTAATGAACAATCTCTGTAATTAATAAGTAATGAGTGAATATCTTTTCCCAAAATATTGAAGCAAATGCTCATAAACAAAAGCAATTAATTTAAGAATTCCTTTCCTCTTTCGGTGTTGATAATTTATGAAGAATGTTTCTGATCTCCAGTGGCTACTGTTGGGTGTGACAATTCTAGGGGATTTTCAGTTCTCAAATTAACTGTGGTTCACAGCAAGAATGTGGAATTGGGTAGTATTTCTTTGTCAATATCAGCAGCATAAAGTCTTAGAAATGTGGAGATGTAACAGAGTTTCAATAAAGCAAAACCACAGCCCTCCTACATGTACACATACTGCCTATATTTAAAACAGGTATAATAATAGCACCTAATTCTGTAGGGTGGTACCAGAAGAGAGAAGCTGGGTACCATAATAATGCCCATGGAAAATGTTATCTGCTCTTTGGCTTTGATAATTATTGGTCGTGTCTCAAGGAGAGCATACCTGAATAAACTGCAAACTCAAAAGAAGCTTAGAAATAACACTGCATATCTAGAGCACTTGATGCAATGCAGATCATTATTCAGTCTACTTCTAGGAGATATACAGGTGGCAATATACTAGTCCAGTTCTTCTATCTGAGGGCTGGAGAAAGCTGGATAACAGAATTGTAACCTGTTACATGAAGCCATTTGGGTCTCTGTGCTGGGAGTCGGGATGTCTTAATGCTTTGTCTGCTGTTTTCTCTTTAACAGTAATGAAAGGTGGATTTTTTTTGTTTTCATTAAAAAATGCCATGAGCTAAATGGAAGGTGAGGTCAGCTGAGCTTCCCACTTAAAAATTGCAGTCACATCTACTGAGACACTTTCCTAATTCTAAAAGCATCTTAGGTAATAAGAGTAATTTAGGCAAAGAGAATGAATTAGTGCTGAGGAGTGGAGAACAAAGAAATTATGAAACCACTCAAAAATATTTCAAGGATTTAGTTCAGAAGCAAAGCTGGAAATTTAGAACCTTATTATCCTGGTTTCAAAAAGGATTTCAAAACACTAATTAAAGGCCTAGCTCTCCTTGGAGGCAGATTGTTTTATTCAAAGGCCGGTTAGGAAGCAGAATTAGAAGTAAAAAGAAATATTCTCTAGGCCACTTCATTGGCCCTTTTTCTTCCTCTCACTTAAAAACTTTAAGATGGGAGAACATCAAAGTTGGGAATAAGTTGTATGACTCAGTGTTAGAAAAAGAGTTCCTGGGGACTGTCGATCGCATCTAGATCAAGCTGCTTAGACAATCTCGTCAGCCCATAGCAGGTGGTGAGCAGTAAAATGCTGGAGAACATTGCCATAGTAGTCAAACTCCATGAAGACCATATTGGAGTACTTTGAAACTTTTATCTATTGAGTCTGATATAAGAGTAAATGAAACATTACAGTCCAGTGTTGGGACAACCAGCTGCAGCTCTTAGACCCTCCAATTAGAGTTAGGTGCCTGGTTTCCCATCTGACCTAAGGGGCCCCCCATCACTGCTCCCTGAACTCATGTGTCTGTGCCTTCACAGGGGGCTCTTTTATAGTACTGCAAGTAATTTTCCACCATGAACCATTCAGTCTCCAAATAATACATTGGCTGTATAATATTTGTTGCTGTCTGCCCATCTTAAGTGATTTGGATTTCGTATGCATATAATTTCTAATTCAAATTGCATCTATATGTGGCCATAAAATTCACATCAGTTCAGGTGGAAAGTTGATCAGAAGCTTGTTCAGTATCACTGGCTGAGATGTGAGCACCATCTTTCTGATGACTTTCTTATTGTAAAATCTGGGAAATGCCTTCTTTGCTGGAAGATACTACATTCTTTCTTAGTTTCTGCAGCACCCAATGCCAAACAAATCCCTCTGCAATGACTGGTAAACTGGGCAATACTGGAGCCAGGACTGACACATTTAGAGGGAGTGCCTGGGCTCAGTAGTGTAACTACAATGTTTTATGGGGTTTTAGAGGCTTCTGATTGTATACCATAATTTGAATTACCTCCCAAAAAGTAAGAGGCCATTTTCTGAAATAATGCCTCGATTGATTGATTTATGTTACATTTTCAGAACACAAATCATCCCTCAGCTATAGATTTTAGCCATGCCCATGGTTGTCGAACTTTTTAAAAAGTTCATCTTTTGAACACAGAGACTGAGTTGAAACTGACTTTTCAAATATGTTTTTGTAGGGTTCATTCTTGAAAACGATAAAAAAGAGTACTGGAAAGTAAGAAAGGAAACACCTAGCAATCTCTTCATAGGGAATAACTTTTTTCCTGTTATTTTCACACCTGCATATCCTATGTAAAAGTTAAAAATAGACTTTTATCAACAAGTTTGTATTCTGGAACATGTCTAAAAATACAAATGCATCAATGTGAGAAGTTTAGATTTACACTCTTAAGGAAAGGAATACATCTATTCACTCAGAGCCTTTCAAATCTGCAGCTCTGATCACAGTTTGTCTTTGTCACTTGGAGAGCAAATATGTTACCTTTGTGGGAACTGACATTTGTACTGATTGGCTTGTAGGTAGTAGTATAAACAAAATGGATAATATAAGAATCTCTACCACTGCAAACTCAGATATAATTGAGGGAAGAGAGAAAATATTTCCAGTATGTGTAGAAGCCAAAATTGGAGCACAATTCCAACACAGACCTTCAGACCTACCAATTAACAAGAACAAGATATGAACCAATTACTCAGGAGTGGGCAAGATCTAATCTAAGAGCCTGAATGATGAATATTTCCTGGAACAGCTAACATCATTATTAAGATGTGTATTAGAGTTCTCCAGAGAGGTGGTTTGTGAGATTATGGAGGCCCAGAAGTTCCACAATCTACTATATGCAAGTTGAAGAACCAGGAAAAGTGGGGTTGTAATTCAGTCCAAGTCTGAAGACCTGAGAACCAGGGAAGCCAATCATGTGAGTCCTAGTGCAAATCGAAATGCTTAGGAACCATGAATACTAACATATAATGCTAGAAGAAGATAGGTGTCCCAGCTCAGAGAGAGAAAATTCACCTTCCTTCTGCCTTTTTTGTTCTATTTGGACCCTTGATGAATTGAAGGAAGCCCATTTCCCTTGATGAGGGAAATCTTTACTCAGTCTACTTATTCAAATGAAACCCTCACAGACACACCCAGAAATAGCTGTTTATCAGCTATGTGGGCATCCTTTAACCCAGTAAAGTTGACACATAAGATCTACCATCACAAGTCCACCCCTTGTAAACTTCGTACCCATATGCATTTTCTGAAACAACAATCAACCTCCAAATAGAGAAAATAACAGAATCATAATTCCACCTAACATAATAAACTATCCCATACAACCAAAAGTGTGCTAATTCTTTCCCAAGAAGAGGCGTGATGTTTACTCTTCTTCCAATATCCAATATTTAAATACTATGACGTAAAATTAACAATATTTAAATACTGATATAAAGTCAATGTATCTTATGTTACATGATGAAGGAAAAGAGAGGAAAGAAAAGAATGACATTTTGCATAATATGTGTATGTATACGCAAATGTATTCATAACAAAATAAAGAGAAAATACTCATGACAATTACAGTCCTCATCTCTGTAACTGGACATATGGTCAAGGCTTATCTTTCTACTACCTTCTTTCACTACCCATTCTGTATTTGCTCTTTGCCTTCAGCAAGCACTTCTGCTGGCCAGAGTTCTCTACCTAGCAGGATTACCCAAACCTTCATTCTTGAAGGATCTGGGCCATTCATAGTCCTATTTGGATTGAGTTATTGTAGTTTTTTATTTGCCTTAGTCACAGGCTATGGTAATACTAAAATGTTTTCTGAGGGATCTTCAGTATTCCAGGCATGTCTTCCTCATCTCTATTGTGGAGTAGTAGTTCAATTTCTCCTTAGTATTCTGGATCAATCACCTCAGTTCAAGCCACAACTCCCTTCTTGGCCTGTTGACTCAGAGTCATGAGGAGCCCAAAATGACCAGACAGCAGTCTTTACTTCTAGTTCAATAAAATCATTACAGTGTCTCCTGGTGGAATCATTCCTCTCTTTTCAATTTAAACCTCTAGGCCAGCAGAGCATGAAGTTAGTATCTTAGTCTGTTCTGTTCTGCTGTAACCGAATACCAAAGACTGGGTTACTTATAAGGAACAAAAATGTATTTCTTATAGTTCTAGGAGCTGGAAAGTCCATGGTCGAAGGACATCTGGCAGAACCTTCTTGTTTCATCATACCATGGTGAAAGGAGGAAGGTCAAGAGAGCACATGTGCCTGCATGCATAGAAAATAGAGTGTGGAGGTAGAGGACCAAACACATCTGTTCGTCAGGAACTCACTCTCCAGATAACTAATCCATTTATCAAATAATGACATTACTCCATTCATTAAGGCAGAGCCCAGATGACCTCATCACCTCTTAAAGGTTGTACCTCTCAACACTATTGCATTTGGGATTAAGTTCCTAATACATGAACTTTGTGTAACACATTCAAACTATAGCAACCAGGGAACAGGAAACAAACTTGTCTAATAGTTCAGTAGGGGTAATTGTGAATGGTGCCACTCCTATTTCAACCCTTTGATTCCTGGACCCATGATCCTTGCAATGGCAGAAACAGTTACATATGTACTGGATGCTGATTTAGAACATAGCTTTCTGGAGAAGCTTGCTCAGCCTGGTAAGGCAGTGCCACCCAGCTGGCACTGCCAATGAGTGTTCAGAAGTCCATTCAACCATTCTATAAAACTAGCTGCTGCAAGATGGTGGGGAACATGGTAAGTCTAGTGAATTCCATGATCGTGGGCCTGTTGTACTTCTTTGGCTGTGAAGTAAGTTCCTTGTCAGAAGAAATACTGTGTGAAACACCATAATGGTGAATAAGGCATTTTATAAGTTCATGGATGGTAGCTGATATGGTTTGGCACTGTCCTCATCCAAATCTCATCTTGAATTGTAGCTCCCATAATTCCCACATGTCATGGGAGGGACCTGGTGGGAGGTAATTGAGTCATGGGGGTGGGTCTTTCCCGTGCTAGTCTCATGATAGTGAATAAGTCTCACAAGATCTGATGGCCTTATAAAGGGGAGTTCCCCTACACAAGCTCTCTTGCCTGCTGCCATGTAAGATTTCCCTTTTCTCTTCCTTCATTTTCCACCCTGATTTTGAGGCCTCCCCAGCCATGTGGAACTGTGAGTCCATTAAACCCCTTTCCTTTATAAATTACCCAGTCTCAGGTATGTCTTTATTAGCAGCATGAAAACAGACTAATACAGTAGCTTTGACAGAAGCATTGAATGCAGGAAAGGCAAATCCATGTCTAGGGTTAGTGTCTTTCCAATAAGTCAAAACACTGCTCTTTCCATGATGGAAGTGGCCCAGTGTAATCAACCTGCTACCAGACGGCTGGCTGATCACCTGGGAAATGATCTAACATTGGGGGTTCAGTCCCTCTTGCTGGCAAATTGCATACTCAGTAGTGGCCACAACCATGTTACCTTGATTTATGGAAGTCCACCTTCCTTATCCCATCTCTGCCACCAAGGCTACTTTGTTCATGGCAGTGTCAGCTGGAGAAAAAAGCTGAATTGTATCCACAGCGTGGCTCATTCTAGCCACTTGATTATTAGAATCATCCTTAGCTGAGGTCACCCTTTTGTGAGTATTCACATGGGACACAAATATCTTCATGTTCTTTTTCCATTCAGAGAGATCTATCTCCATATATATTCTCAAAATTTTTTGTCACCAGTTTTCTACAGATATTACTTCCAAGTCCCTGACCATTTAGACCAAACCATTAGTCACAGCCCATAAGCTGGTACATAATTGCACATCTGCCCATTTCTCTCTCCAAACAAAGTGAATACCAGGTGCACTGCCCAAAGTTCTTCCCAATGGGAGGATTTTCTTCACAACTGTCCTTCAGGGATGTTGTAATGCTGTAATGCTGCAGCTGCCCATATTCAAATGCTTCCTGCCAATTGTGTAGAACCATCTGTAAACTATATCCTCAGACATAAAGCTACTAAACCTTGTAGGATATGTCATCCCACTGGCTACAAATATTGGTTCAAAAGTGTATATGCTACTTAGGCAACTTCAATTCCCAGAAGTTTTACTGGGAATGCTGGAACAAATAAGTTAGCTTTTAATAAGTAATGCTAAACTCAAACAAGGAAGCAGGGAGCTGCTGGCAGCCAACTTGGTACAGTGAATTGATGCTGGAAGGCTGAGTGGAGACACAGAAAGAAACAGGAGCATGCTGGCATCCATGTCATCCAAATTGTACTGTTATCAGAGCATATTAATCCCTTTATTGGTCAAGCTAATCTGGGTTTGGATTTGTTTCTCTCTGTGCAAGAAAAAATATTCCTAACTTAATCAGACTAAAAGCTCATCACAAATTTCAAAATAACAGCAATGGTGAAATCATTCTAAAACCTTCCAAAAGAAAAATAGAAAAAGTCAGCTACAAAACCTACACAAAAGTGGTGATCAGACTGGCAGCTGACTTTACATCAAAACTACTGGCTGTTACAAACAATGGATAAACATCACCCAATTTTCCACTGGGTGCGATGCCTCATGCCTGTAATCCCAGCACTTTGGGAGGCTGAGGTGGGTGGATTGCTTGATGTCAGGAGTTCGAGACCAACCTGGCCAAGATAGCAAAACCCCGTCTCTGCTAAAAATACAAAAATTAGCTGGGTGTGGTGGTGTGTGACTGTAATCCCAGCTACTCGGGAGGCTGAGGCAGGAGAATTGCTTGAACCAGGGAGGTAGAGGTTGCAGTGAGCTGAGATCACATGACTGCACTCCAGCCTGGGTGACATAGTGAAACTCCATAACAAACAAACAAAATCTCCCAAGTTTCAGGGGAAAATTAGTTCTATCCTGGAAATGTATGTAGCTAACTTTTTCTGAAGTGTGAGGTATTGATATTTTCAGATTCACTGTATGTTTTAAATTTACTTCTCAGACACTCTTTCTTAGGAGGTTACTTATGCGCTTTCAGAGAAATAAACAGCTTGAACAAAGGCTAGAGAATGGCATGGAATTTAGGCTGAGATCCAGTCAATCCAGTCAACAATGAAGGGATGTTCCAGTACAGCAGCTGTGCAGTAGCTCATAGGCAGCGAGTCCCAAGTCAGGCAGTAAAAGGATTCAAGGAGGGACATTGCTGTAGGGAAGGTGACTCATGAGGAAAGATGCTCTAATGAGACAGATTGGAAAATAATAGATGCAGAGAGAATTATGCAAGTAAAAAGGCGAGCAGTTATTAATAAAGAAAAAGAAAATGCTTTATAAAAATTTCTTAATGCCCAATTATTATCAGAGTAAAAATAATGTGAACTCTGATTATTGTTCAATTATTAAGAGATAGATGACTCTACAGGGGGAATATGGCTTTTGGAGGCCCAAATTTACATGAGATGATAAAATTCACCCATCTTACATATACCTTATAAAAGGTTATTAGTATGTTTACTGTAGTCTAGTTAACAAATATTATATTTTATAATCAACTAGGCCATTATGAATTTTATATTTGTGGTATATTTTATCTCTTGGAACAACTTTTTTTCCAGGTGTCAAACATGAGCACTTGAAAATCCTATAAATCCTAGGCTGTTGTCTGTAGTGCCTAACAGATAATGCAGCGTGAGATTACTGCTAGAACAACACATTCTCTGTTGTTATAAAAGAAATTGACTAGAAAGAAAAATGAAGTTGTGATTAATGACAGTATCAACAACACGTAACATGTAGTGAATGCTAACTATATGTAAAGTATGTTCTAAGCAGTAGTTGATGTGTTGGCCCAGCCTGGCCAACATGGTGAAACCCCGTGTCTACTAAAAATACAAAAATTAGCCAGGTGTGGTGGTGTGTGCCTGTAATCCCAGCTACTTGGGAGGCTGAGGCAGGAGAATGGCTTGAACCTGGGAGGCGGAGGTTGCAGTAATCTGAGATCGCGCCATTGCACTCCAGCCTGGGTGACAGAGTGAGACTCCATCTCAAAAAAAAAAAAAAAGACTTTCACCAAAAATATGGTGTTGGTATTATCTCTTTTACAGATGATTAATGGATGATGGATGTAGAGAAATGGTATATCACTAAAATCACTAGCCTAGAGCACCTACGCAATCTCCTCCTGAACGTGATAATATCTGAAACATAAATCAAGAAATAACAGAGAAGCATGTCATTTAGAAATGTGAAGGTTAATACCAGAAGATACAAATTTAAAATTTTTAAGTAGTCATTAGAGAAGTGGGTTTGGAGGTGGGGTGCAGTCAGAAAGAAAATTGCTAATTTTCATTGCACACATTTTGGTACAGTTTTGTCTTTGAGCTACGTGCTTATATTGCTTCACAAAAGATTTAAACATTTAAATTAGCAAGGTACGATGACTCATGCCGCTAGTCCCAGCTACTCAGGAGTTTGAGGCAAGCCTGGGCAACACAGTAAGATGCCATCTGGATTGGTATAATTCAGGTCCTAATAAGCTTTGTTTTCATTTTGTTTTCCCTAGGTAGTGCAAGCATGGGTGAATGTTAGACATCGTAGTACTTGATGGTAGCAGAATCCTCCAATGAGACTGCTATAATTTTCAAGGGCTGACTCTCCTCTTGCCTTCAGACTGTGTCTTACCTACTGCAATGCTTTTTACTCAATTTTAGAGTACAATAAGATTATTATTAATAGAACAGAAAAATAGGATAGAACTGAAATAGCGACATAGAGAGGAAGCATGAAGAATCTCAATAAAACATTTGCATTCTGAGTCATAGGAGGACATGAATAAGGTAATTTACTTTGCTAAGTATCTCCCTCTGTGTATATATTAAGATTCATATTTCTTTGTTCATTTGCCCAATAGTATTTATTGAAAATGTTGGCAGATATTAATTTTGTTATATTAGGTACTAGTGTTGGAGAGACTGCTAGGTACCTTTGAGCTAAATGGGGTGCAAAACTACTACTAGAAGTCTCAAACACTAAGCTGGTGGTGCCTGTGTGAGTGTGTGTGTGTGTGTGTGCACACGCACGTGCGCACGTGCTACGGGGAGGTGGTTAAGCACAGAGATGCTAATCTTAACTACTGAATTTATCTGTCTTCTGAAAGCTTTGTCTTTCTTGCTTTGATATTGTTAGTCAAAATATCCCTAACATAGTTGCATCTTGGTACTCAAAGACAGATTTGATCTAGACAATGCACTGTAAGGAATTCCATTCATTCTTTAGCATAGTGCTGAACATTTTGTCTCATCTTATAATGCAGTGTTAGAACAATGATATTTTGAGTCTGCCAGCCATTGTTCCGTTTTTCTCAGTACGCTATGTCTATGTCAAAACATTTCTCTCAGTGGGGCATCATCACTCACTGCCACTGGCGAACACATAGCCAAAGAGTTACAAAGATGTAATGCAGGTAGGATGACAAAAATCATGATAAACATGATTGACAATATCTTTCTTTGTGACAGGATTTATGGAGACTGAGAATCTGAAAAGATGTGGTAAGATTGGGTGAAAATTAAGATTTTTAAAGTGTAATTCTCTTTCAACAAAGGAAAGTGAGTTATTACTTTTGTGCAAAAGTAATTGCAGTTTTTGGAATTACTTTTAAAAGTAAAGACCATAATTACTTTTGCACCAACCTACTAAATAACCCTTAACATTTTAATGAACAAGGCACAAGGCAGATCACACAATGAACAAGGCAGATCACACAATAAGGAAACAACAGAAAACTAGTCATCTGAGCACACAAGAAAAGAAGGAATGGGCATTTCTCCGATGACAAGTTGTGGAACACAGAGGTGAGAAGATGATGTACAGTTAAAACATGAACATTGAAACAAATTCTAAAGGCTGATGGTGCCAAATAAGTTTATCAGTAAATTGTGTAAGATGGACTTAATTATTCTTAAAATTATCCATAAAGCTGTTCTCAAAGACATTATCAAGGGCCTAGCTGAAGTCAAGGCATCTGTCTGTTACACTTTCTTGTGTCACCAGATGAGTAACCCAGTCATAAATAAAATGAGACTTTCTTTCCTTAATCTTAGTGAATATCTCATTCTAGTGAAATATTCTCACTAGATATTGCACCCCACCCCAATATCTCATTCTAGTGTTCTTTGATTTTGCCTCTAGGTTCTCACAAATAACTCGGAATGTTTCCCAAGTCTGTCACCAAGTTCACCGGTCTGCAGCTGGCAAAATATTTTACTTATCTTTTGAAGCCAAAAGACTTGGCTTGTTCCAGTTTGGTGATGGCTTTGCTCTGTTTTGCATGTTTTATTTCCCCAAATATTGTTGAATAACCTTCAGGTAAAATACCCATGGTAATTTGTGAATGGAAATTTCATTTGGGTTATTTGCCTTTTAATAGACATAAGGGTCTTTTTTTTTCAGAGCCTTGGAATCAATGTTTTTTTGCATATACCAAGACTTAATATCTTCCAAGACATAGTTACACACATGGAGCAGTGGCAGTCATTGCTGTTACAATCACAGAATCAGGTTTATAACTCTGCTTCCAAATGTTGTCTTACCCACTGTTTAAATGTTACTGGAGTTTCCTCATATTACCTGTTGGTGTGTGACACGGGAAATAATAATCTTACCAACCATTTTCTCTATAAATACATTAAGGAAATATGCAGAGCCATAAAATTTTAGTCTTTTCTAAATTGACATTTTTTTGCCTTATTCTCTACTAGGAGAAAGTGGAGTTCAGTAGTAAAGCTGCTGAGAGGCTTTGAAGTACAACAAATATGTTTGTGTTAAATAAAGACTAATTTACTTAGATGAGTTCTATTGTTTATCTAACAAGAATTTTTTTAATCATTATTTAACATAAAGATTTTCTTTGTGTAACTCCACCACCTCTTTTAAGCCATTTAGAAAGTGTTAATATATGAAACAAAAATGAAATGAAATGATTTCTACACCAGAGGTAAGTCTGAAAGCTTCAGTCTTGTCAGTTGAATATGCTTTAAGAAATTCACTTATGAAATCATTCAGTTGAACTGAAAAGTTTTTTCCCTGTGGTTTTAATCAAATGACTTTTATTTAATAAATATGAAAAGTTTTATACAATTAAAGACTCAAATAGAAAATTTAGTTTGACTGCATTCCTAATGCTAGATGACGAGTTAGTGGGTGCAGCGCACCAGCATGGCACATGTATACATATGTAACTAACTGCACAATGTGCACATGCACCCTAAAACTTAAAGTATAATAAAAAAAAAATTCAGTTTGAGAGTATATGCCAAGTTAAGAGCTATTACAGTGGATTCCAGCATTCCCAGACCAGTAACACTTTGAAAACACTTTCAAAGAAGTTGATGCAGATTACCAACATTTTGTTTTACTAAGCAAGCAAAATTAAATACAATCACCAACCAACCAAACAGGCAAAAAACTCTTGTATGAATTCTCAATATTTATTTATAAAAATAAGCGTGATTTTAGAATAATTATTTAAATTAAATGATTTTAGCAACATGAGAAATGTAATATATTTTTCTGATTTATTTTATAAGATATTTCTTCACAGATGAAAACTTTATAACAAAATAGCCCCGTTGTTATTGTTGTTGTTGTTGTTGTTTTTAAGTTGGAGTCTTCTTCTGTCACCCAGGCTGCAGTGCAGTGGTACGATCTCGGCTCACTACAACCTCGGCCTCCCAGGTTCCAGCGATTCTCCTGCCTCAGCCACCCAAGTAGCTGGGTCTACAGATGCATGCCACTACGCCTGGCTAATTTTTGTATTTTTAGGAGAGACAGGTTTTCACCATGTTGGCCAGGCTGGTCTCAAACTCCTGACCTTAGGTGATTTGCCCACCTCAGCCTCCCAAAGTGCCAGGATTACAGGCGTGAGCAAAGGCGCCCAGCCATAGCCCGGGTACTTTTATGACTAGGTGGAAATCACTGATTTAAACGGCTGGCACTTTACTCTATAGAAACAGTTCAGATAATGAAAAAAGCATCTTCATTAGACTCTCTCTACTTTTCCTGATGAATAAATGAGATCACAAGGGGTCAGAAAAGATGAAGTGGGATATATTTGCTTCCACCATGCTTCACAGAAACACAAATCTTGAAATGAATATATACAGTTAAAAGGTAGATAAACATTTCCAAAAATATACAGCATGTTACATACAGCACTACTTTTGGAAGGTATTCAGTGAAAAGATGACTCTTAGAGTTCTGTAATGCGTAATGATGTGCTAAAGCACTGAGCAACCCTGCTGTGTTCCAGCAAGGAAACCCGATTAACTTTGTTTGGACAAATATTGTCCACATTTATTTAACCTCAGAACTCCCTTTGTCATAACTATGAACATGGAAGACATGCAATATTCTCTACTGTTTCCAGCATCTCTCTAATCCATGCAACACTTATATGAACTCTTTCATGAAATTAAGCTGTTAGTATAGGCATGGAAACTCTATTTTCGTGAATGGTATAGAGTAACTTGAGGGGGATTTGTTCCTTCATGCACTCACTAATTCCTTGTTTGCTGAGCAGCAACTGCATGTTTAATGATATTTTAAACAAGGTAAAGAATGGAATAATAAATGAGTAAGAGATATAATATCTGACTTCAAAGATTGAACTTTTTGAAGAGAAATATCTGATATTCAAGATGCAACAATAAAATATAAGCCTATTAGATAAAACTAAAGATACATTATTTAAAATCACTGAAGGATGAGAATAGGGAGATGAATGGGCTGAAGATATACAAATAAAATTTTGAAAAGTTTTCTTTCTGAGCTAAATATTAAAGAATTATTCATTTTATAAACCTGAAACAGGAAGCTAACCCCTCCTCTCACACTGCTTTATCTGCTCTAGGCTTATCTGAACTAAACCCTTCCTTTCTGCTCTAAAGCTATGGATACTATGATTTTATGACAGAATTTCTGGTCAGGAAAAAAAAAAGGATTTGAAGAAAGACAGAAATTTTATTTTATCAAAACCAGTAGACAGTTGTCCTGTCACTCACATTTAGATCTCTAGAGATTATTCCGGATGAAAAATTCTGTATGGCAGTTGTGAGAAGTGATGTACTTGACAAATAGCTGCCAGTACAATTTAAGGGCAGAAAGGGTATGCCTCTAATTCATGCCACAAACTGATGCCAGATTAATCTTCCTGTAAGACTATTCTGGGCACGATAAACCCTGACTCTAAATATTTCCCTCACTTTCTAGCGCATACAGAAATGCTATGAAACCTCCAGTGTCTCATCTCAAACTGCCTCAAACTTGGGTTTCATGAATCCTCTCTTAGTTACCAGTTATTAGATTAGAAAGAAGATAACTTTCCTAAGTGATTATATGCAAAAAAGAAATATCTTAAAAGGATGCAGGGATATCCTTGAAACACGGCAACAAGTACAGCTGCCTTCATGAAGGCTGAACTGAGGAAGGGACATCATAAAAAAACAAGATATTTCTGTGCTTATTTATTTTTATTAAGATATAATTTTAATACCATAAAAGTCACCATTTCGGTTGGTTCCAAGTCTTTGCTATTGTGAATAGTGCTGCAATAAACATATGTGTGCATGTGTCTTTATAGTAGAATGCTTTATAATCCTTTGGGTATATACCCAGTAATGGGATTGCTGGGTCAAATGGTATTTCTGGTTCTAGATCCTTGAGGAACCGCCACACTGTGTATCCCAGAACTTAAAGTGTAATAGTAAAAAAGAAAAGTCACCATTTCAAGCTATACAATATAGTGGTGTTTAGTATATGCACAAGGTCACGCAATAATCATCACCATCTAATTTTAGAGCATTTTCAGCACTCCAAAAGCTCTACCCTCATTAGTTTGCATATGGTATATTTTTTTCCATCCTTTCATTTCTAACTTGTTTTTGTCTTTGAATTTAAAGTATGTCCCTTCAAAATATTCTACAGTATATAGTTAGAGCTTGTCTCTTTCCATTCTGCCAATCTGCATTTTAATTGAAGCCTTTAATTCATGTTTTAATGTAATTACTGATAAATAGGATTTACATATGCCATTTTACTTTTCATTTTCTATATATATCTTATGTTTTCTTTGTTCCTCAGTTCCTCCAATACTGCCTCCTTCTGTGTTAAATAGATATTTTCTAGTGAACCATCGTAATGCCTTTACCATTTCTTTTATTGTATATTTCTGAGTTATGTTCTTAGTGGTTCCTCTGGGGATTACTGTTAATATCTTAATTTATACCATTCTTGTTTGTATGACTATCAGTTTAATTTCAATTACATATAAAAATGCATTTATTTAGATCTGGTCTTCCATCCCTTACTTACTGTCACAAAATGTATCCTTATACATTATTCTCACCAACTTATTAAGTGAATTAAACTAATCTAGATCATTATCATTAACAAATATTTGTTGATCATCCAGCAACAACTTGTATGCCTACATTTGCTTTTAAATCATATTTAAAAATGGACTCACAAATAAAAATACATTTTTACTATCTTTAATATTTATCTATATAATAGTCTTTACTAATGCTCTTTATTTCCTCATGAGTATTCAAGTTACAGTCTAATGTTCTTTCATTTTGGCCTAAAGAACTCCTTTTAATATTTCTTGTACTGCAGTTTGGCTAGCAATAAACTCTTTCCGTTATAGTTTTTAGGGAATTTCTTAATTTCTTTTTCATTGTTGTAATAGCTTTGCTCAATGCAGAATTCTTTTTTGGCAGGATTTTGTTTGTTTCCTTTCAGTACAGCTGATAAAGCAACTACTGCCTTTTGGCCTCCTGGTTTCTGCCATTTTCACTGACATCTTAGCAGAATCAAGATACTTACACCTTCTATTTTTGTTTCTCTCTCTTGTGGTCTCTTTCCCTTTCTCATTTTTTTCCTAACACTTATCACATTATTTTAGACCCAAAGTAAAACTTAGAATTCCAAAATTTGTACATACTCCTATAAAAAATGTGCATTTAAAGCAATGTAAGCCCCATAGAATTCTCAAAATCTTTGTTAGCCACAGTGAGAATTTTTCATGTCTACTGACAACTTCATATTCCAAGGTAACCAAATCTCTAGAATCTGGCTGGGTCCTCTCTCTTCTCTTCTATTTCTTCTCCTTATAGACTTCATGCTCAATTACCCCCCGCTGTCTTCTAATTATTCTGAGAAAATGTGATCAAATATTCAATTCTCCAGCTTTTATCCAAAAATTCAGCCCCAGCCTTCCTGTTACATATCCAAACCTATAAAAATATGTATAGAAATAAAATGGCTTTTATTTAATATGATCTAATCTCCTTTGGAGGCAATTATCAAGTTCATATTGGTTACCTCTTCCTTTAGCTGCTCATATTCGTATTTCTGTACAAAAATTTTCATTGTTCTTCCACCTTACATATAGCACATTTTGACTTCACTACGGAGTGCAATTCACTTGGTAGGTCACTTAACTTGTTTCCCCAACTACACCATACACTTCTTCTGAGCAAGAAAAAGGTAGTCAACAGTTGCTGAATTATCAACCAATAATTGTTAATGCTAATGACCTAGATTATGTTTAATTCATAATAAATAAATAAATAATAATTTGTAATTAGCAATTCATAATTAATAATTTATAATAATAAACAATTATTATTTAATATTATATTAATATTTAATGTTTATATTTATATATTTAATATTAATATTTAATGATAACATTAATTATCATTAAATAATATTAGTAAAAATTAATAATATATGATATTATATAATATATAATATTTCATAATAATTATAATTAATAATTAATAAATTATAGATTAATTAATAAATAATAATTCATAATTAATAAAAAGTAAGTGCACATCAGGATTTACTGTTGGGGTTGAATGGTGCAAGAAGCCACTCTATCATGTCAGCAGTATTTACAAAAGAAGTAAATAAGACAACAATAGGGTACTTGTTAAATATTTAATTAGCTTGATGCAAAGTGTCCCAGCCATTGAACATTGTTCTAGTTCCTAGTGATCTTCTTTATTCACCTAGAAATGCTAGGTATAACTTTGCCTTTCCTATGCTGCTATAGTTTGAATGTCTTTGCCAAAACTCATGTTGAAATTTAATTGCCAATGTAACAGTATTAAGAAATGGGATTTTTAAGAGGTGATTAGGTCATGAGGGCAGTGGATTAATGCCACTATCATGGGAATGGTTTAGTTAGCATGGGAGTTGGGCCACCGTTTTCTGTTTGTCTCACATGTGTAGTGTACTCCCTTGCCATGTGATTCTCTCTGCCATGGGATGACCCTTGTCAGATGCCAGTGCCATACTCTTGGACTTGTCAGCATCCAGAATCATGAGCCAAATTTTCTTAATAAATTCCTTAGTCTGTGGTATTTTTCATAAATTACTCAGTATGTTGTAGCAGCAAAAGAATGGACTAAGATTGCCATCAAGAGTAGAGTTGTTGGTATAACAAATACTTGAGAATATGGGAAAGCGACTTTGGAACTGGGTAATGGGTAGAGGCTGGAAGAATTTGAAGAAGGCTGGAAAAGGCCTAGATAACCATGAACAAAGCATTAAGAGTGATTCTGGTGAGGGCTCAAAAGAAGAGAAGAGCTATAGGGAAAGTCTGAATCATCTCATAGATTATTTAAACTGTACTGAAAACTGGAGTAAAGGTCATCCTTGTTACAAAGTAGCAAAGACCTTGGTTGAATTGTGCCTGAATCCTAAGACTTCACTAAAGGCAGAACTTAAGTGATTAGCTAAGGTATCTGGTGGAAGAAATATCTAAGCAGCAAAGCATTCAGTTGCTGCATGGTTACTTTTAACTGCCTATGGTGAGATATGAGAGGAAAGAAATGTCTTAAAGATAAATTTATCATTAAAAAAGAAACAGAATGGAAGGATTCAGAAAATGTGCAGCCTGTCCGTCTAAGGAGTGAAAAAACATATTCCGAAAAGAATACTAAGGGTATGTACAACAGGCAGTTTGCTAAAGAGATTAATGTGGCTAGAAGAAATCCAGGTGCCATTTATTACGACAATGGGAGAAAGACTCTAAAGGCATTTGAGAGACCTCTGAGGCTGTCCCTACCTTCACAGGCCCAGAGCTCTAGGCAAGGACAATCATTTTAGGAAACGAGCCCAGGTTGCTCTCCACAGTCTCATCGCTCAGGACGGTCTTGGGACTCTGTCGTGTGCATTCTGATGTAGCATTCGTCAGCCACCCCAGCCATTGCTCAAGCAGCCCCAGATATAGCTTGACCCACCACTCCAGTAAGTACAAGCAGTAAGCGTTGCAGCATCCACAGTGCTAATTCTGCAGGTGTGAAGAATGCAAGCATTCTGGTGGCATGGCTTCCTCTACCTAGATTTTAAAGGATGAACCTGCTACAACAGAGTGTCCCAACTAAGGCAAAGCCTTATAGAGCTGTGGGAAAGGGGCCACCTCAAAGACTCCAGAACTATAGAGTCACCAGCATCCAACACCAGCCTGGGAGAGCTGCAAGGACTGAGCCCAGCAAAGCCATGAAGCAGGGTTGCCTAAGCACCTGGGGGCCCAATCCCATCCCAGTATATCTATGAAGTGGGATATGGAGTCAAGAGAGACTATTCTCCAGCTTAAATACTTAATGTTTCCCTGTTGGGTTTTAGAATTACTTGAGGCCACTTCCCCCCGCCCCCACTTTTTTTTTGGCCTGTTTCTCATTTTTGCAATGAGAACATCTATCCTATTCCTGTCCCACTATTGTATTCTAGAAGTCAATAACTTGTTTGATTTCACTGGCTTACAACTGAAGGAAATTTGCCTCTAAATAAATTGTGCTTTGACTCCCACGTTAAGTCTTTCTCCCGTTGTCATAATGAATAGCACCTGGATTTCCTCTATCCATATTAATCTCTTTAGCAAACTGTCTGTTGGACATACTCTTAGACTCTAGTCCACTCTAGACTTCAGACTTTTGAGTTGATGCTGGAATGAGTTAAGATTTTGGGAGTTATTGGAATGGAATTAATATATTTTGTTCTGTGAGGACATGTGTTTTGTTGGGACAATGGCTACATTCTGTGGTTTGAGTGTCCCCACCAAAACTTACATTGAAATTTAATGCCAATGTAATGGTATTAAGAGGTGGGACCTTTAAGATGTGATTAGATTATGGAGGCTATGCCCTCATAAACGGACCGATACCATTATCATGATCATAGATTAGTTATAGCAGGAGTTTGGCCCCCTTTTTCTCCCTTTTCCATGTGCATGCTTTCTTATCTCTCTGTAAAATGACCCTTGCTAGACACCGGTGCCATATTCTTTGACTTCCCAGTTCTGACAACAATGAGCTAGCTAAGTCTTTCTTCATAAGTTACCCAGTCTCTGGTATTCTCTTATAGCAGCATAAAAAGGACTAAGACTTGCTAAGAAACAAGATATTTCATTATTTTAGCTGTTTGTTCCCCTATAGTACTTATAGCAATTTCAGCCCTGTAGACCACATGCAGACTAAGTTTCCTGTCCTTTTACTTAGGTTTAATGAGTTTTTCATCCACAGAAAGGAAAGATAAAGTTTTCAAGATACAAAACAATCTCTAATGCAGCTGATTTGTATTCAAAAGTGAATCCTCCAAAATCCATTATACTGACTTTTAATCAAAGGCAGATATGATGAAATTTTTTGCTACAGGGGACATTTCTTTCTAAATAGACTATCCTACCATAGCGATAAGGTCTTGCAGAGGGACACCATTTCACACACTAAGTCTTATTACATAAATAATTAACTCACTTATTCTAGATCAAACCATCCAGGTAGGCAGAGCAGCCTTTATACTCTTTTTTTTTAATTTAATGTATACATTGAAATACAGGATAGTTCTATTTGCCTTGGTAACACAGTAATTATTAGAAATAAATTCCTCTGATAATGGGAATAAGGGTGATTTTCACAAGGTCCACAGTGACTATGGAGCAAGGGTAGGGACTTGCCATAAGAAAGCCAGGACACAAAGTTTAGCTAACTCTCAAAAAAAGTACTTGTTTTAAACCATGAATAATAATCTCTAAATAAGAGAATCTCTAAATAAGAGCCATTTCTGCCACTCAAAAATGTTAATGATAATGTGACAATGCAAAAATAATGATGGTGATGGGAAGACAGAGTTAATCTGGAGTTAATCTTGATCTGGAATACAGAGTTCATTTGATAAGACTGCAACGCAAAGTTCTTGAAGTTCTTGAAGTTCATTGAGCTGTCCAGGCCTGAGGTGAACCACAGTCACAAGACAGAAGGATGCTACCCTCTAGGGCTCAGGAGAGTGCGGTTGGTGAGCAGGTATGCAGACTGAGTCCTACTTGTTCTCAGGGTAGCATTTTCATGTGATCTTTGGTGCAGTGTCCATCTAGCAAGAGCTGCAGAAAACACCCTCTGGGGAACAGGTGGGATGAGGAAAGTGGGAGGTGTGTGAAGGAAGTGGGGTTGCTGCTAGAACAAAGACTGGACTATACCCATGTTCGTTACCAGTGAGCTGAAGTGATCGATCGCCAGACGTAGGCCAGGGTTGCATGGTAACTGAGAGACACCATCCTCTGGGGCACAGTTGGGGCAAAGCAGCATGGGATGTGCCCATACACACTCAGTTATGACTAGGCAGGAGGCACAAGAAAGAGCAATGTCCCAGCAACCCCAAAATAGAAAGAGCAACTCCCTTCCTCCCCAGTGTCCCTTTAGCACTACCTGCGAAGTTTCACATTATGCTAACTGTAAAGAAAAAATGCTTAGCTGCAGTCCATTATACCAGAGCAGGTACTAAAGGGTGACCTTCCAGCTGAGAAGCTGGAAACTAGCTTCAGCCTCCCATGTAGCTGTGACTACAGGTGTGCGACACTGTTCCCAGCCATTTTTCTTATTTTTATTTTTTTGTACAAACAAGGTCTTACTATGGTGCCTATGATGGTCTCAAAATCTAATTAACTGACACAATAGGAATGCTCTTTTTTCTATTTTAAAGATGAGAAGCAAATTCAGAGGAAGTAAGTAACTTGTTCAGATCGTGTGCCTAGTAGGTGGAGGAGCTTACAGACTCATCCAGATGTTTCTATCCAAAAGCACTGTTTGGATGTCTAATATGATAGATGCACTCTGTAATATGGGCTTCTTGTTGTCCAGCAAAATCTCTTCTCACATTTTTCCAGGTAGCAACTATATTTCCCAGCACCACCACTCTTGCTGCAAAATATAGGCATATGTTCAAATTATCTGCACTAGAAAGTGAGAAGAAATGATGTGAACCATGATTTTTTTTCTCCTTCAACCAGCAACACAACTAGAATAACAACGACCTAAGTATCCTTGGAAGCAAATATGTTGAGGATTGCTGAACCCAGCTTCAGTCTGATTTCCAGTATCACTCTGAATGTGGAGCAAAGCTGCCCATGAGGAACAAATATACTCCTGTTCTTTAAGCCAGTTTTTAAAAGTTTATCCTAATATATTCATAGATAATTATGTATATCAAATATCAAAGTATATTGAAAGTTGTTACCAATTTTATTTCCTGAAACATATGTAATGCTCACTAAATATCTGTGGAATGAGAAATCAAAGAGTACTTGCCTTAAGTTTAATTAAAGCTGATAAAGCCTTAAGGACATTCCTACTGTGTGTGAAATAGTATTTGTGACAATCATCACTTGTTCATCTTGGATTTTGCTTTGAATTACCTTTTCTTCTTTTTGATTGCTGAAAATTAAGTGTAATCTCATTATTTATTCCTCTCTCCTTTTAGTTACATTATCTTAATACACAAATATTCTCTGAGTTTGTCTTGCATTCATTGAGTTTGTCTTGCATTGATTTTTAGTTCCTTAGTATATTTCTCTTTAGGGACTGAGATTATATGATGTACAGCCATACGTAGGTAGACACACTGGGAAGCAGCGTGGGATAATGAAAATTATTAGGAATTTAGAGGGTTTAAGGCTTCATTCTCTCACTCTCTATTTCTGTATTTTGGAGCTGGTTCCCTAATATCTCTGGGTTTCTGTCCCCTACTGGATGAAATTAGGAATATATGTTGTTTCTGAGGCTTATTTAAAGATTAAGACAATAAATATAAGTAAAAATGCTGCAATTATATTGGTTCTTATGATTGTTATGGCATAGCAAGCGCTCACTCAGTGTTTGATAAAATGAATTGGAATGAATGGAAGCCATCTATTGGGCTTGATAGTCATTGTGCCTATGAAATTTCCCAAGAAGCTGCTATAACTGTTAGATCTATGTATTTAGATCTAGTGCACTGAGAAATTATTAACTGAATACACTAGAAGCCAGAGATAAAGTCATCTTCTGAATATATCCAACTATTACCAGAGAATGTATTAGACCTTGGAGCAAGAAAAACTACGATGAACTGGGGAATAGTAGGAAATGGTGAATATGTAAGTTTAATATTTTAGAAGATACACTGAAGCTAAAGTGAAATTGGTTCAAAATTTAAGCTGTCAGACACATTCAGCAAGGGACAAGTAGGATTTCATGGCAGGGCTACTCTGACAGAATTTCCACGATGTTTATACAAAGAAAAGACTGGTTAATGGGAATATAAATAATAGATGCCTTGAATGTCACCTTTCATGTGTTTCTCCAAGAAGTTTTGATGTCACTTTAACATCCTACTACAGATAATATGCAAAAATTGTTTATAATTGTTTAGTACCGTACTCACTCCACTAAAGTATAGCTTAGAAATATGGCACAGGCCTTTTATTGGTTTATTTGGGCAAATTATGCTATGGTTCAAAAAGCATCATTTCATTGCAAGAAAAAGAGACCAGGCTGGGCGCAGTGGCTCATGCCTATAATCCAGGACTTTGGGAGGCTGAGGTAGGAGGATTGTTATAGTCCAGAAGTTTGAGACCCGCCTGGGCAACATAGTGAGACCTCATCTATACAAAAAATAAAAAAAAGAAAATTAGCCAGGCATGGTGGCACATGCCCTTAGTCACAGCTACTTGGGAGGCTGAGGTGGGAGGATCATTTTAGTGTGGGAATTTGTGGTTGCAATGAGCTGTGATTGTGCCACTGCACTCTAGCCTGGGCTATAGACCAAGACTCTGTCTCCAAATTAAAAAATAGAAGAAAGAAAAGAAAAAAGAAACTCATTTAGGGTAGCCCAAGTAACAGAGGTGTGGTGCCAGATATTCAGAGCAGTCTTATGAAAATCCACAGAGGGCTGAACAGCCAGGCCTTGTGAAGGTCTGGAACTGAGACACTAGTGACTGATTCCTCATTCATCCTTCTCTCTTGTTCTAGTGGCCTCTCTGGCCCAGCCTGCCTTTTCTCATCTCTGTTTCTCACTGTGCCTCAGTCCTGTTCTCCTTTTCATCTCATAATCAAGACTCTGCTGCATATTTATCTTGCACATGGGCCCACAGGAGCACCCTTAGAGCACCAGTATCTGCAGCTTTTCCTGTTTCCCTCTGTGTTGCTTACTGCAAGTTCCTGAGAAACAATCTGTTTTGCCCAAGCCCATTTTTCAAATCTAGCGTACACTGTCACTAATTCAATAAGCCATGTAGAGCAGGGAGAATTAGGTATTTTATTGCCCACTCAGTAGAAGCTCTTGGTAGAGCTGACTTTCTAAGGCAAGGTTTGGAATGGACTAGCACCAGAAACCTTGCTAGAACAGACATTATGATGGAAATGAACTGGGCTGCAGGGTGGGAATGTGTTTCATGCTACTTCTAGAAATGCTACTATTTAGTTACAGAATCTTAGGTAATCCCAGGTTTAGGTCCCTTTGTTATAAATGAAACTAGTTAGACTACTAGATGACTATTAATATCTGTTTCAGCTCTAATTGACTGGACAATAGGAATAAATTATGTTCATATAAGTACCAGGACTAATGTAACCATTTTGTAATGGCTTGGTTTGTCTTATTGACACCAGAGAGTAGAGATGTCCTCTCAATAAGTTTGGCCATAAGTTTAACAAACATTGGCATCTTTGTTATAATAGGTTTGTATGGCTGGACGACTTATGTACAAGAGCACTCTATTTAGACTTAGAAATATGGTTCAATATTCATTTATGATTCCCATTGTTTGTTTGTATAGGAAAATATTTTCTTGTGAAAATCCCACTTCACATTAGCAACACTTTATTCTATTCATACCTATGACTATAGCAGAAGTAAGGAGCAATGTAAAGAAAAAAAATTCAACTCTTCCAGTTCATATGTAAACATTTGTAAAACATATAAATAACATAATTTATAAGGTAGAGTTAATGAATGTAAAACTATGTTATGTATAAACATAAAAAACAACTTTATATTACCAACACAAATTCATCCATTCATGCGCATGCACACATGCACAATGCTCTTATATAGTCACACAAAAACTGCAATATAAATGAAATAACTCAAATACGAAATAAGCATTCTCTGATCACAATGCAATAGAACCAGGAAGGAAGGAAAGAAGGAAGGAAGGAAGGAAGGAAGGAAGGAAGGAAGGAAGGAAGGAAGGAAAGAAAGAAGGAAGGAAAGAAGGGTAAGGAAGGAAGAAAGATAAATTTCCTTACTAAAAATAATTAAATCTCTTCAATGACTATTTTGTCAAAGAGTAAGGAAAATCTAAATGTTTAGTTTTCCAGAATGTAATTAAGTAATTAGTTACAATGCTGCACATTAAAATATACACTAATTCAGTTAGAACAGGGCTCAGAACAAAAACATTTCTTAAATACTCATGTTTTTAAAAGGAATGAAAATAAATTAATCGAGCATTTTTTTAAATGTTAGAGAAATAATTAATAAAATCCCAAAGAGAACATAAATATAAACTAAAGAAGGAAGCATAAATAAACCAAATAACTGCTTCTCAAACAAAGAAATAAATAAACCAAATAACTGCTTCTCAAACAATGAACTAAATAAAACAGCTAGTTTTATAAGAAAAACTCATACAAAGTGCATAGACACAAAAGAAAAAATTGTAAGAAAAGAATGACGGAGAGGAAATTAAAAATATATATATATATATATAATTGTCTACTTTGCTCAACAAAATCTGATTTGATACAGGAAATCTATGTGGCAAAAATAATTTTCAAAGAAAATATAATTTATCCCAAATTACTCCAGATAGACAGATTCTAAAAGACAATTAGTTCAGTTCCAACATCTAAAGAACTTGAAAGCCATCATTCCTGTACTTACAACAAGAAAAAGAAACTGAAAGACTAACAATTAATGTCTTTTCTTAGAGTCACCAGAGAGAACTGAAGTTGTAGGGCAAACAGCCACCCCAAAAGCTAGGGGCAGGAGAGTAATACAGAGATCTGAGATCAGTTTACCTGAAGCAGAAGCTGATTGAGCCATTAACTAATAGGAACACTAATATGGTAAATTTTATAAACTTTTGGGGGCTAAATGGGGACAAATTTGAGAATGAAGAACTGGTAAGGGCCCAGTCTTGGGGAGGATTCTCACACTTTCATGGGTTTTACCTCCAGGGACTCCACCAAGTTTTCATGGTGAAAACTGGAAGAATAAGAAAATACTCTCATCTCAAGGAGAGGGGAAAGTAACCATCTTGAAAGAGCCCAGAACATTCCTAATAACAAAACTGTTTTCCGAGAAATACTACTGTAACAGAGACTTATCTGACATCAGAGGAGTACACTTTGCCAACATGAGCCCCCTTTTATCTTCTCTCATATAAAATGAAGGGGAAAAAGTCTAAGAAATGCTTCTGAAAATCATAGCCCAGAAACTCAGTCAGGCTTGGTCTTAGTCCATTTGTGTTACTATAAAGGAACACCTGAGGCTGGGTAATCTATAAAGAAAAGAGGTTTATTTTGGCTCACAGTTCTACAGGCTATACCAGAAGCATGGCGCCAGCTTCCGCTTCTGGTGAGGGCTTCAGGCTGCTTCCACTCATAGTGGAAGAGGAAGGGGAACTGGCATGTGCAAGATCACAGGGCAAGAGAGGAAGCAAGAGAGCAAGGGTGAGGCACCAGGCTTTAGAAAACAACCAACTCTCAGAGGAACTAATGGAGCAAGAACTCACTCCCCTACCCCTGGGAGGACAGTGATCTATTCATAATTTGATCTCCAACACTGGAGATCAAATTTCAACATGACTTTTGGAGAGGTCAAATATCCAAACTATAACATTCACCAAAAAACTGAGGATAAAGCATAATATTGTAGAACACTTCTGTCCAAATCTTACTACAACATTGACAGGGATTCACTAGATTGCAACAGATACAAATTACAGACTGTATTTAACAAAGAGTTCTGAGAGAAACTCATAAAGGGAACTAGAAAAAAAAACAGAGGCTGGGTGCAGCGGTTCATGCCTGTAATCCCAGCACTTTGGGAGGCTGAGGCAGGCAGATCACAAGATCAGGAGATCGAGACCATCCTGGCTAACATGGTGAAACCCCGTCTCTACTAAAAAATATTTAAAAAATCAGCCCAGCGTGGTGGCGGCGCCTGCAGTCCCAGCTACTCGGGAGGCTGAGGCAGGAGAATAGCGTGAACCTGGGAGGTGGAGCTTGCAGTGAGCCGAGGCCACTGCACTCCAGTCTGGGCAACAGAGACTCTGTCTCAAAAAAAAAAAAAAAGCAGAGAAAGAGCATTATGAATAAGTAAAGGGAACATTAAATAATTTATTGTTCTTTATTCTAGTAATAATAGCAACAATGCACTGGGTGACTATAGCGTATAGATACGTGAAACAAACAAAAATGATGGCATAAGGGATGAGAAGGAAGAATTGGGAATACTCAGCTATAAGGTGCCTGCATAAGCCATGAAGCAGCATAGTATGATTTTAAACAGACTTAGATTAGTTGTAAATATATATTGCAAACTCTAGGGAAACTACTAAAAAATAAAAGAAGCATAAGTGATATTTCTAATTGTTTATTTTGCCATGATCTTCATTATCCTTCACAAAAAATGATATATTATTTACAAAAGGAGAGGAAATCAAATGATATAAAATGCTCAATTAAAACCAGAAATACAGAAAAATAGAAGTTAGAAAAGAAATGGTACACATGCAACAAATAGAAACAATTACAAACGTGGAAGACATCAATTCAACTATATCTACAATCACTGTAAATGTAAATGGTTCAAATACACCAATTACAAGTGAAAGACTGACAGAGTGGATTAAAAATACAGACTCAATTATATGTTAGCTACAGAAACCCACTTTAAATATAAAGACACAGGTTGATTAAAAGTAAACAGAGAAGGATATGTCATGCTAACACTAATCAGAAGCAAGCTGAAGCAGCTGGCTATATTAATTTCAGACAAAGCACAATTCAGAATAAGGAAAATTATCAGGAATAAGGAGAAGCATTATTTAATGATAAAGTGGTCAATTCTTTAAGAAGATATAACAGTTATCATATGCATGCACCTAAGAATAGAGTGTCAAAATAAGCGTGGTAAAAACTGATAGAACTGCAAAGAAAAATAGACAATTTCACTGTTATAGTTGGAGATTTCAACATACCTCCATCAGTAATTGACACATCTGGCAGGCAGACAATCACTAAAAATATAGTTAAACTGAACAGCACCATCAGTCAACTGGATGTAATTGACATTTATTGACTGTATAATTCAATATCAGCAGAATACACATTCTTCTCACCTCACTTTAAACATCCACTAAGACAGACCATATTCTGGGCCATAAACAAAGATCAAAAAAATTTAAAAGAATATAAATTATACAAAGTTTTCTCCCAGATCACAATGGAATTAACTAAAAAAGATAAATTAGCTAAAAAGATAGCTAGAAAATCTAAAAATAGTTGGAGCTTAACCAATACACTTCCACCTTAGGAAAGTAGAGAATAAAGAGAAGATTAAGACTAAATAATGCAGAAGAAAGGAAATGATAGATATTAGAACCGAAATCAATGTAATTTAAAATAGAAAATTAAACGAGAAAATAAATGAAACTCAAACTCGCAAACTGGGTCACTGGAACTGTCTCTATCTATCTATCTATCTCTCTGTCTATCTATCTATCTCTGCCATGATAACTAACACAAAAGAGATACAACACAAATTACTAATATCAGAAATTGGGGTCATTATTACTCATTATATGATCACTGAAAGACTATTAAAGAAATGCTACAAACAATACCATATGCATAATTTTGATAACTGAAATTTACCAATTCCTGGATAGAAACAACCTAACAAAAGCTTGTCTGACAAGGACATAAACTCATTCACACAAGAGGATAATCTAAGTATAGATATATAATTAATATATACATAATAATCTAATTGATCTGTATCTATTAAAAATTAAATCAATAAATAATACCGCTACCAAAAAGAAAACACGTAGGTGGTTCAGAAGTGAAATCTACCAAATGTTTTAAAAACGAAATGATACTAGATTTCTGTATCAGATGTCCCCAACTCTTTGGGCACCAGGGACTGGTTTTGTGGAAGACAGTTTTTCCAAGGACCAGGGTGTGAGAATGGTTTCTGGAAGATTCCAACACATTACTTTTATTGTGCACTTTATTTCTATTATTATTACATTGTAATATACAATGAAATAATTATACAATTCACCATAAT
Source organism: Pan paniscus (assembly GCF_029289425.2). Taxonomy (NCBI): domain Eukaryota; kingdom Metazoa; phylum Chordata; class Mammalia; order Primates; family Hominidae; genus Pan; species Pan paniscus. The sequence goes on from NC_073261.2 coordinate 19,485,952, forward strand.
GTAGAATCAATCAGTGGGAGCCCTGAACTTGTTTTCCTGCAACTAGAGGGTCCCACCTGGGGGTGATGAGAGACAGTGACAGATCATCAGGCATTAGATTCTTATAAGGAGAATGCAACTTAGGTCCCTCACACGTGCAGTTCACAATAGGGTTTATGCTCATATGAGAATCTAATGCCACTGCTGATCTGACAGGAGGCAGAGCTCCGGCGGTAATGCCAGGGATGGGGGAGCAGCTGTAAATACAGATGAAGCTTTGCTCACTGCTCCCTGACCTGCTGCTAACCTTCTGCGGTTTGGTCCAGTTTCTAACAGGCCACAGAAGGGTACTGGTCCTGGGAGTTGAGGACCCCTGCTCTATCTTCTTTCCTAGAAAATAGAAGCAGATGGAACACTTCTTAACACATTCTATAAGGCAAGCATGTCCCTGCTAACAAATTCATATAAAGACATTGCAAGAAAGAAAAAAAAAAACTACAGACCTATATCCCTATAAATATAAATGCAAAAATCTCAACAAAATTTTGGCATTCAATCTAACAAGGTATAGGAAGAATTGTATACATCATAATCAAGTGCTATTAATTTTAGATATGCACAACTGGCTCAAGATACAAAATTAACATAATTACATCAAAGGGTTAAAAATAAAAATTATATAATCATATCAATAAATATAGAAAAAGAATTTGATTAAACCCAACTCCCATTCATGATAAAAACTCTCATAATGGTGGATGTGGTGGTTCATGCCTGTAATCCCAGTGCTTTGGGAGCACATTGATTTTTGCTGAAAGAAGAGTGGCTGCACTGCCTCCTGCTGAGTTTGGCCACAGGAGTATTTGCTGTAGGTACCAAGTCATGGTACTTGATGACCATCAATTCCTGTGAATCTGTGCCAGAGTACAGCAAAAATCTCCTTTCTAAAATGCTCATCTTTTTTCCAGAATTGGGGGAAAAACAAATCATTTTTGTGAGTTGGACAATTTCATATTTTAAATAATAATAAAATATATGGATGGAGTCCTTTTATTTTGGGTATCTGGAACATTTTGCTTTGTTCTATTCAACATAAAAATCATGAATGATACTCTCAAGCAAAATTCTCAGAATGCAAAGCTTGCCTACATAGGGTCAGAGAAGAGAAAAGATGGCTGCCTCCCTTCAGGACTTCACGACTATTATAATTTCAGCACATCCTCAGACCACAAAATCTTAGACCAGGGTTCCTATGGGATTCAGAGGAAGGACTGGAATTAATCTGTTGGCAACACCAGCACAAGTACAAATAGTAAAATTATGAATTGATTTGACTACAAAAATAGGTCCATCAAAATGCCGGCTGCCAGAGCTTACCTCTGCTCAAATCACAAAATAGACACTGATGGTTTGTTCAGTTAATAAATACTTAGAAGACATAACCATGAGTTAGAGCCCTTAACACACTGAGAAGACAAATAATTTAGATCCTGCCTAGAAATGGATTTCCTTTACAGAATCTTCTCTCTTTTGTTCTGTATTTAAAAATAAAGGGTATTAGTTTTGTTTCCACACATACTTAATCAAATGAAAAGCAGAGAAGGTGGGAGGGTTGGAATTAAAGATGCTCCTGTAATCAGGTGCCCTTTTTTCTTTTTCTTTTCTTTTCTTTTCTTTTTTGTTTTGAGACTGAGTCTTACTCTATCACTCAGGCTGGAGTGCAGTGGCATGATCTCAGCTCACTGAAACCTCTGCCTCCTGGGTTCAAGCGATTCTCCTGCCTCAGCCTCCCAAGTAGCTGGGACTGCAGACACATGCCATCATACCCAGGTAATTTTTGTACTTTTTTTTAGTAGAGATGGGGTTTCACCATGTTGGCCAAGCTGGTCTCAAACTCCTGAACTCAAGTGATCTTTGATCCATCAGCCTTGGCCTCCCAAAGTGTTAGGATTACAAGTGTGAGCCACCACGCCCAGACTAGTCATGTGCTCTTAAAATGCAGTATGTATTCACACTCCTGTCTTCCATCAGACTAGATATGCTTGGAGGGCAGAAAATATATTCTACAATCCCTGAGTATCCTGCTGCTAGTAAAGTGCCCCAGAGAATTAATAAATGCTTATAGAAAGAAAAATGAATACATATGAAAAGAAAGTATTTGATTCAAAAAGAATAATTTGAAGGGAAAAGACAGATTCAAGAGCAAGATCATTTGAACTGCAATGTGAACATGTAAACGTGGGAATCAGAATGATTCATGCTGGGGTGGAGTGGCCACAGCCAATGATGTAGTCCATGCCAAGCTCCACAAGCATGACCATCTTGAAGTAATAGGATTTTTAGTGATCGTAATGGGATTTCAAAGTCAGATTCTAATTCTGCCACCACTCACAGCATGCTCTTTGGATCACAGGATCCCTATGAGCTGTAGGTGTCTCTGTGGATGGAAACAAATATTATTTGACCCTTAATAATTTGCCACAATTATTTGGATTTTGGTACAGAGAAAAGAGAGCAAGTAAGGAGGTTGAGAGAAGGAATCTCCTCTGTGGTGAGTGAGAATGCAATGTAACCCTGGGAATTCACAGATATAGCTGTCCAGCAAGTCTGCTGGGATAGAGGTGGAGGGGAGCGGCTTTCTTCTTCTTCTGGAAATGCAATGATGTGCTGCAGGCCCAGAGTCTCCAGGAGCTGGACAGTGGGCCTTTCAGTCAATCATAGAAACAACTGGCACCCAAGTCCAGATTGCCTGGCCACTAAAAGTCTATTTCTCCACTCCAAAATTTGCTTTCTCAGACCTGTAATATAAAGAAGGAGATCTCCAGAGGGAGTGTTCTTGCATTAGAAAGCAACCCCAGCCATGCCGAGCAGATGCCCTGAACTAGTGTGCACCTCTGTGGAATTACAGAAGCCAGAAGGCAGGGAGGATGGTGTACCTACATCTCTACTTTGCAGACCGTGGCCTGGTGAGTTTTCCCTTTTCCCAACAAAGCTTTTTCTTAATCCATGCCTAGTGCTGGTGTGATGTTGAGTAATATTTTCTGCCCTCTTTTGTGATAGATGATAGTCCTGCAGGGACCCACCTGACACAACATCTGTTAAGTCTTCCCCAGGAGCTGGAGATGTCAGACACTGAGTGGTATTGTCTCTCTCTCTCTCTTTCATCCTTCATCCTACTATGGCCTGCCTCTCTTGCTAGTGTCTGACAACCTGTAGGCATCTTACTTCTATAGGTAGCCATTCATTAGATTATACAAGTTCTGTCCACAGATCTGCATGCTGAGAAAGGAGCAAAGGTTCTTGGGTATACTGATTACATGGCCTGCATCTGGATGGAATTTAAGGTGGAAAGCTCATATCTTTTCTGTCCTGATTGTCTTTGAGGTTTCCTATTACTTGGTGGGTTGTTTAGTGAATCTGTGAGCTGAGTTGAACAAATATTCATTTATTTAGTTTAATAAATAATATAAAGAAGAATATTTCATCTCTACCTGCCTTTCTGCTATTCTGTCATTTGTGTTCTATTTGGATAAATATATTAATTAGCATGTTAATGCTAATGAATTGCTACATTTGAGACTTAGAGTTTGAGAGGTGGTTTATTTCATTATATTGTAAAAAAGGATAACACAATACTAATGTGGCCATCACCAGTTTTCTTCAACAAGAAAACAATGGAGTAGTGCCTCCTTTAGAAAATCTGCAGGTAGGGGTTTGAAACTTTTGTCTTTCAAGATGTAGGAAAGAATCCACTTTTCTCTTTGATCAATCATGGATGACTTAGCCCTTTTTAGTTAAAGTCTTTGAAAATACTTCAGTGTAATTTCCATTATGTTCTTAATACTTTTAGACATTAAGGGGATTAAGAGAAAGAGAAAGACAATTTTCTTTCTTCTCTGTATCAAGCACGTTAGGTTGTTTGGAAATAGTTTAAGAGAAAATAACTGGGAGAGGCTGCATCTACCCGAGTTTAATAGCTTTGCCATGATATAATTTTCAACACTGAGATTACTTAAATATTTTTCAGATTACCATAGTTATAAACTGGATTTAGTGAAAGATAGAAAAATATATAACCCAGTAATAAGATTCACTTTCTAGGTAGAGGCTTTTACTCCCTTGGGCAGAAAGAAAATCATGAAGATAGCATTTTTCAGAGTTCTAGGAGACATAGTTCATGTTGTCTTTCCAAATTCAAAGAAAGCATCGACTTTGCAGACTTAAAGATATACCAATTCATTGATTATCTATATTCAGAAACAGAGTAGGAATTTAGATTGGTTCCATAAACTTTAAAGTAAACCAAGGCAGTGCATGGCTGGTTTACTGCTTTTCTTTCTTTTTTCTTCCTTTTTAACTCTTTTCTCCATCGGTATATCCATTTTTATTCTCGTTTTTATTTGCCTTTTGCATTATTTTACCTAGTATATCATTTTATTAAATATGACCAAATAGAGTCTCTAATTTTTTTTATTATTCCAAAAGCAAAGTTAATTTCATTCTAGTGTTTACCAGCAAAGCTCCTGCAAGAGCATCTATGTAAATGCTATCCATGTAACTAAATGCATTCCACATTTTGCCCAAACTAAATTAAATACCAACATAAATCTTGCCAAAAATAAAAAGAAAGTGTTAAGACTATTTTCTATTAATCTTTTTATTACTCCTTATTATAATGGTATATATGTACAAAGACATACAGAACTAAGAGTACAGCTCAAAGTGAATAAATCTGTGTAACCACAAATTAAGAAACAACCCAGCACCTCAGGAGAACCATCTGCCCTCCCACGATATACCCTCACCTCTCCCCAAAGGTAAACTGAATCTTAACTTTTCTTACATTAGATTAATTTTGCCAGCTTTTGGAATTATAATGGAGAAATAGAGTATATATTGCTTTGTTGTGGCTTCTTTTATTCAATATTAAACTTACATAAGATTCATCTATGTTGGTGTTTGTAACAGTAGTTCACCAACTCTTGTGATCTGGAATATATAGTATTCCATTTTAAAATATACCAGAATTTACATATTAATTCTATGGTTAATGTACATTTTGGATATTTTTAGTGTTGGGCTATTACGAGTCCATAAATGCATTGTCATCAGGTATATAGTTCCAGAAATGGAACTACTGGGTCATGGATAATGCATAAGTTCATTTTTCTGATATTCCCAAAAGATTTTCAAATAATTTTACTAATTTACATAGCAAACCAGCAGTATATGAGAGTGCAATTATTTCATGTTCTCAATGCTTTATATTTTGATTTTTTTAAATTTTAGCTATTCTTTTGGGTTTGTAATTGTATATTTCATTGAGCACTTTTTCATACAATTATTTAGATACGCTGATCCTTTACAAGTTCTTGTTTAAGTCTTTTGCCCATTTATTTATATTATCTTTATTAAATTTTTATATTGATCTATAGGGGTTGTTTTAGATTCTATGGGTCTTTTTGTCAATATGTATATTGTGAATATCTTTCTTTTCTCACTCTTTGCATTGCATTTGAAACCTTATAATGGTGAATTCTGATAATAAGAGATCTTCATTAAGTTCAACTTATCAATATTGCCCTTTGTAATAGTGCTTTGTGTGTTCTGTTTCAGAAATCTTTCCACAACCCCAGGCCATGAAAATACTCACTTGTGTTATTTTATAGCAACATTGTTTTACCTTCTACCTTTAAATCTCAATTCACATGGAGATTACTTTTTCATGTGTTTGATATGAGTAGTGGTCAAGGTAAATTTTTTATATAAATTAGTACATTTTATGCTTTAAAGCAGTTTTAGGTTTATAGAAAAATTGAGCAGAAAGTACACAGTTCTCATACACTCCTTTGCCTCCCCCTCCCTTTCCCCTATTAACAACTTGCATTAGTTTGGTATATTTGTTACAATCGATGAGTCAATACAATATTACACTGTTGTCTCCTTCTGGCTGTGCACCAAGCTTGGCTCCCATCTTCACTGCTTCATGTCATCCTGTCCAGGAGGCCCTAGTTGACTCTGCCACATGCAGATACTGGGAGGCCCAAAGGAAGATGCTAGAACCCCTGGAAGCTGCTAAATGATTACTCAAAAGGTGAACCAAACTCTTTTATTATACCTTACTAATATTTCACATATAAGAGCCAAGATGGCCGACTAAATGCAGCCAGGGAGAGCTTCTCTCACCTGAAGATCAGACCATGAAGACCAGCACGCTCTCAGAAAGAAAGCATTGAGAGTGGACAAAAGGAGGGTGCAGACCATGGACTGATGCCGGAGGAAGATGGGAACCTTGCATGGGGTTTCCGAGCAACAAGACTCCTTACAGGCCTCAAGTGGTTCCTGGGGAAGGTGTGAGCTAAATAGGCATGGAGTGGCCTACTGTCGCCATGAACCTCTGGAATCCTAGCTGCAGAAGACCTCATAACCCCCACAGACATTTGAGCTGGCAGGGAAAGCTGCTTGGAAGGTTGGCAGGGACAGAAATCAAGCCTGTAGGGAGCCCAAAGGGTTTGGCATGAATACAACTGCAGTGGAGCACAGCTAGGGATGCCCATATGCCAAGGATTGCCATGCTCCTCTAGGTGGCTTTGGCTTTTGCTGACTGTCAAATATGAACAGAACAGGGCCACCTTGCCTGTGGGACAGGACAGCCACTCTCATAGCTCTTTTGCTGGCAGATCCCACCTTCTTATTCACATTCATGAAATTCAGGTAACTCCTGTAAGATACTACTCAAGATGACCATCCCCAAGACACAGTCCTCAGATTCTCCAAGGTCAATGTGAAAGAAAAAATATTAAAGGCAGCTACAGAGGAGGGGCAGATCATCTACAAAGGGAACCCCACCAGGCCAACAGGGGGTCTTTCATCAGAAACTCTGCAAGTCAGAAGAGATTGAAGAACTGTATTCAGCATCTTAAAGGAACGAAATTCCAACTCAGAATTTTATATCCAGCCAAGCTGAGCTTCAAAAATAAAGCAGAAATAAAAAATCCTTTTCAGACAAATAAATGCTATAGGAGTTTGTTACCAGCAGACTTGCCTTACAAGAAGTCTTTAAGGGAGTGCTAAACATGGAAACAAAACACTGTTACTGGCCATCATAAAAACACACTTAAGTACATAGACCAAAGACACTGTAAAGCAACTACACTGTCAAGTCTACATCACAACCAGCTAAGAACAGAAAGACAAGATGAAATCCACACATATCAATACTAACCTTAAATGTTAACAGGCTAAACACACAACTTAAAAGGCACAAAGTTGCAAGTTGGACAAAGAAGCAAGACCCAACTATATGCTATCTTAAAGGGGCCCAAATAACATGAAATGACATCCATGCATATAAAAGTTATGTTTACACTATATTATAATCTATTAATTGTCGAATAACATTATTTCTAAAAAGCAATGTTCATATCTTAATTAAAAAATAATTTATTGCTAAAATAATACGCCAGGTCATCTGAGCCTCCAGCGAGCTGTAATCTAAATTTTGCTGGTGGAAGGTTTTACCTCAATATTGATGGTTGCTGACTGATCAGAGTGGTGATTTCTGGCAGTATGAGTGCTTGGGACAATTTCTTAAAGTAAGACAATAATGAAGTTTGCTGCATTGATTGCTCCTTTCATGGAATATTTCACTGTAGCATGAAATGCTCTTTGACAGCATTTTACCCACTATAGAACTACTTTCAAAATTGGAATGAATCATTTTAAATCCTCCCACTGCTTTTTAAAATATGTTAATGAAATATTTTAAATCATTTGTGATCATTTAAATAATGTTCACAACATCTTCACCAGGAGGAGATTTCATCTCAAAAGAAACCAATTTCTTTGCTCATGCACAAAAAGCATCTCTTTATCCATTCAGGTTTTCTGGTGATATTGTAGTAATCAGTCACACCTTTAGGCTGCATCTCCAATTCTAGTTGTCTTGCTATTTCTACCACATCTGAAATAGCTTACTCTACTGAAATATTGAGCCCCTTAAAGTCATCCATAAGAGTTGGAATCAACTTCTTTCAAACTCCTGGTAAGGTGGATATTTTGACTTCTCCTCCGTAAGTCATGAATGTTCTTAATGGCAACTAGAAGAGTGAATCCTTTTCAGAAGGTTTTCAACTTACCTTGCCCATCCCCACTTGCAGAATTGCTATCTACAGGAACTATAGCCTTACAAAATGTATTTCTTAAATAATAAGACTTGAAAGTTGAAATTACTGCTTGACACATGGGCTGCATAATGGATGTTGTGTTAGCAGGCATTAATACAAGATTAATCTACTGTACATTTCCACCAGCATTCTTGGGTGACCAGGGGAATTCTCAATGCGTAGTAATGTTTTGAAAGAAATCTATTTTTCTAAGCAGTAGATCTCAATGAGGGCTTTAACAATTCAGTAAACCACGTGGTAAACAAATGTGCTGTCATCCAGGCTTTGTTGTTAAATGTATAGAGAAAAGGCAGAGTAGATTCAGCATAATTTTAAGGGCTCTTAGATTTTTGGAATGGTAAATAGCAATGCCTTCAACTTAAAAATCACCAGCTGCATTAGCCCATCACAAGAGAGTCAGACTGTCCTTTGAAGCTTTGAAGGTAGGACCATGCTTGAAAACCAGTGATGTAGATTGAAGATTGATTGAGTATATTTGAAATTTTGTTTGTTTTTAAGTAAAAAATGCCTCTACCAGTGATGAGGAAGAGACTTGGACATACATCCTTAGATTTACATTTGTATTTGGGCCCTGTGGTAACCCCACTTCCTTACCCAGATGTGTCAACATGTAACATAGAAGGGCTCTTAAGCTTCCTGCTGCTTTGGCTTTTCACAAATAACTTTTTTTTTTTTTTTTGAGACAGTGTCTCGCTCTGTCACCCAGATTGGAGTGCAGTGGCCTGATCTCAGCTCACTGCAAGCTCTGCCTCCCAGGTTCACGCCATTCTCCTGCCTCAGCCTCCCGAGTAGCTGGGACTACAGGTGCCCACCACCACGCCCAGCTAATTTTTTGTAGTTTTAGTAGAGACAAGGTTTCACCGTGTTAGCCAGGATGGTCTCGATCTCCTGACCTCGTGATCTGCCCACCTCGGCCTCCCGAAGTGCTGGGATTACAGGCATGAGCCACCGTGCCTGGCCCACAAATAACTTTTAAATAACATTTAACAATGGGGACTCAGTAGGTTTGTAGTTCTTAAACATTTTATATCTGGAGAACTTAGGTTTAATCCATACTTCTTTGAAGATAAGAAGTGAAGATGAAGGGTGACAAATTCAGGGAAATATTTTAAAGCCTAAAGTAAAAGAAGATTTGAAAAAATTTAACCTTCAGTAATACATCTAACGTTTGTGAGTAACCAAAAATGTCTTGAACAAATGAATTTTTCCCAAACTCACAATTTGTTTTTACCATTAATAGATGGGGCCCTTTTACTATACAGTGTTTCCTCAATAAAGATTCCATTATTTTTAAATACTGCCTTTTTCTAGTTTAAAATGAAGAATTCCGTTCTTCATTGAAGGAGAAATTTTCATTTATTTCATATTTAAACCAAATGTGCTGTGCTAGGTCTATTTAGGAGTTCCCTCAGTGACTTAGTCATAATTGATTGAAATATTTTTTTGCAGAGCCTGATCCAGGCTAAGTCTGGAAATGCAATGAGTTACAGAACAGTTCCTCTTGATCTAAACAGTAGTCAGACTATGAAAATCAGTGGAGCTTGAGGCTAAGTTAGATCAGAGGATTAATGCTCAGACCCTTAACTTTGTGGACTTCATGACTCAGAGAATCCTGGTGTGATAATTAAAGGCAAGGCCAGCAATCTCAACAGGGCCCTTAGTGAACACTGTTCTGGAAAATTGAATATTTGTAGGCATTTAGCCCCTAGGAGGAAGGGGTCTGAAGGGCCCTTAGAATGCACCTTTTATTGGTGGCTGAAGCTCAAGCTGGATAAATGACTTATTCTTAGTCCCAAATCTGGTTGGTGGAAATAATAGTGTCAGAATGTATATTTTCTGACTTCTAGTCCATGTCTCTTTCCACTAGACCTTGCCACAGCAGGGCATGAGAGGCCGTCTGGGGGTGGGCCACTCACAGACAGAGGAGTTAGAATTAAGGGCGTCCTCAAGCCGAGAAGTCCAGAGCCAGAAAAGGCCAAGCAGAGATCTCTAGGGTGTAGCATCACTTTCCTATACAAAGTTAAAATGGAAAAAGTTTTGTCAAGAAAAATGCAACTTTTTCTGGTAAGGGACTAAGAGAAAAGGAAGATGGGTATGGCTAATGGGGAGGAAATGAGTTAGGAATTAATATCTGAGTGTTTGGAAATGTCAGAGGATAAGAAGGTAAAATCTGGGCTGCTGTGATTATCATTTAGTAACCTTAAGCAACAGAGAAAAATACAAGCTCATGCAGAAATACATTCAGTAGGGGATTGTGGGCAAATATTAATACAAACTGTTCCTGTTTCAAGACACTTATATCAAGGTCTTGGTGAGTCTAATAGAAAATGGAGCGATAACAAGTAATTCCAAAAGAAAAAATATTCTGCTAAATCTATGGTTAAAATGGATGTATTTTTCAGTCAGAACAACTCTACTGTATGAAACACTGCCAAACTGTTATAATCCTTGGAGGAGGATTGCGATTTAAACAAAACGATTCAAGAATGTTGATTCTCCAAAAAACAAAAACAAACAAACAAAATAGATAAAGGTGTTAAGAACCTTGTAATGAAGCAGAAAGAAAATAATCTCATGCTGGGTTTCCATAATGTTGTATATCTTCTGTAGGAACGAAAAGTGGCTGTGCGTACCAAACAAACACAAATCGTATCAACAAAAAACATTCCAAATGTTTCCAAAAAACTGAACATTTGATCAAATGTCTGGATGTTTGGCTATATTTTCTTAACTGAAATGTGAGGTATGGCAATGCAGGTGCAAGCTGTTCACATTTTTAAAAATATCTTGATAACTAAACATACTAATCACCAGCCATGAGTGCCTCATCAATCCCTGATATCAAGGTCATTAAGGCAATTGATCTTTGGCAGGCTGTTGATTGATACAGCTCATTGATAATTTTTTATCTGGTATTAATTTGGCTATTAGAGCCACCTTAAACATAAGTATATTCAAATTTCAAGGGTAATATTTGGGAGACTTTTCTCCCAAATGATGATGGGAGAGTAGGGGAAATAAATGTCAGATCAGAAAAATTAAAACTATTAAAATCAAATCGTTTACCTCATTATGGCCATTACACCTGATAATGGAACAGGACTGCTGTTCAAATGCAGCATGTTATTGAAAATAACCAAAACACTTGCATCATCTCTCACTTTAGAATATACAAAACACTCTCCAATAGAGTACCTTTTTAATATTCTCTATAATCAGGTGTAGTAGTGTGGTATAATATAAAAATGTGTTTGTTTTTTGTCCCTGATTCCTGGCACAGAGCTCCTAATACTCTCAGGATTTCCCGGGCAATGAAAGTGTCTTCTGTTATTCATAAGAAGTCCCCTTTGAGCACATCTGAATTTATGCTGATAAGATGACTTAGGGTAGGATCCCCAACTATTTTCAGGACCAGGCTGACTACCAGATAGACCAAGTGATTAAAAGAGTTGGTACTTTCAGCCCCATCCCCACCATCTAAGGAGGACCCAGGGATTGTTGTTTGAGTGCTATATAACCTTTTAAACAATGAGATTCAAAAAGCTTCCAGGTTGGTGACATTATGTACTGGAAGGGTGGCACACCTGGAGAGGGGTTGACAGCTCCATGCCTTTACTGATGTAATTCTTCCATCTGGATGTTCCTGATTGCATTCTTTATCATAAACTGGTAATAGTAAGTACCTTTTTTTAGTTCTATGAGTTATTCTAGCAAATTAAAAACATGAGGAGGGAGCAATAAAAACCCTCAATTTATAACTGGTTGGCCAGAAATACACGTGGCCACCTGGGACTTGAGAGTGGCATCTGAAGTGGGGGTAGTCTGTCGGACTGAGACCTTAGCATATGGGGTCTGCATGGATGCCAGATAATTAGTGTCAAAACAGAGTTGAATGGTGGGACAACCAGTTGGTGTCTAGAGAGTTGGAAAATTGACTGGTGTGAAAAAAAAATCCCACAAATTTAGTGTCAGACTTGACAAACTCTGGCTGATGGTGTTAATGACATCTTCTTTCAAATTGCAGATGGCAGGTGTGTGTGGGTGTGTGTGTGTATTTGGGGCAGGGTGTGGGCAGTAATAGGAAATAATTCAGAGTCAGGCTAAATATAAATAGCTATACTAAATGGTAGCAAAAGATACCATGGACCAAGTGGCCTGTATGTGTCAAACTTACGAATTACTAGATAATTACATCGTGAGGCAGAGTCTTAAGGCAGTGGTTGAGTTAAAAATGAAACTCCAAGCTACAAGGAATGCTTTAGATCACACTTAGAAAACTTGAAATGGAAAATCACAGTGATTTTCCTCAGACATTTTTTATTGTAGCTGCTTTTTAAAATATGCAAATATTGCCTAATGATATTAGCTTCATCTTACTTAGCTCATCCATGTATGACACATTAAGTGTCATCTTAAACTGATAAATCCGGGCTACGATTTCAACATGGCGGCCCCTTGTGCATTTCTTTCCTCCAGAAATGATCTCAGAGAGCTTCAGATGGAACATAACTCTAATGGCAAGTTGAATAGATAGGTTCTGTATTCATTTTCAAAATCTGTAAATCCTGGTGGATGGCCTTCTTTGATTGCTATAACAACACACCAAAAGTGCAAATCTGACTAACCGTTCCTCATAATATCCTTAGTGCTTTCAATGCATGTAACCCTTAACTCACTTGAACAGCTCCCAATACTCTTGATGGTAACTCCAGCTCCTTGGTCAGCTCCAGAAGGGCCTTCATTTTCTGTCCCACGCCCAGTCTTGAGCTTCATCACTGTCTCTCCATCATGGTGCAATCAAAGCATATGGAGCTAATTGCATTCCCGCATCCTGCTGTGCTCCCATATGTTCTCAAGTTGTGCAAGAGTCATTAGATTGTGTGCCTGGAATAAATAGCCTCTTCCATCTCTCCACCTGGCTGACTCCCACTCATCATTCAAACCCAGGTTAGGTGTCATGTTCTCCCATCCTCTGAGAAGCCACCTCTCTCTGCCAGGCAGTGCTCTTGCTCTGTCTCCATAGCTGTTCTTACTTACTGTTATGATTCTTACATGGAATTGATGGCATCCTTGCCACTAGAGACTCTGAAATATGTTTAATCGTATGAGCCTGGTGCCTGGCAGCATGACAAAGAGCAGTCAATGAATGGTTGAGTGAATGGATAAAGCCAATATGAAAAAAATTATAGCCTTCTTTCCTAACAGAAATATATTAGTGATATGTTTTTCAGATATGCGGTGACCTAGGTTATTTGTTTGTTTTATTTTTTTAGAGGTGGGGTCTCACTCTGTCACCTATGCTGGAGTATGATGGTGAGATCATACCTCACTGCAGCCTGGAGCTCCTTGAACTCAAGTGAACCTCCTGCTTCAGCCTCGCTAGTGGTGTCTTAGGTTATTTAAAGCACTGTTGACCAAGGATGGAAATGACATAAACAAATTTTACAAATGTCTGTGGCAAATGCCAACTGTGTATGGCACATCTAATTTAACAGAACTTAAAGGCAAAGCATGGTTTGGTGGAGACTAACAATTATTATTGTATTCTGCCAATGTTTTCAGAATATTTAATTCACGCATTTCAGATAATACAAAAGATCCTGAAATTATATTTTTACTTCTATTTCTGTGCTTCCTCTATATTGGAGCAATTGTGTGGAATGGTAGCACAGTAGCACAACAAGGGCTAGTAGAAGAGCTGAAGTGTTCATTGAAATGGTCAAGATTGTCTTTAAAGAAAGGAACAATCCCTACAGAACCATATCATGATTTGACAACTTTGCAGCATACTTCTATGGTATAAGTGTTTTCACAACTGTCTATTCAAACTATTTTATGACTTTTCTCTTACAGAAATATCATATGTCCCCATTTCAGATGATAATCTTGCCTTGTAAGAAAACAGAAGCAGGCCGGGCGCAGTGGCCCACACCTGTAACCCCAACACTGGGAGGCTGAGGTGGGTGGATCACCTGAGGTCAGGATATCCAGACCAGCCTGGCCAACATGGCAAAACCCTGTCTCTACTAATAATACAAACATTAGCTGGGTGTGGTGGTGCATGCCTGTAATCCCAACTACTGGGGAGGCTGAGGCAGGAAAATCATTTGAACCCGGGAGACGGAGGTTGCAGTGATTCGAGACTGCGCCATTGCACTCCAGCCTGGGTGATAATAGCAAAACTCTGTCTCCAAAAAAAAAAAAAGAAAGAAAGAAAAGGAAACAGAAACAACCCACAACCCAAAGGGAACTTCCTTCTCTTCCTTCTACAAATCTACCAAGCCTCCTGCATCTGCTTTCCCTCCTGTAAAAAAGGAGAAAGTACCCACATGGCTATCATTTTTCACTACATGGTAGAAACCATCCCCTTTTACCTTTTCATTAATTTTCTTCTACATTAATTATGTATTTTTATTATTAATGTCTTATGTAATAAACTGCTTTCTATCGGTTTATTCCCATTGTGGTACACTATCTCCCAACTTTAAGTAAATGCATAAGCCCTTCCTAAACCCTACAATTCTTTCCAGGTATTGCCCCATTTTTCAACAGCACTTTACAGCCAGACTTCTTGAAAGAATGATTGATAACTGCTAATTCCACTATTACATCTCATTTTTGCCCAACACACTGCAACCAAGATCTTGATCCCACCGCCCTAAGTCTTGTTTGGTAAAACAGTCAATAATCTTTGTGTCGTATTTGTCAGCACAACTGACTACTCTTCTTAGAATTCTGGGAGAACACACAATCCTGGTTTCTATCAACTTGATAGACTTCCTTCTCAGTCTCTTCAGCTGGTTTCTTCTCTTTTCAATCTCTAGATGATTTGGCTAACAGGCTTACTCTTGAGCCCCCTCCTCTTATCTAATCACCATTTCTCTATATGTAATTTTAACCATAGCATTTTTAAAAAACATATTACACATTTGTTGATGATGCCCAGACTTGTATCTCCAACCTTCAATGGGAATCTCTGTCTCATATACTCAACTTGCCTACTTGAGCTCTCCGTCTTCATGGAGACAAGCAGCTTAATGTGCCACAAATAATCACTTGATTTCATACTTCAAACCTTAAAATTACCTCCCCCACAGTCTCATCTATTTCAGTCAATGGCCCTATCATTTATCCAGTGGCTCAGTGCAGAAATTCAGAAGTCAACATGCTTTTTCTCTTTCCATTGTCCTCTCCATCAAATCTATCAACAAAGCTTGACCCAGAAAATATGTATCATACATGATAGCTTGTCTCCATCTTCACTGCTACCACCCTAATGTAAGCCATTATGGGGGTTCTTTTTTTTTTCCTTTTGCAGCCTCCTAACTTATCTTTGTTATTTGGCTCCACACAACTGCTGGAGTGATATTTTTAATTGCAAATCAGAATACGGTCCACACCTGTTTAAATTGTTTCAGTGGTTGTCTCTGCACCTGAAGTCAAAATCAAAATTTTTAATGTAATTCCAAAGTCCTCCATGACCTGGCTTCTACCTGCTTTGTCAACTGTGTCTCTAACGACTCTGTCACAGTCAAGCTTAGTGTGGCTGGCCTTCTCATTGTTTTTTATCGAATATATCAGACTTGCTACCACATTAAAGCTGTGGCACAAGTGGTTTCCTCTATGTGGAGTCTTTTTCTACTAGATCTTTACATGGCTGCCTCCTTCAAACATTCATGTCTCAGATCAAATTTAATATTATCAGTGAAGTCTTCCTTGAATATCTGATTAGAATCTTCCTCCCTTCACCTATCGATACCTAACACCTACTATACCTCCAAGTTTCATATTTTCCTCGCACCATTGTCCATATGTGTTTATGGGTATAAATATAAACACAAACTTAGTGGTGAATATAGATAAGTAACGCATACCCACTCCCCAAACAAAATTTAATCTTGGTTGGAAAACACCCAGACCTTGTGCTTTTTTCCCTCTAACCTCAAATATTAAGTTTCCATCTTCTATACGTAGTAGTTGAATCAGGTAAATGACATAATAGATAGAACTTAATGTTCACATCAGAGGCAAATATAATTTTTAAGACACACAGACATCTCTGAGACTTGCTATCTGCTCAGAGAAAAATTACAGGCTGAGAAGATGCAAGGGACAGGAACTTCAATAGAAAATAACAATTAAAGCTTTTAAGAGCCAAGCAAATGGAGAAAGGAAGTAGCATAAAGAATGCAGAGAAAGGCCAGGTGCAGTGGCTCACAATCCCAGCACTTTGGGAAGATGAGGCAGGCAGATCACCTGAAGTCAAGAGTTTGAGACCAGCCTGGCCAACATGGCAAAACCCCGTCTCTACTTAAAATACAAAAATTAGCTGGATGTGGTGGCACACGCCTGTAATCACAGCTACTTGGGAGGCTGAGTCAGGAGAATCACTTGAACCTGGGAGGCAGAGGTTGCAGTGAGCCGAGATCATGCCACTGCACTCCAGCCTGGGCAACACAGCAAAGACCCCCTCTCAAAAAGAAAAAAAAGAATACAGAGAAACACTCGAGGAGGATAGTCTCAGCAGAACTTGGACAACTGATATGGAAACATCACAGATGCCTGCATAGAAAAACTCCTTTTTTTTTTTTTAGCTGTCTTTCTCTTTCTATTTCTCCTTGACTGTAATTGAAAGTGGGTGGACATGTGTACATAAACTGCTCAAATCCCTTGGCTCTGATGACACATGTGAGATGAGCTGGAAGTCTCCTCCAAACTAGACTGAAAACCAGGACACAACTGGTGTCCTATTTTTCTTGCAAATAATTGGCTATTTGCAAGAAATAGCCATTTCAACCATGATTCTGCTTTCAAACTTTCCTTAATTACTGAATACCAATAGACACTGCTTTGTTGAGCGTTCCCAAACTGAAGACAGAGGGACCATTTGTTGGCTTCCAAGAGGCTGCTTGCCACGGGCAATGTTAGTGTTCTGGAAGTGTGCATTCTTCCTATCAGAGTGAGCAGAAGAGAGCATTTCAGCAGCCAAAGCACAGTAAAACATTAAGTTGATAGAAGACAATGAGCATAGGATGGCGCATTGGTTCAATACACTGTGGGAATTCATGGATATGCACCAATTGCCTCTTCAGTTGTCCCTCAGAGTGCCCCAGAAATCAGGAAGTATAAAGTCAGGAAAGCACACAGTAAATAACTAGACATTAGACATATTACAGAATGAGATTGCATTTCATTTTTTTTTTGCCCAGGAGCCAACTGCAGTTTCAACAATCTCACGTAAACTGCTTTTTTGTGCACATCTGAAATCAAGACCATTCAGAAGCAGCAAGAGCTGGTCAGCACCTGATAGCCTGAAATGGCAATGTGTGCACTTTCAGGCTCCAAAATAATTTGATCTGTGCAACCTGGGAAAGCAGCTCCTCGTGGGATGAGGAATGTTTATGTAGATTGGTAACGTAGCAGACAGAAGCTGCAAAACCTCAGGAACAGGAAAAATCACGATCAGAGAATAAACTAGTGTTAAATTAGTGAAGTGCTGGGCTATCAGCATGAGCGTAGTGCATGCAAATATGCCTCAGGTAATTTAACACTAATTACTAAAAAGCTGTGTTTTTCTGACCTTCTCTCCCACATTCCTCTCTGCTTATGCATATTTGGCTTTCCTGTATTTCTTTTTCTCGATTTAGTCTTTATTAGGTCAACTAGGAGAGTGCAACACATGGCTGTGACTGTAATATAAAATGTTGAGCTTATTTGGGGATTTCCATATAGACAGCTTCAGCAACTCCAGCAATCCCCACAGGAGGTATAGAGTCTTTTAAATATATGTGTATGCTTAAATATATTCACGTGTTTATTTCTACTAATACTTACACGGTATGACTATTTCAACTTTGCTCTGCTTGTAAAGCTAATAGAACAAAATCCAAAAAAAAAAAAAAAAAAAGGAAATCAGAGTTACAGTTTATTCAAGCAAGATCTCCATTACAGACTTAGTGGCCTCTGACCTTCAAGGAGGAATTTCTGCCAACACAGAGCTATGAAAAGCAGATAAGGGATTGAAAAATCTTGCTAAGTTGTCTCTGAGAGTTATTGTAGATAGATGCTATTTGAAAGACTGAAAAGGATTTAAATATGTAACACTGTTGCAATAGTTCTCACTGGATTATGCAAAAGACTTCTTGCTGACTCTTAAGCACAGATTCATTAATGCTTTGCTCTATTTACCTCATCTTCCAATATACTATGTGTTTGCTTTTAGCTGGGGTTACCCACTGCTTCCTGAGTCTCCCTTAATCATCTCACACTAGATAACACGTTCATCATGTTGGAAAATAAGAATACAAACTGAAATCCAGTGTTACATTTTTCATCACCAATTGTTGTCAAAACCCAAGTAAGAAGAACATGAAAAGATAATCATTGGCACTGAAGAATATAGCATTCTATTCTTCCATAATATAGTAAGTTTTATTTTTGGCTACATATTACTTATGAGTCTCATCTACTACTAGACTATAAAGTCCATAGGGACAAAGACTGAATCTTGGTCATATTTTATTCATAGCATCTAGCAAATGTCTGGCACATCCTTGGCTCACATTGAAAAGCTGAATTTTTTTTTTTTATAAAAGCTCATTGGAAGAGTTCGTAACCAGGCAGGGTGGCTCACATTTGTAAAGCTGGCACTTTGGGAGGCCGAGGTGGGAAGATCTCTTGAGTCCACGTGTTTGAGACCAACCTGGGCATCACAGTGAGACCTCCTCGCTACAAAAAATAAAAAGGGAGCTGGGCATGATTCTGTGTGCCTGTAGTCCCAGCTATTCAGGAGGCTAAGGCAGGGGGATTCACGGATCCTAGGAATTCGAAGTTACAGCGAGCCATGCTGTAGGGAGTTGGTGGGTTCTTGGTCTCACCGACTTCAAGAAAGAAGCCACGGACCCTCACGGTGAGTGTTACAGCTATAGACAGACAGTGTGTCCGGAGTTTGTTCCTTCTGATCTTAAGACACATTGGGAGTTTCTTCTTTCTGGTGGGTTTGCAGTCTCGCTGGCTTCTGGAGTGAAGCTGCAAACTTTCGCGGTGAGTGTTACAGCTCTTAAGATGGCACGTCCGGAGTTGTTCATTTCTCCTGGTGGGTTCATGGTCTCACTGGCTTCAGGAGTGAAGCTGCAGACCTTCGTGGTGAGCGTTACATCTCATAAAGGCAGTGGGGACCTAAACAAGGAGCAGCAGCACGATTTATTGCAAACAGCGAAAGAACACAGCCTCCACGCTGGGGAATGGGACCAAACAAGTTGCCACTGCTAGCTCAGGCAGCCTGCTTTTATTCCCTTATCTGGCCCCACCCACATCCTGCTGATTGGTCCATTTTACAGAGAGCTGATTGGTCCGTTTTGACAGGGTGCTGATTGGTGCGTTTACAATCCCTGAGCTAGACAAAAGTTCTCCAAGTCCCCACTAGATTAGCCAGACACAGAGCATTGATTGGTGCATTTACAAACCTTGAGCTAGACACAGGGTGCTGATTGGTGTATTTACAAACCTTGAGCTAAACACAGAATGCTGATTGGTGTATTTACAATCCCTTAGCTAGACATAAAGGTTCTCCAAGTCCCCACCAGACTCAGGAGCCCCGCTGGCTTCACCTAGTGGATCCTGCACCAGGGCACGGGCAGCGAGTACCCTGCCATGCGCCTGCACTTCTCAGCCCTTTGGCGGTTGATGGGACTTGGGCCCGGGCTCAGCAGAGCAGGAGGAGGCGCTGGTCAGGAGGGCTCCCGCGGGCGTGCAGGAGCCCACGGAGGCGGAGGCTCAGGCATGGCGTGCTGCAGGTCCGCAGCCCTGCCTTGCAGGGAGGCAGCTGAGGCCCGCGAGAATTCGAGCGCATTGCCCCTCACTGCCCTGGGCCGCTCCGAGTGCGGGGCCCGCCAAGCCCACGCCCACCCGGAATTCGCGCTGACCCCCGAGCGCTATGCGCAGCCCGGGTTCCCGCCCTGCTTCTCCCTCCACACCTCCCCGCAAACAGAGGGAGCGGGCTCCGGCCTGGGACAGCAGAGAGAGGGGCTCCCACAGTGCCGCGGCAGGCTGAAGGGTTCCTCAAGCATGGCCAGAGTGGACGCCATGGCCTGAGGAGGTGCCGAGAGGGAGCCAGAGCTGCTAGGACGTTGTCACCTCTCACCATGATTGTGCCACTGTGCTCCAGCCTGTGAAGACTTTGTTTAAAGGTTATAGATTTTAATCTATCTATTAATCTAGTAATAAAATAATTGGAGGAGGTGAGAAACTAGAGGTTCAATTTGTTACAGGATATTAGAAGGTAAATAATATTATAAGGTTCATAATATTGAAAGGTAAAAATATATTTCACATTCATTTAGTCACTAATCTTTAATCCCTATTATGTGCTACAGAAACAACAGTGAAGAAACACAGATCCCTACCACAAATAGCTAGAATGGGAATGTGAGAAAGTAGACAAGATACACACATGCACACACACAGAAACATATTTGACATAGCTAAGGGAAACAAATAAGACAGGAAAGAGGGTTGGGAAGTGTTGTGGTGGTTGGTGAGGCACTGACATTTTAGTTGCAGTGACCACGAGAAGCCTTACTCAATGTACATCTCAGCAAGCACTCAAGGGAAATGTAGGAGTGAGCAAGACTGCTCTGTTGAAAAAGCTCTGAAGAAGCAGCATGTCCATATGCTCATGACATGGCTTGGAGACCAAGCTGGCTACAGTGGACAGAATGACAAGGTAAGGAGGAGTTGAAGTCAGAGAAGCATCATGCAGAACTTCGCAGGTCAGGAAGAGCTTTTATTTACTTACATAGTAATATGGGGATATATTGAGCAGAACTGTGACATAACATGACTACTATTTTAACAGGATCATGCTAGACACTATGTTCAGAAACAAAGATACTAAATACATTTGTTTTAAAAACTTGAAATATTTTAGGCAAATATGGTGGTAGCTTAAACTACGCTAGTAGTGGAGGTGACAGTAAGAAGTAAATTCTGGATATATTTCTAATGCATAACCAGCAGTATTTTGTGATATGTGATGGGAAAGGGCGAAAAAAGAGTCAAGAATTATTTCAAGGTTTTGTTCTAAATTGCTGGAAGGATAGACTTGCCATTAATAAGGATAGAGAAGAACACTTTAGAAATTAAGGTGGTATGCGGAAAATGAAGTATCAGGAACTCAACATCTGAATGTGGGAGTCATCAGCACATAGATTCATGAGACTGGATGAGATCACCTACAGAATGAATGTTGATAGGAAATTGAAGAGGTCTGGGGAATACTCAAATTTAGAGGTTGGGATAGTGGGGGAAAGTGACAAAGTAGAGAAAGAACAGCCAGAGAAGCAAGAAGAAAACCAGGTGACAATTGGTTCATGGTAGTCAAGTGAAGAAATAGCTCAAGGGTGAGAATGATCAACTGTGTTGAATGTTAAGGACAAAGGAAGCAAGATGAAGACTAAAAAGTAACCATCAAGTTGTTTCTTAGGTTTTTACTAACATTCCTGCCATATACCCTTTGTTCATAATCAGCATATGTTAATGTTTTGCCTCATTTACATTATAATTCCCCGTATATATCTATATGTAGAATATACATAAGAATCTCTCTATATATATAGATATGTATTTTTTCTGTATGATTTGTTGAAAACATCATACTTACTCCTAAATAGTTTAGTGTTTCCTAAGAATGAGTACATTCTCTTGTATAATGTCAGTACATTTGGCAAAATTAACAAACTAAAGATTAATATATAATGATGTAACCCATTACCCCATTTAAATTTTGTCCGTTTTCCCAAAAATGTCTCTTATAGTTAATATTTTCCTAGCCCAAGATCAAATGCAGTATCATACACTGTAATTAGTTTTCATATCTCCTTAGTCTCTTTTAATTCGAAGTAGTTTATCAGCCTTTCCATATCTTTACTGACTTTGACATCTTGTAAGAGTATACATCAATTATTTTTTAGAATGTACCTCAGTTTGAGTTTGTCTGAGGTTGCCTCGTGATTAGACTCTGCATTTTTCGTAGCAATAGCATAACAGTGATACTACATCCTTCTCAGAATATCTTATTCAGAGGCAAATGATGTCAGTTTTTTCCAGTGTTGGTAATGTGAAGTTTGATAACTTGGTAAAGATGGTGTTGGCCAGGTTTCTCTACAATGGAGCTACCATTTTTCCTTTTCAGTAATTTATGGGGAGATAATTTGAGACATGTAAATATTTAGTTTCACATTAAATTTTCACCTGTAACTTGTAAGACAAATTGATAATTTTCTAACCTCATTATTCTTTTTATATTGATTGATTGATACTCTACTGTAAGGAAGAGCTTAATGTTCTTTATTATTTTTTACATGGTTGTTTTGCTTATTTATATCATATAATAATGGATTTTTTAAAATTACACAAAGGATAATAATCTATTACTATAATTATTTATATTTATGCTCAAATTGTTCCAGGACCGGCCATTGCAATCCCATTCATTTAAGCTCCTGTGCCCCTTTGACATGTCACCATTCTCCATTCATCATATCTTCACTTTCTGGCGCAATAAGGTGTCCCAAGATCATTGTAGAATTTCCTTGTCCAAGCTGTGGCATTAGGCATTTATCTAAGGAAACATGTTTCCTTTTAGTTAAGAATGATATTTAGAAATAAAGAACTGGTTGTTTGTAGGCCATTTGTATATCTTCCTTGGTGAAGTATCTTTTCAAGTCTTTTCTCTGTTTTTTAATCTGTTTGAGTTTTTATAGTATTCTAGGTAAAAAGCCCTTGTTAGATATATGTGTGTCTCTAATCTCCAAACCTGTGGCTTAACTATTAGTTTCCTTAAAGATGAGTTTTAAAGAGCAATTTAAAAAATATTGATTATGTCTTTTTGTCACTTTTTTCTTTTATGTATATTGTTTCCTGTGTCCTATTAATTAATCTTTGCCTACATCAAATTTTAACAACAGTTCTTAGTAATGTCATTGGGAATGGCAGGTTATAAACTTCCCCAAATCCTATCCTTCATAAAAGCAAAGAGAACCCTGCAAAAAATTTCAAAACCAACTTTTTCAGAACTCTAGGGATTAACCAATGTTTTGCAAGAATCCAGAAGGCATTGTTTTTTAAAGTAGCTAAATGAGGATGGTGAGTTTTGTGGCATTTTTTCTTGCCATATTTTCCAACCCTTTCTCCAGCTTCATGGTGTCTTTGACAACTCACAGCTACAGTGAAAGCCATAATCCTAGCACCACTGGAGGGGTCAGTATAAATTGAGCTCTTTCAAAACTCCATTCTCAGAGATTAGTATTATTTGACCTATCTGGCATTTCTTTGTGGAAACTCAATCCCAAGACTGGTTTTTATTTTATTTGATATGACTCTTAGCTGAATTGTGCACAAATAGTATTTTCTTCAGAGGTGTTTAGCAAAAAGAATCAGCAGCAATTGTTTAATGTTGTAGCTGCCTGAGGAGGTGATAACAATTGGGACAAATAAGCTAACGAAAAATCTGTTAAGGACAAACTAGAAAATAAGATGCTAGCAGTGGGCCTTGAGAAATTCAGGCACATTCCTGGGAATCCAGAAAGTCACTCTAACATGCAGAACCATTCATATCCTCAGAAAAGACTGGAGGAGGACCTAAGCTTTCACATCTGGGTGGCTTCAAGACTCTGTAAAAGGAGGAAATGAAGGCAAGACAGAGTTATAAACTGCCTGAGTGTTGCAGGCATGTTCCCACACACATGCAGAACTCCCCCACAAAAACTGGAGGCTTATTGTTTTCTGGAACTAAACAAACAAACAAAAACAGCAACAAATCTGTTCATTCAGTAAATGATTACTAAAGTAACTAAATAATGCTGTCAGTGGTCACTTACAACAAAGTACATAGACTTACAGAATTAGTTTAGAAAGGTTTCTAAACAACAACAAGGAAAACAAATAGCAACAATAAATTCTGAAGAGGAGGGAGAATCTGATTTATATTATATTATATTTATTATATTATACCATAGCATATTATATTTAGTATTTATTATAATACATTTATATGTTATATTAATTTAAAAGTCCACTTTTCAAAAAATATTATGAGACATGAAAAGAAATATGAAAGTATAGACCATACATAAGAAAAAAGCAAACAATACAAACTTTTCATGAGGAAGCCCAGATTTGGATTTACTTGACAAAGACTTTGAGCATTTTAATACAGTCAAAGAAATTGAAACCACATCTGAAGAATTAAATAAAGTATGAGCACAATGTCTCACTGAATAGAAAAAATAAAAAATAAAAACATAGAAATGCAAAACAACAAGCCAGATTAAACTTCTGGAGTTGAAAATCTAGTATCTGAAATGGAAAATATACTACTAGAGGGAATCAACAGCAGTTTCAAGTGGACAGAGAAGATAATCTGTACACTTAAGATAGATCAATTGAGGTTATACAGTCTAAGAAACAGAATTTTTAAAATTAATAAAAATAAGAGTCTCATGATCTACTGACTGGGCTAGCTGGGCTTCCAAAAATTAATAAAAATAAAAAGAGCCTTTTAAAGTTTCGAGGCAACATCAAATACATCAACATATTTATAATGGGAATTCTAGATGCAGATGAGAAAAGAAAGTGGAAAGAATATTTGAAGATATAATGGTCAATAACTCCTCAAATTTATTGAAAACATTATATACACACCCATAAAACTCAAGGGCATATGCAAATAGGATAAACTCAAAGATATACCCAACTAAATACATCCATGATTAAACTCTCAAAAATCAAAGACTAAGAATCTTGAAAGCACCAAGGAAAAAGACTCATTATGTACAAAGTAGCCTGAATAAAATCCTGTCAGACATAATAGAAGCCAGAACACAGTGAGGTGGTATATTCAAATCAAAGGAAAGGAAAAAAGAAAACTATCAACGAAGAATTCTGCATTCAGTAAAACTGTTCTTTAAAACTTAAGGAAGAATTCAAGGCCACACACTGTGGCTCATGCCTATAATCCCAGCACTTTAGGAGGCCAAGGCAGGTGGATCACCTGAGGTCAAGAGTTCAAGACCAACCTGGCCAACATGGTGAAACCCTGTCTCTACTAAAAATACAAAAATTAGCTGGCACTTCCCTGTAATCCCAGCTACTCAGGAGGCTGAGGTAGGAGAATTGCTACCCGGGGGGCAGAGGTTGCCGTTAGTCAAGATTGTGCCACTGCACTCCATTCTGAGTGGCAGAGCGAGACTTTATCTCAAGAAAAAAAAAAAACTTAAGGAAAAATTCAATATATCTATATAATAAACACAGAGAGTTTGCTTTATTAGAGCTATTCTACAAAAAGCATCACGAGGTATAACTTAAAGTAAAATGAAAAAAAACTACATAGCTACACAGTAACTTGAATCCACATGAAGAAAAGTCAACAGTAAAAGTAAGTATGTAGGTAAATATAAAGCAAAGTATAAATGTATGTTTGTATGTAACACTTTATTTTATTTGACTTAAACGCAATCGCATAAAGCAATTATAAATTTGTGTTCATAGGCATACAATGTATAAACAGGGAATTTATATGTCAATAATGAAAGAAATGAGGAAGTACAAGCAGAGATATATAGATGTGGACTTTTTAAAATATGCTATTGAAATTAAGCTCGTGTTAATGTGAAATAAATTTTTATGAATTAAGATGGTAATTGTAATCCCCAGGGTAACCAATAAGGAGCTAATTTTTAAAATATACAGTAGAAGAAATGATAGTGAGTTAAACTGGTACATTAAAAAAAACATCTATTTAACGTAAAAGAATGCAATAATGGCTGGGCACGGTGGCTCATGCCTGTAATCCCAGCACTTTGGGAGGCTGAGGCAGGCAGATCACCTGAGGTCAAGATTTCGAGACCAGCCTGACCAACATGAAGAAACCTCATCTTTACTAAAAATGCAAAATTAGCCAGGGTTAGTGGCACATGCCTGTAATCCCAGCTACTTGGGAGGCTGTGGCAGGGGAACTGCTTGAACCCAGGAAGTGGAAGTTTTGGTGAGCCAAGATTGTGCCATTGCACTCTGGCCTGGGAAACAAGACCAAAACTGCATTAAAAAAAAAAAATCCACCCCCCCAACAAAAGTATGCAATAATGGAGAAGTTGAGAAACAAACAAGACATAACATTGGAAACAAATTTTAAAATTGAAGACATAAATCCTACCTTATCTTTAATTACATTAAATGTAAATGGATTAAATACTCCAACCAAAAGACAGAGGCTGACAGAATGGATTAGGAAAAAACAAACATGATCTAAACATATGCTGTATACAAGAGATACACTTTAGATTCAAAGACAAAAAGGTTGAAGGTGAAATTATAAAAAAAGATATACTATGCAAACAATAACAAAAATAGATGTGGAAAAGTAAAAGTGATACTAATACCAGACAAGATATTTCAAAGGCAGAAGGTGTTATTAGAGACAAAGAAGGATATTTAACAATGACACAAGAGTCATTACTTCAAGATGTTATAATTCTTATAAACATATATGTACCTAAAAACAGAACCCAAAATATATAAATCAAAAATTGACAAAACTGAATGGAATAATAGACAATTTGACATTGAAGGTATTAATATCCTACTTCTAATTATAAATAGAATAACTACACAGAGAGTCAACAAAAAAAGACTTTATCAAGGCATTGAACTAACTAAACTTAACAGACAGTTATACAACATTCCACCAAACAACTGTAGAAAACAAATTTTTTACAATTGCTAAAAAAAATTCTCCAGGATAGATTACATGCTAAGTCATATGGCAAACCTCAATAAATTAAAAACAATTGAAATAATAAAAAGATATTTTTCAACCACAAAGAAGGAAATTTGAAAAATGCACAAATATGTAGAAATTAAACAACACACTCAGAAATAACCAATAGGCCAAATAAAAAATCACAAAGGCAATTAAAATATACTTTAGGCCAATTAAAATAAGAATACACCATACAAAATCTTAGGAATCCCTAAAGCAGTGCCAAGAGGGAAATTTATAGCTGTAAACACCCATGTTAAAAATGAAAATGGTCACACATTAATAGTCTAAATACCCACCTTAAAATACTAGGAAAATAAGAGAAAACTAAACCCAGAACAGGTTGAAAGAAAAAAAATAATGTGAGCAGGAAAAATTAAATAGGGAATTAAAATTTCAAGAATTTCAATGAAATCATGAACTGGTTCTTTGAAAAGATAAACAAAATTGACGGCCCTTTAGCTAGACCAAGAAATAAGACCCAAACTAAATCAGTGAAGAGAAAAGCATATTAATACTGACATTAAAAAGCAAAAAGGATTATAAATAAATATCATTACCATTTTTGTGCAAATACATTATATAATATACATGAAATTAAGAAATTTATAAAACTGACTCTAGAACAGATGAAAAATATGAAAAGAGATATAAAAGAAAAGTGATGAAATTACTAAATTAAATGTAGCACACACACATTTACAAACATACACAGAAATACAATACTCCAGGACAAGATGGTTTCACTGACAAATTCTTTAAATTATTTAATTAAAATTAGCACTAATTATTTAAAAACTCTTCTTAAAATAGAAGTCAAGAGAACTTTTTGTAACAGGTTCTATGAGGCCATTTTTACCCTGGTAACAAATCAGGCAAATATATTACAGGCAAAGAAAACTACAGACTGTTAGTTAGCCCTTATGCATATAGATACAAAAATGTTCAATGCAATATCAGAAACCAAATCCAGCAACATATAAAAACTATTACAAACCATGATTAAGTGGGATTTATCATAAAGATGCAAAAGTGTCTCAATATACAGAAATCAATCAGTGTAACACACCATATTATAAAATAAAGGACAAACACTACATGGTCATTTCAATAGACAAAGACAAAAATGTCATTTAATTAAATACAATAATTTTTCATTATAAAGACACTCAACAAACTATGAATAAAAAAATACTTCCCATATCCTTAACAATACACTAATACAGGAACAGAAAACCAAATAGAGCATGTTTTCATTACAAGTGGGAGCTAAATGATGAGAACACAGGGACACACAGAGGGGAACAACACACAGTGGGGCCTATCAGAGGGTGGAGGACAGGTGGAGGAAAAATAACTAACGGGTACTAGGCTTAATAGCTGGGTGATGAAATAATCTGTACAACAAACCCCCATGACACACATTTGCCTATGTAACAAACCTGCACTTGTACCCCTGAACTTAAAAGTTTAAAAAAGATGCTTCCTCATGCAGATAAAAGGCATTTATGAAAAACCCACAATTGACATTATTCTTCATAGTGAAAGGCTGAAAGCTTCCCCTCTATGAGCAGAAACAAGATAATAATATCTCCTCTTGTTACTTCTATTCAACATTCTACTTGAGGTTCTATTGAAGGCAAATGGACAAGAAAAAAGAATTAAAGGCATTCAAATTGGAATGGAAGAAGTAAAACTATTCCTAGTCACAGATGACAGGATCTTGTATGTAAGAAAACCCAAGAAGTGCCCCTCCCTGCAAAAAAAGCCTCTTATAAGTGACGAATGAATCCACAGGTTGCAATATACAAGATCAATATATAAACATTAATTATCTTTTTATACACTATGAACTATCCTAAAATGAAATTAAGAGAAGAATTTTATTTACTGCAGAATAGAAAAGAATAAAATTCATATAATACATAAATATCTAAATAAATTAAGGATATTTTGTGTTCATGAGCTATAATATTTAATATTGTTAAGAAAGTAATACTCCCCAAATTGATCTACAGATTTAATGCAATCTCTGTCAAAATTCCAGCTGCTTTTGCTGTTATCCTAAATTTCATATGGAAATACATGAGACCCAAAATAGTCAAAACAATCTTAACAAAAAAAGAACAAATTCGGAAGACTCAACTTCCCAATTTCAAAACTTACTAAAAAGCTGCAGAAATCAAGACAACATGGTATTGGCATAAGGATAGATGGATAGACATATGTATCAATGAAAGAGAATTGAAAACCCAGAAATAAATCCATATATCTATGCTCAATTGATTTTTGACAAAGGTTCCAAGGCGATTCAATGGAAAAAAATGTTCTTTCCAACAAATGGCGCTGGAAAACTGGATATCTATGTAAAAAAGAATGATGTTGAACTTACTAACTTAACAACACATAGAAAATTAACTCAAGAAAATCAAAGAATTAAATTCAAGAAATAAAACTGAAACCTATTTAGTTAGAAAACATGACCATATATCTACATAACCTTGGATTAGGCATGGTTTCTTAAATATGACATGAAAAACACAAGTAAGAAAAAATAGATAAATTGAAATATTTTTAATTAATTATTTTATAATTCAACAAGGGATAACTTTGTAACTTTTTTTTTTTTTACAGATGGAGTCTCGCTCTGTCACCAGGTTGGAGTGCAGTGGCAAGATCTCCCCTCACTGCAACCTCCACCTCATGAATTCAAGCGATTCTCCTGCCTCAGCCTCCCGAGTAGCTGGGACTATAGGTGCATGCCACCACTCCCGGTTAATTTTTGCAATTTTTTTAGTAGAGACGGGGTTTCACCATGTTGGCCAGGATGGTCTCGATCTTTTGACCTCATGATCCGCCTGCCTTGGCCTCCCAAAGTGCTGGGATTACAGGTGTGAGCCACTGCGCCCAGTCAACTTCTTCACTTTTCCAGCTCAAACATCTTTCTCTCATCTCCTCAAATATGCGAAATTAGACAAGATTAGAAGAATTGTTCTTACATAGTTGTCATAACAAGGGAAATTACACATTTGGTAAAGATACTTTATGGTGACCAAGTTGACAAGATCTCAGGTCCTAAGAAACGAAAAAGGCAGAGAAAGAAGATCTCTGGCTCTGTGCTCCAAGCCTACCTTCTGTCCTTTGCTCCTCTGCAAATGACTTTCATCAGTTAGTGCTCTCATGTGGCACGATTCAACTTTTTTTTTTTTGTCTCAGCATTTTGTATACGTTGTAAAGTACAGGTTATATTGTTTTTGCATACAGATATCAAAATATTTCAGCACAATATTTAAAAGACTATCCATAACCCATTGATTTACATTAGCATTTTATAAAAAAATTAAACACAAATTTGTGTTTATTCCTAGACTTTCTGTGATTTTCCATTGATCTATAAGTGTACTGTTACACCAACACCACAGTGTCCTGATTACTGACATCTTGAAATCAGGCAGTAAAATTCTTCCATTTTGTCCTTCTTTTATACAATTTTTATTCTAGGTTATTTATATTTTACATTACTTTCAGATACGCCAGTTAATTTTTGCAAAAAAAAAAACAAAACATGTTGAGGTGTTGATTGGGATTGTCTTGCTGCTAGAGGTTAATTTGAGAACACTTTAAATCTTAATATCAAGTCTCTCAATTAATGAACATTATGTAACTCATCATATATGTAGGTCTCTTTAAATTTCTCTTAGCAATACTTGGTGGTTTTGGGCATACATGTCTTCTAGATTTTTTGTTAAATTTATCCAGAGCTATTTCATATTTTTGCTGTCATTGTAAATGGTTTTGTTTTTTTGATTAAACTGTCAATTACGTGTATATATTATTATATACATGTATTATATACGTATATATACATATATTTTGTGTACATATTACATATACACAACATATACAATGAATATATTACATATACACATAATTGTATGTGTTGTAGAGGTTAAATTGTTGTATATTGTTATTATTACTTCTGAAATATTCAATGAATTTAACAGTTAACTTATCTGAGAATAGGAATGTCTTTGTGTGAAGATTGATATTTAGAATGCCCATTCATTTCATAGATACAGAGGACTCTTCTTGGGATGCTTTGGCAGTTTGTATCTGAAAAAAATTTTCCATTTTATCTAAGTTTTATAATTAATTAAAACAAATATGTTAATAATAGTTTTTATTAGTTTTTTAATGTTTGTAGTATTGATAGTAATGTCCCCCTTTTCACTTCTGCTATTGGTAATTTATTTCATTTTTTTCTGATCATTCTAGATAGGCTTTATCAAATTAATTGATTTGTTCAAAGACATGTCTTTTTATTTTATTATTATTATTATTATTATATTGGTACTTTCTATTTTATTGATTTCTACTCTTAGCATTATTATTACTTTTATTCTACTACCTTGGGCATAAATTGCTCTTCTTTTTCTAGACCTTTAACTTAGAAATATGTAGGAAATATGTAACTAGGAAATATGAAAACTAATGGCAAAAACCACAATTACTTTTGCATTGACATATAGTTACAGCCTTGAGAAATTATATTTTCCTAATATTTGCTTTTAGTGCTATAAATTTCCCATTAAGCACTGTTTTAACTTCATCTTACATATTTTGTATGCTGTGATGTTATTATCATTGTAATTACTCTTTTCCTTTTTGATTTCTGTGTTCAGTTTTTAATATTTACTAATTACATATATCTTTCACTTATTGACTTTTTAGTTGAATTTTGTTGCAATCTGATAACTTATTTAATGTGATTTCTGATTTTGAAAATTTTAAATACTGTTTAATGGCTCAAAATATAGCCTACCTTCATGAAGCTTCCTCATCTCTTGAAAATATCTAATCCGCGGTTATATGATGGAGTTTTCCATAGTATCAGGTAGGTTCATTTAGTTGATATCATTGTTCAAATGTCCTATATCCATACTAATTTTCTCTCTAATTGCTGTATCAATTACTATAAGAGTATATAAGAATAAAGAGGTTATTTTAGCTATAATAGAAAATTTGTCTGTTTTATTTGTTTGGTTTCTTTGTTGTTGTTTTTCCATGAGTTACTGATTCCTGTATTTTTAAATGCTATTATTAGATAAATACACATTTAGGATTGTGATTACCTCTTAAAAATTTTACCCCTTTTCTGATTTCTTAATTCTTTATGTAAAGTATATACCATTATTATTGTCACATTGACTTTGTTTATCCATCATTTTCCCTGTATATCTTTTCTGTTTTCTTTTGAGATTTTATATTTTTACAGTTTTTTAATAATTAGATTTCTTATTCACTATTGCCTTATTAGATATATCTGATAAACAATATCTGATTGTTTTATTATATAGTAGTCACTCTAAAGTTTGCAAGATGCATCTTTAATTATCACAAATTACCAAAAAAGGTAGAATACCACTTTATGCATAATATACTTCTATTACCTCCTTCTGTTATTGCACATTCTACTTTTACTTTTGCTAGAAACATATTCATATATGTGTATGCATGTGGTGTGTGTGTGTGAGTGATGTGTTATTTTATAAATACATTGTGCTATAAACATAGATTTTTAGTTTAAGCTTTTTTTTATTAATTAATTTTTTTGTTTTTGAGATAGAGTCTCACACTGTCACCCCAGCTGGAGTGCAGAGGCACAATCTCCGCTCACTGCAACCTCTGCCTCCCAGGTTCAAGCAATTATCCTGCCTCAGCCTCCTGAGTAGCTGGGATTACAGACGCCTGCCACCACTCCTGGATAATTTTTTGTATTTTTAGTAGAGACGGGGTTTCACTATGTTGGCCAGGCTGATCTCAAACTCCTGACCTCGTGATCCGCCCACCTTGGCCTCCCAAAGTGCTGGGATTACAGGTGTGAGCCGCTGCACCTGGTTAGTTTAAGCTTTTTTAAATGATCAATTATCTGTTAAATACATTGAATAATAAAATATATTTTATATTTCTCACATGTGTATTATTTCCAGTGCTTTTTAATCTTTCTTATAGGTCCAGATTTCCATCTGATATTATTTTAATTATTCTTGATCCGTTTCATCTAACATTGCTTATAGTGCAGGCCACTGGAAATGAAATGTCTCACACTGTGGTTTGAAAAAAAAAAGGCCTTTATTTGTTCTTCAATTTTGAGAGCTATTTTACTGGTAAGGAATTCTAGGTTCACAGGTTTTTCTTTTCTTCTGTTGAGTACTTTAAAGATGTCTCTCCATCACGTTTCAGCTTTCATAGTTCCTGACAAGACATCTTCTGATCTTTGGTCCTCTGTGTGCACAATGTGTATTTTTATTCTTTGGCTACTTTTCTTTCTCTTTACATCTC
The DNA here is from genome assembly GCF_029289425.2 of Pan paniscus. Taxonomy (NCBI): domain Eukaryota; kingdom Metazoa; phylum Chordata; class Mammalia; order Primates; family Hominidae; genus Pan; species Pan paniscus. The sequence continues at coordinate 19,519,276 of NC_073261.2, forward strand.
ATTTCAAGTCATTTGATTATCAGGTGGATTTGGTGGTTTTCCTTATATTTATTTTGCCTGAGGTCACTGAGTTTCTTGGATGTTTAGGTTTATAATTTTCATCAAATTTTGCAAACTTTTGGACATTATTACCTCAAATAACTTTTCTGTCTCCCATTTTCTCTTCTCATTTGGGGGCTTCAATTATACATATGTTAGTCTACATTAATCTTCTCTGTAAGTCCCCAGTGATCTGTTTATTTTTTCTTTACTCTTTTTTTCTCATGGTACTTTATTATGGACAGTTTCTATTCTCATGTCTTAGTTTACTGATTTTATCTTCTGTACTATCAAATCTGTTCTTGATCTCATCCTATATATATGAGTTATATATATATGTATACAGGTAGAAGATATATATACGTATATATGTAGAAGATATATATGTATATATGTAGAATACATATACCTATATAACGTAATATATGTATGTATGTGAATATGTTTATATTACTTATATATTATATACAAGTGTGTATATTCATTATACAAAATTATATACCATATGCACATGTGTACATATCATATATGACACAAACATATTTATATTATGTGTATATATGATATATAATATACATATGATATGTATACATATGATGATACATGATATACTATGATATATATCATATATACCATAAAAACACATGTATTTTATGTGATATATGTCCATGTGTATTTATTATATATACACTTGTGTATAGAGTATATATGATATATATATCTCATATATATGCATACATAGTATATATGACATATATATAAACACATTTCAGATATATTTTTCATCTCTTGAATCTCTAAATTGCTTTCATATCTTCATTTTTCTTCTCATTGTGGTCATTCTTTCTGCTACTTATTTGACTATGTATACCATATTTATAATGGTTGCTTTAGTGTCCTTGTTTGCTAATTCCATCATGTCTTATTTCTTGATATGGTTCTATTGGTTGATTTTTTTCTCTTGTTTATGAGTTCTATTTTTCTGCTCTTTGCATACCTGGCAATTTTTTCTTCTTCTTCTTCTTCTGGATACCAAACACTGAATTTTACTTTGTTGGTTCCTAGATTTTGTTGTATTTCTATAAATAGTGTTGGATTTTTGTTTTGGTTTTAAGTGTTTAGAATGGGCCTGGGGCAACTTTTAGCCTGGGACTTATTTTTCCCCAGGTGGTGTGCTTTGAAGGACTCTACTTGATTCCCCATATATTATGAGGTCTTTCCATTTTGACAGGTGGGAATGTAAAATATTACTAGTTCTGGTTGATCCCCAGAAAATTTCCTGTCTACTTATTTCTACTTATTTTCTTTTTTCTTTTTCTTTTTTTTTCTTTCTTTTTTTTTTTTTTTTTTTTTGTCTTAGATATTTCCCTCCCATGCAGTGCATATCAGCACTCAGTGTCCCAGGGCATTCTGATTCTTTCTCTTGGTGCATCTACCTTCTCTCTTCTATGTTTTCCCACAATTTCTCACTGCCAACTCTTCCAGATCGCTGATCTCAGCCCAGGAAAACGGCTAGATTCTGTTTGGATCCCCCCTCCCTGAAATGTAACCTAAAAACTTTAGGAATCACAGCTCTGTGCTGACTGTAGTCCACATCTGCAAACTGTTGTTTCATATGTTTTGGCTATGTTTACAGTTAAGTCAGGATGGTAAATCCAGTTTCTTTATTCCATTTTGACCCAGATAAGAATATTCTCTCTCTCGTCTACTTTTTAACTTTCCTTATTTTCTCTTTCTCCATATGTCACTAAGAGAAAATACAAAAAACACATAGTAGTAGTTACTTCAAATGGAAACATTAAGCTATGGTATGTAAAAGCCATTGCAATGATGTTACTCAGCCTTTCCCATCCTGAAGGAATTGCCTCAATGAAAAGTTTATAAATTTGTTATAAACTAATCAGAATTCTCAATTATTGTTTCAGTTTAGTGGGAATTCAAATACATGTCAAGTTATTTAGAAAAACAGGGTGAAACTGCATTTCTAAGTATGTACTCTGTTGAATGCTAGTTTTAAGGAATGTTAGAAAATAACAGTCTTGTAGAAAGAGTTTGGGAAGCCTCAGTTAAATTAAAATCATGTTTCTTTATTGTTGCACTTCTAAATTAAATGTACTTTTTATGCTTATGTGAATTGCAGATTTTGATTGTTCTCCAAAATAATATGCTCTTAGCACACTCCTATTGAGCAATATACTTAAAGAATTAACAGTTTTGAGAATGCCAAGATGAAGAAGAGTTTAATATTATAAACTTAGAAAGGTATAAATTATTACATTATGCTTCAATCAAGATATGCATTTTGGCTGAGTACGGTGGCTCACACCTGTAATCTCAGCACTTTGGGAAGCTGAGGCAGGCGGATCACTAGGTCAAAAGATTGAGACCATCCTGGCCAATGTAGTGAAACTCCGTCTCTACTAAAAATACAAAAATTCACTGGGCATGGTGGTGGGTGGCTGTAATCCTACTTGAGAGGCTGAGGCTGGAGAATCACTTGAACCCAAGAGACAGAGGTTGTAGTGATCTGATATTGTGCCACTGCACTCCAAACCTCATGGTAAAATTTGACCCCTTGGAGATGGGGCTAATGGGAGGTGTTTGGGTTATGGGGTGAATCCCTCATGAATGGCTTGGTGCCGTCCTCATAGTATTGAGTTTTCGCTCTATTAGTTCCTGTTAGAGCTGGTCGCTAAAAAGAGGCTAGACCTCCCCTCTCTCTCTTCCTCCCCTCTTCCTCTTTGGCCATGTGATCTCTGCACTCCAGCTCCCCTTCGCCTTCTGCCATGAGTGGAATCAGCCTGAGGCTTTCACCAGGTGCCCAATCTTCCAGCCAGCAGAATCATGAGCCAAATAAGTCCTTTTACTTTATAAATTATCTAGTCTTAGACATTCCTTTACAGTAACGCAAATGGACAAAGCAATGGTATTGTACTTTTAATTTTGATTTCCACATATTTGTTGTATTAAAAGGTGAATGTTTTTGTGTGTTGATCTGTACCTTGTGAACTTGTGGGACTCACATATTGATTTTAGAGATGTTTTTGTAGATTCTTTATGATTTTCCTCATTGTGTCATCAGCAATTAGTGACAGTTTTCTTATTTTTCCAATTTTTATGCTTTTCCCCTTGTATTGCTCTAGTAGAACATCCAGTGCTATGCTGAATAAGAATAGTGAGAACAGACATCCTTGTTTTCTTCCTGATCTGAGGAGAAAAACATTCAGCCTTTCACCATTAAATTTCACTCAGCTTCTTATACCTGTAGGTTTATGTTTTTAAAAAATTTGGGAAGCGTTTGGACATTATTTCACTGCTTTTTCAGTCCCACTAATTATCACCTTTCTTTCTGGGACTTGAATGATATTAAGTTCTCTTGTGAATGTTCCATAGGAACCCAGGTGATATGGTTTGGCCCTGTTTCCCCACTCAAATCTCATCTCAAATTGTAATTCCCACATGTCGAGGGAGGGACATGTAATGTTGAGGGAGGTTTCCCCCATGCTGTTTTCATGATAGTTGAGTGAGTTTTCATGAGATCTGATGGTTTTATAAGTGTTTGACAGCTCCTCCTTCACACACCCTGTCTCACCTGCTGCCATGTAAGACGTGCCTGCTTCCCCTTCCACCAGGATTGTAAGTTTCCTGAGGCCTCCCCAGCCATGCAGAACTGTGAGTCAATTAAACCTCTTTTTTAAATAAATTACCCACTCTCGGGTATTTCTTTATAGCAGTGTGAAAATGAACTAATACACCATGTCTCTGTTTAATAATTTTGTATTTCAGTCTATTTTCTCTATGTTGTTCAAATTGAATAAATTAAATTGATTTGTCCTCAAATTCACAGATTCTATCACCTGCCATGTCTACTCTACTAATGAGCTAATCCATCAAGTGTTTTATTTTGCTGTAGTTTTCGGTCCTATAATTTTCATTTAGTTATTTTTGGTAGTTTCTATTTCTTTGTGGAAATTTTTTTTTCCATTTGTTTCCAGATAATTTTAAGTTTCTTGTTATTTTTGGTAGTTTCTATTTCTTTGTTGAAATAGGTTTTTTTTCCCCCATTTGCTTCCAGATAATTTTAAGTTTCTTATTAAAGTAGTTTTACACTGTTTGCTTTAAAACTCTTTTCAGATAGGCTGGGCGCGGTGGCTTATGCCTGTAATCCCTGCACTTTGGGAGGCTGAGGAGGGTGGGTCATGAGGTCAGGAGATCAAAAACATCCTGGCTAACACAGTGAAACCCCGTCTCTACTAAAAAATACAAAAAAAAAAAAATAGGTGAGTGTGGTGGTGGGCACCTGTAGTCCCAGCTACTCGGGAGGCTGAGGCAGGAAAATGGCATGAGCCCGGGAGGTGGAGCTTGCAGTGAACCGAGATTGCACCACTGCACTCCGGCTTGGGTGACAGAACGAGACTTGGTCTCAAGAAAAAAAAAAAAAAAACTCTTTTCAGATCATTCCAATATAGAAGTCTCCTCTTATCCACAGTTCTGCTTTCTATAGTTTCAGTTACCCTTACCCATGGTCAACCGTGGTCTGAAAATATTAAATGGAAAATTCCAACAATAAACAACTCATAAGTTTTAAATTCCACACCATTCTAAGTAATGTGATAAAATCTTGTACTGTATTGCTCCTCCCTGCCCTGGACATGAATCATCCCTTTTTCTAGTGTATTCATGCTGCATACACTACCTATCTGCAGATCTTGGTATCAGATTGAAAATCCATAGTATATATAGGGCTTGGTACTATGTGAGGTTTCAGGCATCCACTGAGGGTCATGGAACATGTCTCATGGACATAGTGAGACTACTGTATCTGATTTTTCTCAGTGTTGTCACTTGTTAATTGACTTTTCTCATTCAAATTGTGTTGGTTCTTGATATGATGAGTGGTTTACATTGTATACTGAACTTCAAATCCTATTCAATTAATTAAGTAGTCAACCAAACAATCATTGAAGTATAGTTAAAAAAACATGGTATGTGAGCATGTTCTGCTTTTCATTGGGCTCCATAGATACCAGCACAGAGCACCGACTCACACTGCCTGATTGCAGATCCGTGGAGTGAAAGTTATCCCAAGGCTTCACTGACACTTTATCTTTCCAGCAAAAATGAGCACCAACTGGTACTGCTTGTTGTCTCCCAGGGGGAGTGTGTCCTCTGCTTCCTGCTGTGTTTCACTGATGCCAATGAGGGAGTAAGCTGAGGACTCAAAAAACACTGTTTTTTTTTTTGCTACAGGTATGAGGAAGAAGCTTAGCTCCTCACTAGAGCCCACTGATGACAGGAATAGGGAGATGGGACAGTGAAGTGAACCAGCTTCATCTCACACCACCTCTTCCCCTTTTTAGTTCCAGGTGGGTGAGCACGTTCAGCTTCCCACTGGGTCCTTGGGTGGAGTGCTGGTCAGCCTGGCCTTCCTCCACCAGGCTAAATGTCTTGCTGTTTGTAGAGGGTGGAGCCTCCTCCACTCTCTGCTGAATCCTACTGACCCCGCCCCCATGGGAAAATCAAAATACTGCCTGCCTCTGCAAGGAGGGGGTGTTGGAGGGCTGCTGCTTGCACAGGTGGATGGGAGGTGGGGTGGGAAATAAGCTCCCTTCAGCTCTTCTGAAGCCTGGGGTCTGCGAGGGTTCTGTTGGTGTTTGCCTAAAGTATGGCAAATATTGTCAACGAACATTTCCATGCTGTTAGGACACCCTTTTCCAAGTTCTTTGGCTAAGGTAACAGGCTTTTCTTGGACCTTTTTTTGTGTGTGTGTCTATTAGTAGTTCTGGAGATTCCACAGTACCTTCTCCAGAATATAGGAGTGGGAAAAGGAAGATCCAGGGAATTTGCCATGGTGTCTTTTCCCAAGTCCTCAGTTCACCAGGCAGCCTAACTTCTTCTTTCTACTGTCCAGGCTCTTTCTATGCTTGCTCATTCTGATCTAATCCATTTTATACTTGTAAGTGGGAGAACCTGTGAGTAAAGGGGCTACTCCATCTTTTATCCCATCTTTGCTAGAACCATAGGGCAAGATATACTTAAAAATATTTTATGAATACATGATACTTGTACATATTTATAAGGTGCATGTGATACTTTGATAAAAGCATGCAACTGGTAATAATGAAATCTGGGTAATGAGGATATCCATCATCTCAAACATTTATCATTTATTTGTGTTAGGAACATTCCAAAGTTAGATAGAAGGAATAAGTCTTAGTGTTCAACAGCACAAGAGGACGACTATAGTTAACAATAACTTAGGATATATTTCAAAATAGCTAGAAGAAAAGATTTGGAGTGTTACCAACATAACTATTTTCAAAACAGCTCTTTGGTCAATAGTAAGACGCCAGTGCTTGGAGGAAAAAGGTTACAAATTGTATTCAAATCTAAGTTTCTACTTTGACTGACTTAAAGTGAGCAAGATAATAAGCTGTTTATTGATAATCTCAATGTGAACAAAAGGATACCCCAGTCAAGAACACAGACACAAAGGGGCTAGAAGAGGACAAAAACGATTAACCTATCTACAGTCCAAAAGTGAGGGATAAGTAGAACTAATCTATGCTGATAGAGTGGTGACCACTGCTGGGGAGGGGGACATGGAAAGTGTAGTGACTGCTGAAGCTCCAGACATGGTCATTTATTTTATGTATATTATACCCCAAAAGAAAGTTTAAAGAATAATTTACTATAGGAAATTTGTAAAAAAGAAATCTTAAGAAAATAACATCATATTTTCTGGAAGTAGCAATGTATATTTTTTTCAGTTTGAAGTTACACTGAACTTTTTAACTCTGTATTTAGAGAATAAACTAATTCATATTTTAGATTTCCTTACTCTTTCTTCCAAATCTTATTTTAAATAAGCTTTTAAAAATTGTATGGTAGTGAGTGCGGAAGGGGAGGAAGGGGGAGGAAGCAAAAAAAATGATATAGTAGGCATTGATGCTAATTTTCAACTCTAAATGCCTTTTATAAATCATGTTCTTCATTAAAAAAGAGAAAAAAATTATTATCTCTATTATCTGTTCCCTTCCCTACTTGAGAAACAAACAAACAAACAAAAAACTTGCCAAGGAAAAAAAGAAGAGTCTTTTCTCTGACATTAGCATTATAACATGTTTACAGCACAACATCAGTTCTTTTCTGAAAATAGGTAAAATGCAAATGCATTAGGATGCTATGTAGTCAAGATATGACTACAATATGACCTTGGCAGACAAAGGTACAGAAAGGCAAACGAAGAAGCCACCATCCTGATCCCAGGATTATACCAATAATTCAGCAGTCAATGTGTTTTATCATATAGCCATGTTTCCGCACATAAATTATTCTAGCTCCAGTGCTGCTGTTGCCTATGCAATTGCTTTTAAAATAGAATGCATTCTTATGCTAAGTAAGTGTGCTTGCTGTGGTGCTGAATATCATTCTTCTTCTGAGATTAGAATATTAAAAATAAATATTTGCAGCTCCTGTGATAATAAAAGAAACACAACATGAACTCCAATGAAAATGTAAGACAAAAGAAGAGAAAACATTTAAATGCTGAACTTATAAAGAAGACAAAGAACAAAAGCAATTGCTTGACGTTTAAAAACCCACTGGCTTAAAATAAATTGTTTGCTGAGTAGCAATTTTCTCATGGTATTAAATGAAAAGTAAACCTATCCCTTTTTTTAAAAAATTAGATATATCCAGTCTTATGTAACAGCATAGAACTTTATTTTCTACTATGCAAATAAATGTCCTTCACACCTAGCAGACCAGAAAATCACCAATGAAATCTTAGTTTAATTATTTTCCTGATAGCGACTTGGAATCGATACATCAACTAAATATCTTCTGCCAAGACTTAATCGCCATCACATTTGCTTGTTTTTATGTGGTTTCAAGCAATCAAAAGAGAGAGGAAGAAGAGGTAAAGAAATAAATTCATTCATATTGTAATGACAACTTTAAAAAATTACAGATTTAATTTGTTTCAAGAGGAACAAAGCAAGGAAAGGCAAATGAATTAAGAACACAAACCCGGGTATGTCTCATTTCTCTGGCATTCTTTTCCAGTGTTAAGAAAAACAGAATCAATCATCTTATCACACCTGGACTCCAACTTCACCTCCAAGATAAATAAAAGAGATGAGCATTGGTCCATGAATTCAGAATGCAATTATCTTCCTGATTTTGTCACCAGTTTGCTACGTGACCCTAGAAAGCTTACTTCCCTTTTCTTTGTATTATTTTATATCTTCAAAATAGAGATACTTTTATATTGTGCATGCCTTTTAAGAAGATATAGTGTGATCTCAGCCTGGTGTAGGTGGTTTTAGAAGCAAGTATCCCTTTTGTGTAGCTGGGGAATCACTTAATATGCTTTAAAGAAGAAGTGCATTCCATTAAGTTATTTATAATGCATATTTCCTCAAAAAATAGTATTGTGTTACTAAGTTTCATGAGGTAATCAAAGTTGCATTCCTATAAGGAAAAAATAAATTATCCAGAGGAGGCAACATTCAGATTCAGATTCTACTGAGATTTATTTGTTGAGCACTGAAAATATGCCTGGCAGTTGTTAGAAATTTTTACATACTTCATGAAAATTAATCTTTACAACAATCAGTCATGAACTTCATTTTTTTAACAACAATAATGTCATTACTACCTTTTTTATTTTTAACAAATAAAGATGTTGGGGCTCAGAGTAGTTACGTGACTTGCCAAGGTGACAGATGCAAGGGACTATGCCAAGATTTAAAAGTGGGCTCATTTCTGTACATTTTCTATGCACTAACTCTTATTAAGAAAACAGGCACTCTCACAACAACCTCACAACAGACTTCCTGTTGTGAGAAGGCACCCAGCAGCTCTGGCTGGCAGCAGTTTCTTCATTTATTCAGCAGTCACATGTTTTTTTTAGGAACGACGAGTCGGGTACTGCATTGGATACTGGCAATACAGCACAATCTCACCAATAGCAGTCTAACCAGCAGTCATGACTGTGATGGCTAAGTCCCAAAACAGAGGCATGTATGAGAGTCTGTAGATGTGCAAAGAGGATTCTGCTAGGCCTGAGGGAACCATCCAGGAAGGCTGTGCAGAAGCTCCTTGAGGTTCCAGCAAAATAAATGCTTGCATTTCTCTGAAGTTCTCTAAGTTTGAAATTTTAGACTCTGGAAAATTAATTATGTCGCAGTGTATCAACTTATAATTTGTCATTAAGAAGTGAACTATATTACCATGCTCCACAAGAGCTGGTCAAACGAACGCAGGCAGGGTGGTGCCTTGAAAACACTTCCTTACTGAGGCCTCCATTTTCTTTGGATAGCTGGTTCTTCTCCTCACAATGAAGGGCTGAGATCAGTGGACTTCACAGGTTTCTTTGAGTTGACAAATCCCCATAAATCTCTGTATGAGAAAGCTGATGCCTCTTTTCATGTCAATCAACATTCAATCTTATCAGCATCATCAATATCTTTATAATAATATTTTACCTACATTCAAATTAATAAGCTTTATTCACAATAAGATGGAATGATTACAGGTGTTAATTTGTAGAGTTGCTGATCTACCCTGAGTTCCTTTTGTGTCTGGCCCACTTCACAAATAGCACAAGCTTTCAAGCTACCATTCTTGTCTGCTTTCTCCCCAGGTTTCTCTTTAACACCTAAATACTGAGGAGCTTTAAAGGGATAGGTAAATAGATGAAGAGGTAACTGGGGAGAAGAATTAGGCATTTTAATTTGTGAGTTTTCATTCATAACAGGTAAGGCAATGTTTTTATGCAGGGTTCACAGCCCAGATTCTAGCCCAGAAAAGCGTACTTACAAGAACCAGAGATCACTGGAGTCTGGGAGCCAAGAAGGAAATAATGACAGGCTGGTGTTAACAGAAAAAAATGAACTCTGTCAAATGTTTTAGAGGCTTACTCTGAGCCAATATGAGTAACTGTGACCCCAAGAAAAACACAAACCCAAGAAGCCTCGAGTAAGTGGTACTGAGGTGGTCACATCACCGTTTTGGTTTTACACATTTTAGGGAGGCTGGAGTTACACAAAGACCTAAATCAGTACATGGAAGGTGTATATTGGTTCAGCTGGAAAAGGTGGGATATCTTGATGAGCAGGCTACAGGTTATAAGTGGACTTAGAGATTCTTTAATTTGCAATTGGTTAAAGGAGTAAGGCTCTGTCTAAACTCTGACAGTCAGCAGAAAAGAATGCTTTGAGATAAGGATGCTATATGGCAAAACTGATGACCTGCAGGTGTGACCTAACCCTTGCCTAGCATGGCCTTAGGTCCCGTCTTTAATGTGGTGTCTTATTGCCACAAAAAGCCTATTTTATCCATCTCATGATCTCTGTTTTAACATTAATACTGGTCAGTTGTGCTTGACCTCCAAAAGGGCGGGGGTTTAATGAGGCATGTCCGGCCTCCCTTCCCGCCATGCCTAAGAATTCAGTTTTTTAGGTTTTCCTGGTGTTCCCTTGGCCAAAAAGAGGTCCATTTAGTTGGTGGGGTGATGGAAGTTTAGGATTTTATTTTTAGTTTACACTGGATATGAAATCTGAAGCTGTTTTGATTTTCAGGCTCTCAGAGCCTGATCCTTTTAGCCATTTAAAGAAAGAGCTTGGCAGGCTGCTGATCAGATGTCTTGAGGGCTTTGCTTCACTCCGGGAATCATAGGATTCTAGTGAGCAAAGAAAGAGAAGAACTGAGCATGACAATTTTGCCTTAGAACCATGGTGTTTCTGACAGGATGCCGGAGTCAGAGCAGTATCCTAAGCTACCTTGGCGACACAGCTGAGGGAAAAGGGAAGAACAAGTCCCGGACTGTGCTCAGGGTGTCATAGATTTATAGCACAGGGAGTTGCGCAGATTCTCAAGTGAAATTTTTATAAAGTCTATTTATTTGAAGGAAATGTTGGCATGTATGGGGGAGTTCGCTGCAGGCATAGAGCTCTAGTGATCCCCCGGGTTAAACTGGTTGTTTGATTAGCAGTGGTCCTCAGAAAGCTTGCAGGCCAGTTTGATTCTTAAAGAAGTCTTACCCGGTGCTGTAGGAAAATCTCAACATTCAGATAATACAAACACAGAAACATAGGATTTTTGTTTTAGTTATAATAGCATAAAGGTGATGTTTTAGCTGACTCTATGGAATCTGTTTGTAAAAGAACTAAATAGGGAACCAGAAGATGGAGTAGAGAAAGAAGTGTAAGCCATGCTTCCCACAATGACTGTCTTATTCCCTTCTCAATTCCGGGTGTGAAGGTCAGGGCCAGGTGTTTCACAAGGGTGCACTCAGGGCACAGGTGTTGACTGGGGAACAGAGGCAGGGAGAGTGAAAGAGGGAAAAGGAAGAAAGGAGGGAGAAGGAACGGAGAAGAGGGAAAGGGAGGAAGGAAGAGATAGAGGGAGAGAAGAAAAGACAGGAAAGGGAGGGAGGGGGAGACAGGGAGGGACAGTGCACAGAAGAAGGGGAAGGAAGAACAGAGGGAGTGGGTAGATGGCATGGAGGAAGGACAGAGGGGAGAAAGAGAGGAAGGGATAAAAGAGAGGAAAGGGGGAAGAACAGGAAGGTACAGGGGATGGAGGAAGTTGAGGGATGAGGAAGGAGAGAGGAAGAGGGGCAGGAGGAAGGAAACAGAGGAAAAAGGAGAAGGAGGGAGAGAGGATGCCTTTATCAACTTCTTTAAAGATGCTTATTTAATCTCTATTAATAATAGAGATTAATTGGTTAATTAATCTCTATTAATTAATTAATTAATTGGTTAATTAATCTCTATTAATCAATTGATTAATTGGTTAATTAATCAATTAACCAATGCAACGCATTGGTACCTTGGAGACATTTATTTAGAAATTAGGTATAGACCGACAAATCAGGTTACCCTAACCAGAGTCAAGGCAGAGTGAAGCAAGGTTCTCAGCCCCTCACAGCCTTCCTGCCAAAGCCAGACCCCAAAAAGCTGTCTGCCTTGCTAAAGTACATTGCTAACTTGGACAGCTGTGGCGGAGAATGAGGGCAGAACTGATCTCAATTCCTAAAGTGTAACATCATAATTAGATTTTTATATATTTCCAGTTGTTTATGTGCTTGTAATCATTTACCCAAAAAACTTTTTACATATACTATTCTATGTCCTTGCTTTTTTTTTACCTAATATTATCACTGAGGATATTAGTTCACTTAATAATATAACCGGTGATAGATATTTCTAATATGCACTGTGTACAGTATTTTTATCACATACATTTCAACAACTGTGAATATCAGCTCTTGTTCCATTGTCCCAAATCCTTGGGGTTAGATGTAATTCATTATTCACAATTTTCCAAATTTTAGAAAGATGATGATAAAATTCCTAGAAAGATACGGGGATACACTTCTTATTTAACTGCTACTGCTATTTCTGCAATGTAACAAATGAATATTTACATTGGCTGGGATGAATAAAGACTTTACAAAGCCTCATGTCAACACAGAGCAGCTTTCAGCATCAAATAAGTCTGCTGCAAGCCATTTTAAAACTTCAATGTTCCAGAGCATTTGAATTTTTGAAGTGCCTACATGGTGTTGTAGATCTGTATCACACTACATGGAATCACATGATTTATTATCTATTCCCAAATAGATGGACATGGGTTGTTTTAGGGTTTTGTTATTAAAAATAGCACTGCAATGAACATTCTTGGAAATGAATCTTTGGAAAATATGACTATATCCCTAGAGTGACTACTCAGAAGCAGAATTACTGGGTCAATTGAATGTGACTTTATATTTGAATAAATATTGCCACATTTCCCTCCAAAGAAGTTGCACCAATTTCTTCCTCTCACAAGCATTCTAGGAAAGGGCCTCCTTCCCTGTACTCCTGCATTCATTGCTAGGGCTTCCACAACAAAATACCATAAACCATTGGTTAAACTGAAATTTATTTTATTACAACTTGAGAATCTGGAAGTACAAAGTCAGGGTGTCAGCAGGGATGGTTCCTTCTGAGGCTGTGAGGAAGAATCTGCTCCCGGCCTCTCTCCCCACTTCAACAGCTTCAGGCATTTCTTGGCTTGTAGAGCCCTGTCCTCTCCATGTCATCACTTGTCTTTCCTCTGTATGTGTCTGTTTCTGTGTCAAAATGACCTCTTTTTATAAGGATGCAGTTGTATTAGGGCCCACTCTAATGACCTCATCTTAACTTGCTCTGCAGGGTTCCTGTTTCCAAATATGGTCATAGTGACAGATACTTGAAGGGACAGGAGACTCAATTCAACCGATAACATTTTCCAACAGTGACTGTTATTCAGTTTTTTCCAATGTGATAGGTAGAAAACGGTAACTCTCAATTTCCATTTGTATTTACTTAATTCAGTTGGATTTGAGGATTCTGTCTTAATTTTATTAACTTTTTATTTTGAAATGAATACAAACTCACGGGAAATTGGAAAAATGCACACATTGAGTCCCATAAACCTTTCAGCCAGCATCCTCCAAAAATGACATTGTATGTGACTACAATATATCAAAACCAGGAACCTGACATTGCTGTAACGCTGTTAACTAGACTACAGATCCCATTTAGTTTTTTCCAGTTTTTACATGCACTCCATTGTACATGTAATAGGGGCAGGTCAGCGTTCCCTGCAATGCGATTGTGTGTATAACCACCACCACAGTCACCACAGTCAAGGTACAGAGAAGCACAAAGCAATTTTCTCATACCATCATTCACAGTGCCATCCACCACCCACCCCATCCCTCCCCCAAGGCTTCATCTCTCCAGTTGCAGCATGTGAAAGACATTCTATAATGGTATTCTATGGTACCTTTAGAAATCAACTGGTTTTTCTTTTTTTTTTTTTTGAAGACGGAGTCTTGCGCTGTCACCCAGGCTGGAGCACAGTGGTGTGATCTCAGCTCACTGCAACCTCCGCCTCCTGGGTTCAAGCGATTCTCCTGCCTCAGCTTCCCCAGTAGCTGGAATTACAGGCAAGCCCCACCATGCCCGGCTAATTTTCGTATTTTTAGTGAAAACAGGGTTTCATCATGTTAGCCAGGCTGGTCTCAAGCTCCTGACCTCAGGTGATCCACTTGCCTCAGCCTCCCAAAGTGCTGGGATTATAGGTGTGAGCCACCATGACTGGCCAGAAAGCAGCTTCGTTCACTCAGCATAATGAATGCCCTTATATGGCTGTTGCATGTATGAGTCATTTATTCCCTTATATTGCTGATTAATATTTCATTTAATTATTTTTGATAGCATTATCTTTATATTTATATACATATACTTGTAAATTGCTTGTCCATGTCTTTGCCAGTTAAAAAAAAGTTATTATCTTTCTTTTTGTTACTGCTCTTGGTTGCTCTATTTTTTTCATTTAGAACTTTATTATATGAAATTTATCAATCATTAATTTTTTAGTTTCTTGGTTTTCTGATACAGAAAGGACTGTCATCCAAAACTTAAAATTCAAACATTTGAATCTCTCTAGAATTGTTTTGTGTCTGTTTAAAGAGTGAGGTAGGGATTGGCTACTCCTTGGGTCTTCAATATGTATTTCTTGGGGCATATGCTATGCAAACTTTTGGTCCAATATGAATATACACATGGATGCTTGCACAGCCAGTGCGCCTGCTTGGCAGGAATGTGGGTTGTGAGTTTTGCTTAATTATGACATCAAACTCATTCAGCTGCTAAATATCATCTTCTGGTTTCTGGGAAAATTGTCCAGGATTTCAGATCTAGGTGAAAAATGGGAGTTCAGGCAGGTGTAGCTAGACCTTGGGAAAGTGTATAAAATGTTAACATGCAAAATACAAGGTGTAGGATTGCAAGATGATGCAAATGTATGAGTTTCTAGCTAGATTGCCAAGGTCAATACACCTAAATCTAGAATAGAATTTTTTTAGCAGAAATTTCTAACCCTGTGACTAGTGATGTGGGTAGGGTAAACTACAGGGTGTGAGGTCAATGGAGCTTCCGCAGTGGTGTGTCGGCAGGCTCCCAGGGGTTAGGGCTATAATTCCACCTGCAGACACAGTGACTGGTCTGTCATGGTACTTATGCAGGGCATGGCTTGAAGCACCTTCAACACTAGGAATGTCCCAGTAATAGTCAGTAGATTAGGCTCCAATCCTCATTTGGCATTGGTAGCAATTGTTTGGTGATTTTCCTCTATCCTGTTTTCCTGTTAGCCACATCATCTTTTCATGCTCAAGATATATTCTTATAGGGAAGTTTCCAGCACACATAAACACCAATAACAGGGAGAGAAACCATGAAGGGGTGTTGCAAAAGCCACATACCATACAAGGAATGGCTGATTTCCTCCCACAGATAATCCCTGAAGATCCTGAAAGACTCACGGGCCTCACAGTTGGAAAGACATCCAGGTTCTATCTATGTGAATCCTCACCTAATGTGTGCATTTCCTCCTTAGCATCTGTATCAGTGTAGCCTGACAGAATCAACATGGCTTTGAAGTCCAGTTGTCCTGGCTGCTCATCTCTGCTCCACAATTCACTATTATATGACCTTGACTAAATTATTTAAATTTCCTCTATCATAAAATGGGGAGAATAAAAGTATATGCTTCAAAATTTTCTTAAGCAGATTTGATTAGATAACTTAGGGAACATGCTTAGCATAGTGGCAGGCACATGGTACTAAATGTCAGCTGTCATCACTGTTACCTCCAGTGTGGGACAGTTTTTTTCTCCTGAGGCCACCCTAATAACTTAGAGGCAAACTGCAGTCCAGGTTTACAAATTCACCGCCATCTGCTGTTGCATCCACAGTGCTGTATTAATCTCCTGAAGGGTCCATTTACCTTGTTTCTTTCTTTACAGTATTAACTGAACCCACTATTTCAGAAACATGTATTACTTACAGCCTGCTCCAGGCAAAACTAGCAGGTAAAATGGGCAATCTGAAAAGCTCTTTCCTAATACACTATTAGGGGGTGATAATGGCTTAAAGCTTCTGCCTTCCTGCTTTACAAAGTGCCCTCTATTCCTTCTCCTAAAGGAGTGACTAACAAGGGAATTCCTGTCCAAGAGAGGCCGTATGGGAAGAAGGGGTTTTTCTTTCCATTCCCATCACATCACACAGGTATCTGCATTGCTATAAAGGACATCTGCTGTGTTTGCCTACCTAGCTTCCCATTTCAATTTTAAGCGACTAGAACTCATCTTTTCCCTTTAGGAACAATTCCTTCCTAGACTGGTGGGACCATGAAACTCAGGCACCTCTCCTAGCCAACCAGAATTTCCCTCAACTGAGAACCAGGCCAGTGGAGGTGCAGGACCCAAGCAGAATCCTTCCTCATGTATCCATATGAACTCAGAAATGGGGAAGGTGTCTCAAGCTGGTCATGAACCCAAAGATCAGGTATGCCTGAGGATCATCTTTGCCATCACCTGTAGAGCAAGGCAGAGATGGGAGATGGAGTGAGTGAGAAATGTATTTTTTATGACATCTTTTAAGCAATCTAGAGACAGCCATGTCTGAAGGGAGTCATGGGCTATTCCGTTGCCCAACCTGGTAACATCTTGCCTCACCCACCTGCCTGTCTTATTTTTCTCCTTTAACTGGCTTTAAGGGGATTGCTATTACAAGCAACTGAAAGTGTTCTAATGAATACAGATGGATACAAGTGGATCTCTATTATAGAAGTGACAAGTTATAAAAATCTATTACCACTATTGAACAGAGAACTCACAACGTAAGCTATATTCTTTATAAGTCAGTAGCATAATAAAGTAAAACATAGACCTTATCATGTCTATCTACTGTGCACAAACCCTTTGATAGTTCCATTTGCTTTCTTTTAAAAGCCTACAACCCTCTGTAAATCAGACTATGGCTTCAATTCCTACATTAGTTATTCCCCAAATGTCCACTCAGTTTTATGCAGTTCCACCTTCCTGATGTTCCATGTGTCTGTAATGTCACTTCCTGATTTTTGTTTATTTAAAATTTAAGGGCTTGGGTTCTGTCTTCCCAGAGCCTAAATTTTACAACTTACCTGTTCATTGCCATAGAGCAAGTGGTCCTAACTATCTAATCTTTAATATTTTTAATAAAATAATTTGGAAAATTATAGTAACTGCCACATAGTATTGTTGTAAGATTTAAATGAAATAATAAATTAAAATTTTTGGCCCATAGTAAGCTCTCAATGATCACTAGCTATTGCTGTAGTTACGACTATCTCTTCAGTAGGAAACACATAGCCTTCATGTGATAGTATCTGTATTAATAATTATTGAATTAATAAAAAATGTCCTTAGTGTTAGAAAAATTCTTCAACGTATATTCTTCTCCACTGCATGGAAAATTACTTGTTGTGCGGAGAGATAACAATAATGGTTCAGACAGTGAGCGGGCTGTGGAGTCAAACAAAGATTTCAAGGTTGGCTCTGCCATTTTTTACCTCTGGGAACTGGGCAAATAACTCACCCTCTGGGAGCCCCAGTTTCCTCACCTATGCTTGTGGATAATGAGGATACATACTCTTAATGTTCCTGAGAAGATTAAATAAGACAATTTAACAAGTTAGTTATTTGAGACAATAACCTCTCCCTCCCTCTCTTCAGTGTGTGATGTCTAGCACACTGCTTAGTATAGTAATCACTGGGTAAATAGGTAATATTAATATTCTTTTAAAAATTGTCTTCTGATTGTTTTTTGGCCCACAAATAGCAAGAAAAAGACAAAAATAAAATCACTAAGACAAGTTCAACTTGTCGATGAGTATCAGTATGTTTCTAATGCCAAAACTGTTTTTCTTGGTTTACATGGAATAGAAAAATAGAGTAGCAGAATTGCTACCAACAGTCATTGAAAAGATCAACTATTTTCCATGGCTGCTTAAAGTCACTGCTATCCACTTTTCACTGGAGGGCTTTCCAAAAAATTGTTCCCTGACATCGACATCTCTACTTTGCTTCTTTGCAGCTATACAAATCACATCAAAGCTTAAGTTACTTTAAATCTTGATGACAACCCCCCACCCCTCCTCAGGTGCTTCATCTGTGCTTAGTTATGCGGAGAACCACCTAGGCTCAGTATTTCTGTTGCATCAATAGCACAACAAGGTCAAGATGAATTAAGCCATCCATTCAAGCACACAGCCAGAGTAACATAAATTCCTCTGTTAAGAAAGGACAAATGTTCGATGTTGCTGATAGTCAATTAGGCATGCAGTTCCTGTGAAAAGCTCATTACAGGTATTAGGGCTGGGAAATGATAGGGAAGAATGGTTCATACCATCTTTAAAAGGCCCAGGCCACGTACTTAATTTTTGAAGGAGTTCCCGCTGAACAACTAAGATGACTGTACCTGGGAAAATTCGCCTATTCTCTAACAACTTTCTTTCATTTGTAGGATACTATACTTTTTATGTTTCAAATCTGAAGTGCATTAAAAGTGGATAAACTCCGCAAGCAAGCAGTCCATGAGACCCCATGAGATCTAGTGCTTAGCACAGTTTTCGGCTGGGTGAATAGTTGTGGGGATGATGATGTCGATGCGGGCATTCATTGGTTTCTTCTGAGAAGCCCAGATTCTACAGACAAATCTGATGAGTGCAATTCTATTTCCATAAATGCCTGACCCAATGCAACCAAATTAAGCAACATGGATAATTTGGAGATGTATTAAATGATAATACAATATTGGAAAATTAAAATCAAATCATTTCAAATTTTTGAAATTTCAGATTTGTGGAAGTTTATAAAGTTGTAATAAATGACAAAGAATTTAATGTAGTAATTAAGAACATGAGTTCTTTAGTCATATTGCTTGGGTTTGAAATTCTGCTTTACCACTTTCTAGCTGTGTGAATTATTTATCCTCCCATGCCTCAGTTTCCTATTTTATAAAATGAGATAGTATCTCTTTATAACAATATTGTGAATATTAACTATATATGTAAGGTATCTAGTAGCTGACACTTAGTAAGTGTTCAATAAATGTTAGCCTTTGTTATTTTGAATTAAGAATTTAATGCACAATGCCTGATTACTACGGAAAACTCGGTTATTCTGCATTCTTGAGGTGAGATGGAGTGCTATTACACACTGCCCATGTGATGCCATTAAAATGTGATTAAAGATGCCGCAGATTGGCCTACGTGATCCTACGACAATAGATTTTCAGAGGATTATCAAATATAAATGAATATTTTATGCTATTTATGACATCATTACCCATGTTAATCAAGAAAAGCCTTTATGCCCCTCCAGGTTTCCCATTAGCCAATAAATCTTCAACCTCTGTGGAAGTGATTAGAACAAAGAGAACTGTGGGCAATGTGTTTTATTCCTTCCATAGACACTGAAAAACATTGAATGGGAGCATTTTAGAAGGAATCGGTGCATTCACTATTGTTTGCACTCCTTGTGAATGGCTTGTAAAAGCTTTTCTTGGTGCTCACCTAGTTTGTATGTCTTCCCATTGTCATTCTCCTTGTCTGGCCTGTCTGCATTAACATAAAATGATGGATCTCTCTTAACTCTAAGCTAAACTTCAAAGCTCATTACTATGTATGGGGTCTGATTTCACTCCAATTTAGCATTAATAGTCTGACTTGTAGACTTTCTAAATGAATAACAACATTTTAAATGGCCATTTGTTTGCTATGTGCTAGTCCTTCCATTTTCATGTATCTGCCAACTTCCCTTACCAGCTGGTAACAAAGGACTAGCTCCCACATTTGCATCATGAAAGAAGTCTGTAATAGCCTGTCTCTGCCCTCTCCAAGTTAGCAGCAACACACCTATAGAAGCCAATGTTAAGGATATTCTACTACCCTCTGATCCCGTGTTTAGGCTACTGGAGAGCAGGAGATAATAGGGTCATGAGTGACCTTGGAAATGATCTAATATAGTGAGATCCTTGTCAACGTTTTCTTTCACTTTTAAGAAAACAGCCCTGCTGTCTATTTGGAAAATACAGGAGATGAGGTGTGGCTTAATCGTTGAATAAAAACCAGTCAATGTCAATGTACAATTTCTGTTCTCAGGAGATCTCTTTAGAGCCAGTAAGGGATTTGGAGAAAGGACGGCAGAGAGAGGATTTCATGCAGTGCAGCTTTCAGCATCACTCTTTATTTTTGTCACTCTGGGTGGAAGAGCTTCCAGATTCAATGCCTGCCATCAGTCTTCTTTTTGAAATGAAATTTCACATAGAAGGAGAGAAACATTTTTTTAAATCAAAAGAAAGGAGATAAAAGCAACCAAATGCTATTAGGAGACAAACTGGTCTCCAAAAAAAGTCGGTTTGCAGGTTTGAAGCTGGGAACTGTCATTGCAATGGATGGGGTGTGTGAACAGAATGTCTTTGCCACATATTTTAATTGAACATTTTTGAAACAGAAACAAATGTCAAAAAACAAAAATAAAAGCAAAAAAGAAGTATCTTATAACTCTGTGGCAAAGTATTCTAGTTCTGAGGTTGTTAAAACAGCTTCCTGGAGTTACCCTTCTCTCAAATCTTTTCCTCCCATCAAATGAGAAACAAAACAAAACAAAAATAAGAGAACTGGATAAAGAACTCCCAGGGTCTTGAGGCAAACACCTAAGTCTTCAATCCTTTCAATCCGCTTTCCCAGCTCTTCAGTTACTGAGTCCCCCTCTTCAGTCACCTGCATTATTCATTTCTTCTTTTATACTCCATATACAAGGGTCTTTATTCTTGTTTCCTTCTATCATTACGATAAGAAAAACTTTGTTATTATTCTCTTAATAACAAAACATCTGCTTTCAGGGTAGCCAAAGACAAAAATGATGAGTTCTACCTTCTGCATTTTGTTATGTGATGAAACACAGAATTCCTCTAAGTCTATAAATTGCATTTCAAGCGACAGAAGAGTTTCACAGAGAGATAGAAAAGGTGCTGAGCAGTTTGCAGAGGGGTCCCAGTTGTCTCTATGCTGCAGCTGTCTCTGTGTTTACCTACAGTGCCACTCTGGGGACCTGCCTTTAACAGTCTGTCTCAGGATCCTGTGTAGGGGTGTGGCAGGCCAGGTCTCACTAATGCAGGGCTTCATAACAATTGTTTCAGTACTGACTGGGTGATTAAGTTAAATATTAAAAGCTAAAAGAGACAGTGACTTTATACAAAGGCTATAATGTAACAAAAGCCCACCATGAGTTTTGCGAAGGCCTTTCCTGGGCCTTAAAGCATGACAAATAACAAAGGAATACTTAACAGGACCCATTTAGGATTAAACAAGTTTTGGCTGGGCATGGTGGCTCACGCCTGTAATCCAGCACTTTGGGAGGCCAAGGCGGGTAGATCACGAGGTCAGGAGATCGAGACCATCCTGGCTAACACGGTGAAACCTTGTCTCTACTAAAAATACAAAAAATTAGCCAGGCATGGTGGCACATGCCTGTAGTCCCAGCTACTCAGGAGGCTGAGGCAGGAGAATCACTTGAACCTGGGAGGCAGATGTTTCAGTGAGCCGAGATCGCAACACTGCACTCCAACCTGGGCGACAGAGACTCTGTCTCAAAAAAGAAAAAAAAAAAGTTTTGGGGGTCTGAAGAAACTCCCCAGGCCTCCACAAACAAGTTTATTAGGGGTCTAAAGGAACTCCCCAAACCTCCAGGATTTAGCAGGAGAAAAGATAAGGGTAATCACGCTAGCACCTGGACCCATTTAGATTAAGTAAATTTACTGAGACTCCAGAAGAAGGTCTTCAGGGCTCAGACCTTAGTTATAGATTAAAAGACATTAATCACGTATGTCTTTATAGATGAATGCACACTTACATATAGACATATAGCTTAGAAGACATATAAGGTCTGGAAAACTTTGTAATTTTGAGTTGATCTGGTGATAATTTCCAGGTCTTCTCCCTGTAACTGGTTGCAGAAATAAACTCTCTTCCTCCCCAGTTCATCTGTATCTCATTATTGGGCCACAAGAAATAGCAGCTTGACCCTCAGTTTGGTCCAGGAAAGGGGGGAACTCTTCACATGATCTTTGCATGACAAGGAAACTCAGAAAAAACGAATGAGAGATAGGCTTTCTCACAGGCATTTGTAATATTATTAATCTTCAGTGTCAGTGACAGATTAAGGGCCTGCTGCAGTGTGATAGGATTCTGAGCACAGTAAATGCTTTCAGATTAGATGAGGCATCCTTAACTAGAAGGCTATGAAGAATGGAGAAGGGAGACCACGTTCTTGGTACCATGAAGTACTCTCAAAGAAACATCTAAACATCTCAACCTGTCGGGACATAACCCAGCCAGTTTACAAATTAAACTGAAGAGAAATGAAATGAAAGGAGAGGAAAAAACAAAACCACCAGATCTGCAGATTGCCAGGGGGCTGTCTTGGGTTTACTGCTCTGAGATCACATTCTCCTACCCTGAGCAAGAGCAACAGACATTGTCCTGGAAGCCTGGCAGAGGATGCCTGCTATTTTAGAGATGTTTTTAGTAAAACATCTATACTTTTCCTTCCTATTCTTCTATATCTAGTTTAATTTTTCATTAAACATCTCTCAAAAATTGGATATTGTCAGTAGTCCTCGTGCACTTTGACATACTCTAAGACTTTGGGAACCTCTAGGAATTGGGAGGAAGACAAACCTGGTTTAATAAGCTAGGGTAAATCTAAGCATTTCTTACTTCTTTGTCTTCTGCAGAGATGTCATTGACTTAGTGACAATGGCTGTTCCGTGCAGAAAAGACAAAGGCTTTTAGAGGCTCTCATTTTCCTTGGCAAGACATTGCTTTGTGTAAAGAAATCAAAGCCCTCTTAATCCCAGGCTTCAGTGAGGTTCTCTAAAAACAAAAATAAACTAATGGAATAAATGTCTAACATAGCATAAGAGAATCTGCCATTCTTTCAGCATTTTAACTCCTCTTACTGCCTTGCAAGCAGAGCTGTGTGAAAGACCTAGAAAGAGAGATCTCTGTTAGCAAAAGTGTTGGTGTTTCCTACGTAACATTCAGAGATTAGGAGATTTTAGTAAGAACTCTGGGAGCCAGAGGCAGGAATCACAGGCAAGAAATAACTCCCTCCTCTCTCTCAGGGGGAGTGATGTGGGTCTAGTTAAGTGCTATTTACAAATTGTGAAGTGTGTAGGAACTCACCACCCCCAATTTCCCATATTAATATCTTGCTAATGCAAGTGCAGTGCATTTATTACAATTTTTGAGCCAATATTTATGCATAATTATCTACTAAAAGTCTATAATTTACATTGGGTTTCACTCTTAAGGAAGTACATTCTATGGGGTTTTAACAAAGTTTGATGCTGTGTATCCACCATTACAATTTCATACAAAGTCGTTTCATAGCCCAAAAATTTCTCTCTGCTCTGCTGACTCATCCCCCCCCCACTTTAATCCCTGGTAAACACTGATATTTTTACTATATCCTAGTTTTTCCTTTTTCAAAATGTCACATAGTTGGCATATTACAGTATGTAACCTTTTCAGATTGGCTTATTTCACTTATTAATATGTGTTTATGTTTCCTCCATGTCATTTCATAGCGTTATAAGTCTCATTTCTTTTAATATTCCACTGTATAGATGTACCACAGTTTATCTATTTTCCTACTGAAGCACAACTTGGTTTCTTCCAAGTTTTGGCATTTGTGACTAAAGATGCTATAAACATTCGTGTAGAGGTTTTGTGTGGATATACATTTTCAACTCATTTGGGTAAATACCAAAGTGTGTGATTGCTGGCTTGTACGGTAAGAATATGTTTAGTTTTGTAAGAAACTGCCAAGCTTCTCACGATGTGGCTGAACCACTTTGCATTTCCACCAGCAATGAAGGAAATTTCCTATTGTTCCACATCCTCACCAGCATCTGGTATTGTCAGTGTTTTGGGTTTCAGCCACTTAAATAGGTATGGTGTAGTATCTCATTGTTGTTTTAACTTGCAATTCTCTAATAGCATATGTTGTTGAGCATCTTTTCATATGCTTTTTGCCACCTGTATACTTTATTTGATGAAGTGTCTTTTCAGATTTTTTTTTTTTTGCCAATTTTTAATTGGGTTGTTTGCTTTTGTACTGTTGAGCTTTAAGAGTTCTTTGTATATTCGGAATTTGGGTTTGTTTTTATCAGAGAAGTCTTTTGCAAATATTTTCTCCTGTTCTGTGAATTGTCTTTTTATTCCTTAAGTGCATTTTGCAGAGAAGGATTTTTAAAAAAAAAATTTAATGAGGTCCAATTTATCCATTTTCTATTTCATAGATCCTGCTTTCTCAGTGTGGTATCTTAAAAGTCATTTTCAAACCCAAGGTCATCTATATTTTCTATTATCTTCTAGCAGTTTCATAGTTTTATATTTTACATTGGTGTCTATTACCTACTTTGAGTTGATGTTTGTGAAAGGTCTGTGTTTAGATTTATATTTTTGCTTGTGGATATCCAGTTGTTTCAGCACCCTCTGTTAAAAAGACATTGAATTGCCTTTCCTCCTTCATCCAAGATCTGTTGGTTATATTTGGTGGACTATATGTGGGCTCTCTGTTCTGTTGTGTTGATCTATCTGTCTGTTATATTGATCTATCTGTCTGTTGTATTGATCTATCTGTCTGTTGTTTCACAAATACCACATTGTTTTGATTACTATAGCTTTATAGGAAGTTTTTATTTTGGTGAATTTCAGTACTCTGACTTTGATCTTTTTTCCATCTTGTATTGGCTTTTCTGGGTCTTTCGCCTCTCCATATAAACTTTAAAATCAGTTTGTTGATATCCACAAAGTAACTTGCTGAGATTTTGATTGGGATTGCATTGAATCTATAGAGCAAGTTGGGAAAAAATGAGATCTTAACAGTATTGAATTACCCTTTCCATATATGTAGAATATTTCTATATTTATTTAGATCTTCTTTAATTTTTTATCAGAATTTTATAGTTTTCCTCATAAAGACTTTGTACTTATTTTGTTAGCTTTATACCTAAGCATTTCATTTTTTGATTCTAATATAAATGATATTGTGTATTTAATTTCAAATTCCAGATATTCATTGCTGATATATAAGAAAGCAACTGACTTTTGTCAATTAACCATTTACCAAGAAACAGGCTTTTTATGCTGTATTTAGCACCTTACAGGCCAGTTATTTGCTGTTCTTACATCTGCCCTGCCTCATCCCTTGGCCTCACAATGAAATATGCACCGTTATCCTGAGTTGCTGCCTCCCTGCCACAGATACCAATACCTAGGTTATAAAGCTAACTTAGAGACTTTGGGCCCAAGACTGCAGTGGCGAGCCAGAAGCTTATGCTTGACAAGCCTAGTCATGTGAGTACAGATGAATATCAGCATTTATTACAGGAAGTTTGCCAACTGCTAAGCTGATTATAGTGGTGATAGTGAATAAATATGTGAGCGTGTGTGTGTTAATGTGTGGAGTGGTAAGTTATGAGTGGATGGATTGCCTTCCACTTCAGCTCTGTATCATTTCTTTGAAGCAGTTTTTTGTTTGTTTGTTTGTTTGTTTTTGTTTTGTTTTTTGAGACGGAGTCTCACTCTGTCTCCAGGCTGGAGTGCAGTGGCTTGATCTCGGCTCACTGTAAACTCCACCTCCCGGATTCAAGAGATTCTCCTGCCTCAGCCTCCCAAGTAGCTGGGACTACAGGAGTACACCACATGCCCAGCTAATGTTTTTGTATTTTTAGTAGAGATGGGGTTTCACCATGTTGGCCAGGATGGTCTCGATCTCCTGACCTCATGATCCACCCGCCTTGGCCTCCCAAAGTGCTGGGATTACAAGCGTGAGCCACCGTACCTGGCCCTTTGAAGCAATATTTTAAGGTGTTTTTGGAGCAGCTTACATTAAAACCATGCCCACATGCTTAAGAAGAACATTAAAGTATATCAAGGCATGAAAAACTGCAGCTCCTGGTGGTCACCAGAGCCCTTGACTGTGTTTTCTCTTTCAGCCACAGTAAAGCAGTCCCTAGATTAGAAATGGCACTAAATAAGATTGGAAAAGGTCAGAAAGTGTGTTCCCTTTGGACTTCAGCACTCTCAGTCTTTATCTTGTGTAATAGATACCCATTAATATATGCTTTTTCTGAGCTTTCTCCAGCATAAGCTTCCTCTTGGGTCAGAAAAGTTAACCTCATTCAGTGTCAGGGACTGACACTGATATAAGTATAAGTCAGTATAAGTCAGGCTGCTCTGATATAAATATCTCCCTATTAAGGCCTTAGTGGTTCCATCCCACAAAATGAAGCTTTAATGTAAAATCATATCCTGTGGCATACAACATATGCCATTTTAGAATTATTGGCTATTTAGGCTTATCAAGAATCTTGTAGTTTCTCAATCCCCTCATAGAAGTAAACACCTACTTTGTCCACCCAGTGGCAAAGCCATTCCTGCTACTTAGTCATTAGGAACAGAATAAAATGACCTGAGAGCTTTATTCATCAACAAGTTGCAGTATAGTGTTCCCTGAAGAATGAATCAAATTCAGTTTTGCTTTTTGAGGTAAGCCATTCAAGAACGGCTGCATCATTACAAAACATCTTTGCAGAGACTACTGGGGCAATATAATTTTCCTTTGATTACTTTAAAAGAGCACATCTGAACATTTACTTCAAGTTCTTAAATACAATCCCCTTTTGCCAATAATTGAAAACAACACTTTAAGAAGCAGAATATCAGAATCTTCCAGCTTGAATATGGAAAGTGGTGCAAACATCATGTAAGACATACCATTTGTGGAGTATATAATGATCATATTAACTAACAACATAAACAAACACTATGAGAACATTGACAGCAACACAATGCAAAGAATTGCATGAATTGATTTAGTACTATTGTACTAATACCCTTTGGAAATATATATAGCTATTTAGATTTCACAGTAAGTTTGGTATTATGATAAAAGATAATCCTAAAACACCAATTTGTATTATTAGCAGCATTCATTATTATTCAGTACACTGGGTAAATTTCATTGTGCACTGCAGTGATTATCAAGAAGCTGTATGGCTACATGCCATTTGTCATATTTAAACCTAATTTTAGACTGCTCAGTCCACTATTTTTGGTAATATCAAGAGGGTAATAATTACCTATTTCTTTACAGTATATAGAAATAAGAAACAGGAGCTTTATATCAAATGCAAAACTTCAGTCTACATCAAAATCTGCCACAAGCCTAAATTAAGGACAAACAAAATTTAACAAAAAATGATACACCTAAAGGAATGGACTGCTTCCTATAGATTTATCTTATCCATTTAATAAAGGAATGAAAGAGTTACTATTTGTTATTCAAGCACCCCAAAAGGGCAATGGCTATAGACAGAAATAGCAACCGTGTTAGTGCCACAACACCTAAACCATTTTGCCCATCTCTGGGAAAGTATTACCATTACTGAATAGCTCTTTCCCTGAAGAGTAAACTGCATAAAGAAGGTTAGAAATGGCTTGTAAGAGCTCATTCCTCCTTCTCCTTTTTCTCCCTTCCTAAGAGACTAAGGGATAACTATCAGTCAACAGGTGTCACTGGGGTGTTGAATTAGAGAAGGCGAGCAAAAGGGCTCTGATACAGAGGCAGACTTTTTGATTTTTCACCTTATAGGCATCTTAGACAGTATCTTAGCTGACTTTCTCATTTTGAAGATCAGGGAATGAAGATGTGGGATCTGAGTTGCTTATTGAGACTGGGTCACTGGTCTTTTAATGCAAAGTCCAGAGCTCTCACCACACAGGCAGCTAAGGAAAGGGTTTAATTTTCTCAGGCTCCTTGATAACTTTAGTAAATAATCAATTCTCCGTATTCCATTGTATGCAATGGTTAGGAGTATTGCATATTCTGCCCATGGGTAGATAGATGTTCCCATGGGCTTGGGGCTCTGTGGGCAATTGCAAGGAGGGCTGGCGTAAGCGCTGAGCCAGAATCGGGTCTCCTTTCTTCTTTCTTGAGTGTACTTAGTGCTGCTGCAGGCTCACTCTAACCATTTGCCTCATGGTATTCCTGGACATCCATGTGAGGCTTGACCTCACTCCCCCTCAAGGACAGTCATCTTGACACTGTTTTTCTCCACTTCCTGTGATTATATAGATGGCAGCTTCCAACTTGAGAATTAGGGCTATGGTAGAAAACCTGTGATTTCAATTGCCCCAGTAAGCTCAAGCCTATTTCTATTTCTAGGGCTATATTAACCATGTCACATACACTTTCCCATGGTTACCTTAAGGCTACATTTCCCACAATATTTTCTGACAACTATTTCATGCTCTGTGGGAATAGAAAAAAAAATGCCATTATTAAATGAGTTTGGGCAGCCTGTGTATTCTACCTCCTGCTTTCAGCTGCACCTTCCAGGCCCTAAGAACTCCTGTAGGAAATAACCTAGTTTATCTCAGCATTTGCCAGACATAGATGACAGTGTGAGACCTTTCTTCATGTAACACTAACAACATCCCCTGGACTGCTGAACTCTGGGGCAAAGTGTCTTCCATAGCTATAAGGTTTGCACTAAACATTCTGAAGCCTCTGTGTACCAAACCTTCAACTCCTAATTTCATAAATTTTCTGCTAAGCCAAGAACAAGAGAGACTTCCCACCTTTCCTGAACTGGTAGATAGACAAGCTTGCTGTGTTTTCACCTTTATTTTAAAGGATGCTTGCTACAAGTGCATGAGACATCAATTTTGGGGACAGAAATGTCCTATCCAGGGTAGGCAGCACCACCCCACCACCAGCCACTCTTCCATGAGACTGGTGTCCTAGTAAATATCCCATCCTCCACCCCAAGAAGAGGCCTACATGGAAGGATGGATGATTTAATACCAGGGACACCCTAAGGAACACAGGCCTGGCTGCTGGTGTTTTTATACCACGCAGGGTTAAATACCAGCTGCTACTACCTCTACTGAACCACGGCTGACTCTAGAAAGAGATGCGTTTGGGGGCTTTGTCATAATCTCCCATGGTGAAAATATAGGGAAAATGTCTGCCAAGTGTTTTCAAAGCAGTGTTTTTACTAAGTATGTTTCAGTGACACTTTGTAAAAGAAAAGAGGTAACCGTGAACAGTGCCCCACCTCATTAGTATTGAAATGTCAGCCCAGCCCAGCCCAGCCACGGTTTCTTGCCTAGAGATGGGCTTGACCCAGACACTGTATAATGCTGCCACTGGCCTCCTATGGAGAAGTAACTCATTCTTCATTGCCAGGTACAGAGATACTTATTTTTAGGCAATTTTTTGGTTAAATGTTTTCTGTTTCAGGATGCCTGCTCATTTGAATGGCAAAGGGTTTGCATAAGCCCCAGAACTTTTGGCAGCCACCTTTGTGTGAAGCACCGACAATGTTTATAATTTTAAGGGGTTGCATACTCTGTGCCAAGTCACCTGATCAATTCTCTCGAAAAACAGACTTAAGGGACCACGTTCTTTGAAAATGGATGTTTGTATATGGTGGGGAAAATGTTGGGCGAGGTTTCAGCTCAGGCCACTTGCCTTTTAAATGAAGTGTGACTTTAGTGTCAGAAATGACGCAAAGCAATATGATATGGAATAACAGAAAGTCACCTGCTTCCCTGTGCTGCCCTTTGAGAGAGCTCTTAGCTTTCTGAAATAGAGGCAAATAGCCAAATTCAAATTTGATCTACTATTTCTTCTCTTTTCCAGGTTCAGTTTAGATATATTACAAGCCTCAATTTGGACTGGCATCAAGGCAAAAGAGCAGTGGCTTGGCAAACATTAATAAATCATTTCTATGCTTTCCACTGATATTTCTGAAGAATTTGGCAATCAGAGTTTTGAATTGTTCTTTAAAGAAACTCTCTGAGGTAGTAGAGATAGCATTAATAGGCAATGATTTGAAGGATTTATGCATTTTCCACTGTTCTAAGCCATTTGGGTGAGTTATCTAATCACAACCCTATGATATAGATACTATGGAAAAGTTGAAGTTGAGAGAGATTATGTAATGTTCCAAAGATTGATAGCTAGGTCGGGCGCAGTGGCTCAAGCCTGTAATCCCAGCACTTTGGGAGGCCGAGGAGGGTGGATCATGAGGTCAGGAGATGAAGACCATCCTGGCCAACATGGTGAAACCCCGTCTCTACTAAAAATACAAAAATTAGCTGGGAGTGGTGGTGGGCACCTGTACTCCCAGATACTCAGGAGGCTGAGGCAGGAGAATGGCTTGAACCCGGGAGGCGGAAGTTGCAGTGAGCCAAGATCATGCCACCGCACTCCAGCCTGGTGACAGAGCAAGACTGCGTCAAAAAAAAAAAAAAAAAAAAAAGGGCCAGGCACGGTGGTTCACGCCTGTAATCCCAACACTCTGGGAGGCCAAGGCAGGTGGGTCACGAGGTCAGGAGATTGAGACCATCCTGGCTAACAAGGTGAAACCCCGTCTGTACTAAAAATACAAAAAAAATTAGCTGAATGTGGTGGCGGGCGCCTGTAGTCCCAGCTACTGGGGAGGCTGAGGCAGGAGAATGGTGTGAACCCAGGAGGCAGAGCTTGCAGTGAGCCAAAATTGCACCACTGCACTCCAGCCTGGGCAAATGAGCAAGACTCCAAAAAATAAAAATAAAAAAAAAAAGATTGATAGTTATTGCTGTCTCATAAACTCTCAGCTAGGTTGTTCTCCCATTCTTGGCTGGGCTCATTCATGCATCTATGGTCATCTGAGGGCCAAACGGGCATCTCTGCTGAACCTGGTCATGCTTTCTTCCATATTTGGGGTTGATGGGCTCTTAGGTGGCCGTGGCAGCAACATGTGGACTCTCCATGTGGACAGTCATTCTCAAGCCAGCTAGCCTGGCACTGTCCATGAGAAGGAGGCAGATGAAAGGCAAACTGCCTTTTGAGATCTAGTCTTACAGCTGGAAAATGATTCTGTCACATTTTTTTGACCAAGGCAAGTCACAAAGCCAGGACAGATTCAAAGAATGGAAAACAGACTTTACCTCTTGATAGGACCATATACAAAGTTATAGAAGATGATTATGGGCAAAAACAACAACAATAAAAAACAGCCTAAGAAAGTGGGATATACTCATATATCTAATACCTAGTTTTTACAATTAATATTTTACTATATTTGCTTTATCACTTATCTATCTGCCTCCTATTCATTCAGCAATCATCTTTTTTTAAAAAAAAATAGATTTTGAAATAAGCTGCAGACCTCATTAACTAGATCAATATCTGACTTGGTTATTTTTTATTCTTTTGAAATAAAATTTACCATGAGATGCACAATTCATGAGTGTACTATTTGAAGAGTCTCAACAAATGCATACAACTGTACAACCCAAACTCCTATTAAGATACAGGATCATCAGTCATCCCCCAGTTTTTTCTCTTGCCATCTTCTGAGATAGGAGGTCGAGTTCAGTCACTGGACCAAATTGAGAACTAGCTAAAACAGGTTCAAGGTGAAAGTAGATTTTCATAAGACACACTCACCAATGTGCCATGTCAGTTTACCATTGCCATGGCAACATCCAGAAGTTACCACCCCTTTCCACGGCAATGACCTGACAATCTAGAAGTTACCGTGCTTTTCTGGAAATTTCTGCATAATACACCTGATAATTTTCATGTAATTAAAAGTGGGTATAAATTTGACTGCAGAACTGCCTCTGAGCTGCTACTTTGGGTACACTGCTTATGGGGTAGCCCTGCTCTGCAAGGAGAAGTACCTCT
The DNA here is from genome assembly GCF_029289425.2 of Pan paniscus. Taxonomy (NCBI): domain Eukaryota; kingdom Metazoa; phylum Chordata; class Mammalia; order Primates; family Hominidae; genus Pan; species Pan paniscus. Next base: position 19,550,990 of record NC_073261.2, read on the forward strand.
GCTGCTGCTGTGCAATGCCACTTCGATAAAAGTTGCTGTCTAATACCTCCAGCTCACCCTTTAATTCTTTCCTGGGTGAGGCCAAGAACCCTCCCAGGCTATGCCCTAATTTTGGGATTCACCTGCCCTGCCTCACTTCCACTAAATCCCTGGTCCTACAACCAAAGGGCAACCACTGTTGTGATTTTTCTTTTTTTTTTTTAACCGTGGAGTAGTCTTGCCTGTTCTAATAAATGGAATTGAAACGGGAAAATTTCCCTTATCCCCCTCACAGGGCGTGCAATGAGGGAGTGGCTCGCTTCTTTGGTGCTCCACAGCTCAAACCCCTAGGGGGAGCATGCAGATGGGCACGTTGTGGGGTACATGGGCTCTGACCCCATGGCAGCATCTAGGGTTGAGTGTTTATAGCTCCTGAAGCCCCACTGGGCATATGTAACAGGGTGCTCTTTCAGCTTAGCCATCTGCAGGCAGCTTGTGTTAATTGGCTCAGTTAGAGCTTCTGCCTTGTCACAATGACAGAGGGCTTTCGGTATACTGAGGTTCTTGCTCTAGTGTTCCAGAAAAATCGAAACATGGGCTTAGAGAATGAGTGCAAGGTTTTGTTGAATGGTGGAGGTAGCTATCAGCAGATGGATGGGGAGCCATTAGGGACATGGAGTGGGAAGGTGGTCTTCCCTTGGAGTTGGGCTGCTTAGAGGCTGGGCTCTCCTCTGCTCACCTTCAGCCGAATTTCCCTTGGCGTCTGTGTCGTTCTGTCATTAATGGCCTGTCAGCGTCTGTGTGTTCTTCTGCCAGTGTATTTGTGTGTGTGCCCATTGGGGTCTTAGGGTTTTTATAAGCACAGGATGTGGCAGGCCAGGGCTGTCTTGGAAAACGCAACATTTGGGAGTGAAAACAAATGCCTGTCCTCACTTAGATCCATAGGCACAGACCTGAGTGTGGAGCCCTAGCCGGCGACCCTGCCCTTCTCTACCCAGCTCTTCCCCGTCCCCCTCCTGTATCAGAATCATACAGTATAATGATACAGTAAATACTCTTGTGAAAAGCTTCTTTCAGCATGTTTTTGAGATCCATCCACATTGTTTCATGTATCAACAATTTGCTCATTTTCATTGATAAGTAATATTCCATTTTATGTATACTCTCCAGTTTGTGTACTATCCTCTTCCTGGATGTATGTGCTGTTTCCAGCTTTTGGCTATTTATATGACAAACTACACATATTTAGTGTAATATTGGATGAGTTTTGACACACGTGTATACAAATAAGCCTGTCACTAGGATCAAGATAAAGAACATATGCATCATACCAAGAACTTATAATTTTTATTTTATTTCTTTTTGATTTTTCAGAGACAGGGTTTCACTCTGTCACCCAGGCTGCAGTGCAGTGGTAAGATTATAGCTCACTGCAGCCTCAAAGTCCTGGGATCAAGTGATCCTCCCACCTAAGCCTCCCAAGTAGCTGGGAATACAGACATGCACCACCACACTTGGCTCATTTTTTAAATTTTTTATTTGCAGAGATGTGGTCTCACTGTGTTGCCCAGGCTGGTCTCAAACTCCTGGCCTCAAACAATTCTCCTGCCTCAGCCTCCCAAAGCACCGCAACTACAGGCATGAGCCACTGCACCCAGCCCCAAGAACTTTTCTCATGGCCATTTCGTGAGCCATTTTTTTTTCTCCTCTCCCCTATTCTCAGACAATCTAGTTTCTCTTATTGTGGATTACTTTGCAATTTCTAGAATTTTATATAAATGAAATCACAAGTGGTTTTTGTTGGTCTTTCCTATTTTATTTAGCGTAATTAAATATTTATCTTAATATTAGTATTGCTCATCGTCACTATCAATCATGAACAGCCATCAGTTGAATCAATATCCACAATTTCTTTTTGTTTTGCTTTGTTTCTGTTTTGCAGAGGAGTATTCTACTGCACGGATGTGCCGTAATGTATTCATTCTCATTTTGATAGATATTTGGGTTGGTTTAAGTTGTCTGGGCTATTACAAATAAAGCTGATACTTGTAATTGTGTAAAAGTCCTGGTGTGAGCATGTGCTTTTATTTCTCTCGGCTATATTCTTAAGAGTAGATAGAATGACTGTTCACATGATAAGTACATGTTTAGTTTGCCAAGCAACTGCCAAAATATTTTTCAAATGGTTGTACTATTTTCCATTTTCAGAAGCAATGAAAGAGAGCTTCAGTTGTAACACATGCATGCCAATATCTGATATAGACTGTCTTTTAAACTTCTGCTGTTTCAGCAAATGTATAGTGGTATTTTATTTTGGTTTTAATTTGCACCTTCCTCATGACTAATGATATTAAGCAACTTTTCAGGTGCTTACTTTCCAACTATATATTTTCTGCATGTGATATTTTTGCATCTATATATTTTTTGCGTGTGATATTTCTGTTAAATATTTTTCCATTTTTACTGATTTATTTTTCTTATTTTTGTCAGTATTATATATGTTATATATATGATACAAGAACTTTGTCTTTTCATGCATGTGTTTTGTAAATGTTTTCTTCCAATTCATAGCTTTCCTTTTGGTTTTCTTAAATATGTATATTGAAGGACAAATGTTTAAAATTTAATGAAGTCCAAATTATTTTTTATATATTTTAAGCGTGCTGGGTCCCACTTTAAGAAATCTTTGTCAGAGCCAAGATTACTAAAATGACCTCTTGGTTTCTTCTTGAACTTATATAGTTTTAACTTTCCATGTAGCTCTATGATTCAATTTGAGTTTTTTAATATTGTGTGAGATAAAGTCTAAGTTCTTTTGCATATGACTATCCAGTAGTTCCAGTACAGTTTGATATAAATATTATTCTCTCCCCATTTAGTTTCCTCAGTTCCTTGGCCAGAAATCAATTGCACACATTGTAGGTCTATTTATGCACTGTCTAACCTGTTTTTTTGGCTTATATTTCCATCTTTATGCCATACTGTCTTGATTATTGTAGTCTTGAAATAAATCTTAAAATCAGATGCTCTAGGTTCTCTGTATTTGTTATTCTTTGTCAAAAATAGTTTGGTAATTCTACATTATTTGCATTGCTTAAATAAATGTAAGGATCACCTTGTCATTTTCAACAGAAAAGGCTTCCAGGATTTTGATGAAGATAATATTAAATCTATCTATCTATGTATCTATCTATCATCTGTCATCTATCTACAAATTAAACTAGAGAAATAATGTGATTAAAGTATAAATATATTACCAATAAAATTGTTATTTTCAATTTTACTTTCTGTTCATTTCCAGAATATAGAAATAGAATTTATATTTGTACGCTGACTTCAAATCCTGCAATCTTCCTAAAGTCACTCATTATTTCTAGTACTTTTTCCATAGATTACATAGTATTTTCTACATAGAAAATTACCTCATCTGCAAATAAAGACCATTTTACTTCTCCTTTTCTAATCTGTATACCTTTTATTTGCATGGTTAGGACTTCTGAGACTGTTGAATTGAAATGGTAAGAGTAGAAATTATTATCTCATTTCCAGTCTTACAAAGAAACTATGAAGTATTTTATCATTAAGTATGATGCTGTAAGTTTTTAATAGATTCTTTCCATTAAATAGAAGAAGTTTCATTTTATTTCTCCTCTACTAAGAGTTTTAATCATGAATACATATTGATTTTGTCAAATATGTTGTGTCAATTAAGATCAAACGGTTTTAGTTTTTCAGTTGGTTAGTATTATTAATTACATTAATTGATTTTCAAGTGTTAAACAAACATTGAACTCCTGGAAGGAATTCTACTTGATTATAATACCTTACTTTCTATATAAATGTATTGTTAGATTTAATTTCCAAACCTTTCTTGAGAATAGTTGCCTCTATGTTTAGCAGAGATATTGGCCTCTAGTTTGCTTTTATTATACTCTTTTTGTCTAGTTTTGGTGTTTGGGTAATGATAACTTCATAAAACGGTACGGATGTTTCTTCTATATTCTCCAATATCAATTGTATAAAATTGATAGTATTTTTTCCTTAAATGTTTGGTAGAATTCATCAACAAAGCCATCTGAGGCATTCTTTCTAGGAATGCTTTTAAATACAAAATCAATTTCTTCATAGATATAGGGCTTTTCAGATTATCTTTCTTTGTGAGTTTTGGAATTATATATATTTTAAGATATTTATTCATTCCATCTAACTTGTGATATTTATTTCCATAAATGTGTCCATAGTATCCTTAGTATCCTTTATTATCCTTTTAATGTCTATAGAAAGTCTAGTGATGCCTACTCTCTCATTTCTGATATTTTTAAATTGTCTTCTTTGTTTTCTTGATTATTCTGGTTGCATATTTAAAATTTTTATCGATCACCTCTTTTGATTTTACTGATTTTCTGTATTTTTCTGTTTGGTATTTTACTTACTTCTTCCTTTACTTTTATTGTTATTTTCTTTTTTTTTTTTTTAAGCACACATTAAGTAGTTTTATTGCCAGTCATAAACTCACACAAGAATCTTTGGTATCAGCAGCTTCAATAATTTTTTTTTTTGAATGTTGATTTTTATTTTCATTTTTTTTCTTTTCTTTTATTTTTATCTCCCAATGCTATCCCTCCCCCCTCCCCCCTCCCCACCACAGTCCCCAGAGTGTGATATTCCCCTTCCTGTGTCCATGTGATCTCATTGTTCAATTCCCACCTATGAGTGAGAATATGCGGTGTTTGGTTTTTTGTTCTTGCGATAGTTTACTGAGAATGATGATTTCCAATTTCATCCATGTCCCTACAAAGGACATGAACTCATCATTTTTTATGGCTGCATAGTATTCCATGGTGTATATGTGCCACATTTTCTTAATCCAGTCTATCATTGTTGGACATTTGGGTTGGTTCCAAGTCTTTGCTATTGTGAATAATGCCGCAATAAACATACGTGTGCATGTGTCTTTATAGCAGCATGATTTATAGTCATTTGGGTATATACCCAGTAATGGGATGGCTGGGTCAAATGGTATTTCTAGTTCTAGATCCCTGAGGAATCGCCACACTGACTTCCACAATGGTTGAACTAGTTTACAGTCCCACCAACAGTGTAAAAGTGTTCCTATTTCTCCACATCCTCTCCAGCACCTGTTGTTTCCTGACTTTTTAATGACTGCCATTCTAACTGGTGTGAGATGATATCTAATAGTGGTTTTGATTTGCATTTCTCTGATGGCCAGTGATGATGAGCATTTTTTCATGTGTTTTTTGGCTGCATAAATGTCTTCTTTTGAGAAGTGTCTGTTCATGTCCCTCGCCCACTTTTTGATGGGGTTGTTTGTTTTTTTCTTGTAAATTTGTTTGAGTTCATTGTAGATTCTGGATATTAGCCCTTTGTCAGATGAGTAGGTTGCGAAAATTTTCTCCCATGTTGTAGGTTGCCTGTTCACTCTGATGGTAGTTTCTTTTGCTGTGCAGAAGCTCTTTAGTTTAATTAGATCCCATTTGTCAATTTTGGCTTTTGTTGCCATTGCTTTTGGTGTTTTGGACATGAAGTCCTTGCCCACGCCTATGTCCTGAATGGTAATGCCTAGGTTTTCTTCTAGGGTTTTTATGGTTTTAGGTCTAACGTTTAAATCTTTAATCCATCTTGAATTGATTTTTGTATAAGGTGTAAGGAAGGGATCCAGTTTCAGCTTTCTACATATGGCTAGCCAGTTTTCCCAGCACCATTTATTAAATAGGGAATCCTTTCCCCATTGCTTGTTTTTCTCAGGTTTGTCAAAGATCAGATAGTTGTAGGTAAGTGGCGTTATTTCTGAGGGCTCTGTTCTGTTCCATTGATCTATATCTCTGTTTTGGTACCAGTACCATGCTGTTTTGGTTACTGTAGCCTTGTAGTATAGTTTGAAGTCAGGTAGTGTGACGCCTCCAGCTTTGTTCTTTTGGCTTAGGATTGACTTGGCGATGCGGGCTCTTTTTTGGTTCCATATGAACTTTAAAGTAGTTTTTTCCAATTCTGTGAAGAAAGTCATTGGTAGCTTGATGGGGATGGCATTGAATCTGTAAATTACCTTGGGCAGTATGGCCATTTTCACAATATTGATTCTTCCTACCCATGAGCATGGAATGTTCTTCCATTTGTTTGTATCCTCTTTTATTTCCTTGAGCAGTGGTTTGTAGTTCTCCTTGAAGAGGTCCTTCACATCCCTTGAAAGTTGGATTCCTAGGTATTTTACTCTCTTTGAAGCAATTGTGAATGGGAGTTCACTCATGATTTGGCTCTCTGTTTGTCTGTTGTTGGTGTATAGGAATGCTTGTGATTTTTGTACATTGATTTTGTATCCTGAGACTTTGCTGAAGTTGCTTATCAGCTTAAGGAGATTTTGGGCTGAGACGATGGGGTTTTCTAGATAAACAATCATGTCGTCTGCAAACAGGGACAATTTGACTTCCTCTTTTCCTAATTGAATACCCTTTATTTCCTTCTCCTGCCTGATTGCCCTGGCCAGAACTTCCAACACTATGTTGAATAGGAGTGGTGAGAGAGGGCATCCCTGTCTTGTGCCAGTTTTCAAAGGGAATGCTTCCAGTTTTTGCCCATTCAGTATGATATTGGCTGTGGGTTTGTCATAGATAGCTCTTATTATTTTGAGATACGTCCCATCAATACCTAATTTATTGAGAGTTTTCAGCATGAAGGGTTGTTGAATTTTGTCAAAGGCTTTTTCTGCATCTATTGAGATAATCATGTGGTTTTTGTCTTTGGCTCTGTTTATATGCTGGATTACATTTATTGATTTGCGTATATTGAACCAGCCTTGCATCCCAGGGATGAAGCCCACTTGATCATGGTGGATAAGTTTTTTGATGTGCTGCTGGATTCGGTTTGCCAGTATTTTATTGAGGATTTTTGCATCAATGTTCATCAAGGATATTGGTCTACAATTCTCTTTTTTGGTTGTGTCTCTGCCCGGCTTTGGTATCAGAATGATGCTGGCCTCATAAAATGAGTTAGGGAGGATTCCCTCTTTTTCTATTGATTGGAATAGTTTCAGAAGGAATGGTACCAGTTCCTCCTTGTACCTCTGGTAGAATTCGGCTGTGAATCCATCTGGTCCTGGACTCTTTTTGGTTGGTAAACTATTGATTATTGCCACAATTTCAGCTCCTGTTATTGGCCTATTCAGAGATTCTACTTCTTCCTGATTTAGTCTTGGGAGAGTGTATGTGTCGAGGAATGTATCCATTTCTTCTAGATTTTCTAGTTTATTTGCGTAGAGGTGTTTGTAGTATTCTCTGATGGTAGTTTGTATTTCTGTGGGATCGGTGGTGATATCCCCTTTATCATTTTTTATTGTGTCTATTTGATTCTTCTCTCTTTTTTTCTTTATTAGTCTTGCTAGCGGTCTATCAATTTTGTTGATCCTTTCAAAAAACCAGCTCCTGGATTCATTGATTTTTTGAAGGGTTTTTTGTGTCTCTATTTCCTTCAGTTCTGCTCGGATTTTAGTTATTTCTTGCCTTCTACTAGCTTTTGAATGTGTTTGCTCTTGCTTTTCTAGTTCTTTTAATTGTGATGTTAGGGTGTCAATTTTGGATCTTTCCTGCTTTCTCTTGTGGGCATTTAGTGCTATAAATTTCCCTCTACACACTGCTTTGAATGCGTCCCAGAGATTCTGGTATGTTGTGTCTTTGTTCTCGTTGGTTTCAAAGAACATCTTTATTTCTGCCTTCATTTCGTTATGTACCCAGTAGTCATTCAGGAGCAGGTTGTTCAGTTTCCATGTAGTTGAGCGGCTTTGAGTGAGATTCTTAATCCTGAGTTCTAGTTTGATTGCACTGTGGTCTGAGAGATAGTTTGTTATAATTTCTGTTCTTTTACATTTGCTGAGGAGAGCTTTACTTCCAACTATGTGGTCAATTTTGGAATAGGTGTGGTGTGGTGCTGAAAAAAATGTATATTCTGTTGATTTGGGGTGGAGAGTTCTGTAGATGTCTATTAGGTCCGCTTGGTGCAGAGCTGAGTTCAATTCCTGGGTATCCTTGTTGACTTTCTGTCTCGTTGATCTGTCTAATGTTGACAGTGGGGTATTAAAGTCTCCCATTATTAATGTGTGGGAGTCTAAGTCTCTTTGTAGGTCACTCAGGACTTGCTTTATGAATCTGGGTGCTCCTGTATTGGGTGCATATATATTTAGGATAGTTAGCTCCTCTTGTTGAATTGATCCCTTTACCATTATGTAATGGCCTTCTTTGTCTCTTTTGATCTTTGTTGGTTTAAAGTCTGTTTTATCAGAGACTAGGATTGCAACCCCTGCCTTTTTTTGTTTTCCATTTGCTTGGTAGATCTTCCTCCATCCTTTTATTTTGAGCCTATGTGTGTCTCTGCACGTGAGATGGGTTTCCTGAATACAGCACACTGATGGGTCTTGACTCTTTATCCAACTTGCCAGTCTGTGTCTTTTAATTGGAGAATTTAGTCCATTTACATTTAAAGTTAATATTGTTATGTGTGAATTTGATCCTGTCATTATGATGTTAGCTGGTTATTTTGCTCGTTAGTTGATGCAGTTTCTTCCTAGTCTCGATGGTCTTTACATTTTGGCATGATTTGCAGCGGCTGGTACCGGTTGTTCCTTTCCATGTTTAGCGCTTGCTTCAGGAGCTCTTTTAGGGCAGGCCTGGTGGTGACAAAATCGGTCAGCATTTGCTTGTCTGTAAAGTATTTTATTTCTCCTTCACTTATGAAGCTTAGTTTGGCTGGATATGAAATTCTGGGTTGAAAATTCTTTTCTTTAAGAATGTTGAATATTGGCCCCCACTCTCTTCTGGCTTGTAGGGTTTCTGCCGAGAGATCCGCTGTTAGTCTGATGGGCTTCCCTTTGAGGGTAACCCGACCTTTCTCTCTGGCTGCCCTTAACATTTTTTCCTTCATTTCAACTTTGGTGAATCTGACAATTATGTGTCTTGGAGTTGCTCTTCTCGAGGAGTATCTTTGTGGCGTTCTCTGTATTTCCTGAATCTGAACGTTGGCCTGCCTTGCTAGATTGGGGAAGTTCTCCTGGATAATATCCTGCAGAGTGTTTTCCAACTTGGTTCCATTCTCCGCATCACTTTCAGGTACACCAATCAGACGTAGATTTGGTCTTTTCACATAGTCCCATATTTCTTGGAGGCTTTGCTCATTTCTTTTTATTCTTTTTTCTCTAAACTTCCCTTCTCGCTTCATTTCATTCATTTCATCTTCCATCGCTGATACCCTTTCTTCCAGTTGATCGCATCGGCTCCTGAGGCTTCTGCATTCTTCACGTAGTTCTCGAGCCTTGGTTTTCAGCTCCATCAGCTCCTTTAAGCACTTCTCTGTATTGGTTATTCTAGTTATACATTCGTCTAAATTTTTTTCAAAGTTTTCAACTTCTTTGCCTTTGGTTTGAATATCCTCCCGTAGCTCAGAGTAATTTGATCGTCTGAAGCCTTCTTCTCTCAGCTCGTCAAAATCATTCTCCATCCAGCTTTGTTCCGTTGCTGGTGAGGAACTGCGTTCCTTTGGAGGAGGAGAGGCGCTCTGCGTTTTAGAGTTTCCAGTTTTTCTGTTCTGTTTTTTCCCCATCTTTGTGGTTTTATCTACTTTTGGTCTTTGATGATGGTGATGTACAGATGGGTTTTCGGTGTGGATGTCCTTTCTGTTTGTTAGTTTTCCTTCTAACAGACAGGACCCTCAGCTGCAGGTCTGTTGGAATACCCTGCCGTGTGAGGTGTCAGCGTGCCCCTGCTGGGGGGTGCCTCCCAGTTAGGCTGCTCGGGGGTCAGGGGTCAGGGACCCACTTGAGGAGGCAGTCTGCCCGTTCTCAGATCTCCAGCTGCGTGCTGGGAGAACGACTGCTCTCTTCAAAGCTGTCAGACAGGGACATTTAAGTCTGCAGAGGTTACTGCTGTCTTTTTGTTTGTCTGTGCCCTGCCCCCAGAGGTGGAGCCTACAGAGGCAGGCAGGCCTCCTTGAGCTGTGGTGGGCTCCACCCAGTTCCAGCTTCCCGGCTGCTTTGTTTACCTAATCAAGCCTGGGCAATGGCGGGCGCCCCTCCCCCAGCCTCGCTGCCGCCTTGCAGTTTGATCTCAGACTGCTGTGCTAGCAATCAGCGAGATTCCCTGGGCGTAGGACCCTCCGAGCCAGGTGTGGGATATAGTCTCGTGGTGCGCCGTTTTTTAAGCCGGTCTGAAAAGCGCAATATTCGGGTGGGAGTGACCCGATTTTCCAGGTGCGTCCGTAACCCCTTTCTTTGACTCGGAAAGGGAACTCCCTGACCCCTTGCGCTTCCCAGGTGAGGCAATGCCTCGCCCTGCTTCGGCTCGCGCACGGTGCATGCACCCACTGGCCTGCGCCCACTGTCTGGCACTCCCTAGTGAGATGAACCCGGTACCTCAGATGGAAATGCAGAAATCACCCGTCTTCTGCGTGGCTCACGCTGGGAGCTGTAGACCGGAGCTGTTCCTATTCGGCCATCTTGGCTCCTCCGCCCTTTTATTGTTATTTTCTTTCTACATTGGGTTTACTTTGCTCTTCTTTACCTATTCTCTTAAATTCAGGGCTTAAGTCAATGACTTGAGACCTCTATTTTTCTCTTATGCAAGCATGGACACCAAAAATGTTCTTACATTTTATTTTCATTTAAATTACATTCAAAGTACTTTTTGAAAACTTTCTTCTTTGTTCCATAGGTTATATAGACATATTTTTTGCTATCAAACATTTAGGGATTTTTCACATATTTTTCTCTTTTTGATTCCGAATTTAATTCCATCTAAATGACAGAACATATTTGATATGACATAGAAACTTTTAAACATATGGGGACTTGTTTTATGACCCAGTATATAGGTCAAGTGTCCACCTGGAAATAATGTGTTTTCTATTATTCTTAGATAGAGTGGTTTATAAATGCCAGCTAAGTCAAGTTGTTTGATAGTCATGTTCAATATTTTTTATAATCATAATTTTTGCCTTCATGTTCTATTACTTATTGAGAGAAAGGCTTTGAAATCTCCCACTGTGTTTCTGTATATTCAACATATGAGGTGCTCTTTTTTGTGTGTGGACCCAAATTTCCATCTGTATCATTTTCTTCTATTTCAATGACTTCCTTTGAAATTTTCTGAATTATGCAAGTGAAAAATTCTTTCAGGTTTTCTATGGAAAAGTCTAGGTCACCTTTATTTTTGAAAGATATTTTTGTTAGATATAGAACTCTAGGTTGTTTCTTTGGTTTTTCTTTCAGAACATTAAATATACTGCTCCACTGTCTTTTGTTGTTGTTGTTGTTTTCTGATAAAAAGTTAACTGTGATTTTTATGTATGTTACTCAGTATATTCTGTATATTTTTTTTTGGTGTGCTTTTAAGATTTTCTCTTTATCACTGCATTTGAGCAATTTGATTATGAGGTGACTTGGGGTAGTTTTCTTCATGTTCCTTTTACTTGGGATTTACTGAACTTCTTAGGTCTATGTGTATTGGTCTGTTTTGCTTGCTATAATAGAATACCACAGCCTGGGTGACTGGGTGGTTTATAAACAACAGAAATGTATTTTTCACAGTTGCGGAGGCTGGGAAGTCCAATGTGAAGATGCTACCAGATTCAGTAGTGAGGGTCCACTTTTTGGTTCAAAGCCATCTTCTTGCTTTTTCCTTAAATGGCAGATAGGAGTGAGGGAGCTTTCCAGGGTCTTTTTTATGAGGCACTAATTCCACTCATGAGGTGTCTGCCATCATTGGATATTAAGGTTTCAACTTATAAATTTGGGGTGGGAGAAACACATTCAGTCTATAGCACTGGGCTCATGGTTTTCATCAAATTTGGAAAAATGTTGGCTATATTTTCTTCATGTGTTTTTCCTTTCTCCCCAACTCATTCCTCTTGTGTGCAATAAATTACACATATATTAGCCTGCTTGAAATTGTCCTACAGCTCACTGAGACTCCACCCATTCCGTTTTCAGTCTTTTTGATTTTTCTGTTTATTTTTGGACAGTTTATATCAATGCAGAATTAGTTCACTAAGGTTTTCTTGTGTGGTGTCTGCCTAATCTGCTATTTTCCTGTTCCAGCATATTTTCCACCTCTAGAAATTCAATTTGAGTCTTTCTAATATCTAACATATCTCCTATTAACATGCTCTTTCTGTCTTCTACATTCTTGGACATCCAAAGTATATTTATAATAGCTGGCTTAATGTCTTTCTCTACTAACTTTATTAAGAGACATTTCTAATGGTTTATTTTTCTCCTCATTATGGATATATTTTTCCTGTTTTTTGCCTGTCTGGTCAGTTTTAGAATTGAATACTAAAGATTATGAATTTTGCATTATTGAATGTTAGTTTGTTTTTTTCTTTTTGGATTCCTTAAGCTGTTTTTCCAGTTTTATTGTGAGATACAGTAAAATTATTATAAATAATTTGATCTCTTTTGAGGCTTGTTTTTAAAACTTGTGAGTCAAGGCCACAGTAGTCTTTATTCCAGAATGAATTTGGTCCTGCTACTAGGATGATACATTTCTGAATACCCAACCCAAAGCCCCAAGGAATACAAGGCTTCTTGTATCTGCTGACAGTGTTTGTGGTCTATATAAATTATTATACCTGTTCCTTTCCCACTCTCAGTTTCCTCACATACAAATACTAATCAATACTTAGCTTAATACTTGAAGGGAACCCCCTACAGGCCTCTGTGGCTCTCTCTCTGTAGTTCTCTCCTCTTCATGAAGCTCTCTTCTCTATGTTATTCAGCTATGTGAATTTTAGTTCCCTTGGCCTCTTTAAATTTTCAACATTGCCTCAACTGAGGTAGGCTGCTAACCTCTAAGTTCTCTTTTACTGCAACTTGGACTGGAAACTCAGGAAGTAGCTGTTTTAATCTTAGGGCTCACCTTATATCTTGTCCTTCAGGAATCACTATCTTGTGTTTGCTTGTTTTATAAGATCTGTAAATCATTCTGTCATTTTTTTTTTGGTTTCTTACTTAAGAGGGAAGGATAAATTTAACACTTCTTACTCCACTGTGGCTGATAATGGAAAATTTTCTACTCTTTTAGTTCTAAACTTATCTTTTGTTTTACATAAAATGTTCAGCCCTTTCTCAAAGTGGAAGTATCATATTATACTCCCTACAACAATGCATCAAAGCTTATGATCCTCACCAACATTTAATATTGCCAGTTCTTATAAATTTAGCCATTTGAGTGGGTATTTTCTTATTATGGTTTTAAATTTTATTTCTATGATGACCAATGTTCCCTGGTGTTTCATATGCATATTGGACATTTGTATATCTTCTTTTGTGTCTGTAGAAATCATTAAAAATTTTTGTTTGTTTGTCTTTTTATTATTGAGTTATTGGAACCCTTTATATATCCTAGGTAACAGTCCTTCATCAGCTATATATGTTTATTGAAAATATTTTTTCCTTAGTAATGACACACCAATCAGTGTTCTTAATGAGCATTTTGGTAACATACAGTTCAACATTTTTCTTCAATGTTGATTGCTTCCCGTGTCCTAGCTAAGAAACTGTTGCTTTCCTTCATATAATAAAGACATTTTCTCTCAAAAGGTAACTTGCCTTATAAAGCCTTCATAATGTTAATTTTTATGTTTAGGTTGTATAATCAACCTCAAATTAATATTTAGGTAAATGGTGAGCTGGGAGTCAAGGCTTAAACACTTACTGTTTTTCTTTTTTCTTATGGATATCCAAACTACATTATTTTGAAACAGGCTTTCCCTCTTCCTTGGATTGCTTTGGCACATTGGTTGAAAAATCAAATGACTATTTGGGGGCTTTATATACTGTGCTGTTCACTTATTTGTTAATCCTCATGCCTGAATCATATTGCCTTGATTAATGTAGCTTTATATTAAGTTTTGAAGTCAGTATAAGAACCTCCAACTTTGTTCTGTTTTATCTAGAATTAGTATTAGAAATACTAATTTATTTGCATATTCTTGTAGACTAACAACAGCATGTCAATTTCTATAAACATGTGGCCGAATGCATAGGATCAATTCAATAGTTTAATATAGCCAGAGTTGATAATTTTACTGTATTGATTCTTTCAAATCATGAACATAAGATACGTCTTCATTTATTTAGGTCTTCTTTAATTTTTCTCACCAATGTTTCCTTTTATTTCCTAGTATAGAATTTTTATGTGTGTCTTATAAAACATATTCCTAAGCATATTATGATTTCCACATAATTGTACTTGGAGCTTTAAAAACTGTACTTTTAATTATCCGCTATTAGAGTATAGAAATGTATTTTCTTGCCTTGTGTCAGGCTTAGTTCTCTACCTGTCTCTGCTCAGCACGATCTTGGACAGATAATTTGTCATTTTCTTCAGCTCCATGACAGTCAAAGCTCTTCTTATTTATCTACCCCCATGCCTACCCCCGCACCAGGTAGTGCCTCTTTTCCTGGGCAAAGCCTAGGATGTCAGCATCTTGATGGATTCTCACAATGAGGAACTATAACTAGAAAAAGTAACTATGAAACATGAACTCATCTCTCCATGGCTTGCCTCTCAGCAGTCTTGGACCATTTATTCCTAGATACATTAGACATAGCTATATATATAATTTTATAAGCTTTTTATTTTGTTCAGTAGGACTGTTGAACTGCTAAAAGCTACTATTGTAGAAACGAAAGTGCAGCCATAGATGACTTTTAAGGGATAATATTGAATGATATGTTAATGGGTTAGAAATAGAAAGTTAAAATTTTGTTTTCTACTCTTCATTTTATTTTTGTACGTTCATGCTCTAACTAAACAAAATTACCCACTGTTTCTCTATGAGCCTTCCATTTCCCACATTTTTTAATTGTGAATACATGTTGCTTTTAAAAATTTTCCTGCTTAAAAGTTTATATACTTTATTTTAGTTTATTTATTTTTTTGAGACACAATCTTGCTGTGTCACCCAGGCTGGAGGGCAGTGATGTGATCTCAGCTCACTGCAACCTCCACCTCCTGGATTCAAGCGATTCTCCTACCTCAGCCTCCCGAGTAGTTGGGACTACAGGTGCACCCCACCACATCTGGCTAATTTTTGTATTTTTAGTAGAGACAGGGTTCCACCATGTTGGCCCAGCTAGTCTCGAACGCCTGACCTCAGGTGACGAACTTGCCTCAGCCTCTCAAAGTGCTGGGATTACAGGTGTAAATCACTGTACCTGGCCTCATTTCCCACATTTGTGCCTTTTCCATGTTGGTTATTTATCCAGGAAAAATATTAAATACAACAACAACAAAAATAGGAACTAATGTTTATTGATTGGTTATTATGCTCCACTTACCCTTTTAAGAGCTTTACATGTATTAACTTATTTAATCATCAGAATAACTATTTCAAGTAATTACATTATTTTTCCATTTAACTGAGTTAGAAGTTGAGGCATAGGGAATTTAAGAAACTACATACATTTGGAAAATTTTGGGGCTATCTGAAATTAGAAGCTAGGTAATCCAGTTTTAGTGTCCGTGTTTGTATTATAATCTCCCCTCCCCATCACCACTGCTCTCAGTTATCTACAATCTGTGTATTTTAGAATAAGTATTTGGAATTTATTTGGAATAGATACAGTTGTAATAACTATCTTTCCAATGCTATCCCATTATGTTTTATCTCCACCTCTTTCTTTGTCTTAGATGCTCTTTATGCTCATTTATATTCCACTGCATGTTCTAGCTAATCACCTTTTATCCCTAAGAAGGCCACTTGAGGGCAAGACCCCATACAACTCATTAAAAAAATAATTTCGATACTTTTATTTTAGATTCAGTGAGTAAATGTGCAGGTTTGTTACATGGGTATATTATGTGATGCTGAGGTTTGGAGTACAAAAGATCTCATCACTCAGGTAGTGAGCATAGTACCTAACAGTTTTTCAACACTTGGCCCCATCACTCCCTCTCCCCTCTAGATGTCCCTGGTGTCTATTGTCTACAACTTTATGGCCATGAGTACCCCATGTTTAGATCCCACTTATAAGTGAGAACATGCCGTATTGGGTTTTCTGTTCCTGCATTGATTCACTTAGGATGATTGTCTCTTGCTGCATCCATGTTGCTGAAAAGCATGTGATTTTATTCTTTTTTATGGCTACATAGTATTCCATGGTGTATATGTACCAATTTCTTTATCCAGTCCACTGTTGATGGGCACCTATGTTGATTCCATGTCTTTGCTATGATGAATAGTGTTGAGATTAACATGCAAATGCATGTGTCTTTTTAGTAGAATGATTTTTTCAATATATACCCAATAATGGGCTTTCTGGGTTGAATGATAGTACTAAGTTCTTTCAGAAATCTCCAAACTGCTTTCCACAGAGGCTAAATCAATTTACATTTCCACCAACAGTAGGCAAGCATTCCTTTTTCTCCACAGCCTTGCCAGCATCTACAACTCCACTTTGTTTTTGTTTTCATGTGAGTACTTAGGATAATGTCTTTTGCATTGTAGGCACTTGATGAATATGTGAAGCAGGAAAGAAAGACAATGTATTAGTTTTTACAATAATGGTTTCCAAGTCAAATATTATGTTTCCATCAGCTGTATCTCATACGTTTAAATATAGTTAAATGCTTCTGTGCAGAATTTTTTTTCTGGAATTTTCTGAAAACTTTATAGGCTTTTCCAAATTTCAAATCCTGTGAAAAATTATTCAATAAATCATGAAAACAAAAAAAAGTATTATAATTCTCATATGAAAAGTAAAGCTTACAAAGCAACATAGGAATGTTACTGGTTCAAAGGAATTTAATAATTTACTGACAATAAATTGAAAACAAAAGTGGAAAAAGTGGACTAGAAGTCAACGATTAAGGTCAGATTTCTATGAGCCAGCACAAAAACATGTGGGAGAGAAGCCAACAATTTCTAATCAGTGTTATTTGTAACTGCCATATTATGTGTGTTTTTCTGGCTCTGTATGCTGCTAATGCTTAGTCATTCTTGCAAATGAAATAAACATTAATAAATACATGTGCACAGTATACTTTATATACAGTATACTCTGTTGTGTAGTTCCCCAAGAAATAGCAAGCTTTGGAAGCAAAAAAGTCCTTAGATTGGCAATTTTGAAAGAGATTCTGTGGAGTGCTATTAACCTTTTTAACTACAGACTACAGTTCTTTGTAAATAATTTAACAGAAGACATGCAAAGAAGGAACATGATATTCTTTGTGAATATTGTGACTTGAAATTACAAACATCTGAAAATCTGAATTAGAAAAGCAATGGAGATTTTCATCAAACACACACAAATAAAATCAGTATCAGAGTAAGCCAACAAAATATTTGCATGAACCGATATATGCATTAACACCCAGTATAAAGAGGCTCTAAGATGCACTTACACATGTGACCAACTTCAACAAAAATTCAAAGACATTTCCTACACCTGGAATATTTGTCATGAAACAAAGATCAAGACTACGGGAGAGAGTAATTAATCCTTTGAGTTTTTTTTATTATTTTTTTACTTTTTATCTTAAGAATGATAGCTTTTAATATTAAATATTTGCAGTATAATCTTTTTTGGTTTTTACAAGGCCTTCTTTGGTATAAATGTTTCCTTTTTTCATATTTTATTGTTAAATGCCTTTATCAGGTAGAGATCATTTTCTATGTTTTGGAAGTAACAAAATATATTTGTTAATAAACCATAAGTCACTGATGCTTGCTATCTAAACAGACATCATTCAAGAATGCTTAGTTGCACTATACATTATTACATGGTTTAATAAGGCATGAGGTACTGAATAGGCAAAGGCTGGAAGCATTCCCTTGGAGAACTGGAACAAGACAAGGATGCTCACTCTCACCACTCCTATTCAGCATACTACTGAAAGTCGTAGCCAGAGCAATCAGGCAAGATAATAAAATTAAAGGCATCTAAATAGGAAGAGAGGCAGTTAAACTATCTCTCTTTGCAGAAGATATGATTCTATACCTAGAAAACCCCAAATATTTTGCCAGAAGCCTCCTGGGACTGATAAACGACTTCACTGAAGTATCAAGATACCATATCAATGTATAAAAATCAGTAGCATTTCTATACACCAATAATATCCAAACTGAGAATTAAATAAAGAATGCAGTCTTATTTACAATAGCCACAGAAAGATTAAAATACCTAGGCATACAGCTTACCATGGAGGTGAAACATCTCTACAAGAAGAATTACAAAACACTGCTGAAAGAAATAAAAAATGACACAAACGAATGAAGAAACATTCCAAGCTCATGGATTAGAAGAATCAATAATGTTAAAATGGCCAAATTGCCCAAATAAATGTATCAATTCAGTGTTATTCTTATCAAACTATCAATGTCGTTTTTCACAGATTTAGAAAAAAGCTATTCTAAAATTCATATGAATTTTAGAGCCTGAATTGCAAAGCTAACCAGAAAGAACAAAGCCACTAGGCATCACACTACCCAACTTCAAACTATACTACAAGGCTACAATAACCAAAACATCATGGTACTGGTACAAAAACAACACATAGAACAATGGAACAGAATACAGAACTCACAAAGCTGCACAAATACAACCAACTGGCCTTCGACAGTTTTTTTTTTTTTTTTTTTTTTTTTGAGATGGAGTTTCACTCTAGTCACCCAGTCACCCAGGCTGGAGTGCAATGGTGCAATCACGGCTCGCTGCAACCTCCACCTCCCAGGTTCAAGCAATTCTCCTGCCTCAGCCTTCAAGTAGCTGGGATTATAGGCACCTGCCACCAGGCCTGGCTAATTTTTGTACTTTTAGTAGAGATGAAGTTTCACCACGTTGGCCAGGCTGGTCTTGAACTCCTGACCTCAGGAGATCCACCTGCCTTGGCCTCCCAAAGTGCTAGGATTACAGGTGTGAGCCACGGCACCCGGCCAACAAAGTTGAAAATAACAAACTGGGAAAAGGACTTCCAATTCAATAAATGGTGCTGGGATAACTGGCTGGTTATTTGCAGAATATTGAAACTCGACCACTTCTTTTCACCATATACAAAAACTAACTAAAGGTAAACTAAACACTTAAATATAAGGCCTAAAATAATAAAAACCCTAGAAGAAAACCTAGGAAATACCATTCTGGACATCGGCCTTGGCAAACAAATTATGCCTGAGTCTTTGAAAGCAAGTGCAACGAAAACAGAAATTGACAAGTAGTACCTAATTAAATTGAAAAGATTCCACACAGCAAAATAAACTATCAACAGAGGAAAGAGACAACCTACAGAATGGGAGAAAATATTCACAAACTCTGTATCTGACAAAGGCCCAATATCCAGAATCTGTAAGGAACTTAAATAATTCAACCAACAAAAACCAAATAACCCCATTAATGAGTGGGCAAAGGACATAAACAGATACTTCTCAAAAGAGACATATATGTGATAAACAAATTTTTTAAATGCTCATTATCATTGATCATTAGAGTAATGAAAATCAAAACCATAATGAAATACCACCTCACACCAGTCAGAATGGCTATTATTAAAAAGTCAAAAAAAAATAGATGTTGCCAAGGCTGCAGAGAAAAGGGAACACTTATACATTGCTGGTAGAAATGTAAATTATTTCAACCACTGTGCAAAGCAGCGTGGAAATATTTCAAATAACTTAAAATGGAACTACTATTTGACCCAGTAATCCTACTACTGGGTATACATCCAAAAGAATATAAATCATTTTACCAAAAAGACATATGCATTCGTATGTTCATTATAGAGCTAGTAACCTTAGCAAAGACACAGAGTCAGCCAAGATGTCTATCAGTAGTAGTCTGCATAAAGAAACTGGTACATATAAACCGTGGGATACTATGTAACCATCAAAAAGAACACAATCATGTCTTTTGCAGGGACATGAACGCAGATGGCCATTATCCTAAGCAAATTAATGCAGGAATAGAAAATCAAATAAGGCATGTTCTCATATACAAGTGGGAACTAAACATTGAGTATATATGGATACAAAGATGGGAACAATAGACACTGGTGGCTGCTTAAGGAAGAAGGGTGGGAGTGGTACATGGAATGGAAGGGTACCGATCAGGTACTGTACTCATTACCTTGGTGACAGGATCATTCTTACACTGAGCCTCAGCAACAAGCAATATCGCCATGTACCAAACCTCCACATGCATTCCCTGAACCTAAAATAAAAGTAGAGATAAATAAATAAATATAAATAAGGAATGAGGCATTTATTTTCCAAGACAATATTTGTGTTCCATGACCAGTTCTGAAAAAATGGAGTTAAATACATTTATCCAAAAAATGGATAAAAATACTAGATTATTATCCTGATGCACAACAGGAACCTGTTGTGCTGTACTCATTTTTTTTAGTCACATGTTCACAAAAAATAATTACAATTAGGAGTATTTTTTTTAAACATGAGCAAAAGCGATATTGAAGTAGTTATGTTGTCTGAGGTAAATACCTGGGGTTCATCCTCTTGCACCAAGAAAATTTAGGACACAGACACATATGAGGAGTTTAGGAGCAGAGGTTTAATGGGAAAAGAAAAAGAAAAGAAAACAGCTCTCTCTCTC
This sequence comes from Pan paniscus, assembly GCF_029289425.2. Classification (NCBI taxonomy): domain Eukaryota; kingdom Metazoa; phylum Chordata; class Mammalia; order Primates; family Hominidae; genus Pan; species Pan paniscus. The sequence continues at coordinate 19,571,577 of NC_073261.2, forward strand.
TCTAGGGAGAGAGAGGGGACTTCCAAGAGGAAAGGCCAGCTGGCAGCACATGTGCTGAATTTTATAGTCAGGCTCCAGTAGGCGGTGTCTGATTTATGTAGAGCTCACAGATTGGTTCCATCAGGTGTGACATTTACATAGCCCAGGGAAGGCTGGCCACCCTACCCTAATCTTATTATGTAACTGAACTTTCCCCTTGGCCAGGGCCATCTTGTCTGCTCCTTACTGTACATGTGGCTGGCAGAGAAGGAAAGGTGGAGCCGCTATTTTGAACATGATTGGCACAACTGCCAGCATCTATGTCTGCAGCTTGATTTTACAGGCTGCTCTTTGTTAGAAAGGAAAATGATTGGGGGCTACTTTTCATTAAAAGGAAAACTGTACCGAAGACTTCCATACCCTCACTATCTGTGTAAGAAATTTCTTCTTCATTCCTGTACCAATATGAGATAGTCTGAGTTTGTGGGTAGGGGAATAATTGCCATGCTTCTTCTTTTACCTTAAGAAACTAGTCCTCTGTGCAACTTCATTTTGCATGTAGATGTAATTTGTTTGTCTGCAAGGGAATGTACGTATTTTAAACTCACTGGCTCATAACGAATGCTTCTGGAGCACTAGGGAGTTAGGGGAAGTGGCAGGTTAGGCATAGAGAAGTATGTGCAGGTTTCAGCAAAGAGCAAGAAGAAATGTGCAAGCCTTAGGGCCATAGTCAAGGAAGGAAGATGCATCAAGAAGTTAAAATAAGTTGCAATTTCAATCACCTAAGGCAATGAAGATAAGGACTGAGAAGAAGCTATTGGGTTAATCATACAGTGGTTTGCTTGGAAATAAATATTTCACTGGAGTGATGGAAGTAGAGAAATAACTGCCCTAAGTTAATGAGTGAAAAGAAGAAGGTGAGAAAGTGGATATGATATGTACAGAGTTAACCTCCCAAAATTTTAGCTGTGAAGGGGAGGCGATGGAGGATTTCTGGAAGAGTAGAGAAGGTTCTGGAAGTTTCCCAAAATCTTGATATTCCCATCTATACAGATAGAATATTAAAAACACATTCTCCATAGTTTTATTATGGTCACTGAGTGAGATCATCTCTTTAAAGTATTTATCCCATTTTATCATATAACATAGTAAAAACCTGAGTGTTAAGTATTACTATTTTTAATTTTTGACAATTTGGGATGAAAAGCATTATTTCATTACTTTTAAAATTTTTGTTTCTTTGATTACCGGTTTGTTATTAGTTTATCAGATCCATGGATTTCTTCTGTGAATTAAGAGTCTATCTCATTTGCCTATTTTTTTCTGAGTTTTATTTTGCTTATTATTTTCAGAAGGTTTTTTTATTAAAAACATTTTCTTTATATATTCTTCTGCCTGTGTCTTTTCACACTGCACATGGAAGGACACTATTTTTCGCATGCTTTTACTTTTTCTTCTAACTTCACCACCTCCTGCGCTTTCTTAAAATGGAATTTTAATTACGAATGATAATTATTTTTACATTAGGCCTCTAAGTACTTAGAAATAATTTCTTAGCAACCATTTTAGGTTTTATAATCCTATTATCCCCCATATGTTTATATTCTACAAGTAATATGAATTTTATTAGTCAGCTCTGTGCCCTGTTGGCCCTTTTATTCTAAAGGTGAATTTAAGTTCTTTGCACCATGACATTTTTTTTTTAAAAAAAGTCTTTGATAATCTCATCTTTGGCAAATTGTTGTATGAATTTCTAGAACTCCTATTAGATGAATGTTGGAATTTTTAGATTTATCTTCCAAGTTTCATTATTTTTCTTCTAATATCTTTTGTTTCCTTCACACAAGTTTCCACCTTATAAATCACATTCTCACTACGTATATTATTTATAGCACTCATCTACTCTTTATTATTTCGTTTCCATAACAATATTTTAAAACTCCAAGAACTGTTGTTGAGAGGCTTCTATTTTACTATTAACCACTTTCTTTTCATTTATTTTTCTTTTCCTCCTCTTCATCTTCACCTCTTGCTTCTGCTCTTCCTCATCATCCTCTTCCCCTACTTCTTTTTTTTTTTTAAACAAATTACATTTCAATTCTTGATGAGGAGTGAGGACTGTTTATGTGGAGGTTTCCCTTTTTCCACTTTATTAATTTTGCTTTCTTAGAGTTTGTTTGCATGTGATATCTCTTCTTAGGCTGTGATTCTTGTTTGTCTGTAAATATTTGTGGATAGTCGAAGTAGAATATATTACTAGCTCAAGTCTATTTTCTCATTTTTCAGGGAATCCCTGAAAAGAAATGAAGCTTCACACTCAGAATATCACATTTAGTGATTTCAGGAGACCAGCAGAATAGGAATTAAGCTGGAACTCCTATACAGCTTATTTTCTAGGTTTGGGACCTCTCCGTACCTCCTGTGGCTTTATGGTACCTGGTATTGTTTCCCCAGACCATGAGTCTCCAGGGTTGGAGTGCCCACTTCAGAAGTCTGTGTGTTTTGCTTCATCCTGAGGTAAACACTGCTTAGTATGTGCATCCTGGTGGTGGTTGTGATGGTGGGGACTAGCTCAGCCATTCTCCCTGTGTGGCTACTGACAGGTAAAAGGAAATCAGTGTAAGTAACTATATTGGGGAGTTACTGATGATATCCACTTGGACATACTGTGTGGAGCCTGTTGGGAATCCAGGTGACAAATCCAGCCAGAATATAAAAATACAGATGTATAGCTCTAGCAAGACACACACACACACACAAACACACAGAGAGAGAGAGAGAGTGTGTGTGTGTAGAGATGTACTGGAAGTCATCAGCATGAAGGATATGTATGATATCCCTTAGAGAAAAAATTCCAAACAAAAAAGAAAACACTAAAATGAACAGAAAGTAAGGAAATGCATCCTTCTGGAAAATGAAGAAATCAGAAAAATGTGGTAAGCAATGTGGAATTAGAGAAAGAATTAAAAAATTTAAGAGAGCTAGAGAAACTAGAGAAGACATAAGTGCTCACAGTGACAACTCTATGTGGATGACATCTTACCCTTTAAAATATTAGGTAAATACCACATACATAAAATATAGTAATATTTAACTTTTCTCTTCAAAAATCTTAACATTCTTCCTTTCCTGTTTTTGTTGTTCTTAAAAGATTTGTTTCTCCTACATTTTGACATAAATTTAATACTTCATGTCTAAATAAGGGGTCCCATAGAAAGTAGAAACCTGCGCATAAAAATTGTCACTGAAGTGTGCTTTCATCACAGTAGGGAAGATTCTAAATATTGTAAATGTTTAGTAGATACTATATATATGTAGTATATATACACTATATATAGTATTGTATATATATAGTATAGTGTATATATATGTGTGTATATGTATATACACATACACACACACACATATATATATAGACACAAAGGCATCAGAGACTTAGAGTAAAAACCTGATGCAGAAAAATGAGTGGAAGATAGAGATAGTCATGAAAAGGCAAGAAGAAACAAAGTCAGAGAGAATAAGAGAGAAAGGGGAAGGAAGGTGAAATCAAGGTGAGTATTGAAGATGATACAAATGTGGAAGATCAAAACAAAAAAAAAAAAACCCTGATCTGTGGGCTGAAAAGCCTCATAGATGAAATAAACAATTTAAGATTTTTTTTCTTAAAAGTTAGATATATTCATTTTTTCTGAGTTACGAAACATTTGATTTTCTGTAAAAGATGGTTCTCTCACTCTCTCTGTTTTTCTGGCTCACAGTTTCTTTCTGAACCTAAAATTCCATCACAATTTTAAAAGCAAAACAAAAACTGTTCAACAATATTATTTTTCTTTTGTTTATTTGTGAAGATTGCTTAGTCACCGAATTCAATCATATGCAAACTTAACTATAATGTTGGCAGATTAATTTCAAAATCCAGCTGAAAGGCAGAAATTTTTGTGATACAGTCAGCAACACTTCTTTCTCCTGCACTATTTCACTGACATCGCAGTGCATTGACCCAGCCACCTTGATGGCAGTCTATTTTTAGGGTCCTCTCCTTACACAGCCAGACCCTAGGCCATGGCTCACCATCAGCAAAACAGACTGGGTGATTCAGGCTCCACTCTTTCCTCCTTCTAGGTCAGTCCCTTCCCAGGGGTTTAGTATGAGCTACAGAGAAATTCCCACCAAGAACAAAACTAATTCTCACTAAGACTTTAAGTCGTAAAAGGTTAAGATATTAACTCTTCCAGGAGGTGGTTCAAAGGCCGAAGACATAAATAAGTTGAATTCACATTTATGAAAGGCACTCAGGGATATTTTGTTTATGAGACCTTGCGCTATGATCCTTTAACTCAGCTGATAACAACAGCCTTTTATAACCAAACAAAAGGCTTATCCTTTTAGAAACATCATAATACCAAAAGCCTTGATTTTTTAGTGGGGAGCAGTGGTCATGTTTTCCTGCCTCCAAAAGGAATAGAACTTGGTCCTGAAATGTAGCACTCGGCCCCATTAAAATGCCTTCTAGGAAAAATCCGACTTGCCTCCTCTCATCTTGCTGAATTTATCTTCTCTCTACTCATCTGCATTATCAATTCAGCTGGATTTCCATCACCTTTGATACATCTTTTTTTTTTTTTTTTTTTTTGAGACGGAGTCTCGCTCTGTCGTCCAAGCTGGAGTCCAGTGGCGGGATCTCGGCTCACTACAAGCTCCGCCTCCCAGATTCAGGCCATTCTCCTGCCTCAGCTTCCTGAGTAGCTGGGACTACAGGCACCCACCACCACACCTGGCTAATGTTTTGTATTTTTAGTAGAGACGGGGTTTCACCATGTTAGCCAGGATGGTCTCGATCTTCTGACCTCGTGATCTGCCCGCCTCAGCCTCCCAAAGTGCTGGGATTACAAGCATAAGCCATCGCGCCCGGCCCTTTTATATATGTTAATATCTGGGACCCTCTACTCTAGCCCGTGGTTTATGGTTTGCCCCGGTTTTTGTTCTCAGATGCAATTATACTAGATACCTCTTCAGAGGACTTGTCCCTCTGAATGGTATTTATGTCTCTAAACCAAATGCAACTCCTCAAATGCCAACATTTCCAATCACCCAGTTTTCTACCAAAATAGTTTTTCTACCTGCCTACTTGGTAACCACCTGAATATCTGCCCAACACATTTGCCTGTATTTGCTGTCTCCACCTTGCCTTGTTCTATTGAGTCCAATTCTGCCAGGTATTGTTCCCAACACCACACTAAAAGCAGCTTTCTTCAACTTCACCAACTACCACACTTTTCTGAAGCCAATGGCCAATTTTCAAGGCTCATCTCACTTGTCCTAAACCACATGTGTCACAGCTGGTGACTCCTTCCTTCCTGAAACAGTTTCTTCTGTAGCTTCCACTTCCTCACTATTCTCCTTCTGCCTCAATTGGTGACACTTCTCATTCTGCTTCACAGGCTCCTCATACCTGTGCCTCTGAGCGTTAAATATCCCCAGGCCTCCTCTCTTCTTTAAACATTCCCTCTGCTACGATGCTTTCACTCAGTCTCATGTGTATAAATTCTATTTACATACCACCAACTCCCCAATCTACGTCCACAGCCTAGAACGCTCCCTGAACTCGTGTCTCCCACTGCCTGCGTGCCCTCTCCACATATATACTAAATAGCTGTCTCTAAATTAACATGTCCAAAATTAAGCAGGTTACTCCGACTCCCACCAAAATCTCCTTCAGCGATTTTACACTTCAGTAAGAGGACACTCCAAAGTCACTCTAAATCAGCACCTTAGGAACTGGGCTGGCTGCTGTATCTTCAGGACAGCTCTAGCTTTTTGCCAGCCCATTTTGCTACAGCATGCCTCCCAATAGTTTAATTTTCTTCAATGATATGTTGATAAAAAAAAATACATATAGTCTCTGCCAGGTTGTGTCTGGAAATGGGGGTTCTTGGTCTCACTGACTTCAAGAATGAAGCCGCGGATCCTCATGGTGAGTGTTACAGTTCTTAAAGATGGTGGGCCCAGAATTTGTTCCTTTGATGTTTGGATGTGTTCCGAGTTTCTTCCTTCTGATGGGTTCGTGGTCTTGCTGGCTTCAGGAAAGAAGGTGCAGACCTTCACAGTGAGTGTTACAGCTCTTAAAGCGTCATGTCTGGAGTTGTTCATTCCTCCCATCCAGAGTTGTTCATTCCTCCCAGTGGGTTTGTGGTCTCGCTGGCTTCAGGAGTGAAGCTGCAAACCTTTGAAGTGAGTGTAGCAGCTTATAAAGGCAGTGTGGACCCAGAGAGTGAGCAACAGCAAGATTTATTGCAAAGAGCAAAAGAACCAACCCCCCACCTTACGGAAAGGGACCCCAGTGGGTTGCCACTGCTGGCCCGGGCAGCCTGCTTTTATTCCCTTATCTGGCCCCACCCACAGCCTGCTGATTGGTCCATTTTACAGAGAGCTGATTGGTCTGTTTTACAGAGAGCTGATTGGTCCATTTTGACAGGGTGCTGATTGGTGCGTTTACAATCCCTGAGCTAGACACAAAAGTTCTCCAAGTCCCCACTAGATTAGCTAGACAGAGAGCACTGATAGGTGCATTTACAAACCTTGAGCTAGACTCAGGGTGCTGATTGGTGTGTTTACAAACCTTGAGCTAGACACAGAGTGCTGATTGGTGTATTTACAATCCCTTAGTTAGACATACAGGTTCTCCAAGTCCCCACTAGACTTAGGAGCCCAGCTGGCTTCACCTAGTGGATCCCGCATGGGGGCTGCAGGTGGAGCTGCCCGCCAGTCTGGCGCCGTGCGCCCGCACTCCTCAGCCCTTGGGCAGTCAATGGGATTGGGTTCTGGGGAGCAGGGGGTGACACTCATCAGGGAGGCTCCAGCTGCATGCTGGAGCCCACAGCAGGGTGGAGGCTCGGGCATGGTGGGCTGCAGGTCCCAAGCCCTGCCCTGCGGGGAGGCAGCTGAGGCCTGGCGAGAATTTGAGCATAGCGTCTGCAGGCCGGCACTGCTGGGGGACCCAGTGCACCCTCCACAGCTGCTGGCCCAGGTGCTAAGCCCCTCACTGCCCGGGGTGGCGGCACTGGCCAGCTGCTCTGAGTGCTGGGCCTCAGAGCCCATGCCCACCAGGAACTCACGCTGGCCCGCGAGCACCATGTGCAGCCCCGGTTCCCACCCACACCTCTCCCTCCACACCTCCCGGCAAGCAGAGGAAGCTGGCTCTGGCCTCGGCCAGCCCACAGATGGGCTCCCACAGTGCAGTGGTGGAGTGAAGGGCTCCTCGAGCATGGCCAAAGTGGGCACCGAGGCCGAGGAGGCACCGAGAGTGAGCGAGGGCTGCCAGCACACTGTCATCTCTCAATGCCACTGTCTGAGTGGCAATTGCGTGTTCTCTTCATGTCTGTGTGGGTTTTCTCTGGGTATTCCAGTTTCCTCCCCTACATCCCAAAGCTGTGCACGTGAGGTGAACTGCCATGTCTATATGGTTCCTATATGAGTGAGTGTGGGTGTGTGTCATAGATAAGAGATAGCAGAAGAATTGAGAGATGAGTCAGCCCAAGGCAAAGAATGTCTCTTTTTATGAAAATTGGGAGATGTAAAACTGAAACCTAACAGAAAACACTTTCCAAATCACATAAAACATCACTTATCAATTGAGCTAAAAGAACTGCAGCTATAATCAATTACGGATACCACAGGACAGTGGACAGAAATGATATTAAAAAGAGAGACAAAGAAAAAATTGGGACACTTTTTACTCTATAGTCTGTATTTGACTATAAACATCTAATATAACATTTGTGGCAGCAAAAGGATAGGGTTGTACAAGGTACCCTCACTGATGTAGGGCACTGCTGAGGTTGAAGGTGAGATGGCCCTGACTGTGAGGTACCCAATTGGATATGTGTGTAAGGGGTCCCAAAACAGGAGGCGTGAGAAAGGTGACAAAATTGATTTAGGATTAGACCTAAAAATTTAAAAATATGTGCTAGGCTTTGTTTATTTAGCCCTTAGTAACAACAGAGAGCATGTCTGAGGGATCTCCACTTTTACTGCTGAGCTAGGAACAAGCCTAAAAAGTACAGTAAAGCTTCACTTAAGGTCACCCATAGGTTCTTGGACATTGAGACTACACCAAATGACATATAATGAAAACAACTTGGCTGAGTGTGGTGGCTCATGCCTATAATTCCAACCCTTTGGGAAGTCAAGGTGGGTGGATTACTTGAGGTCAGGAGTTCGAGACCAGCTTGGCCAACATGGCGAAACTCCATCTCTACTGAAAATACAAAAATTAACCAGGCGTGGTGGCGTGTACCTGTAGTTCATAGCTACTTGTGAGGCTGAGGCAGAAGAGGTGGAGGTTGCAGTGAGCCGAGATCACACCACTGCGCTTCAGCCTGGGTGACAGGGTCAGACTCTTGTCTCAAATAATAAATAAATAACTAAAATAAATAAATAATAATAAAAACATCTTTATTGTACAATAATTGATAGAAACAAGAGTTAATTTCCTATGGCATATTTCTGGTCACAAGAATATTACCAAACTTCTAAAGAAAGACCAAAACCTTTCTAATATTAAACATTGAAATAAATGCAAGCTATATATACATTTAAGATGAATAAAAACAAGTAAGATAATAATTTATCCGCTTATTCCCACTCAGGATTGCAGATGGCTGTGAACTGTCTCAGCAGTTCAGGGTGCAGGGTGGACACCAGTCCTGGAATCTAAAAGTTTCCCAATATTTTTCTTTGTCTCTATTATTTTTGTCCACTGGCTTATAGCATCCATAAGTGACTATATGCAGTTCTTTTACCTCGCAGAGACATAAATCGATAAGTGATGTTATCTGTGCATGGAAAGTGTTTTCTGGTTGGGTTTAGTTTTAGGTCTCCCGCTTTTCATAGAAAGAGACATTCTTTGCCATGCATTGTCTCATCTCTAATTTTATCTGCCATCTATTAAAAAAAGATAACTGGGCTAGTGCGGTGGCTCACGCCTATAATCCCAGCACTTTGGGAGGCTGAGGCGGTCAGATCATGAGGTCAGGAGATCAAGACCATCCCGGCCAACACAGTGAAACCATGTCTCTACTAAAAATACAAAAAAAAAAAAAAAAAAAAAAATTAGCCAGGCTTAGTGGCGTCCCAGCTACTCGGGAGGCTGAGGCAGGAGAATGGCGTGAACCCGGGAGGTGGAGCTTGCAGTGAGATCGCGCCACTGCACTCCAGCCTGGGTGACAGAGTGAGACTCCGTCTCTAAAAAAATAAATAAATAAATACAAATAAATAAATAAAATAAAAAGATAACTGATGAACCCAGAAAAACAAGTTTCGGTCAACTGTCAGATAAAAAGGGATTGTATTATGCTTTTTGTTTGGAGAAGACAGAATATTTGATGTTCTATTTCATCACTGCAGGAGAAAAATAATCTTGCCAGGGCTCTGTGAGAGGGGAAAATTCTGATACGCATTTGCCTCTTTTGAGTTATCAAAGTTATTGCTAAGTGCCACAAAGTCTGAGTCTCACCCTCCTAAAGAGACAAAAGTGGCATTCAGTGGTACACATGCATTTCTGGAATTGCCATAGGTGTCATAACTATTACCCTTCACATGAAAGCAGCATAGACGGAAGAAGATACCTGTAGGCTTACCAGGGGAGGTTGCTGCTGGAGAGTTGGGCGGGGGGCTTCCCAGGGGTTACCTAAGCCCTTTCCCTGTCTTCAAGAATAACTTCACATAAACTGTTCCCTGCAGATGGGAACATTCTATTTTAATGTTTCCAAACAACAGATAGGTTCACTTTTTTGCAGGACTGTGAGGAGGGGTTCATTCATGATTTTTCTTTATTGCTGACAGACAAAAAAACCTAGATACCTAGATACCTAGATACCTATATCTTACCCATAAGATACTATAAGATCTTCATGAACAGAAATGACTTATCCCCATAAAAGCTAAGTCTATTCTGTCCCTATTCAATAGCCAGTATCAAAGATGATAATCAAATCTATACTACTTACAGCTAAAATTACAAATAGGTAAATCTAAACGTGTCATTGTAGTAGAGCTGCCTCTCCAATACCATGAACTTCATTTGGCTTAGTTGGGTGTAGAAAATAGAAATATACAGTGGCAATGCAGAGATATATGGCTCTTTCCTGCTGGTGTTTTGAGGACAGTACTATTTGAACCTGAGATCTTTCTTCTGCCTGGCTGATCTGGTAGCCTGTATATTAATTTCAACTTATTTATTGTAAAAAAAAAAAAAAAAAAAAAGAGGTGAAGCTAGGGCCCATCTGAAACAATGTTATTAAAAATTTGTGAACAAGGACTTCAGCCCATTTGTTGTATTCATAAAGGGTGGCTTCACAACCTCCACCCCCTTTACAAAATTTAGTTACAGAGTTTTGACAGTCATGCAGTCTTTTTCTGAAGTATTTCCAAAAGTGAGACAAGAAAAAAAACTCATATTGAAACAATATTTGTGTGTTTTCGATAGCAGCTAATTACCTCTATGCTGGTTTGAGTTATCACCAGGCTATTTCAGGAGGGTCCAGTGCAAAATCAGCAGCTGGTGAGGCATCTCTTCAAAGTTCTTTGGCTTCTAGCTCCTCAGTGTCCATTAGCTTACTGTTTCACTAAAAGGGGGATGGAGGGCATCTGGTACAAACTTTTACTGGATGACTGCTCAGGAGAATAACTACTCGGGCCATACCTTCAAAAGCTTGCTAATAAAATGAAGTTACTGGAAGTTAATTAATTTTCCTTTTACAGGACAGAGAATGGAGCCTGACACATAATAGATGTTTAATACATTTTCACTGATAAACTGAATAAATGAATTTATGATTATTCAGGAAATGGTGCTTTTTTATGCTTAAATGTTATTCCCCCCCCGCTCCCCCCAACCTCCCGCCCAGTGTTCTGGTGATTAACTGTTTTGGTTGCTGTGTGCAAAGGGCCTAACAGTGGAAAAGAGAGACAGACCCTCTGATGGCATGCTATTTGAGGAATACAATTAATTCTAAGGAGTTCTACTCTGCAAAGTTCAAGTTCACTGCTTTTGCAGAATTTGGATGTGGGGAAATATGAAATGATTTTGACAACCGATCTGATTCTTCTAAGAGTTTAGTTTCACAACAGCTCTTGATAGTTTAAAAGAGGAAAGCATGGGGTGTAGTAATTTAGCCATGGCTAAGACGTGACTAAGACACCTACATTTTCTTCATTGGAAAGAAAGATCTGTCAGTGTTAACTAGTTGACTCCTTTCCTCTCTGCTTCTCTTTAGTGTGGACCTCTGTGCTTGTTTCCTGACGAAAACAAGACTGCCCACAGAGTACTCTCCTCAACCCTGTTAGTCACAGCCTCCCTACCTCCCCAGCCCCATTGCCTAGCACTCTTTCTTCTCTGTCATACCAGCAGCTCTGATCTCCTGGGCTCTCCAGACCCAAGTCCTTCTTCTCATCTCACCACTAGCATCACTTCTTTCTCTGCTCCTTGGATAAACTCAGATCTGTCATTATAGGCTGTAGTGAATTCCTATCATTTTACCTTGCTTTGGCATATTTTGAATATAAGCTAGATTTTCTCATCCCAGAAGCAGGGGCTGTCACTCTTGACACAATTCCCAGTTCTTGACCTCCTTCCAATTCCTCACTGTGATAAATCCAGATATCTGCCTTATATAATCACCTCCTGGTGACTACTTCTCTCTAGGACACAACCTACTTGACTCGCACCACTGACCCCCACACCTTGCATAGACTGAGCAGATATATAACAATGGCCACCTCTCCATCTGATTCTAGACTGATTCTAGTTCCTAGAATCTCAGCATGATTCTAAGGAACTCATTCCAGCTTGCTCTAAACCCACCAATCTTGACTCCTTATAAGAAACATGTTTGGGTAACACCCTGGAGGCCAATAAAAGCCTCAGCCCACAGGTCTCTTGTTTTCTCTCTTGCTCCCCACCCACTAGCTGAGCGTGCTTGTCCCCTGTGGTTCCCCACTTCCCATTAACCCTGTGAAGTGTGCTGTCCTCTTCCCTCTGAGGTCTGTAGGTAATAAACCACCTCTGTTATTTTACGTGTTTTGTTCACTTGCTTTCTCTGTCTCACCTGACTGATATACCTGAATATAGCTTTTTTGCTCATCAGGGCTCTCCCAGAGGGTGACTATTTTGCTTGGAGTCAATTGGACACAGGTAAGACAACAGCCACAATGGTGTCTAGCAGGATATTCCTGTGAGTGGGACACTTGGTCACAGGTCAAATGCTTAGGCATTAGGCTATCCACCAGGATTAAAAAAAATGTATTTTGTGAAAAGCATATTGTAAAAATCCACAATCAAATCCCTGGAGCCCCATAAGAGCAGAGCTAGAGTTCATAGCCACCTTCGTGAAGAAACTCTCACTACTAAATTAGAATATATATATATATATATATATACACACACACACACACACATACGTATAAAATACCTTCTCACAAAGCTGTTTCTTTGCTTTTATAAGATTTATCCCCCAGTACAAAATAGGCTTTCCACAATTCTCTCATGTCCTTCTACATATGTTTATGTAATTGTTGGGTTCTTCCTTTTTCTCAGTGGGTTGTAATCTTTATGAGGGAAGGAATCCATTTTACTTTTCTCATTTTTACGTCCTTGTTGCTCTAGCATTAAGTCTGGCACATAGTAGGCGCTTAATAAATACTTACTGAATGAATAACATTTAAAAGAGATATATGATCTCCGTCATAGCAGGTCTGAAAAAGGAATGTGACAGCTACAATAATAACTCATGTGAACAACAAGGTTAGCTGGTAAAATGTGTGGGTTTCCAGAAATCACTTTCCCCTCAAACGCATTTATAAGAATGTTATTGTTAGAAATTATTTCAGCTTCATGTTCATAAAGTCCTTGTCTGAAGTCAAAAGTCATCTGGAAAGATTGGCTGGCTACAAGCCATGATCACTTAGATATGAATAAGTTGAGTTATTTAATACCAGGAGTTACTACGCTGGTGGCGTTACTCAACCTCCTGAGTGAGAAAGAACAAGACAGGGAAGCAGGTTTGCTGTGCGCTGGTGACCAAACTGAGTTAGGAAAGACAGAACACACACATACGCAACACGTCATAGAAAGCAGGTTTATTACTCACAGACAGGCAATGAGGGACAATAGAAGCCTAGGATTTATCACCAGCCAGTCCTCCTCAAGGTTCAGGAAAGCTGCCTGGAGCAGAAGGAGTCTCAAAATTCACGGGCACCACTTGCACTGCAGCTGAGGATCCCCAGACAGCAGCATCCCCACCCCCAGGTGGTATGCTCTGCGGCAATAGGAATGGCTGGGCTACAGCATTAAAGCACATTCTGTTTCTAGGGGAGCATGGCAACAGAGCCCCAGCTGTCAGGCCATTCTCCCTATCTCAGCATGTTCTAGTGATCCCAGCCGTTCTAGTGATTATTGAGAACTACAAGCAAGAAGGGCGCTGGGGGAAGGTCAGTTCGATGCTTTCTGGAGAACTATCCTTCCAAGGTGGAGGTGAGTTTGGAAATTTAAAATACTTTCTGTTACAGAAAAGATACAAAATGACAGTGAAGCTTCTGCTAGCTCCGATGTGTGAGGGTTTTAGTGATTCAGACACCTGGGCTTCATGAGCCACTTAGGGAAGAGGAGACAGGACCTTGGGCCAGAGAAAAACGGGGATTTACAAAAAGATCCAAACACATTGACAGGCTATATCTTGCATGAAAACAAGGGCTAGATTAAAAAAAAAAAATCTTCCAGCCTGTGTGGGGAGATTTCAATGGCAATAATCCACTGGAATTTGTCTCTGGAGAGAAAAATATACCTGATAATTTATTTGTAATTATAAGCTTCTCATACATGGTTTTAGATTTCAAATTTACATGCCCTCTGATTAGGGCACATACCTCGATTGAAGAGATACAACACCCCAGAAGAGATATGCACTATCAACTTGAAATGAGACTCTACACATACAGCCCAGAATAAATGATGACCTTTAATTCCAGTATCTCTCTCTCACACACACATACACCAAAAACCACTATAAGAAAAAAAAAAACAAAACAAACAAACAAAAAAAAAACAGCAGCAAAGTTGGTTCTTCACTTTGCCTAATCAAGAAATTCAGCCATTGGGATTATAAAATACTAAGTAGAAGTACAATTTGAATCTTTGAAGTTGTAAAAGACGCAATAGGATACATAAGCAAGGCACTGTTTATTATTAGAAACCTTTAGGCAGACTAAGCCAGGCACCTTGCCTCATGCATGTAATCCCAACTACTCGGGAGGTTGAGGCACAAGAATTGCTTGAGTCCAGGAGTTTAAGACCAGCCAGGGACTCATGCCTGTAATCCCAGCACTTTGGGAGGCCAAGGCAGGCAGATCACTTGAGGTCACGAGTTCAAGACCAGGCTGGCCAACATGATGAAACCCAGTCTCTACTAAAATACCAAAAAAAAAAAAAAAAAAAAAAAAGCAGGGCGTGGTGGCCTGTGCCTGTAGTCGTTCCACTGCACTTCAGCCTGGGTGACAGAGTGGGATTCCAAAAAACAAACAAACAAAAGAAAAAACAATCAGTCAGGGCAATATAGCAAAACATCATCTCTAAAAAAGAAACGAAAAAAATTGGCTTGGCATGTTGGCAGGCACTTGTCGTCCTACATACTTGAGAGGGTGAGAGGGTGAGCTCAGGAGTTTGCTGATACAGTGAAATCTAATCATGCCACTGGCATGCCAACCTGGGTGGCAGAGAGATACTGCCTCAAAAAAATTAAAAAGGCAGGCAGGCTTGAAAAAAAAGGAACAATACAACTTCTAGAAGTGCAGCATTTACTTTGGAATGAAAACCTTGATGGATGAGTACACATAAGACTTGGTACAAATGTAAGGACACGTGGCACACTGAGAGGCGGATGTGAAACTGAGGGAAGATGGAAAGAGACCTGGCGCAGTGAGAGCCGGATGTGAAACTGAGGAGAGATGGAAGGAGACCTGGCGCACTGAGAGCCGGATGTGAAACTGAGGGGAGATGGAAGGGGACCTGGCGCACTGAGAGGCAGATGTGAAACTCAGGAGAGATGGAAGGAGACCTGGCGTACTGAGAGCCGGATGTGAAACTGAGGGGAGATGGAAGGGGACCTGGCGCACTGAGAGGCAGATGTGAAACTCAGGAGAGATGGAAGGAGACCTGGCGCACTGAGAGGCGGATGTGAAACTCAAGAGAGAGAGAAGGAGACGTGGCGCACTGAGAGCCGGATGTGAAACTGAGGGGAGATGGAAGGAGACCTGGCGCAGTGAGAGCCGGATGTGAAACTGAGGGGAGATGGAAGGGGACCCGGCGCACTGAGAGCCGGATGTGAAACTGAGGGGAGATGGAAGGAGACCTGGCGCACTGAGAGCCGGATGTGAAACTGAGGAGAGATGGGAGGAGAGATGGAAGGAGACCTGGCGCACTGAGAGCCGGATGTGAAACTGAGGAGAGATGGGAGGAGAGATGGAAGGAGACCTGGCGCACTGAGAGCCGGATGTGAAACTGAGGGAAGATGGAAGGGGACCTGGCGCACTGAGAGCCGGATGTGAAACTGAGGGAAGATGGAAGGGGACCTGGCGCACTGAGAGGCGGATGTGAAACTCAGGAGAGATGGAAGGAGATCTGGTGCACTGAGAGCCGGATGTGAAACTGAAGGAAGATGGAAGGAGACCTGGTGCACTGAGAGCCGGATGTGAAACTCAGGAGAGATGGAAGGAGACGTGGTGCACTGAGAGCCGGATGTGAAACTGAGGGAAGATGGAAGGAGACCTGGCGCACTGAGAGGCGGATGTGAAACTCAGGAGAGATGGAAGGAGACGTGGCGCACTGAGAGCCGGATGTGAAACTGAGTGGAGATGGAAGGAGACTGGGCACACTGAGAGACGGATGTGAAACTCAGGAGAGATGGAAGGACACATGGCGCACTGAGAGCCGGATGTGAAAGTGAGTGGAGATGGAGGCGGGGCGCACTGAGAGGTGGATGTGATCCTGAGGAGAGATGGAAGGAGACCTGGTGCACTGAGAGGCGGATGTGAAACTGATGGGAATGGAGATGGAGACGCGGTGCACTGAGGAGGAAGTGAAACTGAGTGGAGATGGAAATAAGTAGTATAGTGAAAGACTGATGTGAAATAGCACAAATGGAAGAAGCAGTACATTGAAAGATAGATATGTTTTCATATGGAAAGAAGAACTACCCCATATTGCAGCGCAGAGAGGCAGAAAAATATGAGAGAAACGCACAACAAAATGTGCAGATTTTACATACATCTCATTGTAGTTTCAGAAAAAAAAAAGATTAAGGGAGACAGAAGATGTGAAAAGATAAAAGTGAGAAAAATTCTTAATCCTCAGGTCCAGAAAGTCTAAAGAGTCCATATATTTTTTAAATGACATCTAGATTTAGTACATGAAAAGAAGAAAAAAAGAAGTGACTGAGACAGACAGATCTTAAAATAGACACAGAACAAAAGACAGATAACCCATAAAGTAAAGGCTTACTGCGCTTCCCATCAGCATTTTGGGAGAGGAACGATGGTGTAATACAATCTTCAATGCACTCAGAGAAAAGAGTGTCAACCTAAAACTCTATTCACAGTAGTCTTTCTTTCAGAATTGTAAAATAAAGACATTTTTGGACAGATAAAAACTGAAGAATCACCGAAAAAAATCTTCCCCATGGGAATTTGTAAAGAATGTATTTCAGGAGAAGAGTAAATGAGCCTCTGTGAAAAGTCTGAGTTACCAGAAGTAATGTAGATACCAAAGCCAGTGGTAAATCCCTATTGGGCAATTATTATGCACCAGATAATTTCTGTAAGCATGTTTTAGTTCATTTAATCCTTATTACGATACTATGAGTAAGATCCTATTATTAAACAAGTTTAACTTGTCTTAAGATGACAGAATTTATAAGTGGCAGGAGATTCACAGCCAGGCAACGTGCCTGCAGACACCACTGCTTACTACTCTGTTGTGGTAAATAATAAATATTGACATTATAAAGCAATAATGGCAATGTCTAATCTGTGAGAAAGTAAACAGGTTACCAAGAAAACACCAGGCAATGACAAATAACTTGGGGATGACTAGAATTAAATGTTCTAAACTTAAATTTTTCTTAAGTAGAATGCAAATACTGGACCTAGTAAGCACGAGTGTTAAATTTGCTAGAATAATCACTAAAAGAGAAAATAACAGCTTCTAAGCATATAGGAAAAAAAAGCAATTGAATGAGAAAAAGCAAATAACAAAATATGTCAATTAAAAAGAAACTAAGAAAAAGACATAAATTAGTGAGACAAATAAAAACATAGTAAGATGGGAGAAATAATTCTAAATAGATCAGTAATTGTTATAAATCTAAAGACACCAAACTTTCTATTTGAGAGACCAGGATTAACAGAATGGATTTTATAAATTTATTTTGTTGAAAAGATACATACATATTCAAAGTTAAAACACAGAAAAGGTATAGCTTACAAATATTAACTATAAGTAACTGGAGCAACTATGTTAGCATCTAAAGAGACAGATTTAATGTAAATGCATGAATAATGACAGGGAAAGTCAACACATACCATTAAAGTTTCCATTGTTTAAGAAGATACCATAGTTTTAAACCTGTGTGACCAGCTTCAAAACATACAAAGTGAAAACAGATTTAAAGTAAAGATGGAAAAAGTCACAATTATGATTGTGAAAGATTTTTACATGCCTCTCTCAGTAATTGAAGATAAAAAGTAAATCTACTAGAACGTAAAACGATTTTAAGAACAAACCTTGAAGCTCTATTTTCCTGACTTACAGAATATTGAATACCTCTATCTAGCCATTTATTTCTATCCATATTTGATAAGATTAACAAATTCAACTATATTATATACATGATACGTAATGTTATTCTCAAGCAAATAAGAAACATATAGAAAAGTTAGTCTTAATAAATTTAAAGTGTTGCTATATCATCCAAACTCATTCTCAGAATATAATTAAATTAGAAAAATGCTTTTAAAACTAGTAAACTTCTGTATGTGTAGAAGTTTAAATAATAAGAGAAACCATAGTAAAATTTAGAAAATTTTATAATTAAACAGTTATAAAATTTATGCACAAATGACTTGGAGAATATGGATAAAATGGAATTCAGAAATATATATTAGAAATATATGTTATTTGAAAAGAAAGCATAAAATTAATGAGATAATGTATTAGAAAAATACTGGGATGAATGCAAAGACAAAGAAATAAGAATAGAAATTAATGCAATAGAATGCACACTTATACTTCAGAAGATTTCATAATCTAAGGGAATTTTTAAATTAGTAAAACAAGCCTACATTCATAGTACACACTTGAATTGTGACAGAGATGGCATTTCAGATCACTCGGGAAGCAGTGGACTACTCAATAAATAATCAGGGCACTGATTATACATATAAAATGAAATTATATTATCTATAAAAGGCTTGGTAGACAATATGTGAGAATATTGTTATGATTTTAGTATAGGGAAGGATTTCTCAAATTTAAAATGATGCAAATCATAAGCAAAAAATTGATAAATTCCAGTTTTATATAATTTAAAACTTGTTTGTTTTATAAAAAAAAGAGTGAGAATATAGTAAGCTAGAAATAGTTCAACTGTCCATCAATAATAGAAAGAATAAGTGAATTAAGGTATATTCATATAACTGAATACTATACAAAAAGACAAGATACAGCTAAATTCAGCAATGGTAAATATTAAAAATACAAGCGAAAGAAGCTTATCAAAGAGCCTTATATATAACATAATTTCACATAAATGAAGTTTAAACCGTATCGAATATATATATTCATATTTTTTGCCTGTTGCTTTTTTACTCTATCTCATTTTAAAAACTCAAATAAGATATTATTTCTATTCCTTTATACATACAATGTTATTTCAGATTTATCTTCAATTACTTTGCTTTCTTTTCTTTGGAAAGGAAATTAGTATATGTGAATATGTGTTAATATGTATGAATATATATACATATGACTATATATGGATGAGAAGACATGATAATTTACAAAAATGGCTAAAAATATTTCTAGCTACATGAATAAAGAAAGTCTACATCTCCACCTTTAAATCTGGATGGGGACATGTCTTGCTTTGGCCAATGGGACAATATCAAGTGTGATGCAGTCAGAGACTTGCAAAGTGCTTGAGAATCAGGGCGTGTTTTCTTGCTAAATTTAGAGCCTTGAAATCATGTTAATGAGGCTGAACTAGCCTGATGGAAGATGAGTGGTCACATGGGGAGAAGACATATGTCCTAACTGGCAGTCAACCGGCCCTTGGTACTACCTGTGGAATACCAGACATTTAGCTGAGACCATCCTTGTCAGTATAGCCCCCAGCTAAACTGCATGAGTAATCTCATCAGAGATCAGCTGATAGAATGTAGTGAAAAGAATTGTCCTACATAAATCTGAGCTCAATAACCAGCTCTTGTTGTAAGCAATTAAGTTTTGGGATGGTTTGTTATTTGGCAAAACATTTGGCAACGACTATGTCTATAAAACTTCTAAAGTACTAGCAGCATTTTATTTCTTCACTCAAATAAAAATGTTATGTATTTATTTTGTTACTATCCTTAAAGTTTCATATATCTACTTTGTACTTTCTAATGTGTGATACATCATAAAACTTTCTAAAAAGAAAAAAATGTTCTTAAATTTTATGTCTACTTTAAGGATCATTACAAAGTAATTAAATAAACATACGTTTAGCCAAACAAAAACTGAGTTTACCACAACAGATACTTACTAAACTCTATACTTCAACAATATGAGTAAAGATCCGAAAAGGAAATTTTCTGATTTTCAGAGAAAGAAAAGCAAAGTAATTGAAGACAAATCTGAAGCATCATTGAATGTACAAAGGAATAGTAATAATATCATTTGAGTTTTAAAGATAAACAAGATAGCACACAAGAGCAACATGCAAAAAAGTTGATTGCATTCTACACGCTAGCAATGGATAATTAAAAATTGAAATAAAGGGCTAGGTGCGGTAGCTCACGCCTGTAATCCCAGCACTTTGGGAAGCCAAGGGAGGTGGATTACCTGAGGTCAGGAGTTCAAGACCAGCCTGGCCAACATGGTGAAACCCCATCTCTACTAAAAATACAAAAATTAGCCAGCTGTGGTGGTGTGTGCCTGTAGTCCCAGCTACTTGGGAGGCTGAGGCAGGAGAATTGCTTGAACCCGGGAGGTGGAGGTTGCAGTGAGTCAAGATCACACCACTGCACTCCAGCCTGGGTGGCAGAGCAAGACTCCATCTCAAAAATAAATAAATAAATTGAAATAAAGAATATAATAAAATAATGAAATACTTAGGGATAAATTTAATACATATATGCAAAACTTACACCCTGAAAATTATAAAGCATTGCTGAAAGAAGTGCTTAAAAGACATAAATCAAGAGATATAATATTTTTATATATTGAAAGAAAGTGTTAAAATGTCAGTTCTTCCCAAACTGATTTATAAATTAAACATAGTTCCAATCAAAATTTCAGAAGCTTTTTTAGAAATTATCAAACTACTTCTAAAATTTATGTGAAAAATAAAAATGACCACAAGTAGCAAAAATCATTTTGAACAAAGAAGATGGAGAATTCACACTAGCTGACTTCAAGCCATATGATGCAGCTATGGTATTGGTGTAAGG
The DNA here is from genome assembly GCF_029289425.2 of Pan paniscus. Classification (NCBI taxonomy): domain Eukaryota; kingdom Metazoa; phylum Chordata; class Mammalia; order Primates; family Hominidae; genus Pan; species Pan paniscus. Next base: position 19,592,313 of record NC_073261.2, read on the forward strand.
ATAAATATTAGATTCCTGGAACAGAATAGAGTCCAAAAATGAACCCACATTTTTATGTTCAACTGCGTCTCAGAAAGGGGGCCAAGGTTATTCAAGGAAGAAAGTATTACCTTTTCAACAAAAGATCCTGGGACTACTGTATTTTCATGCTTATAATAAATAAGAAAATATTGACTTCATACCACATACCAAAATTAACTCAAAATGCATTATACACCTAAGCATAATCATTATAATATAATAAATATAGAAGAAAATATGAACAAGTCTTTGCAGCTTTGGGGCATGTAAAAACTTCATAAACAGGACACAAAAATCATGAGTCACAAAAGAAAAATAAAATTATTCTTATCAAAATTAAAACTTTTACTGTTTGAAAAACACTGTATTTTAAAAATGAAAGGCAAGCTACAAACTGAGAGAAAATATCATCTCATAAAGAATTTGTATTGAGGATATATTAACAAACTCTCCCAACTCAATAATAAAAACAGAAATAACTCCCAAAAATGGGCAAAAGATATGAACCTTGAAAGACATATTATAAGTACCAGATAAACTCATAAATATATGTTCAACGTCATTAATCATTGGAGAAATACAAATATAAGCCACAATATGATACCTCTATATATTCATTATTATGGCTAAATTTTTTTTTAAAAAAACTAAAGATTTCAACTGTTGTCGAAGATGTAAAGAAATTGGAACTCTCATATATTGATGAGGGGAATATAATATGGCACAATCATTTTGGAAACCAATTTGGCAGTTTCCATTAAGTAAATAATAGACTGAAAATATGATCTAGTTGTTCTACTCTTAGGTTTTTACTCAAGAGAAACGGAAACATGTGTCTATGCAGAGGCCTTTACATAAATGTTTGTAGAGCTTTATTTGTAATAGCCCCAGACTGAAAATAAAAAACTAAATATGTATCAACGGGTGAATGGATAAGCAAATTGTTGTGTATCCATACTAGAGAGTGGCTGATTTTAATGTATGTGATGTCAATGAGTTTGCAGGGTTCCTAAACATTTGAAAATGGGCTTTCTGTGAGCTGGTATATGCTGACTGTAGCACACCACTGGATATAAATAATGTATATGTGAAAGTCAATTTGTTTGCCTTGTATTTGTATAATGCCTTTTAATTCATAGTATTTTGCACAGATTTTTCTGGAAGACAGGAAATTTTCAAGTATATTTAATACATGAGGAAATTAAAACTCAGAGTTTGGTGACTTACATTATCAGGAAGGATGACTTTGGCAATCAGTAATAGAAAACCCTTACTTAAACTGACTTAAAAACAAGGAACTTAATATTGTCCATAATGGGAAGATCAGGAGAAGGCAACGTCTTAGAATTGATTATGAGGCTCATGATGTGCATAACCACCCTACGTTTTCCTTTTCTCTCCTCTGACATCCTTTGTGTTCATTGGATTTTCAGGCTGGTTCAGGCAGCCCAGCAGGACTTGACAATGTCCAATGCAAAGACAGAGACTATCCACCCCTCGCCCATGACTTAGGGTCAAGGACCTTTTCTTAGAAACTCCTCCTATAGATCTACCTAATTTCCCATTGGCAACAACTGGGTAAAATGCCCTTGGCTAGAGCACTCCGGAGTGAAATGGTGGGATATGATGGCTGACTTTCGCTAAACAGTTTATACCAATAGCGCTGGGATGTGTCATCCTCCTCTGATATCCCTTGGAGAAAGGTGGATATCCAAACTCGTCTGGCATTCTGTTAGGGAGGAGGCGATGGGGAGTGGAGAAGCAACTGATGGTGTCCATTCATTTGCGAAAGTCACGGTCTAATTGGTGGTGACATTGGGAATCTAACTTTATAATCAAGTCCCACCTTCCTAAACATGACATCTAGCTTCTCTGCGAAGATGTAGGCAAAAATTATGATTTTCCTCTTTGAACTCCTGAAACATTTTTGAATGCTATTATCTTTGTTGGTTTATTAGTTCAACAAAGTTGAATGGATTAACTACTTACTACGTTTTACATTCTAGCAGGTGTGTGTGTGTGTGTGTGTGTGTGTGTGTATTTCTTGTGTGAGCATATATATAAACTCTCTGTAACTGGGGGAAACACTTTTTTTAACCAATTTACACTCTCACAGTCCGTTACATATAACTAGGGGGAAACTTTTTTAAACCAATTTACACTCTCACAGTACCTTACACATGTATGTATGTGTGTGGGTGTGTGTGTGTATATATTATATATTATATATTATATATTATATATTATATATTGTTGACCACCAAAGAAAACTAATATTTTCAAGCTTCCCTTTCACCAGTCTTTGAACTATTTTTTTCTCTTACTTTCCAATATTATTCACCACCATTCAACAGAAACAAACTTTAAAAGCAGAGCCCCAAATGAGAATTTTTTTGAAATGATTGCAAGCAATGGAAAATAAACTGTTACAGCCCCAAATACCTTGCAACTGTAACTATAGTGTTCACTGCAGTGATTACTATAATGTGCAGTGTGGCAGAGTTATAGTTACCACAGGAATCATAAATTTGATTTTCTGAGGTTTTGTGTGTTCAAAATCTCAACTATAATACTGCCTTCACATATTGTTTTTTCATTCGTTATACATGTACTTGGGTCCAAAGTAGGCAACCCAAACTATAAAATCAAGAATGTTGGTCACTTTCTTCAAAGATTACTAACTCAGCAATGTTAGAGTTAATTCAGAAAGTGCATTTGTAAGAAAAAAATGATCTTACTTCTAGCATAGCAGACTGAATTCTTCCAACTCAGCTTACACCATTCCTTGGAAAATAAATTCCCTCTATATTTTCAGCTTTTGATCTATTCACTTTAACAATATTTATGTGAATTGGTGCTATTCCATGTGGATGACAGATGATGCAGTTTTATCAACGCTTTGTTGGTTGTCTTTTGTTTTCTAATAATTTATTTATATAATATTTCCTAGTAGATTATCTCCTGGCTTCAGTCTTCTAATAAAGTTCATCTTATTTTCTGAAATAAAATGCTTTAATTATTACCCATAATACAGTGACCATAATTCTCTCATCGAAGCTGCCTCTTCTACTGTTTCTTCCCCATACAAGAAAATTGCAAAGATAATACCGGCTATGTGCTGCTTGAAACACAAGGAACCCATGACTCTGAATTTAATGGAGAGAGAGTATGAATTCCTGTGGATATAAAGTTTTGTAAGACTCTAGATTTACCCTTTACTCTCTACTACAGGTCTGTCTTGATACTTCAGAAAAAGTTAGCTTTTCCATTAACTTTGGAGACACACAAAATTTCCCACATCTTTTTGCCTACAGTAGACCAGAGGATTGCTTAACATCTGTTTTCCCCTTGAGAGGTCAACAAGAATTTCCCACACCACTGCTTTGGTATGGCTAACAGCGGCAGCTCATCTTATTGAGCCATTTCTTCCACATCTCATGTTATGGATAAGAAATGTTCATAATCATTAATGCCCAAAACTTGCAGACTATGCTGTTTTATTTTGAATGCTTTACATTGTCACAATTTTCCCATTTCTTTAATGTTGGCAGACAAAATCTACATGCTGTCTCTCTCAACAGAGGCCCAAGGTTGTTGATTAAAACTTTGCTTGACAGAAAGCATTTAAAAATGATTGTCGAAGTAAAAATATAGAAAAGAATATGATAGTTGTGATGATGCCAATTTCAGTAAGGGATGCATATGTAGTGTAATTTATTGCATTAACTACAACTAAATCAAAACCTGCGACAAGATGGCATATTTAGCAAACTCAGTCATTTGTAATGATGAGGTGATGACTCATCACAAACTAGGAAAAGACAAGGGCGACATTCATTGCATCAACATGTTGGCAGGCAGATTTGGCAATGTCACTTGTCTCCAAGTTGCTTATGCGTAATTCACCTGAATAATCTTCAGAAGCCTAAGTACTTATGTCAAGTTCAAATTACTCAATTCACAACAAATGAGTGAGGAAAGAAGACAGAATAAATTAGGCATACACACACACACACACACACAAACACACACATACGAACATTTACTGTGCTCATTAGAATACCCAGCAAACATTTTTAGATAAGTTTTTAGACAGCTGGGTATCATATCAATAGCAAATATCCCTCATGTTTAATTTGGAATGTGTCTGTCTCTGAAATAATAACTTGTGCAGAAACATGAGGATTGGCTCTGAGAAATTGCCTTAAGTTCATGTTAAATGAGCAGCAAAAGATTTCATGAAATGAAATGAAATCTACATGGTGAACTGAGTTGATGTAGATGGGACTCAGTCCACTAATACACATGGAAATCCTGGATAAAATATAATAACTGCAGCACATAAATCCTGTAATAGGAGGAAAAATTAACTAAGTGGCAATCACATTCAGCTCTCATTAAATGCCTGTGATGAAAATAACAATGAAATACAATCTTACTCCTATTAGAATGGCTAAAATCCAAAAAACTGACAATACCAATTGCTGGAAATGATATGGAGCAACAGGAACTTACCGTCATTGGTGGTGGGGAAGCAGAATGACAAAGCCACTTTGGAAGACTGGCAGTTTCTTACAAAGCTAAACATACTACTGGCATATGATCCAGCAATTGTGCTCCTAGGTATTTTTCTGACTGGTTTGTAAACTTATGTCCACAGAAACATCTTCATGCAAATCTTTTATAATTGTAAAAAACTGGAGGAATCCAAGATGCCCTTCAGTAGATGAATGGATAGAATTCATAAAATGAATATTATTTATCAATAAAAGGAGTGAGCTACCAATCCATATGACAAAATGGAAGCATCTTAAACTCACATTGCTAAGTGAAATAAATATATGAAGAGGCTATATAATACATGATTCCAATCGTGTGACATTCTTTAAAAAACAAAAAAATAGGGACTGAAAATAGATGAGTGGTTGCCAAGGGTTTGAGGAAAGGGAAGGGTTAAAAAGATAAAGCACGGTAAGTTTTTCTTTTCTTCATAATTTCATTTATTTATTTATTTATTTATTTATAACTATCAAAAATGTAAAACAGCTTTGGGTTACAAGAAAGTTGCAAAGATAATACTGAGAATCCCCCAAACCCACTCAAGTCTTCCTATTATTAACATTTCACTCTAGTATGGTATATTTGTCATAATGAATGAGCCAATATCAACACATTATTCTAAGCTAAAGTCTACTCTTTATTCAGATTTTCTTAGTTTTTATCTAATGTTCTTTTTCTGTCCCAGGATCCCATCTTGGACACCACATTACCTTAAACACTGCCTCAGCCAGGTGATCAAGGTCAACGTCTACTGTGATAAGTCATGGTTTTGGTGTGTACCCTTGATGTGATGTGATAAAAATGGCACTTTACCTCTGTGGTCTTCCTCTGAAAAATCCCGTAACAGCAGCCTAATCATGAGAAGCACATCAACAAAACTCAGACTCAGGGACATTCTACAAAATACCAGGCTGTCCCTCCCCGAAATTGTCAAGTTCACCAAAAACAAGGTGAATCTAAGAAACCTGTTGCAGCCAAGAGGAGCCTAAGAAGACATGAGGACTAAATATAACATGGAATTCGGGATAGGATTGTGCTACAGAAAATATATGTGCTAATGTGAGATGTTAACAATTGGAGAAACTCAGTTTTGGGTATAAGGAATTCTCTGTACTATGTTTATCTAAAAACAATTCCATGGTGAGCAAACTTAAGCATAGAAATGTTAAATAAATTGTCCAAAATAGAGAAGTAAATAGCAGTGCCAGGTTTCAAGCATAAGAATCATCAACTCTGAACTTTAAACACAGCTCTGTATGGTACTTTTGTTTATATCAATGCCTAGATAGATAAATAGGTAGATAGATAATTTCCAAGTGCTAGAAACAAAAAAGGAACTAAAACTGATAAAGAATATAAATGAGGCCAGGCAGGGTGGCTCACACCTGTAATCCCAGCATTTTGGGAGGCCAAGGCAGGCAGATCACTGAAGGTTCAGAGTTCAAGACCAGCCTGGCCAACTGGGGAAACCCTGTCTCTACTAAAAAAAAAAAAATAGCCAGGCATGGTGGCATGTGCCTGTGAAGCAAGAGATGTGAGAGGAAAAACAAATTTTTCCTCTTTCTTTTGGTATGAGCAGCTTCCCCCTTGAATCCCTCCTCACTCCTTGTGATTTCACCCTGCTCTGTAAGTTTTATGAGTTTATAGATTCCTATTTTCTGTAACTAGTGTCTGTAAGTCTCTGTAGCACCGTGGAGGTAATGAGACATGCTTGAGCAAGCTTAGATTGCAGCCATCTGGGCGCCATAGGGAAGGACACGAGATAAGGCTGTGCAGGCATCTTGAGCAAACCTAGATAACAGCCACCTGGCCTGCACAGCAAGAATCATGTGTAAGCTTGAGTTAGGAACCTGTCACAGTTTGATTAACTGCCGTTGTTCTGCTTCTGTAAGCTCGCTTTCCATACCCCACAAGCTTTGCGCCACTGGCAAGCCACCCTCCTTCAGTTGCATGAATAAAAGTCAAGCCCTGTCTTCTTTTGTTGCTCAGCCTCTGGATATTAATCCACTGAGCCAGTGGCAACCTAAATAAAATCATCCTGTTCCACCCATCTGGTCTCTCCAGTCTCCTCATTCCTGCAACACCTGCAATCCCAGCTACATGGGAGGCTGAGGCAGGAGAATCACTTGAACCTGGGAGGCAGAGGGCACAGTGAGCCAAGATGGTGCCACTGCACTCCAGCCTGGGTGACAGAGAGAGACTCAGTCTCAAAAAAAAAGAAAAAGAAAAAAAAGAATATAAGTGAATGTTGACCTTATGGGGACTCACTGGTGTTTCAGACATCAAGACTATAGGCTAGAGTTCAAGACCCAGTGAGGAGATGTGATATGATTTTGTGTGAGGCAAGCATCAAAAGCAGACACCTGTGTGTAAAGCCCAGAGATTTGAAGAGCTAACCTGTCTGTGAAAAGGGAATTAGATAAAACACAGGCTACCAGTTCACAGATGCTAGAGATAGCTTGCTGTCAGCCTAGGGGAAATTCTCACCAACTGAAAAATTCCTATCAGTGTTCAATGACGTACGACATTCATAGAGATTCTGAATTGCCCAAGGAGTTTCCAAATTGTAATTCTAATCCGTGAGTTTTGGGCAATTTAGTGGCTTTGTGATAAGAAAGGGGAAATGCAAAACTTCTCTTGTAAGACTCATGGTGTGAGCTGGTCCTGAAGTTGTTGATCATTTTGTTAGCACCCAAACTGGTTTGTCAACAAACTTTGAGAGTCAAAAGCTTGATAGACATGCACATCAAAGACCATGACAAAAAGGGAAGAAAAGCAACAACAGCACAGAAGACCCTCTGGCCCTCTGCAGGCTGGGTTACAGCCTTCTCTTCACCATTGCATTTAGATTATAGTCATTGCAACAGTACAATGATGCTCCTACACCCTGTACAGCTGTATCATCCACCAGATTGTCAGCTTACTGAGGGCAGGACCAGACTACCCCACAGCTGGTCTGTCTCTCACATATAGTAGGAACTCAATAAATATTTGTTGCACTGAAAGTATAGCCTTTATAACTTGGATTAGTCTCTGGTGGGCACAGAATAAAGCTTCATGTCAACTCCCTAGACACCTCCCCAGACTTATTTAGGACATTTTGTGCCTCAATGTGCAATCTTTAACCAGCAGATAAAGCCTTTCAAAAGTAATGTCTTGGCCAGGCACAGTAGCTCAGGCTTGTAATCTCAGCACTTTGGGAGGCTGAGGTGAGCAGATCACTTGAAGTCAGGAGTTTGAGACCAGCCTAGCCAACATGGCAAAACCCTGTCTCTACTAATAATACAAAAATTGGCTGGGCATGGTGGTGCATGCTTGTAATCCCAGCTACTCAAGAGGCTGAGACATGAGAAGCAGTTGAACTGGGGAGGCGGGTGGAGGTTGCACTGAGCCGAGATCATGCCAGTGCACTCCAGCCTGTGTAACAGAGCAAGAAAATATCTCAGAAAAAAAAAAAGGTAATTTTTTTTCTGGATACCTTGCTGGTGCTTCAAGTACAGCATAGCTGAGACAAAGTATGTTCTTTTCTCTCAAAACTTTATGGTACCACCTTATTTCCATGATTTTTTTTTCTAAACACTACCAAACACATGGTCCTGGGGAGACAGAGGTAACTTTTCCTGCTCAACTCTAACCACACCTGCCTCTGGCACCACCCTCACACCTACCCTAACTTGTGAGGGCTGTGCTCAGATTCACCTCCACTAACCAGACCTTCCCAGCCTGTGTCCTGTCCCTCTCAGGGCCACGCTCTGCATAATCTGTTGATTGGGAAGGTGGTCTGATAAAAGAATTGATAGAATTTGAGTGTGGGAAGTAGCCTTAAGGGCTGTTTACCTTCAGGGTACCCAAAGCCAACTGGAGAGATTTTTAAGTCCTTGATTACCAAGCCCCACCCTCAGGTTATTATCACAGTACTGGTTTGCCAACAAGCTTTGCGAGTCAAAAACTTAACCCAAGGCGCCTCATTTTATATACAATGAAACAAAGAGCCAGTGAGGCCCTAAGCTCAGGCCAAGTCTGCAGTTATTGAGCTGAGTGGCAGGTTCCGCAAGACAATCCCACACTCTTGAGTCATTAAGGGTTCATTTCTATAGGTTCACAGCTCTATACCTCACAAGGCTGTTTGCATTTAAATGCATATCATAAGAAGGTTATAATAGGATTCTTTCTCACTCTCAGCTGAGACCTTGAATGGCCTGAGCAGACCCTGGGAGAAAAAGGCCTCAACAGGGCCCCAGGCAGTGCTGCATCAGTGAAGCAGTTCTGGCCATAGATCACTCCCCTGAGGCTCCTCCAGCCATGGCCCCTGTCCCCATGTCCCCGCTGGAGTGCTCCAGGGACTTTGAGGAACCTGGGTCAAGGTCTCACAATGAAACCTGCCTCCCTTGGCTGAGACACAACCCTCCAAGGACTGTCTACAAAAGGCCCTCAGGTTTACTCTTTTAACTACATGTGAGGCCTAGGGTCACAAATCCCATTTTTGGTAATGTTTTTACAAGGCCTGAGATGGTTTGAATGTTTGTCCAAATCTCATGTTGAAATGTGATCCCCAGTGTTGGATGTGGGGTCTGGTGGGAAGTGTTTGGATCATGAGGCAGATCCCTCATAAATGGCTTGAATGACTTCACAGTTCACAGGAGATTTTGTTGATTAAAAGAGCTGGAAACTCTCACTTCTCTCTCGTGCCCACTTTCACATGTAGCATGCTGGCTCCCCATTCACCTTCCACTGTAAGTAGAAGCTTCCTGAGGCCTCACCAGAAGCAGATGCCAGCACCATGCTTCCTATACAGGCTTTAGAAATGTGAGCCAATTAAACCTTTCATCTTCATAAATTACTCAGTCTCAGGTCTTCCAATATAGCAACTCAAAATAGACTAACACAGCCTATGTTTTAGATGGTGGGAGTGTGTGGCATGCTTGTCGTGTTTTCGGGCTGTAAGAGCTTCAGGAAGATTCCCATTTGGACATCTGACTCATTCATGCAGTCTGTGTAATGCCTCAATGCTGGATAATTTCTGCTGGGAAAAGCACAAACTGGCAGGGGACACACCTGAGGTTGAAGAATCCCCATTCCTCAGGGGGACTCACATCTTCAGGAAGGCTTCCCTGAATATAGTAGTTAAGAAGGAATTACGTAGGCAGATAGAAAGGGTATGGGAGTTCTTGGTAAGGCTTTTCTTTTTAATGAAAAGCAGCCCCAAGTCATTTTCTAACAAAATGAAGCCTGCAATCTGGGAGCTTGCGTGGGTGAATGCCAACAGGAAGTAAGGACTAGACATTTTGAAAAGGGTGGCACCATCTTCCCTTCTTTGCCAGCCACGCATACTGTAAAGGAGCAGACAAGATGGTGCTGATCAATTGGAAAGCCCATTTGCATAAGAAAGCTAGTGTGGGGGAACCAGACTTCCCCCACGCACTATGTAGATGTCACACTGATCGAACCAATCTGTGAGCCCTGTGTAAATCAGACAACACCTTCTCCAGCCTGCCTATAAAATCTGCTGCAGTCTACTGCCTCCCTTTTTTGGCACATCTCTCTGTCTTTCACAAGGAACTGCACTCCTCTCCCCTTTCTTCTGTCTATTAAACTTTCCACTCCTTAACCTATTCACATGTGTTCATGTCCTGAATTCTTTCTCGGTGCATGACAATGAACCCCAGGTTATATACACCAGACGGTGTAGCCGCTTCACGGGCTGACCTTCCTACAGGACCACAGACTCATAGCAGTGGTGGTGTGTTTGCCCATTTTCTTCCCAGGGCTGTGTTAAAATGAAAACCATGCTGATCTCTAGCCTTAGAAGCATCCTCAGCAGTCTCCTCTCTTTGTTCTTGACCTTGTTCTCCTTCACAAATGAAGGGAAAGTAATGGCTGTGCAAAAAAACTTGCCCCAGTCTTGCCTCAGATAGCTCAGGGAAGTCCCTTCGCTGTGGCTCTGCTGCAAGGTCATGTCATGTGCTCATTCTCCAAATTTATCACTGAACATAAGCACCATGCCCAGTGGCCCCTTTCTCTACAGTAGTGGTTTTCAAGCTTTGGGGTTATGGAAAATTACACGCAAAGCTTGCTTCATTGCCACCCATTACTGGGCTATATCCTAGACCTACTGACTCACACTTTTGTGGTAAGATTCAGTTGCCGCATTTTGGGAAGCTCCCCATGACCATCACTTAGGGCCTTCCTGAAGAGGTATCACTCTCCTGTAAGCGTGTGCATCCTCCTTCTTTTGAATCTTTCATTAGATTCTCATGGACCTGTTCCTAACTTTCTGTCCAATGCTCATCTCTGCAGATAATTTTTCTCAACAAAGAGTCAAAAAAGAAGATGCTAAGTGGTTCAATTTTCCAAATTGTGAATGGATTATTGAATTGCGTTTGCTACTTTCTTGCCCAAGAGAGATACTGTAATATTGTGCTAATATTTATAAAGCACTTGGAGCTCCAAATATGAAAAGCACCTTATGAAATATTGATGACCCGTCCATACACCTTAACTCTGTTTAGCCAAGAGATTTTCCTCCTCTGTGTTCTAAGACAGTATTATTTCTAAAGAGATAAGCTTCTCTTATAATAGTTACAAATTCATACTAAATTTATAAACAAATTGTATATAATAGTTTCTTCCCAAGTTTTCCCAAGCACTTTATCATAAAACAATGAAACTAGAGAAATCTGGATACGAAAACTAACCCAACTCTCTATAGCTGGCAGAACTATTCTCAAATCATTTCAGAATGAGATTAATAAATATTCTTTCAAAATATTTTTTTGTTTCAGTAAAAAGCAAATATTTTTTCCTTAAGTATAAAAAGTGTCCTGAAGTGCTACTGTATAGTAGAAAGGATGACATTTTACAGATTCTGGGCACAGAGGAAGTAAATTTGAAAGGAAGCAAAATATGTCATGCTTGTGTTTTCAAAATGAACAATTCCACATTTTATAATGAAGTATGAAACATTAAACTATTAATTTATTATTCCATAACAAAAGTTTGGAAAGCCCAAGGAAAGGAGAAACTTATCTCTTTAGAAATAATACTGTCTTAGGCTGGGTGCAGTGGCTCATGCACGTAATCCCAGCACTTTGGGAGGCTGAGGCGGGTAGATCACCGGAAGTCAGGAGTTTGAGACCAGCCTGGCCAACATGGTGAAACCCTGTCTCTACCGAAAATACAAAAATTAGCTTGGCATGGTGGCAGGCATCTGTAGTCCCAGCTACTACGGATGATGAGGTGGGAGAATCATCTGAACCCGGGAGGCAGTACTTGCAGTGAGCCGAGATCACACTATGGCACTCCAACTTGGGCAACACAGCAAGACTTTGTCTAAAAAAAAAAAATACTGTCTTAGAACACAGAGGAGGGAAATCTCTTGACTAAACAGAGTTAAGGGTTTTAAAGCACTTGGTTTTAAACACAATGCTATGGGGTACTTTGAAGAACTCTCCACAGTCAATAATATAGATCTTGTGTTTGCAGAGCCTGGAAGACGGGTTAGTATATGTAACACCAACTGTCCATGTTGCCTGCATTTAAAGCTGCTTGGTCATCTAAATTTATATAGTAATTAATAGAAAAATTGAAGGCACATAATGGATAGGAAATAATTGAGAATTGTGTCATCTCATGCCTGTGGCTACTCGAAAGGATATGTGGCATTCTCCCTGCGCTATACTTTTTCTATAAAATACATAACCAACCACTAAAGAATGAGATTGTAACAGTGATCAAATAATAAAAGAAATGCTTTACATATGCTTTGACGTGTACAATACCCCCTTTTCCAAATTGTTGTACCCAGAACACTGCTCCCATGAGACATCCCTTGGATAAAGGAATTTGGAAAACCCTGCTTGCAATCCATCCATCACGGGTTCAAAGACTTTGTGTAATTTAGCAAAAGGCACTACTTCCTCAGTCACTTTACTGCCAACTTCCAGAAAAAATGCCGTCATACCCCTGAGCTTCAGCAACAGTGTGGTGAGGGGCATCCTGGGATGATCTATGCAACCTTTCATAACTGCACATCAGGAAATTTCAAGATTCATGATGGTGACCCACAATGGACACCCCAGGGTCTGAGAGACCTTTCCATAAAACGTCCATTTCCATGTGCTTAATTTCTTATTTCCCAAACTTACTTAATGAAGAGTCCACTTTTCAGTTTAACCCTTACAGTGACTTGTGAAAACTTGGCATTTGGAGAATGCCCTTATTTGGAGAATCTCAATCACTAGAGCAGCAACACCCTTGGAAAATTAATTAATAAAGATCTTTTGGACATTGAGTGTGGCTGAAAATAGCAAGAAAGCCAAAAGTAGCCCAGCATTTGACATACATGTTAGTTTCTCTAAGTTAAGAGAGAAGGAATCTCACTGGCAGAAAGAGGATATACAATTAAGTCTCCCTTCAGGGAAGGATGAGACAGGCAGGACAAATGGTATGGATGGAAATAAGAAGTGCAAGCAAATAACAAAAAGGGGTGTGTGGAGAAGTGACAGGGAAGAGAAGATGGAAAAAGCAAAGCAAGAGCAGAAAGGAGGGACAGCGGAAGTGAAAGTGGTTAGGAGAGAAAATGGTGAGTGAAGCTGCTAGTCCCAGCAGTGCAAGAAATCATAGTTGAGGAAAAGAGCACTGCCTACAAAAGAAAAAGACACTAAGTAACAGAAAGCAATCCACGATCACAGCTCTGCACATTGGAGCTAATAGCACTGGGTACCTGTGTCATACCTATGAGCATTACTGTGCCCCACTGGTGAACATGAGAGTGACTACTTATCCCTGTTTTCCTGGGAAAAATTCAGTCTTGGCACTGAAAGAATTGTATTCCAGGAAATCAAAAGTAGTGGCAAACCAGGACAGCTGGTCACCCCAGTTAGCACTGACTCAAAATAGCAATGTGTCTGGGGGTGGTATCTAATGCATCCCCTTAGTGGTAGTTGGAGTTATCACTGTTTCACATCAGCCACATACACAGCTCAGGAAACTTTAAAGCCTGTGGTGACAGTAAGTGAAATTTCTTTCTTTCAATAGTCTGTGAAGGAGGTACAATGCTTTAGAACTTAGTCCATAAAGCAAAGCTGAGAATGATGCTTTTATGTCCGTTAAATGATTAACATTCTCCCTGTGTCCTATTGTGTTTTGAGGGAAAAATCAATAAAAAATGCTTAAGATAAAGTTTTCATGCTCATAATGTGTTTGTCTTCAGTTATAAGAAAATGAATCTATATAGGCAGGTAAATTTCCTGATGCTGTTGCACAAGGAACATTATACTATGAATATATAATGTTCATATATACAGATGAATTTCCAATTCAACTTTCTAGTTATGTTTTAAAGCTGAACACTAAGATTGATTTGCATTCCTTGATCACTCAACAATTCAGCTCTTGGGGTGATAGCCCATCTGCATGCTACGTGATATGGAGAAGTTTGACTAGATTGACAATATGCCACAGATAACCCACCATGGGGAATCACTTTTCAGTGTTTTAGACCTAGAAAAGATTTATGTGTGAATCTGAAGGTGTTCTGCCATGCCTGAAAGCAATAAGGAGAAAAGGGCACCGTGGGCAGAATGGATGTGATTTGTTTCTTGGGTCACTGGGAACAAGGCAGAAAGCACTGCTTCTTCTTCTTGGGAGGAGTGACACTGAGATATAGCCTCATCTCCTACATCCAATCTTGCTTTGCTTAGATAAGGAAGAAATCCCAGCCTGGGGAAAAACCACGAGCCACTTCTCTGTGCTCCCTGTGAGGTAGATAGAAAGGGGTCAATGACGGGTGAATGTCAGTCATAGAACAGCCAGCTGAGCAGTTTCCAGTTTCCAGAAGTCAGCCTTGAGGCATTATTGCACAGCAAGAATATGGGGCACCTGAGAAGGTAGCTATTATATACCCAGTGCGGTCTCATGGCTACTTATATTCTACAGCCAGCCATGCATTCACCATTTTCAGTGCCTTTTCTTTCATTCCTCAGCTTTTTTCCAGTGATTGATTTGGAGGGAAAATTCTAAGACTATGGGGAAAACGGTTAGCAATTTGGATAGTCCTACTAGCACAGAATTAGCTTTCAATGAAATCCTGGAGAGCACCCTTTTAACTTTTCATATGAAAATAACATTTAATGTCTTTAATTTAAAATTATATGATAAAATATATTTTAATTATCAATAGCTCATGTATAAACAATAAACAATAGACAACCAAAATAATTATAAAGATGAGAATATAAATTATTCACAACCCCATCACTCATAGGTAACCACTGCTATCAAGAAAACATGTTCAAGTATTCTAGTCAAGTCTTCTTTTGCATTTATTGTGTTTTTTACAGAACATGTAATTACTACAGCTTTGCAGAACATTTAGAGAAAACAGCAAAACAAAAAAATAAAATCATCATAACCCAATCACCCAAAGATAATTATTTTCAACAACTTGTTTATATTGTTTTTGTCACCCACTTATAAATACACACTCTGTGTTATTTAGTTTTACAAAATTAAAATTATAGTATCCATTGTTTTGTAGTTAGCTCCTTTTACATATTAACTATTCCACACTTTAGTCTTCTTTAGGGAGTTTGGCAGTATCCAAGACAATAATTGATTTTATACTTTATTGCTTTCATAAAAGAGGCTGAATTTATTCCAGGTTATCAGAAAATACATTAGTGATTTAAATACATACAGTGATACAGTGATTTTTAATATCAGTGACAACTTTTAGCAATACATTCTTTCCTTTTGCATTTATCAGTACCTACTAAGTTGGGGAATAGGCATGTAAAATATATATATATAATATAAATCTATAAAATATATATAAATAAAAAATATATATAATATATAAATAAATAAAAATATTTAAATATAAAATATATAAAAATATATAAATATATATATATATATACACACATATAATTTTAATTAAGTTTTTGTCTTTTAGGGACAAAGTTTTACTCTGTCACCCAGGCTGGAGTGCAGTGGCATAATCATAGCACACTACAGCCTCCAACTCCTAGGCTCACATGGTCTTCCTGCTTCAGGCTCCTGAGTAGATAGGACTATAGGTGCATGCCACCATGCACGACTAACTTTTTATTTTAATTTTTTGTAGAGATGGAGTCTTGCTCAATGGACAACATATTGCCCAAACTGGTCTCAAATTCCTGGCCCCAAACTATCCACCCACCGGAACCTGCCAAACTGCTGGGATTACAGGCATGAGCCACCTTGTCCTGCCATTAGTAGGTTCAGATTATAACTCAGGAGGCAGAATCATGAGACTAATGGAATATTTATAACTGGGGAAGGGAGTGGGCAGGCTGGTGAGCACCCTGGGAGGAGGAACTGGGGAAAGGGGTTTCTAACATCAGTGATTAAAACCAAATCTCCAACTAAGTAGATATGTTGTAAAGACAGAAAAAGGAATTCACCCCTTTCCCAACTCAAAACAACTCTTTAAAACACATTAATTGACATTCTGTGGAGAGAAGGGTCATCCAGGCTGCCAGTGCAGGTGGCAAAAAAAAAAAAAAAAAAAGCCATCCAGAAGAGACAGTGTAATCAGATATGGGTTTCAGAAAGAATCCTATGGCAGTGGTGTGGCCAATGGCAGTGCAAAATGTTAACTACAGGAGATCGGTTAGAAGACTTGTTTTACTATGGTCTAGGCAAGAGTAGATGAGGAATTGGCCAGGCAGAGAAAATGAGAATGAAGAACGATTTGAATAACATTTAGGATCTTGAAAAGATAGAGACTGACGCCTGACTAGCTGTGTACAAACAGAAGAGCTGGATAGATGGTTGTAACATTAGTCAACACAGGGAGCAAACTAATTTTTGTTATTGGGGATAGAAATGGTGAGATGGAATAGTTTCACTTTTATACCAATGGATTTTGAGCTATAAATTTGGCACAAGAGATAGAATAGAGGTAGAGACACAGCTTTAAGAGCCATTAGTATATAAGTGGTATTTAAAGCCAGAGAGTAGAAGAGATGACTAAGGAGCTACAGAAAAGAGTGGATGATGGAACCATGGAGAGAGAAATGCGAATTTTCAGGAAGATGATGGAGACTTGGAGGAAAGGAAAAAGAAAAAAATGATGTCACAACATCTAAAAAACGTCAAAGATAGGAAGATTAACAGCTTCAAATATGCAAAAAGGCTATGAATAATGATTGAACATGTTCATGCTGTTAAGTCTCATAGAAGTCAGCGGAGAGCTTTGCAAAAGTCATTCCTGTAGTGTTGAGAGGAAGCACCAAAATTCCATGTTTTCAGAAATCAATAGATGTTGAAACATTGGAATCAGTCAATATACCAAATCCTTTGAATAATTTTAGCTATTAAAAGAAGAGACCAGATCTCAATTAAAATAAACACATGCACATCATGAGTGATTTTTTTAAAAGATGTGAAATAAGCTTGTAATATAAAGAAAAACCAGAGGTGATGGAAAGTAGAGACATGGGAAGCAAAATGAATAACTGATGGACTGAGCGATTTCCAGAGCATAATCAGGTATCATAATTGCAATTTATGATTGACAGGTGGAGAAAACTCTCTAAGATAGGATAGAGGGTGGTAAGAATGGGTCATGTAGATCTATTTGGAAGTGAGGAGATAAGGATATGACAAACTGCGTGAATTTACAGTCCCTGTTTTCTCTATAATAGATTAGGTGAGGATTAATGTTTAAGAAAGAATTGGGTAGCAGGATTGCATAGGGAATGGGAAGGACTTTGGCTGATGTTTATAACAATAAACCTACAGTATCCAATCAACATGGCCTGAAATTAGCCACTCTAATTTGACAGTCAAATAAATATTCTAAGAGAGGACATAAGGCAATTATTTTTATTTTAGCATGTCTTCTTTACATTTGATATTCTTTCATACTTTGAGAGGATAGTTATTCAACATGTATTATGTACTTAGTGTTCTATTAGTTCCTGGACACATATATATATATCTTTTCAAGCACATTTTCACAGGCATTCTACAATATCATTAGTTTCACAAATATCACTTTCACAGGGATTCTACAATATCATTAGTTTCATAAATATCACTTTTGATGGTGTATTGTCCTTCATCAACACTCCTGGTAATATCCATAGTCACTTCAAGATAATGCAAAGCACCCAAATCTTTGTTAGAACAAAACACAAAATGTATTTTAAAGTGTCATCTCAGCATCCAGTTTCTTGACTTATTTATTTTGGAACAATCAGAGCTCCCTCTCCATCTTCATTAAGGGCACCAGGCTCTCCGCCACAGTGACTGAGGTAGTGATGAAACCCTGACACAATATAATACTCTGTACTCATGTAGAACCTTTGTTTTTGGATTTAGAGTGCCAGTGTATCTCCTTGGAAGAAATGTGGGGCCGGATTCATTATGCAGTGACTTTCATGATAATGGAGTAGCTACTCCACACTCTGGAATGAAAATGACTTGGATAAGTAGGTGAAATAAGGGTGTCTTTAACAGTAGAAGCTCAAATAAGGCAGACAATGCTAGCCACAGCATCCCAAATCAAAGTGAGGGCATGGGTCTTCCAGACAATTAGACTACAGATCTCCATTCTGGAAACACCAAAGATCATGGTGAAAATGAGTCATGGTGGATGGGTAGCACCAGTTCTCAGGAGAGCCCCTTAGCTTGTGGGTTGTTTCTAAGTCATCAAGGTGCTTAGTTTTCACAGGTGCATAAATGCATTGTGTGTGGCCCTGGGGGCTGGCACCACTTACCCCTAAATTCCACAGTGACATTAAATATGTACTCCCTGGGGACTGTGGGTGAGCTTAGGGTAGTGGTATCAATAAGCCTGTCTCATTTCTCCTGGTAGCAAGAAAAGATGATTTTCCTAGGTTAAGCGTGCCACTCAGTGATCCTAGAACTTACACAGTGGCTGGCCTCTCTGTGACACCTTTCAGTTCTCCTTTGCTCTCTTGGCAACCATAAAGCAGAGTGTGTGCAGGGACCTAGGCTGGGTCCTGGTTTTATGTGGCATCCATGAGTGAGGGAGGACAAGACATGAAGCTGGATGGTAAAAACATAATGGGGAATTCCAAGTGGTACTTTCATCCTTATCCAAAGGCCTTTGGGTTAAAAGACATGAGTAGCTTCTAGTTTCTGGTGCAGTTTAAGTAGAATGCTCCTTATGTAGAACTAAATCCAGTGCTGCGTGTGTCCACAGCATCCCTTGGAACTGGTAAGACACCACACAGGCTGTGTTCTGGGGCGTGGGGTAGACAAACTTGTCTGGAAGAGGACAATCTCACTCAGCTTCCTGGCAAACTCAAGGTAAGGACACTGTTCACTTGGGGTTCCCCTGGCCATCCCAGTTTCCTTTTCCAACAGCAAATGTCCCTGGAAGTGGCTACTTTGCCATCCTGATTCTGAGAGGAGGGGATATGTGAAGACCCACAATCCGGAGTCTCAGGCGAAAGAGTAATTCTCTTTTTAACACTATCCTCCAGATGGGTGCCTTGCCTCTCTCCTTCCTACAGGCTGCCATCCTTTCCCTTCAACATTGCATCACGCCTTCCTACCAGCCCCTGATGCCTGCCCTTGTAGAATCCTTGCAGGACCCAGGATTCAAGTTATGGACAGTCTCCAAATCCAGGGCCTGCAGCCCCCCAAAAGCCCAGAGAGTAAAAAGAAAAGTGCCAGCTTCTTACCGAGGGAGACTTTCTGCCCTCACAGGGTCATTCCCCATGCTAGATCCTCCTGGGCTGGTGTCCTATATGCCCCTTCTCTGTGCACTTGACCTTGCCCTGTTTCCCTAATGTGCTGTGTTCATGCTGTGTTCTGTCTCAGACTCCCTCTGCCTGGATCATGCAGGCTCCTCTGTGCTGAAGATAAGCAACACTACTTTGCAAATTGGTGCTAAGCTGAGCTGCCCTTTCCCAGGCTATATTTGACCCCTTTCAGGTTAGCACCTTCCCTAGAGAAAGCTAACTAAGTGTTTGGACTTAAAAGATCTCCTGCTGGGTCACAGGCCAAATAGTGGTGAGTAAAAGTAAGCAAAAGCTAGTGAATAGTGTTAAAAAGATTTTTCAACTATTCTGCTTAATTGTGTTTAAAAGGTCTGGCAGTTCTTTCCCACAAGAATCTGTAAAGTGAATGAACCACCCATTAGTGGTCAGTTGGTGTGGGCAGGGGTTGGGGGAGCTGTTTCACTGAATCAAATACGTAGGCCAAGGGCAGATGCTCTAAAAACATGAAATACAATAGAATAAAATAAATTTGTATAAATAGAAGTATAAAAATATGTAACTCTAAAAAATGAAAATAAATATATACATAAAATAATATGTGTACATACATAAATAAAAAGTCAACCACTTTTCAGCACACACAACTGAAAGTACTATTTGAGTCTAAAAGGCCACTGTGAAACCTTTGGCAGAGTAAAGAAAACTTGTTTAAAATTCCTGGTAGAAACACTTAAAAATATGTTAGAAACTAGAGGACAAGGAGAAGATCTAACTTAAGGAAGAAGAAGACAGTTGCATTGCAGATCCCAAGTTACGGGCTGTGGGCTTTCTCTTGCAGCATGGAGGGCCCTTCTCCCGGATGGTGCTGTGAGTGTCCACATGGCTCACCGCTGGGGAGCCCATTCTGTTGAAAGAATCCATATCTGTCAGGATTACCCTACTCACAAGGTATCTTTTCCCCAAAGTTTCCAGGTCTAGTTGATTTCATGTCAAAGTGGCATTGCTTCTATGGGGTGCCTTCTGACACCAACAAGCAAGTCCCCATCCCTCCAGGCACCAACTGAATATCCAACGATGTGTTCAATCTGGACACTACCCAGAATACACATCAAACTCCACACGTTGAAGGGCTCCATTCCCAGATGTCTGACTCTGTTTCACATGCTAGTCACAAGTACCTGGCCACTCACACTTCTGAATGACTGACTATATATCGGGATTCCCATAATCCCTTGCTCAGTTTTGATCATTTACTAGAGTGTCTCACAAAACTCAGAAAGACATTTTACTGATTTATGAAAAAGGATACAGATAAAGAGGTATATAGGGTAAGGTCCAGAAAAGACCTGGGCACAAGAGCTTCTGTCCTTGTGGAGTTGGGGTGGCCCACTCTCCTAGCAAGTAACTGTGTTCACCTATTTGAAAGCTCTTCAAATCTTGTTGTTCAGTAATTTTGATAGTTTAATCGCCAGCCTTCTGCTCCTTCCTGGAGGTAAATGGGTGGGGCTGAAACTTCTGGCTCATTCTGGTGACCAGCCTTATCCTGAGGTAATTTAGGGGCCCAACTCTGAGTCATACCATTAGTATAAATTAACATCACACCTCAGGTGTGATCCAAAGGGGAACCTTAGGAATAATTAGACTTTCCTGTCACTCAGGAAATTCCAAGGGTTGTAGGAGATCTGTACCAAGAACCCTGGACAAAGACCAAATATATTTCTTTTTATGCCCCAACATCTATAGTGCCTTCTTGCAGAGCATGGTGTGAGGGTGGGCAGAGGGACAGGCTTCCTGGGCAATAGCCAAATTCTATGCTTTACCATGCTTGGACAAGCAGTGTCCAGGGCACACTTGTAGAAATGGGAACACTGATCAGATCAAGATTATTTATTATAAGTAAATTGGAGAGTGACATGCTATAAGCATGATCTTGCTTCTTAAATTTTAACCATAAGTACCTGCTTTAATAAACAAAAAGGTAATGGTCAGCTTTTAGTAAGGCCAGCAGCCTCCATGGTTATATCATTTTTTCATGCCTTTCATAAAGATAAACTTGAAAAAATCAGTTTGCTAAGGAGGCAGCATTAAAAATTTTTTAAATGCCACTTCAAAACTTCAGTTGTTAAGCTTTTAAAACTGCAGGCATAATTAATAAGAAAATGTAAGGACATTCTATTTTATAAGATTTTAAGATATGTTCCTCAGACAAAAGTTTCCTGAAGTATAAAAAATATACATATTCACTTTGGAATGCTTCTAGCCTCACGTCAAGGTTGTTTGATTTCTAGAAGTTTCCTGTCATTAACAATAAAACACTGAATCCTTCTAAGAGGGGTTACTGAAGGAGTTCTTAAGGTATTGGGTCTTAATTTGATTGTGTTTTCTATTGCAGAACATACTCAAGGTCAAGCTCCTGTTAATAGGTTTTAAAATCTCTTCTACCCACTTAACTCTGAAACATTAGCCTGAATGACTACACTCTTTCAGAATATTTGCATCGGTTTACTATGGCTAACTGGATTCTTCTTTGCTCTGAACAAAAGACCTGAGACAGTCTTGTAGGCGCTCCTCATGCAGGCAGCTTTGGCTGTCCTCCAATACAGAGACTTGCCTCTCTCCAAAAGCAACTGCAGCAAAAACCTTGCTGAGAGGAGTCTTGTGGGTAGGAGAAAGTGGGGCAGAATGTCACTGGTTATGCTTTAGGAGTGATGTAAAGGAAAGGAACTGTAGATAAAATGTGTGGGGCTTTCTGGAACAGGCTCTCCCTGCTTTCTCTCCCTGAACTGGAGGAGGTGATCCTGAGATGTTGACTCCCAGCCCCTGACCCTGTGTTTAAAATCCTACAGGTGTCCCACGTTGCTGAGAGAAAACAGGACACAAGCTCCCGGGCACACGCTTAGCAGATGTGGAGCCAGGACGAGGTGCTGGGCTGCCAATAACGCTACACACACTTTTGACAGAAAAAGAGTGCCTTTCTATTTTAAATTTAAAGGTGTGCCAGCATAACACACAGCCTCATCTTGGCCTCTGCGCCCTGCACGCAGTTCACAAAGCCCACTGTTGGCCACAGGCACAGTATCCTCAAATGTTAAAATGGCCTGAATGACTAAAAATAAATATATTCTCTAAAACTGGAACATGGAAAGTGTGTGGGAGGCAGTTTGCCCTTGAAGATTTTGTGGAAGGACTTTAGGGGATGTGGGCGGCAAGCCACCCAGGCACCAAGGCAAGAGACAGAGGACACGAGCTGTTCTAATATAATAAAATATAAAACAAGAATAGTTATACCAGATATAGATCTTAGATATGATTATATATGAATATCATTAATCATTAGTTTGTAGCAATTACTTTTTATTCCTATATATGATAATCCTTGCTCTATAATCATAGCCTAGGAAAAACCAAGCCATACAGAGATAGGAGCTGAGGGGACATAGTGAGGTGTGACCAGAAGACAAGAGTGCGAGCCTTCTGTTATGCCCGGACAGGGCCACCAGAGGGTTCCTTGTTCTAGCGGTGACGCCAAAGTCTGGGAAGACGCCCGTTACCAGGCGGATCGTGGTCCAGCGGTAGCAAAAGGTGTCAAGGAACAACACGCGCTACTTAGCAGACCGGGAAAGCGGGGGGCGGTCTCCCTTTCCCTGGGGGAGTTTAGAGAAGACTCTGCTCCTCCACCTCTTGTGGAGGGCCTGACATCAGTCAGGCTCGCCCACAGTTATCCAGAGGCCTAACCGTCTCCCTGTGATGCTGTGCTTCAGTGGTCACACTCCTAGTCTGCCTTCATGTTCCATCCTGTACACTTGGCTCTGCCTTCTAGATAGCAGTAGTAAATTGGTGAAAGTACTAATAGTCCCTGATATGCAGAAATAATGGCGTAAGCTGTCTTTCTCTCTGTCTCCTCTCCCTCTCTGCCTCGACTGCCAGGCAGGGAAGGGCCCCCTGTCCAGTGGACACGTGACCAACGTAACCTTACCTATCATTGGAGGTGACTCACATTCTTTACCCTGCCCCTTCTGCCTTGTATCCAATAAATAACAGCGCAGCCAGACATTAGGGGCCACTACCGGTCTCTGCGCATTGGTGGTAGTGGTCCCCCGGGCCCAGCTGCCTTTTCTCTTATCTCTTTGCCTTGTGTCTTTATTTCTACACTCTCTCGTTGCGGCACACAGAGAGAGACCCCCCGAACCTGTGGGGCTGGTCCCTACAAGGGGATTTTAGAGATTGGTTTTGAAGATGACAAAGACTTCTTCACTAACTTGTGTGACAACAGCATCCTAGACTCAAGGTCAGCAAATGTAAAAGAGGGAAAACGAAATCTAATCTGTACTGACTTGAACCATTAGAAATGACCAGCTTTG
Organism: Pan paniscus; assembly: GCF_029289425.2. Lineage (NCBI taxonomy): Eukaryota > Metazoa > Chordata > Mammalia > Primates > Hominidae > Pan > Pan paniscus. Next base: position 19,615,993 of record NC_073261.2, read on the forward strand.
TAGATCAAAAACAGTCAAATATTGGCAATTTCACATGGCTCGGCTCATCAGAAGAGTGATTTAGGTTATAGATTATAGTGATGTAGGCTGGACCAAAAATGAGGAACATCTCAGTCAAACCCAGCACTGTGAGGTGTTGGCAGGAAATGAGAATGTTCCTGGGGGCAGCGGAGACAGGCTGGGCTCCTCCCCAGACAGTTTTTGTTTCAGGAAGAGTGGCAGAAAAGAGAAAACTTACTAAAGCTCTGAGGGATATGATTGTCAGGAAATTCTCCCTCTAAGTGCTGTGTAATGTCCCTGGGGTTACAGCTATTTGGAAACTGAGGATTTACCTTCAATCTTTAACAAGCAATCGAATTTAGCATGGGAATTCACCCTGATTTGGAAGTGATGATTTGGAAGTGATAAGAAGGTTCCAATGTAAGTGTTTGTTTGTTTTTTCTGAGATGGAGTCTCGCTCTGTCCCCCAGGCTGGAGTGCAGTGGTGCCATCTCTGCTCACTGCAAGCTCCGCCTCCCAGGTTCATGCCATTCTCCCGCCTCAGCCTCCTGAGTAACTGGGACTACAGGCGCCCACCAACGCGCCCGGCTAATTTTTTGTACTTTTAGTAGAGACGGGGTTTCACCGTGTTAGCCAGGATGCTCTCGATCTCCTGACCTCGTGATCCACCCGCCTCGGCCTCCCAGAGTGCTGGGATTACAGGCGTGAGCCACCGCACCTGGCCAAGTGTTTGTTTGTTTGTTTGTTTCCTTTGGGATAACTGCATATGGAAAGGTGACATTTCTGATTGCATCTCTACCAAACAAGTTCAGGTGGCTGCCATCCCCACACTTGAGGGTCCCATGCTGTGCTGCCAGTGGGCCAGTGAGCTTCTACATGCCCACAAATGAGAAAATAAGCAGACCAGTTCTGCAACAGCTGCCGGCCTGCTGGGTACTGAGGAGACCCGTTAAGTAGGGTCCCACAATAGGATTCTATTTTACTCATTATAAATTCATAGTACGTGGGGCTTACTGTGCTTTCATGCTGATGCTAGCTGTCTGTTGGTCAGAGCTTTTTAACTCTGCTCCATTGCCTTCGTGGTGCAGCCTAACTGCAGGTCACTGCTTGTTATGACAGGGTTTTCTGTTTGTTTGTTTGTTTGTTTGTTTGTTTGTTTGTTTGTTTTTAAAGCAAAACGCAGCCTCAGTAACTACAAAGTAAGTTTTTAAACCAGCCTGTTCTTGCATGTGTCATGGTTATCAGTTAAATGTCGTTTCTTTTCTTTCAGAAGCCAGTTATTGACTTTACAAATCTTAGAAAATATTTACTAGTGAAACCAGTATAAACAGTGCCATAAGGGTTTGAAGTGTCCTTCAGTATTCATTTCACCTTCTGGCATGAGGGTCCAATCATTCACTCTAAAATCAGATGGCCAAGGTGTAAACCCGGGTGAAGCACTTTATAGCTCTAAGCCTCAGTTTTCTCATAAGTCAATGGGAAGAATAATATGTACTTAAATAAATATTTGATAAAAGTGATATGAGAGTGGGGTAGGGAAGTGCTGGGTAGAGAAAGGTGGGTCCCTGGCTAGGACTCCACCCTCGGGCCAGTGCCCACAGACCTAGATGAGGACAGGCACTTCTGCTTTCACACCCAAATGTTGCATTTTCCAAGACTACCTTGGCCCGCCATGCCCCTATCCTGGGCCTGTAAAAACCCGAGACCCTAGCAGGCAGACACACAAGCGGCTGGACATCAAGAGGACATTGAGGGGAGCATGCCAGTGGAAGAGCACACAGACAGACGCCAGCAGGCGTCTATGGAGAACTATATGGAGTTTGGCTGGGGCAGTTGGAGGATAGCCCAGGTCACCGAGCAGCCTGACTCCAGGGGAAACCCATCTCCCTTCTGGCTTCCCCATCTGCTGAGAGCTACTCCCATTCAATAAAACCTTGCACTCATTTTCTAAGGCCACGTGTGATCTGATTCTTCTGGTACATGAAGGCAAGCACCCGGGATACAGAAAGCCCACTGTCCTTATGACAAGGTAGAGAGTCTAATTGAGCTGGTTAACACAAGCCACCTATAAACAGCTAAACTAAAAGAGTACCATGTAACACACGCCCACTGGGGCTTCAGGAGCTGTAAACATCCACCCCTAGACACCGCCATGTGGTTAGGGCCCCACAGCCCGCCTGTCTGTATGCTCCCCTAGAGGTTTGAGCAGCGGGGCACTGAAGAAGTGAGCCCTGTCACATGCCCTGAGAGGGGGACAAGGGAACCTTTCCCGTTTCAAGGGTACTAAATGATAGACTTCAATAAACAGCACTCAGTAAATACTAGCTATCATTACCACTATTATAATCATTATTGCTATTATTAATCCTGATTCCAAAAGAACTTCCCTATAAATTCCAGTTTATATATTGCTGTGGAATCTCAGCTAAGTGGATTCTTTTTCACAGTACGGTACCATCAGAGGTGGGTGACTAGTAATTGTGACAGTGACTTACTCCCACTAACATTATGTGGGCAGCAGCAATGCACGGAGGACAGAATAAAACATCTCACTGTCTCCAGAACCTTTCAACTAACACTAAAACAATTCATCTGTCCACCAAGTGTTATTACATAGTGTTTGATTTTGGTCTGTGATATTTTTAATTTTTAATGGTAAAGAATTCTGCTAATAATGTGATTTCACTATCTTGTGCTTTTTGTTTGGTATAGTTTCCTTGCTAGAATCCATAGCGATGAAAACCTCTAACCTCAAGAGTAGAAATAGAAACAAAGAGAAATAATTTTCCTTGGTCGGCTCTCTACATGGATGGCAGAACACCAGATACCTGTTTAAAAACCAGTGATGCCTCCTGAGGTCTAGCAGAAGGAAGAGAGACAGGAGGAAAGAAGACAAGTTCAGTGTCTGAACATCTCCTTTTGTTAAATCCTCCACTGTCATTTAATTATGATCAAACTAGCTGGCATTAAACTTCACAATAAAGCAGAATAACACAGCTTCTTTAATTTGGCACTTACATGCTCCAGGGACCGCACAACTCTGACCTCCGCAGAGCTGGTAAGCCTGCGCCATGCCTTGCTGGCTTTTCCTGTGACCTGTAGCGTTTCTATTGTGCTTCCTGACCTCCAGGTCTGTAATCCAGGTGCCCTCCTTTGTCTCTGTTCTGACCAGCTCAGCCCCTAAGCCTCAGTGAGACAGTAGGGACTAAAGGCATCTAAAACTGAAGCTGCTTTCAGTAGTTGATCATCTTACCTACTTCGCTGAACTTGATTTATTTTAGCAGAATCTGTCTTCATTTTTTTCTACTCAGCATGAAGCATTTGAATTTCACCCCTCACCTCTTTCAGTCCTATTTTTTTATATATTTTCTGATTATTATAATGCTTATCATCCATTGCTTTTTGACAAGGTGACTCTTGAACCATCCCCAGTGGAGAGGAGCATGGTCCCTATTTTAGAAATCCCTGGAGTCAAGGCTATTTGAGGAGCCCTTTCAAGAGACTAAGAAGTTGTCCCACTAGGAAAAAAAATTTTTCTCCAGTCTGAGTTCTGAATACTTTAAATGCTACTGATTATTCCTCCAAATTGAGAGCTTCTCCTGCATATTTGAAATATATTAGTTCATTCAACAAATAATGAGCGATCACAGCAAACAATTTAGTCCTGGAATTCAGCTTCCAATTGTTTTCCTTTTCTGCCCAAATTTCAATATCTTAATTAGAGTTGCCAGAGTTACCAAATAAAAATACTGGAATGCACAGTTAAATTTGATTTTCAAATAAACATCAAATAAATGTGAAGTAGAAGTATGTCCCATGCAGTATTTGGAATATATTGCTATTAAACAATTATCTAAATGTATCACTTTAACTGATCATCCTGTGTTTTACCAGGCAACCTGTAATATTTTTGATCACCTTAAAACCAAATTTGAATGTTTTTCCAGACTAAACCTTAATCCACATTTACATCGAGAAATAATTTTTGTTTGAACCACTTTCACCTTCCCACTAACCCAGATTTAAAATTGTTTTTCTTGCTAGTTCTTTAATTATTTCTCACCTGGAACTTAAAAACAACAGATATCTTTTTGTTTTTTACAAATTGACTTATGAATGTGATTCAGCATAGAAAAGACAAATTCATCCTGTTCATTTAAAATATGTTCAGTCTTTGAGTATCTGCCTTCAATTCCTGTTGGTTTCTAACTTGACCTTTTTCTAGTTGTGTGGGGTAAATAGCAGAAGTACGTAACAGTGAAAAATGAATAGAGGAAAATGTGAAGTTAAATGTAAGGCAGATTCATACAGTACTTTCATTCGTCCATCACTATTCTTCTATGAGATTCCTATGGTCTGATATAGTGAAACCAGGATCAAAGTGAGTTACTGAGCATTGATATAGTGAACCTGGGATCAAAGTGAGTTATTGAGCATCTTTGGGAAAATGCAAATTAGAGCGGGCAAACTGATTTTAGCACTTCAGATATACTAAATTAACTAGTACAATAAACTGCAGGAAAAAAAAGGTAGTTTTTCCCCCTTGGTTTATGACACTTAGTAGTAGCTTGTCATTCAACTGCACATTAGGTCATTTGCTGGGATATCTTTCTGCAGTGAATGATAAGCATAGCTAGTATTTAACCAAAGGCAAACTCATTTTCAAGAAGACAATCTTAAAACTACCGTGAAATACTTGGGAATAATGAAATAAAAATGATTTTCATAGATCTTTTATTTTATTGGAAGAAAATATCATTTAAGGAATATTTGAGAGTTGCTTCTAACACATCCACTATTTATATACAGGCACATATGTAAACAGACCGAAAGGGTCAGACATCAACAATCGCCATTTCCTCTTGACTTTGTGTGATGTCATTTAAGGTGGACCTTCTCTCTAATCTATTAGATTATAAAAAATGAACAGCATAGGCCTAGAAAATGTTGTTAAGGGTCAAGAAAGACTCAACGTTCTCATTAGCAAGAGCCTGTGAAAATATGAGAAAACTTCATCAGTGAGACACCTGGGCTACCAAGTACACAATTAGGAAGGACTCCTGTTATTGTATTTTCCTGAAAAGTTTTTGAAAAGTAGTTCATAATTTATTTTCCAGTATCTATTTTGGTCTCTTAATTAAGCGGGGAGATGCACTGGGTAGGAGAGAGCTGTCTAAACGTTTTCTTCAAACTCCATTTACAGCAGAGCAGCTTTTCAGAAGGCTGTTTGTGAGAACAAATACAACAGACTTTACAATGGACAAATCTTGGTCGTGGTGTCTTTTGAAGGATGACTCAGCATAGGAAGACATTGTTAGAAAAATTGCTCCTTTCACAGTTATGGATAAGCAATTATTCTATTGAGTACATTATTAAAACAATAGCTTCATTTAATATGTTTCATAACTTACTGGAAAATTTTCCTTTAAAAAGCAACTCTATTGCTAAGGGATGAGTGTTCTAGAATAAAAGTTTTACTCCTGCTAAGGCAGTAACAAATAAAGAATCCATGGATAACAAATCTGAACACAAACAGAAAAAGTATTGCACACTTATCTACATTTTTTCAATGTCATTTTGTAACTCCATGCCTCAATCATCTTAGCAGATGAATTCTTTTTGAAGAGACTGGATTGTGTGACCTGATTTGAATATTAGTCTCTATGTTTAATAGCTGTTACTACCAGAAACGTCTCAACTCAAAGCAAAATATTGCATATTTTCATGTAGCCTGATTTCAACTTAATTTAATACAAGAACTGCATGCTTGCAGAGGGGGCTAGTACTATACCAGGTAGGGAAAATAGAGGTTGTAAGAGAGCTGAGATGACAGCACTACATGGAAGAAGATATACAGAGGTAATTAATGAGTATAATTAAATTGCAACATGCTCTAGGGCACAGGGAGAAATTATGATATTATTGCCCATAGCTCCTATTATATCATATTTGAGGAGAGTAAATCCTCAGATGATCCTTAAAGGAAGACTCACAGTCATCAGAAAGCACTTTAGAAAGGTGATTTAGGAGGGAAGATCAGGTGGTGAGGCTGGGGAAGAGTTGTTCACCATCTTCCATATTGGATGGGTGCTAAGTTGCTGCAATGAGCTCTTCAAAGTCAGGGACCTAACTTCTTCTCCTTTAGCCCGGTGCCTGACATCAGTAGGTGCACAATATGTATTTTTTTATACGAATGCATGGTGTAATCTGGGCCCCATTTCTATGAAGAGGACTGTTTAAAAGTTCATTCCTTTGAGTCAAGTCTTTGGCAACTTCAAGATATCCTTCTAAAATAAAGGCAGGACATCCTTTTGATTCTTCTCAGCATTGCATGTTTGATTGGGTATTAGTCTGCTTGCATATCTCTATGGTAGAGCATAGGAAGAAAGGGGCAGGCTGTGGTTTCATGTTTTGCTGTATGATTTTCTCATCTTCACAAAAAACCTTGTAATACAGGCATTTTAATCTCCATTTTACAAATCAGAAATTAGTGGCTCAGAGATGTTAAATAAGTTGCCCATGACCATGGAGCTAATAAATGATAAATCCAGGGAGTGATCATAAGCCTGTTTTGGCAGCTGTTATGCTTTTACTTTTTCCATACTGCCTAGCACAAACCTGGCCTAGAGAGAGGTCTGGATGGGTATTTGAAAATCCCGTTGGTTGAGAATAGTCTGAAAGAGAATGGCAAGGTGTTTTAACCCAAAATCTGGCCATTGGTTTGCTCTCAACACCCACGTTTTGGCTGAATTAGTAGCCTACTAAAGCAGAGGGACTAGCAGAGGGCTTTGAAAGGCAAGCTCAGCTTCTTCTTCATGTTGCTTCAGGTTGGAGCTACTTGATACACATGCAAAACAAATACATTTCACCAAGGATGGCAGAAAATCTCATAGATTCTTTAGGCCCCGATGTTTCTGATGAGATGTTGGTCTCACACATACTAGGTCTCCAATCTCACACAGGGAGCATCAATGCCCCCTTTTTTCTCATATGTTAAATGGATTATAAAACAACGACACCTGAGATGATAGCTGGAATCCACCATAATAATGTATGTGATTATGCTTTATTATGTAAAGTGTTCCAGAAGTGTAAGGTGTTACTAATTACAACAAGAAATTTATCTGAACTAAATAACATCAGAATCGGGAAGCATGTCACCATATTTGTACTTTTCTTCCAAAGAGACAGCCGAGCTTTGGCTGTCCTCTAGAAGGCCAATTCATTTTGAAAATGACTAAGAGTTTTCCAGGCAGAAATGATCAACTCTTAACTTTCATCTGGAAGAGACTGAAAATACATATTCAGTAGTACTGAAGAGAAAAAAATTTTATTCAGGCCCTTCCCTTTTATAGACCCAAAAACTACCAAGCCGTTTCAATACCACTGGCTTCAAACTAACATTACACCAAGGTGTAAGGATTTTATTACATTGCTTTGAGTCGACATTTTCATCTGTATCTCAAAAATCCCTAATTCCATTTCTTCTCTAGACTCTAAAATGCACCCTGCAGCAGGCACGTGACCACCCACAGAGCTTTTGTTTATTACCTTGGATTTTAACTGAGTTAGAATTCATGATCCTTACAGTCATTGAGGATCTTTTGGCAAGTCGATGTAAAATGCATTTAGATAATGACTGTGCTGTTCTGATGTTGGTTAGCTATTCATATGAGATGCAATTATTGTGTTTACTTCTTCATGCGATGAAAACCGTTAATGGCAGCATCCAGTCATTAAGATAGGATATTACAGAAATTTTGAGATTATTTTCTGTTGCTGTTTTTTCATTCAGGTTTTAACACTCAGGGGAAAATGGAGCAGTGCTATTGATTCCTCCTCTTACAGGAGTCACCATAAACAAGTTCCAATTCCAATCTGTCAATATATTTCTCCATATGAAAAGTTTCTTGCTACAGACGCCTCCAATAAAACCCCCCATCTATCTCTAGAAGGATGGCTTTGAGTTAGTTAGCATATTATTAACTCCTTCTCAGGGTAATAGGTATCATTTGTTGACAAAATTGAACTCAACATCAAACATTTGAAAGAAAGGGGTAAAAGAGACAATATTGATATACATCAGGAAGATAATTTAATTTCTTATGTAACGATATCCTTTACCAAGGATATTGTTTCTTACATTCTATTTGGCAAATCACAGGTACTTGGAGAAAATTGGTAACTTTTTTTTCTTGCACAATCAGACATTAAATAGCTCATCTCTCCAAACGTACTCTCAAGGACAATGAAAGCATTTTGATATTTCCTTACCCAAGGTGAATGACGGTGGAAACCACTTCAAATGAATCATCATATAATCAAACCTTAGATTTATTGAAGTACTGATTTTACACTGTGCATTTACAAACATACTGTGGTAAGTACACACAAAAAAATCATGCAGCTTCATGGTATTTGGTAGTGCTTTATTCATTAATTAACCCATCCATGCATTCAGTAAATATTTATGGAGAAATTGTTTTGAGTAACTACTTAAAATGGCAGAAGTGATATGAAGAAGGCATTTCTTGTCTCCCAGGAATTTACAATCAAGTTGAGTGATTGGCATGCAGATTTATAACCACAATCATATGATACAGTGACGCAAAGGAGGTATTATGAGCCTGAGGGTAGGGAAGCATTGCTTCCAGCACCAGCAAGAAGAGTATTCCTTTTGTCTAATATGACAAACAGAACAAAATCCTTTCTGATGGGTCATTTGTCTGACCTGAGTGGTCAGTGTCCTTGCAATATACTGTTAAATATTTTAATGCCAGGGTAGTAATGTGAAAAAGCTTCTGAAGGGAGGAGATATCTTATTCATTCAACAACTATATTCCTCATTCCCTAGGAAGTATTTTAAGATCTGGACTATGTTAGGACAAACAACTGAAAAAGAACCCAAGTTCCTTTATATCTGGATTTTGAATTCTAGTGAAGGAGACCAGACAATCAACACTTTAAAATGCATACCGTAGTGCTGACAGTGGTAAATGTTTAAAAGAAAAAATAAGCAGACTAGGAGATAGAAAATGAGAACAGTGCCACTTTGGATGCGTGGCTAGGGAAGGCCTTTGAAATGGAGACCGGAGAGCAAAGACCTGAATACAGGGAGGGAGGCCATGACTCTGTGCTATTTCCTAAATTCATATTATTTTTTAGCAAACACATGTTGTACCAAGGATCAAAGATTATTAAGACCTATCTCCTGACTTCAAGAAGCTTGTTGACCATTGAGGAAGGCTGAATTCCATAAATAATACAAGAACAAACATAAATGGAAACACATAATGAAAATCACAACACAAGCACTATAGCAAAATGACTATCATGTGCTACAGAGGCAAGAAGGAGGAAGCCATGTGATCTACCAAACAGCTGTCTCCTACAGGAAAATTGTAGGCCAGGCTAAGAAACTTGGATTTAATCCCAAGAGTTGAGGGAAGCCATAGGAGTGTTATGAGCAAAGATGTAACACATTTAGTGCTTCTAAAGGATTGCTCTGGCAGTCTTCTTGAGACTTGAAGAGGGACAAGGAGAGAAGCAGAGCTACCAGTCAGAGCTACCATTAGAAAGCAGTGGTCTCAACAAAACAGGATGGTGGCTTAGACGAGCCATTGACGCAAGTAGCAGCATTCTAGACATGCTCAATAGATGGGGACAACAGAGTTAGTCAATATATTGGATGTGGCAAAGAGGGGATTCAAGGTGTAAGTGTTTGCAATGTGAGCCTTCAAGCTTGTGGACATCTACTTTTACCTTCTCAAGTCACTATTGATGATTTATTATATCATTTAGAACATGAGGTATTATTCCAGAAAAACTGGAGAAACATATTTCTCAGAAATGGATCAATTTCACAGTATCTGTAGAAGATGGTAATACTAGCTCTTTGTTATTGAGTTATTTAACATCCTTAAATGGTGGAGGTTATGACAAATGTCGGCCTTGGTAAGGAAGTGGGGGATATTCATTTGATGAGTGTATTAGTCCAGGTTCTCTAGAGGGACAGAACTAATGAGGTAGATGTATATGTAAAGGGGAGTTTATTAAGGAGTATTGAATCACATGATCAATAGTTGAAGTCCCACGATAGGCTGCCTGCAACCTGAGGAGCAAGGAAGCCAGTCTGAGTCTCAAAACCTCAAAAGTAGGGAAGCTGACAGTGCAGCCTTTAGTCTGTGGTCAAAGGTCTGAGAGCCCCTGGCAAACCACTGGTGTAAGTCCAGGAGTCCAAATGCTGAAGAATTTGGAGTCCGATGTTCAAGGGCACGAAACATCCATCACTGGAGAAAGATGGAGGCCGGAAGACTCAGGCCAGTCTGCTCTTTCCATGCCTGCTTCTATGCTGGTACCTGATTAGATGCTGCCCACCCAGACTGAGGGTGGGTCTGCCTCTCCCAGTCCACTTACTCAAATGTTAATCTCCCTTGGCAATACCCTCACAGATGCACCCAGAAACGATACTTTGCATCCTTCAATCCAATCAAGTTGACAGTCAATATTAACCATCACAATGAGTGATTTCCGGGATAGAAATATTTTACAGAATGTAGTGAAGGAAGCCACATTAGCCCTTTTCAGGCCAGTAGCATACCTACAACTTTTACCTTCTGAAGCAAATATAAATATACTCATTCAAATGTACATCAAGCTCCAGAAAAGTTGATCAGAATGAAGCAATTCCTCTTCAATGAGTCATTCTTCCTCAAGCTATCCCTCTGTTGCTCTCTTCATGATTCAGTTAACTCTTCAAGGACATGTATAAAAGTTGTAGCCCTTTTTCAACTTTGCCAATTCTCCATTCCCAATGCATAAAATCTTATTCATTTTATAGGTTTTGTGGTATATACTTTTGCTCTCAGGAAGTTCTTTTCTTTATATCTAACACTAATATTTATTACTGTTATTAAGTTTTATCACTGCTTTTTAACTAATGATGAAAAATGTTTGCTTATACATAGCACCCTTTCTACAGCATAGGAGAAAAAGTCATTGCATATATGTCTGTCAGAAGACTTCCACTAAGGTAGTCCCTAACTCTTCTTATGTGGTCAGTCATTAATTCCTCTTTCTCACTGTTGTCTTCTGACTACTCTTCAAGGTCTCCATCTGTCTCATAAGTCCTAAAATGAAGAGATGATAATTTTAAAAGATTGATCCTATTCTAGAGAATTACAAATATTATCTCATGTTTTAGTCCGTTTTTACGCTGCTGATAAAGACATACCCAAGACTGGGTAATTTATAAAGGAAAGAGGTTTAATTAACTCATAGTTACACATGGCTGGGGAGGCCTCACAATCATGGTGGAAGGCAAAAGGGAGCAAAGTCACGTCTTATATGGATGGTAGCAGTCAAGAGAGCTTGTGTAGGGGAACTCCCCCTTACAAAACCATCAGATCTTGTGTGACTTATTCACTATCATGAGAACAGCATGAGAAAGACACACCGCTATGATTCAATTACCTCCCACAACACGTGGGAATTGTGAGAGCTACAATTCAAGATGAGATTTGGGTGGGGATGCAGCCTAACCATATCATCTCATCATTATGCTCAATTTTCTTATGAGGAAACTTAGAGAGAATATGTTATTATACTTGCTGAGAGTCACACATCTAATAACTTAGGGCCAGATCAGAGGTTGAAGCTGAGCTGTATAATGTCAGAGATTGTGCTCCTTATCAACACCTAAGTAAATGTCTCACTAATGCTGTTTGTTTGGGTGATTGGTTTGTTGCCTGACTTGGCTTCTTTACTTTTCTCCTGCTCTAGTCTGCTTCTGATCATACACCTCAGGGACTGTTTCAAACTATCAGTATTCTCCTTCAACTCACTCTTTTAGTCTAGCCTTTTCATTTTTATAAGATCACCTTCTTTCACATGTTACAGAGAAAACTGAGCTGTTGGCTGTTAACTTCCGCAGGTTTCTGTTTGTTCCTCAGAGTCTGACTCATGCAGGAGTGTCCTTTCCAAACTGTCTCAGAAAAGAGACTGAGACCGATGCTTCCTGTGATGAGTCAATGTCCAGCGTGGCCTCTAGCACCCCTACTCTTTCATTGCTTTTTTTTCCTGCTTACTGTTCAGTCCTTGGGTTTTACCCACTTCTACCATTCTTCAGAGTATATTCCAATGTCCCCAACTAAAATTTCTTCTTTAAAATATACCCCCTTAAATAATTACCCTTATTTATCTTTTCTTCACCAACAAACTTTTTGAAACATTACTGTATGTTGTATTTCCACTTTCTTAAAAATTATTTTCTTAATTAAAATTGCAAAGAAACTACCATCAGATTGAACAGGCAACCTACAGAATGGGAGAAAATTTTTGCAATCTACTCATCTGACAAAGGGCTAATATCCAGAATCTACAAAGAACTCAAACAAATTTACAAGAAAAAAAAAAACAGACCCATTAAAAAGTGGGCAAAGGATATGAATAGAAACTTCTCAAAAGAAGACATTTATGCAGCCAACAGACACATGAAAAAATGCTCATCATCACTGGCCATCAGAGAAACGCAAATCAAAACCACAATGAGATACCATCTCACACCAGTTAGAATGGTGATCATTAAAAAGTCAGGAAACAACAGGTGCTGGAAAGGATGTGGAGAAATAGGAACACTTTTACACTGTTGGTGGGACTGTAAACTAGTTCAACCATTGTGAAAGACAGTGTGGCGATTCCTCAGGGATCTGGGACTAGAAATACCATTTGACCCAGCCATCCCATTACTGAGTATATACCCAAAGGAATATAAATCATGCTGCTATAAAGACACATGCACACGTATGTTTATTGCAGCACTACTCACAATTAGCAAAGACTTGGAACCAACCCAAATGTCTAACAATGATAGACCGGATTAAGAAAATGTGGCACATATACATCATGGAATACTGTGCAGCCATAAAAAATGATGAGTTCATGTCCTTTGTAGGGACATGGATGAAGCTGGAAACCATCATTTTCAGCAAACTATTGCAAGGACAAAAAAACCAAACACCGCATGCTCTCAATCATAGGTGGGAATTGAACAATAAGAACACTTGAACACAGGAAGGGGAACATCACACACCGGGGCCTGTTGAGGGGTGGGGGGGAGGAGGGAGGGATAGCATTAGGAGATATACCTAATGTAAATGATGAGTTAATGGGTGCAGCACACCAACATGGCACATGTATACATATGTAACAAACCTGCACGTTGTGCACGTGTACCCTAAAACTTAAAGTATAATAAATATATATATAAATAAAAAATAAATAAAATAAAATTGCAATTAAAATCTGATATACTCCACTGACAATCTCATGGAAGTAATTTTTCTAGTGTGGCCTGTGACCCATTGCAAATCAATCTTCACCTAGTCACAAACTCCCCTCCTTTGGCTTTGCAGCCTGCCTCTCTCATGCCTTTCCTCCTCTTCACTGATTTCTTCCTGGTTTCCCTCTGTGACTTCTGCTTTTTCCTGGCATTCTCTTCTGTTTTTAGCATACTTACCTGCCTTATTTGATCCCATATTTTCCCAGGACTTTACCACTGACAGGATGCTGACCCCCAAATCAACATCTTCATATGCATCTTTCTCCTGAGCTCCAGACCCTCCTTTTCAGCTACCTGATAGATAGTGCTGTTTGAATGGCTTTTGTCATTCCAACTTTCATGTGCTCCAAATGGAACACAGCACACTTCTTTCCTCATTCCAAATCTGTGCTTCCCTATCTTGGCTAAGGGTGTCATGGTTCACTCTTATTTTTCCAGAAAAACACTTGGGCTTAATTTTTTCATTTTGTCCATTCTGGCTGGACAATTAACTTCTTATTCCCCATGTACCACCTCCATGCCTTTACTTTGAAAACTCCTACTTGATCTGGAACATTCAGATTTATCTCCTCTATTACATTTCCCAGATGCTCCATAGAAATAAGTGGCTCTGTTTTCAGCATTTTCTTGGAAGTCCAAAGAGTAATTTATCCTCATGTGTACACGTCTAGCTTTCTCTACTGGGCTGTAAGCTACCTAAAGGAGATGACCTTGTTAATTCATTATTCCTACCATCTACCACAGAGGAGGTCCTTAATATATATTTGTAAAGTAACTGCTTGTCTTCTTTAATATCTCACATTATTGAGCTCTATGTGCCCAAACATCTATGACTACATCTCGTTTGGTTTGCATTCACTTTCCTATTAAACCAGAATGCTCCAGATACAGTGTTTCAAAACCACTGGTCACACTCCATTGCCTTCAAAAATAAAATCCAAATTCATTGATGTGGTTTAGAACAATCGCAACTAGACACTATAGATCATACCTAGTTCATAGTCATATCTTCCACTCCTTCTGAGCCTTAAATTCAATTAGTGAGCCCTCCCTAGGATCGGTGTGCGCTTTTATGTCTCTGAATGCTGCCCAAACTGTTTTTTTTTCTATCTCCCTTGCTTGATTCCCTGCCTGTACACTTCTTCTCCACAGGCAAGCTGAGGGTCACCTTGACTGAGCAGACTTCTTATGACCTTGCATAAAATAGATGGCTTCCCCCACCTTGCCTTCATAGCACATGGTACACATTTTACTATAGTACCAGTGTTGTGATTTTTATGTTTTCACTTATGTTAGTTTATGTGCTATTTATGGAATTCTGTCTTTACGGCTGGCCAATGAGCCCTTTGAAGTCAGTGTTAATTATCTTTGAAACTTGGTACAATTTACATTTGCCAAAAAAGAATGTGCACTCACTACACATTTATCATGAAATTAACTAGCATGTAATTATAATCTTAGGTATGATAATAAAGCAGTGAATCAATATTTGCCTTACAAAATAAATTGCTTTTCTTTGTTAGGCTTCCCAAGCTTTATTTTTCCAAAAAAGAAATCACAAATATTCTGGCAGATTCTTTGCTCTATGATTGAAAATGCAGTCTCCGTCTTTGTTCAGATAGAAGGAAAAATAAAAATTGAAGAAGAGCAGTTGCAGCACACCTGTGTTGGCAAGCTGTCAAACTCTCTGTCCCTGACATTAATTGGATCATCCATTGAATGGGGGAACTGATGGAAAATGCAATGAGAGGAGATGACTGGGTAAAATAACTGCTATCCTGCCCATCAACAGTGATGAAAGTGATACCCGGAGAGTTATCTTTTATCCCATACAAACAGATGGCTTCAAACAACACACACTGCATACAACCAGATTTCTTATGCTCACCTCTAAGCACTTAGGCCAGCTTGAGACATCAAAAATTAAAATATAAATAACAAAGAGCACTTCCTGGGTGGTGAGTCACTAAGCTGAAAGCAATTATCCACTGATTTTTTGTCTCTGCCTGCTGTTTTCTTAAATGACCTGCTATAGGAGAGTAATTTTATAGTGGGCTTGGGCCAAACGTTAGGAAAAAGTTGTCCTGATTTCTACTTACACTGGTTACACTTAACAGAAACAATAAAATGAAAGACAAATAAAACAAGTAAAGACACATTTATTGATTGTATCCACACCTCTACTGCAAGAGAAAATGAATCTCTGAAGAAATCTCTATTAAGATTTATGCAGTTTTGTTAGGAGAAAAATAACTAGAAATTTGCACCCAGCTGTTTACGTGAGATGTAAACAGATGATGTAAACTCAGACTAAGGAAACAAGGTGGTTAAACAATAAGAAAAGGGTATTGTAGAAATCTTAGGGGAATATCAGAGTCAACATGTGTGATGTGTTTTATTCTTTACCCATTTGGAATTTTAGCTAATTCCACTTAAAAAAATACAAAAACAACTTATACCTGGCCAAGCAAATACTCATCTTAATTTGCAATGCTTAAAGAATCTATAAATTGGGCAAATGTGTTTATGTATGAGGTCTCCTCACTCAAATAATGAAAAGTTGTTGCTTGTTTTGTTCCCAGATTACTTATACTTTATAATTTAGAGAAGACAGGGAAAGGACTATGGAGTGAAGGCATTAAAAAAGCAAAATTTTCAGCCGGGCGCGGTGGCTCACGCCTGTAATCCCAGCACTTTGGGGAGCCGAGGCCAGTGGATCACGAGGTCAGGAAATCGAGACCATCCTGGCTAACATGGTGAAATCCCGTCTCTACTAAAAAGTACAAAACATTAGCCGGGCATGGTGGCGGGCGCCTGTAGTCCCAGCTACTCGGGAGGCTGAGGCAGGAGAATGGAATGTCATGAACCTGGGAGGCGGAGCTTGCATGAGCTGAGATCGAGCCACTGCACTCCAGCCTGGGCGACAGAGTGAGACTCCATCTCAAAAAAAAAAAAAAAAAAAAAAAAAAAAAAGCAGCAAAATTTTCTATGCCAAAAAGGCCTGAAGAAAGGAGGCAGGTGTTCATAGAGGGAGAAAAATATCTTGAAAAAATACACAGATATGGGTTGAGCTGTGGAAGACCAGGGTGGATAAATTTGAGAAAGAGATATACGATTTAAGGAAGGTAGTTGTAGTATGAAATTCCTTTCACTTTTCTCTAAGAGATTCAGCTGGAGGTTAGCATAAATGCCATTTTATTGTTTTCATATTCCTCTACTGTGCTTCTTTCTGTGCAATTATTTGCATAGACTGGGTCACAAGGAGTCTCAGCATTTACTGTGGTTATAATATTAAAGACACAATTTTTTTTTGCGAGTTTTTTTGGTACGGTTTTCTTTTCTAGGCAAGAGAACACTGGAGGGAGACTTGGCTCATTGGGGGAAGACAGTGGATCCGCATTTAAGTAGGATGATTTTAGTTGTGTGTGAAGCACCCACATGAAGACGTGGGCTGTGAACCTGGGCAGGGGGTGAGGGTCAGGGCTGTAAGTCAATATGTGACTCCACCAGCTTTGGTGTAGATGTAAATACAAAGTTCCAGGAGAGAGGCTGACGTTTCTTCATGTCCCTCCTCCTCTAATTTCCCTGTCACTAAACACATTTTTGGCAGAAACTTATCTTTTGTGTCTCAGAGCTTTCACTTAGCCTGATGCAGCTACACTCAATGAGCTGCTATTTGCCTTTGCAAAGCTGGCTCCTGTAGGTCCTTTCAGTATCTGCTTATGGACCACATACTCAGAAATGACTCTCTTGGCCATGCCCACCAGGCCACTCATTTCTTATCTTCTATGTTGTTCATTCTCTTTAGAGGACTTGTGAATGTTCTATAGATCTTCCTCTTCTGATTGTCAACCCTGGGAAGACGGGGATTATGTCTGATGTGTCCACCAATTTAAACCCTGTCTCTAGCACATAGTGCATGTTTAATTAATCATTGAATTAAATAATAGGGTTGCAGAGGAGAGAAATTAAAGAAAGCAACTTTTTTGGAGGGACTTTTACCCACCTAGTACTGTGAAGAGTTATATTAAAAAATTAAATTGTGCAAAGAAAAAATTTGAAGATGCCAGAAGATTACATGAAACAGAAAAAGGAGAAATGGAGTCCCGGAGACATACACTTATTTAAAAGTGCTCGTGTGACATAGAAAGCAGGTGCAAATTAATGACAAGATAGAAGATGCCAGGAAGGTTAGTAGAGATAAAAATCAGAGGGAAAATGGTTGTTTAGGAACCTGCAGGAAGTTAGGAAACACATACTCCCTCTTGTCTCTTCAGAACCTCAGCCCTGTCTTGTTATAACTTAGGTATTTATAGTAAGGGTTTCATGCAAGAAAGGAATGTGTAAAGTACCATTCTATTAACTCACACTGAAGAACTGCTGAGAGACCAGGAGTCTCTAAGGGGCATTTGGTTTGACACTCTTGTTTTACTGAGTGGAAAATTTAACGCAGAGATTCGAAATGATAGTATAGAAACAATACTGGACTAGATCTCTGAGCTATAGATGAGCATTTGAAGATGTTAATATCATGCTGAGAGGCAGCTTGGGCCTTGAATCCATCTTTAAGCGCTTCACAATTCAGCTGCCCTAAGTCCTGGCCCTGTAGGGGCTTTCTGCTCTACAGTGTCCCCCAAACCGGTGCTCTTTCTGATTCACATACTTGCAGCAAGTGACTTCTTGAGATCACTTTGAGATTCTGTGGTTGTAAGTGCCCAGAGCAGGCAGGAATCCAGGAGCTTCATCGTGTTAGTTTTATTCAGAGCTGAACACAATGAGTACAGATTGTGTCTCTCTTGGTGGGAGACTTAAATGTTTGAGTGCAATGGGGGTTTGAAATCTACAGTCCCAAAAGGTTCTCCTAAGGGTTTATTTTCTGCCTCCTCTGAGATTTTCCCCAAAGCATCAACGGTGTCGTTTCTCCCTTCCTCCTCCCTTCTCTCCCCGGAGTCTTTCTACTGACACAAATTAGCCTTATCTCTAAAGCCATAGCAGTCTCAAAATAGCATAGCTGTCCCCTTTGCTCAGGTTTCATGGCACTTCCCAAAAATGAAGTCATTTGGCTTTGGTTACAGATTGAGCCTGACTCGCTTGACTCTGCTTGAAAGGCATGAACCCAGAACTCAGGAAGTCCTGTCTTCCCCAGAGCACCAGGAAGGAGGAAGTAGACAGAAGCCACAGCTGCATGGGGAAAGAGGATCTGGATGCAGAGTCCTGGGCCCCCTGCTCCTTCAGGCACTGAAGCCCATGGCTGCAGTGTCTGGGTCCACACTGAGGTTAGGCATCACCTGCTCTCTGTTGTATCTTTCCCTTGTCTTCAACCTTCTGTTACACTTTTCAAGCTCTCTTTTCCTTTTTCTCTACTTCTCTTTTAATTTACTTTTCAACTTCCCCTACTCTTTCCTCTCTATTGTCCAGTTGTGGCAGATTGTTAAAACTGTCATTTTGCCCATGGATTTGCTCGCTGATTCTGTTTTTTTTTTTTCAATTTATTTTTAAAATTTCAATAATTTTGGGGGACAGGTGGTTTGTCTTTACATGGTTGTTGGTTTATTAAATAGAGTGTCCTTTTCCCAATGTATGTTTTTGTATGCTTTTTCTTTTTTTTTGATTTCTATTTTTATTTTAAGTTCTGGGGTACATTTGCAGGATGTGCAGGTTTGTTACATAGGTAAGTGTGCGCCACGGTGATTTGCTGTACCCATCAACCCATCACCTAGGCATTCAGCCTAGCATGCATTAACTATTTTTCCTAATGCTCCGTCTCCCCTCACCGCACCTCCCAACTGGCCCCAGTGTGTATGGTTCCCCTTCCTGTGTCTGTGGGTTCTCAATGTTCAGCTCCCATTTACAAGTGAGAACAAGTGGTATTTTGTTTTCAGTTCCTGCATTAGTTTGCTGAGGCGGCCAACAAACATGAAAAAAAGCTCAAAGTCACTGATCATTAGATAAATACAAATCAAAATCACGATGAGATACCATATCACGCTAGTCAGAATGGTTATTATTAAAAAGTCAAGAAACAACAGATGCTGGCGAGGTTGTAGAGAAATAGGAACAATTTTACACTGTTGGTGGGAATATAAATTAGTTCAACCATGGTGGAAGATGGTGTGGTGACTCTGCAAGGGTCTAGAACTATTAGACCCTGCAATCCCATTACTGTATATATACCCAAAGGAATATAAATCATTCTATTACAAAGATACATGCACATGTATGCTCACTGCAGCACTATTCACAATAGCAAAGACATGGAGTTAACCCAAATGCCCATCAATGATAGACTGGATAAAGAAAATATGGCACATATACACAATGGAATACTATGCAGCCACAAAAAGGAATGAGATTATGTCCTTTGCAGGGACATAGATGGAGCTGGAAGCTGATTCTTAATTACATTAACACAACATCTTTTTTTCCAGGCAAACATAGCTTCCACTGAAGGAAGTATGTCTGAAAATCCAAGTTGCCAGACGGAATCCAGTGATAAGGAATTTCAGAGTCTACATAAAATTATACTAAAGCCATTTCTCAACAGTTAGCATGATGAAGACTGGATTTATTTTTTCCATTGCTCTACAAGTTCTTAATTTATGATGAAAATATTACCACATGAGAACATGAAACCCTCATTTCAATGCTCACAAACTCTACTCGGTATGCTCTTCCTCCTAAAATTCTAGGTCTGTTAAGGATCCCCACATATTACATAGCCTGATGGTTCTCAACCCTGGTGACACATTTGACATACGGGGAGTTTTTTGTTTTTGTGCTTTTTTTTTTTAATACTGATGTCTGGGTACCAGTCATAGAGATATAGATTTAATTGGTCTGGAGTGATGCCCAGTCTTCTGTAAGTTGAAAAGCTTTTCATATTATTTTCCAGTTCAGCCACTATTGAAAACTGCAAATATCATCTTTTCTCCTGTTCCCTGGAGGTGCAATGATAGAAGCTTGACCAGGGCAGGGTGTTTTGTCTGTCTTGTTCGTTGCTGAATTCTAGAATCATATACATTGCCTGGTGCATAGTGGGCACCAACTAAATATTGTTTCCTAATTGAATCTTGGATATTTCTTAAAAGGACCAGCCCCAAGTTATTTCTGTGTTACCAAGCATAAAAAGAAAAGCTCTCTACCATACAGAATTGTAAATGGCACTATGTTTCCATTGCCATAATTAGGAAAGACTACCAAAAGTGGTTATGACAAATGTCTAAAGATCCTCCCAAGCTGTAAAATATTGTAATCTGATCTCCACTCTGCACAAGACCCACGTTCACAGGCTACTTTTTGCTGCAGGTTCCCTATGAAGATACCCGTTAGCATTCCCGCACGTAGCACACAGGCTTCTCCATCATTTTGACCCCAAAATCAGGGGCGGAGGGGCACGCTCACCCCTACTTGCACATTATATGACATATACATTTCAGAAAATGACAGGAGAAAGAGCAAACACAGAAGACAGGCTTGCAATCAGGTTTTATCCAGAAGATAACAAGCATATGTAGAGATAATGGGATCAAAATAATGAAGCCTTCCAGTAAACACACCGTTCAGCAAATTCCCAGGTGCTCAGCACAAAGGAAGAAGTGGCAGGCAGGCTCATTCATCTGGATCTAGGAGACAACAGATCTCCTTGTAACTCAAGAGCCTTTTGGGAGATTCTCCTGGAAGAGTGAATGATCAGCTTCTCCACAGTGGAACCAGCAATAGCATATAAAGGTTAGTGCTGTTTCACGTGGGTAGGTTAAATTAGAAAGAAAACTTAGCCATTCATTCCTGCTTGGACCCACAGATTCCCTATGTGGGGTGACTGGTGTCAAGATTGAGGATTGAAGCAGGCAGGACTGTGGCCAGGGATTCAGAGAAGGGCCCTCTATCAATCCCAGGTGGTTTTTGGAAAATGCAGGTGGCTCCTGCTGAAAACAGTCATCAGCTGCCTTAAAAACACTGAAATATTCAATGTGTTTCCAAGTTGTCTATTTGAGGGGGGCAGAGTGATGAATGCAGTGCTTCTCAAGCATTAATGCAGTGCCTCTCAAGCGTTAATGACAGGAGTCATTCGGTGGGCAGGAGGCTGTTAAAATGCACAGTCTGATTCAGCAAGTGGGGCGGTACATTGCATTTGTGACACAGTCTCAGGTGATGGCCGCGCTGCCAGTCTGGACCACTTTCTGAGTAGCAAAGCTTCAAAGAGCCCCTCTTGCAGCAGCAGGACACAATGCATTGGTTGACTCTGCCTTTGCTTCAAATGGGAGCATTTAAAAAGCCACTTGAATTCCCTGACATGGATTCCTCAGCTATAACATGGAAACATAGTGAAGTATGTTCATTAGCATTAACATTATGAAATTAAGTAAATCAATGCTTCCTAGCTGTCTGTCCTTAAAGATGTAGAGGAACTTCTGTAAGCTTCCTTTCCTTTTCCTGTTTTGCAAAGTAGATATTGTACCATTGAGATGTGTGTCTAAGGCATCTGGAACTTTGCTGGGCATATACGAGGCACTGAAGAGACAGGGAGCTCTTTATTTATGATGTGCAAGTATGCTTCGGTGCTGATCTCAGAATCTGACTCAGAATCTGAAAATAAAAGTGTTACAGTGATGACGTGCTGAGACATTCCTCGCAGGCCAAGGAGTTGAAAGGAAGGCAATTGCATTTCCTTTTTTTTCTCTTTTTGTTTTCCAAAATGTTTACAGTGCCTTGGGAGAATGCCCTTCATTTTACCTGGAGGAAAAATACTGTTTTAAAAGTCAGCAGCAAAAATATCCCCATGTTGTACAAGAATTGTTCAGTGTCTGTCACTCATTTTGCTCCATTTCGGTGTTCTATATTTTCTGCTTGCTTTCACAGGTGATAATGTGCACCAGTAAAAAATAGAAGCAAGAGGCCCACCTACAGCTGCCCTAAATACTCTGAGGTAAATTTGAAATTTCTTTAAAGAAAAAAATAAGCATCCTGTGAAGGAGAAGATAGCTGACATTTAAAAATACATTTTTGGTCCTGGTTAAAACAACTAATGGACACTTATTTTTATCTCAAAATTAATTCTGAAACGATGTACAGATGAGCATATGCTATCTTCTCACTGCTTATGATAAAAACAGAGCGACATGAAGGAACCACTTGAACTCTCAGAGCTCATGTGCCCTAATCTGTAGGAAACAATCAATTAACAACCCCTTGCTCCTTTTAAGTGTTTCTATGTGAATCATATGAAATAAATGGAGTGAGCCTGGAGATGCCAAGGAATCCAATGCCATGTTACCGCATAATCAAGTCTTTGGTCAGTCATTCCATCACAAGAAATAAGAAAACGTTTCTAACTGCTCATGGAATTGTTTTTGAATTAATTATATAAACTTCTAGATTAAAAAATTGAACCCAAGAGGCCAGGCGCGGTGGCTCACGCCTGTAATCCCAGCACTTTGGGAGGCCAAGGCGGGTAGATCACGAGATCAGGAGATTGAGACCATCCTGGCTAACATGGTGAAACCCTGTCTCTACTAAAAATACAAAAAAATTAGCCGGGCATGGTGGCGGACGCCTGTAGTCCCAGCTACTCGGGACGCTGAGTGAGGCAGGAGAATGGTGTGAACTCAGGAGGCAGAGCTTGCAGTGAGCAGGGATCGTGCCACTGCACTCCAGCCTGGGCTACAGAGCAAGACTCCGTCTCAAAAAAAAAAAAAATGGAACCCAAGAACAACAAACAATAGAACAAGTTGCCAAAAAAGGCTACCTTCTGGAGTTGCTGGAGTGGCATGGGTTGAGGTTTGTAAAGCCCCTGAGCAGTAGCGCTATGGAAGTGGTTGTAAAGGAAACCAGGAAAATCAAGCCTGGCTTCTAAGAGGAGTCTCACTGGGGGTTCTTTCAGGTGGGGAAATTCTCAGAGGCAAATGTGTTATATGCCAACCTTGGTCTATGTTTTTCATGTTTTGTGGTTTTTTTTATTTTTTATTTTTATTTTTGAGACAGGGTATCACCCTGCCACTCAGGCTAGAGTGCAGCAGCACAATCAATTACAGGTCACTGCAGCCTCGATCTCCCAGGCTCAATTCCTCCCACCTTAGTCTCCCGAGTAGTTGGGACTATAGGCACGTGCCATCAGGCCTGGCTAATTTATTTCATTGTTTTTTTTGTTTTGTTTTGTTTTGTAGAGATGAGGTCTCACCATGTTGCCCAGGCTAGCCTTGAACTCCTGGGCTCAAGCTATCTGCCTGCCTCAGCCTCCCGAAGTGCTGGGATTACAGGCATGAGTCACCGTGCCCAGCCTCTCTGTTTGTCCTGTTTTTAGGTGAGGTCACCTTGGTCATTCAGTGTGGACCCTGGACACTTGGACATGTATTCATCAAAGGAAGTGTATTGGCATGAGAGCTTGAAGGCTACTAGAGAAGGTTGTGTTAGAAGGAAAGTAAGCCTGTAAGACCAGCTTGTTCCAGTTGAAGCCAGTATGGTCTCCTAACAGAACAGGGAAACGGGACAGCAGAAGGAGGCAACAATCCTAAGTACAGCTTCAGGACTTCTTCTCACATTTCCCTTGACCCAGGCCCCCTCCCTCTCCCCCAGACTTAACAAACATGGAGTGAGGATTTGAACATGGAGCAGGGTTTTGTTCATAATTTTAAACTACACTTGAATTACTCCTTATTATTAGTCCATCAGTTTACTCTTTCAAAGCGTCCAAAATACTTGATACTGTGGGTAATAGGAAGACTCACAGAATATATACCTTTAAGACAATACGGCCGGTCGCGGTGGTTCATGCCTATAATCCCAACACTTTGGGAGGCTGAGGCGGGCAGATCAAGAGGTCAAGAGATCGAGACCAGCCTGGCCAACATGGTGAAACCCCGTCTCTACTAAAAATACAAAAATTAGCCAGGTGTGGTGGCGCGTGCCTGCAATCTCAGCTACTCAGGAGGCTGAGGCAGGAGAATCGCTTGAACCCAGCAGGCGGAGGTTGCAGTGAGCCAAGATCATGCCACTGCACTCTAGCCTGGGTGACTGAGTGAGACTCCATCTCAAAAAAAAAAAAAGAATATTAAAAAGTAATCGGCAAAGTGTGAACACATCAATTAGCAGAGCATGTCTAATTTGCCTACTACTAACAAAGGCAATAATCCTAATTTTGAAATCAGGAACCTAAAATTCATGGGAAGATCCATCTGTTCTTTGTAAGTATCTCAGTCTTTCAAATCCTGCCAATTCTTCATTAAGGCAATAATTTGTGGTATTATCCCTATTAGCCAGTTTTTAAGAGTTGTTACAACAAATCATAAAGAAACAACTGCTACAAAAAAGGAAGGGCATGAGGCTCATGAAAAAGAACTGTCCCCCTCTGCAAGGAGCAGAAGACTAAACTTTCTCAATGTTTTGACCTGTCTCACACGTGCTTTCACTTCGGCAGAGTGTTTCATCTCCACAACCAGAGGGAAAACTGGGAAGTTTTAGATCTAGATAGTATACTTATCTATCAAAAAGTCAACTTTTTTCTAGCACTGTTAATATTGATTGGTTTTTACTATCTGTAAAGAAAAATAAGTTGCTGACCAGTGAATGCCTGTAAGTATTAAAGCACGTATTTCTAAGGAGAAAAATGCAAGATAATCTCACTTTATACCATAGATAATGTCCTTAAAACTTACTGCATGAATCAGGTTTTGAGAGCATGGAATCATCATTTTTAAAGTGAAAATTTTCTTTTTAAGGATATGAGTCAGTAGGTTACTTTGCAATGGAAAAATACTTATTTCGTTTATTAGAAAAGTAGAAAATATTTATGCTAGGTATTTTTAGTGTGCTATACACAGAATTATTATTAACCTAAACCACTCCTCTCCTGTATATGCTTTTTTTTTTTAAGACGGAATTTCACTCTGTCACCTAGGCTGGAGCTGGAGTACAGTGGCACGACACCGGCTCACTGCAACGTCCGCCTCCCAGGTTCAAGCAATTCTCCTGCCTCTGCCTCCCAAGGAGCTGGGACTATAGATGCCTCTCACCACACCAGGCTATTTTTTTTTTGTATTTTCAGTAGAGACAGGGTTTCGTCATGTTGGCCAAGCTGGTCTCGAACTCCTGACTGACCTCAAGTGATCCACCCAGCTTGGCCTCCCAAAGTGCTGTGATTACAAGCATGAGCCATTACACCCAAACCTGTGTGTATGTGCGTGTGTGTGTGTGTGTGTGTGTGTATATATATATATATAATATACACACACAAATACTATATATATATACACAAATACTATATATATACACAAATACTATATATATACAAATATTATATATATATACAAATACTATATATATATATATATATATATGCTAGTTGTTAAAAGAAAGATGGTTAAAGCCATGCTAGTTCTTAAAAGAAAGATGGTTAAAGTCAAAATATGTAATTACATTGGCAATTTCTAATTTCTAAGTTAGGCAGGAGCCCACCTAGGTATCACCAACCTCTCTACAAAGACATAAAAATTTAAAGAGGTGGCACTCTCAGAGGGGGACAAAAATAAAAATAAACAAAAGACACTTCAATCTTGTTGCAGGGTGCCTTTCTCTTACTTTAACTATGCACATAAAATGAAACAGAACATGATTTTCTTTTTAGTATATTTTCATGTAGATTGATATTCCTAAAGGACCGATAAAAGTAGAATAACTTTTCTGCCAGAACATCTTCAGAGTCTTTGGTGGGCTCAACAACTATAAATTCTACATGTTTGTGTCCTTGCTTATCCTTTGAGTGCTCTTCATATGTACACATCATAATTCTATCCCCCTCTTAAGTGCCACCTCCTTCAGCATCCTTTCCTAATCTTTCTAATTCTCCCTCTTCTGAATCCATCTCTTTTAAATTTAGGGTACTAATCTGATTCTATTTTCAGTAGAACTATTAGGTTAATTTTTCAGTTATCTATATACCATAAGCTTTTTTAGATATAAATATTGACTATTTATCCTTATATTTTCTACAACACTGAGAATATACCTGCACACACAGAAGCATAGTAATGAATGAGCTTTGATTCTAAAGGTAGCCCTAAGGAATGATTTAGCAATGGCCTGATCTACTTTACTTTCAATCTATTTGTATCTTTTATATAAATGGAAAAGTATGTGTCTTGTCAACAGCATAGAGTTGGGTCATATTTTTAAATTCAGTCTAATAATCTCTGTCTTTTGATTGTATTGTTTGACCCATTTACATTTAATTTTTTTATATAGTTAGATTTACATCTGCCATTTTAATATTTTTGCTGTCTCACATCTTTTTGTTTCTCTTTTTCTCTTTTATTTTACATTAAGTCAATATTTTCTAATGTAGATTTTAATTTCATTAAAAATTTTTTCTCTATATTTTAAAATTTATTTTTTAGCAATTGCCCTAGAGTTTACTACATTTATCATACCTTATCAGAATGAACTTCAGATTTATATTAGTTTAACTCTACTGACAGAGAAATGTTATCTTTACATAGTTCTATTCCATTTTCCCCTTATTGTGGTGTTACTATTATACACATTGTATCTCTAAATGTAATAAACAATACATGGTTATAATTATAACTTAACCATCTATAGTCATTTTCTTATTCCACTCACCTTAGATTTGCTACTACCAACCTCTCTTGTGCTGTTTTTGGTAAACATAGTATACGCATATTATATGCTTTTATACAGTTAGTTTTTAAATGGGTTATACAAAGAAAGGAGAAAATATGTACTTATACTTTTTTATTACATAGTGGTGCTTTTTCATGTGGATTTGAATTTTTGAATTACTGTCTGGGCTCACTTGTTTCCAGCTTGAAGAACTTCCTTTAGTATTTCTTGTAAGGCAGGTTGACTAGCAATACCTTCTCTCAGTGTTTGTCTACCTGAGACAGTCATTATTTCGCCTTCATTTTTTAAAGATCTATTTTTTGGATAGAGGATTCTTGACAGCTTTTTTTGTTTGTTCATTTTTGTTGTTTGCATTTTAATGCTGCACCTTGAATATGCTATCCCACTGCCTTCTGGCCTGTATCATTTTTGCTGATTTCAGTGACTATTTTATTGATGTTCTCTTATAAGTGATTAGGGTTTTCTTAGTTTTTGTTTCTTTCTTTCTTTTCTCTTGCTCAAGATTTTCTCTTTCTATTAGACTTTTGACACTTTTATTATGTCAATTTGTAAATCTCTTTGTGTTTACCATACATGAAAACTATGTCTCCTAAATATGTCAGTTATTATTTTTCAATAAATATGCCAAGTTTTCTTCCACTATTTCTTCACAAATTTTTATGCTACGTTTTCTCTCTCTTCTCTTTCTGGTACTCCAATTATATCTATATGGGTACCCTTGATGGTGTCCTACATTGCTCTGAGTGTCTGTTCCCTTTTTAAAATGGTTTTCTGTTTTATAGATTGCATAATAGTTTTCAATCTATCTTCCAATTAGCTAATTTTTTCACCTGCTAGTTCAAATCTACTTGAGCACCTTGAGTGAATATCTGTTACTATACTTTTTATCTCAAGAATTTCCACTTGGTTCTTTTTTATAATTACTCTCTCTATTTAATAAAACATTGTCATTATACCACACTTTACTTTTTCAGTTATGCATTCCTTTCATTCTGTGAACATGTTTACTTATCTTCAAGTATTTTATGTTAAATCTGAGATCTGCTTGAACTCACAGTTTGTGTTGCATGTTTTTTGATTGTTTTGTTTTCCTGTCATCTGAGGCATAGTGTTTTGTTTCTTTGCATGTCTCATAATTTTTTCTGGGAAACATGACATTTTAGATAATAGTGACTTCATTAGTCACTAATAGACATTAGTCTATTTTCCCAGTCTTAAGCCTCTGATATTGCTTCTCAGGAAGATACAGCTTTCAGTATGCCCATTTACCCTGTGATGACAGTAGCATCGGTAGGGCTGGCTTTCTCTCTCTCAATAACAATACCTATCTGTTAAACTCTACTATTTGCTGGCTGACCACTCTATTGTTTTCCCAAACACCCCAGGGCATATTGCTCTATGAACTAATTCAATCAATTATGACTTTTTTTTTTTTTTTTTTGAGTCAGAGACCCACTTTTTTGCCCAGGCTGGAGTACAGTGAGGTGATCATAGCTCACTGCAGCCTCAACGTTCTGGACCCAAGCAATTGTCCTGTCTTGGCCTTGCTGTGACTGCAGGTACATATCACAGTGTCCAGTTTTTTTTTTTTTTATGCTTTTGTATAGATGGGGGCTGACTGTGTTGCCCAAACTGGTCAAACTCCTGGCCTCAAGTGATTTTCCTGCCTCAGCTTCCTGAAGCACTGCGATCACAGGCATGAGCCACTGTGTCTGGCCCATGACTTCTTTAAAGAAATAACTTTTAAGGTCTCTTTGATGTTTGTTGTGACTCCCGGAGGGCCCTTCCCAGCTGTTTTATTCTGTTCTCTCCTCCAAACTAGCCAGCCTGCAGTCTAGAGCATGGGTCCCCAACCAGTTCGTGACCTGTTATGAACCAGGCCACACAGCACAAGGTGAGTGGCAAGCAGCCAAGTAAAGCTGAGCTCTGCCTTTTGTCAGACCAGCAGTGGCATTAGATTCTTATAGGAGAATCTCATGTGAACTGCACATATGAAGGATCTATGTTGCATACTTCTTATGAGAATCTAATCCCTAATGATCTGTCACTGTCTCCCATCCCCCCTAGATGGGACCATCTAGTTGCAGGGAAACAAGCTCAGGGCTCCCACTGATTCTACACTATCAGGAGTATGTAATAATAATAGAAATAAAGTGCACAATGAATGTAATGCACTTGAATCACCCCAAAACCCTCCCCTCTGCCCCAGTCTGTGGAAAAATTGTCTTCCATGAAACCAGTCCCTGATGCCAAAAAGGTTGGGGACCTTTAGTCTAGAGTACATCTTTATTAGGTCTAAAAGTAGTCTCCTAATTGCCTTTCACCACAAACCCCACTATTCCTGAGAGTATCCTTAGGTTTGAATTTCTCCATGCTCTGCTGCAAACGAAGTCAGTCACCTCTGGAAAAGATTAGACAGTTTTAGGACCTAATTCTCCCCTTTCCTTTACTCTGCCTAATGCAAAAATCCTGAGCCAGCATGAAGTTGAGGTGGAGATAACGTCAATCTTCTCTGAGTGACATTCCTGCTCTAGGGGCTGTGCAGTCCATGGAGAGAAGGGGATGGTAACCTATGAGCTCAACTTCCCTTTCCTGGCATGGAACTAACACCTCACAAGCAGGGTAAGTACAATCGGGACCCTATATCCTCAGGGTGTTTTACCTAAAGTAGAGCCACTTTTCAGTGAATGCGAGCTTGGCAGAAGAAAGGAGTCTCACCTCCAACTGCATTTTCCCTAGTCTTAGTGACAGCTAGGACAGGATGAGAAAACAATTCTGTTCTTCCTGTCATCAGTGGTCATTAGAGAAATGCAAATCAAAACCACAATGAGACACCATCTCACCCCAGTTAGAATGGCAATTATTAAAAAGTCAGAAAACCATAGATGCTGGTGAGGCTGTGGAGAAATAGGAACGCTTTTACAATGTTGGTGAGAGTGTAAATTAGTTCATCCATTGTGGAAGGCAATGTGGCGATTCCTCAAGTATCTAGAACCAGAAATACCATTTGACCCAGCAATCCCTTTACTGGGTATATACCCAAAGGATGATAAATAATTTTACTATAAAGACACACGCACACATATTGCATGTGTCTTTATAGTACTATTACAGAACTAGTAATAGTATACTATTACTATTGCAGCACTTTTTACAATAGCAAAGACTTGGAACCAACCCAAATACCCATAAATGATAGAGTGGATAAAGAAAATGTGGCACATATATACCATAGAACACTATGCAGCCATAAAAAAGAATGAGTTCATGTCCTTTGCAGGGACGTGGATGAAGCTGGAAGCCATCATTCTCAGCAAACTAACACAGGAACAGAAAACCAAACATTGCATGTTCTCGTTCATAAGTGGGAGTTGAAAAATGAGAACACATCAACACAGGGAGGGGAACATCACACACTGGGGCCTATAGGGAGGTGAGGGGTAAGGGGAGGGAAAGCATTAGGACAAATACCTAATGCATGTGGGGCTTAAAACCTAGATGATGGGTTCGTAGGTGCAGCAAACCACCATGGCACATGTATACCTATGTAACAAACCTGCACGTTCTGTACATGAACCTCAGAACTTAAATGGAAAGAAAAAAAGGAGTTGATCCAAAAGAAAAAAAAGAAAGCCCCCTTGTTGGCATCTAGAGAAAAAAGAGAAGCCTGTGTACCTGGCTGCAGAAGTTTGGAGTGGAGTCTGCCTGACTGAGTTGGGAGGGGAGTAAAAGGGATCCGTCTTGCTTCAAATGCCACAGACACTTACCTTTCTTAACGAATTTTCATAGATTTTTTTGAATAAATGTTTCTTCATGTTCTGCTTGCCTTTAGACCCACTTCTAGAGGGTCTAGAGTGTTGTTATTTTAAAAGTAATTTTCACCAACTTTACCATAGTGTGGTTCAGCCTAACACCTCACACTGTCACTCCAGAATTTGATCCCTGATCTGCTCTCTTTTAAAAGGTAATTACTTATTCAAACATAAGATCCACATTTATACACTAAATATCTCATTTTGTTAACATCCTTCCCCACACAACATTCTCTTTCCAACTTATTTTAAGAGCAGATGGTTGAACAGAGCAAATAGACTTTAATATGACAAGCTATTATTGATTAGTAACTGATAAATAGCTATCTACTTAATTTCTGGCAGAACAGTAGAAAGAGGAGTGGAACATGCGTCCAAAAAATTGGAACATTTTCTAAATATGTGTCTTTATGGAAAACTTCAAAACATCTTCTTAGCCTCAGTCTCTCTAATTCCAAAATAATAAAGTTTAAGATCTGTGATTCTTTCCATAGCTTTAATTTACATATTCTAGCAAGTTTTATTATAATTTCCATTTCCAATAAAAGTTCTTTCTAAATTCTGAAAGAAATATTAAATGCTCATAGGACAGCCCATGTAAAAATCTGCAGAGTGGGATAATATAGAATATTACCATGAGAAGTTAGAAAATAATGATGCTGTTTAAGAGGATAAGTTATAACAAAGCCCACAGAGCAAGATGTGTAAGTCTTGGAGTCTGTAACATATTTTATGGAGAAGTAGTTTGCCAAGACTGAAAACAATCATCTTGTCATCAGTTATGTGAGCCTGGAGTAAAAAAAAAAAAAAAAAAAAAAAAAAAAAAAAAAAAAACTAAAGAAATTATCAAAAGTACTTGGCATTTTATTAGTTTGGAGATTTTATATATTTATTTGTGTTTGTAAGAATGGAAGGATGTTTTTCTAAATTTCATGAGCACATTGGATGTAGGAAAGCTCATTTATCAACAGATAATCAAATTACTCAAGATCTGTACAAAATAAAGTATAAAGTAAGTAATTAATTTTTCACTGTCTTCTCCATAAAACCAAATTGTAGTGGCCTTCAAATAAATATAAGCTCCTTGCGAATGTTTGTTTAAGAATTAGGTATAAAATTCTCACCATAGGGAAATAAAAGTTTATATCTGCATTTATTATCTATGAAAGGAAACTGGGTTTTACTTACAAAAAGAACTAGAGTAATTACATAGAAAATGTGGATTCTGTATTTGTCTTCCTGCACCTTTCTAGGTACTTGGAGAAATTTGCAAAAAAAAAAAAAGTATCTGTTTTATTAGAATTATTCAGAAAATTCTTCTAGCCACTTTTGTAATATGCAGAAACGTAGGGTTGTATATATGCTAAAATGAATAATGTCACTAGATAGACTATGACAACTAGCCTTAAGTACTACATTTTTACAATCAATGACACAAAAGTTTGAACTTTGAAGATTTCATGTTTTTTACACTAATTATTCTCTAAGTCTGAAAAAGGGGCACATTTTAGATATAGCATTTCTGAAGCTTACTGCTTATTAATAAATCTTGTCCTATGAAGTTTTTTCAATTTCTGCTAGGAATGTTTGCCAGGAAAATGGCAGTAATTATGAGAGTATATGAGTGCCTGGCTGCAGAAAACTTTAGTAATTATTCCCAATACAACATTTCAGCTAGCTCAGAAATGATTTTAATTTGAATGTCCAAAGAAGAAATTTAGAAATATCTGTTTCTGTCTTAATGGAAGTATTAAATCTCTTATAATAATCACATTTATATGCTCATAGCCCACTTCTTCAAAGGTGCGTAAAGAGTCGTAAATGAACTCCATTGACCTAGGGTAGCAATTTTTGTTAAAGCTGCATTTAGCAAGACCTGCTGCAGTGGTCAGCAAGCTCAGTCACAAAGTCAAATTACTCAAGTGAAGTCCACAGTTGGTCAGAGGAAAGACCTGACCAGCAAGACATTTAACTTTGGTTAAAGATAAATAGTTTATAATTCCTTTTCCACAAGCAATTAAAGTAAGATTAGTTTGCATGTTTTTAGCAAAGGAATTAACTTATTCTAAAATGCTAAGCATATTTCTTTAATGCCTAATAGAAGTCACTGTAATGGTTAATTATATGTATTAACATGGCTATGGCATTCAAATATTTGGTCAAACACAAGCCCGAATGTTTCTGTGAATCCTTTTTGCTGTTGTTTTGTTGTTGTTGTTTTTTTTAATTTTTAGATTTTTTCTCTCCCTTTCTACAGAAACACACACCCTGTTAGTTCTGTTTCTCTGTGTAACCCTGACTCATGCAGCCACCACTCCCTGAATTAGAAGAGAAGTAGCTAAAAATGTTGGAGGCATGTTTCAGATGTGGGAAGACAACTGCTATCCCAGCTTCTGAGATGACATCCTGTTTTCTCACCTGTGTGAAACTTTGTTTTTAACTATCTTATGAAAAGAAATGATGAAAGTATAAAAAATATATATTATTGGAGATTAAAGAAAACCAAAAAATAAAATAGTCAACTGGCTAAAATTAAAAGCAAAAGAGATATCAAGAAATAAGGACTCTGGTAAAGGAAGTGAGAAATTTTACGAAAGAAATTATTGTGGTTTATAGAAATCTGTGTATAAAGTAGACTATCTCTACTTGAGTTACTTCTTGAGTTAAAAGAGAAAGCTAGGTACTGAGGCAGGAGAATAGGGCCTGGATGCAGGGAACCTAAGGGCTTCCCAAAACTAAATCAAATGGAAACACTTAAGCTATGACAGGAAATATCCTCTTCATTTACATAGGGCATACATAGACTAAATGACTTTGTAACTTCATTTCATCCTCTTATAGGGTGTATACCATATAAATAACTTTGTAACTTCACTTTAGCCTCTTTATTTACAAAAGGCATATACCCATTAATCAATGGAAACCTCTAAAGGGTGTTTAAATCCCAGAAAATTCTCTATCCGGACTGTTGAGCCCCTGTGCTAAGGCCCGCTCCCACCCTGTGGAGTGTACTTTCATTTACAATAAATCTCTGCTTTTGTTGCTTCACCTTTTCTTGTTGTGTTTCTGCCTTTTGCCCAATTCTTTGTTCAAGATGCCAAGAACGTGGACACCCTCCACTGGTAACAGTATAACCAATTGTGTGCCTATAAATCACTGGAAATGAGAGCATATCTGATATGTAGCATTTGCCAACTTCTGTAGTGTAAATACTCCCACCATCATCAATTTCAAGCTACTAATTTGAAGTCACTGAACACAGACCTGCAAAACACACAAGAAATTGCAATAAGGAGCCAACTTCAGAAGCCCATGAGGGTATAGCCTTACTTCTGACCTGGGGACTCTGTGCATGAGTAGGAGAAAATTCTCACATTTTAGCCCTTGTCTTATTTCCCATTGTCTGAAGTAGATGGCTAACTTAGTGATAAAGGAAAAAAATAATCCTTCTTTCAAGGGGTGAGCTCAGGGATAAAATAGAGGCAAAGGTGTTAGACATATCATGTTGTAAACAGAGGAGATCATATTAAACACAGTGAAAGGCATTTGCTCCTGATCAAAATAGAGTTGAAAATATACACAAATCCAAGAACTTCCTTGTGGTCAGATGCAAAAAGAATAATACCAAATATTAGGGCAGTTATTAACATTTCCAGCAGGGTGTTTTAGGGGAGTAAGGAGTTAAAAAGCACCATTTCCTAATTTGCTGTCACATTTTGCTTCAAAAAGTTTTTCTGTATCTGTTTAACAGGTCATTATTCCAAAGGAGAACTTCATATTGATATGATCTATTTTCTGCCAGGGAAATAGTGGTCGGTAGTGAAATAAAGAATTTGTTCTGTTAAGTAGCCTGTTCTCAACATGGAGGTGATTTCTTTTTCATTAAAAAAAATTGGTTAATATATTCCAGATTTTCAAAACAGAACATACTAAGCAATACTCATGAAATATGGTCATAGACTTTAAGTACTTTATATTAGCTTTCCTTTAAAAAATCAAATATTTTGATGCTTTTGATCACACAGAAATGGAAAAATGTCACCTTCAGTGCTTTTCAGAAGAGGAAAATAAAGATTGACTTCAGAGTGTGTTTACACTGGTGGTAATATACAGGTGTGCTTATTCACAGTAAACATCTTTTCTCTCACTGCATTAACCTCACTTGTCTCTCCCTCTTCAGTTTTGCTGGGTCCAGTTAGTTCCCTTCTTCTCTATTAATTGTTATTTTCTCATGTGCTATCTCAATCAATGAACCATTTCTCACCACTATAAGAAGCTGAAGTCGCAGATACGGTAGGATATTTTAGACATCAACTTTAGAATTGTTTAAAAACTAAATAAATAAAAAAGGGATTGTCATTTAACTCAGGAATGGAAGAAAGTATCCAGACCACTGCATACTTTAGAGCAGAAATATTTCAATTTAAACAGAAAATGTAGTGAATTAGCCTCATTTTATGGACTTCTCAGAAAAAGAAATAGCTTGCATAAAAGGTAAGGATTGCTTCTTATGCTCTAGGCTTTTACATCAGTAGGAACACTTTAGATTTTCTATTGCACACCTAACTAGAAAATAAAATAAAACCAGTAAGCCATTAAAATACATCTCACCGTTTCTTCTTGTCTCAAAGCCTCAAGGTATTAGAGACTATTTCTGTTAGAGGGCCTGCTTAATTAAGAAACTGTTCTACAACATGATGTTTTTTTAAAAATCTGGTATAATCTTTTCTGTTCAAGTAGTGACAGGGTGAGGATCAGGAGCTAAAGAAAGCTTAGACAATTCTGTTGCACAATTTGGGAAGACTAGAAAGAAAAACATTTGCATCCCCTTATGTGAAACAGGGGTTGACCAGAAAAAGACAGCAGTTCTAGCTAATACTCATAAGGCTCCTTTCTAGCAGTTAATGAATATAAAGGTGCTGTTTGGGGAGGATAGAAATTCATTTTTTTTTTCTCAGCTACCTTCAGCCCTTTTGGGAAAAAAAAAAAAAAAAGACTGTGCAGGTCTGTCTAATTCATTTGTTTAGCTAGACCTTGAAGGAAATCAGTTCAAGTAATTACCAGATTATTAACAAAAACAAATGGTCAGATGTTTAAGTCAGACTCTTAATTTTGCCCCTCTTCTCACTATTTTCTATCAACAATCTGCCTTGTAATTCAACTCCTGTGAGCCATGCAGCAAACTGTCACTCAAGTCACACTCATTATATTTCTGGATTTAAGAGAGCTCCCCAAGGTTTTTAATACCTAGTGTGGCTCTTATCTCAAGGAAAATTATGAAATTATGAATATTCAAAACATGGGTAATTAAATTTACTTAAGTATAAATAAATAGCTCATAACAAAGTCTTTTAAAGAAAAGACCAGTAAACCCAAAATGGAGTCACTCATGCTAAAGTTCTGTGTCATCAAACCAAAATCTAACTAATTTACTTGTAAGATCTGACCCTCTGAGAAATCAGGAGAGAGGTAAAAATCAAACCCCATCAAGCCGAGAAGATGTTGCTTATGTCCCTATAACAAAAGTAACCTTGAAGTGAAGTGACCAATCTGCTATTTGTTCCTTGTCTCTGCTTTCCCCTCCTTTTTTTTAACCTATAAAATGCATCCACTCTTTAGCTAGTCAGACCTCTTTTCTGTTTCATAGACTGGATGCTGCCTGGTTCATGAATTACTACTAAAAGCTAATCACATTGTTAAAGCAAACTAAATATGGCCTGAGATGGACTCTGTACTTCTATATTTAAGTCCTTGGGGATGAACTGTAACCTAGCTTAATAGACAAACAAGATTGAAAACCTAAGTGTAACAATAGCTAAGTCTTGACCAATCCCAGTGGCCATACTTCAACCATTCATACACTGCTGAGTGTTCAAACTGTATTCAAATAAGGCAAACGCCAAGCTGTAACCAATCCAGCCATTCTGTACCTAACTTCCAATTTCTGTACATCATTTCCTTTTTTTTGTCTATAAATCTTCCACCACGTGGCTGCACTGGAGTCTCTGTGAACCTGCTATAATTCTGGGGGCCGCCCGATTCACAAATCATTCATTGCTCAATAAAACTTTAAATTTAATGTGGCTGAAGTTTTTCTTTTATCAAAGTCTTTGAAATTTAATGTGTTGAGTTTTTTTCTTTGACAAGTGCAACTGTTTATGTCAAAGTAAGTTTGAAAAGTTCTTTCCTCCAAATAAAAAGGACAACTGTCACAAAATCCAGGAAGTTTAATATGAGGGAGGGACAGAGACCCAACAGTCAGAACTGAGAGCAAATAGGCTGTATTGTGAAACAGAAATTACAGAGTGGTGAAAGGGAACAAGAGGAGAAATCAGAAATCAGAGAGAAGATTTTATAAAATGTCCTTTTAAAACACAGAGGTTATATTATATTTTGTTAAAGGATAATTTTAAAAAAGAAGTCATGACTTTCACATAAAACAAACACATATTAAAGATTTTACTTAATAATGGGAGAGCTGATAAAATGTTACATCCAGTTCTGAAATGTTGGTGAGGTAAAAGAGGCAATAATGAGGTTAAATCATGGGGAGAAATCCTTAGGATTTGGAAAATAGACTTCAGAGTATAGAGAAGGAAAAATATATTTCCTCTACCATTCTAAATTCTGGGTTGGGACTCCCTGTAACAAAAGATGGATCAACAGGGAAAAACAAGCAGAGGTGTATTAACCTGTAAATTTCATATACATATATGAAAAAATGCAGGTAAAAAGTGCCTCTCGGAGAGATGGTTTAGCCTTGTCCCTTATATACCATCTTCTACAAAGAACAATAAATCTTTAAAGAAGTTACAAGAGAAAGGAAGAGAATCTTGAGTCCTAGTCCAGTGGGAGCAAATTATGGGAAGGCAAATCTATGAGAAATTAACGGTAGATATAGGATATTTAGGGAAGTGTGTTAT
The DNA here is from genome assembly GCF_029289425.2 of Pan paniscus. Lineage (NCBI taxonomy): Eukaryota > Metazoa > Chordata > Mammalia > Primates > Hominidae > Pan > Pan paniscus. The sequence goes on from NC_073261.2 coordinate 19,653,702, forward strand.
GTAGCTTCCTCAGATGCAGTCTTCAGGCTGATAGGGGCCTAATATTGTCTCCAGTGATCAACCTCTGTCTTTCCAGTAGAGAGGGGAGGAAGGATAGTTTTGTAAATTTATGTCCTGCTTTAGTCAAACGGGGAGGGCAGAGAGCTTTCCTTCTTGTATCTGCATCTTCTTTATTGCCTTCAGCTCAAAGTAAGCCTTATGCCAAAGTGGCTTATTTTGACATGAGGCTTATTTTGTGGTGGCATATTCTGCCACCTTTCAGGGGTCAGACAGACTTGGTATTAAATTCCAGCTCATCTACTCTGTATCTACTGTGAGTGCTGTCAGTGGGGGCATGTTATTTTGTATCTCTAATGCCTCAGTTCCTTTTTCCATGTACAACGCTGGGTTGTATAAAATGGAATAAAATCAATGGAAGTTCCAAAATTTCTATATAGCAAGAGTTTAAGAAAAACTACATGCTTCACAACTTGATGCGAAGCTCTGTGTGTGTGTGTGTGTGTGTGTGTGTGTGTGTGTGTGTGCGGGCGCGCATGCACGCATGCAAATACATGCATGTATTTAGGGAGTTTGTTGAGATGAGTGAAAATTGGAGAGACCGTGGGCTCCCAGCCATTCTTGGTTATTCTATGAAATAAGAATGCACGTCAAAAGGCCAAGAAGTTTCTATCATATTGTGACAATTCCATCAATCTATTGTAGCAGATGTACTCTTTTCTAAAGTGATAGTGATCACGAGATCACTAAATCAAGATTAACTGAAGCAGGTAATCTTTAAAAATTATACACACCTAAATTTAAATATTTTGTTTCATGACAACACACTACATGCATTTAGCAATCATTTTGTAGGGCCAAGATTTGTTCTCTAACTGTTGTTGCTGATCAAAATTTTATTGACCTAGAGTGAAATGAGATTTAATGACATGTAAAGTACTATACTGAATATAGATGCCACCAAAATGTTATAATTTTTCTCTCCATACATTTGCAGTCATCTTGCTCACAGAGTGAATGCAAGTTATGGGACTTGAGGCTCATCTAATTTTGTGTTCTATTTTTTAAAATGATACAAATTTATGAATACGAAGTTAGGCAAGAAAATGAGTATTCATAAAGAGAAAAGCAATCACAAAATTAGAAAATTTCAAACAGCTGACAAATACCACAAAATCACCAAGTGTCCAAATATAGTATTTTCAATAATCAACTGTTTGACATACTCTATAATACTTTTTTTCTACATAATTTTGATTGCCACTTTGGCTACATAATTTTGCTTACCTCTTCGTAGGACAATACTTTTGTAATATCACTGATTACACAGAGAGCAAATCACTAAACATTCCTCTAAAATGGTTGATTACAATTTTATTTTTACTATTGAGTTTTCAGCCTTTTTCATTATTAGTAATGGAAAACATATTTAGGATTATTATGAAATTCATGTAGAACATTTTAAGTTTTATGAAATACTGGTTAATTTTAAGTACTCTTTGAATTGACAACACATATTAAGCAGGTTTTAAGTATGTCCTTGATATTGTGAAATTATATGAGTTTGACAGGTCTGAGGATTTGAAGCCTTCCACAGACTAGCTTTCAGCTTTGTGCATTTCACATTTACCCACATACTTCTTGTGCCAAGCACCACAGTATGCATTGCAGTCCCAATATGCAATCTTCCCCTTAACGTGCCTTGAGTCGGCACAATGAACCTTAGTACTCTTTTTGGAAGTCTTTCTTACAGCAGGATAGTTAATAATAACTTCACATATGGGCAAGCAAAATGTAATTGCAAGCAACAAAAATATATTGCACGAAACCTGGACTACTGTACCCCAACTTATCCCCTTAGTTATAACTCAACAGCTGCCACCTTCCAAGAGCACATATTTGGGGGTGAAGCATAGTACAAGGCAAATTGCAGTGGAACACCCAGAGGGCTTAACTGATGGTAGCTGACATATCTTACTTTTACAAATTGTACAAAAACACATTGCTAGGGTCTCCCCCAGGCCTTGAAAGGAAACTGTGCCTGTGAGAGGCCCTAAAACTTAAGTTTTGTTCCCTTCCTGCTAACTTTGCCGCTGCCCATTACTAATTTAGAAGTAATATTCTAAAGCAACTTAGCTTTATCTGTTCTTTCTAAGGTGTTATAATTTGTTTTCATAGAAGAAGAAATTATTTTGTAAATTTCATCTGTGTTTGCAATACTTAGTGAAATTACCTACAAATAATAATACATATTAAAGGCACAACGTATTGATTTGAGGACAAATACAATCAATTCTCTGTGTAGGTATGGAAACGAATTGTGGTATATACACACAATGGAATATTTACTACTCAAAAGTAAAACTAAATACATTGTTGATACATACAACAACATGGATAATTCCTAAAATAATTATGCTGAGTGAAAGAAGCCAGACAGAAAAAGAGTATGCAAGTATGATTCTACTTGTGTAACACTTTAGAACATAGGGGCTATAATCACAGAAATCAGATGAGTGATGGCCTGAGGACTGGGAGAGGGGTAGTAGGAGAGATTACAAATGTGCAAGAAAATACTTCTGGTTGTGATAGATGTATTTACTATCTAGAATGTGTGATGGTTTCTGAGCTTACATGTGTGTCGAGACTTATTAAATGGTCTACTTTAAATATATTCAGACTTTAATATGCCAATAATATCTCAATAAAGCTGTTTAAAAAGTGTTAAGCTTTCTTGTTAAGGGACAAAAGAAATTGTACATCAAAGACACTGCAGTACCTAAGAAATATGTCCCAGAAAGAACCAGGAGTCAGTGCCTGGGAGTAGATGCTTAGGTGCTGTTTCAGGGAGGCTGAAGAGAAGCCTAAATAAGTAAAAGTGCATTGATATGGGGACACTCTACCATTACACAGGATTTAACACCCTGGCAAGTTCCCTAAGTACAAGATCTAAGATATCACTGGGATGGCTCTTAAGAAGCTTGGAAGAAGCAATAGCCCACATTAAATAAAGTAAAGACTGTGGCAGACAGTGTAGTAAGGAATCGAAATACTCAGAGAAGAAGGCATGTTACCACATAAGTTCAGAAAAATCTACCGGGTAATCTTCAGGCTCAACAGTTCTGAGACACTGTGTACCAAGGCAATAAGAAACTTGCAGGTAAATGGGTCACCACCGTTAATGAAAAGCTCAATGGTACATGCTCTGTGTAAGATAAGGATAATGGTTGGAAATACTATTACAAAACTGAGCTCCATAGTAACAAAGGAGATGACAGAATCTTTTGTGTCCATACCTTGTTTTAACTGTAAATGGGCAAATATAAGAATCATGACTGATATGGTTTGGCTGTGTCTCCACCCAATCTCATCTTGAATTGTAGTTCCCATAATCTTCACATTTCATGGGAGGGACCCTGTGGGAGGTAATTTAGTCATGACGGTGGTTATCCTTGTGCTATTCTCACGATACTGAGTGACTGCTCGTGAGATCTGATGGTTTTATAAGGGGCTTTTACCCCTTCTGCTCAGCATTTCTTCCTGTCTTCATGTGAAGAAGGACATATTGCTTCCCCTTCTGCCCTGATAGTAAATTTCCTGAAGCCTCCCCAGCCATGCAGAAATGTGAGTCATTAAACCTCTTTTTTTTAAAAAATAAATTATCGAGTCTCGGGTATTTCCTCATAGCAGTGTGAGAACAGATTAATACAATTATTGATAAGGGGATGGATATTTAATGCTTAGACCTCTCAGGAGTTAAGAAATGGTTTATCTCATTAGGCAAGACACCTTGATTAAGTAGCCAATGGAGGAGGAGTGTGTAGCATGGGAAGGCAGAAAGGTCTAATTTAAAAAAAAAATCTCTCTCTCTCTCTCTCTGTCTGTCTGTCTGTCTCTCTCTCTCTCTGTGTGTGTGTGTATATATATATATATATATAACTACTACTGCAGTTATTTCAGAGGCCATCAAATATATTTGATGGCCTCTGAAATAACTGCAGTAGTAGTACTTGTAGTTTCTCACAATAACACACTTCCTGTAAGTTTTCCAAGAAATGATGCCAGCCAGAATCTGGAAGAGGCAGAGTCTGGATGAAATAAGCTCAATATAAGAAGGAAGTGGGCCAGTCATGGTGGCTCACACCTATAATCCCAGCACTTTGGGAGACTGAAGCGGGTGTATCACTTGAGCCCAGGAATTTGAGACTAGCCTGGGCAACATAGCAAAAGCCTGTCCCTACAAAAATACAAAAATCAGCCAAGTGTGGTGGCACATGCTTGTAGTCCCAGCTACATAGGAGACTGAGATGGGAGGAGTACTTGAGCCCAGGAGGTTGAGCCTACAGTGAGCTGTGATCACGCCACTGCACTCCAGCCTGGGCAACAGAGTGACACCCTGTCTCAAAATAAACAAATAAATAAATAAGAAAGTGGATCAAACCAATGCAAATATTGGACTGTAGTAGTTGCTGTTGGTGCTCTACTCAGATATGCTGTGAGCATTGGCTGCGGACAACTTTGAGATGCCCATTTGCCAGAATTGCTTAAGTGGGGATATAAAGGTTCCTTGCCCCAAGGTTGGAGTAATTCTGTGGTACCATTCATAGGATCAGATGGAAACTCACCTGCAGCTGAGAGCATGTCCCCACTTAACTTTCTTCCTTCTATCCTGCTTTCTCACTCCCCTTCTCCAAACATCACATTCTCAAGAATCTCCATCTTAGGCTCTATTTCTAGAAAACGTGACATATATAAGACAATGGGTTTCTGCGTTTTAGTTGTGGTTAAGCTCTGTCAATTGTTTTAAGGAGGTTTATAGGATGTGTGGGCTAACAAAAATCTGAACTTCAAGGAGACATTTTGGTTTGGAAGCACCAAACCAAAAAAATAACAGTTTTCACATTTCAGTCATCAAAACTTGCATGTCATGTTAAATCAAGAGAATAATCATTTAATAAGAAATGTTTTCACTGGTGATAATATCAATTTATGAAAATGAGGGAAAAATCATTAGTCTTTAAATATTCTAGCTGCTCTGCCTATGAAGTAGCCATTCTTTTATTCCTTTATCTTCCTCATGAACTTGTTATCATTTTATTCTATGGGTTCGCCTTGAATTTGTTCTTTTGCAAGATCAAAGAACCTTCTCTTGGGGTCTAGATCAGGACCTCTTTCCAGTAACATCTTCCTGGTGAGCACTGAAGGGATGATACTGAGGAGACCCCCAACCCAAAGAAAATAGACTGCAGCACTGATTGGCCAACTTTGGGTCAGTGGTAAGGGTACCCAGGTAGAGGATGGGATTGGGCTAGAAGCCCATCTTGGGGATTTTGAGTCTCTCCTAAGACAGAAAGGGTTAAAGGTTCCTCTTTAAAAAAAGGCAGACACTTGACCTAACTTGGGCTCGAGGCCCAACTTAGGAAGTTTAGAGTTCTTCCTAAGATTTAGGGGGCTAGAAGCCCCACTCGGTGAAGTCTCTCTCAGCTAAGAACAGGTTTGGCACTATGGGATGTTAACTGCTACTCTCTTTGGATTAATCTACCTTGTACTTTTTGCTGAGGGCTATGGAATTAGGCATATATGGGACCATGGGACATGGGGAGCTTTTTCCTCCCCAAAAGGGGAAACTTGAGAGCTGTTGGAACTGCTGGAAAATATACCTTCATGAAAAATAAGAGGCCACTTGAACTTTTCAGTGTCACTGAAATGGGTGGGTCTTTCTCTGGCCTCCTTGAGCGCCTCACCTTCCCCACCCCGCTACAGGCAATGCTTTTTTTCCTTTCTCTTTTCTATCTTTTATGTTACTCAGGGCAACTGTCTGCTCTTTCATCTTGCCCAGAGACCACATGTTGAAAAATGTCCTTGGGAGCTTGACCTTGTAACCACATGTTGGTACTTTCTCTTGGTCTCCACCTTCCAGGGAACAGGAATTTGGGGGTTCATGTCATAGGTAGCCCTAAAAACTATCTTGAGCAGTTAAAAGCCTTTGCAAGTTCAAATTTGACTGCTCTAGGCTCCTTCTAGGAAGAGCAATGGAAACTGTAGCTTAGTAGCTAGAGCTCATTGGTTTCACCTGTGAGGTTACTTTTGGTAAAGGTCAAAAGCCAGAAATATTGGAGGTTTGGTGTGGCTAAAGTCAGGTAAATAAGAAATTTAAAAGTATTTTTTTGAAGAGTGGTATGGTTAAAAGTCAGCTTAATTAAAAGCAGATATTCAAGCTCTAACAGCCTGGGACTCCTTAGGGAAAACAGAAGAGGTGCCACAGACCCCGTTTTGGAAAAAAAAAAAAACTGTTTCCCTCATTCCCCAGGAATTGGAAATGGATTGATCCCTCTAAAAATCTATGGCTTTGTTCTTTTTTGCATTGTATTATCTGACTTTTTTTATTTTTGAGAGTAATCACAAAATACTTTGCATTATGAGAGAGTTTTGGTGTGTAAACTAAGTAGGAAAGTAGGAAATATACTTTTAGTGAAGGCTAATGGCATTTATCAAGGGATACTTGGCTATTTGCACATTTGGATAAAGAAGCATGCTCTTGGCAACCTAGAAAGTATGGAAATGTCCCCATCCCCTTCCCCCCACAAAACTGAGAGAGAAGACTTCTTTGGAAGATGGGCTGATTCCCTCTTTTTCAGATCCAGGATCTGATATAAAAGTGGAATCCTTAATTTTAGGGATCTTTTTTGCCTTCCAGCTGTGCCTACTTATTAGGCCATAGAAACTGCATGCTTTTCTAGCCCTATTCCTCCAAGGGCTCCACCCTGAAGCCAGTAATCCAATTAAGAAACTGGCAAATAAAAAAAATCATACAACTACTGGATCTTCATCTATCTGTGTATTTATATGTGTTGTGTGTGTGATATAAAAGAGCTTTGATTAATTGGCTTAAAAATAATAAGTGCTTAAATCAAATATTTTATCAGAAAAGTAAAAAGTGAAATGCCTTTTCGTTCACATGACTTAAGTAATATTTGGGAAATAAAAACAGTTGTACATGCAAGGTATTTTTGGAAAGTCAAGTGTGTTTTTGGAAAAAGATTATAAGTCATGGGAGGTGGATTTTTTTCGCCTAGTTTAAACAGTTAAAGGGTTGTTTTAAGTTAGATAAGATAAAGCTGAAGGTTTGAACAAGTTGTGCAAGGTTCGTGAAAAATTAACTTTGTAAAAGAAATTCTGTGTGTAAACATTGGCTAAAGTTCAAGTTTTTCCATCAGTTGAATATTTGAATAAAAGCACTGATCTATTATTTAACCAAAATTGTAAAGGGTTATAGAAAGTTTATGAAAATCTTACCTTATGGTCAAACTGATTAAGATTGGATCGATTTGTCTATAAGGTTTTAGAGAATTGGCTTTAACATTAATAGTACACTAATGTAAAGATAAAATCTAACTTATTTGGTATAAAAATCATACAGGAAACATTGTCAAATATGAAATGGTGTTAGACTTTCTTTGGGCTGTATTTATATAAGTGTGTTATTTGTATATGTTCCAAAATTATGGGAAACTCATATAATTCTGATACGATTTAGTGTGCATTATCAGTAATAATTATAGTTGTTAGTAAAATTTTTGTATGCCACAGAAGTAACCAAAATTCCTTGTCAATTGTGGCTCTAATAGTGGCCTTTTGTCATCCATAGACAATTGTTGTCTTATTTTGATCCTCTTTAAAAGGTAGTTTATAATTAGCAATAAGACTAACAGGTACTCTTGAATATAGGTTTCTGATAATTTTGGAGATCAAAACATTAAAATAGAGGAAAAACTTCTGGAACTCTCATGGAGAGCTGGAATGTCCATGAATATTAAGCAGAACAGGAGTTAACTGCATGGACTGAACTGGTGGAAGACTGAAGTAATCTTTTTTAACTTTTTGCTTAAAATGTTGCTAATTTCTTGTTATGTTTTTCGGAGCCAAGAAAACATTTATTTTAAGCTATTTACAGCTTGTAGCAATTGAGTAAACTATACTCCTGTGAACAAAATTTGGAGCATATTTGTTTCTTATTACCTGATTTTTCCAGAATTTGGAAACTAGTTGTGAGTATTTTTAACTTATGGCAATATAGTTATTTGTTTAAGTGTAATAAGAATCTGTTTTCATTTGTAACAGGATACAAATGGAGAAACTGGTTATTTTACCATGGCTTTGACTGGAATGGTGTACTTTCCTTTAAGGAATCAAACTTGGCTTATAGGGCCAATAAAAGTCCCTTGGGAAAACTGGCCTCATAACTTGTCTATGCAGTCCCTGTACAAGGTTCCTGACCTGTGATGAGTAAATAATGTCAGTTTCTGACAGGCCCAGGAGCCCCAAGTTATCTTGGGACCTCAAGAGGAGAATAATTTACCCAAGGCATACAGGTATTTGAGAGTATAAACCCATGGCTGGGCTCGGCATTTTTTAAAAGTCTTATTTGAGATTCCTTATGGAATGGAGTTCCATCAAAGCTAATTTTAAAAGCCTATGTGAAAAATAATTATTCTTACTGTACTTTATACAAATAATCAGGCCAGGTATAATAAAACAAATCAGTCCTCTCATGATTTGTCTTTAGTAAAAATGAGGGCTGGAATAAAAAATATATGTTTCTAGAGCTATGGTACACCTGTTATTAGATTCTAGCCTCGTCAGTTGTTTTTGAGTTTTTTTCTGCAATTGAGACTAACACTGCTTATTTTTGTGAATCAACCAGTGATCTTTGGCTTCTGCTCAGAAGAAGCAAGAGGGATAAAGTTACTCCATATGGTCTAAAAAGGGGAGGTACTTTCAGTTCCAGAATTTCTCACGCCTTTCCCAGAAAACTCATGAATAATCTACCCCTTGTTTAGCATATAATCAAGAAATAACCACAAAAATGGACAACCAGCAGCCCTCAAGACTGCTCTGCCTGTGGTGTAGCCATTCTTTTATTCCTTTACTTTCCTAATAAACTTGCTTTCACTTTATAAAAAAATCAGTATTTTAATTCTGGGAACATATTGGAATCAGCTAACGACTCCATATTAGCTTGGTTCCAGTGATTTCCCAGTTCATGGAAAGCCTTTTTATTTAGTTTACTTGGGATAATTTTACTTATTTTGTTTTACTGCTGTGGAATATATTGCTGTTGTATTCTGTGTAGGAATGCAAGATAAGCTTACTGAATGTTTTCTTAAACTGAACGCTTATTAGTCTTCGAGATACCAACTTTTGTTGGTACTAAGAGTCAAAAATTGCCCTCAGCATACTGATGCTTTCTGACTGAGCCTCTCTCCACCCTGAATACAAGAGACCCTAATAGTTAGGGAAGAATATCATCGCCCCTATTCATCTTGAAGAAGTTAGAGAAGATGGATCTTCATCCCTCTGCAATTCTTAGGATTAAAGGTTCCCTTGTAAAAGGGAGGGGGTAAATATGTCAGAGGCATTTAAACCAGGGCAACTCCATCTTGAATGAGAGCTGGCTAAAATAAGGCTGAGACCCACTGGGCGGCATTCCCAGGAGGTTAGGAATTCTCAGTCACAGAATGAGATAGGAGGTTGGCACAAGATATAGGTCACAAAGACCTTGCTGATAAAACAGCATGAGGTAAAGAAATCAGCCAAAACCAAGATGGTCACAAAAGTGACCTCTGTTCACCCTCACTGCTCTTTATATGCTAATTATAATGTATTAGCATGCTAAAAGACACTCCCACCAGTGCCATGACCGTTTACAAATGCCATGGCAATGCCAGGAAGTTACTCCATATGGTCTATAATGGGGAGGAACCCTCAGTTCTGGGAACTGTCACCCCTTTCCCAGAAAACTCATGAACAATCCACCCCTTGTTTAGCGTAAAATCAAGAAATAACCACAAAAATGGGCAACCAGCTGCCCTCAAAGCTGCTCTTCCTACAGAATAGCCACTTTTATTCCTTTATTTTCCTAATAAACTTGCTTTCACTTTATTAAAAAAAAATTTTTTTAGAGCAATTGTTTTTGTAAGTGTTAAGTTGGTAAGATGCTAAAATACCAGCAATTAACTTTTCGTTTTCATTTGTGGCTGTCACTCCCAAGGGAACACAAAGGCTCTTGCCTTGTATGTAGTGTGCTCAGCTTGTTGTGCCTTCATCTGTCAACCGTGTGTCCAATCTGTTGTGTCTCAGGGAACCAGATCTCACAAGGCCTGCCATTTACACATAATTCAAAAGCATTATTCATTTTTCAAACAATCTGTTTAAAAGAATCACTAATGAGATGTGAAAAATACCTCATTATGATACACTTGGGCAATGCAGTGTGAAAATAATTCTATAAACTAATACCAAACTTGCTGAGTAGATGAATAACTATATACTCAATTTTTACATTTCCTTATAAAAGTAAAAATTAGGCATATACTAAATGTCCAAAAACAGTAAGTTCATTTAATAAATCATGACAAATTCAATTTAAAGAGTATTTCATAGCCATTAAAAGCAGGCTGGGAAAATATGTAATGATGTGGGAACACTAAGTGTTGAGTGGGAAAAGGTTACATAATAATATGAAAATTTGATTTTTACATATAAATTTAAATTAGAAGATATATATGTGCATGTGTATATGTACTATATGTACTGAACTAGCATAGAAACAGTAAAAAGTAAGAGATAAAAAAGAAGAATCTATGGGTCTAAAACTAATTACGGTTTTAGTAATAAAAAAAGGATTATTAATAGGTGTCCTTAACACCTAAGAAAAAGTTACATAGCAAGGAAAACTTTTGGAACTAGGTTAATAGTGCCCCTAAATTTATTTTACTAGTCAGTGCTCAGAGACCTGCTCTAGTTAGCTTAAATAGAAGTAAAGGGATTGCATTTCTGTGTAGGACAACACCGCTTTCTGCAAACTTTAGGAAAAAGCCAGATAACTTACAGAACTAATATAATTTTAAAAGCATCAGATAGTTATAGAATAAATGAAATCAATCACATAAGCCTGCCAAAACTACAATTCCAGAGAGAGGAGAACCCTTCCTAGGTGAGCTGTGAGTGAACTGTTGCTAGCTGCTTGCCTATCCAGGGACATTTGCCAATCGTGTGCATAAGCTGAGAATTGGGCATGACCCTGAAAAACCCCAGGGTGGGGGAAAGAAAAACACAAAAAATTTAACGGTCAAATGGACTGAAAAAAGTTGGGGAGGGAACATGATCAACCTCAAATATTTGTTCTGTTTCATTCACAAGGCATTTGGTGAATTCTGTGGCTGCAATGGAGGCTAGAAAGATAAGGTAAGGACTTTTCACAGTAGGCAGATTCCAAAGATCCCCTCGGCATGAATTCTCTTCCCCTGGTTATTCAATCAAACACTAATTTAAGTGCTGCAGTGAAGGGGATTGACATGTGGAATTAAGCATACACTGACCTTAAAGTTGGGATAGTATCCTGGATTATCCAGATGAGCCTGTGAAACCAGAAGAAAAAGGCAGAGGAGTCTTGAGAGAAATGTGGTGGAAGAAGAAAGCAGGAGGAGATGAGGCAGAAGGAGAGATCATTTTCTAAACATGAAAGCACTCGATCTAAACATGGAAGCACTCTACCCTCTACTGCTGGTTTTGAAGATAAAGGAAGAGGGACACACATCAAAGAATGCAGGTGGCCTCTCAAGTCTCTCAAAGCTGAAAACAACCCCCAGCTGACAGCCAGTGAGAAAATGCGGACGGGTCCGGTGCAGTGGCTCACGTCTGTAATCCCAGCACTTTGGAAGGCCAAGGCAGCAGATCACCTGAGGTCAGGAGTTCAAGACTAGCCTGGCCCACATGATGAAAACGTGTCTCTCTTAAAAATACAAAAATTAGCTGGGCATGGTGGTGCATGCCTGTAATCCCGGCCACTCGGGAAGCTGAGGCAGGAGAATCTCTTGAACCTGGGAGGCAGAGGTTGCAGTGAGCTGAGACCGAGACAGTGCACTCCAGCCTGGGTGATAGAGTGAGACTCCACCTCAAATAAAAAAAGAAGGGAAGGAAATGGGGACCACCAGAAGCTGAACTCTGCCACCAACTTGGATGAGTCTGGAAGTAGACTTTCTCAGTCTCCAGAAAGGAACAAGGCACTGCAAACACCTTGATCTTGGCCTTGTGAAAACCAAAGGAGGGAACCAGCTGAGTCACCCTCAGCCTGCATGTATGACTGAGGCAACTCTGAGATGATAAATGGATATCATCTTAAACCACTAACAATATGCTCATTTATTTGACAGCAATCAGAAAATAATACAGATTTTAATGCCAAGAGTGCGATGTCACTGTAACAAATACGTAAAAACATGGAGGTGGCTTTGGAATTAGACATTGAGGATGAACTTTCAGGAACATTGTAGAAGAGGCCTTTAACACCTTGAATAGACTATCAGTAAAAATATACATGTCAAAAATGCTGTGGTGAGAGCTGAAAAGGAAAGGAAAAATATGTTATTAGAAGCAAGAGAAAGGGGGATCCTTGTTATATACCTGTAGGAGTTCAGAGGAGGAGTGTCTTATACGTATATAAGAAGCAGAACTTGGATTTTCAGCTGAGGAGATTTGCAGCATAGTGCTGTAGAGACAGCCTGTTGCCTTCTTACTGCTTATAGCAGGATGCCAGAGAAGGAAGAGAAACTGAGGGAACTGTTAAAGAAAATGGAGCTAGGACTTTATAATTTGAGAAATCAGCCTATCTGGACAGCAAAAGATGCTAAAATTAAGAAATTTGCTGCCTAGAAAGGGTCCTCTTTTGTGTGTGATGCAGCCTTGCTCTTTTACCCAGGCCCTCACTACCTTCCCTATGAGGTGGCATGATCACAGCTCACTGCAGGCTTGACCTTCCAGGCTCAAGTGATCCTACTCCCATCTTAGCCTCCCAAGAATCTGGGGCTACAGGCATGCACTGCCATGCCTGGTTAAGTAGTTTTAAAAAGTTTTTGTAGTGATGGGGTCTTTCTATGTTGCCCTGGCTGGTCTCAAATTCCTGGGCCCAAGTGATCCTCCTGCCTTGGCCTCCCAAAGTTCTAGAATTATGGGTGTAAGAGAGACCACACTCAGCCTAGAAAGGGTGCTTAAAAAAAAAAAAAAAGCCTGGGGGTGTGACTCTATAACACTTTCTTGAAAGCACAGAAAGATCAAAAGCTCAGAGGGATGCTGTGGAAAAAGCATTAGGACCATGAGGCAGAAGGATCAGTTTGAGAGATTTGAATTATGAGAAGGACTCATTCCGCTACTGCTGGCTTTGAGAATGGAGAAAGGGGACCATGAGCCAGGGAACATGGGTGTCGCCTGGGAGCTCAGAGCAACCCCAATCAACAGCCAGCAAGAAGACCTTTGTCCACAACCACATAGAGCTGAATCCTGCTGATAACTTCCACGAGCTTGAAAGTGAATTACTCTCAGGCCAGGCAACATCTTGACTTTGTTATGAGACAGTCGTGAGGAGAGAAGCAGAACACGCTGCCAGATTTTAGACCTATAGAATTGTACAATAGCAAGTTTTGTGGTGTTAAGCTGCTAAATTTTGGGTAACTTGTTCAGCAGCATTAGAAAACTAATACACTTCTATTCCACGGTTTTGCAGCCTTAGGTACAAAAACATAACTAAGAATAAAAAGAAAAACTAGGCAATAAAGGCAAATCCATAGTTAATCCAGATGTTGAAGTAATAGACATAGACTTGCAATGATTACTATGATAAAGAAATTAGGGGAAAATATGGGCAAAGTGGATGACAAGAGAAAGAATTTTTACAAAATATTGGAATACGTAAAGAATCAAATGGACATTCCAGAATTGAAGATGCAATAAAAAAAATTAAAAAGTAAATGCATAGATTTGACAGCACATTAGATATAATCAACCATAGGATTAGTGAATCAAATGATAGGACTACAAATAATATCTAAATTGAAGAGAATAGAGAAATAACAGCAGAAAAATAAAGAGAATGTAGCCTAAATCCATGTGAAATAAACTCCAAATTTCTAGCAAGTAAATATATGGAACTCCTAGAATGAGAGAAGAGAGAAAAGGGGGCAAAATCACTGTTCAAAAGATAATAAATGGAAATTTCACAAAAATTATGAAAGATATTAGCCTACAGATTCATTACATCTAGAAGCACCAAGTAAGAGATAAGCTAACAAAACAAAACACACACATTTAGCACATCCAATTCAAAATGTTGAATACTAATTAAAAGTAGACTGACTAAAAGGCTACATTATCTTCATGAAGAAATAATTAGTTGAGTAACTGCCTTTTCAAAAATATTATCAAAGTCTGAAAAATTTTATCTTGTTTTTGTTTTTTTACTGGGGATGGGGGACTACTAACCTAGAATTTGATACTCAGCAAAAAATAATCTTCATAATACAGATGAAATAAAATTGTGTCCAATAAACAAGAGCTGACAGAAATAGAAATCAGGAAACCTGCATTATAAGAATATTTAAAGGAATTATTTAGGCTGAATGAAAATGATCCCAGATGAAAGTACAGACTGTAAAAAAGAATAAAGAGTACAAAATTGATAAATATGTGAATTAATAAAAGCAATATTGGATTTGCAAAATAATTTAAGTAACATCTTAAAAAATATACATGAACAATATGCACAACAATTATGTAACAACCAGAGAGGGCTATAAATTGAGTTAAGGTTCTAAGGTCCTAGCAATACAGAAATACAGGTTAAAGTAAATGTTTATACAAGATTATAACAAATCATGGGTGAATGTGGCAACGTATAAGGTGACCAGTAAGAGAATAGTAAAATAATGTGCTTCCAACAAGTTCACAGAAGAAAATAAAATGACAGCAAATATATGTGATTAATCCTTTAAAAAATGGGCAAGAACTGAGAAAAACAAATATAAGATTTGAGCCAATTCCAAATGCAATTACAGAAAATTGCAAAAATAGTAGTGAAAGTCCCCATATATTCCACACTCAAGTTCTCCTTCATCTTACTTTAATGTATTTGTCACCATCAATGAACTAGTATTGATTGAATTGATTATCATTAAAGCCCATACTTTATTTAGATGTCTATTTTTTGTTGTTGTTCTAGGAGCTCAACCAGGATACCACATTACGTTTAGTTGGCTCTTAGGCCAACTGTGGCAATTTTTCAGACATGTTTTATTATTGATAACCTTGACAACTTTGTGGAGAGTTGATCGGGCATTTTATAGAATGCCCTACAACGGCTGTTGGTTGGGGGTTTTTATCATGATTACACTAGAGCTATATATTTAGGATAGGAGGACTGAGATGTAAAGTACCATTCTTAATGCAGCACATCAAGGATATATGCTTTCAACATGATTTATTCCTGTGAATGTTGACCTTGATCACTGGCTAAGGTAGTGTCTGTCAGGTTTCTCCACTCTGGTGTTACTCTTTACTCTCTTTCTCATACTGTACTTTTTGGAAGACAGACACTGTATACAATCTACATTTAAGAGCTACAGAGACAATGCTCCACCTGCTTGAGGGTAGAGTATGTACATGGATCATTTGATATTCTTCTGCATGGGAGGTTTGTCTCTTTTTCCATTTATTTATTTATTCAATCATTATTTCAGTATGGATAAGAATTTTAATTTTATACTTTTAGTTACATTCCAGTATAAATTTGTATGTTTTGTGCAAAAATTGTTCCAGCTGTGGCTCTTTTAGTTGGATTCTATCTCTTTGACATATCCCCATTATTGTGGATTTTTAGTTTAATTTTTTGGGGGTACTTCCTCACTCTGAGACTACAAGCTGCTCTGTGCTCATTTTGTATATTTTCTGTCCCTGTCCTAGAATCAACCATTTATTTAAGGAGCCCTGACTATTATTATTATTACTATTACAGAATGGTATTAGAAACCAAGATATGGTGCCAGATGTGTTTATTATTACTGGGATATTGCTCTTTCTAGATCCTCTGAGCTGACAGATCAAAGAAGCCTAGTATTCAACAATTATTTCTTTATGTAACCATCTGTACCTATATTATGCTAAGCATGAGTTTATGTTGATATCTCCAACTCTAATCTATTACCACATGGATCATTCTAGACTCTTCTCTTATTTGTCTGTAAACTACCAATACCAAGAGTGTGAAAACTAATTTTAAGCGTCTGACATTTATTTTCTTATTGTTCAATTCCAATACATATGTATAGTGGTATCAGAACTGTTAACCCACACTATGGGAAACAACTTTATCAATTAGGATACAGTGCTTACGCACAGTTTATTTTACTTTTACAGAGTTCCTTTATTGTTGAAGTTTCTTAGGTTAGAAGCTTTTTGCCCCTTCACTAAGGCTATTTCATACATTTATAATACAGTTAGACTGTTTTGTCACATTCTGCATTGAATCCTGGGATTCCCTAACCTCTTGAATATTTTAAAATTTGCATACATGAGGTTTCACTCTTTGTGCTGTAAATTACTATGGGTTTTAGAAAATGCATAGTGTCATATACCCAATATACAGTATCATACATAATGCCATAGTTGAAATGCCAAATAAAATCTCTCATGCTTCACCTTTTAACTCTCTCCCACTTCCCCCCAAACCCATGGCAATCACTGATCTTTTTATCACTTCTATACTGTTACCTTTTCCAGAATGTTATATAATTGGAATCATACAGTGTGTAATCTCTTCTGACTTATTTCTTTCATATAACAATATGCATTTAAGATTCATCCATCCATTTTTTTGTGGCTTGATGCTTCAAACTTCTTTCAATCACTGAATAATATTACAATGGATGGATGAATCACAATTTCTTATCCCTACCTATTGAAGAACATTTTGGTTGTTTCAGGTTTTAGGGGATTATAAATAAACCTGCTATAAATATTCATGATTAGGTTTTTGTGTTGGCATACACTTTCAAATCACTTGCACTAAATACCCAGAAGCACACTTGCAGTTTTATATGGTAAGATTATGTTCAGCTTTATAAGAAACTGCCTAATTGCCTTTCAAAGTGACTATAATGTTTTCCATTCCCATCAGCAAAAAATGATAGCTCTTGTTCTTCTGCATTTTCCCCATCAACTGTAATTGACATTTTTTTAAGATTCTATCAATTCTAATAGGTATATGGTGGTATCATATTTTTGTCCTAATTTCCAATTGCCTAATGACAAATGATGTTGGACAATCTTTCATATATCTATGTATTACCTGCATATCTTCTTTAAAGAGGTGTCTATTCCAATTTTTACCCATTTTTCAATTGGACTGTTTATTTCTTGAGTTCTGAAAGTTATTTGTATGTGGTAGATGCAGATCTTTTGTCACATATGTGTTTTGCAAATGTTATATCCCAATCTATACTTTACCTTTTAATTTTCTTAATAGCATCTTTCACAGTACAGTTTTTAATTTTAATGAAGTTCAACATATCGGGTTTGTTTTTGTTTTTGTTTTTTTTGAGACGGAGTCTCACTCTGTCGCCCAGGCTGGAGTGCAGTGACGTGATCTCAGCTCACTGCAAGCTCCGCCTTCCGAGTTCACGCCATTCGCCTGTCTCAGCCTCCCCAGTAACTGGGACTACAGGTGCCCGACACCATGCCCAGCTAATTTTTTGTATTTTTAGTAGAGACAGGGTTTCACCATGTTAGCCAGGATGGTCTCAATCTCCTGAACTCATGATCTGCCTGCCTCAGCCTCCCAAAGTGCTGGGATTACAGGTATGAGCCACTGCACCCGGCCCAACATATTGTTTTTAAAATGGATTGTGGATTTTGGATTTAAAAAAAAAAAAACTCATTGACAAACAAACCCCAAACAACTGAGATATTTTTCTGTGTTCTCTTTTAGAAGTTTTATAGTTCTGCATTTCACATTTAGACCTATGACTCATTTTGAGTTGGTATTTGTTAAATGTGTAAGGTCTGTGTCTCTTTATATATTTTGTTTTTTTTTAAATATGGATGTCCAATTGTTTCAGAACTATTTGTTCAAAGGCTATCTTTTAGCTATTGAATTGCCTTTGTTTCTGTATTAGTTTCCTAGGAGTGATGTAACGAGGTTACATGGGTTTAAAGAAACAGAAATTTATTATCTCACAATTCTAGAGACTAGGATTCTAAAATCAAGGTATGGGCTAGGTGGTGGTCTTTCTGAAGCTTCTAGAGGAGAATGTTTCACTGTATCTTTCAGTTTTTGGTATCCCTGAGTTTTCCATGGCTTGTGACAGCATAGCTCCAATCTCTACATAATTTTTATATTGCTATCATCTCATATCTTTTTTTACACAACTTTCTCCTCTGTGTGTGTGTTGTAGACAGTTTTCCCTCCTCTTATGAGAATTCCTGCTATATTGAATTAAGGACTACACTAATGACTTCATCTTAACTTCATTAGATTTGCAAAATCTCTGTTTTTAAATAAGGTCACATTCACAGGTAGCAGGGTCTAGGGCTTTAACATGTCTTTGAGGGGCACAGTTCAACCCAGGACAAGAACTACCTCAATTATCTGTTTTTCCTTATGTGAATTTTAGTATTTTCTGTCTCTTAAAGAATTGATTTACTTCATCTGAGTTATAAAATTTCTGGGCATAGAGATGATCTTAGTATTCTTTTCTTTTTCATTGAACATCTGTAGCATCAGTAGTAATGAAACCTCATTCATTTCTGATAATCATAATTGAGGATCCTTTCTTGGTTAGCCTAACAAGAAGTTTATTAATTTTGATCATTCAAAGTGCCACCTTTTAGTTGTGTTGATTATCTCTATTGCTTTCCTGTTTTTTATTTCAGTGGTTTTATTTCTAAATTTTATTATTTTCTTTCTTCTGCATGCTTTAGGTTTAAGTTGCTCTTCTTCTTCTAATTTCCTACCATAGAAGCTTAAATGATTAATTTTAGAAATTTCTATCTCTCTACTTTTATATTTTAAATATTTAACTGACAAATAAAGATTATATATTTTGAAAAAGTGGGCCAGGCCTGGTGGCTTATACCTGTAATCCCAGCACTTTGGGAGGCCAAAGTGGGTGGATTACCTGAGTTCAGGAGTTTGAGTCCAGCCTGGGCAACATGGTGAAATCCCATCCTATAAAAAGTACAAAACTTAGCCTGGAATGGTGGCACATGCCTGTAGTCTCAGCTACTTGGGAGGCCACGGTCAGAGGATTGCTTCAGCCTGACTGGCGAAGGTTGCATTGAGCTGAGATTGTGCCACTGCACTCCAGCCTGGGTAATAGAGCAAGACTCTGCCACACACAAAAAAAGTGTACAACCTAATGATTATATATATATATATATATATATATGATATTCTTTTCTAATATATGCTATACATTTTTCTCTATGCACTGCTTTCATTGCATCCTAAAACTTGATAAGTTGTATTTTCATTTTTCTGTAGTTCAAAATATTTTTAAGTTTCTCTGGACATATCTTATTTAACTTGTGTGTTATTTAGAAGTTTGATGAACAGTCTCCAAATATTTTATGGAATTTCCAGTTATCTTTCTGTTATTTGATTTCTAGTTTACATTAATTGTGGCCTGAGAACAAATTTTTACAAATTTCTCTTTTATAAATTTGTTGACATGTGTTTTGTGGCCTACAATGTGGTCTATCTTGGGGAATCCTTCACAAAAGCTTGAGAAGAATGTGCATTCTCCTGCTGCTAGATGAATTTTTCTAAAAATCTCAAATACATTAGTAGATCTTCTCAGGTCAACCATATTCTTATTAATTTTCTGCCTACTTTATCTATCAAATACTGAATGTGGGGCATTGAAGTCTCCAATTCTAATAGTGAATTTATTTCTTCCTTCAGTTGACCAGATTTCACCTCACACATTTTGATGCCATGTTGTCAGGTACATACACATTTATGATTGTTATGTCTTCTTTGAGAAGTGATCCTTTTATCATTATGTAGTGCCTTGGTTATTTCAGTAAATTTTTCTGGTTCCTGCTTTGTCTGAAATTGATATAACAATTTCAGCTTTCTTTTGATTAGTGCTAGCCTGATATAGCTCTTTCCATTTATTTACTTTTAGCTTATCTCAATCTTTATATTTAAAGTTTGTTTCTTGTAGACATCATATAGTTTGTTTTCTTTTGTTAAGTCTATTTTGTCAGTCTCTTTCTCTTGGTGCACTGAGATATTAACCATTTAAATTGAGTACCGATATATTAATACTTAAGTTAACCTACCACATGTGTAATTTTTTTTATTTATTGCACTTATTCTGTTTTTCTCTTTCCTGTTTTTATATCTCCTCTGGTTTTAATTTGGCATGTTTTGTTATTTCATTTATGTCTGCTTTTAACATATTATATTTTAAAAATTTTTTCTAGTATCTTAAGAGTTTCCAATATACATTATAAACCAAGCTTGCCCAAGCCATGGCCTGTTGGCTGCATACAACCCAGAACAGCTTTGAATGAGGCCCAACCCAAATGTGTAAACTTTCTTAAAACATCATGAGACATTTTTGTAATTTTTTTTAGCTCTTCAGCTATCATTGGTGTTATTGTATTTTTTGTGTGGCCAAGACAATTATTCTTCTTCGAATGTGGCCCAGGGAAGTCAAAAGGTTGGACATCCCTGTTTTAAACTAATCTATGACCACCTTCAAATAACAACATTATTTTACCTGTAACGTTGCTACCAACAGAATATTTTCAATTCTTCCCTCTCTTTTTTATGACATTCTAATTATTCATCTTATTTATATTCTAGAATTATACAATATATTATTACTGTTATTGCATTTTAATAGTTATTTTTGGATCAATTAAGTATAAAACAAAATATTTTATTTTACCTTCACTTATTTCTTCTCTGAATTTCTTCCTTTATTTATGTAGATCTGAGATTTTAGCCAAAGCACTTTTTCTCTGAGAACATATTCATTTTTCCTTCTGGTATAATTTGCTTGAATATGGAACTCTAGTTTGATGTTTTTGTTTTCTCTTGCAATAATTTAAATGTTTTGTTAATATTTTATCCTCTTTCTGCTTGCATAATTCATGATAGAAGTCTGATGTAATGTTTATTCTTTCCCTGTGAAGGTGATACATACCTCTCTCTGCCCCTACTGGCTATTTTCAGTATTTCCTTCTACCTTTGGTTTCCTGAAGTTTAATATATGTGTAGGTTTGGTTTTTAATTTTGTTTTTTGGGTTTTTGAGGGGAGGAAATACTTATCATTCTTGGTGTTTTTCTTAGCTTCCTGGATCTGTAACTTGATGTTGGTTATCCATTTTGAAAAGTTTTTAGAAACCATTACTTCAAATATTTTTTCTACTCCATTCTTTCTAGCATTGCAATTATGCATGTTACAATTTGGAATTTGTCTCAGGATTCTTGGATGCTCTGTATGGTTTATTCTTTAAATTATTGTTATTATTATTATTATTATTATTGAATTTCAGTTTGGAAACTTTCTATTCACCTGTCTTTGATTTTCATAATTTTTTTTCCTTTGCTATATCTAGTCTACTAATAAATGCTCTGTATGGTTTATTCTTTAAATTATTATTATTATTATTATTGAATTTCAGTTTGGAAACTTTCTATTCACCTGTCTTTGATTTTTGTAATTTTTTTACCTTTGTTATATCTAGTCTACTAATAAATACATCAAAAACATTTTTCATTTTCATAACAGTATTTTTTTTCAGCATTTCTTTTTGATTCTTACTTTGGGTTTCCATTGCTTTGCTTAAATTACTCTTCTGTTCTTGCAGGTTGTCTCCTTTTTCCATTAGAGCCTTTTATATATTTTTCATAGCTATGTTACAGCCCAACAAGTTCTACATGCCTGCTGCACAGATAAAGCCAATACACTGAGACAGTAGTGTTGCAGTAAAGAAAGAGTATATTGCAAGGGAGTCAAGCAGAATGACGGGAGATATTTCTCAAATTCACCTCACCAGGAACTCAGAGGTTGGGTTTTTTAAGGATAATTTGTCTGGAAGGAAGCTAGGGAATGAGTGCTGCTGTTTCACTGAGGGGTGAAATAATAGAAGTGTCAAAAACATTCTGCTGAGTCATTTTCTGGATGGGAGTCACAGGGCCAGTTGAGTAAGTTCCTTGGTATGAGTCATAAGTCTGGAGTCAGTCAGTCGTCAGAATGCAAAAGTCTGAAAAATATCCCAAAGATCAATCTTAGGTTTTACAATATTGATGTTATTTATGGGAGCAATTCGGGGAGTTACAAATCTTGTATACTCCAGCTACATGACTCCTGAGGAGTAAGAGATTATAGAAAAGCAAGATAGGAAACAATGGCAGGTTATAACTTAACTATGCCTATATTTTAGCAGAATTCATGCCTCTCCCATAATCTTATCCTGATGATATTTTATTAGTCTACAAAAGCAGTTTCAACCTCTGGAGGGAGTCAGTTTTGGTAAGGGATTATAATTATCTTTGCTTTGAAGCTAAACTGTAAACTATATTACTCCAATAGTTCACTTGGCCTATGTTCAGGAATGAGCAAAGGCAGCTTGTGAGGTTAGAAGCAAGATGGAGCCAGTTATGGTAAATTTCTCACAGTTATATTTTTGGCAAAGGCAGTTTCAGTTATTTTAAATTTTTCATCTGATAATTTCAACATTGATATCACATCTCTGTCTGGTTCTGATGCTTCCTTTGTCTCTTCAGGCTATGTATTTCTTGCCTTTTAGCATGCCTTCTAATTTTTTGTTGAAAGCCAATGTATTAATCCATTTTCACGCTGTTATAAAGATACTACCTGACTAGGTAATTCATAAAGGACAGAGGTTTAATTGACTCACCATTCTGCATGGCTTAGAAGGCCTCAGGAAACTTACAGTCATGGTGGAAGGTGAAAGGGAAGCAAGGTATGTCTTGCAAGGCAGCAGGAGAGAGAGAGAGCTCCCACTTTCTTTTTAAACTACTTTTAAAGCAGCAGATCTGGTGAGAACTTCCTCACCATTATGAGAACAGCATGGAGGAAACTGCCCCCATGATCCAATCACCTCCCACCAAGTTCCTCACTCGACACATGGGCATTAAAACTCCAGATGAGATTTGGGTGGGGGCACAGAGCCAAATCATGTCAGTGAGTCATGGTTTTTTTTTTGTTTTTTTGTTTTTTTTTTTTGTTAGCTAAGAAGTCTTCAATGAGAGGTTTTTATGTTACTCTTGCTATTGCTAGGACTTGGAGTATAATTATTGTTTAAAGTAGCTTAGATGCAAGAGGCTTCAAATTCCTTTAGTGTCTTTGTTTGTGTCTATCTTCTAGACTCTGGGCTATTTTAAGTTCTCCTCCTCAGAAAAATTCTTTGTCTTGCTGCTCTTTTACCTATAGTCTATTGTTTTTATGCTGGAGCCACGTTGGTGTTGTGACAGGGTGTAAGGGAAGGGAGGCCTTCTTTACAGTTACAATTAAATCTCAATCATTTACTGGGTCTGTTTCCCTAGGCCATGATCTTCACAATTATTTCTCTACTAAGATAGCATTTCTCCTTTTTCTTTCTCCCACTGAATAAGACAAGGAGACTAAAGCCTAGATGGTACTAAATTGGGAATAATGTCCTTCCCCATGTGAGATAAGGCTCCAGTAAATTCTTTTCCCTTATAAAGTAGTCTTTTGTTATGAAAAATTTTCTCAGTATATTTTACAAGAGTTACTATACCCCTCCCTCTGCCAGAGTCACAGAGGGAGGGGGAAAGTTCTTAGCTCCTCACCGTAAGAATCTGATGAGGTTACTGGAAATAAAATCCACAAGGTTCCTAGGCACCTCCTCAGACTGTCGCCCATAGGAGTTTTTAATCTCAAACTGGTCCACTCTCAGCCTCCAGCAATTCACCAAAATTACCATTTAAAACTTTCTGCTAGTTTATGGCTTTAGTGGCTTCATTACAGGTAGGTGGATCTGAATGCTCTTGATTTACTAATCTGTCTAATTTTGCAGTAAAGTGTTCAGGAAAAGTTAGATTCTGGGGGCTTTTTTTTTTCTTTTGGTAAAGATGGCGGTGTGGCAACTTCCAATCTGTGATGGTTATTTTTATGTGTCAACTTGACTGGGCCACTGGATACCCAGAGTGCTGGATAAACATCATTTCTGGGTGTGCCTGTGAGGTTGTTTCTGGATGAGATTAAAATTTAAATTGGTCGACCTAGTAAAACAGATGGCCCTCCCCAACCCGGGTGAGCATTACTCAAACCACTGAGAGCTGGACTGGAACCAAAAGGCAGAGGAAGGTTGAATTCATGTTCTTCCTGGCTGTTTGAGTCAGCACATCAACCTCCTCCTGCCTTCAGTGCTCCTTGTTGTCATGCCTTCAGGCTTGAACTGGAATTTATATCATTGGCTTTATGGCCTACCAGGCCAGGCAGGTATCCAGCTTGCAGAGAGCAGATCATGCAACTTCTTAGCCTCTATAATCACAAAAGCAAATTCTTTAGGATAAATCATACACACACACACACACACACATACACACACAGATGCTATTGCTTCTCCAGAGAACCCTCAGATACAAGTTCTATATATGTGTCAGAAGTTGCCTATATCTAAAGTTTTAGTATACAGAAAACATAAATTCTGAAAAAGATTCACTGAGAGTAACTGCTGTGAGATGGGTCATTCCCACTTACACCCCTTCACCCTCCACATATGTATTCTAAATTTGTATTACATACTGGCCTTTGGTTTGTTACATGGACCTCAGCCTGGAGCACAATGCCCTTCTCCCCGACCAAGTTGTTCCTACATTGAAGATTTAGTTGACTTTCTATCATGCTATAAGGCCAGTTGCTTCTGGATATATGCTGAGTTTAATGGATTATTTAGTTATGCAACCATTTTTTCACATGCTGTTTAATAAATCTTCTTCTCAGGTAATGTGCAGCAGATGAGGTCAATATATTAGGTATTTTTTAATACCTCAGATTGTTGTGCTGGTTGAATAACTGCAAGTAGGATAGGTATATATATATATATATATATATATATATATATATATATATATATACATACACATAATGTGTGTTAACTCTAGGGAGAACAAACCTCTATCCCATCCAATGTGGTAGGGATAGATATGTGATGTCACGATCTGCCATCAAAAGGACTGATTTGTCTTCTCATGGGATAGCTTCATATACAGGGCTAAGACTGTAGAGACAATCTGGCAGATTAGACATTTATCAGGGGCAAAAGCTAGAATAATGTTGATTGAAAGGAGCTTTCGGGCCCATAAATAGTCTCTATCCCTTGCACTATGACAACTAAATTTATAAACCCATTCAGTGGACACTGGATAGACCCCTGTTATTGACACCATTTCCTGTGGTGATTGCCCATCTGGTGAGCATTAATTTGAGACATAAAAAGCTTCAGGCTTTGTGTCCTTTCTTTTTTGTTTGTTTGTTTTGTTTTGTTTTTTGAGATGGAGTCTTGCTCACCCAGGCTGGAGTGCAATGTCGCGATCTCGGCTCACTGCAACCTCCGCCTCCTGGCTTCAAGCGATTCTCCTGCCTCAGCCGCCTGAGTAGCTGGGAGTACAGGCACACGCCACCATGGCTGGCTAATTTTTGTATTTTCAGTAGAGACAGGGTTTCACCATGTTGGTCAGGCTGGTCTCAAACTCCTGACCTCGTGATCCATCTACCTTGGCCTCTCAAAGTGCTGAGATTACAGGCGTGAGCCACCGTGCCCAGCCCTTTGTGTCCTTTTAATAGGCTCACCCATGTGTCTCTTCTCCAGACTTGCTTCTTCCTGACCTTTCAGTCTTCTTTCCTCTAGGCTTCTTATCCACTAGCCAAACTATTTGCCACTGTAAGCGGATAATGGATATCCGTGCTTTAGACCATATCTCTTTTCACACAAAGGTAAGACACACTTAGAAGATTTTGCTTCACCATTCTACTTTATAACTACCACTTAGTAGAATTGTGATTTAACAGCAGTCTATATTAGGGTAGCAATAACATATGATGAAGCCACCCTCTGTGAATTAGGGCTGAATACTTTGCTACACCATCAGCGGGTTTGAGGGAACTCCTCTCAATGTTAAGGTCTGATTTAAGAGAAAGGAATTGGTGCAACAAAAGAAGGTAATAAGGAGTTGAACCTATCTCATAATGAGAATTTGGGTCTGCTTTTCAGTCTGGTTTGCTCCTTATTGTGGGAGATTAATCCTTTCTTAAACCCTGCCATATAGAATCACTAGCTTTCACAGCATGACCTAGTTTCGCAGTCAGCTGTCTTGAATCCATATTTTTTTCCCAAAACTTCAAAGTTGTCAATGAAAGCCAGCCTATTCTACAGTTATTAATATTATCACTGTCACCATACCTTCTGAGCATTACCAATCCAATATACCTCAACACTTTATATTCCAGTTACTTTATATCCCAATATTTAATTTTCCACATATATCTCCTGGTGTATACTTTCTCGCAGGTACAAATTTCTATGACTGTGATGCCAGGTATTATCACTAAGCCACTTATCTTTAGCAATGGGCTCCCACTTGCAACAGAATGATAAATAACCAAATCCCCAAATCCCATCTTGAGGCTCTGCTTTCTAAATCAAATCCTGGTACCAACTCAATTAGCCCGTTTTCTCAGAAAGCACAAAAGTTTATTTGCTACTAATATATTGCGGAATAAAATACAGGGAAATAGAAATGACAGAAAAGATGAGTGATACAGAGAATGAGGAAGAGAAAATATAAGGTATAATATGAGCTGACCACTGCTTGACAGCAAGAATACCTAATTGCTAAATTTTGTGGGACAGTCTTAGGAGAGACCTTATGGACTTTTGCATCTCAGGACAGTTAGTATGGTGGGAAGAGATGAGGAAAATGTTTATTTGCTGTTCCTGACTTCCACTGGTCAAAGTCTTGTCCTGATCTTTAGCAGTCATTCGTAAGTTAAAAAGATTATTAGGTTATTATTTTTTATAATGTACATGATATAACCACTTCCCAGCTAATAGAAAATTTGTAGAATATGGTAGAGTTGCTGACATATTTTTGTTACTCTGAAAAAATACTACAATTGAAAGAAATATCCATTTTTAAAAATGTAATAAATACGCAAAATAAATTTACAATTGATCTGTCATAATTACTACCAATGTAGGTACAACTTTGTACAAAATAAGTAAAAAGTAAAATTGGGGGAAAACCACTATCTACAAATTAACAGATAATTTTAATATCCCATATGAGTACAAATGAAGTGTATGCTTCATTAATATTATTTTGACAGTTTCTATCATTGAGCGTCATAATATTCTTTTTCCAAATGAAAACTAATTAAAAACTATTTAATGAGATATATGCAACAATATAATTTAACAGGATTACAACTATTCAACATAGAAATTTAAGCAGCTACCGAAAGAGAAGCAACAAAATGTATTCTAATTACAATAATGCAAATCACCACAAACGTTATTCCAAGCTTGTTTTTAGCTTAATAATATGTGTTGGCAGAATATTATCTTTATTAGCTAGTTATGTTTGTCTTTAGACTAAGCTTCAAGTTTCTTGATAGATAAAATATTGCTTGTTAAAATAACTTTACTTACTTTTTAGTGGTTATGTCATTTTTTCCTGTATGAGAAAACAAAGTCTTAATTTTTTCCAAGGTTAACTATAGGAACAACGTTGTACAGCATATTTCTAGAAATCATCTTGCATAGTTGAAATGTTATACCTGTTGGCAAGCCACTCTCCATTACCTTTTTCTTCAGCCCCTGAAAACCATCAATCTACTCTGTTTCTGAGTTTGACTATTTTAGATACCTCAAGTAAGTGGAATTATGTAGTATTTGCTCTTGTGTTTATTTCACTTAGCATAATATCTTCCAGATTCGCTCATGTTGTTGCAAATGTCAGGATTTCCCCCTTCTTTAAGTCTGAATAATATTTCATTGTATGTACATGCCACACTTTCTTTATGCATTCATCTATTAATGGACAATTAGGTTGTTTCCAAATCTTGGCTATTGTGAATAGTCCTGCAATGAGCATAGGAGTACAGATAACTTCAAGATCCTGATTTCAATTATTTTGGAAATATACATAAAAGTGGGCTTGTTGGGTCATATGGTAGTTCTATTTTTTAATTTTTTGAGGAAAGTTCATACCATTTTCCATAATGGCTGCACCAATTTATATTTCCATCAACAGTATACAAATGTTCTCTTCTTTTCCCACTTTCACTAACACTTGTTATATTTCCTCTCTCAACTCTCTGTCTCTCTCTCTCTCTTTCTCCTTAAAAATAGTCTTTCCAAGAGGTGGAGGTGATATTTCATTGTGATTTTGATTTGTATTTCTGTGACAATTAGCAATGTTGAACATTTTTTTTCATATACTTGCTGGGCATTTGTACGTCTTCTTTGGAAGAAAAAAATGTCTAATTAGATTCTTTGCCCATTTTTAGTTGGATTATTTTGTTTTGTTTGTCTTTTAGTGGTATGAGTTCCTTACATATGTTGAATATTAACCTTTTATCAGATATCTGGTTTGCCAATATTTTCTCCTATTCTGTTCATTGTCTCTTCACTCTGTTGATTGTTTTCTTTGCTGTGCAGAAGCCTTTTAGTTTGCTGTAGTCCCATTTATGTAATATTGCTTTTGTTCATTGTGCTTTTGGTGTCATATCTAAGAAATTATTAACAAGCCCAATGCTATGAGACTTTTCCCAAACGTTTCTTCTAGGAGTTTTACAGTTTCAGGTCTTATGTTAAAATCTTCAACCCATTTTAAGTTGACTTTTCTCTGTGGTGTAAAATAAAGTTGCAATTTCATTCTCTTGCATGTGGAAATCTAATTTCTCAACCATACTTGTTGAAGAGACTGTCATTTTCTCATTGTGTATTCTTGGCACCCTTGTCAAATACCTTAACCATCTATGTTTGAGTTTATTTTTGGGATCCCTACTCTGTTCCATGGTCTGTAAGTCTGTTTTAATGTTAGTCTCATACTTTTTGTTTGTTTGTTTTTGTTTGTTTTTTGAGATGGAGTTTCGCTCTTGTTACCCAGGCTGGAGTGCAATGGCACGATCTTGGCTCACCACAACCTCCGCCTCCTGGGTTCAAGTGATTTTTCTGCCTCAGCCTCTTGAGTAGCTGGGAGTACAGGCATGCGCCACCATGCCTGGGTTTTGTATTTTTAGTAGAGACAGGATTTCTCCATGTTGGTCAGACTGGTCTCGAACTCCCGACCTAAGGTTATCCTCCCACCTCAGCCTCCCAAAGTGCTAGGATTATAGGCATGAGCCACTGCTCCCAGCCATACTGTTTTAATTACTATAGCTTTGCAATATCTTTGAAAACAATAACTATGATGTCTCCAGCTTTGTTCTTTTTCAAAATTTCATTGGCTATTTAGAGGCTTTTGTGGTTCCATATACATTTTAACATTTTTTTCTATTTCTTAAAAAAAAAAACAACCTACCATTGAGTTGTTGATATGCCTCACTTGTGGTTTGTAGATATCTTTAAGTAGGATGGACATTTTAACACCAGCATGTATTCCAATCTATGAGCATAAAATATTTTCACTTATTTGTGTCTTAATTTCTTTATTTGACAATTTGTAGTTTTTAATAAATGAGTCTTTTACTTCCTTTGTTGAGTTTATTCCCAGTATTTTATTATTTTTGATGCTATTACAGATGGTATTGTTTTTTAAATTACTCTTTGGATAGTTTCTTGTTAGAGTATAGAAATGCAACTCCTTTTTATGGTTAATATTTTATCATTTAATTTTACTGTATTCATTTTTAGATTTATTTTACACATAGTCTTTGGGATTTTCTACATATAAGATTGTGTCATCTGTAAACAAAGGTAATTTTACTTCTTCCATTCTAATTTGCATGCCTTTTTAAAATGCCTAATTCCTCTGGCTAGGACTTCAATACTATATTAAATAAAAGTGGCAAGAATGGGCTTCTTTGTTCTAATTCTTAGAGCAAAAGCTCTTTCTCTCTGTTTTTTAAACTATAGAGCATATTAGCTATGGCTTTTCATAGATGGCCATTATGGTGTTGAGGTATATTCTTTATGTATCTAGTTTGCTGAAAGGTTTTTCTGTTTTGCTGTGTTTTTTTTGTCTATATTAAATTATAAAAGGGTGTTGAATTACATAAAATGCTTTTTCAGCATTTATTGAGATAATAATGTAATATTTATCCTTCAGTTTATTAGTGTGGTGTATCACATTAAGTGATTTTTGCATGTTGAAACTTGCATCCTAAAAATAAATCCCACCTGCTCATGGTGTATGATCCTTTTAATATGCTGTTGGATTCAGTTTGCTAGTATTTTGTTGAAGATTTTTGCATCTATGTTTATCAGGTTTATTTCCCTGTAGTATTCTTTTCTTGTAGTGTCTTTGTCTGGCTTGGTTTTAGGGTAATTCTGGCCTCATAAAATGAGCTCAGAAGTATTTCCTCTTCTCCATTTTTGAAGTATTTACTAAGAATTGGTCCTAAGTTTTCTTTAAATGTTTGTTAGAATTCATCAGTGAAGCCATTTGGGCCAGGGCTTTTCTTCACTGGGAGGTTTTTTTATTACTGATTCAAACTACTTATTTCTTATTGGTTGATTCAGGTTTCTATTGCTTCAAGATTCAGTCTTGATAGGTTGTATATTTTTATGAATTTTAAAATTTCTTCTAGGTTATCCAATTTGTTGTTATATGATAATTCATAATAGTCTCTTGTAATCCCTTTTATTTCATGGCACCAGTTGTAATGTCTTTGTCATTTATGATTTTATTTATTTGAGTTTTATCTTAGTCTGTTTTGTGTTGCTATAATGGCATACCAGAGACTGGATAATTTATAAAGAAAATGAATGTATTTTGTACAGTTCTGTAGCTGAGAAATCCAAGGTTGAAGGGCTTGAACCTGGTCAGGGCCTTCTTGCTGCATTGTATTGTTGTGGAAAACAGAAAGGTAAGAGAGCACACAAGAGAGCAAGAGGGATGGAGTCAAACTCATCCTGTGTAAGGGTACCACTCCTGCAATAACTAACCCACTCCCATGGTAACAGCACTAATTCATTCATGAGGGTAAGGCCCTCATGGCCTAATCACCTCTTCAAGATCTTACCTCTTGACATGGTTTGGTTGTGTCCCCATCCAACTCTCATCTTCACAAGTCCAACTCTCACAAGTCCAACATGTCATGGGAGGGACCCAGTGGGAGCTAACTGAATTGTGGGGGTGGGTCTTTCTGGTGCTTTTCTCATGATAGTGAATAAGTCTCACAAGATCTGAAGGTTTTATAAAGAGGAGTTTCCCTGCACAAGCTCTCTCTTTGCCTGCTGCCATCCATGTAGTAAGTGACTTGCTCCTCCTTGCCTTCCACCATGATTGTGAGGCCCTGCAGCCACATGGAACTGTAAGTCCATTAAACCTCTCTTTCTTTTGTAAATCATCCATTCTTGAGTATGTCTTTATTAGAAGTGTGAAAATGGACTAATACACTTCTCAATACTATTGCATTGGTGATTAACTTTCCAACACATGAACCCTCAGAGAAACATTTATATAATAGCCAGTCTACTCTCTTATTTTTAGTCTAGCTAAGAGTGTATCAATTTTGTTGACTGTTTCAGAAAACCAATTCTTAATTTTGTTGATTTATTTTGTCTTTTTTCTATATTGTATTTTGTTTATTTTTCCTCCAATTACTATTATTTTCTTCTTTCTACTTTGGCCTTAGTTTATTCTTCTTTTTCTAGTTACTTGAAGTATAAAATCAGGTTGTTCATTTAAAATCTTCCTTTTTTGATAGAGTTGTTTATTGCTATAAACTTTCTGCTTACCAATGTTTTTGCTGCATGGCATAAGTTTTGGTATGCTGTGTTTTTGTTTCTGGTTGTCTTGAATGATTTCCTAATTTCCTTTTTTATTTTTTCACTTGACTCACTGGGTATTTAATACTCTTTTAAAATTTGCATATGTTGTAACTTTTCCTGTTTTCCATCTGTTCTTAATTTCTAGTTTCATTCATTTGGTAAGAAAAGATATTTGATATAATACCAATCTTTTTCAAATTGTTAAGACTTGTTTTGTGACCTAACCTGTGATCTATCCTGAAGAATGTTTCATGTACACTTGTGAAGAAGTTTTATTCCAGTGCCGTTGGGTGGAATGTTCTCTATGTCTCTGTTGGGTCCCTTTGATCGACAGTGTTGTTCAAGTCTGATGTTTCCTTATTAATTTTTTGTCAGGATTTTCTGTCCTTTGGTGAAATCTATTACTACTATCATATTGCTAGCTATTTCTCCCTTCAGACCTGCCAATGTTTGGTTTACATATGTAGGTGCTCTGATGTTGGGAATATATGTATTCATAGTTTTCATATTTTCCTGCTGAATTGTATCTTCATCATTACATAATTAATGACCTTCTTTCTCTCTTGTGAAAGTTTTTTACTTAAAGTCCATTTTTTCTAATATAAATATAGTCACTCCTATTCTCTTTGGTTTTTAAAGTTATTCTGCTAGTCTAAGTGTTTTTGTTTGGGAAATCTACTCCATGTACATTTAAAGTAATTATTTATAGGTAATGACTTACTATTTCCATTTTGTCAATTATTTTCTGTTTTGTAGTTTAGACATAAACTATGTCTAAACTATGTAGCTTAGATCATAGTAGCAGGTCTAGTGGTGGTGAACTCCCTCAGCTTTTGTTTGCCTGGGTAAGTCTTTATCTTTCTTTTATTTATGAAGGACAACATTTTCAGGTATAGAATTTATGGTTGCTATTTTTTTTTCTTTTAGCACTTTGAGTGTATCATTTCACTTCCTTCTTTTGTAAGTATACATATTGTTGAGTGCTGAGAAATCCAGTCATAGTCTTATGGAGACTCCTTTGTACATAGTAAGTCACTTTTGTCTTGTTTTTAAAACTCTCTTTGGTTTTTGACAATTTGATTTTAATGTGTTATGGTGTAAACTTCCTAGATTTCTTTCTTTTTGAGGTCTTTTAAGTTTTATGGAAATGAATGACTATTTTTTTTTCCAGATTTGGGAAGTTTTTAACCATTATTTCTTCATATAAGCTTTCTTCCACTTTCCCTTTTTCCCCCTAAGGCATCTCTTATTTTTTATAATTGATGGTGTCTCACAATTCTCTTAAACTTTCTTCAGTCTATCTTTTTTTTTTCTTTTTCCTCCTCTGATGATATTTTCAAATAATCTGTCTTCAAGTTCACTGATTCTTTTTTCTGCTTAATCAAGTTTGAAGTTAAATTCCTCCAGTACTGTTTTAGTTTAGTTATATCCTTCAGCTCGAAAATTCCTGTTTGGTTCTTCTTTATTATTTCTATTTCTTTGTTAGTATTAGTTGTTTTATTCATGTATTATTTTCTTGATTTTATTTACTTGTCTTTCTGTGTTCTCTTATAATTCACTGAGTTTCTTTAAGACTTTAAAAAAATTATTTGTCAGGTAATTCATGTTCTTCATTTCTTTTGGGTCATTTAATGAAAATATATTTTGTACTTTTTATTGTATTTTGATTTTCTCATTCTTGTTCCTTATAGCCTTGTTTTGGTAACTGAGCCTTTGCAGAAATAGCCTCCTTTCTAGTCTTTAAGAACTAATTTTGACTGGGAAAAACCTTCATCTGTCAACATGGCTACAGATGCTGGGCCTTTATTCCTAGCCGCCCCAGGCATTCAGTTCCCTGTTCCCCATCTGCACAAGAGTCTGTAATGTTATGCTGTCTTCAGTGTCTGGCTATGTTTGTTCCATCAGCACTCCATGTCAGGTAAGATAAAAACCAGCCCTTTGACAATGCACTGAAACTCCTGAGATACTGGGAGCATACTCTGCCTATCACCTCCCTGCTGGGAAAGAAGCCTCAGTTATGCATCTTTGTCCTATCTTACAGACCCATACTGGCTTCAGCTATGCCAGGCATTCAAACTCTGCTGGTTTTTTCAGTTCTCTGTATGAGTCAGGGCAGAAGCCAGCCCCTCATATAGTACAGTGAAAGGCCATAGACATTGGACATTTGCCCCACTTCCTCTTCCCCTGTACCCTACAGAAGTTGCAATTTCTCTTGGGGATGGGCTGTCAAAACTTGGGGAAAGAATCGATGCAAGCAAAGTGAAACTGCTCTTCTTGCCTTTATCAGTGCAGTTTATCATCTCAATTTTATAGTCATCTGGGGTATTATAACTTTTTAACAGGAGTCTGCACATCTCATAAATATTTTGTTGCTAATATTGTTGCTAAATCTGTCTTTTTGTAGGGGAAAGATTGCTGGGACATTTCATTATACCATATGGCTAATATGGCTCTGAGATTGTTTATTCTAATTTCAGTTTTCTATAGAGTTTTAATCATGCTCAAAATAATTTGGAGATATTCTTTTACCTTCAAAACAATGACCTTTTTTCTCCTAATCATTCTTAGTATATAAAAAAGAGTTTTTTTTATAGACTCTACTATATCTACACTTCTTTCAAATTGAAAAGTAGTATGATATACTGGAAAACTGTCTCTAATGTTATAATATATATTTTTAAACATTCACTTAAAACCTACTGTGTACTGAGCAGTTTCCTACTTAACATCGCTAGTAGTATCCCATTCCATTGTCATAAAAATTTGTAATGGAAGTATTGTTATCTCTATCTGGAAATTGAAATTTCCTGAAGACAGATACACAGATTTCATATCCCATCTATATATTTCTAGTTTTTTTTAAATAGATAAGGACATGTTTTATAAAGTGTTATAATCAGGGCAAGTGTTCCAACATCTTATGAAAGAAATCTGTTTGTGTCATGTGTGATATAAGCAGTAATGCCTGGCTATACACATGACAGCATTTCACCCTGACTTAGAGAGAGTTCCCTAGAATCAGAGCTTGAAATTGGGGTTGTTACACAATGATTTACTGGAAGAATGCTTTTTAGGAATAACCTATAAAATAAGTGAAGAAAGTAGCATAAAACAAGGGAGAAACTAAGCATGGATGTGGGATTAGGTTGTGCTTACCCTCAGCAAGATTCATGGGAGCTCTGGAGCCTAAGCAACAACATAATGTTGTCCTGCCTTGTGACAAGGAGGCTGGACATTTATTCTCTTCTTTTGGTCACTCTCAGATATCTTGGGACAGGAAAATTCATAAATTAAGACAGTTACTCGAAGAAGAGTGTAACTCTTTGCCTTTGTTATCCAACACAATAGTTAGGGATGTGTAGAGTGGCTCCACAATGGGAATTGTAATGGATTCCCATAGCGGAGCCACTCTACCCATCCCTAACTATTGTGGATGGTCACCAAAAGTGCTCAATATTAACTTGAACAACAAAGTATTAGCAGGTTGCAGAAAGCTCATGGAAGCACTACTGAAGAGTGAAAGATGGCAATTTGTCAACAGGATTGCTATATTATGGATTAAGCAGTAGGTAAACCTGTCTATACAATTCCACATTCAGAACACAGGAATACCACAATAATGGAAACCAATTGCAAATTAAAATAATGTACTTTTCAATTAAAAAAGTTTAGTCACATTTATTTTGAAAAAATGCCATGAACCTATCATAATTGAGGAGAGTCAAAAGAGAGGAAGATTGTGAACACTGTCTATAAAAATGTAGACAAGCCAGACAGAATAGAAAACTTGGTTGGCTTGCTCGCTGCTCCTTGTGCTGCTTTCTGTAGTTCATTGAAAGGCCATCATCTCTTGGAATCAGTTATGTGTTATATTCTCCCATAGCAATTCTTTTGTTCAATTTATTACTAAATTATTTTATTTCTTACTAAATAATCAGTTGTATGTTAAATTACTCCCATGTTAATTATTTTGTTTATTTATATTCCACACCTTTCTGCTCATTCCAATGGAGCAGTTCAACTGTTTATGGGCAATGCCTTTCAGTGTTCTGTCAGGAAAACATAAACCACTGTGTTTAGAGAAAACTGAAATAAGAAATTGGTTAGGAATCGAGGGTAAGATGGCCGACTGGAGGCAGACAAGTGGAACGGTTCCCACTGAGGGACTGAGATGACTGGTGTGCATTTATTTATTTATTTTGAGATGGAGTTTCATTTTTGTCACCCAGGCCGGAGTGCAATGGCATGATCTCGGCTCACTGCAACCTCCACCTCCCGGGTTCCAGCGATTCTTCTGCCTCAGCCTCCCAAGTAACTGGGATTACAGGCGCCTGCCACCACACCCAGCTAATTTTTGTATTTTTAGTAGAGACGGGGTTTTACCATGTTGGCTAGGCTGGCCTTGAACTCCTGACCTCAGGTGATCCACCCACGTCAGCCTCCCAGTGTTGGGATTACAGGCATGAGCCACCATGCCCGGCCTGGTATACTTTTAAAAGACCTTCAGAGGGAAGGTGCCAAGAGTGGATGGAGAGAAGACACAGAAGAGGGCTGAAGCGGGAAAAATCTGGGAACCCAGCACAGGCTACCAGCGCACCAGGACTCATTTCTGAACCACAAGAGCTTTAGGGCAATGGGTAAGTTGAACTGGCAAGAAGCAACCTGCACTTGCCTTGGGCCTCTGGAATCCTGGAAGGAAGGGACCCCTCAACCACCAGGGGCACTTGAGTTGGCAGGGATAGCTGCTTAGAGAAGTGGTGGGACAGCAAACCAGCTGATGTGGAGCCCAGAAGGTTTGGTGTGGGAGCGTCTGTAGTGGAGCATGGTCAGGGATGGGCATCCCTCCAGGTTCCTCTTGCTATCATAAGAGACTTTAGCTCTAGGGGAACTGTTTGACCTGATCTCTGCAAGGTGGTCTTGCACGTCAGACAGGCTGATCCATTCTGAGCGCTCCTTGGTCTGCTGTCCTCTCCTGGGTCCCAGCTTGGCCAGGCCTGCTTACAGAGCAGTCTCAGGTACCCTGGGGACCCACACCATAGCTTCTGCACTGGTCTGGTGGAGAGCTCTTGCAAAGCAGTCCCTGTGGCCTCACATCAGCCCACACACTTCCTCCCCTCGAGCCCATGGAAGGCCCCCACATCACTTTGCTGGCTCATGTCTGCATGGGTGGGTTTTGCTTTACTTGCTCAGCTGGCATGCAGGAGTGCAATATACCCCCCAAACCCCAACCGCACCCACATCCCCACCATTGCAGAGGGATCCCTGGGGGGCACAGAGCCAGCGAGCCCTGCCCTCACCCGTGCTCTGTCCTTGCACTAACGTTAAGCAGAGCACAGGGGATCCTCCCACACCCTGAGCCATCACTCCTGTTTGTGGAGCATAGAGAAGACACGCAGATCAGCCCCAGCCAGCACCCCACCCCAAGCCAACACTATCTCCAGTGCAACACTGCACACAGTCTCCAGCAGAGGTCCCCCACTTCCTCCGAAGCTGCCTTGCCTCCACCACTGTGGTGAATACCCGCAGGGAGACAGGCACCCCTGCATCTGCTAGCACTCTGGGGCAGCTGCCACAACTCGCGCCCCCCATTCCCTGCCAAACCCCAACGCAGTGGACTCCAAATTTCAAGGAGTCAGAGAACAAAGTCAGAACCCAATACAGGTACCCCAGAGCTAGAGCACACAGTCCAGGATTGGAAGCTGAGCATCGGCCCTCTAAAATCTCCCAGAAAGGAAGCCAGTTGGCTGAATCCACCACATACCACAATCAAACCCTCAAGGTCATAAAGGAGGACAAAAGAAAAAAAAAAAAATCCAAAGGTCAGCAACCTCAAAGATGGAAGTTAGATAAGCCCACAAAGCAGCCCTTAAAAAGAACGAGATCATGTCCTTTGAAGGAACATGGATGGAGCTGGAAGCCATTATCTTTAGCAAACTAAAGCAGAAACAGAAAATCAAACACCATATGTTCTCACTTATAAGTGGGAGCTGAATGATGCGAACACATGGACACATACAGGGGAACAACACACACTGGGGCGTATTGCAGGATGGAAGCTGGGAGGAAGGAGAGAATTAGGAAAAATAACCAATGACTACTAGGCTTAATACCTGGGTGATGAAATAAACTGTACAACAAACTCCCATAACACAAGTTTGCCTGTGTAACAAACCTGAATAAAATAAAATTTGACAAAAAAAATAAACTGGTTAAAACGGTGATGGGATAGCTGACACACTAAAGAATAGACTGCAAGGAATATTACAAATTATTAGGAGCAAGAAGCTCCTATCTACCTCTGGCTGAAGGGACATAGAAAAGTGGTGGCTTACCAGATTGCAGATTCTATAGTTGTGGCAGGGAATGGATACCACAGAGGGAGAAGCTGAAGGTACAGAGCTACCAAAGGGGATTCCACTTCTGGAAACACCATCCGAGACAGCATAAAAGAGAAATAATTATGTAAGTGTCTCCAAAAATATAGTTTAATGCCCATGAATATGGCAGAATGTTGTTAGTTGCCTAAGTTATATAAGTATGATAATATGAATGCTACCCGTGGCAGAACATAACTTGGCAATATTAACTATCTCCTCGCTTTTTTGTTTTGTTTTGTTTTGCAATAGTGATCTTCGTTTTGTTTTAGAGACAACCTTTATTGCCTCACAGGACATTCATTTGCCAAAAAGATGAATACAGTAGAAACTATAGAAAGTAATTACATCAACAAATTTTCAAAAACTTTTAAAAATTTTGACCAGAGTCAAAATATTGAAAACCTATTATTTGAGAAAAAATAGGGATTTTGAGTTTCAAAACTTGTCTATAACTATCAAGACCCAAAATCCCAAAGATTTTTCATATAAACTTATTTATAAAGAATTTTTAAAGATAATTCCCATGACACATACTTTAACTTAATCTTCTCAAATACTGCCCTCAACCCACATACACACACACGTGTATATACACATACCTCAACAATATAGGTAAAAATCCCTTGTAGAAAATGGAAGGATCTTCCAGTAATGGCACCAGAGTAGACATGGAAAATCTCCTGCAGAAAACAATGAGAAAACATTGCTGAAATATGAACAATTGACTAAAAATGTTAGAAGTAGGAAAAAAATGTGGAGGAATGGTTACTTGAAAAACTGCAACTGTAATGAATAAGAATAATAAAGTTGTATATGTCTTGCCTGAGGGTATTCCACAATCCCTGTGACTATGGTTGTGAAAAACCACACCATTATGAGCTTGGGGTAGCAGAGGATAGGTTCCAGCCTGGGAGAAAAAAAATTATAAATTTAATAGAAAGTCTTAGAAATAACATGATCACAGAAGTTGTGAAGTTCAAAATGAGGGTATAAGCTCTACTCAAATCCCCGTCTGGCTGTAAAAATATGCAAGCATAGAAAAACCCCAGGAGACCAAATGGAAAAGCAGGAAGAGACAATGGAAATATCTGTGTTTAAAATACAGATTTTTGGCCAGGCGCAGTGGCTCACGCCTGTAACCCCAGAACTTTGGGAGGCGGCGGGGGGTGGGGATCACAAGGTCAGGAGATAGAGACCAGCCTGGCTAACATGGTGAAACCCCATCTCTACTAAAAATACAAAAAAATTAGCAGGGCGTGGTGGCGGGCGCCTGTAGTCCCAGCTACTTGGGAGCCTGAGGCAGGAGAATGGCGTGAACCCTGGAGGTGGAGCTTGCCATGAGCCAAGATCTTGCCACTGCACTGCAGCCTGGGCAACAGAACAAGACTCCGTCGCAAATAAATAAAATAAATACAGATTTTTGATTTTACTTCTTTCTTAACTGAGTAACTTCACAAATCCATGCACAATAAGTGCAAAGGAGACCGTGTTTACTAGGATAAAATAGGCAGCAGCTAGAAACTGTAAGAATTAAGTGTAGAAAATAGTGCTATATTTTGCAGGGAAAACAGACCTTGAAGTCTGAGTATAGGGAAGTTAATTGGTTACCAGAACAATGACGCAACAATCCTCAGATAAATACAAAAGAATCTAGTGTCACTAAAATGTATGATCTACTATGTCCAGTTTTCAACTAAATACTACCAGACATGTATACAAACAGGAAAATGTAACATACTTGGGAAAAAATGGCAGTCAATAGAAACTGATGCTGAATAAAAGCAAATTTAGTAAGAATTTTTTACCCAAAGTTTTCAAATCAACCATTGTAAATATGTCCAAATAATTAGAAGAAAAGTGATTTTAATGAGTTAATATATATGGAATCTCAACAGAAGAAAAATGAAATTAAAATAAATGGAAATTCTACATGCAAAAAGGATAACTATGTAAAATTAACTAGAAATGCTAACAGATTGGACAAGGCAGAATACAAAACCAGGAGACTTGAAGATAAATCAATAAAAGTAACATTCCCTAAAAAATAGCAAAAAAGAAAAAAAGACTGCCAACAACAGCAACAACAAAGCCACCACCAACAGCAAGAAGACTCAGGAACACATGGAAAAATATCAAGTGGTCCAATCTAAGTACACCTGGATTCCTAGAACATTGAAGGTGAGAGGGGGTACATAAAAATATTTTGAAGAAATGATGGCCCCAAATCCCCTAATTTTGTTAAAAAATGATCTAACAATTCAAAAGCTTAACAGACACCATGTAAGATTAACACATAACACAAAGAAATTTACTTCTAGGCAATGTCAAACTGCTGAAATCTAAAAATAAAGAAACGATGTTAAAAGAACTAACTAAAAAAAATTACAATTACATATTTGAGAACAATGATGTAATTAGTGGCTGATTTTCTATTTTTATTTATTTACTTATTTATTTAACTTGTATTTTAGGTTCAGGGTAAGTGTGCAGGTTTCTTATATAGGTAAACTCATGTCATTGGGGGTAGTTGTACAAATTATTTTGCCCAGGTACTAAGCCTAGAAACCAATAGTTATTTTTCCTGATCCTTTCCTTCCTCCCAGCATCCACTTCAGGTAGGCCCCAGTGTCTGTTGTTCCCCTCTTTGTGTCCACGTGTTCTCATCATTTAGTTCACACTCAAAAGTGAGAAAATGAGGTATTTGGTTTTCTGTTCCTGCATTAGTTTGCTGAGGATAATGGCCTCAAGCTTCATCCATGTTCCTGCAAAGAACATGACCTTATTCTTTTTTATAGCTGCATAGTATTCCATGGTGTATCTGTACCACATTTTATTTATTCAATATGAGTGGCTGATTTTTCATTGGGAAAAAGTTGAGGCCCAGAGACATACAAATGATATATCCAAAGTGCTAGAAAAAAATGAAAAGAAAACCTTAAAACTAAATTTTTAAATCTATATTTAATAAACTGTTACTCAGAAATCAGGGCAACATAAATACATTTTATATAAACAAAAAACTAAGATGAAATATCATCAGCATATCTGCATTACAAATCATTCTATATAAAAGTTTTTCAGGCTAAAGAGAAATGAGACCAGGTTGCATAAATATTTAGAAGATAACACTTTTTAAAAGGCAAAATTTTAACAGGCATTTCTTAACATATGTATGGATGTCCAATAACCACATGAAAAGATGTTCAACATATTTTACTCATGAAGGAAATGTAACTGAAATCCACAATAAGGTACCTATACACATTCTGACAATGACTAGATGGGACTAAGAAGAGCTCACAGAGTCTTTGTACCCCAGCACTGTTAGAAAAGCAGCTTGGAGTTAATGACCGC
Source organism: Pan paniscus (assembly GCF_029289425.2). Lineage (NCBI taxonomy): Eukaryota > Metazoa > Chordata > Mammalia > Primates > Hominidae > Pan > Pan paniscus. Next base: position 19,695,263 of record NC_073261.2, read on the forward strand.
CCCACCCCCCACCCACCCATACATACACACACACACACACACACACACACACACACACAGATACAAAAGGGCTGAAGGAGAGGACAAGAGAGATGCTGAGCAATGCTGGCAATTGAGACCACAGTGGAACTGTGGACACTAACCACTTATGAGATTGAGGATAGAGGGCCCTACCTCAAAGAAGAAATGAGAGAAGCAGACCTCAGTGTGCTCCAGCCAGAGCCTGAGCATCACGGAGGTCCTGAAATGCCCTTCTCCAACAATGAGGTGGCGAAACTTGAATTTCTTGAGTTCAAATCCTGAAGTTATTAGTTTATCTGTGGAGGACTATATTAATTTGTATGCCATTTTGCAGTGTAGGGGTTAAAGATAGCACTTTATTTTTGGAATTGTTATGGTTAGGCTTTGTATTCCCAAATTTGTATCCCCACCCAAATTTCATCTTGAATTATAACCACCATAATCCTCACATGTCAAGGGGGAGACCAGATGGAGGTAACTGGATCATGGGAGTGGTTTTTCCCATGCTGTTCTCATGAAGTGAGTCTGTTCTCACAAGATCTGATGGTTTTATATGTGCTTGGCCAAGTTCCTGGTTCAGTCATTCTCTCTCCTGCCACCTTGTGAAGAAGGTGCCTGCCTCCCCTTCACCTTCCGCCATGATTGTAAGCTATCTGATGCCTCCCCAGCCTTAAGAAAATGTGAGTCAATTAAACCTCTTTCCTTTATAAATTACCCGGTCTTGGGAAGTTCTTTATGGCAATGTGAGAATGGACTAATACAGAATAGAAAAATAAAGTAACATTTTTGTACATATAAGATCTGTGACTTGAAGTTAATAGTTTGTACCCCATATTTGTAGAAAGTTAGCCAAGAAATTCAGGAAAGATATTAAAAAATCACATACCTTCAATAGATGAATGAATTATATGACACCAAGTTAATGCACATAAACTATGTTAGGTTAGTTTTTACAAATAATAAGTCAAACAGATTTGACTAAATGACAATGCAACCTACATGTGGTCAGAATAATGATACATGACTAATGCTATATTGATTTTATAAATCAAGGCACTGCAGACACAAAAGTAGTTAGGAAAAATGATAAGCTTAAGGAAGGTGGTAAGTTTTTTTTTGTTTGTTTGTTTGTTTGTTTTTTGAGATGGAGTTTTGCTCTTGTCACCCAGGCTGGAGTGCAATGGTGAGATCTTGGCTCATTGCAACCTCCACCTCCCAGGTTCAAGCAATTCTCCTGCCTCAGCCTCCCAAGTAGCTGGGATTACAGGCACTGACCACCATGCCCAGCCTTTTTTTTTTTTTTTTTTAGTAGAGACAGGGTTTTGCCATGTTGACCAGGCTGGTCATGAACTCAGGTGATCCACCTGCCTCGGCCTCCCAAAGTGCTGGGATTACAGGTGGAAGGTTGTAAGTATTTTATTACACATAAAATAGAAGAAGGTTTTACCATCAAGAAAGGATAAATGTATTATTTTACTCATACAAAAATGTGAATATACCTTCTCTATACCTAGGACTGAAAGATGTAAGCAAATGAATATAAGTGTGTTCTTATTAAAGCAAAAGTTGTAAGGTGAGTAAAAATGGAATGAGGAATAGCTCATCCAGAACTAGAGAATTAATGACATTCCAGTTTGCTGAAATAAAGCGTTGTGATTTTTTTCCCCAACTAGGCAAGGATAACACTGATGAAGCCTAATCCATTCTTGCTCTTCTTACCTGTCTTCTAATAGTTTTGAAGGCTAATTATGATTTTCCTTTCAGCCACTTCAAAAACAGTATTTTCAGAAAAATCCTCATTCAGGTTATGCTTTCATGTAGCCACCAGGCATTAATTATCACACAGAAGACTAATTTGGAAACTGGCTGCATAGAGGCAAAAGAGAAGAAATTCACTCAGTTGAATAAAGACTTTCAGGGGAAGCTTGAGAGTAATGGCACTGTGAAACACTTTCCTGAGAAAGAGTTCCCTGTCAAATAAAAAGAAAATTAGTTTTTCTGCTGTGTTCTCTAGCTATTTTCTTGAAGTGCCCCGACACAAGTGATATAGGCCCCAAGCTGCTTTTAAAACCTGTGTTAAGTTGGCAGGGAAATATAAAAGAAGGGCGCCCTTAATATCGGCTTTTAATTCCTGAGAACAACATTTACCTGCTTTCACAGAAAAGAAAGTCTTTTTACAGCATATGTTTATGCAATGACCAGATTATAAACACAATTAATTAAATCATCAGATTTTACCCTTGATCCATTTGAAGTGCAGAATAAAATGGTGTAGTCCACAGCTTCTAAGATGGTCCCAAAGATTCCACCTCCTGACATTCAAAGTGTTGTATAATTTTTTCCTCTTGTGAGCCTTGCTTCTAAATAATAGAATCCCATATCATTGAGGAGACATACCTTCCATGATTAAATTACAAAAGATTCTGACTTCCATCTCACTAGTAGACTCTCCCCCTTGTTAGTTTTCATGAAGCAAGTTGGCACTTTTAAGAGGCTCAAGTGGCAAGATATTGAGAGTGGCTTCTGGCCAAGACCCAGCTAGGAGTTGAGACCCTCTGGCCAATGCCCTAAAAACAACCACATCTTGCCAGCAATCATAAAAGTGAGTTTGGAAGTGGAGACTGGCCCAATTGAGTTTTCAGATGAGACTCTAGCCCTGGCAATCACCTTGATTGCAGTCCTGTGAGAGACCTGGGAGCAGGGAATCCAGCTAAACTATCCCAAGGTTCCTGATCACAGAAACAGTGAGATAGTTGGGGTGTGTTGTTTTGAAGCCATTAAGTTGCTGATCATTTATTACACAGCAATAACAATAGATGGCTAATACAAATGGCAAGAGTGGCAACCAATTTTTTAAAAAGCAAAATTATTTACTTCTATTTATTTTTACTACAGTGTGTATTAGGGAAATCAATATATTTATACAAAAATCCAGAACCTACAGTATTAACATTCCCTGGTAAATAATCTTACATTACATTTGAATCAGAATAGTTCACTCCACTTTAATTACTTTTCTTTGGGGACCTCAAAGGGCTTGTTTGCGTGTGTATTTTTCAAATTCGAACTGGCCAGTGTGACACCATCCAGAAAGAAAGAATAAAGGTTTGAATAGCATATTTTTCTTTATAAAGGAACCAAATATGATAGGCTGCCTCACTGAAAAAATAATTGTAGGTAATTCTCTCATAGCGTCATGGGTTGCCTAAAGTTGGAAAACCCATTAAAAATAAGGTGATATAGTACCAGATGAGGAACCCAAGTTCCCAGATAACCTATATTGTGTGGCCCGCAAGCTATGAATGGTTTTTACATTTTAAAAAACATTATAAACAAACACATAAGAAGAATATATAACAGAGTCATACATGACTCATAAAACTTTAAATACATACTATCTGGATTTTTACAAGAAACAGGTGCTGACTCCTGTTCTGTGTCATAATATAGATTTTGGTTACACACGTGGAAACATTTTCAAAACTCAGAAAATATACACTTAATAGTTTAGCATTTCATTTTGTGCATATTTTACATCAAATAAAAAAACATCAAAAATAGAACTTCAGTTAATAATAATAAAGCTGTTGAAATAAATACTTGGGGGAATTACACAGATATCTGCAAGTTACTCCAAAGTGCTTCAAAAAATAAGATATATTTATAGACTGATAAAGGAACGAATGAATGTATGGATATGTGATAATGCAATTACACTAAAATGTTAGTAGAATCTAAGTGGTCAGCATATTTATTTTCACTGTGAAGTTCTTTCCATTTTTAGTGCAGGTGCCTGAACAATCGCATAATAAAATGTTAGGAACAAATACCATTCTACATGGCGCTAATTGCCAGGAAGTCTATTTAGTGAGTATGAATTGTATAATCACAACAAGCCCCAAAACCCTAGGTGGGTGAAGTTGTAATTGTGTGTCTTTAACTCAATTTAGGTTTTTGGCTGTAGGCCCCAGCCTAGGCAGACAACTTAATCAAGTCAACTCCAGATTTGTCTTCAATCCAATCCAGTGATTCCTCAGTCAATTCAAACCTACAATTTAGACATATGACTGAAGAAAGGAAGGAAGGGAAAGAGGAAAGGAGAAGGAAAAAGTAAAGAAAGAAAAGAAAATAAATATCCCATTCATTCCCTCCTCCCTGGGGTGGTCCCTAGACTTCTGGTAATTGATGTGGCCCCTGTCTCATCAAGGCTATGGAGAAAGAAAGTCTGCCTTTTTATTTGGCTTCTCTGCAGGTCTTCTTGCCTAAGCCCTGCTCCAGTCTTGGTAGTAAGCACAGACAACAGACCTTCTCTTTCTAGCAGGGCTTGACAGGCTTCTGAACCCCCACCAGCCCCACTTTGTTTTCCTGGTGTCACTTATATATCAAGTTGCAATGGATTTTTCTCTTGTCCCCTGACAGGCAGTTCATAGAACATCCTTTTGGTGCATTTTCTCTTGTTCCTTCCTGCTGACCTCCTGAGGAGGTATGTGCCCCCTCTCAGCTGACTTCAGGACCCTGCTGGGGCCCCATGGTAATTTACAGATCTTCTTTTATTCCAAAAAATTGCCAGGTGAAGTTCTGGAGCTCTGGTGGCTACTTACTCTGTACCTTAGTGGTGTGGGGTGTTGCATTTGTGAGCCTGCTGCCTTCAAAGTAGATTATAAGTCCTGTGCACTTCTACATTTTCCAAAATACCAAGGAGTGTTCTATTTTGCTGCTCATCTCTCTCATCTCAAGATGATGGCATTGGGGAAGATACATGGCCCACACAGGGCTTCTTTTACAGTTTGAATGTTTTCGTTCCTGCCAAAATTCATGTTAAAACTGAATCTTCGATGCAACAGTATTGGGAAGTGTTGTCCCTGGGAGACGAGTTAGCAATGAGGGGATAATCCCACATGAATGGGATTAGTTGTTACTGTAAAAGGACTAAATGAAAGGAATTTGCCACTTTTCTCCTGCTCTGTCCCTTCCAGTGTATGAGGACACAGCATTCCACCCCTCTGGAGGATTCAGCAACAAGGTGCCATTTTGGAAACAGAGAACAGCCTTTATCAGATCATCAAACCTGCTGAGACCTTGATCTTGAACTTCTCAGCCTTCGGAAGAGAGAGATAATAAACTTCCATTATTTATAAATTTGCTCAGTCTCAGGTACTTTGCTATAAATACACTAATAGACTAAGACAGTTCCAACTCTATTCTTCTCCTCAAAATGTGTTCTTTTCCAACCCAGTTTGGTGGTCATAGTGTTCTTTGGGGGGAGAGTCTAGGAGATACCTGTTCTACCTGTTTGTGTTGTCTTTCAAGTCTGTTTTGCTCTACACTAGGCCCTAATTTGAACTTAGACACTAAGTATAAATGTGGGTATTTTTTCTTGGATCTTTACTCTACTAGTGCCTTCTCATCTGCTTGTCAAATCTGAGATAGTTGGCTGCACAAGAGGGTTAACAGTAGATGAAATAATCTTTTCATGTATTATCTTACCATGTATTACTACTTTATACATACTATCTATCACATTTACAATATGGAAGGAGCAACAAAAAATAAGGCATATAAATCATTGTAAATTATGCATATTACTGATTATATATGTTTATTTTATATACCATATTTTGTTTCAAGAAAGAATGTAAGAAGTAACTAGACAGTGTAAATGTGTTGCATGAGAAGCATGAATAAGAACTATGAGAAGATAAGAAGGGGGAGAATTCATGCTAAGATGAGGGAAGGCAAGACTGGGGTTAGGGGAGGTGGTACAGGAGGAGAAGTTTCCATGTAGTTCCTCCACTACATGAGTTACTAAACTGGCAAGAACTCTCTTCATAAATCCCAAAGTCCAGACTCTTCATACCAACTACATTGAGACTCCTGAGTACCAGTGATAGCAATCGTAGAATCTTGAATATATAGTTGCTCCCCTCATCTTGGGCTTCAGTACTCAATAAAACTTCACCAAAATCTTTAAATTTGAAAGTGCTCTCTCTCCTAAACCTGAGCACATGGTCAAGAATTATTTCTGCATTACAGAAGAAGAAGGTAGAAGAGAAAGAGGAGGAGAAGAAGGAAGAAAAGGGGAAGAAGAAAGGGAAAAAGGAGGAGGAAGAGAGGAGAGGGAGGATAACTACTTACAGATTGATATTACCTAATCTTTCCAACATCAAGCAAGCCCGCTACATTTATAACTGTCCCCTCAATCCCAATAAAATAGGAGTTAACACTTATGTCCAAATCTAGAAATTCTCCTGTAATCTGAATCATAACTCACTGCCACATTTAAACATCTCATGCTACTCTCCATCCCCTCTTCTTGGTATGTATCTTGCTTGGTATTAGCTATAATTCCTGGATTTTGCTTTTCATTCTGCCATTGATTTTGAAAAATTCTTGGCCATTACTCTTTAAATATTATTCTTTTCTATACTTTTTTTAAATCTTTTTCTGATATCCAACTATATACTTGTTACATCTTTGAAAAATGTCTCACAGTTCTTGAATGTTTTGTGCCATGTTTATTCATTCTGTCTTCTCTTTGAATCTTTGTATGGGATAGTCCTGCTAACCTATCTTTAAGCTCACTGATTATTTCCTCAGCTGTGTCTAGTTTACCAATAAGATTATCAAAGGCAATCTTCATTTATGCCATCGAAGTTCTTAATTCAAGCATTTTCTTTCAATTATTTCTCAGAATTTCCACCTCTCTGCTTTCAATATCCATCTGCTCTTGATGTAGTCTACATTTTCTATTAGAGCCCATAATATATTATTCATAGTTATTCTAAATTCCCTGCATGGCAATTTCACAATTTTTCCATATTTGTATCTTTTTCTCATGCATGCTTTGTCTCATCTCATCAGACTGTGCTTTTCTAGCCTTTTAATAGGCCATCTAATTTTCTATTGAACATCATGGATTAGAATTGAGATAAACAGGCCTTTACTGTAAGGATTTATGTTATTTGACTAGAAATTGGACTACGTTTAATGTTTTCTGTAGCTGCAGGAGCCAGAGGCTTCATATTACATATTACATATTACTTTGGTGTCTTTGTTTTCATCTCCCATGTTGTTTCAGGAATCCCTCAGAACTCCTTCTTAGCTAGAGTTTGCATCCTGCAGCTCCTTCATCTGTTACACTGGAGACCTGTTAGGCGATGACAACCAATGGGGAAAGGTAAGAATTCAGTAATATTATAATTACCTTTCAGTTTTTGGTGGGCCTTTGACCTTCACAAGTCTGTTTTATTTTGTTTTGTTTTGTTGTTTTGAGTTTTCTCCCTTAGGGGAGGTAGGAAGGCAAGAGAGAGAGAGAGTCTGAGAACTGTCCTTCCTAGTGGGATTCTGCTATGGTAACGTCATTTTTCCTGGAGTAGGCGTTTGTTATGGAGAAGACCATGGGAACATTTCATGGTGGTTACTCTTCCCATTTCCTGCCAGAGACAGGAGGAGATCTTCCTTGACTTTTCAACATGAAAATCTGGTAGGGTTCCTGAAGTTAAAATTCACATTAGTGTGGGAACTCCCCTAAGACTATGGTCCTTATAAGTTTCTCACTCTCAAAGTACTCCACATTAAGCCTCCAGAATTTTTCAAAATGATCACTGAACTGTTCTTACTAGTTTATGGCTTCAGCAGCTCCTGCTCCAGGTGAAATGTCTGCTGTGACTGTGTATTCACTCATCTCCCCAGATGTTGTGGTGGTGGTCTGTCCTACAACCTAAATTATCCCTGCATCCAAGAACAGTCATTGCTTTCAAATTTGTTCAGTTTTTTCTTGTTGTAAGGCTGAAAGTGACAACTTCTAACCACTTTACATGTTGAAGCTGACAAAAAAGTAGATTTTCTCTTAAATTTCAATCAAAACTTCAGCAAGTTGTTTTCCACATATTGACAAACTGATGCTAAATTTTCTATGCTGAGGCAAAAGATTCAGAATAGCCAACACAAAATTAAAGGAGAAGAACAAAGTCAAAAGTCTGACACTACCCAATTTCAAGACTTATTATAAAGCTATAGTAATTCAGGCAGTGTAGTATTACAGAAGGAATAAACAAATAGTTCAATGGAAGGGAATAGAAAGTCTAGAAATAGACACACATAAATAGTATCAATTGATCTTTGACAAAAGATCATGGGCAATACAATGGAGAAAATATAATCTCTTCAATAAGTGGTGCTGGAACAACTGAAGTTTCACATGCAAATATATTTTTCTAGACACAGACCTCACATCTTTTACAAAAATTAGCTCGAATTAGATCATTGACTCAAATGTAAACTTCAAATCTACAAAACTCTTAGAAGATAATATAGGAGAAAATCTGGATAATCTTGGGTATGGTGATGTCTTTCTATACACATCACCAAAGGATCCATGTGTCAGTGCAAAGAGTCAGACTCTAAAATATTTGAAGAGATTTATTCTGAGCCAAATATAAGAGACTACGGCCCATGACACAACCCTCAGGAGGTCCTGAGAACATGTGCCCAAGGTGGTCGGGGCGCAGCTTGGTTTTATGCTTTTAGGGAGGCATGAGACATGAATCAAATACATTTAAGAAATATATTAGTTTGGTCCAGAAAGGTGGGACAACTCAAAGAGGGGTGGGAGGGTGGCAATTCTAGGCTAGGCTATAGGTAAGTTTAAACACTTTTTGGTTGATAATTGGTTGAGTTTGTCTAAAGACCTGGGATTGATAGAAAGGAAATGTTCAGGTTAAGATAAAAGATTGTGGACACCAAGGTTCTTTTGAAGTCTTACAGTGGCTGCCCTTAGAGAGAATAGATGACAAATGTTTCCTATTCAGACCTTTAAAAGGTGCTAGACACGGCCGGGCATGGTGGCTCATGCCTGTAATCCTAGCACTTTGGGAGGCCAAGGCAGGCAGATCACGAGGTCAGGAGATTGAGACCATGCTGGCTAACATGGTGAAACCCTGTCTCTACTAAAAAAATGCAAAAAATTAGCCGGGTGTGGCAGCATGCACCTGTAGTCCCAGCTACTTGGGAGGCTGAGGCAGGAGAATAGCTTGAACCCGGGAGGCGGAGGTTGCAGTGAGCCGAGATTGCACCACTGTACTCCAGCCCGGTGACAGAACAAGAATCTGCCTCAAAAAAAATTTTTTTTAAATAAATAAATAAAGGTGCTAGACTCTTAATCTCTTCAGGATAGGGAGGGCCTAGAAGAAAAATATCTAGCTATGTTAATAGAGATTCTTTACAGATACAAATTATCCCCTACAAAGGACAGCTTTGGAGGGCCATTTCAAAATATGGCAAAGAAACATGACTTTCTTCTTTGTCACGTAATGTTATGCCAGAGTCAGACTGGAAAGTAAGTCATGATATATAGGGTTAAATGAAACCCATCTGACGATAATTTATGGTTTGTACGGTATGACTTCCCAGACCCTTTAGATAGGAATTTTGGGAAGATAAAAAAATCAGAGCTTAGTCCTCATTTGGAAGAATTAACTGATAAGCTAAACTTCATTAACATTAAAAATTTCTGCTCTTGAAAAGATACTGCCAAGAAAACGAGGAAAGAAGACAGTCTACTGAAAAAAAATTGCAAAACACATATCTGATAAAGGATTATTTTCCAAAATATACAAAGACCTCTTTAACTCAATGATAAGAAAGAGAACAATCTAACTTAAACACTGACAAAGGACCTTAACAGACACCTCACTGAAGATCTACACATGGCAAATAAGCATATGAAAAGATACTTAACATCATAGGTCATTAGGAAATTGCAAATAAAAACAACAGCGAACTACCATTACATACCTATTTGAATGGCCAAAATCCAAAGTACTGACAACACCACATGCTTGCAAAGGATGTGGAGCAAAAAGAACTCTCATTCATTGATGATGGTAATGCAAAATGGTATAGCTACTTTGGAATAAAACTTGGCAGTTTCTTTCTTTCTTTCTTTTTTTAATTAATTAATTATTTTTTGAGGCAGGGTCTCACTTTGTAACCCAGGCTAGACCTCAACCTCCCAGGCCCAAGCCACCCTCCAACCTCAGCCTCCCAAATAGCTGGGACTACAGGCGCATGCCAGCACACCCAGCTAATTTTATTTTCTATTTTATTTTAGTAGACATGGGGTCTCACTTTGTTGCCCAGGCTGATCTTGAACTCCTGAGTTCAAGCGATCTCAGCTTCCCAAAGTGATGTTAGAGTAGGCAGTTACACAGATATAAGCAGGGCAGGAGAGGACGCCTGCCAGGAATGTCAGGCAACCATCAGGTGATGGTGAGGCAGTTGCTACACTGTCGCTCTCAAATGATAATTGGTTGCAGCTGGTGCCAGGGGAAAGCCAGTCTCCCAATAGACAGAAAACACCTGGAGCTGGTGATCAGACGTTTCCTGATAAGATCTCAGGAGTTGGGCAAGTGGGCTCAAGTATGCAAACTAAGAGGCAATAATAGTGGATTATGACCTTCCTCTGGGGGCGTTCAATGGGTAAAGGAAAATCACCCCTAGAAAGCATGAGCACAACCTTAGTAAATGCACTATGCATTCGGTCACTCTCCTAAGTGCAGACCCACACTACACATGCAGCAGTTGAGCAACAGCCCTCCCCATAGAAAAATCAAGGGAAGAGAAACACAAACCCTGAAACTAAGCCAATATAGAAAACCCCAAGTCAAAGGCTGAATGGGGCTCTTGGACCTCTCAAGTCACACTCTTGGGCCTCTTCCAGATGTATTTTGCTTGCTTTTGCTCCTGCTCTAAAACTTTTAAAGAAACTCTTACTGCTGATCTAAAACTTGCCTTGGTCTTTCTCTCTGCCTTAAACCTACTTCTGCCCTAGGCCAAATTCTTTCCTCTGAGGAGGCAAGGATCAAATTTGCTGCAGACTGGTATGGATTCATCATTGGTAATATTGAGATTACAAATGTGAAGTCTCCATACCTTGCTGGCAGTTTCTTACAAAACTAAATATTACTGTTAACATACAATCTAACAATCCTACTCCATGATATTTACTCAAATGTGTTAAAAAGTGTGTCTACACAAAATCCTGCACATGGATGTTTACAGCAGCTCTATTCATAATTGTCAAAACTCATAAATAATCAAGATGTCCTTAAATAGGTACATGAGTAAATAATATCCAGAAAATGTAATATTATTCATTGATAAAAAGAAATGAGCCATTAAGCCATAAAAAGATATAGAGAAATCTTAAACATGTATCACTAGTTAATTCATGTGTTAAATTTATTTCCACATAAATAGCTAAGTGGTATATATTGTTTATCCAGCGGTCATCAAACATTCTCATTATGTTCATCCCACATTACCCAGAGCACTTGACTCATAATAGGCTCCCTATATATATTTGTTGACTGAATGGATACATGTGTATAAAAAAATGCCATTACTCTCCTCTGAACCTTGCCTTGAGGCATTTTAAATATTCCAAAAAGTAACTACGAAAGTACCATAATAAATGTGACAATCATATTTAATGATAGCCAGAATAATTACTCTCATCACCTAAATAAAACACATGGCAGTAGAAGAAAAATAGCCTTACTATGCAGGAGATCATTAGGGCATATGTATTGATGGAGTCATGGTGGCACATTGCTTATTTTGCAGACATAGTAGTTCTGCATGAGTTCATTTCTATGAAAAGTTAAAGCTCCACATTTTCTGCTGCATATTTATTTGCAACATTTTAATAATTCAAATGAAATATTATTCATGTTATTAGATTTTGAAAGAATCAATGTTACCTATAAAATTTTTACTTGTCAATAAATAGTTACATCTATGACAGGTGGCAAACACACCTTTATCAGGACAGGCATTAAATTCTAGTGTCAGGCAAAGGAGAATGTAAGAAAATATCAGACAATGTGTCTATGGAAGCAAAGTGTTTATAGAAATCACTGGACAAGCGGTCTTTCATCCAAGTTTCACTCCAATTCAACCTTATATTAGCTTCTCAGGCCAAGCAACAGCTGCTCAATCACATGGCTGTGTGCTCACAGGAATTGGCTTTTAATTTCGGCAGGATAACTGTATTTTGGTAAAAATAATATTTGAGCAATAGAATAAGCTACTCAGGGAAACTCTGAGAAAACAATAATTAGAAGTCTTGAGCTAAGGCAAATGTTCTTTGATGGGAAGTTTGGGCAGAGGGAGAGAAGGTAAGCTTGTGTGTCAAGGAGATAACTGAAGAACACTAAATCAGTGCTTCGGAACAATTACCTCTCAGAACAGAATCCATTGCAGTGGACTGGTTAGTAACTATTTTAAAGCCTGAACACAAATTTCTTGTGGGACAGAAATTTTGTTAAATGTGATTGTGACCGAGTCAGAATGTTCTGAATATTCTAAATATCTTTTTTTTTTTTTTTTTGAGACGGAGTCTCGCTCTTCCGCCCAGGCCAGACTGCAGTGGCGCTATCTCAGCTCACTGCAAGCTCCGCCTCCCGGGTTCATGCCATTCTCCTGCCTCGGCCTCCAGAGGAGCTGGGACCACAGACGCCCGCTACCACGCCCGGCTAATTTTTTTTTTTTTTTTTTTTTTTTTTTGTATTTTTAGTAGAGACAGGGTTTCACCATGTTAGCCAGGATGGTCTTGATCTCCTGACCTCGTGATCCGCCCGCTTCGGCCTCCCAAAGTGCTGGGATTACAGGCGTGAGCCACGGCGCCCAGCCTATTCTAAATATCTTTCAAATTTTCTGAAAGAATATTAAGTGTTTAACATTTGTTCCCAATTCACCAGTTAAAAAATGTTATTTGTCTCTCTGACAAACTGACTCTTCCTCCACTGCTCCACCTCCTGAGATGGAACTTGGATGCCCCATGTCACTTGGATTAGTTAATGTAAGCTAGATTGCCCTAATAAATAGACCCAAAATGCAAATGGCTCAATTACAACAGTGATTTATTTATCACTTCTCTAACACTCAAAGGCTGGTGATCCTGGTGGGCCACTGATTCTCCTCCAGGCATTCAGGCCACTCTCATCCAATGGCTACACCACTTGTCCTCTGCATACAGCTAGCAGGAAGAACATCTAGGAAAGTCTCCTGATTTCTTACTATTCCCATCCCAGAGTGACTATTCCTTGATACCTGAAGCAGAAAGTTGTCCTAGTTTATGTTCTTCAAGAGTTGTGAGATTTTTTTAAAGAACTTCATTTTAATTGAAAATGTTAAAACTGTTATCTTTAGAAAACAAAACTCAATAACCACAATTTTAAAATTTCCACATATATGTACTGTTCTTAATAAATAAACAAAATATCTATGGGTTATGTGATGCTTTCATAATCATTCAAGACAAGCAGACCATAGCCTTTCTTTTAATTATGAAAGTTAAACAATTTTTGCATTTATACGTCTTCTCACCTCCACTCAGTCCACCTATTGTTAGTATCACCCATGAATGTGGTACCTTTGTTACAACTGATGAACCAATACTGATATGTTATTATTAACTAAATACCATAGCTTACCTTGGCATTTACTCTTTGTGTTGTACAGCACTATGAGTTTTGACAAATGGACAGTCATTTATCCACTCTTAAAGTAACATACAGGGTAATTTCATGGCCTTAAAAACCCTCTGTGCTCTGCCTTTTCATCCCTCCCTTTTCCCCAATTCCTGACAACCACTAATCCTTTTACTGTCTCCATGGTTTTCTCTTTTCCGGTATGCCCTATAGTTGGAATAATACAGTAAATATCCTTTTTAGACTGGCTGCTTTTACTATAAAATATGTATTTACGTATCTTCCATGTCTTTTCACAGCTTGATAGCTCATTGTTTTGTTGTTGGTGATTTATATTCCACAGAATGGAGGTAGCAGTTTGTTTGTTCATCTGCCTACTGAGGTATATTTGGTGACTTTCCATTTCTGGCAATTATGAATAAAGCTACAATAAACATCCATGTGCAAGTTTTTGTGAGGACATAAATTTTTAACTCATTTGAGTTAATACCTAGGAGTTGATTGTTTTGAAAAGTGACTGTACCATTTTGCATTCCCACTAGCAATGAATGAGAAGTCCTGTTGCTCCACATCTTTCCCAGAATTTGATATTGTCTGTTTTCTTGGATTTTAGCTGTTGTAAAAAATGGTAGTAATTAAGGCTACAGTTACCAAAGCAGCACAGCACTGGTACAAAAACAGACACATAAACCAATGGAACAGATTAGAGAACTCAGAAATAAGACTGCCCACCTACAGCCATCTGTCCTTCAAAAACCTGACACAAATAAGCCATGGAGAAAGGATTCCCTATGTAATAAATGGTGCTGGAAGAACTGGCTAGCAATATGCAGAAAAATGAAATTGGACCCCTTCTTCACACCTTATACAAAAATTAACTCAAGATGGATTAAAGACTTAAATGTAAAACCCCAAACCATAAAAACCCTAGAAGAAAATCTAGGCAATACCATTCAGAACATAGGCATGAGCAAAGATTTCATGATGAAAATGCCAAAAGCAACTGCAACAAAAGCAAAAATTAACAAATGGGATCTAATTAAACTGAAGAGCTTCTGCAAAAGAAACTATCATCAAAGTGAACAGACAACCTACAGAATGGGAGAAAATTTTTGCAATCTATTCATCTGGCAAAGGTCTAATATCCAGAGTCTACAAGGAACTTAAATTTACAAGATAAAAACAAATAGCCCCATTAAAAAGTGAGCAAAGGACACGAACAGACACTTCTCAAGTCAAGAAACAACAGGTGCGAGAAAGGTTGTGGAGAAAAAGGAATGCTTATACACTGTTCGTGGGAGTGTAAATTTGTTCAACCATTGCAGAAGATAGTGTGGGGATTCCTCAAAGATCTAGAAGCAGAAATACCATTTAACCCAGTAATCTCATTACTGGGTATATACCCAAAGGAATATAAATTGTTCTATTATAAAGCAACATGCATACGTATGTTCATTGCAGCACCATTCACAATAGCAAAGACATGGAATCAACCCAAATACCCTTCAATGATAGAATGGATAAAGAAAATATGGTACACATACATCATGGAATACTATGCAGGCTTAAAAAGGAACGACATCATGTCCTTTTCAGGGACACGGATGGAGCTGGAAGCCATTATCCTCAGCAAACTAATGCAGGAACAGACAACCAAACACCGAATGTTCTCACTTATAAGTGGGAGTTGAACGATGAGAACACATGTACACATGGGTGGGAACAGCACACACTGTGGCCTGTCATGGGAGGGGGTGAGGGTAGGGAGAGCATCAGGAAGAATAGCTAATGAATGCTGGGCTTAATACCTAGGTGATGGGTTGATCTGTGTGTGCATCATGGCTTCTGTGCATCATGGCACACGTTTACCTCTGTAACAAACCTGTGCATACTGCACATGTACCCTGGAACTTAAAATAAAATTTGAAGAAAAAAAATGGGTAGTAATTATTTTAATTTGCAATTATCTAATAATATATAATATTGAACATAGTTTTATATGTTTATTTGCCATCAGTATATCTTCTCTGATGGTGTGTCTATTCAGATATTTGCTGATCTTTTAAATTGGGTTGTTTATTTTCTTACTGTTAAGTTTTAATAGTTCTCCATATATTATGGATACAGGTTCTTTATCAGATACACATTTTATAAATATTTTCTCCTGAGTCATGGTTTCTGTTTTCATTTTCTTAAAGCAGAAGTTTTTACTTTTTTTCCTCCCTCCACCCAACCGTATTTTACTTTTAATTGAATCCTACTTACTGATTTTTTTTCTTTCATAGATTATGTGTTTGGTGTCATACCTAAAAAGTCACCACCAAACCAATGGTCGTTAGATTTTTTTTCTCTATTATCTTCTAGAAATCTTATAGTTTTGAGTTTCACATTTAGTTCTATCCATTTCTGGCCCCTGGTGTATTTTGATTTTGGAATTTGTTTAGTTCAGGAATTAGCAACTGTGTCAGTGCCCCTCAGTGGATATTTTGTGACATTAAGATGTCATAGCTGGGACTGAAGTGCTACTGACATCCGAAGTAGAGGTTAGGAATGCTGCTAAGCATCCTGCAATGCACGGAGCAGTCCCTCACATAAAAGGGTTATCTGGCCCACATATCAACAATGCCCAGGAAGAAGAACCCCGGTCTAGTGTATATTTTGAGACGGAGTCTCGCTCTGTCCCAGGCTGGAGTGCAGTGTCATGATCTTGGCTCACTGCAATCTCCACCTCCTGAGTTCAAGTGATTCTCCTGCCTCAGCCCCACAAGTAGCTGGGATTACAGGCGGCTGCCACCACACCCTGCTAATTTTTGTATTTTTAGTAGAGACCATGTTTCACCATGTTGGCCAGGCTGGTCTTGAACTCTTGACCTCAGGTGATCTGATCCACCTGCTTTTGGCCTCCCAAAGTGCTAGAATTACAGATGTGAGCCAGCACACCTGGCCAATGTTTCCTTTTTCTACATTTTTGAGAACCTTTTTATTTCTCCTGTATTCCTTCCACACCCGTGACAGCTTATTTCAAGGTTTTCTCTTTGTCTTTGATTTTTTTGCAATTTGAATACAATACAGTAGGTGCTTTTTTTTTTTTGCTTTTTTGATTTGGGGTCATTTCGGATGTTTATCCTGTTTGATAACAGGATACCTTGCATAGGTATATTTCTTGCAAGGTACCTGTTTGTAACACCACACATGGACACTATCTCCACCTAAAAATCTTTCCTAAGCTCACACTCCTACAATAGCTGAATTATTTGCCTCTTCTCCTTGCTACTGTAGCAACCTATGCATACCTCTAGCAACCCAATGCATCATGCAACAATGTATTATGACTATCCTCTTATACAAAGATCTTTCCAAATGACTTCAAAACTTTGAGGTGAATGATATCTAATTCACCTTGTTTTCCCAGTACACAGCAGTTACTTGATAAATATTTGTAGAACTGAACTGTCTTAATATATCCCCATGCTCTGCTTATATTTGTGGATTGTAATCTTTTTTCTACCAAAATTATAGTAGCTAATATGTACTGATTGCTTACATACCAGGCACTCTGTATGTATCACCGAACATAGCAAACCTGCATGTTACACATTATTCCCATTTTACTAATGAAAAAAATACAATTGTTTTCATATACCACTTAGAGTATTAAATTCCTTGCATATGATCACAGGAATTCTCACTATAGAGCCACTTGATTGTATTTACTGACCATGATATGTCACCTGAGGGGTACCGCCACCAGTAACCATGGCTCACAAAAGGATAGTGATTCTTTCTGGAAGCAGGAAGGCTGAGGTGTACCATCAAGGAAAATTATAAACATTTCAGTAAAAGGAAGATGTGCTTAAGTGAATACTGATCAGATAGATGGCTTTGAAATCCACTGGATGTGGAGTGAAGACTTTTCCTTGTCTCCACACCGAGAATCACCATTTGTGCTGAGACTCATCTCTCCAGTGATCCAAAGATGAAGTGTAGAAAAAACCTAGCTCAGAGTGTGCATTTCAGAAGAGTAATTTTACTGGGTGATGCTGGTAGAAGAAAAGCCTAGCAATCTTACTGGAAAATGAATCAACCTCTCTTCTCATTTCCTGAGTTTACAAAAAATAATAAAACAGCCCTGGTAAGCAAATGTTTGGTGGATTTATGCCCTGAAGAAGAGGTTAGACTTAGGATGTAAGTGGCAAGAGGCTGGGCCTATGGATTGAAAGATACTCACATGTGTGGCATCCAGAACTCATAACTGATCGTGTCCTATCTTTATAGGCAGAATGAGTAGGGTGAGATTGAGTTAAGTACCACAACTCTCAACCTGTTTAACAGCCACCTCGTCTTCACTCACAACAGAGGAAAGAGCCGTATATTCCTGATTTAATTCTCCTTTCTTTACTGTGATGACTTTCTAAAGCAATTCTAAAACTGCACCAACAATAAGAAAAAAATCATTGAAAAAATAGAATATCAATTTAAGAAAAATAATTCCAGATTTATAGGTCAAGCAGAATTAAGGTGCCATATTGAACATTAATTAAGGGTATCTCTTCTTCCCCTAAAACACTAATAAATGGTGACAAAGGACACACACATACACACAGAGAGAGAGAGAGAGCACAAAGGATGGAGGGTCATTAGGAGACAAGAAATGTTTAAAAAATACTATAGGAGATGAAGAACTGATGCAGAAGTGGTAGAGAAGCTACACGGGTAAAGGGACGTGCCACTGGGAAAACTGCGCACATGTGACTTGGGCCTCCTTCCAGAACCTCAGAGAAGCTCTAAATTTAGAAAGGCCAAAGAAAACAGGACATGTTGTAAAATGTTCAAAACAAGGATAATATCTGAAAGCCTATCCCTCTACCATTTGTCTTTAAATTAGCTCAAGGAAGCTGAACGCTTTTCTCCAATCAAAAAGTGGGAGTCTCAAGGCATTCAAAAAGCTTTAAATGAGTGATACTGCTCACTCTCCCTGAAGATCCCTTTGTTCACTCTTCCTGAAGTAAAGATTACCCCATGTACTGTCTTCATATATACAGATCTCCTATACTATATTCTACTATCTCTCACACACAAAAATAAGCTGCTTATTTCAGAGTGAAGGTGTTAGAATAAAAAATTGCAAAGGAAGTCCAGATTCCCTGATTATTAACATCTTATATTAGTATGGTACACTTGTTATAACTAATAAACTGATTTTGACACATGATGATTAACTGAAGTTTTTCTCTTCCAGGATCCTATGCAAGATCCACCACATTTCATTTAGTCACCATGGTTCTTTAGGCTTCTCTTGCCTGTGACTGTTTCTTAGATTTTCCTTATTTTTGATGAGCTTGACATTCTCTAACATCAGGCATTTTGTAGAATATCCCTCAATTGGGATTTGTCAGATGCTATTCTTATGATTAGACCAGGACTATGGTATTTTTGGAGGAAAAACACAGAAATGAAGTGCTATTTTTAACGTGTCATATCAAGAATACATGGTGTCAACATGACTTGCCGCAGATAATGTTAACTTTGATCACCTGGCTGAAATATTGTGTTTTAGGTTTCTTGGCTGTAAAGTTACTCCTCTTTCGCCTTTTTTGTGCTGCACTTATTGGAAAAAGTTACCGTGCACCGGCCACACTTCAGGAGTGGAAAGCTGAGGTCAGAGTAACTACATACATTTTTGGGAATTCTCCTACATGGGAGAGGTGTCTCTTTCCCCAGTTATTTATGTAATTATTTATATTTATATTAATATGACTTGTGGATATTTATTTTATACTTTGGTTGATAATCCAACCCAAATATTTATTTTGTTGCTCAAAATGTTTCAGTGTTGGCCATTGGAAGCTTGTTCTGCTATCTCTTACTTTCCTTTGATACACCCCCAATGGTGTAATTTTTTTTTTAGCTTTCTTACTTTCTGGCACTATAAGCTACTTGTCTTACATATTCCCTGTTCCAACCCTAGGATAGACTATTTTTGTAAGGAACCCTGGATCCTCTTATTGAAGAATGGTATTAGAAATGAAGACCTTGGCATTGGGCATGATTACTTCCTTTAACATATAAATAGGGACCAAGGATCGCCAGACATTTACATAAATCTTGGAACAAGAAAGAGAAAAATAAAGTTAAATACTCAACAAGATATCCCAAGAACAGCAGTCCCCAACCTTTTTGGTACCAGGGACTGGTTTCTTGGAAGACAATTTTTCCACAGACCAGGGTGGGGGGATGGTTTCAGGATGATTCAAGCCCGTTACATTTATTGAGCATTTTATTTCTATTATTATTATTACATTGTAATATGTAATGAAATAATTATACAATTCACCATAATGTGGAATCAGTGGGAGCCCGAGCTTGTTTTCCTGCAACCAGACAGTCCCATTTGGGGGTGATGAGAGACAGTGAATCAGGCATTAGATTCTCATTAAAGTATGCAACTTGGATCCCTCACAGGCGCAGCCACAATAAGTTCTAGCTCCCAGGAGAATCTACCGCCCGCTGATCTGACAGGAGGTGGAGCTCAGGCGGTAATGCGAGCAATGGGGAACAGCTGTAAATACAGATGAGGCTTCACTCACTCACGTGCCCTCACTGCCTGCTGTGCGGCCTGGTTCATAACAGGCCGTGGTTGGATACCCGTCTGCGACCCAGGGTCTGGGGACTCTTGCCCAAGAAAGTAGTGCTAATTCAGGGTATACAAAGAAAAATATGTAGCATCCTCAGTTACAAGATATTGTATCCAAAATTTAAGAACAACATGCTAGGAAAAATGCTAAATTATATGCATAAGAAAGAACTCAAGGAAAACAGAAAAATGACAAATGCAATTAAAAATTATTTTGAAAGTCAATAGAAGCATTGGAAAAATAAAGTCAAAACTCAGAGAAAATAATGCCAAAAGTCATAAGATTGCAGTGTATATAAGAAAAGATAACACTCAGCCATCTATCAAAGGAGCTCAACCAAGAGTTTTAGAGTAAGAGAACAGTCAAATTGGTGAAGGAGAAGATATTAAAGAAACAATACAAGAGAACTTCTCAGAGTCAAAAGTTATACATCTCTGGATGGTTTTGATGGTTGGAAAAGACCATGTCTACATACATTATTGTGAAATTTAAGAGCACCAAGAATAAATAGAATATACTAAAAGTTTTCAAAGGAGGAAATTACTAG
This sequence comes from Pan paniscus, assembly GCF_029289425.2. Lineage (NCBI taxonomy): Eukaryota > Metazoa > Chordata > Mammalia > Primates > Hominidae > Pan > Pan paniscus. The sequence goes on from NC_073261.2 coordinate 19,715,959, forward strand.
GTCCTTAACAACAGAAAATAGCATTAGATTGACATTAGATGTCTCAACCTCAATACTGGATGTTAGAAAAAAATATGTGAACATTTTCAAAGCTCCAAGTATAAATACTTTTTCAGTTTGGAATTCTATACCCCAGGAAACTTTCTCTTTTTTTCTTTAATTAATTAATTTATTTATTCATTTATTATTATACTTTAAGTTCTAGGGTACAAGGGCACAACGTGCAGGTTTGCTACATATGTATACATGCGCCATGTTGGTGTGCTGCACCCATTAACTCGTCATTTACATTAGGTATATCTCCTAATGCTATCCCTTCCCCATCCCCCCACCCCATGGCAGGCCCCAGTGTGTGATGTTCCCCATCTTGTGTCCAAGTGTTCTCATTGTTCAATTCCCACCTATGAGTGAGAACATGCAGTGTCTGGTTTTCTGTCCTTGTGATAGTTTGCTCAGAATGATGGTTTCAATTAATTATTAGATTAGAATAGAAACATTTTCAAACATATGGAGAAGTGGAAAATGCACATTCCATCAGTCTTCCTGAGGAGGTTACCAGATGTCCTGGTTCCAACAAAATGAAGGGGCACATTATAAGCGAAAGGCAGGAGGATGGGAGAGAAAGGAAGTCGTGGGCTTTTCTTGAATAAACAAACATAAATGCCAGAATGACAGCTCTGCAGCAGGCCTCACGGAGCAGCCTGTCCAGGATAATGCTGCAGGATAAGTGTTCTAGGAGGGTGATATCCAGGAAAAATGTCACATGAAATTTTGCAGTATCCCTGAAACTCTGAATAACTCATACAGGCTCTAAGGGCAGACAATAGTGCAATTAGAAATGCCAGGAAATAACCAAAACTGCTATAAACAAAACCAAACCAAAACTGTGAGGGAATGCTATTCTATAATACCACTTGTATAATATCTATACAGTTGAAATAATGTCAACCCAATTAATTAATGACAGTTGCATAACTCTATTAGGAGCAGGTGAGATGAAGGTGAATGCCATTTATAGTAAAGTCTTCATTTATCAGAACAGAAAGTCAATCTACAATGACTAAAATTGAGGAATTCATGAATGGAAAAGCCTAAATTGTAAAAGTGGCAGTCTCTGGGAGAAGGGTTAGGGTACTTCTGGGGGAAAAAAGGGATTTCTGGGTTTTTATTTCTTATTATTATAAACATCACTTTTTTCTTCTTTTTCAAGTATGTACACGTGCTATTTGCATATAAAATAAAATGCATTACCATTTAATATATACCTACAAACTTAGGCAACTAGTTAAATGTTCTATGGGAGAGGAAACTCGTTTTCTAGTTCTCTACCTCTCCACTGAGGGAGAGAGAGCCTCTGTGCTATCGATTTGGGCATTTTTAGCATATAGATGAAATTGAAGCCATAAAGTTTTGAGTTTATCCAAAGAGAATGTGGAAGGACGAGGCAAGAAAGCCTCCGACAGATCCCAGTCATAAGCGAGGTAGGTGTCATAAAAATCGAGGGAAGAAAATTGAGAGATTGATCAGCGATCATAATATAGCTAACATTTTGAGTTCTTAGTTTGTTTCAGGGAATGTTCTCTTTACATATATTAAATCATCTAATTCTCTCCATGAAGTTGATACTACTATCTATATTTTCCAAATGAAGTAAATAGAGATTAAATTGATTATACACATTTCCCAAGTTCATAGAGTTTACACTTGCAGGACCTGGGATTATTAAATAAGCATTCCCTTTCTGGAGCTCATATTCCTAACAATCCGGTTGTCCTATCCTGTGGAACCCTGCCAAGAAATCAAGGATCGGGAACTGAGGGTTCCTTGACTTTAAGGTCCACAGCCCACTGGCTTGCCTTGAAGAAGTTCAGCTCTACTTGAACAAGGGATGGGGACTTATTCAATAAACATTAATCAAAAGTCTAAAATGTGCAAATCTCTGTCTTGGAACACGTGGAAATACAGAGAACTAAATATGTGGCTCCTATATGCAACAAGCCCATACTTGAGTTGAACTTCCCGTTCATGACATTCAAGATCTAGAGAAACTATTACAATTAACACTTCTTTTCTTCTGCCCCACACATTCCATTACAGAAAAGATGTCCACTTTTGCCCACCCCCAGAACTACATTCTCCAATTAAGAAATCGATGCTGATTTTATTGTCGTTTTTAGGTTCTGTGTGCATAGGGACAGCTTGATTATGCTAATCAACATCACTGAGTTTCTAGATTATGCAAGTGCCTTCATTTCAAATCTAGGGATGTTACAGAACAGCAAATTGGGTTAATTTGACTTTTTTTTCAATTTGTAAGTGTACGTGTTGTGTGTATGTTGCGTATATGTGTGTATTGTGTAGATACACATCCAGGGAGCCAAGAGCTCTCACTTTATGATAATGCAGAAAGAAGGCAAAGCTTCTGCTACTGTAAAATGACACTTTCCATCCTTACAAGAGTCCTTTTGTTCCTGGGTTTTCTCTTGCTATATTTCCTGAGATTCTTTTCAATTCTTTCCATTCCTTTGTTTTTATTTTTCTCAAATCCCTTCTTTGTTGGTTGTTCTTTCAGGAGACCCTGAAGGACATAAAGGACTGAAGTTACCGCAGCATAAAAATGCCAGGAGTTTAGGAACTACTGAGCAAATGAAAGACTGATGCAGAAGCAAACACCTTCACAGAGCATTTCTATTCTGCTGTAGCCTCTAGGCAGATTCATCTTGCTCGCTCTTTTTATTTCATGCATATTGATTCTAGGACTGTTTTGTATAGCTATCCGCTGTATCTCCTCACAGAAAAAAGTGAAGGTGTATAGATGTGCAATTACACTAGTCCAGCAACACAGCATGATGCATACAGTGAATAAAACACATTCTTTACCGGAGGTTTGAGCTTTCAGCAAACAGTGTGCCCTAATTTGCCCTAATGTTCTGTCCTCTGAGCTATGGCAGTGAGAAGCAGATGATGGTGCAGGGGGCTCCAGCCGAGCTGAATGGAAGCATACTGAGTTCAAAGCACTTTAGCTTTAAAGCAAACCCCTCATTAAGAAACATGCAATGCAATATTGACTATGGTAAGGATAGAGGCAATGGCAGATGAAGACAGCATTGGTAAAAATAGCACACATTTACTCCCAACACCAGTATTTAATCCATTATGAAGTCATTTCTTTGCCTTTTTCTAATTCAACATTCCTTTTGAAAGCCTCCTCCAATGCCATTCAATAAAAGCAGCTGTGATTATCTGAGTAGCAGGTTGCAAAGCCTCAGATGGAAGAAAAAGTGGTTATTCCAGTGGCAGCCCTAGGAAGCCCAGTGTCTACTGCCCTTCGAGCCAAGAGGCCACCTTTGGATGCTTTCTGAGACCTGGTTCCTCCTGCTATCACACTTAACCTTTATATGAAGTGTTCTCCTTCATTTAAAATGAGCTATAAAATAAGAGGCTTCAATAAATACAGCACCTGCATCAAGTGGGATTTGAGTGTATAAATGTCTCCAAATAGTCCTTATTAATGGTAGCCTGGAGCCACTCCTGTAGCAACAAAGTCCTCAAGTCTAATGAACCATTACAATGAAGAGAAACAGTGACTTGGTCTTAATTCCACCCTCTAGAAACGTTCTCATTGAAGTTGTCTTACTGAGGAATTATTCTAAATATATATAAGGATATTCTCTCAATTCTAAATGTGTACCATAGCCTAGAATTTTAAGTTTCACAGGCTTTCCCTTGATTTAGTAGAATTGACAACTTTGGTGATCTATATTTGGAAATTTCCAAAGCAGATATCCTACTCCATGTAAAATACTGGCTCCAGATTTTTTTTAAGTGATTGCTATTTTTCTGTGACCTCGTAATAGTTAAATTTAGGACCTGGAATTGTCAACACTTTGCTTCAGCAGAGGTAAAACTGCTACTTGTGCAGAAGCCAGGGAGGAGGAAACACAGAAGCCGCCCAGGCAGCGTTCATTCATGTGATACAAGCAGCCCTCCCCACCATTTTGCACCTGCTCTTGCCTACTGTCTGGATCTGGCTCTATTGTAACATTCTATAACTTGGTCCTATATTCTCTTATTGGTCTTACATTCTCTTGTTGGTTCTTCTATCAAATTGTTTTTCTCCTGAGAATTTTCTTGCCTTGTGTTGTTCTATAGCTCCAGCATACGAACAATGCTGGTCACACAGTAGGCATTTAATTATTGCTTTTTACATGAATACTTAATGAAAATCATATCTAAACTTACAGAACTACTGATCCATCTGGGAGGAATCTTAATCAATGCCACATGTGATGAATAAGGAAACATATCGACTGCCTAAAAAATCCATGTCTGGAGTAGCAGACCCAGGAGCAAAACTCAGGAAAACCTGCCCCCTCGCTTTGGCTGCTTCACTTGTTTGCAAAGCTCCTTCAGATTCAGAGTGCATGTGAGCCGGAGATTTGCCCTGAGGTGGAAAGATGGGCAAGCAGTGCTTGCCTGAACTGCCAGGGATTCTAAAGCTGCACCAGGGTTCAGAAAGAGAGAGACAGAGTGCCACTGTTGGTTGGTGATGATTACTGCCTGAGGGTGTGAGTGTGTTGGTGGTTGTGGAGGGAGGGTTTGAGGATCAAGGGCCACACACATTTAAATAAGCTTCACGTCTCTGAGCACCTGCTTTGTGCAGGTCATTGTAGCACAGGGCTAGGGGTGGCATTTGAAAACGAATGAGGAACCTACCCAGGATCAAATATTAAGCAAGCTGGAAAGCTGTCGTGAGTTTATGAAATGGTCACTGGACTCTGAAAAGAAACGTGACATCCAAAAATCTGGGATTGAGTTCAGAAAAATCTCATTTAGCAGCTGTGTAATCATGGGAAGGTTACTTGAAGTCTCTGAGCTGCGGTATCTTAGAAGGTATTAGGGAGAATGACTTTAATAGTCAATAATAGACTAAAGATAGCTTATGTTGTAGAATAATTTACTGTCTCATTTAACCCAAAGTAAAGAAGTAGGTACTCCTAGAATTGGTGAGCTGCATAAACTGTTGATAACGTAAAAACACAGGGACCTCCCCGCTTTGACTCTGTCACATGAAGGATCAGGGTGTTAGAAGTGCCACCACAGCAGTCACAGAGTGGCTGCACCAGCTCCAAAAGTTCAATGCACACACAATGATAATCCAAAGCAAAAAATGGGGAGGCAATGGGAAGCCTCTCCTTGTTGGTCTCTCATTATTAGGAAAGAAAATATATCCCAGAAATTTCGCTACAATTCACTGGCTGGAATTGATGCCTTCACCCACACCCCCAAGTCAATCCACAGTGAGGGGAAGCCACCTGCATGGTTGGTTAAGAGGAGCAGGATTCATTCCCTGGGGCCTGGCCCACTGCGGCTGCAGACCTGAATAGAGTGGGAACGCTGAGAGTAAGGGGGAAAAGGAATTGGTGTTTGTTAGGAAACCTATCCACCAACCTTTCCTGAGGCTTGAGGTGATGGGAACCGAAGTGCACTTGGTCAGCTATAAATCAGTATACGAGGTAAAATTATTTCCATCATAATTATTTTTGCTGACAGTGAGTGTTTGCACCTGGAGCATTTCACCTCATTTCTTCACTAAGAGAAACTCCATAATCATAGGTTATCCAAGAAAGGGAAAAGTATCCATTTTTTTCTTGGTTTCTGACCTTAGGTAACAGATCTGGTAGCTAGGACAATGAAATCCTCTGTGCATGTTCTCCAAGGGCACTGTGTCCTGTGCCCAATGGAAGACAAGAGGGTGATGGAGAAGAAGCGTGCAGGGCAAGAAGCAGAGCTGAGGCATGAATGGATGTTACCTGGGGGCTGCCCCACTCCTGCCAGTCACCCTTCCCTGGGAACATTCCATACACATGTGTCTAGACTGTGTGGCCCAGCCCGCTGGTCAGAATGAACTGGTCCCAGGGAGGACACTGGACTGCAGCTGGTGCAGTCGTTTCCTCTTGCCTTGAAAATTGGGAACGGAGAGACACAAAACTAGAAGTTGCTGCAGCAGAACACCCTACAAGACAGAGCTGGAGCTGTAGTAGGAAGGCCCCTGTCCTCCAGCTCCTGAAGTTCCTAGCATGGCCCAGGCCCTTTAGATTTCACGGGAGACTAAGAGTGTGCTTATGAGGAGAGTAATTGTGAACTAAACAAGCTGTTCTCTCATCTCCTACTCCCCTTTTTCCTTTGATATTGTTCACCTTTGACCACTGACCCACCACTACTGACACTGGGTCAGTGGGTCTCTTCCTACCTTCAGAGTTTCAAAATTTTAGGTTCTGAGGTGAGAATAGAAATAATTCCACACACATAAAATAAATTTGGCAGTCCAATCTTTTCTCAGGTTGATAAAGTGTATCTGTCTGGGTAGAGGAGAATCCCAGGGAAATCAATGAGGGCTCAGATGCTGATGGTTTTTGCCACCATGTACACACATTCTCACACACACATACATGCATGCACACGCACACACAAATCCATGCACATGTTCACACAGATATACATGCACTTGTGTACACACACACACAAATCCATGCACATGTTCACACAGATATACATGCACTTGTGTACACACACACACACACATTTACCACCACTCCCGTACCACCCAAAATTGATCCTAGATTGCGGTGATGAAACTCCCAATTTAGTTTGTAGGATCTGAAAACAGAGAAATGGTTTTCTCTTTCCTTGGAAGAGTCATAGGACTCCAGAAGAATGACTGTGCAGGTGACTAGACAGAAAAACATTAGAGTCTCACTGAGATCCTGGTACCTTGGTACACCATAGGAGGAGAAACAATGCACTGGTGTGCAGCCGAGCAAGGAATGATACCGAAGAGGCGACAGCTCCTGGGTCTGAAAAGTCTACAGAGACAACAGAACAACCACTGGCCTGGACCTCTCCACAGATGTGGGTGTGAGCAGAGGGCCCTGAGGACAGAGCCACACTGCAGGCCACTGAGGTCCTCTTCCCTTAGATCCATATGTAAGTCTGAGTGAAAGGCGGCACAGCTAAGGGATAATGCTGTGGGATGAGGATTGAAATAGAAAAGAAATGAGTTTTAGAAGGGGAAATAATATTTCTGGCACATATATATATATATATGTTTGTGAACTGAGATTTATACTCATGATACTTTCAACAAATGTCTTTTTATGCTTAAAAGCCACATAGAATGCAATTTTTCTGGAGGTATTTTTTTTTATTTATTTGTTTTGCTTCAATCAAAATATATAAACCAATACCAAAAGACATCTCATCCAGGTCTTTGTGCTGCAGCTACCAGACAAGCAGACTGTAGGAGTTTTTATTTCCTTCTTTCTTTTTTTTTTTTTTTTTTTTTTTTTTTTTTGAGGCAGAGTCTCACTCTGTCGCCCAGGCTAGAGTGCAGTGGCCCAGTCTCGGCTCACTGAAACCTCCGCCTCCCAGGTTCAAGCAATTCTCCTGCCTCAGCTCCAGAGTAGCTGGGATTACAGACATGCACCACCACACCTGGCTAGTTTTTTGTATTTTTAGCAGAGACAGGGTTTCACCATGTTGGCCAGGCTGGTCTTTAACTCCTGACCTCAGGTGATCTACTCACCTTGGCCTCCCAAAGTGCTGGGACTACAGATGTGAGCCACCACGCCCAGACTCTCCTTTTGTTTTAACTAAACTTTTTATTGAAAAAGTACATGCATACACAAAATTATGCAAATTGTAATCATCCAGCTTGATGAATTATCACAAATCAATCACCCATGTGACCAACAGTCATACTAATAAATTGAATGTTACATCTCTCAAACCCCTCCCAGTCATTGCCACATCCATTGTTTCCAAGGATTAACACTAGTCAGACTTCCCACATCACTATTAGCTTTGCCTATTACGGTCTTTTATAGCCACAGAATCAGGTATGTATCTATTCATGTCTGATTTCTTTCATTCTCTTTCTGTTTCTTTCCCTATGCCTCCTCCACCGCACATACAACACTTCTACACTAAATATCCCAGTCATTTCCTACACACTTCTGAAACAGTATACATTTATTCACTTATGATTTATTTTTGATCTATCCACAGTGTAGTAATTTTGGACAGTAGTCTCGTCTGCCTTACTCACCACTGCAATTTCAATACATAACAGTACCTGACATCAGTAGGTGTTCAATAAATATTTGTGGAGTGCATAAATTAATGATTTGAACATTGTCTCCAAAATGTTTCTTTCTACAAATATATGTTCTCAACATGAAAAAGTATTTAGCCATATTTCTCTGGCTTCTCTTGTTTACAAACGCTGCCATGTCTTAAAACAATTAGAAATGATCCCTTTTGAGTTTGAAGTTTGCTGTTGACATTAGCATATTTTCAGAATTGGGAGAAATGGCTGTGAGCTCAGAAGCAGACTTTTTTCTTTGTACTTTTGTGCAGTAATCAGCAAATAACATGACTGAAGGAGGCAGAGCATCATGCAGTAAAATGGTGTGCATTTTAGGATGAGCTATGTATTTGATTTGTATAATTTGGAAATGGGAACTTCAGTGATAACTTTAGTCACTGAATAAAACAAAGCTCATGAGACAGGTCTGGCATACTGAGTTGGGTTTTTTACGCTAGCAATAAAGAGGCAATATCTTATTGTGTAGCCTGTATTGTGGATATCTTGAGTTCTCACATTCCATCAACATTTCTATTTAAGGAGCAGGTGACTGCACACTGTATGAGGACTTTCTACTTCTCAATGCATTTTATGCCCTGTGAAATAGCTGACTCTTTCAGTAATAGACAAAACAGCAGGACAACAACTGACCTCCCCCTACTGCCACTTCCACAACCCACACTGAGGGACAAGGTCCACCCCGGGTGCTCACTGGGTAGAAGAGATGCAAAACCTGGGTGCCTACTAGAGAGAATCAAAGAGGGAGGCCACTCTGCTGTGGGAGTGACCTTTGACATAAAAACCCACCCAGTAACAAAGCTCAAACCATTGGTATTCTCTGAATTTAATAAACCCTTCTTCCAAAGGGAGGAACAAGAGAGGTGGAGTTACAGAGCCTCACATAGCATAACTTCAGATGGAAACTTTCACATTGGTTCTACAGATGGGATCCCTTGGAAAACAGGATTATTTGCCAATACTGTCCCAAGAGCACAGAGATGTTTGTGGAAGTTCCTACTGTGTAAGCCATCCCAACCTGGGCAAAGATAATATTTTTTCCCACTCTTAGGTTCTTCCCTATCATGTCTGGGGTCACAAAGCAAGTGGATACTGCCCCTCGGCTGACCTGCTGTTTCCCTCCTGGGTAAAGTCATCATCTGCTGAAATAGCATTTGTTACCATTCCTGCACCTGCCATGGCCTGGCTATCTGTGGCCAAAGCTTTAGGTAGCATCAATATTTCCTTACTTTCTTCTCTTATGCCTCTAATTTAAAACAAGCTAAAGCAAGAAACAAAACCCAGGAAACAAGAAACATAACGAACATCAAAATTGTGCTTTAAACTCTTTTTCCATCACCCAACCCTAGGAAAGATTTAAGCTTTTAATTAGTTTTTTCACAACCAAACTTCAACTTTGAGACAGAAATATACTGGCTATTCACAAGACAATATTTTCAAAGTGTATTTCATGATAGAATAATTGTTCACGATATTAATAGTTGTTCAATAAAGACAGGATCAAATATCATTAGAGGTTATACAAAGAGAGGGTCAATATATTGAAAACATGGGGATGAAGCAGATTTCTTGTAGCGTGGGACTTTATAGAACCTTAGACATGCCCAGATGTGTTGTGATTCTCTAAAAAGGACTGTAGTTGGAAGTAGTTCCAAAATCAACTTGACCACCAAGTACAGTAATTCTAAGAGCATCCTGTGGTTTCCATAACACTCTTTGATCAGTGCTGTTGTAGAGAATAATAATTGAGCAAACTCTCCGTCAGTTAGCACAGCATCAAATTTAATAGCATCCTTGATCCTTCTATCTCCTTTGCTTATATAAATTAATATTAAAGACCTGTTGTAGTTAGGAAGCACATATTTAAACAGATAAGGAGGCAAAGACAATGAGCCAGAAATGGTTTGAAAAGTGATTCAAATTGTTCTTTTTAAAAGAGTTATCTGCCTTTGCAAGACTCAGAAACTCAAGGGAAGATTAGTTGATGAGACTGTCCCATTTCATCATCTTTGTTTTCCCTTTGTCCATATTTACAGACTTGAAGAGGTATCAGCAAACACTAACTCAGATTCCCATGTACTGAACTGATTAAAAAGAGAGTAAGTCTATTATGGCAAAGATACCACAGAGGCAGAGATGTGAACTGGAAAGGACTTTTACCTCCTCCACACATGATATGACAGGGGTGTCTGCTGCTTCATGATAGCCCTGTTTGTCTTAACAAAATATGATGAGTAGCAATGGAGAATCCTGCTAGGAGCAGTAACTGAAACTTCAAAACAGAAAGAAAGAAACAATTATGGTTAAGGGGACTGAATGTAAGGAAAACATTTGTCTTCATACTCTGCTCAAAATGTGTGGATGAGCACATGAAAAAATCCAACCAATAGAGCTATCTAAATGATGAAAGCCTTCCATCTGTTAAATTTTATTTCTTATTATGCTTACCAATGCATGCTTGTCAAATAGCCTCTAGGCCCATGTTAATATCAAGATTAAAAACATAAGTTATTTTAATAATATTATCCAAGTGAGATAGGTGGCAAATCTACCACTCAGGAAGAAATCAAGCCTGGAAACAACATAATAATCCACAGCACAACTAAGAGAAAAATATTCAAAAGCTTCCAACAATTCATGAACTTATTATTAAATAAGATAGACAAAATAACTATTCAGGCGGTTTGTAGTAAATTTCTTAATCGAAGACCATCTTGCAGTATTTTTTATGCTGTGAATCCACTGAAATTTGGCAAAAAAAAAAGGAAATTAACTTCTTCCTTTTTGTTCCATTAGTTAAGTATAACTGAGATCTAGATAACCTCAGAAAGCGAGGACAGTATTTTCATCTGCATAGCATTCCTTTAAGTCTGTTATTACTCTCCATCCTTCAGTTGATTATTGTTTATTTCTGCCAAGTCAACAGATTCCACTGCAATAGTGCTTCAGTATGTTTTCAGAATTTGAATGTATGTCTATTTCTCTTTTCTACTGTAGGAGATTCTAAACATTATTTGTGTAACAAATCAAAGTTTTCCAATGCCCACAGAATACTAGAGATGTCTTACGTTACAATCATGAGACCAAAAGTTTAGAACATGAGGATTCTTGGAGATAATCGCATTCCCACATTTTACCATCAGAAAAACAATGAGGTGCATTGGTCTGCAGAGTACTGGGATTTATCTGGCCACACCTCCAAAGGCTAATCCAGTCCCCCATCTTTCCACGTCTGCGTCTGCTCCCACAGCTGATTCCACTCTTCTTCATTTTTTTTTTTTTTTTTTTGATATGTAGTCTCAGTCTGTCACCAGGCTGGAGTGCAGTGGCGTGATCTCGGCTCACTGCAACCTCCGCCTCCCAGATTCACGCTATTCTCCTGTCTCAGCCTCCCCAGTAGCTGGAACTACAGGCATGCACCACCACGCCCAGCTAGTTTCTGTATTTTTAGTAGACACAGAGTTTCACCATGTTAGCCAGGATGGTCTCTATCTCTTGACCTCATGATCTGCTCCGCCTCGGCCTCCCAAAGTGCTGGGATTACAGGCATGATCCACCACACCCGATGGACTCCACTCTTCTTACAGCATCAGTTCCTTCCCAGTCCTCACACCACCTGGGCTTCAGGCAAGAAGAGTTTTAATAACCTCCTGTCTCTGGTTAGGTAAGGTTTGAATCAAATCATTCTTGGATTGTTGATTGGGCTGCTGGGCTAAGTCCTCAATGGTTTTTGTTTTCGTTTTTAGTTTCGTTTGTTTTTATGATGATTTTATTTAGAATATGGTTGTGCATACACATACATACATGCAAGCACACCCACATATGCACAGCACACACACCCACATGCACACATTCACAGCAGCACACAAACACACACCACATACACATCACACACACACACCATGTGCATGGCACACCCACTCACATGTACACCCCACAACCACCCACATGTGCAGCACACATACCACATGCACAGCATACACACCACATACCCACATGTACACCACATACATACCCACGTGCACATCACACCCACATCATGTGCATAGCACACATGTACACATGCACCGCACATACACCCCACATGTGCAGCATGCACACATGCACATGTGCAGCACACACACCCACATGCACACCACACACACCCACATGCATAGCACACACACCGCAAGCTTTCTCATCTACAGGGATAGGCCGTAAACACGGGCAATTTTCTCTTGTCAGCCAGATACTTTGCTGATTGACCTCACTTTTGATTATATTTACTCTGATACCTTATCCCTGGGTTCTGCCTGTCAGGATATCCTAGTATTGGATTCTGGAGAATCTCAAGGGTGATTGAATTCCATAATCCAAAACCCAAGCCATTGCTGCCTGACTGAGCTGCTGCTTTCAGCCAGGCATACCACTCTGTATCTGGCCCCAAGGAGCGTATGGTCCTTGGCTGGGTCTCAATATAATCCAAACCCCCTCCACCTGCTTAGTCAAGTTATGAATACTTTGCCATGATGAAAAATTTTGAAATATTTAAACACCAATCTTTCTCGAAGTTGGCTATTCTTTCTTCCAAATTCTGTTAAATCTAATAATCCACAAAGACACACCTAAATTGACAAAGATGAATGCCTTTCAAAGAAATGTAAAAATTATTTTGTAGTCTCAAATATATTTTCTCTATGCAGATAAAGCTCAAATAACTGAGGATTTATGTCACATCTTCTTTAAAAAGTGTGTTCTCATAAGATAGAGGCATATGCTGCACAGTGAAATGCCAGAATTGAGATTAATTAGCCCAGAAATCAATGCACAGAAGTGCACCTAAGATTCATACGTCCTCATGCCTTGAGCTAATGTAAAGTAGCATTACTCCAGGGGAAAAATAATTTCCAAAAGAACTGAATATATGAAACTGTTATCCCATGACAGAAAGTTAATAGGCAGGCAGAAGGTGTTATTTGGTGGCTGTGACAAAGCAGTATGAGAGATTCTAAATTTTTAAGAGTGTTCTTTTTTTGTAAATTAACTTCACCCGTCAGAAATTTTTCCTGTAGAGGAGAGCTGAAGATCGGATGTCTCTCGAAATCAGAGAAAAAAACGAACCCAAAGGCAGCAGGGCTAGTTATGTCTGGCAATCACGAGGAGCCTGAACAAGTTCAGTTTATTATTCACTAGGAAGGTTAGGGACTCACAGAATGAACAGATGTATAAATTTCTAGTACAAGATATTCAGCTTCTATTACATGAAAGCAGGCTGAAGATTTTAGGGTGTTTTTCTCAGAGGCCCCATAGTGCCAAAATGTAAACCAAGAGAAAACTCTAAATAAATTGCTTTGGGATTATTTTAGCTTTCATATTATAATTTAAGCCAACATTTGCATGTCAAAATCTAGACACTCCCAACATTAATTGCAACTCAACCAAGCCACCCATCCAACATATATAACCTGGATCGAAGAGGGCGTCACGAAAAAGTGCATGTAGTTATGTTCACAAACACTGTGAATCCTAAATCAGCTCTCCCCAGCCTATTCAGGACACTCATCACGGCTGCTCATTTATGATGCTTGCCATAAGGAGGAAGTGAGGTGCAGTAGAAAGAGCATGAGCTAAGTAGAGAGACCTGTGTATCCTTGAGCAAGTCACTTGACCTCTCTAAACATCAATTGCTTCGTTTGTAAATTAGAAACAAGATCTACTTTGAAGACTTGAGTGCATTTAGAAACACAGTGAGTGACAAAAAGTGAGCACTCAAAAATGCTTGTTTCCTCTGTCTTCTTCAAAATGCGTATGCAAAGGAATACTCTGACAGTGTCACTGAAAATTTCAAAATAGACCTTGCATCCTTTCAATAGCCTTCTTATGCTCTTATTGACCAGGGTCTGTTGTGTGTCATGGAGGAAAAACTTTTTCTCTACTCTGTTAGGTCAGTGTCTAGGGGCCTGTGAATTAAACTAGCAAAAGACAGATTCACAGGAGAAAAATCACACATTTAAAATTAGTATTTATGTGCATGAGCATTCACAAAAAAGAAATAATACTCAAAAAGGCAGTTAAACTTGGGGGCCTGTATATTATTTTAATAAAAGAGGTTTGGACTTAAAGGGAAAATAAATTGTGGGGAAGTGACTAGGAAACACATAGGAAGACTAATGGAGGATAAGATTTATTTTAGCAAGGGGTGTTTATGCAAACTCACCTTCACAGCAACTCTCCATCTCTAATAAGAATTGTTCTTCTCTTCCTGATGTGAGGGGAAGGGAGTGGGCATTTTTCAGATAGGGAAATTTATGCCCCGCTTTCAGACACATAAAAGAAGGCTTTCATACCTCTTCTAGCATGTGCTGATTCTCAAATGCCTGCAGGTCAAAATAATCCTTATGCCAAAGTTCAAGAGTTAAATTGTATACGTAACTTACTCAGAATAATAGAGAAAGATCCAGAGGAAACATTATTTGCAGCTGTATCCTAAAGACATGGTGAGGTTTCTGATTTCTGGAAGGCATCTTGCAACTATGTTTAAGTACAATTCAAAGAATGCTTTTACAAGATCAGTTGTTCAGAATAATTGCTTAACCTAACAGAGGTTAAATAAACTTTCAGGTCAGCTTTTCTTAAAACAAAACTGATGTATATGTCTCTGGGATCTTGCCATGCATTTATTCATCATATTCACCATTATGCTATTCTGGGGTGGTCCTGCCAGGCTAGACCTCCCAGTAGTAATGAATATTAATGTTATTGTGGAATGAGGTGTAATCCTGCATGTATATGGAAAAATGCTTCCTATTTTTAAATTTGATTAACCCTTCAGTTAATCAAATAGATAGTTTCCATTTATTTCACTGAGGGGTAGTTTGCTGTAAAATCTTAAGTTTTTGAAAAATTATAAACAGGAGAAATTGCAACTCAGAAATTCTAGGATCCTGTATTCACCTGGGTCACAGGAAGAATCTAACCCACTAAACAACACTAAATAGAGTGAGACTTCCAGGAGACTGTTCCTTCGCAACATCCCCATTCCAGAACAATCTTGCAATCAATTGACACATACAGTATTTTTTTACTATCAAGTGGGTTCCATGCCTTCTGCTATTTCCAGTTCATCAATGCAAGGTCATTAGTCTTTCCAAGCTATGACACTGGAGAATACGTGTTTCCAAATGGATCTTGGCATAAAGAATCTTTAAGGATTTGTCTCTGTAATCACTGCGATTCATTCTCTTTTTATTATTTCCTTTTTTTTTAATACTATTTCCACTGATGGCCAGAAAAGAAAATTTCTAGGTTTAAAAAGGAATTAATTCCTCATGTTTTGTTGTTTTAAAAGTCAGACGTTGCCTGAAGCCAGGCAGAGACGATAAGGTGTAAATTCAAAGTCTGATGTACCTCCAAGTCTTTCGAGTGGACTCCAAATCAACATTATAGAGAATCAAAATGCTGCTACATCCCATAACTCTTGCTATTCCTGTTTCTGGCTTCTTCAGATTGAAGACCACCAGCCGCAATGAATTATGCTGAACTCCATGGTGGTTTTGTGACAGTAACATATGAAGACCAGAATGAGACCACAAAGTCCACTTGAAACTTGAAGTTAGATTTCAGGGCTTGATTTTTAGCAACATGTATGCCTAGCTGGATGCAGCAGTCTCCAGATGTATTTGACAGATATTGTATCCCTGCTTTTGCAATCCTTCAGCTTGTGGTGGTTATTTTTTTTCCCTAGAGCATCTCAAAATTGTAATTAGATTCCTTGTTGTTGATGGCATAAGTGGGTTTCAAAAAATGCTTGTAGCCTTGTTTAATTTCCTAATGAATAAAACCAACAGCACATGCTTAAGACAAAAGATCTTAATCATTTATTAAACATTTACCTGATATCCAAGTTTCTATTAAAATTGTTTTACTATTATTCATAGCTTTTGACAAACCAATAAATAAGAGACCCTTACCCCTGTTTCAGAAGTTCTTTGACTTGCAAACTCAAGTTATGGATTATAATCAGTAAAAGATGATTCATTCTCTTCATTTTCACACACACTCAAAACAGTATCTCTCACTCCTTGTCAGTCTCAAATGCAGGCTTAGTATGCCTACAGGTCATTCCTTGTCTTTTGCAAACTTATTTTCTTTGACTCAGTGTTCCCACTGAGCGAGGAATGACCTTAATCTGTGATGGAAAACATGACACAGCAGGTATCACTCAGATGACTGAATATCTCTGAATATATAATATGCATGCAATGTCTACTACACAGGGATATAAAAAAGATTGCTAGACAGAAAGAAAGCTTCAAGCAGCAAAGCTTCAAACTTTTGATAGCAATTTTATAACGTCTTCACATCCCCTTAAAATTTAGACCAAACAATTAAAAGACTTTTTTGGATTATTTACAGTCCATTATGAGCTGAAACCCCCCCTCTCCCCCAATGCATATGCAGAAACCCTAAACACCAATGTGACTGTATTTTGAAATCGACCCTATATGGAGGTAATTAAGGCTAAATAAGGCCCTAAGGGTGGGCCCCTAATTCCATAGGACTGGTGTCCTTATAAGAAGAGGAAGAGACACCAAGGATGTGCAGGCACAGAAGAAAGGCCACGTGAGGACACAGAGAGAAGGCAGCTGTCTGCAGGCTGAGGAGTGGGACCTCAGGAAAAATCAAACCTGCTGGAACCTTGATCTTGGACTTCCAGCCTCCAGAACTGTGAGAAAATAAACTTCTGTTGTTTAAGATACTCCGTCTGTGGTTTTTTTTTATGGCAGCCTTACATAGTCCATGTAGGGGTTTCACAGATTTTTTAAAAAGTATTGAGTTTGGTTTATATATTTAAAAAGCTAACATAAGAACAATAAAACCTTTAGCTTGTGAATAATATTTTTTACTGTTAATGAACACAATAATTCCAGATTGATGATAATACTATAATGAGAAAACAGACTTTCAAATTCCTTTATGACATTGTTTTTAATATGAAGAGGCAGTGCTTTGAACATGTAAAATTCATAAACAAATCTCATTTATCTGCATGTACAGGATACAGCAATGGCAACCCTACATGAAGGTACCATTATCTCTCGTAATATCATCCAGTCCCCAGCTGTCATCTCCAGATGGCATTTCATGGAGCTGACACCGTTCTCTATGGCTTTAAGATTAAGCTAGAAAAAGTTATAATTAAACATAACAAAAATTACTAATAGTCATCCTTTGAAAACAATGCCTGAAAAATGTGAAAAGCAATAAATCCCATTAAAGAGATGAGCATACAATCATAGAGAATTGAAGCCCAAAAGCAGTTCATGGATAGTCTAGGGAGCTTCATCTACATTGTGCAGCTCCATTCAAATGTAAATATTACACTGAAAGGACTTTCAATTTATCTTCCCACTTCCGTTACTTCAGAACAGAGAAATGAAGTCTCTGGTAGCCTAGAGGTTAGGTTATGGGGGGAGGGGCAGATGACAAAGTTGGTTCATCACAAGGTAAGAGCTCATAGCAGAGAACTTTACTTATAAGGGAGACTCCTGAAAGGCAATCTGTTCAGGGAGTAAATTAGGAAAAAACACCCTGCTCTGAGAACCAGACTATAAGAAGACATTCCTATTTTGATCCTGACTCTGTATGGAGGAGAGAAAAAGAGAAAAAGAAAAAAGCCTTCTTTGACAACGTCAACCTCATATAAATACAAAAGCAAGATAAATACTACATATGTGGCTCTGTGTAACTCCAGTCAAAACTTAAGTTAAATAAATTTCAGGTTTGCAGTGCCTCTAGGTGGCTTTCAGAAGCAAATCATCTCTGTGATCTCTGACCATCTCTGATGACCCCTTTATCTGGTCCAAAGTAATTCCCATAAATGATGTATCAAAGGAAATAAGCTTATAAGAAAACCATAAAGCATTTGCAGAATAAAACATGATGGGCAAAAGTGAGAAAAATAACTCATTGGAGAATTACAGTCATTAATTTTTCAGACAGTAGAATTAACTTTTTCTTTTTTTTGAGACAGAGTTTTGCTCTTGTTGCCCAGGCTGGAGAGCAATGGCTCGGTCTTGACTCACTGCAACCTCCGCCTTCTGGGTTCAAGCAATATCCTGCCTCTGCCTCCTGAGTAGCTGGGATTACAGGCACCCACCACCACACCGGGCCAATTTTTGTATTTTTAGTAGAGACGAGGTTTCACCATGTTGGTCAGGCTGGTCTCGAACTCCTGACCTAAGGCAATCCACCCACCTCCGCCTCCCAAGTGCTGGGATTACAACAGGTGTGAGCCACCCAGCCCACCAGAATTAACATTTTTAAAATATAAATATTTAATATGTTTATTAACATAGGAAGATTATGAAAAGTATAATAGAAGCCAGAAATATTTGAAGAACAAAATAGAGCTTCTAGAAGATAAAAATTTTAATAAATGAAATTAAAAACACAATGGAAGAAAACTATAACAGATTTCAAATTGCACAAAAAAACTACTAAGCTTTAGAATATAAAGGAATATTACAGAATGCAGTGTAGAGAGACTAACTGGAAACATGGAGACAGGAAATAACAGTCAAGAGAGATAGGGGCTTGGTGGAAGGAGCTAAGATACATCTAATAGGATTCCATAAAGTAAACATGGTGAGAATAGGAAAAAAAAAATAATTAATGGGTGAGAATTTGCAGAATTGATGAGAGATTCCATTCTCAGATTTAGAAAGTCCCCCGCTCAAACAAAACAACAAAAAGCTATCCCTAAACACATCACGCCAAAAGAACAATTAGTATGGCAACTGACTTTTCAAAGCAGTAATGAATGCCATCAGTCAATGAAATAATATATATGAAGCAATGAGAAAAATTAACTGTCCATCTTGTATTGTACGTATGGAAAATCTATGTTTTATGAATTAATAGGAATCAAAAACATTCACAAATCAACAAAAACCTGAGGGATTTTATTTACAAAAGATGCTCATTAAATAAAATTCTAAAGTATATAGGTCAGGAAGAATGAAAATGATACTAGATGGGAGGTCTGAGATACACAGAAAAAAAAGCAAAGAAATGCTAAACTGATAAACATGGGTAAATCTGACATGCATTGACTATAAAACAATAACTGTGTTCAAATAATGGGGATAAAAACAAAGCTGAAATAGAGTACTAGACATCAATAGTATACAGTTCGGGCAGACAGCAAGAATGAGTGATTCTGAAGTCTACTTGTTTCTCAAAAGAGGCGCAGGGATATTGCTACAATTATTAAAATGTATAAAGCAACTCACAAAAGAACAGAAGCAGAGAGTGCAACTTCCAAAGCAGCAAAGAGAAAAGAAATGTGAACAAAATGAAGCAGTCCTAAAAGTATGCTAGACATGAGAAATCATAGAGAAGATAGAAAACTACAGAAAAACAAGCTACAAAATAATGTGATGGAAATTTCATCTAAAAATCTTAGAAATTACATTAAATATTCTTTGACAAAATGTCTTTGTTAAAAAATACAGATTGTCAGGTGTACATTTTAAATTTTCACATTAATAAAAGGATAAAAATAGTCAAATCAAGTCTAAAATTAAGCAAAGGAAGATGATGTTGCTATGTTAATAGCAGATAAAACAGACTTTAATAAAATAAATTTAAGAAAAGATTTTCTGATAAAATTCCCCACAAATAGAAATATATGTAATGTTGAGAAAGCTACAAGGCAACTTTGTTATTCCACCATTTGACCGGAAGACATTCACACTTTCATGTGAATATCTAGAGGTTTTGTCAGACAAAAACTTGGTGGGGCACAGGAGATTGGGAGGACACTATTAACAAATATGGTTTAGCGTCTGGTAGAAATGCATAAGTTTCTTCATCCAATAATGGGAAATTGTATATCAACTTCAATTTAAAAATGGAATATAAATATGGATTCTACTACATTATGAAGCAAATCTAAGCACATTTTAAAGTTTTATTGTTATGCAGCCAGTGGCCTCTAAAATGAAAATAAATTAGAAATCTATTATAAAATATTTAAAATAAAGTAGTCTTTAACATTGGAAACTGTACTCCTTAATAATGTCATGGGTAAGAAAATAAATCATAATGGAAATATAAAATACTCAGAAATACATATCAAGGTTTTAATAACCAGGCATAAACAGAACATATCCCCCCAAAAAAAGCAAATTAGAAAACTGTTCTGAATGTGACAAGTTAGACAAGAACTAATTGAAAGAACTTCCAAGTTCTTAGATTGGAAGACTCAGTATCAAAAAGTGGTCAGTTTTCCCTAAAGATGTTTATAAATTTATTACCATCCCCCCAAAATGGCATTTTTTTTTCTGGTGCTAAAAATTTAACTGCAAACTTTCTCTGGACATGGGTGAACTCCTCTAGAATCCATGAGTGGGAAGAACTTGCTTAGTGATGACCTAAAATGCAGGGAAAAGAGATTGTTAAATTTAATTTTACAGAAATAATTTTTAAAGTAAAGCCTTATTTTGTGTCAGGTAGGCTCTTTGGCACTTCAGAATCATTTTTTCCTCTAATTATCGCAGAAACCATAGAAGATAGGTTTAACATCCAAATTTTACAGAAGAGAAAGCTGAATCAACATCAGTTTACATAATGTGCCCAAAGTTCCATCCTAATAAACTGATAAAAGTTCATTCAACCCTCATGTAATTTTACCACAGTACCCATGTACTTAGCCAGTATACTCGTATGACTACCAATAATTTAAGAAATAGGCTAAACAGTAAAGAAGAGGACTGGAGAATTATATTACTCCAGAAGTAAAATTGCCTCGGAGCCTTCAGTAAAATATAGCACAGCAAAAATAATTTTTTCCTGCTTTATTTGTTTAAATAAACTGAAAATTATGGAAAGAAAAACCAAACAAAAAGATTACATAAAAAACAGAGTTTTAACCCCAATGTAATTAAAAGGTAGTACCCAAACTTAAGCACCACCTGTAAGCAAGGCTTGATTGCAATGAGGATGGGTACAGCGTTGAGGGAAGGAGGGTCTCCACACTGGCTCAGGCTCATTCAGACCTCTGATGGGGCAAACATTCTGCAAAGGTAGTTGTCATGCTCATAAGCAGCAATGCCTTGCAACGTTCTGGGGGCTCGAAGCTTTTGTGACTTTTCTCATCATTGCTGAGTAGTGGGATGATCAGATAGAGGTAGTAAATTAAAAAATAGAGAGCAAAAATGATTTAACAAGAAGCTGCGTACTGACTGGGGGTCCGGGTAAGAGAAAGAGTGGCAACCAACTTTGCAACTGCTAATCTTAGTTGTCTGCCAAGATCTAAGGCTAAATCATCCAAAGAAAGAAATATCCCAAGAACCCTCCTGGGTAAGGAAGGTCAGAAAAAAATACAGCAAATGGTAAAGTCCAGCAATGACGTGCAGGCTGAAGAATTCAGGGAGAAGTGTACAAATGCCTGCAAGGCCCTTTGAAATGCATCTAAAAATAATATAGATTGATGATTGGAGAGAAGGATGAATACATTGATAGATACATAATAAAGCTAATAAAATGGTAACTGTAGACTCTAGCCAGTGGGTACACAGGTGTTCATTGTACAATTTTTTCAACTTTGATGTATGTTTCTACATTTATATAATAAAATGTACAATAAGGAACTGTGTCAAATAAGTCATTTCTTAAAAAAAAAAAAACAAAGGCAATGACTTAGCAGAAAATTATGTAGACACAATAAAAACTCAAACAACAGTCTGCCTCAGATCATCGTGCTGATCTTCCAAATTTCAGCAGGGATGGTTGGTTTTCCTGCAAACCTCGAAACAATCCAATTTAGTGACAAGTAATAATTAGAGCGTAGCCCTTGTGCAACCTTTGCAAAGTTGTTGAAAATATAAAGAAAAGAGAGTAAACACAAGAAATAGAAAAGAAGTGAAGAAAATCCACCAGTAAACAGTACTCTGAAGGAAATAAAATGTATAAAAACAATAAAAGCAAGCAACAAGACCATCATTTTCCATGAAAGCAAATATATTTAAATTACAGTTTCTTTCAAACAGAAACTAAATATAAGATACGAGGGATCAATTAAGGAATTTTTTTTTCTTTTTTTTTTTTCTGAGACACAGTATAGATAGCTCTGTAGCCAGGCTGGAGTCCAGGGGCATGATCTCCGCTCACTGCAACCTCCACCTCCCAGGTTCAAGTGATTATCCTGCCTCAGCCTCCCGAATAGCTGGGACTACAGACACGCGCCGCCACTTCCAGCTAATTTTCATTTTTTAGTAGAGACAGAGTTTCACCATGTTGGCCAGGATAGTCTCCATCTCCTGACCTCGGCCTCCCAAAGTTCTGGGATTACAGGCGTGAGCCACCGTGCCCGCCCTTTTGTTTTTTGTTTTAGTTTTTGTTTCAGTTTTGTTTTGTTTGTTTTTTTTTGAGACGGAGTTTTGCTCTTGTCGCCCAGGCTGGAATGCAATGGTGCAATCTCGGCTCATTGCAACCTCCGCCTCCTGGGTTCAAGCGATTCTCCTGCCTCAGCCTCCCGAGTAGCTGGGATTACAGGCGCCCGCCACCACGCCTGGCTAATTTTTACATTTTTTAGTACAAATGGAGTTTCACCACGTTGGCCAGGCTGGTCACAAACTCCTGACCTCAAGTGATTTGCCCGCCTCGGCCTCCCAAAGTGCTGGGATTACAGCCGTGACCCACCGCACCCAGTCAGGTTAAGGATTTAAAAAATATATATGAAGAGTAAACTAGCACAGATTAGGAAAGAAACAGAAGAGAAATATAAAATCATTCCATAATAAAAGTAATATTATAAGAGTCAATTAGGAGAATAAACCCTTGAAAACAGGTAAGATAGTTAACAAAGAAAAAAGGCTTGAGAAAAATGTGCCTCATAAACTGGAAGAGGATCATAAAATATTACAGGATTGAAGATGGAGTGATTGTTCTAGAAGAGAGAGAAATGATATTTTAAAAACTCTAATAATAACTGTGGAGGAACTAAAAACATAAATGGAAGAACAAACTTATTCCCACATATAATTTTTAAAAATTCTATAAAAAAAAAGATCCACATGTAGAAAATGCAGAATAGTTCAGGAAAAAAAAATACAGAATTATCAACACTTACACATAACTTGGTGAAATAATGTTTGAAAATATAAAGACAAAGCCATGTCATCCTGAGATAATGTAATTAATTTTAGTCATATGGTTTCCATTAAAAAATTTATAAAGGGGCTGGCTGCCGTGGCTCATTCCTGTAATCGTAGCACTTTAGGAGTCCAAAGCAGGAGGATCACTTGAGCCCAAGAGTTTGAGACCAGCAGAGGCAACATGGTGAAACCTCGTCTCTACAAAAAATATATACAGAGAGAGAGAGTATATATATATACACACACATATATACACACATATATATACACATATATACATATATACACATATACACATATATACATATATACATATATACACATATACACATATATACATATATACATATATACACATATATACATATACACATATATACACACATATATACATATATACACATATACATATATACACATATACACATATATACATACATATATACATATATACACATATATAGAGTATATAGAGTATATATAGAGTATATCTATAGAGTATATATGTATATATATAGAGTATATAATACAGCCTACCATATATATAGTATATATATACTCTATATACTATATATATAGTGTGTATATATAGTATAGACCCTATCATATATATAGGAGTATATATATATATATACACACACTCCTACTATATATATAGGAGTGTATATATATATATACACACTCCTACTATATATATAGTATGTATATAGAGTATATAGAGTATATATACAGTATATATACACAGTATGTATATGCCATATATAGTATCTATATACTTATATATAGTATGTATCTATATACTTATATATAGTATGTATCTATATACTATATATAGTATGTATCTATATACTATATATAGAGTATATATGTATATAGAGTATATATATATCTATATATATACTCTATATATAAATACTATATATATACACTCTATAATATATACTGTCTCTCCCTCTCTCTGTCTCTCTCTCTCTCTCTCTCTCTCTCTATATATATATATATGTATGGTAGGGTCTCACTCTGTCATCCATGCTGGAGTACAGTGGCACAATCTTGGCTCACTGGAACCTCTACCTTCTGGGCTCAAGAGATCTTCCCAACTCAGCCTCCCAAGTAGTTGGCATTACAGGCACTGGTCACCATGCCCTGCTAATTTTTGTATTTTTTGTAGAGACAGGGTTTCACCATGTTGCCCAGGCTGTTCTTGAACTCTTGAGCTCAAGCAATCTACCCGCCTCGGCCTCCCAAAGTGCTAGAATTACAGGCAGGATCCCCCATGCCCAGCCAAAAAATACTTTTATGAATGCCAACTATCAAACTGGAAAACTTGTTTAAAAAATAAAATATCAACTATTGGCAATGAAAAAGATCCTTCACATTCCTTTTCCTCGAAAGAGAAAAATCATACAAACCTTTCACAATACTCACTACTTTAATAAAAAACCAAATCCAAATCCCAGGAAAAAAATTTGTGAAACAGTTGTTCAAAGCCTAACAATTAGGAGCATTATGACTGCAAATTTCTAACCATGAGAGAATGATTAACTGTGGCATATACACCAGGAAGAGTATTATACAAAGTTTAAAAGTAGTGCTTCAAATACGTAAAAAAGAAATAAAATATACATGAGATAATATTGAGAGGCAAAAATTCTTTATACAATACTATAATAAACTGTATAACTATATATACTATATAACTATAAACTATAATAAACTATAAAATAGTTTATAGAATACTCAAGCATTAGCAAATACATTGGAAAGTAAATTAAAATAATAACACAATGAAGCAAAGTTGGGCTGATCACAGAAACCAAAAGATGTTTCAATACTAAAAATTCTAAAATTAGATCAATAATACACAAAGGTAACTGGATAAAAATGATAAAACATGTAACTATAAAACAAGTCATCATTAATATAGATTGGAAAAAGCACTGGACAGGATACATAATGTGTTCTGGACTAAAATGGATATATAAGCAGGTTCCAGTATGTATCAAGCATGTCTTTTTTTTTTCCTGATGCTTTGAAATCTTGGGTCCTTGCTGACCCTGGAACAACTGCCCTTCTCAGGGCCAGCCAATTCTTAGAGGTAGCACAGGACTCACCCACAAGCATGACCTTCATATGCAAACCAAGCAAATCCAGAGTCTACATTTCAACCACCTCCTTATGGAGCTCTTATGCTTTAGGCCACTATCCACCTAATCTAATCATTCCAGGATCAGGTACCAGACAACTAGGGCCAGGCCCTCTACCCCAGAGCCTGTTGAAATTATTCAAACTAGGAATAAGTGTGTAAGAACCAAATTTCTTGCAGATCACAACTATAAACTCTGGGCAAAACAAATAAGCAAGCAATCAAACAAACACGAAACATGCTTTAGCGCTCTCAGGAATAAACAAAAGCAGGATGGTATTTGAGGGGTGTAAAAATTTAGAGAAAGCAAGGAGAGAATGAGGAGTTAATTTCCTGCATCTGTGATGTTGATCTGAGGATAGTCACAGTCACAATGTAGCACAGGTTGATAAAACAATGTAGAAAGCCTATAATTTTTCTGACCAGAGACACTAGGGAAGGATCTTGAAACACCAGACCTACTAGAAAGTAATGGGGCAAATCTAAAGTGAGAAAATCAGAAAAGGAGAATTCCACACTCTGTGCATATAGGGGATTGTGTGTGTTTTTGTTTGTCTGTGTGTGTTTGTAAGTGTGCATTTGTCTAGATATGTCACCAAGTCTCTGGTGGGCCTCAAGCATACCTGTAGAAGACTGTAAGATGCTCATGTTGTGGTCCACCACAGGCAAGACACAGCTTGCAGTCTGCAGTCTGTGTCTAACCAAGTAAAATAGCTGCTAAAACAAAATCGTCAATAGGCTTTGAAGGAATGTAACAGAATCCAGAGCATCCACAACAAAATATTCACAATGTCCAGAAGATAATCCCAAATACTCAATATACGAACAACCAAAAAAATGTGGTTTATCTTTCTTAAGGGAAAATAAAATCAACAACAGCAAACCTTAAATTAGCACAGATGTTAGAATTACCAGACAATAACTTCGAATGCACTTTAAAAACTAAACTTGAGAAGGATAATAATAATAGTATACATGCTTCTAATAAAATAAGAGACAAAATATCAGCAGAAAATTAAAATATATATGAAAGAGGCAAATTAAAACTTTTAAAAAATATATACACTTTTATATTTAAAATTTCACCAGCTGGATTTAATAGATAGATGATGATATTAAAATAAACTATTAGACAAATTGAAAATAAATCAATAGTAATTAACAAAGAAATAGCAGCAATGATAAAAATAAATGAAAAAGGAAAAAACATTAAAAAAATGAGCCAAGCCAAGGGCCTATAGGATAATGTCAGAAGGACTAACAAATAGATGATAAGCTCAGCAAATTAAAAACAGAATAAACATGAAGAAAATCATGAGTCAAATGATGAAAAGAAAAAAAGCAAAGCAAAACAAAATCAAACTTTGACAGTTGCCAGAGAAAAACACTCAAATCAAATGGTAAAAGAATTTATGGCACTATGGACATTGCTTCAGGAAGTATTAACCAGTGATATTGAAACAAGTCTTTCAAGTACTGAAAAAAAATGCAAACCCAGAATTCTATACTTGGCAAAGATATCCTTCAAAAATGAAGCCAAAGATACCAACTAGATTGATGTTACTCAAAGTGGAAGAGTAAGAATCTCTGAAAATTTTCTTTCTGGTATAAGCAAGGGAAAAAACAAAAACAAAAAAAAATGTTAGAAACAATTTTGTCAACACTCTGGAAAAGAGCCAAAGGCTTACAGCAACCCAGAGAGAATTTAGTTAAAAACAAACAAACAAAAACCCAGCAAATCGTGGTAAGAAAAGTGACAGTGAGCTTTGTTGCATTTTAACTTAACCTAGTCTCCTCTACCACTCTCCAGTAGCCTTAAAAACTAAAGCTTGCATTTTTGGTACGAAAGAGAGAACAGATCAAGCTCTTGAAAACCCTCATCTTCAAAGAATAGTCATTTTTTTATCTGTCTCTGACTCCTAGGAAGACCTCACTAAATATGCTTGTCTTTATTTTTCCTCACTCCTACTCTCCTAGTTCTAAAAGCCTCTCCTCAGGGATTGTTTGTTGATAACAAGACTGCCTGAAGTGAGAGATTACAGTTGGGAAAATAAAAGTCTAACCAAAAAGCTTAAAAAGAAAAGCTGAGAAATAAAATGACCATAGGGGTTTTGAAATTATCCGACATATTCATGGGAATCTAGAGGTCACACATGTGCATAGGGCTGTGTGTGTTTTCAGGAAAGACTGGAGAAGACCCTACTCTCACCTTTGGCTGACATTGAGGCTCTGTACAAACAGCATTCTAAATGGCCTGACCAAGTGTTGAAGACATGCCCCAACACACACACAGCCCCCCTCCCCCTGCAGGCTGAGAGACTTATGGATCCCAGAATTCCAAGAAATCACTGTCCACTCAACAGATGACATGTAAAATAGGAAATTCGGTGGCCAAACTTGACAATGATACAGATTTTATAGAATTAGCTTGGAAACACTAAACACACAAACAACAAAAAATTAAATAAGCAAAAACAGTAAAAGCAAATGTATGAAAAAGATATACTATGTAAATAGTAATAAAAAGAGAGCTGGAAAACATACAAATAACAGAGAAAATAGACTTTCAGACAACAATTCTTACATGAGGCATGTAACAATATTTTAAACAGTAAAATGGTTATTCCATCAAGAAGATATAAAAAATTTAAACATATATGCATGTAAACATATATGGATGCACACAGTACATGAAGCCAACAAAATGAGTTAAAGGGAAAAATAGACAATTCAATAAGTGGGATATTTCAAAATCTTAATTTTAATAATGGATATAATAACATAGAATATTAACCTGGAAAAAAGACTGGAAAAACATTGTATCCAAATAAATCTTACAGACATCTATAGAAATAGAACAGTCCACCCAGCAATAACAGAACACACAGTCTTCTCAATTGCACATGGAACATTCCCCAGGGTAGACCATATGTCAGGCCTTAAAGCAAGTCTCAATACCTTAAAAAGGAGTGAAATGACACTATGTTCTGTGACAACAATGGAATGAAATTAGAAAGGAGTAATAGAAGGATATTTGGGAAATTAAACAACACACTCCCAAATAAACAAATCTCAAATATAATTGTTGAGAGCGTTAGTGGGCCAGAGGCTGCCTGTTGGACATGAACAGAAAGAGATACAGGGAAGAGGGTAGACTGAGAGTACAAAGAGGAAAGAGCCCTCTTGCCATACGGAGGAAGTGGGAAGTACATGATGTACAGCTGAGGATTTTGTTTAATTGCCTATGAAACAAACAAATTGGAATAAATCACTCAGTATAGAAAAACAAAGAAACAAACAACACCTTAGTCTCTATTTATGTATTTGTTTTGAGTGGGTAAAAATTGTCAGTGTTTATATGGTAACTAAGTTATAGGCAGACATTTTTATCTTATTTCTCCAGTCTGTGAGAATTTCAAACAAGATCTGAAATTTTAGAGACCTAAATATGATGTGAGGTATACAGTCTAGCTAAACTTTATATAAAATGGAAAATTTTATTTTCCATTTAGAGAAAACAAGTTGAATAATGAAATTGGCACTGTTAGTATAGCCTTCTGAAATACTCGAAGTGGCATTCTTCTGAAAAAGGAATATAAAATGAGTAAACGGGCTTTTTTCTTTAAAAAATAAGGTTTCTAGCGATATTTCTAATCTGCTATATTTATAAACACAATGTCTTAAGTCAAGTACATGTTTGCAACTCATCTTTTAAATATTGTCTTGCAATAGACATGTATTTCAAGTAAATTATAGCATAAATTTAGACATCCAATTGGAAAATACTTTCATTGCATTTCTGAAATGTGAAAAAAATGCTGTCTTTTCATGGGCCAGAAGCTCTGTCCATGTGTATGTATGCACACATGTATGTGTGCACGTGTGTGTGACATGTCACCATGCATGTTCATGCCCACTCACATACACCTTACAGACACCTATAGAACAGTCCACCCAGCAACAATAGAGCACACAGTCTTCTCAGTTGCACATGGAACATTGCCTAGGACACTGTTCTTTTTTATTTCAGAGAAAATCCAGGTGTAGCTTGTGATGGGTGTAATCTGCACTTCAACCACAGTAAAACGTTAGAAATTGCTAGGCATTTGTTTCTATTGGTCTCATCTTCCTTTGACATCTAGTCTAGTTGTGGCCAGTGTTGACCTTACTAAGAATAGGTCAGGAACAACTGGAACCCATGTTGCTTTGCTACAAGAGATGGTAATCTTTGTGTAGAATCTGGCTGAGTAGGTGCTCTTTGCCCTCCTAAATAACGAGGTTTACTGAGTGTAACAATAATTTACAGAACTCTTCCTTCAACGCAAAGAGTTTGTAACTTGATGTCAAATAATGCCACAGCAAATAGTATACAGCTCTAATGGTTACAGCAGCACAAGTTTGGGCTTTCTCCCAGGGTACTAAAAGCAATGTGCAAAAACCTATTTATATATATTCTTTTATTTTTTGAGACAGAGTCTAGCTCTGTCGCCCAGGCTGAAGTGCAGTGGTGTGATCTTGGCTCACTGCAACCTCCACCTCCTGGGTTCAAGCGATTCTCCTGCCTCTGTCTCCCAAGTAGCTGAGATTACAGGCATGTGCCACCAGGCCCAGCTAATTTTGTATTTTTAGTAGAGACAGGGTTTCACCATGTCGGTCAGGCTGGTCTCAAACTCCTGGCCTCAGGTGATCCACCCACCTTGGCCTCCCAAAATGCTGGGATTACAGGTGTGAGCCACCACACCCTGCCTTATATATGTTCAAATATATATACACTATAGCAATAGTGGGAAACAAGAACAAATGTAACATGAAAGAGAAAGTGAAAGTCCTCAAACAAGAGTACTGCCAAATACAAGTATTTGTAACCTGAGCAGTCACAAAGCGTAGTAACGGGCTTTGAACAACTTACAGCGTGATACCATGACCTTTTGCAGCATACCTAGGAAGGAGAGGAGCAGAGAGAGAGGAGAGGAGAGGGATATGGAAATGCTGAGGATACAAGAGCAGAGCAAAGATGACTTAGCCATTCACCCCTGGCTGAAGTGCCAAGGTCAGGATTAGTTATAAAACAACAATAATACCCACAAATTGTATGTGGCTCAGGTTTTGCATAAATACACAAAGGAAAACCAAAAGCCTAATGATTTATTTACCAAATGAGCCAATTATTCTCTTCTATTAAAGATCCCAGTTGCAGAATTATAATCACATGTGATCTGAAATAGCAATAGTCTACTAGACTATTAATTGTCCGGTTTTAGGACTAGATTCCAAATAGAGATGAATTGTGCTTGCTTTTCAAACCAAGGTGAAGTAGACGGCCCTATGAGCAACCCCCAAAAGTGGTTAAGTTTAATGTCACTCTCCAAATCCCCAAATTAATTAGAATTTCTGCAGTTCATATACTTTTCTCCAATATGCATATTAAAGATATATGTTCATCTACATTTGGACTATGAACAAAAGCATCTTTATAATTGAATATGATAAACTCAGTTTATGAAATATAAATTTTATATATATATATGCAACTAAAAAGTATCCTGCTTTTAAATCCCCAAACCTATAACATATTGGAAATTTACTCAAATTTTAAAAGCAATTCAAGTTCTGAGAGAATATTCTTTATGCTTTTTATTGTTTCTAACTAGAATATTGGATTTTTCCATATATTTATCCTATCATAATATTTTCATTAATATAAGAAAAGGAACAAATTATCTCCAGTAATTACTTTTAAAAATAGAAAGTATCAAACTACAAATTAATTAAGCAAATTTTTTAATGTTCTTAAATATGGAAAAAAAATTATGTCAAAGAATCCCTATAAAAGCATAGGCTGCAAAAGGTATATTAGCTTGTTATTTTTCTAAAATTATCACTGTAGTAATAATTTCAGACATCCATTTACTATTAAATATTACTTAGTGTCTTGGAAAGTTAATCTTCTGAGTAACTTAATGTTCTAGTTAATTTAAAGTTAATACATTAAAAAATGTAATTTGGGGTAATGTAGGATGGCCATTAACAAAATTGACATAATGTGTAGGTGACAATCACAGTGATCTATTTTCTGTCCCTTTTATAACTCTCAGTTTCAAACAAGACAGATATACTTAGAGCTTTAACTCTGCCAAGGCCTTGCTGAATAAAAGCTGACACTGTGGTACCTGGAACTCCCTCTTTCTCTACATCAGTGGGGAGCAGGTCGGAGTCACCCAAGGATACCTGGGGTGCGTGGGGCTACAAGACATGTTACCGTGCTCAGAGCTCCTGAGCTCCCTCACAGGATGGGGCCCCTGGTTCCCGGCTTTCATCTCAGGGCCTGACTTGGACATTAATTCTGTCTTGAACTGAAATCTAGCTGCCTGAATTTCAGAACTCCTTGCCTAGTCCTTGCCAATAACTTCACGCTAAAGCCTGGTCCTGGTTTTTGGAATTTTAAAATTTAGTTTATATGGACCTCCTGATCTGTGATTCCAGAATGTGTCTAATTCCCCACTCATGGCTGCCCCCATGTTCTCCCCCAACCCTCTTGGAGGCTGATCCTTACCCAGTCCAGATAAATCCAGGGTTAGCTCAGGCCTCTGAATAGGGAAACCTCTCATTTTGGTAAGATCTTCCAGCTCCTGTGCCATGTTGTGCTGACATCTTCATACCTCTCACAAGTGATAACTGAATTTGCTGCACACCTGGGTGCATGTGATTTATCACACTTAACAAACACAATATGTGGAATTTTTGAAGACTGATATTTTTCAAAGATCAGCCCCAATCTCACCCATATCCCAGTAGACTTGCTACTGAAGTTTTTGGTCACGAGGATCACTCCTTGGATTAATACAATATTCTTAGATCTATTCCAAAAGTATTAACCGAAAGAAATAACAGTTGTTAACATCCATTATCACATGCAGCAGAGTCCTAAAGAAATAAGGTACAAGATAGGAACAATTTTATTTATTCATTCCAAATATATACCTTGAACATCTGATATATGCAAGTCTCTGGGCTAGACACAGTAAAGAGAAAATGGATTGGTGGTGAGCTCAGAATAAGCTGAAACTTGGTATAATATACAGTTGGTAAATTATACTAATATTAAAGTTACTATGAGATGAATTTCTACATCACATAGTTATACATTCATAACTATCTCCAAGATGAAAATATAGAACATTCACATCACACTGGAAAACTCCCTCATGAGCCTTCCCAGTCAGTATCCACCTCCTCCCCCACAGTAACCTTTATTTTTATTTCTATCATCACGTATAAATTTTGCCTATTCTTGTGTTTCTTACTAATGTGTCTTGCTTCTTTAACTGAGCATTATATATCTGTGAAATTCATTCATGTTATTATGTCTAATAGTAGGTAATTTTTTTCTTTTTCGTTACTGTGTAGTTTTCCATCATATGGATATGCCACAGATTGCCTAGTTTACTACTGATAGATTTTTGGGCTATTTGTAGTTTAGGGATATTATAAATAAAGCTGCTATGTATATTCTTATAAATTTCATTCAGATGCATACTTCTGTTTCACTATCTCAAGAGTGACAAGAAAAATATGTAAGTCCAGTGTTACAATAGCTATTAATTTATTCAGTCCTGATTTGGGAGACTAGACATCAATTATTGCAAGGCAACATGTTACAAATTAAAGTTCATGGCTGTTTGTTTGTTTGTTTGTTGAGACAGAATCTTGCTCTGTCACCCAGGCTGGAGCACAGTGGTGCAATCTCCGCTCACTGCAGCCTCCGCCTCCCGGGTTCTAGAAATTCTTCTGCCTCAGCCTCCCAGGTAGCTGGGATTACAGACACACACCACCATGCCCAGCTAGTTTTTGTATTTTCAGTAGAGACAGGGTTTCACCATGTTGGCCAGGCTGGTCTCGAAGTCCTGACCATGGGTGATCCGCCCACCTCGGCCTCCCAAAGTGTTGGGATTACAGGCCTGAGCCACTGCGCCCAGCCAAGATTCATATTTAACCCACCTGGATCTCAAGGAATTCAACCTAATAGCTAAGACAGATAACTAAGACACAAACTGTTTTTCCCCTCCCTTTCTTCCTTTTTTCTCTTTCTTCTTTGCCTTTTTTCTTTCTCCTTTACTCAACCATTTGAGAATAACCTACAGAGATCCTATCCCTTTGCCCTCAATAATCTTGCTTGTATCTCCTAAAAACAAAGACATTATTTTACTTAATCACAGTGCAGTTACACATTTCAGAAATTTTAGCACAGATACAATACTATTATCTAACACGCAGTCCATTTTCAAATGTTGCTGATTATTCCATTATTGCTCCTTACAGAGACCGTTTCTTTTTCTTTTTTTTTTTCAGGGTACACTTTAGTGTCACATGGTTCTCCAAGTTTCCTTTGGGGTTTTTGTTTGTTTGTTTGTTTTTGGTTTTGTTTTTTATTTGCAAAGTATAAGCTTGTTGCATTTTAGAATACCCCTCATAAGTTTGTCTGATTCTGTCTTATGATTCAGTTGAAGTTATGCACTTGGGGCAGGAACTGCAATACTTCAACAATAACGCAGTGTCTTTCCCAGTGCCTCACACCAAACAGCATCTGATGTCATTAACATTGATAAAATTAGTATTTTCTGTAATGTTAATTTTGACATCTTGGTTAAGAGAATGTCTGGAACATAATATGTATAGATTTTTTAAAAATCTAACAATATAATGTTTGAAGACATAAAAAAAACAAAAATTCTGTGTTAGAAAAAATAATTCACCTCCAGATACAGTCCTTTCATTGTAAAATGTAAAAATGAAGCTAAACAAATAAAAAAGAAAAATCACACTTCTCAAAACAGGTGACTATTGTTAACATTCTGATGTAAAGGTATATACCCTTCAGGTTTCTTTTTTCTCATAGTAGTACAGATATACCTACTTACAGATTTGTAGTTTTTATAAAAATAGTATCACATTTTACAAAATCAATTTTCTTAATCTTTATGGTGAACATCCTTCTGAAGTAATCATTAAGCTTCTACAGTGTCACCTTGATACTTCATAATATTTCATTTGCTTTACTTTTATCTGTAGAAGACAGGATAAATGTAAAAAAGGAAGAAATTTGAGACATAATTTATGAGGCACATACATCTATATGCTTTTTTGCTGTTGTTTGTTTGGCCTTATGTGTTCATAACATCTTTTTCATCTTTCATTTGGGATTTAATTGGATCTCCACCAACCTTCAAATTTCCTTTAATGACTCAGTTATTCTGGAGATGCCAATTGGTCAGTTCAAAGAATAAGAAAGATGATAGTGAAGGAGAGAGAGGAAACATAACATTGGCTAAATAGGGTTAATGAAAAAGAAAATCTGTATTTTCTTATTCTTTCTAAGTAAGAAACGTTTGGTTGTATTTGGTATTGCCAACAGGACTTGGTGAATGTTGTGTGTCACTGTGTGTGTGTGTGTGTGTGTGTATACACCTTTTTCCTTTCCATTAATATGTGATCATATCTAGAGAATATCATGAACATAGTTTGCAGCTTATTCAAAAACTAAACAAAAATACCGGTTTCAGAAAAATCACACTATCAACAGTGTACGGTCTGGCTGAAAACAATAGCAACTCTTAACAGGGGCTAGAATGCCTTTGTAAAGTGTTTCAGTAACCTGATACCTGAGAGTCTAGCTAACAGGAAACAAAGATGAAGACAGTAAAACTACTCCGGGCAGTGGAGGGTGGGTGTAAGCAGAGGTGAGAGAAAGAGAGCAAGCCAAAGTGTTAGGAATCTCGCTTCAAAAATATGGCACTTATAAAGGAAAATTGATTCAGAAGAAAAGCATCATAGTAAATAGAAAATCCACAAGCCATATCACCAAGCGTGCAATCTCTGGAGAGAATAGAAGCCTCCTACATATGGAATGGGGTTTGAGCCAATTCCATTGAATCTAAAAGTGTGGGCTACTTTAGTTAATAGTTGGTTGATGCCTGAATTATAGGGAACACAGTGTGTGACTAGAAGTCTGAATTAAAAAGAAGTAGGGTTTTTAAAAAAATACCAATTATTTAACCAATTAGCTACGTACTCATGTGGGAAAATGCTAACTCTGTTTCTCAATTATTCCTTCTACAAAACAGATATGACCACCTGACTCACGTAACCTACATAGTCACCTAAATATCAAATGAGAACATTTAGAAAAGTGTAAAACGTCTTTAGGATGAAAGACGTTTAAGAAGAACATACTCAGAAATCAGTGGCAATATGTCAGTGCCTGTGATCTAGATTGCAAGCTCCATGTCTTTAGAGCCAACTGTATTTTGTTCTTATTCACATGAAAGTACACTCAAAATTGGCATGCAAGTAAATAATTCATCTTCTTACCCTTCAGTCTGTATGATGATGACAACATTCTTCACCTAGTTGATCAATGCAGAAACCTAGGCATCCACCTTGACTCACCTCCTTACCTCCATATCTAAGCAGTTGCCAGAGACCATCAAGTCCACCTGTCTAATTAGTGTACTTCTCCCCATCCCAGTTGCCACAGATTTTATTAAACACTGTGACACCCTCTTTCATAATGCTGCAGCTGATCATAATGTTGATGATTAAGGTGATAAGCAAAAGCTTTTATGCCAAGCACAGTATCAAGCACTTTTCACATATTAATTCATTCAATCTCACAATAACTCTACTACATGGATATATGATTTTCTCCATTTTCCAAATGAGGAAACTGAAGCACAGAGATAATCATTAAATAATGTCCTTAAATGAAAGCACTTGGTAAATGGCGAAGCCTGGCTTAAGTTTGAACAGCCTGACAGTATATCTCACGTTCTTAGACACCACATTATAATTAGGATGGCTTCCTTTGCTCTTGTTATCCCTTCAAACTATTTTTCATAACAAGCCTAGAATATTATAAGAAATATATAACCGTTATTTCTTGACCTCAGGGTAAAAATGCATATTTCTTTTTAGGACACAAAACACATGGTTCTAGCTCAGACCTCTGGCCTAATCCCTTGACTACAAGGCATCAGGCTCTACTCATATTGGGCTGTTTTCATTTCTCTGAACACTATTTTGTGTTATCCTGCATCTGGCAGGCCACTGAATATTCTTTTTTGTCCACAGAGGACACATTCTTTGCCAATTTTGCATGACTAATTTCTACTCATCCTTCAAGTAACTGTTATGCAGTTCTTCCTCTGGTAAGTCTATCCTGACCGTCTCCCAAGATGGCTTTAAGATTGCTTGCAATGATACAGACAGGAGAGAGAGAAATACTGGGTAGAAGAGGGCAGTTCACCAGCAAAGACCCCACCCTCAAGCCTGGAAACCTGCGGCCCTAAATAAGAATAGGCGTTTCTGTTCTCACACACGAAAAGTTGCCTTTTGGCCTGCCACGCCCCCCCCATTTTATACCCATATAAATTCCGAACCCCAGGCTCCAGAAGGAGTTGAGCAGACAAGCAGACGACGAGACAAGGAGACAAGTAGATGAATGGCATAACCACACGGCAAAGAAAGAGAGAAGAGGAGGAACGTCTGAACGCTGAGAGGTGTTTGACTGGGGGTGGTCAGAGAGGAGTTCGGCCGCTGGACTCCAGGGGAATATCATCTTCCCACTCCATCCCCGCTTCTGGGTCCCCATCCATCCTGCTGAGAGCCACCTCCACCACTCAATAAAATCCCCACATTCATACTTCAAGTCTGTGTGTGACCCAATTCTTCTGGGACGCTGGACAAAAGCCTGGGATACAGAAAGCTGTCACACTGGCCCTTTGCCGTTGCAGAAAGGCAGAGAGTCCACTGAGCTGGTTAACACTCAAGCTGTCTGTGGACAGCAAGGCAAAAAGAGCACACTGTAACACATGCCCAGTTGGGCTCCTGCGCCTCTCTGTCTGCGTGCTCCCCCTCCCATAAGGGGTTTGGGCAGCCATGGCAACAGAACAGACGAGCCACATCCCTTTAGCACCCCCTGCAAGAGGGATCAGGGAACTGCCCCGTTTCAGCAATAGATTCCTATTGCATCTTGTATTCTCTCTCAATTCATTCCATGTTATAATTGCCTGCCTACTTTACTGTATCTTCCAATTGACTGTAAACTCCTTGAATAACATGTGTGTAATTTAATTTTTTTACCCTAATAAATTCTGGCATTCAGAATGCTCTCAATTAAGGGTTCTCAACATGAGGTCATTGTACAAACTTCAGCAGTCCAATTAATCCCCATGAAATCTTATGCCGAATGCTGTATTCTTATGGAAGTGTACTTTTTTGGGAGTGTGGGAAATAATCAGTCTATGATTTACCACTGGGCTAGGGTATGTTTGTAGGTAAAACAAATTAGACATCTTCCAATAGCCCTTCTACAGCGCCTATGTCCTTAAAAAAAGCCCATAATTTCTCAATATTCTCTAGGGTCTGCTCTTCCTGTAACATTGATACCTCCCTATCTCTTGTGTGGCAAGCTGGACATGCCTTCTGGTTCCATGATTCCATTCACGTTAGGAATTGACGGGCTGTGATCAGAAAATCCAAATCATCAAAGTTCTTTTACAAATTAAATGTCATCATTGAGCCTGGGCAGGAAATATAATTATTTTAGTCAATCGAGTATTCTAATTAACGGAGAGCAATAACAGGTGAGATGTGACTATATGGTGATGAGGTGGACTTATGTAAGTGGTTTGTGGAATTAATCTTATCACTTTAGAATTGCAGTTACATGTAGATTTTCAGGTTCCGAGGAAGCAGAATAGAGAAAAGGCATGCTTCTGATTGGAATTTAATCTCTGATGATTTGGCAAGATCTTACAGTGCTTTTGGGTTAGTGCTAGAAGCATTCATCATCATTGCCATAGCTGTACAAGTAATAGAGATTTCTGGTTGAAGCCTCAGTTTTCACTCCTCTCATTTAGACCTCAGGAAGAAAAGAGAAAGGTGTTAAAAAATATAGTGGATGACTTCAAGGAGAATAAAAGAAATCTGTATTCATTGGCTGTGGTGGCTGAATTGTTTTCTGTTCTCTAACACGTATTAACCTTCTGCCCCCTTCTGTGGCCTCGTAACAGATTCATTATTACTTTTTTAATGATAAAAGTGTTTGGACAAAGTGTTTCATTAAAAGGACAAGCCTGAACAGGTCCTAAGCACAAAGCTCTATAAAGTAGAAAGTTAATATTCACAGAACTCTTACGTCCTTTGTATCCAACAGAAAGACAATAACACGTTAGTCATTTTTCAACCTCATTGGGGTATGGGGTGTACAGGAAATAGGAAGAAAATAAGAGAAGTGAGGACTGCCCTTTCAAGGCAATCTGTAGGGATCTTGGACCAAGTATTACATTCAGTCTAGCATTAATCAGTCTTCTCAAACACCTTACAATTAATTCTGCATAATAATAAAGGTGTCCAAAAAATCAAGGACTGGAAACACATTTGAATCAGAAACCGGAGCTCACAAAGAACTCAAGCTGTCTTTAGTAACTTAAGACCTACCTTCCCAACTGCCTCTTGGTCGTCCAAAAGGCTGTTACATTTATCATGACACAAAGGAAATTTATCATCTTCTCTCTAGATGCAATCCTCCTCATTTCTACCTCATTTCACCCAAGGGGAACAAATTAATCATCTCGTCCTCTGAACTGCTTCTATACTTTGTTTATTGCACTTATAATTTTTTGAATGCTTGTTACATGTAAGTAAGGCATAGTACAGATTACACTCTAGCCTCTCCCATGACAGTGAGTAGACTGAGCCCTCTGAGAGAAGGATCTTTCATTTTACATCGACTATATCTTGCGCAGCACTGACCTTTAGATAATATTTAAAAATATTCTGTTATCAATGGCATTTGCTAAGATATAGCAAAAATTATGTGTCAGACACCATTCCAAGCAAGTTATATGTACTACCTTGTGTTTGCATATATAACAGCCCTATGGAACATATATAACTATTGTCTCAGACTCATAGGTGAAAAGACAAGAAAAGCACAGAAAGTTTAATTAACTTTCTTAAGACCACATACCCAGTAGCAGAAAGAGCCGAATTCAAATCCAAGTGCTCTTCGGGGCCTCTCCATTATCTTCTTAATATTCTGCATAATATTTTATTGTATCATGTAATGGTTTCCCTTTTTATTAAAAACTCTCATTCACTGCCCTCCCCAACCCTATATAGGGCAATACTACATTCAATACCTCCAGGAATTACCACTGATTGGCTCACCACCAATTGGTCATGTTAGCAGACAGTCTCAGCTCTATTTCCAACTGAGTGCCGGCCTCATAAGTGATCATAAGGTCATCTTTTACCTAAATTTTGGCAGATTATCCTATCTGACAGCATCTGATTTCACTACCAATACTAGAGCCTTGCCATGCACCCTAATTCATTGTGTAAATAGTAACAATTAAAACAATAGAAACAGCTGTATAAATTCAAAACCAGGATGAGAAAACAAAAAACAACAATAAAATCTCAATCAAGCACTCCCAATAAAAAACAAAAATAGAAAAATTAAAAGCATAATAGTCAAACGGAAACCTAAGTCAAAAAAGATAAAAAATAATTCCAAATACATGAGAAATCACATTAAATATAAATGAGTAAATCCTCGATAAACAATAGTCATTGCCATTTTAAAAAAAAATCTCTAGTTACATGCTATACTGTTATACTATACTAATACAAAGAGATAAATGCTTACCACAGGAAACCTCAGGTGAAACAGATACCTTGACAGCAATAAGCATTATTAGGAAAAGAGAGGATAATTACAGATAAGAGGTAACTGTGGACTAAACTGTGTCCCTACAAAATTTCTATGTTGAAGTCCTCGGGCACAATGTGATAGTGTTGGGAGATGCTGCCTTTGGGAGGTAATTAGGTTAAGCTGAGGTACCAAGGGCAAGGCCCTCATGATGGGAATAGTAGCCCTATAAGAAGGGACACAGGAGAGCATTTTCTCCCACTTACCATGTGAAGACACAAGGAAATCATAGCCATTTGCAAGCCAGGAAGACAGCCCCTTACCATAACCACGTAATCAGCCTATTCTGGCATCCTGATTCTGAACTTCCAGCTTCTCAAACTCTGAAAATGAATTTCTGTTGTTTAAGCTACTCAGTCTATGGTAATTTGTGATGGCAGCCCAAACAGACTAATACAGATGTCCAATATCTCTAGAAGATGTGAGTTCTTTGGAACATAATCTCAAAATAGATAAAATGTATAAAATATCACAGAAAATCTGAGGAAAATTTTAAAAAATTCACTACCTTTATGGAAGAGCTTCAATTAGGCAAAAATGTCAGTGAGGATATAGAAGATGTGAAAAGAACAGTTAGCAACTGATAAACTCAAACAATTAGTGAAGACACATCTGATCATGCACAGAAGAAGCATTGTGATAACTATGCACTAGCCATAAGGCAATCTCCACACACCAAAAAACCACAGCTCCTTCTCTTATCCAAAGTCACTGTTCTGTACTGTAGGTCATAATCGTCACAAAAAAATTTAAGAAGACAAAAAAGCCAAAATGTATAAGGATTTGGAAAGAACAAACAAAACTATCATTATTCACAGATCTTGTTTTCTGTTAAAATAGCCAAGAGAACTTATAGGGGAAAAAATAAATAATAAGGGAATTTGGAAACTTTGCTAGAATATAGATATATAGATATAGATATATATATATATCAAGATACTTGATATATATCAAGATACTTGATTATATATATATTACATTTTATTCTGTTATCAATGGCATTTCTATACCTAACAACAAAATAAAATGTAATTTTTCTAGAAGATACCATTTATAATAGCAAAAAAGTATGTGTAAAAAAGAAATAAGTATTTAAAAGAAGTGTATCACCTAGATAAATAAAATTTCAAGGCTTTATTCAAATATATTAAAGTGGCCGGGCGTGGTGGCTCATGCCTGCAATACCAGCACTTTGGGAGGCCAAGGTGGGCGGATCACCTGAGGTCAGGAGTTCAAGACCAGCCTGGCCAACATGGTGAAACCCTGGCTGTACTAAAAATACAAAAATTAGTAGGGCATGGTGGTGAGCACCTGTAATCCCAGCTACTTGGGAGGCTGAGGCAGGGAGAATTGCTTGAACCTGGGAGGTGGAGGTTGCAGTGAGCCAAGATCATGCCACTACTCCAGCCTGGGCAACAGAGTGAGACTCTGTCTCAAATTTAAAAAAAAAAAATATATATATATATATATATATATATATATATTATATATATATGCCTAAATAATTGGAACTTGGTGCCATTTCCAGAGATAAAAAAGACGTCCTACAGTTATCAATTCTCCTTAAATTAGTGTGAAAAATCAATCAATGTAAATTCAATCAAAATTCCAACAGAGTTTTTCTTGAATTTTCTAAAGCTGGACATATTCATTCTAAAATATATGTGGAAGAGTATACATTTTACTAAGAATAGCTAATAAAATTGTAAGGAAAAGCAATATGGTTAGAAGATGACTGCACAGATGGAGACTCTAACATGAAGCAACAGTACGAAGACAAGAAAGTAGAGCTGAAAGGAATGGTGGAACACAGGAGCACAATGGAGAGACCAGAAACACACTAGACCTTTATAACACACGTCATATGCAGAGCAGGCACTACCTGTCAGACAGAAGATGGACCAGTCAGTTAAAGGAATTCATTTGTTTGCCCATATGGCCAATCTGGGAATTGGATCCCTCATATACGAAATAAACTAAAAGGAATTTTATGTGAAGAGTCAAACTTCTAAACTTAAAAAGAAAATAAATGATCACACTGTTGTAATCTCAGGATCTGACTTTGTAAACAAGTTATGAAACCATAGATTGATAAATCTGATCATTCACAAATGAAACCT
This sequence comes from Pan paniscus, assembly GCF_029289425.2. Taxonomy (NCBI): domain Eukaryota; kingdom Metazoa; phylum Chordata; class Mammalia; order Primates; family Hominidae; genus Pan; species Pan paniscus. Next base: position 19,758,302 of record NC_073261.2, read on the forward strand.
CCTGTTTATCAAAAGCAGCATCAAGTGTGTGTGTGGTTGTGTGTGAGTGTGTGTGTGTGTGTTTGTGTGACAGAGGCAGATGGACAGACACAGAGATAGAAAGACAGAGACAGAAACAGAGAAGACAAAAAGACAGAAGCTATAGACTGCAGTACTTGTGTATCACATCTAATTGGCCAAGAATCAATATCTGGTATATGTAAGTTAAATCTACAAAAATTAGAGGAATATAAGTAATTCAACAGGAAACTGGTAAAATTAGCCAAAGAGGTAAAGTGAAATATCTTTTTGAAATTTTAAAAAGTGTCAGTCTCTCATCAGAGAAGTGAAATTAAAACCCAGGAAAGTATAATTTTACACTATCAGATGGGTAAAAATTAAGTTATATGATAATAACAAGTTCGGAAAGCTGTGAAAGCATAGGAACTCTTACACACAGGTAGTGGCAGTAGAATTAGGCACAAAAATTTTGCAAGGGTGTTTGGTCTAAAAATATTAAAGTCAATAATAGTGTTGGAATGTACCAAAACTTCATTCATAAGTTTACAGAAAGATGTAGAGGAATTATAAAAGGAGCATTATATGCACTTTTAAAACAATGAAACATCCTAAATATAAATTAAGAGGTAAACGTATAAATAGATTCTGACATTTTTATGGAGATATCATATAGCATTGATAAAGGAGGCACAGATGTACACCTATCACTATGGAGAAATCGCACAAATAAATTGTGAAGGGAATAATGAAAGTTTAAAAACACAAACTATAAAGACACATGCACATGTATTTTTATTGTGGCACTGTTCACAATAGCAAAGACTTGGAACCAACCCAAATGCCCATCAGTGATAGACTGGATAAAGAAAATGTGGCACATATACACCATGGAATACTATGCAGCCATGAAAAAGGATGAGTTCATGTCCTTTACAGGGACATGGATGAAGCTGGAAAACATCATTCTCAGCAAACTAACACAAGAACAGAAAACAAACACCAAATGTTCTCACTTATAAGTGGGAGTTGAACAATGAGAACACAAGGACACAGGGAGGGGAACATCACACACCAGGGCCTGTCAGGGGGTGGGGGGCTAGGGGAGGCATTAGGATGGGGCATTAAGAGAAACACCATGCAGATGACGGGGTGATGGGTGCAGCAAACCACCATGGCACATGTATATCTATGTAACAAACCTGCATGTTCTGCACATGTATCCCAGGACTTAAAGTATAATAATAAAAAAAACCCACAAAGTTTTAAAATACACAGAAGGTAAAGTGTATCTGTGAAAACCTATAGGTAACATTTAAATATTGAAGCTTTTCCCTTACAGTTAGGACAGGACAAGAATGATTACTTTTACTATTTGTATTTAAAATGTGCGGTAAGTTCTAATCAGCACAATTGGGAGAGAGAGAGAGAGGTGGAGTGGAGGAGAAATTAATCAACAAAAGGAAAGAGAGAAAAAGAAAGGGAGAGAAGGAGAGTGAAGAAGGAAGGGAGGAGAGAGAGAGAGTATGTAGACAGATGCGAAGTTTGGAAAGTAAAATGTAAGGCATTCTTTATTTGCAGGTTACATGATGGTGTTATAGAAAATCCGAAGGAAGAAGGAAGGTACAAACACTGGAACTAATAGGTAAATTTGGTAAGGTCACAGGCTAAAGGATCAGTATACAAAAGATTAATTGTATTTCTAGTAGCCATAAATGATTGAAAAATAAGGCTTTAAAAGTCAGAATTGTTATTAGCATTAAAAAGAAGCCCTAGGAATACAGTTAACAAAAGATGTGTAAGACTTAGAAAATAGTGCTGAAATAAAATTTCAAAAAGCCAAATAAATGGAAGTATGAACTATATTTTTATATTGAAAAACTCAATATTGTTGACTTTAAACCTCTTCCAAATTGATCTATAATGCAACTCCAATCAAAATTACATCAGTCTTTCGTAAAAATAGCGTTTGGCAAGCTAATTGCAAAATGTATATGGAAATGCAAATGACCTAAAATAGCAAGGCAATCATGAAGAAGATAAACACAATTAGAGGACTTAACACTCCCTGATTTCAAGGCTTACTCTAAAGCCGCAGTAATAAAGATAGTGTGCTATTTGCAAAATTATATACAGATTGATTGGTGGAAATGAGAAGTCTAGAAATAGACCCACACATATGTCATAGGTTATTCTAAAAAAAAAAAAAGGTGTTGAAGCAATTCAATGAGAACAAGAAAGTCTTCTCAATAAACAGTGCTGAAAAAACAAGATATCCATTAGGTACTATTTTTAAACTCTATTTATTAACTCATTTGAATCCTTGCACACCATATAAAGAAAATACTGATGGTATTTTTATTTTTATAGAAAACAAACTGAGGCACAGAGGGGTTAAATAGCTTGCCTAATGTCACACAGCACACAAGTAGCAGAGCCAGAATTAGAACTGATGCAACAGAGAGGTCAACACAAGCTAGAATGAACAGAGGATAGCTGGCCAGAAGAAGCTGTTTTGATGTGAGAAAGATAAAAAGCATTTATTTGGGGACAATTTTCTTTCATGGTTTTCTCTGGTTTCTTTTTCTGCTTTTTATTTTTCTGACTCAAGAAGTCCTTGCCCCAGTTATCCTCCACTCAAGAGGTCACTCTCCTGGCCTGGCTTTTCTGCCTCTTATATGGGAGGTTACCAAAGAGAGAACCACTTTGAGCCAGGAGAAGATAAGCCACTACTCACCCATTATGAAGTAGATAATGTGAATAGCTCTCTATTAAGGAAACTGGGTTTGTAATTTATGCCCAGAAAAGAAATCTCCAGGCCCAAATGGTTTCGCTGGAGAAGGCTACCAAGAATTTAAAAAATTAACATGAAATCTGTATGATCTCTTCCAGAAAACAGAAGAGCACTCTGGTTTAACACATGTTGGAGGTCCTAGCCAGTGCACTAAAACAAGAAGAGAAAATAAAGGCATACAGATTAGAAATAAGTAAATAAAACTGTCTCTATTTGATGATGATACGATTGTCTTCACAGAAAATTTCAAAGAATTCTAAAAAAACTCTCAGAATTAATAAATGAGTACAGAAAGTTTACAGTGTACAAGATAAATATTTTAAAGTCAATTGTAATTATTTATAATATTATCTAGTTTATGTGATGCATTTATATATTAATCATGTATGATAAAAGTTTTTAAAATATAATTTATAATCACTCAAAATAAATAAAATACATGTAAATCTAACAAACATGTATATAAATTGTATGTATGCTGAAAACTATAAACCTTGATGAAAGAAATCAAAGAATAACAGTAAAGTATTTCAAGTATTGAAAAATTCAACATAGTAAAGAAGTCAATTCTCCCCAAATTGACATATAATTCTCATGAAAATCTCAAAAAGATTTTTATAGACATATAAAAGATTCGTCTAAATTTTACATGGAAAAGCAAAGAAACTAAAATAGTTAATATAATTTCAAAAAAAGAATAAAATAGAAGAGTTAAATATATTGGGCTTTTAATTTTTTTTTTTAAAGACATAATCTTGCTCTGTTGCCCAGGATGGAGTGCAGTGGCATGATCTTGGCTCACTGCAACCTCAACCTCCCAGGTTCAAGTGACGTTCCTGACTCAGCTTCCTGAGTAGCTGGGATTACAGACGTCTACCACCATGTCCAGCTAATTTTTACTAGAGGCGGAGTTTCTCCATGTTGGCCAAGCTGGTCTCAAATTCCTGACCTCAAATGATCCACCCACCTGGGCCTCCTAAAGTGCTAAGATTACAGACATGAACCACTGTGTGTTACTGTATGGCTACAATGAACAAAATTCTGTGGAATTGTCAGAGGTACAGACACAGAGATCAATGAAACAGTACAGAGTATCCAGAAATAGGCCCACAGAAATTTACTCAAAAGATTCTTGAAAAAAGAAAGGTGCAAAAGCAACTTAAAAAGGAATATAGACTATTCAACAGTTCAACAAATGGTGCTGGAGCAATTGGACATCTATTGGCACAAAAGGGATCAAAAAAGGACCCCGATCTAAGATGCAAACTTCATCCAATTAATCTGAAATGAATACATGGATCATGGACTTAATGTGAAACAGACATTATAAAACTTTTAGAAGACAACATAGGAAAAAACATTCTATCTCAGGAAAGGTGAAATATTGTTAGACTTGACATCAAAAGTACCATCAATCAAATGAAAATTTGATAAAATGGACCTTATCAAAATTAAAAATTATGCTCTGTGAAAACTACACTGAAGATAAAGATAAAAGCTACAGAGTGAAAGAAAATATTTGCAAACCACATATCCAACAAAGAAATAGAATTTATAAAATATTTTTTTAGGTTGCGAAAATTTTCTCCCATGTTGTAGGTTGCCTGTTCACTCTGATGGTAGTTTCTTTTGCTGTGCAGAAGCTCTTTAGTTTAATTAGATCCCATTTGTCAATTTTGGCTTTTGTTGCCATTGCTTTTGGTGTTTTGGACATGAAGTCCTTGCCCACGCCTATGTCCTGAATGGTAATGCCTAGGTTTTCTTCTAGGGTTTTTATGGTTTTAGGTCTAACGTTTAAATCTTTAATCCATCTTGAATTGATTTTTGTATAAGGTGTAAGGAAGGGATCCAGTTTCAGCTTTCTACATATGGCTATCCAGTTTTCCCAGCACCATTTATTAAATAGGGAATCCTTATCTCATCTCTGACAAAGGGCTAATATCCAGAATCTACAATGAACTCAAACAAATTTACAAGAAAAAAACAAACAACCCCATCAAAAAGTGGGCGAGGGACATGAACAGACACTACTCAAAAGAAGACATTTATGCAGCCAAAAAACACATGAAAAAATGCTCATCATCACTGGCCATCAGAGAAATGCAAATCAAAACCACTATGAGATATCATCTCACACCAGTTAGAATGGCAGTCATTAAAAAGTCAGGAAACAACAGGTGCTGGAGAGGATGTGGAGAAATAGGAACACTTTCACACTGTTGGTGGGACTGTAAACTAGTTCAACCATTGTGGAAGTCAGTGTGGCGATTCCTCAGGGATCCAGAACTAGAAATACCATTTGACCCAGCCATCCCATTACTGGGTATATACCCAAATGACTATAAATCATGCTGCTATAAAGACACATGCACACGTATGTTTATTGCGGCATTATTCACAATAGCAAAGACTTGGAACCAACCCAAATGTCCAACAATGATAGACTGGATTAAGAAAATGTGGCACATATACACCATGGAATACTATGCAGCCATAAAAAATGATGAGTTCGTGTCCTTTGTAGGGACATGGATGAAATTGGAAATCATCATTCTCAGTAAACTATCGCAAGAACAAAAAACCAAACACCGCATATTCTCACTCATAGGTGGGAATTGAACAATGAGATCACATGGACACAGGAAGGGGAATATCACACTCTGGGGACTGTGGTGGGGAGGGGGGAGGGGGGAGGGATAGCATTGGGAGATATACCTAATGCTAGATGACGAGTTAGTGGGTGCAGCACACTAGCACGGTACATGTATACATATGTAACTAACCTGCACAATGTGCACATGTACCCTAAAACTTAAAGTATAATAAAAATATATATATATAAATAAAAATAAATTAAAAAAATATTTTTTTAAAACTCACAAAACCTAACAATCAAGAAAAAAAACAATTAACTTGGGACACAAACAACAGACATGAAGAAACACTTCACTGAAAAGGCTATATGGATGATACATAATCCCATGAAATGTTTAACATCACTCGCCACTAGACAAATGTAATGAGCTAACACTAAACATCAATCAGAATGGCTACTTTAAAAAAAAAAAAAAGAACACCAAATGCTCATGAGGACGTGAAGTAACTGGATTGCTCATATTTGCTGATGGGAATATAAAATGGTAGATTGAAAAATCATTTGGCAGTTTCTTCAAAAACCAAACATGCAACCATCATGTGACCTGGCAACTGCACTTTTAAGCATTTACACCAAAGAAACAAAGGCTTAATTAAGTTAACACAAAAGCTGCACATGAATAGTTATAGCAGCTTTATTCATAATAGTCAAACACTGGGCACAACTCTGACTTCCTCCTGTGGGTGAATGGACAAACGGTTCATGGTAAACACACTTACCATAGAATACTGCTCAGCAACAAACATACAGGAACTGTTGATGCATGCAAGAATCTGAATTAATCTCCAGAGCATTATTCTGAGTGAAACGCCAGCCTAACAAGGTTGCCCAGTGTATTATGATTCTACTCATATAACATTCTTGAAATGGCAAAATATTGAAAACAAAATAGTGGTTGCCAGGGATTAACAAAATAAAGGAACTTGAGAAAAGTTGGTGTGTCGATAAAAAGGGTGATATGAGGGATCCTTGTGGGGATGGAGATGTTCTCTGTGTTGACTACATCAATGGCAGAATCCTGGTTGTGGTATTTTACTACAGTTTTGAAGGGTGCTACCATTGGGGAAAACTACATAAAGGGTACTCACGATCTCCCTGTTTCTTATAATTGAATGTGAACCTATAGTTATCTCAAAATAAAAAAGGAAAGGGCTCAACAATCTTTTTTTTTTTTTTTTTTTTTTGAGACGGAGTTTCGCTCTTGTTGCCCAGGCTGGAGTGCAATGGCGTGATCTCGGCTCACCGCAACCTCCGCCTCCAAGGTTCAAGCAATTCTCCTGCCTCAGCCTCCCGAGTAGCTGGGATTACAGGCATACACCACCATACCCAGCTAGTTTTGTATTTTTTTTAGTAGAGACGGGGTTTCTCCATGTTGAGGCTGGTCTTGAACTCCTGACCTCAGGTGATCCGCCCACCTCAGCCTCCCAAAGTGCTGGGATTACAGGCATGAGCCACAACAATCTCTTTCCATAGACCAAAGTTCCATGAAGGACTGTCCCCCTTTATATTATCATATTGGCATAGTTCTGGGAATAGTAGTTGCTAAGTAAGAATTTGCCAAATGAATGAATAGCTTATATGACCATTATTTTGTTTGCTTAAAAACATCAGAGAAAAAAGTTAAAGGGCACAAGTACCAAAATCCTGAGCAAAAAAAGCACACACATGCACACATACACACACACAGAGATATATAAAAATGGCTTTAAGCATGTGGAAAATATTCAAAATTATTCACAATGAGATAAATACAAATTAATAAAACCCAGTGACACCTTGAAATGATGATTGAAGAAAATGACAAATTATGACAACACATCCTGTTCATGTGGCTTTGAAGAATTAGTCACTTCCACACGTTGCTGGCAGAAATGCAAACAATCATTGTGTAGAGGAATTTGGCAGTATCTAACAAAACTGTAAATGAACTTACATTTTAAACTGGCAATGACTTGTAGGAATCCACACTAGATATACACCTTGGACAATATGAAAATACACATATACAAAGTTATTCATCGTAGCATTGTTTTGACTTCCAGAGTATTTGCAACAGACTAAACGTTCACATATAGAAGAATGGTTACATAACCTATGGTAAATCCACAAAATGCAACAAATGGGAGAACATCTCTATGTACTGATAGAGTGATTGTAAAAGATATTTTTAAATGAGAAAAGTTCTCCACCTTTCATGTTAGAAAGAAAGGGATATACAAAAATATAACTGTGTTGCTATTTTGTACAAAATAATTACAAGAAGGGTAAAATGGATACATCACACTAGTGAGATTGATTACATGGAGAAGGTGAGTAGCAATGGGGTAGAAACAAGAAGAAAATAGAATGTGGTCACAGGAATGAGGTGGTAGTGACATCTCTCCATAGATAGATGATAGATAGATAGAGAGAGAGAGAGAGAGATTATATATACATAATATACATTTACAGAACAGAAATGGAGATATGTGATATATATTTGCTAGAAAATATACTTATATTTCCTAGTTCTGTCTGTTGGCAAGATCTACAAGCAATGAGACTCCTCCAATAGGAAGGAATATACCTAGTACTCAAATCTTAGTTTCTAAATATGTTCTCTAATAAAAGAAACAGCTGCTTGGAGAAATATCTAGCTCTACTGCCAGGATAAGGAAAACAGAAGATGAACCCAAACATTGTATGGTAAGTAAGTAAATGCTCAAAATTACTGGAAGGAAGTAAATGCTCAAAAAATAACAATAGCATGTTACAAACAACAACAATAACAACATAAAAACCAACTGGAATGAGCTCTGGATTGCCAAAGCTAAAACAATCTGAGCAACATACTAGTGAGATTATTGAATTGCACCTCGTAGATAGAATAAATATCTAAAACTGTATACTGAATAAATTACTGAATAAAGACTTGGAGAAGGACAATGACTCCTCAAAGTAGAATACAACTTAACACATCCCTTCATTGAAGAGATAAAGAAAATGAGAAAACCATCCTGAGGCTGATACCACAGTGATAATTATTGCAGACAAAAGTTATCAATGAATACTAAAATTTATGGGTGTAAGTGTGATGAGAAACACAGTATTTCCTGGGTTTTATAATATCTCTTCCAAAATATTAATTCATCACCAACAAGAGGAATTTTACAGTGGAGAAACCCTGAAGATATTACCTTAAGAAAATGTTCAAGATAAACATCATTAGTAATAAAATATATCTGCACCACATATACCTTGGTATGGTGCATTGGGAAGAGAATATCATTTCTGTAGTATCATTGCCAAATAAATTTGTAATCTGAATCTTATCATGAGAATATATCAGACATATCCAGACTGAGTAACATTCTACGAAAGAGCTGACCAGTACTCTTTAAAAGTAGAAGTCATAAAAGACAAAGCTTGAGGAATGGTCACCAATTGGTGCAGACTAAGGAAACAAAAAAATACACACATTATCACAACCTGGACTGGATTCTGGCCCAGAAAAAGGACAATAGTTGAACAACTAATGAACTTCACATACGGTTCTACAGATCAGTTAAGAATACCAATGCTAATTCGTGGTTTCCAAGTTTGTATTATGGTTACATAGTATGTTAATATTGAGGGAATCTAAGTGAAGGTTATGTGGAAATTTCCCACTATTTTCACAACTTTTCTTTAAGGTTAAAATTATTTTAAAGGGTTAATTAAAAAACAAATACTTCCAGTGAAAATGGCTCAGAAAACCATCGCAACTGGATAAAGCAATCCAGGACAAGTATTAGATTAGGCCTGTAGCCTTCCCATTGAAGTTCATAGTCTTAAGAGAGTCTTCACAAAGAATTTAAAGTTAGGGATGTGAGAGCAGAAAAATAATTTTTAAAAATGTATCTATAAGGAAATTTGGATCTGGTGATTGGCATACAGAAATGCCTTGAAGCAAATATCACATATCTTCTAACTTTTGTAGAGAAATGGATTACGAGGTAGTATGGACTGAATGTTTGTGCCCTCCCTAAAATTCATATGTGAAACCCTAACCCTCAATGTGGTGATAGCAGGAGGTGAGGCCTTTGTCGGGTGATTAGGTCCAGAAGAGGTTATAAGGGGATTAGTGGCCTTATTTTTATTTTATTTTATTTTATTATTATTATTATTATTATTATTATTTGAGATAGTCTTGCTCTGTCACCCAGGCTGGAGTGCAATGGCACGATCTTGGCTCACTGCAACCTCCACCTCCTGGGTTCAAACGATTCTCATGCCTCAGCCCCTGGAGTAGCTGGGACTACAGGCACAAGCCACCACGCCTGGCTAATTTTTGTATTTTTAGTAGAGATGGGGTTTCACCATGTTGGCCAGGCTGGTCTTGAACTCCTGACCTCAGGTGATTAGCCCACTTTGTCCTCCCAAAGTGCTGGGATTACAGGCATGAGCCACCGTGCCCAGCTGGATTAGTGCTCTTATAAGAAAAAGGAAGAGACACCAGAGCTACCCCTCTCCACAGGAGCACAAACAAGTGTCATACGAGCATGTACAGAGATGGTGGCTGCCTACAAGCCAAAAGAAGAGGACTCAGGATGAAACCTGCCATAGATGGGATGACTTAAACAGTGAAAGTTTATTTCTCACTGTTCTGGAGGTTGGCAACTTCAAGACCAAGGCTGCAGCACTTTCGGTGTCTGGCAAAGGTCTGGTTTTTTTGTTCCTAGATGGTATCTTCTCTCTGTGTCCTCACATGGTTGAAGACACAAGGCAGGTCTCTGGCATCCCCCATCTATGGTGTTTTGGATGGCAGCTCAAGTAAAGTAGGTCCAGGGAAACTGAGTCTGGATTCAGAGCCTAAGATTACTGAAAACTCTGCTCCCAATTTTTCACTAGAAGGAGGACTGGTAATACTATGGTGGGCCTAGGGAAGGCATGAACACACTTCCGACGTAGCCATGGAGGATAATAGAAAACAAAAGGAAGAGCAGATCCAGGAACCATGAGAAATATGACCAGATGTAGCTTCTCCCAGAGGAAGAGTCAGGGCTCCTCTCTCCTCAGTTTTCCTGCTCTTCCCCTCCAGATTGTTCACTGATGCCCCAGACATCATGGTGGCTGCTAGACAAGTGACTCATGAACAGCTTTATTGTACACACACTGTGTATGGTGAGAGAAGCTACAATCACAAAGCATCAGTGGCTGAACTCAGTAAAGGTGTGTTTCTTGTCCGTATCATAGAACAGTGTGTGTTATGGGAGGGCCCCTACTTCACCCTTTCATTGTCTCCACCATACCCTGGAACCTCCACTGGGTCCATTGCCGCTGCCCAGGAGGACAGTGAGCAGCATGTGTGGACGATCCTGGAGAGGTTTGAATGGGTCAGGCCTGTAAATGACACTGACCACTTGTCTCTCCAACAGGTCACTGACCAGAGCTCAGACATGTGGACTCACCCAACAGGAGTGTTATCCAAGTGCCCTGTTTGCTGAGCATCTACCTGTTTCTCTCCCACACACACATCCTGGGAGAAGGATGGGGATCCTGACACACTCACTTAAAAGTTCGAAAGCAACTTTTTAAATTAAAAAATATATTTTTGAAATATATTTATAGTAATACACATAAATCTGGTTCATTTACTTATACTTCTCTAAAATATCTCAGGGTATGAATAAAAAACAGTTTAATTCTTTATAGGTGAGAAAATTGGTTATTTTTCAATTTCTAGCTATTATAAGCAAGGCTGCAATGAACATCCTTTATATATCCTTGTGGCCATATGGGAGCATTTTGTTTCTATAAATGACTTTGCACACAAAAAAATACTGCAATACTGTGTCACATGGATGATAGCATACATATAGACTAAAGATATTCTACAATGCATAATAATCTCACATACTGATTTCTTAATAGCACTCCAAGTAGAAAAGGAGGAACAAAGGAAGAGGTGGTGAAAAACTAAGCTAGAATTTTAACATTGTATTTTTAAATTTAAAAATAACGAAATATGACAAATGGTTAACATATGTTTAAGCTGAGTGATGGATATCTGAGTCTCAGTTATTTCTGGCATGTTTAAAGCATTCAGTAATTAGAAAAATGTACTGCCAGCTGAATTTTAGCCATTTTAACAATTGTTGACCCTGTGTGGTCTCATCAGATGAGTTCTCAGCCCTACACACCAAATCTCTCTTCACCAAACTTTAGGACCCATTTTTCACATTTCATTTGCAAATTCTCATTGCAGCCCCTTGCTTGACCTTCAAAACCAGCATGACAGGCTTAGGCATCCAGGGACCTATTAACTAACCATGTCTTTAATTTCTGTGCCAGGAAACAAGCTTACAGGAGACATTTCCTAGCCCTAATGTTCGATTTCTAATGCACACAGCTGGAACACACAAATTGAAATGTGCCAGGATTTGGCTAATTGGGGGCACAACAGGTATAATTCAATTGTGTGCTCAGTTTTATAGCCTCTATTTTTGGAAGGCAATGAATAAATAAATAAATAAATAAATAAAGGCATAAATGCAGTGTAAAAACCCTGTGATAATTTTATCCCGTCATTTAATTATGAACCTTTCAATACAGCTTCCTCTCTGTGAGCCTTGAAACCCTGAATTTCATTACGGCATCAACAAGAGTTTTCCCTTTTCTATTTAATTAAGTTTACTTTTCGATTTAGAGCCGATCACACGGACAAATGCTGTAATTCACTTGGAGGTCCACATTTCACTTTGCATTTATCCCCTTCTTGCTTTTGGGAATTTGTTGTAAGAAAATTGTCGAAGGGTGGATAGGCCATGCAAAAAAATGCTTAGGGGAATATCAATGAGTCAAACTTGACTGGGAAATATTTCCCTGCAGACACCAGCCTCCATTTCCCCATAGGGCACCAGTGGATTATTCTGAGAAGCTAACTCAGCACGGTCACTTTCCTCTAGTCCCATATATTATATTAGAATATCTATGTACATTATGCAAAATCCTCATAACAATCCTGCCTAACAGATATCAGTATCCTCATTTTATAGACAAGAACATTGAGGCTAACAGAGGTAGCAGACACAGAAAGGAAACACAGGTTTGTTTGACTCCAAAGCTGCTGAGCCTACCCCTACCCCACACATCATCTAGCTCATTTTAGGGGATGTAGAAACAAATTTATTGTGGAACCAAAGCAAGGCAACCAAGAAATACAGCATTAAATTTCTTTTAATATAATAGATGTTGAATTTCCGCTAAATTAACATGTAATTAACTTTAGGCTAGGAGAATACAAGATACCAGTTAAAAAGTGTTTTTTTAAAGGGTCTGATGGTAGGATAAAAGACATTTTACCAGTTCAACCACCCCACACAAGGCCAATGTCCTACACTGTCAAACTTGCACAGTAGAATTTCAGGGGCCCAAGGCAAATCACTCACATCTTTCAAGATCCCCTTTATTCCAGTAAAGAACAAAGTCCTTCATTCTACTGAGGAAGACAAACTCAAATGCAAATAATTTGGAGAGCAACAATACAAATTGTTTAATAGTTCACCCCTTAACCAAGCTTTAATGTAGACAGTTAGAAGAGCAAAAGAATACTCTTCTCTCTTTTGGGGGAAAGGAGAGGAAACATGACATCCTCATGTTCTCATCCTGCCACTGCCTAGAAGGATTTTTGGATTCTTCTTTTACATTGAAGTAGACATCTCTGAGATTAGCACAAATTTATCCTTAAATGTTTCCAAATGTCACAGCAAAAGTCCATCCAAAGAGTTAAAAAAAACTTTGACATCTGATGAAAGTACAAGAGGGGTGTGTGTGTGTGTGTGTGTGTGTGTGTGTGTGTGTACATGCACAGACTCTTTATTACACTTTTGAAATCAGGAGATAGTAATAGTTTCACCCTCTGTCAGTGGGTGAGGAAAGGGCTGAAGACCCCAGGTGTCTCTCTTTGCTGGCTGATGACACCAGCCACTGGTGCTGAAAGAATATAAGAATATACAGGGGCAGAGTGGATGCTCTAAATTACAGAGAAGACACCAGGACATCCTCTTTCTGAAGAAACAGATAATGAGATACTTATACCTGGTTCAGTCTCATTCTATTATCAAAACATTAAAAAAACCCGCAGTGTATAAAAATGCAAGTACAGAGAATCTTCCCACGATATATTCCACGTAACTTTTGCACTCCATCAGATAACACCTTAGTCTGCTGTTTTACCCCAGCCATTGCTCTGCCAGAAAGCTATACTGCTGCACCCCGATAGCACCTCCACTTGGGCGTACTAAGTCTACCACCTTTCACTCAGGGATTTCTATGCCTCTACATGAGATTTCTTCACGAACTCACTTGGCCATTATGAAAAAAAAAAACTCAAAGTGGAAGGACAAGGATATTATCAATCCATGGGCTGACTTTTCACCAAAGGAAAATGAAAGCTAGTATGTAAGTGTTCACCTTTTCTACCTCTGGTTGGACAATTACAGATTTATTAATCACAGCTTTCCAGAAAGACCCCAAAAGAATCAAATCCTAGTTGTTGACAGACAGTGGTGATCAGCTCTGTCATGTCTTCTTGGACTGGCTTTCCTTCTTCCCCTATCTTACTTGTCCCAGTCCTCCATTCCTGTGCTTTGGGACCAATTCCCAAATTAAACCACAGGCATGTATATATGCTCTGCTTTTCCCAGAACACCAGGCTAAGGCACATGAGATGTCAGACATACCATAGCTTCTCATTGCACATGGAATTTTGTTTTTAAAATTGATGGTGTTTTTCTTACAGTGAGGAGCAATTTTCATATCTAGCCAAACTCCACTCAGCTGGAAAGTTGATAGTTGCAATTATTTGAAATATCTTGCCTCCCATCCTGAAGGTAAGCATAAACATTGAACAATTCCCAGTAGAGCTTTGCCATATGTCTAATGTCAGAAGAAAGCTTTCCCAAGTGAATTTCCTCCTGTAAATGTGCCCACACTTGCAACTCTAATACTGTATTACCAGGGCTTTCTCTCCATTATAATTTTTAAAATGATGTAGCTATATGCCCATTCAGCCTTCTGAATACACAGCTTCAAGTTGAAAACTTGGCCTGGCTCTGTATTTTCTTTTTTGTGTGTCAGGCCATCAGCAAGCCCATCCCCCTGGTAGCACTAGAAGGGTGATTAATGTATGTTATTTCTACAATTAGGACTTAATGTTCCCTTACGTGATTTGCTCTGTTAGTTCTGGATGGGTTACTTTTGTTTTTATACTTTCTCACGACTGATTTGTATTTTTACCAGTCTTCTTTAAGACAGTGTAAAACAGAGCTGGCAGGAAGAAAATTACTGCAAGATAAAATTCAAATTACATCCTGATGTGTATACTTTAATTTACAAAGGGGAGGACAAATATTCATGAGGTACTTTTCATGTTAACGGCAGAAAGGTCCCTGCATATCTGCAAAGCCAAAATCTTTTACTTGCCTAGAGAGCCCTCAAATAGAAGGGGCTTTGACACCCACCTGTGCATGCCCTCTGAGATTCTTTGGGGACCTCTTAATTTTTAAGTGGTTTGTCATGGTGTTCCTGCAGGAGGCATTATTTCTAATAATGAAATTGATGCATTATCACCTGGTTCCATAATGCCTCACCACTAAGTTGAAAAACTTGATTGAGAGGCTCAATATGGTCTTCTTTGTTCTTGGAGCCATCATTTCTTCTCTTTTTCTTTTTTTTTCTTTTCTTTCTTTTTTTTTTTTTTTTTTTTTTTGAGATGGAGTCTCCCTCTGTCGCCCATGCTGGAGTGCAGTGGCGTGATCTCAGCTCACTGCAAGCTCCACCTCCCGGGTTCAGGCCATTCTCCTTCCTCAGCCTCCCGAGTAGCTGGGACTACAGGCGCCTGCCACCACACCTGGCTAATTTTCTGTATTTTTAGTAGAGACGGGGTTTCACCATGTTAGCCAGGATGGTCTCAATCTCCTGACCTCATGATCCGCTCACCTTGGCCTCCCAAAGTGCTGGGATTACAGGCGTGAGCCACTGTGCCCTGCCCGGAGCCATCATATCTAACATAAAAATTTGCACTTGCATCAGTGTACTTCTTAAAAATGAAAGAAGTAAACTTTAAAATAAATATACTTTCTATAACAGGTAGGTAGAAATTTTTATTTGCCAACCTGGAAATGTGCCACTTTCTGTGTTTGCAGAATGATTTAACAAGTCATATTAGTCAGGCTTCTCCAGAGAAACAGATCCAATGGGACATGGAGATAGATAGAGATAGAGATAGTTAGAGATAGAGCTAGAGGTAGAGACAGACAGCGACAGAAACAGAGACAGAGATAGAGGTAGAGACAGACAGACAGAAACAGAGATAGAGATAGAGATAAAAATAGAGACAAAGATGGAAATAGAGACAGATAGAGATTTATGATAAGGAATTAGCTTATATGGTTGTGGAGGAGGCTGGCAAGTCCAAAATCTGCAGAGCTCATGCCCCACTTCGAGTAGTAGTTCACCAACTACCACAGAACTGGGAAGATCTAAGGTTCCCACTTGGAGGCCCTCAGCAGGAAGATCTCACTTACTTGGAGTGGGGGAGGGTTTGCATTTTGTTCTATTCAAGGCTTCAACTGATTGAATGGAGCCCACCAACATTATGAGAGCAATCTGCTTTATTCACTCTACCAATTTAAACATTAGTGTCATCCAAAAACACCCATGTAGAAACATCCAGGGTAATGTTTGTGAAAATATTTGGGCACTCTGTGGCCCAGCCAAGTTGGCAGATAAAATTAACCGTCATGCAAGTCAACCTCTGCTCTGCAGTGGAGGATCATACCAACTCTCTGCTTCTCAAATTTCATAAGATGAAAAATAACTGGAGAAAAGTATGCCAATCTCAAATTCATGATAATATGACTCAAAAATTATCATAGCTTTTCTTATTGTCTAGCACTAAGTGTTCTCGATTATACATGGCAGGGAAACTAAGGTGTGTTATCATAAAAGACATATCCAAGACGAAGTGTGTTAAAAGGCTGTGCTATTTATATGAAACTTCATTAATGGTTGTGGTATGAAGATGGAACTTCTGGTCACTAATCTCTGGGCTTTACCTCAAGGCAAGCTCAACCTTACTACAAGATTGGAGAGGGGTGAGAAGTATGAATTAGGTTGGGTCCTACCCAGGATGTGGTTTTAACAGTAGGGCTTGATTTCTAGCCAAAAGCCCATATCACACTGCACAAAGCAGATGAGGTGAACTAGGACTCTTAATCTGAGCCAGCATTTGTAACCAGAGGATTAATATCTGACGTGTTAGGAGATTGTAGAAAGAATTAATACAAACTGCCATCTTCAATGTCAGTGTTGTGGTCCAGGCCAGTGGTTCCCATATGAAATAAGAGGAAAGAGTAAAGCTGATGGAACAATTGGAGATGCAAAAGCCAAGAACAATGTCTAGATCCTAGACAAGTAAATTGAGTCAACCCCAGAGGTAAATAAGAGATTAATCATAAAACCAGAGAAGAAGCCAAGTAACACAAAGCAGGGCCACTGGAAGGCTGCAGTTTATTTGGCATAAACACACCAGAATGTCACAGATTGTAAGTGCAGAGTAACACAACTAAGTTCACAGCCCACACATGCATAGGTCCAAGTCTGCTAAAACACTGCCAGACTTGGCACATTCTGTGTGAAGACAAGTTTAAGTCTGAGTTTGCTTGGAAAACATTTCCACGGGACCCTAGAAGTAGCTTTACAAAGTCAATGAAGTGCAAGCTTCAGGGCTGCTCAGTTGCATGGGCTACTTCCAAGGCCCTGTACCTATTTTCAAATGTATTATGCTATATTTTTTCTTTACACAAAGGATCCCAAAGTTAACAAACTCTGGATCTCACAAAACTTGGATTCACTCCTGCTGAGACCCTATCAAAGCTCTTGAGTATAATCTGCAGTTTTCAGCTGTATCAGACCATGCACAACCCTTCCTGGGATCTGTTTGTGTATGGATCCTTCATAGGGAAGGTTTAACTTTTTGCAGCATAAAGGGAATCCCAAAGCCTCATGGAAGAAGATCTCATTCATAGCTCTCATATTCACAGCTTTAGACATTTATCTCAACTGAAAAATCCAACAGAAATAAGTTGTAAAATTTTACAAGTATTTTCCAAAATAAGGCAACTTTAAAAAAGGAGCCAATGCAATTCTATTTGTAGATAAGTATTGAAACAAGTCAGTAGAAACAGAAACCAACTACTGTAGTTGACAAACACTAAAAATTCCTGAGCATCTCATCAAGTAAATGGTCCTGGAACTGGACACATATACCTAGAGTGTAAGTCAAGGGTAGCAGCCTACTAAATACTAACAGGCAAATAATATGATGAGGTAACCCTGAAGTGCAAATTATTTCCTAATATCTAATGTCATAAATATTAATAAGAGGGCAAAAGCTGAGTGTGCATCTATAATACCAGTTACTACAGAGGCTGAGGTGGTAGGACAACTTGAGCCCAGGAGTTCAAGTCCAGCCTGGGCAACATAGCAGGATCCAATTTATTAATAATAATAGTAATAAGAGGGAAAAAGTAACACAGTAAAAGTGTCAGCAAAAATATACTCATTAGTGACAACAGGCAAGAAAATTAGATATAATGTTATCACTTTTAAAAGTTAGAGCCACAGAAACAAACATAAAATTATTGCATGATTGCACAGCCTAGAAATTCCTGCACACTCCTCTGTCACCTTCTCCCAGAATAAGAATGAGGAAAGAAGCTGATATAACAAAATCCTGAGAAATTGTGCTAATATTTCTCAAACCAGAGAGAATTGGACTAAAGTGGAAAACTAGGCTTATAGGTAAATAGTTTTGATGTTAATTAATACAAAATATATAAGGAGGTGATGAAGAGGAGATGCAAAAAAAAATGGATCCAAGAGGTATAGAAAAAATAAATGAAGAAAATAATTGTCTGCAAAGTAACAGTGCTGGAAAACATTGGAAAATTGTAACATTTTGAGGAAAAGACAAAGTAACTTTGGAGATAAGAATCATGGTTCTAGGCCAGTGGTTTTCAAAGTGTGGTCCCTATATTTTCTGGGGGATCCCCAAGACCATTTCCATGTGTCCTTAAGGCCTAACCCCTTTTCATCTTAGTACTTAAACATAATTTTCCTTTTTAACTGAGTTAACATTTGAATTGATGGTACAAAAGCAATAGTGGTCAACTGTAGGCGACCCCAGCCATATCAAGACAGTCACATAAAACTGTGCTAGTACTTATTGTATTCCTTATCACATGTTCACAGGAAACAAAATTAGAAAAGTCTGGTTTCAGGCCAGGTGCACTGGCTATCCGTGTAATCCCAGCACTATGGGAGGCTGAGGTGGGAAGATTTCTTGAACCCAGGAGTTAAGAGACCAGCATGGGCAAGATAAGGAGACCTCACTTCTACAAATATCAGAATAAAATAAAAAGGTTTGGCATGGTGGTGCATGCCTGTAGTCCCAGCTGAGGTGGAGACTGAGGTGGGACGATCCTTAGAGCCCAGGAGTTGGAGCCTGCAGTGAGCTATGATCACACCACTGCACTCTAGCCTGGGTGACTAAGGACTCTGTCTTTATTTAAATAAAATAAGTCCAGTTTTATTCATATCTTGAGTGAGGCAATAAATATTAATTATATTAAGTTTCAACCTTTACATAGAATTTTGTCATTACTCTGTCTGATGAAGTGAGAGGTATGAAAGTAGGAAGAGTATCCTGAGAAAACAATCAAAAAGCTGTGATTGCTTGAATTGCAAGCTGAACTAGCTGAATTTTTCATGAAACACCACTTTCACTTGAAAAATTATGAACACAGAAACTATGGTTTTTCAAACTTGGGTATTTGGCCAACACTTTCTTACAAATAACCAAAGTAAAACCGTTGCTTTAAAGAAAATAGCTGGCAATCTTTGTTGCAAGTGATATAATGCAAACTTTTATGTGAAAATTAAAATTTAGGAAAATTTGCGTTTGCCACCATGAGCTTGTCACATTTTCAATATTAAAAGACTTTTCTGTTTAAATCAGTGGTGATAATAACAAATATGATTTGATGGCTGTTATGGTTTGGCTGGGTCCCCGCCCAAATCTTATTTGGAATTGTAGCTCTCATAATTCCCACGTGTTGTGGGAGGGACACGGTGGGAGGTAATTGAGTCACGGCGGCACGTCTTTCTCATGCTGTTCTTGTAATAGTGAGTAAGTCTCACCAGGTCTGATGGTTTTATAAAGGGGAGTTCCCCTGCATATGCTCTTTCTCTTGCCTACCGCCAGGTAAGAGGTGCCTTTGCTCCTGCTTCGCCTTCCACCATGATTGGAGGCCTCCCCAGCCACGTGGAACTGTGAGTCAATTACATCTCTCTTCTTTATAAATTACCCTGTCTTGGATATGTCTTTATTAGCAGCATGAGAACAGACTAATACAATGACATTATATAGTGAAATGTGTCGACATTGAGAAGATACGATATAATTCAGTAAACAATCTTTCCAAATAAGCCCTGCTTGATAACACAAAATCAAGCATGAGAAAAGATCCATTCAAAGTGCAAGACAGACCTACTTTTAATGTCACAGGAGAAAAAGTTCATTGTTTTTAGATTCCACACTGCAACCACCTTTAAGAAATTCCCACTTGTCACACTTCTGTATGGTATCAAAGAGGAATGCTAATTATCTGAAAAGGTATTATAATACAGCTCTTTTGCAAGTACATATCTGGGGAAAGATGGATTTTCTTCCTATACTTCCACCAGAACAACACATTGAAACAGACTGAATTCAGAGATGAGAGAATCCAGCTCCATTTTATTACGGCAGCATTAAAGAGATTTGAAAAAATGTAAAGCAATGCCATTCTTTAAATTAATTTTCTTTTTGTTTTGAAAAATATAGGTTTAAAAAATAAAATATTTACGCTAACATGTTATAGGCTTTATTGTCATTAGTCCATGAATATATATATAGATATATATAAAAATAAATATAAATATATATAAATATAAATATAAATAAATATATATAAATATAAATATAAATAAATATATATAATTATATAAAAATATATAAATATATAAATATATAAATATATATAAACATATATAAATATAAATATATATAAATATATATAAATGTATATAAATATATAAACATATATAAATATAAATATATAAATATATGAATATATATAAATATAAAAATATATAAACATATATAAATATAAATATATATAAATATAAATATACAAATATATATAAATGTATATGTATAAATATATATAAATGTGTATATATAAATATATATAAATGTATATGTATAAATATATATTATATATATTTATATATTATATATAATATATAAAAATATATATAATATATAAATATATATAAAATATATATAATATATAAATATATATAAAATATATATAATATATAAATATATATAAAATATATATAATATATAAATATATATAAAATATATATATATAAAGTGTTCTGTGTAAGCTTCTGATATGGTAAATATAGTCAGATATAAGCAGTATAAACAAAAGCTCTCTCTAGTTCTCAATAATTTTCAAGAGTGTAAAGGGGTGCAAAGACCAAAAAGTTTGAGAAACGCTATTCTAGGTCGTAGATTAAAAACATGAGCAAGACATAACTTACATTAGTTGAGGGTGTCAGACAAATGTGAAATATGGTTTTATAATATCTTTTCATTAAACTATATTGACCCTTAAATAGATTGCTTAAAAATAAATACCCTTTTTGAAAAATAAGTATTTATCTGAAGTTTAGTGTTGTTTGTAATGCCCTATCAATTTATTTTTCTTCTATAAATATCAAGCACTATTTTTCCTGCCAGTTTCAAGTAAAATTAAATGCAACAGATTTTTACTAAAAGAAATATATATAGTCCAATAAAATTTAATTTTTTTCTATTTATTTATCTATCAAGCTAGCTATGCTTCCACTTTTAAATATGCACAGATGCACAGATAGGTGATGTAGACATGTGTTTATGCAATACCACCAGTGACTATTCTGAGTTGTGGGACTTGAGATGATTTTCTCTTTTTGCTCTCTTCTTGGTACTTTTTCTGAATAACTTAGGTTTCAAAAAATGAATGTCAACATTTGAGTAACAACTAATTTAAACACACACACATACACACTATAAAGACTGGCAAAGTAAGATTCCCAGCAACAGACGTCTCTTTGAAATACCTTCCATATCCAACACCTTCCTCTTCTTCCTAAGAGGAAGTTCTTGGCTAAACTCGACCTTGTCCAAACTTATAATAATTAATCATTGAGCATTTCCAAGTAAGCACCTAATATGGAACCACATTCCCAATCAAATCCCCATTTTTTTCTTAGGGTTCCTTAGTGCATCTATGACTGCTGTTTTGGTTCTCTGATTATGATCATATTCTAGTTGGGAGGCAAGAGGAAATACTTGTGTGATATTACTCAATTCTACACTATTTCCATGGCCTAGACTCCCAACTGAAAAACCCTAGAATTAAAAATCCTATTGTCCTTTCCTTGGGTTTCACATCAATTAGTGCTGTAGGTACTCACTCTGCTAATTCTAGATGTATCTATTATGCAGAGAAACCAATGACTGCATGTGTTTCTGAAGCCATTTCATTTCTGTTATGTTTTTCTTTCACAAGGCCAAATATTCATTTATTTTAAAAAAGAAAAAGCTGTTCATATGTTAAAGAGGTCAAAATGCAATTTAAGAGCATAATTCTCCCCAAAGAGAAGGGATACTAATAAATGCTAGGACATTTTCTACTGCTAAGTACCTTGTTGCTTTTGGTTAAGTAAACACAACAAATGGAGAAGAGCTTGGAGCCTCATGGGTGATCAGGGAGGGAATGTGAAAGGAAGATCAACAGATCAGCGTCTACCTGAACCCTGGCTATTAAGAAGGAGCGATACAAGAGAGCAAGGAAGACAGTTTTGTTAAAGAAAAATAGTCATTTATCTATGTTTCCATACATCAGGGAATATATATTTTAGCTTTGTTTCCCAGCAGAAATGTATTATTTCTACCTTAAATGATTAGAATGTTCTTCCCATTCTCCCACTGGTCAGAAATACTGACCTCACAAAGAGAACATCACTGCCCTTCTGGTTAAAAGATTGCTCTAAATAGTTATTTCTCAAAAGAAGACATACAAATGGCTAATAGGTATATAAAAAGATGCTCAACATCACTATCATCAGAGAAATGCAAATTAAAACTAAAATGTGATGTCACCTCATACTTGCTGGAAAGGCTATCACCAAAAAGACAAAGGGTAACAAGTGTTGGGGTGTGGAGAAAGGGAAACTTTTATACATTGTTGGTGAGAATGTAAATTTGCACAGCCATTATGGAAAACAGTATGCAGGTTCCTCCAAAAACTAAAAATAGAATTACCTTGTGAACACAAATCCCACTGCTGGGTATACATCCAAAGGAAATGAAATCAGAATCTTGAAGAGACACCTGCGCTTCTGTGTCCGGAATTGGTGGGTTCTTGGTCTCACTGACTTCAAGAACGAAGCCGCGGACCCTCGCGGTGACTGTTACAGCTCTTAAGGTGGCACGTCTGGAGTTTGTTCCTTCTGATGTTCGGATGTGTTTGGAGTTTCTTCCTTCTGGTGCGTTCCTGCTCTCGCTGGCTCAGGCAGGAGTGAAGCTGCAGACCTTCATGGTGAGTGTTACAGCTCATAAAGGCAGTGTGGACCCATAGAGTGAGCAGCAGCAGGATTTATTGCAAAGAGCGAAAGAACAAAGCTTCCACAGTGTGGAAAGGGACTCCAGCGGGTTGCCAATGCTGGCTGGGGCAGCCTGCTTTTAGTCTCTTATCTGGCCCTACCCACATCCTGCTGATTGGTAGAGCCCAGTGGTCTGTTTTGACAGGGCGCTGATTGGTGCGTTTACAACCCCTGAGCTAGATACAAAGGTTCCTCACGTCTCCACCAGACTCAGGAGCCCAGCTGGCTTCACCCAGTGGATCCCGCACCGGGGCTGCAGGTGGAGCTGCCTGCCAGCCCCGCCCCGTGCGCCCGCACTCCTCAGCCCTTGGGTGGTCGATGGGACCCCCGGAGCACGGGGCGGCGCTCGTCGGGGAAGCTCCAGAGGCACAGGAGCCCACGGAGGGGGTGGGAGGCTCAGGCATGGCGGGCTCCAGGTCCTGAGCCCTGCCCGGCGGGAAGGCAGCTAAGGCCCGGCGAGAAATCGAGCGCAGCGCCGGTGGGCCGGCACTGCTGGGGGACCCAGTACACCCTCTGCAGCCGCTGGCCCGGGTGCTAAGCCCCTCATTGCCCGGGGCCGGCAGGGCCGGCCGGCTGCTCCGAGTGCGGGCCCCGCCAAGCCCACGCCCACCCGGAACTCCAGCTGGCCCGCAAGCGCCGCGCGCAGCCCGGGTTCCCGCTCGCGCGTCTCCCTCCACACCTCCCTGCAAGCTGAGGGAGCCGGCTCAGGCCTTGGCCAGCCCAGAAAGGGGCTCCCAGTGCAGCAGTGGGCTGAAGGGCTCCTCAAGTGCCGCCAAACTGGGAGCCCAGGCAGAGGAGGCGCCGAGAGCGAGCAAGGGCTGTGAGGACAGCCAGCACGCTGTCACCTCTCACTCCCATGCTCACTGTAGCACTATTCACAATAGCCAAGACAGGGAATCAACCGGTGTCCATCAAGGATGAGTGGATAAAGGTATCCATTCACACACACACACACACACACACACACACACACCATGCCCACCACAAATGATTCCTTTTTAAAATAATGAAACTGAACATTTCCATCATCAAATCTACAGCCTTGATGTCATAATCCTTAGTACTCACATGTATTTTGGCGCTCTCCCTTCTGTAATTAAGCTTGTCAAGCTCATCAATTAAATTCTATCACTCCATGGAAAAACTGGGGTTTTTTTGTTGTTTTTTTTGTTTGTTTTTTGTTTGAGACGGAGTCTTGCTCTGTAGCCCAGGCTGGAATGCAGTGGCGCGATCTCGGCTCTCTGCAAGCTCCGCCTCCCGGGTTCACGGCATTCTCCTGCGTCAGCCTCCGGAGTAGCTGGGACCACAGGCGCCCGCCACCATGCCCGGCTGATTTTTTTTGTATTTTGTATTTTTAGTAGAGACAGGGTTTCACCCTGTTTGCCAGGTTGGTCCCAATCTCCTGACCTCGTGATCCGCCTGCGTTGGCCTCCCAAAGTGCTGGGATTACAGGCATGAGCCACCGCGCACAGCCCTGGGTTCTTACATTTAATGGCAAAATAAAAACTTTCCTGGAATTCAAGGGAGCAATGTGAAATGCTCATATTTGAGATTGTTTGTCTCTTCAAATTGCCCACTGGAAATATTGATGTAGAAGAACTCCCTGATCTTCTTCAGATAATCAAATTAAATTGTATGGATTTTCACTGATTTGTGTATTGTGTTGTTTGTAGACGAGGTATCCAACATTTCATTCAAGCCACCCAAACGTCAACAGTGCCTATCCACAAATAGAGTGCCTTGATTTATTTTTAAAGTGCTAGTATTTTATTTTTTATTTTTTAATTTTTGAGATGGAGTCTCACTCTGCCACCCAGTCTGGAGAGCAGTGGCGTGATCTCAGCTCACTGCAACTCCACCTCCTGGGTTCAGGTGATTCTCCCGCCTCAGCCTCCCAAGTAGGATTACAGGCACCCAACACCATGCCCAGCTAATTTTTGTATTTTTAGTAGCGACTGTGTTTCGCCATGTTGGCCAGACTGGTCTCCAACTCCTGACCTCAAGTGATTCGCCCACCTTGGCCTCCCAAAGTGCTAGGATTACAGACATGAGCCACTGTACCCCATCCAGAAATGCTATTATTCTAGAAAGTAGTTATCATGTAATTCTGCCCATAATGATTCATGATGGAATTCCTTCCATAAGTTTCCTGGGTACTAAAAATGTTGGTAGGTTAAAATAAATTTCCTAATTGAAAAGCATACAAAAAATTGTACCACATGCTGACTTAATTGGCATATTCTGCCATCATTTCTATCAAGATAGATAATCAGAAAACCTAGCCAAGACACCATATTCATTTTCTTAGGATTCTTTCAGAGGAGGAACATCTCTACCTTTGATAGACTCTTCCACAAAGAGTTACTCAGTCCACCAGTGGCGGCAATTGAAATAAAAGCCTCACCATTATCCCTTATTTCCAGTAGTGGGACTTTATTTACTTTAGCTCATTTTAAGGAACCTGTAGCTAAATCCCATTGCCATCCTGCCCTATCACCGTCAAGCAAATAGCCAAAATGGAAGGATGGTGCAGAATTCTCAGAACTCCCTTAAGCACATTGTCAGAAGAGATGGACCAGTCAGCTTTTATAGGTTCCTCATTACTCAAGATGTCACTAAACCTTTGTCAACAAGATAGTTCTATTGACTTATTAAGGGAGTGATTTCTAAAGACTTGCCTTTAAACCTCTGAACCAACTAAAGTCTATAAGAAAATAGAAACATATTCTTAGTGTTTGTCTGCATCTACTCACTCACCTTTTAAACATAAGATTCAGCACTTTCTAAAATTGGCTTATCACTCATTTGCCTGCAAATGTTTAGATTGACAGTGCACTGGAGTGGTCCTGTGGTGGTTGTTTACAGAGTTATTTCTCCCCCAGGGGAACCCAAACAGAAGAAATTCACAGACTCTCCCAGCCATCAGCATAAAGTAGCTCTCTAAACTTCCTTAGGAATTGTCAAAGCAAATTAGAGAAGCAACGACCTTTTGGTATGGAGACTACATCGTTTAAGATAAGTGTATTTGTCAGGGCCCTAGCAAGATACAGATAACATACTCTAGGGTAATTTGAGGTAGGTTTAGTAAGGCACTGTTCACAATAGTGTGAGCAGGAAGTAGGTATACTTCAAGAGATAGTGCAGTAGCTTGAAACTAGTGTTGGTGGAAATGTAACCACTCTTAGTCTCAAAGGGCTGAGAGAAGGGAGCAGTTATTGGAAAGGTTATGAAGAGAGTTTATAAAGAGGACCATGTTGAGAAGAGCAATCACCTTCATCAAAGGGCTCATCAGCCCAAGGCAACTCTTCAGGGATGGACCTAAGGAAATATTGATCCTAGCCTCACTCATTTTCTTCCCTCTGATCTTCTCCCCTTAGTTAGTCTTCTAATAACTTCCCATAGGTTGGAAAACCTAGAAACCAGAAGGCAAGGGATCTCAATGATGCAGTCCGTCCAGTGAGCCTTCCTGAATAAACGGAGGGTTGGAAGGGTAGACGGTGGATGCAGAGAGAATAAAAGAAGTGACTTCACTAGTACAACCCAGGGAGAGCCTTGCAAATGAACCGTTTGTAAGGATTGAGCAGGAGGCAAGAAAAATGTGTGGGAATAATATCAGGGCTTAGTCCTTTGGAATTCCTGCCATCATCTGTCTTTTGGATGGAATTACCCTCAGATAGTAGCATAACAGGTAAGTGTCTTGACAAAAGCCTGTTCTATGTCTCTCTTTATTATTTACTAAGATCTCATAAAGAAAATCCAGGTAGGCATTTGGAAGTTAAAATTTATTGCCATCTTCAGCCATTATCGAAACACTGTGATCAGAACCTGAAGAATGATGCTCTGAGTATAGGGGGGTGGAGAGGAGAGTAAAAAAATTCAGGCCCAGGACTAGGTCAATAGAAGCTCACAAAGAAGATGGCAATAATCATGAGTCTATGTTTACATTTCTATGTGTTTATAATACATCCACAGCTAGATACCTTAAATATTATTTGTTTCCCTTTAATCTCTCTTTATGATATAAACAGAATAGCTCATTTTCTTTAGGAAAAATATTATTACCACTCACACACATTCATTTACATAGGTTGTGTATGCAGGTGCACGTGTGTGTGTGTGTGTGCATGCCTTTTTGCTCTTTGGCTCTCAAATTGGTATAACAAACATTGTTGTGGTGGTTCTTTATACTCCAATCTCCTGAAAGACAGGAACTGTTGCAAACCTCTCCTATCTCCATCTCCAGTACAGAGTTGTGCACTTATTGCACTGGCCACCCTTTTCATAGCTACACAATACATTTTTACAGACTGACTTGTTTACCAGAATTCTCAGTACATGTTTCAGATATCCTGTCTGTTCTGGTTCCCAAATCCATCACTTACTTGATCTGTGACTTCTGTTTGAGATGGGTGAGACAAAATGTGGCAACCTGTTTACTTTTTACTCTAAATACAGTTCATAGGAAATGAAAAGATCAAAGTATGTGCTCTGAATACAAAAAAAAAAAAAAAAAACCTACCAGAGGTTTGCTCTCCACATTTTTGTCTTGTTGTTTGCACTTTTAAAGGAATAAATGCAGGTATAATAAATAAAACTCTAAAATAAGTGAAAAAATGTTCTATATCAGAGATTTGTCTTTATCCTGGTGTGGGACATAGAAAGACTAGGTTCTAGCACTATGTTTTCCAATAATTTGCTGTTTTATCTTGGGAAAGTCATTTAACTAGTCTGATGCTGGGTTTCTCTGATGATAACTGAAGAGGGTAAATGGGTGGATTTGCATATGAGATTTAATGCTATTTTCAGCTCCAAAGTTTTGCTTGTAACATAAACTAAATAGCAATAGGAGAAATGCATGCACAAAGAAAAAATAAAAAAGCATTAAGAAATAGCAACAAATTATTGGTAATCAGATGTTGATAATTATAGGATGCCATCCAGAGTCCTAGAAGAATGAGGCCATAACGGCGAAAGCTTAGGAAATAACTGCCTATAAAAGTGAATGAATAAGGTCCCTCCTGACAGATGTCAAAAATCGAGAAGCAAAGAAAGCATTGAGTGATGGATGAGACTGAAATTAAACCTAAGGTGATGCTGGAAGAGATGACTAATGATGTGAATTTCTTCAGCTTTTGTCAGCTAAATGTCATGGCATTCCTGCTAAATCGGTACTGCAAGCTTGGCATTTAAAGCCCATGAACTACCCTGGAATAGAGCAGATCCACTGCACCATCATATGCTTCATTTGGAAAGGGTTATGATAAGGACATGTAAGTTGCTACAGCCACAACAAATATAGAATCTTTTCTTTGAGGACTTCTGGATAGAGAGTTGATGAGGGAGGGGCTTTGAGGAACCTAATTTTATTCAGAAAAATCTTTGCTTCTATAGAGGGAGAAAGATGTCATTATCCCAAATGAAACCCTTATATATTCAGAACCCATGTAATATAAGCATGGTTCAAAAAAGAAACAAATCAACAACATAAATAAGCGAAAACTCGTGTGGTTTTCTAAAAATTCATGTAGAGTGTCTAGCTTCAGAGTCTACAAAAAGCCTTAAAAACATTCCTCTCTTTGCCCACTCACTCCTACCATACCCTGATACTGTTTCAAAGTATTTTGCTTCACAAGTCAAACTGCAAACCAGCAATTTTCTTCTCTCCCTAACTTATTCCCTTTCTCTCTCCTCTTTCATCACATAGCTAGGAGTAACTTTGCTTAAGCATGAAAGAATATCTTCCTTTTAGGAGTTAGGGAAGAAGGAACATTGTTCTGGGAATTCCAAAGTTCTCTTTGCTGGGCTGCTTGAGGATGGAGACTGAATAGTACCCCTTGATCCATGAGATCATCTGTGCCTAGCGGTACATAGAATTCATCCTAGAGGGCTAAAATGAAAAGAAGCTAATGAAACCTCTAGTTATAGAAGTGTGTGTAGGTTCAGGAAGAAACAAAGGATGTTGAGGAACCGGAGGCCAGCAATTAATGTCCCTTGGGCTGAAGCACTGGGAGGTGAGGACAGTGCCCCTGGAGCCCAGTGGGAACTGGAGCTCAGAGTAAGTTCTGCCCAGCAGCAGCTGTAGTCAAGGAAGGCCCAGCTCCAGGAAGAGACAGGATCAATGCAGAGGACTTGCGGGGAAGGCGCCCCCTGCTTCTCATGCCCACTTTTCTCCTGCCCCCTGATCCCCAGTCCCCAATTAGCAGGAGAGCCTGGGTGACAGGGTAGAGTGGGCTCAGCCTCACAGGGCACAGAGCAGGGAGAACAGAGTCAAGAACAGACAGGCAGAAAACCAAACAGAACAACCACTACAGCTACCTCCTACTTACATAAACATCACTGCTTAGCCAGCAGTCCTGGTTACTTCCTAATCACTAATTTTATTCTGCCGAGTAGAATCCCTTATTTTTTTCCTTACTTCTTAGACTATATACAAGGCAGGATCTCAGTCTGAGCTGGAAGAAAAATACTCTAGGAACTCCTGTGAAGGAAAATGCGGAATGCACTTCATACCCACACCAGGCTGAGAACAGTCTGATAGCCATGGTGTGTCCAGGATTGGTTCCTTCCAGTGGGTTCTTGGTCTCACTGACTTCAAGAATGAAGCCGCAGACCCTAACAGTGAGTGTTACAGTTCTTAAAGATGGTGTGTCCAGAATTTGTTCCTTCAGATGTTCAGATGTGTCCAGAGTTTCTTCCTTCCAGTGGGTTCATGGTCTCTCTTATTTTAGGAGCAAAACCACAGACCATCGTGGTAAGTGTCCCAGCTCATAAAGGTAGTGCAGACCCAAAGAGTGAGCAGCAGCAAGATTTATTGTGAAGAGTGAAACAAGAAAGCTTCCACAGCATGGAAACGGACCCAAGGGGTTGCCGCTGCTGGCTCAGATGGCAAACTTTTATTCCCTTATTTGGCCCCACCCACATCTGGCTGATTGGTCCATTTTACAGAGCACAGATTGGTCCTTTTTACAGAGTGCTGATTGGTACGTTTTTACAGAGTGCTGATTGGTGCGTTTACAATCCTTTAGCTAAACACAGAGTGCTGATTGGTGCGTTTACAATCCTCTAGCTAGACAGAAAAGTTCTCCAAGTCCCCACTCGAACCAGAAAGTCCAGCTGGCTTCACCTCTCAATAGCCTGCCCATCAGCTGTTCTGTTGCCCTGTAGCCTGCTCCAGATTATCAGTGAAATCACTGCAGCCAGAGACCCTGTGAGTTCCCACATATTTGATACATTTATTACAAGATTTTCTCTCTTAGAACTTGACATTTTTCAGTGGGTGT
Organism: Pan paniscus; assembly: GCF_029289425.2. Lineage (NCBI taxonomy): Eukaryota > Metazoa > Chordata > Mammalia > Primates > Hominidae > Pan > Pan paniscus. Next base: position 19,788,813 of record NC_073261.2, read on the forward strand.
TTTGCATGCTTCTGAATCAACTCCTTTATCCTCTAAGGTCTAGAAGTGGACTGAGCTTAGAGCTTATAGAGTTTCCATCAAGGATCAGAGAGATTTAAGTTTAGGGCTCAGTGCTCACAGGAACCCAGCCATGAGCTAACATCAATGTTGTTTCATCTTATAATATCTATTCTGAGATTTGGGAATGCCAGTTTGGGTACCCTAATCATCATCATAGTAATATGTTCACAGATTAAGAGAACACAAATTCCTTGTTTAAAACAAATTACATATACATGTCATTTTTGGATTACCTTTAGCTAGATATAAAGTTGGCTGTTGCACATTCCAAAAATTTATAGAGTGAAAAATTTAACATGGAACAGTTAGGGAATAAATAAGGAAAAACATTTAGGTGTACTGAATCTGTTTCATTTGCCAAATTCCACTTTTATAAACACACTGAAAGTGAGCTCAGATTCATTAAATATTGATTGCCAGCATAGCAAGAATTTTACTTAAAAATTTCGCTTCTTGTGTTGATGAATCTGTGTCAAGCGTTCTGATATTTGGCAGCTAAAAGGAGCAGAGTGCTCTGTAGCCTTTTGAGGCTGTTACTCACATCCAGGCAGTAGTGATTGGGCATTGGTTCTTCCCAAAAGTGGAGATGGTCTCACTAGCTTTAGCTATTAGGAAGGGTACTGTGTTAACTCTCCTAGGAATGTACACTGCTCCATTTTCCCTGTCTGGAATTCTTTAAAAGTTTTTCTGTTTTTTTCCTTTGTCTTGTTTTGAAACCTTATAATCTCGCCCTTCATTAAAATCTCACCTTCCTCTTGTCTTTTCCTCTTGTCTCCAACATCTACTTCTTGTCTCCTTTGCTGGGCTCTCTTTTATATTCTGCTGATCCCTAATGTGGACAGCATGTAAAGCTTTTTCTTTTTTTCTTCTCTCCTCTCTTTATTCCTGCAGGCCACTTGCCACAGCTCTCTCCAACTCCACACCTTCCACTCTTTCTTTAACCTCAGCTTCTCTTCTCGGCTCCAGCTCCACATTTCCAGCACTCTGGGGATGTTTTATAGTGTTCATTTCCTAGGACTCCTGAAAAAATTACCAGTAATTTGGTAGCTTAAAAAAAATTGCAAATGTATTCTGTTGCAGTTCTAGAGTCCAGAAGCCTGGTCTGCTTCTCTGGGCCAAGCCTCCTTCTGAAGACACCGGAGGAAAATCCCTAGCTTTGGCTTTTCCAGCGTCAAGAGCAGCCTTGCATTCCTGTTACGGTGAGCAGTGGCTGCCTGTATTTTGGTCTCATGGCCCCTTCTTCCATCTTCTTGGCCAGCAGTAAAGGATCTTTAAATGGCTCTCTGTCTGCTGAGGGGGTCTCCCCCACTCCTCTCTTCTGTTTGTGTGCCATCTGCCTCTGCCTCTGTCTTATAAGGATACATAAGGGCCCATGCCGATCATCCAGGATAAGCCTCTGGATCAAAATTTTTAACTTAATCACATTCGCAAACATTTTCTTTTCTTTTTTTCTTTTCTTTTTCTTTTTTTTTTTTTCCACATAAGCTAACACCCACGTTCACATTAAGATGTGAATATCTTTTGGGAGGGGGGCATTTTTTAACCTAATAGCCTTCCCTCCGGGTAGTTTTGAGCATCCTAATTTCAATACATAGTGGACCTTCTGTTTCCATGGGTTCTGTGTTTGTGAATTCAACCAACTATGGATCGAAATTTTTTTTTAAATGGATGGTTGTGTTTGTACTGAGCCTGTTCAGACTTTTTTTTCCTGTTATCATTTCCTAAACAATGTAGCGCAACAACTATTTACTTAGCATGAATGCTGTACTAGGTTTTATAAGTAATCTAAAGATAAAGTATACGAAAGGACATGTGTACATCATATACAAATACTATACCATTTCATATCAGGCACTTGAGCATCCTTGGATTTTGGTATTAGCAGGGGGCTCCTGAAACCAATGCCCTAGGGATACCGAGGGATGACTATACATGACTGATTTGAAGACTTTTGTATTTCTAGTATTGGTGTTTCAATCTCCTGGCTTGAAACCTCAGTCACCTCTCTCTCAGTGCTTGCATTTACACACAGTCACATTTTCCTCGCACAGTCCTTCTCACCTGCCCTTGTTTCCTCTCTTCCTATTGTTACCAACTTAGTCCAGGTCCCTATTTATTTATTCTTAGTCCACTGAAGTAAACTCTTAATAATCTTGCTGCCAGTAGTCTTCTTCATTATAAATGCCACTACTAGGTACAATTTTCCTAAATCAATCTTTGATTGTGGCATAAAACAAGCCTCCCAAAGCCACCTACCTGCCTGGAGTCACAGTCTCACTTAGCCACATGAGGCTCAAATCTCCTAGCCTGGTATTCAAACATCCCACTCTATCTTTTAATTTGCTTATAAGCCTGCTCTTCTAGGTAAACCCATTACTCAAAGAGAAACTTCCATTTTCCAATTTTTGCCCCCCTTTTTTATTATTTATGTTTTTTATGGAAAGGAGCCAAGGTTTTCTTTAAAAGAATAAAATATGTTCTATGCCATAAATTCGATACATGTCAAACAGTTATGAAAAGCATTTTATTCAAGATTGGTGGCTGGGCCTGGTGGCTTGTTTCTGTAATCCCAGCACTTTTTGGGAGGCCAAGGCAGGCAGATCCTTCAAGCCCAGGAGTTTGAGACCAGGCTTGGCAATATGTCAAAACCCTGTCTCTACCAAAAAAAAAGTTGGGTGTGGTGCACACCTGTGATCCCAGCTACTCAGGAAGCTAAGGTGGGAGAATCACCCGAGCCTGGGAAGGTTGAGGCTACAGTGAGCCATGATCAGGCCACTGCACTCCATCCTGGGTGACAGTGAGAGCCTGTCTCAAAATAATAATAATAATAATAATAATAATAATAATAGTAATAATAATAACAACAAGAGTGTTAAGACTTCCTGAAAATTAGAATAGTTGAAACCTCTCCTCCAACTCTTCCTCACGTTCAATTTCCCATATCGTTCTTCCTCCTCTTCACTTCTGCTGTTCTTAAACAACCCATTTCACATGGCCCCTCCTTTTTGAAGTCCCCTCTGGTTATGACGTCATGCAGTGATCTTTTCTTCCTCTGAACAACCTAGTTCTTATTGACACGGTTCTTGTAGTGCTTTGCACTGTAGTTATTTGTGTCAATTCTTTTTAACCTTATGAGATTTTAGGTTCCATGAACAATGTTACTACACCATATTTTCTAACTTCCATTTTCCCTTTGTGGAATACTGGCTTACACACAGTAAATACCTATCAAAACACCTGGTAAGTAAACCAGTGAATTATGAAATGGCTGGTTTCCCTTTGGTTCTTTCCGGTTAAGTCCTAGCACCATGTTTACTACCTTTGTCCCCTTAGTTCCAAATCATGAATAAAGCTAAAAAAAAAAAATCCTACACTTAGGTATCCTTTGGCTATGGCCTTGAACTCTTTAAGAAAGCTCAGAAACAATGAGGACACTGTCAGCTACCTCATTTCAATTATCAAGGCCTGGGGGAAAGTTCTTTATTGATAGTTTCTGCACTGTCCTAATGTTGCATCATTCTCCAGAAACAGTTCTTTGCTAAAATTGGACATGCAAAGATTACTTTTCTATCTGATGAACTTCAACACCCCCATCAACAGTTACTAGAGTCACTTTTGTATGATGGTACAGATATTGCATAGCTGTTTTTTGTAACTGAAAGCATATGATCAGAAAAAGAGGCCATTACCAAGAATTATTCTCTAGGCTGTATGTTAAATCTAAAATCAAATTACAGTTTAATCGACTATTTCATAGTAATTGCAGCATTTTTAAAAAGGAGTGACACAATTATTTAGGCAAGTGATGTAGAGGATTAAGTCCAATATGTAATTTAGAGAAGAAAGAAAAGGAGAGAAATGTGTCTCTCTTTCCTTATAACTCAGAAGTGATAAAAACAACAGTAATATTTGAGTATAGTCCCTTATCGTCCCTCGTGATAGGACAAACAATTAGTAATTTTCTGTGAAATTTGGAACCACATTTATATCTTATTTGCCTAAATGACAGGTGGGGTACACTGGTGCAGAGTAAGGGACAATGGGATTTTCCACTGGAATAGCCCACACCTAACTGTTGGCCAATACAGGAGCCAACAGCCACATGTAGCTATTGAGCATATGAAATGAGGCTCATCCAAATTAAGATCTGCTGTAAATAAAAATAAGCACTGTATTTTGTGGAGATCTTATAAAAAATGATGTAAAGTATCTCTTCAATACCATCTTATATTATTAGCTTTGAATTGATAATATTTTGGAGACATTGGGTTAAGTAAGCTATATTGTTATAACTAATTTCAGCAGTTTCTTTTCACTTTTTAAATGTAGCTCTCATTATATTTCTCTTGTACAGTGTTGGCCTAGACCATGACTCTATTTATTTAAACAATTGCCCAATATACATTTATTGAATTATAAATCCATAAAGTGCCTCAAAAACCTATTGGAATGACCCAACATGAACATCATGAAATGAGAATTAGATACCAATGTTCAAGTAAGGTGAAACAGGTAGTTTTCCTGAACTTAACTGCGTTCATTAAGAGCACTTCTCAGGTTACTTAGCATATCTTTTCCATTTGCTCCATAGAATCATACTAGTCATACATTTTCATCTTCAATGTTCAGATGAGAACACATCTGGAGCACAGTAAGGAGGACCGATTGAGGGTCACACAGTCAGTATTGGCAAAACTGGGCCCGAAACACAAATCTTTGTCTCCAGATCTTTTATCTTGAGTTCATTGGCATTAGGACTAAAGTTTAATCATGTGTTGCATTAGTCAAGGGCCTACAGAAAAATAGAACCAAAGGGATCAGAGAAGGTGCATGGGGTCCTTTAAGGACACTGAGGATCTCCTTCCAAGTGTAGCTGTTACAGCCCTGGGAAAGGGTGTACCCTGCCGCCTCTCCTAGGGTGGGTGAGCAGGTCTCACACAATAAATCCTCTCTCTAACATTCCAGTCTCCCTAAGCCTTTGGGTACCTTCCTCTATGGTATACCAAGGCCTCTCTGGCATTCAGCTTTATTTAATGCAGGCCACCTTTTCGTTTGTGTTTCAGCCAACTAATCAAACAGTTGGAACCTTTTCTAACCCCATGAGCTACAAGGTTGAATCTAAAATTTCTGCTTGGTAGGCCCATGTCAATACATTAGGCCTGGTCTAATTTATGTTTCTTCCATTATACCACACCCTTATATCCATGCTTACATATATTCTATGGATTTTTGTCTGTATAAACTGAACAATCATGTAGTTCTTTTGGAGTGTTGCATATCTATTCATAGTTCATACTTTGTACTTGAGTCTAGTTATGGGTCTAGAAGTAAAGAAGGGAAGCAGAAGTAGGGTTGTGAAAAGAATCGGTAGTATTTTGAAAGGCAAATACCTCAGGGGAAACCATTACAGTTTTCTTGGGTAAAGCAGGGTGAGCATCTCCAGACAGGGTGGAAGGGCTGCTTCTACCAGGAAAAAAACTTTCACTTGAATTTTAGGGGTTCAGTGTCCTCACCTTAATCAGAATCTTCTCATATGTCTCTATTCCAAATTTCAGGGTCTTGTTTCTTCCCAATTAATGCCTTCACTTTAAAGCAGACACCCGACATGGTTGGGAAATTCATTTAGTGTTGTAAGTCAACCACTTGGAGGAAAAGACTCTGGTTTGGTTTTCAGCAGCAATTTCAGCTCTGCTGCTACAGAACATAAAAGTTTTTTTAAGGGCAAACATGGAGACTTTCAAATCTTTTATGCAGCTCTTGATCTGAGAATTTATGTCCCTGAGCTTATCCTTTCGTTTCTCCACTTTGTCCATTGACATTAGGGCAACCAGCCAATCTCACTCATCACGCTTATTAGTTTGACAAAAATGTTCTGAGATATCAAATACATGATCACCAATCACCAAGACCTGGGTTTTTTGTTTTTTTGGTTTTTGGGTTTTTTGTGTGTTTTTTTTGAGACAGAGTCTCACTCTGTCATCCAGGCTGGAGTGCAGTGGTGTGATCTTGGCTCACTGCAAGCTCCATCTCCTGAGTTCATGCCATTCTTCTGCCTCAGCCTCCCGAGTAGCTGGGACTACAGATGCCTGCAAACACGCCTGGCTAATTTTTTTGTATTTTTAGTAGAGACACGGTTTCAGTGTGTTAGCCAGGATGGTCTCGATCTCCTGACCTCGTGATCTGCCTGCCTCAGCCTCCCAAAGTGTTGGGATTACAGGTGTGAGCCACCACACCAGGCCACACCTGGGTTCTTATAAGTGTTTAATTAGGAGCATCCAATGGTGATATTTTGTGTATATTTGCTGCCACGTCATGCTATGGATTATCAATGCTTTTTTTACTACTAATTCCTAAAACCCTGAAAGTAATTTAGAGAAATCGCCTTTAAGTTTCCATTCTCCCAGAATAACTTTCAGTACCAAAATCTGATTAATCAGCATTCTCCAGAAAACTAGACCCAATACAATGAATATACGTATATACACACACACGTATTCCTATATCTGCATACATATAATATAACATATATGAGCATTTGCATATTGGTTCATGTGTGGCTTATGTGATTTGAGGGCCTTGTAAATGCTAAATCTATAGGGCAAACTGGCAGGCTGGAAATTTAGATGAGAGTTTATGTTGCAATGTTGATTCTGAAATTCACATGGAAAGCCAGACAGACTGGAGACTCAGACAGGGTTACAATCATTAGGCAGAGTGGTTTCTTCTTTGAGAAACCTTAGTCATTGCTCTTAAGGCCTTCAAGTGATTGGATGAAACTCATCCATATTATGGAGAGTAATCTGCTTTACTGAAAGTCTGCTGATTTAAAAAGAATCACATTCAACACATTCCTTCATAGAACATCCAGACTGGTATATGACCAAACAACTCGGCACCACAGTCCAGCCAAGTTGATACATAAAATTAACTATATCACATGCCTTTAATGATAGAGGTTAAAAAGCTTATAACTGAGTATTTGTGTACTGACTTCAGTCATTAGAAACAGAGGATACCGTAAGTAGTAGTCGCAATATGATTGTCAATTTTTACCGAAAAACCCACCTCCCTGGATTATGGTGATGAGAATTTAGAAGTCTCAGAATAGTCAGAAAACAACAGCTAATATTGAGTGCTTACTAGGTATCAGGGGTTATATTAAATATCGTGTATTCGTTAATTGATTTTAATTCCCACAAAAGCCCTATAATAGTTGCTGCCATTTTATTTTTAAAAAGATGCACAAAATGGCTGAAGAAATTATCCAAAGTTTTGAAGCTAGGAACTGGTAGAGCAGGAATCAAACCCAAGCAGTTTGATTCCTGAGCTGATGATCTCAGGGAAACAAAGGAGAAAGCGTGTCAGCCCCCAAAATACTTGTGAGTCTAGTGGAAAAGGAAATTATCAGTGTTTGCAGATTAACCTTGATAAAACATAAGATTCAGGTGCTCTCAATTATAAAGCCAAATCATAATTTCAGCTTTGCAAAGCACTTAAGGAAAAATGAACATACTATTTATGAGCTACAGGTGGAAATATAGACATGTCTTATTAAAATTAGAGATGTAATACTTACATGCTATATATAGCATATATGCATATACTATGTGTAGATGTTTAACAGTAAATGGTTAAGATGATGGTTAAGCGTGTGAACTATATCTCCAGAATGGAAAAAGATAAACTTTAAAGAGTAAAAACAAAAAGAAAACAAAACAAAAGCCCCAATGCAAAAAAGCTAGGAGGTCTAATATTCCCTTTGATAAAAAGAAGTGCTTTTAGAAAATAAAGGTCAACAGTGCTCATTCTTGGATTTTGTTTGAGCAACTAGAGAGGAAAGTTGAAAAGAGAGAGAAAAAAAAACCTCTAGTTTTGAAGAAAATCCATTTATATAAGTTGTATTGAGTTGTTTTCTGTGATACAGCCTAACCTAGCTGTTACACCAGCAGACTTCCAGAAACCATCGCTCAACTGTGTTGTTATTTGGCTTGCAGAAAATAGGTTGGAGTCTAAAGCAGGGCCTTTAATGTCATTCTATTGGATTTTGGAATTCTGCTCTCCAGTTATTGTTCTTTGTTGCCAGTCCAGAGGTATAAAGTGACTAGGCGTCTGTAGCTCTACCTAGTGGCAACTTCATTCTGCTGAGAGGTGACATTCTTTCAGCATCCAGTTGGAGGGAGACATGTTTAGAAGCTGCTGAGAGAGAATATTCAGAAGTGCTAAAATGAGGCCTCGCTAGTGTCACAGAGGCTTTTTTTCTGGGAGTCTGACTAGGGATCACATGTGTTTTAGAGCCTAGGTTGTTAAGCAGCTCGTTATATATGATATTTTGAAATCCCTTCACTAATTATCAAGAGATAATTTTAAGCATCTACTACAAGCAGAGCGTGCTACTCTACTGAGAGCTGTAGGAATTCAAATGTCTTTTTCTCTTTTATTTCTCTGCCTGGCAAGACTTTTCATCCATCTGAATACTACTCAAATGTCACCTCCTTTGTAAAGTCAATCAACCCAGGAAAGCAATGTTCTCCCCCCAGTCCTATCCACCTACAGTCCTTTGCACATACATTAAATATAGCACCATCATTTTGTGGCATGGTTATCAGACAATGTCAAGCTCTCCATTTAGGACTATGTATCACTTAGAGAAAAAACATATATTCTTCATGTAGGCATTCCCAGAGTCCAGAGATACTGGATTTTGCCTTCTCAATATTTAGATACAGTAGAGTTCTCTGTTTTGTCTTTTATTTCATTTTAATTGGGGAATAAATAAAGTAAAAAGAGGCAGGTGTAGTGGCTTACACCTGTAATCCCAGCATTTTGGGAGGCTGAGGCAGGATTGCTTGAGGCCAGAAGTTGGAGCTAGTCTGGGAAAGACAGTGAGACACCCATATCTACCAAAAAAAAAAAAAAAGAAAGAAAGAAAGAAAAGAAAAAGCCAGTCATGATAGCATGTGCCTGTAGTCACCTGTAGTCTCAGCTATTTGGGAGGCTGAAGCAGGAAGATCATAGGAGCCAAGAATTTTGAGGCTGCCATGAGCCATAATCATACCCCTGCACTCCAGCCTGGGTGACAGACTAAGACCCCATCTTTAAAATAATAATAAAGTAAAAAGAGAGAAGGATCAGAATATGTGAAGAAAAATTTGGAAAACTGCAGCATCTAGAAAATATGTGATTTTTAAAAGTATATTAATGCCTAACAGAGAAATAGAGGAAGAAGCTGTCCATTTTTGAGAAACTACAATCAGTAACAACAATAATGGGCAATTAATAGCTGTAATTTGTTGAATAGCTGCCAGTTCAGTATGTGACTTCTGTAACGGCAATTCCTTGCAAGAACCCCATGAGGTAGGTGTCATTATCCCAATTTAACAGATAATAAACAAGGGCACATTAGTTCACACAACTGAATATCTGAATCATTTTGGAAGATTTAAAAAAAAATTATGGTTGGGCCTTATACCAGAGCAACTGTGATCAAGCCTGCTCTGCTAGTTGTGCAAAAAGTTCCCTCCTGCTCTATTTCCAGAGTCGTTATAGTGGAGATATGGATGAACAGCCAGGGAAAATATTTCCCAGCCTCCTTTGCAACTTGGTGAGCCAAGCGAGTTAGTGGAACCTGAGCAGAAGTGATGTGTGTCAGCTCTCAAACTGCACATGCCCGATGACTCCACGAAGCAATCTACCTCTTACCTTATTAGAACCTAGACATGGCAATCGAGCCTTGACCATGCTGGTGATTTAAAGGCCCAAAACAGTAACTACTGGCCACATGTGGCTGTGTAAATTTAAGTGAATTAAATTTAAATCAAAGGACAAATTTGGTTCCTCAATCACACTAGCCATTCTTCAATCACTCAAGTGCCATCTGTGATGAGTGGCTATCGTATTGGACAGCATGGAGATAGACTTTCCATAACTGCAGAAAGTTCTCTTGGGCAGCACTGCCCCAGAGGGTGAAGTAGCCCCCAGGATGATACAGGAAAGAGCCTGCATCTGCTTGAATCTCCATGTGTAGAGATCCACCTTCTGATCTAGACCCTTGGACTGTTATATGACTAAGAAAGATTTTCTTTTAATAAATCATAAAATTTAGGGGCCCTATTTGTTGTAACACTTAAGACCACCTTAACTTTCAAACCAATAGAATCTAATTTTCTGAAGATGGTATCTATACCTCAGTATGTAAAAAAAATATAACCCAGGGACAGGAGTGAAAGGAATGGCATCAGCAAATTGTCAGACAGGCAGCTCCAAGCTCCTGTCCACCCACGGAAACATCAAACATCAAATAGCAAACAGAACTGGTCAGGAAAAGCTTTCAAAGAACTCTAGAAAACATACAAAGGCTTATAGCAACCAAGGGGATGCTGAGCCAACAAAAAGACCACTTAAAAATGGTAGGAAAGCTCTATGACATTTTTACTTGTCCTTGTTCCACTCCCTTTCTTGACTTGGCAGCATTCAGGAAAACAGAAGCCCAGGTTCCCAGTGAGGGCCATTGGTGCCTGATTCTGGAAAGAGTAGAGCAGAGCAGAGTTTATTAGCAAATTATTGTGTATGCCCGTTCTAACTTGCCCAGGAGCTACCTGAAGGACAGATGCAAGGTGCTCCTCTGTGTGTCACATAATCTGGAATTTACTGAGGCCTGAAAAGCTGTAGGCATTGCTCAAAAAACACTAGCAACCCACAGATGCATGGAGCAAAAGATTAGGTGGAGACATGCAATAGGCCATGTAAGGCCCTGAAGGAACAGTGAGGTAGAGTTTCTTTGAAAAATTTGTACATTCAAAAGCAGGTTGTATAAGAGAAACTTTAGAAAGCCATGCACATGCTCAGAGATGCCCTGAGAAGAACCTCAGCTTTCAGATCACACTCATCCCTCAGCTCAATGCACAACTCCTAAGTGTTGAAAGAATTCTCTAGCACAGGGATGATCTGCAAAGATTGAGAGTGATGTTTGTTTGTTTGTTTCTTGTGTGTGTGTTCTGTTTTGTGCTCTCTCAGTCTCTCTCTCTCTCTCTTTATTTCTCTCTCTGTCTCTCTCCTGTTGAAGGAAATCTGCTAAAACTAGCTGAACAGCAGTTAGGGAACAGAGATTACAGTGACCACACATGATAAAGAACACAATCTTTCAAAAATAATTTTTAAAAGTTACTAAACGTGTGAACTACTACTGCTGTCGACAATCAGAAAAAAATAGCAAAACCAAAGGAAGGGAGAGTATATGATTTACAAGGTTACTACATTATGATATTCAAAAGTCCAGCTTTCAACAAAATATCAGGAAACATACAAAGAAACAAAGCCATCGTTCCTTCAAAGGAACACAATAAATTGTTATTTATTATTCCAATAAATTACAGAAACCATCCCTGAGGAAGCCCAGACATGAGACTTACTAAATATCATTAAAGAGCTAATTGAAAACATGGACAAACAAATAAGAAAAGATCAGGAAATTATATATGAAAAATGACATTGTTAGTAAAAAGATAGAAATTTTCATGTAATGTATACAGAGATTTTGTTGGAGATGATGAAAAAGTTTTGGGAATAGTGGTAATGGATGTACAACATTATAAATGTCATTAATGCTCCTGAATTTTCCACTTAAAATGGCTAAAATGACAAATTGTACATGAATTTTACCATCATATATCATTAAATACCAAAATGCATTTGAAGGTTCACAAAGGTTCCTTTGGAAATTTATTTTACACACATGCGAAGTTGTTCCCTGTTACTAAGCAGTGATAGGATTTAAATGATTATCGCGAGGAGTGCCTGATAGAGTTCTTAGCATATACGTAGTCTGTTCTCAATAAATAATTCTTAAATTGTGTATAAATGCAAAAATTTTGACTAAACCACAGACATACACATCTGGAGTCTCTAAGGAATGGCCAACATTGGCCAAATTAGATCACACTGACATTAGTTTCCACTCTGTCACACACTTGCACAGATACACACACACACGCACACATTTTATTTCTTGCCTAATTCTTCCAATTCCATTTCAAGTGTGACAGCAGTACAAGTATAGGAACAATTAGAAGAGGATAATTGGACATGGAATCAAGTTGTAAAGCAACAACGTTGTCAAAAAAGGAGTGTTTTAGAAGTTCCAAACAGAAGATGATTAATGGTCAAAGACCAAAGTTCACATGCAGATAGAAATGAGAGAAAATGATATTTTGAATGTGGCCGGAAAACAAAAGAGAATGGGGAATGTCTGTAATAGCAACAACTGCACATGTAGAAAGAAAAACTTAGAAGATTTAGAAAGCTGTAAAGCTTAGAGTTAAGGGTAAAGTGTATACCACTATATTTTAGTATATAACCTATAGAATTGTAAGCGCTTTTAAAATGCAAAAATAACAAATAGCACCAGGAGGTAGAAAAGTAAATAGAATAGGGAAGACAAAATATTGTTAAACACTTGTAACATTCTAGCAAAGTACTGAGCTCAAGAATAAAATTTAATAAATATTTGACCACTGAATGATATATTAGTTCATGAATTCTTAACAAGTGATAAAACTATTCATTTAGGGCTAAAGCAGTGGAAAATAAAAATATCTCCAAGAGAAGCCATGATTTATGTCATCACTGGCTTCAGTAATACATGGCATGGAAATGGCAATGGAACACTGGAGGCCAGGAAAGAGGGGAACAGAGAACCACCACAGGATACCCAGGAGCATGAAATTGGGATGAGATGGAAGTGACAGTGGCTTCCTGGAGAAAAAGGATAGAAGTTGATGATTAGAAAACATATTGAATAAGGATAAAGCTGGACTTTTTTGAAACAAAAGAAGCATAGTTAAAATTATAGTATGCCTGAGGCCAGGCACGGTGGCTCACGCCTGTAATGCTAGCACTTAGGGAGGCCAAGGTGGGCGGACCACCTGAGGTCAGGGGTTCAAGAACAGCCTGGCCAACATGGTGAAACCCTGCCTCTACTAAAAATACAAAAATTAGCTGGACATTGTGGCGCACGCCTGTAATTCCAGCTACTTGGTAGGCTGAGGTGGGAGAGTAGCTTGAACCCAGGAGACAGAGGTTGCACTGAGCCAAAATCGCACCATCGCACTACAGACTGGGTGACAGAGTGAGACTCTGTCTCATTAAAAAAAAAAAAATTATAATACACATGATCTTAATTACCAGTAATTTTTAGAATTTTAGGATTGTAAGCTGATGCACACTGGTAAATGATATTATCATATCTTCCACTTCATTTCTGGAGGCTTGGAAATATATGAATTGATATTCCTCAAAGGGAAGAAGATAAGGATTGAGAGTAAATCAGGAATGACTTTTAGTTGTTTTGTTAAATAAATAATTCATCTATGCAATTACATCTTTCCATCCACAGAGTCAGAGACAGTGCTGAATATAGATTATAACAAATTGGTGAGGGGAACACAGACATATCAGCGCAATTAATAGTAGTAACAAAAACATGGCATAAGAGACTTTTTCAGAAAATATACAACACAGGTTATTAATATAGGAATTCCAAGGGTTTCTATTTCTTCCCCCGCCCCACCTTTTTAAGAATATTATACCTTAAGACAGCATGTCTGGTTTAAAACTGAAAGAATGTGAAACCCTTGGGAATAGCGATACACTTCAATGACAGGACTCAGACTGATGCTGGGCAGAACCAAAATGTCTTTGAAATATCCAAATAATAATATTTCTGGTAAAAATATATTTTATATGCCTTACTGTCAAAAGCTATAAATACAGAGTTATTCTACAGTTATTAATGCCATCATGAATATATTTTTGCTTTTTTCCAGTTCCTTAAGAAAGTGTTGTCAACAGCAATTAAAGAGCCTTGTGCTTATTTCACTTGGGAGAGCAAATGCACAAAACCTGAGCTAATCTCAAGTCTGGATTTAACAGTAAGATTAATTTACTTGCTCCTGAGCCACATGGAAGGTTTTATTATGAAGCAAGCTCTGAAAGAATTTCAGCTCAGTATGTCATGCAAAATGTTTAGACTTTTGTTTATATACGCTTTCGTAATTTACATAACAAACAGGAATATAATAAACTAGTCCAAAATTCCAAGGAATCAAAAATCCAGCTCTGTGGCTATTGGAGGATAATCCATGAATTCCTACAACACTGGAAATGTTCAGTAAATATTATTCTGGAGGAACATGATAATTAAATATCAATAAAATTTCTGACAGCAAAATGGAGGGTGACATGGAGATTTATTACAGGTCATTTCTTCAATAGTGTTCTGCATTTGCACAAACTCCAGTCTTTCTTAAATAAGGGTGTTAAAAGGCTGTAAGGCACCTAAGGGAATGGGAGCAATCTCACTGAACCTAGAATATTCTTTTATGAAGTCTTTTGTGTCTTGTTACATGATTTGTTTTCTTTAGGGGAACTAGTCAAACTCATATCATATCTCCATGTCTTCTGCTCAGAATTTCTGTGTACAGCTTCTTATCTTAAAACACTTGAAATTGCATCTCTATTTTGTGAGGAAGGAAAATCATATGTTCGTGAGGGTTTAAGATTCTGTATTTTCTGAAGAGATGAGACAGTACAGTTTGAGCATCCCTAATCAGAAAACCCAAAATTCCAAATGCTCCCAAATCCAAACATTTTGAGCGCTGTCATGATGACACAAGTAGAAAATGTTACACTTTTCCTCAGGTGATGGGTCACAGTCAGCACACAGACACACAACATACCGTTTATCCAGCATCCTCGTGAGGAAGGTGCCTCCTCATCCGTAGAAGACCCGTTTCCTGGGTCCCTCCACCACTTCTGATGTTTCTTCTTACTTAAAAAAATTCAGTGTACAGTAACCTTTTAATCAAAACACAGCACCATAGGTGGAGACTGAAAGCTGCCATGGTTTGCTGTTGCTGTTGCTTAAGAGCTGATACAGGTGTCCGATGAGGCTACTGTGCTTCCTAGTTACCTTGGACACGTTAGTTTTTACTGTTTTATTTTCTGGCATATTATTTACTGTTAAGTACTTACATGTGAATAAGTATAAGAACATGATTGCTTATGGGTAGCATGTAAATCCAGAGCCAAGAAGGATGGTGGTGATAAACAACCACAGGTGGTCCACATGCATGGCTGAGACAGTGACACCTTTGCTTTCTGATGGCTCAATGTACAAGAACTTGGCTTTATGCACAAAATTATTTTTAAAATTATATAAAATTACCTTCAGGCTATGCATATAAAGTGTATTTAAAACACAAACAAATTTCATGTTTAGACTTGGGTCCCATCCCCAAAATATCTCATGATTTATATGCAAATATTCTCAAATCCCCCCAAAAAAAAAACTACCCAAATTGGAAACACTTCTGGTCCAAAGCATTTTGGATGAGAGATACGCAACTTGAGGTAACTCAAGGTGAGGCCTTGAAATTTCTGCTACTCCCTCCCACAGGCCTAGAGAATATCTCTCTTGAAGGTTCCATAATATGCCACCCAAATTCATCAAGAAAAAGTTCTATTTTCCAACTTACAATACAGGAGCTCAAGTGGCATTTTTCACCAGTCCCACGCAAATTTTCATTTTTCATGTTATAGCTGTTGAATTTACTCATAAAATAGCAGGATATGTCAAAGAACTGACTCTGCATATCTCATACCATCAAAATAAGCCATTCATTAAAGGCCTTCTCTCTGAATGCAGAATGTAGCCAAAGAATCAAAAAGGGCATCAATGCAAAGAAGGCTGCTGGAGGTTAAATGACACAGCCAGGATTTGAAAACATCCTTGCCTAGCATTGTTGTAAAAATCAAGGCTGATCACAGAACAGAGAGATAGGTTAGTAGAAAGAGTCCAAAATATTAACAGAGACTCAGTCCGAGGTGATTTGGAAAAATATTTTCTTTGAAAAAAATCCTTTGCTGTCAGAATTGAAATTCATTTCTTCATGTTGATAAGATCATCAGGTTTTTAGTCCAGCTGTAGCACCCAATGGGGCCTTTTAAGTTTAACAAACCCTTGGGACTCCCAAGACTATTACTGGCAACAATTGTCCCCTCTCCACTCTGAGGGATACAGGACAGGAACCTGAGCTCATTCATGAGAACATCAGTCCTGAGGCCCCCTCTTCTGTGGGAGTTGTCATCATGAGAGTCTTCTCAGCCATCTGGACCCTGTTTTCTCTGGCTCGCCAGGTGAGGGCTCACATGTGAAGGAAAAGACATGGACAGAGTGCAAAGACTTCCCAAGCTTAGAAGATTCATGAGCCACAAGAACCAAAACCTTTGGTAACAATTCTATGGGCCTAACTAACAGCGTCTCTGCAAGAGACATGCCCAGTGGAAGCAGTCACCAGCGGCAGGGAAGTGCAAAGCTGTGATTTCCCATGAGGTGTTCATTGTTCAACTGCAATTTGCCAACCAGGGGTCATTTTTACCACAAGAAATATTGCATATAGCATAGTGGAAGATCCATCTTTTCTCAGGATGCTGGGAGAAGAGTCAGAAAGTTAATTAATTGTTACATTTTCCTAGAGAAGGGGTAACACTTCTCAACCCTTTCACTTGAGTTGGCATTTCCTCACTTGAGTTCTGTGAAATAATATAATGGATGCAGTGCCAAAAAGAAAAATGGAAAAAGAAAAAAGAAATGTGGGAGGAAAACAGGAAGGCAGGGAGGGAGGGATGGAGGGAGGAAGCAAGGGAAGGGAAAAAAAGAGAAAGACAAAGTTTGTTGACAAACACCTGCTAAGTTCACATATATTAATGTGAACTTTGAAACTCCTAGAGGAAAATACGACACATATGATTTCCCCTACACATCATATAGCACACTGTGTGCCACTAATCTCCAAGATGCCTCACGTTCTTATGAACAAAAAGAGTCCTCCCCTTCCCAAGCTGTTTTACCAAGACTGTTGTATAATGCTATTGCAAAAAAAGCTAGAGTTACATTGCATTAAGTAGAAGAGGGTTTCCTTAATTCTTTTTCATTAGTACAGGTCTTATCACTGATCCTTACTCACTTTTGGAATTTTCTTGGATTCAAGGCTCTACTCTGATTTAAATTCCAAATAGCAAAATGGGAATTCAAATGAGCTAATCAGGAGAGCAACATAACCAAACTAAATTATTTTAGTTTGCATTTCGGCAAACTGGGATTGTGCTGAAACAGAATTTAATACACATTAAATTAGAGTGACTGGCAAGGACCCAGAATAATTTAAAATTCTACAAAATCAAAAATCTAAATTACAGTAAGTGAACAATTCTGCATGTATCAGAATATAAGATGGTGACAATAAATGCAACCCTGCTCGGCCCAGTTAGTTCTGTCCTCTATAATACAGTATTTAGTTTTTCTTAATAATTTTCTACCTATGGCTATATAGAGAAATTTTAAATTTTTGGTTGTTTGATTTTTAAATCTGTAAGCTCATAAGGATATGTGCATAAGAAAACGAGTTTATGAAGAAAATAAATTTTCATGCATTAGCGATGATACGAAATTTAAAAGTGTTCAATTTCTTTATAAATGCCTGTTACATTTTTAACTAGAAATATAATTAACAAATAAACTATACAGAAAAGTCTTCTTGTAGCATATTAAATTGAATGACTGATTCCAGGGAGGTTAATGCTGGTACTGCTTTTAGACATGATCACCGTTAGCTATGAATATGAACATCACAAAGAGCGGTGCTGGGAAAAACATGATACGTTCCTCCTCATATTGTGGACCAATACAAAAATAGGGTTTATGGCCACATATTTCAAACCTTGATCAGTAAGAAAGCCTGAGTCCTGGCACAAATGTAAACACGGGCCATAAATTAGCCATAAAAAGGGCGCTACACTGTTCAGGATGCGAGGCCCTGTCTAAATTTACAAGCTGTTTGCAGAGCCTCTGAGACTAATGGATGAATAAAATATTCCAGCCAACTAGTAAAGTAAGTACTATGCATGATTGAAAAGTACTGTAGCTGACTGCTCTGATTAATGAGGGGTAAATTACCATTAATGTTTGTAATCAATGTGACAGACTATATTTCACTGAGAAGAAGCCAGGGCGCTATACCGGCTCTACTGGTTTAAGAGCTGTGGATGAAATGATGACTAATTAATCACTGGGATGTTTTAGAATTCTGTAACACTTTCTGTCTGAAAGCAGAACAGCCCTTATGTGCTGCCTAAGTGGGGAGCTGTTCTGCCCTTACCTAACCTCTTCTGGACCAGGGGTGGAGTTTTACTGACTTTTCAGATCTGATTTTGTTTTGAGGCCACATATAATATCACGTTTAAAGAAATCCAAGTCTCTGAGAAAAGGATGAATTTGAGCTATAGTTGTCCTCATCCATTACAAGTTTACAAGTCATCCTTGACACCCACTGCCTAGGGAGGTGGAATAAATCTACCCTGATGAAGCCTGAGTCCGGGACTCAGCTATAAGTGGGACCTCCGTGCAGGTGGGCTCGGGATACATAAAGGAGGCATGTGCAGAAGGCCAAGTAATCCAATTCAAGGAGCCAGGTGGAGCTTTGCTCAGGTAAAGAGTGGTGGGCAAGAGCTCATTGCTAATTCTTCATCAAGAGAGCCTGGCTGACTTAGGAAAGCTCAGAGCTGGACGGGCAGGCAGAGGCCTGTCCAACAAGCCAAAATCAGGGCCAGGATCAGGGAAAGTCAGAGGCTGCATCAACACTGACAGACAGATGCATTTACTGAACTGTGTTATTAATATCCAGGTTACACAGATCCTGACAATCCCAAATCGGGGTCCAGGCATATCAAAGCCTGTCCTCAAAGAGCCTATGGTGACTGGAGGAAAAACGAGCATGCTCAAATTCCTATGGAGCTATCCCTGTGTGAATCATTTCTGGCACCAGGGTTCTAGGCCTGTGTGCCTGCTAAGCCTCAACAGTATCACCAGAACGCACCTGGAAAACGGATTTGAATTTGTGACTGAGATCAGCTGTGTGGTGATGCTGCATAATCACCATCATCATCATCCTCCCTTATTTTTGAGAACTGTTTCATTTTCCAAAGCGTTTTCATACATATTTAGTTTCTCACTTAATTTTCACAATCAACTTGTAAGATAAATAGATGGTAGTTTCCTCACTTTAAAGTATCTGATGCTCAGAGAGGTTAAGGATTTGACCAAGATCGTACACTTAGTGTAAGAGTTTCAAATATAACTCAGATATGTTGATCTCTAGTTCAAGGCTGTCCATCCCCACAAACACGTAAATAATGCATGAATTAATATATAATTCAAATATCCATATATTCATTCATTTACCAATGCACCTTTATACCTATTTATCTACTCATTTACCCATTCATCACCTCCTTCCCTCCGTCCATCCACCTGTCAATCCATATTTCAGGGTTTTTATTCCACCAAGCACTGCGTGATTTGGCTCCCATATTCCTCTCCAGTGTTAATATGAATACAACATTGCCAATGTACAAGCCCACATGTATCTAATTCTACAGCTCTTCCGTTTTCTGAACTACCATTTTTCTCTATCGATCGATCGATCAATCGATCTATCAAGTATCTCTAGCTCTGTGTCTCTCCTGTCTCCATTTTAGTGAGGTTCTGGTTAAGTGGAATCTTCCTCACAATGAATTTCCAGACACACATAGGCCAAAGTGGCTCCTTTCTGTGCCCCACTGGCATCTGGCACACCTCCAAAGAATCCCGATACACTTTGCAGAATCAGTCATCTGACTACTTTGTTTTCCTCTGTAGTTTCCAGGAAAGGGCAAAGACTCTGTCTTCTGTGTCCATTTATTCCCTATTTCTAAGCGCAGTGTTTTATTCATGGTAGAAATTCAGGAGTTGCATTAAATGAGTAATTAATTTATTAGTAATAGTAAGTAGATACTTAAAATAATTTATTCTCTAAAATATGCTAAACATATAATGATAATGGTTAAAAGCATGGACATTAGATCCAGGTAGCTTCCACTTCCATTGGCCACTGTCTTACTCTGTGACATTCAAGAAAAAGAAATAACTACTCAAAATTTCTGTTTCTTTAGATGCAAAGTGGGTATATATTATCTGCCTTATTAGAGTGCTGGTGGATTGAAACAATGAGTGTAAAACACTTAGTATGGTTTTTGGGACATAGTAAACACTAAAAAAAATCAGATGTTATGATTAAGCTTGATTTTTTTCTCATGAATTTTTGGGGTTAAACTTTTTCTTTTTTTTTTTTTTCTTTTTTTTTTTCCCCAGAAAAATGTTGTACTAAGAACAATGGCCCAGACACAAGCACTGTGGAGTCTGTTACTTTAGTGGAAAGTATCCCTGCCAGGCTAACACAGAGGGCTAGGCTGGTGGGAACCTGCTAGACAAGAATCCTAGACCGTGGCTGGGTCAGGATGCATTCTGAATTTCATACTAGAATCCCCTATAACTGGTGGAAAATTACCAAAGGCTTTGTTTGGGAGTGCAACTAGATGACCAGTCAGAAAGTCAG
Organism: Pan paniscus; assembly: GCF_029289425.2. NCBI lineage: Eukaryota > Metazoa > Chordata > Mammalia > Primates > Hominidae > Pan > Pan paniscus. The sequence goes on from NC_073261.2 coordinate 19,809,359, forward strand.
TGAGTCTGTACTCACTGCCTACTATGTGCTGGATAACCTTGGCCTGGAGGTGTATTGTCGATCAGGACAAAATCAACAGCGTCAGAGATTTCTCTTCCAGTGACAGATAGTGAGGGAAAATAAAATAAATAAATGTGCTGATTCCAGACAAGGATCAATGCTAACAATCAAATAAAACTGGGAATTGTGATAGAAAGCAACAGGGGCTGCATTTGCTGGGTTGCCAAGACAGTCCCACTGAGAAAATGACCTTTGAGTTGGGACCTGAAAGATGAGAAGGGCCCGGGGAAAGTGTAAGCAGCAAGGACATGGTGGGTTGGGATTTCCAGCTGAAGAAATAACAACTGCAAAGGCCATTGTCAGTGAGCTCATGGGAAACCAGTGTGATGGTAAGCCAAAGGACAAACAGGAATTGGAGGCGAAAGAGAGGCCACCGCACGTCTCAGGGTCCGTTTGCAATGCTTCAAGGGAGCGGCAGCAATGAGCAGTTAGATCCACAGTGGAAGATGAGACAACAGGGGAGAAGATTTCATTTTCCTTCCTCTCATCTTCTCAAGACCCCAAATAAGAGGCATGAGGAGTGGAGGAAAAAGAACAGCAGGCAAAAAAAAAAGGGATATTCAGTATCTTTTGATTCTGGTCAAGACTTCAGTGGCAAATTAAACAGTATGTTAATTTCTATATCATTTTTCCCATAAATAATTTTTAAAACTTTCAGTAATGTGATATAATTTGAGATTAGATCATGCCACTGAGTTAAATAGCACATGCCCAGCAGAGAAATGGTATGATGACTTTAGTTTTGGAATGCTGTTTGCTTCCTCCTCTCTCTCCCTCCTATCTCTTTAGAGACACACACACATTCAGCAACCTGCACTGGCAGCTTCTGCCAAGTAATCCAGCCAGTACATATCCATAGTCCCTAGAAACATATTCTTGTTTACTCATCAGGTGAATTTCCTATTTCTTGAAATTTATCCTGGACACCTTCCAAGTTGATGACATAAAATTACCATTCATGCCAAGGTGGAAATGGAAATGGAACTAGTGTTGTTAGAAAGCATGTCCTATGGACTTATGCTTTGCCTTGGAGAGAGGCTATTCTTTCCAATATTTATATTATTTGTTTCCATTCAACTAGTAAACCTAATAAATATGCACTCGTTCAGTTCTCCGTAATTACACTTATTAAGCCCAATCTTCCCCTTGCCATACTTGAGAGCCCTAGCTGATCACTCTGGCTTGTAGACATTTGTAAGGCGAGAGCATCAGTAGCCAAACACAGAGAACCATATAAAAGAATATCTGGAATGGATCTGAGATATTAATCTCAATTCATCCTCTAATTTTACAAAAATGAAACATGGAATCCAAAGAAGCAAGTGATTTTCTCAATGTTTTACCGTGAGGTCGTGGCAGGACAAAGTCTAAGCCATCACAGACTCCAAATGCAATGATTTTTCCTCCTCAGCAGAAATGAATGACAGCTTGTTATCCAATAGACAGTCTGAGCAGTCTGGTAGTGTGGGAGACAAAAGGACTAAATGACAAGGTAGCAGTCTGCGCACACTCTGAGAACAGGGCTTTGCTTTGGGTTCCTTTGGCCAGACAGCAGACATTGGAGAGGCCAGGAGGTAGATGTAAATGTAAGGAGTAATTTCTTGCACTTTGTAAAACATATTGTTCTGTATACTAGTCTGCTATTCACACTCTTTTCTGTTTATTATCTGGGGTATGCACACTTCTGTACTACTCAGATATGTGCTGGCAGCAAAGGGCTGCCAAACATGAAACTACACGAGAAATCTGACTTATTATGAAAGTCAAAATTTTATTTAGTGGCAAGTATTTTAAATAATTACTACTATGAGAAACATGGAGTATGGGAAAACACTATTATATTCAACTCAATTTTTAAGGTGAAAAACGAGATTTCAAAATAATTTCTTATTTTTAAAAAAAGTCTTTTTGAGTTACTCCCTTTATACTCCCAAAGGGTATGAATTCTTTTTGCCTAAAGAATTCCTAAGGGTTTGAAGGCAGAAGAATATTCAGGAGAATTTTAAATTAAAAATTTAATCAGTTGATTAATTATTTAATTTTTAGAAACAACATTGGTATGAAATATTCTGACCAAATAATATTCTAAATAATATTTCATAATGAACCATTTTAATCTCGAAATTGCAAAACAGTATACATTCAAGAACTCATGAATTTTTAAAACTGTATGGCTGAAAAATAGATTTCTGCATTTGCTTCAAAATTTTCCCTGCAGATGTGTCAATTCTGACATTTTATAATAGCCTAGAGGGAGACCTTCCAACCTCAAGTCTGACAGCAAATCTGTCAGCCCACCATCAGCTCTGTGACCAAGAAATGTCACATGTGTGCAGAAGAAGGTCCTTGAGGAGTCAGGAGAGGGAGAAATATGACTCTTTTTAGTTATGGGTCCTCTTTTTTCTATTTTAAAGACATATTTATCCCTGCAGAGAATAAGCAGCTGTATTTTGAGAAAGAGTTTTTCATTCAAGCTAAGCGATTGCATCTTCATATATATGGTTCTAAAATACTATTACATCCCTACTGTGTCCCAGACGCTGGGTTAGGAAGCTGCATTGCTTTATTTTTTGCCTGAGGCTTTTAAGTCTTTTAACTGCACAGAGTGTTCCTTATGCAAGTTTTTGAGTTCATGTAACAATTCTACCTATTAGAATGTTCCTTATCATAATGAACATGCTCTCTCGAACAGAAGACTAAAATACTTTGACCATGGATAGTAAGAGAAGAATGAGAAAGCATATTCTCATAAGACAATTGTCATTAAGAAAAGATGACAAAATCACCTATGCTAGGGTTTCCTGAAAGAATGATAGGTTAACAACATATAGTAGAGAAATGCGTAGAGACATACCATAAAGAGCAAAACACAGTGTGGCATCCTCCAACAGGAAGATATGTTATGGATTGTTTCAATGGATGTATATTTCAGGTATTTTCCTGCATATAAAGCTTTTAAAGGAAAATAATGAAAGTTAAAAGGAAACAGGCATGAAATGTGTTACTTCTTCAAAGGGGTGGTTCAGAGAGGCAGGCGTCATAAATGTGATGAGCTATGGTAATCGGTATGGATGAGCAAATCCAGGCAGGGCTCTCATGACTCAGGTCCAGGTGACAGTAATCAAAAGATCTTCCACTGATCATGGAAAGGCCAGGAGTGAAGTCTATATTCCTTTAATTAAAGCCCTACTTCTGGTAACGCTAAGAAAGCAGGAAGAATATCCAATTCTGTAACCCATTCCCACCCAAGATTTAGTAGATTTACTCAATATCATCATAGAGAATGATGTAAATGGATGATGCCAAATACCCTTATATTTATAAACACACACGAGACTTATCTGGCAATACAGTAATTTATTCTAAGTCACAATTCAATACATTTTGTTTATGCGTGAGACCTTGACTCCCTCATCAAGACAGACACAGCCTAACTCAGCCAAAAGATCAAATTTGTTATCCTAACCCATGCGGCACTCATTTGTTCATGACTTACTAATTTTTCAACATTTATTAGCATCTACTGTGTGTCTGGACATTATACTAGGTGCTGAAGCTACAGAAATAAATAATCAGACCCAGTCTCTACCCACAAGGAGCTCACAAACTTGTGGGGGAGAAAAACATATGAAGAATAAATTGTACACTGAGACATGCTGTAATTAATAAACAAGAGGGCATGAAAAGGTACTGCAATGGACTGAATATGTCCCTCACACCCCCAGGTTCACATATTAAAAATCCTCACACTCAAGGTGATAGTATTAGAAGGTGGGGCCTTTGGAAGGTGATTAGATTGCAAGCCCTCATGAATCGGGTTAGTGCTCTTATAAAACAGGTGTCAGAGAGCTGCCTCATTCCTTCCAGCATGTGAGCACTCAGTGAGAAGACAGCTGTCTATGAACTAGGAAGCAGGCCCTCATCAGACACTGAATCTGCTGTGGCCTTGATCTTAAACTTCCTGGTGAGAATGAAAATTAACTTTGGTTGCTTATAAGCTACCCAGCTTATGGAATTTTGTCATGGTAGTCTAAATGGACTAAGAGGGACACGTACCTCTAAATGAGGGAAAACAGTCAATAGTCAGTGAAAACATCACTAAAGGGGTAACCTTAGACCTGAGACTTCAGGTCAAACTTGAAATTCTCCAGAAAAAGAAGAAGTACCATGCAAAAATAGATAAATGTGAAAGCATGGACTTTATTTCCGGGACCAGCAATTGATTTTACCCAACTAAAATATAGTGAGTTTATAGAGGTCAGTGACAAAAAAAAAAATAGTAATCAAGTCTGATGATGAAGAGCGGGAGCCTAAATAGTGAGAAGCTTTGTATAGAATGCACAAGCACTTTCTTGTGGCAAGGTGGAAACCATGATGCCTTTTAGGCAGCTGAGAATATGATCAAATTTATATTTTTATAAGACTCACCATGGATGGTGATGCATGGGTGATGAAATGGAGAAGACAAAACTGGAGAATTGGAGGCCGGGTGGGCTTTATGAGACCAGTGAGATACTGCAGGGAAAAAGATGCTGCAAGCAGGAAGGAAAGCAATGGCCTTGAGTGGGTAGTGAGGAGGAAGCTATGAGAGGTCTGCGGGAGATGGAACCAGCCAGGCTTGCTCTTCAATTGACTTGTGCAGTGAAGAGGAGAAAGTGTAATGGGAGATGAGGAAACAAACCTCAGTACAGACTTTTTAGACCTGAAAAATAATCAGATCCCAATGCATAAAAAATTGCTATATAGCCGAGTGACACTGAAAGAAAAAGACAGAATCTTCAGTGGATTCATTAGGAAACAGGTCAGGTTGATGAATTTAACAAAATTTTAAATTTAACAGTTTAGTAGGAAAAAATACTATAATTTAAAAAGAAAAAAAGATTAATTTTAGCTGGGTGCTATGGTGTGCACCTGTAGTCCTAGCTGCTCCACTGGGGGCAGGGGGCCAGGGTAGGTGAGAGGCCCCTGAGCCTAGGAGTTCCAGTCCAGCCTGGGCAATGTAACAAGGTCCCTGTCTCTAAAAATAAATTAATTAAACACAATTAAAATAATTTAAAAAGAGAAAATCAGGCAGTTAAATAGAAATTTTTCCCCAAAGTAGAAATAGTTATTCAAAGCAAAATGTGACCATTTTTAATGTTTATGGGCACATAATAGTTGTTCATACTTATCGGTTTGAAATACACAATAGAATATTGTTAACCATAATCACCATATTGTGCTACCACTCACTAGATCTTATTTCTCCTACTGAACTTTGTTTTTTACCCATTAATCATCTCCTCTTTATCCCTTTGCCCTCCCCATTACCCTTCCCAGCCTCTGCTAACCATCATTCCACTCTACTTCTGTGAGATCAATTTTCTTAGCTCCCACATATGAGTGAGAACATGCAGCATTTGTCTTTCTGTGTCTGGCTTATTTCATTTAACAGAATGTCCTCCAGTTCCATCTACGTTGTTGCAAAATGTGATTCCTTAAAGCAGTAACCATTGTTACCATTTATATAGGGCTTACTATTTTCCCAGGTACTGTTCCAAGCATTATATATTAATCTTTTAATTGTTCTACAAAATATGCACAAAACGGATACATTATTATACCAATTTTTAAATGAGAAAACTGTGGCATGTAGAATTTAAGTGAGTCTCCCAAGATCATATGGCTAGTAAAAAGATTAATATATTCGAAATGCTTTGGCAAGTGTGATCAGAAAATAAAACATATATAGAATCTATAAATGAAGAAAAAAAATCAGGAAGTTGGGCAACTGCTACCGATATAATAGAGACTTAAGAATTGATTAGAAATGTCTATGTTCAACTTAATACCAGTAAATTTAAAATATTAAATTAAACTAAAATGTTAGGTAGTGAGAAAACTAAATAGATCAATAACATAGGGAAAATTAAAATGCTAATCAAAGACTTACCATTACCATCCTAAAGGAACTATTCCAAAGAATTCTAAGAGATATTTCTACAAAATTCTCAAAGAATTGATTGTTCTCACCTTATAAAAATTGTTTTAGAAGAAGGCAAGGCACATCTTCTCATTTAAAAGATAGGTATAGCTAGACACAGCCTGATAAAAAACCAATGCAGCACAAGAAAAGAAAAAACAAAACGTACTGGCTAATATAAGAACATAGAAAGGAAGAAATGCAGGGAGAGAAGGAGGGAGGAAAGGAGGGAAGCAAAACAATATCAAAACAAATCAAGCTGTACTTTAAAATGATAGAACACTATGACTGTATCAGTTTTTATAGCAAATGAGAGACTTAAGCCAATTAATTAAGGCTGAAAAGAAATTTAATAAAGATTACAGGCATGGTGCCTCAAGCCTGTAATCCCAGCACTTTGGGAGGGCAAGGCAGGCGGATCACAAGGTCAAGAGATCGAGACCTTCCTGGCCAACATGGTAAAACCCCATCTCTACTAAAAATACAAAAATTAGCTGGGCGTGGTTGCGGGCGCCTGTAATCCCAGCTACTCAGGAGGCTGAGGCAGGAGAATCACTTGAACCCGGGAGGCAGAGGTTGCAGTGAGCGGAGATCACACCACTGTACTCCAGCCTGGTGACAGAGCGAGACTCTGTCTGAAAAAAAAAAAAAAAATGCTCAGTAGCCCCCAGAATCAAATTTGGTGTCCATACCATCAGGAACAGTTTTTAAGTTAACAGCCTGGAATGTTCCCCTGGAATTCTTCCACCACTCCTGAACATGCAAACTGCCACCAACACCAACAACCCAGGGAATAAGTCCCTGCTCTAGGATGGCCCCTACTGTCCCTAAAAGCTGGCTTTGCCATGCGCTGCAGAGTGGACTCTCCCATAGCCCTTCCTGTTACCATTCTCTTGTGACTGTGTCTTCCTTGGGTCCCGTGATCAGCTGAGTGTAGCTCACAGGCCTGTGTCCTAGCTGCCACAAGGTGAAGAGGGTGAGTTTCTGGATTCAACTTAAAATAGGCACAGGCCACAGAGTGAGATGTGAACCAGACAGGAATAGTGATAAAAGGTCTTGGAAAGCCAGAAAGTTTATCCTAGTAATGGAAGAATATTTCAACTTTAAAAATCTATTATGTTAATTTACTTATTATAGGATTAAAGGACATAAATCAGAAATCTAAATAGATGATAAACTAAAAGATGATACAGATTGATAGAACAGATTTGTATAATATATAACAAAGGAGTAATATCAACAATATAAACAACTTTACAAATTCACAAAGAAAGACAAAAATCCCAGTAGAGAAGTGAGCAAGGCAGGAATGTGTAAGTCACAAAAGGGAATATTAAAATGCTTTTTTCTAAGCATATGAAAGATATTAAACCTCATTATAATCAAGAAAAATATTAAGAACAATAGGACAATGCTGTTGACTGGTTACATTGGTAAAATTTAAAATTTTGGTATTCTCAGGAGTGCTGAGGATATACACAAACAGATTGCCTTATAAACTATGGTGGTTGTAAGTTTGTTGCAGCCACACCACATGGCAATTCAGCTTCTGAATCTATTAAAGTACATACACTATGACTCAGAAGTTTCTCTACTTGTTACCTCTCCCAAAGAAACAGTCTCGTGTATGTAAAAATAAGTATGTTCCGGATGTTCATGGCAGAATTGTAGAATAAATTGGTGTTTCAAATACCTATCATTGGTGAAATAACTAAACAAATGGTGGTCTATTCCAACTATTAAATCTCATGCTATGGTTAAAATGAAACAAATATACCTATATGTGCAAAGATAGAAAGTGATAGGATATGATATTGTTCATGTAAAATGTAGATTTATACACACAGGCATGCACATAAAGCACCATATTTATTCCCTGGGTCCCTGCGTATGAGAAGCGATAACTCAGAGAAAGAGGTCTGGAGTAGCCCACACAGAACTAATCACGCCACCCAGCTTTGTGGGAGCTGTAGTGGGAATAAACTTGCAAACTTGGGGGTTGTAGTCAAAGAACAGTAGTATTAACATTGATTTTATAATGTTGATAAGAAGACCAGTAGAAAAGGAGAATGTAAAGACACGGGAAAGTGGAGGGATTGGTAGTTTGAGGTTCTTCAGAGGGCAGGAAGTGATAGGACCTGGAAGACAACTTGAGGAGTCAGGTTTACACAGGTAAAGTGAGAGCTCTTTTGTCACCCAGAAGGGAAAAAATAGATGAGTTCAGCAATGGTTCATCCACAGGTTGGTAGCTGAGTTTCCATTTAGTGCTTCAGTTTTCTCAGGAAGCAGAAAAGTTAAAGAAAGTCTAGAAAAAATAAAAAATGAGCTATGGAGAAGGGGAAATGTGTAAGCAGCACCAACCTCCAATGGGATTGGTGGAAACTGTGGGTCTGTAACAGCCTCGACTGAGCAATTTTGTGATGTCCTCTAGCAGCTCTCAGCCTTCCAATCACAGGCAGAGTGATTCCAAGCAGCAGGACTCATCTAGACAGGGATGTTCGAGACCAGTAAGATGAAAGCACTACCAGGCAAGGGAATTAAAAATATTGATACAAGAGAGTGGGAGTGAAGGGCCATAAAATGCTACAGAGTCAGAGAAGGAGGTAAAGATCAAATTGAGCTGCTGTGAATGGAGAGACAATGGGAGACAGGTCACAGGGCCCAGAGGCTCTAGAGGAGTAAAGGAGTTGAAAAGTAAACACGTGCAACTGTAGGGTGGCGTCAGAGACTAAGATTCCTAGATGAGGTATTCCAGAAGTGGGGCAGTTCCAGGCAAAGTCAAGGTCCAATCTGCGGATAACCAAAGAAGGGTAGAGGTGTAGGCCACTTGGGACAGAAAGCAGAGGAAATGGGGAGGCTGGATTCTCAGATGGGGCATTCACAAGGGTGGTGTGACACAGGGTTAGGAGACACTCACTCAATGCCAGGAAACAACTAAGGAAGGGGTGGCGAGGACGAGCACAGCCTCTGGAGTCAGGTAGATGAGGGTTCAAATGCCTGTTTTCTCCAAAAAGAGATACCAATCAGGCACCTTTCCAAGCACCAATCTCGGTTTGCAAAAGAAAGTAAATAGTACTTTGTTGACATTAAGAGAAATAATGTATATAAAGCGACTACTTCAGTGCTGGCAAATGGTAAGTATGCAATCAGTGGAAAGGATTGTATTTTTAAGTCAAGACCTGATAGCTATCAATCCCCTCTTCTGTGGCATTCTAGTCTTCTTCAGCATGAGTCTTCTATCTTCCCTTTTCTACATTATGTTTCACCCTCAGTGATACATCCCCTCACAGTTACTGCATTGCCAGAATCAACATTATCTCACAAATTAACACCTTGCAAATTTTCCCAATATGCATGATTATCTATCTATCTATCTATCTATCTATCTATCTATCTATCTATCATCTATCTATCTATTTGAGTCTTTAGGTGACATCACTAATAATCTTCTTTAGGAAAGAAGATAATTCCACCAGTTGGGATTAGCAGACATCTGTACTCCACACAGCTATCGAGAATCGAGAAAGATGTTTGGCCAGTGCTGATCACAGATCTCCAGCTATTATTATTGCTAGTTACCTACAAAAACTATCCACAATTCATTCAAATTGGTCCTGATTGTAAAATTGCTTTAAATTAAGGGTTGGACATCTTTCTCATAAGTCTATATTAAGAACTATTCTGATTAGAATGATATTTCCTCTCTGAGGACATCTTACATCCTCAGATAAGGACCTATGCTAATACAATGTTACATACACAGTGCATGATGTAAAAAATTTGGGGGAACTATATTAGTGAGGTTGATGACAAATGTCCTTCATTGAAAAGCAAAGAATTAACGGTCCACTGAAAAGTTAATATACAAAACCAAGGGCATATAGCAGTGCTTGTGCAGTGAATCCTCTGTCCTTCCCATACCCTTCATAAAAGCTTTGTCTGAACTCTAGCACAAAGTAGACGATAAACTGGAAAGAAGTTCACAAAGCTTAACTAGCTGCACAACCTTGACCAAGTCAGCAAGTCAGTTTACCTCCTTTGATCTCAGTCCCCTGAACAGAGAGAAAAAAACAACACTGTCAAAATGATAATCTATAAGCTTCCTTCATCCTTAATATGGTTCTTATTTCAAAGTGATTCTATTTCAGATAGCATTTATTTTAAGTTTTTAAAAATTGTGAAGAGCTTGTACCACTTGGAGGGGCAATATTTCAGTGCCTTTAAGTCAACATTGACACCATTGCTATGAGGACTAACGTTAAATTAATACAGAAGAAAGCATTTTCAAATGTGTAAAGTTTGTATAAATACTAAGGAATTTTTGCCCAAATTTTACCAGTTTCTAATTAGATAAATTTCTTAAAGAATCATAAAGTAGAGAAAAGTCCAAGAAATGTACATTCTGGAGTATGCTTTTCATCTAATTCATAGATATTTTATGTTATAGATCTGAATGCAATATGACCCAAGATGCAAGTACAGTGTCAAAAATTTTTCAGTCACACACCTCACAATATTACAATTAAATAAATATACCAGTTACTCATTCAATTCATCTCAAGTAACAGATTAAATATATATTGCAGAAAATCATAAAAATACCACAATTTTCAACTGTGACATTTTCTGCTTATTATTGCTTTGACACAGATGAAACCAAGAGAAGTCGAAAAAATGGACAAGGAAGGTCAAAAGTACTATGTGGATGGACTCTAAATATAAAGTGTTGACAGTGGGATAGTTTAGACAAGGAAAGACAATGATATCTACTACTTAAGCTTTTTGAAGTTTGGTTTTGTAGAGGGAATTTTAAACTCTATCCTCTCTTCCCAGGGTATACTGCCTAGTCAACTTCCTTTGCCCTTCCATTGGTGTGGAATAACATGGAGGCACCATTTATTGCTGCTTACTTGCCAGAGAACAGGAGCTATTATCTTCCATGTATGCAATTTCCGTTGGAAGATGAGTCAGTAGAAGTTGGTATTAGAGAATTTCCGTGATGCCTTGAATTTCTCACCACAGGCTCAGGAAATCACAGTCTTAAAGTTAACTATAAAACTTATGTTAGAGGCAACACTATAGCTGGCTATAGGAAAGTGTTTCACCTTTAAAAGAATAATTTCCTCATTCTTGATTTACTTGTATAATACATAATAAAAGCCCAAGCTTACTTATTATAATTCATTTTGCTTTGAGTATCCTATAATCATTACCTAGAAGCATCTCCACGGTATCACAGAAAAAGTTCTGGAAGTTACAGGTCTTGGAAAATAAGCACAAAACTTAAAATATTTATGGAACCAAGTGGGAAGGAATCTTTGAGCATCATTATATTCTATATTTCTTAATATATATCTGTGCCTTTGCTAAAATAAATTAGGAGTATTCTGAGGCACAGTAGTCTTTCCTCATTTATTTACAAACCCCTTTTGCTGATTTATAGTGAGAAAGCATCTAACATGTACTCTTCTTTCATATGGTGTACAAGGAGATACAAAGGAGTTGCTGCCGCATGTGAAATGAGTGTCTAATGCCTAAATTTCCTTCAAATATTGACGCATTTGATTCGTCTCAATACAGAGGCATAGTTACTTTGCAAGGAATTATAAAGTATCTCAAAGCTTCAAGATTTGTAATCTAATTAAAAATACAAGAGATTGTTTCCAATGTCAGGCAAGAGAATGCTTTCTTGTCTTTTGTGAAAAGACAATTGGAGAGAGAAAATTAATGATGCAAATATCCTCCAAGACATAATCCCTGCATATAGGATCTTTTATGGACTCGACCCTCATACAAGTTCCTTGATGAAAGTGAGGGTGAAAGTTATTTGGTAAGATATATGTTTTAAGGAGGCCATTTCTAGCTGCTTTATGGAGAATGGATTCAGAACTGGGCATGGAGTGGAGGTAAGAAAATCTACTAGGAGGAAATCATACTTGACTGATAACGGTCCATCCATGATGACTTTGATTAGGGTAGTGGCAATAGAGATGAAGAAAATTGTTAGAATTAAGAGATATTTTAGAGGTAGAAATAGTAGAACTTGTGTATGTAATATACAAAATGATAAAAGGGGAAGGATTCTCAGATTTAGGGTTTGAGAAATTTGGAAGATGATGATCTATTTTATTGTCTGAGTAGTAGTACTAGGAGATGATGGGTGAGTTTATGGAGACAAGGCATGAGCTTGAGAGGCTTGCTATAACATCCAGATCTCAGAAGGGAAGCCTGAGATGAAGACACACATCAGGGAATGGCCAGCATACGTGGGCACACGTTGAGCCTAGGAATAAATACAGAGTACATGTAGAGATGAGAACAAGGAAAGCAACAAACCATGGGAACTCCTGCATGTAGGTGCTGGGTACAGGAAAAGGATCTGGCAAAGGAGGCTTCGAAGGAGAATCTTTTGAGTTAGAAAGAAAACCAGGAATGTGATGAAAGGAGAAGTGAGTAGTCAACCATATTCAAGGTATTACTCAGTGAGGAAAGTCTGGGTGATAAATACCTATAACCGATGTACCTTGCCAGTAAAGGGTTGCATCACATACTTCCATAGACAAGAAAGAATGAATAGAAGCAAAATGACATCTGTCCTGCCCACCATGAACACATGACATTAGGGGTCATTTCTGTAGGGTCACTTTGGAAGTGGAAAGAAATGAAATTAATTTACTAGCAGCTTTTATGAACCTAACCTATTTTTCAATGTGTTAGCATTTCTAAATTGCATAGTACTTTCATATGTTAAAAGTTACCTTATTAGTATTTTTAAGAGCAGAATTTTCTAATTTCTTGGGCACTTTTAAAATGTTTATTTTCTCATCAAACCATAGCTTAGACTTCAAGTTCTACCAAGATGGAGTAACCCTATTTCTTTTAGGTCCTTCCTCTACTAAAAATTGTGGACATATGGCCAGTGCAGTGACTCATGCCTATAATTCCAGCACTTTGGGAGGCCAAGGAGGGCAGATCACTTGAGGACAGAAGTTCAAGACCAGCCTGGCAAACGTGGCAAAACCCTGTTTTCTACTAAAACCAAAAAAATTAGCTGGGCATGGTGGTACATGCCTGTAATCCCAGCTACTTGTGAGGCTGAGACACAAGAATCGCTTGAACCTGGGAGGCGGAGGTTGCAGTGTGCTGAGATCGTGTCACTGCACTCCAGCCTGGGCAACAGAGTGAGACATTGTCTCCAAAAAAAAAAAAAAAAAATTGTGGACATACGCAACAAATAAGCATAGAAGGACTGAAAAATGGGGGGGTGGTAAAAAAAAGGATAGACATCCTAGGGACCTGAGAACTTCTGGAGCAACACAAAGATGAGTTCCCCGAGACAAAGCTCTGCAGAACCACCAACACAAAATGCCAGTTGTATTTTCTGAACAGAACAAAAGGCTCCAAGAAAAGCCTGTTCTCCCATCTAAAAGACTGGAAAAGGGTGGCCTAACAATAGAAACCCTTTTTGGCAATATCTGCCCTACTGCAGCCGAAAACCCAAAGAAAAACCATACCCTTCCCCCCTGGTTTTAGCAGGACTCAGCGAGAAGTAATCTTCCTCCCTATCCACTGGACAAAGTAGGGCACTGAATCCCAGTGCCCAGTGGTGGTGTGGGTCTGTGTGTGGAGCTGCTCTATCCTGGTTTTAAGAAACAATAGTGCACTGATTCCCCAGAAAAGATAGTATCAGCAGAGTATAGTAATGAGCTGAATATCTGCTTCCACCCAGTAGCAGGATTTAATCAGGTGAATTACCACTGGTTTCACTCCCCATCCTCCACTGTCAGCCAGCTTCAGTGGGAGTTGAGCTTCTGCCCCAAACCTACACCAGCAAAGTGGTGTGGGTAATGAGAGCTTCCCGATTCTTGGTAGAAGCAAGACCCAGGGAGAGTTGTTCTTATATCTCCTTTTGGAGCAAACAGTGTAGCTATTTAGTAGCCTGCATTTACCAGGAAGATGTCAGCAAAGATGAGTAAGGAGCTGAATGCCCACCCTGTCCATCTAAAGGAAGGCAGTGGAAATCAGTTCTCCAACGGTGCTGGAGTGGTGCTGGCAAGGCAGGGTGGGCAGCTGAGCATACACGCCCGCTGACCACCACACCACACTTCAACAGGGGAGTGCCTGACGAGAAAAGAGTATTAAGTAAGGTCTGGATTCATACAATATAATATTAAATATCTAAAGTGTCCAAATCACTTATATATGATAAAGACTAGTATTTAGATTGTATAAAAATCTCTCAAACCTCAACAGTAAAAAATACTATTATCTTGGAAATTCACTCATACTAAGAATCATAAAAATTAAAATATGAATGAGATAAGACAATCAGCTGAATCAGATGTTGGGATTATGACAAGGATGTTAATGCAGCCATGATAAAAAAGCTTCAGTAAGAACCAAAGCCCTGTGTGCTACTGAAGTACTCCTCCTATCTACAAGAACAGAGTGCACATTCTTCTCCAGTACATATGGAACATTCTCTAATAGAGATCGTAAAACCAGTCTCAAAAAATGTTAAAAGATTGCAGCCATAAAAAAATCTCCAAAGATAATGGAATAAAGATAGAAATAATAACAGTGAGAAAATTGGGAAATTCACAAAAATATGGGAAATGTACAACAGAATATTAAACAACCAATACATCACAGAAGAAATCACAAGGGAAATTATAAAATACTTTGAGATGAGTGAAAGAAAGAGAATATACTGAAATTAATAAGATGCAGTGAAAGCATTGCTCAGAAGGTAATTTATAAATGTAAATGGTTGCATTTAAAAAGATGATACAACTGATTTTACAGAAATAGAAAGACTATAAGGAATACTATAAGCAAGTATATGCCAGCAAATTTGATAATCTTCATGAAATGGATACATTCCCAGAAACATACAACCTACCAAGACTGAAATAGAAAATATGAACAGACTTATAAATAAAGTAAGGAGATTGAATCACTCATCAAAAACCTCCCAACAAAGAAAAGCCCAGGACCAGATGGTTTCACTGGTGAATTCTACCAAACACTTAAAAAAGAACTAACAACAATCATCTTCAAACTCTTTCAAAAAATTTAACAAAGAGAGAGCACTGCCAAACCTATTCTATGAGGACATCATTACTGCAATACTAAAGCCAGACAAAAACATTACAAGAAAAGAAAACTATAGATCAATCTCCCTGATAAATATTGAAGCAAATATTCTCAACAAAATACTCACAAATAGAATTCAACAGCACATTGAAAGGATACACCATAAACAAGTGTGATTCATTCCTGAAATGCAATATTTCAACATATAAATATCAATCAATACAGCACACCAAATTAACAGAATTAGGAGAAAAAAACCACATGATTATCTGAATAGATGCAGGAAAGTCATTAGATAATAATCAACATACGCTCATGATAAAATCACTCAACAAACTAGGAATATCAGGAAACTACCTAAATATAACAAAGGTCATATGTAAACAGCCCTATATTAGTCTGTACTCACATTGGTATGAAGACATACGTGAGACTGGGTAATTTATAAAGAAAAGAGGTTTGATTGACTCACAGTTCCACATGGCTGGTGAGGCCTCTGGAAACTGACAATCATGGCGGAAGGCAAGGGGGAAGCAAAGTATATCTTACAGGGTGGCAGGTGAGAGAAAAAGTGTGTGAAGGGGGAACTGCCAAACACATAAAACCATCAGATCTCGTGAGAACTCACCATCAGGAGAACAGCAACCACCCCCAGGATAAAATCACTTCCCACCAAGTCCCTTCCTTGACACGTGAAGATTACAATTCAAGATGAGATTTGGGTGTGGAACAGAGACAAACCATATCAAGCTCACAACTAACATTATACTAAGTGGTATAAGACTAAAATTATCTAAGATCAGGAAAAAGACAAGGATGCCTGTTTTTACTAGTTCTCACGTGAAGGTTTTACTTAGAGTATTTAGACAAGAAAAAAGACATCCCAATTGGAAAGGGATGAGTAAAATTATCTCTGTTTGCAGATGACATTATCTTATATGTACAAAACCATAAAGAATTCACACACACACACACACACACACACCTATTAGAACTAATAAACACATTCAGCAAAGTTTTGGGGTAGAAAATCAACATGCAAAAATCAGTTGTGTTTTCCATACAATCAATAGCCAACCAAAAAAGGAAATTAAGAAATTTTAACTTACTTCAATTTAAAATAACATCAGCATAAATGAAATACCCAGGAATAAACTTAACCAAGGAGATAAAAGACTTGTAAACAGAAAACAACAAAGTGTTGCTGAAAGAACTTAAAGATGCTACAAACAAATGAAAATACATGCCCAGTTATAGGCTAGAAGACTTAATATTATTGAAATGTCAATATTATCCAAAGCAATCTACAGATGTAATGCAATCTCTATCAATATTCCAACAGCAGTTTTTGCAAAAATAGAAAAATCTGCCCTAAGATTTGTATGGAATCCCAAGGGACCTTAAATAGCCAAAACTAACTTTAAAAATGAAAGGAACTAAGTTGGAGGTTTCACATTTCCTGATTTCAAAACTTATTATGAAGGTATGGTCATCAAAACAGTATGGTGCTGGCAGAGGCACATAATTATACACATAAAGAAATACACCCTCACATATATAGCCAAATGATTTGCAACAGGTGTGCCAAGACCATCCTGCTGAGAAAGGACAGTGCCTTTAAGAAATGGGGTTGGGAAGACTGGATATCCACAAAAGAATGAAGGTGAATTCCTCCTACCTTATACCACACTATATCTTATACACAAATTAACTCAAAATGGATCAAAGGCCTAAATTAAAGACCCAAAACTGTAAAACTCCTAAAAGAAAACATAGGGGAAAAGCTGTATGACATTGTACATTACAATAATTTATTGTATATGACACCAAAAGAACAGAGAACAAAAGTAAAAATAGAAAAATTGGACTACATCAAAATTAATAACTTCAGTGCAGCAAAGGAAATAATCAAGAGTGAAGAGGCAACCTACAAAATGGGAGAAAATATTTGCAAATATATATTTGACAAGGGATTAATATCCAGAATATATTAATAACTACTACAATTCAACAACAACAACAAAACAAATAATCTTATTTTAAAATGAGCAAAAAACTTGAACAGATATTACTACAAAGAGAATATACTATGGCCAATAAGCATGTAAAAAGATGCTCAATATCACTGATCATTAGGAAACTGCAAATAACAACCAGAATGAGAAACAAGCTCGCACTAATTAGAATGGCCACTACCAAAAACTGACAATGAAGAGAAAATAACAAATGTTGACTAAAATGTGGGGAAATAGAAAAACGTGTACACTGTTAGTGGACATATAAAATGGTGCCACCACATCACTCTAGAAAATAGGATGTTAGTTACTAAAAAAATTAAGAATAGAATAACTATAAGATCCATCAACCCTACTTCTGGGTATATATCCAAAATAATTCAAAGCAGGCTCTGGAAAAAACATTTGCACACCCATGTTCACTGCAGCATTATTCAAAATAGCCAAAGGTGAATGTCCATCAATGGATGAATGGGTAAGTAAAATATAGTATATACACACAATGGAATATTCTCCAGTCTTAAAAAAGAAAGAATGAAATTCTGACACATGCTACGGCATCGGTGAACTCCAAGGTCATTATGCTAAGTGAAATAAACCAGTCACAAAGAGACAAATACTGTGTAATTCCACTTATATAGGGTACCTAGAGGAGTTAAATTTATAGAAACAGAAAATAGAATGGAGGTGGCCAGACACTGAGATGAGAAAATAGAGTTGTTTAATGGATATGGAGTTTCAGTTTTTCAAGATGAACATACTCTGGGGATTGGTCACACAACAATGTGAATAAACTTGAAACTACTGAACTATACACTTAGAATAATTAGCATGGGCCAGGCGCGGTGGCTCATGCCTGTAATCCCAGCATTTTGGGAGGCTGAGGCAGGTGGATCACCTGAGGTCAGGAGTTTGAGACTAGCCTGGTCAACAAGGAGAAACCCCATCTCTGTTAAAAATACAAAAATTAGCCGGGCATGGTGGCACCCGCCTGTAGTCCCAGCTACTCAAGAGGCTGAGGCAGGAGAATCGGATGAACCCGGGAGGCGGAGGTTGCAGTGAGCCAAGATCGCGACATTGCACTCCAGCCTGGGTGAGAAGAGCGAAACTCTGTCTCAAAAAAAAAAAGAAAAGAAAAAAGAAAAAAAGAAAGAAAGAACGAAAAAAGAAATATTTAGCATGGTAAATTTTATGTTATATGTTTTATTTTTATCACAATTAAAAATGAAATTAAACTGCTTGGGGAAAAGACAACGTATTTCAAATTCTCAAATTATAACCAAGCTTTAAACCTTAAGAAACTAGATTTTACTTAATGGTAAATTTTGTGTTGCATGTTTCCACCATAATAATAAAATAAACCAAATGTAAATTCTAAAACTAAAACGTATAATTTGAAAAACTGAAAAGGCAATAGCTCACTGGATGGGCTCAATAGTAGAGCAGAGACGAGAGAGAACAGAGTCAGTAAACTTGAGGAGAGATCAATAGAATTTACTCAGTCTGAACAACAGAGAGAAATACAGTGAAAATCATGAACCTATGACAATAGCAGGAGAGCTAACTTCCATATCATTGGAGATCTAGGAGAAGAAATAAGCAAGACACAACAGAGAGTGAAAAACAGTTCTTAAAAAATTACATAGAAAGGCACAGGCTTTAGAATAGCCAGAACAATCTTAAAAGTAGAGTAAAATGGAAGGAATCACTCTCCTCAATACTAATGTCTATTATGTAGTTATCATAAACAAAACAATGTGGTATTAGTGGACACATAGACACATAAATCAATGGAACAGAGTAGAAAGCTAAGAAGTACACCCACAAAAATATGCCCAGCTCTTTTTTTTGACAAAAGTACTAAAACAGTCCCAAGGGTAAGGAGCTAGAATAATTGGACATCCATAAGCAGGAAAAAATAATGAAACTCAACCAAAACTTTATACAAATAAACTTTACATCTTATAAAAATAAAAATTTTCATATATATGAAAATCCTTGGGAGCTAGGGCAAGACAAAGAGTTGATAAACTTGGCACTAAAAGCACTGTCCTTAATAGAAAATATTAATAAATTGAACCTTATCAAAAGTTAAAACTTTGCTCGGCAAAGACTGTGGGGAAGATGAAAAGACAAGCTACAGATGTAGGGGAAATATTTATAGACCACATATTTGAGAAAGACTTGTATGGAGATTATCTAACAAACACAAACTCAGCAACAATAAACAAACAATATGATTAGAAAATGGGCAAAAGACATGGGTACGCATTTCACCAAAGAAGATATGCAGAGGGTACATACGTACATAAAAAAATGTTCAATATCACTGGCCACTAAGGAAATAAAATGACATATCACTACACACTGCTATCAGAATGGCTAAAATAAAAAATAATAATAAAACAGTGAAAACACCAAAGTCTGGTGAGAATGTGGAAAAGTTGAATCATTTACACAATCACTGGTGGGATTACAAAATGGTAGAGTCACTCTGAAAAATGTTTATCAGTTTCTTATAAAACTAAACATCCAATTACCACATGTCCCAGAAATTACAATTTTGGGCAGATATCCTAGAGAAATGAAAATTTATATTTACACAAAATCATTATATGCATGTTCATTACAGCTTTAGTTTTAACAGCAAAAGAAGGTAAACGACCCAGATGTTCTTCAATAGGTAAAAGGTTAAAACACCTATGGGACATCCATACCATGAAACGCTACTCAGCAATAACAGGAAACACACTATTCATCTCCAGAAAATTATACTAAGTGGAAAAAGCCAATCCTCAAAGGCCACCTATGTATCATTTTATTTTTATAACAAGTTTGAAATGACAACATTATGGACATAGGAAACAGAATCACGTTGCCAATGGTGGGAAAGTGGGATGAGGAGGGAGTGGATTTAGCTATAAAATAATAACATCAGAGGAGATTGGGCATGTTCAGGGTGGTATGTCCTGTAATCCCAGCACTCTGGGAGGCCAAAGCAGGCGGATCATCTGAGATCAGGAGCTCGAGACTAGCCTGGCCAATATGGTTTAAGTCTGTCTGTACTAAAAATAGAAAAATCATCCGGGCGTGGTGTCATGCGCCTGTAATCTCCGCAGTAATCCCAGCTACTCGGGAGGCTGAGGCAGGAGAATCACTTGAACCTGGGAGGCTGCAGTGAGTCAAGATTATGGGAAAAAAAAAAAAAGAATAACATGAGTGATCCTTGCCATAATAGAATGTTCTGGTTGTGATGTTTTACTATAATTGTGCAAGATATTTGCATAAGAAATAAAGGGGGCAGAGGTTCTCTTATTTCTTCCAACTTTCTGTGAATTTATAATCTCAAAGGAAAGTTTTAAATAAAAAAGGAAAGCTTACATTAATGGGTCCCACATTTTTAAAATTATGGTAAAAGATACATAATATAAAATGTATCATTTTCCCGTTTTTAAGTGTATGACTCAGTGGCATTAAGTACATTCACGTTGCTGTGCGACAATCACACCCTCCCTCTCCAGAACTCTTTCATCATCCCAGAATAAAACTGTCCTCATTAAACAACACTCTCAGTTTGCCCCACCTCCCAGCCCCTGGAACCAACACTTCACTTTCTATTTCTATGAATCTGACTACTCTAGGCACCTCATGTAAGTGGAATATACAGTATTTGTCCTTTTGTGACGGGCTTACTCCTCTTAGCACAATGTCCACAAGGTCCATCCGTGTTGTAGCATGTGTCAGCATTTCCTTCCTTTTTTACTTTGGAATATTATTCTATTGTATTTTTGTCCATAATAGGCCCTATGTGTTTGAGTGTTTAAGTCTTCATCCCAAAAAACAGCTTTAAAAACGGATTCATAAACAGTGCAATTTACCCTGGTAGGAAGAGATGAAATACTGTCAGACACCAGAGAGGGGCAATAACTCACTGGCTTTAGTTTATTTGCTTTCTGGTAGATCCCCAGAAACTGCCTGAAAAGCATGAAAGCCAGTGCCTAACATGCCAGCAGGTGCTTGGAAGCCTGAAAGAAATAGGCAGTAAGTAGAAAACCTAGGAGCCATGACAGTCAAATAAAACAGGGGCTCAGGGTTCCAAACGGAAGCTCAAGTTTAGCAGCCAAATAAAAGTATCAGATATCTGGCAGTGACATAAATACTGCAAACTTAGTCTTATGGCCGGGCGCGGTGGCTCACACCTGTAATTCCAGCACTTTGGGAGGCCGAGGTGGGCAGATCACGAGGTCAGGAGTTCAAGACCAGCCTGACCAACATGGTGAAACCCTGTCTCTACTAAAAATACAAAAATTACCTGGGCATGGTGGCACGTTCCTGTAATCCCCAGCTACTCAGGAGGTTGAGGCAGGAGAATTGCTTGAACCGGGATCTGGGAAGCGGTGGTTGCAATGAGCCAAGATCGCGCCACTGCACTCCAGCCTGGGCTACAGAGTGAGACTCCGTCTCAAAAAAAGTAAAAAATATAAATAAAT
The DNA here is from genome assembly GCF_029289425.2 of Pan paniscus. NCBI lineage: Eukaryota > Metazoa > Chordata > Mammalia > Primates > Hominidae > Pan > Pan paniscus. The sequence goes on from NC_073261.2 coordinate 19,830,982, forward strand.
AAATAAAACACCAGCAAGAAAAATTAAAATGATGCATAAAATATAGAACTAAATACAAAAATTCCATATTAATTCTAGCTCTTCACAAGTAGAAGGCAAGATTGCAGAAAAATGGTCTGTGATATAAAGATCAACATGATGTTCAGGAACAGAAACTTCAATACCTGCTGATGACTTTTTATGTAGCAACCAGGGTTACTGTGAAGCTTCCTCAGGCCTGGAGTAAGCATTGTTTAATAAGCAAAAGTCGGCCAAGCCCAGTGGTTCCACCTGTAATCCCAGCACTTTGGGAGGCTGAGGCAGGTGGATCACTTGAGGTCAGCAGTTTCAGACCAGCCTGGCCAACATGGGGAAACCCCATTTCTATTGAAAATACAAAAATTAGCTGGGCATGATGGTGCTTGCCTGTAATCTCAGCTACTTGGGAGGCTGAGGCATGAGAATCACTTGAACCCAGGAGACGGTGAGCTGAGATTGCACCACTGCACTCCAGCCTGAGCAACAGAACAGACTGTCTCAGAAAAAACTACAAAACTAAAAGTGGCTTCCTGTGGCTGACTCTTCACACATTAGACCTCATTTGATCCTTTTTTTAAACACAATTATGTCAATTTTCTTCCCATTTTAAAAATGGGACATTCAGACATAGAAAATTGAATAACTTGTTAAGAGTTATCTGACATTTTCTTAGAGTTAAAATGAAAGCATGATTAGGAGATCCAAGAATATAAAATCCTAGTTTAGCCCACAATTCCACCTCATGGTGAGTTCCTGAGGGAAATGTACGTGTCCAAAAAGGATAACAGGCAGGAAGCAAAGGCATCAGAGGGCCCTGGCCCTGTCCCTCAGTGCAGGGGATCCTCCAGCCCATGAGGGAGGCAGGACATCAGGGCCACTCCTCACAAGCCTTAAACAGCACCCACACAACTGGGCCCTACCCTGAATATAGGAATCTAATAAATGTCCTGAGCAGGCAGAAGTCGACTTACAGGAGAGTTCAGGGATGTGTGCAAATAAGGAAAAAAAATGGCTTGGCCTCCTTCCAGTGAGGAAAATAATCTGGGTCAGCTTTGGCCTTGACCTCCTGGGTGGCAGAAGACAAAGGATGAGCATGGACAATGTGGTGGAATGCTCGACAAATGGGGACTGTACCCATGGTTAAGTGAAGCCCAAACAGTGTCCTAGCATCATTGCAAGCATCAGGCTTCCCAGGTGATGAGGCGAGTGAGAGAGATGGGGAGGATGAAGGAAGCTGGTAGGCAGTGTTCCCTCCCTGGACCTTGAAGACATGGATGCATGATGAAGACATGATAGGCGCTGGTGGGCTGGCCTCAGCTGGGGGACAGCAAAGCCCACACACCAAGCCTCTCTGTCAGGTTCAGTCTTTTTGAGTTAACTCCCTCAGGCCCTGGACAGTGGCCAGGAGCAAGATCTCAGGAGTTACAGATGGAAACCCTCCTTGGCTTTATGCAAGACAGAGAGGGAGTAATGTATCTCCTTGGCCCAGGAGCCTACTTTCTATGGATCATTAAAGGGATCTATTTGGGCTAAGGGCAAGTCTCGCCCTTCATACACCTGACCTGCTCAGCCTGCAGGTGGGCTTGCGAGACGGACCAAGATCTGACCATGTACAGGGAATGGGAGTGGGCTGCCAGGGAAGGAGGCAGCACAGAGGCCTTCTCCCTCCTGGAGTAAAACAGTCTAAACCCTAGTAACGTCATCCATGGCTCAGGGGGAGGGCATGGCCCCTAGGTCCAGAACACTTGCAACATGTTATGGCTTTCATGGAAAGGTAGTAGAGTGAGCTGTGATTCTTAATGCACCTCTACTGTGAATAGTGTTTGGTGGTCATGAATTATAAGAAGCAATCCACAGGGCTTCATTGAAGAAAAGATGCTCTGATGATATTTTCCATCTAAAACCCCCATGCCCCAGACCTGAAAGTAGCTATACATGAGTGGCTCTTCACACATTTTATCTTCTTACTTTTTATAAAAACCCAGTGAAAATAGCATTATCTCATCTTTAAAATGAGGAAATCAGGGTTACTTTGTGAGGCTGACGTTAGTTGGCCCACTCAGAAAGGCAGGCTGGACCATTTGCTCCCAGCTGGCAGACCAGAAGCAGAGCTCACACTCCCTTCTCCTCGGTGGAAGGAGTTTGTGATCAGTTGCTACGGGAGAAGGAAAGAAAAGATGCTGCCGTGGCTTTGCTTGTCTAGAACCCTGAGGTTCCCAAGGGAAGTATTATGCACCATTTCACTTTATCCTCACAAAAGGATAGCCTCACCTGTAAGATAACTGAGTATATGTTGTTTCTAGTTTAACAGCTAATTACACTGGGGCATAGGGAACTTCAGTAACTTCCTGAAGGCTGGTTTCCTGTGGAGCATGTAGAAGTAGAATCTCCAGCTGGGCATGACCACCATGGTAGCACCTCAAGCTGCAGGGGCAGAAGGAGGCACAGGCTATGAAAACTCATCACCATTAAAGACAGCACAGGGCCACTGAGTTAACAAAGCAACATTCTAAGAACAAAGCTAGATAAGTGGGAAAGGACTTTGTTAAATCTGCTAGAGTAGTTTGTTATGCAGATCACCAAGCGTCTTCATTCAGCAGGTTGAGATCAGCCAGCTTGACGACCACTGGCACCCACCCTCATTGCAACTTTCCCCAAAGGCAAAGACCGAGACTTCTTTTCTGTACTCACAGAATTGATATTACTGATTACTATTTAAGAGTTTGATGTTCAATAAATATTGAACAATATCAATAATTATAAACCTAATTCACAGAGGTGTAGAAGTATGAATACTAGCACAAGAATATTTGTTGTTATTGAAACTTGGTATCTTGTCTGAGTAATGGTAAGATGTGCTGAAGGCTGCATAAAATTCGAAGTTAAGAAGTATAACTGGGTTTATTAGCCAGGCTTGGTGGCAGGTGCCTATAGTCCCAGCTACTCAGAAGGCTGAGGCAGGAGAATGACGTGAACCTGGGAGGTGGAGGTTGCAGTGAGCCGAGATCATGCCACTGCTGCCACTGCACTCCAGCCTGGGCAACAGAGCGAGACTCTGTCTAAAAAAAAAAAAAAAAGTATGACTGGGTTTAAAGAGTTATGCAACATCTTAAAAAAATAGCAACACTCTCCCAAGCAGTTTCCAATGACATCTATACAAACAAAGAATAAGAAAAAAATTTTCTCACCTTATCCTCTGTGTTCTTTCATAATACACTTTTATTTTGAGCTTAGCTAATGCAAATCAGAAATTCACTGTTGAAAATCCCACAATGAATACCCTTTATAAAATACCACATTCATCGCCAAGTCAATCCTAAGCCAAAAAAACAAAGCTGGAGGCATCACACTACCTGACTTCAAACTATACTACAAGGCTACAGTAATCAAAACAGCATGGTACTGGTACCAAAACAGAGATATAGATCAATGGAACAGAACAGAGCCCTCAGAAATAGCGCCACATATCTACAACTATCTGATCTTTGACAAACCTGAGAAAAACAAGCAATGGGGAAAGGATTCCCTATTTAATAAATGGTGCTGGGAAAACTGGCTAGCCATATGTAGAAAGCTGAAACTGGATCCCTTCCTTACACCTTATACAAAAATCAATTCAAGATGGATTAAAGACTTAAACGTTAGACCTAAAACCATAAAAACCCTAGAAGAAAACCTAGGCATTACCAATCAGGACATAGGCATGGGCGAGGACTTCATGTCTAAAACACCAAAAGCAATGGCAACAAAAGACAAAATTGACAAATGGGATCTAATTAAACTAAAGAGCTTCTGCACAGCAAAAGAAACTACCATCAGAGTGAACAGGCAACCTACAAAATGGGAGAAAATTTTCGCAACCTACTCATCTGACAAAGGGCTAATATCCAGAATCTACAATGAACTCAAACAAATTTACAAGAAAAAAACAAACAATCCCATCAAAAAGTGGGCGAAGGACATGAACAGACACTTCTCAGAAGACATTTATGCAGCCAAAAAACACATGAAAAAATGCTCACCATCACTGGCCATCAGAGAAATGCAAATCAAAACCACAATGAGATACCATCTCACACCAGTTAGAATGGCAATCATTAAAATGTCAGGAAACAACAGGTGCTGGAGAGGATGTGGAGAAATAGGAACACTTTTACACTGTTGGTGGGACTGTAAACTAGTTCAACCATTGTGGAAGTCAGTGTGGCGATTCCTCAGGGATCTAGAACTAGAAATACCATTTGACCCAGCCATCCCATTACTGGGTATATACCCAAAGGACTATAAATCATGCTGCTATAAAGACACATGCACACGTATGTTTATTGTGGCATTATTCACAATAGCAAAGACTTGGAACCAACCCAAATGTCCAACAATGATAGACTGGATTAAGAAAATGTGGCACATATACACCATGGAATACTATGCAGCCATAAAAAATGATGAATTCATGTCCTTTGTAGGGACATGGATGAAACTGGAAACCATCATTCTCAGTAAACTATCGCAAGAACAAAAAACCAAACACTACATATTCTCACTCATAGATGGGAACTGAACAATGAGAACACATGGACACAGGAAGGGGAACATCACACTCTGGGGACTGTTGTGGGGTGGGGGGAGGGGGGAGGGATAGCATTGGGAGATATACCTAATGCTAGATGACGAGTTAGTGGGTGCAGCACACCAGCATGGCACATGTATACGTATGTAACTGACCTGCACAATGTGCACATGTACCCTAAAACTAAAAGTATAATAATAAAACAATAAAAATAAATAAAAATTAAAAAAAATATAAAATACCACATTGACTTAGATAGAATCCTCTTGGCCCCATCTCCTCTCATCAGACTGAGGCTATTAAAAGTTGTTCAGACTGACCTCTTACAAAGACAGCAATTGCTAGGGAAGTAACTCCCTGTGACAATTCATGTCTTTGCACATTTCTGGGAGGTGTCATTTTCTCAGGCAAGAAAAAGGTATTCTGTCATCTAACATGAGCTTTCTATCTGAGAAGTGATTTAACAGCCTTTCTTTCAAATCTACTAATAGCGGCTGCTCCCCATCACATTTTATTATAAATACTTTAATTACAGACAGATAGTGAAAGGACATGATTTTCTTGTTTCTTTTTACCAGAATGATTAGTACAGTAAAAGGTCTGGAATTAAGTGGATGTCTACAGGATTACTGCAGGTTAATTTCTACCCCTATGAAAATTGCTTGGATTTGCTTTGGTTTCAGCACTTCCTTTAGAGAGAAATTCCTGGATGTAAGCATCTGCGGACATAGCATGGTCTACATATCTGCAAGTGTCATAGTTTTGTCTGCTTGTGAACTGTGCCTATCACTTATACCTGCCCCCACTTTGACTCTCATCTGCACTGAAGTTAATGGTTAATGATAAACAGAGTTCAATTCCTTAATTGTATTAATTTTTAATTATATATGTATAACAAACAACTCTAACCTATACAAATGAAATCTGCATTCTGAAAGTGGAAATATTTGTGTAACAAAGGATAATGAATGAGTAAGCAAAGTGTGAGCTTGCTGGCCTTGGCCCGTGGTTGTTATCACCCCAGCTAGGATTCCCAGTAACCCATCAAACTGCAAGCTGGTGTTGATCAAAGGGATGAATCAGACAGTTTGAGCTATCTTCACCTGGCTCCCACTGCTGCCAGCCCCACAGCTGCCTTCTTTGTCAATTCTTTCCGTGAGAGAGGCAGGTACCAAACACAGTGGTATCATTGGCCTTGTCAGAGTAGTAAGAATGTGATATGATAGTTTCTGCCTGGAGACAGGAAAACCAAGAGGGTAAAGATCAGATCTTAGGATCAGTCTGTTTATATAGAAACAGATTAAATAACTTAGCTAAAGACACCTCTATTACTAAATCTCAAAGGAATCCCAAAAACCAAGCTGTCTTCCTCTTTACAATTTTATCCTCAATTATGCCTAGGCTTGGATAGTATCTGATTCATTTCTCATAATGTTATTTATTTTTATTTCTTGTTATTTTGAAATATACTTGTTTTATATTTGACGTTCATATTATTTTTATTATCGAAAGCCCCTGGGGTGACCCGTTGTTTGTTGTTTGTGTTCATTCTTGCTCATTGTGGCCTGTATCCTCATCTGTTTTATAATTTTGGATTGTGAGCACATGTTCAGTAGGGTTGTAAAATGGGAATATATACCACCTGGCTCCAAATACATTGTGCATTTGCTTGTGTAAACATCTCAGTGGGGTTTTCAGCCTTTTATGTTACTTTTACATTTGGAGGGTTTGGGATCATTAAAACAATGTAAATTCAAACTTTTAATCCATCTCTATGGAAGACTTGTGAATCCAAATTTTCTGGGAGGTTATTGATTTTTTTTTCCCCACCAAGCTTACCATGAGAGGTAAGCTTCCACATTCTCTCCCTTTATCAATGCACAGTTTCTTTTTATTTAAGGCTTCCTTTGAGGGTTATCCCTTCCCTCACTTCTGGTTCTAATCTTTCATCTTGATTGGGTACATGATTTACCTTTTTATGTTCCTTAAATGTGTGCATCTTGGCTATTGAGCTTGGAAGAATTCCCAGAGCAGCTGTTGTTTGGTGCCCACTGACCACTGTTGTTTGTAATTTTCTCTTTGTTTTTGGCCCTTGGGAATTTCCCTTACTTTCTTACAAGCTTCAGTCTGGATTTAAAAGTATATTTGTTACATTTTACCTGACATTTCTAGGTGTCAGTAGCAAAAAGGTTTCAGATCACCTAATGGGCCAACTTGCTGTATACAATAGCCCTACCATCTCTGACCTCACTACCCTCACCCACCCCATCAACACACACACACACACACACACACACACACACAACCCCTACTGCCTCATTTTTACTCAGTGATTTCTGATGGTAAAGTATCCCAGACATAATTCTCATTTATTCAATGACCGACCAGACAGTTCCTTTTTCTGTATCCACTCCCATTTTATAGCTCGTTTGTACCTCCCCTGGTGAAGAGCAGGGGAGAGAATTAGATAAGCATTGACAAGTTCCATTTTAACAGGACTAGTAAAAAGGTTTCACAGTAGCAAAACTCTAACAGGAGCTTTGTGAACTATCTGAAGATCAAGTCATCTGTTTTCCTATTTTTATCTATGAATTATTTAGAACTCACTAAGTTTCAAGTTTAGATAAGCCTCTCAGTGTGTGTGTGTGTGTGTGTGTCTGTGTCTGTGTGTGTCTATGTACGTTTTGTTCACTGCACCTGTCCAAGGGGGGAAAAATTCTCATTACCAGACCCATGAGAATAGCAGCAGATTATCTTTGCTTTTTTATGCATTGAAGAGAGGGAGAGCAATTTTTATCTCTGGATTGTACAGACATGCCTGGCCTTTAGGAGACTTGTAGAAACAAGGGAATTTCTTTGTACTCTATTTCTAAAGCAACTCGGGGAAAAATGGCAGGCAGGGCACATGGCATGTGCTTGCACTGAGAACAGATCATTAAAAGATGAATATTACCCTCAAGAGTGGTGATCTGGGATCCTGATGGGCCTGCTCTGCACAGATATACTCAGAGGGTTATCGAGGTTTGTGCTGCGGAAGGACAGACAAAAGTCAACTTGTCTCAGCCACAAGAGCTGAAACTGTTTTGGTATGTAATTTGGTTCACAAAAGGCAGCCTGTGTCATCTCCAGAATGGCTGGTCCAGGCTTGATAGACTCTTTTTTTTTTTTGAGACGGAGTCTGGCTCTGTCGCCCAGGCTGGAGTGCAGTGGCGCAATCTCGGCTCACTGCAAACTCCGCCTCCCAGGTTCACTCCATTCTCCTGCCTCAGCCTCCCTAGTAGCTGGGACTATAGGTGCCTGCAACCACACCCAACTAATTTTTTGTATTTTTAGTAGAGACGGAGTTTCACCGTGTTAACCAGGATGGACTCGATCTCCCGACCTTGTGATCCGCCTGCCTTGGCCTCCCAGAATGCTGGGATTACAGGCGTGAGCCACCGCGCCCGGCCGATAGACTCTTTAATACGTTTCCATTCCACTTCATCCTAGTTCTCATGTCTCTCTTCTGAATCAATGTCAGAGGAGGAACCAAGGCCCAGAGAAGTTAAGCAGTCTGCCCAAGGTTACAGCGACAATAAATGGTGGGACAGTCATTGTTCAACATAATTCTTTCTAGTCTTGAAACACCTTTTGGAGTCTCATTTTTATGTTTTGTTTTGTTTTCTAATATCCTAATATCCTGTTATTTCTAAAACAATGGTTCTCAAACTTCAGCATGCATGCTCGAGGTTTTCATTCATGTAAACTGATAAATTGTTTTGTTTTGTTTTGTTTTTAACCATAGGAAACCCAGGGGATTTTAACGCAGATGTATCCATGGAACAGTCTTTGAGATACACTACATTTGTACATGCAAAAAAATAATAAAATAAAAATAAATTTTCATTGACAAATATCAGTAAATTAGCCAGAGCACTTCTTGTCTTAATCATAAAATGTCACAAACAGTTCAATAAATGGTGATTAAAGTAGAAACAAATATGTTTCTTCATCTTGAACAGGCAGCTGAGTTTTGATGAGGAACAAATTTCAGTTTTCTTCTCAGTAGTAGCTTGAAGTCAGTACCCATGAGGGTATTTCTGCCATAATTGCTAATATCTAATGTAATTACACACTTAGTAATATATTATAGAGATCCCCTTGGCTTGGCAAGGAGTCAGGAATGGGATTATTCTTCTTATGAAAATTCCAAGCAGCTTGATCATGAGTAACCTCTACTTGCTTTTCAGGAAAACAATTATATTTGCTATGTGCCTAAAATGAGTTGAAGTTGTAGATACTAAAACCAGTGATCATTAACGGATCACGCAATATGCACCAGGAAGTATATTATATATGCTATCCCATTTCATCTTCACCACAGGACAAGTAGCAGCATTCCTGTTTCATAGATGATGACAGCGAACACTTGCAAAGCCCTCATGTTCCAGGTCTTACTCAAAATGCTTTGTATGTACTAAGTCGTTTATCCCTCACAAGACCCCCATGGCAGATGGGGAGAGAGGTATTCTATTAACATTACCATCTCCATCTTTGCAGAAGAGAAACCAAGGCCCAGGGCGGTTAAGCAACTTGTTCAAGATTACTGAGATAACACGTGGTGACACAGGCATTCAAACACAGTCTGCCCAGCTCTGGATTCTCTCTCTAACTGGAGAGTTGTTCAGTTAGAGAGAGGAGTGTTGTTCTCAAACCAAAGAGTGCAGCTGGACCACCTGGAGGGTTTGTGAAAGCACAAAGTGCCAGGCCCAGGCCCACAGTTTCTGATGTAGGAACTCTGGCTGGCACTCAGATTTTGTTTCTAATCAGTTCCCAGGCAGCTTAGATGCCACTCCTCCAGCAATCCCACTTTGGGAACCATTGCCCTAGAGTACAGGGCTTATCAGATTTTTTTGATGTTTTTTGAATTCTAGTCTGAAATGACTGCTGATACTGATAATACCGGGAACTGGGCCAAATGTTTTTTTTTTTTTTTTTTGAGACGGAGTCTCGCTCTGTCACCCAGGCTGGAGTGCAGTGGCGCAATCTCTGCTCACTGCAAGCTCCACCTCCCGGGTTCACGCCATTCTCCTGCCTCAGCCTCCTGAGTGACTGGGACTACAGGTGCCTGCCACCACTCCCGGCTAATTTTTTTGTATTTTCAGTAGAGATGGGGTTTCACCGTGTTAGCCAGGATGTTCTCAATCTCTTCACCTCATGATCTGCCCGCCTTGGCCTCCCAAAGTGCTGGGATTACAGCCACCGCACCCGGCCAATTGGGCCAAATTTTACAGGTTGAGTTCAGAGTCTCCCACAAGGTCACCCTCACTTCATACACCTGCTGCAAGCTTGGGGGGTCCCAGGGCCACCTTTACTTCCTAACCAACTGGATACAAATGGTTCCCGCACCCCCTCTTGTTTAATTATTCACTAAACTGATATGTGGAAAACAGGAAAGTGCCATACTATGTTTACAGTTTTATTGTGGGAAAAAGGATGCAGATCAAGACACCCAAAAGAAGGGTCACATAAGGTGAGGTCTGGGGGATCCCAAATATGAGGCTTCTGGTGTTCTTTCCCCAAGTGGTCAGGTTGCATCACCCTGCCAACACATCGATGTGTAACAATACACACAGAGTACTGTGAATACTCACCTGGGAAGCTCACCAAGCCTCAGTGTCCTGTGTTTTAATTGGGATTTCAATATGTAGTCATGAATGGTTGAATCACTGGTCACATGAATGAACTCTGTCACTCTACAGCCTCCTCGCCTCCCCTGAGTTTAGGCCAATATCATTTGGCACAAAACCCTGATTCTCTAATTCCATGATTGATCTTTCCAGCAGGGGAAGCCGTATCCTAAGTCATCTTCCATCTCCTTAGCATAAACTCTCAGGTCCCACATGAGTAACAAAGGCACTCTTCCCACTCATGAAATCTCAAGGCTTTAGAGGATACCTAGCTGGAATAGGAGACAAAGGCCAGCCAGATTCTTTATCACAGGGAATTAGCCAATGTGAAATCTTTAGCAGCAATCTAAGAAGTGTCAGATTAACTTGCCCAAAGTTAAAACATGGTACGGGGCAGGAGCAAGACTTATGTCTTTCAGATGCAAAGGGTTGCACTCCTAATTGTTACATTTCCTACCTTCTATTATAGTTTTATCATAAGGTGTCGGTGAAGTAGATGATGGTGGAGGCCTGAGTGAGGAAGGGGAATGTGCAAATCTTGGGAATTGTAAATTGCTACTGCCAGGACTTACACTGAATATTCTTTTCAAAATATTTCTTTCCTATTTGCCTCAAAGAATAAATCTTTCTCACTGTTTTTTTTTTCCTGTCTTAGCAGCGCTAACAGCACTGCAACTAGTTAGCACATTACCTGCCATTTTAATTGCCATCATTATCACCAGCAGATATCCTTCCCGCCCTATTTCACAGCACTGCTATATATAAGTCAAGTGGAGCCCATCTGTGATCTGTGCAGAGTAGGGTCTCCAAATGTTGGTGTGATCGATTCAAGAGCTCATTATGAGTGGCCTGTATCTCAAAGTGGCAGCACGCTTTCTCCAGCACAATTATTTTCCCATTAGGTGCCGTGATAAGACATAAATAAAATATAAGGAAGTAATAAAGGCCAACATTTATTGAGTACTTATTGTGTTCCAGGTACTGTGCTTTATATATCTTACCCCATTCAAAGATTATAACCACCACAGGAAGGAAATACTATTATTGTTGTCATTTTCCTAACAAGCAAACAGAAGCACAGAATGGGTAAGAAAAGGGTCAGATGCACCTCTTGTAAATAGTAGAACCAGTGCTTGAACCCATGTGGCGTTGCTCCCGGACACACAACCTTAACCACTATTCCTATGGTCCCAACTAATATAAAAACCTTAATGTTGCCATTACTACATACAAACTAATTATCTTCATATTTCTGTTGTTTGTTTCACTAATTATATTCTCTGTCATGTACAAGAGTTTATAATGGAAAAAATGGAAGGTGAAAGCAAAAGAGGAACCTATCTACTGATATTTCTAACAGCTAATACAGTACAGTCTGTCTGTTACACATTTTTCAAAAGTGAGGATTCAAGATAAATTCCCTGGAATTATTCCTAAACAGTGAGGTCCATGGAGACAACAACTGAGCCATATCTGTCTTGCCTACTGCTATTTCCAAAGGGGCAAACACAGTGTCTGTGAAGGGAGACTTTGTTTTCATTAAAAACAGCATCACACACTATGATACTCTGCGTGGAAACTTTTCCAAAAGCGGCACTTTTCCATGATCTTTGTCTGATAATTCCATATCCCCATGAGCTGTGTGTGCCAAGGATACAGTATGGCCAGCACCAAGGACATTAAATTTGGGGTGTTCACATCAGCTGTACTGACAGACTGTGCCACCAAAAGCTGTGGGCACTATCCCTGCCAGGAGCCTCATGTCTGCATGTTCCATCTGTGGCCTGTGGATGGTCAGATGGTCATTTAAATGGCCAGTGTTTAGTGCCTCTTCCTCAGGAAAGCTGTAATGTTTGCTATGGGAAGTTATTGGAGCATATTAGTGCGTCGATAGTGATTATTCTGAAACCTGTCAAGTGACTCCACTCTATGACATTTGATAAGGAGACTGACTGTAAAATGTGATGCCATGGAACTCTTTGGAGAAAACACTAATGTGTTTACATCTCATAAAGAAGTTGTACGTAGCCACAGAGTAGACGTTTTTGTTTTGTTTTGTTTTGTTTTTTTTCAGATGGAGTCTTGCTCTTGTCGCCCAGGCTGGAGTCCAGTGGCACGATCTCAGCTCACTGCAACTTCCACATCTTGGGTTCAAGTGGTTCTCCTGCCTCAGCCTCTCGAGTAGCTAGGATTACAGGCATCCACCACCACGCCTGGCTAATTTTTGTATTTTTAGTAGAGATGGGGTTTCACCATGTTGGCCAGGCTGGTCTCGAACTCCTGACCACAGGTGATCCACCCACCTTGGCCTCCCAAAGTGCTGGGATTACAGGCCTGAGACACCGCGCCCGGCCCAGAGTCGAGTTTTATTAGCAGCCGCTGCTGCCAGGTAATATTTTTAGCACAACCCTTTTGAGTCTGTGTTTACATTATGAGGTCATGATGTCTTTTCTAACAATGCCGCTTTATTAACTGTTTGTTTTAGTCCCCTTCTTAGGAATTCATTCCTAGCCTGTCAGTCCATGCCAATCCTGAGTTTGGCTTTTCAAAATGGAAGGATGTCAAAAAAAAAAAAAAAATCGAAACGCTGGTTCTATGATAATTAAAGTAAAGCTCACATTGGAAAGCATTTGCTAATGTAGAAATTCAGCAAATACAGCATGTGTTGTCTTTAAATACAGCAATCTGACAGTCGAATGTTCTATTCACTTGGTATTAACAGTCTCTAAGTGTGTAAGACAACGTAGCAGATTCCATGAGGCAGCAACTTGGCAATAAAATGGAATCGGATTCATTCATGCCCTCTGCCTTTCAGCAGAAAATCTGCATGAGCTTCACTGCTCAGCCCAGGGATCGGTTGCGTGGTCAATGTGCCTGGCAGCTGAACTGTGACCTCATGTACCCCTTGGCACTGTTTAATGCAGCCATACTCCATTAGGCTCGCTGCTGTCGTAACAGTCCAGCACTTACAACTGATGTGTGATGACTGGTGAATACTCACTATCTATTTGGCTAATTATAGGCCACTTGTTTTACACAGTGTCATTTACAACACACCATTCATTTTATTCAAAACACTGGGCTTATTGATCTTCTGATGCACGGTTCCTAGTTTAATATTTAGAGGGGTCCTTATGAAGAAAGGGTCATAAGTTGGTTATGCCAGTCACTGCAAGGAAATTCCCCTGTTAATGTTAAGTAAATTGTACCATTTTCCAGATATAGGTGGCCAAGTGGCCTCACTGATACATTTGAAAAAAGTAAGGCCAGCTCAGGGATGGGTATAATTCATCCTGAGCACCATAAAACTTCTCAAAAAAGATATGGACAAAGACATGGCTTGTTAGTGTGAATTACTTTAAATACAATTTTCAGGCTTGAAGCTTCTTGAAATAATGAAGCTTCGGTTTCCACATAATACATAAATAATTATGTTTTCACAAGAGTTCCTGGCATCTAGACTCCAATATGAAATGTAAATACTTGACACAGAAACATGGAGTGTGAGAAGGGCATTTTGCTTGCTTTCTGGAGAATACACCAGAGCCTTAGATCAGGGAGAGATTTCTGTGGGCTCACAGCTGTCCTTGTGTGCAAAGAACCTGACCAAGACAGAATGGTACTGCAGAAACTCTGTTTAACGGTGTTAGCCTAGTTGAGAGCAGCTGCAGGTAGGAGGGCTGTCTCAAGGGCCCTGTGAGTGGCATTTGGAGGGCAGTGCTCAATCTTGTTCATGGGCTCTGGGATGAGGCTGCACCTGGCCCCGGGCAGAATAGCATGCTTTGTGCAGCTCACCAGAGCTCAGGTAAACAGTCCTTAAGCTGCTCATACAAACTGGTATGCAGTAAAGTTTGGGTGGGCCAGGATATCAACTGTTGAATCCCTTGCCCACTGCCCCCGAAAACGTTGCCGTCACAGGTAGCCTCCAGATCTTAGGAAATGCTCCCTTGCTCTGTATAGTTTGTCAAAAAAGGAGGAGCCTTCCGAGCTATCCGCAACTTGCACGTGGTCGCTGACTCCAAGTTTTCTGTGCCACAAACAGAACCCTAGTATCTCTACCTGAATTTCTTTCACTATGATTCTTTCTCTGTGAGGATGCCATATTGTTTACTTCTGGAGAGAAGAACTACCTTCTACAGTGGAGCCTAACTTTTACAGGGTCTTCCTAGGGGAGGCTTTTAAAAGTAAACAGTTTGTTTAATTTTTCTACGGGTAATGTCACATCTAGGTTGCTCTGAATGTATCTGGCTCTAAATATAAATCTGAGAGAAAGCCGATAAAAAGCATGAGTCCTGAATGTCTGTTCTAGATAATCAGAAAATGTATTCTTCTCTTCCGTTTACAGGAGCAGAATTAGAACAATTTGATTCTGAATACATTTAAGAATTTAAAAAAAAAAACAAAATAATGTAAGTAATTATTAAATTTTTAAATAATTTGAACACTTCATTTAGTTTTTTTACATAGCTAAGAGTGGACAGCTCCTTATTTAGCAGAGGCCTTATATATTCAGACATACAAAGTAGGCCCAGCAGCTACCCCTGGGAGTGGAGAAGGGAGAACAGTTTTGCATAAGAAGGTAGGGGGACCATGAGTGTCGCAAGACACTGTCTGATGGAGAAATAGGAGAAGTGGGGAGGTGATCTAGTAACACAGAGGAAACCAGGGACAGAAGATGAAAAGAAGCCAAGGAGAAATGCTGGGTGAGGATGGGGGAAGAATGTTCCAGAATGACAGTACCAGCTTTCCACTGTAAGTTCTTCCCTCTCTGCACTTTCCAAACTTTTGCAAATAGTTCACTATCACAATAGCCATGTAGTGACAGAGCTGTGGGAGAATGAAGAAAAGGCACATGTTCCGTCTTACTGGGAACTGCACAGAATAGCCAGTGTATGCCATGGCCACAGGCTGCAAACTGTGCTCCCTCCCGATCTCCTCCCTGCCTCTCTCTCCCTCCCCAGCTGCTCCAGTTCCTGGCCTTCCCTTGGCCTCTCAAACACAATGAGGTTTCCCGGCTCAGGGCTGTTGCCATTTCCTGGGCCCTTTTGTCACCCAGGTCTTCTCTTCTATGTCACCTTTCCCAAGAGCCTCCTTGAGCCACCTGATGTCAAAGAGCCCACACCATGTCATGCCCCCATGTCACCATCTTCTGTTGTTGTCACCACCTGTCATTACCTGGAATTTATGTATGTATGTGCTGTTTTCTACATTGCTTACCTCTGTGTCAGCAGAGCTGCATTTCATGCTCATACATACTTGCCAAATGAGTAAATTCAAAAATAAACAGGACAGAGAAAAGCCAAAAGTAGAATAAGAGCATATTGGGATTGCAGGCAGACAATAGCAAGCAATAATCCAGCATGGCTTAATCTGCCATGACTCTCCAAATGTTGTGTATGTGATGCAGATGGTATGGAATCTGTTTGCATATTAAAGGGAAGGCTGACCTCAGATGCACAGAGGGCTTGGGAGCATGGATTACCTGTCTTGTTTTGTCCTAGACAAGGAGCCTTTTTATCCATTTGAGTCTTAGGCAATCTTAGCCAATTCTTAATAAAGAATGACTGTTTGTTTTTATGTTTTGTGTATGTATAGTTTTCCATAGTCACATTTATTTAGCAACACTTAAGTAGCACATATTTTATATATCAGGCAGTGTTTAGAGAACTTAATAAATATTATCTTATGTATTCTTCATCATAACTCTATCAGGTAATGACTATTATTATCCACTCTTTACAGTTAAGGAAGCAGATTTAAGTCATATCTCAGCCAAGAACACAGAGCTAGTAAGTGGCAGATCCAGGACCATGCCAGGAAGTGTGATTTCAGGATACAAGCTCTTAAGCATTACATTAGGCCGCCTCTCTTACGGAATCACCCAGTGTTCAATCTCAAAATACTTACTGGTGTTAAAACACATCCTTCCTTCCAATGCGTCCTCTTTATCTTCACAGCCGCCTCTTTTATGGAATCATCCAGCGTCCAATCTCAAAATACATATTGGTGTTAAAATGCATCCTTCCTTCCAATGCGTCCTCTTTCTCTTCATGGCAAAATGCTGCATATGAACAAAACCCACACTCTCGAATGTTCCATTCTGAAAGGAGAGAGTATTTCAGGCAAGTGGGTGACACTAATAATAAATGGTGAACTTAGTGTCATTTCAGGTTTTTTTTGGTCAGATAAAAGCTATATATCACTTCTTGCTTTAATATATGATGGCAATGTATTGAGTAAGCGTAATATAAGTGAACCTGAAAAGTGATCCTCAGAGCTTTTAGCAACACGATGTCTGGAGAAACTAACACCAAGGAAATCCCCCCAGGATGTCCCTAAAAGTAGCACCTTTAAAGTCTGTAAAGAGAATACATTTATTAAGTTAATGACAGAGCTTTATTTAATGCTACCAAACTCTTTGAAAAGACTATCAAGCCTCTGATCAAACAGTATTTTATCCTGCCATTAAGTTGTTATAATTACTCAGTATTTAGCCAGATGGCAAATAATTCCCAAAGTCAGACCAGGTGTTCAAGAAGCAGAGATAATCACAAAGCTGATGACCGTGGTGAAACTAATTTAAAATGCTGTAACAGTGGCACAGTGGTGCTTCACATGAAAACTGACCAAAAAAATTTTTAAAAAAGAAAAAGAAAAAAGGTAAGAAAAAAATTGTTATTTCATGAAAATGAGGCTCGATAAATGCAGGTGTGAGAAAGCAGTGTTTAATTCTACTGTTTTTAATGCCAAGTTTTATGTCAATCAACAACTGTTTTGACAGGTGTAAGACCTATCGGAGGCTTAAAAGGTGCACCAGCAATAAACACTGAGAAGGGCTCAAAATTAGCACCCGTGGCAGACGGTGTCAACTCAAATAAGTATCAAACTTGGATACAATCTAACTTTTCTCACATTCCTGCTTCATGCATAGAAGGCTGGATTTCACAGTCACAGCTAAAAGTCACGGAGTTCTTAATTCGTTTTCAAATGAAGTGTTTCCAATAGACAGTCATCCTAGCTTCCTATGCTCACCCCACTCAGATGACCTAAGCAACATTTAAGTTCAACCAAAAGAAAGCTGGATTTTTGAAGCCTTGTGAGTAATGATAGAGTCCCAGGAAATATCTCTTGAGGCTCTGTTAGGTGTAACTATTGGCATATTATGAAGCACTTCCCATTTTTGATAAGGGATTATTTAGACGAGGCGAAGTTAGGATTGAAGTTAGCCTACCTAGGCCCTAATGCATCTCTAGTACTGACTGAGGATGCCATGAGTGGGCCAGATTTGTGGATGTGTGACCCGTGCTTAAGATCTACATTAGAAGGACCCTGGGCTTGGTCTAAGTCTCTGTTATTGCCAAGTTGAAATTCTTAATGTTTTGAAGAAAGGACCTCATTTTTCATTTTTCACTGAGCTCTGCAAATTATGTAGAAGGTCCTGACTGGGTGAGCTACCTAATCTCTCTGAGCATTAGTACTCATTCACAAATACTATTTGAAGAAACATATGGTAGGAAAGCACCTAGCAAGTAGTGAGCACTCAGTAAAAGCTATACTTGTTGATGCTTTGCCACTGTTATTGTTATTGGTGTCAATGTTATTATTAGTATTATGACTTTTTTTTTTTTTTTTTTTTGAGACGGAGTCTTGCTCTGTCGCCCAGGCTGGAGTGCAGTGGCGCAATCTCGGCTCACTGCAAGCTCCGCCTCCCTGGTTCACACCATTCTCCTGCTTAGCCTCCCGAGTAGCTGGGACTACAGGCGCCCACCACCACACCCCAGCTAATTTTTTTTGTATTTTTTTTGTATTTTTTTAGTAGAGACGGGGTTTCACCATGTTAGCCAGCATGGTCTCGATCTCCTGACCTCGTGATCCGCCCGCCTTGGTCTCACAGGTGTGAGCCACCATGCCCGGCCGTATTATGACAAGGCAGCTCACTTGCCTCTCAGCAGCAATTGGCAGAGTTGTCCATGCTCTCCTCCTTGTAGACTTTGTCCACTTGCCTTTCAGGACATTTCGTCTTCCTGACTTTCTCCTGCATCTCTGAACTCTCATTTTCAATGTTCTTTTCGGGTTTGCATCTCTCCAACCTCTAAGTATTCTAGGGCTTCAAAACTCATCCTCGCATGTTTGCTATTTTTATTTAAAACCATCCTACATGGTTTTATCCAGGGTCATATGTTAAATATCACATATGTTGATGTTATAGCCAAATTGTCCCATCCCCAAATAACCATATTTTAAATTCCTAACTCCTAGTCCCTCAGAATGTAATTACATTTAGAGATTGGGTTTTTAAAGAGGTTACTAAGTTAAAATGAGGTCATGAGTGTACCATGAGGTACCTCATGAGGCATAGAGAGACCATGTGAAGACACAAGGAGAAGACAGCTGTCTACAAGCCAAGGAGAGAGGCCTCAGAAGAAATCCATCCTGTTGCCACCCTTATCTCTAACTTGTGACCTGCAGAATCGTGGGAAAATAAATTTCTGTTATTTGAGCCACCCAGTTTCTGGTACTTTGTTTTGGTAAGCTAATAGAGCACAGGGCTCTCAAATATTTATTCTCAACTCAGACATCAGCCCCAAGTGCTAGGTGAATTACTGTCCACTTGACACCTTCACTTGGATGTCTGTTAGGCACCTCACACTTAACATGAGTTCCTAAGATTTGCCATTTCAAACTTTCATTCTTTGCTCTCTTAGTTAATGCTACTTGCAGGCTTTCATTTGATCAAACCAAAAACCTTGGAATCATCCTCACCCTTCCCATTTGCTCAGGCTCTGCATTGGATTGGTCCGTAAGTCCCACAGGCTCTGACTTCATACTGTATCGAGAGCCTGACCTTTCAGCACCGCATCCTCACTCTCACTGTGGTATTACTATCCTCAACCACCTCTCACCTGGGTTATTCCCTATGACCTTTCAGTCTATTCCCAACACAACAGCCACAGTGATCGTGGGAAAAATTATAAGTCAGATCATGTAACTCCTATTTTCAGATTTCTTCAATGGCTTTCCACCTCATTTAGAGGAAAAACCAAAATCCTGACTATGGGTTGAAGTCTACCCCACTCCCACCATCTTTCTGATCTCAACCAGGCATCATCTTTGCTCCACGTGCTCCAGTCACTCTGCCCCAGGCTGTTATTCCAATGCTCCAAGCACACTCACATCTGAGGCCTTGGCGTGCCATTTTCCCTTTAGTAGTCTCGTAGCTTTAATTTAACCAGAACTTCCAAACATTTTCTATGCTCCTTTCCTATTGTTTTTCTCCTTATCACTTACCACTTTTCAACATATTCATTTTACTTATTATGTTACTCATTATCCTTTTTCCCCCACCAAGTCTAAACTCCTTCAAAACAGGCATTTTTCTTTTGTTTTGTTTACATTCATAGCACCCAGTACAGGATCTTGCACATAGTAGGTTATGAAAAGATACTTGCTGAATGAAAAGGAACTGTGAATGAAAAATGGAAAAGTTACTTCTTTTTACTTTCTATACACTTATACCAGATTGGAAGTATAGTCAAGTGTGTATATTGACACCGTGCTACATGATACCGTCCATAACACACCATCTGTCTCCAAGGCAGGGAAAGTTTATTTTTAATAAAACTCTGTTGACTTTTAAAATATATCCTTTATTTTCTAGATAGAATTTCAGAAAACTATGTGTAATGGGAGATATTCTGACCTTGGAAGTTATGTATCTTTTATTTATAATGCAGAGACTTGATATATCTCAGCTTATCTATGTCTATGTACCAAACTACTTCAAAATTCAATTGCTGGCATCCATATCAAATAGAGGAGAAGTTGTTCTGCCACAATGTAAGTCACTTTCTTTTTCTAGCCTTCAAAAATAATTTGAAATGCCTGGATTTCCCCCCAGGAGGTTTCTCGCTGGTTAGCTCAGACTTTTTCTCATGGTATTTACCTTCCAAGAGGTCAAAAGAGGAGGCTGTGGCCTCTTGAGTCTGAGCTTGGAAGGCCTGCAACATGTCTCTGCTGCATTCCACTGAGTCAAGCAAATCGCAAGGTCAGCTCAGATCCAAGGGGTAGAGAAACAGACTTCACTTCTAGGTGGGAAGAATGGTGACCTCACAAAAGGTAATAGCAATTTCAACTTCACTTGATCATGGGAAGAACAGAAACATTACATCATAGGGATCAGAGGAACTTTGTGTCATATTTTGCAATCTACTATTATCTGCCATTTGTCCGAAATTATTCATGTTACTTCTCTTGGCAAACTGTTCCTGTCATCTCAGAGACCCCATAAGGCCAATCGCACTAGTTTAGCAGGTCTAATTGTCATAAACTTAAATCTTCCTATGTCAGTGTTTCACAGTACATGGTCTCCAATCCAGCAGCATCACCTGAGAACTTTCTAGAAATGCAACTTTTGCACCCCATTAAGAAAACTACCAAATCAGAACTTCTCAGGAGAGGGAAAGGATCTTCTGTTTTAATAAGCCCTTCAGATAATTCTTATGGATGCTAAGGTTTGTGAGCCTCTGTTGTATATTTTACCAAAGAGTCTGAGCTCTTGACTTGATCCTCAGCCAAAGGCCACTTCTTAAAATGGGAATCATTTGCAGAATAGAGAAACTAAGGATGAAAAATAATTTAATTTTCCATTCAGCCAGTCTTAGAGATGCTAGGTTTTCTCTAAATTTTGTTCATAAGCTGAAAAGTTTCTGCTTTAGTTTCTCTCTCGTGCAGTAACATATAATGAAGCTAGAAGAACTGAATTGACCTTTCCAATATTCTGCCTAGAAATCTCCTTAGCTAGATCCATATATTTTATTGGGGACCTTTTCTGTCATCCAAGTTATCTCAGAACACAATCATTTCACAACTAAATAGCATGGGTTGCCTGGTTTTAGCCTTCAATAACAATTTACTCATGATTTCTTTCAGCTTACACTAACATTTTGCCATTTTGTTTCATTTTTTATTGGTCAAAAATTTCCCCACTGCTTCTCCAGTTTTGGCTACCACTCATTCCCAAAGCAAAGGCCACATGTTTTCAATTTTTGATTCATTAACATTCTACTTCTAGGTACTAAATTTTGTAATCATTATTTTTTGCTATGTATCGACCACCCCAGAACTTAGGATGTTTAAAACAACAACCATTTGTTTCCTCCAAAACTCTCAGATTTGCAGTTTGGGCCCAGCTGAGCCACGGTTGGGGTTCTCTTTCATGCACGTGGAGTCAGTTGGCAATCCTGCCGAGGGTTAGTTCTTAGAAGAGAGCCTCGCTTACATGTCTGACAGCTGGCTAGGCTGTGAACAGAAGTGCCTCTGTCCTCTTTTCCATGGCCTTTACAGCAGACTAGGCTTTCTCACATGGCAGCTGGGTTCCAAGAGGGCAAAATGGAAACTTCAAGCCTTCCAACGTCACTTTTTTTGCATTCTTTTAGCAAGGTAAATCACAAACTTGGCCTAGGTTCCAGGGGGAGGAAAAAGAGACCCTCCTTTGTTGGGAGGTGCAAGAATGGCTCATTATAATACAGTGTCTGGGGAAATATCTGGCCATATTTTACAGTATACCAGATTATGCTTGGGAATATTTGCAATCTAAGCTCAAATCAAGGTTGAGTTAGTGGCCCCCAACTCCATATAACCTAGAACCTTTACCAAAATAAGCTACTATATAAGTCTCTGAACCAAGAGATCTATGAATAGATTTTATCAAAGGCGTCATATGAAATGAATGGTTATAAGTCAGTGTGTTATGCACCAAAGGTGGCAAGAGCTGAACAATAATGACAGCCACAGTGCTGTGGGTCAAGTTCATCCCCTCTGAAACTCATGTTGAAATGTGATTCCCAATGTGGCAGTGTTGGGAAGTGGGGCCTTGTGGGAGGTGTTTGGGTCATTAGAGTGGATCCTTCATGAATAGATTAGTGCCCTTCCAGGGGAGTGAGTAAGTTTTCCCTCTCATGGGACTGGATTAGTTATTGCAAGAGCAGTTTGTTCCTTCTCATGTTTGGTCTTTTAGGACACCCTTCATTCCTTCCTTCCTTCCCTCCTTCCTTCCTTCCTTCCTTCCCTCCTTCCTTCTCCTTTCTTCCATGAGTTGAAACAGTATGAGGCCCTCAGCAGATGCAGCTGCCCAATTTGGGCTTTTCAACCACCAGAAACACAAGCCAAATAAACCTTTTGTCTTCATAAACTATCCAGCCTCAGATATTCTGTTATAGCAACACAAAATGGACTAAGACAAACTGTGACTTCTGAAATGTCAACAACTCCCAGAACTTCTTAAGGCTTTTTTTTTAAATTTTATTATTATTATACTTTAAGTTTTAGGGTACATGTGCACAATGTGCAGGTTTGTTACATATGTATACATGTGCCATGCTGGTGTGCTGCACCCATTAACTCATCATTTAGCATTAGGTATATCTCCCAATGCTATCCCTCCCCCCTCCCCCCACCCCACAACAGTCCCCAGAGTGTGATGTTCCCCTTCCGGTGTCCATGTGTTCTCATTGTTCAATTCCCACCTATGAGTGAGAACATGCAGTGTTTGGTTTTTCGTCCTTGCGATAGTTTGCTGAGAATGATGGTTTCCATCTTCATCCATGTCCCTACAAAGGACATGAATTCATCATTTTTTATGTCTGCATAGTATTCCATGGTGTATATGTGCCACATTTTCTTAATCCAGTCTATCATTGATGGACATTTGGGTTGGTTCCAAGTCTTTGCTACTGTGAATAGTGCCACAATAAGCATACGTGTGCATGTGTCTTTATAGCAGCATGATTCATAATCCTTTGGGTATATACCCGGTAATGGGATGGCTGGGTCAAATGGTATTTCTAGTTCTAGATCCCTGAGGAATCGCCACACTGACTTCCACAATGCTTGAACCAGGTTACAGTCCCACCAACAGTGTAAAAGTGTTCCTATTTCTCCACATCCTCTCCAGCACCTGTTGTTTCCTGACTTTTTAATGATTGCCATTCTAACTGGTGTGAGATGGTATCTCATTGTGGTTTAGATTTGCATTTCTCTGATGGCCAGTGATGATGAGCATTTTTTCATGTGTTTTTTGGCTGCATAAATGTCTTCTTTTGAGAAGTGTCTGTTCATATGCTTTCAATACTTACTTATTTTCTCCCATTTTGTAGGTTGCCTGTTCACTCTGATGGTAGTTTCTTTTGCTGTGTAGAAACTCTTTAGTTTAATTAGATCCCATTTGTCAATTTTGGCTTTTGTTGCCCTTGCTTTTGGTGTTTTAGACATGATGTCCTTGCCCATGCCTATGTCCTGAATGGTATTGCCTAGGTTTTCTTCCAGGGTTTTTATGGTTTTAGGTCTAACATGTAAGTCTTTAATCCATCTTGAATTAATTTTTGTATAAGGTGTAAGGAAGGGATCCAGTTTCAGCTTTCTACATGTGGCTAGCCAGTTTTCCCAGCACCATTTATTAAATAGGGAAGAATCCTTTCCCCATTGCTTGTTTCTGTCAGATTTGTCAAAGATCAGATAGTTGTAGATATGCTTGTTTTATCGTCAATTTTCTCTTTCAGGTCAGGGACATTTTCTCTTTGTTTCAGTCCTGAGTCCCAAGTCTAGGTCATGCAGACACAGAGAAGACACTATTTTTAAATGAGGTATTAAATGAAATGAGTGTGCAAGCACTTGGCAATCTGGTGAGTTTGAATATTTCCTTAATTGTTAAATTCAAGAAATTATAATTCATTCTACTAAGTTAAATTCATAGCTATTCTTTCATGTGAATCCTAGAATAATTTATGCTTTATTATGAGACTGAGAGTTTAAAAAGTCCTCTTACCTAGTGTTTTCTAAATTCATAAAATATATTAATCTGAGAGATATTTATCTTCAGGATTTGGGAATAAGCCATCAGAATTCCCTGGAATGTTCAGGAGCTTCTAAAATCATTTTGCACTGTATTTTTCATAAGACTATTTCCATCTTTTACAGTGATAATTGTTTACAATATTAATAAACAACAAATATTTTTAAAACTAAAATGTTCGTGGCTTTTCTATTATAAAGATGTGATCAAAATAAATGGTTTATCATTATTATGAACCATTATGACAAGAGCATTTATTCTGATAACATGTAAAAATAACTTCAATTTTACATAGACATTTGAAAATAGAAAGCATTAAAAGAAAAAATATTAACACAAAACAAATATCAATAAAAATCATTTAAAATTGAAAGACAGTAGAAAAACATTCATTGTTTAAAGGTAATTCTTAAAATAAAGTTTTAAAATAAAACCTGAGTTGTTCTATCTAATAATTTTGACCTTGCTTTGTGATAAATATTCTAGAACAAAAAGAGGTTTGTTTTCTATTTTGTTTTATTCGTTTATTTTTCAAAGATGAAAATATTTTTGTTTTCTTGCCCTAGTTTTGGTTCTGTCATTGAGAATGATATTGCTCTGTCCAATTCAGATTTTAGATAAGCTTCTGATTTTAAATAGCAGTATTCCACAATAGTCTTTCTGCATGTATTTCCTCTGTTAGATAACTAGTGCCCATGAGGAATGCTCAAACACTGCAAAACACCAGCAAACAGAGCCACATAAAACCCAAGTTGACAAGCACTACTCAGAATCAGAATTGGCAACTTAAGCACGTACTTTGCTTTCAATACTTACTTATTGTAATACGACTCGTAGGATAAAGTCTACAGTGCATATCAACTTATTAATACTTGTTTTATTTTAAGAATGTCCAACCTTGAGAGTGGATCAAGCGCTATGAACAAGACAATCGGAGCAGGGTCATTTTCCTCTGTCCCCTTCCTAAAATGTTGTCCTTAACTCTGTGTCCACTTCCAACTCAGTGTCAATGGATCCCTTAACGAACTGATATCTCTATGTTGGTTGCCAAGCATTATTTCTCATAGGATATAATGCTGGTCTTTCCTGTTTTTCGAATTTCTTGTTGTTTTTCAGAATAAGGGACTCTTAAAAACATAAATTTCCCGAGACATACTGGGAATAAATTTCCACCTAGAAAAATTACGCCCACCTCACCATATGTCACTTCATAAAAACCTTGGTATTGTACTTTGAAACAATTACCGGGATGGGGGAGTTCTTTCTATGTAATGAATATTCGTAAGAGGTTATTTTGAAATAAAGTGAAGATGTATGTTCTGTTGAATGAAATTAAATATCTGTTTCATATCTGGTAATTTATTTTCTCTCCAAGCTGCACTTTGGTTTCTAAAGAGATGAGTCCATTTTATGCCTCAATCTTAAATTACTCAGATGTTTGCAAAGATTCAAACATTTCCATATTTTATGTTCACATTTTGTAAGCTCTTACATTGTGAAAATAGGTATTTGCTAGCTATTAAAATATAGGTAAAATAGGTAAACATATCTCCAGCGTCAAAAATTGGTAAAGGAAAGGGCTGAATAACAAATTTATCTTATTAATACTTAAACAAAAGATTCTCATTCCATTTAATACAAAAGATAGAACATGACTGTTATAGCTGCTCAAAGAGAGAATATTGTACTTTTATTTCTGGCTTAAAATAAGCCTTTGCTATTCCTTTTAGGTTTGTTTTCTTTTACTCCCTTTTGTTAGTGAATATCTTACCAAAATATCTTTAGGAATTCTTAGATTTTGGGTCATCAGGAATTCTCCCAAATCTGATCATTGCTTTGGGTTTTTTTTGTTTTTTTTGGGTTTTTTTTTTTCTACTTTATACAACATGGCACTTGGAACTATGCAGATACCTGCTTACCCAGAAGCTTGTTCTGACAGCCTTCTCATTTGAAATCCAAGGAAATATAGATAATTGACTCTGATTGCCAAAGAATAGCCAAAGCCAGCAGCAGTGTCTCTTTTATGACATCACGTTCTTAGAGAAAGCATGAAGGAGAGACCCTGCTGGATAAACTAAGGTCAAAGCCGAAATTATTGTTAGAACTCTGTTCAAGAAAAGCCTCTGTAAGTCTTGGTGCAAGTGATTATTAAATCTTCCTGTATCCGTGGATGTTGGAAATGGTGGAGAATGGGAATGGAGGATTCTTATAGATTCAGAATAGATTCAGAGTAGCTGGCTCTACCAAGAAGCACAAGTTTTACAATACTATAGACTCTTCTGAATATCCATTATTGCGGAACTCCACAAAGCTACCTCCAGCCCCACTGACCTGTATTTGTTCTGCAGTTGTCTATGTTGGACTCTGAACCACCCAGGCTCTTTCTGCACTTCGGGCTGAGTATGCAGACTTGCCATTATAGTGCCTGGAGCTAGTTACAGTTCTACCCCAGGAAGAGAAGGGCCAAGCCCTGCCTTCCACACCCAGTCTATTCTGACAGCCTAATATTTCATCCTGTATGCTTTACCTGGGCCAGCCTCTGAAGAAGCCATTGGGTTGCTTCTTTAGTTTTATTATCTTCCTGGTTATTGATACTTGTTTTGCCCTGAAGTGGCATCCATTGGATCATTCTCAGCTTCAGACTCAGAAATCCTGTCACCCAAATAGAACATCAGTTGTCCCCTTGACCAGAAGGAGATTTCAGACAGCAGGAGCTACTCATCAAGGAATTTGAAGGCTCTATAACCACCTGTTGCCAACTCCCACTCCACCCCCCTCCATCTCTAAGATAGAGAGGTTAGATTAGGCAAAATCTAATCCACATCATACAACTCTGTATGATGCAATTAATCAGTGATTCTATGATCTCCCTATTAACAAATTTATGCAAATGGGATTCAAAGTAAAAGACTCACCAAAACAATCACAAATGTAGTTTATGAAAATAACATAGGACAAGTACTCTTATATGGAGTCTAGGTGCTTTTTAAAAACAAGTTCGTTAACAAATTTTCATTTTACATTTTCTCCAAACTGTTGTTCAAAGACTAAACTGTAAATGTAAATGTAAACATTTTACATTTTCTCCAAACTGTTGTTCAGTATCGGCACCACCATTTTCTGGAAGTCAGGAAGGTGCTAGCCACTACTCATGGTCTATATTCTTCTATAACTTTATGTAAATTTGGAGTTTACCCTGAATTTCCCTGCCATCTCATTCCCTGCTTTGGGCCTAGAAAATATAGGTTACCAAAAAGCCTATGGTCTATCCCTCATGACTGTCGGGAAGGCAATGTCAATATTTCCATTGCATATGCTACTCATATCCAATAGCATCTGTTTCACTTTGGATGCTAGGTTGTAGTTCTGAAGACTTTAAAATAATAATAAAAGCCTTAACCTGTCCCAAGGGCTTACAGATGTAAGGGCATTTAGCTGAAAGGAGCACACAAGATATGGAACTTGAAAACCAGCTTATTTTGTTTCTCTCCTCGATGGTAAAATGACATGTCTCATTTGTGAAAATATGTTTTTATCGTCTGCCATGTTTTGTGTTCTGTTTAGTTGGTGCTTACACAGTCAGAATCATATTTTTTCCCTTATGGGGGAGAAAGGGTATAAAAACTGAAGTGATGAGTTTTAAATAAATAGTGGTTTGGGAATTTAAGCATGATGCTGGCCCACATTTACAAAAGTACATTGTCTGCATAAGTCAGTAAATGGGATGAATATTTTTAAATGCATCATTAAAAGTCAATATGCAAATAATCTTAGCAATTATAATCGCATCTGTGCCTGGGCCAATGGAAGAAAATAGACACATTTCACCTTATTAAGCATCAGCATAAAGAACTATCTTCACCAGCACCAATATAAAACACACACAGAGAGGCATGTACAGACAGGTGAGTCAGTGGTATTCTTCATATGGAGTCTTGCCTCTTCCCTTTTCATCAACAATTTCATTCCTTTGTTTGTGGCTTATTTTCAGGTGACCCGGAGAAGGGAGGATCTGCAAACTGCATGTTAAATCTCATTGTCCTAATGGATACATTGAAATAGACAGAGGAAATTTGTTGCAGAATTTGAACTAAAACCAGATTTTTTAAAAAGGCTAATGTAACTATGCTTAAATCTAACCTTGCTTAAAATCTTTCAGTGGTTCCTTGTTAATCTGATAAAATCTCAAATTCAAAGCCCACCTCTCCAGCCTCATTTTGCTCTGCACTTCTCTGCCTTCTCTATTCTCTAGCCACACAGAATGTTTTCTGTGCTTCACATGTGCTCTTGCATTATCAACAACCTTTCACATGTTGTGTTCTTGGCCTAGAAAGCTGTCTTTTATTTTTGATTGGGTGATACTCACTCATAAGTCTCTGTTTAAACATTATTTCCCTAATAATGTCTTTACTAACCCTGGAGTGAATTACATTCCCTTGCAATATGCTCTTCTTCTTTGTTAAGACTCATCACATTTGTCATTAGTTATCATTATTTTTCCCATGTGCATCCTGCCTGCTGGACCATAAGCAACTGGAAAGCTGGAATGACGTCTGTAGTATTATAATTATATCTTCCACTTTATAGGCAGTGCCTCAGATCTATTATATATTAAATTAAAATTGAATAATTGATGGTTAATTGCTTGGTCATGGTATCTTGCTTTCAATGATTATTTCTATATTGTATCATACTTCCCGAATATAAAATACATTTTACAAATATATTGCTCTATAAATGTTTACAGTTTGTTGTGACTAAAGATGATTTGAGATGGTCCTTTCAGTAATTAAAATTACTGCATCTTCCAAGTAATGCATGGCGGAGGAAGTTACCGATTTGAAAGGGAAGCATTACTGCAGGGCCAGGCAGTTATTTCAAGAGTTCTTCCTTTACAGTCATCATTTTGTGGTACGGATTAGGGCAAATACTGATGACGTCATATTGTAGTATCGCTCCTACTCCGTTCCAAATTAAATCCTACACATAAGAAAAATTTGTCTAGCAATATTTTAATATCACTATTTAGCAAAGCAATGTTGAGTCTCCTAAGTTCATCAGCTCCCAGTTAAAGCTAAATTTTCATTTGTTTCTCTTATTTTTATAGTCTTTTACTTCTCAGATTAGCTGCCTACATTCTTCCTGATGATGAATCTACCTGCTTTTTACTTTAGTAGCTAAGCTCAGAAGAAAGCAAATTCTAACCTGTTCTTCTTGTACAACCAACCCACCTCATACTCTTTTTCCGACAACATTACCTATGACTGCTAAGTTATGGGCGTGTCTGGATATCTAATTGAAGTGCAAAAGGTGCCAGTGTCTAGAAAAAAATAGATCATGTCTAATCTCATTAGCATTTTTCTGGCCTTTAAAAATTTAAGCCTCCTATTCAAATGATATGATGTTCTGACAAGTTCAAATTATTTATCTCTTACACCAGCTGGGGAAAAAATGAATTCTCAAGTATCTTATATTTTTAAAAAGCCTTAAATAGTTGACATCATCCAAAAAGTTTGGTTGATCTACTTACAGTCATTGTACATACAAAATGGTCTGACTGAGGCACACAGGATGACTCCAGTATAAATAAAAGGTAATGAAGGGAGTGACTTGGGATGTGATGAGTGACTTGAAAATTTTAAATGTGAGACTTCATCATTGCTGTTATCATCATTACTGTTATCATCACTGTCATGACATTCAGGACGCAAAGCGGCTGCTGCCAGCCCCATGCTAGGTATTGTGTATACAACCAGTTGTGCTTACATTGTCAAAAGTGCCTAAAATTCCATACGGTCAGTGACGTTTTTAATTTTTTTAAAACATTACAAAATATTACACATATTTTCTGAGTTATTATATGTATATACACATACACACACATATATATGTTGGTTACAAGTGATTGTGCCTGATTTTTCTGGGGACTGAGCCAAGTTTGGCTTAATTTTTATTTATTTGTATGTATCATGTCCTAGGTTGTTTTTTTTTGAGATGAAGTCTTGCTAATTGGCATTATCACATATGGTACCATTAAAACTGAACAGAAAGAAAGAAAAATATAGTTCCATCAGTAAGAGTGATGATGTGGCATGAGGTAAAAATCAAGTGAAGGACAAACACATCTGGAACCAGCTAAAAGCTGGCGCTCACTTTCACATTGCACCAAGGAGCCAACCTTCAAGCTATATTGTTCAGGCATGAAAAGAAAGACCATTAGGTTCTAAAGGACCAACTTCTTTTTAAAAGCAGGTTCAGATTCTAGCTCAGCCCAGTCAAGGAAGACTCAGTAGGCCTAATTCTTATTCTACCCCTCTGTACTCTCATTTACCATGCTGATGTACAAAATGCTCATTCACTTTGAAAGATCTGAGCTGCCCTAGGAAAAGGCACAGGGAATCTAGATACTGGGTCACATGACCTTTACTAACTAACCTTGGAGAATCCTGATGATATTAAGCAAGTAAAGTTTCCAGGGGATCAAAACCTCTTTCATTAAAATCATAAAAAGCAAAACCCACAATGATGGGGCATCAGGAAATCACCCTCTGGAATTGTCGGAAATAGATAAATAGCAGAGCTAACTGATCTCTACTTTTTTGAACTGGTTCCTCCTGCCTTTCTCTCATTAATTAACCTCATGCAACTATACCAGGCCGATGGCCTCAGAATTCATGCTAAAAGAGATCATTTATTGGTACCAGTGTTGTAGTTGACTGTACCTTGGCTAAGCTTGATGTAATTGTCAGACTCGCACTGACTTAACCAGGGGTCCTGTCTTCTGTCCATGTGAATGTAGAAAAGAATGGAAGGACAAATGTCCTATATTGTGGCCTAAGGAAGCAAAAGCCTTCATCATTGTTTCCTGACAAAAACTACTGAAAGTCAATGTTCTTATTTAAAAAACAAAAGAAACAAACAAAATGAGGTCTTGCTCTATCACCCAGGCTGGAGTGCAGTGGTGCACTCATAGCTCACTGCAGCCTTGAACTCTCTGGCTTAAGTGATCCTCCTGCCTGAGTCTACCAAGAAGCTAGCACTACAGGGGAGCCTGGTTAAGGTTATTTATTTATTTATTTATTTATTTATTTATTTATTTATTTTCATGTAGCGATGGGGTCTTGCTATGTTGCTTATGATGGTAAGGAACTCCTGGCCTTAAGCAATCCTCCTGCCTAGGCTGAAAGTCAATTTTTGATGTAGTAGTTCTAGAGATTTCCCTGGTTTATTTTGTCATTTTTTGTCATAAAGCCTAAAGGAAAAAAAAACTTGTGTTCAAAAATGGCCTTAACCATTTTTTCTGCCTGAATTAATTGAAAAATCACATCATTCTTCTA
The DNA here is from genome assembly GCF_029289425.2 of Pan paniscus. Lineage (NCBI taxonomy): Eukaryota > Metazoa > Chordata > Mammalia > Primates > Hominidae > Pan > Pan paniscus. The sequence continues at coordinate 19,862,425 of NC_073261.2, forward strand.
CTGCTTTGAGAGTGAAGACCTGGAACTAAATGAGAGAGAAAAAAAAATGCTTTTATGGTGCATTTGTTTTCTCAATTAATATATATTTTGGGGGTACTACAGAGACATAATGAATCATCACAAGTTTAAGGATTTTATAATAAGAAGAATGAAGGAGTATCTTGATTTCTATGCAAATTAAAGGAGGAAATTGTTCTAATATAATAAATCATTATCCAAAATGAATTTTTACGATTCTTTTCAGAGATTCATGACAAAAGACCATGAATGTCATGACAGACTACTATCAAATGCATAAATAAAGTGAAATCATAACTTGTAAAAACTATCGTGATCATTTTGGTTGTGAATGACTGAAAACCCTGCCCCAACTAGCTTAAGCATAAAGGGTATGTTTTAGCTCAAGTAACTGTAAGGTCCAGAGTAGCACAGTCTTTGGGCAAGTCTCATGTTCTGCTTTCTCTGTGGGTTGGCTCCACAGTCTCACGGTTTCTCCTTCTGCAGTTGCGGGTTCTGAACAGCAGTTCTAGAACTAACATCTTCCTAAGTTCATATCTGATAGCAAAAAAGTGTGTTCTTCAAAAACCTATAACTCTTTGGCAGTGGTCGTCTCATTACCTCTCTCAGGCTTAATCTTTATGGCTAGGGAAATGTAATGTCCTATGTCACATGCTCCACCCTTAGATTCTTGGCTTAGAGACTTCACTAAAGCCACACGGTCTGAAAATGGCGAGCAGGGTAGCTCTCCACAGGAAAATAAAGGCATGGTTACCAGAAAGTGAGCAAATGAATTGGTGGTGGTACGAAAAAGAAACAGATGCTCATACATTATTTTTTCTTCTATGAAAGATTTAGAATGCAAATAAGAAAGAAACATAATAGTATCTACTCCCCCAATTCCCAGAGGTATATTCCATTAGTATTTTAAAGTATTTTTTTTACAGATAAATGTATTTTTCCCTACATGATCTAATTTGCTTTGTTTAAGCAATGGACTTGTTTTTTTTTCCACATAGTTACCAAAATCCACATATTCTTGGATAATTTAATTTTTCTTTATTTAACACTGTTCTGTAAAGCCTTTTAGGAGTATCAACATAGTTCCCATGCTAATTCTTCCTAAAGCAAAATTCATATCCAGGAATCTGATACTTAAACTTATTCTGCTCTTAGGGAAAAGTGTAGTTGGGTTGAAGACGATGTAGAAATGTCTGCCTGACAATCATATATACTTAAGATAAATGGGAGGATACTCTTGATATAGACTCCCCGTTAGGCAACATTATATTGTGATCATTCTTTGTATCTGTCTCTGGATGATATTTGATGACACGGATTTTAATGGCAGCTTGTATTCCTTTGTCTAATGTTTCATAATTTATTTGGCTAATCTCTACTATGACACCTTAAGTATTACAATTTCAACTACTATAAATGCATAAAATAACGTCAATAAATATTCTTGAATATAAATCTTGTTTTGTGTCTCTAACTATTTCCTTAGGATATATAATTCAAAACAGAATTACCGGGTAAGATGATCTAAAATGTTTTAGGTCTTTTCATACATATTGCCAAAATGCCCTCTAGAAAGATGGTTCCATTTATATTTATAATCCCACCCCTGCTAACACTTAGTATTAGAATTATTTTATTTTAAATTTAGAAATAATATATGCATATGATTAAGAAATTTAGAGTCCCATTATTTGATTTAGAGTCCCATTATTTTGATAAATTCTGCTTTCAGTGCATCTGCTGATTAACACTGTAAATCTATGTAACATGTTTTTAACTCCATTTCCTGATTTATCAAATTTCAATTTCAATTGTCTTTATTAATGTCTGTGCTATAAAATAAGTAAAGTAGCTGAATTAGTCACGGTTGAATTCTCCAGAGATACAGAACCAATAAGATGTATAGATAAGGGAGATAGATACATAGATAGGTGGATAGATGATAGATAGATAGATAGATAGAGGAGAGACAATTTATTAGAGAAATGGCTTACCTGATTGTCAGACTGAGAAGTTGCACAACAGGCTGTCTGCAAGGTGGAAAATCAGGGAAGCTCGTAGTGTGGCTCAGGACAGTTCTGAAGGCCTCGGAACCAGGGAAGCCAATAGTGTAACTCTCAGTCCAAGGTTGAAGGCCCAAGAAACTGAGAAGCCCACTGGAGCAAATTCCAGAGTCCAAAGGCCAGTTTTGATATTTAAGGGCAGGAAAAGAAGGGTATTCCAGGTATAGAAAAGACAGAGAGCAAATTTGCCATTATTCTATCTTTCTGTTCTATTCAAGCCTCAGCTGATCGGATGTGAGGGTGGGTCTTCTGTACTTAGTCCACTGATTCATATGCCAGTCACTTCTAGAAGCCCCCTTGCAGACACACCCGGAACTAATGCTTTACCAGCTGTCTGCATATCTCTTCATCAGTCAAGATGGTACCTAAAATTAACCATGTGGTAGTTTGGCATACCTATATTACCTCCTCCCCCCAATTTTTTCTCATTTTTAAAATTGTTATTATATCATTATAATTTGATCTTCTAAATTGAAAAGTTTTTACTTTTATTTTTTGAGTTTTATCAAATTTAGGCAGAATCCTTGATCTTTGAGTAAGTTTGTTCACAATCACTTCTCCAACTCTTTCCTACCATAAGTCCTTTTACTTTTCTCGCTTTCTTCTGTCAACTACAGCATTGCTTCTACTCCAGAGAGGCCATGAAAGTGAATAGAATCTATCAGACCAATATGGCAGATGCTGCAACTTGGATATAGTGAAAAATCACAAGAACAAGGCATGAAAAGCATAATGTAACATTACTAAAATAATATTCAAAGTCTTATTTTATTGGTAGGAGGGTTTCTCCACCTCAATACTATTGGCATTTTGGACCATATAATTATTTGTTGTCAGGGACTGCGTTGTGCATTGTAGGATATTTTGCAGTGTCCCTAGCCCCTGCTCAGGGACCCTCCCAGCTGTGACAACCAAGCACATCTCCAGGCACTGCCCAGTGTCCCTGTGCATATTGCCCCAGTGGAGAGCCACTGTTCTATAGGTGTTCCCCAGTAGAACTTCGTCTGCACTGCCGTTTTAATTTCAGTGGGAAGAGTGGTCTGACCTGAAAGCACAATGGGAGCATATTCTCATTTGCAGGGCCAGTACAGATGATACGGTTACACAGTGGGTGATCTAGCAGGGATCTTCTTGTAGTGATGAGATTGTGAGCTTTAATCTTAAGGGGCAGATTTGTGCTTTTCCTTTTGAGGCAGAACAGATTGTTTTTGTTGTTTGTTTGTGTGTGTGTGTTTTTCTTTCCCCATGCATGTTGTGGATACTTAAGTTCTCCATTTCCCTAAGGAATATTCCAACCCAAAGCCCTAAGCAGCAGTTCTCGCATATTTAAGTTCCCTTTCAGTTTATCTGCGATATTTACTTCTTAATGCTTTGGTCTTTCCTTATAGAGTCCAGCGCCACTTTCAGCATTTTGAATAATTCAAGCACATTTCTTTAAAATTGCTTTTAGATCGCTATGAAGTTAGAGCTCACTGGTTAGGAATTCAGATGGTGTTGCATTTTTGCTTTTAATTTTTGACTCTGAGCTTATCTTCCATGTGAATTATTTTTTGCAGAGTCTTGCTAGGGTCTGGTGATGAAGATATTTGAGTAGGGAAGCTTTGCCTCTCACTGGGCACTGTGAGTTGAATCAGTTTTAATAATCAAGTATTTAAGGTTAATTTCTCAGCTTATGGTGCTCTCACCCCGTACAAAATTAAAGACTAAATCCTAAGATCATGCAGAACACAAATTTGAGTGTCTGGGTTTTGTTGCCGTTGGCACTCTTTCCAAACCTGTGGTCCAAAGCTGGCAGCATGCTACATATGGCACCTCTGGACTGGTGAAAACAGTTTTGTTTTAGTCCTCCTTTCATGGCCACGACTCCTCTTTCCAGCTGCCTCTTACTCAGGGGCCTCAGTTACATTTAATTTAGAATCCGGGGAATACAGCCTTAACTCTTCTACAGAGTGAATATGAAAACTCCACCTCAAGACATAAGTCAAATTCCAGTGTCTTTTTTAGGTAATGGGTAATTTCTGGCACCTGGGGATTTTCTTTTCTTATCTTCCAGCTCAGCTATGCTTCTTATTTTGCTTTTATTTTGCTTATTACTTTTTGCTGTCATAAATTATGCAGCTCGTCTCTATGTTTAGAATGGAGGTGGGAGGCCAGTGTTGCACAAGAATCGAGTCTGGCATGTTGACTCAGAGACTCTGGCCAGCACCACTTTGCCTGGTGGGGAAGGGTGCCCTCAGTGCAGATTGAGACCAGGTGCACGAAGAGTGAGACAGGCAGAGCAGGGACGGTGAGAGGGAAAATAAGCAGGTGTGAAGGTCTTCACATGGCAACAAAAAATTCATGCCTTTGTTTCTTTGTAGGACCAGAGGTCAGTGGAAATTTTTAAGTATTAGCAGTGCATGGCCAGAATTATTTTTGAAGATATTCTGGCAGTCTGTAAGATAATTGATGATAAGGAGTGTAAAACATCTAGTGAGAAAAACAAATTAGAAGGCAGATGGTAGGTTAAACTGAGATTATATGATAAGGAAGATCATTAATGCAGTAGTAGTTATAATGGATAGCAGGCTAAATTTAGGAAAAGTTCCTGAGGTAGACTTGCAGTATTTGGTCACTAATGAAGAATGAGGAAAAATAGAGCTTGGGAGGATACTGAAGTTGCCGTTTAGCAGGTGTCTTAGTCCATGCAGACTGCTATCAAAGAATATCATACAATGGGTGGCTTATAAACAACATAAATTTATTTCTCAAGTTCTGGAGGCTGAGAAGTCCAGGATCAAGGCACGAACAGGTTATATATCTGGGGAGGGCCTTCCTTCTGGTCACAGGAAGCCATCTTCTCCCCATAGCCTCACAAGGCGGAGAAAATAAGCAAACTACCTGGGCCTCCTTTATAAGGCACTGATCCTATTCTGAAGGCTCTGACCCCATAATTTAATTACCTCCCAAAGGCCCAACCTCCTAATACCATCAACTTGGAGATTAGGTTTCGCCATGTAAATCTGGGGGTACACAAATATTTGGTCCACGGAAAAGGTACAATACATGAAGTCATGAAAAACTAGCAGGTCAGATTTAGATGAGGCTGTACCATACCCAGAAATCTGTCTAGTGGCCACATGAAAATGGTGCTCAAATAAAATAGTCAAAGCTAGAAACATACATTGAGGAAATGTGAGGCACACAGAAATAAAGTGGGACAGGTGGACCACATCTCTAGATTATGGTAAAGCAACAAGACATCAGAGCCAAGATAAAACATATGAGGATCCCAACTGTTAAGGAGCAAGTGAGGAAGGAAGAACAAACAAACACAAATGAAAAGTAACAGCTAGAAAGTACGGAAAGAGAATACAGGAGACATGGCAGCGTTGAGGAGAAGCTGCATGTTCTAAAGAGAGAATCGATCATCAGCACACACTGCAGAAAGTGTAATAGGAAAGATACTGAAAGTAAGGAACACATGGTCAGCATTTAGATGTACTGAACCATTTTATTCCTTAAGCGGAGGATTACTGAAGAAAATATGATAAAATATTCACACAAGTTATACTCTGGATGGTTCACTTGTGGATATATTATGTTGCATGCTTCCTGTACTTCCTATGTGTCTAGAAATATGCAATGTGTCGTTATTAAAATTTAGTAGAAATTTAAAGTGAGAAAATTCAGCTCCTGATTAAGTTGGGCAATTAAAAGAGCTTAGCTACCTTATTAAACGTCTCTCTGCAGTAGTAGTAGGCACACATCTCAGGTCACACTGGATGGAAGGAACACGCTGGGGAGGAGGTGAGGACCAAGAAGGCAGTCTATTCCTGTAGAAAGTCTGGAAGTGCAGGAATGACTGCAATTAGAGTAGTTGCCTGAGGTGGCAACAGGATTGAAGGAAGAGTTTTTAAAATGTTTAGCATGGGTCACTGGTTTGTGGACTCATAACAGAAAAAGAGAGATTTAAGATTTAGGAAGAGGCACAGGAACAGTCACTGATGAGTCCTGGAAAACATAAGCCTTATTCAGGTTAATAATTATAAGCCACTTGGGAAATTTTTAAGTGCAGTCTTCAAATTATCAGTTACTACTGAGCAACGGTTCAAACCTAAACACCAGTTTTCCTGGACACAGAATGTGTCTTAAATAGAGATTTCCTATCCAAGCTTTACAAGGGCAAACTCCACAAAACTCACTCTCAGAAAATGCCCAACTTGCCCTAGGGGTGGACTGGCGAGAACACCTTATTGTTTCCCAAATCTCAAAGAGCCAGGGAGATAGCAAGCAGCAGGCTGATGCTATGTGCAGTAGTGATTGATTGCTGTTTAGTAAACCCTTCTGTAAATATAGACATCCAAATTTCTAATAATCTCAGAAAACAGATCAGCAAAATGGATCTTTAAGACCTCTTTCAACTGTAATTTCATCAACATTTAAATTTTTATTAAATCCAAGATACAGTAAAAAAGAGTCTAGTTTTAATAATTAGTTTAATTGGTTTCAAATTGTTTGTATGTTTGGCATAAAATTTTCAACTCAACAAATGGAAGTAAGCTAGATATAGCTTAGCATCCAGAGAACATTAGCTTTATCTTAGCTTTTTCTGCATTATCAATGACAAACATTTTTGAACATCAACTATACATATATGAAGCACTGATCTCATAGCAAGGATTAAGATAATAATACATCTGCATTCTAGGAATTCACATGCCAGCAGAGGAGACAAGCAGATGCAAAGCCATCTCAATAAGAGCAGAATGTGGGCTGAGTGTGGAACTAGTTTGGTAAAATTTTTAAATGGAAATTTTGTACTCATTTTACATTTTGCCCCAATAACAAATAGGTAATTTTAGATATAGAAGTGAGGAAAAAGTAAGAATACATGGGCTACCTGTAAATCTGCATATCATCCTTGAGATGAGAAAGCTTCAAAAGGCAATGGCATTTGCAGGGGCCGAAGTGCACCAGACTCAAAACTTGGACCTGAATTTGTGATTCGTGTCCCACTCTGCCACTTTCTACCCTGTGTAAGCTTAGCAAGGAAATTTAATCTCTCCAAGTCCCTGCTTCCTCATCTGTAAAATGTGGCTAGTGATTCCTACCTCAAAGCTATGCTAAAGACGAAATGAGATAATGCATTTTGAAACTGTCTTACAAATGTAAAGCTTTATATAAATGTTAGTTACACATACACATGAAGGGAGTCATAAAAAGAAGAATGTTGTTAAATATTGAATAACCTAAATACATCTGCAGAGATTATGTATCCTACGTGTAATGTAAATACTCTGAGGAATAAAATATTCATTAGTTTAATAAAAGCAATGAAATCTATGCCCTAGTATTCCTCCTCATCCGTAACCCCAGAAATGATACATGACTTTTGATTTGGTATGATTCCATATAGGAGATAGTATGTTTAATCATCTACATTTTAAATTTCAGTTTTAGATTATTAGGATGGGGGAAAGGGTTTTTTTTCAAATACGTTTCACATTTTTATAAACCTAGACATAGCCAATAAAACTACAAAGCTTCTAGCAAAGAAAACACATTTTCCGCTATGAGATCATAAAAATAAAATATTGATTACACTGGGTAGTATTTTAAATTAACTCACAGTGCTAGATTTAATCACATTTTATGATTATATGAATTACTGTTTCTCTTTGCTTGCTTTTTTTTCTCACTAAAGACTACACGTTTTAAAGTTTCTATCTATCATTTCTGCACAGAAGCCACAATTAGTTTACTTGTATTTTAAGTGAACTCCACCTCCTGTGCCTAAGAAAGATAACAGTATATCAAACCAATAAGCCACAGTGGTAGAGTCAACAGAAAATTCAAACCAGAATGGGTCAAACATGAAGGGATACATGGAGGACAGTTGTGTGGATCTGGCTATGGGTTCTGATTTATAGTAATGGCTTACTCATTTCTGCAATGTACTAAATAGGCTTAAGGCTTTTCATGGTTGAAATGAAAGGATTTGTTACATATTACTTGGAAAATGTAAAACATCTAGAAAGAGTATTAGGAATGCATGCATTTGCTTTCTAGATCATAAAACCAACATAAATAATTTAGGCCAGACTGGAAAACTGTAACTCACTGTTCCCTAGCAAGGCCCATTGCTTATCCATATTTGATGGAACGTACATATTTAATGAAAGAGGAACAGTATTCCATTGCACACTGAAATGAAATGCTGGTTGTTCTGTAATTAAAGGGAAAGGAGAAAACACCAGGTTTGCTTTTCACAATTCAGCTTCCAGGTGGTGACTCTTGCCTGAGGGAGAGGCCTGCCATTTTCTTCTGCCTCAGTTCTTTCCATTTCCTCTTAAAGCTGAGAGGCAGAGGGCAGGAACCGTGTTCGCTTGCTCACAGTCTTTCTTTAAACAGACCTCTCTGCAGATATTTAAAGCCCATTCCAGATGTGTTTGCCTCACTACCCCAGGGAGATTAAAGAAGAGGCCCAGAGGACTTTTTAATCTATGGGCCAGTTTTGTATACTTTCGTAGAAGGCTTTGTCCTATATCTGAGACAGAACTGGGCAAGGCTTTGCAGTGCCGGGGTGTGAAAAGAAAGAAGAGCACATTTCATCCAGACTACTCATTTCTGTATTCGCATAGAGAGAGACACACTGAGATCATGCATTTTGCCTGAGTTTGAACACAGAGGGAAGAGATGCACAGGGAGAAGCCTGAGAAACAAAGCAAAGAACAAGGAACATTGCTTTGTGGCTTGCTCATGCTCAGAATTTAACTGTCCAACATGTAGCCCTCTGGGTAAAAATGCCTATGTAGCCAGAAAGATCCCACAAACCTACAAAACCCCTAAAAAGTCATATGTCAAGGCTTGATGAATCATTTATACCTTGACATGTATTAATATAAGGCTGCTTGCTGTGTTTTAGGAGAAATGAGCTACAGAACAGATGAGTCTTTCTGGGAAAACTTACACAGATCCAGGGCAAGGAATAATACTCCAAAAAGAACAATCAGTGATCACAGTATATATTGGCTGGTATCCCAGTACTTACAGATCCGTACTGGGGACACAGGCCCTAGGAATGTGGGGTGGAAGGAGCTCTGATTGAAGGGGTCACAGAGTAAAACTTTAGAACCAACTCAATATACGTTTATTTCATACATAATGGCCTTCCTGTTACAATGCAGGCTATCAAATAAATATGTCTAAATGATTCAAGAGTAATGCAGACTGGAATATTGGATTGCAGAGGGCAAACCTAGAGCTATTAGGATGAGAGAGAGAGAGAGAGAGAGGGAGAGATATTTCTCTCTGTGGGTACCTAGGAGAGGAAAAGAAAGGAGATACATTGAAGAGAAATATCACCTTCTCAGAATCTTGCCTAAAGTCAACCATGTCACTACATTCAGAGTAAGTACAGTCATTGCTATTTATTTGTTTATTTTTTGAGAAACAGAGCCACCCTACCATTTTCAGATTCCTTTTCAGAGAGACAGAGGTGTAGGGACTGTTGAATGGGCAGGCTCAGCGAAATAACAGAAGGGAACTCAAATCTCAGGCACAACTCTGTGGCCAGAAGCATTAAGATCTCTTTCTTTTTAAAATATAAAGATTGAGTCATCCACTCCCTAAAAGGGATAAGGGGGAGGATTTGGCTATGTAATTGGCACATTGCCACATTAGCTCATATGGTAGATGAACAGAACGATATGCTTTGATTCCTAGCAATATTCATGGCTTAATGCCAACTTCAAAACTTTAAAAATGCTATTCTACAGTCCATAAGAGGAAATTTGGGAGACCAGTAAGGAATTGATTTTCTCGGGATATTTCCAGTGAAAACTCAGTTGAAGGGAGACGAGAAGAAACAAAATAATTATTTGTGAATGTCTTTAATTGACACAAAAACAGAAGACATCAAATTCAATCAGCAATCAACTCCTAGCCAATGAATGCATTTACTAAATTATCCATAATACATTTATCCTCAAGATGAGGGTCTAGAAAAACAAGCATTCTAATTTGCTTCACCATTAGATTTGACATTTGGGCTCAAGTTGTCTTTTAAAAGGTACAGAATACTAACCTACACAGATATTGAGTTTTCTGTGTAATTTCTGTCTTAGTTTCTTTGAAACCTTTTCCTCTGCCTCCCTCTACTGATTCAAATGCAGCAAAGCAGAAGAAACCCAAGTAACTGGTTTGGCTAAAAGTTTAAATTGGAAGAAGAAAAAAAAACAGGGAACTCTAGGATCCTCACCCTAAATGGCAAGGTAACTTGCTCGTCAATCCTATATTTCTCTTAGTTTGGGCATTATCTTTATCTTCTGTTTTGTGCATTTTTTTTTTAGAATACCAATAATGAGATCTTTAGAAGTAGTGTAGAATAAATTGGGAATATCCAGTCAAGATACGACAGTAGAGCAACTATGATCAGCACTGGTCAAGCTTTTCGGAGACAGAGCTGGCTCTTCAGAACTGGGTGGTTTTTCCTAGGAATGCAGGAAACGTGATGCCTATGCCCCTCTAAAAGATCAAGGGAACGCAGAGAAGAGACGATACAATGTCAGGAAATCGTGGCCCCTGCTTTCTGCCAAGCTCCTCAAGATAAGGACAAATCTTACAAGAACAGAAGAAGCTACACTACATGCCAATCACATTCAACAAGTTCCTATCAAATGTCTGAGCTACAAGTTGACAGAAAGGAAAAATGGAACAGAAAAGCACTTGCATTATGCACTCATATTACATGTGAAGTGTGTGAGTGAGAGGACGGGTGAAAATGTCCACTTTAAATAACACTAGGAAGCCTTCGCTAAAGACATGTTTACAAGCTCCCAATTATAAGCACCTTAAAAGGATGGGTTTCCCAGCACAGAATCAGAGATTACAGTGGCATCATGGAGATAAGGTTGGAGATCTCCAGCAAAACGAGACGGAAAAGCTTGCGAGGGGTAGAGAGGCTGATAGCATCAAATAATATTTCAGTGTTATTTAATTACAGTTATCGTATGCCATGGCTTTACACATTAACTTTGTTTATAAACTGTGATAGTCTTCAAATTATTCAAGGGCATTCCATGTTATACGTCCTGCCATACTGTCATTGAGAAACACCGTGATTCTGATTTTTAGTACACTTTCACATTTACTTACGCACCATTTATCTGTCATATATATTGTACAGAGGCTTTCCTAAGCCTTCAGAAACAAATTAGAAGTGACCTTTACTACCAAGACATTCAGTCTAGCAGAGAAGTCACAAATATAATTCATTAATAGCAATACTATGTAATAAGATAGAAGATAAAAAGTAAACACAGTGGATATGAAAACACACAGAAGAGAAAACACAGGTGGAGAGGGAACAGTGGGGAAAAACACAGGGAGTTTCCCTAGATGAGGGACACATGAGCTACCCATCTGCCTAAGGTGCCCAGGAAAGACCTGAAGACATGAGTGAGACTTTGTAGACTAGTCTCCAAGTCAACCTCCAAGAATGCAATAATTATAAGTTCAATAGTTCTGAATCTCACAGGATGCTAAGATCAGTATCTTCCATTGTTTCTGCATTCCTTTATCAAGTAAAATCTCATTGAGTGCTTACACGGAGCACTTTTTTTTTTTTTTTTAACTATTTTAGGTCTCTTGAACACAGCAGGAAAACTGGAGAGTCAAGGTTATTACCCTCCGGGAGCTTCCAGCTGGGAGACAGGGAACAAACTAGTGGCTTACTGACCAGGGAGTTTGGCTTACAATAAGCCCTAGAAAATAGGGCGACATGTTAAAAGGTGAAAGGGACAGGGTGAGGGGAGCATTCAGAAGCTGGTCACAGACAGCTTCTTTGAGGCACTGATACGTGAGTTCAGAACTGAACATGAAGAAGGAGCAGGCAAGTAAAAAGCTGAGGTGGGACGGGAGGCATCCCCTGCAAAAGGTATGGCCAGGACAAGTACTGAGCCTGAAGGAGAGAAGGAAGGTCAGTGGGTGGAATGCATGGATTGTGGGGAGGTGCATCAGGAGGGATTGGAAAAGTAAGCAGGGCCAGAGGGCGATAAGGAGTTTGGGGTGTATTTTAAGTGCAGTGGAAGTGACTGAAGGAAGTTAATAAGTAGGAGACGACAAAGCCTGATTTACCTCTGAAGACAGCCACACTGGCTGGTGATAAGTGGAGAATGGACAGTCGGAGGAGAGGGCAAGAGTGAAAGCAGAGACCGGATCTGAGGCCGCTTGGGAGCTCCGGCTAAAGACAATGGTGGCTTAGACTAGAGAGATGACAGAGATGGAGAAAGTGAGGTCACAGAAGAGCAATATGGTGCAGATATGAGAGACAGAATAATTCTCAGTTGATTCCTGGGTATTTGGGAGATAACCTGGAGGGATAGTGGTGTCTTTTACTGACCTTTGGTATTTTTTTTGAAAATTGATTCAAAAGGGATGATTAGAGAGTTAAAGTTTGACATGAGGAAGGTGGGCAGCTTCTTATAGGCCAATTTGGTAACACAAGGAAATGTGTCTGTACAGGACCGGGGAGAGACCAGCAAATTCACAAAATTCTATGGGACCCACCCTCTGACAGCACTGTTTGTTCCCAGAGCACGGGATGGGCCTCCTTCTGCTCTCCCTGAGTCTGAGCTTGCGGTCTTCTTGGTGGCTTATGAAGGGAACACGCTGCTCCACCTGTTTCCAAGTGGGGCTGAGCAAAGGGGAAACAGTTCTTTAAAAGAGAGGGCTGGCCAGGCGCGGTGTGTCATGCTTGTAATCCCAGCACTTTGGGAGGCCAAGGAGGGCTGATCACGAGGTCCAGGAGATCGAGACCATCCTGGCTAACATGGTGAAATCCCATCTCTACTGAAAAAAAAAAAGAAAATTAGCTGAGCGTGGTGGTGCACGCCTGTAATCCCAGCTGCTCGGGAGGCTGAGGCAGGAAAATCTCTTGAGCCCGAGATGCAGAGGTTGCGGTGAGTCGAGATCGCACCACTGCACTCCAGCCTGGTGACAAAGCGAGACTCCGTCCAAAAAAAAAAAAAAAAGTGGGGGGGGAGCTTACGCTTTTCATTAAATGTATACTTAAAATTTTAAAAATAGAAAACGATGGGCCAGGTGCGGTGGCTCATGCCTATAATCCCAGCACTTTTGGAGGCCGAGGCGGGAGGATCATGAGGTCAGGAGATCCAGACCACGGTGAAACCCCGTTTCTACTAAAAATACAGAAAAGTAGCCGGGCGTGGTGGCGGGCGCCTGTAGTCCCAGCTACTCGGGAGGCTGAGGCAGGAGAATGGTGTGAACCCGGGAGGTGGAGCTTGCAGTGAGCCGAGATCACGCCACTGCACTCCAGCCTGGGCGACAGAGCGAGACTCCGTCTCAAAAAAAATAAAATAAAATAAAAAACTATGGATTTACAATCTTTTAAAACCTAGAGATCTGCTAGGCCTTCTAACTCATTTTTTATAAATGAGAAAATACAGACCAAGAGACAATAAGTGATTTGCTAAAATCATACTGTGTTGCTGTTACTAAGAGAGCTTGTGGCCTTATCTGACAGTTGATGCTGAAGTATTTTCTTCATACCTCTGAGTCTCTCAAGTCAATTTTAAGTAGTGCTCAAGACTTTGCTGATCTACAAAGCCAGATCACATGATCTGAGACAGAATGGGAAAAACCTTCTTTTCCTTTATACACCCAACGATGCCAACCTGGGGTAGTTGTTTGTGATGGCCTTGCTTTCATTAAAAATAGACTATACAAAAGCTAAGCAATAAAATTTAAAATGAATATAATAAAATTATGTCAAGATTTAAACTTATCTTCACATAATTAAGTGGAACCACCCAGGACCTTTGATTTAGTAAACAGTAGTAAAATATTTTATCCTTCCCAAATCTTAACCTGTTTTCATTAATTATGCGGATTCACCAGCAGAGGGCGCCCTGATACCTTTTTTCTTTTTTGCCCCCCACCCCGCAACAAACAATTTAAAACAAGTGGCTAGAAAATCAGAATCCCCTTGATTACATCCTATTGATAATTCACTATTCATAGGAGCAATTAGGGATTCTCTTAATGTCAGCAGAGTATACTTGTTCATTCTTTGGGGTAAGGATATGAGACTGGGTGATCTGGAGGACTTGCTGAGAGCTGGTAGGAATTTGAAGCTGTTTCCATGAATGTTTCTACTGTGTGAGTTAACAAACTCGAGCTAGCATGGCAAGGTCATATTATTTAATGTGAAAATTCTTACACATAATGTTTCACAATTAACATTAAAAAGCTTGTTTTTGAAAAGGATCTGATTTTTTTTTCACAGACTAAAACTGGGAGTTTCATCTTCAATCAAGCTGGAAGACCCAAGACTATTATTTTGTTTGATATTTGGTCAAAGAAAATTAGTTACATAAATTTTATCTGCTTCCAGCCTACGTTTAATTGGTAAATTTGAACTTTTTGAATGCAGTGTGTATTCGTATTGTCTCTTTGAAGAGTAAACTATTGTAAATCTGTAAATGATCTTACTTCCTGAACTCTATTTTGTTTCTCAAGGCATTTAATGGTGATTAACAACTTCATATGTCTAATTTATTTTATTTAGGGAAACGTTGTGGTCTTCAAATTTTAATTAAAGTTTTATGTTCTATATGATGTTGTGTTGATGGATATTTAACATTATGCCTTCGCTAAAACCCATAAAACTGTACAACAAAAAGAGTAAACCCTAAGGTGACTTGTAGACTTTAGTTAATAATGTATTAATATCAGTTTATTAATTCAGACAAATGTACCACACTAAGGCAAGTTAATAACAGGGGAAAATGGGAATGCTCTCTACAATCTGCTTAATTTTTCTGTAAACCCAGTACTGCTCTACAGAGAAAGGAGGAACTAGAATGAGATTCCTATATCCTCCTTCTCCCTCCAAGGGAGGGAGAGACTGGTAGTGCCTGCCCACTCTTCCTGGGCAGAGCCTTTGCAGCATGGAGGCTTCGAGAATTTGCAGTCTGCTGCTGATTGTGTTTTAGTCAGTATTTCTGATTTAGGAGGTTGGTGGGGAGGCCCTAGAATTTGCATTCCTAACAAGTTCTGAGGTGATGTTTCAAATATGTCCAGGCAAAAAAGCCCCCTCACAGAGATTTCTACAATATGGCATGTGAGTGAAGCCACACATATCCCAAACTTCAAGCCTAAAAACAAAAGACAGAAACCCAAACACCAGAGTGAACAAAGAACGTCTCAGAATGTCTGTGGAGACCAGTGATGCAAGGGATTGACATCTCCCTCTTCTCTTCATCTTGGCACTTCAGAAATCTCCCCAGCTTCGACACAGCCCTGGGGATGGGGCAGGGCCTCTCATTGTTAAGCTATTGTCACTGCAGGCAAAAGGGACTTCAAATAGAACTAAGGTACAATTCCAGAAAAAAAAAAATCTATTTGTGGCCGGGTGCAGTGGGTCACGCCTATAATCCCAGCACTTTGGGAGGCCGAGGCGGGTGGATCATCTGAGGTCAGGAGTTCAAGACCACCCTGGCCAACATGGTGAAACCCTGTCTCTACTAAAACACAAAAATTAGCTGGGCATGATGGCAGGTGCCTGTAATCCCAGCAACTCGAGAGGCTGAGAAGGGAGAATCTATTGAACCCAGGAGATGGCGGTTGCCATAGCCAAGATGGTGCCACTGCACCCGAGCGTGGGCGGCTGAGTGAGCCTCCGTCCCAAAAAAAAAAAAAAATCTATTTGTTACACACACATAAATTAAAGTTTTTTTTAAACTCTTTGTTCACCAAAATTAAGATGCAAAAAAAGTCATGACAGGCCAAAACAGAAATTCAGTCTTTGTAGGTTTGTGATATATTGGGCTTTTCATGTTTAAATAAATTCATTTGTGTTCAAGCATAAAGATGGGTATAATAATTGTCTACAAAGTGATATTTATCAATTTCAATACCGAAATTGGTCAGGGACAATGACGAGAACTTCGTGATATAAACAAAAAGGCCCTGGATAGTTTTTGCTAGTCCCTTTATTTATAGGTTGTTCTTAGGCAGAGGGTTTTTATTGATCACATCCTTATAAATAGTTGTATGCTATTCTTCAAGATAAGAGTCCACTTACTTCCATTCCGACAATGCTAGCTAACATAATTCATTAGCCAGAACTATTCAATTTTATCACTATAGCAGAGAAAAAAAATGGTTATATTAATAATTTTAAGCCAGCATTTCTAAACGTATAAGGATGTTTCTGGTGCATGCCTTATATGCAAAACTCATAATCCTCACAAAACTTTACAGGTGGGACACAGTAAAAACTAAAGCTTGAAGTTCTATTTAAACATTTGCAGATGGATTTTATGTTGCTCTATTCAAATTGTGAATACATTTTTTCTACTGTCTATTTATTTCCTGGTGGGGCTAGACATGTTTCTCTGTCAAATGTAAATTGTCTTCTCTAGCTTCAGATTTCTTATATCAGGAGTATTCTGTGAATGTAGTGACAAATTTTACAGAGAAAGTGACAAAAGAGATTCGTAAGACCCTGCCCATCATTATTCAGGATCTCCATTGTCCTTTCAGCTTCAGCCATCAGAGAAAGTTGAATGAACAAATGATACCCCCAGACAACCTTACCAAGTCATCTGTAGACTTGCAGTCAAGTTTTAGTGCAGTTCACCCTAATTCACAACCAACAGGTATGGGCAGCTTTTCCCATGAATAAACTATAAGAACCCCTGTACAAACTTCAGCCCAGAGACCTGGGAGCAGCATAAGTGTATGATGCTCTTGAACCTCATGCTCTTGAACCATCAAATATCTTGTCAGGTACTGTTAAAGACAAGAAGAAAAAAAATTGCAGTTAAAGCTCCATGGAATTAACCACTGGGTTCATATTTCTCAGTTAAAAGCATATGACACAGCCATTTCCCGGGTTCCCAGGCCTCTGGGATATATATATACTCTCTGAGTATTTTTAAGAAGCAGATGACAGCATGAAAGAGAAAAATTCCCAAGACTTTCCCATACTCTAGATATGAGTGAGCTTTTGCTACAACATTTGGATCACGGTGTAGAGTGCAGGAGCCAGTGGCATTCTCTGTTGTGGCATTCTCCTCCTTCTTTTCCAGCAGTCTTGTACCCTCACTGCTAGTGTCATATTCTAATTGTTCATTATCAGGGATGGAAACTTTAATACACCTTTTTTAAATTCTGATGTTTGGTTTCTAAGGCTAATTCCCAATATTTTGACAGTTGACTCACAGGAAGAAAACACGAGTAAGCTTGGAGACCCAGAGAATGTGCCACACTGTGGGTTGCTTGGGAACTCACATGGAGACTATGATGAGGGAAAAATAAGAGAGAGGCTGAGGGGTGTATTTTGTGGCACCTTGATTCTTGTCTTTATCTGCATTAAGATGGTCACATACACCCCTATTCTTCACCATTTTTATTGCATCTGGAAAATTGAAAACAAAAACAACATATCAATTTTTCCTGATGCTATTCCCAAACTTCATTGAAATCAGACCTCTTCTCAGAGAGATTTCTGACCTGTGCCCAGAAATTTTGAAAAAAAATCCATTAAATGTTATTTTTTGCGCTTTTAATGTGTCTCCAATCAAGCTCTTTACTCCATTGAGCATTTTGATTGTGTGACGTTTTTGACTTCCAACTATAAGCTTTCCTTTAATAAAAAATACTGGGTTGCAAGAAAACAGCTTTAAAAAGATGTGTACAGAGGTCTCTAAAGCTTTGTGGTTTCTATAATAACAAACATAATTCATTCAGTTCCCACTGCATAGCATCCTCTGTACTAAGGACTATATGTTTACTATCTAATTCAATCTTCAAAACATTATTTTGAAGTAAGATGATGAAACTGGGGTTGAAAGAGACTAAATAATGTACCCTAGGTTAAGGCATTGGTCAGTGGGAATAGGACCTATGTACAAGATACTAAATATCATTGATGCTAGAGACATATCTAAGATTTGTCTTCTTGTTAAGAAGACACATACCTACAGTCTCAACATCATTTTATCTATTGTAAAATTAGATTGTGAAGGCAGACATTATTGCTTCAGCTCAGAAGTCAACAAAAACCTCTGTTGTAGGTATGAACACATATCTTCTGTGAAGTAGCTTACTTTCTGTGAAATTGGGTAGACTACGCAATATTGCCGTAGTCTGACGGAAACATTAATAGCCCTCCCTGAGCAGTCTTTATGGGCCACTATTAATTATGTGAGTTGCTGGGTACAGTTATACTCAAGAGCAATTGCCTTACTATTGGAACGCACAAGTAAATAAGCTCCATTTCTTAAACTGACATCCTCTGTAATCTTGCCCCTTCTTTCCTCAAGCCTCATGTATCTCTTCTAAAGCTAAGTTGTACTTTACCGATTGGCAAATTTTTTAGGTTAAGAATCAGATAGCAAATATCTTAGACTTGGTGGGCCATAGATCTCTGTTGCAATTTCTCACCTTTGCAGTTGTAACATCAAAGCAGCTATAGGTAATACATAAACAAATGAGCATCACTGTTTTCAGTAAAACTGTATTTGCAAACATATGCAGGGGGCTGGATTTGATCTGTACACTAGTAGTTTGCCAACTCCAGTTCTAAATATACATTAAATGACCTTAGATGAATTAAAACTTATAAAACACAGAACAGAGCCAGATACACAGTAGTTCTATATAAGTTAACAAAATAAAATAAAGATAAAACAAAAACAGATATATGCAATTCTCTAAATATATCATGCTCTCTTCTGTTCCCTTGTTTTTGCCCATGTAACTCCTTTTTTCCTATAATTTTCTCTCCTCTTGTACTTGAACACCTTTATGACCCTCAGGATTCTACTTGATGTTGACCTACAACTTCAAGACACCCCCCTGTTCCGTATTCCTAGTTTGGGTTGATATGCCTGCCCATCCACTCTCACAGTACCTTGTACCTGCCTGAAAGACAGTCCTCCCAATTTGGTATGGAAATTCTTGCCCTGATGTGATATTTGGCTCTCTATCAGACAGCAAGCTCAGTGAAGGCAAGGAGTTTGCCCTTCCACTCAAGTTCTTCAATTTTTTTTAACAGGCAATGCTTACTAATTGTTTTTTTAAAAATCACTGAATGAATAAAATTTTTCAAATGAATAAACTCATTTTTTTCAGAGGCAAAAGTCACTAAATATATTATCTAAACGAAAAGTTATAAGTCTTTTCTTCCAATTTATTGTCATTTATTGCTGAGACCAGCTCAGTCATGGAGACCCTAACCCAGCGGCACTAGAGGAATTAAAGACACATACGCACAGAAATATAGAGTGTGGAGTGGAAAGTCAGGAGGCTGACAGCCTTCAGAGCTGAGAGCCACAAATGGAGTTTTACCCACATATTTATTGACAGCAAGCCAGTGATAAGCATTGTTTCTATAGATTATAGATTAACTAAAAGCATTCCTTATGGGAAACAAAGGGATGGGCCAAAACAAAGGGATGGGTTCTGGCTAGTTATCTGCAGCAGGAACATGTTCTTAAGGCACAGAACACTCATGCTATTGTTTGTGGTTTAAGAACACCTTAAGTGGTTTTCCACTCTGGGTGGGCCAGATGTTCCTTCCACTCATTCCAGTAAACTGATAACCTTCCAGCGTGGGCGTCATGGCCATCACGCACATGTCACAGTACTGCAGAAATTTTGTTTATGGCCAGTTTTGGGGCCAGTTTATAGCCAGATTTGGGGGCCTGTTCCCAACAATTCATCACAGCCTATGGGAGAATGAGGATAAAATATTTATACTGGGGAAGATCTCTGCTCCTTTTTAACCTCAAGTAAGTCCTAAAGAAGAAAAGTGTTTTGTGAACAGAAAAAAATGCACACTAGGAACTGAGAGCTATAAATATAAAGATGAAGAATCAAAAAATGAAAATATTTTAAGAAATGAGTAATATGAATATAAGTGAAGGTGTGTCTTAGTCCATTCAGGCTGTTACAACAACATACCATACACTGGGTCGCTTATAAGCAACAGAAGTTTATTTCTCACAGATGTGGTGGCTGGGAAGTCCAAGGCAACAGCAGGTTTTGTGTCTGGTGAGAGCTCATTTCCTGTTTCATAGTTGATGCCTTCTCTCTGTGTCCTCATGTGATGGAAAGAGCCAAGCCACTCTCTAGCACTTCTTTTATAAAGGCAATTATCCCATTAAGGAGGGCTTGCCTCTCCTGACCTAATCACTTTCCAAATACTCTGCTTCCTAATACCATCATAATAGGGGATTAGGTTTCAACATATGAATTTGGGGGTGACACAAACATTCATATCATAGCATGGTGGGGAATTCGTCTAACTTTGTACTTCACATGTTACTGGAAATATTTGTTTAGGACATTCTTTCAGTTTTTCTCTGTCTTCTAGAAAAAAGTCACATGTATATATCTTTGTATTCATTAAGCAACTGTGTGTGTGTGTGTGTGTGTGTGTGTGATGTGCTTAGTCTGGTAAGGATCTAAAAATAAATAAAATAGGAGGTAAAACATCAATGTATCTATAATATGAGTCAAAAGTCATTGAGTACTGGAAGTGTAGTGACTTTTCTTTGTAATTCAGCATTCCTTCCCTATCATAGTCAATTTGTTCTGTTATAACAAAATATCTTAGAAATTTATTTCTCACAGATCTGGAGGCTGGAAAGTCTAAAGTCAAGGTACTGTCAGATTCTGTGGCTGGTGAGAGCTGCTCTCTGCTTTATAGACAATGCATCTTGCCACAGTCTCACACCGTGTAAGAGGCGAAGGCTATGTGCTCACATGGTGAAGAACAACACAGCTCCCTTCAACTTCTTTTATAAAGAGACTAATCTCATTTCTAAGCTTGGAGCCCTCATGATCCAATCATCTCTTAAAGGCCCTACCTGTTAGTACTATCACTTTAGTAATTAAGTTTCAACATATGAAAGAAAGGGAAGACACATTCATATATTCAGGCTATAACTTTCCCCTTTCTTTTGTTACTTGAATACCCTATTTTCCATGGAGAATGATCTCATTCTGCTTTGGTATAACTCCCATCCATTATGATATCCTGCCTTTTTCTACCCAGGTATGGGTGCTTGAGCCCAGCAAGATCAATTAGAACCTCTATTCAGAGGTTTTATAATTTTAATGAACTGGCACAAGGATGAAAAATGATTGGCCTTAAGTCTTTTCAAGGAGCATCCTGAAAAGGTTAACCTCTTATTCATATTACTTAGCTCCCCAGAACAAAGACTTTGGTAAGATATTCAGTAACAAAAGGGAGTAAAAGAAAACAAACAACAAAAGGAATAGCAAAGGCTTATTTTAAGCCAGAGATAAAAGTACAATATTCTCTCTTTGAGCAGCTATAAAAATCATGTTCTATCTTTTGTATTAAATGGAATGAGAATCTTTTGTTAAAGTATTAACAAGATAAATTTGTTATTATTCAGCACTTTCATTTACCAATGTTTGACACTGGAGATATGTTTACCTATTTTACCTACATTTTAATAGCTAGCAAATACCTATTTTCAAAATGTAAGAGCTTACAAAATGTGAACATAAAATATGGAAATGTTTGAATCTTGGCAAACATCTGAGTAATTTAAGATTGAGGCGTAAAATTGACTCATCTCTTTAGAAACCAAAGTGCAGCTTGGAGAGAAAATAAAATATCAGATACGAAACAGATATTAAATTTCATTCAACAGAACATACATCTTCACTTCATTTCAAAATAACCTCTTATGAAATTTTGGAAGATGATAAAGGACACTTTAAAAACAAAAAATAAGAGATATTTGTGAGGATACAGAGAAAAGGGAATGCTTATACACTATTGGTGGGAATATAAAGTAGGACAATTTTTATGGAAGACAATATGAAGACTGAAGAACTAAAAATAAAACTACTCTTTGATCTAGCAATCCCACTACTGGGTATTTACCAAAACGAAAAGAAATAATTATATCAAGAAGATACTTGCACTCCCATGTTTATTGCTGCACTATACACAATAGCAAATATATGGAATCAACCTAGTGTCCATCAATGGACAACTTGCTAAAGACAATGTGTTATATATACACAATAGAATACTATTCCACCTTAAAAAATAATGTAATCCTGTGTTTTGCTGCAACATAGATAGAACCAAAGGCCATTATCTTAAGGAACACAACTCAGAGACAGAAAGACAAGTGCTGCACGTTCTCACTTATAAGTGATAGTTAAATAATGTGTACACCTGGAGGTAGAATGTGGAATAATAGACCATGGAGACTCAGAAGGATGTGTGGATAACAGGGTCTTGATGATGAGAAATTACTTAATGGGTACAATGTATGTTATTCCAGTGATGGATACAGTAAAATCTCTGACTTCAGAACTATGCAATATATCCATGTAACAAAATTACACTTATACCCCATAAATTTATACAAATAAAAATTAATTAATTAATAAATAGTGTGACAGATATAGAAAGTATGTAAAAGGAAGAAATAACTAATAAATCTTAAAGATAGATTTATCACAATTGGTTAAAAACCAATTTGTGGCACATAAAGAACTTCTGCTCTACAATCTAGTAAGTGATACAAAGATAAATAGCAGGTATGTATTCCCCCCTCCAGTTTCAATACTCATTCTAACCTTAGATACCTGGAAAGAGAACATATTTCTTTCTAAGGGCCACTATATTATTAAAATATTGGTGTTTCCACTGAAATGGTATGGATAGGACTTTATAAATTGTAGCAACTTTTCTATATGTTAACAATGCCATAACATTGAATTAGAAGATAAAAAAGTTCTATTCATAAGTAAAACTTATAAGTACTAGTAATAGACCTGTGAGAATATATACATATATATATAGTCTCTCTTTCTCTATATATATTTTTCTACTATATATATATATATATATATATGAAAATAGGGAAGAGAAGAAATAGTAGAGATTTCAATATTTCTTTAATTTGGTTAGCAAAATCTTACACAAATTCACAATTTTAATTTTAAATTAAATTTTAATTCAAGATTTATCTGAAAGAATAAATAAAGAATAGTCAAGAAAAATTGGGTAGGGAGCAATAATGAAAAGGTGTTGGCTGTATTTGACAATAAAAAACAGTAGACACACAGGTGAATAAAACACTGCATATGAGGCAGAAACAAACACTAGGTTGAAGGGTAGAGGGTAATGGGAGGAATATATATTCACAAATAGCACCAAAAATCAAATGAGAAAGGAATGGATTACTCAATGTCAGTGAAAAAAATTGCCAGATATTTGGCAAATAAAGTTATTTTCTAATGTTTGCCTGATATTATATACCTTCATGACAGAGTAGGAGTATCGCCATCTTGGACAAGCACCACCATTCTACAGTTCCCCTTGATCAAAAACCGCCTAAATCCAAAGGGCATCAGCCTAACGGCTGACGTCAGCTTGATCATAAATCACAAATGACATCTCTGACCAGCAACATTCCAACCATCAGACAAACTCCTCCCTGACCAGAGATGTGCCAGCCCTGAGATAACCTTCCCTCCAGCCAGACACATGTCAGCCCCAAGATAACCTCCCCTCCGACCAGAGACATTCCAACCCCGCCATAAACTTCTCCCTGACACAGAAACATTCCAAGCCTGCGATAAGCTCTCTCACCCTGAAACCAATAAATACTCTTAATCAGTAAGAGAGAGCGCTCCTGACTGAAATTGGCCAGAAGCCCCTCTTGGGTTTATTCTCCAAAATAAAACTGTCTTTGATGGTTGAGCCACTTTTTGTGTTTCTTTCCACTTTCTTCAACTCTTAGACTTTACACATTCTGTTAGATTAAGTAGTTAAATAATAAAAATAATAGTAAAAAACTAAAATCTTAACTAAAAAGTCATTTAATTTTTATCTAATCAGTCTCATGAAGAACAGCTTTCCAATCATAAATACAATAGAAGAAATTAAAGTGAAAATATTATAATGCAACAAAAAACTGGAAAAAGTATTTTGACATAAATAAAACAAAAAAATGGTTGATATGTTTCATATACAGATAGATTTTTAAGCAAATCAGAAGGAAAATATAAGGTACCAATAATATGTTAACTAATGTTATAAAAAGACCAATCATAAAAGAAGAATTTAAATTGAACAATACATTTATTTTAAAATCAACTTTAATACTAATCAAGGATACAAAAACAAGACTATTGTCCTATTAAATTAACATATTCAACCAGATAATGGTTAATACATACAAATATATATATTATATATTTATGGGTCATATATATATGGGTCAAAGAGTACAAACTTTCAACTATAAAATGAATGAGTACTGAAAACCTAAAGTGCAGTACGGTGTCTATAGTCAGTAATAATGCAGTATTAATAATAATGTAAAATTGCATACTTGAAATTTGTCAAAAGAGTAGATCTTAAATGCTCTCACCTCACATACATAAACACACACACAGAGGTAACTGCGTGGGGTAATATCAATATATTAATTAGCTTCACTTTGGTAATTATTTCATAATGTACACATATATCAAAACATCACACAGTATAACCTAAATATGTGCAATCTTTGTCAATCATACCTCAATAAAACTAGGGACAAAAGACACATGAGTGCAATAACAGCCAAATCATAGAAGTAAACTTAAAGTTAAATAAATAATAGTTAAATAAAATCTCTTCCCAGATAGCTCAACAACAACAACAACAAAAGAATTATTAAAGGTCAAGAGAGTGAGGATTTGGAAGAGAAAATCGGTTGAGAAGTATTTTGGAAAAAGCAGTTGAGCACCTCAAATCACAATGTCTTCCAAAACGAGAAGTAGTTATTGCTTGTTCCCTTTCCTCCAATCATAAGAAAGGAATATGTCAGCTAGAAAACATACTTATGGTATACTTAAATAGAAAAATTGAAGAAGGTTTAATAAAAAGACTAGTTACAAATTTGTGAACAGGGATAAGGGAAACGAACAAAACTTGGTAAAGCACCCTCAGTACTAGCAAGAACAGGGAGCAGTTGCAATCCCTATGAGTTTGTTATTGGAAACCACTGAGACCAATAGCTATACAAGAGAGATCAACAGGGCCTAAGGAACAGGCATAAGGTAGGGAAACTCAAACCCAAATACTTGTACACAAACGTTTATAGTAGCATTATTCATTACAGCCAAAATATGGAAACTCAAGTGTCCCTGAATGGATGAATGGGTAAACAAAACGTGCCATGTCCATACAATGTTATACTATTTGGCCATAAAAAGGGATGATGTACTGATATATACATATGCTACAACATGGATAAACCCTTACAACAACATGCTAAGTGAAAGAAGTCAGTCACAAAAAGCCAGGTGCTATATGATTCCATTCATATGAAAATTCAGAATAGGGAAATCTATGGAGACAGAAAGACTAGTGGTTACTTAGGGATGAGGAAGGGGGTTGAGGCTGGGGCTGTAGTGGTGGGGCAGGAGGGTGATAGCTAAAGGGTATAGGTTTTCTTTTGGGGGATTTTTGAGGTGACAAAAATGCTCTAAATTTGACTATCGTGATGGTTGTATAATTATGTCAATCTTCTAAAAACTATTGAATAGTACACTGTAAGTTGTATGATATATAAATTATATTTCATAAAGATGTTAAAAATACAGATGCAGAACTACTGTTATGCCAGAGAAAGTAAATTTATTTCTACACCCAAATTGGCCCCCAAAACAACCTCTGGCAGTGCTCTGGAAATCAGCCAAAGTCATACATTAAAGTGAGCAGTCTTTAATTATGAACAGTTATAAAACTGGGTAAGAACAGAGGGAATCTTTGATGTTCTTTCCTGAGACTGCTCCCATTATTCCCTTCTATCCCCTAGAATAGTCAGAGTGTTAGCTCTAATGAGGAGATACAAGACACGGACACCAGAAGTTTTGCAGCCAAACAGGGCTCAATTGATTTGGCACACAACACAAAAATGACCACATCCAACAATGTTGTTAGTAACAGCAGTAACCTCCATGTCCAACAAATAGGGATGGTCAGCATCTCAGTAAGCCTGAGGTCAGTGCAGAAACACACCAGCAAATAAGCCACACATTTAACTGGGTGATCCAGAGAATGAGATAGGCATGGAAGGCCTTTATAAGCTGTCCATTTATATCAGACTTTCTGGAAGATTGTGTGCACATGCAGGAGAGAACAGATGAGATGCAAGCTAACCACATACCTTTGGGGAACATGGAGCTGTGTTCACACAAAAAAGAGATGCAAGACACTGCCTGAACTTTATGAGCCCTCCAAATCACACACAGTTCCAGCTGCAGAGGGTAACATTTTTAGACTTGAGATGTCTAATCGCTGACTGACCAATAAGCCATGCAGTTACAAGGGTAAACCCTGAGAAGCCAGGCTTAAAAATAAAAACAAGAATTTTAAGAAGTTACTCTGTAGAGACACTACAGAGGATGTGATTTAGGCAGGTTATTTTTTTAAAAATTAAAAAAGAAAAACAAAATTGAAGAAAAAGGGAGTCAAGAGTTGCTATGGTATATTATCTGAAATATTCAACTTTCAATAAAACATTGCAGGATATGCAAAGAACAGGAAAATGTGGGCCATACTCTGGAAAACAAAAACAGTCACTTGATATAGTCTTTGAGTGGCTCAGATGTTGTACTTAACAGAAAAAAATACTGCAAAGCAGCTGTTTATACATATGTGTAAATACCAAAAGGAAAGTATGTTTAAAGAATTAAAGGAAAGTGTAACAATAATGTCTCAATAAATAAATTATCTCAATAAAGAAATAGAAATTATAAAAAGAATCAAATGGAAATTCTGGAGTTGAAACATATAATAACTATAATAAAAAACTTCACTAGAAGAACTCAATAGGAAATTAAGGATGGCAGAAAAATAGTCATTTAAAGATAGATTAATAGGAATACTCAAGTAAAGAATAGAGGGTAAAAGAAAAATTAAAGAAGTTTAGAGATTCATAGGACCATATTAAACATACCAATATATGTGTAATAAAAGTCCTTGGCGGAGACAAATAGAGAAGGTGGAGAAAAATATATTTGAATAAAGAATGTCCTAAAGTTTCCAAATAATTCATTAATTTTATTAAAACAATCTACACATCCAAAATGTTCAATAATCCTCTTATTAGATAATTGCATAGAAAATCAAACCTAGATATATCATAGTGAAACGTTTAAAAATCAAACACTATGCAAAAATCTTGACAAAGGCAAGAGAAAAATGACTCATCAATAGAGATCCAGAAATAAAATTAAGAAAATTCACTCTCAATAGCACCAAAAGAAATAAAATATTTAAAAACAAATTTAACAAAAGAGGTATACTTGCACACAAAACATTACTATAAAACATTACTGAGAGAAAACTACAAAACATTTCTGAGAGAATTAAAAAGATGAACTAAATGGAGAGATGTTCTGTGTTTATGCATTAGAACACTTAAGGTATTCCAGATGCCAATTCTTTTTGATTTGAACTATTGATTAAATACAGTCTTTATCAATACTGAAGCTAGCATTTGAACTTTTTTTGGTAGTGCAAGCCCTGAATAGCAAAAGCAACTTTTAAGAGAAGAACAATGTTCAAATACACATACTACACAACATTAAAACATAAAGGTACAATAATCTACACCGTGTGATACTGGCATAAGAGCAGGCATATAGATCAATGGAATTGGCCTGAGAGTCCAGAAACAAACCCTTACATTTCTGGTCACCTAATTTCTAACAAATCTCCCATTATAAGTCAATGGGGAAAGGATAGTCTTTTCAACAAATGGTTCTGGGTCAAATGAATTTTCACAAGCAAAATAATGAATGTAAGTTTCACCTCACACCACACGCAAAAATTAATGCAAATGAATCATAGACCTAAATGTAAAAATGAAAACTGTAAATCTTCTAGAAAAAATATAGAAGACATTTTTGCATCCTCGGGTTAAACAAAGATATGACACCAAAAGCACAATTCATAACAGAAAGAAATGATACATTGGACTTCATCAAAATTAAAAACAGATAAAAAGTCCTCTCTTTAAAAAAAAAAGAAAAAAAGAAAAGACAAGGCATAGACTGAAGGAAAATATTTGCAAACCATATGTCTGTTTAAAGACTTGTATCCAGAATATGCAAATAACTCTTGCAATTCAATAATAAGACAAAGAGCAGCTTAAAAAAAAACATGCAAAAGAGTTCTGCTCTTGACCAAAGAAGGTATAGAAATGACAGATAGACACATGAAAAGATTCTCAGCATCATTAGTCATTAGAGAAATAAAAATTAAAACCACAGTAAGATACAACTACACACACTCTAGAATGGCTATAACCAAAAAGACAGACGTTACAAGTGTTGACAAAGACAATTGAGAAATTGGCTTTCTCAGAAGTTGGTGGTAATGGATTTTTTATTTAAAACTTTTAGGACTAAATATACAATTAAAAATATGCACTATTGGCTTCAACATTGTAAATTAAACTCTATGAATATTTTCCATATTCCTTCAATTAGTCATTAGACATGAGGAGACTTCAAAACATATGAGTATAATCCTGGAAAAATCTCAACAATATACTTAGAGGAAAGCCTTGCTGCAGGGTTTTGAAACTATCTTGTTTCAGTATTCAGGGTCATGGAGAGTGAGCCAAGGTGGGGTGGTAAGGTAGAGAACCAACTACTGGGACTCAGCAATGCCCTCTCTCTCCACACTCTTCCCCCTCACTTGAACCAGAACAGCACTATTATGGTATCTTCACCTTGATCATGTATGTATGCAGTTACATATAGAGGAATTAGATTAAAAGAGAGGCACATCACACTGCTAAGGCCTGAATCACGCAATTCCCTTGAGACAGAGATAGGGATATGAGGATGCCTTCTGAGTGTTTATACCCCTTTCCCTGGAAATCTAAGAATTCACACAGAAAGTGTTTTTCTTAAGGAGCAGGATAATCTGTGCTACTTCACTAATTCCATCTTTATTCAATAGACTTTTTGGTAGTTTGCTTAATTTGATATGAACCTGCAGAAAGACCAAAAGGGCGTGCATAACCCCCACTAATAGGGAAGCCCAGAGACAGTTTCTAAATATCCCTCTTGTTGCTGGAGGCTTTGCATGTATCTCCACTATTTTGTGGTCAGCCAGTGCTCACAGCAACACTGTATTATATTTCTAGCACCCCTAGGGTAGAAGTGCAGGGGAAAATAAAGCCTCTTTAGTTCCTAATTCCAATTAGGTATTTCAAAAATCTAGTGTCCATCTATTGAAAGATTATTGTCCTGTATTTCTGATATGAGACTCCCTTTAGGTAGTAATGTGAATAAATTATAAAGACAGTCATTTCCATGATGCTTACTTATTCAGACACTGATGATTGGAGGTGATCCTTATGGGTAAAATACATATGACAAAAAACCTTCAGAGAAAAAATGGCTTTATGACTCATTTATGTCCTCATCACAATTCTAAAGCATTCCAATAGGTATATTCAAATATCATAGTAGTAATACAACTAATGCTGTAGCATTTTATTTTATTTATTTATTTAAGTTACAGAAACAAAGGAAATTCCTCTTTTCTAAGCAATATCAAGTATCTTGAAACATGCTGATAAATCTTTCAACCTACTGTGTAGCCTTTTGGAAAAAATATAAATGAAGAGTTTGTATTGACTGTAACTGTCTCTAACGTTGACAGAGTTTCTTATATAGAAATCTATTCTCATCAGTAAAAAAACGCTTCTACCCATTTTCACAGAGGTCTATTGGACAGATTGTGAAATGATACTGAGAAGGCTTTTCAGCTTCCTCAATAGCTTAATTTCAATGGCATTATGCCACTAATAGTCCTTACTAAACAAATAAAAATATTCTATCACCTCACATAAGCCTGGATCATATTTGATCCACATAAGATTATAGCAGTCATTAGAGGAGGGATGCCAATGATTAGAGTCTATATGAAGAATAGCAGCTTCATTGCCAGCCTTTGGGGCCTCTCCAATAAATGAAAACTTCTACAATTAGTCAAAAGCCTATTCATTTAGGAAGATTTTTGTTGAGGCTCACCAGGGTCTTTCTTCTGGTGAGAAGAAGTAGTGAACGAGTTTCAGAACAGAGTCATGAAGTGTATAGGAATCCAATGGAAGATAGTAGTAGGGGGAATATGTCATTTTCAATAACTACATTATGTCGTACCAAAGGAAAAGATGGACAACATTTATGGTTTCTTTTTTCGTTAGCTTAAACCAAAGAGTAACTGGAGAGCACCAGTTTCTCAAAATTTTCTCAAGAAAAAATTAAAACCTGAGGTTACATGGTCAACTATTTTAGGAAATGCTTCCTCAAAATCAGTCATATTAGCTAACCAAAGATTCTCTGATATTCTTCCTTAAAGAAATGTACTCATGCCTAGACCTGCATCTTCCAAACTGAAGTAGCCATAGGACAATTTTATTTTTTCATCATAATACAGATCAATTTGAGGAAAACTGGCATAAGCCTTATTTTCTTCTCATTCTCAGGCTTCAACAAATAGAAATCAATAAAACTCCGTTACTATCTTTTTTGCTGTCCTTGTATTTATTATTCATTAATGATGCTTTATTAGTGTGTTCAGTTATGATTGTATTCTACATGATATGCCTATCCTAGAAGAAATTGTATAAGGTTGTCACCACTAAGGCTGTACGGAAGATTCCGTCCTGTGGATGTGACTAATGGCATGAATATGACGTCCACACGGTGGCCAGATAGCTAGTGGTAGCCACCCAGGTACCCAGAACCTGTTTTAGTGAATGAGAAGGGATCTACAGAGGAGTTGAGTCTGATCTAAGAAAGGAAGAGAAAAGGATCCATGCTGTGCATTCAGAGGCACTATAGGAACAGAGACAGAGCATGAACTTTGGAGTCATGGATAATTGCATTTGAATTGCATTCCAGTTGCACTGCTTGCTTACCAGCGGTATGGTTTCAGGCAAATTATTTTATTTCACGAGGAATTTTGTTGTCTTATCTGTAGAATAAGAATAATGACACTACCTCATTGTAATAGGCTGTTCTCGCATTCCTATAAAGAAATACCTGAGACTGGGCAATTTATAAAGAAAAGAGGTTTAATTGGCTCACAGTTTCTGCAGGTTGTACAAGAAGTATGGCAGCATCTGCTTACGGGTTGGCCTCAGGGAGCTTTTACTCATAGCCAAAGGCAGAGCAGGAGCAGGCAGCTTACATAGCAAGAGAAGGAACAAGAGAGAGAAGTGGGAAGTGCTACACACTTTTAAACAAACACATCTCATGAGAACTCACACACCATCAAGAGAACAGCACTGGTGCTAAACCATTCATGAGAAAAATGCTCCCGTGATCCAATCACCTCCCACCCACCAGACCCCACCTCCGTCTTTGGGGATTACAGTTCGACGTGAGATTTGGGCATGCACACAGGTCGAAACCATATCACTCAATATTTGGAAAGGTAAAAAAATTAATGAATATAAAGCATTTGATACATAATACATTTCTTTCTTCTCATTCCTTCCTCCTCTTTTGTCCTAGTCATGCAGAGCACTGAACAATAGCAAAAAGTTCAATACATATGCTACCTCATATCCTTTGGGCAATTAGACCATTGTCCAATCCAGTAGCACTGATTACAAAAAGGAATACAAAGATACTCAAGAAGATATTTGCTCTTAAATGGGTTTTGTAATATTACTCAGGGAGAATAGAGTAAATTTATTAAGGAATATTATCTCTGATTGCAGTTACTCATTCAGCCTTTAATATAACACTTTATTCAGGTGATACTTTTAGCTCATTACCCATAACTATAATAACTTTATTAATGTTACTATTAAATGAAGATAGTTTACAGATGAGTGAAATATAAATGAAATAACTTACAAAGATCATTTTCTTAAAGCAGTACAAAGAAATCATTTCCCAGTGTAGTTAGAGGCAATACAGGGGATATGTTTTATACACTAAATTATGAGATCTTACGAGATTCTTAATATTTACCAATTTTGACACAAGAGATATTTCAGACATACTATCTTAAAAAGTATTAACATATTTTGCATTCTAAAGAGAAAAAGGCTATCAGCAGGAAAAAGCATTGAATCACAGGTCTCATTTCAATTCCAGAGGCACAACAGACATCAGATTAAATGTTTGCTTTATTCATATGATCCTAAATTATCACAGTTGTTTTTCTTTGATCATTTTCAAGCCAGAGTAGCTTTAAGAGAAAAGAAGAAAAGAGAATAATACAGCTGTGTTATAGAGAAGGCAAATTTCTGATAACTTTCCGAAGAATTTCTTTTCCTAACTTCCATTATTGTTACCTAACAGCCTCCAAATTAAGCCACGGAATTTTCCTCTAGCTCCATTCTTCTTTTTCGTAATGGAGAGTCTCTGGCCTCATCTTTAATAGTACATCAACCAATCCACACTCACCTCGAGGATTACCAGCTCTCAACGGAGCAATCACTTCTGGCTTTAAATTGTAACAGCCACAGCTAAAGCTGCTGCCATTGTGACTTATGAGTTGACTTCTCTCCTGCGTGCTCCTTCAGGTGGATGGATTAAGAAATAGAAACCCATCATTTTGCGAATCTCCAGTGTGTATAGTGAAACTGTTGAAAGTCAGTGATGGTAAAACCTGCCTGAAATGATAGATGTTTGCATATCTTTTTTATTTTCTCTTTCAAACAGTATTGTAAATCTATCAATGCTAAAACTTATGGACTATGAGTGACATTGAAGTAACTACAATGAAATAGATCTATTTTTCTTGGATAAAATTTTTCCTTTTCTCTAGGTATAACTGTATAATTCTTACCAAGAATTACCTTTTCATAAACAGAAATCATCTTATCCTCTTTAACACATCAGTGATCAAGGTATTTTTTAATGTACAGTATTAAAAAGCACTGCATATGTTCCTACTGCTTCATCAATAAAAACATAAAAGTACTGGAAAATTTGTTTCTTAGACTTAAAACCTTCGAATTTGTAAGTTTTAATTTTTGCCTACATCAAAAAATTAGTATATCTTTGTACTACCAATTAATGAGATGGGGAAGTCAGCTCGGATTAAAGGGATTATCATGACGCACATAATAAAAACAAGTATGTTTTTAAAAATGTAAAATGAACTAGAAAACAATTATTAGGGACTTCCATTATAGTTACCTAGACCATGCACCCCATAATAACAATATTACGTCTCCTGAATTTCTCTATCTTCATTTCTCTATCTTCAGTTCCTAACACATGTTACACAGTCATTACCCCTTGTTAAGTCAATGATCACTTCTCTGAATTTAACTAATGAAATCCCCTAACACATAACACATACATACACACGTGCATATTTGTTTCAAAAAATAGTTAAGTGTACTGGAGATCACAAACTTAAATATGTACGGGGTTCAGGCAGACAAAATAATAAGTGAGATGGGAATGGTAAAACAATTGCCCCTGTCTGCTCATCTTTTATTTTCCCACTTTTGAATGAGACACTAATTCAATTAAAATTTTCCTTTTCTCCAAACCCTTATTTTAAGAAAAGCAAAGTAAAAAGATCTGAGGTAAATGCAAAGTGACCGTGATACTTGCCGTCAGTCTCAGGAAAATGAGAACAGATCATAAGGTCTATGGTTCCACATTGAAAGGGAGCAAGTGATTATTCAACCCCTCCAATTATTCTCCTGTGGAAACCAATAAACATATAGGCCAGCTTTTCAACTTTCATGAGAAATCTGAACGATTATGTAAAATCTGACTTTAAGATGTTTATATATGCCAAAACTCGGTTACTCAAAGAAAACAGAGCTGCTGATGGAATCTGTCTCATGAAACATCACTTTACTGCCAAGAGAGCAATCTCAAATCTGGGTAATGCCAGAGGACCGAGTAAATAGGATTTGAAGCCTCACTCAAAGTACATTACCAACAATACTAACAAGGATAAATCATAGTGTATTTTTCTAATTTGTAATAGAGATTTACACTCACATAATTAGCATAAATTATTAAGATAAAAATAAAATGATATCCTTCCACCCAGGATTATATTCCCAAGATATAATACCTTAGAGATGTGGAGAAAAGAGAACAGACAAATGGGCCAAAATTGAGGCTCACACTGCCTTGGTCACAGCCCAACAACACATAGTAAGTGACAGAGTTACTGAATTATTTATTTTTTCAAAATAAAAGACTGCTCTTTCTATAATAATGCTGTGTTTACTTTTATTTTAAGTACTTTCTTAAGTAGGTAAATTAAAAGACTGCAGTTAAAAGTATTCAACCAAGAATTAAGAAGTTAATGTGGCTGCATATATATATATATATGCAATAAATATGTATATATTGCAATATATAAAGGTGTAAGGTGTTCTGGTTCAGCAAGAAAATAGTAAGAGAAACAATAATGTTTATTTCGTTTTGCTTACTCATAATACCAGCACAAAATGAAAAAGTGCTTATTCCCAGAGGATCACAATTGTGTAATTACATATATCATTAAATAAAGTTTTACTTTTATTGTTCAACTTTCATGGCAAATGCAAAACAAATACAGAAAAGATTACATATGTAGGCCTGGGATATAGTAAGCACTCAGTATATATTTTGTTGAAATATTGACTGGATTATCTTACTAGGTTCAACAAAAGATTATATATTTGCCTAAGACATCTATAACTAAAATTATACAAACATATATTTGGATCTGTATGACCATCTAGAAGCCATTAATTATAGACTTATTGCAGCTAAAAGAAATCAATCTGAATAGAAAGATTAAAATAACTGAAAACAAATAAAAACTCTAGGTCAAATAGCTGTACTATTTGGATCAAAGTTGAACCCTTTGCATATGAAATAAATTTATGTTTATTAATGTAGGATATCTCTAAAACTATTTTGCATTAGGAATATAGTATGTTTGTCTTTAAGAAAATTTGAAAACCCTGTAGTAAATTGATTTATTTTAAGGAATTAATTCACAGTATAAATGGCTTTAGTATTAATTTCTGTTAATTTTTATTTCAAATATCTTCTGTATATCTACACCTATTTAGGTTTTGAAGCACTGGTTAAATAATGGTAAAGATAAGATTTATTTCAATTCTCTTCCTTAGTGAGCAGCAGTGTTTAATGTCAAAAACATTTACTAGTAGAATGTATTTACATTCTACATGAACAGACTAAACAGATGACAATAATCATTTACGGTATGCAGCACATGATGCCCAGTCCAGATGATTCTCAATGTGACTAAGGAATGATTAATGTCTCTACTGCTATGGATTAGAGAAGACTTACCAAATGGCCCATTAGATTCACATTGACAGTATTTCTATAAAATTGAATTAAATGTAGTGTTAATGCTTATAGACTTATTCATCTTTAAAACATCAAGATAATTGATAGAAAAATAAAGAAAACAGGTATACTGTTAGCTTCAGTTTTTATTATTCTCATGCTCTGAAAGTTTAGGATTATATGATTTTAAAGATAATAATCCTAAATAATATCTGAAGATGGGATGATATTGAGACTGGTTGATAAGGCTGAGAATGAAATAACTGTCTTCCATAGTTATGGAGAAAGTCTTCATGTCTGCTGGATTAAAGCTGAGCCTCTTCATTGCAATATTAAATTTACCTAACAGTAAACTAAAGCCTTATTTGTTCCTGACCACAAGATTGTTGGATAAAAAAGTGATTTACATATTTTTCTCTAATTACCTCTTCACTTTTAAGTAACAAATACTAATAATAATTCATCTGAATAGGAGGAAAAAATTAAGGTTTACTCTCAAATATTTATCTTAATTGGATTTTTAATTTCCTTAAGTGAATAAAATGTTTCTTATGAGAACTTGGTACAGAGCCCTTTACCTATTGTACATAGAAAAACATCCAGAAATCAAGAATGACTTTGGATAAAAAGATTTCATCATAAAAATATGATGTTTAAATCCTGAAACCACTATACAAATATATTGAAATTGAATAATTAAGTAAATAGATGGCACATGGTAGAAGCCAGGTTTCTCACTGTTAGAGTAGGGAGTTACAGATGAGCAAGGAGGGAAGGCTAGAATAATTCATGTAATACTGGATTAGAGTTGTAGACAACAGTATGAACCCATTTTTGGCTTAAAATAGGTATAGAAGGATATATATATACACACACACATATATATGTATATATTCTCCCTATCTTTTCATATATACATATACACACATATATTAAAAGATAGGCAGAAGGGGGCAATTGTTTTACCATTCCCATCTCACTTATTAGGTTGTCGTCTGAACCCCATATGTATTTAAGTTTGTACCTGTAGTACACTTAAATATTTTTTTAAATAAATGCACACTTGTGTATGTAAGTGTATATGTATGTGTTGGAGGATTTCATTAGTTAAAGAAGTAGCTGTTGACTTAACAGTGTATCTATGTGTGTGTGTAAATAGTAGTTATTATTCACACATATTTCCAAACTTTTTTTCTGAAAGGAACTAGAAGCAATGATATCCCAGTAACAATGAGAATACCCAAAACCCATGTCTTACTTCTTCCTCCTATTCTCCAAAAAAGGAAATAGGATTTCTTGGCAAAGTGCCTTACTCTACAACAGGAGCAGGAAATATACAAGATGAACTTAGAACATATTGTGCTGGTAGGAGGTAAGAAAATGCTAAAATTAAACAAAAACACCCCCGCAACAATGGTGAAAGGGACACAAATAGCCACTGTAAAATCTCTTAATTCCTAAGCTGGAATAATTAGTTAACAAAGTAAATAATGTAGTATTGGATTGTAACTCAGAGTATAAAATAAATATCCATGAGATAAAACGAATATGAGTAAATGAATGAACACATAAACAATAAGAAAGAATAGACAAAGTATCTACACAAAAGAATTTCAAGTAATTTATATAAATAACCCTTCCCAAGAAGGTAGAACATAATCCTTCACCCCCTAATGTTGGCTGCAAATAGTGACTTCCTTCCAAAGAGCACAGTGTGGAAAGAAGTGTGGGGAAAATAATTTTATGATAGAAAAGCCTGAAAAATACCACTTCAGCCAGGTGGTCAATGTCAACATTAATAGTGATAAGTCATATAATTTATCATATGATGGCATGTGCCCTTACTATGATGTGATAAGAATGGCATTTTACCTCTGTGGTAAGCCATTTCTCTTCCCCCAAACCCATGACCACAGCCTAATCATGAGAAAAATATTAAACACACAAAAATTCAGGTACAGTCAACAAAATATCTGATGATTACTCTTAATGAACAACTAATGTCTATCCAAAATAATTAAAAAGTAACAACAAGGAAATCTGATTCACCTCATAGTACAGAGGAAACTGACGTGATATGATGACTCGATGTTATTATCCTGAGTGGGATCCTGGTACACACACACACACAAAAACATATTACATGAAAACTAAGAAAATCTGAATAAAATATGAATGTTGGAGATTAAACAACACACTTCCAAGTAACACATGTGTTGGAAGAAATTTCAAGAGAGATTTGAAAATATTTTCAACAAAATAAAAATAAAAGCATAACAATGATATTTGTGGGGTATTGCAAAGGAAGTGCTTAGAAAGAAATTTATAGAATTGAACACATATATTAGAAAATTTTTAAAAATAAAATTAATTATTTAAGCATTCACCTTAGGAAATGGAAAAAGTTAACAATTTTAATCCAAAAAGTAAGTAGAAGAAAAGAAATGATGAAGGTTAGAGCAAAAAACAATAAAATCAAAAATAGAAAATCAATAGAAAAAATCAACAAAATTAGAGCTGGTTCCTTTAAAAGGTCGATAAAATTAATAAGCCTTTAAGCAGGTTAACAAACAAAAATGGGAAAGGACACAAATTACAAATATCAGAAATGACAGAGTGGGCATCACTACAGATCCCATGGACATAATATGATCATGAAGGAATGCTATAAATAACTATATGACCATACATTTGATAAGCTAGATAACATGGACCAATTTTTTTTTTTTTTTTTTATTATACTCTAAGTTTTAGGGTACATGTGCACATTGTGCAAGTTTGTTACATATGTATACATGTGCCATGCTGGTGTGCTGCACCCATTAACTCATCATTTAGCATAAGGTATATCTCCTAATGCTATCCCTCCCCCCTCCCCCCACCCCACAACAGGCCCCAGAGTGTGATGTTCCCCTTCCTGTGTCCATGTGTCCTCATTGTTCAATTCCCACCTATGAGTGAGAATATGCGGTGTTTGGTTTTTTTCTCCTTGCGATAGTTTACTGAGAATGATGATTTCCAATTTCATCCATGTCCCTACAAAGGACATGAACTCATCGCTTTTTATGGCTGCATAGTATTCCATGGTGTATATGTGCCACATTTTCTTAATCCAGTCTAACCTTTTTGGACATTTCGATTGGTTCCAAGTCTTTGCTATTGTGAATAGTGCCACAAGAAACATACATGTGCATGTGACTTTATAGCAGCATGATTTATAGTCCTTTGGGTATATACACAGTAATGGGATGGCTGGGTCAAATGGTATTTCTAGTTCTAGATCCCTGAGGAATTGCCACACTGACTTCCACAATGGTTGAACTAGTTTGCAGTCCCACCAACAGTGTAAAAGTGTTCCTATTTCTCCACATCCTCTCCAGCACCTGTTGTTTCCTGACTTTTTAAAGAGAGCCATTCTAACTGGTGTGAGATGGTATCTCATTGTGGTTTTGATTTGCATTTCTCTGATGGCCAGTGATGATGAGCATTTTTTCATGTGTTGTTTGGCTGCATAAATGTCTTCTTTTGAGAAGTGTCTGTTCATGTCCTTTGCCCACTTTTTGATGGAGTTGTTTGTTTTTTTCTTGTAAATTTGTCTGAGTTCATTATAGATTCTGGATATTAGCCCTTTGTCAGATGAGTAGGTTGCGAAATTTTCTCCCATTTTGTAGGTTGCCTGTTCACTCTGATGGTAGTTTCTTTTGCTGTGCAGAAGCTCTTTAGTTTAATTAGATCCCATTTGTCAATTTTGTCTTTTGTTGCCATTGCTTTTGGTGTTTTAGACATGAAGTCCTTGCCCATGCCTATGTCCTGAATGGTAATACCTAGGTTTTCTTCTAGGGTTTTTATGGTTTTAGGTCTAACGTTTAAGTCTTTAATTCATCTTGAATTAATCTTTGTATAAGGTGTAAGGAAGGGATCTATTTTCAGCTTTCTACACATGGCTAGCCAGTTTTCCCAGCACCATTTATTAAATAGGGAATCCTTTCCCCATTGCTTGTTTTTCTCAGGTTTGTCAAAGATCAGATAGTTGTAGATATGCAGCGTTATTTCTGAGGGCTCTGCTCTGTTCCATTGATCTATATCTCTGTTTTGGTACCAGTACCATGCTGTTTTGGTTACTGTAGCCTTGTAGTATAATTTGAAGTCAGGTAGCGTGATGCCTCCAGCTTTGTTCTTTTGGCTTAGGATTGACTTGGCGATGTGGGCTCTTTTTTGGTTCCATATGAACTTTAAAGTAGTTTTTTCCAATTCTGTGAAGAAAGTCATTGGTAGCTTGATGGAGATGGCATTGAATCTCTAAATTACCTTGGGCAGTATGACCATTTTCATGATATTGATTCTTCCTACCCATGAGCATGGAATGTAATCCAGCATATAAACAGAACCAAAGACAAAAACCACATGATTATCTCAATAGATGCAGAAAAGGCCTTTGACAAAATTCAACAATGCTTCATGCTAAAAACTCTCAGTAAATTAGGTATTGATGGGACGTATCTCAAAATAATAAGAGCTATCTATGACAAACCCACAGCCAATATCATACTGAATGGGCAAAAACTGGAAGCATTCCCTTTGAAAACTGGCACAAGACAGGGATGCCCTCTCTCACCACTCCTATTCAACATAGTGTTGGAAGTTCTGGCCAGGGCAATCAGGCAGGAGAAGGAAATAAAGGGTATTCAATTAGGAAAAGAGGAAGTCAAATTGTCCCTCTTTGCAGACGACATGATTGTATATCTAGAAAACCCATTGTCTCAGCCCAAAATCTCCTTAAGCTGATAAGCAACTTCAGCAAAGTCTCAGGATACAAAATCAATGTACAAAAATCACAAGCATTCTTATACACCAACAACAGACAAACAGAGAGCCAAATCATGAGTGAACTCCCATTCACAATTGCTTCAAAGAGAATAAAATACCTAGGAATCCAACTTACAAGGGATGTGAAGGACCTCTTCAAGGAGAACTACAAACCACTGCTCAATGAAATAAAAGAGGATACAAACAAATGGAAGAATGTTCCAAGCTCATGGGTAGGAAGAATCAATATCATGAAAATGGCCATATTGCCCAAGGTAATTTACGGATTCAATGCCATCCCCATCAAGCTACCAATGACTTTCTTCACAGAATTGGAAAAAACTACTTTAAAGTTCATATGGAACCAAAAAAGAGCCCACATCATCAAGTCAATCCTAAGCCAAAAGAACAAAGCTGGAGGCATCACACTACCTGACTTCAAACTATACTACAAGACTGCAGTAACCAAAACAGCATGGTACTGGTACCAAAACAGAGATATAGATCAATGGAACAGAACAGAGCCCTCAGAAATAGCGCCGCATATCTACAACTATCTGATCTTTGACAAACCTGAGAAAAACAAGCAATGGGGAAAGGATTCCCTATTTAATAAATGGTGCTGGGAAAACTGGCTAGCCATATGTAGAAAACTGAAACTGGATCCCTTCCTTACACCTTATACAAAAATCAATTCAAGATGGATTAAAGACTTAAACGTTAGACCTAAAACCATAAAAACCTTAGAAGAAAACCTAGGCAATACCATTCAGGACATAGGCATGGGCAAGGACTTCATGTCTAAAACACCAAAAGCAATGGCAACAAAAGACAAAATTGACAAATGGGATCTAATTAAACTAAAGAGCTTCTGTACAGCAAAAGAAACTACCATCAGAGTGAACAGGCAACCTACAAAATGGGAGAAAATTTTTGCAACCTACTCATCTGACAAAGGGCTAATATCCCGAATCTACAATGAACACAAACAAATTTACAAGAAAAAAACAAACAACCCCATCAAAAAGTGGGCAAAGGACATGAACAGACACCTCTCAAAAGAAGACATTTATGCAGCCAAACAACACATGAAAAAATGCTCACCATCACTGGCCATCAGAGAAATGCAAATCAAAACCACAATGAGATACCATCTCACACCAGTTAGAATGGCTCTCATTAAAAAGTCAGGAAACAACAGGTGCTGGAGAGGATGTGGAGAAATAGGAACACTTTTACACTGTTGGTGGGACTGTAAAGTAGTTCAACCATTGTGGAAGTCAGTGTGGCAATTCCTCAGGGATCTAGAACTAGAAATACCATTTGACCCAGCCATCCCATTACTGGGTACATACCCAAAGGACTATAAATCATGCTGCTATAAAGACACATGCACACGTATGTTTATTGCAGCATTATTCACAATAGCAAAGACTTGGAACCAACCCAAATGTCCAACAATGATAGACTGGATTAAGAAAATGTGGCACATATACACCATGGAATACTATGCAGCCATAAAAAATGATGAGTTCATGTCCTTTGTAGGGACATGGATGAAATTGGAAATCATCATTCTCAGTAAACTATCGCAAGAACAAAAAACCAAACACCGCATGTTCTCACTCATAGGTGGGAATTGAACAATGAGATCACATGGACACAGGAAGGGGAACATCACACTCTGGGGCCTGTTGTGGGGTGGGGGAAGGGGGGAGGGATAGCATTGGGAGATATACCTAATGCTAGATGACGAGTTAGTGGGTGCAGCGCGCCAGCATGGCACATGTATACATATGTAACTAACCTGCACAATGTGCACATGTACCCTAAAACTTAAAGTATAATAATAAAAGAAAAAAAAAAGAAAATGATTCTCTAATGGAATTAAAACAGATTTTCTTGCAATCTATTTTATCACAGCAATCTGTCTGGGATTATTAAACATTCTCAATAGATTTTCTTATATAATTCTAAGGGTGTCACCTGGAGCTTTAGTATGCCCACTAAATGAGCCTTATCTATATTGCTGCCCAGTTTATACAGTATTAAATCCAGAAGCTTTCAAGAATAACTAATGGCAGATAAAATTTCCAGTTTTATGATGAATTGCATATGAGACAATTGTATCCTTTTTGAATTTTGTTTACTTAGGTTTATCTATATCCATAAGTAATTTAACATTCATTTCCAATGGCAAAATGTATACAAAAATGTGATGAGCTTTTACAATGCATCTATTGACCAGAATATGAAAGGCATACATTAATTATAATATACTTCTCATGGATATGTAGGGGGAGAGATCAAAAAAGGTCTAAAATTACATTTTGGCATTATTATAATTGGAAGCTCAATAAGTAGTCATCAAAATGAAAGAGACATAAAAGATTGACAACATTGATTTCTGGGATTAACAGTAACCTAAACTTCTGCTTCTAGTAAAAACCCACTCTCTTGTATACACTTTCATTTGGCAGCTTTCTCTTGGAAAATATTGTAGTCACTATTTCCTAAAGGAAAACAAACATGAAACTGGGAGTAAATTTTAATTTGTTGCTTGAAAATAAGCTCACAGAAAAGTCTCCTTACCACATAAAATTCTGTAAGAAATTTGATAGAAATGCAAAATGTCAAAACAAA
Organism: Pan paniscus; assembly: GCF_029289425.2. NCBI lineage: Eukaryota > Metazoa > Chordata > Mammalia > Primates > Hominidae > Pan > Pan paniscus. The sequence goes on from NC_073261.2 coordinate 19,905,339, forward strand.
ATATAATAGCTATTTTCATGACTCAAACTAAACCTCAAATAGTGTTAAAATGATTTGAAAACAAAAGGTCTGTATGATGCATAATCCTATGTAATTAATGTATTATTTCTTTTTAAATATAGTTCACTAACAGTCATGCTTTATACCAAAAGCAATTGAGTATATAGTATTGATGTTAATAATGGAGCAAAGAGAGGGGAAATGTGTGATTTGGCTTCTATTTTCCTATGAAGCATACATTTCTATGTTGATCAGGTTACCCATGCCTAATATCTCATCTATTCTCAACAAAAAAATACAAAGAAAATTCTAGAACATTGAAATTACATATTTTAGTGCACTTCCTGCATCTTTAAGTCAGGGTCACCTATTCTTTAGCTACCCAGATCATGCCTTTTTAACATTTCTGATCTGACCAAAACACATTTCAGTTTTATTTCACCTTGTTCCTCACATGAGAGATAAACTTTATCCTGTTTTTCAGTCCTTCCCTTAGATTTGGCATTTATATTTTATTTTTTTGGATCACTCTTGACTATTCTAAGAACTTTGGCCAGACATTTATTACTGAGTAATTCCTCCCATGGTGGCTCATGTTAATATAACTCAAATGCGATTTCAGATCAGACAATTCAAAACGCATCATGTCTCCTTGGTATGTGTCAAAGCCTAGGGAGTTGGAATATAACTCAGGAAATATGGTAGTTTTTTCTTCTGCTCAGAGCTCCCACAAACATATTGGACAGTCACGCCATAATGCGAAAGGTTTCTTGTAGAAAGAAGCCTCACTTATATTTCACCATTTGCAAGGTGACTGTGTTATATTCTGGGGGAAAAAAGAGCCAGAACTTGGCGTCCTCTTCTTGACCCACTGTGGAAAAGTGAAAATAAGAACATGCAAGTGGTGGAAAGATCATGTGTATGGCAGAAGGTATCACGATGGTGTTCAAAACACTTCTCAGGTTCTTCCTCTGTTTTAGCCAAGTAAACTCGGATCAGACACATCCTCCCACAGATAACTATAAATTCTGGGCAAAAAAATAAAAGTAAATGAAGGTACTGAAGAAAAATCAAACCTAGGCAGGTATGAAGAAAAGTTAATAATTAAAAGGAAAAAATGGCACAGGACAAGTGTTTCATTTATTATGGCTTTAAGATTGAAGGTAGGTTCCATTTTATACTATTCAAGGCAGTAAATACTACAGTAGAAAAACCTACCATCTTTATTTCTGCTTTTAAGAAATCAGAACACAAAGTTCAGACAACCACACCTGCTGGAAAGTGAGACAGAAAATCCTGGAAAAGAGGAAATGGGGAGCCTTACATATTGTGTACAAACTCCATCAACATCTGTAGATGATTACTTCTGAAACACACATGCATAAGGCAGACTCCAAAAAGACCATCAAAAGCCAAAAGAACTAAGCTAAGATTAGAGTTGCCTCCCTCCACAGGGAAGACAGAGATTGCAGTATGAATTCATCCATATTAACTGTCTGCTTGTGACAGAGTGGAGCGGAGAGAAATAAAGGACATCAGCAAAATGGTATAGTAGACATCTCCAAAATCCTGTCACTCCAAAAAACATTTCAAAAACAAGCAGAAACAGAAAAAACTGCCAGAACTCTATAAAACAAAGGTTTATAGCAAACAGGTGGATGTTGTACCAAGATAAAGTAACTTTGATTTGTTTGTAACTCCATTTTTTATTTTCTATAGGATTTAAAACACAAATTCATGAAAATGATTACACATCCATGTTACAATGTGTGAAGATGAAATTTGTGACAATGACAATATATGGGGCAGGGAAAACACTATATTGGAACAGAGTCTTTGCATGTTATTAAAGCTAAGTTTTATCAATTTGAACTAGATCAAACTTGTTCGATCTGTCTTATTTTGTTGTTGTTTTGTTTTAGCCTTTTAACAGCCTAAAGCCATGATTTTTACTTTCTGTCTCTAGTGATAAGCAGATAAGAGAAATGAGGAAGGGGCTTTACTGGCCCAACCAGAAATAGAAACTAAGATCCCATGACTGTTCTCTCCCTCGGACACCCCTGAGCTAGATAATTAGAAATTTAGAATGTTAATTGTAATTCCCAGTGTAGCTACTAAGAAGAAAACTAAAAATAGGTACATAAAGGGAAATAAGAAAAAAATAAACAAAATGAAGGGAAGAATGGAAAAAATGAGGAATAGACAAGACTTAAACAAATGGGAAACAAATAGCAAAATGGCAAAGGTAAGTATTCTATATTACTGGTTAGTTTAAATATAAATAGATTAAACCATATAAAATAAAGAGATTGGTAAATTTAAACATGAGCTGACAGTATGCTATTTATGACAGATTCAATTTAGATACAAAGACACCAATAAATCAAAAATGATGGAAGACATTTCATACAAATTGTAACCAAAAGAGAGATGGAGAGTTTATAGTATCAGACAAAATAGACTTCAAGTCAGTAACTGCTATAAGAGTCAAAAAAGATTATTATATACTTAAAGACTCAATTATCCAAGGATATACAACAGTTGTAAGCCTACATGTGCCAAACAACAAAGCCCCAAAATATATAAAGGAAGCAAACACTGAAAATATTAAAAGGAGAAATAGACAGTTCTAAATAATAATTGCAGATTATTATTTATAATAATAATAACTCACTTTAGTAATAAATATAATAGCCAGATTAACAAGGAAACAGAACTCCAACACCACTGTACAACAATTAAACCAAATGGACATATACAGAACTTTCACCCAACAAAAGCAGAATACACATAGTTCTCAAGTGCACATGGAACATTACCCAGAATAGAACATATTTCATGCCACAAAATAAGTCTTAAACTTTTAAATATTGAAATCACACAAAATATATTTTTAATCACAATGAAATAAAAAAAGAAATCAATAACAGAACAAAACTTTTTAAAAACCCAAATATGTGAAAATTAAACACATTTATAAGTAAACATGTATCAAAGAAGAAATCACAAGGTAAATTATAAAATATTTAGAGACTAATAAAACTAAAATCACAGAATCCCATAACTGATGAGACACTGAGGAATGACATTAGTGAAATTGTGAACTAGGAATCACTAAGTTCATATTTCCCCACAGAAACATCAAAGATAAAAACAGACACGCTTTTATAAACGTTCTGCAAAGGCCTTACACTTTCACTTAGGGATAATCGCCAGACTCAGAGTAGATAAAGCTAAGTGGTGAAGAAGTACACCAGCACAGAGACAATCTGGTGAATATTCCCTACCTCCCTGCTATTTTGTCACTCAAATAAACCTCTGTCAAAGTACTAGCTGATGAGCTAAAGGCATGGAGACTTTGGTGGTTACATGTAATAAGAAATAATCTTTGCAAAATAATTTGGAAAAGCCTTAGAAATTTGGCTACTACAAATTTTAATAATCAAAATAAACAGCAAACCTTGGGTGGAGGGGGAAAATTTAATTTCTGGAGTTATCGCATTCTAATCATAAAATGCCTAATTTCCAACCAAAAGTCACAAGGCATGCAAAGAAACAAGATATCATGGCTCATTCAAAGGAGCAAAATAAATAGAAATTGTCCTTGAAGAAGTGGAAACATTGGACTTACTAGATAAAGGCTTTAGAACAATTGTTTTAAATATACACAAAGGGTTTAAGGGCAACATGGACAATAAAGTAAAAGCAGCTTTATATATATATATATATATATATGACCATATAGAGTCATATTTCTGTATATATGACAAAATGAAAATATCAATAGATACCAAAATTGTAAAAAGAAACTAAAAGGAATTATAAATCTATAAACTGTAATAAGTGCAACAAAAAATTTACTACAGGAGTTCAATAGCAGTTTAAAACAAGCAGAAGACAAATCAGTAAACTTGAAGATGAGAAACTGAACCTATTAAGTCTAAGGAATAAATATAGAAAAAAAATTAAGAAAATTAAATAGAGCCCACCAACAGTGTAAAAGTGTTCCTATTTCTCCACATCCTCTCCAGCACCTGTTGTTTCCTGACTTTTTAATGATTGCCATTCTAACTGGTGTGAGATGATATCTCATAGTGGTTTTGATTTGCATTTCTCTGATGGCCAGTGATGATGAGCATTTTTTCATGTGTTTTTTGGCTGCGTAAATGTCTTCTTTTGAGAAGTGCCTGTTCATGTCCTTCGTCCACTTTTTGATGGGGTTGTTTGTTTTTTTCTTGTAAATTTGTAAACTAGTTCAACCATTGTGGAAGTCAGTGTGGCGATTCCTCAGGGATCTAGAACTAGAAATACCATTTGACCCAGCCATCCCATTACTGGGTATATACCCAAAGGACTATAAATCATGCTGCTATAAAGACACATGCACACGTATGCTTATTGTGGCACTATTCACAATAGCAAAGACTTGGAACCAACCCAAATGTCCAACAATGATAGACTGGATTAAGAAAATGTGGCACATATACGCCATGGAATACTATGCAGCCATAAAAAATGATGAGTTCATATCCTTTGTAGGGACATGGATTAAATTGGAAACCATCATTCTCAGTAAACTATCGCAAGAACAAAAAACCAAACACCGCATATTCTCACTCATAGGTGGGAATTGAACAATGAGATCACATGGACACAGGAAGGGGAATATCATACTCTGGGGACTGTGGTGGGGAGGGGGGAGGGGGGAGGGATAGCATTGGGAGATATACCTAATGCTAGATGACGAGTTGGTGGGTGCAGCGCACCAGCATGGCACATGTATACATATGTAACTAACCTGCACAATGTGCACATGTACCCTAAAACTTAAAGTATAATTAAAAAAAAAAATTTTTCAATAAAAAAAATAAATTAAAGAAATTGTTCAAAAAAATAAATAAATAAATAAATAAATTTACATCAAAAAAAAAAAAAAGAAAATTAAATAGAGCCTAAGGGACATGGGAGACACCATCAAACATTTGAACCAACATATGTATATACTAATATCAGACAAAATAGACTTATAATAAGCTGTTAGAAGAGTCAAAGAAGGACCTTACATAACTTTAAGGGCTAATTTACCAAGAAAATATAACAACTATAAATATATATGCACCAAACAGGAAGCCCCAAAGTACATGAAGCAAACATGTGCATAATTAAGGGGAAATTAGTACTAAAATAATAGTTATATGAACAATTATAATAAAACAATACGTCACCTTCATTAACGGATAGAATAACCAGGAAAAAAAAAACAACAAAGAGAGGACTTGAACAACACTATAAACCAATCGTACCTTACAGATATGTACAGAACACTGCATTCAACAACAGCAGAATACACATTTTTCTCAAGTGTATATGCAACATTTTATGGCATAGGTCATATGTTAAGCACAAAACAACTATTAATAGATTTTAAAAATTTAAATCATATATAGTATCATTTGCAATCACAATGGAATGAAACTAATAATCAATATTAGAAGAAAAACTGCAAAATTCATAAATATGTGAAAACTCAACATCACACTAATAAAAATCCAAAGGGCTACAGAATAAAGGATACTTTAAGATTAATGAAAATTTAAAAAATGCCATAAGCTGTAGGATAACTGCACAATCAATTCTTAAAGATAAATTTATAGGTGTATATGCCTAAATTAAAAAAAAGAGAAAGTTTAAATTACAAAAGTTAGAAATGAATGGATGAATGCCACTAGCCCTATTGTCCCATCCTGTAGAATTTCAGAAATCGGGTAGCCTTCTTTTATTATGTCCTGTGTCTCTATCAACTCTTTAATGCCAGCAGACAATATTTCTGCTGCTACAATCTGATCTCTATTTCTAGATTCAGCTAAGACAGCTGATTAAATACATGGATAATCACTCTATAGAATGGTATTTCAGCTACACCCTTGGTGTTCTCTCCAGAACATACTCTCTTATTTTCACACTATAAACAAGTGCGTAAAATTCACGTTTGAATTTTGTTTTGCTTAATATTTCCTTCAATTTATTTTTCTTCTCTTGCATTATACTAGAAGCAGTAAGGATAATCTTATCAGAATAAGTCCTGACCCTTATGCCTTCATTTAATTTTAATTAGCCCATTAAAGCCTCTCTATCCAAATAGAGCCACATCAAACGTTGGATCTTTAATATATGAATTTGGGGGAGACAAATGTCAGACCATAATAGAAGGAGATAAAGCCACACACACACACACACACACACAAATATTAAAGAAAAGAAGAAAGTAATGGAGGAAATAAGGTGTAAAAAAGTTATAAAATCTACAGGAAACAAATAGCAAAATGCCCAAAATAAATCTTTTCTTATTAATGATTACTTTAAAGGTAATTGGATTAGACTATCCAAAAAATGGCAGCGAGTGCCAGAATAAAATATTTTTTTAATTTTTTTCTCTGTCTTCTGTGTACAAGAGACTCCCTTTAGACCCAAGGGAAATGAATAAAGCAGATATTTCATGCAAAGAGTACAACAAGAAAATGAGACGATGAGTGGATAAACAAATTGTAATATACACATACAATGAACTGTTATTTTGCAGTAAAATGAACCACTGACACATGCTACAGTATAGATGAACTTCCAAAATATTGTGCCATGTGAAAGAAGCCAGGCACAAAGTATCACAGTTTGTTTGAGTCCACTTATATGAAATAGTCAAAGTAAATAAATCTATAGAGACAGAGTGCAGATTGGTTTCGCCAGGGGCTGAAAGGAGTGAGGAAGTGATGAGAAACTGCTCAATGAGTAAGAGTTTTTACTTTGGAGTGCTTTTGAAGCAGATACAGGTGATGGTTGCACAACACTGTGAGTGCATTAAATACCCCTGAATTGTTCACTTTAAAATGTTGAAATTATGTTATGTAAACTTTACCTCAATAAATTACTTTTAAAAATGAGACAAAATTCAGTATTTAGATGAAAATAAAATGGTAAATAAAGCAAAAGTGGTTAGAAGAATATGTTGGGATCCAAAATTTATGATTCATATTATGAGGATACGAGCTAAATCACTCTACATGGAAGCAACAGAAAAAATGTGACCAATTCCCATTAGAAAAGATAATAACAGGGACAAACCCTAGATGGCACAGATGTTGCCATAAGCAGACAAGGCATTTATTTTAACTATGCTTGACTACATAAGGAAAATATGTCATACTGAAAGAAGTGATAGGAAATTCAGCACAAATAACAATTCCAAAGGAACAAGTAGAAATTTCAGAACAAAAAATATACCTGACTTCAAACTATACTACAAGGCTACAGTAACCAAAACAGCATGGTACTGGTACCAACGCAGATATACAGGCCAATGGAACAGAATGGAGGCCTCAGAAATAACACCACTCATCTACCACCATCTGATCCTTGACAAATCTGACACACACAAGCAATGGGGAAAAGATTCACTATTTAATAAATGATGTTGGGAAAACTGGCTAGCCATATGAATAAAACTGAAACTGGACCCCTTCCTTACACCTTATACAAAAATTAGCTCAAGATGGATCAAAGACTTAAACGTAAGACCTAGCACCATAAAAATCCTGGAAAAAAACCTGGGAAATACCATTCAGTACATAGGCATGGGCAAAGACTTCATGTCTAAAACATCAAAAGCAAAGGCAAAAAAAGCCAAAATTGACAAATGGGATCTAATTAAACGAAAGATCTTCTGCACAGCAAAAGAAACTATCATCAGAGTGAACAGGCAACCTACAGAGTGGGAGAAAATTTTTGCAATCTATCCATCTGACAAAGGGCTAATATCCAGAATCTACAGTGAACTTAAACAAATTTACAAGAAAAAAACAAACAACCCCATCAAATAATGGGCAAAGGATATGAACAGACACTTCTCAAAAGAAAATGTTTATGCAGCCAACAAACATATGAAAAAAACCTCATCATCACTGGTCATTAGAGAAATGCAAATCAAAACCACAATGAGATACCATCTCACACCAGTTAGAATGGCGATCATTAAAAAGTCAGGAAACAACAGATGCTGGAGTGGTTGTGAAAAAATCAGAATGCTTTTACACTGTTGGTGGGAGTGCAAATTAGTTCAACCATTGTAGAAGACAGTGTGACGATTCCTCAAGGATCTAGAACTAGAAATACCATTTGGCCCAGCAATCCCATTACTAGGCATATACCCAAAAGATTATAAATCATTCAACAATAAGGACACATGCACACGTATGTTTATTGTGACACTAGTCACAATAGCAAAGACTTGGAGCCAAGCCAAATGTCCATCAATGATAGACTGGATTAAGAAAATGTGGCACATATACACCACGGAATACTATGCAACCATAAAAAAGGATGAGTTCATGTCCTTTGTAGGGACATGAATAAAGCTGGAAACCATCATTCTCAGGAAACTATCACAAGATCAGAGAACCAAGCGCCGCATATCCTCACTCATAAATGGGAGATGAATGTTGGGAACACATGGATGCAGGGAGGGGAACATCACACACCAGGGCCTGTGGCGGCTGGGGGGCTGGGGGAGGGATAGCATTGGGAGAAATACCTAATGTAGGTGACGGGTTGATAGATGCAGCAAACCACCATGGCACATATATACCTATGTGACAAAACTGTGCATTCTGCACATGTAACCCAGAACTCAAAGTGTAATAATTAAAAAAAAAACATAAATTTTAAAAAGAATTGGATGAGGTTACAGCATAATGGAGATCACAAAAAAGTGTCAAGGAATTTAAAGATATATCAATAAAAATTATCCAATCAGAAAAACATTTTTAAAAGATTAAATAAAATAACCTTAAGATTCTGTAGACAAATTCAAAGAGTCTTTTATGTATATGCTCAAAGACATAGAAGAGGAGGAGAAAGAGAATGAGACAGAAAATATTTGGAAAAAGAATGATGTAATATTTCCTTCTACCATACAAAAATGTTAATTTGAGATCGATCATAGAACAAAATGTTAACCCTAAAATTATATGTTTTTAAAAGAAAAAAACATTTTTTGACTTGAGATAAGCAAAGGTTTACAGAGAGGACACTGAAACTAAAGAAAATAATTAGAATTATTCAAAATTGAAAACTTCTGAGTCTCATTAAGAAAATGGACAGGCAAGCCACAGGGTAGAAGAAAATATTCACAAAACATATGTAGGATGCAGATATCCCTGATGTATAAATGATATTTGCAGTTCAGTAATAGAGACAAGCAACTCATCACACATGGGGAAAATTTTTGAATATATTCCTCACAAAAGAAGGCCTAGAATTAATCATTAAACACATAAAATGTGCTTAACATTATTAGGCATAAGGAAAATGCAAATTAAGTTCACAATGACATATCTCTACATAACCACCAGAATAATGAAAATTAAAAGAAAATACATAAAAATGTTTTCAAACAAGACTGATAACACCAAATGCTGTCAAGGATATGAAGATATAAAAACCTGTGTTCACAGAAATACTTGTTCAGAGCAGCTTTATATATAATCAGGAGAAATTGGACACACCCCAGGTGCCTATCAATTAGAACATAGACAATTAACTGTGGTGTAATCCCGCAATGGAATATGACAGGAAAAAATAAAGAAATAATTTTCCACTCGACACTATAAATGAGTCTCAAAAATATGTGAAGTACAAATATGCATTGTATGCTTCACTTTATATAAAGTTCTAAAATAGACAAAATTAATCTATAGTGGAAGAAAAATCACAACATTCTTTGTCTCTTAGGTGCAATGGCAGGGACTCAGAAAATATATAAAAGAATTTCTGGGGCAAAAATAATGCTTTATATCTTGATCAGGGTTTGATTTAAAATGACACTTGCATTTATCAAAACTTATTTAATATATCAAAACTCATTTCATACCCTCAAGAGTCCTGTACTTCATTCTATATAAATTTTACCTCAACAACAACTATATATATATATATATAAAATTATTAATGTCTAGTTAATAATACACTTGCTGAAGTATTTAGGGGAATTGTACTTGTGCCATTTACTTTGAATGCATCAAATAAATGAGATGAATTGATGAATAGTTAAAAAGATAGACAGACTGATAAATGTTAATGGTAGAATTTAGGCGGTGAATATATGGATGTTAACGTTGATATATGTTTTAAATTTGATATTTGTTTGAATATTTTCATAATAAAATACTGGAATAATAACCAGAAGGAAAAATATGTTATCCTGATATGAAGAACTATAGAAGTGTTGCACAGAATGACTCTAATACTACCAATGGAGAGAGATCATTGACTCTGAGATACACTTTACCACTGTCATACATTTTTATAACGATGAAGGTCTACAACTGCATAATTCCTATATAACTGCTTGTTTTAGAAGTATGAGGCTTTAGTCACCATATGTCATTTATCATAAGGACACAAGAAAATAACTTGGCATTTGTTGGGCAATTGCATTTCAATTAAATTGATGTGCACTCAAGTGATTAATTCTAGTGTTATTGTTGTAGCGATGACATAGAGGTCTGTTCTAACATGCTCAGATTGGTGTAATAGAATTTTTACCAAAAATGTCAGTCTTCCCCCTACCAGCTCTAATCCCTATGCTATTTTTTTCTCCATCATTCTTATGACTGCATTTTTAAATTATAGTAATTGCAAAAATAAATATAAATGTAAATTTTTAAATAAAGACTATGTACAATTTCGGGATAGTGTAATATCAAATTGAGTGTAAAAGCACTGTTTACCCAAAGTTAAAAATCATTCATTTGGAAGGCATGAGAACTCCGTCTTATATCTGCCACTAACTGGTTGTGTGACCGTGTACAAATCAATGCAATTTAAACCCACGATGACATACATGTACTTAATAACTAGAATGGTCATGTTGCCTTTTCCAAATCTCAGTTTTCTACTTTAGATTTCGAGTAAATGATTTCTCAGATATTTACTCATTTTGAGTCTCTTATTTTCCTTCTGTAAAACAAATACAGTATAACTAAGTTTTTGTCTAGTAGTATTCCAGGCACAGTGCTAAGTGCTCTGTAGGTAAAGGTAAATGGAATGGGGTAGTCCCCTTTACAGAGTTCACAGACTAATCGAGAAACAGGCGCGTGATCTGTAGACCATTGTTATATACAAGTAGGTACCATGGGCGAACAGCCTAGAAAAGGAACACATGACCCAGTCTGGTTATAGACAGAAATCAGGGAAGTTTCTCTTCGCTCCGTATCTGAGTTGAGTCTAAAAGAATGAGAAAGGGTTAGCTTCATACTAGTTGGGGAAAAAAAGTGCATTTAAAAAGAAAGCTGGGAACCATTGCTAAGGACTGAGTGTGAAGCTGAGGGAGAAAAGACTGAGAAAGAAGCAGTGAGAGGACTCTTCCACATGTATCTCTCTGAAAGTGGATGACTGACACTACTCCTGGCCTGATCTACAAAGGCATAAATTGGATTATGTTAAAATTTGGTTAAGAAATAGAATCTAGACTTTAGTCTACGGTGTGGTTTGCCAAATATATGAACCTCTGATGCACCCCTGAGGTTATTAGCAAAATATTTCTTTACCATTAGGTAAAGAAAGGTCAGATGCATTTATCCACAGCACCAGCAATGTATTAATAACTGACTGCCACCAGAGGCCAGAACATCAGCAGGCTTCGATAATGAATCAAAGCAACAGTAACAGAAATTGCAGCAGCAGCAATTGCTTACCATATATTGAGTACCAAAGGGAAAATATGCATTGCACTCAATGTTTCGAAACACAGTCATTCCTCCATACCTAGGATCACCCTCCAATTCCAAAGTCTGCAGATGGTCATTTTCTGTTACAAAATGGCATAGTATTTGCATATAACCTATGTACATCCTTACGTATACTTTAAATCACCTCTAGAATACTTACAATTCTTAATACAATGTAAATGCTATATAAATAGTTCTTACACTATATTGTTTGGAAACTGATGAGGAAAAAAAAGTCTGTATGAGTTTAGTACACACATGTTTTTGTTCCAAATATTTTCAATCCCCAATTGGTTGAATCCATGGATGCAGAACCCATGGGTGCAAAGGGCTCACTGTATGCCATTTCAATGAATCCTCACACTCCTAAGAGATTGAAATGACCTTTTTTTTATTTTCACTTTAAAACACAGTGAAGATAACTTAATTTGACAAAGATTCCATAATTAGTAAACCTGAGCTAAAGTTGTCTGTTTTGACTTTCAAAGTTATTTCCACTCTGAAACTCAACATAGTCTTCCAATCCCAGCTTGTCATCAAGATCATTGGGGAGGGACTGAAAGAAAACTAGGTTCTCAAACCCTTGCCCAAGATATACAAAGTCAGAATTCATGCTGTGGGGCCTTAGTATCTGCAATTTTTAAAGAACTCTACAATTCTGATAGTCACCCTGGTTTGGAAATGACTGGCCAATTTTAATTTAAGCTAAATGTAATCCATTAAAAAGTATGAAAGATTTGAGTTAACATTGTATGGGGAAACTGGAGCATTAGGAAGGATAATAACTTCAGCAAAATGGGCCCCCACAGTCTCAATATGCATTTGGATCACATTTGAAGCATGTTCAAAATGTATAGACCAAGTGATGACATTCTCAAATTACCAAAGCTGTTATTAAAAAAGAAAAATGTAATGCTGACGCTGCTGTTCCATGAAGTGTACTTTGAATGGCAAGGTCAGAGAGTGTTAACCTATTAAAGACAGGGATCTTTTCATTTCAATCAATTGAGTATATACCTAGCACAAAGCAGCAGGTGTTTTGTTGTTGTTGTTGTTGTTCGTTGAGACAGAGTCTCTCTCTGTCAGCCAGACTGGAGTGCAGTGGCACGATCTCGGCTCACTGCAACCTCCACCTCCAGGGCTCAAGCAATTCTCCTGCCTCAGCCTCCCGAGTAGCTGGGATTACAGACATGTGCCACCATGCCCGGCTAATTTTTGTATTTTTAGTAGAGACGGGGTTTCACCATGTTAGCCAACCTGGTCTCGAACTCTTGACCTCAAATAAACCGCCCACCTCGGCCTCCCAAAGTGCTGGGATTACAGGCGTGAGCCACCGTGCCCAGCCAGGTGTTTTTATATATTTATTGAATAAATGACTCTCCCCGCTCCTCCAAGAAGAATTCCTCCATCTGATTAAGACCTTTTGTTTGAACTTTCCCTAGAATCTGTGTGTACAGATATGCTACATCCTTCTCAGCACTTACAATAGTATATAGAAGTGCAGCTTTTGCTTGTTTGTTCCTTCTTTCTTTTCATGGATAAGTTACTTGAGGGCAAGGTTTGTATAATTTTCTACACGTATTCTCAGTACTGAGGACAGTGTTCAGAATGTAAAAGGCACTTAGAAAATGTGTTTTTAAAAAATAAATGATTTATAAATGCAAAACCTGCTTTTTCTCCCCAAAAGCGGGAATTGATCTCCCACTGACATGTAATTCCCTAAGTCCATGCATGATAACATATTCTCAGGAGCGTGGAGGAAGAGCTACACAGTAAAGCACCAATATTAAAGACAAAAGAGAAATGGGTGTCTGGGAAATTACACCTTGGCACAGAAATTCACATGCAGCTTCATCCTTAGATCAGACACGGAGTGCAAAGGACTCAGCAAATGAGGAAATGTCTCCCCAGAACTAGACTCAATACATCAGCAGTTGTCATTTTCAACTGGTGTTTCTTGTCATGGAGGACAGCTGCTCTGCCAGGCCAGAATTTGTTTGGCCACTGTCAAGGTCATTGTCCATTCTCAGATCTGGCACTGAGTCCGGAGTCTGGCAAGCCTGGCTTGTCAAAGTGGATTAGGTGGGCTCTGGGAGGTGTGCTTTGGCTGCACTCCCAATTCTCATACCGAAAGGCTGGTGATGTTCTCTGAGGACGGCTGCCTCTTCAGTCTCTCTTTGGATCTGAGTCAAGCTCCCTGACCTTAGGCCTGTGCACTATTTCAGACACTGCAATTGCCCACGCCTGCCCTGCTACAGCAATAAGCTGTGTGTCATCATCATCATTAGTATATTCTGGCAGGAAATACATCAGTTAACCTGAGGCTAAGGCCCAGAATCAGAAAATGAGTTATAGAAGACAAAAACAATGAATGAATGGATGAATGAATGAATGAATGAAGCTCTTGTAAAACACATGGGTAATTATATGAAATCCCATCTCTGTTTCGCTCTGTCAGTTCCTTAAAAATTGCTTAAATTAATAAAATTTGTATGTAAAAATGGGGTTATATTAAAAGGCAACCTGAGTCTTTTCCAGAAAATCAATGAACTAGTCATATTACCCAGGGGAAATAACTATCTTTGCAGGCCTTTTGGCCCGTCTTAATTTCTGTTTGAACTCCCTAGGCTTTCTCACCTCAAAAGAGGTAGTTGGATGCAGTTATTGTTTATACAGAGAAGAAAGAAAAGGGGTAGTAATATAAATTTGAAAGTTAATTTCAAAATCCAGTGTAAGAAAAGGGGAGATGGTCTGATTGGCCTGGAGAGGTGAACAGTAGTTCAGAGGCACTCTTATTTATTCTATCCCTTATTAGACTTGCGTATTTCACTGTTAAATACACTCTCATGGTGGAATGCGGAAAGAACTGAGAAAGTGGCCAGAGTGCTTGTAGCTTTGTGGCTTGTGACTCTTCTATCTTATTTTCTCCCACCCTTCTCTCTTCCTCCATTCACATTCACACAGGTATCTGCATCTATCCATGTATACCTAGATGTAGAAATACATCTATAGATACATATTTATATGTGTAATATATAAATAATCTATAAAAATAGGTAGGTATATTGATATATTGTAAACTAACACAGCAAATTTTTGTAAGCTGGAATAGGATATTCAGCAGGCCAGCTGCCCAAAGGGCTCTACCAGGAAAGCCATCTTGTCTGACTTCTGTGATAACCTCATTGTTAATCTGGACCACGCCTAGTGTCCTTCATGGTAGCCCTACTTTTAAGTGGCAGGGGTATGAATGTAAAAAGGACTTTCTAAATCTTCCTGAAATGTCTCCTTCAGGGAGCCCATCACCAGGGACGCCAGGAACAGCTTCCAACAGGGCCCAGGAGAGGCCGCGGGAGAGGACCCCTTCCCTCTCAGAGAGACTCGTCAGGAAACAATTCCAGACTCTGACCTGGGAAGAAAAGAACAGGACACTTCTCTCCTCTAGGCTTCCAGCTGCTGCTTCTGAAAATATAATCCTCTGAGACCCTCCCCATTCCCAGCTTCCAACCAGAGGGATGAGAAGTTAGACTGGGAATCACCCTAAGGGATCTCCGCCCAGTTTTCTGGAGGAGGAGATGGGAGTGGCAGGTACTTGCCTCAGGATGGGGATACCGTGGCTGGCGGCGCGGACCAGAGCCCAGCCTGCCCCCCGGCTCCTTGGGCCCCGTTTCCTTCGCATCCCGCACACCCACCCTCCTCGCGAGGGCAGCGTCCCCAGCACACGCCCCAGCACCACTCTCCTCTGACGTCCGCCTCCGGATCTCTGACGATCGCCCCCGCCTGCCGCCCTTATAAAGGCGACTTTTCCCAATACTCGATCGATTCCCACCTCGCCCTGCGCCGCGCGCCCTCCGCCGGCGCCAACACCTGTCAACTCTGCGCGCTCCCAGGTTCTTGGAGACGCCGAGTGAGGAGCCGCCCTGACCGCCCGGCCCCCCTCCGCACTGCACCCCTGACCCACCCCGCACCCTCCCTTTCTGCACCCTCGCACCCACACCCCTCGCGGTTCCAGGGGGCGGCGGCCCCGGGCGGAGCGCTTTCGCGTGCAGCTACCACTCCAGGTAGGAGCGGAGCGGGCATTCCTGCGCCTACGGGCCCGCACCCTCGGAAACGCCTTGGGCACCGAGCCCGGGCGGTTTTAGAGGGGAGGGACGCGGCGTTTTTCCCTCTCGGTGGGATGCAAGGCAGGGTTTGCTGTCTGGCACCGTTGCTGTCAGGGTGCAAGAGGCTACAAAGTCTGGGCGCAGGAAATGGGTAGAGGGGGCCGAGGAAGGGCCGCAGGGGGCCGGGAGAGCATCGGGCTGCTGCGGAGAGGAACTTGCCTGCTTGGTTGCTCACAAAGGCAGAGAAGACCCAGCCCGCGGGCGCTTCTTTTGCCTCCTTTAAATTCCAGAGAGGCTGATTCTTTCCCCCAAAGGCTCTTCACCCACCTGCATGCACAAATATCGGAGTTTCCCCCAGAAACTTGTGTTTGAGAGTTTGGGTTCATGGAACAGCTGTGGTCACAAAGGTAAAAAAATAAAAATAAAAATAGAAAGGAACAAGAATTTCAGAAGGTGAATGCTTTCGAACTTGACATCTGTCTTCTAAGAGTCTTGATTTTAATATCTTTGACGCTTCTGATGTGCTTTTAGGCAATTGTGTTTAAAACAACAGCAACAACAACAACAAAACCTTTTCCTGTATGTACCATTAATGGGGGGTGATGAATTGAATGAAGGATATTGGGCGAAGAAGATCAAGAGAATGGATCCTTTCAACAACAAAAAACATAGTTAGTTGCTATAGTAACTTGAACTACAGAAACTTGTTGAAAATGTGGAGTTTGATGTGTTTTTGAAATGGATTTTTCTAAAGATTTTTTTCAGATATTTTTACATCAGATTACTACTGAAGCCATTCTCTGAAGTTGTTTGAAAGGACGGATAAAAGAATGAATAAATTAATGGATATTTTTAAATTTTCAGAATGGTCATTTATGAAACATTTAACACTTCTAGAATAAATAATTCTAGAAGAGTAACTTAGTTCCAAAACGCAAATACAGCCCTACTATTTGTAAATGATTTGACAGTTACCGAGTTAAGATATACACGACAAGGTTAATTTTAAATTTAAAACATGTATGAAACACACAAGGATTATGATTCCATTTGCTAAACTACATTCCCATTTTTTTTCTGTTTCTTGCAAACTCAAAATAATGTTAAATTGTCAAATAGAAATAGGATAATGTAGTGGACACTTATTGGTAACTGCCCGTTTCACGTGTGGTTTCAGGGTTGTACTGTTTCTGTGAGTGGCACAGGATCTCGCATGAGCCAGCTGGTTTATTCCTGGCTGCCTACATGTGCATAGTGCTTGACTGATTTATAATGCATCCCTGTATTTTCTTCAGAAGTCTTAATGAAGTAGCCAGCTGCAGAAGAATCTGGATCATTAGATAAAAATGGCTTTCCATGTGGAAGGACTGATAGCTATCATCGTGTTCTACCTTCTAATTTTGCTGGTTGGAATATGGGCTGCCTGGAGAACCAAAAACAGTGGCAGCGCAGAAGAGCGCAGCGAAGCCATCATAGTTGGTGGCCGAGATATTGGTTTATTGGTTGGTGGATTTACCATGACAGGTACGTTCAGACGCCACCGGCTCCATGCAGTCCTCCCTTCCTTGGCATCTGTGAGTGTGCAGCGTGTGGCTTCAGAGTGACAAAGCAAATGTTGGTCTTTGTCCTTTGGGGATTCTTTATGTTCACTAGTTATATATATTTTAAAATAATTTTCTATTCATTTAAAACCTAAAAATAAATTGGTTTCAACTCAGTAGTACTTGAACAAAAATGATTTTATAATAAATCACTGGACTGAACAGCCATGAAACAAATCTTGGCTCTCTGGGCTATTGAGTGGGTGGAAACAGAGTAAAAACAAAGAGGTAGGGGAATGGGAAGCTGTCCTAGTATTACAAGCTATGTATCTGCTAATTAATGTGATAGGCAGCATCTCAACGTGTCCGGTAATACATGCATAAAGTTGTGACTTTGAGATTTAAATAAGTGCCAATGAATACCATCTAGTGATGGTTTTTAATCTGCATAAATAAATTTGGGGGTGATGATATTCCCAATTGAGTGATTCCCTGTTTTGAAACCTAATTCTTTCATTTAATAACTAATTCCTCACAGGAAGACAATCACATGTTATGAGTCCACAGCACTAATAAAGAGATTTCATGAACCTTGTTATAAAAGGGAAAAGCTAGGGCGTGTCCTCATAGGAATCCCCAGGCCACCATCTGCAGTCATCTCTCATTCAAGCCTTCTTTGTGTTAGCAGGAGCTGATATTCTTTCTTACTTTGCACTAAAGTGGTTCTGTTTAAAGGGTGATTTGTTTCTTTTTTATATTCTTCTTGGTCGTTGAAAATAATTCTGAAAAACATCAACTTAAAATTATATGTTTAATATTTAATACAGTTGCACTAACAACACATATTTCATTATACAGTCTTGGTAGAGTTTTTAAACATTTGCAACATAGCAAGAACTGTGAGTGGTCATTGGAAAAATATCCCATGGGAAATGATATCAAGTGATGCCCAATTTCAGTCCCGAAGGGCAATTTTAAAATGATTCACCGTGTATATCAGATAGTTTACCAAACCAGTCTGGGGAGAGGCCATTCATGTTCTGAACCCCTTGACTTTGGCAATCTGAAACTTACAGTGTTCTATGTGAGCCATCAGTTTTATCTTTCAGACATTGACATTTTATCTTTGTTTAACTCTTCACCCACTGTACGTGGATTCATTTGGTCTTTATAACGGCATTATGATGAGCATCTGGGGTTAAGTGGAGATCCCGGGTTACAAGGTTAACAAGGACCAGGGCTGGAGCCAGAACCTAACACAGGTCTCCGGTAACTTAGTTCCAAAATGCAAATACTGCGTCATGCTGGTGACCACCCCATGCTGTGCCACATGCAGCCCTGTAACTAGTTTCACTTTATTTCTTTCAAAAGGTGCACAGTTTGTAAACACTGTAGAAAGAATAAGAAAGCTACTGTATATCAAAATATGTTGTTTATTGAAAATAATTATAGCCCTCTACTATTCTCATTTAATATTCTGTCTAATATGGTCATAAAAATAATATTATATATTTTGTTTTTACTATTTAGAATGGTTTTTTTCAACCTAACAAGCTATTAAAAGGTACGGAAAATATTTGAATGATGCTGTTTTTTATAAAGGGCCATGATCTTCCTCAGTTCGTAAAACTTTTTTTTTCTTTCTCAGAACTCAAAATAACCTTGGTCAATGTCATAATTCATTTAAAATCTGAACCATACTACCTAACCTTGTCAGATTGATTGACTTGGATATATTTTATAAAGAATAGAGATAAAAAATGTTGATTCTTTTAAAAATGAATATATTTTAAGAGGTTGTGTTCTCACTCATGGATCTGACACAAAATATACAAACAAGGAGAGCAAATACTGTTATAGAAGAGACTAAATTCAATTATAAAGGGAACTTTTAAATCTTAGTAAGTAGCCAAGCCCTCACTTCTATATCACAATAGTTGCAATGATTCAGGCACCAATTTTCTTTTTGGACAAGGGACAGTAGACTTACACAATGACGAATGATCACTAATGAGCTTTGTGCTTGTAAGACCATTAGACCATTTACTTTATGCAGTAAAACTTTGACGTGTTAGCAATTCCAGTTGCCTAGTAGAAAGATAAAGTCTCAAGTTTTCTGCCTGTAAGAATTCATTTCTTCGGCTCATGGTTACACACACAGTGGAAAAAAAAAGCCATTTTAAAAATTTCAGCAGGGCTTAGAATAAGAAAACAAATAATGCCATTTGTTATTTTTGTTATTTGTTAACACTGAGGATAAAAGCTACAGCAAAGGTGGGAGTGATTGCTAAATATGTATTTGTCTCCAGGATTTTGTATATAAACTTTTCATTTAAATGTACTCAAAATTCCTATGTAGGAAAATCTTTTTATGTCAACCCTAAGACTCCCTCTTCTTTGCTTTGTATTAGATTAAAAGCCAGATAAATTTTGCCATAAACACAATAGAAACACATCCTAGGTAGTTTTGTATAGATATTATTTCATTTACTTACATTCTAACTGTGAGATTTTGGAAAATTCATCAGAGTTAAATTTTATTCCTAATGGGATGATGCAATCCAGAATTCAGCCTCATATCTGATAAATTTTTATTACCAACCTGTGACCATCATAACTTTACACAAATTCTGTATAAGGATTGCTTAGAATATTTTGACTGTACTGTAACCTCAACAAGGTGTAAACTGCAAAGATGTAGTGTTCTCTTCAACATTAGTTTTTCAGCAAGGATTCAATATTATACTGTTTCCTCAGAGAAAATGGTGCTAGCATTACATTGTCTATTCAGAGAAAAATATTAATCTGTAGATCATTCTTGGCTCAAACCTGTTAAGTCAAAACTCATTTTCTTTGGTTCTTTGACCTCCTTGCCTCAGCTATTGTGCTACAGAAATTTTATTTATCTGAATAAGACATTTTTCATTACTTCTTGTCAAATAGTAAATATCTTACTAAAAGATCCATATTAAAATATAGAATTGCAAGTATGTATGCAGTTCACATTTTACCTTCTTCTGAGTGCAGTAAGGTAGTCTAGGCCTTAAGGTAACATTTAAACTCACTTTGGACACCTTGTAGTAGAAGTGTCATCTCGATCCTCTCTTCACTCCTAATAATTTAAGGTCGTAAGTACAACTTAGTGGTGATGGAGATAAGATTTGCAAGCTCTGATATCCCCAGAGTGTTCAAGAAAAGACTCTATTAGTGAAAAGCACATTTCTACAAACATACACTCACCTACATAGATGCATGTGTACACACATGCACGTACACACGCACACCACTCCGTGAGGACAGTATAAAAACATCAATACAATTAAAATGAAAGGGCCTTGAAATAAAGAAAATTTACCCCTTGACCTCAGACTATATTACATATAATATCATGAAAATGCTGCTGACTCAATGCATTTAGAAAACATCTAGGGCAGCACTATCCAATAGAAATATAATATGAGCCACAAACATAATGTTACATTTTCTACAAACCTCTAAAAACAAAAAGAAATAGGTAAATGAATGTTAATAGTATAACTTATATAACTCAATTCATTCAACATGTTTTCATTTCAGCATGTGATTAATGAAAGAAAAAACATTTGAAATCTGGTGTTTATTTTATATTCCTAAAACAACTCAATCTAGGCTCGTCACATTTCAGGTGCTCAGTAACTTCTAGTAGCCACTGGTTTGGCAGGCAGATGTAGGTATAACAGGTAAGACAGTATCACTCCCTCACTTTTCATTCTGTTTCAGCTACCTGGGTCGGAGGAGGGTATATCAATGGCACAGCTGAAGCAGTTTATGTACCAGGTTATGGCCTAGCTTGGGCTCAGGCACCAATTGGATATTCTCTTAGTCTGATTTTAGGTAAGTGAACGTGCAAATCTCAGTGACTCACTCAGTAAAGTATACAGAACAAGAGTATAAATAACAAGTGGAATAACAAGTCAAACACTCTGAATAACCATTGTAAAAAAATGTCCCCAGAGATCTTTAAGGAGTCATTACCAGAAACTGGTAAGTAGCAGAACACTAATGCTTAAATTATTTGATCTCTTGGTTAGGAATATATTTTAAAAATCCTCTGGACCTGTGGCTATCAGCACAGTGAATTTCTTAACATAATCATGTTTTATTTCTTTCAAAACAAGTATGGATATATCATTAAAAATGAATCAACTTGAAATGTACCTGTGTTTCTTTTAGCAAGTCAAATGAATAAGAGGTCAAAAGTATTATATAACAGAAGGTACCTCATTTTGGGGGCACTCAAAAGGCTTTTATTGAATCTGTGCTTATTCAAAACCTCTAAATGCTATGTTGAGTGATAGAAATGCATTGAGGCATTGAAGTGAGCAATGTGCTGGTTCATGTTTTTCAATTCACATACCTCAACATGATCCATTTATCCTTTGGACACATACAATGGTAAGTGTACTAAATAAATTATATTCGATTGCTAAACCTAATATTTTTAGTAGGTTGGTACTGTGTGCAGACTTGTTCCTCAATCCATACAGGTGTTCTGGAAAATGCATTTTCCTTGATAAATGGCAGGATAGTAAAAGACTATTATATTACATTTGTTTTTATTTTCTCCTAAACAGTTGCTTAATTTTTAGGTGGCCTGTTCTTTGCAAAACCTATGCGTTCAAAGGGGTATGTGACCATGTTAGACCCGTTTCAGCAAATCTATGGAAAACGCATGGGCGGACTCCTGTTTATTCCTGCACTGATGGGAGAAATGTTCTGGGCTGCAGCAATTTTCTCTGCTTTGGGTAAGGACCAGCTAAGTTGTTCTAGCTGCATCTTTGTAGTTAACTAAACATCAGATACACAACCTTACTTTCTTCAGCCTTGGCTTCTGAGGACATTTTTATTAAAACCATATACTGAACCATATTTATATGCATAAAAGCTTGATGGAAATTCTACGTTTACTTGCAATATGGTGGCAGAGGTTAAATAAAACCTCAACTACACTTTCCATACTTGAATTGCCTCATTAGACCAATAACTATGAATTATAATGATCAATTTGCTTTTATGAGTCATATATGATTTTGAACAAAGAATAATGAATTAAGCATAGCTAAAAAGTGCAGTTTACTTAACATAAATGTTTAAAACAAGGATTCATGAACCAGGGGTTAGTGAGAATACTAATATATATTTTTCGTGTTGAATAAATTTAAATAAATGATTTATATCTTAATTTCTTCCAATAAGTGTTCTTCCTGCAAACTGAGAACTTTTTACCTCCCATTGTTTTCCCTCTAATAACTGCCATGTTAATTGGCATAAACACAGATATAAAACTATCTAAACTCCTGAGACAACAGTGTTGCATGTTATTCTAAAAGCACTGATATTTTCAGAGATGTTGACTTTGTAAATAAAATGTTTAATTAAAAACATATATAAAACAGAGTCAGTTCCAGCAGTAAATAACATTCCTAGAGAAGTGAGATATCACCAACCCTCTGCTGACAGAATAGGTAAATAATGTAAGTCACACAGCAAAACTACAAACTTGAAATATTTCCATAAATTGATATTACAAAGTTCAATGTTATGGTTTAGTAGTGGAAAAATTTAAGTATGGTAGAATATAACAAGAATTTCCCCTTCAGTTTAAATGTCTTCTCAATAACTTACATGAGAATGGTAGAATATAACAAGAATTTCCCCTTCAGTTTAAATGTCTTCTCAATAACTTACATGAGAATGGTAGAATATAACAAGAATTTCCCCTTCAGTTTAAATGTCTTCTCAATAACTTACATGAGAAAGCTTGCCCGTGCCTTAGCGTCTCCTCAACTCCAATCTACCCTTAGAGACACAGGCTTAGATGTGTACCACATGGGACCAGTTGAGACTGTTGGACCTGACTGAGGCTGTTGAGGCAGCTGGGAGATGGAAGCTCCCCATAAAGGTGTGCACTGCCCCGCCTTCAGCACATCCAATTTCATCCCGCAGGTTAGTCAGGATTTTTCTGATTCCCAACTATAAAAAAGAGTGACTGTTGCAGAAACAAGAGTATTTGATCGTTATAAAATACAGCAAGAACTAGGTGGAGGGCCGGGCGCGGTGGCTCACGCCTGTAATCCCAGCACTTTGGGAGGCCAAGGCGGGCGGATCACGAGGTCATGAGATCGAGACCATCCTGGCCAACATAGTGAAACCCCATCTCTACTAAAAATACAAAAAATTAGCCAGGCGTGGTAGTGGGCGCCTGTAGTCCCAGCAGCTACTCAGGAAGCTGAGGCAGGAGAATGGTGTGAACCTGGGAGGCAGAGCTTGCAGTGAGCTGAGATCACGCCACTGCACTCCAGCCTGGGTGACAGAGCGAGACTCTGTCTCAAAAAGAAAAAAAAAGAAACAACTAGGTGGAAAATGCTGCACTTCTCTGGTGCTGGATAATAATACTCCACATCCACTGCTGCTCTTATGTTCTAATGCTATTATGTGTAAAACTACACCTCCCTTTCCACCTGACTCTCATTAGCTGAGTTGCATTGGGCGCTTGTTTGCCATTGCTTTGAACACCAAAAAATGTTAATTTTAAGAACAAATTACCTGCTGAGGTATCAAAAAAGGAGTGGGCTGAGTATATAACAAAATACAAAACGTTCACTCATTGAGTAAAGATCAACTTATATAACAGAGCCCTGAAGAAAGAATAGAATTAATAAGCAAATGCTTCTAAAGTATTTTGGAAATATAAAATATAGTAACAAAACTGTGAACTTTGTTATAATTAGTTTTGTATATATGTGTGTCTGTGTTTGTGCTTGTATTACAATATACAGTCAGCTTAAGGATGTAGATGCATTCTGAGAGATGCATCAGCAGGCAATTTTGATGTTGTGTGAACATAGAGTGTACTTACACAAACCGAGTTGGTAGCGCCTACTACACACACAGGCTATATAGTATAGTCTATTGCTCTTAGGCTACAAACCTGTGCAACATGTTACTGCACTGAATACTGTAGGCAATTGTAATACAATAGCTATAATGTCACTAAGCAATAGGACTTTTTCAGCTTCATTATGATTTTATGAGAATTTATGTATTTGTGGTTCATCATTGATGGTAACATTATTACCTAATCCATGACTACATATGTAAAATATGTTATTGTCCGTATCTTTCTAAACACTCACATATATCAAACAACATATATAAAAACATTGCTGCTATTGCTTGAACTCTTTGGGGGAGAGAGAGAGAGAGAGAGAGTGTGTGTGTGTGTGTGTGTGTGTGTGTGTGAAGTTACTTACTGGGTACTATGTACATTATTTGGGTAATGAAAGCACTGAAAGTCTAAACTTCACCACTATGCAGTATACCCAGGTAACATCATTGCACCTGTAATCTTTAAATTTACACAAATAAAAAGTAATAGTTGGACTTAATTAAAATTTAGTGTTTATTACAAATAATTTGGTATATTCAAGAATATATAAGATCTATTACCACCTTTCTGTGAATGTGTATAGTTCACCATTGAAACATAGGAGAATCTTAAACTATCTTCTTGGTAGAAATTGACATCCTACAACATTTTGAAGAAATGTGTATTTACACTTCTAACAGCTCAAGTTTAGTGGATTTTCATAACTTTGCAGGATACTTATTTTATAGCTTCATGAGTAGACTAATATTTCCTGGTATACCTCAAAGTATCACTTTGTTTTACTTACAATTGATTTAATTTTTCAGAAAATATTTTAGAGAAAATTTTATCTCAATTTTAGTAGTGATAATGGAGAAGTGATTGACGTCTCTAATATCTCTGAGTTACAGTTAAGTGACAGCATCTACTAGGACCCCAAATCTTTGAGATTTTAGCCAGCTAATCTTTATTTTATAATTGAACTTTTCATAATTCATGGTATATAGCTTAGAAGCGTTATTAAAGTGGAGAACTACACACAAAAAAAAAGAACAACAAAGTGTTGGAAGTAAAGTTTTGATTCGAAGTAAATGATCTCAGGAAAAAATAACTTTTCAAATATCTATAAAACAATAACTCAGTCTGTTATCTGAAGTCACTCATCTATAATTATCTCTCATCCTTGTCTTCATTCTCCAACTTCTTACTAGATTTTTCTTTTCAATGGATCTTTACTCTGGAAAATAATTCTAGTTTATCACCATAGCAAAAGCACTGAAAAATATTTCTTACTGATATTTTGGATCAACACATCTTATATTGAGATAATGTAGTTTCATCTCCAGTGGGTTGCATATACTACTAGCATGCCAATTGAGGAATGGGGGCAGGGTGTAAGACAACTCAGCTGGCTGCAACTGGTGATACATAAAATCACAGATCCATTACATGTATGCATTTAATAATGTGACATGTAAACTGTATAGTTTTGAGAACAATAGGGAAAAGGCTACTAAAGCAACAAGTGAATTATGAACTGTCAGTCCAAGAACCACAGCGGCCCAAACTGGTCATACCTCAATATGTTCAGTGGAAATATAGGGACCAACAAACACAATAAACAATGTTATAAAGAGAAACATAAATTTGATTTCTAAGAGAAGTTTAAAATGTTGATGATGAAAATTACTTAAAAATATGATATTCAAATCTTAGGCTCTTCAGTATACTGGTATCCTAGGAGCAGGACTGGTATGTTCTACCAATTAAATAAAAGAAGAGTGATCTGTCGCAAATTAAAGAGGGAGAGATTGATTAATAACATTTACCAATTTGATAATTTGTTCCTACAAATTTTTCTCAATTCTTTGCTGCCTTAACCATTTGTTAGCTATCAAAGCCTAGTAGGGGGCAGAGTAAATGCAAAATGGCAAATGAATGTCAATTGTAAAATGTGGAAATGGGTGATCATGTTTCTCAGAAAGCCTTGTGTTTTTCATAGATGTGACTAATGACGTTTGGTAATGTAATGACGTTTTGGTCAATGATGGACTGCATATATGACAGTGGTCCCATAAGATTATAATAGCATATTTTTACTGTTACTTTCTCTGTTTAGATATGATGTTTAGATATTCAAATAGTTACCATCATGTTACACTTGCCTACAGTGTTTAGTACAGTAACAATCTGCACGAGTTTGTAGCCCAGGAGCAATAGGCCATACCATGTAGCCTAGGTGTGTAGTAGGTTACACCATCAAGATTTGTGAGTGAATACATACTGTGAAGTTGCACAACAGTGAAATCACCTAACAACACATTTCTCAGAGCACATCCCTATTGGTAAGCAACACATGGCTGTATTTGATTGAGTCAGAGTTCCAGATAGTGAAATTATTTTGAGTTCTTGTAATGTAATTAAATTTCTCAGTAATTCAGGGTCTTCTATAACCATACCATGGATCTGTGTGTCCTCCAAATAAATAAGTTAGCAAACCAGTAATTTCAGAAAGCAAAAGTATGTATCTCACTGAATTTATTAAGATATACAAATTTCAATATAAAAATTAACTTTAGGTGTTATCATCCACTGCATTTCATATGACAGAGAGAAAAATGTTGTTTATCACTGAACTTTCATTATGTCCTTATACAAAGAGCAGAATCTGTCTGGGCACCTTGACCACAGAACTCTCTTGTTTGTTTCAGGAGCCACCATCAGCGTGATCATCGATGTGGATATGCACATTTCTGTCATCATCTCTGCACTCATTGCCACTCTGTACACACTGGTGGGAGGGCTCTATTCTGTGGCCTACACTGATGTCGTTCAGCTCTTTTGCATTTTTGTAGGGCTGGTAAGTGGGAGCACCCAAGATTCTCCTCCTTTTTTTCTGTAAAAGGTAATGTATTTTATACTAACTCATTAAAAATGAGTAGAAATATTATTTTCCCTCATGAGTAATACATACTAAGTCACATACATGAAATTTCAAATTTCTCCATAAATTAATTAGATGAAAAACTCGTCATTTTGATAAAATTTGACAGAAAATTGTGCTCTCCATTGGACTGTTAGAAAGGTCTAGGTCTTCCTTTCCTTAATGCCTAGATTTGATGGAAACTTATGCATGATCTGCTTTTAGTATTTAAGGCAATCCATTTCCCTCGGCAGAGATAACAAAATTCAAACCTTAGTGGCAACTTGTACAAGTCTCCCTTTATGTTAGTTGGTGAATCCTAAGAATGCTCATAAGACATAGAAATGATCCCATTGGAAAACTGTGGATTTCAAATATTAATCATCACTATTTGTGGTCTAAAAACAAAGAAAATTCTTAATTATACAAGGCACCAGAAAGATTTATTATCTATTGTTTTTATTATAATTATGAAACATGAGTATTATTAGTATGGTTAGCACTATATTAAAAGCACTTTTGTGTGTCTGAACATATTTTAGTCAATGTTGAAGAAATGTGAAGAGTACAGTTTATGCATATAATATTCAATACCTAAGATGTATCAAAAGAAGAATAAAAACTGGTGTGTCCATGCTGGGCTAGGGTCATCATAGGTTCATGTACATTATCTCACCATACACATATATTATCCCAGTTGTAGATTCTTTAGGGGCAATGCCCTCCTGCAAAGGCCACAGACTGAGCAACCTAACACTAGAGATCATGATTCATTTTCCCAAGGATGGTTAAGTACTCTTGATTCTCCTCATCTTTATTTATTTATCTTACAATGTAAAGCATTTCATTATATTTTACTTTTGACACTAGACACTTAGAAATTAAAAATGAAGAAGTAATCTCATGCCCTTCTCTCCTTTTTATAAACTTTCCATCATCTCTAATAATATCCTAGAGGAAAAATTGTAAAAACAGACTACAATTAGATGTGCAGTTTAACTATAAATTTACATACGCTAGCAAAGATTGTAGTATTTTCTCTTTTCTCCTTAGACATTTTATTTGCATTTCGTGGAATTTCGTCCATTCATATTGTAACTGAATATGAGAATATTTAATTTGCTCAAGGACTCCCACTATTTTGTATTTAAATTACCAAAATTAAGTGGACCGTGCTGAAATTCTGATTTTTCCCTACCATCAACATAAACTTCCAGAAATAAAATAGGGAACATAGAAATAAATCCCTCTTCAGAATGTCAGGAGCCAGGTTGGTTTGGCAATGACAGCTCTCATAACTGATGCACTAGGTATTCCAAGAAACACAACCCCAGGGAATGAACCTGTTATTGATGATATATGTGATTTCTCATTGCTTTGTATGAGACTAGAACTTAAAACCCACGGGTGCATAAATCAAGTATACAAGTGTAAAGATGACAGTGCAAATATGTTAGAATATTTTTCCTGCCACAAAATGTAGCCAAATTGATAAGGAATGAAGTTCTGTTGGTGACTAGAGAAGGCCCTATTGAATTGGCTGAATAAAAGACTAAATAATGTTGTTTTCCAAACTTTAATTGCTGTGTGAGCATACGTAATTAATCAACTTACCCCTTAGGCCACCTTCTTTTCTCAAATTCGCTAATGTCATTGATTTTATCATCACCCCTAGAGCTCCAAAACTGTAAACTTGAGGTTTTTCTTTTCATTTTCCCTCTCTCTGACCTCTCTCTCCTTCTTGTAAGGGTTGTTGGCTCACTCTTCATAATCCTTTTTAGTACCAATATTTTTTCATTCCCAATGTCACTGCTTTGCTTCAGGCCTTCATCTAGGTGGAATTGAAATCACCTACCACTTTCCCTGACTCTTCCTTTTCACTAAACTCACCATTCATGTCTATGTTATTAAATTTCAGAATAAATTCCACTGAAAACTTTTTAAGACTTAAAAGAATTTTTTCTAGCTTCCAGTTGCCTGCAAAAACAAAATACAAATCCTTTAGCTTGCAATTTGAGTTTTCTCCACACATCCATCTTTATCTCTCCCATTTCCCCAAGCTACTCCCTTGCCAGCAAAGCCTGTCACCAACAGATGTGGGTGTGAGTGTACACGCACACACACACCCCCCATATATTCTTCTGCTCTTTGACTTGCTCCATCTAAACATCTCTTCCTTCAATTCTTTATTCTTCTACCTGTTAGTATTGGGCCCATCTTTGAAGGCTTATATGTCACCCATGTATTTCTCAATCACATATTTTCTTATTACTTTAATGAATGGATATCTTTCCCTTAAGGAATGGATATCTTTCCCTAATTCACAGAAAACATAAAAGTGTGTGTGCCTACACACACTTTTATATGGATATATATTTCAAATATAATTTTTAAAAAATTTTTATTTTATTTTGTTTATTATTATTATTTGTAGAGACCAGGTCTCACTGTATTTCCCAGGCTGATCTTGAACTCCTGGACTCAAGCAATCCTCTAACAGTGGCTACCCAAAGTGCTAGGATTATAGGCATGAGCCACTGTGCCTGGCAGTTTCTTTTTCTTTTGCGACAGGATCTGGCTCTGTCAGCCAGGCTGGAGTGCAGTGGTTCAATTACCACTTACTGCTGCCTCTGCCTCTCAGGTTTAAGCAATCCTCCCACCTCAGCCTCCTGAGTAGCTGGGACTACGGGTGTACACCCCCACATCTGGCTGATTTTTGTATTTTTTGTAGAGATGGGGTTTCACCAAGTTGCCCAGTCTGGTCTAGAACTCCCGAGCTCAAGCAATCCACCCAGTTAGGCCTCCCAAAGTCCTGGGATTACAGGCCTGAGCCACAGTGCTCGGCACCCATTTATTTATTTATTTATTTATACAATTCTTTTTTTTTTTTTTTTTGAGATGGAGTCTTGCTCTGTTGCCCAGGTTGGTGTGCAATGTCCAGTCTCGGCTCACTGCAACCTCTGCCTCCAAGGTTCAAGCAATTCTCCTGCCTCAGCCTCCCAAGCAGCTGAGAAATGCAATTCTTTATTAGAACTCAAGTTTGTGTTATCCAACATTTAACAGAAGGGGAAAACAAAAACAATCCACATCCCTCCCCTCCTCCCCCCACCCACACACAAGGGGATATATATCTCAATAGCTACCTATCTATTTATGTATGTGTGTGTGTGTGTAGATAGACAGTCAGAGATAGATAGATGATAGATAGGTAGGCAGATAGATACATAGATAGATTGACAGATATTTCAAATATAATATTTTCTTCCTAGAGGTTTTATGTTGCTGCTGCTATAGTTTGTATAACATGGTATAATCAAGCATAGAAATAGTCAATGTGTTATTTTAATTTATCTAAATCAGTATTTTATGGTGCCCAACAAAAAACAGAGAACATGATTTCCGATCCTTCTCTGTCTGAACTAGAGGAACTACTGAGCTGTGCAGTGTGTGAGGTGTACAAATCTTGCATATATCAGACAGTTGAAAACCATCGCCTAGGGCTCCAGTGTCACTTTCTGTTGCAGTGGATCAGCGTCCCCTTTGCATTGTCACATCCTGCAGTCGCAGACATCGGGTTCACTGCTGTGCATGCCAAATACCAAAAGCCGTGGCTGGGAACTGTTGACTCATCTGAAGTCTACTCTTGGCTTGATAGTTTTCTGTTGTTGGTAAGTAATGCTCTTACCTGAAGAATGTGATTTAATTGTTCCTAAAATCAAATTTATTTTCACGATTTTCATATTCATAGTAAAAAATGTGCTTGTGGGCTCATGGCCATTTCTGAATTGAGGACTCTCTATCGGGAGGGTGGAGCCAGGGCCGGACTATCGTGGCTGGCAGTGTCAGGGTGGAGAACAAATGAGGCCCTGAGGGGACAGCATGAGGTGTTCTGTGTGGTGGGTCCTCATTTCCGTTGTGATGTAAGTCAAGGAATAACATGCCCTACCCCCAAGACTTTCCCCAACCTGAAGGCAAAACCTTGTAAAAGCTTTATTTTGTGTTTTGAATTAAGGCATGAAACCCAACTTATGAAATAAGTCTCTCATTCACTCTTGAATTACAGAGTAAGTGAATTAGTAGTGCTAGAGGCCCTAAGTGAGGCAGGTTGGAAAGGGACATGTCACTCAGGAAAGATGCCAAGAGAGAGGCCCTCAGGAGCCAGAGGAAGCTTGAAAACAGGCAGAACTTTGGGGCAAAGGTGCAGGCACTTTGAGGAGGACACGGAAGAGATAATGGCCGATCCCATTGAGGCAAGAGGGAACAACCAGAAGAACTGACCAGATTTTACGACTGTGCTAATTAGAGGAGTTAGGCCTGAAAATAACACACTGTATTTGATTTCAACGTAAGAAATCAATTATGGCAGAGTGTGGTGGCTCACCCTGGTAATCTCAGCCCTTTGCGAGTCTGAGGTGGAAGCCTCACTTTGAGGCCAGGAGTTTGAGAACAGCCTGGACAACATAGCAGGACCCCATCTCTATAAAAAAAAATCTTCTTAAAAAAAGAAATAGATTACTTTTTCTATTAAGCTTAAAGGGAAATTGGTTATTTTTGTTTTCTCTGTAGAAGGTTGGCAATATTGTATGACTTTGTGATCGTGGCACATGGCTGAATTTTAGCATTACCTCAACACTCAAAGTGACTGTGTCTTTTCCAGTTAAAATTTTTCAAGTAAAGGGCAGGAAAATATGGCAAAAATATGTTTCCAGTAGTGGACTGGAGGGCTTCTTTGCCTAAGGATTGTTGAGAAATCTGTTGGCTCTCTTTTTTCTGGTATGGCTTAAAATCATGAACTGAAGGAGTAAGAGTAAATATGTATATGTAACTATACCTGCATAGTAGATGTGCTTATGGTTACATCATAGAAAGGATGAGACTTAGAACAATTAAGCAATTTGTCAATAATCACATCATTGTCTGAGTTAGAGATTGATATAGAATATTAAGACCTCAAAGTCCTTTCCCCTACAGCACACTTTAGTCTTCAGACTATTCATCTTTAAAATAAGACATTTTGTAAAGTGATGGCTAAATTTCTTCCAGCTCTAAAAAATTATATGACTTAGTCATATTCATGATTCAAATTATAAGACAAGTTAAAATGAAGTAGCACATGTTGAATAAATGAATGAACTATAGAAATTGGCCTTGAAATGTTGCATCAATGGTCTTGATCTTCCAGTGGTCTCTCCTACATCCCCTATGTGAAGATGACTTGTCAAGTCCTGCTAGTGATACTGTCAGTGTATCTCCTGGTCACACTTGGAACCTTCCCACTGTACCCATGTTTGCTCTCTATTAGGTAGACTGCATTCCTTACCGGTCTACTATGATAACCTCCACTCATCTCTCTGATGGCAGCCTGCCCACCTCTTACTCCCCCATGCCCACTTTCCATATTACTACCTACTTTAGTCAGTTTGGGCTGTTGTTACAATTTACCATAGACTGGGTGATGTACAAACAGCAGAATATAATTTTTATAATTCTGGAGGCTGGAAATCTGAGACCAGGGTACCAGCATGATTAGGTTCTAAAGATGGCAGTATTCCAGGTTGCAGACTGTACACTTCTCGTTGTGCCCTCACATGGTGGAAAGAGGGTGAGAGAGGTCTCTGACCTCTTCTTAAAAGGGCCCTAATCCCATAATGAGGGCTCCACCCTCATGACCTGATTATTTCCCAAAGACCCCACCTCTGAATATTATCATGTTGGGATTAGAGTTTCAACATATGAATTTTAGGAGGACAAATATTCAGTCCATTGTATCTTGAGAGCTTCTGTTTGTAGATGAAGTCAGACTTTACCCTACTTAAAAACTTCTGATGACCTAAATGTCCAGGGTGATGAATATGTAATTTATGATGTATCAATCCATCCAAGTCATTGACATGCAAGATGTTAATGATATATTGATAAAACAGGTCACAGAATGAAAGGAAAAGGTTTTGGAAGAATATAGACTTCAGGAATGGGGTTATGAATTTTAGAATTTTTTCCTTTAATTACTTTTGAACATATATGGCTTTTATAAGAAGGAGATTGTTATGGTATCTATGTAACAGACACTCTGCTTAGCCCAGGTGAGACCATGATAAGACAGACGTCCCCAGAACCCAGAGCCCAGTGAGAGAGACAGGCAGTTAATGAAACCTTAATACATTGTGCTATGGCAAGCTCATTTATCAATTCATTCATTCATTCATGTGACCAATATTTATTGAATATTGACTTTATGCCAGAAAGAGAAGTAGCAGTAATCTAGCCAAAAGTATGCTTCCAGCTTCTCCTCCAACCACTCCCTCACTCACTGAACTCTCATCATACCAAATACCCAGTGGTCTCAACTGCCTGGTCGCTGTCATTATTTTCTTTTTTCCTATTAGTTTCTCTCTCAGGTACTCTCTTCTCCCTCCATCTCCACCTGTGGAAATGCTCTCAAAGCCTATGGACAATCTGCACTTCATTTCTGCAGGTTTTCCTGTTAACATGCAGCTACCCTTTCTCTCTTCTTACCACCTTTTTCTCATCACAAATAATTAATGGTTTATCATTTTAATTCCCATACAGACCTCTTTATATCATGCAACAAATTGCATTATAGTTTAAACATTTTTTATTGTATATGCTCAATAAGAAATTTAAGCACATTCCAATATAAGTATGTATATCTATCAGTTGCTTATATATTCTGTACTAACGTATGATGTAAATCATTTAATAAAAGCAACCATACAATATTTAGGTACAAAGTAAAATGAATATACATAGAAGTTCTAGTATTTATTATTTGATGCCGGCTGTATTGTCTTGAGCACTCTGCAATGCTCACTGCAGAAAACACCACATACATTGACTCTCATAGTAGAAAGTAAGTTCCAGGGAAAGACCATGCCTTATTCATGTTTTTGCTCTTACAGCCATTACATTGCCTGGCACATGATTGGAGTGTATAAATATTTTTGGGTTGCATTGATTCAGGTTAAATGTCATACTTTCAAAATCTTAATTATTTTCTGAGAATATTTTATGATGGTTAGAACCACCAGATGATAACAAATTGAAGGCCTCTGGGGTAGTTTAAATACAGTTCAAAATAGGTAAATTAATGAAAAGAAATAATTGCTGTATGTAATTATAGAGAAAACTTCAGGAAATTCTGCATAATTGAAAGTTGATGATACATTGTCTTAGTTCAGTTGGGTAACAAAGCATCATAAACGGAGTGGCTTATAAACAACACAGATTTATTTTTCACAGTTTTTCACATGGCTGGGAAGTCCAAGATCAAGGTGCCAGCAGATTCACTGCCTGGTGAGGATTCGCATCCTCATAGAAGGCACCTTCTTGCTGCCTCCTCACATGGTGGAAGGAAAAAAACTCCTTTGACTCTCTTTTATAAGGACTCCACCCTCATGGGCTAATCATCTCCCAAAGTTGCCAACTTGATACCTAATACCATCACCTTGGGGATCAAAATTTCAATGTATGAATTTAGGGGGAACATAAACATCAGATCATAGCAAACATAATGATACTAATTGATATTTGTGGCTACATGCCACATTTTTTTTACTACTTCTAAGTTGTACTTAGGCCTATTCTAAATGTGATTGCAATAAAACTCTTTAAAAAAATGAATAGATGTTTGCCTCTAATTCACTCTCCATCCTTGTGTTTTCCGCACAGATGCTGGGTGGAATCCCATGGCAAGCATACTTTCAGAGGGTTCTCTCTTCTTCCTCAGCCACCTATGCTCAAGTGCTGTCCTTCCTGGCAGCTTTCGGGTGCCTGGTGATGGCCATCCCAGCCATACTCATTGGGGCCATTGGAGCATCAACAGGTAAATCTCTTGCAGCTTCACCACATGTGCCAGTTAGTTTACCAATCCCCACCCAGACACCCTTCTGTCCCACTCCCCTCTTTCCTCCACATAGTGAATTCTTTCTCATCACATTCATATCTATAGATTTGTTATAGCATTCAGTAAATTGTATTATAGTTCAGCGGCCTCCATTTTTTTTTTTTTTTTTTTTTTTAGCAGAGACGGGGTTTCATCATGTTGGTCAGGCTGGTCTCAAACTCCTGACCTCAGGTGATCCATCTGCCTCGGTCTCCCAAAGTGCTGGGATTATAGGTGTGAGCTACTGCACCCAGCCTCCAATTTTTTTGATTGCTCACTCCACTATGAAACATTGGTGAGCACACCCTCCTCCCAGTTTTGGTATATTTATCCATTGTTTATATGCACTCCTGTCAGCAGTGGATCTCAACCAAGGTGCATGCTGACATCATCTGGGGAATGGTGGGGAGATCTTTTAAAAATACGGATATGTGGCCTACTTCACAGGAATTTTATTTTAATAACTGAAGATAGAGATGGGCACTAGTGTTCTTTTAAAACCCCTAGGTGAGTTGAGAGCCAGAGTTGAGAGTCACAGGCTTAGAGACGTTTACCTGTCATCCTCATGACCTCCCTAAAGATCACTTTGAACTTGAGATTTCTGCTTTACACCTTTAGTAGTTTTTAATTAGGGGTTTTCTTTCTTGAAGAAAGTGATGAATAAGCATTTAGGTCAAGACAAACAAACAAAGTCACTTAGAGAATAACATTAAAAAATGGTTTTGAAAAAAGAGCATTATGAAATGTTTATCTCCCTGTTAGCCTCTATGTAGAACCTGTTCAAAAGCTCACCTTTAATTTAATTAAATGTATTAATTACTCCTGACCTTTTTGTTCCTGTGCTGTAACTTTTAAGAGCACTTAATGAAAATACATCATGTTAATCCAAATTCAAAGGCATCTTCTACGTAGAGGTAATAAAATAGATTAAAGTTCACCTTTTGCCCTGTGGTATTCTGTAAAGGTGATCCAGGGTGATGTTCCTACGGCAACTTTGACTTTCGATTAGTAGAGTCTTTTATTGGATTGTTTAACTTTTAGGAGAGCAGACCTGGTTCATAGTGTACACTCTCCATTCCAGTTGTTCATCCAGGAGACAAACACTTCAAAAATGTAAAGATGACTGACGAAGGTGGTATGTAGTGTTTGTCTTTGAAAAAAAAAGATAGTATTTCTCTCACAAGCAGAAAACATATATGGACGTGTGTGTGTCTGTGTGTGTGTGTGTGTCTCTGTGTGTGTGTGTTTATTGTAGGAACACAGGCTAACAGAAACAGCATTAAGCCTATTTTTTCTTCGATTAGA
This sequence comes from Pan paniscus, assembly GCF_029289425.2. NCBI lineage: Eukaryota > Metazoa > Chordata > Mammalia > Primates > Hominidae > Pan > Pan paniscus. The sequence goes on from NC_073261.2 coordinate 19,941,801, forward strand.
TACACATTCTTGTTTGTTATTTCTGTTATCATAAAATCTCAGTTAAGGCCACAAAGTTGCCTGCATGTAAGCAGGCTTTGGTGACAATTGTAATAGAAAATGAGGGAAGAAAAAATGGTAGGATCCAAAGGGAACAATTCCTATTTGGTCCGATGATCATGATATTAAAAAAGTTCAGCAAATAAAAAGCCGACTGTGCTAATGAACATTTAAGGATTCCATAGTTCTTCAACACATGCTACAACTAACCAGTAAAGAAACTATGTATTCAAAGATAAATCTGTGTTTCAAGTCTTCTTACCCTACCCACAACCAAAACTTCCTGAAAATTTCAGCCACATGACTGTTAATTTTTATTCAATAAAAAGGGACTGTTCTTAACCTAGTGAAATTCTATGCAATGTGGAAATAGGAGAAAAGTAATGCTGAGGCAGCTTCAAAACCAAGTTTATGTGCAGAGAGATGATGGCTGAGAATAGCCCTACTATTGTCTTTCTTCATTTACACATGAATAACTGAGCCTTAAAGAAGAAACAGTGAGTGTCCCACCACATTTCCAAGTGGTTGAAGGAATACTCTAGAATTCTGTTTATGAGAGTTTGTTTTCTATGATTCTAGGCAATGTAACACCATCATTGCAGAAAGGAAATATATATCTTACCACCAGTGTCTGTGCAGGCATTGTGAATAACACTAACTATAACCAATACCTTTTAGAAGCCAAGAGATATAAGACATTTCCACTTGACCAGCACATGGACTTCACACCAGACTAATGTATATGATTCTGAGTTTATTTCAAAACAACCTAGTAAATAGGATGACCCCAGATGGATAAAGAACATTTGGTTCCTTGGTGGTTGTAATGGTTGTTGATTCTGTTCAACAGACTGGAACCAGACTGCATATGGGCTTCCAGATCCCAAGACTACAGAAGAGGCAGACATGATTTTACCAATTGTTCTGCAGTATCTCTGCCCTGTGTATATTTCTTTCTTTGGTCTTGGTGCAGTTTCTGCTGCTGTTATGTCATCAGCAGATTCTTCCATCTTGTCAGCAAGTTCCATGTTTGCACGGAACATCTACCAGCTTTCCTTCAGACAAAATGTAAGAACAGTTTCTTTCAACCTGACATTTACTAGCATTGCTCTTGCTGCTTCTGATGTTGTATTTGTTGTATATACAGTATTATATATTTATTAATATTCTATGTTAAATCTGACTGTACTTTAAGCATACGAGATTAAATAACAAATTATACCTATGCTGAATGGATGCTATCAGTACATGTTCTTATTCATGTCAATACTAAAGGGAACAAATCAATATAATTATTTCCCAAGAGGTACAGTCACAGGGCTATCATTTAACCTTTTTGTCTTTCTGATGAAAGAGTAATGAAACCTAAACTATTCAGCAAAACTTTTAGTATAATTAAATTCTCTATGACACTGGAGAATCTTGGTGGAAGCAGGGCATGGTAAGTTGTTCGACACATATTTTTGTAACTTCTGAACTGTTTTATGCTTGCACTCCAAAGTCCACCTTTGCAGGAAGATATCCTCTCAATTTGATTTTCTTTATTGAATCAAAGTGGCTGCAAAACAGCATGCTTCTTGCTTGATTAAAGCTTTTCCTCTCTCTAGGTTTTAGTTAACAAAACAATCCCAGTGTTTTTGCTTTTGCTTTGTTTTGTTTTGATTTTATTTGATTTTGTTTTTAATTTTACTTTAAGTTCTGGATACTTGTGCGGAATGTGCAGGTTTGTTACATAAGTGTATGTGTGCCATGGTGGTTTGCTGCACCTATTGACCCGTCCTCTAAGTTCCTTCCTTGCACTGCCCCCCACGCCCCCCAACAGGTCCCAGTGTGTGTTGCTCCCTCCCTGTATCCATGTGTTCTCATTATTCAACTCCCACTTATGAGTGAGACCATGCGGTGTTTGGTTTTCTGTTCCTGTGCTAGTTTGCTGAGGATGATGGCTTCCACCTTCATCCATGTCTCTGCAAAGGAATGATCTTATTCCTTTTTATGGCCACATAATATTCCATGGTATACATGTGCCACATTTTCTTTATCCAGTCTATCACTGATGGGCATTTGGGTTGGTTCCATGACTTTGTTATTGTAAATAGTGCTGCAAAAAACATACGTGTGCATGTGTCTTTTCAAGAGCACCAGAAGGTGGTTAGTTTAAGGATGGTAGCACTTCTACAAAGAGATAAACTAGGGATGGCCTATGCTCTGTCAATGCCACATAAGAACTGTTCCCTAATATGTAAAGTGAGGAAATCTTCCCTTGCTTTATTATACCTCCCTGACACCATGTTAGCTCATCCTGCCTTTCCCCCTGTGCATTCAGGAAAAGGCTCAGGTGGCCTGTGTGTCATGCATCTGGTACACAGAAACCCCTCCCAAAGGTCCACCCAGGAAGTCACCTTGATTGTTTGCTTTGGGTGCTGTAGCTGTAGTTGGTTTTTCCCATAGATTGAGCCATTTGAACCAGGAGAATTCTTTAGACCAGTTTTGAAGCAAAAAATGTGTCTCATTCTTTGCCTAAATGAGCCAAGACACTGTGCAAAAAGCTGACACTGTGGCAATTTCTTACAGGCTTCGGACAAAGAAATCGTTTGGGTTATGCGAATCACAGTGTTTGTGTTTGGAGCATCTGCAACAGCCATGGCCTTGCTGACGAAGACTGTGTATGGGCTCTGGTACCTCAGTTCTGACCTTGTTTACATCGTTATCTTCCCCCAGCTGCTTTGTGTACTCTTTGTTAAGGGAACCAACACCTATGGGGCTGTGGCAGGTTATGTTTCTGGCCTCTTCCTGAGAATAACTGGAGGGGAGCCATATCTGTATCTTCAGCCCTTGATCTTCTACCCTGGCTATTACCCTGATGATAATGGTATATATAATCAGAAATTTCCGTTTAAAACACTTGCCATGGTTACGTCATTCTTAACCAACATTTGCATCTCCTATCTAGCCAAATATCTATTTGAAAGTGGAACCTTGCCACCTAAATTAGATGTATTTGATGCTGTTGTTGCAAGACACAGTGAAGAAAACATGGATAAGACAATTCTTGTCAAAAATGAAAATATTAAATTAGATGAACTTGCACTTGTGAAGCCACGACAGAGCATGACCCTCAGCTCAACTTTCACCAATAAAGAGGACTTCCTTGATGTTGATTCCAGTCCAGAAGGGTCTGGGACTGAAGATAATTTACAGTGACCCCATCTAAATAAAATACTGCTTTTGCAAACAGAACACTATAATAGGGTAGTTCTGGAGAGATGGTATGCAGCATACAAAAATATATTTAAAATATAAACAATATTCAGGAGAGTAAAAATTCATATAAAGTGCAATTGCACAAATACAAGCCAAGCTAGAAGGAAGCACCTATGAAAGCAACAACTTTGTTTCTCATCCATAGTAGTATTGATTTTGATGCTAGATAGTTTTGCTAGGTATAAAAAATAAGTAAAGTTCCACTTAGAGAACAAAGGGCCAAATAGAGTTTTTATATTTGTTATGATAAAAGGAAGTAGATGTGAAAAAGCCTAAAAAAAAGGAAATTGGACAGTTTTGATACAAACTTTGTTTGCTAATGCACTGATGAGTCTAGTTTCATTATAGCACGAAGCTATGAGAATAACTTCAGTCACTCCCTTGAATGGTGCAATGAATTAACCAGCTGATTTTTCTTAGTGTGATGATTAACCCCTTCTTTCATGTTCTGAGCTATAACATTTGCTGAATATGCAATTTTTTATTCTTTTATTAATGGCATGTAATATTCTGAGCACGGGCAAAGAAAACACAAAAAAATTATGTATTGGCATTTATTTATGTGCAAGGTGATAGGAAAACTGAATCCATCTTTGTAGAAGAGCACTGGGCTAATTTGTATGTTTCCATAGCTACTATATGCATAAACAACAGTACCTGAAGGATTATTAAGCAACCTTAAAGCAATAAGTTCATTAAACAGAAGGTAATAGGAAGAACAGTACATTTTTGTCTTTATCTCAAGTATATAAAGTTTTACCCCATGATAAAATAAGTAATATATAAATTAATACATAAGTTAATATTGGAAGTGAAATTAGGCCTTATGTAAGGAGAGGTAGCTACACAGCATCTGTTACGGTTAATGAGAGGCACACTGCTAAATTTACGTATATTTCATTGAATACTTTATGGGAAGCCCCCACAATACCTCCTGATAGTAGTAAAATTAGAAAAAAACAAACTCTATTAATTTTTAGATATTCATTAATAGGAAAGATTTAATGTTACAGGATCTACTCTTTGGCACTTTTTCACATAAGCCAGCCTTAGAGACTAGACAAATAACTACTACAAAAAGTACATAGTGAATTTTAAAATGTAGAAGAAAGCAAAAAATAAAATAAGTCCTAAAGTGAAGAAGCCATCAATTTTAACATTTGATGTCTAGATAACATTCATGAGATTGGTCATTAAATACTATTTTGCTCCTTTTCTGGTGTTACACATACACACTCATATGTGTGTGTGTGTGTGTGTATGTGTAATGATTTGTGTCCATTTCAAGTGTTTTCACACCAGTCACACATTATAGAAATAACTGGAGCCATGTCTACAAAAGCAAAGTGAAGTGATGAGCTGAAAAGTGATCAGGGAATCTGATCCCATAAAGAAAGTGAGTCTGAATTGTTGAAACTAAAGCACTTCTTTTCCAAAAATACTTCTTTTTTGCAACTCATGAACAAAATGAAGTTAACTTAGTGTTTAGCATTAAAAATAAAAGTTGTATCTTGACCCTAGAATTCTTTTTATAAGATTTAATTGTAATTGTCTCAAAGCATCAAATAATACATCTTTATCATTAAACATGAATTTAATGTCTAGGATAATTTTTAAAAGAGGAAATTAAATAATTTTACATGTCTCATATTTTCAGTGCTTTCTCAAAATTTGATGGTGAATATTACATTGCATTCAAAATCTTCACTGAATATCATATATATCTAAATGAAAAGAGAATTACTTTTATTCATCTATTTTCTCAGAATCTATTCAGTACCCTATGGAGTACATGGAAGAAGTATATTTTTGGAACCAGTAAGTATGGGAGTCCACGATTCTCAGGTATTGATTGAAAAAAGAGAAAGGGGCAAGAAATTTGTTAAAGAAAAACCACAGATACTAAAACATTTGACACATAAAAGTAATTAATTGCTGGAGACTACAATTCCTGGCAAACACCATTATTCCAGATGCACCATGCTACCCAGCATGCTACCTGAATGGTGGTTTTTATCCATCCTGTCACCCTGAGCATCTGTCTCAACCTGCTGAGGCACAGACTTCCACCATGTGCGTCAGGAAACACCTCACTCATACTGTCATATAATGCAACAGGGAGGCATAGTCTCTCTACAGGTCTCTCTCTTTACATTGTACCATTCTGTTGGGCAACAATTGTCCCAACAACCACACTTAAATCCAGTGGGGAAAAAAAGGTTAACAGTAAAAATTTCTTCCACATAATTCAATTTCTCACAATAGACAGAAACAGGGGGAAAATGTTTGCCCTGTTCAAAGTACTAAAACTAGATAACTTAAATAATTTAAGCCAACAATTAATATATTGTATTTAACCCATTATTCCTCACCTACCCTCAAAGTAGGTATATAAAAGACTAGTTTGTTATTAATCCACAGATGTGCTAAATGTTAGCAAGATGATTTTTAAGTACAAAAAAGTTTAAGATTGCAAGGAAGGAAACAATAGTCACAAGGTCTTTACTTATGCACATTTGTGCATAAATTTCCACCCAATTTCCAAGACAGTTGTATCACAAAGCTGTGAAATGTGCAAGAGTATACTTTGTACCCATCATGTGCTCTGTTTTGACATAATGAGTAATGCAGACATTTACATGTTCTTCCAGCTTCAATCAGTAGACCTGATTTTCAAAATCGGCCCTCAAATGAAAATAAAATAAACAAAACATTTATACAATGGCTATATTAATGTGGGAAGGCAACACCTGTGGATAAAACATTAGAAGAAAACATATATTTTATTTTCATACTTTTGATATGATTGTAACATATTTCTTGAGTAATTTAAATGCTTTGTTTTCCCACACATATTCAAATCAGCAAGCTTGTAGCTGGACTGCAATATCAACAAGTTGTTTCAAACACTCAGCATCAAAATACAACTTCATTGCTACACTTACAAGTAATGAATTTTATGTGACTATGAAACGAATATAAGCTTAAAATAAGTGAATCTAATAAAATGGCTATTCCTCTTTTTACTTGGAAATAATAAATTAACATTATATTTTAAACATAAATTATGATTTCTTTTTCTGTTTTAGCCTTCATGTAAATTTACACTGGTATGATGTGTAATTTATTGTACGTTTGCTACTTCATAGACAGATGCATATAATGGTTCTAGAACATATATTTTTGTCTGTCAAATTATTATATAAAATTATGCTTAAAATAAGTATATTTGCAACTGTGTAAATGCTTTAAGTGTAATGGCAATGTATTAAATTGTGCTGGTCAATTTAGGGTATCATTGTCTAAATTTGGCTTTTGGGGGCCCTCTCTTAAACTAAGTATATATGGTGCTTCAAGACAATTATGCAATGAAATCAAAATAAACCATCTCATTACTGGAGGATAGGCAAATGCCAAGTGGAAATGCTGCACCTCACGTAAGTCTTGGGGCAATATATATCATAGCTCAAAAACAAATGTAAATTGTTTTTCTTGGAAAAGACATTCTACCATTGTACACAGGTCTTTTGTAACTCAAAGAAATCAATAGAATAATATCCATTAAGAGTCTCATGCTTACTGACTGAGTCAGCCAGGTGATTCCAATTATATTCATTCCAATCACATAAAGAAGATCTGCATTTTTCAAACCAAACAGCTGACCAACAGTTGTTGTATGAAGTCAATCTCTAAGTGACAAGTGGCTGTCATTGTGTTCCAATTATGTGCTCTGTATCTCTCATCTTACTCTTTCAAGATGTCTTTAGACATGCAGTTATATACATTCTCAGAAGAACTTTGGCCTTTCATGCCTTAATTATAATAAGCATTAGTGCCTTTGGATGTATATAGGGCAGAAGGGCCTATAATGAGTGTAGGGACGAATGAAGGAAAGAATAAGTAGGTATGCCAGGGCAACATCACATCGAGTTGTCGTCTTGTGGACACACTTCTGGAGATTATACATTTTTGCTTTATCACAAATCTATAGTGTGGGGGGAATTATTAAGAGCCAGAAAAGAGACTGTATCAGAATATAATATTAGGGCCTGTGGACGTTATCTTCATTTTAACCATTGTATCTAGAGAGCTTAAATTTGATCACTAACATTCTCCTAGAACAGACATTCTTGAGAGAGATCCAGGAAGCTATGGGATAATGATAATTATTGTTTCTACAATTTTTATACTGTCACCTCAAGAAAAGTTCCAAAACAGTAAAAACAGTCATTGTATCTTATTTAAATTCTCTAAAGTCAGAGAATATGTGGTGATTCTGCTTTTATTTTTGGTTGGAAAACTATAGTTATCTATTTAAAAGAGGTATTGTATTATGTATTTTGGAGCCAAACTGCTGTGCTGATTTATCAGTTTGTCATATAGAGGCAGTTAAAAGCATAAACCAGGTAAGACTAAAAGTCCAGTGATAGAATTTAGAGCAGTAGGTATTACTGAAAGAATTAATTGAAAACAGCTTCTGATAGTGCAGTGCCACATGTGGAGCTGAAGAGAATACAGTAGAAGGATGGGGCCAGGAATCACACTCTTTTGGGGTCTGAAAATGGACGGAGCTGGGAGAATTATTGAAACTCTCTGGATCTCTTTCATCTTTGTAAGGCTTCTTATTTAGATAACCTTTAAGATCTTTTATAGCTCTAGATTTTTCATTACGCCCCTGTTAGGAAACTTTTTCGGAGAATTGTAGCGTAGCTTGGTAGACAGTAGTTGAGAGTGGGACTATAGAACAAGACACACATGGCTTTGAAAAGCAGCTCAGCATCAGATTGAGGGCCACAAGAGTTGCATGGTCTTAGCCAAGTCACTTAACCTCTGTGGGCCTCAGTTTCCCAGATGTAGATGGTATTTACTTGCTATTAGTACATTATATGATGCATGCAAGCTTTCCTGAAACTGTCTTTCCAACTGGGAAAACTGTGACAAAATTTATCTAGCTTTTGGGAAATCATTTTGACTTTGAATCTTGTGTTCAACTAGTTATCAGCACGGATTCTATGATAAGGATGAAGAAAAAGTGATATGTTTTAAAATATATTGACCTATAAGTCATATTTGCTTTATGTGGCTCTTCAATGACTTCATTCAACACAAATTTTATGCTGTGCTGCATGCACCCAAATTGTGCTCCATACATTACCATTGGTTTAACTAGACGTGGCTAAGTCCATGGTACAGTTTACCTCAGCATTTATATTGGAATTTTTGGGCAATACCACTTATCAAGAGTACTTTGTGCCCAGAGTAAAGAACAGAAAGAGAAAAGCCCATGGCAGTTTTGCAGGCTTGGGAAAGTCTGAAAAATTTCTTTAGCTTGGTTGCCATGTGTTTTTCTGATCATTTCCTTAGAAGATACCACATGATTGAAATAATTTTTAAAGAAGTAATAACAATGATAGGATATTCAAAATTATTTTTTCAATGTGTAAATCATCCAAAGTTGGCCTTCAAAGTTCATAAATGTGTATGTTGAGGGTGAATTGGGGGTGGGAAATACGTGCTAATGGGTTCCAATAAAAATTAACATGAAATTTGAAAACATCAAGGTCGAGAAAGTATTGCAAACCACACTACTCTATGTAGGTTAAAATGTCCCAGGCATAGATGATAGCCATGGGCACAAAACGTAAGCTAGGACTTAAGTGCAAGGAACAATTTGGGTTGAACCCATGCAGAGCAATTGCTGTCTCAAACCCATTTGTTTGTGTTCACAGCATTTGAACATACACAATGAACGCCACATGTTCTGGTTTCTGTTCATCAACATGAAGTCCAAATTTATCCTGAAGAAAAAAACTAACCTACATAGTGTTCTATTTTATAATAACTTCCTTTTTAGATTTTCATTTGTATAGCAAAATTTCCATTAAATAATAACATACATAGTAAATATTTCCCACATTTCATTTTCCAGAGAGACCTACAAAGTCCCAGAAAAATAAATTTTTAAAACTGCAGATTTTAAAACATAATATAAAATAAAAAGAGCTGATTATGACTTTGTACACATTTGGTGCAGTCTCCTGTATCACAGTTATTTAGAGGGGCTAAAAAAAATCCATAAAAGTAATTTTAGTTCACTCCATATCCTAATTAATAAAAGACTTTAAAATCTGAAGTAGAAGCAAGTTTTCAGCATTCATGTTGGTGGCCTGTTACAGTCTACTTTGGAGATTCTTCTTTCTTATTTTCATCATCTGCTGACCCTAGGTGTTAGGAGATGTTGCCTTCAGTCCTGGCTTTCCTCCTAACTGTTTGGTCTTGGATGACTTAATTGACCTTTCATCATCTCAAATCATGTTCTATAAATGATATAAATTTCTATAAAGGCTCTTTAAGGCCTCTTTCTGTCTTGAAATTTAATCCTATGTTGGTCTACACCTCCCCTCCATGTCAGATCAGATGTAATTTATTACTTACACTAACGCTATTCGAATTACCCCAAGATCTCATGTCCTATCCTCTCCCTCATTGCCACTGCCAGCTGGTTAGTGATACCAACTTCTCTAGTGAATTATCCATTTTCTCTTTCTAGGAAATAGGGGGGACACAATATTTTTATCAAGGAAAATAACACGCATTTGCCCCCTCCAAGTCCTATTTTCTTACCATCAGAAATGCTCTATTTGTGAATTCAGCCCATCTTGTGGTATTAACAACATACGATCGAGTCTCACTATAAATATACCCTTCACTTTGTCCAGGTAGTTGGTAAAAGCCTAAGGTATTGAACAACTCCAAGTTACCCAGCAGGCAGCCCCTTGGAATCACTGGACTATTCTAGTAGCCTCTGAAATTCTGCCTCCTACTCTATGTTGAGCCTTCTAAGACCCATAAACCGCCCCCCAAAACTGGTTATTTTTTATATGAGTTTCATCCACTTATCTGTGTATTATTCAACAAATGTTTATTGAACACCATCTACTCAGGAGGCTTGGACAGAAGAACTGTGTGAGCCCAGCGAGCTATGATCATGCCACTGCACTCTAGCCTGGGCAACAAAGACCCAAGAAAACCCCCCAAAAAACAAAATGGACTTGAGAGATTAATGAAAGTTGATTCTCCAGTAGATTCAGAAGGTTGATTCCAAGGATTTAAACCTATTATATTGTGAGCCCACTCACAGGCATGAGAGAGCTGGGGGGAGCTGACTTGGGGAGAAGTTATTAATTTGCTTTTTTATATACTCAATTGAGCTTTTTACACAGTTTCCAGGAGGGGGAATATAGTATGCATTAGAAAATGTATTTCACATGCTTGGAGCTATTCTAGATTAAGTTTTTATTCAGGAATGAGTCTTTAATCTAGATCATTGGTTCTCAGTCCTGGATATACACTAGAAACAACTGAGAAGCTTTTGAAAAGTATTGGGTCCATCTTAGACCAATTGACTCGGAATCTCTGGAATTAGGGACTAGCATCAGTATTTTTCAAAAAGTTTCTCAAATTATTCTAATATGTAGCCAAGGTTAAGAAAAATTGATTTAGAGTCTGTATCTCTGGGATATAAAGAACTCATAATCACTAATCTGATGCCTAGACAGGAAATGAAAGCATAGCTTCCCCTTTCTTTACTTGTCTGAGAGATGACTTCTGAGCATTACAGATTTCATCTAACAAGAAGAATAAACATTGAACAATGAAGCCTAAGGGTTAAAAATGTTGTGAAAGGGAGTGTATGGGGCATGTATGAGTGCCTAAAAAGGGGAACAAATCTAATCTGTGCATTTGGGCAAGTACATCCTCAGTTGTTTAATACGTGAAATGATGAAGTGCCATTCATATAATAAGTAAACATTAAATCTCTGCTCAGATTGTTTCCAAATACCATTTCCCATTAAAGAATATCAGGACTCCCTATAGGGAATGGCTAATTCCAGTCTGTGGCAAGGAATGTTAAGAGGAGCCTGGAATATCTTTGCATAATAGATAGCAAAGAAACTACCAAAGATCACTGAGATCACGTAAAAAGGCAACTGAGCCAGAGAGTGGGCCATTTGCCCTATGAGAGTCTCTCTCATCCTCCTACCCCTGCCCTTTTCCCTAAGCAACCAGGGAAGTGCAACTGTATCTACCCATGGGCCACACTCGCAGGGCAGCCAGGGGAAATCTTTCCTCCCCCACCTAGCAGCACCAGGTGTAGAACACACACTTGAGACGCACAGGTGGCACTTACAGTGATGAAGCAGAAGACCCAGCTGCACCAATTAAGTATAGCCAGACAGAACAGTGCTGCAACAACTAAAAACTGAATTGCCATTGGATCCACAGCTCATAGAAGTAGGCCAGGGCCTAAACTCTAAACCCAAACAAGGTGACTACCTGCTAAAATATAAAATAAAAATAAAACCCAGAGACTGCAAACATACTATTCAAGTTATCCAGAATATCATTAAAAAAAAAAATCAGTCATACCAAAAGCCAGGAAAATCACAACTTGAACGAGAAAAGGTAAATCAACAAAGGCCAACAGGCTGACGAGTAAGATGTAGAAATTATATGACAAGGGTTTTAAAGCAGTCATCCTAAAATGGCTCCCACAAGCAAACCCAAATGTTCTGGAAACAAATGAAAAGCATGAGAACATGAAATGCCTGCAAAGAAATAAAAGGTACTAAAATGACCAAATGGGCAACATAGAACTAAAATTAAATTAATCAAAACAAAAACTCACTGGTTGAGCTCAATAGCAGAATGAATATGACAGAAAAAAGAATCAGCAAACTTGAAGATAAAACAATAGAAATTACTGAAACTGCAAAACAGAGAAAAATGGACAGAAAAAGGATTAAACAGAGTATCAGAGACATATTTGATGATAACAACAGATCTGGCACTTATATCACTGGAGCATAGATGGAGAGAAGAAAAAGAGTGAGTTGCAAATGTATTCACATAAATATTATGTTGGTGCAAAAGTTATTGCAGTTTTTCACATTACTTTTAGCCTAATAATAACTGAAATTTTCCTAAACGTGACAAAAGATATAAACCTAAAGTTTCAAAAGTTGAACAAATTCTCAACAGGATAAACTATTCACTACCTACATGGGAACTCCAATCCAAATAGCGGTTGATTTCTCACCTGGAGGCATGGAGGCCAGAAGAAAATGACACTACATGTTTCAAGTGCTAGAAAAAAAAAACAGGTGTCAACCTTGACCTATATACCTGGAGAATATTCTTTACTAATGATGAGGAAATAAAAACATTCTCAAATGAAGTGTTCTTCATTTGATTGTTTAAAGCAAAAATTGTAAGTCATCTAATAAAGTGCCCACCATGTGTAGAGGGAATAGTTTAAGAAAACTACATATTTAATATGTGGAGGGTAAGGGGTTCTAAATAGAGGTAAGTTTTCTACCTATTTCACTCTATGTCATAAAATGTCAACACCTGTGTACTGATGAAATCCATATGTATATTGTTTGTTGTTTTGCTTTTTGGGTTTTTTTTTTTTTTTGAGACAAGGTCTCACTCAAGTTGCCCATGCTGGGGTGCAGTGGTTTCATTACTCTTCATTGTAGCCTCAACCTCCAGGGCTCAAGCGATTCTCCTACCTCAGCCTCCTGAGTATCTGTGACCACAGGTTTGTGCCATCATGCCTGGATAACTTTTTTTTTTTTTTTTTGTAGAGACAAATCTCACTGTGTTGCCCAGTCTGGTCTCAAACTCCTGGGCTCAAGCCATCCTCCTGCCTTGGCCTCCCAAAGCTCTGGAATCACACTCATGAGGTATATGTATATTATAACACCTAGAACACCACTTAGAAAACTCTACAAATTGATGTACTCAAGAACACCATAAGCAAGTCAAAAAATAACTCTAAAAATGTTCAAGTGACCCACAAGTGAACACAGGCACTGAAATAGTTAAAGCAGTCTTGACGAAGAATACCCTGGAGGGAAATGCTGGTGAGAAACTTGTGATGAATCTGTTCTGTATCTTGACTGTTACTGGTGGTTATAGAAATTTATACATGTGATCTAATTGCATAGAACTCTGGGGAACCAGCTTCCCTGGAGAAAGTTCTTATAAGAGACCTAGTGTTCTAAGATGCCACATAGCATGATAATTAGCTCTGGAACCATGTTTCCAGTTATTTGATCTGATCTGAAAGTATAATAAAGCTTATCTCATTCCCCTGAGAATGTCAAATGACCACAGCCCAGCAAGGGCTCTAATGTACACTCGAGCGTGTCAGGGAGACTGGAGTGTTACCTTCCTACACACTTATAAAGTTCCAGAAATCTGAGGCACCTCTAGGTCAGAAAAGCCAAGGCACACCAGTATATCTGAATTTTAGAGAGATTTTATTTAAATACTAAAGGGTTGAAATTAGGACCTATACCCATTACGTTTCCAAGGAGACTCAAGAGGTGAGGAGCACAGCTTCCTCCTTCTCCTCTATAAACAAAGCAAGATCATTTTTTTTTTTCTCCTCCATCATCCATGGAGCATCCAGCACACAGGAACACTGTTCCAGAAACCACCTCCATGCCTTTCTTCAAGTGAAACAGCCATTCACTGCCACTGATACAGCTGCTTATTGCAATAATTGTGTCTCCTGCCTTCTGATAGTTGAGCATCTCCACCTGGACTCTACTGTTTTGGTGTCCTATCAACCTTACTGCTTACTAGTGGGCTCTTGCTACCACCCTCCTTGTCATACAAAGAAAATCATCACTAAATTTCTTAATGGTGCTGGTAACTCTCTCACCAGCACACTCTTTATAGTTGTGATCCTCTGAACCTTCCGTGAGACACCATATAGTGCTCTTCCAGCACGATTTGGCATGTCCACTCCAGCAAGCCCTCTACTCCGAGTGTTTTGGCCCCTTCCTTCATTGTCTGACATGACAATTCTGGTGTCTTCAACTTCACTGAGCTGGGCCAAAACATTTTCATGTTTCTAGGAGCTGTCCTAGCAGTGAGTATACATCATCTTCAGGAATCTTTGCCAAGGTGTAACACCCTGTATCCCAGGAGAGTGCTTCCATCACTGGAGAGGCTGCTGCCACACTGTACCATAAGGATGGAGTGGACAAGATCCCAGCCAGTCCATCATCAGCCTCTTCAGTGCTGACATGGTGTCGGGCTACTAATTTTTCAAAATTTTCCACTCTTCTTCCCAAGAGTTTCATCGGACGAATAGCCACACTGCCACTTGGACACTTTGAGCTCCCATTATCCAAGTCATCCCAGGCAGGAAGAGGAATCACCATCCTAACTGGGGTTTCTGACCCTGGTCATCAGAAGGAGGTGGGTTTGCTGTTACTCAGTGGGAACAGAGATAAATACATTTGGAACCAAAGTGATTCCTTTAATGTCTTTGGTACTCGCTTGCTTACTTGTGAAAACACATGGGCAGATGCAACACACCAGCCTGAAAAGGATGTGGCAGTCTCCTTAGACCCCCTCAGGGATGAGAGTCTGGGTACCTCACAAAGTTTTCCACCAAAGCCAGCAGAGTTGCTAGCTGAGGATGAAGCGAATTTATAATGGACAGCAGAGAAGGAAAACAATGAGTATTAGTTTTGACCCTGATACTGGGTTCAGTGATGGGGACTTTCCTCTTCTAAGTCTATCCCCAGGAAGAGGTCCACTGGGACCCTGAAGGAGGTCACTTAAAGCTATGACCGTTTAGACTCCTAAGTAATTCTTGCCTAGTCCCTCTTTCCAAGTGTCCTCCAGTTCACATTGGAGCATACCAGTCAAGGATACACACCACCTTGAGTCAGCTTACTCAAATATTAAACAGTTCCTACTATTCAACATAGTTCCTGCATATTGACTTTATTGAATAAAATCTGCATTTCCCATAAACTTTAAATAAAAATTTTATTTACATACGAAGTGCAAATTATACCTTCCTTTTCCATAATTCTGGTTAAAAAAAAAAAAGTTCCAGCAATTGCATTTTTACTATTTACCCAAAGAGACAATTATATTCCACTCCACATATTCCTTTCAAATTATCTGACCAGGATTTCTTTGCAAACCTGTCTTGCCTATTTTTCCTTAGGTTGAAAGGATTCTGTAATCTCAAGTCTGCCTCAACCCCGTATCTTCATCCAGTACCCCGGATCAGTAGGATGAAAGTGGTAAGCCTACAAAAAAGCCCACTTCCATTTGTGTCAAAACCTACTTTCCCAATACTTGGGCATGTCAATTCTGCTAATGTTCTAGAGTACAACTTTCTCACATTTTCTAAAACCATATTTTAGAAATGGTTACAAAATCCAAACAATTAACAAAATAAATTAGAATGATGAAAACAAATTAGAGGAATGCTTTTAACTTTCCAGGTAAAAGGCATTGCTTATCCAAGACTGACTACTGTCCTCACCCATACAGTTATAGAATTCCATATTCTGTACATTAATCCTCCCTCCTCACCAAGGGAACAGCCTCAATAAGCACATGAACTCATCCATCATTTATTTGGAGGTTACTTATCTTGTCTGGCCCCTTGCCCATAGTAAAAGGCTGTTGATTTCAGACAGATTGTATAGAAACCTTCAAATAATTCAGGGGAAGTGTCCTAATTTGTGATCCTTTTAAATGCGTCAAAAATGTAATAAGAAGATGGAGGCAATGCATAGGATTCCCTGCCTTTGTCTTTATAGTTGTTTACCAGAGATGTTTCAGCCAATTGGAACTAAGAAGAAATGAATATAGTTGCTTACTAGAGATGTTTCAGCCAATTAGAAGTAAGAAGAAATGAAACTGAACATGTTTTCTCCACTGGTTCTTGATCATACAGAGACAAATGTGAACAGAAGCCAGCCCCTGTACCTTTGCTCATATTAACACAGTCATTAGAAAACGTTGAGATGTGTAGAGATTCAAGGACCTCAGATAGCTTTCCTCAATGAGATATTAGTAAGCTCATAGGCTGGCAACATGCGTCCAGGTACTTTCCAACAAACACACGCCATACTTGGTTAACCAAGCAAGAAAGCCCCTAAGGCTGGCAAGAGTATTTCTGGGATTGAAAGAGAATCATTTATTAAGTTTTATGAATCTGAAAAACAACTTTATTAGGTACTGGTGGAAATCAAAGATCAAGCAATAGTAATATTTCCAACAGTATTTGTTGTGAAAGAGAGAGTTCTTATTTTTTGGGAAACACATTCTGATTTTATTTAATAAAACATACTAAAAAAAATATTCTGAACAAAATGACTAATTTTACCATTTACTCCCTGCATTGCCTCAAGCACTTTATCAATTAAGGTTTTATAATGTATTACCTTCTTCAGTGACTTTTAATATATACATTTATGCTTGTTTAAATAGTATTCATTCGGAAGCAATGATAGGTACAATTTCACCAACAGATTAGTTTACATCATTAGAAAAAAATAAGAGCTGCTTAATTGAGAAAAATAATTTTATTAAAATATAGTTTTAAAATAAGACTATGTAATTTAGCTTTTCTTTCTCTCTCTCTTTTTTTTTAAATTAGAGACAAGATCCCACTATGTTGCCCAGGCTGGTCTTGACTCCTGTGTTCAGGCGATCCGCAGGCCTAGGCCTCCCAAAGTTCTGGAATTATAAGTGTGAGGCACACTTCTGGGGGGCTTTTTTCTTTAAATAGTTTTGTGATGCATAGAAAGGCTAAAGCTGTAGAGAAACTATTGTGACTTGGATGTTCATTACAGTGACTGCTAAAATTTCTGACCTAGGCTGGGCGTGGTGGCTCAAGCCTGTAATCCCAGCACTTTGGGAGGCTGAGGCAGGCTGATGACGAGGTCAGGAGATCGAGACCATCCTGGCTAACACAGTGAAACCCCGTCTCTACTAAAAATACAAAAAAAACTTAGCCGGGCGTGGTGGCACGTGCCTGTAATCCCAGCTACTCAGGATGCTGAGGCAGGAGAGTCCTAGAACCCAAGAGGCGGAGGTTGCAGTGAGCCAAGATCACGCCATCGCACTCCAGCCTGGTCACAGAGCAAGACTCCGTCTAAAAAAAAAAAAAAATTCTTACCTATTGCTAAGTAAGAGGATTATAAACAATTATTGTGTTTATAAATAGAGCATATAATACCATTCAAGGAGATGTGAGTTAGAAGTTTTAAAAATGTCCTTTCTTGAAAACTTTTTGTTAATCTGCTACTCATTCAGAGAATTTGTTAACATTTTCAAATTATTTTCCTTGCTATAATAATTTCAAAATTTTCCTTCATTTAATCGTTAATTGAGGCTGATTTCCATCATCAGCCTCTCCAGTGCTGACATGGTATTGGACTACTAATTTTCCCAATTTTTCCACTCTGCTTCCCAAGAGTGTTGTTTTGAATTGTACATTGAATTGTACAATTCAATGATTTTTATTTTAATTATATATTTTGGGCTATTTAGAGATGATTACATAGGTTATACGCAGATACTACATCATTTTAGATCAGGGACTTGGATTTTACTATCTGATCCCCCATGGATACCAAGGGACAGCTGTATTGAATATTAGGGTTACTTCTCCAGTGGTATTTAGTTAAGTCCATTTACTTTCTATAGTGAATTTAGGGAGTTTTATACTAAAAAGGGCTGACTATCCAGGAGGTGCTTTCAAAGCACCACCTTCCCTGGAGGATGCAACAGCTGTGAGCCATCCCCAGCACCTCTGCAAAACCATGATCAGTCCTTTGCAAGAGACCCAGGCCTCAGACTATGCAGTGACTCCCAAGTGGAGCCTGTCTCCTCACTCAACTGAGCAGCAGCCTTGGGCCCCATCAATGAGGAAAGGATTGGAGATGCCTCAAAAACCGCAGAACATTTGCAACAGAAACAAGCTTATATTTCTGTTCTTCTGACAAGTAATAATTGTCAACTCCAAAGGCACTACCAAATCTGGCTCAATCTAACATAGTTACATTCTCTGGTCCGTGACCTTTCTGCTGTACATACAATCCAATCACATCTATACCACAAGCAAACTGTCATTTTAATAATCAAATAAATGCTGATCTCACTGTGTCTTTGCCAAGTATCTACCTTCATAACTTTGAGGAGGCTGGCAGAGAGAGTTAATAGTATCCACCTTTGTTAAATAGCTGAGGGAGTGAAGGTACCATTCCCAACCACACAAAAGTTTTAAGTAGCAGACTCAGCATTTTCTTTGAGACACTTTCCAAATACCTGTGTTTCCTTTTTACTGCAATATAATGCTTTGACTCTTGGAATGAGTCATAATTAGAGTGCTGTTTTTTTTTTCCCCCAGTCAGCAAATTCACCTTACAAATACGACTTAGGCGTCATGTCCCAAATGTCTCTAATAACCAGAATCACCAAAGATATTTATTACATACCCATATTCCCAGGTCTCCATGAGCAAGGCTTGAACAGTCAGCAAATGAGTGATTATTTTCTGTTAATTAGATTCATAAAAGGAAAGATAAAAACATGACCCTGAAATGTAATGTCAGTTTCAGGGCTCAATTTAATTAGGTAAAATACCTCCTGTGTCTCTTCATTCAAATGCAGAGTAACAGTGTTTTGTAGGGTAGAGCCTGACCACAGTCTTTGATCACATGTTTGTTTTTTAGCCTCCTGAGTTATAATTCTTTTAAAAGAGATGGATACTCTTCTATGATTAGTTCCTGGTTTCCACATCTCTCTTAATCATGTTATTCCAACCTTCTAGTTTGAAAATTGGCCTTGTCGATGAAAAAATATAGAAGCAATACAACAGCCTTGTCATAATGATTCTTTACTGTTTGCAATGTCCTTTGTACATAGCACTATTTTTATTAATCTTCACAGCATCCCATTTTACAGACAAAACTAAGAGGTTGTGAGTTGCTTTGTGCATAGTGCATTCATTACCAGTGGGAATTATTGAAGCAAATTTGAAAAAAATTACTAAAAATAATTAACAATTGAAAATTTCAACTCATAAACACATGACTGTTTTATTTTTATGGTTTTTGTATTTATTTACTAAGAGCTGTATCACATATAAAAACATGTAATATACATCCACAATAATAATAATCTATCATCCATATTAAAAAATAAAGCACTGTGTACTTTGATTTATAGTAATTGTATGCAGAAAGTCAAATGTACATTAGAAAGTAGACTGGTGATTGTCTGGGCCTGGGAATGGCAGTGAGGGCCTACTGTAGCTGAGCACAGTTGTCTTTTTGAAGTGATTAAAATGATCTAAAATTATATTGTGATGATAGGCAAGTCTGTAGATATATCATGGTTTTGCAGAGGTGCTGGGGGTGGCTCATAGCTGTTGCATCCTCCAGGGAAGGTGGTGCTTTGAAAGCACCTCCTGGGTACTCAGCCCTTTTTAATATAAAGCTCCCTAAATTCACTATCGAAAGTAAATGGACTTAATACCACTGGAGAAGTAACCTTAAGATTAAATACAGCTGTCCCTTGGTATCCATGTGGGATCAGCTTCTAGGACCCCCACGATAGTAAAATCCAAGTCCCTGATCTAAAATGATGTAGTATCTGCATATAACCTATGTAATCATCTCTAAATAGCCCAAAATATCTAATACAACATAAATACTATGTAAATAGTTGTAATACTGTATTGTTTTTAATCTGTATTGTTTTTTCTCGTATTATTATTTTTTATTGTTTTCATTAGTATGTGGAATCCACAGATATGAAACAGGAGGTTGCAGTACTAAAGATACAGAGGGCCGGCTGTATCTAGGTAATTTAATTCAGTTAATAGTTAAATATATTTTTAAATGATTCAAGAAGGAAATTATTTTTGAGTCCTGGAAGACAAACCTGCCCCAAGTCCTTCCCCCAGCCTCCTGCTGCTGGTTCCATTCACCAACAGGTTATGAAACTCCCTTTTAAACGAGCCTATCAATCAGGCTTGCTCACCTCCAGTAAATGCTAGATAGACCTATAGGTCATAATTTTGTGCAAAATTAAAAAAAAAAAACTTGACTCTTCAGTTAACTCTTCAGAAAATACTGTAGCTTCCTGCTGGCTAGTTCTTCAAATTTAATAACCTACTCTACTGAAATGGAACCCTGAAGTAGATACCAGCGCTCTGGGCTTACAAACACCCTTTAATTCAGATGTTATTTCTTGCTGGAACATTTTTGTTCAATTTACAGAAAGGATGAGATTGTAAGGCCGATTATCATTTGACAAATAGAAGTTGCAAGTTTCTTTTTAATTCTATCAGCCACTTTCGTCCTGAATAATCTTAATTTTTAGTCCTCTATTAATTTTCTACTGTATTAAAGTCTCACTCTCTTGTTATGTAATACTTGTTATAAAAATTGCACACATATGCTTCTGCTAGTATAATTGCAACCTAAAGGCACAGAAATATAATTTATATAAATATAAAATTGTGGTTATTTCAATATATGTGTATAGAAAACTGTTATAGTTTCATATTTTCTCAGTAATGCAAAAAGATAAAGATACAGAGGTACTCCTGTAATTATTTATCCATCTCGGGCTCTTAGCTTATTGACAATGAATCAAAATAGAGACACTGGCAATATATTTTCTTCCACAAGGGTAATTTATTGAGAAACTGAAACTTTAGCCTAAAGGAGAAAACATTAAAGATCTACCTGCTTCTGTGGCCAATTTTGCATTATGTTAATATGGTATGTATTTTTTTGACACTTGACACATTTCAGAAAATCTGAAGTAATACTGTTGCTGAAACTCATAGCATACGGCTTTCTGGGGTTCCAACAGCAGTGTACCTCCTATAACGCCTGGAACTCTGCCACGGCATTAAACACCAAAATGGCAAGGAGGCAGGAGATATTAACAGCAAATTAAAATCCATAAATAGCCCCAGCCCTAACTTAAGGCTTTGGAGTCGATGTCTTCCACCTCCAAGTATTTTCCGAACTAGGGGCCTTTGCAGTTTCTTGAATTTTTTTTTTTTTTTGGTTCACCCTGAAGTAAGTCAGCCCAAGGACCCAAGTGCCTGTGTGAATCACTCACTAAACCAACAGGCTCCAGTAATGCACTAATGACTGTACTTACTAAAGGGCACCTTCACCAACGTGAGCTGGTGTGTAGGCTTAAAGAAAAATAAAAGGACACCACTGAACACACAACTAGAAGCTTGGCTAAATATGAACTGTTTAACGCTTATATACTTAACAGAGAATGGCAAAGAGATAGAAAAATGTTTCTTGGGGGACATTGAAAGAGTATATTCTTAATAGGCTCATCTCTTGCAGAGGCTAAACACCGGCCTAGGGACAGACAAATAAATGGCAGAGCTGTCACATGGACACATTTCTTTTCTCGTATAACTTCCCAGGATGAAGGCCAAAATCATGGGTGACTGCTGCCCAGGAGGTAGGGGCAACAGAGCAGGGCTGAGTGAGGCTAAGGCTGCATTTGCCCAAAACAGCGTCAAATACTAAGGGAGCTTAGCATAGAGATGGCAAATGGCTCAAGGGAAGAAGTCAGCCTTCTTTATCTGGATACATTTTGAACCCTGATCCTCCTCCAGGGCAATGAAAAGAATGGTTCTCTTCAAAATGTAATTTCTTCTGCAGAATATATTTTTATAAGACTGTCTACACACATGCATGCACACATGCACACACACACACACGCACGCACTCCAGAGGGAATCTTTTGTTAGGCATGAAGATGTATGCCTGTGCAAACACATTCAAATTGCTCTCACGCTCTGCATGTGCTGACTGTTACCTTTCAGCATGTATATTAATCCCAAAGGCAAGAGGCAGAAAGAAAGAAAACAACAGATGTGTTGTTTTATTTTCTACACTACAGCCTATAATATCAGTATATAAAATAGAAAGCAAAATTATGATACATAAATATTGGCAGTAAGCCTTAAAGTATGACTTTCTTTGGAAACTAGCCGTAAAAATAAGCCCACTTTGTTTATGAAAAACATATTACTTTTATTTTTAAATAAAACATTGAGGCTAATTATATTTTGGAGATGTTATCTTGGTTCATGTAAGTTTGCACAGTGATTGTAGACTAATAGTTCCCAGACAGATGGCCAAAACGGTTGACATTTAGAAAAAACAATATGGTCCTGCAACATTTCAGTGTAAATGTCTAGGCTAAAAAGTTGTGCCAAAGTTCTGGGCCATTACAAATCCAGAATGTAGCCATGAAAGCAGGAAGCTGAAATTATGTAAAGTTAAAATGAAGTTACACATTGGTTCATTGGAGAAAGATTGAAAGCCTATTGCCAAAGTCCTTAATGAATGAGGGCGAGTCAGAGGAAGTTTTTGTCAGTTTTTGCAACAAGAATGATGATAAGAGGAAGGCTTTGATCTTCAAAGAGAAAGAATGCTTTGAAGAGGAAGGATAATGTTTTAAAGTGGAGATGCAGAGTGGGATAATCCTAATGGATTCTCTAGGCCTTACAACATGAGGTGTGGGTGAACAGGGAGCTTCCAATCTAGAAAACCAAAAAGAATATAGGGTCTTTAAATAACAACCAGGGTTAATTTTCTGAAAATGTAAAGGATTACAACAGATTACAAGATAAATGAAATATACTTAAACTGCACAGAATAGAAGAAGGAATTTGGTGGAGGAAGCACAAAACCCCAGGGGAATGATATTTTAGGTATGAGAAGCCTAAGGGGCTCAAGGGTCCCCTGATCCCAATTCCAAGAGGCCTGTCAGGCTTTGTGTCAGCACCCCTGGAAGACGGAAATGGGAAATACTCCATGTGTGTGAAGAGGACAAGCCCCCGATTCTCCCAGGAAAGTCTAAAAGGAGGTGTGTGCTCACAAGAAGGCTAGAAAACATATTTTCTGTATTATGGGTTGGATTTCCACAGGGTGAGGTGGAGAGACTGTCAAATGGACAGGTAATTTGCAAAAGATGTGGGGCAGCCACAAAGGTCTGACTGATGTCCTCTCCATTACCCACTTTCTCACACAATGCCTGGCACAAAGTAGCTCAAGGTTTGTAAACACACCAATCAGCACTCTGTGTCTAGCTCAAAGTTTGTAAACACACCAATCAGTGCTGTGCATCTAGCTAATCTGGTGGGGACTTGGAGAACTTTTATGTCTAGCTAGAGGATTGTAAATACACCAATCAGCACTTGGTGTCTAGCTCAGGCATTGTAAATGCACCAATCAGCACCCTGTCAAGACAGACCAATCAGCTCTCTGTAAAACGGACCAATCAGTTCTCTGTAAAATGGACCAATCGGTTCTCTGTAAAATGGGCCAATCAGCAGGATGTGGGTGGGAGTCAGAAAAGGGAATAAAAGCAGGCTGCCCAGCCAGTAGCGGCAACCCGCATGGGTTTCTTTCCATGATGTGGGAGCTTTGTTATTTTGCTCTTTGCGATAAGTCTTGCTCTTGATCGCTCTTTGGGTCCACACTGCCTTTGTGAGCTGTAACACTCACCACGAAGGTCTGCAGCTTCACTCCTGAGGCCAGCGAGACCACAAACCCACTGGGAGGAATGAACAACTCCAGATGTGCCTCCTTAAGAGCTGTAACATTCACCGTGAAGGTCTGCAGCTTCACTCCTGAAGCCAGTGAGACCACGAACCCACCAGAAGGAAGAAACTCCGAACACATCCGAAAACCACAAGGAACAAACTTCAGACACACTATCTTTAAGAACTGTAACACTCACCATGAGGGTCTGTGGCTTCGTTCCTGAAGTCAGACAAAGAACTCGCTAATCCCAGACACATTCTGACACAGTTGTTTTGGAGTGTACAGGAGAATGCCCTCATTATATTTTAGTAGAGGTCACTTGCATGAAAAATAGCTCAGAATAAAAAGGGGAAATCGGGAGAGAAGGGTGCAGGTGGGTGGAGGACTTCCTAGAGATATCTTTGAAGGGACTTTGGAGAGATGAGAAATCAAAAAGGCATTGGAGGCAGGGCACCCATAAGGAGTGGGCACAAAGATCTCGTTTGTTCTGAGAGCTGACTTAACATGGTGGAGACTTCACTCAAAATGGAGACCCATAAGTTTCAGAAGGGAAATTATATTTTTAAGATATCTGTGTTTTTTTACATTCATGATCTATCTCCCCTTTATTATTCTATAGGTGAAGTTTCATAGGTTCTACTGTTTCTGCTGTAAGAGCGGAGAACTTTTGGATCCGCTCTTGTCTCAGAGGTAGATCGTACAGGAAACGTCCCTATACTACGTCTTCCTGGGGTCTGAGTGATAGAAGAGGTGAGCTCAGGGGTAAGAGATGTTGGGGACAGTTCTATCTATCATCCAACTGCCCATTCCTGCCAGGAGGAAGTGTACCACTTCCACTGGTACACTGAGGGGTATGGAATTTTATGAAGCAAGATAATAATTCACTATTATAGCCAATCATAGCTATTATTTATCTTTTGTAAGGAATAACAACCCACGATAATAAAAACAAGCAGTATCTATTAAGCAATCACACTATGCGGGACACTGCTCCATCCTTCACATATCCCTAACTTCTTAAACACTCCCCTGTAACCCATATTCCAGATGAGACTCTGGAGGGCAGTGAGCTTAAAGGAATTCCCCGAGGCCACACAGCTGGGAAATGAGGGCACCAGGATGGAGCCTCAGGAGTCGGCACCCAGTGCATGGTAAGGTCGCTGTACAAATCGGCCGTGGGCAGCAGCCCATAAGATTCCTGTAGTTTCCAAACTATGACCTCTCAGAAGGTGCATCCCCACCTCTTTCCATGACCCCAAGAAATTCCCCCATTCTTCTGCAGGCTCGTGCCCCATCTCATTTTTCTTGGGTCCACCCTGGCACTTGGATAAACTCCCTGAGTTTTCATACTTGGGCTCTTTAGAGCTGCAGCTGGCCAAGTCTCAGACAGACTTCGGATCCCTTTTTCTCTTTAGCACACAGACCAGGACTACCTCTGACTGTTCTCACCCATGGCTGTGACTCCAAGAACATCCACAGCCACATTGCTGAGTTCCTGGCGGCATTACTTAGAGTCTTCTCTGAAATTTTAAGTGCCTACTCACTACCTTACTAGCATATAGCCAGTGCCTATAGAAAATCCTTTGTGAGTCAAAATCTCACCAACCTAATACGTTCCAACTTGGCTAAAACCCATCTCAACCAGTACACAGGTAATCAATAATACAGTTTGTCTCTCCTACTCTTGGTTAACAATTGATAGCATGAACTGGGGCCCTGGGGGTCTACGAGGCAGGTTACATGGATCTTCACCTTCCTGCTTGGAGGTGCCAAACAGCTTCAATTCTAGCCCATGCAGAGCCAACCCTCAGGAATCCCAGTCCTCAAGGGGCACATGTGCTATGTATGCATTGTGTGACTAAAAGGTCTCAGTGAGCTGGATGCTACATGTTTTCTAGGAACAAACACAGGAAAATTAAAACTTGCATGCCTCCAGAATCTTTGCTTTGGACTCCAGAAGCACAGGACAGCAGCTTCCCTACCCTGAGTATCATGTACATCAAAGTTCAAGGGCAGACTCTCTGCAACGAAGTGGAAAGCATGAAGTTTGCTGCCTTTAGCTCCTTGAGGCAGGCCTTGCTAGTGTGTGCCTATACCCTGACTTAAGCCATGGACAGTTAATGGGAAAGGTGTTTTTGGTTTTTCCTCTGTTTTTATTTTTTTTGTTTTTTGTTTTGTTTTGTTTTGTTTTGTTTTTGATAGTACCATAGATAGAGGTGGGTGAGAGTCAGATGAAGAGAGGTCTTGGATCCAGTTAGATGTGCTGTACAAGGATGCCCCCTGGCAGCAGGGCTCAATTCTGCATTTTGTCCAAGGCAGAGACAAAACTCATTTTTGGTTGTTGTCTAGAACCAGAGGAAAGACCAAAGTAGCTTTACCTGCAGAAGAAAATTCTATCATGACCTTCATGCCTATAATACTTAGGGCAAAAGGACCAGTAATGGGGAAGAAACTCAATCATAGAAAAAATAAAAGGATATTCCAGAACTTTTTCTCCCACTGGCTTCTCAAGAATAAGTTCATCTTTATGGGCAGTGTTTCTGAGAACCAGAGAAGCCTGATGCCTAGGCTAGAGACCAAATGAGGGCAGCATGTAGGGACAAAGCATAACCTTGTCTTGAGGCCACATCAGGAGATGCTAGGTCCTGGTGACAAGTCACACCCATCTACTGGGACAGGTGCCAAGGAAGACATTCTTTAAGGTAGATAAAATACCACAACCTAAGGGTATGGTGGAAGACATTACATGATTGTCTAGTAAACTCTTGTGTTTCAAAATGTGGCCCTTAAACCAGGAGCTTTACAGAACTTGGTCCAAGTGAAGAATCTTGAGCCTTTCCTAGACCTAATGAAACACAACCTGCATTTTATGCAGCTCCCTGGATAGTCCTCACAAACACCAAAGTTTGAGCTCTACCATTTTAGTCCAGTGGTTCTCAAATGTAACTGCATATTAGACTCTCTAGAGGAGCTTTTAAAATGAAACTGACCTTAAACGCCATCTTCCAGGTTTTCTGAACACCCCATACTCTATGCTGTGGGCCCCTTTTTTGCTAGAGTCCCTTCCTCTCACTACTTCTTGATCACAAAATTTTGCCATTGGCCCTTTTCCTCATAAATATCCTCACTGTGTGATTCCATCCACCTTTTGGGAGTTTACAATGACCTACACCACCATATTCTTCAAATCCCTTTTTTTTTTTAAGATTTATTCTAAATTCAAGGGTGCATGAGCTGGATGTGCAGGCTTGTTACATGGGTAAACATGTGTCATGGGGATTTGTTGTACAGATTATTTCATCACCCAGGTATTAAGCCTAGTATCCATTAGTTACTATTCCTGATTCTCTCCCTCCTCCCACTCTTGGCCCTCTGGTAGGGCCAGTGTGTGTTCTTGCCTCCAAAGTGTCCACGTGTTATCATCATTCAGGTCCCACTTATAAGCGAAAACATGCAGTATTTAGTTTTCTGTTCCTGTGTTAGTCTGCTAAGGATAATGGCCTCGAGCTCCATCCATGTACCTGCAAAGGACATGATCTCATTCTTTTTTGTAACTGCATAGTATTTCGTTCTGTTTATGTACCACATTTTTTTATCCAGTCTATCATTGACGGACATTTAGGTTGGTTCCATGTCTTTGCTATTGTGAATAGTGCTGCAATGAATGTAAACGTGCATGTGTCTTTATAATAGACTGATTTATATTCCTTTGGGTATATACCAAATAATGGGATTGCTGGGTTGAATGGTATTTCTGTCTTTAGGTCTCTGAGAAACAACCACACTGTCTTCCACAGTGGTTGAAATAATTTGCCCTCCCACCAACAGTACAAATGTGTTCCTTTTTCTCCACAGCATCACCAGCAGGTTATTTTTTTATTTTAATAATTGCCATTCTGACTGGTGTGATATGATATGGTTTTTATTTGCATTTCTCTAATGATCCGTGATGTTGAGCTTTTTTTTTTCATAGGTTTGACTCTTAAAGATGCTGGATATAAGACCTTTGTCAGATGCATAGTTTGCAAAAATTTTCTCCTATTCTGTAGGTTGTCTGATTACTCTGTTGATAGTTTCTTTTGCTGTGCAGAAGCTTTTTAATTTAATTAGATCCCATTTGCCAATTTTTGCTTTTGTTGCAATTGCTTCTGGTGTCTTCATTATGAAATATTTGCCTATGCCTATATCCTGAGTAGTATTGCCTAGTATGCCTTCCAGGATTTTTATAGTTTTGAGTTTTACATTTAGATCTTGAATCCATTTTGAGTAGATTTTTGTATATGGTGTAAGGAAGGGGTCCAGTTTCAATTTTCTTCATAGAGCTAGCCAGTTATCCCAGTACCATTTATTAAATAGAGAATCCTTTCCCTATTGCTTGTTTTTGTCAGGTTTGTAAAAGATCTGATAGTTGTAGATGTGTGGCTTTATGTCGGGTTCTCTATTCTGTTCCATTGGTTTATGTTTCTGTTCTTATACCAGTGCCATGTTATTTTGGTTACTGTAGTCTTGTAGTACAGTTTGAAGTCAGGTAGCATGATGCCTCTAGCTTTGTTCTTTTTGCTTAGGATTTCCTTGGCTATTGGGCTCTTTTTTGGTCCCATATAAATTTTAAAATAGTTTTGTCTAGTTCTGTGAAGAATGTCAATGGTAGTTTAATGGGACTAGCATTGAATCTATGAATTCCTTTGGGCAGTATGGCCATTTCACAATATTGATTCTTACTATTTGTGAGCATAGCATGTTTTTCCACTGGTCTGTGTCATCTTTTATTTATTTGAGCAGCGGTTTGTAGTTGTCCTTGTAGAATTTCTTCACTTCCCTTTTTAGCTGTATTCCTAGGTATTTTATTCTTTTTGTGACAATTGTGAATATGAGTTTATTTGTGATATGGCTCTCAGCTTGACTGCTTTTGGTGTGCAGGCATGCTAGCACTTTTTGCACATTTATATTATATCCCGAGACTTTGCTGAAGTTGCTTATCAGCTTAAGAAGCTTTTGGGCTGAGACAATGGGGTTTTCCAGATATAGGATCATGTCTTCTGCAAATAAAGATAATTTGACTCCCTCTTTTCCTATTTGAATACCCTTTATTTCCTTCTCTTGCCTGATTGCCCTGGCCAGAACTTCTAATACTATGTTGAATAGAAGTGGTGAGAGTGGGCATCCTTGTCTTGTGCTGGTTTTCAAGGGGAATGCTTCTAGCTTTAGCTCATTCAGAACAATATTGGCTATGGGTTTGTCATATATAGCTCTTATTATTTTGAGTTTTGTTCTTTCAATATCTAGTTTATTGGGAGTTTTTAACATGAAAAGATGTTGAATTTTGTCAAAGGCCTTTTCTATGTCTATTGAGATAATCAAGTAGTTTTTGTCTTTAGTTATGTTTATGTGATGAATCACATTTATTGATTTATATATGTTAAGCCAATCTGCAAATAGTCTCTTGGACCACAGTGCAATCAAATTAGAAATCATGGCTACAAAATTCACTCATAACCATACAATTCCATGGAAATTGAATGACCTGCTCCTGAATGACTTTTGGGTAAATAATGATATCAAGACAGAAATCAAGAGGTTCTTTGAAATTAATGACAGCAAACATACAATGTATCAGAATCTCTGGGACACATCTCAGGTAGCGTTAAGAGGGAAATGTATAGCACTAAATGCCCTCATCAAAAAGCAAGAAAGATCTCAAGGCAACAACCTAACATCAAAACTAAAGAACTAAAGAACCAAGAGCAGCCAAACCCCAAAGATATCGGAAGAAAGAACCAGAATCAGAGCTGAACTGAAGGAGACAGAGACACATAAAAAAAACATTGAAAAGATCAAAGAATCCAGGAGCTGGTTTTTTGAAAAAAAATTAATAAAATAGATTTACCTCTTGCTAGACTAATAAAGAAGAAAAGAGAAGAGAGTCAAATTAACACAATCAGAAATGGTAATGGGGATATTACCACTGACCCTGTAGAAATATAAACAACCATCAGAGAATATTATTAACATCTCTATGCATATAAACTAGAAAAGCTAGAAGAAATTATATAAATTCCTGGACACACACATCCTCCCAAGACTGAACCAGGAAGACATTGAATCCCTGAACTGATCAATAATGAGTTCTAAAATTGAGGCAGTAATAAATAGCCTACCAACCAAAAAATCTCAGGATCAGATGGATTCACAGCTGAATTCTACCAGGTGTACAAAGAATAGCTAGTATCATTCCTACTAAAACTATTTCAAAAAAAAAGTGAAAAAGAAGGACTCCTCCTTAACTCATTCTATGAGGCCAGCATGATCCTGATACCAAAACCTGGCAGAAATACACACACACACACACACACACACACACACACACACACAAAACAAAACAAAAGCAAACAAAAAAAAACTTCAGGCCAATATCTTTGATGTAAATCAATGCAAATATCCTCAACAAAATACTGGCAAACTGAATCCAACAGCACATCAAAAAGCTTATCCACCATGATCAAGTAGGCTTCATTCCCAGGATGCAAGGTTGGTTCAAATCCTTATTTTTAAGCCAGATTTATCATTGATTGTTCCAGCTTCAGTGAACTTTTTGCAGATATTTTAATTACTGCCCATTTGAAACAGAACTCATGTGTTACTCCTCCTACTCAAGCATACACTTCTTCCTGGATATTCTTTCTTAATTTGTGGCACCAATGTCCCTGCAGGCACCAAAACTATCTCACATGTGCATGATCACCAGGCCCTTCTGTTATTTCTGTCCTCTCTCCTCAGCTGTTCTTTCTCTCCATTCCCAGTGCCATTGACTTAATTCCATGTCTCATCATTATACACCTGGGCCATTTTCTTAAGTCTTAACTTTTCGGATCTATACTCTAGATTCTTATCAAAAAGAGCTTTCCAAAATTTAGAGCCAGTGATGTCATTCATCTGCTTCAAATTGCCTGAAAGCTCCAAATCTCCTGATTATAAACACCCAAGTAGTTTTTTACGTTTTAGAAAATCCACCATTTTCTGCCCCCAGCCAACACCCCTCCGCATCACTGATGACCTCAAACTTCACCAGACAGCAGTCCTAAAGCTTGGCAGATCCCCAAACACAGCCTGCTGTTTTAGGCTTCTGTGCATTTCATACACTATCCCCATTTCTAGGGATGGCTTGTCTCTTTCTTTGACATCAAACATATTCATACTTTAAATATTGCTAAAACATTACCCTGAACCTCCCTTGCAGAATCAGCTCCTCAGTTGTATGTACAATTTTTTTTTCAGTGTATTTTGGGGTCTGAATCACACCTTACCTGTTTAGCTGTCTACATCCTATACTGCTCTGAAAGTTTCTCATGAACAAGGTTCAATGTCTGTGTAAGTCCCAGGCTTCTTTCTTGTAGATCCATTTACCACCTTTCCCTGGTAGGAGGAGTACGGAGTACTTACCATGACTTTCTTCCTCTAGTAGAATCTTCAGTCACACCTGTGCTTCCTTCATGGCTCCTTTTCTCTTGAACAGGTGGTCAGGTTCCATTGATGATCCCACCTCAAAGGTCTGATGACATTATCTCCTACCTATAGGTTGCAGTAGCATCTGGCATTTGCTAATCTCTGTTCAATTCACTGTCTTCTGTTTAAATATTCAGTTCTTCCATCATCTCTTTAATCAGCTCCTGCATGAAAGTCCCTTAATTTTTAATACTCAGAGTAGCTCTGTTTTCCTGTTTGAATTTTGACTTATGTAATGCCATACTCAACTTTGTAGCATTAATACCTAACCCAATGCCAGGCACATTATGAGAGCTCAAAAAATGTTCATGTACCTATAGAATGAATAGGTGGAAGGGATTTAATAGACAGAAATTGCGATGAAAATACAGGCAGGCTTGAGAAAAAAACTAAATGAGAATGGGAGAAAAAGAAAGGCATCAGAAATGATACTCACATGTCTAGTCTACTACGTAGTAAATTGAGATGCCATGAAGAAACACTGAAGAGTCTACAAGAAGACATGGTTGACAAGGAAAAAGAATTCACCACTGATTTAAGTTTTTTTCACTAAAAATGTTTCATGCCCTATAACATCATAATCAAACTACTGAAAAAAAACAAAGTTGAATAAAAATTCTTGAAAAGAGCTCACTAAAAGTGACACATTAAATATGGGGAAAAATAAAATGAACGAATATATATTTCTCATAAGATATCAGGGAGGTCAGAAAACAGTAAAATTAAAAATAAAAAGTGCTCTGAAAGAAAAGACCTGTCAACCTAGAATTCTATGTCCAATAAAAATACTCTTCAAGAATGTATGCAAAATAAAGACAATCTCAATGAAAGCAAATTAAGAAGATGTGTTGTGAGTGATTGCACTAAAAGAAATGCTAGCCAGATATGGTGGTGTGCACCTGTAGTTCCACATCTTGGGAAGCTGAGAATGGCTTGAGTTCAAGACTTTGAGACCAGCCAGAGCAACATAGACCTCATCTCTTTAGAAAAGGGAAAAATGATAAAGGAAACTCTTCAGGGAATAGGAAAATAATATATGGTTTGGCTCTGTGTCCCAACCCAAATCTCATCTTGTAGCTCCCATAATTCCCACATGTTGTGTAAGGGATCTGGTGAGTGATGATTGAATCACGGTGGTGGGTCTTTCCTATGCTTTTATCTTGATAGTGAATGGGTCTCACAAGATCTGATGGTTTTAAAAATGGGAATTTATCTGCACAAGCTCTCTCTTTGCCTGCTGCCATCCACGTAAGAAGTGACTTTCTCCTCCTTGACCTCTGTCAAAATTGTGAGGCCTCCCCAACCATGTGGAGCTGTAAGTCCAATAAAACTCTTTCTTTTTTAAATTGCCCAGTCTCGAGTATGTCTTTATCAGCAGTATGAAAATGGACTAGTACATAATACCAGAGAAATCTAATACTTTAAGAATGAAGAGCATAGTAAATGGTAAATATCTGAATCAATATAGTAAAAGATATTTATTTTTCTAAGTTTTAAAAAATGTATATGACAGTTGGCAATTTATACCATTGTTTAATAGAAGTTCCAATGTGTGTGGATATAATGCATATAGCAATTATAGCATAAAGGGAGAAAATGAAAGTACCCATATGTTTTCAAGGTTCTGCATTGCACTTGAAGCAGTAAATATTACTTCTAGGCAAACTTTGAAAAGTTAAGTTGCAAATTGTAATCAACCACTAAAAATATTGTACAAAAAGATACAAATAGCCAACAGATAAATTTAAATGGAATAGTGCATAATATTCAAGAAATACAAATGACATAATGGAAAGAAAAATAGATGAAAGAAAAAGAAATCAAACAAAATAAATAATAAAATATTAGAACAAAATTTAACAGTGCTAATAATTATACTTAACATAAATAAAGAGTTTAAACACATCAACTATATTGAATTTAAACCAAAACAAACAAAGAAAACCATCCACTATATTCAAGAAATCCTATCAGAGGCCTTCTTTAAGTATTATGATATAGATATATTGTAAAAACAGAACAAAAAGAGATGCAATTAAAACACTAAATCAAATAAAACTAGGGTAGTTATATTAACACCAAAAAAAGTAGACTTAAGAAGTAGAAAAACTGCTAAGGAAAACAAGAGACATTACATAATGATAAAGGGTCAATTTCCCAAGAAAAGCAATCAATGTAACTCACTATATTAACAGATTGAAAAGAAAAACCACATAAGTATCTCAACAGATGTATAAATACATTTGAAAAAGACTAATAGATTTATATAATAAAAACTCCCAGCAGACTACAAATAAGAGAGAATTGCCTTAATCTGATAAAAGGAAACTCAAAAATTCATATAGATGACATCGAACTTAATGCTCTTCCCTTAAGTTGAGGAGCAAGCAAGCATGTTTACTTTTTATACTTCTATTCAACATCATGAGTTCTGGCCAATACAACAAAGCAAGACCAATAAAATGTATACAAAATGGAAAAAATGCAATTTTTCCTATTCACAGACAACATAATTATTCATGTAGAAATGTTCAAGGAATCTACCAAAAAAACCATTCTAGAACAAATAATTGAATTTAGCATGGCTTCAGAATACAAAGTCAACTTATAATGCTTGCTTATATTCCCATATACTTAATTCTAAATTGAAAAATTGTAAACTAAAATTAGTAAAACAGTACCATTTATTATAGCTCAAAATTAGTTAGGTGTAAATACAACAACACTCAAGGGGACTTCAAAATGTTCGTAGAAAAATAAAATCAAAAGATAAAAATAAAATATAAACTTTATTTCTCTACATATGCTCCATGAACATCAAGATACTTGTTAATGATTATACCAACCAATTACTTCATTCCTAAAGAAATGAGGGTCCTGGAAATTTAACCATGTCTGTGCTGTCTTTTTTACATTATTAACTGAAGAAAAATGGATGCCCTTGACAGATGTTTTAATATTTGGGAAACAAAAAGAAGTCCACAAAAGCCAAATCAGGACTGTAAGTGAATGCCTAATAATTGTCCACCAAAACTCTTGCAAAACTGACCTTATTTAATGAGAGGAATGAGCAGAAGCATTGTTGTGATAGGGAAGCACTCTCTGGTGAAGCTTCTTCAGGTGCTTTTCTGCTAATGTGTTGGCTAACTGTCTCAAAGCTTATTAATAATAAGGAGATGTTATTGCCCTTTGACCTTCCAGATATGCAGCAAAAAAAATATCTTGAGCAAGCCAAAAATGTGTTGTCATAAACTTTGCTTTTGACTGGTCCACTGTTGCTTTGACTGAACCACTTCCTCCTCTTGGTAGCCATTGTTTTGACTGTGCTTTGTCTTCAGGATCATACTGATAAAGCCACATTCCATCTCCCTTGAAAATTCTCTGAAGCAATGCTTCAATATCTTGATCCCACGTGTTTAAAATTTCCATAGAAAGCTCTGCTCTTGTCTGCAGCTGATGTGGGTCCAGTGGTTTTGGCACCATTTGGCATTCAAGTAGGTTAACAGGAAGAATACTGAAGGAGACCATTTGCACTTCTCCTTAGTTACCAGATCTGAGCATTGTGTTAATGATAGACATAACACCATGTATTCTCCACTGGTTAAAGGCATATGCTCTATCAAGTGGAATGTTTGTTCAACTTCAGTTTTATAGTTAGAATTGTGTACAGTGAACCAGTTGAGATGTTTTTGGCGTTGGCTGTTGTTTCACCTGCCAGTCTTTGGTGCTTTTCAATTACAGCATAAACAAGATAACTTTTTTTCTTACAAGCTAATGTGAATGTAGATTGTCTGCTGCTGTGAACTTCATCTTCAAAATCATCTTGTCACTTCTTAAAATGAGTTAACCGTATATAAACTGCTGATTTTTGAGGGGTCATTGTGCCTATAAACTTTCTATAAAGCAACAATGATTTCCACATTCTTTCATCCAATCTTCACCACAAATTTGACATTTTTTCTTGCTTCAATTTTAGCAGAATTCATGTTGTTCTGATAAGAATGCTTTCCATAGGAAAGTTGTTCTTGTCCTTCTTAGTGTCTCAAACTAGATCATGTTCAAAAATGCTATATTACATTAATAAGAGTTTATTTTGGTGCAAAAAAATTGATAAGATGCATTTTTCATTAACCTTTTGAAGACCCCTTGTATGAGCAAGATCTACATGCTGAAAATTAATACATACTGATTAAAGAAATCAAAGACCTAAATAAATGGAGGGACATGCTGTGTTAATGGATCAGAAA
This sequence comes from Pan paniscus, assembly GCF_029289425.2. Taxonomy (NCBI): domain Eukaryota; kingdom Metazoa; phylum Chordata; class Mammalia; order Primates; family Hominidae; genus Pan; species Pan paniscus. The sequence continues at coordinate 19,977,283 of NC_073261.2, forward strand.
AATTAATATAGTTTATTTAACAACTCTTCACCAAATTTATACTAGGTTATCTCGATTACAATAAAAGTCTAAGCAGTATTTTTGTAGATATAGATAAACTGATTTTAAAATGACATAGAAAAGCAAAAAAAAAATAGAATAGCCAAAATGTTTTCAAAAAGTAGAATAATGTTGGAGGACTCACATCACCAGATACAAAACTTCAATAGTCGACATTATGAGCAAAAATATAGATACCAAATAGAGTCCAGAAATAGATCCACAGTAATATGGTCGATTGTTGTCTAATAAATTTACAAAAAATAATTGAATGGATAAAGATAATCTTCTCAAGAAATGGTGCTGGAACAATGGGAACACGGATGGCAAAGAAATAGCATGAGACAATTTGGGGAGATGATGTGATTTTCTGTGTTCTCATTGCGGTGGAGGCTAAATAGCTCTATGCAGGTATTAAAGCTCATAAAACTGTATATCAGAAGAAGTGAATGTTATTGTGTACAATAAAAAAAGCACTCGAGCTATTGTCTATAAAACAGCTACTGTATAATGGAAAGGATCCAGAAGAAAAAAAATCAATTTCAGCTCTGTTGCTTCACGTTTACGAATCTGGACATTTTGACAGTTCTATTCTTATTTTCCTTATCTATGAGGTGGAAACATTAATATATTTCTCCGAATATTGGTATGAGTGTCATATATGAGATAATGTGTATAAAAGAAGTTCACATAACAAATAATTATACAAATATTGAATATAATTGTTATAAAATATTTATCAAAAAATTTAAAAGAGAATCTTGAAATACTTGTTTAAGGGGTATATTATTTAAAGTTCAGGCAGGAAAGAGACTGCACATTAACTGGATAATTTTAGGATAGTTTAAATAAGTGACTATTCACAAAGATGTGTGCAGAATGTAGGAAAACCACAAGGACTCTGGAGCCAGCAACAATCAAGGGGAATGTTGATAGGTAATGTCAATGCTGTCATTCGACACTTGAAATCTCAAAGCCACTACTGTTAGAAAGGAAAACAGAAAAAGTTCATTAACAGGAAACAGCTCTTGGAGCCCCAGTCCTACAGCTGCTCATGCAGCCTAAATTGGTGGTCATTGCAGCTGCATATTCCACTACCTCCTCTTTGTCCCTCTCCTTCTGCTGTATTGCAGTTGCAGAGGTTGTTTACTTAGTGGAATGAATCAAACTTTTGTTTCACTGGGATTTGATTCCTTGGTGGCCTGTTGGTGGTGGTAGGTTTTTTTGTTTGTTTTTTTGTTTGTTTTGGGGGGTTGTTGAATAATTTTACTGGCCAGTACTTTTTGACAAGAGGGTAATAGGAGACTCCCCAGTAAATCCTCTGACCCAGGCATAGTCTCCCTTATCCCCACTGTATAACAGCAAGCTAAATTTACTTTGGTAATTGAGATCAATCCCTACAGCCACCACAGTGACATCTGTATCTATTTGTTTTATAGCCTGAGGAAGCCAAAATGGCAAGTGGCAATCTCAGCTTCCAGCTCAATGGAAGGATGATAATATTACTGGATGGAAGCACTCACTCCTTAGTTATTAGGCCTTCTAAATACACAAGGCCTAGGTTATGGGAACAGAAGGAAAAAAATTCAAGTAGGTTAACAGGAAGAATACTGAAAGAGACCATTTGCACTTCTCCTTAGTTACCAGATCTGAGCATTGTGTTAATGATAGACATAACACCATGTATTCTCTACTGGTTAAAGGCATATGCAACACATATAAGAATGTAGTCCCACATCATGAGGTGTGGGCTCTAACTAGGGCCATGTTTGAAACTTCAGCAAGCCATTCACTATTCCATCAGGCCAGATGCTTCTGAGGCATGAGGATCTTGGTAAGAACCCATGAACCTCAAGGTTGCAAGCCCATTACTACACTTCCTTTGCCGTAAAATACATCTCTTGGGCAGAGGCAACATTGTGTGTCAATGAATATGGCATTCTGTAAGTCCAGGAATAGTAGTTGTGAAAGAAGAACTGCAGGTAGGAAAATCAAATCTCTAAGTCAAGTATGTGCCTACCCATGAAGTGCAAGGATTTGGGTATAATATGTTCAGCAGCCACCATGTGGCTGACTGGTCCCCTGGGGGATGGTGAAAAGTGAAATCTCAGAGTTGGTTCTGCTGTTTGGCATGTTGGTCACTCATCCCTTTTCCTTCCTTGTGATCTCCTTCTGCTGCTCTCCATGGTCCAAACCCAACCACAAATCAGTGTCAAGACTTTCAGATTTCTCTATTTTCAAAGTAGAAACTCTGAATTCCATGGGACACTCTAGTATCTTTTCTCCCTGTCTCTCATTCCCACCCTCCCTCCACCTTCACTCTTCCCCTTCAGCTATAACACCAGACTATTTTTTGTTTCATTTTTATTGATACAGTAATTTCCTTCACAATATGATGGGTGAGGATAAATAACTACTTCTGTATCATGCTGTATTTAATTTTTGTTTTGTATTTGATCACTGAGATAACGTTCTTTGGTGGCTGTAGTAAACTTTACATGTATTTCTCCATGTCAAATCCCACATTTAAAATTCTCCTGTCATTATTATGGTCCACAGGAAGGTGTGAAATTATGTCAGCAACTCTGTGAAATTTAGTGATGGCTGAAAACCAAAGTCCTTCTAACATTCAACATGTGAACATCAGCCAGTAGATAAAATGTATTTTCTCATGCGTGTCTAGTTCTCTCCTTTTATTATGGAGAATAAAGCTGGCATCTAAATCACAGGGAGCTAGAAGTCTACTGGCATTCCATTATACAAGGCCTCCCATTGGAAATCAGGCTTCAGGCACAATAAATAAAACAGAGCTAATGGTGGCAACAAATTGGAGAGCTGAGAATGTATATGGCTATCATGAGGAAAAGGGTGACTGTTCCATTATTGCTGCTTGGCAATATTTCACTGTTGTATGTGTATGGAAATGATTCACATGATAGAGAACTTTCATGATGCAATAGTTTTTCTTTTGTGCTCTAACAGGAAAAAGGTAAAATTCAAAACCACAAATTAAATCCTTAACTTCCAGATGAACCTCATCACTGAAGAAATGAATATCGAGCTTTTTAATGATCTGTAAGAAATGCAAAACAATGTCAACATCAGTGTTTTGGATTGTAATGAACCTGTGGTTAACCTTTCAAGATATGCAGCCAGCGGCTTGTGCTACAAAAATGGGCTCCAGATAGAAATGAAATTTCTCACCCAGCAGGGTGTTTTCCATTAAATTAAAATGTTCAATATTTCTGCACACATTGGCTTTACTAATTGAAACTAATTTAATGCTCTCAAAAGGCTTAAGAAGCAAATGTGGAGGAATACTGGTATTGAGTGGATTGTGCTGACTGATTAGCAACGTGTTTCTGTAAACAGGCAGCACAGTGGTTGGCCTACCTGTTGGTGTACTGTTAGACCTTGATGAAAAATGTTAATTTGCATTTGCGTTAATGGCCTTTGACGTCGGTGCTTCACACACTGTTTGCTGGCCTTCTCAGTAGGTACGGATGCCAGCCTCCCTCAGGATGGCTTGCCATTTGCATTAAGTACTTATCACAGAGAGAAATAGTCATGGCCTGGCACAACACAAACGATGGATTTGGAGAAATCCAAGCAAGTCCCTGGGGATAGAGAAAAAGGAATGTGAGGCTTTTGCTTTCCTGAGATTTGATGGAATCTTTGAAAAGCTGCTCACCCTTTTCAGATGGCATGACTACAAGTAGTCTACATTTGTTTATGTTAAGTTGTAAAATTTACCATGCCTATTTATATATACATTCAGTAGCCAGTCATGTAGTCAACAAAGTTTTGTTCAGTGACTACACATGTTAGACACAGCTTCAGGAAACTGCTCTGATATAATTTCCAATTCTAGTGGTAAGAACTAGTTGATAAATATCTCTGTGTTGGCATAACCTCAGGGAGAATCTTTCTGTCCCTTCCTAAGAAGATGATCTCTTAGACTGGCTCATTCCAAATGTGAAGCTGAGAATGCCTCCTGTGTGCCATTGCTCTGCATGGGGTTTACTGGAGGGGGGAGTAACACTTGGGGAATTCCAGAGCAGAGCTGAATATAAAAGGAAAGGAAAATAGCATGTAAAAAAAAAAAAAAGCAAAAAAAAAAATGAGAAGAGACAGAGCTTGAAAATGAGAAGGAAAGACACAAAAACAGGTAAAAAAAAAAAAAAAAAAAAAAAGCAAGAAATTGAAGCAACCCCCTCTAAACCCAGCAGCAACAGAGCACCCCTGTGGCTGGTACCAGCAGTGACTCCATTCACCCTCAACTTTTGTTGGGTACATGTCACAGATTTCATTAATTCCTCCCAAAAAAGCAATGATAAATATGTAGGGTATATTTCATATGATAGAATGAAAATGCTTTCTTATGTTCCTTGAGGTGCTATTATACAGACACACCTTCTATCAAAAATATAAGTATGACATAGGTTTTGAAGCTAGCTATCTTCACCTTGGAAGTGTCGCAACAGATCTACTTACTTACAATGAAGACAGCGCTTCTCACTGGAGTCTTTCAAAATCTCTCCAGAAACAATGATCTTAGGCTATGCTGTTTTATTGGGACTATTGTGAATGTGTAAACTACTCATTGCTGGTAATGGTAAGCTGAATGGAAGCTATTGAGTAAATAAATGTGTCTTCAGAGGTCCTTGTCAGCCTTTGAGAGAAAAAGGACACTCACTTATAAATGCAACAAATATTTATTATAGACCTCCCATATGTCAGGATCTGGCCTCAGCTCTGGAGATAGAGCAGTTGAATAAGAGGTCCCTGCACTAGTAAAATGCTAATCCTACATATTTATCATACTCCCTACCTCTCAGGAGGGACCCATCACCCATGGAAGTGACCTAGACATGTCAGGTTTCAATCCCAGTGTTCTAGGGACTCAATCTTGAAAACATAATTGGTTAGGCCTCTTCTTCTATCTCTGTCTCTTTCTTTTTATTCCACCAATGTCGTAAGGATGAACAGGGTGGCCAAAAGATCCTCCCCTCTCCTTGGGTCCACTCCAAGCACTGGTAAAAAACAAGGTCTATCTTGCTGATTTGAAGAGAAAATGATTCACTTCATTTTCTCCAGTGCCAGAAACTGTGGCAGACTCTCCTGTCCTCATTATGCATGGTGAGTTTCACAGTGGAGGAGGTAACAAGGGAAGTTCTGGTGACATTTTAATTAAGAGACCTAGAAATGCCTAAATCCTACTGTGATATCACTGCTCCCACCTTCCCATACTTCTCAAAGAGCAGTTATGCACAGAGGAAAAGAGCCACAGTAAAGAAACCTTTTATATGTGGCTATGATATGGCTCCTCAACTTAATGTACAACTTTTGCACTAGAGGGACACAAGAATAGCTTCATTTTGCTATGCTAAAGAGGCTGAATGTCTTAGACCAAAGCTGGCCATGTTTCCCTGGGATCGGGTGGAGGTTCAGAGGACTTCCTTTCTTTGAAGGCATCACTACCAACTTCCCTGTCTGAAGCCCTCCTTAGTAAATTGTCCTGAGGCACAGTAACAATACCACCATAGCAAACAGACTCAATTACAGGCTGGGCAGTATTTAGCTGTACTCAAATTGTCTCAGCCTATGGCCTTGTCATTTCCATCATTATGGCCCCAAGACTTAGTTCTTATCTTCATCCTAAATCTTGATGTTGCAGTACTATGCACTGGGTTCCCATGGTAGCCCCCAAGGAGTCTTTGTTGCCACATGTCCCTCCTGTAATCACTTAGATCCATGACCTCCCTCGGCTTTTGGCTCTCATTCCATGATGCTAAAGGCTTGTGTCCACCCCTCTCCTGGTATTTGGAGCCCAGTCCCCAAAAGTCTATCTAGTGATGAGATCCTTGTTCTCCAAAGCAGACGCCCTGAACATTGACTTGCAGCCCACAGGGCTCTCCACTTGCACACAGCCTCATGCCTCTACTTCTATGCTGCTGTTAGGGCCAGCTTGGAGCTCCAGGGCCAGCCATTGCCTCAAACAGGACCGTTTGGAATTGTACTAACACATTGGGCCTCTCCCACCTGGCTGAATCTCTGCCTCCATCGCAGACCACCATCCACCCCATCCTGTTCTGCTGGATGGGAGTTCCTGACTCCTCCCTTCTGTTCCATGTTGACATAAAGCCATCATGCCTAAAATCTAAATTAATGGCACAAAAACCCACACTCTTCTTCCCTCCATGGGACTCTCTTCCCTTCTCAGATTCCTTAAACCTCACGCCTTCTCTTCTAATCAAGGTGTTTCTTCAAGAGAAGAACACGGGAGATGTGTCACTTCAACGTGGCAGTAAACTAACAGGGCTTCATCGTAAACCAGGTATTTGGAGCCCAGTCTACTGTGGATTCTCCACAGTGAAGGGTGAGCTCTCCTGGTTACAGGAGCATGGAACATTCAGAACATATGTGGGGGATGTTTGGGGACATAAGGGTTTCCATGTGTCCCTAACTCACCTTCAAGTAAGATGGAGACAGGCTTACAGGGATGCTACGCTGAGATTATTTTTCCCTGAAGAAGCCCCTCAGCTTTCCGTCTTCCTCAACCTGTCTTCTGTGCTGTGCAGAGGTAACCAGATCCTCGTCAGAGTGTCCAGAAGCTCCCTGCACACACAATGCAGAGTGTGAAACCAGAACCAGCCAGGCAGGGCACATCACAGTCTCCAACCTTATAGAGACTCACGATTCCTTCTTAATCTCAGCATTCACAAACCTATACATGAGAGCAATGGTACTTGCATTATCTGTTGAGAGAAAAACATATTGGCAAAAAATTACGAGATGCATATAAAAGTTCTATATAAAATGTTGAATTTGTTAATCATAACAAGCTATACACATATAGAAATAAATAGCTGTATGCGTGGGCAAGAAAAGCTGTCAGCCCAATCCATAAGTCACGTACAGTGTACACATGAGGGGTCCATATGCCTGGCTCTTACTCCACAGCCCTGAGAGTTTCTTATTCTGAAGGTGTGTGCCACTGGGTCTGTGTTATTAGATTGTGCATAATTTCCCACTAATAGTAGGAGACTTCCTGGTCTGTCCCAAGATGTTTGGCATCACATGCACAACCTGAGCCCCATTTACCAGTTACAGACAGGAAGTTTGGGGCATGGGGAGGGGTTCATTCCTCCCAGTCTTGGATCCATGTCCCTGCTAACAACAGTGGAGGGGCGGGGGTAGATGAAAAGTCTTCAGTGAAGAAGAGATCGCTTCTCTTCTCAGAGCAAAGCCAAGGAACAGTGGGCTCTGTGCTTAGTTCATTGACATGTCTTCAACATTTATTTGGTCTGAATTACTAGGAAATACTGACCCTCATCCAGAAAGTGATAACCAAATTGGTAACCTTTCAAATGAGCAGCATTTTCTCTTCCTTTGGCCACTCAGTGACCTATTCTATTAAATGGAGATCAGCAATTTCTTCTCTCAAAGATGTACTATCAAAACTACATGGAGAAGATAGAAACATATTTTCACACTTCTCCTTTATCCATAAGGGAAAAAGAAGTTATCCCTAAAAGTCATTTCTTTTCCCTTGGTGAGGCAGCCGCTGGTATTTCTATTATCCCTTGTTGGTATTTGGATCAACTGTCCTCTACATCAATTTATGCTCTTAGTAAGTCTTCAATGAATCATCAGAATCAAGGCTTGTCTAAGGCAACATACTTCAAAGATAGAAAAAGTTTCCAAAGATTTATACATCTACTTCTGAGGAAGAAATATAAATTAAGCCTTCAATTTCCTTCCTGAAGCTCATGAATAAAATCTACTTTCTGGGTAAGTTCTATGAGTAAGACTTCCTCAGGGCCTAAATATACTGTTGTTTATTAATTTCATTTTCCTGCCAAGAAAGTATTTTTTCCAAAGAGGCAGTGAGTCTAATTATTGCCAAGAATGATCACAAGCCAAGTTTAGAAATTACAGAGTTGAACAATATGCACCTTAATTCTCTACTTTCTTGAAATAAATGCATTCTGCATTCTTTTGGTGCTTATTGAGAATCAGTTGTGTGGCAGGTCTTGTTAGCAATGAAAATAGGAAGGTGAAAAAGACACAGTCCCTTTAAGTTCTGGGAAAGCACAGTGTGCAAGGGAAGCACTGGAGAAGTAACAGGTCCAATCTTGGGGAGATGGAAGAAAGCTTCCATCACTGAGGGCAAGGGACACCTCAATGAGACTTAAGGAAGAGTAGAAGTCATGGGACAATCTAGACCAGTGCTCCTCAAAGCAAGTACCATGCACGGGTGCCAATTCATAAACTGCCTGTTATCGTAACAAGATAAGTATAAAATTGAGAGTAGGCATTAAGAAGCTTTTAGAGCAATTGGACAAATATCCAAACATGTGATCAGCAGGCTTCTATTTTATGTTTTTATATTTGTTTGTTTCTAATAATTATTTTCAATTGTATTTTATAAAAAGATGTAGTCTACAATGGATTGGGAATTTAGAAAAAGAAAAACTGGCGCTTTCTCGTCCAGGATTTGAGAAGCAGTGATCTAGTGTGTGGCTAGGGAGGGCTGGGAAGAGGGCACAGAGCAACAGATTCTAAAGTTTGCCTCTGAGGCTGGAAAGACAGGCATGTTCTGGGAACTGCAGTTCCTCCCAAAGCATCATCTCCTAAAATACATTCTCTCCTTCCTACAGCTCACAAGCAATCCTTTCTCTGATCATGGTAATTCTTAACATTGTACATGCTCTCTATGTGTCTGGCACTCCATTAAGCACTTTATGTGTGTGATCTAATTGTTATAACCAAATGACAAGGTAAATGCTCTTATTTTTCTTATTTTGTAAATGAGAGAAGTAAGACTTGGCAAGGTAAAACAACTTACCTAGGTTACATCCAGAATCCCAACCCAAGAATCTCTGTTTCTATTTATTCATCTAGTCTATTTCCTAGAAGTTGTTATACATTAACTTCATAAAATCTCTGTATTTGGGAAACTCCATCCCTTCATTAAGAAGTTGGAGAAAAACTTCCAATTCTTCTCATCTTCTTAGCTATCCCCAGAGTTATCTCTCCTTCAAACAACACAACTTTAAAAAAGAAAAATATCTATAACCCTAGTGTTGTTTCTTTTCCCTGCAGATGATCCAAGCTTTCACCTGTTTACCTTTGAGATCTGCTGTGAAACATAATCATGGCTTGAGCTACCAAAAAGCACATATGTCAGTTTGATTTCTGATCCATTTGTTCCAAGTACATTTGCTAGTATAACTTGCAGTCACTGGGGTTTTGAGAACTTTCATGAGGATCCTTTTTTTCTTCTTCTTGCTCGTTTCAAACTAAATCAGAGATGATGATGACTGCAATAAACTCCACTGAGATGATTAGTGCTCCCTGAAATGCGGCTCTCTCTGGCAGGGCTGCACTGATTGTTCATCACCCAGCTGGTTTCCTTTATACTTTATACCACCTGCCGCAACAGTGCTCCTGGTCTCAGGGAGGTTGCCAGCTCACAGGGTAAACAAACAGCCAAACACCCTGATTGCAAAACTTTCTAAAATGCAAACATCTCTCCCAAGTGCCAAGACAGAAAGCTTTTTAAGTTTAATTAAGTTTTTCCAAATGTATTCCAGTCATCAGAGAAGTACAACTCCCCATGAATTTTGCCTGTGGTGATAAAAGGGTTTGAGTGTATTCCATGAGGTGACGACCATATGGACAGCTTCTCTGAAAGAGATAATGAACAGAGCTATATTCCAGAGAATTTCAAGGAGTTTTTCAGCAGGAAAAGGTATTAAAGATTATCTCAGATAATCTGAACTATTTTATAAAAATCAAATTTTAAAGGAAATCATCTCGTCTCCCTTCTTACACATATTATGATAACAGCACATTCAACCTGGGACGCATAATTTTATCCCAATTCTTTACTTTCTGGATTAAATTGCTGGGGAGGGGGAGGAAAATTGGCATTCGGAGAATGCAACGTTCTGGCCAACTGCTGAATCTGAAGGGAATCACAAGCTTCATTTAATAAGATGTTTTTTCCTCCAATTCAATTTTGACCTTCACCTTGCTCCTTTCACTTTCAAGTCCACATACCACGCTCACTGCTTTAGTCATCACATAGTATCTCTTCAGAGGGGGAGCTCACTATGTTGCCCAGGCTACTCTTGAACTCCTGGGCTCAAGTGATCCTCCCTCCTCAGCCTCCCACATAGCTGGAACTATAAGTGTGTGCCACCACACCCTGCTTCTTTGATGCATTTCAAAAATCTTATTTCAAAAGGTGTTTAAATCTAGGATGTCACTGACTACATAATTAAAGTAAAAAGTTGACTAATTTAAATAAATTAGCATTATTTTGCCTTCATTCCCAATTTTTGTCTTAATATTCTTCCTTTTTTTTGGCTTCAAAAATCTGGGATGGAAGAGTTGTTTAGTTGATTTGATCATTTGTTGATCAGAATAATTATCTCTTCATTTCTAAAATAATACAAACTCTTAACTTTAAAAGATGTTCTTTTAAAATAACTCACTGCAATATCCTCATTTTAAGCGGATCCAAAACATTTAGACAAGATGAGACTTACTGCATCCTCATACTTTTTAGTTTTATTCTTAACCAACTCAAACATTATGCTTTCCTACATGTTCAATTCCTTTCTTTAAAAATAGCAGTTACCAATTAGAGGATTGAGAAAAATCAGTGAATGCAATAGGAAAAAATACTTACATTTGTGTATTTTCTATAATTCATTAATATTTGGAGATTTATGAAGTTTATAGCTATTGTATCTTGTGTTTGACTTCAGTGTGATGTCCTCTACCAGCTCATTCAATTACATTGTTTCATTTATTTTCAGGATAACCATACGAAAATATTTTTTAAATCCATACATATGTTCCAGTTAATTTGATCTAAAATGCAAAACATTGACTTTTCACTTCATAATGCAGATTCTAGCAATATGTGTCTTCCATGAGCCCTCCTTTTCCAGTTGTTTTAAGGTGGAGTGGCTCTACCAAGGACAGAAGTGTTCACCTCCTTTGTCTCAAGCCCATTTTCAAATGTCTGAAAAATTACATCCTTTCGCAATTCTCCACCAGCTTAAAGGGTTAAGGAACGCTACAAGCAGAAAGGACATCCAGGGGTCTCAACTAATAACTAATGCACATTAGAACCACTTGGACATGAGGCATTTTGTTAAAATGCCAATATCCAGGCCTCAACCCCAACCCAAATGAGTTAAAATTACTTAAGGGGAGAACCTAGGAATTAGTCCTTTGTTTTAAAACTCTCCAGGTAGTTCTAATATGCAGCCAAGTATGGGAACAACAGCAGAAAGCACGTCAGCTTTGGAGTTGAAAACACCTGAGTTTGAAACCAGTGCCTTAACCCTGTGCTATAATTGAGGATTGTAAATTGATATAATTGAGGATTATAAATTAGTAAATTGATATAATTTACTAATTTTTCTGAACCTCAATTTTCTTGTTAATGAAATTGAAGTAATTATCTTATACAGTTAATGAAAGAATTACATAAAATGGCATATGTGGAGGAACTCAGCACAATATTAGGCAGAAAGTACATTTCCAGTAACTAATAGATTCCCTCACGTGTCCTGTCTGACATTCACAAACTGCCATTTCTCTGAGAATGATGATGATATTAGAAGTATAATGTCCTACATCACACAATCAAAGACATACCTATCTGCTTATGTTTTTCAAATAACAAGCTATGAGGTTTTCTAGAAAAGACAGTGGGCACATTTTGCACAGATTACATTCACCAATGACAAGCTACTAGAAATCTTCCCCCAATATACAGCACAATTTGTTCAATGCAAAAAGGCTTATCTCGTGCCTAAGAGTAAATGCATAAGAACTTTTGAAGCTACATTTTTCAATAGCATATTGAAATTCAAGATTAAAAGCAATTTGGAAAAAATTCCAGAAGTGTACAGTAAGTTCTCATTCTGTGAGAATGTGTCACAAAGCATGTGGGCTTAGCAACTACACTGAAGCTAAATAGAGCTTTTAGGCAACAGTCAAATTATGAATTATACTATAGCCAATTACTCAAAAGCACTTCTGTGTCCGACTTGAGAGACCACGAGATGTTTTCATTGTCCATGATCTCATTTTTATTTTATTACTTGTTATTTACAACCTAAGCCACGAGGGCAAGTTAAAGGTCCCAGAAGAGGGAATAATTTCAGAAATTGGAAATACAAGGAAAAAGGTAATAAAATGCACTTGCTCTGACTCCATAATTTAGAAGTAGGTGATAACTGTATCTAGGAATGTCCAGCATCAATAAAAGTTCACTAATGTCATTGAGATCAGTGAAAATTGTTTTGCTTATTTAATAAGACACGGTGATTTCAAGGCCATAGTCTGTACATCTTGGATTTATGTGCTTCCTTAACTAACAGCGGTTGCTGATGTTGAAGTTGCATTCCTTAAAGTTTAACTCTGACTTTATATGAACGCAGGCTGGGCCTTTGCCTCACCTATTCCAAATATGTGATTCTTTGGTGCTGGTGGGAATTCAGAACACTTAGATGGTTACATAGTAGTGCAGGGAGGCAAAGAGGCTAGAGGAAAAGCAAGGGAGCTATTCGTAGCCAGTGCCTCCTACTCCACTGAATGCTGCCCAGTGGAATTAATAGAGACTGCTTCTGGTTTGATGCACTGCTGCCTATCCTAAATTAGAACCATAACTTAATTGATATTAGTCATATATTATATCTGATTACCTCTAGAAGAAATTGTCATAAGTGCACATTAGTGAGGAGTAAGGAAGGCTTTTGCTAATAACACTACATTTCAGACTGAGTTAACAATTAATCATCTACCCCTGACTTTTACTAAAGGGTAAGTCATCTATTTCATATGGAACAACAAAGATACTATGCATAATTTCTTAAGAAAGGGAGCCCAAAAATGTTCTATGTCAGATTTTGAAGCATTTGCTTTCAACCTCAAGTTTCATTTATCTCACATGCTTAAATTACTCCTAACGCAGTGATTGTCAAAGTGTGGTCTCCTGACCAGCAGTAACAGCATCACCTGTGAACTTGTTACAAGTGCAAATTCTCAGGCCCTATTCCAGAATGAATGAACCAGGAACTCTGGTGACAGGGCTGTAAATTTGAGTTTTAGCAATCTCTCCAGGTAATCATATGTACACTAACGTGTGAGGTCCACCACTTTAGTGAAGTTGACATGTAAAGATACGCATTAATTGTCAGATACTACAGAATAATCTCAGGAAGCTGCATTTACAGACACCATTAGTTATGTCATGCTTCTTTCAATATTATCTGATGTCCTACTCTGAAGAGAGGAGGACTGACCCAGGATTTATTCAAAAATCATATTTAAGCACTTGTTAATTACTAGGTATGAAAGAAGCAAGGGCAATTCAGACAAGTTCTTGCACTTGGGAGGATTAGATGAGAAAAAAATTATAATAGGGCGATAAAATATCACACCACTACTGACACCTGTATACATAAATGAACAATCACTACTGACACCTGTATACATAAATGAACAATTTAGAACCAGGAAACAAACCATGCCACTTTAGAAGAAACTCAAGTATTCACTTGGGGTGGCTGCACACAGAAGTCAAAGGGTTATTCAATATATGATATTCATGTTCATCTTCTATTCATTTAGGTGCAATGAAAAGCACACTTGGCAGCAGAGGAGCAGCCTAGGTTAGTAGTGGCCATCCTATATCCAGCAGTAAGGCTACCTGGGATTGTATGTTAATTCCACCATGGGATTGTCACGACCTGCAGTCCCAAGCCTACTCCAACTCTAGGCCACTCCTGACCATCACAAAAAAATATTATCATCAGGGTCAGCCTCAGCTGCAATACCTTAGAGACTGAAAACAGGTTCCACTGCTCCATCTGATGCCCCTGAACTACTGTCTGCTGTAGGAAAGTGCTGGTGACTCCATATTGCTTGCCAGTAAGAAAATACTATTTTCCCCATCATCCCATCATTAATTATCTAAACTGAGCCTGAGTGAATGCCCCTTTGTATAGTGCAGCTGCCATTCAGTTCATCAGGCCAAGCCCTGTCCTATTTGGATTTGGCTTGCTTTCCTTCTCAGACTGCCCATAATGCTCTCATTTCAGAATGCCTTGTGCTCAATCCCATCTGTATCCAAATATATCTCCCAAACAAGCCTTGACTGGCTATATGACATTTTCACATGACTAACTACTTTGTTTGGGATTACCAAAACTACCTGTCAACATGAAAATGTCATCAAAGAATATCACCCATTAAGCCACTTACTGCAACTAAAATATGAACTCAGGTAAAATTATTGGTGTAACAGGCCAGGCCTTACCTAGGGAGAATGGAACTTTCAACAGTATTTTCTCTGTAAGCATCTGGTCAACCTAGAAGCAGTCTCAGAAGACTATATTTTTAAAATTAGCATTGGCACAAAGTCTAAAAGGTGACTAGAAAGAATCATCAGATGACAGATGTCCCATGTCTTCTAAGAGCTCAAAAGCACTGTGAGAAATCACAGACCTTGGGATTAAACCTGAGCTTTAATCTTAATTTGCAGTGTGACCTTGGACAGTTTAACTGTTTGTACTTTATTTTCCTTATCTGTAAAAGTGAATATCAAAATATCTACTTTGCAAGGTTTCTGTCCAAATTAAATGAGAGAGAATATAAGGGTGTGTTTAACTGTGCCAGGAACAACTTTTTTAAAAAAAATCGACAAAAACAAAAGACGTTTTTTCAAGTAACACCTTTGCCACCTATCATTTTTCCATTTTCTGTAGTCTGTACCTGTAGAACCCCTAAGGCAGGTGATAAAATGAGTTAATTAGAAATCTAGGATAGCAAATAAAGGAAAGATAGAGTCAAGCCATTGAGAATCCTTGCAAGTCAACAGCATGAAAATAACTAACGGGTCATTTTAGGAATCACAGAGCCTCCCATTGAAAAGAACGCACAAGGGGTCATCTGGTCCAAATTTAGAAACTGGTGAGATTTTTCCTTCCCACATGCCCTGTCTCTGACCAGCAGTGTTACAAAATAGTCACACTGGGACTGCCAGTGGCTTCTCTGCTGGAACAGATGCTTTAGCAGAGTTAACTTTAAAATAATGCAAGCAAAGAGGAAATGTGTATTACAAATGCCTTAGATGGATTTGATCTATATACATAATATCTCCTTCCAGTGCCTTAGTTTTATGATTTGGCAGTGGAAGTCATTTTGACACGAGGTCTTTAATAACATTGGTGTTCATTCCTAGACTATTTGATACACCCAATTAATAGATTCTGCAGATGATCTGTCACCCTGTGAGACTGCTAAATGAATCAAACTCATTAAGTGCTCCTCTTTTATTAATAGCGCAAGTCCCACTGCTGCGATGTAGAAATGCTATTAGTAGAGCTGGCTTCTGCCTCTTGTTTGAACACATCTTACAAATAAGTCAGCACTGAAAGGGATATGAATCATGATAACTGGGTCTGTCACATAAGGCTGGAACAAATGGCTCCAAGCCTTGTCTGAGGGGCAGTGATACACTGCATCAGTGGCTCTGGGTGAAATCCATATCTAAGGCAGAGATTCTGCTGGGAAAAGCCTGCCTGCAATTAAGTCTGCTGTCTCTAAACCACTTCTCAGTCAGAAATACCATTGCTAAAGCCTTCTTTCTAAGAAAAGAAAGCACAGAATCATTGATTATTAGATTAGGAAGGAACCAGAAGATCATTCCACCCAGTGGTTATCAGCCCTAACTATAAATTAGAATCACCTGGGATGTTTTAGAAAAAAGCAATATCCACTAAACAAGTGGTACCGATCTCAAAGTACTGAAAGAATACAGAGATTGTTCTATAGCCACAAATTAGTTATGTTAAAAAGAGCTATCAAGAAAGTCCCAAATGTTTAGAAATTAAGCAATAGAACTTAAATAGGCCATGGATCAGAGAACACATTTGAACCAAACAATAGTGGCCACAGAATATATTCATATGTTGGAATGCAGCAAAAGGAACATTTAAAGATAAATTTATGACTTTAAATGGATAAATAGAAAAAATACATAAAATCAATTATTTGTTATTCAACCGTAAGAAATTAGAAAAAGAGAAATGAATCCCAGAACAAGCAAAAGACAGGAAATACCAGAGATGAATGGAAATCAGTAAAATCGGATATGGACTAGCAATAGAGAAAATTAATGAAATCAAGAGTTATCTGTGTTGGCTCTTCAAGAAAATCAATAAAATGGATCAACCTCTAGAAAAACATAACAAGAAAAAGTGAGAAAGAAAACCAAATTACTAATATCAGGAATAAAGGAAGAGACAGCAAAGATCCCATAGATAGTAAAAGAAAAGCAAGCAAAATATGAACAATGTTATGCCAATAAATTTAAAAATTTAGATGAAGTGTATAAACTCCTTGAAAGACACAATTAACCGGAACTGACAGAAAAAATAGAATGCTGTAACATCACTATCTGTCAAGGAAATTGAATGAGTAATTAACAACATTTTTATAAGGAAAACTCTAACCCAAGATATTTTTCTGGTAGATTCTGTCAAATATTTAGGCAAAAATACTAGAAATTTTACACAAATTTTATAGAACATAGAGGAAGAGGTATCATTACCCAATGCATTTTCTGAGGCAATAATGTAATATCAACACCAGACAAGACCACTATACAAAGAAAACATTACAGATCAATATCCTTCAAAAGAGATACCAAAATCCTGAACAAAATATTGGTAAATCAAATCCATCAAAATATAATTGTAATAATGTACCAGGACCAAGTTTGCCATATAAACAGAACAGATGGAAAAAATCTTATGATCTTCTCAGATTATACAGACACAGGAAAGCATTTGACAGCATTCAATACCCTTTCATAATACAAATGTTTAGCAAATTAGAAAACAGAAGAAAATTATCCAATCAGATAAAGAGCATCTTCAAAATACTTCCAAATAATGTCATATTTAATGACAAATATTCAATGCTTTCCCATTAAATTTTGAAATCCACATAGATTTTAATTAGACAAGTAGGAAATGACTTCTGTGAGAATCCTAAAGGACTATTTAAAATATTTAAAATATTAGATCCCATTTGTCAATTTTGGCTTTTGTTGCCATTGCTTTTGGTGTTTTAGACATGAAGTCCTTGCCCATGCCTATGTCCTGAATGGTATTGCCTAGGTTTTCTTCTAGGGTTTTTATGCTTTTAGGTCTAATATTTAAGTATTTAATCCATCTTGAATTAATTTTTGTATAAGGTGTAAGGAAGGGATCCAGTTTCAGCTTTCTACATATGGCTAGACGGTTTTCCCAGCACCATTTGTTAAATAGGGAATCCTTTCCCTATTTCTTGTTTTTGTCAGGTTTGTCAAAACTAAAGAGCTTCTGCACAGCAAAAGAGACTACCATCAGAGTGAACAGGCAGCCTACAGAATGGGAGGAAATTTTTGCAATCTACTCATCTGACAAAGGGCTAATATCCAGAATCTACAAAAAACTCAAACAAATTTACAAGAAAAAACAAACAACCCCATCAACAAGTGGGCAAAGAATATGAACTGACGCTTCTCAAAAGAAGACATTTATGCAGCCAACAGACACATGAAAAAATGCTCATCATCACTGGCCATCAGAGAAATGCAAATCAAAACCACAATGAGATATCATCTCACACCAGTTAGAATGGCGATCATTAAAAAGTCAGGAAACAACAGGTGCTGGAGAGGATGTGGAGAAATAGGAACACTTTTACACTGTTGGTGGGACTGTAAACTAGTTCAACCATTGTGGAAGTCAGTGTGGCGATTCCTCAGGGATCTAGAACTAGAAATACTATTTGACCCAGCCATCCCATTACTGGGTATATACCCAAAGGATTATAAATCATGCTGCTATAAAGGCACATGCACACGTATGTTTATTGCAGCACTACTCACAATAGCAAAGACTTGGAATCAACCCAAATGTCCACCAATGATAGACTGATTAAGAAAAATGTGGCACATGTTTGCCATGGAATACTATGCAGCCATAAAAAATGATGAGTTCATGTCCTTTGTAGGGACATGGATGAAGCTGGAAACCATCATTCTCAGCAAACTATCGCGAGGACGAAAAACCAAACACTGCATGTTCTCACTCATAGTTGGGAATTGAACAATGAGAACACTTGGACACAGGAAGGGGAACATCACACACTGGGGTGTGTTGTGGGGTGGGGGGAGGGGGGAGGGATAGCATTAGGAGATATACCTAATGTAAATGACGAGTTAATGGGTGCAGCACACCAACATGGCACATGTATACATCTATAACAAACCTGCACGTTGTGCACATGTACCCTAGAACTTAAAGTATAATAAATATATATAAATAAAAAATAAAAATAAATAAAGTAAAATATTTAAAGTATCTCATAGAGAGAGTAGGCATTCCACCTGCAGCCAAACTAGTTGCCTCCACCTCTTAGAGACAATACCCATTCAGGTACAGAGTGAAAGATGGGGCCACCACAACATCAATATTTTCAGCACACTTCGTGTAGGGCAAAGTCATGTAACTACATGTCCCATGGTCCTTCATATATGTTGCAAAAGGTCAGTGCCCAGGACAACAGTCCCACATCCACGAAAGTGTGTGAAGGAACTGGCTGTGAATTAAAGAGGATATGGTGATCCTGAGAGTAAAACACCATAAAAAACCACTCAGGCCTGGAGTCCAGCCTGAGGTTAGTCCAGAGGGAACACCAGCTTTCTAGATCCAGAGGGATCAGAGCAGAGGACAAGGAGCAGCACCTATAGGGACTCCCAAGCCTCTCTGCATGAGGCTAGGGACTGGTCCTTTAATGGCAGCCCAGACTTGAGGGGTGAGGTCCAGCCATGAATCTTCCCCAAAAAGGCAAATCTTTGGGAGGCTGTGTTCCATCCTAGGGAGGCTGAGTCCAACTCTCAGCCTCTCCTCTGCCTTTGGACTGCCCTGAAATGGTAGAAAATGAAACTTTTCAGGAAGCAGCTGGATGGGAACAGGCAGGAAAAGACAGGCTGCGTCTCCCGTAGTGTCTCCCTGCCCTTTGGGACATAGCAGGTGGCAGAGACTTCAGAAAGAAGCCCAGCTGGTCCGCAGCTTCTCAGAGTTCCCTGGGATGCAATGGAAGCCTCAGGATAGAGGAAGAACCTATGTGATCACCCAAGCCTCTCCTCTCAAGAGAATGCCAAGGGCAGGCACATGAAGGAATGGGCAAGTTCTAGATTCATGCTGGCCAGAATTTCAGATGCATTTATTTATTTTAAGCCATCAAAATATCCTTTTCTGGGACAACAGATGAGGAAACACACACACACACACACACACACACAGAGAGAGAGAGAGAGAGAGAGTAAGGCTTTACTAATCATGTTTGAGGGTCTGCCCTAAGCAGACCTACCATGCAGCTTAACCTATAAGTAGACTTACTCTAACTTCGTGGAAGGGCATCCAAATCCCTTAAGCTCCCGATACCTGGAAATCCCTTCAGACTTGCAGCAGAACCCAGCCACACTTTTCAGCTGAAACCCCTGTCTCCTAAATTCCCATGGTACCTTGTGTAGCCTTCAAGGGGGGTTATAGAGTAGCATGGGAAAGGAAGACTCTCGCAGGTCTGAGCAAGAGTGCAAGCGCTCTGAAGCATCCCCTCCCTACCCGACCTCCTTGCTGAAAACTGTTCAGGACAGACTGTGGTATGAGTGGAATATTTGGGGTGGGGGTCTCTGGGGAAGTAATAATTAGAGAAACACCACTGTCAAGTGAGCGAGAGATTGTCTGCGGAAGTGAAAAAGAGACTGTTTTTGGCAAAGTAAAATTCCCAAAAAGGAGCCAAAGTCAACCACAGAGACTGGGATTGGGGCCATGTCAAAGGATACAAAACTTCAGTTAGACAGGAGGAATAAATTCAGGAGATCTATTGTACAGTGTAGTGATTATAGTTGATAATAATGTGCTTGTTGAGTAGTTGAAACTTCCTAAGAGAGTAGATTTTACATGTTCTCACTACAAAAAAAATTAGTGTGTGAGATAACAGATATCTTAATTAATTTGATTTAGTCATTCCACAATGTGCACATATATCAAACATCATGTTGCACACCATAAATAAATACAAATTTTGTCAACTTAATTAAGACAAATAAATTTCAGGTTAAAATCGAAAAAAGTTATTTAGAAATTATAAGAAATCCTTAGAATATAATATTTTCAAGAACAAATGTATATAGTATGATTCCAATTTTATGTGTGAGTATAATCTTCAGGTGCCCAAATTATTGGACACAATGAAAGTGGTATGATTTTAGAAAAGTAGACAAAACAACAGTAGGACAAAACTGACTCTAATAAAAGAATTCTGCACACACAAAAATAAAGAAGAAAGAAAGAAAAGGAACAGGATAGCAATGCCCCAAAGAGAGCACCTGCACCAGGTGGTCCTGCCATCAACAAACTCAGGAAGCCAGTCTGAAGGTGGCCGTTGGATGTATAGGGTAAACTGCTGCACAGAGAAGCTGGCTACAGCCACTACATCCCCTACAGATTAGAACCCACAGTGGCCTCAGACACAACCTATCTCATTTACTCTGCCAACTAAGTTAACCTTGGAATTTAGAGTATGTGATACTCTAAACGGGGAAAAACAAATTCCAGAGGTGCATCAGGAGTTTTACCAGAACCCTGGTAAAATCTCTCCCTCTGAAGCAAGGTTGGCCTGAAACTGCCCTTAGTTCTGAAATTGATAAGGACCACATCTTAACCATTCATCCTCTCTACAGTTTAACGATTCCTCCCAATAAAAGGTCATGCTTGCAGGACTGATAGGTTGGCCAACAGGATTCTCACCATAAAAATTTTTAGACATTTCTTGGTTGATTTGGTTGAACTTCTTGTGTGAGCTAACATTTATCAGGGAAGATTGGGTAAGTTGGTTTATGAAAGCACAGGGGTCGTCAGAGCCCACTAAGTAGGCACAATTATTAATTAAACAAATGAAGCTCCTCTTGTTTACCTTGATTTCCCTGGGGTTCCTGAGGATGCCTGCTCACGGCTTCATTACCAGCAGTCTCTGGAAGGGGTTCCAAGGATTTATGGCTGCAGCTTTAGCAGTCAGGTTGGAGAGCTCCTTCTGTAACTATGTGACCTAGGAACAGAAAGTCATTCCAGCATGCTAGAGGCAGGATGTACCTCAGAATGCCGTGTGTATGCTCTTTCTACACCGAAATGTGCTCTGTGAATTTAGCTAGCACTTGACTTTGCGATTTGGCTGCATAATATCAATAGAAATTACTTGCAGCCTGTCTTTATCCCTTTGTTTCAGATGACACCTGATTAGAATTTTAGCAAAATCCCACCTATAATGGTTCTATGTTTAGACCTCCACAAAAGACAACACTGTTAAATTGTTGGACCTTGAGCTAGCATTGTTTTTATAAAGATGTCGGCACCTTATTTCTGTTTCACTGTTGTTTTTCTTAAAGTATATTTTAACTTCAGAATTCTATTTTGACAGTTTATTTTGAAGAATGCTGTGTGGCTCAGAAATGAAAACAGAGTAAATTCTTGTTTCCATTAGAACAGAAAACAGGCTCCAGAGGGGCAGCGTAAACCAGACCTTATAAACTGAGAGTGGGCCTGTGTGGGCCTTCCGATACCCCGCTCTGAATGCTGCAAGTCCCCTGATGTCTCACACCAACAACGTCCAGTCCAGCCAGAGATGCTCCGGAAAAAAGACTGAAGCCATCTCACTGTGTCTCGTAGACTGACCAACCATGCCAGTTTGCCTGCTACCGAAGGGTGTTTTGGGATATGGAACTGTCACTGGTAAAGCTGGTAGAGTCCCAGGATACAGGCCCAAACACTGATAATGGGACAGGCCCAGGGAGCAACACATTTCACAAAGAAATGCTGGAGCGATGTCATCATGAGGTTGCTGTCCACGGCCATTAAGTGAAATGTCTTTGTATCTTTCCAGTCATTCGTCAGGTCTGAGTAACCTCAGCTACCCTGGATTCCAGCTCTTCTTCTGTGAAATGAAGGAGTAAGTGGACCGGATTCCTCCCAGGCCTCCTCCAGCTCTAACACTGATGTCTGGCTATAATCAGCAGATAAACACTGTAAGGGAAAGCAAAGGGAATCAAAAGAAGCAAAAGGGCAACACTTCAAGTCAGATCACACTTTCTTCACTGCAGAAGAAGAAAAATTGCTGTTAGAAAATGGATCCATTATTGATTTTAGCAACTAGAGAGCTAAGCAATAATAACTAACATTTTACAACACATCAGTGCATAAAGCATTTTCACACATATGCCCATTTGTGATTCTCAAGACATATATCCAACACACATAAAGCAGATCTTGTTATGAAATCCATTTTACAAGTGAGCAAAAAAAGAAACTCAGCTGTGAGGAGTAACTTGCACGACCTCAGCATTATCAGAAACGGCCAGGAGCAGAGCCTCTGGGGTTGGGCTACCTGGGTTCGAGTCCCGGCTCTGCCCTTAACAGCCACGTGATATGTGATGGTCCTGGCTGTACTTTCGGGTTCTGCTCTGCAAAGTGCGGGTGGGGTTAACATCCTTTCTACCTCACGAAGTTGTTTTGAAAATTGAATATACACATAAAGCCTTCAAACAGTGCTTATCACATCAGAGTTCCCAGCATTATGCATCACCACCCACTACTATCTAGTACGTGAAACTAGATTTAAAAATAAAAATGCATATTATCTCAGGGATAACACATAGTCCTGAGGACTTTGTTTTCAGACACTCTTCTGCCATTAACTAACTGTATAAACTTGATCCCTGTTTTGAATTTAATTAAAACTACTAAATTCCTTTTCTATTTGTCGATATTTTTTGTTTCTAATGCCAAGACCATTTAAATGCATTCCTCATTTTGTACTCGGTGCACAAATTACTTGCTAAAACTTACAGAGTAGAGAAATAGTTCATATAATGAAATAGAAACTATAAGTTTTACTGTAATGATTCCAAAATTTCAGGTGACATACTGTCCCTCTAAATATATGCACTATTCAGCTAGTGAAAATCAAAGTTAAATAATTTCATTTTCTGATGTTGATTATTTTTGTTTTAATTTTTTAGAAAGTTGTTTAAAAGAAATAGGACTGCTTGCCCTACATATAATGGATCCATTATAGATGAATATCTTTTTTCAAATACTAGTACTTGAAACTAAAAAGGCCATTTTAAAATTGCCCATAAGTAAGTTTGACATTTGTGGCTAATGTCTACCTCCTTTGACTCAGTAATTCCATTTCTGGCAAAGTGTCTTAAGAAAATAACTTGAAAAAAAAATTACACAGAAAAAGGACAGCCCACTGGCATTTAAGTGATTTTTAATGTGGCACTCTATAGACATGAGGAAATCTGATGCTTAAAACCAACGCATGAAGTACGAATCGTTATCCCTGTTGCCACATGAGGAAGGTGAGACTGAGAGGACCTGCCCATGGACCAGGGCTCCTGCAGGCAGGAAGAGGATCTGCAGCCGCATCCACATCACCTTTCATTCCGTGCCTTCTTCATTGCTATGAAGATCAAGCAAGATAATGTGCATCAGGTGTTTTGAGAATTACAAATATTATCAAAATGAAAGACTACAAGTGGCCCTTTTATATCACAAGACATAAAACTCTACAAGATCTCAAAAAACAATTGCATCAAAATTTAATTAAGATCATTTACATTTAAAGAGATATTTCTATTCAAAAATTTTAAGATGCATTTTACAAATCTCTTCAGAATTTCTGTTAACAGTAGGGGCATTTCTATTTAGTAGAGGCAGTGCCTTTTCAGTCTTTTGACAGTAGCAGTGGTAACTGTGAAATGAGCAATACAACATAATGGAGAGTAATGTCTCATCTCTAAGGAGGAAAATCTTACACTTTGACGGGATGTGACAGAGCAATCCTTCTGTGATACTACAAAGCACTTCTCCAACATGCAAATGTGCTAGTGGGTTAAGTAAGGAGGGGATAGCACTGCTTTGAATTCCATTACTTAAGCCTGTTAAAACGAATAATGAAAATAAAACCTGTCCCTTTCTGCTGCTCCCTGTAACTCTCTTGCATAAATACAGTGGTTTCCAAACTTGCTCACACACTTCTATCCTTAAGAAATTTACAGCACATCCTCTCAAATTTTTATATTTATGAGTTGTGCATCTATACTACCATCATTAACCAAAATCTTAATACCAAATATACTTTACAAGTGAGGAATGTCAATCACAATTTTGGTTACAAATATACTTATCAATTAGATCAATACTGATCAATTAGAATTTATTTTGATAGGTTTCTCCGTAGATCTGACTAGATCGTCATGGTTTTTAATCCATGATGAGGCTGATGAGGTGTTCTACTAGGAGTAGGAGAAAGGACAGCACTTTCTGCTTCTTGCTCACTTTTGCTCTCCTATTAACAGTTTTATTACTATCTTCGGTCTGCAATTATCTTACAGGAAGCTTTTGTAAGTCTCTTGTTGATTTTATGAAAGTTAAACAAAAACAAGTAACATAATTCACAAAAATGCTTTATTAGGCACTGATATATTACAATGTATACATACAATGATGCATTAATGCATAGTGCATACATAGAATGTTTGGTGTGTCATTGACAACCTTCTACATTGTAGACCTCCTTCCCTTGGTATATATCACAGAACATGCACCAAATTTGAGTGCTGGTCTCAAAGCATATTTTGGATACTTTACAAATTTATTTAGGTGAGCTTTATTTTCTAAATATAGATTAATACTGGGCACACTCTCCTAAAACTCCTCACTTTGGAGACTAATGCTTTGACTTACATCTTTATAATATAGTTCTCCTTTCAGCATTGCAAGCTCATTGAAGACAATTTATTAAGCTTTGCATCTGTTGTGCCTAGGGAAGAGCTTGACACACATCTTGCACTTAGTAAACTTCTTGGATGAATGAATGAAAAGTATTGACATTCCACCTTACTAAAAACATCTAAGGCTGGGCACGGTGGCTCATGCCGGTAATCACAGCACTTTGGGAGGCTGAGGCAGGAGGATCCCTTGTGGCCAGGAGTTCAAGACCAATCTGTGCAACACAGTGAGACTTTGTCACTACAAAAATATTTTTTAAATAATTAGCTAGGCATGATGGCATACACTTTTAGTTCCAGCTACTCAGGAGGCTGTTGTGGGAGGATCACTTGAGCCCAGGAATTCAAGGCTGCAGTGAGACAAGATGGCACCACTGCACTTCACCCTAAGTGACAGAGTGAGACTGTCTCTCTCTATATATATGTATATATATAAAATATGTGTAGAGATATATAAATTTCTCTCTATAGAAAAGTAACCTTAATCTATCATTCAGATTAAGATTTTTATATAGATGTATTATATATAATATATAATAGATGTATTATATATATATATATACACATATGTACCTATATAAAGAGAGAGGGAGAGAGTTACAAGTAGTCATAGTTTCAATCAACCAGCAGCTTATTGAAAACAGTATATTTCAGTGAAAACGGCTGGGGAGTAATATTAATTTTTTTATTTTTATTTATCACTTCCTCATTGTACATCCTGTTATAGAAATGACAAGAGCCCTCAGCATGCTCTGGCCTGAACCACTTTATGTCGGTTTCCATGAATATTTCTTTACAGGTTCTCACTCTAGACTACTGTCTGTCCAATTATTTTTCCTATCTACTGACTTGCTATTTGAGGAAAAAGTATTACAGTTTCACTCTATCATATTTTTATTTTCATTTATGTAAAGATAAAACCATCCTTATCTTAAGGTTGTTTGTAACATTTTGTAGAGATATGTCATTGTACATAAAATGAAGAACTTAGTATCATTATTTCAGGTGCTTACTAGGTTTACTAGTAAGCCATATGCCAGATTAGATATGAGCCAGATTTTAGGTCCTGCAGTTTCAGGAAGTGCTAATAATAATGGTAATAAATAATATTCGATGGCCATTTTCATGGTCATACTAAGAACTTTACATGCCGTGGAATAGATCCTACGATTGTTTACACTTTCCATATGAAGAAACTGAGTCCCAGAAAGATTAAGTAGCTTGCCAAAGGTCACATAATTAAAATGTGGCAGAGGCTGCTTTCAAAACCATGGCATCTGAATCTAGAATCTGTGATTTTAGGCGCTAAGTTTTCAACTCTCTTGAACTGCTATCCCCAATTACCTACCATGAATATCTGATGTACTAATCAAAACCCTATTGGTAATGCTACTGAGGACAAGCTTTTGTTCCACCAGGTGGAGTCTTGTGACAATCTGAAGATGGTCACCTCATAGGAGTATTGAGTAAAGCTGACCCTCCACCAACATATTTACTAGCAAGACTAGGAAGTCTAGGAATTACTCCAATTAACAGTGGAAATGTAGCAATACTTTATTTTTTTTTTTTTGAGATGGAGTGTCGCCCTGTCTCCCAGGCTGGAGTGCAGTGGTGTCATCTCGGCTCACTGCAACCTCTGCCTCCCAGGTTCAGGCGATTCTCCTGCCTCAGCCTCCTGAGTAGCTGGGACTACAGGTGCGCACCACCACGCCCAGCTAATTTTTGTATTTTTAGTAGAAACGGGGCTTCACCATGTTGGCCAGGCTGGTCTCGAACTCCTGATCTCATGATCTGCCTGCCTCAGCCTCCCAGAGTGCTGGGATTACAGGCATGAGCCACTGCACCCGGCCAGCAGTACTTTTAAATAACACATATACTAAGAATTATTTAATATATTTACTAAAATAAAACCAACATTTTGATGAGTGGCATTTTATTATTTTTCTGAACTTTCACTCTCCCAGTGGACACCAAACTCCAGAATACAGAAAACACAGCTCTTTTTTCTTTTTGTGTCTTTTGCTTCCTCACACAGCACCAAGCACAATACCTTCACATTCTCGAATGGTTAGCAATGGATTATACATTTTACTTTGTCTTCTTTAATTTTCTTAGTAGTCACACTAAAGGGAGCTACTGTGTTCCTAGGAAGTGCCTGACAATAGATGAATGCAGGGATGGATGAACAAAGGAACACTGTGAAACCCAGTTACCGCAAGCTTGTTGGACCAAGTTGAAGCTTTCTTATTCAGATTTGCCCTTTAAACTATTAAAATATGGTAAACATAAGGAAATCAACCATTTCTTAATCAGTATAAAAGAAACACTCAGGGACTGCCTCTTCAGCTCTCAGCTAAGAATGACTGAGTAAAAACTGTGACTTCACTGGGAGATGTGAGAGAATTATAAGCCCAAGTCAGGAGGGCAGCTGCCTGCACAGTTTTACATTTCTCCAGACAGTGGACATCACGTATATTTATGGGCTTTCGGAGCAGAGTACTCTGTAATGCAATTTTAGCTCATCTAATTGAGAAAGAAAAATGAAGACTGTTTCCCAGGCATGTCTGCGTAAGCGTTCCCTGAATCCATGGTATTTGTATCAATAGAGGAAGTCATGGAGGTAAATTGAATTTATAGACTTGTGAAGAATAAATCAATTTCCCATGGAAAAACCCTAATACCAGAGCCTATACATAAGCTTCCTCCTTGGCTATTTTTATTTGTGCCTGCTTAGAGCATTGTAACAAAATAGGGAATTGTGGCAAGTCTAATGGAGTCATTTTGGGCAATGAGACCATTTGAAAGGTTTTGCTCTAATCATGGGAATTTTCTATTTCCACAATAGTGCCTTGGCTATACCGCAAGCTATAGAATTCCCATAATTTTTGCTTGGCTTTTGGATTTAAAAAAAAAATCACTCTTAGGAAATTAAAATGGAAGGGAAAAAAAGGAGAGGACTTTTAATAATTTGCCTTTCTAACATTAGTGCAAATTCCTTCTTATATTTCCCTAAAGGTTTATCTTTTTTTAGATTAAAAGACGTATTTGAAGATATAGACAAAGCGTGAAATTTTGGAAAGGCCTGTGTTGACCCAAATGACTAAAATGAACAAGATCTACATCTTAAACAAATAGATATCTTTCCATATTGCACCAGGCAGGGCTGCAGCTAGAAACAGATGGTACAGTCCGAAGGGCTGAGGGAAGATCGATAGCAGAACTGCTCACACATGTGTGGGCTCAGCTAAGCATAAGGTGGTGAAACATGCCAGAGCCAGCAACCCTCAGCCTGTAAGGGGTGAGAGAATGGGGCTGCTACCAGAATAGAATGCAGCTATAGAATAGGGCCACGTAGACCAACCCGGCTGGGGCCTGGCCAAGTCAGGATGGGGGAGGTGAGAGAAAATGCCCTTTCCTTCCTGCCTATCCATTTTCCAATCTCTTGCTGCCATCTCCCAGTGTCTAAACCCAACCAGAAGTTGGCATGTGAGAGGTGTTAACTTGTCCAAGATTGAAACCTAGGGGCTGATCACCAATTAAAAAAAAAAAAGAAGAAGAAAAAATAAAAGCTGGCGTCCTTCAACGTTCCTTGGGAAATTGGCCATCGCCCAGTTCTTAGGAACGTCAATCCTGTGCAACGTTCCTGTGCAACATTCCTCTGGGTCTTGGACCCCCAGAGATAGTACTTCCCCCATACACTCACACACTCAACTGACAGAAAAAGGCCAAAGTCAAAGTGTTTGCCACACTCTACTGCAATTGTGCAGCCCCTCATCATAGCTAGAGAGGGATCTGTGCTTCTTGGATCATGCAACTTAAATTCCCTTAGCTGTCATTGGGCTCTCATAACAACTCCCGACTTTGCTAGACCTCTGTGTATTGCTCTAGAATAAGTGAGAAATGAGGAACCCGAGTGGATTCCATCTCCTGACTGAGACTTCCCCAGTGAAAGCCTGAGATGAGTGCTCTCTAGTCATTCGCTTTTTTCGCACTCAGCAGGGAAGCCAGATGGATGCAATCTGAAGAGGTCAGACTCCATGCAGAGCAAGATGAAAAGTATGCGGATTTAGAGGCGGACTATGCCAGACCTCATGTTGGGTGTTGGGAGTCTCTCTCTCTCACTGTCTGTCTCTCATTTAAGTTGTATAATCCTGTCCACAGTTTATGCATTAGAACCTTAAGCTGTGAGAGACTGGGTTCTAGGCTCAAGCTCAGGAAGTGAGCATGCTAAGGCTGCCAACAGGGTCTCAGTAGTTGATGGGTCACAGCCAATCAGAACTCTGTCCAGGTCACATTTACTCCACTGTGACTGATTTCACTTTTACAGCAGCACTGACAGGGCTCAGGGAGATAGCTGTTGACAAAGTTGATTTCTGCCCATCTCTGTTAGGGATTGATCACTTTGTATTTCCCATCATCTTTATATTTAATGTATTTAATGTCTGGCAAATCCTCGGGATAGCAATACTAGCAATCACATTAATAGCTACCACTTAAGAATTTTCTATATGTGCATCATTTCTTACATTTATCTTCTATTCTCTCAACAAGCTTATTTGGCATTTTAAGTATTTTATAAAACAGTCTTAGAGAAGATAAGTAAGTCGCTTACGTTCCCACAGCTAGTAAGTGGCACAGCTCTCTCTAAACCTAGATTCAAACTCAGTTATTAAACTACACTTTAGCACACTAATTGCAGCATTATGAAATAGCGCAAACCTTAAGATAAATGACTCTTTTCTTGTATTCCTGGAAACCGTTAGGTGACCCTAGTGTCTGACCCACGGGCCAAAGTGGAAAAAAAAGTATCAGAGGTCATAAAATGTTTAAGCTGAACAAATCTTTAAAGACATGATAGCTAACCCCTTGTTTGAAAAATGGGTTTTAGTTTACTGACATCATACCTAGAACCTAGAACTCTGACCCCAAGGCTATCAAGCTAAGCTGGAACAGACCTTCAAGTCCCACAGATTAAAACAGTGAGGAGATGTGCAACACAGTGTCACTGGTGAGACTGCTGTCTACAGAGACTTTCACTATTTCTAAGAAAGAAAATCTGAACCGGTAAACACTGTTTTTCTCTGTTTCTGCCAATAACCAAACAAATTTAACTGCTAATTCCCCACCCAATTAATACAAATTAAGACCCCCTACCACTTCCTTTTTGATTGGCATCACAATAATAATTCAGGGGTATTAGAGTTCCTGTATAGAAACCTGAAACCTTGGCATAGACACC